>NC_046286.1:6020881-11020881 GCF_004115265.2 Rhinolophus ferrumequinum
GGAAGGATATAGCATATCCTGCTATAAGGATATGTCGTAAAGTTGGCCACCATTGTGGCCAGCTGGGCTGAAAACTTCCAGGATCTTCCAGGAAGCCGTACAGAATGCACCTCAGATGGGGAGTGTTTATCCACTGGCCCTGTCTCCATTGGCAAGGGTTACCCAATGGGGCATGCATGCCCAGATTGCACATGTGTGAGTACAAGATAGGTTCCAGCAGGTATCTTTGTACATGTACAGGCTCTCTACTATAGCTTTCCCTGTATCTGAACTGGCACATCTCCTTCCCAGAATGCTGCATGTTTTTACCAAGGATGAACCTACATTGACACATTATAATCACCCAAAGTCCTATAGAGTTTACCTTAGGGTTCACTCTTGGCGTTGTGCATTTTATGGGTTTGGATAAACGTATAATAAGATATCATCATTATAATATCATATAGTGTATTTTCACTGCCCTAAGAGTGGTGGTTTTTGATATTCTGTCTAAATGTGGAAGAAATACTGAAGTAGTGTGTTTGTGAATTACTTTGGAAAACATTTGAATCAGATCTGAGCTATATCCCCAAATTTAGGCACAGTGAGAATGGATATATTAAACAAAGAAATTTGCTGACCTAAGCAAATGCTGTATTTTGGCTTAATCAGATATTATGTAATTGGATTCTGAACCTATTTTTTCTTACGTGAAAAGACCTTATTTAAGGCTAGTGTCTGTTTGAAAGGAGAGGTCTTCTCCATTGTAGTGCCTTTGGCTCCTCCTTTTATCCATTTGAAAGCCCACTGCCTTCAAGCATATCCACTGAGTTAAGAGTCGCATTTATTTATTTTTTAATTCATTCAACAAATACTGTGGCTCCTGAGCAGGAAGCAGTTCTTTCTACTTAACTGTATTTATTTATTTCCAGCTTTAGTGGGATATAATTGACGTACAACATTGTGTTAAGTTGGGTTCTGATTATTTATAAACAGGAACTGAGTTCATCTCTTGAAAGCAAATTTCAGTACTACTTGGTGAATACTTGCTGAGTGGAGTGTTGGGGCAGGTTCAGAATAATCACATCCACTAGTTTTTGCCTTTGATGAAATAAAAATCTTATTAGGGGCAATAAATGCAAAACACCTCTGTAAGTTACTAATGGTTGTATGACCTTGGACAAGTCTGACTCTCAGGGACTCAGTTAACTTCCCTGTAAAATGATGAAAATTGGGGTGGTTGACTTCTGAAGTGTTTTCAATCCCAGAGAATCTCTGAAAATAAAATGATGAAGGTAATATTGCCTTTAGGAAAATGTTTCATTGTTTACTTTTTATGATGTTTATATCACTGAAAAAAATTAGTGCTTGTCCAATATTATGGTTATTTCAGTGTTTTCCGAAGTCATTAAAATTTGTATAAGACAGCAAAGCATCTTCATCTACAGTTGCAGGGTTTGCAAATTTATTATACCTTTAGGGCCGAATAACATAAGTGAGGCACAGTGTTAACACAGCTGGGAGTGGTAAAACAATAACTGCACTTCCTAAAAATACTCAAATTCATATTAAAACAAAACAAGCAGACGAACAAAAACCCACTATTCTGGACAAATCAAACATACTGAAGGCTAACGTGGTTCTGCAGGTTTAGAGCACGCTGTCATTTTGAACATGAATTTTCTGTGCCAATTAACAAAATCTCTACTTCTAATATTTACAGTTGCCTTTTAATCATGTGTTATGAGTATTTGTCTCTTAATATTTCAGTTAGCACTTTTAATTTGTCATGCAGTTCAAATTTGTACTGAATTTTTAATTTCTTGATTAATAGGCCTCCCGCATACTTCATTTGTAAGACTATGTTTTTGAGAAGGACACAATAATAAGTTACGAGTTTTGATCACTGGGAACAATGTGCAGTTACTGAATCTAACAGATAGAGATGGTGGTCGGAAAATGTGGAGTAAAAAGATGAGTATACCAAGCTGCTCTTGGCTGCCATATGATGTGGTTTGCAATTGGCAACATTTTTGTAAAGATATATCTCGGTATTTTAAATGATTGGAAATTATTTGGACATTTCTGTTGGCTTCTTGATGGTAATTTTTGGCAAGAGGTGGCACGCTGCAGATACTTGGTTACCAATAGAAATCCAAAAAAAAAAAAATTAACCCTATTAGAACCTAACCCCTAGCAAGCTGCAGCTATCATGCTGCTACAGTGTGGCCTTTTCGTAACTGCAGTGGGTCTCTGATCAAGCTTAGTAGGCAGTGAAGAGGTTTTGGAATCTTAGTCTTAGTAGGCAGTGAAGAGGTTTTGGAATCTTAGTGCCAACTATTGCCTCAAATTTCAGGAAAACTGGATTGTCGTGGGTTAAGTGGAAAAATAGTCCTTCCCTACTATTTTCTGTCACTTTTCCCCTTATTTTACAACTTCCCATCCCTGGTTTCTTGACACCTGAGATCCTTATCTCTCTCTACTTAGTTCTTAAAGAACTAGAGGGAAGTGGGGTTTTGGATTCCCCTGGGATCTAAGCAGACCTTCAACAGCTGCAGGCAGTCAGCAGTCATTGCTTTAGGGAAAGCCAATGGACAGGTCATCACCTGGCTTAGCCTTGCACTTACAAAACGTGATTGTTGAACTAATATGTTTAGCCTTTTATATTAATACGAAGACTGCTGAATATATTGAATAGGTAAAGGGAGTCTCTCGATTGACATTACCTGATTTTAGTCAATAAATATTTGAATACCCATGCTATGCTAGGCACAGTACTAGTCTCTGGGAATTTAACAGTAAATACGATAAACATGATCCCTGATGGTGGAGCTGAGACTCTAAATGGGAGAGAACCGTTAAAATGATCAAACAAAATAGTGTGGTAAGCTCCGAGAGATCCTGTATGATTTCTCCTCCGCACACTCTGACCTTACCTAACACTTTTTCCACTCACTCTCTGCATTCCAACCACTCTGGCCTCTTTGTTCTTCCTCGAATGCAGGCATCCACATTCCCAGTAGGACATTTGCACTGGTTTCTGAGTTTGACCTGGAACACTGTCCCCACTATCCACATGACTGGCTCCTTCATTTCCTTCAAAGGTCTCTTCATCAGAAGCTCTTTTTCCCTCAACACCGCAGCTGAAATCCTACCCCTGCTGTCAGTATCTAGTCCTTACCCTGCTTTGTTCTTAGCACATTTTATCATCTTGTATTTGTAATTCTCTGTCTTCCCCTGCTAGCTTGTAAGCTCTGTTAGAGTAGGGAGTTTGTTTTTTTCCTTGTTGAGTCTTTAGTACTTAGAAATTTTCAGATGAGGAAACTGAAGTTGAGAGAGATGAACTGAATAACATAATACAGTGTTTCCCCCAAAATAAGACCTAGCCGGACCATCAGCTCTGATGCGTCTTTTAGAGCAAAAATTAATATAAGACCCGGTATTATATTATATCATATCATATCATACCCGGTCTTATAGTAAAATAAGATTGGGTCTTACACTAATTTTTGCTCCAAAAGATGCATTAGAGCTGATGGTCCAGCTAGGTCTTATTTTCAGGGAAACACGGTACCACGTACAAAATTGCATGCATCTCAGTACTTTTAGCTCTAAATCTATTTCTAATCACATTTTTTATGATTTAGAGCTGTAATTATTATTTGAAAGTCTGGTAAACACAGTACTTTTATTCTTTGAAAATAGGTCGAATGCTCAAGATAGGTAATACAGGAAGAGAGGCAGTCTGGGAGAAAGATGAATGAGTTAACTGTATTAACAGCTATATTTGCAATATATTTCCTTATCAGAGAGGTCTGCTGAAATGAGGGTAGAGAGTTGGGGAAGCTCGTTGTATAGATGTCTTTACTGACTCACATTTGAAATGTAATTATATTATACATCCTGTAAGAAAATACTATTCAATTTTTGTCTCAGATGATCAATAAAATACCCCCTTTTTCTCAGATTAGCTGATGTATAAAAGGTAAAGAAGCTTTCATGTCTAGCTTATAGTTTGAGTCCTGCAGGAAATCTTTCCCTAATTAACTCCTTCCTAAGTCTGGGCTGGGCTCTGTCCCATGTGTTCTCTAGCACCTCCACGTTCCCTTATAGCTCTAATCAGGCTCTGATTATACGTTTACACATCCCTCCTCTCATCCACGTTCTGTATCTGTCTTTTCCACTGTTGCATCCCCAGTGCTCAACAAGAAATGGTTGGTGATGGAGCGATTGAATGAACGAATAACCTTGTGCTGTCTTGTTTGTAACTAGTTGATGATGTCATTGTCTGATAGCATGGCCGGTGCATTCTCTGGACGAGCTTTTCTGTTTTAATCCTGTAATATGGACTGTGTGGTAGAAGAGCAAGTCTGGTTTGTTTGATGCAGGTGACGTCGAGGGCACCGTTAAGTAATCTTTGCTCCAGTGGGATGGTTTGTTATGAAATCAGCTGGCTAAGCTGCCTACCTGGCTGCCGAATGGGGTTTTACCCCCTACATTAGAACAGTCGGATCTGCTTCCCAGGTCGGGTCTTTGGCATGAGGATTTCAGTAAAATGTGTTCTTGCCTGGTCTTACGTGGTAGTAATGCCATTTGAGGTGTCCTGGGTCCCTCAATTCAATTCAGTAGTCACTGAGTGCGTGCTGTCTACCAGAGACTGTTCTAGGTACTTTAGATACTAACAGGGGACAAAAAAGAACCCCGTCCTCCTTGAACATTGTACAGATCGATAGCAATAAACAATAAATGGACATATAAAAAAGAACTCGATAATATGATAGCTGGCAATAATGCTATGGACAGAAAGGGTAGAACAAGGAAAGGAAATGAGGAGTACGAGGGCAATTTTAAATGGGGTGGTAAGGACGCTTCCCTGAGAAGGTGAATTTTGAGCAGAAATTTGAAGGACTAGAAGAATTAGACTCCGGGATGTCTGGGGGAAGAGCATTCCAGTCAGAAGGAACGGCCAGTGCAAACGTCCTGAGGCGGAAGACGGACCACGTTGTGTGTGATTGCAGCCAGGGGAGCTGTGTGGCTAGAGCAGGACCCGCGCGGAGCTGAGTGAGCGTGGGGCAGAGAAGTAGATGAAGTGAGAGACCATTGGGGCCGGGTGCTGGCTTATGTGGGGCTTTATCTGCCACTGAAGGGAGTTTTGCCCTTTGATGAGAGGAGTGACGCGATCCGATTTGTATTTTGAAAGAATCACTCCTCTGCTGTGTTGAGAATAGACGGTAGTTAAGTCCCAAGGATCACTGAACGTATGTATTTCAGAGGTTTGTGGTTACAAGTTGTCAACCCCTGTGATTATTTTAAATACTTTCTTTAAATATGGAAATGTTTTTGCCTTTTGATAATTGCCTCATCAAGTAGGGCTGACAGTAGTAGAGATGCCGATCTATAACTATCAAAGAGATTTGTTTCCTACACAGGTTCTTTCTGACTATTATGTTTTTAAAAAAAATGGCGGTAGGGTAGGAGTCTTGACAGTTGGCTGTTATCCAAGAAGTGCTGAATAAATGAAGCTCGAGAATGGGGCGCTGCCTACTGAACACCTACGGTAGACTTCTGCCTGTTTGCTGCTGTGGTACATTTTACGTATGAGTCACTTTGAGAAGTGGTGATTGATGCCCTTTACAGTTTGATTAAATTTAAAGGAGACTGCCTTCACAAGAAGAGTGAAAAACAAGATTTGTATCAGGCCATGAAACCATCTTTTCAGCCGTTAGCCTAATAAAGTCCTACTTATTTAATTCCTTCTTTAAAGATAGGAGAACTAGATTAGCTAGCTTTCCAACTGTTCTCAAGTCAAGCCTTCATTAATTTGTTTGAGGTGTTATGAACACTGACAATAGAAGGCATGTCTTTACAAAAATGGAATTAAATTTACTTTCCAGAGACAAATACTGCAGAAATTATGTATAAAATGTGCTCATCTGTGTTTTCCTCCACTCCCTGTTCACTACTTCTGAAAGTGGGTGTATGTCTTCCAGAAGCATTCAGTGACTTTGCACAACGCTTGCTTTTATCCACAGTTGCAAGATTTGTTTGGAAACCTTTTTGTATGTGATGAGCTGGAATTTGACAATTGGTTGTCATGGCTTGGTCTTTGAGCTCCATGTAGTGATTTGGTCAGTTCCTGCAAGACACTTCTGCCAGGAATAATGCTTTTCCGTTGATTTAAGTGTAGCCTAGCAGCAGTGCTTGATAGTTATAACTAGTATGCAGACTGATTAATCTTATATATTTATGTAATGTTTTGACAGTTTCACCCTCCATCTGGAAATTTTAGTGATAAAATGGATATGGTCTCTGATGGGGAAGGGTTTGAGGGGAATTACACAGTGGTGGAATATTCCATCTAAAAGCATGTTCCATCTCCAGTTGGGCAGTCAGTGGGCCTCTGGCTGTATAGAATTTCTTGTCACTGGTAACCATTGAAACACAACAGTTACACTGGAAATGACTGGTTGCATTGGTAATACTGCCTAACATTTTTGTGAACTAGCACAGACATGTTAGCGAGTTAAGATTTTTAGGTTTTATTTCAAAACAAATTAAGATAGATTTTAGGTAGACTCATCCAAAACAATGTTTCCATTGTTTACCTTTTCTCCTTAAAACTACTTTTAAAAGTTGAGAGAATAATCCTTTTACTTCCCTGTCATAAAATGTAATTATTTGCAAAGCAGTCTTACAAGACAGATATTAGATTCTCTCTTTCTCAGCCTGAGCCTTGCAATTTGTCTTAATTTGTATTATGGATACGGCAGCCGTTAGCCCAGATTTTCTGGGGCAAGTCCTGATTTCAAAATGTTACCGACTTATTCACAGCCTTCTCGTATTTGTCAGATTATGTGTCAATTTGGGGTATTGCTGTTTTGCCAGCTTTCTTCATTAGTTAAGGATTAACTTTGATAGCAAATATTGAGAATTGATAAGGAAATCATCTGGAGAGATTGCGTCTTTGATTATTGTGCCATTTATAAAACTTTTTTTAAAAAGATCATTCTCTCGACTTAAATTTTGTGTCAACTGGAAGAATTTGGTTAGAGATAGTAGTGTATGCTGTGATTAATACCACGGTCTCTGAGATCAAGCAGTTTTAGGTTCAACCCCTGACATTACCACTCTTTTAACTTTGAGCAAGTTATATATTCCTTTTCTATCTCTGTTTCCTCATCAATGAAATGGGAATGCTAATGGGACATACCTCGCAGAGTTGTCAGGAAGAGTACATGAGCCATGGGCGTAAGAAATAGTGCTTGGCACAGAATAAGCACTAACTGCCTTTGGTTATGTTATATTGAGCTTGGAACATCTCTTAAATCAGAACTCCCTTCATGAAAGCATTTCAAAAGTTTTCAAAAACATTTCAATTTACACTTCAGATTACATTTAGAGTCTACCCATTCCTCAAGGCAATATAAACATGCAAGTTTTAAAAATATGAAATGTTAATATTTTATGTTAAGGATACATCTATGCTAAGTACTCTTGATCTTCGTGCAGTTGGGAACTGACCATAGCAGCCCAACGGGAAAATTATGAAACAGAAAAAGATTCAGTTCTTGTTTGAGAAAATCAATTAATAAATATAAATATATGTATGTGTATATGTATATATATATATATATACACATATATAGAGAGAGAGAGAGAAAGAGGAGTGTGTGTGTGTGTGTGTAAAGAGAGGTCATACACATATTTATTCACATAATACTTACAGTAGATTTAAATTTACTGTCCTGGTTTCTTTCCCTCCAAATTATTTTTTAAAAAATGAAATGAAATGAAATCAGCATTCTGCATAGTCAAAGTGATATACATTATTTTTCAGCCTCAGAAATGGGTAATGATTCTCGACAGTAGATGCAACCTAACCTAATTTTTAAAAATTCGGCCTCTTTAGTACTGATGTGGTTTTTCTGTTCCCATACCTGCGTGACACAGGAATGGGTGGGTAAGGCATTGCGTCTAGATATCTGTAGTGAACCTGTTGGACTTGAATGCAATCATCCCCTAATCTTACCATGTAAAAACAGGGTTAATTGCCAGCACCACACCTGTGAGAAGTTCTGGACTGCCTCATCTTGCTTACAGATAAAATGTGTTCCTCCTTCCTTTAAATTCAGGAATATTATCAATGACTAATACCCTTTAATCAGTCATTCCTGAAAAAGAAGAAGACTTACGATTTGAAAATTGAAAGATACTCCTATTTTAGAACTTACAATTTGGAAGTTTATAATGAGATGAAAATATAGTGGTGAGTTTAAAAATGCAAACTAATTTATTATATGGCCATGCATTTAATTACACTGTATATTTCTCATGCAATAATAATGTTTTGTAAGAAAACTGGGATTAACACATATCATTCTAATTTCCATTTTTGCTCTTTTTCTTTAGAGAACCTAGGAAAAGATGTCAAGTAGGAATGAGTGTAAAATTTTTAGAAAAATAGATGACAGGTGATAAAGTTAGAATCGTGGTGTTGAAAATGGCCCCCCATGAGTAGTTGTTAAGCTTTTAGCTGTCACATGGTGCTCACTGGGTGGCCTTTTCTGAAAAACTTTTAAACGTCTCATGAAGATAAGAACTTTCTTAGGCATTCTGGATTATTGTGTAACTCTCCATTATTCTAGGTATCTGGTGACCCATCTCATGGGGGCAGATCTGAACAACATTGTGAAATGCCAGAAGCTTACGGATGACCATGTTCAGTTCCTTATCTACCAAATTCTTCGAGGTCTCAAGGTACAGACAGTATTAGGAATAATTTTTTAGAAATGAAATTCTCTGTCTCCTTCTCTCCCTTCTATTTAGGACTTAAGGAAAAACAAAGCTCCCCTTATGGAAAATTTCAAACACCCCCAAAATCACTGGTATAATCATAGTATAATGAGCCCCTGTGTTTATTCAGTGCCCACAATGACCAACATATGGCCGATCTTGTTTCTTTTGTATTCCCCACATCCTAGACTATTTTAAGGCAAGTCTAGACCTCAGATCATTGCACCCATAGGTACTTCAGTATGCATGTCTGAGGACTAAGGACTCAATTATTACCTCTAAACAGTAATCGTAATTTCTTAATATAATCTAATATCTGGTCAGTGTCATGTTGGAACTTGAAAAGCATCCACAAGGAGGCTAATCTATTTGTGGGAGGAGCAGATAAACTGTTTTAAAATTAAACCCCCTTTGGCCACAGCTCCGCTCATTCCAGTAGCATTGCCGACCCTCTGGGACTCGCCATCATGGATACTTTGTCGGAAGCAAATGGCACCTTTGCCTTAAACCTGTAGAAAAAGCTGAGTGAAGACAACTCGAAAAACGTGGTTTTCTCGCCCATGAGCATCTCCTCTGCGCTGGCCGTGATCTTCATGGGGGCAGAGGGAAACGCCGCGGCCCAGGTGGCCCCAGCACTTTCTTTTAAGTCCAAGCGGCGGTGGGAGTGAAGGTGTCCACCAGGGTTTCCAGTTGCTTCTCACCAAAGTTAACAGGACTGGGACGAAGGACTTGCTTAGAACTGCCAACAGGCTCTTTGGAGAAAAGGCTTATGATTTCAACTCACCTTTCAAAGATTGCTGCCGCAAATTCTACCAAGCACCGATGGAAGAGCTTGACTTTTTCAAAGCTCCAGAGGAGACCAGAAAACACATAAATACCTGGGAAGCGAACAAGACAGAAGGTAAAATTACTGAGTTGCTGTCTCAGTAATTCAGTGAGTCCACAGACTCCTCTTGTTCTGGTGAATGCCATCTACTTCAAAGGAAACTGGGACAATCAGTTTAACAAACAGCAGACCGAGGAAAAGACCATTTAAAGCCAGCAAGAATGAGGAGAAACCTGTGCAAATGATGTTTCAGAAATCTACCTTTCATAAGACCTTCACGGGAGAAATATTCACCAAAATTCTGGTGCTTCCTTATGTCGGCAAAGAGCTGAATATGATCATCATGCTTCCAGATGAAAACTTCGGTTTGGAAATGGTGGAAAAAGAACTTCACTTGTTTGAAATTCATAGAGTGGACAAAGCCAGACATGCTGGATGAAGAAGCGGTGCAAGTGTCCCTCCCTAGATTTAAGCTAGAGAATTATGACATGAAGGATGTCCTTTGCTCCCTGGGCATGACCCATACCTTGGAGGGGGGCAAGGCGGACTTTTCCAGAATGTCATCACAGAGAGACCTGGATCCGTCCAAGACGGCACAAGTCCTTTGTGGAGGTCAACGAGGAGGGCACGGAGGCCGCGGGCGCCACTGCGGCTGTCCTGACGCTTCGCTGTGCAAGCATCACGCCCAGGTTCTGTGCTGACCGCCCCTTCCTTTTCTTTATCCAGCACAGCAAACCCAGCGGTGTTGTGTCCTGTGGCTGATTCTCCTCGCCGCAAGGAAATGGTCAGCACTGCACAGAGCCCTTCTCCTGTCTCCTGCTGCCCCACTTTTCCTCTGACACTTCACAATGTGCCTGTAATCCAAAGTGACCTTTGGTGGTGATCCAAAAATAAAGGGCCTAATTTTTTTGGGGGGGGAATCAAACCCCCTTTGACATTTAGCAGCTTTGAGTCCTTACTGAGCCCCAGAGAACCAACTAGAAAGTAGATGGAAAGCTCTGTTTCACTCAAACTTCAGCTCTATGAGGAGAGTTGATGGTATGGAAATCACAGTTATGATAAATGTACAGACTACTAGTAACTACTCGTTCTAATTTCTCATCCCATTGTTGATACTAGCAGTTCTTTTTGATTCATGAAAATGTACTTCAAATAAGTCATATAAGGAGGTTGGAGATAACTTCATTAACTGACTTTTTTCTATTTCGCAGTATATACATTCAGCCGACATAATTCACAGGGTATGTATTATGGATTTTATTAAATTATGTGGGAGAACTGGGGTATGTGAGTTGGTTGGGGCAGACGGGCATTTAGGCAAGGTCCTAATCCAAGCTTACTTTAGCCATTGAAATATTGATTGATTGCAACTTTACTCAAGGTTTAAACTGATTAAAGAAAAAAGATGTAGAATCTTTACCTTTTTTATTTATTTTTTTATGTTTACCTATTTTTAAAGCTAATTAGGACTGGATAGTGACTAAAGAATGGAGTGTTTATAGCTGGATGAAGTCTTACTTTTATGTTTGGATCTTCATCATTACCTTTAAGGAGCAAATTTACCATGTGTCATAGAGTTCATCCTGTTCTCTCTGTACTTGCTTCCTAGGACCTAAAACCTAGTAATCTAGCTGTGAATGAAGACTGTGAGCTGAAGGTAAGATGAGGAGACGGTGGTAATTGTTTGTTTCACCTCGTAACTGTATGTTTGATTAACCAGGCAGATTTGTATAGGGAATGGCTTATAAGCCATGACTTAACAAAAATTCATATTGTCCTTAGGAATATCAGACTTTGAAATTTAAGCCATAGACTTACTGAGCTTTTGTTTTAAGTGACATTGAAGGTGGCATCAGGTATTCTTTTTCATTTTAAAAGTTAAATTAGAAATTCAATATATTAGTTATAATAAAAGAAAATTATAGTCTGAATATCAAGTAAGCAATCCTGAAGAGATTAATTATTAGGTTAAATAGGTTCCTAAGAAAAAAGTGACATTAATCTACTCATTCAAAAGAATTCAAATAAAAGATAGATTGTCTATAAAGAGCAAACAGCTCTGAAAATTTTTTTGTTTCATTTTTTACTCAATGTTTTTGAAACAGCTTACATATAATAAAATGTATCCTTTGAAGTATACATTTGACAAATTCATATGTGCATGTAACCAGCAACACAATTAGGATAAGGGAACATTTCCATCACTTCAGGAAGTTCCCCTGTGCCCCTTCCTGGCCAGTCCCCACCTTGACCCGTAATCTTGGCTACAGCCAACCACCGATCTGCTTTCTGACACTGTAGAGCAGACTTTTCTGGAGTTTCATACAAATGAAATCATACAGTATTTTTGTGTGTATGTCAGACTTCTGCTTAGCATAGTATTTTTGAGATTCTTCTGTATTGTGTGTATCCGTTGTTCATTCCTTTTGATTGCTGAGCAGTATCCACTTTAGGAATGTACCACAACGTACTCGTCCACCTATTGATAGACATTCGCCTCAGTTCTGGTTTGGGGCTGTTAAAGCTGCTACGAAGATTCATATGCAAGCTTTAGTGTGACATTTGTCTTCATTGCTCTTGGGTAAATACTCAGGAGTGGCATTCTTGTTTCAGTTTTTGTAATTTCGTTTTTTAAAATTCTTAGACTGTGTTTACCATGCGTTCTAAGCATGGACCAGGAAATATGTTCATGAAAGTGCTATATTCTCCCTTTTTGTAAGGCACTAAAGTTCCCTCCTGCTTTGTAAATCTTAGGACTTTGACTCTTTCAGTGCCTGATTTCTGGTCTCTCCCTTAGATCTTGGATTTCGGACTGGCTCGACACACAGATGATGAAATGACAGGCTACGTGGCCACTAGGTGGTACAGGGCTCCTGAGATCATGCTGAACTGGATGCATTACAACCAGACAGGTATTGCTTACATTGGTTGTTGAGGGCCATATTAACACGATGTTGGGTGTATTGGGGATTCTCAGAAGTAGAGATGGTGGGACTGGGAGGAAACATCTTTTCTTCCCTCAGTGATCATTTTAAAGTCCACAAATAGAAAATATTTCAGTTGCTCGGGTAGAGAAAGTGGGGTTTAATATACAGCTTGCAGACTTTGTGATTTAGCAATTGGATTTTTCTTTATTTAGAGTTTTCAACTCATTCTCTGAGTACTTCTGCCCGAAGACAATGGGTTCATAATCTTACCTCTCAATATCAGTTAGGAGAATCCACCATTTCTACCAATGAGAAACTTTTGCCCCTTGGTGAACAGCTGATTTCTCTTGCCTTAATTATGTTTTGACTTATCCCACCTATGAAGCCCTTTAATAGGGTGAAGGTCTTAATGATTTTATTTATTTCTGTAAAAATAGTATGATTGTTGAACCTCAGATGTCTTAAATATGAATTTGAGTGTTTCACCCCTAGTTATAGTTTCATCTATGGTCAGGTATGATAATAGTGACCTTGTATGCACTTTTATTTCTCTTTAATTTTGCCAGTTGATATTTGGTCAGTGGGATGCATAATGGCGGAGCTGTTGACTGGAAGAACGTTGTTTCCTGGTACAGACCGTATCCTTTAAAAGGTTTTGGATTCTTGTTTCGTAACTGTCTTCCAGTGTCCATGGAAGTATATGACTTTCACCTGTCTCTGGGAAACATTCTCAGTTCCTTACTGTTATAGTCCAGATATGCGTAATGAGATCTGCCTTCCTGCTGAGATCTTGCCTTGCCAAGAAAAAAGCTTCAGTTTACTTTTGTGAGTTGGAGCAATTCCTCATAAGCTGGAAAACCCTTTAAAGCTTTCATATGTCATCTTTTTGCAGTGAGTTGCTTATTATATTAATATTCTGCAACCCGAGCATATTCATGAGAAGCTCTAGATCTCAATGGCTGGTTTAGTTGGCTTGTACAAACACTTACTGAGCACAAGATACCCACTCATAAATCAGGGGTATCTGTTTTGTATGTTTGGTTTACATATTAAAAAGGCTATGTTTGATAATGATATACCTGCTAACTCTTGTTTTGTTTGTTTAATAGCAAATAATAAACGCAAGAAATGATAAGGTCGCCCTGTCGTGCGCCTTTTTTTTTTTCCAGCACAACTTTGTTTTTATCCCAGATTGTAGCCAATCTATAACTGACGTCCAAGTTTATGGTCTAGTCAGTGACTTTCATGGCCCCTGTATTTTACCCACTTTCCTAGCTGCTGCATACCTGTTTCACGGGTTAGTATAATATCTTCAAAATGTGGTTTGTTGGAGCTCTTACCAAGTCCACTCAGTGAAGATGTTTAGGTAAGAAAGAAGGTTGAAATCCTATTTCTAGAATTAGTTTGAGGATTTTTGTGAAACTCACTCGACTAGGCGCCAGTGGGTTTGGTTGGGCTTGTAGAGGTGCTGCGCTTCCCTGTGTCCTGTCATCTGAGACCTAAGAGCTGTTTCAGCCCCTCACCTACGCAGACTCACTGCTTCATAAACCAGTGTCGTTTCACTTGCTTACGGTTTGGGATGTGCTTCTGTGGTAGCTGTGGTGTTCATGGTATCTATCTATGCACATATTCTATCTTCTTCTTCAGAGAAAGTCCTAGTGAGCTGCAAAACCTCTTCCCTCAGGTGAAACTGTTTATTTCCCTCTGAATATTGCTGGATGGGAAGAGTTCAGTCTCCTACTTACCTATTTCTCCTCATCTCCAGATTTGAAGTTAGTTCAATACCTTGTGTGTTCCCTTTGGCTGTTGCTTCATTCAGTTTACATCGGTTTCCTAGAAATTTGGTCTGTACATTACAGTCCACACTAAGAGCATTGGGGAAAATTTGTAATCCTCCTTTTCCTCAGGTGCACACCTCCGAGTCCCATCCTTTAGTCTGTCCGCCTGAGCACATTGCTCTAAGGCTGTCCTCTGTTCCCTTCTCCCCTTCCTCCTCTTTCTGTCTGTACCTCCGTCTCCCTTCAGTTAGTCATATACACTCGTACCACACCGCAGACAGAGTGGTGGAGAGAGCCGGGCAGTCGAGCATCCCGGGGAAGGGCACGCACTCTGCAGGCAGCCTTTCTGGGGTCGGATCCTAGTAGCTCATTTCCTGCAGCTGTGTGGCTTTGAGCAACTTTTCTCAGCTCTGCCTCTTGGTTTCCTGAATGATAAATAGTGATCACAGTACATCTCTCACAAGGGGATTGTGAGGTAATACCTGGGAAGTACTCAGAACAGGAATTGTTAGCCATCATCTTCCTTCATGATCTTCGGGAAACAGTCTCTCCCCTCATCTGCCCACTTTGTTATCTACCTATGAATCATTAAAGGATGACTCAGTTTTTTTAAAATTTTGTGACAGGGAGTAAAAGATGGATCCGCTTGGCAGGCTACTGGTAGAAAGTCTTTAAAGCCGTCATGCCAGGGCCCTCTGGGCCTACCCCAGAGACGGCTGCCTGCTCCCTGATGGCTGGACTCTGTTAGAATGCTAACTTACACCCTGTGAAAAGTCTTCCCTTCATGTATACATCTTTTCCTTCTGTGCACTTTAGCTGGAAAACCGAGTATTAACCTTTTTACTAGGGGATAATACATGAGAATTCATTTCAAACTTCTTATTGTAGTAGTACCCTGGTTCTCTTCTATTTGGCTCTTTTTCAGACAGATGTTCTTCTGGATTGTGAAAATCAAATTCCGAGGAGTTGTATTGGTAACATACATAACCCCCATCTTGTCAGTTACCATCTCTGTGGATGTCACTTTGGTGGCCTGACAAGGAAAGAGGACAGTGTTTTCTATTATTTTTTCTTACCTGAAGTGTGCAATCGCTTATATTCTAGTGTAGTGGTTCTTTTCTCTCACTGTGCACCAGAATACTTTGGGGAGCTTTTAAAAACTCCAGCTGCGTAGGTACCACCCCAGTGGCTCAGCTTCAGTTGATGTGGGTCACAGCGTAGGGCGCGGTATATTGAACTCCCCAGTCAATTCTCGTGTGAGCTGGTGTGGAGTACGACTAGAGTTTAACCCACTTGAATTTTCGTTTTCACCTTTCCGGCTGATCCTGGAAAAGTTACTTAGTTAGCAGTCTTCTCTCTCTCTCTCTCTTTTTTTTTTAAGTGCCAATGAGATCAGAAAGTTAGGAATCTAGAATTACCTACTTGGGGGCATAGAAAGAGGTTAGAAAACATCTAGTTGAACCCCGTTTTTATAGATGAAGAAACCAAGACCCAGAGAGAATAGGTCTAAACCTCTTACTATGACTCAGGTCACAATTTCTTTCCAACACTCTTATTTGTTGCCCATTTCCCTGATTTCTATAATAGAACTCCTCCTCTTAGAACCTTTGGCGGATGAACTGGCCCCACACACTCTTCATCCTTTGCTCAGCTACTGTTTCTTAAAGAAAGGCATGGAGCGACTGGTTTCTAAGTCCAGCTGAATGCTGAGGTCACGTCTAGAGCGTGCTCTTTATTTGAATGTACAGTTTCTCCCTATTTTCCTCATTTATTAATCGTCTTGCATTTGGAATTGATGGTTTTAGCTGCTACATAAGAACTCGGTAATAGAACTTTCTGTGGTGTTACAAATGGCTTCGATCTGTGCTATACAAGTGGTGGTTGGTAGCCACCGGCCACATGTGGCTATTAAACACTTCAAATGTGGCCAGTGAAACATAGGAACTGAATGAAGAATATTTTTGTGGTGAACTGGATTAACATAAAATTTGCCATTTAAACCATTTTTAAGTACGCAGTCCAGTGGTGCTAATTATATTCACAAAATTCTGGAACTGTCACTACCATGTATTTCCAAAACATTTCATCACCCCAAACAGAAACTGTACCCATTCTTCCCTCCCACAGCCTCTGGTTACCTCTTTTCTACTTTGCTTCTTCATCCATGTTCTAGCAGGTGTCAGAAATTCATTCCTTTTAATGGTTGAATACTATTCTATTCTAATATACACACATATATATACGTGTGTGTGTGTGTGTGTGTGTGTGTGTTTCACATTTTGTTTATCCATTCTTCTGTTCATAGACACGTGGGTTGTTTCCACCTTTTTGGCAATTGTGAACAGTGCTGCAATGAACACTGACGTACAAGTATCTGTTTGAGTCCCCACTTCCAATTCTTTGGGATACATATCTAGGAGTGGAATTGGTGGTTCTTGTGGTAATTCTGTGTTTAGCTTTTTTAGGAGCTGCCGAACTGTTTTCCACAGCAGCTGTGCCATTTTACATGCCAATCAGTGATATCGGAACAGTTTCTCCACATCACCAATACTTGTGCTTTTCTTTTTCCTTTCTTTTCCTTTCCTTTTCCCTTCCCCTTTTCCTCTCTCTCCTTCCTTCCTTCTTTATTATAACCATCCTAGTAGGTATAAAGTGGTATCTCTATGTCGTTTTGATTTATATTTCCCTAATAACTAATAATGTTGAGCATCTTTTCCTGTGTTTACTGCCATTTGTATATATACATCTTTTCAAGAAATATATATCAAGTCCTTTACCCATCTTTTAATTGGGTTGTCTTTTTGTTGTTGAGTGTTAGGAGTTCATTATATATTCTGGATACTAAACCTTCATTAGATACATGATTTGCAAATATTTTATCCCATTCTGTGAGCTGTCTATTCACTTCCTTCATGATGTCCTTTTATGCATAAAAGTTTTAATTTTGATGAATTCCAATTTATCTGTTTTTTTCTTTTGTTGCTCCTGCCTTTGGTGTCACCTAAGAATGTATTACCAAATTGAAGGTCATGAAGATTTATTGTTTTCTACTAAGAGTTTTATGGGTTTATCTCTTACACTTAGGTCTTTAATCCAGTTTGAGTTAATTTTTTTATATGGTGTGAGGTTGGGGTCCAGTTTTATCCTTTTGCAAGTGCAAATCCAGTTGTCCCAGCATCATTTGTTGCAGAGACTATCGTTTCCCCCGTTGAGGTGGCTTGGCACTCCTGTCGAAGGTCAAGTCTATTCCATTGGTCTCTGTATTTATTCTGATAGCAGCACCACATGGTTTTGATTACTGTAGCTTTATTGTAAGTTTTGAAGTTAGGAAATGTGAGTCCTTCTCATTTTCAAGATTTTTGTGGCTCTTTGGGCTCCCTTGTAATTCCGTATGAATTTGAGAATGTGCTTTTCCATTTCTGCAAAAAACATTGTTGGAATTTTGATAGAGATGACATTGAATTTTTAGATCACTTTGGGTAATGTTGACATCTTAACACTGTCAAGTATTGCTATCCAGGAATAGGATGTCTTTCCATTTATCTAGGTCTTCTTTAATTTCTTTCAGCAATGTATTCTAATTCTCAGTGAAGAACTCTTTTACCTCCATGGTTAAATTCATTCTTAGGTATTTCATTTTTTTGATGTGATTGCACATGGAATTGTTTTCTTTATTTTCTTTTCAGTTTGTTCATTGTTGGTTTGTAGAAACACAACCAATTTTTGTGTGTTCCTGTACCCTGCAACTTTGCTCAATTTGTTTATTAGCTCTAGTAACGTTCTTGTACATTGTTCAGAATTTTTTATATGTAGGATCATGTCATCGGTAAATAGAGATAGTTTTACTTCTTCCATTCCAATTTAGACGCTTTAATTTGTTTTCATCTTGTGTAATTGTTCTGGCGAGAACTTCCAGTACAATGTTGTTCTGAATAACAGTGGTGATGAAAGTGGGCATCCATTCTTACCTTAGAGGGAAAGCTTTCAGTCTTTCACCACTGAGGATGATTTTAGCTGTGTGTTTTTCATAAATGCTCTTTATCATGTCAGGGAAGTTTCCTTCCATTCATACTTTTATGAATGTTTTTATCTGGTCTGAATTTTAAATTTCATTAGGCTTTATTTAGATTACATTTAAATGTAATCACTTTGTCGTTACTGATATTATATTGGACCGGTGCAGTTTTAAGTATCTGCAAGTCTTCCTATTTTATCTTTTTCTCGTTGTTTTTGTGATTAGTCTTTTTCTTGAGAGATTCTTTTGGTACTCGTTAATAATCCCTGGAGTTCCCCTAAAGATATAAGAAATACTAATTTTTGTCTTAAAGCTAATTATATATTGTTAGGTTAGAAATTACTTTTGTCTGGCTGCAGAACCCTTCCAACTAGCTCAAAATAGTGTTGCAATTTTTTTTAAAGAATGAAGCCCTTCTTTATAAGTCTAGTTGACTAGGTATATCAAGTAGACACAGTTGACAGGTACAGTGCTAACTTACTTCAAAAACCACTGATTTTTTAAGAGTGAGCCCGTTAGAAAATGTTACTCCTAATGCTAAACAGTCTGCAGCCTAAGGAAGAGAGAAAATGAGTTTCGTGGCCCTGTTACACATCAAATACTGTTTTCTCATCCTGAGATCACAGCCTTGGTTTACTGTTGTTTTCCTTTCCTAAGTAATCATATGAATTTCCTTCATGTGTAAAACATTTTCCTTCTCTTCATTTTAATAGAAATGGTATCCTTAAGATAGTAACGAGAACATAATAGGGCTGTTGAATTATCGCCCACGTGGCCATCAGCATGCTGCCCTCCCCCATATGAATTCTTAGGGTATTACATTTACTCCGTAATTCTACTGTGTTCATTTCAACTTTTGATTTTTTTCAAACACTTTCTGAAATACTTTAGACATAAAAAAGACCAAAAAAAATAAATGAGCACCTATGTTTATATAATCCAGATCACGAGATAAAGCGTTGCCAGGAAAGCTAAAACTTCTGGTGGACCCCTTCCTGTCATGTCTACCCCGCACTGCCAGACATTGGTTTCAAATATTCTCTCATTTTTAAAAAGCAGTTGTACTTTAGACACTAAAGCAAGTGTCCTGATAAAGGTTGAAGGAGACAAATTTTTTATTAGGTTGCTATTTGCCTTGCTTTCTCTAATTGGTTTGTCCACAAACCTACAGTGCCTTCAGAAATGTTCTTTGTGTGGCATTGAAAACAACCACTTTGATGACCACGTAGGGAAGCCGGAGGCTAAGGCTCATTCTGGTCCGTCCCTTCTGTCACCACGAGGATTTCCTGCTCCGAAGATCAGTGTTTTGCTTTTGCCCCATGACGATTTATTTTTTTCAATTGAAAACTGCCGCTCAGAAGCAGCAGTAGTTGCAGGTATGTCTTGCAACTGGTCCTTCTTTTCACCTTCAACTCTTCGACCTGTGGAGGTTTTCTAGAAATTGCCTAGAATACTTAGAAGTGACTAGAATATTCCTCTTACTTTCCCTCTAATTACCCCCATTACCCTTAAGTTTTTCTCTTCAGCTATTCATTCTAGCTACCTTTTCCTTTTGTCACAAAGGACCTAGTTTAAAGAGTAATCCTAGGCCTAAGTCCTTATTTTAGGAAGAATCAGGAGATTTACAATCTACATTTTGATACTGTGATCATTATAATTAAAACATATGGTAAAAATAACACCTATCTTGGAAAAAAAAAAAACCTTAAACCTCTTATGAAGGATGTCTTGCTGTGAAAAGAACTAATTGTCATAACGTGGTAAATTTTGCTTTGCTCTGCTATTTAGCTACTTGAAGCTCCTTCTGGCCTTATCTGCCTGGACAAATTGTAGTGGCCTCACAGTAGCTGGTACTATTAGAAGAATGACCCGTATTTCAGTGGATATGCCAGCTCTTGGAGAACCTATGGTGATGTCTTCTGAGGTTTGCATGCTTTGACTTTCTTCGTGCAAGTGCTTTTAGCTATTAAGTAGATTTTTCTTTGGCAATGTGTGTTTACTAATCTTGTATGTATTGGCTGTCATGCTCTACCAGCTCTCTTTTCCGTAACTCTTACACGCTCATGGCACAATATTTGTATACCCTTTATGGTGTAAACACTTCAGAGGGAATGTGTGAGAACTGGTTAGGCCCAACATTAAATGATGCAGTTCGTATGTAGACTTTCCACAGAGGATAGTTTTTCTAGATTTTGAGAGCAAGGCAAAGAGATGGAGTTGAGTTGAAAAGCATATTATAGAATGTTTTGTCAAGTTAATATTGACTGAGCTGCTCCGTGGAAGGTTCTGGGGATAAGATGGTACCTGTCCCCCAAACCAGAATGATCATACTCGTGGGAAGTGAGTTACAGGAGTTACTTGGACAAATGTCCACTCTCTGATTATAAAACAAGACTGAGTGATAAAAAATACTGTAATTGAGGTATAAATAAGTTACTGAGAAGAAGCAGGGATTAATTCAAACTCAAGATAACCAGGAAGACCTCATGGCAGAGTTCTCGTTTAAACAGGACTTGGAAGAGTAAATAAGGAGAGAAAAGACAAGGTAGAAGGTGAGAATGGAGGGTATTCCTGTTTATGACTTGGGTAAATAAGAAGATGGAAGCCTAGAAGTGCCTGGAATATTTGTTATGAGTTTAAGCATTGAGTGCATTAAGGAATAATAGTTTGAGGCCGAGTCAGAAAAGAAGCCTGATGCCAAGTCAGGGAGGGACCCAGATGTGAGGCTGAGGCACTGGGGCTTTATTTATTCTTCAGGCCTGAGATCGTTTCATGCTGGCAGAAGTGGGTGAAAGACATGGGGTCCCCCAGCTCACTGCCGTAGTAAGCTACTGTGACTAGTGGGAATGGTATACCCTTCAGGTACATTGGGTGAAGTTAGGGCTGTTGAGAAACACACAGCCCAGAGTCTTCTGTCTTCCTCGGAGGGAGTAGAAAACTTGGCTCTCACTTTCAGTAGTCAGACATCTCTGAAACAAGAGTATCGATCTCAGCAACATTAGAGGTGAGTGTGATGCACACATTGTAAAACTACCTGTTTGAGTTGAAGTAGTCTAGTTTTGTTTTGTTTTCCTCATGTGCGATATCCTTTATCTTGTAGGACAGCTGCCCAGTTCCATTTATTTCTGAAAAGTGTGAGCAATGTAAATGTTTGTAAACTGAATTATTTTAAATAAGCAAAGAGGATCTTGTACTAAATTCTATTGTAAAATACTTATTTTCATTATTTGAGAGCAGGAATCCTCCTCTTTGCTCTGTCCTCATTTCTTTGCTTTACAATTTTTTCCTCCTCAAACCGGAACTAAGAAATCGGTATTGAAATTTTAACCTCCAGAATACATTGATTTTTGCCATTTGCAGATGACAAAGTTCTCTGTTCTTAATTCAGAAATAACTCACATGAGTGGACTTTTTTTGTTTTCTTCTTTTATTTTTTTTAAGGAGGGTGCAGCTCACAGTAGCCCACGCAGGGATCGAACCAGCAAACCTGGTGCTGCCAGCACCACACTCTGACCAACTGAGCTAACTGGCCATCCCAGGACTTGTTTTTAATTTATCTTTGTTTTCTATAGAACGCATGTTGTTTGGGTCTAGGGTGGGGTTAGGCAAACCTTTTCCTAAGGGGCCAGATAGTAAATATTTTAGGCTTGGGGACCATGTGGTTTCTGTTGTAACTGCTCGGTTCTGCTGTGCAGGGTGAAAGCAGTAACTGACAGTACATAAACGAATGGGCATGGCAGTATGCCAGTAAAACTTTATTTTCAGAACAGGCAGCAGGTTGGGATTTGCTGACTCCTGTCTAGAATTTTCTTCCACTTAAGTTAATTTCATATGTGGGGAAGAAAATAAAAAGAACAGGGTGAGATGCCAGTGATATTGCATAAGTAATTCCTGTATATTAGGCAACTGTGGCTTGCAGAGGCCCTTATTTTTAATTTATGCTGTATTGCTTTTATATGTGTAATCAGAAGAAGAAATATTTTCTGCCATCCTCCCTTCCATCCTACTCTACCTTCTCCTGAAATATTTTGAGTGCCCGTCATGTACCAGATGTTATGCTAAGTCCTGGGGATATGTGGTCAACAGGCAGAGTGGCTTCTGCCCTCAGAGGGCTACAGATCAGCAGAGGTGACAGACAGTAAGCTAAGTAGTTACCGATTGCGGTAAGCACTGCGAGGTTTTCAAGCTGTGTGCTGAGATAGGAGTGGGGGGACTTCTTTATATAGAGCGTTGGGGGAGGCCTCTCTGACGAGGTGAGGTTTAAGTGGAGACTTTGAGAAGGATCTAATCATGCAAAAACCTGACGGGTTTCTTGACAGGAATCAGAAGGTAGTCATTCTCTCCTTTCCCCCGAATGTCAGCATAGACACTCAGCATAGACACGGAGTAACTATTCCCATTGGCACAGAGATTATTAAAAGGTATTTCATAAGATGTTTTTTCTCTCCCTTTTAATTTCCCTTTTAGGCAGGGCTCAAAGCAATGAGAGCAAATGGAAGTTTCTGTCTTCCTGTTAACATGGGCACATGCATTTTGAGTATACACGGAAGAGTTAGTTACCAGAATAAAGGTTTGGGTGCTGTGCCCAGTTACTTAGAGCCTTTGGGATTGTGAGTTTTGCTAATGCAGTTATGAGGTTGAAACCCCGTAGGTCCTGCTTTATTCGGGCACTTCTGAAGTTCATACGGATGCAGTGGGGGAGTGGGGCCCTCTGCTGGTTGTCACTCACAGTTCTCTGCCTGCCACGGCCAGTGCAGAGGGAGAGGTTGCCTGGGGGACACGGCCACGTGGGAGCCTCACAGGCCCCTGTCATAGCACAAGCTCCCTGGGCCAAGCCTCGGGGGCGGATTGACAGGTAGGCTGTACAGCCCTGGCTTCTGTGCTCTGTTGCTTCTTTCTTACCTGTGGCACCCTGCTTCCCACTGCCCTTTGCTTCCCTGGCGGCTGATGCTTTGGTGGAAGGCGAAGAGGCCGGTGTGGGCTGAGTATAGGGACTGTGGGAAGCTCTGTGTTTCCCCTGCCGTCTGGGGCAGCGAGAGTTGCTTCACTTTCCTAATGCGGATGTTGACAGATGCACAAAATGAATGTAAGTTGGATGTGTGTGTGATCACACTTTGACTCTTTGTACAGGAGGAGTGGGTTCTATTTGAAATGACCATCCTTGCCTAGATGAATTCACCGTTTTGGCTGGCTTTGGGGTTTTTAATTTTTGTTACGGGGGTAATTTGTTTGTTTGTTTGTTTTTGTTTTGTTTGTTTGTTTTCCATTTTTATTTTGTCCCAACATTTTCCTTTATAGTCCACCATTAGATATTGATCAGTTGAAGCTCATTTTAAGACTCGTTGGAACCCCAGGGGCTGAGCTTTTGAAGAAAATCTCCTCAGAGTCTGTGAGTTGATGCTTTGATTGTAATTACCTGCCCTGTTGGGCACCTCTGTCACTTGCCTTCCATCAATCTGTACTTTGAACCGGGGATGTTTTTAAGCACATGTGCCCTTTGCGTGCTGCCTCCCAGGATGAGGTGTAAGTGTGTGTGCGCATGCTTGCACACACACACACACGCACACACACACCTGGTCACATGCAGGAGTGTGTTTTGTTTTCTCTCCACCTGGGTATGTACTTAGATCATGGAAGCTTGTATTGGGCAGTAAAATCCCAGTAAATGAGATGTGAGATTTCTAATTAATTCCAGGAGATTTTTTGTTTTTAATTCTAAGAGATTAATGGAAAATCTGTCTCCATTCTCCAGCCCCGACTTCATCTTTCTCAGAAGTTTCACACATACTCCAGGGTTTTTTTACATTTTGGTTAGTATTGGTTCTCAGAGCATGAGTTTCACCCTCTATTAGTCTAAGGTCATCACTAAAGAATGAAATGTGCATTGTCTACACGCTGTTGCCCTTTTCCGGAAGTTACTTGCTTTTTACGGTTTTACAGTAGACAACTTGCACATCCTGTGTGAAGTGTCACTTCCTAACAGGAGCGCCTCTCTACCCAGGCTCCAGACCGCCAGAAGTTCCATCCCACTCCTGACACCTCAGAGGCACAGGAGTCGGGTTGTAAATCCTTCCTCCCACAGCCTGCCTTTGTAATTACAAACTTGAATAACCTGAGAAAAAACGTTGGCGCTCATGCTTTCCTACCTCTATGCAGGCATTGGCAGAGAAGCCATGGGAATGCCACCCTACTTCCTTGGGCTACGATTTCCTGCTGTTGGTCATTTTCTTGGGCAGGACACATGAAAGAAATCATCAAAGCCTGGCCTTTGTCCTTTTTCCCCTCTGGCTGCTGCCAGGCAGTTGGATAAAAGGGAAAAAAGAGCTGTAGAGCCAAGCCTCAGTGGTGCCCTCCTGGAGCCTCCTCCCAGCATCTCTGACTGAAGGGGTCTTTGCCCAGTTGGGGAGACTGCTGGGGAGCTTGAGGCAGGCTGCAGCAGGTGAGTTTGAACTGTTCATCATCTCCCTGTCAGAAGAAAGAATAATGTCATCTGCTGCGTGTCTGGTACATTCCTTAAAAGGACCACAAAGCCCAGGGTATTTATGAATTTCCACACTGACAGACGTTGCTGGCCCTATTTTATTTTGTGTCATTTACTTATTGAAGAGGAGGAAGCCAAAGCACAGAAAGGCTGTGACTTGCCTGCGTCATATGCTGAGTCACTTGGCAGAGCTGAGCACGGATCCCACATGTTCTGATAACATGATCTAAATTGTAATCTCATGCGATTGCACTGTTTTAAGTCATGGTCAGAGGTACTGACCACAGTGGCAACCGAAAGAGTGTTTTCTTTTGCTCTGTGAAATGCAGAAGCTGTGTTGGCGTAAAGCAAAGAAGATAAGCGAAGATGTTTAGAGAGGACAGTGCTTTTTGTTTTCAATGCATTTGCTTAGAAAGACTAGCTAATAGAGAGGATGCGAGGGCAGGGGAGTGCTGTCGAGCAGGAGTTGGGTTGAATACTGAATAGTGCTAATGAGGCTGAGGTAGTTCATTCCCTGCCTGGGATGGTTCCAGCAGCTCTTTCTCAGTCCCCCTCCCACTCCCAGCCATCTGCCCTAGAGAAACGTGCTGTCAGTCGCAAGCGTTCGAAAAGAAAAGGTCGGGTCTAATGGTGTTTATCTATCATTAATCCATCGCTTATGTTTAAGAAAGAAACACCACCAAGTGTCTGACCGAACATTGAGATGTTTTTATCTTATGTGAAGTAGAGAACATTATGTATTACAGAGCTCTGATACAGAGTTGGGCATGATAAAATTGAGTACCAGACTACAGAGCTTGCTCCAATAATGTATGGAATATAGGAATAAGAAAGGGTGTTTTTTTCCCTACATAGTCACGGCGAGTGGATAAAAGTAGTTTAAACATTCAAAAGGGCAACCAAGATCAATTTGATTTTAGTGATACTGCCCAAGTACCAGTTTATCTTAAAAGCACGTGATGTGTGGAACACATGATATGTAAATAACAAAGCCAGGTGAGTAAAATTGTTTAAAGATTTTAAAAATTGAAAGGAAAATTGATTTTCGAAGGAATGTAGTAAACAGAGAAAGGCAATAGTGATTTTCATTACTCCTGAAAAGTAGTGAAGTAGTGATGGCATCATTTATATAGAAATTCAGTCGATAAATAGTAGGACATTTCCTATAAGAAAACGCAATCATGGATGGGCTGATTGAGAGCAAGTGAGTGTACGCCGTGCGAAGGTGATAAACCGGTCATGATGGACGGCTAAGGAGATACAATGTTCTGGTTGGTGACCCAGTACCTACACTAATTAGTAAAAGAACGAAAAGTCATATTAAGAAAGCAAAAGCCCTTTGACTGACTCACTCTCACATTTTTCTCTAGAAATTTATTCTCCCTAACTTCCTGACAAGGGGATATGATAACCCATTTGACTAGAGGAGACAGAAACAGAAAATGTACAGGCCCGGTATTTTTCCCAAGAAATGAGAGAGGTGGAAGGATTTTAACATTTTTAAAACCCAAGTGGTACTCTATTGCTGGTTTACTTACTGATCCCTTTTGTTATTTCTCTTGGCATGCAGACTACTGTTTGTTATGTAATTTGTTTAAAAATCTAAACTTTGTTGTGAGAACTTGAAAAGAACTTCATACCACTTTTGGATATGCCAGCCCCCGTCTTGGGGCTTAGGGTGGGACACACAGCCCAGCTGCTCCCTAGGCCTTGAACATGTAGTTGTAGTAATCTGACCGCTGGGAAATGTGAGTTCAGAGAATGAGCTAAAGTGGAAACAACACTGAGGGGAGCCACAAAGAAGCGAAGTCACTTGCCGAGAGTGCTTAATGAAGACGCCGCTGCTGCTGGAGGACATTAATAATTAGCAAGAAAGGGAATATAAAAAGTCTTTATTGAATTGTGTTGAGGGTTTTAAAAATCCCATCACTTTTGCTTTTAACAGGAGTACATGATAGACTAACAGTTCTCGTAATATTTTGGAGGAGGGGGAACTGTGTTAAAACTGATGGGACAGGGAAACGAGAGAAGTTTGCAGTACGGCTTACGTAGGTCCTTGTACTTCTGGAAGGCCTCCTACGCCTTTGTCATAACTGCAGAGTGTTCTGCAAACTTCGCCCCAGCTGTTTGTGAGGTGAAGTCAGCCTGACTGCCTGTTAGAGACCTGTGGGAGAAGTCACTGGCACATGCTGTAGTACTGCCAGCAGCCTGTGACTTGTATTTTGTCCTTGCCGTTGGCGTCTAACTTTCCCCCATCTCCCCTTTCTTCATTTACCTGTGTGTTTGTGGCATGTATTTTAAATGTACCACTACTAATGTCTTTGAAACTTGGTATTGCTTATCAGCCCACACACCTCCCTGTCTTACATTGGGGCTGGGGATTGGGGGGAGTGCCATGGAGAATCACCAGAACCTGTGCCACAAAAATTTAACCTCTTCCTTCAGTGGACCTATTGGATCTCTTCTTTTGTCCAAAGTTGTATCATATTTTTCTGAATCATCTCCATTTATCCCACAAGCAAACAGGTTTTAGCCATCAGTACCTGAAAACAGTTCTCTGGCTGGCATCCTGGGCCAAGGGGGAGCCTGAAATAGTTAATGTTAAAGATGATGCTAAAACCAAAGAAAAATGTTCTCATCCACACGGCCCGTCACTGGTACATGTCCAATAACTCATGCCATTCACAGAAGCATGCAGCCTTGGGCTCTGGCCTGGGTGGGTGGGATGGGTGGGGAGTGGGTTTTCTGTTTGTTTGGGGGTGGCTTTTGGCCTTTCTGAAAACTTGAGAGTGATGTTTTGCACTGTGTTTAACAATGCCCTTGACTAGGCATCTAAGATATTAACCAGCTTCAGCAGATAATGCGTCTGACGGGGACACCCCCTGCTTATCTCATTAACAGGATGCCAAGCCATGAGGTGAGAACAAATAGACTGCACAGGGACATGTCCTTCCGGAGGCCACGTGCTCATTTGATTGCCACTGTATAACCAACACGGTTTTTAATGTCACTGAATGCTTGCATGTGCCTTGAGGGATACTGAGGGACCTGCTTGTGTGCTATTTCAGGATGTTGGCATTTGGGATAAAATGTCATCCAGTTTGGTAGATTGAGAATATATATAATTGATAGACTTGTCCGTAGAAAATGATGTTACTTTGATATTTGGATTTTATGAACTTAGTGCTCAAGAGGCTGTTTTGTGTTTTCCTAGTTTCTCTGCCTTGCAGGTAGGGTGTGCTACCATCTGATGACTTTCAGCCGGATGTGAAGTTAACCGAAGGCCATTAGCATGCTTTCCTAGTCATCAAAAAAAATTTTTTTAATGATCAAATGATCTTCATAAAAAAAAAAGCTATAAAATATCCAACACTAATAAGTATTATATGTAAAAGATATACAAATAATACAGAATAAATATGAACACTTACATAGGGTTAGGTGCCCTTTTTTTTACTAATTCTTAATTGCTTAATCTAACTCTAGTTTTATCAACAGGGATGATTAGGGCACTGTTTCCTAAGGTGCCCTCAGGATTTTGGGGAACCTGGTTAGCATCCCAGAGATCCTTCCCAGCAGCTTTGTTTCTCCTTCAGCTATATTCAGGTGGCCTTATTTATCTTTATCTTATTAGAGGGATGGCTATTCTCTGCATGAGAAAGGTCTGTCTCTCTTTACCTCTGTTTTCCCTTCACCTGTTTATCTACGAGGTGTGATCAAACAATATGGTGAATGTTGAAATAAAAAAAAAATTATTACAGTAAAAGACACATTGCCATTAATCCCCCTCAAAATACTCCCCCTTGCTTCGAACACACTTATCCCATCATTCTTGCCACTTTCTGAAGCAGTTCTGGAAGTCCTCTTTCGTGAGTGTCTTTAGTTGCACTGTTGTGGCTGCCTCGATGTCCTGAATCATTTTGACTTTGGGGAAGAACCAGAAGTCGCACGGTGCCAGATCCTGTGAATAAGGTGGATGAGGACACAATGTAATGTTTTTATTTGACAGAAATTGCCGTATACCAGAAGTGATGTGTGATATGGAGCATTGTCATGATGTAGGATGATTTACGGCAACGCTTTAAAAGACACCTCTCAACCATAGCTCATACCTGACTGACTGCGCCGAACAAGCTGAAACTTGTCACACACTGTTACTAAAGTGCGATGTGCTGTTTCCTGTATTGAAGATCCCTGCCTTTCCATTGGATGGCACTCGGCAGCTGCATTCACCGTATTTTGTGATCACAGCAGAAAGACTCCGTGTCACACATCGCTTCTGGTATGGCAATTTCTGTCAAATAAAAACATTACGGTGTGTCCTCATCCACCTTATTCACCAGATCTGGCACCATGTGACTTCCGGCTCTTTCCCAAAGTCAAAATGACCATGAAAGGTAAATGTTTTGAATCGATTCAGGACATTGAGGCAGCCACACAGGGCAACTAAAGACACTCACAAAAGAGGACTTCCAGAACCGCTTCAGAAAGTGGCACGAATGATGATATAAGTGTGTACAAAGCGAGGGTGAGTATTTTGAGGGGGATTAATGGCAATGTGCCTTTTACTGTAATAAATTTCTTTTTTATTTAAACATTCACAGTATTTTTTGGTCACATCTTATATATGCTCAAGTAGGAAGGGATTACAGCCATGTAGATACTCAATTCCTAGAACTTTCGTTTTGAATTAGAAAGGTTCTCAACTGCTTTTCAAAGCAGCTGTCTCCTGCTTGCTGCACATAAGAAGGTGCAGTTGCCCTGGCAACCAGAACTTTTTCTAACCTTGTATGTGGTATGTGTGTGTGTACATACTCGTACCTGTATTAAAACAGGAATTTGAAGGAGGAGGTTAAGAGATTCAAAGGAGTTTTATCTCAGCTACTCAGATGAACTGATCATGGGATTTATTCATTGAAACAGGGAAGGCCATAGACATAATTTAATACCTAATATCTGAAGCACACATTTATGAGTTACATTGTATTTATATGATCATTCTTAAGACCAGTTTTATTTTTGCCTTGATTAGAGCTGCCAGTCCTTGAAAGAATCTGGCACCTTAAGTTCCTTAGAATGAAATTCAGAAATTGGGAAGTTGAAACCTCCTTAGGACATGAGAGCAGATTTTCCTTTCTAAAGGCTTCAGTGATCGCAGCTAATGTTTACTGAACTCTCACTCTGACCCAAGTACTGTGCTAAGGAAGTGCTGGTTTGTTATCTGTAATCCTTTCTTCAGCATGTGAGGTAGGCACTGTTACTAATCCCTTTTGACAGATGAGGAGCTCAAGACTTCAGAAGAATAAGTAACTTGTCCAAAGTGATAAAGTCAAGATTCAAACTCAAGCCTGTCCCACCCCAGGGACCAAACTTAGAACAGCTGTATTGGTAATATAAATGTTTGTGTAAGAATTTTAATTTGATGGTCTTTTATGAGTTTTATCTTGCTTGAGCATCACAATAACCATATGATATAGGCAAGCCAAATGCTAACATCTAATATTAGTATTTTGCAGCTAAGTTAATAGCTTTGTTACTTGAGACTTGCCGAAGATGTAGCTTATAAGTGGTAGGGGAAAGATTTCTGCCTCGGCTAGGTAACTTAGGGTCCACTATTCTTTATTACTTTTATTAAGTTGATTTAGTATTTTTAAAATGTGTTTGAGCCTCTTAGAGTAATATACTAAGTAGCTTATGTTTACTTTCTTGTTAGCAAGATTACTTTGTTAGCAAGGTTTAATATTGATATCCTTTTGACGTATTCACAGCATCTCCTGAGATCAGCGCCATCAAAAGACTGCCAGCCCTAGACTTTTGGAATACCAATTCCTGTGCCAATTTTAGCTTTTCAGGACGGCTGTGTCAGGAAGGGCGACTTCTTAGATATCTTGGCCTCATTTTTCAAACTTCTGATCCAATGATCAGAAAGCTAATGAAAGGGAACTTAATTGGTTAGCATTCTCGTTCCCTTGAAATAGAACTGTGAGATATAGCAGGGAGATAAATACAGGTGGTGATCATGAATAAGGGTGGCAGTAAGAAGTCCTTAATGAACATCGAAGACCGCCATAAACACGGAGCGAGCAGACTCTGTTAGTTAACACTTGTTCTCGACAGGACCGAGGTGCTCTGAGGGCAGTAGCATGGGACTAAGCCATTTTGAAAACCCTTTGTTTTCACAGGCAAGAAACTACATTCAGTCTTTGACCCAGATGCCGAAGATGAACTTTGCAAATGTATTTATTGGTGCCAACCCCTTGGGTAAGTTGACCATATTCTCATCTCATGGATGTAAAGTTGGTTATGACATAACTTAGGGGTTGGAAAGCCTGTGACATGTGTTCACAGCTGCTGTCATTTTATGGCTTCCCAAGCTGAGGGGAAGAACCGCGGAATCACTGATGAGGTTTGGTGAGTCCAGTGTGCCCTGCTCTGCCTGTAGCTTCCCAGGGCTCCAGGTCCTGTCACCCTCATGTACTTTTCCCTTCCCCCCTCTAACCTCAGACACTTAACCATTCTCTCTTTGGGGAGCTAATTTGCCACCTCAGACTTTAAGGAGTGGCGCCATATTTCCTCCTGCCACCATCACTTCCAGGGTCCTTGGCAAAGGGACATAACAGGGATATGTGCTGCCTTGGCTACAAAAGGAGTTGCTATGTTCCTGAAAGCCCGGGGCTGATGTGCGCCTCGGTGGGCCCCCTGACAGTGGAATCGCCTGAGGCTCTAATCCCCTGACTCCAGGAGAAGGCAGTGCACAGCGCTGTGTAATGAAGGACACAGAAAACCAGGCCAGGCCCTCCTGACAGGGCGGGAGCAGTGCCGTGACAATAGTATGACCCCCCTCTCCCTTCCTGAAGATTGTGTGACAGTGGGTCACCCTCTGCTCGAGGGTCCCAGCAGCTGTGCTTCACGTTTAGTTTTATCCTTCTGAGGGCTGGCAGCCCTGAGGACCTCTTCAGAAGTTGGAGTGAAGGCTAAGTGGTTTTACCTTTTCAAGTGCCTCACCCGTAGTGATTGTTGACAGTGGTTTCAGTGTTGGTGTGATAATTCTTATTATAGCAGAGATGGTCACACTCTGAAGTGCTGGGCGGTATGGGTGAGTTCATGGCAGCCTCGGAGACGGAGAGTTTGTCAGATCTCAGCTGGGTCACGCTCGCATCCACAAACACATCAGAGTGTGGAGGATTCTCCTGGGGTGGATTTAGGCACGCGGCTGCCCGGTGTGCTCCCACTGGCTTTGTATGATTTACTTGAGCCGTTACCTCCCTCTAGGATCTGTGAGAAGCTCTCTTTTAAGGAGAGTCGTAAGTACTCCAAGAATTTGGGAACTGATGCTGTATGCTGTAGCTTTCTTATCTGTCCTGTTCTGAATTTTTGTTCATCATTTCAGCTCATGTTTTAGACATGGCAGTGCTTACTGCCTGCATTCCCATTAGCCCACTCAGGGATTAGTTAATTCGTTTTTCTGGGGAAGAGGGGATATGTTTGCGTTCCAGCGGCTTGTTTAGGTCACATCCATCCTGAGAGGTGTTCCTTTCTCTGGAATCGTGACATTTCAACATTCCAAAGAACTAGTTACCACTTAGCACTACAGACTGCCAGTGAGTTGAATGGAGGCTTTGGGCCGTGTGGTGCTCAGCACTGCGGTTCTCAGAATTTAAATGCCTGACAGCCCCCGGCCAAACAGCGATGTGATGTAGAGTCTCTTCTTGCAGATTTCTGAGAGCATGGTGTTACTGACCACAAACGCACCCAGCATATTAACTGAGCAGGAATACACCAGTAATGTAAATGTCGACATCTGTTTTGTCAGTCACTGACTTCATATTTCACCATTATTCTCAAAACATGACTTAAAACTTAAATTTCCCTTTGATGTAGTATACATATTTGTATCTGTCAAGATCTTAGAGGAATCTTTTTCTTACCCCTGGCCTTATTCCTCATCAAAGTATTGGTTATAAGGACATGGTACTTTTTACCGTAGGGGTGGCAGAGATTCACCATGTGATTCACACAACAGCTGGTAAGGTTTACTTTTTCTAAGAACAGAAAAAGAATGTATATCTAGGCAGTTCTCCCAGTGCTTTAAAGTGTAAACATAACAAACTTGAATTGACACATGAATATTCACCTTGTTTCTCTATCCCTCTGAAAACCACATTTCTCCTTTGGATGACTGTGAAGTTCAGGCTGCAGGACGGGGGTCTTTTACAGCCTCCCCTGTACACAACAGTAGATCTCTTCAGGAAACTGTCTTCCCTTCACTCCCCTCCTGCCCACTTCCACTCTTAAGGGATCATCGACAATTTGCAACACCTCAAAAGCCTTGTTTCACCAAAGTGACACGTATGGTCATGGAGGTACTTATCCTGCCACCATTCTGAAACTCAGAACATATTCGTTTGAAAGAATGAGAAAAACCACCACTCTGTGACCCCAAGTGAGACATTTGCTGTGAAGGAAAGTCAGTGGATGTTAGAAGCCTTAAGTGAAGGGAACTAATGGTACCCATGTGATGCCAGGTATCCCACAGATTAGTTGCTTAGGGCAAAAAAGAAACATCTTAACCCAGTGATCAAATTTAGCATCATTAATAACAGGACAGATGGCTTTAATGCACCATCAAGTACACAGAGTCGCCTGTGAAATATTCTTGCCAAAAATGTTTAGCCTAGTTCTTACCCAATTTTTAGATCTAAGATGGTCTCCAGGAAATACAAGGTGGAGAGGCAAAGGTGTAGATACATGATGGCACCAAGAAGCAATCAGACCAATCCCTAACGATGGATGTTCTCAAGACACCTGTACAATCTTTGAGGTCAGAGTTAGCAAAATCAGAGGTTAAAGGTGCAGGGATTTTTCTAGATTCAGGGAGACTAAAGAAACCCAGTGAAAAACAGTGTATGGCCCTTAATTGGATTCTGGTTTGAACAAACTAGGTGTAAAAGACAACTTTGGAATAACTAGAGAAATTTTAACCTGAACTGGACTTTAGATGGTATTTGGGAATTATTTATTTGTCAGATATAACCGTTTCATGATTACATAGGAAAGTGTCATTGTATTATTTAGGGATAAAGTATCATGTCTATAATTTTATTTTTAAATGGTCCAGTAAAAAGTACATATATAGATAAAGAAATGTAAAATGTAAATTGTTGGATATGGGTGGTGTGCGTAGCAGTATTCACTATATTGTTTTGAATATTGAAAATTTTATTAGTGAAAATTTTTTAAAAATATCATTTTTTCCAAATACCATGTCTCTTACCCACACATCCATGTAAAACCCCTCATTTTGTCCATCGTTTGAAGATGCATTTGATGAGTATTCATTTGCCTTCTGTTAGTAAATAAATAGTGAAAAGGGACAAAAAAGATGAAAACTTAAAAACTAGACCTACTTATCTCTTCTAGTTTACTTAATTGTAGGCTTTCATTTTGACATAGTTTGACTATAGTGGTTAAACAGAATCTCAGTTATTTTCTTAAGTTCTTCTTCAGTAATGTATCCTTAAAAAATACAAAATACATACACGCGCACACATATCAAGGAGAAAAGTCATAATATATCCTAGAGCAGACGCTTTGGAAGAGAATTCTTTGTTTAGGTTCGAAGGGTCAAAACTATGTGTTTGCTTCCTAAGGCATAATTTTTTGGTAACGTTAAAAACTTCTTTTTTCTTTCTCATTTGTGGTTCGAATTGACAGCTGTCGACTTGCTGGAGAAGATGCTTGTCTTGGACTCAGATAAGAGAATCACGGCAGCCCAAGCCCTCGCACACGCCTACTTTGCCCAGTACCATGACCCTGACGACGAGCCCGTGGCCGACCCTTACGATCAGTCCTTTGAGAGCAGGGACCTCCTGATAGATGAATGGAAAAGTAAGTCATAACGGCAGGGTTAACATCTAGCTTGAGGACTTAGATTTAAAAATCTTTCCTACGGGAGCCACTCACCAAAAGCTGGGGGAAAAAATCAAATGTCTGGCTCTACGCAACTCGATAAACCTTGTGCATAGGGTCTCTGATGCAGAGAATGTGCTCCTCTGGTGGAAACCGTCGTAGACGATGACACATTCTTTGGACCTTTGACCTGCTGATATCAGGTTTCATTTTGCACACAGCCCCTCACATCTGCGTACATCTTGGAGGTTCTCAGAATCTTTGCATTTAGAACCTCTCTCTGAGATAAGGAGGGAAACCGTATTTTTACAGTTTTGCAATTGATAGAACAGGGGCAAAGAGAGTTTCTATCTTATCTGTTACCTAGAGCTAGTTAGGGACACAGCCAGAAATGGAACCTAAGTCTCCTATGTCCAATCTCATACATTCTTTCCGTAAAATACAAATTCAGAACTCCAGTTCAATCCCCAAAGCCAGGATTATCTGTTGTTGTATTAGGTTGGTGCAAAAGTAATAGCGGTTTTTGCAATTTTTTTTTTTTAACCTTTTAAACCTCAATTACTTTTGCACCAACCTACTAGTTTGTGGGAGCGCTCTATTGTTCTTGAGCTCGTTCTCCAGAAAGCTTTAAAGAGGAGGCACTGAAAGAAACAAAAAATGGGTGCGTGTATATGTCTCCTTGAACGTCTGTGTAATCACATGATCCGTTAGGCTGTCACACACAAGCAATGCGGTAGTTACTTGACATAGCCCATCAAACCACTAACCTGGACAGGGAGGAATGATCTTAGCTTAGAAATGATCGTGCCTGCCAGCAAGGAGAACAGTCGGAACTCTCACGTCCTGCTTTTCCTTCCCAATGTCTAGGCCTGACCTACGACGAAGTCGTCAGCTTTGTGCCGCCACCCCTTGACCAAGAAGAGATGGAGTCCTGAGCACCTGGTTTCTTTGCTGTTGATCCCACTTCACTGTGAGGGAAAGGCCTTTTCGCGGGAACTCTCCAAATATCATTTAAGTGCCTCTTGTTGCAAAGATTTCCTCCATAGTGGAAGAGGGGTGTGTGTGTGTGTGTGTGTGTGTGTGTGCACGTGCACACGTGTGTTAGTATCTGTGTGTGTATGTCTGTCTGTCTTTGTGGGAGGGTAAGAAAATATGAGCAAACTAGGATCACAGTGACTTTATGGGGAGTTACAGCTGCTCCATGGCAGCCTCCACTTGCTCTTTTGTGAGAGTCAGCTCTGGCAGGCGAGCGCTGCCATCTTGTTAGGGTTTGTTAGATCCGAGTAAACAATGTTACACGTCCCAGATCCCGGTCATGCTTTTGCCACTTTGGCCTCTCCTGTGGCCCCACCTTGGTGTTGGGGTAGACCTGACCACACCCCCACAGGGGCGTAGAGAGAAGGCTCACACCTTCTGGCTGCGTCAGATCTGAAGCCGTCCCTCAGCGAAACGTACAGCCAAAAAGGACCAACTGGCTTCTGTGCACTAGTCTAAGATTAACTTGCTCAGTGTGAATCTCAGAACTCAGCAGGTGTATCTGAAACTGTAAATATGTTTGTGCCTTAAACGGAGAGGAGAAAGTGTAGATAAGAGGGTGCAGCAAATGAAGTTCTGAGCCAGGCAAGTCGTCAGGTTGTCGGACGGCCCCTCGTGAACCAGGAGCCTTCAGAGGCACCATGTGTGCATGTGTGAGCATGCGTATATGTGCTTCTCTCTCTCTTCCTCAGCACCTCCAAGGTGATGCCATTTCTCTGCTTCCCCCCACCGTCAGTGCAGAGGTTTCCTGAGTATTGGCCCCGTAGCCAGAAGCCGGTTCTTGCTGTCAGTGTACTTCCTGTGTGCTCTTTCTTTCTAGCAGAGTGACGATGTGTTTTGCACGTCTTGCTATTTGAGCATGCACAGCTGCTTGTTCTGTTTTTTGGGGGGAGGCCCTGGTGCCAAGCAAGTTTGCCAGTGAAGACTTCTTGGGTAGTTCAGAACCCACGTCACCTTGCTGATGCTATGGGCAGGTGACATCATCTTCTCTTCAGCCCCCAGTGCTATTTTGTGTTGAACACAATTGATACTCCAGGTGCTTTTGATGTGAAAATTATGAAGAAATGGAGCAGATGGCTGTATAGCATTTTCATTCTTGCCATCTGGTTTTCAACCAACCATTTTGGGGAGCCATCACGGGAAAGATCAGGGCTTTTCCCAGGAATATCTCAGACTTTGGAAGACAAGTTGTTCTCTTCACTCCCAATAACCAGTGCTAAGAAATGCTGAAAATCAAAGTGAAAAATAAAAACTCATGAGGCCAGAAACTCCTTTTGCGATCTTTGTCTAGATATGGTTATTTACCAAAAAAGTAGCGAAGTGTCTTTTCCACTCTTCTTTGGAAAAGGCTCTTCTTGGCAGCTTAACATTGACTTCTTGGTCTTGGTTTAGGGAGAAATAAATTTTGTTTCAGAATTTTGTATATTGCAGGAATACTTTGAGAATGTGATTCCTTTTGATGGGGAGAAAGGGCAAATTATTTTAATATTTTGTATTTTCAACTTTATAAAGATGAAATATCCTCAGGGGTGGAGAAAAGTTGTTTTCATAATTTTCTGAATTTCAGGCACCTTGTGCTATATAAGGGCCCGTGTATTTAAACCTTTTGTGAAATAAGAAAGTGTAAAGCCACTTCCAGTGTTGGCCGTGTGACAAAATTATGTATTTGGGCCAAGGTGTTTCCATTTTTCTGTCACAGTGCAGTGACACATGCACTCTAGGGGGACAGGTTAGGACCCCAAGTCACCTGGAGCAAGAAGGAAGGAGGCAGGCTGACGGTGATCACACCTCACCTGGAATTCTCCCCCTCTTTAAAGGAAGATGAATGCAAAGTCCTCACTTCCTTGATACACAGTTCAAACCCTCACAGTCCCCAGCAAGATGAATTTTATCAGCCATGTTTGGTTGTAAATGCTAGAGTGATTTCCTACAGAAATACTGCTCTGCATATTTTTTCATAAAGGTCTGCAACTGTGACCATGTATGTCACGTATATGGAGGCTGAAAGCACCAAGGAGCCTGGACTCAGCTGGAGCCCATGGAAGAACTCCTTGGTTTCTGAGCATAATGCTCCCATCTCCTGATTTTTCTGAACAGGAAACCGAAGCGAGAATGCGGGAAACTGCTATTTTATTTGTATTCATGAACTTGGCTGTAATCAGTTATGCCATATAGGATGTCATACAATACCACTGGTTAAAATAAAGCCTATTTTTCAAATGTAGTGAGTTTCTCAATTTTATTATATTTTTCTCTTGATTGTTTTTATTTCATGCACAATGTGGCTTTTTATCAAATGTTCTTTCAACTGTGGCCTGACATGTTTCTGACAGATCTTAATATTACTCCTAAAATTTAAAAAACATTTCTGTAGCTCCTTACTTGTACCCTTTATGGTGAAGCAGATCGAGTCTTAGATGAGGGTGGGTAAAGCACATAAACACGGTCTAACACGGCAGGCCCTGTGTTACTATGTGTGGATGGCAGAGTGGCCTAGGACAGGGGTCCGCAAACCATGGCCCAAGGGCTAAATCCAGTCTACCACGTGGTTTTGTGTATGCCGCTAAAAATGGTTTACATTTATTTTAAATGGTTGAAATATTTTTCAGAAGAGCAATATTTTTGTAGCATGTGAAAAATAATGTAAAATTCAAATTTCAGGTCCGTAAATAAAGTTTTATTGGAACCCAACCACATGTTTGTTTACGTATTGTCTGTGGCTGCTTCTGTGTGACAATGACAGTTAAATAGCTGTGACAGGGACAATATGGCCTACAAAGTGTAAACTATTTCCTCTTTTACAGAAAAAGTTTGCCGACCCCTGGCCTAGGATTTCAATTTCCTCATCTGTAAAATGAAGTTCGTTTAAGTAGGTGTTTGGGTTCATTTCAGTTTTAAAATTCTAAGACTATCTGTAGGAAGTATATTTTTATTTTTAATTTGCCAGAGAGAAGGTTACATGTGTACATTGTTTATAGACTTTTAAGCAAATGTGTTGAAGACACTTGTCTTACGACTCTTGACAGTATTCTTCAAACTACTGAATTGCATCACAGGGTTAAGGGGCCACGAGGTCTCACAGCTGTTTTCAGGGTCTGTGTTGGTGTGCCCAGGGACCCTGACAGGCGTCCCACGGTGCACTGTGAGGCCCAGCATGCAGCTGCGTGTTTGTCCTGAGCTGTCTGGCCTGGCTGGCAGTTGGGAATGATGGCAGTGATAGAAGGCAAAGCGAGCACAGGCTCTTTTCTGTATCCTGTCCTCAATGACTTCTTAAAGGGGTGAAAGAAAAGGCACCCAGTTGTCACTTGGCTTACATCAGCCCTTCTAAAGATCAGACAATGGTAGGAAATATTTTGCCTTCACATACCAGACATGAGTGCCGTGCCACAACTTTCTTCCCAGGCTTCCAAGAGTGGAGGGCCTGTTGCGCTCAAGGAGAGAGATGACACCAGAAACAGCTCACCTAAAGTGAAACCACTTAAAGTAGGAACCAAAATTTCGTAGTATGTGGTGGGGATCGAAGAAGAGAATTCTGATTGGGACTTGTATCATGAAAACCGAACAAAACTAGAAAAACATTCTTAATTTCAAATATAGTGTTCTTATAATGAACAAAGAATGAATCGAGTGTTTGGTTTTCAAGTGAAACCGTGTTTAGTGTCCTACAATATCCTTCTCATTGCTTTTGGCAGCATAATCTTAGAGGTAATTTCCGCAAACGTATTTGAGGTCTTCCTCAGGTTTCCTAAGGACGTCAATCTTGATACTCACATTGTTCTTTCATGTAAGTATCAGTAGTCACCTTATCCCGTTTCCCTTGATTGTTAACTGGTCGGAGTGCCAGATCCACATTTTTCCATGGCTTTGCTTGAGATTTGAGCAGTCTTCTGGCATTGTTTATCAAGTTCATCAAATCCACCAACTTTTGCAAGATTTGCAATATAATCTGCATCATATTTGTGTTATTTGCAATGTAATCAATTAGAGACTAACAGGAGACCAGACTAGAATAGGTAGGATAGGCACTGGGTTCAGATACTTAAGAAGCAAGGAAAGGACTAATTTTATACAAGGAGTCCGTTCATTAGTGAGTGTTTTCATGCGATGACACATCTTTGTACAATCTGATAGCTGCAAGGACTTGGCTAATGAATATATAAATAATGAAGACCGTTTCTGTTTATAATACAGATGTTTTGATATATATACCTTTTGAACTTAGTATTTACACTTCTCAGAAATTAGAGGCTTCACAAGTATTCAAAGGAAAAGGTTATTCGGTGTTATGTTCTTCGTACTAGCAAAAACATTAGAAGGAAGCCACGTATCTGTCACTAAGGGCTTGCTGGGTAAGATGGTCATCTTTAAAATGGAATACCATCCAGCTAGGTGTGGGTACCTGTGCAAGATACAGTTATGAAAGAGGAAAAGTAACTGGCAAACTATAGCTAACTCGCCCCCTTTTTGTGTTGATAGAATGGTAGTGTATGGTTAGTACAAACCCAGAGGGACACACACCAAACTCAGCAGTCATCTCTAGGTGGTGGGACTATATATAGGTGGCTTTACTTTCTGTGCCATTTGTTATGTTTGCCTTTTTTTTTTTCTCTAACACTGAGTAATTTATTTTGGAATCAAAACGTTTTTTTTAATTTTGATAAGAAAGAGTTTTAAAGTCTGACTGGGGAACCATTCCGCAATTTCCGTTTTGCCCAGGCCAGAGCCCAGCTGGAAAGGAGATGCACGCAGCTGTCGGGCCCCTGGCAAGCGGAGCACCATCTCTCCTTTGTGGCAGGAATCTCCCCCCTCCTCGGAGGGCTTGGTAGGTTCCTTCCCCAGTAAAAGAGTGTACTTGAAGGATCGAAAGCAGGATTTTCCAACTTGGACGCCGTTGCCATCTTGGGCCAGGTAATTCTTTGTTGTGTGGGGTCCTGTACATTTCAGGATGTTCATCAGCGTCCCAGGCTTCTACTCACAAGACGACAGTAGACGCACACCCCCTCTTCCTGTTAGGGCAGCCAAAAATGTCTCCTGACATTGCCACATATCCCCTGGGGGGCAAAATTGTCCCTGGTTGAGACCCACGGATCTGAAGCTTGAAACATCCCTAGTCTTGCAGAATACCAAAGCCTCTTGAAGAAATAATGAAGGCTAACACCTACTAACTTGTTATCACTTAAAGAAATGGCTTGCTATCTTGAGGGGAAATACAATTACGAAAGACCTTTTTAAAGACCCAAGTGTGTCTCCTTGATGGGAAAAGAAAGATATTAGGCAATTCAAAAGAAAGTATTCAATATTGGATCAAGGCTATTCTATTTCTCAAAACAAAAAAGTAGGTATTGAGTGAATAAAGTTATCTTTTTGTTCAGAAGCTCTGGCCATTATCCACAGATAGAAAATCTAGTGCTTAAAATGGGGTATGACTGCAAGATTTTCTTAGGTCATGGGTTACAATGGAAAGAATACTGGGTTGTGAAGCCACCCAGACCTGGGTTCAAGTCCTGGCCCAAGCTCTTGTCAGGTATGAGACCCTGGGATAATAGTTGCTAGCTTTCAGATGATTGTAAAGATGAAATGAAATAAACCCCAATGTGCCCAGTATGTTATGGACACAAGATACTGGTCAGTTTGCATCTCACTTGAGCTGACCTTGGACGTTGAGGCCGTCCTCTTAGAGTGAGTATGGGAACAGTGTGAGTGGCTGAAACCAATTGGGAGGAGATGAGATGGTCCAGGGGCTAGCTCCAGTGCAGTTTCTGGAGAACTCCCATTATTGAGGCCAGTGGAACACTGCTGTACTGCAAACCTATTTGATTCATTCAGTTTAGACAATGTGCTTTGTTTAGAAGTCACTAAGCAGTTAAGTGAGGAAGTAACCTTAAGTCCAAGTTTGCAATTTTATGTATATACCTGGGGTGCCAAAAAAATGTATACACGTGGACACTTTGGTCAACATTGCTCAAGCAGTAGTTCGCCGTAATCAGAAGTGTCTGGACGCTGATGGTAACCACTTTGAGCACCTCGTGTAATTGCGAAGTCAAATGTGACTTGTATTCATCTTTTGTTATCGGTATATATTATTAACAATTTTAATACAGTTTTCCTGTTTTACTTTTTAAGTATACTTTTTTTGGCACCGTGTGTGTGTACGTGCGTGCGCACACACACACACATCACCTTTGAATGTCATTTGAAGGGGTAAAATAAGTAAAACCACAGGGCCCCTCTCCCCAGCTCCTTGACAAAGACCAGTGGCTCTCAACTATCAGATCCAACACCTTTCGTGTAATTGATATTTCATAACATCTCTTTTATGATCTTTTATGAAGTGAAATTCATGGGCACCATGCACACAGTTTTAAAGAAAATATAAATGATGGATAAAGGAAAAATATAAATACACCAATATGTAAATACTCAAGCATAACTACATAAAAGACGATGCAGTTAGACGCTTGCACCTGAACAGAATCACCTTGAATGTGACAACTGCGTTGTGTCGTCTTGGCAACTCATACACCATGACTGATCAGTCATGTGACTTTCTGAAATTGGAGAACAACTCTTGGTAAAATTTCAAAGAAAACAAGTATAATATTTTTTATTTCCTCAGTTGTGATCCTGGAAATTTTAAGTATTTAATACATAAGAAACGGTTTTTGTTTCAGACGTAAAATCAAGTTATAGTCTAGGCTCAGATCATCAAAAATGGGTTTTTCTACCTACATGAATGTCCAGCAGGATGTACGTTGGCGCTATAAAGCAACTCTTGTTGAGAATCCCACTCTGCACGATGGCTCCTGAATGCTAAATATCAGTAAAGCCCTGGTTGTTGTGACAATCACAGATGACCCCCCCCCCCCCAGATTTCCCAAGCACACACTTTGAGAACTGCTGGCAGATGAAATGACTCGAGGGATGTAGAACCCTAAGAAGTGAAACCTCTATATCAAAGGGCAGATCTGACTTTCTATTCTCTTTCCTTCACCTCCTTCCCCCTTCCCTACTAAAAAGTTATGTTATTGAACCCCTACTGTATGTTAGACAATTTATATCTTTACTTGTATATTCTATACAAGTAATGTCTCAAGTTCTCATTCAGAGTCACATTACAACTGAGGCTGGAATCAATCAATAGACCATCATGGTATCAACACTGGAGGACTTCTACCGTGTTTCCCCAAAAACAAGACCTAGCCGGACAATCAGCTGTAATGCGTCTTTTGGAGCAAAAATTCATATAAGACCCAATCTTATTTTACTGTAATATAAGACCCGGTCTTATATAAAACTGGATATAATATAATATAATATGATATAATATATAATACCGGGTCTTACATAATATAAGACCTGGTCTTATATTAATTTTTGCTCCAAAAGACACATTAGAGCTGATTGTCCGGCTAGGTCTTTTTTTTGGGGAAACACGGTAGTTCCAGAGTTTTATGGCATTGACATTAGAAGTGTGTCTCATGGTTTCTGAAAGAAAATCTAGAAACATGTATTCATTCTGCATCATTTCCCTAAGGACTTGCCGCTGCTGCAGGCCAGAGAGGAGAGGCATCAGGAGGGCACCACGGTCTGTGGCAGCCACAGCTGGGCACTTCGTGCCTGGTCTCATCAAGTGCATGCTGGCATCTCTCCCAGGTCCCAGCCCCATCTCCCTCGCTTCCTTACTCATCTGGGGGAGAAATGCACTGCCAGCCCTCTGAAGAGAAGCAGGGATGATGCGGCAGAGGCTGCAGCAGCCGCCTTTTCCCTCCCTTCAGTGTTGCTTTCCACAGTTCCATGTCACTTCTCTCTCTCTGGTCCTGGTCTATAGTACAATGCCACTATGCACTCCAGCTTTCTGGCTCTCCTGGTGTTTGTGTGTGATATTCCCTCTGCCTAGAAACCCCTGTTTCTCTTTCCCCACTCCTCCGGGCTAGCTATCAATATCATTTCCTCTTACATGGGGACGTTCCCTGGCCATCCCCAACCTTGGATTAAGTGTCCCTTCTGTATGCTTGTGTGCATTGATCATTGGTGGCACTGATCACGCTGCTTTGTCATCTCCTGGTGTTTGTATCGCAGGCTCAAGAGAAAAAACAAGATAAGGACACAGGCTCTGGAACTCACCATTCTGCCTGAGTTCAAATCCCAGCCTCTCTGTCTCCTAGTAGTACCATCTTGGGCAAATTACGTAATCCCTCTGAATCTACCTCATAGGGTTGGTTGTGAGAATTAAGAGTTGAAACATGTAAAGCCCTTGGCATACATTAAAGGCTCAATAAATGTTAGCTCAAGGCTGTATGTCCTTCAGGATACAGGCTTTCTTGTTTGGTACTGTGTCCCCATCACCTGGCATGGTATCTGACACACAGGAGTATCCAATCTTTTTTGACTGAGTCAGAGAATGACTACCATCTTTTAATCATTGCAAATCACCTTGTCCTCTGCTTCCTGTTTGTACAATCAACAATCTTTAGAAGCAAAGATTATCTAGAGAAAAAAAGCAAATACATACAGATTATCTGCCCTAAGAAATGGTGCTGTGTGCAAGTTCCCAGTTTAAGAAGAGACAAGTGTTAGGAGAATTGGCTTCTGATTCTCTTGGCTGCATCTTGCTGTGTAATTCAAGTTGGATGCACTACAATTTAATGAATTGGAACAAGAATCAAAAGATCATGGAAGGCGGCTGATGGCCACGGTCCAGATAAGTCCTACCATTTTCCTCTTCACCTGCCACTTTAAAATGAAAATATCAAGGGGAAAGAAGAGGAGTTGGAAGTCATTGTGGTATCTTGCACCCTCTTGGAACCATTCCACAAATATCTATGGGTCACGTCTATGTGTCAGGCACTGGGAACATGGGAAAAAATAAAGTCCTGCCCTCTTGGAGTTGATGCTCTAATGAGGAAAGACAGTTGTAAACAGTGACTTCCCATTTTCCTGGCACCCCTAGGACAGAAGCTCTGAGCACCTGTTGCTGGTGGCCATCTCTGGGTCCCGTGTACCTTTGATCCACCTCCCTGGTACTCAGCTGACAGACAGTGGGGTTTTTTTTCGTAGGAGCCCTAGGCCTGTGTGTCCTCTCGGGTGTTACTTTGACCTCATCAGCTGGCTCCATTTGCAGGGCTGCCGTTGGGGCCATCTGTTTCCGGTTGTGAGGTGTCAAGTCATCATTCACCACCATTACACAAAGGCCCATTTCCCCTTGGCCATTGCTCAGGCATGACACAGCTGATGGTCTGGGCACTTTACAGAAAACTCACACCCACATCTCTGTCCAGTGACCCAGGCAGTGACTATCTGATAATAGCTGCTGACAAAGTGCGGGTAAGTGTCCCCATTTGGAGGCTATTCTGCCCCCAACAAGCCCCACCCTGCTCCCAGGTTAAGAAACACCCCCCTACATACCCCACCAAGCCTGTCCCCAACCTCCAGTCAAGTCACATGTCCTCCAGCTGTTTCTGTAACTTGTATCCGGCTTACTGGTGTCAAAGCACTTACCACGTTACTTTTTCTAATTATTACTCTTTCATGGCACAAATAAAACAGCTTTACTACTGCAAAAAATATTTAATGTAGTGAGGTAACATCTATTATCCCACTACCCGGAAATGATAGCTGTTGACAGGTTTCCTAAAACGTTTCCTAAATCTGTAAAAATACATTTATAAAAAATAAATGTATGATGTTCAGTCATCTGTGTCAATAAATGGTGTTGAAACAATTGGAGGCTACTTTCCTCCTTTAGCCACAACCACTTCCGACAAATCAAAGATTTAAATAGAGAAGGGTTCTTAAGTATGTCACAAAACCCAGAAACCCTAAAGTGAAAGGTTAATGAATGTGACCACACAAAAACTGTAAAACTTTCATACATTGAAAGCAGTTTGGCAAGATTTAGTAAGGGGGGAAGCTGTACATGCCATATGGCCTTGCGTTCTATTTGTAGGTGATTATTGTAGAGAAACTCCCATTTGGGCTCAAGAAAATGAGTGTGGAGACTTTCCACTCAGCATTATTTGTAAAAGGAAAAAAAAAACTGAAACAAATCTCATAAAGTCCATCAATAGGACATTCATACGATGAAATATTACACAGCAGTGAGAACGAATGAAATAGAATGACTTTGCCTATGTCACAATTGGCAATGTCTGGAGACATTTTGGGTTGTCACAACAGGGGACTGGAGAGTGAGCTACTGACATCTAGTGGGTGGAAACCAGGGATATCATGCACAGAACAGCCTCCCCACAAAAAAAGAATTATTGGGCTCGAAATGTCACTAGTGCCAAGTTGAGAAACCCTGAGCTAGATTGAGTCAACATGGGCGGATCTCACCAACAATCTTGAGTGAAAAAGGAAGTTGCAGAATAACCCAGTTTGATATTTTTACAGATACGTACATATGAGTTTGAACAATTAAGTTCGCGAACTTGTTGCAATAAGTTTGTTTTGTTTATATGAGAGGGATTATTCATTATGAATTTGTACCAGCTGGACAAACCAAGTTTACTATTTGGAAGTTCTGAAAAGGCTGTGTGAAAAAGTTAGATCACCTGAACTTTTCACCAACAATTCGTGGCTTTTATATCACAACAATGCACCAGCTCACACGGCACTGTCTGTGAGGGAGTTTTTAGCCAGTAAACAAATAACTGTATTGGAACACCCACCCTACTCACCTGATCTGGCCCCCAATGACTTCTTTCTTTACCCAAAGATAAAGGAAATATTTAAAGGAAGACATTTCGATGACATTCAGGACATCAAAGGTAATATGATGACAGCTCTGATGGCCATTCCAGAAAAAGAGTTCCAAAACTGCTTTGAGGGTTGGACTAGGTGCTGGCGTCAATGCATGTCTTCCAAGAGGGCGTACTTCAAAGGTGACCGTAGTGATATTCAGCCATGAGGTATGTAGCACTTTTTCTAGGATGAGTTCGCGAACTTAATTGTCCGGCTTCATATATAGCACAAAAGGCACATGGGGAATACACACCAACTCTCCAAATTTGGAACGACCCATCCAGGCTTCTTTTTTTTTTTCCTGTTACTTTTTTCCCCAAGATGCTGGAAACGTCTCTTTGTTGATAATAAAACAGTGACCTTTGTCTATTTACATAGACTAAATTGATAGCCCAAGAATTATCAGGATAAATGAGGTGCATATTTTCGCCATTTTGATAACATATTGCCAAACAGTTCTAAAATCTTGTACCAATTTGCACTCCACCTGCAGGTTATAATAAGTTGTTTTTTTCCTTTTTGCCTCTGCCTCCCTTACTAGGGCATGAGCTTCTTGAGGACAGGAACCGTGACATTTGTCCATGTATCCTTAACATCTTGATAAGTGATCAGCAAAATTAGGTTTAATGGATTAAGGCTTTACAATGCATTGCTAGGTAGGTACAGCAGACAGAGAGATAAAACACTCATGCCCTCAAGAAAAGTACAGTTTAGTTTTGTTTGAAAGGTAACTGACAGTTCAAGTCCAAGGGCCAGCTGTGCCATGAAGTCCTGCAGGAAGGAGTCAGAGGAGGCAGAGGGCACTTGGGTGGGAGTGGTCTGGCAAAGTCAGCCGGAAGCGCTCCTGAGCCAGGTCTTGAGGCATGAGGGTCCTCCCATCCTTGGCAAAGCAGAGGGATGGCATTCCAGATCAAGCAAAGGTGTGGTGACAGGGATGAGTAAGGATGTTTGTGAGGTGGTTAGAACAGAGGTCATTTGCACATAGACTCTGGAGGATCGATTAGCAAGAAAGCCAGGGCCCAGATGGGGGCAAGCCTCTTCCGACAGGCCCGGAAGTTTAAATTCCATCCTGGAGGCAACCTGGAGCTGATGGGTGAGGAGCGTCGGGAGGAAAGACTGCTCTAACCAGGAGGTTGATCACAGCTGGGCTGCTGTCACACCTGAGCTGCCCGCTGATGCACCCTCTCCAGGTAGCCAAAGCCGGGTCCCCCAGGAGAGGAAGGGTGGCCTCAGGGAAGCGTGAGGGGGTGAAGACCAGGAAGGGCATGTGAGGTGGGAGAAGCACAGTCCCCAGCCCAGAGGCCCAGCTGCTGGCTTGTTCCTGAGTAGTGCCTGACTCATCCCTGTTGCCACACCATTGCTTGGCCTGACAGGGGTGTGCTGGAGTCTTGTTGTGGCTTTTGAGAGCTGATTTTCTTCTCAACTCCATGTTCAGTGACATCAGGTTGGTAGCTTGAACTTGGCCATGGCGGGAGTTTTTATACCACGGAAACGGACAGACACTATGCATTAGGGCTCCCCATTCCCCGTAGCGGTTCCGGCACACCACTGGCTGTTTCCTTCTGGAAGCAAGGGAAATGCAGTTACTAGATTCAGAGAAGGGCAGGAAGGGAGATTCTTGTTTAGGGAAGCCAAATGGAACCATTAGGTAAATAAGTGTGTGGCCAAATAATAGAGGCACCATCAGAAGGAAATTCAGATTCCTGAAAAGCAAAAGCTGGCCCTTCACAGGCACCATCCAGGGCAGCCTAATGGTCACCAGCACTGATTCTGCAGTGATTACCAGCACACACTGCCTGGGCTTGAATCCTGGCTCTGCCATTTATTAGCTGTGTGACCTTGGGCACATCACTTCACCTCTCTGTGCCTCATGTGGGCCATACATAAAATGGAAGACATTAACCCATCTCATAAGGCTTTTAAGAGTATTAAATGAGTTACATGTACATAAAGCTCTTAAGATAATTTTTGGCAAGTATTTAGCACAATGTCGATATTTGTTAAATATGTAAAATGGAAAACTGAAATACCCAGAGAGATAGTGTGTTACCTCAGGTCACACAGCAAATCTGAGGCAGAGCTGGAATCAGAGCCCAAGCCTCTGCCATGGCAGGAGCCCTGCTAGTCTCGTCTGGTTTTCCTTAACCCTGACAAAGGTTGTGGGGCTCCTGAGGATAATCCGTGTGTCCTAGTGTTGAATGTTTACATAGAAGGGGTGAGCAAGCAGATTCCGTGACCTCTGCTCTGGAAGGGCAGGTTGTTGAGGTGCCTCCAGGGAGATCAGCGTCCCCTGCCTGTGGCCGGGCTCACGGGAGCCCAGGCAGTGACCCTATTACCACTGTTTGGCAGGTCACTGGAGCTGGGACTCCCCCAGGCATGAAGGTGAGTTCGGCCAACCTACCAGTTGCAAATAAGATGGAGATAAATCACAGTAATAATAGTACCTTCCATCTGTAAAGCCATTCAATCCATACCTGCCATTCAATCCGTCACTATAGGCCAGCACTCTTCTAGGTACTTGGGATTCAGCAATGAACATAGTAGCTAAAACCCCCACCCTCATAGACCTGACATTCTAGTAGAGAGTAGACAGAGGATAAAGAAAGACACTGAGAGATATATAAGAGCTTGAAGGAAAATGAGACCGGGTGGTGCCGGTGGGGCATGGCTTGTGGCGGGGTCAGGGAGGACGCCCAGAGGAGGTGGCCTAGGAGCAGCCCTGAGGACGGGAGGGAGCACCAGACACCGTGCTTGCCACCCTGCACCCGTGGTCTCATTCAAGCCTCCGGCTGGGTGGGTGATGCTCTCCCATTCCCCTGATGAGAAAGCTCAGACATGCACTCAGCTGTTCAAGGTCACACAGCTCAAGCCCTGCTCTGCCCCGCAGTCCTCGGGTACTCTCCCCTGGTTCACAGGACCACAAGTTCAGCAAGAATGTGGACGTCCCAAAGCCTGGGTGTGTGTGGCGGGGCAGCTGGAGTCATGGGGTCAAAGGGTATATACAGGGATACTGGGGTGAGCAGGCCTGGGGTTCACGCCAGAACACCTCCTCAAAGAGGTGAGTTTAGAGCTGAAGTTTAGTGACCAGGAAGGAAGGATAATTCCAAAGCCGAGCGGGTCTGGCTTATGTAGAACCTCAGTGGGAGCGGTGAGGGCTGCAGACAGGGGGGACCAGTTTTGGAATGACATTTGGTACAAATTCTTGGTGACAGAAGTGGTCCCCAAATTCAGGTTGTGCCCCCTGGTTCTTAATGAAAAACCTTTACCATCTCACACAGGCCCGGCCTTGTGCTAGGAGCTGGAGGGCCGCACAAGCGTAACACTCCTAGGCCTTACCTCAGGTAGTGAGGAAAGAACAGAGAAAAGCCCCAAAACTCCCAGGACAAATTGTGCCCAGCCAGAGACCACATGACCCAGACATTCCACAGTGGACCCGATTTCAAGCATATTCCCCCTACTATTGCTTTCTCAGTGCCACCATTTGGGTCTCCAAACACATCCCCTCACTGCCTCTTGTACTCACAAGACACACAGCAATCTTTGATTCATTCATCACTTACCGTGGGCCAGTGTGTACCGGGGGCTCAGCAGTGACCAAGATACTGTCCTCGGCCTCCCCGAGTCATTTTCCAGTGGTGGAAAGGGACCGTCCCGCAGGCTGGCTGAAAGGACGTGAGTCTTGGGGTGGAGTGCAGGGGAGTGAGGACCCGGCGGTATATGGTGTGAAGAGGGGAAGTCTATCTGCTAGGGCCCGACAAGGCCGGCTGAGAGGTGCCCCTCTAGTGCAGCTGTCCCTAAGCGCTGTCCTCCACCAGGCAGGTGCTAAAGCTGAGGGCAGGGAGAGAGGGGCTGGGAGGCTGCGAGAAAGACTCCTACAGGCGCGGGGCACCTATGAGGTGGAGGAGCCTGTTATTTTGTTCTGCTCAGGCCCTGAGTCCCCTCGAAGGAGAAGAGGTACCGGGGAAAGGTGGCCCAGGAAGCCAGAAGGCAGTAAGCTGCTCCCAGGCGTTCTGAGTCCCCTGAGGGACGTACCAGAGACTTCTGCGGGTGAGGGGGAAGGATGGCACAGGAAGAAGGAGGCTGGAGGGAAGGGTCATATGTGGGAACAGAGTGGAAAAGTCTGGTCCTCCCCCAGAGATCTGCACAGCTCACTACTTGGTCCATTCAGGTGTTGCTCAAAAGTTTCCTCCTCAGACAGACCTTCCCTGAAACACACCGGGGCTGGGGAGGCAAAGCTCGATAACAGTGGGGAAGGGGCACCTCGTGACCACCTACTAAGTGCCAGGCATGAATCAGACACTTCTCACGTCATTTCTTTTAGTCCTCCTGATGGCCCCATGAAGTGGGTAGAATTATCCACTCCTGTTTTACAGGTGAGGAAACTGAGGCTTAGAGAGGCTAAGTAACTCATCTGAGGCTAGCTAACTGACTTAACAAGTTACAGAGCAGCCCCCACGTGCAAGGTCTTCCCCTCTGCCTCTCCTTACCTCATTGAGACTTTGATTATTTCGTGGAGTTTTGAAAGGTGTGAAGGAGGGTGGGAATCTCCGAGTTGGGGCTGGAGCTCTCGGGCTCTTTCATTCCCACAAGGACCCCAGGCATGTCATGATTCCTGTTTGTAGGGGTCATATGGCCACTCATGGTGAGGATCTGAATTGCTGGCCCAACTGCTTGGGACAGAGAGGGCTGTAGTGTTTGACACGCTGCCATATTCTTGAGGTAAGATGGAAACGGGGTGGCCAAGATGGGAGACATGAGCAGCCAGCCTCATAATCATGTGGGGGTCTTGTTTCAGTTTCTAAGAAGCCAGTCATCAATCCCCAAAGCCATGCCCCTGCCCTCCAGAGGCTCACAGCCTCCCTCGGAAGACAACACTACGATAACAGCCATTTCTCAGACATTTGCCGGGCGCCAGGCGGTTTCATTGGTTGTTAAATGTGCAGACTCTGGAGCAGAACACCACATTTGAAGACCACGTCCACAATCTTGTTCGTCATGTGTGACGTTACTGAACACCTCTGGGCCTCGGTTTCTCCATCTGTGCCAGGGAAATAATAGTATCCTAACAGCAAAGCAGCCTTGACATCTAGGAGCTGCCCGTTCCGTGTGGCTTGGAGCTGGCCTGGCACAGCTTGGTCGGGGTGTGCTCTTGTTGCACACAGACAGGCCATCTGTGACCACAATGGATCAAGACAAAAACAAGACCACTCCGGAATCATGTCTGAATGCAGACGAAACATGAATATTGTTCAAACCACGAAAATGACCAAACATCCCCAGTCTAGCTAATCTGAGTGAAGGCTGCTCACAGCTCTGTCTCCATTCTAGTTGGCCCTCCTTCTAGGTAAGATTTATTAAGATACCCATCATAGAATCACTTCCTCTTCCTAACAGCTCCTAATCAGAACAAAGTCCTTCTTCCTTAAACCCTCCACCATCGCCTAACACAAGGCCAAAACTTGTAAGTCCTTTTTAACACCTTCTTACTGAGATGCCTTATGATTCCCATGGCGCATGTGTGCTCTTGCTGCAATGAGCCATAAACCCAGCTCGTCCACCCACAGATGTGTTTCTGGTGATGCTTGGCGGGAGGCGTTGCCAGTCCCTACCTCACTGAGTTGCTGTTATACTGCATCCCCAGGACTCTTTCAATATACTTGTCATGCTTTAATATCATTTCCACTTTATAAGGAGGACACTGAAGCTCAGAGAGGGGAAGGAACTTGTCCCAGGTCACACAGCTGGTAGTGCAGAACCGGGATGGAAATCAGGTCTCCTTCCAGAGTTAGTTTCCTACCCGCTACCTCTGCGTTAATAGGGCAGAAACCAACACTACAACATAGGCCAGTGTCTGGGGGAACAGAGCAGAGGGACCTTGGAGCTCAAGGAGAAAAGAGCCCCAGGGGCTCTGGGAGGGGAGCTCCCAGGGCATCCTAAGGGACTCTCCCCTCTTCCTCTCCCATTTGTGACTTCCTTAGCTAGATCCTTCTCTCCAAGGCTGCCTTGCTACTGAGTAAACACAGGCCCAGCAGAGGCCCGAGGTGGGGGTCAGTGTCAGCAGAGCCTGAGGCCTGAGTCACTTCCTGACCGTTGCCTAAGAGGCACCAAAGCCAAAGTCTGACTGGTCAGCTCGTGCCGTTGCAGGATTGCACCCACTTGGGCAATGAGTGTTTCCCTGGTACTCCTCACCTTTTGGGGTTCACCTCTGCCACACTTAGGTGTTCTAGACACACAACAGAGTCTCAAGGCCCTGGAGAATTGGATCCTCACCCAGAAGGAAACCTAAGTCTCCTGGACAATTCTGTCTTGCCAGTGCCCAGTTCTGAACTCTGGCTTCCAGGACGCTACCCCAACTTCAGAAATAGGGTGCCGTCCACCAGTGTCACCAGCCCCAAAGGTTGGAAACTTCCACAGCCCTCCCAGGCACCTAGCCCCTGCCCTTTTCCTCCAACAGGGTCTCAGGGCCAGAGTTGGGGGTGGGGCAGGGAAGAGGGTGAGCAGTATGTCAGATACCCTGGGCAGGATGTACTGAGAGAGACATAGTTTGAGAAGTAGACATGTCCTCATGATGTAGGTGAGGCAGATGATTTCAAATGCAGGCCATTTCCTTTAGGGAGCAATGCCTCACAACCCAGAGACACTGCATAGCCTCAGGGCTGAGATCATGGACTCTAGAGCCAGGTTGTACTAGCTTCTTCAACCCAGCTCTGCCCCTTACTAGCTGTGTGACCTTCAGCAAGTTACTTAACCTCTCTGTACTTCAGGTTCCTCATCTCTAAAATGAGGATAATAGTACTGACTCATCGGCATCTCACCAGGATTAAGGGAGTTGTATAAGTAAAACACATGACTGGCACATGGCAAGCACTAGTGTTCATTAACTAAATATTTTTTCACTTCTAAAGTGCTGACTCTTCCATTTATTCTCCATACAGTCTTTGATATCCTACAGTGTGCCAGCTATGAATAAGACTGATTCCCTGCCTGCAATGCCTGTTGGGCATTTCTGTGGGATCCTTACCCCCCACCCCACCCCCAAATGGTCTTCTCAGCTGTGTCTCATGCTGAAGGACTGGGTGGGAGGGGCTATGGCACAGGGTTTGAGGCCTGTTGACACCCTAGTGAGGCCCCCCAGCTTGATGTAGGCCATGAATGAGTTCCTTTTCTTCTTCAAGACATCTTCTCTCTGTTTGACAAGGTGAAGCAAGTGGTCCCTACTCCTTCTACAACCCTCTGCCCAGGCCAGCTAGGGGTTGGACAAGTCAGGCTGGACATTGGACCTCTGTGGCCATTCTCTGATCCCCACCCTGTTCCTAGGAGGCCTCTGTGTTTTCACTTGAGCACAGAATTTTCTTCAGGCTACACAAGCCACCAGACACAGGTGGTAGAAGGCCCTGGCTTGTCACTGCCTCTGGGACCCTGGGAAGCTAGCAAAAACTGTGTTCAAAACTGAAAATTTGAACCTGGACTGGAGAATTACTGTTACTAATTCTGGGTGTAAAAATGATCTTGTGGTTATGTTTTTAAAATAACCTTTATCTTCCAGAGATAGGAAAAATATTTATGGATGAAATATGACGCCTGGTTTTGCTTCAAAATAATGGGGGAAGAGGGATGTAGATGGAATAAAAGTGACTAAGAATTGATATAATCGTTGAAGATGAGAGATTGGGGTCACGGAGGTTCACTAGAACCCCACCATCAGAGTGTGGTCCACAGGCCCTCTGAGCCTGGGACCCGGTTAGAAATGCAGAACTTTGGCTCCACCTCGGCCGACTGACTCAGAATCTCTATTTTACTAAAATAAAATTCCCAGGGGATTCGTGTGCACAGTCAAGTGTGGGAAGCATTGGGCATTTTGTCTACTTTTGTATATGTTGGAAACTTTCCATAATCAAATGTTGTGGGGTTTTGTTTTTCCGAAATTGTCTTCAATATCCTGGAGAGATCTTCCTGCAGAGTCCCGGGCTGCAGAGAGCGGAGAGGCCCTGTCTCCCCACCCGCCGCCCTTCGCGGGAGCCCCTCGGTCTATCAAGCCTCAGCCCCCACGCCAGCCCTCGGCCGGGAAGCACCCCTTCCTGCAGGGCAGCGCACCTGCAGCCACTTTAGCCCGGCAGCGATCCTGGCGGAAACCCGAGGCTCGGGGCACAGACTGTCTAGGCAGGCCCGGGCGGGGCCGCGCGGCGCACCTGGGCGAGCCGGCAGGTGGGACGCGCTGCGGGCCGGCCCCGCCCTCGCGCGGGGGAGGAGCCACCGGCACGGGGCGGGCGCGGACCCGACAGCGGGCGGGCCCGGGTGCTGGGAGCCCGGCGGACCTGGAACGCAGCCGCCGCGCTGGGACAACCGAGATTGGGTTCGCGGAATGAGCCTCCCCCGGAAAAAGGGCTTCTACAAGCAGGACGTCAACAGGACCGCCTGGGAGCTGCCCAAGACCTACGTGTCCCCCACGCACGTCGGCAGTGGGGCCTATGGCACCGTATGGTGAGACCCCCGGGCCCGCGAGCCCACCGGGGTGGGGAGGGGAGCCGGGCGTCCGGGCGGACAGACGGCGGGCGCCCAGGCCCCAGGACACAGGTGGAGCCTCCCGACAGGCGGGGGCCGGGCCAATGCACCTCCTCCGCTCTCCCGGACCCGCTGTGGGTGTCCCCTCCCCTGTTGGGTGCCCGGGGCCGCGCGCTCACCACCTTGACCGAGGACCCCACGGGCTTGGAAGACCCTCCCAGGGGCTTTTCTTCGGCCCAACCTGTGGAGCTAGGAGGAGATAGCAGATTGGGCTGCAAAGTACAGTATGAGTGAGAAGCCTCAGGCTGTGGTAGAGGCTGGCCTGAGGCCACCCCAGGCGCCATCTCACTTTCCTCACTGGCTTTGTGGGGTCCCTGTGGGTTGAATTAGGACGGGTCTGGTTCTCCAGGACTTGAACCTTACAGGGACCCTGAAGCTCTTCCGGAAGAATACCCATTGTTACAGACGGGTGCACTGAGACCCAGAGAGGGAGAAGTGTCTTCCCCGTTGCAGAGTGAGCGTCCCTGGGGCTCTGGATTCTGGTGTCTTGAACTTGTGTCTGACGCAGGAGCGGTGCACCTCTGTGCCGGCCTGCTCTCTCCCGCAGCCCCACTCCCAGTGCTTCTGGCTGCGCCCTCACATTTCAGGCAGTGGGCGCCCGTTTCTCCCTGCCTAGCCTGCTGGCCAAGGGGGATTTGGGTGAGGATGGCCTGGCAGACACCACCCAGGACCTGGAGTGGGCACTTCCCGGCCAGGAGAGTGCTGCCTGCTGACGTGCCTATGCCTCTCCAGCTCCGCCATCGACAAGCGGTCCGGGGAGAAGGTGGCCATCAAGAAGCTTAGCCGGCCCTTCCAGTCTGAGATCGTTGCCAGGCGGGCCTATCGAGAGCTGCTGCTGCTGAAACACATGCAGCATGAGAATGTAGGCTGGGTCTGGGGCTGCTGGGGAAGGCAGGGAGGAGAGGGGAAGCCCAGACAGGGTCCTGACGGGCCCCGTGTGTGCACAGGAGATGGCTCCAGAGGGTACAGAGCGCTCAGGACAGGTCCAGGAGAAGGGGAACCACCTCCCTGCTCCTCCAACTCTTGTTCCCGCCTCATTACTAAGATGGGGTGCAGGACCTGCCCTGCTTACTTCCCAGAAAGGGTGCAAAGGGTATGTTGGTAGTAGATCAGAATGAGCTTGGTGAGGTGCAAACTTCCTATCTCACTGTTAGGAGGAAATGGACACAGAGGAACTTTGTAGTTTGTTCTAGATCTAAGAGCTAGGGCCCAGAATCTAGGTTAATGTTTCCACATGTGACCCTGATAATAATAATAATAATCATAGATACTTATTGAGCCCTTTTTATGCACCAGGTACTGTTCTAAGAGCTTTGCATAAACTAACTTGTTTAATCCTCACAGTATCACAAGTACTATTACTTCCATGTACAGATAGGGAAACTGAGGCATAAAAAGACCCATAAGTTATATGGTTAGTCAGTGGCAGAGTTGGGACTTGAACCTAGGGGGCCTGGGCCCAGGCCTCAGTGCATAACTATTAGACTGTGATATCTGATAGAAACAACTAGGAAAACTAGTGACCCAGTGTTGCACCTGGCAAGCAGGTTTTGCTCTAGAATACCTAGATTGGAAAGCAAACATTTAAAATAATGTTTCAAATTTTTAATGCACATTTTAAGCCCCATTCCTCTTCAGCAACCCTCCCCATGGCCTCTTGCCTCTGGCTCTGAACCAGCCCTCTGGCAGGCAAGAATGGATGTGATGGGAGACCCAAGGTCAAAGGCATGGAGCCTGCTAGCTGGCAGGCCCATCCCCTGTTCCCTCCTTGATTCTCTTCACCACTCGTGAGTCCCTGCTTGAGTTGAGAGTGGGTTTGTGCTGTTTGCCGTGAACACCAGACTTGGAGGCAGTGAGCACACCTCCGCTTCTACCCAGCATGATTCCCCACTGAGCACTGAAAGCTCCCTTCCAATTGGGATTCCTCTCCGGCTGCTGCCCCTTTACTGCTTCCAAGAAGGCTGGGAACCTGCCTCCTGCTGGAGATGATGTCTTAGCAAAGGGTGGGTGGTCCTGTGTATGGCTGGGCGTGGAGGGGGCTGCTCAGCCCTCACTGGCAATCTTCTCCCCAGGTCATCGGGCTCCTGGACGTCTTCACCCCAGCTTCCTCCCTGCGCAGCTTCCAGGACTTGTGAGTTGGGCTGCACTGGGTTCCAGGGTATTGCAGGCCTTACGCATCACTCTGGAGCCAGCTTGGGGAGGGTCCAGATTCTCTCTTCTGGGGCGGGGGCTTCCTGCCCTGGCAATCCTTGTGCTGTTGTTGAGGTGTGATTCTCTCTGGAGAGATACTTTCAGCCAAGGGTACGGAGAAGGGCAGGCAGGAAGAGGTGGGAGGGGCTCTGTGGGGTTCTTGCCCAGCATGGAGCTGTCTGCTACATACCCTGTTTCCCCCAAAATCAGCTCTTTTGGAGCAAAAATAAATATAAGACCCAGTATTATGTTATATTATATTATATTATACCGGGTCTTATAGTAAAATAAGACCCGATCTTATATTAATTTTTGCTCCAAGAGACACATTAGAGCTGATTGGCCGGCTAGGTCTTATTTTCGGGGAGACACGGGAGGTGCTTTGTGTGTTACCCAGCTTTAACATCACCAGAACATCATGACCGATCCTCCCAGGGTTTGCACCAACTCACTTCACCATTCCCTTGGGGCCCAGGTGTGGGTCTGGACCTTGGGGCTCTTCCTAGCCTGAACCCAGGACCAGGAAGCCTTGACCACCTCTGGCTAATGGGGTGTTTGACAGTTATACAGAACCCCAAAATTTAGTTGCTAAATGGATGGCTTTGCTAGTGCAGTGCCTGGTTTAAAATTTAGAAATTTTTGGGAAGGTGGATTTTTTTTTCCAATGCTACTTCAAATGCTCTGAAGGCCTCTTTGTTACCATGCTTTTGTTTTAAATGTAATGCAGTCATTTTGAATGGAGTTTTTCCTATAATGCCAGTTGCTAGGCTTAGCATTTGGAATTTAAAGGGGACCAGCTAGAAGTTTGCCTGGGGTGGAAGGAGAAGAAGGCATGCCAGGTAGAAGGAACTGCGGGGCCAGAGGCCATGGTGCATGAAAGAGGCTAAATGTCTGGGCACTGTTGAGAATTCAGTGGCTAGTGGAGGCCAGCAGCTAGTTAGGTGAAGCTGAGTCCAGACTCGATCCCACAGGCAGCCTCCATCCACTCCATGGAGGTTTCGAGCAGGGAGATGATGTGGTCACATTGGAGTTTGGGATGTACTCTGGTGGCAGCGAGAAAGGAGCAGGGAGCAGCTTTGGGAGGCGGGAGACTGGAGGGTAGTGTTCCAGACCCAGACCTTGATCTAAATAGAGTAGAGGTGATGGGATGCAGAGGTCAGACCAGAGAACCTTGGGATGCGGTGGCTGGGAGAGGTGGCCTAGGTCAGGGGCTGTCAGGCTCCTGCTCGGAATATAAGGTGGAGGAAGAACAGATCTTGGGAGAAAGGTAATGAACACTTTGGATACTTCACTTTGAAGAGCCTATGAACATTTAAGTGGTTAACCAGCAGTTGCCGAGAAATCTGCAGCTCAGGAGAGGAAGGTTTGGGCTGTGGATGTGGATTTGGGTCAGAATAATCTCCGAAGCCCAGAAACAGGCTAGTGTGGAACATGACACATACTGTTGATTAAGCTGTCAATGTTAGAAAGGTCCGAGAGGATGAGCAGATGAGCTGAGAGCGCGTAATCAGAGGGAGAGGAGACTCGGCAGAGACTTTTGAGGGAGTGTCAGACTTTGTAAAAGGTCAAATAGGAAAAGAGGAAGCCAGGGCTGTGTGTGTTGGGCTCTTATTGGTGACCTTGATCCGAGCAGGGTGTCGGGAACTGGGAGTTAAAGCAGTGGGGTCAAGAGGTATGGACCATTCTTTTTAAAAGTTTGGTGGGGAGAGACAGCGGGAGAAGGGGTGGTTCCTTGAGAAACAAGGTCAAGGAAAGGTGGTTCTAGCACAGTGAGACTTAAGCGAGTTTGTGGGCCAAGAAGAAAAAGCAGAGTCCACACAGAGATGAAAGATAAAGGCCCGGAAGGGATTATGCCTGGAGCAGGTCTCGGCTGTTGGAGGGGTGTGGCCAGGCGGAGGGGGAGTGGCCAGGTGAGGGGTGGGGCCAGATGTGGGGGTGGGGCCAGGGAGGGGTGTGGTCAGGTGGAGGGGGTGTGGCCAGGCAGAAGAAGGCTTCGAAAAGTCACAGCCTCGTGGGGATGGCCTCCACCACATCTTTTTTTTTTTTTAACGTTCTTTTTTCAATCTTTATCATTTTTTATTCTGGACTTTGCTGGTACTATCTTGAGTAACAACGATTACATTTTGCTGACCTCGACCTGTTTTGCAATCCCAGAGGAGGGTGCAATGGCTTAGCCACCTCCTTCCTTCTTCCACCCTCCTGGAAATTGTTTTATTGTTTCCTTCTTGGAAGGGCAGACATTTTTGGTTGTTTCTGGAGCCATCTCAGCGGGGCATGACCCCCTAGGGCAGAGAAGATTTGGACAGAAGCAGAAGGAAACACTGGCAGATGTTTCTAACTCACAGCTCTTGCTTTCTGTGGGGCGTGGAGGAGGGCAAGGAGAGGGCACCTTTGAGGAAAGGGAACACAGCGCCATTTGATGTTCCTGAGCACGCTCTGGCTGAAATGTCACCCTGAGCTCTGCCAGGTGGGCGGCCACTGTGGCCAGGCCAGGAGCCAGGAGCCAGGAGGCCCATGTGGGGGTCTGGCTGGCTGTGGTGGTTATGCTGGTTCTTCTCACATACAGAGGTCATCCCTAAGGCCCCTGCTCCACCCCAGCTCCTCCTCTGAGCTCAGACCCGGGGCTGGGTGGGACTTGGGACTGTTCACCGAGCCCTTGTGCCTTGCAGCTACCTGGTGATGCCCTACATGCAGACAGACCTACAGAAGATCATGGGGATGGAGTTCAGTGAGGACAAGGTCCAGTGCCTGGTGTATCAGATGCTCAAGGGTCTTAAGGTGGGTGGGGGCTTGGAGGATGGCAGTGGGGGGCACCTTGGCATTGAGACCTGAGGGTTGTGGGAGGCCAGGCCTTGGGGGCGGGGAGAGCACACTGTGAGGGCGGAGGAGGTGTCGAATCCAGCATGAAACGCTCGGTGTGACAACCGGGCACAGGACCCACCCTTCTCTCTCTCTCATACAGTACATCCACTCAGCTGGGGTCATCCACAGGGTGAGTGCTTTCCCTGCTACCGCCCCTCCCAGTCCTGGCGGGGTTCTCCACAGCCGGGGATGGGGCCGGGTGGAGGGAGGGGACAGTCCTTGTGGGCATGGGATGTGGATTTTTCCGGCACACCCTCAACCCGGGAAGGCCTGCCTCAAAGGAATTGCTGTGGGGGAATTGCTGCAAACAAAGCAAGCCCAGAACTGGGCGGTTCAGGCCCCGAGAATGAGGAGCATTTTAGAGCTGCATGGGCTCTACAGGGCACCTTGGCCAAGCCTCACTTTACACATGAAGAGGCCGATGCCCAGAGAAGGGAAGGGGCCTGGTGAGGTCGCATGCAGGGCGGTGGCCGAGTCAGACAAGCTCCTATCTCTGCTTCTCAGCCCGGTGCTCACTCTCTCCTCTCATCTAGGACCTGAAGCCGGGCAACCTCGCTGTGAACGAGGACTGTGAGCTGAAGGTGAGTGGGCCCTGGTGGGGTCAGCACAGGGTCAGGGTGAGCCCCTCTCCCGCATAAGCCCCCCTACCCCCGCCCCTGAAGTTGCTCCGAGGGCCTCCTCTCCTCAGTGAGCTTCCCTGTGTCCCCTGAGTCGTAGATCTTGGATTTTGGCCTGGCACGGCTTGCAGACACCGAGATGACTGGCTACGTGGTGACCCGCTGGTACCGGGCCCCCGAGGTGATCCTCAGCTGGATGCACTACAACCAGACTGGTCAGTGGTCAGCTGCCTGGGAGGGGCATGGGGCGGAAGGTCTTCTCTGGCAGCTTCCCCAAGACCATCGTGGTTACTGTGGGTGACTGATCACGGGGTCGTGGTCAGTGGACCAGGTGACACTTCCTCCCTTCCATCGGCAGTGGACATCTGGTCTGTGGGCTGTATCATGGCAGAGATGCTGACGGGGAAAACTCTGTTCAAGGGGAAAGATTGTATCCTTTGCTAGAAAAGCCAAACTCCATCCAGGGATTCATTCCTTCAACAGACACTCTCTTACTTGAATCTCTTCTTTTTCTTAATGCAAAGGTGATACATGCTCACTGTAGAACAATTTTAAAATGCAGATAAGTAAAATGACAAAAACTAGTCACCTTCATTTCACCACGATGTAGAAAATACCGCACATTTTGGCACCGCACACACTAACTGAGCACCTGCGTGTGCAGTGCAGGCATTGATGAGAAGATGCGAGGCCTTGCTCTGCCCCGCTCAGAGTGTAAGAGGGGGGGATGACTGAGGGGATGAGGGCGGAAAGGCGGCACATCCAGGAGCATTTGTGGGGAGGGACGCGTACCGTGGCCTGGAGGGGGAAGCCTCTCAGAAACCTGAGTCCTGAAGGGTGAGCCTCCTCTCCTGAAGCAGGAGGAGGTTAGGCGGGTCTGGAGCCTGGGTGGTCGCCACAGGGCCTGGGTGGCAGTGACGGGCTGGCGGGGAGGGCAGCATCAGATCTGCCAGCAGAGTGAGGCCAAGCCCTTAACCTGCTGCCAAGACCTGGATCAGCTGACCCAGATCCTGAAAGTCACCGGGGTGCCGGGCACAGAGTTCCTGCAGAAGCTGAATGACAAAGCGGTGAGTGGCAGATGGGCCTAGGCTGGCTCAGGCTGTGTGCTCAACTGACCTCGGGCAGGTGGGCTGCAGGCCTTTGGCGGGGGAGGAGGGCTCACCGGTACTTCCCTCTGCCCTGGCAGGTGCTCTTACCTTTATCCCACTTTGGACTCTGACTGGAGCCTTCAGCCCTAATGAGGCTTTTCTGGAATCCCTGCTGTCTACCCCACGGCCTGAGCCCTGAGGGGCTGACAGTTGGGGTAACTCAATGCGTTTCTGTCTTCCAGGCCAAATCCTACATCCAGTCCCTGCCACAGAGCCCCAAAAAGGATTTCTCCCAGCTCTTCCCACGCGCCAGCCCCCAGGGTGAGTCTCGGGGCCTGTACTCTGCATTCTGTCCCAGTGGGCAGGCCTGGTTCTCTTGGGCCTGGGTGTGACACTTGTGCTCTTGGCTGCAGCCACTGACCTGCTGGAGAAGATACTGGAGCTGGATGTGGACAAGCGCCTGACAGCCTCGCAGGCCCTCGCTCACCCCTTCTTTGAACCCTTCCGGGACCCTGAGGAGGAGACAGAGGCCCAGAAGTTTGAAGATGCATTAGAACATGGCAAGCTCACCGTGGACGAATGGAAGCGTAAGAGCTAGGGGCTTGGGCTCCTTCCTCTCTGCTCGCTGCCTCTTTCTCCTTTGCCTCCTTCATTTTCATGCCTGGCCTCAGCCAGCCCCTCTCTGGATACGGCTGCCTCCTCTCTGAGTGGATACTGTCTCCTGCATCTGTTTCTTTCTCCCCAAGCTGACTTCCTACTTCACTCTGTATCTGTGGGGGAGGCTCCAGGTTCTCTTTGCCCTTAGCAACCCCAACCCACCTCGAACCACATTGCCTTTCTCAGAGCACATCTACAAGGAGATTGTGAACTTCAGCCCCATTGCTCGGAAGGACTCACGACGCCGGAGTGGCATGAAACTGCAGTGACTTGTCCAGCCAACCCCTGACTGAGCCTTGAGCCTGGGGACCACCACGTGGCACCGCCTGACCCTAGGACCAATATTTATTTGTCATTGCTGAAGTTTTCAACCCTTCTTGGATTATAGCCTCCTGTGCAGAGGACAGAAGGGCCCCGCTTCCTTGTGTAGGAAGCAGAATTCAAAGATGTTGGCTGGGAGAAAACAGCTCTGATTGTAACCGGCCACATTAAACACCTACCTGGAGAATCGCCTGTATGTGGGGTCCTTTCCTTCTTGGCTATAGTGGAGCTGAGAGGAGTAGGCTGAGCCAGGCCAGGGGTCTACAACAATGGTGGGATATTAGTTTGCCAGGGCTGCTGTAACAAATTACAAGTTAGATGGCTTAAACAACCAAAATGTATGCTTTCACAATTCTGAAGGCTAGAAGAATGAAATCAATGTGTTAGCAGGGCTATGCTCCCTCAGAAAGTTCTAGAGAAGAGTCCTTCCTTGCCTCGTAGCTTCTGGGTCTCCCGGAATCTGGTTGTCCCTGGTTTGTAGCTACATCAGTCCATTCTCCGCCTCTTTCACATAGGCTCCCCCCCTCTTATAAAACACCAGCTGTTGAATTCAGGGTCCACCCTAATCCCGTAAAACCTTATTTCCAAATAAGGCCACGTCCTGAGGTTCTGGATGGACATGACATTTTGGGGAACACTCTTCAACCCACTACAGATGGCCACCCTTTCCTAGGCCCGGTGCTCTGTCACAGAGCCAGATGTGTTGGGACGCTAAGTTAAAAAAGCTGCAGAGAGCTGTTGCTGATGAGACACTGCATGCAGATTATTTTGGGTGAATGAGAAGCAATCGAGATCTGAAACAACAGCAGGCTTGTTGCCTGGGAGCTGCAGAAGGCAGAAACAGGCTTTTTCCAGGCCTTATAGAAAACTGTGCTGCGTCGTCTTGTTGGGAATGACCGATCTCTGCCAAGCTTTACTCTGACAATGGCTAGGAGCCTTCTGTTCAGGTTTGAAAAACTTTGGGAGAACGAATTCCCCTACACAAGAAGTCAGGAGCCCCATAGTTCCTGCCCTGGGCCCAAGGGGTCTCAAACTTCCCTGTGCACCAAGGGCCTGGTTAAAATGCAGATTCCTGGGCCCCACTCCAGGGATCCTGACTTAGCAGGTCTGTGGTTGAGACCCTAGAAGGTTTGAATGAGCCTCACCTCCCCTCAACCCGACTTGGTGATTCTGAGAGCTACCAGGTAATATTTAGAGAAACATTTAACTGGTTTCTGTACCACTTAATTTGTCAAGAGGCCTAAATTGGGAACCTACAATGAGGGTTAGAGGAGCTTCATGCTCTCATCTTACAGGTGTTAAAAATGAGGCTCAGGGCATTTTTAGGGCAGGGCAACTATTCTGTTTGGTGCTGTAGTGGTGGGTCGCTGACGTTATGCATTTGTCCAAACTAGTCGAACTGCACAACACCAAGAGCGAACCCTCAAGAACACTGTGGACTTCGGTTAATGGTAATAATGTACCAATATGGGTTCATCGTCTGTAAGGTGTACCACCCTAATGCAAGACGTTAATAATAGGGGAAGATGGTGGGGACGGTGGGAGGCAGCATATGGAACCTTCTGTGCTTGCGGCACAATTTTTCTGTAAACCTAAAACTGCCTCCCCAAAATAATGTCCAGTTTTTTAAGATATTCAAATAATGTCTATTTAAAAAACAAAACAAAACAGAAGCACCTTGAGGCCACACTGCCCCCTCCCTGAGAGATCAGATACCCACAGCTAGGAAGGAAGTGGTGGAGTCAGGATTTGAACCCGAGCAGCCCTGACCACTGTACTAAAGACTTCACACTTGGATTCAACGGTTGCCTAACCTGCCCTCCCTTCTAGCCTATCTCTCTCAGCTCCTTACTGCTGCTCATGTCTGTGGACTGTTTTCCCTCCCGCAGAGTGACCCTGCTATCAAGAAGGAAGGAGTGGATAGTGGGAGGAGCTGGTCATGTCCTGCCATAGCCCTGACCTTGCTGATAACTAAACTACCCCGGGTCCCCTAAGTCTAAACCCCTCATTTAATTGCTTCCCTGAGACGCCTCACTGGCCCCAAGGAATAAGTCCAGACTTTTCGGCCTGGCATCCAAAGCCCCTTGCATTCTCTCTAAACTCATCAACCCATCACCTCCCATCTTCCTTACACGAGTGTGGCCTGCCATGGAACACGAGTCCTGGGATACACTAGGAAGTCACCTGCACATGAGCAGCTTAAAGGCTCTGACGAGTCCTGCAGTAAAGCGATCTGTTCAACATCGTTTAATCCAGAACTTCCCAAATGTTCTTATCCACAGGGACCTGTTTTCTCCTGATAGCAATCACGCACAGAGCCATCTTTGGCCGGGGCAAAGGTCCCAGCACCGCTTCTCCTAAGCAGGCCTGAGGCTCGGGCTTCTTTCAGAGCCTCTGTGCAAAAGGCCCTCCATCCCTCTCCTGACTGAGGAAAATCCTCTTTATCCTTCAAGACTTTGCCTCAGGCCGCCTTCCTCTGCCCCAGGCCTTCTGTGCGTGGCATCTACAGTGTGTGTGGTCCTGCCTCCCTCCCCAATGCCTACCTGTGAACCCCACTTGGAACAAATATCTGTGAAAGAATGAATGAGGGAATGAATGCATGATGTTCCAGGGTCCTGTTGGTCATTTCTCTGCCCCAAGCAGACCACCCTGGTATCAAGAGCAGCAGAGGACACAGCAGAAAGCAGACGTGCTGGCCCTGGCCTGCCCCTTAGAGTCGCTCTCCTGAAAATCCATAGGCTCTCAGACTCCCAGGCCTCTCCCATCATCACTCACTGTCCTCCCATCCATCCTCCACCCCAGAATTAAACTTCTCTGTGTTTAATTCCTCTTCCCTACAACTATCTCAAACCTGGGAAGTTTCTCCAAAGAGCTGAAGGTGCTGAGCAGTGGGAAGGGGTTCATGGACTCCGGGCTTGCCCTGTCAGCTCATGGCCAAAGTGAAAGGAAACGAGCCCATTCTCAGGCTGGGACATGGCGCTCAGCTCCTCTCACAGCTGGCCTGCAGGACCTTAGGCAGGGCTGGTGCCCACAGCCCTTGGTGGGCGGGGTTGGACTTTGCCCTGTGGCCAGTGGGGCAGCTCGGAGGGTCTTAACAGAGATAAGGAAGCCAGACTCGGGGACTGGGGACAGTTCAGTAACAGCTATTGTGCCCTAGATTCCCTCCTTAGTGAAATGAAAGGTGTCCTTGCATGATGGCACTGTTCCTCCCCAAGAAAGCTGGGCCATCAGTGTCACCCAGGGCAGGGCTTGCCTGGTGTGTATTGGTGTGTGGGGGGGTGAGGGGTGCTGCTCCCAGTGAGGGGAGCTAGAGATGGAGGAACTGCCCTCAATGGGAGCCTGGTGTGACAGCTGCCTCAGTGCCCGTGAGCCGGAGGCTTGTGTGAAAGGGGGCACGGCTCAGCTTTCACCTGGCACGCTGAAATCATGTGGGAAGTTTTCTTTTCATGTCCCCGGCAGTGCTACAACCACAGCTGAGGAGGGCGGAATCCCTTCCTGCCCCTTTTCCCCATCTTGGCTTTTGTTTCCATTGGAACAATCCCTAAGGACCAATGCGGGGATGCTCCCCTCCTTTTATTCCACAGTGAGTTCGGGATCTCTCTTCATTCTCCCTAGATCCCTCCATGACCTAAGGTAAGGGGCTGCTGATTTTCTCCTTTCTCACTGCGGAGGCCCAAGGCCATTGCATGAACCTGAAGAAGTCAGGGAACTGTCCCTGTCCACGTGTCACCTCCAGCCCTCACCCCAGGCTTCCCGGAGCAGGGGCAGCACCAGGTAGAAGTCTGGTCTGGGTCCTCCCGCAGGACCCTGTTCAGCCTGCAGCTGCCCTCACTCGGGACCAGAGTGTCAGCAAGGCCCCTTTGGGCCTGGGACACTTGACCTTTTTGGGGCCGTGGACCCCTTCTCAAAATAGTATTTTCACGGTGGCCGGATGGCTCAGCTGGTTAGAACGCAAGCTCTGAACAACAGTGTTGCCGGTTCAATTCCCACATGAGCCAGTGAGCTGCGCCCTCCACAACTAGATTGAAGACAACGAGCTGCCGCTGAGCTTCTGGAGGGGCAGCCAGATGGCTCAGTTGGTTAGAGCACGAGCTCTCAACAGCAAGTTTGCCTATTCAATTCTCACATGGGATGGTGGGCTGTGCCCCTGCAACTAAAGATTGAAAACGGCAACTGGACTTGGAGCTGAGCTGAACCCTCCACAACTAGATTGAAGGACAACAACTTGGAGCTGATGGGCCCTGGAGATACACACTGTTCCCCAATAAAATTTAAAAAAATAATAATATTTTCATATGCATAAAATAAAATACACAGGTTTAGAAAGGAAGGGGTAGTTATGTTGAAATACAGTTGTGAAAATATTTGTTTAAATGTGTGATGTTGTAACACATGGGTTTCTTTATTATCACATTAAATAACAGGATCTCGGGGTGAGCCTAATAAACAACTGTAAATGTGAAGTAGAAAGGAGCGTACATGATGTTTCAAGATATCGGCAGCAACAGGAAAGGGAAATGAAGAGCTCGGTGCTAACTTTATTCATACAGGACAATGCAGGTGAGTGGAAGTGAAGCTGAAATATTTTCCAATCCAAGTTCATGGACCTCTGAATGACACTGTACAGTCTATGCTTCATGGACCCCAATTAAGAATGCTTGTGCTAGCGACTAAAATGTAGCTTCAGGTATCCCGTGCTGTTTCCTAACTGACGTCCCTCTGAGCCCCCATCTTGTTTGCACGGCAGCCAGGTTGGAAACGCCCAGGTCTGCACCTGGACCTGACAACACCTATTACCCCTCAGTTCCCTGTGTCTCCCAGCCTCACTCTCCAGGTAGGAATGGGTCTACCTGCGGCTTCTTGCTAAGGAATTTGCCTAGGCCTCTATACCTGATTTGCAAACTTGGTAGAAGTCTCCCATCGCCACTGCACAGCGTTCCCTCGAAACAATTTTACTGGTGAAGACATGGGCCCAGAGTAGGATGGGATTCTGTGTACGGTGCACTGCTCTCTCCACCATAACAGTGGCACGATCACTCACTGAGGTTAACGTGCGGTTGTCTCTCCCTGTGCATTACTGCCCCTGTCCCACAGCTGCCACAGGTACAGAGACAGCCAGGCCGAGAGACAGGCTTGTGTTAACTGGCCGAGGGAATGCACTCAGAACAGTGCCTGGCGCATAAGAAGCACTCACCAAGCGTCGACTATTCATTATTTTTTCCACCACCTCACATCCTCTTCCCTCCTTGGTTGCCCATGACATCTTCCTGACACCCTCACTTCCTCCTTCTCAGCAGCAGTTTTCTCCACTCAGCTGGCTTCCTTCATGTTAAATCTTCCCTCAACAGGCCCTCAAGGGGTCTGCTCCCAGTTGCTCTTGGCGTGTATTATGACTCTAGTATCTACAGCCTTGTATGCGGGGTCTGATCCAGGCAGCAGCAGAGTGTGGACCAGGGGCAAAGGGAAGGGGCTGGCAAGTCTGAAATTTGGAGGGCGGGTTGGTAAGCTGGAAATTAATGCAGGATTTCTATATTACAATCTTGAGGCAGAATTTCTTCTTCTTCTTCCTCTTCCTCTTCTTCTTTATTGGGGAAGGGGAACAGGACTTTATTGGGGAACAGTGTGTACTTCCAGGACTTTATCCAAGTCAATTTGTTGTCCTTTCAGTCTTAGTTGTGGAGGGCGCAACTCAGCTCCAGGTCCATTTGCCATTTTCTAGTTGCCATTTTCTAGTTGCAGGGGGTGCAGCCCACCATCCCTTGCGGGATTCGAACAGGCAACCTTGTGGTTGAGAGGACGCGCTCCAACCAACTGAGCCATCCGGGAGCTCAGTGGCAGCTCAGCTCAAGGTGCCGTGTTCAATCTTAGTTGCAGGGGGCGCTGCCCACCATCCGTTGCGGGACTTGAGGAATGGAACAGGCAACCTTGTGGTTGAGAGCCCGCTGGCCCATGTGGGAATCGAACCGGCAGCCTTCAGAGTTAGGAGCACGTAGCTCCAACCGCCTGAGCCACTGGGCCGGCCCCAGAATTTCTTCTTCTCTGGGAAACCTCAGTTCTTGCTCTGAAGTCCTTCAGTTGGTCAGGTGGGGTCCATCCACATTCTGGAGGGCCATCTGCTTTACTTAGAGTCCACTGATTGCAGCTATTAAGCACATCTACAAATTCTTCACAGCGTCATCTAGACTTCTTTTTAACTAAACAATTGGGTACGTGGTCTAGCCAAGTTGACACATAGAATTAGCCATCACACCCTGTTTGTGGGGGCAGGGTATTTTACTCCTCTGAGCCTTGTTTTCTTTCTCCAGAGTGGAATAATAGAAGAGCCTACCTCGGAGGACAGGTGAGGAGTCCGTGCACAAAGTGCCTGGTAAATGTTAGCTGTTTGTACTACTATCGTGGTTGGACCAGAACGTGCTGGAAAACACACGTTGACAATGACAATACTCAGGAATACCAGGAAACACAAGCCATGCCGCTGCTCTCAAGCTTCCCCTTTCCATTTTTTAAGTCAGTGTTGCCCACGGTTTGATGACTTCTTCTAATGTAGTTAGCCTGGCATGAGTTTTTAAAAATAGGTGGGATGAGATGTGGGTGTCACTGCCATTCTCTGAGACCTTTCCATTGTTCCAATTACTTGGCACCCTTCTCTGCCTGGCCAGGGGTCCGCTTGCCTTTGTCCGTACCTGTCCCTTCTGTTTCCTGTTCTTTTTTTACAGCGAAACCATGACTTCAGCTGCCTCCTTCAGAATCAGGAATAAAATGATTCCAAAAACTCTTCTCTGCATCCAGTATCAAGCTGTAACTCTAAAAGAATTTTTAAAATATTTTTAAATAAAATTTTTCTTTTTAGAATACCTTTAAATTTACAGGAAAGCTGCAGAGAGAGTACAGAGAATTCCTGTATACCCCTCACCCAGTTGTCCTACTATTAAAATCCTACATTGTATGGTACGTTTGTCACAAGTAATAACCCCATATTGATATATTACTATTAGCTAATGTCCATACTTTATTCAGATTTCCTCAGTTTTTACCTCACGTTCTTTGATGTTCCAGGGTCCCCTCCTGGACGCCACATGTCTCCTTAGGCTCCTCTTGGCTGTGACAGTTTCTTAGACTTTCTTTGTTTTGGGGTGACTTGAATAGTTTTTGAAGAGTACTGGTCTGGTATTTTATAAAATGTCTCTCACCTGGGCTTTGTCTGATGTTTTTCTCATGCTCAGTATGGGGTGATGTGTTTTGGGGATGAAGACCACAAGGGTAAAATCCATTCTCATCACATTGTATCAAGAATATATACTATCAATATGATCTAGCGCCGTAAATATTAACCTTGATTACCCAGGTAAAGTAGTCTTTGCCAGATTTCTCCACTGTCAAGTTGATTTCCCTGCCTCTTTTCATGCTGTACTTTTTGGAAGCAAATGACAAAGCACAGCCCACATGTAAGAAGGGGCAGTTACACTCCACTTCCTTGAGGAGTGAGTACCTACAAAAATTATTCGGTGTTCTGCATGGGAGATTTATTCAGCAGTTTATTTATATCAGAATGGACTCATGGATACTTATTTTATACTTTGGGTTATAATCTAATGAATAACATAATAAAATAAACATAATAAAAATATATAATAAAAAGCTGTACCTTTTGACTTGATTTGTAGGTTTTTCTTCCTTTTGTGTGGATTGAGCCCATATTCCTGAAAGGACCTGGAGGTACTCCCACAGCCAGAAGCAGAGTCCACTCATCAACCATGCAAACCCATGGCGTCCTGGGAAACGTTTTTCACTTCTCCCATTTGAACATTATCCACAAAGCCCACTTTGGATGGGCATCCTGAAGGCCCTCCCTCTCTTGTCTGCCTTCTTCCCTGTTGATCTTCTCAGACTTTTGCATCCTTATGTCCACCCCCCCTTGGTAAGGAATTTGGGCGACCTTCATTCTACTTGTATGAAATAGTAAAGCTAAATACAATAAATAACATTCATAGGAATTATAGCTTTCCTTTTGTGGCATGTTTTCTAGGTACACTGTTTGGGTTACTTTAAATATATGATTTCTAATCTTCACATTAATTACGAGGCAATTATTATTCCCATTTTACATATGAGGAAACTGGTATCTGAGAACTTAAAATCCGCCTGAGGTTTTCCTCCTGCTGTACAGTTTGCTCTTTCTTAGTAGTCTCCTTCGCTGTTCCTCTTCTCATCTACCTCCTAAGTGCCGGTGGCCAAACTGCTTCCCTCCGAGCCTCAGTTTCTCGTCGGGCTATGCTGTTGGATGAATTCAATGAGATGCATGGAAAGTCTTCCACACAGCGTTCAATAAATGGCATCTGTTATTACTGTTAATTTCATGAGGATCAATTTAATATATATTTTTAAAAACTCTAGTCTCAGTTCTCTTTTTTATTTATGATTACCTCTAGTGGACTCTTCCATTCTCGTGGCTTTAAATATTATCTCTATGCCAATGAATACCAAATGTACATCTGTACCTTGGATCTTTACCCTAAATTTCAGACAAGTCAACGTCTTCACTTGAGTGTTTTAAAACAAAGTTGGAGGTTATGCTTCCGGTAGTGGTGGAGTAGCCTGTATTGTATTGTAATAATTATGAACTCTGGACAAAATTTAAAAACACAATTATTTGGAGGAACTAGAGAGAACAAAAGCAGGCAGAAACTGGATGGGAGTCAACCACTGACAGAAGGGAGGTGCAGTGGGTGAGATTCATGATTATAAGGATTTTTACCTGCAGGCACGAATCGGAACATGTAGCATTGGGTGACCAGAATTCACGCTTAAAGTTGCTAGTCTTACTGGTTTGACAAGTAAGAGAAGGGAGGTTAGAAAGGAAATGCAAGAAAGGAAATCCGAGAAAGGAAGAGTCCACAGAGGCTTCTTAAAAGTGTATATAAAATTTGATGATAAAGACAGTCTATTTAATAAATGATGCTGGGAAAACTTGACAGATACATACAAACAAAAGAAATGGGACCACCTTCTTAAGCCATATACAAGAATAAACTCAAAATGGATTAAAGACTTAAATATTAAGACCTGAAAACATAAAACTCCTAGAAGAAAATATAGGAAGTAAACTCTCAGACATTACCTTTAGTAATATTTTTTTCTAATATGTCTCCTTGAGCAAGGGAAACAAAAGAAAAAATAAACAAATGGGACTACATCAAATAAAAAAGTTTTTGCACAGCAAAGGAAACCATCAACAAAACAAAAAGGTATTCAACTGAATGGGAGAAGATATTTGCCAGTAATACATCTGATAAGGGGTTAATACCCGAAACTTATTAAAAAACTCATACAGCTCACACCAAAAAAACAATCCAATTAAAAAATGGGCAGAGGACATGAATAGACATTTCTCTAAAGAGGACATATGAAAAGATGCTCAGTGTCTCTGATTATCAGAGAGATGCAAATAAAAACCACAACGAGATACCACCTCACTCCTGTCAGAATGGCTGTCATCAATAAATCAACAAACAACAAGTGTTGGTGAGGATGTGGAAAAAAGGGAACCCTCGTGCACTGTTGGCGGGATTGCAAATTGGTGCAGCCACGATGGAAAACAGTATGGAGTTTCCTCTAAAAATTACAAATAGAACTGCCTTATGACCCAGCAATTCCACTCTTGGGTATTTATCCAAAGGAATCCAAAACACTAATTCGAAAAAATATATGCACCCTTATGTTTACTTCAGCACTATTTACAATAGCCAATATATGGAAACAACTGATATGCGTATCAATAGATGATTGGATATAGAAATTGTGGGACATTTATACAATGCCATAAAAAAGAATTAAATCTTACCATTTGCAACAACATGGATGGATCTAGAGGATATTATGCTAAGTGAAATATAAAGCAGACTGAGAAAGACAAATACCATATGATTTCATTTATATGTGGAATCTAAAGAACAGAATAAACTAACAAAACAGAAATAGACTCAGGTACAGAGAACAAACTGATGGTTGCTAGATGGGAGAGGGTTTGGGGGGATGGGTGAGACAGGTGAAGGGATTGGGAAGTACAAATTGGTAGTCACAAAATAGTCACAGGGATGGGCAATACAGCCAATAATGTTGTAAAAACTATATATCATGTCAGATGGGTACTACACTTATCAGGGGGATCACTTTTTAAATTATATAGATGCTTAATCATTGCACTGTACACCTGAAACCAATATAAAATAATATTGAATATGTAAATTCGTGGGATGTGAAGTACAGGGAATAGGGAATAAAGTATAGGGGATATAGTCAGTGATATTGTAATAGCTATGTACGGTGTCAGATGGCTAGTAGACTTGTTGAGGGTTTCCCTTTGTGAGGTGTATAAATGTCTAATCAGTATGTTGTTTTGTACTCCTGAAACTAATAATTTTTTTAAATAAAATAAATTAAAAAATTGAAAAAAATGCCAAAAACTTTTAAATAAAATGATGAAAACATTTAATTAACCCAAACAATGTTAAGAAAAGAGAAAGGCAGATGGAACAAACAGAAATAACAAATAGTAGGCTGAAATCCAACCGTACTAATATTTGCATTAAATGTAAATGACTACGCACTTCAAATGAAAGACAGAGATTGTCAGAAAGGATGAAAAAGTAAGATCCAACAATATGCTATCTACAAGAGAAGTACGTTAGCATAAAGACACAGATAGATTGAAAGCAAAAGGATGAAAAATCATAGACTATGATTGAGTGGCAGAATATATATATCAGACAAAAAAGATTTTAGAACAAAGAGTGTTGTTGGAGATAAAGAAGGACACTCTTAAAATGAAAGAGTCAGTTTTCATCAGAAAGACGTAACAATCATAAATGTGTATGTGCCTAATAACAGAGTTTGAAAATGCATGGATGCTGACAGAACTAACATTGAGAGAAGATACCCAATATATCTATTTCGTTTTTATGTTTCATATTACTAATATCCTCCCTTAGCTACTTTAATGTTTATTATGCTTATTTTAATGTTTATTATGCTTATCATCTATTCGAATACATCTCCTTTTGACGGTAGTGCTCCTTGGATGTCTTTTTATTTTGGTTTGTGAAGTCTGACCCCTCTGTCTAATAATGAGCACTGGGGAAGGGGGTGAGGCCATACGTAGTCACTATAGCAATGACTTTCAGAGAGGCACAGAGAGGAGAGGGATGTAGTCGGGGAGAACAAACACTAAAATAGAGAGTCCCAAGTACCAGAAAACCAGTTACCCTAAGCTAATGTTCAGGTCAAGTGTTCATCTCAGGCCCTCAGGAAGAAGCTGCATTGGTAGGAGGGTTGGGGAGGTGACTAGCTGAGGCTGTTCAGCATCCATCTATTGTCCCCAGCACCTCTGCAAGCAGGACTTCAGTACTGAACAGGTACCAACAGTCTGAGCAGTTGCTTCTAATTGTCTTGGCAATTGGTAATTGTCTGAAGACAACTGAGAAGCAAAAGCAAAATTCAAACTGCTTTTTATCCTATTTATCCCACCACACTGCTGGTTGCCCTGGCCCACTCTTCCCTACACATCAATTCAAACAGCCCAATACAGTGTTAAACAGAAGTGGAGATAGTGGGCAACCTCCCCTTGTTTCAAAGGAAGTGCTTCTAAATGCTTAATGTTGCAATTAGATGTAAATGTTTACTGATTTGGGGCGGACACATTTTATCAGGTTAAGGAAGTTGACTTTTTTTTCTAATTTTCTAATTTTTAAAAAAAATTGCATGACTGTTAAATTGTATTGAATGCCTTGTCTATAAGAATTATGTGGTTTCTTTTCCCTTTATATCTGTTAATATAATGAACATGTAATAGATTTTCTAATGTTAAACTATCATTAGATTCCCATGGTAAATCCTTCTTGGTCATAATACACACACACACACACACACACACACACACACACACACACACACACACAGATGCTATGTTATCAGTGTGCTATTTTGCTTTCTCCCATTAGCTTAATTTAATTAAAAAGAAGGTTATTTTAATTTATAAAATGACTTTGGGAGTTCTCTCTCTCTCTCTCTCTCTCTCTCTCTCTCTCTCTCTCTCTCTCTCTCTCTCTCTCTCTCTCTTTCCCCACCGTCCAACCCTGGAAGTGTTTATATATTTGTATAAGAATGAAATGACATGTTCTTTAAGTGTTTGGGAGAAATGGTTTACTAAACCATTTGTGTCTAATGAGGGGGCTATGCGTGTATAGATTTTCAATGACTGACTTGATTTTCTTGGTTATCAGTCTATTCAAATTTTGTTTCAATTTGTGTCAATCCATTAGGAGTGCTTTTAGCAGTAAGCAACCCAAAACCTCACAGTGACCTAGGCAACAAGTCCTCTCATCCTCCCGCCTCCGGCAATCAGAAGTGCAAAGGAGAGAGTCCAAGGCTGGTGCAGATACTCGGGGACACTGGCTCCTGCAATCTTTTCACTCCATTATCTTCAACTTTGGTCACTTCATGGTGTCAAGTTGGGTACAGCCCCTCTAGACATCATGTGGGTCCAGCAGGAAGAAGCTGGGAAACTTTGTTGTTTCACTTGGGACAGTAGCTAGGGTTGAGACTGATCTTTTCTGAGATCAAGGAATCTTTATCTGCTATTTGAATAAATTGGAGGGGGGGGCGTGTGTGTGTAAATATGATTGTTGAAGAGGTAACAAATGTAGACTATTTGTCACTTAGTTTTGGTAAATTGCAGTTTTGTAAGAAATTATACATATTTTGTAGAAAATTGTTGTATTTTGTAGGAAATTTTATATATGTCATATATATAACCTAAGATTTCAATATATCAGCACAAAGATTTTCATAGTATTCTTAGGATTTTAAAAATCTCTGATCTATCTTTAGTTATATCTCGCTTTTCTTTCCTAATGGGGTTCTCTCCCTCTCTCTCTCTCTCCTTGTCTTCCTCTCAATTTTGCCAGAATTTTTCTACTTTATTAGTCTTTTTTTCTTTTTTTTCATAAAATCAACTTTTGGCTTTGTTGATCTACTGTACGTTCTTTTGTTTTCTTTTTTTTTTTAGTATGTTCTGCTCTCAGCTTTAGTTATTTTTTAGGTTTATTTTATTGTTCTTTTAAAAAAATTTTAAATTGGATGCTTAACTCCTTAATTTTCAGTTTTCCTCTTTTTCTAATGTATACATGTAAGGCCATGAATTCATTCTCAGCAGCATCCCATAAAATTTGGTTGTGACATCTTAATTATTATTTAGTATTAAACATGTTTTGTTTCAAATATTTATTATGATTTATTTTGGGGTAAATAAATTACAGTTGACCCTTGAACAACATGGGGGTTAGAAGCATCAACCCTAACGCAGTTGAAAATTGTGTATAACTTTTAACTCCCCCCAAACTTAACTATTAATAGCCTACTATTGACCAGAAGCCTTACCAATAACATAAACAGTCAATGAACATGTATTTTGTGTCATATATATATATATATACGTATATATATACGTATATATATATACACACATATATATTATACTGTGTTCTTATAATAAATAAGCTAGAGAAAAGAAAATGTTAAGAAAATCATGAGAGAAAATGCATTTACAGACCTGTACTGTATTTATTGATACCATAAGTTTACGTCATCTGTTTACAAGATGAATCATCTGTCACTATCTACATCACTATTGTTTTATATGATACAAAACACTGTAGATGTCATATGTATTACTAACACACGATAACAAAAATGAAAAGAAAATGTGAAAAAGAAATCTATATTTATTTCAAAGTATAACAATTCATGTATTGATAATGAAGAAGCAGCAATATAATTGCTTTATGGTAGCCTAGTGTAATCCATATGATTGCTTCACAGTAGTCTAGCCTATACACTAATAAATGAGTTATTATAAAAATTTTATGGCATATAGTATTGCCAATGTATTAATAATACCATATTGGAAGCATAACATTAAAAAACAAAACATTTCCCTGGGCTGATAGGCTGGTATGCAGTTTCTCCAATTATGAGACAGGTATATGTACAGTAATGTAATTCCTTGAAAGCAAAGGCATAAAACAGTAAAAAACCGAATGCATTAATTCTATATTAAATATCACTCACCTTATGCCTATGGAAGGATAGGCGATACACTTCCATACAAGTCCTGCACAAGAGGCTCTGCACATGACTCCTTAGGTGATGAAAATGATGGCACAAACATCTCATACAGTTCTGCCCTACAGTTATTCGATTTTCACATGAAGACACTCACACATATACACAATAGATGCATGCGTTAACTGTACAGCATGGTGATTATGTACTATTTATTCATTAAGTGGAAGTGGATCACCATAAAGTTCTTCATCCTCTGTCCTCACGTGAGGAGGAGGAGGAAGAGGAGGGGTTAATCTTGCTGTCTCTGGGGTGGCAGATGCGGGGGAGACGGAAGGGGAGGCAGGAGAGGCAGGCACACTCGGGGTAACGTTACAGAAATATGTTGTAATTTTGTCTGGCTTTTTTTTCTTTTTTCCTTTTTTCTCTAAAAATGTTTCTATATGGTACCAATCCTTCCACTATTTGCTTTAGTTTCCATGTCTGTATCATAGAAAGGTCCATGTTGTAAAAGAAGTCAAAACAGTCTCGAATAATCAGAACCCTCAAGCCATATTGTCCTGTGTCAACTGGTTTCCTGGCACTGCTTCTCCTATGTCTTCTTCCTTATTATCTGGCACTGGTTCGAAAGCACTTATTTCCATCAAGTCGGCTTCTGTAAATGCCTCGGGTACAGTACCTATTAACTCTTGAATTTCTCCAAGATCCGTGTCTTGAACTCTTTTATCCCCTACCTTTGTTGCCATGTCCACAATCTCATGACTTCCTTGAATTGTTCTGTTGTAAATCCCCTGAAGTCATGCGCAGCAGCTGGACATAGTGCTTTTCAGCAGGATGAACGTTTCCGGCCTGATGGCTTCCATGGCTTTCTCTATAATAACGATGGAATGTTCAGTGGTGCAATCCTTCCAGTCTTCCATGGAAGGATTCCAGTCTCCTTCCAATCCTTCCAGTCTTTGTCAGGGTTCTCTTCTGTAGTGTTGACAGTCCTTCCCATCGAGCGCTGTGTGTAATGAGCCTCAAAGTTCCTTATGGCCCCCTGATCTAGAGGCTGAATGAGAGACCTTGTGTTTAGGAGCAAGTAGACCACTTCGACGTCTCCGGTGTTGAACTCATGGGGTTCTGGGTGGCCAGAGGCATGTCCAATACCAAAAACACTTTAAAAGGCAGTTCCTTACTGTCAAGGCACTTCCTGACTTCGGGAAAAAGCATCGATGGAACCAATCCAGGTTTTCTTAATGGCGTCTGGAAACTCATCTGCTGCCTCTTGGTTGGCAGAAGTTGCTTCTCCTGTTATCTTGACATTTTTAAAGCCAAACCTGTTTCTAAGATTATCAAACCATCTGTTGCTGGCATTAAATTCTCCAGCTTTAAATCCTTCACCTTCCTTTTGCTTTAAGTTGTCATATAATGACTTTGCTTTTTCTCAAGTCTATAGGTACACCTTTCTTTTAGCAATCCTGCACCCACATGAAAGCTGCATTTTCAATATCAGATAAAAAAAATCATTTTGCAAGAAGTGCACGTTTTTTGAGCTTGCTGGCATAGTTGCAGCAATGGCTTCATAAATTTCCTTTTCTTTTTTTACAGTGGTGCTTATGCAGTCCTCGAGCTACGGCCCATGTCAAGCAATTTGATTGTTTCTCGTTACGTCCTGACTCTCCTCTGCTTCTTGGGAGCACTCCCGGCATCACTAGTGGCACTTTGTATGGGTCCCCTGGCGTTATTCAAGGTCTACGGTATTGCACTAAACATGATGAAAAATACTTGAGAACCACAAGAGATCACTTTGTACTGCGATGTGCAATTTGCTGGAGCGATGAACTGCTCACGCAGAGACGGTTAGCTTCACACGGAGTTTTGAGCAGATACTCGCAACACAAGCTCACTGCGATAGCAACAAGAGGGGCTACGAAATTATTACAGTAGTACGGAATTACTACAGCTCATTTTATACAGTGATGACTTAACACTGCACGTTACGTTTGTTTACACTTCTCTCGACTGAAATGGTGCCTTGGACCATCTGTTTGCATAAGGTTTGATAAATTTAACTTTCTATAATAGATTTGTGTATGTGTTTTGGTAGTAACTGATAAAATAGACTAATATCTACATTTATTTTATGTATTAATGGCATACCTAACTTTTTATTATTATTATTATTATTATTTTGATATTTCTAGGCTATGGTGTCTGTCTGGGAATTTTTTCAAATTGTCGCAAATCTACAAAAATTCCTCCAATATATTTATTGAAAAAAATCTGCGTATAAATGGACCCACACAGTTCAAACCAGTGTTGTTCAAGGATCAGTTGTATTTATAATCATTTTTTACATTCCAAACACCTGAGATTTTAAATTTATCCTTTTGTTATTCATTTCTAATTCTGTACCATTTTGTCAAGGAACATGATATGGATGTTAATGATTTTTTAGAGCATTTTTAGGTTGACAGAAAAATAGAGCAGATATTCAATATAGGGTTCCTATATACTCCCTTTCTCTCTCCCCACAGCTTTCGTTATTAACATCTTGTGATCCATTTATTACAATTAATGAACCAATATTGATATACTCTTAGTAACTAAAGTTTATAGTTTACATTAGAGTTCACTGTTTGTGTTGTACAGTTCCATGAATTTTGATAAATGCATAATGTCACGTATCGACCCTTATAGGATCATACAGAAGAGTTTCGTTACCCTCTGTGCTCCACCTATTCACCCATACTCCCCTTCCTCCTGCACCCTTGGTAACCATTGATCTCTTTACTGTCTCTGTAGAGGTGTACTCATACAGCAGGTAACCTTTTCACACTGGATTTTTCATTTAGCAATATGCATTTAAAGTTCTTCCATGTCTTTTTGTGGCTTGATAGCTCATTTCTTTTTCTGAACTGAATAATATTCCATTGTCTCGATGCACCAGTTTATCTATCCATTCACCCATTGAAAAACATCTTGGTTACTTCCTGTTTTAGGTAATTATGAATAAAGTTGCTATAAGTCTATGCTATAAGTATATGTTTTTGTGTAGGTTAACTCAGTTCAGTAAATATCTAGGAGTGCAATTGCTGGATTGCATGGTAAGCCTTTGTTTAAACTCATAAGAAACTTCCAAACTCTTTTCCAAAGTAGCTGCATTACTTTGCATTCCCACCAGAAATGAATGAGATTTCCTGATGCTCCACACCCTTCTTAGCATTTGATGTTGTCAGTATTTTGGTTTAGCCAATTCAATAGTGTGTCATCATATCTCATTATTGTTTTAATTTGTAATTCCCTAATGACATATTATGCTGACCATCTTTTTATGTGCTCCTTTTCCAACTGGGTATCTTCTTTGGTGAAATGTTTGTTCAGATTTTTTTGCCCATTTTAAAAATTGGGGGTTTTGTTTTCTTATTGTTGAGTTTTTTAAGACTTCATTGTATATTTTGGATACACGTTCTTTATCAGATATGGTCTATGCAAATATTTTCTCCCAGTCTGTGTCTTGCCTTTTCATTCTCTTAACAGTGTCTTTTTCAAAGCAGTTTTCAATTTTGATTAAGTCCAACTTATCTGTCTCTTTTTTTTTTCATATATCATGCTTTTGGTGCTATATCTAAAAACTCATTGCCAAATCCAAGGTCACCTAGATTTTCTTCTTTATTATATACTTACCTGACTTGAAATGTTTGGCTTTTTCATTCCTTTTCATAGCATAACTCTCTCTAGACTTCATGTACGAAGTTTCTGGGCCATTCATTTTAGTTTTCCCTATTTCAGCAGTCACATTTCCAAATCCCTTATTTCTCAAGTACCAGTTTTCTTCCCTCATGGGCAATCATCTCCCTGAGTCAGTAAAGGCCCATTAATTTTCTAGTTTTCTACGGTCTCTGGTCTCATAGCTTTGTTTTGTGACTTTTAAAAAGCCATCACTGTACTCTTCAATCCTCAAAACATTGCCACAGAGGTCTAAAAGGCAGGAAAGCAAATGATATGTAGGTAGAGTTTGCTAGTTTCCAGAACCAACCTTGGGAGATAAAAGAGCAAACACCTCCCAAACTTTGTAATTCCAGTCTGTTTGATCTAAATTTATATGCAATGCTCACTTGTTAATTAACAGTCTTCTTTACTGATTTTCTTTGTAGCCTTAGCAAGGAAACTTCTATAAGAAAAGGTTTTAGTTACAGAATTTAAACTCACATTATTTCTTATATCAAACAGGAAAAATTAACTGGTTTCTTCCCATTTGTCTTTTTTTTATTTTTATAATTGAGTAAATTGAGTTCCTAAAGTTCTAGCAATCGCACTTTTATTTCATTCAAAAACAATAATAGTAAGAAATGTGTTTTATGGACTTAGGTAATTGATTTCATAAATGACTTCTGGTTCTGATTAAATATGCTTCTTACAAAGATAACCAACTAAATCATTCATATAATTTCTGTCGGATGTGTTTAATTTAAAGCAGCTGAGGCAAAGAGTGTGTATTAGTTTCCTGGGGCTGTTGTAACAAGCTTCCATAAATCAGGCGACTTTAAACAAGAGAAATCTATTCTCTCACAGTTCTGGAGCCCAGCAGTCTGAAATGAAGATGCTGGCAGGGCCAGGCCCCCTCTGAAGGCTCTAGGAGAGGAAGACTCCTCCCTGTCCTCTTTCTAGTTCTAATGGTAGCTGACAGTCCTTACCCTTCCGCGGCTTATAGCTATAGCACCCCAGCTTCTGCCTCCGCCTTCACATGACCATGTTCCCTGGTATGTCTGTGTGTCTCCAAATCTCCCCCTCCTTATGACGACACCAGTCATGGGCTCTAAGGCCCACCCTATTCCAGCATGACCTCATCTTACTAATTACATCTGCAAAGACCCTAATCCAAATAAGGTCAGCCACACATATCAGGGACGACGACTTCAACTTATTCTGGGGAACACAATTCAACCACAACATAGTGCATGCTATAGGCCTAGGGTATAAGAGTCAAATTCAGAGGAGATACGCTACAGAGAGAAAAACACAGGACCAAACGTGTTTCAGGAAGAACAACTGGGGGTGGGGGTGTGGTGCGTGGTGATGGCTTTGAAGGAGGGCTGCTTCAGACAGCGAAAGTGCTCATTCTGTACCTTTAAAGAGAAGCAGGGTCTAAATATGCTTGGCTTTAGTCCCGAAAAGAATAATGAGGGAAACAAAGAACCCAAGTCCTCAATATAAATGAAAGGGAATTGTCAAAGTGACTGAGTAAAAGTTAAAAGCAAAATAATCACAGCTGAACATGGGCGGGCCTGAGGGATTAGATCTCATCACTGGCCACCAGTCACATTATAAAAGGCAACACACCGTTCTACCTTAATGTTTGTTTCTATCATTTTGTTCCTTGTTTTTGTTTTGCTTAATTTTTGTTTCATCGGGTGTCTAGTAAACATTTCTCATCTATACTAATTGGCATTTCCCTCAAGCATTTGCTCAAGTCTCAAAAAGCATTGGCTGTGCTATCACGCCACAAGACCCCTGGGTGTTCAAGGGGGAGCAACTTCGGGGTCCCTTCAGTATGATCCTGAAGGAAAGAGTGAGCGGCTGCACTGCAAATCTTTTCCTCCAGCTCAGGGACACTGAGTGGAACTTCCCACACAAGCAGGGGAAGTGACATACCCAGCAGAGAGAAAGGATGGTCTTGCTGGAGTTGCCAAGTACTGACAACTACCCAAGGGTGCCGCAGGCACATTGTCCTGATTGTAGGAATTGTTTTGTAGCTCACTGGTAATTGAAGACAGCAGCTGCACTGCACTAAAGAATGGGAACTGTGTATACCCATCCAGGTGCTAGGTGACATGATGGGTATATAGGCTGGGAGACCCTAGTCGCCATGGCTTCCCTGATCTAAAAGTGATCTACATGCATAGCAGCTCTTGTCATACCTCCATTAAAACACGTGCTGTGCAGAACTTGGAGTCATAGGAATGTCCTTCAGGTGTCGCAGGTGTGCGTGAAGCTGGCGCCGTGCTCAGTGCTGCCTTCTCTGTTCTGTATCCTGTCTTAAAGCTCCGGGGCCTGTGTGAGCATATTGTACCTTCTGAGTGTGATTGGCAAGCTGAAGCTGAAACCTACTGGTCTTATGGTGTCTCAACTCTCTAACAGAGGTGGAGATTACAGTGGGTGGCTTTAAATGTCAAATGCTAGTGAGTAATTACAATATCAATAAAATATCTCTTGAATGGAGAGAGATTTTTAAAATTTATTTATTTGTTCTAGTAAGGTTTTATTTATGTCTACTCCTTACCTACCATTTTATTATGAAAATCTCCTAAGTTTCCTAATGCAAAAAAAAAAAAAACACAAAACACTCCAACAACCAAACAAAAAAGCAAAAGAACCCCCCCCAAAAATATTATAGATTCTATTATAGATTCTATCTTTCCTTACACAAAACATAGTTTACCCACTGACACATACTGCTAATCTGAATTTAGGAAAATGTATATCAGAGCTCGCTTTAGTATGCTTTGCTGAGTGTCTTTTCCTTCAAATCCTCACCAAAATATTGAGTATTATTATTGTTGAAAAAATCAAATCCAGAAGACATAATAGGTGTGTCTTTCCATTTGTTCAAGTCTTTTTTTTGTAACACTCAGTAAATTGCACATTTCTTATTAAACTTATTCCTATTAATTTTATTTTTTTGTTAATAAAATTCTTCTCCCATTAACCTACCGAGTCTTGATTATTAATTTTGTATTCAGTCACCTAACAACTCTTAATATTTATAGTAGTTTTAAAATTGTTTCCTATAGATTTTCCAGTTGAACAATTAAATCCAGTTGAACAGTTTACAAATGATGACATTTTTTCCTTCTCCTTTCCAATTATTTATACTCCTTACTTCTCTCTCTTATTGTTATTTAATGAGTACAGTAGCAGAATTACTCAGTTAGAAATGTGGTCCGTGCTCTCGTGAAGGTCTTGGTTATTTCTCGGTAAAGTATTTCTGTTTTGGACCTTCCTTCATGAGTACATCAAAAATTAATATTCTTTGTTAGAGTTGTAAGGAACATCTTTGAGACACAGTTAAGCTCGGCAGAAAGAATTTTTTAGGTGGATTTCACATAACATCAACCATTTTAAAGTGAACAATCCAGTGACATTTAGTATTTACAATGTTGTCCAACTACCCCCTCTATCTAGATCCAAAATACGTTCATCACCCCAAAATAAAACCTATAGCCACTAAGCAGTTACTCCCCATTCCCTCCTGCCTTCAGCCCCTGGCCACCCCAATCTTTCTGTGGATTTACCTCTTCTGGATATTTCATATAAATGGAATCATACAGTATGTGACCTTTTGTGTCTAGCTTCATTTACTTAGCATAATGTTTTTAAGGTTCATCCGTGTTGTAGCATGGATCAATACTTCATTCCTTTTTGTGACTGAATAACATTTCATTATATGCATATACCACAATTTGTTTATCCATTATGGACAGTTGTGTTATTTTCACTTTTTTATTATTGTGAATAGTGTGCTGCTATGAACATTGGAGTACAAAGATTTGAGTATCTGTTTTCAGTTTGGGGGCGTATATAGCTAGGAGTAGAATTGCTGGATCATATGGTAATACTGTGTTTAACTTTATGAGGAAACACCAAACTATAAGTTAAATTTTAAAGGTATTTTGATTCACATTACGGGAGAGCTGATGTAGACTGAAGGGGAGAAGATAATGGGCAGGGACTTCTTTAGATGAAGAAGTTTCAATGTGGCTTCCTAGGAATTCATGCAGATATAATTAGATTTGTTATTTTCTATAAATTTTGGAAAAGGAGTGCAAAGTTAAGTGAGTTCAGAGATGACGTTAGATGAAGTGCCAAGCAAGAGGGGACAAAGTGCAGGAAGGTGTCATGAACCTGTATAATTGGTCAGAACGTCAGCAAATGAATTATAATATGAGCAAATCTGAGGGGAAATAGAATTCATGATGTGAGGATTATGAATTCTAAGCTATTACTAATAATGAGAAAGCAGCTCTCAGTTCTAGTGATTATTCTCTTATGAAATCACTTTAGTGAGATGTGAATTATTGTGCACCAAGAAGAATTCTGGACAAAAGAAAACAACATTCTATTGTAACACATTTGAAATGTATGGTCATGACTCAGGTGTACAAAGAAACATAACTTTATTTTTATTCTTGCAACTGATTTCAACCTTGTTGAGCATTAACCATTTTTTTCAGAGGCAATAAACATAAATTCTTGCCAAAAAAATGTAAGTACGTCAGTCTGAATTACAAGTAAGTCTCTCCCAATTCTCCAGGCTCCTATGTGTACTCCAGTGTGGCATTTCTTATGGGAACAACGACAGACCATGGATTCTCCCGCTCTATCACCTAGTGAAGACTTAAATGACTGGAAATGTCAATATCTAGTTCCCTCTTTTTTAAAGGGCATATGACAAAGGCCCTAAAGACGAAAGGACATGACACATAAGAGTCTTTCAGCCATTTAAAATATGGACTGCCACTGACTAACAGGAAGAGGGTCATTCATGTTATTTCTGGCTCACCTGGCCAGCCCCTTGTAGGTGTCCGAGGGAAGAGGCCCCAACACAGAGGGAGAAGGTCTCTGAGGAAATATCAATGCCAAATATTGTTTAAAATATCCATCCTTTTGGCTTTTTCATACTTTTTCCTTCACTATCACTGGGAATATCATATTTGTTACACAATTTTGTCTTTTTATGTAAGACTTTTTTTCCTGATAAAATGTTGTCATAGTATTACTATTTGCTAGATGAGAGAGAAAAAATCATTCCTGATGTAATGATAGTGGCCATGTAAATATAATAAGGTGATGCTTTTTTCTTCTCTCATACCTCCTTAAACTAAAAAAAAATGGGATAGTTGGGCTATTTACAGTTGGGCTATTTCTTTTGCTGCCTTTGTTATAAAAGCACAAAAGAGGGCATGTAACTGAGAACTGAGGTGGGTAGGAAAAAGGGATTCAGGTAATACATTATAGAGAAAGTCTTGAAGAATGCATTGTAGTGTGAAGGAACACAGAAACACATTTTAGGCATAGAACTGACCTGAGCGTTGGCACAGAGGCGTGATAATATAGCATGTTCTGGAAACTTCAGAACATTCAGTAAGCTGCAATACAGAACAGAAGGTTCCGAAGAGGTTCAAGAAGAGGATGGAGATATTGGCTCTTTCATATGTAGTTTTAAATCTTTTTCTTAAAAAAAAGTATCAAGGAAGTTTTGTTGAGTTAGTTTTTAGTATTTGTTCTACTTCCTAATTAAAAAAAAAATCCTGGGACTCCTATTACATGTATTTTGGTTCTTCTTTGCCTATCCTCACAGTATTTGCTGTTTTCTCTCAAATGTTTTAAAAAAATCTTTCTCTTCATTTTTTGTCTTAAAAGTTTCTGTCTTTTCACCTAATATTTCTCTTAAGGCATCATCTATTGTGTTGTTTTTTTTTTTGACTCTGTTTCTTGTAATTAGGTTTCCATTTATGGAATGATCTTTTATTTCTAATTTCTGAATTCTGTCCCTTCATTCTGATTTTTTCCATTTCTGATTTCGGTGTTGTTTTTATTTTCATGTCATATATTATTTTATTTTAATGTCTTGTAGCTTGTTTTAAAATAATAGGTTGCAGCTTTGATCTACTGTTTGAGCTTGTGCTAGTATGTGTTCATTAGCTATAGGGATATTACTCTGAATATTATTCTCTTTTATTATAATAATTTTGTATGGGATTAAATTTGATATTTTTCTGTTTCTCTTTCTGTCAGGTTCTTTGTGTGTGTGTGTGTGTGTGTGTGTGTGTGTGTGTGTGTGTGTGTGTGGTAAAATATACATAACATTTACCTCTTAATCATTTTTAGGTGAAGAGTTCAATGACATTAAATACATTCATAATGTTGTGCAACTATAACTGCCATCGTCTCCATAACTCTTTTCATCTTTTAAAACTGAAACTCTGTACCCATTAAACAATAACCTCATTCCCTTCTCCTCCCCGCCCCTGGAAACTTTCTGTCTCTATGGTTTTGATTACTGTAAGTACCTCATACAAGTGGAATCATACAGCATGTCTTCTTGTGACTGGCTTGTTTCACTTAGCATATTGTCCTCAAAGTTCATCGTGTTGTAGCATATTGCAAAATTTCTTTGACATTTTAAAACTGGATAATATGTATATAACACATTTTTCTTACCCTATATGTGGTTTCTTTTCCTATCTTATCTCACCTTATCTTATCTTATCTTATTTTATCTTATCTTATCTTATCTGTGGTTTGCTCCCATGTTTTGGCTATTGTGAATAATGCTGCTATGAACATGGGTGCACAAATAGTTCTTTAAGACCCTGCTTTCAATTTATTTGGGTAAATACCCAGAAGTGGAATTGCTGAATAATATGGTAATTCTATTCTTAATTTTTAAAAGAATCACCATACTACTTTCCATAGTGGCTGTACCATTTTACATTCCCACCCACAAAGCACAAGCATTTCAATTTTTCCATATCCTCACCAACACTCAACACTTGGTACTTTCTGGTTTATTTACTTATTTATTTATTTATTGTTTGTTTGTTTGTTCTTTGTTTTTGTTTTATGGTGGCTACCTAAATGAATGTGAAGTAGTATCTTATTGTAGCTTTGATTTGCATTTCCCTAATGATTACTGATGTGGAGCATCTTTTCATGTGCATATTGGCCATTTGTAAATCTTCTTTGGAGAAATGTCTATTCAAGTCCTTTGCCCATTTTTAAATTGGGTTGTTTTTATTGTTGTTGAATTTTAGGAGTTGTATATATATATTCTGGATATTAATCTCTTATCAGATGTATGATTTGCAAATATTTTCTTCCATTCTGTGGATTGACTTTTTACTCTGTGGACAGTGTCTTTCCGTGCACCAAAGTTTTTAATTTTCATGAAGTACAGTTTGTCTATTTTTTTCTTTTGTTGCCTTTGTGTTTGGTGTCATATTGAAGAAATTATTGCCAACTCCAGTGTTGTGAAACTTTTTTCCTATATTTTCTTCTAAGAGTTTTTATTATTTTAGATCTTACATTAGGTCTTAGATCTGTACTGAATTAATTTTTGTTTATGGTAAATGTCCAACTTCTTTTGCATGTGGATATCCAGTTTTCCCAGCACTATTTGTTGAAAAGACTGTCCTATTCTCCATTGAATGCATCTTTGTCAAAAATCATTTGATCATATATGTGAGGGTTTATTTCTGGGCTCTCCATTCTGTTCCATTGGTCTATATTTCTGGCTTTATGCCTGTACCACACTGTTTTGATTACTGCAGCTTTGTAATAAGTTTTAAAATGGGAGTCCTCTAGTTTTTTCTTTTTAAGGATTGTTTTGGCTAATTGGGGTCCTTTGAGATTTTATATGAATTTTAGGATGAATTTTTCTATTTCTGCAAAAAAGTCATTGGGATTTTGATAGGGTTGCATTGAATCTGGAGATGGCTTTGGGTAGTGTTGACATTTTAACAATATTAGTTCTAATCCTTGAACATAAGACATATTTCCACTTATTTATGTCTTCTTTAATTTCTTTCCGTAATATTTTGTAGTTTTTTAAATAATTTTTTAATTTTTCAATTACAGTTGACACACAATATCATATTAGTTTCAGGTGTACAACATAGTGGTTAAATGTTTATATAAATTACAAGGTTATCAACTTGATAAATCTAGTACACATTTAACACCACACATAGATATTACAATATTATTGACTATATTATGCTAACACTTTACATCTCCTTGACTATTTTGTAACTACCAATTTGTATTTCTTAATCCGTTTCCCTTTTTTATCCATTCTCCAATAGTTGTTCAACAATTTATATGCCTAAAGAAGTGATCACTATAAGTCCAGCAACCATCTGACACTGTACCATGCTATCACAATATTATCGACTATGTTCCCCATGCTGTACATTACATCCCCATGATTTATTTGTTTTATACTTGGAAATTTGAACTTCTTATGCCCCTTTACCTATTTCCCTCCTTTTCAAATTTTTCAATTAGAGTTGACATTCAGTATTATCTTATATTAATTTCAGGTGTATGGCGTAGTGGTTAGAAATTTATATAACTTAAGAAGTGACCCCCTGACGAGTCTAGTACTCACTGGCACTATACATAGCTATTACCATATTATTCAATATATTCCCTATGCTTTATTTTACATCCCCATGACTGTTTTGTATTAGGTTGATGCATAAGTAATTGCGGTTTAAAAGGTTAAAAATAATTGCAAAAACCGCAATTACTTTTGCACCAACCTAATAACTATCAATTTGTACTTTTTAATCCTTTCACCTTTTCCACCCTGTCCCCCCACCCCCTCCCATCTATCACCTTGATAAATCTAGTACCTATCTGACACCATACACAGTTATTACAATATTATTGATATTATTCCTTGTGGTATAATCTACATTACCATGACTACTTTGTAACAACCAATTTGTACTTTTTAATCCCTTCTGGTTTTTCACCCATACCCACAACCCTCCTTCTACCTGGCAACCGTCAAAATGTTCTCTGAATCTATGAGTTTGTTTCTGTTTTGTTTGTGTATTTTGTTCTTTAAATTCCATTTATGTGAAATCAATTGCATCTGTCTTTCTCTGTCTGACATACTCCACTCAGCACAACACCCTCCAGGTCCATCCATGCCTCCGCAGATGGCAAGAACCCATTCTCTTTCATGGCTGAGCAATATTCCATTATACGAGGTGTGATAAAAAAATATGGTGAATGTTTAAATAAAAACATTTATTACGGTAAAAGACCCATTGTCATTAATCTCCCTCAAAATATTCCCCCTCTCTTCGAACACCCTTATCCCATGATTCTTGCCACTTTCTGAAGCAGTTCTGGAAGTCCTCTTTCGTAAGTGTCTTTAGTTGTGCTGTCATGGCTGCCTCGATGTCCTGAATCAATTCAAAACATTTACCTTTCATGGTCATTTTGTTGGGGAAGAGTCAGAAATCACGTGATGCCAGATCTGGTGAATAATGTGGATGAGGACACACTGTAATATTTTTATTTGACAGAAATTGCCATACCAGAAGCAATGTGTGACACAGAGCCTTTCCATTGTGATCACAAAATATGGTGAATGCTGCTGCCAAGAGCCATCCAATGGAAAGGCAGGGATCTTCAATACAGGAAGCGACGTGCAGAACCTTAGTAACAGTGTGTGACAAGTTTCACCTTGTTTGGTGCAGTCAGTCTGGTGTGAGCAAAACCTCTTTTGTTCTCTGATGCTGTTCTTAAAATCTCACCTTCACTTTGTAATAATTTTGGGGGCTATTTTAGCGTTCTCCTTTTCACAGGTCTCTGAGACACATAATTTTTTCTTCTGCTTCCTCTCACACATATATTGACACTGTGTAGGTATAGGCTATTGTTTTAGCCCCACTTTCTGTTATTTTGGGGTTTGTCACCTAGTTTTGTTATAAGTATCAACTATGAGATTTTGGTTTCACTATCTATTTAGTTATACTTGTTTTTTTGAAAATTAGGAGAAATTCATTATGATACTCTCAAGAGGTCACTTACTATGTAATTCCATTGACATTGAATTCTTGAAATGACAAAATTATAGATGGAAAATGGATTAATGGTTGCCACTGGTTAGGGATAATGGGAAGAGGGAGCAAGAGAGATCTTTGTGGTGATGGAATAGTTCTGTATCTTGAGTGTAGTGGCCGTTACATGAATCTATATTTGTGATAAAATGATGCATATATCGTGTACCAATGTCAAATTCTTGATTTTGGTATTGTACTATAGTTCAAATCTAACCATTTGGAGAAACTGGTTGAAGAGTACACAGGATCTCTCTCTCTCTCTCTCTCTCTCTCTCTCTCTCTCTCTCTCTCTCTCTCTTACTATCTATGCAATTTCCTGTGAATCTATAATTAGTTCAGAACTGAAAATACTTTTAAAGAGAACTGAAGTATTGATACATGTTACAACATGCATAAACCTTGAAAACATTATAATAAGTAAAAAAAGCCAGTCATGAAACACTACATGTTGTTTGATTCAATTCACACAAAATGTCCAGAATAGGCAGATTTAGAGACAGAAACATTAGTAGTTGCCTAGAATAAAGAGAAAAGGGGAATAGAAAGTGACAGCTAATGAGGCTTTTTGGGGAATGATGAAAATATTCTAATATTAGATAGTGGTGATGGTTGCACAACTGTGTAAATATTCTAAAAATCATTGAATTGTATACTTTAAATGAGTAAATTTTATGATATATAAGTTGTATCTTATATATCATAATATTTTATAATTATATCATAAAAATTTTTAATATATCATAAAATTTTATGATGTATGTTATAAAGCTGTTTTAAAAATTAAAAAGACTGACTATATTAAGTATTGGTGAAGATGTAGGATCATTAGAATTCTAATACACTGCTGGTGGGAATGTAAAATGGTATAATTACTTTAGAAAACAATTCGACAGTTTCTTAAAAAGTTAAGCATAAACCTGCCATATGATCCAGCCATTCCACTCCTAAAAATCTACCCAGGAGAAAGGAAATATAGGCCCATAAAAACTTGTTCATGAATGTTCATAGCAGCTTTATTCGTAATGGTCAAAAATGAAAATAATCCCACTATCCATCCACAGGTAAATGGTAAACAAACTGTAGTACATCCATACAATGGAATACTATTCAGCAATCAAAAAGAATGAACTATTGACCCATGCAACAACATGAATAAATCTTGAAATAATTATGCTAACTGAAAGAAGCCAAAAAGGAGTACATATTGCATTTACATATCATAGGCTGCCTGGGAGAGGAGGCAGGGGAATGAGAGAAAGGAACTACAAAGAGCCTAGACCTAATTTTTGGAGGTGATGAATATGTTCATTATCTTGATTCTGGTGATGATTTCATGGAACTATATATAAATATATATTTAATATAATATATTCAATGTACACATATGTATACATATATACATACATATACATATATATTGAATATATATATTCAGAACTTATAAATTTATACTTTACACATACACTATTTTATCTTAATTTTACCACATTAAGATTTAACTTTAAAAAAACTATGCTTCCATCATCATCTTCCTAAAATCAGTAATCATATTTATAATTTTAGAGATTCTTTTCTGTTCTTTGTTCCTTTTTTCATAGTATTATGACATGTTTTTGATTTTTAAAAAAGCTATATATTTGAGGGCCAGCCCGGTGGCTCAGGCGGTTAGAGCTCCATGCTCCTAACTCCTAAGGCTGCCGGTTCGATTCCCACATGGGCCAGTGGGCTCTCAACTACAAGGTTGCCAGTTCAACTCCTCAAGTCCCGCAAGGGATGGTGGGCAGCGCCCCCTGCAACTAAGATTGAACACGGCATCTTGAGCTGAGCTGCCTCCGGGATGGCTCAGTTGGTTGGAGCGCATCCTCTCAACTACAAGGTTGCCAGTTCGACTCCCGCAAGGGATGGTGGGCTGCGCCCCCTGCAACTAGCGATGGCAACTGGACCTGGAGCTGAGCTGCACCCTCCACAACTAAGACTGAAAGGACAACAACTTGAAGCTGAACGGCACCCTCCACAACTAAGATTGAAAGGACAACAACTTGACTTGGGAAAAAAAAAAAAGTCCTGGAAGCACACACTGTTCCCTAATAAAAAAGTCCTGTTCCCCTTCCCCAATTAAAAAAAAAAAAAAAGCTATATATTTGAGATTATTAATTATTTATTGTTGTTATTGTTTCTATTCTATTTCTTGGATTGTTTGTTGTCAGATTTAATTATTTTATTTTATTTTTTATCTTGGTTTTCCACTTTCATGCTATAGGCCTTTCTCAGTGTCAGGTGATCTTTGGTTTTTTGTTTATATTATAAAAACAGGAAAGAAGACATCTCAGCGAGGACCATGTACACAGGAGGCCTGTATTACTTTGGGTAAAGAGCAGGGATCTTGCTTTACAGTGAAGTCCTGAAATTCCAGAATGAGGAGGAGGGGTTTACTTGGGGTGCTAAACCACACTAGATATCGCTGGACTTTGTGTTTAGTTCTTTTTAGAGCATTATTCTGTGCTCTGTGCTAGGACTTGGGTGAAAGGAATTGTCAATTATCTTCCCTGTTTTTAGCTTCAATATTCACTTCTACTTTTATTACCCTTTAAAACAATCTTTCCTCCCTTATCTGATCAAGCTGTTTCTCCCTTGCTTGAAAAGACTTCTACCTCCTTATCTTGCAAAACAAAGCCAATCCTCTATAACTAGAATCAGATGTGGGCAACTTCTAGGAGGGAAAAGTTCCAATTAAATCTTGGAGATGAAGGCTTACACACACAAAAATAATGATAGGGATTTTGCTAATTCATAGCAGGACTGGAGTCTGGGTCTACCCACTAAGTTAGGAGGAATGCAATTTTAGATTGGAACTGAATTTATTGATGTGGGTGTCCTTACTCAAGATTGTGGAGTCATTGTGCTAGCAGCTGAAAGCAGTTCTAACAATTTGCTCAGCTGGTTAACCAAAACCCAGATCCATCCTGGTCTTCACTGAACAATGTGCCACACCAAGTTGAGGTGCCAGAAATTTCTTGAAACAATACAGAAAAAGAAACTTCAAGACTTACAAAGACAGAAAGTGTAGAACAATTTATCCTATGTAAACACCACCAGCACCACCCTGTATATGCAATTATGGGCCCTTAAAGAGCCCAGAAGATATTCCCTTCACCGAAGGCTTAAGACATCATGGTGAGGGAGTGCCAGCATCTTTGAAAAGCATTTAATGTCTCCAGAAGCCACTGATACTGCTGGAACACGAAAAATGAGATGAAATACGTAAATTTAATGGAATTGGGAATTTCCAGGGTGGCAGAGGGCTTATAGTCGCACTTAACCACCGGAAACAAAGTGGGTGTGTTTACCCCAATAAGCAGTAGAGATTGTAGAGGTGTTTAGCTTGACTCTGTATTCGTCCTGGTGTTGATTTTTCCAGCATCCATGCCACCCAAATGATTAGCCTGTAAGTCAAGTATGGTCCTCATTCCCTTTACCAGTAATTGGTTTATGACTGGACATGTCATCAGTTCTGGAGCTATGAAGGGAATTTTCCTGACGGCTTCTAGAAAATGTCTCTTCAATTCTTAAACAAGACATCCACACCCACACAGGAAGGGGCAGGGTGGGAACCTCTCTTTTTCCTTTGGGCTTTATGCCTGGATGTGACACCCAGAATTACTGTAGCCACTTTGTGATTTGGAGGGAAGCCAGCCAAAGGAAGGCCACCACGCAGAGGGATGAAAAGCAGAGTGACAGAAAGAACCTCTGTGATGACAATATTGAGTGTTCCTCATAATAAACCCTGCTGAACCGCAATCCATAATGAAGCACAACTCATCCTACCTCTAGACTTCCAATTTATGTAAGACTAGCTTTTCTTATCATTTAAGACACTTTAAGTTAGGGTTTTTCTTGTTGTCAAAAGCATCCTGATGAGTCCCTGGGATGGAAGAAGGTGGGTAATATACTCAAGACGTACTTAATGTATGTGACTGCAAAACCCTAATGAAGAGGCAGGGAATTTTTCACTGAGCCTTTATGACCCAGTGCATCCAATGATGTTCCATGAGTGGGTGGCAGCTGAGAATGCCATGTGGAGTCTGGCAGGCCTCGGTAAGAATGTGAGCAGAAGCCCCTGGAGTCACGGAGCCAAGCTCTGGCCTCGCTGGCAAACTACTCTAGCCTTGCTCCTGGGTCCTGGCGGACCCCAAGTGCTGGTGTACATATCGAAGCTGCCCACTAAGAGTCATCTGAGCCACCTAGCTATAAAGAAGGGCATTCCAAGCAACACTTGGTCATTAGCTGGAAGAGGTACAACATACAGGATTCAGCTCCAGCCATTTCTGAAAACACACTAAGCTGTATGGCCAAGTTACTCACACTGCCTCCACGCCTAGACCAGCAGCCTTATTGAACAGCAGTGTCACCTGTTAAAGATCCAGTTGAGCCTCTGACTAGGACAACACCTCATGAGGTTGGGATGCTAGCCTGCAGGATGCATTATATGTTTGCAATCATGAACCAATGCATCCATATCCACTGCTTCTCCTATAATTAGAATATGTAGGCATGGGAACGATGAGGTGAAAGTGAGGTAGAGCCTTCCATGATTAAGTCAAATGATTTAACCAAATAATTGCTTCTCATTTCTATGACTTGGGGCTCTGCTGACTTGGGATTTGGGAAATAAGAGACAACTGCTTCTATAAGGGGGAAAAAAATCAATGTTTTCCATACTGGTAATTTGGGGCTTTTATAGCACAAATGATTAAGCAAAAAGGGGGTCATGGTGTTATCTGGGGTGACTCATCCTGGATAATCTTGACTATCAAGGGGGGAAAAAAAGTTGCAGCTTCTGGCCGGCCAGTGGCTCAGGTGGTTGGAGCTCCGTGCTCCTAACGCTGATGGCTACCAGTTTGATTCCCACATGGGCCAGTGGGGTCTCAACCACAAGGTTGTTGGTTGGACTCCTTGACTCCCACAAGGGATGGTGGGCTGCACCTCCTGCAACTAGCAATGGCAACTGGACCTGGAGCTGAGCTGTGCCCTCCACAGCTACAATTGAAAGGACAACAACTTCACTTGGAAATAATCTTGGAAGTACACACTGTTCCCCAATAAAGTCCTGTTCCTCTTCCCCAATTAAAAAAAAAAAGTTACAGCTTCTAGGTGGGCATGGGGGAATCTTAACAGAACTCAGATCTGTTGTTCTGGAGCAAGTCTCATACGACCACAACCAACGGACAAAGTTAATGGAAGACTTCATACCCCGGTAAGGATAGAATTATCAAGGGCCCAGATCCCTGTGAAGTTAAGTTTGATAAGAAACCCCACCCCACTGAGTGCCTATGTGAAGGCAAAGGGAACATGACAAAAATTACAGAGGAGGAAAAATCACATACACCAACCAAAGCATCATAAGCAATTGCAAAATAAAGACTGCCACCTCTACCTGTACATCTTTCTTTATATATTTATAAATTTTATATATTTATATATATTTATACATTTTAATAAATTTGTTCTTACTCTTCCCCCTCCCCGTTTTCACTATTTATATTTAGCATGTGAGTAGTAGTTAACCATACAACTTTTTTTAAATATCAGATTTACTGAGGTATCATTTAGTACAGTAAAATTAATCCTTTATTCATCTATGTATTTTGCATAATGATTAAATCAAGTGTAGGGTTTTGTGTCATGTTATTAAAATCAGTTAAGCAATCAAAAAATTATTTTTTTTAGGTGTACAGCTCAATGAATTTTGACAAGTGTACAGTCATGTAATCACGACTACAATCAAGATGTCAAATATTTCCTTTGCCTCCAACATACCCTCATTCCCCTTGGAAGTCAGTTTTCTCCCCAGCTCCCAGGTCTTGACAGTCATTGATCTGAATTTTGACCCAATATTTTTGCCTTTTACAGAACGTCATATATGTGGACTTGTACACTACCAGCTCTGACAATTAAGTTTGCGAACTTGTTGCAACAATGTTGCTAACCTATTTTGATATCAGAGGGATTATTCATTATGAATTTGTACCAACTGGACAAACAGTTAACCAAGTTTACCGCCGTGTTTCCCGGAAAATAAGACCTAGCCAGACCATCAGCTCTAATGCATCTTTTGGAGCAAAAATTAATATAAGATCCAGTTTTATTTTACTATAAGACTGGGTATATAATATAATATAATATAATATAATATAATATAATATAATATAATATAATATAATACTGGGTCTTATATTAACTTTTGTTCCAAAAGATGCATTAGAGCTGATTGTCCGGCTAGGTCTTATTTTCAGGGAAACATGGTATTTGGAAGTGCTGAAAAGGCTGTGCGAAAAAGTTAGATGACCTGAACTTTCCACCAACAATTCATGGCTCTTGCATCACAACAATGCACCAGCTCACACGGCACTGTTTGTGAGGGAGTTTTTATCCAGTAAACAAATAACTATATTGGAACACCATCCCTACTCACCGGATCTGGCCCCAGTGACTTCTTTCTTTACCCGAACATAAAGGAAATATTGAAATGAAGATATTTTGATGACATTCAGGACATCAAGAATAATACAACAACAGTTCTGATGGTCATTTCGGAAAGTTCCAAAATTGCTTTGAAGGGTGGACTAGGCGCTGGCGTCAGAGCATAGCTTACCAAGGGGAATACTTTGAGGTGATGTAGTGATACTCAGCAGTGAGGGATGTAGCACTTTATCTAGGATCAGTTCAAGAACTTAATTGTCAGACCTCATATGTACATCTTTGTGTCTGTCATCTTTCATTTAGCATATAATTTTTATTTTATTTTATTGGAGAATATTGGGGAACAGTGTGTGTTTTTCCAGGACCCATCAGCCCCATGTCAAGTTGTTATTTTCAATCTAGTTTTGGGGGAACCACATCTAAACATAATATAGTAAAACTCAGAACATCAAAGACAAAGAGAAGGCTTTAAAAGCAGCTAAAGAGAAAAGGCGGATTACCTACAAAGGAACAACAAACTGACTAATAGCAGATACTTCAATAGCAACAGCAAATTATTTTATTTTATTTTTTTCAAATTCTAGAATATTGGAATAATGCCCAAAATGTTGAGAGAAAATAGCTATCAACCTAAAATTATATGCCAGAAAATTATCTTTCGAGAAAACTTATGAACTAAAGATATTTTCAGATAGACAAAAAACAACTAGCCTTCTCTGAAGGAATTTCTAAAGGGTGTAATTCGGGTAGAAGGAAAATGAACTCAGTAAGAAGGTCTGAGATGCAAGAAAGAATGGTAGGCTAAAACAATTGTAAACATGTAGGCAAATGTGAACAAACATTTTAAAAAATGACAATAATGAAAATATCTAGGTTAATAAAATATGTAGGTTAATAAAAGTCAAGGCTTGTGATCAAAAGGGATTAGTAAGAGCAATTTTTCTCTTCTTAAAGATGTCTTACAAAACTTGCAAGATATACCGGGGATAAAAACAATTAGACCCAGTTTTCAGTAAGACTGAGTGACAGATATAATCTGTATACTTAAAAATACGTAAGTGCTGCCCAAAGCATCACAGGAGCTGCATGGGCATCAAGTATAATAGATACCACAGGGGACTGAGAGAACAGAAAGAGACCAGAGGTGACGGATCTCAGAAAATATTAGTAAAACTAAGTTTCCTGTGGGTAAAGGGCTTACCCTTAAGTGAGCAACCTACATCCTTTACATATACACGAGCTGAGACAGCTGGAAATCACCAGGCAGAAAGCAACTAGTCAGAAGCTGTGTGGGTGGAAGTATAATAAAGATAAAGGGAGAATAGAAAAATGGCCCAGAGGTAGCAGATCTCAGAAAATGTCCACATAACACACTTACTGAAGGAACCTCCTGCAAACAATTGGGCCAGAAAAATCCAACTCATTGTATAAATAGTAATAAAATGGAACTGGCATTACAAAGGTACTATCAGAAAAGAGGTGGGAAGGAACAGCAAAAGTTAAGAGATGAAGAACCAGACAAGGAACAGATTAAAATCTGACCAAAAGTTAACTATAAACAATACAAAACAAAATAAGCAACTGCCTCAATGAGGAAAGACTTCATAGCAGAAATGCAAGAAATCAAGGAGAGATGGTAAGAACACAGATGAAATATGAGTTGGCCAAACTTAAGAAATAGAAGAGGAAATAGAAGATGAAACATAAACCATCTCTGAACATCACAGTAAGGGACATAGAAGACAGAAGTGACAAAAGCAAACTAAATGAAATGGAAATAAGAAAAAGTTCAAGTGCAAATGAGTGGCTCTGTTCAATAGAATTTTCTGTGATGATGGCAATTACATATATATGCTGTCCAATGCAGTAGCCTCTAGCCATGTGTGGCTATTGAGCACTTGAAATGTGGCTAGTGCAACTGAGGAAATGAATTCTTAATTTAATTAAATTTTAATTAATTAAATGGCCACATGTAGTTAGTGGCAACCATATTGGACAGTACAGGATTAGAGGGAAATGCTAGGTGTAGAACATGGGCAAAGGAGATCTGACTCCACACATAATTAGAATCCCTGAAGAAGAAAACCAAACTAATGGAACATTTAAGTATTTATGAAGTAATTCAACATATAAGAGCAGGATGATACTTTAATTCACTCTTCAGTATTTATAAGATCATATAGATAAAAATAAGGCTAATGCATACACACACACACACACACACACACACACACACACATATACCTAGTTCATGCACATACATAATTTTGTATTCTGACATTGAGAATATACTTTCTTTCTAAGGGACTATGGTTATTTATCAACAGACAGAGAGATAAAGATAGCAATAGCGATAGAGATAGAGATAGAGATAGAGATAGAGATAGAGATGATAGAGATAGAGATAGAGAGAGAGGAGACCTCACTAAAAGAGAGAGGAGACCTCAAAAATAAAGATAACACAGAATACATTCTCTGAATTCAAATATAAGAATTAACAACAAAGTCAGAAAACAAAAGCTCCTGTTTTCCTGGCAACTTAAAAACACTCTCTTAGACAACCTTTCAAAGGGGAACTCAAAACTGACATTACAGACTTTCTAGAAAAAAATAATATAAAACCATATATTAGAACCTGTGAGTTATACATCTAAAGCAGTGCTGAAAGGAAAATTCATAGTCTTAAATACTTCTGTCAGTGAAAGAGAATGAAAATAAATAAATTGTACATCCCAGAGTTAGAAAATGAACAAAGTAATAAATTAAGGAGTAAAGATGAGAAAATAAATGTAAAAGCAGAAATTAATAAGTTACAAAACAAAATATCCTATAAATAAATGAAAAGGGTGTGGGGAAAAAAGTAAAACAGACAATCCTAACCTAACCTAATGAAGAAAACATGGAAGAAAGGACCAAAATAAAAAATAACCATAGAAACAAACATAAAAGACTTTAGAGAATCATTTAAAAATTACTTTGACTCTATGCAAGCAATTTTGAAAACCTACATAAAATACATTACTTTTGAGGAAAATATAATTTATCAAAATAATAAGAATCTCAAAACATGAGTGTTTAAAGAATGCCCCTCCAAAAAAATTAGTTCCAAGTTTCACAGGGAAATTCTACCACACCTTTAAGAAACAGACAACTGTCCAGCGCTTCTCTCCAAATGCTTTTAAAACTATTTCAAGGCATTGAAAAATGAAGAAAACCTCCAAATTATTTCTATAAATCAAGTATAACATTAATAATAAAATCTGACAAGGAAGGAAGAAAGGAAGGAAATTACAGACCAATCTCAGTTCTGAATATTGATGCAAAAATAATGAGTATTAGTTGTCTGTTGCTGTGTGATAAATTACCATAAACATAGCAGCTTAAAACAATATACATTTATTATCTCACAGTTTCCATGGATCAGAAGTCTGGGTACAGTGTAGCTGGGTCTTTTTTTCAGAGTCTCCTAGGGCAACAATCAAGGTGTCAGCTAAGCCTAGTTTCCTAGGGCAACAAGCAAGGTGTCAGCCAGGCTGCAGTCTCATCAGAGGCTCACGTCCTCTTTCAAGCCACATGGTTGTTGGCAGAATTCATTACTTTGCAGCTGTAAAACGCAGGACAGTTGGCATCTTCAAAGCCAGCAGGCAAACGTCTGGAGTTTAGGGAAGGTCCTAAACCCTCTTTTAAAGGGCTTGCCTGATCAGGTCAGGCTCATCCAAGGTAATCTCCCTGTCATTAACTCAAAGTCAGCAGACTAGGGACCTTAATTATATCAGCAGAATCCTTTCCCCTTCGCCACATGACATAATATAATCATGGGAGTGATTTACCCTATCATATTTCACAGGACCTGTCCCTATGCAATTACCATATGACTCAGCAATCGTACCCCTGGGCATATATCCCAGAGAAATGAAGACATATTTACACAATAACCTGTATACAATGTTCATAGCAGCTTTATCCACAAAAGCCCCAACCGGTAACAACTCAGATATTCTTCAATGGGTGAATGATTAAACAAAGCGTGGTACATCCATAGCGTGGATTATTACTTAGCAACAACAAGTAACAAATTATTGATAAAAGTAACAATCTGTATGGGTCTCCAGAGAATTATGCTTAGTAAAAAAAGCCAATCCCAAAAAGTTATACACTGTATGATCCCATTTACGTAAAACTCTAGAGATAATAAAATTATAGAAGTAGAGAATAGATTAGTGGTTGCCAGGATTTAAGAGGGTTACTTGGAAAGGAAATAGATGTGGCAATTAAAGGACTTGACACCCACCACAAGGGATCCTTATGGTGATGAGATTGTTCTTTATGTTGATGTATCAATCTCAGTATGATAGGAGCCACTTCCAAAATGGTGGAGTAAAGACCTTCAAAAATCTGCTCCTCCATATAAGCAATGAAAAAACAGGCAAAATGGTCAAAATCAACATTTTCTGAACTCTGGAAATTAACCAAAGTCTCGGAACAGTCTGAGGAGTATTTATTCACTAAAAAATGGCTGAATCTCAGTAAATAGAGAAGTTTACGGCATTTTAACCTGCCCTATTCTCATCTCTCTCTCACCAGTTCCACGGTGGCCCTGAAAACTAACACCCTGCCATCATCATAGCCACGAAAACCAGCAGCCTAGAGGTCAGTAAAGGGGCAAAGTGGGTTTGGAGCTTCTCAAAGGACTGGTCCTCAAAGAACTGTCATTATTTAACCGTCTGGCAGTTCTCTGTAAACAACCACTTTCAGGACTTGTGTTTCTTTGAACTCAGAGCTCATTCACTGTGAATACCATTTCCCCCTGAAGCATTAATTGAAAACAATAAGTGGCATTTTTTTTTAACATCGCAGGTGCCTTAGGTGATAACAATTGGGTAGGGCAAAGAAAAAGCTGACACAAAGCTTCAAAGGAACACCTTGGGAACAAGATACCAATAGGGGTCTTTGAAAATTCTAACATATTCTCGGAAATCTAGAAAGCCATATATATGCAGGGCTGTGTGCACATTAGGTCTGAGAAGACTCTAATCTCTCTCACCACTGGCCAACCTTGAGGCTCTGTACAAGCAGGAAGTGAAAACTAAAGCAGAGTTGTCCACAGTATGCTGGAGTCTTGAAGACATACCCTAACACTCACACACACACACACTCACACACTCTCACACACACACACACACACACACACACACACACCTTCTTGGCAAAGGCTGGGAGATTTAATTCAAGGCATGTAAGGAATATCTGTCTATTCATTACCTGGTCAATAAGCTAATCAAGCAGAGACTATAGTGGCCACACACGACAAAGAATACAGGCTACAAAATTAGTTCAGGAGCATCACTGAACAAACAAATCAGCAGCAGCAGCAACAAACAGCCACATCAACAAACCCTGGGAAGTAAGGGAAATCTGATTTCCAGAGTTGCCACATTATATTATTTAAAATGTCTAGTTTTCAACAAAAACTCAAGAGAGATGCAAAGAAAAAAAATGTGGGCGGGGGGTATATGACGTACACAGAATGGGGGGAGGAAACAGTTAACAGAAACTCTCTCAGGAGCCCAGATGAACAGACTTTATTAGACAAAGACTTTAAATCAGCTATTACAAATATGTTCACAAAACTGTTAAAAAGAAACAACAGGCCCCAAATGGAGTCACTTATGCTAGGCCCACATCCACAAACCAAGACCTAACCTAACTGCAGTTTCAGTCTCTCCCTGGAATGTAATCTTTTACCAGTCAACCTGGAACTACCTGATCAGCATTAGTGAGGTAATCCCCAGTAAGACCCCTTCTGTCCCCCATAGGTAGGTTACCTCAGCCTGAAACAATCCCCTTTGCTAATAAACCGCCTTTTCCGACAGCCTCTCCGTCTTTGAAAACCTTTCCTTTTCTGTAGCCCTTTGGAGCACGTAGATGGGATGCTGCCTCATTTATGAATCGTTGAATAAAGCTAATTTGATCTTTAAATTTACTCAGTTGATTTTTTGTGATTTAACGGAACTAAAGGAAATCATGACTAAATAACTAAAAGAAAGTATGAGAATGTCTCACCAAAGAGAATATCAGTAAAGAGATAGAACTATAAAAGAGAACCAAAAGAAATTCTGGACTTGAAAGGTACAGTAACTGAAATAAAAAATTGATTAGAGGGGCACAACCGTAGATTCAAGCTGGCAGACAGAAGAATCAGCAGACTTCAAGACAAGTCGACTGAGATTCTTCACTTTGAGGAAAAAGAGAAAAAAGAACAAAGAAAAATGAACAGAGCCTCAGAGACCTGTAAAACACCATGCGTCGTACCCACATACACCTAATGGAGGTCCCAGAAGGAGAGGCGAGAGAGGAAGGAACAAAAAGAATATTTGAAGAAATAATGGCCAAAAACCTTCCAAATTGGACGAAAACCATTAATCTACACACTCAAGGAGCTCAACACACTCTAAGTAATATAAACTCAAAGAGATCCATACCTAGACACATCATAATCAAACTGTCGAAAGCCAAGGACAAAGAGAATCTTGCAAGCAGCAAGAGAGGAGTGATTAATCACATATAAGGGGTCCTCAGTCAGATTAATAGCTGAATTCTCATCAATGTCAATATCCTGGTTGTGATATTTTCTATCATTTTACAAGATGTTACCACTGGGAAAAACTGGATAAAGTCCATAGAATCTCCTTGTAATATTTCTTACGGTGGGATCACAATTATCTCAAAATAAGAAAGTTAATTAACAACACACACACTTCAAAAACAATACTTGGGTCCAAGATGAAATCATAATAGAAGAGTAAAAAATATTTAGAACTGAGCAATAATAAAAAAAATACTATGTATCAAGACTTGAGAAACAAACAAACAACAGTGGTAATTCAAGGTAAACGTATAGCCTTGAATGCTTATATTAGAAATGAAGGAAGTCTGAAAATTAAAGAACTAAACACCCAACTTCAGTTAGAGAAATAACAGAATAAACTCAAAGAAAGTGGAAGGAAATACATAAAAAAAGGATTAGAGCAACAATCAAGAAAATAGAATAGAGATGGTCAACAAAGCCAAAAGCTGGTTATCTGGCGGGGGTGGGGGAGGGAAGACTAATAAAATTGACAAAGGTTGGGGGAGAGTGGAGAGAAAAGAGAGAGCTAGAAGAAAATATATTAGTCATGTGAAGGAGGCCATAATTCCAGATGCAGCAGAGATTTAAAAGATAATGTGGGGACAGAGCCCCAAAAAGCAGTTTCCAGGCTCTCGGCCTCACATAGAAAGGTGCTCGACTGATCAAATGGCCATCAGCTGTGGCTAGTTGGCCGTCAGCTGTAACCAGTGAGCCATTAGCCAAGAATATAACGGCCGTGGCTAGGCTAGTAGCAAGGAGGAAGAAGGGGGAGCTAGCAAGAAGATGGTGGCTGAGCCTGCAAGCGGCGCAGTGAGGGTTGGGAATTGTGTTGCTCCCTGTTCCTGTGTCTCCAACCCAGCCGCCAGCGAGAGTATAGTGGTATGACTCCCCTACCTATGGCTCCGTGGGTGTTCCTTTTTGGCCTCACCATGTCCTGCGTTCTTGTGTGGGGGGCGGGACCGGAGACCCCGCCAGACGCCCCGCACGACAGATAATATTTTACAAAACTTGGATGAACAAAGTCCTAGAAAAATATAACTCAAGAAATAAAGATCTCATATAATTCTCTGCCCATGAAAGAAACTGAAGATAGTTAAAATTTCTTACAAAGAAACCGTCAGGATTAAATAATTTATTAGGTGAATTCTACCAACTTTTCAAGAAACAGTTCATTTTAATCTTATACAAACTCTTCCAGAAAACAGAAAAAGAGGAAATATTCCTAATTCATTCTATGAGATTAATACAATTTAATTCCAAAAGCAATCAAATTACAGCCAATCTCACTTGTGAACCTCGATGCAAATATATTGACGGATTAGCAAACCAAATCAGTGATGTGTAAAAAAGGCAATAAATCATGACAAAGTCAGGCTAATTCCAGGGATCCAAGTATGGCTTAATATTAGAGAACCAATTCTCTTAACAGTAAAGGAGAAAAACAATTATCATCTTAATAGATGCAGAAAAAGCATTTGATAAAATTGAACACTCACCATGATAAGAACAACTTTTAGCAGAGTCAGAATAGAAATGCTCTTACTCTGTTAAAGGGTATCTAAATACTAAAACAAACATCATTCTTAATCAGAAAATATCAGAAGCATTCCCTTTAAACTGATTAACAACACAAAGTTGTCCACTATCACTGCTGCCGAAGGTCAGTAAGAAAGAGAAACGGAGGGAGGAAGAGAAAGAAAGCGGGCCTAAAGTTTGAAAAAGGAAGATTAAAACTACTATTCACAGGAAATAGAATTATCTACAGAGAAAACCCTTAAGAACCTATGAAACTATTAGAAATAATAAAGTTTAGCAAGTTGGCTGAATATAAGATGAACATGCAACAATACGTTTTATTTCCAGTACTAGCAACTAACAGAAAAAAAGTTAAGATACTATTTACAATATAGACACAGGTGGCAATGACCGGGCTGGATTAGATTTGATTTCTAGCTTGCTCCACCAGTCTCCTGTCAATCTGTGAGCACCCCTTAAACCCTTCCAATAAATTCTCTTTTTTGCCCGAGACAGCCAGAATTGGGTTTTGTTGCTTACAAGCACACACATCCTGAAATTACACTATTATTTTAATGGGATATTTGGAGTAAAATGTGTGTTGGGGGTCCTGAAGATCACTCCCAAGTTCAGTGATTCCCTAGAAGGCATCACAGGACGCAGCATGCAGCCATATTAGTGGCTATGATTTGTTACAGTGAAATTAGAACAAAATCAGCAAAGAGAAAGGACACATGGGTGAAGTCTGGAGGAAACCAGACCTGAGCTTCCAAGAGTCCTCTCCCAGTGCAGTCACACAGGACACATTTAATTCCCTCCACCATGAGTTGTAACAACACATGCCAAATGTTGTCTACCAGAAAAGTTCATTAGAAACTATGTTCAAGATTTTTATTGGGGGCTGGTTACACAGACACCCTCTGCCTAGCATGTTTCCAAATTCCACCCTTCCAGAAGGAAAGCAGGTGTTCAGCATAAACCATGTTGTTCGCACAAATAGTTTAGGCACGGTGAGCCACTCTTATCAGTTAGGGTGGTGAGAACCTTCCTGAAATACAAATTTCCAGATGCCAGCCACAGGCCAGCCTTATAAGCTGGCATTTCAAAGGATGGCAGCCAGGTCTGCTGTGTTAACTCTTTTCTGCATAATGTGCATTCTTTCTGACATGTTGAATTGAAAAACTAATTTATCATACCCGCTTTCGTTTATTAGTTCTAGAATAATACCATTTAACTTTAGATATATTTCATATTAACTTTTATGAAATACTTAGTCTTAAAAAGTCAATAAAACCATGAGGGTTAAAAATAAAATCAGAGATTCCCCTGCTTCATCCCAACTCAGCTCTCCCAATCCAAAAGCGACTATTTAAAACCCTTTAGTAATTTCTTCCAGTATTTATTTTTCATTGCTAAATAACATACATTTACTGTTAGTTTTTGATTTTTCAATTTTATATATTACCTATTATCTTTCAACTACAATGAAGACTTAACTCTCTTATATCTCCCACCACTCACCTTATGTTCCCCATATTGTTTTATCATAATTTTTAGTTAAATCTCGATTCTGTTTTTCATTGTTATGATTATATAAATGTATGCAAATGAGCCACATAGGCTCAACAGAAATTATACTTGTTTTTCATGTGAGTTGTTGTTACCTTTCCTGAAGTTAATAATTGCCTGTTTTAAAATTTTCATTTTCTATGAATATATTATTAAATTCATCTCCAAACTCTCTATCAGTATTGAAAAACCTACTCTCATATGGTCAAATGTATCTGGCAATCTATCCATTCCAACTGTTTCTAGAGTCCTCCTACCCCTAATCTCCCCTACCTTCCCCCGAACGCTTTCAGAAGTACCTGTACCCTCCTACTTCTAAGCCTTTCTAGCAGTCTAATGTGAATCAGCTGGTTTTTACGGGCTCTTTTTGAAGACTTGTTTTAGTTGTCTCTGATTTGTTCATCCATCTACTTCTCCATCTTCTTCATCCATTCTCCAAAATTTTATTGACGGTTCTAATCTATTGTTGTTTCTTTCCCTCATTCTCTTTGTTCTTGTAGATTTTATTATCTCGTGTATTTTTTTAAATCCTTTACTAACATACCGTATTTCCCCCAAAATAAGACTGGGTCTTATATTAATTTTTGCTCCAAAAGACGCATTAGGGCTTATGTTCAGGGGATGTCATCCTGAAAAATCATGCTAGGGCTTATTTTTCAGTTAGGTCTTGTTTTCCAGGAAACATGGTATTAATGAACTTTGGGGGATTAATACGTGTACTCAATCCACGTATTTTAACCATCTATCTTCAAACTTTCCCAGAAATGTCCCTCTCATTATAGACTACTACTGTGTCAAATGTAGGGTGAGTTTAAATCTGCCATCCTTTCATCGCTTATTTGTTCCACTTAACTAGGTTCCTTTTTTTCCCCTTGTCTTCTAATTGGTTATTTGTTTATTATTCCTCTTTTCTTCTCTACTAGTTTAAGTTTCATCCTCTTTTTTTTCTATGTAGTAGGTTCTATTTATTTTTATCCTCATTTTATAATTGAAGAAATAAGGGACGGAGAATTTACATAAATTGCCCAAGATTATACAGTTAGTGATAGAGCTGGGATTCAAACCCCAGCAATCTGACTCCAGAGTTTGTACCTGAACCACTAACCTAAATAATTTCCCCAAATTTATTTTGCTAAACGAATGGCAGACATTCATGTCCTACACCAAAGTTCAGGCACTTTAACTCACCCTGTGCTACCTTTGGATTTAGTTCAAACATACCTACTGTGCACACTTTTTTTTTATTCCCTTTTTTTTGCATTCTTTTAATTATTAATCTAAAAATCACAACAGGTATTGTTTTTTCAATTTAATTATGGTACAATTTATGGAAAATAAACTGCAGCTATTCAATAGTTCAATGACCTTTGACAAATGTATAGCCCTTTGTTTCTCCAAACCACTATCAGCTTACACAGTGTTCCCATCATTCCTAAAGGTTCCCTCCTGCGCCTTAGGTCAGTCCTCTCTTTCACCTCCAGACAACCACCAATCTGTTTTCAGTTACCATAGATTAGTTTACATTTTCAAGAATTTCATATCAATAATGTTTGTAATATTATGGTACAACAGGTATTCTTGACTAATCTAAAGCTACGCACTGTTGCCCCTAGAACTTGACCCTTTTCCCAGACAATGCAAGGATCTTAAAAACACTTTAATCCCTGGAACGCTCTAATTATCCTCTAGTTTACCCCTTAACTTTAAGATGCATATTGTATTTGTCAGCGTTCTCCAAAGAAACGGAAACAATAGAATACATATATATACCTATATGACATTCACAATAGGAATTAATTCAAGCAATCAGAGAAACCAAGAAGTCCCATGAGCTGTCGTCTGCAACCTGGAGGACCGGGAAAGCAGGTCACATAATTCAGTCAGAGTCAGAAGGCCCAGGAACCAGGAGCACCAATGTCCAGGAGCAGGGAAAGATGGATGTCCCCGCTCAGAGAGCAAAGTGAAACTTCCTCCACCTTTTTGTCCTCTTCCGGCCCTCAACAGGTTGGATGGTGCCCACCCACATTGGTGAGGGCGAGCTTCTTTCCTCAGTCTATCGATGCAAATGCTAATCTCTTTCTGAAATATCTTCACAGACATTACCAGCTATGTGGGCATCTCTTGGCCCAGTCAAGTTGACACATAAAATTAACCATCATACGTATGAATCACATAGGGCGATTTGGTTAAAATGCAGGTTCTCTTTTGGGAGGTGCTATTATTTGTGTGTACTTTCTCTGTAGTAAAATCATACTAAGTAGATGGTTACTTACAGGGTCAGTTCTTTGCTAAAATATGGAAATAACTTCTGTTTTATGGTGTTCTGACGTCACTCATGATTAAGAGTACAGGTTTTAATAGAAATGCTAATTAAAAGTTGAAATGAAAAGACATTAACTCAGGTTGAACAATTTACACTTGCCACAAACTACTTTCAGGCTTTAACTACTTTCAGTGGTTTAACATTCCACTGAGTATATGCTACAATGTTCTAGCCAGAATTCAAGTCCAAAGAGGATAATGCAAGCCATACCAGATGGATAATTGAAACCATATTGTACCACACTCTTGCCTGACTAGGTCTTAGAGCATGGAAATATGCAAGTCATTTCCCGGTTCCAAAAATCACCAGGGACGACTGCCCCTTCATAACCAGTTGCCTACCCAACAGCCTCCCTACCCAACAGCCTTCATGCTCTGACTTTATTTTAGCTTCCCAGCCTTTTCTCTCACATCTCCCATTTTTGGGTCAAACAGGATAACCCACTGTTCCCTGAATCGATCTTAAATGGTGTTCCACCATTCTCTGCTCATCCTGCTGGTACTTAGCCTGGACCAAACTCCTCTACAATCCTCCTAGATGACACTTAACCCAAGCTGTAGGGTGGAACTCACATGGCAACTTCTTCCCTTTTCTCCAATCAGATGAGCTCACTCTCTTTTTCTCTAAACTCTAAATGCCACTTTATTTGCATTACTCTAGATGCTTGTGTGCTATTGCATATTTCAGTTATTAATATACTTGCTTTATTCCTGTGATTAGATTTTAAGTGTCTTCAAGTCTGAAAGCATAGCCTTTTCACCTTTGTGATCTTCACTGGTGTAAAATAGATCCTTATCAGCAGCTCACAAATAATTACTGAATGACTATATATTTCAGTGTGACCAAAAGAGGCTCCAGAGAACTTGAGCTGACTCATCATTTCCTCAATCCTTGGGCCCTCAGACCCAGCAGGAGCTCCGAAGTAACCCTTTGCCACCTCTTAATTTGCAACGATTGCACCAACATTATAAAAAGCTCCCAAGTTTGAACTTGCATTCGTTCAAATTCAAATTCCTTTGTTCCCATGTCCAATCAGTCGTCAAACTGTTGTCTTCTGATGTCTGATTTGACCCTTTCCCTTCCTCTTTCTCTACCATCTTTCACCATTCTGGTTAATGCCCTTTTATTTTCATAATACCTAATTACCTATAGTAAATCTTCCTGGTTTACCTAATACTGTTCCTGCTCTAGTTTATCTTCTACATAAGAGGATCATAATAATAATTTCACAGTTAATAAGTTGATAAATGAGATATGGCATGCATACTGGACTTGTTTTGTACATAGGCTCACTGTCTCTTTGGAGAATCACCTCTTGCCCACGTCCTCTGGTTCTAGTAGTGGACAATGACCAGAACTCATCAGAGAAGCATGTTTTTCTGGCCACAGGTTTCAGTTGAGGCTGGCTGAGAGATTGCAAGAGACAGTGTCCTGATGACATAATTTGAGTCTCTTGACTGTGCCTAAAGCCAGATGCACTTTGTTTATGAGTCAATAGGTTTCCTTTATTAATTAAACTAGTTTGGGTTTTTGAAGTGTAACAAAGATTTTTGATAAATATAGTAGGTAAAGCACTAAGCACAATACCTTGCACATAATGTTAAGTATCGTTTTTTATTAGCCTTCTACCTTTGCCATACCTTATACCCAATTCAACCTTTTCTTTCTTAACATCTGCCATAGATACTATTAACTAGGATAATTTCCTTATTATGTCTTGCATATTGTCCCTTTGCCTGGGCTGCCCTGTTACCAAACTGATGTGATTCCACACTCTTCACAAATTCATATCCATCACTATTTTAGAACCTGGCTAAAAGAATTTTCCCATTCCCCATTTAAATAATGGTGGCTCCACACTGTTCATTGCCTTATCTAATTTCTATTGCACGTGTTTCTAGTTATTTCTAGCTTGCTTCTTGATTGCACACTACTCAAGACAAGGAAAAATACATTCTATATTAACATAAGATCACTCGGCTCTTTCTAGGTTGAGATTTTTCATTATTTCCAAAGCTAGTACAGTGTTGGACACACAGTAGGTGTTCAATAAGTGTCTGTAATAGGAATAAGAGAATGGAATTAAATTTATGAGTAGAGGCCGTGGTATTCAATTTAAAGCCTGTTATTAGCATAAACTTTTTTTTTCGAAGCAAATTCTATATTCTTAAACCATTTTCATTCCAGCATAAAAATATCACAATGATTCCAACCTCCAACATTCTTCGCAATTATGGTTTCAAAATTATTTTAGGTCTAAGGACGGAATATTCTACTAAAAATAATTTAACAATAATCAGTCTATTTTCTTCTCATCATGTATATTTTATTAATCCAGTGGGTAGTGCATCCGACCCCTCAGAGATTTCTTGCCTTGGTAAACTAATAATAGTAAAGCGTTGACAAAAATATCCTGAGATGCTGAAAAAAAAATAATGGGAGGGCCACTTTGTATTCATGTTTTCACTTTTAGTTCTAAATGGTAAAACATACTCCTACTCCAATTAAGGTAGTTTCTACTTAGAAACACAGGATTTTAAAACACTACTATTTGGATTCAAAGGTCTGTGCCTCTGTTTATTGAACTTAATTGCTATATGGTTTAATGAAAAGGCCAGGGACTGGTGAATTAAACTCTATAATGTTACCATTAAGGAAGCTGAAAATGGAAGGAACACTTAGGTTGAATAAGCTCTTTCTATGAAAGCTTTGAATAGAAAAATCTAGAAATTATATGTATTAGGTTAACTTAATGCATTTTCAACAGCATTAAAATCATTATTTTACTTACAAGTGGAAACAAATGTACTTTCTTAAGGTATTTATTCATTAATTTTAGTGGGGAAAGGTAGCTCCCAATCACACAAATAGAATTGTGCTAAATAAATTTTGAGATCATCTATCAAGAAAAAATATTTACTAATCATATGTATAAATGGTTATATTTCACATTTTAAAACAAGAAATGAAATTCGGTATTCTTGTTTCTATTAGTCTTCAATTTTTTTCTTCTTAACTAAAAGTAATACTCTCTTGCCTCTGGGGGTTTCCCTTCCACAATTAATCATCTTCCACACCTTCCCACCAAATGATTATTCCCCCTAGCCTTAGAACACTTGACATAAAATTCATACTATTTTATCTTCACAGTTCTCAAAACATTGCCCTGCCGTTGCTTAACTCCACCAGCCACTCCCTTTTCTTTTTAAAAATTGGTTAACAGAAGAATTTTTGCTATCACTTTGCCAGAAGGTGCTACCGTGTAATCAAGGAAAACATCTTTGTAATACAAATTAGCTTCCTTACTTTTATCAAAGTTTCAAATTCAAAACACGATGTATTTAAATTCCTAGGATAATGAACATCTATATTTTAAAAGCAGCAGTGCATTCCGTTTTACATTTGGAAGACTTGGTTCCTAAGACGTTATCCTTCATCCTCTGACTCTAGATCCTGTGGCAAGAAATTGTGCAAGTCTCACTACACTACACCACCAGCGTGGGCAGAGGAAACTCTTTGAAAATGTCATTCACCTTCACAAAGGTAGTGTATCCACACGTCATTTATAAACATCATTAAATATTGCTGCTTAAGACTTCAGCCATGAGGTAAGCTTTCCAATGTATAGGTAAAAGGAACCCTCTTCTCATTTTAAATTTAACAAAAGCCAGTCTACTACATCTGAAAGCCTGAAGTTGCCATTTGTCAAGCATTAGAAAGCCGCTTATTGCATTAAATTAACCGACTCCTAGCCAAATCAAGTTTAAGGAGTGTTTCCCCACGTCTACAGTGATAAAGGAGTTACCAGACGTCCTTAAGTAGACTGTCAAACTTTTCTGTTTACTCTTTTTAAACACAGAAGGGAGAGGATGGCACAATGCGGTCAGGTCCGTTTCTTATGAAGGATGTCTCGTGGGGAACATGCCCCTCACCTGTACACGACAGAGGAAGGTCTTTCCGGGCTGTCCTCACTGGGGGAGGGGATGGACATCGCTAGACCTTTGTCCTCGGGACCTGAGCAGGGGGGCGTGGAGGGGGGGAAAGGACGACTTTCTGGGAGTAGTGCAGGCACCTGCACCCCAAGAAACTACAGATCGGAGATCGGTTTTGGCTTCAGTGACCGTCCTGGCTTAACCTTTGGAGGGGCCCTCTAACTCTGGGATGGGGTTGTTGACCCAAACCTTAGCCACCACCCCCGCCGGCATAGGGGGAGGGGACGATGACCACTCTAAAGACTTCAGGACCCCCGTCTTTCCCAACTAGACCCGAACGTCCCCAGCTCTCTTGTGGGGTTCGCCCCGCGGCGGGCTGGGCCGGGGTGAGTCCGGGCCGCGGCCGGCGCAGACCCCGTCGTTGCTCCGCGCCCCGGCCGCGTCCGCACCGCCACCGTGAGGCCGAGACGGGGAGGGTGCCCCGTGGCGGCGGCAGCTCCGCGCTCTTCTCCGCGCCGCCCCGGCCGCCGCCGCCGCCGCCGCCGCCGCGCCGGGCAGGGGCGGGGGGATTTTTTCCCGTTTTCCCCCTCTTTCGCGCTCTCGCTCCCGTTCAGCGGGAGAGCCCGCGGACCCAGGGAGGGAGCGAGGGAAGGGGTGGAGGTGGCGGGGGGAGGCCGGAGGGGCGGATCCTGCCTGGGGGCTGATCCCTCCCTCCCCTCGGCCGGGCTCCGTGGCGGCAGCGGCGGCGGCGGCGGCTCCATTCCCCCTCCTCCCCCGGGAGCGGTGGCGGCGGCCGGGCCCCCAGCGCGGGCCGGGAGGGGGCACGGCTGTGGCCGCGGAGGCCAGCGCGGGAGGAGGCCGCGCTCCGCTCCCCGGGGCGCGTCGACCTGCTCGACGGCCGCCCCATCCGCGCCCAGGGGCCCCGAACGGTGGGGCCCGGCCGGCGGCTGAGGTAATGGGGGCGGCAGCGGGGCCGGACAGAGCGGGGGCGGGGGCAGCGGGGCCTACGGGGATCAGGGACTGCGCGGGTGGGGGAGGGAAACGGGGGGCTTCCCGAGCGGGGCGGGGGCCGTGCCAAAGCACTCCCCCGGAGCGAGGGCGGCGGCGGGGAAGAAAAAGGCGGGTGAGGGGGGAGCTGAAAAGCGAAGACCCCCTCCCGCAGCCGCCATCTTGTTCCCCCCGGCCCTGGAAGCTGAGCCTCCGAGCCCCGCCCCCGCCACTCTCTCCGATTGGTCAGGCCTGAGGTGAATTCCACCCCCTGAACGTCCCTTTCCACCCCCGGTTCCTCCTGACGGGCATGTGAGATGGCCAATGGGCGCTCGCCTCTCTGCCCCGCTCGTTCGCTGGCGCTAGCTTTCTCTGTCGGAGGGTCGGACATCGCGTCAGTCTGTCTCTGGCGCGCTCGCCCCCTCCCCTTTGTGGAGGTGGTGTTATTTCCCTCCTTTCTCCTCCGAAGGGTCAAGATTCTTCTGGAAGAGGTGCCCCAGTAAAGGGGACGGGAGCCTTGGCTGGGGTCCTTGTCTCATGAGTATCTTGTGTGAGGTGCAGGGGGTACAGTTTAATTGCAGAAACTCCTCATTCTTCACGGACCCGGGTCGGGTGGGAGAGTGGGGGCTCAGGGGATGCCAGGAAGACCTCTGGGGGTGTTAGAAATATTTGGATGTGCGGAGTATGTGGGAAGGGTTGTGTGGGATGAGGAACTCCCGCCAAAAAACTAGACGGTAAGCTCCTTGTGGGCAAAACGCATTTCATTTTCCTCAGCAGCAGCCCTTTTTCCTCAGAGTTTGCCCCCCAGAGACTAGAGGTTTGGGTAGGAGAGAAGAGGTCTCCCTAGATACTTGCTGCTTGGTGGAGAGATACCTGAGCTGCTGGGGAGGTGGCAGGGAGGGAGGAAGGAGATACAGTGGCTTTAACAAAGGAGGGGGCCACGGCCTCTCTAAACTATTTCAAGTTAGCATTGAGGTGGATTTTCACACCTCCGCTAGGGTCTCCATGCCCTTGAGGGGGTGGGGCCATGAAGCAGGACTTTTGGCTCCGGCCCTTCCCCGGGAGTTGGCGTTTGTCAGGCGTGTGGTGGCCAAGGGCCTCTGGAACCTGAATGGCTGTGGTGATTCTGTTTCCTTTGGCTCCAAAGGGGGTGTGTGCCTCCCTGACACTGCTCCTCAGCCATGGTGTGTTCTGTTTATCTCAGTCACACTTGGGGATTGGAAGGACTTTTAAATAAGGATGTTAATACAAATAGCAACCGTAAGAGGTAGATTTTACTGATGGAGTATTGGAGGCACAGGGAGATGAAGTGACTTTCTTCAGGTCACACAGGGCCAAGAGTAGAACGTAGATTGCCCCAGAACCTCTTTTTGTACCAGCCCATGGCATGTCTGTGGTGGCCTTACTGCCTCGTGAGATGAGGTGAACAGGTCAGAAGACCTGGGTTTAAATTGTAGCTTTGTCACTTAGCGGGTACCTTTCTGAGCTTTTGTTTCTTCATCTATAAAATGGAGATGATAATGTCTATTCTGCCTGCCAAACCAGTTGTGAGAAATATTAACCATAAAAGGGCTTTGTAGTTTGTAAGAGTGTGCTAATCATCACCATCTCCGCTTTATAAAGATGATAGATCCTGCAAGCAAGGTGACAGACTTTTTCTTCCTTGAGATCCTTTCCCAAGTCATACCCTTTCACGTCTCTTCTCTGTCCGTACTTCAGGGCACCATATCCCCAAAGTTCTTTCCGCTTAGTCGTGGCCTCAGTAACTGCCTACCACAGGTCCTTTGAGCTTATTATAGTTTCCTCCATCTAGAGAACGATGTGGGAAACTTGAGGGCTTTCTCTTTGCTGCACAAGGGTAGACTACATTAAGTATTTGGGGAGAGAGGGACTTCTGAGATAACAGTGCACTGAGAGTTCACCTCAGATATGGCCCCAGTTACCTTGGCCTTAGGTCTAATGGTGCTCCCGAATAGGACAGTTAGAACTTCACGCCACTGGGGCCAGTTCCAGAGCTTCTGCTTAAAGATACACTAGCCAGTGCATCCTGAATGCTGCCTTTTGCAGAGAAAACACTGAATACTATAGTTTGAAGTCCTTAGACTGCATGAAATAGACATGTCATGTGCTTTCACCCCTTCCCCGCAGGCATAATCAGGGCTTAGGGTTTCTGATCATGGTGTGATGGGTTCGTAGAGGGCCCTGGACCTGTGAATTTTTGATCCTTTGATGGGGCCACTGTTCATGTCCAGAGCTTGGAAGTGGATGCCGTTCTTTTTTCCGAAGCCTTAACCACCCCGTCCTTTTCCTTTGTTAGCTGTCCCACAGCCTTATGTACATTACTAAAACATTAGATCACTCCCCATGTCGCATTGTAATGCTCTGTTTACTTTTCTGTCCCTTCAATCAAACAGAGCTCCTGGAGGGCAGGGATCACATGTGTTTGATTTCTCTTTTCATTCAACTAATACTTATTGAGGGCTTACTTAGGAGCCAGGCACCATTCCTGGTGCTGGGGATATAGCAGTGAACAAGACAGGTAAAAATCCCTCCCCTCATGGAGCTTACATTCTAGTGGAAAGAAGCAAACATACATGATAAGTAGGTAAATTACATAGCACAGTAAAACATCACCATTTTTAGTGATGCAATGAAAAATAAAGCAGGATGAAAGATTGCTGGGGAAAGGGATTTACCATTTTCGATAGAGTGGTCAGGGAAGGTCTCACTGAGAAGTGAAGTTTGTGGAAAGACATAAGGAGGTGAAGAAGCAAGCCATGGGGACACCTGAGGGGCAGGCTGTTCAGACAGAGGGAGCAGCCAGTCCTCTCGGTGGCTGCTAAGTCAGATGGAAGGGTGAATGAGTGCATCGAGCTCACGGTCTCCTGGCTTTCTCTCTTAGACTTGTCCTGTTTTTTCCCAGGTGCCATGAGGAAGCCTCGCCGGAAGTCACGGCAGAATGCCGAGGGCCGGCGTTCCCCATCCCCCTACAGTCTCAAGTGCTCACCCACCCGGGAGACCCTGACCTATGCCCAGGCCCAGCGGATTGTTGAGGTGGACATTGATGGCCGCCTGCATCGTATCAGCATCTATGACCCACTGAAGATCATCACGGAGGATGAGCTGACTGCGCAGGATATCACTGAATGCAATAGTAACAAGGAAAACAGTGAGCAGCCCCAGTTCCCTGGCAAGTCCAAAAAACCCTCATCCAAGGGCAAGAAGAAGGAGTCGTGCTCCAAGCATGCATCGGGCGCCTCCTTCCACCTCCCGCAGCCCAGCTTCCGCGTGGTGGACTCGGGCAGTCAGGCCGCAGCGCCCCCGCTGCCCGCTGCCTACTACCGCTACATGGAGAAGCCGCCTGAAGACCTGGATGCAGAGGTGGAGTATGACATGGATGAGGAGGACCTCGCCTGGCTGGACATGGTGAATGAGAAGCGGCGACTAGATGGGCACAGTTTGGTGTCAGCGGACACCTTTGAGCTGCTGGTGGACCGGCTAGAGAAGGAGTCATACTTGGAGAGCCGCAGCAGTGGGGCCCAGCAGTCACTCATTGATGAAGACGCTTTCTGCTGCGTGTGCCTGGATGACGAATGCCACAATAGCAACGTCATTCTCTTCTGTGACATCTGCAACTTGGCGGTCCACCAGGAATGCTACGGCGTCCCGTACATCCCCGAGGGGCAGTGGCTCTGCCGCTGCTGCCTGCAGTCTCCCTCCCGGCCTGTGGATTGCATCCTCTGCCCCAATAAAGGCGGCGCCTTCAAACAGACCAGCGACGGGCACTGGGCCCACGTGGTGTGTGCCATCTGGATCCCTGAAGTCTGCTTCGCTAACACCGTGTTCCTGGAGCCCATCGAGGGCATCGACAACATCCCACCTGCCCGCTGGAAACTAACCTGCTATATATGCAAGCAGAAGGGGCTGGGCGCAGCCATCCAGTGCCATAAGGTAAACTGCTACACCGCCTTCCATGTGACGTGTGCGCAGCGGGCCGGGCTCTTCATGAAGATCGAACCCATGCGTGAGACCAGCCTCAATGGCACCATCTTCACAGTGCGCAAGACCGCCTTCTGCGAGGCCCACTCGCCGCCGGGGGCTGCCACCGCTAGGAGGAAGGGCGACTCCCCGGGAAGCCTCAGTGAGGCTGGGGAGGAGGAAGCACTGAAGGAGGGCTGTGGGGAGGACGAAGAGAAGGAAGAGGTGGAAGAGGAGGAGGAAGATGAAGGCCAAGGTGGAGTAGGTGGCCCCCTCAAGGGAGCGTCCAAGAAGAGCAAGATGACTTTGAAGCAAAAGATCAAGAAGGAGCCGGAAGAAATGGGTCGAGACACACCCTCCACTGTCCCTTTGGTCACTGTCCCACAGATACCCTCTTACAGGTGAGCCTGCCTAGGAGGGCTCCCTAGGGACTCATGGTTTCTTCTTGGGCTGGTTTTGGCCCAGGGCCAGGCCTCCTTCCCCAAACCCTGTTGGTGAACGTCTATCCTCTTCTGTGCCCTCAAATTTCTCCTTTGGACCCTGGGCTCGCTTGGCCTGGTTTGCGATTTTGATTTGTCCTCAGAACAATGTATTTCCTTTGGTTCAAGGTGAGACAAACACTTCAAGTTGCTTAGGAACTCAGGTGACAGGATATCTAAGGCAGTATTTTTCAACAGGGGCACAAGTGGCATTTTGGACAGGTGATTCATCATTGTTAGGACTGTTCCATGCATTTCTAGATGTTTAGCATCTCTACTTTTTGTAAGTGCCAGTTGCATCCCCTCCCTCATTGCCTGGTCTTTGTGACAACCTCAAACACTCCCCACATTTGTTTCCAAAATCTCTACAGTGATAAAACTACTTCCAAATGCGAACAGCTATTTTAAGGGGTCTGTATGGGTTTCTGCTGTCCCGAAAGTTTGGTCCTGGGAATCCTGGGGACATTGTGTGAAGGGGTGGTGGGGTGGGGAGGCCATGCTATTTCTCCTCTTGAAAAGCTTGTAGATTTAGGGGAAAGAGGATCACTCAGTTCCGCTGTGTAACTAAGCCTCCTTGACCCCTACTGAGTGTGTAGAGAGACCAGTGTACCTGTTAAACCATCGGAGAGGTAGGTAGCTGGAGCTGTTGGAGGGATGGGAAGTTGGCAGAGAAGCAAGAGATGGAAGATTTTCCAGCAGAGGCTCATCTCAAGGGTGATGTGCATTAATAAGTATACAGTGGTAGAGCAGGAAGGAATCTTGGAGATTATTCATCTAATGTAGTCCTTGCACCTTCTCCCACACCCCCAGATGAAGAAACTGCGGCCACGGGAGGTAAAGTTGTTCACTCCTTTATTCATTCAATGAAATATTTATTGAGCACTTACTATATGCCAAGTCCTGTTCTAAGGGCTGCAACCAGGTGAAAAGCAGCAGACTCGACCACAAGCTGAGGTTCATGACGCCCGTTGGTTCTGTACCTGCTGTCTATCTCTCTGGATGAGAAGGATAGGGAGAAAGGAGTCCTGGAGAGTAGTTGGGAGTGAGTTCTATGAAGGGAACAGGCAACCAGATTTGTCAGTCTGGGAAGAAGACACGAGCAGACAAGGTCAGGAGGGAGAGGTTCTTGTTGCAAACCATGGCTTGAGTTAGAATTCAGTCGAATTGAAAATGTATCTTCTAGGCACGGAGCTGTCCTAGACGACCCCCTTCCCTGAGGTGAGTGGGTGAGTGCTTAGTCCCCATCTAGAGGGCGGTTGTGTCCTGAGCTTGACTTTGTCAGTTTGTTCTCGTCGATGTCTGTCTCTTGCAAGGGGACAGCACAGCATGCTGGCTAAGAACCAGACAGACCTGCATTTGAATCCTGCTTCTATCACTAACTACCTGTGTGACTGTTGGCAAGTTATGTAACTTCTTTAAGCCTTAGTGTATTTATCTGTAAATGAACCTACCTCACAGGGTTGTTGTGAGAAATAAATGAGATAATACAAGTAAAGCACTTAGCACAGTGCCTGGCAAATAGTAAGCGCTCAATAAATAGTGGCTGCTGCTGCTGCTATTTTTTTATTATTATTCTTTCTCCTACCTGCACAAATGCTCTTGGGACCCTCCATGGCCAAGAGGTTGTAGGGCGGGCGGGGGGCTGCCTGCATCTGGGCAGGTGTGCTTGGCATGGGCATTGGTGGGGGATCTGTCCTTTGGGGAAAGGCCAGGCCTTGATTTTGTAAGCTTGGCTTTGGAGCAGGAATGTCTGACCGGGGGAAGGCGCAGGCCCAGGTGAGCAATGTCCAGTCCAAGATGCCCTCCTCCTTAGGTTCTACCTTCTTGTTGAGCCACGCTTATCTTTCAGTGCAGGGAGATGAAGAGAAAAGCGGTGACAACACCGCAGGAGCCCTGAGGCCTTGCTTACCCGGTAGATGCCCACTTAGGGAGCACAGCGAGGTATAGCAGTGAGATCGTGGAGGCAAAGCCCACGCAGCCCCCCACCTTATTAGCTGCCTCAGTGACTCGGACGCTTTATTCAGTCTCTGTTCCTAAGCTGCCTTTCCATCTTTCATAACATGGGCATGATGTCAGCCACCTTTTAGTGTTAGGATAGAGATTGTGGGCTCTCAGTTCCCTGCCTACCCCCTTCCCTTCCCCCCACACTTACTGGCTTAAATCCTGACCTTAAGACTTCTCTTTTAGGGTAGTTCAGCCAGTTAAGTTTTCAGATTCTCCATCCTCTTGTACCTTGAGATCCATTTTTTTAAAAAAAATTTGATTCAAAAGGAAACATTTTTAGGCTGCTGAGGTTTTCCATGAAAACCCAGAGGTCAGACAACTCCAAGGGGTTGCTTTTGGCTCGGAAAGGCGTAGCCTGCTGTACTCCTACTAGTTTTCCTTCCAGCTTGGCCATGGACTACTACTCCCTGGTCTGGTGGGACCTTCAGCCACAGGAAATAGTGACCACATTGTCCAAAGCTTACTCAAGTTCCTGTTCTCTTTCGCTGCCTTTATCGAGAGGAGACGGGGGGTGTTGGGACACAGGCCTGTTTCTCAGGAGTCCAGGACCATAGGAAATGGGTTTCTGGGAGAGGGTTCTTGGAGGATTGCAAAGCAGGAGCGGGGAGGTCCAGTGTAATACGCTGAATCTGAGCTGCTTACCTTTGCTGTCCTTCTCAAGCCTTCCCTGAGGTGAGGCGTTTGGCCACTTGAGTCTGTCTTCCTCTGTAAGGTTCAGAAATGAACCCGGGTCTGGCGAGGAGGCCGTCATCTGGCTGCCCACTGACCCTGTCTTTCACTCCCTGTGCCTCTACTCAAGGTTGAACAAGATCTGTAGTGGTCTCTCCTTTCAGAGGAAAAACCAGTTCATGCAGCGGCTTCACAACTACTGGCTGTTGAAACGGCAGGCACGGAATGGCGTCCCCCTCATCCGGCGCCTACACTCCCACCTGCAGTCCCAAAGGAACGCCGAGCAGGTGGGTGAAACGGCGATGTGAAAGTGGTAGGGTGACGGAGGTGGAGTGGTGGTGTTGTCAACCTCCCAAACCCGCTGGAGCTTTTGCCTATAGGTCGTTTACCTCCAGAACAACCTCCCACCCCACAGAGCTCTTCACGTCAGACAGCAGCGCCTGGATGGGAGAGGCTTGACTCTGGAGCACATTCTAGGGGAGAGTGGAGAGCAAACCCCACTTTCTGTACGTGGCGGGAAACCCTTTAGATGTGGCAGGAAGGAAGAAGTGGGCTGAGAGAGAGCCAGGCAGCCATATTGTGAATCAGGAAAACATGCGCTTTCCTCAAAACACTACACTGTCCTCTGCCAACCAACGTTTCGTAGAAAATGTACCATCTAAGTCGTAGCGCACAGCCTGCCCCGTCGTGGTGTCCTGTAGCCACTAGCAGCTGGAGATGCTCCATGTGTAGTGGTTGCTGAGAAGGTTCCTGAGAGACTTTCTAAACATTTTTAGTTCCCGCACCCTCTTCACCTGCTCCGTGACGTCTACCTTTAAATATTCCCACTCTGCCTCTCCAGACAGGAAGCAGAGCTCCACATGGCTAAGGTGCCCCCTGATTTCCCTTTTGCCTTTGGTAACTGACGTCCTGAAGTGCACGTCTGTATGTGTGGTCCCTTTGGTTCCAAAGGAGGCCTTCCTTGCTCTTTGTTCATCCAGGTCCATCACTACATGTGAAAACCTGGTAAGACTGCCTCCCCCTGGAAGCCTTCCCTGGCCTTACCCCACCCACTCTGATCTTCTCTATTTCATATCCTCTCAGCATTGTACATTCAGCCTACTGATCAGTTTTTGTTGTCTTGATGCTACTGCCGGTATGCCCTGTGCGTCAAACCCTGAGCCTCTTCCTTCCCCGACCACACTGACCGCTGCTAGGGCTGGAATCATGTTTTTGGTGGTGGTGGTGGTGGTGATGGTGTTTTAAAGTACGTTCAAGTCAGTTAGTACAAGCTTGTGGTAAGCACACCTTGTTTTCTAAAATTGAAACTCTAGGGTGAAATGCTTTCCACCCTGAGGTGTCTGTTAGTTTCTTTCTGAAAGTCTTTCCAGCCCTGAGGGGCGCAGCTGCTCTCTGGTGTCCCCAAGGGTAGGGGGAAGCTGTCTAGATCTCACCTCAGCCATGGTGCTTGTGCTGCAGTGAAAAAACACTGTTATAAGGTCGGGGAAGCACAGGAGGCAGGAATGGGGTGAAGAGAGGGTGGAGGGCTCTCAGGGACTGTGGTCAAGAAAGGGGTTGGGGCGCTTACCTGCCGTGAGGTCCCGTGAGGCTCGAACAGGGAGAAGACTTTGGGTGGGAAGGTGGTCCCTAGCTCCTCCCTTCTCCCTTTTCCTTCCCTTCTGCAGCGAGAGCAGGATGAGAAAACGAGTGCAGTGAAGGAAGAGCTGAAATACTGGCAGAAGCTCCGGCACGACCTGGAGCGCGCGCGGCTGCTGATTGAGCTGATTCGGAAAAGAGAGAAACTCAAGCGGGAGCAGGTGAGGAGCTCCGAGCCCCAGGGCTCTTGTTCAAGAACTTTTTCTTCCACCATCAGTGTGTTATCAGGAGACCTGGAGCCTTTGCCTGGCGTCAGCTTTCGCCCCTTCCTGCCCAGCCCGATGGGCCCCACGGCCCGCCTGCTCTGTGTTGGGTGTGGTGCTGCTGATGGCTTTTACTGGGAGTGCGGCTTCTGCTGGCCTCAAGCATAAGCTTCATATCATCCGCCTGAGCTCAACCGTGGAGAGGATGACTCAGAGACTCTGGGGGGCGGGGGGCCTGGCCTTGAGTGTTTTAGAAAGCTGCTCAGGCCATTCGGGGGGGTAGGGAGGCATCACCTCTGGCCTGGGAGCTTCTAAATGTTCTTACTAGGCACTTAAACACTTACGGTCCTGAAGCATTTAAATTTCCCAGTCTCTATTCAAGGAGATTCTAAGCCTCTGAGCGTGGGGAGTGTTGAGATAGGTAGTATCACATAGGGGTAAGGAATATGAACTGTGGCACCAAACTGCCTGGGTTCAAATCCTGGATCTGCCACTTACTACTTGTGTGACATTGAGTAAGTTGCCTAATCTCCTTATACCTCAGTTTCCTCGACTGTAAAATGGGAGTAATAATAGAACCTCTCCTAAGGTTGTAGATTTAGGTGACTTGTATCTATAAAGAGCATAGGACAGTGCCTGGCACACAGTAGGGTTTCTAGTGTCAGTCGCTACCATCCTCATCGTTATGGGTAACTCTTTGCTTCCCTGCACCCTGCACGTGGCAGAGAGCAAATGTTAATTGACTGGATGATGAGCCAAAACTGTTCTCTCTGGTCCAGGAAGAGCAGCTGTCACTCGGACGCTTCAGAGGCCTGGGTTAAAGATGGTCCTTTCTCTCTTTCTCTGAACTCCCACGTCACTGTTCAGCCCCAGCAGGAGCCCTTTTCTTGTAGGCCTGTAGCCTGAGTTTCCACCAAGAGATTGGGCAGCTCTTGTCATACTTAGCATGGGTGGCGATGGAGAACATCTTAGGACCTTCTCCATGGATTCAAACTGTCGGCCACGCCAGGCCTGGTTCCACAGCTGAGCTTTCCTTCCAGCCTCTCTTTCACAGAAATGAAAGGGAGAATGAAGGAGGTAGGCCCGATTTGTTGTAGCCAAGAGGCGGGAACTTTTCATAATCTAATCATGGCTTCCCAGTCTTCATGAGGGCACACACAGAATATAACATTTGCACAGCATACTACTATGAATATGTGTGGCTGCTTGCTGCCTGAGGGGGTGAGCCTGGAGGTCTGGTCACCCCAGGCTAACCCAGACGCCCCAAGGGCCGGTGGGATCAATATCTCAACACACTAGGTGGGAATTCTGGCCGCAGGAACATTTTATATCATCAGTGTGCTCCTTGGTCTGAACCCCGGGTTCAGACCTTGTCTCTGTTCTTTTCCAGCCAGGGGATGTTGGGTTACTAACAACTCCTGATGCGCTTCCCAAACCTCAGATTCCATATTTGTGAGATGGGGATAGTAAGTTTCTCCTTCAGGATGAACTGAGGTCGTGTAATCAGAGAGGCAGTGAGTGTGGCATAGCCGTCAACGGCACACATTGTGGAGCCAGACTGTCCCCTTCGTTAGCTGTGTGACCTTGGACAGTCAGTTCCTTAGTCTCTCTGTGTTTCAGTTCCCTCTTTGTAAACTGTCTCACCTGCACCTACCTCATGTACTCACTTATTTACGTAAAATGCTTAGAATGTTACTTGGCGCATAGCGAGGACTACAAAGTGTTAACTATTATTACGTTTGACCCTTGAACAATGTGGGTATTAGGGGCACTGTCCCCCTGTGCGATTTAAAATCCACCTGTAACTTTTGACTCCCCAAAAACTTAACTGCTAATAGCTCACTGTTGTCCAGAAGCCTTGCAGGTAACATACATCGTCAATTAACATACATTTTTGTACATTATGTGTATTACATACTCTGTCCTCACAATAAAGTAAACTAGAGAAAAGCAAATGTTCTTAAGAAAATCATAAGGAAGTGAAAATACGTTTACAGTATTTATCGAAAAAAAGTCTGCGGACCAGTGGACCTGCTCAGTTCAAAGCTGTGTTGTTCAAGGGTCAGCTGTATAGTTATTACTCCTCTAAGTTTCAGTATGTTGCTTGACACACAGGAAACATCCACGTCGTCGTAGCTGTCGGTGTCATTATTTCGAGGCTGTGGGTCGGGTGACAGCACCTCATAAACTGGTCAGGTTAATATCCTGTGAAAATTTGTTAGACACGATTGGTGAAAGACAAGCTTTCAAGCCAAGGTTCCATGGCGCTCTGCAGGGGCGGAGTGGGGGTGTCCTGATCTCTCCCCACCTCCCCGCAGGTCAAGGTGCAGCAGGCTGCCATGGAGCTGGAGCTGATGCCGTTTAACGTTCTGCTGAGGACAACCCTGGACTTGCTGCAGGAGAAGGACCCCGCACACATCTTTGCCGAGCCTGTCAACCTGAGTGAGGCAAGTACCCCACCCCCCCTTCCTGAGCACTGAGCTCGTCTTGACCTGGCAACGGTCTGAGGAGGCCAGGAGGGGCATGCGGCTGGGGTGTACAAACCCTGGGGTGTCAGCAGGGCGAACAGACCTGCCCCTGGTGAGGGAGCAGTGGGTCAGGGTGGGCCGGGGCCCTGGGCTCGGATGAGCTCGGCGTGGCCACTGCAGGAAACGGGGAGGCAGCAGTGCCGGTGAAGGGTGCGCCTTTTTGGCTAGTAAATGGTTGTTGTAATTGTACAGGTTTTATATGTTTAGGTTCCAGATTACCTGGAATTCATCTCCAAGCCAATGGATTTTTCCACCATGAGGCGGAAGCTGGAGTCCCACCTGTACTTCACCCTGGAGGCCTTTGAGGAGGACTTTAATCTTATAGTTACCAACTGCATGAAGTATAACGCTAAAGACACGATTTTCCACCGAGCAGCTGTCCGCCTGCGAGACCTGGGAGGGGCCGTCCTGCGGCACGCACGGCGGCAGGCCGACAGCATCGGCTACGACCCCGACAGGGGCACCCACCTGCCGGACTCACCCAAACTGGAGGACTTTTACCGCTTCTCCTGGGAAGACGGTGAGAAGCCTGGACGGGTGGGGAGGGGAGGAGACCCAGGGACAGAGCCCAGAGCCAGGGATCGGGGCGGGCTTTGGGGCAAAGCTGGGAGGAGGCCCAGGCTGGAATACACCTGCTTGTGGCTACAGTACTTTCAAGGAGTCATTTGAACTTGTTTCCTGAGCGCTTCTTGAATGGTAGCACTTCCAGCTGTCTGAGAAGCGGAGGCCTCGCCGGGGTCTTCCTCGCCCAGACCCCTGTGTGGCATTGGAGCTGGTGTATGTTGGGCTCCTTCAGAAGAGCGCAGGGAGAGGCCCGGAACACGGAATCGCCTCTGAGCCCCGTGCTGTGCCTGCCCCTGCTCTCTGCGTCTCGATGCTGACACCCGTAGTCCCTCGGGCTGGGGGGTTGCCAAGCTGCCTCGTGCCTGCTCCGTGGAGCCCGTAATCGTGACTGCGAACTGCTTCCTGCAGATGTTTCCCACATTCTGACCTTGTCCCTGTGGCCGCCCTCCGGGCAGCCGTGGTGCCACGGCGCAGACCTGCAGTAACGCTGCTGGAAGCCACTAGCCCAGGCATTCCAGGAGACCATTTGGCAGCCGAAGGAGTCCGCCCATTCCCCTTGCCTTGGGCCGGGCAGGTCCTTCAGCCCCTTGTGTCCTCCCTTCTCCCTGGCAGTGGACAACATCCTCATACCAGAGAACCGGGCCCATTTGTCCCCGGAGGTGCAGCTGAAGGAGCTGCTGGAGAAACTGGACCTGGTGAGTGCCATGCGGTCCAGTGGGGCCCGGACCCGCCGCGTCCGCCTGCTGCGCCGGGAGATCAATGCTCTTCGGCAGAAGCTGGCACAGCCGCCACCGCCACCGCCGCCCTCCCTGAACAAGACTGTGTCCAATGGGGAGCTGCCAGCAGGGCCCCAGGGGGATGCTGCTGTGCTGGAACAGGCCCCGCAGGAGGAGCCAGAAGACGATGGGGACAGAGGTGAGAGACCGTCACAAGCAGGCAGGGTGCTGGGGAGCAGGGTAAGGGAGGAAGGCTTCAGCTGAAACCCCATAGAAGCATCATTGCCTGAGTTTAGTTAGGTCTGACCTTTGTGGGCAAGCAGAAGCCCTGGGAGGGGTCACGCGTCATGTACACCCAGGGATGATAGTGACAGCATTTAACAGTCAGGAGAGACCAGAATTTGTCAGTTAGAATCGCTATTGACCATGGCAGTAGAGGACTCCTGGGGACACCGATGTAGAGATTTAGTTGCTGGATTGTGGACAGGTTCAGAGTTTCAGACGCTGGGGCCCAGCGGCTGTTTACTAACCAGTAAAGAAGTAGTTCTGACATGGTCGTATTGCACATACCTGTTAAAGCTCAGCTCACCTTACACCATCAGGTAGAGAGGCTCTCAGAGCAGCTCAGGTTGTGGCGTGGGGCATAGAAAAGAAGACCCTAAAGATGGTCTGAGTTCTCAAGCTACTTCATGGCTTTGACCCCGGCTGGCCAAGCCCACGGGCCCATCCCAAGCAGAAAGGCCAGACTGCAGAAGACAGCTGGCACCTTAAAGCTGAGCTGCTTCCCATTCTCCCCGCTTCACTGGGGACACAATTGTCTCCCTCCTACCCGTCCTTGGATCTGAGCCTATGGCTCGGGAGCGCATGTCAGCCCACAGTTCAAAAGGTTGGGAGTTATCTCCAGAGGACAGGGGGCCACATTGCAAGAAATGGCCCATTTTATTTTAGGTTGGCAGGGAATGGGGACATAGCTAAGAGGTCACAAGTGGCATTAGAGGGCCTCGTATCCGTTGTGATTCTTCCCGACTCCCCATGTGGCAGGCAGCATGCCACTAGTGTCCCCACTGCAGGACTGCGGGAGCAGTCACGCCCCGTGGCCTGACTGCCACAGCTTCTCCTACAGAGTTTCCCAACAGAATTCCCAGGGCTTTCCTCCCAGAGATGCAGATTAGGGAAGTCTGGGATGTGGCTTGGAAGGCTCAAGTTTATAGTGTCAGGGTGGTAGGTGAGCAGACACGTTTGGGAACCACCGGTTTTGACTTACTTGGTCTCGCTTTTCCACGTCTGAGCGTTTCTTCTGCTTGTCCTACTTGCTTCACTTGGGTGACATGAAACAAAGCACAAGGAAGACACTCGAGTCTAATGAGACTTGTAGACCCCGAATCTATGAGCTGACACTTACCTAATTGATTAACCGGGACTTTCAGCTTCCGTGTGTGTAGAGCAGTGGTCTGGATTCCTCACGTTACCAGACTTACCTGGTAAGCTTAAAAAAAAAAATACCCCATCTTTGCAGGTTTGGTTGCACTTGGTCTGGGATGGGACTTTGTCACTGAAATTTTCAAGAAACTTCCTAAGTGATCCTAATCCAAAGCCTCAGTGGAGAACGACTAGTCTTGATAAAACTTAGGCCTGCATTCTCTTTACCTCAGCCCTGAACCTGGGGTACTTTTCAAGCCTTATAAAAGCCCGTGCTTTTGTTCTTGGTAATCAGTGTCCTTCTCTGGCTTGTAGGGCCAGACTTTTTCTAAAATGTTCAAGCAGGTTCTCTTTTTCTGTAACAGACGACTCCAAACTGCCTCCGCCACCAACCCTGGAGCCCACTGGGCCTGCGCCTTCCTTGTCTGAGCAAGAATCCCCTCCGGATCCCCCCACCCTGAAACCCATCAATGATAGCAAACCTCCAGGCCGATTCCTAAAGCCCAGAAAGGTAGAAGAAGACGAGCTCTTAGAAAAATCCCCCCTGCAGCTAGGGAGCGAGCCCTTGCAGTGCCTGCTCAGTGACAATGGCGTCCACAGACTGCCCCTGGTGGCCCCTGACACGCCGGCCGGCGCCTCCCTCAGCGGCGTGGGCCGCCGCACCTCCGTCCTCTTCAAGAAGGCCAAGAATGGGGTTCAGCTGCCGAGGAGCCCGGAAGGGGCCCTGGAGAATGGCGACGACCGCGGCACCGTGGGCTCTCCCGCCTCTCCCGCCAGCATCGAGGAGGAGCAGCACTCCCGGAAGCGGCCGAGGAGCAGGAGCTGTAGTGAGAGTGAAGGGGAGAGGTCCCCCCCGCAGGAGGAAGAGACAGGTGACCCCACCTGTGACTTGTCTCGTGACTTCGCTTCTGCTTTCCTGCTTTGCCTGGCCAGCCAGCGCCCGCCTCCCAAATGGCCCCTGCAGATGCCAGTTGTAGCGTTGAGGGCTCCGTAGCTCGCAGCTGGGCCTGGCACGAGTCGTGGCCTGGGGAAATCGGCCTTGAGCAAGTATTTTGACAGGGCTGGTTTGTGTCTGGGGCTCTCTTTGGCCCTGAGGGAGATTCCAAGCTGTATGTGGTAAAATGGGTCCTGTCTTCGTTTTGGTTCTTTGGTTCGTCTGTTCATCAGATATTTATATCAGGCATTATTCTAGGTACTGGGGGGAACATAATCTCCTTTGGAGGGGAGATAGACTGAAAACAAATGAGTGAATTGTATCTTGTGTCAGAAGAGATGCAGAAAAATCCAGCAGGGAAGGGGGATGGGGGTATTGGGTGCTATTAGAGAGGGTGGCCCCTGGACGCCTATGAGATCACATTTGAGTAAAGATCTAAAGTAGTTGAAGGTGTGAGGTATTGGGGCATCTGGGGGAGGAACGTTCCATAAAGATAGACTAGCAAGTGCACAGGCCCTGGGAACACGCCTGGTGGCTGAGGAACAGCGGATGCAGCAGAGCGAGCCAGGGGCTGGTAGGAGATGGAGTCCCAGAAGTAGGTAATGGAGGCTCACTCTCTAAAGAATCCTTATCACGTACATGTCCAGCACCAGCTGCTCACTGGACGGGAATAAATCAGACCCAGTTCAGCTCCGGAAGACTTCAGTGTCATGAGGAGACTGGCTGGTCTCCTGAGCCGCAGACATGTCACAGTGCTGGGCAGTACATGGTTATGTGTCAGCCAACAGCTGCTGGGCGTGTTGGGAGGGCTTCCTCGGAAGGTGACGCCTAAGCTGTTCTGAGGGCCGAGGCCGAATAGAAAGGAGTAGACGGGACAAGGACTCAGGTCCGGGTTTGTGGAAACGAGGACAGAGTCCCTGGGAGGGACAGTGTGGAGAGGGGCTCCCCGAGTGTCAGGAGCCAAGGCTCGGGGGGCCGGGGGGCCTGGATGTGCAGGCCCTCCGTTGCCAGACAGTGGCTGCCTCGTGGTGGGACACGGAAGGCCAGCTCGCTTGGGGGGGGCGGGGCCTGCGCTGGACCGGCTGCTCCTGTCCCTGTGCGGTGGCTGTGGACTGTGTGGCCAGCACATGCTTTTCTCTCGCCTTCCTCACACTGTTTGTAGCAATACCCTCCCTTCCTGTCTGGGCCACGCTTCTCTGTGTTAGGGTGGTAGGTTGGTGTAGAGAGTCAGGAGCTTGAGGCCTGGACTTAGAGCTGAGTTCAGATCCGTCTTTTTACCAGCTGTGGATCCAGTCCGTTTCCTTCTTTGTAACGTGGGGCTGATGGTACCTGCTTGGCAGGGCTCTAAGGACTGGCAATAGTCTGCATGAGGCACTGGTACGTAGCGGCAGGTGGGAGCGGTGATCGTCATCCTCTGAGCTGTATCAGGCACAGCCAGGCAGCACTGAGGACACGGCACTAACAGGGCACGGTCCTGCTATTGGGTGACAGGTCTGGACATCAGGCTCATCGAACCTGAGAGGGCATACTGCTTGGGGACACTGCTGGCACCTGGTCCTCCCCCTGCAGCCCAGCTGCCTGGCGCTCAGGAAGGCTTCTGCACAGCTTTCCTGAGTCCCACAAAGACAGGCGGTGACCCTTACAGATGAGGCCCCTCAGGCACAGCTGGCTTTGGAGATTTAAATTGAGGTCACGATGTTAGAGGCGGAGCCAGGTCAGAGTCCACGTATCTTGGCTCAGACACCTGCTCCAACGGTGTGACTTGCCTCCCAGTTTTCTGGCCAGAGTGTCTTGACCGAGAGGTCTTCACTCAGCTCCCAGGCTGCAGGACTCTGGCCTGTGGTTAAGAATTGGGCAGAGAGAGAGGAGAGCTGCAGCCTGCACAGTAGATGAGAGTCCGTCCTTGGGACGACCAGGTCATCTTCGTCTGCCTCCAAACGGCTCCCTGCTGTAAACAAACCTTCTCTCATTCATACTTAATAGCATTCTCCGTAAATAAGAAGGTATTACGTTCACTTCACAGAAGGGGAGGCCAAGGCTTAACGAGGAAGGGGCCTGCATTTCAGAGCCCAGTCTAGAACCTGGGGAATTCTGACTCGCTGGCCCAGGCGGGTCTGGTCTGCTTTTGTTCTGAAAAGCGCTGCCATGCTCCTCTGACGAGCCCTGCCACATATCTCCGGGTGTGGCTGCCAGCCCTTATCCTGCCCCAGCCTCCCCTGACACCATCCCAAAAGCATGAAGCTCGCTGCTGCCATCTGTGTGATGCACAGGGTGTGCGAGTGTTTATCTGAAGGGGCCAGGCGGGTGGGCTCCCCAAGAGGCAGAGGAGACTCCCTGATAATTGAGGCTTGAAATGAGAACCACATCTAGGACTTGTGAGCCATCCGAGCGGGGAAGTCTTGGTGTTTCCCTTTGTAGCCAAATGACAATAACTTGAGTGAGCTGTGTGCTGTGTTTTCCTTAAAGTAAAACCAGAATATGGGAAGGAAAATGCGGCGTCTACTCATTGCTCCCTGCCACCACCACCGTTTCCCCCATACCTTTATCAGATCCTACCGCCTGAGACCCATTTTCCACAGGGGAAGGCACAGCCATTCTTTCCACACATCCTCACTGCGCCCTCCCTAGCGGCTCCCGCATTGCAGCGTGAGTGCGGGGAATGGCGGGGTTTGTGCGCTCAGGCTCACTCTACGTGTCCTTGGCAGGTGTGACCAACGGCTTTGGAAAACACACGGAAAGCGGGTCTGATTCGGAATGTAGTTTGGGTCTCGGTGGTGGACTGGCGTCTGAAGCTTGCAGGTAAGAACACTTGTCCCCAAAGCTCTGTTGGCCGCCCCACTACTTCTCCCTTTATTGTCCGATTGAACCTCCTGCTTATCTCAGATTTTTCTCTCGCCTGCTGTTTCCTGAGGCCTCCGGTCTGTAACTCGGGCAGCTCCTAGGAAACAGCATGACCCTTGGCACTAGACCTGATCAGACTAGGAGGGCAGGCGTGGCACTGAAGCTTCCCTTGGTTTGTGGAGCTGAATTTGGCTCTGGACGGTGGTGACAGCAAATCTGGATTGCCCAGTGAGGTTAACGTTTGAGCCAAACCCCCACTCACCCCCCGACCCATGCACATAACCCAGCTGGTCACAGACAGGGTTTCGCCCTTTGTCCTTTGGGGCATCATAGCAATGGCCCCTCCAGCGGTGTGGTGTGGGGATAAAAATGAGCTGATAGGAAATCTGGATTGTCTTTTATTAGACAAGGGCCCCAGGTCTTCTACAGTCTGTGAGCTGGGAAGGGATGGGTTTCTTTTCCCTTTCTTTTACCCAAAGGGAGGATTTCTGAGACCAGAACCTTACAGTTTCTTCCAAGTGCAAGAGTTTATTAAATGCCGCTGTGTGCTGTATGTGCTGCAAGACAGCAGGGAGTGTGGGACTCCTGCAAATGGGAGACCGCAGTGCCACAGAGGCAAAATGACCTGTCCTGAAGGCTGACCTCATGCTCCCTGCGCATGGCTGCTGAGTGGGTCCTGGTTCTGAGGAGGGGACGAAAGGACCCAGGGCAGCACGAAAAGATTGTGTCTGTTTAAAGCACCTTTAGGGCAGGTTGGCTGTGTGTTCTGTTAGGTGCTCACTCTACCCTGGCTGCCGGGCTCCTGGGGGGCTATGGGAGGCGGCCAGCTGCCCCTTGCCTGGACTGGTCCCCCGCTATGGCAGGGCCAGCTTTTGGTGGTTCCTTTGAGGTATTCCTCTCCACCAAGGCTCGAAATTGCTCTATCTGACTCCCTCCATGTTGCAGCCTCTAGAGATACAGGTGGAGTAGATGGGAAAGAACAGTTACCAGGCATAGAGAGAAGCAGAGATTTCAGAATCTTGTAAGATGCGTCCCGCCTGGTCCTGGGTGGGAGTTCCCGACTCCCTTCTAAGACCTGGTGCCTGGAAAGCCAGTGAGTTCGCTCGGGATGGGATTGGAGGGGGTCCCAAACACCCTCCTAGGCCTCGACTAAAGGTCGAAGGGTGTTGGGCTCTTCTTCCCTCTGTGAAGGGCGCTCTACCCAGCTCTGAGCCAGAAGCGAGCCAGGCCGGGCTCTAGTTATGCACTGATGCCCTGGGGCCCACTCGGGTGGAAACCAGGTCCTTGGAAGGCGCTTCCTCTTGAACTTAGTGGTTGTCAGTGGAATTTCAAGGTTTAAAACCAGAGATGCAGGGGCTTCAACTGAAGAGGTTTTTTTTTCTTTTTTTTTCCTACAGTGGTGATAAGAACATAAAGGAAACTCTATTAATTCGAGTAGAATCCTATAATAATCCCAGAATTAGAAAGAACCTCGAGAAAACTTCTGGTCACTAATCGTACCCCTCTCCCTACCGGCCCCTTGGTGTATCTGTCCTGGTGATTTTCTGAGCTTGTTAGGGCTGCTCTGTCTGTCTTTGGGTCACGCATTCAGTTATTAATTGAGCACCTGCCGTGAGCCAGGCACTGTTCTCAGCGCTCACAGGGTGCCTGTTCTCAAGGAGCTTGTCTTCTAGAGGAGAGATGACTGGTAAACCAGTAAACAACAGTTACAGGTCGGGGTGTGTGCCCAGGTCTGGGTAATGGAGAGAGGGCTGAAATGCGGGCCGGGGTCGAGTCGCTGGGCTTTTTTCGGTGAAACAGGAACACACAGGCCTAGTTTTGGTGTTGTATCCCATTGTATTGAGTTTATCCTTCACAGAGCTCATCACGGGATGGTACAACATTAGTAGTTTGTAGCATTTGAAGTGAGACACTAAAACTTATTGTTCTTCGTGTAATAGTTATTGTAGAACTGCCGTTTGTTGAGTGCTGTACTGAGTGCTTTCTGTGTATTAATCCATTAAATCCTCACTGCAACACCTGGGGACATGAGCCTCAGAGGTTAAGTAACTGGTTCAAGGTCACAGAACCACTGACTAGAAGAGCCAGGTGCTGAACCCAGGTGGTCTGGCTACGCAGTTTAACCTCTTAACTCTCTTCTGTTGTATTTAAAGATGTCTTCCCAGATCCACATTGTGAACGGAGAGAGGCTTTCCTCATAAAACCACTAGTACTTTACCTGTTTATAAGGCCTCAGAGTCTCTAAGCCCAGTGACAGATTTTCGAGGGCTGAGTGGGAACTGAATCCTAAATGTGAACTGGGTGGTACTTGTGTTTTCCCAAATAGGTCCTAATTTTGACTAACAGGAAAAAGGCTCCCAACCTGCTAGTTACCGAAGGATTACGAATCACTGTGTTCTGGCCATGCAGGTGTCCTGTGTGAGACCGTGATAAAATCAGTTATGCCGTAGTAAAACAGGAGTATCCTGCTTTCCAACCAGTCCTAACCCCGGCCGCCTCTTACCCCCACCAGAGGTTTCTTAAACATTTCTTAAAAGCACATTATTGACCTGTCTTTTAAAAAGACAGGTTAAAAAAAATTATATAGTGGTAATGTTTTTTAAAGTTTGGATGGAAAGAAGGGCCTAGCCACATCATTCTTGCCCAGAGCTCCCAGCTACAGTTGTCCATTAGAATTGCATGGGGAGCTATTTAAAAATACTGAGGCCTAGGTGGGTTCCAGTGATCTCATTACATTGGTGTTCCAGTGATCTCAAAACATTCTGTTTTGCTTATTACCTTCTAGTCTTTAATATATTTTTTCACCTTCTTGCAGTAGCCCTGTTAAAAAAAAAAATCCATCTCTATCTAAGAAAAATTTTACACACGTAAAGTGGAAGTGAGAAGTGGACTTTTTTTTTTTTTTCTGATTGAGAAATGCCTTTTCTAACTAAAGAAGTAAGACATGTCCTTATGGAAAATTTGAGAAACAGGCAGATTTTTGTACCTCTAAAAGACACATTGGTTTCTAAAAAACAAGCCATGTGAATCCCATGGCCAAGAATTCTGGGCATATGTGAGAATGGGCCCTTCGCACAGCCCCACCGTTTAAACTTGGAAAGGATTCACACGTGCCTGAGGTGACCTTTCCTCTGGATGAAGGCCAAGGTCCCCAAGCAGTGGAGCAGGCATCTCTTTCCAGGTTCAGCTCTTCCACATAAATGCAATGGTTTCTCAAAGCCTTGTGGGAACTTTCTGGTCAGAAGTGTAGCATGGCTAGTGTGAGTTTTTAGGGAAAGGTGAGAAACCATTCTCCTTGAAGGGTTTTTGCAGCCCCACTCCTGTCAGCCATGGGAGAACAATAGTGGGGGTGTGAGTTGTTGAAATTGCTCATGTCGCCCCCTCTCCATGCAGTGGTCTAATACCCCCCAAACGCAGCCGTGGGAAGCCAGCCCTGTCTCGAGTGCCCTTCCTGGAAGGTGTGAACGGAGACTCTGACTACAGTGGTTCAGGTGAGGAGTGGTGTACAGGTGGATCAGTGGGGGTAGGGGTGGGGGTGGGCGCAGGCTTTGCAAAGATCCGGCTCTGTGGGCTGCAGCCAGCCAGACCTTGAGCTCCTCCAAACCCTGGGGCGTGGGGCAGGGAGGTGGTCGTCCCACCCATGTCATTCAGAGTTTTTGTTTTTCTTTTAATTCATCTTCAGTTTGAATTGGTAATACAGGCCCATGGTAACAAAAACCAGAAAGGTACAAAAGGATACCTAATGAAAAGCCAGGGATCCTGTCCCTAGAACAACCACTGTTAGAAATTTCTTTTGTGTCTTTTCAGATGTAATCCATACATATACAAGCCAAAACCTCTGTGTGTATTTCAGAGTGACTAGAGAAGTCTAGTGTACACATGTTCCTCTAAACCATGCTTTTTGTGTTCAGTTAATAATATATTGTAGAGAGCTTTCTGTGCTTTTTATCGTCTGCCAAACGTCCCATTATACAGGAGTGCCATCATGTACAGTTGGACATGTAGGTTATTTTCACCTCTTTATTACAGTCAGAGTTGCTGTGAGCAGCCTTGGACATAGATGATTTTGTATCCATGGGGAGTATATCTGTAGATTTGGAGTTGCCTTATTGAAGGAAATGAGCACTTGTAATCTCGAGAGATACCGTCAGTCTGCCCGCACTGGCGTCATCAGTGATAGCCTGGATCACCGACTCTCACACATAACCCTGCCATTTCATGTGATCCGGTGCCTTCAGCCTTCCCCTCGTGACACATTCTACTCCAGCTGGTCCAAACCATGAAATACTTGGGTCTTGTCTCCTTAGACCAAGGGAATAAAGGGCAGGGCAGGGCCAGAGGAGAGCGCTGGGTGGTGCCCAGGTGGAGCAGGTGCAGGGCGGGCTGTCCTCTGAGCACTCTCTCCAGCCCTCCCTTGGCCGGCGTGCACTGTCTGGCCCTGTCTTTGAAGCTTTCATCAACGCACAGGCTTCAGGGCTTCTCTTTCCCTCCTTCCTTTTCTCAGCTGCTGATCTTTCCTTAGCATCCGCTTTTTCCCGGTATGTGTATGAATGAATGCACGCGTGCGTGTGTCATTGCTGTCTAACTGTAGCGTCCAGGAGGCAAGCCTTATGTCTGGATGCATTTGTACAGCATCTAACAAAACCAGGACGGGGTGGTACATGCTGTGTGCTCTGGTGGTGACATTTTGTTCTTATTTTAAAAACCACATACTTATTAAAATGATGTTGAAGGAAATTGACCTCCCACCATTCCATCACCCTAACACAATTGTCTTCATTTCTCTGTGTTGCTTTCTGTTTATTTCAGGCACGTTTTTTTAACAAAATGCTGATCTAAAACACATGCTCTTTTGTATTCCTTTTTCAATGTCATCTCATACTTTTTTCGTATTGACATAATCTTTATATATCTCATTACTACAATAACATACCTTTCAATCAATGCATTATAATTTACTTAACTGTTCTATTGTTAGACATTTGGTTATTTTCAACTTTAACATTTTACATCATGTAATGAACCCATGTTTTTGTTCAAAATCGTTTTATACGTTTTTAAAGTTATTTTTCTTAGACAAGTTCCCAGGGAAGGAATTTACTGGAGCAGATGGTTCATACATTTTATTTTATTTTTTTACGGCTCTTGAGACATAACCACCAAATTACATTCTGGAAGGATCGGGCTGGGCTGCAGTTGCCTCAGCGGCATACGATTGCACCAATTTTCCCGCAGCCTGCCTCTTCAGGATTGGATTTTATCTTTTTGTTGTTACTGCTATTGATTCAGTAGGTAGAAAACAATGCCTCGTGATTAGCAGTACATTTTTTAAAAACTATAAATGAGGGTGGTAATGTTTCCTTAGAAACATAATTTCTACTCTGAGATTTGGGCCTTTTTCCTTGGTTGAGTGTGGTCACCTCCCCATTCCCAGTTTATAGAGGTGCGGGGTGGGGGGAAGAGGAGGCCCCTCTGTGGGTTCAGAAGCATTTGTGAAGCACCCCTTCAGGGGTGCTTGTTAGTGCATTGGGTACAGAACAAAGGAAGCTGAAGAGGCATGGTGCCTGTCCCGGGCAGGACACCCAGTGTGAGGTTTGACAAAAGCAGGCACGTAAAGGACCCGCAGGCCTGCTTGGCTCTGCTGAGTGTTGTGCATCCAGGTGACCTGGGTGGCCAGGTGTGGCCCTGTCAGAAAAGAAGTCATTTAGCAAGTGGTTTTACCGGGATGTCTGTCAGGCATCGTTTTCTGTGAAGCCTTCATCGCGAGGCCTCCTGACTTGGGGAGGCCCGGAGAGCTGGCTGTGGCTCTGCCCAAGCTGGGTTATGGTCCTTCTCCCCGGGGCCCGGGTGATGAAGCAGTGACATTCTTCCAAGGAACCCCACCCTAGGGTTCTAGTCCAGAGGTCGCCAGACTAGAGCCTATGCCTGTTTTTGTAGGACTCACGCGCTAAGAATGGTTTTTACATTTTCAGATGATTGAAAAATCAAATGAATATTTCGTAACGTGAAAATGATAAGAAATTTCAAATTGCAGTGTCCAAAACTAAAGTTTTATTGGGACACAGCCACACTCATTCATTTACAGATTGTCTATGGCTGCTTTCCTACTACAAAGCGGAGTTGAATAGTTGTAACAGAGACCATGGCCCACAGAACCTAAAATACTTACTCTTTGGCCCTTTACAGAACAAGCCCTGATCTAGGGTGAGAACTTCTCAGGAAGGGGCAGGGAAGAGAAAATATGGAGGGGGTGTTGCTGACTCATTGCTCAGTCAAAAGGAGGCCACATGCAGGCCTCCTGGGCACCATTCCATGTCCCCTTTGGGCACTGTCTCCTCCCCTCCCCCACCCCCAGGCAGAAGCCTCCTGATGCCCTTTGAAGACCGTGGAGACCTGGAGCCCCTGGAGCTGGTGTGGGCCAAGTGCCGAGGCTATCCCTCCTACCCTGCCTTGGTGAGTCTGCCCCAGATGCTGCCACCCTCCCTCCCTCCCCTGGGCGGTTCTGGCCCCCGCCTTGCCTCGGGGGCTTATCTGATTGGATCAAGCCAGCAGAGTTGGTGGGAGTCAGGGCGCCTTCAGCTGCAGAAGGGAGGGAGGTTTTGCCCCAGCCTTGGGTTGGTCAAACCAGCAAGGCTCCCAGCTCAGGGAGACAGACTAGGGAGGGCTCTTAGGGATTGATGGATTGATTTGCTAGTGCATAAAAGTAATGTGTGTTCATTGTAGAGAGTTTTAAAAGCTGCTCATCATGCTTAGATGTTTTATTAAACATCTGTCATGCTAAGTTCTTGAAATACTGAGGAAGGTGTGGTTGTTTTCATCTTGTAGGGAAAAAAACCTGAGGCCCTATGTGTTTGTTACCCATGGTCACCTAGCTATTAAGTGGCAGGGTTGCAATTTGAGCTCAGGGCTTAAAATGTGTGATACCTGTGTTCTGAGCCACCAAGTTCAAAATCATCCACAGTCACGTCTACTCAGAAGTGACCTCTTGGTGCAAATCCAGTCAGCCTTTCTTTTTTTGTTGGATGCATAAATATGCACATATGAGACCACACTCCGTTTAGCCTCCCTTTCACTTACCAGCACACCGTAAACATGCATGTCTTGTGCCATTAAACATTCTTCACCAACGTCACTTTAATGACTGCGTTGTCTTTAGTTGTATGCATGGACTTACCTTATTTTAATCATTCCCTAGTTGGTCATTTAAATTGTTTGGCATTTTTCTCTATGATAAACAGGCAGCAGTAGACATCAGTATAGCTCTGCCTTTGGGCTTATAATTGTTTCTTTATAGGGTGTTCTTAGGTGCGCCTTCGTGGGGCAGCGGCCGTGCAAACTCCTGCTGCACGTTGCCCAGGTGCCCTTTAGAAAGTTAGTCCTGGTGGAGACTCCCGGCAGCAGTAGCTGAAAATTCCATTCTTACCACCTTGATTGTTACTTCTTAGAGCGCTTTCTGTATCGGGGAGGTGCTGTCCATCCGGCCCTGGAACACGCTGATTCTGACCTTTGCGGCATGTCAGAACCATCCAGGGGAAGTTTTTAAGCCATGCAGGTACTGAGGCTCCCAACTACCAACACAGACTCTGAGAGCAGACCAGCCCATGAGTATGTTTTCAAAAGCTTCCCAGAGGCACCTGTAGCCAGGTTTGAGAACCCGCCCCCAACCTCCTGACGCACACAGAGCTCTGGGCTGCTCCCAGCTCGTGCATGTCTGTGGCTCTGGCCAGTCTAACAGCCGCCTCTTATGGTAAGGAGGGAAAGAACTCTGATCCTTTTTGGACAGGTGAGGAAACTATAGCTCCAAAAGGTTATAGAGCCTGCTAGAGCCATCCTGGAGTCCACATTGCCTGCCTCACTTCTTCCTCAGCAGTCGCAAGTGGGGGAACCCATGCTCTCATCCATTGCCAAGGGGGTTGGGCCCGGGGCTGTCTTCACAAGGCTCAGGCTTAGTCGCTGAAGAAGTGGTGAAGGCTGTGCAGGTTTCAGTTTTGGTTGTTTTAAATCTCACAACGCAAAACAGCCAGTCTGAAACTAGTCTTTCTTTCTTTCTTTTTAATTATCTTCTTAATCATACATTTTATTTCATGATAAAAGAAATTCAGCCACCACCAGAAAACCCAATCACCTGAATACAACCTGTGTTTTTATTTTGGTTTACGCTGTTCCAGTCATTTTCCTGTGCTTAAATATGTACAGCTGGCCCTTGAAGAACACGGTTTGCACTGTGTGGGTCCACTTATTCGTGGATTTTTTTCAATAAATACACAGTTGGCCCTCCACACCCCCAGCTTTCACATCCGCGGATACAGAGAGCTGACTCCATACTTGGTCTGTGCCATTTTATAGAGGGGACTGGAACATCCACGGATTTTGGTAACCATGGGGGCCCTGGAACCAATCCCCCATGGATACCATGGGACAACTGTAGTCAGGTTTCTGGGGAGTCAAAAGTTATACATAGATTTTCCACTGCAGTCAGTGCCCCTCACTGCTCTGTTCAAGGGTTGACTATACTTGCATCCATAGTGAATGCACAGCTTTTAAATTTGAGGGGGGAGGTTCTTATTCTTTAAAAAAAATGGTTTTTGTTTTTCTATAAAAGTAAGGTATCTGCATTATAGTAGTTTGGGAAAAATAGAGAAAAGCAACACAGATCCCCACCAGTCTAACATGTCGACTATAAGCATATATTATTCCTTCTATTTATTGTTTATAAATTGTATCCGTAATAGTGTATGTACACATTTATTATACATGTTAAAGTTTATCACAAGCTTTATTTTCATGTTGTTTCACATCTGTATAACATTTGAGTGAATGGACCATTATTTATTATTTTGGGACACATTTGCCTCTTTAAGAAGGGAGGAGCGTTCTCCTTAAGTGGCAGACTTACCCACCTTGCCGCTGCCCTGCGGGGACATTTTTCACTATCTGCCCCACATGCAAGGCATGAACCAGCAAGCTTGTGCAGAGAAAACATCGGAGGAGGCCCACTGTCTTGTTTGGTGATGGAGGAAGCTCTGGGGGCTTGTGTGGTGGTTTTGAGCAGGCCCTTAGCTGCAGTCCCGCCCAGGAGGGACAAACAGGCTGGGAGATAGAGTTTTGACCAAATCACACAGCAGGGCAGGGTAGGCGTGGTTCTTCCTTAGTGTAAACTCGTAACCAGAGCACCTGCTTCCAACTGCTTGTCTTGAGAGAGCTGGAGGGAGGCTGGCAGACACCCAAAGGGAAATAATAGAGCAGATTATTATGAGAAGAGACCCCCAGAGACAGGGTGTAGAAATGAAGATTGCTCCATCTCTAGAGAAAGCCGCTTGCTCAGTGTGTCTCTCTGGCCTTAGCACGTACAGGTTATCGGCCGGCTGCTCTGGAAGAGGGGCTGTGCAGGGGGCTGTGGGCAGCAGAGGCCCCAACCTTGTGCAAATGCCTGGTTTTAGTCCCGGCACTGGCCTCAACCAGCTTCCTCCTCTCTTCCTCCTGTGCTTGGCATTTCCCGTCAGCTCATACCTGTCGGAAGGCTTCTGAATGTCAGCAAGAGGCTGAAATGAGGTGGTGATGTGTGAATGACTAGGCGCTTCGCTGACCGGAGAGTTACTGTGTTGGTGCCACCAGGCAGTTGGCTGAGCCTTGGCCTTGTGGCGAAACAACCTGGAGGACTCGTTCCCCCAGTTTCCTGCCACATCATCCTTCCCTCAGCAACCCGCCAAGCTCCGTCTTCTAGCTTCTCTCGGGTCTTACTGTGGAGGTGTCACAAGTATACCTGGTCCATGCAGCAGGAAGAATGACAGTCTGACAGAACCCAGGGGAGGGGCTGATGCAGAACCTTCTCCAAAGCTGTGCTGTCTGGGAAGGCCCCTGAGCATTGGGAGTGCATCGCAAAGGGCCCCCGGGGAAATGGACAGGAAAGCAAAGGTGTCCTCTCTCCCCTAAGGGACACTGCGAGGAAGGAGTTTGCCTGTCTGACCCGGATGTCAGAGACGCCGCTCCAAGTTCTGACTTCCCCCAGGCTGGTTTTCCGATGCCTTCCGTTTCAGCTCTGGGCCCTGACGTGTCGTGGCGCAGGCTCCCTCATCTAAAGCACTGACTGGTTGGGCAGGGCCAGGGATTGGGACAGCGAGCGGGAAATAGTCAGGATTTCCATGCGGGGCACTGCAGTCATGGAGGAGGTCAGCCCCTCATCACGTGGGGGTGGCCTCGCGGAGCCCCGCATTGCTTGTGGGGGGTCAGTGCTGCCCTGCTCGCCCCGCCCACCCCCAGCTGAGTGCCGGCTCCTTCCCACCTCAGATCATCGACCCCAAGATGCCTCGGGAGGGCCTGCTGCACAATGGCGTCCCCATCCCTGTGCCGCCGCTGGATGTGCTGAAGCTGGGAGAGCAGAAACAGGCCGAGGCTGGCGAGAAGCTCTTCCTTGTCCTCTTTTTTGACAACAAGCGCACCTGGTGAGTGGGTGCTGCTGCGGGCGGTTGTGCCAGGGCGCAGGCTGGGGCCCGGCGGGAGGCTGAGCAAGTGCCCACACGCTGGAGAGACATGCGGGGGCTGTGGGCTCGGTCACCCTGCGTCCACCCAGGGGAGGGGAGGGTTACTTGCCGGCAGCTGCCCTGCGCGTGCCAAGTTCCAGTAATGCGTGTCTCTAACAACACTGATGAATCGTGGTATTAATAACCAAGAGCAGAGTCCCTGGGACACGTGTCTCTGAGATGGAAATTGGATTCAGAAGGCTTTCTGGGGAGAGCTGTGGGATGAGGGACGCAGCGTTGGGCAGAAGGAAAGGTTGAACCGCAGTGCACTTGCTCCTGAGGCCTCAGCTGATCCTGTGGGGGGGCCGGGGGGCTCCTTATCAGTGTCAGAAAGGGGGGCTGTGCCTTTGTACCTCCCCTCTCCCATCAACTAGTCACTGAATGCTGGCTGCCCTGGGAGGGGCGTGGCCTTGGGCCAGGCAGCTCCCTTGGTGGAGGGTGATTCCTGGAGGGAACTCACCCAGAGCCTGTCAGCTGCCAGCACGTCCCGTGGCTGCTGGGATGTGTCAGTCCTGGGGGCGGGGTTCTGGGCCCTGCCGGCCCGGCTAGGCGCCTGCTTGCTCCTGTTTATGAGCACCTTGCGGTTTGTCTTAGCACCAGCAGGAGAGTTCTTTCACCTCTGCTCCCACGGAATAAAGATGTAGGACCAGCTAGTGGAAATGATCATTAATAATAATAATAATAGCTACCATTTCTTAAGTGTTTACTGTGTCCTTATGTAAATTACATGTGATCTCATTTAATCCTTATTTAAATATTCATTGATCCCCTCCCAGTCCATTTTGCAGATGAGGAAGCTGAGGCTCAGAAAGCCAAGGCCCCATAGTCGGAACTGGGATACAAACCAAGACCCAGCCCTGAAGCCTGGGCTCTTAGCCACTTGTAGATTCACCTGGGGATATTTTTTTTTAAAAACCAGGTGGAGGCCCCACCCAAGATCGGTTCGTTGATGCATGGCCTCAGCCCCACTTCCTCGCTGTAGCTCCCTGATTCTCCAGGGCAGACAAGGCCCAGCCTCTGATGGTTCAGCCAGGCCCCAAGGGCAGCACGTGGGCTCCCTTGGCTCCTGGTCCTGATGGCCCCCAAGCAGACAGCACCCTGGGGCCCCGGGAAGGGCCCATGGTGGCCTCCAGTCTGGGGTGTCCGCCTGCTGCTCTCTGCCTGTCCCTCCCCCTTGGCTCCTGGTCCTGGGCAATGGGCCCTGAGCAGCCCCCTCGTGGGAGGGGTCCACCACGGCCTACGTCTCTTACGGCGCTTGTATTCTAGGCAGTGGCTTCCGAGGGACAAAGTCCTGCCCCTGGGTGTGGAGGACACCGTGGACAAGCTCAAGATGCTGGAAGGTCGCAAGACCAGCATTCGCAAGTCGGTGCAGGTGGCCTACGACCGCGCAATGATCCACCTGAGCCGGGTTCGGGGGCCCCACTCCTTTGTCGCCTCCAGCTATCTGTAGGAGGGGGCCCGAGGGACACAGAAGAGCTTCTCTCTGCCCCAGCCAGACGTATGGCCGGCAGCTTCCCCCTTTCCTAGCAGGCCAGAGCTGGGCTGTGTCCTTTCCGAGGGCAAGGCCCAGTTTTTACCAATTGCATGGTTCCACTGGCGGGCCTGCTATGTGCCAAAAACTCCCACCTGAGCTCCTCAGGGGCTCGTCCACTGTAGAACCAGTTAGAAGTAGAAACAGCTGTGAGGCCCAGCTGAGGAGATGGGCCCCGGAAGGCGAGGAGTCCTGGGCTCTTTCTCACAGGTGTGCCCGGCCCCGTCCCCCACCCCCAATTAACTACACCTCAGGGCAAGCGAGGCTCTGCCACTGACCCCAGAGGTGCTGTGGATACTCGGGTCCCACGGGGAATCTCACCGAGCTCATCTTCTCTCCTCTCCTCCCTCACCCATTGTCACCCTTCCTCCCCGCCCCATATTCTCCTCTACCCAGTGTTTTTCCTGTGTTCCCTTCCTTGACTTTCTCTTGTGCCAAACTGACAGAAACCATCACCAAACTGGTCTTTTTGTTTTGATGTCTCATTCCCTTTGAGGCCAGCTGCTACGCTAGGTGGGTGCCTCCGCCTGGCCCCTCAGGGCGGAACAGAGGCCAGCCTACCCCTCGGTGACCCCTCCACCAGCACACACACCCTGCCCCCCACCTTACCCCAGCCCGACCTGCCCTGTGCATGTGCAGACACCAGCTGAGGCCGCGCCGTGAGGGATTGCCCCCTGGGATTGCGGTGGAGTCCCTCCTGCCCTCGCCCTGTCTTGCCCAGAGGCGGGCTGAGGCTGAGCCGGCTCCTGTCAGCAGACCAGGCTGGATGTGTGAGTGTCCGTCTGTCCACTGGGATTTGAGGGTGGGTGGGGTGGAGCCGGGTCTGCCTCTTCATCCCTCCTCTCCACCCTCCTCCCCCTATCCACCATGGGCGGCGTGGTGCTCTGCCCTGCCCAGCCTCTGCTGCTCCCACTTCCCAACTCCAGGAGCCCAGCACTTTGATGTCAAACCCTCTGCCCCCTTCCTCCTTTCCCTTCAACCCCCTCCCCACCATCACCTTCTCAAAAACGGAAGGAAAAAAAAAACTGTGAAACGGGGAATGTTGACTGACAAACCACCACAACTTTCAGAGGCTTCGATGTCCGTTCTCTGGATGTTTCTTTTCACCTCTTAAGCACCAAAGTTGCAGGGCCAGGTCGCAGGCCACTGATTACCATGTTGTTTTTTAACCTGATGTTCTTTTTAATTGTTTTAAATTTTTCATAGGGGAGTTTTGGACAAAACAAGTCACTGGGGAGATCACTGCCATTTTTACACACAAGTTTTTAAAAATACAACCAACCAACCACCACAACTTCTTATACAATTTGGGACAAGAGCCAGAGTTTTAAAGGGAACCAACAAAACTCTCCAACATAAAGGATGGGGTTTTGGATTTTGTACAATACTAAAAATACAATACAGCATGTGGCTAGGGAAGGACATGGTGTATATAATTGTAAAATACTGTTCTAAATTATTCAGGCCTATAGTTTCCATTACTGGAGTCCTCCATTGTGTGACTGAGTATTTTAAATGCACACAGTGTGGTTTATTTAAAGGAGCCAATGCACCCCCTCTCCCCAGGTAGTCGGTCGGCTGTGGACTCTGTGACCTTTGTCTCAACCTGTGTTGTAAGATCTCGGGGCTTTCTCTATTCTCTCTCTGGGTCTGTCTCTTCCCCCCAACACTTTCTCTGTCTCTCCTCTTTCTCTCTCTCTCTCTCTCTCTCTCTCTCTCTCTCTCTCTCTCTCTCTCTCTCTCTCTCCCCCCCCCCCCGCCCCCAGTCTCCTTGAATCTTTCAGTCTCTCTCTGAGTCTCATTTTTAGAACTGCTCTTTTAGAACGGGAAACGGCTCAGATCCTGCTGTGGCATGGGGCCTGCGTGTCTCAGTCGCGTCTGCTGTGAAGCACACGATGCTCTATTTATTGTAGAAAGTGACTTTATTTGCTTTCTAGAATTGTTTATAACAGATGGTATAAGAGAGGTAATAAACAGAGAAAACTCTATGCTTGTAAAGAATACAGAAGTTAATTTTACCTACTATAATATGACTGTCTGAAACTTATTTTCTCTCTGAGAAATAAATGTTCTAATGGGCAGCAGTTGCTGTGTTGTGTTTGGTGTCATCAGTGGGGGCCCCTCGCTTCCTAATTTCCGACAGCCCACTCCCTCCTTGAAAGGCCAGGGGCCCTGAAGAATGGGGTTGTTTAGCTGTTGCAGGCTCCCAGCTGGATAGGGCTCTGTCTCTTTGCCTGTCTGTCTCTTGGATCCCTGGGAGGAATATGACGATGGTCCCTGATGCCCTTCCCTCCCAAACAGCACTGCCTTCTGGGAGCGCTGGAAGGGCCAGCCCACCTCCCACGCCTCGGCTTCCCTGTGGCTGTTCTTTTGGGCGTATCTGCTCCTCTGCTCCTCATTTCGTGGCAGAAGTGGCCCTGGGGACATCCTGGCCGGAACCTGGGAACCTGTTTACCAACTGTTGCCGTGCAGCAGGCTACCCATCTGTCCCCTTGTACCTGCCCCTAAAGAAAGGAGAGTGTGAGACGAATCCTTTCAGGGACTTTGTTTCACCTTTGTGTTTACACCTTAAGTCTCCCTGTTTGGCCCCAGGGGATGGCTGGTCAGGCAATGATGGGTAAGAGTCCCCACAGGGGCGGGGGAAGACAACCTAAGCCAGGCGGAGCCACGTGGGGACCAACAGGAAAACCCACGGGGTTCACAGAGGTGGGCACAGCCCCCCACCTTCCCCAGGCTAAGGAGAGCGTCTGCCTCTGTGGCTGCATTCCTTCCCACAACCTCCAAGGGAAGAGATTCAATGATGTGCTCTCCATCTATTCATATGTATAAAGGTTTTGTCCCTTGGGGAAGCACATACATCCTGAGACTTACGGTTCAGCTGCCTGCAGGCAAGGGTGATTGGCTTGAATCAGTTTCCTGTTAGGATGTGTGGGATTCACAGATCTTGAGATTGACAAGCTTTATCTCCTTTACTTCCTCACCTAACTAATGAAAGCTATGTGTAGGCCCGATTTGGGGCTCAGTCCTTGAGGCTGCACGTCCCCCTGTCCCCCTGCCCCTCTTCACTCTATTCATGGCTACTGTCTTCTTAACCCTGCGCCGCCCTCCTCGCTCCCCACAACCCTAGTCGCGTGGGACACGACAACCAAGCTTGCAGAATTCGACTCTAGGATGCTCATGTGTCATTCGCATTGTCTGTCCCCATGAGGGGTCCTTGAGCCTATCGGGTCTTCATGTTGCAGATGAGGAAACTGACCAAGATTGAAAGACCTGTCCAAGTTCAGCCAGGCAAGAAATGGTGGCAGAATCCTGGGACAAGGATCTGTCCCAGGCTTTTCTCATGGGCTCCACACATTTCAGGGCTGTGCTGGCCTGTTCTGTGCCTTTCTTCCTCTCTCTCAGTGGCTGTGGCTCCATCATTTCTGGAAAGGCACATCTTAAAGAGCAGAATCAGAGGGAGCGTTCCCAGGGACAAAGGAACTGCGGGGTTTCGGGCCCTAGGGCAGCTTTCCCATCTCCGCCCCTCCCCTCTCCCATCTCTCTGTCCCTGCCTGGCTCCTGTGCTGTCTCAGTGGTATGGCCAAAACACACAGGTGTCTCCTGATACCTCCTCAGGACCTTTGAAATTCTTGTCACTGAAGTCCCCAAAGTGAGAACGTTCTCGGTTTGGTTTGGTATGACCTGAACGCAGTACCGAAGGTCCTGAGTTACGCTGGGAATGCAGAGCTACACTCCAGGGTGCTTACATTGCTGACAACGCCGCCGAGGCAGGTCTGAGGCTCCCGAGCCAGCGAGCGGAGGAGTTTGGGAGAGAGACATCAGGCTTGGTTGGGATAACAAAAGCTTTCAGAAGAATGAAGCAATTAGTTCAAGTCTTGAAAAAATGAGGTTAAAAATCCCCATTTATAAATTTATATTTTGAATTGCGAAGGCAATTTAGAGCAAAATTACATGCTCTCCCTATAAAACATCTTGCAAACACAGTAGAGGAAAGATGACCCGATGGGCAGGAATTTAGCAGGCGAGGATAAAAAGAGAAGGCAGTGTAAACACAGAGGGTGCCAAAAAAATGTAGACACATTTTAATACAGGAAAAAACTATTAAAATTGTAATACTCAATATATACCGATAACAAAAGGCGAATATGAGACGTGTATACATTTTTTGGGCGCCTCCGGTAGATGAAGGAAGGGGATTAAGCTAAGGCAGAGCCCAGGGAGGTATGGAGCATATTCCAACTAATGACGAACCACCATTCCATCTGGAAGCCACTGAGGTGGCCTGGAAGTGTGTCAGGATTATGAACCCTGTCACTGCCTGTGTGACTTCAAGTATGTCTTCGACCTTTCTGAGCCCCTCGAAAACTGCCTTAATAGAAGACCCCGAAGCCAGGGTGAGGCATTAGTATGGGAAGTGGCAGCATCCATGGAAGGATTAGACAGGAGGAGAACTCGCCTGGAACTTGGCAACTAATTAGACGTCAGAATCAAAAAGAAGGAATGTGGGGGCTGGCCCGGTGGCTCAGGCGGTTAGAGCTCCGTGCCCCTAACTCCGAAGGCTGTCGGTTCGAGTCCCACATGGGCCAGTGGGCTTTCAACCACAAGGTTGCCAGTTCGATTCCTCGAGTCCCGCTAGGGATGGTGGGCTGCGCCCCCTGCAACTAGAAACAGCAACTGGACCTGAAGCTGAGCTGCACCCTCCACAACTAAGACTGAAAGGACAACAACTTGAAGCTGAACGGCACCCTCCACAACTAAGATTGAAAGGACAACAACTTGACTTGGAAAAAAGGCCTGGAAGTACACATTGTTCCCCAATAAAGTCCTGTTCCCCTTCCCCAATAAAAAGAAGGACTGTTACCACCGGATTGGTGGGTGGCTGGAGGGATCCGTAAAGGGTTTGAGGGAAGGAGACAGAGTTTAGTCTTTGCTGAGTTTGCCTACAGGACATCTGAGAAAAGCTCCCAGGAGGCCGATGGAACTGGGCCTGGAGATCAAGAGGAGGGTGGGAGCGGAGGACGGAAATGTGGGGAACTGGAGCCCAGCAGGGCAGCTACGAGAATGGCCAAGGAGAGGGGGAGGGCCGGCCTGAGGAAAGCCCCTTATGTTTAGAGGCTGAGGATGGAGACTGCCTGCAGAGGGGTCTGGTCCCGGATGGCCTCACAGAATGACAAGGTTCAAGGGCCTTTTAGGCCCACTGACTCATCTCCCCGAGGCGGGTCAGACGTTCAGCCTCACAGAGCAGGAAAAGGCAATGCTGGACCAGAACCCAGCATTTTCTGCTCTCTGCAGGCACACATACTCAGAGCTCTCCAAGTGAGCAGAGTTTTTAATTATATCAATGCCGTGATGAAAATGTATATACGCACGTCTAAAATGCCATGATCTAGGAGCACATGGGGGTACTCTGACCAGAACAGAAACTCTCATTTCCCTAAAAAGTTCTAAAATACCACCGAAAGCAATTGCCAAACACCTGTTGGTCACTCCCGTTAATGTATCCGTTTCTGTTAACACTTGAGTGGGGTTTGCCTTTCAGATGGACTCTCCTGACCTGGTTAGGTTGTGAGCTTTGACTTTGAGAGAAGAGGAGATGAGTGGGGAAACTGCCAGGCTCTGGGAGGGGTGCTGAGGGAGATGGAATGTGGGGGCCAAGTCCACCCCTGGCTCTGCAATGAGTGTGAACGTGTGGCCCTGCCAGCTGCAGCCAGTCAGAGCTGGCACGAGGGAAGGGGGTCTTGGGCGGAGACAGAAGTTTCTGCCTCATTTTGTGGTGGGGAAGAGGAGCTGGAGAGGTGTGTGTCTGCTCGGCCAGAACTGGAGGGCTGCTTCCATTCCACCTTGGCACGGAGGGTGCGGGGGGAAGGTTCCCCTCTGCTTGCCTTTTCCCTTCAAGGGTGGCAGAGGGCCCTAGGGGTGGAAAGAAAAGAAATCTATATACGTATTAAACATGTTAATGTATTATTTATATTTCTATATACGAAATGTCAGACAATTAAGTTCGCAAACTTTTCACTGTGTAACTGCACGGTGGAATGTTCGCGAACTTAGTTGTCTGAGCTTCATATGTTAGTATTTGCTACAATTTTAATATTGTTAAGAGGGCTGAGACTCACAGTCTACATGGAATGGAAAAAGCTAATTGTCTGTCGTTAATAATGCTGTATTGCATATTTGAAAGTGGCTCAGAGAGTAGTAAATCTTAATGCTCATCACCAGAACAAAATCCATACGTAAGGTGACAAACGTTAACTAGATTTATTACGGTGATCATTTTGCAATATATACAAACGGCAAATCATGGTGCACACCTGAAACTAATAAAACGTTGTGTGTCAATTATACCTCAATTTTTTAAAAAGCGAATTGTCCCCAAATTTCAGAAGGGTGGTTGTGTTGTTACTTCAAAGAACATTGTGTGTTCCTTGCTTGCTGGTTGGAGGTGGCAGGTGTCAGTCTAACTCCCCCCCATTCTGAAGCAGTGTCTGCATTCCTTCCTCTTCCCTTCTCCTTTGTATTGGCCCCTGTTGGGGACAGAGAGGCAGTCTTGGGGGTGCAATGTTGATGGTTCCTGCTGGGCAAAGATGCAGGGGGCTCAGGGAGGGCCTCTCCCCGAGCTTTGCAGTTCAGAAAGACCCTGAAGGATTTTATTTGAGCTGGTCATGAAAGATTATACAATTTATTTGTTGCTATCTAATTTGGGAGATTTTTTTTTTTTTTAGAAAGTGCAAAGAAGAAACTAAGTTTATTCTAACCACCCAGGAACAACTATTTCCACCATTTTAATGTAATTCCTTACCGTCTCTTTTTCTGGATAGATTGCGTATTTTAGTTTCTTGTATGGGTGGCTGAGTAATCAGCCGCTCTGAGAGGCTGTTAGTTGTCTGTCATCACTGCAGAAGTTCTTGGCATGGCTGAAACAAGGCCCACCACCATCTCCACCCACGTTTGGCTTTTCCTCACTTGTTGTGTATGGTAAAGTGGCCCAAGCCAAACTGTGCGTGTTATTGTTTTGCTTTTCTCTCTTTTGTTTTGCTAAAATATTGGTAGTCTCCCGCAGTTGGACTTGAGTGAGAGCTGTGTATCTCCATCCCAAGAACTTTGGTACTGAGGGTGCATTTCCATGGAAATAAGTCCTAGATCAAACTCTGTCCCTTGTTCAAACATCTGTGAGCGAAGAGACCCCCAAACGGCCATATAATTTCTTCTCCATCTTGAGACGCTCCTGCTCTTTGCCCGCAGTTATAGCCACCAGCACCTGGCATGCAAGGTCATTCCAAGGGCGAGACCAGCAGCCACATAGTCAGGTCCGGGGGCAGGAGCAGTGGAGCTTTAGACCTTGAACACTGTTGCTGCTTTAGATACAACTTTACATACAGTAATTAAGGTACACAACACGTAAGCTGAAGCTCCATGAATTTTTACATGTGTATCCATCCATGAAACCCCCACCCAGATCAAAATATAGAACATTTCCATTGCCCTAGAAAGTTCCCCATGTTCCTTCCTAGTCAATATCGCCCCCTCCCAGGGGAGTGGCCGTACAGCAGTGTTGCCTGTTTTTGAATGTCGTATAAATGGAAGCATACGGTACGTGCTCTTTTGGGTCTGGCTTCTTTCATTCAACATCATGCCTTTGAGCTCCATTCCTGTTGTGCGTGTTGCTGTAGTTTGGGTTTTGTTATTGCTGAGTAGCATCCCACTGCGTAAACACACTGGGGTTTGTTTACCTATTCTGCTGCTGGCGGGCGTGGGTGGCTTCAGGTTTGGGGCTGTCGTGAGTAACACTGCTGTGCACATTCTCGTGCGTGGCGTTTGGTGGACACAGCATGCGTTTCTCTTCAGTGTATCTCCAGGAGCAGAATTACTAGGTCACAGGACAGCTTTAGTAGACTCTACCAAACGGTTTTCCGCTGGCTGTATAATTACACCCTGCCAGCAGCATATGAGAGAGACCAGGGGTCCACATCCACGCCAACACTTACTCTCTCCAGCCCATGGTGTTTGCGCCAGACCTGCTAGTGGAATGGCTTCCGCTAAGCTCCATTATACAGCCAGGCTTCTCTCTTCCTTTATAAGACTACTTGCTTCACCTAGGGAGCTCCCCTTTGAGGGGTCGGGTGAGGTGGGAGAGCCGGCTTACCTCCCATCTCCATATGCCTGTGCCGCCAGAGCCCTGCACTGGCTCTTTGGGGAATAAGATTTCTTAGCTCAGAGTAGTGCACCCCTCCCTGGCCCTTCCTCCTCCCCTCTGGCCCTTGGGTTCTGGGGGTCTGAACACAGCCTCAGGGGCCCCTTCTTTTGTACGGACCCAAGATGTCAACATTTCAGACCTCAGGCATCCTGAGTACCGGCTGGGCAAAGGCACCCACCACTGCACACGGGTCTGAATCCTTCTGTCCCCTGGCTGATGCCTGAAATTCCATTAGCACATCATGGTTTCCCTCTCAAGGCCATGGTCCACAGGACAAGCCTGTGACCCAGCTTTCCTTTGAGTTATTGGTATTCCAGTGTGAATAAAGAATGTGCGAACAGGTTTTGATGAGGCAGCGTAGCAAATGACACTGGATCTTTGAGGGGAGGATTAAAAAGGGGATGAAAAGGACCTATTTGCTGTTGGCTGACCTTGGTGACACAGATGCACATTTCAGAGTCATCGAGGACGAAGGCTCAGAAAACTCTGCAGTGACTTCCAAGGAAGTGCTCAGGTCACCAGTGGGGAGAAAGAAGGTCTGAGATAAGAAGGCAAGGTCAGAGAAAGAGACCCAAGGGAGCCTTTTTGGGAAACAAAGCTCTGGAAACAAAAGATTGCAGAGCCAGAGTTCACTCAGGCAATGGTTTGAAGCTGGCCTGCCTTGGGCGCAAGACTGGTCTGGGTCTAGGCCCGAGCTGAGCTGTGAGATGAGGACGCAGGCTTTCCTGGGCTTCTGGCTCCGCTGCGGTTCTGGGCACATCTGGGTTTTGGCGGCCAGAGCCCAGCCAGTCCTCGTTCTGTCTCCCTCCTCCCTCTCCTCCCTCTTCCCTCACGCCTTCCCTTCCCTTTCTCCGTGTCCTCTCTTTCTCCTTCTTTAAGCCTCTCTCTTCAAATATTTTTGTTTTTTAATTTCAATTGGTTTATGTGGTTCAAAATTTTTAAATTCAGGAGCATCTCCCTCCTCCTAGTTCCCAGTCCCCTCCCCACGGCCCCCCAGTTCCTCTCCCAGAGGCAACCAGTTTTACCAGTTGCATATATGACCTTCCAGAGATACTTTAGTATCAGTGTGTGTGTCCCCTTTTGCATACAAACATAACACACTGTTCACACGGGCCTAGGCTTCATTTTTAAAAATTATCTTTATTAAATATTGCCTAGATACAAAAATAGTAGTTATACAATACATATAATTTTAAAAACCCATGATCCAGTCAGCCACCCAGTACCCAGCCCCTGTCCTAGACACAGAAGCAGAGCTTCGGAAATCCTCTGCGAGGCCCTTCCCCACCCACCTCTTCTTCCCCTGCATCCTATCCTGAGTGTTATGCTTATCGTGCCCTTTTCTTCGTTATAGTCCTGCCACAGGTTTCTATCACCACACGATAAATACTGTGTGGTGTTTCCCCTGTTTGGTTTTCGAAGAGAAGAAAGTGTATCCCGTGCCGTGTTCTACAACTTGCTCTTATCCCCCTGACGATGATGGTCCTGAGACTCGGTCATGCTGGGACGCATGGCTGTGGTTCTCTCATATTCACTCCGGTACGGAATTCCACTGTATGAAGATAACACAGCTCATTTATCACTGTACTATTTCAGGACATGTGGGCTGCTTCCAATTTTGGCTTCTAGGAACAGCGCTCCTGTGACTGTTCTGGTATGTACAGTTTGGGGTGGTAAGGGCTTCCCTCGGATACTTGCAGGTCCTAAAGAATGCATTGCCACCTGCAGGAGATAAACGCCAAACTGTTTTCCAGGGTGGTTATGCCCAGGCACACACCTGTCAGCATTTTCAGAGTTCCCTTTCCTCCATATCCTCACTGACACGTGGAATGATCAGGTTTTAAAATTTTACAGAATAGTATGTGTGAAATCATAGTGGTTTATATCTTCATTTCCCTGATTATGCACATTGTATTTTTTACTTACAATTTATTTTGGTGATTGTTCCGTATCAGAGCGATGAGGACTTTCTCCTCCTTTCCCCCCCAGTTTTACTGAGAAATAACCAACGTCCATCACTGCGTAAGTTTAAGGTGTACAGCACGGTGGTTTGATTTACATCTATTGTGAAATGATTATCACGGTAGGTTTGGCTAGCATCCATCACCTCATATAGATACAAGGACAATTAAAGAAAGGGGAAAAAAAGAAAAACATTTCTCCTTGTGATGAGAACTCTTAGGATTTACTCTCGTAACAGCTTTCCTATATATCCTGCCTACAGCAGTGTTAGCTCTGGTCACCGTGCTGTACATTTTATTTCTAATGCTTATACCTGGGGGTTTGTACCTTTTCACCACTTTCATCAGATTCTCCCTCGCCCCACTTCTGGTAATAAATCTGATCTCTTTTTCTATGAGTTCTTTTGTTTGTTTTTGTTTTTTTTAAGATTCCACATATAGTGAGATCATACTGTTATTTGTCTTTCTCTGCCTGATTTAGGTCACTTAGCATTGGGCTTTCAAGGTATATCCATATTATTACAAATGGTAGGATTCCCTCGTTTTTTGTTGGCTGAATAATATTCCACTTTATACATACACACAAGGTGGACAATTAAGTTTGCGAACTCATCCTAGACAAAGTGCTACATACCTCATTGCTGAATATCACTATGGTCACCTTCAAAGTACTCCCCTTGGGAAGCTATGCACTGATGCCAGCGCCTAGTCCACCCTTCAAACCAATTTTGGAACTCTTTTTCTGGAATGACCGTCAGAGCTATCGTCGCATTACCTTTGATGTCCTGAATGTCATCAAAATGTCTTCCTTTCAATATTTCCTTTATCTTCAGGTAAAGAAAGAAGTCATTCGGGGCCAGATCAGGTGAGTAGGGAGGGTGTTCCAATACAGTTATTTGTTTACTGGCTAAAAACTCCCTCACAGACAGTGCTGAGTGAGCTGGTGCATTGTTGTGATGCAAGAGCCATGAATTGTTGGTGAAAAGTTCAGGTCGTCTAACTTTTTCACGCAGCCTTTTCAGAACTTCCAAATAGTAAACTTGGTTAACTGTTTGTCCAGTTGGTACAAATACATAATGAATAATCCTTCTGATATCAAAAAAGTTGTAAATAATACTGCTATGAACCTGGGGTGCACATAGCTTTTTGAATGTTTCTGTTTCCTTTGGATATAGTCCCAGAAGTGGGATTGCTAGATCATAGGTAGTTCAATTTTTAATTTTTTGAGAAACCTCCATACTGTTTTCCATCATGGCTGCACCAATTTACAATCCCACTAACGGTGTACAAGGGTTCCCTTTGTTCCACATGTTTGCCAGTATCTCTTGTCTTTTTGATGATGGCCATTCTCACAAGTGTGAGGTGATATCTCATTGTGGTTTTAATTTGCATTTCCCTAATGGCTAGTAGAGTATCTTTTCATGTACCTGTTGGCCTTCCGTATATCTTCTTTGGAGAAATGTCTATTCAGGTCCTTTGCCCAGGGGTCCAGTTTCATTCTTTTACATGTGTCTTCCTCCTTTCTTGGGCTGGAGAGTGTTCCATCATATGAAAATCTGACTGATTTAACCAGTTCCTTATTGATAGACATCGAGTTGGCTCCAGTCTTTTACAGTCAATTCTGCAGTGCATAGCTTTGTACATAGATGTTAAAGCACATCTGTACGTGGGGAGGCCATATGCAGGTTTCTTACACAGGAACCTCCTGAGATGTTTAGATGAAAACGGAAGACAGTTTTTCTCCCCGGTGGCCCTGTGCCTGTCTATTTCCAGCCAATGCCTTTAATTCCCCAAGTTCCCCAAGGTGGGAAGCAGATCTGCCCTGCCTTGTTTCAGCACACCATCTTTTCTCCCAGGTGATGATGCCCGCCCCCCGCCCCAACGCTTTCCTCTGAACCAACAGGAGGAAGGGGAAGGAAGCCACATTGGAGGAGCTTCTGGGGGAGCAGATATTTTAGCTGTGTCTAACCAGGCATCATTTAGGCAAGTGAGGAAATCTCTCTCTTGAGGGAGATATCCTCAAAATCACAAGTGTGGAGGGGGAAGGTAGAAAGGTTTGGATGTGCCCGAAGACTGGTGAGTAGTTTGGGGAGAGACGGGGTGAGAGTTCATGGGACTGAGTGCCAGAGGTTTGGCTGGAGCTCCATCTTGGAGGCCTCAGTGGGCAAAGTGAGGTCCTAGGGTGGGCCCAAACAACTGACTTGCACCAGTAATTCAGATGCACACCTTTTCAACAGAGTAAGGAGGTGCAGCTCAAGGTGAAGGGATGTGGGGTTCAGTAGAGCTGGGCCTGGTTTCCAGACAGCCCAGCTGCTGGTCTGCAAGGTTTTTTCTCTGGGAGATAGCAAATGTATTTTGTTGCATTTGACTGAGATGCAACAAAACCCACCTCTTCTCCCCCACACACTCTTCTTTGACCTGGTATCCTGAAGGTGCAGGGACTCCCATGGGCTGGGTGCCTGGGGCATTGCATGTAAAAGGAAAAGATAAACTGTGCCCTCTGGGAAGTTTGGAAGCTGATCTGGAGAGTGGGGAGCCCTCGCTGGTTAAACAGCTGCAGCAACCATTTTCCAACTAAGTGCTTTAAATTCATTGGTGGCAATCTTCCAATGGTCCAAGTGGGTTGCAGGTATTATGTTATCACGCCCCTTTCATGCAGAAACTGAGCTGCAGAGAGGCTGAGTAACTCGTGCAAGATCACGTGCCGGAACGTGGTAGACCTGGGATCATGCCCATATGTGGTTCTAGCGCCCACACACAGCGTCCCTCTCTCTCCTCATCCTTCCACACATACTGCATTTCCACGTTTCACATCAAAAGGTTCAAACAGATACTTGGTGATATTGTTGTGCTGTCGTGGCTGCCTCGATGTCTTGAATCATTTTGACTTTGGGGAAGAGCCAGAAGTCGCACGGTGCCAGATCCGGGAATAAGGCGGATGAGGACACCATAATATTTTTGTTTGACAGAAATTGCCGTATACCAGAAGCAATGTGTGACACGGAGCGTTGTCATGATGGAGGATGAAGTAAAGATACTCACGAAAGAGGAGTCCCAGAACTGCTTCAGAAAGTGGCAAGAAGGATGGGATGAGTGTGTTCGAAGCGAGGGGGAGTATTTGAGGGGGATTCATGGCAGTGTCTTTTACTGGAATAAATTTTTTTTACTTAAATATTCACTGTATTTTTTTTATCACACCTGTCTTCTGGGTACTTCTCTGGGGAGGGGGCAGGCCACATTCTGAACCACTGCCCTGCACACAGTAGGCAGACACTCAACACCAGTGAGCTGCACACACTTTCTCAGTGAGTTTACCTAATGGAATGTCTCCTCATTTGGTCCTCAAGACCACCTTGTCATTCCACTAGGCCTGGTGGAATGATCGTTCCCACTTCACAGGTGGGCAAGCTGAGGTTCAGAGACACCCTGCCTTGTCTTTGGCCATACCTGGCCTTAGCCTGATAGGCTGAGGAGGACGGGAAACCCAGGGCTTCTGACTCCCAGGACAGCCCCCCTCTCCCTGGGCCACACTGCCTCCCAGTGGCTGTTGAACTGCAATTAGCAGAGGGAAAACCCACGTCTCAGCTTTATTCTCTGGCTCACACGGAAATGCTAACAGCACAGGGCCTTTGAAGCCTGTTTTTGCTTGTGTTTTCTGTTTGTTTGTTTGTTTGTTTGTTTGGGGGGGTTGCGAGCAAAGATGAAAAAGATTAGAATATCTGGCCAACAGTTTTTGAGTCCTTACACAGGCCAGGCAACTGTCTCTACACGTTTCCACTCATTTACTTCTCAGAAATGGAAGGGGTAGGCGCTGTTCTTCCCCCAGTTGTACAGATGAGGTTAAATGATACTAAGGAGCAGAGCTGGGATAAACCCAGGCAGAGCCCACGTTCTTATCCCCTCTACACATTGCCTCTCAGTCAATGGCTTTCGATAGACGAGACTAATAAATTATCATCACAGTATTATTTCAGGCCTCTGAATTTCAGGCCTACCTCCTTGGTATTTCAGAGATGACAGGAAGTTCCTTCACTCCTAGAAAACGAAATGCCTTCCCACCAGCTTAGGGCCGCATCTGACTGTACAAAGAGCTCTCGGCCCTTGGCCAGCCACTTTGATCCGAGGTGAAACGAGGTACTCCCGGGTATTTCTCAACTTAAGGCTCAGACCTGCTTTACCTGACATCAACTAGCTCTCTCCCTTTCTGTAGTTCTTATCATACCAACAAAAGAGGTTTTCCCCAAAATGTAACATTGAATTGCATGATTAAATATGTTTTCCCAGCCTCCGGCACTCACTGCTGTCCCTGCTGCCTATCGCTGCTTTACGAACTCCCTGAGGGTCTTAGCGCCCACCTCAGTGGCCCCTCTGCAGCTCATCCTGTGCCATGCTCCGTGCTTTCACTGTCCACTTGCCTGATCCACCAATGCCCTGGCCTCCTGGCTCCTTGACTTGTCTCCCGAGGTTCAGCTACTCTGGCCCACAGTCAAGCTCCAGAGCCTCCAAAGACCCCACATTCAGACCGCTTTCCAGCTTGTTCCATTCCTTCAAGCCTTCACCCACACGGCCCCTGACCTTGCCACCTTTCATTGCCCCCTCCAAGGCCCTCCCCCCGCCCTTCCCAGGCTCTACTCCACGGTTAGTTATTACAGCTCCACATTCTCACCCACACCTTGAGCTTGCTAAATTGTACTCACTCTGCAAAACCAGTTCAATCCATCTCGCCGCTGCTCCGCCTGCTCTGCTCCAGCTCCTACTTGTTTGTTTTGCTTCAGTCTGTCCCCACTAGAACGTCAGCCCAGGAGGCAGGGGCTGCGTCTTCTGTCCACATCCCCAAAAAGTGCCTGGTGCATGGTGGGCGCACGTTTAGTGAATGTACATGTTTGTTGGATGGATTTCAGAATGTGGGGAAGGATCTGAGAGCTCGTTTACGGTAGTATCTGGGGGAAATGGTGGCGGATGGAAGTCACCCTGTGTCCAAGGTGGGCTAGAGGAGAGTGGGAAGGCCAGATGAGGCCGACAGGCTGGTGACTCCTCAAGGCTGCTATGCCTTCCTAACTGGCTCTCCTTGGTCCAGGAGATCTCGAAAGAGTTCTTCATTCTCAAACCAAAATTACAGGATTCTGAACCTTTACTAACCTGTTGTCAGTCTTGGTTACGTAAGGCTTCCAAGAAGATGATTAGCTGGCCGTGATTAGCGAGGACATCTAAAGCCAGGAATGATTTAACCGGTCACCTCTTCCAACCCCCAAATTTTACAAGCATGGAATTGCAGCCTAGAGAAAGCAGGGCGTATGGGTGCTGGTGGCACAGCCTGGACTCGAACCCAGGTTTCCCGCCCCAGAGAGTCTTGGACTCTCCACTACTGCCTGTGACACCACCTCACTCTGCTGTCACATGCAGTCATTTGCCCAAATTGTCATTACTCTTCAAAGAAGCCAAGAAAATGTTTTGTCTAACCTGCACTAAAACTCAGATGAAAAACTGAAGAGACTGAAGGACCTGACAAGCCTCCAGCGAACCTGTAGGATGTGCTCATCGGGTGACACACAGTTCTCAGCTCCCTGCACACATGTTGCATCGAATCCCCAAACAACCCTCTGAGGTGGGTACTGTTATTAACCCCACTGGATTGCGAGGGAAACTGAGACACAGGAGGTTACACAACTACGACATAGTTAGGGACTGATGGAGCCAAAATTCAAACCCCTGTGTGATTCACAAGTCTATGCTTATACCTTTGCTCTCTAAGATCTTAAATGCTGCACCAAAATAACTTTCAGTTTAAGCAAACTTTTTCAGTTCTGCTGACAAAGGAACTTGAGGCTCTGAGACAGGACGGGTGTGGGCAAGGTAGGCACTGCGTGTTAAATACGGTGCTGGCTGGAAGTAGCCGAGGACAAGGGAAAGGGGACTGACGTTTACCGAGTCCCAGCCACCAGGTGCTTTCTGTCCATTATCTTCACTTCATTCTCACAATGGGCCGAGCTCAAGGGACCCCACAGCCTGCCGATGTTCTACTCCCTCAAGAGGCTTCCCAAAGCTGTGATACAGGACGTGGTTAAACACCACAAATACGGCATTTCTGAGTCAGGAGCTTGGAGTTTGAAGTAATCTTGGTAAGTCCCAACTGAAGCTGTTGGACCTTTGCATTCCTTCCTTCCTCTTATCTCTGAAGAACTGAAAAATGCACAGGCTGGAGTCTCCACTGAGATGAGTAAAAGAGTTAGAGCCAACTAATCATCAAGTTTTGATTCCAAAAAAGGAAATGACTTGTTCTAACCTTAAGTCAAATACATTTCTTTTTAAACTGAATTGTCCACAGGATCCCACGTTTGGCCATTTGTCCTTTGAAAGGTCAGTGAACTAATGTGAGATTTCTAACCAGAGATAGGTCAGTGTGATAGAAAGATCTGTGGCCTGGGAGTCAGGACTCCTGGGTCCTGGGCCTGCGTCTAACTTGGGCTTGCTGTGTGACCTTCAGCTGGTTACCTCCCATCTCTGGGCCTCGGCACCATGAAAATAAAGGGCTTGGGTCTGATGAACTCTCTGTTTCCTTCTACCCCTAAAGTTCTAGGATAGGAACATGGGCTCTGGGTCAGACCCTGGAGTTCAAACCCCTGTTTCGTTACTTACTAGCTGGTAAGTGAACAAGTTGAACAAGTTGCTTAACTACTCTGGGATTCCATTTCTTCATATGTAAAACAGAGACTGATGATACCTCTGTCATAGGTATTGCGAAGTGTGAATGAGAAAATTCATATAACTTGCTTGGCATCGTGCCCAGCACAAACAGAAGGTGCACTCAATACTGGTTAGTCACAACAATGATGAGGGTCCTTTGTACGTTATTAAAAATCAATAAAGAACCAGATCATAAGAATATGAACTTCCACCGGTAAATATTTACTGAGCACATAGTCTTCATTTGCGGGGAAGCTTTTCGGTTGGCTACCCAAACACTTCCAGCCCTTTCCTTGCCATCTCCTACCACAGAGACTGGAAATCCAGATATCTCTTTCTTAGCCTCACTCCAAGCTTGGAGTGGCCCTCTGCTCCATGTTGTGGCCCCAAGATGTGCACTACTGGGTGCTTCCAGAGACAGTCCCCAGAGGAAAGCTGCTGCCACTGCCCCTTGTATTTCTTCCCACCTTAAATATGGAGACGTTATGCGGAGCAGTGGCAGCAGTCTGACCACGAGGTCCAGTCACGAGCAGGAAAAGCCAACAAGCCACGCGTATCGCAGCATAAGGCTGGAAAGAGCCCGGGTCCTGCCTGACAATGTTTAACAGAGAAACCAACCGCAGCAGCTGCTGGCTGTTAGACTTCTCGCTCCAGGAAAATACAAACTCTGCTTCTTCAAGCCACTGTCAGCTGGGCTTCCTGTACCTTGTAGCAGAGCACATCCTATCTCATACATCATTCAACAAACATTTATTAAGTTTCTACCAGAGTGAGGCACTATTCTAGGCATTGTTTGTAAGTGGAGGTAAGACATCTGTAAAGTTTTACAGCCTGTTTAGGCAGACAGCCAAGTTTTGTTTTTCTTTTAATGCAATAAAAATGCAAGAGATGGTACAATTGAAGTCTTTATATAGTAGCATGAGGGCACTAAAGGAAGGGGAAGATTATTCCTCCTAGACTGTAAATGCTTTCAGAACAGATACTTTGTTTTTCATACCAATACACCTCCAGTGCCTCACTTAGCTTATAGTCAATGCTCAGTAAATATTTGTTAAACATACTCACCCTGCACAAAGGATGATCTCACTTATATGACCTTTTGAAGTCAGGTGTGGCTCTGCGACTTGCTTTAGCCAATAAAATGTGGGCAGAATTGATACATGTCAATTTCAGGCGGAAGCAGGTAAGAGCTGGTGCAGATCTCTATGCTATCTCTTCCCACTGCATCCCCGGCCAGTAAAAATTAACCCTGTTATTCCAAGCTACTGGTAGTTGAAGGTGTTTGTTACTGGAACATAAGCTAGCTGAACCTGACTAATCCAATGGATGAATTATTGAATGAATGAATGAATGAATGAGTAACGGCAATGTTGGGAGTAGATCAAAGAGGTGAGGAGACTCAAGCAGGGAGGTTGAAGGAGGCATTATTGGTTCCCTCTCCTAATAGAAACTGCCCTTCACCTTCCCTCCTTCCTCTGGCAAAGCCTGCATCCCACTACAGAGAATGAAAATGCCCTGTGATGATTTTCCCAGCCTCCCCTATAGTTAAGGCATGGATGTGTGACCCAATGCTGGCCGGTGGACCCAGAGGGAGAGTCTTCTGGAGGGCTTTCTGGGAAGGGTTTTTCTCCCAAATAAATAGAATAGACTTTCCTCAGTGTTTAGGCTACTCCACACTGAGTTTTCTGTTACCGTGTTTCCCCGAAAAGAAGATCGGGTCTTATATTAATGTTTGCCCCAAAAGATGCATTAGGGCTTATGTTCAGGGGATGTCATCCTGAAAAAATCATGCTAGGGCTTATTTTCTGGTTAGGTCTTATTTTCGGGGAAACACGGTACTTGCTGAAAGTACCCTAACTGATATGGTATTGCTGTGTAGCTACGATGTTGCAGGAATCCCCTGGAGAGATGAGGAGGTCCTAAGCACAGGCCTTAATGGAAGGGATAGAGAGGAAGGCGCAGAGCTGAGGAAAGCTGGGACGGGGAATCAACAGGACTTGATGATTGATTGGGTACAGGCATTGAGCTATGTGCTGTGCAGAATAAAAGGGGTCTAAAAACTCAGTCTCTGATGTCAAGGATCCCAGTGGGAGAGACACATGCTGAATGACGACACCAACTACAAGGCAGCCTATGCCAAGGGCCCATGTGTGGTAGGGCCGTGGGGAGGGAGGGGGGGGAGGGGGGGAGGGGGGGGAGGGGGGGAGGGAGGGGGGGGAGGGGGGGAGGGGGGGAGGGAGGGAAGGCTGAGGAGTTCAGGGGCTTCGGCTTCGTGGAGAGGGCAGGACTGGAAGTATGGCTGGGCTTTTGATGATAGTCTTGGCCCTTCCTAATATATCTGACACCACATTTTATAGCTAGTATGTTACAAATAGTCTTTGCCTTACAATATTTATTTTTAACATTGTTTCAACCATTTTCATGTAGTATTAGATGGCAATAGAGGACAATCCAGTTCAATACCAAATATACTTTAAATGTAAACATCATGTAAAATATGGCTGCTTAATATATTATTAGGTGGATGTATTGTAGGTTATTTAACTGTTCCCTTACTCTCAGGTGCTATGGGTTTCCAATGCTTGGATATTTAAAATAGTGCTGTAGTGAGTTCTTTTGGCTAGAGGTTTCACTATGCCTTAGATTTCCTTAGGATACATTTCCAGAAGTACAAGCATTGATTCAAAGAAAAATTGAAAATGGTCAGCCTCACCTAAGACATAACTGCTATGATTCTTGATAAATAGCCAAACTGCTTTCCAAAATGATTCTATCATTGCATATGAGAATTTTAACATTAAAAATGCAAACTGGATCACCTGACTCAGGAAGGACTTAGTACATATTATGGCTATTTTCACCTTGCAAGCTTAGCCTTTGGGACTGTCTTTTTTATTTTAGGGTGTTTACAGTTAGAGTACGCTGCTCCTGTTCTGAGCTCATATGGTCTGAATATGGGACTTACATTGTAGATACTGTTACTGAGCTAGAAAGCAATGTTTCCTCATCTTTTCTAAAAAAAAAAAAAGTCACAACCCTTTATCAAACAGCTAAAAAAACAAAACAAAAAAGTAACATTAAATAGTAAAACAAGTAAATAATCCAACATCATGAATTGTTTTAAAAAATAAACTCTTAGATTTAAATAACACTTTATAGTTTCTGAGAAATAACTGCTTCTGTTCTTTTCTTACTAATCCCCAATTATTTTCAGTCACAGCCTATTCTCATCCTGGCCTTGGTCCTCTGACTGGAATGGGCCATTCTAACCGGTGTGGAATTCAAAAGCCCTTGCAGGGCTGATGGAAGGACCTGTCTGGCTTCCCAGACCAGGAATCCATTATCCTGGCTATTTGGGTTTACTTAGCCCTCAGCCTTGGGCTCAGGCTCCCACAGGGGTTGAGACTTCTCTGGGCTCTGTCATCTCTCTCCTCCTGAAGGATCAGACAGTCCTGGGCATTGAGAGAGGAACACAATCACAGCAGAGACTAGAAAAGGGTGTTCAAAAGGGGCTTACCTCCCAGTTTGGCTAGACATCAAATGTCTGCATCATCAAAAACTAGGAGTATCTGAACAATGAATTGGCAACATTCCCCCAACTGTAGGACTAACAGAACTAATATAATAAATGTCTCTTTACTTCTCTGAATTTCATTTCCTCTTCTATAAACAAGGGTTTAAAAACTCTAACTCTCAATATTGCTGTGAAAAATCAAATGAGATGATTATATGACAGTCTCTAAGAACAGACTGAGAAATTGTTATGAATTTTTTCCCCATTAATAATAAGGCAGCTAACATCTATATTGCAGTTGATACGTCCCAGCAGTTCTTCTCAAATTCTCGTGTGTGTGTGTGTGTGTGTGTGTGTGTGTGCGCGCACGCGCGTGTGTGAGAATCCCCTGGGAGTTCATCTTGTTAAAAGGCATATCTTAGATTCAGTAGGTCTGGGGTATGAGATGTTGCTGGTTCACACACCACACTTTGAGTAACAAGGGTTTGTAACACTTTGCAAACATGAACTTTTCTGATAGTAGATTCCTGGCAGGCTTCAATCCCTCATGTTTTATGATCAAAACAGCTTATGGCCTTTAATATTCTACAGGTGATATAATTGAATGGCACCGATTTAGGAGGTAGAAACTAGGGTCTACACAGGACTTTCCTTAAGTGTGCTTGACATTTCAGTGGATATTAGTTTAAAAAGATGTGTTTACATAAATTTGGTGAACCTTGGCTCAAACAAAATTAAGCCAAGTTCTTTACTGCAGAACATTATAAATTATGACATTTTCTTTCTTGTGTAAGTAACATAAAACCCACATAGAAATTGCTTAAATAAGGACTATATTTCCCCCTCCCAATGTAAGAAGCCTGGCAGGAAAGCTCCTAGGCTGGCTAATCCAGTGGCTCAATGATATCGTTAAGGACCCAGGTCCTTTCCATCTTCTTGCTTTGCCATACGTGGTACATGGGCTCTTTCTCAGGCTAGCTATCCTCATGATCAGAAGATGACTATGTAAAAATATGCATAACATTCTTATGATGACCAAAGACAAAACATTGGCTGTTTATTCTTTTAGTCTTTTTTTCAGAAGTTGTATTTTTCAGTTCTAAAATTTCCATTATGGTCTTTTTATAGTTTCTGTTTCTCTGCTGAGATTTCCTATCTTATCATTCATTGCAAGCATAATTTCTTTATATTCTTGAACATAGTTATAATAGCTGCTTTAAAATTTTTGCTAGTAGGTTGGTGCAAAAGTCATTGTGGTTTAAAAGGTTAAAAATAATTGCAAACCCCCAATTATGTTTACACCAACCTAATAATTCTAACATTTTGGTTATTTTGAGGTTGGTCTCCATTGATTAACTTTCACTTCTGTATTGGTCACATTTTCCTGTTTCTTTCAATGTCAAGTGCCTTTGTATTGTATCCTGAACATTGCAAATGCTATGTTGTAGAGACTCTGGATTCCTTTTGTTCTTCTGAAGAGTATTTTTTTTGTGTGTTTATTTGTTGTAGCAGGCGGTTAACGGCTGAACTCTCAAACTGCATATACTGTCTCCTCTCTGGTAAATGAGAGCTGAAATCTCAGTTTAGATCTTTTAGCCTTACATGTGCTACTTAAGAGTTTTCCTACATATGTGGGGTTCAGAGATTTGAGTAGCGTCTACACAGAGTTTGGGGCTCCACTTTCGTGGTTTCTTATCCTTTCCAGGATTTCTTTCCTTACTTTCCAACCATGTGGTCACCAGACCTCTGCCCTCTTTTCACACCAGTCCAACTGTAGGCTTCTATCTTATAACCACCCCCACGTGACTCTGACTAGGGCCTTCGCTCAGACAAAAAACAACTACAAAAAATAAAAAATGTATCCAGTGTTACTCTTTTCTTTCAAGGGTTGACATCGCTTCATTATCTGTGTGTTTTGAACACTCTCCAATGTCCTCATAGTTGCTTTTCATAATTTTGCCATGTGGAATGTTTGTGGTTTAATAGGAGCTGCTCAGCTATTACTGAATGAAGAATTTTTGTTAGTCTCTTTTTATAGCAAAGACTTTCTCAGAATTCCCAGCAGATTATTCTCTGTCTTATTGGCTGATGAATTGTGTTCACAGCCTCTTTTTCTTTTTAATTTATTGGGGTGACAATTGTTAGTAAAATTACATAGATCTCAGGTGTACAATTCTGTATTACATCATCTATAAATCCCATTGTGTGTTCACCACCCAGAGTCAGTTCTCCTTCCATCACCATATATTTGATCCCCCTTACCCTCATCTCCCACCCCCCCACCTCCCTTACCCGCTGGTAACCACTAAACTATTGTCTGTGTCCACAGGGTCTTTTTTAATCCCCATTTTTCTGGGACTTTCTTGCCCTGAAGGACATGGTTGCCCTGAACAGGGTAAACAGAATGAGGGTTTGAATGGCCAGGAAAAAGGTGGGAATGGATGATAAGCTGGAAACCAATGGAATTTGCCACACAGAACTTTTTAGTGCCTTTATGAAGGTTTGCATTGTGGATCTCCAATGTATCCTAGCCTCACCCACAATATTCCTTAAATTTATGCATTTGATTAGAAATCTTTTCCCCACAGAGTGTGTGTCAGTACAGGGTCCTGCGGGGGTATTCTCAGCACACCCCCATGCCCTGAACTGGAAGCAGCAAGGTTCCCAGACTACATTTTGGTCACAACACTCAAATGCATTTTACTACTATGGCAGCCAGACCAGCAGGCATTGGATTTTACCCATGTTTCCAACTCAACAACTATTCTGCAATGGTTTGGACCAAAACTTGAGGTTCTGAACCAATTGCCGGAACAAACACCTATGGTGGCCATGTTGTGTCAGTTTTTGACAAACTGTTCCTGGAAGGTGGGTATCTCAGGAAAAGTCCAAGGAAAATGAGTCTTTCCTTGTGACCACAGCTAGACTTAGGGCCTACGGCTTTGGTTTGATCATGATGTAAGCTAAACTAAGCTGAAGAAGTGGCTATTTGCATGGGTTTACTGCTGAGCAGGTTACCGAGACCCTGGCGCTGGGGAATGTCTTCCTCTAAAATCATTGATTGTTTCCTAAAAACAGTGAAAAATGTTTTTAAAAAACTATTGAAAAGATGATGCAAGCATACCAGTAAGGACCATTTTGAAAAAGAAAGAGCCCCACAATCCCAACACACAATGGTTTTCATTGTTACAGTCCCTTTCACCTGCCACATTTTTATGTGCAATATTTCCTTGATTTTAAAATTCCATCGATTTTAAGACTCAGCATTAATGTAAGAAAAGCCTTTTGGGGAAAAGATAAAAACCACAAGGAACTAGTGAAAATGCCCATTGGTTGTGAGATATATCCTGATATCAGAAACTAAAATGTGTGTGTGGTGGCAGAGTGGGGTGGTGGCAAGTACCTTACAATTGAGGAATATAGTAGGAAAAAAAAATATTGATCTATTTTCCTTTGCTATGTACCAGGGAGTATCTTAAATGATTTGATTTTGAATCAGAAACATGCTCACGTTTCAACATTCAGAAGGTACAAAAGTGTTGTCAGTGACTCATCTCTCCTCTCTAGAGGCCGTTGGTTTTCAGTCTCTTTTGTGTCATTCAGATGTATTTTACGCTTACAACTGCAAGTGAAATGTTACATTCTTTGCCCCGCTCCCTTTAATACGACTGGTAGCGTATTACACGCCCTTTTCTTTTCACTTGAAGTATCATCAAGATGGATCCCGACCATGTCCAGACCATTTTGTTTTTCTAAGATTACATCACAAGCATTTCTCTATCTTTCTATATAGTCACTGTAATTATCCTTTTCAATGACGGCTCAGTTTTGTGGGTTGACTGGGCCACAATTTAATAACAACTCCCTGTTGTTGAGCATTTAGGTTGTTTCCAGAGTTGCTGTGACAGGGAACGCGTGAAGATCATTCACTCATTCAATAAGTATTTATTTGACAGCCATGAATTGTGATCCTCATGTGTACCAAAGTGTCTTCCCCTAAGGGCTGACAGTCAGGCAGAGGGAGCAACCATGGAAATAGATAAGAGCACAGAAGTATTCCCATCCCCCCACAGGGAGCCTCTGAGTGTAGTCTGGGCTCCCACCTGGGGAGAAGAGAGAAGAAAAAGTGTTGATGGATCCACCTATGTGCACTGGCCAGTGTATAAGAATGAGCTGCGCTACAGCTTATTCATCAGGCCCTTGAGCTTGGTTAATGTGCATCCACCTCAGACACAGATCAGGCCTCCACGTGCTGACCAGGTCGCTGCCCAGTGTGGTGAATTTAAAAATGTGATGAATAAACATAGAATTATAATGGGTAGCACTTTGTAAGCTCTTATCATAGGCCAGGTCAACCCCCTATGGATAAATATGATTATTTTCCCATTTTACAGATAAGAAAACTACGGTGCAGAGATGTAAAGGAACTTGCCAGAGGTGGAATCGACCTAGCTGTGATTTGAACCCAGACAACCCGGCCCCCCAACCAGATACTCTGTACTGCCTGGGGAAAGGCAGTGGGATATAACCCTGGGGCACATTTTGTGTTTGTTCTAGGGATGGTGACCCAGTCCCTTTCCTTTCTTCTTAAATCTCAGCAAGGGTAAATGCAGGTGTCATGCAGGGTGTCATGCGGGGTCTCTGGTCCTGCTCCCCACATAGGAACGCAGGACATGGTGAAGCCAAACAGGAACACCCATGGAGCCATAGATAGGGGAATCATAGCACTATATTCTCGCTGGCGGCTGGGTTGGAGACACAGAAAGCAGGAGCCACATAATCCGCAACCTGCCATCCGCTTCTCTGCCAATCAACCTCACTTGCTAGCTGCAATCCGCTCTTGCTAGCTCAGCCACCATCTTCTTGATGGCCCCCATTTTCTGCTAGCGTAGCCACAGCAGTTATATTAGTGGCCAATGGCTCACTGGTTACAGCTGATGGCCAACTAGCCACAGCTGATGGCCATCCAATCACAGTTGATGGCCATTTACTACCTGAGCTGGCACCTTTCCACGTGAGGCCGAGAGCCTGGAAACTGCACTCCTGACTCTGTCCCCACAGCGGGGTACCTTCAATTCTCATTTATTGCATAAGCATTTTCCTAGGTTGAGCATGGCTTTTTTTTTCTGTTCTTCCTTCCTCTCCAGAGAATTGCCTCTTAGAAGCTTTGAGGCAGGGCGTGGGGCTGTCCTCCTCCACTAGGGGAGGGGTGCAGAGTTTCTTCCTACCCTACAGCCACACAGCCCAAGGAGGCTCAGAGCCTAGAGTGTCCCAGCCCACGGGACACAGACAGCTGGTTTTGGGGCGGCAGGGACCTGGAGGGAACTTCTTGGTTCAGACCAGCCCTGCCTTTCTGTCCTCTGTCCTCCCACCCCACAAACAATTCCCCATCCCCCACTTCTCCCAACCTTTCCCCTTCGTTCACAGACACCTCCCCCCACTACTCTTACCCACCCAGCCCCCAGACTACAGCAAGCCTGAATCTCATCAACCAGTGCTGCTGTGAGCACTGCCCTTTCTGCCTTCAGAGCCGGCTACAGAGCACGTGTAATGAATGAAACTGTCCAGCTGATGCCCCGTCTCCTGCCCCATTGCTAATAATTCAATTTCTTCTCAGCTATTGGAACAAAAGGCCCTCTTCACCTCAGAATATTTCAAATGCCCAAACAAATAGCAGCTTATAGCCAATGGGACCATCCACAGCAATGCTGCTTTGTTTGCTGTAATGGCAGTACATGAAAAGAGCACAAACGATTGACAATGAAAAATGGGTTTTTCTCCCACCCTGGTCCCCCTCCTTAGAAGTAACTACCCTCAGTAATTTTATTTCTGAAAATTTACATGCACATACGTAGGGAATCTCTTTTTCATTTTCGACATTGATGGTAGCATACTAAGTATTTGGATCCTTGTTGTTGTTTTTTTTATTATTTTTTTCCTACTTACCAATACATCTTAGGGGACTTTCCATATGAGCACACCCAGAGCTCCCTTATTCTTTTCTGTGACTACAGAGAATTACATTGTATTGCTATGCTGTAATTCATTTAACCAGCTTTCCACTGATAGATATTTAGGTTACTGGTAGATTTTTGCTACTACAGTTGGTGGTATATTTAACAACCCTGTGCCTGTATTTTGGGGGACTTCTGTGAGATTTTCTGCAGGATAAAGTCCTACAAGTATTCATTCTAAAATAGATGGTGCCAAATTGTCTACCAGACTGCGGTTTTTCAGTGGAGACTGAACAAATAGCTTATGCTTGATGGTTAAATCATTTAAGGAACCAAGACTCTATTTTACATGGGAGAGCATCTTTATGACTTTAAGACACAAAGACATTCATCAAAAAGGAAAAGAATGATACATTTTAAACTTCTGTACCATACAAACATCATTAAAAAGATAAAAGATGGGACAGCCAGATGGCTCAGTTGCTTGGAGCGCGAGCTCTGAATAGGGTTGTCGGTTCGATTCCCACATGGGCCAGTGAGCTGTGCCCTCCACAACCAGATAGAAGACAATGAGCTGCTGCTGAGCTGCAGGAGGGGTGGCCGGATGGCTCAGTTGGTTGGAGCGTGAGCTCTTAAAATGTTGTTGGTTCAATTCCCGCATGGGATGGTGGGCTGCACCCCCTGCAACTAACGATTGAAAATGGTGACTGGACTTGGAGCTGAGCTGCGCCCTCCACAACTAGATTGAAGGACAATGACTTGGAACTGATGGGCCCTAGAGAAACACATTGTCCCCCAATATTCCCCAATAAAATAAAAAAGAAAAAAGTTAAAAAACAAGCCACAAACTGAGAGAGGATATTTGCAATGCATTCAATTGCCAATATTCGTATTATCAGCATTATTAATATTAGCTAGTAGACGTATTAATATCTACACATTATGAACAAAAGATAAACACTACCCTGACCCGACCCGAGTTGGATAAGGCTAAGAACAAGCAATGCAGAGAAGAAGAAACTGGAATGACCAATGGATGGATGAAATGATACCAGCCTCACAATTAGTCAGGAAAATCTCTATTAAACAATAGTGGGATAGCATTTCATATCCCTTAGATCAGCAAATATTTTTATTCTGGTAACACCAAGAGAAGTAACGCGAGTCGATCTCTTATAAACTCTCAGTGGGAGTGTAAACTGGCACGACCAATCTAGAGAGCAACTTGACAACACCTAGTGAAATTGAAGGAGGGCCCTACTGCATGAAGTATAGTTGCTTGTTTTCTATATTCTTGATGCTCCGCCATGTATGGCCTCCCTGACTGGGGAGAGCCTACCCCTCCCCGGGCTAGCCAATTCTTAGAGACAGAAAAGGGCTGGGAGCATCCTTTTCATATGCACATTAACCAATCCAGAGCCCTACTCTCAACCTCCTCCTCATCTGGCTCCTATACTACAGGCAGCCTGGTGCCTATACTACAGGTGTCAATATTGTTCTGCCCCAGTCATCCAGGGCCAGGTACCAGACAACTAGAGACCACCCCGATAGTCCAGAGCCAGCTGACATTATTCAAAGCAGCCACACTAAGCTGATTCCAGCAAAACTAAGCCATTTCCTCTGCCCTGCCTTGCCTTTCTCGCAGGAAACATGGTGAAGACTCTGGGACATGCTTTCCCCTCATCCCCTCTGCCTCCTGCCCAGACGTGGTGCTTCCTCACATGGCCCTGCGTGCCATGGCACGCCTCCTTGTCTCCAGAAACGGAAGTAATCAAAATCTTTCCATGGCATTAATCTCTCCATATCATGTCGTCACTTACTCACCTCCATAAATTAAAATCTTGTGGGTACAACTGACACACCCACCTTGTGACCTGACGAATTCCTGTATGATGCAGAGGGAGCTGCATACGAGGTTGGTGTGTTATAGTGAAACATTGGAAACAACTCAAACGTCCCACAACACAAACGTATCAGTAAGAGAATGATGAATACATTGTCCCATGGTCTCATAATAGGTTACCAAAAGGAGTAAAATGGAAAAGCCTAGAGCCATGTACCACAACACTGAACGAAAATGGCAAATTACGGAACCATTTTCCGTAATAGCAATGCATTTGCTTACATGAAACGTAAACATATTTATAAAACGATACCGTGTATTGTTAATAAAACATATTCATATAACAAAAATATGAAAACATGGAAGGAAAAGATTCTCTCCAATCTAGGACATGGTTTCCCATGGGAGGGAGGGCGGGGGTAAGATTAGGGAAGAGTTCCAGGGAGGTTTCACCTCCATCTGTGATGCTCCATTTCTTTTTTATCTCTATCTGTGATGTTTTATTTCTTTGAAAACCAAACAAATATTTGACCTAGATGTGATGAAATGTTAAGATTTGTTCTATCTGCCTGGTAGGTACATGGATATTTGCTGTTCTAGTTTTGATACTTTACTGTATGTTTGAGCCAAGTCATAATGAGAAGAAGACATGACTTAGACTGCATGAATGAATTCAAAGTCATATAAAAGGACAACATGAAAGAATGCCAGCCAGCTCTGTCTCCATCTCAGGTGTGTCAAGTTTTCTCCTCTCTCCTTAAGTCTTATTTTTAAAAATTGCCGACTTTTTAGAAAAGGTGTAAACACTTGTATCCCACAAAGGATATACCTATATGTTTATCAAGTATTCAAAAATTATATCACACACCTCAAAAGGCATATTGGAAGCTGTTCAATTAATTAGTAGAACCCACTTTATTTTTCAGGAGGAATAAGTAAGAGAAAAATATTATTTTTCTTCTAACAAAACTAATAGTTGTTAAACAAGTTCTAAAGGTATAATAAAAATTTTCTGAAATTTTTTCAGATTAAATTTTTCAGAATCTTCATGAATCAGAATTATTTCGCCTATAATAACAAACTACACCTTAAAGTATTTCTTTTGTTTTTAGTAAAAGCAAAGGACATTTTATTTGTTCTTATCAAGATGATATTTCTACATTTTACTAGAAATATGTAATAGTCCTTGCATTAATCATGAGGTTTTCAGCAGCAAATATCAAATGATCAATGGCTTAAACAATAAAGACATTCAATTACCTGATGTAACAGGAAGGGTACAGATGGTTTGGCGGTTGGTATAGTCACTCCACAATCTCCTCAAGGACCCAGGCTCTTTCTTTCTTTCTCTTCTGGCGAGTAGCCAGCCTCTAAATCGGCCCTTAAAGATCCCCACCTTCTGTTATGCACACCTCTTCCACATTTTACCAGGATTGTCTGTGTGGCCTCGGCCCTGGTAAATGTGAGAGGGGTGTGAATATGGCAGAAGGGCTGAGGTTAAGTTATAAAAAGACTATGGCTTCCATCTTGGGCTCTCTCTCTCTCTCTCTCTCTCTCTCTCTCTCTCTCCCTCTCTCTCTCTCTCTCTCTCTCTCTCTCTCTTTCTCTTCCCCACTCTCTTTCACTCTCTTTTACTCCCTTACTTCTCTTAATCTGGGAAAGGCAAGCTGTCATCTTGTGAGCAGCCCAGTGGAAAGGCCCATGTGGCGAGGCACTGAAAATTTCTATCAACGGTCAGTTAAGACCTGATGCCGACCAACAACCATGAGAGTGTGTTTGGAAGTGGATTCTTCCACCACAGTGACCCTTGAAATAACGAGAACCCTTGTATCAGGTTGACTACTGAGAGACCCTGGGCCAGGACTACCCAGCTAAGACGTTTCTGGGTTCCTAATCCTCAGAAATTGTGTGAGATAATAAATGTTATAGTAAGGTATTAATTTTTAGGTAATTTGTGACACAGCAATAGATAACTAATACACGCAGTGTATCTGCTATGTTTCCCCTAATGGGTGCAACAGGGCTGCCAGAGCTGCAAACACCATGTTTTCACAGGACAGCATCTCAGGCAGGAAGAAAGGAGGAGGGGGAGAAAGGGGCTCTCTTTATGTGCCTTTCTTCTTTTACCAAGGAGGAAAATCTTAGAAGTCACCCAGCAGATTTCTCCTTACTTCTCATTAGGCAGAACTGGGTCTCACAATCACCTCTAGCTAGCTGCAAGGGAAGCTGGGAAATAGAGTATTGGGTCTTTCAGCTGATTTGTAGGGAAGTGGGCTGGGAATCTCAGCTGTGTAGCAACAATAGTATCTGCCAGCCCTTCCCGAAGTTTCAATTTGTCTGGTTGTTTTTCCAGGGCATCATTTTACTTGTTCCTTCATGCTCTGTATGCACTGAAAGTAAACTGGAAGTTAGACCTCAGTTAGATTCAGGTTAAATATTATCGGCAAGACTACTCATGGGCAATGCTGTGACCTTCATACCCTCTCACATCAAGTAGCAACCAGCATCTTCTCTACATAAACATTTTATAAGATTTAAGCAGAGGGTGGTGCATATCAATGAAAAGACTAACCCGAAATCCGGATGAGATGTGCCCTAGGAGGCTTCACTTATCTTACACTTATGGAAACTCTGCGTTCTTTTATAAATTCATTTTGGGTTGTCCTGTCGGAATTGTATGTGATAAGCAGTCTCAGTTTCTTGCACGTGACTTTTTCAGGGGCTGATGATTTATATGAGCAGGGTTAACTTAGTTTAAAACACTTTAGAGGATTATAAGCGGACTTTACAAATCAAATGCAGAAATGTTGGAACGTGTTCCTTCCATGATGTCATCCACTTGAAGTTCTTAGGGCTTTACGTATGATGTCAGAAACAAGGGGAAATGAAATGAACCTTCTCAATTGTTTAACATCGAGGCACAGGACAGGGGAGCCCTGTGGCCCTGTGGTCAGATGCGCAGAGCACTCTGCCAGGGGCAGCGCTCGGTGAACACGTTAACAGCTCCTGTGGGACCTTCTCATCTGCAATCATGAATTTCTAGTTCGCTTGTTTGCAGAGAAACTGTGCTGCACCTGCTGTGGTCTCCATTGTCTCCGTTCCCACAGAACTGAAGAATATGTTCTCAGTGAAGACCGTGGCCTAATCTGACAGCCAGACCTGAGGAGAGGGGGTGCTAGGGGCCATGTCAGGACAAGGCGCTGTCCTTGAAAAGGTGGGGGCCCCCAGGCTTCTCGAGACCCCGAAAGCCCATGTAGAGCAAGGTGGGCTTGCTTCCTGTTTCACTGGGAGCAGTGAGATGACATGGAAGGAGAATACTTGTCCAAGGTTGTCTTCCTTCAACATGACCCTGTGCCCACCTCCAGCTGTTTACCCTTCTCTGCTGCCTCAATGGCAGGGGTCTCTGTCCCCCTCTTTGGAGTCTCTCCCCCAACTGTCCCCTCCCACCCAGCTCCAATGTCTTGCTGTCATCTCAGACTCATCTTAAAGTTAACTCCTCCTCCACCCAGTTTCCCCAAGTCAGCAAAAAGAGGCCCCACCTTCCCAGCCTTCAAGCTGAAAATGAGGCATCAGCCGTGACTCATCCTGCCCATCCAGACAGTCCCCTGGTCCTGAGAGTCTCTGCAGCAATCACTTCATTAACCATTAATGTGTCTTCCTTCGGGCACCGCCCTGACCCAGCCACCAACATCCCTAGGAGGATGCAGAGCTATCCTCCTCCCTCCTTCTCCAGCCCCGGTCTCATTGCCCTTTCAGGATTCTCCTGCTTGAGAATCTTCCAGCTCCTCCTGAATGTCAAAAATGGATAAAGATTTCCTCTTCCGACCCCACTTTTCTGTTCCACTCTATCTCCCTGGTCCATCTATTCCAGAAGCCTTGGCCCTCACTTCCCTTTAATAATAATAGACATACCACATGCCAGGCATTTTACAGTCATATCTTTAACTTTTACAACTTCTATGTGGCATAGGTATTATTGTCCCTTTTATAGATGAGGAAAACTGAGGCCTGGAGAGGTTACAGAAGTCACGTTGCCTGTAAATAGCAGAGCTGGGATTTAACCCATGCCTGTCTGATCCAAAGCCCTTCCTCTGGTGTTACTACCCGTCATGCCCATGCCCTTCTCTATAAGCAGCTTGCACTGTGCCTTGCCACAGTACCCTCCCTCTTCTCTACAGCTTCTTGGAATCCCCCAACCCACAGCTCTACTGCATAGCTTTGCTGATGGTTCCAGCCCACACTGCTCACCCTCCTCTCTCAACTTTTCTGGCAAGAATCGCAGCCCTTCACAATCTGGTACTTAATTATAAGCACCTTGTCTGGTGCTCTGCTTATTTCACATCTGCTTGTCTTGTTCCCAAGAGGCCTGGAAGTGTCTGGGTTACAGGAGAGTGCTGCCACTCACGACAGTGCCCAAGGGCCCCTGACACAGAGCCGGGTGCACACTCAGTGTAGCTGACCTGATTTCCCAGGAAGGAGGCAGGATCTCAGTGCTCCAAACGCTGATTAGACTCCACCCTGGTACACCCCACCCTCCACCCCAGTGGTAAGCCTCAAATCTCTGCATGTATGTGTGTACACACACACACACACACACACACACACATGCACATACACACACTTTCTGTTACACACACATTTAATCAAAAGTCCTCTTTCACAGGGAGGCAATTCTACACCTGGAACTACCTACCCAAGAGACAGAATTCCCTCCTACCTGCATACTGGACATGGCCTTCGTTGTGGAATTCCAATATGGATCGGTGAGGCCAGCAGTTGGTGGAGCTCCCTGGGATGGGAGAGGCATAGTGATATCACATCCTAACAGAGTACGGAGCCGGACTGACCATTGGGCAGGGGGTTTGGCGTCTCGATTGTAACTCTGGTCCTGCCTCCAGATGGTCTGGGGTGAACTTGCTACTTGGCTGTGAAGTTCATAGGCTGTGAGGAAGACCCTCCTCTCCAGGGCCACACAGCACAACTCCCAAGGGGGAGTGACCGGTGCCCCGGGGCTACCCTGGTCTCCGTACACCACCTCCGTCACCTCTGGGCTCCAAAACATGCCTGACTTGATCCTGATGCCTCCATATCTGGTCTCCCAAGCTGTTCATTCTTGGGGTTAAATAGGGCTATCTCAAACCTCTAATTTCACAGTAGGAAGAATATACAACACGAAGCCATGAACACTTAGAATGATCTAGATTTCAGATGGATTTCTTCCCAAACACATAGGAGATAGCCTGAAGGTTTGGGGTTTGGTCAGAGGGCACTTGACTCAGGGTCACTGGGTCAGTGAAGGGCCTGGGAGAAAAGATGGTGAGGATGGAGAGGAGGGGATGGGTGGGGTCCCTGAAGCCAAACTTGTCTTCCTTTATAATTGTGCCTGTGGCCAATTGTGCATGTGAACAAACAAGTGAATAAGCAAAGGGAGCTTACGTAAGAACAAATGAAAACAATGGTGCAACACGCCACCTGGAGAAGGAGCCCAGGGAGGGGTGAAACTGCAGGGCCATAGATGGTGGGAGTGTGTCCCCTTCAAAACCCAGAGCCAATCTGCCAGCCCTGCCACTGCAGGGAGGGACACGGCCTCCTGGAGGGAGGCCAGCATTTCATTCCTTTACTGCCAAGGCGCGTCAGGGAGAGAGGCACCCTATGATAACCATCGGCGGAAGTTTTGCAACTCAGTATGTGAAGTCTTCTGAGGGCTGAGCAGCACCTGCATCTTTGGGCCGGCCCGGCATGGCAGCCGCGCATGCCCCTAGGTGTACCCAGCATGGGCGGAGGGCTGAGGACTCTGTGCCGGAGATGAGTCTTGCCAAGCAATGAAGCCAGGGGGGCCCTCGCAGGACCAGACGCTGCTCACACATCCGGGAGAACTTCTGCACCTCGTTCTGGGCCTGGGGCCCTTTACCAGCCTTTGGGGCTGCCTCCTGGCAGAGCTCAACAGGCCCAGGCACTGCCTGCCTGAGCCACCTGTGGGTGCCCCAGCTGACCGGGAAGAGACGGCCACATTCCAGGCTCCTGGCTGGCAAGGAAGCTCAGCAGCAAGTTCCAACAGGAGGCCGGCGCCAGCTCCAGCAGGCCGTGCTGAGGCTGAGGGGTGACTGCTCCCCACCACGGGAGGCCCCAGGCTGAGGAGATGGAAGAACAGGTGTTCAAGGGGGACCCAGACACCCCTCATTCCATCTCCTTCTCCGGCAGCGGCTTCCTGTCCTTCTACCAGGCTGGGGCCGTGGATGCCCTGCGGGACCTGGCCCCTCGGATGCTGGACACAGCTCATCGCTTTGCGGGGACCTCGGCAGGCGCCGTGATTGCAGCCCTGGTCATCTGCGGGATTGAGATGGGTAAGGCCATTGTTCTGGGTTCCCTGGGGAGCCTCTGGGGATGACTCCCCAAAGTGGAGCCTCAGGATTGCTGGGGGGTGCTTTTGGGAATAAAGCCAGGCCTTCTGGGCATCAGGAAAGGATGAGGTGGATCAAATGGGACAGCGGGAAGCTACGACGTTTGAGGCTGGTGTCTGCCAGGCCTCTGTCTCTGACCTACCAGGTGACTTGGACCCATCACTCCCTCTCCCTTGATGCTCTTCCCTGTGAGGCCCTGTCTCCCGGGGCCTGGGTGAAGGAAAGGCAGGATCCCCCTCAAACATCTTGGTCTCAGAAGTTACACCATGACACAGTCAGACACGGGGTTGAAATGTTCTGCCTGGGTCTCGTCCAAAATGCAGATAGCCTTGGCAAGGTCAGTACTTCCTGTCTTTGTCACCTTGGTGGAGATAGATTTGTCAGACCCGCTTTCAGTTGGCTGGATTGGTGAAAGCCAGAGGGAGGGGAGGAAGCTGGGAAGGACATGGACTCTCTTGTGTCACCTCCTGCCTTGCTAGTCCAGGGGCCCCGGAGAGAAGGATGGGGCCACACTGTGGACCCAGGGGGCAGATGCATTCCTAGCAGCCCCGGACAGCAGGCCTAGACCTAGTCCCAGAGACACCCAGCGTCCACACGGGCTGCCTGAGCTCATTTGTTCACTTACTGTGCTGCTGTTCTGTGCCAGGCTCTGCTCCAGGCACTAAGGACAAAGCCCTGTCCCCAGGGAGCAGACATTCTAGGGACAGGAGCCACATAACAAACATCAAACCAGTAACCTTCTGATTTCACATCGGGAAGTAAGATCTATGAATGAAATTACTGCAGAAGAGGGTCAGAGAATAAAGCGGGGGCTATTTTAGAAAGGGTGGCCAGGAAAGCCCTTCTGCAGGAGGTGACATCCAAGCAGAGACCTGAGTGATGTGAGAGAAAAGGACATTTGCACGCTCTGATTCCACTCCGAGAGAGGTGGGGGCCTACACAGGCTATGAGGGAGGAAGTGTGGGGGAAGGCTGAGAGCACACACTCCCCTTGGGGCTGATCCCAGCTCTGCCATTTCACACTACGGACTTCAGCGAATTACTGAAGGCTCTGTGCCTCAGTGTCTGCATCTGTAAAGTGGAGATTCTACTAGCACCTAATTCCTAGGGTAGAAACAAAGAGGCTTTTGTAGATCTAGGCCACTGATGAGCACAGCAGGTAGCTGGGCGGTGAGGGAGGTGAGCAGCACTGGATTCAGGATGTACTTTGAAGGGAGAGCCAAGGAGACTTGCTGAAGGGCCAGCTGCAATGTGCGAGGAGGTGGTGTCTGGGGCACTTTCCTGCCTGGGGGCGGGGGCCTGTGCGCTGGTGGGAGATCTTTGTCTTTGTTGTAAAGAATAGTAGTAATGCCCGTGCACTGAATACCTCTGGTTTTCAAGATAATTTTTCTTTTCAACAAACAGATTCTTTCTTACTGTACAAAATACAAGCAATGCAAAAGTATATTGAGTAAAAAACCTCTCCACTGACCCCTCAGCCCCCTCATCCCCAATCCCACTCTCCCTTCTGTCACCAGGGCTAAGGGCTCTGCTTAGATCCTTCTAGGTCTTTTTTTATGCACAGAGTTCCCTATGAATGTGGCAGTTGATGCTTCAGTCACCCAATGGACCCTAGGACAGGCCTCCAGAAGGGGTTGGGGGGACATCCCCCATCCCTCGTTGTGGGCTCCCAGGATTCCTGCCTGTGGAGACCCTGCCTCTGGGATTCTCTCCCTTTCCGGATGCAGGTCACTCACCTGCTCCACTGCCCCCGCCCTCCTCACATCTTTATTTCAACTTCTTAAAATAACTACCTGAGAGAGTCAGTGGTGTCTTCATCCTTGGGCGTTCAAGGGCTTTTCAGAATTAACTCGACTCAATGAATACTGCCAAAACCTACGTGGCTAGGCATGGACAGCAGGAGAGAGGAACTAAAACCTGTGAAAGGGACACTTAATTGTGGGTGTGACTACGGACTGGATTGTGGGATTAAAGGAGAGACGTTCGGGTGGGGGGTGAGATGCGTGTGGGACCCCCTCTTTTCACTCAGTAACCGCCCCTGTGAGATGTACCCACGTCACTCCAGGCTACTTCATTCATTTTAACTGCCATGTAATTTACTATAAACTAGCATTTCCTTTATGTCAGGCACCGTTCTAAGTCTTTGGGATGCGAGCTCATTCAGTCCTCACAACAACCCTCCGAGGTAAAAACTATTATTATCTCCATTTTACAGAGGAGGAAACTGAGTCACAGAAAGCGTAAACAACTTGTCGAAGGTCGTACAAATAGTTCTCGGTAAAGCTGGGGTTTGAACCAAGTCTGGACAGAATCTACACACTCACCCTTTAAATCATTCTGCTTCTTGAAAAAGGAGTGTCGGGGTGTAGATGCCGGTTGTATAAATGGTGGCGTCAGGGAGGTCTCTCTGAGAAGGTGGGGTTTGCACACAGACCTACAGGAGATGAGGGAGGGAGCCACGAGAATACGGGGACACCATTCTACACCGAGGGACAAGTGACTTATGTCATGTCCCATCATCAGTTAGAAGCAGAACAAGAACCGGGACTCAGGCTCCTGACATTATTCAAGGCTTTTTACCTCTTTCAGCATATATTCCATTAAGACTATACAGAGGGTGCCAAAAAATGTATACACATTTTAAGAAAGGAAAACTGTATTAAAATTGTAATACTCACTATATACCGATAACAAAAGACGACTACAAGTCATGTCTGACTTCTGAAATGACAAGAGGTGCTCAAAGTGGTGACCATCAGCGCCCAGACACTTCTGATTACGGGGAACTCCTGCTTGAGCAGCACTGACCAAAGTGTCCACTTGTATACATTTTTTTGGCACCCCCGGTATATATCATGGTTCATTTAGCTATTCTGTCAATGGACACGGCCAAGTTTTTGTCATTATAAATAACACTGCAACGGGCATCGTTGTCTGTCTGCTATGTCCACATGGAACCTTTCCCTTGGGCAGGCATTACGTTAACTATACCAGGCTTGGCTTAATGACTCTCCAAAGTCGTCGTGCCAATTTAACCATGAATTTCCCCACAATGTCATCAACCCCTGGTACTGTCAGACTGCACAGGTTTAATTCAATCTAGTTTTAATTTAATCTGCATATCCTAATTACTAGTGACGTTAAGCATCTCTATGCGTTATATATTGACCACTTGTGTTTCCTCTACTATAACGTGCCTGCTCAGGACCTTTTCCCATTTTTCTAATTTAACTTGTAGATGGTCTTTCTGTAGTTTGTACACTAATCATCTGTCAGTTACAGACATCGCAGCTGTCTTATTTCACTCCATGGCTTGTCCTTTCATTTTGTTTATGATGTCGCCTGTCATTCAGAAAATTTCAATTTTAATGAGTCAATGATATCAATCTTTCCTCTTACAATTTCTGTTTTTTAATATTTTTACTTTGTTACAATGATTTCTTCTATATTTCTTTTTTCAAAAGTTTTAAAATTTTGTTCTTTCAGATTTAGGTTAATCTACCTGGAATTTATTTTACGGCTAGTTTGAGGTAGAAACATAGGTTTTTAATGATTTTGCCATGTGCTAACCAATTATCTCACACCATTTATAGGCAGCTCTTTCCATACTTGTTTGAAATGCTGCCTCTGGCTTATTCAAGTTCCTGGATTCTCAAGAGTCTGTCCCGGGAATCTTTCTTCTCTTCCATTGGCTAATTTGTCTACTTCTGCACCACATCGCACTGTTTTAATCACTAGAGCCTTATAATAAGGGGCACATCATATAATGCAATCCTTCTCCTTCTCCTGTTCCAATTTCTTCTTCAAATATTTCCTCTGTTTTTCTTGACCCTTTGTTTCCCCCATGTGAAAAGCTCTGTTGGGATTTTGGTTGAAATGACATCTTTCCATTTATTAACAGAGTCTATCGTTTCTTCTGGACATTTTTGTCCTTCAATAAAGATTTTGTATGTGTTTTATAGATATATTAGTTTTTGTTGCTATGGAGAATGGGATCTTTTTTCTATGGCATTTTCTAAGCTAATTGATTATTGCTGACGTAAAGGAATGTTGACGTTTTTGGCATATTAATTTTGTTTTGAGCAAGCTTGTCGAACCTTCTTAATAGTTCTAAAAGTTTGTTGGTAGATTAGCTCATATTTTCTGTGTAAACAATCACACTATCTGCTTATAACCAGAGGTTTTTCTCTTTTTAAAAAATTCTTCAACATGAGGCCCCCAGGGCTTTTCTCATTTCCAGCCTCGGGTTTCTATCCTGAGATTGTGTGTTTTGTTCCTGTGAAAGCTGAGGCAGCAGTGGATTCATCTTCTAGAGATGTGTGGCTAGCTCTGTGATAGGGCCAATTTGGGGGCATATAAAGATGTTTGTAAAAGCACTTAACACAGTGCCTGGTTTTTATTAGAAATGCAGTAAACATTTGTTCATTCATTCATTCCTCTGAGAAGAGACGGTCTCCATGACAACCAGTGGGTGATTCAGGATTTCCAATCTGGTCAGAAGTGGGGCTGGGAACTTGCCTCAAATCTTCACTTGCATATATATTGAAAAATAAATTTTTTTCTTATCATAGAAAGAGGATTTGGTGGACTTAAAACCCCACCCCACTTATACTACTACTTTGGCACCTTTCTCCCCATAAAAATTGCATCACAAGCCAATCCTTTATTCATTCATTCATTCATTCAACAAGGGTTGAGCATGCACGAGCCTCTGCAGAGGATACAGAGATATAATACAGAATGACACTCTGTCCTTGCCCTCAAGGAGCTTACAGTCTACTCAAACTCAAAGGCAACCACCAGGTAATCATAATACAAGGAAGTTTCAACTGGATGTTAGAAAATTAAAACGCACAGGAGTGCAAAGGGAGGGACAAACGCCTCCAATCGTGGAAGGCCTCATGGAAGGGGCATTTGAGCTAGTGCTTGAAAGGTGAGTAGAAGTTTGACAGGTAGGAACAGGTTGGGCAGGAGCCTCGGCTTCTAGCGAGGACTTGGCATGACAACAAATATAGTCATGCAGTGGGGATGTGACGCCATCCGGGGGCAGAGAAGTGTGCAGGCCGACTGGTGTCCGGGGTTGATGTCAGTGTCAGAGAGGCGGCTTCTGGCTCAGCAAGAGTTGTACAACATGGAAGGGGCCGTTCCGGAGACGGGGAGCACCTGCCCTCCGTGCCTGGTTGCTGCTCTAGTGGGTCCTTTTCATTTAGTGTGGTGATTAAAAGGACCTAGAAACCTGAGGTCTCCAGGTTCCTGGACTGAATCCCACAGTGAGAAGTATTTTTAATCAATTTTTTTAAAAAAGTTTATTGGGGAACAGTGTGTTTTTCCAGGACCCATCAGCTCCAAGTCAAGTCGTTGTTTTCAATCTAGTTGTGGAGGGCGCAGCTCACAGTGGCCCATGTGGGAATCAAACCGGCGACCCTGGTGCTATGAGGGCTGCACTCTAACCAACTGAACCAACGGGCCGCCTGAGAAGTATTTTTTATATTGTGACGCAGTGAAACATAAATCTAAAAGAAAAGTTTCATGATAGACTATTTATTATCCTGTATGCCATAGTTTTGATACACTATACTAGTCTATAAAAAACAGAAATCTTCATTAAATCAATGATCCTCAATCTCGGCTGCACATTCAAATCACTCGGGGACCTTTTAAAATGTTCATTGCCTATGCTTCTTCCAAACAAATTAAATCAGGATCTCTGGAGGTGGAATCCGGGCGCCCAGGTGATTCCAATGTACACCCATGGTTGAGACCCAGTGTGCTTTGTAAAACTAAGATGTAGCGTCTCCCGAAGAGACTATGAATGCCTGACCAGGCAGTGGAAATGGGTCAGGCATTTCACATGGAAACCTGTAAAATGCCCATCACAGTCCTGAGTTAACGAAAATTCTGTGTCTGATGAATAATTAGTTTTCTATGAAGGCCTCTGGCTGGGCCATAAATGAGTAAGACTGAATTCAGTTAAAGGGCTGGCCTACCTCCTTCCCTTAGCCGATCCCCACACCCAATCCATTTTTCAGAGAAGTGGTGGAAACCCTTGGCCCAAAGCTCCTCCCGGCTCTTTTTTCATGTTATCTCCCACCCCTTTCTCGTTAATTTTCAAAACAGCTTTATTGAGATATAATTTACATATCATACAATTCACCCATTTAAAGTGTACAATTCAATGGCTTTTAATATATTCGCAGTCGTCCACCCAACATGACAATCAATTATAGAACATTTTAATTATCTCCTAAAAGAATCCCCGTACTCCTTAGCTGTCACCCCTCAATTCCTCCATGCGCCCAAATGCCTGGCAGCCACTCGTCTACTTTCTGTCTCTATAGCCGTGCCTATTTTGGACATTTACTATAAACAGGATCATACAGTATGTGGTCTTTCGTATCTGGCTTCAAGATTCATCCATCTTGTAGCACCTGTCAGTATTGATTCCTTTTTATCGTCAAATAATATTCCATATGTAGAATAAACCACATATGGAATAAACCACAGTTTATTTATCCATGCATCAGGTGATATACATTTGGGTTGTTTTTACTTTGGGCTATTATGAATAATGCTGCTATGAACATTTATGCAGTTTAAGATTTTTAATAAGTTATTAGTGGGAAAATTTCGAACATATTGGAAAGAATAATATGATGAACCCCCATGAACCCAGCATCTAACTTCAACCATTAGCAGCATTTACCAGCTGGGTTTCATCTACACACTCCTTACCCTGCTTTGTTTTGTTTTTTATATTTTTTATTTGGAAACAACTTTAAACTCAGAAAGCTGCACGTAGGCTCACCGAGCTTTTCTCCTGCAGGAGCGTTTCAGAGCATGTGTCTCTCTGCACGTAAGGACTGTGAGTCTGAGGAGAAGCCCAGGGGAGCGAGGCTGGTTGATCCCCCACAGCACAGGCACCTGCCCTGGTGGCTGATCCCCTGCTGGGTCAGGGGAGGGAGGAAAGGACTGAGCTAACTCTCAGCTGAGCTCACCGGCTGATTTTGTTTTGATCTCAAACAGTAATTGTTTTCCAGTAAGTCTCACTCTGCCTTCTCAACAATGCCAGCCTCAACCTCCCCCGACAAACACACAAACCTCTCAATGAAGTATGAAAAGAGTGGGTCCTACGATTAGGGCTGACGTTGGGAGCTCTTCTCTCACGGTGGTCTCAGGATGTGTCCTATCTCTGTGCCTTTGTTCAAGCTGTCCCCACTCCCAGGGATGCCAGCTCCTTTCTTCTCTCCCTCTGTTACGTCTCCCCATCCCCCAAGGCCGTCACCTCCTCTGACAGTCTCTTCTGATTCCCATCAGGCCCTAAATCCTTGGTGCTCCCACAGCCAGCTGGCTCTGAGATAGCACTGGCCTCAGAGACCAGAATCCCCTGGGAAAGAACACTGACTAGAAAGCAGGCTTTCTGGATTCTGAGAACAAAGGTTACATAAGTGCCCTGCAGTCAGATTGTGAGCCTAACGCATTTTTCTTATATGGTCTTTCAGAGTGGGGTTTAGTAAGGAACAAGGTGGGGTTCAGACCAAAGCTGGTCTGACCCTGAAGTCCAAACTCTCTCCACCCCTCCCTTCCCTCTGGTCCCAGGAACGCACTCAGCAGTGAGTGACTGGAACAAGCCACCCTGAGCCTCAGCTCAGCTACTGTACAATGTGAGAAAACAATGCCGGCCTCCCTGTCCCTGTGGCTGCCTCTGGGAACCAGCAGTGGTCCCTACACATGAGCTGTGCAAACTGAGGGATTGATACTGTAGTTGCATTGGCTAGGACAGCAGAAGCTTCAACAAGACACGAGCATTGCTTGCTCATGTGGTCTTTATGCTCCAGCCCCGCAAGGCTGGACTGGTGGCTCCACAGAATAAGGTCCCAGGTTCCTTCCATCATGTTGCTCACGGTCCAAGGGGGCTCCCTGCCATGTCTGCATTCCAGCTAGTCGGAAAAGGGTAGGGGGAGGTCACGCCTCTTCCCTTTAAGGGCAGGCCTTGGAGGTGACACACATCAATCACCTTACATATCATGGATCAGGATTTAGTCACATGGCCACACCTGACTGCGGGGGAGTCTGGAAATACAAGTTATTTTGGGAGGCCATGTGTCCACCTAGAAATTGGAGGTTCAATTACTAAGGAAGAAGGAAAGAATGGATACTGGGGAAAACTAGCAGTCTCTGCCACAATTACAATAATTGCTGATAGGATGGTGATGGACAGACTCTGTCTCTGCCTAGGACCAAACCATGACTCCATAACCACAAGGTCAAGTCCAGACTGGTGGCTGGGAAAGGGCTCAGTGCTGAACCACTGGCAGGCTGCCCACCTGGAAGCTGGGGGCATGAGTGTCTCATCCTGCTGGGAAGCCTGAGCAGTGCGTCAGCACCCATTGCATCCCCTACCTAGAATGACCTTCTCTTCTTCTCTCCAGAGATGTCACCGCCTCCCAAGAACTCTCCTATTTTGCGCCACTGCATGCTCTTTCCATGACCTCTAGTTTGCCCACAGAACCTACTCACCTATTCTAGCACTTGATGACATGCTGTCTTAATTGTCTCAGATGTCGTTTCTCATCTCATCAACGAGATTGATTGAGCAATCTGAGGTCTTATGCGTCCCATGCTCCCACAAATTGCTCCTCAAAATAAGAGCGGCTCAATAAACTCCTGACAATTGCTGGATGTTGGCAGGCATGCCACTAACTGTCTTTGCAATGTCTATTTTGTGGTTTACCTGGCTCCTGGATAATTTTCTACAGTTATGGCTATGACTTATAATACTAGCATGTCACAGAAGGAAGGTCAGTGTCTCCAACTCCTTCATTTTAAAAGTGATTGTATTTAGACTTTGGGAGAGGAAGAGACTAGTGGGTGGTGGACATCACTTTGGCCGATGGTTTCCAAACTGTGTTCCAAGGAGCCCCAGGGTTCTACATGGCAGGGAGAGGCAGGAGCGAGGAGCAAGGAGAGGACACGCTGGAGTGCTGGGGCCAACAAGTGTAGCCCTGCTATTGTCCGTCTTTCACATGGGGGTTCTTTCTAACGTTTTATTTAAAGAAAGTACACCAGTGATGATGATGATGGTGATGATGATTTTAATTTGGCCACCATTTGAGCCTAATGCCCTCAATGTGCAGGCAAAGAAGTTGAGGACCAGATCCTGGCTGAATTACAATGGTAAAACAGACCATTCACCCTTCATTCATTCTAAGTCCTGGGGATCCAGAAATGAACAAGAAAAAGTTGTCTGCCCTCATGGAGTGACCTTCTCTCGGTGAAATCAAGCTGTAAATAACCACACATGTAGAAAAGTGTCAGCATGCACACTCAATGGAGAAAACAAAGCAGGCGAAGGGCATGGTGACTGATTAAAGCATGACATTTCAGGCTGGTCTGGGGAGGTCTCTCTGAGATGGAAGGAAGGGAGGGAGAGCCACGTGTGCTCTGGGAAGAGTGAGTGTTCCAGGCTGGAGATCAGCAGGTGCAACAGCCCTGCGGCACAATCGTGCTTGCAATCTCGGAAAGGAAGGCAGCTGTCCTGGACAGGACATGGGCTTCCAAAGGACCTTGCAAAGCACATGAGAGGACCCGGGAGCAGTGGGGGCCGCAATCCACAAAGCTGAGCACACAGGACCAAGCACAGCTCCTCCCGAGGAGAAACAGGACTCCATTGGAGTTTTGGTCTGCCTCGCACACTGGTCCAGCCCTGCCGCCAGCAGCTCCTGCCTTCCCAGTGACAGAAGGCTTCCTGGGGCCCCGGAACCAAGGGCAGCTGAAGGCATTGTTATCACTGGCACGTGGCTCAGGTGTGTTCCGGGCAGTGGGCCCACTGGGGACTCAGGAGCCAGGACTGGGAGGACAAGACTACGTCTGTGAGAACCTTGGCTCTGGCAACTCCCTTCTTGGGCCACCCGCGTGCCTGTTTTTGTCACTCAGTCAAGGAATAAGACACCCCAGGGTTGGTGGCGAGTGCAGCTCCTCAGGACTGGGCTGGAGATCCGCAGGTATAACATCCTGGCGGTGCAAACGTGTCTGCATTCTCGGAAAGGAAGGCAGCTGTCCTGGGCAGGAAACGGGCTCTGCCACTAACCGCTGTGAGTCCTTGATCAGCCGGTGACCTGCCTCAGCCTCTGTTTCCCCATTTGTAACATGGGGTGGGAACACAGCCCCTGGACACTACAGTGAGGAACAAAAGAAGTCACAACAAAAGAAGTGCCTGGCAAGTTTTAGTCACAAAGGAACTCTTTGATGAATAAATGATGAATGAATGGAAGAGTAAGTGAAAAGCAAATTATCTTGAAATAGAAAAGCATAGGTAAAGCAGCATTTTTCAAACTTAGGAAGAATGTCCTAGGTAACTTACTAAACATTAAAAGAAAGAGCACTGGACTCCAACCTGGTCTGATTAATATTTTAAATACTGTAATTGTGGGCTCATCTGCTCAAGGGATTTGGTTTTTCTATGGAAATTCTGTGTGGCCTGGGTGGAGGAAGGACCAGTCTGAGCTGGTTTGCAGTGGTCCTGGCCAGGCACCCAGGGTAACCACCAACTCAGGACCAAGTTTCATGGTAATTACCCTGTAGGTTTTGTCAATCCAAGCTCTACACCACACATAATGCAGACTTGGAGGTTTTATGGGAAATTGTGCTTTTTTTTCTCCTAGAGCCCTGGACTGAGACAAGCCACTGGCACCTTTCATTGGGACAGCAGTTGTTGCAGGGTCCTGGCTTTAAGCAGGGGAGTCTGTTCAATGCCCCCCCACACAGCCCAGGGCCACAGCCCCTGTGCCTGCCAGTTGCTGGTCTGATAACCACATCATCAGCTTTCTCTTTCGTGACACTGGCTTTCAGTTCCTTCGTTTCTTCTTTTTCTTCTTGTGAATTCAACCACATCTCACAATTTTATTCTGTATCAGGCTTTTAGTCGTTGTTGTTGTTCCTAAAGCGGAAGAGTTCCTTTTTTCAGCTATACTGCTGGAGCTACAAGTCTCTCCAACGTTCTTTAAGACATGAATGCAAACCTCCATTTTTCCCTGTTGCAGGTACATGTGCGTGTGTGTGTGTGTGTGTGTGTGTGCGTGTGTGTGTGTGTGTGTATGTGTGTGTGTTGCTCAGATGAAACCTGGAGGTCAGTCCTGGTTGCTGGGTGCATTTTCAGAATCAAACTGTCTTCATCAAAAAATCATTCCCGGAGTTATTTATCTGCCTGCGATGGCAACATTTTCTGTAAAAAGGTACCCCGTCCTCATTCACATCTTAGCGTCACGCCAATCATAGCTATTTCTCACGCACTCGCAATGTGCCAGACCCTGTGCTCAAATGTTGCAAAATCCTCGCACAACCCTGTCAAGTAGCTACTATATTTATACCCAAGTAGGAAACAGGAATTAAGAGACATTAGATAATTTTCTCAGGTTTATACAACAGAGCCAAGCCTGGGATCTCTTAATTTCTACATTTTACATCCTCTTTCATCATGATTTCAGAAGTTGCTTTGCAAGCAACACAACAGCTTTCCTGCCAAACTCCGTGGGCCAAGCTATCATTTGCATGCACATTGGTTAAGAAAGTGAGATCAAATGACATGATATACGCAAAAAAGACTTTTTTATAACACGCTGTAGAAATGCTGTCACCCTGTAGTTATAACTCCCCCACCACGTTAGAATGAGTATCTTTCAAGTCACTCAAACTTGCATTTTATATGTGTAACCTCTCCAGCCAAATGGATCAAGATTTATTTTCCCCAAACAGTCCTTTGGGCTCCTAAGTGGAAAGGACTTGAATGGAAACTCTGGTAAAACTGTAAGTGTGTTGGTTACACAACAGAAACATCTGACTGGCTATTTGGAAAGCATCCCACGCAGGTGACGTATGTCATCCTTTCCCACAACAGCAGCAGCAGGCATTAACTGAGCCCCTGCTGAGTGGCAGGCACTGTGTGTCTAACAGCCTTGGTTAATCGGTGTTGTTTTCCTGTAACAATGCTAAACTTGGTATTCACTACTGTCAGATTTAGAGAAAGGGTGCTGATAGCACAGGTAGTTCCATATATCCCTCACCCAGCTTCCCCTAGTGTTAGCCTCTTACATAACCATGGGGCATTTGTCAACACACAGCCATCAACATTGGTACACTACTATTAAGTCCAGATTTCACCAGTTTTTCTACTATTGTCCTTTCTCTGTCCCAGAATCCAATCCAGGATCCTGCACCGTATTGGGTTAGATCCATTGTTAAACCAGCTCACTCCGAGAGTATTAAAATAGTGTTGTTTTCTTTGTTTCACGTTGGCATCAAATTCAGCAAAGATAGTTGCGCTCCATTTCCAATTCTACAGGGAAAACAGGTAAACAAACAATAAACAAACCTCTGGACCATTCAAGTCAGGAGTTGACCCATGGATCCTGAGGGTAACCCAACTGTGTCCTTGTGACGACACCGCCACATAAGAGCGAATCTCTTTCTCAGCCCTAATTCAGGGTCTTGAGTCCATCGATGTGGGGACAAGAGTTAGGACCAGGCTTGACAGAGCAGACTGCTCTGTGGTTTGCCCCATCACAATGCCAAATCCATCTGAGTCACTGAAGAATTCCACCTTCCTGAGCACTGGTCAGAAAGATTCCTATCAGCTCAGTAGAGAAGACACTCTTTGATCTCAGTCTTCAGTTCCTTCCTTCCTTCAGTCATTTTTCTTCTTTACCATTCATTATTTATTTATTCAGCAAGCATTTATTAATTCCCTACAGTGAGTGTTCCAGGGACTGAATTAAATGCTGGGGCTACAATGCGGAACAAAACAGAAATAGTGCCTGCTTATGGAACATTAGATAATGAATGTATTCCTTCTTGCATACCTACTAAGTGTTCAACACTGAGCTAGGCAATAATGGGGGAGAAGGGTGTTCTTGATATAGACCGCGTCCTCAGAAATGCAGTTAGCTAGAGAGATAGGACTGGCTGCTCAGACAGCCTGAGATAACTGGTGGAGACAGCAAGCAGGGGGGGAGAGAGCTAACAGTGGGGGTGATCAGGGCAGGTGGTAAGGAGAAGGCCCAGATCTTAAGCTGGGCTTTAGGATGAGGTCTGCATAGATGGTTAAGAAAAAAAAAAGTGTGTGTAGGGGGGAGAAAAGCAGGATTGTGCACTTTGTGTGAGAGAAGAGAGAAGAGACAGGCCTGGCATACTTTTGAAGATGTGCTTTGGGTTCTGTTGCTCGAAAGAGAGTCTGCAAGGGACATCTGAGCCCTTAGAAGATGTGCCTAAACTAAATCCTAGAGAGGTAGGTCCGGAGAGTTTTCATGGGACCAGCCCCACGCCTCATAGTGGGAAACAGAGGCTCTGAGAGGTGGAGGCAGTGAGCTGTTGTGAAAATTGCACTGGCTTTGGGATCCTCAGGACCTCAAGGCCTGGCTCTGCTCTTTTTCAGCTATATGACCTTGAGCAAGTTACTAGTTGAGTCTCAGTTTCCTCATCTATAAAGGAGAGATCACCATAGTACCTACCTCAAAGGAATGTCATGAAGATTAAATGAGACAATGAGGTCTCAGACCCTGACACAGCACCCAGCACCAAGGAGGTGCCAATCAGTGGTAGCTGGTAAAAGCAGTGAACGGCAGGGTGGGTTTCATGAGGACTTCCAGACTCATGTGACATAGTTGGAGTGAGACTCAGGTAACAGACCCAACCAACTGAGGTCTCGGATGGCTAGAGCAGTGTGTAACTCCAGTCAGCAGACATGAACTTTAATTAGCATGGTTTTGAAAGAGGGAGGCCTGGGGCTCTAATTTGAGCAAATTCCAAATGAGGACATACTCTGAGAGGACCTTTTTCCTCAATAGCAGAGCCTCACCTGGCGGTCCCTTCATCACACACACACACACACACACACACACACACACACACACACACACACACATATTATGACTAGAAGGTAACTAGTTCCCAGCTCTTGTGTTATCCCAGTGTCCCCTCAGTAGTGCAGGGCGAGTCCATAGGGTGGTAGGATGGGCCCCAGCCTGGCGGGGGGGCAGTATTAGTTTTTACCTTGAAGCAGAATCCCAAAGGGAATTCTGCATCCACACACACACACACACAAAAACAGAGAGAAAAAAAGCAGGGGCAATGGCCCTGACAATATTGTGAGCTTTCAGAGAACTTTCTAGACACATTCCCTTTCTGCCTGTTTCATCTCAAGGATCAGCAGATCCTTCAGTGAAAAGTTGGGGAGATTGTGCCTGGACTCTGGAGAGGCACATGGGGCCAGCGTGAGGGCTAGTCTCTGGGAAAGAGCCTTACCGCACCTTGATAAGAATCCAGGTGAGGAAACAGTGCTAGGCACTACTGTTTCCATGGCAACCTAACAGAAGACAATCTGAACTTTCAAAGCCAATTCTTTAGTAAACTTTTAAAGCCAATTCTTTTTCTTAGGGTAGAAAAAGGTATATGTGGATTGTTATCCATAAAAAAGTATTGTCTTTTGATTTTTTTTAAGTGCTTACTAGTGTTTTGCTTTTGGCTAACGCCTATAATGCATTCAGAACAAAATAGACAAATTAATTTTCTCATACATTCTAGCTCTGGCTTATGCTAAGGTAGACTGTGAGACCTTTATTCATTTCTCCATCCATCCATTCATCCAGCCAGCCAGCCAGCCAGACATTCAGCCATGCATACTGAGCTTCATCTTTTTCCTGAACTGGATTTCTTACTTGTAAAATGAGAGAATTGGTCTAGGTTAGTATTTTTGACTTCGGTTCCTAGAATCTTAGGAGTTTCAGGGGCTTTCTTCCTAGAGTGGGGTGGAACAAACAGACAAGTCTGAGACCCTGCGTGGCTTCAACCCCGAACAGTCCTGATTTTAACTGTTTTATGTATTGAGTTTCTACTTCAGATTTCTTTCGAACAAAGGCTCCCTGACTGAAAAATCACTGCCCCAGAGGGTCTCTGTGGACCTTCCAGGGGCGACACTGCAGCTTCAAGCCAAATTGTTTCTCAATCAATGCCCCTGCAATGTGAAGTATAGGAATAAAATGGTGAAAAACTAGGGTTACTGTCGTTCAGGGGCTCACTTATACTCTTGAGGATAAACCAAGAGTATAAGTGTGAAAACCTGCTTGAGTAAACGGCTATTGTTAAGATAATACTATTACAATAGCGGAGTAGGGCAGTCAAGATATACCCACAGGGAAATAAATGCAGCCTCTAATTCAGCCTACGATTAGGGACCAGTTAGGAGCAGCAGACTCCTCACAGGGGCTCCGAGAATTGCAGGGCTTTCCTGAGAAAGCCATTCTGCTCTCGGGCGCCTCCCCAGGGGCTGCGGCGTCTCCTGCTTCCCCGGCGCCCACCGCGCTGGTGGCTGAGGGAGTAAGGCAGGCGGCGGGAGGCTCCTCGCAGTGATTGGCTGAGCCGGAGGTTGTTGCTAGGTTACCAGTCCGCGGGAGACTGAGGCTTGCATAGTCTCATCCTCCACGGCAGATCCATCCCACACAGCCAACCTAATTTGGGCATCCTGTGAATGGGATCCCCAGCAATTTAAATTGTCAGCTGCCAAATGCCCATCTTTCTAGGATTTTTCACTTAGCAAGAGGCCTAGCAGAGGATGGGAAGAGAAGTGGTTTTTACTCTCTGAGTCACCTTGAATAGCTTCTCTCTCTGGACCTCAGTGCCCTCCCTCCTTCGATTCCTGGGGTTCATTCGTTTATTCATTATTCATGCATTCATGTTTATTAAATGCCTATCATGTTCCAGGTACTCTATCAGGTGCTAGGGGGAAAGCGATGAACCAGACAGAGACCATCTTTGTCCTCAAGAAGAGGGAAACGTTAGGCACTTAAGCAAAAAATAAGATAAACACATATCTAGTTATCCCTTTCCTTCTCCGTCAATGATTTTTCTACCCCGCCCCCCTCCCCTACTAGATCTGTGGGGTCCTGAAGTTGGCAGGGGTAGCAGTACTGCTGCCAGCTGTGCCTACACTGCATTGCCCCTAACGCACCCCCCCCCCCTTATCACACTCTGAAACAGGGATACACACTCTCATCTCCGCAATGCTTTTTACTCTGCTCTATTGCATCCACACGTGAGCCTGGACACACCTTGATAAAGATGAGGGGCAGGGATCATTGTCCCCTGTTTGGATGAGAAAGCTGAAATGCAGAAACATTAAGAAGGCTTACCCACGGTCACATGCAGAATTACTGGCATAATCCACATTGAGCATTTCTTATGGGAAGGCATTTAAAAAGCTATCTGCCTCATAACCCAGTAAGGTAACTATTATTAATCCCATTTTATAGGTGGCAAATTGAGGCTGAAAGAAGTCATTTGACTTGCCAGTGATGACCCAGAGAGTAGATGGCAAAGCTGGGATTTGAACCAGATCTATCTGGCTCCAAAGCCTGAGCTTTCTCTAAACAATGGATCTGATCATAGAAAAAACATAAAACTCTGAGTGGCTGAGATGTGGAGCGACTTCCAAATGGCCTTCCAGTCCCAGGATCTTATTTACTTATTTTTCTACTGAAGTTTTTAGCACTATAGACTCATAAAACCTGGTGAATTGGCCACACTTATCAACAGTTAACTATGTTATCTCTCCATCGATCTGAGATAATCTTGCCTTCAAGCTTTTATTGGGTAATTAAGTCAAGCAGCTCTTCCTTGTGAGTGCTTCCATCATTTGCTTTTCCTCCCTGTCAGGTTTTTATTTTCCTCGTTCACACACTGAACAAACATTGTGCACCTACCAAGTGTCCTGAGAGGTTTGGTGAGTGTAGGTGTGTATGGCCCATCCTGCCCGTGAGGAGTTCCCAGCTTCTAGCAAAGGTTTCTGAAGGGGCTTCTGTGGGCAAAGCACCGTGATAGGCCAAAGAGGGGGAGAAGGACCACAAGGACCAGCGCTCAGAGAATCTCCTTGGCTTGGGAGACAGGCTCACCCTTACCTAATACAAACATGTGAGAGGAGGTGAGGAGCACGGGCTGGGGGTGACAGCAGCCAACCTTGAGTTTCCTGTGGTGCTGCTTTGAAATCCCATCTTGCTGTGGTCGGTGTGGGCCACTGAGTCTCAGAGCCCAGCAACCTGCACTTGGAAGGAGGCCTTTAAATGGGAGAAAGTGCTGGAAAGTACAGAGATGCATAAAGAAACAAGCTAAATTTATCCCTCCTTGCAGCACCCAGCAATTGCCATGCTTAACACTGGACTTTCTACCGGCAGAGACTTGTTTCACCAGAAGATTCATTGCTTTTCCCTCAGCTTGGAAAAGAGACAATGAGAGAGAAGGGAGAGAGAGACAGAGAGAGACAGAGAGAGAGAGAGAGAGAGAGGAGAGATTCTGAAGACAGAGACATACAGACAGAGATCAGAAGAGAAGCAAGGAGAGGCAGAGATAAAGGCATCCTTTGGTACGCATCCCCAATGAGCAAAAGGAAAAAATATTAAACTGGGCACCTGAGGGAGTGGGAGAAATCAGGCAATCTCTCCTGTTTCCTCCCTCCCTGGCTACACATTTAGAGCATTGTTAATTTCCAGATAGCGCCCTTTTCAGATGTAAGTATTTTGGAGATGTCTGTACTGTTTCTATCATCGTGGCCACTGCTTCACCCTTGTCACCCACCACCACCCTGAAGAGCTGAGTTGACTGTACATGGATAATATACAAAAGCCACGATTAAAATAAGCATTATAAGACTACATATGCATGCCTTTGACTTAGCATTCCACCCTCTATGCATTTATCCTAAGGAAAATAAGTGAGGGCACAGGCAAAGAATTCAGCATGAGATTGTTAATTGTGGCATTGTTTATAAAAGCAAGGAAACAAACTAAATAGCCAACCCCTTTTGGGTACTGCTCAATAAATAATCTTATAACCCTGCAATAGCATGCCATGCTGCTTGTAAATTAGGTTATAAATGGGTACTTATTGATGTGGAAAGACATGATTTATTAGGTGAAAACAGCAAGTTACAAAATATTGTAAATAAATTGACTCCAGAAAAGTATTCTTATAAGTTATTATAAATATAAAATATATAGTCTAGAAAAACATAAACCAAATGTTAATCTGTGGGTGGAGGGATTCAAGACAAAAAATTCAAGACATTTGAATTTTTTTCTTTTTGCTTATCTGCATTTAAAATCCCCACGGCCCCCCCTTCCCCCCCCCCCCCCACCGCAATGAACGTGTATTTCTTGTGCAATACGAACAGATTTCCTTCCTTGGGTCCCAGCGAGCACCTTCTGCTGGGAATCTTGGAGTGTATGGGCAAGCTGAACCAGGTGCTCCTGGCTCCGAGGCATTGTGGGAAAGGCCACCCACCCTTCCAGGGCCACTTCAAGGTGCTCATTAAGAATTCCAAAAGCAGCATGACCCCACCCTGGTTTGAGCCCATCCCAACTGGTCTTGTGGGCAAGAACTCAGTGACCCAACACCTTTATCCAAAAGCTCAGTTGTTTCATAACCTGCTGGTGGGTTGGGGCCACTCTCCTTGAGGGAAAACGTTGGCACATGGTAAAGCTAAACTCGGTACAACTGCGGGCCTTCCCACTTTCCAGGGGCACCCTCCCCTCTAAGGGGGTGACAGCTAAGACTGCTCTGTTGCTCAGGTCAGTCCCCCCACTACACATATGCAGCTATGCTTCTGAATGTTGGTGAGTAAAAGGCCGTCACCATGGCAACCCAGGCTTGCTCAGTCTCTGGGATCAATCCAACACCCAGAGAAAAAAGGTGGGGTTGGAGTCAGAACAAACACTGCCTGGCTGTCTCACCTCAGGCTAGACACTTAGCTTTTCTCTGCCTCAGTTTCTACATCTGTAAATGATGCTGAAGCTCCTAATTCTATCCACCTTCAGGATTAATGAGGAATAATCTGTGAACTGTAAAACACAAGAGTAGTAGAGTGTCACTAGCTTTGGTTTGTCCCCCAGTTGCTGTATGTGACTTTGGGCAAATCACTTAATCTCTCTGCCTCAGCTGCTCTATTTATAAATAGGAAAACAGGATCCACTCTGATAACTTCCCAGATAGATTGTCAGGCTCCGTGAGAACCCCAGAATCTCGAAATCAGAAGGAATCTTAGCCCTTCCTGGCCATCTAGGAATCCCTTTAATGTTCTCTGACCAAGGGGTTTGTCCCATCTCTGCTCAATTACCTCTAGTGGCAGCGAGCTCCATGACCACATAACTTCCCAAGTAGCTATTGCTACATGACATTGATTGTAAGAAAGTTCTTCTGTATAGGATGTTTTACTATTAAATATTTGTTTTAAAAATTTTAGCAGTCCTTTTTAGAGATATTTCCACTCCTGATTTTCCCAGACAGCTTGCATGAGGTAGAAATTAACAGCAGCAGTCGGCAAAAAAGCAGGTACAGGACTGGTTCTGGAAGCTTGTGACTTAGTTTAGTGGAAGGAACATGGATTCTAGGGTCACACACTCTAGATTAAAAACCCACTTTGTCCACTTACTAGATGGTTGACCTTGGGCAAGTTATATTATCTCTCCGAGTCTCAATTTCCTAATCAGTAGAGCACGGAGAGAAATGTCTATCTCATACCGTGTTTCCCCGAAAATAAGACCTAGCCAGACAATCAGCTCTAATGCGGCTTTTGGAGCTAAAATTAATATAAGACCCAGTCTTATTTTACTATAAGACCGGATCTTTATAATATAATGTAATATAATTAATATAATATAATTAATATAATATAATACTGGGTCTTATATTATTTTTTGCTCCAAAAGACACATTAGAGATAATTGTCCGGCTAGGTCTTATTTTCGGGGAAACACCGTAGTATTGTTGTGAGAACCAAGCATGATAGCACTTCTCAGTAAGCCTGCCATCCAAACTTCCCTGGTGGGATTCTGGGAATTGGGGGAGGGCAAGTTTCACTTCCTCGGCCCACCCCCGAATGGCACATCTGTCCTCCGACCCCATCTGGCACATGTGCCCTGGCTGTGCTCCTCTCCAAAAGAGGAAGAAGATTCATCTGCCCCTCCTGGGAAGCCTGCAGCACAGTCTGGCCCAGCTGTGTTCCATATTTCAGGGCCCTCTCCCTCTCAGGTCTGTATCAGGGGCCATAAAGGAAGGATGATGCGATGGTTTCCAGACAAAGTTCACCCCTCCCTGCAATTCACCTGCCTCAAGTCCAGCACCCCCACCCCGCCCACAGGTTTAGCTGGCACTAAGCCAATGTGGAGGGTGGGGAGGGAGCGGTACCTTGGTGAAGGCTTTCAACTGTGTCGTGTTTTGATAGGAATCTCATATGGAACAAAAAGCCTCTAAGACCCGCAAATATTGTCTGGTGATGGACGTCCAGGAGTGGTGACAGGAAGTTGGGGAAAGCTATTCTGGGGTAGGAAAATGGTCCCTTGCCATATTAACAGAGTCAGGATGCCTGGGTCTAGTTCTGCCATTGACCAGCTGTGGGCTCCCTGGAGCCGGTGACTTCATTCTTCAGGGCTTCGCTTTCCTTGTGTGCAGAACGAGCCCTTCCCTGCTTCAGAATTCTAGGTTTTCCCATCGTTGGATGCAGGGTGAGATGGAAAATCGCCATTGACCTCTGTTGGCCTCGGGCAGCTGACTGCCTGCTCCTCTCTGCTTCCTCCACAGATGAGTACCTCAGATACCTCAATGTGGGTGTGGCCGAGGTGAAGAAATCCTTCCTGGGGCCCTTGGCCCCCTCCTGCAAGATGGTGCAGATGATGAGGCAGTTTCTGTACCAGGTCCTGCCTGAGGACTCCTACAAGGCCGCCACCGGGAAGCTCCACGTGAGCCTCACTCGGTTAACGGATGGAGAGAGCGTTGTGGTTTCAGAGTATACGTCCAAAGAAGAACTCATCGAGGCGAGGGGGCGGGGCCGAGAGTGGGGGCGGGGCCAGGAGTGGGAGGTGCCTAAGGGAGTGGGCGGGGAAAGAGAGGCTGGAGGGTTGGTCCTGCTTCTCTTGACTGGTCCGCGGGATGACCTGTCTGCCTCCCTTCTATTTTCTGCTTCCCTAGTCCTTCCATCACTTCATCCTTCTGGCATCTCTCTGTGTCAGGCACACTGTTAGAAGAGATGGACAGAGACAAGCCTAAGACAAATGAGACTTGGTCACCACTCTCAAGACTTCAACACTCATTGTCCCCAGGGGCTCAGCCCCTCCCCCACTTTGCTTCTGCCCTGGTATGAATCCTGGAGCCTCTCAGAGTCCGCAGTGTTACCTACAGAGACCCCATGTCTCCTTTAGGGCCTCCCAGCCTGTGTCCCCCTTGTAGTACTCCCAGTTTGTGTGTACAGCCCTCCCCGCCCCCCTCTTCCCATGGCCCTTGATAAAAAGATTGAATTACCTCTAAATGGGTTATCACTTAGGAAAGTGCCTGCTAACAGTGCACTGTTCTAAGCTCAATATAAAGTTTAGCTGTGAATTATTATTGATGGAGAGTGCTGTGGCTATACCAAATTTTCTTTCATGACAAAGGCGTTAAGCTGCATGACCCTCCATCCCACGTTTCTATTCCCCTCCCATCCCCTGAATGCAAGGCCCTTGCCACCCCTCCTCACGTCCCCGCACTGGCCTGGTCATGATCCTGGGGGTAGAGGGTAAACAGGCAGTGGACCTGGATACCTCCTCCACCCGCCTCACGTTCCCCTGGGTTTACTAGCACTCAGCTCTTCAAGACTTCTCCCCCCAGCCTTCTTCCACCACCTCCCACTCCTACCTATGTCAACCAGAGCAAACCACACACAGAGCAGGCCCTTGTGCCTTTGCACATGCTGTGCCCTCTGCCTGGGATGCCTACTCCTTCCCCTTCACCTGCTTGACAAGACCAATCACTCCTGCCAGGGAATGTTCCTTCATTACCTGCCTGCCCTGCACGCCCTCGGTTGGGTGCTCCTCCTTTGAGGCCACAATGTCCATACTCACATCCATCACAGGACCTGTCACCCCTGCACTGTCACCTGCTTGCTTATTTCCCTCTTTGAGCATTCCCAAGGGTGGGCATCTCTCCTACTTTGATACCATGGCCTGGCCCAAGCCGGATACACATGAATGGTGGTTGAGTCCCATTGGATTCATGAAAATTTGGTGTTTGAAGGGACCCTGGAGATCACTGAGACACCCTCTCTCTTTAAAGCTGGGACATCAGGTCCAGACTGACAAGTTGGTTACCAAGGACCCAGCTAGTTAGGGATCAGCGAGAAGCTGAACTTGGGTGGAGGGCAAGGCCCTCCACCTTGGGTTTAAGGAAGGCCAGGCTGGCAGTGTCGCAGGGGCCTGCAGGTGAGCCCTCCCCACCTGGCTCCCAGGGCCCCAGGCATCTCAGCCTTCTCCTCCCCCATAGGCCCTGTACTGCAGCTGCTTCGTCCCCGTGTACTGTGGCCTCATCCCTCCAACCTACCGTGGTGTGGTGAGTGATTCAGCGTGAGGGTGCGAGGGGAGAGCCAGGATCCATGCGTGCCTGGGGGCCACTGTGACTCACATCTGGGTGACCAGAGGGGTGGGCTCAGAATTCAGTGGGAAGACCAAGAATTGCAAAGGTGCTTGTGTTTTTCTACTCAGAATTGCCAGCATAGATGTCTTTCTGGGGCTTTAAGATGGACTTCCCCAACTAGGATGGGCTCCTCTCAGCCCAGCAAGTCACGGCAACACAGGCTTGCCATATGTTTTCAGACTTGACAGACAGCAGAGAATAGAGACCCTGCAATATTGGGACCTGGAATCTTGAATGATGGGATCTTCCAGGTCATCTAGGCTAGTGCCTCCCTAAGTTTGATGTGCCCATGAATCACTTGGGGGTCTTGTAAAATAATGCAAATTCTGATCCAGTAGGTCTGGGGTGGGGCCTGAGCCTCTGCACCTCTAACTAGCTTCAGCTGATGTCGGTGCTGCTTGTCCATGGACCACACTCTGAGTAGGAGGGTCTAACCCATGCCCCCTCCTCATTTTATATATAAAGCAAACAAAATCCAGAGATTAAGATTCAGCTTGTAGGGGTGGCTGGTTAGCTCAGTTGGTTAGAGCATGGTGCTCACAACACCAAGGTTGCCGGTTCGATCCCCACATGGGCCACTGTGAGCTGCGCCCTCCTTAAAAACAAACAAACAAAAAAAGATTCAGCTTGTAGATGGATCCCATCCTGCATGTCAGCTGTGTACTTCTCAGGTGTCCCAGAAAGTTACAGCCGCCGTATTTGGGGTCCTTTGTTCATAGTTGAGGAAAGAGAAGCCCCAGAGGGGAAGGGACGTGAGAGTGGACACATGGCGGCCAGTGGTGAGGCCATGTCAGGGGTGTCCTGGAGAATGTTAGGGAGCCCGATCTCAACAGAGGAAGGCAGTTTGGACCCGTGGCCGTCTGGAGAGGGGTTATTTTAAACCTGCTCAGACCCACCACATGTGTGCCTTCTCAAAACACCGCAGGGACGGGCCATTCCCCAAGCCCGCCTTCAGCTGTTGTGTGGTTCCAGGAGAGGAAGCCTGGGAGGGGTAGTTGTGATGGGGGAGCATTTCTCCTGATCGATCTAGTGTATGGATATCCCCCTCCTCATGGAAGCCTGGGGTCCCCATCCCAGCCCCAGTAAGATGGCTGAGGAGAGGCAGTACAGAGACAGAGCACGGGGCTGGGAATCCACAGGCCACTGTGGACTCACTGAGTGACCTCAGGCATGCCACTTACCCACCTGGACCTTGGTCTCAATGCTTATCCTGATGGACCCATTGCCTTGGTCCCTGCATGGGGGGAGGACCTCTGACCCCAGGTGAGCATTTCTCACTCTGCCTCCCACAGCGATACATCGATGGGGGCTTCACGGGCATGCAGCCCTGCTCCTTCTGGACTGACTCCATCACCATCTCCACCTTCAGCGGGCAGCAGGACATCTGCCCCCGGGATTGCCCTGCCATCTTCCATGACTTCCGCATGTTCAACTTCTCCTTCCAGTTTTCCCTGGAGAACATCGCCAGGATGACCCACGCCCTGTTCCCCCCAGACCTGATGGTGACAGACAGAGGGATCTGGAGGGGTAGAGCGAACGGGGGAGGGTGGCAGGGGCTGGAGGTGCAATGAGGGAGCCAATGGGGCCCACTCAGTCGCATCTGTGTCTCCTCCCCTCCAATGATCCCTTCAACTTCCTCCTAGACCTGTGTCCTGGCCTTTTTGCTAATGAGCTATATGACCTTGAACAAGTCCCCTAAGGGCTCCCAGTCTCAATTTTCTTCCCTGTAAAATGAGATGATGTCAGAATCACTGAAGTAAGTGTTAACTGAACTCTTCCATTCTGACATGCAGTGTCGGGAAAGCAAACTGTGGCCCACGGGCATATCCGTGGCTTGTTTTTGTACAACCTGTGAGCTAAGAATGGGCTTTCTGTTTTTAAAGGGCTGTAAAAAAAAAAAAAAAAGAAAGAAAGAAAGAAAGAAAAGAAGGAAGGAAGGAAGAAAGAAAGAAAGGAAAATAGGAGAAGTGACAGAGACTATATGTGGTGTGCAAAGCCCAAAATATTTCCTATCTGACCCTTTACAGAAAAGACTTTGTGGGCAGTATCTCGTGTGATCCTTTAGCATCCTCTGCAACAGATACTATTATTATCCCCATTTTATAGATGAAGAAACTGAGGCTGTGAGAAGTTACATCCACACAACCACACAGCCAATAAGTGGCAGCACGGGGATTTGAACCCAGTCTTCAAACTGTTCTTCTTATGGCCCAAACACACTTTCTCTGGTTCTGCTATACACATCTCACCCTCTCCCATCCAGGGGAAGCTGCTGATCAGCTGCAAATGCTTTAAAACATTAATGCAGGATCACTATGGACACATGTCAGGAACTGCTCCCTATTTCTTAGCAGATAGTGAGGGGCAGGACACCGGATGGGTACATTTTGAAAAGCACATCGAATAAAGCAAAAGACTGATAAAGTAGCTGCTCTGGGTGAGGGGACCATGGCTTTTGCTGTTGCTGCAGCCTGAGTTACTTTCCTGGTGTGCCCACCTTGCAGATCCTGCACAATTACTACTACCGAGGGTACGAAGATGCTGTTCTCTACTTGAGGCGGCTGAGTAAGTACCATGTGGAGTCCAAGGAAGGGGCGGGCTGGAGGGCGGGGCAAAGACAGGAAGTAGAAGAGCTGAGTAGAGGAGGGTGGACTTCACTTTTGTGACCTGGAGATACCCTTCACCCAGCAGAGCCAGAAAGGGGTGCAGGGACCTGACCACCTGTCATTGTCTAGAACAGGCCACTGTGGCCAGAAATTAGGATCTCCATACAAAAGGGGCTTTTAGGTTAACAGATTGGATGGCGTCGAGGGCTTTTGTACAAATATATTTCTGGATTGAAAACCTATATTTAGGAAATACATCATCCATATCTTCTATTTTCAGGTCATTTCATTCTCTTTCATTTTTATTCTCTTTCCAGTAAAACTGTATTGTTAATGTAGAACTAAATGGGACTAATTTATATTTGTATAAGACTTTGAATGACATTGATCAACAAATGAGAGAAGAGGCAACACACCTTGCCCTGTGTTGGTTTGGAAATCGTGGTCCCCACACCTGTGTGTCTTCTATGCATCGTCGGCTAGAAGAAAGAGTCTAATGACGTGTATTACACACTCTAATTCGAAGAAGGCCATGGCAAACATCTTTGTTAAAAGGAAAGGAGGAGAGCTTTTCCATATTTACAGTTAATTCCATAGAACATATTTTCAGATTTTGGATCAAAGGGTATTTACCAATATGATATTATTAAGTTTCTTCCATGTTGCCATATGGTCTTTATAATTGTTCTTTTTGGCAGTTCTATAATATTCCATCCCAGTTGTACAGAAAACTTTGCTTGGCCATTCCTTCGAGTTTCCAAATGTTCACTAGTATACATAAGCAATGCTGTGGTGTTCTTTTTGTGTATATAGTTTTAAAAAATATTTTGGGAGTGAGATTAAGGGGTTGAATGAGGGTTTTTCCTGGGATATATTCACTTTTTTTTCCCCTTCGAAATTGCTTCCTGCTTTACCAAGCTCCCCTTGTCCTGACTCTTTACTTCTTCCTGGGTCCCCTGTCCCAGCAAGGGGTGGAGGTGGGGGGCAGGAGAGCAGGATGAAGAGGACATGGGCAAGTAGCCTGGGCCAGGATTCCTATCCCTCCAGCTGTGTGAGCTCAGGGAAATCACTTCCCCTCTCTGAGTCTTGGTTTCCTAATCTGTAAAAAGGGTTTATTCCTGGTTTCTGACACCTACTAATGCTATGATCTTGAGCATGTAATTAATCTCCGGGGCCCTCAGTTTTCTCATCTGTGCAAGGGGGCTGATCATGGAACCTACCTCAGAGGTTATTATGAGGATGAAAGGAGCAAAGCCAGATACAGCCCTTAGCACAACGCTCGAATAACTGGTAGTTCTTATTGAAAACATCAGAGTTCTATGTCCTTGCCACAGTCGATCCAGTACACTGCCCCCTCTGACCTCGGAGACAGGCCCCTCCTCTCACTTCTCTGCAGGACAGACTCCTCCTAACCCTAACTCTCCTCTGACAACTCTCCCATCCTCCACGTTTACACAGGTGACAGCTGTGAAAAAGTGAGCCCCAGGGGTCCAAAAGGTGAAAGACTTAAGTGGTGTCGTGGGGTTAGAGACGGAAATAGAAGAGGCTGGCTGCGGCCTGGGGTCCTTTCTGCCACTATCTGGGGAGCCCCTCCACTCTTTCCTCAGTGATGATGTAGGCTGGGGACTTGGAGTTTGGGGAATCCCCTGATTTGGGGCTCAGATCTTAGAGCAGATACCAATTCCCTGCCTCAGGCGCCCGTTTGTACCTCAGATTACAGCCTGGCTACCTGACTACCTCCATACCGGTCTCTCCCCTAGAATTTTCCTTTCTCTTCCTCTCAGGGCAGGCTCTGGGGAGAGTTATGTAGTGGGTGGTTAAGCATCTCTGGTCTCCCCCATTTCTCAGAAGCCCCTTCTTCTACCCTTCCACCTCTGGGAGGACCCCAGTGCCCTCTCGCCCAACCCACCCTTCCAATCTTAGCCGATGTGGACCTTTTCACAAGTATGAATGGTGCTCTTAAACCCAAGAATGAAACTCTAATAATAGCATCTCAGACATCCATTCCTGAATTGGGACAGTGTATGGAGGATGGCGGGTTTTCCCAATGGGCCTGGAGACACTCCAAGTTGGAACAGACACAACTTACAAGGGAGACAAAGTCTCCTGCTGGCTATCAGCTATTTTTGCTTCCTCTTCCCATTCGCCGGTGTGTGCGTGGCTTTCTCAGTGCAGGTCTCAGCTCCACCACCTAAATCTTCTTGGCTTTGGTTGGGCGGGATTTTTCTCGTGGCACCAGATGAAAGCAGGAGGTACTGACACATCCTGAATAATTGTGGTCGATGCCCAGAGCTACACTCTAAATTCTCATCTGTCATCAGGGAACAGAAAATGGGAGCTCACTCCAGCTCCCGCCCAACAGTTTTCCGGATGGGGGTCAGCTCCGGCAGGAAGCAGCACCCACAAGTTGTCCCCAGCAACTCACATCCTGGCTTCCTCTTTCTCCTCCCTCCTAAGGGCTCACATCCACCTAGTTCCTCCTGCTGCCAGCAAGCTCCCTCTCCACTGGAGGCCTCCCCTGGCAGCCACCTTCTGCCGAAGGGAAGGGCATGCTTTCCGGTGTGCTTGAAAATCCACATTCCCTGCTCAGACATGTGCATGTGGGCGTTGAGTGAGGTTGGAGCTCAGAGGATGCCATGTTTCAAAATATCCATTTGGCATCCACACATGTGCACCCAAACCTACCTGCCTTCTTCTCTCCTTCCCTTCCTTCCTGCCTTCCTGCCATTCTTCCTTCTCTCTCACCCTTCCTCCCTCTCACAATGTGGTAAGTTTTCACACACACACACACACACACACACACACATCTGTGAAACAGCACCACAATCAAGATAGTGACTAATCCATCAAAGTTCCAAAGTTTCTTCATGCCCCTCAGTGCACCTTCGCTCATCTCCCCCCAATCCCCAGGCAACGCCTGATCTATTTTCTGTCATTACAGGTCAATTGCATTTTCTAGAGTTTTTGATAAATGGAATCTTATAGTATGAACTTTTTTTGGTCTGCATTCTTTCACTCAGCATAATTATTCTGAGATTCTCCATGTTATCGCACAGTATAAAAAGTTCATTCCTTTTTACATGTCATTCCATCGTATGAATATACCACAGTTCATTTATCTGTTCACCTGTTAATGGACATTTAGGCTGCATCCACTTTGGGCTATTACGAATAAAGCTGCTATAAACACTCATGCAGGCATCTTTCTATGGACATATGCTTTCATTTTTCCTGGGTAAATATCTAGGAGTGGAATTAGATCATATGGTACATCATACGTGTGTGGTAAGTGAAATTACACATAATTATATTATTATATTATATATAATTGTATATAACTTATGTAAACATAAAATTGTGATAAAAACACATAATATAAAATTTACCATCTTAACCATTTTTAAGTGTACAGTTCAGTAATGTTAAGCATATTTTCATTATTGTGCAGCTAACCTCCAGAAATTTTTCATCTTGCAAAACTGAAACTCTGCACCCTTTGGCCAAGAACGCCCCATCTTCCCCTCCCCCTAGGCTCTGGCAACCACCACTCTACTTTCTCTTTCTATGAGTTTGATTACTTTAGATACCTCATATAAGTGAGCATACAGTATTTATCTTTTTGTGGTTAGTTTATTTCATTTATAATGTCCTCAAGGTTTATCCATGTTGTAACACGTGACAGGATTTCCTTCCTTTCTAAGGTTGAATAATACTCCAACATGTATATAAACCATATTTTCTTTATCCATTCATTATTCAGTGGACCTCGGGGTTGCTTCCACCTGTCGGTTATTGTGACTAGCTGTAATGAACATGAGTGTGCAACTATCTCTTTGAGATTCTATTTTCAATTCTTTTGGATATATTCGGACTAAGACATAGACCCAGAATGCATGTTTAACCTTTTAAGAAATTGCCATTGTTTTCCAAAGTGCTTGCACCATTTTACATTCTCACCACTAGTGTGTGAGAGTTTTAGTTTCCCCCAATTCTCACCAACACTTTTTAATTTTAGCCATTCTAATAGGTGTGTGGTGCTATCTTATTGTGGTTTTAATTTGCATTTCCCTAGTGAATAATGATGTAGAGCATCTTTTCATATGCTTACTAGTTGTCCAGATATCTTCTTTGGTAAAGTGTGTGTTCAACTCTTTTGCCCATTTCCCCCTAGACTTTTAATAAGCTTTATTTTTTAGAATAGTTCTGGATTTAGAGAAAAATATGAAAATAGTAAAGAGAGTTTCCATATATTCCACATCCAGATACAGATATACCTATTATTATGTCTCACATTTGTTAGATGTTATTGTTTGGCACATAGTATGGTATATTGTTTATAATTAATGAATTGATATTGACAAATTATTATTAACTAAAACCAATACTTTATTCAGATTTTCTTAGTTTTCACCTAACGTCCTTCTTCTGATCCAAGATCTCATCCAGGATACCACAACACATTAAGTGGTTATGTCTCTTTAGGCTCCTTTGTCGGTGACAGTTTCTCAGACTCTGTTTTTAATGGCCTTGGCAGCTTTTAGTACTGGTCAGATATCTTGTAGAATGTCCCTCAGTTGGGGGTTGTCTGATGTTCTTCTCATGATTAGACTGGGGTTATGGGTTTGGCGAAGGAAGATCACAGAGACCATTCTCATCACATTATATCAAGGGTACACGCTATCTACACGACATACCGCTGATGATGTTGACCTTGGTCACCTGGCTGCAGGGGTGTCAGGTTTCTCCACTGTAAAGTTACTTTCTCCCCTTTCTATACTGTGCTTTTTGGAAGGAAGTCACTACATATAGACCACACTGAAAAGTGAGGAATTATTCTCCATTTCCGTAAGGGCAGGATGTCTACATAAATTATTTGGAATTCTGCACAGATGTGTCTCTTCTCTCCCATTTACTTACTTATTCAATCATTTGTTTATATATATGTATGGACTTACGGATACTTATTTAATACTTTGGGTTATTATTCAATCCTACTTTATTTACTTTGTTACTCAAATTGTTCCAGCTTTGATCACTGGGAGCTCTTTCAGTTGGCTATTTTGCCCATTTAAAATATTGAATTGTTCATTTTCTTCTTTTATAAAATATAAAAAGAGCATTTATATATTCTAGATAAATACCCTTTGTCAGAAATATTATTTGTAAATATTTTCTCCCAGTCTTCTCTTACCGGTAACTTTTAAATCTACCCCAGTCTTTCCTATTTTAGAAAACTTCCCCTGGGTCCCCTGTCCCTGTCACCTGACTCAATCCTGGCCCCTCTCTCTTCTCACTCTGCTTTTCCTCTCTAGGCAATCTCCTCCACAGCTACCATCCCAGCTCCGGTTACTCTCCATAGGTGGGGCTCTCAAATATATGTCGCTAACCCTCATCTCTTCTCTGAGATTCAAATCCATAGACTCAACTGCCCACTTATCATCTGTCCTTGGATATCTCCAAAGCCCCATAAACTCAACATGTCCCCAAACAAGCTTATAAGCTGTGTTCTCCCCACTCTCCCACAGACCTTCCCCTCCCATGGTCACATTCTCAGCAAACGGCACCAGCATCCATTCGATTGTGCCAACCTACCTCCCCTCACCGCTCAATCAATACACCAATTCTCATTCATTTTACCACCGAAACAGAATCTTCTACTTTCTGTCTCCTTCCAGGTGCAAGCCCCAAACACCTGTCTGCAGCACCCTGACAGGTTTCCGTGGGTCCCCTACGCCCTTGCTAATGAGTCTCCGCACAGCATCCACAGTGATCTTGTCAAAATCAGAGTCCAGCCAGCACTTCCTTGACTATAAATCTTCATGGTCTCCATGGAAAACAAGAGTCCTCAATGCTGCCTTTGAGCCCTTGCGTGATCTTGGCCTCCTCAGCCCCATCTCCCACCACAGTGCCCCAACCCCTGTTCCAGCCACACTACCTTTCAGGCCCTAAACATCCCGGTGCTTCTTCGAACGTGCGGCCTTTGTGTGTGCTGTTCCCTCTGCCTGAAATGCTCTTCCCCATCCCACTCTGACCCTCCCCTAGACCACTCGCCCCTCAGATCTCAGCTCCAGTGTCACTTCCTCAGGAAAGCCTCCCAGTTAAGTCCTCTCTGCTTCCCTCTTTTCTAGTACCATGTTCCTCTCTTGCCTAGAACTTGTCTTGGTTAAAACTTGAGATTAGTTGGGTGGTCAGTGGCTGCCCCCACACTGGACTGTAAGCTCCAAGAGGCCAGGAGCCATCACACCTGTTTTTGGCCCCTTTACCTCCTCAGAGCCTGGTATAATGTCTGGCATGTATAGATGCTCAATACATATGCACTGAATCAGTGAATTAATATACAATCAAATACTCAACGTAAATTCAAGTAAATAAGGAAGGCCATTGATAAGCCCTATTCCTGTTCATGAAAATAACTTGGAAAACCATTTTATTGCAAACACCATGCTGGTTCCAGGGGTTAATAATGACACCTGTGACCCTGTGCTATTGTTTTTCCTAGATGCTGCTTACCTCAATTCTCCCTCCAAGAGAGTGATTTTCCCCCGGGTAGAGGTTTACTGCCAGATAGAACTCGCCCTGGGCAATGAGTGCCCTGAATATAGTCAACCGAGCCTCCAAACAGAGCAGGCCAGTCTGGAAGAATCCACACAACCTCACACACAATGGGCTCCTGAAGGGGAAGGAAGCAGTGGCCGTGGTTCACCTGTGTCCCCACCTGTACAGGCACCTGAATCCACATGTGAGTGGCCTGTGGAGTCATCTCCTTCACCACCTGTGTCTTCACTGGAGCAGTCACCTGGATCGCCACCGGCCTCATCACCACCACATTCGCCAATGGACTCGCCACCTGTATTGCTCCCAGCTGTGCACTTACCACCCAGCTCAACACCTGTGTCTCCACAGCAGCAGGTACCACCAACTGGATCACCACCGAGATCCCTGCCCTTCCAGTCATCTAAGTCACCCAGGCCGCCCCTGGGGCCTTCAGCTGTGGGGGCACGTCAGACATCGCCCCAGGGTACTTCAGCATCGGCTGCACAGCCACCTGTGGAGGAACTGGGATCGGAACAGCCCCAAGGTACGGATCCTCTGGCTTCTCATGGCCTCCTCAGGTCTGGAGCCTCTCTGCAAATGCGTAACAACATGGTGGCTGATAATCATTGCTTTAGAAGGCTGCACTTAGCTTGAGCAGCTCTACCTGTTACGTGGACAAGCACCACAAGAAACAGGCCCGTGACGTTTGTTCAGTTCTCTAGTCCAGTGATTCTCAAAGAGTGGTCCCCAACTGGCTGCAGTAGCATCACCTGAGAACTTGTCAGAAATGAGAGCTCTCAGGCCCTACCGCGGACGTGCTTCATCCCAAACTCCGGGGGTGGGACCCAGATGTTTTGGTTTTTTTTCACAAGCCCTCCAGGTGATTCTTTTGCCTGCTCACATCTGAGAACTGCTGTTCAGTTGATTTTTATTGGGAAAGCCACTGTGCCAGGCCACTGCTACTCAAAGGGTGGTCTGTGGACCAGTGCCAACCTCTTATTTGTTACTCGTTCACAATGAAATGAGTGCAGATATTGAGAGTAAGCATTTAGAAATGTGTATAGCAACAAGGTAGTGCCATGGTGTCCAAGAGTTTTCCTACTAATTCATTTGTATTGTATTCCACAAAAGTACTGGTCCATGATGGATTGTAAATAAGATTTTTAAAAACTCATTCTTTGCTGCAGATTGAGAAGCATAGTTGTAGGGACTGCAAAGATGAACAGTTGTCAATCACTCACTGCCAGGAAATCTCCCCTCCAGCCCAGGGGATGCCATGGGTACCAACCTCAAAAATACAAGATGAATTATTAAGTACTATATAACTGACAAAAACATGTTGGGGGTGTCCATGGAGAATGAGATCACTTCTTTCTGGGGGAATAACAGGCGTCGTGGAGGTGACAGGTACGTTGAAATATGCAGGATTTTGACAATCATGGTCTATGTGATGGGATTAGATGGAAAAGAAAGAGCATTTCAGATTTTGTTTATTCTAGAAACTCAGGTGCACAGAAGGAAAGTGCAAGGTACATTCAGAATGAAGAAGATACCTGTTTGGCCACAGTAAATGGTCTGGGTAGGGGCAAAGAAGAGGGCCCCACATGTCGGAATGAAGCCAGGTGGGAGGGTCCTTGTGGTCCAGCAGTCAAACTTCTATCGTTGTTACCAACTAGCAAGCGTTCCTTCTTTTCAGCTCTGTCCCAAGTCACGGTGACCCTTTCCCTGGAATAGGTTTACTTTCATTCTTTTGATCACAATGCAACAAAAATATAAGGACATTAAGAGTCAGAAAATGTGTCAGAGTGTTTCACATGCTCTCTTATCTCCTGTTAAATAAAATGCATTCATTTTATGTTATCACACCTGTACCTGAGGGTAGCCATCGTCAGAGGCCTGAGCCATCCTGGGCCCTGAGCTGGCGTTCCTCTCTCATACTGGAGGTGGACAGAGGGTACAGGTAGCCCAGGGGTTCTCAAAGGGTGGAGATTTTACTCCCAGGACACATTTGGTAATATCTGGAGACATTTTTGATTGTCACTTACTGGGTGACATCTAGCGAGTAGAGGCTAGAGATGATGCTAAACATCCTACAACACACAGGACAGCCCTCCAAGGAAACATTATTGGGCCTGAAACCTCCCCGGGCTTAGTGTTATAGTCATTTACTGATTGTCATATTGTTGGGGTGGGAGTGTTACAAAAAGTCCTTTTAAAAATCCGTTTAAAAAAGGAACTGCAACTAGTTTGGGAGATCCACCAGGCTTCCAAATGAAAGAACTTCAGGTAGAGGAATCTAAGTATATTCTATATTATTTTTTACATGTATTACATAATTACATATTAATCTCCATATATTATAAATCCCCATACTCTGAAAACATGCAAAGAGCTTATGTAAGAACAATGCTCATAAAACTAATAATATTTTCTATTCCAACAACAAAAGAAAGACAGAAAGAAAGGAAGGAATAAAGAAAGAAAAGAGAAAAGCATTACATAAAGCAAGTGATGAAAGTTTCAGGCCCCTATGGGGATTCTTTCTGAAAACTTTCCCTAACACAGGTAGGTGCTTATTGCGAGGGAATGGTTGATAATATTACATCAAGCGTCAGCATCAGTGCTTTTACAAAGAGCACTGCCCTGGGTCTCAGTCAAACCCAACGACATGATTCCGGTCCTAACTATGAGAATTTGAGAATAAAAGAGTTCTTTACTCTTTCTAAACACTCTCGCTTACTTCCTACTGTTATATCAAAAATGGCTAAGTACTCCTGCCCCACCTTCTCTCACTCATGTCTCCTGTATTTTTACTTTTCGCTGTAGTTACTCTTGCCTCCTCGAATCCAAAAAGCGCCCTCCCAAAGGTTAACGTGAAGGAAACCACCAGCAAAGCTTATGCCATGTAAGTTTCTGCTTAATTGAGAACACATTCTTTCCTTTGAGGGGTGGGGGCAGCTAAGCGACATTGTCTGTCTGGGACCCTTTTCTAGTTCGTGTGATTACCGTGCTCCCCTTCACATTTCATGAACTAGCCCCTCTTCTCTGTGCTTCACGGGGGTGATGTGTGGGAAAGGGACCTCTTCATACTGGCAGTGTCATTCTCCTCGGCGGCCTGCTGTGTACCGTGGGGAATGCGCCTTCTCTGAGTGCAGTGAGAGGATGTGTCACCCCCTCGTATCTTACTCTCTGGCCACGTCTCAGTTCAAGAGAGCAACCAGGCACGCTACATCCTAGCCTTAGGTAGCCGCTACATGGTATGAACTGAGGGCCTCCTTCAATCCAAATAGTTTCCTACCAGCATGATAAGGAAGCTAACTTTCCTATCTTGTAGATTGTCCCCAGAAAATCTTTCTTACAATCTTACAATGCACATCAATTGTCTGGGTTATGTAACAGGCACTCCATTATTATCTTTGCAGTTGTTATGAGAGGGCCTGGGGATCTCTATATTTTTAAGTTCCCTGGGATCACATTACCCAGGCTCCCTTACTAGCCAGATGCCAGTTGGGTTAGCCAGGGGAAGGCACCAGCAAGAGATCAGAGCGGGAGTCAAGGATATTTCTGCTCTCTGACCTCATCGCTTCCTGCCCTGGGGCAGCTCTGGCATTGGCTGGGTTTCTCTATGGCCACAGCCGCAGGGTTGGGAGAGCAGTGCTGGAGGCACTCTTACTTTTGATATTCCCACTCCATATTATACCAAATATATTAAAATATATCTGCTTCTTCCATTAAGTATCATTTTAATTCTAAAACTTTTGAAAGAGTTTGCATAAATTTAATAATTTTGTGCTTGGGCATAAATTATGCATTTTTTCTCTTAATTTAAACTTTATTGTATTAACATATAACTGTATAAAAGTTTGAGTTTCAGTGGACTAGTTGACATGATGTTACTCCAATCAATATTCATCGATTACAAAATAAAGGTCTCTGGGGCCCGCCAGGGCTGACAACCACGGCATTGGCGTGTCTGATCCTTCTGAGCTGGGAAAGGGCCCTGACAGTAGAGGACACAGGACAGGCCACTAACAAACCACCTCCTTTGTCTCTTTGCCCAGGGCGAGCCCTGCTGAAGACTCCAATTGGGTGAGCAAGGTATTCAAGAAGAACAAACAAAAGACAAGCGGTACCAGAAAAGCCTTCCCCAAACATCCAAGATCCAAAAAGCCAGCCAGCAAAGTGCAGTGAGCATGACTAATGTTTCTGAATCCCACAGGGAAGACCAGCTTTGGGAACAGCCTGCAGGAAAATCACAAGGGATGGGGTGGGGTGGGGTGGGAGTCAGGAGCTGGGCTTTGGAATCCGATGTGTCCGACATAAAATCCCCGCTCTGCCACAGTCTCACTCAGTGAGCACGCTTAGGACACGTGGTCTTTCTGAGTCTCTGTTTCCTTATCAGTCAAACAGGGATAAGACCAACTCCTAAGGTTGTTGTGAGCGTTTAATGAAGTCAGCTGTGTAAATCGCTTCGCAGAGTGCAAGAGGTGTAACGGCACTCAATACTTAGTAGATATCGTGGTTATGTAACTCCCAGAGGTTGAGTGGTGAACTCTCAGCTTCTGAATACAACAGTTCTAGAAAACCCAACTAGACAGGTGGGTGCCCAGGTGACCCTCCACACGTAGAGCTCCTAGCTGTGCCCACCCTATGTCTAAAAGCCCTAATCAAACCAACGTAGGCCTGCTTCTTATAGCCTTTTCACTGTATTATGTTGTCATTGATTTAATCACTCAACCTTCAGGTATCAGACACACCTACTAGATGCTTAGCACTCTTCCGGGCTCTGGGGAACTCAAAGATGAATTAAACTCGATCCCCAACTTTCAAGAGTTTATCCCAAACTGAACTTCAGACCAAAGATAAGAATAAAACCTACAAATCTGATGAACTGTGAGCCCCAATATAAACCAAGCCTTTATTTTTTTCTTAACTGAGCCATAATATTGTTAAAGGCACATGCATACATACACACACTCTCAAAAATCCAACATGCCAGCCTCAAACACAAACCAAACAGGGTATCATCTACAATTTTTTGCTGGATTATCAAAGTAGTCTCCAAGTGGAACAACCCTCGCTGCTGTTTAATTTGCTTTAAGCCTTTCTTGGTCAGAAAAATCCCTAAATCATTCTAAGGGACATCCTTCCGGCTCGCTCCAGTCCTGGATGGGGGTCCTTGGGTAGATAGAGGGATGTAGTAGGTTGGTGAGGGTCGGAAGCTCAACCTGGCAGCCACAGACCCATTTCAGAGTCTGGACAAGTAGGTACTTGGTGGGTGGCGGGAAGCAGTGTGGTGGGGAGGAGATTCTCGGGGCTGCTCCAGGAAGTGGGGGAGACCCACATGTCACTTTCTGGATTGAAGGATGGGTAAGGAGGGTGCAGGACCCAGCAGGCAATTGGTGGTCCCTGGTGGTCATTGAGTCAGTGCAGCCTGGGATTAGTCTTTCAATGTTCCTTGGTGTCTAGTCCCAAGATTTCCCTGACCTTTCAGCTCAGGGTCAAGTTTGGTCATGAGAAGGTAGCAGGTCTGCAGTAGAGGGTAGAGGAGCCTCCCTGGCTGGGAGTGCCATCTGGGAGCCAGGCCCTGACTAAGGTAGGTCCCTTGGTTCCCCAGCCAGGCTGCTTCCCATACAAAAGAGAAGTGGAAACTCTGCAATTCAGCCAGAGCTACCTTGGTTGATAAACTTCTAGGAATCAAGGTGCTTTATAAAAAAGCAGGCTGTGATAAAAACAAACAAAACATTCATAAACTGTGAGAGACACTGTTGTCGGTGGGTCACACGTCCTGTCCTGTCTGCGGTGCTCCTTTATAGAAAGGATTGAGAAACTGCCTGGAGGTGATTTACTGATTGATGAGCTTAAGCAATTCCATACAGATCTACTGCTTCAAGCATCAAAAACCAGAGTAGGGGGCAGAAAAGAAAAGCTCAAAAATGTTAGGCATAGAGAAGGAGCAGTGATCCAGAAAGAGGAGAAATCTGCTCATTTCCTCCCAAAGTACTGTCACAAGGGACACTGTCACATCCATGGGCTAGTCCTGTGTAAATTCCTGGTCCCCAGCTGATACCCTCCCAACAAAGACGAGAGAGGCTAAAATAAAAGAAGCTACAGGGTAGATGTTCCATACGTCATTAATCTGTGTGTGTGTGTGTGTGTGTGTGTGTGTGTGTGTGTGTGTGTTTTAAATCAGATATTCAGATTCACACTCTGATGTACAGATTATATTAGTCCATTATCACTGCTATGATTATGCTGCATAACAAACAACCCTCCCTACCCTAAATCTCCGTGCATTACAAAACAAACATTTGTTTTTGTCTTACGTAAGTCTATGAGTTGGATGGGATAGCTCTGCTCAGGCTACAGTCTGGGGTCAAGTCTGCTCCCTGGCCCTTTCATTCCAGGACCTGCAGTTCTGCCAGATCTGCTCTTGTCTGGAGCATGGCTAGATATATGTATCAGCATAGCTTTCCTCTGCTAATCTTGTCTCTCTCTCCTCCAATAAGAGTTCAGTGGTCACCTGACTCAGGTTCTGTAACTAGCCTCAAAGTGGAAAGACAGATGGAGAAATTGAGAGACTGGCTACAAATGGAAAAGGAGGAGGTCCACCTTGCTATTGCCACTCAGATCCTCCTGATTACTACCACGCCTGTCAGACTCCTCAAAATGCCACCACTTGAGAGCCCCTCCTTTGATTTACTATGGAATTTCTACCTAGTCAAATGTGAATGTAATAATAATAGCTAGAACTTATATAGTAGTTACCATGTTCTCAACACTGTGGTACAGAAAGGTTAAGTAACATGCCCAAAGTCACACAGTTGGTAGGTGGCAAAGGTAGGATCTGAATCCAGGTTGTCTGTCACCAGCATCTTGATGCTGACCACAAAGCAATACAGCCACCCAGGGTAGCCACCCGGAGCTGGATTGAGAGTCAGAAGTCATAGGGTCTAGTCCTAGTTTCTCCATTTGGGCAGCGAGAGGCCTAGCGTACACTCGGAGGTGCTTAGGGAGACATGGCAGGGTGTAGGTCAGGATGCCATGCTAACGAGGTTGGACTTCGCCTTTAGGGCTGGGGAGTCATCGCAGGGTTTAAACAACAGAATGACACAGTCAGATTTGAAAATTACGCAGGAATATGCAAATTCACATCCCAACATCTCTCTGAGGTGGGCTCAGTAGGTGTCTTCCTACAATTGCCCAGAGAGGGCAAGTGACTTGCCCAGGGTGACACAGCAGGTGAAGGAGGGTTTGGAACTCAGGTCTTTCCATCCCCAGATTCTGTCTCCTTTCTCCTCACATGTGCTTCCTTGGCTTCTCACATCCAGGTCTGCTCCCTACCCACTCAACTTCTCTCTGCTCTCCACTTCTGAGACTGTTTGGGTCACCTACAGGCCTCATCCCAGCCGGATCCAGGAATACAGCTGTCCTGAGGTATGGAACTCCCCAGGGGGTCTCTGGAGGCCTGATACTGCCTGCCCTGTCCCAGGATACTGTGGTGACCCCTGAGCACCAGGAACCCAGCTTTCTTTCTGCCCCCACCTGCCTCTTCCTTGTCATAGTCAAGGCCAACACTAGCCTGTGTAATGCCTTGGGCACTAAGAAAACAGCACCCCTTCCTTGAGAACTTGACTGCCAGCTGCTGGAAGATTGTCATAATACACTGATTTTGTTAGAACTGCTAACTGCTGGAGATCTGTATGAAGGACAGAGGAGGCGTGATCCAAAACTACGGTGTTTAAATTAAAAAAAACTATATTACAGTAAAAGACATTGCCATTAATGCCCCTCAAAATACTCCCCCTCACTTTGAACACACTTATCCCATCATTCTTGCCACTTTCTGAAGCAGTCCTGGAAGTCCTCTTTCATGAGTGTCTTTAGTTGCGCTGTCGTGGCTGCCACGACGTCCTGAATCGATTCAAAACCTTTACTTTTCATGGTCATTTTGACTTTGGGAAAGAGCCAGAAGTCACATGATGCCAGATCTGGTGAATAAGGTGGATGAGGACACACCATAATGTTTTTATTTGACAGATAATGCTGTACCAGAAGTGATGTGTGACATGGTGCCTTCCGTTGTGATCACAAAATCAGTGAATGCTGTTGATGAGTGCCATCCAACGGAAAGGCAAGGATCTCCAATATGGGAAACTGCATATCAAACCTTAGTAACAGTGTGTGACAAGTTTCAACTTGTTTGGTGCAGTCAGTTGGGTGTGAGCTACGGTTGAGAGAAAGTGTGTTTTAAAGTGTGCCGTCAATCATCCTCCATCACGACAACACTCCATGTCACACATCACTTCTGGTCGGGCAATTTCTGTCCAATAAAAACATTACGGTGTGTCCTCGTCCACCTTATTCACTGATCTGGCAACGTGCAACTTCTGACTCTTCCTCAAAGTCAAAATGATTCAGGACATCGAGGCAGCCATGACGGTGCAACTAAAGACACTCATGAAAGAGGACTCCCAGAACTGCTTCAGAAAGTGGCAAGAATGATGGGATAAGTGTGTTTGAAGCGAGGGGCAGTATTTTGAGGGAGACTAATGGCAATGTCTCTTTTACTGTAATAAATTTCTTTTATTTAAACATTCACTGTTTTGTTTGATCACACCTCATACAAAGCTACTAAATTGTACAAATAACATACGACAGAAGTGTGCCCATGGGTGCCTACTCCTTTGTACTGGCAGTGTGTCCATGTACAGTGTGCAACCTGCATGACTGTACTAGGCACTCTGGAGGCCATTCCCCCTCTTTCCCCTTCCTGAAAACCCAAATATTAACCAGAGTTTTGTAAGCCGAATAATGTTTCGAACAATCCTTTATCAACTCCTGCTCTGCAATGGAATTCTCCATTTGCAAAAGACCCTTGTATAATAAAGCAAACCTTCTAACTGGCTTTTATTATAAATTGAGATTTCCAACTTGGATGCCTTGGGTTGTTGGCTATGCCGGGGTCTGACGACTGCCCACGGGGAATGAAGCTGTGGGGAATGTTCTCAGTGAAAACAAGGGGAGGCAAGTCCTAGCTGGGGGACTTAGAAATGATGACTCTGTGTCCTTTCTCTAGGAAGCTGTGAGCGGAGAGAGAAAACTTGAGCTGGAACAGGAAAGAACCTGATGACCTCGAGGCCACACCTTCTCCCCATTGTTCTCAGATGCCCTCCCCTAACCCTTGGCCTTTTGGGGACCAGAGAGACAACCAAGACCAAGCCTGTTGGTGTAGAGGGTCCTGCTTTCTCCAGGCAAGCGCCTCCTTGTCTAAACATCCTCTCAGCTTCCCTGTGGTCCCTGCAACCCTTCCACTACCCTGCAATGGACAGACAGATGAACAGGGATGGACGTCATCACAGACTGGAACCGAAGAGCATGCAGCACAGCCCCGCCCTGGCTGGCTGGGCTCTGGGCCTTCCTCCCAACCCCAGCCTGAGTTTGCTTCTTTGAGATGGACAGGATCCATCCTAGCCCCCAGGACCTAGTCCACAGGGCAAAACTCTGGGGGAAGGGGTGGGGGTGGGGTGTCAGGCAGGGCTGAGCCATGGACGCACTTCCCTGTTTCCTGTGGTGTCAAGAGACCAGCACTTCTTTTGCTTTGTTTTTAATTCACACAGCATATGAAAGGCTCCACTGGAAACCACTGACTCTGCCTCAGCTGCTCACTGGAATCCCCAGGTGGAGTTGATTGGCATGCAGCCTTTAAGAGCTCCCCAGGGATTACGTGGTGTAGCTGTGTTGAGCTGGCCACCAGGGACTTCCCTGAGTCCTGGTGTGGTTGGAGAGGAAACGGGAGGCTAGCCATCCCTGGCCCTCCCCTCCCCCAGCCCAAATGAGGGCAGACTCTGCTGTTCACACCGAAGTGAAAATGTACCACGAAAAAGACACCTTCGGCCTCAATGTGTCCAGCCTTTCCAGAAAAAAAAGAGCCCCTCTGCTCCCCATGTGCGTGACCGCCAGCCCCCGCCAGGCCCAGCAGTAAGGAAGCCCGAGCCCACAGGCCTCACGTGCATTTGTTTAACAAACCCTGGAACGCAAGACCCAGAGGACTGGGTGGAAGACAGCCCTCAACTGGGCGGGGGCGCCGCAAAAGTAGCCAATAAGGGTGGGGGGCTCTTATGGCAAGGAGGCCCCCTGGAGCGGTGGAGCCTAAGTTGAACAGGACCAAGTCAGGGAACATGAGTCCATGCAAATGCCCTTCAGAAGATTCGCCTAGAAGCACCTCAGTGTGCCACTGAGAGGCCTGAGCAGAATCAGATCTCAGGTGTGCTTGCACCCTCTACCTTCTCGTCTTCTGTGGCCACAGGAAGTGCCCTGGGGGTTCTGTGGAGCGGCCCACCTGGAGGCAATCCTTTCCTCCTGGAGTGGTCTTGCTGTTTGCAGGCTGCTGTATGCCCAGAGGCTGGGAACCAAGGGAGGGAGGGTTTCAGTCGTGCAAAACTCAGGAACACATATGCCCTGGTGTGCCAGGGAGAATTGCACATGATATTAACTGTTGTTTTAACTGACAGCCTGTATTTAGAGCCCAGATGCTCTTAGGTTACAGTTATAAGTATCTGTCATGCAGGGTGTCGTGCGGGATCTCAGCTCCCGCTCCCCACATAAGAACGCAGGACATGGTGAGGCCAAAAAAGAACACCCACGGAGCCATAGGGGAGTCATACCACTATATTCTCGCTGGCGGATGGGTTGGAGACACAGGAAGTAGGAGCCACACGATCCGTAACTTGCCGTCCACTTCTCTCTACCAACCAACCTCACTTGCTAGCTGTAATCCGCTCTTGCTAGCTCAGCCACCATCTGCCTGCTAGCCCCCATTTGCTGCTAGTGTAACCACCGCAGTTATATTAGTGGCCAATGGCTCACTGGTTACAGCTGACGGCCAACTAGCCACAGCTGATGGCCATCCAATCATGTTGATGGCCATTTACTACCTGAGCCAGCACCTTTCCACGTGAGGGCGAGAGCCTGGAAACTGCCCTCCTGGCTCTGTCCCCACAGTATCAATAAATCCCCTTGCATATTTTCCTTCATTTTGCTTAATTTCCCTTTTCCTTGAGGTAATTAAGAGAATTGTTCTTGCATTGGTTCCAGGTTTGCCAGATAAAATAAAGGCGGCTTTGTTAAATTTTGAATTTCAGATAACCAATGAATAATTATTTAGTATAAGTATGTGCCCAGTAATGTAATTATTTGTTATATATCTGAAATTGTCATTTAACTGGGCCATTCATACTTTTATTTGCTAATTTTGGCAACCCTAATTAGTTTCTTTCACCTTATGCCTTTTTTTCCTTAAACCAACACTAATGGATTATTTTTCTGATGCAACAGTCACTGTGCTTTGAAATTGGGAGGACTTACTGGTGCCCAGGGCAAGGCCAGAGCACTCTGGATTTCCAAACAAGCATGTCTAAATGACACCTGGGCTCAGCCCTCCCTGTAACCCCACTAACACCCTGAACCCAACCAGTTCTCCACTGACCCCATTATCTCTGACTCACCCACTTAGCCTCCTGACTTCTGAGGGTGAGTAATTCGTTTAATTATGTTCTGATGTCACTTGTCCACCTTTTAAAAGCCTTTCAAAACAGCAGTGTTCCCCACACACCCTAGGGCTCTTGAAAGCCTCTATGGTATGAATTGAGGGAGACCCACCCTCACCTAGTGTCCACTTCGCTATATTCCTATTGGCACAAAATTCCCATAGCCAGTGAGGTCCATTAGCATCCAAGGGCAAAGATTGCCTTCTACATCAGACTTGGCACATAGTAAGTGCTCAATAAATATTGAATAAATGAACCAATGGGTTAGAAAATAATGGAGGGCACTAAAACAGGGGTTCTCAGAGCGGAGTCCTGGCCTGGTTCTGTCTGTAGCTGGCTGTGTGACCTTGAACAAGGTACTGTCCCATCTGAGCCCTTAGCTTCCTCATCTGGGACAAGAGGATAATAATAGTGCCCTCTCCTGCCCTCCTCAGAGCATTACAGCGAATCTTCAAGGGTCAAGGAATGGAAACGTGGCTTGAAAAGAAAACAAGCGAGCACAAAAAAGGGTGGCCTTCCCCAGGGAGCCACTGGAAGCTCACTTGTTATCTGAGAGAGAGAAAAGGAAACCTTCAATGCCTTTCAATGAAGACTACATTTTCTAGACCCAAAACCAGGCACTGTATTCTGTCAATTCTATCTGGTTTTGAGTGACAGACTTTGGGCACCAGAATTTAGGGATTAATAAGACAGATGATGTAGAATTAGGACCTACTCACATTTTCTTGGACATACAATTAACTGTCACCTTAAGAGTCACAGAGTTGTAGAATATCAGGTCTGGAGGGCAAGTATCTTGTCTCCAAGGTTATCAGCCTGTGGGCATCTGGACTAAAACCCAGGTCTCCTGAGGCCCAGCCCAGAGCTTTTTTTTACTGCCTCAGCAAGTTGGCACCCCAAGGATGGGCCATGTGGAAAGCATCCAGAGAGAGCCCCCAGGCAAGGACAAGGAGACCTCCACAGCCTTGCAGGTACCAGGCTGGCCTAGATGTGGCCGATGGGCCCCCATCTTGCTTCCATTGTGAATAATCCAGGTGAGACCTTTGTGCAAGTCAGTTTCTTTATTTGTCCAAATAATGCAGTACAAACACAAGAATTAGATGCCAGCATCGGGAATTCATACCAAATACTCATACAGCTTAAAGAATATCATTGCAAATAAGAAGCTACGTCCGGAAGGTTCCTGACCCTCAGATCCAAATGGCTTCTGATCCTTCACATTTGGGTGCGGTGTCTCTGAACACTGCCTAAAATCAATCCAGAACTAGCTCACCTCTCCCCCACTTCTCAGAAGCAGTAACACTACTTGACTTTCAGAATATGCTTAGTCGAAATTCCTAAAACTGCCCCTCAGGCCTGAGGCCAGTCCCAGGTAAGTGCCCAAGCCCTCTCTGCCCTCGGCTTCTCCCCTTCCCCAGTCCCACCCCACGGTGCCCCCCGCAGGTTCAACACAGCAATACAATGTCCGCTGAGAATAACGAGACTGAGTTTGCCATCCAGGCTTTAACGCCCTCTCCCCTCTGGCCTTGTGTTCCAGGCGATGTCTAATCGCCCTGTGGGGTGTGCACAGACACATGGCAAATTGTCCACCTGAACCGGGCTGTTGAAACTGTTCAGTTGTGTAGAAGGCAGGGCCTCTAAGAGCCCACACCTCATCTTTGTGTAAAAACAGAAAGGAGCCTCTTTCTCAAGACCCTTTACTGCCATCAGGGGACACTGTCATACAGCTACAAATCCACCACAAGGTCTGGGAAGTGAATGGCACTTCCTGGGGCATGTGCTCTCGAGCAGTGCACGCCCGTGCAACTGTCCATGGTGATCCAGCTTGAAGCCCTCCCCCACTTCCTGAACATACCCAGATTGTGGCTATAATAAAAATAACACCACACCTGGACATAGCACTGTGTCATTTCAGAACCCTTCATATTCATTTTCTCCCTGACTCTCAGCAAACCCTCGTGGGATACGAGAGCTACAAGGCACCAGCTTCATTCCCTGGTCACAGAATGATGGACACGGGGTTGGGAGGTTTCTGAAAGGCCAGTGATCCCCAATCCATAGGTCTTCCCTTCCTGGGAGGCATCTGCATATCCACATGGGCGTAAGGACAGTCAACTGAATAAATTATTGCACATAGATGCACATAGATCTGTTTAAATGCATGTGGATATTCTGGTGAGAGATTAAACAAAAATTTACTTTTAAGACTCATTTAAACTAACATCTGAAAAAAATGTCAGCAGGCTCTCTACATAACAGTGGGCATATTTTTCACCCCTGTGGATCAAGAAAATACATGATGATAAAAAAAATAAGATTAAGGATTTAGTAACTCTTAAATGAAAGTAAAAACCAGGAGACCCACCCAAGGGTATGTGAGGTGGCGCTAGGGTTGTCCCCAGAATGCAAAGGCTTTGCCTCTCTGTCCAACGCTCTGGACCAATACTTGTTGAGGTTGCTCCCCCATTTCCTCCCTAACCCACAATTTAGAGATAGAGTCACTGGTTGCACAATTCCAACTGCGGAGCAAGGCCTCCCAGGAGATGCCTGGCAGAACTGCCAACATATTAGGAGTTCTCCACCTTATTCGTTCGTTCGTTTGTTCATTCATTCATTCATTCATTCATTCATTCGGTGAGGACTTAAAGATTACCTCCAGCTTGGTGGGGAGGGTATATTTAGCCATGGAGTAAAAGCACTCACTACCTCTCTTTAGGAAGACATCAGCAATACAGAATCAGAAGGGATCCAATGAGTCCCCTAGTCCAGCCCAGAATCCAAGGTCTGGACAGGAGAGGGGACATGTACAGGTCACGCAGCAGGTGGATGCAGGTCAGCAGTTGGAGCCCTGAGTCTCCTAACTCCCAGTCCAGTGCTTATTTCTCCCAACACAGTCTCTACCTCTAGCTTCGTGGAAAAATGCTTTGTGCATTCTCAGTCTCAATAAGCCCACGACCACGTATGGACACAGAAAAGTTGTCCACTCTTGTCTGCAGTCATGTCTGTGGAGCACTGGATTGGGACATCATGAAGCATCTTCAGGGTCTCCTGGCTTAAAGCCACCAATTATGTGGCTCATTCAAGGGTACTTGAGTGCAAAGCACAGCTTTCAATCTGGACTTTGGCTCTCAGGGCTTGTGATGTCCTGGAAGGAGAAAAAGAACATAGGTTTTAATCAGAGCCCAATTATGTGTGGGTCCCACTCTGATAACAATAGACTTCTCATTAACACATCAACACACCATTCTAGCTCCCACCTCAAAGTCTCTGTTCACACAGTACCTTCTGCCTACAGTGGTCTCCTGGTCTTTTCTCCCCATCTACAACCTCTCCATCTTTAAAAGTCAAAATCAATGCCTGCCACCTCCTAGAAGTCTCCCAGAACCAACTTGGTTTATTGACCTCAGTTACCATTAATTTGGCTTTTAATTGATATTTAATTTTGTCATCAGTAAACATTCTGTCTTTTCCCCTCGCAGAACCTTCCACAGGCCCCCCACAGCACCTGACACACTAGCTATTGGTTGAATGAACACATGAGTAAATGACTGAATGAATGATGAGTAAAACCAGAGATTGGAGTTAGAGCTTCTGAGGATGTCGGAACTGACGTTTCTGTAATATCTTTCGCAAAGAACTCAAATCACTCCATAAGCTACTGTCTAACCCATCTTAGAGGGCAAATGATCTGTAATATCCCCATTCTCCGGGAGAAGACAGTGAGGCTGAGAAAAGAGAAATCCCAAGGTCACAAGGACTTTTCACCAGGAAAACAAGCCCATGTTGTACAGAACATTCAAAGAACAAGGTACAAGTATCATGAAATAAGACCAGCTTTGTTGCAAGACCTAGCACATGGCTCCCAAAGGTAATTCTGGGAGAGGAAAACAGAGGGTCTGAGTGACAGTGACATCACTGCAATAATGCTATGATTTCCCGGGAGACTATTTGCATGTAGAAGTTCTGGTCCTGTTTTTCCAACACTAACAAACAGAACATTTCATTCCTTTAAAGTCACACCTTCATTCAGTAGCTTCTGCTCTACAGATCGGGTCCAATGTGTGTAAGCAGGTTATCCTAAGTGAATTTGAAAAGGGAGGGGAAAACTGTTTCTCAGAGTCCTCCAGAAAACATGTGAAAACTCAGATTTTTAAAAAATCAGGGATTAATATTATTTCCAAAGGAAACATCTCAGTGCCTTAAGGGAAGCAGGAAAGCAAATCAGAGAGAAATGGCAGGGGAGAAGGTATTCCTAATCCATCGACCAAGGTCAGTGAAGGAGCACCTTCTGGAAGCCTTCAAGAACCAAACAGACCACAGATCCCTCTCATCTATCTCCACCACTCTTTATTTGATATGTAATCTTATTTTGCTTTGTTATTTCAATTTTACGACAATGCCCTGAATTGGGAAGCCCAGCAGCAGAACCCATGAAATACTAAGGGGGCAAGCTAAGATAGCCGCCGATCCAATAGTCCATACTGGTATCAAAAAGTACAAAAATGCTCACAGTTAGAGACCAGAGCCAAATAAAGAAGATGCTAATTATCAAGCAAAGGTCACTGTGGCGTAATTTCTGTAGAAGGCCTCAGCAAAGGGATGGCATTTGAGGTGGACCCAAAAGTCCTGAACTAAGCAGGGGAAGGAGAGGACAGTAAGTATATCCTGTCATGACTATGAGCTTTTCTCACCTGATGGGCTTCCCTGTATAGGAAATGGGGATAACAGCGTTGTCTGTAGTGCAGACCCCTGAGGCTGAGGTCGGTGCGGCCCCTGTTGGCAGCAAATCTATTAGCCAAGGCATAGGCGAACTGGTAGCGTCTCTCGGCAAGGTTCACGCCGGGCTTTGTGGAGTGCGCCCCCTGTCGGCGCAGGGTGGCTGCCAGCCTTTTGAGGGAGGCGGCCAGCTTTTTGAGGGAGGCGTCTGATTGCTGGTAAAAAAAACCTCTTAAAGCTGGGGTGTCGCCTGATCTGGAAGCAGAAATGAAAGCAGGCTATCAGTGTTGCTGGTAGTTACGCCCTCCCACCCATTGCCCCCGCCCTCAACCCCACGCAGCAAAGCTAGGTGAGCCTCCTTATTTAGCCACCAGCTCCCTGATTAAATTCCCCCGCCATCCACAGCCACTCTGAATCTGCTCTGCAAGGTCCAGCTGCAAACAGCAGGACAAAGTGGGGGGGGGAAAAGTGCAGGTCTTTGGACCCAAATAACTATGCTTAAATCGCATTTACTAGCTGTGTGATATCTCTAAGCCTCTGCTTTGTCATGTATAAAATGGAGATATTATAATACCCTGTTGCCCCGAAAAATAAGACCTAGCCAGACAATCAGCTCTAATGCGTCTTTTGGAGCAAAGATTAATATAAGACCCAGTCTTATTTTACTATAAGTATATAGTAAAATAAGACCGGGTCTTTAATATAATATAATATAATATAATATAATATAATATAATATAATATAATATAATACCGGGTCTTATATTAATTAGAGCTGATTGTCCGGCTATGTCTTATTTTCAGGGAAACACGGTATCCCACCCTCCCTGATCGCTGTTGGGGGAGGGGATTAAGTGAGATAGTTTATGTAAAATGTTTTGTGCAGAGTAGATGTTGAATGCATTTTAGTTCCCACCCTAAGCCTCTTCCTCTTAATGCCTAAATGTCTTAGGTCCGGTTCCCCCAGAGGCAGACCCGAAGACAAGATCTCGGGTGCAGCTCCTTTAGGTTGTAAGTGAACACAGGAAACACTGATGGGGAAACACAGACCTGGGACAAAGGTGGGAAGCAGCCACACAGGCTGCTGGAGCCTAATCCCTCCCCTCAGGGCATTCCAGAAACCAGCTCCTCAAAGTTCTCCCCTCCAGGGCCAGGGACATGGGGTTTGTATCCACCAGCTCCCATCAACTGTTGGTTAAGGGTTGCTTCTAGGGAGGCAGAGGTTGTTAATTCTGGCCTACGATGAGGGTGGCAAAGTGCACCTGGGGATCAGTCCTCAGGCAAAAGGATGCAGGTGCCAGCCAGTGTCCCCTGTAAGGTCAGGCACCAACAGCGTCCACTGATCACTCATCTGGGACCTGCGCTCACACCTAATGACCGCTTCATATGTGATCTGTGTTTGTCTTCCCAAATAGACTGTGAGGTTTTCACGAGCAGGGAACCTTCTGTTATAGGCTATCTAGCAGGGGAGGAAAATCTAAAAGCTTGAAAGAATTGGAGGCCATATAAATGCTGAAGGGTGTGCCAGGACCTCCCCCAATCCAAAGCAATCCAGACTCCGGGAAGGAGGCTTCCAAGGAGGTGGGGCACGAGCGGAACTTCAAGGAGGATTTGGATTGGGGTAGGTCTGGCTGGCAGGGGGAGCCACATGAGCTTTATATTATTTTAAACGAATATTTATCTCATCTGCTATGTGTGTGGCATTTTCTATTCTGTACTATACTTTGTCCAATAGGTATTTATCCCTCTTTTTGCTAAAGAGAAGTTCAGGGACACGCCAAGGTCACCCAGGTGCAGAGATGGGGATTGAACTTAGTTGCGTGTTGATGAGGTCTCGGGGTTGGGTTCTCACCTGTTCCCCCAAATGACTATCCACTTCTTGGAGAAGGGCCACCAGCTTCTGGATGATCAGCTCCTCTAAGGAAAATGAAGAAGGATTGAGGCATTGTTGACAAGTTCTACAATAACACATCCATCGATTATAGTAGGTATGTTGTCTCTAAGACACAGCACGCAGATGAGTTGTGAAGGGCAAAGGAAAATCTTCCCCAAACTAGATAGAGCCGAGCTTCGCTTGGGATTGCGTTATAGAAATACAAGGGACTTTGGCCCGCCGCTCTTCATCTGTAACCACATTTACCTCCATTTGACAGATGGGAAAACTGAGACCTCCCAATGTCCCTTATCTAGGCTACAGAGTAGTGTGGTCAGGCATGGGAGCTGAGACCAGGAGCAGCGCATTGGAATGCAGGGAGGGGAAACGCCACAGCTACTGCAGCAGCAGGAAGGCTCCTATGGCTCAGGGCAGGTAGCTGCTCAAACGAAGAGTTCATTGTAACTATTCAGGAAACTGTGGACCCGTTGTCACAGACTGTTGGCAGGTTGAAATTGGCCATGCTGGGAATATTTGTACCACAGAAATCTGCAAATGCTACAGATCAGGATTCCCCATTACCCCCACAAGAGGCTACCAGTATACCACTGGTGATGAAATTCCTGAGCAAGCTAGGAATTTCATGAACATTCAAACAAACCAATGGGGTGGGGTGGAGTGAAGTTACATCCCATAGAATAGACAGGTATTCTCTACCTGGAGAAGGCTCTCCACCTCCAATGCTGCCCCAGCCGCTCCCGCTGAAAGGCCAACTCTGTCTCCTCCCTGCCCTTCTAGAGTCTCCTGGATATTTGTCAGCTGCCCTCCCAGTTCCCTACTTGGAACCAGCCTGTGAAAGCCATGGGCACCATCCCAGGTAAAGAGTAGGGTGGTACTAACTAGATTCAGATGCTCCATCAGGCAGAGGTCTCCCTTCTGGCTTGTGGCTACTGGCGTGGGCAGGAGCTCCTGGGGATCCAGCTGGACCCCCTTCTGCAGGCGAGGACTCCTGGAACTCAGGTCCCTCTGAATCTGAGGGCAAAAAGAGCTGGTGTGAGTGTGTTTGTACCTGTCTCAAGACCACAAGCACATAGCTGTGTCCAGGTTCTGACAAGAAGCTGTCCGAAGGCACTGGCATGGGAGGGGTCCTGGTTTCCCAGGCTCCTGGGTGAACACCCAGGCCCCCCACCCAGACCCACCTCAGAGGAGTTCGCAGGGCTCTATTTGCCCCCTCCAGAAATCTCATTCTTTCTTCTACCAACCCCCTCTGCCTCCTCTTAATCTAGGAGGAAAATAAGCAGGCCTGCCAACAGGTCCCACCAAGTAAACCCACGTCCCCTTTAACTCTGCTGGGCTTTGCCAAGTCAGCCTGTTGGAACTTCGCTTTCTCCATCTGTCTAATGGGAGTAATAAGACTGGCCTCCCAGGGTTGTGAGCGGATTAGATGAGATAATGTGTGTGAAAGCAACACGTACTAGGCACTCCGTAAATGTCAGGGGAATCACTGTATACCAGTGGTCCTCACACTTCAGTGCAGTGAAAAGATCATCCAGGTCATATCCTCCTTCATCAAACCTGGGTCTCTATTAGCTTTCCAGGTGATTCTGAGGCACTTGTCTCATGCACAGATACACTACTCTCATATCACATTCATCCTTAAGTGTTTATGTGTGTGTGTGCTGAAGAGGGGGAAGTGTGTCTTGAGTGGTGGGTCCCGCCAGCCCTCTCACATCCCCCCACTCTGCTCAGAGCGGAGAGCAAAAGTCAAAACAAAACAACAGGCCACACAGCTGGCCAGCCTCTGTCCTGGAGGAAACCTCAGGTCAGAGACAGCCTGTGTTACCATGGCAACACCAGGCCTACTCACCAAGGCTGCTGGACCGATGGCCCCCAACACACAGGGGCAGATAGCTGGGCCTTTTGGGCGGCCGGGAGTCCGGGCTGGCAGCACCTGTAGCCCCTGCTCTCTTGGGCTCCTTGGAGCCATGTTTTTTATGAGAAAAGGCTTTTCTGAAGCTGGACTTTTTCTTGTGGGATTTCTTCCTGCAGGTGGAAGCCAGGTTTTCTACAGCCACATCTGGCTCCTGGACTTGAAGTTGCTGCAGACGAGATGAGAGAAACTGAGTCAGGGCCCTCGACTTTGAAGAAATTACAAGTGAGCTGGGGAAAGAGATCGGCAGGCCCCGAAAGAGACACACTGTGGACCAGAGGCTGTGGCCCAGAGAGAAGAGCTACAGATGCTCAGAGATGGAGAAACAAGTGTGGCCTGCAGAGATCAAGGGCGGCTTCGGGAAGGAAGAGAGATGCGAGCAGGGCTTTGGCAAGATGCAGAATTGGGGGAGGGGCAAGGCAGTTATGCCAGATGGGGCAGGGTCTACATGGGGAACGTCCTCACCTTCTCTCCCTCCTGCTCCTCCTCATCCTGGAGTAGGCCAATAATCGTCTGGATAAATTCTTCTAAAAAAGAACAAAGTGGTTGCTTACACTATAATGCTGAGAAAAGCTCTTCTGTGGTCTGTCTTCATTTCCTAAGGCCCAGGTGGCTCCCTGGGTAATTCTCACGGGTCTCTAAGGTGCTTACGAGCTTGAGCTCGCATTTGTGGTTGTCCCAGCCTTGACTCCTGGGGGCCCAGAGATTGCTCAGATGTAGCCTGAGGGCAGAGCTGGTTTCAAGGGAACATATTCACTTATCCATTCACGAGTGAGGGCCTAGATGTGCCACATTAGGTGTGAGGAAAGCAGCCGAGGCCTGTGCCTCCGTTGAAGCTGCGTAAGGTCATCTGGAAAGGCCTGGTCCCACAAGTCCCCCCACCCTCATATCCCTCCTCTTCTAGGTACAACAGGGGCCCTTCTCGATTCCCCTTCAAGGCACATTTTCTTGTGAAAAGTAAGCAAGACAGAAAGGGGGAGGTGGGGGAAGCAGATCTTTAAGAGTATCTTCAGACACACACAGAACGGACTGTGACTATATGAGTCTAAGCTTGGCTCTGCCAATGAGAAAATAATAATAATGGTGACGGCAGCTTCTCTCCTATGGCCCCTACCCCCTTTCTATCCTCTTTACTTCTCCTGAGGCTCTGCATAACCACCATAATAACAATAAATGAGAGCTAACATTTATTAGCTGCTAATGGGTCCTGCTCAAAACGCTTTATCAGCATTAATTCATTTAGCGCCTCCAACACGTCTAGGAAGTTGGTACTATTACTATCCCCATTATACAGATAAGGAAACTGAGACCTGAGATGAAGCAACTTGTCCAAGTTCACACTGCTGGAAGAGGTCAGAGCCCAAATTCAAATCCAGGCCTTAAACCACGCCATCTACTGAGCCCTTGCTGTGGCCAATTGCCTTTCTCGAATCACCTTAGGTCGGCCTCAACAAGGAGGGCGTCAGCGCTACTGTGCTTTGCAGCTGAGGCTCAGACAGGGTAGGTAACAGCTGTCTGGCTCAGGGCCTGTGCTCTGCGCCCCACTCTGCCTCCCTAGTCTGCTGCACCCAGAGCTGGGTCAGGACAAGTCACTGCCTCTCTCTGGTTCAGTTTCTCTTCCACAAGTGGAGGGGTCAGGCCAGATGTTTTCCAAGGGACCTCTGAGAAAAGGAGACGGGGTACTAACCGAATTCCGAGGTTCTGTCCAGCTGCAAGTCTTCTTCGGGTCCCGGGCTTCCTGCTTGGGGAGAAAACTCTGAGGGACTCGGACCCCCACAATCTGTAGACAAGGTCTCTTGAACTTCCGGTTCTTCCAAGTCTGAGAAGCAAGATGAAATAGTGAGTGTGTTTTGTCAGACCGAGGGTGCTGACTACTGCAAGGAAGTTAGCACAGCCTTTACCGTGGGCTCTGTGGCCAGATCACGGTGGAGGGAGCTGGGGTGGAGGAGAGCTGCTGGACAGGGCCGTGGCGCTGGTTTGCTGGCCCAGACCAAGCTCCTTTATCCTCTTCCACACACCTGGCTTCCTGGGCTTTGCTCCCCCACCTCCGTCCCCTAACACCTCACCCCTCCACCATCTTGGCTTGATCAAGGAGTTAGAAAGGAAATGCCTGATTCCATGAAATGAATCGACACATTAGGTCAGAAATCCCCTGCATGAATATATCTCCCACTGTGGCCTGAGATTTCACCACTGGGGACCCACTCTTTGGTAGTAAGCACTACCCTCTCCTTTCTGATACGTAAGCTCCCCTGGCCTAGGTAACCTGTTCAGCTGTTCCCCCGACACCCACGATGATCCTTTGTCCCTCTGCCTCTGGCTCCATCACTGATGGGCCATGTGACCTTGAACATATTGTATCAGTACCCTCATCTGCAAAATGGAGATAATAATATGTACTTCATAAAACGGCTGTGAAGACTGGTTAAGCATAGGTTTGCAGTAGGGATGTGTCTTATTTTACAGGCGAGGAGACTGAGACACAGAGATGGGGAATGACAGAATGTACAGCTCAGAACCCAGGTCTCCTGTCTCCCTGGCTCCAGGTTCTTCCTGCACATGCTTCCCACTGCCAGGACGCGGAAGCTGGGGCTGTGAAGAGCTCAGGAGGGTGGGGGTGCCTGCAAACAATTTCCACTGGAGGCTTAGCTGGGTTGCCTAGATGGTGGGGTTTCGTGTGTGGAGGTGAGTGCTGACCTCCCTTTTCTCCTCCCCACATTACTCAGGGAAGAACAAAAGTCAGAACTGGGATGGTAGCTCTTAAAGTGGCAATTCCAGCCCTGGGGAAACTTCCAGAGCTGGAGGGAGCTGCAGTGTTGCTATGGTAACAATCTGCTCACCACGGCTGCTGGAGTTGGAGGGCCGATGGCCCCCAACACACAGGAACAGATAGCTGGGCCTCTTGGGCGGCCGGGAGTCTGGGCTGGAAACGTCTGCAGTCCCTGCTCTCTTGGGCTCCTCGGGGCCATGTTTCTTATGAGGAAAGGCTCTCCTGAGGTTAGGCTTTTTCTCCTGGGATTTCTTCCTGGAGGCTGGTCCTGTGTTATGTAGAGCCACCTTTGGCTGACAGGCTTGACACAGCTGTGGGGGACATGAGAGAAACTGAGTTGGGTCCCTGACCTTGAGGAGAGGGGAAAGCTCCCTGAGAAGCAAGTCAACAGTACCCAAGTGGTTCAAGGTGGCCCCGGGCAAGAGAGGTGACAGAGCCCAGAGCAGGGGAGGTGGGAGGCCTGGAGGACAGGTGGGGCTTGAGCAGGAGGACGAGGAGGAGGAGGCGGCAAGCCCATGGGGATCTCAGACAGTTTGCTCCTCACCTCTTCTTGCCAATGGTCTCCCACTTTTTGGAGCAATTGCACTATCATCCGGATAATAGTATCCTCTGAAAGAAAGTGAATGTACCTGGTTAATTTTTCTAGATGCACAGACAAACCCTCTGTAATGACTGTCTTGATCTTCTGAGACCCACTTGGGTCTTCCTTCTGTATTAAATGAGGGTCCTCTTACAACAGCTCCTTGGGCCACAGAAGTGGCGGAAAGCACCATTTCCCAGGGGCCGGTCCTTCTGAGAGAGGGTTGGAAAGGAACTAGGCCAAAGCATGAGACTTTGCAGGAAATTTCAGGTCAGTCCTTTAAACATGCCACTGTAACCCCACTATTAACTCTACAGATCTGTAAATATCTGCTTTGGGTTCAGCAAACTCTGTAACTTCGGGTACATTTCCTAATCTCTCTTTTCCTGTGAAATGTGGATCATAATCCCTGTTCTGCTTCCCTCAGGAGGCTGTCAAGCCATCAGATGAGGGCCTGTGCTTGGAAATACTTTGCAAGGCTAATGCTGACCTTCCAACCTGCAAAACTCCAGTGGGGAAAATGGTGGAGACCTGGCCTAAGGTGAGGGGTGGAGGGTGGAGGGACTCCACCCTGCATGACACAGACTGCCTGGCACGTGATTGCCTCACCCACACTCCCAAGTGTTTACAGAGAAGCTGCAAGCAGCATCCATGGTTTTCTGTGATACCCCATCACCCTACACAAACATAGTGTGCCCAGAGTGGCCTCTGCTAGCTGCCAGCTGACCAGTTTGCAGGTAAGGAGGTGCAAACGGGGTCCCCTGTTCCCAGACTGTCTGCAGACTTTTCCTCCCCTCACTCTCCTCCCTCATTCCTCTCTCATTTATAAATCCTGTTCGGCTTTTGTCCCTTGACTCAGTCTATCAGCTGATTCCTTCTCATGTGAGAAAACAATGAGCGTGTTAAAAAAAAAAATTCTGCAAAATAACCAACTGAACTCCTTTTACTTATTTTTTGACAGATGCATAGCTCCTCTGTTTCCCACCTTTAAAAATATGCCCATTCTTGATGGGGAGTTAGGTTAATGGGGCATTATTGATTTATTAGGGGCAATAACAATATTGTGGTTGTATATAAAACTGTCCTTATTTCTTGGAGACCTGTGCTTAAGTATTTAAGAATGAAGCATCATTTTACTTAACATGGTTCAGCAACGAAATTACACACACACACACACACACACACACACACACAGCAAATATGGCCACCTGTTAACAACTGTGAGCATATATATGAGTGTGCATAGAACTATTCTTTTCCACTCTTCTATATATTTAAATGTATATATAAATTCTATATTCCTCTAGTCTATATTTCTTCTATAAATTTAAAAAGACTAAAAAAAAAAGTCCCATGCTCATAAACACATAAGCAGGAGCATTTGCCAGCAGTCGTTCTGCCTTCCTTGAAACTGTAAAATAAGTAAATGTGACCAGAAGTCCCAGAAAGGGCAAGATCAGTGCACGCATTTTGAGAGTGACCATCCAAGGCCTGGGCAGTCATCCAGAGCAGCCAGTCTCATTTGGTAATGGCAGCCCCAGCTGCAGGCAAAGAAGACACTAAGTAGATTCTGACTCACCGTCAAGCTTTTTGTACTCCTCTTCCTGCAGGTGACCTGTGGCTTGGGAAGAAAGCTCGGAGACGCTAGTGCCCCCACCAGTATCCCCGCCTTCGATGAGTAAGGACTGGTGATCAGAATCCTCCCCACCTGGAATAAAGAGGAAAGCAGTGTGGGTGTGGTTGTGTCAGCGACATTCTTCTGACTTCGTTAATCAACACAAGAAAAGGGTACAGAATTCACAGCACGAGGGGCACAGCTGTAGCCAGCACTAGGCTTAAGCAAAAAAATCAGAAACCTGCCAAGGTTTCCATTAAAAAAGAGGCTGCCCCAACCCAGGCGTCCTTCCCCCAACACACACTCAATATCCTGGGTCTTCCTTGGGTCTCTTTCTCCCCTTTAAGGACATGGTGCCTTCTGGGTGCTACAGGGCAAAGCTCCATCTCCCTCCAGGTGCCTGTGGGGCATTCAACTCCAGGACGCTAGGAGTCACAAGAGGAAGGCACGTTGGGGGACCAGCTCCCTCATTTTCCAAATGAGAAATCAAAGTTTCCAGAGAGGGGCAGCAATTTGCTCAAGGTCACACATCAAGTTTATTCCTGATGGAGTCAAGTCTAGAACCAGAACCCCTGCAGTGGGTTCTGTCTCCTTCCCCAGCACCCACGCCCAGTCCTCACATGTGGACTAGTGGGGGGGGGCGGGCAGGGCTTCCCTCTTCGCCTCCCTCCCTGCCTTCCCATTCCTCCCTGGTTCATGCTCCTTGAACTAGAGTACTTAACAGTAACAGCTGTCATCCACGGAGCACTTTCCATGTGCCAGCTATGGGCCACGGCCACTCCGTGAGTTGCAATTGTTACCATCTCCATTTTATCAGTGAGAAAAAATTGAGTCTCAGAGAGGAAAGTTGCCAACCCCAGGTCACACAGCTCGTGCGTGGTGGAAATTGGGTTTGCCCTCAAGCGTGCAACCACAGTGCTATTCTGCCTCAAAGAAATTTCACAGTGTTATTGTCCCTGATACTTGTCTCGCCTTCCACGTCCCTTCAGTTGAGACGTTTGAGGAGCCAGCTTACAGCACACTCGCCCTTGGGGGGTGGGGCACTGGGGTTACCATAGATATGGGCATGGTCTGCTCACCCCTGGGTGCTGGGCCCTGGTCTGCCTCCTCCGAGGGCAAGGCAGCGGTCTTCTTGGGCAGCACTGCCTCTTGACCTTCATCTTCTTGATCTGGGGCCGCCTTGGTTTCCTCTTCACCGTGCTTCTTGAGACTGTGTTTCTTGCGACTGGCCTTCTTGTCGTGGGCTTTCTTCCTAGGAGCTGGCTCTCCCGGTGACTCAGAGGATTCTGCAGGCTGGGGGAGGCCCTCCTTCGCCTTCGCCTTCCGGCTGGCCTTTTCTTTGGTCTCCTCAAAGCCTGTGTTCAGGAAGAAGTTCAGTATACTCTTCAGCCACCCCTGCTGGGCCCGCCTCGGGGCCTTGTCCTTCTTGGTGTCCAGTGGGGGCCTCTGCTCACTGGGGAGAAACTCCCTGGTCTCTTCTAGGCTGAGGGCTGCACCCGAGGTGCCCTGAGTCTCCACAGGCTGTGCTGGGCTCTCAGGACGTCTGCTCCCATCGCTGGCCACCCAAGGAAGCTCCTGCCTGCAGGGGGTGGTGGGCAGAGAAAGGCACCGGCTGTCCCAGGAGTCCTTCCTAGAGTCCTGCGACCGGTCCAGAGACCTTGCTTTCCTCCGTGACAGAGACTTCTTCGGGCCCCGCGGATGCTCCATCGCGCTACAACCAAAACAGACAGCTCTCTTAGAAGAGGCCTAGCAGAGACGTCCCAGGTGGGCCAACAAGGCTGACCTGTACACCCATCCATCCTACCCACTCATGTGAATAACCTCAACTCTCAAACTTGGTGTCCCATTTTAATTCCTCAATAGCCCTGAGAGGCAGGGGTGCCCTCGCCCCCATTTTCCAGATGAAAAAACAGCCACGAGAGGTCACGCCCCAGATCTCACAGCCGGTCCATCGTGTCCCCAGAAGTAACACAGCCCTGCCAACACCTTGATTTTAGTCCATTAAGACTGATTTTGGACTTCTAACCTCCATAATTATAAGATAGTTAATTTGCGCTGTTCCAAGCCACTGAGTTTGTGGTATTTTGTTCCAGCAGGAAAAGGAAATTAATACAGGGGGAGCCAGAGGCCAAGGCCTGCTTCTTATTGGCCGCAGCGCTTGGGGCAGCTTATGCACATTTTCTGGTTCAATGTCCTCGTCTGAAACGTGCCTGAGACCCTGCCTGTCTATTTCATAGGCTGTCGAGAATATTTCACAAGACAGCTCAGTAAATGGCAACTCTGTTCTTCCAATTGCTCAAAACAAAAATTTAAAGTCACCCTTGACTCCTTTCTCTCACTCCCCACATGCGATCTGTCAGCAAAGCCTGTTGGCTCCGCTTTCAACCTCATCCTGATATCAACCATGTCCCCCCCACCGCCTGCACCACCATCTCCGCTCACCTGGACTATTCCAGTTACCTCCTACCTGCTCTCCCTACTCTACCCTTGTCCTCCTTACAGCAACTTCGCCTCTCAGCAGCCATGGGGCTTTTCCAGGATAAGTTAGAGCAGGTCACGCTCCTACCTCCAATGGCTCCTGTTTCATTCCCCGTCACAAAGTCCTTACAATGGGTGACAAGGCCCCACTACCTCTCCAGTCCCCTCTTACTCCACTCCACTCACAGCCTTGCTCACTCTCCCTCAGACCGGCTCTGCCTCAGGGCCTTCACACCGGTTGTTCCCTCTTTCTAGAACATTCTTCGCGTAGACAGCATTATCATTTGTTCCCTCACTTCCTTCAGGGCTCTACTTAAACGTCACCTTCCCGTAGAGGAACTCCCTGTGCCCCCACCACCACCCCCATTAGCGCAGCCTCTCCCACCTTACCTTAGTATCCAGTGTTTAAGTGTTTGTTGTCTGGGTCTCTCTCCCTCCCCTCTGTCCGTTTTGCTAGGCCTGGTATCCCAAGTGCTTAGAACAATGCCAGGCACATCAGTAACACTCAATGAGTACTTATTAAACAAATGAATAAATGTATCACACAAATAGTCAATTGTGTGGTTAACGCACAATCAGTGTAGCTGGACCAGTCCCATCTTAGAGCAGCAGAGGCCCTTCCATTCTCTATCCAGAATGAAGCAGCGGTCCGTGGAAGACAAAAGAACCAGCTTCCTCCTGGCCAGCACTCTAAGCAGCCCTGGGTGTGGGCAGTTAATTTGTGTGTCTTGAGTCTGACACTCCTGGGCTTTCCAGTTTCTCCTAAGTTGTTCAGAAACCCTTTGCCCTTTGGTGGAAGGCAAAAGGAAAAGAAAATATGGTTTTGAATTCCAAACCTGAGCTCCCAGAGATTCCTACGGAGGTCAGGTTCACAGATTGCCTGCTCTAATTTGTCATTATAGCCTTATCATGCATTTGCTAAGTGTAATTTAGTATATTTATATATTACATATTTACATGACATCTCCTGCACTTACCAACTTTCAAATGGACTCTATTACATGTCCAGCTTAGAGGCACAAATAAGAACCTATAATTATGATTTCAGATGTGGAGGGGTCCATGTGAACGTGAGGAAGACATAAAGAGAGAGAAGGAAGGACATGGGGAAACACGGAGAGATTCGAAGGTGACAGCGACACTCAGGATGCCTTCCCTCTTTAAGCTTGGAGCAGGGAAGGAAGGACCGGTAGGATGGCCAGAGACCACAGGCTACCCCCGGCACTGTTGGGTGTCCACACGGGGACAATCTTGGCGGCAATGACAAAATGGGCCAGGGAGGAGGCCGGCAAATCAGAAGTCTTTATTTGTTGTTTAATGTTCCTTAAGAGGAATATCTGAGTTACTCGAAAAATTTTAGCAATACACCTCTCTGCCCTATATGGAACTTGACGCGTGTTCTTGAAAGCCCCAGGGGCTGCCTTGGGGTTGTGCTTCCGAAATACACAGTGGGGTGGGATAAGGAGAAGAAATCACAGAAGAAAATAGTTTTCTTTCTTCTCATTGATTTCTTTCAACGAACATTTAACAAGCACCTACTATGTACCAGGAATTATGCTCAGTGCTGGGGATATAATAACAAACAAGGCACAAGTCCCACCCTCCAAGGGAACGCTCTCGTCTTTTTTAAACAGGTAGCCGTGGGGACGTGACTAAGTGGTGATGACAGTAACAGTCCATTTCTCTGATATGTGTTCCCCCTTCAGTAGCACATGGTCTTAAGGGAAGAAAAATGTAGGTCGAAGCTCTATTTGATTTTAAAATCCAAGTAAGCTGAGCCAGAAATATTTACTGCACTGTGTCGGGGTTCTCTCTGCTTTTTCCGTGTGTTCCTGTTTTTCGGGCAAATTGGACAGGGTTGGCAGAGAAGCTATTCAATAATAAAACCACAGAACCAGCCAAACACACGGGACATCCTTCTTTGGCTCAGCCCCTCTTCTTCCTGCACTAACTTGGCTTGAGGGGGCCCGAGGCATAGAGGACCAGAGCATCCTTCCCCAGCTAATGGAAATAGAGACGCGGTAATCTTTTAAAAAGCTGTCATTGCTATGGGAACCATTTTCACCATTGCTGATGGTCTCCCTGTCCTCCTACCGCATTCAAAGGACAAGCTGCTACTTCTAATCAGAGCATCAGTACAATTCCACCAGGCAATGATGCTTTTTCAAAAAAGACTGCCTTGATTTGGCCACTCCCTCCCTGGAACAACAGTGCTCTGAGCTCAGACGGAAGTGAGGATCCTAAGTGAAGGAGCAGCTGCAGCCCCAGAGGCAGGGAGACGTGGGAGGCGTGATGTGGGCCTCAGCCATCCCAGAGCACAGGTATTTCCCCAGTGCAGTGAAGAGAGACTCCAGGATCTCCCAAAGCCTCCTAATTCCAAATCCAGGGACCTCTTTCCATTCTTCATCCTTCCCTGAGTTGCTGCAGCATTTGATACCATGTCCACTCCCTTCTTCTTGCAACTCTTTCCTCTCTGGGCAGTTCAACCTGGTTCCCCTCCCACCCTCTTCCTCTGAAAGTTCCAAAACGTTAGGCCCAGAGGTTGAGAGTGTGACTGGCAAAGGAAGGCAAACCCAGCAACCCCAGGGAGACATTGCGGAAGAGCCTCTCTTTGGCCAACTGAGACTTGAAAAGTCTCTAAGCCCTGAGGAGATTGTGTGCTCTCTCTCTCTCTCTCTCTCTTTCTCTCTCCCTTTCTCTCTCTCTCTCTCTCTCTCTCTCTCTCTCTCTCTCTCTCTCTCTCGCCAAATTTTACGTGATGAGATGAAACATTTCCAGACTTTCTGATTGTAAATGCAGCCTATCCAGAATTCATCAAAGCAAGCCTTTCTCTTTCCTTTCTCTTTTTTCTTGTTCTGTGCCCTGCTTTGCCTCAGGTATGCCCACATTTGGCCAGACCGTCTGGAAATCCCACCCAGTCCAGGATGTGCTTCCAGGCCAGTAATCCCAAGACGGCAATAAACCCTCCGCGCATGGAAACACAGCTACTCTTGTAAACTTGTTTGTCACCTTAGCAGAAAGTGGATTTCTGAGCAAAGTCCAAGTCTGTCCAGAAATACCCAAATGATCTGTGATCATGAGACTTCTGATAAGATATGACACACACCAAAAAAACCCCCAGAGACAGCACACAGAGCTGACCTTCAGTCACTCTGGAGCAGGAAGTTTTCCCAAGCTGCTATTTTTGGTTTACTTTCTAAGTTATACACTGACCTCATCTGTATACTATTCCTTAATGTATTCACCTGGCTGGGTTACTCTGTGACTGCGCGGATGCTGTTTCATAGAGAGATTATGTCATTCCCCTCTCCGTGGACCCTGTACTCCACATGATAGAATTTAGCAAACAGCCAGCTGCTTCGAGGGACAATAAGTGTGGCACACACATGTGGACCCAGAGTCAACGCCCACAGACACTCATCGCTATAGACTGAATGCTTGTGTCCCCCCAAATTCACATGTGAAGTCCTAATACTCAATGTGATGGTATTAGGAGGTGATTAGGTCAAGAAAGCAGAGCTCTCATGAAAGCGATTAGTGCTTTTGTAAAAGAGACCCCAGACAGTTCCCTTGCCCCTTCTGCCATGTGGGGACTCAGAGAGAAATTGACTATCTGTGAACCAGGAAACTTTCACCAGACACTGACTCTGCCAGCGCCGCAATCTCAATCTTTCAGCCTCTAGAACGGTGAGAAATAAATTTCTGTTGTTTTACAAGCCAGCCAGTCCGTAGTAGTTTGTTATAGCAGCCTAAACGGGCTAAGACACCCGTCACACAGGTCACGGAAACATGCACACACTACATGGACTAATAACACCTTGTAGTTTTCCTACTCCAAGTGCAAGGGAATAATTATCTGAGCATCTATTTGCCGTCTGCCCTTCCTGTCTAACTCCAAGTTCCAGAGAGAGGACCCAAGCCTGCGTGGGTGCCTGCCGTGCCCACACTGCCTGGGAGATTCTCAGTGTTTGTGAAACGAATAAACGATACAGAGATATGCACAGACGTGGCCAGTTCACCTGTGTGCTGCCACATGGCCCTGCTCCAGAATGCCCTTTCATCAACATTCTCTCATTCCATCTTGGCCATGCCCTGTGAATTAGACAGGCTGGCAGTGGGCAAGGGAGGCACTGTAGGTTAGGAGACTTGCCCAAGTTCTCACAGCCAGGAAATGGACAGAGTTGGGGCTTGAATCCACTTCTCTAGATTCTAAAGTCTTTATTCTCTCTCCTACACCAAGTGGCCTCCAATAAACACACACACAGACACACACGGACTTAGAGGTGAGCAAATCTGCTATTTCACACCGACAGAGGTAACTACATCCACACACAAGCCCGTCATGACCTGTACACACAGACTCACACATCCACATGTGCCCAGGTATAGATCCACCTGTGCCCCAGAGACAGAGATTGTCAACACAGGGTGGGGCTCACAGACTCCTGGGCAGGAAGCCAATCCGTGGGCTGGAAGGTCAAGGACTGAACGCTGAGCTCATGTTTACTTCTCTTCAGCACACACAGCCCCATGGACCCTCGAAACCCTTGGGGCGAAAGCCGTTCTCTAAGCTCAAAGCCTTCAACTTGGGCTCCCTCCATGGTGCGGGCCCCATTATATGTCCCCCCACCAACATGCAGAGGAGTGAGGGGCCTCTTGGGTGAAGACACTCAACCTCCACTGGCTGCACTCATGTGGGGGACAAACTGGACCTATCCTGCTCCCACAGCCACCTCCCCGGTGTTAGATAGTAACAATTCAAGGTATCCCTGCTCCTCTGTGGGGTCCCTAACAGGCTCCAAGAGCTGGCAGGGACCTGGGAAGTATCTAACATTTATGCCACATTCCTGGTAGGCAGACTTGCAGCCCCTGTTGGAACACTTTCTGCAATGAAAACTTACCACCCTTGGAGGCAGAATACTCCACTGTTGGCCAACGTGGATTTTAAGGAAAGTCTTCCTCAGACTTTCACAACCCTGAGAAGAGGTCACGTCACCCTTTGTGTCCTCACTGTTCCAGTCTATGAGCCCGTTTCCCAGGTCTCTTGGTGGTTCCTCAATTCGCAGTGTTTCTAGACTCATCCTGAACCTGGGCATCCTTTCCTGGTATTCCCCAGTTCGTCCCTGTCCACTTCAAAATAAGAGGCCCAGGCCCAGATGGAGGGTTCCTGATCCCACTGGGCTCTGCACACACAGCCTCAGGTCCCACAATCATTGGAGCCGCCACACGGCACTGTTGGGGTATCAGCTCTGCCTGGCCCGACCCACAGCTCAGTGTAAAGTGTGGACTTTGAACCATCTGCCTGTTTCTTATTGTCATCATGAAACTTATCAGCTGGTGCCTATTTTCCAGAAGGTCGGGGATTTGCATCTTTTGAGGATTTTTTGAAACCCAAAAGGATGAACTCACTAATGGTGGAACGTAAGGCCCAATGATTCAGCAGTGGGGCAGATTTGGGGTGGGGACATCATTCACAGAGCTGGAGAATGTCAACAAGGACCGCCGCTCCCCTCCATCCAACACTGGAGTTTGTGCTCTGGAGGTGCCCAGCCCCAACCCCTCTTGTCCTTTGTCCAAGACCACAGGCAGTGCAATGTGATAATCCCCCATCGACCCCTGTCAGAGCAGCAGGCCACCAGACTTCTTTTCATAAGACTTCCCTGCCTTTGGACTAACTTCCAAGAAGCTTAAAATCTAAACTCTAATCCAGCCACAGGCAGTAATAACCACTTTCCATTTATGTGGCATTTCTCTTTACTACACACCTTCACTTAAAGTCTATAATTTGACCCATACAACATCCTAGAGAGAAATGAGCAGGAGAGGTATGGAACGCCATCCCCATTCTTCAGATGAGGAAACTGAGACCCAAGGAAGTCAAGTTCCTTACTCAGAATTGCTGGGCTAGTAAACAGCAGGGCTGGGACTTGAGTTCGGAGCTTATAGGTCCAAGTTTGTTCAGAGCTCTTTGCATGACACCTGGTTAAGATCATATCATTAAACCCTGCTCTGTCTTTCTAAAGATGAAGAAACTGAGGGCTAGGGAGGGCCCAGCAAGCTGGAAGCAATATTGAGACTGAACTCAAGGTCTGACCCCTCAGTCTACGCTCCTTTCAGGACCCCAAGATACCTAACCACTGCTCCAGCCCCTAAGGAGAGAGGATTGTTCAACCAACCTCAGACAACAAAAGTGGTTCCTGTCCTAGAAACCTCTGGATCAGTGGGTTCTGCGTCAAGGACCCTTCCTTGCACTGGTCGAGCACCGCTCCTGGTCCGCCAGACGTATCCAATGAGAGGCGGTGGGTCCAACTCTCCCAGGGAGAAGATGCTGCTACTGCTGCTGCCGATTTCCAGAGCGTAGCGGAAGATGGTTGGTCACAATCATATATATTGTATCTCCCAGGAGCTGAGCTCACATGCAGCCAATCCAGGGGCCGCCCCTCCGCTCCTCCGGCCCGCTGCTTCCCGCTCCTTCAGCGATAGGAAAAAAACAGTTTCACTTGACAACTTCCTTATTACACCCAAACCCAACAAGATAGCAATGCTCAGAAAACAACCCTGGGCCTGGCTGGAGGAACCAGTCCACAGGATAGAAAACAAGCGCTAATGGGAAACTCAGGTGAGGGGAAGGCAGGCTGCTTTATCATCTCCACACTCTCCCTCGGTTCTCTCCAAAGCACGTCACAGGTAGGATCTTAGAGGAAAGGTCATTGAATGGAACACACGTATTCCTTGACCTGGAGACAAAACTCAGAAGGAGTTTTGCTAAGGGGCATGTGTTTCCAAATCCTGCTACTCCTGGGAAGGGTTACCATTATTCTTGACAAAACACCCTAACATGTCTTTTAAAAACATCAGTTTCACTTTCTGCAGTGCCAGAACTTTTTTTTTTTAGATAGACTACATACGTGTTTATAATTAGAAAAGAAAAACTAGTTTTATTTCAACAAAAGTAAAAAATGTCAGAAATTTTACTTTGGTTACTCGACATGGGAGGCCTTCCCAATGACAATTTCCAGAGTGTAAATTGTATTTATTTATTTTAAAATATTTCAAAAGTAAATATTGAAAGCGCTGAACTTTGGAGTTGCCCACACCTGGAGCCATCTGCCAGCTGTGTGACCTCCAGCAGAAGACACAACGTCTCTGAGCTTGTTTCAAACTCAAAAAACGAGTCCCCTTGTTCACATTACATAAGACATACATCTATATATCATATGATAACGATTAGAACGGTACTGAGTGCACTTTTCCTATATATTAAGAGTGCCAGCACCTAGTTAGTGCTTGATAAAGGGCCAATAATAGGTTTTCGGTAGCAGAGTTGTTAATGCTCCATTCATTCTGTCAGCAAACAAGTTTTCACTCCAGCTATGTGCTGGGCACTGTCTCAACACTGAATTTACAGAATTTATTAGCCCAAGAGCCAACTTAGGCTTCAAAGAAGTGTTAAATTATATCCCCAACTTTTCATTTATTTAACAAAATTGTGTTTTCTTACCCACCTCCTCCAAGCTCTGTGTGCAACACACAAGCTCCTTTTTATTCAGCGGTGAATAAGCCCCAGCCGGTCCTCATGGAGTTTACAGTGTAGTTGGGAAGAGAGACACACAGAGACAATCATAAAAGCAGGCGGAGGGGAACGGGGAGTTACTGTTTCGTGGGTACAGAGGATCACCTCAGGAAGATGAGAAAGTGCTAGAGATGGAGGGTGGAGTTCTAGTAACAGTGCTAACAATAATAGCCATTTGTGAGATGTTTACCCAATGTGAATAGACTTAATGCTACTGGTTAAAATGACCAGTCTCATGTTACGGATATTTTACCACAATTTTAAAAAGACATAAGATATCAGGGCAGGAGCAGAGAGCCACTGAGAGTATTGTGCGTGAACCTACCTTATGACCCAGTCATTCCATCCGCAGGGGTGTACAATTGCAGGTTCTCACAGGGGGGAGAACCACGCTGGGGCCATCGTGGGCATTCGGCACTTTCTCTAATCAGGGAGAGGGGCAACCTAGCCTGTCCTCAGTGCTCGTCAAGGACCAAGCGTTGGGCAGGGATGTTTGGAGAGACACGGGGCCAAGACACACGGCCCAGAGCTAAATTAAAACGAAGGGCCCCTTGTCAAAAAGTGTTAAGAATTTCAAGATAGAGACAGCAGCACGTGAAACCAATCGCAGGCCCGTCTGAGTGCGGGTCCTGTGCAACTTGTACAGGTCGCACAGCCACGAAGGGGACTCTGAAGGGGGCGGTTCCCAACCCAGTGCTGTGAGAAAAGATGACAGAAGAAGGGGGAGAGGAAAAGTGAGAGAAAATATTTTTTGAAATTTTAATTTAATATTTAAAACATTTTAACAACATATGTAAAAGTGCACACATCATAACTATACAGCCTGATCGATTTTCACAAAGGGAAGTGGCACCCAGACTAAGAAACAAAACATTACCTACACCCCAGAAGCCCCGCGTCCTTGAGCTTCTCACAGGTAACTAACTAACTCCTAACACTATCCTAACTCCTAACAGCTTATTTTTGCCGGTGTGGGGGTTTTATATAAATGGAATCAGATTGCATGTTTTCTTTTCTGTCTGGCTTTCTTTTCACTCGATTGCATGTTTATGAGATTCAACCATAGTGCAGTGTGTAGCTGTAGCTGTAAATTCTCAGGCTGACAATACCATGTGTCAGAGAGGATGCGGGTCTGCCAGAGAACTCCCATATGCTGTCAATGGGAGTGGAAGATGGTACAGATACTTTGGAAAATGCAGTGGCAATATCTACTAAAACTGAACAGACACACCCAGGCGATGACGCAGCATTCCACTCCTAGATATACACACAACAGAAATGCATGCACGTGAGCCCTCAAAACAACTTCGTAAGAGTGACATTTCAGCACTCTTTGCAATAGCCAAAAACTCAAAACCTTGAAACTACTCAAATGCCCAGTAACAATAAAATGAGTAAACGGTGGTATATTCACAAAACGGAGAATTTTTTTCCTGGGAGTCTGTATGTTTGTTTAGAAAGACTATTTATCCTCTTGTGTGACCTGGGTATGCAACATGGGTCATAAAAGATAAACTTGGTCTTGAATGAAAATGAAGGTATCAAATGAAGAGGAGTGGGTAGGGGAGAGTGTGCCCATCTCAGGAGCCATGGGTGGGGCAGTCCTGAGTGACATATGGAAGAGAAGAATTTCCACAAGAGACACTCAAACCCCTCTGAGATTGGAATCCCAATTCCCAGAAATCTGCCTCCGTAAGGGCAAGAGAATTTGCATTATGGAAATCATTGCGTGCCTTGGTGACTCCCAGGAGCAAAGAGCAAGCACGTGACCACGCCCTCCTTCCCAGGGCCACGCCCTCCTGCCCAGGGCCACGCCCTCTTCTTGGAATCCACCAAGTCAAGATTCAGCCCCACCCCGTGTTTGGGCCTCCCACCAACCGAGGCTCCTGGAGAGATGTTTTCTTCCCCCTCCTCAGTGAGAGGTGCTTAAAAGACTGTGACTTCACCCTTTCTCAAGCCAGATCCAACTGAGGACCAAAGTCCTCTGGCCAAAAGGTAGTCTCAGAACATTCTTTTGCTTCCTGTGCACAAATGACTGAATTTAGATCTTGTGCCTACAGTGTGCTCAATGAATATCAATTCCCATCCACACTCCCTTGGCTCAGTGACATTTCCTGTTCCTCCAGTGGTTCCCAGAGTCTCCCCTCTCTCTGTTGTTCCTGGGTCCCCACTGCAGGTGGGCAACTCAGTTGACCATCATGATAGCAGGTTTGACTTGGACAGAGCTGTACTACAACACGAGCTCCTCACCCCTACTGGGCATACTAGTAATAGTACTAAAAATAACAACCATTTGTGAAATATTTATTCTGTCAGTCCCTGTACTAAGAGCTTTTACATGCATTATTTATTTTCACCCCCCTCCATAATATTTATAAAGTAGATATTGTTTTATTTTACAGATTTGGAAAGTGATGCTCAAAAAGATAAAATAAAATGTTTAAATGACAGTGATAAATAGCAGATTAAAATCTGTCAGTCTCCAGAGCATGTCATTAGCTATGGAACTCCATTGTTCATCTGAATCTCAGTTTTCACAGCTGTACAATGGGAATAAATGATACTGAACTTTCATTGCTAGGATTGCTAGGAAACTTCAAAGAGGCAAGTCACATGAGCACCCATCCCAGGGCACACAGTAGGCACTTGGGCAGTGGCAGCCTGAGGTCTAGGGGAGCCTACACTGAGGTCTCACCTGAGGGACTAGGATCCACAACTCTCTCACGGAACTTGGTCCAAGCCTAACAGTGTTGCATGCGTGAAGCCAGCTGGAATACTTCCCTGCACTTCTCTTTTCTGTGCCCTAAGGAGACAATAGTCTGTTCACCCTCCCATGGCTGGGCCAGGCTCTCACACTCTTTGTGCATAAAGAAAGCATTTGGTCAGCAGTGGCTTAAGCCAATGTTTCTCAGCTTGGATCTATTGACATTTTGGACCAGATAATTATTTGGTGTGTGGCCTGTCCTGTGTATCATAGGATGTTTAGCATCATCCCTGGCCTCTATCCACCAGACCCCAGTAGTGAAAACCAAAAATGTGTCGGGACATTGCCAAACATCCCCTAGAGGGCGAAATCACCCCCAGCTGAGAGCCAGGGGCTTATGCAATAATGATGCGTAATGATCTCATCCAGGAGGCATCCCTGAAGGTAGGTGGTTCCTGGTTTGGTACAGCAGCTCGATGATGCCAACAAGAACCAACTTTGTGCTGATGCTCATCACCTCGTTATCACAAGATTGCTGCCACAGATCCTATGTGTCATCACAATCCCATTCAGGGATTGTAAACAGGAAGGCAAGAGGGGCTAAGTGATGGTGTCATTCGTGGCTTCACCTTTAATATGAAGAGTTTTCCCAGATATTGCTCAGCAGATCTCTCCTATATCTTATTAGTCAAAACTGGTTATATGTCCACCCCTGCTGCAAGGGAGGCTGGGAAAATGACTAGATGGCCAGGGAGAAAGAGATTAGAAATGGAGTGGGCCCTCCCTGACATGGCAGAGTGAGCACTTCTCATACCTGTGGAAATTACTTTTCTGTCTGCTTTCTTCACTAGACCGTGAGAACGTTCAGGAGAGGGACCACCTCATGTTTTCCACTATCTTCAGAATATAACCCAGTGCTCAGCACTGAGAAGGTGCTCAATAAATTCTCATTGAATGAATGAATGAGTGAGTGACTCATCAGTCAATCAATATTTGACCTTGCCTTTTCCTTGCTTATACCACCAAGAGCCCCTATATAGGCAATTATTTATTCATACAAACTAAACTTAGGTTAACTACAAACAAGCCTATAATGCAAATCATAATGCAAACATCTCCCAGTTCCTCCAACAAGCCATGATACCTCTGGCCATTGGACATACTGTTCTCTTTGCCCCGAACATTCTTCCTGCAACTTCCAACCTCCCCTAATCCAGCTTCATATGGCCAGCTCCTTCTCACTCTCTAGGTCTCTGCTTAGACATTACCGCCTCTGGGAAGCTTTCCCTGATCTCCCCAGTGTGGCTAACAGGCTGCTATGTCCCCTTGTAACCCCCCTTGCTGCCCCATCTTAGCACTTGTCACCCTGGGTTGTGATTGTCTCCCTAACAGGACCATAAACACCCATGGGGACCAGAACCGTACGTCCTTCACTAGTAGATTCTCCATACTTTTGTTGATGAGTCATTTATACCAAGGGTAAAAAGCAAAGCTTTCATGTAAAGGGACAGATGGTAAATATTTTCAGCTCTCTGGGCCATATGACCTCTGTCGCAACTCTCCAACTCTGGTTGAAGTGAGAACGTAGCCATAGATAACACGTAGACAAATGAGCGTGGATGTGTTCCCACAAAACTTTATTTATGGATGCTGGATTTGAATTTCATATAAATTTCACATGTCATAAAATATTATTCTTTAAAAAAAATGTTTTTCAACCATCTAAAAATGTAAAAATCATTCTCAAAGGCTCTTGGCCTTGAGACCTGAAAAAACAGGTGACAAGGCATAGTTTGCTGACCCTGATTAACACAGAGTCACATGCTTTGGGTTTTCCAGGTTGCTCTTGGGACACATCAGGGTCACATAGAGCAGTAATACAACAGTATTTCTTAATACCAAGCAGGAAATTCAACTCGAAACTATACTAAATGATTTAGCCATCATCCAGTAGACAGTAGTTTAAAAAATCAAGATAATTTAAGATTAAGGAACTGTTCCTAGCAGAGAACCATGTCATTAGTTTGACAATTTCTATATGCAATCCTGATGGGAATTTTTAAAACTGGGCATGGAAAGAGAGAGAGAAAGAGAGAGAGAGATGAGAGAGATACAATCAGCTTCCAATTTGGCCAACTTCTAACCATAGCACTACTTAAAAGAAAAATCCCTACGAATATCTCATCAGCTTTCAGCCAGGACAAACAGTAAATATTCCTGGCAGTACTGAACAACCCAAAGAGGCATCCCCAAAGAGGGTGCAAAAGATACTACCCTCCCAAAGCCTGAGCCACTCCCAAAGATAACCAAAAGAGAACCAAAGAAAAAGAAAGACTTTGACAATTCCCCTGAGGGCTAGCAATAGACCCTAGCTGCAAATGGGATATGAAACTCATATTTCTATCTAGCTATATCTAGCCACAAATGGGATACAACCCATATTTCTGTCCAGCCATGTTTTGGGGCCCCCAACCTGATGATTGACAAGTCAAGTTCTCTGAACACAAAATGAGACAAACAAGAAGGTAACAGCTATCCCTGGGAGAGAAAGGATCAATAATCAAAGGATCTGGATTTGGAAAAGAATGAACGCGAAATATCACCTTCCTCTCTTGACTGAACACTACAGAACTGACTGGTAAGTATGCTCACCCTTCATTTTCTTCTGCCAGTTTCCCCAGGATCTAATCTACAGGCTCCAAAGCAATTGGGGCTTAAAGCAGAGAGTGCAGCTCTGGTAGCTACCAGAATTTGGCAAGGTTTTCCACTAATGTTAATTTCAATTTCTCCTTGGCTGTTTAAGGGAATAACTAGCAGCAGTTTACCAGAAAATTCCTCAGAGTCCTGTCAACCCTGGGAGGAGCCCATATGAGGGCTCTCCTTCCAGGATAGATATGGGGTGTCTGTTATGCCGCTATCTTGGCAGAATTTTTTTTAAAACAGATCAGATATTTAATTCGATTCTTCGTAATACATTTAGAGCACCCGTTTGTGAGGATAAACCCCATTTGTGAGAGCAAACACAGAGTGGAGGGAGCACGGGAGCTGAGGAATGACTGATTTTTGGCTGAATTTGCTTATCCACGGCTTTCTGATCAACCCTGTGCCACTCTGTAATCTCGTATTTCTCTTTCTCTGTGTCGAAAATCTCACCCTGGTGTCTGGGCTTGTGCAGCTTCTTCTTGGAGTAAGCATCAGTGAGATGTTTGGGGATTTTCACACCACTGATACCAATTTTGGTGGAGGTGGCGATGACAAATTTCTGGTGTGTTCTATGCAAAGGAACTCAATTGAGGGACAGAGGTTCAAGCCACTGCCCAGCTGCTTCAGGAAAACCACCCTCTTGCCTCGATGGTGCCCAGTCAGGACTATCAGAATGGTCCCAGGTTTTCTCACGTGCTGACTGAAGGGCTTCTTGCCGTGGCTCAACAGCTTTCGAGGCACATCTTCAGTAGGATAGTATCTAGGCATTTTGTGAGGTTTAACCACTCTGGTGCCGCCATGCTTGTCACAACCAACTGGTTCTGTGACAGTAGCAAGAACCTTCTCCTTCTTTTTCTTCTCAATCCTGGATTTAGCTGCTGAGTACTTCGTCTTGTACATGGCCTTCCGGGAATACATAGCTGATCAGGAATAGCTGCGGATTCCTCTGAGCAGGGTAGGGTTTGGGCTGCTGTGGGGCTTCCCCTTAGGCATTTTGGCCTGGAGGTTACCCTTCTTAACCTTGCCACCAGTGTCAGCCTTCTGGGCTTTGGGTTTCTTCTCCTTAGTGTCCGGCTTCTCAGCTTTTTCACCCGCCATCTTGCAAGATGGGAAAGTTGGAAGAGTTTTGTTTATGGTCATGTAGTCTTTTCTTGTGGACAGACAATTTAGACAGATAATTAGTAGAATGAGTACTCAAGTAAAGATGATAGAGAGGAGAAGTCGGAGTTACATCAGTCTTACAGTTTTTATTTCAGGTACCTTTTATATCTTCAATTTTTCACTGGTCTTTGCAATGAATCTTTCAATGAAGGTATTTTGGAATTTTGAAGCCTTTTGGAGTCTTCTGAGTGCCAATTAGAATTGGTATCCCATTCTGTTTATTTATAATACCTTGGGAACTCTTGTTTTCAAGTGCACTTCGTAAATAATTGGAGCATTTTTCTTAATGGCCATTATAATTCTAGGTTGTCTTCAGTAAAATTGGTCCATGCACATGAAGACCATAATTTTTAAAACATAAAACCAGGCAGGGTTCCTAAAGAGAGATAGAGAGGAAGGCAATATTACTACCACTTGTAAAAATATAATTACACAGCCAGAAAATTGGGATCAACTGAAAACTTTTAGAATTAACAACGCAAAGGAGCCTGTGTTGCAAAATAAATACACACACCAAAAGATCAAGTTTTTCTATTTACTGTTATTTACTATAATTTCTATTTACTATTTACTTTATTTCTATATAACCAATTAGAAGGTGTGATGGCAGAAAATATTACAGCTACAATAACAATGAAAAGATACTCTAACTACCCCTAAAAACAAAGGCATGAGATCTATAAGCAATATAAAAGATGTGAGAAAATATAGAAATATCCATATTCTGGAATGGAAAGCTTATGAAAAAAAATCAATTCTCTGCTGGTTAATTCATAGTTCACCACACTTCCAATTAGAATTCTAAATAATTTGACACAATTAAAATTTAGAAATTGACAAAATGTTCCTTGCTACATTTCACCTGGAAAATTAACAGATAAGATTACTATAAAGCTTTTGGAAGAGAAACATAATTGGGATGAGGAAGGGACATTTTCTCTGCCAGATATTAAATGTACTACAAAGCTAAAGAAGTAAAACAAGATTATATCAACAAGCATTAACAGAGAAATCAATGGGAAAAAAAAAAGATAGCTCTGAAACCATTCCAAATAACATATGAATTTCATGTATGAGAAAAAAAGCTCACAAACCATCAAGAGGTGGATTATACAGCACATGGAGTTGGAGAAATTGGCTGAAAGGTGGGAGAGGATCAGATTAGAGCTACACTTTATTTGATAGTATAATTTCCAAATGCATTAAAGCATTATATGTAAAAATAGCACCACATTAAAAAACTGAAAAAAATAGGTAGATAACTAAATTTGGGTGAAGGTCTTTTTAAGAATAAAAACAGTAACGAGAGGAGTCACATAAGTAAATAATGATAGACCTGACTAAGTCAGAACCATAAACTTCTGCATATCAAAAACACTATAGGGAGCTGCTGGTTAGCTCAGTTGGTTAGAGCGCAGTGCTCTTAACAAAGTTGCCGGTTCTATCCCCAAATGGGCCACTGTGAGCTGCGCCTTCCATGAAACAATTACCTGACTTAGATCTGATGGGTCCTGGAAAAACACACTTAAATAAATAAAAGTTAAAAAAAAAAAAAACACTATAAAAGATTAAAAGCAAGTAAACAAACTGGGAAAAAAAATTTTCAACAATAATACAGGCAAAGGGTTACTCTCCTTATTTTATGAAGGATGCAAAAAATTTTTAAAATTTAAAAATAAAAACAAATTTAAAAGTAATCAACAAACACATAATAAATGTTTAATTTTGTTAATGTGTAATTATACCTCATATGCACAGTTTACGTCCATGTATATATGCTGTGAAACAAAATTAAGTAGAAAAATCAGTATATAAAATCTCATATTCAGAACAATCCAAATGATATAAAATTAATTCATCCACATGTGTTTTTAAAAATGGAAGTACAATCACCTAAATATTTTAAATGACTTAATTTGGAATGGAATTATAGGTGATTTTTATTTCTTTTTTATTCTTTGCCAAAAGGTCCAAATTTTATATAGTAAAGGTGGATTATTAATAAACGCCACTTTTGAGAATTAATTAACAGTATTTCCTTGGCTTGGTTCCCCACCAGGCAAATTATATAAATAGCAACCCCTTTTTTGGCAAAGGAGGTTTGAGGGGAGGATTCCTGGAGTACCTCCCACTGACAGTTTCCAGGTTGCTGGGCCCCATGGTAAGCTTCCTTCCTGTCCACCTGGGGCCTCAAACACATCACGCTGTCTCTCAGTTTCACAGAGAAACTCAAGCTGTGGGCCAGGCCTTCTCTGTCACGACCTCTCTCCCATCAAGAATGCCAAGCAGTGACTCCAGCTCTCTGGACACTGAATAAACCCAAATGAAGCCTTCCCATCTGTAGAGGAGGCGTGTGGAGGGAGGTCCCCACCAGCACAAGGCGTGGGAGTGACAACAAGAGGAGGGGAAGAGAGGGGGTCTCAAGAAGGCCCTTGTTCCTGAGGAGCTGACCCCGTGTCCCAAAGTGTCCATCTACTCCTCCGTCCATTGAGCAGCCAGTTTCTTCTGGGCTTCATTGTGCCCATCTTCCAGTCAGGTCTCAAGAGGCTGGAAGGATGCATTTCAGTCAGCTGGGACCTCTCTTATAGATATGAATTATGCAAATTATTTTTAGAGAGAGATTTGCAACTTGCCATGACTAATTAGAACAGCAATTGTCCTAGGTCCCGCTGGGTCCCTCTCTGTAGTGGGTTGAATAATGACTCCCAAAAGAATGGGTCAAAGTCTTAACTCCCACAATCTGTAAATGTGACTTTACTTGGAAAAAGTCTTTGCAGATGTAATTAAGGTCAGGACCTCTAGATGAGATCATCGAGGATTAGGCTGGGCCCTGAATCCAATGACAGATGTCCTTATAAGAGAAAGGCGGGAGGAGATTTGAGACTCACGACACAGAGGGAAGACGGTCCTGTAAAGATGGAGGCAGAGGTTAGAGCGAAGCATCCATAAACCAAGGAATGCCAAGGTTGTCAGCAACCACAGGAATCTAGGAGACAGGCATGGAATGGATTCTCCCTCAGAGCCTCCAGAGGGAAGCAACCCTGCCAAAACCTTGATTGTGGACCTTTGGTTTCCTGTCAAATGATAAATTTCTGTTGTTTTGAGTCCCCCAGTTCATGTAATTTGTTACAGTACAAGATACAAACATGCACACACTCTCTCACACGGCCGCTCAGCAGTGTGGGTCTCTGGGTCCTGGTGCCCCTGCCCAGCTAACTCTGATCCCGGCTCATGGTTAGGATGCCCGTCTCCTCTGAAAATGGAACCTGCTGAAAAATTCTCCTTCCTGCTGGAGGAAGCACTCAGGAGCACGCCGCTCTGACTGAGGATTGTTCAGCAGAAGGGGTGCGTGCCAGGCAGATGAGAGTGCCATCCTGTTACTTTCAAAGTGTTCCCTTTACAGCCCTAAAAAAAAAAAAAAAAAGCAAATAAAACGAAATAAAAAGGAAACTAATTTATCTTGAAATTAAAAATGTAAAACCAATATCGAGAAAACTGAAGCCAAAGTTTTTTCTTGAAGCAGTACCGCTTTTCCTGCCCTTAGTGACTTTCATTCTTAGCTCTGACTTCCAAGTAAGTCCAGGGTAGGACCAGGTTTCTACCTTCAGAGGTTACCTGTAAGGTGAAACTGGAGAGTCAGGCTCTTCTGACCTCCTGAAAATCCCCAGGGAATGTGATCAGCTGGCAGGACCTCAGGCACCAGGTCTGAACAGGAAGGTGCGGTGTTTCAGGGAAGAGGTGGACTTTTGTCCTTTCAGTCAGTAAGTTAAGATCACTCCATTCTCACCAGGGAACTAGAAAATGAGCTTTGAAGGTCTTATCTTATCAAAACAAGAGGCTGCTGACAGGCAGGCAAGCCTGTTGGGCCAATTTTGGGGAGCAGAACTGCTCCATGACAACAACAACACATGTCTGTATATGACTTAAAATGCCAGAGACCCCATAACACCCCCACACCTTGTTTTGAATAAGCTCTTCTGAGATCTATTTTATAGAAAATAGTATAGCATCATTTATCATCATCATCATCATCATCGTTTTCACAGGTGGGAGCATTCAATATACTGTTCCACAATTTGCTCTCTTTTTTCTTTTTTGTTTCTGTTCTTGTGGTGGTTCTACAATAAACATTGTCTTCAGGAAGTTTTTGGCCAAATGGCAGGGGAGACTTCCTTTTCCTTTCCAAGTGTAATAATACTAAATAGTTTCTTTTCTTAGGGAGTGGAAGGCTTCAAACTCCAAGAGACAGTCAATACTCAGGAGGGGTGTTCAGCCACGTCTCTGTATTTCACACACAAAATGACATTAAGAAAATTGCATTTTATCCACGCCGGCTTCTCAGCCTTCTGCCGATGACCTTTGTCCTTGAAACTTTCAAAAGTTGGAGTGGAACTTGCAGCCCCCACTCTCACCTCACTCAGACAGGCAGGCATGAGGGGAGGGGACCAGGAGGTGGGCCCAAATCAGCTTGTCCACAGCGAGGTCACCTCTTGACAACTAGGACATCCAGGTTCAACTTCTCCTTTCTCACTAAAGGCGCTGAGAAGTAAGTAAAATTCTTGTGACTTAATGGGAAACATGAAAACTAAAGAATATCCTATGCCTGTAGTCTAATTCCTTGAAATAATTTATATAAATTACCTTACAGAACAAAACTGACCTAAGCCTTGCTGTGTCATGTTCTCTGAAGCATGGTTTTACCAATTCCAAATGTTCACAGACAAGAGTGGCATCACCATTTGGCAAAGGGACCCCAGCCCTGCACCTTCAGGAGTGTCCACATGTCCCTTCCACGTCAGGACTTACAGATCTACTTCTCTTTACATGGGTCGCATAGTATTCCATTGTATTTATTTATCCAAACCTCATTCCCAGTCATTTGGATTTTTCCCAAGATTTTGTAACTGGAACCCAGTGCTTCAGAGAATATCTCTATAAATATATTTTTGTGTATATCTGAGAATATTTTTGAAAGGCGTAGTCTCAGAAATAGAATGGCTGGGTCACAGGGGAGACATATTTAAATTTTTGGTAGGCTCTGCTGAATTCTCTTCCAAAACTTTGCACCTCCTTACACTTCCAGCTGTAGTTTGTGGGTCCCACAGTGGACACTGCTGAACCTGTTTATTGTTGTCAGCAGTGTCGAATTTCAGGACCGTCGGAAGAGGCTGACTCTCAAGTTCCACCTTGTGGGCCACCTGTGCAGATGGAAACCTGGTCCTACCCTGGACTTACTTGGAATTCGGAGCTGACTAGGAATGAAAGTCACTAAGGGCAGAAAAACTTGTGAGCAATGCTTCAAGAAAAATCCTTGGCTTCTGTTCCCTCTATATTGGTTTTACATTTTTAATTTCAAGATGTAAATTCGAATGAGCCACTCTTGTGTTAATTTGCCTTTATTTATTATGAGTGAAGTTAAGCATCTTCTCAAATGCTTCTTGGCCTCTGAGTTTGTTCCTCAGCAGCTGGGTCTTTATTGAAAAACTATTCAATTCATCAAGTTATATTGTTTCCTCCAGGAAGTGCTCATTATGCTCAAGAGAATACATGGAAGCTTTTGCTTCCTATACTGCACAGGAGTTTCTCGCTTCCTATAGAGAAAGCAGTTATTCATTTCAGGATCAGCCAAATGTAAAGCACCAGGAGTCAGTTACGAGAACTTCTTAACGGAAAACCCTTCTCCAGGTTTCCAGGGCTTGTGTCACAGACAGGGCTTCAGAGGTAAATGTATAGACTCCACAAAAGGGAAAAAAGGCATTTCCTACTGCAAATATAAATTTTATACAGTCAAAAAAAAAAGAATTATCAATTGTTTGGCTCAAGTAAATACTGAGCCAAATTAAATGTTAAAATTTTGATATAAGGAGATCAGTCCTGATGAATTGACCCCATTCATATCCATCCAAACCTCCTCCAAGGAGGAGGCCAGGTCCCCTCCTCTATCCCAGAGGCTGGCAAGCAGAAAGGCACATTTCCCAGACTCCTTTGCAGCTAGAGTTTCAGTTTTGAATTCAGATCTGACACTTAGATGCCCTGGCCCAAGATTTGGGAAGAGCAAGTGCGATAGAGGCAATGTCCCATGGATCCAGCTGCTGCTGGGACAAGCAAGGTCAAGAGAAGGTGGATACACTTCAGCAGCATTTCAGCATGTAGGCACTCCTTCATGGAGCAAGGATGGTCCCCTGCTCTCTGGTGGTGGTGTTCCAGAACATTCTTGGCGGTCCCATTTGTAATTCACTTTTCCAACACTTCCAGTGACTTCATAAGCCCCTAAGTCCTTCCTTTTGTGCTAAAGCTAGCTGATTAAGTTTCTGTTTCCTCCAACTGAACCCTGAATGATACAGCTTACAAATAATTACCTTGACCAAGCAATTCAAGATACAAGAAAGAAAAGCCTAGACAAAAGGCAATGCTATCATGAATCATGGCTTCCTAATAACAATTTAATCAGATACTTCACCTCTGTAGAAAATGGGGAAAGTACAAAAAAGGCAGAAAAAATAAAATAAAAATCATGTTATTACACAACAATTAAATATTGATGAGAAGGAAACATTCAGCCCCACTGAGATGTTGTTTCTAGTTGGCCAGCTGCTGCTGTTCATTTGAAAGCAGAGTTACCAGGTGGAGGGATCCAAGATGGTGGAGTAAATAAACGCTGTGCATGCTTCCCTCTGTGAACACATTCAAATTACAACTAAATTATATAACAATCAACCTGGAGAACCATCTGAAGTCTAGCTGAACAGAAGTTTGATAACTAAGGATATAAAGAAGAAGCCACATCAAGACTGGTAGGAGGGAAAGAGAAACAGAACAAGATCCCAAACCTCCCTGTGGCGGTTGAGAATCAGGAGGGAGATCTTGGCTGCAGAGGTTCCCTCCAGAGGAATGAGGGACCCCAACCCCACACCAGGCTCCCCCTCCCATAGTACTGGTACTGGAAAGAGCAGCCCCCACAACATCTGGCTGTGAAAAAAAGTGGGCATTCCGACTGACTGAGTGGGACAGAAGACTGTAGGAAACCCAGACATCCTCTTAAAGGGCCTGTGCACAGACTCGCTCACTCACAGGCACTCACCCTGGGCTCCAGTGGAGGGTTGGTGACTCAGGGGGTGTCAGAGGCATATGGGGGTGGGAGGGATAGACTGAAGTGTGGCTGTGGAGAGAGGGCTGGAAGACAGTCACCATTTCCCTGTGTGGGGTCCTACTCCCATGCAGCAAGCAGGCGGGTGCCATCTTTTCTGTGTGGAGCTCTCCTCCACAGGCCAAATCTGAATCTGAATTGGTCTGGTGAGCTCTGCTGCTCCACTGTGTTGACTCACTGAGACCCCTCCCCACCCAACTTCCCCAAAGCAGAAGGCATTTTGTTGGCAAACAGCCAGCCCTGCCCGCATTGCACTCTTTCTTGGAAAAACTATTCGAGTCTGTGGGCTCCACGTGGGTGGCAACTGGCCTCGGTGTGCTCTGAGACTTTTGCTGAGTAACTCCAAGATTAGCACTGGCACCATACCAGAATTATATTAACTTGATGACCACAATGTTTCCCACTCTAGTGACTCCCTGAGACCCTGCCTCATCTACACGAGGCTTTATCAGTGGTTGAACTTTAAGGGAACTGGCAGGTGGCAGCAGGCCTCAGGATATCCTGGCTTTTTGCAGAGCTACCCCAGGCCCAGTACTGGTGGCAGATGTCCTCTTCCACATGCCTCCAGGTTTAGCACAGGGAGTGACCAACTGCAGATTGCTTTATAGCTCCAAGCAGATAGTCCCTGACCAGTCGCAGGTAGTGGGAGATCTGGGCCTGCACCAGAGCCCCTCCCAAGAGGCCCCAGAACCAACATACTTGGAAGTTAGCGTCAGACCACAGCAGAGCACCACCCAATTAGCCCCACAAGTGGCACACCCAAAGGTTGTTCTCACCAGACACTGGAGCCCGCTGGGGCGAATCCCACTCAATGGAGTAAGCCCCCACCAAAGCAGCCCATTAGTTGTGTATGTGGCCAAACCCCACAGCCAATCAGCCTGAAGGTGAATTACACCCACTGACATGCCAATAGAAATCAAGGCTCAATGATAACAGGAGGCCACACACAACCCACACAAAGGACACTCCTGGAGCACTTAGAACAGGTGACCAGGGAGACTGTGCTAGGGCCCCGCAGGGAACCTACTACACAAGGCTACCCGGCCACGACTAGGAGATATAGCAGATCTACCTAATACATAAAAACAAACACAGACAGGCAGCCAAAATGAGGAAACAAAAAAATATGTCCCAAATAAAAGAATAGGAGAAAACTCCAGAAAAAGAACTAAACAAAAATGGAGGCAAGCAAACTACCAGAGGCAGAGTTCAAAACACTTGTTATAAGGATGTTCAAGGAACTTAGTGAGAACTTCAATAAATAGATAGCAAGCATAAAAACGGACATAAAAACCATAAAAATGAACCAGTCAGAAGTGAAGAATACAACAACTGAAAAGAAGAAAGCACTAGAAGGAATCACTAGCAGACTAGATGAAGCAAAGGATCAAATCAGTGATGTGGAAGGCAAGGTAGCAGAAAACACCCAATTGGACAAGCAAAAAGAAAAAAAGAATCCCCCAAAATGAGGATAGGTTAAGAGACCTCTGGGACAACATCAAGTGTAACAGCATTCTCATCATAGGGGTACCAGAAGGAGAAGAGATAAAACAAGGGATTGGGAACCTACTTGAAGAAATAATGGCTAAAAACTTTCCTAAACTGGCAAAAGAAATAGACATACAAGTCCAGGAAGTACAAAGAGTCCCAAACAACCAAGACTACTGTACCCAGCAAGGCTATCATTCAAAATTGAAAAACAGATTAAGAGCTTCCCAGACAAGAAAAAGCTAAAGGAGTTCATCCCCACCAAACCCATATTACAAGGAATGTTAGAGGGGCTTCTTTAAGATGGAAAAAAAAAATCAAAATTATGAATAATAAAATGGCAATAGTTACATATCTATCAACAACTACTTCCAGTGTGATTTGATTAAATGCTCCAATCAAAAGACGTAAGAGGGCTGAATGGATAAGAAAACAATATGCTGCTCACAAGACTCACTTCAGATAGAAAGACACACACAGACAGAAAATAAAGGAATGGAAAAAGATATTTTATGAAAATGGAAATGAGAAAAAACAAAAAAAAAGCTGGGGTAGCAATAGACTTTAAAGACAAAACAGACTTTAAAACAAAGCTTATAACAAGAGACAAAGGAGAATTTAGTAATCCCACTTCTGGGTGTTTTTCCAAAGAAACTCAAAATTCTATTTCGAGGGGACGTGTGCATCCATATATTTATTACAGCATTGTTTACAATGGCCAAGATATGGAGGCAGCCTGAGTGTCTGTCAATGGAAGAATAAATAAAGAAGAGGTGGTACATATATACGATGGAACATTGCTTGGCCATGGAAGGGAATGGGTTCTTGCCATCTGCAGCAGCATAAATGGACCTGGAGGGTATTGTGCTGAGTGGAGTATGTCAGACAGAGAAAGACAGATGCAATGTGATTTCACTTATGTGTGGAATCTAAAGAACAAAATAAACAAACAAAACAGAAACAAACTCATAGATGCAGAAAACATTTTGATGGTTGTCAGATGGGAGGGGGGTTTTGGGTATGGGTGAAAAAAGGGGAAGGGATTAAGAAGTACAAATTGGTTGTTACAAAGTAGTCATGGGGATGTAGGGTATAGCATAAGGAATATAGTCAATAACATTGTAATAATTATGTATGGTGTCAGATGGGTCCTAGATTTGTTGAGGTGATAGATGGGAAGGGTTTGAGGGGCAGGGTGAAAAGGTGAAGGGATTGAGAAGTGCAAACTGGTAGTTACAAAATAGTCATGGGGATGTAAAGTAAAGCACAGGGAATATAGTCAATGATAAGGTAATAACTATGTATAGTGACAGGTGGGTACTAGATTCATCAGGGGGATCACTTCTTAAATTATGCAAATGTCTAACCACTATACTGTGACCTTAATTTTTTTTGGGGGGAGGGGAGCAACAGGAAATACTCCTTTATATAACACGTCTACAGTTTACAAAGGACTTGCATTCACAAGGTTTCATTTTACCCTCAGAACAATCTGTAAAGTAGAACATTTGTCGCATTTCACCAGTAAGAACAGCTGCTCAGAAACGACGCTATCACCTTTGGCAGGCGGTTTCCTGTGTTCGTTTTTAGGGAACTACCTTCTTTACTTTTTAACCCTCCACCCCATTATTCCTTCTCGGAAAAGGCTTTTTCTTCCGTATTTCCCCTTAGACAAGAAGTCATGGGCCTCTCCTCTTCTCCTGCTATACCCTCATCAGATGGCCTCATCTCTTCTCATGGTTTTAGCCACGAGAATAGAAACTGAAACCCACCAATGTATCACGCACGGCCCAGATCTTTCCACTGAGCACTTGACTCCATGTACACAAGTCCTGCTGAAACGCTCACGCTCGCCAAGCATGTCCAGAGCGAGGACACTGTTAGCAGTCCCAGGCCTCGAGAGGAAAGCCAGCAGGGGCTGCCCGGAGCGAGGAGGCAGAGGAACAGGACTGGAAAAGCCGCTGCAGCTCAGAGGTTAGGGGAACCCTGAATACTTGGCGTTAGAGCTAAATATGTTGATTTTTTATTCCTATTTTAAATCGTTTCACACATGGTCTTAATTTCAGGTTGCTTCAAATTTTTCTTTGAAAGCAAGAGGTTTAATATATAAATCTGGATGCTGCTCACGAGATACCTGTATGGCAGACAAGCCAAGTACTGTTAGTCCGATCTTACAAGTCACTCACTCATTCACTGATTTATTCCAACATTTACTGAGCACTTTTTCTGTGCCAGGCATGGTGCAAGGCGCTGGGTATAACAATGATTAAGACAAAATCCCTCAAGGAGCTCACAGTCTAACAGTAAACTATTGAGTAAACTGAGGCACGGAGTGGTAAATGACTTACCCAGTGAGGTAGAATTAGCTAGGTACTTGGAAATGGGGGACTAGAGCTGCAGAGATGGCAGGGTACAACTAACTCATCACAAGTAAAACTCCTCTGATTGAAGAGCAAGGCTGCATACAGAAACATGTTATAAAATCTGCTGGCAAAAAGGTTAAAATAGTTTCCAATTTTCACCATGATTGAATACATGTCTCGTGATCTATTAAGTCACTACCTGATAGCATTTTCACACTTGCCCCTACAGGCCACCGGTCTGTTCAGAAACAATGACTGTAGGTAGCTCAAATCCAATTCTAACACTAGGTAGCATACTGAAATTCTTTCACTAAATCCATGACCTTTAAATGGATAGCATGTTTATGATACTTCTACGTGTAGAAGTTCGGAAAAAACTCTCCCCTAACCCTCATTCAGAGGATTCTAATAAGTTATAGCTGCCACAGAAATTAGAGAATTTGTCTGTTACTTTCTGTATATACATTATTTGGCTGTACAATGGTGACAAGTTTCATTCCAACATATTTCGTAAGTCATCTAAACATTATATAGATACGTACAAAGATATCACCCTTAGATGCATATGCACACCCACCAATATACATACAGCAGCTACCTGCATACGTAAACCACGTAAGGCAATTTCTTTTGTGATAATGACACATGAACTTTGAAGGAAGAGCAGAGTCCATGAAGAATTGGCCATTTCAGGCCTGAGCGTGTTTCAGTGATACTCTTTGTGATCTATTTATTCCTGTAGGTCGGATGTCTATGTCACTGACAGAAAGCAGTGAATCATTATAAAGAGTTGTTTTCAAACGCAGAACCGTAACTATCCAGGGCTCTACGTGGTGAACTACCCAAAGGCGCTGCTGGCCTTCATCCGCTGCTGCCTGGGAATGAGGGAACTTCACGGGTGCTTTATTGCTCAGAGAATCAAATGTGATGCATAATTCTTCCACACAGGATGTCCCCACACACTCAATACACGAATTCTCAACTCCTATTAGTTGCCTACTTCAAGCAATTCTTCACTTTGTTGTGGAGGATTTTCTTCTTGATCAGGCTGTTCTGGGTGTTTGGTTTTAGATGAAGAGGCCCCTGCACCTTCAGACTCTTTGCTCCCGGATTGATTCTGCTCCACTAAACACAGATAAACATCGATGGGCCTTTTGGTGCTCCGGATACGAACTGTGATGGAGTCTTCTCTGGGAGCTGGAACATCCAGTCTGGTTTCTGCCGGAGCTTTCACTGCAATAACAATCTGTTCATGGAAGGCTTGACTAGTGTGAATATCCTGATACGTCACATATGCTAGTCTTTCATTTTCTTTGTCATCTGTTCACTCAAACAACTGCTGAGCACAGTCCTTAATTAACTCGTCCAGTGCATCTTCCATCGCTGATAAGTCAGAAAATTCCTCCTGCAGCTTCTTCTGTTGGGGCACTGCTCCAAAATTGCTGAGATCAGATCCCATCCAGCGAATATGGTTCTTAGATTTTTTTTCAACCAGGTCGATTCCATCTAAGACATCAGTGATGTCATATACTCTTCGTTTTTGTACTCACAGTTTTGTTGCAACCTCGTTTAAATCAAGAATACCCCAGGAGCATTTCTGACAAGATCCACAAATTTCCGAGCTAAATAAACCAGTGATACATCAAAATGATCTCTTCACTTTTAGAGCAGCAGACCCTCCACGTTGATGGGGGTCTCAGCTCGGGTGGCGTACCATCACCTCTGCCGGGTCCACGAGCAGGCTGGGCAGCTCCTGGGCCAGCCGCGGCTGGCTCACGCTGTCCAGCCGGCAGCCCCTCGCTCTGGCACCTCCCCTCCCAAGCTTTCCCACCTTCTCCTGCTCCGGTGGGATGCCGCTGGTTGAGTATCTGTACTCTTCCTCCTATCACCCCGTGGCACCCACACTGACCATCCCCCATGCCTGGAGAGGGTCCCCCATGTCCCTCCAGCCCCAGCTGGAACACAGTCACTTCTATTTGTCCACTTATTTAAGCTGGGCATCTTCATTCTACCTTTCATCCAAGACCAAAGTCTCCTTCCAAAGATCTCTCTCCTCTGTGTCCAAGAGAACATAATAATTAAAACAGCTATCATTATTAAATACTTCAAACCATCAGTAATCCTCATAAGAGCCCTACAAACTAGGAATTATTTTCATTTTTCACAAAAGGCTCGGAGTCCTATCATCCTAGAACTCATAAGAGGTAGAAGCAGGATTCAAACTCACAACCATGAGGATTCAAAGCCTGGGTTTTAACCCTTCTGCTGTGTCGCATTCTTACCATCCTAGGAAAGTGCCGCTGATCTGCTGCTCTCTCTGGGGAAGCTGAACTCTACAGAGGTTCTATTTGTTCATAAACTCTTTTTTTCTTTCTTAACATCTTTATTGAGACGAAATCCACATGTCACAAAGTTCACCCTTTTAAAGTGTACGATTCAATGGTTTTTAGTAATACACAGAATTGTGTATCAATCTCCCCTATCTAAATCCAGGACATTTTCATCACTGTGAAAAGAAATCCCATACCCGTTAGCAGTGACTCTCCATTCCCCCCTCCTTCCAGCAGCCACCAATCTATTGTCTGCGTCTATGGATCTGCCTATTCTGTACATTTCATATGGATGGAATCATGCAATATGTGGCCTTTTTGCATTGTCTTCTTTCACTTAGCATCATGTTTTCATGGTTCATACATGTTGTGGCGCTTTCAGAACTTCATTCCTTTTTACGGCCAAATAATATTCCATTGGATGGATATACTATCTTTGTTTATCCATTCATCCGCTGATGGACGTTTCGGTTGTTTTTACTTTTGACTATTATAATGCTGCTGTAAACATTCGTGTGGACATATAGTTTCAGTTCTCTTGGTAAATCATGTGGTGAATCTATTTTAGCTTTTTGAGAAATTTGCTAAGTCCCTTGTCAGATACGTGTTTTGGAGATATTTCCTCCAATTTTTGTGTTGTTTTGTCAGTTTCTTAATGATGTTCTTTGATGCACAAAAGTTTTAAAATTTGGTGAAGTCAATTTATCTATTTTTTTTCTTTTGTTGCTTGTGCTTTTGGTGTCATATTTAAGAAACCATTGCCTAATTGCCATGCGTTTATGAGAAAATGAAAACCATATTCAAATACTAGGCCCCTAATCCCTGGCAGGAGAACACTGGCAGTGGGATCAGTGATTATTACTAAGACTATTTGATACCATCCAGTTAAATCTCTTGAGCTCCAATGCAGCGATCCCTCTGATTCACCCCGAAAGACATCTCCTCTCTACCTGAAAACTTCTAGAGATGGGGAAGTCACCTCCTAGAATAGAAAGATGTGACAGGCCTGGAAGTGACCTTGAAAGGGGCCAAACAATCCTTTGACTAAAAATTGTACCTCCTCCTCAAAATATAGTCAGAGCTTTCTTACTTGCATAAGACTAAACCCCAACTCAAATCAACACAAGTGAGAGGAGATTTATTAGCAAACTATTGGGGTTGTCAAAAAATTGAATGGAGATCCACAGGGATCAGGACAGGATTGGAACAGGGAGACCAAACCTTGTCAGGACCCTACCTCATCTTCCTACTTCTCTGGTAGGCCCTCATGACAGAGGACATGTCCACCACCAGCTTGGGGATAACTTCCTTGCCAGCTCCAGTTAGAAAAGTCCTAGGGAAGGATTCTGATTGGCCTGTCTTAGGTCATGTGCCATCTCTGGACCAATTGCTGCGGTCAGGGGAATGAGTTGCCCTCAGTGGCCCTGTGTAGGTTACAGGGCCCTCCACCATTGCCAAGGACAAGAGACTGTGATGGAGTAGGAGAGGAAACACTCCTGGAGGCAATATCGATTATTACCAGGAGGACAGCAAGAGGGGTGCTGGGTGGATACAGTAGTACCTCATTGCCAATCTCTTTTAGGGGTTAGGCAGTGATGTTTCAAGTATAGATATGTTATTGAGGGAAATTTGAGGGACTCTATCACTTCCATTAAAACATTATCACAGGTTAATATATCAAAGTACTGAGCCATAACACAGAGAAGCCTTAAAGGGCTAGAACCCAGGACAAGACAAGTATTAGTCTGCTGCGGCTGCCATAACAAACTACCACAGACTGGGTAGCTTAAACAACAGAAATTTCCTTTCCCACAGTTCTGGAGGCTGGAGGTCCACGATGAAGGTGCTGGCAGGGTTTAGTTTATGCTGAGGTTTCTCTGGCTTAGAGACACCTGCCTTCTCAGCTGTGACCTTGCATGGTCATTCGTCTGTGTGCATGTCTACCCTTGGTGGCTCTCTATGTGTCCTAATCTCCTCTTTTTATAAGACACCAGTCCAATTGGATTAGGGCCCACACAAGATGGCCTCATTTTAGTTTAATTACCTCTTTAAAGGCCTTATCTCCAAACCCAGTCACATTCTGAGGTGCAGGGGGCGGGGGGTTAGGCCTTCAACATATGAATGGTGGGTAGGGGCCACAATTCAGTCCGTAAGATGAAGTTAGGAGAAGATATATGGCAGGCAACGGACCATGGGATCACCTGTTTCTTGGAGCCAGAGAGAGAAAGTTGCCTTTGAGTTCACAATAAGGAGCCAAATATCTCAAGGCAACAGAGGTACTGTCTGCAGCTGGAAGGGCTACCGAATGTCAGTTGAATAGATTTCCTGGTGCAGCTACTCATTTTACAGATGAGAAAACTGGGGTGCAGAGAAGGGTCATTGCCCAAGGACAGACAAGCATGCAGCCTGTACACAAGGCCAAAAAGCATAGAGGTCAGAATAAATGTGGCAGCGACAGCTAGCTGTCCACTAAGGAGTCCCTTCCATGCTGTGGGGAGTGGCTGCCCAGCCTGGGATTCCATTCCCTGCCACTCTGCATCTATGTGTGCCCACATGCAGCACTCAGAGTCACAGCAGGAATCAGATGGCACACTCATTCTGAGCGACTGTGAAGAGTTCATAATGAGACCATTTACAAGTGTGTGTGCAGGGTGTAGGGAAAACAACAAATGATGGTGCTCTTTCGTGGGGCTGGGCCACACCTCACCCTAAAAGGGCACGTGGTGAGAGCAGTGACACAATTTGGAGGGAGTGACAATGTATGGCGAGGGCAGTGACAAAAACTGTGGCCCTTTAATAGAGGAACATAGCCAACCTATGGAACCCGGCAAGGAGGGACTGGCGGGAAATACTCAGCCACTCTCTCCCCAGGTCTCCTGCCAGTGGCTCCCCTGACAAACCCACCTAGAAACAGAGGACAAGGGAGCCTGTTGGTATAATCTATACAGGTCAGCTTCCTGGCCACGGAACAGAAGGAAGAAGGGTGGACCGTGGTCTCAATAAGGATGGAAAGTTTTTCAGAAGGAGCGAGGAACATATTTGGTATGCCACCTGCCTGAGCTCTGGCAATGCATGAGGGCAGAAATGATGGATGCCTCCCCGCTCACTGTCACCCATGTAAGCACCTCCCCAGGCTTCTGTGCTGTCTCTTCCCCCACCTGCTGGCTGGAGGGCAACCCCAACATGGAAACCACAGGAAGAAGATAATGCTCCATCAGCCTGAGTCCCCAAAGCCTTGCATGGAGAGGCTCCCCTCCCCACCCACCAACCAAACTTGGCACGACTGAGAAACCAATGTCTATCACGTTAAGCTACTGAGATTTTAGTTTATATGCTAAAGCTATAAATTATAGAGTAGAAGCAGAATCATCAGGACTGGCTTTCTTAGAAGGGGAACTAGATTTTGATCGGGGCATGTCTCCTTCACCATAAAGTTGGATAAATGAATTTGTATTATCAGAAAGGCACTTCATCTTGCTCAAAATAAAGACGTGCATGAGCCACAAGCTTTTGTTTCTGTTCCGTATCTCTTTGGGGACCTTCTGCTTTTTGCTCTACTTCAGATCTCCTGCTTTGTCAAAGGCACTATTTTTCTTTTTGTGGCCAAACAAGACCCAAGCCGGCGAATTCAAGGTTCAGCCAGGAAAACATAATGTTTATTAATATTATTATTGTTGTTGTTGTTGCAAATCACGTTAGAATTTTGTTGGCAGGGTCTGTTCCAGAGCTTGGAAGGGGTTCTGTATGAAAGCCGGATCCCAGGCCCCCATGGTCCCCTTGACATCGCCAATTTTTAGTTTCCCCATCCCTAAAACTCGGTCAGATCATGCTGCTCAGGAGGGCCGTGGGGAGAGAAGTGCCTTGTCAGGCACTTCAGAATCTCTCTGCTGTGTGCTACGTCAGAGGGGAAGTGGGTGGGGGGAGGGGGTCGCCACTGTGTGAGGGATATGATAAATGATAAATGGCTAACTATTACATTGTTTAGTGAACCTGAAACTAATAATAATGAAAAAAGAATCTCTCTGGAGATTCGCACACCATGTCCAGTCCCCACCCCTAGGCATCTGCTCCCTGAGAATCTGATATGCACCCCCCATTCCATTCCACAGATTGAGAACCTGACCATGTCACTGGCTGGAGAGTGTGATCACATGATGGAGGGGAATCTCTTCCTGATCAGAACTGCTGGGGTTTCAAGAGCCATATGTAGAACTCCGGGGCTTTCCAGCCAGAGCCCTTTCAACAATACAGGGCGCCTCCTGGAGCTGGGATGTTTAGACGGGCCTCGCCTGCAGCATTGAGGTCTGTTCAGGAGACTTTATGATCTCATTTGTCTTAGCTTGTGGCTCCCCGACGGGCAAAGGAGGTAGGTAGAGAGGGCTAGCTGAGAGCCAGGTTGGTCTCCCTCCAGCCTGCCGTGTACGTTATTCATACCCATTAGGATGGCATCTGGTTACACGTCACAGACACTAACGACACTATCTCAGGCCTGACTTTCATGGTGGGAACCACAGGCCAAGTAAAAAGGGGACAGGCAGATGGCAAGGGGAAAGCTGATGCAGGTGAAGATGGCTTGCTCCTACTTCCCCTCGCTTTTCACATCTCTGGCAGCTGAATTTGACATTGGCCCCCTTCATGTGACTCGCCCCCCCTCTATTTTAGTTTTCTTTATGGCGCTTATCACTGCCTGACATCACGTATTGTCATTTATTGTTTATTTATCTATCTTGGTTACCACTGTATCCCCTGGTTTCTAGAACAGTGCCTAGCATATACTAGGTGCTCAATAAATATGTGTTAAATAAATGAATACATCATTTTATTTGGTTGCTCAACAACTTACTGAGGCAAGCAGAGCAGAAGGTGCTGTTATTCATGTCACAGATGCGGAAACTGAGGCCCAGAGGGCTGACTTCACTAAAACCACTAAGGAGGGAACCGAGGGAGCCTCAGTCCCTTTGATTCCTAATCAGGGTTTGCGTGCGTGAGACGAGGGTAGAGAGACGGTTTGAACACACCCTGGTCTGGGTCCCACAGCTGTAAAAGGTCTCATTGGGGCCTCTGCCCAGAAAGTTGATAAACTACTCAGGGAAAAGTGAAAAGAAAAGGAGATAATAAGGTATTCCAAACAAAGAGACTGGGTAGGTGGGAATTTCAGAAACCATGGACCTGCAGGTTGGGAGAGAAAGGGTGACATCATTGAACAGGTGGCTTTTTGGTGCCCTCAGTTCCACCCGCACTCCTGCTACTTACTCTGCCCCCGGAGATGGTGAGCTCCCTGTTACTGGAGGTGTGGAGCAGGTGCTGTGCGCCTGAGATGGAGCGTTGTACTCACATCCTAGCGGAAGGCAGGCATGCTGCGTCACAGAACAGGCATTGTCGGCAGACAGCGGTCCCCAACACCAACACGAGAGGCTTTTGCGCCCCCTGGTGGACATGGCTTTAAACTGCAAGACCTTCCATGGAGAGAAGCCCGCAGTCTGGGGGTCTTCAGAAGCCTGGCTGGTGAAGCCAGAAGAGTCTCTAAGGGTTTCCTGAGGACCCACACAGTTTATGAGAGCTCAGCCCAGCCCCTGCATTGGGCCAGGCACCAGCAGGCGTCAGAGAGGTCTCTATTACAGGGAGGATTTATTAGCGGGACTCAGGGGTAGCTAAGGTGTGTCCTGGGCTTGGAGGGGATACATCCTTCCCAAACTTTAGTCCAGATTCTTGTGAGACAAACTGGGAAGGTGCCTGGAGGCGGGCAGGAGAAGGCTCATTTTTTCATTGTTCATCTCTGTATTTGGTAGTGACCCTGAATTGTCTTTACCCAGAGGTAAAAGTTCCCAGCTAAGTTCATTTCCACACGAGCTTCCATGAAACCACCAAACAAAAACAAAAACCCACCACCACCACCCAAAACAAACCTCTTTAAGTTTTTGTCCCATGGACATCAGACTCTGAAAGATTTCATGGACTAAAATGCATATTTTCATGATATTTGTTATACTATTATTCACGCTTATTATCCTATTGTATCATTTGTTGTCAGCCTTTGCTCTGCCAACAGAAGCCACGATGAGCTGCATTAGCATTGCCCCATGGAGCTCACTTAATCTGAGCAAAAGCAAAGACATCTGAGAGCTCAGGGGGCCAGTGCAGCCCCATCTGGGTCCAGCTCAGCTCCCCTACAACACTGAAGGGGGCCCAGCCCAGACTTTCTGCTCTGGGCTGTTCCCTGAGGGGAACCTGCTCCCTGCCCTGCACCCAGCCCCTCTCCCAGGCCAGCTGCTCCTCTCACCATGGTTCCTTCCTGTTTCACTTCAGTTCTGAGTGTGGGCGGGGGGGGGAAGCATAATTTTAATCACCCCAAGCCTCAACGTGGGTGTCAGAGGCCAGTTGGGCTCCCGTGAAGTGGACAGGGAAGCCCCCAGCCCAGGGCCTGGGAGCACACTACGTGGTAAATGTTGGGTGAACCATCCACGGCTTTCTGTGGACTGGCTTCAAATAATGTTTTCTTTCCTCATAGCATCAGTTGCCCCAGGAAGTGGCACTGCTGGGGGTTTTCTCCTGTTCTTGCTGGATCAGAACAGGACAGCCCCTCCCTCTTCCTAAAGGCTCCCTCCTCATCCTCTGAGGTCTCGGCCTGGTCCTGGTCTACTTCCCTGTCTTGGTGAGCCAGGCTGAACCAAGCACGAACCGCAGGGATCCCTTCCTCACCTCTGCAGTCAGCCCTGCTCCCGTTTCCCCTGTACCCTGCGCTCTCCCTGGGCCCTCCCCACTGCCCCACCGTACCTCCAGACCTCACCCCTCCAAAAGGAAAGAACAGAGCAGAAGCCCGCAGGATTCTCCTCAGGGACACTCTTGCTGGTGCCCACCACGCAGAATTGCCCGGTGCCACTTTGTCACCCACGGACCCAGGGGGCATGCCTCTCACAACTTCTGGTCATCAGCCGCATCTGCTGCCCCCACGGATGTGTGAACTGCCCAAGGGCAGGGCCCTATTCTCCTTTACATGCCGCTCACCCCACCCCTCCTCCTATGAGCAATTAACTTACAAGGGTTTGGGAATTTTAAAAAATTAAGATCATGATGAACATATATTTAAAATATGCCCATTCTGATTTCAGGACAACCCACTTTAACTAAACTCCTCACCCTAATCTTGGGGCTGTACCAGGGGCAGCTTCATTCAGAGGTCCCACAGAGTGGCCAAGCCAGTGGGGAGCAGGGGTTCTGACCCCCACCTTGGACGAGGCTCCTTCTGAGCCAGCACCATGTCTGTATTTGCCACTAGACACTGGATAGTTGGGAGAAACCAAGCCCTTGCTCTGTAAATGTTTGTTTTCTGTGCGTCTCTATGAAACTGTGGAGAGAACACTGGCGTAGAAAATGTGGATTAACATTATGGGGAGGGACCAGAAGAGGAAGTTGAGAAAGGCTGTCACCACCAGGCTCCTGCATGAGAAAGACGGTGGGTCACCAGCATCAGCCAGGCTTCCTGCAGTTAAGAGACATGGCAGAGCCATCAGGATTGAAAAAGTGCTACACACTGTACAGCTTAAACCTACAGTGTTATATGTCATCATAGTTCAATAAAACGGAAGTGCTACATCTGGAGCTTCCTTGTGAGGAAAAAGCCTTTCTCAGCAAGAATCCATGTCATGGAGAAGATGGAGAATCTCGGAGCCGGTGCTCTTGGGTTAATGCGATAAATGGCTTAACCGGATGGAGACAGTGACTTGTAGCATTTATTTCATCAATAAACTTCTTAATATACTCACTTTTTCATAAACTCTGCATTTACTGGTGACATTAATGTAATCTAGCAACAAAAAAAAAGACATGGCTGGCTATTTTTTCAACCCATGAGACTATATTTTCAGTTTATTAAACTTATCTGTGAGGAAGTCCGTTTTGACACACGTTGTTTTCAGCGACCTGTGACTTTTCAGGAATCTAATTGTGTAAAAAAATGGATGGAAAACCAGAGCCTCACTTGATGCCAGGTACACAGCAGGTGCTCAATTAATGTTCGTGGAAGGAAGGGCTGAAGAATCCCTTTATTCCTGGCTCCCAGATACCCATCCCAGAGCCCAATGTGCCTGGGGAGAGGGGGAAAGAGTGGAGCTGAGCCCAGGGCTGGAAGAAGAGTCCAAAGACCTGAGATCTAGGCTGGGGGACTCTGCCAAAGCCCACAGCCCACGCCTGGTCCCGTCGTCCCTGTGTTGGGTGAGATTCATCATCCTGAGTGAAGACATAGTCCCCAGGATATGTAGCAGTTTTCAGCCATTAACATACCAGCAGGCAAATGCCAACATGGTAGCTGGAAGGACTTATGACTCCATTCTCTTGTTTAAACCTCTACATCTTGCACCCACGAGCAAGATGCAAAACAAGAAGAAATGAGGCAACATTAGGGGCCAGCAGGCTGAGCTGGGCTGTGTGACCCTGAGCAAGTCACTCCCCTTCTCTAGCCTCAGTGGTGTTATCTGTAAATATAAAAGGAGAGGCTGGACAAGTTGACTTGGACAGTCCCTCCCAGGTCAATTATGTAGTTCTGGGTTGGGGAGTGAGAAAGGCTATGGGGCGTGAGTTCACCCTGGAGTGAAGTCAAAAAGATACAACAGTCTCAGGGAAAATGGAAGGGGCAAGGATTTTCCTACGGGACCTTTGCCAAGGCCCCCTGCCTGGCCCCTCCTGCTGTGGAGTTATAGAAGGTTCCCGACAGGACTACGCCAAGAATCTCCCTGCTCATGAGCAGTCACAGCTTTGAGTCCCAAGGTCCAAGAATCCTTATCAGCTTCTCCTGGACAGTGACTCAAGGCCAGCTCAGGCTCTGCCAGACAGGGTTTTCTGACCTGCCAGAGGGAAGAGGCAGTAGTTTCTTCCTTCCAAGAAAGAAGATGGAAATCCAAGAAATTCTGTTTTTGATTAAGTGAAAACACTCCCCTTTCTCCCCAACCCTTGCTGGGGGGTGCAGGGGCAGAGGCTCCCACCTCCTGAGGGGGCCCCAGCCAGTACTGGAGGTTGGGGAGCAGAGAAGAGAAGCTGAACCAACAGGACAGGGATTTTCATGCTTTAGAGCAGGTTTTGGTTTGCAGTTTTCTTAGCTCACACGGATTTGGTGCTCCTACACAGCAGGCATACAAGAAGCACTTCACAAATATCATCTTATTGAAGTTTCCTGGCTTTCCTGTGAGGTCTGTCAGGAGTGACATTCCCATTTTACAGATGAGAAACCTGAGGCTCCAGCGAGGTGGAACAACTTGCCCAGTCACATGGCAGATACAGGTATCGGATCACAGGAAGCCGTAGATGGAGGTGGGTGGCAATCTTCACTGGGTCATAGTCACTGAGTCACCAAAGGACTGAAAACAGAGGAGAAGGGGATTGGGCCAAGGGAAAGGAGCTGTTCCACAAAGATGTTAAGGGCACAGGGGTAGGGCCACGGCCTCTGCTTGAGAAGTGCCCAAGATACTCAGAGCCACTAAAGGAAAATGGGTAGCACTACTGGGTTCTGGAGAAGCAGCCCAGCTCTGGAGGTCTCCGCCTCTGTTTCCCCATCTTTAAACCTCACAGGGTTGGCGTGTGAATTGGATGAGATCAAACATAGGTAGGACCCTTAGCACAAGGTCTGCACACAGTAAGCACTTAATGTCAGGTATCGTTATTGTTATTATTACTAAGGTTGACAAAGCAACCATCTTTTTGTCCATTTCATGCATCACCCCCCTGAGGGCGGGTTTTCACAATCATGTCCCTTTGAAGATGAGGAAAGCTGAGGCGCAGGGAGGGACCTCTGCTTCCCTCTTCTGTAAATTGAAGGAGTTGGGCTGGATGTTCTCTCAGCACTCGGCTACCTCTCCCCAGCTGGGCAGGTACGCAGGGAGAGGGAAGGGAGAGCGTTCACACCCTGTGCGCTTGCTTAACCCCAAAGAATGATGCCCCCGCAATGTCCTGGATGTGGGCCTCCCAGTTCTCAGCCTGCCCAGGTCCCCAGGCAGCTTAGAGGCCCAAGATGAAAGCTGTGATCCCGTGAGAGCAAAAGCCAGCTGGGATCCCTGCTGGCCTGGGAGGAGAGGGGGCCAGGCAGCTCGCTGCCTTCATGGGAGACTCAGTCTCTGTTCTGTGGGTACCCAGTGCCCAGAGTCCTCGTGCCCCTCACGGGGAGATTTCCAGCATCTCCTCCTTGAAATCCATCCTTTCCTGCTCCTGGCTCTCCAGCTGCTCCAGGCGGCTCTCCTTGTCCTGGATGATTTTCTCAGGTATCTTCAGAAATCTGGAATTCAGGCCCCAGCTGCAAATCAGCCCCCGCTCCAGCTGCGGGGTCTTCCAGCCGACCCAACCCAGCCCACTTCCCCTTTGCATCTCGGCCCCAAGCCACTCACCTGAACAGGAGTTTCTGCCCGGGCTCCTTTTTAATGATGTTCAGCTTATAATAGTGGCGCAGAGCACGCGACATCTTCTCGTAGGTCATGTTCACCCGATTCTGGAAGGCAAAGTCATCACAAATCACCCCCACTCCCCACCCTGCTCCTTCCGGGCCTCAGGGTCCACACCCGGAGGGAGCGGGTTGGACTGGATGGTTTCTTAAGTGCCTTGGCAGAGGGTTCTGAGAGGGCGGGCGTGAGTTCTCTTGAGTTGGCAAGGATAAAAGCAGCGGAAGGTCGGGGGAGAAATGGTGGGACGGTTCTCTCACCCACAGAGCTGAGAACCATGGGGCAGGAGTGAATCACATGCTGCTTCTATATAGTGAATGTCAGAAGTAATAACAAATAAATATGTATTTAGTTGGAAACGTAATCAGAGGGACAGCATGGTGAGGAGGACACGAGGGCCGTGCCACCAGCTGTGTGACTTTAGCCAAGTTGCTTTTTCCTCTCTTTCTGGGGAGTGGCCAGTGCAAAGTAGGGGCAAAGAGGCTGGGCTTTGCTGTCCATTTAAGCCCCAGCTCCACTGTTTGGCTGCTGTGTGACGTTGGACAAGTCCCTTTACCTCTCTGAATCTGTTTCCCCGGCCATGAAACGAGGATAAGAACATCCATCTCCTGAGTTTGCTGTGAGAATTAAACTGCTAATCCACAAGAGCTCTTAGCACAGTGCCTGGCATGTAGTGTGTGCACACTAAATGAAATTAGTACTCTCTGAGCCTCAGTTTCCCTCCCTGTAGTATACGGGGATTGGACCAGATAAGCATACCCAGCTGTTAGTCATTTGCATCCTTCCAGCCACCAGCACTACTGAGATACAACAAAATAGTGGAGTCACAGAGCTACAAGGTCTGGGTTCAAATCCCTGCTCTGTCACCTTCTGGCTGCTAACTCTTGAACAAATTGATAAACCACTCTGTGCCTCAGTTTCCCCATATGATAATACCTGCCCTCGTGAGGTTGGTATGAGGATTAAATGAGTTAATACACAGGTAAAGCCCTCAGAGCAGTGCCTGCCAATCGAATGCTAAACCATTTTAGGAAACGCTATGTATTACAGATTATCATTACTGCTAATAGTTTTCTCTAAAAGACTCATTTGTTTACTTACATGAATTAATGTATTTACAGATGAGGACACTTGCTTTATATCACCACTGTTAATCATGAGATTGACATGAGAGTTAAAATTTTTAATCCTAATTCTTCCTAAAATAAGTGGTGAATCATTAGAATCCCCTGGTAGACACCCATTTGGGTGTGGGCATTCCTGGCATTGGGAATGCTGGTCTCCGTCATTCCCAGGCCTTCCCAGCCCTCACACCAGACGCTCCTGTGGAGCCTGAGACCTGGGTTTCTGTCCCAGCTTCCCCTAGGGAACCAGCTTCCTCATCTGGCCTAACCACGCCACAGCGTATGCCATGCAATTCACGTAAACATGCTTTGAAAAGTTCGAATGCTAAGCGAATGTGGGATTAAGAGGTGGAAGGCAAGATTCCTGAGTTTCGGGGACAGTTCCCATCCTCCAGAAATAACTGTCTGTCCCTCAGGAGCTCCCTACACTTCTGGGGCTGCTGGGGGAGCCCCCATCCGTGAAGGACTGTCCCCTGGACTGAGGGGTCCACTCTGTCCTCTTCTGGCTGTGCCGAGACCATCCGTCTGTGGGCTGAGGTTCACCTTGTGGTTTCCCCAGAGTCTGGCGAGCCCATTCGGATCCACGACTCGAAAGATCCTGGCGTGCTTGTCTTCCCACCGGATGTAGGACTCGTACCTGGTGTCAGAGAGCAGCTGGTACACGTAATCCCACAGCAGCCGGCAGTCTGCAAGGGAGCACAGGGGTGAGGCCAGGGCTCGTTCCTGGCACTGTGCGGACGAGCATTAGAAAGGGCTCCGGGACCCTGGAGGCTGGAGCCTGGCGTGCAGGAAGATGGCGAAGACGATGGTTGGTATTTACCTAAACGGGGCCCATACTCATCTCGTTCGATAACCCTAACTCCAGGAGGGAACTACTGTGTCCCCAGGAAGAGATGAGGCAATGGGCTCAGAGAGGTACAGAGATGTCCCAAATCTCCGAGCTCCTAAGTGGCCGGTACAGCAGGGAGTGTACCCCAGCTCTGCAGACACCAAAGCCAATGCCCTTCCCTCAGGGGCAGGGGCAGTGGCTGGTAGCGCTGCTTCCAGGTCCCTCTCTGCCCCTGGCCCAGTCACTCAGTCCCCTGGATCTCTGTTAAATCAAGTTTGTGACATCCATCCTATCGAGCCCCTCACGGGAGCTTCAGGAAAATCAAATGTGCCATCGTGGAGGGCAAGCAGAAGAGGAGCCTGGGAGCACCGTGAGATCTCAGGTAGCACTACTGGGCCTCCAAGCCAGTGTCCTCTGTGAGGATGAAGTAACACAATAGACACACACACACACACACAAAACGCTTAACACCGTGCCTGGCACAGAGTAAGCGCTCAAAGAATGTTAGGCATTATTATTAAAAGATCAAATAACTGTGTTGAGTGATTCCCAGTCATTTCCAATCCAGAAGCCAGGCTTCTTCCCCCTCTATGGTGACTTACAATAGAGTGGCCCCACTGTGGCTAGAAAACACCCTTTGGTGCTTATCTGTCAGTCTGTCTGCTTGCCTGTCTGTCGGTCAATCCTTGAACAACAAAAGCAAAATGGAAGTGCATCACCTGGTTAGAGCTCAGACTGACTGAATTCACATCCCAACTCTACCACTTACTGCTGTGTGAACACGGGAAAGTCACTCAACCTTTCTGTGCCTCATTTTCCTTACCTTTAAATGGGGCTAATAATAATTAGCCCCAACCTCAAGGGCTGTTGTAGGATTAAATAAAGGCCTTAGAACCATGCCTGGCACACTGCAAGCACTCAACTATTTAAAAATAAATAAGTAAGGTTTTAAAGGTGGGGTGGGGGCATTGCTGCTCCACGCCGATCTGACTGACTGTCTGACGATTACTGGATTGTCTCTGCCCTGAAGACAGCGTGGGCTTGCCAATCCTGGGCAGCACTGCCCACTGTGGCCAGATTGTGGCCAGTACACAGAATAGTCACCCACACCCCTGCCACTCGGCACAGACCCCCTCACACCCCAGATCAAAACCACCCTCCTCCTTGTCACCTGTGACCCCCCTGGGACTCGGCCTCAGCTCACCTCCCTCTGGGACAGGGGGACACAGCCTCCTGCTCACCTGCGATCCTGCCGTCGATGGGGGCCTGCGGCTCAGTGGGGAAGGGGCAGACGCCCTCGGCCCTGCAGCCGAGCTCCACACTGTGACACAAGCTGAGGGACTCCTCCTTGCTGAGGCGCCACCTGGTCAGGTCAGGGGCATCCAGGTGGCTCACAGAGCTGGCAAGCCTTAGGTCTTGTGGCTGCTGAAGGGCCACGTGAGAGGGCCTGGTCCCCTCTGCAAGCAAATGAGCACCATTGATCTGTGGGCCCAGAGCCTCCCCCAGCCCAGACCCCCTCAGTGACATGCCTGGGAGCCCCGTGGGACAGCACTTGTAATGCGCTTTCTCTCTCCAGCCCCTGGTTAGAAGGTCAGGGAGGCAGTGGGGGGCATGGGTGAGGGCCAGGCAGCCCAGGCGCTAACCCCAGCTCCCAGATAAGTAATTTCATTTCTCAAACCCATTCCTTCATCTGTAAAATTGTTCACAAAGCCGAGGGTGACAGAGCCAGATCCAGAGCCCAGGTGACCTGTATCTCAGTCCAATGTCTTTTCCATCCACCCAATAAACAATTATTGAAAACCTTCTATGAGCCAGGCAGTGTTCTAGAATCTTGGTGACACATCACTGAACCCAAAGAAAGCTCCTGCCTTCATAGAGCTTATATTCTAGTTGGGGGTGTAGGGGAGATAGATGATTAAAATAAAAAAGGAAATAGAAACAAAATATAATATGAGGGGACAAAAATAAAGCACTATAAGGCAGATAGGAAATCCTGGAAAGGTTTCACTGACATGTTAACATCTGAACAGACACCTGAGGGAGGGAGAAGAATAAGCTATGTGGGTATCTAGGGAAGGGAATGCCAGGCAGGGGGAACAGAACGTGCAAAGGCCCTGAGGCAGGAGTGTCTCTGGATTATTCATTGAACAAGGAGACCACTGTGGCTGGAGCAGCATGAACGAGGAGGCAAGGGGTGGCAGAGGATGGCAGAGGGAGGGGAAGTAATTATAAGGACGGTGGCCTTGACTCCAAGTGAGATGGGAACCATTGGAAGATTTTGAGCTGAGAGGTGACATGACCTGATTTAGGAATCTCTCCAGCTGCTCTGTTGAGAATAGATCATAGGTCAAGAGTGGAAGCAAGGAGACCAGTGAGGAGGTTCAAGGTTGAGAGAGAAGAAAGCAATCCAAGATGACATCCAACATTTTGGCCTGTACAATTGGAAGGAGACTGGAAGACTTGGAGAGGAACAGGATTGGGGCGATGGCGGGTGGGGGTGGGGGGAGCAGTAATCAGGCGTTTGCTTCACGAGCTGAGGTTAGGGTTGACATGTCCGTTAGACACCCTGGAAGTGTGGGGCAGGCAGTCTGGGGTGCTCGAGTCTGGAATTCAGAGTGGTCTGGGTGGCCATGGCAATCATTGGCACTAGGCGGTATTTAATACCCGAGACTGGATGAGATTCCCGAGGTCTGGGTGCAGACAAAGAGGCCCCCTGAGCCCTGGGTACCCCAACATTTAAAAGTAAGGGAGAGGAGGAGAAAGCGGGAGACTGAGAAGGAGTGACCAGTGGGGCGTCCTAGCAGCCCCGGGAAGAGTTTGTGGGGGAGGCTAACCACGGGGTTGAGGCTCTGAGAAGTCGCAGTGAGGGAGGACACGGTCACCCGTAAGGTCAGGTCCCTGGAGACCCTGACAGGAGGGGTGCAGGTGGAGAGGTCAGGAGGACGAGAAGCAGAGACACCATACTAACAGCCCTTTGCTGGCGAGGAGAGCAGAGCAACGAGGTGAGAGGCAGGCCCCTGGCCAGAGAGCGGCAGCACCACAGGCTGCCAGCAGTGTGCCTGAGGGCAGGGCGGCAGGAGAGAGGGGCTGCCCCACCTCTGCCTCTTTCCTTACTTCACCTGGAGGAAGCCCTGCCCTCCCAAAGAGACCGATTTGGGGGAGGGTCTCAGAGCTCTGCTAAGGGCCTCCTCACCTTCCAGGGAGCAGGAGAAGTGCTGAGTGGGGATCTTCTGTCGGAAGGCCCCTCCAAAAAAGGGCCCACATACCAGGGCTTGCCGCTGGGTCTTGATGTACTGCAGCAACTCGTACAGGACATCACCTAGGGGTGGGGCCAGGAAGGGGGGCTGACCAGGCTGGATGGGGAGCGTTGGCCGCATTCCCCTGCAGTCACCTGCCCCTCTGGTGGCATGTCTTGTCACAAGCCCCTTCGTGCTGATGGAGATGAGAGGCGGTAGGGTGGAAAGGGGTAGGGGAGACAGCGCCACAGGGAGAGAGCAGAACAGACCCCTGGGGCTCTGAAAACAGCGAAATGACTCCTTTGCTGCAAGCCAGCTTTAGCGGGGAACCACCAGGCAAACGTTTATGGAAGGAGGGGCGTCAGCAGCGCTGGCCGGTGAACATGATGCTCTAACCAACACACCCCCCACCTCCCTCCCTAGGCCTACCTGGGTTTCCATCGTTTTAAAGCAAAGCCAGTGAGTTTCCCAGACCTGAACCTGGTGCGCGGAGCCGGAAGTCGTCCTTGGTGAGGATGCACAGGGCACGGCCGTTCATCTCGAAGCCGTGCTCCCGGGTGCGCTGCAGAGAGTACTCCTTCTCGGCCCAGCGCAGCCAGTGCAGCACGTCCTCCCTGCTCCAGAGCGAGGGCTGGATGCCTGCACCGAAAGGACATCAAGAACACGGCTGGGCAGAGGGCATGGGGCCAGGACGGGGGCTCTGTCCCCATCAACCTCTCATCCTCCCATTTCAGGCCCTCACTTGAATGTCACCTCCTCAGAGAAGCCCACCCTGAATACTCCATCTGAGCAGATGCTGTGCTGTCCTGCCCTCCCCATGCCCAGACAGTTTCTCTGTCACTGTGTCCTCTTCTTTTCCTTCCTGGAACCTTACTTTCTTTGTAATTACATTTTACATTTGATATAATTATCATTATGCGTTATGTATATATTTATTTATTTATTTTTGGTGCTCCCTCCCACCCACCTCCAGCCTGTTTTCCAATTATTCATTCAACTAATGTTTAATGAGGAACTACTATGTGCTCAGCACTGGACTGAGTATGCTGGGGCACACTGTTGTATGTATTCCATCCAGGGCAGTGCCTGGAACATAGTAGGTGCTCGATAAACATGTGTTGGATGACTGCATGAATGACCAAACAGTCCTACAAAGAAGGTGTTACTGTTATTGTTTTCCACGTCAGAAAACTGAAGCTCCCAGAGGTGAAGTGACTAGCCCAAGGTCACACAGGTAGCATGAAGGACAGCCTGAACCAGGTCTGTCTGGCTGCCATACTCTTCCACTCTGTTGTGCCAGCTCAGATCTGGGTTCATTCAGGGAACAGCCAGGAGCAAAGGAGTCTCCTAAACCCACCTTCAGTTCTGTGTTCTGCCAGCAATACCCAGACAAGTGACTGCCTTCTTTTACTCCCCCTATGCTCTACTCTGCCTTGGCTATTATGCACCTAATGCCAATCACTTATCTCACTAATCGGGGTTGTGTGTAGCAGGGCCTCACTGTGACTTTCGTGGGCCCTGGCACTCTTGCCTTCCTGGGCCCCTTCCTTCACACAAAAAAATTTTTAATTATATGTCATGACTGCATTGGCATAAAGGTGAGTATATTGTTAAATATTAAAACATTTTCTTCTACCTAAAAGTCTTTTTCTTCTGATTTTAAAAGAAATTGGAACATTTTTGTGGGCCCTAGCAGTATTGGGGGCCCCAGTACTGTGCCCACTGTCACGAGTCAGCCTGGTGTTTCGCCATGTGTGGTGCTTTTCCTCCCAAAAGCTCTTCATCCCTCTCAGGGCCCCCGGCAGTGTAAGAGCTGAAGAAGCTCAGGGCTCACAGGGTCCAGTGTGACAGGTAAGAAAACTGAGGCAGAGGAGAGAAGCAACTGTCCACGGCCACACGTTGGCAGTGACAAAGACTAAACCAACCTCTGACTGCCTTGTTCCCAAAATGACGTAAGAGAGAAAAGTAGTTTTCATGTTTTTTGTTTTTAAATGTACATCATCTACTCATTCATTCATTCATTCACCCAATATCTGTGCCAGGCCATGTGCCACTGCTGGGGACACAGCACAGAGAGAGGATGGCAGCAGGGAGGGACCCCAGCAATCAGTGACTAATGACAACCGTGATCAGTGGCACAAAAGGTAAGTGCACCATGCCACAAATGCAGAGCAACGTAGCCCGGCTTGGAAGGAGGACAGGCTTCCCTCGCCTTGTTTCAGGACCTAAGAGTGAATAAGAAGGAAGAATCAATGTCTGAAATTGACCGAAACATGATTTAAGGGGATAGAAAAGACATGACAACTGACCTTTGGGGAGCTACCTACCACAAAGCCATATAATCAAGATCTGAAGGTATGAAACTAAGATTGACAAGTATCACTGGAAAAGAAGAGGGAGGCAAAGAGACATGTGTGTGTATGTGTGTGTGTGTTTGTGTGTGTGTGTGTAAAGTTAATATATGACAGTGGTGGCACTTTTAATCCAGTGAGAAAGGATAGTTAATTTAAGATATGGTAAAACCACAACTGGCTTTCCACATGGAAAATATATATATATATTTGGAACCTCACTTCCCATCATTCACAAAAAACCAACTCCAGGTGTATTAAGGCCTAATGAATAGAACAATGGAAACCCTGACAGAAGTAGAAATAAGAAACCATAGTATGCACTAAACAAGGGTAGCGTAGACTTCCACCGTGACAGGAATCTCAGAGGCTGTAATTAAAATGAAAGACACATTTGACTACATTAATTTTTGTATGTGTGGCAAAAAGATACCACGAACAAAACTAAAGGAGGACAGATTGCAGGGAAATACTTGCAGTGCAGATGGCAGACAAAGCGCTAATGCCTATCAGAGGTCAAGAGCGTCTCTAAATTAGTTTTTTTAATCTTACCTCAATTCCCAGTGGAGCAGGCTTAACACTTGCTCAGCACTATTGACACTTTAGGCTGATTCAGTCCTTGCCTTGGGGACTGCCCAGAGCTTTGCAGAATGTTTAGCTGTATCCCTGGCCTCTACCCACGTGCACGTACACACACGCACACATACGAGTGCGCGCACACACACACGGTGTGACAACCCAAAATGTCTGTGGACATTGCCAAATGTCCCCAAGGGGAGGGGAGCAAAATCGCTGCCAGGCGAGAGCCTCCGCAGTAGAGCAAATCCACTAACAAACATGTGGGACGACCTGTCACCTCAGTAGTCGGGGACAGGCACAATCACAGAAGAATGAGATATCGTTTTAATAACACCTGCACCTAGCAGGAATGCACAGACAAGGATGCCTTGCTGGTGGAAATAGGAATTTAGACCCTCCCTGGGAGATCAGTCTGGTGATAAAGTGAGAGAAAGGCTGTGTGGTGTAAAACTCAGCGGCCGCCTGGTGGTGAGATTCAGGGGGAGTCGGGGCGGGTCTACACAGCCAGGCAGGGCTTCCAGGGCTCTGGGAACCAACTGGCACTTGAGTTTTTTTGCAGTGTTGCCTATTTCATGATATTTGAGGCTGTCAGTCTGGAAATTCAAAACTATGATTCCTGAGTCAGAGGGGTCCGTTTTCTTGTGTTTGGCCAGAGGGTCTTGCCTCCATGAAAACACTAGTTACATTAAAAGGGGAAAATCCTGAACTTTGCAGACATTATCAACCACAGGTGTGGTCCTGCTCCCAGATCCACAGAGATGGGCGGGGGGCTTCTGTCAGGGGCCCTGAGGTCACACACAGCCCACAATAGCACCTGAAACCTTGAAGCCTATCATCTGCCTGGAGTGTCATTTGGCTTTCCTTTCATTATGTCATGCTCTCTCCTTCCCTCACCTTTCACCCCATTACTGCCAGCACTTCCAGTCCTGTGATAAAGACAAGGGACCTTCTTGTTCCCTGTGTCTTCAAAAACTACTAAGGTCAAAAGGCTTTTCGGATAGGACTCAAACCCTAGGAAAGGACCATGTTCTCAGCAGTGGGTCGACCACCTAGCTTGGGGCCAAATCCCCAAGTTCAAGATTTGGGTTCCCGCTCAGCCCAAAGTCACCTTAGATAAGCCACTCAATCTCTCTCGGCCTCAATTTCCCCATCTGTGAAATGGGATAATAGCACGGCCTCAGTGGGCTGCTGTGCTATTTGAGGGGCAATGTGGTGCAGAGGTTAGGAGCCCGGGCTACATATTGTATAAATTACACCCAGCATTTCCACACGTAAGTAAAGACCTAAGAGACATAGTGAGCACACCCACCGAAAAGACCTGTATGTCCACCACAGCTCTGTTCACCACAAAGATTGGAACCATCCCAAATATCCATCAGCCACAGAACAATCAAACTGTAATGTTTTCCTGTAATGGAATGCTGCTCGGCAAAAAACCAGAAAGTCCACGTGGATGCTCCCGACACCCGGATAAAGCTCAGAGATACGACGCTGGGGCAAGAAGCCAGACGTAAAACTATAATCAAGAATAGACAGTGCTCTTCCCGTAAGCGGCCTGAGGTGGCCTCTGAAAATGGTTCACTATTCACTTGACCCAGAAAACCCCACAAAATCATGTAAATCGAGAGGTTCAAATCTATGGGTTCACTTTAAGAACACTCGTGAAACTGCCCAGGCCATCAAGGATTTGCATCTCCAAAAAGCCACCAAGTATCTGAAGGACGTCACATTACAGGAGCAATGTATGCCATTCCATCGTTACAATGGTGGAGGTGGGAGACGTGCCCAGGCCCAACAGTGGGGTTGGACACAGGGACAGTGGCCCAAAAAGAGTGCAGAAGTTTTGCTGCACATGCTTAAAAATGCAGAGAGTAATGCTGAGCATAAGGGTTTACACGTAGACTCTGGTCATTGGGCACAGCCAGGTGAACGAAGCTCCCAAGATGCAGCGCGGAACTTACAGAGCTCGTGGGCGGGTTACCCCACACATGTGCTCTCCCTGCCACATTGAGGTGATTCTGAGAAAGAGCAGATTGGCCTAAACCGGAAGAGGTTGCATGGAAGAAAAAGATCTCCCAGAAGAAACTGAAGAAACAAAAACTTATGGCCCAGGAGTAAATTCAACATCAAACAAATGCTAATAAAAGTAAAAACAAACAAACAACAAAAAAAAAACACCAGACAGTGCTAGTCCGGGGGAGACATCAGAAGAATGGTCGCCCTTTGGAGGGTTGGCGAGAGGCACAGGGAACATTCTGGGGCACTGGAAATGGTCTAGGTCTTGAACTACATGGTGGCTACATGGATGTATACACGAATAAAAACTCATGGAGTTGTACACTTACGGTGTGAACACTTGACTGCATTAAGTTATACCTCAAAAAAAAAAAAAAAACCCAGTAAAGCAAAAACATACAACAAAAAGTTCCAATGACGGTGCCAGGCCAGCTGTAAATGATGGGACCTAAGTGACTGTGTATCAATTTTCTCATCTGAGGAACAAACAGTCTCAGCCACACGGGGCTGTCACGAGGACTGTACCAGGGAATCCATTTAAAGTCCAGTGTCTGGCATGCAGCTTATGCTTTCCGAGACAAACAGAGCTCTGAATGTTAGATGAGGTAATAATGTGTGTGAAATGCTTGGCGCGGGGCCCAGCACACCTAGGAGCTCAGCAAATGCTGGTGAGTAGCACTGAGGTGTCGACTTGCCCCAGAAGTCCCCCTGACCTAGTGACTGGGTTGGGCCCAGCTGGGTGTCCCCTTAGCAACCTAAGGGGCTTCACCTGCAGGGCATCCCACAGCTTCTCCCTCTCTCGGCAATAACACACTGCCTTTTCAGTCCTTCACACCAACAATCTTTGTCTGTCAGGACTCCAGCCAAGGATCACCTTACTCTCCCTGCCCCAATTGCTCTGTGGGGATTTCCAGGTTGGACAGCTCCCAGTTTCTGGACAGAGTCCTCGCTAGCTGGGGTAGCCAGAGGAGCTGCCTGTCCAGGACACAGTGGGAGGGCTCACGTGTCTCCCTGAAGAGTCAAGACTCCATCCCCCACCCCCAGAGCAGGGCTGGATGTGGGGGTCCCCCTCCCCCCTCAGCTGTATTGCCCTTATCAGCGGGCACAGTGCTTCTTCATGTCGTCACCGCCTCCCTCACTAGAATGTCAGCTCCATGAGGCACAGACTTTGCCAGTCTCAGTCACTGCTGTCTCTCCAGCACCTAGAGCGATGCCTGGCATGTAGTAGATGCTCAGTAAATACAAATTGCCTAAATGAGGTAGCTGAGCAAATCAGCGTGGGCCAAAAGTCCTCAAGGCATCTGACCATCCCTCTCTCCAGACCCCTAACTGACCCCCTCCCCCAAACCAGGTCTCTCTTCCCACAGCATCCCTTTCACTCCTACTTAAGAAACTAAAGTGTCTCCCAATTACCAACCTTATCAAGTCAAAACCCCTCTGCCCTGGTTTCAAGATCCCCTCGAGCTGCCCCTCCCCCCCATCAAAGGTATTTCCCTGCTACTCCTCACCACACCTTGCAGATTACTAGGTCAAGTGACCTCTGGGAGCAACAGAGCTGGTCCAACCTTCAGCAACCAAATCAGAACAGCTGGCTGCTACCTACCTGGCAGCGCCCCCAGGACAAATGCAGGAGACGGAGTAACATGCTTGGCCGGTCTTCTAAAAATGGGAGCTGGCATCATCTAATGCTGGAAGCTGTCGCTCAGAGTGAGCGACAGCTGTGGGGTCTGAGGGACGTGGGTTCAAATCCCATCTCCACCATTTTACTGGTGGGTGACTGTGGACAAGATAATTCACCTCACTCTAGCCAGTTTTCACACCTGTGAGACAGGGGTAATAACAGAAGCTATTTTCCAAGACTTCTGAGTGCAGTTAATCAGACGGTGTGTCTGATTTGTCCAGCAAACACCTGGTCAAGAGTACAAACTCAACAAATGGCCTTTGTCATGATTATCAGATCCTCATTGGAGAGCCTGCCTCAAAACAGAAGAACTGGCTTGTTTCTCTGCCATGATGGCTGTGGTTTAGCATTATCATTGTCCTTCGTTTATTGTGTGACACTGTCTGTCCAGAGGTCCCTCAAATCTGTCAGCACATTCCTTGCCCTGGTTGTCTTGGCTGGGACTGCTTTTCTTGGTAATGACACTCAGCTTTATGGGCATCACCAGCCAGTGGGGGCAGGGCCGGTGCATGCCATTGTCCTGTGTCCTGCACTAAGGCACCACCTGAGGGGGCGAGCGAGAGAGTGGGGGGACCCCAGCCAGGGCTTGGCTTGGCGTCTTCCAAAATGAGGGGTCTTTTCCATTTGCACAAAGAAGCCTATGGCCCAGCCCAGGCCCTGAGTTTAGAGGGGGTGGCTCTTTGTCCTTAAATTGTCAGATCTGGGACTCTCCCATCTGTTTGCTGGTTGCCAGATTCCCTTTCACTGTCAGGTGATGACGCCACTGTCAGTTCTCACAGCTTCCAGAACCTTCACTTCTAGTCTCCATCCTGCCCACCCCACCCCACTTCTCTCTTTTATACTTGCATCCATCTGATGTACTGCTTCTAACATGCCATGATCTGGGGCAGCATTTCTCAAACCATTCTAACCTCAATCCTCAGTAAAAAATATCATGACCCTCCCACACACATGTACATATAAATAACTAAAACAAAGTGTTTGTGAAATCACCTTTACTATTTACATTGTACTGATACATGCTATTTCATTTTTTAAAAATATTTATGAGGTGTGATCAAAAAATACAGTGAATATTTAAATTAAAAAAAAATTATTACAGTAGAAGACACATTGCCATTAATTCCCCCCAAAATAGTCCCCCTCACTTCAAACACACTTATCCCATCGTTCTTGCCACTTTCTGAAGCAGTTCTGGAAGTCCTCTTTCGTGAGTGTCTTTAGTTGTGCTGTCGTGGCTGCCTCGATGTCCTAAATTATTGTGACTTTGGGGCAGAGCCAGAAGTCGCACGATGCCAGATCCAGTGAATAAGGTGGATGAGGACACACCATAATATTTTTATTTGACAGAAATTGCTGTACCAGAAGTGATGTGTGACACGGAGCATTGTCATGATGGATGATGAAGTAAAGACACTCACAAAAGAGGACTTCCAGAACTGCTTCAGAAAGTGGCAAGAATGATAGGATAAGTATTTGAAGCGAGGGGGAGTATTTTTTTTTGGGGGGGGGGGTTAATGGCAATGTGTCTTCTACTGTAATAAATTTTTTTAAAACATTCACTGTATTTGTTGATCACACCTCATATCTTGACCCACCAAATTGATTTCACCTCCTTCGTGAATCTTGACTAGCACTTTGAAAATCACTGCTAAGATTTAGCTGCATAAAATGAGGTCCTCGGATGCATTTCCGGCTGCTACTGCAGCACCTGGGAGCTTATTAGAGATGCAGAATCTTAGACCCTACCCCATGCCTCCTGAACCAGAACCTGCATCTCCACAGCTCCCATAAAAAGCCCTTATTAGAACTGTATCTATTAAAATAAGCACCCGGGACTGTCTTGTAAGTGAAGATGTAAGCCTGAGTAGGGGATGAAAACTGTTGGAGTTCCCCTAGGGTCCTTTCCCCTTGTTTGCACAGCCAGGGACTTGCAGAGATGCCATCCCTCTACCTGTGACATCTGAACATCAGACGTGATGTTTATGTCTCTCTCTTCCTGTGGCTTAGACACAACTAGGAACTTTGAAAGTCAATGTCAAAACACAAAGCTATCTCAATCCCCCTACATCCGACAGTGGGAAGTTCACGGAGCTTTTATTTCCAGGAATAAGCTCCTGGAAAATGAAGAGACTGAGAACCAAAAATTAAGAGTCTGGGATTGAGGCCACATCTGGCCGTTAGCATCACAGGTATTTCTTGCACTCAAGGAACTTCAGTTTCTCTGTCACTGAATAAGGCTGTGCTGGTGGTCAACTCTAAACTGCCTCCTCTCAAAATCCCCCAAGTTGTCCCTTGAAGTGGCATCACCTTGTCCCAGACTCGCTCCCCTGTGGCCTCAGCCCGGGTCCTGCAAGTGGTCACAGGGCCTCTATGCCTTTATAGCTCCGACTCGCCCCAGCCTGGGCGGACCCCCGGGTCACAGAAGGGGACCAGGAGGTACGAATCCTCTTTCACTCTCCACTTCCACTGAGGGACGCGTGAGTCTCCTTCTGTGAGTGGGGGGCACTCTGCCCCTGTGGATCCAGCCACTCCACCCCAACCCTCTTCCTGTCACTAGACATTACAATCGTCCTGGGCATGGATTTTTCACTGCTCTACTGCACATCTTTGTCAGGTAAATAAACACAGAAAAGTGAGCTCCATGGGGAACTAGCTTGTGTGCTCCACTTGGTGCTGACTCACAAAGCTAAACCAGGTTTGTTTTGTTTGTTTATCTTCCTGCTGAGGCAAATCAGCCCTGTTGATTAGCATGGAAGCTGGAGGTGGAAGGAGTGGGACGAGCTACTGGGAATAAATGTCAATGTCAATAAATAAATGTCAGAGAGATGCCCAGCGATGGCAACCCAATTTCCAGGAATGTACGAATTGGGGCTGACATCACCCCAGCCATCTGAAAGATCAAGCCCTCATTAGGTGTCAGCAGTTTGCTTATTTGTGATGCTGTTGACAGGAAAATGAGTCATTCAATGTACCCTATCTTATAAGACTGTTAGATATTTACTAAAGGCCAGAACTGTATTGTCTGAATATTTTCAGAAGTAAATATGAGTCATGGAATCAAAGATAAGAAGTAGAGGAGACGATGTTGGCCCTGCCCACGGCCCTTGGTTCTCAACCTCTACAATCTGAAGGCGGCTAAATGTCGAACGCTGCACCTGACTGTGCCTGAGTCAGCCCGTGAAGAGGGCAACTTGGAGCACGGGGGAGTCCACACGCCTAGAAGCAGCCCTCACCTCCTCAGGATGGGACATTGGTGGATGAAGACCCAACCTCCTTACCCTGGGGTTGCGATAACTCAGGGTGTGCTCTCACTGTCCCCCAGAGATCCCCATTGGGGTGGAGCTCCAGTTGCCCACAGTGGCCTGAGAGAACACTTTGGAATTCCTTCTCTCCACTGTGGGGAAGTATTTTAGGGTCTGCTTCTGGAGACATCTAACCCAAGGCAGTAGGACTAGTACCTCAGGAGCGCTAAATAGGTCACAGTGACCCTGTATTCTGGATTGAGTAACCAGGGAACATGCTGGCTCAAGAGGGGAGTAAATGCCCACCACTAGAAATGTGCCGGAGGACCTGATGACCATCTCAGCGTGGCCTCACTGAAGGGAGCTTCAAAAAAGTAAGAGGCTTGTATAATTGCTTCACCAAGATGATGACTAAACTTTCTAAATCCCCATTTCTCCTCCTGTCCCCTCTCACCCAATAACCTTGCGTTAGGCACCCAGCCAAAGGGAAGGGACTGAAGGGTACTTGACCTTGGTCAAAACAAATGTCCTGGGCCTCGGTTTCCTCATTTGGAACATGCGGGAGCTACCTGAGGTGACAACTGGGGTCTTTACCAGCTTTGACATTCTAGGCCTTGGTGAGCTGGTTGTGGGAGTTTTTGAATATGGGGGAGACAATGGGAGACAATCCAGAGGGTCCTGGGGGACCTGAAGAGAAGCGCCTCCCTCTCCGAGGCTCAGTGTCCTGAACTGCCCTGAGGGGACTGGATTAGATGACCTCAAGGTCCTGCTCAGCGGCAACAGTCAGGGTCTTCAGATCTGTCCCCAAGGTCCTGATCTTCCTCATCACTTTGGCTGGGGTTGGGAATGAAGCCCAAATCCTACCCTCTATGTGACTATGTCTCCTTGGAGCAGCCCTGAGCCCCAAACTACTGGCCAGGCTTGGCATTTGGACAAGACGAAACAACAGAGATTCCTTACAGAGCTCCCGGTCCTTCTCCTCAAAACATACTGTCACTTCCTGCCACCTGCTCTGAGGCACCGGGGCCACCTCCACACTCCGGGGGTCTCTCCAGTTAGCACTGTGGGCAACTGGAGCTCCACCCCAATGGGGATCTCTGGGGGACAGTGAGAGCACACCCTGAGTTATCGCAACCCCGGGGTAAGGAGGTTGGGTCGTCATCCACCCATGTCCCATCCTGAGGAGGTGAGGGCTGCTTCTAGGCGTGTGGACAGGAGAGAACCCCTGTCTCAGTCCCCACCTTCTCTTTAATCATGGAGAGACACGCTCTGTTCCCCACTACAAGAATGCCAGGTAGCGGGCAGCAGAGGCACTTGGAGTAGCAAGATCTTCCCGAGGCCTGTGCAGTCATACCCACATTCTGCTCCACCCTGCCAGCACCTCAAAAATCAGGTTGTGGCCAGGAAATCAGAAGGGTGTAGAATGGACACAGCAGTGTTCCAGGCACTGGGCCAGCCGAGCAGGAAGTGGCCTGGAGGCTTTATAGCCCAGGTCAGACGTGCCTTCCACAGCTGCCCGAAGACCCCCACCCAGGTTAAAGATCCTGCCAGCCTGCCCCATGATTTCCATGGCTTAGGAAGTGCATTAAAAAATCTCTTAGACGATTATCGGCAGGGCCAAGGTTTAGCCTTAGCGTGGAGAGTCTGTGTGATCTTCAACATGTCACTTAGCTTTTCTACCTCTCAGCTCTGCCATTTGAAACATAGGCATAAATATATTCGTCTACAGCCTGCTCCATGGCTATGAGTTTCCTCAGGCAGGAGCATAACCTAGGAAAATGAAATTAAAGGCCATGGCCAATACATTTCCTGTGGTTATATTTGGGTGGATTTGATTGTTCTATATATATTCTTCTTATGCTTTCCTGTTATTTCCCGATTTTTTACAATAAGCACATGGTACTTTTGCAACAATAAAAATTAAACATAATTGTTTTAATGAGGGTTCTACATAGATACAACTGTTTAGCTGTATCTGGCTTCCTCACTGACAATGTCCCTAACTCTTCGTTTTTAGACTAGAAGGGACCCAGCCCTCATCCGACCCCAACCCTCGTCTTACCAATGAGGAGACTGCCACCCCCACACTTGGCCATGTCAACTATATTCTCTGCGAGGAGAATTCACATTTATCTCCTCTAACTTCCTTACCAAGGAACAGTTAAAGAAAATCCAGGAAAGAAATGGCAAATGGAGGGATGTTAATTCCTTACATAAGAAGAGTTTATGTATTACATTTATGTCTTTTAAACACATCAGCCTTTCCCCTCCCTTCTACTCACGGAGTCTTCCTGGCAATTTGCAGATTTCCCCCTCACCCAGCAGGTCCACTCGAGCTTCACATCTGGCTTGGGCCTGGGTGCCTGGGGGTGGGGTGGCTGCCGTGGTGCTCCCAAGAAAACCTGCCAATGCTCCTTCCTAGAGAGAGGAAAAACCAGGGCAGTCAATGAGCATCTGGGGGAAGTCTCGGTCACCTGTAAATGTACTAAGAATTTTAATCAAACAGAAAGAGCGTCCATCTCTGCATCTACCTTAAAGATAGGAACAGTGTATATCTTCACCTTGGTACCATAAACATCTTGTTCACAGTGGACACTTGATAGATTTCATGTTTGCAATTCAAGCTTTTCATGAAAAGCCTAACCTCACCAGAAGGTTCCCCTCCCAAGACTTGACTTGTAAACTGGACATCTAAGAGCCTAGGAATACTCACTGAGACCTTAGTGAGAGGACACAGGGGACCTTAAATCAGAAACAATAAACTAACCTTAAATCAGAAACAATAAACTAACAAGTAAATGCTGCCTTCAAAAGAGAAAAAAGAAAGGATAAATTTCTGAACCCCAAAGTCCCACTGAGGGATGTCTGTGTCGTTACAATTTTACAATCAGCCTAGAGGTGATTTGGCTTATCCATCAGGATGAGGGGATGAAAAAAGTCACAGGATTTTGTAGAAACAGGAGGATCCTTGGGGCTCATGCCCAGGCACAGGCTGCCACATCATGAAAAGTAAAAGTGAAACCAGTCCCAGCAAGAGTCTTTTTCTCACTTTAGGGCCTTCAAGAGCCTGACATTCATCTCTTGGTGTCTGAGGAGGGCAATCTTCAGTAAAAGATTGTGGATCTGAAGCCAGCAAAGCAAACTCCAGAAGCCTTGGCCACTGCAGAAGAGGATCCAGCACCTTTTGGGGTAGTTCCCACCATTTCTGCCCGATGCCCACCCACCCCCAGTTGGTGCTGTTTCCCAGGTAACCCAGCCTCAGAGGTGCCACCTGGCAGGACGGGCTTGCCAAGTTAGAGGGGCTCAAGGCCTAGGACTTCCAGGAAACTCCTTGTCTGCTCCTCCACCCTCTTCCTAACAAGAGGAATGGGGAATTCCAGGGCTGCGGCTGGGCCGTGCCAGCCAGGGAGCTGCGGCTGAGAGCTGGAGCTCTGGGTTTCAGCGTGAAGGCCAGGGAGACGTCTGAGAAAATACAGATACGGATCTTGGAGAGAGGGGAGGGGGAAAGGCATTGGAGGTGGGGGGGAGACCCATCTCTGAAGACGGTTCTGAGGTTCCCAGGGAAACATGGCAGGCAGATGAGGGACTGCTGAAAAGGGGGACCCCTTCGCGGTTCTGTGTGCCGGCTGTGAGGGTCTGCCTTGTACAGGAACTTCCAGAGACTTCACCTCTGATTGATGTAGGGGTGAGGAGGAGGGAAGGAGGAGCAGTACATAACACAGAGGAGTTTCAGAACGAGAGACCGGGAAGGGGTGGAGGAGAGGGAGGGGCGGTGAGGGATGCGTGACGAGGTTGGGAATGTGTTGGAAAGTGAGATTCCCGCCAGGACCAAAAAAAAATGTTCCGATAAAATGGGTATGGAAAACGAGGTGGTGGAGAAGGGCTGGGGGGCAAGCGGCTCCGCGTCTGCGCTGTGTGATTCGGCCGCCAGGCTCTTACCTGCATTACAGGTGGAGGTGAGGGAGCCGGGCTGTCGTCGTGAGCGCCCCAAAGCCTGCGAATGCTGGGCCCTAAGCCGGCGCTCTCTGACCCTCCTTTCCCAAATCCCTAACTTGGCCGGGAGAGCTGGAAGGTCTCGTGGGAGGAAGTCCCTTAAGTGCCGGGTAGTGTGCGCTCAGGTTCCCGGGCGAGCAGGCGCGCAGGGCGCTCCGGTAATCGCTATCCTTCCGGGAAACGAAAACGAAAGAGCGGGATCCTGCTTCCACTCCCGCCCCGGCGGGCTCGGGGGAGGGCAGGGGCCGGCTTCTGCGGGAGCGGAGCCCCAGGGCGCTGTGGCTCCGCCGGGAGACGCCGGTTCTGCTTGCATCCTCCCGCCGCCGGTGGACAGGCTCTCCAGCAGCCGAGCCCTGGTTCCAGGGTGATGAAGGTGGGATTCTGAGGGCTCTGGGGAGCCGAGGGCACCCTGGTTCCTGGGCGCGGGACGACAGACCACCTTTACTTCGCCCTTGCGCGTCTCCGCAGGATGGGAGGGGGCCGCCTCTGCTGCTGGCCTGCCCCCGGTGCCTCCCGCTTGAGGCTGGACGACCTTCCTGGGCCTGCCGTTTGGCGAAGGCCCGACCGCCTGGGGCCAGAGCGCCACCATCAGAGCTGGTGTGGTGCTCTTCACTGGGTGTATACAGTGGTACAAACTCATGAAGGGCAGTATGGCAGGATCTAGCAAAGTTAGAAACGCATTCACCCTTCACCCATCAATCCCACAAATGGAAATTTACTCAACAAATAGGAGGTCGGACAGTTAAGCTCGCGTACTCATCCTAGACGTGGGCACGTTCTCCCTAGCCTTCCGGCCGCCCCAGGCGTGCTGCCCACCCATCGTCACCCGTGTGCACCCGCCTTAGCTCTCCCTATGTTGAGGGGAAACCGAGAGAGGTTGTAAGCACTAAAGCAAACCAACATACTCACCGAAGAAAAGGGGGAGAAGCCTTAATAACCTTCTGCCGAAAATCTAAGGGTGTAGATGCTATTATAAAGGCTTGGCCTGACATGGCATGAGCTAGCTAGCGCCTAGAAACCAGAAAGAACAAGAAATCCGATAGAAAACTAAGCAAAGGATATGAATAGGCATTACACATAAAACAAAACGTCCAATGGCCCCTGGACATAGAAAAAGATGCTCAGACTCACTCATAAAAGACGTGCAAATTAAAGTTATTCTGGTATCCTTTTTTACCTGCTAATTCAACAAAAGTTCGAAAGTTTGGTAACAGCATCTGCTGGAGAGGCTGAGGGGAACAGGCACTTCATTGGATGTATAATGTGGTACAAACTCATGAAGGGCAGCATGGCAGGATCTAGCAAAGTTAGAAATGCATTCACCCTCACCCATCAATCCCACAAATGGAAATGTACTCAACAAATAGGAGGTCGGACAATTACGTTCGCATACTCATCCTAGAAAAAGTGCTACATCCCTCACTGCTGAATATCACCACGGTCACCTTCGAAGGACTCCCCTTGGGAAGTGATGCATTGACGCCAGCACCTAGTCCAACCTTTAAAGCAATTTGGAACTCTAGAATGGCCATCAGACCTGTCGTATTACACTTGATGTCCTGAATATCATAAAAATGTCTACCTTTCAATATTTCCTTTATCTTTGGGTAAACAAAGAAGTCATTGGGGGCCAGATCAGATGAGTAGGGAAGGTGTTCCAATACAGTTATTTGTTCACTGGCTAAAAACTCCCTCACAGACAGTACCTTGTGAGCTGGTGCATTGTCGTGCTGCAAGAGCCATGAATTGCTGGCAAAAAGTTCAGGTGATCTAACTTTTTCACGCAGCCTTTTTAGCACTTCCAAATAGTAAATTTGGTTAACTGTTTGTCCAGTTGGTACAAATTCATAAAGAATAATCCCTCTGATATCAAAAATGTTAGCAAGATCGTTGCAACAAGTTCACGAACTTAATTGTCTGAGCTCATACAGCCGCATATATTCAAAGTGTCTTATGTGGTTTTTATTTCATCATGGCTTATAATATGAAAAGATTAGAAACAACTCAGGCATCCATCCAAGGGGGGTGCTGATGAGATAAATCACGGTCCATCCATGTAACAGAATACTCTGCAGGACCTGTCGGAGCTCTGGACTGTGGCAAGCTTTCCAAGGAGCAGTACAGCAGAGTGGTTAGGAGCCTGGATGCCGAGGACAGTCTGTCTGGCTTGGAATCCCAGCTCTGTCACTTACTGGCTGTGTGCCCTTGAGCAAGTTAGTTAACCTATTTACTCCCTTGCTCTTCGAACTACTGCCTCAGTTTCCTTAACAGCAAAATAGAGCTAATAATAATAACACCTGTCTCATAGGTTGTTTTGAAGAGTAACAGAGTTCATGCATTTGTAACACAACTAGAACAGTACCTGACCACCATGCTAAGGAAAATAAAATAAAGGTACAAAACAGTGTGTATTACATGCTACCTTTTGTGTGTGTGTGTGTGTGTGTGTGTGTGTGTGTGTGTACTGGTATTTATACAAAGACAGTCTGGAAGGACAAGCAAACATAATTGGGATTCAGGATAGAAAATAAGAGCAAAGGTTTTCATTGCAAACCTTTTTATATCATTTTGATTTTTGAATCATATGAATAAGTACCTATTCAAAAGAGTGAAAACAAAGAAGAGAAAAGAAAAGAAAGAAGTTTAAGGATCTGTTTCGTGCTAGCAAGCGAAAACCAAGGTGATGACAGACCTACACAGGTGCCTGAGACAGACTAAAAAAACGGGCCCATTTCCCTTTGGAAGAACAAAGGCGGTGCGATGCAGGGTTTATGTCTAGGAAATTATGAGCCCATATGAGCAGGACTAAGTGGAATCCCTCCTTCACAAAAGAAATATGCACAGGTGCTTTATGCTGCATAAAATAACAATATTTATTTCATTTTTAAATTAATAAATTTTTTAAATAACACTTTTCCTACAAAGAACTCAAGAAGCATATTCAGAACTTATAATTTATAACAACAAACTTTCTTAATACCTGTAATACTTCTCAAAGGGGGGAGAGATAGACAAAAAGGAAGGAGAATCGGGGCACTGCGGATATGGACATGGGCCAACAGGCCGCTGGCGGTTCCCAGGGACGGCCCGAGAGAAAGGGCCCACTTCTGTGACCTCTGGTTTGTGGATGAGATCAGTTTCACTCATGGGAGGAAATTCTCAAGGTGTCCTTACAAGGAACATTGGGACCATCCACAGTACCTCGTGATTTCCGAAGTCTCTACCATGAGGCAATCACAGACCTCTCACAGCCGGGGGCTCTGAACAGACAAATGGTCGGCCAAGTCCGCAGTTCCCCAACCAACGAGGCATAAACCAACAGTGACAGGTAGAAAGAGAGGAACATGGAGAAGGGTCTTCTTCCATCTGTCCCGGTGGGATTCATGTTTCCCAGAGGGTAGAAAGAGAACAGAACTTGACATTTACATTCCTTTTACATCAAATGGTTATTCCAGAGAAAGCGCAACAACACGTGAACTCCTCCGAAGAAAACTAAGACAAAACGAGCCAGTGCATCTCTGCCTTCCTGTTGAAAATCCTGAAAGAGAGGAAGAGAGAGAGAGAGATTTTTTTAAAAGGCAATAGAATAATCCAAAGTTAGAAATTCAATATTAATATCAATTCAATCAATGCCACAAACAAGTTCTTGGGTTGCTTTATGAACTATGAGCTGAAGGAGACTGTCTTGGTCTGTTCCACATGCCCGTATATTCCACACAACCTTGGGAAGTCTTCCTCCAGACGTGTTTTCCCATCTTGACCATCAGCAAATGTGGGCCTTTTCTCTTTTCAGGGCTGATCACCTCTTCCTCTGGCTTCCCAGAGCACTTTCTTAGTCCTCTCAAAGAAGCAAGGAGGTTTGCATAGAACTTGGGTGGATGAAGAGGGGAGAGTTATGAGCAAAGCTGGAGGTGACAAAGAGCACCGCGGGTTGTGGAGCTGTGAGTAAACGCCACGGTTTATAAACGGACATCAGGAGAAGGAGGGTCAGCTACAAATGGCTCTCCCTGTCCCTGCCGCTCCTCCGGCAGTCAAATCTCAACACAGCTACCTCAGTTGACTGTTGAAATGCGGCTGCTCTGCTCAGTGCTCTCCAATGGCTTAGCCTCACTCAGAAGGAAAGTTCTTATGGTGGCCTCACAGTTCTAACTAATCTACTACCAACCCACTTCTCGGATGGTACCTTTTCACAACTTTCTCTTTTACTCAGCTTCCGTCATACTGGCTTCCTCACTATTCTTCAAACATGCCTGCCTCCAGCTGCTCTGCCCCCAGATGTCCGCGGCTCCCTCCCACACTGTCAAGGCTTGCTCAGAAGTCACCTTCTCAGGGAGGTCTTCCCTTAGCACCTCTACTTAAAATTGTAAATCCTCCAACACTCCTGATCCCTTTCATTGGCTTATCTTTCTCCAAAATATTTGTCACTGTCTGATAAATTATATACTTTATTTATTCACTTGCTATTTGTCTCCCTTTTAGAACATAAGCTCCATGAGATGAGGGAGTTTTGTCTCTTTTGCCCACTGCCATATCTCCAGTACCAAAACAGAGCCTGACACACAGTAGATACTCAATAAATATTAATTGAATAAATGAATTAATGATAAATCATTAGCAGCAGGTTAAGGAATTTAGACTTTGTCCTGTAACTGGGAATCAACAGTGGATTTTTTTTCCCTTTTCTAATTTATATCAGTTAAGAAAATTGAATGAATTTCTTTCCAGCAAGGCAGACAAGAAAATGTATAGAGCACTGAGTCAGAGGCTCATATATTTAAATTCCAGTTTTGTCACTTAGTTGCTGAGCGACACTAGATAGGTTATCGAATCTCTCTGAACCTCAACTGCTTCTCCTAAAATACTTATACCACTAACTAATAGGGTTACTGGGAGAATTGAATAAAAACATGAGTGTTTTCAAAGAGTACCTGGAAGAGATTGTTTAATAAATATTAGCTTCCCTCCCCTCTTTCTAACAAACTAAGAAATTCCCTGTGTTATTCTGTATTATTGTGTCATTCAAGCTCCCAGAGAAAACAGATAGCATACCCAAATTAGGATAATTCAGGGAGAGTTAAATAGACCGTCTGCAAAGGGGGAGGGGAACACAGTGGGTGATGCTGGGAACTGCAGAGTCCTTGCCACTCACTCCTAGGCCTATAGGGACAGGGAGGGGGCAGGTTCTAGAACCCAGAAGAAAACAGTCCTTTCTGTACAAAACAATTTCAAAGACACATTTAAGATCCTAAAAGTGATGGGAAGACTATTTTTAAAACACATGTGATATCTAAGAAAATTACATGCCCCAGATTAAAAAAAAAAAAAAAAAAAAAGACCAGGTCCTTGAATCAAAACTCTATATAACTAAATAGCAAAATAGACGAAGTTATTTTGAGAATCAAGGCCTATTTGAAAACACAGAATGCTAGCTTAAGCAAAAACAATAAGAAGGCAAGATATGTGACAGCTCAAGGACAATGAATTCTGCAGTCAGAAATATAACTTGGTGAGCTCCTTACTAAGGAGTTCTAAGAGCAAGAATAAAAGTTTCTTTAAATATATCAAAAGCAGGAAGGGATCTGGAGAATCAATGTGACCACTTGATTAAGAAGAGTACAAAAGGTGAATAAATGATGACTTTATAGGAAAGAAATGTACCATGCCAGATTTGAAATTCTGTTGAAGTTACTTGATTTAAGCCTTGAAGCAGCAGAGCAAAACCTTCAACATTTAAGAGCCAAACTTAGGAAAAATTTTAAAAATTATTTTTAAAATGTGCTGTGGTCTGTTTAAAAGTGTTCTAAAATGCAATTTTGTGGTACAGAACAAGATATCTTTAAAAGTCTAGGTCAAAGCCAGCTTTATAAAATGCTGCAAGAAAAGCTAGGGCAGGCATAAGGATGGACATATAGATCAATGGAATAGACTCAAGAGTCCAGAAATAAATCCTTTCATTTACAGTTAATTGATTTTTCCACTGGGTTGCCAAGACCATTCAGTAGGGAAAAAATAGTCTTTTCAACAAATGGTACTGGGACAACTGGATACCCACATGCAAAAGATTGAAAATGGACTTTTAACTCACACCACAGAGAAAATTAATTCCAAATGGATCAAAGACCTAAACTCAAGAGCTAAAAACTACAAATCTCTTAGAAGAAAACAGGTATAAATCTTCAGGACTTTGAATTAGACAATAGTTTCTTAGATATGACATCAAAAACGCTAGCAACAAAAGGAAAAAACAGATAAATTGAACTTCGTCAAAATTAAAACCTTTTGTGCTTTGAGGAATACCACCTAGAAAATGAAAAGACAACCTACAGAGTGGGAGAAAATATTTGCAAAAAATATATATGATAAGGAACTTACATCTAGAATATATAAAGAACTCCTACAACTCAACAATAAAAGACAAATAACTCAATTTTTTAAACGGGCAAAGGATCTAAATAAACACTTCTCCAGAGATATACAAGTGACCAATAAACACATGAAAAGACACACACCATTAGCCACCAGGGAAATACAAATCAACACCTCAAGGAGATCCCACTTCAAACCCAGGAGGCTGGTTATAATCAAAAAGACCGTTAATAAGAAATGTTGACAAGAAGGTGGAGACACTGGAACCCTTGTACACTGCTGGTGGTCACAATGTAAGGTGGTACAACCACTTTGGAAAACAGCTTGGATGTTCCCCAGAAAGTTCAATGCGGAGTTCTCATATGACACAGCAATTCTACACCTAGGAAAGTACCGAAAGGAACTGAAAGCATATGCCTACACAGACACATGCACACAAATGTTCACAGCATCATTATTCATAAGAGCCAAAAAGTGGAAACAACCCAAATACCCATCAATGGATGAATAAATAAAATGTGATATATACATACAACGGAACATCATTTAGCAATAAAAAGGAAACACTGACAAGTGCTACAACATGGATGAGCCTTGAAAAAAACATTATGCTAAGTGAAAGAAGCCAGACACAAAGGCCACATATTGTATTATCCTACTTAATATGAAATGTCCAGAATAAACAAATCCATAGAGACAGAAATTAGACTGGTGGGGTGGGAGGAAAAATGGAAGGAAATGGGAAATGACTTCTATTGGGTTCAGGGTTTCTTTCTGGAATGATGAAAATGTTCTAAAATTGATTGCGATGATGGTTGTACAACTCTGAATATAATGAAAACCATTAATTATACACTTTAAATGGGTGAATTGTAGGGTATGTAAATTTTATTTCTCAATAAAGTTATTTTTTTGAAAAAGAGAAAAAAGCTGGGGCCATTCAGTGTCAATGTATTCAGTTGCAGAGGTAAATTTCAGACTTATCAGTAAATTACAACTTCAAAGGTAAAGGAAAGAAAGAAAAGGAGGCAAAATGGGAAAGGAAGTTACATAAAGCAGTGACCTCTTGAATGGGCTGAGGCAAACAGAAAATAGGTGGTTGTGATTTGTCCTCCTCTCGTCTCTCCTTTTCCGAAAAAACATATATATTACAAGGACCCATTAGTATTCGGAGAGTTAGCTGATCAAGAAGCAAAGTTGAGCTAAAGACTGTCTTAGAATTCATAAAATACGGCCATTGGTAAAAACTTTCCTACAGAAGAAACTGAAAGGTAGAAAGAATACAATAAATGTCATGAGTACGCTGTAAGAAATGCTACATCATAAAGAGATGTTCAACGCTAAATATTGAAAGGGCAAAGACAAAAACAAACTAATTTTTGGTTCAGATAACATTTACTGATCATTTTCTGTGGGTCAGGCTCTGTTCTAAATGATTTACACAGATTCTGTCATTTAATTTTCATAACAGGTAGCTACTGTTATTATTCCCATGTTTAGATGAGACCCAGGGAGGTTAAGTAACTTGCCCGAGGTTGCACAGTAAATAATGGTGAGCCAGGTTTTGGATCCAGTACTGGGACTCTAAAACCAGCACGTTTAACCCCTTACACCTTAGCTGAACAGTCAGTGAGCAGAGGCCATATGTAAGTACCTCCTGGGCCCATCAGCTCCAAGTCGTTGTCCCTCTGCCTGGAACACGTTTCCCTCGGGTAGTCCCATGGCTCGCTCCCTCACTTCCAGTCTGCTCAAATAACACCTCCCAGAGAGGCCTTCCCTGATTGCCCATCCAAACCACTCTCCATCACTCAGTATCTTCTAACCCTGCTCTGAGTCACATCCTGTCTGACTAGACTGTTTATCGGTTCGTCTGCTCTAGTATCTGTCTCCCTCCTGGATTAGGAGATCTATTCGAGTAGGCTCATCTTCGGTCCTGCTCTCTGCTCTAGCTGCCAAGGCGAGGAACTGAGCCTGGCATATAGTAGGCACTCAATAAGTATTTGTTTGAATGAAATTGGTTTTATTCGATTGACCGCGTTTATTTCATTTTTGTTTCTTTCTTGCTTTTAGTAGTGCTATTGCTGGGACCTTCCATTCATGTTTTGTCTCAGGGAATGTTTTCTTTGAGGGAGAGGCTGCATATTGTCCACATTTGGACCAGAACATGAAGGAGGATATGGCACTCCCTGAAGCCAGCATGGTGGCAGCAGCAGTGACACACAAGAAATAATCACAGGACAGGTGAATTGAAGGGCAAGAAGTTGGGCCCTGAGGGGCAGCCAGCTCTCCGCTCTCAGACCCTATGCCATCATTCCTTCTGCTGCCCACTGCCAACTACAGGCCGTTCTGGAGGAAAACTAAGCTGGCCCGAAGATTTCAACACTGCTAAGATTTCAAACATTAAATCATTATTCTTTCCTGTTTTCCCTTATTATCTCTTCTAATAATCAGGAGAAATTAAGAAATCGGCTGGAGTGAGGCTTAGATCATACCTCTGTGCTGCTTCAGGACGAGAACGACAATCGAAGGCAGAGGCTCTCCTCCTTGACCTAGAATTCAATTTACCTGGGGAGCTTTTAAAATGCCTGATGCCCAGGCCACACCTCATGCCAGTTAAATCAGAATGTGTCAAGGTGGGGCCTGGGCATCTGTAATTCTTAAAATTCCACAGGTAATTCTAATATGCATCCTAGTTGAAGGGTGTGGAGCAAAGTCTCTCACACTTTACACTTTAATGTGCACACAAATCACCTGGAGCGTGGGTAAAAAACCGTGGGTTGTGATTCCAGCATTGTGGGCTGGGATTTGCACAACTGACCAGCTGCCAAGTGATGCTGAAGCTCCTAGTCCATGGACCACAGTTTGAGCACATGTGAGATCAAATACCAGCTTGGAGTCAGGCTCCCAACTTTCAGATCTAATGTTTGATAACCCAGACATTATAAATCCATGTGTTCGCTCATTCCTGGGCATCCCAGCCACCTGGCAGCCATTGTTCTATCTGCTCTTTCCCCCTACCTGACAGGCCCTTGCTGGAGAAACAGGTCTCACCTCTTGAACCATCCTTTGATCAATGCTGTCCCCAATGTCCTTCAGCTGCGTGGCCAACTTGTGGATTATTTCCTCCTGGTGATGGTTCTGGCCGATGCTATTCTCCTTGGGCTGAGAAGGTGTACTGTGATCTGCATTAACAGAAAAGAGTTCAAAAGAGACCCCCCCATTAACTGTCTGTGAAATTACTCACCACTAGTCACCAAAAATTGTCTTAGACAATGAGAGGGATGAAAACCCATCATCATAAGTAAGGATTATCAAAAAACCATGTTTTGCACTGGAGTAGTTCTGTCCAATAGAAATATAATCCAAGTGACCCCTTCATTTTAAATTTGCTAGTAGTAAAATCAGATAAATTAATTTTAGTAATATATTTTACTTAAGCCAATATATGCAGAATATTGTCATTACAAAATATAATCAATATAAAATTATAAATGATGTTTTGCATTCTTTTTATTATACCTAAGTCTTTGAAATCCAGTATTAATTTATACTTGCAGCACATCTCAATTCAGATGCTAACTTTTCATTGGAAAATTTTGATGTGTATTTAGAGTTCATGAAGTCATTTTAAAAAGTAGATTCATATATTCAAGTTGTTCCAAACATAATTGAAAGTTTCCCAACAATTAAATCAAGTATCTCTTTTTAAACTTAATTAAAATAAAATAAAACTTAAAATTTCGCTCCTTAACTGCCCTGGTCACATTTCAAGTGCTCAAAAACCAAATGTGATTAGTAGTTATTACATGGCACAGCCCAGGTCTAGATCTTTGAAGTTTGTAAAGTAGATTTTTCCATTTGTTCTACCATGATCCTTGAATGAGTTCTTCCAAACCCTACTTGCTTCCAGCAACCAAAGAGTGTTTTTAAGCAGCACTATGAGTAAACTGCTGTGCAGGGTGCTTTGAGAAACTTATAAAGAATAAAAAGACAAGGTTTCTGTCCTTAAGTTGTTCACAGCACACTGGTTAGGGATGAAACAATTCCCAAGTGCTTTAGGAATACAGAGAAGAAGGAAATAAATTGGGGCTAAACTAGCTATAAGCATGGCTTCATAGATACAGCAAGTTTTGCTTTGAACCTATTTTGTTCCAATAAAATTTGAGGACTTTGATTTGTCAGGCTTTGTACCAAGAGAATAAGCCCTGCCTTCAAAGAGTCTAGTATGAGAGGGACACAAACTACAATTCAACATGTTATAGTAAGAACCAGGTCTGCGCAGCGATCAGGGAAGACATCCCAATGAAGATGAGATCTGAGTTCAGTCCTAAAGGACAAAGGATAAATAAGAATTAGCCAGGAGAAGAAGAGAGAGATGGGGGCTGGAACCACCTGGGAGGGAGTGGCAAATAGAAGATTCCAGGCAGAAGGGTCACATGAGCAAGACATGGGCTGACAGACAGGTTTTGTGCATAAACTCTAAGAATGCAATTGCTGAGAGGCAAGGAGTGATGGGAAACACAGCTAATAGGCAAGAGCAAAATCGTGAGGGCACAGTAAGAGGCTTGGCCTTTCTTTCAGTAGAGCTGGGGACACACTGAAGGGTCTTAAGCAGGAAATGACGTATCAGATTTGCTTTCTATCTACTTCCCTCTGGGATCAGAATAGAAACTGGTAAGACAGGCAGAGTATGTGTTTAGAGGCTGCTGCGAACGAGAAACGATAAGGGGTTGCCTAGCAATAACTAACATGCTCACCACACGCCAGACTATCACGCATTATTTTACTGACTCCTCCCTCACAATGCCCCCCAGGACATTACCCCTTGTATTACAGATGACAGCGCTGTGGTTTAGAGAGTGTGTTTAAATCCTGGCTCCACCTTGGAATCCTTTGGCGGGGGTCGGGGGTGGGGGGTGCTTTTAAAACTCCCGATGTTCAAGCCTCATTCCATTGCAACGAAATCAGGATCCTGGGAGTTGGACCGAGTGTCAGTGCTTTTTTTAAAGCTCCCAGGTGGTCCTCCTGTGCAGCCAAGTTTGAAGACCAGTGGTTTAGAAAATAGCTGAGTAGCTTGCCTAGGGATTGAAAGTGAATGAGTGTGAGAGGCAGGATTTAAATCCAGGTCTGCCTGGCTGCAAAGCTCCTGCTCTGACCCTTAGCATACAGCGCCTGAACTAAAACAGTACTAACTGAGGGTGGAAGGGTGAGAACAGATTCTATAAATATTTATTAGGAAGCAGAATAGACCGGAATTTAGTGATAGATTAGATGAGAAAAGTGAGGGAAAGGGAAACTCCTACTTTTCCATCTCAGCACACTGGAAGGGTGATGGCACCACCTGTCTATACAGAAAATGGGGGTCAGGAGAGGACAGGTATGGAAGGCAGAGGAGAGGGGGAGAAAGAGAAAGAAGAAAACTCAAGTTTATTTATAAACTTGAAGTACCTGTAGGACATCTTAGCAGGCGTCTGGATAATACTTGAAGCTTGGGATGTCAGAATTTAAGATAAAGATTTAAAAGTCATTGTACATTCATTTAGTCAATAAGAGCACAGGAGAGTAGATGAGATATTTCAGAGTTTGTAGAGCTGATGACAGAACCTCTGGATAAGACTGCTGGTTAACAAGGCAGGCAAAGGGATGAAAGCCTACAAAAATGACTGAGAAAGAATAGTCAGAGAGGATAAAGGGGAATCAGGAAAAATGGTGTTTCCTAATCTTTCAAATCTTGTTGGAAATTTCCTTCTAAAATGTAGTGTGAGACATTGTTACTTGGTTATCTACGGTATACAGAATATAACTGCGTGTGTGTGTGTGTGTGTGTGTGTGTGTGTGTTGATGATGATAGTGGTTCAGAATCCTGACACACACCTTAGGGTCCTTGTATTGAAGATGCCAGTCATTGTCTGACTTGCCCACCCCCCTTCCAAGAGAGTCCGAGCTGTTGCCTAAGCAATCAGGAAACCACATGGCCCCGCCCCAACCCCAGGTCACAGTTGAATGGATCAGAGATGGACACCTGACCCAAGAACTAATAATCCATTGGCTGGCCTGGTACTCAGAACCTAGTCCCAAAAGAGTTCAGGGTCCCTTCCTCTCTGTTTAATGTAGACTCAGGAGACTAAGGGAAGAGTTGGCAGTGGGACCGGTAAAACCACAGGATTATGTTGGGCCCAGAATAAGTTAAAGTCATTTGCAAGTCAAAATTATGAAGGGGAAGGAAACATTTAAAGGAGAGGCAGGGGAAGCTGGATGACAGAAAAGAAATGAGCAGACACTCAGAAAGAAACCAAAACTAACCCCAGAACTGCCTCAGAACCTGAACCCTCCAAGTTCAGTTCTTTTTCATAAGCACCCTCACCAGAAACCACAGATTTCTGGAGGTGACTGGAGTAGGTTTCTCTTCTCTGTAACCAAACAAATAATCATAAATATCTATATCAATCACCAAAGTCCAGAGCTGTCCAACGTAGATAAAACTGTGCAGGCTATAAATCTGCTTCAGCACAGTCTGAAAGCAAAATTTAAAAACCAAGCTCCTTCTACTAGTGGCTTGTATTTTTGGTCACTAACCCATTCCTAATAAAAGTTGAATGCAAAATGATTGAGCTCTGCTGTACTTAACCTGCATATGGCATTATCTGCTGGCTAAAGAGTCAGTGTGCCTATCCTATAGACATTGATATAATAGTTACACCACCATATTATAAGAAATACTGTAACAGGAAATAAATCATTAAATCAAAGCTTTAAAGTGACCATATATTAGAGAAGTGAGAAATCTTGGGACAAGCTTATTAAAATGAATAAAATAAAAAAGCAAAACTGTATTAGTTTCCAACTATTAAATTTTTAATATCCAGAGGAAAAAAGTATTTCGTTTTATGCTGGAAAGTTGTGTGAAGGTGCATATACCCAGACAGAGTTCTGAAAATAAAACTATAGTCTAAACAGCCTAGTGGGGAATTTGAAAAAAAATCTCATGGTTAATCTTTTTGCAAGAATAATTCCTTTGTAAAGCAAATTAAGCTTCAAGGCATTGGAACTTTAAAAAATATTGTTGTATGTGGAGAATCCTTTACAGGAAACTTTGACCAACAGTCCCTTCAGTTACATTTAGGGAAACTTTTAAGCAAACATACTCTTTAGTGCTTCCACTGTCAGCTATAATGTGGATATTTTATGTTCTCATTCGGTGGTCATCCTTTCATAATCTTGATTGTGTTCATTAAAAATAAAGGTCTAGGGACTTCCAGTTCAAGACTGGCATTGGCCTCTCCATTTCTCCTAATCCCTCCAAAATCCCACTCAAATGGAAAGTATAAAAAAGAATAAAGCCACAACAGTGAAGAGAATGGAAGGCAAGATCAACAGCAGATGAGAGTGCTGTTCGTGTTTCTGGAAGGCAGAAAGGAGATGAGACAAAAGATATGGACAAATGAGCCAGGCAGAGGAAGCACCAAGAACCTACCACAAGGGCCCCTGAGGCTAGAAGCCAATCTACCCACCAAGACCCCAAGGCTGGGAGGGGGAGACATGCCATTGACTGCAGGTCTGAGAAAAATCAACTGCACCACTTGGTACCCGTGACAACCCAGCCCACTATACCCAGCACAAATATTAGGCAATCAATCAATGAACCAATCAATAAATCAATAAATCCCAGACCACTCTTCTCTAAGGGAAGAGAACAAATCTTGAGAAAGCTAAAGCTTCTTTATGAATGCTGGTACCTCCGATTAAAGGTCTGTTTGTCTGGTATTTGAAGAACTTGAGGCCAGAAAGCCAGCTCTCTAACTCAACTCCCCAAAGCCTCCCACCCTTCCCCAACTCAGAGTCCCCACTCACAGGGGAGCCCTGGAGAGGCAGTTAGGCATAGTGGTAAAAATTTGAAGCCAGATCACTTGGGTTCAAATATGAAATTGGCTGTAGATAAAATTCTGTAACCTGGAGCAAGTTATTTCATCTCTCTATGCCTCAGTTTCTTCAACTGTAAAATGGGAATAGTAATGTATTATTTCCTCAATTCTAAGATTTTTTTTAATGCCTCCAAAATCAGAATGTGATTATAATCATGTCATATTTCAACAGTATTGTTTACCTTTTTAGTAGTAAACAGAATAATGGTACATCTTGCAACTGATAGAATATTAAACTTAATGAAATACCATAGTAACTACCTCATAGAGGAGTAGTTGAGATGATTAAGTGAATTAACGTATTTAACCTGTGCAGGACACTGCCTGGAACATGAATGAACAGTATGTAAGTGTTAGCTACTGCCACCACCTGGGAAAACAGTCCTATTCACGTAACAGCAGACAAAAATCACACCAGCTACCCAGTCCATATTTCTTTAAAATAACAATCATCAGGCGATTGATAAGAACCACAGAATGAAAAAAAAAAAAAAAAGAACCACAGAATGGAAGTGAAATACCAGATAAACAAACAAAACAGTAATCCTGAAGAAAACCAATATAATTCATAGAACAGAAGAGAATGTTTGCAAATTCAAAAGTGTATGTTTAGAGAGAGTTAAGAAAATATCACATTCATGAAACAAAAGAGGATGTATGACAAAAAGTATAAGCCTAGAACAAATTCTTTTAGATTTTAAAAACATTAAAAATTAAAAACACAATTGATGGTCTGAAAGATAAAGTCAAGGAAATCACTCAGAAAAAAAAATCAGAAGTTGAAAAATAAGATAGAAAAGACAACTTATACAGAGGACCAATATGAAAGACCAGCATCTGATTAATAGGAGTCCCAGAAAAAGAGAAATAGAGGAAATTATCAAAACAAACAGTTTCCCAGACTTGGGACACCAAACTTCAGATTAGAAAGTCACACACACCAAAAAAAGCCCCACCAAGTTCTCAGAACAAAAAATGGGGAAATAAAAACCTCACCTCTAGGCCATATTGACATTTCAAAACACTAAGCGTAAGGAGATGCTAAAAATCTCCAAAGAGAAACATGGATTAGTTTGGCAACTGACTTCCCATCAACAATGGATACTAGAATAGTGGAACAATTAATGTCATCAGGATTTTATAAAAAATTATTTTCAACCTAGAATTCTATGCCTAGCTAAACTCTCAATAATAGTGAGAGGTGAATGAAGACATTTGCGTATATGCAAGGACTCAGAAAGTTTTTCTCCCGCACACAATTTCTTAGGGAGTCTCTTGAGGAAGCATTCCAGTAAAGCAGAGTAAACAGAGTATGACCAAACCAAGAAAAAAAGGCAGAACATTTAGCAAAAGGTGGACCCAACTTGTGTGAAGGGAAGTCCCAGGATGATAATGGTGCAATAGGCCTTGAGACTAGCTAGATTAGAGCAAGAGAAAATCTCTAGAAGGGAAGTCCCCAGGAGACAGGGACATTTGATTGAAGAGATAGTATAGTTGAAAATTTGGGGAAACTACAAATCATGTGGGAGAGGGGAGGAAAGGCAATGAGGAAGCCCAGAAAATGAAAGGTCATACAGGAAGTTTATGGTCCAAATGTGAAGCAAATTAAAATGAGGCTTAAGTTTAAACCGAAAGAATTGTTTTATGGTTTTTTTCTAAAATGACATTCCTCTGTGATATTTCTCTGTGTTAAATTTCGAAGTACTTTACCTATATGACTAGGCATAATTGTAAGCAATCACAGCTTTAGACTCTAGTTTCTTTACTGGCAGGTGATTGTTCTTAGGGACAATCACTCCAGTACACACAGTTTTTATTGCTCACAGCCATCCCCCATAATTCCCAGAGCCTTAAGGCAGTTTGAAGAGTGTTTATACAACCTTTTATTTTTGGAATACTGACACAACAGTGGGATACAAATGACGATGAGGGTACTAGAAGTCTTGGCATCTCCACATGCTGGGCCATCTACTTCCAGATTGGAAAGCACATACCTCCCTTTTTCAGAGACAAACCACCTCACCAGAACTCGCGGCTTCATCTCAAACTCAGTGTGGCTAGTGCTTTAAATTCAATCACTTTGAATATTTAAATCTTTCAAATACGAAATCAACAGTAGTTACCCCATCTTGAAGGACATACCCTCTCATAATCAATCAAACACGTTATCGTTGAATGTTCGATCCCTAACAATACTTAATCTGAATGATAATTACAAAATAATTTGCTTAAACGTAGGACTACTAATCAATCTCTGGAAGGCTCAAAGTCTCTTAGCAAGGACAAATGGATCCTTTAAAAAAGGATGGCTGGTATCCATCCAGGATTGAACTATAACAAGAGACAATCGGTCACGCAGTAAGGATGAAAGGAAGTTTGCAGGACAGTGAAATGTGAATTTGAGCTACCAGACTAGACTTGGAATCGATAAGTTGTAGACTCCTCTTCCAAGAGGTACCCTGATGAAGGAATGACGGAGAAAGACAGTAGCAAGGGGAACACATGTGTTCCCCTTGCTAAAATGAGAGACTTGAGTAGGTTTATAAGTTGAGGAGAGGAATTAGAACAGGAGTAATGGAAAGGAGAAGATAGTGCAGGGCAAACTGTTGAGGCAAAGTCTCAGAGGTTTAGGAGGAATGAGAATGAAAACACATGGAAGGGTGGGCTTTGCACAGGAGGGGCATCCTCCTTCCTTCGAGAATAGGATAGGAGATAAGGTGCGATGCTCACAAAAGAAGTCTGGAACGAGGAGAAAGGAGATTCTGGTGTTTAACCAGGATATCAATTTTTTGTACATGAAGCAGAAAATTAGGCTCCTTGCTGAGAAACAGGGGGATGGTGACGTGGCTGAAATGACTCAGCAGCAGAAATGGAAAAAAAAACAACTGAGCAGAGTGGTATAATAGAAGCTGAAGATGACCATCCGCCCTACCCCAAAAGAAGGAAAAAAGATGTATTTGACCTTGATGTGCATTCTCTTTCCAGCTGGCAAGGATCCTAAACTTGTAACTAAAGAAAAGAAAAATTTATTTTATCATTCCATAGGGGAAGGTTCAAGTCTTGGCTCAGTTACTTTCTAATTTCCTGTTCTTAGGCAAGTTACTTAGCTTCTTGTGCCTCAGTTTCCTCATTTGTTAAAAGGGAACTTAATATTTTTATGAATATTAAACAATGATGTTCATAAAGTGCCCGGTTATACCAAAGATCTTACATTACATGTCTCAGCTACCACTGCTAGCCTTGGTGTTACACAATATTTCCATAGACACAATAATGTAAACCAAGGTTACTCATTTTTAACTTTTAGAATCAACTGAAGAGTTGGTTGGGAATGGAGGTCAGACTGTAAATGTTAACAACTTTGGACACATGAAAATAAAAAGGTACAGAAGACAAATAGCAGGGGGTGGAAGGCTGAGTGAGAAGAGAGCAGGGAAGTTAATATCTTCATCTTATCGGGGGCATGCCATGGGATATTGCTGAAAATATAGGAAATGCAAATAGGAGTTTAAATGATGTGTTTACAAAGACAAAACAGAAGTACTAAAATAAGAATTTAATTATCAAACATGAAAAGAGAAGGTATATTATGAGTTAAACCTCATCTGTCATGTCAAGGAATCAAAGGATGGCACCAATTTGATAAATCAAGAGATAGAGGAATGAACACATATTTAAAACAGTGGTTCTCAACTCTGGCTGTACATAACTATCAGCTTTGAGGCCTAAAAAACCAATTTTGTTGGTCTGGAAATAAAATTATACATATGTGTTTTTCAATAGCTCCCCAGATGCTTCTAACATACAGCCAGGATTGAGAATCACTGATCTAGAAAACTGGAAAACGTAGCCAATTAAATAGTTGTCCTTGTGGGAATGGGACAGTCGGATGGGGTAGAGGTGAAAGGGAGAGGCTGAATATTGACTTTACATTCATTCACTCAACAAACATTCATAGAAGGCTTTGTATGTGCAGGCACTGCTTTAGGCCCTCTTCACAATAAGCTCTCCAGCACCAGCAGATTTGTTTCCATGGACATAAGTTGCTTTGATTAAAAAAATGTAATGCAACAAAAACACAGCATCATAACCTGAATCCACACTTTTAAATACATTGGGCAACTAGCAGGAACCACTGCTACCTGAGTGGAAAGGGCAGCCAGTTGTGCGGGGTGATACAGTTGGAAAAAACAACCTTTCACAAGGGGGCAGCCAAGTTGTAAGCTGACTGGGAGAAGACAAAAAGGGAAGGGTGCCTAAGGCAACCCATTTCACAGCGCCCTCTCGCCTATGTCCAGGGCTGCCCAGCTGAGTTTGAAAGTTAAAAGCTCTGAGGGCAATGGTCCCCAGAGCTCCAGGACCCTACCACAGAGTAAAGAGTGAGAGGGAAAGGATAGGATGGGGCAGGAAGGGACAATATCTCAATGCATTAATTCACCTCAGCCCAGGGTAAGCCCGTAAGTAGGCAGCTTAAATAGTGAAATATACGGCCCTTTGATCAAAATTGCAACCTCACTGCCTGTGCTTTCAGTTCCTATTCTTGTTTTCAAAGGTATCTTGAAACACGCACATACTATCTCACCTCAAGCCATTTTGAAATAACACACTAATGATTAATTGACACCCCAGCAAGGATTATTTGACAATTCCCTGAGAAAAAGTGAGGGCACCAGTGAAGGCTGAGAGCTCATCTAGGAGAGAAGATGCCCAGGGAGAAAAGGCAACCGAGTGGGGAGACCTTCCCAACAAATATCACCTACTTCAAAATGGGTTTAGGGCCAATCTTGCCTGTGCCAATCAAAAGTATAATGATTTGCAACTATTTCACTGATTAACTGTCACCTGGGAAATACAAAGTCTGGTATATCGTCTGCACTAGGAAGATGGATTACAAGAAGGGCAGAGAAGGAAGGACCTGGAGATTGGCTGCAACAAAAGGATTGAGTGTGCCAAAAGCAAGAGGTGTGTTTGCATTCCGGATCTCAACCAAATAACTATTTACAGTTTGTGCATGTCTGACAAACTAAATGAGGAAACCCTTGAGGCTGTGTATCTATTTCATAACTAACTCAGTGCCCTACACATACACAACAGGTATTATTGATTATGATTGTAAAAATGCAAGTTTATCTAAGGACAGCCGTACCTTTTAATTTGTCTTGAGGATAGCTCTCCTTCCATTTAAAGTTGTAAAATAGCAACACTAATGCACACTCACATATTTTAAACTTTTTGTATAGAACCTTATCAAAAGCCCAGAGATACTTTCACAATTGGTGGTGGAAGTATAAATTGGTACAATTTATACCATTTATACCATTTTATACAATTTCTCTGGGGGGGCAATGTATCTATTTACCAAATTTTACAAATACAAATATGTTCAAGGTTATTTGTTGTAGCATTGGTTTCAATATTAAGTGATTGGAACAACCCAAATGTACATGAATAGGAAACTACTTAAATAAATGATGGTACATCCACACAATGGAATATTATGCCACTATAGATAAAAATGAGGGAGCTCTCTAAGAATTAATGCATAAAGATCTCCAAATCATGTTGTTGGGTGAGAAAGAAGAACAATCTACTTAATATGCTACTACCTTTTATCTAAAAAGAGGGGAAGTATAAAAATCTATACTCACAATTATTCATATTTGCCTTAAAAATAACCTCAGGAAGGATACCCAAAGATAAAGGACAATGATTGCTTATGATGAGTGATGAGAGTGGGAACTGAGCAGATGGTAGACAAAAATACAGAAGTGCCTTTTCACATTCTTTAGTTTTCCAACGATGAAAATGTATTTTTTTAAGCAAACACTTACCTAGCACTTAAAATGTGTCGGCCACTGTTGCAAGCCACTTAAAAATTAGTAACTCATTTATCATTATTCATTTATTAACATATTTATTCAAAATTTAATTTTAAAAGTTTCTCAGAAGTATCATAATGGTATTTTGGTTATGCCGAAAAATAACTTTGTTCTTGGGAGATAATATGTGGATTTATTAGAGATGAAGTTAATACGTCTCTAACTTTATCCCTAATGGTTTAGCAAAGAAAAACATCTATGCCTGATTCGTGAGTGTGTGTGGGAGAGAATGAGAAAAAGAGGTGTAAAAAGATAAAGCAAATGTGCCCCCCTCAAAAGGTAAATCTATGTGATGGGTATACAAGTAACCATAAACTTATTCATGCAACTATTTTATAGATTTAAAACCTCCCAAGGTAAACACTGGAGGGGAAAATGTATCTCAGAAAAGTCCTCAAACCTTAAAGAAAACATTTCTATTCAGTTTCTACAAACTCTATGGACTGGTTTTTCAATCCCCTTAGAATATATCTCAACTTATCTGTCTTGCCTCCTTACCCTTCTCCCTGAACCTTATGTTCTAATTAAATGTGTCTTGTGACCAAATCTTCTCTGAAACATATCTCAAAAATTACTGTCTCTTAGATGCCTTTTTTGAGTCTTCCAAAATAATGTGATCTCTCAGTACTTTGAGTATCTATAGTACTTTTACTGCTGTTGAGATACATCATATTCTACATTTTGTTAAAATCTTTGAATGTTTTTACTATGTAAAACAACAGAGATAATGCATACTAGATGTGTATATTAGTATACTTACCGACTGGATAAACATCATCTATAACGATAACTATAGGTTACAAGTTACTTCCGAAGAACTTGGAATTGAAAGAAAAAAATAAATGTCTTCAGGGAACTACAAGGCAAGATTAACGCCCTCCTATGTGTAGTGGAAATAGCTGAATTGGGCAGTCTGTGGAAAGGGAGAGGCTACCAGCTGTCCCTTGCACAAGCTGCTCCCTCTGCCTGAAACTCCCTTAACCCCTTCAGGTGAGGGCCCAGAGTCACATCATGAGGGAAGCGTTCTCTAACCTCCTTGCTAGGTAGGGCAAATCTCCATTATAGCATCTGGACCTCTTCTTGGAACTTATATTTAACATGTGTAATTAACTTCTGTCTGCCTCCTTTACCAGAAGGGAAGGGGCTGTTATTGTTTTTGTTCCCCATTGTCACCCCCGTACCTAGCACAGTGCCTGGAATATAGGTAGTAGGCCCTAGTCCTTTTTTGAATGAATAAAAAAATGAAAATGTTTCCTAGAAGAGGGGAAGAGTTGCTAAGCCTTAGATGAAGAAAAAAAGGCAAAATGAGCATCCAAGCACTCTCAAATGGAGAGAGCAGCTGCATTCAGTAACTGGACCCTCTATTGACTTCTACAATTATATATCCCATTTATACTCCTCATACACATACATATATAAATGATTTTTAAAAATTCTTCCCTTTCCCATCAATAATTATTACATTTTTAGGGGTGAGTAGGGTCTCTTTTTGCTTTTACTCATTTTTGTTTTCCCAAGAGTTTCTAATTTCCCTTAAATGACAAATCTGGATGGTTTCTCTGGATTTCCCAAGACCTTACCCACCCCCTCAACTTTTCGAAGACAAGTGGCTTTCAGTTCCCCATACAAAAACGATGTTTTCTTTGTCCCTAAAGAGTTGTTCATACGTGCAGACTTCCCCAAAGAAAGAGATAAAGGTCGGCTTCAGCGAGCCACTTTCCAGCCAATAACGACTGGAGGTTTCCATTTTCAGTGTCATAGCCCGGGACAAAAGCCGAAAAGAGGAAAAGGGGACGATCTCAATAATCAGCTTACTCACTAAGAGTTTTACTTTGGGCAGTACTGAGGGGGTTTTGTTTGTTTGCTTTTTTAAGGTTCTCTGCAGTGAGCTTCCCCGGGTCCTCCGAGCGCCGTCCGCCGCCCCACCACCGCTGTGCGGCCCACGCCTACTCTCTCCTGGGAAAAACGCGCGCTCGGCCGGGCCGTTTGGCGGTAGAAGTCACGTGGGCCTGCTTGGCCAATGGGGAGCGTGCACGGCGCGCGGCGGCCCGCGGAGGTCTCCCGCGCCCTCGGTGGCGCTTCTGCTCGCTCCAAGCCGCTGAGGCTTGGGCTCTGGGTGCTCGGAATACCCTGCTCGGCGCCTCTGATTACCCTCGCTGTGGCGTTGTCCACGCCGAACTAACAACACCATGTCCCTCTCACACCGCGCCCGTTAGCTTACACACCCCCCCCACCCATGTCTTCAGCGATATCATGAACTATAAAGCGGGGAAACGCGCCGCTGCCTCCTGGGCCAGAAGAGTGTTCGAAAGGAAATGGGAGGCTTGTGTGGGCTGACCTCTAATTGCGGGATCCGCCGTGGTATGCACCCACCAGACTAAAATACCAGTCACAAGCAAGATTTTACATATATGGTAAAACGCGAGTTCTAGGCATGGAAACAAACATGTAGGTTAGGTTGTTGTCTGTTTGTAAATCAAAGGCAGTAGCATTATTAACTCTTCACCCTTCTGTTTTTGAGATGAAATTAGGAAAGCATTTCGCGTAAATGTGGCTGCGGCCCACAGGGCACCTCAGAAGTTACCCATCAGCTTCACAGGGAGTCTGTGAGGATCTAGGGTACAGTGAGTGTGAAAACATATTGCAAAAGGTTTATAATAAAATGAGTTCTAGAATAGTGGTGATGATTGCACAACTTTGTGAATGTACTAAAAACTATTGAATTGTGCACTTTAAACAGTTGAACTTGTGTATGAATTACATCTCAAAAGTATGTATATGTTCTAGAAGGTAATCACAGGTGACAATCTCAGGCTTTGAGAAATAATTGTTGACACCTGCACACATGAAAATTCAAAATTTTCATCAACTGAGTTCTTTCTGGAAAATGTACACCATATTTGATATGGTAGCAAAAGACTATCAGGATGCTTGAAATTTCCACTTTCTCAGTGGCATATAATTCTTTTAAAATTGGAGAATCGTTTGAGATTAGTTTTAATAATTCCTTTCATGTGGCTAGCATACATTTAAGTAAGTCTAAAAGCCCATAAATTGGACCCCAAGACTCTTTAATGCTCTCAAAAACATAAGACTTTAGTTTTCCAACATCCTGGGACATTTAGGAATTACACAGTTTTGCAACACAAAATTTCAAGTTTATCTTTCCTTCATGTTCTTTTCTATGTTGGCAAAATCAAGAAGGAACCTATACTGAATTTTTCCTACCTTAAGAATGCAGACATTGTCAGGTCTCTGTTTAAAGACAAATTTTTATTAAAAGATAAATTTGATCTATTTTAGTTTATTTGGAGTCATCTTAATTAATTGTCACATCAATGGTTCAGGGCTAATAAAAACTAAGACATTTAATACCATGAAGCAAAGTCAGTTTTAGATTTTTACTATCTAGAACTTTGATGAATAGATTTACCACTATCTTCTTACAACTGGTTAATGTTTAAATAATCTACTTAATGCCCAAATTTATATCCTCAATGCCAAGAAAAATACATGCTAAGTAGAATATTTCTCTTAGTTTAATACAAGTAATGTCTTACCTGGGTTCCTTGGCATGGCTAAAACTGGCTGGTTGCTGACAAGTCGGGTCATGTATGCCTTCTGAAAACTGTATTTCACCCACAGTGATTTGCAACAATGTGTTACTTTGAGAGAGGGATTCAGAAGTTCTTTAGGTTCACAAACAATAGCATCATGTTTTTTCTGCTTCATGTTTTTTCCCTGTTGAAAAGATATATTTTCAGAGGATTTCTCAGTATATATTTGGTATGTTAGATGAATATTGATGTTCTAACAACACAAGCAGCTTTTATTCCATACATAAAAGAGTTATGGATTTGAGTGGAAGATGGAACATGGTGATCTCTACGGTCTTTTTCAACTTAAATAAACATCTCTCTGTGTTCCTTGGTCTTTAGATCTGCTACACTACCCTGCATCCGCATCTCCCAGAAGTTTTTCTTCACCTTTTCAATAGCCACATTCCAGCAATGGAACAGTCTAAATTAGTACACATAGAAAAAGAGACAAATTAGTGCAGCCAAAGAAAAAAGTAGATAAAAAAACCTAGAGAGGTGGGGAGGAATGGAGATGAAATACATTCTGTGTCCTACTTCGTGTGTGTGTGTGTGTGTGTGTGTGTGTGTGGGGGTGTGTGTCTGTCTGTCTGTCTGTCTGTTGTTAATTCTCCATATACTCAGTCCATCCCTACATTCTCTACAGACACCAATAAAGGCTATTCTCCTGCCTCCCCCTTTTTTCTAATACTGTAGCATAAATCCAGTAAGTTAAAGAATTGAACTAAGACTTTCATTGTCTATCAGTGCACTTAATTCTCTTAACTTAAAGGTTGGCTACAAAGTCTGACTTTCTATTTTACCCTCTAAATCTAATTAGTTACTGGAAAAAAAAGGAATGGATAAGAGAGTTCAGGACATAAAGAACAACTAAAGAAAGTAATAAGGGAAGCCTTCAGCGGCCTTAGATCCAATAAAACATGTGAATCATACATGTAATTTTAAGTTTTCTAATAAATACATTAAAAAAGTAAAAAGAAAGGTAAAATTAATTTTAATAATATAACTTAAAATGTATCCCAAAATAAATCCAAAAGTTATCATTTCAACAGGTAATCAACATACACATTTTTAAAGAAATAGTTTACATTCTCATTAAAGTAAGTCATCCAAATCTGGTATATATTTTACACTTAAAATACATCTCAAGGCCGACGCTATTATCCTCTGTTTCTCTGCCGCACCAACCTCGACATCTTGCCTATGTCCCCCGCTTGTTTACGGCCTATAGATTGGTGTGTCCATTTAATCCAAGAAAATGGAAACTGACCAGCCAGAGGAAATCTTCCCCAACACCAAAACCAGTGGTGAATTTGCTAAATGGCCTGCAGAAGATATGGAAGAGGAACAAGCTTTTAAAAGATCTAGAAACACTGATGAGATGGTTAAATTACGCATTCTGCTTCAAAGCAAGAATGCTGGGGCAGTGATTGGAAAAGGAGGCAAGAATATTAAGGCTCTGCGCACAGACTACAATGCCAGTGTTGCAGTCCCAGACAGCAGTGGCCCTGAATGCATATTGAGTATCAGTGCTGATATTGAAACAATTGGAGAAATTCTGAAGAAAATCATCCCTACCTTGGAAGAGGGCCTGCAGTTGCCACCACCCACTGCAACCAGCCAGGTCCTGTTCGAATCTGATGCTGTGGAAGGCTTGAATAATCAACACTATAAAGGAAGCGACTCTGACTGCCAGCTGAGACTGTTGATTCGTCAGAGTTTGGCAGGAGGAATTATTGGGGTCAAAGGTGCTAAAATCAAAGAACTTCGAGAGAACACTCCGACAACAATCAAGCTTTTTCCAGGAGTGCTGTCCTCACTCCCCTGACAGAGTCATTCTTATTGGAGGAAAACCTGATAGGGTTGAGGAGTGCATACAGATCATCCTTGATCTTACATCTCCCATCTTAGAGTCTCCCATCAAGGGATGTGCACAGCCTTACGATCCCAATTTTTGTGATGAAACCTATGATTATGGTGGCTTTTCAGTGATGTTTGATGACCGCCATGGGCGTCCCGTGGGATTTCCCATGCAGGGAAGAGGTGGTTTTGACAGAATACTTCCTGGTCCAGGAGGGTGTCCCAGGCCTCCATCTAGAAGAGATTATGATGACATGAGCCCTCGGCGAGGACCTCCTCCCCCTCCTCCTGGTCGAGGTGGCAGGGGAGGTAGCAAGGCTCAGAACCTTCCTCTTCCTCCACCACCACCTCCTAGAGGAGGAGATCTAATGGCCTATGACAGAAAAGGAAGACCTGGAGACTGTTATGATGGCAGGGTTGGTTTCAGTGCCGATGAAACGGGACTCTGCAATAGATACATGGAGCCCTTGAGAATGGCAGATGGCTTATGAACCACAGGGTGGCTCCAGATATGAGTATTCCTATGCAGGGGGTCGTGGTTCATATGGTGATCTTGATGGACCTATTATTACTACACAAGTAACTGTTCCCAAAGATTTGGCTGGATCTATTATTGGCAAAGGCGGTCAATGGATTAAACAAATTTGTCACGAGTCAGGTGCTTCAATCAAAACTGATGAGCCTTTAGAAGGATATGAAGATCGGATCATTACCATTACAGGAACACAGGACCAGACACAGAATGCACAGTATTTGCTGCAGAACAGTGTGAAGCAGTATGCAGATGTTGAAGGATTCTAATGCAAGATATTTTTTCTTTTTTATAGTGTGAAACGTTTTCCTAAGACTAGTGAAGAGCTGATAGAGTCCTGCATCTTTTTTATTTTCTGCTTCTGTTTAAAAAGCCAACATTCCTCTGCTTCATAGGTGGTCTGCATTTGAGGTGTAGTGAAATATTTGCTGTTCACCAGATGTAATGTTTTAGTTCCTTACAAATGGTGGGGGGGAGGAGATGCAAAAACTAACATTGAAATTTTGAAACAGCAGAGTGAGTGAATTCTAATCTTTGTTCATTGTTGGTTAAAAAGGAAAATTCCCCCTATGTGATTATTGTGAACACCTTACTTTGTGGTCATTGTAACATTTGGGGGTGGGGGAGACAGGGAGGAAAAGTAACAATAGTCCTTACGTCCCTGGCAACTATTCAGAGCAGTGTGCAGAATGTAATGCTCTTTTGTAAGAAATCTTTCATGATTTTTAAAATAAATTTAGTGAACCTATTTTTGGTGGTCATTTTTTTTTTTAAGACGGTCATTTTTCAAATGGCTAAATTCCCCAAACCACCCCCAAACTAAACACTAAGTTTGATTTTCAGCTCCTGTGTTGGAATAAATAAATGCATCTCTTGGACATAGGCAAAATATCTTGGCAAATTCAGTTCTGGTGATTTCTTAATGGTTTGAAAGTCCATTGCTTGTAAAGAAATCCCATCATACACATTCACGCTTATAATAAGCTGGGGATTCTGTTTGTTTTGCAAATGGCTGCCCCTACTTTGCAGCAGTTTTCTATGTTAATAATTGGGGAAAAGCACTAAGGTGGGGAACAGTACTACAGATTCAGTAATGGTGTAAGTATATACCAGAAGCCTAATGGCAGCAAGTTTTATTAATCAGAATAATACTTGGTTATGGAAGTGACTGCTAAATAAATCCTGATTATTTTTATTAGATAATTTCTCACCTATAGACTTTAACTGTCAGCTTGCCTAGTGTCTATTAGTTAAACTTTGTACTATATATATATATATATATATATATATATATATATATATATATTCTTGTTTTTCAATTGTATGCAAATTGAAAGAAAAAGATGTACCATTTCTTTGTTTTATGTTGGATAATGTAGGAAATGTTTGTGAACAATTCAAAAAAAAGATGAAAAAGTTCCTGTGGTTGTTTTGTGTAGTATCTTGACATTTGTAATAGTTAAAAGTTCACTTCCAAATAAAACACCTATAATGCTAGAATCGATGTTTACCCAATTTGAACAAAGGTTACTTGGCACCTGTAAAATTTGTTAAAACGTTCCTCTTGTAAGGAAATACAGTAATCTTAAATTATGGGGGGAAAAAAAAACCTCTTAATTTGGACCAGCCACATTTTGGGTGCTTGGTAGTTACCTGCGGCCATGACTACTGTATGAGACAGTACGTAGAGTAAAGCTGCATTTCAGCTTTAGCGGAAGAAGCAAGAATTGAAAAGAAATTACACTGAGAGAAAGGCAGTAAGCAATCTCAGCTATACAAACCAAGGCAGGTGACATCATCAGGTAGAATTCTGACTCATCATTTGTACATTTTCCAGTGTAGAATGAATACTACTTTGATATTTTGATTGTTGTAATTTGGGCCAGATTAGAGGAATTGGAGCTGTGGGATGAAGGGCTGTGAGATCCTGGGCATTTTTTTGGCACCTTGGGGATCCTGACATTTTAACTATACTCATCAGGCAAACTTCTGACCTTAATTTGATTTCTCAGGTAAACCTTCGATTGGGAAAATGACATGCTCACCAGCTAATGCATCAGAGCCAGATCAGCCCTGGATTAAAATTATTAAGTTACTAAATGGGCAAAATTGATAGTCAAGATGCAGTTACCAGGTGAGGTTCTTATTTGAAAGAGCCAGCTGACACCTTTATCCATCCGCCCCTTGTGAAACTGTCATTTTGCACTAGTTATTCATATGGCATTGCTAGATAACTGAGAATAAAATACCTAACCATGATCTTTTGAAATAATTGACCAAGAACGTTGGACTTGATTTTTCCCAAATAGGTTTTTATTATAATTTTCCCAAATAATTCTGCAGGATGTTAAGAGGTATTTATTGAAAAATAATCAATTCTAATTATATTTTTCACCTAAAATTTAGTTTTAAATATATGCAATAAAAACACTTCTTTGTGTAGTTATTATTATTATTGGATAATTGCCTTTAGGAAATGGTGTGCCTACCTGAAAACATCAGGAAATCCCAGAATTCACAAAAGCATAATAATGGATTTGCACATGGAAGACTGGGCAACCATTGAGCTGATATATGTGGCCTATTTAACAATCATTGGTTTATGTTAGATATCTTGTCTTATTATTTCAATATATATACATATTTTTCACTTAATAAAAGCTATTTTTATCTACCTTGTTTGGAGGTTGTTCTGACAAAGTTTAAAATATTTGAGAGAAGTTTTTTTTTTTAAATTTTCGGGTTTTTTGTTTGTTTGTTTTTTATTAGGGAATATTGGGGAACAGTGTGTTTCTCTAGGGCCCATCAGCTCCAAGTCATTGTCCTTCAATCTAGTTGTGGAGGGTGCAGCTCAGCTCCAAGTCCAGTTGCTGTTGAACCAGCAACCTTGTTGTTGAGATCTCATGCTCTAACCAACGGAGCCATCCAGCCACCAGAGTGAAATTTTTATTATTTCTTTCAGCAATGAATTCATCTATTGGTCCACATTTTGCTGTCTGTGTGCGGTAGACTGAATAATGGCCCCCCAAAGATGTCCACATCCTAATCCCCAGAACTCGTGACTATTTCACCTTACCTGGCAAAATGAACCTTGCAGATGTGGTTAAATTAAGGCTGTAGAGGCAGAGATTATCCTGGATTATCTGGGCTCAACCAAATTATATGGGTACTTATAAGAGGGCGGTAAGAGGGTCAGAGTCAGAGAAGGAGATATGACAATGTGAGTAAAGGTCAAAGCGATGTGAGAAAGAGTCCATGAGTCAAGGAATGCAGGCAACCTCCAGAAGCTAAAAAAGGCAAAGAAACTAAGAAATGCAATCCTGCCGACCCATTTTGGACTTCTGACTTCCAGATCTGTAAAATAATAAATTTGTGTTGTTTTATGCTACTTAGCTTGTGGTAATTTGTTTCAGCAATACAAAATGTATACACTATTTTAATCTGAGTACATATTAAATTACTGTGAGTACATTATAATTTTAAAAGAGTTGTTCATTGTAAAATAAATTTGAGGGGCGGCCGGTTAGCTCAGCTGGTTAGAGTGCAGTGCTCTTAACAACAAGGTTGCTGGTTTGATCCCCACATGGGCCACTGTGAGCTGCGCCCTCCACAACTAGATTGAAATAACTTCTTGACTTGGAGCTGATGGGTCCTGGAAAAACACACTTAAAATAAATAAAAGTTAAAAAAAAATAAATTTGGAAATAGAGAAGAGTCCATATTATAGTATAGTGTTTCCATAACAATAACTAATAATAATAACTACAATTAACTACTACTAATAATAATACAATTACTGAATTCTAAATAACTACTTACTGGTGGTGGCAACTGTACATTAAGCTACACATCCTCACAGTGAGCAATATATATTGATCAACAATGATTGCACTATACACTGAGGGATACAGCAGTCAACAAGACAGAAATGGCCCCTTTCCTTGTGGAGGTGACAGTCTAGCAGGAAATAGGCATACATATTTCTTTAGAGTCATGGCAGGGGTTATAGAATATACCATGGGGACGGGACCTCAGTTTAGGTAGGTGGTCAGGAAAGACTCATCTGGGAATGATGTTTAAGCTGAGACCTAAAAGACGACTTGGAATTAGCCAAGAGGGAAGTTGAGGGAGGGAAAAAGAATATCTCAGAGAGCTGGAACACCAAGTATAAAAGCCCAAAGGCAATAAAGAACTCAAGGCATTTGAAGAACTAAAAAAACAGTTAAGACTTTCCCATTCAAGATAGCTGAGGTGTTTTTTCAAAAATAACAAGATGGAAATGAAAAACCAGAAACAGATTTCATTTTTGTTGAACTGTGAGTCACCCCAAACCACAATGCATGAAAATAGAAAATGGATGGAGGATGGTAAAGAATTTAGCAGACCCAAGAAAGGTCAAGCCTTTAAGTGCTTGGAGAAGGAGAAACCAAGGAGAAGGGAGGCAGTTCACCCCAAGGAACCTTGGACAGACTCAGGAATCAGAAGCAGGAAAAGTGCAGAGGGAAGTTAGAGGAATGGAGATGCAGCAGTGCAGTGCTAAAAAAGGGTGATCTGTTTGAAAATCTGTTTATATAAGTGGTCAGATTCCCCACCTGATATAATTTACCTCCATAGGAAATAGGAAATGTCACCTCTGGAGAAAGTAAACCAAAAGAGTTCCAGATGTGGAGTTCCCAGGCATAGATCAGAGTGGGAATGAGACATATTATTGAAAAGAGAGAAATTAAGTCTAAAACAGAAGATGAGATACCCAGGCCTTTTTTCCTGCTCAGATATAGAACTTCACAGCCAGTTCTGCTGTCTAGCAGAAAAGAAAGGCTACTTCTCAGGAAAAAATGAACTAAGCCAGAAAAGAGCCACAGATACTGACATTTAGGGGTCCCCATAGGAAAGCCTACAGTGAATCCCTTCAATTGACAATATTCAAACACACACTTAGAGCTTCAATCAGCATCTAGGACATCACTCAAAATATGAGTGAACAAAAACCACCAGATGCCAGAGGAAAACCTTCAACATGAAAAAATTAAAAACCTCCAACATGTAAGAATCACAGGGGGAAAAAAGGAATCACAGGAAACAGAGACAATGCAGGGAGCATAACAATACTTCAAAGAAATTATAGTATCATCAGAGAAATACTGAAACAAGAACAGGATGCTAAAAGAAGGAACAATCTAAAAGCAAGAAAAAGTATTTGGAAATTACAAGGAGTATAACATTAAAATTCAGTAAAAAAAATTATATGTTGAAAGATGAAGACAAAAAAAGTCCTCCAAAGTAGAATACATTTGGAAATTGTTATAAGTCAGAAAAAGTCATGAAAACATTCTATAATAGAACTGGTCGAACCTCTTTAAAAAAACTAGTATTATAGGGGGATAAAATGGTGGGTAGATGGAGAAACTTCTCTAGAATAAAAGAAGTTAAAAAGGGGTTGAATTAGAGTTTCAACATGAATCTTATGGGGACACAACTATTTAGTCCTTTACATTAGATTTACAAGGGTTGTTTCGAGGCTTAGAACAGTTTTGTTTGTCATAATTTTCTTTCTCCCCCTCTTCTTTTTTTTTAAATTGAGGTGAAATTCACATAACATAAAATTAGCCATTTTAAGGGCGGATGGATGGCTCAGTTGGTTAGAGCACCCGACTCTTAACAACAAGGTTGCTGGTTCGATCCCCACATGGGCCACTGTGAGCTGCGTCCTCCACAACTAAACTGAAACAACTACTTGACTTGGAGCTGATGGGTCCTGGAAAAACACACTTAAAATAAATAAAAGTTAAAAAAAAAAAAAAAAAAAAAGAAGAAGGTAAAAAGATAAAACAACCAAGTGCAATATGTGAGCTTTGGATCCTGGTTTTCGTTTGTTCGTTTTGTTCTGTTTTTAAAGAAAAAGAACTGCTATAAGAAAATGGTATTGTTCATTCCTGGGTTTTGGCACCCCCTCCCCCCAAAAAGAACATGGTATTAAGGAATTATTTTTACTTTTCCTAGGCACAATAATACTATTATAGGCATATGGGAATCTCTTTATTTTTAGGATTTGCATCTTGAAGTATTTTGGGGTGAAATGTCATGTTGTCTGCACTTAGTTTCAAATAGTTCAGCAAAATAGTTAAAACAAATAAAGCAAACATGGGGAAACAAGCACAACTGTTTAATCTAAAATTAGTTGCTTTTTAATTATGCATGACACTTCTTTGACTTTTCAGTGGTTCTGGGTGGAAAAGCTTCACCACCCTTATTTTATACCTTTCCAAAAAGAAGGAATGTCCTGCAGTGACCTTCACATCTTGGGAATTCTGCTTATTTGGACAGACAATATTTGCACATATAACCAAGGTCATCTTTAGGAAGCTTTTGAAGCTCAGGCCAAATCCCACTTCCTGACCCACCTTCCTATATCTATTTCTATCCAGGTAGAATCAAGTGACAATGAGCATTACGGGGAGAAAAGAGAAAATAAATCACAACCATGGGCTGGTTATTGATCCTCTTTGGACCTTAGATTCCTTCTTAACAAGTGAAAAACCTGGCACTGATGATTCTGAAGGCCCTTTCCACCTTGGGCATCTCATAACTGACTCCTAAATATAATTTCTAAATGGGAAACATTAAGCCCAAAGGGTGTTTTTCTCTCTGTGGAATCCAAGAATTGCAAAGCTGAAATGGTTCCATAGAGTTCACCTAATGTGACCTGAAATAACTTCATCTCTCTGAGCCTTGATTACTATACCTGTACTATAGGACTAACAAGGCCTGTCTTGCCAGGCTACTAGAATTAGAACTCGTATCTGATTCCTGTTAAAAACAAGACAATAGGCCCAAAATGGAGTCGCTTATGCTGAGCCCCATGTTAACAAACTGAGTCTTAACTACAGTTTGGGCTCTCCCAGAAATAGAATCTTAAATCAGTCCATCAGAAATCACCTGATCAGCACTAGTTAGGTAATCTGCGTGATGGACCCCTGCCATCCCCTAAAGGAAAGAAACTTTGCAATAACCAAATCATTTTTTTTTTTTGCCAGTATAACTTTCTTGTTCCCCTCCCTTCTGCCTATAAATGTCTTTCTTTCATTTTGTACAGCTTCTCAGAGCTCCTTTCTATCTGCTAGATTGGATGTTGCCCTATTCAAATTGATTTTTACTCAAACTCTTAACATTTTTCTTATGCCACAGTTTATCTTTTAACTGCTTTCCACCATATGGAAAGCAGTCAACAAATGGCAGCTATCATTTGGTCCAAATTTCCTAATTTTCAGATAAAAAGAAATGAGACAGAGAAATTTCATTAATGACTGACCCAAAGGTGACCAGGCTTCTTCTGCCCGACGTCAGGTTTCCTTAATTCCTGTTCAGCTTTCTCACACCTAACTCCTTCTCAAAGTCAATTTCGCAGGATATGATTCCCACCCCAAGCGTGAACATCTGCTAATTTTCAGCATTTTAGGGGCCTACCTCCATTTACAGTGAATAAGAAGCAAGAGAGAACAACTGAAATCACTAGCTAAACTTAAGTGTGAGTGCTGTAGAGATTCAGAGCAAGAAGAGGAACTTTATGCAATTGCTCTCTTCAACCGTGTTCAGATGTTGCTATCATATGCTTAAGAATCAAAGAGCAGCTAAGGAAGGACTGAGTTAGTAAGTCCTTCCAGATCCAGCCTAGGAGTGTGTGTGTGTGTGTGTGTGTGAGAGAGAGAGAGAGAGAGAGAGAGAGAGAGAGAGAGAGAGAGAGAGAGAGAGAGAGGGAGAGAGAGTTCGGCAACCTTTTAAGAATGAGAATCTGTGAGGGTACTTCCTATACCATTCAAAAAATGTACCAAAAATTAGGATACTTTTGATAGAGAACTAAATATTCCCCTAAGACATCAAATTCTCTTTAAAATAAGAACTCTACTGTTATCAGTGATTATGGATAAAAGGAGAAAATATTTAAAATATTTTGTCACTGTAACATCTTTTTATTTTCATTCAAACTACATAATAAATGTTAAAGAAACCAATATATTTTAATATATAATTTATGGTTGACATTAAGGAGGGCAATTTTATCTCACAAAAATGTCTCTGGGTGCTCCTTTTAAAGATAATATGGTTTGGATGGAGTGTGTGCATGACATTAATACTAGTGCTTTGAGGTTGTGAAATACTTTTACATATATTTTGATTACGTTCTCTTCTTCATAACAACCACGTGGCAAGACAGGTCAGTTATCATCTTACAGAGTAGGACACCTAAGCTTACGCATGACTTGCTCAGTCAGTAAGTGATGGAACGGCCTCAAATTGAGGTCATCTGGCTCTTTTCCCAATTTGTTTTCACTACATCATACTGCCTAATGAATCACTTCATGTTTTTATATTTCCTTTCCATATACCTGTATATTTACAAACACTGACTTATTTCCAAGTTGGCATCAAATAAGCAAGGAGAACATTTTGGGTTCTTGGTTAATCAGCAGAAGAAATCTTTCTGAATTTGCCTAGGTCCTATTATTTGTCTTATTGTTTATCTGTTTCTTTTTCATTTTTAAATTTCTCAGAGAGTACTGGGAAGGGGCCAGGACACACGCTTTAGTAAACAGATGTTGCCTTTTCTCAGCTATTAAAAGTTTGGGGAAAAGAAGTATGATTTGAGCAAAGTAAAAGAAACAGGGTTTTCTGCGGTTGCTCAGTGGATGACCTGAGTCTATTTCCCAAGCCTAAAGTTCATTGGTTAAAATCATAGCTTGAAGAACATATATTTTAGGGCTTGTCTATTTGTTTTCAAATGCAGTCTATTTAAAACTCATAGAAGGTTAAAAAAAAACAAAACACAACAACAAAAAAAAAACTTCCCAGCATTCTCAGTATTGGGTTCAAGGATGAGACTTGTGTGTGCAGAGGCAATATGAGCCGGCAGAACTGGCGCATGGGATTGGACGGTCAGAGTCTGTTTGTAAACTGGTAACAGGAGTAAAGAAAGATAAACATATTATCAGTTTACACCCAGCCGCCTCTGAAGCTCAGGGTAACATGCGTCTACATTTTCTGATTACCCCGTTCTGACTCCCCACAGGACTTCTATTTACACAGGTTTATTTGATTCTTGAATCTCAAGTTGAGCATTCTATGTACTTTTGAAAAATCATGCAGTCCTGAGACATTGTCCTGGAATGTAGGTAGGGGAAAGAGGGGAGAACTCATGCCGTCATCAAAATTTCAGTGGGCAATGTTTATAGATTACTCTCCTGACCATTACTGGAATTTAACCATTAAACATCAAGAAATTGTTCCAGGCTCCTTATCTTTTCATTATTGCATTTTACCTTCTAACACTCAAAATACATTCTACTACCTACTTATCCATTATCTTCTGAAAAGTCAGAATATCTAAATAAAATTCTAAAATTGTATTATATCGTGGAATATCAAAGGATTTTTTAAAAAGCATTTTTTTTTTCTTTTTTAGAGTCATTTAGCCTTAATATTGTCCCAGGGAACTAAATGGATACATTTGCAAGTAGCTCTGTGTGAAGAAAATATATTTCAGCTCTTAGGTCTTTTTATCATAAAATAAAACACAGAAACAGAAGACAGCACAAAGGAAACGTTTGCCTTAATGAACTTTTCTAAGGCAAACACTCTTGTAACCACCATCAATCGGTCAAGAAACAGAACTTTACTACGTGCCCTTAGAAGCCCTTTCTGTGTGTTCCTTCTCAATCACAACCATTTCCCTGCCACTACCACCTAATAAGTAACACTTATCCTAACTTTTATAGTAGTCCCTTTCACTTCCCTTTTTCTTTAATGGTTTTACCACCCAAGTGTTCACCACTAGTCAGTGTAGTCTTTACACACACACACACACACACACACACACTTTAAAAAATGTTTTTTGATATATCTTTCAAGATACATCTTTAACTTTACAATTTATCTCTTGAAGAACAGAGGCCATTTGACTTCAAGAATCTCCTATCGTCAGGACTTTGCAAATTGCGTGATCATGCAGTTCAGCATGTTCCTGTTCCCATACATTGGCCGCTGGATATCAAGTCTAGATCAGGTTTAGGTTTGATCCCTTTAGCTGCGTTTTAGGTGGTGGTGTGGTCTTCCCTCAAGAGGCACATAATGTCTAGTACTCGCTCTTTTTCTGATCTTTGGAGATGTTGATGAATAATGCTTCATTCACAGGAGGTTGCAAAACTGGGATAGTCTATCATTTCTTTTTTACTTAACAGTGGAATACTTTTATGCAGGTTCACTTTCCCTTATCTCTTAATTGGTTACCCACATAACCACACTTAACTTTTTAAAGTTTCTTTAGAGGGGAGGTCATGCCATCATCATCTATGTAGTTCTTCTGGGGTCACATACCTTTGGGCTGTGGCTACTTGTTTGTTGATTTTGCAGATGAGACATTTCCTATAAGTGAGACTAAAAGGCATACTGAAGTAGTATGTAAAACAGATGTATAGTAATAAAGATTTAGTAGCAAATTCCAGCCACTAAGAAACTTAAAATTCTTGATTCTCTGGTTGATGATGGATTCAAGGTCCAGTCTTTGTTTCCTGCTGGTTGTAAGCCTTTGTGACTTTCATGACCTATTTTGAGTTAATATGCAGGGTTCCGGCTTCTGTCTAGAAAGTTAGAAATTAAATAATTATTTACATGTATATTTGAGCACAATTGGGACTTCAAATGAAAGTGATAATTCTTTCAAAAAGTCTCATTTGATATGTTTGCAGTGATCTAGAGATCATACAACTAAATCATTTAGTTAAAAAAATTGCAAATGTAATTACTTTGAGAGAGTTCAAAAATCCTGCGATTTTTGGTTTGTTTTTATATTTACTACTATACATATGAGGTAGTATGCAGAAAGGATAATTAGTTTCTGTGGGGACAGAGCCAAGAGTACAATTTCCAGGCTCTCGGCCTCATGTGGAAAGGTGCTGGCTCAAGTAGTAAATGGCCACCAACTGTGATTGATGGCCATCAGCTGTGGCTAGTTGGCTGTCAGCTGTAACCAGTGAGCCATTGGCCACTAATATAACTGCAGTGGCTACACTAGCAGCAAATGGGGGCTAGCAAGAAGATGGTGGCTGAGCTAGCAAGAGCGGATTGCAGTTAGCACGGCGGATTGCAGCTAGCAAGTGAGGTTGGTTGTCAGAGAGAGAAGTGGACGGCGGGTTGCGGATCGTGTGGCTCCTGCTTCTTGTGTCTCCAACCCAGCCGCCAGTGAGACTTTAGTGGTATGACTCCCCTATCTATGGCTACGTGGGTGTTTCTTTTTGGCCTCACCATTCCTGCGTTCTTATGTGGGGAGCAGGACCAGAGACCCCGCATGCCACCCTGCATGACAGTTTCTTACATGATAATTGATAATAGCTATTACTTTAAAAATATTGTCATTCTAAGATAGTCAACCTTAAGTAGTTGTTTGGAGTTAACAGCTGAAGGCATTTAAGGTGCCTCCTGGAAGTGCTCATCAGTTTACCAGGGAGCAGCTGGGTGGAAGTGCTATACCTCAGTGGATGTCCAGCAAGAATTTGGGGTCAGATGATCTGAGTTCTCAGGTCATCAGCACCACGCCGTAGTTTAATCTTAGATATTTATGTCTTGCCCTCCTCACTTGTAAATCGAATCTACCTCCCAGAGTTGTTGAGAAATTGAAGTGATATAAAATATTGGGGAAAGTGCTTTATAATATTTATTGTTAATAGATTTTATATTTAAGGAGACTTAAATAACAGTTAATGAGATGAACTGTATTGCCTTTTGAATTGGCCGTCATGACAATTGGAAATTCCAAGTCTGCCAATTTGATATTAGAAAGGGTTTCAGCTTCAGATATAAACACAACTGAGATTCAGGTTTTGGAGATGCACTAAAGTAGAAATAAAATTATATGAATCAGCATGCACCTCAGCTTTCTGTGAATATACATTTCTCATATTCCATCTCCTTGATGTCTATTCAAAAACAAGTACCAGCTCTGATATTCTGTTCATTCATTGTATGAAATTATAGACAAAAATAGAACCACTTAGTCTTAACTATTAATTAAAAGATGTATTAGTTAACCTGATTCTCCAACCTTTGGGCCAGATTTTTTATATCACAAATCTGAAGAGAGAAATCTTTCCAGAAAGGAAGAATTTGTTCCAAGAATTGTCTTGCAGAAACATTAGGAAGGTTTTCCTTGTTTTCTTTTGACTTGGAGGGCATAACATTGTATTTTGTAGAAATGGAAACAAAGGCATTGTTAGTTCGAACAATCTTACTTGGTTGTGAAGTTTGGATCTTATAACACTTACTCAAATCATTCATTTTTGATACTGAACACTGTGGTAGAGATAGTGCTATATGTTCACCAAATCATTTTTCACGATCCTTTTACCCAGGCACACAGGAAGTTATACCTCCCAGCCCTCTAGGTCAGTCAGGTTGAGCCTTGTAACTAGTTCAGGCCAATGAAATGTTCGGATGAGGCAAAGAAAAGCCTTGTCAGGATTCTCCAATCTAGCTTTTCTGCCCTCCCTGATGTGAAACCTAGTGTTGGGTTGACAGAGGCAGAGCAGCTGGAAGCAGCTGGGACTGCTGAGTCACCACATGGAGGTAAGCTGCCTGTAGAGCCACCTGCCCTTCAGGTGACCAGAACAGCATCATAACCTAGCCCATTCTGATAGAAACACAGTACTGGATGCTTTACAATCATTATAAGTGAAGTGAAAGAGTAGAAATGGGGAATGAACTCTAGACCTCCAAGATCAAATTGTAATGAAAAAATGTATAGTTTCTTTTTAAAATTAATGTTGTTGACCCTGAAAATGCAATTTTGCTATACAGTACAAGTATCCAGCAACCATTTGCAACCGATTGGAATGAGAATCAAACTGTTTTCTCATATTCCTAACATTTCGATTCTAATCCTAATCCTTAGCCACAAATTAGTTTTTAGAGACTTTTGTGCTGGAAAAGAAGTTGGTTCAAAATTTAAGAAACCACGCTACTATGAACATATATGGTTTTCAACATTTTAAAATAGAAGTTTGCATAATCAGTATAACGTTTTGTTTAATTAGTATAACTTTTAAAAGTACAAAAGCCACTAGGAATCATGATAGTAAGAATTGATGCTATTTCTTTCCTTTTATGTTTCCTAGCATTTGTTTTATAGGACCAAACCTAGATGTTTTTTGAATGTTGAACTATTTTTCTGGTAATACAACCGGTTTTCCAATTATTTGCTTTTGGTTGATTTAAAATTTGTAATTCACCTTTGTTTGCTATAGCATGTATTTTAATTAAACTCCAGGTTTGAGAAATATCTGGGTTTTTTCCCCCCTTTTTGGTCAGAATGCATACCCAGGATAGAGATTCCAAGCAAAATGTGTTTAAGGAATTTCATTCTTACTATCTCCTTCCCCTAAACGTATGGAGAGATCCGAGCTCCACAATTTTCCATAAGCACTAGCTGTCTTGGGGTTGCGTGAGCTTATTTTACAATTCAGAAAACCTCTAACTTTTCTGTGTTATTCCCTTAATAATTGAAAGAGGGTATCCGCAGTTCAGAAATCGAATCTACCCTTGGCGGTGCAGGCGTGAGACCGTCCTCCTTTGGACCCGTAGGACGTGTCGGGAAGGAAAGGGGACACCCGTCAACGCGTGGCCAAGGGCGACGGGCCGGGAGCCCGGCCTTCCCGGCGTGCCCCGCGCGCCGAGGGGACTCTTAATGTGAAGCGCCGGGTGATTCAGCCGCGTGGCCGCGCCGGCCAGGGCGGGGGGGCGCGCACCGCTGCTGAAAGGCCGGTCCCGTGGTGGCTTCTCGAAGCACCGTGTAGGTGCGCCTCCCGGGCTGATTCGGGCCCCGAGGGCCAGAACACGGCGGGGAGAGTCAGGTAAGTGGCGACGGGCTTGGCCACGAGATTTGCCTTTGTGTGTGGGGGGAAGGGTGGGGACGGTGGGGGCGTCTCCTCTGGACGCTGCTCGGGCGGACGCCCGCTGGGTCCGACCCCCAATGGAAAGGCCGCGCGGGACGAAAATCATCGCGAGGAAAAACGTCGGCAAAAGGGTTCCGGTGCCTGTTTTCGTGCTGGGGGTAAAGTCTGAAGATCCGGGGAAGGTGGTGACCTATATGGAAATCGTAAACACAGTCGTGGGGACAGCTGAAGTCTAACTTGACTGTTCTCTGCAGGCCTTTGGTGTCTTTATCCCTCCAGAAGAGATGACGAGAACCCCGCAGTGTTTATTGATAAAACATTTGCAGACGCCTTTTTTTTTCTGGCAATTAATTGAACTCGTTAAAATTATGTAGTTGGTCGGGCTTCCTCCCAAACTCTGGAGCAGAGAGTACTTTTTGCTCGCTCGTTTTACCCGTTGCAAAGTCTTCCTTTTCTGCCACCCACAAATAACAAGCTTTCATCAGTGGCTCAGAGTGAAAAAGAGCTAGGGAGAGCCTTAACCGCTCATTTTCTTTTAAACAAAACCTTATTTTTTATAGCAAGACAGTGCCTTCAGGTTTACAAGCCTAGCTCTGCACTATCAAAAAACCTTTTCTATTGTGGAGTTTGTGATTCTTTCTGAAAATCCTGGGTTGAACCGATTTACTTAAAACATACCAGCGAACAAATGAACAGGATGAACAAGGCTGTGGAGGAACTGTTTAACCAGGTTGTGAAAATGCATTTTCCAGGCCCTTTAATTGTGCCCCTGTTGTTAAACTAGCTGCAGCTGTTACCTGAGAAAGTGAGGGTTTGGTTTTTTTTTTAATGGTCCCCAAAACAAAGTATAGTAATACCAGTGGAATATGATCAATCCAGAGCCAAAGAACTTCACCCTCACCTCCCCTCCCTCAAATTCTGGGGCAGTAGTTCTCAAACCTTAATTTGTTGCTTAAAATGCCAGTCCCACTCCCAGAAATTGGATTCTCAACGTCTGTCGCAGAGGATGCATTTGAAGTAAGCACCCACTGGAGCCATGCTTTGTTACTGGTGATCTGGGGACCACATTTGGAGAAACACCACCATAGGACTGGCCGGAGAATTTTTAGAACTGCCCTGCTCCCTTATCCCTTTGTTGATTTACTCTCCCCTGCCCCTAACTAGTCTCCGGAAGGAAACCAGAAAAGATAGTTTTCTGGGACTGGGACACCAAAGTAGGGAATGACTTTCATACATGTTCTATATTGCCCTGGTGGTTTAGAGATAGCCAGTGCCTATTAATTTGCCCTTTTTCCTTCTGGGGGCTACTTTAAGAATCATCAGACCAGCAATGCCATTAGGCCAAATTTCCCCTCTTGCAGCTAACTCAGTCTCTTTCCCTTAGAACCTCGGCAACCAGAGCCATGTAATTCCCATGGCCTTGAGCTCTCAGGTTTCCTGGTATATAGCAGTACCGGTAGCACTAATGAGGGCTTTCAGTTCAGCTGAACAATTCAGTCATCAAATACCCCAGTAATGCCAATTTTGTGCAAAGCACTAGATGAGGCCATTTTAGTAACAACATTGCAAAGATGGCACAGAGGTACCACCATCTTTGTGCTTCCTGGAGGCAGAAGTGAGGGCTGCATAACCTCTGCTGCCAAAAGCTTTTTCCATTTCTTAGTCCTTCTTCAAATAGATGTGTAGGGATGCGGTTAGAGTTAGGCTATGTGTTTCAGACTTCTTTTCTGTCTTTGGTATCTTTTTGGTGTCTGATTTCTCTTACTAATCGATCTTTTTCTGTTGGTTCACAAAATATCACATCTTTCTTTCTATAGTGCTGGACTTGCTGATTATCATGTCTTCCTCTGCCCCCAAATCTGAACATGCCCACCCCTCCTTGACTAACTGGACTAAAAAATTTAGGTAAATTGTTGGAATAGGGAATGATTTCTAGTTGGAAGACCCATAGTTGTGGAAATAGGAGGCTTAGAGATGTAAGGAAACCTATTACAAATTTATCTAGTGCAATCCTCTCGTCTTTCAGATAGGGAATCTGAGAGATGAGATGGCAGAGTGAAGTCTCCTGGCTTCTAGCCTAGTGTTCTTCCCACTAAATCATCTCAAGAAAAATGTTTCAAAAGTGGGAAAGGTCCAGAAAATTCGTTTATAAGGAGATGAAGAAAATCGAGAGACTTTCACATGACTACAAAAGCAGTATTATCTGAAAAAATGGAGATTGAAGGAGAGTGTGATCTAACCATAGGAATGAACAGTGGCAATACCAAAATAAGAAACTCTGAAGCTTGAAACAAGTAGTAAAAGGACAAATAAGAGCAAATAGGTAGTTATCTTGTAATCCCAGGAGATGTTATGAACTCAATATTTTTTTAAAAGATTCAATAAAGGTTAGGATAAGTACATTGGTGAATTTTTATTAAATGTTAGATGTTTGAGCAATGTCCAGAATCTTTTGAAGTTGTCACATAACTATACTGTTGTCCTTACCAAAGTTATTAGGTACCTCTGTGAGACAGAATATAAGACTGATGTAACTACTAATATGATTCAGTATATTCTAATGGGAAATGAGATTATTGGAATAATATATGCATTTCAGAATTGTACGAAGAAGAGTATGGATGAGAGAAGAGAACCTTTTGATATTTTTGCTTGGAGTCCCCAAATTAGACATTGTAGAATTGTTCTTATATATTCATGAAAATAGAATTAGAAATACCATAGTAAGGGCTTAATAATTTGTAGACATGATTATATACCAGACACTGTACTGAATGCTTTTACACCCGTTGTCTCATCTTACAGCCAAGGAATCTAACACTAAGCTTAAGCTTGCCCAAAGTCATACACCTAGTAAGTGGCAGAGCCAGTGTTCAAACTTAAATCCCAGTGACTCCAAAGCGATTAAGATTTATACCCAATAGTGACCTCATTATACAGTTGACCTTTGAACAACACTGGTTTGAACTGCACAGTTCCACTTCCACGGGATTTTTTCAAATGGCCACAGTTCAGATGACCCGTACCGCTCAAACCTGTTATTCAAGGGCCGACTCTGCGGTTGGGAATCTGCGTGTGCAGAGGGCTTATGTGGAGTTTGGTCTACACAGAGAGGTCAGCATCCCTAACCCCACGTTGTTCAAGGGTCAGCTATACTTCGTTAGGTTGTATAAGCATGTGGACTTGGAGCCAGTCTTTCCTGGGTTCAAATTCTAGCTCCTCCATTTACTAGCTTGGATAAAGTATTCATCAGTTTCTATGTCTCTGAAATAGTGATTGTAATAGTACCTACTACTCAGAGAGTTACTAGGATTGGATTAATTCATGTGAAGTGCTTAGAACTGTTCCTGAGACATTTTAAGTTCTCGGAAAATGCTGGCTTTGTTTTTTAACATACTATTTTCTTTAGATTCAGATTGTCCTTTCCACTTTTGAAATTTTAAGGCTTTATGATAAGTATAGATATAAACTATCTCTGTTATTACTAAAGCAGGAGGAGCCTTACTAAAATTTTGGAAAGCACTGGGGTGTAGTGGAAAGATCTGTGACCTTTCCACATAAGACTCCTTCCATGCATTTGTCCTAAATCTCTTTGATGGGCGAGGGTGAAATTTAATTTTTGTAGTTGTATCTGTGTATTAGTTTGGTAGGGCTGCTGAGTGCCCTAGGAAACTAATACACAGATACAACTGCAAAAATTTGTTTTCCAAAAATTCTGGAGGCTGGAAGTCTGAGATCAAGTGTTGGTTGGGTTGGTTTCTTCTGAGGCCTCTCTCCTTGGCTTGTAGATGGCCGCCTTCTCCCTGTGTCTCCACATGGTCTTCTCTCCGTGCCTGTCTGTGTCCTCATCTCTTAAAAGGACACCAGCCCTATTGGATAGGGCCTGCCCTAGTCGTTTCACCTTAATTACCTCTTGAAGTCCCTATTTCCACACAGTCCCGTTCTGAGGATAGGACTTCAACATAGGAATTTTGAGAACACAGCTTAGCTCATAACAATCTGTTTTGGGAATTACATGCCAGGTAATCCAGATACTCCATTGCCCTGATTGTTGAGCCTTGGGGCTCAAGCAGCATTCTTTGTCCTGAGCCTGCCTACCTGTCCTACCTTCTACCTACTGTGTTTCCCCGAAAATAAGACCTAGCTGGACAGTCAGCTCTAATGCATCTTTTGGAGCAAAAATTAATATGAGACCCGGTATTATGTTATACTCAGTCTTGTAGTAAAATAAGACCTGGTATTACATTAATATTTGCTCCAAAAGCTGCATTAGAGCTGACTGTCCGGCTAGGTCTTATTTTCAGGGAAACGGTATGACTTAGGACCGTACTTGCTGTTGAGTAGCCTAAGCAACACATGCCTCTGCACTGACTCATTGCTTTGGATTTACAGCTATCAGGATTATCTTGTTATCCTACTGAGCTGCTTGAGAAATTATGCCATGTATTTTAAGTAAATTCCTAATTTTGTCTGGTAAGCATATTTCCTCTTTAGATAGGAAAATGTCAAAAATCTCTTATGTAGCAATATATTGTTTTATTTTTAAACTTTTAAAATTTTCTCCTAAACTGTTCAAATCTTTTTTAAAAATAAAAATCTCAATCATTTTCTTGAAGAGTCCCCTGTATTTAGAGATACATTTTCCTTTTTTCTCATTTTAAAAGGAATAACACATTCATTTGAGAGACTTTGGAATTTTCAATAAAACACAGTTTTAAAATAAATCACATGATAAGCCTACAATTATGGGAGAATAATTATTAATATTTTCAGTATTTTTTATGAATATGTTCATTGTTTCAACCTGCCTTTTCTAAACCTAATATATCAATATTCTTTCATGCTATTTTAGTTCTAAAACATTTATTTTTAGTATTTTAATGTAATGAATTACACTAATTGATTTTAGCATGTTAAGCCAATCCTTGTCGTAATGTATTATACCTTTTTATGTATCTGGATTTGATTTTTTAATGATTATTTCAGGATTTTTGTGCTTTGAGAGAAAGTGGCCTATATTCCTTTTTGGTAATGCTCTTATCAAGTTTGGGGTCAATGTTATGCCGGCCTCAGAGAACGAATTGGAAAATAGACCCTCTTTTTGTATTCTCTGGAAGAGTGTATAAAATTGATGTAATTTTGTTCTTAAAGGCATGGAAGAATTTGCTAGTCAAGCCATTTGGTCCTGGAGGGGTTTTTTTGTTTTTGTTTTTAGGGAAAGGTTTTAATTATGGATTATGGTTTTGTGAGTGTGTGTGTGTGTGTGTGTGTGTGTGTATGTACACATATACATGTATATCAGTAATATATCATCTGTGTATGAATGCACACATAATAAATATATTAAGATATTTATTGCAGGGAGTTGGCTTACACAATTGTGGGGACTAGACTAGGCCTTCAGGAAAAGCAGGCTGGAACTGCTGAGCAGGAGTTAAAGCTGCAGTTCAGTCAAATTTCTTTTCCTCAGAGAAACCTCATTTAAAGGCTCTCAATTGATTGGATCAGTCCCACCCAGATTATCTAGGTTAATCTTCCTTGCTTAAAGTGATTACAGACTTTAATCCCATCTACCAAATACCTTCACAGTAATGCCTAGATTCGTGTTTTGATTAGATAATTGGACTGTGGCCTCCCCAAGATGACTGTATAACACTGAGCATTGTACCTTTTTACTCAGCTTTTCTGAAGGATGTGTTATTCCAGCGGATAGGACTAAAACCAGCGCATGGAAGTAAGTCATGCTGGGAGTGGGGAGGAAAGCGAACTTCAGCTCAACCGGGGGGAAAAAAATTTCCCCCAAGGATTTCTGTCCAACAGCAGTGAGCTAAGCAAGAGACTCTATTTGTGGATCACTTTAGGTAGACAGTGAACTAGTAGAAGTGTTTTTATTGTCCTAGATGGAAGAGGATTGAAATCCCAGATTTTTTTGAGATTCATGACTGGTAAAATTGTGGGAGAAAATTGGGAGCCCATCATAAGTTTGCCAGCACTTGAGGACATTTTAAATAATTAGGCGTCATTTTTTATCATTATTTCACAAAAGAAAAGCCATATTGAATATTTAGAAAGTCAAGACATAATTTAGGTAAAGGACAGTCCTTCCTAAGAAAGCATTACACTAACATATAACATCATTTTTGAAATCAGGATGTATCTTAAAACCATGTATGTATTTAATCTGATAATGCTTTTTTTCCCCCAGAAAACCTGTTCCTAGATTGATGATGTCTGAGTCAATGTCAAGTGTCTTAAAACTGAGGAGAGAGAGAGAGAAATCGTTTTCATTGTCCTCATTTTTGCTAAAAATCAGTGAAAACTTCTGACACTTAATTGCTACCTGTCCTTGAGCCATCTTCTGACACTGATTTGGATTGTCTTCAAAATTTTCATCATGTACTGATCCATGGATCTGTTCCCTTAACACCTTCAGATCTTTTCTTGGCCGTAGAAACACTTAGCTCTTTCCTATAAAATGGGCGACTGTATTGACTGATAGATTTGTTTGTTTGTTTGTTTTTACACAAGAGGCATTGATCCTTGTTTTATTCACACAGTAACATTCCACTTTGGGCATCGTTTGGATGTAGATACAAAAGAAGGCAGATGGCAGCATAAACAGCCATTGTGTCCATCAGGCATGTGGTGGCAGCGCAGCCAGTGTGTGGTCCCTCAGGACCTCCCGGTAGTTGGGAGGAACGCTCTGCTCCCTCCACCACTTCATGCCAAGGTGTTTTACAAGACTTGGCTTATACTTTAAAATTAAGGGTCACAGTGATTAAAAGCAACATGGTCACGATGGGCTGAGTGAGTGACTAGTCGCTCCTAGGCCGCTTAGGACGCGTCTTGGAACGAGAAAGCGAGGAGCAGTATTGCGTCCTTATCCTCAGCAGGTGCGTGCCGGTAGATCACGACAGACACGTGAGATGGCCTTTCCCCCCCTGCTCAATGGAGAAGCACCCTTTCATTTAAAAAAATGTTTTTTCATTGCACTGCCTTGCACTGTTTCTTAAATATATTATTGCTAATAGCATATCCCTTGGCTATTCCTTGGCAGTTTGCCATTAAGTAATCTTGAAGAGCTTGTGTAGCTCTTCCTTTGGAGGGTTTTAGGTAATAGCAAGCAGAGAGTGTCCTGGACGTTAGGGACCTCACCCCAGAGATTTGTCATTCGTTGACTGGCTTTTTCGTAGGAGCCATGAGCTTTGCCAGGTCTGTTATGTGCTTTGAATTGTTCTGAGCTTAAAGGAGTTGTTAGAATGACCATAACTAGTTGGATCCAATCAAGAGATTGAAGCACCCTGTGTGGAAATTACAGAATTTCATCTACCCAATTTTTAGGTACTAAAGTTGAAAGTTACAGAAAAATTGAATGAGATCTCAGTTTGAACTCAGATTGTAAAATCAACCTCCATCTGGAGGCAACTGTTTTAGAGGTTCTCTCATAGCAACTAAACAGAAAAGGTGCTACCGTGTTTCCCTGAAAATAAGACCTAGCCAGACCATCAGCTCTAATGCATGCTTTGGAGCAAAAATTAATATAAGACCCAGTCTTATTTTACTATAAGACCGGGTCTTATAATATAATTATAATATTATATAATATATGATATGATATAACATATATTTAATATAATATATAATATCTGGTCTTACATTAATTTTTGCTCCAAAAGACGCATTAGAGCTGATGGTCCGGCTGGGTCTTATTTTCGGGGAAACACGGTAGGTGTGCTCATTGTCAGCACAGAAAGGTTGTATGTCCAACCCCAGATCTTGGGTGTGGAATCATATCTTCAAAACTATAAGACTTATTACATAGAAACCATGAAGTATATCAGACCTAAAAGGAGAGGTCACGCAACATAATGGTCACATACATAAATGTTAACAGTATAAACTCTGAAGCCAAAAGTCTGGGTTTGAAGCCTGGCTCCACTGTTTATTATGTGACTGTAAGAACTTTTCCTTAACCTCTTTCTTCCTCATCTGTAAAATGGGGTAAATAATGGCACCTACTTCGTAAAGTTTTTTGAGTATTAAATAACATTAACCAAGTACTTAGAACAATATATAGCACATAATATGTGTTAAATCAATAAAGTAAATCCATCTGGACTTAAGATGTAATGTTTATGGTAATTTGACATATTTGAAGAATCTCAGCGGATTAATTTGTGATTCTAATAAAAAATGTCTTCTTGAGTAATTGAGTTTAGGTTTAATAGTTTTCAGATGTAAGAAAACTGCTAAGTTTGAAAAGAGTTGCAATATTTAAGAATTTCTTGAGATATACTAGATTTATAAGTTTAAATATTTAGGATTTACTAGAGTTTTTTGAGTACTTAAAGATTTGCTTGATAAGCCATTGAAGTACTAAAACAAGAAAAGAGATTAAAATTATAAGCATAATTTAAAATGTTTGATGGAAACACCAATTTAGGATAGTGGTTATAGGGGATCAACTACACTGTCACGTTTTATATTAATATTTTAAACCAAGTGGTAAGTACAAGAGTTTTTATTATATTGTCCTTTAAATCTTTTTGTTTATAGTACAGTAATTTTTTAAATTAGGTAATCTGATAAAGTTGTAAACGAAACTATTTAAGGGCCTTTAGACAGTTATAAATTGAATGTAAGTCTTAATTGAAATCCAACTAACTATAATACAGAATTACAGCATTTCAGTCAGCAATACAGTCTTTTTCATATAGGCACAAAAGCTGTTCTTGGACATGTTATATTAACAAAAGGTAATAACTAAGAGCATTAAGTTAGGGATGCCAAGTAGAAGAGACAGAAAAATATATCCAGGCAATTATATTCTTGTCTCTACTGTTGTGCTTTTATCTGCCAGCCTGTTAGCCTGGCCTCCGCAGGCTATAGAGCAGAAGGAAGGAAAAGGGAATGGAACCAGGTGCTCCAGCCTTTCCATGGGAATGGGAATGCCCTTTTCTCTCCTGCATCTCTGTTCTTGTTGTGACTTTCTTCTCAGGTAGAAAAGAGGAACAGAAGTGGTTCTGACAACAGACATCTTTGAACTTTATGACCTGCCCATCTTGTATAGTTTTTGCCTTAAATTCTGTTTTGTAGGCTATTAATATAGCCTCACCAACTCTCTTTTGGGTATTTGCCTGTTTTTCTATCCGTTGCCCATTTTTCTGTTAGGTTAGTTTCATAGCATTTTCATAAACCCTCATTTAATATTGTGATAACAACTCTTTGTAGTCTGTTGCAAATGTAATTTTTCCACTCTATTTTTGTTTATAGGATCCCTTGCCATACAAAAGTTTAAAAATTTTTTTTTTTTGTAGTCAGATTTGTCTTTTTTTTATTAGCTTTTGGTCTTGATTTTTTGAAAAGCCTCCCTATCCCAAGATTGTAATCTCCTAGAATATTCTTCACATAGGATATTATTGTGATTCAGTCTCTCATGCATGAAATGAAAGATTGTATTAGATGAGTTGTTCCCAAACACAGCCAGTCCACGGGATCACCTGCAGAGCTTGTTAAAAATTCACATTCTCAGATCCCACCCATTTTCTAACAAGTTCTTTTTGATGATTCTGATTATCAGCTAGACTTGAGAACCACTGGACAATATAATCACTAAGGTCTCTTCTGATTCTAAAATATTACTTTTCTGTGTTATGTAACTCTTGTGCTTACCATTATCTCAACAATTAGATTGTAAGCTTTTTGGATGTAGGCAGGACTGTCTTAGTTACTACCGTCTTCCTGTTAACCATTGAGGTCTTATTACTTTACACTTAAACAATTCCAATAACCTCTTCTTTAAACTCTTCTAGTCCATCTGTAGCTGTATTATCTTAAAGCAACATTTTGAACATGACACTTCTCTGTGTAAAAACTTTGGCTACAAGACAAAATCCTAACTATTTCACTGTGTAATGCAAGGCTTCCATAAGCTGGCTCCAACTTGTTTTTCAACTTATCTTCCCCCAAGGCTGTTGTATACAGCCATCTAAGTTGTGCATTGCGCGGCTCCTTAGATGATGGTATGCCTGGGCTTCCCTGGAGTTGTGTGATATGTTGGTAACGCTGATTTCTCCCATACTTTTGCATTAATCCTTCACTCGAGCCTGGTTGGTCTCCCCCGCCCCATCATATGGAAATAAAGCTTTGTTCACTCTTACTTTCCTGCCTGTTAAATGCCATTGACCTTGTCTAGAATGCCATTTTCTCTTTCCTCTCTCAAATTTCTGCCGACTAACTTCTACAGAGTGGAGTATTAAAAAGCCATTAAAAACCATGAAGATTTCTGATCGCTCCTATGGAGTGATTTCCAGGATATATTGTTAAGTAAAAACAGCAAAGTACAAGACTGGATGTGGTGGTCCTTCCATCTTTTGTATAAGAAAAAAGGAATTAAGAATTTATATGTATATGCACATATTGTGCTTCTACAAAGAAACATGAAGCATAAACAAATTAATAAAACTATCTGTAGGGGACAGATGGGAAGACATTGGAGGGAAAAGGGAAGGGAGAGACACTTCTGAGCATTCCTTTTATATAACACTAACTTTTGAACCATGTAAATGTTTTTACATATTCAAAAAATAAATTTAACCAAAAAAAGAATGCTATATTTGAGCATAAAGAGAAACAAATGAGCCTAATTTACAGGACATACAGAGAAAAAATAACCTGAACATAGCACACTGTACATCCCTAATAGGATGTACTTTCAGGACAAAAAGAACTGCCCCCCAAAAGACAGTAGGTTTATTGTTAGTAGTAATATTGATGTTACAATATTAAAACTAGTTTATGAAACAAGATTTTCCATGTAAGGGAAAAGATATACTAATATAAAATAAGTAAGGAAGAACTGTAGTGTTGAATTTGAGTTGAAAACATCAGTGTAAACTTGTGGTTGTTTAAAAAAAATCCTCAACTTTGTCTACTAAAATGACCTAGCAGCAGTGACACCCAAATAGTTATGAGGACACCTGGTGCTCAGATCCTGATTTATAAATGCCACTTCCAACACTGAAAGGAACAAAGGCTCCAGGAGAAATGGCTGGTTCTCGGGTCTGGAGCAGAGAAAGTTAAAAAAGAGTGAGCTTGGAGAAATCTTGTGCCAGGAAGCAGCCTCAAAAGCCAATAGAATTGTGTTAAAGTGACACAGGTGATGGCTTGAATGGAACCCCACTAGCCATAATTAGGACAATTTGAAGCAAAAATTGGGGACAATTTGAAAAAAATTATGATGGTAATAGGTTATTATAATATGCTAGATTAACACAAATCTTTGAGTTCATAATGATGCTTTAAAAGAAAAAGATAAGGGAGAGTGAAGAAATAGTCTTACTTCACAGAGGGATGCTAGACAGTAAATCCAGGTGGAATGAGAGAATCAGAAAGGCATCATTTTATAGCCCTAGATGTGATAACGGATTCAGGCAAGAATCATCAGTAGATGCTGAAAGTAGGTCAAAGGAGATTGGGAGATAGGATATTACATCTCTCTTTAGGGTTATGGTTAGGGTTACCACTTTAACCAGGTGATCAAACTTATCCCCATAGTGGGATAACCTGGCATTATGTGCCTCTGGTGTGATGGCAGCTGGAAAGGTACACCTGCGATCCATGTAGTAGTCTTATAAAAAAATTTTTTTTTAACTTGTGTCTCATCACATGGGAACAATGAGACAGATCCAGGATGTGGGAACTGACCTAAGACTCGTAAACTATCAATTTCATGGAAAAAAACAAACAATGGGGGAGGGATGCAAGGTTAAAAGATTCAGAATAACCAAATGCAAGGAATGAACCTTATTAAATTATGGATCCAAGAAAAGGCTATAAAAGAAAATCTGAAACCAATTGAATAAATTTGATTATGAATTACTTATTATTCATATTATGAAATTGTTCATTTTCTTAAATATGAAAACAGTACTGTTGTGTTTTGTCGGAGAATGTTCTAATTCTTAGAATATGCACGATGCAGTATTAGGTACGAAGGGTTGCGGTGTCTAACTTGGAAGTCACTCGGAAAAATAGTGCGCGATAGGAGAGGAGAGGGAGGGCACACTAACGAGGCAGGATAAGCATCCGTAAGGCTGCGGGATGTATACGTGTACTACCGTGCTGGCTGTAATCAGTTTTTTCAGTTTTCCTGTAAATTTGAAACGTTTCAAAATAAAAAGTTGAGGAGAAAATCTTATCTTTACTTCAGAGCCCAGCTCGGATTTTGTCTCCTATGAAAACTTTTTTTTCCCCAACCACACTAGTGAGAGGTGATTTTCTCATATGAATTTTTGACTTTTATGCTTATCTTATGACACTCAAATCTGAATGCAGATGAGAGCTGCCTGAGAGGTTGACACTTTTTTTTTTTTTTTTTTAAATAACAAGTCCTAGTCCCACTGTACGCCAATGGAGAAAGACTCTCAGAGGATAGGCCTGAGAATCTGGAACCACCGGTTTGAACCACTTATGCTGTATTTGCTCCTTAAATGTATTTATCTTTTGCATATATCCCCACGTAACAAGCATGGGAGCTTAGGACCAACCTGTGAACGTGTTGCTCCAGCCTTTGTGTCCTTCCAAGTGGGTACACAGTTACCTGTGTCCTCTACACAGTAAGTGTTTGGTAAATATGTGCTGACTATATACGTTGACTGATTTGTTGATAATCTGAAGCGATTACCAGAAACTTCTCTACTGTTTTGAGAGATTGAAAAAGAAAACTAGGTGATAAAAGTGCTTAGTCATAAAAAGATCCATTAGAAAGCTGTGTAGGTTTTAGTTCTAAAATTATAGGTTTGGGTTACAGAAATAACATGTTTATTATAAGCAAATGCTTGGAATTAAGAGTTAACAGTGGTATTATCATAATTGAGTTTTATTACCTCTGCCAGCAGGCGGAGTCAGAATCCAGTACTTACTCTCTATAAAAATACAGATACCCAGGGATACAAACAGAGGGTTGTGGGTATTGGAATTGCGATGAGGGATGATATGGTGGCTAGGTATCAAGGTAAGAAAGGAGAAACAAGTCGAGATTTTTACAAATAAGGTTTTTGAATGATTTTTATAAGCTTGAAATTAGTTTTGAATACATAAATAGTAATAATAACAGCTAACATTTTTTTCAATGTTTACCATATGCCAGACACTGCTTTATGTGAAGCATTTGTAATCTCTAAAACAGTGCTTCCAAATAGACCTAGATACTATTATTATTCTTAATTTACAGATGAGAAAAATTGAGGCTCGGAGAAGTTAGTCACGTGCCCAGGTTCATATAGCTAGTAAGTGGTGAATCAAGGCCCAAAGCAGACTGTGTGGTCCCAAAGCGTGTGCTGGTAAATATGGGAGGCGGGATAGTTTCCCTGAATTGAGACTTTGTGAGGAAGTAGTAGTACGGCACATGGGAGAACATTTTATAGCATCAATTCTTTGAAAAGAAAAAGAAACAAAAGAGAAAGGAGTTAGGGGACGGGGGTTCATCTTTACTGGGGATTAATTATACAATTGCTTAGGCTCACAGGGAGGGTATGTAAGAAAGGCACGTAGGGAGACCTTGACCAATATTCAAGAAATGCAATATCATGAGAAGTTTTCTAGTATAGCTGTAATATTAATCTAGAAATATAATCTATCTTTAAAGTATGTAATATATTTAAGTGTATTAAAATAGCTGAAGTAAACACATTTTACTTTTTTAATAAAAACTTTGATTAAACACTCTCTCTTAATAAACATCAAAATTGCTCTGGTATTAGTAGTTTCAATTATCCACACACCTTTTTTGTTAATATTTCATCGGAATGAGTTATGGCAGTAATATGTTTAGGTAAAGCAAATTTTTACTTCCACATAGAACAAACAAAACTACATTCTGAGTCATAAACTGGTGCAGGGAGTCTGAATGTGTGAAACTGCCATCTCCATTAAATTTTATGTTCTGTGAAATGTAGCACAGTAATTCTAAACTAATAAAACTGGTGTTACTGCAAAAATATATATATAAATGAGTAGTTAAGACATAATTTTAAATGTTAAAAGAAAAAAATTTCCCCGTTGACAACTTAAATGTATCATTTTAGAACTTCTAGATAAGTGACACAGAAAAACGATGGCAAGATATTAAAATAAAATTATATATGACATTGGCACAGATATAGATGAATCAGTGGAACAGTTTAAAAACCAGACCAAACATGTTATATGTTAGTATTGGATAATATTGACATCTCAAATCAGCGTGGAGAAAAATGGACTCTTCAAAATATATTGTTAAGGCAGTTAGTTGGTTAACCATTTGAATTTTATTAGATCCATACCTAATGCTGAATGCCAAAATAAATTCTATACAGGTTGAAGATTAAATGTTAAAAAAAAAAAATTGGAAGTTGAGTAAAATTTAGTACAACCATATAATAGAATACAACCAATTTTCTGTATGCCGAGAATACAAAATAGTATTTACAGTAGAATTGTAAATTGTAAAAATAAAAGAAATATATTTGTGTATTAATACTGAGGAAAGTCAGGAAGAGGAATTATGAGTGATTTTTATCTTTTCAGTATTTTCTGCCAGGAGCAATGAACATGTACTACCCAAGTGCAGGATTATTGTTTACCTTTGTTCTTTTAAAATTCTGCTTCAGTAAAAGAGATAAAGAAAAGATAGCTTGAAAGTGGAAAGGAAAAATTTTTCCCTGAGGGAAAAGTGGAAAGACAAAAAAGGTCAGGAGCAAATGAAAAGTTAGGCAACTGAGATAAAAAATAATTCAAAGAATTCCAAAAGCAATACACTAATTTCACTGACTCAAAAAGAGAACGGTAGATGAAATCAGGAGAACCATACAATAGTCAGAACATAAAAAGTATACTCAAAAGTGGAGGATGAGCACGATGAACCAAGTACGTGCTAACTAAGCAGTTGTAGAAGGGAGATCCACATACCCAAATTTATCTCCTGTCTTTGTACAGCACTTTATGCTTTTTGAGGACTTTTCCGTACATCCTATTCGAGAAAGGATTGTCTAAATCGTAGTGACAGATATCCCTTTTTTTTTTTTTTAAAGATGTTATTGGGGAAGGGGAACAGGACTTTATCGGGGAACAGTGTGTACTTCCAGGACTTTTTTCCAAGTCAAGTTGTTGTCCTTTCAGTCTTAGTTGTGGAGGGCGCAGCTCAGCTCCAGGTCCAGTTGCCTGTTGCTACTTGCAGGGGGCGCTGCCCACCATCCCTTGCGGGAGTCAAACCGGCAACCTTGTGGTTGAGAGGACACACTCCAACCAACTGAGCCAGCAGGGAGCTCAGCAGCAGCTCAGCTCAAGGTGCCGTGTTCAGTTTTAGTTGCAGGGGGCGCTGCCCACCATCCCTTGAGAAATCGAACTGGCAACCTTGTGGTTGAGAGCCCACTGGCCCATGTGGGAATCGAACCAGCAGTCTTTGGAGTTAGGAGCATGGAGCTCTAACCGCCTGAGCCACCAGGCCAGCCCCTGAATTTTTTTTCAATGAGTACTTTTTTTTATAAGCAGTAAAACAATAATAATGCTATTTTTTATTTATGGAAAAATATAACCATTCTATCACAGGATTCTTGCATTACAACCGCAACTCCTGTTTGATAAGAACCACAGCAGCAGTAACCCTGAAAACTACTGGTTTTCTCTTTCATTTCTGACAAACCATAGAAGAAACAACTATAGTCAGTAACAGATGAAAGGCAAGATGGTCTGGGGGAAGCAGTGTGATTGGTTGGGAAGAATATGGGAATACAAGGACCTAAGTTTGGAATCTGTCTTTGTCTTTTAGCTAGAGTCGTGATTCGGGGCAAGTTGCTAACCTCTCTCAAGCTTTTTTTCTTTTTTTTTCCCCCCTCCTTCCCCCAGCAGTATAATTAAAATATCTCTCCTGGGGTTGTTTCAGTATCAAATAAGATTAGGTTTGTAAAATATCTTTGTAGACTGTGGTTCAGGAATAATAATAATCAGCGTTTATTGAAGGGTTACGTGCCAGGCACTACGCGCTTTTTAATGTATTACCTCATTTAATCCTTACTTCAACCCTGTGTGGTTAATGGTTATTATCCTGTCTTACAAGTGAGCAAGTTGAGACAGAGAGACTTGGGAACCTGCCCAGGGTCACAGTTACAACAGAAGAGAAGATCATACATGGGGAGAAATGTAGCAAGAGGCCCCTGAGAAGTATTCACGTCTCACCATCTGCCTGAGTTCTTTGAGAAGACAGCAAGTATGTGGGAAGAGAGGACCCAGTGGAAATAACTTGCCGACAGGGGTCTCTCTGCTAATTCAAACAGCTGTATTATGGGTTTGGGGACATAAGGTAGGAAAATCCCAAGATTTAGAAATGTTAAGCATAGAGTTTATATGGGCTTAATACTGGAATGGTCTTACTCAGTATTTTTATAAATAATCTAGAAAACGGAAAACCCGAAAGCCTTAAATAGTCAGAAGACAGAATTTCTTCTGAGATTGGAACATTAAGGTTGCACATGCAAAGGTTAGTGAATAGAACCATGACCGAAAAGCTTCAGTGGAGTTTGTTTAAAACACACACGCACATGTGAGCACACCCAGAGTACATTTTGAAGGTGGCAACCTCTTAGCTATCAATTAATAATATCCTAGAAGGTGATCATGTAGATATTTTAGATTGTATCTATCAACTCTGTTGGCTCTCCCCCCATCTTCACCCCTTTTCTATTCCCAGAAATCCTGGGTATCACCAGAGAGGATACCTGAAGCAAAACGGATCTGTTCACCTCTCATAGAAAACATTAACAGGGTTCTCATTACTGTGCATAAAGGAAAGAGCGTAATGGAAGTAGACCAACGTCAATGATAGACAATTAGAGTAATTAAAGAAATGTAGTGGTTTTTCACATAAGAACAGACCGAAAGGACTAGGATTTGTTGGTCTGAAATGAAGGTTTGGCAAAGATGTAATTCCTAAATTTAATTATGGAGTATAAATGAAGGGTGTATTGATTTATTTACCAAGTTCTATGGCATTCTACCGTATCTTCTCCACCCAGCTCTTACACAGAGAGGAGACATGGCCCTGAAGTAAAAGCTCATACCCGTGCACCATTAACATTCTGAAAACATGATGCTGTTGAGATGCGTCCATGTTAGGTTTGATTGTCCCCAACCCCGTTCCAATGAGATTTTTAAAATCTGACTAGCTCAGTGGTAAGACATTGAACTTAATGGAACAGTGATCTGTGTAATTATCTTGTTTTCTTCAGAAATAATTAGAGGAAATTGGAAGTAAGAAGAAAGTACATAGACATTATCTAGAGATTATTTTGGATTAGTACTAGAAATGATTATGTTCTAGAGAGAAACCAGTGTGCCCTTTTTTAGGTGCAAGGAATGTGTGGAGATAATTCCACTATCAAAGATGGTATGTAAATTTACCAAGATGGGACATTATGATGCTAAATGTTTTGCTGTTCCAGTTCAGCAAAATCAAGGCTTAACAAAATATGGGCCTCTTTATAGGAGGCCTGTGAAATAAATAATAAAAATTATGTTTGTGTACTTCTTTAAGAATGTATAAAAATGCTTTCACATGTAATGTGGAAGTGAAGCTTGAGCTGGCTTGCTAGATGTTAAGTTTTCTTTGCTACACAGCTGTATAGTCTTGAGTTTCATTAATATATTTCTAACTCCTAGTTCTTTTCTGAAGCAGTCTCTTCAGTTACTGGTGGGTATGCCAGGGGTGTTGTGATCCTTTGCTTCTTGTCATTGTACATTACTGTGACTTTTGGGACTGTTGGCCCAAAATAGTTCTGTAGCAATAGAAGACTATATTGTTGAAGTGCTTTGCTTATTTCTTTCTCTTTTTTTCCCCCCTTAGATCTGTTCTGAGGACCAAGATTCATTTGGGGGATGGTTACAGAATTGAACCATGGTAGGCAATGAAAATATACATTCAAAGTTGGATGGAACATCCATCCTGGAAGGGGAGTAGGCCCTTACTGTTAAGTTTCAACTGGTTGCTCTGGTGTATGTTGAAGAATTTGGTGTTACTGTTTTGGTTTCATAGGTCAGGAGAGTTTTGTTCTGTCATTCTAGGATTATAGAGGAATTAGTTCACAGGGGACTTTGGGAAATGTTGGATTAGGTGATTTTTAAAATGTGTACCAGTAGGCATTAATCCTGACATGGTTTCTGGAGAAAAGGAGTTCTGAAGCCAAATCCATTTGGGAAAACTCTGCAAACTGGGTTCTCAGAGTTTCAGAGTACGCTGTGATCTTGTTCACTGAAGCATTGTTGGTGATAGTTAAGTAAGAAACAAAATACTGGTAGATGTGAGAATAGAGTTGTGGAATATTATACAGCAGTTAGAAAAGGATGAACTTGATCTTCCAACATGGATGAATCTCAAGAACATGAATTTAGTTCAAAAGTCATATGATACCTTGTCATAGACACATCAGTTTTGTTGAAGGACCATAAAGTGGTTTATCAGTAAATGCCAACTCTTAATAAAACTCCTTGGAATAAAAAAAACAAACAAAAAATAATATAAAAAAAAGAACATTAATTTAGAAAACATCACAGAATGAGAATGATGCATATAGAATATAATTTGTGTGTTGTTTTAAAAACTGTATGCTTTTACCAGTATATCTGTGTAACATAAGTGCATTTTTTATAAAGTCTAAAAGGATTCATACCAAGCAAGTTGTGATAGTTACTTGGAGAAGTGATGGACGGGATGATGATCAAAAAGTCCTTTTTAAGAAGGGAAATATTCATGTATTATTTGTAATAAAAAGTAGATAAATAAAATGCCTCCAAATGCTCAGCAAGTTACTGTCTTTTCCCTCATTGGAGCTATCTAGCCTGCTAATTCCAGTATATCTTTATATTTATTAATTTACTGTATACAAGTTAAACTGAGTTTTGAGCCCTGTTACTATAGAATAGGAAGAAAATATTTTCATTCTAGTCCATTAAAATCAAACTATTTTTCACATGTTGTAAGGAATAAATGAAGTAACTTATATAGTCTAGACTATGCAAATTTTCAAGAGCTAGGCTTTTGTACACTACTATATTTTGGTCCAAGAGATCTTTTGGAGCGCAACAAAGAGAAGCTGGAACTTGGTTCTTGAGCAGCTTTAGTATAGTTGAGAAGCAGCAGTTACAGGTTGAGTGAAACACTGTAGTTCAAAACCTGTTCAGCTTAGAGAAGCAGACCCCCTTTTACTCTTTCCAGTGTTGATGATAATGCTCTTTCCAATTTCATGGATCTTATTCTTTACCCTGTTCTGTAGACCTTATTTTGACGTCTTCCGAATCAAAATTGAGGGCAGTTGGTGTTCTATTTGACTTTACCAATTGCTAGGATCAATTTTAAGTGGCTGCATTTTTTGTGTAAATGTGTTTTTTCTTTAAGAAAGGGTAGTTCTGAAAAAGCTGTAGCCACGTATCAAGTTTTCTATCAGAACATTCAATTTATTGTCTCAATTTGCCTGACGTTGTAAGAGCCATTGTCTGAAAATAAAAGATTTCATCAACAGGACGTATCTTTTCTTTAAAATAATTTGTTTTCAGGCAGTGTCGATTGACTCATCTTTTCAAAGTGGTCATTTTAATATTTCATCCAAGTTAAAGCAGGGACTGATCAATGAACTTTATGCTAAAAAATGTATTAATATAGGTTATGAAGGGATTCAAATTTTAATTTATATTACAAATGTTTATTGGCACCTCTCCATGCTTGCATGTCAGGAAAATTCAGAATATTAAAACATGTTCTGCCCTTAGTGACCTAACTTCTTCCTAACTCGGTATTAGCATGCAATGCATATGCATAAAAATTGCTGGTGAAATTAGATGATTCTTCTACCGAAACACCAGATGGAAACCAGTACAGCATAAACTGTGGAAGTGCTAAGTAGGGCGAACTTCAGGAGTGTTTTCGGTAGTTGGGCAGCCCGAGATGGACGGGCTGCAGGGTGTTATTACCTGGAAGAAAGGTAGGCAGACTCCTGCCCAGGCCTCCATTCTGCCTAATCAGCAAATCCCCTGCACACAGCACTCACTCAGTAGGTGTTCATGATGGTCTCCCACTGCGTGGGGAGAGTTAGCCAGGGCATCTTGTGATTTTGAGGGTTTGCAGTTGAGCATAAGGTAGAGAGAGTGACAGAGAGAACTTGCAAAGAAGAACTTGAGCATTTGCAAGTCACATTGTGCATTCTTTAGTGCAAGTGACTTCTAGTTTCTCCTCTCATACTAGCACTGGAAACCTGTTTTGAGAGAATTCTAAATCATGCATATTCCTGTCTTCCAGGATTTTTTCCTGATCAAGCAGACAGTTCAGCATAGAATCCAAGGATGAATGTCCACCGTGGCAGTGAGAGCGACAGGTTGTTGCGGCAGGAAGCCAGCTGCCTGATGGATGAAACCTCAGCTGCAGCCCAAGAAAAAGAAACAAATAGCCTGACTTCTCCTGGTCTTCAAAATCTTACTTATCCTCTAGTTCCCAGGAATGAAGGTACGGTGATTAGATCTTCACTTAATTTGGAGGGCTTTCTGACACCTGAGCATCCACTCTACCCAGAAGACATAAATGTTCTTACTCTAAATAAAATATCCAGTTAGTTGGCTCAACTACGTATCACAGTTATATAAAGTGGATCATCACAGAAAATCTCCACTTATTTTATCAGTGTAGCAATGATGGTGTAAGACTTGGCAATAATGGTGTAAGAAAAATAAATTGTCATGAGTTTGCAGTCAGAAGACATTCAGATTCTAGCTCTGCTACCTATCAGCCGTCACCCTGGGTGAGAGCCTGAATCTTTCTGAGCTCTACTTTCTTAATCTAAAAAACAGGGATATTAATATTCTTACCTCACAAAGCCGGAAGATTATTGAATTAATGGTTGTGAAGGCTCTTGATAAACTGTTAGGTTCTTTTTAACTTTTAACAAAAACAATAGCAACAACAGTAATAGAAATTACCATTCATTGAGCATTCACTGTGCTAGGAATTTTATGTACTTTTTTTAGATCAAGGGTGGCAAACTGGTCAAATCAGAAACAGCTGCTTGTTTTTGTAAGGAAAACTTTGAAATACAGCCATCGTGCCCATTTGTTTACATATTGCCTGACTGCTTTCCTGTGACAGTGGCAGAGACTGACCCACAAAGCCCAAAATATTTACTTTCTGGCCCTTTACAAAAAGTTTGCTGCTTACTGCTTAATTGCTCTCCTTTTAAAGATGGGGAAACTGAAGCTTTAGTTTAGGTAAGTTGCGCAGGTTCACACTGCTAGGACATAGGGGACTGGGGTTTGAACCTGTGTCTTTCTGATCAGGTGGTGCTATTTTATATGTATCACCTGCCAGAAAAGCAGACTGACTGGCACCATTAGGGGGAGAATTTGTGCAGTGAATCTTCCTGCTCACCCTTTTAATTAAGCAGGGTGGAACCTGAGGCATCCTTCAGAAACCAACCCAGTTTCATTGCTGGGGGGCCAGTCAAGCTTTCTAAAGAGCTGAATTAATGGTTTAGATACCTACACTTTCATTTGTAAGAACAGCCCTTCCAGTGTGAAAGCCTGTCTCAGGTGATTCAAGTGTTTCTTGATACCAGCTTGCCTATGGATTGTGTGGAAACTTAGCTCTTGGTATGCAAACATAGAGCCACACTAAAAATTTAAATCCTACAGAAGTTGTAGGATGTGAACTCTAAATAGGTTATGGTCTAGATTTTGGTTTCCTTTGCTCTAGAAGCAAATGCGAAAAAAATTGAGTGTACTCTAGCTAACAGTTTAGTTGGTTATCTAAGTGCCAGAAATCAGACTAATGTCCCAGAGGCTGTGGGCGGTTCATATTCATGAAATATTGTGTACAAATTTAAAATACAGGAAGGGTGGGAGTGAGACATGCAGTTTTATCTATCATATATTATTTCTTTCAAAAAAGGTTTGTAAGAAAATGTTAACTGAGCTTGTCAAGTCTAGGTAATGGGCTATACATCGCGTATTGACCCTATGCTTCAGTATATTTGAAATTTTTCATTAAAAACATTTTTTACATTAAAATCTATTAGGAGAACTGCCTATTTAAAAGAATCCTCTGGTAATCCTTTTGTAAATACTTGCTCCTGCTTGTCTTCAGTATACATTCAGATTTCATATACCCTGTTTCCCCGAAAATAAGACCGAGCCGGACAATCAGGGTCTTATATTAATTTTTCCTCCAGAAGATGCATTAGAGCTGATTGTCCGGCTCGGTCTTACTTTCGGGGAAACACGGTATTTCATTTTAAGCCTGTTTTGCATGGTGTAGTATTGTACATTTTTAAGTACACAGATTTTCTTTCAGTTGATAGCCAGAACAATCCTGTGACGTAGGTGGAATGAACATTATTCTCATTTTACAGATGATGAGCCAGTTTTAGGAAAATAAATTGCTTAAAGAAAATGGCCCTTTGGTGATACTAGACAAACACTGAGATTCCATGCGTCAATCCTAATCCAAGGCCATTTGCACTAGAACTTGGCTGCTGAGAGCAAGCTCTGCCTGTTCACAAAACGGTGTTGGTCATGTTAAGATTCCCCCTGCGTAATGAAAATGCATTCTTCTGTGATTGTTCTAGGAAAAGTGATGCATTAGACAATTAGACATGATCATTATCCTTCTGCAAGATAAAGTTTAGAAACATTTTTGAAGAATGTGGAAAAGAATAGTTTGGGCATACACAGGTTCCTTAAATAAAACACGGGAAATATAAGAGGGTTATTTAGAGATAGAAGTGAAAACAAGTAAAAAGTGATTGCCTTTCTGAAACAAGACTGGGGAAGGCATGGGGTGTGGCAGGGGATGGCTGGTTTTCCACAGAAATTCTTCTCTAGTGTTTCATTTCGTTGAACCATGTACATAGTTTATGTAGTGTGGGCATTTCTGCCTTCATTTCTCCCCTCACCCAGGTACGAACAGAGAAAAGGTCAAGGGGATCCAATATGAGTCTCTAGTTTATATTGTTTCTTTACTTGCTCTAGGCAGAGTTTGGAGCTATGAACCCTTAAAAATTTGTGGGGCTTTTTGTTTAACGGGGTTTTTTTTCCTTTTTCCTTTTTTTTTTTTTTTTTTTAAAGAAGGCAGGGTTTATTTTTCCCATAAGGCATTTTGCTGTCAAGTTATTTTGGTTTGTTTGTATGATCTTTTAGACCTTTCCCTTGACTATGCCTCTCAGCCAACAAATCTGCAGTTCCCTCACATAATGCCACTTCCCGAAGACATCAAAGGCTCTTGCTTCCAAAGTGGGAATAAACGGAACCATGAACCCTTTATTGCTCCAGAACGATTTGGAAACAGCACTGTGGGCTTTGGGAGTAACGTTCATTCCCAGGCACCAGAGAAAGTGACACTTCTTGTAGATGGCACACGTTTTGTTGTGAATCCACAAATTTTCACCGCGCATCCGGACACCATGTTGGGCAGGTAATTGATGATAATTTCCTCCCAAATGCACTCTGTTCTCTCTGACTAGAAATACCGGCTGTTTATCTTGCGTTAGATGTGAGAATACAAAGCATTGCCTCGCTGATTTTTCTACCTTCATACTTTGATGAGACAGGAAGGGAAAGCTGGTAAAAAGCCTTACATGTGTTGGTGATTTGAGGGGTGGGGTACCTATTTTATGTGTATTTAGAAAGCCAGTATGGTGAACAAAAGGAAGTACAAGCAAGACTATGGAAAATAATCTGCTACATCTCCTTCCCTATTCCTCAATAAACTCACTCTAAAACAGAAGTCAGATACTTAATTTCTTTTACCCACTATTTTTATAACCTCACAAAAGCAATATTTTCTGAGTCCCACATTTTAAAGGTACTAGGATAAAGGGTCTGAAAGTCGTGTTCTTTTGTCTTTTAATAAAAATTAGAATTAGATAAATGTTTCACATGACACTAGAACCAAGCCATTTCACTGAAAAGCATTATTTTGCTTGCCATCTATTGCCAGGTATCCGTGTCAGCCAGTGTTATACTGTCATTTTCTAATGCCTCCATCACTTTAAGTTTTCTGAAACTGAATCTTTATATCTGGCTGTTTTGCTGTTTCATGATTGTTCTCTTTATTATTCTTCATGTTTCATTTTCTGTGCTTTTTCATTCAGACTATAGCCTTATCCTCCTCTATCTGCTGCCCCAGCTTTTTAGGGTAAAGAGTTTAGAAAATGGAAAGCGCCTGCTGACGAGGGACACTGCCCAGAAGTACTCTTAGAGCATGGACTAGGAGTTAGGAGACCCTCTTTTTGGCCAGTCGTAGAACTTAACATGAGGAAGAGAAAATTGGGATAAGAGTAAAATGACAATGATTGCATACACACATTGGGCTTTTTAGGATTTTTCATCTACTTAGATCTTATTTAAAGATCTAACCTCACTCAGGACATTGAACTAATTTGAACTGAACTAGAAATCAGAATGGATTACACTAATTTGCTGAATTTTTAGACTAAATGGGATCCAGCTATTCAAATACATGTATACTTAAACATATACCTACCAATTCAGGATAAACCATTTTTAACCAAAACCAAACCTATGTATTTCTCAAACATCTGAATTAAACTAGAACATGAAAACATTTTCTAAATTGGCCCTATGTTTTCTCTGACTTGACTTCTTGTCCTCGGCCTTGGTATGACCAGCACTACTGCCCCTGCCCCAACCCCTCCAAAAATGTTCCTTAGGGCAGGTTGGCTGTTTGAGGTAGGTTTTCTCTGAAAGTAGTGATCAAAACAAGAAAGGCAAGCATTTTTGGGTAATAGATTCTTGGGTGACACTGGTTCTTTGAATCTAGGAATGGGTTGTCCCACGAAAACAAGAGTCTGATTTCTTTATCTAAATGGATTCATCTGCTGAGTTGGCCGAGGTCATGTATTCTGAGAGTTCCTTAGGTTTGTTCTGCCCTGTGGCTACATAAAGTATTCGTAAGCCTAGCCAGTGAGCTTACAAATGTGGACCACTAGTCATAGAGAGGACAAGCTAAGAGATTGAGAATGGATTAATGCAAATCCATGCCACTACTAGATAAATAACTGAGCTTAGGTCCTGCTGATGATGGATAGGGAGGGTTATATTTCTGGCATGTTGTTCACTAGTTTGATTCATGGCCGTCTCAGCTAGACTTCAAAGAGAACATGCCAGGAAAATGTCATCATTCTTTTATCAGGATGGATTTCTTACAGATGGTGTAGTGATTTGGAAAGCGGGTGGTATGGAGTCTTTTTCAGACCTTTGAAAAGCAGCCAATTCAGGGTGGAGGATAATAGTTTTGAAAAGTTGACAACAGAGCTTCCCAGCAGGTGAAGGAAGGAAGTGACAGTGAGTCTCCACTGGGAACTTGGTGAGGCTGGCTGAAGATAGCGGCTGTCTGCCCTGCACGCCGTGCTGGCTTCCCGTGCCAGCTCATACGCGGAAGTGCAACAGAAGTCGTAGCGGTCATGGGGCCAGTTTTATTGGAGGGGATCTGAGAGAAGGGAGGAAGGATGTGAAACATTGAGTAAGAAAAGCAAGACCTCCTGCCTATACCCTTGTGACCTCTGAGTTCATGCCCAGAGCAGGCCTTCCTCTCAGAAATATGTCAAACTGCTAATAAGCCAAATTCCTAGCCTCGTTTTCTACTTGACCTGAAATTCCCCTAGTTAGAGTTACTCCTTGGGTTGAAGCAGGACATGCTTTTCCAGAGCTCCATCATTAAAACGTCCCCTAGTTAGAGTTACTCCTTGGGTTGAAGCAGGACATGCTTTTCCAGAGCTCCATCATTAAAACGTATGAGGAAAGGGAAAGCATTAACATATCTGCACCTACTAATACAGATTCATCTATCAGATGAGATGTTGAAAAGCAAAACGGAAATACTGAGAACAGGCATAGTGGATAGATACATGTAGATAGAAGGGAAGGACGAGGAGAGGTCAGGAGCGTGAGACGCTGCCCTCACTGCCCGTGCATAGAGAGGCAGATTCCGGGGCGGTGAGGCGGGCCGGGGGGCAGGAGAGGGCCCCCTCACATCTCTCACATTCCAGAGATGTTCCAAGGGCCACCTCCGCAGAAGTTGTTTGACCTCATTTTCTGTCACAGAAGCTCACCCAGGTGAACCTTGAAAATCGCTGCTTCATTCTTCTTGCACTCGAATGCTGAAAGCAATTGCTGCCTGCCTTTTCTGTCTGAAGGGAGCTTCCTAAGACTTGAGTACATTTTCAGGGATTGGGTCCCAGTGCTCTGTCACCTTCCACTAGGAGAGAGTGAGAGGGCGTCTTCCGGAATGAGGGGAAGAAGGAAGTCCTGCTGGAGAAGGTAACATTGCTGCCTGGGTGTCTTTCAGGATGTTTGGCCCAGGAAGAGAGTATAACTTCACAAGGCCCAATGAGAAGGGCGAGTATGAGATTGCCGAGGGAATCAGTGCAACTGTATTTCGGACGGTGCTGGTACGTAGTAGCCTCTTTGTTACATCCTTTTCCCCAGGGGCGTTGCAGCCTTGAGCGTTCCATCAGACTCTGTTACTGACTTAGGGCCTCTAGTTTCAGTTACTGCTTTTCCCGCTTTATTTTCTGTTCCTGTAACTTGTAAGTCTTGCTGTGTGAGCTCAGTTGGGTATCAAGTTGTGATTAAATGTGTCAGGATAGCCAGAGGCCACTGTGCCATCTAATGAATCAGCCAGCCTGGTGATAGTGCCAGTAACCCATCCCTGTAACAGAACCAGGAGTGACGAGGGGGCTGAGAGGCACCTTCACCTTTTCATCTTGTTCTTCACCTACATTTCTTCTTCCTAATCTATTTTTAGGATTACTACAAAACTGGTATCATCAATTGTCCTGATGGCATCTCTATCCCAGACCTTAGAGATACGTGTGATTATCTCTGCATTAACTTTGATTTCAACACTATCCGGTGTCAAGATCTGAGTAAGTACAGGGGCAGCTGAACTTACAGTTTGCTTGGAATTGACGGATCATTTTTATTACTAAACAGAGTTTCAAGTGTGGGTTGAAAATCATCTGCAGAGGCAGAGATGTAATACTGGCCCATTCCCGCCCTTGCTTCAGAGCACTGTCAGAAAGTGGGGCGGACAAAAGGGAACGTGTAGTGGGTTCTAAATCTAGCTTCACCCGTGAGTCCCCAAGCTAATTCCTTCCCCTCTTGGGACCTTGGTGTATCAACCTTTTAACAAATAAGGATGCTGATTCTCAGGATGTGTGGGAAGGCTTACTCATAAAGTGAAACAGCATAAACTGGCTGGTTCCTTATAATTATTTTTATCATTATTATTCACTTAGTGTTTGCTAAGTACTTTATAGATGTGAGCTTATATAAGTGTTACAATTAACCCGAAAAGATGGGTGATAATTCGTTGAACAAATGAGACTGAGAAATTGGCTTGTTCGAAGCTCTCAGCATTAAAGCTGAGATTGCTTCCTGAAATTATTTTTTAAATTGCTCCTTGAAGTTCATCGTACAATTCTCTGCGTACTGTATGAAGTTTGCTGGCCGTGCGGTTTCTCTGCTGGGTCTAGTGTACACTTAGAGCAAGTCCCTTGATGTGGCCCATCTTCAGACTATTCTGAAGTTTGGTACTTCTGTGGTACTCTCACTCCATGAAACGGGGGTCCAGAGCATCTTCAGAAGGGGTGCTGCCAGGAGTCATCCCCACGTGATGGTTCCCTCTTACAGAATTAATGTAAGACACTGCCCACCAAAACCTCCACTGAGCAGAATGCGCAGGGATTATTAGACAGGCGGAAATGGAAGCGTGGTAGAATGTGAAGCATATGTAACAAAACGAGCTTCCTTCTCGCCTTAGAGCAGGAAACAGTCTGTGCCTTTCCGTGGCCACTTCTCTGGACCGTAGCAGCGGTCACAGCTGTGCCCAACAGTGTGTTTCACGCCGGCCTGCCTGCGCTGGGGCACACGGTGCTCACCTGCATTCTCTCCCCCCAGGTGCTTTACTGCACGAGCTGTCGAACGACGGTGCTCACAAGCAGTTTGATCACTACCTCGAGGAGCTGATCCTGCCCATCATGGTGGGCTGTGCCAAGAAGGGCGAGCGCGAGTGCCACATTGTCGTGCTGACGGACGAGGATTCTGTGGACTGGGACGAGGAGCACCCCCCACCCATGGGGGAGGAGTATTCCCAAAGTAGGGGCCGCCCGCAGGGCCTGGGGGTCTCAGCGAGAAACGTGCTGCCCAGCGGAGCAGCTGCCCTAGAACCGCGTGAATGTCGCTGCCCGGCCAGTGAGGGCCACTTCCGTTTAGTGATGCAGGTCTAACTGTCCCGCTGGGGCGCATGGAGAATGTTGTCACACCTTCACTCGCTACCGCGGATGCCTGGGGCCGTGTCAGCACTGCTGCAGCGCAGACCTGCTGTCATTCTCTCCGTTTCATTGCATTTTTAAATCCTTTTGAGTTGGTAATAGTTCAGAATTCGAAAGGTACAGAAGGGTCTACACTGAAAGGTCTTATTCCCACTGCTGCCTCATCTACCCAGTTTTCCCTTTTGTTTCTTTTATGTCCTTCCAGATGTTTTCAGTGCACATACAGAAGCAATTACATACATGTTTCTCCTTTTTTCCCTAATGATACCATATCATCATACTGTTCTATACCATTTCTTACGTAAAAAGCTTCTGTGGTCTTTTTTATAGCTGTGTAGTATTCCATTGCATGATTGTGCCATAATTGATTAACCTGCCCTGTTGATGGACATTCAAGCTATAGAGTACAAATGATGCTTCAGTGAATGCCCTTCTAAACAGTCTTTTCACACGTGTATCTCTGTAGAATAATATTGTTAGAAATGGAATTTCTGTGTCAAAAGCTTTGTGCTTTTAGAATTTTGATAGATGGTGCCAGATTATCCTCCGTAAAGGTTGAGGCAGTTTACACTCACAAAACAGTGTGTGGTTTGTTTTCTGCATCCTCACCAAAATTGTTTTACTAATTTACTAAAAGTTTACTAAACTTTTATCTTTGCCACTCTGATATGTTACAAAAGCACTGACTTTTAACTTGCATTTCTCATTTCATGTATGAGACTGAACATTTTTTTAAAGAGCCATTTTAATTTCCTTTAATTTCCTTTTCCTATTTGTGCCTTTTCCCCATTACAAAATTGGACTGCCTTTTACTTAGTGATTTGTGAAAGCTCTTTATGACCACTCTCTATAGATATTAAGGAAGTTAGCCCTTTGAAATATGAGTTGTATATATTTTTCCCAGTTGTCTTTTTAGCTTTGAAAAGGGTGATTTGGGCTAAGTAGAGTTGTTTGTATTTTGTTGTAGTCGAGTATATCAGTTTTGCTTTTATGGCTTCTAGGTTTTATGTCATGCTCAGAAAGGACTTCCTTATACCCTGAAACTATAAAAATTACTTACATGGCATCTTTCTTAATTTATTACTTAACATTAATCTGTGATCCATCTGGATTTTTTTGGCATCAGGACCAAAAGAGAGGGAACTTTCATTTGTCTGATTCTGTTAGCTATCTCCTTCCTCTGACGGAGGTCTTTGCTCCATGACTAACCGGGTTTCTTTGTTTTGTTTTTTCCAGTTCTTTATAGCTCCAAGCTCTACAGGTTCTTCAAATACATTGAGAATCGGGATGTTGCTAAAACAGTGTTAAAGGAACGGGGCCTGAAAAACATTCGCATTGGCATTGAAGGTAACACTGTCCCCGTCGGTAGTCAGCTTGTGTGGCTCATGGAGTGGGCTGGGGCTGTGGGCTCCGCTTATGGCCTCAGCACTCCGCTCCAGAGCACCTGGCGAACAGGCACACGGGAAAACTGCAGCCCGACCCCAGTTTGAAGGATTCCTGTTTTCATTTGCCCTCACATTTCCCTTATTTTCAGGAATAGTTCCAATTTACTGCCTCAGGATAAAGAGCAATGAGTGCTAAGGCTACTGGCAGGTGAATGTAGCAGCGTTCATAGGCTTGCCAGGTAGGAGGGCCGTTCTGCCAACAGCCTTGGTGAGGATCCTTCTGGGATCTGGAAGGTCCTTCTGAAAACTAGAACTTGGAGAGTCCAGGTTTACATTTCCTCCACTGTATACCTGTGGGGACTGTCTGTACATAGTGACAGAATTGCTTTAAGTGACCGTGAGCAGTGACTCCCACCTGTGGTCTCCGTGGAAGAGTCTCGGTGACTTGTTTCCAGAGTGCTGAAGCCATCCTGGTCTCTCCCCGCCTCCACCCCCCACAGCTCTTTGACTCTCGTGTTTTGCTGCTCTGTCTCAGTCTTGCCCACAGAACCCATCAGGCCTGCACTGTGTCTGACGTAGGTTGGAATTTAAAGTTGGAAGGGGTTTTTAAGTTCATCTGTTAAACTTCTTTCCACTGTGTCCTTCCCTTGTCTCTTTGGAAACTGCAGGGACAGGGTGATAGGGGTCACTGCTTGTCCCCTCAGAACATTCTCCGTGTCACTAATAGGTAACTGCTTCCCTCTCCTATTTCTCACCTCTGGAGCTACTCTGGATAAGAGTTCTCTCATTTGCATGGGACAGCCTTGCAGATATTTTAGGCAGCATCCCTGTTTTTCTTTAGGCTGAACAGTCCACATTTCCTCCACTAGTTCTCATACAGTGTGCCCTCTACGCAGTAGAACTGGGGGACTACAGTGCCCTAACAGCAGTTTTGCTCTTAGTACTGCTGCCAGGAACTAAAGGCTTCTGAAAGGAGTAAGAGGCTTCTCTCTCCTTCCGTTAGAAGGGATAGGATTTGGGGTACTTCCCTTCTAGAGGTAGGACCTCCCAACCTGCGCAGGAGGGAAGAGGGATTGGGCTGGGCACTTCCCGGCAGTTTTCCTGCATAGCCTTTGAATCTGGGAGGAAGTCGATGTGGCGAGGAAGTATGGAGGCCAGAGTGAGCATTTGCTGAAGTCATGACAACGGCCTTTCTTTCTGTTCCAGGTTACCCTACCTGTAAAGAAAAAATTAAGAGACGACCTGGTGGCCGGTCTGAAGTCATCTATAACTATGTGCAGCGCCCCTTCATTCAGATGTCATGGGAAAAGGAGGAAGGAAAGAGTCGCCACGTGGATTTCCAGTGTGTTCGAAGCAAATCCCTCACTAATCTGGTAGCTGCTGGAGAAGATGTTTTGGAGGACCAGGAGATATTAATGTATCACCCACCCCAAGTGGATGAACTTGACCGGTTAAATGCCCCCCTTTCTCAGATGGCTTCTAATGACTTTCAGGATTAGGGCCAGCTGTGGGTCCACCCCTCTCCGGAGCTCTTCTCTGTCTGGGTTGCCCAAAGCCAATCCTTCCCACGAGTGAAAGACATGCTTCCTGTCCCCCATCCTTTCCCTTCCTCCCACAATTAACGTGTCCTTTTCAGTATGTCTGTACCTCCGGCAGAGGATGAAAAAGCACTCGCTGGTAATTAAGCACCCAGCTTTGCAGCAGCCCTGGCAACTTGAAATATTTAGGTCTGGTGCTGTTCACTGAGCCTGCGTAACTGCAAAGCAGGGAAGGAAGTCAAGAGTCCTGTTGCCCCATAGTCAGCAAAGCAGGTCTCATCCTTTATGCTTTGTTCTTGGCTTTTGTTTTGTTTCGTTTTGTTTTATATCAGGCACATTACTTAGAAGCAAAGGGACCAAACTTCAAAGGCGACAATCTCTCTTCTGCGAGTAGGCATTCGTGGGATAGTTGTTAGAGTTAAATGAAGGTGCTGTTCCTGGGGCCCCTGCGCTCAGATTGCTTCTGGGAAGAACCAGGCGCTCATTCAAAAGGTCTAAAAGGAAATTCTTAAGCACTTAAATTCAGTTTTGTTTTTTCCTTAATACAATGAACAGCCCAAAACCACACATTCTGTGACAGGAAGGATAATGGCGTAATAGTGTTTATGAAACCTTTTTAGCTGCATGGTGTTTGAGCCTAAATCAGTTACTCATTTGGAATGAAACTCACCACTCAAGCAGAAGCACCTCCACATCGGGCCGCTTGGATCGCCCTGGCTTGGAGTCGGTGTGAAGCCGTGGGCCTGTGGGTGTGGCCGGGCCCTTCATGTGGCTCACAGGCTTCACGATGTGGGCAGAAACTTCGCACAAGTGCGCAGTTCTCAGCAGAAAGTCTTGTAAGGGCTCCCGGGACGGAGCATTTGGGGCGAAGCTGGGTGGGGAAACATCACCGCCCAGGCCTGGTCCCAGCAGGATTTTTCTTAGCATATTCTTTTCATACTATGGACTTTTTTTTGGACGCCGGGATATTTCCGTTTTTGAAATAGTCGATCAGCTGCTCACACTGGATAAGAAAAACCACACTAACGTCATCCCCAAAGGAAGGATGAGTTGAAGGGAAACTAGGCGTAGTCATTTTGTCCTGTCAGCTGTGTTAACCGTGCGTAGCCTATGACAGCCCCCGTCACGCCCCAGCAGCCCCAGCACTGACCCACCTTCCCTCGGGTCGCCATGGCTGTTAACAGTAGAGCTAAATTTAAAGTCTGGAGCCAGATGTGTCACGGGGTTCTCCCATTTCGTGCTAGAGGTCGGCCTTCACTCACCTACCCAGAGCATTTCCTAGTCAGGTTACAAAGCGGCACACAGTTTCCTTCAAGTTCTTCAAGATACAAACATGACTGGTTTTCTTTCATTCCATTCCCATAAGATCCTGCAGGGCAAGCTACTTGATTCCGTTTTATTACTGCCCTCGTCACCATCCTCCAAAGGTAAAGGCAGATGCGTGTTGAAAGCTGCTCTTTCCAGGCCTGAAGAACAAGTGTTCTTAAGCAGCTGTTCTCTGCGCCTGTGGTGAGCCCCACAGTGGGAATCAGGGCTCTGTCCCTCGCTCTGAAGGAGTGAGAAACAACCATCCCCACTTACGGAGCTCAGTACCACTGGCGTCCATGCGTAAGGTCATGGCCAGGGTGAGGGTATTTTGTAGCCAGAGAGTAGTTTTATTTATGTGAAACTAATTGGCTCATATCTGGGGTCAGGTTTGGCTTTAACCTTCCCAGAACTTGCATTCATACCCACTAGTAGTTGACCAGCCATAATACATATTGTTTATTGGTGCTTCCTTTACACTTTTCAGTTGATTCCATGTCATTACAGAGGACATTTGCATTGACTGTAATCTATGATATGTATAACTTGTTATATAGCTTATGTATTGTTAACATTTAGTGTAAACACGCTGCAGCTAATATTTTTTAAAACTAATTTAGTCTTTGCTTATGTAAAAAGCCAGATATGAAAGTATGGCATGTACTTAACACTTTTTCTATGTATATGATTAATTTTCTCAGGCTTTCAAGAACTAGTTTTCCCCCAGATTGGGTTAATGTGCTTTTGACCCCAACCCCATGGGGTTTGAGTGAACCGAAAATCTGTGGATTCAAATCTGCCAGTGTCACCAGGTGGTGGTGACTAAGGAAAAAGTTGGGCCCTCAAATTCCTTCTGGTGAAGAGGGAAGTTTCTTGTGCACCCCACGCCCTTCCGGCCTGGAGCTCAGCATCACTAATTTGGTGGCTCCCCTCAGCCATAGCTGCCGTTCCCAGAGCCAGGACACTGTAGTGGCAGGACCTCTCCGTCCTCAGGGACAAGGCCTGGGTTGGGGTCATTCCCTTAAGTCAATTCTGACCACCTGGGCAAGAGGCGTTTCTAATAAAAAAAGGTGGGACTCAGGTTTGGTGTTTTTTCTAAGTGCCTAAATAAGTAAGCCAGGTTGTTCATACAGAAACATTTCCGTAAGGAGATGGTTTTACCCAGACTGTCGCTCCAAGGTATCAGCAAGCCAAGATGCACCTGAATTCGAGGTTTAGAATGTGAGTTTGTGTCTGCATCATATCGTGTATAGTTGGTTAGGAAACATTTGCCATTGAGTCGGAGAGCAGTGGGCAAGGAGATAGCATGACTGTGTCTGGGGAGATCACTCAGTGGTTTCTCCGCAGTGGAGGGAAGGGAATGAAGGAATGACAGCAAAAAGGGTAAGGAAGCCAGAAAGCAGCTGGGTTTACTGCACACACGATACACAACAGCCAGTGTTATTTTAAACTAAAATCCAAGAGAATGGTGTGATATCTAATGTATGCAGGTTTATGAAAATACTGTGGAATAAACCCAAGAAGGATGGATAATTTGCAAATAGTGTTCCAGCAGGTCCTTGTGGATGTAAAATCACAACACAGGCTTTAATTTAATATGGAGTCAGTCTTATCAAGTGAAAACAAAGTTAAGGGGTTTTAGTAATTTATTCAGTGCCACTTCTTGCCATCATTTTGAAATTGTTAAAGGGGCATAGTGAGTTCAGAAAGCAGACCTGATGCCCTCGTGGGAGATGGAGCCACGTGTGCTTGGGGTGGGACCGCCTCACAGGAGAACGGAACATTTTCTCTTGACGGCAAAATGCTTATAGGTTTTGCCTCTTTACTTTGTATTTAAAATTGCACATGTTCACCTACCAGTGTTTACGAAGTCCTGTATTTGGGATGCTCTTTTTTTAAATAATAAAATATTATCATTTGTGTCCTTATTGTTTTGGTTTTTTTTTTTAGCACAAAATAGAATTAGAAGTCAAGATTTTAAAAGGAGCAACACCCAGACTGCCCGGAGCAGTGTCTTCGTCCTACAGCAGCTGTGGGGCTGGCCTGTTTTTGCCACCCTGCTGTTTATCTCTAGGTTCCAGAGCCCTAATGGTCTCCCTTCTGTAGTTCCCGGTCAGCTTGCGTTCGAGACCCCTTGAACCTTCAGATCCAACTAGATAGGACCCCACAACACCAAATGGAAATTTGAAAGGTGGTAGGGCTCACAAACTTCGATGTCCCGGTTTTGGTTTAAAGCAAGTGAGGAACCGAGACAGCAGTGAAGGCAGGAGACGGTGGAGCCCAGGCAGGTCCCTTGGACACCGGTGGAGCCGCTTGCTCATGCTTTGGTCTCTGACTTGGCCCCACTCCCGTCAGGTGTCCCCTGAGCCACGCTCACTCAGCCTGGAACTTGCTGGGGATACACCTTCACGGAGCACTCAAGCGAGCCTGCGCCTCCCTCGCAGGCCTGCTTTATCGGCACCGAGGATAACGCGCTCTGAAGACATGGCCCGTGGAGGGTATTCTGTGCCAAGCACTGCCTGGCCCCAGGGACACTGCCTACCGTGTTTCCCCGAAAATAAGACCTGGCCGGACCATCAGCTCTAATGCGTCTTTTGGAGCGAAAATTAATATAAGACTCCGTCTTATCTAACATAAGACTGGGTCTTATATTTTTGCAGGCCAACCCGATTGCGTGAGCAAACGTGAAAAAATTGCTTATTGTCATCAGGGAAGTGGATGGGGTGATGCAGAGAAAGGAAAGACTTGTACTTCACACAAAGGTGTCTGGTTTCATTTAAACTTGGGAGCGCTCGAGGGTTTTATGCAGGAGAATAACATGATCAGACTTGAAATTTAAAAGAATTCCTTTGGCAGCAGGGAGGACGACAGACTTGAAAGGACCAGGGGCAAAGAGGTCATTTAAGAGATGTGTCCCGTGGACTTAGCAAGGAATGATGAAGGCACTGGTGGGACAGAGGGCCATGCCCGCAGCTCTACACGCCGACTGACGGGAGCGGAAGTTTCCAGCTCGGACAGCTGGGGAGACTGAGCTAGAAGCAAGGTTATGAAGACCAGGGGAGCTCTGGACAGCTTTAGTCTGAGCCGTAGGAGGCCTTCCCCTTGGCAATTCCAGTGGGCACGTGGCTCCGTGGGACCTAGCGTTCTGGGGAGTGGCCCAGGTAGACTGGTCACAGAAGACCTCACCACAAAAACCTGGTGGTTGAAGCCGTAGTATGGGCAGATCGCCCAGAGGTCACGGGTGAAGAGGGCCAAGTCACTGCTCCGGAGCAGCTGCATTTAAGTGGTGGCAGGGGAAGTACCACAAAGGAAGTCAGGTGGGAGCAGAGTTGTTTTTTGAAGTCAACCGTGTGAATGCAGCGGTTGATCAAGTGACATGAGGGCTAAAGAGACACCAGTGGTTACAGAGGACACCAGTGACCAGAGGAATCATAGAACACACCAGCATGTTTTCTGTGTGGGATAATAGTAGTATTTCACACAAGGGACAGAAACCAATCTGGAGTGGAACTGGGAGAGGGAAATGAAGTAACAGGAGTGACTGCAGAGTGTTCTTCATAAATACTCACAGCTCCGTGCCTCTACCTCAGCACAAGACCATACCCACCAGCCTCCAAAATCCGAGGCAGCCACTTTCCCCTCTGCCAAATCGCTACTGAAAAACATCAGGAAGCTTCCCAACCACTCTGGCTTGGCTTAACAGCACTGGGAAATCAACACTGAAGTACCGACCTTACGACTGAGTTGCATCCTCTCACGCCACTCGGAGGGTGGAGTTCACAAACTGGTCTGCAGTTCAGAACCACAGTGGCCCTTATCGCGTCCCCCAGTGCCTGGTACTGAACTCTGTTATGCGTGCTTAAATGTTTAGTATTTCAACGAGATGTTTTTCTCTGAAGATACCCTGCAAAAAGCACCCAGAGGCTGTTTACTAAGTCAGTGTTGGCTTTGATAGATCATTCCAGAGAAATGTGTGTACCTAAGGAAAATCATTTTGAGTTCTAAACACCCCATTTGGGTTACTCACAGGCCCAGGAGAGAAAAAGAAGGGGGTGATGTAGGAAACGATTCAGAGAAAAGTGTCATGGCAGGATTCCTCCTGCCATAAAGATGAGTTTTGAAATTGGCAATCTGCTATTCAGACCCTGAGTATTAATCCCGAAGGAATTCATCTCTATGTTACTTTTGAAAGTAATTCAAAAAAGGAACAGACACTGAAGGAAATTCTGATGCACTCTGAATCGAGGGGCGGAATGACATCAGTATTGTTTCATTTTAGCATGCAATACAGTTCTTTTCTGGCTCCCCCTAAGAGAGGAGAAACAGTTATCCGTGAACAGGCCCAACACTGAGCCAATCCCAGCATGTTTCCTGAGACCCATGAGCCTGCAAAGACTACACTACACATTCTGACAGCACTGAGCTCCCCGCTGCCTGCAGTTCCTGCCCTGGTCTTGGCCCTTCCTTCTTGCCTCTTAGAAGCTTCTTTCCCTAACCTAGAAAAGGGGCTAAGAAGTGGGACCCAATAGGACTCAAGTACACACCCTCCGGAGACAATCCTGCTCTGGGGGTCATGGGGGGCTGCCAAGTCCCATCATGGAAGCTTGTGAGATTCCTGGTCAACCCCAGGTGGGGATAAAAATGGGGCTGGGCTGTAAACAGGTACAAAAGGGCCACCAGTCGACAGCACTTTGTCCCCTTGGCCTTACTGCAAGGGGAGGGCCCACTGCCGTCACACTGAGCCAGGTGGACAGAGCACATGTGTGGGGCCAACAGAAGACAGTCTCTGTATATGGACACCAACTCAGAAGACTCCCTCTCAGGGAATGAAAGAGCAGGTCCCCGCTTCCCCGAGACAGAAAAGCACTTAAGCTGGGGCTGCAGTGTCCCAATGGTTCGTAGACAAAGGGGTTAAAAGAAGCCAGCAGCACTCTGCCTCTGAATTACAAGCCACGTTACATATGAATTGTTGGCTTTACACATCACAGACTACACTACCGTTTTCACACAGTTTATTCAGAAATGTAAAAGTTAAAACATGGACATTTTCTCCTAAAACAAATTCTCCCGCCACTCCCCGCCACTCACTCCCACTCCCCGCCACTCACTCGTCACATCTCGCTACGCACGCTTACCACACACTCTTGCGCAACACAGGGGGGTCAACACCACAGCTATTTGGTAATACAAAGAAACTACAAAGTTACATAAAAGAATCTCATTTACTTCCTTTTCACTAACAGACCATGAATGAAAGATTAAGGGGCAGACACATTACCTTCATCCAGAATTCACACTTCCCTAATATTCTTTTATCTTCCTCTAAGACATTAAAATCCAAAGCAGTTTCACTTACTGTAATCTGATATTCCATTTTTCTTTTCTGAATGGCTAAGCTAGGACATACTTTCCTTTGAAAGCTGATCCTAACAACCGGGAGACTGGCAGAAAGCCGTCTCCCAGATGTCGCTTGGCCGCAACGCTCTGCAACGGGCAGTTACCACACAGGTGCAAATGATGCTTTAAGAGTTATCAAAACTTTTAAAAGTAATAATGCATTAATATGGGGCCTCCACATTTTTCTGATGCAGCAAAAGTCCTCTAATGGTGGTGGCAGCTGTGAGAGAGAAGGCACTTGGTGCGAAAATTCAGAGGGTGTCTCATGAGAGAACGCCACAGCGAAGCCGGGTCAGCCCAAGCTGCCGGCGACCCTTTGGGATGGAGAGGGACACCCCCACGAAGGCATCGCAAAGGGAAGATCTGTAATCATGAATCCAAGGCAAAATGGTATTTAAAGTTGGGGGAGAAGCAATACTGGAAGAGAAGATGAGACACAGTTGCACCGCGGGTCCAGGAGTGAACCTGACAGAGCTCTGCAGGGCGGCTCTGCACTTCCGTTGGGTGGGTCCCTGCACCGCTTCCAGGGAGGTTCCGGAGACCGAGCAGGAAGGAGCAGCACCTTCGCCAGGAGGGCTCCGGGCCTCCTGCCTGTCTCGGCCTGGACTCTCCCTGTGGCATTCCCAGGAACAAACCGAGTTCCTGCTGGCAGCGCTTGTGGGTATCACTGGTCCACGGCCATGTCCGTCTTAGGGATTTTCTGATACAGCCGTGAAGAGAAAGCAAGGGTTTTCCACATTATCCAGGGCGCCTTGGCAATGCTCAGTGGCTTTGGGGCCTTCTGAGCAACCCTGGATCAAGCTGATATCCCCCATCAATACTCAGAAAAGCAGCATGAGTATTTTAGATGGGCGGGAGGATGTAAATGGATGGACTGACGGTCTTTATCCTAGTACCATACATAAAGTGCACCATGAATGGAGGCTCTAAAAGCCACTCGCCCGGGGCCGAGGTACGGGAGAAACGACCATTGCCACCCCTCAGGGGACAGGACGGGATGGTGGGTCATTTCCTTCAGCCAGAGTGCTGGCTGCTGAGGCTTCATTATTGCTTGATTTCCTTAGTACTGTGGAACTTCTAGGAAATACTTGGTGGGCTTGGCAGAAAGCATGTCACAAAATCGCAAGATTGGCTGACACTCGGTAAGTGTATGTTACAACCTCAGTAATGCTGGAAGATGGCTTTTTTTTCCCCTTCATTCTGATGAACTTAGGAAAACTCAAGTTTTTTTTAAACATCTATCAAATTGGCTCATGATGCTTCTAAAGAAGCAGGACAGCTGCTTATGGCTGATGTAGTAGAAATGGCTGTTCTACAGCTTTTCAGATGCATTATGGAAGAGAATCCACTTACTATCACATGTCAGGTGAGTTTACCATGCCATGCTGGTGGTTCCATAACCTTCCTGGAAGCTCTTTCGAAACAGTGAGTGAGAGGAAAACCATGATGTTGTACAGAGCACTGCTCCATTAAGACTCCACGTCCAGGACACTATTTTGCTGCCTTCATGTAGGAAGGTATAGCACCCCGCGCAGTCAGGCCCTCAAAGCGCTTGTACGTGTAGTTGACGAAGACCCAGTCTTTGTTCTTATAGTCAGTCTCAGGGTGGTTACTCGCGGCCACTGGGAAAGAAACAGACGTGAGGTGATTCAGTGCTCTGCCCGACGGGCCACTCAGTACAGGAGACGGCATTCTGGAGAGCACGGCAGTTGCTATGTGGGAAGTGATTTTTCACTCGGTATGAATTTCCTACATTTGTTCCCTGTATGTTCTTTGAACCTCATTTTTTTAACAAATAGTTTTCAAAGTTTTATTTTCCCATTTCTGTCATTTCAGGTTACTTAACCTTTAATTTAATAAATAACAAAAGAGCAGGTCTTTGTGATTCACCCACCCAGGTGAGCAGAACCATGGGCGTTTGTATCCATCTTCCATCTGACGGGCTCCCCAGTGCAACACTGGAAATACTTACGAATGTCTGAAGTTCCTCTCCATGTTCTCTACCCTGATTTGTAAACATCACCCCAAAATTGGGGGGAAATAATGTGTTTGTAAGGCAGCAAGAGGTAGTGTTGGTGGTATTACCTGTTGGCTTAAGAATATCAGATTCTGGAAACTCATCGAAGTTTGAGGTATCATCAATGCTTTTGATTTCAATAGATATTGCAGCAGGTCTCTCTCTGCCAAGAACAGACAGGCCAAAAATTACTATGGTTAGTAATCATGTGCATCATAACGAATCAAGTGTTTCTCCACAAAGGGACCCCTTCTTTAAGGGAAGACTGTCCACTGGGAGGCAGCGTTTGTTTTCTGTGAAAAGCTATGACACTGACCAACCACGCCAACTGACTACATCCAAAAAAATAAATTACATTGAAAAAATATAAGTAACAATTATTCATAGTCAAGGAAGAACGACAATAATAATAAGGAGAAATTAAAGTCCGAAGTTAATGCACTCCCCTGACGGCCTGCCACGTCTGCGACAAAGGGAATCGGACCTCTGAGAGGCCTCTCCGGTAGGGCTCTGCCCTTCTATCAGACGTGCCAACGAAGAGGGTGGCTAAACAAGCGGCACAAAGGAAGCAAATCAGAGCACAATTATGAAATGGACGATAACTTCTTCATCTTCCGTTTAGCAACCAACAACTGCTGCGTAAGACAGGCGGGCCTCCAGCAGGCTGTGCCAGCTCTCACTGCAGCTGGCAACACTAAAAACTCACCAACAACCTTCACGTTCCTTCCCACTCCCCTCTGCACCACTTCCCACCCAGTCCTCCTTCCACTGATAGCTCCTACCCTCTGGGCAGGGACAGTCCCATTGGTGGCCTCCAACACTAGACAGGCTGGTTCTAGGTTCAAAGAAGCGCAACACGCCTCTCAGATGCCCCCTTCACCACGGAACCCGAAGTTCACTTCACCTCGCACATAACTGCTGCCTTCACCTACCTCATGGCACCCGGCCAGCAGGAAGCCCCACCTACCAATCCTTACCATGAATTAAAATCAGGAAAGGACCCCGAGTTTCTAAGAAGCTCTCTTCTCTTACTTGGTTTGCCAATAATGGTGCTTCCAAATTAGTATTAAGCAAACTACAGACTTTCTGAAACAATCCTGAAAGCTTTTGTATGGATATACCTGATATGTTCCCAGTCAACGCCTTCAAAAAAAGAATTACTTTTGATTTCCTCAACTCCAGGGGCTCCAATCCTATGTTCCCATTCACAGCAGAATCTGGAAAAGATAGCAGCCTTTCAGCATACCTCAAGTAGTCCCTTTGGAAAAAAAAAAGGAGCAACCTCCCCCTTTTTAAAAAAAGAGAGGAAAGGGAGGAAGCAGGCAGCAGGCTCAGGAAATAATGAAAGCTTTAAAAAAATATGGATTCACTCATGTCAAAAAGTCTGGGTGGGAGCAGAGGTGTTCTCTGACCGATACCTCAAAATGAGATCCTTGGCTTTCTCAGAGATAGGAACTTCTGGAGGAAAAGTCAAAGTTTCTTTCCAGTTCATCACCTTCTTATATGTCTCTTGAGGGGTCTCAGAACAGAAAGGTGGGTAGCCTGCAATAAAAAAGGAACTTCGGAGCTTTTGCACCCCAGAACTTGGAATGTGACTGAGGTTATTCTCCTTAATACGATTCTATGTATCTTTAATGACCTTGTATGTCCTTCCCTTCATGAAATGGACAGGATCTTCCCTCATCCCAGACAGCATCTAAACCAATACTTTAGTTTCCCCAAACGCCTAAACCCACAGTGAAGCTGTGTTTCTGGCACCACTAGGGAGAACGCTAAGAGCTGGAGCTGGGAAAAGAAAGAAGGACACAAGCAGAGCTGCAGATGTGGGAGCCACTGTGACCAAAGAAGAAATGAAAGGATGAAACATCATTAAGGAATGACTCCCTTCAAGAACATCCTCACATGGCTAAAGAGCCAAACAAGTTGAATAAGAAAAAAGCGCAGGTTGGAAAAGTGACCACCTTCCCTCTTTTGAGAACTACAGACAAGAGGATAAATGCTCACAAAGATGGCTCCACCGCCCCACACCGGTCACCTCCTCCTCCACAGGTACCCACCCCCTGCTCCCAAAGACCACCCAGCAGCCAGATGCCACACCAGTCACCGCACACTCACTTGGTACCCACAGATACGCTTACTCTCCTAGTGTTCTCAGCCTCATGGCCCCCACACGGCTGTACCCCCTAAATACACAGACATACCATCTGAACAAGAGGGGGAGAGGTCAGAGTGTTCCAAGCTTTGAAGGCCCTGAAGGGAAGGGGACAGCAAACATGAAGTAATGAGTGCGGGAGGCAATGCCCAGGAAAGCTCTCCACATACAATGGGTGTTTAATAAATGCCAGTGACTGAAAGAGCTGCTAGCCAGAGAGGATGAAAAAGTAGAAGAAAAACATGGTAAATGATCAGCAAAGCAACCACAGGATGCCAGGATGCCAGAGAATACAGTGGGATACATTTCATGGCCAAGAGTTTTCTACCCGGAAAATTCTCCTTTGAAAGACAACGGGAGGAAGTGCTTAAATCACCCCACATTGAAACCGAGTTTATTACCAGTGTAGGGATCTTTCCTAGCTGCACAGACAAAGCCACCTGAACGCACGCGACTTACCGATGAGCATCTCATACATGATGACGCCGAGCGACCACCAGTCACAGAGCTTGTTGTACCCGGTCTGCATGAACACCTCGGGCGCAATGTAGTCAGGAGTACCCACTGTGGAGAAAGCCTGAAACACGGGCCACATGTCAGGGCGGCCCGGCGGGCAGAAGGGTGCCCAGGGGTCCGCTCCAGAGACGGGCTCTGAGGACCCCCTACAGCTACCCACAAACTAAGCAAGCAGATGGCCCATTTGCCAGAGCACTTCCCAAAGGAACAATACAGCTTTGTCAGTGAGGAGAGACCCCGAAACCCAGAGTTCACTAGGTCAAAGGTAGCTGCCGTAACAGCTAGTCGCCTAATTTACTGAGCACCCAGGAAGTGCCAAGCTCTGTACTTCTCATCTACTTATGACCCTATTCGATCCTGACTCAACAATGAGGATTCCTATGAACCCAACTTTGCAGATGAAAAATCTGACACCCAAAATGGCTTGCCCAAGGCCACTAGTTAAGTGGCAGGGCGCAATTTGGAAATTAAATATCTTGCTCCAAATCATCCCTCTTTCCACCATATTATTTCCTTTGAGAAAATCATAAAGGGAAGTTTTATCACCAAAGCTAAAATTACAGCCTATAGGTCAAAGGTTTATAAATGCTTATTTACCAAACTTAATTATTTATATAAAGAGTTCTTAGAGGAATGTCTTCTAAATGCAAGTAATCCGGTCTCATACACCAGGACCGCAATACTAGGAGAAGTACAGCCAAAGCCGTCCAGCGTACTCAGCACGGAGGCTTTACCACGTGGCAGGCTGGAATCTACATGCTTTCAGTATTATGTAACTTCTCAAATTAAAAATTACAGCTGTGTTGTCTTTTAAGAATATTTATTACAAGATACTGCAAACATACAGAAAAAAGCACAGACATTATAACACACGTGTAACCATTACCTATGTATTAAAGAGAGGTTAAATAATCTGCCATATTTGTCTCAGATCATGTCTTTTTAAAAGAAATGAAACTGAAGAAATGAAATTACAGAAGTGCTTAAAGCCAGAGTCCCTCCCGCCCTCCCTCCCTACTGAAGTTAAAACTGCCCTTAAGCCACTGTGCTACGCTTGTATGAATAGTCACATAAATGCCATATTACTTCTTGTATATTTCAACTTTTAATAAAAGGCTTCATACTGTACTGTATTATTCTACAATGCTACAGCTGGCTGGCTTTTTGTACTCCAATTATCACTGAGTTATTCATGTAGCTCTAGTGCACTGCTATACACTATGCCTTTACACAAATGTCAGTGTTTTTTATCATTCTCCTGTAAATGGACACTTCTATTGCTTCCAATGTTTCTCTATGACAAACAACACCTGAAAAAGCATTCTTGTAACACCTCCTGAGCACTCGTTCTCTAGAGGATGTAAGAGAAGTAGTGTCTTCTCTGGGCCTTGCCTTCCGAGCATCTTCTACTCAGACATCTTCCAATTGTCCTCCAAAGTGGTTACCCGTATTTAAACAGCCTCAGTGGGCACAACCTCCTGACGTCCCACATCTCAGCAACACTTGGCTTTGTCAGACTTTCTAATTTTTACCAATCTGATGAGTACGAAATGGGATTTCACCGTTTTAATTTGCATTTCCCTTATTTCTAGTAAGGTTGAGTGCATGTTCATATGTTAATTATCCATTCAGGTCATTCTTTTTTGAATTCCTGTTCAGATCCTTTGCCCATTCGTTGTTTCAGTTGCCTTATATTTTTTCTTATTGATTTGTAGGAGTTCTTTATGAATCCAGGACATTAATCCCAATTCAGAATATGAATCCTTCATAGTTTTACATATTGCAAGTATCTTCTCCCAGTCTGAGGCTTGTCATTTTTATTAGGCTATTTTTAAATTTTCATTTATTTATTTATTTATTTTTAAGGAGGGCGCAGCTCCCAGTGGCCTATGTGGGGATCAAACTGGCAACCTTGGTGTTATCAGCACCACGCTCTAACCAACTGAGCTAACCAGCCACCCCTTATTATGATTTGTCAAATAATGCAATATTTATCGCATACCAAAATGTGTAATTATTAAATTATAAAGTGTAATAATGAAAATGAATACCCATGGGTCCAACTGAAGAACCGAAATATGACCGGTGTCATTAAAACAAAGCATGTACTCCTTCCCATCTCATTCTCCTACCTCTCCTAACATCATGTTCAATTTGACCATTCCTCTGCTTTTAAAAATAAATTTAATTTTGCCACGTGTCTCTCTAAACGAGACCTTATTTACATTTGTTTTTGAGCTCTGTATAAATGGTATCATTCTACATGTAGTCTTCTGCTGTTTGCTTTTCTCTCTTAATGTTTTGTTTGTAAAATTGATCCATGATGTCATAAGTAGCTGTCGTTCAATTTTTTTCACTGCTGTAAAATATTCTATTCCAGAATGTAACCATTTTCCTGTTGATGGACACTGATTTATTTCCAATTTTTTTCTATTATGAAAATGCAATAAACATCCTTATACAAGTCTCCTGGTTCACAGGTGCAAGAGTTTCTCCAGGGCATATGACTAGGGGTAGAAATGCTGGGTTGTAGGATAAGCACATGAACTGTAAGATAATTCCAAAGTAGTTGAAACATGTGACTGTCTTTTCCTTTATGTCTTTCAATATACAGGAGGTTTTTTTCTTCAAAATAGTAAAATACATCAAATTTTTCTTTATGATTTTTACTTCTTGTATCATATTTAAGAAATCCTTCTTTACTCTGAAGTCAAAAAGATATTACTATCCTGCATTTTCTTCCAAAATTTGCAGTTTTACTTTCCATCTACAACATATTTTGTGAATACCATCATGCAGAAATCCACTTTTTCCATACATAATTGTACATTATTTCCTTTCAAATACACATATTAAATAATATAAATGCCAGTTTAAAAAACAAAAGCTTTAAAGTCTGAAACATGGATTGGGCCCTCCCCAAGGAGCAGAAATATTTTCATTCTAATTATAAAGGTTAAGAAACCACAGAAACCCTTCAATTTAGAGTCTAGATTTATTCCAGCAAAGCCTAATGTTAAGTAAATCTTATTTGTTCAAAGATTTCGATTATAAAACCAGAGACCTGTTGCCACAGCTAAAGAATTCCTTTGAGATGCTAAGGTGTTAAAAAATTCTTGAAGGAGTTATAAAATATAGCCAAGAGCAGGCACAAAGCTGTGACACAAGGCCGTGCTCTCTTGGGGATGACAGCCCCATGCCTCAGCTCACACTTCACCACACTGCTGGTACCGAGTGGGAGGTATTTCTATGCTAAGGACTGTCCCGTCCCAAACCTTTGTCTATTTTCCACACCAGCGTGTCCTCCCACTCCAAGCTCTTAATACCTCAAATCTGTACCCGCTTTTTCTTTTTTTTATCTGGGTATTTACAGTACCAGTTAGAGTTGCACTCTGGAAGAGCTTTGTTGGTTGTTAATAGTCCCTTCAAACACAGGATGTGTTCCAACTTATGATTTCATTTAGGATTTTAGGGGAACTAAAGCAATTTCATTTCCTACTCCATCACTTCTGTAAATTCTACACTGAAAAAAAAAAAATTGACAAAGATCAGATGCCCAGATGTACTTCATCTCTGACCTCTGTGGTTTACTTACTTAAAGCTGACACATACCTATTTCCTACACCAGTTACTGAGGCCTAAGGTTACCCAAGACCACATTTTAAAACATTATAACATGATTTAAGCTGCCCATGGGTGAACCATAAGCCTCTACTTTATTCAGTGATTTTCAATGGACTGAAAAGTAACAGGCTGGGTGCAGCAACATGCTGGGCTTAACCTAGAGCAGTAAATTCATGTTAAGCTTTAACTAATATTACCCTTCCGACTTGATACAAGCTGAATGGGATCACTTATGATAGGTCAAAAGCAGAGTTAATTGACCTTTTGAAGACTGAGATGTGGCTTTTTTTCAAGTTATCAAAATAGGTAATCTGAAGATGACCTTAATACGTTTCCATTTCTACTACAGATAAAATAAAGAGGCAAGAACCTTAACCACAGCGTGAGAACCTCAGCTTATTCAGATTTAAAAAAAAATTTTTTAACTATTAAAGGACATTGAACTCCAAATACAGAAACTGTGAGATCTCCTTCTTTACAGATCTATAAATGGTTCCTAGTAAGTCTGACAGGCCCCTTTGGTGCTTGTCAAAGAGCATAAAGCATAAGGATAATTTAAGGTTTTCAAGCTTAATTACCCCTCAAATAAATATTAGTACAATGGCCAAAGGTTAACTCTTGGCTTGCTTTAAATAAAATCACAGAAGATTCCTTACCTCTTGTTAGATTCCAAAACATAGGTAAATATCAGTTTCCCAATGATGCAGGAGCTATTGTTTAAGAACGTCTTCCTTGGAGGACCTCAACCTTCACCGCACAGAATCACCCCGAGTCCTTTTAAAAATCAGATACCCAGACTATATACCCCAAACCAACTGAATCAGAGTCTGGGGGTGCGACCCAGACATCAGTATGTTCGCAAGTTCCCCAGGTGATTCTGATGTGCAGCCAAGGTTAAGATCTAATGTTCTATGGAGAGACATAAAGGAAGCATACGACCAAATCTGCTCCTGACATTCCCTAACCCGCAACAAGCTATGTAAACACTCTTCAACCACATACAGAATCTAGACATTTAAAGGGGATCAGAGTTCCTAAGGAAAAGAGACTATGCTGTGACTATACCAAACTTCAGCATCCCCAAATTAATGTGGGAGAAAGATGATCAAAGATTAATTTCAGTTACTGCATCTCTAAAAGTGTTTAGTTTAAGTTAATGCCTCTCCCAGGGCCCATGTTTAACATAAAAATCATAACACTCAAAGTGTGACCTGAGGCCCACTGATGGGCGTCAAATAAATTAAAAAAAAAAAAAAAAAAAAGCAAGCCTTTTCCTTTGATTCTTTCCTAAAGAATCCTACTGGCTTCCATTTTCACATACGACTGACACTACTTACTAGGGACTATCTAAGTGAGCTATGAAAGATACTAGAGACCTCTACTTCAGGATTTTATTAAAAAGCCTGGCTGAAAAGCAGTACCTGGCAAACCTGCCAAGTTACTACCGTATACACTGCCAAGCAGAAATGCCGCCGTCTCTAAGTAACAGATGTACATGAGCATCCTTCTGAGTTACTCACACTGCCCACTGCTGCTATGCTTGCTTTCTACCGACCAACTGCTAGTCTAGCTTTGCCCTCACCAATTTCATTTGCTCTGGGTTTCTAGCAAAGCCTAAGTATGCAGTGATACACATTTCTATTATCTCTGGTCAATAATTTTCCAATAACTAGACATTAGGACATGTACACGTACACTGCACTTCAAATATGAACCAATGAATCAGAATAAAAGTTTGCTACACAGCAATATTTCACTGGTGAATTTGGATTATTTAAATAACTTCCAACATATTATCAAGGTAAATCCAATAATGTTGTTTTTCAAACTTGTGGGGCATAATTTTATGTTTGTACACTCAAATACTTACAAAGTAAGTAATGAGCACCTCCCTTAAATTTCTCACCAATTTTTAACACCAAGTAGGAAAGGGTGGAGCAGGTAAATTGAGGAGTCTCGATCTGCTGAAGTGAATCAAATTTTAAAAGTTTGAGGACCACTGCCTTAAGGCCCTGGGGAGGTATCGGTACTTAGTTTCATTTTGAGGAGAGACTCCAGCTTCAATATCACCCCTTTACCACTATAAAGAGAAAAGGTAGGACAGGAAGGAAAGGGGTTGTCACCAATATAAAAGGTCAGAGTGAGGTCATCCACTGAAAATGTCACAACCAAAACAACCTCATGTTATCTGCCCTCCTTCAAAAGATTACTTTTGGGGCTACCAACATAATAACAGTGCTCTATTAAGGTCATCTTAAAAAGCAAGGGATGGATATGCTGCAAACATTTATCAAATGCAACTTTATGAGCATATTTTTTGTACACATTCATACTTGGTTTGTAGCATATAAGAAGCTACAGGTATGACTTACTAGCTGACGTCTATTTCTTTTCCAGGTTTCTGCTTTCCTTTTGGAGTTCATGTTCTGGAAAGCTAAAAGGAGAGAAAACAAGTTCTAATCAAAGTTCAGACAGGAATGTTTACTACTCTTTTAGACTCTGATTCAAAACACATGAGACCCTAAGGTCTGCTCATCAATAACTCTGATGACACATCTCCCAGCAAGCCTGTAAGTCCAAATCGGAGGCTCTGGAGCATTTACTCAAAGACACAACGAGAGCTGAAGCAGCCCTTCCATGTGGATCACCTGGCCAGAGAGGACACGGACAGGTCTTAACCAGAATTTCAGAGAATTTACTCAAAATTACAGGAAATTCAGTCTCATCAGAAGCAAAGGTCCTAAAGTGGACCTAAAATATTCACAAATTCTCAAAATTACCGTCCAATTTCCAAGAGTAATAACTGTTACATAATCAGAGCCTTCTGAATTTATAATACATTATTTGACATAAGCTCCTCTACGATGAACTGTAATTTTACTCCATAGTCTCAATAGTTTGATAGTGCTAGAGTGAAAGCAACACTCATAAAGATAAATTCCTTTCTGCCGTGACAGAAAGAAGCACCAAGGATAAATCTCCTGTGGAAATGTTCCCAAGACTTTTTCCTCTATGCCCCCAAATTCCTCCACAGGGACCTTCTCAGGAGAGCTCCAAGGCAAGCTCTTTCCCACACCTGTTTTAACACCTTTGGTGGCACTCATCTTGCCTCACCGTACACAAATCACAGGCAAACCTGGGAAGATTTGTTTAACTCTCAGAAGACTCAAAGTGAGAATCTCCTCACCTGTCCTGCATATTCTGGTTACCAGGGGAACAGCTCTTCTAGGCCCAGGTAAGGGATAAAAAGATTAACATCACCGTTAAACTTACTGAAATCACTGGGGAGGCTGTGGTTCAGATTCCTATAAAATTCTGTCCTATGTGCTTTCTTCAGTCCGGTGCAAAGGCCAAAGTCAGAAAGTTTCACATGGCCCTACAGGGAAGAAGAAACAAGATGATGGATGGATGAATATTCATGGACGTGGAACACAACATTCACTTCTCCAGCTCCTTGCAGCATCCATTACAGCGCCACAGCCAAAGTATGCCACCCTTTTTTCTTTTATTACAGGGAAAAATATATAATAGCAAATAAAATTTTAAAAGATCACCCAAATCCTATTATACTAATAGAGTATCCTCATTTTTATTATCTTATTTTTGTCCAAATATAAATTTTTAAACATAGTTGAACCCTCCAGAGCATCTATAGATAATTATATTCTTCGGTTTCTATATAGTCCTCAAAATTACCATTTTTAATGTTTACAGATAATCCTCAAATGACTTAGTACATCCTTGTTTACCCAGCCATCCCCCAATACCTCCATTTCCAATTGCCCACTCCATTCCAATTCTTCACTCGCATGTAATTGGATTACAAGCAACCCTGTGACTGAGAGCCAGTGTTCCCAACCCTCACCCTGCCTGGTACAGAAGATAGTCTTAATGAATGGTTGTTAAATAAGGAGTAAATGAACAAATCTTGGTTCATATAGCTTGAATTATTTCATTTGGATAAATTCCAAGGAGTAAACTATTCCAAACACAAAGAGAATAAACTTAATTACATAGTTACTGATAAATGTTGCCATCTTGCATTCCAATCACGACTCTCTGACTCTATCATTCCCTTCAGGAAAAACTCACACCTCGGGCCAGACACCATAAACTGTAGTGTCTCATTTATAACTCTTAAGCCACACCTCCCAGACTCAGTCATCAAAGGGCTTGCTGGGAAAATGGCAGAACCAAAGCCAGAAATCAGCATGCTCTTTCTCCCCAGACCAGGATTACCTACCCTCTCCACTCCCCTGATCTCATCATCCTAACCATCCCCCAATACCAGATGCTCACTTCATTTCCAATTCTTCACTCTCATGTAATGTGCATTACAAGCAACCCTGTGACAGAGGTCTCCAATCCCCTGATCTCATCTGGAAAATGGGGACAATGACGTCTTCCTGGCAGGAATGATGAGGATGAATGCATACAAGGCTCCTAACCTGCTGCCTGGCACATAACTAGCCCTAAGAAACAAGCAGGTGTTCTTGGAGTGGTAAAATTTTAAGTAGAGGAGGAGGTAAAACCAAAAATAGGGGAGAGAATCCTGATGCTCAGAGAGCTACAAGCTCAAGGCCACACAATAACAAGGGGTGTGGCCACCATTTGAGCATCAATGATTTCAACATCTGCGTCTTGCCCTGATAACCACCTGCCTTCAGGCCCTAATAAACAAAGGTCCCAGGGTACAATGCTAGAGGAGCTTGCTCCCTTCGGTCAGGTTTTATGTTGTTTTGTTTGGTTTTTAAAGAAATCCCATTAGGTTTGGCTGTGTGCACATGCGCAACAAGCTCAACTGCCAAACAAAGACAGCTTTGAGACTATTAACCTGATCTTTTTTTTTCAGATCTGCAAATAACTTGTTCTACAAGCTAAGGAACAGAGTTTAATTTGTAGTTCTCATAATGACATGTTTTACCAGGACACCACTAAGAAAGGAGTGTCTTACAGAGCAGTGCCTGGAGCAAATGCTAGTCTAGCCTAGATTTTCAGTTTCAGGGAATATTGTAGCTATTCTGAGTATACAGCAAAAACACAAAACGTCTACATTTTCACTTCTACAATCTACATGGCTGACCAAATAAATGAGCTCGCTTGTGAGAACATTTTTCTACAAGTTTGGGTTAGTATATTACAGAGAACAAATCTGCACCTAGCAGGGTTCCCATTCCTCCTCAGCTAGATTGAGTCACCGAGTTCTTGACCTTCAACCTCCACTGGACCTGAACATACGCGCAGACTACAGGGTACAAGTAAGCCAGCACTAAGGCACCTGGGGTACAGGGCCTGGGCACGTGAACCCAAGACCGCACAAAGCAGGGCCAGGGCTTCATTACAATTATATAGGAACTTAATCACATCGAAGAATACTCCCGTATACATAAACATTTTAAAAGCAGAATACCTAGCTATTTACTTTTTTTTTTAATTTATTGAGGTGACAATTGTTAGTAAAATTACATAGATTTCAGGTGTACAATTCTGTATTACATCATCTATAAATAAATCCCATTGTGTGTTCACCACCCAGAGTCAGTTCTCCTTCCATCCCCATATATTTGATCCACGTTACCCTCTTCTCCCACCCCCCCATTTACTTTTAAGATGCTAACTGTATATAAATTATTGATGCAAACAGGAAAGGTATTAAAGCTATTATACCAAAATAGTGGTTATCTTTGAACGAGAATATAATAGGTAGTTTTCTTCTTTATAACTCTCTGCGTTGTTCAATTTTTCTACTATATGTGTGCATTATTCTTTTTTTGTTGTTATGAACCCTTCAATAGTATATACATATAAATCACCCAAAAGGATGCAACTACAGAATGACAGAGCTGTGTTTGAAATGAGGGCTTTAAAAGAACAGGGTTTTTTAAAACAGCCTTCTGGTTGTTCCTGAAGACTAAAATATACACACACAAATGTAAATACACACATATATATTAATATTCACGCATTATGTATACATGTGTATATATGTATGTATGCTTATGTGTATGTATGTAGGGGGTGAATGTGAAAGGAGCGAACAGTTATCGTAGGCTGTCTTTTTTCTCATAATGAAGAAAAAGGCTATTAATCAGAAGAAATTGTCTGACAAATCTCCTGCCCTCTTGAAACAGAAAGATAAAGGTTTTCAAAGAAAGTAGACCAAAATTTCAGTTTTTTCAAAGATAGCAAGCAAGTTACCAGCAAAAAAAAAAAAAAAATATCCTTGGAATTAAATTTACTTTTCTACTTAAAAGAAAAATTCAGCCTACACAACAATTCAGTGTAACAGAACCTAACATTCTGGAATTTTAGAGCTGGAAGGAACTTTGGAGCTTCTCTGGATCAATATATTCACTTTAGAGGTAAGTGAGGCCCGGAGGGCATAGACCAGCAATCTAGCAGCACAGGGATTCTCTCCAGATGTGCTGTGAGTTTAAGAACCAAACAACTAACGTCATTTGCATGTCTAACGATAAATATGAAGAGGCCATTACAGAGGCTGAGCAGGCCTCTTCAAGCAGAAGGCATAAGATGTGGGACCCACACTTTGCGACAGCGCTGCTGCTGCTGTTGTGCCTTATGTCCTGGTTCTGGGCCGGGTTCACCTGATGAGGCTGCCCAAGAGGGGGGCTCTCAATAGGTGACGCATCTGTAGAGCTAACTGTATGCTAAGAGAAGGGGACTGTCTTTGGCTTTGTTACAAAACAACCTTCCAAATCACTTTTACTCTTAATCATTTTCAGAAACGTCCTTTATTTTTAAGAGAAACATTCAATTAAATTATAGAATCATAAGCCTTTCAGAGAAAGGAAGTTAATGGCAAACTTACCTGGAGAGAGGGGGAGAGAGAGAGAGAGAGAGAGAGAGAGAGAGAGAGAGACAGAAACAGAGACAGACAGACACACACAGGTAGGTCCCGGCCCCACAGGCAGCACAGGAGCTAAAGGAGAAGCTGCTCAGGTTGGTGAACACATGCAGTCATGCTGCTAACCCCCAGGGTACCTTGCTGTCCAGGAGAAGGTTGTCTGGCTTGATGTCTCTGTGGATGAATCCGAGTTGGTGGATGGAGTCTATGGCTAATACTGTTTCTGCTATATAAAACTGAGTCTCCTCTTCTGTCAGGGTATCTTTCTTCATCAGTAGGGTCATCATGTCCCCTGGAAACAAGAAGATACAAAACCACCACACACACATGCACACACGCGTACACACACACACACACACACACACACACAACACATAAGTGCCAGTTTTCAGATCTGACTTCCCTATCTGCCAACATAAGGCAGGGCTAAACAGACCTGTGCTGTGTTCCAGAGACTGACCCACACTGCCACTCTGGGTGGAAACGCTAAGCAGTTTCCAACACTTAAAAGGTCAAATTCACAGCCACAGAGAGCAAAGCCCTTTCACCCAAGCTACCTGATGCTGACCACTGAGCTAGGATATCCATTTCACTTTAAGAGAAGAAAAGGAAATTTCTCTGACACCGAAAAACTAAACTTGCTTAGAATAAATTTTGAACTGGGGGAAAAAGCTACTTCACTTTTAACTTTGTCTGCACAAATATCTGCAAACTTCTCTGTACCTAGAACCAAATGGCATGTCCACACTGTTTTGCTGTTGTTACAGAGAGAGGCTGAAGTGCCAAACCAAATGTAAACATTTGGGGAGGCTGAAAACAAGCTCTCCAATTTCTGCTTACAATAACTAAACATAAACAAATAAAAAAGTGGGATTTTAGGTAGCAAAGTGCTAGTCAACAAAAAATAAAAACAAACTGAAAATGCTCCATACTAGAATGTGTAATAGCTGCCTCCAAAAAATGCACACTGAACACTTCCCAAGATCCCAGTGGGGTTTTTTTTCCTCTGGTATCTTATTATAGATATTTAAAAATACACCAACATGCTTTATGCAATTTATACTAGTTTAGCAGTTAAAGATAACCTCCTTAGTTTTCTGCAGTCAAAATGTAATTATTTCTGCTTAATACCAGCAACATAAAACGGCAGAAAACAGATTCTGATCCTAACTCAACCGTCAGACAAAAGCAAAGCAAAGAAAATATACGTGAGTAGTTTAAAGCTCAGAGAAATAGGAAAGATTTAGTTTAGATCGCAAATAAAACCACTTATGTTAGAAAATAGGGTAAAGAGAAAGAAACCTCGGATTTTAACAGAGCATCATGCAGCTTTTAGAATTTCATTTCATTTATAACTTTGGGGGAATTTTTGTATTTTTGGAGAAAAGTACCCCAGGCAAAAATCAAGTCATTTATTAAAATGCTCTCTTTTTTGACCCAAGACTTGAAAAATAAGAATCCCTAATCACTCCCGGCAGCCACACATTCAATCTGGAGGCACACCAGCGACTGGGGCACGCACTCAGGCCGGCTCTAAGGCAGCGATGTGGCCTTACAGGTGGCACAGGAGAGCAGCCAATGGCCTCACCTGTGCGAGCTCGCCCAGCCGATCAGAGAGCTCAGGCCAGATGGTGTAGGGCTCTGCAGGCCAGCTCCACAGAGTGCAAAGGGCGGGTCCCGGAGACATGAGAGGCTACGGAAAATGGAGCAGGTAAGGCTCCAGGAGACCCATGTCAGGGGGCTGGTGACCGTGCTGGTTTTACTCCTATTTAACTGGCACCTAAATAATGAAAAGTTTCTCCTCATTCTATCACATCCTTTTCTGACCTTCATCAATTCTAAATAAAAAATTATTGCTCACCCTAGGTTTAAACTAAAGGTTGTCACAAGATCAAAATCTGATGTCACAATTATATTTGCTTTGCTACAGAACCAAAGAAAGAAAAAGCTCTTTCTTTTTCCCACTAGAGTTTCCTCATCGCTGATCTGCTCACTGGGAAAGAGACTGTGTTCCCCAGAACAGATGGCATGCCCTGCTCTGGGTTTACTTTGGAGCTGTCTTAGGAGACACACATGCTGAGCTACATAACACTGGAAATCTCAGAAATGAGAAACTTCTGGCTACTGATTCTGGCTACTGATCCAGGTAATGAGAAATTCACTCCTTATTCACATAAGTTATAGAAAAAGAAACCAAAACGTTGAAGCAAAGAATGTTATCGTTTCAATTTTGTCACTTGGGTAACTGATTATACATGATTCCCATTGACAGGAGAGCAGGCAGAGTCCCTAGTTTATTCCTATATATTTAGAAAGAAAAAGAAAAGAAAGAAATGTGCATCTGAAATCATGAGAATGGTGAGAAGGTTACTTTTATGGCACTAAGAATTGTAGAGAGGCAACCCAGCACAAGACAGGTTACTGACTTCCTTTACAGACCTAAAAAAGATACAGAAAGTAACGGTGAGCACGATTAAAAGTAGAAAGGAGGGTTAATTGAGGTGAGAGAGAAACCACAGAACAAAAAGGAAAAATGACCTTTCATCGTCAAGTCATTACCTCCAGGCAGGAACTCCATGATTAGGTAGAGGTTTAGCTTATCCTGAAAACTATAGAACATTTTCACAACCCACAAACTGTCTGCCTCCACTAGAATGTCACGTTCCGCACGAATGTGGCCAACCTGGAGGTATACGCATTTGATTAATGACAAGCTTGCTCTGCTTTATTAGACGGTATATTTGTTTAAACAATGTACATACTATTTTGAGTATTTAATTGTGATGATGCAAAACATCTCATTTATGCTTAGGCAACGCTACAAACTCAAAATTGATACCATTTGACTTGAAGGTTTTCAGTAATGAAACTTCAGTGATGACAGGCTTAAAAAAATGGCAAAATGAATGGCTTCAATGCAAATGACAACTTTAACAGTGCTATAAATTGAATCCCTGATTAGTTAAAATTACCATTATTTTGCATATCTTTTTATTCTAATACAGGAATGCCCCCCTTATCTGGGAGAGGTATGTTCCAAGACCCCCAGTGAATGCCTGAAACCAAGGGTAACACAGAACCCCATACATACTATGCTTTCTCTGACGCATACATACATACCTATGAAAATGTTTAATTTATAAATTAGACACAATTAGAGGTTAACTACAATAATAATAAAATAGAAATTATAACAATATATAATAAAAGTTATGTGAATATGGTCTCTCCCTCTCTCTCAAAATAGCTTATTGTACTGAACTCACCTGCTCATTTAAAGGAAGCACTTTAGTTTCCCTTTGGCATACCTGAACTGCCAGTATTGCTACTCTTGTGCTTTGGGGCCATTAAGTAAAGTAGAGGTGACTAGAATGCAAGCACGGCCATACCATGAAAGTCAATCTGATAACCCAGATGCGACTGAGTGACTAACGGCAGGTAGTGTACACAGCGTGGAGACGCTGGACAAAGGGATGATTCACGTCCCAGGCGGGCCTGAGCAGGATGGTGCAAGATTTCATCATGCTATTCAGAACAGTGTGCAATTTCAAACTTATGAACTGTTTATTTCTGGAATTTTCCATTTGATATTTTCAGACCACAGTTGATCACGGGTAGCTGAAACTGCGGAAAGTCAAACTGCAGATAAGGGGGGATTACTGTAATCTTTTATGATAAAAATTAGTTTCAAGATGAGACTCTAAACAAGTCCTGGCTCCGGTCTGCAAAGGTACCTGCAATGACAGTGCCCTGGTTGACAATTCTAGAATTCTAAGATACCACAGCATTTGGTTCACCTGTGCAGAGAGTATGTGCTCAATCAATTCTCAGTGAATTGAAATATAAGAACACCTAAGAAAAGTTATAGATTCAAATTTATGACATTTCCAGTTTTCTACTTTTACTGAAATAATCTAGCTAAGGAGACCAAGTTGCCGAAGGTTTGGGAGAAACAGTAGAATTACGTCATTAAAATAACGTTTTATTATCAAATTTATCTCATCTAGTTTAAATATAGAATAGTAATCAAAACAGTGCAGCAGATTATCAAGTCCCGCCCCCTTTCCTCTTATGTAAGTGCCACAAAATGCAAAGCGGGGTTGAATGACATCTAACCACATTAAACCCAGTCCCATCCTTAAATAGAGGTTTCGGTCCTAACATACGCTCCAGGGCTTGAGTTTTACAATATGTTCGATGTAAAGATGCACCACGGGACTGAAGCTTCTGTTGGCAAACTCAGCCATGGTTGTTTTCTTTGACACAATGCCCTATATGCTTGTTTTAGTGGAATGTCTTTAGCAAAGCCAGGTACTCACTTCCATTTGGACACAGGCCCCACCCCTGTCCTATCTTATTCCCAACCTGCCTCATTCTTCACGCTAACTCCCAGGGGCCTGAAGGCATTTGAGTTAACGTACTATTTGAGTTTTCTGTCTCTACTAAAATTGTTCTTCGGGAAATTTTTAAATAAAAGTAAACTTACATTTTTACATCTCTACTTACAGTAAGAGGATGGGAAAAATGGAAGATAACGGAGATAAGACCAGTGCTATGAAATCATAAAACAGCCAAGTTAAGCATCTGCTTTTCTTCAGCTTCATACAGATACAAAGCTTCTGGGAAACACTGATGCCACTTGCTGAACTTCAGCCGTGGCTGTGACCCAGTCATTACCAGATGCGAAGGCTGTACAGGCAGGCAGCCTGCACCTGCCTCTGCATCCCCTGCTCCTGTTAAGGAACCAGAGAAAAGACAAGGCGCTACTGCTACCACTTGTCACTCAGCCCAGAGGACAGAAAGGTGACTGAGACATTCCCTGTTGTCATGGGGAACGTTACAGGCACTGTGAGCAAACTTTTCCCTTCTCTCCTGGGCTGAAACAGCAGCTAGGAACCTCAGGATCTGGGGTGGAGTCGGGTGAATACAGGGTAAGGGACGGAAGAGCCAGAGGTGCAGCTCACTCCAGAGGTTCCCTTCCCTCTGTCCCATAAATGTTTAATGGGGTGGGGAATTACATGCTAGTTGCTATCCTGGCACTGGGACGCAGAGATAAAAGCCAGTCTTTTGTCCCGTACTAATGCTACACTGGCTAACGCTATACTGGCATTACAATTGGAGGTTTTCCTTTTGTACTGAAGAAACTAGCTAAATGCTGGTCTGTTCTCCTTTAATGTTTATTTTCCAGGTAGCAAAAATATCCACCCTGTGAGACGGAGTAACAATCTGAACTTCACTGGGTAGCTTTAATTCTTGTTCAGTTTAGTAAAAGCAAACAAAAAACATTTCCTCTGAATAAGGCACCTAACCTACAAAAAGTCAGGCTCTGAATCTCAACTTTGTCAGCCCTGCCCAAAGGCGATGGGTGAGCCCTGGTCTGCTTCCAGTCTCACCTTGCACAGACTTGCTGCTTGTTTCTTCAGCATGGCTGACCCAGGAAGTCTGTGGCCAGAAACTTGAACGTGACTATCCTGAGATCACACCTAGGGAGTGGAGTCCAACAGCAAGATGGACTCGGGTTCTAATTCTAAAAGACATTTCCTTTACTTTCACGTAGAAAAAGTTGAGAAATTAATTTTGAAGAAGGTACGATATTTGAGGAAATGTTTTTACACAATGTTTTTATCCAGTTACCATGCTGAGCAACTGGCACATGCTATGAAGGATTAATAAGTGAGAATAAACTTCTTTATAATTTTATTCTGAATGCTAATTATTTGATAAAGAAAAGTCTTGAGACTTGGTTAAACTTATAGGAAACATGTCGTGTAAAACTTACTTGTGAAATACAAAATATACTGACTAATAAATACAGCTTTATATTTTCCTTTTCAAGATCAAGTGAAACTCTCTGTGTCTACACCCACACCACACACTAACTTTGAGATAATACATAAACAGGGCTTTTGCATTTTTAACAAGGTTGGTATTAGTATATGCTATAATGTCTGAAAATTTACTGCCAGGGTACTTAATATTCTCAACTGAAATTCCTGGTTGTCTAAAGCTTCTGGGTGACATGAAAATGAACGACAAAAATATAAATTCCAAGTTTCAAGCTGGCACGTAAGTGACGCCTCAGTGGTTATACCTCCTCTCAAGAGGCAGAAAGGACTGGGTGTGGGGCCGGTCTCCATCCCTATTCTTGGGCTCTGTATCCAAAGCCCTCCCTGCGCGAGGGCCTCTCTTTGCCTTCCTGCAGCATCTGATCTTTCACAAGATAGTTGCGGGCATCACCCACTACAATCTGTTCTTAAGCAACCAGCTAAATTAAACTAGATTTGAAGAAAGTCTGCGTTCTCATTTTTAATATACTGTCCAATATTTAAAATTTATTTTGCATAAAGTATGTTTTCATCTTATAAATCTATCTACAAAATAGGTTCGGGTTTTAGAAAGTGTTCTTAATCATTAAAGAATGTTCTCTTTTAGGTAGCGCTGAGCTTCTCAGAAGACCCAACTGTGGTTTCAGTGTACAGAATGAAGTATATTGAGGCACATTTTAGATTGCAAATTCCAAATTCTAATTCCTAAGCCTCAGTTCCAAAGTATATATACAATTTCTATCTCTCAGTATTCAGTAAGGAACGTGCTACCACACCAAGTGTGACCTCAAAACAAGGCTCCTCATGGCAAGGACAGCTGGTGATTAACTGGGAAATACCAATAGCAGATAAATTTTTAAAAGACTGCACATAACATGTAGGCATTACCTGTACTTTTAAAATATACGTAAGTACTTCTTTGTTGGAGAAAGAAAAATATTATATGTATACATATCATGTATACATGACAGCTAAAGAAAACTATGAGAATATACATTTCAATTAAGCAAAAAAAGAACAGTTTTAGCAGACAAAAAGTTCATAAGCTGACTAAAATCACTGTTACAACTATGTTTTACCTGCTCTTTTTCAAGCATATCTGCTTTACGGAGTATTTTCATTGCATATACATGCCCTGTATCTTTCTTCTGAACAAGCCGCACCTAAAAGTTATAAAAGAAATGCCAAGTTAAAAGTTCACACTGCCAAGCTAACGCTTTCATGTGTTATAGGAAGTACCGTGTTTCCCCGAAAATAAGACCTAGCCAGGTAATCAGCTCTAATGCATCTTTTGGAGCAAAAATTAATATAAGACCCGGTCTTAAGTAAGACCGGGTCTTATATTAATTTTTGCTCGTCAAGACTGGGTCTTATATTCGTTTTTGCTCCAAAAGATGCATTAGAGCTGATTGTCCGGCTAGGTCTTTTTTCGGGGAAACACGGTAATATTTAACCTGAAAAAGTACTGCAATTTTAATATAAGCAACCAGCAATAACAAAGCAGAAGAAAATGCTTTTTGATGTTACAAAATGGGTATGTTGCACACAGTGGAGTCCTCAAACATCTCCGTATATGAACCGCTTGGGCTGCCTCGCTCGACAAATCAATCAAATTTAAAACCCTCACGTTCGAACTTAAGGATGCCTTAAACCTGTGGCACGTCATGCAGTCAGCCCAGAAAACCTAAGTAAATGATAACAGCAATGTTTAAAACGATAGCAAAATCTCACGCATAGAAAAAATGTCTGAAGAATAAAACCCTAAAATGTATAATTAGGGAAATGGGGTTTTAGGGTTTCCTTTCTCTTTTTAATTTCCCAGTGTTTTTTAGAGAGAACAGATAAATAGACGAAAAGAAAATTAGTGGTCTACAACCCAAAGAAAACCTCCTTGGCAATTCCCTGCCCATCCTCCCCCACCTCTCCCAAGACATGGATATTTTCTTCTCTCTGCACCTTTCTTCATGTTTTTCCTGACTGAGTCCCACGTCCCTTCCTCAACGAACAGAAAGCGATTTAGAGGTGGTACTGTACCTTTCCCTCTCTTAAGGGGCCAACCGGGATTCTGAACACGGAGGGATCAATTTAATCTTTCACCTGTGCTTCTGAATATGCACTCACACTTCCCCGAGGTATTGATCTTTAATAATATGCTGCTCCTTTTATACAAAGATAATGAAACTACTGCATCAGTAGGTCGCCCACTTTGGATGCTTCGGTTAATGGGGATGACCTTGTGGGCCCATTCAAACCGTCCCCAACAGATCGCTCTTGTGACCAAGGAGGATGCATTTGCAAGATTCGCTGGGACAAAAGCACATGTTTGCAGCTTCCTACCACTACCTATGTAACTCATGGCTGCAAACGCTGTCTCCTGGGGCCATGTTTTCAGAGCTGTACCAATCTGACAGGAAGAATAAGGGGTGGAGATAAGCTGTGAGTTTGCTCCTGGCGAGACTATGTGGTACTGGGCAAAACAAATGTTTTAAGACCAGGGAGACCTGGGCCCAACTTCTGGTACCATTCATTGCTCATTGGCTATGTGACACTGCAACGTTATATATCCCCTGTGAGTCATCCATCGTACGAGTTATTGTCATGATTATAGGAGAGAAACACTCAGTAAATAATAACTATTAATTTCCTTCTACCTTTCAATTCTCCCTCTAGATCAATACTTAAAGCAGCAACATCATTTCTGTCAAAACAGATCAGAGATCTCGGACAGTGAGAGGGGAAGAAAGAGAGAAGGAGGACAGAGCAGTTAAGACGTGGGGCTGTCACGCTTCACCCACCTACCCCGTATTTCAGTTCTAGCAACAATCATGAGCTTGTGGTATATTAGAAGCTTTCAAGTTCTGTGGTATTTTTGTACTTGACAAGCAGCTGTGTGTTTTTGGTTTTTACCTCACCAAATGCTCCTCTTCCTATTACTTTTAAGGATTCAAAATCTTCCAATCCAAGTCTTGTTCTCTTCAAACGAAGAAACTCAGTTTCCTTCCGAGCATGTGCTGATCTCCTCAGTCGTTTCTAACGTGTAAATAAAGGGGGAGAGGGATGGAAAGGAGAGGAGTTGAAATTCTGCCAGCTCTGCAACAGAGTCCTATTTGTGGTTTGACCCATCTGGAACACAGGGCCACACCAGACTAAGCACAATCTTTTCACACATGAAAGCACCCCAGAGGACCCTTAAGAAGTCAATTCTCTCTTCCCCGGCCTTCAGACTCAGTGACCAAACCATACTGAACAGATGGGTGCTTCCTCTGCGGACTCTCACCAACCTACTTCAGCAATCGACTATTCTACCTTTTCTAATAAAGGAGGGATAAACAATCAACAACATTTTCCTTTAACCTTTGTTACATAAAAGTGGTTTTTTTAATTTCCTTCTGGAGCTTTTACACATTGCAGTTCATTTTATGCGCTTTCTGTTGTTCCTACAAGTCTAGGGTATTTTTCACCATTTTCCTAGGTTCTGTGATTCATTCCTTTTTGAAATGAATCACAGCATTTCCACTGCCATTTCAGTTCCTTGCACAGTTTCTTGTTAACTGTTTTTTCTCCTACCACATCTATGGGCATTGGAGAAAAGGACTGATTTGAGAGACATTTTGCCTATATAATGATTTCAGAAGTGTGTCTCACTTCTATGGAGCCTTTTCAGTGAGTTCAATAAAAGTATGCTACAATTTGCTTTTAAAAGTTTTGATTTGGTTTCATCCTTTCCTTTTCTTGGAATACTAAATTAATTCTAATTAGTTTATTATAACTGTGCCTAGAGAAGTCTTCCTCTCCTGAGTACTTAATAATTAACTTCTCCCTTTGCATGAATACCTAAATCCAGAAGCGCACCAGGTCTCATAAGTTTCTGTTACTGAGCCAAAACCCTTCCCCCACGCACTAAGGCTAACAATTAGCTGAACACGATAATGACCTGCCATGCTGGGTTTCAAGGGGAAAAAATTCCAATTTTAATTACCTCTTCATCTTTTAGGCCTTCTTCTTCCATCACTTTTTCTAATTTCTTTTGCCTAAAAATAAATAAAGCCGTTTGAATAACTTTCTGGAAAGTCTATCTAAACATAAGAATTATTTTTTTAATGATAAAAACAGGCAAACCTCAAAAGGCCTCATTAAAGCAACAAATTACAGTTACTAAGACAAGTGAAAAGATTCCCACTCTTTGTTAGTTCTACATTTTGAAAAAGATTGTATAAGGTATTAAAGCAACCAAGAATCTTATTTCGAAATGGCAATGTCTCTCTCTTTTTCTTTCTTGGCAGTAGTGTATTTCCTCCTTAACAAACCACAGAACAGCTGGTGTTTGATAACCTCAAACAACAGCCTCTATCAGGGTGTTGTTTCTCTCCCTCCCCCTGACTGAAATCTACTTCCTTTATTTTTACATCTTCCTCCTCCTCCCTGCCACAGGCAGAGTCAGAAACAACAAAGGTAAAGGCAGAATTTGGAGATTCAAGGGAGGAAAATGATCAAAAAAAGGTGACTGGTACCACTATCAAAACAAGGACTCTATATTCTTGGAGTACTGAATTTTAGAAACTGCATTCAAGAATATTTTTTATCTACAGTCTCATACAGATTTGATAAAACGAAAAGAAATAATCAAAACTTCCTTACAGCCAATGCCATATAACCTTTACTTATTCCGCATAGCAAATGAAAGCACGAGGGCTGGAATCTCCCCTCCACCACTCATCAGCATTCCAGATGACAGGCAGTGTGAACAGGGCAGGAAGAATGAAAGTACAGGGCACAGAAAGCAAGGCATGGAGTGTGGTGTGATTGAGGCTCACAGCACTTGTGCCGCACAAAGAGGGCAGGCTCTTAGTGTGTACACAGCTCAGAACTTACCGGGGGGCCTGTGCACAAAGGAATGATGTGATGACTTTCTATTTTAGAACGGCAGCCAGCTGTAAGGAGCTAATGTACTGGCAGGAAAAGCAACTGACAGATTGAGGCAAATTAAAAGCTTTGTAAGTATTCAGATATGCAGTCAAGGTCTGGAACTAAGGCTGGAAACCGAGAGTGGAGTGGACAGAGCCATTGCAAAGATGACCAGCTGGCAGTAGGAGTCAAGGGAAAAGTCTTAGAAATTCTTGTGTGGGAGGATAATGACCACTAACCAAGATAGGAAACACAGAGAGGAACATGGAAAGATAATGGGTTTCGCTTTGGTCAATGAATATTTACTGCATTAATAGTATTTAGTTAAAATGAATATATTGTTAGAAATCATTTTACAAATCCACAGAGTCAGATGATGAGTAACAATCTGTGTCCAAACTCTCAGGAAGTGAAAAGAAAGAAGAAAGTACCTACATAGCTCCCAATCTGCCCACTTTTCTTCTAGTTGTCAGAATATTTTGGGATATGCCTATGTGTGCTCTTATACTGGAGGGAGAAAGCTGTACTACTGGTAGTTTCAGGAGGGTAAATTAATTCCATTTCAGTGATTAAATAGTAGAAGTAGGGAAGAGTAAGAAGAGACAATAACATAATGGCAAGAACTATAAGAACTCAACCACACTCAACTCTTTTTGTGCCTTGAGTATCAAATACCATCAGACCTTCACATCAGAGGCAGGAAGAATGGGGCTGGAGGGAGCGGGGAGAAAAAGGAAGGAGGAAGCATGGTTGGCAGCTAAGGATAAAGTCCACCACAATCCAGCCAGAACTGGATTTCAGTGGCCCAGAGGGGATCCAGGGTGCCACCTTGCCATTTTAGGTGAACTTTAGCTGATTATAATGGATTATAATGCTATTAGACTGACAGCCAGGAAAAACCTCCACCCCTGTGTCACCATGATAGTCCCGAGGGCCAAATAAGGACCAAAATGCCCCCTCCCGATGGGAAGGAGTGGTCAGCAGGCACCCGCCTAGGAATACCTACCACCACCCTCAAGTCCTGAATAGTCCACCCTTTCATTTTAAGTGTAACCAGTTCCCAAACCCCGCTTCTCCTCAGGGCAGCTGCTCTTCTCCGAGCCGGCCTGCTCTCACCATCTTGAGCATGTACTATCCTTCTCTAATAAATCTCCTGCTGGCGTGGCTTACCCAGGGCATCCTTGAATTCTTTCCTGCAACAAACACCCAAAACCGGTTTACCAGCAACATTCTGACCATATGTTTTTTGAATGACCACACCAGACTGGGCTAGAAGTCCAACGTGCTGTCACACAATGTGTGTCACAAAGACGGCTCCTTCTGACTCTATCTTCAATCTAAATTCAAACTAAGTTTTCATAGCTTTATTGCAAGTATAATTAAATTGGTCTCAGTAGAATACCTGCCTGAGAGTAAAGCTACCAGAATCAACTCCTTGAACACAATCAGATTCTTTCATTAGAGAAGTTATCCAGAAAAAGCCTATCATGCAGAATTATCCAGGGGGATGATTTTTATTGTGACCAAGTCAACAAAGACCTGAAACACCAAAAGTAGCAAACACAGCCTGCAATGAGGCTTGCAAGTGACCTCCTCTGTGAGATGATACCCAGGAATTACTGGTAACTTGGTTAGATTCATGGTGGCATTGTGATTAAGCAAGAAAATGGCCATATTTTTTGAGATGCTACTGAAGTATATAGGATTGAAATGAAAATGACGGATGTTTGAAATTTGCTTTAAAACACTGAAGAGAAACAAGAAAAAATGAAATGGAATAGATGAAACAAATTTAATAAAGTCCTGATAATTACTGAATCTGAGGGATGAATATATGGGGGTTCGCTGTATTAGTCTTTCTATCTGTGTATTAGTCTTTCTATCTGTGTGTGTTTTAAAGTGCTTATAATGAAAAAGAAAAACAGGCCTGTCTCTGGTCGCAGCACCAAGTTAGCTAAGACTCCAGCCTTTAGTGAAGTCGCTCTTCCGCTCAGCTCCAATGTTCAACCCGGACTCTGGGAGAGATACAGGCACTTTCACACTTACAGGCCATACCCACCCTCACCCCAGCAAGGCCTTCTGTGAACTCCACTTATTTTCGTGTGAGTCCATTTCCCACATGAGATAGTAACTACTTTTGAAGGCAGAGACCTCATCTGAATCCTCCTTCTAAGATTAGTGCTTTGTACACAGCAACTTTTAAAAATGTATGTTGCGAAATTTAAAAAGGTCAAAATATGTAAATATGCAGACCCATTCATGACTACGACTTGTAATTTTCTAAGCCTAACTTAGGCTGCCCTCCTAGCACAGCCTGATTCAGAGGCAGCGGGAATGAAAGAAAATGGCCAGTCTACTCTACAGGAGAGTAGACAATAATTTCTGTTGATGAAACACTTAAAACCACAGAAAGTAGTACAGAAATAAACAGTGCTTGTTATCTCCATGATCAAAATTGAGAAAATTCTCAAGAAATACCCTAAAAATGAATATTACACAGATTTTTAAAAATCTCAACAAATTATTTTGGTTTGAGTGATATCTAGTCCGTGAATCCCATTAGGAGGTCTAGACTTACCCATTCCTGGGGCTTAAATAAAACTGACACTTGCTCAATAATTACGGATTGCAACTCACTACCAGATCAGTTAGGAAAACCTGGGTAAGAACATCTGAGAGGAGTAGCAGAGCATGCTGTTCTCAGGGTAAAATGTGGGAAAGTTCTTATTTGATTTTGGGGTGGGGTAGAGGGAGAAGCAGACCTATTAAATTAGACATATTATTGCCTATTAAATTAGGTTTTTGTGGCTTTAGTCCAGCAAAATAGCTGGACTAAACATCACAGAAGAGTTGTAAGAGGAAGTGCCAGTTTCCTCAGTTTTGATTTCACACTGCTATAAATTATCCAAACCATTAATTTTTAATGAATAACTAGGCAATTATCAATACCTACTGGGTTCCTAGGAACACATAAGAGAGAAAACAGGAAAATTGCTATTCTTAGAGAAGCTTACCATACAGTCCACTATCAAAGGCAAAACACAAGTAAAGAGGACGAACTTGCCCTCATGAATGGATTCAGCTTATAGTCTACTACTAGTAGCACTAACGGGAGACCATCAGACAGGCGGGAGACCATCAGACAGGCGGGACACCATCACACACGAGGGAGACCATCAGACAGGCAGGAGACCATCACACAGGCAGGAGACATCACACAGACGGGACACCCTCACACAGGCGGGACACCCTCAGACAGGCGGGAGACCATCAGACAGGCGGGAAACCATCACACAGGCAGGAGACCATCACACAGGCGGGAGACCATCACACAGGCGGGAGACCATCACACAGGCATTCTGCAACACTCGATGATGGGCTATCCTCAGGGTTTCATTGTTTTGAATCCAATCTGTAGAACTTGCTGTAGTATTCCTATGAAACTGCCCAATGTTCTCATATTCCACCTTTACACAGCAAACAATTTTCAAATGATTATTCTTTCTTCTACTTCTAAGCTTTGGTCTCATCTCCCACTACATAAATCCTTTGTTTCAACTGTAACCTACCATAAATGTAATCTACTATCAATGGAAGAGTGAGAAAGTGACATATAATTGGGAGAAATACCAGATATGTTAAAGGAATTCAGACAAGGCACATTCAAACAAAACGAAAATTTGTATTACAACCTGATCTCAAAATGTACTAGCCCAGTACTTATTATTTCAAACCGCTAGCCATATACTCATAATAAAATGTTTTCTTTATCATCAATTGTCTCACATCATTAAAATTCTGCTTATTTAGCAAGTCTATGTTTCCCCGACAATATCAAAAAGCTTGAGAACCCATATCGAACAGTTCTAATTTTAGAATACTTACTACTGCAATAGCCCCTGTCAATCACTGTTTATCTTTTATAATTTTTTTAATATTCTAGGAATAATAAAACCTAAAATCATGTTATCAAATTGTATCAACAAACTCAAAACCAAATATCAACTCATGCCTAAAAAAGAGGGCGCTAAATGAAAAAGATTAACAAGGAAATGTTGATTCTGAAAAGCTCAAAGTATTTGCTGTTTTTTTAATGAAAAAAAATGGTGATGTGATAACAACAAAAATTACCAAACATTCTAACCCTCTTAAACATCCAACATTTTCTTGTATGTCTCTTTTTCCATGAATTTGGTCTTTAAAAAAAGCAAAACTACCAAAGCTTTCGGAATGTCTTTCCATCTTAAGAATCCAAAATTTTAAAAAGCATTGTTATCAACCCATTTTGATATCAATGGGTGTGCATTCTTAGTGTAAATCACAATGTGACACTTAATAATGTAAATAAACCTATGTATCACCTTATTCTTGGGAAATGTGATATATATCAATAATGAACCATAGGGCAGAGCCAGTAGGATTGAACACCAACTGACTATTAGCAAATAAAACAAATAACTTAATCAACACTCATAAGCATTTACTTTGTAACTATAACATCAGAAGTTCTAATTTCAAGAGAGTATTTGTATTTGAAGATAACTATCTCCAACAGGTGTCACATGGCTAACGATATACTGTGCAAATTTATCTTTGAATTCCCCATGACACTAACAATGGGCAATGTGCAGGCACCAGTCTGTTTGTGAACAACCAGCTATAACATATCTTGCTATTTCACGTACAGATCTTCATATTTAAGGTCAAATCATATATCCCATGTAAATTATAATTTATACCCTCGAGAAAAATGTGGTTGCAAAAATCCTTATCAAAATATTAATATATTGAATCAGCAATATATAAAAAGAATAATACATTATGACCAAGAGGGTTTTACCTCAGGAATGCAAGATTAGTTTAATATTCAACAATTAGTCCATGCCATTCACCATATTAAAAAATTGAGGAAAACAATATAATTTCAAAGATGCAGAAAAAGCAGTTGATGAAATTTAACACCCACTCATGATTGGAAAAAAAAACACTCTCAGGCAAATATGAACATAAGGAAACTTCCCCAACCTACAAAAGGCATCTTTGAATAACCTACAGCTAACATCATAACTAACAATGAAATAGTAAGTGCTTTTCCCCTTAGGCAAATTGGGAACAAAGATGCCTATTCTCACTACTTATATTCAACACTGAACCGAAAATCCAAGCCAATGCAATAAGGCAAGAATAAGAAACAAATACAGATTGTAAAGAAGTAAAACTCTCTACTTGAATATGACATGATTGTTTACATAGGAAATCCTAAGGAACCTACAAAAATAAACTACTAGAATAATTAGCAAGTTACAGAACATAAGGACAATATACAAAATTCAGTTATATTTCTATATGCTACCGCAAACAACAGGAAAATGAAATTTTAAATACCCACTTACAATAGCATCAAAAAATTCCAAAACACTAGGAATGGATGAAGACACATAAGACTTCCATGCTAAAAACTACAAAACACTGCTGACAAAAATTAAAGCCCTAACAAAATGGAGAGATATACCAGGTTCATGCAACAGAAGATTCAATATTGCTAAGATGTCAATTCTCCCCCAAAATGATCTACAGATTCAGTACAATTACAATTATAATTACATCAAGCTTTTCTGTAGGAACCTGACAAATTGATTCTAAAATTTATATGGAAATATGAAGAACCTAAAATATCCAAAGCAATCCTGAAAAACAGAAGAATAAAAAGCACAAAGTTGAGGACTTACACTACTTGACTTCAAAACTTACCATAAAGCTACAGTAATAAAGACCGTGTGGTACTGGCACAGGGACAAACAGATCAATGAAACAGAATAGAGAGCCCATAAATACTTATATGGTATTTAACTTTCAACAAAAGTGTCAAAGCAATCTAATGGGGGAAAAATATTTACAACAAATGGAGCTAAAATAACTGGATACCTATAAGGAAAAAAAAATCTCAACCCCCATCTCATACCACACATACTTATTAACTCAAGATAAGTCACAGAACTAAATATAAAAACTAAATCTATAAAACTTCCAGAAGAAGACATAAGAGAATATCTTTAAAACTTGGAAGCAGGCAAAGGTTTCTTAGAGGCCACAGACTGCAATAACTATAAAAGAAAAAAATGCCAAATTAGATTTCACCACAATTTAAATGTCTGCTCATCTAAAGACATTGTAAAAAAAAAATGAACAGGAAAGCCACAGACTGACAGAAACTATTTGTAAAACATATATATGACAAAGGACCAGTATCTAGGATATATAAAGAACTCCTACAACTCATGTCAAAAAATTTGAACAAACACTTCACAAAGGAAAATATACAAATGGCCAAAAGCATATAAAAAATGTTCAACATCATTAATCATCAGGGAAATGCAAATTAAAACGACAGTGAGATACCACTGAACATCCACAAGAACAACTAAAGTTAAAAGACTGACAACACAAATGTTAGCAAAAAATGTAAAGCAACTGGAACTCTCATACATTGTTGGTAATATTTTGGAAAAAGAACTAGCAATTTCTTACAAAACTAAATATATACCTATATATATTTATGACCCAGCAGTTCCACTCCTAAATATTTACCCAAGAACTGAAAACAAATGTTCACAAAAAGATCTACATACAAATGCTCATAGAAACTTATTGAAAATAGCCAAAAATTTTAAAAGCCCAGATGTTTATTAACAGAAGACCGTATAAACAAACGGAGGTATAGTCAGAAAACAGAATGGTACTCAGCAATATAAAGGAACAAAGTATTGATAAAATACCAAGACGGTTGTACCTTGAAAACATTAGGCTGAGTAAAAGATGCCTTACTGAAATGAGTGCTTACTATATGAATCCGTTTACATGTTCCATTTGTATGAAACAGGCAAAACCAATCGATGGTAAAAAGAAAATCACAACAGTGGTTGCCTGGGATTGAAGGAGTGTTTCCAGGAACGAAAGAACTTGCTGGGATATTTTATGTCTTAATAGGAGTTTAAGTTATACAGGTGCACACTTTGTCAAAACTCATCGAATGGTCACCCTTAAGGTTGTGCATTTCACTGTACACAAATTTTACACTCCCTTAAAGAAAACCACATACATACTGGAACTCTAGTTTGTTATACAAGCAGAAGTATTCAGAAGTAAAATATACTAACATCTGCAACATACTATGAAGTACAGCAAAAAATTAAGATAGATTAATGAATGGATAGAAGAATGGATATGTGACAAAACAACGAATGATAACTGCAGAATCTAGATGATGTATTAGGTTGGGGCAAAAGTAATTGCGGTTTAAAAGGTCAAGAATTGCAAAAACCAATTAGTTTTACACCAACCTAATATATATGGGTATAGGCTGTACACAATTCTTTCCATTTTTCTGCATTTTTGAATATTTTCATAAGTTGGAAAAAAATTTTAATTATGAGTTATGACATGAATGGTATTAATAGCTGCTACTACCGCCATTAACTAAGTGATTACTATGTGTGAAGAACTATGGTGGGTACTCATACGTGTTGTGTCTAATCGCCACAGCAATCCTGCAAGGCAAGAGGTATTATCCCCATTTTCCAGATGGGGAAACTGATACACAGAAAGATTAAAAACTTGTTACAGCCTCATAGAGCTACTAAATGTTAGAGGCACGATTCTAAACCCAAATCTGATTACATAAGGGCTGTTCTTTCCATTACAAACACTGCCTTGATAAACTCAGGATTTGGCCCAATTAATTTTTCTATACTATCATAAAATTTTGTGTTATCGACTTAGTAGAAATAAGTGGACTTTGGGAATCAATGACACTGTCATTCCATTGTAATGGGATAGTCTATAACGTGGCTGCCATTATTCTTATCTCCTATCAATGATATTATGAATGTCTTTTACGATAACAGACATAAATGTCAAAACCATGACACAATTTTCTCAAACAAAATTCTTTACCTCATTTCTCGTTCTTCATGTTGAGCGATAAGGTTGCTATAAAAATTCTCCAGTGTCACTTTGGTCATTGTCACCCTTTCCTTGGTGTGATTACTCATGGAGGAGCAAGGTGTCGAGCCTGTCATTGCCATGGCTGCTAGATACAAAGAAAAGAAGTCATATTAGTTTTGGAGTTAGAATACACCAATTACGTGTGCCCCTACCCTACTGGTAGGAATGTAAATTGGTACAACTCTTCCGGAGGATAAACAAGTAATATTTAACAAATGCCAGATAAACAGAATACTTGGTGAAAATAAGTATATATTAATGTACTATGACTCCGAAATCCCATCCTTAGGTAAAAGGCCTAGAGTAACTGTCACACAGACTCTTAAGGGGACATGCAGAAGGATGTGCATTACAGAGGATGTTCATCATGCCATCATTTGTGTTATGAGAAGTTGGAGGCAATTCAGTAAGAAAATAAATAAAAATGCTGTGAATGCATACAAAGAAATACCATGCAGCAGTCAGGAGCAAATCTACCTGTACCTAAAAGTGACATGAATATATCTTTAAAACAGTGTTGTATGTTTTAAAAGGAAGAAAACATGATCACAATACCATATGTGGAAATTAAGACTACATAATATAGACACAGTATAATTCTTTGCCATCTAGAAATCTCCTCTGGACCTATAAGGATTCATACACAAGAGGCTTCAATGCAGCACTGTAAACAAAGGAAAACTAGAAATAACTTGAATATGCACAACAGAACTCGTTATGGAAAAGTCTTATAATGAATTATATGCAGACAATGAAAATTTGTTCAAATGTCTAATGTCAGGGGAAATGTTTCCAACCCAAGTGAAAAGAACAGGTTACAAAACAGAACGTATACCATGAGCTAAATTTTATTTGTGTGTTTACTACACGTGCACAGAATTATTAGAAATACATACATAAAAATGTTATTAGCGTCTTAACTCTAGGCAGTAAAAATACAATAGATCATTTTATTCTTGTTTATGCTTTCCACTTTTTCTATATTTTATTCAATGGGCGTGTACTATTACCATTAAGTTACCAATAACTTTTAAATTTACAATTTCTACAGTTTAAAAAAATTCTATGACTCAAATGTACATCTATATGTATATATATACTCTGATATGTCTTATGGTATTTGATAAATGTTCACTGTCTATTTGAATCTACAAGTCAAAATAAGGACCTATGATGGAAACAATATTACAAAAAAAAAAACCTGAATCATAATTTTAATGATGGAAGATACCTTAAAAATAAGGGACCTTAACTGTCTAGTTTTACAGATGAGAAAACCGATACCGAGAAGCTTTAAATAGCTTATAGAACATTTTTTCCTAAATTTAAATCTCACTTTCCCCAGAAATTTTTGCCAACCTATATTGTGACAGTTTGCCAGATGGCTCACCAGCACTTGACTTGCTCCAGCACTGGCAACAAGGCTCAATATTTTATCCTGTCATGCCTTCCTTCCACGCAACCTTCCTCTAAGTCTGTCTTTTCATCCCAAAATAAAGCTGAGTAAAACTCAGGAGAGGCCAAGATCCATTTTCAAAGACAGTGCATTTTATGAAGTTTTCTGAAGGTTCTCCCCTTAATATATCTCACCTTTTTTGTTTTATAAATTAAACTAAGACTTTTAAGCAATGTGCAAACATTTGTTACTAATAAAACGACTTAACATTAAACAAATTTATAAAGTGGTACTCAGCGAAAAACACAAAGAATAATCCTTTCAGAGCAGAGATTCAAAATCAAGGCTCTACTTCAGAGTCAAACATTTTGATTTATGATGTGCCAAAATGATCAGTAATCACAAATTCAAGACATTTAATTCAGCTCTACCTTACTATAAAATGCTATTTTTTATGGAAAGTTTCTGCTAATACCAAAACAAACGCAAGTGTTTTTAGGATATCAGAATTAAAAAAAAAAAAAAAAACCACAAACCCCTCTGTTTGGTTTATAAAGCTTGGGTGTGGTTCCTTATTTGTCAGCCCTTACCCCTCCACCCACAATGAAAACCACATGCACTCGAAGGTTAGTGAAGAAATTTTAAAACCAGATTTAAAAACAACTCTGAAGCAAGTGAGCACTTTGTACTCCTCCCTTGTCTGAAAATTTCTGGAGACCCTTTATATATTTTAACAACTTAAATCACTTCCACTTAAAAATACAACAACTAGAGAGAGTTTAAGCCTGAGACAAACAGTACCTTCTGTAGAATAGGCGGTTAATAAACGTAAGTTGAGCAAGTTAATGATTTTTCAGTTGCCAATAAAGCTAAAAGAACAAAATTACATTTACATTGATGGCTATATAAAACTGGGGGGGAGGAAGTTTGACCCATTTGAGTCACTGGCATGACTTACTCAACTTTTAAAAAGATCAACAACAGGCAATTCAGTGCACTCAAAGATGCTCATACAGTAGGCCAACCAATTGTCTAGCACAATGGTTTTCAGCCCTCACACACAGTCTCTAATGTAAGGCAAAGGTTGCGCTGGCCTTCCCTTTTAACCTTTCTTCAAAACTTCCTCCTCCACCTCTTCCTTCACTCATAAAACAGTTAGCCTAATTCTAATAACCTTTCATCAAAAGATACAATTACTCCTGCCATATAGCAATTTCCTTACTGGGCCAACCAAGCACTTTTTTATAAGACAGGGCTTTCCCTCATGTTTTTGATCATTCAAGCCTTCGTGCCCTGACCTACAGGCCATCGGAAGCCCTGGTCCTGTTGGTTTCATCCTCCATCTCTGCAGAACTAGGGAATACTAGGTAGGTGAGAAATTTTTAAAAGTTTAAAAAATTTAACGAAAGAATGTGATCCTAATAAGTCACGGGTGGGTACAGCAATCATAAAAGGAGATCAAATGAAAACCATTGTTTTATTTAATCTACATAGTTGTGCCTGGTTGGCTGATTTTACAATGGTACTGTGTTATCTCTATAAATACCCCCTCTCTCACCAATTCTTTATTTCTTTCTTTGTGACTGACAATCTAATTATCTTTCATTTGGACAATGCAACAGTGGGGCTAAGACTTTTCCTTCAGAGTCACCTATCTAATTTCTTCTATTAAACTGTAAGCCACTGGAAAGCAAGCACCTTGTCTTAGACTCCTTGTTATATCCTTCCCCATCTCATGCACAAGGCTAGGCGATTAGCGAGCACCTTATAAAAGGTTTACAAGGAAAACACTCATTGTGTATGACCATTACTAGGAGTTCAGAATATGTATGTGTGATGGGGACACGCTTGGGACATGGAATGGTTTTCTATACGGGGCTGCAGGGCAGCGTTCTCCTCCTCTGAGGAAGGTAATGGCTAATGTTTGGGGTGGGAGCCTGTTACTGCGGTGGTTTGATGTTCAGGGCAACCACATCTACTGCCTGGCTAATTCTAACTCAGAACCAAGGTGAGCTGAAAGGGACGGGAAGCACCGGGTCTCCGCCACGCCAACCTCCCTCTGCACACTTCACAAAGAAGTTTCTCTTTGTGTCTTTTAGTCAATTCAAAGTGCAACTGGGAGATCTGATATCTCCACCAGCCTTCTGCACACTTTCTGACCCAGACTTTCCTCTAAGTCCTTAGTGACTTTCTTTTTCCACTCTCTTCTTCACAAAAAGGGGGGGTTGGGGGTCTTCACTATATTTTCCTGTGATTTTAAGTTATCTGAAGCCCAGCACCCTAAGACTACCCATGGGGAAGGTAGCAGACTCAAAGTTACCACACCCCAAGGTGGGCTTTCGACATCTCTGCCTCACACAACAGCTCTCAGGTTCTTAGACCCCAGAAAAAAAGAAAAGGAGGTGAAAATTGGAAAGGAGCGGGATCCAGAAGGGGACTGACTGGAGGCAGAGGGCAGACAAAGCTGGCAACACGCAAAGGAGAGAGCCTGGCTCCCCACCCCAACTGCACACGAAGAAAGAGAAAGGACGGGGTGGGGGGCCTGGGGCTGACAGACTATGGAGAGCACCGACGAGGAGACCGGGAGGAGGGGGGCTGTCAGAAAGCTGAAGAGAGCGGCTGAGGGACCGAGAGGCAGGGCTAGAAAGAGGGCGCAGTCGGGAAGGAGAGAGTCCCCAAAGAGTCGGGGGCAGCGGAGATGAAGGGAAAAGCCCGGGATGGACTGAAGGCAGCAGGACACTCACCAGACCCCCGAGGGAGGCAGGGCAGGGGGCGGCGGACAGCCGCAGACGCCGGCCGGGCCAGCGGTCTCAACGTGCGGACAGGCGAAGCCCCAGCGGCAGCAGCCGACCGGCCAGACGAGAGGAGGGGACGGGTGAGGGGTTCTGAGGTAGGGACGAGGGGCGGTTGCGGGTGAGGACAACAGGAAGAGTCCCAACTGCCGGAAAAGACGGCAGCGCGGAGGGGCCAAGGCAGCCGTGTTCCCCGCGGCGGAGAGGGACTGGCGCGGCGGCCCGGGGCCGAGACTGCGCAAGCGTGACTTCCCGGAGACGCGGCGGGGACTTCGGGACTGCGCGTGCGCGGCTGCGCCCCACCTCCCTCCACTCCTCCGGGTTTTACCAGAGCTGAGAGGTGAGGGCAGAAATGTGGGGTGTGGGGCGGTCCCGGAGTGGGCTGGGCTGCAGGAGTTCCCTTTGTGTTTTGTGCTTTTTGCTTTTTGTTTTGAAATAATTACATACTCACAAAAAGTTGCCAAATTAGTACGAAGAGGTCCCGTATACCCATCACCGACCCAACTTCCCTCAACATCTTACATAACTATACTACATTATCGACACCAGGAAACTGACATTGGCACAGGGCAATTAACTAGACCGATGCAATTAACTAGATTACAGCCCTTACTCGGATTTATCCAGTTCAGCATACACTCATTTGTGCCTGTATATGAGCGCGTGCCCGCTCTCAACTGTAGTTCTGTGAAATTTTACAATTTTTGTAGTCGTCGTCCTCCGCCCCTCCCTTGATTTTCAAACTTTGGAGCGCTAGGTCGGCTGGAGCCCTTGGCCCCATCTACTCTTCCTTTAAGTAATGATTAACATGCCTTACATTGGGATCTGGCGAGGTCTCCTAGGTTTGGACATGGGCCACTGGGTGAGCGTTCTAGTGTGCACAGATGAACCTGCTTTTCACCGCTTCCCAACCCCTCAGTCTGTACCATCCCTTGGGATAAAGAGGTCCCAAGTTTACTAGCCTTTGGGCAGTCACTCATTCCTCGAGAAAGGAGCACAGTGCCCTTGACCAGAAAGCGTCGGGCTCCTGGAAACAAAGATAGACCCTGCCTGCCTTCAAAGTGGCCAGCTAGAGAGCGGAAGAAGCAGGTGTGCAAGTCGTTCATTAGGCTGTTTTGTGATATTAAGGTGCCTCTCTCTCTTGTGTAACTGTTTGTAAGACCATAGGTCTTGGTTTTATCCTTCAAGCTTGGGGGTCCCAGGCTTTGTTTCCTTAATGGTCTTGAAAACATAGGCCTTCCTTGACTGCTTTCATCTTTCTACACTTCAAAGCCCAGTTTACTTTGTCTGAGCCTCATACAAAAACTACTTCACCGTTCATTCTGTCTGTCCAGAGGCCCTTCTCCCCCAATGCCTTTTGTTGAAGTCCTAGCCAACCTTAAGGACGTCATAACAGTGCGAGATGTTTGCATAGTGCTTTGCACCTTACAAACCGCCTTCACTCATTTTTATCTCAGTTGATCCTCTCAGCTCTAGCAGGTTACGTACTAGGATGAGGTGGGGTTTTTTAGGTTATTTTTTTCCCCATTTAATTTTTATAATTTATTTTAAAATTATACTTGACATGTTAGTTTCAGGTGTACAACATTGTGGTTGGACATTTATATACCTTCAAAGTGATACTACAGTAAGTCTAGTAACTATCCCCCTAGTTTTTACAATATTATTGACTATATTCCCTATGCTGTACATTACAGTCCCATGACTTATTTTATAACTGGCAGGTTGAACTTCTTAACCCCTTTCACCTTTTTGCCCAATCCCCACCCCCTTCCACTCTAGCAACCATCAGTTTGTGCTCTGTATCTACGGGTTTGTTCATTTGTTTTGTTTTTTAGATTCCACATGTAAGTGAAATCATACAGTATTTGTTTTTCTCTGTTCAATTTAGGATGAGGTTTTACAGATGAAGGAACCAAAGTGATGTGCCTGAATTCTCACAGGTAGTAATTTAAGTAGCAAAGCAGAGAACCCCATTTTCTGACTGCAAATGCAATTTTCTTTCTGCTTTCCCTTTTCCTTCCTCTAAAGCCCAAGTCAAACCTTATCTTCTCCTTGGAGCCTTCCCAGTTTCAGGAAAGAGATTTCGTTCTCTGCTTTCTATATTCCTATATTCATTTATCTGTACCCCCATTCTAATTAATAACTACTAAAGTCTTTCTCAAAATAGCCCAGGCAGAACATGCTGCTCTCTGCATGGACCCAAACAATGTCATTTTACCATGATTCCAATAAGTATAGTGGACATTTGTCATTCTTTTTGACCACCTGAATCCCTTTCATGTGTTTCCTACTTCTCACTACAAAACTGAAAATTCCAGGTATGTTCTCGCCTTGACTCCCTCGCACCTGGAGAGTGGGCATAAAACCTAAGTGCCACCAATCACTTTCACCCACCCCAGACTGTGAGTTGAAGCCTAAGACCTGACCATACACTTGTAGGACTTGAACTCATTTGGCTTCACTCTAGTACTGGTGTTGTCAGATCCTGCCTTTATTTTAAGTGTTGATATTTTGTTCATCATCGTGTTTTTTTTATTTTTATTTTTTTAAATATTGCATTAAAATATCACCTTTATTACTGAGTTATTTGCCGCCTTCATAAATCTTGTACCAGGGCAAGTTTCCAGCTCTCCTCAACCTACCTACTTCAGGCCCTGGAAACCCACTCTGAATCCTTTCTGGAGAGAGTGGTGGATATTCCATATAGTAGTCGCTAAAGACCTCCACAGAGGTCTCAATGACCAGAATTGCATCACATGGCCACCCTTCCTGGGAAAGCAAGTACTCAGCTTTTATGCTCTGTAATGAAGGCAGACAAGAAAGAAAGGGGTTGAGAATGAATATTGGGTTGTCCAGCCAATAACGTTTGACATCGTAGTATACATTACTTTGCTGTTCTCTTTTCATCTAACTTGCTAATCTAAATGGAGAATTGACATGTAGCAGGACCGTTATTAATTGACTTCTGGTTAATGGGAACACTGAACAGAGTCAATTCCCTTATATTTCTGTATTGCCAACCTATATGGTCACACTTGGCCAGATAAGTTTGTTAACCCTTTTATGAGTGGAGGAAGTCAAGGAGGTGAGTGTCTTGCTCACCTCACCCTATATTTTCTCTGCCATCATATAATTGTAATATAATTCACCTAATCCAAGCTTCTCAGTGTTATAGCAGATTTCTCTAAAATCTCTTGGGGAAAAAAAACAAAACTTTTTTATAGTATACTAAGTTATTCTTCCCCCATGGGACTTGAGTTCCTTGATTTCAATATTAGCACCTTTTTGTCTTGCTCTTTTCCCCAGTTTCAGACCCACTAGCCTTTCCCTTCTCTTTAAACATTGCCCCAAAGTGTTCTTTGTCCCAAGGGAATCGCTTGCTTCTCCTCCATCATGCTGACCTTTGACTGCTTCGCCAGCTGAAGCTCAGTCTATCAGCAAAGACCACAACCCTCTAAAGGACAGGCAGTATGTGTCCCACCTACTGGGGCAATGACATCAGTTGTCTCTGAATATTCCTTCCATAAGAGGCTGGGAACTGAGTTTGGTGTCTGCTACCCCAGTGCTTCTCAGACTTTAACGTGCACACAATTTCCCTGGAATTCAGTTAAAAATACAGATTCTGATCCAAAAGGTCTGGATAGAGCTGAGATTATACATATCAAACAAGCTCCCAGGTGATGCTAATTCTGCTTGCTGGTCCACGTACCACACTTGGAGTAGCAAGGGACTGGAACATATTTCTAAGTGTAAAATAAGAAGGAGAAAGTGCCCTCGATCCAGCAGCCCTGGGTCCCTACCAGCACGAGACTCTGGTAAGGCAAGTGAGGCACCTAGGGCACAAAATTGAAGGAGGCACTGGAGCTCAAGTGCAGCCCCTGCTCTTGACAGTGAGTGCCTCACACTGTGCATCCCAGGCACCTCACTTTCCCCTCCTAGTGCCTACCTTGGTCTTAATACCAAGTAACATTTTGGTCGGTTATGCCTCCAGACTATGTTCTGATATACCCATAAACGCATATGAGATCCTATTGTATATGATCATGTTATAAGTGATTATACCTACCATATTACATGCACAGTATTGTACTCTTATTATTTATCCCTTTATATCTAAGTTATGCTTTTTTTAAATCCTCGAACTCTGACACTTTAATCTCAATAAGTTCATTTAATTCCTGTTCCTCTAAAATGTGCATAAATTGCTTTCTCTTAGTGGAAGAATTATGAATGGTTCTTATTTTCTTCTTTATACTTTTCTGTACTTTCCACATTTTCCACATTGAACCCACATAACTTTGAATTTTGTGATTTGTTATCAAAGTAATACACGTATGGATTTGAGAAAGACCAAACCATCTACAAGACTTAACAATGATAAACAGCACTGCTTTGCCCCACCCATCCCACCGGATTCACTCAGCTGAAGCAGCTGCTTTCAATGCTTTTAGTTCTTTCTTCTGCCATTTACCTTCTTGTTTCTAAATGACATTGCTACTTCTTAAATGTTCGGTTTTAGATATTTTTTAATTTCCTCAATGAAGATGAGGATTTAACTCACACCACAACTTCCACATAACTTCTATGACCACCTTTCTCCTTAAATCAGTATTCAGTGTTTACAACTAAGCCAAGTGGGGCAGAAAAATTACTGTCTTCTTGTACCATTTGTTTTGTTTTTCCTGTAGTTCACAATTCCTTTGGTTTTTCTTCCCTTGCATAGTTTTGTTTGAAAATATCTATCACTGATTTCTCTGCAAGCTTTATGCCAAAACTGGAAAACTTTTCTCAGATTATGGTCAAACTCACAGTCTCCATGTTTTTTTCCAGGGTCATCTTTTCTGGAGCCCTCTGTATTTGTTAGGGTTCTCCAAAGAAACAGAACCGATAGGAGATACAGATATGGACAGAGGGTGAGAGAGAGAAAAAAACTGATTTATTTTAAGGAACTGGCTCACACGATTGTGGAGGCTGGCAAGTCCAAAATTTGTAAAGCAGGCTGGCAGCCTGGAAACTCAGGCAATTTCTGTGTTGCCGTCTTGAGGCAGAATTCCTTCTTCCTTGGGAAACCTCAGCCTTTGCTCTTAAGGCCTTCAACTGATTAGATGAGGCCCACCCACATTATAAAAGTCAAGTGATTGTAAGTCAATTTAAAGTCAAGTGATTGTAAATGTTAATCACATCTAAAATATACCTTTACCACAACATCTAGACTAGTGTTTAACCAAACTGGGCACCATAGCCTAGCCCAGTTGACATATAAAATTAACCATCACACTCTTCATCCTTCTAAGAAATTTCTCTTCTCCATGGTTTTTTTTCTTTAGTGTCCCCTTCCCACTTAATTTCATAGCCCTCCCTTTAAATATCAATCATAGCTTTCAGTAAATATTTTCCAGGTGAATAAAGACAACCTGTCAGGGAATTGTGCTGGGGTAGACAAAGTGAACGGGAGTCAGTGGGTACCTTCTCCACCCCCATACAGCTGCCTTCTCAACTCCATTTCTTTCCCACACTCCTAGGAGAGCAGGATGGAGAGTGCAGAACTCAGAGAGTACATGCTCTAGGGTGACTGCCAATAACCATGCCTGGCCGGGAGAAGGAGAATTTATTTGCAGCACCAGTCTTTCAGGGAAGCATTAGAATAATTAGCCAGGTCTGCAACAGCTATCTGATCATTTTTATCCTAATGCTTAGGCTACAAACCTGAAAACCTCAAAGTAAAGAAAGTACTGAATGGAAAGACAGCTTTTCATATTGTTCCTTGGTTTCAGACTTACAGATATGACAACACATTGTACAATGAGGGTTCTTATCATATGGTTTTGCCTGCTTAGAGATTTTTATTTTCTTTGAATGCTTAATGATAGGGCCAAAGTAATAGAGACGTCTTAAGAAATACAGATTTTAAATTAATTTTTTCCAAATGACTCTGTGTTTGTGTGTAGGGGGGGCAGTGTGTCATGATGAGTCAGTGTTTCTTTGGGAATTGAAGGGAGAAAATCTCAGAAACTAATGAAGGATGTGAAGTATGGCAGATCTAGCACCCAAATCATGCATCAGCTTTTCCCACCTACCTGTTTGGGAGTGAAAATATTAAGAGGGAGGAAACTATACAAACCTTATGGAGCAAGGAGAAAAAGAGAACTGTATTTTCTGTAAAGCAGAATGACAAAAAGAATGACAAAAAATTCCCCAAAGCAAAGCTAAATCTGAAAGCCAGAAGTGAAAAGGATGAGACGTCCACTGACGTCTCTGTGCTTGGATGGGAACCTTCCTGTAAGACAAGGGAGTTTCTGAGGCCCCCACTGCCGAAAGGCTGGCTTTCCTTCTGCTGGTGGGATGGAGAGCTGTATGAATCACAAGACTCTCAGGCTCCCTTAGGAATGTGCTAAATCTTCCCATATTTGCAGAGGCCCCAGGACTGTCCTAACTGCCAGCTGAGAGCTGATCTCATATGTTCCCTGAAAATGGAAGCATGCGAATCTTATTTGTTCCTAATAGAGGTAATAAGACACACCAAAGTGTTCCATATTCATAATTTGGGGAAATGCTAAGTAAAGTTATGTGAGTTTTTTATTGCAGGACTTCTCAGGACCTTTAAAAGCATTGTGACTCTCCATCAGGAATGTTTATTATATAGGATCTCCAAAGTTTATTTGAGATGTTTCATGGAGCACTGATTAACATGGACCTAAACTAGCTCTTAGGAACATAGATCTAGAGAGTCACCATCAAGGTGGGTATGTGGTCATAGGCGAAAGTGTCCAAAAAGATCACTGGCTGGTTCTCGTGTAGCTTCACGTCAAAGAAGCAAAAGAAGACCCAACAGCCAGTTATTATCTCCTGGCTTTCAAAAATGATCTCATAAATTTCCCTTTAGTTCTAAATTGCTAACAACTGTTTCAAAATCCAGGGACATCAAATCCAGGGACATCAGAGCTAGTAAAAGGGAACCTAGAGATCACTTCATCTAATCCTTCCATTTTACAAGGGTGAAAACTGGCCTAAGGAGAGAAATTGCTCAGTCACAGGAGAGGAATGGCTGTTACTGCACAATTTTGACAAATCTACCTATAATCAAAAATGAGATCTAAGCCCAACTGACAGCCCGTGTTATCTCAAACGAATCTCAGTATGATAAAATAATCCAGACAGTCACTGGCATTTGAAGAAGCAGGATTTGACCTATGCTTTCAACACCGGATTCTTCATTTATCCCTCAGCCCATAGCCTCATGAGGTCTTCCTTGAAAACTGAATTGTAAGTATCAGACGGTCCATCTCTCTTCAGAAGGGTTTTTATATAGGTTCGCATTATTCAATAAATAGATCGAGGACTATAAAAGGTTCAAAGTGAAAATCTCATGCCTGTCTCCCATGCTTCCGCTTGCCACCTTCCCTCTCTACACAGCCATGGATGTTGGTGTTTTCTGTATCCTTCCAGAGTGCATCATGCAAATATGGATATAGAGACTTATTTTTCTGCCTTACTTACACAAAATCGCATGATGTCTTTTTAGGCAAGACCCTTCCCCATTAGGCCTTAGTTTCCCCATTTTTAAAGAACAAGGATTGTACCAACACTACCCACGGCTCTTGTCTCTGATATTCTCAGATGCTGCAAATGCGTCAAGCCCCCTGCCTTTCACTCTGCCTCTCTTGACAATGTTTGGTCCTTTGGAAAGCACACTTGCATGGCTGGTTTAGTCAGTGACCTCAAATTGAGAGCATTCAGGGTGTGGTTTGTAGACTCTGGTATTTCATGCTTTAAGAAAATCCAGTACACAAATGTCAACATTTCCCAAGCAAATGAGGGAGTGTCTGTTTGTATCACAAATGAGCCTTGCAAAATGATTCACCAAAGACGTCTTTTATGTATTTACATATATTTATTAAATAAGTAATACTTCTACTTGGTACAAAATCAAAAGATATACATTGAAAATGCTCCACCTTGATCCCTGGTCACTGAGCTGTCTTCCCCATAGGTCACTTTTGTCACAAGTTTCTTGTATATCCTTCCATATCTTTTGCATATGCAGACATATCCATATATGGCACTCCAAAATAGCACTCGAAATACACTGTTTTGCACTGTGTACTTTCCACTGAAAAAAGATATCTTGGAAATCCTTCCATAAAAGGACAAATAGAGCTGCCTTATTGTATTTTCTTTTAAGGGTTGTATAAATTTCTAATGATGGACATACCAAAATGAATTTCTCTAAAAGGAGTCACATTTAATAGCAAATTCCATGATCCCATTGACAATCTGATTTAATCCCTGAGTCCTGTTTTCAGTTGCTTTCTATTATAGGAAAAAAGATTCTCCGTACACAGCACTATTGGAGCCGGCATCAGGGCCAGCCTACCACCAACCTGTGCCACACAGAAACACACAAGTGTTTTCATCTCCTAAATATTAATATTAGGGTTGAGTCTCAGACTGCTCCAAGATCCTCAAAGCTTAATCTTCCTAGTTTTTAGGATACGCTTTTCTCCCTCTCCCTCTCCTCACCCCCATTTCACCCCGTCTCTCTCGCCCTCTCTCTCTTTTTCTCCCCACTCCGCCTCATTACTGAAAGCCGAACAGTCTAATGTAGTTTTTTGGGGTTTTTTTAAGCGCCAAGCTTTAGAAAACTGATTCCTTCTCCAAGGCTCTGACTAATCCCCTAAAGATCACTAGCAGCTCTTACCCTGGGTGGTCCCCAGCTCTGCTCTCATAACAATAAAACTCCTCTGCCGTCATACGCACTATGGGCATAGCAAGAACTTTGATGAGAGGCAGGCGATAATTAGGTATTGATCTCCTAGGGGGCTCAGGCAGCCTTCAGGAGCTTCATCATCCATTGGCCACAGGGGAATGTACTATACAAATACTATCATGCTTTTTATGTGTGACAGTGAGAAAGGTTGAGAAGCCCCGATGAGCACCAGGAGAGGAAACGTGGTCCTCGGCACAGGTTGGCACATGGTGTCTTGTCAGTTAGTATATGATTGATGGGTTGTTTGAGTGCTATAATCAGGCACTGTGTACTCAATTAATAGTAGGTATTATGATTATTATGATACCGTCTCACTGTTTCTGTGCCTCAACTCAAAGAAAGAAGACATGACACCCACAGATATTTTATAATCCTAATCTGAGTTGACCTCTTATTTTACCTACTTAAAATATCCGCTTCCCTTAGTATTGTGACATGACATTCTCCTTTTCTTCCTACCTTCTGAGTCTCCTTAGCTGATTCTTCTTCCTCTATGGGTTCTTTAAATGTTGGAGTTTTTCCCAGTTTGGTTCTTCACCCTCTTCTCTCTCCCTGAGCCATGTCAATGCCCCTCGGGACTCCCGAGGCAAACTGTATTCTCATGCACCCCACATTGATGTTTTCAGCCCATATTCCTCCTCTGAGCTCCAGACCCGTGCATCCAACTGCCAACCTGCCAATTCTTCTTGAGGCATCTGCCACCTAGAGGAATGAGAGCTCAAAATAGAAATAAAGGTACCGTTGTGCCAAAACATCTGTTTTTCTTTTATTTGTACCATTCCTTCAAAAAAAGTAATTTGCTAAAAAGAAAAAAGAAAAAAAAAGAAAGGTACTAAAATATAAGGTTTTTCTTGCACATCTGAAATTTGTACCTGTTCTGGTAGCTATTTTAAATCTTTCCTAGCTTCGTCAATTCTTTGATTTTACTAATCTTTTACTAACCTCCCACAGACCCAATTAGCAGACCCATCACCTTCCACTTCACAGAGGCCATTAGGCAGCTCCCTTACCTTCTGCCACCAAATCTACAGACATCTTCATTCTCCCCTTTTTCTCCTCCTCTTTAGGCCAATTTCCTATCTGGGCTTTGGCATGTGTCACTTCCTAATTTCTCAGGGGTCCTTTGCTGCCACTGTCCACGCCCTCCGTCCTCTCTCTTCTACCTGCTCTCTCTACTTGCTGCTTGCTATCAATGTGTGTACAGAGTCAAAGGCTCTGCAACTTAAAAGCCTCGTCCTTTGATCCCATGTCCAGCTCCTGATATAGCTCTTTACCATTCCCTTCACAGTCAAGTTTCATAAAAGAGTTGTCTCTGTTTACCATCTTTATTTCTACACCTCCATGCATCTCAGTCTCCTGCATTTTGCTTTCTTCCCACAATCTGCTGAAAGTATTCTTGACAAAGTCTTCCGTATTCTTTAATCTAATGGTCTTCATGTTGCTTGAGCTGTCTGCAGCATTTGCCGCTATTAAGAAGTCCCTTCTCCTTGTTTCCTTGCTGTTTTCCCATGATAATATTTTGTAAATGGTTCTGGACGGTTCACCGGGTAATTGCCAGCCTAGGGACTGTATTTTCTTTCCACCTTCACAAACACCTAGTCATCTCTAACTTGCTTTTCAAGTCTCGGCTCAGGGCACCTTTCCCTGTCCCCCCAGACCAGTTGACAAGGCTTCTTGTGCTTTGCCTGAGTACTCAGCAATTATCACAGATTACAATTAAATGTGTCAGGGTCATTTCACACTCCCAGCTTTTCTCCTGAGCTGTATCTAATTTCCAGGGACTTCTGTGATGGCGAGCTACAGGAGAGGGTGGCTCTTTGCTCCTGAATATCATCTGTGCTGACCCAGCTGAAATGTCCTAAGAGCGTACCGTCCTCCTGAGTGCTACTTTGAGGGGATCTGAACGCTCCCCTTCATTCTCCTCACACATTTTAACGTTTTCTTATGTTTTTCCAAACTTTACCCGAAGTGATTATTGGAAATGATGAAAGCAGCAGTCCTTGAGGGCGGCCTGATAATGTCCACACAGCCTCTTTGTTTGAAATTTCACCTAACAACCACTGAAGACACCAAAACAGTGACCAGGGCATTCCTCTCATCCCAGTTCCTAACTCCCAGCCCAGAAGTTCAGGTCCAGTTATGGGGCCACAGCACAGGGCCTGCAATACACTAGCTTCTGAGTTCTCCAGTCTCCTTATCAGCCCAGGCACGCTGACCTCATCGGAGGTGCGGTGCATTCTTCCAAGCCTTGAGTGTTGTCTTTGCACCTGGGTCCTTTCTGCTTCCTGCAGGCTCCTGGCTCCTAGCCAGGAAAAGACTCCTTTCTCTTTCAGCTAGGTCCACCCTTCCCTGAGTTGAGACAACAAACATTTAGTACACCCAATGGGGAGGGAGGGGGGAACACCAAGGAGAAAAGAAAGTCCCGGGGACAAAAGCTGTCAAAAGTTAATATTCTGGGCCAGCTCGGTGGCTCAGGCGGTGACAGCTCCATGCTCCTAACTCCGAAGGCTGCCGGTTCCATTCCCACATGGGCCAGTGGGCTCTCAACCACAAGGTTGCCAGTTCAATTCCTCGAGTCCCACAAGGGATGGTGGGCAGCGCCCCCTGCAACTAAGATTGAACACGGCACCTTGAGCTGAGCTGCTGCTGAGCTCCCAGATGGCTCAGTTGGTTGGAGTGCATCCTCTCAACCACAAGGTTGCCTGTTCGACTCCTGCAAGGGATGGTGGGCTGTGCCCCCTGCAACTAGAAAACGGCAACTAGAAAATGGTAAATGGACCTGGAGCTGAGCTGTGCCCTCCACAACTAAGATTGAAAGGACAACAACTTGACTTGGAAAAAAGGCCTGGAAGTACACACTGTTCCCCAATAAAGTCCTGTTCCCCTTCCCCAATAAAATCTTTAAAAAAAAAAAAGTTAATATTCCAAAGTAGTCTCCTGACACAGTACTGTGGATACTGAGAATCTAGGGAAATATGGGTTTGGAGACAATAGATGAATCCAGAACCACCTGATGTCCCTAGTAGATAAATAGGTATAGCAGAAGGGAAAAAAAAATCATTTTTTCAGAGAGTGAGAAAAGAAGGGCTGTTTCATCTTCAGCATTACACAGAGGAATTTCTGGGGGGAAATGTGAAGATTTTGTGATTATTGAATAGCAAAGGGTATGAATCATTTGTAAATATTAAGAATAATAAAACCCACTTGTGCCTAAGCGTAGCTTGCAAGAAAGTTAATAATCACCCACATATCTCTCCTTAACTATCTAATTAATCTAATTACCTACCATCTTTTGACCCTTCTCCTTCCACATATCCCTATTTGTTTATTATCTACATGAAACAACATTGTCACCCCAAACAAAAAGCCCACAGAGAACCAAGAGAAGCCACATGTTTGAGAAACACTCCATTATATTTCATGTAACTGCATTAATAAACCTCTTTTTCTTAGGATCTCAACCCCTGGGAGGAGAATGTAAGATGCAAATGGAAAGCAGTGACCTCACGATTTTCTGCAACTACTGCTGCTTCTTCAATGGGTAGGAAGCCGACCACAGAAGCATCTTGGTTTTGGGGTGTTTTTTTTTTGCCTCTTGCTTTTTGATGGTCCCTTAGGACAGAGCAAAACAACAAGCACAAAAGAGCCTGCCTTCAGGTAACTAAAACTTGACACTACCAGGATGGAGTCTGTCCAGCTGCTTTCTCTCTCACCAAAATGCACCTTGAAATCTGCCTTCCTTTGGTTGATTGAGAATGACTTAAAATAGTTAAATATCATTTCTTCTTATTGACATCTACACGATGGAAATCTGTCCTTGGAGTTCCCTGCAGACAACTTTCTCCCATGATACTCTTTCTATCTGCTTTGTTTTTGGATGCTGTCATGCGAGGTCTCTGGTCCTGTTCTCCACACAAGAACACAGGATATGGTGAGGCCAAAAAGGAACACCAGCAGAGTCATAGATAGGGGATAGGGGAGTCACACCACTATATTCTCACTGGCGGCTGGGTTGGAGATACAGGAAGCAGAAGCCACACGATCTGCAATCCGCCGTCCACTTCTCTGCCAACCAACCAACCCCCGAGATCAGCCACTGCAGTTCTATTAGTGGCTAATGGCTAACTGGTTACAACTGATGGCCAACTAGTCACAGCTGATGGCTATCTACTACCCGAGCCAGCACCTTTCCACGTGAGGTCGAGAGCCTGGAAACTGCTCTCCTGGCTCTGTCCCCACAGATGCTCTGCTTTCTTATTTACTTAGACTTCTCTTTGGAGAGACCAAAATAATTGGACTCCAGGGAGAGCTGAATTGCGGAGCTGAGGCCTAAATGAAATGACAAAATAATTTTTCTCCATATCATGTTTTTATTTCAAAACCCTGCCTAAAAACTGCCTTCTAATTGAAGTATTCTATTTTAAAAATCATCATTATTATTAACAATCACTAATTGAGTACCTGTTCAATGAACGTTGTACTAAGCCTTTCAGCTAGTTCAGGTTCTTCCCATTGATCTGACATCCATGAGAAACAAGAATTGTTCCCCCTGGGCTGGCCCGGTGGCTCAGGCTGTTGGAGCTCCGTGCTCCTAATGCCGAAGGCTGCAGTTTGATTCCCCATGGGCCAGTGGGCTCTCAACCACAAGGTTGCCGGTTCAATTCCTTGACTCCTGCAAGGGATGGTGAGCTGCACCCCCTGCAACTAACAACAGCAACTGGACCTGGAGCTGAGCTGTGCCTTCCACCACTAAGATTGAAAGGACAACAACTTGACTTGGAAAAAGCCCTGGAAGTACACACTGTTCCCCAATAAAGTTCTGTTCCCCTTCCCCAATAAAATCTTTTTTTAAAACAATTGTTACCCCATTTCAGAGATTGGAAAACTGAGTGTCAGAAATAAAGTGCTAATGAAGGGCAGACAGGGAAGCTAATGAAGCCCAAGCCACAGGCCCTCTCTTACACGGGCCCCCTGCTAGGCCCTGCACCTAATTCTGTACCCATAAGCTTTATTCTTCTCCTTAGGGGGAGTTTTCAAAGTTGCATAAGCTTCAGTCCCCACAAAATCTGGATCTGTCCCTGGTGTGGGGCCAGTATTTCAACCCAGAATTACCTGACTTTGAAGTCTATGCTCTTTACACAAAACTGTTGTTCATCACGAAATACAAGAGTCAGAAAACGTGGCTTTTACTCCCTAAATCTGCTGTAACCTTGAACACTCCAATAACCTTAACAATATTACTTGAATCACTTCTTTGGAGAATCAGAGACATATGTCAGCAGACATTCATTTACTATCACGTGTCTCGCAGGATGAGAGAGAAAATGGATGTGAGAGAGTGGTTCAAAGGACAGGCTTTGGAGCTGGCTACCTGGACCGGATCCTGGTCCTCCTACTCCAGCCTGAGCTGTGTATGCTTAGGCAAGTTATTTAACCTCTCTGTGCCAGAATTTCCTCTTCTGAAAAATTAATACAATAATAGTGTCTTTCTCATAGGAGTTTGTGTATGTCTGTGTGTGCATGTATTAAATGAGTTTTAAAAGAGTTTTTCAAACTGCAGGTCAACACCCATTAGTGGGTTATAAAATCAATTCAATGGGTTAACAAGAATTTTTTCTAAAAAATGAAAGAGAACCAGAATACAATCTAACAGAAGATATCAGAATGCATTGCACACAGTCAGGGTAGGTTATTGTTTTCTGAAAGCTTTGTTTCCATTGTATACAGTATGAGAGCATGTCCGGGTATGTATGAGTGTGCTGCATAGCTCTGTAAAATGTATTTCTTATTGTGAGTCACCATCCAAAAGGTTTTCAAACCTCTGAATGAAGACAGGCAAAGTAATTGGAAGTGTGCCAGGTACCCTGTGCGCACTGGTAAACGTGAGTCATTATCACAGTGCCAGACATTCTGGAGTAGCCACAGGTGTGCTTAATGTAGTCCAAATGCTTTATTTCTATTATCCGTTGTCTCATGTTATCCTAGCATTCTTTCAATAATAAATAATTTTATCATGATAAAATCATGCATGGGCAGAGTAGAAAGTTAGAAAACACACATAAGGCAAAAATAAGAAAATATCATCATCCCATTACCAGAGATTACGACTGTTAATATCTTCATGAATATCAATCTGGATCTTTTTCTATACACATACTTTTAACTCAAATAATATCATATCCTTCATATTATTTTATAACCCTTTTTAGGGTCCATAATCTCTTCCTTTTTACTCTTGTAACCTTTCATTTTATTTAATATACAAAACATATACAAAGTTCCCCAAAAATGTCCTTAGAGCAAATTTGTTGAAACTAGTATTGGTGCAGGACTGTTCATTGACCTGGCTGTTCCGGCCCTTAGTGTCTTCTCATCCTTTTGTGATGACACTGACTTTCAGAGAGACCAGGCCAACTGTCCTGTGGAATGTCCCAGTTTCTGATTTTACTTTTACTTCTTATACCAGTGTTTATCTTGCACCCTGCATTTGCTGTAAATTGAGAGTTATTTCTAAAGGTGTAAAAGACTCAATTTAAACATTTTGGCTGGACAACAGTTTAAGTAATGTGTATTCATATCACTTCATCAGAAGACACCTAACGTCTAGACCCAACACTGATGCTAAGATTTAACCAGTCCTAAGGGAATAACAGCCCAATTCTCCCATTATATAGTTACATCCACCCCATCCCCCATTTTGAAACTAAAAGTGAACCAGTGTAGTATTAATTGGCACTATTTGTGTGTACAGTTCTCCATCAATCATTCACTTAATTTTTAACAGCTTTATTAAGGTTTAATTGATGTATAATAAATGACACATTTTAAGAGGGTACTGTATTGATTTTTCTATTGCTGCTGTAACATATTATCGCAAACTTAGTGGCTTAAAACAACACAAAATTTATTATCTTACAGTCCCGCAAGTTAGAAGTTAAATATGGGTCTCATGGGGTTTAAACTAAAGTGTCAGCAGGGCTGTGTTCGGGTGTGGAAACTCTGGGGGAGAATCCATTCCCTTGCTTTGTTCAATTCCTGGAGGCTGCCCGTAATCCTTGGCTAATGAGCCCCTTTGTCCATCTTAAAAGTCAACAACTTTATATATCTCTGACTATTCTCCAGTCATATCTCCCTCTGACCCTCTCTTCAACATTTAACACCCCCGTAATTACATTGTGCCCACCCAGCTAATCCAGGATAATTTCCCCATTTTATGGTCATCCGATTAGCAACCTTAATCCCATCCGTCACCTTAATTCCATTTTTGCCATGTAACATACATATTCATACATTCCAGGGAGTAAGATGTGGATATCTTTGGGGGACCATTTTTCTGCCTATTCTGTGATCCCCAAAGATTTCTGTCCATCTCATATGCCAAATACGTTCACGCTGTTCCAAGATCCCCAAAAGTCTCAACCCATTAGAGCATTAACTCAAAGTCCAAAATCTCATCTAACTCTCATCATTGAAATCATCTAAATCAGATACAGGTGAGACTATGGATATAATCCATCCTAGGGCAAAATTTCTCTATCTGTGGACATGTGAGACTAGAAAATAAGTTTTCTGTTCCCAAAAGACAATGGTGGGTCTGGCAGAGGATAACAGTTATAGACATTCCCATTCAAAAAGGAAAAAGATAGAAGGTAAAAAGGAATCACTGTTCCCAAGAAATTTCAAAGGCCAGCCAAGTAAATTGCATTAGGTCTCAAGGCCTGGGAATAACCCTCTATGGCTCTCAGCTTTGTTCTCTGGGTACAAGGCTCCAAGTCATCCTTCCTCGTTAACGGAATGTTGTGGGGACAGAGCCGGGAATGCAGTTTCCAGGCTCTCTCCCTCGTGGAAAGATGCTCCCTTGGGTAGTCAATGACCATCAACTGTGATTGGATGGCCATCAGCTGTGGCTAGTTGGCCGTTAGCTGTAACCAGTGAGCCATTGGCCACTAATATAACTGCGGTGGCTACACTAGCAGAAAATGGGGGCTAGCAAGAAGATGGTGGCTGAGCTAGCAAGCGCGGATTGCAGTTAGCACAGCAGATTGCAGCTAGCAAGTGAGGCTGGTTGGCAGAAAGAAGTGGACGACAGGTTGCGGATCGTGTGGCTCCTGCTTTCTGTGTCTCCAACCCAGCCACCAGCAAGAATATGGTAGTATGACTCCCCTATCTATGGCTCCGTGGGTGTTCCTTTTTGGCCTCACCATATCCTGCGTTTTTATGTAGGGAACAGGACTAGAGACCCCCATGAGTCCCTGCATGACAAATGTCTTGCTAATGAAAGGTGTGTGTGTGTTTACAACTGAGTAGTTTTTTCTCTTTAATTTTTTTTTATTGGGGAATATTGGGGAACAGTGTGTTTCTCCAGGACCCATCAGCTCCAAGTTGTCGTCCTTCAATCTAGTTGTGGAGGACACAGCTCAGCTCCATGTCCAGTCACCGTTTTCAATCTTAGTTGCAGGGGGCGCAGCCCACCATCCCATGTGGGAATCAAACCATCAACCCATTCCATGAGGGAATTGAACTGGCAACCTTGTTGTTGAGAGCTTGCGCTCTAACCAAATGATCCATCCAGCCCCCCATACAACTGAGTAGATTTATCAGCCTCCTTCCTGTCTATAGAATTTGGTGGGGGTGGGGGCAAGGTTCCAACAGACTTCGTTCATTCTATCTTTCCTCTGTCCGTTTCAGTCCAAGCTGTCAGTGTTTCTTCTAATATAAAATTCTCAAGAGCCTTGTGGGTCTCCTGTGCATGTCATGGGGATTCACTCCAGTAGACAAGAGGCTCCTTCACTTATCTTTCCTGGATAATCTCATCTCTATTTTGTTGTTGTTAAGATGGTTGAGGGGATCTATGAATCACATCCTCAATCTCTTCAAGAAGCCTTTTTGGGCTATTACAAAGAAAGCTGCTATGAACTTTCATGTATTAGACTTTATATGGGCATGTGCTTTCATTTTTATTGGGTAAATACCTAGGAGTCATATGGTGGGTATATGTTTAATGGTTTAAGAAATTGCCAAACTGTTTTCCAAAGTGGTTGTACATTTTGCTTTCCTATCAGGATTTTAGAAGAGTTCCAATTCCTCCATACGTTTACCAAAAGTTAGTATGATCAGGCTTTTTAATTTTAGTCTAATTGGTGGATTACCTAATGGTTTTAACACCAATTGACAATCCTTGCTTGAATCAATTTCATTGGCGCTTGAAAAATGCTTGTGTATTTCTGACATTATTTCTGCATCGATTAGCTGGCATTGTTCAGTAAAATAGAGATTTCTCTCATTCTCATCAACTGAGATTATAGAGTTACGCTAAATATAGTTCCTACTAAAAAGGAGATGAAATGTTTAATTCTTTCCCTTTAATTGCCAGTTTTCAAACCAGAGTTGTTTTAATCCTTATACACCTTTTTGATTCAGGTAGGTCATTCTTGTTTTCCCATTTTGCAACATGAAAGATATGACAGTGAGACTCAAAAGAGCTTGAGGAAGTTGTTCAAGTTCTCGATCTCAGCCAACAATCAACAATCCTGATATGAGTTTGCTTCCAAAATAAATAGACTCGATTGCCAAGGTACTTTGAAGACTCGTCCCAGTACGTCTGTATGGGCACCTGCTTCCTACTAATGCGGTCAGACTCTATTGAGAAACATTTCACCTCCCCACCATTAATGTCCTCACTTGCAGCAAGGTCATTACCAGTGTCACACAAGCTGTTGTGCTGTGTGGCCCAGCACCTGCTGGTATGAGGCGGAAACTGAAAGCTGAACACTGTGGCCCAACAGTCCTGGGACACCTTCCTTTGCCGTGAAAGCCCCTTTCATTGACTTCTGTCTGAGCAGACTGCTTTTCTTTCAGGAATTAGACTTAATTAGGGATAAACTCCTGGACTCTTTTCCAAACAAGGATGGGGCAGAAAGTAGCAAGTGGCAGAAAAGCCAGGAATCTGAAAGTGAGTTTAGATGGTGGAGTCAGTAAGGGGCACAGGAACTAAGGGGTAGACAGGACTGACGGTCAACTGGAAGGCTCTAGAACAGAGGTAGCAGTTGTTAAAATATTCAAATATTTCTGTGTTTTTGTAAACAGCTGCTGCTCTGAGAATCTCCATCCCCCACCCCCAGTGCCTACCTTCTACCCACCCCAGTGCCTCATCTCTTCTTTTGCCACCCTCCCATGACTGTTTTGATTGCTAGGGTCCGAGCTGAACTATGGCTAAATATTTTGAATAACTCCCCTGGGTGTGGACACACACTGGATTGGAATTGTAACTGGTGCGACCTGGCACCTATATTCTAACTTGAACATGAACGTGGTGTTGTCAACCACTGTTTAGACAACCTCGATACTGTCTCCCATTGGGTCAGGTACTCGTGGGTACTGCATTGTGATGTCACATGTATTTCTTACTGTTGGGATCCAGAGTTTGAAAACCCCAGGCAAGGACATTCTAGGCAAAGGGAACTGAATGCAGAGTTCCATAGCTTCTTTCTGGAACAGAAAGACAAAGTGACTAGGAGGTAAGCAGGCAGGGCCAGGTATGAAAACCATGAGAGGGCTCTAGAAGCAGAGACTCAGATGAGGAGCGTGGAATGGAAGGATAATGAATTTAGGGTCCAAAGTACGTTGCGGACACAAGAAAGAAGCATGTGTATTTGGATGCATGGTTCAGGCATGAAGGAATAAGCACCCCACCAAAGATAAAGCAAAGAACATAGTTCCTGAATGTAGACGAGGTCCCTCATGGAGAGATACACAAGGAGCCAGTTAGAGACCAGGAGGGACCCCGAGGGCTCCCCACATGAGCGAGCAGTGGACAAAGAAGCCCTCTGAACGGCACTGAGAACAGGAGCCAGGGTTGGGAACTTGAGGAACCGAAAGGGAGAGAACAAAAATGCAAGACAAGGGATCACAGATTGCAATGCAATAAGTTAAGTAAGATAAGGATCCCAGACACCTGTGGGGCTCAGAAGCAGTATGGGCGTGTAGCTACAGTGTCCTGAATGCAGGGGGCAAAACTGGCATTGGTGGTTCTGAGTTCTGGGACCTTGGGCAAGTGACTTAACCTCTTGTGCCTCAATTTTTTCATCCATAAAATGGAAATAATAAGAATCTACCTCAGAGTTTCAAGGATTGGGGGAACGGGGGCGGGGGGCTCTGAACAGGGTTTTAAAGGTTTAAGTGCTACATTTACGCATATGCTAAATAAATTATGATAGCTATGGCACCTGCTACCTAGAATTTTTTTTATACTTTCTGGGCCTGAGGTTTTTTGGATTGATGTATAAACTCTAGAAACTCAGGAAAGAAAGGAAAACAGCCATTGGGGACCTGAATAAAGACAAATCTATATCAAAACATGGGATTAAGCACACGCTGAAAATGTGACATCTTGACACCTCCACTCTGCCCTCTTCAGTTGCTTCTTGCAGTTACTTTGGAGGTCAAACTTGTTTCCCTGTATTTCTGATTTTCAGAGCCCAAACTGAAATAAGGATTTCTCATCCTCCAGCTGCACAAGCAACACTTTTATTCTGGCCTGAATCCTTTTCCAGAACTCTTTGTGACTCTGCGAACCAAATAAGGGAATACACTGAGGCCGCCCTGAAGTTCAGGGCCACTGAGGGGGGAAGAGGGTGGAGCTAAAATCAGAAAAGGAGGCTCAGGAACTGAGCTGCCTAGCGGGGGAGGGGTGGCGGGCACAGCCAGGAAGAACTTCAGTTCATGTAACATGTTGTTCCTTGGGGTTCCCAGAGGAACGTGGGGAACTGAAAAAACAAACCCACACACCCAGGGAAGCCAAATGCAACCTTTCCAAATGGCCACAATTTCTGAGCATTGATGCTTTCCACTCCTCAAGTTATCACCAGTTTTCAGAGCCAGACTTGGGGTTTGCATCCCATCTCCATCCCTTACAAGCTGTGTGAATTTGAGCAAGTTACTTAACCCTCTGTGTATCCCAGTTTCCACTTGTTACAAGTGCTACAGTACATTTTACAAATCAGGTACAAGTCAGAGGCGACCACAGGGTGAAAATTATTGTGTTGGGAGGGGCAGTTGCTGCATGTGGAGAACGGTATTTGAGGGGGTAGGTGGCAGGCAGTGTGAGGGAAACAGAATCACTCAAATGCTCTCAGCTAACTCACAAACTTCAGTGGTCACGTGACACCTCCAGACTAGAAGGAAATCAGGTAATTAACTGATGGTTACTGGAAACTGTGGACCAATTTGAAATGAAAGTTTTAAATCCTAATTATATTTTAAGTATTTTGGCTCTTCAGTAAAAAGAACTTTAATTTCCATTAAAATATAATTATAGAAAACTAGATCATACAGAGAAAAAAATAGCTAAAAAAAATCCTCAACCATCTCACCACCTAGAGATAAATGCTATCATTTTGATATATATATAGCCTTTCCTAGTTTTTCCAGCGTTTATATATATGTATATGTGTATATATGTGCATATGTACATATACACACACACATATATATAATACTTATATATTTGAAAAATGGATCATGCCTGCATTGTTTTGTTACCTGTGTGGAGTTTTATGGGTGTTTTCTTGGGGAGGTGAGGGTTAAGAATAGTTGTGAATCCTCTTAGAACCCACAAAATGGCCACCAGCCTTCCCAGTTTCCTTTACATATGTAATTCCTTTGCTGATTCAGAGTTTCCCAACCTTTCTGATTCTGTGACACACTTTGAGAGGACTAAACTTTCCCAGGACACAACAAATTCAGTGGTGAATGAGAGGAGGTACATATAACCTTAATAGAACCATAAACTATATAACTTGAAATGAACAGCCCTCATTTGCTGGCCCTGCCCAGTAAACTTAAAAACAAAAGCAAACAAAAAACCTCATGAAGCAAGCTGTAGGTTTTTGTCTGGAGAGTAAAGCTGTATTCTATATTTGTAATTTAACTCCTATAATATGTGGCAAGCATACAGCAGCAACCAAGCCATGCTTGGGTTGGAAATAGACCAAGTGCAATTGCTAGGGTGCCCGCGGAGCTCATAGTCTTTCTCTGCTCTAAGACCCAGGTGAGAGGATTGATGCAGTTTCTGGGCAAGCGTGGGCAGGGCTGGGAAGGACAGCTTTTATACTCATTTTCAACAAACATTTATTGTCTTCTCAGTGCCAGGCGGGCCTCCCTCTAGAGGACGGTGTGGCTGGCAGGAAAGGGGTTTTGGAAGAAGCTGAGCCCTAGCCTGTCTCTTCTGAATTACTAAATGTAAATGTTCCGTAATCTATAATATGCTCCACTATTACATCAACATAATTTTTTTCTTCTTCTTCTCTTCCTGCTCATCTCTTATGGCTTTTCTCTTTTTCTTTTCCTTCTTTTTTTTTGACTTTTTAATTATGGAAAATTTCAATATATAATAGAGGCAAGCAGGAAAGCGTAATGAACCCCATGGGCCCCTTACCCAGCAACAATTCTCAGCTCACAGTCAATCTTGTTTTATCTTCAATCCACTTTCCCTACCTCCATATTATCTTGAAGCAATTCCAGAACATCATATCATCTCGTGTATTTCTGCATGTCTGTCTAAGAGACAGGGACTTTAAAAATCATCAACATAGTCTCGTTATAACTCTTTAAAAATGAATCATAATCCCTTAATGTCATTAAATATTTAGTCAGTGTTTAGATCCCACATCCTGGTCTGATGATAGACTGTGTGATTTATAAACAACATAAAAGTATTTCTCACAGTTCTAGAGGCAGGAAGTTCAAGATCAAGATCAGGTTGCCAGTATGGTCAGGTTCTGGGTTGCAGACTGCTAACTTCTCCATGTATCCTCCTCACATGGCCCAAAGAGGGCTAGAGAGTTCTCTGGCCTCTTATTTATTTATTTATTTTTAAACTTTTATTTATTTTAAGTGTGTTTTTCCAGGACTCATCAGCTCCAAGTCAAATAGTTATTTCTTTCTTTTTTTTAAAGATTTTATTGGGGAAGGGGAACAGGACTTTATTGGGGAACGTGTGTACTTCCAGGCCTTTTTTCCAAGTCAAGTTATCCTTTCAATCTTAGTTGTGGAGTGTGCCGTTCAGCTTCAAGTTGTCCTTTCAGTCTTAGTTGTGGAGGGCACAGCTCAGCTCCAGGTCCAGTTGCCGTTTTCTAGTTGCAGGGGGCACAGCCTACCATCCCTTGCGGGAGTCGAACAGGCAACCTTGTGGTTGAGAGTATGCACTCCAACCAACTGAGCCATCTGGGAGCTAAGCAGCAGCTCAGCTCAAGGTGCCGTGTTCAATCTTAGTTGTAGGGGGCAGAGCCCACCATCCCTTGCGGGACTTGAGGAATCAAACTGGCAACCTTGTGGTTGAGAGCCCACTGGCCCATGTGGGAATCAAACCAGCAGCCTTCGGAGTTAGGAGCATGGAGCTCTAACTGCCTGAGCCACTGGGCAGGCCCAAGTAGTTATTTCAATCTAGTTGTGGAGGGTGCAGCTCACAATGGCCCATGTGGGGATCGGATGGGCAACCTTGTTGATAAGAGCAACACATTCCAACCAGCTGAGCTAACCAGCCGCCCCTCTGGCTTTTTTTTTTTTTTAAAGGCACTAATCCCATTCATGAGGGCTCCATCTTCATGACCTAATTACCTCCCAAAGGTCCCACCTCAAAATACCATCACATTGCAATTAGTTTCAACATGCATCTTATGGGGACACAAATATTTAGTCCTTTACATTAGATTTATAAGCGTTGTTTAGAGGCTTAGGACACTTTTGTTGGTCATAATTTTCTTTCTCCCCCCCTTCTTTTTTTTCAAATTTAGGTGAAATTCACATAACATAAAATTAGCCATTTTAAGGGTGGCTGGATGGCTCAGTTGGTTAGAGTGCAAGTTCTTAACAACAGGGTTGCTGGTTCAATTCCTGCGTGGGCCAGTGTGAGCTGTGCCCTCCACAACTAGATTGAAAACAATGGCTTGTGCTTGGAGCTGAGCTGCGCCCTTTACAACTAGATTGAAGGACAACTTGGAGTTGATAGGCCCTGGAGAAACACACTGTTCCCCAATATTCCCCAATAAAGATAAAAGTAAAAATTAAAAATTAGCCATTTTAAAATGAGCAACCCAATAGCATTTAGTATATTCACATTGTTGCACAACTACCACCTCTATCTAGTTTCGAAATATTTTCATCACCCCAGAAGGAAACCTGGTGCCCTTTAAGAAGCTGCTTCCCACCACCCCCATCCCTGACAACCACCCATCTGCATTCTATCTCTGTAAATTTACCTGTTCTAGGTATTTTATATAAGTGGGATCATACAATATGTGGTCTTTTGTGTCTGCCTTCTTTCACTTAGCATAATGTTTTCAAGGTTCATCCATGTTGTAGCATTTGTTATTATAGCTGACTAATATTCCATCTTATGTGTATTCTACAATTAGTTTATCCATGGATGGACATTGGGCTGTTCCTACTTTTTGACAATTGTGAATAATGCTGCTATGCACATGCAAGTGCACGTACTTGTTTGAGTCCCTGTTTTCATTTCTTTTGGGTGTATATACACCTAGAAGCAGAAATACATGTAAGATAATTAATTCTGTGTTTAACTGTGTGAGGAATTGCAAAACTTTCCCAGTTGAATTTGCAGTATTTTCCATTCTTACCAGCTACGTATGAGGGTTCTAATTTCTCCACAGCCTCACCAACATTTGTTATTTTTCTTTTTTTAAAAAAAAAATTATTATAGGCATCCTAATGGATATGAAGTTGTACCTCATCGTGGCTTTGATTTGTATTTTCCTAATGACTAATGATATGGAGCGTCTTTTCATGCGCTTGTTCGTCATTTCTGTATCTTCTTTGGAGAAGTGTCTATTCAAGTCACTTGCACATGTTTTAATTGGGTTGTTTTCTGTTATTGAGTTTGAAGAGTGTTTTATATAATACTAGTTCTGGATACTAGATCCTTATCAGATATGTGATTTGCAAATATTTTTTCCCATTCTGTAAGTTATTGTTCTGTTTCAATCTCAACTATTGCAACACAATTCTGACATTAGCTACCCAGAGTTACCATCAGACACTGTAGATTCAAGGCCATGATTCCCATAAGACTACCTCCACTTCAGACACCAGCCTCAATTTCTGTGGTCTCCAGGCCACCTGCACATGTGCCTACAAATGTAGGGGTTCTCATGATCCCCTCAGGTTCGATGGTTCGCAAGAATGACTCACAGAACCCAAGAAACCACTATAATTACTGTTGCATTTTTATTATAAAGGATCCATATCAGGAACAGCCAAATAGAGAAATGCATAGGGCATCTGTGTCCTCCCCTCATAGAATCAGGGTCAGTCACCCTTTCAGCACATCAGTGTGTTCATCAGCCAGGAAGTTCCACTGAGCTTCAATCCAGAGTTTTTAATCAGTTTCATTACATAGGCTTGACTGATTAAATCACTGGATGCATAACTGAACTCCATCTCCAGCCCCTTCCTCTCTCCCCAGAGTAGAGCTGGCTCAAAGTCCCAACCTTCTAATCATGTGGTTGCTCAGGAAATTCCGAGGGTTTTAGAAGCTCAATGCCAGGAATCTGGGACAAAGACCTGACAAATTCTTTATTAAGCAACAGTTGCCTTTTCAGTTTCTTAATAATGCCCTTTAAAGCACAAACATTTTTAATTTTGATGAAGTTCAATTGAACTATTTTTTCTTCTGTTGCTTGTGCTTTGGTTGCCTGTGATTGTCATATCTAGGAATCTATCACCAAATCCAAGGTCATGAAGATTTACCACTGTGTTTTCTTAAAAGAGTTTTATGGTTTTAGATTTAATACTTAGGTCACTGATCCCTTTGCAGTTAATTTTTGTATATGGTATGAGGTAGGGGTCCAACTTCAGTTTTTTGCATGTGGATATCCAGTTGTCACAACCCCATTTGTTGAAGAGACTATTTTTTCCTTATTAAATAGTCTTGGTCTTTGTCAAAAATCAGTTGGCTATAGATGTGTGGGTTTATTTCCGTACTTTCAATTCTATTCCATTGGTCTATATGTCTATCCTTATGCTAGTACCACAATGAATTGATTACATAGCTTTGTAGTAAGTTTTGAAATTGGAAAATGTAGGGGTGGCAGGTTACCTCAGTTGGTTAGAACGTGGTGCTAATAACACCAAGGTTGCTGGTTTGATCCCTGCATGGGCCACTGTGAGCTGTGCCCTCAAAAAAAAGAAAAAAGGAAAAAGAAATTGGGAAGTGTAAGTCCTCCAAATTTGTTCTTATTTTTCAATATTATTTTTGGCTACTTAGGGCCCCTTGCAAATTCATATGAATTTGAGGACTGGCTTTTCCATTTCTGCGGGGGGCGGGAGGGGAAGGCCTGTAGACTACCTTTCTTTTCTCTCTTCCTTTCTACTTTTTTTTCTTCTCTTCTGAAAAAAGACTCTTCTCCATGTCTTTCTACCTTAGTTTTTTCCCTCTTTACCCTGCAGCTCAGAACTCTGAATCCTAGGGTTGTGACTTCTCGGTGTAACTCAGTGTTTGATTCCACTAATGTCTCTTCCTATCTGTTCCCAGGACGGACAGCCGAGGGGATTATGTCCCTAGAAGGAACAGGCTCTCACTTGAGTGGACACCCTGCCTCTAGCAGCATGAGGAGTCTGGGGGGTGGGGAGTGGAATCTGGAAATAAGCTCCTTGCCCTTTCTCCTCTTTGTTCTCTTCTTATTACTATTGTAATAAATGCTCCATAGTCTGTATTAGAGTCTCTGACTCATAGGAATGTGGTAAATGAAGGTTTTTGTAGGAAACTACTTTATAAAGAAACCTCATTTTATTCTGTATGAGTATGTTTTTTTATATGATATATGTTTCTGTTTTATATTCTGTGGAAAAAACATGAAGACAATCTATGGCTAGGTCGGAGAAGTTTTAGTGAACTAAAGTTCAATGTTTTAAGAGTAACAGCCACAGAATGATTAGCTCTGGTTGGTAGTGTAATTATGGATGATTCTTATTTTCTTTATACATTCCTGTATTTTCCAAATTTTCTAAAACAAGTATGTATTAATAATCAGAAAAAAAACAACTTTTAATGAAAGTAAGTTATTAAAAGGGAGGGCTGTAGAATTTTGATAGGGATTGCTCTGAATCTGTAGATTATTTGTGTAGCATTGCCATCTAAACAACATTGTTTTCTAGTCCATGAACATAGGATATCTTGCTTGTTAGAATTTTAAGTCGGCTATGTTAAATGTTTCAGAAAATAAAATGCATTCAATGTACAAATGTTTCTTGATACATATAAAGGAATTAGATCCATTAAGTGTCTAAATAAGGTTAATTGTTTAGGGAAATTCTGCTTAACTTGTGATTCGATTAAAGCTTTCTCTAAGGACAGTGGGAATTATTGATATTATTTAAAAAATTAGATTTTCAGAAAATAAAATAACAATGATGAGAGGGTTAGCTTAACCATACAAAAAAAAAATTGGATACAAGAATTTAAAACTTTGGGCAGGCCTGGTGGCTCAGGCGGTTGGAGCTCCATACTCCTTACACCAAAGGCTGCCGGTTCCATTCCCACATGGGCCAGTGGGCTCTCAACCACGAGGCTGCCGGTTCAACTCCCGCAAAGGATGGTGGGCTGCCCCCCTGCAACTAATCAGACCTGGAGCTGAGCTGCGCCCTCTACAACTACGATTGAAAGAACAACTTGACTTGGAAAAAATCTTGGAAGTACACAATGTTTCCCAATAAAGTCCTGTTCCCCTTCCCCAATAAATCTTTAAAAAATTTTTTTTAAACTTTGATAAATTTAATATTAATCAAAACACCAGAATCAATCATATTCCTTTCAAGACATAACCCCCCCTCAGAGAATGAAAAGTCTAGTTGTCACCTAGAATCTTCTATGTGTAGGAGGGAGGAAGTCTCCTGATTGCACACACTTCTAACCTACCATTATATTATAGCAGCTCTCTGAGCCTTCCAGAGAGAAACATAATAAGTATTCAATTAATGTTTATTGACTGAATGAATGTGACTGATTCATCTTGCTTTGTTGAAAGCACTTATTAGGCACTTGGTAAGGACTTATTGATATATGAATCAATACATGTATAAAATGAACATTTTACATATTAATAAAATTTTAAGTCTATCCCTCACCTTTGTGCTCAGCAACACTGGCTTCTTTATTTATTATTTTAAAAAATTCTTCTAACTTATTACAGGAACTTTACACATTCTGTACCCTCTTCCAGGAAACATTCTCTCCTCTCACAAGCTTTGCCTGATATCTCTGCTTTTGCTCATTCACTTCCTCCGGGAAGCCTTCTTTGGTCTACTTAATCAGGCCAATCTCTCCTAAGGTATGTTCTTAAGGCACCACTTCCTTCTCCAGACCATTTTCCACATAAATAATTTCACTACTACTTGTGTAGTTTTTTTCTCTAATGTTCCTCTATATTGGAATTTAGACCCACTCTGGCAACCTGAGGCTCTGTTTTGGCTTACTACTTTTTCCTCTAAATCCATCTCAGTGTTTGGAAAATAGAAAGTACCTAATAAATACTTCTTGAATGAATGAATGGTTGTTAACTATGTAATATGACCCAAAAAACTATTTCAGGGAATCATATAAAAATACATAGAAGGGTGATATCTCAAAACATCAAAGCAATTAGTTATTTAAAAAAGCTTAAAACTATGTAATTTGCAGAAAGCACTATTTTCACATAGTTGTTCAGGATATGAAACTAAAATGAGTTTTTTATTTATTTGATTTTTTTTGAGAATTTATTTTATTATAGTAAAAAAGTTCTCCCTGATTTTTTAAGTTTTATTTAAGTATAGTTGGTATACAATATTGTATTAGTTATATTAGTTTCAGGTGTACAATATAGTGATTCAATATTTTTATACCTTACAATGTGATCACCCCACTAATTCTAGTAATCATCTGTCAACGAAGAAACATCCTGCCTAAGGGAAACTTGTAAGAGTTTATTTGAGCCAAATTGACGACAATTGCTGGGAAGCAAAGTCTCAACGGATTGAGAAAATGCTCCAGAAAAATGGCCATTTTGCAACGTATTTTATACATTAGAATCAAAGGAGGAGAGTTGCATGAAATCCATCCGTTGTAGATTAAGGGGGTGGGAGAAAGCAAAGCGGAGAAATCTCTGGGATTGGATATAAAGCAAAATAGAGAGACACACACTTCTTTTACATTGGTGGGTACAGTATAGTTAATACCATTTTACAGCACAAAGAGATGTTACTTGGGTAATTAGATAACAATAAGCGATATTGTAGTTTCCTGTTCTGGTGTGGTGGGTTGTGCCCCCTGAGGGATCCAGAAAAAGGGATTACTCTGATATTCCAAGTGTATGTTATCTTAGATGGGAAAAGGACAACAGATAGGCTCACTTAAGGTAAGATTGACCTTTGTCAAGGAAGCTACAGGCCAAGGATATGACTTCCCGCCAAGGCCACCTTAGGAATTTTTATGTTCAAGCCATCCTATGTGGTTATTTTCAGTCTCCTGAGCTTGTCAGATTTAACATGTGGCCCTTTTCCGTCCACAATATCTGTCACTGTGCAAACTTACCACAATATTATTAACTATATTCCTCTTCATCTTTTTCACCCATCCTCCCCACACCCTCCCTTCTGGTAACCATCCCTTTGGCCTCTGTTTCTAAAGTCTGTTTTTATTTTGTTTTCTTTGTTTTTTCAGGTTATACATATAAGTGAAACCATATGTTTAAAATGAGTTTTTGAATGATTATGTGTTGTAATTGTGTGTGGTTAGTTTACATTTGTCCTGGTAGATCAACATTGCCCAGTAGAAATATAATGTGAGCCACACAGTTAAAAAAGTATAAAGCAATAGATGAAGTTAATTTTAATACTATACTTTCTACCTCAATACATTACAAATGTTATCATTTCCACATGTAATCAATATCAACATTAATAATGAGATATTTACGTCTTTCTTTTTAAATACTATTTGAAATCCAGCATGTATGTTACATTTACAGCACATCTCTGTTCAGACTCAAATAGCCACATGTGCCTAGATGCTGCTATTAAACTGCATAGACTTAGATTAGTTCTCCAGTTTGCTCTGCTCTGTGCCCTGGGAGGCTGACTTCTAGGCTTGCATCACCCAGCTCTCGCGCCCTCAGGTTTCCAGGTGACTTTGTGCTATATAGGAGGCACCATGAAAAGATGGAACTATGGGAAGAGAGAGTAGTTCAGTTTTTCCACCTCTGACATCCCCACCTCCAAAAAACGCACACAAAAAACCCAAAAAACCAACAAACCACAACTGGGCTGTTGCAGTGCCTTTACCTAGGGTCACAGTGACCTCTTTTTTGTAGCTACAGTACTTAGCTGGTTCTGGTAACCCTGCTCCCTTCCTTGCCCCATTGGGCCTAAGAGCTGCCTCAGGGAGTCCCTCCTTCCCTTGCGGGTTTCCTCACCCTGCCCATACCTCTGTACATAATTACCTCTTCAGTAACTCTTTGTTGAGTGTGCTATGTGCTTCCTGCCATGACATTGACTAAACCAAGTAATTAATGAAATATTGTTAAGGTCTATACTCTTATTAGATTTTCCTTCATGGATACTTGAAGTCAACCATAATATTTAAAGTATTAATTCTTCTACATAGATATTCATGCCTAGCCATCAGTAACTTTTTTTTTTCTTACATTAAAAAAGGAAAAGTACTTAGTGAATTGGTAACAGGTGAATTTTTTTAGAATTGCAAGATAACTTGGTGCCATGGTTCTCAACTTGAGGAAGTGAGAAGTCTGTGTCAGAGTAATTTCTATATTTGGAATCTTTTCTGTGTACAAGTGACAGGAAAAAAATCAAGTCAAAGTGGCTTAGGCAAGTTGGGGGAGGAGGTAGGGAACATGTATGTTCAAATAACTGGGAATTCTGAAAATGGAACTGGGTTCTTCAACAAGAGGTCCAGGGCTCCTTATTCCCCATCTCTCAGCTCCCCTCCCTTAGGTTGGGTCCACCCGAGCCTGCTTCTTCCCTTCTGGAAACAGGATGGCTGCCCTGGCTCAGGACCCCACTGGTCAGAGGAAATGAGCATAACCTCTCTTTGGTTGGCCTAGCAGTAGTGCTGGAATTAACTGCTGACTATTCTTGGATTACTCATCCATTCTAATTAGGGTGGGAGTGGGGCTAAGCACTGGAATGACTTAATTAACCAGGGGTGATCTTGTCCCTACCCCTGAAAAAGTGGGTTGTAGGGCCCAACCAGACCTGAATCAGTAACATGGTTTACTGTGAGAAAGGTAGTTTCCCAAAGAAAATCAAGAGATGTTCACTGCAACATATGATCCCCATTCTCTGTCCCTACCAAGAAATTCTGATAGGTTCTCTTGAAGCTTCACGTGGTTCTAGGATCTAGACAAGAATGGTTGGTGGTTGAATAAATTTAAAGGAACAGTAAGATATTCCTCAATTTAAATGGATAGATAATTCATTTGGCTGTGGTTACCAGAAGATAGAAAGTGTGTGTGGATGGACAGAGGAGGTTCAAACTGTATTCATGAATACAGTCGGAGGGATTAAGAGTGCTCCATTAAAAGATGCAAGCTCGATTAGCATTACACACACAAACGAAAAACTCAGGAAAATTTGTAGGAAAGAATGGGATACGGAGATGTGAAAAGAACATTTAAAAAGAGTCAGCATTTTTGGAGAAGAAATTGTGCCAGGTGATTTGCATATATATTTCTTTTAATTACTTAATTAAGTAAACAAATATGTATTGATACCCTGCTGTGTGCCAGACTTGTTTCCAGGCCCTGGGAACACAGGAAGGACCACAATAGACAAACGCTGAAGTTTTATGGGTAGAGACAGCACCTACATAACAACCCTGCAAGGTACCAGCCCATTTCACAGAGAGAAAAATTAACCCTGAACAGGTTAAGGGATTCTTTTTAAGATACTTTAGCTGTAAGTAGCAGTGAGGCTGTGGTCCAAATCCAGGACTGTCTGACTCCACAGCCTTTGCTTTGGCAGAAGAAAAACTTAAAAAGAGGAGAAAAGAGGAGAGGAGCAAGTCAAGGCAAATATAAATGAGCCAGAACAGAAAAGCATTTAGAGAAGGAAAAAAAAGTAAGATGTGAAAGAGAGGGTTTGCTAGAATCCCCCTTCACCTGGGAAACACCGCAGGTAAGGCTGGTGCAGGGCCTGGCTCAACAACTTTAGTTCCCATTCCCCCTCCTCCCCTGTAATTCCCATTTTATAGGTGAGAAAATTAAGGCTCCTGGTGATTAAATCTTCGTATTTTTTCCCCCACAATGGAAAAATCTCTTAGAACCACAATGGGAGATAAGGCTTCAAAGGAAAATATCTGGGAGATCTAAGACTTAAGTAAATAATTGTCATATCTTGAAGCTAATGACAGTAGATACAGGTTATTGTTGTTTTTCCTTTTTCCTTGAGAGCAGATTTAAATAAATTTTAGCAATATGTAAGTCAAAGTCCACTGCAAGGGGGTACAGGAGAAAGTTTGAGGACACCAGACACACTTCCTACCGTAGCTGAACTCCCTCTTCCGAATAGGAAGGTCATGGTGATTTTACTAACACAACTGCAGTATTTCTCTCCCAACAGTTAATAATTCTTGCGGCTCTGTCTTCCTAGGCGGAGTGGAAAACAGAGGAAGGTGTGAGTGGCTCACGGACCCCCAACCCTACACCAGATCAACACAACAGCCTTTTCCAGGAGAAAAACCACACGTGCCCTTCCTGGCATTTGTTCTGGGGCCCAGAATTTAAATTCAGTCTTCTTTAGGAACTTCCTTTTATTGTTATTCGGTAAAGGTGATAGTTTCCAGACGGCCTGAACGGTCTCATTTGCCTTTGAATTTCTATTAAACATTTTAAGAGTTCAGGCTGATGACACCACCCGTCTCTGCCAAACCTTGCAGTTGGGGTGAGAGGCGGAAAACCAGCCAGAGTCGGGCTGACTTTTCAGGATCGGGCTTTTCCATAAATGTAGGACCTGGGCGGGCACAATCTGATGGCAGCTGGGTCACAAACAGCCCAGTGACCGTTGGAGCAACTCTGAGGCACGTTTGTAAACGCGATGGTCTTAGCTGCAGCCCAACCGCTGGCTAGGATCAAGTAATGAATTCATCTAATATCTAAATCTTATTAGGAGCAAATGGCTCTATCAGTGTTTGGGAGTGACCGCAGTAGTGTTAATAACGCCAGTCGATTTGGAGACGAGGGAGAGGGGATTGAAAATAACTTGGAGATCGGCAACGGGGGAACACCTGAAGAAGCTCCACGTTTGAGGCGGCTGGAGCGCAGGCATATGCACCAGACCACCGACCCGACGGCGTGGCCAGAGCACGCTCCCAGCAACCGCGGTTCTCGCTGAGTTTGTAGCCTTCACGTCACGGCCTCTTCGGCCTCTCATTGGGCGAGCCAGTCCAATCACGTGACTCATCATGCCGTATAAATAAAGGCAAGGAGACAGCGGTGGTCCGCCATTTCGTGGACGCCGGGTCTGTGAGAGTGCTTGTGAAGCTGGGCGGAGGGGAACGGAAGAGCCGTCCGTGGGTGTGTGGATTTGAGCCTCCGTATTTCTAACCCAAGATTTCGGTAAGAGACCAGCGTCCAAAGTAGTGAAGAGGCAAATGGAACTTAACAGTACCGAGGTAGGGCCAGGCCCAATGGCGGCGCCAGATTGAGACAAAGAGACGCCGCCGCCATTTTGTGACGTTCTGCACGGGGCGGTGGCGGGGGCTCCAGGACCCCCGAGGCCGTACCCCGGCCCTGAAGTGGTGTTTATAATCCTCAATTGGGGTAAACTGGGACGTGGGATTACCCAAGAGTTGAAACAAAGGGGGAGCCGGTAACCGTTTTGTACTCCAGGCCGCGCGGCCTTTGAATTTATGGCGCCTTTTTTTTTCCCTCCACGTTTTCTTAAGATCCTAGGATTTTTTTTTTCTCAAGGCACTAATCAAGATTGGACTTTTCGGTCCGTATTAAATGGTTTTTGTACTCACCTTTGTTTTCATTTTATTTTAATTTGACTTCATATTTTACAGCCTGGACCCATTTTTTTAAACCGATTTTCCGTGAGCAGTGTTGTTCTTGTAGCTACTTCCCATTAATCTGTAGGCCTGAAACTGGTCACGGCAAAGGTTTTCTTGTTTTGTTTTTTTAAAGTCTCCAGTGGTTTGGTCTCAACTCCTGGGCACAGGGTGGGGTCACGCAGATAGCATGTGTCTGGACTGGTTTTTTTAACTGGATAAGTCCAGAGTAAAAAGAATGTGTGGTGTTTGTTCATGAAAAGCCCTTGAAGTGAGTTATTGAGTAGGGTGCTCTTTGATGCAATTGAAACCGGCCTACAAGGTGACTAGAACCATTGCTGAGGCGACTTGGAGGTGAAGGTTTATCAAATACAAGCCCCAAAATTTCAGTAAATTCCTGCATAAGAAACACCTAATTTTTTCCCCTTGAGGTGATATTAACACAAGATTCATTTTAAAGTGTGTAATTCAGCGACAGTACATTCATAATGTGGAACTATCACATCGTTAGTTCCAAAACATTTTATTACCTCTCCTGAGGACTCGACCTGTATCAATTAAGCAACCACTCCCTTTTCCCCAGTGCCTCCTGCCCAGCTTTGGTAACCATTAATCTGTTTCTGGATTTACCTGTTTTGAACATTTCATATACATGGAATCGTAATAGGTGCACTTTGGTGTCTGGCTTCTATAATTTAGCATGTTTTTGAGATTCGTCCGTGTTTGTAGCATTTATTAGTACTTAACTGAATAATTCATTGTATGGATAATACATTTGCTTATTTACCCATTGGTGGACATTTGGGTTAATACCTCTGGCTGTTAAGAATAGTGCTGCTATGAGATAACGTAAAAAAAAATACATAACACCCTTGCTGGTTAGGAATGAAGCTGGTTAAAGTTTTGGCTTATAAGGCAAATTAGTAAGACTTTTCTAATGGTTTAGCCTTAACTACTGTTCTCTGCATTGTTTGATTTGGTTTTTGAGCTTCCAAAGGATTTGCATCTGAGGTTATCCTACTTTTCTAAGTGCTTTTGTTCAAGATGAAATAACAGGTAAAGTCCCTAACTCAGTGCCCAGATTTTAGTAAATGTTTCTCCAGTGTTTATTTTTCCCTCTCTTTTTAAGGAGGCATTCTTAAGCAATTTGTGCTGGCTTCCTGACAGTTATCTGTAACGATCAGAGAGAAATGGGTGTTTCAAGAGTGGTAGTTTTACTTTTTTTATTTGTATTTATATTTTGGCATTCTTAAGAATTTTTTTTTCACTGTAGATTATTTGGGTAAATTAAAATATTTTGAGTTTTTTTGTTTGTTTTACAGAAATGCATCGTGATTCCTGTCCATTGGATTGTAAGGTTTATGTAGGTAATCTTGGAAACAACGGTAACAAGACTGAACTGGAACGAGCTTTTGGCTATTATGGACCACTCCGAAGTGTGTGGGTTGCTAGAAACCCTCCCGGCTTTGCTTTTGTTGAATTTGAAGATCCCCGAGATGCAGCCGATGCTGTCCGAGAGCTAGATGGGAGGTAATTTAATGATTGATTTATACTAATGGTGAATATGTGTTTCTAATTTTTAAAATCCCTGGGAATATTTGGTTTTGGATGACTTCCTGGTTATCAAATTGATGGCTAGAGATTTACATAAAACTATTTTGCAATCAAAAATAGGGCTCAATAGTTTTAGTAGAGTTTAGTAGGAAGTTGACTGGCCTTTGAAGAAAAGTTTAATGGTCAGTTCTTGGTGGATTCAGCTACATCTAATATATGGTTGCAACATTTTAATCTAAATTGTTCATTGTCAGTTGTGTTGTCATCTTTGAATTGTTTCTAAAACAATTGTGGAATTAAATATCCTCTTTAAGAGGATGCTTGCTGTATGTAGCTGGATGATGGTTAACATGGGGACCATTATTAAACCATTATCTTTTGTGTTTGAAATGCTTCCTTTAGGAAGTATGGATTGTTTGGCATTTCCTTTTGTAATTAGTGCCCTATTAAGGTAGTTGGCTGATAAGTAATGCCTGAGTCTTAATAGTGAATCCTTCCACCATCTGTTTGGTTTTGCAAACCATTGGTTTTCATGAAACCAAGGAAAATTGTTAATCCTTAAAATCCCAAAATTAAATGGTCTGAGGGTTGGCTGTAAAGCTGTATAAAAGGTTGTGTATTCAAGAAGATTGCAAAAACATTTCCAGACCCCCACCTTTTCCCATTGTCCAAATATGGTGGCTTATCTAAACTTAATGATTATGGGCCAATGAAGAAGTGAGTGAGGAATAGTTGCCTTTTTCTACTATTCTCAGCTGCACTTTCTTGGTCAACTATCAGGATGGTGATTGAGGGGAAGGGGTGATGTAATGTAAAATGACCAAAATGTTTCTGTCCTGTTTATCGCTCTGTTTACATGGATGTGGTGGGGGGGAGACCAACAAATACAGTGTAGTCAGATCAGTTAAACAAGTGCTGAGATCTCCAAGGAAGAAGTCACAACAGGATGTACAGATGAACTAGTTCTTTGAGGATGAATTCAGGGGTTTTCACACTTTAATTGCAACTGTTAAATTAACAGAGTCCACTGATGAGACTGACTCTTAACAGTAAGGAAATTGGTTTTCTTTAAGAGAAAAAAATATGGGAACAAAAACTTGTTTCGGTATTAAGGATTCTACAGGCATTCGGATGTGTTTTTGCTAAGACACTAACTAGGAATAGTTTTTGCTTTAACACATGTCTCTTAGAAAGTGTGGCTTTAAATGCAATGTTTCTTACCTTCTAGAACATTATGTGGCTGCCGAGTAAGAGTGGAACTGTCGAATGGTGAAAAGAGAAGTCGAAATCGTGGTCCACCTCCCTCGTGGGGTCGTCGCCCTCGAGACGATTATCGGAGAAGGAGTCCTCCACCTCGCCGCAGGTACTTGAGAGAGAGCGTGCTTAGAGGTATTGGTGTAATGGAGTAGCTAATAGGAGCAGGTATTTCTCTTAAACTTTGTTGGTGGGTTTTAAACTTACTGTGAAGAATCGGAAGTTTTTATGAAACATTTGCTGGGTGTAGTTTGGGGTATGTGAGTTGTGCTGAGTGTTGGCTTTTGTCTTTAGGTTCATGTTGGTAGTCAGTAACTTCTATCTTGGATCTATCTTCTAGTTCATCTTCTAGTTGCATCTTTCCAAGTCTTCCCTTGTACTTCAATTTAGGCCTTTTTCCATTTCTTGACTCCATAATGACAAACATTACATTCAACTCTAGCTCTTCACAAAAATGTGTTTTCTACTATTAGCACGATTGTAATATTTATCAAACAGGCAGCTGTTTTAATGTTACAACTGGTAAAATAGAAATCATTCTGAAACTAAAGTCACTGACCAATAAAGGGGGCTAAAAAGTAATCCCAGTCATCTGTTCTTCAAACCCAAATAGGAGAGAATTCAGTTTTTTTATAATTGAAAATGGCATCATTCTTGGACCAGGCAGTATTTGGATTATAACTCCACATCTCCAACCTCCAAAATAGTTTCTATAGGACTGAATTTACCTCTTACAGGTGAGTGAAGTCCTAGGAGATAGGAGTTCAAAATCTTGCCCCTTTTGCTATTTTGAAAAACAAAACACACTGTTGCCCATCATAATAAAGCGTATTTGTTAGCTAATAGATGGTTGTACTGATGGCTTGTTTTTCATTTTTTTTTGTGCTTTTTGGTCCATCTATTAATAAAAATGAACCCCGTTACAGAGTCACCATCATGTCTCTTCTCACCACCCTCTGAGTCTGCATTAGCCAGTCAACTAGCCCTTTCAGCGTCATGTGACCAGCGCGCCCCATTCAGCTTGGCTGGTGTCGTTTCACATGACCCAGGCATGGCCAGTCGTCAGGTTGCACCGCCCTTTGGTTCCCGAGCATGCTGTTTTCTCTCAGCCTTCTCTCCAACCTTAACCAAATCGGCAGCAGCCACCTCGACCGCCCACACATTCCTGGCCAATCAGCTCAGCTGTTTATTTACCAAATGTCTTCACAACAACTACAGCAGCAGCCTTCGGCTAACAAAAAAGCAGGAAAAATCCACAACACCCCCTTCGCCAACCAACTAAATCCAACGCAACATCTGGCAAAACCTTTTCAGCAAATTCTTCCTGGCCGTCAGTCCGGCAGCCTCACCACCATTTCTAGCTTGTTGAAACCCAAAACTAGTAAGTTTTTCCTGCTTATACAGTTTACTGCTGGTTAAAATAAGGAGTAAGCGGCTTAAAGTAATTCTTTTTTTCTGGATCAAAGGCTGGCTGTGCATAATTGAATGGTAATGTACATATATATTGCTTGAATAAAACTTTTAAGGGTGATAGGGAACTCGTAATGTAACTAGACCTTCAGGTGAAACTTATTTGCATGTGTGAGATGCCAAACTAAAAATTTTAATAACTAACAGATTTAGCTTTCCTTTCTAGCAAAAATTTGTTCACTCCTATCACCTTTAAATGGTTTTACTAACAGTTTTCAAAATTTTAAAATTTTGGGGGTGAAGTGGGCCAAGCTAAGGTAATTTTGATAAGTCTAAACACACTCTTAAATGTGACGATCACAAATGCAGTTCTAATGTAGCACTTAATGGCATCAATATTTACACCTAGCGCGTTTTCACAGAATTACACTATCCACCTGGTACCTAAGTCTTGTCATGGACTTACAGGTTTGCATGGGTTCCAAATACTGGTTTATGGTACTGTTTTTGGAACTACTTGTGGGACTACATTTTGGTGTGGTGTTTTGGGTAGTGAAGTTAGTTTGACATGAAGTTTTGCATTGGACAGATCTGCTGTGAAGCATTCTTTGTTAAAGTGAATCCATGGTTGGAATACCTGCTTTTCACTTGAGCTTTTGGTTCCTTAATCCTTCTGTGCCTTTTTTTTTTCTTTACTTTTTATTTTTTTTGGATGATGGGTGCCAGTTCTTCGGCACATTCACTGGGCCCAACAGTGAGATTCAAAAGTTGGGAAATGCCTCACGCCATAAATAATAATTGACAATTAGCCTAACTTTCCTGTTTCTGCTTTTAGATCTCCAAGACGGAGAAGCTTCTCCCGCAGTCGGAGCAGGTAAATACTGCCTTTATTGGCCACGTTTTCAGAAATGGCAGCGTTGCTGCTGTTTTGCAAATGATTTGGTTAGTGGTAATAGACCACTGGCTTTAATAATAACTCAAACGGGTTATAGAGCCAGTGTTAAGTTGCAAGGATGAAACAGCTTTTAGTTTTCAAAGGCGTATTATTAGAAATACTTGTGTATAATCCTGAATGGCCCTAATTTTCTTTTCCCACTGGCTTTAGGTCCCTTTCTAGAGATAGGAGAAGAGAGAGATCACTGTCTCGGGAGAGAAATCACAAGCCGTCCCGATCCTTCTCTAGGTCTCGTAGGTAAGATCTTCAATGACTTGGGCCATTTAAGACTTTGCATACATAATGTATTGGAAACAGAAATAGGTCCTAAGCCATTATGATACGATTTTCATAACTTTCTACCATAAAAATCTTGTTTTGTCACTGTCACCAAGTTACAGATGCAACTTGTTTTTCTGTTTGTTTTTTTTTAGCCGATCTAGGTCAAATGAGAGGAAATAGAAGACCAGTTTGCAAGAGGAGTGGTGTACAGGAAATGACTTCATTTGACAGGAGTATGTACAGAAAATTCAAGTTTTGTTTGAGACTTCATAAGCTTGGTGCATTTTTAAGATGTTTTAGCTGTTCACATTTGTTTGTCTTGGAACAGTGACACATAAAAATGTAATTCTCTATGGTTTGAAATGAATCATATGAGGCATGTAATATCAAGAATTGTTACTTTACAATGTTCCCTTAAGCAAAATCGAATTTGCTTTTAACTTTTTAGTCTTGCAGAGACTGATAGATAATAAACCTCTCCTGCCCAGCTAAAGTGTGATGTTTAATACTACGGAAACTGGCAAAAATTGAACCTAAGATCTTCCATAGCTGGGATATAATATGCAGCTGCAGTTGAATATGCAGTCTTCAAAAGCTGCTGTGAGCACAAGCCAGGTAAAAATTAAAGCTGCGTCATTAAAACTAGATTTAGAGGTTAAAAAAAAAAATCCAACTAGTCTTTTCACACTGGGCAGAGGTTGTCCAGTTGGTGTAGAATCAAAGAAGTTTCAAGAAAGTTAGTTTACCTTGCCTTAGGTCATAAGTTTCTTCTGTGATTGCAGTATATGAATACATAGCTCTTTGTAACATTCTTCATATGGAAATTTGAGACTATCCAAGATACCAGTGTCATGCCAGTTTAAGGGTACATTGTAGAGCTGAACTTTGAGTTACTGTGCAAAATTTTTTTTCATGCTGTCATTTGTAATATGTTTTGTGAGAATCCTTGGGATTAAAGTTTTGGTTACAAATTGTTGTTTAACCTGAAAGCCTGTTTTTCCTTGCAAAACTAAAATCTGAGCTTGGTGTCAAGTTCAGGTATAACATTCCTATTGGAAGCCATACTTATATTTTCTTGTAAAGTGCTTTTGAATTAATAAAATAATAGCGTAATTGTGTAATAGTTGAGCCCACTATTACCATAGTTCTTGTCCCCTGGAAAGCAGTTGGTTACACAAATCTTATAAGAAACAAAATAGAGGCTTTTGAAATGAAGGGACTATTTGGTTGTCACCTAAGTGACAGTACTGTTTTTCATTTGTTTTTTTTAGGAGTAGAAGCCAGTTTCAAGTCCATGATACTCAGTGACCAACATTTTAAAGTTTAGCAACCCCGGTGCATATAACCCAAAGTTGCCCATAAGAAAAGCTTTTGTCATTAGCATGAGAACTTTCCACAAAGCTTTAAAAATTGCTTCCATTTTATATAATTTCAAGTGTTGCATGGGAGTTCTAAATTGATCCATCATGATGTAAAATTCACTATATGGTTTAAATGTAACAGTGCAGAATTGAATATGGAGGCATGCATAACCTTCCTCTTAGAAATCCAGAGGAGTTGTAATTTCAAATTTTTGTGCAATTAGATTAAATCATAATGCAACACTCTTGTGGCTTAGTTTCCTTAAATGTGCTATTTAATGATAGTTTTGGATTATTCTGTACTGACTTGAATATGAAAGAAGTCATTGCATTAAGAGTTGAATCTATAAAGATTTCATAAGATGTAGGTTCTAAAGAGATTATTTCTAGTGGTCCTAACCTTTCATGTAAATACCAGTGAGATTCATTGGTGTCATAAAGGCGAATTGGTATCAGTGAGGTTCAGGTTCAGTATGAGCCTTGTTAAAGAAGACAAGTGTTGATTTATTGGGAGTTTTGGCTTTGGGCCTTTTTGTCTTTCGTCATTTCCTCATAGCCTAAATACTGTTCCTGTTGAAAACAAGGTAAGAATAGCTTAAGAAGTCATAATGATACATCAATAACTACACTGCTCTTGTAAATGGACATTTATATGGGGTTTCTTAGAAGTATACAGTGGTTCCAGAGTCTTAAATTAGAAGGGTTTCTGTAAAAAGGATAATAGATTATGGGAATAATGTGACTAATAAGCCGAGTTTGTCAAGTCAACCTTGGGGAGTTATCCTGGCTTTGGGTCCAAATTTGCAATCACTTTAATAACCAGGAGCCCCAGCACAATTTTATAGCTTGCCAAAAATATGGAAGATAGGAATTGTTAAACTCTTATATTGCACTTTTAAATTGCGACTATTAAAAGTTCTGAAATTACTGTAGTTTTTAAATTAGAAGTTCCATTAGCCAGTTTGGTCGTGCATGCATCCTGAGTTGAGAACATGATACTGAAAATTACTAAAACTGACTTGTGGTGTAATGACTATCGGTGTCCGCTAGAGGTCGCCATTAATACTTGGTGATAATTTAAAGAAACCTAAGGATTATAGTTGGTTTTTATGCTTTCAAGAATATTTAACGATCTGTGGTTCTCAGATTATTATGGGTTGGTTATTTCTGAACTCCATGTCTGAAGCAGAACGGTAAAGACAAAGATAAATTAGGCAGAGAAATTCTAATTTTATGTGTAAATAACTTACCTACTATTGATACACTTTTTGTAGTTTCTTACAAAGATCATGTAGATGGCTTCTCCACCCCTTTAGTTAGACTCACCTATATCTGGATGGGAAGTCCTGGTTGCTTTTTATTATGGTTCATCGTAGTATAGTGCTGCTTTATCAGGAATAGTGTTGATCATAGAAATTTTTCAAAATACACACAGCCTGATTCCAGGACCATTGGCTCAGTTTTCCATGGCGGTCTAGTCCTGTTATTTGGAAGAGTTCTTCCAGGTGATAACGTCCCTGGGTATGTAAGAACTGCTGATGTAGCATTTTGTCTTAATGTGCTTTTATTTTCAGAATCCTGAACATGATTAAGTTGCCAGATCTAGTTGGTGGTGTCTTCCAGTTGTATATTTTTGTACTGGACTGTTGCCTTCTGGTTTTCCATTTTTTGGGGGGCGGGGGAACATGAAAGATTTTTATAATTAAAGTAGCTGAAGAAAAACTGGGTTGGAGTATATTTTTATAAAACTTAGTGTTAAACACGATTTTATATGTCCACACAAATTCTCTTCATCCAGTTTTATTGATTGGATACTTTAAAAGAATTCAAGCGTGGTACACGTAAGGTTCTGAGAATAGGTCATTGAAAATTTTGGATAAATCTAGTATAACTGCTTAACTTTATTCATGCAACTTTTCCCGTATTGTAGAAATTTATGTTATTTAGACTCATTTAGTATCCCAGTTCTTTATCTGAAACACGTGACAACTAAAATGTTTCCCAGACTAACATTAAATACATGTGTAGAACATTAATTTTCTCAATCTGTTTTTCCTCAGTTTTCTCTGACATGCATAAAAACATTGTATGATTGTTTTACTAAGGTCTTAGAATCTGGCCATTTAGTGCCTTTACTGTGAGTTAGTACATGTATGTACCTAGTCTTGAAGTAAAAATCTCCGAAAACATTGATGCATTCATCATTTGGAGAGGTCCTGAGATGGAGAATATTTATCTTTATTTCTGGAGCAAAATTAAGCCTTCCAGACAAGTCTGCTCTTTGTAAAATCCTTGGCACTTGCGAATGGGCACCTTCATTTTGATACATACCTCATTCAGATTTCATTTGGGGCAAGTTAGCATCCTTTAGTGTTTGGTTATTTGCTGACAAGCCCCAAAACTTGAGATCCAAGGGGAAATGTTGCTGAATTTCCAGGGTGGGTTACTATTGTCATTTGGCAAGGAAATGGAAAAGATCAGTATAAAAAACATTGTAAATTTTGAGAGCTAAAATTTTTTTGAAAGAAAATTTCCCTTAGGAAACAATTTCTAAGTCCTTTCAAGCTTAAGCAGCTGGTAACTTTGTTTTAACCCATTGTAGCTGGCTCTCTGCCACCAAAATTTTTTTATAACGAATTTTAGATAAAACCAACAAGAGTGCTTTACAAGTAAATGCAAATTGGAATGTTGATTTGTCATTGAATCGCTTTTGGTCATACCTTCCCTACATGGCAGTCCATGGCTCAGGCACTTAGTGGGGAATGGGAGGACACAGTGATAAGGGCATAACAACAGCTCAGTGTCTAGAAGGAAAGTGCTTGTATTTAACCTGAGTTCATTTATGTTGAGACCTTGGACTAAACAATTTTTTCATGTTCCGCCCTGTTTTTAGATTAGAATAATTTAAGAGGTGTTGGTTGTAGAGCTTTACATGCCCTAAAAGAAAGGCTCTTGGACCTGGAGTGAGGTTGCAAATCTTTATTTGAGTGCCCTTTGAAAAGCCCCTTAGCTGGCAGCAGAGGAAAAAAAACAAGTGCCTTGGGTCAGACTGGGGTGGGGGGGTGGGGGTTGGCAGGGACAGAGCTCCAGGTAAGGAAAGACTATGGAAAGAATCAGGTGAAGAGTAGTACCTTAATCATGAAGTAGTTTAGAGGGCAGGAACAAGTGAGTGTGCAGCTAACTGCCCTAGGGTTTAGAGGTAAAAGAGGATTCTAAGACAATGAAGTAGTTCCGGTCTGATGCTTTTTGACTGAGCCATACTGCCAAGTAAGCAGGTGTGGGTTAATTTGTCCAGCTTTAGTACTGAAAGGAAGGCTAAGAAGTTGGGAGTGTCCGACTGCACTCATGAAGTAAATGGCTGGCTCATGTATCCCAGCTGCCAGGTTTAATGGGGACAAGAAATTGACTGAACTTGCAGTCCTGGTAGGACTTACATTGACAATGACATAAAGTTGGCTTCCAGAAGTGAGGTTGAGTTGCCCACTTTGTAAGGAGTAAATGAGCACACTGAAGATTTGGAGAGGGCTAAAGAACTGAATCTTTGAAATTAAGCTGCTTTTTGGGTGCTGGAAGCTGCAGTGCAGATAATTGGGGTGGTCAGGAGAGGAAGTTTAAAATTCTCCACCCTTGTGGACCCTCCAGGAAAGGAAATTTTTGAAGACTCCTTTGCCAAACATTGTGTTAGGGTGTCACTGTTAAAAGGGCAGAAAAAAATTCCTCACATTATTCATTACTTGTCCTACTTAAAGTGGTGTATTCAGAAACCAGGCCAGCCTTGAATTCAAAGCCCCCCTTTTTTTAATTTCAGGTGTACAAAACAATGTAATAGACATCATTTATATCCCTCACACTGTGATCACCCCCCTCCCCCCATAATACTACTCCTCTGACATCACACAGCCATTACATTCCCACTGTCTTCCTAATGCTGAACTCCACTTCCTGTAACTGTGTGTGTGTGTGTGTGTGTGTATAATATAGTTATATGTGTGTGTGTGTATGGAATTGTAGTTGACATTCATTATTATACAGCTTCAGGTGTACAGTGCAGTGATCAGGCATCTACATCATCCCTGAGGTGGAAAGCCCTTGTTTTCTGTTCCACTACATTTTTACTTTTTCAGCCCAATGGTAAAATTGCCATTCAGTGGTTGTCAGGATTTAGAGCACATCCTTTTAGTTGTGAAACAATGTGACTTGTACCTACATTGGAAAATAGTGACCTCTTCAGTCTTTCTATTAGAGGCAACTTGTTAAGATTTTTGTCTTGAAAGTTAGGCATACGTGATCAAGTATTTTTACAGCTAGAAAGTGTGTCCTTGACCTTTCTCCTTTTACACAATTGAAGCATGCGTGTACGTCTGAGGTGTATATGTAATATATAAATCCACAATACGTGCCGTCATCTGGGCAGCTATCATGGTTTTTAAGACATTTCTTGGCAGAAACCTACCTAGCTTTGTCTTGCTGTTAACTGATACTCCAACGACTGAATATCATTTTCAAGGAGGACAAAGCCGTGCTGATGTGGATGGGCCGACCTTGATTCTGTGTCCGTGTTAACTTAATCTTGTGCTTCAAAGCTATGGCTGGGTTCTGGCTAATCGGTCTCCTGCTCTTGACCTCAGTTTTAATCCTTTTAGGAATGTGAGCAACATTGGTGAGTACTGCATTTTAGACAAGGGCTGGTGAACATCAAACCTTTAGGGCCTTTTAAATTATTGTCACAGAGAAAAGTGCACAATTTGTTCCTTTTTTTTTTTAATGGAATCTTACGGGGAACACCCCAGAATTCCATGGCCAGGTGAGGCGGTTGCAAAGATTCATGGTAGGACCTTCTCTGGTTCCAAAACCAGTTGGCCCAAGTTAGGAGTCTATTGTGCAGCATTTCTTAGTTGCTGGGGAAAAAAAGACTGGTCTAGGTTAAGTGGCACATTTGATCACTTAGATATTAACAGTGGACTTGATGCTTAAAGCTTTTTAATTGTCCACCAGTACCTGCAGTCTGTTGGTTTGGAAGAATGTTCCATGACGTTCCTTAAATGATGTTGATTCTTAGTAGAGAAGTAGAAAAGGAAAGGTTTTTAAGGTAAAGTTTAAGTACATGTGTATCATCCAAGACTGGTTCCTGAACCGGGGTCAACTTTTTGGACTTGACAGCAGTTGACAGGAAGAAAAATTAATCAAAAGGGTATTAGTAATGCGGATGTGGTCATCCTGCTTTATTGAGGAAGAGACTGAAGTACAGGGAAGGCTGAACAAGGCCAAGGTCGCAGACCAGCAGTGATTGAGCCGGAACAGTGTAACCCAGGTTGCAGGAACAGGTGTAGATTAACTAGAAGAAGCCTGGAGTCCAAAGTCCAGTCCTGTGTTTAGAGGTGAGAGGGTTGATTTGCCCGAGGTCACGCAGGGACACCATGACAACTGGGAGAAGGACTATCCCAACAGTTAATCTAGGTGGTAGTTCCAGGGAGCAGTATGATACTAAGGCTTTGAAGCCAGTAGCCGGGGTGACTTTGGACCAGCTGTATTACGTCTGGGGTTTCACTTTTTTCATCTCTACAATGGGTATAACAATAGGAAACAACTACCTCCTACTGTTACTATGAGAACGTAGTGATGGGATGCGTGTATGGCACTCAACGGGGCATGACTTGTGTTCAGTAAACAACAGCTGTCATGGAGGCTTACACTGACTGGTACGCAGTAATGCCCTCAGGAAGCTTTTAGCAATATTGACTCCTTTTGGTGTTGAGTAGGCAAGAGTGCCAGCATTCCTGCATTCCCCGTGTGTACTGAGTGTTCCACTGACCCCGGTCCTTAACTTTTGAGACCGTTGTCCAGTTTGCAGGATCATTGATTCGAGGGGCCCAATGTCAGGAGGGACATTTGTGGTTAAAGGAGTCTGGGCAGTTTTTTAAAGAAAAAGGGACTTCTGCAATGCGGGATAGGCAGATGGGAAAGAGGATGAAGGATTAAAACTGTTAGATGGCTCTTTAAAAATGGCTTTTCAAATTAGGCCATTCTGGATTCAAATTTCCATCTTTTGGCTATGTGCCTGAATCAAGTCACTTACCTTTAATTTCTTTGTAAAATTTGGGATAATAAAAACATACCTCACAGGGTATTACTGATGATTCTTTGTGTTTGTCAGTGTTTTGTTGTTTTTTTCCATCTTGTGCTGCACATTGGAATCCACTGGGGAACTTTTGAAAATACCTGGGCTCTTATCCTTAGAGGCTCTGACTTAGTTTACCTGAAGTGGGAACTTCTATGCGTGTGTGCTTTACAAGTTGCGCAGTTGGGTGAGATTGTTGCCAGCAGAAAATTCTGCTTTCCCTTGTTACATTTGCTGTGCTGGTGTTGGGGATACCCTTTGAGAAAAGTGTGGGAGAAAAAGGAGATGAGACAGGAAGGGAATTAAAATTGAATTACCATGTGCTGAGCACAAGTGCTTTTTTCTCATCAGCTCTTGATTTTGAGGTGGTCTCCTGTTTACTCAAGCTCAGACAGGGAGAATGACCTCAATCAACCCTATCAGACTTGGGGCCCCATTTGGTAAATATATTCTGTAATGATCCTTGACTTCTTAAGTGAAACCTATATTCGATGTTCATTATTTTTTTTAAAGTCAAGATAAAGCCTTAACACAGAAAAAGCAGTTTATAAAATAGTATGTATTTCTGTATGTGTTAGGTATGACTGCTAGAAGTCAGATGCTTCACCCATTCCATACTTGACCTACAGAAAAATTCAGAGTGAAGGCACATATAGATTCCAAAATAAAAACTAGAGCCAAGTAGATCAGACTTACCTGAATATGAGGGGGAAATAAGCTTAATTGAAGCAGAACATGCTAAGACAACAGACTGCTGAATTGGAGAAAGGAAGTATAATCTCACCAATAAGCTGGGCCTTAAAGCTAATGTCAAAAAAGCTCACATATAACTGGGGAGGGGAGAAAATGGAGTGCCTGTCTTATATAAGGCTGTTATGAAGGTTTAATTGAATTAATACATGAGATCAAAACAGTTCCTGGCACTTACACTAAGTATTAACTACAGAGTGCCAAAGAAGTATGCACATTTTAAGAAAGGAAAAAAAATTGTAATATATACCTGTAACAAGATGAAAACAAGTCACGTCTGCTGCAGTTAGAAGAGGTGCTCAGAGTGGTTCCCATCTGCGTCCAGATACTTCTGATTACGGCGAACGACTGCGGGAGCAACGTTGACCAAAGGGTCCATTTGCATACATTTTTTTGGCACTTAGGGTAGTATCCATCCTTTGATGGAAGGGAATAACGATTAGGAAAAACAGTAATCCAAATGCATGGGGTAATTAATTACTCAATTATTTCTGGACAATGTATTCCATTTAATCATTCTCTCTTTAATGGCCTTATGCAAATATTTTTAACATTTTATATCTGTAGTAGGTTCAGTTCCCTAGAGTCGGCTATGCTCCCTCACCAGTGTGACAAGACAAATTTAAGAAAAGTCAAATTCCCAGTCACCCACCAGGAGGCAGTACTGCCCCATTGAGACTATTAGACCAAAGTATTTGTCTCAAGTCACACATCTCTTTAGTAGTAGTGAGTCTCCTCGGACTCCAAAGTCTTCCACTCTGCCAGTGACAATAAAGACAGCAATAAAGACAATAGTGATAATAATTAGCATTACTTGAACTCAGGTGCCAGCCTTTTACATACACAAACCACCAGCTCTCTTAAACCTTACCACTTGAGGGAGACTGTTCTGCAGAGGAAGAAACGGGCTTAGGCCTAAGAGCCATGTGAAGTGTTTTGTAGAAGAGATTGTACTTGAGCTGTGTTGAAGGATTTGGCTAGAAAGCCAGCTATATAAAGAAAGATGTGCATAAAAGCAAAGGCAGGAAACTTGAAGGCTTTATGTGGACAAGTTTAAGACCCTGTGAATTTGTTCAGGATTTAGATTAGATAGTAGAAAGTCAGCTAGAGAACTCAGAGGTCATAAGATACGGTGATTTCTAAACCTGTAAACTTAGCCAAACCTTTTTTTGGAATGAAAATAAGTGTAAAATACATAAAACAATTTCAATGATATTGCTATAAAAAACAAAAGTCTAGTACCGTGTTATCCCCAAAAATAAGACCTAGCTGGACAGTCAGCTCTAATGCGTCTTTTGGAGCAAAAATTAATATAAGACCCGGTCTCATGTTAGGTAAGACCGTGTCTTATAGTAAAATAAGACTGTGTCTTATGTTAATTTTTGTTCCAAAAGACGTATTAGAGCTGATTGTCCAGCTAGGTCTTATTTTTGGGGAAACACGGTAGATAATATCGGCTTCTAAAGATAGGAAAAATAGTGATTTGGTGAATGCAGTCTTAGATTGACCTCAGAACCCAATTTTTCCTGTATTTTGGTCAGTGCAAATGGTAACATTTTTTAACACCTCATTTTGCAAGCCCAGAAGTGACAGGATAGAAAGGTCTGCCCCTGAAAATCTAGAAACAAATTCATTTCAGCATGTTCAAATACACACATGGTTGAGTAGATTTCATGTTTTAAAAGATGCTCTTAAAAAATGGGTAGACCTAGGCATATATTCTAAACAATCAAGTGTCAGACGCCTACAGCACAGTGTGAGAATTCCTTATGCGGCCCACACCTTTCCTCTGCAGATAAAGAGCCTGAGGTGAAGGACCCATGGAGCCCAGCTGGAGCCGTCTCCGGGTGCTGGGCTCCTGACTTCCGGCCCTGAGAAGTGCTGCTTCTCAGGAACCAGTCATGACATCTGGTGTGGCAGCATGCCACAGGCTGGCTGCTCAACCCCTCACCTGAGAGGGCGCTGGCCGCCTGCCCATCTCCCTGGCAGATAAAACCTCAGACGGAGGGCAAACAGTACAAGGCTCCAGGAGTCATTGCAGGTCTGATTCACCCCGTGGTTTGTGCCCGTGCCAGCCCCAAAGGCTGTCCCCTGATCTCGCCTTTTTATCACTTTTCTCACTGGGGCCAGAGTTAGACTCTTGAGCAACAGGTAGACAGACACCTGTGAGCGTGAGAATTGTGCTGGCTCTTACAAGGAGGGTGTTTCTTTTTGGTTCGCAGAGGGACTTGTCTGCCCCATTCCTCCGGGCGGCTCCGAGCATTTCCCCATCAGCCCGGGTTTCAGTATCGGGGTGGGGCAGCATGGGTGGGGCACTGTTACCAGGGTGCACACAGGTGGTGGCTCTAGCACAGGAGAACAAGTGGGTTACCTACCCAGAGGATTTCCAAAATACCATTTATCCACACTTGCCTTTTGAAAGAAGCAATCTGCCTACAAATGGCAGGACATTTAGAAATTGAACTTGCTCTTTTTTTTTTTCTTTTTCCGGAAAGATATTAAATCATTGTTAGATGTTTCTTATCACAGTATAATCGGCATTTTGTTTAGAAAGTGCATTGTGTTGCTACTGAAGAGAATACCAGGTGCAAGCATTTCTTTTTTTTTTTAAAGTAAGTTCATACACTGAAAGCTGGCTGGACACGAGGCTGTTCTTTAATAATAAGTTAAACTGACCTTGACCCAGAGCAGGTCCCCGGAGTATGGCTCTGATGGGGATGGCTTTTCTCAGACTCTGTGGTCATGTTGCAGGAGAGGGAGAAGATTCTGCTTTCCCAGAGTTGGAGTGCTGACCTGGGTAACACTGCCATGCATTTGTCCACCCCCTCTTGCCACGTCGCCACGGCTTCTCCTAATAGTGAAGCCTCACTTCTCTGGGAACTCAGTTTCTGCAGCTGAGAAGTGGGAGCCACGCTGCTTCCCTTCCTGGCTGGTCGGGACAAAAACCTGAGGTAATGCGTGTAAAGCAACAGGTGTTGCTGGCACACGGGAGGCGCTGAAAGTTGTCAAGTGTTTTCCTTTACATTAGCTCTATTTCATCCCCTTGACTCATACTTAATTAAAAGGTAATCCATGACCCTGGCAGAAAATACTAGAGGACACACATAAACTAAAAAGGAAAAACATGACCCAGGAGCTTCGGGTTTTCTCAGTTTTTGTATCCTCTTTTCTTTATTCTTTGTGCTGGGTGTGGAAAGTTTGTTCGTTTGTGTGTAGGGGAGGTGGTATCATGGCCCCACTTTGCAAATGAGGAAACTGAATTCCAGAAAGAGGAAGTCCCTTCCTCAAGGTCACGAAGATAGTGGGAAGGTTAAGCCAGGTTTGAAACCCACAGCTCCTGAGTCCAAGTCCAGGAGGGGCCTCAGAAGTGCCCTGCATTGGGTGCCCAGAGGTGGGTCTCAGACACCTGTCCCTGAACTCCCAGGTGTTCAGCGAGCCTGAGTCCACGATACCATATTTCCCTCGTGACGACTTTACTTACCATTCCCCACTGGAGATAAACTTCTGTTTCTTGGCCTACCCAGCCCTCGAGTTCTGGGAGTGGGCAGGATGTGAATAAACAAGCCAGTTAGGTAGGGTTTTTAGGTCCCTTTTCCTTTCCCAGGGCTCCTGAGCTTGCACTGCCCTTAGGCCTACCATTAGTAAGTGCTCTCCAGGGCTTCTCCCTCGCTTTGCTTTCTTCTGGCCTTTCTTGTTTTCCAGCTGGCTGTCTTAGGGGTCCCAGCAAGTATTTCCATTGTTTTCTAAAACATACTATTTTAATGGCTGAAGTAACAAATACACACGGTTTTAATGGTTACAGTTCATTGAGGTGGAGGTCAAGTGGATTGTGAATAAATTGTTTCCTGAAATCTATTAGTATAGTTCTAAAGAAAGACAAAAAGACATAGACGTTAGCCTATGATCCCAATTGTGTGATGGTTGTAATCACCACGTGTGATGTAGGCCCTGCCCTATGCTGGTTCAGGTGGCGCACAAACCCGTCTCCTGTGCTAACACGGCAGTCAGAGCTGGTTAACGTTGAGGGTCAGGTGAAGGAATAGGAGGGATTTTCATTTCACTTACTCGGTTTGCCCATCTGTAGGAGGGGGCAGTTGGGCTAGAGGTGGCATGGACCCCACATGGCGGCCTCTGCCCTCTCCACACTGCACCCGGGAGCAAATGGACCACAGTGTCCTTGAGCTGAACTCTGACCCCCCCACCCCCATTTATTGCTTCAGGCAGAGGTGGCCTTTGGTAGGAGGTAAGTTTGCCACACTGGGACCAGATGGGCTGCAAGTTCCTTTCCATCAGGGATATTCTAGAATTGGCAACTCCAGACCAAGAATAAGGATGGCAGTCTAGACGGTCATTTTCCTAGAGGGGAAAGGAAAAACATTACATGCATGGTGGGTGACGGTTCATGCAAGGCAAGTTCTCCAGGGGCCAGGCAAGTGTTAGTGTTGCGTCAAGACTGAAATAGTCTCTTAAAACTTAGTCTTCACACGACCCTGTTAAGAGTTACTACCCCCGTTGTACAGATGTGGGAGCTGAAGCTTAGAGAAGGAAAATTCCCCTGAGTATGGAATTCTGCAGCCAGGACTAGACCCAAGGCCTGAGCCCATGAGCCCACGCTCCCCCAGCCCAGCCCCGCCAAGCCATATGTGCTATGAATAGGCTTGGCATCGGTGGGCCTGGATCCCCACAAAACCCCTGGAGGAAGCAAGCTCTTTCTCAGAGAGGCCATTAAGTGTCGAGGTCATAGTATGAGAGGAGGAGGCTGATGAGGACTGAAGACCCCCAGGGCCAGGAACTCTCCACAGTGGCCCCTGGGGTACCTCTCATCACTCAGATGAGCACAAGGAAGGTTTTGTACATTGGGGATCAAGGCCCTACGGCTGTCTCGGGTGGGAAGAACACAACATTTAGTCTGGAGACCTGGCAATCCTGGCAATCCTTATGCAAGCCTGGGCAAGTTACTTTGCTCCTTGAGCCTTGATCTTGTCATCTGTAAAATGGCACTAATTATACTACTTCATAGGGCTATTATAGGGTTTAAATGAAAAAACTTCACTGACTGGTTGGTAGGTGCCAGACACTGTTCACCTATATTAACTCATTTAATCTTCACAGCAGCCCTCGGAGAGTAGGTGCTGTTAACTGACTCCATTTAAGGAAGCAGAGGCACAGAATAGTTAAGTAATTTGTAGAATGTCACCCAGCAAGTGGGGAAACGGATTGGAACCTAGATCTTCTGGCTTCGGAGTAGGTGTTCAGTAAGAATCTATTAGATGACTGACTACTAGGGCTGGTGAGTCCTAGACAACAGCTTTCTGAGTGTCAAAGACTTGAAGGTAGATGGGACCTTAGAAGAGCCTTAGTGTAACCTGCTGAATAATGGATGAGGACGTAGGGGTCAGAGGGTGAAAGACCTGCTGGAAGTCTCAGTGTTCTGGCAGAGCAGAGCTGAGCTGAGGTGGGGACCTAGGCCTCCGAACAGCCATGCCTGGTCGGGGCGCCCACGGTCCACGATCCTCAGGTTGTATGTTCTAGGAAACCACTGAGAAAAAGTGCAGTCACTTCCGTGATCATTAATACAGAGTCTCAGTGAACTCTTAAGGCACTACCACTCTCCTGCATGTTGTATACAGAAACCCTGTCCCAGACACTTTCAATAATACTGGTACGAAAAGGAAAGAAGGCACTATACAATGCTGTGTGGCAGTCCGTGCCTACAAAACCCTGCACTTGAGAACGCATACAAATAAAAGAATATACTGGGCTGGCTGCTATGGGAGCGCCCTAAGGGAATGGGAGTGACCCACAGAGTAAAGAGGAATACATAAAACGGCTGGCCAGGAGCAGTGACGACCATGATCCATCACCTTGGGAGTAGGATTGATTCATCCCACTGCACCAAGGACCAAAAATAAAACAGTCACAATAAGACACTGGGTGAAACCACTGCCTGAACCATGGCTCTGGGCTCATGTAGGAAAGTGGGGACACGCCCTGGACTGCCTCACCAGGAAGAGTGTCCCTGGGTGGGGCCAGTGAGGTCAAGGGGAGCGTCAGTCACGGGTCCCTCTGAGCTCCCCTCCAGGCCAGAGGCAGCTGCTCCAAGTCTGCAGGGAAGAAGTGACGAGCAGCTCCGGGGTTAGTGGCGGAGGTCACACGGTCACCTGCTGTTGCATCTTCCTCACCGAGGTTCAGCCGAAGCCACTATTAGGATGATTCTGAAGGACATGAAGAAAGCATGGATATAGGCCGACAACCCCATGACTGGATGACGAGTGTGGGCTTTGCCATAGGGTCCTGCCACACGCTGGTCGAAGTGGCACATCCACCCATCTCCCACGCCCACGGAGTGTGCCTGTGAGGGGCAGGTGAAGGAAGAGGTGCCTTCATTTCCTCGGCTGGCCCTTACCCACCCACCTGGCTCCTGCACGGGTCCTGGGAAGTGGTTATCCCCTGGGCACAAAGCCCGCAGTTCTGGGGTCAGGTCACAAGGTGGCAGCGTGGGGAAGAAAGCGGATCGTCAACTCCAAAATCGGGACGCTCAGGGTTGCCTTCAGGCAGTGGAAGCAAGGGTACCATGGTCCTTCAAGATGGGCTCATTTATTAGACATGAAATGTGGCAGAAGCCTATATCCCCAGTGGCTGGGGAAAGGCAGCAAGGAGAGGCAGGCATGATTTTCTAGAATGTAAATCTCCAAGCCTATCAGTCCTCAGCCATTATCCCGCAGAGGTGGTGACTGTGTGTGACTAGTGTAATGGTGTGTGTGTGAGGGTGATTGAGTGGGGGGAGAGGGAAGCAGCAGGCCCAAGTGTCGCCAGAGAGACTGGGAGGAAACTATAAACCTGGGCGATGTCCTCTTATCAGTGCCCTTCTCCTGGGGGAAGTGGGGTAGAGCGCAAAGTTCAGGCTCGCGACTGGAAGGCGTGAAGCATGGCAGCAGTACTGGAGGGGAGGAGGTGGTGCTAAATTCCACGTAGCCCCAGACTCAGAGAATGGATTCTGGGCCCCGCACAGCCGCTTCATCCAGCCTGGCCATTTTCGAGTGCTGCCTGTTACCCTGCCTGAGCTTCAGTTTCTCCACCTGTAAAATGGCAGAAAATTGGGCCTGCCTTTCTGGCTGTGTGTGAGGCTGGAGAGAGAGCTACGTATGTAATACACTTAGAAGAAGGCCTAGTGTGTGATGAGTGCATGTCTGTTGGTTGTGAAGAAAACATGAAATGCTATTCGAGGTCTGTGTACAGCCTGGTTTGGCCCTGCCACTCTGGGCCAGTCTCCGGCCCAGCCTTCCAAAGAGCACCTTCCTCATGGTGAGATGGGCCTTCTCAGGAATTGGGGAGCACCTGTATCTGGGGGTGGGTGGGGAGAGGAGGTTAGTTTGCAAGACAAGCCTGCTGTTAGGGGAGGGGTCTGTTAGGCCGACACTTCCGGATCCAGCTCCAGCTCTGACACTGCACACTCCAGGGCTTCAGAATACTGACTCACGCGTGCTCCTGCTCAAGTGTTGCTCTTGTTTTTCCTTTTCTTTTTATAAAGGACTGGGTGGAGAACATTTGGTGTCATCAGCATTACTTTGAAACTACCGCCTCACATGGGGAGCTGGCTTGAGTCAGCTGGTCACCATGGAATTTCTTTTTTTAGCACATAAACAGCCAAGTTAGAGGCAGCTGTTTGTTGCCCCATCCAGGGCGGGAAAGCAGCCTGTTGAGGTGGAGCTGCCTGGCTCGTATTTCTTGGGCAAACAGATGCCATGTCTCTCAACTCACCAATTAGGAAGCCCAGAAACTGTGGTTTGGAGACCACATGTCTAATGATTCAGGTGTCTTCACCTGGGAGCCCTCTCTGAATGGCAAAGCCGCAAAGATAAAGGACATGTATAGTACTTGGGGGGCTCCACTTCTCAGGGTCACCCCAGGAGGCAGTGAGTGCTAAGTGCCAAGTCTGAGGAAATGCTGTTTTGGAGCCAAAGCATAAAAAACCCCAGCCACAAACCACTGAGCCTTTCCTGAGCGCTCGTTTTGAGCAGGTTCTGAGCCCAGAGCAGGCCCCTGAGAGGAAGGGAGACTAGAGCTGGAAATTCGAAGTAGTAGGGGGAATTACGTGGGATGGCGTGTGGCCCTTCCAGGGCATGGAGGTAGGGAGGTATAAAGTGTGTTACAGGGACGAGCTTGGGTGCAACAGGGGGTGTGGAACAATAAGTGCAACACACATTCATGAAGCTGTGTGCTAGACAGCGTTTGAATCGCCAGGATGAAGTTGGTGAACAAAACGAAAATCTGTCCTCTGTGGACACGCTATGAGTAACAGCAAGATCAGTAGTAATAGCTCGCATTTATGGAGGTGACTGCCTGCCTGGCACTGTTTTAAGTACTTTATCCTCATTTGCTCATTTAATCCTCAAAACACCCACATGAAGTAGTTATGGTTATTTCTCTAGTTCACGGGTGAGGAAGCGTAGGCCCTGAGTGGTGGAATTCAAACCCAGAGCCCATGCTCTGACCCTGACATTCTACCACTCCATGACCCTCAGTGAGAAAGGGTGAGAGCAGAGGTTGCCAGGTAACGGGGGCTGGTTTGCAACGTGGCGAGTGCCGGACAGGGGAAGTTAGGGATCACTGCTTTCAGAAAAGTAACCTGCAGGTGTCAATTGAAGTCAATTGGGGAGGCAGGTGGCTGAAGAGACTTGGGGGTTCAGGGGGCTGTGCACCCCCTGGCCTCACATAGGAGGGGGAGAGCAGTGAAGACAGAATCAGTAGTTAGGGCTGGGAACATTCCTCAGGCCATACCTTGCCTGGAATTAATGAACTTGGCAGAAATTGTTTCCTCCCATCAAAGAGGACTGACTAGCACGTTACAGTGGATAATTCTTTTTGTTATCATTAATTGCACTTCATGAGGGGTGAGGGGGCTTTCTGGTGTGTCGAGCCCTGAGCCGACAACCAGGGGTCTCAAAAGGCCTCCCAGGCTCGGGCAGAAGACGTGATGATTTGTACAAGGTCCGGCACGGTTCTCTCTCCGAATTCCATCAGCCAGTCTCCAAGCTCGGTGTTCAGGTGAGCCGCACACCCACTCCCTTTCTCCCACCCCTGTCTGGCCCTCACAGCCCTACACCGCGGGACCCTTCCCATTTCTTCCTCAGCAACCCCAGCACCGGCCTATTGGCGGCCAGCCTGCAGGTCCCCGTGCGCGGCTGGAGGCTGGAGCATGCTTTCGTGCGGGGTTGTGCCACTGCTTTTGTCTCCCTGTCTGCCAACCACTGCGTGCCGGCTCCAGACTTCCAGGGGCACAAGCCAGATCCCTGATTCAACCTCTTCCAGTTTTCATCCACGTTTCCTGAACGGATGTAGGATCTCACTCTGGCTTAGGGAAGAGCAGCCAACTTAATTTTTTTGGCTGCCACCCCCTGGATGCCATCCGTAAAGCCTCTTAGTGAGCCCCCCCTTCCCCCACACACCTGCACTGAGCGCCCTCTGGACCACTGGGCTTTGCCAAGCCCTCTCCTCCTCACTGTGCTCTGCCTCAGGGAAAGACCCTGCCTCCCGAACCCCAGGAAAGCCTGGACCCTTAGGCACTGTCCAGCCCACCCACCAGGGTCCATGCCCTTCGCCCCCATTCCCCTGAGCCCCAGCTTCTCCCTCCCACCCCAGCTCTGCTCTGACCCTCAAAACACAACTCCAACTTTGTACATACACCCTTCCAGGGCAGGGTGCGGTCCAGGGGACAGGTACTCCCATGAGCTGGCAACAAGGCTAAGAACAAATTTTAAGATTGCCCTTTCAGAATGTCCTCAGCCTGGCACAGCCCTTGAGGGCTGGGAATTCCCGCCTGGGAATTTTTCCAATATTCTGCCAGCTGTTTCTTCTCTTTCAGTGGTTTTATTATTTTCCTTTCTGCTCCAGCTCCTTTTGCTTTCAGTATGGTAGCTCAGGCCAAATGGAGCTGGAGGGTGGAGATCTGGCATTTGCTGAGGTAGGAGCTGTGGCCATAGCCAGCTGTGCCAAGGGAGGGGAAGGGAGGAAGGAGGAACTGGGAGTGGAACAGAGGAAACGAGACCAGCAGCAGGGCAGCCTCTTGTGTCACGTCATTTGGCTCTGGGTATACAGCCTTGTGTCCTCCTGGCACTGTCAGAAATGCACATTTGCTACTTGGGAGGGTGACACGTTAACCCACTGACACCAATTCACTTGTCAGATGTGCTGGCTGTTGCCTAACAGAACAGAGACCCAAAACAGGTAAGTAATGAAGAGGCCTCTAGGAAGCGTTGGGGGCATGGACCGTATGCCTGGGGAGGTGTCCATGCCAGTCAGCCGGAGACTGGGGCAAAAGGGATGAACCCCTGCCGAGGACGCATTTCTTCACTGAGGATTCAGGCTCCAAGGGGCGGGTAGGCTGAATGGGGTCCCTTGGGGAGATCATTTCCCTGATGTGATGTTGGCCCCACAGCACCTGCCTGTCCCAGTGGGTCTTCACAACGGGTCCCTTGGACAACATCCTGAGGGGACATCCACTGGCCTCCAGCTTCAGATAAGGATTAAACTCAGCTGCATGTACCAGAAAAGCAAAATGAGTGGCTCAAACCAGAGGAAGCTTTCTTTTTCTCTCACGGAAAAGAGTTGCAGAGACAGATGGTCCTGAGCATTTAAACCTGAGCAAGACTTAAAGGAACGGAGACACCTCGGTCTCCCTCACCTCCGGAAGCAGGCAGCTCGTTCCGCGTGGAGAAAGGTGCCTGTGTGCGCTTCCTTTCCTCCTGTGTCACTGCCCCACCTGCCTCCTGGGCTCACCTCCCAAATCCTGTTGTGGGGTCTGCATCTGGGGGAATCCCCAACCAAGATGCTAACCTTCATGAGCACTTACTGCATGCAAAGCCTTGTGTCACTTCCTCCTCAACCCTGTGGGGTGGCACGCAAGTATTAAGCCCCATTTTAGGGACCAGGCCATCACTTGCCCAAGGTCACCCACCATTGGAGCCAAGACTCAAAGCAGCGTCATCATTTTGTGCTATTTCCTTGGGATGGATTCCTAAACCCGAACCCCTGGGTCAGAGTACGCACATTTTCAGGCTTTTGACCTGTTCTGCCAAATTGCCTTGAGTAAAGTCAAGCCTGATTGTCCCTTCCCACCAGTCGTGTTGGGGTACAACTCACTTCTTATGTCTTCACTGCCAGGGGCTCCCAGCTCTTTCCAACTCAGCTTTTGTGAGGCTGCTACTCCTCCCAAATATATGTTGTTTTTTTTTTTAATGTAAAAAGCATTAACTAGCATATTTACTAACAGATAATGCGATGTGTCTGTGACTTGAACTGAAAGGGATGGAATCAAATGGACAAGTTCCTAACCTGAGCAGAACAGTCATTTCCTCCAGCCCTCTTGGCTTTCTGGGGACTGCAGCTTTTGCCCATGTCCCCTCCCTGGTGGCAGGGGGGCGGAGTTGCGTGGGTGGGCAGGTATGAAAGGGAGCAGAAGGGTCAAGGAGGAAGGGGCCCTGGCCGGCCAGTGTGGTAAAGGCTTGGGGAGGGAGATCTTTGCACACTTTTGGTCTCTGCCACATTTCTGTTTTTAGCAGAAATGCTGGTGAGGTGGGGGGTGCTGTACCCACAGCACCGTCTCTTCCACTTAGATATTTGAAGAGCTACCAGCCATGCCCCCAACCAGGAGTGTCAGTGCCTGAGGGTGGCAGGGAAGAATGCAGGCAGCTGGAGGGAGGCGCCAGGATGCCTCTCTCACCACCGCATGAAGATACCCTCGGTGAGCAAGGAGCCCGCCCTGTGGCTCCAGGATGGGGCTGTGCCTGCCTTATCCCTTTCTAATAAAACTCTCTACTGGGCTTTATAAGTATCCAACACACTTTCACATCAGGGAACTCCTTTGATCCTTCCACAAACCTGTAAAGTGGGCTGAGCCAGGGTGTCATTATCCCCATTTTAGAGATGGGGAAGCTGAGGCCCTGATTAAGACGATGCTTCAAAGTCACATGCTGTAACTCTGTAGCCTGGCCTCCTAATCATTGTATTCACAGTGATAACAATATTCATTGAACATTATTACGGGCAGGGACAATGTGTGGCTGTTTGTCCAGCATTTAAACCTCTATAGGTAGATAGAGGCAGAGCTGGGATTTGAACCTGGGCAATCCGACTCCATAGCCAGGTGTTCTCCAAGTGTGGTCCCCAGACCAGTAGCATCAGCCGGGAACTTGTAAGAAATGCACATTTTTGGGCCCTGCCCCAGAACTACTGAATGAGAAACCTGGGGGGAGGCTGGGCAGTGATTTAACATGCCCTCCAGATAATCCTAATGCATCTCAAATTTGAGAGTTGCTTCTAATACATTCTGTTAATTCCCTGGATTCCAATCGTGACTGCCAAGCAACTCTTGGGAGCTTTAATAAATACCAATAAATAAATACCAATGGTGAAGTCCAGGCAGCGATATTTTCAGAAGCTCCTTATGTTCACTTCACGGTCTTTGATGTGTACCAGGAAGGTAAGCCATGGAAAGCTCCACATTTTCCAGAAGGTTTTAGAGTAGAACAGGGCAGCCTGTTCTGGAGAATCCTGGAGGGAGTGAGGGGAGACTTGGAATCCAGGAAGGAGAGACTCTGGGGTTTCAGCCCCTCCTCCTCGAGCCCCCTCTGTGGGGGCCCAGGAAGCCTGAAGCCTTGGTGGGGCCCAGATCGCTGTGACTGTTTGTTTGTCTTGGCCTGGGCCCAACGGCGTTCTATGTGGAGCTGCAGCTCTTTTGTTTGTGTGGTTTAACTGCTGGCCCGGTTTTTCCAGGGCGGATTAGATGGCACTTCCCTCTGTAGTCCATAGGATTCCAGAAAAGGGGCTGAAGCAGCTGTTTCCCCTTGGAGTGGAGGCCAGGCAGGGGTGTGGGGAGCTGGCTCCCGCTTCTAACTGTCACAGCCTGAGCCCACTCAGGTTGGGGATCTGATGAGTGTTATTAGTCAGGGTCCAATCAGGAGACAGAAAGTACACCGGTCATTTTAACAGGCAGAATCAAATATGAAGAACTGTTCATTAGTAACCGAAGAATTGAAAAGGCAAAGAGAGAATACTGAAGTATCACAGGTCACAACCGCAGAAGCAGCTAGGGCGTCCCTAGGGCTGGAGGAACAAAGGGAAAAGGTTGCAATTGTTAAAATGAAGTTTGGAGGATGGCGGGCCATGGAGCTGAAACCCAGACCTTTGGGGAGGAGGTGACAGCTGGTGGTGCTGGTGTGTGTGTGTGGGGGAATCCATGAGGCTGGTTCTCCAAGTACTGGGAAAAAAACAAACTGGAATCAACTGTTATCCTGGAATGAACTGCTGCTGTCAGGTGGAAAAAGCGTTGCCAGAGTATGGGGGTGTTGTGGCCGCTGAGTTTCTGGTCATCTAACTACTCTGTAACCTTGGGGACCCTCCATCCTCGTCTCAGCTTGTACTTGCCCATCCCTCAGTTTTCTTCTTTCCAGGACCAACCCCACGTGCTGCTGGTTCGATCAAGAAGCCTTCAATGAGCACCTGTTATGCCCCAGGCCCTGCTCTGGGTGCCAGAGGTATAGACACCCACATTCATTGCAGCATCTACCTGCCTGACCCTGCTCTAAGCATCTCACGTGCATTAACTCAGGTACTATTATTCTCAATTTACAGAGGGGGAAACTGAGGCACAGAGACATTGAATAACTTGCTTAAGGTTATTATTTAGCTAGTACGCAGCAGAGCCTGAATATGAACCCAATCAGTGTGGCTCCGTTCCCCAATATCCTGCACCTTGAGTCATCTCATTGCCTCGAGGTCTAGAGAGACAGACATGTAAACGGCTGATTGCAGCACAAAGTGGAGAATGCCACGTGGGGACGGTGGTAACTCATTTCACTCATTCATTCAATAAATCTTTAGACTGGGGTGTAATGATGAGCAAAAGCACACATTCTGTCTGCTCTTGGGAGGCTTCCAGTGGAGACATGGGCATTAATCAAAGTTTCTCACCCCCAAAAAGTTAGTTCCTATAAACAAGTTCCCTTTGCTATGAACACTAATCACAGAGATTTGTCTTAAGTGTGGAAATGAGGAGTAATGGTTGGGCTAGCGCATAAAAAATGAGTGGGAGTTAATCAAATGAAAAAGAAAGAAGAGAGTTCCAGATAGAGAGAACAGCGTGGGCAAAGGCTCTGAGGTGGAGAGGGCATGCTGACTATGAGAATGACAAGTCCTACCCCTGAACTCTGGCCCCTCACCTTGGCCAGCCCTCCCAGGCATGTAGCTCACGTGTTGGGACCCTCACCACTCTTCCTAGGTCATGCTGGAGGCTGGACATCACCTGCTAGTGCAGGTCCCAGCCTCCCTCAGCTCCTAACAGGCTGGCCTCAAGGAACTCCTGAGGGAGGCCTGGAAAAGCCCCAAAGCTGGAAGCTGGTCTAGGGACCACCAGAGACAATCCTGTGGGTAGTGAGCAGAGCAAGTGCCCACAGAGACTTTACAGAGTGAGTGAATGAGCACACCATCTAAATGACCATTGCCAAGAGAAGCCGGGGGCAGCTGGGGCACGCACGGCATGGATCCACTCCTCTCCACAACCAACAGAGCCTTGACGGGGGAGTCTTGGAGCATCACGCACACCAATGAACCCCCACTCCTTGATTGGGTGGGAAGGCAGTGATTAGGCCCATTTTACAGGGCAGGAAAACAGAAAGGCAAGGCTGCAGAGGAACGTGGCTGTTTGGGGGTGGTGGGTTTCAGCCTGACCCTTTTGGGATACAGCTGGGCCTTTGGAGAATGAGGTTCTGAGAGCCATGCACAGGTTTTGTGCAGGATCCAGAGAGCCCGTGGGCCAGCGGGCAAGAGCCTAGCCTCCTAATGGGTCAGGAAAGGGGGAGAGGCAGACTAAGGGAAAGAAGGCACTACCTCTTCCTAAGTTCCCTGATGCTTCCTCTCTGCCCTGTTTACAGAAAACAAAGTGCCTTTGGTGACTGCACAAGTTCCCCTGAAGTAATTGGAGCAGCTCCTGTCAGGGCTTCCAGGAGGACACCCTCCTCCCCCACCCTGCTCCCACGCAGTGGCCGGAGGCCCCACCGGGGGCCTGAGCTGGTGTCTGTTGGCAACTGCATGCTCAGCGTCCCCACTCCCCTCCCCCAACCCAGCCAGCACTGAAAGGTGCCCAAAGGCGTCCAAGTTTCCGGGAGCTCTACCTAATCAAGCATTGAGGGCTGTGTCATCCTCATTACTCTCTCGGGAACATCTGATGAGGAAGAAACATCACTGAATGGGCCCCTCTGGCTCCCAGTGGGAAACCGAGCCCTGCCCCTTCTGACTCCCGCACTGGCCTAAGGTAGGCCTTTCAGCAGAACCACCCAACCAGAGGCACTGAACAAAGATGATTTGAATTTTCTGAGCCTCCCTTCCGGGGCAAGGGTGAGGGTGTGTGCACAAATGTCTGTTGTGTTCTGTTGGGTTGGGGGACCCTGCAGGATGCCACCGCCCATCTGCCACACTGATGGAGCTGTTGGAGGACATGGGACCCAACCACCTGATGGGATGACATGGACCACGACCCAGGGTCTTGGGTGAGGACTCCATGGCTGAACTAGGGCAGCCCCCCGTGATTTGCTGGGGGGCTAGGGACTCTCTTTGTCCTCTTAATACCCCACGCATGCCACGTTTCCTACCAGCCTGATGAACTGCTTGGGTGGCAGATGGGGTTTCTCTCTCCCTTCTCTACTTTGTCCCCCACCCCCTTCACCCCAGGTGGGCTGGAGCCTGCTCATACAGGCTTGTAAGAGCCAACTGCTACCTATTCAGGAATTCTGTGAGCTGGTTGTTAAACCCAGGCACCATTAAAAATTAAATTATACGAACCAGTGTTTCTCAACCTTTTGTTCATTATTGCCTCCTAAGGAGCCTTTTCAGACATTATTTTCCTAATCTCCTACCACCCTCCCCATGACATGTTAATATCACAGCTATACTGTATGTCTGTTTATGTACTGGAGTAAATCTGTGCTTTATATATAAAAAGAGTAAGACTGTTTTTGTCCCCCACCAAGAACTGATTGTCACCCCTGCTGAGAATGCATGATATAAACTCACAATTAAATTGTATTAAAACTAAAAGTAACATTTACTCAAAACTCATTACTTCCATATATTTTACTGCCATTTTACTATTATTGATTCTTTCGAAGTTGTTGATCTATCTTTTTCCCCTGAAGAGCTGGTTGCTCAACATTTACCAGCATACCACTGGGCGGGTGGGTCTTTTAGCAGAATAGCAGACAGTTTGTGAAGTGACTGATTTCAGCCAAAGAAAAACTGGCTTGTCTAGCAAAAACCTCACTTAAAGAAACGTGGGAGGACCTGGAGAATTCCACTCGATGCAGGCAAAAGAGGGAAGAGGAGACCAGAGAGAGGAAGGCCTCTGATGCTGACTCCATCTTGGCTGAAGGGTTTCTCCAAAGGAGGGTGTGTGTGTGTGTGTGTGTGTGTGTGTGTGTGTGTGTGTGTTCCACATCCTCATGCTCTAAGATTGTTTGTGATTAGCAATTGCTTGTTCTTCCTTCAGGTGCAGCACACACATTTACGCACCACTAGAGGTCAGGGGCATACAGCTGGGACTCTTGCCCCACTGTCCCGTTTCCTCCCAGGTTTTGAGTCTCCTGTAAACACCTGACTCTATTCTGAATGGTGTGCTGGGTCCCGGGGAAACACAGAGAAATCAACTGGCCTGAGGAGAGGGAGAAGACAGGACGTTAGAGCACTGCATTCACTTCCTCCTCTCTGGGCCTCAGTTTCTTTCACCAATGAAATGGGAGTGGAGGACTGAGTTCTAGGAGGTCCTTTCCGCCCTCACCATCCTTGCCTGGAGAGCCGTCTCCTCTTGCTTTCATCTGGACAAGGTCCTGCCCAGGTACTTCCTCCTCCCACTCCTCGAGCCTCACTCATCTCCCATCCGCCTGCAGGATGGCCTTTTAAAACTCAGCCCAGTTCCATCTGCTTTCCCCGAAGGGCGACATGGAAGAGGGCAGAGCATGAACTCAAATACTGCCATTATTTTTGAAAACGCTCATGTGACTCACTCAATTGATTCCATGACCTGAAATTTGAAAAGCACTTTGGTGGGTGGATGGCAGCTGGGTCTATCAAATTACTTGTCAGCTGGCTGATCATGAGCCATGACCAGCCCGTCCCAATGCCAGCCTCCTCGTCTTTAAAACAGGAATAAGGCCCACAGTGCCTGCACTGGGTGAAGAGGCATGAGCTAATGTGCTGTGCACACAGTAGGTCTTATTATGGGCTGAACTGTGTCCCCCCCAAATTTGAATTCCTAACCCCCCAGTTCCTTAGAATGTGATTGTGTTTAGAGACAGGGCCTTTAAAGAGGTAATGAAGTTAAAATGAGGCCCTTAGGGTGGGCCCTAATCCAATCTAACAGGTGTCCCCATAAGAAGAGCAGATTAGGACACTTAGAGAGACACCAGCGTCGCGCATGCACAGAGGGACGACGATGTGAAGAGGCAGCAAGAGGGCAGCTGTCTGCAAGCCACGGAGACAGGCCTCAGGAGAAACCTACTTCTAGGAGTTTACTGAGAGATTCACACTCACACGTGTAAAATGATATGTGTACAATGTTAGTCACCTAAGTATTGTTTGTAACAGATTGGAAACAAATGTTCAACTATAGAATCTAGTTTAATACATTATGCTATACCTATTATACATAGATGGGAATCCTACAAGGTGTAAAAAAAGAAACAATTGAAGAAGCTCTCTTTGAATATAAATAGGAAGACTCTAAGATATATTGTTGAATTAAAATGGAAGGTGAGGGGGCGGACGAGTGGCTCAGTTGATTAGAGCGTGAGATCTGGGCAACAAGGCTGCCCTTTCCATTCCCACATGGGCCAGCGAGCTGCACCCTCCCCAACTAGAATGAAGACAAGGAGCTGCAGCTGAGCAGGGCTCTCAACCACAAGGTTGCTGGTTCGGCTCCCGCAAGGGATGGTGGGCTGCGCCCCCTGCAACTAGCAACGGCAACTGGACCTGGAGCTGAGCTGCGCCGGACACAACTAAGACTGAAAGGACAACAACTTGAAGCTGAATGGCACCCTCCACAACTAAGATTGAAAGGACAACAACTTGACTTGGATGGAGCTGATGAGTCCTGGGAAAAACACACTACTGTTCCCCAATAAAAAGTCTTTGTTCCCCTTCCCCAATAAAATCTAAAAAAAAAAAAAAAAACGGTGAGGAAGAGTGTAGTAGTTCTTTATTTGTGTAAAACATGGGGGCGCTGGGGAAGGAATACATTTAAGCATGTATGTATTTGTTTAGATATGCACAGGAGGGTCCTTGATGGAGTATTCACAGGTAATAGTGGGTGCTGTGGCAGGAAAAGTGGGCAGATGGGGAACAAGGTGGGAAGAAATCTTTCTACTAAACACCCTTCGAATTTTTTGAATATTGTACCATGTAAATGTTTTCCCTATTAAAAATTAAAAGAATAAATTTAACTATAAAGACTATGAGGCAACATTGGATAATGCTTATAAGGTAGGCAGGAAAAACCTGTATTCACTAGGATTATAACTATGTAAAATAAATGTGGGTTAAAATTTCTATCTGTGGAAGGAAGATTCTAGGTAATGTTGATTTCCTTCTTTTTTTGAAAATTTTCTAGAAATTTCTATAAGATATGTTAAATTTATTATTAGAAAAATTAATGACACAAAAAATATATATATACTAGGAGAACTGTGTATTCTGTATAATCTCAATTTTGAAAACAAGGCATTGAAAAAAGATGGAAGGAAATATACAAAATGTTCACAGTGGTTGTCCCTAAATGTGAGATATTAGGTTTTTCAGTATTATAATTTGTTCAATATTATAATATTGTATATTACTTTCATGATGGATGGAAGGAAGGGAGAAAGGAAAGAAGGAAAGAAGGAAAGAAGGGAGGACGGAAGGAATTCTAGGGGAAGGGAATTCTTCAAAATAACAGTTATGTTACTGTAGTAAGAGTATGGGTCATTTTTGCTGCTTTGTTCAATTTTCCAAATTTTCACTATGTGGTTTTGTTGTTATTTTAGCAGAAATAAAACCCTCGCTGCTGCAGAGCAGGATTTCACTCCCCAAAGATCTGCTGATTCATGTGAGAGAGCTGGAGCTCCTAACTGCTTGTTATTCATTGCAAGTAACAAAGCAGAAGGGGTTGCCCTGGATGGTGGGAGATTGCTACTCGTGGTATGTTGCTGGAGAGAGAGAGGAAAAATCAGAGTACCCTTAGCCCCTTAAAATACCTTAGCGGGCAAACATTTATGGAGCCCCTACAGCCAGGCTCGGGGTGCTGGGAGAGTAAAGCGTAGTAAGACCCAGTCCCTGCCCTCCCTGGGCTAAAGCCTCCTATGGCATCCTAAGGCAGGGGTGCTTCATGCGGAGACAGAAGGGGAGTGAGTTCTCAGTGAGGTCTGAGCAGAGGCCTAGCAGGATCTGGCCTTGTAGGCAGTGACAAGCTTTGCCAGTGGACAAAATTAGGCCCGTCCAAAATTAGGACGGTCCAGGGTTGAATCCTCACTGGTCCTCACCTGTCTTGCCATAGTGAGCACCTGTCCAACCAGGACCCACTAGCACTTACCAAGCAAACTGTCTGACGAAAGTTTTGGTCATCCAAAGTCAAGACACCTGGGTTCTGATTCTGGGTCTGCCATTAACCAGCTATGGGAGGGCGGCAGGATGGCTCAGTTGGTTAGAGTGCGAGCTCTGAGCAACAGGGTTCCTGGTTCGATTCCCACATGGGCCAGTGAGCAGCACCCTCCACAACTAGATTGAAGACAATGAGTTGCCACTGAGCTTCCAGAGGGGCGCCCAGATGGCTCTGTTGGTTAGAGCGTGAGCTCTTAACAACAAGGTTGCCAGTTCAATTCACACATGGGATGGAGAGCTGTGCCCCCTGCAACTAAAGATTGAAAACGGCAACTGGACTTGGAGCTGAGCTGCGCCCTCCACAACTAGATTGAAGGACAACGACTTGGAGCTGATGGGCCCTGGAGAAACACACTGTTCCCCAATATTCCCCAATAAAACAAACAAACAAGCAAAAAAATAGCTATGGGACGTTGGACAGGGCCTCAGTCTCTTCATCTGTAAAATGGGGAGAATCGTAATAATAATGAATAGTACCTGCCCTGACTACCGCCCAGTTTTTATGAGGATACATAATGCATATAAAAGCACATTAAAAGTATAAAGGATGTCAGCTGATGAATGGATAAACAAAATGTGATATATCAATACAACGGAATACTATTCAATCTTAAAAAGGAATGAAGTATTTATATATGTTACAACATGGATCAACTACAAAAACATTATGCTACGAGAAAGCAGACAGACACAAAAGGCCACATATTGTATGATTCCATTTATATGAGATATTTAGAATAGGCAAATCCGTAGAGACAGAAAGCAGATTAGTGGTTGCCAGTGGCTGGGGAGAGGGAGAAATGGAGAATGACTACTTAATGGGTACAGGGTTTCCTTTTAAGGTGATGAAAATATTCAGGACTAGACCAGTAGTGGTGATGGTCACACAACATTGTGAATATACTAAAGCCACTGACTTGTACACTTTAAAAATGATTAAAATAGTATATTTGTTATATGTATTTTACTACAACTTTTAAAAACTGAAATGGATGATTCAAATCTGAGTTTATTGGCGTGGATGGGGGGCTCAGTTGGTTAGAGCGTGAGCTCTGGGCAACGGGGCTGCCAGTTCGTTTCCCACATGGGCCAGCGAGCTGCGTCTTCCGCAACTAGACTTAGGTCAGCTCCCGGGTGGCCAGATGGCTCAGTATGCTCTCCAACCACAAGGTTGCTGGTTTGATTCCTCGACTCCCGTAAGGGATGGTGGGCTCTGCCCTCCGCAACTGAGATTGAACCCGGCACCTGGAGCTGAGCTGCCGCTGAGCTCCCAGATGGCTCAGTTGGTTGGAGCCTGTCCTCTCAACCATAAGGTTGCCGGTTGGCAAGGGATGGTGGGCTGCGCCCCCTGCAACTAACAATGGCAACTGGACCTGGAGCTGAGCTGCTCCCTCCACAACTAAGATTGAAAAAACAAAAACTTGATTTGGAAAAGTCCCAGAAGTACACACTGTTCCCCAATAAAGTCCTGTTCCCCTTCCCCAATAATAATAATAATAATAAAGACATTAAAAAAAATAAAGGGGCCGGCCCGGTGGCTCAGGCGGTTAGAGCTCCATGCTCCTAACTCCGAAGGCTGCCGGTTCGATTCCCACATGGGCCAGTGGGCTCTCAACCACAAGGTTGCCAGTTCAATTCCTCAAGTCCCGCAAGGGATGGTGGGCAGCGCCCCCTGCAACTAAGATTGAACACGGCACCTTGAGCTGAGCTGCCGCTGAGCTCCCGGATGGCTCAGTTGGTTGGAGTGCATCCTCTCAACCACAAGGTTGCCGGTTCGACTCCCACAGGGGATGGTGGGCTGTGCCCCCTGCAACTAGAAAACGGCAACTGGACCTGGAGCAGAGCTGCGCCCTCCACAACTAAGAGTGAAAGGACAACAACTTGACTTGGAAAAAAGTCCTGGAAGTTCCCCAATAAAGTCCTGTTCCCCTTCCCCAATAAAAATCTTAAAAAAAAAAAAATTATTAAAAAAAAAAGATCTGAGTTTATTATTATTAGGTTGGTGCAAAAGTAATTGTAGTTTAAAAAGTTAAAAATAATTGCAAAAACCGCAATGACTTTTGCACCAACCTAATATGATTAGTTCCATAATGAATCATCAAAAGGATCAAATGTCCAGATTTTCAGAGTTCTTCCTCTGTACCAGGCAGCGTGAGAAGTGACTAGAAAAAGAAAGAAAGGAACTTAACACTCAGAAACTGTGCAGAGCCTCTGGGTCATGAACCATCTGCCTGGGAGCAGTGCAACCAGAGGGGAGCCCAGAATGCCAAGGCCGAGGATGCACACTGATCTGGGAATTTCAAAATCCATCTGCGTGGGCTCACCCTTTAATTTAGTGACTGGGTGATCCCGTGGGGAAGGTTTAATTCCCAGCCTCCTGCCCCCAAACCCTTTCCCAGCCAGACTGGAAGAGTGTGTTTTGGTTCCTGCCCTGAAGGCACAGGGCAGCTTCCAGGACATAAAGGGGCCCGAACCTGGCTTAGCTCCTGAGTGACCCCAGACCTGTAAGGGGTTCAGAGCTGGAGACATTGAGATGAAGACTTCTTTTTTTTTTTTAGATTTTTATTGGGGAAGGGAAACAGGACTTTATTGGGGAACAGTGTGTACTTCCGGGTCTTTTCCAAGTCAAGTTATTGTCCTTTCAGTCGTAGTTGTGGAGGGCGCAGCTCAGCTCCAGTCGCCCTTGTTCGTTGCAGGGGGCGCAGCCCACCATCCCTTGCAGGAGTCGAACAAGCAACCTTGTGGTTGAGAGCCCAGCTGCAGCTCGTTGTCTTCATTCTAGTTGGGGAGGGCGCAGCTCGCTGGCCCAGGTGGGAATCCAACCGGCAGCCCTGTTGCCCAGAGCTCACGCTCTAACCAACTGAGCCACTCGTCCGCCCCGAGATGAAGACTTCTTGATGATAATGATGTGACAGTTCGATGACGATGATATGACATAGTAAGAGCAACAATTCATTCACAGGACACTCAAATGTGCAAAGAAGATACCTTTCCTTTCTTTTTTCTTTTTCTCCTGTTACTGATTTAATCTGTCTTCATGAGCCCCAGATCAGGGAGTGGGAGCTGGGAAGGGAGGAGACAACTTGCTAATGAGGCATCTTGGTCTGTTCCCATTTAACCAACATCTAACAGATACTATTCAGTCACCTCATTCACAGTTCCCCCTTTCCTCCTCCTCCCTCTCTCCATGCCACCTTGGGGGTCAGTTCTTCCACATGGAAACCATGGCTGTCCCTGCCCCTTTCCTTCTCCTCCCCACAATGCACTGGGCCTGAAGGGCGGACACACCTCTCAGGGTTTACTAAACGTCCCTGACAAGAAGCGGTAACAGGGGCACTAAGAGTATGAGCAAGTAGATTTGCAGCAGGACCCAAGAATCCGTATTTAGTTCCCTCTCAGGGATATTAGAGAAATATTGTTCATATACTGAGTTCTCTCTAGCCTGGCTTACAGTAACCTTAACGGGTAAGCCCTCCAGGCTAAAATCATCATTTCCTTCTTCCGAAAGCCTGGCTTTCAAGATTGTCTTGCAAAGGGTCCTCTCATTGCAACGCATCAATAAAGGGAAATGTGGGAGTGGTAGGAGAGAAATGACTTTGTTGTACAAACTGCTATTTGCTCCCCTTTGGCTCCAGAAAACTGCTGATTCTAGTCTGGGGAGTCTGAGAGGTCAACATGATTAATAGAGCTACACTTTCAAGAGTATTTTTTTAATCCCCATTCACTCCCAGTAATAATATCTAATATCCATTGAAAACTCACTATGGGCAAGGCATTGTGTTACATGCGCTCATGGATTATCTTTCTTAATCTTCACAACCTTACACTATAAACTATCCCCAGTTTACAGATAAGGAAATTGAGGTGTATACAGGTTAAACAATTTGCCCAGGGTCACACCACTAGGAGTGCGAGAGAGGATGTCATGCCTGGGTAACTCTAAGCGTTCTTTTAAACCTTCCCTACCTGAGTTTGAGGCCTCTTGGAAATCATCTGGTCCAGCCTTCCTAGTTTAGAGGTGTGGGGACCCAGGCTTAGAGAGGGAAAGTGACTTGCCCAAGGACACAAGAGCTAGTTGGCAACAAGGCTGGGAATGAACCCCAGGCCTGGGACTGCAGTGTCGCTCCCCTCAGCCTCAGTGCCCCCCAGTGCTGGCATTTGACATGAGATGCTGGATGTTCCCCAATTGCTGCTATACAGAGCTGCCAAGCTGCCTCAGGGCAGCGAGTCTGCAGGGGACTGAGATCTGCCAGGTGGTTTCATAATTTCAGTGAATTCTCAAAATGAGAGGGGCCCATCCAAAAGCATTGCTTCAATGTTGTTGCACCATGTTTCTAGTCATTGGTTTCTAATGTGCACATCTCTCGGTTACGATGCCAAACCATGTGTGGTCTAATTCTGGTTTGCAGACTTTTAGGAATCGAAAAGGGCTGGTAACCCCCTCAGGGCATCTCTGGACCTATGCAGGCTTGTTTCACCTTTGCACGGTGCAAAGCCTTGAGGCAGGAAACTCGTTTGAGGGTGTGAGTAAGTGGGGTGAGAAGCCTTTTGACCTCCAGTCCAGGATCTTTGTCCCAGCACATTTCACAACTTGGACGGGGGAGCTTCAAATCCCAAGTGGAGGGAAAAAAGGGAGTTCACATTTAGTGAGCGGCTGAGATGAGCCAGACACTCGTGTTAAAATACTTAAGAGTTATTTCATTTAATCACCACCCTTGCCCTGCAAGGATGGTACTATTACCCCCATTCTACAGATGAAGAAATCAAGGCTCAGAGATGGTAATTTGCCTGAGGTCTCACAGCTTCTAAATTAGCTGCCCTGGAATTTGAACGCAGAGTCTGATGGACTCCAGAGACTGTATGTAGGACACTATGGAGCCTTCAAGGGTGACATGCCACCTGCAAGCACTAGCACGGCTTGCAGGTCCCACCATCTGCTGCCAGACATGGCTTCTCTTCACCTTCCTTCATTCCTCATCCTCCCCTGGGCTGGAGGTTCCTGATTGTGTGCTACTCTCATCTGGCGGTCATGTTCCTGCCCATCTCGGCTTTCATTTTTCTGACCGGGAGGAGTTAACCCCTCAATGAGGAGGGGCTCTGGAGATGTCAATCACTGCATGGCCCGCCCACACCCCTTCTGGGGGACTCTTTACTTCCAGACCTGCCCTCCAGAATTCCAGCTGATTGCTCCATGGTGGACCCCTGGACAAGGTCAGTTCTGATGTAATTAGCACAGCTACCTGTGCTTTGTAGGACTTTGCTTAGCAAAGAGGAGCTGTTTTCATCAGATGCCTTTTCAAAAATTGGAAACCGGCACTGAAGAAGAAGTGGCACTTGAATTATAAATGCTGTGATGTAGAAAGGGGACTAGGAAGTGGGGAAAGGCATGATGATCCATTTCTGAACTGATAAATAAATAAGCCAAGTCTAATTAATGAGAAAAGAGCAGAGTATATGTGCAGAGAGGGGCAGAAAATCTACCCTATGAGTATATAATAAAAAAAGGGGGAAAATCACCTCCTTTTAAATTTAAGAATCTTTAAGGAAAATTAATAAGGCTATTTTTGTGGTTATTCTATATTATTGATTAAAAAGACTTAAGAGGTAGTCTTAATGGATATGGATATAGATATGGACATGTATATGTATATAAAAGTCTTTGATTAAAAAGACTTAAGAGGTAGTCTTAATGGATATGGATATGGATACGGACATGTATATGTATATAAAAAACAGCTGCAGCTTCCACGAGGCCGTGCTGAGCAGCAGTTCCTGTTCTTGGATTCCCATGAGCCCTCTGTATCCTTTCATTAAACTCCCTTTTCCTGAGGTAAATTCAATGCGTTTCTTCTCTTCCTTGAAACCTAAGAAGCTTTGTCTAGAGCAGGAGGAACCTGGAAATAATCTATAAGGTTTGAACTTCCTTTCAGCTGGCAAAGAACACCTTTGCGTGAAGAGCTCCCAAAGGTCTCCAAGCAACGTGACATGGAACTGCTTTGAAGCCGTGAGTAAAAAGTGGTCACAGAGTTTCCCAGTTATCTATTGCTATAAGTGACACCACCCCAAACTTAGAGGTTTAAAATGACCATCATTTCTTTTTAACTTGCAGAACTCCAGAGATCATTTAAAATTTTTTTATTCTGAAAGACTGCAAACAGAGCAATATAATGAACTCCTCCCCAAATTCAAGTGTGGCCATTTTGCCATGTTTGTTTCACCTATTTCTTTTTACATTTTTTCTTTATTTTTGCTGCAGTAATATTTTAATATTTTCAAGCGAATCTCGAACATCATGTCTCAATGCACCTACAACAGAAATGAGGACATTTCTGTGTATAACTACAATATTGTTAGCTCTACTAACCAAATGGATATCATCTAATACCCAGTCCAAAATCAAATATCTTGATTTGGCTCAAAAATAACACTTTATAGTTGGTTTTCTCAAACCAGGATCCAAACAAAATCCACACATTCTATGTAGTTGCTGTGTTTAAGACATAACAATGTACTGAAGAGACACAACACTGCCTCTTAAAGTCTTTTTAAATCAATAATATAGAATAACCACAAAAATAGCCTTATTAATTTTCCTTAAAGATTCTTAAATTTAAAAGGTGATTTCCCCCCTTTTTTATTATTAAGCATTTGAGAACAGATTCTTAATTGGATTATGCTCCTCAAGTACAAAAAGAAATAGAAGAAGGGTGGCGGGGGGGGGGAGACAGAGAGAGGAGAAAGCCAGAGGAAGAACATTTTCTCACTTCTATTTTCTCACTTCTATTTTCTCGTCATTATTTTCTGCTTGTGGCTTCTTTATTCAATGGTAATCTTCTGTTATTTCTTCCCCCTCACATGCACACTGTTTTATTCCCATTTTCCTTTTTTTTTTTCCTTAGGAGTGATCAAGTAGCATGAACTCAGATTATCAAGAATAAAATTTTAAATCCTGCCACCCACTTTAACTAAAAAATAAGGAATCATTTCAATAGACCACCTTTCTCTTACTTCCCGAGACGTAAGTCAACAACGCTGGTATCTGTCCTCCGTGTCCTCATTGCCACCCTAGATCCGAGCGGAGGGCAGGAAAGATACCGAAAACCAAGTCCTGACTACTGGGTAACACTGAGAGACTGAACCTTTGCATTTCTTTCTAAAGCTACTAAATAGCATTACAGGGATTTTTAATCCAATAAATAGTAGTATTTTATTGTTATAAATTGGCAAAATAGAAATATTAATGCTTTAAATCTACTTTAAAATGAAATCTTAGCCAAATACATACAAACCCCCAAACATCTCTATGGTTTGAAAACCTTTGTTTGAGCTCCGTGATGGGGCTTCCTTCTTGTCTCCAGAACACCGTGGACACAGCAGCAAGAACTGGTCGCCTAGGAATCACCAGCTCCGGGCTCCAGTCCCAGCTCTGCCCCTTGTTACCACATGACATTAAGCTCGTCTCTCTTCCTCTCTCCGAGGCCTTGACTTCACCGTGTGAGAAAGGAGAAGGCAGACCCCATCTATGATCTCCCATTTCCCTTCCAGCTTTGAGAGTTTGCTTCTTGTCCCAATGCAAAAAATCTTAGGCAAAATCAAGTGAAATCCCAAACTCAGATCTTGCTGAACCCAACAGAAGCAACCCAGTCCACCCAAGGGGGTTAAATAAATAAACAAACCCATAACATACGGTTGAACGTACAGTTGAACCTTGAACAAAGTAGGTCAGTTGAACTGCTCGGGTCAATTGAAAAACATCCATGTATAAGTGGACCGGTACAGTTCAAACCCACACTGGTCAAAGGTCAACCGTATATAACATAAAATATATGTATACCGGGGATGCCAAAAAAACATATACAAGTGGACACTTTGGTCAGCATTACTCAAGCAGTAGATCGCTGTAATCAGAAGTGTCTGGACGCTGATGGGAACCACTTTGAGCACCTCTTGTAACTGCAGAAGTCAAACGTGACTTGTATTCATCTTTTGTTATTGGTATACAGTGAGTGTTACAATTTTAATAGTTTTCCTTTCTTAAAATGTGTATACATTTTTTTAGCACCCTCTGTATATGTACGAGGACTGACAATTAAGTTCATGAACTCACCTCAGAAAAAGTGCTGCATACCTCATTGCTGAATATCACTACGGTCACCTTCGAAGTACTCTCCTTGGGAAGCTATGTACCAATGCCAGTGCCTAGTCCACCCTTCAAAGCAATTTTGGAACTCTTTTTCTGGAATGGCCATCAGAGCTGTCATTGTATTACCTTTGATGTCCTGAATGTCATCAAAATGTCTTCCTTTCAATATATCCTTTATCTTTGGGTAAAGAAAAAAGTTATTGGGGGCCAGATGGTTGAGTAGGGTGGGAGTTCCAATACAGTTATTTGTTTACTGGCTAAAAACTCCCTTCCGTGTGAGTTGGTGCATTGTCATGATGCAAGAGCCATGAATTGTTGGCAAAAAGTTCAGGTCGTCTAACTTTTTCACGCAGCCTTTTCAGCACTTCCAAATAGTAAACTTGGTTAATTGTTTGTCCAGTTGGTACAAATTCATAATGAATAATCCCTCTGACGTCAAAAAAAGGTTAGCAACATTGTTGCAAGAAGTTCACGAACTTAAACTGTCAGACCTCATATATCTACCCATGGAGTTAAGAAAAATTTTGCTCAGGGTTCAATATGATTCTTTAATCTGATGATTCATGTTGTATAATAAAGAATCTCTCTGGTCTTTGTCCTGGATTACTGGAAGGGAGCTTCTAAACCCTTCCCGATTTTCCTGAGTGGCAGCAGTGTCTTTATTAATCATGGTGGAGCTGATCACACCAGAATCACAGATCAACCATGTGCTTAGAGGGGGACTAGAGATTGAGTGCAGTCAATCATGCCTATTACAAAATGAAACCCAGTAAAAACTCTGGACACCCAATGCGTTGGTGAGCCTCCTGGCTAGTGAATGCATTCATGTGTGGGACGGTGACACATCCTGATTCCATAGGGAGGCGGCATGGAAAGGCCGTATTTGGGACCCTCCCAGACCTTACTCTATGTGTCTCTTCGTTTGGCTGGTTCTGATTTATACCCTTTATTTTAAAAACTGTAATCATTAACTATAGCATTTTCCTGAGTTCTGTATATCATCCTAGAAAATTATGGAACCTGAGGGGGTCATGAGAACCCCTAAATTTGTAGCCAATTGGTCAGAAGTGAGGATGGCCTGGAGACTCTTGAACTTGCAGCTGGATCTGAGTAGAGGAGTCTTATTGGGGACTGTGCCCTTAACCTATGGAGGCTGCGCTAACTCTGGGCGATTACTGCCCGAATTGCATTTGTGGTTATTGCACACATCTTCATTCTGGAAGATTTCAATGTTGGACACATGTGCTCATCAAATACTACACTGAGTTACTGAGAAACCTGTAATGACTTCCTATTGCCTGTTCTTCCAATGGGAGCCAACTGTGGCTCCTCTGCCTGGAATCAAAAACACACCATTAGGGGCCGGGCCGGTGGCTCAGGTGGTTGGAGCTCTGTGCTCCAGCCGAAGGCTGCCGGTTCGATTCCCACATGGGCCAGTAGGCTCTCCACCACAAGGTTGCCAGTTTGATTCCTCGACTCTCGCAGTGAGTATATGGTGGGCTGCACCCCCTGCAACTAAGATTGAACACAGAACCTTGAGCTGAGCTGCCACTGAGCTCCCGGATGGCTCAGTCGGTTGGAGCGCGGGCTCTCAACCACAAGATTGCCGGTTCGATTCCTCGACTCCTGCAAGGGATGGTGGGCTGCACCCCCTGCAACTAACAATGGCAACTGGACCTGGAGCTGAGCTGCGCCCTCCACAACTAAGATTGAAAGAACAACAACTTGACTTAGAAAAAGTCCTGGAAGTACACACTGTTCCCCAATGAAGTCCTGTTCCCCTTCCCCAATAAAAACAAACAAAAAAACACACCATTAACTATAGGAATAATAATGTCATACCGTGTTTCCCCGAAAATAAGCCCCAGTTAAGATCGCCAGCCAGATGGATGCATTTAGTGTGTTATGACGATGATGACATGACTGTATTTGAATAAATGTAGATTGTTGTACGTGAAACAATAAGATATCCCCTGAAAATACACCCTAATCTGTCTTTTGGAGCAAAAATTAATATAAGACCCTGTCATATCTTCTGGAAAATACAGTATAAGTTCTGGTCTTATTTTTGGGAAAACATGGTACCTTTTTTTGTCAAAATAAGACAGTATAAAATAGAGGCAGTGTGGTAGATGGCATTAATGTTCCTTTAGTGGACATTACTGGTGCTCTGCCCAGATCTCTCACATCCCTTTTCAGGCTCTGTTCCTTCTCTCAATGTCTGTGTAATGTTGTTTCTAAGAGCCATACAACTGTGACTCTTTTTGAAGGACTGCTCCAGGACTACTGGAGCTGCTTCACCCAGGTTCAGAAAACCCGAAGTGCCCAGTTGCTTATGTGCCCTTGGAGCCGTCCTTAACCAATGACTGAGAGCTGTGGAAATATGAAAGCCTAGCTTTCCTGTCTTGAGTTGGGATAGACTCTGGGTATAATTTACACTCCAGAAACCCCTGTAAGAGGAGGCTCAGCCTAGGACTTTGCCTGAAATTATACCCTTAGTGTTGTCTCCATCCCTGTCCCGCACCCCAACTCCTTTTCTGGATTCTCTTAGGAACACTTCTTAATAAATCACTTACCACAAATTCTTGACTCAGGGTCGACTTCTGGGGAAATTCACACAGTTTCCAATCATTCTCTACTGAACAGGTTGCCATGTGACTTGCAATGCCTAGAGGTAGGGGAATCTATTTCTCAGTCCCCAGTGAGTCAAGCTTGGCTATATAACGTGCTTGACCAATGGAATGTGATGAGAAGTAATGTATGCTACTCATTACTTGACTCTTAAGAATCATCATGTTACTAGAATTGCTCTTTTCTCTGGGGGGTAAGGCCAAGATAGGGGCTGCTCCTTCAGCCTGGATCCCTGAACAAGACATGCAAAGCAAAACCACAGCAGACGCACAGCCAGTATCTAATGTGAGCAAGAACAAACCCTTATTATCGTAAGACACTGAGATTTTTGGGTTGTTACTGAAGCATAATGTAATAGATATAATCCAGGCAGGGTAGCATAATAGTTAAAAGCATGTGTCCTGGAGTTAGACAGCCTGGGGTCAAAGCCAAATTCTACCACTTACAGTAGTACCTTGGTTTTCGAACGTCTCTGTTGATGAACATTTCAATTTACGAACACCGTAAATTTTATGGTATCATTAGATAGTAAAATTCATGCTAAATTTGCAGTTTTAGGCGTTGATTTTAAAGGTCTGGAACGGATAAATCCATTTTGCATTACTTTCTATGGGGAAACTGTGCCTCAGTTTTCGAACGTTTCAGAACTCTAATGGGCTTCCAGAACGGATTACGTTTGAAAACCGAGGTACCACTGTACTATCTGTATAATCTTGGCCAAGTTTTTTAGTTGAGCCTGTTTCTCCATTTGTAAAATGGGGGATATATTAATGATATTCACCTCATAAGGTCATTGTGGGGATCAAATGAGTTAACACATATAAAGTGCTTCACACAGTACCTGGCACATGGTAAATTTTTAATAATTATTAACTAAAGTGGACTATAATTATGAGTGATATCTCATCCCCAAGTTTTCAGAGTTTTCTTTCAAAACCACTGAGCTTGTTCATTGCCTCTCCAGCATTCAGTCCACTCTTCCCCCAGTCTTGATTTCTATTTGGGGATGTGTTTCTGGGGAAACTGACTTCACTTGGCCTAAGAAGAGCAAACAGCCAGTAGTGTGCTGGTAAACTCGATCCCAGGAAGGTGGGGAGGGAAGCCAATTTCCAGGGTGTAAATACTTCCTCCGTGGCCAATTTCAAATGACCAATGGTTTGACAACTGGCTTGCAAAATTCTTGAATATCTGACAATGACCTGGTGAGCCAATACTCTTCTATGCCACTCCTCCGGCCATAATATACAAGTGCAAGCTGCTCCAATAAGTGAGAATCTCAGGACTTCTACAAATCTAATCAAACATAAACATTTCCCCTGCGTGTTGTAAAATATAAAAGAACTTCCCAAGGTGCACTAAGCTGAACATAAGAAATTGCCAATATTTGACTATGATAGAATACACAGGAAAATGGCAGAAGAGGAAGGAAGGAGGAGGAGGTACATTCCACCAGAAGCAAATCTGAAGTATGACCGTGTGGAGCTTAAAAAGAGATGTTAATCCTTCGCTCCACATGAGTATTAAATATAATCCTGGACAATTAGCTTCTTTATTATTCAACTACACACCCCCTGGCAAGTATCATACTATTCTACACAAGTTAATCTAATATCTGCCTTCTGCCAACCTTGTTTTCATGGCACTAAACCTAGACTCCCTTTCCATCACGGGAGAGCAACTCAGAAAGCTCTTAGGAGAGATTTTGGCGAGCACCTTTCAACAGGTTTCGGGGGAAACTCAGGGTCGCGCTGTCCAGGGAGTTGCATTTTCCTGGGGCGTTTTCCTCTCCGTAAGTTCCCTTGCAGCAACTGAGGTGTTAGGGACCCCAGTCGGGCGGGTCCTTCGCCTCCCGGAGCCTCAGGTAACTCACCTGCGCGATGGGGCTAAGAACTCCCCTCAGAGGCCGGCCGTGAGGATAAAAGGGGAAATACACTTCCAGGGCGAGGCGCTGGGTCAACAGGAGCCATTATTAAGTAGGACAATGTAAACAGCCGGCGGCTCCTACAGTGCCCAGCCTAGGAGGCGAGGACCGAGGCGCCCCACCGCGCCACCACTTCCAGCGCCGCCGCCTGCGCCGCTTCCCAGCTGCCCCTGCGGCGGGCGTGGCCCCGCTTCCCAGAATGCCCCGCAGCTCGGTCTCGGCGGCGGCAGAGGCCGGGAGTCCGGCCTGGGCATGTCTGGGCGATGGGGTCCCTGCCCCACCGCGGAGGTCCCCATCGTGCCACCGCACTCCTGCAACCTCCCACCGCGCCTCCCACCCGCGCAGCATGCACATGTGGACTCCGCGTACCCGGCACAGATACACTAGCACATACGTCCACACACAACGCACTCTGCTTTCGGCCCCACAGATGACACACGTCTCCCCTATAGTGAGCATAGCCCACGCACCACGGCAGGCGGAGCATGGGCAAGGCAGAACACAAATGCGTCTACACACTAGTGGCATGTCTCAACTCCCACACAGACTACAGAACATACAGCATTCACTCGGCTTGCCAAAGACATGAATACATCCCATAAGACACCAAACAGCACACAACACACACAGCGCACCACTTACACTACATGTGCACTCACTATAAGCACCATGTGTTTTGCCAAGAGACTACACGAGTCACACCCACACACGGAATTAGACTTCACGCACACCACAGCGCACTGTTCCCTCCTTACACGAATGACATGCTACATTCCACACTACACCAAATACAAAATATGCGCTTAAACCTCTGCTGAAGAAAACACATTCATTGTACCCAAATGGCATGCATATATCACGTATACCACATCACGTACAACATACGAGTATACAAGCCCTACACATATGAATGCATCTCACAAACACATGCACACATCACATCTTCACACACTCAGCAATACACACTCAACGCACAAAATCTAAATGTACCAACAGATCTACACTACACCCACTATGCACACACATAACCACACTCAGCACACTGGGCATACCGTCTTTCCCCGAAAATAAGACCTAGCTGGACCATCAACTCTAATGTGTCTTTTGGAGCAAAAATTAATATAAGACCCGGTATTATTTTCGGGGAAATACAGTATGTCTTGGGAAACCCCTCAATCTCAGGCAACCCAGGCCCCAGTCACCCCACATTGTTCAAATGAATCAGGCCTGGACCCCCAATTAATACCAGTGATAAAATTTGAGCCACTCTGGAGGGCCGCTCAATAAATAGGGGGCCGCAGTGGCCCAGAGCTAAGGGGCCCCAGGCATGGTTCCTTGAGTACCAAGTCCCGCCGCCCCCTCCACTTGTTAAGGGGAAATGCAGCTAGGGAGGAAATGCTTTAAAAATGAAGTTGCTGTCAGCACCTTCAGAAAAGGGGCACCTCTCTGCACCTTCCAAAGCAGAGTCCTAACCATGCGTGACTTCGGGGTTTTACCCTTGGCAGAACACTTTTTTTTGGTTTCAATCGGGTAATATTGGGGAACAGTGTGTTTTTCCAGGACCCATCAGCTCTAAGTCAAGTCGTTGTTTTCAATCTAGTTGTGGAGGGTGCAATTCATGTGGGAAAAGAACTGACGACCTGGGTGTTATGAGCACTGCGCTCTGACCACTGGCAGCCCAAACTGGTCACCCTTCGCAGAGCACTTTTACTGAATTTATCTGATCCTTACAAAAACCTGTGAGGTAGGTTGCATAGGTGCTATTATGACAACGATGCCAGAGAAATACAGGCACCTGCTTGAAGTCACACAGCATAAGGTCTCAGGTAGAGCAAGTCTGGAAGAAGTCCCAACTCCTTCTTCACCCCACCCAGGCTTCCCCCATCCTGCCAGCTGTCTGCACAGGCCCCCTCCATTCCCCATTCTGGTTGAGACACCTTGGCTAGAATCAAGAAGCCACCTGTTTTGAGCCACCACCTTCAAAAGGCTTTCATTCCATCTTAATAGGGCAAGGCGCCCAAGCTGCCCCACCCTCAGGGTGGATTAGGCCTCCGCCTCCCTGTTGGGGTTTAAAGTACATCAAAAGAGCTCCCTGCACCAAAATAGCTCTCACAGGACCTGTCTGTTTGCTTGAAATCACACCACAAGAGACCCCTTTGAGGTATAAGGCATTGTCCCTCGGAGGGCCCTGCTCAAAATGCACCTGTATCCCTGGGAGGGTCTCCTACACTGTAGCCTCTAACACCTTAGCTGACATTGTCTCCCCTGTCACTCTGTGCATTGCAACAGACATTGCCTAATGCCAGCTTGCTTATGGAATTGGATTGTTTCCAGCAAGTCCTGTGAGAATGAGGCACAGGATGGGAAGTTTGATTGTGACTGAGGGAGGGTGTGAGATGGGTGCAGAGTGACTTGGAGAGGGGAAAGCAGGATAGTAGAGATAAGGGGTGTTGGGAAGGATGGGGACACACCCTTGGCAGGAGTGGAGGAGACCCTGAGTCTAAGGAAGAAAGCAGAGGGAATGCCATGGGCTTTCCAGAAATGCCGGGAGTAGGAGAGAGGCGAATGTATAGAGCGGGCATCTGTGGGGGATGCAGAGGTAGATAGGAGGGGGCCAGCACTCTGGTTCATTGCTGGCAGCACCCTGAGCAGGACACTTGAGCAATCACAGATTATCCCTATGTAGAAGTTGCAGAAGAAAATGTAAGAACATGGGAAAATATTTGCGATGTAATGATAAGTGAGAAAAAAAGGAGGTTACAAAACAGGACATAGAGTGGGATCCCTGTTTTGTAACACATTGGAAAGGTACCAAAATGTTAGCTGTTGTTATCAACTCTGTAGTGAAGATGACTTGCATTTCTTCTTGGAACCTATCTGTATATTCCCGATTTTATGCGATGAACTTGGAATATGATTTTTGTACATATCAGAAAGGATTCTGATAGGAATAGAATTCAGTAGGAGAAAATTCATTAACTATGGTATCGAGTGTTTGTTAAATTCTAAAGTGTTGGCACCACACATGATGCACAGAAATATAAGCCACTGCTTACATTGGCCACTGCTCTCAGATTACCCTTAAATCTAGTCATGGCACCAGGGTACAGTTCAGTGCACAAGAATGGGGCTCTGAAACCAAACTGTCTGGGGTCAAGTCCTTCTTCTGCAGCTTCCGAGTTGTGTGACCCTGGCATGTGTCTTGACCTTTCTGTGCTTTGGTTGCCTCATCTATCAAATGGGAATAATAATAGTACCTGTAAGGATTAATTGAGCTGATACATGTGAACACTTAGAAGGGCAGCTGGCACTGGGTAATCATGACCAAAACGTTAGCTATTACTTATTAGTGGTTAAGAGCTTTGCCTTTGGAGCCACTCTGTCTGGGTTCAAATCCATGTTCCATCTCGGTCTGGCTTAGGCAAATGATTTAATCTCTGTCTCTACCTCAGTTTCCTAATCTTTAAAATGGGGATGGAAGTAATGGCACTTCATTCATAGACTTGTTATGAAAATTAACCGAGTAACTATGGATAAAGTATGTTATTTAGAAGAGAGCCTGGCATATAAAAAATGCTCAATAAGTGTGAGTTGCTACAGTACTAATTAATACTACTACTAATAATTATTATTATTACTATTACTACTATTGGGGGAGGCAGTGAATAGGGGTAAGGAACCACCGGAACACCCTGTGTAGAGTCAGCAGGGGGTGTCCAGGATGCATGAGACAGGCTGTGCTGGGCACTGCAAGATGTCCCCATCCTCTTTCTTGCCTCTCCTGTGTCTTCCTCCAGCTCAGGTTATTCTGAGTTTTAAAACTGTGGACCCGAGTGCCACTCCTTGCACACACACCACTACCTCCCTGATCCTTATTTAGCCACACATAGAGGTGGACATATGGTGAAGCTGACAAAGGGAGGCTTCCAGAACTCTTTATTTGCATGAGAAGTGCCCTGGCAATATTTATAATTGTGTCTTCTTTTATTTTTATGGGAGACTTCCATCGTTGCATCAACTTCGGCCCCTCCTGGATCTTCCCTTGGTTTTTAGGAAGGGAGCTCCTAAATTAGACTTCCAAGGCCCCATCTGCTGCAATCCAGTCCCTTTCTTTAACTGGGCCTGGTCTCCAGAGACCTGAGTGGTATTTTTGCCCACGTGAGCCTGTTTTCCTTTGTTACTGGTGCATAGTATTTCATGTCTCCTCTTATATCCACAGCTTCCACTTGTCACCATTTGGGCTGTTAGTATCTTGAATGAATGAATGAATGAACGAACGAATGAACAAATGAACAAATATACTCTAGTCTGTTTTGTTCTTAAAGGAAAACCAGTAGCAGGGTAATTGCTTAGTCCTGGGGTGGAGCAAAGCCCTTGGCAGACAGGAGAAGCTGGAAGGTCATTTGAATCCATGAGGGACAAGGAGCCTCTGAAACCCCAGAGTGACTGGCAGTTTAGAAACGCAACTCCATGTCTAGTTGGGAAAATGAGTTAAGTCTGGAGACTTATCCAGAAGCTGAAATTGATGAACAGTCACAGGTCAGGGAGAAAGGAGCCTGTTGTCCCTGTGTTCTTTATTGAGAGCTTGTGTTCTTCTTACATTTAGGCTTTATGAATGCTGCTCTGTTGGTACACTTCATTAAAGATTTATGTTTTTATTTAAAAATGAGCAAAATCAACAGAAGAAGAAGCCTGCATGTGTCAATGTCACTCATGAACTCCCAGTGTCTCTCTGGCTTTCTGGACTATATTTGAGGGAACTTTTCCAGGCTGTGTTCAGAACCTCGCAGCGTATCCCACATTAGATACTTCTACACACTCTTTGTGGTTGATTCACAGGCCCAGTTTTATCTCCTCTGCAAGTGTTCACTCTGGGAAGGTGGGGGTTTCCACATCCCATCCCTGACGAACCCTCAAAGCTGAGGAGTTGGTTATTATACATAGGTGTGATGGCTAATTTTGTGTCAACTTAGTACCCAATTGTTTGGTCAAGCACCAGTCTAGATGTTGCTGTGAAGGTGTTTGTAGACGTGATTGACATTTAAATCAGTAGACTTTGAGTAAAGCTGATTACCCTTCAATCTGTGGTTGGGCCTCATCCAATGAGTTGAAGACCTAAAAGAAACGACTAAGTCCATCTCCAACCACCAGGAAGAAGGACTTTTGCCTCCAGACTGCCTCTGGTGTCAAGAGTGCAACATCGACTCCTGCTGAAATTGCCAGCCTGCCAGCCTGCAATACAGATTATAGACTTGCCAACCTCCACAAATGCATGGGTCAATTGCTATGCATATATATTTCTGTTTCTCTGGAGAACCCTAATACAGTAGGTCTGAATGTAATTTGTTGTCTTGCTTGGAAAAATTATTTTTAATGTGAATGACTTTTCAGGATGTTAAGTGGTTGGACAGGTGTATGAGATCTGGGAGACCTCAGCAGGTGTTGTCTCTCCCCCCAACTTCTGAGCAGGCTTGGACTTACACATTCAGTCACAAATAAGCATTCAAGATGAGTATCCGTGCTACCCCACTACCCATATCGTTAGCTACATCTAAAACTATGTGCATTTGTAATAACAAAAGCCTGGAGAAAGCCCAGACATTTATGCATATTATGGAGTACTATGCCACAGGAAAAAGGGATTGGGGGCTTTCTTTGTACTGACATGAAACAGCGCTAAGATAACATGAGTGAATAAAGCTAGGTACCCGGCACTGTGTTTCCATTTGGGCGCGTGAAAAGAATATATGCATATTTGCTTACAGGTCCACAATCCCTCATCCACAGTTACAAAATCCAAAAAACTCTGAAATCAAAGGGTGTTTCTTTGGTTTGTGACAAGTTTATTTGGTAGCAAATTAGAGCTGAAAGGATGTGCAGCCATTTGCAGTTGTTATTTATCCCTATTAGTGTGAATACCTCACACTGCAGACCTAGGGTGACCAATCGTCCTACTTACCTGGAACTGAGAAGTTCCTTGGACATAGAGCTTACAGTGCTAAAACCTGGACGATGGGTCATCCTGTACAGAGCCTACTGGGGAGTTACAGAATACACGTTACATGCACCGTAGTACCTGCCTAAAATCTGACAAGTTCTGGAGTCTGAAACTCATCTGTCTCCCAGGGTTTTGGATGAAGGGCTGTGGACTGCCTCTGGAAGGAGACTAAAAACAACCAGCCACAGTCTCTGGAAAGGAAATGGATAGCTGGAGGGCAGGAGGGGCAGGAGGGAGAGTTTTCACTGCATATCATTTTGTATCTGATGACGGTGAACGATGTGAATATATTTTCTCCTCAAAAAATAAATGCAGGTTATATTCCCTGGTAATGAATTCCTTTAGCTTCCTCCTTTCTGGGACAGTGTAGATGCCTGACCACTGCAGTATACACCTGAAGCTGTAGCTGAATAATACTGATTGTCAACTATAATTTTATATATATATATATATGTGCATATATATATATGTGTATATATATATATATATATATATATATATATATATATATAGTCACAGGATGTGGAGTACAGCCTAGGGAATAGAGTCATTGGAACTGTAACAACTATATACGCTATCAGAGGGGTAGGAGGTAGATTATGGGGGGGGGGTTATCACTTTGTGAGGGGTGAAATGTCTAGTACATTGTTTTGTACACCTGAAACTAATAATAAAAATAATAAATACAGGAAACTATGGAAACACAAAAACTCTCCGCACTTTTGACTAAACTACAAATAGAATTCTGAGAACAGAAATTACTGTGCTGCTGTCAGAACAATATTTGTCTTTCTCATTCTGCTGATTCCAGTACATCCTGTCCTCAGGTCCCTGACTTGGGAATCAAGAGACTTGTATTTTGTTTTTTAAGCGCAGAGTGTGGAGTCGGTCTCTCCTGAAGCTGCAGGTGGACCCTGGCTGGCTCTTGCTTCAGCAGCACTCTGCATAGCCCCACGCGATTTTTTCCTGGTTGGTAGTTGTTATTATTATTTTGAAAAATCAAGAACCATCATGCAAAACAAGTAGAAACAGGCTGGGTCAGCTGAAAAATGCCCACACGCTCCTACCCTGGCTCTCCGGGTGATATAATTAGCTGGTTTTATCCAGTGGTGAGTGGGCGGCTTGCTCCTCTGGCACCCGGCAAGGCCAGAGGATGATGCAACAAAAGGCAAGCCTGGGCAAGGCCCAGCCGACTTGTGCCGGCCAGAGATGTTGATGCGATGCTCGGGCGGTGGAGAGGGGGAGGGGAATGCGGACCGACTACCCAGGAGGCAACGCTGGCCTCCTCTCACTCAGCCTTGAGCTCCCACCCCACCTAGTCCTGGTTCTCTCAATCCCAGCGAAGTGGAAGAGGGCCCTGTACACACAGATAGACTAAATCAGGGTTCCCCAAGCTGTGAGGGTGGAGAGTGAGGACGTTTCGATCACCAGGGAGATTTTTCAAAATACCTGTGCATTTGTGTAGCTGGCTGACCCTCACCCAATTTTAATTCAGTAGGTTCAGATAGAACCAGAAATTGGAATAGGTTTTTCATTGTGTTAATTATTATTTAAAATGGTATTAACTATTTAAAAAATATATTATGAGGAATAAGCCTACTTTGCACCCTGAGACAGACCGGCTTTGCACAGCACAACTCCAGGGGGTGCTGTCCACGTGGACTCAATGGTGCTCCTGGTGCCCCTGGAAGTTGGTGACACAATGGACCTGTTTCTCTCTCCAGAGGCAACCACTGTGATTGTTTCCTGTGTCTTCTTCCTTGTAGGACCAGAGCATTTTTCACTCCCTAGGTTGAGAATCAGTGAGCTAGGGGAAGAAAGGTCTATAATGGAGGGAGTTCGGGCATCCGGCACAAAGGAGTACTGGGCCTTCCCTGAAGTCTCACCACATAAGCCCCCTGACCCCCACCAGGTCCAGGTGGGTCCTACATATCCTATCAAGAACCTGTCAGGGTCTCTGTACCTGCATTTTGGACAATAAAAGGCCTTTTCTTAGTAAAAGGCCCCAGGAGGTTTTCTGATGGATTTGCTGAGTAAGAGATTTTCCTGCATTTCAGTCCAATGACTTCTCAGCAGTCTTTGATGTTAACTTGTAAAAACAAAACAAAACCAATCTGTGTACCAGTAGGGAGAAATTGGGTCCTGCTGTGTGATTTTCAACAAGTCACACTGTCTCTTTGTATCCTGGTTTCCTCCTTTGGGAACTGGGGAGCATCATGTCTACCTCCTTTTTTTTTTTTTTTTTTTCAACTTCTCAGGGAGATTGTAAGATCACAGATACGAAAGTACCCATTTTATAGATGAAGATATTGAGGTCCAAGATCACACACCTCAGAGGTGGCACTGTTCTTCTTGCGGCCATTGTCCAGACACTCAGCAGGAAACGACTCTTGTAGGACTAGGGGAGAGCAAGGGGTTCTCACCTGCCTTGCTCCTCTGCTGCGGTAGAGATGGCTAGCAGGTCATCACAAATCTGTGCCGCCATCCAGGGACTTCAGGGACGCTTGCATCTAAGTGGGGCCACATGACAAGTTTTGCCAATGGAACGTGGGTGAGAAGTGGTGCTACCACTCCTAAGGCAGGGGTGAAGAAATGCTGGTGCCTTCTTCATGCACTTTCTCTTTCCTCCAGCTGGAAGCAGAGATCACGGGGCCCTAGGGATGGTGGAGCCACAGGATGTAAAGAGCCTGAGCCCCTGAATCAGCACATTAGAGGTCAGACACTCGACCAACCAGAACACCTCAGCTGTGTTCCTATGTGAGTCAGAAATAAACTTCTGAAATTTGAGTTTGTTACAATAGCTAGTGTCATCCTAACACATACCCCCACTTTTCTTCCTAAGTCCGGCCCTGAGCTGCTCATATATACCCAAGAGGAGACATGGCTCCCAGGGGGGCAAGGTTGTTAGAAACCACTGAGGGTGCAGGAAGGGAGGTGTCATCTCCTCGGTGGCTCTGAGCTGGGCTCCAGGGGGCCCACTAGCATTTGGGAGTTGGGAGTTGCAGCTGTTGAATTCCACAGTGGCTCTGGTGGCATTATGACCACGTGTGACACTCAGAGCCATTCTTAGGGAAGCAAAGACAAGGACATCAGCTGATAGGAAGTGGGAGCAGAGAGGGTGGGGCCACGGCCAGAGCCCTGGGTCTGCCCTGACTCTCTTACTTGTGTCACCTCAGCCAAAGCCAGCACCTCCTGGGGTCTCCATTTCTCTCTGTAATATGAGTCTAAAACACCTGTCCCAGGGGGAAGGTGGGGATGGTGAGGAGTAAGATAATAGATCTGAGATCCTGAAATCACTTTATAAGACGTCACACTACTATGCAATCAGAGGACCCAAACCTAAGATCCTCAGAACTATGAGGTATGTGGGGCTTTTTCTTGGGAGGGGCTTAAAGATCATTAGTGAGGGAAGAAAAAAAATGAAAGAATGCATAATTTCTACTTGCTCAGGATCATCCAGAAGACTGTTCTGAATTAAAGGGCCTGGGGAGAGGGGTTTCCTAGGGGCTTTGAAGCCCAGCTCAGAGGATTGAACTCAGTGTCTTTGGGCAGTTTCCTTTGTCACCAAATGTCTACTCTCAGGTATCACAGTATCTGAAATTCCACCATTAGTGCTTCATTCCTTTGGATTCCCTTTTGTTCCTCCACAAAAATGTAAGCAATGATAATCCCTAACATGTGTTCAGTGTTATAGATTTGTTTCAGTAATCCCGAAAGAGACAGACAGTGGGTGCAGGGTCTTCTCCAATCACTTTTCTCCTGACCGGAAGATTGGTGGGGGGGAGGGCAATTGTACTCCTAGGTGTACATCCAAGAGAAACTCTTGCACATGTGCACTAGAGATGTGGATAAGAATAATCATAGCAGCCTTATATATAATAACACAAAATTGGAAATAATCCAAATGCCCATCAACAGGAGAAGTGATCATTAGATGCTAACAGTGAAAATGATTGACCCCTGTTTTTATAATGTGTTGCTGCATAACAAACCGTGTTAAAACATAGTGCCACACAATTTATCTGCTCACAATTCTACAATTTAGGCAGAGGCTCATTGGGGATGTTTTGTCCCTACTTCATGTGGCTTCAACTGGGGAGGCTCAACTGGGGCTGAAAGATCAACTTGCAGGATGGTCGCACTCACATGGCTGACATGTTGAGGCTGGCTGTCAGCTAGGAGATCAGCTGGAGCTACTGAGGGGGAGGCCCTTCCTTATCTTGCATGTATGTGGCCTCACCTGACTTCTCACATGTAACTCAAGGTCCCCAGGAATGCAAAAGCAGTAGTTGGCTAGACTTTCTCAAGGCTTAGGCCTGGAATGGGCACAAGGTTACTTCTGTCCCATTCTGTTGGCTACTAGAGGTACAAGCCAAGGGGCGGCCAGATGGCTCAGTTGGTCAGAGCATGAGCTCTTAACAACAGGGTTGCCAGTTCAATTGCCACATGGGCCAGTGCGCTGCGCCCTCCACAACTAGGTTGAAGACATTAATCTGCCGCTGAGCTGCCAGAGGCACAGGCGGATGGCTCAGTTGGTTAGAGCGCGAGCTCTTAACAACAAGGTTGCTGGTTCAATTCCCGCATGGGATGGTGGGCTATGCCCCCTGCAACTAAGATTGAAAACGGCAACTGGACTTGGAGCTGAGCTGCGCCCTCCACAACTAGATTGAAGGACAACAACTTGGAGCTGATGGGCCCTGGAGAAATACACTGTTTCCCAATATTCCCCAATAAAATTTATATATATATATATATATATATATATATATATATATGGAGAGAGAGAGAGAGAGAGAGAGAGAGAGAGAGAGAGAGAGAGAGAGAGAGAGATACAAGCCAGACATGTTCAAGGGAGGCAACTACAAAAGAGTGTGAATAGTGAATACCCAGAGGTATAGTTCACTGGATGCCACAGACTTCCCAAATCATAGCCACGTGGATAAATCTTAGGTAGGTTATGCTGCAGTAACAAATAACCTCCACATTTCAGTGACTTTGCACAACAAAGGGTCACTTCTCTCTCACATACCTATTCCACATAGGTTGATGGGGTGGTCTGCTCCACACAGTCACTCAGGAACCCAGGCTGATGGAGGCTCCACCATGGTGAGTGGGCACCATCTGGAATATGAGGCATCACTTTTGCCACAGCCATGGAGGACAGAAAGAATGGAGAATTTCACTTGACCTCAGCCCTAAAGAGACAAATGTTACTTATACTAACATTTCTTTGGCTAGATCTAGTCACATGACCCTGCCTAACCTGCAAGAGGGTGCTGGGAAATGTAGAAGAGTACATAGAAAAATGGGTGAGCATTAATATGCTAAAATTATTGAAAATGAAGAAAAGTTCATAAAATTCAAGAGAGTATTTACTTTGAGGTAGGGGAGGAAGGGGTTAGGATAGGAGAAAAACTCACAGGAAGGTGTCAGTGATTTGTAAAGCCCAATCTCAGAGTGCAGGCTAAAAATGACACTTCCGTAAATATTCACTGAGCTCCAGCTGAGGCTGCTAGGTCTCAAGGGTGCAAAGATAAATAAAATATCAGCTCATCCCCTCCAGGATCCTAGCTCAGGGGATGTAGCAGGCACACAAAGCAAGCAGGCCAGCAAAACACAGTGGACTGGATTGCTCCCCAGGAACTCTAGGAGTCAGAGGGAGCCCTGAGGAGGACTCTCCACAAAGGTCATGTAAGTTGGACCATGAAGGATCAACAGGAGTTCAAGCAGTGGAGAAAGGAGTGGAGATAGCATAGGTTGGTCGGGAACACTCACTCCAGGAAGAGGGAACAATATGTGCACGCCCTTCACTCCTCAGGTGGCCTGTATTCAATGATTTCCTCACCACCTTCTAGTCCCTAACTGATCTGAGCAACTCATCCACACCATGCTGTGCCACCTAGAACCCCTTGTAGGACCCAGGCGCTCATTCTCCCCACTGGCTATGGGAAATATCGGCTGCTAATGCTTACAGTTGAGTCCTTTTTAGGAATTAGCCTCACATAAGGGAGCCCCCCCTTCCCCGGGTCATGCATCCCCCTACTCCAGGGGCAGTCATATCCAAATGACTTGTCAAAGCAGGACATAAAGGCCCTGCCCCCTTACTTCAATTCAGGAAACTGCAGGACCATCTTAGCTCCAGAGCTCCCTATTGGATCAGCTGAGGCCTCTCTAGGGCCTCCAGCCTCCATCACAGCCCAACTCCTCTCTCATCCCAATCCTGTTTCCTTTATACCTCCACAGGTGTTGATTGTGAATGCCCTTCTCAAGAAATATCCTTTAATCAAATCTCCACTTCAGAGTATGTTTTCTGGGAAACCTACCAAAGATACCACTAAAGTGTAAGTAATTACTCAATTTTAAGGAATGCCTTCCTTGGAGGTGTTTGAATAGCAATAATAATAACTAATATTCATAGAATGATTTCTATGTGCCAGGCACTATACTAAACACTTTTCCTATATGGTCTTACTTAATGAAGAACAGAGTTCATGCCAAAGGAATGAATTTCTCATGGTGAAATTTCAGGCTTAGGCAAGGTGAAATTTCTAGCTTAGGGAGGCTCGCTGGAAGTGTTTTGTAGCACAAATTCTCACACAAATTTCTCTCTCTCACTGTATGGTTAGTCCTGATTTTTGTATTGGCTGAGTCAAGTCCCCAGTGGGTCAGGGTTGGGGCTCCTGATCTCATCTCATTCTTCCTTTAAAAAAAAGCAAGCAAGGCTTCTTCTGCTTAGTAATGTAAAAATGTAATGTGTCTGTTCTGCCTCTTCTCTGGGGTCTCACTTCTTGGGAGCCAGTGTGGAGGTGAATTCCTCTGAAAGCTGACTTGGGACTCCCCGGGCCTTTTCTGAGAAACGGTGACTTTGTTCCCAGCACTTCCTCTCCCTTCCTGGGCAGCTCCTGCAACCACCATTGAGTCCTCTTCACATCCTCCTTTTTCAGGCTTGGGCTTTCGACCTTTTCTTTCTGTCATCACCTCCCTCCTGGGTGGGGGCTGACCTGGACCCTCTTGTCACTCAGACTGAGCCTTACCACCCTTCTCTAAGCCGCCAGCTTTCTGGGGAGCATGCTCAGGCAGCAAGCTGTGGCTCTGACAGGGCCCTCTGGCCCTCAGAAACAAGTCCCAACATGTTGAGGTCTGGCATAGAAGAGGCTGATGGCTGTTTTGTCCTTGTTGCTGCCTGCTTTGGAGGGAAAAGGGGGTAGTAGGAGACAGGAGACCCCCAGACCACAGGGAGAACTTGGTCTGAGTTTCTCTGAACAGAATATGTGGTTTGAAGCATATCCCTTGGCATTGGCCTGGGATCTCTCTCTCTCTCTCTCTCTCTCTCTCTCTCTCTCTCTCTCTCTCTCTCTCTCTCTCTCAGCAGATATCCTGTGTGACTTCTAACGACCTGCTCCTTTGCCATCTTCAGGGCAGAATTCCTCCTATAAGGACATGCTTGGCTACACATTCAAGTGTATGGTTGGAAACACTTAGGTGCTTTATAATATTTATTCAGTTCTGTTGTGGTGGTGAGCTAAAAGTTATAATAAAAAAAAACAACCTTCACTTCCCAACAAAAACAAAAGAAAGAATTATTTCATTGTGAAGTTCAGTACCACAAAACTTTAAGTAATTCAACACAAGCCTTCATTAAATTTTCCCCCCCAAAGTAAACAGTCAGACAATGTCAAGTCTATTTGAAGTGCCTGAAAGCTGAGGGGATTCAAGGCAGTAGGAGGATGTGCCTGTCTTCAGCTGGACATTTGACAGCCCAGCCTTTGGGTGGTGTGGGTATGCATGTGTTAGGGGGTAAAGGGAGGGTGGAGAAAGGAGCTGGGGAGGAGGGGGCAAGTCCTGGGGTCTTGGCCTTTTGGAGACCGTCCTGAGGTCAGACTACAATCCTGGCCTGACTCCAATAGCAGGCAGGCAAGGGGGTCTGGTGCTGTGCCCTCCCACCCCACCCGTGCTGCCATCCTGTCAGTGGAGGAGACAGAGGCTTGTCCTCCTGAGGTCAGCTGTGTTAGAGGGAGAAGACTAGGCATGCCCGGGCAGAGATTTCCAGACACTGAACAGCCCTAGATGTTAGTAATTAAAGTTGTTCCAAGCGTGGATTCTATTTTTTAGTAGAATTTCTGTTCAGAGTAACACTGTTCTCTGCAATTTTTAAAAAGCAGGAACTGCAAATGTATTAGGTGAAGGAAGGGAGCAAAAGTGGGGTGTCAGGGGGGCTAGGGTGTGGAGGTGGGTGGAAGTATGTGGGCACCTCACTTGCTTCTGTATCTGTCAGAAGCACCAGGGGGAACATTTCTAGAATTGTTCTTCATCAATATCACTTCAATAAGCTGTCTAAAAATGAGAAATCCTGGGTGTTTCCCTCATTCGAGAACTTCTGAAATAGAGAGGGCAACAAGCTGAGAGCTCTGGTTGGGAGGCAAAACACCATGGCCATTTCTTTGCTGTGTGATCTGAGTCAGGTCACTAAACTCTGAGCCTCAGTTTCCCCAGAAGTGTATGTGGGCTGTGTGGGGAGTATCCAAAAGAGAACTCATTCACCAACTCCTCCTCCCCTTCCTAGCCATCAAATCTGCTACAATCACAGAGGTTCCTTCTGTTGAGGCGAGAGAGGTGGGTATGGGGACTGAGGAGGAGAGTGCAAGGAGATTTATTCAATGCCGATTTTCCCCTTTTGCCCTGGAGACCAGGTTGGCCCTTTCTGAGAAGTGTGCCCAATTCCCTCCTTCCCTGAGGCGTTGCTAACCAACAACTTTGCATAGGTGTTGTTCTGTGAGCCTCAGTTTCCTCATCTGTGAAATGGAGGAAATCGAATCCGTTTCAGGCGTCCAAGAGGTTTTGTTGGGGTGTCTAGGTGCCCCAGGTGCTTGGGGAGAGGTGGTCTAATGAGGGATCTGTGGGAATAGTGGTGGTATAATGGGGCTTTTCTGGGAATTGCAAAGTGAGGCACATCATTTTTATTATTTATGGATTTTTATTTACTATTCATGTCATCCCTTGTGATCTTCTGGGGGCCAGAAACGGGGCTCATTCTAACAGTGCCATCGCCTCCTGGGGATTGCCAACTCACTTCCCAACTAAAAAAATCCACATTTGTGGCTCAGTTCTTGGGGTAAATGGTTAAGCGCACTAACCCGGGAGCGGAGTGCAGGGAGAAAGGCAGCGCCCTCCAGCAGCACGCAAGGTTGGCATCTGAGCCAGGCGTGGAGGAGGGGCCGGTGTCCCGGGGGAGGGCGGTCCCAGACGCAGAAGGCCGAGCAGCCCGCTAGTCCCGCCTCTGAATATTCTTTATAAAGGCTGCGGCGGACGGCACCCGCTGAGGTGTGAGCAGTTGCTGGAATCGGTGGCTTGGAGTTCCGGAGCCCGGCGCGGATTCCCCGAGACAGACACTTTCCGAGGTGAGGGAGCCGTGGTCGTCAAGGGCAGACCCCGGGCCGGCGGTTGGGAGCTGAGCTGAGCGTGTCCGCGTTTGTGTTCATGCAGGCGCGTGTGTGTCCGCGAAGGTGTCTGTGTGCTGTGTTCACAGGTGAATGACGTGCGTGGGTCTGTGCGTGGGTCTCGGTTTTGCTCCCATGGGTGTGTCTGGAAGTGCGTGTGTCACGGCAGTCGGGATGTGGCGGAGACTTCGGGCGGGGAGAGGTACAAGAGTACGAGGTATCCGCTACCACCCTCCCCTCGCGTTAAAGCTCAGCTGGGACGAGGAAAGGCGTGGACCCGGCGCGGATGGCTCGCGGCTTGGGATTGAAGCCCCTGTACGCGGAGGTGTCCGGCAGGGGAGGAACGAGGATCCGAGCAGGTTCATCTGGGATCCGCTCCCCGGCAGCTCTCGGATCCAATCTGTACCGTCCCCGCCCAGACCCCTGAGGTCTGGGTCCCCGGAGCCGTCGCGTCCGCCAACCGGCTGGGCTCTGAGATCAGAGTGGGCTGTGTCCCCAGCTCTTGGGAACAAGTCTAAACACATCCCTTAGGGTCAGCGAGGTGACTCACAGTGACAAGGAGACCCCGGGGAACGGGCCGGGTGAGGTCAGAACCCCGCCCGGGCTGGGGGACAGTGGCGCCCCAGAAGTCCCCTTCCCTGCCCTTCCGCGGTCTCTGTCCCACCCCCATCAGCATAGTGACCTATTTGGCTGGTACAAAATGTTCCCAAGGAAGCCGGGACACCGGGAGGTTCAGGATCGGGCGTCCGGTCCCCGCCCCGCGACGCGTCCTCCGGGATTTGGAGCCGCGGCCCGGCGCTGGGTGGGCTGCGCCAGCCTGCCACTCAGTTCAGGAAGCTCAGGACTCCCTCGCAGCTCTCCCACCACCGCCGGGAGACCCCGGCCCAGCCAGCGCTAGGGTTGGGCTGCGGGACTGCGGTCGGGAGCCGAACCCTGTTGTGCCGAGCGACTGGGTTGTAGGCGGGGTGGGGTCGCAACTTGGAGGGGTGAGGCTTCGGGGGCTTCGGGGGCACAACGCTGCTCACGGCCTGTGTCAGCTGCATCCAGCGTCTTGGGGCGCCCCGGACCTAGTCCAGAATTCCCTCTCCGAGGGCGACAGAGCTGAGCGGAGCAGGAGGGCGAGTCGCGCTTCGAGTGCCGCCGCCCAGCTCGGGCCACAGGGCGTCCGCCCTGTCCCCGGGCCCTTGGGGGGACAGCGCCCTCCTCTTGCAGAAAAAAATCTTGGAACTGGGTTTGGCACTTTAGGACGCCCAAGCACTTTAGGGAGTCCCTCCCTCTTTTTCTCCCTCCACGTCGCGTTTCGGGGAGGACTTTCGAGAGGTTTTGTTTTCTTTGCTCCCGTCTATTTTTATTTTCCAAAGATCTGACTCATCGGTGCTTTGGGCGTGGAGATAAGGTGGAGGGACCAGATCACTGCCCGCCTGTGCGTGCGTGAGAGGAGACAGGCGAGAGCGAGAGAGAGCGAGAGAGAGAGAGAGCGAGCGAGCGAGAGAGAGAGAGAGAGAGAGAGAGAGAGAGAGAGAGAGATGGCGGGACAGCGCGCGGTTTCCCAACAGTGGCGGGGGTTTCGGGAGGCCTGGCTGGGTCAGCGTGACGTGTTTGCGGCCCCCGGTCCCCCTCCACTCCCCCCTCCTCAGCTGAGGGTGACGCGCAGCCAGAGTGGAAGCGAAGTTTTGGCGGGCGGGGAGTACTTTGCAGGAAACTGACTCATCACAACTCACTGCCGCTGTCCAGGGCTCTGCCAACGCACCGCCCATCCGCGTGTGATTTCCTGGACACCAGCGCCCCCTTCCGATCCGAAGCGAATAGCACACGTGCCTTCCCGCGGAATACGGCTTCACCCGCCTTCCTTCCCGCGGCTACTCTTGGGAGTGATCCCAGGTCGCTCCCCCCGTCCCCCCCAAAGAGTACCCCATTGGTTGAACATTGTTTACTGAGTGCTTACTGTTTACTTGGGAATTAAAATTGGTTGAAGTCTAAAGCACGAAGGCCAACGAAGAAAGCTATTCTCAATCACTTGTTTGTAAAATAAGGGTTTGTGTTTGTGAGTTTCTTCTGAGCTGAGAGTTATAATAGGCAGGTTTTGATGGGAACCCTATGAGAGCCATAAGGGAAGGGATGGTAGGAGAGAGGGTCCTTACCTGGATTCTGGTCCCATCTTCAGCTCCTAGAAGACAAGGAATATCCAACTACCTGATAAAGTCCTAGGTGAGCTCCTCCTTGTACCAATGAGGCACTGAGACCCAGACTGTCCATTTCAGCATCCTGTGTATCCCCTCCTGACTAGCATCCCAAGAGTGCCCATTTGAGGGACTGCCAAACACTTGTTTAAATCTCCTTCAATTTGAATTAAGTTGATCTGGGGAGGAAAGGACCTATTACAGTTTCCAGGCGGGAATTCCCGCCCATTCTCAGGAATTTTTTTCGCTTTCCCATTACCTGAATCCTGAGAAAAGTTGGTCGGGAAATCGGGAAAATCGGCTCCTTGAACCCAGTAATACCCAAAATGGGAAATAAACATACTACTCACAATGTATCTTAGACATTTTTCCTATTTATCGCTACGGTTTCCAGATGGGAATTCCCACCCGTTCTCGGGAAATTACCCCACTTTTCCGTTCCCGAATCCTGAGAAAAGTTGGTCAGGAAATTGGGAAAATCGGCTCCTTGAACCTAGGTGGTTGGTAGTATCGGCCGTCACTTTGTGGGAACGATTCACTGTGGAGAACAGAAAACAGTTTATATCTCGGGATTCGGGAACAGGAAAGCGGGGGAAAAAAATGGCTGACAATGGGCGGGAATTCCCGCCTGGAAACCCTAGGGCCTATCAATCTACATTTTGAAAAAGCTCACAAGTGATTCAGATAGGCCTCTCTGTTTAAGAAACCTCAAAATTAGAGAAGGAGTAAGATTCAACATCAGAGCACAGAACCCAGAGCAAATACGCCTGCATTCAAATCCTGGATGTGCTACGTGTGAACTGTGTGACCTTGGGAAAGTTACTTAACTTCTCTGAGCCTTGGTTACCTCTTCTGTAAAAAAGAGCTAATATACCCGCTTTTTAGGAAAATTGATATTTATAAACTTCTTAGAACAGCCCTTGGCACATAAAAATATATAAATTAATCCCAATCTTTGCCCTGAAGAGTGTGGGCAAAGGTTATTTGACGGCTGTGCTCTGTGTAACCCCCCCTATGGGGCAGTGGCCCTTGACCTTTTTATCTGTGTGGTTTGGGGACAAATATGGATCTCTTGGAACTCCTGTCCTTTAAACTTGGTCTGAGGTCATTTAGTGCCTCCCCTCCCCTATCAGCTGAGATGTGGGCTGTACTCACTGTGAGAAGTAGAGTGGGGAGCAGTAGGTATGGCCGGGGCCCAGGGCTTCCTTCCCCAGGAGGTCCCTCAGCAGAGCTTTCACCCTCAGAGCCTGCAAATCAGGACTTGTCCCCAAGAAAACCCAGTCCCTCCCAAGCTTGTGCAGCCGCTGAGTCCTGGAGTTAGGCCAGAGCAGAGCAGGTGGGTGCCAGCCTCATGGGCAAACTCACCCTTGACTTTCCCTCTCCTGAAGTGGGAGAAGAGGAACTGGCCACCTTTAATTTTCTTTGCCTGCAAAATGGGTTCCTTGGATGCAGGCAACATGGGGCAGGGGCTTCAAGGTTGTCTCGACTTCAGCTCACCTGATGGGCCTGGCAGGATGTGGCTCAGCCTGGGAGAAATCATCGTTTTGCTCTGCCCAGTTCTTCCTCAGCCCCAGGCTGCCTGCCTGATGACATCCTTGGGAAAGGCCCTCCGCCTACATCACCTGTCAGCTGCTGTGTGAAGGAGGTGGTGCCCTGCGGGGAGGCTCAGCCAGAACTGCAGGAAGACAGAAATAATAATACTTCTGTTTTCCAAGCACTTACTTCTACATACCAGGTGCTGCTCTAAGCATGTTACCTACATTAACTCAGTTAGTCCTCTGAGACAGTAACTATTATTGCCTCCATTTTACAGATAAGGACAGTAGAGCCCAGAGAAGTTAAGCCACTTGTCCAAGGTCAACCAGCAGAGCTTGGATTCCAACCCAGGCAGTACCACTCCAGAGCTCTCGCTCTTACCCACGAGATGCAGCCTCTCAACTTTGTTCCATCTGCCTTCCCTAGAGGGACTCCCTGGTTTCCACAGACATTCTCTTTAAACTTTCACAAAACCCCGCTTTACAGATGAGGAAACTGAGGCCCAGAGACATTAAGTAACTTTCTAAAGTTTAGATAGTAAGCAGCAAAAGTAGGCCTAGATCCTAGGTGTTTTTTACCCCAAAGTCCAGGGTACTTTTAAGTGTCAGAGCGGGGTTACCCCATACGGACATCTGGATAGGGGGACTCAGGAGGCTGGAGTTGCTGTCAACCTGTCCATTTATTTGGGAACTGACCTCCTGGCCAGAGCTAGGGCTGGGGAACTTCTGGACTGGTGATTCACACGTACTTGGGGCATTCACACCCGTGAGGGACACCTCATGGGGGAAAGTAAATTGATTTTAGCTGATAATACCTGGTGGTAAACAGGCCTCTGATCTCGGCTATTGCAATGAACTTGCTTTTGTTGACACAAGCTTGCCCTTCAGCTGCCCGCTCTCCCAGTCACCCTGGGGTGCCAGGTTGACTGAGCTGTGCCCCCACCCAGGGTCTGTTGGTGGGAGGTGGTGGAAAATCAGCTGGAAGGAGCCAGAGGCACGCTCTCTCCCCCTGTTTTCTAGTACCATGTTTCCCTGAAAATAAGACCTAGCCGGACCATCAGCCCTAATGTGTCTTTTGGAGCAAAAATTAATATAAAACCCGGTATTATTTTACTATAAATAAGACAGGGACTTATATAAGACTGGGTCTTATATTAGTTTTTGCTCTAAAAGACGCATTAGAGCTGATGATCCGGCTAGGTCTTATTTTCGGGGAAACGTGGTAGGAAGACCTCACCTGAGCAAAGCACGGCCTGGTAAGGGAGGGTCCGTTTTCCCCAGTAACCAGGGCCTTCCTGTGTCTCAGCTACAGGCACCATGTCGGAGCCGTCCCGGGATGCCCATCCAATCCCCCGTGGCAGCAAGGCCTGCCGCCGCCTCTTCGGCCCAGTGGACAGCGAGCAGCTGCACCGAGACTGCGATGCATTAATGGCGAGCTGTGTCCAGGAGGCCTGTGAGCGATGGAACTTCGACTTTGTCACTGAGACACCTCTGAAGGGCGACTTTGCCTGGGAGCGTGTGCGGGGTCTGGGCCTGCCCAAGCTCTACCTGACCTCGGGGCCCCGGGGGTCCCGGGACGACCTGGGAGGAGGCAAGCGGCCCAGCAGTTCGTCTGCCCTGCTGCAGGGGACAGCTCAGGAGGACCACGTGGACCTGTCACTGTCATGCACCCTGGTACCTCGCTCCCCTGAGCGGTCTGAAGAGTCCCCAGGTGGGCCTGGCACCTCTCAGGGCCGAAAACGGCGGCAGACCAGCATGACAGGTGAGGACAAATACGGGGAATGACATTGACACTGCAAGGAACCAACACTCAGAATTCATGGTGCAAGCGCTGACCTGTCCAGCTTGCTCATTATGAGGGAGAAACAGGCCCAAAGAGGGGAAGCGACTTGTCTGAGGTCACACAGCAAGTCTGCAGCCAAGACTAGCTAACATTTATTGGGAACATTTATTAAATGCCAGACCCTTCACTAAGTTTCTAAGATGGGTTTCATTTAGTTCTTATGGTAATCCTATAACATATGACATTTTTGCCAGCCTTTTATAGGCAAGGAAACAAAGTTCAGAGAGGTAGAGTGATTTTCCTAAGGTTGCACAGTGAATTTGCAATGGAGAGAAAAACTAATGATAATAATTTCTTGGCTGCCCTATCCAAACTTAACTTCCCATCCCCATCACACACACATACTTTCCATCCCTCTGCTCTACCTGTTTTGTTTGCTTTGGTACTTTTTACTATCAACAGCCATTCCCTTATCTTGATATTGTCCGTCTCCCCCGCTAGGATACTATCTCCACAGAAAGGGAATTGCTGAATCCCTAGCACCTAGAACAGTGTCTGGCACATAGTAGGTGCTTGATTAATAATGAATGAGTGATGCTGACATTTGAGCACTTCCGAGGCCAGGCCGTAGACCAAAAACCTTTTTAGAGAGCATTTCGTTTAATCCTTAGAGCACCATACCCGTGTTATCTTCATTTTACTAGTGAGGAAACTGAGGCTCCGAGAGATACAGCCAAGAATCCCACAGCAAACTTGCAGCTGGGTCAGAACAGTAAGGATAATACTAATAATAGCTAACATGTATACGGCCCAGCCGTAGTGCAGAACACATGAGCCATCGAAGGGTATTCTTAGAACAGAGCTGTTAGATAGAACTCTGCAGTGATACAAATATCCAGTGCCACTACCCACGTGTAGCTAGTGTGACTGAGGAAGTGAAGTTTTCATTTTATTTGATTTTAGTTAATTTAAATAGCCACATAGGACCAGTGGCTACTGTATCTGGCAGCTTGGCTCAGAGCAGCCCCGGGGATGTAGGCCTTGTTATCAATTACATCTGTCAAGTGTGATGGGATGCTCTGTAAACACCCGGGGAGATGGGGTGGGAGTTGCCAGAGATCTTCCCTGTCCTTGCAATGTGTCTCTTTGGCCCTAGGGAGGGTCCCTGGCCCCTCTGCAGTTTGCCTTGGTCGGGTAGCTTTGTTGTGCCCTGTTCCTCCTGGCCTGGCTGACTTCTGTTCTCTCTCCTCAGATTTCTATCACTCCAAACGCCGGCTGGTCTTCTCCAAGAGGAAGCCCTAACCCGCCACCCACTGGAAGTCTCACGCTGTGGGAAACAGCCCCCTCTTTTTCCCCCCGCAGGATCCTTCTACATCTTTTGCCTTAGTCCTTTCAGTTTGTGTGTCTTAATTATTATGTGTGTTTTAATTTAAACTCCTCCTCATGTACATAGCCTGCTTACCTCCACCCTCCCACCCCTGCCAGCCCCTGGCATTAGAATTATTTAAAGAAAACATTAGACTGCAAAATGATAGGCATATTAGATTGCCTGGTATTTTTATTATGCAAACTATTATTTAAAATCTCCTCATCCTATGCTCGCTGCTCCTCTCTCCCGGAAGTGAGGTGGGGCTGGTAAGACCCTCACCTGCTAGGTGGTGCTCTTTGGAGGGGCCTGTCTCCCTCTGTTCACTGTCTCATGGACAGTATGAAATTCTGCCCCTTTCCTGCATTCTCAGGTCCTCGTTCCCTGTATTTTGAGAAGTAAAGAAATAGCACTTTGAAGAGGGCCCAGCAGAGTGGGGATATCATCCAAATTTTTGAGTCCCCTCGCCTCCTGTAAGGTCGGGCAGGGTAACCTTGAAGTAGGCACAGCTTGGAGCAGGGCTGGGGACTGGCACCTTCCTGGCCCTTGATACTCCACTCTGTCCTGTGAAGGTATGGGGAAGGTAGGGTCCCGTAGCAAATCACCCAGCCTCCCCTCGCACCCCTTTGCTGCCCATAGGGAAGCCAGCCGTGATGTTTGGCTTCCACCCTGTTGGCTTCCCCGAGTTGGGTCGTTTCTAGGAGCCCCAGAAGGCCCTCTTTCACAGCTGGGCTCTCAAAACCCCTCTGTTCCTCCCCCTCCCCGACCACGTCCTTTCCCTCTAGTCCCCTCTCAGCCCTGAGTGGCAGCTCTGGGATGCCTGTCCCCCCCAACTCAGTGGACCGGAAGGGGGAGGGACACACTAGAAGTAGGGTTCCCCAGTTCTACCTCAGGCAGCTTGAGCAGCGACCGCCCCCTCTTCTCCGCTCTCAGGGTAGGGGTCCTGAGTGGTTGGGCAGACCTCCTTGAGTGAGGATCTCTGCATTAGGAGTACGTGGGTGTGGGGAGTGTCTTTACCTAGGAGGGAGATTGTGACCTGAAACTCATCCAAGGACCTTCCCCAACGACCCCACTCCTCCCCCATTTCATTGCACTTTGAATAGCAACTGAGCAATAAGTCAGGTGTTTTAAATGGCGGGAGTAGAGGCTGTGGATCGGGCACATCAATGAGCTAATACGGGCCTGGGAGCTGTGAGTTGTCTTTCCTGGCACTCAACACAGAGCCCCTAGAAGCACTGACGCACTTAGTGGGTCTGACCCCAAACACCTGCAAGCTCCTGTAATATCCTGGCCTGGGCTGTTTTCTCCTGGCTCCTCATGTATCCTGGTTCTCCTGTCTCCACGTAGACTGTACACCTCTCAAGGGCAGGGACCACGTCCTGTACTGCTCTGTGTACTCCACAGCCCCTCTCACAGTGCTGGTTATACAGAAGGTGCTCAATAAATATTTCTTGGTGACTTTACTTGTAAATATACCTTGTCGTTTTTAAGAACAAGTAGGTGAAGTTTGTTTTGGTTGTTTTTATAATTTTAAAAATTAAGCATTTCCGTTTAAAAAAATGCAGAAAGCTTAGCACACAGAAGGACCATGAGGTAAAAAAAAAAAAGTAGACACAACAAAACAAAAACAATAAATCACACCTCTGCAAAGATTGCCACTGTCGATATTTTAGTTTGTTATGTGGTCTTTTTCAGTTAAGAACATATTGTAGTTTGACATCATTACTTGTCAGGGAAATGCAAATGAAAACCACAGTGAGATACCACCATGTACCTACCGGAATGACTAACGTGAAAAAGACTGACTCTGCAAAGTGTTGACAAGAATAGGCACCAACCGAAACTCTGTCTTATGCCTTGCTGATGGGATTCGAAAATATTTCAACTACTTTGGAAAACTAGCAGTATCTTCTAAATATACCTCCCCTCATTCCTACCTCACAACCCAGCAATTCCTATTCCTACGCTTGTTCTCAAGAGAAATGAGTACAGATTCCCACCAAAAGACATGTTCATAACAGCATTATTCTTAGCAGACCCAAACTGGAAATAACCTAAATGTCCATATAATAGACAAGTAGATCTGTCCATTGTGTAGCTTTATATAGTGGAATACTATATGACATTTAAAAAGAACAAGGTACTGTTACAGGCATGTTCTGATTATCTGTTCATAATTAACCACCCCAAGACTTAGTGGCTTAAAACAATAGTCATTTATTTGCTACACATCCTGCAATTTGACCAAGAACTACTTTTCAAATGTTGAATCGTTCTCTGCTGTACAGGGCATGGCTTTGCTCCAGTGAGGCTCTCCCATTGGGGCTTTCCAGAGACTTCCCACTGTTGACTTATCTCCCAGATATATTTCTAGCGCCATGGGATATGCTGGGTCGTACTTCCCACGTGCTTGTCCCATAGCATGGACACATCGCAGAGCCCTCTTTCACTCTTGGACTCCGCTCAAATATGGCAGCTTCCAAAGTCACCCAATAAATGGGCTGGAGCATTAGTACGTTGCCTCCCAAATCCAAACTGGCCCACCCAGTGCTATGCCTCTTTTTAGTGGTAGGATGTCCACAGTATACGAGGAATAACTGGTCCTTTTCCATAGGAGGAATGTCCCAGCATGCCCCAGTTCACTGACCATTTATAACTTAACTACTGTGATAGGTCCCTTTCCTGATGTGGATTGGAAAGAACGCATTGGCCATACTGTGTTTCCCCAAAAATAAGACCTAGCTGGACCATCAGCTCTAATGCATCTTTTGGAGCAAAAATTAATATTAGACCTGATATTTATATTATATTATATTATATTATATTATATTATATTATATTATATTATATTAATATTATATTATATAAGACCCGGCCTTATAGTAAAATAAAACCTGGTCTTATATTAATTTTTGCTCCAAACGACATATTAGAGCTGATGGTCCGGCTAGGTCTTATTTCCAGGGAAACACAGTATTGTCAGCTTCTTACAGTCAGGGGCTGCGAAGACTATTCCAGTAAAGAAACCATATGTGACATAATGGCTACAATTAGGGCTACCTGGTGGGTAACCATCAATTGCCATGCTTCATTTGGTTGTTACAGGAACAGTATGGGGTAGATTGAATGGGGATATGATGGGGCCACCCTGCATCCTTTGAAAGCAGGACTAATCTCTGAAATTCCACCTGGCATGTGTGGGATTCCTTCTGATTTACTGTCTTGACTAGTGGGGTAATTTTATAGACTTCTACTTGGTTCTTCTTTCTATAACGGCTCTTGTTTCATAGATCAGGGAACCAGTGTGAGGGTTCTGCCAGCTGCTAAGTATATCCAACCCAATTTGCACTCATAGGCTAGAAAATAACCACAGAGTGGGTCCCCATACTCTGGACTCTTAGATGGACTTGGGCAGGACCATATGTCCCCCTACTCTAAAAGGTGGGCATACTGGTATTTTGGGTCATGTGGAACCAGTGTAAGCTCAGACTCAATCCAATAGACCTCCAAAGATCTGGTTATTCCCTTTCCACACCGTACAGCTATTCTGGGAGATAGCCAGAATGCACCTTGGAAGGAAGAATTGAGGAGCTATTTATTTTATACACTTACAGTGGCATTACGGGTCTTTCCCTTCAACCAGTGGGTCTGGGTCTGAGAACTGGCTGAAACCCGGAAACTGGGTGTGGGGACAGAGCCCCAAAAAGCAGTTTCCAGGCTCTCAGCCTCACATAGAAAGGTGTTGGCTCAGGTAGTAAATGGCCATCGACTGTGATCAAATGGCCAGCAGCTGTGGCTAGTTAGCCGTCAGCTGTAACCAGTGAGCCATTGGCCACGAATATAACTGCTGTGGCTACGCTAGCAGAAAGAAAAAAGGGGGAGCTAGCAAGAAGATGGTGGCTGAGCCTGCAAGCAGCACAGTGAGGGTTGAGAATTGTGTTGCTCCTGGTTCCTGTGTCTCCAACCCAGCCGCCAGTGAGAGTATAGTGGTATGACTCCTCTACCTCTGGCTCCGTGGGTGTTCCTTTTTGGCCTCACCATGTCCTGCGTTTTTATGTGGGGAGCGGGAGCGGAGACCCGCCTGACACCCCGCATGACACTGGGTGAGAAGCTGCCACTTTCTATCACAGCAGCTGGCATCAGCCAGTCTTGATCTGCTGTGGTTCAGTCAAGCAATATCCTCATTAAATGCTCATCTCTCTTATCCCTGGGGATACTCTTGCCAGAGGGCCTTGTAAATCGAGCACCTCTGGTGACCATTCAGGCCTTGTGGCCACCTTACCTCTGATGACTCAGCGGCCTTATGTGGCGTCTGCTCCTCCAGAATCTGTGTCTCCATCGACAGTGCCCCTGTGTTTCCACGCCAGCAGCTTCTCCTCAGCCGGCATAAAGTCCTCTCACTAGTGCATCCTGTATTGCTTCGAGGAGGGAGGGTCTTCTGGGCCCCCCTGGGGCAGACAGTAAGCTGGTGGGTTCTCAGGCAGTAAGTCCAGTCTATCACACCCACTTCTCTGAGCCTTCTAACCCCTCCCTAGTACTCCCCCAAAGCAGTTTCAGCATTGTCCCCTCATTGACTGTAGGCTATGACTGTGCCTAAGCTTTAAGGACCAATTCAACAGGGTGTTTGGACCACCTGCAGGGGGCATTGCCAGGATGTTCCATCCTGAATCAAGAGAGAGACCTCCATTAAAACTCTCTTTATCGAGCCCTGTATTCCTCCTCTCCCTAGCCCCAGCCTCATACCCTAAGATCTCCTCCTATATGTGTTTCCCTGTTCCTACCAATACATACCAGCCAGATCTGTAGCTTTTTTGTAAGTTATTTCCTTCAGTAGCAGGGATGGTACTTTCCTGCTTGGGCAATGCTGAGACCTGACCCTAATTATTGGTCTACAGAAGGGACGGGCAAACCTCAGCTCAGAGGGCCAGCCTGTTTATGTATAAAGTTTTATTGGCATGCAGACACACCCATTCGCTTACCCATTGTCTATGGCTGTTTTTACGTTATTATTTTAAGTAGTACAAAAGCAGAATCAAGTAGTTGCAATAGAGGCCACACAGCCCTCAAGCCTGAAATGATATTTACTCTCTTGTCCTTGAAGAACACGTTTGCTGACTGTGGTCTGGAGGCGTGAGAGGAGTTGGGATGATCTTAAGGAAGATAAGCATCACCTTGGGAGGCCCAGGTGAGCCCTTTGTGTGGGCTTCAGGTGATGGGAGAATACTCTGCTCTAACAAGGGAAAGGGCACTCCTACAGGACTGGAGGGCTCAGGAGGAGCTGGGCATCCATCCAAATGTCTCCATTCCAGGCCTCGGAGCCCTGCCCTTTCCCTGCCAGCTGGAGCTGTGCATTCAGGCTCTCTTGTACCATGTTTCCCCCAAAATAAGACCTAACCGGAAAATAAGCATTAACATGTTTTTTTAGGATGCTCGTAATATAAAATAAGCCCGAATGCATCTTTTGAAGTAAAAATTAACATAAGACCTGGTCTTATTTTGGTGGAAATATGGTAGGGCTTATTTTATATTACGAGCATCCTGAAAAATCATGCTAGTGCTTATCTTCCTGTTAGTTCTTACTTTCGGTGAAACACCGTAGTTCCACCATCTTTAGGACCAAATCCAGGGGCTGCTTCTCAGCACAGCCTGCCTTTGGGCCACACGAGATGAGGGCCATTTAGAATGCTCTTGTGGATTTCTCCTGTCTCCCACATCATGCCCTGGGTGAAGCCCGTCATTCTCCTTCTTCAAGGCTTCTAGTGCAGTTAATCAAAGCCAGCCAGCGCCACGTCCTCATATTTAGCACTGCCCATGTCTTTGAAGCGCTCCACCTTGCCGAAGTCAGGGTTGCCCTGGAATCCTACCCGCACCTCACTCCAGTCCACTTCACACAGTTGAGTCTCGGGCATTGTGGTGCCATAGCCTGCCAGCAGATACCACCCTACTCACTACTGGCAGCCAGGTCCCTATTGCCATCTCACTGGCAAGGGATCCATTTTCAGAAGCCCATCTTCATTTTTTCCCCTCAAAAGCAACCTGAGACAAGGACTTGTATGCAGGTGCTTTACTTGGGGGGTGGTCCCTGGAAGCACAAGTTAGGGAGTGAGGAATGTGAGGAAGGAAAGGAAAAAGCCACTAACGGTGTTGTTGAGCAAGCTCTGCTGTGTGTAACTAGAACCTAAACTCTCTCACGTTTGAGGAGACCATGTGGAACGTGCCCTAGAACTGTCCTTCTGGGGTACTTACCTGGGTACCTCTGGGGTACTTACCTGGGTACCTCTGGGGTACTTAACTACTGACACTTCCATCGATGATTGAGGGCTACTACCAGGGACAAGTTTAGGTTACTTCTCCCAGGTGAAGCTAGTTCCCGTGATGCCAGAGAAAACCAGAAGGATGCAAGCTTTTGAGGCAAGAAGCTATAGCCCTGCCAGAAACTACCAAAGCTTCAGGTGAACACAGATATGGGCCTGGGGGACGTGGGTGGGGCAGCAGCAGCGGCTACTATAACCACTGTAGTGCAGGGGATCCTGCCAACTACGCCAAGTGTCACGCAGGGCGGCCTGCAGGGTCTCTGGTCCCGCTCCCCACACAAGAACGCAGGACATGGTGAGGCCAAAAAGGAACACCCACGGAGCCATAGGTAGGGGAGTCATATCTCTATACTCTCGCTGGCGGCTGGGTTGGAGAAACAGGAACCAGGAGCAACACAATTCTCAACCCTCACTGTGCCGCTTGCAGACTCAGCCACCATCTTCTTGCTAGCTCCCCCTTTTTTCTTTCTGCTGCTAGCCTAGCCACGGCAGTTATATTCATGGCTAATGGCTCACTGGTTACAGCTGACGGCCAACTAGCCACAGCTGCTGGCCATTTGATCACAGTCGATGGCCATTTACTACCTGAGCCAGCACCTTTCTATGTGAGGCCGAGAGCCTGGAAACTGCTTTTTGAGGCTCTGTCCCCACAACCACCCTTCAGCCAGCCGAGTGCCCAGGTCAGCACGTTGGCAAAAATCACTGTGGCCTTACCCTCTCCCACCCAGCCCACAGAAACGGGAGCTCTGTGAGGGTAGGTCTTTGCCTGTGTTGTTCACTGCTGTATCCCAGCACCCAGAAAGCACCTGGCACACAGTAGGTGTTCAATAAATGTTTGTTAAATGATTCGCCATGGCTTGCATTTCCTTCATGACCTGAGTACTCCAGCCCCAATCCTCACCCCTAACCCACCCTGTCCCAGCATCCCGGTCACTATTCCTCATCTCTTGACAATATGTCTGGCATAGGTCATTTGCAAATTGGCAAGATCACAAAAATTACAATAGCTAACACATCATCTGTCTAACATGGTTCCAAAGTTTTACATGGTTTATAGCACTGAATCCTTATAACATACCTGCAAGGTAGGCATTACTATTGTCTCTATTTTACAGATGAGAAACTCAGGCAATAAGCCCTTGAATCACTTGCCTGAGGTCACGCCCCTGGGAAGTGGTAGGGAGCCAGGATATCCACCCTGAAGACCTGGGTCATACTGCCTGCTCAATAAACCAGAAAGGGGAAGTGCCTCACCGGAGCCACCACCACGGTGACAATTCTAAGAGGAGGCCTGCCAGGACCTATTTCCTCTGTGGCCCTCCTCGGTCTTTGATGTAATTTAGATTTTCTCACTCTTACGTAAAACGTGCTATATAAATGCAACTTCAAAACCAGCTCGCTGGCCCTGGTTTCCCGTGGCATTGCCTGCGCTCCTAGTTTGCAGCCAGCAGCTGAAAGCAGGGGGACCCAGGTCTCCTAGTTTGAATTCCAGATCTCACCATCGCACCCCAGAACAGAGTATCTTGCTTCAGGATTTACTAAACTGTGAAGTGAATTCCAGCATCTTCAGGGAACTGAAAATTTGTGAGTGCGAAAGCTTTCCCACTCATAAAATGGTTTCACTGTCTTTGATCCTTGTTCATTAATTCCGTTTTTGTAAAATGCAGTTTCTGAGCTCAATGTTTGTAAGTCCAGGGACACTGTAGTTTAAAATTAGCTCCACTGTACCCAAAAAGGCTTGCATCTAACTTTTTTCTTAGGACTTGGTTATGTTCTCCTGCTAGTTGGCTCAGGAGCAGGTTTCTCCCCTGGGGCTGGTGCAGAGGGCAGGCCAGGCTGAGCACTCCAGGGCACTCAGGCTCCAACCTAGAGGGGGTGACACCATGCCCACCCCGCCTTCTCTGTGGGGACAGGGGTAGGGGGCAAAGGAACTGAGACTTCCTTGAGAACCTGGGGGCTGGGTCTTAAAAATCCAAACTCACTTTGTTCAAAGAGAAGTGGAGAGAGCCCCTCATTGGAGAGAAAAAGATCCTGGATTTGTTGCATTTGCCCAAATCCAGCAGCAAATACTGTTGGCCCTACTTTCAGAATATATCCAGAGTCCAGTTACCTCTCGTCATCACCTCCATCGCTGCTCACCTGGTCTAAGCCATCACTTCTTGTCTGGATTATTTTAACAGCCTCCTCACTGGTCTCCCTACTTCTGTCTTTGCCTCCGTACGGTCTATTCTCCACAGTAAAGCAGCCAGAGGGATTCTTTTAAAGCCTATGTTGGATCACGTCACCCTCTAAATGACTTCTGTCTCACTTACTGTAAAACCAGGTCCTTATATGGTCTACAGGTCACACTGCCTGTTACCTCTGACCTCATCTCCGCTCTTCCCTCCATGATCTGTTCCAGCCACACTAGTCTCCTCACTGTTCCTCAAGTGCACAAACCATGCTGCTGCCTCAGGGCCTTTGCACTCACTGTTCCCTCTTCCTGAACACCCTCCTTCCAGATCCCTTTTCTCACATACTCCTTGGACAGGGATCCCCCGGCCACTCCCTCTAAAACACACCCCCACTTCTATTTCTTCACTCTGCTTTACATTTCTCCACAGCACTTATTGCTACCAGATGTTATATTACATGGAATTTTTGGAATTCCATGTGGAATTTTTTTTTTTTCACTTTTGTATCCTCAGAGCCTAGCCCATTGTCTGGCATATACCAGGTACTCAATAATTATTTGTCGAATAAAAAAAATGAATGCCTTATTTAGTTCAATAAAGCCATAGAAACTCTCTGAGTATCAATTTGCTCAGTGGTAAAAAGGTGATAAAAGGATGGTTAGTTGTGAGAATATATATTTATTTAGAGATTAAATTTATTACTTTTGAATTTTTTTTGTTTTGAAATCATTTGAGATATACAGAAAAGTTGCAAAAATACTAAAACAATTCCCACATACTCTTCACCAACAAGTCCCGAAACAGTATCATTTTTTCACATTTCCTTCATCATTCTCTCTCTGAATATGTACAAATTATTCTTAAATATATTTTTGAATGGGTAATGTATAAAGATGGTACAAAATGAAAGTTAACAAAATCTCCTTCCTTTTCCATCCCAACTGATACCAGTTTCTTGTACATTCTGTCAGATATAGTCTATGCACTTACAAACATGTATGAAAGCATGTGTTGTAGTATAAATTGCATCTACACACATACACTTTTTTTTTCCATGCAAAGCATACTAGACTCACTGTTTTCCACCTCACTTTTTTCATTCAACTGTATATTGTGAAGGTTGTTCCATATCGGTCCACCTGGCTCCTTCTCATTTTCTCCACAGCCGCACAGTTGGCCATTGTACGGACCTATCAGAGTTTATTTAACCACCTCCCTGTTGGTGGAAATTTAGGTTGTTTCCAATCCTTTACTACTACAGACACTCTTGTAATGAATATCCTTTTATATTGTCATTTTGTATATCACCTGTAGGACAACTGACTAGAAGTGAAATTGCTGAGTAAAAAGATTTTTGCATTTTAAAGGTTGATAGATACCACATTTCTTTTCATGAAAAATGTACCAGTTTATGTTCTTACCAACAGTGTGAGGAAGTGTTTCCCTATATCCTTTACAACACAGCACATTTTTAGAAAAGGTTTACTAATTAAATAGTTTAAAATGGTAGCTCGTTGTAATTTTATTTTTTATTTCTTTTATTACGAGTGGAGATAAGCATTTTTTTTTTTTTATGGATTTAAAAGCAATTGATTACTTAGCCATAAAAAAGAATGAAATCTTGCTGTTTGTCCAACATGGGTGGACCTTGAGGGTATTATGCTAAGTGAAATAAGTGAGACAGAGAAAGACAAATACAGTATGATTTCATTTATAAGTGGAATCTGAAGACAACAAACAAGCAAAACAACACAGACTCATAGATACAGAGAACAAATTGGTGGTTGCCAGAGGGGAGGGAGGTGGGGGATGGGTGATAAAGGAGAAGAGATTAGGAGATACAAATTTCCAGCTATAAAATGAATAAGTCTCAGGATATAGTGTACAGCACAGGGAATATATTCAATAATATCGTAATAACTTTGTACGGTGACAGATGGTTACTAGACTTGTCGTGGTAATCACATGGAAAGATATATTAATGTCGAATCATGATGTTGTACACTTGAAACTAATATATTGTATTTCAACTATATTTTAATAAAAAAAGAAAAAGTAAAAGCATAAATTTCACATTACTAGGGAAAAGAAAATAATTGATATTTTCCCCATGAATTGTCTATTTACATATGGTGCCAATATCTCTGATGCATTTGAGTTTGGTTTTTGTTTGTTTTTAGTTTCAGGTGTACAAAGCAATGTAATTAGTTAGACATTTAAACCCCTCATAAAGTGATAACCTACCCCCCAAGCTACTATCCTTCTGACAACTTATACAGCTGTTACAATACCATTGACTATCTTCCCTGTGTTGTACTCCACATCCCGTGACTATATATATACCTATATATTTCGTTATAGCTGACATTCAATATTATTCTACTTCAGCTTCAGCTGTATAGCACATTGAACACAGTCTATGAAGTGATCCCCCTAATAAATCCAGTGCCCATCTGACACCTTACATGATCTTTACAACATTGTCGATTATATTCCCCATATTATATTAACTACCAATTTGTGTTTCTAAATACCTTCACCTTTTTCACCCTGCCTCCAACCCCATTTGCATATATCACCCTGACGGATCTTGTACCTATTTGGCATCATATTATTGACTGTATTTCTTATGCTATACCCTACATCCCCATGACTACTGTGTAACAACAAATTTGTACATCTTAATCCCTTCCCCTTTTACCCATCCCCACTCCCATCTTAAAGAAGTCCTTCTAAGATTCCTTGTAATACTGGTTTGGTGGTGATGAACTCCTTCAGCTTTTTCTTGTCTGGGAATCTCCTTATCTGTCCTTCAATTCTAAATGATAGCCTTGCTGGGTAGAGCAATCTTGGTTGTATGTCGTTGGTTTTCATCACTTGGAATATTTCCTGCTAATCCCTTCTTCCCTGCAAAGTTTCTGTTGAAAAATCAGCTGCCAGTCTTATGGGGGCTCCCTTATAGATAACTAACTGCTTTTCTCTTCCTGCTTTTAAGATTCTCTCTTTGTCTTTAACCTTTGGCATTTTAATTATGATGTGTCTTGGTGTTGACCTCTTTGGGTTCATCTTATTTGGGACTCTTTGTGTTTTCTGGGCTTGTATATCTATTTCCTTCACCAGGTTAGGGAAGTTTTCTGTCATTATTTCTTCAAATAGGTTTTCAATTCCTTGCTCTTTCTCTTCTCCTTCTGGTACCCCTATAATGCTAATGTTAGTACGCTTGATAGTGTCCTGGAGGTCCCTTAAACTCTCCTCAATTTTTTAGATTCTGTTTTTGTTTTGCTCTTCTACTTGGGTGTTTTCTGCTTCCTTACCTTCTGCATCGCTGGTTGGATCCTCTGTTTCATCTAATCTACTATTGATTCCCTGTAATATATTCTTCATTTCCATTATTGTATCCTTTATTTCTTACTGGTTCTTGTTCACGATTTCCATCTCTATTTTTATGCTTCCCATCTCTCTGTTGAAGTTCTCCCTGAGATCAATGAGCATTTTTATAAGCAGTGTTTGGAACTCTGTGTCTTATAGATTGCTTATCTCCATTTCGCTTAGTTCTTTTTCTGGAGCTTTGTTCTATTCTTTTATTTGGGGCATGTTTCTTTGTCCCCCCATTTTGACTGCCTCCCTGTGTTTGTTTCTATATATTAGGTAGGGCTGCTATGTCTTCTGGTCTTAGCAGAGTGGCCTTATGTAGTAGGTGTGCTGTGGGGTTCAGTGGTTACCTGAGCCACGTACTCCAGGTGTCTCTTTTGTGTGGGTTGTGTGTGCCTTCCTCTTGTAGTTGAGCCTTGGTTGATAAATGCACATCAACGGAAGGGACTGACCCATTTGGCTCACTAGTTGTGAGGACTGGCTTTGACTACAGTGGAAGAGTTGTTGTGTAGGGGCTGATTCGACAGAGCAGGAGCTGCCTCAGCAGGACTCTGGTGCCTGCCCAATCTGCCCCTTGGGTATGTCATACTTGGAGATGGATGCTCCAGCTTGTTTTGAAGCTGGCCACTGGGGATACCAGCCCCAGGACCACCTTGGAGGGGATCCTCTGTAGGTCAAGTTTAGCTACAGCCCATGCCCCACCCAGGGCCACCCAGCAGCAGCCAGAAAAAAATCCACAGATGTCTGCCACCTGTGCTGTGCTGGGAGGTGCCTTGAGAGGCCAAGCCATGAACGAAGGCCGGCTGCCGCTAGTGACCGCTTAGGGCTGCTCAGCCAGAGGTACAGGACATGCTCAAGTCAGATGCTGCTTGTCTGTGTTCCACAAACCTTTGAGAGACCCTAGAAAAGTCTGCAGCTTGAGCCAAGGCTGGTGGTCTGCACGAAAAAGCCACTGGAAGTGGCTTGGGTGTGCCCAAAATTTGGGCGGGGCCAGGTCTCGAATCGCCAGGGCGTAGTAAACGAATGGCAGAGACTCAGATATGGTGGCTGCCTGCATCTGCAAGCGGTGAAGGGGGAGGGCTAAGCAAAGAAACAATGGCCTCCACCACCTCCCCATCCAGGAGAAAGCCGCCTCTCCAGCCCCCATCCCAAGCCAGACAACTCAGTTCCCCACCATATGTTCCCACCGCCTTTCCAACTGCTGCCCCAGCCCTGGAGCTCAGAGCCAGTGATTCTGTTGGTGGGTAAGTCCGCACGGGCGCAGTCCCTTTAAGAGAAGCACCTGTGAGTGCAGCCGCACTCAGTCTCACTCAGTCACAATCTCTGCTGGTTTTCACAGCCAGAAATTATGGGGACTTCTCTCCCCAGCACTGGAACCCTGGGCTGGGTTGGGGCTGAGACCTCTTGCTCCTCTGGTGGGTGGGGAGGACCTCCATAGCCAAAATATCCCTCCTGACCTGTAATGGTCACACATGGGTGGGGGACCTGGCCGTTCCATGTCTCTGCCCTTCCTATCAGTCTGGAGGTGTTTTCTGCACATCTTTAGTTGTAGGGCTTTAGTTCAGCTTGATTTTAGGCGATTCTTGATAATGGTTGTTTTGTAGATTAGTTGTAATTTTGATGTGGTTGTAAGAGAAGGTAAACACAGCGTTTACCTACTGCACCATCTTGGTTTGAAACCTCACATTATTAGTTTTTTAATTGATCTGTAGAAACTCATGATATAAGGAGGAAATTAGCTTATTTTCTCTGATATGTGAATTTTTTTATAGTTTGCCTTTTGATTTGTCAAGAGTGACTCTTTTTTGCTATTCAGTCGTTTTATTTTTTTATTTTAAAATTTCTACATAGTTGAATGTCTCAATCTTTTCCTTTATGGTTTCTAACCCTTTCTAATATGCCTGGAAAGGCTTTGCTGCTCTATGATTATTTAAAAATTATCCCATGATTCCTTATGGCATTTGTTCAAACATACACAAAAATAAAGAGAAGACTAGAATGAGCCAGTGGTTGTCCCACCAACTTCAACAGTAATCAGAACAGGGCCAGAGCCTGTATTATTTTGTCTATACCCCATCCATTTCCCCTATACCTCCATTATTATTATTTTATTGTTTTTTTATTGAGGAAGGGGAACAGGACCTTACTGGGGAACAGTGTGTACTTCCAGGACTTTTTTCCAAGTCAAGTTGTTGTCCTTTCAATCTTAGTTGTGGAGGGTGCCGTTCAGCTTCAAGTTGTTGTCCTTTCAGTCTTAGTTGTGGAGGGTGCAGCTCAGCTCCAGGTCCAGCTGCCGTTGTTAATTGCAGGGGGCACAGCCCACCATCTCTTGCGGGAGTCGAACCGGCAACCTTGTGGTTGAGAAGACGCTCTCCAACTAACTGAGCCATCCGGGAGCTTAGCGGCAGCTCAGTTCAAGGTGCCGTGTTCAGTCTTAGTTGCAGGGGGGGCAGCCCACCATCCCTTGTGGGCGTCAAACTGGCAATCTTGTGGTTGAGAGCCCACTGGCCCATGCGGGAATCAAACCGGCAGCTTTCGACGTTAGGAGCACGGAGCTCTAACCTCCTGAGCCACTGGGCCGGCCCTACCTCTATTATTTTGAAGTAAATCCCAAACAACATAATTGTATGATTTTTTTTTTAATGCTTAAACTTCTGATCCATATGGAATTATTTTAGAGATCCAACTTTGTTTTTTGCAGATACCTAGCCCAATCTCTCAATGGCTTATTGAATAAACCATGTTTCTCACTGATTTGAAATGCCACCTTTATCATACACTAAATTCCCATATATATGTAGTTGAGTTTATTCCTATCTATTCTTTGTTCCCAACCATTGATTCGTCCATTTATATTCATGCTCCAGTACCACTCTGTTCTGATAGTTGTAGCTGTATAGTATATTTTGGTGTTAGGTTAGACTATTCTCTAAGCCTCCCCCAGACACTGTCAGACACTCTGCAGACACTGTCAGAGAGTGAGGATCAGAGGTGAGGCATGGAGTGCAGGTTTGCACCCAGCTTTAGCCATAACTGTGCCCATCAAGACTCTGGCTGGGATAAAGCATGGCATCACCCTGTCAACCAGAGTAGGGTCCAATTTCTGACTTTGCCACTGAGGCCTGGATGACCTTGAGCAGTTTACCTCACCTTCGGGGCCTCTGTTTAGAAGGACCTCCCTCCCAGTTCCAGAATTCTCCCTTTCCGTGATTCTGGGGGTAAAGGAGCCTCAGGAGTACCAGGCAAGGTTGTGAAAAGATAACCAGTGGCCTGTACAGGAAGTCTCATAGATTAACACAGGAGATTGGCTCTCTGAGGAACGGAAAGAGTAATTAAGCAAGAGACAAAACTGTTAACAGTTCCAGAGCTCGTGAGCTCCTCGGGGTAGGGGTTGCCTCATCACCAGGTCTGGGAGGCACAGGCTACATGCACGACTGGAGACTTTGAGAGGTGAGAGCCACCTGGAACTGCGATGCTTTTTTTCTTTGGCGGGTTGAGGCTGAGAGAGGGAGTAGTGGTCCCCATCCAACTCCTATGACACAGTACAAAGGGCTGAGTCCTCTTCTCTTGTGAATTTGGGGCTCTCTATTGGGGTGTGATGGAGGGCACTTGGGTAGGAGACTGGAGTAAATTGCCTGCCTTAAGTGGTCGTGAGACCTGGGGCAAGTCACTTGGCTTCTCAGAGCCTCCGTTTCTCTATCAAGGTAGTGAGGGGAAGAAAGAGGGTGAGTGGACTTGAACAAGGCACTAAGTGGCCCCTCAGGCCCACCATGTTGGGCGGTTTGGGTCCTGTGACTGTCGCTGTTATTTGTAGTTATTGAAGTAAATAGGGTGAAGAGCAGACCTAGCTGTCGCCCGTTGGGTGAGAGAATGATGGAATTGGGGTGGCCCTAAGGCACCTGCAGACCCTGTATTGCAATTCTGCCGCTGTCCCCACCCCATCCTTCTTGTGCAGCTTCCACTTGCTGACTGAAAGCCTCTGGTGCCTGCTCGCCTAACGGAATCCCGCAGCAGGGAGCTGTTTCTTTCCTATAGATTGTCCGGGAGTGGGATTCATTTGCTTTCAAGTTTGGCTTTAACCTTTGTATGATTTTTTGGGGGAGGAATGTGAGGGGAGGAAGTTGTGCTGAGGGGTGTGCTCCTGGTAAGGGTGTGGGGCGGCAATCATCCAGTCTGGGGAATGTGGCAGAGGAGGGGGTGCTTGCCGAGGGGTGCCCCTGCTGGCTGGCCGTGAGGAGTGTTATTCTGAGTGAATGAGTGGGCAGAGACCTCCGTGCACGCCAATGTCTGTGAGGGTGGTCGTGTCCAAGCGTGAGAGAGCTGACCATGAGGGAGTGGTGGTGATGGTTGGCTGAGTGAAGCTGGCTGAGAGGGAGGGTATGTGCATGTACACCTGTGAGAGGATTCACTGAAGGATGTCCCCTCTGTCTCTGAATGGCCATGCCTGGCCGTGAAGCGGGCACAGACTGTTTTCAGAGTGTGTTGTAAGGCTGTGAGGGGGGAGTACACTCCTCTGACTGATGGTGACAGGTGCCCAGGCCTCCTGACAGGCAGAAAGAGAGCCGCTGAGTGCCCCACCCCACCATGGGCTGGCTCAGAGGGCTGACATGAGGCCCGAGGCAGAATGGGGGCTGGGTGCTTCCTTTTTATAAAATGTCAGGGGACTGCTGAAAATGGGCTGTGGATGTGCTACAACTACCGTGTTTCACCGAAAACAAGACCTAGCCGGACAATCAGCTGGAATGCGTCTTTTGGAGCAAAAATTAATATCAGACCCAATCTTACTTTACTATAATATAAGACCGGGTCTATAATATAATATAATATAATATAATATAATATAATATAATATAATATAATATAATATAATATGATACCAGGTCTTATATTAATTTTTGCTCCAAAAGATGCATTAGAGTTGATTGTCCGGCTAGGTCTTATTTTCGGGGAAACATGGTAGGAACTCGCCGGGAGGGATATTAAAAACATCCTATGTCTTGGGATGTGGTCACAGGGAATTTATTTCAGGATTCTAATTTCCTTGACTTGTGGGAGCCTGACAGACTCAGCGTTGTGGTATCCATATCACAGTAGACTCTTCCCCCAGTACTTTGTTTCTAGAAGCTTCCGCAGTGAGAATCATATCTTGTTGCTTCACATGTGTTATCTCCATCAACGGAAATGCATGTGACACTTGGTGTTTCCAAGTCTCACCACGCTGAGCAAAGCCTGCCCGCTCCGCCCTGCTCCACGAAGCACTTGTCCCACCCACAGTCTGCGCTATCAGTGATCCACAGAGGTGCCTTCTGCCCATCAAGGAGGTCCCTCTCCAGGAAGTGGTCTGTAGGGAAGTCCCTCCTGTGACAAACCAGGGGAGTGGAGCTGCTGCTGGCTCTCCTACTGACTTCATGGCTTGGGCAGGTCTCTGAGTCTCAGAGCCTCCCTCCCTCAGTTTTCTCATCTGTCAAGTGGGGATAAATCGTATCTGTACAGTACCTGGTTTGTATGAGGCTCGAATGAAACTTCACCCTCATCCATGTCATCACCTCCACTGTCATTGCCATCTTTATCCAGCCGTCACTATGTGCTGGGCATGGCTGTGAGTGATTTACATGGATTATAGATTCAATAAATATTTGCTGAGTGCTGATTGTACGTGAGGCACTGTTCTAAGCATTTGGGATAGAGCAGTGAACAAAAGAGTGAACTCCCGACTCACATGAGGCTTATATTTCAGTAAGAGGTGATGGAAAATTTACAAAATAATTGAATAAAAGACTATTCTGGGAAGGTGACAAATGCTAAGAGAAAGTAAAGTCAGAATGGGAGGTGGCGTTTCAACTTTAATTATCTTATCTAATCCTCACCACAACCTTGTGGTCTCATGGTCCAGTGAGGAAACTGAGGCACAGGATGTTAAACAACTTCCCCAGGTCACATGACTAGTGAGAGGCAGAGCTGGGAGAGGCAGAGTCTGTCTGACTCCAGACCACTGTGACTGGAAGTCACCTCCTCTCTTGGGTCTCCTTTTCCACATCCATGGGACGAACTTCCAGGAGGAAGGGGCACCTTTTCCTAATTCACCCAAGGGAACCATCCTCATCGTGGCATGCCTGCTTACCACTCTGCTGGCATTCAGTTGGTGCTCAGTAAATGCTTGTCACTTAAGTGCATACTAGATCTGGGGAAGAGGTTGGGCAGAAGGAAGTCTTCTCAGAAGAGGCATGCTGGTAACTGTTCTTTGGGAGGAAAAAATCCCTGATGTGTAGCATTTGCCAGTTCACATGGAGTAAATACTGATTGCAAGTGGCTGATTGCAAGCCGCCGAGTTAGGAAGAGATGTGCACCACTGGTTCCGAGAGCCCCTGAGGTCTGGCTCCAGCACACCATCGCGGTTTTACATCTGGGATCTGAAAACTGCATCTGAAACAGACTTTGAAGGGCCCGAGAGTATGACACAAAGAGACAGAGCGATGGAAAGAAAGAAATGGAGAAGAGAGACTCTACTTAACTTTAAAGTTTGGGGGCCTCCCCTGGGTGAGGAATTGCTTCATCCAAGTCCTATGCAACCAGCGTGAGGGAATTTGCCCAAGGGGAGGCTGGACCAGTGTCTCCAGTCCACTGGAGTAAGCCCGTCATCCCTGAAGCAGAGCTCCCTGACCCTTCCACTCAGCCTGTCTGTGACCTTTGGCTCCATCCAAGGAAGCCCAGAAGGGGTGCACATGCTGTTCACTGCTTCTAAATCCTGCCCGCCTCCTTTAGAGCTCAAGTCCCATGGCCCATAGGAAGCTGCCTAGCCCCTCCCACCCCATATAGTTTTGTGTACCCAGTTTTATTTCTCTCAGGGCCGGCCCTGACTCTACCCTTTCCAAACTCTAGCTTCCCTTTCTCCTGCCCTGGGGCCTCACCTGGGCAAATCCTTATCCATCAAAATCTTTATTAATTGAATGACTGACCTAAGACCTTCAACAACAGATGAAAGGACCCTAATGAATGAATTGGACAACCCTTACTTGAGCACCTACTATGTGCTAAGGAGCTGGGAGCAGTGTGGACCAAGGTGCACAGTGACGTCCATGGGGGAGCCCAGGCCATCATGGGGCCACAGAAAAGGAGGCACTGAAGCTTACTTGAAGTGTGGAGAGTGGCTGCAGGGAAGGCTTCTTGGAGGAGGTGGCCTCTAAGCTGAGGAAGGAAGAGATATCAGCTAGGTGAGGGGATAAGAGAGTCAGGGAGGTTGGGGCAAAGGGAGGAAGGGTGGGCGGGAATCTGGCATTCTGGGAATGGCAAGTGGTTCAGAAGGATTGACGTGGACCGTGAGGCTGTGGGGGTGAGGGAATGAAGAAGGGGCATGTCATGTAAGGCCATAAGAGCCACGTGGGGAGCTACTGAGTCCTCGGTGTGTGTGCCAAAGGAGTAGAGAAATGTCAAATGTGTTGAGGAGGAAAAGAGGCGAAACTGAGAGAGGGAAGAGTCAACTGTGGAGGGATGTCCTCCCAGAAGGTGGGATGTGAGAAAATGAGCTCAGAGGGACAGGAGACAGGGCTCAGCAAGCTGTTTCTGGTCCTTCAGACAATGTGATTCTGGACGACCCTATGTAACCACCCCTGAGTCAAAAAATAGAAGAGGGGCTCTTTTACGTAACAGCCAGAGAAGACTTTGGACAGTTGAACAGAGATCTGAAGAAGATGAGGGCATGTGGATAGGTCGGGGAAGAGCATTCCAGGCAGAGGGAACAGAAAGGGCAAAGGCCCTGAGTGGGATCTGCTGGAGACCATGGGGCGAGGGGTGGCATGAGGTCAGAGAGGCCAGTGGGGATCCAATCGGAAAATCCATGGTGGGTTTTCTCCAGGGGTAATAAGGAGCCATGGGAGGGTTTTCAACAGTCACTGACTGTGCAGCAGCCTAGTGCTTCTCACCATGCTTTATCTCCAGGCAAAAGCGACATGGAGACTGGACAGAGAGCGACCCGAAAAGGCCGGAAACTGGGCTCCAGCCGCCGGCGGCAGACTCGAGAGCCTGCTGATGGCCAGGATGCTCCTGTGGCTGCAGAGCCAGATTCCTGGTCCTCCCAGGCATCTGCAGAGCTGCAGGGCTTCTTTCAGGACTCTGGTGCCCAGGAGAGGGGCTTCGTCACCCGTGAGGACCTGGCAGTGAGTCCAAGACCCCATCCTATCCCTGAACCCCTTTTCTGCAGCCTCCTAAGACGTCCCATACCAGGAAGGTGGGGCTTGCCTGCTCTTTCCCCTTTCTTTCAAACTTTGATTTCAGAAAAGATGAGGAATTTGTTTATACTAACGTGTAAATGACTGATACAACTTTATGTGGCCCTCTCTTCCAGAGACATTAATATTTTAACAAAGGAAAAGGCTTTAAGTCCAAGAAGTAACTTGCAAATGATGTAATTTCAGGCCCAGTGAACAGGAAAATCTTGGGGAGCAGTTACAGTTCTGGAAATCAAACCATATCAATGGCTATAAACTTCAGTGAAACATAAGATCAGCCATGGTTGTGTGTCCTGATAAGGAGTCTTAGGCTGTGTCCTAGACCAGACTGACTCATTTTTCTTTGTTTTTTCCTCATTCCCTGCAAAGGGACCTATGTGGGTTGCTAGAGTCTCACCGGGCCTGCTGTCTCCTCCTGATACTGCTTCAAGCTCCAGACTTGGTGCTTCCCTCACCAAAACTGACCTTTCCTATATTCCAGCCTCAGGGCCACAACAAAGTATGAATGGCTGATGTTAAAATATAATTTTCTAAAGGGTAAAAAAAAAGGAGACTTTCAAGTAAATATAAAATCAACACTTATCAAAGGTCTTACCTAATTAATTTTTGTATTAGTTAGTGAGGGAACCAGTAAGATGTATGATGGGTTCAAAGGGCATTTGAGAGATTAGGATATTTATAGGCAATTTGACAGAAGAGTGTTAAGATAAGATTACTGAGTTCAATTTTAAAAATTGCTAATGTCCAACAGGCCATAAACCTTTGGGGTTATCTGTTCTGCTAGACAAAATTATTTTCATCTCTCCCGGACACAAATCTTCAAGTTAACAAGTAACTTCAGTAAATGTGGGACTTTTTATCCCAGCCCCCTTCTTTCGCCTCCCCTCCCCTCCCCTACTCTGGTTCAAGCCGTTGTTTCTCAGTCTAGTTGTGTAGGACACAGCTCCCTAACCCATGCTGGTGTTATGAGCCTTGCGCTCCCCCCAGGAGGGGCAGTTGGTCTCTGGTCAATGTCAGCGGCTCACAGCAACCCACGCCCAGCTCTCCATGGCAGCCCAGCTCTCAAGCTGTTGTTCACAATCTTAGCTATAGAGGGCACAGCTCACTGGCCCATGTGGGAATCGAACCTGCGACCTCCACCTGAGCCACCGGGCTGGCCCAAGTCTGGGACTTTTAATTAAAGGTAAACTGTGAGATGAATTAAATGCATTGTTCTAGTCTATACCTTTTTGCCTTCTTTTCAAGTTTCGGATAATATTTCTAGGATCATAATCACCACACTTTCTTCTTTATATGAAAAGGGCTGGTCTTACCAGATTTGGCTTGATTATTTCCATAGGCACAGCAAGGGTGGAAATGAAGCCTGGGCCTCCTCGAGTTTGCTCTGAAAATCTAGGCTTTTGATACATTGAGCCATTTCAGCTTCTGTCCAGAAGTTTTCATATGGAATCCTAGGTTGCACTTTTAAAATCTCTGTTATTTACTCTTCTATCTAACGCGACCATCTGTCTCAATTTGCCTGGGACTGGAGGGGTAGCTGGGATGTGGCACTTTCAGGGCTAAAACTGGACAAGTCTTGGGCCGATGGGGATGAGTTGACCTCCCTACTTCTACCGTGTTTCCCCGAAAATAAGACCGGGTCTTACATTAACTTTTGCTCCAAAAGATGCATTAAGGCTTATGTTCAAGGGATGTCATTTTGAAAATCATGCTAGGGATTATTTTCAAGTTAGGTCTTATTTTCGGGAAAACATGGTATTCTAAAGCAAGGAAACCTACCCAAGACTCTCTCTCGACCAACTTTCTCCTGTAGTCCCTATCAATGTGAAGGACCCCCTTTCTTCTTGAGGTTCCCAGTTTTTCTAGGATCCCTCTCCTGCCCAGAAATGGCTTTCCTTATCACCTGGTTCCTAGGAGGACTTTGCAGACATTGGCTCCCTGGGTGTCCCTTAGAGTAGACTTTTTACACCTGATTTAATGAGAACTATTGTTCAGTATGACACTACAGTTACAAAACTGATTTATCTAACTATATCCTAGCATAAAAGATTTTTACTGAACCTGTGTAAATAATTACATTGCCATGGAAAATAAGGAGATTCAGTAAAAGTATTAGTTTTTGAATCAGGAGGGGGTCAGTGAGATACAGATACCATTTAATATGTTTAATTTCATTTTACGAAAGCAATAATCTACTAAACTGAAGATTAGAGAGCTCGAGAAGACAGAAAAAGAACTTTCTTATATATCTATAAAAATAGACCAATAAAAATAACACCAACTGTATTCCTAACAAATAACCACAGCTAGATTTCCTTGAATCATTCATTCAGTTCCCTGGAATTCTTGTTCTGCTGGATCGTGGGTGAGCTGGCTGCTTCTGGACTCAAAAGAGTCCTAGAAATCATCAGCCCACTAGCCCAGTCTAAAGGTTGGCTAATATCAGCTGGGCGTCCTCCCAAGTGAAACATCAGTTGTTCAGAGAACCTGATGCAGTTCTTTCCTACTAGGCTTTGAGTCTGTCCTTTGTGGAAGACACAAACTGTGACCTGCAGCTTTTAACTGAGCCTGCAGGCAAGGGTAGGGAAGGAGAAACTTATTTAGTAACGACACTGAAAGGCTGTGGTTATTTTTTACAGTAACCAATAATATCAGAGTGGAAGAGAGTAAAGTTCTCTCTTGGGATACAGTACATAACTATTTCATGAGGGTTTCACCAGTATTTGCCCTGAAGATAACATATTATGGATAGCAAAGGCATAGAGAAATCTCCAGGGCCTTCCCATAAGGCATACAACTTCTGAAATAGTTATATTTATAGCATTTTACCTATGTAAGCTTAGCCTAGGAAAGGCTGAACATCTCTTCTGATTTGACAGTTCTTCCCACGATGCTCTTCTTTTTTGCACCCAAGCCATATTTAATATCAGATTTTGTTACAGGTGAAAGCCTCAGTTTTTATTTTCTTCTACATGCAAAAAATATTACAACATTTTTCTTTATTGATAATGCTCAGCTTATTATATTTTAGGAGCAGATATTAAACACAACTGTATTAATAAATCTCAATGAACTTTTAAAATGCCTTATAAGTTGTCCAAAAGGACATAAGAAATATTTCAGCATCAAGGATTTGAAGTAAGAATTTCTTTATAATTTTTGAAAATGATTTTTTAATGTTTTTTTTAATTGAGGTATAATTGACATACATTATATTAGTTTCAGGTGTACAACATAATGATTTGATATTTGCATATGTTGCAAAATGATCACCACAATAAGTCCGGTTACCATTAGTCACCATAAAGTTACAAAAATTTTTTTTGTTGTGATAAGAACTTTCAAGATCCACTCTCCTAGCTACTTTCAAATAAGCAATACAGTATTAATAACTATAATCATAACGCTGTACATTATATCCCCATGACATTCATTTTATAACTGGAAACTTGTATCTTTTAACCCCCTTCACCCATTTAGCCCACTACCCACCCTCCACCTCAAGCAACCACCAATCTGTTCTCTATATCCATGAGTGCGGGATTTAGAAAAAAAAATTGTTGTTTTTAGATTCCACATATAAGTGAAATCGTATGGTATTTACCTTTTTCTGTCCGACTTCTTTCACTTAGCAGAATGCCCTCAAGTTCCATCCCTGTTGTTGCAATTGGCAAGATTTCATTCTTTTTGATGGCTGAATAACATTCCATTGTATATATGTACCACATCTTCTTTACCCATTCATCCATAGATAGACATCTAGGTTGCATCCATAACTTGTCTATTGTAAATAATGCTGCAGTGAACATTGGGTTGCATATGTCTTTTTGAATTAGTGTTTCCATTTTCTTCAGCTAAGTACCCAGAAGTCGAATTGCTGGATCATATGGCAATTCTATTTTTAATTTTTTGAGGAACCGCCATACTGTTTTCCACAGTGGCTACACCAATTTACCTTCCCACCAATAGTGCACGAGGGTTCCCTTTTCTCCACACCCTCGCCAACGCTTGTTATTTCTTGCCCATGATGCTCTTGTAATAGTGGTAAAGTAGTTAATAAATATAGAGAAAGATATCCTGAAGTTTTTTTCTAAATTTAGGATCTGATCTAGGGAAGCAAAATGAAAAGAGCTATCAGAGAACTAGTACTTCGTTACCTATTTAATCAAAGTGACAATAAAATAAAATATTTTGAAATAAATAAGAAGGTAACACAATTGCAAGGATATTTAGCTCTTTCATAAGAGAGTTACCTTGGATTTTTGTTTTTAAAAAATTAGAACATGATAAAGCCAAAACATAGCAGAGAAAATTATTCTGTTGAGCTATGGAATCAGTTATCTGGGCAACTTACACAGAAGATAAATAGTCACTTCTTTTTCACCCTTGCTAAGAGCTCTAAAACCAATTTATCATTTTAATCGAGATGGAGCCCAATTCTAGTTTTGCATTAACTGTAACACGTGGCAGTAAAAGTTTCAAAAGTTTTGTTTTTAATTTGTTTTTAAACCCATCAAAATTGAGGTAAATTTAGCACAATGCTAGCATATTTCATAGCTCATTTTCAGACTCAGGTATTATAAATCAAGGCAAATAAGATTTCCTTTCAGCAAACCCTTTACCATTTTCTATATCTATTCAGGTTTTGCCTTTTTATATTTTTTCATGTTCTGGAACAACCAGACACTTTAAGACAAAGCCACTTCCTTATCCCTTGGAAAGCAACAACACACCCCACTTTCATTGTAGACACAATGTATTTCTCTGTCACTATTATTCCCAGTATATCTCAAACACCTGTAGTGATTATAACTTTTTTTTTTAATGATACTGCACAACTTTTTTTTTTTTTTTTTTTTTTTTTTTAATTGGGGAAGGGGAACAGGACTTTATTGGGGGAACAGTGTGTACTTCCAGGCCTGTTTTTCCAAGTCAAGTTGTCCTTTCAATCTTAGTTGTGGAGGGTGCCGTTCAGCTTCAAGTTGTTGTCCTTTCAGTCTTAGTTGTGTCGGGCGCAGCTCAGCTCCAGGTCCAGTTGCCGTTTTCTAGTTGCAGGGGGCGCAGACCACCATCCCTTGCGGGCATTGAACCGGCAACCTTGTGGTTGAGAGGACGCACTCCAACCAACTGAGCCATCCGGGAGCTCAGTGGCAGCTCAGCTCAAGGTGCCTTGTTCAATCTTAGTTACAGGGGGCGGAGCCCACCGTCCCTTGCGGGACTCAAGGAATTGAACTGGCAACCTTGTGGTTGAGAGCCCACTGGCCCATGTGGGAATCGAACCGGCAGCCTTCGGAGTTAGGAGCATGGAGCTCCAACCTCCTGAGCCACCCGGCCGGCCCATTTTTTTTTTTTTTTTTTTTTTTTTTTGATTATAACTTTTAACCAAAGTAATTAACCTCTATTTCACAGAATGAAGTGGGGAGTAAATAACTGACTTATGTTAAGCATTTTAGTAGACTAGTAAAGCTCACAAGGACAGATGACATGACTTTCTACAATCACACATATTCCTTGCATAACTTTTTAAAAAGTTGTGATAAAACATACCTAACATGAAATTTACTGCTTGAACCATTTTTATGTGTGGAGTCCAGTGATATTAAGTAATTCACATTGTTGTGCAACTATCACCACCATCCATCTTCAGAACGTCTTCATTTTCCCAAACTGAAACTCTGTACCCATTAAACAGTAACTCTCATTCTCCTATTTCCCTAGCCCTGGAAACCCCGATTTTACTTTCTGTCTCTATGATTTGACTACTTTAGTTCCCTCATATAAGTGGAATCATATACTATTTGTCTTTTTGCAATTGACTTACTTCACTTAGCGTGATGTTCTCAAGATTCATCCATATTGTCGTATGTGTCAGAACTTCCTTCCTATCTAAGGATGGATAATATTCCATCGTATGTGTGTACCACATTTCATGTATCCATGCATCCCTTGATGGACATTTGAGTTGCTTCCATCTTTTAGCTGTTGTGAATGTTGTTGCTATGAACATGGGTATACAAATATCTACGAGTCCCTGCTTTCCCCTCCATAACTATTTAAAGTGCCAAAAATGAATTCACTCATTAACATGATCCAAAGATATAGCTGCTCTCCAGCATGTGAAAGTAAAACGACATAAACTTAAAATTATGCTTAGCAATCAAGGTTTAAGTATTAAAATGTTCTTAACGTAATTTAATATTAATTCAGGTTTTTCAAATTATTAAGGATCTTGGAAACTGTTTAAGGCGACACACTACAAAGTATAAGTACTGTTGACGTAAAGTTTGTTAGAATAATTAATCAATATAGTTGAACACAAATTTATATTTTTATAATCTTAAGCATTATGTGCAGATAACGTTGGTTTATTTGATCAGTAAGACAAAATAAGAAGTGTAGGATATTGAGATTAACTAATTTCTTCACAAAAAAACAGATCCAGATCTTATGAAAAATAAAATGTATGCTTGTATCATACTAAATATAATGCAGAGAAAACACAGATAACCATTATGTGTGTCTTGCAAACCAAAATTATTAAACCGATCTAATTTGTCCAAAGATTCACCTTAATTATATGAACCTGTCTCCTTAAAAGTTTTCTGAGCAAACAATTTCTTGTAAGAGGGATTTTAAAAAAACGTTTAGCACCTTTAAAGCATTAGAAGTTCAGTTTCTTTATTTTCTGTGACTTCGGGAAACATTAGATTTACATAAGCACTTATTTATCCCTACAAACCAACGAACACAAAACCCCTGGAAGAGACATAGTTACTATAAGTTACTAATAAACTTCAGCTGTAGAAAAAGATTTCACACTCACAATAAAATTAAAAGCTTTTCTGAATTACAGACACGTAGACGCACTGACATAGAGAATGTCTGGCTTCATTTCTACAACTTCAGCTTTAGGTCAAAAGTCAACACAGCAGCACAAAAACTCAGCAGTCCAGATCTCACAGAGCTGTTCTCCTTCCCAGTAGGTATAAAATTCCTGACTGATTTGAGGTCACATGTAGAAAAACAAACACCACCACCACCAGCGAAAGATTAGCAAGTCAGATTTTCTATTGTCTCACAACCAACCGACACTAGGGGTCTGTCATGTATGGCAAAGAGATCACTGAATGGTCAGTCCATAAAATTGAATTCCCCATCATTGTTGCCACCAAAAGCAAAAACACAAATATAGTAAAAAGGAAAAGGAAAAAAAATAATTAAAGAAAGAAAGAAACTAGAGAAACAGAATCAGCAAACTGAAAGTTCTATCATATCACACTTGGGATTCCCTCCGTGTGCCAAGAAAGTGCCTGGACTTACAGAGCCCCTGGGGGCACTTCTCCAACAATGCAGTTTATTTGATTCTGACGCAGAATCCACTGGGGCATCTCCATGGAACTTCTCAAACTGTTCATTTCCAATGAGGTAAATCATGACCCTTAAGCGAAAATAAAATGAATACATATTGAAATTTTTATTATGAATGATCGAAAGCATTTTAAAAGCGAGGTAATTTAACAAAGAAATGTCACAATCAGATGGCTGAGTTAGATTTTTAAAAGCTGATTAATGTCCAACAGGCCATAAATCTTTGGGGTTGCCTGTTCCAACAGACAAAAACAATTTACATTTCTCCTGGACAAAATCTATAAGTTAACCTATGACTTCATTTAACGTGGACCTTTCATCAGTCCCATGAGATGAATTACTCGTATTTGCAATTCTATAGTCTAGAAGATGCTTATGTGGCTTCTGCTCCTGTCGAATACTGAAAGGAAGTGCTGTGCACCTTTTGGACTTATTTTTTAATTTTTATTATTTTTTAAATTTTTATTGGGGAATATTGGGGAACAGTGTGTTTCTCCAGGGCCCATCAGCTCCAAGTCGTTGTCCTTCAATCTAGTTGTGGAGGGCGCAGCTCAGCTACAAGTCCAGTTGCCGTTTTCAACCTTAGTTGCAGGGGGCACTGCCCACCATCCCATGTGGGAATTGAACCAGCAACCTTGTTGTTGAGAGCTCACGATCTCACCACCTGAGCCATCCAGCCACCCCTGGACTTATTTTCAAGTTCCAGATAATTTTTGTACACCGATAAACACATTCTGGGAAGGATTAGCTACTGTCCTCTATTAGGGTCCTACAAGGATAAGACTCAGAACAGATGAATATTGGATGAAGAAAGGAAACAGGTGTGGAGAAGTTCAAAGCTCTGCTGAGAGAGCTGTCTTGCGTGGGGGCTGGGAGTCTCAAGGGTAGGCTGTGGGTCAGGTTAGGCATGGGACTTCAAAACGGGAGAGAGAGGACGTGGGGATGGCTGAAGACAAACATCCCCTTTTTGAGGGTGGCTCAGAGCCTTCCCCAGTGGGACTAGCACTCAACTTACCCCTTCCTTACAGATGGCCAAGTTCAGCTTCCTGGTCAGTGAGGAGGAGCCGGAGATGATCTTTGACTGGGTGGATATGGAGCGAAAGGGACGCCTCTCCCTTGAAGAATTCAGCTCTGGGCTCAGTATGTCTGTCCTGGGAGGGCCCCTGGGGACTTACTGCACAGCCAGTGTGCCCAGCATGGGGCGAGGCTGGGCTGACAGGAAGGGCAACAGTGACACTTTACCAACCAGAGGACCTTCACAACATCCCTGAGAGAGTTCAAGGCAGGGATGAGAATCCTGATTACTGTGAGATGAGAACACTAGCCTGGGTGGAAAGGCAGTTGGTTGCAAGCAGATGTGATCCCTTCTGTTCCCACCAGCCAAAGCAGTTCATTGGTTGGCGGCTCCCCTGAGTATCCCCCCTCCTCCAGAGAGGCCTCCAGGCTTGCTTTCTGATGCGCGGCTTGTCTTCTCCCCAACAAAAGGCTTCTCTTGAACAAGAGGTTAAGCACCCCCTATCCTTGAGACCACAAGCCTTGTTTCTGGCTGTGGAATTCTGGCTTTGGTTAAGGGAATTCTAGGTCCCAGGGAGCAGCAAAGGGTGAAATTTAGTGGGTGGGACTTCCCAGGTTCTTAGCCCCCACTGGGCAGGGCTACTCCGAGACCTGCTTCTCCATACAGGCCCAAAAGGACCTAAAGAGACCAAGGCTGGCAGGAAACAACACTCCCATTGATCTCGATGGGGGAAGACCTTTTGGCCCAGGGAATGGTAGGTGTGGTGTCCTCGTAGAGACCCTGCAAACATGGCTTAGCCTTAAATGTCTGTAAAGCCATCCAGATTGCTTAAGTCTGCTGAGTCTCCAAAAGTTTGGGGGACAACAGAGAGAGGCCAAGAATCTGTATTTATGAGTTGAGACCACCCCAGGAGGTGGTTGCTCCAGTTCTGGAGATTGAGAAGCCGAGACGGGGAGGGGGAATTGGGGCCTGGAATCAGGGTGCGGGGTGGGGTCAGAGGGAACATTGTTGTCCATAGAGCTCCAAGGGCCATCTTCACATCTGTACCCAATTGTGCCCACCATGCCGGGGACTTCCCAATGCCTATGGAACAAACTCGAAACCCTTTCCTGGGGCCCACAGGGCAGCATCATCCAGACTCTGCCAACCTCTTGGATCTCGCTCAATGCTACTCGCCTCCTCCAAAGGGCCAATATGGCTCCTACCTCAGGGCTTTTGCATGTGCTATTCTCTCTGTCTGGCATATATTTCCCTAGGAATCCACATGGCTTGCTCCGTCTTGTTATTCCCATTTTAGTTCCAATGTCACTTCCCTGGGACACTCCTGACCACTCCCTCTAAAACAGACACTGTCCAGTTTCTCAATGAAAATTATCTTCTTTACTCTTTTAGCTCACTTAGTACATTTATTTTAAAAAGTGTATCCCTTTCAGCACTCAAGTGAATGTCAGCTCTATTAGGGATTTTGGCTAATTTTGTCCCCAGCACATAGTAGATGCTCAATAAACATCCCTTGACTAAATGAATAAAGAATATGTTGGCCACTATGGAGCTGCTGTGTGACTTCCAGAAAGTCTTTTGGCCTCTCTGGACCTCAGAGTTCATCTGTAAAATGGGCACAGTGTCTACCTTGAGTAGACTCCCAAAATTGACATGAGGAATGTATGAACCTGACCGACAGAGATATAACTATTTCCCCAACGGCTGGAGTAGGGTAAGGTGGGAGGTCAGGGGCTGAGCCCAACCTCACGCTGTTCCTTTGTGTCCCCTTCTGTCCCACAGAGATGATCTTTGGCTCAAGCCCGAGCACCCAGAGGCTCCGCAAAAGGAGGCCACTGTCCTCCAAGCGAGGATCTGTGGCCACCAGCTTCCCAGTGCTGGAGGAGGCTGACGCTGAGGAGAAGGAGGCATTTTTTGCCTTCATGGAGCAGCTGGGGGCTGGCCACTTGCTTTCTGAGTAAGGCCAGCACAGTGTGTGTGTGTGGGGGGGCAGGGTGGAGAGTGGGGGAAGGACAGGCAGGCACTGCCAGTCAGTGTGGGCGAGGACTCACCTGGATACAGTGCCAAGGTGCAAATCCTGGTTTGGCCACTTGTTAGCTGTGTGACCATGGGCAAGTGACCTAACCTCTGACCTGTTTCCCCCGCTACAGAGTGAGCATCACAGCTCTTATGAGGCCATGTGTGGTGACGCCTGCTCACGAGGAGTCCATCCTACCCCAGCCCCTCCCTCCCTGTCCGGCCCTAAGAAGGATTATGAGCTGAGGTGTCAGCTTCCCAAGTGTACTTACAGTCTTAAAAACACAAGGCTTCCTGAGGGTGCCTTTCTTAAGCCAAAAAGAGGGACCCCTCTAGAGTGATGTCAGACATGGTGATGCCCTGGGTTGGCAGGTTTGGAGACAAGAGGGAATTTCCTCCAAACTGTCTCAGCTTCTGGGCTGCGGTTTACTCATGCTTAGAGAATGGGGGCCCTGCCTAAAAACGCCCCTGTCACACCCTTTAGTTCCCACTGGGTCTACGGAGCCAGCAAGAGGATTGCCCAGGTTCACCCACCCCACAGGGTTCTGTGAGGACAAGCTCTAGAGGGCGGGGCCCAGTGTTGTCGGGCAGGCAAGGTGGGACGTAAGGTACAGGCTGGCGGGGTAGGTGTGGTGGGGAGCCATTTACCCACTTGGCAGCTTGGCCTGGGCTCAGCCTTCTGGCACCTGTCTTTACGACTTAATTAAATCCATGTGAAAGCAGCATTTATTAAGTGCCAAGCCCCAAGCTTTCACTGGGTACTTTCACTGGCCAAGTCTCATTTCTAGCAAACTTGCTGGGCAGGTATCAGCCTCCCCATTTTACAAATAAGCCCAGAAGGGGCATGGGACTTGCCAAAGGTCACACAGCTACAGAGTGGGAAAAGAGAGAAAGCAGATGGAAGGCCTGGGCAGTCAGGCTTCCAAGGCCCCCTCCCCACAATTCATCACCAAACCATAGAGACGAAGTGTTATGGGGGTTAGAGAAGGGAGAGGGCACATCTGGGAAGGGTTCCTGGAGGAGGTGGCATTTGATTGCACCTGTAGGTGGTAAATAGATTTTTGTAGCCCAGGTGCCCAAGTCTCTTGGAGTGTTGCCATTAACAACAAGGACTGGGGCTCCCCCTGCTTTTGGCCCCCCTCGTGTCTCCTCCCCTCCCCAGGCAGGCAGAAATCTGGCAGCTGTGGGGGAAGCTGCGGCAGGAGGAACCCCAGCTGGCAGGCAATCTGGAGGGCTTCCTGGCCAAGATGACCAGCCGCCTGCAGGAGGCTCGGGCCGACAAGGAGGCTCTGGAGCTGACCCTGAGGAAGTGAGTGGGGGCCGGGGGTCCTCTCCCATTTGGCATCTGGCACATAGTGGGTGCTGTCTACATTTTAGTTGAACCTTAATTGAATTCCCTCAGCTCCAGAAGAACAGAGGCCAGGGCTCCATAGCAGGACCTGGGAGCTGGACGGGGAAGAGCTGAGCTGGAAGAAGGGGTGACTTAGGGGACCTGTGGGGAGGACAGAGTTGGGCCCTTAGCAGGAGTCGGAATGCCGAGTGTGTCTTGGTGCGGGCAACTGTGGCAGCCAACTCCAGGAGCACTGCTCACGAGGGTTACAATGTATGTGGTGGCCCTGGGGTTGGCAGGGGCACAGCCTGCAGGGGATCTGAATTATGGAGGTAGGGCGATATTGACAGGAAGTGGGGACAGAGTGATGGGGCAATGGGGACCAATATTGTGATGGTTACAAGAGTCAGTGTGATGGGATCAGGATGACAAATGTCAAGGGCGTAGGGGTCAGGGGCTGTGATTAGGATGACTGTTCTCAGAGTGACAGGGGTCAGTAACCGCTGACCCCTGAGGTGAGCAGTAAGTATGGATGGACTTCAAACTGAGGTCCAGTCCACCTCTGCCAGCAGCAGAGTCCCAGGGTGCTGATGGGCTGCCTGGCCTGCCTCCCACCCCTTCCAGGCGGGACTCTGACCACCACCGAGAGGTCCAGCAGCTGTACGAGGAGATGGAGCAGCAGATCCGCCAGGATAAGCAACGGCTGCAGGCTGAGGTGAGCTCCCCGCTGCAGCCTGTCCCTTCCCCCTGCCCTGGACTCCTCTGCGGGCTAAGCAGTGGGGCCAGTGAGTGGCCAGTGTGGGGTAGCAGGAGTTGCTGGGAGTGGATCCTCTCATACCCCGCATCAGAGAGGTGGGGTGAGGAGTGCTGAGTCTGAGCCCCCTGCCCCTCTCTGCTAGGTCTCACTGTGTCCCCTGAAGCCAGTCCTTCCGCCCTCTGGGCCTGTTTCCTTGTTGCCACAATCTAGGGTTGCGCCAGGGAAGTTGTCCTGAAACCTCCTCCTTGCTGGGACATCCTGGACCCTGGACCCCAGGCCTGGGTGGAGGTGAAGTGTGGGGAGGGCCAGCGCAGCCCAGCTGGGTCTTAGATTCCTCAGTACGGGAGCTGAGACCTCTCTGCTCCCCAGAGCGCCTCCCGGAACCTGGCGCTCAGCTCCCAGATGCAGGAGGTCCTGGAGGCCAAGGAGCGTGAGGTGCACCAGCTGACGGAGGGCCAGAGGGAGGTGAGTGACAGGGCCTCCCCGGGAGCCCAGTTTCTGAGGATTCACAACCTCTGACACCCCTCTCCTAAGGATTCACTGGGCTGGCGAGGCTCCCACATGAGAGTCGCCCCCTGGGAAAGAGGTGTCTGGGGCCCTTTTCTGAGATGAGGCCAGATAGTACAGTGGGAGCACTGGGACACGAGTCAGAAGGTCTAGGTTCAAATCTCTGGGGTTCCACTGAAGAGCCATGCAAATCTGAGGGAATATCTTTGCTTGTCTTGGCCTTAGTTTCTCCATCTATAAAATGGGAATAGCCAAATCCACTGCATCTCCCAGGCTAAGTATGTCAAGTGAGGTAATAAATGGGACATAATTAGCCTGGGCAAACATAAGGTCTGAACGCTGAAGAGGCTTGGTGATGGGCTGGTGTTCAACTCTCATCTCAATTATCAGCCGAGTGACCTTGGGCAAGTTTTTAACCTCTCTGAATCTTGGTTTCCTCATCAGACAGATGGAGATCAGAACTCTTGCCTTAGCAGGCTGCTGTGATGATTAGAGATACTATATTTGAGGGCTTAAGATGGTACCTGGCACATAGTAGGTGTTTTATACATCACAGTTGATACTGACTCTGAATCTGACCTGGCTTCCTGCTGCGCTGACACCCCAGGTCTCGCAGCCTATGGTTACTTCCAGTTTGCACCGTGGCTAAGTCTTTGGGTCTGAGACTTTGCCCCACCGTCTCTTACTTCCTCAACTTCCAAACCACTGACCTTAGTAAAATCGCCATCTGTGGTGACCAGGACATCTGTGTCCCTTTAGCACTGGGTACGGTCCCCCACCATTGCCTTGGCTGGCCCTGTCACCTGGTCTCGCCTTCCCAAAACGGTTGATGTCCCAGGCGCCTCTGCAGCAGCTGCTCCTTGGAAACTGAGGCAGTCCCCTTCTGCCAAGGGAGAAGTTTGGACTTTCTGCATGGGACAATTTTGTCCTGTCCCCTGTGGATGTGAAGCCCCTCCCCTCAGGCCCTTCATTCCTTCACCCAACAACTATTTAGGGCACACCTACTGTGTACTAGGCAGAGTTCTAGGTTCTGAGGAACATGATAGACACAAACCCCTGCCCATGGAGTTATTGTCTAGCCAGGGAGACGGATGATAAACAATATAAGCAAGTAAATATTAGATAATGAAAGTGCTAAGGAGAATAAAGTAACACAGGGCCAGGGGACAGAAGGGTTTTGATAGAGGAGCCAAGGAAGGCCTCAATGAGAGGATGACATTGGAGACAAGACCTGAAGGAAGTGAGGGATGGGCCATGGGATACCGGGGGGAACAGCAGTCCAGGCAGAGGGAACCGTGAGTGCAAAGGCCCTGAGGTGGCCATGAACTACAAATGTTCAAGGAACAGCAAAGAGACATGTGGGCTGGAACAGAGGGAGGGGAGAGTGGGAGTGGGAGAGGCGGTCGGAGACGTAACAGGGCTGGGTTAGGAGAGTCTGTTAAGGACCGTGGAGGCCATTGTGAGGGCTTTGCTTCCCACTCTGTGGTCAAGCAGCTCTCTGTCTCCAAGTCACATGACTTGCTGCTGGATCAGGCGCTCCCTGCATACCAGATGGGGCTGAGCAGCCATTGCAGAGCTTTGAGCAGAGGAGGGTATGGTCCTATTTACGTTTCGGGCCCATGTGGAGCTGGCAGTTTGCGTTTCTTACACAGTCCCCTCTCTTGTCCCTACCCTAACAATTCAAATGTCTCTCCTGGGTGGGACGTCATGGAGCTAATTAGGCCAAAGGTGGGTAACCACCACCCCGCCCCCACTCCTATGTTTTAAGCTGGCTCTCCAGGAGCCTGGAGTTTGTGCTCCACAGTGGCTTTGGAAGCCTGTTCGCTGCCCTGGAGGGCAGCTGGGCTCCTCACGTCCTCACCCTCCACCTCCTGCAGCTGGAGACCCAGCTCCACCGCCTCAGCAGCACACACCAGGAGGCCAGCTCGGAGAACCAGCAGCTTCGGCAGACCAAGCATGACCTGGCTGGGCAGCTAGAGGAGGTGCAGGAGCAGCTGCAGGTGACCAGGGGGCACCTGAACGTCGCTAAGGGCCGTGTGTCCTGGCAGATGGAGGAGGAACCAAGGCAAGTGACTGCCATCCCTGGTTTAGTGTGAAGACCAGAGGCTTCCTGGAAGAGGGGAGGGAGGCTCTGAGTTCTCTGAGGCTCTGGTCACCACCCAGAACACACAGCCCCTTCCTTGACATCATCTCATGGCAATATTTCCTTGCTGAGATTATCATGCCCATTTCTCAGACGAGGAAACTGAGGTACAGAGAAGGGAAAGTCACGTGCTCATGATAACACAACTGGGATTCAAACACACACACACACACACACTCACACACACACAGGCACTCACTCTATTTATTACAGTTCAGAGAGGTGGGATGGGCCAAAAGGGTCAAGGAAGGATTCCTGGAGGAGATGAGGCTGCATATAAGCCTTGAAGGATGGTCAGGATTGGATGAGGGGGCGGAGTGGGGAGTCCATGCCAGGTGAGAAGGACCACTGAGCAAAGACTGAGAAGGAGGGCCAGCCGAGGGGTGTGCAACTGATGGTGAGGGACAGGAAGGAGTGACATCTGCCTGCCCCTCTCCTGAGCTTGGTTTCCCACACCTTTTCTAGTGTCCCCAGAGCAGGTGAGGAGAAGGCGCCCGACCCTCAGGCAGCGTCCTCTGAGGAGGCTCCTCTGCCCGGACTGTTTGGGGACAACGATGACTGGGACCAGCTCCTGAGCAGCTTCAACAGCCCCCCACACAGAGCCCTGCAGCTCTATTGGAGCCCACCCCCAAGCCCGAGAGCCCCGTCAGGCCCCCAAACACCTCGAGTGGTCAGGCAGATCTCCATCTCAGATCAGCAGGAGTTCCTGTTTGGTCGGGAGCCATCTTCAGATCCAGATGGAGCTCCAAGGAGCCCCTCTGGGGTGCTTTCCAGGGCCAAGGAAGGGAAAGGAGAGGACCCGGATGGACAAGACATCAGGCCAGAGCAGCCTGTCCAGCCTCACAGCCTGGAACCTAAGGAGGAGTCAGGGCCTAGCCCTGAGGCCCACTTTCCCTGGGGACTCCCCAGGGCCCCAACTGGGGAGTCAGGGAGCCTGGTGGCAGCTGCACTCAAAGTGCTCATTCCTTTGGAGGATGGACCACCTCCCCATGTGACCTCTCCCCCTCCCCAGGCCCCAGCTGGTCCCAGCAAACAGTTCCATGCCTCGTATCAAGATGATAAGGACTCCTGGCCTGGGCCTGTCCCAGCCAAGCCAACCAGGCAGAGAGAAACCTTCCATCAGGACCCACACACTGCTGGCTCTGAGCCAGGACTGGGGTCCCCAGGAGCTGGAGCCTTCGCCCCAGGGCTGGCTGATCCCTCCCAGGGTCTGGAGCCTGGAGCCCAGGCTCCCACAGAGGGACCAGAGCAGGGCAAGCCAGGCCCGGATGTTCTGGAGGGTCTTCGTGGGGGGCTGAGAGAAAATCATGGCCAGGTCCTTGGGCCAGATGGGCTGCCTGCCCTCCCCCACCAGAGTCTGGAAGAGGAGCTCAGGGCTGAGGAAAGGAAACAGTTGGGTGGAGGAGGGCAAGGCCTCAGTTCAGAGCAGTCAGTTGAGGCTCAGGGCCTGAAAACTGGGCGTTCAGAACACCCCCAGAGAGATTCTCTGCTTGCTCCTCAACTACTTGACACACCACAGGCTCTAGCTGAAGCAGAAGCCCCTGCTCCTGGAAAACTGTCACCTCCAAGGGGCTCTCCCCTGAGAGGGGCTCAGCCTAGGGGTGGAGCAGGGCCCCAGGAGCCCATGCAAACCCTGCCCATCACGCCTGAGCTGGAAACCCAACCCGTGCTTCCACCTACAACTGCTCACACAGAAGGAGACCAAGGTGCCCTACAATCCAGGGAGCCACGGGCAGAGAACAGGCCTGAAGACCCAGGAACAGACTCCAGGGAGGCTGGGCTGACCCCGTCATCCCCAGGGGACCCGACAGCCAGCCAGCCTCCAGCCGACCCTGATTACATCTTCCATATCATCTTCCTGGGAGACTCGAATGTGGGCAAAACATCCTTCTTGCACCTGCTGCACCAGAACACCTTCGCCGCTGGGCTGACAGCTACTGTGGGTAAGAGCCCACTTGGGAGAGGGCAGCGGGGGAAGGAGGGGAGACTCAGGGGCCCTCTCAACGAGCCTGAGCAGGCCCGGAGCAAGCCATCCCTAAAGAAGCTGCAGGTTCTGTCCTGGCCACAGGCCCTGCCTTAGACAGTGTTTTATATGGGCATACACTTACTATTTTACTAATCACGTCTAATTACAGGTAATTTGCTTTTTTCTGCATTGATCTGATTAGCTTATAATGTGCCACATCAACAAAGCACCCTGCAATTTAGATGCCAGTGCTAGTTGATGCTGAAAACAAGCAAGTCTCCACCCACTGGTTGGGTTTGTTCATAACTAGGCCCAGGCCAGCCAGCCAAGCCCTGACAGGAAGTCTCCTTGAGCGAGCTGAATATTTTGCACAGAATGTATTTGTAGAGTGTGGTAGGATAGGAACCTTGGCGCCTGAGTTCAAAATCCCGGCCCACTTACGAGCCATATGCACTTGGACAAATGATTTATCCACTCTGAGCCCCCAAATCTTCATCTGCATAATGGGGACAGCAATAGCGCTGGCTTTTTCTTTTTTAATTTTATTGGGGAATATTGGGGAACAGTGTGTTTCTCCAGGGCCCATTAGCTCCAAGTCATTGTCCTTCAATTTACCGTATTTCCCCGAAAACAAAACCTATCTGGAAAATAAGCCCTAGAATGATTTTTCAGGATGACATCCCCTGAACATAAGCCCTAATACGTCTTTTGGAACAAAAATTAATGAGACCTGGTCTTGGAAACATGATAGTTGTGGAGGGCGCAGCTCAGCTCCAAGTCCAGTCGCTGTTTTCAATCTTTAGTTGTTGAGAGTTTGCGCTCTAACAGCTGAGCCATCTGGCCACCCCTAGTGCTGACTTCTTAGAAGTGGTTGTTAAGGATTAGTTCGGTTAATACATGTCAATCTCTTAGAATAATATCTGGGCACGTAGTAAGTGCTAATAAATATTACTTATTTTTCTTGTTATTATTATCAGTAAATATTTCGTAGTGTTGAAATCAGTGGCTCCTGCAAATGAAATGTCCCAAAGCACAAAGCTTCTTTTCCCTAAAAGTATTGGGACATATGGCCACTTGCATGTTTTATGGAACCACAGAAAAGCAAGCTCATGGAAATGAAGAGGAAACCCGCTTGGGGACAAACATGGAGTGACCCACGACTTTGTGTCAGTCAGGGTGCATGCTGACTGGGGACCAGTGCCAGACCAGTGGATACATGACAGCCCCCACACAACTGAAGCCCAGGACAAGTTCTCAAACTTTTCTTTGCCTAAGAATCCTCACCTGAGCAGTCAGTTAAAAATGCAGTGTGCTGTGGAGTGGGGAACCCATGGCAGGCCTGGCCTGATGCTGAGTAGGGTCAGGGAGTCTGCTGAACCACCATTATTAATCCTCTAAGTTACTGGTTACCGACCACCTACGATGCACCTGGCATCTTACATCCATGCCGTATTCCTTACAACGGGCTTCCCTACAACTGAGTCTCCCCCCCATTATTATGTAGTAAGATGACTCCAGAAAATTCAATCAAGGAAAACACAGATCACATAATTGTAAAAAGACAGAGCAAGCCAGCATGCACTGCTACCCTGTTTCCCCGAAACTAAGACCAAGCCGGACCATCAGCTCTAATGCGTCTTTTGGAGCAAAGATTAATATAAGACCCGGTATATATTATATTATATTATATTATATTATATTATATTATATTATATTATATTTTATATTATATTATACCCGGTCTTATAGTAAAATAAGACCGGGTCTTATATTAATTTTTGCTCCAAAACATGCATTAGAGCTGATGGTCCCGCTAGGTCTTATTTTTCAGAGAAACACGGTAGCCAGCCGTGTGTATCTGAGATTCCAAATGTGTGATCCAAATCTGTCCCAGTTCCAGCTGAGGTTTGGTGCCCCCTGGTGGCTGTCATCCATCTGCTTAACCATTGCTGGGGATGATTCTGGCTTCCTGAGTCATGAAAATTCCCCCACTCGGTGTCACCCTCCCCCATTTCCATCCCCCTCTCTCAGAAGATAAGACCGATAGCCTGCCTGCATTTGAGAACAGGGCGGGTGGAGGACCAGAGCCAGAGCCAATTGAGTTATATCTGAATGTGCATTTTTGCCAGGTTTTTCCATATCTATCCCCATTTTTCAGATGAGGAAAACAGAGAATGGAAGACTTGCTTCAATTTCTTGCCCTAGCTGGGCCTCAAAGTTCATACCTGGGGCCACCTGCCTTCCAAGCACATGCACCCAGAAATTTTATTCTCATTTGGGTTCAGCATTTCCCTCTCCCTGAGGCTGCTCATGTAAAAGAACAGATTCCTTGGGAAGGAGAAAACATTATAGTCCTAACCGTTTATGTGGTTATATCGTAATCTGTTTGCGGGGAGAGTGTGGGCACACATGGGTGGATTGAGGGGGGATGGGCAGGGAGGTAGAAAAGTGGGAGTAATGGAGGAGTGACTCAATGCAGAGAATAATTGTTAAGGACTGTTCAGTAGATTACACAGTGAGTATTTAAGCAGAGGCTGGATGTTATTACAGGGGTCTGGATTAAATAACCTCAGAGGTTCTTGCAGACCCTGAATTTCCTACGACCTTCAGGAAAGAGGGTAGTAAAGAGAAGTGGATGTTACAGACAAACTTCTGCTTCACCATTTTGCTGAGGTTAGGTGTCCTGGGCTGCCACTTCTCCCAGCTTCCTGTGGAGAGTGTGATGGTGGGGGGAGGGGGGCTATGGTTTCAGCCACCACCAGGGGCCAGCAGCAGGTGCTCATGGGGATCGTCACCACAAGAGGCCTTAAGAAAAGTGTCTACCAGCTAAAGCTAATATGAAGAGACACCCCTGTCCTGAGCTGGCCTGGGGCCTGCTGTGGGCTCCGCAGAGCCAGGGCTCTGTTAGGAAAAGGGATGGGACAAATAAGCCCCTCTCCATCATTCCCAGTCCACCTGGATTCCTTGGGAAATGGGCGTTGGCATGAGGTGGATCCCAAAGATTCAAAATTTCCCTAGGATGTCACTATTATCGCCATACTGCCAGGGACAGAAAAGGTCTGGAACCATGACCGCAGGGAGGGGTGGGGCTGTGAAATTTGAGGGGCTAGGGTTCAGGGAGATGAGAATTAAGAATGATAATAAAAATTACCACCTCTCAAGCACTGTGTCCCTCCCCCAAACAAGGCTACACCTTGGACGGAAGTCATTTTATCCTCCCAATCACCCTGCACTGTGAGTCTTCGTAAATTGCCACCTGGCAGATGAGGAAGGGAAGCTCAGAGAAGTGAATAACTTGTTTGAGGTCACACAGCCGGTACAGAGGTAGAGGGTGGACAACTTACAGCCTGATCAGTCATTTTACAGCCCAGTCCGGCGCTCCTTCCACCTCCTAGGCTGCCTGTCCACCCCGCCGTCTAGCTGAAGGGGAAGATGCACGCAATAATCAGGAAATGAAGCAATAAGTATTATAAAAATAAAATAATGAAACAGATTTTCCTGAGTAAACTAAGGAATAAACATTGCTGTGCAGTTGGGAAGACAGATACGTTCAAAGACATCAAAACAATGCAAGGAGCCTCGCGCTGGCACCACCATTAGGGTGCAGGAGAGCAGCGGGGTCAGTGAGCCTCAGGGACGGCTTCTTGGAAGACATGGGCTCTTGACTATGGGTGGGATTGGGAGCAGAGGGGAAGCCCGGCAGCCGAAAGTTCCCATCCCCTGGGGCTGGTGTTGGGGACAGGTATATACAAAGTCGGACAATTAAGTTCATGAACACATCCTAGAAAAAGTGCCACATACCTCACTGCTGAATATCACTATGGTCACCTTCAAAGGACTCCCCTTGGGAAGTTATGCACCAATGCCAGTGCCTAGTCCACTCTTCAAAGCAATTTTGGAACTCTTTTCCTGGAATGACCATCAGAGCTGTCGTCGTATTACCCTTGATGTCCTGAATGTCATCAAAATGTCTTCCTTTCAATATTTCCTTTATCTTTGGGTAGAGAAAGAAGTCACTGGGGGCCAGATCAGGTGAGTAGGGAAGGTGTTCCAGTACAGTTATTTGTTTACTGGCTAAAAACTCCCTCACAGACAGTGCCTGTGAGCTGGTGCATTGTCGTGACGCAAGAGCCATGAATTGTTGGCGAAAAGTTCAGGTCGTCTAACTTTTTCACGCAGCCGTTTCAGCACTTCCAAAGAGTAAACTTGGTTAACTGTTTGTCCAGTCGGTACAAATTCATAATGAATAATCCCTCTGATATCAAAAAAAGTTAGCAACATTATTGCAACAAGTTCATGAACTTAATCGTCAGCCTTCGTATTTGGGAAAGCCTTGGCTGGAAGTCCTGGATGGTAACTTGAAAGTAGGCCTAACTCCTCCCTCTCTGTGTGTCCTAGGAGTGGATTTTCGGGTCAAAAACCTACTGGTGGACAACAAGCGCTATGCGCTCCAGCTCTGGGACACGGCTGGCCAGGAGAGGTAATGGGCACTGCCTACATTAGTGGTGTCAGTGTCCCGGGCTGAGCCTGGGGTGCCAAGGGGTGGAGGGCAGCCCGACCTTGAGGAGTTCAACATGGGCAAGAGACTACACAGTGCAAAAGGGGTATCCACCCCTGAAGGCCGTGGGAGGTTGGGGGAGGAGGGGTGAGTCCAGGCCAGTGGGGAAGACGGGCAGCAGACCCAGAGGCCCCCTCGGCCTGGCAGGGCATCTGTGAGGGCCATCTCCATATGTCCCTCAGGGACAGCGACACAATCGCCTGTCCTTCTGACAACACTAGACTTCCACTTTCCAGTTAGGCAGTGTGATCAAAACTTAAAAGGCACTTCTTCTTTGACCCAGCCGTTCCACTTCTAGAACTTCATTCTTCTGATAAACTCATACATAACTATAATAACGGGACTGAGAATGTTCACAGCAGCATTTATATTATGAAACCTTGGAGAGAACCTAAACGTCATCAATAATGGACCAGATCTATAAGTCAGGGTCTGTCAACACACTTGAGTATCAGGAAGCCACAAAAAAGACTGAGGATCCTCTTTTTGTTAAATAGGGAAATAGAAAGTTTATTGACTGGTAAAAACAAAGTATAGATTGCTGAATATGAATGAGTACATGAGTGTTTTACACTTTGCTTGTGTAAAACAGGGGACAAAGGGTTGGAGTTATGTATGTGTATAGATAAGTGTATGTGCATAAAATACCTCTGGAAAAGTATTTAAGAAACTGGTAACCCTGGTTGCCTCTGGGGAGGGGGACGGGGTGGCTGCAGAATGGGGGTGGGGTCGGGGGTGCAGACTTTTCACTGGGTGCCCTTTTGTACCTTTTTGAAATTTAAGCCATGAGAACTGTTACCTATTCAACAATAACTCCACTGTAAGAAGGAAAGCATTCTCTTTGGGAAGCAATTAGAAGCAGAGAGGTTTAATTCTCCCACTTTGCAGGTGGAATGGCTGAGGATTAAGGAGGGAGGCCAGGGCTGGGGTCAGCCCACCAGGCCTGGCCTCACCCACTCTCTGGGCAGGTACCACAGCATGACACGGCAGCTACTCCGCAAGGCTGATGGAGTGGTGCTCATGTATGATGTCACCTCCCAGGAGAGCTTTGTCCACGTACGCTACTGGCTAGACTGTCTCCAGGTGAGCAGATGGTTGCTGGAGCTGGCCCTAGTTTTTGAAGTCCAGAGGGAACTTGTATCCTGCCCACTTCCCCTTTTCTCCTAGGATTACAAATGATACAACATACATATAGGTGACACGCCCACTGAGGGCATGTGGCTGGGTGGGCTGGGAGTGAGTAGTCCAAAGGAACCACAACCACACATTACAGCCTCCAAAACAAACTACTTCCTTTATCCTATGAACATTTCTTGAACATACATACAGCAGCTCTGTGATGTCTTCTTAACACCTGGGGAATAATGCAATTCTTCTCCACACATCTCTAGTTCTTTCCCCCATGTATTCAATTGATATATGTGTGTGTGTGTGTGTGTGTGTGTGTGTGTGTGTGCTAAAATTCTGCAGCATATACTAGCACAGCAGAGGGATATAAAGTAAGACATGTTTTCTTCTTCCTAGAAATTTCTAGTCTAGTTAAAGAGTTGCAAAAGAAGTAGGACAAAGTAACATATAAGGGGAGCTGGGCTCTGGGGTCAGACAGGACCCAACTACTCCACCCCAACTCTGTGACCTTGGACAAGTGACTTAGTCTCTCTGAACTTCCATTTCTCGACTTCTCTCATAGAGGAGTTGTGAAGGTTAACTGGCATGCTTACTTTCAGCGCAGCACCTGGTATACAGTAAGCACTCAGCAAACAGAAACTATTATTATTGTTATCCATGAAACAATTAGGAAATGAGCCAAGGCATCCTGTGTCATCAAGCACTGGGCTGCTCAGCACAGTTAGGAAGAGAGGGGCGTGGGCAGGAGCAATCCATGAAGGCTTCCTGGAGGAGGTACCTTTGAGGTTGGCCTTGGAAAGTGGGTGACATGCTTGCAGGCAGATAGGAGGGGCAGACTCACTGCAGATGGAGGGGAAAGTGTCAAGGTGGGAAGGGTGTGGCGTGAGTGTGACATGGAAAGGTGGACGTGTGTGGGAAGAAGAGGCCCACTGACAGCTTCCTGGAGGGCAGGACCAAATCCACCCAGGGCCTGGCACGCAGCAGGCACTCTATGTGTGGCTGAAGAAATGTGTTCTGTGTGCAGGACTCAGGCTGCGACGGAGTGGTCGTTCTTCTCCTGGGAAACAAGGTGGACTGTGATGAGGAGCGGCAGGTGTCCACTCAGGCTGGGCAGCAGCTGGCCCAGGTGAGCACCTGGGTGTCGGCCCCTCCTCCCACCTGGACTGGGCAGAGCCCTCCTTGGAGGGTAGCGAATAGGTCACCCTGGCCTGAGCAACCAAGAAAGGCCCATTGACCTTTTCTACCCCTGCCCGGCCAAAGGCCAGGTCAGAGCGGACAGAAGCCTGGCCACCTCTGCCTTCCACCCACCCCAGCTTTAGATCCACACATGGGGCTCTAATGGTGGGGGGCATATTGAACCTCACTGCTGAATTAGCAGATCCCCACCCAGTGTCCTGACCTACATAACAAATATCTTCAGAGTAAGAAGGTTTAAAAGCTTCACTTAAAATTCCCAATCAAATCTTAATTTTATCTCTGGTCTCTAATTAACATAACATTCCTTCTAATTTATTCTATCTTAAGACTCAGATTCTTCCCCAGGAAGATTGCATCAAAAGCCCCACCACCAGACAGTAGATACTATTTATTTATGACTAGAATTTGACCACATTCCAGAAAATTGGGAGAATAATAAAGGGGAAAAAAAAAAAAAAAAGAACCACTCCTTGCCCCACCTCTGACATAACCCCTCTTGGCATTTCCACACTATATTTCTTTCCCATTTCTCCTCTCATTTCTCATACTTGTGAGGTCATCGCTATGGCGCCTGGTTGGCAGGAATTTTTTTTCCTCTTAAAAGTAGTAGCTCATCTCTTTGACATAGTAATTCCTCCTCTAGCAACTTATCCTAAAGAAAGAAACAGAAATAATAACCCCTAAGAGAATAATGTAATGGATACTTGTGTATAATGTATAATCAAACAGGTTTATATGAGGATGTTCTTTTTTGTTGTTCTTTTTTTTTCTTTCTTTTTTTTTCTTCTTTTTCATTTTTCTTTTATGAGGCTGTTCTTTACAGTAGTGTTTGTAAGGACAAACACTGGACAGCAGCTGGTGATTAAATTCTGGAGGTTCGTGGGAGAGGTTAGGATTTGCCATGAAGAGTCCTGTCCTGGTAAAATATTTAAGGGCGTGGAGGAAGTGCTTGCAATATAATGTGAAGTCAGAAAAGCAGCTGCAAATCTGGGTACAGGTTAGGTTGACCCCTATAGGATTGCCGATACTTATTTGGCGCCTACCAAACAGCAACTTCATATGGCTTAATCTAACAGTATAATTTAGCTGATCCTCTTTGCCCCTTAATAAGAGATATATAAAACAGAATGGAAATATATACTCAAACGCTAACAGGAGTGGTTTATATTTAGTACTGTTTTATGCTGTATTTTCCAATATTTCCCCCAATTAAACATTTTTGAAATTAAAAAAGAAAAAAAACATAACTAATGGTTTAAAAATCTCAAGGACATTTTTCAAGTTGGGACCCAAACTTCTCACTGTCACTCTGAAGGCTGTGGAATGTTTCCAGGGTGTCATCTTTGGCACCTTGGTCAGCCAGGGTGGAGGGGCAGTGGGCAGAGGCGTGAGTCTGGGGGCCAGGGGTCACACGGAGATGGGGTTGCCTCACTCACTGGGGTTGGCCTAGGGACCCACTGGTGGGACTCTGTTTGCCGGCCAGGCCCGTGGTGGTGGGGGCTGCTGCCGGACTCCAGTGGTCTCCCCCAAGGCACCGATACCCCTGTCTTTCTGGCCCGCAGGAGCTTGGGGTCTCCTTTGCAGAGTGCAGTGCCAACCTGGGGCACAACATCCTGGAGCCCATTGTGAACCTGGCCCGGTGAGTGCCCCCTGCCACTTCCCACCCACAATCACCTGAGCAGCCTTCCGCTGACTCAGGTGGGAAGGGAAAGCCCGTTCCAGGAAGCGCCTAGGAAACCACAGGGCTCGCCCGTCTGGGGAAGGAGAGCGCACTGTGCGGACAGTCTCCTGACGCCGGTTCTGCCAGAGCCATGAGCTGCGTCACCTCCCAAACGCCACGTCCCCTCTCTGAGCCTCAGTCATCGCATCTGTAAAGTGCAGTGGGAGAGCGGGAGCCACTGTCCAGCTCCCAACCCTCTAGTGACTTCCACTGGATTTAGAACAAAATCCAACTGTCTCACAATGTCCCGCATTGTCTCCTGTGTCATCTGCCTCGTCCCTGCCCGCACACGTGCACGCTCCCTCCCTCCCTCCCTCCCTCCCTCCCTCCCTTCCTCACTCAGCTTTAGCCCCTCAGAGGGGCCCTTCCTGACCCTATCCCCTCCCACCACGATTCTGTGCTCTGTTTGCCTCCTTCAAAGCCCCTCTGGACAAATTGGAATTACACACGCATTTGTGTTTTCTTGTTTCCTCTGCCTCTTCCCTCCCTTGGCTACAGCTCCAGGAGGGTGGGGCCATGTCTGTTTTGCTCAGCCCCTCTCCCCACCGTCAGGCCTGGAAAATACTGGGTGCTCAGTAAATGAATGAAATGAGTAAGGGGGGAAGGGTATCAGACCAGATGATCTCTAAGCTCCGCTGACAAAGCAACTAGAGTGAGCCTGCTAAGCTGCTGCAAACCTGCTGGGCCAGATGCCCTCCAGCAAATAACTGCTCAATGGCTTCCCTTCTGCTTTAGGACCAAAGTTTCTTCCAGGACCACAGAACCTTGAAACCCTGCTGCGTCCAAGCCTTCTTTCCGACCATTCAGTCAGTCCTTAGGCTCTGTGGGACGCCCAAGTTCTCTCTGCCCAGAATGCACCCCCCTTTTCTGCTTGCGAACACTTGTCCACTGCTCATGTCGCCCCGACATTGCCTCCTTCCTCCCTCAGCCCTCCAGGACCTGGCCTGCAGTCCCTCTGGGTGCTTCCCTTTCCTGGGACCGGATGTTTCCTCTCTGCCTCCCTCACTGCTCAAGGCAGGATTACAACAGTGAAGCCTCAAGTCGTTTCTCTAGACTTCTCCTTTCTTTAAAGAATCTCCGCCCGCACCCCAAGGCTTATGTGCTCAGCCTTGGGGTGGGGATGGCTTCGTTGTCCTATGATGGCTTCGTTCGCATCATAATCAACATCCCTTGCACAGTACCCGGCACACAGTAGGCAGGAAAGAATGCCAGAAAAAAGACAGAAAGCCAAAGTCTCCATGGCCCCATTTTTCTGGTACTAGGTGGAATGTAGGGCAGGGGCAGGGCAGGTGGGAGAGAGGACTGATGCCTGGGTGTGTTCCTGCAGGTCACTCAAGATGCAAGAAGATCACCTGAAGGGCTCGCTGGTGGAGGTGGCCCCGGAGAAGTCACCGAAGAAAGCTGGCTGCTGCTCCTGACACCTGGCCTGGCTGGGGTGGGACAGCCAATCCCCTGGGTTTCCTGTTCCTCAGCTCCTGTCCCACCTGCCTGGACACAGCAATGACAGAGAGGGCCAGCTCGGAAGTTCAGGAGAACCCTTCTTAGGTCAGGACTCAGATCCCAGGGGAGGGGCTGCACTGACACTGCCCTTTGCTCCCCGAAGAAGGATTTTGCTGAGCAAATAAGTCTTGGGGTGGGGGTGGGGACTCTTTAAAGAAAGGAGAAGTCTAGAGAGACAACTTAAGAGAAATACACCACAATATCAGCCACACATGTCTGGGTGGCAAAATTGTAGGGTGACTGTGGGAGGGGGTGTTTTTTTCCTTTTTATTCATATTTGTATTTTCAGATCTTCTGCAATGACTGGATAGTCCTGTATGATCAGAAATAAACATAAGTGTTGGGATGGAAGGAGAGAAACTTTTCAAAAAGCTTGCTTTGGTGCTGATTACTAATTGCTCTCGCCTGTTAATTACCAAGTACTCTGTTCGTTTAAGTATTCCCACTGTTGCATGCCGGGCAAAGCCAGTGAACTTCGTCTCATTCACTGCAGATGCACAGGCGCAAGAACCCGATTCCTGGGGAAGAGAAATGTTCTGATGGCCCTGACAGGCCCCGCTCCCTGGCTCCCTTTCCTGAAGACCTCACCCCCTGCCCCGATGCCGTGGTGTCCCCTGGTGCAGCCCTCTGCCCTGAGGTGTTGGTCTCTGCGTGCAGCTGGGATGTGACAGGTGGGGGTCTGGAGAATAGCCTGGAAAACTGGATCCCATCACTCGTGGGCTCCTCTTGGAGCTTTTGTGAGAGTTCCCAGAGTTGTGCCACATTCGTCTCCCAAAAGGTGGCTGCACGTTATCTAACCCCAGGCTGGGGTTTTCAGTGCCCTTGGGGAGCTTGTTTTGAGAGACTCGGAGAGACAATCGGTGTTGGGTATCTCCTGTCATCTGTTTGCTGCAAATGTCGTCTGTGTCATCTGACTGGTAACCACAACCATGCTCACCGCGTACCGCGATCCAGGGTATGCAGGGCACTGAGTTTGGTGCTTTGTTATCATTTGGGTGAATTCCTCAGCTGAATCAGAGGAAACCACAGTGTCATAGAGAGAGAGGCAAAGGCACCTCAAGAAACAGAGGTACAGAGGGAAAGAATGAAGGAGAAAGAGGGAGGGCAGGCGATAGAGAACGGAGCCTTCCTACTCATTTAATCAAAGTCTGCGCTCTGGGCCCCTACCCGTCTGCTCATTTCTAAAATGGATGCCTCCGCAGCAGTAAGCTCTCTGTCACTTAGAGACATACAACCAGAAGCCAAGTGACACTTGGCAAGAGTTGAGATGCAGACGAGTCAGGCATCAGAGACCACCAAAGTTTGGGTCAGATGTCCTTAGTGGACCCCTTTCAACCTCTAGACTATATGCAGGCTGATTCCCATGATCCAGCCAATTCTGTTGCTGGCCCCCGACTGATTCTTTCTTACCCCCACTATCTTCTTCCTTTCTGGATCTTCTCTGTTGGCCCACAAGCCTCCCCCTGCTCTGAGCAGTTTCTAGGCTGTAGTACGCTCACAGAAAGACAGAGGCACAGAGACTCAGAGACAGGATGAGGTGGGCGGAAGTGCGTGATGCTGGACCCAGGACCAGGGAGGGTGCAAGTCCTGCTATTGCAAATGACTCTCTCTCTGGGGTCTGGGTACCTGGCAGGCACCAACATCTCTGTTCCGTGGGTCTGTAAGTTAATGAGGCAGGCAGGGTGTGATTCCTGGGGGAGACAGTAGAGCGGATAGAGCCCCTGTCCTTGGGGAGACCCAGTACAGTGGTGGCCCCTGGGTCTGCCCCTCCCCTCTCAGCCTTGCCCTGGCCTCAGGCAGCTAACTCAGGTTCCCTAGAGGTGGAGTGCTAGACTGGACTGCTCACCTGCCCAGAACCTTCTCTTGGCTTTCTCTGGCTAGATCCAGCTTCTGTGCAGAGTACAGCTGTGGAGGGGCCTCCAGCCTTTCCCCATGTCAGAGGACTCCAAGTCAGCAAGCAGAACTCGGAACCTCAGAGAAGTACAAGGCAGGTGTGCACAGAAGCTGGAGGGACTCAAGGTAGATTTCAGAGTGAACTTCCAGACAAGTGGTGAGTTCTCAGGGCATGTCAGCCAAGGGGGCTCTGGTCACAAGTTAACTTGAGATTAAGAAAAGAGAGATGGGGGGAAAAAAGAAAGGAAGGAAGGAAGGGACTGGGCTGATGGGGCTCAGGGTGTGGAGTGAGAACAGCAGGGGAGGGCAGGGAGATAAAATGGAGCCTGGCAGGGGTGTTCGGGAAGAGAGCTTTTTGGAACTGAGGGTGGGCAGGAGCAGAACAGCCATCATTTACCAAGTACCTACTGTGTGCCAGGCACTGTTCTGAGCACTTGTGTTACCTTATTAATCCTCATATCAACCCTATGAGATTGGGCCAGTTCTTATCCCCATTTTACAGTTGAGGGAAGTGAGGCATAGAGGACTGAGTAACTTGTCCACAGCAAGTGGTGGAGTGGGGTTTTAAACCCAGGCTCCAGCACCCACAAGATTAGCCATCAAGGTATGGAGCTCCTTATATGTGTAGGAAGGTACGGATTCTTAGGTGGAGCGGGACCAGGTCCCTTCAGCCTTTCTTTCCCTCTCCCCATCCCTTCTTCTTCCCCTCTCCTTTTCCCTCCCTCCTCTCTAGTCATGCTGTTGGCTGGCAGGCCTAAGCCAGGTTGAAGAAATAAAAACGCAGTGACAAATGCCGAAAGAGTGGCTCGATTACAGCATTCGTCCAGGGCAGTTGGGGTATTGGGAGTGGTTTCTCCGTCCCTCCTTTCCCTGCAGCCCCTGGATCGAAGCTGAGGGGTGCTGGTGGTAGAATTCGCAGAGGCCATCTCTCTGGTCTCTTCTCAGCTGTCCTCAGGCAAGCTGCTGCCATGGGGCCCCAGAGACCAAGCAGGTCCCCCAAGGAGGCTCTGCAGGAAGGGCTCAGGGGAACCCCAGCCCTGGCTCTGAGTCAGCTTGAAAGGGGTTTCTCCAGCCCCTGCCCCCATTGTAAGAGAAAAGGGGATGGGAACCTGACTACGCTGTCCTGTTTGCTACTGGATCTCCAGGACCCGGTTCAGGGAAAACCTCAGGAAATATTTATTTCCTGAGTGATGGGCAAGCTGCGCCCCACTAAAGCTGGGAGGGAGTCCTAGCCCGCTCAGCAGGGTGGCAGATAGCAACACCAGCCCCTGGGCCGACTCGGGGGTGCCTATACCCCATCTCCCAGCCTCGGTGCTCTCAGTCGGCTCCTCATGTCCTCAATATGTGGGATAGATTAGGGGTGAGGAGGAAGATCTGGCAGCTGGGGTGCAGCACCTCCCCCACTCTCCACATAACCGTAGACGGCAATGCTTCCCAAGCTGTTCTGCCCCTTAGTCACCTGGGACCTTTCAAAAATGCCAAAGCCCAGACCAATTAAATCGCATCTCTGGGCATGGGGCCTATGCATTAGTATGTTTGAAACCCCTCAGGTGACCCCAATGTGCAGACAAGCTTCGGAAGCACTGGTAGGGGCTTTATACCTTCTCAAAGCCCTTGCATAGACATGTTTAAAACAAAACCTTGCCCTGTCCGTGAATTAGGCAGATTTTAATTTGAGGAGATATATACATATATATATATGTATATATGTGTGTGTGTGTGTATATATATATATATATATACCAGGGGCGGCCAGATGGCTCAGGTGATGAAAGCACGAGCTCTCAACAAGGTTGCTGGTTCAATTCCCACATGGGATGGTGGGCTGCGCCCCCTGCAACTAAGATTGAAAACGGCAACTGGACTTGGAGCTGAGCTGCGCCCTCCACAACTAGATTGAAGGACAACGACTTGGAGCTCATGGGCCCTGGAGAAACACACTGTTCTCCAATAAAATTAAAACAAAAACATATATGTGTGTGTGTGTGTGTGTGTGTGTGTGTATATATATATATATATATATATATATATATATATATATTAGATTCAATTTATACTCCCTGCAGAAATTTTAGAAATAAAAAACTGAAAAAGAAAATAATAATTACCTGAATCTTGCCTACTATTATCATTTTATTTTTGTTAGTGAGAGTTACTGTTGACATCTGTTTTATTTTCTTTATTTCCTCACTTTACAGTTGAGGAAACTGAGGTAAAGAAACATCAGGCAACTTTCCCAAGGTCATGGAGCTACCAAGTAGCAGAGTCAGGATTTGAACCCAGGGCATTGACGGAGCCCATCACATCAGGTTGTTGTGAGGTCTAAAGGGGCTAATGCATGCCAAGGGCACCCCTGTTTGCAGGGGTCTGGGAAAGGAGGGGACTCACCAGAGAAAGAGGGAGGCATCCCTCAGACTGGTTTCTACGCTGTTCTTGTGTACCTGGAGCGGGAGAATGGAGCCCAGACTGGAGCCCAATGCCATGTTCACTGCCAGGCTCACGGTCACTCCCTAGCGATTGCTCTGTCTCATCTTTGCTGGGCTCTGCAGCCTCATCCTGCTGGTGGGGCTGCTGGCCAATGGATTCACGCGGTGGCGGCGGGCCGGGGCCTGGGCATCCCCGCCTGCTCCTTGCCCTGACCAACAGCCTTATGGTGGACATCGCGCTGTCAGACAGGCTCTTCCTGGCTTGCGTGGTGCCTGTGCTGCTGCTGAGCTTCCTGCAGCACGACGGGTGGCTGGGTCCCGCCGTCTGCACCACCAGCCAGGCCACCAACAGTGCCACTATATTCAGCACTTTCTATAGCATGGAGGCCACAGCTCTTCTGCACCATGTGGCAGTGGTCCAGCCTGCTGTGGTCCTCCCATCTGGCTGGGGTGCTCGCCTGCTCTGTGGGGCCTTATGGGTCCTGGGCCTCACTGAGTCATTGCCCAACTCGTTGTTCCAGCACGTGGTCATGGAGGGGGCCCAGGCCTGCATCTCGTCTGGCTCCTGAGCCCTGCTCGGACCTCCCGCTACTTCACTCCACTGGGAGCCCTGGCCTTCCTGCCATGTATGCTGGGGCGGGGCTGCTCTTTCAGCCGCGTGGTCTGGCTCCTGAGGACATAGCCCCGTGGTCCCATGGGGGAAAGCATCCAGGAGCACCAGAAGGCAGGGCTCATCCCTAATGCTGGTGGTCTTTGTGCTGATGTGGGTGCCCTGCTCCACAATGGGCTACGTGGTGGCCATGGGTTGCCTGCTTGCCATGCCTGTGGCTTTTGTGGCATCCAGCCTCTGCACCATTCTGCCCTACTCCACTTGTGCCATCAGCCCCACCCTCTGCTTTACCTCTCCCGCTCCTTCCGGACAGAGCTCAGGGACCTCTTCTGTAAGGTCGATGGCAGCCAGGAATCTGAGGGGTGTGGGAGGGGCTGGTATGGTGGTGAAGAGTGTCTAGCCTGGTCATGACAGGGCCCCAGGAGGCCTATGGGATCTGGCGGGGGGTCTGAGAGGAGATGCTGATGGGAGGGCTGAGAGTCAAGAGGGATGGGAAGACCTTAGTGATACTAGAACCCACCTGTCCATTTTACTCGTGGGAAGACTGAGATCCCGAAAAGGCAGGTAGCCCAGCAAAGGTGACACAGCAACTAAATGGCAACTGGGTTGATGCTCCCATTCCACCTTGGGGCTCAGACACCTATAGGCTCTACTCCTTCTAGTTGTATGACTCTGACCAAGTCCCTTAACCTCTCTATGCCTCAGTTTTCTCATCTGGAAAACGGGATTATGATAGTGCCTTCTTCACAGGGCTGTTACAAAGAGAAACTTACTTAACACATACCAAGTGCTTAGAAGAATGCTTGGTGCTTAGTAAGTGCGCATGACTGCTGGTCATTACTACTATTATTATTTTATTTTTATTAATTCAGGGGCATTTGAGATGAGTGGACAAGAGAGTGGCAAAGGGACTTCCAAAGGCAGAAAAGTGGGTAGAGGACTAATCTGGGGCTGACAGCCTGAAGCCCTGGGGATAGAATGGGGTGAGGAGAGGGGTCAGTCGCAGCCTGGGTGAGGGGTCAGAGCCCAGGAGAGCCCTTCAGCTGTCTCTACCTTCTCTGCCTGCCCTCCCCCAGCTCCTTCACACACACACCTCTCAGCCCAATAAGGGAACACAACTAAAATCAACCACGGTGCCCTGAGCTGGGCCTGTGGGTTTCTGAATGCCCTCCTTTCTTCTCGGTGGTTTCTTTTTCCGGTGTGAGTAGGGTAGGGGCCCCTTTTGAGGCCCGTTCCTTCTCTCCAGAGCCAACTGGAGGTCTCCATCTCTCCTACCCCATCTCCATACCCTCCCTCTGGTCTTCTGGGAGCAGGCCTCAGGCTTGTGTGTTGTCCTGGGAACCAAGGAGATTGTCTCTACTGAAATCCCCAAGACAACGTGGTCAGCTTGGTAATAGTGTTACAGCTAAACACACACACACACCGATTCCGTGGTCAAAAAGCTTGGGAAACACTGGGTTGAATCAAATCAAACTGTTCTCTTTGCTGCAGGACTTAGAGCCTCGAATACCCTAACAGCCATAGGGACTTTCTGAGAGGGGCTCTGAGCGGGCAGTTTCCCCAAATCCACGCCAGGGAACCAGTGTCCTGTGGAACACACCTCGGAAAAGAACCCAGGAGAGGAGTTACGGCAATGAGCACAGTAAAGATGCCCTCGGTGCCCTGAGGCGGCGGCTCTGAGCCTCGATTCCCCTGCCAGGAGGGCATCTCCTCTGCAGCTTTCCCACGGGCGCCCAAGGAGAGGGAAAACAAGCTGGTTATGGGAACTTCCCTCTTGCACAGCTGTGACCCCACCCGGTTCCCACTCAAAGCGTATCGGAATGCAAATCAGAGGGGCAGCTAAGCATAGAGACGGCCGTGAGTCGGCTCTCATTTACTGTACGACCCCAAGGATTAAACACGTCTCAAACTTTGGTAGAATTAGTACCGCGTTTCTTGTGATGTGCAGATTGAGAATGGCTGCCTGGAGGGCTAATCTAAGAGCAAACTTGTCCAGAGAAGGGAGAAATTCCCTTTCCCTGTGATCCTGGTCCCTGATGGCCACAGGGATTTATATATAAAGAGGGACAAGGAGGAAAATGGTGTTTATTGTGCACTTAAAGTGTAGCAGGTCCTGTGCGTGGCACACACTTCACGTGTGCATAGCTACATGTCACTCCGTGTGACCACACAATAATCCTGTAAGGAATGATGGTCCCCTTACGAAGAGGAGTAGTAAGCCATCCTGGGCTCATGGCCTGTGAGCTATCCTTTGGTGCCCACAGTTCCTGGACCGCCCACTGGCTTGGCACTGGGACTCCAGGGTTGTAGGATTTCCTTGTTCACTGCTTCGGAGCAGGGGGCAGCCCCAAGGGTGTAACTGTGTGTGTGAGTCAGTGTCTCCAAACATGAGCAGGTCCCGGCACTAATGCTCAGTAAATACTTCTTGAGAGTGAATGAGTGATCAAGTGCAATAAAGTGACCCACTTATTTTAGAGAATCATCTGATCACGTTACCTCTTTCACGTCCTCAATGGCTGCCTGTTTCACTCAGAGTCGTGCTGAAGGCTCTACCATGGCCTACAAGACCCTATGCGTTCTGGATTCTTCAGCTCCCTGACCTAATCTCCTAACTTGCTCCTTTATGCAGCTCCGACCAGCTCTTTGCTGTCCTTCAAACACACTAAACAAGCTCCCACCTCTAGGCCTTTATACTTGCTCTTCCCTCTCCTTGGAGCTCTCTTGCCTCAGATACTGGCATGCCTCCCTCTCTCATTTCCTCAGGGCTCATCTAAACTGAGCCCTGAGGTGGTCCTCCCTGACCACCGCATCTAAAATATCACCCTGTTACTCGCTATCCTCTTATTCTAATTTTTTTTTGTAACTCTTATCACCACCTGAAATTATGTTATTTAGCTATCATGTTTCCCCGAAAATAAGACCTAGCCGGATAATCAGCTCTAATGCGTCTTCTGGAGCAAAAATTAATATAAGACCGGTATTATTTTACTATACTATAAGACCAGGTATAATATAATATAATATAATATAATATAATATAATATAATATAATATAATACCAGGTCTTATATTAATTTTTGCTCCAGAAGACGCATTAGAGCTGATTGTCCGGCTAGGTCTTATTTTCAGGGAAACAGGGTATTTGTTTACATGCTGAGTTTTCTCCTGTCTTGTTTGTGTTTGTTGTAAGCTCCATGTGGAGACAGGGCCTGTGTTTTGTTCGTTGCTGTGTGCCCGGTGCCGAGCCCCGTGCCCGGTGCCGAGCCCCGACCCCGGCGCACAGCAGTTGTTCAGTAAATCCTTGCTGAACAAAAGCATGGAAGGAAGGGAGAGAAAAGAACCTGGATTCCGTCAAACAGCAACCTCTGTGTTCTTTTTCCCAGGAGAAAGGAAAATAAGGAACTTTAGTAAAAGAACCAAATTTACTTCAGTTTAAGGCAAATTCCACACAGAGACTGTCTCAGACACAGGCACAGGACCAGACGGAGTAGAAACACCACTATCATGCATGACAGGAAGGGCGTGGTGTGGGCAGCAGACGGGGGGGGGGGGTGAGGGGGGGGGCCCTGGTCCCCACCCAGGCACAGGAGCTTCAGCGGGCTAAGAGCCCCATGCAGCAGGAGGGACTGGCATGCATGACCTGCTCCCATGTGGGCAAAGGCTGGGCAGCTGGCTGGGCCTCGGGGTAAGATCACCTTTCTCACCTTTCCCACAGCAGGGGCAAGAGTTCGGGCTCAGACGCCAGAGCCCAAGGCTGAAGGACTGGGGTGGATTTGGAGTGACAGGATTGAACAGGGTGACCCTAGAGCCAAGACGGCCTGGGGCAAGAGGCTGTATTAGCGAGCAGTGGGATGAGGGAAGCTGGGCATGGGATGAATGGACTCTCAGGACACCAGAGCTGAAGGGAACTCCGGGACCATCTGGTCAACCCTCGTGTCTTATAGATGCGGAAACCAAGACCCATAAGACAGAAAGGCCTTGCTTGGCTTCCCATAGCAGGCAGCACTTGAACCCAGGAGTCCCATCTCCTATCCCCATGGGCTGAAGGGACAGCATGGGAGTGGTGGGGCTGGGCTGTTCCTTGCCCAGGCCTCCAGGTGGGCAGCAGAGAAGTGGGCACCAAGGACACTGGGGGGAGGGAGGGTGCCTGAAGCCAAGAGTTAGCGTGGTGCCTGTGGGGTCACACCAGGGAGAGGCCTGCAGAGCTGTGTGTCTGGAACCAGTGTCATACGGGGCTTGAGAGGCACCAGAAAGGACTGTGCCTGAAAACCTCCATGGCCGGCCTACCATGTGGCCTGCGGTCCATCACCACAGCCTCCCGTTCATGGGTCTGCAGGGTTCTCGTTGTGAGTGAGTGTCCCTGGGAGGGGTCCCAGGCTCAGGCATTTGTGTCAACCCATTAGCCTTGAGGGGTTCACTGGAAACAGGGACAGGATAGACACTGGGGTGTGGGTCAGGGGCCAGGTAAAGGAGGAGAGAGCACAGGAAGAGGGGAGGGAGGAGGGGGCTGGAAGGAGGAGGCCCAGGCCAGGTTTGGGGCCGCATAGGGGCAGATGGGATTGCCCAGGTAGGCTGCGGAGGACCCCAATTGTCCTGATTAACACCTTCCTGGCTGGGCTGGAACAAGGTATCAGGGGAAGAAGAGAAGAGCAGGGGCCCAGAACCCCAACTCCACCACCTGTACCCCTCACCTCCCTGGGTTTGGGCCCTAAGTGAGGCCAGGAAATTGGGAAGGAGTCTCCAGAGGCCCCATGCCCTGGCGTCTTCCCAGGCACTCGGGTTCCAAAGGCTGGGCAGGGCCGGCTGTAAGGGGCTCTGGGGGCCCTACCTACCCTCTCACTGGCCACTCCAGCCCCAGCCGCCTGCCGTGGGCCAGGCTAGATGTGCGTGTGAAGGGGCGAGGCAGGAGGCGTGCGGGCTGGGGACTGCGGGGGTGAGCTCGCAGGGGCCTCAGGTGGGGGGCGTGGGCGGATGCCCTGTGCCTTCATGTAGGACACCAGCTGCTCAGGGATCTCAGCCAGCACGTCGCGGGCCAGGCGCGCCATGCTCAGCACGTGGTTGCCCGTGCGGTCCACGTAGTCCCGGAAGGGCACAAACTGGCCAGCGGGGAAGGCAGGGTCAGGCAAGGTTTCCTTCTGGATCCCAGCCCCCAGGTCTCCAGGCCTGGGATCCTGTCCCACTCCTCCTCCGTCTCTGCCCACTTCACTCCACCCCTCCCTTTCCTGGTGACTTCTCTGAGAAACTGTCATCATAGTCACTATTCTTTCATTCAGCTGTTCCATGGCAGGATACACCACGGAACAAGAGTCCTCAATCTCTGAGTTCCTGGCACCAAGCATGAGCCTTAGCAGACACTCAGCAGGACACGCTGAATGAAGCCCTGGCTTCTCGAAATCAGGCTCTCCTGTCGCCTCCCACCTCATGGGGCAGAGCCCTCTCCATCTCCTTGGCCCTGCTTCTCCTCTTTCCTCACCGTACCAACACCTCAAGTCAGGCTCCTCTGGCTTCCACCCAGGGGGCGTCCCTCCCCCCAGGGCCTCAGCCTCACTCCTGCCTCCAGGCCTTTCCATGTGCACCCCGCCTCCCAGAAGGCCCTTGCTCTGGTTTCTAGCCCCCAATCTGGTCTCTGCACCTGGAATGACTCCTCCCCCACCCAATTTGTTTATTTTAATCCAGAGGGTATGGAGACTGTCAGTTTTTAATTCGGAATCTCCTAAGCACTAGGACTCAGGCTGCAGGAGGTACCAGGAGGGGTGTGCTTGCTGAGGTGCATCTGAGGCTTGACGGGACAGAGACGCCCTGAAGACAAAGACCGTCTGCTCATTACATCTGCACCCTACACGGAGATCTCAGGACGTTGATTCAATTAGCCAAAAAATGCAGATTCTTGGAGAGGGCTGCAGCAGCACTAAAGACACCTCCTCTACCTTCAAGGAGTTTGCTATGTCCCTGGGAAGGCAGCCCAGCAGAAAACAACACAATGATTGCCTCTGCAGGAGGCCACGGAGGCCTGGTGGCTCAGGAAGAGCTGAGGCTCAGACATGGCCGAGAGGGTCCAGCCTAGAGACAGCTCTGACCGGATGACTGACCCCCATTCCCTTCTGTGGTGGCCAGGCTACTTTGGGGCTCCCAGTGGCTCCCTCCAGGGCCCTTTCCAGAGACCCCCCCAGCAGGAAGTGGGAAGTCAGCCTGGCGAGAGTAGCAGGCTGGACAATGAGCTTCACCTGGACAATGTCCCGCTCGGCCAGCTTCCCTCGGGAGGAGATCCGCACGTCATCACCGTCCAGCTCTACCATGGCTGTGTGGGGAGGGGAGGCATAGGGGTAGGGGGAATTAATGGTGGGCACCTGGGCCTGGTAGGACAGTGGACTTGTCCTTCAATCCCAGGCCACACCCCCCCACGTTACAGAGAAGGAAACAGGTCAGGAGACCAGATTAGCCCACCCAGGTGAGTCTCTGATTTCTGGTCCAGCACTCCAGCTCCCCGACCCAGCCCAGGCTCCCAGGGTGGGAGGAGGGAGGAGTGACTCAGTCGTCCTCTCTGCAGCCTTGGCATGTGGGTGTGGGGTGCACACCCTGACACACACACTGCTGTGCAAACAAACGCCCCTGTCCCACCCTGCTTGCTCACCCAGGTTCCACACGCCCAGGTGTGAGTGCTCTGGGGCCTGACGCCTCTGGGGAAACATGGGGGGCTGGGGACTCACCATCGAACTCTGCCTGGCCCACGCCGATAATGATGATGGACATGGGGAGTTTGGCAGCCTGCAAGGCAGCAGGGGATGGGAGTGGGGGGGCGGGTGGGACCCAGCCGAGGGGCCAGTTACAAGGAAGGGAAGGGACAGAAGGGGAGGGACAGAAGGGGTGGATCAAAAGAAGAAAGTCAGGGGACCGGGAAGAAATGGAAGAGAGAAGGATGGAGACACAGAGAAACCAGAAAAAGTGGGGGAGAGGCAGCAAGGGCAGCCAGGGATATAGACCCAGGGACATAGAGGTGGGGTGCCAGAGAGGAAGAAAGGGTAGAGGAAGGAGGCAGAGGGGAAATGGGTCACAGGTCTGCTTCTGCCAGACATCCCCACCCCCTCCTCTGCCCTGGGCCTCCATCACGTGGGACGTCTTTTGTGTGGGCCTAGAGGGAAGGCGGGCTGTAGCTAGGGCCTCTGACAGAGGGAGGGCACTCGGCAGGCCCACCCATGTTCCTGGACTTCCCGCCTCCTCTACCAGGCCAAGCCTGTTTGGTGTCTGGGGCCGCAGTCCTCGGGATAGTGAATGAAGCGGCTGGAGGGAGTGGACCACCAGGGTGACGGAGCTCACAGCCAGATCCCTCTTCAGCCAGCGCCCCCAACCCCACTGCCAGGCTTTCCAGACACTGCAGCCAGAAGGCAGGAGTGGTCCCACCAAGGATGGGAAGAGGAGAAGCTAGGCCTAAGCATTTCCCTAAAAGCAGGAAGGTGTGCCCCTACCCCCACTCCAGCTCCCTGCACCCCCTCCGATCCTGCTCACATTGACAATAGCTTCCTTGGTCTGCGCCATGTCCGAGATGACCCCGTCAGTGATGATGAGAAGCACCGAGTACTGGGAGCCGTCCTGCACCTCCGCTGCGTTCCTGGGGTGGGGCCGGGGCGGAGGTCTGTCTCTGGGGAGGTCATCCCCCCACCCACAAGGGAAGGCCCTTAACCCTTTGGGGAAGACAGCCCTTTGACTGGCAGGGGTGGGGCTCTTAGGATCAGGGCTCCGTGCAAGGCAAGTCAATGGGAAGAGACACTCCCTGCTGCTTTCCCCGAGAGGACAGGTTGGAGACAAACGCCTGGGACATGTTGGGATGGGGGACTAGTGACCCAGCGCTCACCTGGCCACGTGGGTGACCACAGGGGCGAAGTTGGTGGGGCCGTAGAGCTGCACAGTGCGCAGGCTCTGGTGGTAGGCCTCCAGGATGCCATCGATGCCACAGCACGAGGGGTTCTCCTGGTTGCCGTTCTGGGGGCAGAGGATGGGGAAGGAGGGGTGGAAAGGTGGGCGGCCAGTGGTCTGTAGGAGCAGAAGCAGGCTGGGGGACGCCAGCCGGCTTGCGCTCTTCTACTCTTCTCTGGTAGGGGGTTGGAGGCAGGGGATGGACCCCCAGGGCCCACCCTGGGGGGCAGCACAGGCCCCTGGTGAGCGGGTCCAGACCTGTTCTTTGCCCCATTCCCTGTACCTGCTCAGACAGGCCCCTGAGATGCCTGGCTGCTCCCTAAGGGGGCCTCCTGCCACACCCTAAAATGACCACAGGGTCCAAGCAGTTCTGGAAGGGCCGGCAGCTGGTCCAACGTCCTATGTCCTGTGGCCAGCAGTGCCCGGCACGCCACAGACATGTGAGGGATATCTGCTGTGAGGGACCCAGTGACCGACTGAGTGTCCCCAGCTCATGGGAGGGAGGGAGTGGAGGTGGCCTGAGGACTCATGCCCACAGGGCCCCCATCTCAGCACCAACTCAAGGAGTTGCTAGAATTACCTGCAGTTGCCCGTACCCAACCCACATCTCTTTATACTTATTTCTGGGGCCTTGGAGGATAGTGCAGCCACGTCTCCACTCCACTTCCACCTGCGTCTTGTCAGGGAAAGGCGGCCAGAGCCACCATGGGTGGCTTCCGACACAGAGGGGAGTTGTTTGTGAGCAAGGTGGGGAGGGGGTTTCTGGAGGCCCTGATACACGTCCCCCCTACACACAGCAGGCAGCCTACTTCCCCACCCCAAGGCTGTGCTTTAAGTCCCTAGGCAGGGAAGATGGGAAGCACCCCCCACCTCAGGCTTGTCACCACCCCTCCCAGCCCTTTCTCCTGGGACCTCCTACCAGCGGGAACTCGTGGGACACCCTGCCATCAGGGGGCAGCTTGGCCCCAAAGCCTAGGGCTGGGAACATCTTGTCGCTGTCGTAGTGCTGGATGATCTCCCCGACGGCGGTCAGCGCCAGCGCGTAGGCGTTCAGCTGGTAGGGGCTCATGTAGTGCAGAGACGTGGACTGCGAGGGGTTCCCTGGGGACACAAGACACGGGGACATGTGCCAGCCGGACACACCTTGGGCTCAGAATCGGAAGAGGGTGTCCCAGTGCACCCCTTTTTTTTTTATTTGCTTATCCTTGACGCCTTTTTCTTTCACCACACATTCCATCCTTTAGCAAATCCTGGTTGCTAACCCTTCAAAATATATCTAGAATCCTACCTACTTCTCCCCTTCTCTGTGACCCGGGCATCTTCTTGCCTGGAGGATGGCAGCAGCCTCCTAACTGAGCTCCCTGCTTCCTTCCACCCTTGTGTCCTGCGGTCCATACTCAGCACACCAGCCAGAGCAAGCCTGTCAGTCCTCGGGCAGCTAGGTCATACCTCTTCTCTGCTCAAAATGCTCTAATGCTCCCCTCTCACCCAGAATTAAATCCTACTTCCTGACAAGGGCCCATAAGGGCCCACACGATCTGGCCTCCAGTTACTTCTCTCCTCATCTCCTACCATCCTCCCTGTCACTCAGTCCCACCTCAGGGCCTTGGCAATGGCTGTTCCCTCTGCTCTGGGACACTTTTCCACCGATGTATACACGGCTTGCTCCCTCACCTCTTCAGGTTTCTACTCATGCTACCTCCTCAGCATGGCTTCCTCGAGCAGCCTACTGAAAGTTACAGCCTCCTCTAGTAGTGCCTAATCCTCTTCCTGGCTTGATTTTTCTCCATAGCCCTTGTCACCACTAATATAGTCCATATTTTACTTATTTGCTTATTAATGAGAGGCAGTACAAGGTACCAATCCTGTCTTTACCTCCCACTAGCTACGTGATCTTGGGTAAGTTCCTTAACCTCTCAGCCTCAGTCTCCTCATCTGTACAATGGGGATAATAACAGTCCCCACCTCATAGTATTGTTCTAAGGATTAAACAGGTGTTATTATAACTCACCTCATTGTTATTATCACTAAGACCCCTCCCAGCTCTGACCTCCTACCACTCTATGATTCCAGGGCCTGCATCATAGGGGTTTTTGACACACCTGTGGAGTATGAGACCCGGGCATCTTCTGATTGGCACAAAAATGAGCACTGAGCACCGCTAATGCGAGTCCAGAATCCAAAGAATGTTGTGCTGTCTCTAACAGTGTAAAGTTTGGCACTGATTGCTCCTGGAGACTCAGTCATGGCCTGATACGGGAGAAGGTCAGAGGAGGGAAGGAACCGGGGGCAGCCCCAGCCAGAGAGAGAACTGGGGTTCCTGGCCTGCGTTCCTGTCCTCACTGAGGACCACAGAGCTCGGTCTTGACTCCGGTTCTCCCCTCCAGCCTATGGGTTGCACTGTACAGAGGATATGGAATTTGAACCTGTGAGGAAACACCTCTGCTCCAGGGCTCGCTCTCCATGGGCCCAAAGTAGCACTGTCCTGTTCCCCTGGGGAGACTGTGTGTCCAGGGAAAGCCTGCGGCTCAGGGTACGTAGGCCCAATGCCCAGATTTTGTTATGACCATGGTCTAATCCGAGGATACCTTTGCCACCTTGGCTCTCCAGGCCTAAGTACCTCCGCTGCGGTGAGGATGAGGCCAGAGAGTACGGAGCCCTGGCTCCCAGCGAGGGCCACTACCACAGCCCTGAAAAATGCCCCTTTCCCTCCCTGTTCTCCCGCATACAGCTCCCTGCCCCTCCCTCCACTCACCATTGGAGGCCGTGAAATCGATGGCCACTGTGAAGTTGATCTGAGTCCTAGAAGAGGGAGAACAGCAGGGGAATTACCTGACAGAGGCAGCGCTGTGGGAGGGTGAACAGGGCTGGACAGGGAGTGAGAAACCTGGCTTCCACTCCGGCCCTGCTGTTTGCCGGGCATGTGACCTTGGTGAAGCAACTCATCTTTCCGTCTGGAAAACTGGGATAGGAATACCAGCCACGTCCTCCCCCAAAGGACTGTGTGAGCATCACAAGAGTTAAGTGGGGTGAAAGCTCTTTGAAGGTGGTTATGTTCTGTGTGGGCAAGTGGTTACTAGTACTTCATTCCTCCCCAAACCCTGCCCCTGGGCCCACTTGAGGCCAGTGAAGTAGGGTCTCACTGTATTTCTGGTTCAAATCTGGAGTCAGATTCAGGGTTAAAACCTATTTGACAAAAAGGAGAGACAAATAGACATTGTGCATCTCCTGAGGGAAGAACAAAACCCCACCCATAAAAGCTGTCTTGCCAAAAAATTGGACCTGAATCTGATGGAGCTTCCAGAGTCGCCTACCCGTTGTTTACAGGAAATAGAGGAGACAGAAGAACATGTTAAATGACACCACAGCAGTTAAGCCAGTAAAAGCCAGTGTGGGGGAAGTTCTGGAGGAGCACTACTGGAAGAGTGGCCCATGGACCAGCAGCATGGGGATCACCTGGGGATTGGTGAGGAGTCACAGGCCGCTGTACACCCACTGAATCAGAAGCCCTTGGTGGGGGCAGGAAGCTGTCTTAGCAAACCCTTCAGGTGTGGGCGAGGGGGGAACCAACAAGTAAAAAGAATTAAGAGACAAATCAACCAACCACAATATATGGATCTTGCCTGGTTTCCTGCTTCAAATAAGCCAATTAAAAAACTTTGTAAGACAATTAGGGAAATCTGAACACTGATTAGATATTTGTCATTAAGGAACTTTCACTTTTTAGGTGTGATTATGGTATTGTGGTTATATTTGACGAGAGTCCTTATATTTTAGAGACACATCCCAAAGTATTTGGGGGATGAAATATGATGTGTAGCATTTGCTTCAAAATAACTGCATGGGAGAATGCATGGAACAAGACTGGCCATGAGCTGGTCATTGCTGAACCTGGGTAAAAGTACTTGGTGGTTTATTATACCTTCTCTCCACCCTTGCATATGTTTGGGATTTTTCCATAATAAAACATTAGGTTTTGAGAATTCAGATTCATGGTCGAAACTTGCTGAGTGTTTGCCTGTTCTAAGTTCTGCCTAGATACTGACAGAACAAAACTGACAAGACATGAGCCCCCGAGGAAGTCTAGTCTTATGGTTCTCACACTGAGTGAAGGTAGTCACCAGGGGAGCTTGTTTAAAGAAGGAGATCCCGGGCACCACTCCCAGGAATGCCTATTCAGTTGGTCTGAGATGGGGCCCAAAATCTGCTTCTTTAAGAAACATCCCCTGCCCTCCTCCGGGATTCTGAGGGGGTTCTGGGATCACACTTGGGGAAACTGTTCTGGTGGTTCTGAGTTGGGGCCAGGGATGAGGAAAAATGAGGCAGGGCTCACCTCACCTGCATTTAGCAGATGGTCTTTATCAGAAACCACAGCCCTCTCTCCACCCGATCACAGCGGAGCTGCTGTTCATGGACCCATCCTTCCCTCGGAAGGGTGAAGGAAATGTTAGCAGGAGACCCAAGCCAGGGTCTGCTGGCCAGATACAGTTCTTCCCACACTTCCTCCCCCTCGTCTGCTGCCTGGGGCAGAGCATCCAGTGGACTCCAAGTTGAGGAAGAAGGAGCCACAAGATGGCAAGAGCCTGGGTCTTTGAATGACTCTCCCTACCCATCCCTGCCATCCTATAAATGAAAAATAACACTTATTTGTACTAAGCCTTGAGGTCAGGGGATTATTTGTTACAGCAGTTGACCTACCCTATTCATCTTCTGTTCCTTGTCATCTCTTTGTGTGGAATATAGAGATTGTGTCTTCGTTAGAGGAAGGGAGACATTTGGCGGGTAAGAGCCCTGCTCCGGGGGCCACCCTTCAGAGGGTGGTTCTGGCCTACAGGACTGCTGCTGAGGGGTGAGGCAGGACTTACTCCATAAGTAGTCTTCTGCTGCTCTGGGTTCTGAAATGACTCAGGGAAGGAAGAGACTGGAAAGCAGATACTTTTGTGGGAAAGTTACTCCCTGCAGACTCACGCCTCCTGCCTAAGGGCACAGCTGGGTAGCATGCAGGCCGCTGAGCAACCAGTTCTATCTCTGATGTGGGGGCAGAGGTGCCCATACCCTGCCTCCGAGCCCAGGTGGGTGGGGGAGGGAGACCAGGGAAGAGAGGATCCCTAGACAATTGTCTCCATCAGCTGCCTGCCTAGACACGCATGCTGGGCTCTCGCTCCCTGGAGCCAACTCTCACTCAGGTTCTCCCGAGAGTGTGAAGAGAGGCGTGGGGGGAGGGCTCCAGAGGCTCCACTGTTCTAACTTGCCCGATACTTGTGGTGCCAGCTTTGCACATCAGTCAGCCTCTGAGGCTCCTTCTCGAGGAGACGTCACAGCACCCAGCCCTTTAACTCAGTAGTCTCATTCTGCATTCCACTCTACCTGGTAGCTGCAAAGTAGGCAGGGCCAGGAATATTCATTACTATGGAAGAAACGCAGCATGTGGTGACAGAAGGCAGGCACCCTCCATGACCTTGAAAACTGGCGAGGCATGTGGCCTCGGGAAACTTATGTAAAATGAAGATCATCTTCGCCCTGCCCACAAGGTTCTCTAAATTGGAGGCACTATGCAAATGAGAAGGATAAATAGGATGAGGACTGATTGAAAATTACCAGGTGCGATGTAAGGGGTGGTTGCTTAATGGGATGGAGAACAGAGCAGTTTTGATGGGGGAAGGGAGAAAGGGCAGGTTGGGGAGTAGGCTCAGAGGAGGGGCCGGGAGGCCCCTGGGTGGCTGCAGGGAGGATGTGTGCTTAGTGGGTAGGAGTGCTTGCAACCTTGATGCTGCAGGTTCAAGGCAGCAGGGAGCGGTGTCATGGGAGAGTGAGTGGAGCTTCCCAGGGCCTGACTTTTCCCTCTGCCCTGCAGAAGCAGGTAGCCAAGTGCCGGCCTGGCTGGAATGAGACTTTGGCAGCTGCCTTGCCTGTCTCCTTTCCAGACAGGTGTAGTCACTCACCTGCCTGCACCTGTGGGCCGTTGGCTAACCCACACCCTGACCTGGCACCTGTCCTTGGCAGAGTCAGGCTCTTTTTCCCTGAGCTGTTGGCTGGAGCCTCTAGGATTTTCTGCCTGTCGCAGCCTGGACGCTGACCCCTCTGGTTCTTTCTGCTCCTTAAATTCATGTCTGACCACCTGCTGGTCCTGGGACCACCCCTGGCTCATCCCCCAGTCCCTCCTGCCCCTTATAGGTCCCTGATGACACCAGTAGGTTAATCACAGTACCCCCACCCCACCCCAGACAGACCAGAGCTTATCAGCAGCTCAGAGCAGCAAGGAATCTTAGAAGTCACCAAACTCCAACCTCTTGTGTTTGGAGGAGGAAACTGATGCCCTGGAAGGGAAAGTGACTTGCCCAGAGCAATCCAGCAAATGCAGGGCAAAGAGGGGTGTATAGTCTGGGCCTCCTGACTCCTGATCCAGGACTCCTTCTGCCTCCCTAAACCCATGGTTCTCTTTGTCATGGAGTCCCTACCACTTCCAGGTCCCATCTCTGCAGAGGGACCTGACGTGACCCACTGGCCTCCGTGGCCCAGGAACACCCTCTGCTGCAGCTCAAGATACAGGGGCACACAGGGCTCTGGGAGAGTTGTGTGAATCCAGACACGAGGGCCGGGGGTGGGGGCTGCTCAGAGCCCAGAACCACAGAGGCCACGGTGGGGCCAGAGCTGCTCATGCCGAGATGTGAGCCCCTTCCCTCTCCCTGGAGCCAAAGAAATGGGGCTGCATCTCTTCTCACCCTCCTTTGATGTAGTCGAGAAACGTGCACTCTGACTCCACAGCAAAGGAAAGCAGCGTGACCTGGAAAACAAAAGGGAGCTTGGACAGTGGAGAGCACGGGGTGGGGGACGTGGTTTGCTGACAGTTAAGGAGAACTCAGTGTGTGCCAGTTTGCATGTATCATTGTATGGAGTGCCCACAACAACCCTGTGAAGGACTATTATCATCCCCATTTTATAGCCAAAGAAACTGAGGCTCAAAGAGGTGATGCAATGTGCCCACTGTCAGGATGTGGTCAAGTGAAGCCAGGTCTGACTCCAGAGCCTGCACTTGACCTCCATGCCAAACTGCATCCTGGAAGGGCCCTGTCTGTGCCACTGGAGCACAGAGGCTCAAACCAAGGACGTAAATTCCCCCTAAGTAGACACGGGTGTGGAGGGTGGAGGGCAGGGGTTCTTCCTGACACAGTCCTAACAAGCTGCCATGCTGACAAGCTCCATGCTTCCATGTCTCGTTAGCTATTAATCGAGAAATGTGCTTCTCTAGTCTGCACTTATCTTAAACCTTACCTGTCCCCTTCATCCCTCTGGTGTCTCTCAGTCTCTACCCTCTCAGATCCAAGACCCTCATAAGCAGCGTGTCCTGTCCCAGAGGTAGCTGACCACCCGGGGTCCCCTCTCCCAAGCAGAGGACTCTTGGCCTACGCCCGCTGGCAGACTTGGCATCAACTTCCCCAAGACAGGCAGCTACCTGAAAGCTCATTATAATGATGATTTAAGATTGTGGAGACAAATGAAAGCCTGGCAGCCGAAACCAATTAAATGAGGCAAGATTGGGGCAGGAGACTTTTTACCTGTGTCACAGAACTCCACTAGGATTGGAGCTCCCTATGGGTGTACATGCAGCCATCGTTATCGACTCACTTGGTGGGCCAGGTCGGGCCTCTGTTTGACAAAGCCGATGAGCCCTTAGCCCCCCAAAATGGGAGGGTCTGTGAGTGCTGAGCTGGACCTCTGAGACCCCACCCACTGGTTACGGCATTAGGCACCTGGATGGACAAAGCCTCCTTTCACTAGGAATGGACTCTGGCAGTGGCCCCTACCCTGACACTCATTAGACTCCTTGAGGAGCTTTTAAAACATCTTGCAGCCCAGGTAAGGCCCTCAAAACAATTACATCAGTTTCTGGGGTAGGCCTCTGGCCCTAGATCTTTTTTTCAGCTCCTCACATGAGTCTAAACTGCAGCCAGAGTTGACCGCCCCATCCAGGCCCTGGGTTGCCTGACCATATGCATTCACCCAGGGACTTGCTACTCAAAGTATGGTCCCTGGACCAGCAGGGTCAGAATCATCTTGATGCTGGTTAGAAATGCAGAAATGCAGAGGCATTTTAACAGGAACTCCAGGAGATTCTGCACATAGTAAGGAAGGAGAAGCACAAACACAGATGTCTAGACCTGCCTGGAACCTTGGAACTGGCCTGGGCCTCTGTATTTTAATAAGTATCCTGGATGCTGAGTGATTTTTTTTTTTTTTTTTTTTTTTTTTTTTTATGGTGAAGATTGGGAAATGCTGGAGCAAAGCAAAGTCAGGAGACCTGGGCCCAGCCCTGCTCTGTCCATAACTCACTGCGTGACCTGAGACAAATCCAGTCCCCTCTCTAGGCCTCAGGTTCTTTATCTCTAAAGTAAGAAAACTGGATGAGATCAGTGGTTTTCAAAACTTTTTTTTTTTTTCTCAGCTGAACATCCAATATTTCTCAGGTGGGGAAGGTGTTGCCTTTTCTAAGGGCATTTGGAAAAGTGTGGGAGAATTTGGGGTCACACAATGACTGTGACTCTACTGGTAGCTATGGGCCGAGGCCAGGGGTGCTAAGCACCCCACAATGTATGGGGAAGTCCTGTAGGACGAAAAATCATTCCAGCCCGAAATGCCAACAGCCTTCCCACTGAGAAACACTGCAGCTTTGGACAAAGAAAATATTCCTCTAAGTAATATTTCTCCACTGAGTGGAGGACGGAAGGTGGGAGGGCCTTCAGGGGGCTGCTGCAAAGCTCCCCACGGGGGAGATGACAGTGAGGGTAGATGGGAGACAAAGGGACAAGTCAGAATATTCAGGTGGTAGGAGGAGTAGGGTGCAGTCATGGATGGCAAGGGGCCACAGGTGTCAAGGATGGCTCCCCTGGTGCTGTGCCCCCCATGATGACAGCACAGGCTGGCCGGGGGCGGGGAGGGCTGCGGAGAGACTTTAGGCAGTGCATTCAATTTGGGAAGGCCGGTTCTGAGGAGTGGCCAGCAGACGGTTGGACATCCAAGTTAGACACCCGGCGTGATGCCAGGGCCCAAGATGAGGTCTTCCCTGGCAGAAGCCTGTTCTCTCTTCAGGCGGTTCTGACTCTAGAAAGGCCTTCCAGAGCCTACACGGGCCTCCCAGTGACACAACTCCCCTGCCCCCGCCCTGCCCCATGGTGCAAGGCCTGTCCCAGGACTACCAGAGTTTAATTCCTTTTCCACCTGATGGCATGTGTCTGTGAAACAGTTACAATCAGAGAAGTGGGGCGGGGGTGGGGGTGGCGGGGGAAGACCTCTTTGAATAAGCAGAATACTTTATAGGCCTGCGTCTTCCTGCATCTCCCACGTGTCTGTTATAGCCACCCTGTGCAGTAAGCAGGGTAGGGGTGACTTATTAGTCCCATTTTACAGATGAAGATACTGAGGTTCCTCAGAGGAACCCCAGAGCCCTCCGACTATGACCTCTTCTGGGTCTGGAGTTGCAGTCTGCCTGACTCAAATGACTAAGTTTGGCTGCATTAGCTGCTGGCACTACGGACCTCTGAATGGGAAGAGACAGGAAGGGTATGGACTTGAGCACGTCTGTACTGCAGAGACATGGCTTGTTCTAGAAATGCACTGTGGGCTCTGCCTCAGGACTTGGCACATGCTGATCCCTACTATTATAGAATTCTTTCCCCGATATCCTCAGCTACTGCCCCCTCACCTTCTCTGAATCTCTACTCAAATGTCACCTTCTCAGAGAAGCTTTCCTTGACTGCTTTATGTAAAATAATAGTTTTGTCCTGGGCATTCCCTATCTTATGACCATATTGTACTTCTTTCCCACAGCACACGTAACTACCTGACACTCACAGGTACGTGTGTACAAATACTTGTTTTCTGTGTCCTCCCACGGGAATATAAGCACCAGGAGGGCTGGGATTCCTGTTTGTTGAATAAATGCATCAGTGTCCTGAACAAGAGCCCACAGAAACCCCTGGGCCAGTGAGATCCAGGATGGTCGCAGTCAGGCGGGGGCAGTGTCCACAGCCGCTGCCAGCTCTGAATTTAACTGTAGTGCTGACTGCCACCTCTATCACGTCCTATCTCTATGACCTTGGTTGAGTCACTTCCCTGCCTGCAGCCTTGATTTCCGCTTCATGACAAGGGGATGATGATAACTGTCTCTTAAGGAAACAACTTGTGAAAAGCACCTAAATGGGGGATTTCCCCCATTTAGGTAAGGACCCAATAATTGCTACTCCTTTTCCTCTTCCTCCCTGCAGGAAGTCCCTGGGAGTTTCTCTCTGGGATTTCTCATTCTGTGTCACAGAGCCCATGTATCACCTATCCCATCTACCCCTGGGCTGTGGCTCCGTGGGCCCCATCCCTCCCCGCCGGCATCCCTCCAGGTCAGGTTCCCACACTGCACGAATACACACAGGTACACAGACTCACAGACACATATGACTCCTGACATCAGGCCGAGCTCGGAGCTCAGAATGTCTACGCCCAGCTGCAGACAGGGGGTGGCTACTCACTGTGCCAGAATTCACGTATTTCTTTTTCTTCATTTTCTTTTTCGGGTTTATCACCTGCAGGAAAAACCAGTTACCAGGTAAGAAGAGGTTTCTAAGCAGGCAAGGCTGGGCCCCCAGGGCTTCCACTAGCCCTGGGTGTAGACCCGGACTGGCAGAGTGTGGGCTGAAAAAACAGGGGTCTCGGGGAGGAGGGTTCAGGGAGGTCTTGTGAGAGACTGGCATTTAGATTTACGCAACTCAGCTCCCTGATTGGACCTACTGTCCCACGAGCAAACTACCAAGAATAATATTTATTTAACCTTATTTCTCACTGCTCGCCAAACATACCCTCCACCCTATTCAGCCGGAGGAGCCTCGATGTTGCAAAGGGGCCCTGTCCATGCCTGCCCCGTGTCAGCTCAGGCTGCTCCCCCAACCCCAAACATGCCCCCTCCTCCCTCCACCATTTCCCATCCTTCCAGCCCTAGGGTTGCCCTGGGGGTCCTGTGAGTCTGCCCCCCACCACAGCCCCTACACTGCAGTTAGAATCTCCTTAACTGTTCCTCATGTGTAAGCTTTCATTTCAAACTAGACCTGTCATCAGCGAATATATCACAGCGCTGGGCATATAGTAGGTGCTAAAAACACACTTGGTGGACTAACGCAGTAGTCTCAACTGGGCTGATTTTTGCCCCCCAGGAGACATTTGACAATGTCTGGAAATATTTTTGGTTGTCACAACTAGGGGAGTAGTAGAAATCAGGGATGCTGCTAAACATCCCACAACACACAGGACAGCCCCTTACAACAAAGAATCATCTAGTCCAAGATGTCAGCAGTGCCGAGGCTGAGAACCCCTGGGCTGAGTGAGGGGGACCACCCCGGCCTAGGGGCGCTCCGCGGTCTTTCACACATCTGAGCCTCACCGGCTTTTGTTTTTCACATGAGAAGTCTAGGCCCAAACTTCCCTAACCTCCCATCAGACAAAGCAAGGGGATTTTCACACCAGCTCAGGTTCTGTCACTCTGTCTTCTGTAGGTTTCTGGTAAACTCATTCCCCTTGCCCTTATCTCATGTTCCTCCTACAGGGGCAGCCAGCTGTTCTTTAGCAGAGGTCTCTTCTGTTTGAATGACCATTGATATCTACCTCTGGAGATAAGGACACTAAGGCACAGAGACACCAAGCGATTTGCCTGAGGTCACACAGCTGGTCTGGGTAGTGACAGAATTAGAAACCAGATTCCTGCACTCGGGGCAGTGCTACATACATGGGTACCACCTTGATAACAAATACACAATCCTTCACAAATATTTATGGGGTGGGGGTACCAGTTCTCTAGAATCTTCTCTTCAGTTGGAAAAAGAAGATATGTCTTCAGGATAGGTGACAAGAGCCACCAAGAAAGGGGAGTCAGAAATGTGAAGGGAGTTAAAGAAAGGAAGGACCACTCCAGGCAGGAACATCAAAGAAGACTCTCCAGAGCAGGTGATACTGAAGGCAGACATTGAGTGACAGGAAGGAGTTGCGCAGGGAGGGATGGAGGAAGGCATTCCAGTCAGAGGAGCTATTGGGGGAGCACAGAGCTGGGGTCCAGTTTAACTTCGGAACCACAGGGTGGAAGAGAGTATATTGGGCTGGCTGGAAGAGAGCCTAGAATACCAATTTAAATGTCAACAATCACCCAGCAGCCAGCAGGGAACTCTGATGACTTCTAAGATGGTAGGGGACAAGGTCACAGCAGGCTCTAGGATGCTGGGACCTGGTGGAAGTGAGTACAAGGGAAGAAGGAGAGATATCCAAGGGGATGTTTGCCTGCTTCTGCCACCTCGTAGCTGTGTGATCTTAGGCAAGTTACTTAACCGCCCTGTCCCTCAGTTTCCTCATCTGTAAAATAGGAGTAGAAAAGTACCTACGTCATAGAAAAGTATGGGGGTTAAATGGATCAATACAAGTCAAGTGCTTAGGACAGTATATGGAATGTAGTAAGTACCATGTAAGTGTCAGCTGCTATTATTTTTTATTAGCACCACCACCACCACCAGTCCAGGTGAGAGGTAATGAGGATGTGGGGGTGTTGGAACAGGTACTGAGCCATGGCAAAACGGCACTGTCAAGAAATGACCACAGATCTTGGGCCCCAGGCACAGCTGTGGGAGCAGGAGAGAGGGAAGTGTCAGGGGCCACCAGGTAGACACAGAAAGAAGGAAGAGCTGGATTTGAGGCTCAGGTGGGAGGGCTAGCAAGGTAGAAAGTGAGAGTCTAGGAAGAGAAGCCTAGAACAGCCTCAAATCCTCCACAGGCATGAAGGCCATCCAGATGACAGGGCGCTCACAGACACATTCATGGGAAACTGCCTACCAGGCAAGCCCTTGAGGTGAGGGCACGGTCTCAGCTCTGATGCTGCACTGTGCCTCAGTTTCCCAATCTGTACCAGGAGGGCGTGGAAACTTTAGAACTGAGTGCTTCTCAAAGTTTTACTCCAAAGTAGTCCTCCCAGCTGATGAGAATAAACACGGACTCCCGGGGGTCTGGGCGTTGCCCAAAGACCTGGCCACAAGCACATCTCTTTGAAGTCTTCTGTGTTGTCTTTAAATTAGCCTGTGTTCCACATTTCCACTCTCTAATTATAACTGTTTTAATATTAAAGCAATGTTTTGTTCTCAGATCTTCATGTGAAGTGGCACTAAAGAGACGCCCTGTTTATCCTGAGGTTTCATGCACTCCCCAGCACATACTCCCACCCCCATCCATGTACCAGCCTCTCTAGCCCTAAAAGACTGTACCCTGAAGTTCCATGTGTGGGACCAGCGCCCCCTAGGGGTCAGGCCAGGAATCTCCCAGGAAACTCTGTGGGCTGGAGTTCTTCTAAGCCTCCTCCTCCCACTCTCCTCACACCCCCAGGGTCCCCAGGGCCCCCAGAGCAGGTCTGGTGTCTGCTCTCCTGTGCAAATGGGCAATGAGTGGCTCCCAGGGACCTGGAGCTGCTCTGGCGCTGGGGATACAACATGAGTGAGACACAGTCCCAACCCAGCGGCAGCACCACCATGAAGGAAGGCACGGAGGCTGAGCCAGCACGCAGGTTCAGAGAGCCTTAGATGGTGTGACTGAGCTGAAAGTGGAGTGGGAGAGGGAAGGGCCGGGGCCAGACCCTAGGGGTTTCCTAGGGGTGTGACATGTGCATCTACTTATACAGGCCCAACGACTGCAGATTGCAGGTAGCTGAGGCACGGCACCCGTGTGAAGGAGCTCAGACTTACCCCCTAGGTAAAAGGCCCTGTAGGATCTCAGCTGGGGTGGGGGTGTCTTTCTGAATTTCCTCCCTGCTCCTCTGTGCGAACCAGGCAGAGGGTGGGATGCACAACTAGGTTGGAAGCTGGGCAGCGATAGGGTCAGGTGACCATTTTGGAGGAGCACTCAGGTTACTGAGTGGAGGACAGAAGGAGGTGGGAGGGCCTTCAGGGGGCTGCTGCAAAGCTCCCCCACGGGGGAGATGACAGTGAGGGTAGATGGGAGACAAAGGGACAAGTCAGAATATTCAGGTGGTAGGAGGAGTAGGGTGCAGTCAGAAATGGCGAGGGGCCACAAGTGTCAAGGATGGCTCCCCCGGTGCTGTGCCCCCCTTGATGACAGCACAGGCAGGCCACGGGGCGGGGAGGGCTGCGGGGAGACTTTAGCCCGTGCATTCAGTTTGGGAAGGCCGGCTCTGAGGAGTGGCCAGCAGACGGCTGGACATCCAAGTTAGACACCCGGCGTGATGCCAGGGCCCAAGATGAGGGTCTTCCCTGGCGGAAGCCTGTTCTCTCTTCAGGCGGTTCTGACTCTAAAAAGGCCTTCCAGAGCCTACACGGGCCTCCCCCGCCCCACAGTGCAAGGCCTGCTCCAGGGCTACCCAAGTTTAATTCCTTTTCCACCTGATGGCATTTCGATGTGTGGAGACAACACTTCTGCTTCCCAGCCTTGCAGTTTCTCTTGTCAACTGCAAAGGAGCAGGGATCCACGGCCAAGAAAAGAAGTCAATCCAACCTTCTCTGCTTTTAGCCTGAGAAATTACGGCCTCTTCTGAGTCTGTCAAGCATCCTTAGAAGCCAAACTCAAAGAGATCTGAGCCTTTCCCTTCCCTTCCCTAAAACTCTCCTTAAAGGAGGCCAAAGAAAAGCAGAGCCTGCTTCTCTCTGCCTGGGTAGGGGGACAAAGATGGTCTTTCCCTTTGTCGACGCAGAACAGAAAGCAATTAACTGGGAGGATCAGAGCCCTTTCACAGAAATTCACCCATGTTCCATCTTCAGAATAGCCTTGTTCATCTGAAAACAGTGTGTGGATGTCTCGTAAGCATCTACTGTGTGCCCAGCAGGACCCAGACCAACAGGAAGAGAGGCAAATGAGAAGGCTATCACCTGCCCTTGGGGAGAGTCCAGTCGGAACACAAGACCTGCCCACTCAAAATAGAGATCCAGAGTGAGGGAGGAGAAGTATGGAAAGGCTCGGGTTCACTGACGGGAGTCAAAGCCAGCTCTTCAGCTTCACCTGCTGAGGGGCTGCTAATGTAAGGATAGAGCCAGTTTGTAAGAAGGTTGTAAAATGGAAATCTCCTGGCATACAGGAGCTCCACAGATGCTACTAGAAGACAGCTGACATCATGCTCGCTCGGGGCCAGGCATTGTTCTAGTAACTTATTTACTTCTCCATGTGCGTGGCAGAGCAGTTCGGGAACTTAGCGAAGGTCCCATGGCTAGTACATGGTAGTCAGACCTTGAGCCCGAGCAGTTATTAGGGTTTTGAGTAGCTGCAGTTTAGTGGGTCTGGCACGAACGGAGCTATCCATGAAGTTCAGAAGAGGGAGAGAACATAGGAGGCGCCGTGGCTGGGCAGGACAGCCCTGAGTAGGAGCTGAGCTGGATCTGGAAGACGGGAGGGGACCCCAGAGAGAGCACACACACAAGCAAAGGCTCAGCACCAGAAACAGTCCATTGAGGTCACACGCTATTATCTCCAGAGAGATTGGGTGCTTTCTCCAAGGTTCTCCAGGTCTAGATAGAGGTATCCTGACTCCTGTTCTTCTGAGCCTCTCCTTCCAGAAAAGGTAACAGTCAGTAGGCCTTGAAACTATTCTAATTGAAGGCAGAGGGCCACCTTGAACTCAGGACCTCGAGTCTCAGGCTCAGAACCTTCTGATACTGTCCTCCACCTTCTGCCCCACCCTCACTCCTATCCCCTCACCTTGTTGGAAGTACTCTTTGGGGAAGGGCACTGTAACTCAGTGATTGGAGTCAGATCTGTCTAGGTTGTCTGCCTCTTGATTCTGCCACTTGCTGAACCACGGGTCTTTGGACAAGTCCCCTAACTTCTCTGAGACTCAGGTTTCTTAACTGCAGAATGGGACAATAATTCCCACCTCACAGGAAAACCTACAAAAACCCTAGGCCTGCACATGCCTCACTGTAGTCCTTAGTGAGTGGGAGCTATGTCTCATCAGAGCAACGCCCAGACTTCGAGCGTCCTTCTCACCTCATAGATGTTGAATTGGCTCTGCCCGCGGGCCAGCTCCCGGTAGCTGGTGGTGAACTCCCCAATGAAGTCATGGCTGCAAGAGAAGGCTGCTGCTGAGACCACGAGGCCCAGGCTACGCCCCGCCTCTGCCCGTCTCCCCACCTCTCGCCTCCCTCCCCCTGGCTCCCAATTCTGCCCAGGCCTCTGCTCCAGAGACACACACCAGCAGAGAGGCTGGGTCCCTGGGAAGAGTCCAGTGTCACCCATGGAGCAAGAAACCCAACAACAGTCACGTAGAGTGGGACCCTGGAGAATGGGACCCACTTCTATTTGCATTCTTGTTTGAACAAACCAGCAACGAAAGGTATTTGGGGGGACAACTGAGGGAAACTTGAATATGAAATGAATATTAGATGGTATTCAAGAATGATTATTCAATGTGTCAGGTGTGCTAATGGCATTCATAGTTATGCAGAAAATGCCCTTATTTTTCAGACATTCCCAATGAGGTCTTTAGTGAAAAAAATACCACGATGTCTACCATTCAAATTACATCAATAGCACATAAAGCAAATACGGCAACATGTAACCCTGTTAAACTCAGGTGACAGGCTTAAAATTGTTCATTAAGCTCCTCTCTCTACTTTGCTGTGTATTTGACATTTTTCCAATAACATTTTTTGAAAAGACTATTAGCACTACATCCATCCAGGCAGCTGGGGGTGTTTTCTGCAGTGCCTGCACCTCCTGGGGCAATGCATGTGTTTGTTAAGTAAAACCTTGTACAAAGCAGAACTCCCACCTCCCCTGTGGTTGGCTGCCTGGCCTTCCCATGCTGGCTTGGAATACCTGGTGGAGACTGAGACCCAGGAGGTGTCCCCAGGGCCTTGCCCCGCCTTGAGCCTGCACTGTATTTTGACTACATATTTACTGCTCTCAGAGTGCGAGTATGAGCTCCTTGGTGGCAGGAACCAATGGCATTTGGTGGCTGTCCCCAGTTCTCCCTGCTAAAAGAGAAGTATGGGGAACTCCAGGGTAAGATGAGGCAAATCATGGGTGGAAACATGAAGCTGACTTGCATATGATGTGGTTAAAGAGGAGAGGAGAGGACCAGAGTGAGGTCAGGGAGGCAGTGTGGCCGCTGGCAGTTCTCTACAGGAAGGTCCCAGGGGAAGGCCAGCTCCCCGGAAGGGGCCTGGGCCGAGCTTAGAGCTGTGTTCTCATGGCCCTCTACAATATCCTGTCTACATCACTGACTTCAGGGGTGCCAATAGAAATTATGGGGTGTAAAGCCCCTCTACGACACCCCTGATAGTGCCACAGAATGGCGGGGTCACAAACGTCAGGATGACACATTTGGATTTGGTTCAACAGACAAGTAGGAGGAGCCAGTGAGGGTTTTGGACTAAAGCTGTAAGAGGCCTGTTCTTGTCTTATCTATGAATTCCTAGCGACACTGGCTCCTTGGGGGCACTTAGATCCACAGACGAGGAGGGCACTGGCCTCCCAAAGTCGCTGAGCGGGAACCGCCCTCCCACGGCCAGCCTCGGCCCTTCCAGGCACCGCCGCATGGCATTCCCTTCCCATTGCTCATTCCCTCAGCCCCTGACCCCTGCAGACAGCTCCTAGAGGGCCTCCCCACTAGATTGTGGGGCATCTGAGCTCATCTGCAGCCTGGTCACCCCCCAAGACTTAGCTTCCCACAGAGAATATATCAATGAATGCTCAGAGCATCACTACTATTTATACTTAAGAACATGCACATTTCAGAAAATCCCAATTCTTCCCAAAGGTGGGGCGATTTTAGGCACTGGCTGGCTGCTAGGCAGGTATCTGAGGAAAAGAGGCCTCTTATGCGCTTTGCACCATGTCCTGCAGTACAGAGGTCGTCTGGTGCCTCAGTGGAGCTGGGCAGGGACAAGTCAGCAGGGCGGTGGATGCCCCACAGGAAAACCCAGGCCCCCTCACCCCAGAGCTGCCCTGAGTAGAGGCCTGAGTGCAGCTCTCCCCACGTGAGCGCAGGGCCCAACCTCCCCCAGGGGCTGCCCCCATCTCTGCTCACCTCCTGCTTTCTGCCTGCTTACCTGCCATCTCGATCCCAGTCGTACACCTCCACCTTGATGGTCCTGGAAAGCAAAGGGCCCGTGGTGGGATGGGCTTGACCCAGCACCCACAGGACCTGGGCCAACGGGGATGCGGGGACAGCCACCAGAAGGTTGGGGCCCTTCTCATGCTCCCAGGCCCTTGATGACAGGCAGCAGCCCAAGAGACAAAGGAGCCATCCTGAGGCCTTTCACCAAAGACCTTCCGGACAGGGGCAGCCCCAGGGCTGTGTGACAACTTCCCGGAATTTCAGGGTGGATGTGGAGCAACAGCCTCAATGTACCCCTTTTCCTTGGCCACCCCAGAGAGGGCACTGGTCCCAGCATGAAGCCATACTGTGAGTGTATCGGGGGTGGGGCCATTATAGTGGAAATGGGCTGCTCCCTGGATCTCAGGCCTAAGCAGGGGGACTCTCCTAAGGAGGGGTAACAAGACTGTGTGGGGGACCCCAAGGTCCAAGGAGTCTGAATGGTGGGGAGCCAGTCCTGCATGTCAGGGATGGGCCCAGGGACCCTGACTCAGGCATAGCCTGCTGAGCTGTTCCGTGCCATGACTGGCTCCTGAGTGAGGGTGTAATTATCTTCACATTTTAGCCTGGCTGCTTTAATTAGTTTGTTTTGACTCCTGTGCATGGGGCTGGGCTCTGGGAACCCATTTTATTTTTAGCCCATCTCCATAGCAACAGGCTAGGACCAGAGTCTGGAGGAGGGAGGTGGAAGGCTGCAGGTTAACCCTTGGTGCCAGTGGTCCTCCAGGGATGCCCAGGGATGGGGCGAGCCACCAGGGTCCCACTGCAGGGTCAGGCTCTGGGGAGGTGGGAGTGCGTGGGGAACTCATGTCTCCAGCCTTCAGTTCTAAATGGCTCACGCAGAGGTGGCTGCCTGGGCCTGTCTGCCATTAACACAGCATCTTGCCCTAGGCGTCTCCTTGGGTCTCCAAGGCGTCGGCCTTGGGGCTCCAGAAGGAGGCGCTGTCTCCCTTCAGATGAACCTCCGTGGGGCAGGGGTGGGGGTGGGGTGTGGATTTGCCTGCATCAGGGCAGACACTGTTCTGGAATGAAAGAATGCCCTGTAGGTTGTGTACCAGCTGGATTTTTGTCACTAACATGTAAAATGGGCCAGGCATAGACGCCCGCCATATAAAGGAATCTTTTAAATTCTTGTGAAAAAGCAAAAAACAACGTCTCTGAGGTGAATTCTTGTGGCAAGAAACACAAAATGTAGGTCCCTGAAGGTGGCCTGGTGAGCTGGAAAGGGGCTGCAGTGTGGACCTGCATGCCGGGCCCCTAGCTGTGAGAGCTGGAGATGTCACAGCCTCTGAGGTACAAGCCAGTGTTCTAAAATAGCGGTAACACCGGTCTTACAGAATCGCTGCAAAGACAAGTCGGTAAAACCTGTGTGCCAGGCAGGTCTCTATAAAAGTGCCCCTTTCTCTTCACTTTAGCACTCAGCCACGCTCAGATAGTTTTCCATATGAAATTTACTTAAATCAGGGACCTCTGAGTTTGGATAGCTTCCTGGGATGACAACGCTGGAAGTGATCTTAGTGGAGCTTTTCTGGCACCCAGACTCCCAGACCCAGTTCTCAGCAGCTCTGGGCAGGGCCCAGGAATCTGGGTTAAAGACGTCCCAAGTGGCTCTGCTGTGCATGTTCTGGGGTGACAGCCTCCAGACCCCTCGTTTTCAGATGGGGAAACTGAGCCTTAAGGGTACCCAGGGCCTTGCCCAGAGTCACATAGCTGGTGAGGGGCCCCCCACAATGCTGAAGTCTCCCAGTCCTTCCCCAGAACCCCCCAGCTCTGTGGGGGACCTTCAGGGACCCCAGCAAGGAGTGCCTCTCTGTGGGCCACCTACACCAGTCCCTCAGTGACTGGATCAATGACAGCTACATGCTCAGAAGCTGTAAGAGGACCCCAGTCACAGCCACAGCCTTGGATACCCAAAAAAATCACTGGGGAGATTTTTAAATAATCCCACAGCAAGCTGGCACCGGTAGTTTAAAAAGTCCCCTGGCTGATTCTAATGTGCAGCCAAAGCAACTGAGCTCTCTGCAGACAGCCTTGGTTTTCAATCTTGGTTGCATATGGGACCCCCTGGGGAGCCTTAGCAATCCTGATGCCAATGCCGCACCCAGAGATTCAGAACCACTGGGTCTGGGGTGCACCCGGGCAGGGGAATTGTTGAAAGCTCCTCAGGGGATTTGAATTTGCAGCTGAGGTTGAAACCACTGAGTGTGAGATTCTGTGCAATATCGAGGCTCCAGGAAGGCTGCAGCCTGGGGGTCTGGTTAGCTCAGAGTCTGCAAACTCCAGCCTTGGCTGTGGCTGTGACTGAGAGAAGGAGGGGAAGGAAAAGCTGCCCAGAGACAGGGGAAGGCAGTGGCAGAAGCCAGACACAGCTGTGACTACTCTGCTGACAGTTTTGTCACTGTCCATCCTGGCAGTTGCCCCAGGTCACCTCACGTGCCCCTTGTGGTCTGCAGACCTTGGCTCCCAACCCCTTAGCATAGGCCCAACAAAGGCTCATGTCAGACCAACTGAGACTTCCGGGACAGCACCCAAGAGAAGGGGCTCCTGGGTGTGGGACAATGAAATGGGCCTCTGTTGCCCACAAAATGAACATCAAATTGGCATAAAAAGGCTCAGGACATGGAGTCCCTAGTTTGGGATGCAGTGAGGTGGGCAGGGAAGACATGAGCTGTGGGACAGGCAACCCTGGGTGGCAGCCCAGCTCTCCAGCTACCAGCTGTGTGGCCCCATGCAACCGGCTAGCCTTCGGACACCTTGCTGCGCCTCTGTAACCGGTACCATTGCACCACTCGGGAGCTTCTGTGACGAGTCAAGTACATCACCCCCACAGTCCGCACTGGACACGTGTCGTTCTGTTCCATCTAAAACACTCAAGCCTTTTTTCCAAGCTCCTGTCTCCCAAACAATTCCCATTCACCACAAAAATGTCAGCTCCACGAGACCAGACATTTTTATTTTGTTCACTGCTACCTCTTGAGCTTTGAGAACAGTTCCTAGCATATATTAGGTAATATAAAGAGTATTCTTAAGTATCTGCTGGCTGACTAAGATCTCCTATCAACGTTGTAAAGTGGGCCACACAGTAACCATACCCTCCTTCCCCCAAATTACAAAGGGAGGTCCAGAGTGTGTGCCTTTCCCCAAGTCACACAGCTGGTCAGTAGCAATGCCAAGCCTCGGGGTGGGAGCCAGTGTCCTGTAAGTCTCTGAACGCCTGGGTCAAAGTGACAGACCTGGGCATGTGTGAGCCTCAGCAGACCAGCAGGGATGAGGGACGCTGGCAAAGACGCCAGGCTTCCCTCCCAGCATCCCCAGCAGCTCCACTTATAGTCTCCTCTGAGCCAAGCTGCAGGACTGCCTCCTAAATGAGCCTCTCATTTAGGCACGAGGAGGAAGTACATTTCGCTGCTGCTTACAAGTCCCAAAGGCTGACAGGCCCTGAGGGGTTCACCCTAAATTGACAGTCAGTCCCACACTCCCAGGGGCAGGGAGTGACACTGGATGGTGGGGATCTGTGCACCCCCAGGCTGCAATACAGCGGCTTCACCTCCTCTGCCTGCGCTCATTCTGAAGGTGTGAGCTGGGATGATAAGGCACCCCTCGTGGAGGTGCCACATACCGGCCTGGCCCCTCCCAGTGTTCAGCGGGTGGTGAGGTTCAAAGGAGAAGTAACTGGTCTCCCAGGGGCAGACAGAAGTGTGACATTTTAGAGATGTGAGAGCACCCAGTGCCCTCTCTGGGTGAGGATCCAGCAGCCTTAACACCTTCTTAAAATCCATTCATTCAACATCAAGGTGTGAGTGAATGAGTGACAGCAGCCCAACCACGGGGAATCTGGTTTAATGCGGACAAATCCTCAAGGGACAGAATGGTTAAGGAGAGAGTAGGGGGACTTCAGTGAAGGCAGGGGAAGTGCTTCTTGTCATCACCCCACTTCACCCCACTGGAGGGCTGGACAGGCTCTGATCCTGATGCCATTTCCTCTGACTCCAGCCCTGCTCAGCTGGATCGCTTGGGTTTGGCCTCGTGGGGACTGGAGGCACGAATGCAGGGGGACCCGAAACCCGAGGACCAGCCCAGAGGGGACTGCTGGAAAGGAGAAATGTATCTTCTCCTTGCCTGGCAAGTTACATAATCTCTGGTCCTCGGTTTCCCTATCTGTGAAATGGGCATGTCACCAGTACCCACCTTCTAGGGTTACTGTGAAATTTAAATGCACAGAATAAGATAATGTATTCAAGCCAGTTAGGACACAGTTTGACCCCTATCCTAAAGACTCACTCAGTAACCTTAATAATGTGAACTGGTTTCCACCCCCATCATTCCAAGAGAACTGCACCTTCTCAGCAGATCCCTCCTTCTCACCCTCCTGGCCCTTATTCACCGGAGTAGGTGATACTTCTGTCTGAATTGCCCTCATCCCCTGATCATGGTTGCCCTCCTCTTGGTCCCCTCCTATCTCTCTGACCCTCTCCTCTCCTTTCTCTGCCCCTGACCTGTGGCATCCCCCACAGGGCCTCGCACCCCTGACCTCTGCCACCCTCCCCCCCCCCCAGGACTCCCAGACCTCTGTCCTCCTCTCTCCTTAGCAGAGCACTGCTATGCCAGTCCCACAGCCACCTCCTCTGGCTCTGTCACACTCCACATTCTTGTCGGTGTATCATTTTCTCTTGTCTCCCAAGCTCCAAACTCTAACGATGTCTCTGTCTCTTTCACTCCCACATCCAGGCAGATGTCAAGGTCTTTTGCTCCTTCCACCTCCAGTCTCAGAGCAGACCTGCCTCGCCCGTGCCCCTGAGCCGGCCTCTCACAGAGCGCCCCCCCAAACACACCCCACTCACAACCTGTCTCGGTCATTTGTCAACAGAGCATTGAGGTGAAAACACAGATACTAGAGCCAGCCGCCTGGGTCCAAATCCTGGTTCTAGCAGTGCCTGGCAGGAAGACACTGGGTGAGTTACTTCACCTCTCTGGGCCTCAGTTTCCTTACCTGTAAAGTGGGGATAGTGTTAGTACCTTTTTCAGAGGTGGTACTAATTGTGAAGAGGATTCATCTTGTTCATATACATACATTACCACAGACGTGCCACAGGAGGCTCTGTTATTATTTGTCTCCCACCCTGGCCTGGGAGCAACTTAAGAGGGAGGCTTGGGTCTGACAGCTCAGTATGCCCACAGCTCCCAACATGGTCCCGGGAGCCTGGCTGGCATGGAAGACATGGCTGCTGGATTCAACTGAATGTGTTCTGTGAGGCTTTAAGAGGTGCCTTCATCCTTTTCCTGCACAAGCCCACCAACCCCCCAGCTCCCGCCCTGAGAGGGCCTCCCAGACTCCTGCACTTCCTAGGGCTGTTGGGTATGTGGGTTCCCCTAGGGCTCCCTACAGGACGGCCTGCTCATTTTTACCACGCCAGTGTGACACGCTCTGCCCCCTCCATTAATCCTGCTGTCAATCATGTCACGGTCAGTCTGTTCCCAGCTGTAGAGAAGGGCTGAGCTGCCCAGCCAGCCTGGAGGGAGACCAGTCAGGGACTCAGCCTGGGAGGGGGGCATGGGAGCCCGCCTGGGCTCTCCCTACCACCTGTACCCTCGCCTCCTGCAATGGCTGAACAGTGAACCCAGGCCTCTGGCGGGCCTCCTCACCATCCCTGACGAGGCTGGGTTCTGAGACCCTGGAAGCCGCTCCCTAGGGATGCAGGATTGTGGGGGGTCAGCTGGACTCCCAACAGTCTCTAGGGAGTGGAGGAGATCCCAATTCCTTCCACCCCATGAGACTTGAACTGCCACGCTCTTCAATTCTCCAACCTTGAATTTCCTCTCCCTTCCCTTCCATCTCTCTCTGTCCCAACCATTCTTGCTACGCCTCTGTCTCCAGGAACTGACCCCGCAGCCCTCCCTGAGTCCCCTTTAGACTCTACTGTCCCAACCCCTCTGTCCTCCCACTCCCCGCACTCCAGAAGCCCCAGGACCAGGCCAGACACGTAACAGGTTCGTTTGGCTACAATGCCTACTTTTGTCTCCGGTCTCATTTTGCACAATTACTGAGCTGTCTGAAACACATGTGTGCACATGTGAGCTCCCTGTGGTTAGACTACAAACTCCCTGAAGCTGGAAATGAGGCTACATTCCCTTGAATGCTGCACAGCTGGAAGTGTAATGCTGAGCACATAGTAGGTGCTCAATGACCACCTGTGGAATAGATTGTGGCTTTTCTGTCCCAGCCAGAAAAAGGTGCCACCTCATCTCCTGGACGAGCAGCCTAACATGGAGGGAGCCAGGGCTGCCTGGAGACCAGTCATCTGCTCCTTTCCGCCCCCCTCACCCCACCCCTCATACCCTGTCAGTTGCCACGGGGAGCAGGTCCCCGAGAGCCCATGCCAGTGCCACCAGCCAGGACACCCCAGTGTTCCTGTCGGAGTGGCTGGCAGAGGCCCAGCTTCCTCAACCTGCCCAGGCAGCCCTACCCGTGAACCCCCGCTAGCTCACCCACCGGCTACAGCAATCACCAGGAAACAGGCTGGGTTCTTAGGACTGAACACAGACCAACACCACCCAACAGCTGCCGTCTTCCGTAACCCCCACTCCCCTGGCACTTACCATACTTTGTAAGTGTATGTTTCTTTGTGTGATTATTGGATTAATGTCTGCCTCCCCCACGAGATGTGAACTCCACGAGGTTGGGTGAAGGGTAAAGGCTATGTGTTTTGCTCCCTGCTGACTTGCCAGCATCTAGAGCAGTGAGCAGCAGGCACATGATGGGGAGGCAGGACCATTTGTAGATGAAACGCTGACTTTGGTACGTAATTTGTGCACACCAAAGCCTTCTTATGTAGGTTGTGTCATGTGAGCTTCGAAGCAGCCCTATAAAGTAGGAAGACGTTTAAATATCCATTTTACAGACAGGGAAACTGAGGCTCAGGCAGGTCAAAGTTTGCCCAGATTGACGGTACTTTTTAGCCACAGAGCCGAACAGAAACCAGGTGTATTGACACTCAACAATCTACACTCATAAGGTGAGGACGATGATAGCTAACATATAATAAGAGGAGGCTGTGTTGCATCAAAAGTTCCGCGAACTCTCTGTATCCCACCCCTCACCCCCATTTATGGCAACTTGGCTGGCAGAGTCCATCTGCCAGGAGCTGGGGACCAGGCCCCCTCTGCATGCTTACCTAGCGCTGTATCCAGCCCCCACCTCCCCCTCCAGTGGGAACAATGAAAAGACAGGCTGCTGAGCTCCAAGCCAAGACACCCCAACGCCCATCCCCACTGGGGATGGAATTCCAGGCACCTCCCATCCCCCCAGCCTGGGGAGGTTCCCACCAATGGGGATGCCAGACTGGGAGGAAAGATGGGGGGGGGGGCTGCGAGGAGATGAAAGCGGAGGGGAGGGCGGGGAGGCTCACCGAGTCCCACCCTGTGCAGGGCCCTGGCACACAGCCCCAGGAGGCTGGGCTCACACTGAGGGCACTGCCCACGTCAGTGTAAACCACGCCTCCTGCATCTGCGCTGGGGAGGGACAGTCTGTCGGCTCACCGGTCATAGTCCCCATTGCACAGCGCTCGCACAGGAATGGAGAAAGTTTGCCAGACTGGGTTTAGGGTGTTCTTCATGACCTCGGTCTTGTGGCAAATGGTGAACCTGGTGAAGAAGAGAGGGAAGGTGTCAGGCCCCAACCCAAGGGAGGCAGAATCCAGGTCAACAGCGGGGCCAGTTGGTTAATCTATGCAGTTGCCAGACAGTGGAAAGCATGGCTTCATGAGGCAATGAGCTGCCTGTCACTAGCAGCGTCCATGCAGAAACCAGATGGTCATTTCCTGGTGATGCTGCAGAGAGACTTCCTGCACGGGTGGGGGTGGGGTCAGGAGGCTCTGGTTCTGGGGCCTGCTCTCTGTGTGACCTTGAGCAAGCCTGCCCCAAGCCCAGGCCTCTTTCCTCTAAACCCAGGGGGTTGGCCACTATCAGGTATTCTTCATCTGAGATCCACGGAAGGATCTGTGGGTGAGCTTTAGTGATCCATGAACCCCTGAACCTGTCAGTGAAATCGAGTGTCTTGAGTTTCGTATGCTTGCTGTTCCCTTTACGGGCAGCACTCTCCCCTGATTTCCATGTTCATGGGTCACCTCCTCACTTCCTGCCAGTCTTTACTCAAATGTCACCTCTTTGACATGAGTACCTGCCCCGAGCACTTTATCTAAAACTTACAACCCTCTGGCCCCCTGACACCGACATCCCTGGTCCCCTTCCATATTGTTTTTACATTTCACCTGTCACTGTTTGACATTTCACAGTCTATTTTTCTCCTTATTTATTTTATGGTCTGTCACTAAAATGTAGGCTCCGTAAGGGCAAGGGTTTTTTGTCTTCTTTGATCACTGGTATATCTCTAGTGGCCAAAACAGTGCCCGGCATTTAGCAAACATTCACTAAATACTTCTTTTTTAATTAATGAATAATTGTATTTCTCAGAGGAGAGTTTCCATAGCTTTCCCTGGCATTTCAAGCCAGAGAATGAAAGCCCCTGGCTGGGATGATCTATAAGACCCTTTCAGCTTTTCCAGTCTGAATCCATGAGCTTACTTTGCAAAGTAAAAGTGTGTAATTGGCTTATCCCAGCTGGGCCCCCATCCAGAGTCCCTGGCCATTCCCCACACCAGGCCTGGCTGGCCCCATCCTGGAAGCCTGCCCTGACCATACAGAGGGTTAGCTGGGAGCCAGAGTAGAGCTGGGGCCAGAGGTCCGTCCCCCTGAGATTTCCTAGCATCCATCTCCGGCCTTGGAAAGGTCACCCAGGAAGGTGCCTGGGCTCCGCCCGTGCCCACACAGCCTGTGCCATTTCTTTTCTGGCAATTTTCAAGTCAAAATGTCATTTCTGTCACTGAGGCTCAGCATTTCTCTTCTCTGCTCCTTCTCGCCCACCCACTGGAGTGTAGAGATACATGTGGGAGACCTCCCCACACACCCAGAGCTGGTGATGACGACAGGAATAGGACAGAGAAAGGAGGGGCCACAGCTGCCCATGGCTGGGGCAGGCACGTAGGGCAGGAAGAGGAGGCAGAACGGAGAATCAGGAGCAGCAATGGGCAGTGAAGCCGCGTAGGTTCCCACTGCACAGAAGCCCTAACCACTCAGAGCCTCCCCCCACCCCCAAAACGTCACACACATCTGCGTGGACCCTCCAACCTCTCCATCCCTTTGGAACCACTGCCTTCTCTGTCTCCTCTCCCTGCCAGCCAAACTTCCTGACCAGGTCTTCTAAGCGGGGAGCCTGATTTCTTCCCTGCTTGTTTTTTCCTGAGCCCCGTGTAGTCTGGTTTCTGCTTCAGACTCGTGCCTGCAACTGCTTTCTTTAAGCTCCCCCACCCCCACCTCCACACACACACCAAATCCACAGGCCCTTCAACTTCCTGCTGCACTTGCCGTGGGGGACCAGGCCCTACTGTGGAAATGGTCCTTGCCGTCATCTCCCCACTCCACTCAATCCATTTTGACACAAACTCAGAGCTGGCGTGGGAAAGCGTTAACCACTGGGGCCGGACAGATGTGGGCCGCGTCCCAGAGCCGCTATTCACTAGCTGGGCCATCCTGAGGAAGCGACTTTCTCTCTTTGAGCTCCCCTCTCACTGTAAAATGGGGTAATAACAGTAGCTGCCAGCCGTTCTAATTACCCGTATTAACTCCTTAATCCTCACAGCAACCCTGCAAGCTGCTGCTGCTGCTGCGAGCAAGGTGTGAGGATTACCCCCAAGTGCACACCACGAAACCGAGCTCACGGCTTTAGCGGCACATCCAGCAGGAGCCTACTTCCATTTAAATTAACTAAAATGAAATGGAATGTAAAACACAGCACCTCTGTCACACTAGCCGCATTTGAAGGGTAATCAGCAGCGAGTGGCCGGGCCCAGCAGGCAGCACGGTGGAGCCCGCTCCCCACCATCTCGTGCTGACTCCCAGACCAGTGACTGGATGGAGCAAGACGAGGTAGGCACAGTGCCAGGAGCACCGTGGGCACCTGTGGATGCTTCCGTCCCTTTCCCTCCTGGCATGGCAGGTGTGACATTTCACTCCCCTGGTACCCTCACTGACCTTCCTCCCATCCTCTTCCTCCTAACTGGCAGTGTCTCCCAAACCTCCCACTCTTCTCCTCACACCCTGGATGACTGACCACTCTGCTCTCACCAGCTCAGCCTCTGACCTGTGCACCTGTCCCTTCGCAGGTGTCTGCTCACTGGCCCACCTCTCGGGGGACCTGTGGATGGGTTTCTGCTGCTGGAGAGATTCAACCTGTGCTTCAGGTGAAACTCGTCCCCAGATAAACTCCCATCGCCTCCCCACCTCTGACCAGCTCTTTTGACATCTTCAATAGTTGGGGTTCCCCACAGCTCCACTACCAGGGAGGAGGCTGTGACCATGTCCTGCTGAGTGAGGTCTCCACTATGGCCCTTTGCCCCCGTCCTCCCCTCCCCCTTGCTCCCCTGCATTTTCCCAGCACAGCTTGCCAGGGAGCTCAGCACCTCCCACCTGTTCACGTGTCACTCACCAGTCTCTCCCTCTTCCCCGCCCCCTCCCCATCCATCCTACACATCTCTCTGCTAGAACGATCATGGGCAAACACTTTTTGCAACACACCCCTTTCTTGCTCCCAAACCCAAATCCAAATCCCTCCCTCCTCCTGGCCAGCTGGCCCCCACCTGTAGACAAGCCCAGGGTGACCTGGCATTGCCTTTCTGGAGGTGACCTGTTGTGGACATTGCCATGGACACCTAGAAAGTCATGCAGGCCTTTCCCTCCCTCCCTCCAGTCAAGTCAAAGTCAACAAGAATTATTTAAAGAAATTCTGCTGGGAGTCCTTTGGTGAGACAAAGAATCCTTTTGTTATGCAAATGAGCATACCTAATTTCCCTTGTTTTTGTACGTTCAGGTTTAAAAATCAGTTTTCCCTTGAACTGAAACACACCTCCTCCCTGCCGCTCCCCTGCCCCCAACACACACACACACACACACACACACACACACACTCACACCCAGAATTTTAGAATCAAGAGGAACCTAGCAGAGAACTTTCTGCATCTGCTCAGGGCACACTTGCTTTACACTTGCCTTTTCTCTAGCCTGTTATTCTTCCCAGCTCCTCCCCTGTGGACCCATTTTCTTCCTCTTCTTCAAAACGTTCCACATTCCCCTTCTCTAGCAGCTTTTTTTCTAATTAACCTCCCTGGCCCCATCACTTCCTGATTCTGCAGAATCCCAGCCATAAGTGGTCACAGCCTCCCAGAGCTCTGGGGCTTAAAGAGACTGTGGAGACCACCTAATCCAATTGGTTCACTCTCCTGATGAGAAAACAGGCCCAGAGAGGGGGCATGACTGCCTGGGGTCACACAGTGGGCTGGTGCAGAGGACACAGGGCCCCCATCCTCAGCCTGGAATCTGTCCCTCTGTAAACATCACTGACCTACATTTGCCAACATGTTGTGTTTCCGACATATGGTGGGTGGCTTCTAGATTAGAAGAGAAGAGGAGGAGATGGGGCTTCGAAGACGTAGAGTTTTGAATGGAGCCTATGGTGAGGTATGGGGTTGGGTGGGGAAAGGGGTCCAGATTTGCCAGGCCATATGTGCCGTAGTGGGGGGACACATAGCAATGGGGTGTTCAGAGGGCTGTGGGTGGAGGCGGACTGGGCTTGGAGATACAGGCTGATTTGTGTGGAAGAAAGAAAGGACGATCAGAGGGGCCCCTCGTTCCCGCCCGAGCCCTGTTTTCATCCACTCCCCCCACCTCCAACATACCTGGCAGCCACCATTGCTGAGGCCCTCAGTGGCACTGCCGGTTTCGAGGTTGCCCCACCCTCCCCGGGCCCACATGGGCCAGGGCAGCACCTCGGAGCCCTGACTTCCTGCCTGATCCTCTGTCCTCCCTAGAGCAGGAGCCCCAGGGCAGAGCAGGGAGGAGGTGGTCTCAAGCCACCCTGCTGGCAAACTGCCACAACCCGTCCATCCTGGACCCGAGAAAGGGGGTGAATTATTGCCAGGGAACTCACGTTCCATCCTCGTTGCTTCTGTAGAACACCAAGAAGGGGTCGGACTTCCCAAAGAAATCTTTCTTATCCAGCTTGTTGGCACAGAACTGCATCGTGGAGACATCCTGATGGGAGGGAGGGAGAACAGAGGGATGAGGTAGGAGAAGGCTGGAGGGCACCCCAATCCCTGTGGAAACACAGCCCCAGAGCCTGACAAACAGAACGCCAGGCACCAAGCCGGTTAGAGAGGGCAACACCTTACGTTTGCCCCGTACCTACTACGGGCCAGGCCCTGGGATAACAGCAGGGTTTCATGTCATCAAATGACCCCACCGGCAGGTCTAGCCGAGCAGTCTGCATTGAAGCAGATGCATTCTGGAGAGGGCTGCTTCCATTTGAGTCCTGGCTCTGTTACTTTCTAGCTGTGTGACCTCGGAGCCTCAGTTTCCCCTTCTGTGACATGGGGCTGATTATAGTACACACCTGAGAGGGCCGTTGTGCGGGCGAGATGAGAGCGAGTGTGTAAAGTGCTTAGCAGAGAGCAGGCACGTCGCACCCACGTGGTCAGTGGTAACACACATGATTTCACTAATCTGAGTGGCTTAGAGAAGTGAAGGGACCAAGGCCACTCTGAGCTTGTCCTGCCAACCTGAAAGCCCTCGCTCTGCCCAATCGCCTCACTCCCTTACACATATGCATGGTTCCTAGAGGACGTGCAAGTTTAGGCATCACTTTCACCCCCCCTCCCTCAACTCAAGAGAGGCCCACCCAACTCTCTAAGGTAGATATGGCCGGGACCATGACCCATTCTACAGCTGAGAAGCCTGAGGCTCAGAGCGGGGAGTGACTCCCCCAAGTTCACCAAACAAAGCCCTGGGTTTATAACTCCCCTGATGGGTTTATGGCCCCGCCTGACCCCACACGCAGCCTAAGAGCACAAAGAAGGTACTCAGGCCCAAGTGAGGACCACCAGACTCCTCCCCTCACATGGCACCCAGCTCCTAAGCTCACTGTGGCCGACTGGGCACTGGGTAGAGATGCCCACACGTCCTCCTCTCCACCTACCCCCATGTGGCCTCTTGAACCTGAAAGTTTTGCATCCTGACAAATCAGCGGCCAATGGCCAGAGCTCAGGGCTCTGTCCTGTAGTCCCCAGGGCCTGGTTTGCCCTCAAGGGCCAGGGCCTGTGGGGAAGTCAGCCAGCTTTCTCATGCTGCCCCCTCCTCTCAGTGAAAAAGAGGGTCTCTTGAAATCAGTGTCCTACAGCCCAGTGAGGACCAAAATGGTGGCAGAGAGAAAGATGCAGCCTCCAGGTTTGAAGGACATCGTCAAAGGTCGGGTGGGGGCGTGTGGTGTCAAGATTAGGAATATTGTCGCTGGAGCCAGGCTGCATCTCTTACTAGCTGTGTGTCCTAGGGCAGGTCACTTATCCTCTCTGTGCTCAGTTTCCTCATCTGTAAAACGGTGGTACTGGCAGTGCCTACCTCATACGTTTGTTGTGAGGATGAAATGAGTTAATACGAGTACTGTGCTGAGAACAGTGTAGGTGCACACTAAGTGCTATGCGCATGAAAACTATTATTATACGGACACTTCTCCCTTCCTCCCAGCACAGTGTGTGTGGCCTTTGTCCCTGCCCCACCTCCACTTCCACCATTTCTCACGCCTCCCTTCATGGACATCTGACAATGGCAAACACAGGGCACCCTCCATTCACTCAACAAACATTTATTAGAGACCACCTGTGTGGGCCCGGCACTAAGCTCAGTGCATTCTTATCAGAGTTAGCCCTCAAAATACTCCTTTATCACTGTTTACTACTGAGGAACCTGGGGTTGAGAGAAGCTAAGTAACCCGCCCAAGATCACCAGCTGGTAACTGGCAGAGTAAAATTCAACACATGTGAACTGTTTTCAAAGTCATGCCTCCACCAGCACACCTTCTGCCTCTCGGAGAGAGAAGAGCACATTACAGTTCAGGGGGCCCATTTCCCTGATTTCCTCAGACTCTGGGTGTGTATAGGCAGGGAGACGCTGGACTCTGGGTAGCCTGGGATGGAAGTGCCTCCTGAAGGGGCCTCGGGGGAGGGGCGGTGCCCAGGTAACCACAGCGGCTTTTATCATGTCACCTGCCTGAAAGGGGGAAGGAGGCTGGGCGGGCGGCTTTCGAGGCCTAGAAACCTGAGGAATCTTAGGGCCTCCGGAGAAATCTAGGACTTTTGACCTGGAATAAGAGAATGGCTGACTCGCTCAGTACTTACTAGATGCAGGACATCTAGGGTAAAGCCTTCTCTGTATGTACATTATTTCACTGAATCCACAGAAAACCGTATGAAACAACTCCGTTACTCTCCCCCGTTTACAGATGAGGAAACTGAGGCTTTCAGAGGTTGTCAATGCCCATGGTCACACAGTGGGTAACCCACAGTGGACTTCAGGACTTCCCCCCTCACCCTCCCAGAGAGATCTCTAGCCTTCTAAGTCCTGTCTCTCCCCAGGAAGAAGGTCTAATCCCATCCCAGGCTGAGTGGAGGGAACAGCTTAAATACCTCCCTGGGAAGCTCCACCCCGTGGCCTAGAAAAGGAAAGAGGCCTGGGACCTGGTGGGCTTCTCCCAGCACTGGAACAATAAATAGTGGGGCCCAGTGGAAAGAAAAAATGTGGGGTCGTTTATTCAAAAAGTATTGAGAAATTTCAAGACAGTGACAGCAGAGCGTGACACCAAGAGCAGGCCCTGTGTGACTGCTGCACAGATCCCAAGCCCCTGAAGCTGGCCCTCTCTTCTCCCCACAGAGGCACCCAGCAGTGACATCAGAAGCGACTGAGAGAGTGTCAGACTCCGCTGAGAAGAACAGTGGAGGCAGCCCGAGCAGGGAAGCCAGGGCTCTCAGTCCTACCGAGTCCTAGCAATCCCTCAAGCTCTCTGAGCTTCAGTTTCCTCATCTGTAGAGTGTCGTGCTAGACAGGATGTCCACCACTGTCCCTGTACGCCGGGAAGTTTAGGCTTCAGTGGCAACGTCATGGTGGGGGTGCATACTGGGACAGGGGAAGCAGCTGGGGAGGCTCCCACTCGGGACAGTCTGTGACTCCAGGGCTCCTCCAGCCTCCCCAGGACATGGCTCGGTTGTGTCTCCAGATGTGACCCCACACATCTGGAGGTCACCTGTGTGACACCGGTACCTAAATGAATATAGGTGAGCCACACACAACAACCTGCACTATCAAATAAAGACATATATTTGAAACAACCAAAACAGATGCCACAAAATGCAGGGGCAAACGCTCTTATTTTTTTGCATCGTAGGAGAATCCCTCAGGGCCCTGCAAGATCAGGAAGGGGGGTAGAAATATTAGGGGAAAAAATGAATGTAGAACTTAATAGACAATGCTTCCAGGGCCATCCAGTGCCCCACTGGGAGCGCCCCTGTCAGAGAGACCTGACAGAGAGAATAATACAGAGGAGCCAGGGCCACCTGCTTGGAATCCCAGCTCTGCCACCTACCAGCTGAGCGGCCTGAGGCAAGCCACTTAGCCTAAGTCTTGACAGTCTCTAATAAACAGAGTAATAATGCCCTGCGAGCCTGCTGGGAAGACTACAAGAGATGGCATATGTTAAGTACCAGTCCACAGTGCCCAGGGCAGAGCAGCTGTAAGAATAGGAGCCAACACTTACAGTTCCATTCTCCACTGCCATATGAAACTGCCAGCGTTCACCTACAAAAATGGTAATGCAATTCGGTTCTCCCTATTATGTGCCAGGCACTACTTTTACATGTACTAGTTCACTGAAGCCTCTCAATAACCCCATGAGGTAGGTAGAATTATTCCTATTTCAAAGATGAGGAAACTGAGGCACAGAGAGATCAAACCCCTTGCCAGAAGCACACATCTAGGCAGAAGAGAAGCTGGGATTGGAACGAGACAGTCTGGCTCCAGAGATTAATAACTGAGATTCCAAATGATGACCTCGTATCACCAGGTAAGTTTAATTATGTTCTGTAGTCTCCATTTGAGAAGTCAGAGAAGTGTGAAATCCATTTTAGAAAGACCTCCTCCATGCAAACTAGTTTAAAAAAAAGACTGCCTCTGAAATTCAGCTTACTGGAAAAATCCACCACCAGCCAAACCTCATTTCCCGCTGACGGCAAGTACATGAGGTACTGCTGGGGGCTTATTTTGTTGCCCAACCTGATATGCCCTCCCTAACACAATCTAGACCCTGGAACATTCGCCAAAAGCCCATTCTGATAATCTGTATTGTTGTGTGACTGTCGATGGGGATAAAACAGAGCAAGCTTTCCCACCCCCCATGGGTGCACACACCATGGGGAGTCCCTGAGACCAGGGACCCATAGTTAGTTGTCTGGGGACTGAGCTTCTGAAGGTGGTTCTGAGTAATGTCAGTAGTCGTATGAACAAGGCTTCAACTGTTCCCCTTAAATGAGGGTCAGGGAATGGATCAACCCTCGATATATGTGTGACCCCATATATCAGGAAACTGGCAATAAGACGGTCTGTCCCAGCAGGATTAGGGAGCAGCGAATTCTGGCTGTGAGGATCAGAGATACCGCTGTTTGACAGCCTCGCCCTGCGGGAGGGGCTCTGTGAGCACGGGGAAATGCAGTTCCCAAACCAGAAGCATCTCTGGAATCAACTGCTGCGAAGATAAAGCAGCTTCTGCAATATATAATTTCCTGCAATTTCTGCCTTTTCACCCTATCTTTTTTAAAAAACATATTAAGTTCTTCTAAAACAGCAGGATTGCCTCAATTTGCATCTTTATGAATGTTAATCAGGTTGCTTGGGAGACCCACAGCAAACAGCCTTTCTCTCCAGGGTGGCCTGGCCCACTCTATCGTGTTAGCCCTTCCTGACCCAGAAGAAGGCTGTGGAGGGCAGAGGTCAGGCCCAGAGGTCAGCAGCTGGACTGAAGCCTAGGAGAGGGAAGCGACACCCAGGAGGGGAAATTGCAAGGCTATTCTGGCCTGGATCTTGCTGGCAGCCCCCAGGGCAAATATATGAATAACGCAAGTGCAAAATTTAAGAGGCACCAAAAATCTCAGTCATCAAAGTAAAGATTTTGGGTGGTAGAAGAGGGTAAATGGGGTCAAATATATAGTGATGGAAGGAGAACTCACTCTGGGTGGTGAACATACAATGTGTTATATAGATGATGTATTACAAATTGTACGCTTGAAAACTATGTAATTTTACTAACCATTGTCACCCCAATAAATTTTATTGAAAAAGAATAAAGATTTTTAATGTACTATTTTTAAAAATCAATGCAAAAATCCATGATAAATAAAATATCAAAAGTTTAAATAAAATCCTTTTACAAATGAAGAAACTGAAGCACAGAAAGGTCAAGTAAATTGCCTAGGGTCACACAGCTGGTAAGCAATGGCATTTGGTCTGGATTCAGAGCCCAAGTTCTTAACCAAGTTCTTAACCCTAATGCTCACATGCTGTACCCTAAAAAGCACTTTTAAATAGATGGTGGAACCATGGTGACATTTATTGTCTTCTCTTTAAAGTTTGCTGGGGTTTTCAAATTTCCTGGAATTAGTACATTGTCTTTTTTTAGTCTGGAAAAAAAAAAGACACTGATTAAAAGGAAAAAGAATCATTAGCCACAACTCTGAAATTTGGCACTCCAGCAGAAGGAAACACAGTCCATAGTTGGGGGGTGATTCTGTGAGTAGTGACCTCTGGGAGGGCTTCTGCATTCCCAGGGGGGCCCAGAGCCCTAGCTTGCCAGGATAAGACTGCAGAAGCTGGAGACTGGGGGTACAGGCGTTCAGGGATGTCATCAAAGACCCCAGAGACTAGAGTTTATTCAAACACAGATGATGGGTGAAGTTGGTCTCAGAGACTGGGCCGGTTTTTAGGCACTGACTACTAACCACCTTGAGATCGAAATGGTTTTTCTCTTGTCTTAATGACCAACTTCTCAAACAATTCAATCAGGACTTCTCAAACAATTCAATCAGTTGTGCATTTGTTGATTTGGTCATTCATAGGCTGAAAACCCTAGATTGACCATTTTCCCTTTCACTCCTTTGGCCTGTATTCCTGGGATACGAACCAAAATCCATCAACTCAAGTTCAAAAGAAAAATGGAAGGATTCGGCTATGAGGATGTTCACTGCAGTATTAATTATATTGTTTCCTATAAGAGAATAGAGTAAATAAATTGTAGCCCATCCATACAGTACAGAAATAATATGTAGCTATTAAATGTTTTCCAAGAATATCTAATGACATGGGAAAATAAATCTGGATATAGTAGTCTAGTGATAAATAAAATACAACTAGATGCCATATTCTACTACTTCTAAGAAAAAGCTACATACATGTACACCCAGAAAAAAGCCTTGGAGGCAATGCATCAAAATGTCAACAATGATTATCTCTGGGTGATTTTCCTATTCTTTGTATTTTCCAGCTTGTCCATTATGAACATGTTTTTTTTTAGCATCAGGGAAAATGTGTTTGTTTTCTTTTCTTTCTTTTTTAACCAGAGAAATGATTTTTAAGACTACAAAAAATCACAAAGTAACTTTTAAAAGGGTGATGTTTGAATGCTGGGTCATTCATCACGTAGCACACATATCCGTGCTAGCCACAACACATATCTTTCTGAAACACCAACCTGTAGACTTCTGAGTTTCAGAAAACCATCACCACTTCCCCTACCTCTTTCTTCTTATCTTCCTGCCTTCCTCCCAGGACTCTGCCCTAGTCTCCCACATGGAGATACTGGACTTTTCCTGAAATTTGTCTTTTGAACAATGAGAGTTCGGACTTGATCGGGATTCAAGGCTGCTAAGTTTCTCAGCTACAGGTCCCGCACAATCTGGCCCCCACTCCCACTTATACCCTCACCTTTCTGCCATCAGTCATCACTCTCCCCCTGCCCCAGGGTCTTTGCACAAGCTGTTAGTTCGCCTGGACCTATCTTCTTCCCCCAGATAGTTGCACGAGCTCATTCCCTTGCCTGTATGTATTTCGGCATTATATAGCACTATCCATGAATTTTCCTTCGGGATAATAAAGTATACTATAAACTACTTGTTATAACAAGGCAATGGGGCTGACAGGGTTGAGAACCACTGCTGTACTACGATTGCTGGTTGGAATTTCTGTCTCTTACACTAAATTGGAAACTGTGGGAGAGCAAGGACTGAGCCAAAGCATATATGCTGAAATGAAACGAATGAATACATGAACAGGCTGGTAATACCTAAGGAGTAGGGACCCCCAGGGCAGCAGCGGCAGCGAGAAGCTTGCTTCGATTCCCATGGCTTGGGGGAGGTGAGCCATACTCATGCCAGTACGTGCAGGCAGCTGACGGGGAGGCAGTGAGCATGTGGTTGGCAGCCAGGAACTCCTGACCAGCGTGAGGCAGGTCTGAGTGCCTGGCAGGCTTGGGGTGGGGGAGGGGCTGAGGGTCTGGGAAGGAGAGGGCAAGGAGCTGCTCCCTGCCTCCACAGCACCCCTGCCTGCCTCCAGAAGCCATGCACTCCCCGTGCCTGCTAAAGCCCACAAAGCCCACAGCTGTTCATGGGCCATAAACAGGCTTCGCTAGGGTGAGGGAAAGACCCCCTGTGGACTCAGAGGCCAGAGTCTGGGCTACAATCCTTCAGGCTTAGGCAGAACCACATCATCCTCTCTGCATCTGTAAAACAGGGTCACTCACACCTACACAGCCCCCAGCCCTGGGTGAGAATCAAACAGACTGTAAACACGAGAGTCTTGGTCAACTGGGAGAACCAGGCAGGAGCTGGTCGCTATACACGGAATAATAACAGTTTTACTGCTGAGCATAATTCAGTGGTGACTCAGAAGCCCTCCAGGAGCTTCAAGGTCATCCTTGTCAAATCAAGTACCACTGGCTAGTATTGCGGATTAAATTCTGATTGTTGGAACTTCCTTGGTATTTAAATTCTAGATGAGCAAGGCTTTTCTATAACCTATCAAAGCACACTGGTAAGCAAGCAGCATGCTGGTGACCCGCTGGAATCCACTGATCCTTTGTCGGGCCCACACCATCCCCACGGATGAAGGGAGGGTTTGTCTACTTCAGCAGAATGTATTCACTTGAGCAGGAAGCCCTGCTCTGGTGGAAACTGTCTCTCCGACTCCACCCTCTTCCTTTGATCCTCCCACTGAATGCCGAGCTGGAGCGACACAGGCAAAGCCTCTCAGATGTAATTATTTTAATTCAGCCAGATGCCGGGGATTAGTCTCTTTTCCTTGCAAGTATTCTAGGGAAAGACAGAACTCAGCCAAAGATGCCCCAAAGAAAAGGAGCTGACAGTCTCAGGGATGGGAGGAACCCCCACTTCCCCTGCCCTAGTGCTGGAACAGCTTAAATCCAGGAAACTGCTGCCATCCCTGGATGAAGGAGGGGCAGGGAGCAGTGGGGCAGGAGGAGGAAGAGGGGGTGTTAAATGCGGACTGCCTACCAATCCCAGAAAACTAAACCAATCACAGCACCCAGCATTTTCTAGAGCTTTAGAATTTCCATTTTCACTTATATGACCTTATTTAATTATAAACTCGGGAGGAAGTCACCAGCTGAGCTAGAAGCTTGGGGGCAAACTGAATTTAGGCTTCAAGGAATTCAGATTCAGTCTTTCCCAGGCATCCACGAGGAGCCAGGCGCCAGTTAGGCGCAGTAGATCACCTTTCATCCTCACAGAAGCCTTCTCAACCCGAACAGACAGGTGGAGAAACTGAGGCTCGGAAGCTTAAACAGAAGCTCTCGTCTACGTGTCAGCTGGGTTCCCTAGCGTCCAGATCGTCAGCATACACAGGTGTGGTTTTCATCATCAACCTGCTACTGAACATTTGATGTGTGTTTCCTGTTCATTCAGTCACAGATTCATGATAGGTCCTTGTGAGCACCTACTGTGCACCCAGTCGTCTGCTGGGAGTAGACAAGGGGGAAGGCTTAGTCCTGCTGCCAAGTTCCTCCGGACGCACTGAGGTAAACAGACCAGTAGAGAAACCGGAATGAGCAGTTCCGAATGAGTTAATTTGGTTATCACTATACTACCCTGTCCTATCCATTCTGTGTCTTATTCCCTAACTGGAAGCCTCTGAAAGCAGTTTGGAACACCACAGCCTAGTGGTTAAAGACCCTGGCTCCAACCAGACTCTTAGATGCAAGCTCTTCTACTCAATGGCTGTGTGACCTTGGGCAGGTCACTTAACCGCTCTGTAAAATGAGGACCACAATACATCAGATATTATAATACATCCTACTACATGTTGTCAGATGTATAAGTTGATACATGTAACCATTTAGCACAGTGTGTGGCTCAGAATAATTGCTCAATTAATGTTGGCTAACAATTTATACCTCCATACCAGCAATTCTCAAAATATGGACCTGGAACCCTGGCAGGGTGGGGGTGGGGCATCCATGAGGCCAAAATTATTTTCATAATAATAAGATGTGGAGTTTTCTAGAAGTTACCTGACAGTAATATCACAACAGATTGACTGCAGAAGCAGGTATGAGAATCCAGTTAGTTCTCTTCTGCTAAGCCAGATGTTAGAGATTTACAAAAATGTAATAAAACAAGGCCACTCTTCTCACTCAATGACTTTTGTTTTGAAAAATATAGTTATCATTCAAAAGAGATATTATTTATGTTAACCTGTAATGGGTTAAACTATTGTTATTTTAAACTAAATTAATACATAATTCATTTTTTTCTTAATTTTAAATAAATATTGATAGCTAATAGATGTAATAGTTGCACTGCCTTCCCTGGAAGTTCAGAAAATCTTGTTTCTCTCTCATCCTTCCCAGGCCCTCCAACCTGAGCAGGACCCAGCCCTATGGGAAGCTGGGTCCCCAGGTTACCCCAGGCTCACACTCTGTTGCTGCCTCCAGCTTTTCTCCCAGGACCCACCACCTTCCCACCTATGGCTCCTAATTAACCTAAGAGGCATGCCAGCCTGGGTGGTTTGGGGGAATGAGCCTGGGCTTTAGGAGCAGGCTGACCTAGATTAAACCCTGACTCTACCACTTCTTATCCTTGAACAGGTGACTTAGCTGCTCTGAGCCTCGATCTCCTCATCCATAAACGGGAATAAACAATAGCACCTACCTCTTAGGACTGTTGTCAGCAGTAGTGATAATTTACATAAAATGCCCATCACTCAACAAATAAGAACTATATCATTATTATCAGCCATCAGGTTCCCTGAGCCCCTTCTTGCTATGCTCAGCTGCCCCTTCAGCTGTCCCATCTCCTGCTTCTCTATAGTTCCACAAAAGCAGTGGAACCAAGGACTGCCTGGGATTGCAGACTCTGGCTTACACACACACACACACACACACACACAAACGCACGCGCGCGCTCGCACACACATGCTCACATACCCACGCTCACACACACACTCTCGCACACATACACACGTACACTCGCGCGCACACACACTCACACGTACTCGCGTGCACACGCTCGCACACAAACACGCGTTCACACACGCACACACACACACATGCTCACATACATACACGCTCACACACATACACCCTAACCACACGCCCTCACTCCCTCAACCCCATGCAGAGTGTGACCTTACTCTAGATCTAAAAGTGAAAAATGACAACTAAATGCCAAGCACCCCAGGCTCCAAGACTGAAAAGGCCCCTCTGCTGCCAGTGTTGGTGCCAAGGCAGTCGTGGCTCCAGGTGAGTGGTGACATGATGATGGGTGGAAGGAGCTCTGGCGTGGGACGCAGGGACCCAGGGACCCAGGGCTCCGGGCCCAGCTCTGCGACTGATTATGGGCAAGTTCGTTTCCCTCTCTGAGCCTCAGTCACCCCTTTGTGAAAAAGGGCAGACACCTGCTAGTTCTGATGTTACAGAATTCTGACACCAGGTCAGACTGAGGAGCCCTGCCTTCCCATTCCCTCCAAGGACACATGGTCTTGGGGGCCAGCCTGCCCCCACCCCACCCCACCCCACCCATACCAGGTCCTGTCCTGGAGGCCCTCCGCCACTTACCCTACAGTTGCTGAGCTCCTCAGCAGACAGGATGATGGTGCCACATTTCTTCCCTGAGACACCACTGGGAGAGGAGAAGATGAAAGAATGGAGATCCAGACACAGATGAGACACAGGCAGAACACTCCCTGAATCAGCCCTCATGCTCCCCCACCCCCACCCCCAGCAGATCGGCCCCAAGCCCCTGAGGAGACAGAGTCTCCTGAAACACTGTGGCAGTGTGGCCTAGTGCCCTGCTTCCTGGGCCAGGACCCAGGCCTGGAGCTGCCCCACCCCTGCTCCCCGAGAGCCCACCAGGGAGGGTAGTGAGTGTCTGCAGGGAAAGTCCTAGAATCGGAAAAGCATCCAGACTCACCCGGAGGCTTCCAGACCAGTGGTTCTCAAACTTTCCATCCATAGACCACTTCTGTGGGCAAAAGACCTTGTGGGCAAGCCACCCCACCCTGTACCCAGCTGATCCCAGAGTCCCCGAACACTCCAGCTCTGACCTGCTCTGATTCATGCTCTGATTCATCGAGGGAGAGAGAGCAGCAAGAGGGAGTAAAGCGGGAGGGCTGATACACTCTTGGGGGCAGCAAGCCCAGCCCTCTCCCATGCCTGCCTCCCCTGGAACTCTGACTGGGGTCTCTCTCCGGAGAGATCTCAGCCAACCATGCAGCTCCTCAGTGAGGTGGGCAGCCAGGACCTGAAGGGGGCCCACCCAGAGGACCTGCACCCCCTCTTCCCTCCCTCAGGCACCAGCCCATCCCACTCTGATGTTTGGGTCTGACCCAGGGGTCCCAGTGCAGCCACTGGAAGGCAGAAGAACATGTCAGGTTGTCCAGCAGCTGCATGACTTTGGGCTCATTCCTGTACCTGTCTGAGCCCCCCGTTTCCTCACCCATAAAATGGGTGTGAAGGCCCTCAAGGAGCATCATTCCCCTCCCGCCCCCTTTCCTTTACAAGTGTGCAAAGCTGATGAATGGCAGTCGCACACCTCGGGCCAGCCTCAGGGCCAGCCTCAGGGCCAGCCTCAGGGCCACCAGCATGCTGTCTGCGGAACACACTTTGAGAACCACTGACGGAGCTCTTCCCAGCACCAATTCTTGGAGGGAGAGGCTCACAAACAGAGGAGACAGAGAGGCAGGGGAGCCAGCCCTGGGGGCTGACGTGACAGCTCAGATCTCTCCCAATCAGGTGAGCAGAGCAGGGGCCACATTCAGAGGTTCCCCTGCCACAGGCAGGTAGCACTGCCTGCCAGCTTGTCCCCGAGACAGGGGCAGCTGAACCGAGTGCCCCCAAGCCCCTCCCCATCCCATCTGGCCCTCCCTGGTAGTAGAGATATGATTTGTTTGACCAGGCGATAAAATCCTCACACCAGCCTCCTCGCCCAGCCTTCTCCATCTGTTCCTCTCTTAGCCTTTGAGCCCCTTTTCTATTTCCGATCTTTCCTTCCCCTCTCTCCAGCCCTGCTTCCACCTGCTAGGCCTTACTTTCTTGTCCTCCCTTCCTCCCTCTGGTCTTTCTCACCCTCCCTCTCTGTTCTTCTCCGACTCCTGCTTTCTAATTGCTTCTTCTCTACTCTCCTGGTAAGTTAGCATCCACACTTTTTCCTGGGCTGTGAGCCTCCCTGGGTCCCCCCCGCCCCCGGAGGCCACGCTCCCAGATTCAGCTGGTCTGGTGGCAAATCCAGCTGCAGGCACCCCAACTCCTGGGAGCCCTCAGCAAAAGTGGTGGACCTTTGCTGACTTGGCCCAGAGGCTCTGTCCCCCGCCCCCTGCTGGGGTGAGGACTCTCCCTTTAGCCAGGAAAGCAGGAGAGGGAAGGAGTGGGGAGGGTCTGCGTTGCCCACATTTGCGTGAGGCCAGCCAAAAGCAGATGGGCAGAGTGGAAGCTGGGGGAGCAAGGCTGGCCCACTGCAGCTGGTGAGCAAATGCAAAACGTGAGGATTTAGCTGAAGCTACTCTGAGGAGAAGAAAGCTGAGGTCCAGCAGTGGAAGCAATGGAGGGGAAGAGAGGGAGAGACAGAAGGGTAAGAGGTGGGAGGTAAAAGAAACTAGGCCAGGGAGAGAAGGGAAGAGAAGGTGCCTGGCCCCTGCTAATCCCTGTTAACAGTCCCTACCTCTAGGCCCCACCCTGCTCCCAGAAGTCCCATGAGCCCCTGGGGCCGTGGAAGCTGAGCTCTAGCCTGGATGGTGGAAGGGGCCAGCTGCAAAGTAGCCTAAAGGGCCTGGGTCCTTGAGGAGAGACCCAGGACCTTCTCTGTCTCCTGACCAGGGCTGAATGCCAGTGGACTGGGACTGGGCCTGACTCTGAGGATGGCTTGATGGCTTGAGGACTCCAGGGCCAGAGATGTCTGGCGACCTACCCGTTGGACACAGCTGGCATGGGTTTGCCCGTCCTGGAATTCAGGCTGAATGCTCCTATCCTGTGCAGAAAAGGAAGAAAGAGCGCGTCTCATGAGCCAACCCATCCTGAGAGGCCAGAGTACGTGGCATCTGGATTCTTAGCGATGGGTTTCTGTTTTGGATCAAACATCAAAACAGGACCAAAAGCCACAGGTCAGGGGAAGGAGATGCCATCTTCCCAAACGTTGTGAAACCCTGGGCAACTCTACCTCGGGGGTTCTCAAAGTGGGGTCCCAGACCAGCAGCATCAGCATCCCCTGGGAATGTGTTAGAAATGGACATTCTCAAGCCCCACCCTGGACCCGCTGGATGTGTAAATCTGGGGGCGTGGGGGAGGCACAGGGAGAGGGGCGGAGCTCAGCAGTCTGCTTAACAAGCCCTCCGGGGTGCTGATGCCAGCTACAGGCTGAGAACCACTGCACTGTCTCTTTGAGCCTCAGTGTGCAGGCTGTGAAGTGGGAAGATTGCCGAGAGAATCACATGAGATCATGGAAGCAAAACCCTGTCTGGCCCAGAAGAGAGGCCTGGTGAAAAGAAGATGTCATACCCAAGGAGACAACAGCACTTAAGCACATGCAACCTTCAGTGGGCGGAATAGGTCCCCCTCCCTCAGAACCCCAAACATCTCCACCAACCTGGGCAGTTTAGATCCTGCTGGCCCTTTACGCCCAGCTCCCTAGCCATTTCCTACCCCATGTCTTCCTCAGTCCCCCCAGGTGCGTCCTCCACCAAAGGGGGATCAGGTGACAGAGGGCAGGAAACAGACCCCAGCGACTCCGTGGGCTTTTGATCCAAGCAGTTGGGAGCTGAGAGGGGCAGAAACACACTTACACTCACTCCTGGGACCCCAAATTCTATAAGCTTCAGAGCACCCCAAACCTGGGTTTGCTCGCTGTTCTCAATAAATGATAGCTATTACTATTTTCTGTGAACCCAGAGGTGACCTTTTGGGGACCAGGGAAGTCTTTCTGGGGTCCCTGAAGTTACCACACAGTTACTAGGGGTCAGACACAAGGGCCTGGGAGAGAAACACCTCCCCCCCATACACACACACACACACACACACACACACACACACAATGACACATTCTGCAATTATTGATCAGGGTGGGAGGACAGCATGCAGTGTGAACTTGGCAGAAGCAAGTGGGTGGTTGATACCCAGCCCAGCCTGATCCCCCTTCCTGCCCACCCGGCCCTGTGACCTGGATGTTTATCCCAGTCTTCAGGCCTCTCTTGCCTGGGCCCTGCTCCTGGGGCTTCCTAAGACATAGGGACAAGAAAGGTCACCCCCAGCACCTGGTCAGCCCTGGCTGGTCCCTGTGAGAAGCCCTGGGACTCCTCATGCCAGAGCCTGCTCAAGAGTAATTAATGGCTTTCCCCGAAAAGCACTTAAGGCCCTTTAATGCAGATGCCAGGGGCACGGTGAGATGGGGAGGGCTTCACCATACCCAGCTCTGGCCTACAACAAGGTACAAACAGTCTGAGGAATGTGCTCTGCGAGCACAATCATAGTTCAAAGCTCAGCTCCTAGCTGTGTGGCCTTGGACAACTTACTTCTCCTCTCTGGCTCTGCTTCCTTCCCCTACACAATGTGAGGGGTGGGGGGAATAGACAGCATCTCAGGGTCATCCTCGGAATATGGGGCTTTAATAACCGAGCTGGGGTCCCTCCAAGGTAACTGGGTTAAAAGCCCTGCAAAGGCAGGGCCCATGGGGCCTCCTTATTCCTAATCATCCCTCACGACTGACTGGCTGCTTCACCTCTACCCAGAGCCAGCCCTGAGCAGCGGGGACAGGAAGTTGGCCCATCACTGAAGAAGCGACCCAGACAGGCCCCAGCCCCCTCTACACTTACGTGAGGGGCTTCTCCAGGCGGCTCCCGGGGGACCCCACAATTTCTCCAAGGGTGCAGAAGGCCTGGCCCAGAAAATCCTGCATATCCAGGGTACAGAAACGACCAGTGTCACCCGCTCTGCTCAGAGCCATCCCACCTCCCCCATCACCCGATTCCCGAAATGTGATGGCTCTGAAATGACAGGATGCAGCATCAGGCACACACTCTGTGTCACAGAGAAGCCCGAGGCCAACTCAGAGCTTGGCATTTAAGAGACTTTCAGAATCTCTGGGCAGTCACGGGGGGAACTCACGTGTTTAGATAAGTCAGGGCTCTTCGAGTCAACGTCGTATCTGCAGGAGACACACAGAGACGTTGAGGCACCCAGAGCGTCCTGCCCAACCCCGCCTGGGTCCTGGAGCTGAGTCAGTACCCCTGCGCCCCAAAAAAACAGGCTCCGATACAGTGGATATTTCTGGGAGTAATGGCTGGAGGCGCAAATGGGAGCCTTCCGGGGTGCTGGCCATGTTCTGTCTCTCGATTTGGGTGGTGGTTACATGGGTGTCACAGATGTAAAAATGCATCATGGCGTGGACTCTTAGATTTGTGCACCACACTATATATATGTTATACCTCATTGAAAATTGAACAAATACAATCAATGCGCTCTGCTACCTTGGCTAGTTCACAGGGGGCTGAGCCACCTTGCGCGTCACTGCCTGTTCTCCCATCTTCCCAGCTAAGGCTCGGCTGCCTTTGGAGCTCAATACCTTGCCTTGGACCTTCCCTGATTGTTTCACCTTGTCCAGGCCTGCCCAGCCTGCCCTCGGGCCTGGTCTCCCAAGAAGGAAGGAGGCATTGCCACCACCTTGGCAGCTGCAGGCAGGCTGATCCTACAGCTGGACACTTCCCTCCACCTGCAGCCTGCTCACCTGCATCCCCCCACTCACTCTGCCATCTCTGCAGCCAAACAGCCATTCCAGGCCCCATAAGTCCTGCTGAGGGGCAGTCATTCTTGTGCCAGCCCCTGCGCTGAGCACTGTCTCTCCAAAATGTCACCGAATGACCTCTGCCGTGGGCGGCACCGATCCTCCCATCACTGCCTCCAAAGTCATTTCCTTCCACTGCATTTTTTTCCTTTGCTCCCTCAGGCCCCAAAGCCCCTTTCCCCCCTCTCTGTCCACAGTTCTCTGAGACACAGTCCTTTCTTTCTTACCACCCACACCCCGTAAAAACAACAAAACAACACTCCCCCACCTGTTCACAAGCCTGAAACCCCACCATCATCTTTACCCTCAGGAGAGGGGCCCTCTGCATCTTTGTGATAAAAACGTAGGTGCCTGGAGCCCTCTGTCAGCCCAGTTACTGGTACAGGAGGGGCGACTGCAGGAGCCCTTCTCCTAGAACAAGCTTTGACAGAGGTCGGTGGGGCCCTCCGGTCACCTAGGGAGTAAAGGGCTCCCGGAGGTGGAGCTACAGTTGCTCCCAAGATCTTTCCTCCATCCCCCCCAGGCAGGTAGCTTGCTCAGTGCCCTCCCACACTTAACTGAGACCAATGCAGGGAAGGCTTCATTCTCTCTCCCCGTCTCCCTTCCATCTCCTGATGGGGGTGGGGCTGGACTTCAGCTAATCGTCACTTTTATTCCAGGCCCATCCTGGGCTTCCTCTAACAGCACAGCGCCCCCCTCACCCACCTTCCCTGGTCAGGGGAACTCCTGCCCCATCACAGGTCCTGCGTCCCCACCTCCCATCAGTACTTCCTCCCCCAGCTCCGTCCTTAGCACCATCTTCCACTTACAGGTCGAAACGGAGGTTCTGCTTCTCCTCGAAAAAGTAATCCACAATGAATTTGCGCACGAAGTCGGGATTGAGTGTGTTGTCAATGACTTCCGTGCGTCCGAACTGCAAGAGGAGACAGGGCGTGGACCTGAGGGCCAGGCTGGCGGGCAGGGAAGCACTGGGCTTGACGCCCCTCAGTCCTGGGCCCGATGGTAGCGGAAGCCACACCTCTAATGGCTCCCGGCCCCACCTGCAGTCAAGGCGAGAGCTCTTCCATCCAACAATGGAAACTGTCCACGTAATGGCTCCAGCTTTATTCTCTCTCTATCCATCTAGGCTCCACCCAAGTTGAACGGTTTTGAGCAGGTGCTTCACTTACCAGCCTTACTGCCGTTGTCTATGCTATACCCTCCACCTGGCCTCCCCTTCTCAGCCAGGGACACGTCCTCCAGGCCTTCAAAGTCCATTGCTAATGCCGCCTCCTCCAGGAAACCTTACTGATTCCTCCAACCAGAGAGTTTTACTTCTCTCTGAACTGCCCCTGAACTCGTGCCTGCCCGTATGACCACCATCCTTCCCTGACTGACTCCAGTTAGGTGTGTACTTATTTGACGTCCTCATTGTAAATTCAAGGGCAGAGACAGAGACCTTGTAAATTCAAGGGCAGAGACAGAGACCACGGGATCCTTTAAGATCCCACCTCCTGGGATCCACACCCTTGTATAATCTCTCCCTGTGAATGTGGGCTGGACCCAGCGACTCACTTCTGATGAACGGACAGGAATACAAGCCACTTCCAAGATTATGTTATAAAGGACTCTGACTTCCGTCTTGGGCACCCTCTCGTTCTCTCTTGCTGGCTCACTGATGAAGGCAGCTGCCATGTTGTGAGCTGCCCTATGGAGAGGCCCACGTGGCAAGGAACTAAGGGTGGCCAACCTACCACTCAGAATCTGAATCCTACCAACAACCGCTGACTGAACTTAGAAGAGGGTCCTGCCCCAGCTGAGCCTTGTGATGACTGAGGCTCTCCCAACACCCCTGACTGCAACCTTGTAGGACAGAGGATCCCACAAAGCAGCACCCAGATTCATGACTCTGTTGTTTGAGTGGCTAAACTCTGGGTTAATTTGTTACTCAGCAACAGATAACCAATACACAGACTTGACTTTCTCAGTATCCCCTGCAGCATATACTCCATAATTTTGTACATATTAAACACTCAATAATTAAATCCCATTAAATTCCCCAAATGACTGAAGGGACACCACTCCCCATTTTGGGGCATCAGAAACACTTAGAGGGTTTGTTAAAACACAGGTGTAGGCCTCACACCCACGTGTTGTGATTCAATAGGTTTAGGGCAAGGCCTGAGAATCTGCATTTCTAAAAAACCATAGTTGCTGCTGCTGGTTCCAGGGCCTCCCTTTGAGAAGCACTGGGCTACACTGTGGTACACAGGGGCCCTGAGTTCCTAGGAGTCTTCCGTGCCATGGAGGAGGGCAGCGTGGGCATGATTGCAAGCTATCAATTCCATCAAGGCAGCTCTCTTTTATATCTGTTCAATACACTGGACATTTTTGGTGAGATTTTGTTTCAAAAAAGGGACACAGGGCTAAAAGATAAAGCATAAAAACACTGTACTTTTAGGCTCCATGAAGGGAGGGGACAATATTCCCCAAAGTAAACAAGACAGGCAGATATACGATAAATATTTTAAATAGGTTGTTAATCTAATCTTAATATAGAAACATGTTTTTAATTTGAGCAGTAATTAATCCTGAGTACCAGTCCTCCTTGATGGGGCTCTGCAGCCCAGAAAAATGCCAACACGTGGGCCCCTCTCACGTGAGGTGTGGTAGGCAAGGCCCGTGTCATCTGAGACATTTCCTAGTGTCCCCTTCTACCCTGAATTAAGTTAAAAACCTGCACAAAGAGCCTCCCACCTAAGGTAGTGTGAGGGGTCATCTGAGAAGGACTAGATTTGGCACCTCTTGCCTTCACCCCCCTCATCTAATCAACTTCTTGCTCCTGTCAATTCCATCAGCTAAATCTCTCTCCTGTCTCTGCCTCCTCTGCTGTGGCATTGGTCAGGTCTCACCATTTTCTCATCTCACCTACTGTAGCAACCTCCTAACGGGTCCCCCATGGGGGCCAATTGCTAACGCTTGAAGACCCAGCTCCCCGGAAGTCCTGCTCTCCAACTCCCAACCTCTCCTGTGTGCTCCCATAATGCTCCTCACATCCCTAGTGCTGCACTTACCACAGCCCCTGATAATGGTCTACTGAGGCTCTTTCCACCCCAGCAGACTGAACTTCTCAAGCAGCAGGAAGATCCCTCCTTTGCAGCCCAGGACCCAACATTGTTTCACAGCCACGGGCTCTTAGTCATGGATGATTTAGTACCAGGAACTATGTTAAACATCATGTACCATATTACCTTATTTAATCCTTTTAAGGTAGGCTTCCTCCATTTTATAGGTGAGAACATGAAAGCACAGAAAAGCTAAGTAATTTGTCCAGGGTCACATGGCTAATATTAATTGCTGGCTTTCAGGCACAACCCAGGTATTCCGGCCCGTACTCTGTAAGCCATGTTGTGCTACATGTAAGGTCCCAGGGACAAGGAGAGCAGAAGCTCGCTGCTCCCAGTGGCTGGTACCCAGTAGGCAGTCAGGAACTGTCGAATGAAGTCAGGCTGAATGAGGAAATGGATGAGTGGGTTTGAGTCCTAACGTCATCACAAGCTAATTGTGTGACGTGCTCAGACCTTGCAAAGCCTCAATTTCCTCTTCAGAAGACGGAGACTACTACGTGTCCTGCTTACTTCCTAAAGAGTCACCACCCAACTCAATTCAATTATTAATTCAATAAGCAGTTTTTAAGCACTTCATTACAGGCCAGGGAGTGTGCTGGGTGCTGAGCTACAAACATAAATAGGACATGAACTCTGTACTTAGTGACTTCTCTATCATTGGTGGGACAACTCATGAACAAATAAGTACAATACAGTGTGACAACAGTGCTAACAGAGCCATATACAAAGGTGTACGGCAGGGCCCTCCTCGCTGGCTGTACATTAGAACCACTGGGGAAGTGTGAAAGAGACTGAAATGTACAAAACAGCAGATTATTGGGAGCCCCGCTTCACATACCGTGTTTCCCCGAAAATCAGACCTAGCCAGACTATCAGCTCTAATGAGTCTTTTGGAGCAAAAATTAATACAAGACTCGGTATTATATTATATTATATTATGTTATATTATATTATACCCGGTCTTATATCAAAATAAGACTGGGTCTTATATTAATTTTTGCTCCAAAAAACGCGTTAGAGCTGATGGTCTGGCTAGGTCTTATTTTCGGGGAAACATAGTATTAGTCCAGGTATCTGACTTCATAGAGGTCTGTACCGTTCATTATCTTTGAGCTACTTTACAACTCTGGAAATTGTAGAAAGCATAGAGTCATGCAAACGATTCTTATCCATAGAAATGCAAATAAATTTTCTTTCAGTGGAATGCAGTTGATTATTTGATTACTACCCCGTGGATATTGGCCAAATTTGCATCTATTGTACATTCATTTCAGCATTCCTGATTTCTTGGATGTGGACTTACAGTAAGTCCTCATTTAACGTTGTTAATAGCTTCTGTGACTTTAAGGGAAATGACATATAACAAAACCAATTTTACCATATGCTAATGGATATAAACAAGAGTTAAGTGCCTATGGCATCTCATCAATGTTACAACAAAACAACAATGAACAAAAAGACCTATTTGAGGACCTGCTGTATTTGAACCAGTTGTCCCATCTTACTGGTTCCCTCATTAATTGACGAATTAAATAAACCTTTGCCATGTGTTCATTTTATATTTGTATGGGATTAATGGTTTTACTTTTTAAAAAATGTATACTTTAACAGGAGCTTTTAAAAATACCCATGCTCAAGCCCCACCACAGACCAATTAAATCCAGATCTCAATGGTGGGGCCTGAACAGCTGTGCTGTTGTTGTTGTTGTTGTTGTTTTTTAAGTTTCCTAGGTGATTCTAACGTGCAGATGGAGTTGAGAACTGATGGAGGAAGGAAGAAAGCTAACATTTACTGAGCCCTTACTGAATGCTCAGTAGATAAGTGGGTCATTATCTCATTCGATTCTCACAAAAATCCTGTAAGTTATTACCCATTTACAAGTGAGAAAACTGAGAATCAGAGAGGTTAAGGGACTTGCCCAAGGCCACACAGCTAGGCAGAGCTGGGATCTAAACCCAGTTATGTCTAACTCCAAAGCCCATTATATTTTCATTTCATCTAATTGGCAGGAGTCCTCAAGCACTACGAAAATCAAATAAAGTCGAGGTTTACTTCAAAAACATTTAAAGAAGCCCCACTGTGCAGGGCAATGGGGAGGGCTTCGAGTTGAGTGAGACTGGGTTCCTGCCCCCACCCTCTAAATTCGTTAACAATCTTATATAACCCTTGTTCCAAAAGAGTTCCCGCAATTTTCTTCTCTTCCTCTTTCTAATTCTTAATACCTCCTGTCTTCAGACAAAAGGAAAATTTCTCCTACTGGCTTTCTTGCAGAATATTCCAGGTAAATACCCAGGTTCAAGAGAACCCTCCCTTAAGGAAGGGCTCTACCCCTCCTCAGTGCACTATCCTCTTCCCTCAAACACCTTTCAAAATCCCTCTGGCAGGATTCTGGATAAACCCCAGTCCAGAAGGAGCAAGCATTCCTTTATGCAACCTCCCTCCCCACCCCACTGCCAGCAGAGACTCCAAGGAAAACACCCATTAGAGAAGATGACAGCGTAGCTTTTAAAATGGTACTGAAGCTTCAACAGAGGGGAATTCCCAAGGGAATGATCTCTGCCGGAGAAGAAAATGGAGTTCCCCTGGAAACAGGACTGGGAGGGGGACTCCAAGGGCCCCCAGTATCTCCCAAAGCAGGAAAGTGGGCAAGTGAGCCAGGCTGGGCAATGATGAATTATCAGACCTCAGGGATCATTAACATGTACACATCAAAAACAACTATGAAATCTACAACCCAGGGACTTACTAAAGATGTTTTATAGCCTTCATTACGTGGGCTAATAACAAAGACAAAAAATGTGAAAACCTTGGGTTTTAAAAATCCCAGAAGCCATCGGGCCCCTGTCAGGCCCAATTTACACCCCTATAAATGATGGTAGGAACACAACTGAACTGACGTTAAAAAAAAAAATTGGCTGTATTTTGTTCTACATAAAACTACAGAGCATTTTCAAGCTGGAAGGGACCGGAAGAGATGAGGTATTAGCAGTGAGAAGCACAGGATGGCATGATCTGACTACACTTGGGGAAGGAGGGGTGGGTGGGTTATCTCCTCACCACCTGTAATCGTAATTCGGCTGAGCTAGCTCTGAACCCTCGTCCTGCTCCCTGGTCCCTCCTTCTGGTCCTTTCAAAACCTGTCTGTCCACACTCCAGGCTCTGAGGATGGGAGGGGGCCTCATATTGCTCCCAGTCTGGGGTACAGGCCACCAAAAACCAACGGGCACAGGAATTCTCTGATCAGTAAAGTTGAAGGGAAGCCCCCAAATCTTTGTTTTACCAAGTGATTTTGACACAGACAGTCCTAGAGAATTGCAGGGTAGGTGGGCAAGTATGGACAGGTGGACTGTGGTGTGAAATTGGGGAAGGGGCTGAGCAATCAGGGAGGTGAGGGAAGCTCCCTGACCCTGGGGCCCAGAGGGGAGAAAGAAAGAAAATACAAATGAGAAAGAAGCCTGGAAATTAGGGTATTTGCCCTCTGAAAAGCTTATTTCTTGTCCCTGGCAACAAAACCCAGTGGGAAAAGCTCCTGACATGCCACAAAAGATGCTTGGGAGGGCTCTTAAAACCTCATGACTAAGCCCCAAGAATATCAATTAAGCAGCATTGACTACATGTGCTTAAAGTGAGACCCTCAAAGGGGAAGCGGACTTGAAATTTCTTAAATTAAGTGGCTCCCAGTTTCTCTGCGTCACGCGGATGTTGGGATTTATGGAGGCAGGTGGGAAGCTTGGGAGACATGGGCCTCCCTGACCGGTCAGGGGTCAGAGGGCTGGCAATCAGGCCTGCACTGATTTGGAGACCTGTTCTCTGTGCTGGGGAGTCGCCTCCTGCCCCCACCACCCAGCCCCACCGGCCCAGCTCCTTCTCTGTCCTGCCCTACACTCCAGGAGAGTGTTTCCTTCCGAACTCCATCACCTTCATTCCCTTACCCTGTGGGTTCCTGTTGGGTTTGACCAATGGGAGGCACTGGCAGATAGGACACGAGAGGAGAGGTTGGGGTACTTCCTCCTGCTCTGGCCCAGCTTCAGCACCTTGGTTCTACGAGGGGCTGCTTTGCCCCAGGACCACGCTCTGCCCCTCACTCACAGACAACAGCGCTGTCTCCTCCCACTGCTCCCCAAGCCTGGGCCAGAAACAGCTCCCCGCTGGTGCTGGGTTCTGGGTGCTGCACTGTCCCTTGTGGGTTTCTTCAACCTCACCCACACCTCCGAAAGAAATCCATTACATCTCTTCAGTGAAACCAGGGGAGTAGCATTCTCTTTCCTGCTCGGACCCTGACACACTTTCTCTCTCGCAAACACACTCATACACACACAATTGAACATAAGGCAAGAACAATCCCCACCCCCATCCCATTCTTCTCAGATAGTGTAACATTCATGTCATCAATAAAATGAATGATTCCTGCCTATGCAGCCGGGACACTCAAGCTCCCTGACAGGAGGGATGGAGGGTCTCAGCGTGGCTGTCCCACCGAAGGGACTCTCAGGGACCAGGGGTCCCACCTCAGCCTCCACTTTGTAGAAAGCGGCCCTCCTGGCCCCATCCACACAGGTGCCAGGGTGAGAGCCCAGTAGGGAGGGGCTACTGCTCCATTAGTCAGGACTTAAGTCTCTTAACCAGTTTTAAGTGGGTTTGCTTACACCCTGAAATTGAATGCAAATCTCTGTTCGGGTCTGCACTGTTTGGGGAGAGGAGCTATGGTTTTCATCAGTTTCTCAAAGGGAAGCATGTCTTCAGAAAGCTTTAAGAACCACTGATTCTAGCTTTGAAGGCAGATCTTACGGTTTCCCACATAAAGCAGTGAAGTGTTTAACAGAGTGGTCTGGAGTAAGGTTTCCTGGGTTCAGATCCTGGTTCCGCTACTCACTGGCTGTGTGACCTTGGGCAAATTCCTTCACCTCTCTGTGCCTCGGTTTCCTTTCTATAAAATGGGAATGATCATTTACCTACATGTAATAGGGTTGTTGGAGGCTTAAATTGTTTAATTTATGTAATATATTTAGAAGAGAGCCTGGGGCATAAAATGGGTGCTGTAAATTTGTGATTCCACACTCTAGTGTTTTCTAAATCCGAAACCCTGGCCCATCCACCTAGGAAATACATATGTATCTCCCAAGACTCTGAACTCAGCCTCGTCTCTGCCCTGCTCACCTTGTCTGAACCTTGCTCACCTTCCATGCCTGAGAAGTTTTCTGTCAGTGTCTAAAGGTGTCCCTTATGCTTGAATTCCCTGGAGGCCTGAGCTTTGAGTGGTTTCTCCCCAGACACACACAGGATAAGACTGAGAGGGAAATGCAGGGCTGGCCCTTTGCTCTTACAGACCAGCTACTCTGTTAAGATACAGGCTCTGCCCTCCTGTGGGCTCCGACAACATCCAGAAATGCTTAGAAAAAAAGGCAGTAGAATGTGTAAAGTTTGCTTAGAGACCTGGAGAAGGCCTGAAGACTTCATTCTGGCAGGAGAGGGAAGGCAGGAGGAGCCCTGGGGCAGGGGAGCTGCTTAGTGAAAGAGGGGGAGTACGGCCACCCCCACCCCCCCCAGACCCTGCTCAGATACACTGACTCCCTGGCTAGGATGAGCAGCCTGGGAAAAGACTCTCTCTGTTGCTTCCAAATTTCTAATACCCGGATCTCCCCTTCTTCCTTACAACCCACCTGCTGGGGCAGCTACCGCAAGCAGCTCAGGGAGGTCTCTCAACATCCTAGTCTACTCCCCGCCAATGCCCAATGCCCACGCGTGGGGTCATAGGGGCCCAGAACGAGGGTAATGCAGAGGGGTAGCCAGGCCAGGGGTCCAGGACCCTCACTGGCCAGGGTTCTCAGCTTATTATCTCCGTGAGACAACATGGAAAACCCTTCAGAAGCTGCATTTCCTCATCGCTAAAACAGAGCAAATCATTCCTTCCCCAGGGGCAGGATGGAAGGGAACGTGCCTGAAATACAGCACAGAGTATCTGCTGCATAGTTGGTCTTCCAAACCTATAATAACCCTCATGTAGCCCTACTGTGTGCCAGACACTACGTGTTTTCCATATATTAACTCGTTTAATCTTCATAACAACTTTATGAGGCAGTACTATTATTATCCTATTTTACAGATAAATTAAGAAAAAACTCAGGGAGATTGAGTGAATTTCCCAAGGTCACACAGTGAGTGGGTGGTAGGAAGAAGATTTGAACTCCAGCAAATCTGGCTCCAAATCAGTAAGGGGTTGATGTAGTTACTACCCAGTTAGAGGTTGGAACTATATCCTACCCAGCCTTTACTCCTGCTACTTTCCCACCCCCAGCATGACCTCTGAACTTATGCAGTGCTTCCTGTCTCTTCCACCTTGCTGACTCTTCCTGTGGGGTCTAAGTGGTTCTACAAGTCAGGTGGCATAGGTGAGTGCCCCGGACCTATACCTCTGCTCACCCCCCCAACCCACCTCCAACCCCTACACACACACACACACACACACACACACACAGTCCTGGTCCCTCCTGTGATTTCCATACATATTCATTGATTATCAAGTTGACTTAGAACCTAAAGATTTTAGAGCTGGAAGGAACCAAATACTCTCAACCAAGGAGAAAACAGAGGCAGGAAAGGGGGTTAGAGGGTTCTCACAGAGGTCACACAGCTAATTAGGAAAACAGTCGTGACAAGAGCTGAGGTGAGGTGGGGCCCTCAAAGTGCCCTATTCTCTCAGAAGCCGGTCAAATGCCCCTCTCTGGGGTTTCTTCCTTCCATCAAATCCTCTTCCTTCTTCTTTGTATCGTGACTGCTCATCTTCAAAACACTTCCACACATCCATGGTCACATTTAACCCTCCACTGACCTTGTGGAGCTGATATTACTGTCATCCCCACTTCACAGACAAAGGATCAGTGCTCCAGAGGACCTCCCAGAGGCACCCAGCCATGGAGGTCAGGGGACCAGGTCTCCTAGGAGTGACAGAGGCTCTGTCCTGTGGTATTCACCTCAGTCCCCTGCCTCAGGAATGAGTGGGTGGTTCTGAAAGCCTGAACAATCGTAATGGCCCCTGATTTAAGCAGCTCTTGCTTTTTACAAATTACAGCTGGATGGAGCTTGAGAGACCTCCCCCGAGCTGCAAAGCCCCCAGTGGCTGCGCTGGCTGGGACAGAAGGAGGCCGGAGCTGACAGACTCCTCTCTACCCTGAAGCTGCGCTCCCTTCCGCAGCATGAGCTCCCCTATAATTTTCATATATTATTGATGGCTCCTTAATTGGGGATTCTAAAAGCCCTGCTGTAGAGCCCAGCCCTGGCCCCTCGTGAATCATGTTCACCGTGATTAAAATTACAGGCTACAAAGCTATCCGACTTACACAGAAATAGGACGAGGGAAGGTGCTCGGCTCTAGGAACAGGGCCTGGGTTGGCACGCAGGGCTGGGGAGGAGAAGAGCCTGAGGTGTGGACACCTGGAAAGAGGGCCTGAGTTTCAGAGGGGGACACAGAGGACCTGTTTCCATGCTAGGCCTACCTCCACCTTGTGTCTGGCACATTCTCTCAGGTTTTCACACTGGAGGGGGCCAGGATTCTGGGGCCACCCCTCCTTGTAGAGTGAGGAAAACCAGGTGCAGAGTGAGGAAGGAGCTTGTAAAATCACACAGAGAGAACCATGACTTCTTGGCCCAGTGGCCTCCAGGACCACGTCCTGTGTCCTTAAGGCCTCTGGGTGAGGAAGGGCGGAGGTTACTGAGGAGACCAGGCTCCAAAGGCCTTCCCAGTGCCCAGGCCTGGACAGAGCAGGTTCTCTCTCTGGCCCAGATACCAGCAGTAGGCCTGTGAAATTTTACCAAGCTTATAATAAAAGACATCCTGCCTGAAAGCTTAGTTCCTAATTAGCTATTGTTCCAGATAATCTGTTAAATTATCCTGGCTCCTAGGGAAATCACCCTTTTAGCAATGAGCCTGGCTGCCAAGCTGCTGGCAAAACACTTTCCACCAGCCTGTCCTTAGGTCCAGCCTGGGTGCCTGAGCCCCTTGGGTTTGGCTGAAGTATGGCAGGGTGGGGGCACTGAGCACGCCCCACCCTAAAGGCATTTGTCCCCCCAGCACCCCCCAAAAGGTCTATAGCTCCTACCAAATAGCATCAGGATGTCTGAAATATCCTCAGTGGTGCCTTCCTCTGGGTAAAAGCACTGGTTTCTCACTTAGGGCTTCTCACAAGAACAGCCAATATTGAACATTTCTACATGCCAGGCACTTTACATGAATTAGCTCATCTAATCCTCACAGCAGACTCATGAGCCTTAGCACTTGCATAAGAGCCCCAGCTGGGAAGGTGGTAGCCCAGATTCAGACCCAGTTTCCTTGACTTCGGAGCCCAAGCTCTCAACAGCTCAGCCAAAACTTTAAATGCACCTGGGTGCTACCACGAAAGAGTAAATAGATTTAGCGGCTCCCGGGGGACCTGGCCTCGAACCCCAGGGCTTACCGAGACAGCAGGCTCCTTTCTTCAAATAAAATTCAGGGCTCCTGTCTCATGTATTGCCCAGAACGTGCAAACACCTCTGGCTGACTGTGGGGAGGGGCAGTCGGAGCCTCCCACAGACACAGTTGGCCCTGGGGGCACCACATCAAACCCTGGAGCTAGAAAAGCTCCCTCTGCAAGTCAGGGCCTGGGCACGTAGAGGAGCGGGGACCAGACTCAGGAGGCAGCATCATACCCCAGCTCTGCCACTTGCTGGCTGAATCACTGAGCGAAGCAAGGACGCCTCTGGCCACTGTATGCAGAAGAGTCCTGCCTTCTCGTCTGGGGTGTGCTGAGAGACAAGGGGAGTAACAGGGTGCTGCTGAAGTGAAGCCTGCACAGGGCAGTAGGAACGTCAGTCATCCTCCCGTTGAAGGGGGACCCCACAGGGGCAGAGTCTCCTCCCAGCTTGTCTGCCGGTTTTGCATAATAACAATATTTACCAGTGCTGGGCATAGCCGGGCACTGTGCTGAGTGATTCTGTCATTGAGTCCCCACCACAGCCAATGAGCAGCCATGCGGGTCCCATTTCACTGATGAAAATCAAGGCTCAGAGAGGTTAGGGAAGGGGCGGAGTCAGGGTTTAAAGGGACATCGTGACAGTGCCTCACTGTGTGCCAAAGCGGGTTAAAGCCCTAACCCAAAGACTGTGAGGAGGTGCCCAGAACCCATCTGCTCCCCAAGCCTGGTCCTGGACTGCCAGCTCCTGGTGACAAGGAGTCAGGGCCCTGGAAATTCAGCTGCATGACAAGAGCAAAGGCCACTAAAGTTCCCTCGGGCTGCCCAGGGAACCCGAGGCTCAAGAGCGGCATTCTTTGCAGGGACAGACACCTGTCTGCAAAAAAGCCAACCCCACACTCATCTTGGAGTCCACCTCCTAGAGAGGCTGGTATCCTGCTTTGGGCTTTAGCAATAATAAAGGTCCATTCGTTACTTTAAATCTTTTGATAAAGGTCTATGTCGCATGGCGGGAGTGAAGTTCTGTGTTGGTCATCAGGGAGCCCAAAGTGGGCTCACTGCCGGGTCATTTCATTTCAGATTTAAGCTCTTGGCCATCAGACAAACTGGATCCCAACTGCCTTTGCCCAGCATGGTCTCATCCCAGGACCTCCACAAGACCACCGTCTTCCTGCTTCTGCCCTTTCCCCTGTGATCTACTCTGCCAGAGGTATCTTTCTTCAACATAAACATTCACTCCCCTGCTCAAAACCCTCAAATCGCTTCCTGTCACACTTAGAGCAATTTCTGAACTCCTACACAGCCTATGAAGCCCTACAGGATCTGCCCAGGCTGGCCTCTGTGACCACATCACCCACTGTATTCATTGTTCACACCACTTAAACTATACTTGGCCTTTTTTTTGTTCTTTGAGTATAGTGAGCTTGTTCCCACCTCAGGGCCTTTGCACTTGCTGTTCCCTCCACCTAGAACACCCCCTCCCAGACTTATACATGGCACCACTCTGGACTCAACTCCAGTGTCACCAGCTTCTCAGAAAGACCTCCCTCGACCCCCTTAACTAAAGCAACCCCCTTCTCCCTAGTCACTTTCGATCTCATTACACTTTTTCACAGCACTTATCAATCAGTACCTGAAATTATGCAATTTTTTTTAACCGATTATACTAAGCCTCTCCAGAGCAAGGACTCTGCCTGTCTTGTTCTCCACTATGTGCCTGGATCAGTGTACAGCATATAGTAAGTGGTCAATAAATGCTTGCTCACTGACTGCTGACTCTTTGGAAACCATGCTTAAATCTACATGCAAATTTTACACCCAACAGGGTTCCCAGTGGGGTCCACTCTCCCTTCCCCATCTAACCTTTTCCTAATCTCTAACACTCTGGACTCAAGTCAGGTTGAGTCACCGCCATCTCACAGACACACAGGGCATTCCCACTTCCAGGCTTTGCTCATGTCAGGCCCCATTCCTGGAATGCCCTTTCTCCCTCCCACCATCCTTCAAGTTCCAGGTCTGGTGCCACCTCCCCCAGGAAGCCTCCCCTGCCCTCCAGGGTCTCTCCCCACTGTGAAGTGCTGAGAATTCACGTTGAAACTCGTTGGGTGAATCTTGGCCTAGTTGTGGTCTGGAACTTGGGACCTCTGGGAGGATTTGTTCCAACACTCTCATCAAGATGAAGAACACAAGTCTTTTAAATCCTTCTACGTCTGTGTCTGGTCTCTCCAGTTCCCCAGAAGGTCTCCGAGGATAGAAAACATCCTGCTATAGCTTTGCACCCTGGAGGATACCAGAGTGTCTTACTCAAATTACTTCCCTTCTCTTGGCCTTCATGCGTCTATCTATAGAATGGGTTACCAGTGTAAACTGCCTGGTACATTGCCTGCACCCAGAGACCATCAACGATATTATCCATAAGAGCCACCTTTTACCCAGTGCTTACCTGGTTCCTCCAACATATCTTATGTTCTCTCTAATCCTTAGACAATCCAGCAGGTATTACTAGTCACTCGCTTTACATGTGAGGAAAATGAGGCTCAGAGAGGATAAGTGTCTAGTACAAGGCCACACAGCTCTAGGTACCAGGGTCCTGACACAAACCCAGGTCTGTCTGACTCCCGAGAACACCCCAAGACACCACCCCTTCTCTGTGGTTCAATAGAGAGAGAACCCTGTTTTCATAGCTGTGTCACCTGGACCAGTTTCTTCACCTCTCTGGGTCTGGGGATGATCTGTACCTGCCCGCAGAGTTGTTATAAGGATTAGAGATGATGAGTATGAGACACCGGGCACACAGCAAAGGGCGCCATTTTGGTTGACTCTTTGACTCTCTGATTCCTAAACAATCAGAGTCATCGGGAGCACTCTTGGCTGTTAGGAGGGAGTGTCTGGAAGGCTCAGAGAGAGCTGAAGGTGGGTCAGAGTCAGGTACAGGCATGGGCATGGCTGGAGGATTTCCTGTGGAGGAACAGAATGAGGGTGGGAAGTACATCAGACTATGTGGGTGCAGGGGGAGGAGGGGCAGAGCTAAGGAGGAAGGTCGGTCCAGGCCATGAGGTAGGGTGGGGAAAGCTTGGAGTCAAATAGCTCGGGTCTTGTTCTATTGTCTACAATATATTATTTTAAATTATTTTTTAAATGAGTTTCATCCATCCTAGGCATGGGAGTCACATTTGAAATATACCGACTAGGAGGCCTCACCTCATATACATTATCTCCTGGGCCCTGGAGAACCCCTGTTGACAGAAGGATATTAGCAATGGTTTTTCACAGCCACCAGGAAGGTGTGGAGAGACATGGGGATGGTTAGAAGTGTCCAACAGGCACTTAAGCACTTGCACAAGCAGGGCGTGAAAATCTGCCAAGACCTGCGTCCTCAGGCCTTGGAAGTAGGTCCGGGCTTCTGATGCCCCCGGGCTCTCCCACAAACGGGAGATTGCTATGACCTGACCCTCACCAATGATGGAGCGTTGTCCCTTGGCCTGCCACCCGTGAGCCTTTCAAGCAAGAGAAAGAGCTTATCAGAACAGGCGTGTGGCTGGGGGGCCACTTGCTCCTATTAGGTTAGCGTCTAATCTAACCATTAGACCATATGAAATTGCCATTTCCTAATTGTAAATCCATACAGTTCGAGCCAACGTGTTGGTGCATTTGTGATAGAAATCAGCCCGAGACCTGCTTTCACAGTTGTGTAGGCCCCAGTGCCAAGGTTGTGTGGAAGCAGAGCTGTGCCTGCACCCACCTCTAACTGCGGGAGGCTGCTGAGGTCTGCCCCAAAAAGCCTGACAGCTGTGGACAGCCAGCCGGGGTTAGGGGGCTTCATAACAGATGTGAATCCCAATCCTGCTGTGTGGCCTCTGACAAGCTGCTTCAACTTCCCCAGGATCAGTTTCTATGTGTGACGTCTCCCCACAGGTTGCTGCAGCGTCAGGGTTGAGCCAGCAGAGCACAGAGCAGGGGCCGAATCAGTGGTGGTTCCTTTCCTATGGCCACCTTGACAGTTGGAGAGGCTCTACCACCAGGCTATGAAGTTGATGTTTGTCTCAGAGGCTTGGAGAACAGGTGAAACCCCAAGCTATGGTTTTGACAGTCATTGGAACCAGGGGAAAGCCCTTTCCTGTTCAGGAAGAGCTAAAAGGAAGAGGAGGGACACTGGTTGCCAGGGGTAAGCGTGGGGGTGATCTTCAGAGCCAGAGCAGGGAGGATGGTGGGGTCTGGAAGGAGACAGGAGCCAAACAAGCCACCGCCCAGACAGGCAGGGTTTTCATGGGCAGACTAAGAGGAGATGCCCCAGGAAGAGACAAAGGCACTAGAAAGGCAGGGAATGGGGAGTGGGGGGGGTGGTTCCCACGATGTGCCTGTGTGCCATGCTGCAGTGCTCTGTCCGGCATGACACAGCAGTGACGGTATCCCCAGGTCCGGCATTTCCTGGAAGCGCCCCTGATGAGAGACCCTTCCACACAGCGTTAGGATACTTCCCTTCAAGCCCCTCTCTTCCTGGAAGCCCTCACTCATTGGACTCCAGGTCCTGGAGACCCAGGCTAAGGAGGGGACTCAGGTTAAGGAAGCCTGAGTCTTCAGGAATGCTGGCTGTCACTGCACTCCTCGTGAGGGCAGGCTTGGCATAGTTCACACGGTTTCCAAGGGTGACCGGACCTTGGGTGACAGAGCACCCAAGTACTCAAGCTGGACAATATCATATTGCAATTGAAATTTCCAGGTAAGAAGGTCTCCTAACCCCATTTTACAGATGAGTAAGCTGAGACTTGGAGAAAGGAAATACCTCACGCAGATCATATAGTCAATAAATATCAGAACTGGGATGGGAACCCAGGGTTGTGAACATCAAGTTTAGGGCCTCATCTCATCTGACAAGGCATTTGACTATTATTCATGATGTTCTTAGGGACCATGAGAAATACGGGATGTGTTATAACAAAGTTATATAGATGCTAGGTGACTGAACAGCATACTCCAAAGGTCAACTAGAGAACCGAGGTCAACCTGGGAAAGTTCTCTAGAGGAGGATCACAGCCCTCCATCCTATCCAGCCGCTTCTCACTCGTGTGGATGACGACTGCAGCTGACCCGGGACCAGGAGGCAGAACCAAGAGGCTGAATGCACAATTGTAATTCAACATGCTCTTCACAGATCCTACAACAGACTGACTCTACCAAATGACCCGTAACAGAGACAAATGTAAAATCTCACATTTAGGTTCAAACACTCAGCTGCCAAGTCTGAGCTGAGGGAATCCTGTCTGAACAGCAGCTTGTGTGAGAAAGACACAGGAGCCCCTAAACTCAATATGAAGTAAGTCAAAGACTCCTGTCACAAAGGCCAGTGGAATACTAGATAGCGTGGACAGAGGTAGGTCCCTCAGAAACAGACACACGGAATGCTGAGACCCAGGGAGGAGTGTGATTGTGTCGTTCAAGCTCCTGTGAGGAGGGAGCCGGCCCATGGTGCTTTGGGCTGGACAAGTGGAAGGCACAGGATGCACACGGAGGAAGAACATTTACGAATGACTGTATGTTCCAGGGCGTGTGGCAGGGCTGGTAAAGGGGTAAGAGGCCGTGACGTACAGAGGAACTACTGAAAGAAATGGTCACATTCGAGGTCTGTCTGTCAGCAGACTAATAGGTCCCTCTTCAAACATTGAGGAAATATTGAGCCCTCTTCAAATATTGAGGAAAAGAACGTGTGAAAGAGAAAATCAACTTACTTTGTACACCTAAGGAGGGCAGAATTAGGAACAAGTGGAATTTTGCCCTTTATATATAATTATTACAGTTTTTACAACATCATGTTCTAGAAACCATTTTCTCATTAACCTCTCTGTGCTTCAGTTTCCAACTCCATGAAATGGGGTCAATAATAATAATAATACCTCCTTCGTAGGGTTGTGAGGATTAAGTGAGTTAATATATATAAATGCTTAGAACAGAGCCTGTTACTGTTATGTAAGCGTACGCTATTAGCATGGCTTTTGCTGTTACTGTTACCTCCCTGAATTGGAAGTGAGTTCCGCTGGTTGTGGACAGGTCCCCGTTTGTGTCCCCAGTATTCTCCCTGTCACACAGTAGGTGCCCAACACATGCTCGTTGAGTCAAAGTTACGTGAAGGCACATACTAAGGTTCTCCGAGGATATCATTCCAAATACTCAGAGTCGAACCGTCATTCCCAGTTGGTGTTAAACTAGTCAACAGGCCCAGGCTGCTCAGAAATAGACTGAGCACTCTGGCAGGGACATGTGGGCATGCCGGGTGGGGCCACATGCCCTGCCGGTGCTATGGGTCACTCAGCGGAACATCCTAAGATTCCAGGATACCCATCTCCTCCTTTCCAAGGGTCCCTCAGCCAGGACCACCACCTGGCAATCCTGCCTTTCCCAGGACACGCAGAAGGCCCTGGCAAGCCTTGATGCAAATAGTGCTTGATTTCCTGGGCTAAAATTACATCTCGAGTCAATTTTTATAAAATGCGGTGACAGATTTTGGTGCTGGGAAGATGGAGCTTTCTCAGAAGGCATTAAAATGACCCAAATGGTTAAAATCAGCTGAAACCTGGTTGCAAGAACAGTGTCCTCCTTCTGCGGCCTTGTGCAAATCCAGGGTCTGGGCCCTGCCTGGAGAAACTGCTGTGCCTGCACTTGACTCCCTCTGGTTATAGGATGATTATCTCTGGGCCAAGATTCTGCTATGTGGCACTTTGCAATAAACTAGCAGGTGGGGCGGTTGTAATCGGCTTTGTTTACTTGCAAAGGCAGTCTTCCACCCCAGAGGCAGTTCCATAGAGATAGATTTGGATTTTTCTTTAAATTCTCCACTCCTGATACTTCCCTCTGGGGGTCACACAGAGAAATCAGGCAAAGAAGTAGGACATGGACACATTGGAGTGCATTGTCCCTTCTCCAGAAATACCTTGAAGTTTGTGTCCTGGGGGTACTGTCGGGGTCCAGGCCAGGCCACCCCAAAATTTCCCACAACGGCATATTGAGTCCTTGGAGTTAAAGTTACTTAACAAGCAGCTGGTGCAAGAAAAGCATGTTGAGCCTCTCTTGTCTCCTTCAATGCAGGAGGTAATTCTCACCTGTGAAACGTACCCTCCTTGCTACAGGGGGGCTAAAAGAGACACCCTTATCACTAGAGTTAAAAAATCCAGGGCCAAAAAAGCTTACATAAACACAGCTGTTACTCCTTTACTAATTTACTACCCAAGCTCAAACTTCGTTTCGATTCCTCAGTAGTGAACACCCAAATCTAAGTGTCTTTGTCCTGTCATTTCCTCACAAATTTATCACTTCTTTGCTTTAAAAGTATTAAAAAAAAAATGACTGGTTCATTATTTCAGAGAGCGTCGTCATTTATGATCTCCTGTGTGCACAGATCAAATTGGTTTTTCTCTTGTGTCAATTTTATTACAAGTCCAAGAACTCAGAAAAGGTGTGGGGGGATTCTGCCCCTCCCCAATAGTACCCATGTGGCTGAGCTCTGCCACTGTCACCCCTGAAGGCTGAGCGTGGTGCCAATTGCCTCTCATAAATGGGGTCAGTCTCCTTGATCTCTAGGACCTTCTTGCTCGCTCTGAATTCTTACCCCGTGACCCCACCTGTAGTCAGCTCCCTTCAGTTGCCACTTCCTGTATCTTGCCAGCCTCACACCCTGAATGCCAGTCTCGCTCTTCTGCTCGCTGTCTGTTCTGACGTCTTTGTTTGCCCCTCTGGGTCTACTCCTGCCCTTCTCCACCCTGCTCAGTGCCTGGCAGGCTGACCCGTGTGGACTGCGTCAACGCCCCGCCCCACTGCGTCTTCCAAGTGTGGTTCCACCCAACGGAGGCCCTGGCAGGAGAGCAGAGAGAGGGGAGAGGGGGAGGTTGCCCGGGCTGACCATGTCCCTCCACTGAGGGCTCCTGCTCCTGTCCCAAAGGTCTCTTGGGAGAACTACCTTCCCCCCTTACCTCCTTGGGCCTGGAGTAGTAATGGCTTCCTTGTTGCCAGCCCCACGATTCATCACCTCTCATTAGTTTCCCTAAACCCGGCTCACTGCTTTATTTATTTTTTTTTTAAGAGAGAGAATTTATTCTTTTTATTTCTAGTTTTTTGTACTTTGTTTTTACACTTTATTTATTTTGACATTCAATATTATTTTAAATTATTTTCAGGTGGACAGCATAGTGGTTAGACATTTATATAATTTAGAAGTGATCCCCCTGATGAGTCTAGTACCCACCTGGCACTATATAGAGTTATTACCATATTATTGACTATATTCCCTATGCTGTACTTAATATCCCCATGACTACTCTGTAACGACCAATCTGTACTTCTTAATTCACTCTCTCTTTTATAAATAGCCCTTTATCTCAGCCCCCAGCTATCCAGGACCTGGACTGACCTGCTCATTCTGGCCTCTGTCCCTGCCTTCGCTTAAGCCACCATCTTAGCTGCTGGGCCTGTGTGCTGTGGCCCTTGGGCTTCACGTAAACAACCAGCTCCTCCCAGGGAACACTCCCACTGCACCCAGGTCTAGCTAGCACTGATTCTGCCACCTGAGGCCCATCCTGTCACTCTCCACAGAATAAGGAGGTGGAGCCCAATGGTCCCTGAAGTTCTTTGACCCACGTCCTTCTCTTCTTCACGGCAGAAACCCTTTAGTCAGATGGCTTATGTTCAGTCAAATTCCATTTTTAAAAATCCAACGAGCTATCAAAGTGCTTTAGCCAAACATGGCTGGAACTTTCTCTCCTCCGAACGCCCATTTATGCTCACCGATACTTCTCACCGTTTCCTGTTAGGATCATTCATGCCTGTGAATCTCCGCTCCCAGGCTGCAAACGCCCTAGTTCCAGCTGGTGTTCAGGTGAAGCTCTGTCCTTCTGACCATCTCCCTCTCTCCCCACCCCCCACCCGTACCCGGTTTGTTGCCCAGCATCTCATAAATGCTTCCTGTTGCAAATATTGACTAAAATGCGGGAATGTCCGGCAAGGCCCCAAACACTTTGGATGACGCTGTGCAATGATATTTACAGAACAATGACTACGCACCAGGCCTGTGACATACCCATTTGTTTCGCCCCCACCACAGGCCTCTAAGTTAGGCATTATCCCCATATTACATAGGTGGGAACTGAGGCACAGGGCGGTTAAGCAACTTGCTCCACGTCCCGCTTCCAGAACAGGCTAGAGCCAGGAGTGAAGCACAGGTGAAACAGACAGCAAGGCCTCGAACCTTTCCTCGGCTCCACCCTGCGGAGCCGGTGGTAATAAGATGAGACGCGGGCAATCCGGGACCCTGACCAACGGAGACAGGTCTCACTTATAGTATGTCATGAATGGCTAGCGGAGCAGGGCCCTTCTGAAGAGGCCTCTCCAGACTTTCCTGAATGAATCACTAAGAAATTAATTAGCACACTCCTGCTTTCTAAGAAGCCTGGCCAAAAGGCCTCAAAAAAGTAATTAGTTCATTTACGTAGGCTAAACGTTTCCCCAGCAATCTGGTTTACGCTTTAATTGGCATAGAGCCTTGGAGAGGGTGAAAAAGTAAACTTTAGCCCAGCCTCTGTGGAAGTATTTCCCATACATTTTATGGATAGAATTTACGCTTTTTGGCCACTTGCTCCTGCCATGCTGTGTGAGGGTTGGGAGCAAGGCAGGTGATGCTCTGGCCAGTCCACCAATGAGGAAGATGAGGGTCAGTAACAAAGCCTGAGTTACGAAAGCTTTACTGGCTATTCTTATTCTCATCACGTCATCTGGCAGGGACTCCCCAAGCTGTCAGCAGAGCTTGCAAGCCAGACTAAGGAACTGGGACTGGATTCAAAGCAGAAGGGAGTCACTAAAGATTTCTGGGCAAGAGGTTCACCTAACAAAATGTTCACATTGCCAGAAACCATGGGAAGGCTGCTGTGGATGAGACATGGTCCTAGATGCTGTACCCATGTCTCAGGGTCATGGACATCTTGGTGGGCATAGACTCCCTCTGTATCCCCTGTGTCTCGCCCTCACTGGGGCTCCCTGAGGCAGGGCTGTGTCTCCTCCTCAGACTGGGGCTCCCTGAGGTAGGGCTGTGTCTTCCCCTCAGAGTGGGTTCCCTGAGGCAGGTCTGTGTCTCTCCTCAGACTGGGTCTCCCTGAGGCAGGTGTGTGTCTCCCCTCAGACTGGGGCTCCCTGAGGGCAGGGCTGTGTCTTCCCCTCAGAGTGGGTTCCCTGAGGCAGATCTGTGTCTCTCCTCAGACTGGGGCTGCCTGAGGCAGGTCTTTGTCGCCCCTCAGACTGCGGCTCCCTGAGGTAGGTGTGTGTCTCCCCTCAGACTGGGGCTCCCAGAGGCAGGTCTTTGTCTCCCCTCAGACTGGGGCTCCCAGAAGGCAGGTCTTTGTCTCCCCTCAGACTGGGGCTCCCTGAGGTAGATGTGTGTCTCCCCTCAGACTGGGGCTCCCTGGGGCAGGGCTGTGTCTCTACTCAGACTGGGGCTCCCTGAGGCAGGGCTGTGTCTCCCCTCAGACTGGGTTTCCCTGAGGGCTGGGCTGTGTCTCCTCCTCAGACTGGGGCTCCCTGAGGCAGGGCTGTGTCTCCCCTCAGACTGGGTTTCCCTGAGGGCTGGGCTGTGTCTCCTCCTCAGACTGGGGCTCCCTGAGGGCTGGGCTGTGTCTCCCTCTCAGACTGGGTTCCCTGAGGCAGGTCTGTGTCTCTCCTCACACTGGGGCTCCCTGAGGCAGGTCTGTGTCTCCCCTCAGACTGGGGCTCCCTGAGGGCAGGGCTGTGTCTTCCCCTCAGAGTGGGTTCCCTGAGGCAGGTCTGTGTCTCTCCTCAGACTGGGGCTGCCTGAGGCAGGTCTTTGTCTCCCCTCAGACTGGGGCTCCCTGAGGTAGGTGTGTGTCTCCCCTCAGACTGGGGCTCCCTGAGGGCAGGGCTGTGTCTCCCCTCAGACTGAAGCTCCCTGAGGGCAGGTCTGTGTCTCCCCTCAGACTGGGGCTCCCTGAGGTAGGTGTGTGTCTCCCCTCAGACTGGGGCTCCCTGAGGGCAGGGCTGTGTCTCTACTCAGACTGGGGCTCCCTGAAGCAGGGCTGTGTCTCCCCTAAGACTGGGTTTCCCTGAAGGCTGGGCTGTGTCTCCCCCTCAGACTGGGTTCCCTGAGGCAGGTCTGTGTCTCCCCTCAGACTAGGGCTCCCTGAGGGCTGGGCTGTGTCTCCCCTCAGACTGGGGCTCCCTGAGGCAGGGCTGTGTCTCCCCTCAGACTGGAGCTCCCTGAGGGCAGGGCTATGTCTCCCCTCAGACTGGGTTTCCCTGAGGGCAGGTCTGTGTCTCCCCTCAGACTGGGGCTCCCTGAGGTAAGTGTGTGTCTTCCCTCAGCCTGGGGCTCCCTGAGGCAGGTCTGTGTCTCCCCCTCAGACTGGGGCTCCCTGAGGGCAGGTCTGTGTCTCCCCCTCAGACTGGGGCTCCCTGAGGGCAGGGCTGTGTCTCCCCCTCAGACTGGGGCTCCCTGAGGCAGGTCTGTGTCTCCCCTCAGACTGGGGCTCCCTGAGGTAAATGTGTGTCTCCACTCAGACTGGGGCTCCCTGAGGGCCGGTCTGTGTCTTCCCTCAGCCTGGGGCTCCCTGAGGTAGGTCTCTATCTCCCCTCAGACTGGGGCTCCCTGAGGTAAGTGTGTGTCTTCCCTCAGCCTGGGGCTCCCTGAGGCAGGTCTGTGTCTCCCCCTCAGACTGGGGCTCCCTGAGGGCAGGTGTGTCTCCCCCTCAGACTGGGGCTCCCTGAGGTAAGTGTGTGTCTTCCCTCAGCCTGGGGCTCCCTGAGGCAGGTCTGTGTCTCCCCCTCAGACTGGGGCTCCCTGAGGGCAGGGCTGTGTCTCCCCCTCAGACTGGGGCTCCCTGAGGCAGGTCTGTGTCTCCCCTCAGACTGGGGCTCCCTGAGGTAAATGTGTGTCTCCACTCAGACTGGGGCTCCCTGAGGGCCGGTCTGTGTCTTCCCTCAGCCTGGGGCTCCCTGAGGCAGGTCTGTGTCTCCCCTCAGACTGGGGCTCCCTGAGGTAAGTGTGTGTCTCCCCCTCAGACTGGGGCTCCCTGAGGGCAGGTCTGTGTCTCCCCCTCAGACTGGGGCTCCCTGAGGCAGGGCTGTGTCTCCCCTCAGACTGGGGCTCCCTGAGGGCAGGTCTGTGTCTCCCCTCAGACTGGGGCTCCCTGAGGGCTGGGCTGTGTCTCTCCTCAGACTGGGTTTCCCTAAGGGCTGGTCTGTGTCTCGCCCTCAGACTGGGGCTCCCTGAGGGCAGGAACTTTCCACATCCACCATTTGTTTCTTCCTCCAGCAGGAGGGACAAGACTCCACCCTCTGCACACCTTACGGTCCCTCCTGGGGACTTGGATGCTGCAGTTAGAAACATCAGGTGGGATATCTCCAAAGACAGATGAACAAGCAGACTAATCAGGGACAGGCTGAAATTTCCGAGATGGGAAAGGGGCTGTACCTACCTCCCGCCACTGCTTATTCTCCATCCCTTGGGTATACATGACGCATACTGTGGGGAGAGGAGGAAAAAAGTGTTAACACACCAGGCCAAGATGAAGGTAGGACCCCAGATGGTGAGGGCCCTGGAAGGGCAGGTGCCTCAGGAGACTCCAGCCTAGGTAGCAGTGTTGGGTCTTGGGGAATGGAGAAGGGGCCATGTCTAGGAGTACCCTTTGGGAAGGGAGTCAGAGTCCATTCACATCTAGGCCAGACCAAGTGTGAAGGTAGACAGATGGGCACGATGGGGGACTGGGTGTCAGAGGTGGGGCAGAACATCTGAAACTCAAATCATCCCTTTAGGGCTCAAGGCAGCTTCACAGGCCTATTACAGTCATCAGCCTCATTTCACTGATGGGCAAACTGAGGCTCAGAGGAAGCCAGTGACCTGAGTGGCATTGCGCTGGGCTAGAACCCTGGACTCCAAAATCAGTGCTCGTTCTCCCAGAACACAGCTAACTGGGGCTCTTAAATATACCAGTTTCCCTGGAACTGAGAAGTTCTGGCCCTAGACAGCCTGACCCCTCCCAACCATCTCAGTTGTGTTGAGGCTTCATAAGTACAGGCGCCGGGAAGGGTCAGACACCCCAGTTTTTTCTCCAGACAGTATAGGTGAAATATTAAACAGCCTTGATGTACGTGGAAAGGTGCCGGGCACACAGTTAGAGCTCAGTAAGGGCTCAAGTACTGGCTGCGGCAATCAGTCATAATGCCCTTGGTGGTGGTGTTACTGTTGTTATTGTCAGAGCAGAACTTACGTGGGTCAGACTTGGAAAACATGTCTTTGTCCAAAAGGTTCCTGAAAGAGAAGGAGAGAGGAGTTAGCACAGCCCAGGAGAGGAGGATGTGGGGTGGTGGGGTTTAGGCTGTTACTGAGACCCGGAAGCTGCCTCGGGCCTGGCCTCAGGCAACACATGAAGAGCAGGAAGCTTATTAGGCGCTCCTTACAACCCTCAGGCTGGGCACCGGGGGTTCCTCGCCTCTGCTTCCTAAGGAGTACGGCTCCCTACCTCTCACCCCCACCACAGCCACGCAAGCTCCAGTTCCCTGGATCCCGCAGCCCCTTGTTCTGGGGCCAAATCTCAATCTGTTTTAGCCTATTCTAGAAACTCTCCTCTTACCACATCTCAGTCTCTTCAAAAAATAAAATCAAGCAATCAAAACTTATCCATCCAGGGGCAGCCGGATAGCTCAGTTGGTTAGAGTGCGAGTTCTGAAAAACAAGGCTGCCGGTTCGATTCCCACATGGGCCAGTGAGCTGTGCCCTCCACAACCAGATTGAAGGACAACGACTTGGAGCTGGAGGGCCCTGGAGAAACACACTGTTCCCCAATATTTCCCAATAAAATTTATTTTAAAAAAAATCCTTATCCATCCAGTGTCCCATTCTCTCAGGGCTCTATTTACAGTTTATTCGATTGTCTCATCTGTGCTGATGGATTAATGAATCAGTCTTCCCAGGGGATGCAGACTTATTTGAACAGGGTCCTTCTTTGGTCAAGGCCACAGGTAACACATGGCTAACACATGGCCCTGATCATCAGACTTGATGGCACTACAGCAAGATGATGGACACAACGTTTGAGGACTGAGAGGTCTTTGAACAGATACTGAGCCCTCCTGCCCTGCCTCCAGGTAGTCATAGCATCCGCTCATTGAACCCCAGTGATGGGTCAGGCAATGCGCTAAGTGTTCTGCAAATATTAGCTCCCAATCCTCACGCCGCCCTGCAAGGTCAGTGTTGGGTAGGCATCATCCCATCTTACAGATGTGGAAATGGAGGCATAGGGAGATCAGGCAAGGGTATGTGTCCCTCATTCTACAGCGACCTGCTGCTGGCAGGAAGCAACACAGGAAGTGACACAAGCTCTCTGAGCCTCTGTTTCCTCATCCATACAATACAGATAACAGTGCCAGTCTTGAAGGTTGCTGGTCCCCTGCCCTGTCTCTTCAGTCCTCCCAGTTCCTGCACACACCCATGGCTTCCTCCTGCTTGTCTCCTGAGGGCTTTCTCTGGCAGGCCAGGCTGCAAATACCAGGAAGTTTACACTCAGAGGGTAGCCCTCAACCAATGATGGGCAGGAGTTGGGGGATAAATACTGAGCTTGCTCACTCCTGCCCCCACCCCCACCACCAGGAGTGCTCCACAGTCTCCCAGAGGGCCCAATGGGACAGAGCCCCAGGGGACACTGGGAAATCTGCTCCCTAAAGACCCTTGTGGACTGAGCAAGGCCTCCCCCCTCAGACCTCCTCCCTGAAGGAGCTTCCTGTGAGCCCCTCCTGCCTGCAAGAGCTACCCACTCCTTCCTCTACTGTCCTAAAGTTAAGCTCTACACTTCCCAGCCATCTCAGCCTTGTCCCACCTCCCTCCCAGATGTCCTCAGGGGTCTTCTTGCCTCCCTTCTCCACTCCCACATTCCCTACGGCCCCTGTGTCCCTTGAACCCCTTTCCCAGAGAAGAGAAATACTTAACGTGGGTCTGTGCAGCTTCCTGACAGTCAACTCCAAATGTCAAAGCTGGATGGACTCTCGGGATCACGTGTTCCACCTTCTCCTTGAGGAGGGAGACTGGTGCCCAGGGAAGGGCAGGGAGTGTGGCCACTTCCCACAGCAAGCAGTGGCACAGCCACAAAGGTCTCGAAGGGGTCACCATCGCCAAAGCCATAGGAATGACAGCCTGTTTGGGTAACTTGACCCCACGGTCAACCCAATCGCCCATGCACCCCATTCTGACGCGGCAGCCAAAGGCCGACTGACAGACAGATGCAGTAGCCACCTGGTGCCAGCACATGGCATCCCCAGCTGCCTGGGGAGGTCCCAGATTGTTCTCATGAATCACCTAGCTCCAGGCCTGGAGTCGATTCCCGGAGATGTCCCTGAGGGGGAGATCCCCAAATCCCATCATGCAGTCTCTTCATTCTGGGGCCTCTACCCAAAGGCAGCCACCCCCAGCTAGCACTCCATGATCCCACAGGCATATAACCCCTCTGCTGGCCCCCACCCCCTACCCCCACCACACCTGCTCCCAGCCAACTGTCACTTTGGAAACCATCTGATACACCTCCCAGCCCACTGCAGTGAGCATCAAGGGAAATGACACACAGGCAGCTCTGAAAGTAGGCAGCAGAGGCTATAGATAAGACATCACTTTATATACGCGCATCCACATCAAGGTGCGCTGACCTGGACCTTCTGCAGTGTGCTAGGTTTGGGAGCACGTCTGTCTTGATTTAAACAAAGGACAAAATGCCTTAACTCCAAAGATGACTCCACAGTGGTGGGACCTCACGCAACGGTGAGGACCTGGAACGTAAGAGAGAGGGTTGGGAGTGGGACTTCTCTGCTTAAGCAAGTGCTGGGGGTAATCTCTGAATTCTATAATTACATAAAACCCTATCTCGAGGGTTCAAGCTGGAAGGGACCTCAGAGGTCGCCCTTTCCAATTCCTTTATAAATCGGAAATGTGAGACTCAGAGAGAGGGCAAGTGACTTCTCCATGTCTGGGCCTGGAACTCAGGTTTGGTCATGTCTAGGCTAGTGAGAAAGAGTGAGATCCTGGATTTCAGCTTGGGGGTGTGAGTGTGAGTCTGAGTGTGTGTGTGAGAGAGAGAGAGAGAGAGAGAAAAAGAGAGAGAGAGAGAGAGACCGGGGGGGGGGGGGGGGGAGAGAGAGAGGGAGAGAGAGAGACAGAGAGAGAGACAGAGAGAAAGAGAGAGAGAGAGAGAGAACCATATCTTTAAAGAGAAGCAGATGGGGCTTTTCTTGGCTCTGCCTGCTCTCTTCGCTGGGAAGAGGCATACAGCTGAACCAAGGAACAGACTCCCAGCCACCTAGCATCAGTGGCTCCTTGCCCAGTGACCTCCGGACTCTCACTACACCCTGGGGCGTGGGTCACTTGGCCATGCACCCAAGTGTAATACAAACCTCCCTTCACACTGCTGAGATCATCCTTACCGTCCTTCCAGATCCACTCCCATCCTTCCTCCTTGATTTTGCCTTCCCTGGACAGACACTGACCAACAGCTATTTCCTCTCCCCTCCCGAGCTCTCTCTGGCCTATAGTGTGTAAACTTCTGACTCGTTGGACCCCATTATTTAGCATACCCTGGGCTGCAAAATCAGGGGTGCATTTGTCTCTCACAGCTGCTGTGTGCTCCTCCAGGGCAGGCCTCCTGCCTCTGCATCGGACCAGCCTAGCACCTGATTCTGACCAAGGGCCTGACAAGTAGGATGGATGAAGGAAGACCAAAACAGTGGCCAGATGGGCAAGCGAGGCCCTTGTCTCTCCACCAGCGTGGTGCCTGGTCATGCTCAGGACAGACCCCTATGTCTCCTCTTCGTGGAGAGCCAATGATTAATGCATGGGCTACTGTGAGACAAGCTGGGTTCACATGCCAGCTTTGGACAAGTTACTTGCCTGCCTTGTGCCTCAGTTTCCCCATCTGTAAAGTGGGGCTAAAACAATTCCTGCCTCAGGACTGCTATGGAGCACGTGGACACAGTGCTTGTCAGATGGGTCCGTCATCATCAGCCAGGTGCTGAGCAGAGCAGTCACTCCTCTCGTAGGTGCTCAGGCTCACTTTGTGACAAAGAGGACAGGATGGATGACAGAAGCTACCTCCACCCTCATCACCAGTCAAAGGAAGCCCACCCCCAACATATACTCTCCCAAGTGCCCTGTTTTGAAATGCACATTGAGTCCCCCCACTGGCTAAGAGCAGCGCCCCCTCATCTCAGCCTCAGGCTCCCCTTTGGCCCCCATCCTTTCCCCCTCTCAGCCCTGAGGACCCTCTGCCCCGCTGCTTAGGTCCCTGTACCCTACACCTCTCTCTGATCCCTCACCTCATCACACTTGTCCCATCTGTGCCTCACCTCAACTACCTGTCCTGACAGACACCTCGGGGCCTAATGAGCCTGCTCTCTTGGCCTTGAGATGGTGGCTTCACCCCAAGAGCAATGGGCCTCTCACTTCCTGGGACTTGCCCCTGCCCCCACTAGTAAAAAGGCAGATTCCTGGCGTCTGATTTTGTAGTTCTGGACAGAAGCCATGTTTAAACAAGACACATACACACACACACACACCACACCACACACATACCACACCACACACACACACCACACCACACACACACACCACACCACACACACACATACACACACCACACACACACACACACACACCACACCACACACACACACACCACACCACACACACACCACACCACACACACACACACCACATACCACAGACATATCACATCACACACACCACACACACACACACACACCACACACCACAGACATATCACATCACACACACACACCACACACCACAGACATATCATATCACACACACACACCACACACACCACACACACACCACACAAACACCACACACATATCACACCACACACACACCACACACATATCACACCACACACACACCACACAAACACCACACACATATCACATCACACACACCACACACACACCACACACACACAACAAACACACACACCACACACATCACACCACACACACACCACACCACTTACACCACACACACCACACACATATCACATCACACACACCACACACACACACACACCACACACACACAACACACACACACACCACACACATCACACCACACACACACCCCACTTACACCACACACACCACACACATATCACATCACACACATACACCACACACCACACACACAACACACACACACAACACACACACACGCCACACACATCACACCACACACACACACCACACCACTTAACACCACACACACACCACACACACCACACACATATCACACCACACACACACCACACATAGTTTCTGATGGCAGCGGTCCAAAAACCACACCTCAGGACACTAGGCCTCAGTTTCTCCCACTGCAACAACATACACATGCACAGCCCTTGAAGGCTTTTACATGATCCACTAAGGACTCCGAGGCTCAGAGACAGTGAGTGACTTGTTCACGGGCACACAGCCAGGAAGAAGCTGAAACCAGGGGAGGAAACCAGGTCTTCTGACCTGAAGCAGGGCCTGAACCACAAGGGCACGGACAGCCCAGACTGTAAGTGCTTTTTCTCCACTTTCTGTTTTTCGAGAGCTCAAAGAGAAATTTTTTTTAACAGGCAAATGTATTTTTTCCTCAAAAGAACATAAAACCCTTCAGCTGTCCACTCGGTACCCTGGAGATTGGATTCTTTTATTCTTCAAATCAAGGCCAGGGAAGCAGAGCTGAGGGCCCCTTTTCTCTCCACTTTCCCCCAAGGAATCATTTCCAATTCAGTGGCAGAGGCGCTGGGCGCTGAGCTCAGAAGTCTCTAAGGCCCCAGGAAAGGGAGAAAGTACTGGAAAGGCTGAAATGAGAGTTCTTGGTTGGTGCTAAAGGTGGGGGCCTGCGGGTGACACCCTCTCATTGGGTACACAAAAATGCTGGGAGTAGAAGCGGGGACTCTCCAGTCAGAGAACAACATTCAGCCCTACTCTCAGGGAGCCCCAGTCTGAGGGGAGACGCAGCCCTGCCCTCAGGGAGCCTCAGTCTGAGGGGAGACGCAGCCCTGCCCTCAGGGAGCCCCAGTCTGAGGGGAGACACAGCCCTGCTCTTAGGGGAGCCCCAGTGTGAACAGGAGGCACATTTGATCTTGAGCTGAGTTGCTGGGTGATCTGACCATCACACATCCCTTTTTTCTCTAACAAAGCCCATACACGCTGCATGGATGCACTGAGCAATGACTCTGGCTACAGCATAGAAAGCAGCACATTAAGAGCACTTGCTCTCAGCTTTCCTGGACCAGGGGTCCTTAAGAGGGTCTGTGGATCCCCTAAACTGTAAGCAAAATATGGCATATTGGTACATATGGATGCATTCTTTTTGGAGAGTTTTCATCAGATTCCCAAGGAGGTTCACGAGACTAAAAAAAGTTAAGAAAAGATGGTTTATCTTCTTCCTAGCAATCCACCCTAAGCATCCCTCCAACCTCTGGCAAAGGTGGGGGTGTTAAGAGTGTAGACTTGGAGCTTCATGGCTGAGTCCCAAACCCAGCTCTACCCCTTACTAGCTATATGACCTCATTACCTTCTCTGTGCCTCAGTAGCCCCATCTGTAAAGTGGGATAATAACAGTCCTCTCTCCTAGGGATTTTCTGAGAATAGAGTTTATGTATTCAAAACAGTTCAAACAATGCCCAGTAAGTTGCAGTCCAGTGCCTGGCATACAGTCAGTGCTCACTAAAGGCCGGTGGAGAATAAGTGGCTTCTAGGATGCCCCATGTTCTCCCACTGCTCCCTATCGCTGGGCTGGAGCAGGACCTCCAGTGCTGGCATGCCCTTGCCCCCCACTGCCCATCTGGCTGTGCAACCTTCCTTGAGGAGAGCAGACTGGGGACAGGTGAACCACCATCAGGGAGAAACAGGTACCTGAGGTGGCCCACAGAGACCCCTGAGTCTGAGGGGCCCACCAGCAACACCCCACTTCTCTATGGAGCAATTCAACCCCAAACATCTGGCCACCTTCCCCCTGGCCCCCCAAAGCAGGCAAAGAGAGTGGGAGAGGAACAACAATAATCACACATAACCTGCACCAAATCCTTTGCTGGGTACTTAATCTGCGATCCCCTATTCACCCTACATATCAACGCTAGGAGGTAGACGTCAGCCCTGCTATAAGTGAGGCAGCTGGGCTTGAGAGGTGTGCCCAGTGTCACCCAGCTTGCCAGGCGACACGATGACATTGAACTCTGAAGCCCAAGCCCATTTGGACATGCCACGGGAAGCATCTGCATTACCAAAACCTAGGGTCTCCCAAGGCCCCCTCCCGGCCAGAAGTGCCCCTCATATTCTCACTCTCCGTTTCTTGCCCCCAGCCTCATCAGGGCTGCTCCCAAAGGAAAAACTGAACAGAAGAACTGGGGGTTTCCATCTTCTCCGGCCCTGCTCCCTGTCCTGACAGGCAGATAGTCCAAGGCAAGGTGCAGGGAGAGCTGGGGAGCGGAAGGACCTTGGCACCCAGCCCTAGGCACTCGCCCATCTCCCCTTTCAGATCCTGTTCCTTACCCGTGAGCACTGTCTCCCTGCCAAGTCTCCTGGCCAAGGTCTAAAAAGCAATTTTCACATGGCTTAGAGTACTCCTTCCTGGGGCTATTTGCATTATTATTATTAATTATTGTAATAATTGTCCCTCCCATGCTGTGTGGCCAAGGGAAGAGAGCCTGAGCTCTGGCCTCGGATGCATCCAAGCTGAAATCTCCGGGGCCATATGGTAATTCTGTGACCCTGGACAAGCTACTTAACTTTAGTTTTCTCATCTGTGAATGGGGTCACATACCTGCCTTGCACAGTTGTTGTGAAGCCAAGAGCTTAAAATAGAAATCTCGGAAGCATGCTCAATTTCTCTCTCCTTTACACCGCCTCCAGTCCCATTCATTGAGTCTTAAAGGTTTCTGCTTCAAAAACACATCTCAAATCTGTCCACTCTTCCTCATTCCTCCATCGCTATTATTTCTCACTTAGACACTGCAGTGGCCTCCTGCCTAGCAATGTGCTTCAATTCCTACCTCTCCTCACCCCCCACCAGTCCATTCTCTTACAGTAACTAGAGAAACCCTTTCGAAGGCCAATCAGATCACATCACTCCCGTTTAACCCCTTTCTACTGCTGTTAGAATAATAAATCAAACTCCTTAGCATGGGTCACAGGCCAAGACCTGTACCCCTCATTTCCTCTCTGACCTCATTCTCCTCCTTACACCCCCCTCTGGCCCCCCTCCCCCCACATACACACACTGCTCCATCCACACAAGTTTCCCTGCAGTTTCGCAAGCATACCAAGTTCTTCTCTGCCACTGGGCCTTTTCACTTGCTGTTCTCCCTATCTGAATCACCCTCTCTCCAGATCCCCCCCCAGGTGGCTTTCTCATTTTTTGGATCTCAGCTCAATGTTACCTGCCCATCCTGTCTAAAGCATCCTCAATAACCACAAACTTATTTGCAGAGCACTTACCTCTATCAGACATTATTTAATAAAAACTGTGTATATGTGTTTATATTATATTCCCCACCAGCAGCGCCAATGTGAGTTCTATGAGAGGAGAGAGTTTGTCTATCTTGTTCACCAGTGTATCTGGAGCACTTCAGACTGTGCTTGGCACAAAGAAGCCGCTCAATAGCAAATGAGGATGAGTATCAATTATCAAATGAATAAATGTGTCAGTATGTGTTGTTATTGATACCTATTATCAAGTTTATCCAGCACATTTCACTTTATACAGGACTTCACAAATATAATCTCTGTTGTATTCATAACAATACGATAGGACGTGGACAGGACTTGTATTTCCTCCCATTTTGCAGATGGAGAGACTGAGGTTAGAGAACTTAAATGATCTGGCCAAAGTTTCAGAGAACATAAGTCAGGAACTGCCTTGACGTTCAGTGTCCTGCCCAGAATCATTCAGTACCCAAAGGCATATAGTTATCTTAGTGGGACCTTCAGGCACTATGCTAGGCCAGCAGAGGTGAGGGGCATTATGGGACAGAGGCATGTTGCAATGTTTTGAAATCACACTTTTTTTCTTGTCCAGGAAACTGGCAGAAAGAGAGGTAGTCAGGGGTCCAGCTAAGCTGTTCTTGGAAAATCAGTTCCCAGTCACCTACCACTGACTGTCCACTGACTGCAGGGAAATCTGAGGAGCCAGTCTTCAGAGACACCGAACTCTAGGCCCCGTGTATCCCCAGGAGCTCAGGCAGCCTATGGGTCACTTGGAAAGCTTCCTTGTGGCAGAGTCCATGGCTGTCCACCAGCAAGCATTTCTCACTCCCTTCTGTTTTTTTTCTTTTTTCCTTTTTTCCCCCTTTTTCTGCCTCACCCCCACACCACCACCGCCACCACTCCGCTTTAAGCCGTTGTTTCTCAGTCTAGTTGTGTAGGACACAGCTCCCTGACCCATGCTGGTATTATGAGCCTTGCGCTACCCCCCGCTGAGGCAGTCAGTCGCCAGTCGTCAGTCGGCCGCTCACAACAGCTCACGGCAGCTCTCGCCGGTTGCCAGCCACTCACACTGGCCACCGGGCTCTCCTGGCTGCTCACAGCAGCCCATACCAAGCTACTCACAGCAGCCCAGCTCCAGGGAGAGCCATTGTTCACAATCTTAGCTGTAGAGGGTGCAGCTCACTGACCCATGTGGGAATCGAACCGGTGACTTCAGCATTAGGAGCACGGCGCTCCAACCACCTAAGCCACTGGGCCGGCCCTCTCACTCCCTTCCTGCTACCAAAATCCACATTGGTTCAGGTGTCTGATGGAAACACCCTGAAATCAGAATCCTTGTTGCTGTTGATTGAATTGTGTAGCCCCCAAAATGTATACATTGAAACACTACCTCACAATGTGATAGTATTTGGAGATGAGGCCTTTGGAAGGTAATTAGGGTTATTTGAGGTCATGAGGGTGGGGCCCTCGTCATGGGATTAGTGCCCTTAAAAATAGACACCAGAGAACTTGCTCTCTTTCTCTCTCTGCCATGTGAGAACACAGTGAGAAGATGGCCATCTGAAGCCAGCAAGAAAGTCCTCACCAGAACCCAACCATGCTGGCACCCTGATCTCGGATTTCCATTCTCAAGAGCTGTGATCAATAAATTTCTGTTGTTTCACCACCCAGTCTATGGCATTTTGTGATGGCAGCCCAAGCTGACTAATATACTAGTCTAAGGTTGGACATGGACAGCTCATATCCACTGAAATGTCCATTTGGCCATTGAAATAGAAGAGGAAGTCTGCTGAGAGATTTTGGGAGGGATTGTGCTTTCCACATAAAGAGAACTTTTCCAAGAGAGGCCTTTGGCCCTATGCCTTGCTTCCTCTCTTTGGATGTGGTTGTGATACCTGCAAAAGGCAGCCATTTTATAACAATGAAGCCCACCGTTGGATGATAGCAGAGTACAAAGATAGCTGGCTCTTTGATGGCAAAGTGAGCTGACAAACCAGCACTGAGATAGCCTCCCTCCAGATTCACTGTGATCTGAGGAAAATAAATGGATTTCAGATTTGAGCCACCATCAGATTTTCTGTTACCTGTAGCCAAAGCATTCTTAACTGAATCTGATTCCCCGTTGCCCCAAAGCTTTACAGCCTTATTCCCCTCACCTCCTCCTCACCCTCTCTTCCCAATGGCAGCTCATCTCCAGCAATGGAGCAGGGAGAACTGTGTGCTGGGAGAGGAGCGATGGTAAGTCACCACCATATGGCCTGGATGCCCTGGAAGGCTGGCTGCCATCCTGTGACTCTGTCTGATCTCTGCTCCCTGAGGATTTCTCCAGTTCTGCGTTTGCTTCCCAGAGCCAGAGATATCCCTGAGCAAGAAAGGCCCTTCCCATCCCTGGAGGAAAGCACCTACTTCTTGGTTACATCTGCCATGGTTGGTACTTAGGCCTCTTTCGTGATCCTCATGGAGACCCCCATTCCCAACTTCAAGAAGCCCTCAAAGCTTTGAAGTCTGAGGAAACTGAATTCGAATCCCCCTCTATATAATGGACTAACTGTAATCTCAGGCAGGTCCCTTAACTTCGCTGAGCCCTGATTTCCTAATTAGCAAAAAGGGAAAATACTATGTGCCTCATTAAGATTGTTGTCGGATTAAAAAGATACAGTAACATGGTAGGGAGAAATCTAAGATGGTCGCCTAGATTCCTGCCCCCTGGTGTACACAAGCCTGCATAATGCCCTTCCCTTAAGTGTGGGTGGTACCTGGGAATGTGACGTGATACTCCTGTGATTACTGTTAGTTTATATAAGAAGACTCTGTCATAGCAGACTGGGGAGAGATTCTCCTGCTGGCTTTGGAGAAGTAAGCTGCCATGTTGTGAGGGGCCCACATGGCTAGGAGCTGAGAATCACCCCAATCTAACAACCAGCAAGAAAAGAGCATTTTACTCTTATAGCTGCAAGGAACTGAATTCTGCCAACAACCTAAATGAGCTTGGCTTGGACCCCAAGCCTCAGATGAGATCACAGCCCCTGCAGGTACCTTGGTTTCAGCCTTGGGGAGACCCTGAGCAGAGAAGCCAGTTACCCTGGGCCTGGGCTTCTGACCTACAGAAACTATCAGATAATAAAGGGCTGATGTCTTAAACCACTAGGTTTGTGGTCATTTGTTATGCAGCATTTGACAACTAATATAATAGTTTTGGTTTGAACTAATAAATTGCTATTTGACTAGGTCATAAACATTTGAATATAGGCAATTGTATGTGGCTCAGCTGTACAGATGTACAGCACCTAGCAAGTAGTAAGCACTCAATAAATCCCACTGTTGTTATTCCCTTGGCTCCACTAAAGAGTGCCTTGGCCTATTCAAGGACTGAATGTACCTCTTTTTTCTGGCACTGGCTTTGACAGCTGCCACGCTGCCCCCAGGCTTTTCTCCCCAAAGCCACCCTGGCCTGCCTGTCAGAAGAAAGCCTTCAGAGACCATTCACATCTCTTCTGCGAGGCCCAGGGCACAGCTCCTAAGCTAGGCTGCCTCTCCCACTCCAGGACAGCACAACACCAACCTGAACAGGCAGCAGAAAACATCTCGGAGCAGAGGCCACAGCTGCCCACCAGGCCCATGCCACCTGGTGGGGAGAGGGCAGCTGCCTGGGAAATTCCAACAGGGCTAAGCGATGACTGCCCCTGGACTCCCCCCTCCTTGCCTTCGAGACCCCACGATGTGGACGTGTGCATTGCTTCTTCCAGCAGGACCCTGCAGATGCACAAAGGTTTCCTATTACATAAAAAATGCAAATCATGCTTTCTAACCAACAGGCTGGTCCTGAGCCCTACAGATGATGCACCGAAAGAAACTAGAAAAATAGAGCGGCCCTTGGGGAATGGGAAGCCGGACAGGTGAGTTTTGATCAGGTCTGTAGGGAAGCTAAGAAAGTCAAGAAAGGTCTGGAACAAACTATCAGGAGAAGCTTGTGGCTCCCACTTCCTGTAATGCCTGCTGGTATCTGGTTCCACACACCATCTACCCCACTCACTCAGAATATCTAAAAGTCAAATATATGTCAATAAAGCTGGAGGGGGCGGATGCGAATCTCTAGAAGGATCAGATCTCCTCCAGGACCCACACAAACCCTGGGACACAGCTATAAAGACAGATTTTTATTTAGTTTCAGGAGTCAAATAATAGGCAACATAAATTACTATTCATGGATTAATCCTCCTAACTGTGATAAGGATTATCATACTTCCTTTACAGATGAGGAAACTGAGGCAGATGCTAAGTATTCATTTACCCAACGTCACAGGGACAGAACTGGGATTTGAACCCAGGTAGACAGATCACACAGCCCATGTTCTTAACCACTGAGCCAAACAACCAGAGGGCTCAGGATCTTTGGCCCTGTGTTCACCGAAGTTGGTAGAAAACAATTGTTTGGGAGCGGACTATAGGTTAACCCCAAGATACCCTACCTGCGGCTGGAGCCCCCACATGTCCCTCCCACAGTGTCATCTGCCTCCAGCAGAGGCTGGGCCGGCCTCCGCTGTGGTCCTGCGCTGGGGCTCAGGTGTGCCCCTGTCCAGGCAGCTTTGCTCAGATAGGAGCACCTTAGGACAGGCACGTCAGGGGTTCAGATCCCTCCTTAGGCAAGAGCAGAGCTCCTAGTGCCGTGGGAGGTGGCAGGGACCTTCCTAAGGAGCAGAGAGGGGAGGGAACTGGGCTTCAAGATGCCAGTTTCCAGTTCCCTGAAACACTGGCCCCTCAACCCCGGCTGCTCATTCTGAAGCCCCCTGGAGTTCTCACCCCACCACCCCCTCTGCCTGCCCTACTGTTCCCTGCCCATCAGCAGGTGTCACCTAGATGCTCAGGGCAGGAGCACTGCATAACCTTCGCCCCTGGGACTCCGTCACAAGATGCAGGGGAAGAGGACTGGCCTCCCATTAGCTGGTGACTACGGAGTGTAGAATATGCTGGAGAAAATCATTCTGTGCAGCTCTCCCTCCTCTCCTCCTGCTTCTCTTTCTCCCTCTCCCTCCTCCCCTCCTCTCTCTCCTAGAACCTGGATAATTGGACCTGATTGAGGCAAAGAGATGGACTTACAATTTCAAGCCCATCTAGAGTGTTTTCTTGTCTCCCCTCTATTCCGGATGACTCCTCCCTCCTCACCCCTTCCTACCAAAACCCACTTTCCCACCCTCCGGCTTTTGGGAAAGCAGGAGCAGCCTGGGTCAGGCCCTCCTCAGGCTGATGGAGCACATTCGCTGAGAGGGAATGGACACCAGGGTTGATCCCAGAACCACATTCCCCAGGAACTCAAATGCATCCCTAGGTACCTTTTAGACAAAAGGGCTGATACCTCCACTTCCAGAGAGCAAATGGGAGGGGCCACTAGCCTTACAGTAAACATCGCAGCTACTTATTGAGCACCTACTGTGTGCCAAGCAAGTGCAAAGTAGTGTGCTGGGTGCATCACAATCCTCTATCCCTCCAAGAGTTTTTGTTGAGTAGCTGCTAAGTGCCAGCCACTCTCCCAAGCTTGTGAGCTACCCCGGTAAATGAGGCTTCTCAAGGAATACAGGTTCATTGTTTGCACTTGACAAATGGAGGAAACCAAGGCTAAAAGTCAGCCCCAAGTGGTGGAGCAGATTCCATTTCAAAGTGTCTGCAAAGCCACAGATGCTGCGCGCCCTCTGCCTCCTATCTTCTCCTCTTCACTGGACGAGAGGGTCCGGGGTCTGAGTCAGGGTGGAGATCCCTGCCTTCAAAGGCTTATATAGCTGCTTTGGGGGAGGAGAGATGACGTTTACGCATCTGAGATGTCTTCAGAGGTTCAGTGCTCTCAGTATGTGGGTGACCCCGTAGCCCAGGCTGAGTACTCAGGGCCGAGGGGACACAGAAGACAGGGATTCGGGCTGGCTGCCTCATGGGTGAGAAGGATGGCTGGAAGTGAAGAGCACGAGGCCAGGCTTTTCAGGATGAGGGGGCATGAACTGACAGAGATGAAGGAGGGGTGACATCTGGATGGGGAAGGGGCTGTTCAGAGCCTTGGAGGTGGGAGGATCCTGAGACAGCTCTGACACAGGCATGATTGAAGGCTGAGAGGGAGCGTCAGGCACAGTAAGGCAGAGAGATGTGCGCTGCTCCAGAAGGGAGGGCAGGCTGTGGCAGCTGCTGATGGCTGAGGAGGTGAGACTGGAGCTAAAGGGCCATCAGGATTCTCCCAGCAGAGTAATGGCAAGATGCAAATGGCGCTGGGAGATAATTCTGACAGCACTGTGTGTGGGACCATGGGAGAGACATATGGAGTTATCACGGGGGGCCTGGCACAAGGGGGTCAGCTATGTTCTACATCAACCCTCACTCTCACTCACCCTCAACAGCCCCCCCCCAACCCCTCCCCCTCTCACACTCCAGCCCAGCTTTGGCTCTAGCTACACCTTTCCAATGCCTGGAATACAGGGTTGGGGGGGTCACGAGAGTGGGTAAAGGGTCGGACCAAAGAGGGGCCTGGAAGAGGACAGGGTGGGTGATTTGGAACAAAGGTACAGCCAGGATTCAGGTCATTTTGGGCAGGGGGATGGTATCTAGGGGAACCTCCCTCCAGGTGAGCTATGCCTGGGCCACAGTCCCCTCACAGTCCCAGCAAAGCAGTGACCCTAGGCCAGCCACAGGATGACTGCACCCCCTTACTGCCTGGGGCAGCCTTCCCCTTAGATAGGAGAACCTGGGGGAAACCCAGCACTGAAATGGAGAAGTTACCCCCAAACTCTGTGTGACATGACTGAGGATTTTGGGGATGGTAACCCACAAAAACACCCCCACCCACACACACCTGCTGGCCTCTAAAATTCCACACTCCGTTCTAAACCTTTGGCTTAAGATTTTCTCCCCAAATTATTGTTTTTTTTAATGGTTCTACTTTAAATTGTTATCAGTTATCCACACCTCTATGAATGAATCAGTCTAATATTTTTCCAAGAGTCCGTTTTGTTGTTGGAGGTGAAGAAAGGCTTTAGATTCCTGGGGTCTAGGACAGCGGACGGGTCGGGGAGGAGAGGATGAGGGCACTGGGGCAAAGGAGGAGGTAGAAAAAGAGGAAAGGAGGGCACAAAGGCAGAGTCTGGGCATGCCTGGGAGGGATGGGGCAGATCACTCACTCGTCGATTTGGGGAGGAGTTGATCAGAAATAGCCTGTGCAAGACCCCGGCATAGCCTTTCACTCCCTCCCTGCACCCCTGTTCCTGTGTCTTCATATCTCCTCTCAGCAACAGCCCAGAGTGCAAACTTTCCGGGATACGACCCCGAGCCTGGCTTACACTCAGGCGTCGCCACCCTCGGCTGGGCAAGGGCACTTGCCGGACAGGCAGGGGGGCGTCCGCGAGGCGACGACACTCTGGAAGGGGGCGCGCATAAGTAGAGCGTCAGAGCCGCAGGGGCCGCGGGACTCCGGGTACAGGGGCGGGACAGGGGAACCCGGCCAGCGGGCGGCTCACCTGCAGGACACGGTGATCTCCACCTTGGTGGCCGGGATGCTGCCCGCCAAGGAGTCGAATTCGCTCAGCGACGCCATGTCCTCGGGCTGCTCCATCGCCCACCGCGCCCCCCACCCCAAATTAGTCAATCCCTGAGCGATTCACGCCTTCTCTGGAGCAACTGAAACCCTGGGCTCTCCCCCAACTCCAGAGCCGAGGCTGGGCGGCAAAGGGAGGAGAGGAGCGCGAGAGGGGGCGTGGGAAGTGAGAGAGGGAAGGGAGGGGGGTGGAGACAGCGGGGGGCGCAGATCCAGGAGGGGGTGCGGGGGCCGTGACGAGGAGGCTGGGGGCCCAGCGGGGAAGGGCGAGGTGCCCAGGGAGGTGGGGTGCAGCCGGGCTAAGGCGGAGGAGCGCGGGGCAAAGGCACCCGGAGGGATGCACGGAGTCGTGGAGAAAAGCGCACAGCTTCGGGTAGGGACCAAAGGGGTGCAGGATAACGAGAGGGGCGTGGGCAGCCGGGGTAGCAGGACGCGGGTTGCGCGGAGTCCGGAGCGCCCGGGCTGCGCCGCCTCTCGCTGGGTCTTGGCGCGGGCGGCGGCGGGGCTGGGGACGCGGTGCAAGCGCCACCTCCTCGGCTCTGGCTCCAGCTCCTGGGCGACCGGGCTGCGGGAAAATCAAATCTGCCCGAAGCCGCCGCCTCCCGCCACCGGGACCCAGCTGCGTACGGGACTGTGAGCGTCGGAGGGGGTGCCCGCAGGGGCCTGGGCGGGGCCGCGGGCGGGGTCTGCGCGCGGTGCCGAATGTGTGTGTGCGAGTGTGTGTGCGCGCGTGTGTGTGTGTGCGCGCGCGCGTGTGGTGGGCGTGGGGATGTGGCCCCCATACTGGGTACCTCGGGGGGTGATAGCCAGAGAGGCTCCTGCCAGTGACCGTCTCCATCTGCGCTCGACCTCCACTCCCCACCCCCTCATGGGGCTCCACAGTGGGGGAGGGAAAAGAGTGTGTCAACCAAGGGCGCCCGTTTGGGAAGGGTCTTTGCTGGGCAGGGGTGGGGAGGGACGTGTGCAAAAGATACCGTCCCCACCCAGAGGCTTGGAGAGTTCTCTGCTGAGGTTGCCCGCCCGCGGGGGGGGGGGGGAGGGATGGGTCTCAGTCCAGAAACGGTCTCCGCCTCTCCTGGGGAGGCCTGTGGGGGCGACCCCAGCGCCTGGAGCGGCCGCCTCTGTTTGCCTAGTGAGGGCCGTTAGAACTAGGAGGGGTCGGTGCCTGGCTGCTGCCCTAACGCCTCCGGATCCCTCCGGACCAGGAGGCAGCCACCTAAGCCGTGAGCCAGCGCCCTCCACTTTCCCGGCCGGTCGTGACCACTCGGCTGAGCCAGCCCCCGGGTCTCGAAGCTTCCTCCACCAGACTGAGCAAACCCGAGCTTCTTTGCCACCAGCACTGAGTAGGCGCCTGCTGTGTGCGGGGCCCTGACCCCTGCTCTGGGAGCGTGGGGGGAGCTGAGGCACCTCTCAGGCGGCTCCCCGCCCAGCCAGGCCCTACCCTGCCCCAGGCCCCTGACGGGCCTGGGGTCTCAGCGCTGTGGCGTCTCCCCGGGGCTGCGCATGTGGACTCGTCTCTAGAAAATTACCCACAGCCCTTCCTTGGTTTCGGCCTAAGATTTGCTGAGATGGAACCTCCTCCTCCGCGCCCTTACCAGCCGCAGGGCCAGGACGTGCCTCTGTGCGGCGACTGGTCTGGGACGGCCCGGAGCCCGAGGCTGGACCGGGAAAAGCCACGCCCTCTGGGCCTTACCTTTGGCAGCTGGGTCCTAACTAGTGCGTGGAGATTCTGCTTGAAGTCAATTCCTGGAATATCAGAAACAGCCAGAGTAGAAGATAAATATAAGAACACATTCCTCCGCTTGGGTTAAGTGTTTCTTTTTACCCATGGCTCGGTATCGGGCGGACTCGGTTTTGCTACCTGGGACAGTCAGGAAGGGGCAGAGGTGCTAGGCTTCCCAGGGCAGTGGGGCACAGCTGGGTCTGAAGGCCTCCGTGGGCCTGAGGCTGTCCACGGAGAATAACTTGGGCCTCCTTTCCTGAGGGATATAAAACTGGGCTTGGAATCTCAATGCCTTTCCCGCTTTTACCCTCCCCCCCCCCTCCGCCACCCCATACCTGTTGTAGACAATGCTCCCAGTACTTGGGGACTATGTTATCCATTCTTTCCACTGGTACTGACTGAGAACCTGTTGTGCGTTTGGCCCCGTGCTAGTGCCACTTGGGAAACTTCTTTGAGGACAGTAACCACCATTCTATTTTCAAAGAACCTACCTGGGCCAGGCACCATGCTTATTTTTTTTTAAAGATATTATTTACATACCAAAACATTCACCATTTTAAAGTGCACAGGTCAGTACTTTTTAGTATGCATAATTTTAAATTCTCAAATTTATAGGTGTGAGAAAGTATTATCTACATTTAATAAAGAAGGGAGCTAGTGCCCAGAGAAGAGAGATAACTTGTCCATGGTCACCCAAATGGGAACTTGGTGGTGAATTTGAACCCAGGCCATTGAGACCAAAGTCTGACTGAACAAGAGGCTTGACTGCTTCTTGGGATGGGGCCAGATGATGGAGGGTCTTAAAAGTCATTTGTGACATTAGGCCCTGTTGGAGAGGGCAACAGTAGAGAGCCATTGCAAGTTGCTCAGCAGGTGAGTGTTGATTTTGAAGTCCTACCAGGTAACCTTGTAATGTGACAGCATCTGGAATAGCAACCCCTGGGTATCTTTCTACAAAGATTCTGAACTTGTCTCTTTCTCTCTAGTCCCTTAGTCATTGCATTTCCAGTGCTGGCTCTTTGGCAAAAAAATTGTATTAGGTACCTGCTCTGGGCCAGGCGTCATCCTAGGCTCAGATGCAAAAAGGGCAGTATCTGTCTCCAAAGAGTTCCCAGGCTAGTGGGAGCCCTGGGACCTGCATACAGATCAACCTGAGTACATTATGAGGAGTGCTGTAGAGGAAGGTATTCGGGGCTCTGGGAATAGAGAAGAGTGACCGACAGGTCTGCCCCAGGAGTGGAAACGAGAGGGTCAGAGGAAACTACAAAAAGGAGGTGATATTGAGAAGGACATTGAAGATGAAGTCTATTTGTTTCCCCCAGAAGCAGACCCCAAGAGAAAGATTTAAATGTGAGTAGTTTATATTGGGGAGAGTAAGGAAATGCTATGGGGGAGGGGAGCGGGGCGGTGTGGAAGTGAGACAGGGAAGGCAGCCAATAAGGGTGGTTTATCAAGCCAGTTATCACTGTGAGCAACCAGGGCTCTTTCCCGCTGCAGGGCTCTGGGGGGCCATGTGGAACATGCCTCAAACTTAGCCCGCTGGAGGGGTGACGGAGCCCACGTGTGTGGACACTAGCTGCAGTCAGTCCCTGGCTCAGTGGCTGAGGGCTGCTTCCGGAGGGCGTGAATTCCCTGACACTTCTGGCCTGACCAGCACAGAGTGGCAATGCAGGTTCCAGAAGCCAGAGACAGCTTCAGGCCAAGAAATGCAGGCACTTGGCAGTTGGATGTGGGGCTGGAGCGCACTGAAGGGGTAAAGTTTAGGGTACTGACGGGGCCGTGTCTGCTACAGATACTGGACTTCTGCCTGGAGGACGGGGCTGAGTAGGCTCTCCGGGCAGGGAACCAGCATGATCAAGGACCGGAGCACTGTGATTGGGGACCCTGGTGTGGCTGGAGCACAGGCTAAAGGTGGCAGAGGTAGAATGTGAGGCCCGGAGGTGAGGGGCCATGATACCAGGTCTTGGGCTTTGGCCTCCTCCAGGCACGGAGGCTTTTCAGAAAGGGACATAGAAGGAAGGGTGGTCGGAAAGATATTCCTCAGCTACATGGCCCACCAGTGAGCCCCAGAACACAAAACTGGCTGATCGGGCCAGGAAAGTATGCACCCAGTCCTTGCTCAAATGAATTGCCGATGGTTCCAAAACAGTTCACAGAGGACACTACCACTGGATGGATCATTTCTCCTTTGAGGGCTATAACTGAGGTCACCTGTGCTGCCAGCAGGTGCTGCAGACGTGCTGTCTGGGCCTGGCAGCCAGATTAGAACTAACCATGGCCCTGGCCCACCCCACCACGTAGCCGACACTTGTTCCTCTGATTAAGGACTATGAGCACGGAATGGGCCATGCCCAGAAGATCTGGAATAATCAGCATCAGCGTTTTGCCTTGGCCGTCCAAGACTGCAAACACGCTCTCACTGACCTAATCCGGGGTGTTAATGACGGCAGAGCAATTTTGAGAGGCAACTCACAGCATTGATAAGGAGGGGAAAAGCACTGCAGGGCTTAGGAGGCAGAGCTCCTCCAAGGAGGCAGCTGCTGCCCTCCTGTAAACACTGCCCTCAGATCCACCCCCCCCCAATCTGAGGCTGGGGACGGTAGGAGAAAAGGGACTCAGACGAACAGAAGGAGTGCACATAGGACAGGGAAGTGGGCGCTGCCCATACTGCACCTTAGAACAAACTAGAAAAAAAGTGTTCCTTATGCTGGGTACATGCAACCCTGTGCCAGCCAGGGAACATGGCTTGTGGGGGCGAGCGTGGGCTGGAATTGAGCCTCCACTTACTCCCTTTGGCAGGGGGTCCTTGTGCCGTGAATACGCTGCACCATACCTGGCAGCTCTGGAGATAGAAGGAAACACAGAGGGCATGACAGGAACCTGAAAGCACCATGACAGTAAGGAGGTGGGAGAGATGTGATGTCTGGTTCCATCCATTAATAGAAATGCTAGAAGGGGCTTGGTTGGAGACCATCTAGGTTAAACCCCTTCTTTTACTAAAAAGCTTGGGGTGGGGGAGTGATGCACTCAAGGTCACCCGACTCTTCCTTCGATAAGAAACTCCAGTAATAACAGCAAGGTTAGGTACCCAAGAGCAGTGAGGACCTGCCTGAGAAGCTGTGGGGAGAAAGCATATTCTGTTAGGTAGAGGAAGAGGCAAAAGCCAGCCGCAGGGGTCTTCACATCAAGCTGCCATTCCTCCTGGAGGGTTGCAGTCTCGCTGTGAGATGCCCGCCATCCCGACCAGAACCCCATGCGGCCCCTCCCTTCCTCCTCTCCCCAGATTATAGGGCAGGTAGCTCGGTCCATGTGGACAAAGGGAAAACCCAGGCCCTCCTGCTGCCTGCCCAGCAGCCTTTCCTGCCACTAAGATCCACCCCTCCCACCCTGCCCTGCCCTGCCCTCCTCTCACTTCTCATGCCCTCCTTTTCCTTCCAGTCATTCATGCTTTTCCAAGAGAAGGAGGCCTCCCTGCCCTTACGGTCAAGCTAGTGGAATCTTCACACCAGCCAGGGGATCCATGTGATCCAAAGTTAGGTGGTGGCCTGCCTCTGCTTGAGACCCTCCCCTGGCTCCCAGCTCACTCTGTGGCAAAAGGACTTTCTGGGCTACAGGCTCTGTCCCTACCCCTTTCCATAACCTCTTGGACGTCACCACGTCTTTCTCTACCCCTCACGGACCCCACTGCAGCCACACTGGCCCCATGGGCCCTGCAGGCTCCTGTGTCATCTCAGGGCCCATATGCCTGTTCCCTGAGCCTGGAACATGTGCCTCTGGGTCCCTCAGGTGTCTGCCCACGTGCCCCTTCTGCACACAGCCTTTCCTGACCGCACCACTTAACACAGCACCTCCTTACGCTGCTCCTCCCGCTGCTCCATTATGTTTCCTCATAACATTATGCTTGTCTGTTTCCCTACTCGAACACAAGTTTTATGCAGGCAAGGATTTTGTCTTGTTCACTGTTGCATTCCCAGTTCCTAAGACAGTGCCTGGCGCATAGTAGGTGCTCAGTTTGTCAAAATTGAGCACCCCCTTAAAATCTACTTCTTCATAAGGACCCTTCAAACAAGGCCTGAGTCTCCCCCACCCCATGTCTCCCCTGAACTTCCATCCGGCAAACACTTACTGAGCATTTCTTACGAATTTGGTTGTTGAATTGTTTGACAATCAGATTGAGAATCTCCGGCCCCGTGGCCAGTACCACAGAGAAGGGAAGGGATTCTCATAGATTTAGTTTGTTTACTGAGAATCTACCAGGTAATAAGCGCAGCAGTGAGAATTTAACATCCAGCACACATTTAATCCTCACAGTAACTGCATTTGACAAAGCTTGACTCCTCTGTGCCATCAAATGTGCTTGTTCATCACTACGGATACAGAGACGAGGGAGACCCAGTCTCCTCTCACGCTGTCCCGTGAAGTGGGTATGCTCGTTTTGAGTTTATCTTCTAGGAATCTAGAATAATGGGCATTATCTGCTCCATTTTACAGAGAAGGAAACTAAACTCTGAAGCAGTTCAGGACCTTAACTTGCGCAAGCTCACACAGGTTAAGTGGCCGAGCAAGGATGCAAACCCGGGACTCTGGGTCCAGGCCCTGTCTCTGCCCAGCACCTCGCGGCCTCCTGACAGTCCTCACTCAGGGTCTGCCCTCACGGCCCAGGCCTCCGGCCCCCACGGGCCCACAGGACCTGGTCCAGCACCGCGTGATCTGCGTCAGGGCCTGACCCTTCCACTTTTCACTACGTCCAGCATACACATCACAGCCTGTCACGCCCCCGCCGGCCCGCCCCTCATGTAATCCAGTATTTAGCGCGGTGTTGAGTTGTGGTATTAGAAACCTCGGTGCTGCTGAGCACTTTAAAGATAATCCAATTTACCTAGATTTTATAGATCTGGAAACTGAGTCCTAAAGGGGGAAAGAAATTCGCCCAAGGTTGTTTTGCCAATAAGCAGCAACTACAGATGAAAACGAGCAGGAGCTCTGATTAAAAGCACTCTCCTGGATCCTTGCTTCTCTCACTGCAGCTCTTTCAAGAAGGGCTAGGTCCCCTGGATTTCCCGTTGATTGATGTTTGCCTATGCGCCATCTCTGGGCCTTCCACAAGAAGGGCCAAGGCGACTACACATCTCCCCGCCCCCTCGCATCAGGCTTTTACACCAAACCGGGCTATCCGCACTTGGTTTGCGCCCGGCCTTTCCTCCTGCCCTTTCCTCTCTGCCAGGCACACATCTCACCCACCTCACAGGTACCATCTCTTTCAAGAAGCAAGCCTGGATTTTCCCAACTTGACTCTGTTTCTCCTTCCACTGAACCTCCAAAACACTTCTCTTAGGAAGATTTTTTTTCTCCTATCCCCCCTAGCAGGGGGTGTACCTGAAGGTGTTGGTCTTGGACCTTGGTCCCCCAAAGCCTGGCTTTCCCAGGCCTCAGCCTCCCTCTCCGCCTTTTAGCTGGATTTAATCACATCTCAATACATTACCGCCCAGTCAGCCAGTCTGCTCTTTGGTCTCCTGAACTCTCTCTACACTTGATATAAACCCATTTCCTCTTGTTTGAGCATCTTGGGAAATACAGAATGAGGCCTCACATTTCTTCAGAAGCTTTAAAGCAAACTATCTCCCCTGAAGTCCCAGCCTCTCCCCCCCACCCCACCCCCAGACACACACTTGCCACCTTCCTGCTGGGTGTGGATGAACAGCTGGATTTTCACATGGCAGGACTTGATGGATTCTATTCCCAGAAACCCCTCTAATTTCTCCCCTGCCACTGCTGCTGTGAGGTCTAGGCCTCAGGACTCTGTGCCCCTCCCCACCTCAGGCTGATGGGTGGGGTGGGGGACTGTCATTTCACACCAGCCCCCAGATTCTGTCACCACTGCTCCTTAGCATCTCCCCTGGCTATACCTGCACCGTGGTGGCCTGAAAAGCCACCAAGAGTGAAATCCTTCTTTTTTAAGCTCTAAACTCATTTTCATGCCAAGCTGCCTGCATTTGCCTGCCTGGCTGCTGAAGAAAACTGAAACGTGCACAAAATGCCACAAGCCTGGCTTTGTGCAGAAGCTAAGTCCCGGTGGCCCTGCCCCTGGAGCTCGCCTGTATCTCCAGCTGCCTGCTCTGATTTCCTTGGGTTTTATTAACTCTGAGCCCTGAACTGGAAGAGAAGCTCATCAGACACATTTCACATCTTGCCTCCTCCACCCCAGGCTAGGAAAAGTTGCCCTGATTACGGGAAGTATGTGTTCCCCAGTTCTCTGATAATTCTATCAGGAGCCAGGGTGAGGCTCAGGTGTCAGGCTTTGGAAGCTGCTGCTGACAGCCTCTCAGAGGCTGCCTGCCCCTGCCTGGAGGCAAGAGGCAGAGGGCCATGTTCTCTCCATTCATCTTGTGACCTTGAACCCCTCATGTATCTCTGCTTCTTAGGTTCCCTGGCCTGAAAAAAATGGGGATAAAAATACCCTTACCACCATCCCCTCCAAATTGGCATGAGATTCCAATTAGGTGAGGAAGTGCTGGGAGCTACTTGAAAGAAACATACCATGAGAAAATTGTCGAAATTTAGACCAGATGGTCTGGGCCCCTCATTCTACAGATGGAAAAACTAAGGCTTGGAGAAGTTTGCCAAGGTCACACAGCGAACTGGCTTGACAACCAGTTTCCTTATTTTCTGAGCTGGAGGGGCAAACAAAGAATGGTAAGGAAACCATCTTTGTGGGAGCTTAGGGTATAATGGAGGGAGCGGACCCCAAGCTTGAAGCTCAGCCCCTGCCACAGAGCCTTCATCCAAGAAATGGACTCATCTATGAAACGGACATTACGCTGCCTTGTTCACAAGCCTTCAGAGGATTAAACGGAATATTTGGCACCTGGTATGTTCTCCAAACACGAATTCCTTCCCTTCTCTTGTTTTATCTTAAATAGTATCACAAATGCTTTCCAAAAGGGAGCTCCATTTTCTCTCAGAGCTCAATGCAGCCAAAAAGACAATTGTAAGCCTTGGATTCCCTTTCCTTTGGGGGCTTATTTTAGACAGTGAATGTGAAATGGCCATTTGCCCCGTCAGCATAATGAAGCAGAAATATTGCTTCTCCCTCCTCCCCCGTCGCTTCTGCTGTGCGAGCTTCCTCACAGGTACGCAGGCTCGCAGCTTTAAATGGAGCCATGGCCAATCCTCACAGAGAGGAAAGTGATTTCTGTGCGATTAGCTGAGTGGTGAGGCTAATACAGTTATGATCCAATAAACACACTGATTAGGGTCATTTGTACTCCCTCCCGCTGTGCCTGGGCAGGCCTGGTGCAGGCTCTGCGTGGACGGAGCTTGGAGACAACTAAGGTTGGGGGCTCCCAGTCAACTGGGCCTGAGGACGCTCTGGGGCATGGCTGTTGGTTGGACAGCCCAGCCTGCAAGGCAGGAGAATCAGTTTCTAACCCGTCACCAGATCATTTTCTTTTTCTGCACCTCATGTTCCGCATCTATATGTCAAAGGTGGAGATAAAAGGGTTGAACTTGGGATTGGAAGTTCCCAGTTCAAGTCTCAGCCTTGCCTTTTACTAGCCACGCAACCGTGGGCCTGTTATTCCATCCATTCATCACTCTGTACAAGGCTTTGTGCTACTTGCTTTTGGTCCTCAGTTTGCTCATCTGCAAATGGGCGTAACAATGCCAACCTCAGAGGCTGGTTTGGAGGATTAAGAGAAAAATACGTAAGAAGGTTCTACAAATCACGGAATAGAAAAAGGACAACTTTTTGTTTTTTCCTAAGTTTCCTACTGGTTGACTTTCTCTGGTTCTACGAAAATATTTGCTGTTGCTGAGCATCAAAGAGGGGCTCCAAAATTCCTTGTTGAACAAATGAATTCAACGGTAAAGTGGAATATTAAGCTAAGAGGGAACTGGCTCTTTAGGAGGCATGCTACAGAATCAGGCCCCGGTCACAAGGGCTCCTCCCACCTCACCATGAACGGAAGGCTTCTCCTCCATCTGGTCCAGTAGACAGGAAGGAGGCTGGTTGGCCTGTGCTGACTGATGGCTCCTAGGCCTGTGCAGTGCCAGGCTCAGGCTGACATCTCAGGTCGGCTTGCAGTCTGAGCAGGGGCTGTTTCTCCACATCCAAGGGGTGGCAGGCCTGTCAGGATCATGGAAGGCTTTGGCAGGCTTCCACCTTTTGAAGAAGCTTCAAGGCTAAACTGTATTCACAGTGGCCTCTAGTGGCAAATTTCCAAACTAGCATCCTAAATGGAAACTTGGCCGCTGAAGGCATCTTCTCAGAATGAGCCGATTAATGTAGGGTTAAAAGGAGCCTAGCTCCGATCTTCACCTGATACACAAGGAAACCAAGTTCCCCGAGGTGAAGTGATTCGCCCAAGGTCACACACAAGTCTCCTGTCTGTCCACAAACCTTGCCCCAAACTGGCCACCTGTGGTTTCAGATGCAGTTCGGGATCATGAATTATGATCCATTTGGAAGAACAAAGGAGGACTCGATTTCTAAATCAGACCAAGACAACCTTAGAGTGAGACCCTCACGTGTTTCCTTCCCCCTGCACTTTCTCTCTTATCTGTAAAAGAATGATGCTGGAAGATCCCCTATTCTGGTATTTACCTAAAGAGAGTAATCTATACTCTCCAGCAACAGGGCTCTGAGGCCATGGAGGGCTTTGTAGGCAGTGAACACCACTTAAATGTGCTTTTCCATGTTTCCTCCTCCACAGTTGCAAGAATGTAGCACCAGAAGGGGCCAGTGACGGGTGCCTCAGATTGGCTGGAGGATCTGGGGGTAGGAATCCTTTCCCATGTGCAGGGGAAGCTATTTTGACATGTTCTGGAGACACAGTACAAAAATCAATCAAGCCGAGGCCCGCCAGAGTGCTGGCTTGGTTGCCATACCAGCTGAAGCCTGGGTTTGGAGACCTGGGATGAAGCTGTTTCTGCAGGTGGATCTCGATCTTTTCCTGACAGAGAACAATTTTTTTAAAAAAATTTAATTAATCCAGTAGTAACTTCGAGGAATTGCATCAAGTGCTGAAGGGGACTTCTAGAAGGGAAAAAGAGGTCTTTGCTCTCAGACGTGAGCCCAGAGGGAGGTAGAAGTATGCAAGGTCAGGCTGCTGATACACTGGGATGAAGAGGTGGGAAAGGGACATGTGGCTACAAGGGCCACTCGTAATAACGGTAGCTCTTTTCTAAATGTTGGTCCCTATTCTAGCTCATTTAATCTTCACAATAGCCTTCTGAAGTTAGGAACATTATCCCCATTTTACAGGTGAGGAAACTACGTAAGGCACAGAGAAATTAAGAGACTTTATCCCACTGCTGGTAAGCAGTGAAGCTGGGATCTGAACCCGGGCAGGCTGCTTCCAAAGCCCTTTTCCTTCAATGTCATAATTACTGACTTTTTTCTGTGATGTCTACTAACCGTACCATCTTAGCACTCTGGTGCCCACACAGGATCTCAGTGCCACACACCAGTCTGGTGTCCACGGGGTTCTAAAGTGGGAACAGAAAGCAGGCCACTGGTCCTTAAAGCTCAATCGTAGCAGCCAAAGCTAAGAGCCGCTCAAGTTCATCCCGGTTTTGAATCTCTTCATTCTTCCAAGACCACCACTGATCCAGGAGGCAAAAGATCAGGTTATGGTCCTGACTGCCCCGTGCTCTTAGGGACACCCCACTCCTCCCCCCCAACAATTTCATGTTGCACAAACGTAACCTCTAGGATCTCACTACTCAGTGTGGTATCTGGACCGACCAGGAGTCACCATCGCCTGGGAGCTGTTAGAAATGCAGTCTGGATGGATGCTGAAGCCGTCTGCGTCCTAGCAGGCTCCCCAGCAATTCCTGTGTGTGGTAAAATGTGAGAAGTCCTTGGAGCCATGCACTTTATAAGTATGGGCACCAAACTTCTCACCCACCCCAGGGACACTTGTTCGAAAGCTTCTTTCACTCACTTTTCTACTCCCAAGTCTTCGCCAAATAGTCTAGCACCTCCTACCCTTCCCACCAAAGCTCCTCCCTGTCCTCCCTTGATGAGCTCCGGCAGTCCCACAACCTACCTTCATTAATCTCCACCTAAGTTATAAATTCATCCTTGCCTTCTCATAAGCTGCCCTCATCTCAATCTGTTTCCGGTGTGACTGCAATGAGCCATCTGTGCCTGAGCACACCCACTTTTATGAGACTTCTCACTGTACTTCTCCTGAGAGGTGTGGACACTCCTGTGACAAAAGGATTAACCAGCATTCCCTTGAAACGAGCTCCCTTTACACAGAAACTAACACTTCTACATCTCCGGCTAACTGGCAGAATCACTAGGAATTGTGACACAGTTCAAGGTTCGCTCTTTGAGGTCACCGGCTTTATGAAAACTGGCATCTGTGCAAGATGTGATCACCTTGGCATGTTTGGGGTGCTTTTCCAGAAACAAGGAACTGTGCCTCTGCTGCTCTCTTCCCAAGTGTACTCACAACCTTCTTTACTTCTTCAAGTAGTGATTAACACGTTTTCCCCACTCCCATGAACTGGGTGAAAGTGGGGATTTTCAGGATTATAATTCTGGGAGGTAAGCAGGTAAATATCTTACTACTTGCTCCTAGAGGTGGAGCCAATAATGTCCGCCCAGCTCAGGCAGAAAGAAATGTATTTCTAATTTCCCAGAACAGTACTTTGCACCTCAAAACCGTCCCTGGGCAGTTACAAAGTCATTTACATAGTTGTTGGATTTTGCATTTTTGTTGAGAAGGATGGAGAAAGGTTGAACATGAGGAATGCTTGGGGACTAGAACCTTGTTTGGCCATTCCATGAAGTAAATCACCATTTCCAAAATTTACAGAGCGATAGGAGGAAAATTTAAGCTACAATCCTCTCTTCAATCAAAGAGCTACCAGCTTAAGAAAGCAAACACCACAACACCCATTGCCTCCGAGCCCATCACAGCAGGCAGGTGTATCTCTTGCAAGCGTAAGGGATGGTTCAGGTCTCTCAGCACACCCACAGGCGATTCCCCTTACTCAGAAATGCTAATCGGTATCACTTCTTTCTTTCTTCTTTCTTTGGTTTTTCTTCTTTCTGCCTTTTAAGAGTCAGACCTGCTCTTGAAAGGGAGAAGTCCACTAGAGACCCACAAACTTAAAATAATGTAAAATCTTGAAGATGAGCCCTTCAGATGATTCAGAGGTTAAAATGGCTGTTAGAACCTCATACAATATTTAAAATCAGACCACAGCAGTGATTTCAACCATCACTGGCATTTTATTTTGGAAGTTTCTATGTATTACATAGGTATCAACTTCCTTTCTCTCACCCGCACCCCCTAAAAAAAATAAAAAAGATGAAAAAAACCAAAAACATAAAATCGTAATTTCTCTGAAGTCTTAAGTTTAAAAAAAAGAAAAACTTAAGTGGTACTTCTCCTTTATGAGAACACTGCTTTTTAAGGAGAATTCATAGTCTGTCTTTATGCTCAGTATACATTTCTACTCCTTCCTGGGGGAAAAATGGTCACTGCTTCTGCTTCCTTTTAATAAATTCATTTCTCTATTATTACACATTATCATTCCCCACTTGATACCTTCTTAGAAACTTTATTGTTGGATGCATTTTCCATTTGGCAAAAATCCAGTGTGGCTTTGCGTGGGATGTGTAAGTGTCAGAAACAGCAGTGTTGACGTTCTGCTTTTGAGGGGAATAGAGAGAGAGATGCATACGTTCCGGGAAGAAGAAATGTAGGAGACTGAAATGGGGTGTACAGAGATCAGGAGGCTGACAGACACCACCTGGTTTTGAACGCTGTGGCTGTCAGCCACGGAAGAACGCGGTGTGGGCCAGAAGAGGAATCTCCGCAGGAAGAGGTGTGTTCAGGCACCGAGGAGTGACGGAGGTGGCTTCCTTTTGTTTCGTGTGTATCAGAGCAGATACACACATGAGGAGCAGTACGGGTCGTCTGCAGTGAGCGGTAACCTGTGTACTGTCTCGTATGGGCTCTCCTGCCAATGCTGTCAACCCAGGCTCCGGGAGAAGAGAAAAGAAGCGCACTATGAAAACACACTTGTCTCTAACTCACCCAAGACCCAAGGCCTCCTCAGCGCCACGATGTGCAAAGCCAAAATGAAGTTCAGAGTTACATGTCATTCTAGGTCATCTGGAAGCTGGCTCGCTGGGGCCATCTCGGGGGACCTGGGTGTACCCCAGAGAGCTGCATGACTACCCAGAAGGGTATGCCTTAATGATCTTCACGTCGTCCACGGGGCGGTCCTGGGAGTTTGTCTCCACCATTCCTACTCGATTCACCATTCCTATGCCCTGACACACTCGTCCAAAAATGGTGTGTTTGCCATCAAGCCACTGGGTGGGGGCGAGGGTCACAAAGAACTGGCTGCCATTGGTGTCTGGCCCCGCATTGGCCATGGCGAGAATTCCAGCCCCTGGTGGGAGAAAGGAAGAGAGGAGAGTGTGAAGAATCCCCACAGGTCCAGCCAGGACCCACTTCACCATCCTAGGGATGAAAAGAAGCCAGACCTCGCTCTAGCCTCTCTCCTCCACCACCCCACCCAAACATTTCCCTCAGGGCAGGCCTGTCACCTTGCGCAAAGGCCACCAACTGTCCCGCCCCACGACCTCATCTCCCTTGTCTTCACCTGATCCCCAGTCTATCCATCATGATCCCGCTAGTCACCAGACCACGGTCCCGATTCCCCTGAGAAATCCCAGCAAGGTTTGTTGCTGCTCTGAGGAAGCTTTTGGTTTTCCTATAGTTTATAACAGCAACATTCAACAAGTATTAGTGTCCAGAGCCCTCAGGCCGGCACTCTGAACCGTGCAGGACTCTGAGAGGCACTTTCTCTAACCCTCCAGGGCGCTCTGTGGCGCCCGGCTGGGCAGATTCAGGGCACCACGCCATGATGTCAGGCATTCACCGTGAATCACAGGCAGAAGAATGACCTTTTAAAATCCACACTTCTTCCCACCCAGTCCAGCCAGATGACTTACCCGTGAATTTCAAGTCCGGATGAAGTTCATCTTCAAACTGCTTGCCATAGATAGATGCACCACCTCGACCTGCCACATGAGCAGATGAGAAACCAATCAGCCAGGCCCGCATTCTACCCCACAGCGAGAACAGCTAGGTTCAAAGGATGTTTTTAGAGTACAGGCAAGGAGAAAGCAGCACGCACGCCCAGCCCCCTGCGAGGTCTGCTGCAACTACACAGCCCAGGAGCGGGAGCAAGCACTGACACAGCACACGCAAATCACTGGTTTCACTCAGGTAAGACATTTCTTTTCAAAATAACACCAAGAGTGTTTTCCTTGCTTATTAAAGTAATATATGTTCACTGTCAAAAATGTAGAAAATACGGAACACTGTCAAAAGCACATTCAAGTCCCCCGTAATCTAACCATCTACAGATAACCCTCATTCAGAGCTTGGCGTGTTAAGAGGTTTCTTCATGTTTACCGTTGTTATGAGTATTTCAGACAGGCCCTCACCCTGTGCCCCTCAGACAGTGCTAATCAGTCGGCATTCTTCCCACCTGAGCCCCTAATTCCTCAGTGACCCCAACTCCAGGCAGCCATTTCTAATGGAGCAGAGACGGCATGAGAATTGAAACCTACCTGCTCCCCTCAACCTAGATGAAGGAAAATAAAACTTATTTAACCTAGTTTAAGGAGGTAAGTGGCAGCGTGAAAGGAACAGTACTACAGAATCCACTGAGAGGAGAGGCAGTACATCGGAAGGAGAATATGAAGAAACACGGGATTGGGAATGCTTTGCTATCAACACCACCACGTTATTTATGTCATGTCTACCAGAGCGTGGTGCCGTGCTAGGCACCCAGGCTTTGTTGCTAGAGCAAAGTGATACGTTCAATTATTTAGTCAACCATATGCCTTGTTGAACTACTTTGGTTTCTCCAAGTTGACCAGCCAAGACAAACCGCTGGGACAAAGTGAACACTGGCTTTGTCAGCTGACTCTGTTTGCCTGACAACCGGAAAGGGAGGTCACCTCCTTTTACCGCCTGCTGTGAAAGCAGCAAGTTAAAGCACCGTGGCCAGACCCAGAAGCCCCTGGGCCTGGGCTATGGTGTTTCCATGGTAAAAATCCTTTGCTTTACCTTTTAGGATGCTCCACCCCAGATAGCCTGTCACAGCCCCCGGTTCTTATGCAAAGAGGAATGGGGGTGAATCCTAACAGACTCAGGGAAACCTCCCAGGCCCAGGCTACCTATGCTTCTGGAAAATTACTGAACCACCAAACTATGTAAAAATTCATTCTGGAAATTCTAACATGCCAGTATACCTCCCAACAGCAATTATGTAACCAGTATGTTCCCTCTGACTAGAGTCAATGCTGCTTTCTGAGGTTTGGGTGGAGGGGGTGGTTGGTGGAAGCACTAGGGCTGGAGAGGAGAGAGGAGAGAGGAGAGAGAGGAGAGGGGAAAGGGGAGAGGGGAGAAGGGGAAGGGGAGAGGGCGAAGGGGAGAAGGGAAAGGGGAGGGGGAAGGGAGAGGGGAGGGGGAAGGGAGAGGGGGGAAGGGAGAGGGGAGAAGGGAGAGGGGAGAGGGGAGGGGGAAGGGAGAGGGGAGAGGGGTGAAGGGAGAGGGGAGAGGGGAGAGGGGAGAAGGGAGGGGGAAGGGAGAGGGGAGAGGGGAGAGGGGAGAAGGGAGTAGGGAGAGGGGAGAGGGGAGAAGGGAGAGGAGAGGGGAAGGGAGAGGGGAGAGGGGAGAGGGGAGAAGGGAGAGGGGAGGGGGATGGGAGAGGGGAGAAGGGAGAGGGAGGGCTATGCAGCACACTGAGGTCAAGCCCTCCAGCCAGGTGTTTGGCGAGCAAGCTGAGGACGGAGCTCAGCAGAGCTCTGTCCACCCCCACACACAAAGCCTTGGAACAGTGATCCCTGCAAGCGGAGGGCTCACTTCGCCTCAAGGCCACTGAAACCTATCACATAAATGGCACCACACACAAGAAGAGGATTTCGGGACAGGTAAGCCTGGGGTGTTAAGCCATCAGAAGATGAAAGAGCATGGAGGCCCCTTTTTATTCAGGATGCAGATACACACACGTGACTAGTTGGGGCCTCTACAGCCGCCTTTACTCATAATGTTATCTTTTCATAACCTAATTCAACTCAGTAGGGTTTGTAGCAAAATGTCAGCAAGATAAATAATTCCAATCAAAACGCTCCTTTGGGCATGTGGAATAGGGGAGACCTGGTAGGGGGACAAGGAGTGATTAAAGAGTTCTTTGATGCAGAACAGGCTCAACAGATGTGAGCAATCACTTATAAAGCCGACGATTTGGAAGATTTGCAGTCAAAAACTTGCTGTGTGCTTGCTGTAGCACAGATACAAGGGGGACAGGCACAGGTCTGTCTTCCAAACTATACTCTCCAAGTTTTTCCTCTTCTGTCCTTTTAGACATTTATTCAACGTACCTAATATTTCAGACATACAAAAATACAAAGACTATGAGAAACAACTGGGCACCCTCCCCTCGAGGAATAAAATGTAGGCAACCCAGCTGAAGGGCCCGGGCACACACCCTCTGCCTCCCTCCCCACCCACCCCTCGCCCAAGAGCTGACAGCTGCTTGGACGAACCACATTTCTCATTTCCCCCTCAGGTAACCGCTCTTCTGACCAGGAGATTGTCGTTTCCATGCGTTTTCCTTTTTCCTACGCATGTATGCACCCCTAAAAAAAAGTATTGTTGTTTTGCATGTGTTTAGGTTTATACAGATGGTATTATATTGTGTCTCCCTCTGCAGTTGGCGTTTTCCTGCTTGCCATTGTGACAGCTGTCCATGTTGTTCCACGCCGCTCTCCGGAGTATTCAGTCCCCGTATGACTACCACGTCAATCTTATCTTTCCTCATGCGGATGCTTCTGTAGGATCTTTCCAATGTGTTGCGATTATAAACCATGATGCAAAAACCATTCTTACACTGTCTCCCAAACACGAGAGCAGGAGCGCTCAGGGACCTCAGGGAGGACACACATGCAGGGTCACAGTTTGAGTACCTCACCATTACTAGATTTTCCAAGTATCTTGCCAGATAAAGCCCTAAGGTGCGCCCCCACCCACAGTGCTCTCACTCTTAGTCTTGCTGCTCTAGGTCCTTTTCCCTGTTTCTAACTTGTATCAGTCTGAGACGTGTCAGATCTCTTCTGTTGTAACCTGTATTGCTCTGAATGTGTGTAATGAATTTCTTGTTTACTGGCTATTTAACTTTCTTCCTCTGCGAACAGCCACTTCTCTACTGAGTGGCCTGGCATTATATAAATATAAATGTATCTTCTGGACATTAATCCTTTATCAGTTAATGTTTTTGCAAATACCTTCTTCCAGTCGACATTTTTCACTTTTTTAATGAGGTCTTCTGGTGGACAGAAGTTTTGGCAGTTGAAATTCCTTAATCATGTATCTATGCATTCTATTTGCTTAAAATAAAAGTCTTTCCTTATCCCCAAGATTCCTCTGATGTCTCTTATTCCTCCTGCTCACTGACTGTGGAAACAAAGGTTACCATATTTGGTGCTACTTGTCCCCCCACAGCTGAAGTCACCACAGATTAACAGCCAGCCCCAAAGTTTGAATGGGCCAGTGACCCATAAGGGGGCCCATATGAAAACTCTGCTGGGGCACTCGACACCAGAAGGAAACTGACCAAACCAATCAAAGCCTCTCCTCTGGCCAGAGAACCTCTAACAGACACTTCCGGTTATCTGTCCCCTGAGCATTTCCAACCCCTTCTCCATAGCCTGCCTCAACCTCAGAGACAAGGAAGGCAGGTACTGACCAGTTCCTTTTGCAGCTAGGGGTGGCCAGATGACCTAGTTCTGACTTAGTGATATAAACAGAAGCCTCCTGAACAGAGCCTCTGGGAAAGCTACAGCTTTCCTAATAAACAGGGACAAACACATTCATCTGTCTTTCATCCATAGCTCTTTCCCTGTCTTCCTTCTTTGGAAGCAGAGGTGCTATCAGGAGCAACAGCAGCTGTCTTGCAACTGTAAGACAAGTTTGAGATGGAAAGCCAACACACTAAAAATGGTAGAGTGGAAATACTGGCCAGCGTGGGTCTCTGACAACTCTGCTGGGCAGTTGAACCAATGCCCGCAACTGCTTCCCTCTAGACATCTTGTTATGTGAGAAAAACAAAAGCTCCCTTTGTTTAAGCTACTGTGGTTGTTCCTTATAGCCAAAAGCATCCCACATTGATACAATCGCTTTGTCAGTAACAGAGTAGGAAGGGGGAACTAACTAGTAGAGCTGCTGTTGGATTACCAGGGCAAATGCCAGGTATCAGATCTATTAATAACACAGGAAACAATGCTACAGCTCTCAAAAGAAGCTTTGCAGTTCTTCACATGGGGCCCTCTCTTCCTCACTTGCCTTTGGGGCCAGAGAAATTTGGATTTCAGTTCCAACTCCACCACTTTAAGCAAGATACCGTCTCTAATCCTCAGTTTCCTTGAGTGCAAACTAAGAATAGGAGGACTTGGGTCTCACAGGACTGTCAGGAGAACTAAATGAGATAATGGACGGAACCCACGCAGTATGCAGCATGGAGCCAGCACAGGACTATCTGCCGGGATGAGCTCTGGTTAACAGATAACCTCAGCATTGTCCAGGAGAGGTAACCACAGGTCATGAAGAACAGCCCCCCTCGGAGCCAGTCCGCCTGGGTGTATTGCAGCTCCTGTCCTTGGACCTCCACCATGCCCTCCCTGTGCCTCAGCTCTCTCTGGATAACTTTCCTTATTTCACTGAGAAGAAAGCAGAAGACCTTTCACATGCTCTCACTACCAAATCCACCTCCCTTCCTCCATCTCTAGCCAATTACCTTCCTTCCTGTTATTAATATACTGTATGAATAAATTGCTCACACGACTCTCTCACCACCATGTACCTGATTAATCCCATTCACCCTGAAGGAACTTTGCAGCTACAATTTCCCCCTCTCCTGTATCAATTATGCTTTGTATTGGATCATTCTTATCAGCATAAATATATGGTATTAGTATTTCCCATCTTAAAAATAAAACAAAACAAAAAAACCCCATCTCCTAGTAGCCCCCTATTTGTCTGCATCCCTTCACAGAAAAATTTCTCAAACAAGGTGTCGACACTTGGTGTCTCTGCTTCCTCTCCTGCCTCCTGAATGCTCTCCATTCAGACTTTTGCCTTTATCACTCCACTAAAAGCTCTCTGGTCAAGACCACCCGTGACCTCGATGTCATTAAATCCAATGGCAGTCGTCAGGCCTCACCTTGCTTGATCCATAAGCAGCATCCGACAGTTGACAGCACCCTTCTCGAAACCCCACCTTACAGGCGGCTCCTCATTTTCCTTTGCTGGCTCCTTCTCTCCCCATCTCCTTTCACAGGCGTTAAACCTGCACTGATGTGTGAAGACTTCCCCTTCCAAGCCCTGCTCCCTTACCCCTTTCTACTTCACAGGTGTTACCCCAGTAAACCTCTTGAGTGTTGAACTCTGGCTTGGCACCTGCTCCCCAGAGGACCAGAACCCACACAACCACTATCATCCTAATCCAAACTACAAGTTTTAGCTTTGACCACCATGAAAGACAGCTTCCAATTGGTCTCCTTGCTTCCAGCTTTGCCTCCCCCTTTCCTCGCCGGTCTATTCTCCACCTAGAAGCCAGAGGGATCCTTTTAAAACAAGTCTCACTGTGGCAGTCAGCTGCTCAAAATCCTCTGGTGATATTTCATCACACTCACGACAAAATCCAAAGTCTTCACCACAATTTACACGACTCTCTATGACCCGGGACTCTGTTGCCCTTCAAAGTCATCTCCTGCCACTCTGCCCGCCTCACCTGCTCCAGCCACACGGGCCTCTGGCCTAAGGCCTCGGAATGCTGTGCCCTCTGCACGGCCTGGCCCCTGGCAGGCTCTTGGCTCACTACTTCCCTTTATTCAGCGCTCGGTTCAGACGCCCCTTGTCAGAGAGGTCTTCCCTAACCACACTAGCCAAAACAGCACCACCCTCCCTCTCTATCCCGGGAGTTCTCAGCCGGGGCTGGCTTTGCCCCCTAGGGACACCAGACAATAAAAGGTGGAGACATTTTTGGTTGTCACACTGAGGGGTTCTACTGGCATCTAGAGGGTAGAGGTCAGGGATGCAACCGAACATCCTACAACGCACAGGACAGCCCCTCACAACGAAGATTATCCAGCCCGACATGTCAATAGTGCCGAGGCCGAGAATCCGTGCTCTGTCCCCTTCTACATTGTTTCTTCCATGTCATTTGTCATGACCCGACAGTATTATTACATACTCGTTTGTTCATCGCCTGTCTCTCCCACGAGAACGAGAGCTCCACAAGGGCTTCCTTATTCACAGTTGCATCCCCAGCTCTAGAATGATGCCTGGACCACGGCAGGAGTCTAATAGACATCTGTTAAACGAACTAACAACCAACATACATAATAAATAACCACGCTTGTTTGAGCTGCTGCTGTGCCAAGCCTGTGCTAACTACCTCACTACTCACAACGACCCCCGGAGGCGCATGTAGCTGAGCGGCACAGGGATAACAGGAGGGGCTCCACCCTGTCTATAAGGTCCGGAATATAAAGGGAAAAGCCCAAGACACTGATGAACTGCCTACTGCCCACATCCTGAAAGTACGTAACTAAGAAGGGAAGAAAATATAATGCAATCAGCAGACCTTGTAAAATACCCAGCATACTCCATTCTCATGAAGCTAATCACTGTTTGTAAGAAAAACCAGAGATTATAAAACTCCTGTGTAAAATCTGTTTTTACAGAACTGAAAGAAGACCCTGTTGTGACACACGACTGAGCAGACACCTGTTGACCCTGAGATGGAAACACTGTTTGCTGACCACAGCAGTAATGACTCCTAAGCCCCAGCTCGCTCCCCAAATAGCCCATAAAAACCCTTCCCACAATCCTATCAGGGAGCCAGCCAGCTCCTTTCTTCTCGCTAGTTCCCTGGTGCACTCGCTATCTCGCTATACAGCTTTGTTTGCTGAACTTCCTATAGGGTATAGCGCTCATTTCTATGACATTGGGACAAGAACCTGGCATTAGTCGACTCCAGCAACATAACCACACTCCCCATTTATAGATAAGAAGACTCACCAAGGTTACATAACTTGTCTACATTTAATAAGTATTCATGTGAAGCCAAGATTCAACCCCAAACCCACCAGGCTCCACAAACCCTGCTGTTCAAAAGTCTCAAATGATGCTACATCAAACCCGAACTCCTATCTGGGAGTCTCCATGAACTGGCCCTGTCTTATCCCCCCTGCAACCTCTTACCCTTCTGTGCATTCTGCCCCAAACTGCTCCTTTACTGTCCCTAAAACATGCAGTTCAGGGGCCTTAGGAATCACATCTTATGCATTTGTCCTGGGTGTGGAGAGGTGGCTGTGCTATGTCACATGGCCAGTCCAGTAGGTGGGTGGTCGGCTCTTTCACACCCGACCTGCTTCTGACACTTGTGTCTCTGTTCTGTACTCATTCTTCCTCCAAAATCCAAAATGTCCTTCCCTGTCCCCCCAAGAGTTAAAATTCTACATTTCTTCATGGCCCACCTCAAAATATGCCTCCTTCCCATTCTAATCCCACTCCACTCTACTTTTTCTCTTATTATTAATTATTCCAACCTATGTTATATAACAATCCACAGCATACCACCCTACATTTGCATATTTATTGTATTATTACTTTGCAGATATTTCTTACACTATCTCGTCTTCCTGGCAGAGCAAGGAGATCTGCAAAGAAAAGAAAACTGCCTTGGCTTCTCATGCTTAAGTGCCCCTCACAGGCCTTAGAATAGCACAAGATACCCAGCAGACTCTTAGCAAATATTCATCAAATGAATAAAATTAACAATGAGCTTGCTGTTCAACACATTCAATTTCAGGTGTTCCTGGGGCCATCGAGAGGAGAGATGAAATCAGAGTGAGGGTGACGCCCAGCATAATCAGCACGTCATTAATCACCGCAATCACGGCAGCTAGGTGCAGAGCAGGAAGAGCCACAGGAAGAGCTGGACAGGATGCCATGTCGTACAGGGAGGAGAGGAAGAGAAGAAATTAGTAAAAACAGATAAAAGACATTCAGAGTGCTAAGTAAAGAGCCAGCATAAAGTTATTACAATAAGGGGAATTTAAAAGAAGAAAAATGGTTTAAAATGAGGCAGGAAGTCAAAGGGGATTTGAACTGAGAAAACATCTGGCAGAGATGTATCAGAAATCCTATGGAAGGAAAGGCTTCATCAGACTGAGGGGCAGTAGGGAATGGAAATGGCGCACCAACTTGCTGAAGAGGCCAGGATGTCACATACAGCTCATCTGAGATGTTCAGCAAAAACGTGCTACCTAATTTGCTGGCGGTTCGTACGAGTGACCCGGGAAGCCCCAACTCCTGTTTGCCTTCAACCACAGACCGGGAACAGGCTTAGCGCAATCATTCATTATACTTGAGGCTGGATGCAATTATTTGGAAATCTTTTGAGTGACTCAATTTCATTAAAATTACATCATGGAAATGTGACATTAGGATTGAGAACTACAGAAATATAGGGAAGCTCTGGCATGAACAACTCACATCTGAGTCACTTCCAATCCTTTCACCCTAATCATGGATGCTTTCAGTTCACTTGTGTTATGAATTAAAATTTTACTTTATGACAACAACGAAAAAGGACAGGAAAGAAGTACATCGAAGTGTTGGCAGGACACTTTCATATAAAGAATGTGGAGTGAAGCAGGATTAGACTCTGCCTTCCCCAATATCTGATAAAGCAAACACAAAAAAATTCAAATTTAAAAAGCCAAAATTTCAATAGGATCAGCCAAATGTGAAAAAGGAAACTCACTCCAAAAATACTGAAAAAGAGTCAGCCAAAGAAAGAAATAGAAGATTTGTCTGCCTGTAATCCCTAAAAGTTGCAATCAGGAAAGGAGTAGTGTCACCCAGAGAATTCTTACAGAGACCCTCCAATTTTGAGAAGCCAATTTTGGAGCGGGTGAGTAGCCTAAAAAAGTTAAGGAAAGATCCACACCCACCACAGGTGCTTAGGAGCGGCAGGGCGGCCATCCAGCACTGGCCACCCTGGGGCAGGTCGTGAGGGAGCACTGGGTTCCAGGGGCACCTCAGAAACTCCATCTGGGAGAAAACAGAATCCAAGCAAGGGCTTCTCCATGGCTGCATCAAGCTACAGACGGTTCAATAAAAATAAGAATCCAATAAAACAAGAGCTCAAAGACAAGATAATAAATCAACAGAATAAAGCAAAAAGACTGCAGAGCTAAGGAAACAAATTTAGAGCCAAATGACACCAATACAGCACTAATAAATAAATTAGAGCAGTAAGGAACAGAATAGACATGACTAAAAATTGAATAAGGCACAGAATAAAGGTCTGAGATATTTCAGTGGATGCAGGGAAAAAATAGAAAAACATCATCTCATACACTCAAAAGAAATGGAAAGTAAAGGTGATGAAACAAAGAATAACCAGTTTCCCAAAATAGAAAATCCAATAAGCATAACAGAGAAAATATTCAGAAATACAAATCAAAAAATTTTCCCTGAATTAAAGGAAGAAATAAATCTGACCTCAGTATTCTCCAAAGCCATGTTCAAAACCACAAGGTGATGGAGTAGAATTGTCTAAGAAGATCTGAGGGAATGAGTGTGGCCCAAGAATAGTATAACCAGTCATGGTCTTTTGCAAGTCTAAGGGCAACAGGCAGAAATTCTCAAACATGATTAAGTTAAAAAATATAACAGCCTTCAGCCCTTGCAATAAAAAAACCACTCAACAGGAAAGTCTGCCCGCTAGCACTTGTGAATAGAAAAGCCTAGTAGTGAGCGCTGAGCCCTGTGAAATGTAGAACCCGTACTGTTGCTGAAGGAATCATGGGTGTAGATGGAAAATGTTGTAAACTCTGACAAGGAAAAATAAAACTAACAACAAAAATTGCGAATGAGGAAGGGAGGACAGGTGTGAGATAAGTGAAAAATGTACATATTGGTCTTTGTCCCCGATTCTTGGCACAGAGCTCCCAAACCCTTGTAATTTCCTAACTGGTAACAGCACTTAGGAGCGTCTCTTACCATGTTTCCCCGAAAATAAGACCGAGCCGGACCATCAGCTCTAATGCGTCTTTTGGAGCAAAAATTAGTATAAGACCTAGTCTTATTTTATTATACTTATTTTTTACTTATTTTACTTATATTTACTATATTAATTTTTGCTCCAAAAGATGCATTAGAGCTGATGGTCCAGCTAGGGCTTATTTTCGGGGAAACACGGTATTCTAATATTTGGTCTTTGACCCCACACTGAAACAGGGCTCCTAAAACCCCTGGAAATTTCTAAGTGATAAGAGCACTAGGAGCATCTTTTGCTCTAATGAGGTGACTCTGGGTGGCTCCTGGATGGGGGCTGGTCTTCAAAGACCACGCCATTAAAAGCTGTGAATCTTCAGTATCCTGAGGAACCACCACCAGCATTTCTCCAGAGAGGGAAGGGAGGCTGGCAATGGAGTTTGTAACAGATCACGCCGACACGAGGAAGCCTCCATAAAATCCCAATAGTACAGGGTTCGGAGAGCGACCAGGGGGCGAACACATCTACACTGGGAGGGGACACCCCCCAACTCCACGGGGACAGAAGCTCCGGCACTCAGGACCCTCCCAGACCTTGCCCTAGGCATCGCTTCACCTCGCTGGTCATCTGCGTCCTCTACCATATCCTTTAACTGGGAACTGTTAAATGTTTCCCTGAGCTCTGTGAGCCACTCTGGCAAACTGAACCCACGGAGGGGTCGCTGCAACATCCGATCTGTAGACAGTTGGTCAGAAGCACAGGTATTTATTTGTACCTGGGTTTGTAACTTGTCTGGAGAGAACGAGAGAGACAGAGAGAGAGAGAAGAGAGAAGAGAGACATGCACACAGGGGGCAGTCTTGTGGGACTGAGCCCCTAACCTGTGGGATATGATACTATCTCTGGGTAAATAATCACACAGTATTGCTTTTTGTGGGGAAAAACCTCAGTACATTTGGTGATCACACGTGTCAGAAGTGAAGTGTTCTGGATGAGTATGTAAAACTAAAGAAGAAACATAGGATGGAGGAACTGGGTTTCTTCCCACACAGGAGGTGGGTAAAACTGAGTTTTTCCTAAACAATGGGAATGGATAGAAATTTAAGTACTAATTGCCTTATCACTCAGAGTAGGAAGTTAATTTTTGTTTAAATACAGAGGATGCCAAAAAATATACACATTTTAAGAAAGGAAAACTGTATTAAAATTACAATACTCAATATATACCGATAACAAAAGATGAACACAAATCATGTTTGACGTCTGCAATTACAAGAGGTACTCAAAGTGGTTACCATCAGCGTCCAGACACTTCTGATTACAGTGAACTTCTGATTACTGCTTGACTAACATTGACCAAAGTGTCTACCTGTATACATTTTTTTGCAGCCCCAGTATGTACAATTTTAAATACAATCCTTTTTATTTTAAAAACAATACCACACATGACACAGCCTATTCTCCTGAAATTATTTCCATTTAGTTATTCATTCATTCATCCTTTTAACTACGAGTATCTGAAAAGAAAGATGGCTAGAATGATGGCCACCAAAAGTTAACAAGGATCATTTCTGAGAGGTGGGCTATTGGGGGAACAGTTAATGGCGTTAGGAATCTTTAGGAGGTATCCTGATGAGTGATTTTTGTTCTTTTTTCTACTTTCCTGTATATTCTGTATTTTGGGATGTGTCCACATACATTGAAAAAAAAATCGAATGACTCTGGTCATCAAGGATAAAGGACCACTGAGAATGAAAAAAAAACAAAACCGAGAAAACTCTGCCAGAGAGAACCAAGCTTATTTAAACGCAAAAGAGCAGGAAAAGTTAGAAGAAAATGCACACTGAGAAGTAATGGCCCTTCAAACTAATAAATGTTATTAGCATTTCACTAAGAAATTTCTCTAATAAATCCCATCTAAATGACGATAACTCCCAAATTCTTATCTCCGTCCCAGACCTTTCCTTGAACTCCACACTCACACCCCATTACTTATTCAAAATCTCTACTTGAAGATCTGACAAGTATTTCAAACATAATGTGTCCCAAACCAAAATCAAATTCTTAGTCTTCCCCCTCCAAACTTTGAAGTCACCTTTCACCATCTCTCACTCACACACTCACCCACCCCTAATCCAATCTCAGCAAATCCCATTGGCTCTATTTCTATCAAAACAGAACTTCAATCCAGGCACTTCCGCTCGCTTCTCTACTAGCAGCCTAGTCCACCCACATATGTCTAGACTGGGTGCCTACAGCAGCCTTCTAACTGGTTCCCAGCTCTCACTCTTTCCCTATATCTATTTTCCAAACAGCAGCCAGAATGATCTTTTTTTTAAAGCATAGGTCAGATCACGTTACTCTTTTGCTCAAAACTCTCTAACAGTCCCACCTTATTCAAAACAAAAGCCGAAGTCTCTACCATGCCCTACCAGGTCCCACAGGGGCTCCTGCCTCCTGGCCTCTGGCTTCTTTCCTCCAGTCACAAGGCTCATTCCCTCATTCAGATCTCCCTGCTCCAATAACATCTACTCGGAGAGGACTTCCCTTTCTTTAAATACACATCCCCACATCCTTCTCCTGCTTGATTGAGAGCTGGGAGTTTTTTTCTGTGCTCATGGCTATATCCCTAGGGCTTAAACAAGTATCTGACACAAAGTAGGTGCTCAATATTTGTTAAATGAATGAATTAATCAAAGAACCCAGTATTCTATTTTTCTCAAAACACTGCAAATGTCTTTTTTCACTTTTCTGATTATCAGACTTTCTACATTACTATAATTCAGGCAAATATCATTTGCTCTTAGTAAGCAATACATGGAAGTTATGAGAAACTCTGTAAAGCCCAGGAGTCAAGATTAATTTCTGGTCAATTCCACGTGTGTGCATTTGGGGGAGGGTGTGTGGTAGGGAGGGCAGGCATCGTCACCAGAATCACTAACCCAGTCCCTGGTACGTGGAAGAGAGCCCTGGCTGCCTGATACCCAGCTATGACAGAATGAGACTTCAGAAACTAATCCTGGCTTAAGTGTACCTGTCCCGGTTGGGTCACCTCCCTGGATCATGAAGTCTTTGATGATTCTGTGGAATTTGGTGCCATTGTAGTAACCTCGACGCGCCAACTCAGCAAAGTTCTTACAGGTCTTTGGAGCATGCTTCCAGTATAGCTCCAGCACTATAATGCCCATGCTGCAGGGAGAAGAGGATGGGAGAGCTCTAGTCAAGAACGAGGTCACAGCACACAGGAATATTACGGGACGGCTCCAGGACGCTTCATGTTCAAGCTTGTAAGTCACGAAATTGTGAAAAACAATTTCACGCTCAGCAAAGGAAAACAACACAATGCAAGTAACAAACAAAGTCATCTCTTTTGAGTAAAACATGCAGGGGCTTCTAGTACTTCTTTAAAGCGAAATAACCACGGATGGCTAAAAATTTTAACATCTTACATATAAAAAAAGAAATCGCCAATCACAGGAAACTAATATAACCAACCCCTAAATTAGTAGGAAAAAAATCTCACACTTAATTTGTAAATTTTTTTTATAGGAGGATATTAAAATACCAAGAACTCATATTTATCTCTATGTGCATAAGGTTCTAGGTGGGGGTAGAAACTGAATAAATGGGAGACAGGAAGGTCTTCAATGAACATCTTTTTTAAACTTTTGTATTTTTGAATCATGTAAATATATTACCCATTCATAAAAAATTTTAATGGAGAAAAAATGGTACAGTTTGTGTGTGTTTAGGAAGAGGTGTAACAAAGGCAAAACCCGATTACTTCAAATCTTATACCTATCCGATGTGATGAGTGCTTGCCTCCCCCCCCCAAAGTACTGCTAAGGAAAAGGAAGCCATAAGACGTAGGACAGGTGCCTTCCCCTCCACTCCATCACTCACCTAGCCTTTAAACTCCAAGAATGTGAAAATTGAGTCAACTCTGTAGAGCATGAATAGCCAATGTAAACAAAGCACAGTGTAAACACTGTATAAATATTTTCTAAGTTACTGTTGTAGATAGGTTCTTGGAAACTGCGACTTCTAGTGAAACAATGTATAATGAAACCAATTTTACCATAGGCTAACTGATATAATAAGAGTTACTGAGGCATACTTCTGGTCATAAAAACACCAAATTTCTAAATAAAGACCCAAACACTTCTAATATTTTACACTGAAAAAAAAGTGAGCTATGTATGCATTTGAAAAAGATTAGTATAACTAGTAAGATAATTATTTTCTAACCTGCTTATTCCAGTTCAGGGTCTTAAGTGGCTGTAGCCCATCCCAGCAGCTCAGGACACAAGGTGGGAACCAACCTTGGACAGGACATCCTTCCATCCAGGGTGCACTCACACAACACCCACGCTCACTCTGGGACAATTCAGACACCCTCAGTCACCTAGCGTGCATATCTTTGGGATGTGGGAGGAAACTGGAGCACCGGAGTTACCCACACAGATATGGGAGAACATGCAAACTCCACAGACAGGGGCTGGGGCTGGGAATAGTTTTTTTCTCATCAGCATTGTAACAAAAGAACATTGAATGTTATTCAAGGACCTGCTGTATATGTAGTACGTGCCAGAACATAGTTTTTTACTGGCAATTCATCCTTCACACTACTAATATTCAACACAGATTAACAATTACTCTGTGCAAGACAATTTTAGATGCTTTTTCCTTCATGGAGCTTACATTCTGGTGGACATTTTTTAAATACAGGTAATAACGTTTTGGACTGGCAATCAGGAAGCACCTATACAACTTTGAAATGTGCGTACTTTTTGACAGCAATTTCAACTTCTAAGTATTTATTCTGCAGGAAAACTTACTCAAGTACTGAAGGATACAATATGTGAAAGGATATTCATTCCAGTTTTTGTCATAATAAAAAGCAAGAACAACTTAGATGTCCTTCAAAAAGGGAATGATTAAAATATGAAATATCCATATTACGGAATGTTACATATGCTAGTGAGTTAAAGGCAAATTACAGGAAAAAATATATACAGTATGATCATCTGATTCTATTTTTGTTAAAAATTAGAACATAAAAGAAAGATGTTCATATGTACATAGAAAGGGTTCTGGAAGACCGTCCAAAAAAACTATTAAAAGTGGTTTTACAGGAAGGGGTGGCTTTCACTGCTTAGTCTATACACTTCTACAGTGCATGGATTTAAATTTCAATTTATTTTGTACTTTCAAAAAAATGTTAACAGGTGAGTTCAGAAATTACTGCCATATAAAAAGGTGGGGAAGATGGCCTGGGAGCAAAAGTAGCATCCAAGAGAACTGTGCTCTGGTGGAAAGCAGCATAGGCAAGAACAGAAAGAAGGCAGAGAGATGGTGGCTCGACCCTGACTACGGATGGGGAAATGGCAGATGTAGCCTGAGAGGTAAGCAAAGGCCAGCTGAAGAAAATCATCTTGAACGTCAGAGTACAAAATTTTAGTTGTATAGTGTTGTAGCAATAAAAAGTTACTTAAGTTTATTTATCCTACTTTGGAAAAATCGCTTTGAACTTTTTCCAACGAGGCAACGGAATGAATAGAGCTAAAGAACTAAGCATGTGAGGCAGACATACCAGGCTCCAAATGAGGTTCCCTTACTTACTCGCTGTGTAGCTTTGGTCAAGCCACTTCATCTGTACATTTTGGCATTTCCCTGCTAAAATTGGAGGGAAGGTGGAATAACACCTACATGATTTGAGTTGCTAGGAGGATTAAACTGTGATGCTACACGTGTGATGCTAGGGGCACAGCACCGCTAACTGGTGCTCAATCACACCACTCTCGGATCGTGGGGGCAATGTGCTTCCTCCTGCGTCCTCCTAACAATTTGTTTATACAACTGTAATACTTACAACGTTACAACTGTACTACTTATCACATTAACATTTACATATCTGTCTCCTTCACTATACTGCAAGGCTGTGTGTTTTACCACGCCTGCATCGTCAGATGCCAGATCCCACGTCCCCGCCTGTGGACTCAATGCACGACTGTTGAATGAATGGATGAATGAACGGAGGGTTGGGAGGAGGGCAATCAGACAGGTCTCCGCGCGAGCCGGTGCGGAGCTCGGACGCGGGCGGTGACGGTCCCCACTCAGCCCTCACTGCCGGGGCTCCACGCCTCTCCACGAGGAGGCCGGCCCAGCAAGGGAGCACGCCGGGAACCCAGCCCCGAGGCGAAGCCCGGGCTCCGCGTCGCCTCTGCCAGCCCAGCCCCAGAGGCCCGACCCCCCTCACCTGGTCTCCAAGTATACGTTGGGCGGCTGCCAGGAGTCGGGGGGGATCGCCGCCATAGCGAAGCCCACGGTATCCTTCTCTAGAAATTGCTACTTCCGGCGTCGATTCGCGGGGGACCCGCCGCTGCAAGGCACACTTCCGGTCCCCGACGTTCAACCCTGGTGATGTCATGATTTGGGGGGTTGAGACAAAGAAGAGGAAGGACCCCACCGCCAAGGCCGGGGAGCTGGGGTGTTAGGCGAAAACAGGCCGGCCGCAAGAACAAAGAGGAAAACGCAAGTTCCATTTAAAAGTGTTCTCCTAGTGGAGAAAGCGCGCCACTCTACGGACTCTCTGATTGGTTCGTTTTGACGTGGAAGGCGGGAACACTCAGCAAATCTACACTCCGATTGGAATTAGGTGCTAACTTTAAATTCGAAGAATTTCTTAGTCCCACAGTAGGGCAGGGATCGGAAGGAGAGTCAGAGAATGGAAGGGAGTAGAGATAAGAGACCAGTAAGTTTTGCTAAGGCGCTGTACAATTTACATAGCACTTACACTTTATTATCAAATCTACTCCACAAAGCAACCCTGTAAAGTAGATACGCATTATTATTCTAATTTTTCAGATGTGAAAACTGAGACTCAGCAGGTAGATGACTTGTTTAATTGCCCATAGACATACAGCAAATCCGAGCCTCCGGACTCCAAAGGCAGAGAGTATGGAAAGAGAGGAAAGGGCCCGGGAGAAAATGAGATAGGGAAAGGGAGAGACAAGAGAATGGAGATCAAAGGGATCAGGGCTAGAGTGACTAACTGGGATAGATGGTGCCCCAAGGTTGTTAGAAGGGTTTGCTTAGGGTCAAAGAAGGAAAAGCAAAGTAGAGGAACTGCGAGGAAGTTTGGATAGAGGACAAGAAAGAATGGGGGTAAATAAGCTTATATAGTAAATGCTTTACACACCACTTAATAATGATGGCTAAATGAATGCTTACTTTGTGCCAGGCTAAGCACTATTGTGTACTTTCACATTGCTGAAATCAAACACAAACGGAGACCAGATTTGAAAATTCCCTGAGCAGACAAACCAGTTTAGTCATGCAAGCAAAACTTAATTTAGCTTATTGTAAGACAAGCAAAACTTAACTTGGGCCACTTCTCGTTAATGCCTCTGAAAATCATAAACAAAACTTAAACTGTTCCCCAAAATTGTTGCGAGGTAATCACTTTTAACCCGTTCTCTGTCACTAGGAAAACTCTAATTTTATAACCAAAAATTGACAAATAAACAGCCACTGCCTCCTCACTATGTAAGCTGCTTTATAATGATATACTTCTGAGCCTCATTCCATGTTCAGTTTGAGTGCTCTCAGAAAACTCTGTGTGTGTGTGTGTGCGCACAATAAACTTGCTGGTTACTATTTCAGTGACCCAGTGGTTTTACTTCCACTATTTCTGAACTTTTGACAACGCTTAATCTTCAAAACCTATGAGGTAGATATTGCTATTCCCTTTTTACTTTGAGGAAACTGAGATAGAGATTAATAACTTGCTCAAAGTTATTAATTGTCAAGTGGGAATAAGGTTATAGGTTGTCAATATCAAACTGGACAGTGAAGTCCTTGAGAGAGGAACTGGGCCTCCTTCATCTCTGTGCCCTCCTCGCAGAGTACTGAGCATAGGGTGTTCAGGTTTTGCTGAGTGAAAAATGGACATAAAACATTTTAAATTGATGAGTCCTATGCTAATGTAAGGTATAACTAATTTTACATTTACTGCAGTCCCGTGTTCATTTGCTCTTTGTGACTCTTGAGCTGGATGGAAAAGTCTTCATCATTGGTCCATCTTGGGAGGCTTAGGGCACAGTGAGGAAGTGTTGGGGTTCACAAGAATAAGACCGTGTCTTGCTGTCTCATTCCAAAATCCTTCCTGAAGAGGCTTGATATTTGTTGACCTTTTTGTCTCCAAGAGAACATTGGGTGTCAGTGACTTCAGGATGAAGTTGACAAAGAGGGCTTGTCTGAGTTTTAGATAATAGTTCACATTAAATTAGTCAGAATAGCTTGTATTTACTTCATTTATTCTGTATCTTCCTGTCTACAGTAGACTCTCTCCCTTTCTTTCTTCTTGGTCAGAATTAAAATTCTGTGCGGCTTTCCATTGTTGTCTAACTACTTGTGTCAGATTCTCTTTTTTCCAAGTAGATTGTTAAGAGCCCATCTTAGGGACCGCATCCTAGTTCAGTTCAGTTCAGTATTCACACAGGGCCTGTTCCCCACTGGAACCTGAACAGAGAGAGCCTCCAGTGGCTGAGTGGAGATAAGGCAACAAACCACAAACAAGCAATTCTGTTACACAAGGTGCTATTACCTGGTTACCTTGTCAAAAGTTTTCCTAAATCTCCACAGAGAGAAGCCAAACAATTTACTAAGGAAACGAGTAGATTTACCCATCATTTCCCTCCCTATCCTCGCTCCCAAACCAGTGCCTCCTCTTATGTTTCCAATCACTATTGTCCTAATCACCAGACATATCTTGGACTCCTCACACTCTCTCATCGACGTCCCCACGCACATTACGGGTTACCAAGCACTTTCGCAGTCACAATATCATCTCAGTCTCCCATTGGCAAGGTTTTAGAGTGGAGGGCTCTGAGTGACCATCTAGAGGAAGCAATCAGCTTCAGGGCCCACCAGGATTTATTGCAGGCTGGAACCCAAGCCTTTCCCCTGTCTTCCTCTCCTGAGCCTTTCTACTACTCATCTTTCTGATCTCTTTTACCTGGGAAATGTTTCTTAAGTGGATTCTCATTCTTCCATTCCTTTTACCTAGACCATAAAGTTGTTTTTCCCTTGAACTTTCCAAAGTTAATTTTCCTTCTTCCAATCTCGCCTTCATCCTCCACTGGGTGTATATGTCCTTAGTAGAGCTCTGATTATGTCACATCTGTGCTCGAAAATCTTCAATGGCTCCCCACTAACACAGATTAAAGTCCTAGCATTCAAGGCCTTCCTGGTCAAACTGATCTTTATGACAAACTGATCTTTAAAGATTGTTTTTCTTCTATAAGTAGCCTTAGCCTCAGCCAGATTGACATTCCAGCTTCCCAGAATGTGCTCGTCTTCCCTCCTTCTGAATCTTCTCACTGCTATACCTTGTGCCTGAAATGTGTCTATTATCAGACTCCAGTGTCTGAATCCTTACAGGCCACCTCCAAGGTCACTTTCTCGAGACGTAAATCTTTTCCTGGAGCACCTACCAGCCACTAGGCACTGAGGAAGATAGAGATGGGTCACATGCACTGTGCCTAGCCCCAAAGGAACACATTCTAGGAGAGAAGTCAAACACACAGCTATAGGAGAATGCAGTGATAGCAGTAATAAGGAAGCACACAGTGCTTTCTGAGCTCTGGTTGTTCCAGTGCTGGCTTTGGGTAGCCAGAGATTTCCCTGGGAGTGATGACCTGAGCTGAGACTTGGAAAATGTTGAAGTCTCTCTGTAGATACGGAGCATTATAAAGAGTTTGGGAAGTCAGAGATTATTTCTTGGGCTGTCCTGGAGCTGAGTGTGAAGGAATCATGAAGGTTCTTGGAACTTGATTCTGAGGGCAGTAGGGACCTGTGAAGTGACAGAATCAGATTTGTATATTGGAAGTGCCACTCAGGTTGTGGTACAGAGAGTGGCAGGAAGGGCCAAGAAAACATGGGCTTTCCAGGACATCTGAACTCCCTAGAGCACTTTTTTAAAAAAAATTTAAGTTGAAGTATAATATATATCCCGAAAAGTGGACAGATCCTAAGTGTGACAGTTCAACTAATTATTACAAAATAAACCCACTTGTATAACCACTATCAAATCAAGAAAAAAAAAATGTTTCCAACTGTACCAATTGGTATCTCTCCCCGCTCCTCAAAAGTTAACTACTTTCTGACTTCTAAATTCATAGATTAATTTTCCCTGTTTTTGAAATTTATATAAATGGAGTCATAAAATTTTTTTTTAATATCTGGCTTCTTTTGCTTAACATTGTTTGTGATATCAATCCATGTTATTATATATAGTGGCCATTATCTCATTTTTCAGTGCTGTGCACCCTGTTTCTCCAAAAATAAGACCTAGCTGGACCATCAGCTCCAATGTGTCTTTTGGAGCAAAAATTAATATAAGACCTGGTATTATATTATTTATATTATATTAAGTTTTGCTCCAAAAGACGCCTTTGAGCTGATGTCCGGCTAGATCTTATTTTCAGGGAAACATGGTAGTTTTGTGTTGCATGACTATACAATATATATTCTATTGTTAATGGGCATTTGGAATGTTTCCAGATTGTGGCTGTTACAAATAATGCTGCTACAAATATTCTTGCATCTATCTTCCTAAACTTGTACATGAATGTGTGGGGGTATATACCTAGAAGTAAAATTTCTGGGTCAGAAGTTATGTGTATGTTGTGTTTTAGTAGTTAACACCAGATTGTTTTCCAAAGTGGCTGTAGCAATTTACCAAAAATTTTTAACAGCAACTACCAGCAATGTATGAGTTGCTGTTGCTCCGCTTCCTCTCCAACATTGTGTTGCCAGTCTTTTCCAGTTAAGCAATTCTAGAACATGGATATCTCAATAGTCACTTCTCTAACAACTAATGATTAAGTTGAACACTTTTTCATAGGCATATTTGCCATTTAGATATCATCTTTTTGTGTTCAAATCTCCCTCCCATTTTTCTATTTGGCTCTTTTAAAAAATTTTTAGTTCTTTATGTATCCTGGACACAAGCTCTTTGTTGGTTTCTTTCCCTCTATGGCTTGTCTTTTCATTCTCTTAATCCTGTCTCAGAAAGTTAACCTTTCCATAAACCTGAGGATAAATGTTGTGGGGCATTTTATATCATAGGGTTGTTGAGGCGGTTTCACGAATACAAAGTGCTTGGTAACGTCTGGCAATAGAGAGGGTCTTGTGTAAATCTACTTTTTTGCTTGTCTTTCTTAGACAAGGAGCTCCCAGAGGTACCGTGTTTCCCCAAAAATAAAATCTAGCCCGACAATCAGCTCTAATGCGTCTTTTGGAGCAAAAATTAATATAAGACCCGGTCTTATTATAAGACCCAGTATCATATATCATATCATATATAATATTAATTTTTGCTCTAAAAGATGCATTAGAGCTGATTGTCCGGCTAGGCTTTATTTTCGGGGAAACACGGGAAGGGCCTGCCCTCCATTTACGCATCCCTCCCCCTCCCACCCCGTAATGCCTAACATGCTCCCTGGCATGTAGTAGGGGGTTCTATAAATGCTTGTTGAATGAATCAGTTCAGGCATGTAGTCTGTGTAGACTGAGCATAGAGGAACTCCGAACGCCAGGGGGAGCAAGAACCCTTGCTCTGCAGATATCGCGCGAGTTTCCGCTTGCGCTATGACAACGCGCGTTTCTGTTTTGGGCGGAAGAGTGGGGCGGGAAGAAGGAGCTACTTTAGGGAGTCCATCCTCGCCTGTAGCCTGGGAGTTGCTTCCGGGTTCCGCGCCCGGAAGCAGGAAGTTGTCGGCTTCTCTGCCTCGCCCGGCGGCTGTTGTCCCCGAGGCGGGAGGAGCCCAAGGGGGCGCGGGCCCCGCATGTGAGTGACTGGGGCCCGAGGCCGGGAGGGGGAGGCCGCTCCGTGACAGCGTCGCCCCCGCGACCCTCTGTGACATCCTCGCGCAGCCCCTCCTCTCTTACCGCCACTGCCACCCCTTGCCCCTACGCTGACCTGTTTTCTGACCCCTGGACTTTTGCAGAGTGACGGTATCTCTCCGCACCTTCCCCGGGGTCGACTCCCTTAAGAAATCGCCCTTTCTTTCCTTGGCTCTGCCGGGGAGAACAAAGCGAAGTGCACGCTGCTTGAACTTGTTTCGCAGGCGTCTTAGCAGTGTCCAAAGCATGAGCGGTGCTAGCGAAATCTGCCCTTTTGACAGATTTCTAATTTTTTGTATATTGAGAGTAGATTCCCAGCCCCCCTCCGGAGCGTATTTTTCCAGATGTTGAGGGATATGTATATTTTGTTAAGTGTGGACTTGGTATGTGATAAACATGGCATCTCGGATTTCAGAAAGGAATGTGACTTGGTTTATTGACCTGAGTAAATGAATTGTTTGTAGTCGCCTTTTAGTACAAGGAAATTCGCCTGCCTCGTGTACCATAGTATTTTAGGACCGATAATCCTACAAGCTACACTTTCTGGTCCAAGAGTCCACATAGCCTTGGTATCCGCTAATGTATTTCTTTTGTTACCACTTTATAATAGAGACTACTCCGAGATGCTTATTCTTCTGACTGTTTCTAATTGCTCATTTGCTTGTTTCCATGGTGGAATCGCCTATGGACATCTTCCCTTGTTAACTTTGAGGTGGAGTAATCAGTTTTCCTCTAAGGAACAACATGCTCGAACCTAATTCAACTTTGAAACTGAGGGCTAAAAAAAAAATTTTTTTCCTGCCACTTTCTAAGTTCTTTTAGCCGGGCAAATTAACAGGAAAAAAAATCAAGATTGTAATACATCCACACAGGGAATTCACATAAGCATGAAATTCCCAAAGACGATAAGGCAAAATTGGGTATGTATGTCATTTTGGACAAAGGAGAAGTGGGGTATGGGGTCTTAGACTTCAAAAGTGAGAAAGCCATGTGCAGGTAATTGAGGAAGAGCAGAACACATGTGGCAGGTAAATTTTTGCTAGGCAACCCAGAAAACAATGGGAGGTGGTTAGTTAACAGGCTCCAGCATGGAATTTTCCTGTCTAATGCTTAAGTAGCTATGTTAAGATTCCCTTCCTTGAATTAGGTTTTTTTTTTTTTTTTTTTTTTTTTTAAATCTGAATCTCTTAGGCAGGGAATGGGGGTAGGGTCAAAGGTGCTTTCTGAGTATTTTGTTAATTACCAGCTTAAAATCAGTATCCCAAAAAGCAGCTTTAGGTTGGCAAAACTTGGTCCCCTTCACCAGAGAGATTGCCTGTTTGTCTTGTTAGGCCCTTTCTACTTTGGACCAAAACAGATTTCAAGACCCAGTTTGAATCCTTATTTCTCCACAGTTACCTTGTAGCACCATAGAGAATGTTAAAGTGTAACATTCCTGACCCACTAACCTAAACCTTTATTAGGCTAAAGTATGTGTGTGCGTTTTTAATAGTAAGAATAAAAAATAAAATGAATAAACCATTAGTTAATTTGGGAACAGAATGATCACTTTAGGTCCTTTCTATAAATTTTTTCAACAGGCAGTGGTCAGGTTCCATGTCTCTGAGCTGAATTTCCATGTCTGCTGTTAGTTTCTTGTGTTGTTATTTTCTCTGCTTAGCTCTGCTTTCAAGAAACAATTTATTGTGAGAGGGAGACAAGGCCATAGATGTCATACAAAGTGATAGAGTTATGTTTAAGGTTCAAAGGGCAAAAATCAAGGTTGGAAAAAGTTCAGTCCTTGGACAAACCACTAGGGGGCTAGGTTTTTGTCGGCAAAGGAAATTATGTGTACAAAAGCAAGAAGATGTAAGACATGGCGGTGAAGAATGTGAGGAAGAATTGGGAAATGAGACTGAATAGGTAAGCAGTGACCAGATCAGAAACGGCCATGCTAAGGAATTTGGAATTTATCTTAAAACAATTGCTAAGTATTTAATCTGGGTATTGGAACAAATGTTTTATATACATCATTTTATTATATAATCCCTTAACAACATTGTTGGAAAAACACAATTATCCCCATTTTATAAATGAAAACTTTGGGCTTAGGTTAAATCCTGTCTCCTGGCCACACAGTAGATGGAGAATCTAGTATTTCATCCAGCTTTTCTCAACTCCTGTGTTCTGAACCGCCATGCTGACTTGTTCCCCGGCAGAGCATGGGAGTCAAGGAGCTTTAAATAGATGAGTAATGTGAACCATTTAGTGTTTCAGAAAAATAAATTGTGGGAAGGGTCAAGGATGGATCCGCAAAGAGGAGGAGGCCTGGAGGTATAGAGATTAAATATATCTTCGTGATGGTCTGTGGGAGAAATGTAGATTCACTGCCATTGATGTACAGCTGAAGAGGACGTGATGAATGTGAGAACTACTGGGGGTGCCAAAGAAATGTACACATTTTAAAGAGATGTAATCTATGTATTACTTTTTGAAGTTGAATTGAATTACGGTAGCAATGTGTAGTATGACGTTCGCTCAGAAGATGGCGTTAATCAAATGAATGCTAGCGTCATTCATTGTATTACAATTTTAATACAGTTTTTTTCCTTTCTTAAAAATGCGTATATATACATATTTTTTGGCACCCTCTGTATATAGCAGGTAGAATTGAGGATTTAGTGATTGGTTCATTGGAGATGAGGAAGGCGGAGCAGAGGTTTTAAATTTGGAGAGCTGGTGTTTCCATTAATTAAGAAAAGGAATATAGTAGGAGAAATCAGTTGCAGGGGGAAAATAATAAGTCAGTTATGGACACATCACATATAGAGAACTATAAAAAATTTGGGTCTTGAGTTCTGGAGAGAGCTCTAGACTGGGGAAGAGATTTGGGGCTCACTAATAGGTGGTCGTTAAAGCCACGGAGAAATGAGGTCAAGGAGAACTGAGATGAATAGCTGTTCAGGGGCATAGACTCGGGGGAGGAGAAGAGAATTACGCCCGGGTCTGAAGGTACTTGAGGGAGACCGCGTGTAGCCCTGGCCGCTTCTGCACAGAAATCCGGTGATTGATAACTGAAAAAAAAACAACCTTTGGACTTGGCATGTATTAGGTTGGTGCAGAAGTAATTGGTAAAAGGTTGAAAATAATTGCAAAAACCGCAATTACTTTTGACACCAACCTAATAGCCATTGGTGACCTCAGTGAAAGTAGTATTAGTGGCATGAGGGGGACAGAAATATGATTTCAACAGGTTAATAAATGAATGGAGACCTAAGAAATAAGATGAAGTGAAGCTTTTTTTTTTTTTGAGGAACTTGGCTCCAAAGGGGGAGAGAGTGCAAGCACTAGAAATCTAGAGAGGAAGGATTATTATTTTTTAAATAGTAGAAACTGGAAACAGTGAGGATAGGAGCAAGTAGAGATAATTTTTAAAATTAATTTTAAAAGAAAAAAAAAAGCCCGGCTCTGTTCTAGATTTAAGTAGACCAAAGAGACACAACAGCTAACTGTGATGTGTGACAGCTAATTGGTTGGGTCCTAGATTTCTAAAAAGCTATCTAGCCTCTTTTTGGACAGTTAGGGAAATTTGACTCTGGACTGGGTATTAGGTACTATTAGAGAATTATTAATTTAAATAGGTATGATAGTGATAGCTAATGTTACATATAATAAAGTCCTTATTCTTAGGAGATGCTGCTGAAACATTTAGAAGTGACTTCGTGCTGTGTCACATCTAACTCTCAAATGGTTCTGGTAAAAACAGACAGAAAGCAAATACGACCAGGTGTTAACAATTGGTGAATCTAAGTGAAGGATCTATAGATGTTCATTGTACTATTGCAGTTTTTCTGGAGGCTTATAATTTTTCAACATAAAAAGTTGGGAGAATAATGGAAGAGGCACACTTTCAGGGAGAGAAGAAAGTACCAGGCTCCTCAAATCTCACTGGGCAGAGATGTCCAGAAAACGTGCCGTTAGAGTCAAGTGATGATAAAAGTGCACAAAAGTAGAATTCTCTGAATTGTAAGTTTTAATCACTTATTGCAGTTTTAAATTGCTACTCTTTTAAATCATGTCTTAGTGTTTTATCAATTATTTTTCCTTTACGTTTATTAGTGGTTTTTATTACAACCCAAAGACCACATTTTTTGCCCATAGTAGAATGTATCTTCAATTAATGGGAATCATTGGACAAAATAGAACGCAATATATTCATAACACTAAAGGATGATGGATTCTCATACTATATAGGTAGCATAATACTAAAGAACTAGTAGGGGAAAAGAAAATTTAATATTTCTCTGGATATTGCTCCCACTGGTGAAGATTGGGACATATTTAGATGGGCTTTTGAACTTTCCTTCTGAACTGCAGTGTTTACCCTTTTGTGTTTTACCCAGATGAATCCTTATTGCACCTTAGAGTTGCCTAGCTGGCAAGCTGTTTAGTTTGAAAAGCTGAGACCCTCCAGGGTGATGCCACAACAGTTACAGGACATACTGATACCAATAGAGGAATTAATTCTGTGGTAAACAGGGCAAAGGAGAGACTTACATTTAGTCTGACCTCCTAACCTGTTTTCTGCTTTAAACATTTTCATTGATCAGTTCTGTCAGTCATTCTATCAGTTATGCCTCTGTCCTGTATTTTTCTACACTGAGACCCAGAAGGAATGGTAGAGAACGTTTCATCAGAGCTGTCAGTTTCTTCCTCCCATTCCTGAAGAACTTCAAAAGTGGACAGCCCGCTCCCTGGCTTACCTCCCCAGACCTCTGTTGAAAGCAGGATTTTTTAACCTCGGTACTTTTAACATTTAAGCAGTACAATTCTTTATTGGGGAGGGCTGTCCTGTGCATTATAGTATATTTAATCTTTACCCACTAGATAGATGCCAGTCGTACCCTCTCATCTTTGAGAATCCAAAATGTCTCCACATAGTACCAAATGTCCCCGGGGGATCAGAATCACGCCTGTAGTTGAGAACTCCTGTTCTAAAGCAGTGTCTCCTAATTGGGGGTGTGCCTGTAATCAGGGAAGAGGTCTGCCAATTTCTGCACCCGGGTCCCTCTCCCAGAGGTTCTGGCACTTCGGTAGGTCCAGGGTGGTGCATGATACCTTGACTTTTGTAACTGTGCCAGTAATCCTGCCTGTACCCTTGCAGGTATAAGCCTCTGTTAAGAGTCAAGCTCACTCTTCGGAACTTCTCTCTGTGACAAAGCTCATTCTGCCAGAGTTGGACCCTCTTTCTGGAGGTAAAGGGATTGCCATCAAGCCTCGGCTGATTTCACTCAGTCCCTTCACACTTGATGCTTAACCATGACTTTGTGTTTGATTTCTCTTTTTTTCAGGGATAAGATTTTATTTTCATACAAACCCTTCTGTCCAGGGCTGACTTTCAGTAGTTTGTAGGGAGGGAGCTGCTCTGCTAGTATGAAACCCTGACGTAAAGGGACAGATTCTTGTTGTTTCATTAACATCATATCCACTAGACGCCAGTAGTACCCCTCCAGTGTAACAAAAAATGTCTCTAGACTTTCGAAATGTCCCCTGGGGAGCAAAACTGCCCCCGGTTGAGAATCGCTGACCTGACTGAAGGCAAAAGGAGGGCTTTTTATCAAGACTCCCATGCTTTTAGAAACTTCACTAAATTATTAGTAAATTCCCTTCCAGTAACTTGGGAAATGTGTCAGAATCTCACAGAAAAAGGATGTACAGCTTGCAAAAATATATTCCGTATCTTAATATTGTATACTTGAATTACCAAAAAACTATTGTTTTTGCAATTTAAAGTGGAAGTTCAATGAGATTTTTATGTGTATCAAAAGTGGGCGGAGGTTTACAAAAGTCACAAAACAGTCCTCAAAAATGGTGATAGTTGGTCCTCCTTTTAGCCTTACTGCAGTGTCCGCTCCACAGTTCCCCTAAGGGCACGCCAGCATGATGTTTTTCCTGCCCGAAGGGTACCTACGTATGCCCCACCTCCAAATACCTGAAAATTCTTTATTGGAATTTTTTCTAGAATTCCCTCTGCGCTCCTTTCTAGTTCTCTAGCGAGTTTTAATGGATTTTGACTAGGTATTGTTGGATAATTTATTGTAGTCCAACTTCATACTTTTGCATATGGCTATCCAGTGCTTAATTGAACGCTATTCCTGCCTGCTTGCTTAGAATACGTATCTTTGTTAATTTAACAGGAAAAAGTTATCTCTAGAATCACTAGTTACAAAACCAAGATGTGAAAAATATTGTACTAAGTTTCTGCTTTATTATTTTTCCAGGATTCATTGTAGTTGATCTCTTTTCCAGTTCTCAGCAACTCAGTTGTGATAATCAAGGGACACGGTGTTGTGGTTTTGGAACTGCCCCTTCAGAACAGGAAAATACTTGGTAAGGGAGGCAGTACGCATGAAGGGTAAAAGCACCCACCTTGAAGTCACACTTGGGTTCGCATCCTGGCGAGTCATGGAAACTTTCTGAGCCTTAGTTTCAACATCTGTGAAATGGGATTAATCACACCTAACTTATAGAATCGCTATGACGATTTACTGAGAGAATGTTTCTAGATTGCTTAGCACACTGCCTGGCCTCGTAGGAGGGCCTAACTGGAAATGAAAATATAAGAATGCAGTTGGACATATGTCTTTATAGTTTCTAATGAATTGGATTTTTTCTACTTTCTGAAATGTTCATACATTCTTAAAATTTTAGAGCTAGAGGGGACTTTAAAAACCTTCTGATTCAATCCTCTTATTTTTTGGATAAGGAAATAGACCAAGTAACTTAACAGAATCATGACAGTGTAGTGTAATGAATGCCACAACAGGGGTAAATTCAAATTCTATAAATAAACATTTAAAAAACATCTTTATTGAGGTGTAATTTATATGCCATAAAATTCACCCTCTTAAAATGCTCAATTCAGTTTTTTTTAGTATTTCACAAAGTTGTGCAGCCATCGCCACAATCTAAGTTTAGAACATTGTTATCATTCTAGAAAGAAACCCTGTATCTATTAACAGTCACTTCCCATTCCTCCCCAACCCCTCCCCTAGACAACTGCTAATTAATTTTTGTCTATAGATTTACCTGTTTTTCATTTTTCATGAATTATGGTCATATAATTATGGTTTTCTGTGAGTGTCTTCTTTCACTTAGCATAATGTTTTCAGGATTCATCTATGTTGTAGCATGGATCAGTACTTCCTTCCTTTTTACTGTTCGATAATACTCCATTGTATGGATGTACCACATTTTATCCATCCATTCAGCTGTTCCTAGATGTTTGGGTTGCTTCCGTTTTGGGGCTATTGCAAATAATGCTGCTTGAACATTTGTGTGTGTAAGTTTTGTGTGAATGTATGTTTTAAATTCACTTGGGTTCATACTTAAAAGTGGAATTGCTGAGCTGTATGGTAACTGTTTAAATTTTTGAAGAACTGCCAAACTGTTTTCCACAGCAGTTGCTCGTTTTACACTGCTGTCAGTGTCCAGGGTTCCAAGTGGCAGCATCTTTGCCAACACTTGTTATTATCTGACTTTTTTAAGATAGCCATCCCAGTGGGTGAGAAGTGGTATCGCATTGTGGTTTTGATATTTATTTCCCTGCTGGCTTTTCATGCGTTAATTGACCATTTCTATATCTTCTTCGGAGAAATGTCTATTCAAATCCTTTGCTCATTCTCTAATTGGGTTATTTGTTTTTTTACTATTGAATTGTAACAATATTTTATGTATTCTGATAACCAGTCCCTTATCAGATGTATGATTTGCAAATATTGTCCCCCATTCTGTGGGTGGTTGTTTCATTTTCATGATAGTATCATTTGCAGAACACAAATTGTTCATTTTTGACATAGTCCAATTTATTTTTTCTTTTGCTGCTGGAGCTGTTGTTGCTATATCTAAGAAGCCATTAACTAATCCAGTGTGATGAAGATTTTCCTCTTCTAAGAGTTTTATAGTTTTAGCTCTTAAGTTTAGCCCTTTGATCCATTTTAAGTTAATTTTTGTGTAAGGTAAAAGGAAGAGTCCAACTTCATACTTTTGCATATGGCTATCCAGTTGTCTCAGCACCATTTGTTGAAAATACACATTTAAAAATAGAGTTTAGGGGCCGACAGGTGGCTCAGTTGGTTAGAGCACGAGCTCTGGGCCATGGGGCTGCCGGTTCGATTCCCACATGGGCCAGCGATCTGCACCCTCTGCAACTAAAATGAAGTCAGTGAGCTGCCACTCAGCTCCCGGGTGGCCAGATGGCTCAGTTGGTTGGAGTGCGGGCTCTCAACCACAAGGTTGCCAGTTTGACTCCCGCAAGGGATGGTGGGCTGCGTCCCCTGCAACTAAGATTGAAAATGACACCTTGAGCTGAGCTGCCGCTGAGCTCCCGGATGGCTTAGTTGGTTGGAGCGCGTCCTCTCAACTCAGGGGGTTGCACCCCCTGCAACTAACAGCGGCGACTGGACATGGAGCTGAACTTGTGCCCTCCACAACTAAGACTGAAAGGACAACAACTTGACTTCGAAAAAGCCCTGGAAGTATACACTGTTCCCCAATAAAGTCCTGTTTCCCTTCCCCAATTAAAAAAAAAAAAAAAGAGTTTAAACCATGCTTTTATCTAACCTTGAAATGAAGGTCTACATGGCCTTAGAAAAACATTTTGAGCAAGAACAGAGAGTTTGGGGAAAGGATGTATCCCTTTCAGTGTGTGGGGTTCATGTCTCCCTCCCAGTTCTTCAAAGTCTAGGTTACCTGCCTGATAATCCACCATTAGAAGTCTGAGTCTGCTTTAATTGATCTGGTCTGGGGCCCTGGTATGAGCATTTATGAAAAGCACTCTCGGTGATTCTAATGTGCAGGCATGCTCCAGAACTAGTGAATTAAAAGGTTTGTAGTCATAAAGAGACCACACAGGAGCTGTTAGGAGGCGCTGCCAGAAGAGGAGAGATGCTGAGGTGTGTGCTGGAGTGTGTGCTGGCTTGTGGCGTTTCAGGTCTTTTCTCCGCTGGAGCTACATGACTGCTGTCCTCTGCTGTACAGGTGGCGGCATCTCCTTACTGAAAACAGAGTCGTACCATGTCCGTGCTTTCTGAGGTTAGAAGCACTTCGGGGATGAAGTATGTGAAATAAGAGGACCATCTGCATTTAAAAAAAAAAAAAGCCCAATTAGAGGAGAGCGTAAATCCCAAGCACTTTTTTTCCTCCTATAGATGAAGAAAAGTATTAATGTTCTGTAACACAAGTACTTTTTCAAAAGAGCTATTCCATTTCGTTTTACAAATGATACAGAGAATTCTACGTACCATTTGACTCTCGATTCTAGAGGCACTGTGAAACCATTTGTCTTTCAAATAACTGAGAATAAATTGCATCTTGAAATTAGTTATAGATCTTGGTCTGTTGAGTCTATAAAAGAGAAGTGAAATACCCTTTATTGTCTAAAACTGTATTTGCAGAAAAGCATGAGGACTGCAGCCTGCTAGGTCTGAAGAGCTCCCACGCCATGGTTTTTGTGTTGCCTGAAATCCTTGCTCTGCCAGGAACAAAGCGAGTCAGCATGTTCCTCACAGCCAATCTTGCCTTCAGTGATCAGTTCTCCTCCTACAAGGTCTGATAAGGAGAAAATTTGGAGATGTTCTAAATTAAATAACAGCGGCTGGCTGGAGAGTGAAAGAGACAGTTAACCTGGCTGCTGGCCGGCCAGGTAACGAGACTGCTCACATTCCTTCCATTGCCTGTTGGAACTTTGGATTAGTTTCCAGGTGGCTGTTTTCCACAGATGATTTTAGCCAGGCATTGTCGAGCTCCAGGAGCCTCCAGTTGTCATTGCCCACGGCCCATCTGCAAGGAGCAAACGTCTCTTTCTAGACGACTCTGCCCCTAGCCCAGAGCTGGCTTCGCTCCACCTCCTCACACCCCCTTGCCTATAGCTCGTGTCAGTTTCTTTAAGACTGCCTCTTTCTTCCCGCTTTCCACTTGATGTATAAAACGCTTGCCAAACTCTGGCACAGTAGGCATGTTCTACTGGTCTTTTCTACCAGTAGACGTGCTGCTGGTGGTTTAGACTGCATGGCCCAAGACCGGTGGGAACTCTTTTTGGCCAGCATTTTGGCTCCATGAAACCTTACTTATAAAAAAACATTCATTCAGTGGTGGAAGTTAATTTTTTTTTTGTTTCACAGGTCTATCTGATATAACTAGAAAGAAAGGACTGATCAACAACACTCTCCATATTTTTTTATTTTAATAAATGACCGGTAGCAAATCTTTTGTGATTGGTTTCAGAAATCATTTTGGATGACACTGTGTTTCTGTGTCCCATGAGGGATTTATTGGGCTCTAGACCAGTGCTCCTCAGTGTTTGGGAACCAGTGCTGGTCTGTAAACTGTTTGTTACCAGCCTCCAATTAAGTCACACTTAAAAACTTGTGTAGCAACTTGACGTCTCCACATTTCCAGTGTGTTTTATTCAAGTGTGGGCAGTGGATTGGGAGAAACACAAAACTGGTTCTCCTCCACCGATGGTCAAGAAGCACTGTGCTCCATAAAGCAAATAGCTTTGAGGAGAAAGTACTTTAAAGAAACTGTGTTGTTTCTGTTTACATGTATTTTTTCTCTCTCAGGGATTTTGCCCTAGAAGACATGGATCTTGCTGCCAATGAGCTCAGCATTTATGACAAACTTTCGGAGACTGTTGATTTGGTGAGACAGACAGGCCATCAGTGTGGCATGTCCGAGAAGGCAATTGAAAAGTTTATCACACAGCTGCTGGAAAAGAATGAACCACTGAGGGGACCACCCCAGTATCCTCTCCTTATAGCTGTGTATAAGGTAAAAGTGTGTTCTGACTTGGAAAAACTTAGATGGAGGACGAAGACTTCAACTTTCTCTCCAAATCCTACTGTTGACTGATTCCACCATTGAACATTGGTGTTTCTGTGGATAAATTGGCCTTCGCTCTCGTTACCATGTGTTGCTGGGAAATTTGGCTTTTGTTAAATATGCTAGGTGACAGCTGTGTATTTATATTTAAACTGTATTTGTATGTATTTTTGAACGGCGGACATACTCCCTGGTCATATTATATAATAGAAGTTTGGTGAGACTCACAGTCTTCATAGTTCCCACTTGCTTTCAGAAGTGAATGTAAATGGCTTGTGTATGGAAATGGATCCGTTCCTAGAGCACAAATCGTAGAAGAGGCCTGTTATTTTCTTGGCATTAAAGTATTTTGTTGGCTGCGATGATTACTGATCCTTTTCCTGTCTTCCCCTATAGGTCCTCGCAACCCTGGGATTAATCTTGTTCACTGCCTACTTTGTGATTCAGCCCTTCAGCCCATTACCACATGAGCCCGTACTTTCTGGAGCCCACACCTGGCGCTCACTCGTCCATCACATCCGGCTGATGTCCTTGCCCATGACCAAGAAGTATATGCCGGAAACTAAGGGAGCTCCTCTGCATGGGGGTGATGAAGATAGATGCTTTCCAGGTAGAGTGCTGCATCTACTACTTCTGAGATACAGCTTTCTTGACAGTATATGATGGGGAAGGAAATAACATTTATTGACATCTAATGAGAGATACTTTTCCTATATTGTCCCATTTAATTCAACCCCCCACTAAAATTGTGGAATAGGTTTTATTATCCCCATTTTGCATATTGACACAGTAAGGCTCAGAGATGAAAAAACTTGCCTGAGAAACACATCTGGGGTAGCCAAATTCAGATCCCCTCATTCTAAAACACTCGTGGTAGGGATGAGCATTTCTGTTCATAGGAAGGATTGGAATGTATCTTCTCTACCCTTTTCTCACTTGTGATCCCTATCCATAATAGAGGTTTTCATAAATAGCTATTGATGTATTGAAAGCGTCTGAGTCCAGCTTGCTTTTAACCAGATCCTCTAATAGTCCTTAACCTGTTGGGTTAGGTTGTCTGGATGTATCCCGCTCTTGCAGTGTAGTCTTTTCTCTCTGTCTCACGGTGCACTTAGTCCTCCTAAGTGTACAATTTTGCTAATAAGTTACGACACATTTAAATTTGGTAACAGTGCATCAGCAGCAGCATAGGAAATCCTAGTCTGACAGATCCTTTGAGGAGTTCCCTTTGAGAATAGTGGAACATGTAGTAAGACTTGGAATTTACTTTTTGAGAAAGAATACAGGGATATTATTTTGGGATTTTACTTATTTTTTTGGTGGTGTTAATCTTATTTGCCCATATGAAGGAATATGTAAATTAATATCAGAAATGGATTACAAAATTTTTTGTGTAACCATGTTCTGAAACCTTTAGGACCCCGCCTAACTGTTTACGAAGTGTGTTTTCTTCTCAGTGTTGTTTTCAGCAAAAACTTACTAGTTGAAGCTAAGTTTTGTAATCATAATGCAATTCTTTAAGCCAAGACCTAATCAGTTGTAAAAACCATCATTTGGATTGGGTCTCCTTTGAAAGTTTTTGTGTTACATTTGAACTCATGCAAAAGTTTTCCAAAATTGTATCAAAAGCAGAAGGAGGGAACATCATAAACTCAACCTCGTGAGTTTTTGAAAAATTAGCTCATATATTTAGAGTTTTTGATTTCAAATATAACTTCCTTGTATTTATTGGGAAGGGTGTTTTTGAAATGTCATCAACAAAGCTCACAAAAACAAAACAAAAAAAATAAGTTTCCAGCTCCTATCAGGAAGGTCAAGAGCATCTGGAGGAAAGAGCCAGAGAAACTTGTCCGTCAGGGCAGCCTGTGCTGCTCCTGCAGATGCACCGCACCCATCTCCTTTCCTGCTTCCCCTCATCGCCTCCCTAGAGGCATCTTCTGCGCTGGGGCACATGAGGGGAAGTCAGCTGTTTTTTAGGACTACGTAGGTGGACATAGGTTGACGGCGGTTTTTTTCTCCCTGTCTTGTAAAGTAAATCTCCGTAGACTGTTGAGTTCAATAACAGTCAATGGACAGTGATTGCTTACTTTCTCAATCATAGAGTTTTAAAATTCAAGAAACGTTAACATCTTGTCAACAGGCCTGATTTTTTGGCCCACTCCAAATAAATATTTTGCCTTGCAGATGGAAATAAAATGAATCCTTGGAGCTCAGTTATAAAGGGAGAGCATTGGAAGGGTATGGTTTTAGCTTTTAAATATTGTTGATTCTATTCAAGTGCTGCTTTTACTTGTGGATATTGATACGTCGTATTTTTCAATGTGTGATGACACTGGGGAGCTGTAGATAAGTAAAGCTAACAGCATTTTACATAGCTAGCATTTAGAAAGAAACTTAATCCATCATGATGTAAGGAGTAAATAGAAATATATGGGGAGAATTAAGTACAAGAAGTGAGAACTGCTGGGCCTATAAGAGGGCTGAAAAAGTTTTAAAAATTAAGTTATTCTTAATGTCATAGCTTCACAAAACAACTGCCTTTCAGTTGGGATTACTTAGTAGTACCTTTAAAGTAAGTTTAGAGGGCGAATGATATGGCAGATTCAGCTCCCCAAAGGAAACCCTGGCATGTATTGTTTCCTCAAAGGCTGGCCTGTTAGTGTTCTCCGGAGCCCCCTGACACTCCCTGCAGTGGAGCCTTGGGATGGAAGGTAATGGGAACCAGGGGTGAGCTACCAGCGGCACTACCAGCAATGCTGGGAGGTCCGCTCCTGACCACTGCTAGTTTTCTTCCTGATTCTACCCAGGGAACAAAAGGCAAAAGAAGTGGGGTTCTTTTTGTAGGTTTCAGCCTTAGGCAGGAAACTCTGCCCCTAAATCCTCTTGAGGAGAATGAAGTGACTCTATTCAGTCATGTAAACCTCCCTCCCTGCAGCAGGAAATAGACGAGCTGACACTTGCTGAGTACTTACCAAATGCCAGGCCCTGTGCAAAGGGCTTTCCATCTATTGGCTCATTTAATCTTTACAACCTCCCTTGAGGTGGGTTCTGGTTTTATGCCTGTTTTACAGAGGAAGATACTGAGGAACAGTGACAGTAGGCCTCTTGCCCAAAGTCCCAAGGCTGGTAAGAAATGGAGCCAGGGTTTGAACCCAGGCAGCCCATCTTCAGAGTTTGAGCGCTGAACCTCTGATGTGAAGAGTCTATAGAGTTAAGCTGAATTTGGGAGTTCTACACTCTCCCTCTCCCAGGTCACCAGATGCTTTCTCTCTGTCAGCTCCCTAATCCCTGAAGAAACAAGCTTCTTTCCAGCTGGTGCTCTAAGTCCAAAGATAACAGTCCTCCAAGCTATTGGTTCTTTAGCATTTTCCTGAACGAGCCTTTTCCTAGGCCTTCAGTCAGCTCAGCTCACCCTCCCAGTCTGCACTGTTATAGGTAAAGTTTGAATTATTGTTGGACTTAATCCTTTCCCTTGGTAACCCCTAGTTTTCCCTTCACATTCCCATTCTTAGTTCTTCCCCCCACCACCCGCCTTGTAACCTTTATGGGCACTTTGACCCTGCTAGCAGCCATCACCGTGGCTTTCATCCTTCCATAGGACCATAGAGCCAAAAAGGAAGTTTTTAAAAAGGAACGGAACTAGTACATAACCCCATTTTATAAAGAGGACGTTGAGGCCAGGAGAGGAGAAGTAACTTGCATACGCAGCTACAAGTGGCAAACTAGCACTTCAACCTTGGTTTCTTACCTCTGGTCTGGCATTCTTTCCCTCACACCACACTCACTGCCTGTTGTCTCTGCCCTCAGCCGATCCAGATTCCAGCATGTGAGGCTCCCTTGTTTTGTTTACTTTGGACATTTATAATTTTTAATTATTATACCAAGGAGGCATGGGACAGTTCTCCCACACAATGAGAAGGTGCATCTCTGTATCTGTACTGCATAATTAAAACTTAATGTATCCATGAACTTGCAAGGGAAGGTTGAAATGGATCTAGCAACACTAGAGAGTTTGGGGAAGAGCAGATCATTCATAGACTTAAAACTAAGGACCTCATCAGACTCCGAGTCCAGGCCAGTGCCCAAAAATGAAATGCTTGGACCTCAGGCAGTAATTATGCTTATTTTCAAATGAATAAGGCATTCCGTGAGGTGACAAGAACAGCTCTGTCAAGCACTGACTGTTACCGGGCGCTGTGCCACGTATTTCCTCAGTCTTCACAATAGTCACCTAGAGCAGTTACTGTTTTTATGTTCTTTTCAAAGATAAGGAAACTGATGTACAAGGGGATTGACTAATTTACCTAAAGTCTCACCCTTAGGGACGTTTTGATACAAGGAGAACTCATAAAAATAGATGGCCTCTGTGGTTTGGAATGGTTCAAATGTGTTGCTTTCTGAAGGCAAGGCTATTGCCAAAATGATTTCTTTGGTTCCTGACCGTGTATGAAAATGGCTCTGGGCATACTGCCACTTATACAGGGGGCCTGGCCAAGGGCACCTTCACTATCAAAACTTCACCCCTGCCTCATGCCCAGGATGCTAGAAGAGGCGCTAAGAAAAATGAGCTGCTGGAGAGCAGCCTGACGAAATAGTGAGCACACGTGAAAGTCACAGAAACTTTGTCACGGGCTTTGCAGCCTTTTCTTGGATACATTTGTAATATAAGATACATTTGTAATATAAATACATTTGTAATACAAGAAATCATGAAATTATAGTTAGTTAATCTTTGTTTTGAAGCTTTTCTGAATTCAGACTGCTCATTTGACTTTTCTCCCTATGGACTTAACTCCTATTGTTAAGGCTTCTGAAAAGTCAAGGTTTGTTCATTTGTTTGTTCATTCATTCATTCACTCAGCGAATGTGTATTGCCAAGCACTATTCTCTCTCTCTCTTTTTTTTTCTTGACAGTCACTGTTCTCAGCAGAGCAGTGAACAAAGCAGGCAGTCCCCCAGCTCCTCTTCCTAGTCTTGGCTTTGTGCCTTTTGTGCCCTGTCCTTACCCAGAGGGAGCTTTATGTCCTAGAAAGAAATTTTTTTTTTTTGGCTTTTCACTTTTTGCCAGGTTAATAATCTGCATAAAAGGACTCTGCACTGAGAATCCCAGGGCATGTGTGGTTGTCCACAGCGAGTGTTTTCTTTATAAACAGCTCTCAGGCCCTAGGAAGCCTGACAGGCCTCGGCTACCACTTGTCTGCAAAATGTCCAACTTACAGAGAAGGCTGGGAGGTTACCGTTTCTGCCTTCCTTACCTTTACTGGCAGGGGAGGAAGAATCCCGCTGACCCTACGCCCAGACACTTTACTGCCAGGAGAGACTGTTTTTGACATTTCAAACAGTGAAATGATTCCATGTCATGGTGAGAATTTGGAATACAGGTCAAGAGTTTTATTTAACTCTTATATGTGGTATTTTACTTGTCTGTTACACTTTTTTCATATATGTAAAATAGCTAGTATAAGGAGGCTATCTGGAGTAACGACGCCTTGGAAATGGAAAGAAAGTTAGGAAGTTACTGTCCAACTTCCAGTGGCTTTTCTGTCTGATGCTGCAGGAAGAGTAAATAGAAACAGAGGAGGGCTGGCAAGAAATGAGGCAGAGCATGAAGGAAAGCCGTGGACTGGGACAATCTGCTCTGCGCTACTGGCCGTTTTCCAGGGTGGGACTCACTTGCTCTGTGATGTAGAGATCAGATAAAACCTTTTCAGGTAGACGGAGGCCAGGTTGGAGTCAGGGCACTTCTGGAGTTGTTGTTGGGGATTCTGTGGCAGGGGAGGAAGAGTCCCGCTGACCCTACGCCCAGACACTTCACTGCCTGGCCGCTCCGCAGCCCCTTCCACCAAATACAAGCACAGCCTTTGTGCCCCTTGGGGATCTCAAGGCTGCAGAGAAACCAGAAGTGGCTCTTCTTCGTGACATTTGGGCTCCCCTGATTCAGCTGGACGGCATGAGCTAGCCCATTCCCGTGATCCTTTGTCCTCATCTCTCCCACTCTTCCTCGGCTGACCAGCAGCCTGGCTGTCCTGCGTCTGCTCCTGGCAGGTGCCTCCCGAGGGGCCTGTCTTCTGAGGTGGCTGCACTGCATATTTCACAGTTGATAGTCTCGGCTTAAGTTTTCATAGTCTCCAAAGACATTTTTATTTGGAAAATACATAAAACACTTACATACAAAGACAACAAAGAGGTGTGAGATTTTGATTTTTTCAAATGTACATTTAGTGAAGTAAAATTTCTCACCTCTATATCCCTCTAACAACTCCACTCAAGCAACCACTGGTAATAGTTTGATATACATCCTTCCGAATTTTTCCTGGCTATACAGGTAGATATACTTAATAGATATAAATATAAAATACTTTTGGGTTCACACACAAAAAAAAGCCTTATGTACATATTTTTGGCTAGACACATTATATTAGTTTCTTTTGTTTCTAAGGCTACCGTGACAAAGTACCACAGGCTGGGTGGCTTAAAGCAACAGAAATTGATTCTCTCACAGTTCTGAAGGCTAGCGCCCCATATCACGGCATCAGCAGAGGCACACTCGCTCTTGAAGGCTCTAGAAAGAATCTTTCTTGCCTCTTCTAGCTTCTGGTGGTTGCCAGTCCTCCTTGGCATTCCGTAGCTGTGGCAGCGTAACTCCCGTCTCTGCCTCTGTCTTTACATGGTCGTCTTCCCTCGGTGTGTGTCTGTTTTCTTATAAAGCCACCATTTAAATTGGATTTAGGGCCCTCCCTTCTCGAGTATGACCTCATCTTCATGCATTCATTACACCTGCAAAGACCCTCTTTCCAAGTAGGGTCACATTCTGAGGTTCCAAAAGGACATGAATTTTGGGGGGACACTATTCAACCCACTACACACATCTTTTAGGATTTCATGTTCCGTTCTGGGAATATTCCCTAATTGAACAGTTTCTAGTTTTTTTGCTATTACAAAGAAAAATGCATGTGGGACATTCATACATACAACTCTATATACATAGACTATTATTTCTGTAAGATAGATACTTAGAAGTAGAATTACTGTGTCAAAGGACAGTTTAAATTTTAATAAATAAAAAAACTTGGTCTTCATAAACTTGCATATGTTGATCATCGACACTGGATGCTGTCATTGTTTTGCCAGTTAGAAAACTGCAGAATGGTATCTCATTTTAAGGTGCATTGCTTTTTTCGGCGGGGAAATACTGGGGAACAGTGTGTTTCTCCAGGGCCCATCAGCTCCAAGTCATTGTCCTTCAATCTAGTTGTGGAGGGCGCAGCTCAGCTCCAAGTCCAGTTGCCATTGTCAATTTTAGTTGCTGGGGGCACAGCTCACCATCCCATGTGGGAATTGAACTGGCAACCTTGTTGAGAGCTCACCCCTCCAGAAGCTCAGCTGCGGCAGGCATTTCGTTGTCTTCAATCTAGTTGTGAAGGGTGCAGCTCACTGGCCCATGTGGGAATCGAACTGGCAACCCTGTTGTTCAGGGCTCGCGCACTAACCAACTGAGCCATCCGGCTTCCCCAAATTGCATTTCTCTATTGGTGGTGTTAGATGTCTTTTCACATGTATTATAGGCCATTTGTATTTATTTTTCTGCTGATTCCTTGTTCATATTCTTTACCCATTTAAAATATTTTATCAAATAGGAATTTATTATATATTAGAGATATTAATTCTTCTCTTCTATGCAAATAATGGTTGAATCTGTCCATTTTTTTTCTTTGTGGCATCTTGGTTTGTGTCTTGCTTAAGAAGACTGTTTTGCTCCCAAACTGTAAAAACCATCTCATACTTTCCTGTAATTTTGTTTTATCCATTTATATCTTTAATTCATCTAGAATTTATTTCAGTGCACCGTGAAATATAGGGATTAAACTTTATTTCCTTCCAAATAGATAGCCCCTTGTCCCAATATTACTTACTGAGTCCATTCTTTCTTCAATGAATTAAGATTGAGCTTTAGATATTCTTGAGATTTCCAGGTAGAGATGCCTTGAAAAAAAGGTGGAGGGAGAAAACCCAGGGAAGGAAGATCAAAAAAGAAAAAGAAAGCAGGATAATTTAATAATAAGGTGGCACAATACTATAGATTTCTAAACATAAACATTAATTATATTCACCAGCCGTAGTCATTTAAAAACTGAAATGGAAAATGACATCTTTATGATACTTAGTCTTCCCATCCAGGATCATGGTATGATGTGTTTATTTATTCAGGTCTTAACTTTATGTCCTTCAGTAAAATGTTATAGTTTTACCATGTTAAATTTATTGCTAGTAGTTATGAAAAAAGGATAACCAGGTCGTCGTCTTCCCAGCCTCTCTCTTCTAGGACACCTTAGTCACAACCCAGAATAACCTTCCTGAAGCATCAGGGAACCCTCACACGAAGGTCTTAGGTGGTTCCTTGCTTTGCTCCCCGGAGAGTCGTAGTGCTTCCCGCCCTAGGAGTCCCCGTTGCAGCCTCCTGGGCAGCCACTGTTCTCTTATCCCCCGTCCTCCAACGCCACACAGCTTCTTCTGAGCCCTCCCCCACCACACCCTGCTGCCTTGGTGACTCCTATTGCCTCTCACTCTCAGGTTGTAAAATGAGAAGAGTGATGCCTCCTCAGAAATCACATGGTAAAAAGGAAGCCATGCAGCACGTGGAAATGACTAGCGCAGGGCCTGGTTCTTAGCGCCTTCACTCCCTTCCGCTTGCCTTCCCCTCCCTCACAGGCACTTTGGAAACTGCGATGCCATGTAATTATAACGTGGTGTTATGACTATGTATGCCTCATTGTATGTCCAGTACCCAGAGTTCTTGTATTTTGGCAAGAATACATCCCATTTGGCCTCAATAAGGAATATTTGAACATATTCCAGAAGAAAAATAGTGTAACTTTGCAGCCTCTTGAGTGCCACTGAAACAGGTGTCACGAAAGGGTTCTGGCTGCCCTGGAGGCTCCCAGTGAACGCGGTGGGAGAAGCCCCACGGAGGATCAGGGTGCAGCAGTAGTCCTCTGGTGGGTAATCTGCCCATGGGGGAGACGGGAGAAGGGTAGGTGGGTGGCCGCTGCCTCGAGGAAACACAGGTCTACCTGCCAGAGGTGGAAGGTGCTTGGAGGGTTCCCGGGAAATGTGCTGAGAACATGCAGTCCTTACCTGGGGGGATTTCCTGCACCCTAACACCTGCCACAAGAAACGGGGGAAGAGGACTTGCCGCAGACTGCAGAAAATGTTCTGTGGTTAAGAGGCAGTTTCCAAGTGTGTTTATTGGTTTAAAGACTTGACTTCAGCCACATTTGGTTGTCTGTTGTCTTTTGTTCTAGGCTTTCTCCTGATTTGGTTTCCACTGGGTTTTAATCAAACCATCTGGTGAAACGTTTTGGATTCCAATTAGAGTTGATCACAAACATGTATCTCAGAGAACACCCATAAATCCTAGAATGGAACAAAAAGCAAACAAGAAATCATGCAATAATAGTATAAACAGAATAGTGTCAGAGGGCAGGAATAGGGAGAAACTGAGAAGGGCTGTGTAGAAATAGTCGGTCGGTCCCTCAGAGAAGGACCAGGAAAGGTGTCGGGGAGCTGACCAGCGCTCACGTCAGAATTTGGGTGGGGCCTTTTTCCATTTCTGACCAACCTGCAGTCCTTGGGGGTAGAAACCATGGTTAGTCACCCCACTCCCTTCTGAGCCGGGATAGAGTGCCGTCTGATAGGCAGACGCAATTCATTTTACTCCAAACATGGGCCCCTGAAAAGTCCTGTCTCCTCTCCATCCCTTCTTTTTGCACTCTTTCCTCATTCTTCCTTCCCAGTCGTCCTGGCCTCGAGCACACACGCAGGGTATTGGAGAACACACGCAGTGGGACTCATCACTGATGGTGGGGACCCCCCCCCCTTTCTGCCTGCCCCTCCCCCCAGTGCTGTAGATGGTTCACAGTGGAAGAACTACGTCTCCAACCCCATGTCACTGAATATCTTCTCCAACCGTTCGACTTGATTTGTTGATCTTAAAAATGGTTTTCCATAAAGTATAGGAGAGTGTACAGAGAAAAGTACCTCTCCTTCCCACTCCTGTCCCCTGGGCCCTCTGCTTCCTCCTCAGGGGTCCCAGTGACCTGTTCAGAGGTCACCAGTTCTTGTCATTGTTAGCTTTTAAAATTGATTGCTTGCTCTCTGCGTCATTGCTGGGGCTACTGGATTCCCTGCTGTGTTCTTCCTGTATCTGCTTTCTCCATATCCCTTCCTCTTTCAGACTTTGACCTCTGGACAAATGACCATGAGCAGAATGAATCGGACCTCATCCCTGCCAACTGCACTGGTTGTGCCCAGAAATTACCCCTCAAGGTAGTGCTCCTGGAAGATACCCCGAAGAAATTTGAGGGACTCCATCCTCTGGTGATCAAGGTGAGCGAGAAGCCTGATTCTCCCACTCATTGGTTACCCACCTAATGGCTAGAAGACGTCAAACTCTGTGACATTCCTGATACATAATTCTGTGTTGTTTTGTCTTGCTTTTGTTTCTGGCCTTGCCAAGACGGAACAGTCCCTATCTTCTGAGGAGCTTCAGCATTTTTTGTGCCAGTACCCTGAGGCCACAGAAGGCTTCACGGAAGGTTTTTTCGCCAAGTGGTGGCGCTGCTTTCCTGATCGGTGGTTCCCATTTCCTTATCCATGGTGAGTGTGAAAAGGGGCTCCAGCTTGCAAGTGTGTAGAAAGAGGGCAGACCACAGTGATGGCTGCCACAATGAGACCCTTCTGTGCCAGCTGCTGTGTAAGCACTTTGCAGTACACCCTTCGAGTCAAGTGATACCCAGGAGCTCACTGTGGAAAAACCAGTAAGAGAGGAAGGCGACAAGTGGGAGAGATGTGTCAGGAGGGGGCCACCATGGGGCGACACCGGGATCGCCTAGTAGAATCATAACTTATTTCTAGGTATGTGTTTAGCATTTCTGTTTGTGCAGAATGGGTCCTGAGCGTTGAGGGCTGACGAGAGCACGCAGGATAGAAAGAAAACGTCATTTCCTGGCACTTGTTGGTGCCAGGATGCATTTAATGTCTTGTTGTTCCGTGGTGATACCATAATAGCTCTGGGAAGTAGGAATTACCATTGTCATTTTTCAGGTCAGGAAAGTGGGACTCAGAGAGGTTAAGTAGCTTGCTTAGGGTCAGCCAACAAGCACTGAAACCCAGGTCTGTCTCCCTGTTCCTTCCTGTATCCTATAGAAGACATGGTCCATTTCTTGGGGTGCTCTGTAGAAAGAAAAAGGAAGCCTGTTGCCATCTAGAACCTTTCCAAAAGGAATTGCTTTTTCAGTCTTTTGGTTGGATAATTACTCGATGCTTCTGCCTTCCTTTACATTTGCTCTTTCTTTGCATGATCAAATACTCAATGTAACAAGCTAGTCAGTCAGGCTCCCCACTGCATGCCATTCTGCCTTAGAAGAAGGGGCACGATTTTTGCCCCTCCTTCTCTCTTCCTTTGTCTCTTCTCCCACTTGGCTTGTTATTACTTCGGTCTCTTTTCCAAGACAGAATGAATGGATTGTTTCTTTCCTTCCTCTATATGTTGTTTTAGCTGGATTTTATAAACACCCCACCCACTTGGACAGATCGTGGCTGTAGAGTTTATGTGTGTGCATGTACATGTTACAGTTAGTTGACTGTTCTTCACAGAACTAATACTTAAGATACTGTCCTGATACTCTTCCCTCTTTACCCGCCGCCCACAGTTTTCCCACCCTTGCTTAGCTCTGCGTTACCCGTGGAGGCTGGCTTGCCCATTTTAATTACTTTTTTCTCTTTCAAACTCTTACAGGAGAAGACCTCTGAACAGATCACACATTTTACGTGAACTTTTTCCTGTTTTCACCGACCTGCCATTTCCAGAAGATGCCTCCTTGAAAAAGTGCTTCCTTCTTCAACCAGAACCTATTGTGGGGAGTAAGGTAGGAAATTTCTAGAGGACTTAGAGCTAGAATTTTTCTTACTTGGGACTTGGGCTGATGTCATCATCAAGGCCTTCCCTGCACATGGACCTAGAGGGTGACGTGAAGGGGCACCCACATAATCTAAAGTTCTCTTCTGTTATAGCCAGGAGGCCTACGGGGCCCACCCGCTTACGAAGGCATGCTTACAGAAAGTCTAGTTATCTTGCAAGTCTACCTCCTGCCGGCTACTTTTCTGCATTAATGTATGTAGAATCTTAAAATTTGAAGGGACCTGAGCATGCAGTTAGTCTGACTTCTCTACCTCAATACAATAGAAAGCAGACAAACTGTAATGAAGGTAATAAATGAATAGTCCAACTTACTCATTTTGCAGATAAGGAAACTGAGCCCCAGAGAAATTAAATCATCTGCCCGAAGACACAGCAAGTTAATAGGAGGGCTCTCCCTACCCCCTACTCCCCTGTTGGCTTTCCCCACAAACAAATGAGGAACTTCAGATAGAGTATTGGAAAAGCAGAAAGCTTGGGAGCCTGGAGACATTTTGGAACAAAAGGATGGACAGGCACGTGCCCGAGTCAGGCAGCCCAGCTTCTCACGTCCGTCGAAGGCCATGTACTCAAAGCTGCGTTCACTTCTCTGTGGCCAGTGCACTGGGCAAAGCCGTTCTGTGTTTGTGTCTGTTTACTTTTCTCTGAATTGCTCTTTTGTTGAGGCTTATTCCTGAGGAAAGTGTTTGAGCTCTGGATTGGTTTGGAAGAAGTAAAACGGCAAATCTTCTGTTGTGAAAAAAATGTAACTTCCCAAACCATGACCCCTACCAACTCTGGGTTGTGTCTTCAACCTCCTGATACTGTTGGCTCCAAATGTGCTGAATCATGTTAAAGGAATTTCAAAGCCTAGAAAAACAGTTGTTGTGTCTAGAAGTCCGAACTTCTCTCTGCCAGCAGAAGGGTGGACGTGCTGGGCTCTGGCCTCAGAGTTTGAAAGGAGATTGTCCTGCTGTCCCCGGCTAGAACTCGGGGCCCGAGTTCGATTTCATCTTCATACTGACGATACAATTCTGGGCAAGGGCCTGTATCTTCATCTTGATTTTCCCACTTGCATCTGAAGTTAATTTCACCAGCCTGCTTAGCAGGGACACCAAGGATCCCAGCCAAAGGGATAAACACAGTTACTCAGACGCCTATCAGAGCCGTCTTGTTATGGTTCTCAAAGATGTTTTGGGAAGGGGAGTAGCCCAACCAGCGAAAATCCTGAGAGTCTGGTTTCTTGGAGCATCTGCTCCCCGCCCTGGCCCAAGCTCTGCTTTCTCCACAGCCTGTTACTCCACCCTGTTGACCGTGTCCCTGGGCCCCAGACCCTGGTGAAGTCACATGTCTGGGGGCCCAGGATGCAAGAGACAGCCTTGTGATAGAAGATAAGAAGTGGGGATCCGATGGTTCAGAGGCCCTGGGGGGAGAGGTAGGGGCTCCAAGGCCCACTTCACACACTCCACGGTGTTGCCTGGAGCCAGCCCACTCCATCCTGGTGTCTGTTTCTTCCCATCCTGGGTGTGGAGGAACATGGTCCCCCCTCACCCCCCGCTCATATGAAACAGGGATACATCCCCTTGGTTTTGGTCTTCTGGGAGTTTTTCAGGACTACAGATGTCAGGGCTTCTGCTGGTATCAGTACCAGTCAGTTGCAGGTCAGTTCAAGACACTACTTAGTCCTCCCTAGTCCTTCTTCTGTCACTGCAGCAACAATTAAAATGGCTCTAGTGTTGCCATGGAAACAGAGTCATGACCAGGGCCTGTGGGAGCAACAGAAAGACCAGGCTTGGGGACAGGAGAAGATGGGGCCAAAACCCACCGCTCTGGAGGCCCTGAGTGGTGAAGAGAAAACCAGGACATTGTCCAGGGAGTCAGACATCTGACCCCTGCTTTACATGGTCTTATAAAAGGTTTCCCAGGGGGCGGGGGCTTGGTGGGGAGGCCCCAAGTGTGTTCTCTCACTAGGTAGGAAGAGAAGGCTGAGCCCACTGTCTTTATCCATCCTCCCGGCCCCACCCAAGCCACGGGGTTCATAGCTCTGCCTGGGGCCCAGCACGTCACACCTGATGCCCGTTGGTGGCAGTCGTGCCCCCTCAGAAGTGCAGTTGGTGCCTGTGCAGGGGCATATCCTGCTCGTCACCTTAGTTTCAAAATCAGAGGCTAGTCTTACTGTCATTAGCTTTTAATCAGCAGCCTGACATCTGCTCACCTAGGTTTTACCAGAAAGTGTAAACTTGGACTTGCCGCTGTTCAGTTCTCATCAAAACCTTGGCAGTACGAAAGAATATGCCACGGAACATTTCCGAAAGGATATGGAGACCATCTATTTCTCTAAAAGTCGCGACCAAACCAGACCCTCAGAAGATTGCAGACTTAGACCAGCATGTGTTAACCTTTGCTAGACTTCTGTTAAATTACAGTTAGAGCTTTTGCCTTGGCCTACTTTGAAGCTGTGGCTAGAAATAGTTGGGAATTATGAAGCTTGTGCGTTTCTGCTATAGGGCTGTTGTTGAGGATGTCACCCTCTAAATCACAGTATCTAGTTAGGAGAAGCCACTAGAAGAAATTTTACCCTGGTCTCAATACTGGGAGATGCCATGCTTTGGAGAAACTAGTTTGTTTTTTGTCTTTTGAACATAATCGTGAATTGTGGTACTGGTGCTGTTTTCCTTTTTGCTTAGGCTGCTACGAAACTCAGCCGTATGTGTACGGATTTTTGCCTATTAATCTTCCATGCCCTTGGATTTTATTTGTTCTCTTTTCCTTCCTTTTCTCCGCCCCCTCCCCTTTTCCTCCAGATGCACAGGATGCATGATCTATTTACCATCGGCAATGGTGAGGCCATGTTGCAGCTCATCCCTCCCTTCCAGTGCCGAAGACACTGCCACTCTGTGGCAATGCCACTAGAGTCAGGAGATATCGGTAGGTGGGACCCCAGAAGGGCAAGGTCAGCCACAGGATCTTTTTAGTTTTTAACTCAAAAAATTTTGTAAGAATTAAGTATTCCCTTCACAAAGATTCAATGGGTTCAGAAATAGCCTTTTTTTAATTAACCAGGATCAATATTTATGCTTAGACGGAACAAATATTGAAGAAATATAGCAGAGAAAAGTGTCTTGTATATATATTTGCAATGCATGTGTCCATTGGCCATAGAAATTTCAAGTTAGAGGGGTTATGGAGAATATTTCAAGCAATCCTTTATTTTACAGATGAGATCGAGAACCAGAGAGGGGAAGTGAACAATCTGAGGCCTCACCACCAGTTAGGCAGGGAATCAAGTCTTAAGTATCCCGTTTAACAGTCAAGCAGGGGAGGTACAATTCCAGATTCGAGGAAACCCTGTCTGTGCCCGTTTTGCTAATGAAGCAGTGCGAGCTGTATGTCAGGGCAGCAGCCACACAAGGAAACGGGCCCTTCTGTGTGGTTCCCACAGCCAGCTCACAGCCCCGCAGCCATGACTCACCCTTGGCTCCGTGGTCTCCCAACTGTGATTTCTTCTGTGCATTATATTCTGAAAAATCTGTTCCAGAGAAACAGGTTTAAACCAACTGCTGTTAGTAGTAGCCAGTTTGCAGAGTATTCTTGGCAGAAGCAAATAAGTCAGCAAGCATCACTATTGCCTCCCTTGTTTTTCCTGCCTCACAAGACCTGGGGGACGCCTGGAGGCCCCGGCAGAGCCCAGTTGATTTTCAAATTGATTTCTTTTAATTTGCCTGTTCAGAAGACCCAGTCCCTAGAAACTTGTCACCTCATTTGGAGGAAGGGTGCAGACCACAGACTGCCAAGGTTTGATCCAAGTTATATAACTTTTATTTCAATTTAGAAATGAAAAAATAAAAACGCAGAAATTAAACATTAACTGATAATGGAGCACAACCGGCCCCGCCCTTGGGAATTACTGCATAAAGAAGATTCTCGTGTAGAAAGTGTTCTGAACCTATTTTCCTGTAGGGGAGTGACCCTTCCATGAGGTGTGACTGTTGCACGAGTCTGCATGGCATTTGGGTTGGGAGTGTGTAGTGTAGTTGTGCTTGGAAAAGTTTCTGTCTTATATTCTACAAATGATTGACAGTTCAGACAGCTGCAGGAACACCTTCATTATCCAAATTCCAGGTTGCCAGCTTCCACTAGCATCTAGAACGCCAATCACACAATTAGGGGAAAAGAACAATATGGGTGACTGGCAGTGATCAAAGAAGCTTTGAGCATGCAAGTCCGGTGGGGATAAGTCCAGAAGAGCCTAAAACCCAGAGCCTGTCACCTGCCGTGCTCTGCCGACCAGAAGGAAGGGAGCCATGTAATTGGCAGTGCCCACGGAAGACCAGCCACATGGCAGGAATCGGGGGAAGGGACAGGAGATGGAAGAGAACAAGAGGAAGGGGCGAGTCTGGGAGAAGGACGGGCAGGGTGGGGTGTGGAGAACAGTGGGTGCCTGAAGCAGTGACAGGAATAGAAGGATGGCTGCAGCTGCCACAGTTCCAGATGAGGACAGGAAAGCAGACCCTGACAGTGGAGGAGAACAATTCAGTGGTTGTAGGACAGATGGCAGCTCTAGCTCCTCCGGGACCCATAAGAATGGCTATGTGACAAGCAAGTTCTGTGTTTTTTGACAAAATAAGCATTGTTCTCAGAACGGGGAGGAGAAGGGACACGATTACAGACACCAGAAGAGCTGTGGTGGGAGGCATTTCCAAGAAGGATGTAGGGTCGCGCTCCTGAGCCCACACGTCTGCTAGGATAGCGCCATCACTGCTCGCGGTGACCTTTCCTGAGTCACCAGGTAGAGGTTAAATTCTGTTTAATGCTCTCCATTTAAAGATGAGTAGGTACATCATACTCTAGAAAAATTTCCATCAGGAGATTATGGAAGTCTTCAAGTTTTTAAGTTTACCCTCCTAGCCCACTCAGGTGATACAGACCAGTGTTCCTGAGCAGTTCTCCAGATCATTCATGACCCCCGAGTGGAAACAGCCTCTTGGAAAGACAAATCGGGCTCCCTGGGCCAGTTGACTTGGAGAAATACCTGTCTTGTCAATACACAGCACAATTAGTCCACAAAAGGCCCCCAAAAGCTTTCGAGGAGCCTCACACTTGCCACACTTACTTGACCATGGAACCCACTTTCCTTGGACTGTTTTACAGGGTTCTGCTGTTTGCAGATGACAATTTAGACAATGCTGGTTTGGGTTAATGGGTGGTTTGTAATGAGGCCGTAGCGTAGAGCAGCTCTGGAGAGCTGGCTACCGGGTCCCACTGCTCCGCAGAACCAGTCCTGTCGTCTTGCTGAAAAAGGAGACCAGCCTGAGAAGTGATGCCTCATCCCGAGCATCCCGCCTGCTGAGCTGTCGTTCAGTTATGCAGGTGAGGGCTGGAGATGAGGCGCTTCGGTTGAGAGTAGCTCCTGTTGGCTGTCCGGTGACAGAGGACTGATAGTAACGGAACATTGATGCCCTTCAGAGCAAGCTCTTCCTGACTCCGCAGGTGTGCCCTGAGCTCAGCTCCGGCATGCCTGCTCAGCTCATGCCCGCAGGTGTGGCCAGCCCCTGACGTTCACACGCTGTCCTGTTGCTGTTTCCCTTCAAGGCTATGCAGGTGCCACCCACTGGAAGGTCTACATTATAGCCAGAGGGGTGCAGCCCTTGGTCATCTGCGATGCAACCGCCGTCTCAGAACCGTAGGAAACAGTACCGTACAGAGGAACAACTTTGCGAGGCGAAGACCAGATTGAAAGGAGGATATAAAAACAAACGATGAAACCACTTTCCAGGGGTTGGTTCCTTAGTTCCCTGCCCTGTGCATGTGTGTGCAAGCCCTCTGTGCGCTGGAGGCGATGGTGAGCCCGGCCCGCCCGCCTCTTCCAGCCCCGCTGCTGGGCCACGACTGTGCCAGGACCTGGCTGGGAGACACTGTTCTGCCACCATAGCCTGGCAGCTGCCCTTCAGGCCGGGCGCAGGGTTGGTGCCTTCCCTCCCTGCATGGCATGACCCCCTCTGCTGGCTCCTGGCCACAGAGAGGGTAGCCCACAGGTCCTGACTTCAGAGCCATCCTTGACTGCGTGTCCTGTCTTCCTGGCCACACCACCTGCAACTTTTTCAGGAAAGCTATGGCTGATTAAAGACGTTGTTGCAGTTTCCTAACAAGAATGGAACCTATAACCAGTGAAAAAAGATCAGATAACCTCAGATTGCACTCAAGAAAGTGCACTTCTTTCCCAGCGTCCATGGCTGTTGGAGTCTGCTGCCAGGCTGGAGTCTGGCTACAATTGCAATGGGCATTCCTAAAATAATACTTTTCTCCATTTACTGGGTTCTGATGCCTCCCCCTCCCCCCGCCCCCCCCCCACACACAACTCCTTCCCTTCTTCCTTGCCTGTTGGGGGGGTTGGGGGGGCGGTTTCTCAGCAGCTGGGCTCTGGGTCCCCCTTCCCTTGGCTGGGCCAGACCCCCTTACTGATGAGGCTGCACCATTCCTGTCAGCTGTGTTGCTTTTACGAAGTGTCTTCGGAGAGGGATGAGTTAGAGTGCTGGCCTGGGAAGAGGGTGCCTCCCCAGGTTTGATCTTTCGGGTCTGACTCTGCAGGAAAGATGTTTTACAGATGTGACAAGCTGATGTTGTAATGTGGTTGGGGAAGGAACTCCAGACCCAGAGTGTTTGCCAGCTGGGTGTGCGACTCTGATCCTCTGTCTTAAAATGATCTCTTTGTGCTGGGAAACAAGGTGAGGTGTTTTGATTTTTTGTAATAATGTAAAGCTATATCCTTTTGAGTAGGTAATTCACTATGCTCATTGTTTCCCTTAAGTGTTTTTAGTAGGTGTGAATCAAATCAAATGGTGTAAAAAGGACACTCTTTTCTTGTTTCCTTCTTTTCCTTTATTATTCCTCTACCGACACTGCTAGATATCGGGCCTCTGATCGTGCCGTCGCCGAGATGAAGGAAAACCAAGCCACTCTGTGGCGCCTGATTCTGAGTGGCAGAAATCGCATGGACACAGGAGGTGTCTGTGTCAGAGTGATGGTCCAGAGACAGGCAGTGGTGAGGGACGCGGGTGTGCCTCCTCCCGGGTCCTCTGCATCCCGGAGGCGCCCCCACATCTGTCCCCAGGCCCTGTTTCTCTGCACATCTGAGCAGCAGTGGGGATCCCTGGGCGCCTGAACCGCCTGTTTGTGGGCTTCGAAAGGACAATCAGGGTTCACAGAACTCAGGGTGGAAACACTCAGAGCCGCCTCCGCAGGCGTGATTGAAACACGGATGAACTGTACCTGAGGGAATTCGCCCTTAAAAGAACCAGCGCCTTGTGTTGGTTAATGCAGGAGAAACAAAGCCTTTTGTACACATAAAAGTCACAGCTGCGAAGCAGTTAGGATTTAAGGGGTTTTACATCACAGGGATCATGGAGAGGCCAGCTTCCTGCACGCTTTTCAAGCCTTTGCCGTGTCCTTATCCCTTTGCCGCACTCGGGGAGAAGGGAGTATATGTAAACAAGTCCTTCAGAGGCTTCTCGGAGTTTTCCTTAATCAGGCAGGCCCCTGTGGGTTAAGAAAAGAGAGACTTCCTGAGGAGCAAAACAACTTAATGATGATTGAGAATTCCTGTTTCCTTTTTATGAATTACTGTCTTCCTTCTCCATTTCACTCCTGCCCTCTACACCTTACATGTTCGTGCAATATCCACTTCAGCTCAAAACTTGGAAATCTCAGAAAGCTTTGCATGTGTTGGTGTGTGAGGCGTTCCCAGCCCCCCCCAGCTCCTGAGCTGTCTACAGTTCAACAAAGAATGGTGTGGCAGCAGACAGAGACGTGTGTGCATGTGCTACTCATTTGACTGAAAATCTATCCAGTTCAGAATTGAATGTAGATTTATGTTAGCAGAGAACTTCTCCAAAGAGTTTTCTGCTCCTAATTACGGGATACATAGAAGCGATTCGCCTTCTTCTCAAGGTAATCTGATCAGCTGACCCTACCAGGGACCAGTGCTATAGGAATGGCCTGGGGTTGCCAGCCGGTCCCTTTCTGGTTGTCCACAGCTTTGTGTGAGGGTGCTGCGGGATTTTCTCTGCTCACCTAGCTCTCAACTCGCGAAGCAGCAGATGACCCCCCCACATGACACGTGTGGGAACGAGGGTCATTAATGAGGAAGGGTCGGGGATGCAGGGGGACCTCCTAACCAATTCCCCACCTGCACCACCACAGTAAGAACAAAGCCACGGCCCTCAAAACAGGAACTCGCTCATGAGTTGGTTGGGTATTTACTAAGAGGTGATGTGTGACCTCCACACGTGGCTTAGGTTCCCTTTCTTACAGTCTCCCAGAACAGAGTCTCTTGTCCCCAGAAAAAACAGCTGTAAGGGGAGAAGGGCTGCTTGGGCACCAGTGTGGGCCTATATGTCCAGATGTCCAAGTCTCAGGAGTCGAGTGTGAGACAGACATTCACCTGTTCTGGCTGATGAAAAGAGGCAGAGCTTATCCTTTCCCCACACCCATTTTGTTTAGGGAAGGAAAAGTAATACAATAATGGTTTATGAAAACAGAATCCACCTGTTCGGTGATACATAAAACAATCTATGAAACTGGCAGACGGGCTCATCTTTTAGGAGAAAGGAATAACATTTGTGGAGTCCATGATGTCCTTTAATCTTTATTCAGTCCTGTGCAGTAGGTATTAGATCCTCATTTCACAAGTAAAAACCAGGGCTTGGGACAGTTAAGTGCTGGTTGGTAAGTAGTTGGTTCTGCAGCATATAGTTTTCCTGCCTCAGCTCAAGCGTGGTGCCCAAGAACTAAGGTGGCTGACTCGACTTGGGTGAGCCCTACTGGGGTAGGAGAGCCTAGGGGTAGGGTCAGCAAGCCAGGAACTCTTCAGCGTTTGTTTTTAAAACTGGACAGAAATGGAGGAGGAGAGCATCTAACCAGATGATTTTATAAAAAGGCTTTCCCTTTTTCCCTCCCCATTTGAAAACCCTTTCAGAGGGAGTGTGGCTGGAACACAACTCTGTCCATCCTTTTCCCATTGTTCCACGTTTCCAGATGTATGACCAGAAGAGGGACTCTGCCCAATTCCAGTTGTGGGTCCCCTTGGAGTTTACATCACTTGTTTTTCAGTTCTTGGTCTTCTAGTCTTCCCTCCCCAAATCCAGCATAGGAACAATTATTTTAAAACAAAATCTCAAGTTCCTCAGCTGCAGGTGATGGAATGACATCAGTCATTCTAACGTCGTCTGGGTGAGAGTTTGCTTATTTAGTCAGTGGCTTCCGTCATGAACACAGAAAACCCCAAAGCAGATGATCGCTTCTCATCGAACCCTTGCCCAGCAGGAGGAGGCCAAGTTTTAGGGGAGAGGGAGGGAAAGCTGCATGTCTGGGTGCACGGGCAGACAATCTCATCTGCCTTTTGAGAATCAGTTATTAAACAGGGGTCTTTTAAGCTTTTGAGTTCTAGTGATGGAGGAGAAGCTCCTGAGTTCACAAGTTCCACACTCGTTAACTTTCAGTGGCCACCCATCACCCACTAAAATTGGTTGACAAAAGAGAGCCGAGATGTACCTTGAAACAGTACGTTGGCTGAGATCCTCTCCGTGCTTGGACCTGCGCAGATTATGTAGAGAGCCTAGGCACGGCAGGGCCAGGAAGCTAGGAAGGTGAGCTGCTTATGGGGAGAACCCTGAAAAAGGCGGGGCTCTGGGCATGTGCTGTGTCCCCATCAGCTCAGGTATCCCTGGCCACCTCACCCCCAAGTCTCCTGATACCCAGCAGCTCCTTCCACAAAAGCATCTCGGAGAAGATGGACAGATCCTCTGTCAGTCCTCCCTGGACAGTGTGGCTTGCAGTGCTGGCCTTGTGAGAAACCCTCCAGCCAGCCTGTCTGTCGTCCAGGTCCCTCAGCGTCTGGCTTCCCTGCCCTGCATAATTGAAGCATTAGAGCTAAATACATCTGTCATCTTCCTTTCTCTGGAGACGGGAACTGTCCAGACCTTGTCAGAATAGTGGAGAGAAGAAATATTACGTAACTCCAGTCAGAGGCCTGGTACTGTCCAGAACTGGCGGGGCTGGCCCGTCGAGGCCATTCCTCCTGCGATTAGCGCATCTGTCACTCAGCCGGCATCCATCCAAGAGTGAGCCACAGCTGCGAGCAGCCATGCAGAGGAGGGAAACCAGTTGAGCTTGAGTTTTAAACAAATTGGGGGAGTCAGGGCATCTGCTTTGTGCCAGGCTTAATCTCCCTCCTTACTCTCCTCATAACGAGTCTGGGGGTCAGTGAGGTCATCCTATGAAGCCACCCTAACTCGCGACTGCAATGTCCCAGCCTGGAAACTTCAGCCCAAGGGCACTCGCAAACGTTTGACGAACCAGCGGTCACTTCCCAGTCTCATCATAAGTGAGGTGCTCTTGGAGATAACCCTGTAGCGAATGAAAAATGGGGGGCTCTGGGAATGTGCTGTGTCACCATCAGCACGTGTATCCCCTGCTGTCTCACCCCCAGTCTCCTGATAATCCAGCAACTTTTCTCCAAACTTCTTTCTGTATAGTTTCACCCTCAGAAAAATGCTGGCTGTGACCTCTTCTCCCTCCCTCGCTGCTGCGGGAAGGTCAGTGACAGCCCGGGGGAGAAGACTGGAGAGGCAGAGGTAAGCCAGAGGCTCTGCTGAGCCTCCTCCCTGCTGTCATCAGGCAGAGGAGCCAGACAGCTGCAGTCCATCTTCAGGGGGCCAGGAGGGTGGGCCCAGGTGGGAGATGGACGTCTGTCCCAGCCACTCGTGCTCCACACAGTCTAAGCTGTTAATGTGTGTTCCGTGCAGAATGTGGGCAGTAACTTAATGCACTGCAAACTTGTAAAGACCTCCACCATGTAAAGAATGTATGCAAATTCAAGTTTTATGTAATGGAATGGAAGTTTTTACTTTTTACAATTAAAAGTGTATGTTGGTTGATAACTTTCCTATGTTTGGTGTCATTCTTTAGTTTCCAGTTTCCTCTTTTCCCGTAACTCAGGAGTCTTCTGGCCACATCCTGTTCATGAAGCAGGCTTTCCAGGCTCTTCTGTGGGTGTCCGGTCACCTGTTCCACCTGGCCTTGGTCCTCAGGTTCTCACCCAGCTTTGTCTGCACTTGTATTCAGACTCACCTTTTATCCCCATCCTAGCCCTCTTGCCCACTGTTGCTTCCGATCTGCTGTGTTTCATGAATTCTCAAACCTCAGTCCTGCACTTTGCCCAGAATTCAAACGAGACCCTACACACCTTTTTCCTTCTCACCAGCCAGCTGCACATGGCCCAGATGCCCTCACAGTGTCGCCTCACCCATGGATGTCCTCGGTTCTCATAGGACGGCTGCCAGGTCCCCTTGCTGGCTCACCCCAGCTGCCACCAGATTAGGGTCATTCTCGGCACTCAATTAACTCAATGGACATTTGATTTAAGTCATTTTTGTTTGTGCATTTTTTGTAATTTCTTTTATACATAGTTTTATATAAATGCATGAATATAACCATTTCTTATAAGTATTTAGTGTCCTGTTTTATTTTCCTTTATTCTTTGCTTCATCCTCTTCCCTCTCCCCTACCGTACTCCTCCCGTGTCCCAGGTCAGGTAAATAATATATATGCAGCCATACTCTGCCATGTACCAGGTGTGATCAAACAATATGGTGAATGTTTAAATAAAAATTATTACAGTTAAAGACACATTGCCATTAATTATCTTCAAAATACTCTCCCTCGCTTTGAACACATTTATCCCATCGTTCTTGCCACTTTCTGAAGCAGTTTTGGAAGTCCTCTTTTGTGAGTGTCTTTAGTTGTGCTGTTGTGGCTGCCTCGATGTCCTGAATCATTTTGACTTTGGGGAAGAGCCAGAAGTTGCACGGTGCCAGATCCGGGAATAAGGTGGGTGAGGACACACCATAATGTTTTTATTTGACAGAAATTGCCGTATATCAGAAGTGATCTGTGACACAGAGCACTGTCATGATGGAGGATAACTTACAGCACACTTTAAAACACCTTCTTTCCACCGTAGCTCACACCAGACTGACTGCACCAAACAAGTTGAAACTTGTCACACACTGTTACTAAGTTTCAAAGCACCGCTTCCCCTATTGAAGATCCCTGCCTTTCCACTTAATGGCACTTGGCAGCAGCATTCACTGTATTTTATGATCACAACAGAAAGGCTCCGCATCACATACCACTTCTGGTACTGCAATTTCTATTAAATAAACACATTATGGTGTGTCCTCATCCACCTTATTCACTGGATCTGGCACCATGCGACTTCTGGCTCTTCTCCAAAGTCAGAATGATTCAGGACATTGAGGCAGCCATGACAGCGCAACGAAAGACACGGAAGAGGACTTCCAGAACTGCTTCAGAAAGTGGCAAGAACCATGGGATAAGTGTATTCAAAGCGAGGGGAAGTATTTTGAGAATTAATGGCACTGTGTCTTTACCTCTAATAATTTTGTAAAATTTAAACATTCACCGTATGTTTTTTTATCACAACTTGTATCTTTCCAGTTTCCTCCATGCTCTCTAATCATAATTCATAAATCACAAGGTTTTTGTTGCTGCTTTACCAAGAATGGGACTATATTACAGGCACTTGATGTTTCTTGCATTGCTTAGTAACTCAGAGTTCTCTTCAAGTCAGCTGGCATAGCTCTAATCCATTCTTCTTAATGGCTAATGTTCCATGGTGTGGATATGCTATCATTTATTCACCTGTTCTGTTATGGATGATAAATCACATCTTGTTTCATGGATCATGTATCTGGTGTTTTATCCGTAAAGGCATCTCCATACCCAAGGTCATCTATGTCATCTTCTAAGAGTTTATAGTTTTTCCTTTTACATTTAGGTCTATGATCCATTTTGAGTTAATTTTTGTGAAGAGCATAAGGTATGTGTTTAGATTCATTTTGTTGCATGTAGATGTCTAGTGATTTCATCACCATTTGCTGAAGAAACTATCTTTTCTCCGTTGTGTTGTCTTTGCTCCTTTGTCTAAGATCGGTTGACTGTATTTATGTGGGTCTACTTTTGGGCTCTCTCTTCTGTGTTACTGACCTTTAAGTCTTGAAATCGGGTAGTGTCAGTTCCCTGACTCTGTTCTTCTCCAATATGAGTTGGTTATTCTGTGTCCTTTGCCTCTCCATATAAACTGTAGTATCAGTTTATTGACATCCACCAAATAACTTCCTGGAGTTTTGATTCGGATTCCGTGGAATCTGTAGATCAAGTTGCATCCAGGTTGTTTTAAATTAGAAATTCCTATTCCATGATTATATTTTTGAACTTAACTATGTCCTCTTTTGCTCAGTTTGAATTCCAGTTTATTACTGCACATTCCTCCAACATGACACATGCCCTTTCTTAATAAATCACCCTGACAAACCTCTAGATACCATGTCGAAGACAGATATTTCACCAATCTAATTTCACCAAAAATAATGACTTATTTTTGTAAAAATGATATATTCTTTGTATAAGAATCAAAGACAGTTTGGGTGATCTTATGAAAACCTCCACCCACAGATAACTACTAACACTAGGTGAACAACATTCTATGCGTCTCGAGGATACTTCTAGTTAGAAGGCTAGATAGACATGCTTTTATTAAAATGGGACCTGTCACGCTACTTAAAAAATAAAAGTACTAAATCAATTTTATGCGACTCTAACAGAAGAAAGAGAAATAATATTAGTTCCTAAAAAAGCTCTCTGAAGTTACAATTATGAGAAACATTAAGAAACTAGAATTGTTCTTACTAAGGTATTTTTTTTTTCAGATGACTTGGTTCAGGCTCTGAAGATGAGGAAATTGCTTGCTCTTTTTCCCACCTTATGTCTTCCTCTACTTCCCAGTTTCTATTAATTCTACCTATATTGATATTGTCAACATCTGTGCATTTTCTTCCTCTCTGAAACCATAACTCTCATGGTTATTTAGCCTTCATTTTATATTTAAACTTACTTGTGACTTACCACCAATACTTTTGCCATCACTTCTTCATTCCAGAGTTGTTTTTAAACTCTTGGTTGGTTGAATTTCATCATTAAGTTATCAAGGATGGCTCACGAATGCTGTATTTTCTGTGGGTGAGAATATTTTTGTGGTCTTTATATTTGAATGCAACTTGGCTGAGTAAACTATTCTTGGACCACAGTTTCTTTTGCTCAGAACTTTGGAGACATTTCTCCATTGTCATTTGGCAACACTGACTATTGGTGGGGACAAGACAGGCCAGCCTAAGATACCCCTTTAAAATGAAAGTGACTTTCCTGTTTTTCTTTTTTTCCTTCTTTTTTTTTTTTTTTTTAAAAAAAACAAACGTTTACAGAGGGTGCCAAAAAATGTATACACATTTTAAGAAAGGAAATAATTGTATTAAAATTGTAATACTCAATATATACTGATAACAAAAGATGAATACAAGTCATGTGTATATATTTTTTGGCATGCCCGGTATATACCTGAAGACTTCTGTCTTTCTTGTTCTTTATCAGTTTTTCCTGGAACAAGGTGTGTTCTTTTGAGTTGCGATTCTGTTCTTCATTCTTGGGAAGATGTCTTACATTTCTTTATGAATACTTTTCCCCCCTCATCTGTTGGGTTCTGTTTCAGATTCTGTATTTCTTCATTTCATTGTCTTGATCTTTTATGACTATTGTCTTCTGTCTTTTTAATGCTTGTCTCTTTTCTCATTTACCATAATTACCTCTAGCCTTCCCTCTATATTAATTTATTTTCCAGCCATACTTATTCATTGTTTTGTTATTTCTGATGTATTACTTTTATAAAGATCCTTCATTTTGTTCCCCTTTTATCTCATTTTTTGTCATTTTATCTTTGCTTACTTTCTTGAATCCATGTTGTTATTAAATTTTTCTGTAGCTCAAAATGCTACAGGGAATTTTTTTTTCTGTTCCTTGGATTAAATTTTCTTCTAGACTTGGTTTTCATCAATCACATGCCTGTTCCTTTCTTTCATTTTTTTTTCTCATATGTTTCTGTAGCTATTGTGCCACTTCTTTTCAGTGTCTCAGGCTTAATGTAGCAGCTCTGGCCAGACCTTTTGTTTGCTTCTGTTTAATCTGGGTATATCCTCAATTCTCACAGTATCTATACCCACCACTAAGATTTAACAAATGTTAACAGTTTACCATATTAACGAAGTATGGATGTATGAAACCCATTTGCTATAGGCATAGCTAGGAGACATTGCAGACCACCACAATAGAGCAAGTATGGTAATAAAGTGAATTGTCATCTTTTTGCTGGTGGAGGATCTTGCCTTCCATTTGTAAAAACTGCAGCATCTGTTGAAGCACAGTAAGCTCAGTGCAACAAAAGCCCCTTCTCTGCTCTTCAAACCCGAGGCCTCTGCTCCCCAGGGAGACAGCTGAGACTCTCACCTTCCTTTCCCGACCTCCAGCTGACTTTCTCCCTCTTCACTCAGTCCTAATGGGGAACTCCCATTTTCTTAACTATCTACCATATTCCATCTTCCCTTGTTTAAAACAATCCTTATTTTCCACCCCCACCTAGAGAAGGTACTGAAAACTAAGTTAATGGAAACCTAGTGAGTGTAAGAAAATACAGCATTTATCTAAAAACCAACTCAGTCAACCCTTCCTTTCCAACCACTCAGACATGTGCCCACACACAGGGCCTCCTTGCCCCTCAGGAGCCTGCCCCCCAAAGTGGAAGGGCTGGGGACTCGGTAGGAATCCCAGTTCTGGCTTGCTAGGAGAGTTACTTTGGGGAGTTCCACTGACTGTGCTGGTTTGGTTTCCTCTTCCCAAAGTCAATGCAGCTAATCCCGTCCCCGGTGGGTCAGTATAGATACCAGAGGCCATGTGTGTGAGTTGCCCGCTCTGTCCCTGCCCAGAGCAGGGTCTCAGTGCACGTTCTCCCCTTTTCCTCTCGTCCTCAGCCTGCTTCCTCTCATGCTTAGAGTCTGCCCTGCACTGTGGACAGGCCTCCCCCAGCCTCAGCAGCCATCCTCCAAATGACCAGGAGCAGAGCCAGACCAGACTCAAAAGATTGACCCGCCCTCCTTCGTGAGGAACAGGTGAGGACGCTGAGGGCTGTAGTTGTGGCTGAATCAGGTGTAGAGGAACCTACCCAGTGCTCCTGACCGCCAACCAGCCCCCTGAGGCTTAAGGAAATGCTGTCCATTTCTGCTCCCCACCCCGCTCCGTAGTTCTCTTCTTGGTTCTCCTTAGCCTCGTTCCATTCCCAACCCTCGGTAAAAATCCCATAAGGGATATCACCTCCTAGCCCCGCACCAAGTTCAACCTTCACCCTCTTTGCTGACTCCCAGCATTTCATGCTTTCCTTCATTCTGTTTGACCTGGGTTTGAGAGACAAGGGCAAAGCTCATTCTTTTCAGCTGAACCCATCCCTAGCTCCTAGAGGCCAGGCCCTTTGAGATTCTGTCAGAAATCTTCCGCTTCTCCTGTCCTCTGGGTCCCTAACAGTGCACGTGGACAGAGGTGGCCACATTTTCCTTCTATCCACACACGTCCCTTCCTGACTGAGGACAAGACTCTACACAGATGTGTAGCCCAACTGCATACTCAGGAGACCTCAGAGAAAACTGCCTTGGTCCATGAATACCTGTGTGTCCCCAGGCACCCCTACCCCTGCCCGACCCCCAGTGCCCAGCAGCTCTGCCCTCGCCAATCTGCAGGCATCTCCAGTCCAGAGCTGGGCAAAGCACCAAGGGCTGTGTGTGTTAGGCTTCCGGCCAGATGTCCAGCGTTAGGCCCTCAGGGTTACAGAAAGGCGTGTGGCCCAGCCCCTTGACGGTTAATCATCTTGTTGAGGAGACATGGGACCTGGGTAAGGTGCATTTTAAGAACTAAACACAGAGAAGCAAAATGCTCTCTGAGAAGTAAACCATATCACTACAAAATGAATCGGAACAGACATGCAAAGTCACGAAGAAATGGTTCCTAGACGACTGAAATCAGAATTGAGATACGACACAGAGAAACATTACTATAAAGACTGTGCCCAGCAGAAGATGGGGAGAGTGGCCACCAATGGAAGGCCAGAAAAGGGAGGGCCTTGCAGGCAGCGCTGGCGGTGCCCATCTGACTGGAGAGACAGTGCACGCAGGCGGGTGGCATAACCGACCTTACCCACACCTCTCTGGACTCCAAAGCTTCATCCATGCTAAGCTGCAAGAGGAATTCAGAGAGCCGGCAACTGGGGTGGGAAAAGCCAGGCTGGGAATCCCATGTGGTCAGGCTCTTCATGAGCGTTTCCTGACTGAATGTTGCAGAACCAAAAATGACCCCAGAGAAAGGGAGGCCTGAGCTGGGCCCTCAGAGATATTAATGCACTCGAGTATTAAGTGGGAGAGGGACAGGAAGATAGACATTCCAGAATGAGGGGGTGGGTGCTTTACATGAAAAATGAAGGCACAGAGGTAGGAACAGCATGACATGTGCAGAGGACCAGAAGGAGGTCAGCAAACACAGGACCAGATGGTGGCGGCCTAGAGTCCAAGCAGAGGAGTTGAAATCAGATTCGACAGGCAGTGGGAGCTATTGGTTTCCTGAGAAGTAAAGACACAGGATGAAAGTGGTATTTGAGAGTCATCAACCTGGCGGGGTGGACAGAGGATGCCAGAAGAAGAATGGTTGTGTGGCGGGAGAGAGACGGGCCAGGCAGGCAGCGAGGAGGTGCCGAGTAACCCGGGCGTAGGGTCATGGGACTGTCCACCTCAGTGGGCTGTGGAAATAAAGAAGTTAGGAAAGGTATACAGATATGTACAAAAAGGATTGCCACAGCGTCATTTGTATTGGGGGGAAAGGAAACCACCCAAATGTCCATGAGTAGGAAAATGGGTAAATAGGTGGCTATATATTCATTATTGTAGAATATTGTACATCAGGGAAAATGAGCAGTGTAGCTCTCTAAATGCCTCGATATCAAGAAATCTTAGGAAGAAAGGCACGCAGGCAGGCAGGAAGGGAGGGAGGGAGGGAGGAAAACAGGAAGGAAAGAAGGAGGGGAAAAACAAGTTTTAGAGGAATCTAACCTATGCTGTCCAATGCAGTAATCTCTAGCCACATGTGGCTATTTAAACTTTAATTAAAATTAAAGATGCAGTTCCTTAGTCACACCAGCCACATTTCAAGGCTTGATAACCACATGCAGTTAGTAGCTACCGTGACAGCACAGATAAAGAACATTTTTCACCATTACAGTTCCTTTGGAGATCGTTGATGTTTTTGTTTGTTTTTTTTAATTGGGGAACAGTATGTTCCTCCAGGGCCCATCAGCTCCAAGTTGTTGTCCTTTAATCTAGTTGTGGAGGGCGCAGCTCAGCTCCAAGTCCAGTCACCGTTTTCAATCTTTAGTTTGCAAGAGGCACAGCCCACAATCCCGTGTGGGAATCGAACCCACACCTTGTTGTTGAGAGCTCGCGCTCTAACTGACTGAGCCATCTCACCGCCCCAGCACTAATGTTTTTTAAACATACACAATATGACATATTGTGCGCCATATTTATGACATACTGTGTATCACATGACACATGATACAGAACGTATAGTAAAAGTACAATAGAAATCACGCAAATGTGAAACAACAAATTCAGACAGGAGTTATGTCTGAGAAGATTGTTTGGGATCAGACAAGGGACCCTGGGAGCTTCCATGTTTTACCTGTTAAGCCAGGTGGTGGCTACATCAGTGCTCATTATATTGTCACCTATACTTTCATGGGCCTGAAGCATTTCGTAGTAAAAAACATTTTTAAAGAATATGGGCTGGACATGAGGGACACTATGATGGGGACTGAATACAGGACAGGCAGGAGATGAAATGACTTGAATTTCTTGTCTGGGAGACTGGGAGAAGGGGATGGTGTGGGGACATCTGACCTTCCTCCTCCTGGTATCCACAGTCCCCCGTGTGCCGTCCAGCTGCTCCCTAATCCTATGTCCTCATAGACACTCTTCTCTGGTCCTTGTTTGCTACCTGGTGACCTGGCTTCCAGAAGCTATGACAGGGTCGGTCACAAATACCCCCACAGGCTGGCCTCCTGCTGGTCACACACACCTCCTGGGTGTCCGTCCTGCTTGCCCAGCCACAGTCCCCACATTCTGACCGCATGTCCCTTCCCACAGGCTCCCTCCCCTCAGCTCCAAAACCAAGCCTGGCCCCACACTCCTAAAGAGGGCCACTTATGTCTCATGAGGGTCCCAGCGAGGCCCGGGACAGCTGTGCTCTGTCAGGAATTTGCACCAAGAAGCCAGTGGCCCAGGGGAGGTCTGGGCCAGGCTCCCAGGCTTGCTTAGGCCAAGGCTCCTGGCCTTAGGCTTTGGGCACTGGCTGAGCTGGGCATTTTGGGAGGCAGAGGGAGCCTCTGGTTATGATTCGGAGCTGGCAGGGGGTCCAGGCCCTCCTCTTTGTGGCAATAGGTTGTGGTCCCCTGCCATGGGTGTGATTCCCTCTCTGCAGCACCCCTCAGTCCAGATTCTGGGAGTCATGAAACCCCAGAGCAGGAGGTTAGCAGAGCCCAGTCAGCTCCTGCAGAGGCACCCGGGAATCCTCCTGCACCCCATTCAGAAGGGCTACTAATCAAGAGCTAAGGGTCTATCATTCATTTTACTGAATTGCCCCAGCAATTCTCTGAGGTAGGTGGTATTATCCCATTTTACATATGGACAAAGTGAGGTTTGAGGGAGTAAATGATGTGTCCAGCTAGTGAATCACAGTCAGGAATAGAGCCTGAATGGATCTGACCTGTTCTGCCTCTGAACTCTCCTGACCTGCTTTTTCTCTTTTCCTCTGACTCTCATCCTGCCTCCCTGGCTTCTGTCTGATCCTCCCAGCCTCTCTGCACCTCCATCTATGCGACCCCTCCTCTGTTTCTCTCTCCTGGCCCCATCTCCTCTACTTGCCCCCCTTCCCTGACCCAGAAACACAAGGAATTCACTGTACAGGAAGATGGGCTAGGGTGCGGATACTATGGCTTCTAAATGAGTGAGTCCCATGCCCTTGGAAACTCAGGCTTGTGCAGCTCTCAGGAACAGGGTATCCCCTTCCACTGTGGCTTCTTTCCCCAGGGACCCCACACACACCATCTTAGGGGGAAGACTGTATGGAGAGGGGTCCTTGAAACTGCTCCAGGGAGAAAAAATTCTAAAGGGCTTAAATTTCTGTGAACAGGTGTCATCTTTAGTTTGAGGCAGGTGTGACAGAAAGGCGGTGTTGGGGTGGTAGGCTGGTGCGGGTAAGGGGAGGTAAAGGCAGGGAACCACCCTACAAACCAGGAAAGTGCGAGGCACTGTGGGGGGTAATGAGAGATGCTTTCTCACCTGAGCCGTCCCCCCATAATGACAGCAGTGGCTAGCCTTGGGATGGGGCCAGTCCCATATGGTTCCGCCCCATCATTACTTGTCAACAGTGCTGGACACGAGGAGCTCTGGGAGGTTCAGAGCTGCCCAGGTGGCCATGACAAGCTGTAGCTCTCACACCCATTGCTTAGGGCTGAAGAGAGCGAGAAGCAAGATGAGAGAAACCACGGGAGGGGCAATACTCTGATTCAGGACAAAATGAATTCAGTGAAAAGGAAAGGAGACGAGGTGGTCACAGCTGTCTGGGACACGGGTCTGAAAAACCAGGACAGTTTCCTGGTGAGGGGCAGCCCAGAGTGCAGGGGAAGAAGCATAAATCAAACGGGTATGAGGAGAGGGGACCTGGCATTTTCTTCGCAATGACCCCTGATTCAGAACCATCTATTTTCAGCATTTCGAAGAGACTGGTTCTCCGATACTATCGCAGGCACTTGTCTATCCTTTAAAATGATCTCGCATTTTTCTCACTGGCTGCCACCCTGGGTTTGGAGCTCACTGTGATGGAACTAAAGTAAAATTTTGTAGCGATGGTACTCCACTATTATACAATCAAGTGGCTGGGACAGCGAAAGCCAAGCTTCCAGGGTGGTTCGGAATCAGTGCCAGTGACCGTTTGTTTCCATGAGAACACAGAATGTGGCAACCAGGAACCTGGCCTGACCCTGACATCTAAATTCTAATAAAAGAGCAAGCTGAGCCACAATGGTCAGCATGGGAACTAAGAAAAAAAATATCCACAATGTAAGAAAAAGGCTTGTGCCCAAAGGTGAGGGATTCAGAGGTGTCTGTAAGACCCGAAAGTGGTTAATAACCTGATGTCTAACCAAAGGAACAGGCTGAGGAAATGACAGCACACGTACTCTATGGAATATTCTATGACCATTGAAGGCGGTACTTATAAAGATACAGAGCAAGTTGGAGAAATTATTTATGATAAATTATCTGGCAAAAAAAAGTCAGGTCCCAACATTGTACATGTACTATTGTTTCATTAAAAAAAGAAAGAGAAAAGAGACTAGGACTGTGCTTCTCAGACTATCAATGTGAAGGACAGGTTTGTTTTTATAAAATTTCTAGTCCATCACAAACCAATAGTTTTATAAAATGCCATAAAAGTAAATGACAAACATGTATCTATCCAAGGACTAGTATCTAAAATATATGTAAGGGGTGGCCAGTTATTTCCGTTGGTTAGAGCGTGGTGCTGATAATAGCGCCAAGGTTGCCGGGGTTTTTCTTTTTTAAAGATTTTATTGGGGAAGGAGAACAGGACTTTATTGGGGAACAGTGTGCACTTCCAGGACTTTTTTCCAAGTCAAGCATTGTTCTTTCAATCTTTGTTGTGAAGGGTGCCGTTCATCTTCAAGTTGTTGTCCTTTCAGTCTTAGTTGTGGAGGGCGCAACTCAGCTCCAGGTCCAGTTGTCGTTGCTAGTTGCAAGGGGCACAGCCCACCATCCCTTGTGGGAGTCGAACCGGCCACCTTGTGGTTGAGAGGACGCACTCCAACCAACTGAGCCATCCGGGAGCTCAGCGGCAGCTCAGCTCAAGGTGCCGTGTTCAATCTTAGTTGCAGTGGGCGGAGCTCACCATCCCTTGCGGGACTCGAGGAATTGAACTGGCAACCTTGTGGTTGAGAGCCCACTGGCCCATGTGGGAATCGAACCGGCAGCCTTCAGAGTTAGGAGCATGGAGCTCTAACCGCCTGAGCCACCAGGCCGGCCCAAGGTTGCCGGTTTGATTCCCGCACGGGCCACTGTGAACCGCGCCCTCCTTAAAAAAACACACCAAAAAACCCCCAAACATATATATATATATATATATGTAACCAAACATATATATATATATGTATATATGTAACCAAACATATATATATATGTAACCAAACATATATATATGTGTATATATATATATATATATATATATATATATATCAAAACTCAACAGTAAAAAACAACAACAACAACAAAAAAAAAACAGAATAAAAAGGCATGAACAAACTCTTCATGTCCTCCACACTCCTGGAGACCAGAAGTCTGAAGTCAAGGTGTCAGCAGGACCAGGCTCCCTCTGAAGGCTCTAGGGAGGAATCCTTTCTTGCGTTTTCCAGTTTCTGAAGGCTGTTACCCATCCTTGTGTTCCTGGGCTTGTAGCTGTTATCACTCCGATCTCTGCCTCCCTTGTCACACGTCCGTCTTCCATATGTGCCTGTGCCTTCTCATGGCCTTTTTATAAGGACATCAGTCATCGGGCTTAAGGCCCACCCTAATCCAGTATGACTTCACCTTAACTTGATTATATCTATAAAGACCCTATTTCCAAATAGGGTCGCATTCGTAGGTACTGGGGGTGAGGACATGAACGTATCTTTAATGGGGACACAATTCAACCCACAACAATGGTGAAAATAAGAAGTAGAGAGAATCACAAATGCTGACAAGATTGTGGAGGAACGAGACCTCTCATACATTGCAGCTGGAAAACAGTTTGGCAGTTTTTGTAAAACTAAGTAGGCACCTACCATATGACCCAGCACATTGCATTGTCGGCATTTATCTCAGAGGAATGAAAACTCGCACAAAGATCTGTACTCAATGTTCATAGCAGCTTTATTCATAAGAACCTCAACTGGAAACAACCCAAATGTTTTTCAACCAGTGAATTGTGGTACATCCATACCATGGAATACTATTCAACCATATAAAGGAATGAGCTATTGATAAATGCAACAGGCTGGATGCATCTCAAAGGCATTTATTTTTAGTGTAAAGGCCAATCTCAAAAAGTTACGTGCTCTGTCCAGATTGTGGACAACCAAGATGGTGCAGTAGGTAAACGCTGTGTTTACCTTCTCTTACAACCACATCAAAATTACAACTAATCTACAAAACAACCATTATCAAGAATCATCTAAAATCAAGCTGAACTGAAGCCTTGCAACTAAGGACTTGCAGAAGAAGCCACCTCCAGACTGGTAGGAAGATCAGAGACGAGGAACGGGCTGGTCACACTTGGGTGTGATCTTTAATGTGTGACCATTAAAGATCAGAAGGGATATCTCAGTTGTGGAGGTCCACTCACCCCCTAAAGGAGTGAGACCCCAGCCCCACCCCAGCCCAGGGTTCCAGTGCTGGGGAGAGCAGTCCTCATAATTTTCAGTTGTGAAAACCAGCGGAGATTGTGACTGAGTGAGACAGTGAGGCTGCTCCTCTTAAAGGGACCACGCAGACTTACCCACGAGTGGCATCACTCGCTCTGAGCTCCAATGCTGGGGCAGCAGCTGGAAAGATGGCAGGGACATATGGTGGGGAATTGAGTTGTCTGGCTTGGGATGGGGGCTGGAGAGGTGGCTTTCTTCTGGATGGGGGAGCTGGCGGAGGCCATTGTTTCTTAGTTGAGCCCTCCCCCTTCCTAGTGTGCAAACACAGGCAGCTGCCATTTCTGAGTCTCCACTGTTCGTTTGCCCCACCCTGGAGATTTGAGACCTGACCCTGCCCAACTTTCGGGCACACCCAAGCTGCTTTCAGTGGCCACTTGCCTTGACTCAAGCTGCACTTTCCTAGGGCCTCTGAAAGGTTCGCAGAACCCAGACAAGCAGCATCTGGCTTGAGCATGTCCTGTACCTCTGGCTGAGCAGCCCTAAGCTGGCACTAGTGGCAGCCGGCCTTGGTCCATGGCTTGGCCTCTCAAGGCACTTCCAAGCACAGCACAGGCAGCAGACAACTGCAGATTTGTTTCTGGCTCCCACTAGGTGGCCCCAGGTTGGGCATGGGCTGTGTCTGAAATAGACCTACAGCGGATCCCCTCCAAAGTGGTCCTGGGGCTCATGCCCCCAGTAGCCAGCTTCAAAACGAGCTGGAGCATCACCTAGCCATCTCCGAGTATGACACACCCAAGGTGTGGATTGGGCAGACACCAGAGCCCTGCTGAGGCAGACCCTGCTCTGTAGGATCAGCCTCTGCACAACAACCCTTCCACTATAGTCAAGGCCAGTCCTCACATTCAGTGAGCCCAAGGGTCAGTCCCTCACATTGATGTGCAGTTATCAACCAAGGCTCAACTACAAGAGGAGGGCACACACAACCCACACAAGGGATGCACCTGGAGCGTGTGGCTCAAGTGACCAGAAAGACTGCACTACTGAACCCCACAGTACACCTACTACATAATGCCACTCTACTAAGACCAGAAGACATAGTAGCCCTACCTAATACATAGAAACAAACACAGGGAGGCAGCCAAAATGGGGAGACAAAGAAACATGTCTCAAATAAAACAACAGAACAAAGTTCCAGAAAAAAAACTAAGCGAAATGGAGATAAGCAATCTGTCAGACACAGAGCTCCATACACTGGTTATAAGCATGCTCAATGATCTCATAAAAGTGGAGATGGAAACCATGAACAAGAACCAGTAAGAAATAAAGGATACAATAATGGAAATGAAGAATATATTACAGAGAATCAACAGTCGATTAGATGAAGCAGAGGATTCAACTAGCGATGTAGAAGGTAAGGTAGCAGAAAATACCCAATCAGAACAGCAAAAAGAAAAAAGAATCCAAAAAATTGAGGAGAGTTTAAGGGGCAATATCAAGTGTACCAACATTCACATTATGGGGGTACCAGAAGGAGAAGAGAGAGAGCAAGGAATTGAAAACCTATTTGAAGAAATAATGACAGAAAACTTCCCTAACCTGGTGAAGGGAATGGACATACAACCTCAGGAAGCACAGAGAGCCCCAAACAAGATAAACCCAAAGAGACCCACACCAAGACACATCATAATTAAAATGCCAAAGGTTAAATACAAAGAGAGAATCTTAAAAGCAGGAAGAGAAAAGCAGTTAGTTACCTACAAGGGAGCCCCCATAAGACCGGCTGCTGATTTCTCAACAGAAACTTTGCAGGGAAGAAGGGAGTGGCAGGAAATACTCCAAGTGATGAAAAGCAACGACATATAACCTAGATTGCTCTACCCAGCAAGGCTATCATTTAGAATTGAAGGACAGATAAGGAGATTCCCAGACAAGAAAAAGTTGAAGTTCATCACCACCAAACCAGTATGACAAGGACTCTTAGAGGGACTTCTTTAACATGGGAGTGGGGTAAAGGATGAGTGAAAGGGGAAGGGATTAAGAAGTACAAATTGGTTGTTGTACAGTAGTCATGGGGATATAAGGAATATAGTCAATAATATTGTAATAAATATGTATGGTGCCAGATAGGCACTAGATCTATCAGGGTGATAAATGTGAATGGGGTTGGGGGCAGGGTGAAAAAGATGAAGGCATTAAGAAATATAAATGGATAGTTAACACAGTATGGGGAATATAATCAACAATGTTGTAAAGATCATGTAAGGTGCCAGATGGGCACTGGACTTATCAGGGGATCACGTCATAGACTGTGTAGATGCCTGACCTGAAGCTGTACACCTGAAGCTGAAGTAGAAGAATATTGAATGTCAACTATAACTAAATATATAGGTATATATAGTCATGAGCTGTGGAGCACAACACAGGGAAGACAGTCGATGGTATTGTAGCAGCTACGTAAGATGTCAGAGCGGTAGTAGCTTGGGGGGTGGGTTATCACGTTTTGAGGGGTTTAAATGTCTAACTATTGCGTTGCTTTGTACACCTGAAACTAATAAAAAAAATTTCATTGTCAAAAAAAAAGATTACATGCTATATGATTCCATTTATATAATATTCTTGAAATGACAAAATGACAGCTATGGAGAATACAGTAGTGATTGCCGGGGACAGGGTTAGGAGTGGGATTGCGATTACAAAGGGGTAGCAGGAGGGAGTTCCTTTAAGTTCTGTATCTTGGTTGTCATAGGACAACATGAATCCGAGATTAAATTGCACAGAACTACACACATATACACATGTTTATGCACAGGTATATACACAGGTGAGTGAAATCTAAATAAGGTCTGATAGCAGTTCACAGTATCGTACCAATGTCAATTTGCTGGTTTGGGTACCACAGTTCCTTATAGAGCTCCATGGCACAATGAGGCTCTGTAAATCACCGTTGGGGGAAGCTAGGTAAAGTGTTCTTAGGACTCTGTGTATTATATCTGTGACTTTCAGTGAGTCTATAATTATTTCAAAATAAAAAGTTAAAAAATTAATTACTAGAAAAGTGAAATGAAAAGCAGATAGACAAAATACAAGCCTGAATTTTTAAATCACAGATTCAACAGCAGTAAAAGAACTATCTGGAATTGCCAGAGGAGTTTCTCAACGCTCATTCTTGTTTTCTGCACCTGCTGTGCTGAGTTGAGCAGAGGCAATGGACGTCTGACAGAATGGCACCACACCATGGACCACACTTGGAGTGGCACCCGCTCAAAGACTAGAAGCAAATACGAGAGGTGGAATTCCCTGCCCCCTTTGTCTTCATTTTTTGTGGTACAGTTATATTGCTATTCACAATCAAACTTGGTCAAAAATATATAGAGATAATAATTCAAAAGAAGATAAATATTTCCTCCGAGTCCTGGTTTATAGAGAAAAGCACAGTTGTAAACCTCAGCCAGGCCTCCCTGTGCCTGATTCTGTCATCCCTCCCTCCCTCTCCCCCTCTCCTACCTTCATGTCTTCCGTTCCTTTCTCTCTCCCATCTGCTTGCCCCCACTGTCCCTCTCTCCGTAGTGTCAGCTCCCGGGCTCTGGTCCCACCATGGCCCTCCCCAACGTTGGAAAATCACTTTACCTCTGTGGGCATCAGTTTCCTCATGTGTGGTGATCAGAAGACCCACCTCAGAGCTGTCATATGAGGAGTAAATGAGATCACTCCTGTGGCAAGGGAAAGTACACAGGCAGAGTGGGGCTCTCTGGCTGCACACCCTTGGTCCCCAAACACTCACGCTGGATCTGGTCTTTACCAGTCTTTGTTTCCAACTCCTCCTCCCCTCTTGGGCAAACCAGGCTCTTCCTCTACAGCCTCCCCAGTCCACATGCCCTGGCATCACTCACACCCGCACCCCTGCTCCTCAGAGGTGTGTCCTCCCCTTCCAGTTGCATGTGCCCAGAGGCCAAGGGTCTCCTCCCCAGGGGAAAAGCCAGGCCAGACTGCTGTACTTTTTCCCTCTGCTACAGCTTGAGGCCCTGTAAACTCTCACCTGTAATAATAATGATGACGAATGCACTCATATTGCCTAAGTTAATGAGCACTTAACATGTGCCAGGCACTATTCCAAGTCCTATCCATGGACTGACTCATTTGATGTTCTCAGCCATCCTGTGAGATAGGTTCTGTTCTAAGCCCAATTTGCAGATGAGGAAACTGAAGCCAGCCAGCGGGGAAACAACTTGCCCAAGGCCACCCAGCTGGTAAGCCCCAGACTCTTATCCACAACGCTATATACATGTTTCCATGTGGGTCTCCTGCTTCATGACAGCAGGGACTGGGTCTGCTTTACTCACCCAGCTGATCACCTGGTACAATGGAGCTCTGTAAATCTTCGTTGACGGGATGAATGAATGAAGAATGAATGAATGCTGCCCATTGTGCTGCGCCTCCAGAGCTATTTTTCCCTGCTGTAGAGGAGCAAGGTAAAGGCTACAGTGGTGACCACACCAGGGCAGCCTGTAGTCACAACGCCCGCTTCTGCCCAGGACGTGTCTGAGAACTGTGTGTCCTTCCCACTCCTGAGGCTGGTACCTCCCGGGCCAAGTGTTCAGCACTTGAACTCCCTGGGAAGTCTATGTTTTCTTCTATGTCTCCTTATTTCTATCTCAAGCCCAAACTGTCAGGGACTCACCAAGTTCTCCTGTCCACAGAGGAATGATAGCCATCTCACAGCTTCCACCGTGAAACACCCTGGGAGAGCTGCCCAGTGGGCTGGGCTGTAGGTCTAATCTGCTTTCTCTTAGTCTTCTCTCCTCCACTCTGGCTTTTCCCCAATAGCTTCTCCTCCTCCCCACAGACTAATCCATTGTCCTGAACTCTCCTAATTCACTCCCACACTGTGCTCCACACTACCTCCTAAGGCTTCTTTCTCCCTTTTGCAGTTACCCATTTATTTCCTTAATCATTTTAAATATAGTTATTTGAAAGTCTTCCAGATTGTCCTACTATCTCAAGTTTTGAGGACAGAAATCCTCCCATTTGTGTTGTATCTTCTTGCTTACGGTAGCTCAGTTCCTCATGTGTTTTATAATTTCTGATTGTGAGCTAAGGCTGGGGATTTTTTTCCCCCTCATGGTTGGCCCAAGTGGCTTGGGTTGTGAAAGCTCCCTTCAGACATGATTTTTTTCTTTGTCTCTGCAGAAACTAACCCCCTACCACTACTCAATCCACCCCACTCTGGATTCCCAAGTTTTTTTGCTTTTGTTTTTTTAATTACTATGGTAAAATATATACATAACATAAAATTTACTATCTTAACCATTTTTAACTGTACAGTCCAGAGGCATTAAGTACATTCATATGTGCAACTATCAATACCTTTCATTTCTAGAACTTCTTTATCTTTCCAAACTGAAACTCTGTACCCAATTAAAAAATTACTCATTTCTCTCCTCTAGCCCAGGAAACTACCATTCTACTTTCCGTCTCTATAAATTTGACTACTCTAGGTCCCTCCTATAAATGGAATCATACAATGTTTGTTCTTTTGTGTCTGGCTTATTTCACTCAGCATAATGTCTTCAAGGTTCATCCATGTTGCAACATGTGTCAAAACTTCATTCCTTTCAAAGGCTGAATAATATTCCATTGTATGTATATATGAGGTCTGACAATTAAGTTCGTGAACTTGTTGCAATGATGTTGCTAACCCTTTTTGATATCAGAGGGATATTCGTTATGAATTTGTACCAACTGGACAAACAGTTAACCAAGTTTACTATTTAGAAGTGCTGAAAGATTGTATGAAAAAGTTAAGACAACCTGAACTTTTCGCTAACAATTCATGGCTCTTGCATCACGACAATGCCCCAGCTCACAGGCACTGTCTGTGAGGGAGTTTTGAGCCAGTAAACAAATGACTGTATTGGAACACCCTCCTTACTCACCTGATCTGTCCCCCAATGATTTATTTCTTTACCCGAAGATAAAGGAAATATTGAAAGGAAGACATTTTCATGACATTCAGGACATCAAGGGTAATATGACGACAGCTCTGACAGCCATTCCAGAAAAAGAGTTCCAAAATTGCTTTGAAGGGTGGATTAGTCACTGCTGTTGGTGCATAGTTTCCCAAGGGGAGTACTTCAAAGGTGACCATAGTGATATTCAGCAATGAGGTATGTAGCACTTTTTCTAGGATGAGTTTGCGAACTTAATTTGTCCAATCTCGTACCACATTTTCTGTTTTTTTAAATTAGTTTCAGGTGTACAAGACAATGTAATAATTATACATTTACACCCCTCAAAAAGTGATAACCTCTCCCCAATCTACTTGTATATACCACATTTTCTTTATCCATTCGTTCATTGGTGGACAGTTGGGTTGTTTCCACCTTTTGGCTATTGTGAATAGTGCTGCTATGAACATTGGTGTACACATATCTGTTCAAATCTCTGCTTTAAATTCTTTTGGGTATATACCCAGAAGTAGAATTGTTGGATCATAATTTTTTGAGGAACCACCATACTGTCTTCCACAGCTGCTGCACCATTTTACATTCGCAGAAGCAATGCACAGGGTTCCAATTTCACTATATCCTTGCCAACACGTGCTATTTTCTGAGTGTTTTTTTGTTTGTTTTTATAATAGTCATCCTAATGTGTATGAAGTGATACCTCACTGTGATTTTGATTTGCATTTCCCTAATCACTAGTGATGTTTCATGTGCTTTTTAGCCACTTATATACCTTCTTTGGAGAAATGTCTACTCAAGTTCTCTGCCCATTTTTAAATTAGATTGCTTAGGTTTTTTGTTGTTGAGTTGTAGGAGTTCTTTATATGTTCTGGAGATTAATCCTTTATCAGATATATAATCTGAAAATATTTTCTCCTATTCCATGGGTTACCTTTTCACTCAGTTGATTGCATCCTATGAGAAACAAAAATTTTTAATTTTAATTAAGTCCAATTTGTCTGTATTTTCTTTTGTTGTCTACGCATTTGGTGTCGTAGCCAAAAAAATCTTTGCCAAATCTAATGTTATGAAGTTTCTCCCCTATATTTTCTTCTAAGAGCATATATATATATTGTTTTAGCTTTTATGTGTAGGTCTTTGATCCATTTTGAGTTAATTTTTGTAGATGGTGTACAGTAAGGTTCCAGCTTCATTCTTTTGCATGTGGATATCCAGTTTTCCCAACACAATTTGTTGAAAAGACAGTCCTTTCCCCATCAAATGGTCTTGGCACTCTTGTCAAAAATCATTTGATCATATATGCAAGAGGTTACTTCTGAGCTCTATATTCTATTCTACTGATGTAATGTGTCTGTCTTTATGTCAGTACCATACTGTTTGATTACTATAGCTTTGTAGTAAGTTTTGAAATCAGGAAGTTTGAGGCCTCCAACTTTGTTTTTCTTTTTCAAGATTGTTTTGGATATTTAGGGTTTCTTGAAATTCCACAAGATTTTGGGGGGATGGATTTTTTATTTCTACAAAAATTCATTATTGGGATTTTGATAGAGATTTCATTGAATCTATAGATTGCTTTGGGTTGTATTAAGACTTCTAATCCATAAATATGGGATGTCTTTCCACTTATTTGTGTCTTTAATTTTTTTCAGCGGTGTTTTGTAGTTTTCATTGTACAAGTCTTTTGTCTCCTTGGTTAAGTTTATTCCCAAGTATTCTATTCTTTTTATTGTTATTGTAAATGGAATTATTTTCTTTTTGGATTATTTATTGTTAGTGTATAGAAAAACAACTCGGTTTTTTTTTGTGTGTGTGTTGATTTTGTATCATGTAACTTTGCTGAATTTTTAAATTAGTTCTAATAGTTTTGTTTGTTTGTTTTAGAATCCAGGTTGGTTTTGCTTTTGTTTTTACCCCGAGACCTGAGCCCTGACAGGTTTTCTTGCCATCTTCCAAAGCCAGTGAGGTCCCCATTCACTGAGAGTGCAGGCTTCAAGGATTCCAGCTGAATGCAACAGTACTGGTTCTAACTTCCTGCCTCACGAAGGCCAAGACCTCGGTCCCTGCCCCTGCATGGTCGTTACGATGCGGTGCTTGGCCCCTGGGCCTCTTCCAATACCCTCCCCTCAGAGCTCCTGCTGCATCATCTCACGCACCCTTCTGCTTTTCTGCTCTCTCTTGATTTCAAAAACAGACACATACTATTTTCTGCATGTTCAGAGCAGGAGTGATCCCAGCATCCCACTTCCAAATGAGCACCTCAAAACATACCTTCACAGAGGGCACATGGAAGCCAACATTTTATCCAGAGTGAAAAGCCCTATTCTGGGGTACAGCTAGAGTGGGAAACACCAGTCCCTCTTCTGGTAAAACAGAATCCTGCCTCCTCATGGGGCTGGGAGCCAGCCAAGGCCATGTTACGTGGGTAGTAATTATCTACTGTTACTGAGGGCCTATTATGTGCCAGATACTATACTGGGTGCTTTACATACATTCGATGTCATTCAATCCTCCTTCCAGCCCTATGAGGTAGGTATTATTGTTGTTACTGATTCAGTAGAGAAAATAGCCAAAACACAGCTAGCAAAGGAGCAGAACAGAGATTCAGACTTAGGTTGACTCAGCCTTTACCAAATACGTCTTGTCTTCCTCCATCCTTCGACAAGCCACCTGTACCTTCCTCTTTTTGTCCAGTGCTCTGGGGATGTGGTCCATGTGATTTCCTTCCTCTTATGTCCTTAGCACCCAGTAGGTGTGACTTCTGCAGAGGTTACCATGCTTTTGTCTCTGGAGGACCTGGGTCAAAACTTTGTCCACATCTTGGGAGGGACTGCGGCACTCACACTGCTTTTGGCCTGAGCCCCCGTTACTGAGAGAAAAGACGTTTTTGCCAAGGACTCCGGGGGGAAATAAATGCTGGGAGTGGACTCAACTCTGGTCGGGACCCAAGCACCCAGCCCTCTCTAAGACATTGTGTGAGCCGGGCTGGGCTGCCAGACAGCCCCTCCCGCCGCCCCAGCCAGGGTGGTGCTTGTGTGGGAAGGACTTTAAATCCAGCTGCCAGACCCCTGGAAGGGAGAGGCAGAGAGGGCTGGCCACCATGCACAGCTCCCGAAGTTTGCTGGCACTTTTGCTGCCACCACTGCTACTGCTGGTGGCCATCGCAGGCCCTGCTGGAGCCCTGAGTGATGATGAGAAACGAGTGATGGTGGAGCTGCACAACCTCTACCGTGCGCATGTGTCCCCACCAGCCACCAGCATGCTGCAAATGGTAAGTGTGATCAGGGACACTCACCTGCTGGGACTGAAGGGGTGCTGGGCAGGGCCCCCCACCAATCCCTCTCAGAGATTTACCTCTCGGGTCAGTGACAGAATCTCTGACATTATATAATACCCAGGTCCCCATGAGCAGCCCCATTATACAGATGAGGAAACTGAGGCTCAGAGGGACAGTCTGGTCCCTCAGGGGCTTGCAGATCATACAACTGCCAGACCTGAATGCCCCCGTTTCCCACTCCAGTGACCCCTTCCCAGAACTTTCTAAAATCCATGTACCCCTGGGAGGGGGAACACAGGAAGCTCCTAACATCTTGGTGACAACCATCTTTCAGATGCCTTCCAAGGAGATGAGAAGAGGAAACAGGGCAGCAGGAAGTGTCAGGGCACCTGGAGGGGGAGGGAAGTACAGAGGAAGTGGGGTGAGCACAGGAAGCAGAAGCAGAAAGGACTCTGGATCACACAGTTCAAATTCTGTCTCAGCCACCTATAAGATCCATGATTTGCGGCAAGTCCCTTAACCTAGTAAGGACCCTCAGTTCCTCATCTGTAAAATGGGGTCATAATTGGAGCTATTAGGTTGGTGCAAAAGTAATTGCGGTTTAAAAGGTTAAAAATAATTGCAAAAAGCGCAATTACTTTTGTACCAACCTAATACATATATATTAATGTGGACTGAATCTCACAGATATAATATTGAGTCAGAGGGGAAATGAAATAAACACACACACACACACACACACAGTAGGATATATTTACATGAAGTTTTAAAATGTGAAAAATATTATTGTACACAGGTGGGAACACATGCATATATAGTGAACATACATGGAATTGCCTACAGATGACAGAAACCAGAGTTGAGGTGGTGGTTACCCTGAAAATAAGACCTAATCGGAAAATGAGCCTAGCATGATTTTTCAGGATGACATCCCCTGAACATAAGCCCTTATTCATCTTTTGGAGCAAAACTAAATTTAAGACCCAGTCTTATTTTTGGGGAAACACAGCACCTCCATCAGGGAGGGAGAGTTATCTGCTGGCAGGGTGTTGACGCTAAGGATTAAAAGAGATTAAGTGAGAACTTCATCCTCTTCCTGCCTTCCCTGAGGGCTGGACTAGCACATCCCCTCTAGCCACCCTCAGGTGGCCTAGGAGGTTGATGGTCATACCAGCAGGCCATAGCTGGTGCCAGCGAGCCATAGCTGGTGCCTGAGAGCAAGGCCACCTCTGGGGAACACAGCAGTGACCGTGGGGGTCCCAGACTGCACTTGTACCAGCTCTGCCCATCTGGTGAAGTGACTGGTGGGCCCCTTTACCGTCACAAAGGCTCCCGTTTCCTGATCCATCATGTGGGGCTGGCATCCCTGCCATGAGGGTCAGACAGGATGACCCACGTGAAAGATCTCGGAGGGGCTTCACAGACACACACAGCACCATCATTCAAGCCCTGTTGCCTGGGCAACCAGGGACCACAGACAACAAATCAGGAGCCTTGAATGCTGGTACCAGCTAGGCCAGCAGCTCCCTGCTGGAGGCCTGGAACTCCTTGCTGGGCCTCAGTTTCCCCATCTGTAAATCCTTGATGCCCTACAGTTTTGGTGGCTGAGGCTGAGGGCTACAGAGGCTGAAAGCTGCTTTGCTGACAGAGGTGGCTCTCAGGGGTGGGACAACATTCTGGGAAGCAGTTCAGATAGTGAGGGGATATGCTGCTGCTTGGTGGAAACAAAGCTCAGGTGCAACCTCAGCAGTGGCAAATGCAGACTCTGGAGCCAGACAGCCTGGGTTCAAACCTTAACTTGCCATTTATTAGCTGTGTGACCTCAGTGAAGTTACTTAACCTCTCTGTGCCTCAGCTTCCTCATCTGTAAATTGGGGATGATAACAATATGACAACTCCCTTGTAGGGTGCTTGTAAGGATTAAATGAGTGAATATGTGTAAAGCACTTAGAACAGCATCTGGCAATTATTAAGTGTTTAACAAAAAAGGGAATGGATTCAGGGTGAGGCAGGTGTGGGTTATAAGTAGACTCTTCTTTCTCCCTTAGCCTCCACATTTAATCACTTTTACCTCCCAGGAAGTTTAATTTTCTTTGAACCCTATCCCTCGCACCCCCCACCCCCCAATCCCTATGGCACAAGCCACGTTCAGTCTTTCATTTCTTCTCCCAAGATCTCCTAGAACAGTCGCTACCTGCTTCCTCAGCATCTGGCCTCTGCTACCAGAATGTATGATCCAACACACAGGCCTGACCCTGCTTAAAACCCTGCAATGGCTCCCAGTGTCTCCCTCGTGCCTCAAGATAAAGCTCCAGCTCCTGAGAAGTCTCTCTCTGTGTCTCCGGCCCCTTCTTACTTCTCCAGCCTCCTCTCCCACCCACTTTCTCCTTCAGTAACCTGAACAGCTTGAATTTCTCCAACCAAAACATTGCTTCTCACCTCCATGCCTTTGTTCAGTACTGCCTTCTCGTCAGGATACCTTCCCCTCTCTACCTGGCCAATGCCTCATCTTTTAAAACTTAGTTTACTGTCTCCTTCTCCACCCTCAGGTTGAGCTAATGGCCCTCTTTGGTGCCTCTAATCTACCCATTGTGTATCTGTCATTTACCACATGGTGGCCCAGTTAATGATTTAGGACAACATAAACTTGGGCTTCTTGGTCCTTGCTGTCACCCCAGGGCTGGCACGGTGCCCAGGACTGTTCAATGAATGAGTGAGTGAATGAATGGACTTGCTTTCAGATGGTGACCATGTGGCCAATGTGGGTGGGTGCCATGACTTGAAATTCTCCAGGGGTCTCTGGACCACTAAGAAATCTTAAGACCCAAAGGAATGACTCTAATTGTGGGACTCCAGGCATCTAGTCAGAATGGAAATGAAAGCCCAGTTTTGTAGGGGAGACCATTTTAAGCAGGGCCCTGTCTCACTCATCAACAGCTGACAAATGTCTGTTGAGTACTTGCTGGGTGCCAGCACTGCCCTACCCTGAAGGAGCGCCTTCAGTCTAGTCTGAGGGCCCACAGGTCATCCTGATCCTGATCCCCAGCTCCCTGCCCCTTTCCCACTGCCTAACTCCCACTACTGCCAGAGTCTGAGAGAACCTCAGGGGCCAGTGATTTGGGACAAAAAAAAAGAAAAAGCCCAGAGAGGGAGAGGGATTCATTTAGTCACAGCAGTGGGGCTATCCCAGTGTGGTGCTGCCATTGCCACCCCAGGCAGCTGCTTCTGAGAACCTTGTGTGGGTGGGGAGAGGGTGTGGCCACACAGCCTCCTCCGCTCGGGTCACCCAAGCTTTTGGAGCTTTATGGGCTGTCTGGCTTCCACAGCTGGATGGGCCCCCAGAGGGTGGAGCAAGAGTCACTGCCAGGCAGTCCTTTTCCAGGAGAGGCCAGGACAAAGTTTAATGGGATCCAGGCCTTCCTCCTCAATCCTTTGGTCAAATGTCTTTTAGTCCTTCTTCCCACCCACACGGGGCCTGTCCTCTCAGCCAAGGACAGAGAACCTCAGAGTCCCCCTAACCTAAAAATGCCCCCTCCTGCTGTCTCACCTGAGGTCCCCTGAAGAACACTGCCTTTGGAATCTGAGCTCTTTGGGCTACCAAATCTCTGAAAGAGGCCTCTCAGTGAGGGTCACACAGAGACACTTAATTGAGAGCACTTGGGAATAGCACTCAGGAGGGAAGGCTGAAACTGACAAAGCCATGGAGGCTGCGCTATCCCGAGGGGGGCGGTGGAAGCTGAGAGGGGATTGCTGAGTCCCACGTCAGATGAGGGGAGAGAAATGGCTAAATAAACACCCAGCCTCTGAACATCTCACCGGGCAGCTTGTGATCTTCAGAGCAGTTCAGGCAGCCCTGGGAGGTAAGAAGGGCCCACCTTTCTCATGGAAGGATGTGAATATTAATAGTATTTACTCTTCCCAATGTCCTGTGAAAGGTTAGGCAATCCGTCCCAAATCACAAGGCTGGTGAATGGTCCCGAGTTTGGCTAAGTCCACGGCCTAAGGTAGCACCCTCCCACCTCCCCACAGAAGTCCACCAGGAGCACAGACCTGTTCCAGATTATGGCCCCGAGTCACTCTGCCAAGGAGGGAGGGTCTCCTGCCCCCAGAGCGCCCAGGCAACCCTCGATCTTCTTCTTGGGTCAGAACTATGGGCGTCCTCACCTTGTCCCACCTCCCCTCCTGCCTCCATTGAGCCTAAGGTGTCCTCACCTCCCTCCCCGACCTGTCCCGCAGAGATGGGACGAGGAGCTGGCTGCCTTTGCCAAGGCCTACGCGCAGCAGTGTGTGTGGGGCCACAACAAGGAGCGCGGGCGGCGTGGCGAGAACCTGTTCGCCATCACGGACGAGGGCGTGGATGTGCCGCTGGCCGTGGAGGAGTGGCACCACGAGCGCGAGCACTACAACTTCAGCACCTCCACCTGCGACGCGGGCCAGATGTGCGGCCACTACACGCAGGTGCGAGGCCCGGAGGGCGGGGCCGCGAGAACAGTGGGCGGGGCGGGCGGGGCGGGCGGGGCGGAGCCACCTGTTCCTTCACCGCTTGTGAGTCTCTTAGTCCGCGCTCTAAGACCCTTCAGATCCTTCATAAAGTCGTCTTTCCACAACAATTAATGGTTGTCCAGGCCTCTGACGAAGTCTGCTTCTCGAACTGACTAAAAACCGTTTTCAGTTTACTTTTCAAAAACCACGATCTGAAAACCTAGGCCCTCCCTCTCGGCCTGCTGGTACTGACGAGACCTGTTACTAGGTATCTCAGAGCCCGTTTCCGGGACGGTAGTTACTGTCCTAGGCCATCCGACGGAGTTGTAAGCAGTCCTGTCCTCTCACGTAAGTTATGCAGGGTTTTTGCTCCAGCAGTAAGAGTCCCCTCCCACTTCTGTCAGCTCTCTCACTGTCCCTCTTTTGTCATTTCTCATGATGTCTAAGTTGCTGCTTCCAATCTGCTAGGGACCGGTAAAGCAAATAGACAATTTCGTTTGTTTAATTTATCTTTTGTTTTTAAAAACTACCTGGAAATAAAGGAAAATTGTCACTGAGGGAAGGTCTCAGGGAGCCTTCGGAGAGCACGTCTGGCCTCTCACTTTTTGCTTGAGTCGGGATTCTCACTGCATTTTGAAAGTTTGAATTTTCAGATAAGAGGTGTAAGGCTGTGTGTGTATGGGGGGATTAACATCAGTGTTACTGAATTATTTTTTTCCTTCTCCCAATGCTAATTTGTTGTTCAAATAATAAGATGAAGACAAGTTTTAAAAAAAGACAAAGGAAAATGAACAAACCATCTTCCCACCCATATCCTCCAATTGGATTTTCCAGTGCCTCTTTTGGGTGGTATTTTTAGTGCTAATCTTTAGGGCAGGAAATCCCAGCATCACCTACGCAGATCAGGAAGTTGTGAGGGTGCCGCGACCCTCCTTGCCCCCTTCCCTTTGTACCCTGCCACCTCTCACCCTCCCTCCCCCTTCCCCACCCCCCACCCATACATCCTCTGCTGGGATTGCAGTCAGTGCCCAGCAGGGGTGGGTCTGCCCCACCTCCACCCCAGCCTTTTCTGGAGCTGAGTGCACATGCACTTGGGTGATTTCTGCCTGGGAGATGCTCAATAGTGGTATCTGGGGGACCTTGCCCTGATTTAAGCAGAAGGACCCCAATCCAAGCGAGAGGGTGTGCAGAATTACCAGCCAGAGCCAGATCTCACAGCAAAAACTGGCCTTAGTTTGAGTGACTCCGGGGAGACTAGACCTGGAAATAGCGAGGTTGCTGGTCTCAGCCTGTCGCGGTGCACAAATGTTGTTTTAACTTTTTAAATTTTATGCTGCACACAGAACTCCTTCTAGCAGGTAGCAGACCCACATGTAGAGAGGCAGAGCTTGTGATTTGGGGGAAGTTCTACTTTCCAAATGGCTCCTCCTGTTTACTTCCTTGGAGTTTGCTTGTTGGTGATGGCTAAGATTCTCCTATTTGAGATTAATTCTTTTGGATATATCTCTTGTTTAAAATGCAAGAGCCCCTAGGAACAGCCTGCAGGAAGACTTCATGAGGGTACATCAGAAGGGAAGGTTTTCAGAGGAAGAGAGGCCTGGTAAAATAGTGTGTGTGGTTGGCAGGGGAGAGTAGAGGGTTCAGAACAAATCCCTCCCTCCCCCATCACGTCCTCCACCCCCGTGAAATCCCCTGTTCAGAGTTTTGTCCTGAAGTTGCATGTCCTCAGGGGCTTGGCTCTTACAGGCTGTAAGGGTTCCTTCTCTCCTGCAGAAGGCTGGTACAGAGAGACATTAGCTAGAGGCAGTCCCACCCAGGCTAAATTGCTGGGTTTGCTCTCCTTCAGGTGGTCTGGGCCAAGACAGAGCGCATTGGCTGTGGCTCCCACTTCTGCGAGAAGCTCCAGGGCGTTGAGGAGACCAATATCCATTTGCTGGTTTGCAACTATGAGCCCCCGTGAGTCCGAGGGAGCCCTATGGGTGGGCAGAGCCAAGGGGAGGGCTGAGTTGAGCACTATCTAAAGAGGTGGGAGGGGGCCATTCTGGAGCCTGTGCCCTATACCCTTGGGGTGGGTAGCTGTGAAGTCACGATGGGAGTTTGCTTTCATTGGGCCAGCAAGTTAGTTGGGGGCAAGTAAGAGCCAATGCGGCACTTCCGGACTAGGTGTGCGTATGAGGGATAGGGCCAGGGGTCCCCAGAGACCGCCCAGCATCCTCCTCGCCTCCTGCAGGGGGAACGTGAAGGGGCAGAGGCCCTACCAGGAGGGAACTCCGTGTTCCCAATGTCCTTCCGGCTACCACTGTGAGAACTCCCTCTGTGGTAAGTCGGGGATGGGGTGGAAGGGAGAGGAAAGGCAGGGAAGGGACGCCCACTGGATGGTCTGGAGTGTCTCCCGGCACCTGAGCAGTGCATGGGCAGGGGAGCGGCCCCGCTGGATGCGACCTCCAGGGGCCCTCGGCAGTCCCACCCCATCTGGGTTCCCCAGTTCCTTTTGCCCTCCTTGCACAGCCACTGTGCCGCCCCGTCATTCTAAGTAACCGGATTTCAACCCTCCAAGTGGAGTGTAAAGGAGAGTCCGCCGGTTCCCGAGCACCGGGGCAGGTGGGCGTGGTCTGATGGGACCAGCCCAGGGTGGGCGGAGCCGAGTGGTGGGCGTGGCCAGAGGGATTTAGATGGGCCTTAGGAACAGGAATCCAGCTGGAGAAGTCCCTGAAAAAGTGCAAGTGCGAGTGCAGAGAGAGGAAGACTTGGACAAGGAAGTGGATGGAGAAGCAACTGAGAAGTAACATTTCTTACCAGTGAGGGACATATTCGCTGGAGAGAGTTTGTGTATGTGTGTTTGTGTGTCTTCGTAGGATGTTTGGTCATCTCACCTTGATTGCTGTGGGGTGAGGGATATGGGGTCCCACTTGCAGCATTAATGTCAGGCCTTGTGTCTCTTATCAGAACCCATCAGAGGCCCAGAAGAGGCTCAGGACTTGCCTCAACTGGTAACTGAGGCCCCACCTTCCCTGGCAACTGAAGCCTCAGACTCTGGGAAAGGAGGTGTCTCTTCTTTCCTAGCAACGGAAACTCCATTCTTCTTGGTAACAGAGGTCTCAAGCTCCCTGGCAACCGAGGCTCTACCTGCTGTACAGACTAGTGTCCCATCTTCCTTAGCAACGGAAGGCCCCTCCTCCATGGCAACCGAGGCTCTACCTGCTGTACAGACTAGTGTCCCATCTTCCTTAGCAACGGAAGGCTCCTCCTCCATGGCAACAGAGGCTCCACCTTCCTTAACGACCGAGGCCCCCTCTTTGAAAACTCACAGCCTGCTCTCCTTGTATGAGCGGCCAGCTACCTCCCCCAAACCTACCTATGATCCCATCTCCAAATCGGCAGACAAAGAGGTCAGCAGTACACTAGGAATGTCCTCCAGGAGCCCGACGAGTTCTCTGCACCCGAAGGTGTCCTTGACAGCGACACAAGAGCCGCTACCCGACTCCCAGGAAGAGGGTAAGGCTGCATTGGTTTCTTTCAGTGAGGAATTCGCCTCAGTTTTTCTAGTCCAGGATGAGCCAAGTGAACTGCAGGCCGCATTCAACCACAATGGGCCTGCCTTCTCCAAGTCCCTGTCCAACTTCCCCAATATCTCTGCCACCGCTAAAAGCCTGGCCCGGCAGTCGTCCTTACCAGGTAAGACCTGTAGTGTCCGTCCTCCCTGCCCTCCTGACTCCAGGGTGTCGGCACCCTGCCCCCAGCACAGGCGTTGTGAGCATGGCGGGGCATGCACCTCTACATGGGACCTTCCTCCCTGGCGGCCCCCACTTGCATGCTCGGTGGGGTGGGTGGGAGGTCAGGTAGAACTGTCTGCAGGCTGAGGCAAACCCTCTCCCCACAGGTGCGGAGGGCTCTAACCCACCTGCAATCTTCTCAGGGCTGAACCCGGGCCCTGGTCCCGTCTGGGGCCCTCTCCTGGGTCTACTGCTACTGCTTCCCCTGGTGTTGGCCAGAATCTTCTGAAGGGGTCACCACTCAAAGGCAAGGCCTGGTGGGGGAACCCTGGCCTCATACCCACTCCGGATTGTATTTCTCCAAGTAAGAGGCCACAGCTCCTGGGCAGGTCCTACTCTGTGGCCCAGCAGCTCCTTCACCCCAGCTTCTGTCCAGACTTCAGGCCAGTGCCCTTGGGCCCTCAGAAGGCCTGTATAGGACAACTCCTGGCACTATCCCAGGAGCGCCTCTGCCTCTGGAGAGCCCCCTCCCTCAGCTAGCTACAGATTGTTCTGAGCAGTTTTCCTGTGGCCACAGGACAGAAGAGCTCAGGGCTTCCCAGGAACCACTTGGCCCCTTCAGTCTCCTGGCTTCTTCCTGGAGCCTTGAGTCCTAGGCTGTTCCCAAGAGTGCCTCCTGCCTTCCCAGGGTGAAGAGGCCAACTGTCCTTCTGCCATCTCCCTCACACTGGCCCCTGCCCCCCAAACAGTACACTTCTTGGTTGAAGGCCTCTGGAAGGGAACGCTGCAGGACATCACCCAGACACGTGGCCTGGCAGGCAGCCAGCTCAGGTTGCCATGGCTGACTGCACATTTGGCCCAGACCCCTCCTGCTCCCCCTATCCCAGTCCAGAAGGGTGGGTGGGGATTCTGGGGAGATCCCCACCTGCCTGGCCTGTGGCTGTCTGCCGATACAAGGTCGGGGGTTCTCCCTGAGTGCCTCCCTCCCCATACTTGCTGTGTAGCTTTGAGGGGGGTTGTGAGGAGCAGATGGAAAAGCCCCACCTGAGGGGGTTTCTATGAGTGGAGCAGGCAAGGACCAGGGAAAGAAAGCAGCCTCTGACTCCTGAATTTAAAAAAAGAAAAACCTGCATAAGAGCACCCAGAGTCTGCATGCTCATGAGGGCTGGGTGACAAAGGGGACTCTGGGAGAACCTGAAGAGGCTTTGACACTTCCCCTACTAACCTGTGGCCACTGTCCCTTCTCCTTCATCCCCCCTCCCCCAGCTACTCCATTTAATTCTTTGGGGTACCCTTCCTTTCTTTCCTATGAACCTCCTCCCACCACCCAAATCTTTAGGTAGCTGGCAGGAAGAGGAAAGGACCAAGGGAAGGCCAAAGGCACGGGGCTGACTCTCTCAGATACCGGAGTCACCAGTGGGGCTGAGTTGGGTTCAGGGCCCAGGATCAAGGAATGGCATGCAAGCTCTTCATGGGGTGCTGCTGCCCAGTCCCATCTGGGACACAAGGTCACAAATGTAGCTCGGGTGGGGCTTTGCCAACGCTTGGTGCTTGGAGGAGTCCCGAGAAAGCTTCTGGAGTCCCGGATACTCCCCCAGGGGAGCACAGCAGGATTGTCCAGAAGTGCTGTGTGGTAGGAAAGCACAAGTGCATGTGTATAGGGCCAGCACCAGTGGGTGACCGAGGGCGGTTTGGGACCAAGCTGGAGCTGGTGGGGAGAGGCAGACTCGCCAGGCCAAAGACAGAGTGTGAGCAGTTAACCAGGAAGCACCCAAATCAGGCCAGGGCTGTGCGCCTTCCATTTATGTATATACTGTGTCGCGATTAAGACCTCATATAACATAAAATTCACTCACTGAAAGTGTACCAGTCAGCGGGTTCTAGTGTATTCACAGGGTGTTATAGCTACCACCACGGTCAATTTTGGAACAGTTTCATCACACTACAAAGAAACCCCACACCCATTAGCCGTCACTTCTCATTTTCCCTCCAACCCCACCCCCAGCCCTAAGCAACCACATCTGCTGTCTCTCTGGATCTGCCTATTCTGGACATTTTGTATAAATGGAATCATACAATGCATGGCCTTCTGTGTCTGGCTTCTTTCACTTAGCATATTTTCAAGGTTCATCCACATTGTAGCGTGGAGCAGTACTTCTTTTTTATTGCCAAGTAAATACTCCACTGTATGGAATATGTTTTATTTATCTATTCATCAGGTGGTGGACATTTTGACCGTTTCCACTTTTTGGCTATTATAATAGTGCTGCCGTAACACTCATGTACAACTCTGTGTGTGGACACGTTTTCATTTCTTTTGGTATATACCTAAGAGTGGAGTCATAGGATAACTCTGGATCATTCGGTAACTATGTTTAACCTTTTTTTTCAGTCTTATTGAGAAATAATTGACAAATCACTGTGTAAGTTTAAGGTGTACAGCATGATAGTTTGATTTACATATGTTGTGAAATGATTACCACAATAGGTTTAGCTAACATCCCTCTTTTCAGAGATAAGAATAGGAAAGAATGTTCTTGTGATGAGAATTCTTACAGTTTACTCTATAAATTCCTATAAATATTAGCTACACACCAGTGTTAGCTGTAGTCATGTTGTACATTACATTCCTAGATTTATTTATCTTATAACTGGAAGTTTGTACCTTCTACCCACCTGCCTCCCGCTCCCCCCTACCCCACCGTCTGCCTCTGGTAACCACAAGACTGATCTCTTTTTCTATGAGTTTGGGGGTATTTTTAGATTCCACATATAAGATCATAGAGCATTTGTCTTTCTCTGACTTATTTCATTTAGCATAATGCCTTCATGGTCCATCTATGTTGTCGCAAATAGGATTTCCTCATTTTTTATGGCTGAATAATACTCCCATAATACACACACACACACACACACACACACACATCTTTATCCATTCACACTTAGATTGTTTCCATGCCTCAGCTATTGTAAACGTGCACATGGGGGTGCACATAGCTTTTCAAGTTAGTGTTTTTGTTTCCTTTGGATATATTCCCAGAAGTGGAATTGCTGGTAGTTCTAATTTTTAATGTTAGAGGGATATGTTTAACATCTTGAGGAACTGCCAGACTATTTTCCAAAGTAGCTGCACAATTTTACATTTGCATCAGCAACGTGTTAGGGTTTTAATTTCTCCACATCTTCACCAACACTTATCATTTTGATTACAGCCATCCTAGTAAGTGTGAAATAGTATCTCATTGTGGTTTTGATTTTCATTTCCCTGATGACTAATGACGTTGAGCATCTTTTCATGTGCTTATTGGCTACTTATGTATCTTTGGAGAAATGTCTATGTCTTCTGTCCATTTTTAAAAATTGCAGTATTTCTTTTTATTATTGAGTTGTAGGAATTCTATGTTCTAGAAAGAAGTCCCGTATCAAATGTGACTTGCAAACATTTTCTCTCATACTGTGGGTTGTCTTTTCAATTTTTCCTGATGATATTCTTTGAACAGTTTTAATTTTGATGATGTCCAATTTATCTATTTTTTCATTTTGTTGTTTGTGCTTCTTGATGTTATAGCTAAGAAACCATTGCTAATCCAAGGTCACAAAGATTTATGCTTCTTTTCTGCTAAGTTTTATACTTTTGTCTTACATTTAAATCTTTGATCCATTTTTAGCTAATATTTGTATGTGGTGTAAAATGGGAATCCTTCTTTGTTCTGTACATATCCAGTTGTCCCAGTACCTTTTGTTGAAGATTATTCTCCCTCCACCTAATTATTACCCTGTCAAAACTCAGTTGACCATAAAAGTGAATGTTTACTTCTGGACTCTCAATCCTATTCCATTGGTCTACGTGTGAATCTTTATGCCAGTACCAGACCATCTTGATTACCGTAGCTTTGTAGTTAAGTTTTGATCAGGAAGTGGGAGTCCTCCAACTTTGTTCTTTTTCATTGTTTAGGCTATTCTGGGTCCCTTGAATTTCCATATTAATTTTAGGATCAGCTTGTCAGATTTGTGCAAAACAGTCAGCTGAGATTTTAATAGGGAGAGTGTAATCTGCATCTTAACTATGTTAAGTCTTCCAACCCATGAACATGGGATGTTTTCCCATTCATTTAGGTCTTCTTTCCTTCAACAATATTTTGTAGTTTTCAAAGTGCAAGTTTTTCAATACTTTTGTTAAATTTATCCGTATTTTATTTTTGATTGTGAGTGAAATTCTTCTTTTCACTTTGTTCAATTGCAAGTGTATAGAAATACAATTGATTTTTGTATATTGATTTTGTATCCTGCAAACTTGCTGAATTCATTTATTATAGAAATATTTTTAATGGATTCTTTAGGATTTTCTATGTACAAGATCATGTCATGTATAGAGATAGTTTTACTTCTTTCCTTTTTTCTTTTTAATTTTTATTGGGAAACATTGGGGAACAGTGTGTTTCCCAGGGCCCATCAGCTCTAAGTTGTTGTCCTTCAATCTAGTTGTGGAGGGCGCAGCTCAGCTCCAAGTCCAGTCACCGTTTTCAGTCTTTAGTTGCAGGGGACACAGCCCACCATCCCATGTGGGAATTGAACTGACAACCTTGTTGAGAGCTCACGCTCTAACCAACTGACTGAACCATCCAGCCGCCCCTCCAGAAACTCAGCAGCAGCTCACTGTCTTCAATCTAGTTGTGGAAGGCGCAGCTCACTGGACCATGTGGGAATCAAACTGGCAACACTGTCATTCAGAGCCCATACTCCTTCCAACTGGGCCACCGGCCACCCCTACTTCTTCCTTTCTGATCCATGTAACTTCCCCCCCCGCCTATATGCCCTGGCTAGCCCCTCCAGTACAATGTGGAGTAGGGGCAAGAGCAGACATCCTTTTCTTCTTCCTAATCTTAGAGGGAAAACATTAGGTCTTTCATTCTTCAGTGTTATTGGTGGGTTTCTCATATTTATCAGCTTATGCCATTGATGAAGTTGAGGACGTTCTCTATTCTCAGGTTTTTGAATGTTTTTATCGTGAAGGGGTGTTGAATTTTGCCAAATACTTTTTGTGTCTATTGAGATGATCATGACTTTTGTTCCTTATTCTATGGATGAGTGTGCATTACACTGATACAACTTGTGTTCCTGGGGTGGTGGGGACACCCCAGGGGGGAATCCCTCCCGTTGGACCTGTTTTCTCAAGCTGGCCCCCAGGTTCCATGAGGTGGTTGGTTGTGGCAGCCTCTGGGCAGAGTGGGGCTGTGGAGGCCCAAACCCATCTTTCCTAGTTTTTGAGTGGGCTCTGCCTGCCTCCTGCAAAGCACGCCCGTGACCAGCCCTCAGGATAATTGTCGCATGGGACTACCTATCCAAGACTAGGAGCAGGGAACTCTTTGGAAGCTTATTTTAGAGTAAATAACATGGTGTCCCAGAGTTAGGCTAGGCTGTGACAAACGGGAAAGGAGGTTGTGTGTCAGCACAAGCTCATGAGGATGAGGGAATGTTCAAAGGCAAGAGGGCAGCACTCTGAGGCGGCGAGGACCAGGGTGGGGTGGGGTTGGCTCCAGCATCACGCTGCACGGATTCCGAGGATCTGCGGACTGGCACAGCACAAGGCCCACAGTAGGCACCCCGCACAGGCTGCTACGGCCACCTCAGGCTTCATCACAGGGGTCCTGGAAGGCCTGGCACAGGCTTGCCCAGTTTTGTCCATCAGAATTCAGTATCCCAGGAGGGCAGGAAGGTGACTGCCTCACACGGTCCCACTCCCGTCACCCTCCTTTCGCTGACAGCTTGGCTTCCCTCCTGCCCCAATCCAACCCAATCTCCTCTCAGATACTGACCTCGTCATGCCAGTTTCCAGGACTGACAAGGAACATGCCAGGAGCTCAGAGGAAGGTGAGGCCTTAGCCCTCAAAGGCTGAGGGGACCAGGGAACAAAGGGAGCATTTAATGTACGCAATACATGCATGTGAAGAATCTGAACGTAAAACTTGCTTTAGAAGTTATGGATAAAACCTTGTTATTTTTTTAGTAGGGACAAAACCTGGACTCTGCTCCACTAAAAATTTAGATGGTCTCAAAAGTGACTTTCTAGCCATTTCTGGGTGTAGAAGACAGCCTGGGAAATGTAGTTGAGACCCCGCCATTCAGAAATCCCAGGGTGTTACCTGTGAACAGCACTGGCTCTCAAGGTTACTAGCCAAGCCCACCCCCGACCCGCTCTGCACTCCAGGCGGCCTTTCCAAATGTCTGGGAGGAGACGGCCGTCAGGGCCAACTCAGCAGTGGCTTGAGATGCAAGTGCCTCCACATCTGGGGGACCATGAGAAGGAATCAATGCAAAACTAGAATTTGAGGGTGGAGCCACAGGAAGAAAAGTTATCCCATACAGTGGTCAGTGCTGTGGGAAACCACGCTGGGCGGGAGAACAGCAACCTGCCATGAGGTCGGCATGCCTCTGAAAGGCCTTCCTTGTCTAAAATGATGGCAGCAAGACCTGGCTTGCTTACCTGCCACGTGCTCTCCTTCCCCGCCACTTTAGCTATCTGAAGTGAGAAGCCCTTTGTGGCCCAGCCAATGTACAATTACCAGACATCCATTCAGGCTCCCTCGTGTTCTTAGGGAACAAGGATCCACAGATTGCCCTCCAGTCAACTGTCAGCATGCCCCTGGGGAGCACCAGTTCTGCAAAAGCTTCCAGAGGCCTTCCCTGCATGTAATCCGGCCCATACCTGTAAGGAAGCATGACCAAAGTCACCAGAACCCAACTCTACAGCAGGGACAGAGAAACACTCGGAGCAACCCAGCTGACCTACACTGGTATTCAAACCCCATCAAATGGAAGCCCACGTCTCCAGGGCCAGCTCATTCCACTTGTACGTTTTGCCTGTTTACAGACCCTGGTATTGGGCAGAAGCAAACTGAGGGGAGCGCTGCTTTTTCCAGAGAAGGCAGGCTCAGTGCTTCAACTGGCTCCATGTCTGCCCCTTCTGCTGTAACCGCGTGAACAACACACCAAATGATGCCATAAATGACGCCGTAAACCTGCGAATGTCATCCGGTTAGCGTTGTGGATGACGGGTTTGGGAGGAACATTTTCTGAAGCTGAGAGGCTTTTGAAGGGACAGTCTCCCTGGTAACAGGTCTATGGCCTAACTGATGCTCTGTGAACTGTAATCTCGGCCTGACATAATTCAGAAAATCACCCAACACCCCGCCCTGGGGCTGAGCTACACCAGGCCCTGGCACCTCTTACCCACAGGCGGGGCTGCCCCCAGCCGTCGAGCGATGGCATTCTCATACAAACACGAAGGACTGAGAAAGACTCTGCAGTAGTTTGTAAGCTCAGAAAAATAAAAGACTCCCCACAAAACTCCAAATCACCACCAATACATTTATTTGAGGGAGACAGGGTCAAATCTTCTCGGGCATTTTTAAACTGGGTAGGACTAGAGACACTGATCTGCCTAACCCCTGGGTGTTCACAGCTGCACAGGGAACCAGGTCCTGCACACTGCGGCGTCGCCATTAAACCAATGAGCACGTGAGGAGGGGGACATTCTGAGCAGTCACATGATTTCCCTTTCAGAAGGTGCTGCCTTCGTATCAGAAAAGTAGTGTTGAGAAAAACAAAGGCAGAACCTAACAACAGTTTCCCAGCACAGACGGGGACAAGACGTGACGGCGGCCTCGTGAAAGGGGATCACGCCCTATTTACAAGCAGGAGAGCGAGGCTCCCATGAGCTGCAGGATGAGAGCGGGGGCTGACTTGGGTGTGAGTGGGGGTGGGATCTGACACCATGAGCCTTTTCCCATCCAACCTGGGCCTCCACAAGCCATTCTCTGGCCCCCGCACAGGGCAGACTCAGCAAACATGCGAAGTGAGGGGACCGTGCCCAGGCCCGCCCACCTCCCCAGGTGAGCCTCACCCCCACCCAACCCCCACTCTGGACACACATGGCAAACATGGGACACCGGAGCCCAGCTGTGCTGGGGCACGTCTAGGTGTTGCTGGGTTGGCGCCGTCTTACAAGTGCCCAACATGACCAGGCCTCACCCGCAGCGGCCAGGCTGAGACAGCGTGTTTTCAGGTTTCCGGTTACTCCAGGGCGAAGCACGAGCCTGATGACACCCGGCGGAAAAGCAGGCTGGAGCCGCGGAAGAGCTGGCCCTGGGTTGGAAGGACCAGTCAGGTCAGCGAAAGGGGAGGCCATGCTTCCTATCCCGCCCCAGAGCCAGGCCGGCCGTGGGCGCAGGAGGACCAAGCAGCGCAGAGAAGCTGGGTCGGGGTGGCCGGCCGAGGCTCGCATGCCCGAAGGGCGAGGTCAGACTGCCTTGTGCTGAGTGGTTCACTTCATACCACAGGGTGTCCCACGCTGCGGGGCTACTCGGAAGGCAGCCCCCCAAGAGGAGGGCACTGCGGTCCAGGACTCCTCCAATGCCCACGGGACGTGACGCACTAGAACCGACCGGAGTCGCTGGGGAGAGCTCCACCCATCTCTCTGTCTCCCCACATCCCTCCTACGTGTCCGATGAGCAACCTGAGGCCAGTCAGTGCACTGGCTCCTCCTCAGGCTTCTGCCCCGTTTTCCTTGAAGGCAAACCAAGGCCAAGAAAAGGCAAGGATCCGCCCTGGGCCAGACACCAGGATTCTTGGCCTCTGGGCCCAGGAGCTCCAGCCGGCAAGAGGGTGCCTGGGCACAGAAGACCGGTCCCTCGCCAGGCTCACCATGTGGCCCAGCTCACCCGCTGGCTGTCCTGGGGACCAGGACGTCCCACAGGAGGAGAGGTCGGCCTCCAGCACGCCAGCTGCCTGGCAGAAATCGATCCCAACCAGACGACTGCATTTCCAGCCATGTTACTCCAGGTATAAGTTCTTGGGCTTCGCCACCTCCCCATGGCTCCCTCACACGTGTTCTAAGAGTCTTTCAGAGTTGAAGAAAAAGAGACCTGTCTCATGGACATTTTGAAATCAACTCAGATCTAATTTATCTCAAATCCTTTCTAAAATGTTAATTTATATGGCTTAAATCAAGACATTCTCTTTATCCTCCCTAGTCACAGCACTGTATTCCATGACGATCCCTTATCTTCCCAAGCAATGAAGAATCCACAAAACCATTTCATCTGCTCTATATGGAGGGAGTAGGAAAACCCTCCTCCCTCGGGAGCTTGCTTACCTGCACACTCAGGTACTTCCAGCAGTGGATCCAGGATTTGAACACTGGGGAGTAAGGGGGGAGCCCGGCCTGCAGCCTGCCCGGGAAAGAGCGCATTAGATCCAGAGAACATGGGAGACGATCAGCCAAGGAACAGGATACCACAAGAAGTGGCCACCACCCACATCCTGAACCTGTCATCCCAAAAGGGTGTGGTGAATCCTGGAGGAAGCCAGGGTGCCTGGCAGGCTGAACCCACACACAGACTGCGAGGGGGCGGGAGGGCAGAGCACTGGATGGGCTCAGCTGGGTCCCCCAGAGCCTGGGCAGTGCCTGGTGGAGGTGTGCACACCTACCCGCAGTTGTTCACAGCCATGAGATCACCGACCAGCAGAAAGGGGTAGGTCAGCATGCTCACTGCAATCTGAAAGCCAGGGAGACCTGAGTGTCAGGGACCCACCACCAGCCCTGACCTGGGCTCGGGGAGCAGGGACACTGTGCCAACACCCTGTACTGAGGCCGGCAGGCCAGCCTCCGGCCATGACCAGAGCCGGCCTCCGAGGCCCCACCCAGGCCCACTGGGCAGTGGGAAGAGCAGCTGGCTTGACTTACCCCCATCACGAATTTGGTGTAGCTCCGGATGGCCAGGGCCTGGCTGAACTGCAGAGACAGAAAGGAAGACGGGTTTGCCACATGCACCTCAGGATGCAGACGTCAGAAACGCAGGCACTGGCTCTGTGCTGCCTGGTCTGTGATCCCCTCACCTGCCCTCCACACTGGCCTCACACACCCTCCGCGCACACCACATGCCCTCTCAGGGCCTGCCAGCAGTTTCCGTGGCCTTGTAGTCAGAGCCAAGAGAAGAGCTGGGAGGCGCAAGTGGGATAACCTTGCTGAAGGGATTTCAGTGACCCAGCCAGGATGGTGAGAAGTGAAGATCAGCTAAACAGATCACTGGCTGCTGGCCTGTGTAACCCCATCGAGCTGTGAGCTCCAAGGGTTTGGCCTGAGCCTGCCTTAATCAGTGTCCAGGGCGTGGCACAGTCCGTGCTCAGTAAATGCTTACTCAATGAAAGGACAGACACCCCCTGAACTACCCAGGCACAGGATCCAGTCCTGTAGCAAAAGGGGAGGGGAAACTCTGGGCTTACTGCTACCGTGTACCTCACCAAGCTCTCGCTCCCCCTTCAGACTCTAACTTCTGGAGTCTGCTTTGCCCAGGAAACAGCCCCTAAGTAGGAAGGGGAACTACCTATCCCTTAGTTTCCTGTGGCGTGGCCATCCCACCAGACGGATGCCGTGCATTCCTGGGTGGAGGTCTGCTCAGCCCTCTGAGTGGCAGCCTTTAAGCCACACACAGAAAAGCAGTTGGAAAACACTTTGAATGAAGCTGCTGACTGCTGTTTGTGCGACCTAAGTGCAGTAGCCCCTGGTCACACACCTTCCCACCTAGACTAGAGGAAACCCATCAGTTGTGGGACACCCCCCGCCCCCAGACACCCCAGCTGTCTCAGCCTTCCGGCAGCAGCTCTCCCATCCACGAGACCCGAGAAAGGGCAGGGCAGGGCCATGGCCACTGTAACTGCAGCTGGGAGCTGTCTCTGCAGAGCCACTTGAATTTATTGACACTGAAAGGCCAGAGGACTCACCTACCCAAGTCAAATGGCCCAACAGCTTCCCTCTGAGCAGAGGCTGTGCTCCTTGCCACAGACACATGCCCCCCACACACACACTCAGACACAGACACGTGTAGACGACGACCCCCACCCCAGGTGATTAGGCAGACAGGTCCCTAGCCCCTCGCCTATCCTCACGGGGTGGGCAATTCCTGCTGTGCGAGTATCTGGCTACCAGGAATTCCTTGCCCATCACTGCTCTCCAACTCTCATCTTGCTTCAGGCAGAACCAGTTAACCTATCGGGTCCCCAGATGTCCTTCTTCAATAAGCGCCTTTTAGAAGGACGCATGCCTGACCCACTCTGCTGGGGTCTGTGTACCCCAGGCTGTGTAGGCCAGCGCTGACAAAATAGTGGGGTGCTCCTGGACAGTACACATCCTCCCCAATTTGAGAAACTTCAAGGGGGGCAGCAGCCCCAGCCTGGCACAGGCAAGGACCCAGTCCCAGCCCTGTCAATTCCTAGCTGAGTGCCTCTGGCGGGCCCTTCGATCTCTGGGTCTCGAGTTCTCTATCTGTAAAACAGGCTGATACATATATCTGCCCTGCTCCCTGCACTGGGGTTCTGTCAGGATCGAATGTCGTAATGTTCACAAAAGGGCTCTGAAAAGCAGAAAAACTCGGCAAAAGTTAAAGGGAGGTTGTTAGCTGGTCGGTCTATCTTCTGATGTCCTGCCCCCGAATTGGTTCACTAACTTAAACCATCCTCAGATAAGCAGGGGCCGCTCTTATTTCTAAAGCTGCCCAGAGCCACGCATTCTACAAACTCCTCCAGGTTACCCATCTTGAATCTCATCTCTTGAGGCCATTGTTGCCAGAGGCAAAGCTTGGCCTGGGGACAATCAGACACCCTCTCTAGCTCTCAGGGCCTGGTGTTCAGAATCCCAGACGCCTCCAGTCTGCCCCAGACCCTGGGCATCAGCAGTACACGGAAAGATGGACAAGTCCTTGTTCGAACCAACCTGGGAACCTGGATTCTGGTCGTTCCCCAGCCCCCCTGGGGTGTCACTCACGCTGTCATCCACCAGGTAGGCATTGATGAAGTGGGCCAGCAGGTTACAGCCCCACAAGAAAACCACATCTCCCAGGAGGTGAGGGATTAAGCCGCTAAAAAACAAGGTGAGCAAAGATGAGCAGAGGAGGGAGGGGGCATTTCCTGGGCGCTGCACACCCAGGAAGCAGGCAGGGATGTTCCAAGCTCCGAACATCAGCATATCCACCACCACGGCAGGAAGGCAGCCTGCAGGGCCAGGAAGGCAGCTTCCTTTCTCCAGCGGGTGGGTGGATGGATGTTAGATGCCACACCTGCCACCACAAATTAGTTTACGGTTTCACAAGTGGTTTTCAAACCCCAGAAGCCAGGCCTCAAGCTGTAAACGTTGTTATCTCTGGCACTTTCAATGTGCATTATGAAAGAGTGTCTACATGTTGGTAGGTTTCTCCTGACCTCTTTACCTAATCAACTCTCAGAAAACACTTCGCTCAATGCATCTGTTGTCTTCAGCCCTGGAATGCGTCAATGAAGACATTCCATGCAAGGTTTTACAAGGAGGGCTATCTTTTAAAGTGATTACCTTTGCGATAAACAGCTCTACAAACAGATAGGGAAGCTTCTCCTAGCATACAGTGCCGAGGACAAAAGCCACGCTGAGACCAGTGAGTTCTTTGTGCTACTTGTGTTTTTTTAATGAGCTTATTGACTTGCTGCAATATGGAATGACTTGAAAAGATCTCCAGCAGAATGACTATCTCTTGGGGAGGGAGAGCAGAATTATGATTTTTGAATTTTTAAAAATCCTTTTTCAAAAAATTTGAGTTCAAGAGTATATGCAACCCGTCTATGTAATGAGGGATGTTAGTAAAATGAACCTTCGCGAATGCAGTTTCTAATCCTGTTCCTTCCACCTCTGCTCAGATTGACTTTCCACACATACCCTAGATACGAGTGTGACAACCAAAATGTCTCCAGATGCTACCAATGTCCCTGGGAGCAAAATCACATTCTGGTGAGACACACACACGCCTACATGTAGTCATTTCTGGGTTAAAACGACGGCTCAGAAATGAAAACACCTAGCCAACTATGAAACCACACTGAGTTACTAGAGACCACAATGAGTTAATACTTAGTATATACTTTGTACGTAACAGCATGTACGTCACTGCCGAGACCTTAAAAAGGCAAATGACACTTGTCAGGCCCGGTTTTGGGGTTCCATTTGTGGTTTATTCCGTCTGGACACAGTCTTTTGGGTATGAGTTTCTTTTGTAAGTAAAATAAGGTGGATGTAAGACACTGAGGAGGGCGGGGGGTCTGTGGCCCTCGGGAGACCATGTGCCCCGCTGACGGCTGCCAGCAGGGCCACGCTTTCTGACTTTTCAAGAGAAGGCAGAAATACGGACTGCCATGTGAAATGCCCTAAACGTTAAATGTGAAGAACTCACATGTCAGAAATACTACGTCAAACAGAAACCATCAGCTGGAGTCAGCTTGTGAGCTGCCAGCGCTCGACACTCATCCACGTCCCAGATTTCAGTCATTGTTTAGCAGTGAAACCCAGGACGAGAGAGTGCTCTGGCTCATGTCCAGCCCCGCGCCCACCCCCAGCCCTGGAGCAAACGGACGGAGCCCGAGGGGGTGGGGTCAGTCCAGTCAGCACTGGACGAACAGTACCATGTCTGTGGGAGCCGTGATCTGGCAAGGGCTGGTGGCTTTGTCCCGAGGATCCGCACATGCTGTGGAAGTCAGCTACTCAGGCGGGCAGAGCCTGGGGTTAGCCTGAGGCCAGCAGCTGCGGCCTGAGAGGTTGAGAGTGAGCCCGTTAGTAGAGCCATGCCCTGTGGCTGCTTATGGGGGGTATAAACTCACGTACACGAAGAATCCCAGCAGCCCCTCCTCTTTGAAAATCTTCCCAATGGAGCTCAGCACACCGCTGTGAAGAAAGCGACACACGGATAGAGGTCACCCAGTGACCTGGAGAAGCCTACCCGCGCTCAGAGCCATCCAATCCCAGCTGGGATGGGCAAGGGGGATTCTGTTCCCAGGCAGAACCCAAGTGGAAAAGATTAGAGAGATCCTGTTTGGGGGTGAGGGGGCGCTTACCCAGTTCGTGGAGACTGGGGAAACCCAGCCACCACTGGGTCAGAACCCTAGCAGTTCACTACGGCTATTTTCTGTGGGTCTGGAATTTAGGAATGAACCGTCCAGCCTGGGCTGCTGCAAAGGTGACGGGCCCTTCTCCTGCCTGGCTGTGGTGCTTATCTCTGGCTGAACAATCTTCGGACAGAAGCCTGAATGACCGACAGAGTGAGAGCAGGGGTGATGAGTGGAGAGAACCACCTCCCGAGAGGGCAGAGAAGGAACACGGCCCTGTAGCAGGAGGCCCTGGAATCAGACCGCCCAGACGCAGCCTGGGAAAAGGCACCTGGCCCTCCCCAGCAAGGAGCTTGGGGACGAGACTGGTCACTGCAGCCTGTAAGAGACCAGAGGATGGGCTGTGGCATCTCAGGTGTTTAAGAGCAAGCTCTGTGACCTGCGGCTAGCAGTGCCAAATGGCCTGTCGTGTGCGAGGCTCTGCAAAGCCTAGATGGCAGGGGTTGCCTACGAGAGAACAAGTTGGTGGGAGACAGAGCTCTGGCTCGTGCTGGTCCTGGGGCACCCAACCCTGCCAGGCCTCTACCTTTCTTCTCAGAACAGTGGCTCAGCCATTCCTGGTCCCATCTATCAACCTCGCATTTCAGTCTGGGGGAATGGGCCAATTTCCCTGAGGGAACCAAAATGAGGCACAACAGCCGCGCTTCCTGGGGCAACGGCCCTACAGGACAGCTGCAGAAAACAACCGAACCCAGGAAATGAGAGAGAGGACAGGTAACACAGGTGCCTCGTCCTGTCACCGCCTCCAGGACTGAGAGCCTCAGAGGAGAAGGGAGGGCATAAGTGCCACAGGGCAGGGCTGTGTCAGCACACCTATGCCCACAGCCCTAAGGACACACAGACGCTAGGTTAAGTGTTTGGTGAACAACTGCAGGGATGAGCTCCAAGCCACGGTGTAGAGAGAGGAGGAAACAAGCTGTAAGCTGGGTTCTAGGAAAGCTGGAAAAAACGTTAGGGCTTAACCTCGGGTCTAGGAGGGAATCCCGGCTCAGTCCTAAGTAGCAGAATCAGCTCTGGTGCAGAATCGGCTCCTAATCCACGCCGACTCCAAGCCCACTCCCCGCTCTGCAGAGCATCCAGGCTCATCCAGAGCAGCCTAGACCCAGGGTGCACAAGAGAAAATGCCCCTGGATACGGACTACGGGAGCCACTGCCACATTCCTCGGAAGCCAGCAAGTGAGAATTAGGGCAGAGAAGCAGCACGACTGTGACTGGGGACCGGGCCCCTCCTGCCAGTCCCGAGGAGAATTACCCACCTGTACTTGGCCTCCCGTCCCACAAACTGGACCATGCAGCGCATTGAGATGACTGAGGGGAAAGGAAACACACACAGGTGACATGATGCAAACACACCAAGCCCGTGCCATCCCAGCTGTGGGGTGCCCGCTGCAGTGGACGCTGAATAACATGGCCTGCGCCAGAGTGCGGGGGGACACACCCCCATGACATGACCTCATGACCCCAGGACCACAGCATCCCGTTTCTTCTGCCTGGGAGAGCCCCAGCTGCCTTTGGACAGGACTCCCAGCCAACCTTTCCTCAGTGGGGTTCCAACGGAATACCCCCTCCCCACTGCCACTGCCCAGGAATTCTACTGCTGCCTAGCTACAGTCCACGAGGGGTCATCCCACGGCTGAGCTGCAATCTCCAGTGGGGCAGCTCACCATGCAGGGGGTGGGCCAGCATGCGGGACACGCACTGCATCATCATCTCGTAGGAGGTCTGCAAGAGAGCAGAGGGGGGCTCGGTCTGGCCTGCCGCTGGGAGTGGCACTGCTGGGGAGCTAAGAGCTTTTATGAGAGAGAACCCAGGATCCCGCAGCCCCCACGTTGGGCCAGTCTGCCTCGATGGCCCCACTTGTCACCCACCCCTAATTCCCTCCGCCCAGGACTGCCAGGTCCCTGCCAGGTCCCTGGTGGCTCGAGGCTTTCTGGGATCCCCTGCAGTATTCGGAATGGGGCTCCTTCCACATCCCACCCCCCCATGCAAGCGTGAAGAGCCAACTCTGAGGCTCAGTGACCTGCCCACCTCCGGAGTGAGACATCATCTGTCTCCCTCTAAGGGCCTCGCCCCCTGCAGTTCTAACACCCACCTCTTTCACCACTTTCTTCAGAGAAGTCTTCATATCATCCTTGTTGCAAACCTGCTCCATTTCATCTGGAGGGAAAACCTGAAACACAAAGGACAGCTATGCCTCTTAAATGTAACTCATGGGACAGAGACAGCAGGAACCAGCTCCTACTATTTTCTCTGCAGCGTCCATTAGCTGGGCCTGCCCCTGGAGACCCCCAGGGCTGGAGCTCGGGGAAAAAAGTCCCTGCCTGGTGTCACAGTTGTGGGAAAGCGGGGGGGACTGTGGGCAGGAGCCCTCCCATGAGAGTAGACGCCGCACTGGACCACCAGGGTTTGGAGCCTGGCTATGGTGCTGGGGTGGAGGCCCAACCAGTCTGGAAACGGAGAAGCTGGACGGTGCACATGGCTGCCTCTGGGGGGGCAGGGAGCTCAGGGGAACCTCGGGCAATTGCTCCTGGCTTCGCCCCGGGCTCACCTTCTTCATGCTGCCCCGGGTCACGGTGGAGAGAGCGTTGGACATGAGTCGGGGGCTCAGGCCTCGGAACAGCCCTATCTTCCCGTCCACTTGCACGATGTACTTGGCTGGAAGCAAGCAGAGGTGGCAGTGTCACGCCAGCCCAGACATCCACGCCCGGGTCCCATTCACACCCAGACCAGATGCAGCCTGTCCCTCAGACATGGAAGGGAGCACCCAGCCAGGACCCCACGAGCAATCAGGTCCCATCCCCAACAGCTTCTCTAGCCTCTCTTCCTTTGGGTAAAAACCTTCAAAACATATTTTTCACAAACCGGTTCACGTATTTTCTTTTTTCAGCTTTGAAAAATCAACTTGGCAAACTGAGCTATAGTTTTCCAACTCAGCAACTTAAATGTTCACCCCAGAAACCAATCCTGTTGCTTATAAAGAAATGTCTTTCTCAAGGGAAAGGAAACAGGCAGAGCGCACCCACAGGCAATGATGAAGTTTGCAACCTAAGGGAGGAAAAAAGGAAAAGGAAGGGCTCCCAGAAGAAAGGCTCAAGAACGTCCCGAGTATGCCATGGAGGGGCCGTCCCCACCTTGTCACTGTGCTTTGCCCAGGACCCCATCTGGCACTCGTGGGCATTTATTAGTCAAGGTGTGTGTGTAGGGGGAGGGCACAAGTGGAGAAGTAACTGAAACAGAGACACCAATGAACTATTCTACAGAAAAGCTTAGGCAGTCAAGGAAGCTAGACCCTACCTGTGAGTCAGTGTTTTTTCATTAGGGTCTATAAAAGGATCACTTTTTTAAATGTCTCGTTTTATTTAATATCAAATTTTAAACTCTGTTCAAAAAGGTGATGTATTTCTGTAAAGCTGCGTACTTCGAAGCTAGCAGAATGTTCTCTCAGACGAGGTGCTCCCCTTTCAGGCCCACGACCTTAGCTCTCCAGCACCGCACAGTGGCAGGAAGCAGCACACTAGGCCTTTCTCTCCGCAACATGTCTGCCAGCCCAGCGATTCCATGTCACTGCTAGCAGGGGTTTTCACCGGGCCTCAGACTACCTGTCACCTGTATTCGTGGCTTCCTGAGATGGGGTAGGGCTGGGAAGAGAGCGGAGCGATGTGACAAGGTGCCCTGCTTCACAGAGTGAACAGGTAGAAGGAATTTGGCGGGAGGGGAGCTCCAGTGAGCAGACAGAGCTGGGCAGGAAAAAGCCTGTGTGATCTGGGCGAGGCACTTCACCTCTTTCTACCCGATTTGCTCACCAGTAAGAAGGAGTATGGACCCCTACTTCTCCCCATCTCAGAGATGAACTATGAACAAGTGAGAGCAGAGAAAGGCATGCAGAAATGCCGACAGAGGCCTTTCCGGGTCCAAAGGGGCTCCCTTATTCCAGGGGTTCTCGACAGTCCCTGGAAAACTCTCCAGGAAGTTCTCTCCATTACACCAAAGGACATCACGACAGCCGCGGCGGTTTTCACCAAGACACGGGGCGGAGTAGATGCTGCCCAGTCTCCACGAGACATCCAGACAGCCAAGGCCCCTCCTGGCGGGAGAGCCAGGATGGAGTCTGAAATACCCAGTGGGCATCTGCTTACAGCGTTTATATAAACGGGGTGGAGGGAGCACCTCAGAACGCTGCTCATCTTTGCAAGGGGCAGTAACGTAAAAGTCAAGGGCCCTCTACCCGAGTCCTTTAGGGAATGGCCGTGCGACGTGAATTGAGCCGGTCTGGCTTCTAACCTGAGTCCCTCACATGGCTGGAAGCACGTGTAGCCATAAACAGACCTTGTGTTCACTTTCTGTACCGGTCTCACTGTACTTTGGTGGGGGTACCTTCCTAATTCCCCCTCCCCCACACTGACAATCTTTAAATAAAAACAAATATGAACACATTTCCCCACAAAATGACACGTTCTGCCTGTACTCAACAACATGGTGGCAAAACTCGAAAAGACACATGATATCAGATCCTGCCAATAGTGTATGAAGTAGAAAAATGGTGACAGGAGGCGAAGTCCGAAGTTATTCAGCAGAAAGAAAGATTTTCAGAGAACCTTCTGGACTGACCAAACAGATACGAGCAGAGGTGAAAGAAGCATGAGGGGATCAGCCTGGCTGTGAACATGGAGACCAAAGGCACCTGTAAAGAGGTCCCCATCATGGTCATCCTGGGAGGGTGGGGACTGGAAGAGGAAAGCGATGGTGGACCTGAAAGGCCTTGCGCAGCTGGCACCAGTGGGCCAGGGAATGAGCAGCAGAGGCAGCCAGGCGGGCTTCGCTGACATCAGGCACACTGCACTGTGGTGGGCTACCTAGTGGAGCCCTCCCGACAGGCAGAGCTGCTGGGCGGGGGTGGGGGATGAAGGGTCAGGCCTGAAGACGCTACTGTGCAGACGTGTAATGCGGGACCAGCACACAAAGCAGCCCGAGCTCACACAGCTGGTCAGGGCACACTGGCGTGAAGCCGTGACTCATCACGCATGCAGCTCTATACCCACTGGTGGAGGTGCCACAGGGAGTCAGCACCATGCCAGGGAGTACAAGGGAAAGAGGACGAAGAAAGAAGGAAAAGAGCTGGAGGAGGAGACGGAAAGCGAAAAAGATAGTAACATGGCCAGACTGCTGGGAAGGCAAAAGGCACGTGTACCAACCCCATTCCAGACAAAGCTGGAGCAGCAGGGGTGACAGGGCCCAGTGTCCTGGACTGGCCCCTCCCTCGCACATCTGTCTGCCCCTCCTGCTGCCTGGGCTAATGGCAGCAGCTGTGGGCAGAGGAGCTGCACCACAGCTGTATCGTTTACTTGCTCCCACCCTGACACCTGCTGCCTCTGGCCACACTCTTCGATCCCCTCCTCCATGTCAGCTCTGACTCTGGATGCCATGTTGCCCAGCGTGTCCCCCAGGGCCAGCTCGGCCTGCTCCCCGTTTGATGCTTCTTTTCTGCCGGTGTGGTCTTTCCTGCCTTGGAAGCACACTCACCGTAGGTGAAGAAGCTCGGCAGATAGAGGACCTTCCTGCCCAGGACATTGGTCCCAATGGTGGGGGGCATCGGCTCATGACCCACCTTCGGAATCAACAAATACAGAAGGAAGGTCAGATTCCACTGCGGATTCAGTCCTAGTGCTTCTCCTATTTCCCGGGCCTCTGACTTTTCCCACAGACTCTAATGCTGCTCCTGTTGCTCCATCAAAACATACCAGAAATTTCATCAGTGTCTATAACCATCAGCATCATGGCATCTCCCGATGAACAGAAAGGTCAGTCCCAGATACCACCCCTCCCACAATCCAAGTCACCTCCGTCCCGACATGCTCATTCAATCCCAGGTTATCACCAGGACAAAATCCATTTTTATATACTTTGAACCCCCTGCTCATCTCAGAATAAATCTGTGAATTCTCATCTCTGAGTGAGAAACTTCAGTCCAGTCTCAGTCCCAACGTGGCAACACCAAAAACACAGCACACCCAAATCTCAGTCCCAAACTTCAGACAGCTCAGCTCCAAGTAACCTATGCCAAAGTTCACCCCACAACTCAAATTTCTTACCACACCCACTGAAGACGCCAACAGATCTGTTCCTCACTCCCAGGCAGAGCAAACTGTGACTCTGAATCCCAGTTGGTCCTCAAACAACTAATTCCTCAACTGTGTCCTGATCTCGAGCATTTCCCATTTCCCTGTGGCATAATGTCCCCTCGTTTCTGTGGGCTGTCTCATTCTTGCTGTGGAGATGCTGGTTATATAAGGTACCTGTTAAACTCATGGGTGGGTGAAGGACCAAACCACCCATACCCTCGTGAGGAGGTGGGGTCTCTCCTGATGGGTGAGGCCATTTGTTATGCTGCCTCATAAACGAGGAGAGAGACTCTCTGCTGCCGGGAAGGAGGCAAGGTGTGTAGGAGACGAGCGCCTAAGCGTGGTGTGAGAAGGCCCCTTCCTCGGCCGGATGCTGGGACAGCAGCCCTGTCCCTCAAAGCAGGCCAGCCAAGCCAATGAACCAGAGCGGCAACTCTTGAATGTGGAAAGGAGCAAAAACGGCAGGGCTGGGCAGCTCTGCCTTCAAAACTGGACTAGATATGCTTCTAGTACTTTTCTGGCTCAATTCCCTTTCTTGTTTGTCTTAGTCAAGTGTTTTTGCAAGTTCAGGCTGGGCCGGCCCGATGGCTCAGGTGATTCGAGCACCGTGCTCCTAACGCCGAGGTCACCGGCTTGGTTCGATTCCCACATGGGCCCGTGAGCTGCGCCCTCTACAGCTAAGATTGTGAACGACGGCTCTCCCTGGAGCTGGGCTGCTGTGAGCAGCTGGAGGTTGGCGTGAGCTGCCCATAAGCTGCCGTGGGCTGCCAAGTGCTGCCGCAGGCTACCATGTGCCGCGGCCGGCAGCCACCGTGCGTGGCCGGCAGCTGGCGAGAGCTGTCATGAGCTACTGTGACTGGTGACTGGCGACTGACTGCCTGGGGGGGTGGGGGGCTCAGGGCAAGGCTCCTAACACCAGCATGGGCCAGGGAGCTGTGTCCTACACAACTAGACTGAGAAACAACGGCTTGAAACGGAGTGTGGGGGGTGGAGGCGGAAGGGGGTGGGAAAGAAAGTTCAGGCTGTCCCTTGTGGGTGTGATTCTCTGAGCTACATGACAGATCACTGATTATAAATTAAGAACCCACGTCTGGATGGGGACCTTCTTTAAAGAAAAATTCCGGCCCAGAGAATGAAAAGGATGAGCCAGCGGACCCAAGCAGTTAGCCCTCCCCTTCTACACCTTTCCCCTTCTGGATTAAAAGCTCGAAGGTTCTACGGTGTGTTTTTTTTTTTGTTCTCTTATACAAGCAACATTCCCTTTATATCCTCAATTCCAAGTCTGAGCTACTGCTCTTTTGCTTTTGCTGTGTTACCCAGTCTAGTCACTACAATTTGGGAGTCCCATCAATTCCAATTTCATCCTTAAATCTGCTGTGTCCCTTCACCCCATGTCCCCCTAGTTCTGCAATCTGCTGAGTCTACATTTTAAACTTCCACTGGGCTATCAAAGGCGCAATGGTCAGACTTTACCCCTATTCCCCTCACCCTCAAGTTCTCATTAGGTATTTGTGCCTAAGTCATACCCACCCTATTTCACGCCCAATTAACCCAGTCCTAACCACAGCCAAAGTTGTGGCTCTGTATCAAATACTGGCAAAGCCAGTATATCACCCTCAAATCTCCAAATTCTAACACCCGTGGGCCCTGACCTGAGGCACTGCATTTTTATTTACCTAATCTAGACAACCCCAAATCTACCACTCCAATCCTGCCACCCGGCCCAAACAGGGGTTGGCCTTTTGCAAAATGTTACCCTGATTCCCAAGCTATACCATTAAGATTTCACCCTAAAATATGGTACACTCAGTACCCTCTGGGTTCAAATCGGATAGGCCACCTGTCATCCCAACTGAGTTCACCCATCCGTACCCCACCATCCAGTTCTTCTCATCCTTTAGCCTCCCTTCATTCCCCAATTCCCCATTCTCCCTCATTCCCAACTCTCTTTGCCCAATTCCCTCTTCAAATCACCCTTATTTCATATTTCTTCTCAAACGTGTACACCAAATGTACTACGGTCCAAACGATGAAGCCACCACCCCCCACTGATTTCACATGGAGCCTCCCATTCCTGTACCCCAGCACCCTGCACTCCACAGACCTTCCTGTCTGCCACCCTAAAATGCCAGCCCTCACCAATCTCACTCTATCATCCAAAAAACTCAGCTCCCAGTATCCTTACTTCGCATGTCAGGTACCATTGGTTCTAAAGTCCCAATTTCTGTAATTTCTATTGCTGTAAATACAATCCTAATTCTGTAAGTAAAGCAGCCCTCACTCCCAAATCACAACCAAATGACAGTCTTGACCTTCCTCCCAACAGCCATTTCCAAATGTCAGTAACAATTAAGAGGGTAGTCAGGCACCCTGATTTCCCTGACTAAATCTCCTTATTCCTTGTCATACCCCCAAACCTACTACCCCATTCCTCAGACCTGAGATTTCATTTACTCCTATTGAAGTCTCTCTTATGACAATTGTATGTTCCATTGTCAGTACAATTATAAAGACAGTACATCTGACACCTATTCACCTCTACTCAAAAATCAAACCTCAAATCTTGGTTGGGTCTCCATCTCAATTTTTACCACCTACTACCCACACTCCTTAACAGGAAAATTCTAGGCTAAATCTTCAGTCATTAGTCCAGGCCTGAACCACTTCCATCTAAACAGTATTCATCTCCTTCACCAGCAACTAATTCTGCCAAATGCACTCCCTCCACCTCGCTTCCTTCCAGTTCAATCTCTCCCTTTCTCAAGCAGCCTGCTTCATCGGTAAGGAATTGTTGGCCACCACCAAATACACCAAGTGCACCTGCATGACAAGGTTCCAGAGACATCTGTACCTTGGCCTGTTTCTGCCAGCTGCTACCCATCCCGTCTCCTAATGTCCCAACTACCCTTTCTGCTCAATTCCAATACTTCCAAACCCCTTCAGCCCATCCCCCCAGATAAAAGGGCTGTGATCCCCATCTCCGACCCCAACCATGACGTCCATTTTCCAAATACGTCATCTCTTTCTCCCCAAAAGCTTCCTCCTCACTCCCATCTCCAGAAAATCGCCACCATTCCCTTCCCCCATTGCGTCGCCCTGTTCCCTCCCCCCCAAACGCGTCACCCCGTCCCCTCCTCCACCACGCCTGCCATCGCCATCAGATCCACAGCCCCGTCTCCTGCAATCCCATAGCTTTCCCCTGCTAAATCCTCTGCCTTCGCCCTCTTCCACTACATTCCGTAACCACTAAATCCATTGTCCCCGTCCCCTCCTCCCAGAGTCCGATGCCCTTTCTCCTTTCCTAAATTTTTGGCTCTGGCTTCCCGTTCTTTGTCTAACCAAACCGCTTTAAATCCATCCCTATCAAATCCAGACCGCTACCCTAAGTATGTGCTCATCTTCTAAATACTTTGCCTTGGACCCCAGTCCTCCTCCCCACCCATTCGCTCAAACTTCCCGCCCCTCCCCCAACTCTATTGCTTTACTCACCCCAAAATGATGCCCCTTCCTATTCGAAGTTCATCGCCTCCATTTCTTTATCCCCCAAATCCTCCCCCTTGCACTCCCCAAATCCTTTCACCCTCTCCCAAATCTGTCGCTCTGACCTCTTCGCCCCCTTTTCTGCATCCCCAAACCTGTGTCCCCTGCATCCCCAAACCTCATCGTTTTCCTCCTCTCCCACAACTTCGGCCCGCCAAACCCTCGGCCCCGCCTCTCTCCCCAGATCCGTCGCCACAGACTCCCCCGCCCCAATTCTGACCAGATCGAGGCCTGTCACCTTCACGCGAGCCCCCGCCTCCCTACAGCGCCCCCGACCCCCCACCTGGATGAGTAGCTTCACGTAGAGCAGCGGATGGCTGAGCGCTGTCACGCCCGCGCCCAGCGCCACGAAAAGAGCCTCGGTGGTCGGGGCGTTGTCCGCGGAGCCAAAGCCCCCCGACGCGCCGTCCATCCTGCGGGCCGAGGGCTGCGCCGCAGGCCGAGGGTGGCGCGGGTGTGCACGGTGAGCGGGAGGCGGGTCGCGAGCCCGGGCCTCGACCCCCGCCGCCGCTCCGCCGCGAGCTCCCGCTCCTGCTCCGGCTCCCGCCATCCCCGCGGCACCGCCGCGAGCCCAGGGCGCCACTTCCGGGTCCGAGGCCCCCATGGCGCCGGGCAGCGAGGTCACTCCCCGTCACGTGACGGGCAGCGACCCGCCCCTCGCAGGCGTCAGGGGCCGGGCCGGGCCGCACCACTCCGGGCCGCGGGGGAGCCCTGGGGGTGGCGCCGCAGATGGTACACACCGGATGTGGTCGCGGGCCGCGTGGAGACCTGGCGCTGCGCTGGGCTGGTGGCCGCGGGTCGGTGGTCGCGCACGGCCCCCGTCCAGCGCTAGGAGCTTGTGTAGGCCGCCGTAAGCCCGGGCGTCCCCCCCCCAGCCCCAGAGAGCGGCGGGGGCGGGGCTCAGCGGCTGTGGAAGCCAGACACCCCCAATATGGTGTGCGGCGCTTCTAAGCCCCCTCCCGGCTTCGGCAGTTTTCTCCGCAGTTCTGTGCCCGCCCCTTTGCGGCCGGGAGCCCAGGCCGGGCGGCCCGCGAGGCCGACCCTTCCGCTGCCTCCAGCCTTGTTTTACCCCTTTGCCTTCCCCACCAAATGGAATCCAGTCGCCCCTCAGCGATGTGGTCTCCCTCCTTTGCACTTGAGGCCTCGCGAAACTACCTTAGAGCCAACGGTTAGAAAATGGGTTTTGCTCTCAAGTACTTGGCGTATTTCTCTGACTAGATCGAGGGGGTTTTCATCAGCCGTTCAAAGTGAGCACACACAGGCATTGTGCCTGCCAGACACCGGTAGTCTGATCTTTAGTTAATACAAATGAATAATACTAATTGGCCCTTACATCGCACTTCGTGCCAGACACATTCTAAAGTGCGCATGTTAACTCCCGTATAATCCTCGCAACCAGCCAGGGAGGAAGATACAGCAGGTCCTCTAATAACGTTTTGTTCAACTTCATTTCCTTTTGTTACAATGTTGAGATGCAAAGGAACTTACCCCGTTTACCAATTTTACCATTGGTTAGCTTATGGTAAAATCATTCTTATTACAGGATTCACATTTAGTCGCAGAACCTACCCCCTACCGCTGAGGACTTACTGTATTTATTACCGCAGGTGTTCTGTTCCGGTTTGTAAAAGTGCCCGTCCCCGCAACAACACTTAGAACGCAGAACGCACCTGCTACTTGTGTAGGTGCTCAGTAAAAGTTCCTGTTTAAATGGAAAGGAATGGAGTAACCTAGAGTCTGCAGGAACACAGCAATGGGGGACCTGGTCCCTTTCCCTGTACTTGTCATGTGTTCATTGTGAGAAAGTTCTTTAGGATAGACATCTGCCATCTGGCTATTTAGTCCAGATTTCCTGCAGTCCGCCCTTCCCAGCTCCCTTCCTGCCTTGCTCCCTAAAAAGCCGCCTTCCTTCTTGCCACTCCTGACAAATAGTCTATACACCTTCCACGTCCAAATCCTGCCAGTCTACCTCCCTCCCTGCCTTTCTCCCCCACGCTGGCCTCCCTAACCCAGATTTGTTCAGGTCTGAATCACTGCAAAGCCTCCTGGCCCTTTCAAGTTACTGTTCTTTTTCAAACACAACTTTCATTCAAACCTACCGCCTGCCCCAGGAGCACTTTAAAGGACTTCCTTTTGCTGGATTCTGATTTAGCTTTCTCAACAGGGAACTTAAAGTCAAGTTCATGCATAGCCTCGTCTAACATTACAGCTGCCACACTAATTCTTCATCCAGAAGGGGATTTCTCGCTTGGGAGGTGGGATTACCTCACCTTCCTTCTGAAACTTCCTCACACAAACCTTTTCTTCCTCCTCTGGTCTTTTCCTCCCCATTTTTCTCCAGCTGTTTGTTTTTCCTTCTGACCTTGACTGCATGTCCACTGTTAGGCCTTTTACTCTGCCTTACATGGTCACCTAACTTTTTTGTGTATATTTGGTCCTTTCAGATAGTGGTTCCATGTAAGGCAACTATGTCTTGCATTATTTTGTATCTTCCACAGCATCAAAAATATGGGGCTATACCTGCAGTAAATGTTCAGTAAATTGTTTTTAAGTGATTGACTAATTTCCCTAAGCAAAGAAATTAAAGTAAAAATGGGTCAGTTAAAGCAGTTAGACCCCTAGGAAACCAAACAGAAGCAAGTGTAAAACTGCTCTATGGCTTTATTTCCACAACGCAGGGCTCCTAGAGACACCAAGAGGAAGGAAAAAACAAAAGACCCTCACAATAAAAAAATTAAAAATCACTCAAAATCACATTCCATCATGAGAGTGAATGGACAAAATAGAAGGATTCATACTCCTGGGAACTTCACATAATAGAGCAATCTGAAAGAAACTTTAAGGGGGAAAATGTAGTTTTCAAATGAAGGCAAAGATAAAGAATAGAAAGTTCTAGAAAAAAGAAAAGGACATTGTGAAAAAAGAACAGATATATTCAAAAAGGGATCAAACAGATCATCCAGAAATGAAAGTATGCTCGCTGAAATGATGGAATGAAAGAAAATCTTGCTCAGAATTCACTCAACAGAGCCATCTGGCAGTATGTATGTACTTAATAGCTCTGAGCAGGGTTAGTGCCCCCCTGTGGTCCCATTCCCCTCTGCAATCACCATGGCAGTGTTTCCACACCGTGCTATAGCTGTCGGCTGTCAGTCTCTCCTGTTACAGTGTAAATTCCTTGAGCACAGGAACTGTCCTATTTATGTGGCACATGGTAGGAACCCACCAAATATTTACTAGAAAATGAGTGAAAAAGCAAAAATACTTTTAACAATCGTACAAAGTTATTTGTGATAACACCACTTACAGAATGAAAACTTTAGGGAGGCCCGTATGCCCCAAAGTAAGATCCACCGAGCAGCAGAAAATTAACAAAATATAAGACTCTTGTCGACTTTGAGAACTGCCACGTGTATAAACCACCAGTCCTCAGAATCTTGTGGGAAACTAATGGTAAGATGAAAAGAGAATACAAAATACTAAGTATCCACTATGGCAACTAATTCACATCGCACTATTCAGGTCAGGAGTGAAATTGAGGTGATGCCAAAGTCAGCATGAGAGGTCAGTCCTCACCTGGGGAGAGGCGAGGCACAGCAAGTGTCAGGAGAATTTGCCCTGGTGTAAAAGCCTGGATATAGGCTCCCTGTTTACTAGTTCTGGCTGAGAACGTTCTGGCTGCTGTCTCTGTTCACCTGTTGGCCTGGGTGGGGATGGGTCCCTAGGGTCCCATACCCAGACATCAATCCCACCCAGAGACCAAGCTCCAAAAGGAGCCAAAGTTAGGTTCTGGCACCACTGCCCCCACCATTTTCTAACCTCCCTGCAAACACATAGGCTTCTAGTGAGCCGTTTTAAGAGCTAAATTAAACCAGCTATCCTGTATTCAGGGGCTCCGCTGCTAAGTGAAGTGAACCATGCCTGCACAGAGGCCCAGGTCCTGCCAGACACAGTAGCTTTACAAATACTAACTCCATTGATTATTACAATAAGAGGCCGGGGCTGTGATGATTTTCTTCATTTCACAGGTGAGGAAACAGAGACCCAAAGAAGTGAAGTCACTTGCCCAAGGTTACACAGCTAATAAGAGGCAGGGCCAGAATTCAAATCGAGATCGGCCTGAGTCTGACACCCCATATTCTAAAATGGAGGTCAAAGACAGAAAATGGGCAGGTCTCCAGAGTGACGAGCCTGGGGCTGCTGGTGGGTAGACCAGTCACTTCAAGGTTGTTGATGGCACAAAGGCCTTCTGGATACACAGTCTATGAAGAGGGCAAGATTTCAGCAGCTGTGACACACACCCTGTTTGCCTACATCTGCTAATGCCCACTCAACGTGGACACCCACCATGCATTTGTGAGCCAGAGGGCAGCCTGATGCCAGCCTCACTCACTCCTCCATTTCTTTACATGTGTGGAGACAGCCCCTCCTTAAAGACTCATCACTCTCCCCCTGAGATTACACTCTTTGCAGGCCACGTCCAGCCTTGGGAGCTCCACAGTTGCTGACTTCTCTAGAAACAGCCTACCTAGTGAAGGAAACATGCAACCTGGAGTCAAAGGTATCTGACTGTGAATTCCGGCATTGCTGCCCCCATGGTGAGGCCCTGAGAGCCTCTCTGAGCCTTGGTTTTCCCAGGTGTGCAATAAGAACTTGGGATAAGGAATGTGACAGAGTGACAGAACCACAACTCAATAAATGCTGGCTGCCATAGTGCCAAAACATCCGGGGAAAGCCTCATCTTTGAATTTGAGAATTTCCCCTATGGATAGCTTTGAATATTTTCCCAGCCTCCCATCACTCCCTTCTTTGTGGGTAGTTCTTCATTTGTACAGTCCAAACCATTTCTGCACAAAGGAGGTTGGTGATCTTGCTTGTGTGGGACCATGTCCACCCCGGAAGTAATAGGGCTCTCACTGGGTAATAGTGCTCTAGCTGGTGACAGCCCCGGCAGTTCCTGCCCAAAAGGACTCTGAACTAAGGGAGCAGAGAACTGTGCTAAAATAGAGCTGCTCAATTCATGAAACACCTCTTGTCTTAATTATGCTAAAAGAAGGTGCATTATAACAGTGATCACCTCAGAAATTCTGGCATATCATGCAGGTCACCAGAACTGTATTGGCACAAGGAATCACTATGCCTGCTGAGAAAAACATGGAAGACAACTTTGGGACTAAAAGGCCCAAGGCCTTGAGATGAAACTTACAAAAGCGAAGGAGGGAAACGGGGTGTGTCACAGTGAGTGTAGCACTCACGTCGGTGTCAGAAAGGATCAAATGCCTAGTTTGTGTTCTGTTCTATCATTCTACTCTTGGTGGAGAAAGGTGAGTCCCTCTAAGTCTCTTGTACCCAATGTCTGTTTGTCCTAGGAGGTGGGAAGATGTTTTCTTCTCCGGCAGCAATTAGTAAAAATTAAAAATTAGTGGGCCCTGTCCAGAGTTTTGGGCTGAAGATGCTCTCATTCAGTCGGAGAGTATTCAACACTGAAAGGGAATGAACTATTCCTGGGCAATGACACGGATGAGTCTCAGAAACTACTCTGAGTGAAATAATCCAGGTACGAAAGAGCACCTGCTGTATGATTCCATTTATCTACAGTTCTAAAATAGGCAAAATAACCTACGGGGATAAAAATCAGCGTGGCGGTTATCTATGATGAAGGAAGGAGTGGAAAGAGGCATGAGGAACTCTCTGGGGCAGGGAGGGGGAAAGGGGAAGGGGACGGGATGGGGGAGGATGAAAGCATTTCTCATGTTGATTGGGGTGGTATTTACAGCAGCTGATACACGAATAAAAGCTCACTAAAACTGTACTCTTAAAATCTGGGCATTTATTCTTTAATTAGGGAAAAATATTTCAGGACTAATATTTTTGTTGTTTGCTCTTAGTGGGTATCAATGTGTTTTAAAGGGAAGGTGCTGTCCAATGTCCACTGCACACATTCACGTAACGTCTTACGCAACTGGGAAGATGCACCTACTCCCTTCTCCACTGCTTCAGGCCCCTAGCGGAGTCCAAATCCTTATAGGCAGTGGTGTGCTGGTGTTTAATAACTGACTCTCTAAAAAAAGTTCTCATTTGTAGCACTTGCTGATTCTTGTGGTGTAAATTCCTTTACCATGAATGATTTCAAGCTACCAATGTGATGTCACTGAGCGTGGCGTTGGGAAGAGATGGTCACAGTTGATTTTCGCAAGCCAGTAGGAGCCGGCTCCAGCATACCGCTGGGACAAGCCTTTAGTTCAAAGCCTCAGGGGAGTGTTGGCAGAGTTGAGGGAGCAGCAGTTAAGCAGCACGTGGCTCTGAGGTGAGCAGCCATTTCCTATTAGCTTGAGTGTGAAGGATGGCAGGAAGGAACGGACTCTGCTTTAACGTGGTCGTGTGACATACTAACCCCATTGTAAGAGGGGTCAGCCTTGCAAGATATGGCAGTTTCGCAACTGTATACTCATAACTGGGGTTAGCAACCCGTTGGCAGCATCAGGACTTTTTAGTGAAAATATGAGTTATTTCATTTAAAATTCCTGAATCCTAATTTCTCCTGGGGAGAACGGAGAAGAAAACCTGGCACCACAGGACCTGCATTCCCTCCTGACAAGCACAGGTCACAGCAGAGTAAAAATGGCCCCCGTGAGAAGGACGCGAATTCTCACCCGTCACCAAGTCTCAAAAACACACCTGCCGCTGCAACCGGTTGTGTTACCTGCATGGTTCTAGTCGGCATTTGAGTTTGTAGATCCTGTGACTGTGACATTTCTGAGAATTCATTTGGTTTCTGGTAGAACAGTGTGTGTGCGCGCGCGCGTGTTTGTGTGTGTGTGTGTGTGTGTGTGTGTGTGTGTGTATACACCTGCTGGGTGAGCTGAAGAATATGCACAATTCCCCCAGTTGGAAGAACCAGACTTGGCATCTTAGGGTACCCAGGCTCACTCTGGATGCTCTTGGGAGACAATCGAACTTGGCCAGGACATTGCCTGGACCCCTCGTTCCCAATCATGGCTGAAGAGTAAAATCACTGAAGGATTTAAAAAACAAAAAACCAAAAAAACAACCCCAGGCCTCAGCCCAGACAGTTGATTAATAATCTCTGAGGCGCACAGACCCTGCACCTGCTGCAGAGCCGCTACGGCCCCGCCTGGCCTGGCCCCAGGCGCCGTGCGGCCTGAGCACCTGCCTAGAGCAGAACTGAAGCTACGGGATGGCTTACCAGGACCCTAGAGCATTAGCCCTTCCAACAAATGGTGGCCTCCGGTGCTGGGCTGTGGTCACCTCCTTCTCCATGACTCCCCTGGACGTGGTGAAGGTCCACTCGCAATCTCAGTCCCTTCGTGACCAGCGAGCAGATGCCTCCCTCCAGACTCTGGAGCGTCTCCTACACCAAATTGCCCTCCTCTCCCCAACCCACAGGGAAGTGCCTCCTGTACCACAGTGGTATCCTGGAGCCTCTGTACCTGTGCCCAGATGGTGCCCTCTGTGCCACTTGGTTTCAGGACCCCACTCGCTTCACTGGCACCATGGATACCTTTATGAAGATTGTGAGACACAAAGTCCCAGGACCCTGTGGAGTGGCCTCCCAGCCACCCTGGTGATGACTGTGACAGCCATTGCCACCTACTTCAACTACGACCCACGCAAGGCCTTCCTCAGTGGTCGAGTCCTGACCTCTGAGCTCTGTGTGTCCGTGGCGGCTGGCCCACTGGCCCCCTTGGGCACCGTGACTGTGATCAGCCCCCGGGAGCTGGTGCTGATGAAGCTGCAGGCTCAGCATGTGTCATACTGGGAGCTGGGTGCCCGTGTCCACGCAGCCGTGGCTCAGGGCAGCTGGCGCTCACTGTGGCTGGGCTGGGGCCGCACTGCCCTGCGGGATGTGTCCTTTGTAGCCCTGTACTAGTTCAACTCTGAGGTGGTAAAGAGCTGGCTGAGTGGCCTCAGGCCAAAGGACCGGACATGGGTGGGCATCAGCTTTGTGGCCGGCAGCATCTCAGAGATGGTGGCAGCCATCTTGGCTCTACCCTTCGAAGACGGGTGAAGGCTCAACCCCAGGTCACACTGGGAGCAGTGGAGGCTGAGAGCCCCGTCCCTGCACACGGCTGACGCCACCTGGCTGCTGCTGCGGAAGATCGAGGTGGAGTCGGGCACCAGGGCCTCTCGGCAGGCTTCCTCCCAAGGACCAGGAAGGCTGCCCCCTCCTGTGCCACAGGGTCAACCCATGAGTTCAACAAAAGCTTCTTCCAGAGGCTCAACCAGAACAGCCTTGGGCCCCTGAAAGGATGGAGGGGATGAAGGCCCAATTTCTTCCCTGGATGGGGTGGGGCAGGAGGAGACTGAGCCAAGGGCCTTGTCCTCAGGGGAGGGGCCTCCGTTTTCTTCCCTCTCAACTCTAGGCCTGCCCAGGCCCTTCCCAAATAGCTTTCTTCCTTCTGGTCCTTATTCCCAAGCCCCAAGGATCATCACTTTTCCACCCCATCCCCCGAGTTCAAGAGCAAATCTGTTAACTCACCCACCCACATTTCCATGTGTGTTTGTTGTATCCTGGCCTGCCTGCATGAGCCACAAAACCCTGGGCCTGGTGTAGTCTGAACCAACCCCTGTTAATCTGTTAATTCCTTGAGTCTAAAGATGATGAACCTCTCAAAAAAAAAAAAAAAAAAAAAAAGAATCTCTGAGGATGGAGAGTCTGGAAATAAAATGTTTTAGAGAAACTTTACAGATGATAATTCCAAGGCGCACCCTTTAATTAATTAGTGAATTAATTAATTTTAAAGGAAGGCACCCCTTACGTTATTTTTTCCTTGGACTGAGGGAGAAGTCACAGGTAATAGCATAAGTTTAAGTTTTCTTCCTACCCCAGGATGTAGCTCCCATTCCTGCCTCTAATAAAGGGGCAGGGCAGAAAGGAGGTGTGGCTTGCTCCTCCCACCCTGCTGGGGACCAGGTAGAAACTGCTTCTTGTCCAGGAGACTAGGCCAGAGGCTGCAGCAGGGACCAGAGGCAGAATTAACTTTGGCTCACAGTAAGGCCAGGCCCTAGAGGTTCTGCCTGGTGAGAGCTCAGGAGGGACAGAAAGTAAAAATTCCCCTTGACTCCTTCAACTGATATTTATTGAGCACCTACTATGTGCCAGGCACTGTTGTAGATGCTAGGGATATAGCAGTAAGCAAAACAGATAAAAACACCTGCCTTCGTGGAGCTAACATTCTAGACTCTAGCGGGGAGACAGACAATAAACAGAGTGAAGAAATCAGTATATCAGAAAGTGATAAGTGAGAAACTGAAACAAAGAGGAGGACTGGGAATGGGTGGCAGTGTGACAATTTGGGGGGCATCTGGGGGATGAGGAAAGGCTTTGGGGAAAAAGTGACATTTACGTAAAGATTTGAAGGTGAGAGGATGAGCCATGCAGATACCTGGCAGAAGAGAGTTCTAGATAGAAATGGCAAGTACAAAGGGCCTGAGGTGGGAATGTGTCTGGCAGGTTAGAGAGTAGAGGAGAAGCCAAGTGTCCAGAGCAGAGTGAGAGAGGGAAACCGGTGGAAATGAGGCCAGGGAGTGGGGCCTTATAGGCCACCGGCTGCGGACTTGGCTATGACACCAAGAGACATAAACTAGGTATATCCCTAACGTAAACCAGATGAAGGTAGTCTTCCAAAAGCATGGGGAAACTGAAGCTAGAGTAGACATTCAGCCAGCAAATCTTTCTGATTTGCCTTTTTGGGGAGGGTGGTGGCTCACTCACTGGAATACTGAGCCCCGAGGTGGATGGAAAACTGGGGATGAAGAGCATGCTCTAGTCCGAGGGGCTGGGCCCTGGGGCAGGAGAAGGGACAGGGCTGGGGCTGACGGGACCTGGTCAGGGTGGACAAGGAATTTGGGGACACGAGAAACCAAACTCAGCGAGGGCAGAAGATGGAGGAAAGAGAATGCTACCCTCTCCTACAACCCCTTCCTACATGCTCAGAATGTCCTGCTCCCTACGCACGAAAGATGTATAGAGGCTGTACTATGTGGCAGGCATTGTGCTAACATATGGGGACACAGAGACACATAAGCCAAGGTCCTGCCCTCTCAAAGCCTTGTAAGGACTAAGGCCTCAGGCAAGATTTATGAGTATCATTTGTCACATTTCCCTGAGTTCCGAGCACAGGGGCTCCGTGTTGAAAGAAAGAAGAGGGAAACCTAGTGGGAAGGAAGGAATCCTGCAGCGCTTTGATGGGAAACTGGATTTCAGTGGGCTTCTGTGTGGTTGGTTATGTAACAGCTCTCCTGGAAATATGTAAAAGAAGAACTTAGACAAAGTGCGTAATGGTGGAATTGCAGGCAGAGAATAACTCCTGCTATTGTGTGAGAAGATGGGAAGAAATGGCTCAGGCTGGAAAGTGGGTCATGGAAGAAAGGTCACCAGTGGGCAGGGCAGCTGGCTGGCTGTGCAGAAACAATTGGTTCTCTTTCTCCACTTGGAAACCTGTCGATTCTCTCCAAGCCGCTCATGTTTCTCCTTGAGCTGCTGTGAAGGACCCAGCAGTCCTTGAGAAAGGCCCACCCCTGTTTGGAGATAAAAGGGGCCTGACCTGGGGGTGTGAGGCCCCACATGCTGCCCATGTGCTGGCACTCTGGGCGCCTTCTCAGGCACAGCCTGGCACCGTTCCTAGGCTCTGGTCTTGTCTCGCTGGTTCCCTTCTGGCGCCTTCCTGCCCAGATCCTGGAGCTGGCTCTGCCGGGCCCTCTCTCCTCCCCCAGAAACACGATCTGTCTCTCTGCCCCTCTCCCAGCCTCCTGGGGACATGGCTCCTGCCTCCTGCCCTGCTGCTATTTCACACATGCTGCCCCTCCCTCTTCATTCCCGGTTTCCCAGGACACCTCCCTCAGCCCCACCTGCTGTCTGCCTCTGGTGACCTTGAGTCCTTCCTGCATAGTGGGGTGGGTGCCAGGGCCTGGCACAAGCCTTGCCCAGTCCCTGAGAATGCCAACTTTGAAACTAGATAGTGCGCAGGCCGCCAAAGAAGAAAGCTGCTTATGTTCTTCACTGACGTCCTCCTGGCCACCCACGTCAGGACTAACACGTTAGCTGTCTTATCTTTCCACTGTCTTTGCACCCTCAGCAGACCCTCTGCCTGGGCAGCCGGCCCTCTGCGAGTGGGTTGAGGGGTTTGATTTTTGCCTCCTTGCGCCCCTCACAGAGCTGAATGGTTCTGAGTAATTACAGCCACCAGACTGACAATACAATTTAAGAACACCCAAAGGGGCTGGAGCCAAAATGTACAGAAGCCAAAACGTGGGAAGCGTCCTGGAAAAGGTGCAGGGCAGGGAAGCAGGCAGACTTCTGAGGCCTGGACCCACGTCCATTGATGGTAGAGGTGGCAGCCCCAAGCCGTCCCAGATGACAGCCTCAGCAAAGGGTGGGAGTGTGGCAGAGGGACAGAGTGGGGAAATTCCGATTATCTGGGGGAGGGCACAGGCCAGACTGGTCTGCAAGGAAGGTTAACTTTTTTCAGCTTCCTCCCTGCAAGCCAGGGACTGATGACCAAGGCACCAGTGGTGTGCTCTCTGCTCACCACGTGACTACCCAGACAGCCCCTGCCAGCGCCTCCTGACGACCAGCAGGGCAATAGGGACTGAGGGGGGCAGAGGGGTTGTGAGGTGGGCATGGGGAGGGGTGACAAGGGCTGCAGCAGCCGCAAGAACAGGTTTCAGTTGGCTGCCTGCATCTTCCCTGGAGCCACTTCCCTCCCTCCGTCACCAGCCTGTCTGTCACAGGCCATTAAGCTCTCGGCAGGTGCTATGCTTGGCTGAGGCTGGGGGCCAGCGACAGGGTGAAGTTGAAGGTATGGAGGAGGCTCAACACGCCAAGCCAGCCTATCCCCTCTCAGTCCTTGGCTGACTGGGCATAAGTGCTCCCCTGAGAAAGCTAGACCCTCATGAACCCCTGAGATTCCCTGCACACGCGCGCATACACACACACACGCGCACACACACACCACATACAACACGTACACCATACATATCATACAAACACCACACACATACACACACCGCACATACCACATACACACACCACATACACACATACAAACCACACACATACACACTCACACTAGCAGCATCCAGGTCCCAAATGTTGACACTTCTTCCCTGGCAGCCCCCAAATGTCCCCTGCTGCTCCAAGGTTCTCAGTGAGAGGCCTTTTGGGTGTCCCCATCTGCACACGAAGCTCCCATAAGCATCCCAGGGCAAAACTTTCTTGACAGCCAGCCAGCCCTGCCGTTAATGCTTGGGCATCTTTCTTTCCTTCCCTCCCTCTCTCTTTCTCCCTCCCTCCCTCCCTCCGCCTCCCTTTTTCCCCCTGTCTGGGCTACAGGGGACTGAGCTCTTCCATCCTCTTAGGGCTTGAAAGCACAGGAGAGAAAGCATAAGGCTTATATCCATGCCAAGGACACCAAGAGCCTTGAAATGGATACGTTGCCCCACTCAGAGGGAGATGTGTTTATGCCCATCGGATCAGGATCCTCTGCTTAAAATTCTGGACACACTCCTCTTACCTCACAAGGACCTCAACTCAGCAGACAAAGCCTGTCAGGACCAGGCTCCTGGGGCCCCCTCAGCCCATGCCCTGCCATTCCGCAGCCCCTGGACATCCCAATGTGCTGGACCCCAGCTCTTCTTCCTGGCCTTGCCCTGGCCTCTCAAGCCCACACCCTTTTGCCCATGCCGTTCCTTCTGCTTTGAATGCCTTTTCTTACCTTGTCCACCTGGAGAGTTCATTCATCCTTCATTCTTTAGGTTGCCTCTGCTGGGAGGCTTTCCTTAATAGTACTCTCTGTTCTCTGCAGACTTTGAGGCTCCCTCTTTGAGTGTTCATAACTCTCTTGCTCAAAGCATTTCCCACATCGTATTTTAGCAGTTAACAGGCCCATCTTCCTCATTACATTGTGAGCTAAGGGGCAGGGGACTGTGTTTAATCCAAAACCTCTACCACAGAGTTGCCACATAGTAGGTGCTCAAGAATACTTGTCAACTGAATGCATGACTTAATGAATGGGGCAGAAGAAATGAAAGTAAACAGAGGGGAACACCACGTGTCTGAAGAGGGAAAGGAATTTCCAGCAGTGGATATCAAAGAAGGCTTCCTGGAGGAAGTGACCAGGCTGTTGACAGGATAGAGACATTCACAGCAAAATAGCTAATTGGTCAAGGTAGGGGCAGCTATAGGAAAGATTTTCTGTCAGGAATAAAAATGTCTGTAGCCAACATTCACTGACTACCTACTCTGTACCAGGACTTACTCTAAGCCCTTACACATGTTATTATCCCAGTTAATCTTGAAAACACTAATTATAGGTTGGCACTGTAATTATCCCCACTTCACAGATAAGGAAAGTGAAGTTCAGTTACTAGCCCAAGGCATATAGGCCCAGCTTTTAAAAAATAATTTGAATTGTTTTCAATTACAGTTGACATGCAACATTATATTAATTTCAGGTGTACAACATGGTGGTTAGGTATTTATATAACTTATGAAGTGACCCCTCCCCAATAAGTCTAGTAGCCATCTGACACCATACATAGGTATTACAATATTACTGACTATATTCCCTATGCTGTACTTTACATCCCCGTGACTGTTTTTCGTAAATGTCAGATTTGATGAGAGAAGCATAACAACACGAGTGAGACAGAATATGGAATTTGACTTTTTACAATGGGGAAGATACTTTAAAAATGGATACTTCTGAGACTAAAATGATCAGGGCAGGCAGCGGGGTGGGGAAAATGGATGTGACGTGCGGAAGCAAGAATGAACAGTGAGAAAGAGCTGGGACTCTAGAGGATGAACAGGCAGCCACCTCCAACCCATCAACTTCAATGACACAGGTGACCTGCAGGAGAAGTTGACACACTTTGTCCAGTAGCTGAACACACACCTGGCCCAGGACCTAGACAAGCTAAAGAAGCAGGTGGGTAGAGCGCCCTGAGACCTGCATCAACAGGTGTGAGGTCCAACAATGCTGCACCTACCTCAGGAGTGAATACGGCTGCTGCGTCCCCTCCTGCGACCATGGCCAACTCACAGGAAAGGGGATTCTGGAACTGTCGTTCAGCCCAGCTCAGCTGACATAGTGCAGAGCCACCGCTCAGGTCACAACCCACACCTGGGGGAGGGGCTGGGAAGGTTGATCAGAGCCAGACGAGGAGGGTCTTGACAGCTCACCAAGGCATTTGGGAATCCTTCTGTGGGATAAGGTTCTAGTTTCAGAGACTGCACGTTGAGTTGGAAACAAAGGTGGGGCATGCCTTGGCCATGTCCTGCAGGTGTTGGGCATACTCAGGCTGGGGTAGGAAGGCAGGAACTCTGGGAGAGATTCTGAACTGGGCGGTGCAGGGTGTGTGTGAAGGAGGAGACCAGAAAGCCTGGGTTGAGCCTCAGCTGATGCTTGCAGGTAAGACACGAGTTAGGCGGAAAGGCTGGCAGAACTGTAAAGGGCCAAGGTCAAGGATGTGGAGATGTGGGCATCTTGACCCTTCTTCCTGGGCAGATGCAGCTCTGATGGTGCCTGTGTTGCGTTCAGAGCTGGGCTATTAGGTAGCTTCGTACAGGTGCCTCTCCGCACTCTCTCGCCTTTGTGTGAGAGGCAGGTCCTGCTGTTTGGGCCCAGATTCTGCTCTGGAAGCTCAGGCACTCGCTGCTAGAGTATGAGATAAGCCTCTGGGCTTAAGGTGTGACATTTGTCCACTGCCTTCTAAGTTGCCCACTGTATGCGGGACACTCGGCTGGGCTGTGGACCAGCCAGGAAGCATGTGTGCCCAGGCCCTGCCTTCAGGGAGCCAACGTACCATCTGCTGGAGACAGAGGAGGAAAATGGGCACTGTAGTTGAGGGAAGAGGAGCACCGAGGAAGGAAGCCTCCCCAATCTGAGAGGACGTCCGGGAAGAAGTGGCATATAAGTGTGAATCTGGTCAAGCCCCTAGATCTAACCACCTCGAACAGGAAATCCAGAGGCCGGTGCTGCCGTTGTTCCAACCGCGGGACCTGTAAGGCCAGCAACCCAGTGTCCTCCCTGCTGTACTGTGCAGGAAAACAAAAACAGCAAGGTGAGCCTGTGGATAAAAAGAGAGTTAATAGACAGGACAGCTCATTGTAACATGTGGACCTTATTTGAAAATGATGATGAATTACTCTGCTCAGACTGCGATAACAAAACACCACAAACTGGGAAGCTTAAAAATAGCAGAATGTGTTTGTCCCAGTTCTGGAGGCTTGAAGTCCCAAGTTAAGGTCTGGCAGGGTTCTGTTTCTGGGGAGGACTCTCTCCTGGCTTGTACAGGGCCTTTTCTTGGAGCCATGTGATGGCGGGGGGTGTAGGGGGAATGTAGAGAGAGATCACTTCCTCTTCTTATAAGGCCACCAGGCCTATCAGATGAGGAACCCATTGTTATGACCTAATTTAACCTTAATTACCTTCCAAACTCCCCATGGCCAAATACAGTCACACTGGGGCTTAGGGCTTCAATATACGCATTTTGGAGAAACACAATTCAGTCCATAGCAGTTGACATTTATGAGGAACCAGCACTTTGAACGTTGACTGGGTATTTGATTATATTGAGGAACTATTGCTAAATATCTCTTGGGGTATGATAATGGCAATATTGTTCCATGTATTTACATATACATGTACAGTTGAACCTTGAACAATATGGGGGTGAGGGGTGCTGACCTCCCAGGCAGTCGAAAATTCGCATATTACTTAAGTCAGCCCTCCACATACTTGGATCCCAACCACCGAACGTACAGTTGAACCTTGAACAAAGCAGGTTTGGCCTGTGTGGGTCAATTGAACTGCTCAGGTCAATTGAAAACAATCCATGTATAAGTGGACCAACACAGTTCAAACCCACACTGGTCAAAGATCAACTGTATATAACATAAAATTTATGTCTACTGGGGATGCCAAAAAAACGTATACAAGTGGACACTTTGGTCAGCATTACTCAAGCAGTAGATCGCTGTAATCCGAAGTGTCTGGATGCTGATGGGAACCACTTTGAGCACCTCTTGTAATTGCAGAAGTCAAACGTGACTTGTATTCATCTTTTGTTATTGGTATATAGTGAGTATATACAATTTTAACACAGTTTTCCTTTCTTAAAATGTGTATACATTTTTTAGCACCCTCTGTATATGTACGAGGTTGGACAATTCAGTTCGCGAACTCGCCTCAGAAAAAATGCTACATACCTCATTGCTGAATATCACTACCGTCACCTTCAAAGGACTCCCCTTGAGAAGCTATGCACCTATGCCAGTGCCTCTTCCACCCTTCTAAGCAATTTTGGAACTCGTTTTCTGGAATGGCCATCAGAGCTGTCGTTGTATTACCCTTGATGTCCTGAATGTCATCAAAATGTCTTCCTTTCAATATTTCCTTTATCTTCAAGTAAAGAAAGAAGTCATTGGGGGCCAGATAGGTGAGTAGGGAGGGAATTCCAATACAGTTATTTGTTCACTGGCTCAAAACTCCCTCCCGTGTGAACTAGTGCATTGAAAAGTTCACGCAGCCTTTTCAACACTTCCAAATAGTAAACTTGGTTAACTGTTTGTCCAGTTGGTACAAATTCATAATGAATAATCCCTCTGATATCAAAAAAGTTAGCAATATTGTTGCAACTCAATTGTCAGACCTCGTATGTCTGCATATATAGAATAATATTACCATTATATGTGTGTGTGTGTGTGTGTGTGTGTGTGTGTACCTTTCTCTTCCAGACACACACGGAAATATTTATGGGTGAAATCATCTGATGTTTGGGATTTGCTTCAAATGACATGGGAAGGGGGAGTGAATATGGCTGCAGATGGAGCAGGTCTGACCGTGAGCCGATCGTTGTTGGGTCTGGGTTAGAGGTGCATGGGGTGCATTATATTATTCTGTCTACGTTTTCTGTGTTCGGAATTCTCCATAATAAAAAGTAAAAACAGGAAGTGAGGAGGGTTAGGAGTCAAACAAACAAGTTAGGAGGGTTAGGATTGGGGGGAGGAGCCAGGCACCTGCTGGAAGAAATTGCTCAGCTGAAGCTCTGAGAGAGCAGGGCTGTTGGCGTGTGAGGCCCCCGTGGTTCACAGGCGCTGGAGTGTGAATCTATGCCAGGCCCTTTGGGTACCAAGTCCCTACACTGCAGGACAAAGACCAGTCTCAATGGAGGGCCCTGGCTTAGGCCAAGGGAGACCAGAACCTAGTGGGAAAGCCCTGAAGGGCCTGTGAGGCTTGAATAAGGGAGAAAAGGCAGTGCCCAGTTGTTCTGGAAGGGCTGGGAGACCGGTGATAGAGGAGGCATCAGGCAGAGACAATCTAACGTACCAGGAGCAGGGAGGCCTGAGGATGGAGCAGTGAGAACATAGTCATCCAGGCTCCCAATCAAATCTTTGCTAGAATTGTAGGACATTTACCTCTGCTTTGGAAATATCACTTCTTTTGTGTTCTTACTGGGTGTCTTTGGGTAAGTTACTTAACCTCTCTGACCTTCAATTTTTTCTTCTGTAAAATCAGGATAGTAATAGGACCCACCCCATAGGCAATTATGAGATTAAATAAAAAAATACTTGTAAAGTACTAAAAAGAGTTATTATGTATTAGCTATTATTATCATCAGAGTTTCAGGGAGGAAGTTGCTGTCCCCTGGGGCAACGAGGTGGAGACAGAAGCCATTAAAAATGAGAGAACCCAAGTAGGGATGGGGGGTAAGAACACACACCAGCCCTTAACTCCCTGCCAGCCCTTAATAGTTTTGTGATTTATTTTTAATTTAAAAAAAAAAAAAGAAAGAAACAACTGCTGCTTTCCTTACAGCAGTGAACAGGGTCATATGCAGAAAAGAAGTTGTTGAGAAAGAACCGTGTAAAATCCACTGGACCTTGAGAGAAAGTGTAGTTAGCCAGAGACACTCAGGCCAAGAGGCCAGCCAAGGGCCCAACTCAAGAAGCTACCTCTTGCCCCCGTGGTGGCTTCTGTAAGTGGGGGTCTGTAGGAGTGAAAGGTCAGTGCCTGTGAGGGAGGGGTGGGGCCTGAGCGGGCTCCTCCCTCTGCGGGGAGCACCAGCCTTTCCCCTTCAGGGCTGTGGCTCTGGGACCACTTCCTCTTTCTTCACTCTGAAGCCAGGAGCAGGCCTGCTGAGCCCTTGGGAGAGACAGGAGCAGATTCCCGATGCCTTACCCACCTGTGACCCCAGGTGGGTGTGGCTGAGTGTGCTGGCTGGAGGCCTCTCTCGCTGCTTCAGGGCCCCTGGAGACCTGCAAGATGGAGGGGGCGCGTAAGGAGAAGCTGGCATCTGTGTCCAATCTTGTGACTGTGTTTGAAAACAGCAGGTATGGGGTGGTGGGGGTGGGAAGGGTCACCTTGGCTAACTGGCAAGCTCCCTCCAGCTCCTCTGCGCAGCCCCGTGCCCCGGGCGGTCACAGGCTCTCCTAGCCTCCAGGCTGAGGAACAGGATCAGGGCCACCTTGGGCCCCAGCAAGTGAGCGGTTCTCTCTCTGAGCCCTGTCCTAGACACCTCCACCTGCCTGGGCATGGCCCAGGGCCCTCGGTCAGGGGTTCCTCAGAGCATGGGAGAATATTGGTGGGGCACCTGGCGCTGAGCAGAGGTGAGAGGGTAGGGTGTGTGTGGATGTGTTGGGGAGAGTCCAGACGTGTGTGTAATTATGCGTGAGAGTGGGTGGACCAAACACCGTGTTTGGGCTGCAGAACTCCACCCATTGCCCCACCAGCAGAAATAATAGCTAATACTTATCAAGCACTTACTCCTTATGCATAGGATAACCATATAATTTATCATTCCAACCACGACACAATTGACACTGAATGTGAATGCCATTGAATTTTTTTGGCAAGGGGGAGGGGACAATAGGAAAAGCGGAGACTGTATCAGGTAAATCAGGATGTAGGGCTTTGTTACTTATTTCATTTAATCATCTAACAGCCTAACGGGTGGGTAGGTTCTATTTTTATTCCTATCTTACAGATGAGAAAATAAAGAACAGAGAGGTGGGGAGGGGGCAAGAGGCAATGCAGGGGCTTCTGTCTGAAGGGAAAAGCCTGGGCCAGATGTGTGGAAGTCTTTGGTGGCTGTGGCAGGGGTGGGGTGTGTGTGTGTGTGTGTGTGTGTGTGTGTGTGTGTGTGTGTGTGTGTGTGTGAGAGAGAGAGACAATCTGCTCTACAGGCATGTTAGGGACAGTTGTAAGTAGAGTTCTCTGGAAACAGACTCTGAGATAGAGATTTACTTCAGGAGATTTGCTGGGCGGAGTTTTGGGAACAACACGATGGGGGTGAGGGATGCAGCATTAGGCAGAGAGAGAAGTTGAGCTGCCATACACTTGCAACAGAGGCCCCAGCCTGTCCCAGGGAGCTCAAGTTGTTCCAGTTGAAGCAAAATCTAGGTCTTTGTATATGGACTAGACGTTGGTGTGGACTTCACCTTGGGTGAAGTTAGCCAGCTCTCCTCCAGGGAGGGCAATTCCCAGAGAGGAATTCAGTCAATTACCTGTCAGCTGCCATACTACCAGGAGCTGGGAGAAGTGCCTCAGTCCTGAGCGGGTGTGGGTGGCACAGCGCAGCATCATGCAGGAACGGTAGCAGACACAGGAGCCTAAAGAATGAACTCTCTCTGGAAGATTTCTGCCTTTGGATGCTAAGCTCATGGAATTACCATGCCGCCAGCTCACTGACAACAGATATCCTGGAAGGGGCCTAGACTCTGTGCTGAGGGCATCAGAGCCGACAAAGCCTCCTGTGGGCTTCCCAGCAGAAGTGGCATAGATGTGGACCCACAAGGGCAGTTCACTGTCCTGAGCCAGGTAACCTTACCCTGCCTCTCCCAGGGTCCTTTGCCAAGCACGTTCTGTTCAGCACCGAGGACAGGTCTAGGAACCACCTTCCTGGTCCACCAACCACCTTCATGGCTGTGGAAAGAAGGCACGCCAGGCACGCCCAAGGGAGACCCTCAAAATGTATGCTCTGCCCAGGTCAAAACGCCTAGCAGGAGGGGTCGGCCCTCAGCCCAGAATGGGGTCAGAGGAGGCCCTGTCAGAGGGTGAAATTTACCCCTTATTGTTTGAGGGGCCCCATGCCAGCTAGCTTGGCTTGGGCTTTCTTACGAGGGCTTCCAGCACTTTAATCTGAAACTGAGGGGTGAAGAGGAAAGAGAAGCTGGCCTGGAGCACTTGGAGAAAAATGCAGAAGCTGAAACCACATGTAGAAGAGAAAGCCTGAGCCCAGCAACTTCCATGAGCTGCAGACCTGCGGGCTAAGGAACTAGGCATTGGGGTACCAGAGAGGGGTGAAAGAGCCCATGAGGGGCTATCGGGGACTGGGTCCCAATCCCACCTCTGCCACGAACCAGCTGTGTGACTTGGGACCAGAGGCGGAGGGGACAATAGGAAAAGCTAAGGGGAGAATAGGAAAAACTGACTCTGGACCTGTTTCTCTTTGACTTAAATGGAGAGGGGCAGTTTAGGGCAAAGGCTCAGGAGCCAGACTGCCTGGTCTGCATCCCACCTCTGCTACCCCTAACTGAAAGTTACTTATCCTCTCTGTACCTCAGTTTCCTTAGCTGTAAAATGGGGATAATGAAAAACTTTCTCACAGAATGTTGGCTGGTTGTCCATTTCCCAGCCCATTTCTCTCAAAAGGGTACCCACCTGTGTTGTCATCACAAGTCTTTCCACACCAAAGGGAATGGGATACAGGCCAAATCATTGGATACATTCAGCGAGGGTTGCCTCTGTTATCGAAAGAACTTCACTGGCCTGCAGACCCAGTAGGTAGAGTAACAAAGCTGCCCTACAAAGACCCATCTCTGGTGGCACAGGGAAACTGCTCCCAGACTGGCTTTCCCTGACCAGAGTTGTGTACGGCATAGCTCCCATTGAAAAAAGCCCCAGCTTTTATAGCTCTGCCCTCTCTTTACAGTGTTCTATGGCTCTCACCTTCCCTCAATGTATCAGTTACTAAGGTTTTAAGGCCTTTCCTGCTGCACAGACTAAAAACGGGTGAGGTCCACAGGTGAGGGTGATGAGGGCACTTAAAAATCTCTGTGTGCAGAAGGAGGGCTCCTTGCTGCCTTTAAACAGGGAAGTATGTAGTTCCCCAGAGAACAAAACGCAGTTCACGCTGACTCATTTTGAAGACTGGAGTTCCTTCCAAAAAAGTATGGAAGGGAAGTGGAAGTTTTACTTAGCAACCTCCTCCTGAGGGCCAGTTACTCAGGGCCACTGCACACCTGTGATTTGCATGAATCACCCCAAAATCCCCACCAGGAAGGTGCTATTCTTCTTCTCACTCTACAGACAGGATACTCTCAGGTCTGCTTTCTTCTCAGGACACCGGGAGCAGCACCCGGAGCCCACGTGCTGGAGGCCACACATCACAGCCCTGGGTGCAGGCCTCCCCCTCCCGCAGGACCATGGGAGAGGCCCAGTGTGGGGGAGGCCCTGGGGTCCGGGCCCAGGACGGTCAGCAGGAGGTACTTGAGCTCCCTGAAGAACAAGCTGTCCAGCGGGGCCTGGAGGAAATCTTGCCAGCCCGGGACCCACCCGGGGCCAGGGATGCAGGTGCCTGAGTGCTGGGATAGAAGTGGGGAGCCGGGGGTCCCCTCCACTGATTTCCTCCCCATATATTCTCTTCCAGTCAGAGTCAGCACTTCCCCAGCTGGAACCTAAATTCTCCCCCGTGAAAGGCTTTTAATTGTCTAGTATGCACCCCACTGCCGGTATTATTTCATGTACCCCTCAGTGTAGGAGAGTTTTAGGCAAGGAAATCAAAACTCAGACAGCTTAAGGAATTGGTCCAAGGCCACACAGCTTGGAACGATCTCTCTTTTGTGAAGCAGGTACCCTTTCCAGGTGTGGCCTCAGCTTACCACCTGAAGGAGGCAATAATCCCAACTAGAAATAGAGGCCAGAGCTAATTCCTTAGATTGATCTAGGGCAGGTCACCTCCTTTCTCTGGGTTTCAGTTTCCTCGTCTGTGGAATGCAAGGGATAGGCTGCATCACACGGTGTACCTGGAGCCACACGGCAGGGTTCACGTCCCAGCTCTTTTGCTTACTAACTGTGTGACCTTGGGCAAGTCACTTTAACCTCTTTGTACCTCAGTTTCCTCACTTGCAAAATGGGGATGGTGGTCACAATAGCATGTTCTGGTTATTAACTGCTTTGTGACAAACCACCCTAAAATGCAGTGTCCAGATACAATGTATTCTTTCTCACAATTTTGTGTGTTGACCAGAATGCTATTGGATAGTTTTTCTACTGGTCTCATTTGGCATTTGTCCTAGTCAGCACAGACTGCCGTAAAGTACCATAGACGGGGTGACTGATACAACAGAAATGTATTTTCTCACAGTTCTGGAGGTTGGAAATCCAGGATGAAGGTGCCGGCAGGGCTGGTTCCTGGTGAGGCCTCTCTCCTGGCATGCAGATGGCTGTCTTCTTGCTGTGTCCTCACATGACCTTTTCTCTGTGCAGACTCTCTCCTGGTGTCCCTTCCTCTTCCTATAAAAATACCAGTCCCAGTGGATTAGGGCCCCACCCTACAACTTCAATTAACTTTAACTACCTCCTTGAAGGCCCTATCTCTAAATATAGTCACATTTGAGGTTAGAGTTTCAACATATGAATTTAGTGGGGGACACAATTTAGCCATAATAGGTTCTCTCGTGTGGCTGCAGTCAGTTGGTGGCTGGGGCTGGAATGGTCAAGCAGCTCAACTCTCAAGCCCGGTGCCTGGCCAGGGATAGCCAGGAGACCGGGCTCAGCTGGGAAGCCGGCACGGCTGGGTCACTGACTCTCTCTCTCCCTCTCTCTCCCCCTGTAGTCTCAGGGCTTCTCCTCTCTATGTGGCCTCTCCGCAAGGTCTCTCCACCAGGGCAACCAGACCTCCAAATACAGTGGTTCAAGGCTCTCAAGAGAGTACAGGCAGAAGCTTCTAGGCCTCTTGGGGCCTAGGCTCAAAACTGGCACAGCTTCATTTCTTCCCCATTTTCTCAGTTAAAACGACCCCAACGCTAGCCCAGGTGCACTGTGGGAGGGCATGAATGTCGGAAGCTGCATTTCACTGGGGCATCTTTGGAGACGATGCCCAAGGTCCACCTCAGAGGAGACTGAAGCTGTCCCTCTCCTTCTCCTCCCCCCAAACCCCTGCAGGAGCCTGAGGAGAAGAGGATCGTCCAGGAGCTGCTGGAGACAGAGCAGGCCTATGTGGCACGCCTCCATCTGCTAGACCAGGCCAGTAGCCAGGACCATTCACCTGAGCCCCAGCACCTGGATGTCCTCACCCCACCCCGGCTCTCCCTCCTAACCCACCTCACTGAGCTGAGAGTTAGAACCCCTCGATATGATTCTAGAAAGCCTAAGTCCTTTAACCCCATTGGCTGGAGTTGGGGCAGAAATCAGGACTTAGCCCATGAACACTGTTCCCCCTTCTGCCCTTGGGGCCTCACATATAGCAGAGTACACACCAGCCAGTCCTTCCAGGCCCCACACAGCGTCCCCATCTGTCATCCCAATGCCAATATCCTAACCATTATTACCCCCTCACAATTTCTTAAGGAGCCCCAAAGCTAGAGGGTTAAATCATTGAACATCAGCAGAGAACTCTTTAGCTCGGCAAAGTCCAGGACCTTGACAGACCCCGAATTGGCCCATGTCTGACGTTCATCAGCTGCCCACCTTTGGCCAAGTCCCTGAGTCTCTAGGCCTTGGTTTGCCCATCTGTAAAATGGCTAGAATACAATCTTCCCTGCCTATCTCTTCTGGAGTTGTCATGAGGATGATGGGAGATTAGGGAGGTGAAAGCATTCAGTAAGCTGGGAGGGCTGCCGAAGCCCCCGGGGCTGTGTTGTCTCCCTCTGGGTGGCTGTGGGTGGTCCCCTCTCTGCCACACGCCCTGTGACCCCACGGTGTCTGTAGGTATTCTTCCAGGAGCTGTTGAAGGAGGCGCGAAGCAGCAAGGCCTTCCCCGAGGATGTGGTCAGGCTCATCTTCTCCAACATCTCCTCCATCTACCAGTTCCACGCACAGTTCTTCCTCCCAGAGCTGCAGCGGCGGCTGGATGACTGGTGAGGTCCACCAGGAGCCTCTGAGTCCCCTGACCACAGCCCTGGCCAGGCTGGGGCACAGCCCCCAGGGCACTGGTTTCGGCCTATTAGTCTCCTGCTCTTTGCTGTGTGGCCACACGACAGTCTCCCGCTCAGGGCTCATTATCTGCACAGCAAGAGGCTTGGACAAATGAGCCCTGGGAGGCCTGTGTGTGTGTGTGTGTGTGTGTGTGGAAGGAGACAGATCAGGTCCTCACTAGGCTGAGTGACTTAGGAGCCAGTGGAAATAGCCAGCGCTAGCAGGGCTTCCTATACGCCGGGCCTTGGGCTTTACACCCATTAATTCATTTAATCTTCACGTCAGCCCACTGTGGGATGCTGGCATCGTGGTTACGTAAGAAACCCTCTTTGTTTTCAGAGGTGACCACTAAAGTATTTAGTGCTGAAATTACTTGCTTTCTGTATTTGGCCCAAGAAATGCCATAATGTCTGGGACGGCCTTTAAAAATCTTGGGCAAAGAACAATGATAGTAATTGTTAAATCCAGGGATGGATATATAGGGGTTCATTATTATTATATTCTTTTTACTTTATGTTTGCCTCAAAGGTTTCATGATAAAAGTTTTTTTAGACAGCACTGTGAGGTCACCTACCATCATTTTCATTTTTTCAGACGGGAAAATGAGGCACAGAGAGGCTAGGTGACATGCCCGTGAACTAGAGTGAGAGGTGTAGTTGGGAGTCGAACTCCGGCCAGCTCCACAGGGCGGCTCCTTCCTGCTTTGCTGTAACAGTCCCTGGGGTGAATGACCTTCAGGCCCTACCCCAGGATGATCCTGGCTAAGACCTACCTCTCTGAGCCTTCATTTCCTCATGCTAAGATAGGCCAAGAAGTGTTCCCCCTGCAGGTTTGTGAGAAGGAAACATGACGAGACATGCAGCATGTCTTGGGCACTGCTTGGCACGTGGCCCTTGCCATTGTTACAAGTATCAAGTCATTAGTGAACACCTGTCCTGGGCCTAGCTGGGCCTTTGGGGGAGCCCAATCTGTGGGAGAACAGCATCTGCCCTGAGGGGGCTCCCAGTCTAAGAGGGGCGAACCGCACACTTGTGTGGGAGGATGACATGCCGCCCATTGCCTGCACCCAGAAGTGAGGCAGAAAGGCTGCTTTGGGGGTTCAGGGAGCCTAGAATCAAGAGAGGAGGTCCTCAGGCTGAGGGTAATGCCTGAGTGCCCCTCCTGCAGGTCAGCCACCCCACGTATTGGTGACGTGATCCAGAAACTGGCCCCCTTCCTGAAGATGTACAGTGAGTATGTCAAGAACTTTGAGCGAGCTGCTGAGCTGCTGGCCACCTGGAATGACAAGTCTCCCCAATTCCAGGAGGTTCTCACCCGCATTCAGGTGAGGCTGGGGTAGAGGCGGGGCAGAGCCTGCACTGCCACCCGCTGTGCAGTGCCTCAGTTTCCCCAGGGATTTGGGGTATCTCTCAGGTTCAGTGCTTCCACAAGTCCTGGTACCCACCCGCCCCGCCCACTCCCATGGCCCTGAGGGGAAGCCTGACCCACCCCTCCCCATTCTCACCCCACACTATTCCCCCCGCACTGTCCCTCCCCAAGAGCAGCAAGGCCTCGGGCAGCCTGACCCTGCAGCACCACATGCTGGAACCTGTGCAGAGAATCCCACGCTACGAGCTGCTGCTCAAGGAGTACGTCCAGAAGCTGCCAGCTGAGGCCCCAGACCGGGCCGATGCCCAGAGTGAGGACACCCCTGGGGGATTCAGGGGCTGGGGAGGCCCGACCTACTCCTATATATTTAATGAGCATCTGCTAACATGGTGTAATGACCATCAGCCATCAACATCGATTTTTGGTATTTCGTAGACATTATAGCACTTTTTACAGACAAGGACACTAAGGCCCAGAGAGTTTTAGTGACTTGCTCAAGATCACACAGCCAGAAAGGAGCAGAGCCGGGATTTGAAGCCATGCCTGTAGGAGGCCGAAGCCCATGCTCTTTCCACTGCACCCTCTGGGTCTGGCTCACTTTGGGGAACAGTGAGAGACACAGAAGCCAATCGCCTAAGCCCTGTCTTTCAGCGGCTTCCAGTCTCTCCACCCGGAGGGGGAAATGGCCCCCCATCATCCAGACACCCCACGTGCTGGGCCGCACTGGGAGGGCTCCTGTAGGGGGCGCTCACAGCAGGCCTGAGGCTACTTTGCTAGGTCTCAAGGACCTCCTGCCTCAGCCACCAGCCCCAGACTTTCAGGGGATAACTCTGGCTCACCCCCGCTCCCCTCCAGAAGCCCTGGACATGATCTTCTCAGCCGCGCAGCACTCCAATGCAGCCATCACTGAGATGGTGAGCAGCCCGGCTCTCAGGGCTGGGAGCAGCGGGCATCCCCGGGGCCTGTCACCTCCTGCCTGCGGCTCTCCGCCTCCCTCAACCCACCCAGGTCTCTCTATCTGCTCATCCCCTGATCCCGCCCCGTGGCACCGGCTCCACTGCTGCCCTCCCTCTCATACCCTGACCCTGTACACACAAGGCAAAACTTCCAGAAGGAGGTGGACCCTGCCCGGCCGTGGCTGAAGGTGCACCCCTGTCCCCAGGAGCGACTGCAGGAGCTGTGGGAGGTGTACCAGCGCCTGGGCCTGGAAGACGACATCGTGGACCCCTCCAACACCCTCCTCCGCGAGGGCCCCGTTCTCAAGATCTCCTTCCGCCGCAGTGACCCCATAGAGCGCTACCTTTTCTTGGTAGGAGGATGCTAAGCCCCCCACCCCACCCCACCCACCCCAGCCCACCCCCACCCCGCACTGGGGAGGGAAGTCATGGGCCGCACTGCCCAGGTCCTGCCTGCCTGATGTCTACCTGGTACTGCAGGAGGAACCGGGATGCTTCTCTGGCCTTCTCTGCTTTGACATCTGGGTGGCTTTGGACAAGTGCTGCCTCCAGGCCTCAGGGATTTCCACCTGAGGGCTTTCCCAGACATGCCCTAGGAAGCAACCGAGTGAGCATTAGAACCCAGGCTGTTTGCTTCCAGCCTGTGGTGTTATTTGTGCTCTAGGACTGCACAGCAGGAGGGAGTTAGGTTAGCTACTAGGAAGAACTGCCTGGGTTTGCACTCCAAAAGGCAGCGGTCTCCTGGAGATCTGGAAACTGGTCCTGCCTAGAGGTCTGGGGGAGGGCGTGACCCCTTTAGTAAGCCCCTGCCACCCTGAGCCCCCTTGAGAAAGGCCTCATAGGTTTCTGAGCTCTGCTGTGGTCCTTGGAAGCCCACAGGTAGGGCAAACCTGCAGTGACCATCCTCGTTGGAGGGGGTCTGGACAACCCCTTCCTCACAACCTGTGACAGACATCCTCGAGCTGGCCCAGAGTGTGGCAGGAGGGGAAGGAGACCAGTGGTGCTTGGCCCCCCTTGGAGAAGCCCCCCCAATCCTTCCCTGACCCACCATTACACACGCTCATACATGCTCACGTTGTGTCCACTGCAGTTCAACAACATGCTGCTCTACTGCGTGCCCAGGGTCATCCAGGTGGGTGCTCACTTCCAGGTGAGGACCCGCATCGACGTGGCTGGGATGAAGGTGAGAAGCACCCCAAGCATTGTCGGGCTTCACCCCGAGGGTAGGCCCGAGTATGGGGAGGACTAGGAGGGCCTCGCCCTGGTTCTCAAACCAGGTACCCAAGCCTGGCGGGTCCTGGGCCATCGTGGAGGTGGGAGAGTTTGAGGTTAGAGGTCTCCCATCTGGGCCCCCAGCCCTCCTGTCCAGGGCCCTTCTCTGCTCCCGCAGGCCTGGCCCACCCTTTGGGTCCGGCGCCCGCCCAGCCTGGCCTCACTCTGCTTTCACCAGGGCTTACAAAACTTTAATAAGTACAGGAACCCCCTGAAGGTCTTGTTAAAATGCAGGTTCTGATTCAGCAGGTCTGGGGTGGGGCCTGAGATTCTGCATTTCTAGCCAGCTTCCAGGCGGTGCTGACATTGCAGGTCCACAGGCCACACTTTGAGAAGGAAGGGTCTACACTGTCAGCTCAGCTGCTGGCTTTATGTGTCCCCAACCAGAGGTGGCCACAAAAGAGCCGGGACCCCAGTCCGTAATAGTGCCCACTAATAGGCAGTCACCGTGGGTCGGGCTCTGCCTCATCCCATCAGATCTCCTTACCAGCCCTGTGATGGAGGGGCTCTTATCCCCTGCAGTTTTGGGGTTTTTAATCTTTTAAAAATAATAATTTTATTACTTTAAAAATATAGGTAATACACATTCCAAAACTCAAACAATATAAAAAATATATGCAATGCAAAGTCTCCTCCCCAAGGTCCCGTTCCTGGAGGCAGCCTCGGCATATCGTGAGACCTTCCAGAGGTAGTCTTCACACACACAAACTAACACTGTATTATTACTGCTCCCTTACTTTTCTTTCACATCAACAGTGACACAGGTTTTCACATACACTATCCTGCGCTTTGCTTTTTTAGCTAAATCGTAATCCTGGGGGTGGCTGTGTGTCAGCTCACGAGGAGCTCGGTCCTCCTTTTGCAGAGCCGCGCGGTGGCCCAATGTGTGCCTGCACCGTGGTTCTTTCAGCCAGTCCTCTACCGAGGGCCATTTAGATTGTTTTCAGTTGGCAGCCTCTGCAAATGAGACTGTTGAACTAATGTGCGCAGCTTGCCTGTGTTCAACTATCTGTAGTTGATCCCATTTTTAAAGATAAGGAAATAAACTCTGATACATCCAATGGAATATTATTCAGTGCTAAAAAGAAATCAACTATCAATCAGTGAAAAGACATGGAAGAACCATAAATGCATATTATTAAGGGAAAGAAGCGAATCTGAAAAGGCTACATCCTGTATGATTCCAACTATATGACATTCTGGAAAAGGGAAAACTATGGAGATAGTAAAAAACCAATGGTTGCGATAGGTTAGGAGAGAAGGAGGGACAAAGAGGCAGAGCATAGAGGATTTTTAAGGCAGTGAAACGATTTTGTATGATCTAATGATAGGTCATTATACATTTTCCCAAAGCCGCAGAATGTGCCCCGGCAAGCCTGCCTCCTAATGTAAACTCTGATGTGTCCATCCATGTAGGATGGACTCTTCAGTTGTGAATGAGCGTGCCATTCTGCTGCGGGATGTTGACAATGGGGAAGGCTGCACATGTGTGGGGGCAGGGGGCCTATGGGAACTCTCTGTACTTTGCTCTCAATTTGCTGTGAACTTGAAACTTTTCTTTAAAAAATGAAATCTTTAAAAACTATAAGGAACCTAGGGCCTAGAAAGGTTAAGTAACTTGCTTGGGGTCGATCCAGGTTGAAGGTTCAGGTATAACAGAGTGCAGAGGCCCTGTGTCTGCTCCCCAGACTACGCTGTGTCCTATTAAGCCTTCAACCCAGAGGAATAAAGCTTATGGCAGAATTGCAGGCCTAGTAGAGGAAATGGCGGGGGAACGAACCTTCTTGACCACTCCTTTTTCATCCCTCCTGTCCCGGGTGTCCTGAGGGCTGGGGCTGGAAGAAGCATGTGCAGGCTTGTATTTCTGGGAGCCCTGGTGAGTGAGACTGAGAAAGGCAGGTTTATGAAGAGTTACAGACAGACAAATGGAGACAGACAGCCCTGTCTTAGGACTGGCAGAGACCCAGGTATAGAAAAGGAGAGGCAGAGACTGACTGACAGATAGAAAAGCCAAGAAATATAGAGACTAAAACAGAGTCATAAGAAAAAAAAACAGAGATGGGGCTGAATGTCAGACACTTAGGGCTCAGGGTCCCAGTGTGTGCCAGATTCCTGGCGTCTGCCAGTCCCAGTGAGTTGTTCCCCGCAGGGCATGTTCTGTGCTCCAGTGGCCACACAGCACCCTCTCCTGGATGGCACAGGCCTGGTAGGTGCAGACTGTGGCCATGAGTGCGTGGGAACCATTTTCTGAGTCTGACAATTGGAGGCAAGTCTGGCCTTCGACCATCATGATGTTTCCCATTGGCCTATGACCTCCCTGGCCTCCTCCTTCCTGGGTGTCAGGGAGGCCTGGTTCTCCCTGAGGAGCTGACTCTCCCTGAGGTCTGACTTGGTTCTAATGTTGTGCCATCCTGCACGGGGCCAGCCTAGGAAGAAGGAAGGGATGTAAGCACACACCGCCCCCCGCGGGTCTCCATGTACCATGGTGCAGGTTGTGCACTGCACGAGCTAAGAGGAGCCACACCTCATCCACAGCAGCTGTCACAGATGGTAGATTAACAGTTCTCATTGTCCGGCAGATGGCAGTCAAGCATCTTGTTCCAACAATATCTGACTATTAGGCCAATTTGCCAACAGATGTCAGTAAGGTGTTTTGAGGAAGTGGTGTCTTTTTCTAATTAGCACAAAGGCACTGTATGGGCTAGTAGGGACCTGAACCAGCCCAGACTTGGGGGTGGTTGAGACTGGGCACTCAGGAAACTGTTCTCTAGAAAACTTCATCCTCTCCCTCTGCAGAGGTAGACGGCCCTGGACCCTCATGTCAGGAGCTCCTCCCATGTCTATTAAAAGCATCATATTTCTTCCTACCTCTGGACTCCAAACCTTAGATTTCTCGCTTCTTTTCCCTCTCCCTTCTCCCTCACCCAATTAGTCAAGGAGTCTTGCCAGATTTTCCGATATTGTCCCCCAGTTAGAAACCTCTTCTCTCTCCCCAGGTACAGGCAGGCCCTAGGTAGGCCTGGACTATTTAGGTCATCACTTCCTAACTGGCCTTTGGGCAATTGGTTGGTACCATCTCCCCCAGATCCAGCCCTTCATACCTTACACACAACTGCTGGAGTGACTCCCCACACGCCTCTTTCCACCTGAGCTTCTCCCTCTATAAGCCCTCAGAGCCTCTCCATTGCCAAGACTATTGAGTCCAAGAGGGGGCAGACTGGTTCTGCGGTCCTGAAGGGTGGACCAGGCCTAACATGAAAAAGGGTGTGCCCAGAGTCTAGCGCTCTCTGGGATGTGGGGGGCGCCTCTTAAAGTGGTCACATGTGGCAGGGGACCAGCAGAGGGGCTCAAGTGTCAGATGGATTCAATGACAACAAAGTTCCCTCACACTAGGGTCTTGGGCTCTAAATCTGTGGTTTAGCTTTCCTTTGTGACTCCTTCTCCACACTGCCTGGGAGAGGTCTGTCTGTGCTTACAGGACTCCGGAGGTTGGGTGGAAATAGATGCTCTTCCATTTTACCTTGAAGGGCCAAAAACTTGAGTTTGAATCCTCATTCTGCCCTTTAGATGCTGTGTGACCTCAGGCAGCTCTCTTGCCTTCTCTTAGTCTCCATGTCCTCATCTCCTAAATGAGGATGATAATATCCACCTCCCAAGATTGCTGTGAAGATTTTCTTTAACTTTTTATTATGGACATTTTTAAACCAAGGAAATGGTACGATGAACCCCCACGTATTCATCACCTGGCTTCAACAATTGTCAACTGAAAGCCAGTCTTGTTTCCTCAGCATTTCTCCTCCTAATCCCCTTTTCCACTGGATTATTTAAGAGCAAATCCCACACACACAATCATTCTACCTGTAAATACTTCAGTATGTCTATAAGAGATAAGAATTCTTTTTTTTTTTTTTTGGCCCTAAAACATGACAGCAGTACCATTATCACATCTGACAAATTAATAATAATTATTTAGTAACATTAAGATCCTTGGGTTTGCCTTGACTGTCTCTTACACGTCTTCTCACAGCTGATCTGCTTGAATCATTTGTAATATACTTCTTACATCCCTTTTAATCCATCATACCTCCCTGTCTCACTTTTTTTCCCCATTTGTTTATTGAAGAAAAAAAAAGATCATTTCTTTGGTAGAGTCTCTCATAATCTGGATTTTGCTGACTGCAGCCCTGTGGCGTCATTTAACATGTCCCACAGTCCCCTATATTTCTTGTCAACTGGTAGGTAACCTGGAGAGGTACCTGACCAGATTCAGTTCTGCAGGAAGACGAGCTGGAGGGGCACTGCCCCTGGGATGGCTGTTGGCATTAGGACTGATCGATGGGTTCAACAGTTGTGTGGATTAAATGAGAACACGCATGGAGAGCCCTGCGCTCAACGGCTGTCCCTTAGGAAGCTCTCTCTGACTGGTAGCTTTCATAATGGCCTCGGGACTCTGTGGCATTCTGGGACAAGAAGATGGTGAAAGACAAGATCTGCTTGATCCATGAATTGGGCGAGCAATTCTTTCTTTCACTGTATGGGATAGAGAGTCTTATTCGAGGCCCTAGGTCTGCTCTTGAAAAAATTGTGTCCCCAAATCCAATTTGTGACCCAATTTCCATTTTTGGTGAAACCTTTGTCAGGAACTGTCACCCCTACCTCACACGGGACCAATTTAGCTGCTGCTAAATTCCAGAAGCTGGAAGTCCGATTTGCTTAGAGCCAGGCCCAGTGCACGTGCACTCGCTTGGCTCCACAAGGTTAGGGAGACCGTGAACAAGCTCCCTATCCCTGTTCCTGGAATTTGAATTGTCCCTTGAGCACAACCCACCTCCACCACCCACACTGCCTCGAGGGCGGTGGGACAAGTCTGAACGGCAGTCCGGTGTCTGTCCTATTTCCGCGCAGGTGCGGGAGCTGACTGACGCCGAGTTCCCGCACTCCTTCCTGGTGTCTGGGAAGCAGCGCACCCTGGAGCTGCAAGCCCGGTAGGCGGCGGGCTGGGGGCGGGGAGGCAGGAAACTGGGAGGGTCTGCTCTCGTCAACACCCGTGTTCACTTTCTGGGCAGGTCCCAGGAGGAAATGATTTCCTGGATGCAGGTATCAGAACGCTTCAGGGCTCCCAAGATTCTGACCCTACCTCCCCGGGCTGAGGGGGAGGGAGGGGTGCATGTGTGTGGGAGCAGGGTGGGGGGTGTGGGGGAGGAGTGGGTGTGTGCCAGCTGCTCCGTGCTCTTCCTCAGGAGTGGCCCTGTGGCAGTTTGGAATCAGACTTGAGTTCAAATTATGCTGCCTCTCACTGCGTAGCTGGGTGGCCTGGGACAAATCACTTAATATCCCTGACCCTCAGTGTTCACATCGGTTAACTGGGGGTAATCATTTCTCTTCCCTTAAGTCAGCCAATGTGTGCTTAAAATCTGGCACCTGGCACCCAGTAGGCTTTCAGCAATGTTTGTCAAATGTGTGGATGGATGGACACATGAGCGAGCTGCCCCTGTCACCCCTCTAACCACCTCCTGTGCCCCTGCCTCAGGCCTGCCAGGCCGCCATTGACCAAATCGAGAAGCGGAATGAAACCTTTAAGGCTGCGGTCCAGGGCCCTGAAGGCGATGTCCAGAAGGAGGTAAGTGAAGACTGCAGAGCCGCCCGCTGCACACAGGGCTACTCCCGCTCTGCGCTACCCAGGCCCTCTTGGAGGGCAGGGAGTCACCTACCAGGAGTGATTTGAAGGGGGAAGCCCACTCACCCCAACATCGCCCTACTCAGAGACTCAGTGCCAAAGGTTCCCCATTAGTGAACAATTCCTGTGGGAGCCTCTGTATGCAACCACCCCTAAGAAGGACTGCACGTCTATACAGCTGTGGCTGTCAGGGGCGCCGCAGCTTTGGGTTTGAAAGTGCCTGAGATGAGTAAGACCAAAGAGAGGTCGAGGGAGGCGGGAGGGTGGGGGTCGGGGAGAGTTTCTGTGACTGAATTTTAAACCGAGCTCTGAGCCCTGACTTGCTGGGTGTCTCTGCTGAGTCACTTGACCTCTCTGGGCCTCAGTTTCCTCACCTGTAAAACAGGACTAATAGTAAGCCATGTACCACACAGTCTTCATTAGTTCCGTCAGCGCCACGTGAAGCCACCGGGAAGCACCACACACATAAGCCCCACCACAAACGGGGGCAGGGGCCCCAGGGCCTCAGGGAGTAGGCACAAGAGGGTCACGAAGTCCCCACCCTGCTCCCCAACAGCTGCAGTCCGAGGAGCTGGGCCTCCGGGCCCCGCAGTGGGTCCGGGACAAGATGGTGACCATGTGCATGCGCTGCCAGGAGCCCTTCAACGCCCTGACGCGCCGTCGCCACCACTGCCGGGCCTGTGGCTACGTGAGTACTCCTGCCAGCACCCCGGCCTCCACCTGTCCCACCTTAGCCTCCGCCCTCTCTACTCAGGCCCTGCTCACCCCACTCTCCCCTCCCCGCCGACTCTGCCGGCTTCAACCAGGGTCGCCCAGAAGCGCTGGGTGTGATCTCGGCGCCAGGCATGTAGCTACCTTGTGTGGACCTCACAGCATCCACCTGTGAAGCAGGGCCTGCATTATCCTCATTCCACAGACAGGGAGACGAGGCACAGAGAGGTTAAACGGCTTGCTCAGGACACTCCACAAAGTGACCCTATTAATTCACCGCCATTTCCCGAGGCCCCCAGATCCAGCACCAGGAAATGGTCTCCACCTCCAGAGTGGGGGCATTCAAGCCCCTCAGCCCCGCTCAGGTCTTGCACCCACCAACCACCTCATCAGCCCTATGCCTGCTATAGCCATCTGTCCCCTCCTCGTCTTGGCAAGTCCTCAGCACTCCAGCATGTGATCAGCTCTAGTGCTAAGTCTGCCTACCAGGTTTGGCCCTCAGTTTCCTCACCTGTACAATGGGGATTAGAATAGACAGACACCTCCAGGATACTGGTGAGGACTCAACAAAAGAAGGTGCACTCCTTTCCCTCTCTTCCTCCTCCTGGCCTTCCCCCTCAACAGTTCAGGCAGGGCTCACAGAGGAGTGAGTCACCAGCTGATTGAGGAAAGGACCTGTCCACTCCACTTGTCCCTCTTATCAGCTCAAGCCCAGTGATCAGAGGCAGATCTGACTTTGCTTTTTAAGCGCCTGCTGCACTTGAGCTGTTCTCTGCCGACATCACAATCCCCTCCATTTACTCTGCAAACAGAGAGGCCCTTTACAACCTTAGTCTTTAATGACTTCCTGGGGACAGGAGACCAGCTGGGCAGGTTGGTTCAGGGAGGTGTCCCCAAGATGTGTTAAACTGCAATCAGGACCCAAAGCAAATTTCTAGGACTGGGGACACACCTCTGTTCAGATGTAAGTGATGAGTTACATCCCAGAGCCAAATAGAAAGGTTCTGGAGATTAGCTACTGTTCTTGGTGATTCCGTCTGTAAATAAGAGGTGAGTCGATTCACACTTGTGGCTTTGTAAGTAGCTCCTTAAAAATTATTTAAAATAGTTAAGAAATACAAAAAGGCACAAAGAACAATATAACAATACCCACTTCCCTAGCTTCCAGGTACATGGAAGAAATAAAATATTCTGACAGCTAAAGGAAATGTATGATCCCTGATTGGATCCTGGATGGGAAAAACAAAACCAGCTACTGAGGTCATTATTGGGACCGTTGGGGGAAATTTGATTATGAACCATATGTAGGTGATATTGTATCGATGTTAAATTTCCCGAGTGTGAACAGGACATTGTTAAAGGGCAGGAGAGTGTCCTTGTTCTTGATTGATATCAACTACATATTTAAGGGTGAGGTGTCATGATCACTATAATTTACACTCAACTGGTTCAGAAAAAAGTTATATATATATACAGAGAGAGAGAGAAAGCAAATGTTAACAACTGAGGAATTGGGTGGTGGTAGGGTTTCATTGTATTATTCTTCCAACCTGTCTGCAGGTTTGAAATTTTTCAAAATAAAAAGTTGGAGGAAGAGAAAATAAATAGATTAATAATATAAAAAATGTTTTTCATCTCAATAAGAAATAAAATACTCCCGAAGTAGTTGAAGCCTCCTATGCGAAGCTGTGTGCGACACCCTCGGCCTGGTTTTGGGGTTTCTCCTGCCTATGCATACATACCTTTGTACTCTGTGAGTCATTCTCTCAGTGGTTTGGTGGTTTGGTGCCCAGTTTCTGTCTCCCACCTGCCAGACGGGAATCCTGGTGAGGGTGGGGCAGGCCCAGGACTTGTCCTGCGGGGCCCTCCCAGGTTATGTGCTGTGCTGGGCACACAGAGGAGCTCCCTGATAAATATCCTTCCCCCCTCATCTCTACCTCTTGCTACCCATTTCCAAGCCCACATCCTGGACTCATTGTGACACCCCTGTCTTCCTGGTAGTCGCATCCTGCAGCAGCACCCGTGTTTCTCTCCGAGTCTCATCATGCTTCTTTCACCCTGTCTCTCCAGCGTGGTCCACATCGGCCTTCTTGGGGGCCTCTCCATGGTGGGCTGGGGATGGGCCCCACTCCACAGAGTACCCATGGCAGGTCTTCCTGGCAAAAACAACCCGCCCATCATTTTTGTATTGGAACACGCTTGACTCTAGGATTGCGTGGAATGCAAAATTGGCATGGATCTTAAAGCTAAAGCACCGGAGGGCCAGTTGTTGCTAGTGAGCTGTATGGCCTTCAGCAAGTCGCTGCCCACTCTGGGCTGCCCTGCGCTTGCTGTCAGGTGAGGATAAAAGCCCTGGTGCTGTTCACCTGGGGGTGCTGCTAGGAGAGTCAGGTGAGATGGTAGAGAGGACAGAGAGCACTTGGAGAAGGGAATCACATGCAAGGGGTGTGTGCCAGGCAAGGCCCGGGGGTTAGCAGCTGCCTTCCCAAAAGAGGTATCTGAAGGGGAAAGAAGTTGAGGCACCTGCAGTGGGGTCCAGACCTCAAACCCCCAGCTTAGGGAGCCCAGAGTCTCTGAACTCTCCCCCTTCAGTGCTGCCTCTGGCGGCTGGGCCTCTGCCAGCATGGGGAATACCCCTGTCTGCCTCCATTTCTCTCCTGAATCTCCTGTTTCTTCCTCCTGTCCCTGGTGGCTCTCACACCCCCACCTCACTGGCCCCGGTGTGAATATGGTCCTCCCCACCTCACCTCAGGCTCCAAACCCCTCCTTCCTGTTCTCCCCCAGGTGGTGTGTGCCAGGTGCTCTGACTACCGGGCTGAGCTCAAATATGATGACAACAGACCCAACCGAGTCTGCTTCAGCTGTTACACGTTCCTCACCGGAAGTGTGCTCCCCGAGGACGACAAGAGGCGGCACATCCTGGAGGTGAGGGCCACCACCCTCCACTCAGCAAGGGGGTGCAGGGCGCCCACCACACCGCTTGCTGGCACTGTCCTAGGTGCTGAGGGAAAGCCAGCTGTGGTCACACTCTCCCTCCTCCTCTCTCTGCCCACAGACACACCCCCATGCCTTCCCCGCCAAACAGAGCTGGGCCTGTCACCAAACTGAAGCAACTTTTGGCGGCACTGTTGTTCTGGCTCTTCCACCTCTCCCCTGGGTCCCCATCCAATAATCTCACAGCCCCTCTGGACAGTTCCTGTGCATGTCCCCATGTCCTAACCAACAGTCCCAGGAGGGGAAGAGAGCTGGTGTTACTGAATCCACTTTACAGATGGGGAAACTGAGGCTCTAGGTCAGGGTCCCACTGTTGGAAAGAGCTAGACTGGAGACTCCATTCTAACTGGAAGGGATTTCAGGGACCTATCCCATGGAGGAGACTCAGGCCCAGGGAAGTGACTTGCCCAAGGTCACACAGAAAGTTAGGAGCCAGCTCTCTGACCTTGCCACAGAGGTCCTTTCTGCTGCCCTTGGGGCCTCGCTGAGCCACTCTCCACCCCACAAGCACTCCCCAGGCGTCTCCCTCAATGCCAGTCAGCACCGATGGGGCACTAACTATATGCACCTACCTGCTACGAATACAGCGTAACTCAGCCCCGTGCTGGGTACCACGGCCCGCTGCCCCTCACTCATTAAAGGCCAGGTTGACATTCCACTCCCCTTGGGAGGTGGAAGAAGACCCCAGCCTATTCCAACTGACCACAGCTCCCAGGTTTCACGTTGGTTCCTTTCCGGGGACATCTGCCTGCTTTCCATTGGACATCTGCCTGCTTTCCAATACTCTCCATTCTTCTGGGGGCCAGCCCCTGCTCATGTTCTCCCTGACCACTATGCCACACAGCCTGCCTCTGGAGAGAGGGGATGGTCAGCCCCCCTTATCAGGCCCCTCAGTTCTGCTCCCTGAGGGAACTTGTAGGTGACAAGTCCTCTCAGCACCCACCCTGAGTTCAGGCTGGCTGGGGTTTGACTGCAGCTCTGCCGCTGGCCAGCTGTGTGACCACAGGCCTGTGATGGGACCTCTTTGAGCCTCAGGCAAATAACCCTCCTTGCATTGTTGCTGCAGGCATTAGAAATAGTGGTTGTCAAGCCCCCAGACCAATGTCTGTCACATAGTGGTGCTCTGTTCCCTGACAGTCTCTCTCTCTGATTTTAGAAAGGGTCCACGGCGGGGTCTGAGCAGAGCCTAATGTGCAGCTTCCTGCAGCTCGTCGGGGACAAGTGGGGCAAGAGCGGCAGCCGGGGCTGGTGTGTGATCCCCCGGGATGACCCCCTCGTGCTCTATGTCTATGCCGCCCCTCAGGTAATGCCACCACCTGCTCCCCCAGGTCTCGGCCCTCTCACAGTGTGGGGCAGGGTGCAGGGGGCGGGGAGGGCGAGTACTGTTGGCCCAATATGTCGGATGAGGAAACTGAGGCCCAGTGAATACATCGTTCCCTCCAGTCACAGGGTTAGACCCACACACTAGGTCACAATTGCTTTGCCCTCAAGGGGCAGCCAGTTCTCTTCTTCCTTGATGCCCTCCTGCCAGCCACCCTGCCTCATGAGTGTGTGGGGAGTGCGAGGTGGGTGTGTGGCTGTGACCCTCAAATGACTGAGACGGTGGGCTGAGTGGGAGGACAGCTGCCCACAGCTCTTTCCTCCCTCCCAGGATATTCGTGCTCACACCTCCATTCCCCTGCTGGGCTACCAGGTGACAGCAGGGCCCCAAGGGGACCCCCGGGTCTTACAGCTGCAACAGTCAGGACAGCTCTACACCTTCAAAGCCGAAACTGAGGAGCTGAGGGACCGCTGGATGAAAGCTATGGAGCGGGCGGCCAGCGGCTGGAGCCCCAGGGAACCCAGTGATGGGGATCTGTCTGACTGAGCCACAGCCAGCCCCTCTCCCCCTCAGAGCCCGGCTCCTGCAGCCTCTGTGACCTTCCATCCCACGCGGAGTTTTAAATAATTGATTGCTAGTCATCTAGACCCAGACCGTATGTCCTGATTTGGGATTTAGAAAACATGGGTCCATTCCTTTGGGAAGAGGTGGAGGGGTGACCAAGCTCCTGGTTTGCCCATGGCAGAGGAACTTCCTAGGACGGGGGACTTTCCGTGGTAAAACCCGGGAAGTCCCAGGTCGCCCAGGATTGTTGGTCACCAGCGTGGTCTCAGCGTGGGCTGCACATTGGTGTCACCAGGGATCTTTTAAAAATACCCATGGAAAAGATATGAAAATAAACTAAAACTTAAAATAACAAAACAACAATACCTGTAGCCATCATCAAAGATTTCTGATTTAATTGGTCTGGGATGCGGGAGGCACGGGTATGTTTCAGGAGTACCCACGGCCTCGGGTACCCAGATGAAGAAGGAAGAAAGCAAACGACCACTGGTTGAACACCTATCAAGTGCCAGGCATGGCAGTAATAATAATAATAAGAAATAATAAGAAACGTTTTACATGGATTATCTCATTTCACCCTCAGGATTTATAATTCCCATTTTCCAGATAGGGATACTGAGCCCTAGCGTGGTTTAGTCATTAGCTCAAGGCCACACTGCTGGTGGATGCCAGAGCGAGGTTTTATTTTAAACCGGTGCACTAAGGTCAAAGCTCTTTCCACCAGGTAGCAGAGCAGTAGGGCAGGAAGAGAGGGCAGTCAACGCGGAGAGGAAAAGGAAGGAACGAGAGAAGAAAAGGCGGGAAGGCAGGAGGGAAGAGGTGGGAGGAGGAAGGGAGGGAGGGCAAGAGCACCTTTCTTTGGTTCCCTAGCTGGTGGGTGAGGCTGCTTTTTCATAAGGGACCACCAGGGGGTGGCAGTAGTCAGCAGGCCACCTGCAGTGGCCCCAGCCTGGGCCCTGACACCCAAGCGGCTTCCATCAGGTCCAGACACAGCTGGGCTCTGCCCTTGAGGAAGGCAAAATGGACAAGTCATAGATCTTTGCCCCCTCCACGCCCCACAGTTTGCCTGCCCCCAAACTGAGGCTACGTCCTTCCTATAGGGTGTTTTTAAAAGCCCAAGAAAACCTCATTGGCACAATCTCTGGGCACCAGGCTGCCCATGAGTTTATCCTTTCATTCAAGAAATATTTGTTGAGCATCTTCTAGGAGCCAAATGCAGTTCCTGTACTGGGGATACAGCAGTCAACGAGACAAACAAAAATCTCTGGCTTCATGGAGTTTACGTGCTATAGGGGAGATAATCAACGAAGTAAGTATGGAAAACATAGAGCACATCAGATGTGATAAGTGCTTAAATATGGTGGCAAACGAAAGTCCTTTAAAACTAGGACTTCCCTAGTTTTAAAACTGAAAGTCCCAGGAAACCCCGGGTCAGGTCGAGGTCAACCAGGATAGTTGGTCACCCTCGTGAAAGAAGAAAAAGCAAGAAAGGGAATGAGGGAGATTGGTGTGTGTATGCATTTAAAAGGAACATCAAGGAAGGCCTCACTGAGAAGTCGATGTTTGAAAAACAACCTCAAGGAAAGAAATAAGGGAGGGAGCTACGCAGGTATCTGGGGGAAGAGTATTCCAGGTGGAGGGAACAGCCGTCCCAAGGTCCTGAGGTGGGGGCTGCCTGGTGCGTGCAAGGAACAGTGAGGAGGTAAGTGTGGCTGGAGCAGAGTAGGCAGAAAGGAGATCGGAGAAGATGTCAGGTCATCACTAAACTAAGGGTAGGGGTTGCGGGAGGAGGAAGGGAGGCTGAGGGCTGAGTAAGGGGGTTGTTGGGGGGATCTGATTTGTTTTAACAAACTCTCCTGCCTCACCCTCACCGAAAGGGGTGAGGGTGGAAGCGGTTTAGGGGCTATTGCAACCATCCAGGTAAGAGAGGTGGTGGCTTCCATCAGGCTGGAGCAGTGAAGGTGGTGGGAAGGGACAGGATTCTGGATCTATTTTCAAGATAGAGTGGAAGAGATTCCATTACAGAGTGAATGTGATGGGAGAGAAGGAGGAGCCAGCGGTGACATCCAGGCCTCTTGACCTGATGACGTGGAGGATGGAGCTGCCGCTGACCAAGAAGAGAAGGCTGTGGAAAGGCAGGTGGGGGAGCAGCAACGCGTCAGGAGCTCTGACGTGGACAAGTCACAGCTGAGTGCCCCTCACACCACATCCACTAGTTGGGTATCTGAGCTCAGGCACCAGGTCTGGTCTGGGCTGGAGACACGGGAGCCGTCATCCCAGAGATGGGGTTTAAAGCGTGCGTGAGACAGGTGAAGGAAGAGGTCTGAGGACTGCACCCTCTCCTACCTTTTAACGGTGCACACACCAACTCTAACTACATTCTCACCCTTTCACCTACAGTTAAAATTCTGAGAAATTACCCCAAGGATAGACTGGCAGGTGTGACAAGATGTGTGCACATTGTTTCCAACAGTCCCCCAAGTTGGAAACTACATAAATAACCATGCAAAGGAGACTCATTAAATGAGCTTATGCCCACAGAGAGGGAACTAGGAACCACGCAGCAGAGAGCCGTGCGGCTGTTCGACGAGAAGACTTAGATCTTAGTGTGTGGACGTGGGAAGACACCCGTGAGGTGTTAAGTGAGTAGTAAGTACAGAAGGAGCTGACATCTAAGCACTCACTGTGTGTCAAGCCCTGTACTAAGGCTTTAGTGGAGATTATTTCATGTCATTCTTAATAACATTAGAAATAGATACTATATTCGGACCCTCATTTTACAGATGAGTAAACTGAGGCGCCGATGGCTGAGTAATTTGCTTGGGGTCACGTCACCTGGGGGAGAAGAGGCAGCATTGCGAACCACTAAGCTGCGGAACGTTCCGGTCCTGCTTGGATGAGAACATTTTATATCTGTACTGCCTAAAAGGGTATACAGCACACTTCAGGAGTGGTTGTTTTGCTTCCTTCTTTAGATGCTTCTGTGGTGTTTGAATTTTTTTTCAATATCAGGTATTACTTCTAGAATTGTGAGAACAAATTGCCTTTCCTGTATTAGGGGGAAAATGAAGGAAGAACAGAGGAAGACTCACCTGCCCTGCCCAGGGAGTCTAACCTGCCACCATGTGAGGTCACTAGAGCATCAGTACCAGAGCCCAGAGGCTGTGTGCCCCAGGAGCCACTGGGACGCACCCCACAGGAAGGGGGTCACTTACTATTCCACGAACCAGTGTGGAGACACGGAGATGAGAAGTGACCAGGGGCAGAGCAGAGCTGGACCTGCAGTACCCAGGGTTCCACAGGAAAGCCATGGACACTGAGAGGGTGCTGTCCTCGGGGCTCTTCTCCTGGGAGCTCAAAAGGGGCCTGTGTGACCTGGGGAGCTTCCCACCATCCCTGGCAGAACCTCATCCTGGATGCGCTCACCCAGTGACACTGCATCCCAGGCTCAGGCTGCATTAGGCAGTGAAGACTCTAAGGGCTTCAAAGTTTTACTACTCAAGGTACTTAAATCTGAAAGTCTGGAGGCTCCCCCAGCAGTCTGGTGGCTCCCCCTAGAGGGGAGTTTGTGTGGGGGGAAGGCTGGCAAATGCCAAGGTGGGGGCATCTCTGGAGGGCCCCGCAGACCCCAAGTCAGCTGGAAGTCCTTGCCTCACCCTGCTTTCCCTCCTGGGGGACTTCTCTTCCCAGGGAAACTCTTTTCCCAGGAGCTGTTCCTGCTGCCAGCACCCTGGGGCTCTGGGAACAGCATTCATTCATTCATTCATTCATTCATTCTTCTATATCCATCATTGCTAGCATTGAGTATTTTACTATGCAGGAAGCACTTATGTCATTTCCTTCTGTAACAGTCTGACATCAGTTCAAGGGTCCACATTTTACAGATGAGGAAAGTGAAACCAAGCAAAGCTAAATAACTTATCCATGGTCCCCTAGCCTGTAAGTAGTGAACCCAGATTCAAACCAGGCCCATCTGGTGCAGCCGGCCCTGGGGGGCAGTATCTCCCAATGGTTAGTGGCTCCAGGCCACCACGCAGCTCTGCCACTTGCTGGCTGTGTTGTCTTGGGCAAGACCTCACTACTCTGTGCCGGGGTTTCCTCATCTGTCAAAAGGGCACAACCACGCTCCTACCTCCCTGGGGAGTGGAGGTCAACTAAATGAATACATGTCCAGCTCTCAGAACAGAGGCAGCCACGTGTGATTATTACAGGTGTTCACAGTTATCAGCTCTTTCCCACCACGCCCTCCGTGTGCAGCAGTGCACATATTTATGGGGAATCTGGAGATACAAAGTTGAGTAGATCTTAGTCCCTGGTCCTAGGGAGCTCGGTGTCTAGGTCATTAGAATTACCTGGGAAGCTTTTGAAAAAGTCCCAATGCCCAAGCTGCACCCCAAGCCCATTCAATCAGAACCCCTGAGTTAGGCTGGGGCCATGGCATCAGCATTTGAAAGCTCACCGGTGATGCTGATGGATAGCCCCCTCCGTAAGGGCAGGATCAATTCTGGAGCCTAGGAGCCCTGATTCTGGTCCCCAAAGGTTCCCAGGGCAGGGGGCAGTCTATGTCGGGGCATGGAAAGTGGCCTTACTCTACATGAGTTAGGTTTAATGAAGGAGAATTTACACACAGTAAAATTCACCCTTTATAGTACAGTACTGAGTTTGGGCAAAAGTACTATGAGCCCTGGAAACACCCCCACAATCAAGACAGAATAGCTCCATGCCCCCAAAAGTTTCTCCCTGCTGCCCTTTTGTTGTCCCCTCCTCCCCTCACCCCCTGGCCCGGGGCAACCATTGATATGTTCTCCTTCCTATAGTTTTGTCTTTTGCAGAATGTCGTATATATGGAATCATACAGTAGCCTTGTGAGTCTGTCTTCTTTGATTCGGCTACAGGGCTCATCCATGTTGTTGTATGGATCAGTAGTTTGTTCTTTTTCATTGCTGAGACGTACTCCCTTGTATGGATGTACCACAGTTTGTTTACCCATTTGCCAGCTGAGGGACCTTTGGGTTATTTCCAGTTTGGGGCAGTTATGAATGATGCTGCTATGAACTATAAACACACATATTCAGGTTTTTGTGTGAGCGCGTATTTTTATTTCTCTGGGTAAATACCGAGAACTGGACCGCTGGGACGTATGGTTAACATATGATTAGCTTTCTCAGAATCTGTCTTCCAAGGTGGCTGTACCATTTTTCATTCCATCAGCAGTGATGAGCGTTCCCCTTGCTCACACCCGTGCCAGCAATTGGCAGGGCCAGGAGTTGTTTGTTTTGTTTTGTCTGTTTTTAATTTTAGCCATTCTGGTGGGTGCGTAGTGCTTACAACCTTTTCAAAGTTTATGAATGCATCAAAACCATCACATTGTCCATCTTTAATCTATACAATTTTTATTTATCAATTATACCTCAGTAAAGCTGGGGGGAGTTCATGAATGTAAAGAAATAATGGCCTTTAATAGTAAATATTTTGCAAATAGTAAATAATCATGCAAGCACCTACTATGTGCCAGGCAGTATCCTAATCCTTCCAAAGTCCCAAGGGTAGCTGGTATGATGGGAAGGGTACCCATGACAATCCGAAAGGCTCAAATCCCAGCTTTGTTGTGGGCCTGCTGTGGGATGTGGGGCACATCACAGCCTCTCTGAGCCTCCATTTATTTCTCGTAAATAGATTGAGCAATGCCTTCTTGCAGGTCTTGTGGGAAAACCAAACAAGATAATGCAGGGAAAGTTCCTGGCCCACAGGAGGAATTCAGTAGCCTGAAGTTGTTACTAGCTATGCTCTTTCTATAGCTACATTCATGGAATAATTTGTTCCAGCAGCAAGTCTAGTTACTTTTACCATCAGGATATATTCCAACTGGAGACCCTCGTCACTTCTCTCACCACTCTGGTCCAAGCCACCAACCTCTCTCTCGGATGACTGCAAGAGTGACTGTCCTGGCTACTATACTTGCCCCCTCGTGGTCGTTCTCCAAACAGCCCACAAAAGAGTTCTTTTCCATCTGAGACCCTAATCCAGGGTCCTGGTCCTAACTCTTCAGGGGCATCTCAGAAGTCCATCTGATGCCTCCCTCCCACAATCCACTACGACTTTTGTGATCTAGCCCTTGGCTGCCTCTCAGAGCTCACGCCTTCCTTCCTGTGCCCCATCTGACCCCTCTCACTCAGCATACTCCACCTGAGAAACTTTGCACCTGCTGTTCCTTCAGCCTGGACACTCTTTCCCCCAGAAATCCGCCTGGCACCCTCCCTCACCTCACTCAGGTCTCGCCTTAATGCTCCTCTTTGGAGAGGCTCCCTGACCACCTGCCTTATCTAGCGCACCTTGCCACTCTGCTCCGACTCTGCTTTACTTTATCACGATCTCACTGGCATCGTACCGCTTTACCCAGTTTGTGTTTATTTGATTAGTACCTGTGTCCACCACTAGAAATGTCAATTCCTAGAAGACAGAGACTTTGTTTCTGCTGTTTCCCAGAATGTGGCCCACAGTCTGTCCTCACTAAAGTACTGAGAACGACCCAATGAATTGTGCAGCTCAGATGCAGCAAGGTGGTCACCTTGTACGTCTCAATTATTGCTATGGCTACACTGGTGAAATCATACAACTGTCATGCCTGCCCCTTCTCCAGCACTCACCCCCGACAAGAGCCGGTTGTTCATTTTCACCAGCACACCCCTGGACACTGAGTCTGGCCTTCTGAAGAGACTGAGTGAGGCCCCCTCAACACCCCCGTCCACATCTTGAGCTTACAACCGGACCATGAGCCCCGATCAAAGGTGGCCCAAAGGCCTTTTCCCTCTCTTTTCTCCCCTGCCAGGACTCACTCATGCTCTGTCCTGGGCCAGCTGCCAGCTGGCCGTCAGCCCATGCAAACAGTGAGCTTCTGCAGGTTGAAGGCCAAGGTGGGGGTGAGGCAACTTCCCACTGGTGCTCTGACCTGGCCCTGGCCTCTGCCTAGTCACCCCTTTCTGTACTCACTGGCTGGGCAGGAGCCGTGCACTGACGCCGGAACCATGTCTGCCTCTGAATTTTTCTCCTCAGCCCCTTCTCTCCACGATTCTCTTATTTCTCATCTTGGCCATTCTCCTCAGGTCTCTCTTGATCTCTGGGAATAAAAACAAGAACCGACTTTTAATGAGCACTTAATAGGTGCTTTCCATGCATCGGCTCATTTCATCCTCACACCAGCTCCTGTGTACAGATGACAGATTCAGTACAGAGAGATTCAGTGACTTGCCCCAAATTACACAACTAGAAATCAGGGAAGCCAGAGCTGACTCACGATGCCCTGTGACTTCTCTGGGAAGCAGCAATAAACACATTGGACTTAGAGTTTGAAAACACGGGTTTGAGTCTCGGCTCTGTCATCTCCTTCTGACTTCTCTCTCTAGGCCTCAGCTTCCTTCCTTATTCATAAAATGGGGTGACCAACACGTGCCCTGTCCATTCATAGGATTGTTTCAGGTCAAATGATATAATGGGTATACGAGGGCTTTGAAAATGGTGAACTGCTCCGCAAATGAATGGATTGTTAGCAAATGGTTCTGTTTTCCAATTTTCATTTTCTCTCTTGGCTCTCAGAAGGCTTCTTTGTCTGCCTCAGTTGTACCGATGTGTGGGGCGCACAGCAGCCCTTCCCGCCTCCGGTTGTGGAGGCCTCAGTGTGACTTCTTTTCCTCCCTCCTTCACTGGGCTTTTGTTTCTCTGGGCTTTTATTTCTCAAGCTTTCATGGAGCTAATCGCCTCTCCCCTACTCTCCCCTACTCTCACTATCATCACATCCAGACTCAGAGGGTGGGAGGGAAGGTCGCCCTAGCAGGCTTTCTTTGCTTTTTTTTTAAACCACAGTTATTTTTTTAAAAAATTTTCATTGGTGAATATTGGGAAACAGTGTGTTTTTCCAGAACCCATCAGTTGTTGTCCTTGAGTCTAGTTGTGGAGGGCGCAGCTCAGCTCCAAGTCCAGTCGCCATTTTCAATCTGTAGTTGCAGGGGGCGCAGCCCACCATCCCATGCGGGAATTGAAACTGCAACCTTGTTGAGAGCTTGCGCTCTAACCAACCAGGCCATTTGGCCGCCCCTCTGGAAGCTCAGCGGCAGCTCGTTGTCTTCAATCTAGTTGTGGAGGACACAGCTCACTGGCCCACGTGGGAATTGAACTGGCAACCCTGTTGTTCAAGGCTTGCTCTCTAACCACCTGAGCCACCCAGGCACCCTACTAACAGGCTTCTAACATGCAGATCTGGACCAGCACTGGAATAAGTACACAAACACATCTTAGACATTGTAATGGAGGCCAATTGGAAATTATGCCTCACTTTATAGAAACTGGCTTAAGTAAACTTTTCAGAAACACATCTGCTTTTGTGGAGCAAAGCAATAAATCCTGGTCTGACTTTATTTTTCTTTTTAAAACATTATTTTTTAATATATTTAATTTTTTTCATTAAAAGACATTGCTTTCTGCCAGAACACATAGTTAAATTTAGTCTATGGTTTCATAAATATTTAGGCCCTAATTCAAACATGATGTAAGTCATTTTAAAATCTATTTGCTGAAAAATCATATTTTATGTTATATCATTAACTTAAAATAAATTAAGCATTTTATGTTACCTGTTAAATGGAGAAAAGATGAATGTTTTCCTTGATTTAGTATATTAAATATAGCAATAAAATCTTTAATGTAAAAAAGATATCACTTTGTTGAAAGTGTAACTTGTAACAAAGTGCACAGATCTTAAGTGTATGGAATGATGACTTTTCACATGTGTTCACTCACACAACCCCCACTAGCAAGACCCAAAACATTTCCAGCTCCCTGGATGGCTCCCTTGTGCCCCCACCCAGCATAACTGCCCCCACAATATCGATGTGTTTTTGGTACAAAATCCAAAAGGTACAAAGGATAAACTGAAAAATCTCCCTCCTATACTGCTGTCAGATGTCCACATTTTTCTCCTGAAAGTCAATATTACTGGTTTCTTACAGATATTTCCAAAGAAAGGAGATATGTGTGTGCATGTGCACGCTCACACACACACACACACACACACACACAATGTTGTGGTTTTCTAGTGTATATTTTCTCCCCTTTTTACACAAAAGGTACTTAACTATGCAATTGTACACCTTGTTTTTTCCACTTAATACATCTTACAACACTAGAATCATTTTAATAATTAGCAAATTAACATTTTTACCAAAAAGCTGCCCCTTACAAAACAATTGGTTTATAAAAATTCCAAATTTTTATTACCAAATAATTCAATACTCTGCTTTACAGCCCCTTGAGGGTCCTCAGGTAGCAAGTTCTTCTACTATATCAAAAAAAACACTATTCAATTAGAAAAATGTAACGCATACAACTTTTTGACAGCTCACCCAATGAAGCATTCTGTGAGATTCTGTGTTATTGTATTACCTTTTCCTTTTATAGCTCTCATCAATAACAACATCATGGGTTTATAGTTCCAATAGCTCCAGAACAAAAGGTGACTAAAATTTGGAGTATAAATTGTAGAATTTCTCAAAGGCCTCAATTACTGGAGCTTATTAGATTGGGGTGAATCATAGGGGAACAAAGTATTTTGTATTTTCAGGTGTATTAAGCAGTTTTCCTGAGAAATTGGTCGAGAGAATCCGCTGGTGCTGTATGAACTCCCCTGCCAGAGGGCAGCTGAGAGGGCTGGGCAGGGCTGGGCTGTGAGTTCCAGGAAGCAGGGGAGGGAGGGGCCCGTTAGGATCAGGAAAGCTAGCAGGGTAATCCAAATCACAAAGTCCTCAGATGCGTTGGCAAGGCCTAAAGGCATAAACCAGGCCCCAAGCCAGAGACACAGCCAACAAGCAGAGCTTCTGAGCTAGACTGAATGAGAATGGAGTTAGGGACAAGTTGAGAGGCAGCAGGTCATTGCCAAGAGTGAAAGCAAAGTTCACTGGTCTCTGGGTACATGTGTGGGGCATGCTGACGCAGAGTATGGACTTCGTACACTATCCTCATGCAGAATTGTTACAATAATGCCCTCCAACAGAATTACCCCATTCCTGCATCCGTGCCCCTTTACAATGGATTCTGCTACCACAAGGTGGACTCTATGTCACCTTCCTTTGAGTGTGGGTTGGCCTTGGGACTTGCTTTGACCAATAGGATATGGCAGAAGTGATATTGTGCAACTTCTGAGTCTGGGCTCCTGCTTTCTCTCTTTTGGAATGTTTCTATCATCGTGTAAAGAAGCCCAGCATGAAAGACTACAGGGAGAGAAAGGCCTAAGCATTCCAACTGAGCTGAGATGTCAGCGGACTGCAGCTACATGAATAATACGAGCAGAAGAACCATCCAGCCAACTCACAAACCTGCAAGAAATAATAGATCATTGTTTTAAGTCATTAAATTTAGGGATGGTTTGTTACACAGAGACAGATAACTGATACATCTCTCTACCCTATAAATTTACTACCCAGTCTACAAAGGGTCTCTCGTGATAGGCAAACTCAGAATTGTGAGACACAGAATTACGAATATCTGATGTGTTAATAATTATATTATCTAGAACGCTTTCACATGTACTATCTAATTTAATTGTCATGACAATCCAGTGAGGAAAAGGAAGAGAGAATGTGGCATATTTCCATTAAACAGATGAGAAAACTGAGGCACAGAAATATATGTCACTACCCCAATATTACTCAGCAAGTCAGTATGGATGCTATTATGGATTGAATTGTGTCCCCCAACATTCATATGTTGAAGCCCTAACCTCTTGTGTCAATGTATTTGGAGACAAGACCTTTAAAGAGGTAATTAAGGTTAAATGAGGTCATAAGAGTAGACCTTAATCCAAGAGGATATACACAGAGAAAAGGCCATATGAGGACACAGCAAGAAGGTGGCTGTCTGCAAGCCAAAGGGAGAGGCCTCAGGAGAAACCAAACCTGCTGACACCTTGATCATGGACTTCCAGGCTGCAGAACTATGAGAAAATAAATTTGTGTTATTTAAGCCACCGAGTTTGTGATATTTTGTTATGGCAGAACTAGCAAACAAATACAGGTGCTGATACTCAAATTTAGATCTTCTACTTTCTTAGAAGGAATTTTCATAAGACATTAAAATACCATTTCTTGCATAACAAACTGGCAAAGATTTTTGAAAGATAAACTTAGTAGTAGTAAGAATGTGGAGAAATGGACTTTCTCAGTCACCACTGGTGGGAATCTAAATGGGTACAACTTTCTAGAGGGGATTTGGTAATACATATCAAAGGTCTCAAAAATGTCCTCACCTACATTTTTTCATAATAGCAAAATATTGCAAATGACCTATGGCAAGTTATATAGTCTAAAGATGGAAGCACCAATATATCCCATCTCCTATACTTTTCTTACAATGTGATGTTGGCAGTCCTCCATGGAGAGGTAGGATCTATTCCCTCCTCTTGAACCTAGATAGACTTTGTAGTTGCCACAACCAATAGAATACAGTGGAAGCCAAGGTGTGTGGTTTCCAAGGCTAGGTTATAAAAGGCATTGCAGCTTCCATCTTGGCCTGTTGGATAACTCACACTGTGAAAGCCAGCCACCATTTATTTCATGAGGACACCCAAGCAGCTCTGTGGAGAGAAACTGAGGCTCCCAGCCTACAACCCACACCGACTTGCCAGCTATATGAGTGAATAACCTTAGAACTCGATCCTCCAGGCCCAGTTGAGCCTTCAGATGACTGCAGCCCCGTAGAGACGCCAAGTGGAAACTGAGTCCTTCTCAAATTTCTGACCAACAGAAACCATAAGAGAAAATAAATTTTTATTGTTGTTTTATGTCACTATACTTCAGGGTAATTTGTTATAGTCATATATAATTATTATACAACCTATACATCCATCAATAGGGGACTATTTAAATATATTACAGTATGTGCATATAATGAAATGCTGTACAGTTGTTTAAAAAAATGAAGAAGCTCTTTATGTACTGACATGGAAAATTCTCCAAGATAATTTAAGTGAAAATTGCAAAATGCAGGATAGTATGTAGAGGATACTGCCATCTATGAAAAAATTATGTATATACTTATAGACATACATATGTACATACGCATAGTTATGGAGAATACATATATTTTACATATGTGTATATACATACACTATATACATATTATATATATTTTATATATATATATATATATATATATATATGCAAAATATCTCTGGGGAGAGCATAAGACATGGGTAATAGTGATTGCCTCTGGAGAGGAGAACTATGTGATTTGCAAACAGAGGTGGGAAGATGCCTTTTAAATTTTGAACCTCGAGAATATATTATCTACTCAAAAATAAAGTTTAAAATTTTTAAATAGTGCTTCCTTCAACGCAGATATTTTACTTCTAGGAATTTATCATAAGTAAGTAATCATGATAAAGATTTAGCTATGAGAAGTTATGAAATGGTATGGTGTAATCTTATCTTTAAAGTAAAGTTAACTATATAAATGTAGATGAAAATGTGAATTAAGACACATGGAGAGATACAGGTAGACATAGGAACCAAAATGTTAACAGTGATTATCTCTGGGAGGTCAGATTATTGTTAATTTTATTTTATTTTCCATGTATGTTTTAAAAAAATAAATGTGTTACTTGTGTAAAAACACAAGCGCTGAAAGTTTGTCTCTCTTTTTTTTTAAAGAATTTATGGATGATCCTATAAATAGCAGCTCCAGGTAGAGAATTTGAAACTTTGTCTTTAAAGATGCCAGTTTTTCAAGGACAAAGATGACGAGAACTTTGTTGGGTAGAGAGAGCTGCCCTTCCTGTTCTAATAAAGTCCCAGCATTTTGGTCACAATGGTGATCCCCCTCCCAGCCCGCTGGCCAGTGGGTACCATATCCAGAGGCTACATTCCCAAACTACCCCTGATCAAGCCTAGCAGGCAGGGGAGGCTCCAGGATTTCTAGGAAGGTGGCTGTTTCTGAGGAGCGGTCTTGGGGCCAGTCTCCAACTTGAATTTCCAAAGCCTGCACACTGTTTTACCTTCCATTGTAGGTTTAAAATCACCAAGTGTTATGGGCTGAATCGTATCCCCCAAAAATCATATGTTGCTGTCCTAGCCCCCCAGTACCTCAGAATGTGACTATATTTGGAAATAGAGCCTTTAAAGAGGTCATTCAGGTAAAATGAGTCACTACTGTGGTCCCTCATCTAATATGTCCTTATAAGAAGTGGACCTTAGGACACAGACAGGCATGGGGGACGGCCATGTGAAGACAAAGGGAGAGACCTCGGCAGAAACCAACCCTGCCAATATCTTGGCCTCAGACTTCTAGCCTCCAGAATTGTGAGAAAATAAATGTCTGCCGTTTAAGCCACCCAGACAACAGCACTTGGTTGTGGCAGCCCGAGCAAAGCAATATACCAAGTTTCCTAGAAATACTACACTTTTAGGTAAGATTGAGAAAATGTCCATTGTTCACAGCAAAGTCTATTGTCATCTGGCGGTGACTCAGAGGTACGGAGCTGATGGTGATTAAGGGGACTTAGGTGCCCCCAGCCCCGAGGTGCCCTCCCAGCAGCCCCCGAGTTAGCATCCCCTGGCCCTTCCCTTCCCCGGTGGAGGTCGAGCCGGGATCCCAGCCCAAGGAGCTCCCGGCCTTAGCAGACAAAGTGGCCTCCAGCTCTGTCGAGACTGCAGCCTGCTCGAGTCTCTGCCTGGTCTCTCCAGTCCCCTCTCCAGGGCCATGTGGGATCCTGATATCTTCTCAGAGGGGGCCTTCCCTGCCTCCCAGGGACCCCCACATCTCTACCCCCAGAGATTTTGACTGCTAAGGTTCACTCCCACTCCATCAGCCTCGAATATGGTTTCTGGTCTGGAGGGAATTCACTGCCTCCACATCCCCAGGATTGCTCTTTGTGGGGCCTAAAGGCGCTTACTGTCTCAGAGGCCACAGCCTTCAAATATATTCAAATGAACCCACATACCACATCACATAAAATTTACATAACTATAGGAGTTGAGTTGCAATGCTCTAGTCAACATTTTGTAGACAGTTAACCATTTCATCGTTATAATATACTTTTCTAATTTTGGAGCGATAGTGATCCCCTATTGTGGCTCAGGTGTTTGTTTCCATGAGTGTTTGAAAAGCTGGCTGGCCCCAGGCACCACCGTGACCCAGCTGTGGGTTATCCCCAGGGCCCCTTTCAAGGAGGTCCAACATGCACCTGACCCAAGAGGAGCCCACCAAGCACTAACCCCCTTTCAGCATGTAGGGAGGAGGGGCAGAACTTTTCCCAGTAAAGCTGCCCCCTTCTCCTCTAAAGCTGCCCCTTGGCCACTTCTCACCTTCTCTTGCTTCCAGCAGATTTCCCACAGGCCAGCATTGCCAAGGGCTACGAGAGTCCTTATCCATCATAGAATCCAAACCTCTTCCCCATTACACAGATGAGAAAATTGAGGCCCAGAGGAAGAAGGGTCTGCTTCAGGAGCAGCCATGTATTCTTGTGGAATTTGAACACGGAACTCTGCCCTAGGTTGAGCCTGGGCCTTTGAGATCGCTCAGGAGGAACGGTTGAGCCAGAGTGTTTCCACCCGTCTCTGACCATTGAAAACCCCCAGGTTTGTTTCCATCTCAGGTCAGTGGTTTTCTCCTGGCCTGCCTGTCTCTCTCCGCGGCAGCGCACTGCAACCTTGGGGAAGGCTGGAGCTTTGCCCCACGTGCTGAGTGTCTAAGTCACCAGATACAAAAGAAAATAGGATGGAGGCTGGCCCGGTGGCTCAGGCAGTTGGAGCTCCGTGCTCCTAACTCCGAAGGCTGCCGGTTCGATTCCCACATGGGCCAGTGGGCTCTCAACCACAAGGTTGCCAGTTCAACTCCTTGAGTCCCGCAAGGGATGGCGGGCTGCGCCCCCTGCAACTAGCAATGGCAACTGGACCTGGAGCTGAGCTGCGCCCTCCACAACTAAAATTGAAAGGACAACAATTTGACTTGGAAAAAGAGTCCTGGAAGTACACACTGTTTCCCAATAAAGTCCTGTTCCCCTTCCCCAATAAAAAAAAAATAGGATGTCCAGTTAAATTTGAATTTCAGATAAACAACAATTTTTTTTTTTTAAGTCTAAGGATATCCCAAATGTTGCTTATCTGGAATTCAAATTTAACAGGGTATCCTGCGTTTTTATTTACTAAGCCTGACCACTCTCTGAGTGTCCCCTTTTGTTTGGGTCAGTCCCCTCCACCCTGCAGCTGTGAGTTTTCTTGCCACCTCAACAGTGCATGAGTCACACAGTTGTGGACCTCTAGGCAAATGTTTTGAATGGAATAGACTCACAGTTTAGGGGAATCCCCCCACTGTCCCCACAGCACATGCATGTGTTGGCACAGCACAAACCCGAAAACAATGCCCGGGGAAGAAACTAGAAGAGACTAGGGGAGTTCTTAATGCCTGGGGGAGGGCCCCGGCCAGGTCAGTGCTGCACAGACGGCTTTCTTTCGTTGCTCGCTCTCCACCTCTCAGACAGGCACAGCTGCTTTGAGAATCATGGGGCTATCAGAGACCAGACCTTCTCAACCCTCTCCTCTGAGGGGCAGATATTCTTCCTTCCCCGCCTTTCTGAGAAAAAGTCTACTGGGAAAGGGGCTCTCGGGCTGTGTGAGCTGGTCAGGGTGCTTGACATGGGGGATAACGATTGCATGTCTGTCGTGGCCTCAGTTGTGAGAAGAGGACATTAACGCAAAATACTCGGCGGGGTGCCTGGTATACCGTGAGCACTTACATCAATGGTGGCTATTGTTCTAATAATGTGAGGACTTTTACTTTACCACCAAGCCAGTGGGTCTTCTTAAAAAGGCACCTTCTCGCTTCTCTGGCCTCCCAAAATTTGTCCTCCAGCAGCTTTGGGCCTCCAAAATGGGCACATCCCCTGGGCCAGAATGTGCACGAAGCCGGTATCGCCTGTCAGTTCTTCATTTGGGTTTGATTTTCAGTGGCCCAGCAGAGCCCTGAGGAAGCAGGACTCAGAAAAGGTTGGCTTTGAGGGTTGAGGAAGCAAGGTTTCTACCTGGGATGTCCTTTGTTGGTGGGGTGGGGAGGGGGTGTTTAGGGGTTGTGTCCCTGGAGGAGGAAGAAAGGATGTAGCGTGAGAAAAGGCCTGCAAAACACACACGTCTTGTTTCCTCTTCTGGAATGTCCACTTTGGTTGGAACTGAGGTGCGGGAGCCCCTGAAGTTGCAGCTCTCTCCCTATAATACCTAGTTCTGCCAAGGACCCTGGTGTTGAGACACTCCACCTTCTTAGAAAGAAACTGAAAGTCCTTAGGAGAAACTCCACCACTTCCCCTTCCTCAATAAGAGGAACTTGGAGTTGCCCTGACAGGAAAGTCTTGGTGGGGCTTCTCGGAAGCTGCCACCGCTGCTCTACTGAGGAAAACCGCAGGCCGGAGGCCAGGCCAGGGGCCGGCTGGTGGAAAACCAGCCATTGACAGAGTCATGGTCTTCCGCTAAGCTCACAAACAGAATTATGAAGCTGCCTACCTCTTCAATACCACCTGGCACTTTCTCTTTGGGAAGTCTTCATGCCGCTCCTGTCCCTCTCAGCTGCCCAGGGTTCCCTCCCTTCTACCACCAGCCCTCTAACCAGGATCACCCTTGTATCAGTGGTCTTGATTGCCCTACTATATTCACCACCCACCAACACTCACTTACCCAGTTCCCATCCCCTCTGAAAGGCACTGTTTCTCCAGTAGGGGGAACTGGGAGCTGCTGGTGGGCACAAGGGACGGTGTGTTGGAACAGGTCACATCCTCTGAGCCCTCTTGAATGCCTAGGGAGTTGCAGAAAAGGCACTAGGGATGCCTGGCTTCATAGTGACTGCTGTGTGTTTCATTCTTTTCTAGACTGGACATAATCTTCTTTCTCTCTGGGGACTAGGGCTGACTCTCCCCATCCCAGACACATCCAAGGGCAGCTGCTGCAGCAAGAGGAGACGGTGCACAGGGACAAATCACAGCCAAGGCCCAGCCCCAGAAGGGGCTGAGAAACACTCAGCTCCTAAGTACAAATGTGTCAGTATGGCATGGCACTAAGAGCTGGCCATGGCACCCCCCTGCTTAAAACCTCCCACGGGTCCCCACTGCCGGAGGGGACAGTCTAGACTCTGCAGCCTATAAATAAGACCTTCTGCCAGGATTCCCAGCTCTCTTCTCTAGCATCCTGTCTGAGCTTTGCTCTGATAAGCCTCTGCCTCCTTCGCCCAAACATCTCCTGCTCATGTGATAAGACCCAACAGGGCTTGAATTTGCTGGGGAAGTCTTCCCTGCTCCCAATCCAAGTCCAGATGGGTTAGGGGCGGCCTCATTACCTCACCGGGTGCATTCCTCACCGAGTGCATCCCTTACCCACATCACCCTGTGACTGCCTATGCTCTTGACCATCGCGCAGACTGTAGGGGCCCAAGGGGAGGCAACTGCGGGCTTGGCATATCTCAATGAACATTTGATGAGAGCTTAAGTGAATAAATGAGTGAATTTAGTGCGACTGTGGCTGAGAGCCCCACGTGCCCACAGGCCCAGACATCCACGTGTGGGTGTGTATGCCCATGTGCAGCGAGAAGAGACACGTGCAGAGCTGTCATGGTGTCCCTCAGATAGATGTATCTGTGGGGCCCTTTATTTACCCACCAGCATCACTGACAACTTTGGCCAGCAGGTGGCGCTGCACCCCTCCTCTACGGTGTTTGCCCATCCTGATGGCCACCGGCTGTCATTACTGGAGGGGCCCAAGCAGGCATACAGAGCCCGCCTCCCTCCCACAGGGCTGCTTGGGTCTCATGGGGTGCCAGTCTGGTCTTCCGACTGAGCAGCCAGGGCTCTGACACCACAGTGCCCAAACTCCAGTTCAACTCATGTCCATGGCACTCTGTATGCCCTGCACCCACCTGGACCCCACAGGAGAGCCTGAAGTCCAGGCAGCTGCAGAGCACAGAGGTTAAAATAAAAGCGTGGGTTCAGAGTCCCAGCTCTGCCTCTGGCTTGCTGTGGGACCTTGGGCAAGTCCCTTAACCTCTCTGAGCTTTTCTCTATGCCTGTGAATCGGAATCATAGCAATCTGTAAAATGAAATAATCCATGTAAAACACAGACCACAGTGAGTCTGTATCATAAGGCAGTGGTTCTTAAACTGTAGCCCTAGAGGGAGCGTTAAAACAGATTGCTGGCCCCTCTCCAGAGTTTCAGATTCAGTAGGTCTGGGTTGGGGGCCTGTGAATTTGCATTTCTATTTGAGTTCCTGGGTGGTACTGAAGCTGCTGGTTTAGGGACGACATTTTGAGAATCCCTGGTTACGGGATGCTCGTAGTCATCAGGGGAAACAAACAAGGTTATACACATGGCACAAAAGCATCCGGCTTCCTGCAAGATGAAAGGGAAGCAGAGGAGATGAAGAGCAAACTCTGAAGACTGCAGGGGCCCAAGGAGGGGCGGCACATCCCCGTGGCCTGGAGAGAAAGACAGGCCTCGGCTCTCTCCTGCCACAATTCTCAGCCCCGCCCCCTGGGCAGCCCTACTGGAGGAGGTGAGCCCAGGGCCGGCTGGCGGGGCACCAGGCCTGCCTCCCTCCACGTGGCCACTGCCTTTCCCTGGAAGGGATGGGTCATTGGTTTTCCTCTCTGTCTTGGCCTCCGCTGTGCTTCCTCAGCTTCTGGGAACTCACATTTCCCTTCTCTTTCTTTTTTTAATACTGCTTTTTAATCAAATTATCATGAGGGCATCACATGTTCATCTTAGAGCATTAATACAATGCAGCAAAGTATAAAGAAGAAAATAGCAATCCAAGATTCAGTCACTCAGAATCACTATTAATCTATTTCTTCCCTCATATAGGTGTCTTGTACACAATCTTGCATCCACTTGACATTGTACCATGAGTGTTGTCCTTTGACATTAAAACTCTTAGGACACAGGAATTTAAGGGCAGCGCAATAATCTAAGTGAAGGTCTTGATATTCAAAGCGCTGTTTGCATTTCAGGTGACTTGCCCCGGGGGAACTTCCTAGAAAGGAACTTACTGGGTCAAAGGGTATGAAAAGTTTTAAGACTCTTGATACATATGGACAAACTGCTTTCCAAAAAGTTTGTGTGGGTTGATGGTCCCACCCAGAATGGGAGGGTCATGGCAGCGGCTAGGCCCAATTCACAACATTTAAGATGAAATAAGGAGGCCTAAGCAGCCGCAGGGAGAGAAGGAAGGCCCAGTGCTGCCACATCATCCCGGCAGTGCCGTGTCCCATGCCATGTTCCAGGAGAAGGATGTGACACTTAGGCCAGATGCAGCCTGGGCAGAGCTGCCCTCCTGTTGGAGCCAGGGTGGTCTTGACCCCTGACGTTCTCTCTTACCTCACGTTCAGGCTATCTGCAGTGCTATTGGGCTACTGTCAAAACATACCTCAAATGGGACCACTTCTCCCCCACTCCCCTAACACCAAGCTGGCCCATCTCTGCCAGGTTGATCTCAGTAACCCCTCATTGCCTCCCTGCCTCCCTCCCACCCTCACCCTTGCCCCATGAGAATCTGTTCTCCACAGCAGCCAGAGATCCTTTTAAGACCTAGGTGAAATCAGGTCAGTCCCCAGCTCAAAATCCTCCAATGGATCCCATCTCAGTTGGGGTAAAATCAAAGACCTTACTATGACCTACGAGGCCTTTAGAATCTGTGCCTCCCCCACGCTCATTACCTCCCTGACCTGACTTCCTCCCTGACCTACTCAGCTCCCTGACCTGATGCTCCTCAGAACACCCAAGCACACTCCTTCCTCCGGCCTCAGGGCCTTTGCATTTGCTGTTCCTGCTGCCTGGCACATTTCCTCAGATATCCACAGGCCTCATCTGTTCAAATGTCACCTCAAAAGCAACCGCAACCACAGGCAAATATGACCTATTTTGGAAAGGTACTCCCGGAGCACTCTGTGTAAAATAGCACCCTGGCCACTCTTCATTCCCTTATCCTGTGTCACGTTCTTTCAGAAGCACTGATCATTTATTTGATTAATGTCTGCTTGCCCACTGGAAGAAAGCCTCCATGAGCGTCGTACTCTTTGCCTATTTTGTCTGCTGTATCCCCAACACATAATGCACTGCCTGGCACACAGTAGGTGCTCAGTGAACCTATTGAATGGATAATTGAATGATAAGACACTGTTGCAGAGGGATCGGGAGACTGGAATTCCAGATGAGCCCCTGGGCCACTCAGAATCACTGAAGCCTTGGGCAAGTCACTTCACCTCTTTGGATCTTGGTTTTGTCATCCATAAAATGGGCATAATGAGAGCTGTGCATCACAGGGCTGTTGTAAGGATTAAATGACAAATGTTGGTCAGCAAAGCACAAAGATAGCCGTGCTTAAGCTGCAGCTCCTCCATGAGGCTCTGCCGGAAACCCCCCCGTCACCCCACTCACACTCCCTACTCTGAGGGCCCTCGGAGCTCTACGTAGATATGCACGAGTATGAGTCTTGCTGGTGTTTTCACGTGCGGTGTGTTTACAAGGCTACCCACCCCCTAGACTGTGAACCCTTGAGATGGGGGGCCAGGACTCACCATCTTTGCATCCATCCACTGGGCACTGTTCCTGGCAGCTGGGCAGTGCCCCTTGGACATCTGATGACTGGCTGGCAAATACATTTGCTGAAAGCTGTAGATGTGTTACTGTGACACGAATACATAAGGGCAGGCATTTCAGAGCCAGACAGAAGGCTAGGGTGAGGCAACCCAGTTGGGGGCTCTCCGGGTTCTGGGGCAGGACGACCTACCTACTGGGGCCTCGAGTGCACTGACATGATGGGAAGGGAGGGAGGGATGGGGGCCCAGCCACTCTCACTCTGGGACGGCCTGGCCAGCGTCCTCCACAAGCCCTGCCAAGTCGGCCACATCTGGGCTGCGGGGCGGAGGCCTGGCTACCTACCTGCATTCCTCGCTCTGTGTACCCATGATCTCATCCCGGCCCTGCAGCCGCCATGGGGCAGGAGCCTTTGCCCCACTCTGCAGAGGAGGAAATGGGGGCTCATGGAAATCGCTGCCCTGTCCCCATGGTCATCTTGCAAGGCACCCTGGTGGGCCCAAGGCTCCACTGGGATGAGTGGGGTACGGCCACGGAGGCCACTTCACACTGTCCAGTCGGGCTTACGAAGCCCGCTGATCCTATCCCCACATTTAACCTCTGGTCGACAGGCCAACTGACTCTCCCTAGGGCTGCCCAGGGTTGCCCTGAGGTTTGCCAGGCCCAGCTGCCTTCCTTCTGCAGGCGCAGTGACCCAGACAGGGCTAGCTGACAAACAGGCCCTGCCCGGGAGGGGCGTGGGACACAGTGAGCGAAACTCCTTTTAGGAAGGAAATCTCAGAGCCAGGTCTCAGAAACCAGCATCTCGCCAAGACCTGGGGGTGGGGTAGCCCAGGTGAGCCGACTCAGTCCTTAGGAATGGGTGGTGCCTTGAGGGGAGGTGGCACTTCCTCCAGCCCCAGCCCAGGGTCCTATTCAATCCTTACTGAGGAGTTTCCTGGCGACAGGCAGTGACCTGTCAGCCGCCCTGTGGGAAGCAGCTTGGCGTGGCCCTCACCATCTCATTAATGGTGATTCACCCAGGACTCACCTGGCTGTCAGGGACCTGTCTCAATGCCCGCTGGAACCAGCTCAGCCAGCACCCTTGAAGGGGCAGAGACCTTGTTCCTCCAGCTTTCCATCCTGCATGGCACCCAGGGCAGAGCCTGCCTGGCACACAGTCAGAACTCAGAATTCATTCATTCAATCAACAAATATTTATTGAGCATCTACTATGTGCCAGGCACTGTGGTGCTCGGATATAGGTGCTGGGGCTACAGAGTGAACCAGGCAGACCCAAATCCCTGCCCTCCTGGAGCTCACATTCTCATGGGGAAAGACAGACAGTAAACAAATAAGAAGGTGAATCATACAAGCTCTTGAAGGTGATGAGTGCAGTGGAGAAAAATAAAGCAGGGAAGAGTGTGAGGTAAGGGTTACAATTTTAAATAGGATGTTTGGGTGCACCTCTCTGAGGGGATATTTGAGCAAAATATGATGATGACGACGATGAAGAAGGGAGCTGTGCAGAGAAGGGAGGAAGGTGTACCAGAAACCGTAAGTGCAAAGGACCTGGGGTAGGAATGCAGGGGGTAGGTATCTAAGGACCAGCGAGGAGACCAGAATAGCTGCAGCAGAGCTGGCAAAGGGTAGAACAGTGGAACATAGGGTCAAAGAGGTGAGGGTAGTCCAGACTGTGCAGGATCTTAAAGGCCTTTGTAAGAATTTTGGCTTTTACTCAGTTGGATTTTGTCAAAATGCTCAAAAATCCCCCTGTTAAACCTGAGACTGGTTTGCCACGGTTCTTCTGCCTGGCTCATAGCTCAGAGAGCTATCAAGGGTCCCAGGTGTTTTCACTGGGGAGGGTCGGAAAGGATAAGTTTGCTGTGCAGAGGGTTGCTGCCTGTGAAGGATGTGTAAAGAGGAAGATGCTTGTTTGGTAAACAAGAATCTACTGTACAGAGATGTTGTGGAGAGAGGAAAATAAGGAAGTAGAGGCTGAGAAAGTAAGGTGGAAGCAGTAAGAGAGCACTGCTTAGCTCTCTGCAACCCCCCAAGCCTGTCCTTCCAGATTCATCTGGGACACATCCCTTCTGACACTCTGCTCCAACCTCTCTCAGCTCTGGGCCTTTGCACATGCTGTTCCTTCTGCCTGGGAATCCTTGCTGCTCTTTGCCTATGGACTCCCACTCATTCTCCACGAAGTGGTCCCTGAGTCCCCAGAGCAGCTGCTTCTCTCATGAGCTCGCCATGTACCCACTGAAGCATTTTCACACTGGGTCCTTTCTGCCTGCTGCTCCACGAGACCATGGCTGTGGACCACATTGGGGTTTGCTCAGCCTTACATCCTCAGAACCTGACACAGAATAGGTGCTGAAACAGGTGAGTGAATAAACAAATGCTCACTTGGACTTGGATCCCTCAGAGGTTTTGAAACAGTGAAAAGATTACATGCACATTTTAAGAAGATGACTCTGACCCAGTGTGTTTTGGGGGCTGAACGGGGCCTGGAGGAGAGTGACAGCTAAGAGGCTACTGCAGTAGTCCAAGCCGGGGCAAGAGAGAGGTGAGAAAGGACAGGACCAGGATGCCAGCTGCTGAGAATGAGAGGAGGAGCAAGAGCTAGGAGTAGTTTTGGGAAGAGACATCAACACTGGCCCTGGGAGTGATGAGGAAGAGGGAGTGGAGGGTGGGGTCCAACTTTCCCTCTTTTAATTTGTGTCCTTCCCTCCGTCCTGCCAGACACCACTTACTCAGATGCAATATGGCACAGTGGTTCCAAGCACAGGCTTTGGAAACCAACTCTGCATTCAAATCCCATTTCCACCACGTGCTTGCTATGTGACATTGGAACGGGTTTACTCAGCCTTTCTCTTCCTCAGTTTACCCATTCGTAAGGCACGGATGACAATTGAGAATTAGTCACTGTATTTCATTGATGCTAAGATTCCCATTTTAACAGTTCTACAATCAGGGTGTCTTAGAATCAATGATCTGTTATGCGTCAGCAGCATTCTTTAGTGGTACACACACGATGGTACATGTGAAGGCTGATGAAAACGCTTTGATGAAACACAAAACTACATGGAGAGACCAGTTGTAAGCACTGAAAAAAGTGGCAGCTATTGTTAGTACTGTCCTTATTGCTCTCTGGAGTACAAGGTAACACATGTCCCATCAGAATAAAGAGATCAATACACGTTGGAGCTAATAGAGAAAAGGAGCTAATTCATAAATAGATACCAAGGTGAAAAAACTTCAGTAATTTCCCCCCAAAAAAACACCCAAATCCTAATGTTTCCTCTGAAAGATCCCATAGAATTCTGCCAAAGTTTCAGAGAAAACTTCAGAAATTCCTCCTTGAGCGTGGGGGCCAGAACTCCTGGCTCCCTGACCGACAGAAGGAACCAGGGCATGTCCCCGGATGACTGTGGGGGTGTGCCCTGTGTCCTTGTGAATTTCCCTGAGTCACCATTACTCACTGCCCACAATCAGGGCTCTGCTACCTTCTGACCAGGAGACCGATGCCCTGGGATCAAGGGCCGTCCTCAAACAAAAGCGTGATTATAGAGTGTTCAGCACAGGCCGTAAACTGTCTCCTGCTCAGGAGAACGGGGCGACCCTCACCGGTGTCTTAGTTTTGGCCTTCTGGGTTGCGTTCCTGCCTACTGACTTGGCAAATTCTGGGCGACTCGCCTTGTTTTCTCTCCTCACTTAAATACATGTCTGGAAAAAGCCTCCACCCCCACAGACCCTGCTGTGTGTGGAAATGGTGACAGGCTTGGAGAAGGAGGAGAAACTAGGTGGCTGGTTCACGGAGCCTCCCTCTGGATGAGGGGGAGAAGCATTGGCCCAGGCAGGTGCTCTTAGGTGTAGCTGCTAGGGTCAGCGACACTCCCAGGGGCCAGTCCTGCACCCCTTTGGGCTCAGCCAGGGTAGCCCCCCAGCTCTTATTCTCTCCTGCTCTGACAGTGCTGACAAGAGACCATCTTGGCCACCTTTGCCCTGTCAGGCTCACACACGTCTCTGGTGACAGGAGCAGGTTAACTCCTGGGATTGGGAGACTGTGAGCCTGAAAACACAGGAATGTAATTGTACACAGGCAGCGTGCACGTGCTGGACTGACGGCGAGGGGCTGCATGAAATAGCTCTATAGCCTCTCCCACGCTGCTACCATGTCCATCAACGTGCAAGCTCTCAGCCGGATAGGAAGCAAGACACTTTTCCAGGGAACATGAGGGACTGAGTTGTTAATAGGTCTCTTGGGAGTCCCTTTGGACAGTACAATTGCCCTCTTTCCTGGCCCCCAGACGTCAGGCCAGCGTTTGTCCAGGGCCACAGCCCACCCCTGCTGCCCTGGCATCTTCGTCCCAGATTGCTAAATCTCCAGCAGACCTGTTCACTCACGTGTTGCACGGAGCCTGTTCTCCAGGCTGGGGCAGACACCAGGATGGGTTTGAAGCCTCATGACACCCATCCTACCCCTCCCATTTGCACTGGGAAGATGGAACGGACAAAGCGGAATGCAGGGCTCCTCTCAAGCCCAACCACCGCAGGAGTCCAGAAAAAAAGAGGGGTGGCATCAAGAGGGAACGAAGTCCCCCTCTCCATCAGATCCGCCATGTTGTGATCGGAACCATCTTTATTTTAGATAAAGTCACTTTGCAAAGGCAGCTTCAATCCTCTGCCTCTGTGGGGAGCACTGCTCCCCAACCTTCCCCACTCCACATCAATATTAAAACGAGCAGTTTCCATGCCTGTCTTGTCCATTAAAGATGACTTCCTGAAGGCAAGGTTGTGTCTAATTCACCCTTGACCACCGCCCCCTAGCACAGTGCCGGCACATAGCAGGCGTGTCATGAACACTTGTTGAAAGAAAGCACTACATGATACCTCACGGATGCCTGTGTCAACTTGGGGAGACAGGCATTATCATTCCCATTTATCATCCCTGTTTTATTTATTTATTTATTTAAACATTTTATTTATGTAAGTGTGTTTTTCAGGACCTATCAGCTCCAAGTCAAGTAGTTGTTTCAATCTAGTTGTGGAGAGCGCAGCTCACAGTGGCCCATATGGTGTTCGAACTGGCAACCTTGTTGTTAAGAGCACCGTGCTCTAACCAGCTGAGCTAACCGGCCACCCCTATCATTCCCATTTTAAAGATGAGCAGACTGAGGCCCAGGGATGTTAACAGCCTTGTCTGTTAATATGTAGCAGATCTGGACTTTCAACCAAGGTTTGTTAAACCCGAGAGACTTTACTCTTGACCACTGTTATCATATTGCGTGCTTAGAAGGTGCTTGACAAAGCCCCTGGCAAAAGGGGTGCTTAATAAACAGCAGCTATTTGATAAACAATACTGATCTCACAACTCACTGAAGTTGCATTTTTGTTCCCATTTTAAAGATAAGAAAACTGAGACTCAGAGTTTCCATAGCTTACCCAAGACCACACAGTGGTGGAATAAATGGTGGAGCCAGGTCAGGTTTGAACCCAAGTCTTATCTGACTTTACAAGACATGATCTAACCACTGCACCCACTGTTTCTTTTTGGGGAAGCACCGTCAGCCCTGTTCAACTGCACCCTTAACAGCCAGCTGATAGTCTCTTTCTGCAGAGCCTCCTATCTGGACTTTTCTCCTGCTCTTCTCTTTCTCCTGGGCAGCACCTGAGCGTTCGATCCAGCTTCCCAAGTGCGGGGGCCTCTCCCAGCTGTGCAGCACTCCGCTGTAGGCTGCCTCTTTTCTTGGCCTCCAATCATGCCTGGGGGCCCTTCCCCCAAAGCTCCTTCTGCAGAGCCAAACAGCCCTGGCTTTAAACTTCTCAACTATTTCTTCACCAAAGGTAACCTTGGAAGAGATGTCAGGAGCAAGATAACAGCAGTAAGAGGCCACTGAAAAGGGTGACAGGGGCCACTCAGGGGATCTGGCCCCCCTGGAGAATGCCTTATTTACTTGGTGGCATCTTTTTAGCCAAAGCAAATACAGTGGCAGACTTGGCTTGCCTTTGCAGCTCCTGTGTGCCCTTCTCCAGCCACTGGCCATGGGTAGACAGCTCTCAGCAGGTCGAACGCGCTGGCATCCTGCCCAACTTTGCTTGGCTCTGCAAGGATCACAGAGAAAACACACTCCTTTGACCAAATGCTGAGTCAATCCCGCAATCAGACTCATCAGAATCATTGCTGGAGCAGTGAGAAATTACAATAGTTTTGCAAAAAAAAGAGACCTTGTTTACCTCACCTCCATTAGGATGGCTACTCTTAAAAAAAACAAAACAAAACAAAACAAAACAAAAAAAAAACAACAGACAGAGGGCTGGTCCAGTGGCTCAGGTGATTGGAGCACCGTGCTCCTAATGCCGAGGTCGCCGGTTCGATTCCCAAATGGGCCAGTGAGCTGCGCCCTCTACAGCTAAGATTGTGAACAACAGCTCTTCCTGGAGCTGGGCTGCTGTGAGCAGCCGGAGGTTGCCGGCAGGGAGCTGTGTCCTACACAACTAGACTGAGAAACAACCACTTGAACCGGAGTGGGGGGAGGCTGAAAATAGGGGAGAGAAAAAAATAGAAGATAGCAAGTGTTGGCAAGGATGTAGAGAAATTGGAACTATTGTGTACCGTTAGTGGGATTGTAAAATGATGCAACTGCTATGGAAAACAATATGGAAGTTCCTCAAAAAATAAAAAATAGAACTACCATATGATCCAGCAATCCCATTTATAGATACATATTGAAAAGACTTGAAAGCAGGGCCTCAAAGAGATATTTGCACATTCATGTTCATTGCAGTGTTATCTACAGTTCCACCAAGAGGTGGAAGCAACCTAAATGTCCATTGAAGATGAAGGGATAAACAAAATGGTATATACACACAGTGGAATATTCCTCATCCTGTCACATGCTGCAACGTGGATGAATCTTGAGGACATTATGTTAAGTGAAATAAGTTAGAAACAAAAGGACAAATACTTCATGATTCCATTTATAGGAGGTATCTAAAGTGGTCAAGTTCATAGAAACAGAAAGTAGAATGGTGGTTACCGGGAACTTGGGACGGGGGAGGGGAAATGGGGAATTATTGTTTAATGAGTACAGTTTCAGTTTTGCAAGATAAAAAAGTTCTAGAGATTTATTGCATAACAAGGTGAATATATTTAACACTACTGAGTATACACTTAAAAATGGTTAAGATGGCAAATTTTATGATTTTTATCATAATGAAAAATAAGTTTTAAAAGGGGGGGAAACTGTTGATTTCCTCACTTTGAAGATATTTATATTATTGATCAAGATAGGCACTTTATATGCATTGTTTTCTTTAATGCTCACTACGACTTAGTGTGATAAGTATCATTATTCCTTTTTCACAGCCTAGGAAACCAAGGCTCAGTGAAAGAAATTGACTTACGCACAGTCTCACGGAACTTAGTAAGGGGAAGAGCTCCAATTTGCACCCTGGTTTGCCTATTCCCATCTGGGGGCTCTTCCTCTTGCCCCTGCCACCCCTCCCCCCACCATCTGAGTATCTCCTGATTCAAACTCCCAATCACTGACAGAAAGGCAGTGAACTTTAAAAAAATTTTTTTATATTGGGGAACAGTGTGTTTCTCCAGGGCCCATCAGCTCCAGGTTGTTGTCCTTCAGTCTAGTTGTGGAGAACGCAGCTCAGCTCCAAGTCCAGTCACCGTTTTCAATCTTTAGTTGCAGGGGGCGCAGTCCACCATCCCATGTGGGAATTGAACTGGCAAACTTGTTCAGAGCTCGCGCTCTAAACAACTGAGCCATCCGGCCGCCCCAAGACAATGAACTTTTGATGTGAGTGCTCCATATCTCCAAACTGAGCATAAGTTTCTTGGTGACGAACCATATGCATCTTTTATTTCTTGACTTGCATGGGGAATTGAGCTGAGTATGAGCACGTGTAGTTTAGTGGGTAACAAACACTTGAGAACTAGGTGGGTTTTTAAAAAAACTTCTCAAAGCGCCGGAATGGGTTTTCACAGGAAATACCATTTAAGCACTTTCAGCTCACAAGGCATTTTCACATACATTAACCTATTTGCTCCTGGTGGAGTCCCGGTAAAAGAGGTCATTATCATCTCCATTTTACAGATGAGGGAGGCTCAGCTCAGAGGCTTGTGTTCAGGGTCCCGCAGCTGGGATTACCATTATAGGAGGCCTAACCTCACAGGTTTCTTAGGACCCCAAAGTCTGTGATGCTTTGGCAGGTGGCTTCATCAAGTTAGGGCCGGGCACCCTCCTCGCTCAGGGTTCTCTGTGGATCTTGTGCTCTGCTCACCTGCTGACGGAGAGAGTGAGCCTTGATCTCCAAGGCTAAGTAAACCCTGGAGAGTTTGGATACTTCGTGTGAAGGCCAGTGGCCCCTCTCTTGAGATTACAATTGCAGCCTTGAATACACAGGCAAGTGCCATGTGGCCGTGAGTGAAACGCTGGGGCAGTCCCAGCCCCAGGTCTGAAAGAGCTGGTCAGAAGAGGCCAGGCCAGGGTCCAGCTGAGCAGGGAGGCCTGGCAGCTGGCAGAGGGCAGGGAGGCACAGATGAGATCAAGTTTGGCGAGATAGCTAAAACCGTGACTTAGAAATGAGCTGACCAGGTCTGATCCCTGGGGGTCAGTGATTTGCCCAGAGGAGCCGGAGTGGGCAGAGTGCAAGACCAAGGCTGTCTGCTCTCTGCCTGTTTGCCACCCCTTGCCAACTGTGGGCAGCTTTGAACCCAAGGATTCTGGCCCCAGAGTTAGGGTGGTCGCGGCATGCAGGTGGGGACAGCAGGATGGCCACCCAGTAGCCAACCACATGCCTGGTCCTTTCATTATGACATTTCCCCCTTGATTACAAAGGTATCTTGTGTTCACAATAAAAAAAATTGAAGACTACCAAAAATCCACATACCCGCAAAATAAAAATCCCCCGTGGTGTTCTCTTTTTTAACTGTATAAAAGACAAAGTTAAAAAGCAAATGCCCTCATCTTCCTCCTCCTACCTCTCCCCTCCCACATATACCCAGAGGTCATCCATGGTGACAGTTTGACAGCTTGTTAAGGCTCCTTCTCTCTCTTTCTCTTCCCTTTGGAGGGAAAAGTGCAGTGATTTTTCCCAAAAAGGAAAACAAAACCCCATCGCTGTTTTAACTGACAACAGAAATGTCCATTTCACTCTAATTCCTTTTAAACATGTTGGTGGCAAGGTGCTCTGTCTGAAAAGTGTCCTGGCTCTGTCCACTCCAGCCACTTTAACTTCCCCCACCTCCAGCCACCTTTATAACCTCTCCATGAGGAAGACCAGAGAAGGAATCTCTGGGGTTTGATTTCAAGGCAACTAGGGGGTTTGCTGTCCTCCATACCTCTTTATTAGGTCGTTGGTACTCCACAATCCACCATTAGAACGTCAGACTTTAACAGAAAACTTCATTTCCCCCCAAAATACAGCTCTCTCAATGGGAACTGTGAATCCTTCGAGTGTGGAAGAGAAATGAGTTACAAATTTCTTTTCAGAGGACAGGGTTTGGTTGTTCGTGTATTTAATTATATTTATGGAGTTTTTTTCCTGATGGTAAAAGTAACACCTTTGTTATAGAAAATGTGGAAAAAGAGAAAAGCATAAAAAAGAAAACAAAACAAAATTTGCTCATAAAAAATCACCCAGAGAGAACCGCTACTAACATTTTTTATAAAACATCTTCTAGTTTTTGTCCTACATAAATGATATATGTACAGATGAATGTACACAAACATATTTGCATACACACATGTAAATAATGCCAAATTGGCACTTTCCTTTAATAGTGTACCATGTTATTAAATATTCTTCAATCACATAACTCTTAATGGTCATATAAATATAGCAAAAACAGGTAACTAGTCACCCCACTGCTGAACATGTAGGCTGGTGCTAATTCTTCTCTAGTCTTCTCTATGTCTGATGCTGCAATGAACATCCTCGTGTAGAAACGCTGTGTGCAGTTTTAATCATGGGCTTGGCGAGCACACCCAGAGATGCCAGTGAGGACCTGGGGGCAGGGGTCATTAAGAAGAGAGTGTCATCCACCAGAGAAACCTGCAGAACATGGAGACTGAGGACACCACAACCTTCCCAGATTACACAATGTGGCCTGTGGCTGGCCCTTGCTGAGTGGCACGTGAGACGTGACAGGCAGGTGCTATTCACTGGCCAGATTAGCTGCCTTAATGCTGTCCAACCTCTATAAAAATAACTCCCGTTCTGCAATGGACAGTGTGCACTGCTCTCTCCAACGGCAAGCCCCACCCTCAGCCCCACAGGCGCAACTGTACACTGCTGGGCATGGGAGCCCACACCTGACCGCTACTGCTCGGACCAAGGTTTGGCCTGGCACACGGGCAGCCATTTACAGGCTGCATATGCAGGAAGAGCGTGTAGGAGGGGCAGCCCAGCATCAAAACTGCCCCGTGGGGACCTTCTGTATTGGACAGTGGCTCACCGAGCCAGCTCTCTCTCCGAAATGCTTGAAAACCAGAGGGCATTAAGTGGGCAGAAGGTGAGGACTCATGAGGAGAATGGAGTGAGCAGGAGCCAGGAGGCAGCAGAAGACATCAGGCAGAGAGAGTCCATAATCGGATTTGGTCTGAGCATCCGAGGACTCCAGAATGAGGATCCAGTTGTCCAGGAAGGCTGCTGTCTGTCTGATGAGCCCCCTGCAGGCCTTCCTCCATTCCCTGTGCAGCCTTACAATGAAGCCTCACTGCTGGAAGTAACCAGAGTGGGTCGGTGTTCCTGCAACCTGTGGGAGCCTCACCGCACACGTGTGGACAGCATTGTCCACAGTTTACATGGTGCTTTCCCAGGCATTCTCTCATCGCAACCCTGGGAGAGAGAGAGGCTTATCCCCATTTTACAGATGGGGAAACTGGTGTTCAGAGAGGTTATGAGTCCTCTGGCAGGTCAGGGAGCAGAAACTCTGAGCCAGGTTTGCTGAGGCCACATCCAGGCTGTTCTCACCACACCAAGCAGCCTCCACTTCCCTCCTTGCAGACGTCCTCACTGTGCTACAGGACCTGTCACTAGCCATCTCTGTTGGAAGGTGAGCTAGCCTCAGTGGGCTTCATGTCTTGCAACTTCTCTACTCAACCTGACGTTGTTATGCATGAGGACTGGGCTTGCAGGGCTTTTTGTCCACAGTGCCCAGAGCCCGTGAGCACACAGTAGGTGATCAGTAAGTGCTGATGGTTCCAAATGCAGTTTTTCAAAGTGCAGAGGCTCATATCCCAACTCAGAGTACAAAACAGGACCCTAGGCAGCTTTGAAAAATTCCCCTTGGAGTCCAATCACATTCTAGTTCGTAAATCAGATATAAAGGGTGCTTATCCAGTCCCCTTAACTCTTGAGAAACACAGCCATAAACCAGGACACAGCCATAAACCAGGAAATATGCAAAAACATGTAAATGAGCAACCAAACTGAATCTCATTAATTCCATGCGCAAAAACTGAAGTGTGTTTGTCTTGAAGAATCTGCTCTAGCCTCACTGCACCCACATACGCTTACTTGACACAGAATTCTAATGAGGTTGATCAATTGGTTCCTCAGCCCACAGTGTATTGGAAGCATGTACAGGAACAGCTCTGAGAAACTGAAAGCTGATGATTTGAGAATTAATATTTTAGGATACAGTAAGTCCTCCATTGATAGGTTCTGTGACTTTAAGCAAAACGACATACAAGGAAGCTAATTTTACCGTAGGTTAATTAATATAAACAAGAGTTAGGCTCATTAATGTTATAACAAAATGACATTGAGCGAAACGACACTATTCAATGATGGGCTGTGGTTACAAATATCAGTAATCATAACAGTGGCCTGAGTTATCGAGAAAAGGTTAAATTATATACAGCAGGGAGATGTACAATCCATTTTTAGAAAGAGCTTCTAAAGAAAACAGGTTTGGGTGTTTAAAGGAGAGAGTTCCAGTTACCCTGAAAATTCTCCATGTGCTAAAAAGGTGTCCAGCCCTCCCTTCAGTGCTCTGCTATTGCCAGCTCTACCTGCAATGAATGCCTCGTCACATTGCACTGACAGGTTCCATTTCTCCAATTTGTGTCTTGTATAGTAGTTAACAGCATGAACTCTGGAGCCAGGTTCACCAGGTTCAAATCCTGGCCCGGTCTCTTCTGAGCTGTGTGACCTTGGACAAGTTGCTCAACCTCTCTATGCTTGTTTCCTCATCTGTCAAATGAGGATAATAATCACACCCACGTCCAGATTAGGTGCATAGAGAGAGCTCTTGTATATGAGACTGATGACAACAGGGATTGAGTCTTATTCAACTCTGTATCCCCACCTGTCCCCTAACCCCTTCCTCCTCAAAGGGAGGTCCAACAGCTACTGGGAGCTTGTCCATCATGCAGAATATCACCTCCAGACCTATTACGTCAGAACCAGCATCTTTAGATCTTGTGCGAACATTAGAGTGTGACAAGCCCTCAATGAATACTGCCAAATGAGCAAAATGAGGCATTATTACATACTGACATCTCAGGAGCATCAGAAGGACAGAGGACGGGGAGCAGCGGGGCTAGCTCCTGAGGAAAGGAGAGGAACTTGGTACAGAGGAGAGAAAAAGTGTGAGAGGCTGGGCGCTCAGAAGGACTAGGGTGAGCAATAAGAACATACATCACCTGCACAGGGTGGGCCACAGGATGTCACTACTGGCTCACAGCCCTGGGGTCAGACACGCGTGGGTTTTCAAGGCTTCCCAGATTTCAGAAGGCACATGATGCATGTGCTAGCGCTACAGAACACCCCAGCAGGGGCTGGGGCAGCCTCCTTAATTAAACACAGCCAAGTGTCTGCAGCAAAACAGTTGAGCAACAAGACACATAATAAAGACTTTAAATAATCTGACATCACGGCAGACCAGATTTGTCACCTAATCAGTTTATACCACACATTTTTTAAAGTCTGGTTTTTAGAGCATTTGGAGTTCAGAATTACAGACAAGGGAATGTGAACCTGCATGACAAAGGAAGAAGGGCAGCCCCGATGGAGACAGTGGGGAGAGCTTGCCAGGCTTGGGGTGGGGGGTGCAGGGGAGGGTTGAGGGGCTGTTTGCCCTCAGGGGTGAGTCCACAGGTGGAAAGAGAGGGGAGAAAGCAAGCCATCGGAGTCCTTGAAGCCAGGAGGGACTCTGACACAGGGACAGTAGGAAGTCGCCTGAGCAGGACTGTGACCTAATCAAAGACAGAGTGACAGATTGGTCAGGCTTGCAAACAAACAGGAACATCCTGGAGTTACCCCGTGGCCCCACTCGAATTTCCCAGCCTGGAAGGAAGAGTGGACTCACCCCAGTTCCCGCCTCAACTCCCACACTGTGCCCCCACCAAAAACACACAAGGAAAAGGTTTTAATATTCTATCAGACTGTCAGCAACAGCCCATAGAGTCTTATCAATTACATAGGCATATGTAAAATTATCATAATATAAACAAAAATTAAACGTAATTACACTTTTACAGTGTAGCTGGTGCAATGCACACGTCTCTAGCTCTTACAACAGCCCCATAAGACATGAATTATTGTTCCATTTTACAATGGAGGACACTGAGGCTCAGGTCACCTAAGAAAGTCCAGGGTCACATGGTTGGTTCATCTAATGCTGGTGCCAGAGTGCCTCCCATTAAATCACACACTTGGCAAGAGGTCATTCAGGGGACGCCAGAGGCCAAGGTGAGAAAGGAACAAGTGGACGGCTGAGACCCTGGAGAGAGAGTATATCCTACATCTTCAGAGATCCCTGGTTTAGACTTTGGCTCTGCCCTCAATCTTTCTGAATTCTTATTGCGTTTTGGATGTATCGCTTGTAAACCCCAGAAAGTTGGGATTTGTCCTCTATCCCTTCTGACAACCTTTATCTTTTAATGGGAGCATTTAGTCCTTTATATTTAATGTTATTATGGATATATTTGGAATTAAATCTACCCTGTGCTTTCTGTTGGTTCTACCTGTTCTATGCTCCTTTTTCTCTCTTCTTTTTATTCCTTCTTTTGGATGTTTTGGGTTTTTTTCCATTGAACTTTTTCCTCTATTAGTTTGGAGGTTATTCATCTTTGTGTTTGGCCCTGCCCTCAATATTTTGAGAATTAAGTTATGTGTGTGTGTGTGTGTGTGTGTGTGTGTGTGTATGTATATGTATATATGAAAGTGTTTTCTACTACATACTAGTCTGATAGCTTGTGCTGATCTTATAAAAACAAGAGCTTTGGAGTTAGATAAGCCTGGGTGGGAACCCTGGCTCTAGAACTTTCCAGCTGGGTGCTCCTTCTTAGCTGTGTTTCCCTGACTCTCAGTTTCCCTGTCCGTAAAACGTGGGCGATGGAACCCTTCATACAGCTTATTATGACTCTTCAGTGAGCTAAGGGATGCCAAGTGACTTGCCCAGGGCTTGGCAGAGAGAAAAGGCTCAATGAATGTTTGTTCCCCTCTCCTTTCTGCCTTTGTCTCTCTGCCTCCCAGAAGTATTGGCCCTGAATGGAGGCTGCTCCAGAGCCCAGCTGTGGGCTGGGGCTGACCGTAGTAAACCTTCCCAGCAGTAATCCCTCTGGAATGAGATCTTCCCAGTGAACAGCCAGTCTACAGCCTCATTGGTGGACAGCACAGCCTCAGTCTGGGAAGTGGGAGGCTGTTGGGAAATGCTGCTAAATGGGGGAGGAGAATGATCAGTGTCCCAGGGGAGCCCAGGCAAGGGAGGAGGCTTCCCCACAGTGTGTGTATCTCCAGCCCAGCAAGGGAAAGACGCCTGACCAGAGAGCAACAGCCTCCCCTCCTGGGAGGCAGGTGTGTCCTCTTGGAGAGCAGAGCAGTGACTCACCAGACTGCCACAGCTCGTTATAAATATCCCCTGAGACACCTTAGTCCTGATTCTATATTAGCACAAGTGGCACCCCATAATTCCATAATTAATTAGGTTTCCTAGGCACCTTGAGACTGGGAGAGGGTGTCCCAACCTGTGGACAAAAATATTACCAATTACACGGCATGTGCCCCCTGCCCTCACTGTGAATCGAAAAATATGTTCTTTCTTGTCTATTTACTTACTTACAAATCAGAATTGGGTGAACTTTGAGAAGTGAGGGCCAGCCAAAGGCCCCCCATTTGAATGATACTAAATTGTCCTAGATAGACTCAGTAACCCAAACCAACTTATGTTTCATTTACTTAAACCCATTTGGGGAAACTGAGAACCAGAGAAGGAAAAGAGCACCCAGACTTTGGAATGAGACGAGTGGTTGGGTAGGACCTGAGTTCCTGCCTCTTTTGCTTCAACTCTCAGCATCTCAGTTTCCTCAACTGTGAACAGAAGTAACAGTACCTGCTCTGAAGTCTATCAGAAACACTGAATGCAGGAGGGGGAAAGCGGCTGGTGTAGTGGGAGCCCAGCACATGGAGTGGCTAACAAGAATGGGGTGCCTTCATCTGGTCCCTCTCTCTTGTTTTCTCTTCCCAGACCAATACCTTCCTCTGTTTCCTTCCATTAAACCTGGAGGTCGACGGGTGGAACAGTCTTGATAACATGATTAGAAATTGATTTTTCCCAGCAGCAACTCTAGGCTTTAACAATAGCAATAGACCCCATTTACTGAATACCTACTATGTGCTAAGCACTGTTCTTCATACATGATCTCTTTTAACCCTTTAAATTTGAGCTGTCCAATAGTGGATGCAGTGACCTTGTGCAACAAGTAGGCACTAGAAAAGGGGCTAGTGCCACTGAGGAACCGAGTTTTTAATTTAATTTTAAATTTTAAAATTTACACTCAGTTCATTTATCAGAACACTTTTGAGTATATTTAGAACAACTTGGGTATGTGACTCTACTCTTTCAACTGTAAATTTTGTGGAAGTCTAACTACAGATCAAGTATTTCCAACGAAAATTTAGTGTCCAAATTGAGACATGCCGTGGGTGCAAAATCCACACTCATTTCAAAGACTTAATAATATAAAAAAAAGGTAATATATCTCCTATTTTGGATATACTGGGTTAAATAAAATACATTATTAAAATGAATTTTACTTGTCTCTTTTTACTTTTTTTAAATGTAGCTAGTAGAAAATTTTAAATTACATATGTTTTGGGGAAACTGGCAAAATCTACATAAAGGCTACAGTTAATAGTATTGTGCCAATGTTAATCACTCAGTTTTGGCAAGTGCAAGACATCATTAGGAGAAGGTAGGTGAAGGGATTACTGGAACTCTCCATACATCTCTGTAAATTTTTGATAAATCTAAAATGATTCCAAAATGAAAAGTGTAACTCCCTCTCAGTTTGGCTCAAATAAACTCTTACAAAATTATCTTTAAAAAAAAAAAAAAGAAAAGTGTAACCCCCCCCACACACACATTTATTTGTAATTACGTTATATTCCTAGTGGAGAAATATATAATACTGTATATTTCTATCACAGAGCTTAAAACAGTCCTCTAAGAGATTTAATTATCCTCATCTTATAGATGGGGAAACTGGTGTTCAGTGGGGTTAAACAGAGGGATTTGGGACCCTGTCTGTTGGGTTTGAAGCCTTTGAACTTTCTGCTATTCTTCTTGGCTTTAATTTAACAACTGGCCCCCCCACTAGATCTTTCTGAGAATTCTTCTCAGGGCACTAGTGTGGGTGTGGACCCCTTGGTAAGCCACTTTCTGAGGACGTGGGAAGGTGGAGAGCAGAGGCAAGGAATCTGGGGGTTCCTGTGATAACAGGGGACTGACCACCCAAGTGGGAGTCAGGCAAAGTCTCCGCCTGCAGGACAAAGGGAGGGATGAGGGCTGAGCTGATAGGCCGCACATTTTCTTGACTGGTTGTTTTCTTTTTATCTCTGCCTGACTTTGGGAAGGATCTCAGGAGCATCTGCTGCTGTCTCAAAGAAAGAATGGGCTGGGCTGCTAAAACCTCAGAGAAACCGGCCCTAAAGGGGACAAATAATGGCACCACAGGGGGAAAGCGGGAGACCTGGGCGTGTCTGGTGCTGGGAAAAGGCTGTGGGGATGCTCTGTTTCCAATGTCCTCCTTGCACCTCCCTTCTTTCTCATTTCAAACAAGAGTATTTCCTTTCCTGATGTAGAAGACCCTGCCTCCTGACCTGCGTGCGGCCCCAAGGCTCGGCCACCACAAACCTAGACACTCTCGGTTCCTGTCCATTCCTTCTCTGCAGCGTCTTTAAGCTGCCCTTTGTTCCCCATCCTGGCAGGCTCCCACGACCCAGCCACGACCGAGTCCCCGAGGACAAGAGCACCGTGTCTGGAGTCCAGTACCCTGTCTCTCCTCCAGACCTACCCCCTTCAGCCTGGGAGGCCTCTGGGGCCTCGGGTTCCCCTGCCAGCGAGGGCGCTACTCTGCTAGGCTCCTAGGGGCCGGGGCCAGCCCTGCCCGCGGTGCACTGTCTGCGGCCAGCCGCCCACCGCCTTCCCACTTCCAGATGCCTCTGCGCGGAGCGCGCCTGGAGGCCCTGTCCTGACGTGCCCCTTCCCCTTTGCTGCCCTGCCGCTCACTCCGTCTTGCGGCGGCCAGATGTGCCGGCTTTGGTGCTGGCGGCCCCTAACGAGGTACAGATGCCCCGCGGCAGCTACCAAAGGAGAGGGAGGCCCTGGGAGGGTTCAGCTGGACGCGGCGGTGCTGGAGGAGGAATGCGCTGGGATGGATTCCCACTGGAATGTGAGCTCGGGATATCTCTGCCTAAATAAGGGCCTGGCTTCTCCTTGAGCTGGAGGCCCAACTCCTCTAGGTGTAGCAGCTCTGTGCACACGCCTTCAGCTATCCCTCAATTCTTCTCTTAGCAAAAAAGAATTTTTTTTTACTAATTATAAATGTTATACACAGTAAAGAAAGGCAGTTTAGAAAACCCAGATCAGCTAAAAGATGAAAACAAATTAAGATAAAAATAAAAATCACCTATATTCTCACCACCCTACCACCATTCTGAGATGTGACCTGATAGAACTTTTTCAAATGCAGGTATATACATAGGTTGGTTTGTCAGTTTAAATCGTGCTGTAGAAACTCTTAGAACCTGGGTGTTTCACTCAGGTCTTTCCACGTGAGTCTGCTATACCAGCGTTTCCCAAACTGGTCCTACAGAACTGCAGGGCCGTTTTGCTATTAATAAGGGAGTCCTTCCTCACTTGTTTGGGATGCCCCAGCTTACGCCAATTTAAATGGGCTTCTTTCCTGGAGGACTTCTCAGAGTCTTTCATTTAGTAATGTGCATTCTGAATCATCAAGAGGAGACGGGCGTTGCCTAAACATAGTTCACTATGAAATCCCTGGAGGGATCCTCTGGAAGCTTGGGTCTGTGGAACATCATGTAGGAAAGGCTGTTCTATGACATTCTTCATATGGCCGCACAGAAGCCAAGTGCATTATACACCACAGTTTATTTCAGCATCCCTCAACAGGAGGACATTATGGTTGCTTTCAAAGTATTGCTATTAAAATAACTCTGTGATGACCCTCCTCAGCGTACTTCCCCCTTTGTTGTGCAGAAACGTTCCAAGTGGTAGGACCGTTGACCTTGTGAAAGACCATTTTTAACTCTCAGGTTCTGGGGTCTCCGTGGCTCTTACCTCAACTCCTTATCCAAGTCCTTTATGGGTGCTCAAGGGGTTTACCCCACTACCACAAAAGGGGACATGGAGAACAGGAAGGGTGGGGTCTGCAAGCCTTTAGCTGACGTATTTCTTGAGCACTGGTACTCATTGGGCCTTGGGGATTGCAGTGAAAAATAACATTTTTTGGATTACTATAAATAACACTGCAAAGAACATCTGTGAACAACTATTGTTTTCCAAAGAACTATTGCAAGCAGAGCGTAAAACCACATTTGAGGTGCTGAGAACACCTTTCTGTGTCACCCTTGAGGCTATACAGCTCCATAGCACCCCTGGGTGCCTAACAGGTGGGATGAGGCTGTACAACCTCTAACGTGCTGCTGTTTAAGGTGCTGGGGGAGGTTCCCTGTTTGGTTGGGAATACGATAAGCCCCTCATAAGCATAGTCCAGCCCTGTGCAAGCCTTGCCATTTACGTCTTCCTTTGATCCTCACAACGCCCTGTGAGGTAGGGAGTAGTAGACTTAATAAGTCCATTCCACAGATGAGGAAACTGAGACTCATGGCAGAAGACTTGTCCAAGGTCACACCACTAAGTGATAGAGAGGAACTAGACCCCAGCAACACCAGTGCATGCCTCTGATCCATATGTCACTTTGGTAGCTGACCAACTTCCTTCCTTTACCTGGGGTTTATAGACAAAGGACACAGAGCCCGGGCGTTTGATGGGAAGGGGGAAAAGAGCCCAAAAGGTCTGGAGCCTGAGTGTGCACTGCGAGGCCACTCCTGGTATGTGTGTGCTTTCTTTGGTGGTGGGAGGAGGAGAAGGGAGATGAAAGGGAGCTTGTCAGAGAGGAGCAATATGGACCCCACAGGCCCCACGGGCAGGGAGCAGGTCTTATTCATCTTTGTAGCCCCAGTGCCAGGCGCAAAGTCAGTGTTCCACACAGGATCTGAAACTGAACACATACCCCCAGCCCCCAAGAGAATCAACTCCTGGGCTCAGCCCCACGTTGGGGGGTCTGTGTGTATTGTCTTCTTGGCTCTCCTCCTGGTCATCCTAATCCTAACCCTAACTTCTCCTGTCCCCTCCTTCTCCTAAACTTGTGTGCTTGCCCCTGCTTGCTCCCCTCCCCCAATAGTCACCGAGACTCTGATATCAGCATCCCATATCCCTTAGGCACCCAGGGCCACAGCTGAGGGGCTCTGCTTTGATCCTCAAGGGCACCTTCTAACTGGGCTCTTAGCCTTATTCGTGTAGTATATTTCTTTTGAAAATCTAAGCAAAGACAGGATCCCAGAAAAATGCCCCAATACATATGTACACAGCGAAGATGTGCTTTCAGTGTCAGGATTTCACAGGAGGACCCTCCGATAGCCCCAGCTGAGAGAGCCTGCTCCTGTCAGACCCAGTTCTGCACCCACTTCAGTGGAGGCAGCTATATTCTGTAACCTTCTATCAGCACTGGAACCTCAAGCTTCCCACAGAGCCAACGGCCTGTGGGGAACTAACAGGTCCACTATTCCTTATTCTCAGTTTCAAAATCCCCAAACCTCTGAAAACTACATGATAAAACCATTTTTATCATAAAGCATTTGACTGCAAAGCCTGACCTCATGTGACCTCATTTGGCAACTGTCACGATGCTATTTGCAGCCTCTATTTACACCACTTGGCGTGTGAATATTCATAGCCTTTGCTCAGAAATGTTTGTGTTTACCAGGTGCTGCTGGGGGAAGTTTATAACACACAGTGTAAAGGAACTTATCAGGGCACCTTTACAAAAAATTCTGAATTCTGAAACCTATCTGGCCCCAGTGGTTTTAGGTAAAGGATTGTGGATCTGTATTTATAAAATTTCTCCTCGAAAGTTCATGGGCTTACAAGTGAAAGGCGCCAGACACAGAGCATATATACACAGTATGGTCCCATTTATGTGAAGTTCAAGAAGAGGCAAAACTACCATGTTTCCCCAAAAATAAGACCTAACTGGAAAATAAGCCCTAGCATGATTTTTCAGGATGACATCCCCTGAACATAAACCCTAACGGATCTTTTGGAGCAAAAATTAATATAAGACCCGGTCTTATTTTCAGGGAAACACGGTAATTGACAGTGGTAGAAATCAGAATGGCCATTACCTTTGGGAGGGGAATTGACCAGAAAGGAGCATGAGGGAAACATCCAGGGCATTGGAAATATTCTGTATCCTGATCTGGGTGGTTACACAGGTACTTATGTATGTAAAACTTCACCATATTGTACATTTAAAGATTAATGCACTTCCCTATAAGTCTGTTATAGCTCAAAATAAAAGTAAAAATAAAATTTATATATTATCTCAAATTAAGCAATAAGAAGAGGCTTCCCTTGGCACCTCCTCCCACCCTGTGATGTCTCTGTGCTTCCCAATACAGCTTACAGTAAAATCATCTCAGTATATGTTTGGCTTGCCTTTGATCCCAGGAAACTAGTTTAACATAAAGGTCATATCGAGTGAACACTTTGTAAACTCTGATTTGCCCTCAGAAAGAACCCATCCCTCGAGCTTAGCGTTGCTTGGAAAGTACTGCAGGAAAGCACTCTGGGCCTGGCACCCTCCAGCAAGAGCCTTTCCACTCACATCACCCACCGGGACGGATGTTGCCCGGCCCTGCCGCCTCCAGGACGGCTGCTCACAACATACCAGCCTGGCGGTGAGCGCAGACCCAGGCCTGGCATCCTTCCGGTGGTGATGCAAGTCAGAACTTGCACCCAGCCAACAATATCCTTTAATTGCACCTAATTAGCTGGAATTTGGAATTTGTATCTGAGAACAGAAGTGCACAGGGGACTCCTTGATTAAACAGATCAGATAACCATATACTGCTAAGAGCCTCTTTCCTGGAGCTCTCTCATTGCTAAACATCTGACTGCTCACGGCCTTGGCCTTTGACATCCACTCCCACAGCATCCCCACCTCCGCTTTCCCTCCCACTTCCTATCTGAGCCCTGGAGCTCAGCCCACTGGGGCCTTGCTTCTCTCTGCTTCTCCACTCGTGACCTGGTTCGGCCCACACACCAACCTTCCCATCTCCAGCCAGAGGGCACTGGTCTGATGGCCTCGGGCTGTCCTCGGCTGCCTCAGATCCTTTTAGGAACAAGTCAGGGTATAAACAAACAAACCCGACCTACTTGGGCCTTTTCCTCATCTTTCTAGAGCAATAGAAGTGTCTGTGCTGATGGAAATGTTCTGTAACTGTGCTGTTCAGTGTTTTAGCCACCAGCTACATGTGGCTATGGAACACCTGATGTGTGGCTAAGTGCGATTTAGGAACTAAACTTTTCATTTAAAAAAAACATTTAACTTAAATTTACATACTGTATGTGTCTTGTGGTTACCATCTTGGACAGCGCAGCTCTAGAGAGAAGGAGGGGCGGGGGCCTAACAGTCCTTTAGCCTAGCCCAGTGGCCCGGTATCTCAGGAAAGTGGTCTGTCTGCTCTTTGAAGATACTCAGCCCTCGTCTCTCCAGCTCCCAGGTCTGTCTTCTTCCAGAATAATACCTAGGAGCGTTTGTTCAGCCCCTGCAATGTGTCAGACGTTTTGCAAATGTGACCCAGATATGTTGGGTCACCTCAAGGCCTATGACGGCATTCAAAAGAAGGTCAGGATTCATAGCGTGGAAAGTAACACAGTAGGTCTTTTCTGAAAACCTTCTGAGGAAGCACAAAGGGGAAAATATGTCAACAAAACTGGAGACTTCTGCCCAAGTCCCACTGCTCGGCACAGCTGCTCGGCCTCTGTCCTCCCACACCCCCACACCCAGGAATAGTTCTGCTGGGCTCTTCCTCCTATTCCCCCCTTCATCTGTTCTTATTTAAAGAAATTTGACCCACTCTGGGCTTTGCCCTGCCTATCTCACCTGAAACAGCATCTCAATGGTCCAGCCTTCCTCCTTGGCAGGGAGGAGAAGACCAAAGTGGAAAATACCTAGCATGTACCTTTTTTCTTTTCTCTATGTTATGCAAGGTCATTATTATCCCCAGTTTACAGATGAGAAAACTGAGGCACAGAACAGTAAAGAGCACACTGGCAGTGAATGGCTAAATCACTATACAAGCCCAGAGTTGTGAGAAACCTAGCATAATGAGGAGTCTTTCCGACCTTTCTCCTCAAGATTTACCCCTCCAGTGTGCTAGGCCACCTGTCCCCACGCTGACCGTAAACCCAGTGCTAATGGCTGACAAGCAAATACATCCACATTGACTTAATATGCAAGCTAGAGAGTTCCTGGGTTACCCCGCCCTCAGGAAATTGTTCATTTTAACCGGGAGACAAAGGCTTGACCCCAAGGAGTGACTCAGTGAGGACCTCAAATCCCCATTCCTCAGTCTGGACCTCAGAGCTCACCAGGGCACGCTAAGCCTCCTTTCCAGTCTACTCCTGGCCTGACAAGGCCAGCCTGCTCCCCAGCTCCTGCCGACTCAGCTGTCCGTCAGCCCAGGGCCACGCCTGCCTCACCACTGAACAGCCTGCTGTTCCACTCCTTTTATTAATTGTGGTAAAATACACATAACACAACATATAACACGTTAACCATTTTTAAATGTACAGTTCTGTGGCGTTAAGTACATTCATGTTGTTGTGCAACCGTCACCACCATCCATCCATTTGACTGCTCTACATACCTCATACAAGTGGAATCATACAATGTTCGTCTTCTGTGTCTGGCTTCTGTCACTGAGTATAATGTCTTCAGGGTTCATCCAGGTTGTAGCATGTGTCAAAACTTCATTCCTTTTTAAGGTTGAATAATATTCCAATATATATCACATTGACTTTATCCATCATCCGTCAGTAGACGGTCGGGCTGCTCCCACCTTTTGGCTATTATGATAATGCTATGATGAGCACGAGTGTACAGATATCTGTTTGACTCCCTGCTTGCAGTTCTTTTGGGTGAATACTCAGAAGTGGGATTAGGGGATCCTATGTTAATTCTATGTCTAATTTTCGAAGAACTGCCATTCCATTTTTCACAGTGGCTGCTCTGTTTACTCTTATCCCATGCTCCCCTGACAGCTTCTCATTAGCCAGCAAATTAGCCATCACACTTACAAATGGAAGTCCAAACTCATTGCTTCCAACCCAAGGAATGCAGATCGGTCTGGAGGAAGCTCAGTGGTGGTGTGCCATGGAGCTGGTTTTGACCTGACCCATTTCAATGTTTATGTTAGAAATTCCAATATAGGTATATAGGTCTGCTAAAGTCAAGTACACAGATGTTATCAGAGGTCTGGCATACACAGGACAAAGATTTCAAAATATCGTGCCAGGCAGGAGTGATGGAGCTGTAAAACTAGCTTCTCTTCATTGAGTATCTTGATGGACCAAGCACTGTGCAAGTTCATTTCCTTTAGGTGTCATTTCATGTCACACTGATATGAGATCGGAAATATTGACCCTCCTTACAGATGAGAAAATTGAGACTCAGAGAAGCTAAGTAACTTACCCACCCTGAGTTTCTAGTTAAAGGAATCAGACCCCAAAGTTGATACTCTTTCTACCACACTGTGTGCCATCTCTCACTTGGTTACACCAAGAAAATGAACATCGAAGGGGTAAATGACATTGATACAATTCATGTTAAAGTTGGAGGAGACCTGGCTTGCCAGTATTCATGACATTAAGACCTTGGAATTTTTTCTGAACTTAAAGGACAGTGATACAGCTCCTTAAAAAGCTCACATGGGTCGACCACATAGCTCAGTTGGTTAGAACGCAAGCTCTGAACAACAGGGTTGCCAGTTTGATTCCCATATGGGCCAGTGAGCTACACCCTCCACAACTAGATTGAAGACAACGAGCTGCCGCTGAGCTTTCGGAAGGGTGGCCAGATGGCTCAGTTGGTTAGAGAGCGAGCTCTCAACAACAAGGTTGCCGGTTCAATTCCCACATGGGATGGTGGGCTGCACCCCCTGCAACCAAAGAGTGAAAACGGCGACTGGACTTGGAGCTGAGCTGGTCCCTCCACAACTAGATTGAAGGAAAACGACTTGGAGCTGATGGGCCCTGGAGAAACACACTGTCCCCCAATATTCCCCAATAAAATTTAAATAAAAGGATAACAGATCTAAATGAAAAATGCAAAAAGAATCTATGAAACTTCTAAAAGATAACACAGGAGAAAACCTAGATGACTTTGGGTATGGTGATGCTTTACCAGATACAACAAAAACACCATCAATGAAAAAACAGGACTTCGGCCCGGCCCAGTGGCTCAGGCCATGCTCCATGCTCCTAACTCCGAAGGCTGCCGGTTCGATTCCCACATGGGCCAGTGGGCTCTCAACCATAAGGTTGCCAGTTCAATTCCTCAAGTGCCACAAGTGATGGTGGGCTCTGCGCCCTGCAACTAAGATTGAACACGGTACCTTGAGCTGAGCTGCCGCTGAGCTCCCGGATGGCTTAGTTGGTTGGAGTGCGTCCTCTCAACCACAAGGTTGCCAGTTCAACTCCGGCAAGGGATGGTGGGCTGCGCCCCCTGCAACTAGCAACAGGAACTGGACCTGGAGCTGAGCTGCGCCCTCCACAACTAAGATTGAAAGGACAAAAACTTGACTTGGGGGAAAAAAAAAAAGTCCTGGAAGTATACACTGTTCCCCAATAAAGTCCTGTTCCCCTCCTCCAATAAAAAAATCTTAACAAAAAAAAAAAACCAGGACTTCATCAAAATTGAAAACTGCTCTGTGAAAGATACTATTAAGAGAATGAGAAGACAAGCCACAGACAGGAAGTAAATATTTGCAAAACACAAATCTGATAAAAAAAAAAACTTGTATCCGAAACACACAAAGAACTCAATAAATAAATAAATAAAACTAATTTTTTTTAAAAAGCTCACATAACTTTGGGCTCCATCAGTAGGAGTACAGTGATCAAATTGAAGAAACTAGCTGTCCTACTGTACACACCAATCAGTGACATCGAGAAGATGTGGCTAGATCCAAATATCAGGGTTTTTTAAACAGCCTTCCTGAGGTATCGTTGACATACAATAAACTGTATACATGTTTAAAGCATACAACTTGGTAAGTTTTGACAAACATCTAAACCTATGAAACTATCACCAGAATCAAATGAACATAACCATCACCCCACAATGTTTCCTTGTGCCCTTCATAACCTTTCCTCCTGCTGCTCCTTACCGCTATATCCCCAGGAGACCTCCAAGGTGTTTTCTGACACTATCGATTAGTTTGCATTTTTAAGAACTTTATATAAACGAAACCATGCAGCATGGACTTCTGTTATTTTTCATCTGGCTTCTTTTACTCAGTATAATTATTTTGAGATGCATCAATGTTGTGCAGTACATCAATATGTTTTGTTTTGTTTTTTGTTGGTTTGTGCTGAGTAGTATCCTACTGTATGGATACCCCACAGTTTGTTTATCCATTCACTGTTGGTGGACATTTGGCTTGTTTTCAGATCTTATTACAAATAAAGCTGCTGCGAACATTTGCCTTTAAATAGATATATGCTTTCATATATCTTGGGTAAATATCTTGGTGTTGAAGGGCTTGGTCATCTGAAATATGTATGTTTAACTTTAGTGCCTGCACCACTTTATACCAGCAGTTGGAGAGTTTCAATTGTTCCACATCCTCACCAGTATTGGGTATGGTCAGTCTTTTTCATTCTAACCACTCTAATAAGTGTGTGTGGTCAGATTATACTTCTTAAAGGGTCATATTACAAACCAAAAAGTGTATGGAAGAAAATGCTAGAAGGAGCAGATCTGGAACCAGGACCCACAGGGAACTGGGGAGTATTTGATTTGGAGAAAGATGGTTATCTTAAATATCTGGAAGAGGGACTACATTTCTGCATTGTTTTAGAAGATGCACTAGAGCCAAAGGGAAAAGCCTCTGGGAACCAGACTTTTCTTCATTCAAGGACCTTCTGACACAGCCTTTCAAAGGCAGAATGGACTTTTGAGGAAATGAGATCTCTATCATTAGAAGTGTTCGAGCAGCAGAATTTGAAGGATTCTCCTCTCAGGGTAGTCAATTCAATTCCGTTCACGTCGGCTGAGCACCTACTATGTACTGTGATGGGACAGAGGTGACATGATACAAAAGCAAGTGTTAGGACGCCGTTCCCTAAATGTATCATGTGATTAGGGCTTTGGCAAAGTAGGTATGTGCAAGGGTGATGGATGGAGAGGGAGGTGGGGCTTCTCAGGGAGGCAACGCTGAGGTGGGTCTCAGGAGTGCAGGAGGGTGCTCTGAAAGAATTGCTGCGAAGCAGGGTAAGAGTTTGGGCTAAATGACCTGCCAGTTTCTAAAATTAAGCTAAGTTAAAAGCAAACAAACAGACCCTGCAAGTCTATCGGTAGGGACCTGGCAATATAAATTAAGGCTCATTCTTAGAGTGGAGTAATATTCAGCTGAAATACAATCTGAGGCATTCTTTACATATTGATATAGAATGACCTCCAAGATATATTAAGTGACAAAAGTAAGATCTAGACACTGTGTATGGTGGGCTACCATTTGAATTTTTCAAAGGGATCTCTAAGAAAACACACACACGCATTTTTATTTGCATAACATCTCATATCTCTAGCCTAGTAACAGGTTGACTTTGAGGGGAAGTGGCTGGAAGACAGGTGTAGGAAAGAAACTGTCTGACATACCCTCCTATACTCTTTGAATTTTAACTGTATAAATGAATTACCTATTAAACATGAAATTAAAATAAAACTAAACATATGAAAGGCACCTGCCTATTTCTGCATATTTTCCTAGAGCGCCTTCTGTGTCTCCCTCCCTCCATTGAACCAGGCTTGTCCGTGAGTCTCCCCTTCAGAGGACCCTCCCTCCCCTGCCAAGGAGCTTCTATTTCCTTCCTTCCTACCCCTCTAAGGCATGCAGCATCTAGACCAATGTTTCCCAAACATGAATATACATTCCTGTAATCAACTTGGTGTCTTGTAAAAATTCAGATTGGGATTCAGTAGCCTCAGGTGGGTCTTGAGATGCCACATTTCTACCCAGCTCCCAGGTGAGACCAGTGCCGCTAGTCAGACAACACTGAGTGGGGAGGGTCTAGAGCTCTGTGCGTTCCGTGACGAGGCTCTCCGTTTACACGTCAGCAGGTCTTGAGAAGCTGCCCTGCATAGGAGAAAAGGAGGGGATGTGACAATGGAGATTCTGACGGGGAACAAGGCACCTCCATCCTGTCCTGGTCTGAGTCTCTCAGCACCACACTCTCTCCCACAACAGTACAGGGAGCCCTGACCATTACCTCTGCTTTCCATCCCCACCTACTGCTGTTTTGCGTGGAGCACAGACTGACTCCCCTGGCTGCCTCCACTGAACGAGGCCCAGACAGTGGCGGGACAAAATGGCACGCCAGAGGGGGCTGCAGAGGAAGACGGCCTGGGTTACAGCACTGCACGTTGTCCCAAGCCAGCCTGCCTAGACTTCACCAGCCACAGAAACGCCTTTCTTACTTCTGATGGGATAACAGTGGCTGCAAGCCACCCCTTCTCTCATGCCCTCCCTGAAAATTCAAAAGCCAAACCAAACCTTTTACAGAAAATGAAACCAGAGAGGGTTTGGCACAGCCTTTCTCCCTGGGTGAAAAGCAGATGTCTTGAATCCAGGTGTGGCGAGACCACCTGCTCTGGCAGAACGCTGATGACCCTCCAGCAGCGGTCTCCTTACTCATCCACGATGAGAACTGACCTGCCAACCAGGAAGTCAAGCTGCTAACCACCCGCAATGCACCCCTTGCTCCAGAGGACACGGTAGTTTTCCAGGCCACACCTGTGGGATTCCCTGATGAAGTATTTTTCTGTATGACAAAACTCTGCTCTTGGCCACAGGCAGAGAGAAATGAGTGTGGTGTGCATTCTGGAGGGAAACCAAGAGGCACATCCCCTCAGAGCTGACAGCAGCCCTGGCTGGAACAGCCCCCGCTCTCCCCATCCGCAGTGACCACTGGAGGAATCCCAGGAAAGGCATCCCCTCCGCCCACATCATTCCCACTCCCCTGTGACCATGCCTTTAATTGCACCACGCACATTCATTCTTTGGGGATGAGAAATTGCATCTCTTAGAATGCTCCCACCCACAGGAGAGGAACTACATTAAGCTGTTATCAGTCACCTACACCTTAATGTGAATTAGTTGATCAATTCTGGAATGTTTTACCTGGAATGGGCCTAGTCCAACGCCTCTTTTACAAGTAAGGAAAACTGAAGCCCAGAGCACAGGCGACTGACTCAAGGTCAGGCGGCAAGATGGTGGCCAAGTCAAGAGCAGGCAGAGGCATATGGGAAGGAAGGTACACAGGTGACTGGGGCCATGAGGAAAACCCCAATACAATCAAGAGGAGCAGGGCAGCTCAAGCTTGCACTTAATAGACCAACTCGGAGCTGCACCTACTTTTTGCCCCCAGAGAAGGTGGGAAACAGATCTAGAAGCAGCTCCTGATCCTACCCCACCCTTCAGCATAGAATGTCTTTGAAGTTTCTGGTTTTATCTTAAAGTTCATTCAAATGCAACATTCTATTCCAAAATATATTCTGGCTTGTTTTCACGTGAAAATAATAGTGAGATTTATTTAGTCAGATACCCTTTCTACTTATCAGATAGGCTGAGATCAAAGTTTGTGTTTCTGGCAGCAGTGGGAGGGGAGGGACTTCCATGGCTGGGTCAGGGATGAGGAGACTTCTCACTGTATGCTCCTTTGTATCTTTTTAAATTTTGTATCCTTTGCAAATATTGCCTTGTCAAAAATTAATAAAATGTAAAGGTAAAATGTGGGCGGGGCAGGGTATGGGGAAACGGGCCCTCTCGATCTGACAGGAGAGAATGCAAACAGGAGCGGCAGCTTGTCGGACAGCTGCGATATTGATCCAAATGTTAAGTATGCACACCTTTCATCTAACAACGTCTGGTCTAGGGCTCCAGCCCACACCAGGAGACACGACGCCCACACATAGACACAGCTGCATTCTTCATGCTGACCCTGAGAGGCCGGCCTGAGCATCTCACCGTCTGTGAAGGCCTTGCTGACTGAACAAAGGCCAGGACCGAGATTTCCTACTTTCCAGTCTGGTGATCTTCCCAGGCTCCCTCTTGAAGAATCGCTCCGTGGATAGTAGTAAAATACTAACAACAGCAGATGCCTACGGAGTGCTGGATTTGTGCGTAGTTCTGTGCTGCAGATGGAACTCCTTCACTTCTCCCAACCACGGCATGAACTAGCTCCTGTTCTCATCAGCCATGTGTGATAGATGAGGACACGAGGGCACGTTAGTCTAACCTAGCCCAGGGTCACACTCACTAGCAAGTGGCAGAGGAGACTTGGACCAGAAGCCATACAATAGCACATGCGTACGTATTAGCAACCATTTATAAAGCATCTTCTATGTGCTCAGGCGCTGTGCTAGTCTCTGTGCGGTGTTTTAACAAGGTCATCTTCATAGTCCCGTGTTGAGTACAGGAGGTGGTGGGGGTGGGAGGTGAAGAAGAAAACAGACGACACTGTCTCTGCCCTTAAGATGCTAACAATATGTGCAAGAAGATGACAACACCAATCCTTCCATTTGTGTAACACGTTACAGTTTTCAAAGCCCTTTCATTATCTCATTTAATCTTCTTGACAATCCTGCCAAATAATTTCCATGACCTCTGCTCTAGGATGAGGAAACCAAAGCTCTCCAAGTCACACGGGGCTGCTCCGGAGATCATCCCACCAGTCATGGGAGGGGCTGGAACCTGACCTCAGGTCTCATGACTCCTGACTGCCAAAGGGGAATGACACGCTGCCTTGACAGCCTGGCTTGTGGTTTCCAACCTGCTGCAGCATGAGGACTCCTTTTCCCCTTTGGAAATCGTTGAAATCCTGCAGCTGAGAGAAGTGGTTGTTTGGGGCTTTCGTCCACTGGGGAAATTCATAGTGGAAAAAGGACCAGGGCTTCAGCACAGTTGGAAAGGAGACACACAGTTATACGCAGACATTACTTATACAGTTGGCAGGCGATATTGGGAGTACAACTAGACATAGAGCCTTCTTGGAACAAACCTTCAGTCCACGGGCAGGTAACAACTTGCTGAGACCACAACCGCCAGAGCAGTGCAGAGGACACGTCTCCAGAGTCCATCTTCTTGACCAGGGGGCAGAGGGAAAAGGGCACAAAAATTCAATGGGATTGGCGGAAAACAGAGTGGAGGAATCATTGGGAGAAAAGGAGAGTGGCCAAAGAAGACAGGTCTGTGGTGAGGCCCCTGGGATATGTGGCTGTATATGTCTTTCTTTTGGGGGGAAAGGTTGATTCAAGATGCTCAAGAGCCATTTGAGCTGTTGGGGTAAGAAGCAGACCAGAAGTGGAGAGAGTGGTTTAGAGGGGACAGAATACAAGTCCAAACCCCTTATCTGATGCAGTGTTTTTTAGATTTGTGAAAAGCAACAGTGTCTGTACCACATATTCTGGAATGCCTCCAGCGGAATGGGGACAGTGTCCTATGTTCAAACACATTAATATTTCTACAATGAAGTATACAGATCATCATACTAGGTGTGACTATAGAAAGACTGTAAATGACCTTACATTGGTCCAGGACAGGTTTTGTTGCTAAAAGTGTTTTGTTTTCAGAATTTTTAGGCTTTTGGAGTTGTAGATAAGAGATTGGGACTTAAAGAGGTGCCATTTGGGGCCAGCTTGCTCTGTGCTGGGCTTTATTCTCAACTGATCTACATGTATTATCTCAATTAATCTTACCTCAACACTATGAGGTTTTATTCTCCATAGTCGAGCAAACTGAGGCTCAGAGATGTTGAGTGACTTGCCTGAGGCCACTCAGCGTGTCAGTGACAGGGCTGGGACTCCAAAGATTTTGCTTTCCCCCCTATCGGGGGAGGAGAAGGCCATTCTGCCAACTTCACCATTTTCTTTAGGTCACCACTCTTCAGCACTGAAATTACCTTTCAAGAAACAAAGAGAAAAACTGAAGTCTAAGGCTGTGGTAGTGAGTTCTCATCTACATATTATTGACCGTAGGTGGTTGCATCAGACCGTTCTGCTGTGCACCTATGTCGAGCTGAAGAGAACAGGCAGCCATTCCATGCCCTGGCCTGTGTAGAAGACCTCTGTGCCTGGTGATCACTCACTCAATTTTCCAGAATCCACTCAAGGCAATATGGGGCAGCAGTTACCCTTAGCTGATGTTAGAGCCAGAGGCCTGGGTGCGTCCCAGCTCTGCAGCAACCCTGGAAATCACTAAACCTCTCAGGGCTTTAGTTTCCTCACCTGTAAGATGGAAGCAATAACAGTACTACTTGCCTTGTTGCTGTTGGGAGGATTAAGTGAATGAGCATATGTTAAGTACTAAGAACAAAGCCGTCCTAAAAATTATTCCCATGAAAAAGTTTTTTCTGCCCCAACCAATCATTCTCTTCTCTCCCTTGCACACTTGGCTATCTGAGCTCTGCTACCACTTTTTCCCACTTATTGCCTATATATCTGTTTCTTGCTATTAAACAGTGAACACTTGGTGAATCATAGACATTAAGTGCTGAATGAATAAATAAATAGGAAGTAATGAAGGAAGAAAGAGAGGGAAGAACGGAGGGAGAGAGGGAGGGAGGGAGGAGGAAGGAAAAGGGGTCTGTCTGCAAAAGCTTATCATTTTACTATGGAGAAAATCATCAAGGTGAAAAGGTATATCATAAGGTATCTATAAGTATATCATAAAATCCTACTTCCTGCAAAGCTGTGGGGAATGGGGTTTGCAAAACTCATGTAAGCTGCCATCCCTGACTCCATGGAGCTGACAGTTTATGCTGGGCAATGGGATATGCCCATGTGAAAAACAGCTGCAGAACAAGGTGGTGGCACTCGCCAGCCCAGGGACAGTCAGTGCCGATGGAAGTCCAGAGCTGGGAGAGGGCAGAACAATATGGGATGAGTCACAGATGTGTGTGTCATCCTTGCTCAAGGTAAAATAGGATGGTTGGGTAACTATAGGAACAATGTCACAAGGCAGGATGAGCCAAGTGCATGCTTCCTGAGGGGTGGGCACAGCCTTGGGTGTGGAGTTCAGGAGAGGGAGAGAAAGACAAGGAAGGCTTTTCGGTCAAGGTAGGCTTCGTGACGCAGTGGAATCTGAGTTCAAAGTCAGTGCCCCATCCAGAGCTCATACTGGCTTAGAAGCCTCAAAGTTCAAAGTCAGCTTCTGTCTTCCCTGCACTGATCTCCCACTGGACTATGAGCTCTTCTAGGTCTGGGGTTCTGGTAACTTCATTATTATACAAGTAATTTGCTTCCATTGAAAAAAGAAAGAGGAACAAGGAGGAGGAGGAGAAAATACAGAGAACCAGAAAGAAAAAATAACCTATAATCCCATCTCCCCCCAAAAAAATCACTCAAAAAATCACTTCCACCCACCCACTCATCCATCCTTTATGCACCTAGCCATCTTTTCAACCTATCCATCGTCCATCCATCCATCCATTCATCTATCAATCTGTATCAGAGTTCTTAGTTGCAAACAACAGAACCTACTCTAACAGAAAAGGAACTTATTTTTAAAATATTAAGAAGCTCTCGTAATCCAGATAGGCACAGAGGCTCAGTATTCAGGGATGATACCCCGACCAGCCAGAGCTACTTTTCCAGTCAGGCCACCATGGCAGCTATCAACCAGCACAAATTCTACATATTGCCTCACCCCAGCCCCTTCAACAACGGTGGAGATTGGATCCCAGGACATCCCTCCTGTTGCCCTAAAGGCCAGATGCCTCTTCCAGCCCCTTTCCCAGGATACCCGTTTCCTTAATTCTCTCTTCCAAATCAAAATCTCATCTGGGTTCATCTGATTGGTGGAACCTAGGTCACATGCCTACACCTTAGTTGCAAGGGAATCTGGGAGAGAAAGCAAATTTCTGGCCTTTACTTTGAAGAAGTGGGACTTATGATGTGGGGAAAACCCACAAACATAGGAAAGTTGATCAAAGATACTGGTGACCATAGGCCTGGCAAATGTCCCCAATACTATGCATGGTATTTCTCAATACCAATTGAATCATTCTCTGAATCTCCAGTGCCTGGCACACAGTAGGCACTTGCACTCAATTCATGAGGAAGGAAAGGGAGAAAGAGGAGGGAGAGATTACACACTTACATGCTGCCTTACTAAGCCAGGCTGGACGAAGACTGTGTAAGCCCGTAAGACTCCCGAGGCTTCTTGTGGATTGTGAAGCAAGGGGACTCCCTTGCCCAGTGGACACACAAAGCTGTCCTCCCACCCCCATCAGAGACACGTGCTCACATAACAAGTCTGCCCATGGCTTGTGGCATCTGGACTGCATGGAATGCTGTGTTCTGAGTAGTCACTTTCTCAGTAACCCACCTGTTGGCTCAATGTCACTCAAGCTGTCACTGAATCCCCTCCCCTCCCCCACCCCAGAGTTTTGTGAGGTTTCAGTAGTTTCTAAAGGCCAATCTGAAACAGTTGCTGCAAAGGCAACGTGAGAGGCCTCCCAGGGTGATACAGATCAGGGGCACTAAATTCAAGTGGATCTCTAAAATCTGTCGTGTTCTTTATGGTCAAGGTGTGCCATCGCAGAATTATAGGGGTCCGCCTTTTAGAAGTGTATGCTGTAGTTTGATTAATAAGAGTCAAGATCCAGATACTAAAATGACAAGGAGCACTCTTGCTGCCAAATGAGGTAGGAAAATGTCCCTGCTCCCAGGGTTTGGGGACAGCCAGGTCAGCATAGGCTGGGCGAGATGTTGGAAGGCAGCCGAGAAGAGGGGGTGTTGAAAGATGAAGTAGTTACGGTACTGGCTTGAGAGCCACAACAAACCTGCATTCTTCCCCAACCCCTCCGAAGCAGGTCAGATTCCATATCTTAAATTCCTATAGCGTCATGGTCCCCTCCTTAATACAGCTGAATTTCATTTTGGTGATTATCTGATCACTGTCTGCCTCCTCCCCTCCGCAGCGAGCTTGCCATTGTGCCCTAGGAAGGCGCTGGGTGGGAGGAGACTGGTGAGGACTAGGTCTGGGCGAGGATGTAGGGAGGGTGAGGCTGAGGCCCCGCACAAAGACCGTCTGCAGGCCCCCCAATCCTCCTTTTCCCCAGGGAGAAGCAGCTGATGTGTTTCTGGAGTGTTCCAATCCAATTAGCGGCCTCCCCTGATCCAAGGAGGGGCTCAAACCACCACTCCCTTCCCCGAGGTGGGGACTGGGTGGGGAGGGGGTGCTGTGGGGTCTGAACACCCTGACCCAGCTCCTCCTGGCAGCGCGGCTGGCTCGACGCCGCTACAGAGAGGCTGCTATGACAGCGCCCGTTTCTAGGCGACTGTTCTGGGGAATGGTCTGTTTTGGCAACCAGAGGGCCCCTGGGTAAGGGGGGCCAGCAGGCCGCTTCGTCATTTGCATAGCAACCTCCTCCCCTCCCGAACTGTGCACCGCTCCGGCCTCGGGCGGGTGGGCAGCCTGGCCCCGCGGTTCCAGTCCCCGCCCTCCGCCCAATTCAGCCGCAACCCCAGGTCCGCCCAGCGCTCGTGCCTGACGGCCCCAGTCCTACCTCCCGGGGCGGAGGGGGCTGCTCGCTGAGCTACGGCATTTCCGGGAAGGCTGGTGCCCTAAGGAAGTGGGGAAATGATGCTTGGGGACAAAACACAGAAATGGGGGATGGGGGGGATGAAATATAATATTTTCCAAACCAGAGTTAAAGTCACATGGCTTGGTAGGTAGCATCAAAATGCATTCTGGATATCGTGTTTGGCTCACAAAATGTTGATTTAGGTAAACCCTCAGCTAAGCCTTTAGGAAGTACTCAGAAATGGTCTTTGGATCATTAAATTGCAAGCGTTTTTGTGAATTTGGAAATGAGTAGGCCTGGAAAAAATATTTCTTACCTAGAAACATCAGGCAGTGATATTCTTAGGAAATATTTTCCTCTTGCAGGAGGGACTTGGTGACATAATATTATCTGAATTTCAGAAGAAACCGAAAGAGAAAATAGACAGATGGAGAACTCCTGGAGGCCCCCCTCTATCCTGCACACGCCCACCCCATCCCAACCACACCTGCCAGCTTGAGTCCATGATGCCAGCCGAGATACCAGGCTCAGAACACGCGGAACGACATTAACTGCCCAAGGACACATGCCCTGGGCTGGAACCCGAGAAGGGGGTTGGGCAGGGGCAGGTCGCCCCAGCTGAGCGATCACATTCCCTGGCAGCTGTCCAAAGGGCAGCTCCGGCTGCACCTGTTTGTGGGGCGATTTGCTTTTATCAGTATTGACACAGCAGCAGGGCCAGGGAATAGCATAGTAATAAATAAATGAGAGAGGGAGGGGAAAAAAAGGCCGGAGCCACCGAGGCGAGGCAAAAATGCTGAGGTCTTTTTTTTGCTTGTTGTATGTCAGCTCGTTCCATCCAGTTTCCCCACCCCTGAAATCTCTGAGGATCACGGAGCAGGCTTGGCATGGGAGTTCTGGGTCTTAAAGAGATAGAATTGCCTAGTCGGAAGCATCTTAAGATCCTTTTGTGCCAGGCGTCCCTAACCAATGATGTCAAGGTTACTTGGTATCCTCACCTGCCACTTTCGGTTTGTCAGGAATCTCAGCAGGAAGGGAGTTCCTTCCTCTCTCGGCCAAGTTTCAGCATGAGGCAGACAATATAATTAAAATGTAGGTTTTGGAGTTAGTCAAACCTAGGATCAAATCCTGGCTCTGTGTAGCTGTGTGATTTTGGGTATGTTAAGTAACCACTCTGAGCCTCAATTGCTCTCCAAAAACATGGAGAAAATTATATCTATTTTTGCAAGGATGCAAGAGAGGATATAAGCAGAGGCCTAGAATAATTTCTCAGTATATGTTCATTTAAGGCTTTGGAGAAAAAAATAAAACAAACCTGGGAAACTGATTGGTTCCAGAAATGGGAAAGGGGAAGCAGGAGCCTGACACACTCTTTGTTCCCTAAAGTGGCCCAAACGTGGCCTCTTGGTTTCTCTGCCTTGTTTCCAGTCTTTGGCGGCTACAAGCAGACTCATTTCCGTTCTAGTACAGTCTGGTGCAATAAATGGGATGCAAACAAATCTGGCCATTGGAAGCCACCTGACCAAGCCCAGAGATAAATTGTACTTGTAAAAATTACTTGCAGTGATTCACTGCCATGTTTCAGGCTAGTGTAGCAACTAAGAAGGCAGGTTGAGCTGTCAGACCACTGGACTCTAACCTTAGCCCTGACATCTACTAGTCATGTTCCCATGACAGGTTATTTAACCTCCATAAGCCTTGCTTTCCTTATCCAAAAAATTGGTATAATAATGCTCCCATAAGCTTGTTGTGAGGATCTAAGTATGAAAAGCATGTAGTTGAGTGCCTGAAACAAAGTGCTTAGTCAACTTAGTACTTGTGGTCAATGCTGTTAGAAGAATGAGGCCAGGGATTGTGTCATATTCATCCTGTATCCCCAGATTCTCAAACAAAACTGGCACTTGGTAGAGTACAGTAATGATTGATGAATGAATGAATGGCGAGATTCCTGCCCTAAGAAAGTTCAATCTACCTAGGAAATATAAGACATAAACTGCCTGTGCACTTACAAGTAGGAGACAGCAGAGGGTTAAAAGCCATTCTGCCAGTCCCAAAGTCCCAGAGGCAGACAGGCCCTTTGATCCCTGTTTCATCTATCCAGGATGCTTTCAAGAGAGGAAAACAGGAAGTATCCCTGATAGCCCAGCTTGCTCTGTTTTTTTTGTTGTTGTTGTTGTTGGTTTTTTTTTAATGATTGTGAGGGGGAAGGGGAATATGGTCCTTTGGGTCACATTTTGCCAGGAAATCAACCTTCTTCCTTTTAAATGCTGGGGCTTCCAAAAGGGCAGATAAATAGCTTCTTCAGATAAATGCAGGGAGAAAGATGAGGTCAAAATGACAAGGCTGACCGGTTGGGGTTCCTTAGTGGACCGTGTTCCAGTTACTAGACTGCAGGTGTTTCTAGAGCATGCGGTCCTTTGCATTCACTCACTCACTCACTCTCTCGCTGCTGACTGAGTGACCCTAGGGTTATGGTTCAGGGTCTAGTGTGCAGGATATGAACAGTCTGAAGACAAGTGAGCTCAGAGAAGACGGGCTGAACACAGAAAAGTGAAAATGCTGTAAAGCAGAGAAAACAGCAGCAGTTTTGAGAAAGCAGTTGCAGGAAAGAAGAACAGAAGAGAACAAAAGAAAAAATCTGGAGAAGGATAAGTGTATAGGAAGAAGAAAAGAGAGCTTCTGAGAATTTGCTGAACGCGGGATACATGCAGGAGAAGGCCATAACCTCCAGGGACACACAGGATGGCAGGAGTGGACAGAAGCAGGAAGGAGAATAATAGCTTAAGACTGTAGCTCTGACTCTGACCTAGCCAGCCCTGAAAAGAGAGCATTTGCTACCCCTCAGCGTGCTAAACTTAAATTTATGTTCAATTTTATTGTTTAATAAGTTCAGTTATATATTTTTCCATGATGGACATGAGACAATTCTCTAGGAAAATGGAAATATTCTATATCATGATAGATGTATACAAGGTGTGATCAAACAATACGGTGAATGTTTAAACAAAAAAATTTATTACAGTAATACACACATTGCCATTAATCCCCCTCAAAATACTCCTCATTGCTTTGAACACACTTATCCCATTGTTCTTGCCACTTTCTGAAGCAATTCTGGAAGTCCTCTTTCGTGAGTGTCTTTAGTTGCACTGTCGTGGCTGCCTCCATGTCCCGAATCATTTTGACTTTGGGGAAGAGCCAGAAGTCCCATGGTGCCAGATCCGGTGAATAAGGTGGATGAGGACACACCATAATATTTTTATTTGACAGAAATTGCCATACCAGAAGTGATGTGTGATACGGAGCGTTGTCATGATGGAGGATGATTGACTGCACACTTTAAAACACACCTCCTCTCAACCGTAGCTCACACTTGATTGATTGTACCCAACAAGTTGAAACCTCTCACACACTGTTACCAAGGTTCGAAGCAGTGCTTCCCGTATTGAAGATCCCTGCCTTTCTGTTGGTTGGCACTCTGCAGCAACATTCACCATATTTTTCAATCACGATGGAAAGTCTCCGTGTCACACATCGCTTCTGGTACAGCAATTTCTGTCAAATAAAAACTTACATTTAGAGTACTTTTATGCCTAAAATTTTACTTTATTTTTAATTAGACGTTTCTTGTTTGTCATGAAATTCTGTTCTCTTTAAAAATAAAAATCCCATATACCATCTTTCCCCGAAAATAAGACCTAGCCAGACAATCAGCTGTAATGCATGTTTTGGAGCAAAAATTAATATGAGACCCAGTCTTACTTTATTATAAGACTGGGTCTTAAAATATTATAATATAATATAATAATACCAGATCTTATATTAATTTTTGCTCCAAAAGATGCATCAGAGCTGACAGTCTGGCTAGGTCTTATTTTCGGGGAAACACAGTAGAATATTGTTACATCAGAAATTCTTACCGTTTGTAAGAATATCTTTCTTATTTTGGTCTGGTAGTAGCGTCTTCTGGCTAGTACTACATTCTGTTTTCACTTTTGGTTCTGTTTAGTTTGCATATATGTGGTGGTGATTGCTGCATTTTGTTTTTACATTTCTAAAGTATATAGTGATAAACATTTTGTTAGAATAAACAGAACTTTTAAATTTATTGGACTTTCTCATTAGAAAATATTTTTAATTTAGGGCTCTGATTATACATTATTTCCTTACATTTGAATTTTAAGCATAAAACAATGCTGGAAAAACTCTAAGTTGCATTTAGTATTTTAAATTGTAATTAGTATTTGTAATTTCAGCTAATAAAGCATTTGTGGGAAAAAAACACACACACATTGTGGTATATCCTCATCCACCTTATTCACTGGATCTGGCGCTGTGTGACTTCTGGCTCTTCCCCAAAATCAAAATCACCATGAAAGGTAAGCATTTTGAATCAATTCAGGACATCGAGGCAGCCATGACAGTGCAACTAAAGACACTCACAAAAGAGGACTTCCAGAACTGCTTGGGGAAGTGGCAAGAATGATGGGATAAGTGTGTTCAAAGCAATGAGGAGTATTTTGAGGGGGATTAATGGCAATGTGTCTTTTAGTGTAATAAATGTTTTTATTTAAACATTCACCATAGGTTTTCATCACACCTCATAGTTTACACTGGTGAATCCATTTGTCAGTATTATGGAGTTAAGATTTCTGCATTTCAATGTTTGTAAATTTCACCTGAAAAAGAACTACACAAAAGAACCATGAGGTGGGGTGGGAGGGTGAAGGTAGGGATGAAATAAGAACAATATTGATGATTGTCGAACTCAGTGAAGGATATGTGGGGGTTCATTCAATTCTTTTGTTAACATTGAATTTGTTTTAAATTTTTCATAATAAAAAACTTTTTAGAAATTGCCCATAATGTGTCACTGTTGTCCTCAAGCAAATCCCTTTCGGGTTATGAGGAAGATAGCTGAGACATTATCTAATCCAGTCTTCCTGTTATAGATGAGGAAATGAAGGTGCACCTTGAGTTATTCAAGGTGTTCTCAGATATCAAGGGGCAGAGCTGACTCTGGACTTTCAGAACAACGATCTTTTGACCTTTTCAACTCTCACCCACTTCTAGGGAGTCTGCTGGAATTTGCCCCTTACAGCTGGGTTGCCTTTCCAACCCGTAGGCCCAGGTCTTGATGGGCAGGGAGGTTGTGAGGGCTGGAGGGCGTCTAGCGGCTGCAAACCACTTTGTTCTCCACTATTGTCATTCTGAAGGGACACACAAAAAACATAACTCTTCTCCCGCTTTCTAAGTTCTTCTAGTTGGGCTAATAACCAAATTAACATGAGACAGATTAACAGGAGACAATGTCTAAAACTTACTACGGATGTACATACAGGGATGCCATGAATATGAGACCCAAAGACACATTGGGCAGTCGAAGTTTATATGCCGTTTTGGACAAAGGAGAAGAGGGGTAGGGGTCTGGGATTTCAACGGGAAAGCAGGTAACTCACAGGTATTAGGTTGGTGCAAAAGTAAGTGCTGTTTAAACGGGTAAAAATAATTGCAAAAACCGCAATTACTTTTACACCAATCTAATAGATAAGAAAGAGCAAACATTTGGTAAACAAATTCTTGCTGGGCTACCCAGAAATAATGGGACACAGAGGGAGTCTAGCAAACAGACTTGCTTGGATACTCCCTGTCTGCCGCACTAAATTCTGCCGCACGTATGCTCAGGTGAATGTACTAAGACCACCTTCCTGAAGCAGGTTCTTCCATCTGAATTCTTTTCGGGAGGTAAGGGGGGCAGGTCAGTGATTCTCTCTGAGTCATTTGCTTCTTAATAACCAGCTTAAATTAGTATCCCAAGAGAAATATTTGGGGGTGGCAAAACTTTGGTCCCCCTCAAAGGTCATCCTGAGCTTGCAGAGATTCAGTTAGGTCCCCTGGCTGCCACTTCTAAAGGCAGAAAAGAAACTCATACAATTAAAGATTTCCAATAGCCAAGAATTGAAACCACAGAGGGGCTGAGGCCCAGCTCAGTGGCTATCAGAGGCGTTGCCTTAGGGCAGTCGGTTCACCTCTCTTACTTTGGTTTCCCCTGATTTGTAAGAAGGGATTAATGATTTTGGATTCTATTATCTTACAGGGTTGTCAGGAGGATCTCAAGAGGAGCAGGTAGAAAAGCACTCTGAAAATTAAGAAGAGCATATGAATGGGAGGTAGCATTATCACAGACAGAGGGAGAGCGGGAGAAGGAGGAAGGAAAACGGAGCAGATGGACAATTAAGTTCGTGAATTTTCCACTGTGCACGTACATGGTGGAAAGTTCGCGAACTTAATTGTCAGAACGCGTAATGTCTTTCAGATTGTGCCTTAGAGGCAAAGACTTCTGGGGGACTGGGAGCACATAACACTTATTGCTGTCTCGCACTTGCCACACATTGTTTTTTGCTTTCTCTCGAATATCTCATTTACTCTGCCAAAACACCTTATGGGAACTCACGTACTATTTGTTTGCTCACATTAGAGATGGGGAAAGAGAGCCACAGAGACCCTTAAACAACCAGATGGTGAGGGCAGAGCTGGGACTCAAAGCCAGGCCATCCTGGGAGGGAAGACTACACCTTCATCTAAGGACTGAGGGGTCTGAGGATATATCCTGTCACCTGGGCATCCGACAACTCACAGTCAGGAGACCTGGACTGGAGTTCCAGCTCAACTGCTTCTGAGCCATGAGACCTGGGTCGAGTCATGTCACCTCTGGACCCTCAGTCTCTTCAGCTGTACAACGGTGATGATAAAACCTGTTCCACCTGAAAAGGGGAACCCTCGTGCACTGTCGGTGGGACTGCCAATTGGTGCAGCCACTATGGAAAATGGTTTGGAAGTTCCTCAAAAAATGAAAAATAGAACTACCTTATGACCCAGCAATTCTATTTCTGGGTATTTACCCAAAGAAATCCAAAACACTAATTCAGAAAGATATATGCACCCCTATGTTCATTGCAGCATTATTTACCATAGCCAAGACATGGAAGCAACCCAAGTGCCCATCAATAGATGATTGGATAAATAAAAAGTGGTACATATATACAATGGAATATTACTCAGCTATAAAAAAGAATGAGATCTTACCATTTGCAACAATATGGATGGTCCTAGAGCGTATTATGCTAAGTGAAATGAGTCAGACTGAGAAAGACAAATACCATATGATCTCACTTATAAGTGGAATCAAAAGAACAGAATAAATGAACAAATAAAACAGAAACAGACTCACAGATACAGAGAACATTATGATGGTTACTAGATGGAAGGAGGTTGGAGGGTGCGTGAGTAAGGTGAAGGGATTAAGAAGTACAAACTGGTAGTTACAAAATAGTCATGAGGATGTAAACACAGCATAGAGAATATAGTCAATAATGCTGCAACAAATATGTTTAGTGCCAGGTCAATACTAGACTAATTGGGGGGATCACTGTATTAACTATATAAATGTCTAACCACTATGCTGTACACCTGGAACTAATGTAAAATAATACTGAATGTCAACTGTAACAGAAAAAAAGTAAATAATTAAAAAAAAAAAAAGAAAAAACACCTATTCCACCTACCTCATGGGGAAGATGTGAGGATGAAATCACTAATATTGCAAGTGCTTTAAAACAGCTGCAAAGGGTGACAGAAATACAAGGTGTGATCAAAAAATATGGTGAATGCTGCTGCCGAGTGCCATCCAGCAGAAAGGCAGGCATCTTCAATACGGGAAGCAACGCATGGAACATTAGTAACAGTGTGTGACAAGTTTCAACTTGTTAAGAGCAGTCAATCGGGTGTGAGCTACGGTTGAGAGAAGGTGTGTTTTAAAGTGTGCTGTCAATCATCCTCCATCACGACAATGCCCCCAGTCACACATACCGTGTTTCCCCGAAAATAAGACCTAGCTGGACAATCAGCTCTAATGCTTTTGGAGCAAAAATTAATATAAGACCTGCTATTATATTATATTATATTATATTATATTATATTATATTATATAATTATATTAAAGACCTATTATATTATATTAAAGACGCTATTATATTATATTATATTATATTATATTATTATATTATATTAAAGACCCAGTCTTACATTATAGTAAAATAAGACCGGGTCTTACATTAATTTTTGCTCCAAAAGACGCATTAGAGCTGATTGTCCAGCTACGTCTTGTTTTCGGGGGAACACAGTAACTTCTAGTGTATGACAATTTCTGTCAAATAAAAACATTAGGTGTGTCCTCATCCACCTTATTCACCGTATTTAGCACCGTGCGACTTCTGGCTCTTCCCCAAAGTCAAACTGACCATGAAAGGTAAACGGTTTGAAATGATTCAGGACATCAAGGCAGCCATGACAGCGCAACTCAAGACATGAAAGAGGACTTCCAGAACTGCTTCAGAAAGTGGCAAGAACCATGGGATAAGTGTGTTTAAAGTGAGGGTGAGTATTTTGAGGGGGATTAATGGCAATGTGTCTTTTACTGTAATACATTTTTTTATTTAAACATTCACCGTAGTTTTTGATCACACCTCGTAAAGAGATCATAATTATTTCTTCAGAGAAACATTCCTTGCTAGCGTATGGTGACATTCCAACTCTTCATCTCCTCAGCCTACCCTCAACACCCCAAGTGGTAGAAGTCAGAACCCAGGCCCGTGTGTGTCTTCAAATACTGTTTTGATGGAAAGGGGGAAGAGAGGCATACTGACTGTACTGGCTTAAGCATTTCCCAAACAAACATCTTAGAGCATTGGCTTAAGGTTCTACCCTAGGCCCAGATTTCAGCAGGGCCTCTCTCTCCTGTTTGTTGTAAAACAAACAGGCTTTCAGTTACTTGGGCAGGATTTAACTAGTGATCGGCCGAGAGATAAGTGGATCACACTCAACAAACTCACACGGGAGTCATTTGTACCCAAGAGCAGTTTAAAATTTATATTTTTGAATCCACAGTCAGGGAGCTGTCTTTGAAGTGACTGAAGACAGTTTCCCCATACTGTACACCCGCTTCTGTTCAGGACTGAGATAACAGAAACAGGACACTGATCAGTGGGCAGGAAATCACAGTCAAATGTGTGAATAGCTCATTCTTATTATAAGACTATAAAATCTGAGGTCAGGACCTCTTTCTGTTTATCTGTTCTGTATACTCCCTCTCCCCACTTCCTTACTGTGCATATCTGTAGCACTTAGCACAAAAGCTCAGAGTATGTTTGTGAAATGAATGGAATTAGGAGGAAGAGAATGCAGTGGTTTTGCAAGTTTCTTAGAGGTCAAGGCAAAGCCTGGTGTGTGGCTCTTCCATGGGACCAGCATGTTTGTGCTTCTTTGTTATGGCCTCCCCCTCCGGGAAACTCACTGCCCACTCCTCATGCTGCATTGAACTCTATCTAATCTTAGAGGGACCATACTTCCAAACACCAAATTGGGAAACAAGGCTTGACAGAATATTTGAAATCAGGAATCGATATTCCAGAAGGAATATTGTGCTCTTCTGCTGCACTTGGATTTATAATATCCTCCTCCTGCATTTTGGCAGATTTTTCTCAAACCCGATCTGCTGGTTTACAGCTTTCCTTACAGTGATTAAGTTAACTCCTAAATACATCTAGGGAGATTCCTTGAACTCATCAGTAGATCTTCAAATGAACTCACTGGGTGGCTTACTGGTCCTATTCTGAAATTTGCCTATTTCTCCATTTCTGTCTTCTAATGCCCTTCCTGGAGTCCACTAGGCATCCATCCACTACCCAGAGCACAGATGGGGTGAGTGGTAGAGTATAGTCAGGATTCTGTCTAAGAGGAGAGCCCGATGGCTCTGGGCAAAGCAGGAGGGGCCTCGGATTCTAATGCCAGCCCATGGTATGTCCTCGGGCAGGTCACTTCTCTCTGGGTCTCAAATGTAAAATGGAAGGGGATGGTGGAAAGCCCAGTTCAAGCACCCAGGGAGTCATGGGATGTGAGAATTTGCTCACATATTCTGCTTTCCCTCCTGCAGTTTGGGGATAAACTGTTGGTCCTCCTATCTAAGGCAAACACCTTCACTAGCCACTCGGTCCCCTCCCTCCAGCAATGCTCCCTTCTCTCTCCTGCTTCATCGTTTTTTCTCACTTTGCTGACTCATCCACATCAGCATATGCATATATATAAATATGCTATAATTTCATCCATCTTTTTAAAAAGTCTCTCTTGACCCTACTTCCCCTCCAGCTTCTCTCTCAAACCCATTTCAATCAATCATTCCACAACCCCACCCAGACTGCTCTTCGTTAAGGTCACCAGTTCCCTCCCCAGTGGTCAAACCTAATGGTCATCACCGAGTCTTCAGCTCACTTGACTGCCCAGCAAGGATCAGCTCATCACACCTTCTTCCTTGAAACACATTTTGATTTGGCTTCCATGACACTACATTCTCTCGGTTACTTTTCAGGGTCTTCTTTGCTAGGTTCTTCTCAACTCCTTCACCTACAAATGTGGGAGAGGCCAAGGGCTCAGTCCTTGGATCTGTTTCCGATCTTCATTAACCCTTTGGTGATCTCATTCAATCTCATGGAGTTAAATGCCACCCGTCTTATTCTAGGTCCCCCTAGAATCAGAAATGTAATAAAAGGTTTGTATGCCAATAGTTGATATGGGAATGAGATTTTATAGAGCAGAAATGAGGAAGAGGGTAAGAAAACAGAGAAGAAAGGGAAACCAATTTGAGGATGCATTATTGAGCTGCTACCACAATGGGAGACTGAGGCTTGGCTCCACAGAACCTTCTAAGGAGATTCAGAACTGACTATCAAGAGGATCCACATTTATCCATCAGCTTCCATTCACCATTGGTTAAGGGTGGCCCCATAAGCATAACTTCCCTGTAATTCTGGGTTGTACATAGGGCAGTGCTGAGTGAGTTCCCACCATTGTCCCACAGCCACCCCTGGGCAGGAAGCAAGAAATACACAAAGCAGGCAGGGGTACCCATTGCAAATCTGGCCAACATCAGCTGCATTACATCAGCTGGAGGAAGCGGTGGGGCCAAGAGGATTTAAAGCGCTGCTTAAGAGATGTCTGATACAGCATCCACACCTTGATCGTTCTGACATTTATATCTCCAGACTGGACCTCTCCCTTAAACTCTAGACTCATATATCCCCTGATTCCTCTCTATTGCCACCTGGTTTTCTACTCAAAACCTGAATATTTTATTATTATTATTATTAATTAATTAATTTATTTATTTATTTTTAAGGAGGGTGCAGCTCACAGTGGCCCATGCGGGGATCGAAACAGCAACCTTGGTGTCATCAGCACCACGCTCTCACAGACTAAGCTAATCGGCCACCCCAGAACCTGCATCTTATTTAATAGCAACTCCATCCTTCCAGATGTTCCTTCCTTCCAACCCAAAAACCTTGGAGACGTCCTTGAGTCTGATCCACGTACAATCCCTCAGTAAATTATGCTGGCTTTACCTTCAAAATATATCCAAAATCTGACCACTTCTAACCTCCTCTATTCCTTATCCCAGCCACACCACCAGCCCTCATCTGGATTGCTGCAATTACCTCCTAATTGGTCTTCCTGCTCACTCACTGGCTGATCCTATTACAGTCTATTCTCCACCAGCAGCTAGTGAGCCTTTTCAAATGTAAGTCAGATAATGTCACTCCTTGGCATTTCCTTTCCCCCTTCCCTGCTTTATATTTCTCCATAGCACTTATCACCATCTGACATCATTATACTTCACGTATTTACTTTGTCTATTGTCTCTTTCTACTAGAATGAGGACAAGGATTTGGGGCTATTTTATCCCCACTCCCTAGAAGAGTGCCTGGTGCATAGGGAGGACAATAAATGTTTGTAGACCAAAGATCCTCTGGTTTGAGCCCCTGCACTTTATAGGTGAGGAAACTGTAGCCCAGATATAACTGTACTAATTATATGGCACGGCCTTCTTGATATGCCTCTACCGGTGTTCTGATGACTGGTCTCCATTTTCAGCAACATTGTTAGTTGTTATTATGGATGTTGGCTGTCTAGCCAGTCTGAATGGTAGTTTGTAGTCAAGCTCAAATGCACCTCCATGAAATCACTAGAGAACAATTCAAGGCAATGGAAGCTTAAGTAATCCATGATCGCATGGTAGAAAGGGAGCAAGCAACAACTGAGGGAATTCAAGATGAGGGAGCGTCTCTGGGGTGTATTGAGAGAAGTGTGACATTGAGATCCCTGAAGGGGAATGTATTTCAGGTGTGGGCGCCACAAGAGTGAGGAGACAGTTACTGGCTGGGTGACTTGGGCAAGTTACTTAACCTCTCTGAATCTTGATTTCCTCATATACAAGATGAGGAAGATGATACCTACCACAATGAGTTGTGAGGATTCCACGAAATAACATGAAAAAGTGCTTAGTAGAGTGACACAAGCAATAAATAGTACTGGGGTTACAACCACGATTCTTCGATCAGATCATAGGAATATGAAGCAGGAAGTGCCTAGGCCAATCAGGATAAAGTTGTGTATGGCACAGAGGGTTGGACTGCGAAATGATAAAATGCAGTGGCCAGATAATGGAGGACACTACATGCCAAGCTGAAGTTTTGGCACTATGAAGTTACGAAAGGATCTTGACCAGGGGACACACAGAACACTCAGTGCCGATGGTTGAAGAGAACCCGAAGGCCGTACAACCAATGGGAGGGAACAGCCTACCATCACCCAGCACCTCCTCAGGTCCCTGCACATCTCCCCATCGCTGCTCTTTCCTTGTCCCATTGCAGTGACCTGTTTCAGGTCCCTGTATCTCCTGGAAGGTCCTTGAGGGCAGGGACCAGGCACAGTCATCCCATCAGAGCTTAGCACAGGCCTGGCACATAGTAGGGTTCCATGAGTGTTTGTTCTACTCTTAATAGCCTAGTAATAACCTAGAGTGACTGCTATGGCAATAATTCTAGTGGGTGATGATGAAACCCTGAGTGGGGTAGTAGCAGTGAGAATGGCAGGGCCAAATCTTACAAAACCTGGAGTGAGAGACAGCGACTGTTGCAGTAATTCTTTTTATGTAGAAAATCAAGAAGACGTGCAACCCAGGCTAAGAGGGAAGATATGGGTCTGAGTCCCAAGTTTGCTCCCGGCTCTGGGTCCTTGGGTAATTTTTAATCATTTTTAATCATTTTGTGGGCAAATGTGGTGCACATGTCAGGGATGGGGGCAGATAGTACATGAGGTAAGAGATGTGAATGCATGCTGAGCATTTCAAAGCTTTGAACCCAAGCTCTGCCACCCAACAGGTGGTTGAGCCTGGATATGTCATTTGGTCTCTCTGAGGCTCAGTTTTATCTAGAGACTGGGCATGATAATGCCTGCTCTACCTCTCAGGGTTGTTTGAAAAGATCAAATAGATTGTGGATATTCAAATGCTTTGGAAATTGTCTAGTGTTTTTAAAATGTAAAGCAGAGTTACTAATATGGTTGTGATTGTTTTCCCCATCCTATTCAATTCAATTCTTTATTTAAAATTTTGAGGGGAATGGCTTTGAAGGCTCAAGCTAGGTCACTTCACACTTATATAGGTTTTTTTCCTTCCTCTATTAAAAGGAGAAATGAAGATCTCAGGTGACTAGGTTTTCCAGCTTTAGGCAGAAATGAAGGGTGAGTGGTCGGTCTGCAGCTCCTGGGCAGCTGGGAGCAGCATGAAACCAGGAAGTCTGAGCCAGTTGATCTTCAGTCCTCCAACCCCCAGGTGAAGCTCCTGCCTCCTCAGAGATCTCCCCACTGCTGTTTTTGGGAGTCAACAACCACAAAGTGCCCCACTCCTCAACCAGAGATTAAAACTGAAGGTTGCCCATCTGAATATTAAATTGTAAATGACTGCAAAATGGGGGTCAGAGCAGAGATGAGAAAGACATTCTTTTAAAGAGACTCAGTGGCTGCAAAAGACTCCGTCGTACTAGACTGAAGGCATTTGAGCATCGTGGGGGCTGGGGTCAGGGTGCTCGTTAAAACTGCAAGCCCTCCCCGGGTGATTCCCATGCAGAACACAGATTAAAATTGTAAGGCATTCCTTAGAGAAAGGGTCAAAAGCAAGGAAGAGGTGGACTTACAAAGGTCAAGTTGACAGTGCAGATCCCAGCACTACGGAGGCATAGAGGAGGGGGTCTTAGCTCACAGACGTGGAATATTTAGGTCCCATGGGCAAGGTCATCCCTACTGTGGAGATGGTTGTGAGTCTCACTAACCAGCCTGATGCCCCTAAGCTTTCAAGTCACCTGGCCATTCCTTGCAATACACCTGTTCCCCACACACTACTCCAGTCACCACTTGGCTTCTGCTTATAAGACATAATGTGCAAACCAAGTTGGCGCAAAGATTCAGGTCCACCTGACAGAAATGTTTCTCTGTGTAATCTAAATAATCTGCACTCTTATTTTATATACTAATCAAACAAAATCAGATGAGGACCCACTTTTGGACGATGATAAATTAACCAGGGTGATAATTAGCCCTCTCCTGAGATCGCCCCACCAGCCAGCAGGCCTTTTCCAGCTAACCATCCCTCCTCTATCTTTGAATTCCTAGCTATCTCACATAATTTGACTCAGTTGTTCTTCTAGCATCACATTTCTCAATTTTGTGCTACCAGCTGGTAAGTTCTCTGAGGACAGCCAAGGTCTGTAACTAAAAACATACTTGCTGAAAGGATCAATCACCTGCCTTGAACTTAAACCCAGAAAGGAAAGGAAGTTCCTGCAATAAAAAGAAACCATGATTTCTTGTCTTGGAATATTTCACTGAGGTTTTGGTACTGAAAAAATAGGAAGCAAATTATATGTGGGTCAATAAGTGAATGGTGAAGCGAATTACAGTATATATATCTGAAAAATACTAATAATATACAGAGGATTCCGAAAGAATGTAGACACATTTTAAGAAAGGAAAAAACTATTAAAATTGTAATACTCAATATATACCGATAGCAAAAGATGAATACAAGTCACATCTGAATTCTGCAATTACAAGAGGTGCTCAAAGTGGTTACCATCAGCGTCCAGACATTTCTGATTATGGCGAACTACTGCTTGAGCAACGTTGACCGAAGCGTCCACTTGTATCGCTGCGCATGCCGTTTCAATTTCTTCCTGAAGTACCACCAGTGTAGCTGGTTTTCCATGGTACACCATATCCTTTAAGATCCCTCATAGGTAGAAGTCAAGGGATGTTAAGTCAGAAGAACATTCTCGAATTTCAAATACCACTTCAAAATGGTCTTGAGCTCCTCAAAACACAACTGTGCCTCTGCCATTTTCTTTGACTGTCCTGCCTATTGCATGGTGACGCTAGCATTCATTTGATTAACGCCATCATTTGAGCGAATGCCGTACTACACATTGCTACCGTAATTCAATTCAACTTCGAAAAGTCATACATAGATAACATCTCTTAAAATGTGTATACATTTTTTGGCACCCCCGGTATATTCTGTGACAGTTGGGGTCCCAGCAGAAAATAGATGGCACAATCAAAATTGGGAAATTTGAAGACAGTTTGATAAAGGGGCCATTTACAAAGGTGTGGACAGAGTTTAGAAAAAGCATCCGAGCAGAGGGAAGTTGTTTCCACCTCCAGTCAAGGCCTGAAGACATAAGTGGGGCCCTACTGGGACATGGACGAGAACACCTGGAGAGGGCCCCCAGACAGGAGCTATGAACTTTGATGGAGGGACTCAGCAGGTCTTCAGTGAGCTGGAAGGGAGGGAGGAAAGAAAGACATATCCCTCAAACCCAACCAAAAGGCAGAGGAGGGCAAAGGGGCACAGAGCAGCCTCCTGGAGCACAGAGTAGGTGAAGGCAGTTGGTGAGAGAATCTGCAGGGGCAAACAGAAGACAGCCAGCACTATGAATTTACTGGGGCGGAGCGGGGGGTGGGGGGTGGGCAGGGCACAAAATTGTAGGTGCACTACAGAGATGTTAAAATATATATCCATTTGAAAACAAAGATCGATGGGAAATCCCCCCAAAAGGCAGTTACTACTGCATGAAGATGCTGGGGAGTGGATTGGGGATTTGGGTGAGATGCAGAGCTATTGGCTTTCAATTATTGATGACGTGGCTATGTTGTTTTTCTAATAAAACATAATCAGTGAAGCAAGCGGAGAAAAAGTGGTGGGGGCGGGGGGAGCAGCCTGTCTTTTCTCCCCTTACTCCAACGCAGCCCCTTGAGGGCCTTGTGGTATCCTTCCAATGGCTTCATTGGACAAACGGGAGAAATGACTTGTTCAAAGTCATAAAGCAGGTTAGTGGCAAGTGGAGGAAATCTGGATCACTCCGTCCTCACACTCGCAGGTTTCCAAACTGCCCTTAACTCTCCATCCATCTCCACACCACCCCTGCCTCCCTTTCCCCCCTCACTTCACCCCCTTCCTTCCCTGTTTTTCTTCTGCTGCCAATCCTAGAATTACCCCATCTGAAGCCTCTAAACAGCCTCACACCCTTAATCTCACAGTCTGAATGATAAATCCTGCAGGAAGGCTCATTCCATTCAAGCCCTTCACACTCTCCTTTGAGTAGCTGGGTGGTCTCTTCCGCTGAAACAGGGGCTGCTTGCCCTTCCTTCCACTTAGCATTCCCCCAGGAGTCGAGGACTTCCTGGGAGCCAGCCATTCGCCTCCCAAACAATATCCAGATACCGCACGGCCCTCCCAACCGCCTTTCAGGGCCAGACCATAAAATAAAGCCGCGTGGGCCTTGCACCCCTGGACGGAATCCTTTGTCTGGATTGGAAACAGCCTGAAAAGATGAAAGGGCCTCCACTCTGACCTCTTCACCTCTTGTTATCTTGTGCCCACTCCCCTTAGCCTCTCTGAAGCAGACAGCAGCATTTTCCCATGGTCACTGGGGCTAACGACGTCTTAACAGCTAGCGGAGAAAGGAATGTGAGGAATGCACCTGCCTGTGGGGTGATTATTTTCATCAAGGACAGGCTGAAATGGATAATGAGGTCAAAAACAAACGCCATCTCTTTCTCAAAGGACTCTAAAGAGAGGCTATTAGATATAGTTCATTAGTTGGGGGGGGGTGGTAGAGAGCTACTTTTTAGACTGCAAGCTTGAAGAGAGATGCAGGCATTTTGCCAAGTTTAGATTTTCCTCCAAGTCAGCAGGGGGCTAAGTTTAGACTCAGATTCAAGCTTTTATATATCTGAGTTTCATTCAGGTACAGACAACAAGTGACATCCTGGACTCAAAGAAGAGATTTGCAAGAGAACCTGTTATAACTATACAAGTGGGGTCCACCATTAAAAACCTAATATCCAGAAATCAAACTTGGAAACTGATAAACCAGAGTTTATATATAAAAATATATTTATCATGTGTTAGTGTCTTTATAAAATGTCCCGTTTGGTATCCCTACCCTTCATCCCTAGGTTTTACCCTAACTTGCAAACTGGAATCTCTGCTTCTAAACCCTTTCCCTTAATGCCTCCTGCATCCAACACAGGTTCATCTTAAACTCAATGTACCCCTGCCCTATTCAAAAACCTCACTGATCACCAAGGTGGAAGGTGAAAAGGTGTGTGCTCCCATAGTGCCCGGGCAGAATAAACACTCCTTTCCCTTCCCTTTTTTTTATATCTCCATAAAATGAAGTCCAAACTCTCTAAATGGCATTTGAAGCTCTGCGAAATCTGAACCTAATTAATTTCCAATCCGTAACATCACCCATTGCACACACACCCCACACGTATATGTAAAAGACCACTTTCCAATAACGTCAACTTGGCTAACCTGGTCCCAAGGCAAATGCTTCCGGCAGTAGCAGTGGTACAATAAGCTCTGCTGAGTATGTTTTGGTTCTTCTTTGGGTTTAATTTTCTCATGGAAAAAAACCCAAACAAACAGAACTTCAGGCTTGGTTCAATTTATGCAGATTCACTTGCTGGAACACTATGGGGGGATAGAGAAGGCCAAAGCCGAATGGCTGACCTCCCAGCGTGCCCTATCAGACAGGAAGGGGCTTGGACGTACACACACACACACACACACACACACACACACACACACACACACGAGAAAAAGCACACCCCTCAAAACACAAAAACAAGCATCCACAAAACAAAGGGAAAAGAACAAACCGGGAAGATAGAGTGCAGTGATTAAGAGCATAAGTGCTTCCTAACCTTGGCTAGTATCCTAACTTCTCTCTAAGTTTCAGTTTCCTCACCAGTAAAATAGCGTTAATAATACCTACCTCTTCCGGTTGTTGTATATTTAAAAAGATGTCAGTAAAGCACTAAGCAGACTGCCTGGCACTAGTAAGTTCTATCAATGTTAGCTTTGATGAGGATGGTGATCTAGACTGATACCAGCAAAAGTTGTTGTTTGCGTAAAAAGACATACTGGCTCTCTGTGGAACACGCTAGACTCCAAGTGCCCGGATTAAGCTGCGCTCACTCTAGGTCTGGAATGTGCTTTCCTCTCCTCTTATCTCAGGACTCCGCTCAGAAGGCCGCCCTCCCAGGGAGGCCTTCCCAAACCAGCCCCTAACCCCCAGCCCAGCAGAACAAATTCCTCATTCCATTAAGGAACCATGGTTCTAGGACAGCATGTTCATGCCCTATAATAATGGCTTGCATATGTTAGTCTCCAGTGTTAGAATATTAACTTCTTGAGTATTCATTTTGGAATTCCCAGCATCCAACACAGTCCCAGATCTAACACGCCCGTGCGCATGCTCAATAATTGTTTAAGGGAAGGGATGAACAAGGAATGAACAAAGGAAAGGCTGGGCCCTGAGGGAACCTGCATGGTTTTACACCAAATCCCATCCACCTAACCTCTCAGCCCTCAGACTTTTGCCCACACTTGTTTGAGAAGAGTCACAACTCCCGGTGGGTTCCTGGAATCTTACAGGGTGTTACTGCATTTTCAGCTGCTGCCTCCATCCCACCTTGTGTGACCTGCTGACCAGCTGGAGATGCCACAAGGAACATGACTCAGGGTGGCAGAAAGATAGTTTAGTACCAGAACTACAGGATTCAGTAAATGTCTGCAAATGGCTCTGTGTAACGTAGTTTATCAAGACTAACAACTTAGTGGGTTTACATTCTCTTTAGCTCCTAGGATGCTCAGAGGAACAAAATGATAACTGATTCCTTTGAATTTTTGTCCAGTAGTCATGAAAGACACCAGTGATCCTGATTCTTCTCCCTACGCTGAGCCTCAGTCCTGAGTATTCATAATGACAGAAGGGCGTCAAAGTCTGTGGTGATGGAATACGACAAAGATATTGGGTCCTCACAGGATACTGGGTGCTCAGTCACGTGACCACCTGTGACACCCAAGTGAACTGACGGGCCACAGGGAGAGCTTCAGGGCCTCCAGACAGGTAATGCAGGGGATAACGAGAGAGGTAGTGTAGGAAATGAAGCCTGGTCTCCCGTCAGATTTGAGTCACTTTAGGGATTCACCACTTACTAGCTATGGTTATATGCGAGTACGTAAACATCTGCATTATGGGAGGATAACCTAAATCAGAGGATGAAAGTAGGAGAATTAGGTGGGACAATGAAACCTATTGTGAACCAAAAAAGGGGTTTCTATGGAAAGTAACCTCACAGGGTGATCTGATCATAAATTCCTAACAGGGCAGGTCACACCCCAGGCATATAGCTTTTGTAGTAAAAGGTTAGTCTTTGCCTTAAGCAAGCCTTGTCCATTGTTCTCGTGCATCTAGGTTAACTCACCTTTGAAATACCAGAAGTAATACCCCTTGAAGGAGGTATTAACCCTCAAGAGAGCACATAATCTTGTTAACTATTCTGTAATCCAATCCCCGCCTTGCTTTCTCCCACCTCCAAACCGTAATATTCCTTATGTTGCCTCCTTAATTTCAAAGGCATAAAAAAAGCTACGAAACTTATTCTCGGGAGCATTTGAGATCTTGCTCCCTGGCACATGTCACTTTGGCTCAAATAAACTCTTAAATAAAAATTTTCTACAGGCTTGGATGTTTCTCACATTGACAATATGTAGTACCCTGCACATAGTCAGTGATTCCTCAATAAAGGTAGTAGAAAGCTATAGATGTATGAGTAAGCTGGAGTAATACTGGCCCAGAAAATAAGCAGAAATTAAGGAACGTGTACGAGGTCTGAGAATTAAGTTCGTGAACTTGTTGCAACAATGTTGCTAACCTTTTTTGACATCAGAGGGATTATTCATTATGAATTTGTGCCAACTGGACAATTGGTTAACCAAGTTTACTACTTGGAAGTGCTGAAAAGTCTGCATGAAAAAGTTAGATGACCTTAACTTTTCGCCAACAATTCATGGCTCTTGCATCACGACACTGCACCAGCTCACACGGCACTGTCTGTGAGGGAGTTTTCAGCCAATAAGCAAATAACTGTATTGGAACACCCTCCCTACTCACCTAATCTGGTCCCCAGTGACTTCTTTCTTTACCCGAAGATAAAATATTGAAAGGAAGACATTTTGATGACATTCAGGACTTCAAGGGTAATATGACGACAGCTCTGATGGCCATTCCAGAAAAAGAGTTCCAAAATTGCTTTGAAGGGTGGACTAGGCACTGACGTCGGTGCATCGTTTCCCAAGGGGAGTACTTCGAAGGTGACCGTAGTGATATTCAGCAATGAGGTATGTAGCACTTTTTCTAGGATGAGTTCACAAACTTAATTGTTGACCTCATATGTCTGTGGGTTGGGAAGGAAGGGAAAAGAGGAATATGGGTAGCTGCTCAGAGATAAATGTTGGTTTCCAAAGGCAAGGGGAGGGGCAGGGACTGAAGTGAAGAGATGGGTAGCAAAAGTAATGAAATCATCTGTCTCGAAGTTTGAGAGTCATCTGTTCATCTAACGCCCAGCCTTCATAGCCGTGCTCCTGCCTTGCCCAGGGCCCTGCCCCACTAGATCCACTAGGATCCTCGGGGAACTTAGGAGAGTCACTCAATTACGATTTCATATTTTAAGATCTGGAGAAAAAACTTTGACATCATTAAATTCCACCGTGTCATTTCATCAGTGAAGCAACTGAAGCCCCAGAGAGAAACTTGCCCAATCTTATCATTCTAGTCCTGCCTCTGCCACTAATGTGCTGTGAGACCTTGGGCAAGTCACTTCTTTCTGAGCCTGCAGTTTCCTCCTCTATAAAATAAAGGGCTTGCAGTATTTAAAGATCTAAGTTCCCTTCAACTCTGACCGTTGCTGTATTAAAGTAATGGTTTCTTCTACCCCTCTGAAGTTTAGACATTAGATTCCTCAACACACACATGCACTTGTCTCACACAAAAGTTAAGAAAAAAGGGCGGAGGGGTAGCTCAGTTGGTTAGAGCGTGAACTCTGGGCAACAGGGCTGCCGGTTCGATTCCCACATGGGCCAGCGAGCTGCGCCCTCCGCAACTAACTAGAATGAGGTCAATGAGCTGCCGCTCAGCTCCTGGGTGGCTCAGTTGGTTGGAGTGCGGGCTCTCAACCATGAGGTAGCTTGTTCGCCTCCTCCACTCCCGCAAGGGACGGTGGGCTGCGCCCCCTGCAACTAACAACTGGCAACTGGACCTGGAGCTGAGCTGCGTCCTCCACAACTAAGATTGAAAGGACAACAACTTGACTTGGAAAAAGTCCTGGAAGTACACACTGTTTCCCAATAAAGTCCTGGAAAAAAAAATAAGAAAAAATATGTTTGGGTAACTCTCAAGCTCACTTAATTTTAAGCGAGTGCGAGTCTTCACCAGGGATAAGGACAAGAGAGGGTGGTCATGCAGAACTGCCAGGGGAGACGCGGCTCCTGGGCGCCTGCCCGGCGTGCCCAGTCTGTGATCCCCTCACGTCACTGCAGGGCTCCTCAGAGCTGGCAGCCCTGCGGGGATAAGTAAGGCCAGCGATCGCACCTTACATGGCCATCCCCGAGGCCTCCCGGAATCCCTGGGATTACGCAGACTTCTGGAAGACTTGGAGCAAGTGCACGTCACCTGCTGCCGCCACAAGTGTGCCTGGGCTTCTGCAGCCTCTGTCTTGTGACTGAGGAATTTGTAAATGGAAGCTCTGAACTCACACAGAAGAAAATGTCTCCCTGATGTCACACAGTTGCTGCCAATTCATCAGCTCAAGCTAAAGGTCAGAGAGGGGGAAGCCACTGCTGTAGGGTCCTGCGGCTGCTCCCTCCGTTGGGGCTTCCCTTCCAGCAGGCTGCGCGCCAGCCACCCGGGCCAGCCGTGGAAGCCAAGCCCAGGGCTGTTTGCATTTCCAGGGCACGCACAGAGGCTGTCCTAACACCACTTAGCTGCGTCTGCCCTTCCCTTTGCACATTAACCAATTCATCCTTCCAGACCTCTCCTGCCACCACCGCTCTCTTCCACAGTCAGGGAGTACCTTGGAACCTTGATACAATGCTGTCCTGAGGGTCCTTCCCTGGGGTCACTTCAGGGATAAAACCAAATTGCATAGGGTTTCTTTTGGTATTTTAATAACTAAATGCACTGGTCAGAGAGCAGACTACAAGTGTGCTGCTTAGGGGGACAGCCTGCTTCCCCTGCTTTCTAGTAGTGTGATATTTGTGCGCGATTTAACCTCTCTGAGCCTGCCTCCTGACCTGGAAGGTGAGGATAATAAGAATGCTCACCTCACAGTGGTTTCCTGAGGATTCAGAGGGAAGCACCGGTACAGAGCGTGGCACGTCGTAAGTACTCCAGAAATGCCAGCTTGGAACCAACACTCACAGCTATAACCGGACAAGTTACTTAATCCCTGAGTCTTAATTTCCTCATCTGTCCAACGGGGGTCGTAGGCATATGTAATTGACAGGTCCCTGGGAGGACTCAGTGAGAATGAATGTAGATCAATTAACACATCACCTAGCACTGAAAAAATAAATGGTAGCTGCCGGGACTATCACCTTCATCAATCAAACTGTGATCTGGAGGGAAGGTCCTATGTATTCCTTATAAAACACCTTCTCAAAGCCTGACAGAGCGCTTGGCCCCCTACAATCGTAATACAGAGTTAAAAATGAGAATAAAAAACACGTCTATGGTCAAACGTGGACACAGGGAAAAAAATTTAATTAGTGTTAGAGTTTTTCCCTCTTTGGGGGATTGTTTTCAATCCTGGCCTAAGTTTCCAGGGAGAAGGAGATAAGAGAAAAAGTTACATGGGTAAGAGAGGATTAACTGCCGTGACAGCAAGGAGACAGTAAATGGAAAATGAAGTGACGTCAAGGATGAGGAGGAGGCTGAAATAACTGAGTAATGAGAGAGCAGTGGATTTCTCTAGAATTCAAAGAGCCCCAGACTAGTTCTCTACTTCAGATGTAAAGAACAGACCTGGAACTACGACAACAACGGCCACCACCTGGTCAGAGTGGCTCCCTGCGCCCGCCCGCCGGGTGCTGCTGGTGGGTCTCCCTCTTGGACACCCGTGAAGCCCCCACACTCGGACTTCTGCAGTCAGTGGCTGACTGGAGGCTGCTCCTCACCCACCCTGCTGTCTGCCCTGCCTCTCCTTCCCCCCTGGTGCTCCCCATCCTGCACTTCTGGGCACAGGGAAGTTCTAGATGAAGCTCTGATAAGGGTAAAGGTGAGGTTTCTCTTCTGGGTTCCTCTCATTCCCTGCTCTCCCCCAAACAGGTGAGCCCTGGCAGGAAACACCTCATTCACAGGGTGTACTCCTCCTTAGCCTCTCCTGACCAGCCTTTCTCTTTCCCTTAAGACAAAGGTGTACAAGGATCCCAGTTTTCTCTTTCTGGGTGGCATTACTATTTTAATGACAAGATTAGAGATTTGACATAAATATATTCTGTAAACATTTCCTGAGCCTACCTAATTGCCAGGCACTATCCTTGGCCCTTCCACTTTCTCCTGAGGGCTGAGGCATCAGTTTCCCAGATGCTTCAGATAGGAAATCTTGGACAATCCCAGTGCTTGACTCTCCACACCCTCTTGCCCTTCAAATCCAGGCAACGGCCAAGTGTGGTGAGATGTTTCTTCTGCCTTCCATACATGCTTCTCCCTTTCTGTTGCCACTGGCACCTCGCCTCTGCCCTCTCTTGTCTGTCACTTGTCCCTTATTCACAAGAGCCCCTGCCTCCTGCCTTACCTATCCTGTACAACCACCTCATCTGCTTAAAAGCCCCCTTCATCACATCATCCCCCCCACAGCTTCCAACCTTTCAATGGTTTCCCCCCATATTTCATTCAAGGTCCTGCATAGCCCGGCCCTAACTCTCTGGAGAAGGATATATTCATAGAGCCTGCTTTACCCATGAAAGGGATTTCGAGGAGGGAAGGAAGAGGGGGTTCCAGGGTACCCATCTGACCAGAAGTCTTTGCATACAGAAGGCCCTGGTGTGATGTGGCTGGGACAAAAATCTGAATCATAGTCAATGAGGGCAGCCAAATTCCTATCTGGGAAATCAGGGCAGTCTGAAGGGTGAGGACAAGCTGTAAACAGAATGAGTAATGAAGTCAGAAGCTGGTGGGGACCAGATCATGTCTAGATGCAGTTCAAGGAAACGGAAATGGTACAGGACTGAGGTTGTGAATTGAATTATAAGAAGGTATTAGAGACCTGCTATGCTGCTCTAATAGGAATGGGAGTGGAAGGAGCAGCCCGTGAAATCTCCCTTTCTTCTGGCTTTGCTCTTTTGTTTTTCATGTCCATGTAATGCCCTGTCTTCCCTGCTACCCATGGTTTCCCACCCTTCACATGGCCCCAGCACGGCTGAATGACTTGTCCCAGGTTGCAAGGTGGTGTCCCCAACTCCCACCTAATAGAGGACATGCTAGGGAGGCGAGCTCAAGTCATGTTGATGGGCTGGCCAATGACTTCACAGCTCCATGTCTCAGATTCCTCATTTGTAAAGTGAGGATCATAATTACACTATTTCATAACAGGGTTATATAATAATAACTCTACTACGAGGATTAGCCAAGCAAATATTTGTAAAATGCTTAGAACAGTGCTTGGCACATAGTAAATGCTGCATAAGTGTTAGTTAAATAAAAATAAGGTGCCCAGCTGGTATACAGGGCCAGTACTCCACGTCAGTTCTAATTTTAACATTCAAGTCCTTAGATCCTCCACCACGAAGGTCAGGAGCAGGTTATGATAGCCTAAGCTGACTACAGGACTTTCAAAAATTAATTTTCATTTCAACTAAGAATAGAAAAACATGCTGTTGACTTATTTTACTTGGGCACACAGGAAATATCATTTGGGTTACTACCTTTACCTGCTCTTAGGAAACCACTAAGAAGTCCAGAAGGACCAGTTCAAATAATAGTACCCCTCCCAAATTTATTAGACCTTGCCAAAAAAAAAAAAAAAAAAAGGTCACACTTAGAAAATATGAGTGTTAAGAAGGAACAGCATGGGTTAGGGAAGCTCGGTTGAGTCTGGCAAGGTTCAAGGCTACAGCTTTCATCGGGAAGGTAGCCGAGAGCAGATAATGCAAAAAGGAGGACATATAATAATATTTATTTTTTGCAAACTGTTGGGGGGAGGGCATTGGGAAAGGAGAGGGAGAATATGAGTGTATGGTTTGTAAAATGATAAAAAATGGACAGTGTATTGTAGCTCAGTAGCAATTCAAAGGCGATAGTGCAAGTCTGTTTGCTCTAGCAATCTATCAAACAGAAATCTTTATTAACTGAACCTCTCACGCGACTACAATATGGTACTAATAGATGTTCGAAAATGATGGCCCTGATAGACTGTAAAATCTTAAACAGCTTTCTAAAACAGGGAGAAAAAAAACAAAAAAAAAGATTAAGTGAAGCTTGGTATGGTTTGTGACAAGCGTATTTGATTGTATTCTAATTTTTTGAAAACAAGCAATATTTTTGTCATCTGTAGTATGTGGTGATTTATATGCCATCTAATAACTTTCTATCCATCATAATATTAGAACAATACATTGCCTGATTATGGTTGGTATCAAGGTTTAATAAATACACTTTTTCTCTAAACATGCTTTTCCACCCCCTATGCTTTAAGGCCTGTCTCTCTGCGAGAGCAGGATTTTATTTTTGGTCCCGATTTGACCCGATGGTCTTCCACGGTTTTTATTCTTCCCTAAAAAAGAGGGCATCACTGGCCTTAGGAATCACTTACCCTGCCTCACACAAGTTCCATTCACACTCGGGGTGGAGGTTCTGAGGTGGGTGTTTTCTTTTTCATAACAGACAACAAGGAAGGATACCTGTCTGGGTAGAATTTTAAAAATAAACACATCTCTTGGGAGGAAAGGTCCTCCCAAGAGCAGGGCCAGCGACAATTGTGTGGTGTGGAGCACGTGGCTTAATCAGAACAGAAACGGAGCCTGCCAGGACTGCCCTGGGGACGCCGGAGACACAAAGCAGAATTTGGATTGTGCCTGCAGGGTCCGGGATCCCTCATCCACATAGGAGGTCCACCCGCCTTTTCTAATTACCTTCCCATTCCTTTCCCTCCCCTTCTCAGCCCGCAGTTCAGGGCTCTGCATACCACAGGGGTCAGACAGAAAATAAAATCCATACATGGACTCCATCTTCGGGTCACAGAATTTGGTTAACAACTCAGACTGAAGATGGCCCCACTCCCACCTCCCTTCCCCACCACGAAATGTCTGCTTGTAAACACCAGTCACTTAGTAACACCCTCCATCGGTCCCCTTTGGGCTATTATTCATCACGGACTAACCTTAAACCAACTTTATCTTCACAGGCCTCCCCCCAGAAGAGAGGAAATTCCACAGCTCTGACGTGATGTGAAACGTGATCTGCACGCCCCAACACTCTTTCTTTCTCACTCTCCCCAGGCAGTTCCCAAACTAGGTTTCCCTGGCCCCTCTCAGAGGCCTTCTCCCATCCCTCTCCACACTGCCCCCCTCCTTCATTCCCTCTCCATTTTACACACTGTAACCTGATAGGCTGGAAATGCAGCTTCTTTCATCTTCCATTTCCCACATCCTGAAAATCTGAAGAGAAGGAGCCCACCCAGATAAAGGAATTCCAAGTATGTGTACCCCCCACCCCCTTTAGCTTCATTCACAAAGCAGATTACTAATGACCCGAGGCTCCAGGGAGGCCCTACTCCCCTCCTACCCTCTCACCCCTGCCTCCAAAGAGTTTTTACTCATTCCACGTCCTTACTCCTCACTGGCACAAAAGCCTAAGTCCACACGCCCAGAACCAAAAATTAACTTTTCCTTGGACTCTGATCCTAAGAAATGCTTTCAAACTTCACTCTGATTGGGACTGGAAAGTCTAGAAGATTCGGTTTACCATTCTTCTGTGCCCTCGTTAGCATTTCTAGATAAGAGGGCTCAGGGAAAATGTGTTGTTGGATGAGAGGGAAGAGAGATAAATGTAACATGTGATGTTTCAAAGAGACCCGCTCATGGCTTTGGGAAAGAGCATAGGCCATTCTAACACAGAAACATTTCTCTCCAACAGAAATTGTTTTGAGACCAGAGGAAAAGATGCTTATTTGAGGGTATAGGTAGAGAAGGGTGGCGGGGGGTGCCTATACGACTGTGTGTTTGTGGAGAGAGGTTCTGGTAACATTTTTGTTAATTTTAGTTGAAATACCCTATTGCAGTTCTTCAGTACCTGGAAATTAACAATTACAAAATGTGCTTCTGGTCGGTTCTTGAGTCACCCTGTCCTGAGTTCTGTCGCTGACAGGGAAACTGAGGGCAAGGACAGCTTCTCTGACCCCAACGCCCAAGCATCCCCTTCCATTAAGGGTGATAAACTATCTTATCCATCCTTCAGGAGGGTGTGAAAGCTGCTTTGAATCTGTACCAGCTCTGAGATAACCAGTTCCCTGAGTGCACTAGTCACGGCATGAAACAGGATTTCTTGTATGAAGAAGTGCTCCCCATCCTGATACTGAGGAGTATATTTAATAGATTACTAATCCATATTGTTCTTGCAAACCAGGATACTTAGCTGACTTGTTGAACGCACTAGCATTGGACCAAAACTATGCTCAACTCTGGGCGCATGTTAATGCACTGGGTCATACTACCGTGTTTCCCCAAAAATAAGACCTAGCCAGACAATCAGCTTTAATGCATCTTTTAGAGCAAAAATTAATGTAAGACCCGGTCTTATTTTACTATAAGACCGGGTCTTATATAATGTAAGACCCAGTATAATATAATATAATATAATATAATATAATATAATATAATATAATGTAAATAACATAATATAATATAATAAATATATAATGTAATACTGGCTATAATATAATATAATACCAGGTCTTATATTAATTTTTGCTCCAAAAGACGCATTAGAGCTGATTGTCTGGCTAGGTCTTATTTTCGGGGAAACACGGTATTGCCCAAGAAGTCTCATGGAATTCCAAGAAGAATTCAAAAGACTTGACCTGGAAGATGCAGTAGTGGTGATAAGAAATAAGACTGTGGGAAAACGGCCACACGGCAGCTCCACAGGTCATCCCAATGGTGTTGAGAAGTCTGTCTACTGCAGCTCAGCTCCAGGACTGGCCGCAGTCTGCGGTCCTCATGGGAGTGAGTGCAGCCTGCTCTCGGTTGCCCCCTGGTAATGGGCTCCTCCAAAGCTCCTCATCCTTAGACAAAAGCCCCACAAAGTGTTGGCTTTCATGACTGCAACTTGGAACAGGTATTCTCTCTGGGCCTCAGTTTCCTCACCTGTAAAATACTAACTAACCCTCGCTGAAAACTGTGATCCCGAGACTGGCGGCAAGGCTTCACTTGGGAGCCAGCCGGAAACGCAGCATTTCAGGTCCCACAGCCCAGCCTCCTGCGTAGGAACAGGACCCCCAGGCGACTCTTGTGCACATTCCAAATGGAGAGGCTCTGGCCCAGATTCGGGATCTCTAGTCCTCTTTTGAGTTCTGAAATTGGCTGATCTCATTAAGTGGTTTCCAAGGAAATTTTTCTTCTCTGATAAATGGTTTTCCTTCTTTCTTCCGCCTCCAGTCTTGGCACATTCTCTCTCCCCTGCCAAGGAACTCAAGTTTCAGTAGACCTCGGATTTGCATGAGGAACTTGTTTAAAATACTGAACCCAGGACGGCCCGTTGGCTCAGGTGGTTGGAGCGCGGTGCTCCTAACGCCGAGGTTGCCGGTTCGATTCCCACATGGGCCAGTGAGCTGCGTCCTCTACAGCTAAGATTGTGAACAACTGCTCTCCCTGGAGCTGGGCTGCCGTGAGCAGCCAGAGGTCGGCGTGAGTGGCCGGCAGCCAGCATGAGCTGCTGTGGGCGGCCGACCAACGACTGGTGACAGACTGCCTCAGCCTGGCGGAGCGCAAGGCTCATAATATGAGCATGGGCCAGGGGGCTGTGTGCTACACAACTAGACTGAGAAACAACGCTTGAACTGGAGTGGGGGGAGAGGTGTCATACAGGGACTCAGTTCCCGCTCCCCGCACAAGAACGCAGGATATGCCCCAAAAGGAATACCAGCAAAGCCATGGATACGGGGTTCATACCACTACATTCTTGATGGAGGCTGGTTGAGACACAAAAGCAAACATCAGCCAGTACCCCAACAAGGGGTCTTCCTGCGCCCCAGTCTCGCTGGTGGCCGGGCGAGACACAGGAAGTAGGATCCACATGATCCGCAATCTGCCATCCGTGCTTGCTAACCCCACTTGTTAGCCGCAATCCGCAGTATGCTTCTCTGCCAACCAACCAACCCCACTTGCTAGCTGCAATCTACTTGCTAACTGCACTTACTAGCCGCAATCCGCCATCTGCTTTTCTCCCAACCCCCTTGCCAACGCAGACATGGCAGTTATATTAGTGGCTAATGGCTAACCAGTAACATCTGATGGCCACCCAGCCACAGCGGATGGCCATCTAATAACCAAGCCAGCACCTTTCCACGTGAGGCCAAGAGCCTGGAAACTGCTCTCTGGGACTCTGTCCCCACAGTGAGGGATGCGGGAGAAGCGAGGTGGGGGTGGGGAAGAAAAAAAATACTGAACCCAATCAAGAAACGCACTGAGTCGGACTCGGGTGGGACTAGAGAATCTGCATTTCAGCCAGCTCTCTCCCATGGTTCTAGAGATCATGGTCCCCAGATCACATTTGTCTTTCCTTTAACTTTTTATTATAGAAAATTTCAAACATATACAAAATAGTAATAATGAGCAATTATGTTTCAATACCCACCTTCAACAATTATCAACTCAAGGCCAATTTTATTTCACTTAGATTATATTTTTTAAAAAAACCTTCACATCTAGCTCTTCCCCATATGAGAACATAGTGAGAAGACATCTCCATATCTGCAAGCCTGGGAGACAAACAACTGACAACGCAGTACCCTGATCTCGGACTTCCAGACTCCAGAACGGTGAGAAATGAATGTCTGCTGTTTAGCTCCCATCCCACCAAAAACAAACAAAAAACCTTCACATCTAGACCCTCCCATTCTTGGTTCCCGGTTCCCTTCTTCTGTTGCTAGTCTGTTAAGGCTCAGCTTGTTCTCCTTGAGGGCGTGTCCTATTGTCTTGGAATCCCCAGTAGCAACGCTGTGCCTGGCACGCAGAGGCACTCAGTAAATGAGTACAATAGGACATTTAAAAGAATTTTAAAGGAAAACATAAATTATCATCTACCTGGATGGCTTAAACTGGAGGTAAACAAGATTATCTGATCTCTCATTTTTAAAATTCTTTGCCTGTGATTCCTTTTTCAGTTAAAGAGATCAAGGCATCAAAAAACATCTTACCAAGTGAAAGAATTGGGAAAAAATTTCCAGAAGTCTTAGTTTACATTCCTTTCCTTCTGGTCTTAACATTTTCTAAAAGATTTTGTGTCTGTGGACATGTGGTAAGAGAAGGTAGGAAAATACCTCTGGGGAATGAGGATATTGTCTCACGGCCTTTGTTTTACTCTTTAACCTAGTAATAAATCTCTTAAAGCTCCTGTGGTATTCGGAATATCCTGTACGCGGCAAGGTCTTCCCACAGTTGTGAAAAGAATTCAAGTTTACTAAGTGGGCAGAGCGCTGATATCCCAAAGGCACAGTCCAGCCCTTTTCACCTACTTGCTAATTACAAAGGCGAAATCTGAGAATTTGGATGAGTATGCTAAATAATAGGAGGGAAAGCGAGGGAAGGCAGGACCAAACTGAGAAAAGAACTCTGCAGTTCCAAAACTCAGAACAACAATCAAGGGAGAAAGCAGTAATTAGGCCTGATTATCATGCAAGGCAGCCCCAGTGAAATTGGAATGTAGCCGGAGAGACGAAAGGCTGGATGGAGAGTTTGCTGCGCTGGAGACAGGCTTTGATGTCTGCAGGGAAGGTTGTGTTTCATTCAGCCATCCAGCCAACCAAAAAAATGTTGCAAGAGCAATATGAAACCTTCTAAAATGCAGCATAAGGCAAGCTGAAATGAGAGCAAGTGGCTGGGTCCGAGGTCTCCTCGTGAGTGTGTGTTTGTGTACTTATACGCTGCTTGTCTCAGATTTACTGCTCCAGCCTCTAGGATCTGTCAGAAGACAGGAAACGAGAGAAGGAGAGCACGCTCGACTATGAACTCAGCATCCGTGGCTTAGCAGATTCTTATGACAAGGGAGAACATATCTCAGCTCGGGGCAGCTTTTTTACCTGCTGTGGGGAGAAAGCAAAGGAAATTGAGGTAAATGACTGCGTGTGCCCTGGGAGGCCTGGAACTATGATAACAGATGCAGATGAAGTCATGTGAGGCTGCCAGCTACCATAGCTTTTATACCTACTGATACAGGAAGAAGAAAATGAGCCAAGAAAGTAGGCTAATCTCTCAGAGAAACATAAAATAGGTAGCAAGTAGCCTTTTTACACCTTTCACTCTTAATTGCTTCAGGCCCAGAGCTGCGAAGCACAAGGAATTCCTTGTGTATCCTCATCTTACCTCTCTCAATCTCTTAGGGGTATTGCCTGTTCTAATATATTGATTATGTATCTAAGTTAATTGCTCAGCAAGGTACACTCCCAAATGTTCATTTCCACGCAAGTGACTTTCAATACAACTTGGTATTGGGACGCGATCAACTTTTTACTAAACCACTGACAGCAGAACAATAGGTTTGTAGTAAAATGTCATGTTATTGTTTCATTTATTCACAGGGTGCTCACCATGGAAAGCAGGGTGTGCAATCTTGATTTTGCATTAAGAAAGTCCATGAAAACACAAAAATCTTACGTGGGAGACTAAACGCAATTTCTGTTTCTTAGGGATTACCAAAAGAAGACCCACTCACCACTCCGCTACACCATCCAGACACATAGTTCATTTCTTTTCAAAAAAGATGAAGTACGTTGTTGATCACATTATCTTGAAGGAAATAAAAGAACATTTATTACATATCCAACACATCACTTCTTGGGTTTATTTTAGCCTTTTCCTCTGAGTTTGCAATGGACCATCCACAGAATCAGCTATTTTTTGCTATGATTTCTTCTGTACTGCAGTTTACCCTTAAGATCTGTATAAAATAATAGTGACATATTTACCATAAAGCAAAGAGCCCATAGAATAACTACATATACAAACCTATTATATCTATCACTACTGACTGCTACTACAAGAAATTACGTGAGTGAAGAATGATGCTTTGATGTAATAGGCTGTTTTTTTCCCCCAGTGTCACTTGGTTTAGGAGAAATTCTACTTGATCCCTTCTATAAAATTCCCTGAAATTACTCTTGTAGTGTGAAGCATGAATTTAGGATAAATTGCACAAGATTGAAAATACCCTTTCAGTTATCTTATATAATATTTGAAAATGAATTGTGGAGTTTTGTTTTCACTCAGCTCTAAAAGAAAGAGGCGAGAAAGAGGAAAAAAGAGTCTTAACAGCTGCGTATTTTTTTTTTTTTAAATAACAAGAAAGTAGCATTCCCCAGAATTTCCAGTAAAACCCGTAAGATTTAGGCAGTTCATCCCTAAAGTATGTGTGGGATGCTGGGAGCTCCTTGGCTTTTCCAGGCAACCCTAACCCCCCAACCCCCCCCCCCAAAAAAAAACCTCCCCACAAAAAAACAAAAGCAGATGGGCTGCATCTGAACGAATCAAACTCCCTAGGGGCCAGAGCTCTCTGCTCTAAATGCTAATAGAGTGAGTAATCAGAAACCTACATTTGGTAAATTATTTATCTTATCTCTGGAACTCAGCAAAGCATCGGAGACAGTAACTTCTGTAGAAAGATGTTGTTGGTCAAGAACTCCAGCTGGAATTTGTACTTTTACTAGAAAAGGGAAAAGTTCAGAGACCAGAGACTCATGAAGCAATAATTTTTTTTAAATGACCAAAGGCAAAGCCAAGGAAAACTGACTTCACAGTTCTGTGGAACAGATCTGGTTCATGTTTTTTCTGATGGGCCTTACGTTCCATCCGTATTAGGGTAACGGCAAAGCAAACCCATAGATAATAAGGATCCCTGAAGAGCTGGGAATAGGTGCCAGCACTCCCCATCTCCACTGTTCCCTCGCAAAGGGCGGCCAGCCAGACTAACCGGAAACAGTGGTTCTGAAACCTGAGCTTCTTGCATCAAAATCACCTGGAGGGCTTTTGCTGGGCCTCACCTCCAGAATTTCTGACTATGTAGGCTTGTAGGGGCGGGGCCTGATCATTTGCACCTCAGCGTTTTGAACAAGCTCTCAGGTGCTGCTGTTGGTGGTTCAGGGACCACACTGGGATAACCACTGGCCTTGAGAGTGGAGTCTTTCTACAATTTGGTTCGATTTCTGTAGAATCTAAGCTCCCTCCCTCAGGATGAGGTATGGAGATTTGGAGGTTTAATGGCTATGATTCGGATTTTGACAGTAAAATTAACCCTAGAAATGAATCTTAACATTTTCACCAATTTTACAAAAAATACGAACTTGATAAATCAAGTCCACCGTGTTTAACGTTATAGAGCACATACATGTGTTTTATGTCTCCATAGTTCCAGTTTTGAGTTCAATAGAATTAAGCAAATAGAAAAGTAAAGGTTTCATTTGAATAAGTGAACAAGTGTTTGTACGAGTCACATTCACATTTATAAACACATCACATTTTTTGTTTTGCCTCTATACAACTTCAGTAGTTCATGCATACTGTGAACTCCACTTTGATGAATTGAATTGTGAAATAAGAGGAACCCAAATGATTCCTTTCCCTTTGCTATTGTGGGAGCTAAAATAATAAAATGCTTTTCCTCCCGCCTACTAAGTTCTTCTAGCTGGGCTAATAATCAAACGAACAGGGACAGATTAACAAGAGAAAATCAAATTGTAATACGTGTGTACGGGGAATTCACATAAGCATGACCGTTCCAAGGACAGTGAAGTAAAATTGGGTATATATGTAATTTTGGACAAAAGAGAAAAGGTGTAGAATGGGGTCTTAGATTTTCAATGTGAAAATGGGCTATTTGCAGGTAATTGAGGAAGAGCAGAAAACAGTGGCAGGTAAATTTTTGCTAGGCAACCCAGAAAACAAGGGGGGGGAGGTCAGGATTTGGTCTGACAGGCTCCTGCTTGGAGTCTTCCTTAGTGCCAAGGTGATTGTATTAATGTTCCCTTCATGAATTGGGTTTTTCCTCCTGAATCTCTTAGGAAAGAAAGGGAAAAGGTCAATGGTCCTTTCTGAGTCTTTTGTTTCTTAATAACCAGCTTAAAATCAATATCCCAAAAGGCAGCGTTAGGATGGCTTTTTGGTCCCTTCCATTTCTTTTCTTCAAACAATAAATGTATTTAGAGCACATATTGTATATATGGATAACGTACAAAAATATAGTGGGGGTTCACCCAAAACATATACAAGTGGATGGACACTTTGGTCAACGTTGCTCAAGCAGTAGTTCCCCATAATCAGAAGTCTCTGGATGCTGATGGTAACCACTTTGAGCACCTCTTGTAATTGCAGAAGTCAAACGTGATTTGTATTCATCTTTTGTTATCAGTATATATTGAATATTACAATTTTAATAGTTTTTTCTTTTCTTCAAATGCGTATAGATTTTTTTTTTTGGCACCTTCTGTATAAGACAGGTTGTTGACTCTAAGAGGAGATGAGACCAAGTAATATAAACCACATGAGTTAGAGAAATTCCCCAGCAAGTGTGGTGGCCACGGATTGCTTTTATCGAAGGTGGTACTTGAGTTGGGTCTGTTCAAAAATCCTTCTATGGCTTCTTGTCACCCTTCAGATAAAATTCATACTCGTCAGAATGACACACACAGCTCTTTGTGATCATTTATGTTTACCTGTTCAATTGGATTTCTCCCCACTCCTTTTTTACCCCAGGGCCACACTCAGCAACAAGGTTAAAGTCTGTGATTATGTGAATTTCACATGTAATACAATTGACCATTAATCCTCTACCGAGCACCGGCTCCCTTTCACAAATGGGGGCAGACTGAAGATCTCTTTGGAGGGGGTCTTGTGCGGGACAACTGAGAAAGGACTGCCTCGTGATTACTTGAAATTCACTTCCGTGAGGTGAGCAGTCAGTTGTGTACATGATGAGCTTCGTTGTCCTTAATTTGAGTGCTTTTTGTGACAGCATGGATACAACTGAAAAATAACCATTTTTCTTTAACGTCACAATAATGTGACCTTTTCCTCTATTTTGTGCTTATAAGATTTTTGGACCCTACTTACTACCATAAGATAGGTTTTTCTGTCCATGCAAAATCTTGCCTCTGGGTGTTTACACATGCTGTTCCTTCTTGCTGAAATTTGAATTTCCCCATCCTATCCTTTAGTTGATTCCTCTCTTTCTATTTGTGTTTCAGGACCGGCCTTAGGTGCTACCTCATCTCTGAGGCCTTCCTGGACCCTGGAGATCAGATTCAGAGGGTGTCATAGCTTGCTTTGTATAGTTTGTCCTAACTCTAATCACTGTAGAGTAAGTGTTTAACTGTGTGAGAGGTGCTCACTAAACGTTTATGAAGAAAGAGAAAATGGAAAGGAAACAAAAGCAAAGAGAGATGGGAAAATGTCAGTTTCACTCTGGGGACGGCAAGTTCTATCTTGCCCTTACGCTGTCCTCACTCATAAGAAAAGAAAGACATGCAATTATCAGCAGAAGACCTCTAAATAACTGGGTCTTAGTTTCCTTATCTGTAAAATTGGGAATAATGACAGTACCTGCCTCACAGTGTGGTGGGGGAGTGTTATACAAGGCACGGAGCATTCTTTTTGGCACACAGAAGAGGGCGTGATAAATGTTAGCCATTATTTGCTATAGTAGATTAATTCCATACTTTTATGGGGCGTCATGTGACTTACTAAGGTGATGTTTCACAGGTACCTGAGTGAGTAATTGGGATCAAACCTATTACTAAAATGTAGACACAAGATCTCTGACAGATATAGGTGGTACTTTGAGGTTTTTCTGTGTTACTGATGAATCAAACAGTTGAACAGTTGAGCTGAACAGTGAGATCTCCTGGGACTGAGATGGGGGAAGCGGGAGTGCACGATCTCTGTCTCTATATCAAAATGGCTTCACGGAGGGAAGTAGCTTTGTTTTGAGTTCTCCAGAGGGCATGATTAAGACCAAATGAAGGGAGGTGACAGAGAAACAGATTTTAATTTACCATTTAAAAGTTTCCCAACAAATATAACTGTATGGAACAGGCTGCCTCATAAGGTAGTAAACTATTTATTTTTAAAGATTTTATTGGGGAAGGGGAACAGGACTTTATTGGGGAACAGTTTGTACTTCCAGGGCTTTTTCCAAGTCAAGTTGTTAATCTTTCAATCTTAGTTGTGGAGGGCGCAGCTCAGCTCCAGGTCCAGTTGCTGTTGTTAGTTGCAGGGGATGCAGCCCACTATCCCTTGCGGGAGTCGAGGAATCAAACCGGCAGCCTTCGGTGTTAGGAGCACAGAGCTCCAACCACCTGAGCCACCGGGCCAGCTCAGTAGTAAACTTTTTAGTAGCGATAATCAGGGCCTGGGTAATTAAAACGGATGTTCTAGGATCCTCAGCTTTCAGATTCTTAATTCTGAAATACAAAAGGCTGTTAAGCTTCTGTTAAAACCGTGAACTTGGGAGTTCAAAGACTTGACTTCGAATCCCAGATTTGCCCTTTGACTATGGGGTAATCACTTAACCTATCTTTGCCTCAGTTTCCTTGTCTGAAATAGGAATAACAACATCTAGTTTCCTCAGTATCAGAGGATTAGATTTTTAAAAATAGGTATATACTTTAGCACAGTTAATATAGTTAACACCCAATAAAAGGCAACTATTTTTATCAGGTTCAATGCTCTCATGTGTGTGCTCATATAAATTCATATCTATGTCTAGGATCTTTTCACCTGTAAAGCTTAACTGTATATTACCAGTCCTTTCTCAGTGTTCACACGTTCCAGCTCACTCATTTTGGTTAATCTAGGTACTAGTCACTCATCTATCCCCAGAGACTTGGTAGAGAACTATTTTCCTCTAAGCCCAGGGAGTATGTGCTTTCTGGGTAGGTTCCAGAGTAAATGCCCTTTTCCTTTAAATGACATAAATAATCCAGTCACTGCTTCCAAGCTCTGTTAAGAAGAGGAACAGACCTGTTTCCTCTAGTGTCCCCTGAGTGCTGATAACTGGATGCCAAGGAGTTGGCCAGATCATGTGGGATAGGCAGCTGTCTACATGGTGTAATTTGAGGGGTTTGAGGAAATCCCCCTGCTTAAAATATCTTCCTCCAATGGCCGGGACACATGCCTGAAATGTATTATTTATTCTTCACAATAAGGTGTTGCTGAAATGCAGTTGTTATCCAGGAATGGGCTCATTTTCAGCCATTTGCATTCATTAGCACCTCAGTTCAAATGATCAGATTAAATTATCAGTTCATTGAGTAGAGTCCCAAAGATAAGCAGACACAAGACAAATAAGTTTTAATGAGGGAAACTGATTCCTAAGGGTTAGAAATATGGGGCACTGGGCCACTGAGGTGAGGGGCTGTGTGGATGGTTAGGACAGTTTGGGGAGAGCATGAAGCGCCCAAAGGCAGGAGAGGGGAGATGTAAAAGTGGATTGGAAAGCCTCTGAACGCTATTCCAGGATTTCTCTATTTTAAATATTACTATAATTGAAAACATTTAAAAAATAATACTCCTCTCCCCTTTGGGGTATTTTCTTAGATTATTTCCCCAAAGTGAAAGTCCCAGGTTAAAATTAAAGTTTTGATTGCACGATGCCCAAATGCTATAGAGCTACCAGTTTGATGTAAGAATACTTGGATTGAAATCCAACCCAGTCTTTGTATAATTTGTATAATTGTTCTTGCAGACGGCCATTCATTCTTTCATTCAACCAAAAGTTGTTGAGCTTATTGTAAGTGCCAGATGCCATATTAAGCTCTGGGGATACAAGACGAAATTAGCAATCCCTAACTTCATACAGACTAATTATTCATCAATTTGAGACAATTTAACTATTCTTGAGTGTTGTATCTTGTAGAATGTGGAGTCAGTCTACATTCCTGACATTCTTATTTTTTTCTCTTATTTTTTTCCCCTCTTGACTCTTCAGTTCCTTTCTCCTGAAAAATACCTATTGTCATTTTATATAGTCTTTTTTTTTAAATAAATTTTATTGTGGAATATTGGGGAACAGTATGTTGCTCCAGAGCCCATCTGCTCCAAGTCATTATCCTTCAATCTAGTTGTGGAGGGTGCAGATCACTGGCCCATGTGGGAATCGAACCGGCAACCCCGTTGTTCAGAGCTTGTATTCCAACTAACTGAGCCATCTGGCCGCCCTATATAGTCTTTTAAAAAGTTACCATAGTACTATGTTTGTCGAACTGATGCAAGTGTTTTAGTAAAATTTTGCTGTAATTCCATCTTCCAGAGAAGGCCAATCTGAATAATTTGGTTAATTATCATTTTTAAGTCACCAGATACAGAGTGCCTGTGATCTACTCCCCAATTACTGAGTTGTGTCTAGGAGGCAGCTATTATTAGTCCCAAATTACAAACAAGGAAACTGAGTCTTTAAAGGTTAAGATTTCATACCTTCTAAGTGCCTGAATCAGGATTCAAACCCACCCACCTTTGTCTGACTTCAAAATGTGTGCACATATTGAACATGAAAACATAATTTCTTAAACAAACACTTTAATGGTTAACATCTATAAATGGTTATAGAGTCATCTAAAAATAGGATTGTCTTGTATAGACTTGAATGGGAGTTTCTGGATTTCAGAGCCAGTATTTTTGTAAAATTTTTCCAAGGTATGTTTGTTTGCTGGGGCTGTCCTAACAAAGTCCCACGGTCTGGTGGTTTAAACAACGGAAATTTATTTTCCTCACAATTCTGGGGACCAGAAGTCCAAGATCAAGGTGTCGACTTGGTTGGTTTCTTCTGAAGCCTCTCTTCTTGATTTGTATGTTCTTTGTCTTCATATAGATGTCCTCTGTGCATAGGCCCTTATCTCCTTATAAGGATACCAGTCATATAGTATCTAGGCCCACCCAGATGACTGCATTTTATCTTAATTACTTCTTTAAAGGTCCTATTTCCAAATATACATTCTAAAGTACTGGGGGGTTAGGACCTAAACATATTAATTTTCGGGTGGGGGTGGCACTATTCAGCCCAGAACTTACAGTGAACCTACAGGTGTTAATCATTACCTAAGAAAGTTGGATAATGAGATGCTATAGATGCCTTACCATGTTCACATCTATAGTTGTCTCAGAAACATTTATGAATATCTACTGTTCAAGGTTTGGTATTAAGTGAAGGAAACGAAAACTGTGGAGGATGTGGTCCCTGTCTTCAAGAGCTCACAATCTCTCTGTAGAACCATTTAGAGAGACCAGAGGTCCTCAAGCTCAAAAATACATCAGTATCACCTGGAAGGCTTCTTGAAACTCAGATCACTGGGCCCTCCCCCCAGAGTTTCCGATTCAGTGGATCGGGAGTGGGCCCAAGAATTTGCATTTCTAACAAGTTTCCAGGTGCTGCTGGTCTGGAGATCACACACTTTCGGAACTAGTGAGCTAGACATATCAAAGTCACATGTGACGTGTATAATTGAGGTGACACAGGTGCTTGGAGAGCACAGAGGAGGGGCCATTTTCTGTTTTCATGCTAAAGTAGCTGAGGAGACAACTGGGAAAGTCCCTCTGCACCTGAAAATTCCCCAGAAAGTTTTAGCATTTAGACCTTGACTTTGTAAACATGTTACGGTAAAAAGCACTGCATTGCTTATACCATTACTTTGCTATTTGGCAAATACTATCTTTAGTATTAATTACATCTATGTAAGAAAATAGAAGGAGCCTGGGTTAGCAGTAAATTCTGGGTTCTACCCTTGCTCTGAAAATGCTATTGGCACTTGGTTGAATCACTTCCTGTCTCTGAGATTTGATTTTGGTCATCTATAAAACTAAAGAAATTAGATGAGAAGATCTTTAAATTTCCTTCCAGTTCAGTCTTTCTGATTTTATATATCCTGTCTTATCAGGATAAAAAGATTTTTAAGCAGAAACTAAGACCATATCTTTTGCCTCTGCGTATCTCTGTGGTACTTAACACAGTACCTTAAACAGAATAGCTGTTCAGCAAATGTTTTGTTGTTTTTTTTAAGGAGGGTGCAGCTCACAGTGGCCCTTGCGGGATCAAACTGGCAACCTTGGTGTTATTAGCACCACACTCTAACTAACTGAGCTAACTGGCCACCCCGGCAAATGTTTATTGATTGATTGACTTAATCAGTCAATACCAATGCAAGACATCTCATTGCTGTAAAGATTATAGCTTCCCCTCACCCTAAGGCTAACCCTTACCCACACGCTTAGCTGCCAGAAGCTCTCATTTTCAGCAACCATTCCTCTTTACCACCACTCACTCACACTGTTAACTTTTACCATTGTTCCAATCCCCATTCATTTCTCTTGGGCACAATGCTGAAGGAAATTATCCACTGACTCTATTGTCTTTCCATTCATTACCTTGCTTCCTGATTTTATTTAATCTGGCTCTTGGCCCTCTGTGCTCTGAGTGTGACCTCTAACACACAAAGAACTACTCCATACATTGTCTATCTCTTAATCAGCCTGTGTTCCAGGTATTAGGGCTTGTGCCTCTCTCACCTGTGGACGTTGGGCAAGTTATTTACCTTCCTGGATATAGTAACAATTAAGGGGATTAAAGAAAAAAATATATAAATGTATGTGCCGTATGAATATCTATCATATATGTAATATGTATGTGCCATATATATAGCACATAATGTGATTAATTAGAATAGTACTTAGCACATAGTAAGTACCCAATTAATATGAGATTTTATTTCTATAAATTAGACTGTACCTACTTCTCTAAGCCTTTGATTTAAGAACCTGGCAATCTTAATTTATAAGAGTGCTTTTCTGAGAAAGGCAAAATTTTGCTCTGAAGTCAGTCTGTATTTTTTAAAGAGCAAACAGCCACCAATTTTGTTTTTTTCATTATAATATATAATAAAAATGGCAAGGGCAAAGATTAGGCAGGGGAAATTCATAGGATCTTAGACATGTTCTTTCTTGAACTTAATTCAATTCAGTTTTTAAAAAATAATTATCTGTTTAGTACTTCCCAAAGGGAGCTATGTGGTCTTAAAAAATTCACAATATAGTCTCTGTACTTGAAGAGCTTATGGTCTCATTGGGGAAACATGGGTCCTTCTATGGCAAACAATTAATGCTTGCTGCTCTTAAAGATGATGCCATGATGGCAGTGAACACTTAGATAACAAAAAGAATATGATTGTATCAGGCACTAGTATAAATTATTGTTGTGAGTTATTGGCTGTAGTGATCAGGGAAAGCTGCAAGAAGTCCAAATGGCCTTGAGTTGGTCTGAAAAAATAGACTGAACGTGGTGATATATATGTAATTTGGGCTAAAGTATATAATCTGTGTTGTCTGTACAATCCTGCACAAGAGGACTGGCTATTTGCCAGCATAACTTTCATTCATAAGAGCAACTTAGAGATAATTCTGATGACTGCTAATGATACATTTTGATTCTCATTTAGTGAGTGGGCGTCTCTAATGAAGTAGCCTCACTGAACACAGAAGCAAGCTTAACCTATCCAGGGAAAACGAACACCATTTCTATAAAGAGGACAACACAGCTCTCGAGTTGTAAGTGAGCAAGATTGTACTTAGACATTCAAAGAATCTTTGACAAAGTTATACACTGAAGGCCATAACGAGTGGTTCCGTATTTGTAGTATGGTTGTTCTAGTTCTGGCTGTGGTGAGCTGTCCATGTTTGTTTTAGCAGCACCCAACCTAAAAAGAGAACTAAAACAGAGTTGGAAAGAGGAAGTATATGTTGAAAATAGAAGTTTTTCCAAACTATTGAGTGGAGTTCATCCAATCATGTTAAAGCATGTCTTTGTCATTTGGATCCTGAACACCCTATGTTTTAACCACAGTGTAAGCTACTATTCCTAAACCATACACTTCAAGAGATGATTTGAATAGAGAACCTTCCTAATTTTTTCTTTAATGAAGACTAAAATAAAGTCTATCATCTTTTTCATCTCTTTCCTTTACCTTTTATATCATGACATCTGGAGGTCCTACTGATTTCTCTCTCTAGTTTTCTGCTTTGGATTTATTTAAAGAAACATTTCCCCCACCCCAGTTTCACTGAGGTGTAATTAACATACGACACTGATTAAGTTTAAGGTCGTATACAACATAATGATTTGACTTACATATAAGGTCGTATACAACATAATGATTTGACTTACATATATTGTGAAATGACTACCACAGTAAGTTTAGTTAACATGCATCATCTCATATAGATACAAAAAAAAAAAATGTTTTGTAATGAGAACTCTTTAGGATCTACATTCTTAACAACTTTCATATATACAGCAGTGTTAACTATAATAATTATGTTGTACATTACATCCCCATTACTTACTTACCTATAACTGGAAGTTTATACCTTTTGATGATTGTCATACAATTCCCCGTCCCCCTGCCTCTGGTAACCACAATTCTGATCTGTTTTTCTGAGTTTGTTTTGTTGGTTGGTTTTTAGATCCCACATGCAAGTGGGATCATAGTGTAGTTTTCTTTCTCTGATTTATTTCATTTAGCATAATGCCCTCAAGGTCCATCCATATTGTTGCAATTGGAAGGATTTCCTTTTTATGGCTGTATAATGTTCCATTTTTTATACATCCCACAAATTCTTCATCATCTGTCGATGGGCACTTAGGTTGTTTCCATGTCTTGGTGTAGCTAACGAAACTTTATTCATTCATTTCCCATGTATTGGGCAATACAAAGAACATAACACAGAGCATCTTTTGCTTCAATTCCTAACATTTCTCACCCCGTTCCCTCTCTCCTTTCTACCTATCCATCTCTTACTCATCCTTTAAGATTCATGCTAAATTCTAATCCTCCATCCTTCCCTGACTTCTTCAGCCTCCTCTGAACGCTGTCCTTGTGGATGATACCCTCAGTTAAAACTTAATCGTCGAATACCTTGTTAAATCCCTTACACTCATCTTGTGTTCCTTGGAAAAGAATGGCATGGTAGATAGGAGGTAGCGCTGCCACTTACGTAGCCTGGGGCAAATTACTTCTGTTTCTCTTTATTTATCTGTAAATCAGTGAGGATAGTAAAACTGCCCATGTCATAGAATTTATATGAGGACCCATATAAAGTGCTTAGGAAAATGCCTAGCACATTTTTGATGCTCAGTCAATGTTGGGTGCTATCAGTGTGTCTCTTTTGCCCCTTTCACTTAATCATTTTCAGCACTTAGCCAGTATGTTCAATGAAATGATGGTTTGTACCCTCAATACATTTATGATTTAGTTGTAGAAACTAAACAAATATGGAAAAGTAAGACTGTATACTATTAAATGCCAAACGAGATACACAATAAACAAATGTTTTCATTAGTATCTTTTTAGTGCCTAGAAACGTACCACAAAATCTTTTTGAGCAATTTCCCCCCCCCCGCCCCTTTCACCTAGATGCACTTTGTGGCTTTTCGAATCTATAGAAGCAATTTTATTTTTACTTTTTAAAAGATGGCAGATGATATCCTTTCTATTTCTTTCTTTCTCTCAGGGTTTTTGTTCATGTGCCTGGTCTTTTTGATCTGAGGCATACATTTTCCTAGTCTTCTAATAAGATATTTTATAACAGTTTCCAGGTTTCCTGTAGGCTTTATACATCCTAAACCACTCCTTTTTGTTTTTACCTATCCACTAATATTCAGGAGCTATAAAATCTTTGTGTACAGTGCCTTCAATAAATATTGATTATTTTTGATTATTTTTACTCAAATTATCAGTACTGAATGTGTAAAATTCCAAAAAAAATTTAGGTTATTTTATTTCTTTAAAAAAATGAATTGGAAATGAATTTAAATATACTTTACTGGATAAAACACTCTCTTTCTCCAACCTTGCTGAGGAAACTGAAAGCTGATTAAAAGAGATTTATAAACTTGAAACAAATGTCACATGTTATCAAGGACAAGAACCAGTTCTAACTTGACTGCACAGATTCCCTGACCATTCTGAAGTTGACACTCTGAATTTCCTAGCTGTCCATCACTACCACAATTGCTACAACTTAAAAAGGAGGCATTAGTCTTTTTAGAGTTAGACTGTTTCACGTCTTACAGTCTGTAGTGAATTTTCACATATATTCCATGTTCCACATATATGGAATATATGTGAAATTTAAATTTTTCCAAATAATCTTAAACTGTTGAAGTAATTGGAAATATTTTAAGGTATAGAAACAAGTGTATTGCAATTGGCATTCTCCAAATTTCCCCTTTTTTTCAGCAAACGAAAGAATACAAAAAATAATGGTGATTTTTTTTTTAAAGAGGGCGCAGCTCACAGTGGCCCATGTAGGGACCGAACTGGAAACCCTGGTATCATCAGCACCACGCTCCAAACAACTGAGCCAACTGGCAACCCCAGTGGTGAATTTTTAAAAATTAAACTTAAAAAATTTACTAATTCTTTTTTTTTTTGTCGGAGAGAAATTAGAGCTGCAGACCCAAATTATTTCTACCCGCTTAATTGCAAATAGCTTACACAGACTTACACAGAAAAAACTATACAGCAGGCCCTTCAATAAGGTTGTTTCCTTCAATGCCGTTTTGTTATAATGTTGATGTGATATCGTAAAAAACTTATCTCTTAAACTTAACTCTTGTTTATGTCAATTAACCTATGGTAAAATTGCTTTCATTATGCAGTCCTTTCGCTGCAATTCCCTGAATCTGTCCATGATGTTAAGCGAGGACTTAAAGTACAGACCTAATTAATGTAAATGTATCAACTAGACTCAGAGGTACTTTAAAAAACAATGTACAGGCACCCCATTCAAACTTATTCTAAACTTCTGTGATTACAGAAATTGCTGAAGTCATTCCTTTGACAATGGCTTGATTAAATCCATAACAGGTAGAATATGGAAACCATCTAAGGATTAATTTGGCTATTGTTCAAGTTAACAATAACATTCTCCCCTTTCCAGAGAATTGTTAGCATAATCATGGCCTTTATCTTACCAAAAGCACTTGTCATTTAATAATTAGCATGATTTTTCTGAGTCTTTGAGACAGCACAGGTAGTGATTGTTTTATTATTTAAAATATATTTTGGTGAATCAAAACATCAAGTTCCCTGCCCTCAAAAAATAACTTTTAATGCAAAACATACTTGAAGGTTTAATAATTATCTTTAAAAGTGGTTTTAAGTCAATAAAAGCTCTTTTCCAAACAAGGTCCATGTTTTGCAACTTCCAGCTGTGAAGCACCCACCATATAAAGCAGGCATATTAAATGTTAATCACTTTAGCTCTAACTAATTAAATATTTAGGCCTACAAAGATCTAGAGAAAGTGAAAAAGGTTGAACTTGATTTAATGTAGACAATTATTTTGAATTATATTCTCTCCAGAGATGATTAAAAATCAAACCATTTATCCTGAATTTTACATTTGGAACCTCCAAAGTGCAAGACTATTCCAAAATTCTTCCGTTTTATCATCGTCATAATCAGAATCAGCATTATTGCCATATAGCTAATATTTATAAGTTCACTCTGTGCTATTATATGAGCATAATTTTGCTTTACATGCAGAATTTTGCTTCTTATAACAGCTCTATGAAGTAGGTGCTATTATTATCTCCATTTAGTCTAAAGCTGAGAAAGGTTAAGTATCCTGACGAATATCACATAACCAGTAGGTGCCAGATCCCAGATTTGAAAGCAAGCTAAATTAGTCTTCTAATCTTTATTTTATTTTGTCTAAGCATGCTTAATTCACTTATATTTAGTATAATTTAAATTGGACTTTAATTTGACTTTAATCATGACCTTTTTGTTGGGACCCATTTTGGTCTTCCCCTTCATCACCAAACGTTGGATTAAGTATACGTTCAAGGAATAGGGAGACAACATATAAATAATTGAAAAGTTCATTAACACAAAGATTAAAAAACCGCCAAATACATGATTGTCAGGTGAGTGGAGTGGACAGTGAACGAATATTGGAGTTTAGCAACCTGGGTGGAACTACCATTGTATCCTGGTGGCTGTAAAAGCTTTAAATAAAAGAGAGGCCATTCTCAAGACAGGTTGACTGCTTCTGTAAAGGCAGAAAGTCTGGAAAGTGCTAAGTGAGTGGGAACAGGTGGGAAGAGTCCACCAGGGCTTGAGAAAAGAAAGAGCAGAAGAGATGGAAATGGGGTTCACATACATTTATACTTGATGTCTTAATACCAAGGACAGTTTTAGATCCTGATAAGAGGAAATGTTTGACTACTCTGGAGTTGAATTTGGGTCATCTCATCTCTTCCTCCTTTAGCTGTTGTATGACCCTGTGTCATTCTACTTATGTTTTATTTTCCTATCTGTAAAAAGGGAATAATTCTTGTTTCCTTGGGTCCTAGTCCTCAAAAATGAATGAGTTAGGTCGCAGTACACAAACAAAGGGAAAATATGTAATATTTTATAAGATAAAAAGAGTTGTGAAATACCTGGGCATTTTTATAAAATAAGCACGGTAGAAAACTTTTAATGAAACATTTAAATTCATTAATGATTTGTAGGTACACAGATCCTTCAACCGCCTATTTTTTAAGTGGCAAGAACTTGAAAAAAAATTAAAGTAAGATGTAGTTGGCTTTCACTGACAATTCAATTTATGGATTACATAGAATTTTAATTTACTCATTTCACACGTCGTTATCAATTCTACATAGAGTTAAAGGACAAAGGATGAAAAGTCGAATTGGTCAGTTTTCCGTGTTATTTCCAGGGGGGACAGGGAGAAAGATTTCCTTTGAGACAAGGCTGGGGCAGCCAACAATTTCTAGCATTGCCTGACTGGTAACAACAGGCTGATGAAAAGGTGAATAAATATAACGTGAAACTGATTAAATAAAGCGCACCCTCCCACCCTCGTTTTAGATGAGGAATTTTCCTCTCTCCCGCCCTCACGCAAAGGGCTGAGACAGCATCTGGCATCACAATACTAACATTTGTTTCGTGATTTCCTCTTTACGGGGTACTCAGACACACATCACTTCTTAGGAATCGGGATTCCTTTCTGCATTTTTAAAATAAAAATCTGCTTGAGAATCTGGGGGCTGATTCTTCTTTTTACTGGCCGTGACATTCGCGATCTGGACCCCTCCTCCGAACAAGCGGAGTTCTCCCCCAGTTTTATTCCAGGCCTGTGCCACCTCCACTCCCTCCGTGAAACGCCGTGACTCACATCTTGCGGATCCTTCGCCCCCCACGCGCCCCCAACACACCAACCCCCGAGGACCCAACTCGAGCCCACAGTGTGTCGTCAACCCGCCCAAGCCGACTTGGAGGTCTCGGGTCTGAGTCACACAGAAAGACCACCCTCGTCGGCATCCCCCCACACACACAGTCCCTCACACCCTGACGCGCCGGCCGCCGGGCCTCCCCGCCTGACACGCCAACGCCCGTCGTCTCTGCGTAACTTGTTATGCTCCAGCTCGAGCCCTTGACCCAAAAACCTCCGAGAAACGGAGAGCCGCAGAGCCGGCCTCTGGCGGCCTTTGAAGGCTTTGTTATTGTTTGGGTTTGAATCGATACGCCCCTCCCCATCCTTCCTCCCTCGCGGCTCGACACCCAGCTCCCGCCTCCCCTCACACCCCGCGCCCCTCCCCCTCCATTTTGGCGCCTTTTCCTTCCCGCCACGTCGTGGCGGCGTAAGATCATTCTGACCGCGAGAGCTGGGCGGGGCGTGGGCGGGGCACGCCGTGTTATGCAGATCAGTCGGCTTCTGGTTGGCTGGAGATGCGCCGGCGGGGGCGGGGCCGGGGCGCGGCGACCGAGCGCGCGGGGGGGGGCCCCGGGGGAGTCTCCGGGTCCCGCCGCTTCCCCACCCCCTCTCCTCCCTCTGCAGGGCCAGCAGCCCGGCTCCCCGCCTAGGCCTCCCAGAGAGGCCCCGCCTCATCCCCGCCCGCCCGCGCGCCCCCCCGCCGGCGCGCTCCGCCCCTTTACTCCTGGCGGCTGGGCGAGCCGGGTGTCTGCTGCAGCGGCCGCGGTGGCGGAGGAGGCCCGAGAGGACTTGGCGGCAGCGGCGGCGGGACCAGCACCAGCAGCAGCAGCAGCAGCAGCAGCTACAAGCCCCCTGTGCCGCGGCCCTGCCACACGAGTCCCACGAGCCTCCTACCCCGTCGCTCTTAGAGCTGCCTGACCTCGCCGGCCAGTCGGCCAGCCGCCAGCCCCGGCAGCGCCCCCAGTTGTCCTCCGGCTCGCCCTCGGCCTTCCGCGCCAGCCGCAGCCACAGCCGCAACGCCACCCGCAGCCCCAGCCAGAGCCGTAGGCACAGCCACCGGCACAGCCCCAGCCCCAGCTCCTGCCGCAGCTCCTCCAGACACAGCCCCTACGCCGACACCCTGGAGGTTGGGATGCTCTTGTCCAAAATCAACTCGCTTGCCCACCTGCGCGCCGCGCCCTGCAACGACCTGCACGCCACCAAGCTGGCGCCCGGTGAGCGTCCCCCCCAACCCGGGGATGGTGGAAGGCTGAGCCCCCAGGGTGGGAGCTGGGGGCTCGCGGGCCGGCACTAAGTCCTCTGTGTCTCCCCCTTTATTAGGCAAGGAGAAGGAGCCCCTGGAGTCGCAGTACCAGGTGGGCCCGCTACTGGGCAGCGGCGGCTTCGGCTCGGTCTACTCAGGCATCCGTGTCGCCGACAACTTGCCGGTGAGTGGGCGCCCCGCTGTGGGGAGGGCGTTCTGTTGGGGGCGCACCGGTGTGTTTTGGCCCCGGCGAGGGGGATCTAACGGATACTCTCCTGGGGTGATTTCCAGGTGGCTATCAAGCACGTGGAGAAGGACCGGATTTCCGACTGGGGAGAGCTGGTGAGTGCCCAGGAGGGAGCGACCCCCAGTGTGGGTGGGTTGAGGGGCGCCCCCCGACTCCCGCCCTAATGCAGCTCCCTCATCCCCGCAGCCCAATGGCACCCGCGTGCCCATGGAAGTGGTCCTGCTGAAGAAGGTGAGCTCAGGCTTCTCCGGCGTCATTAGGCTCCTGGACTGGTTCGAGAGGCCCGACAGTTTCGTCCTGATCCTGGAGAGGCCGGAACCGGTGCAAGACCTCTTCGACTTTATCACGGAAAGGGGGGCCCTGCAGGAGGAGCTGGCCCGCAGCTTCTTCTGGCAGGTGCTGGAGGCCGTGCGGCACTGCCACAACTGCGGGGTGCTCCACCGCGACATCAAGGACGAGAACATCCTCATCGACCTCAATCGCGGCGAGCTCAAGCTCATCGACTTCGGGTCGGGGGCGCTGCTCAAGGACACCGTCTACACGGACTTTGACGGTGAGCCAAGGCTGGGAGGGAGCTGCCCAGGTGACACGGCCTGGCCTGGAGGCCCCGGCCAGCTTCCCTCTCCGGCCCTTTGTAAAGGTCATTGGGCCGCCTGGCTCCAGGCTAGCAGGGGTGGGGCGAAGAGAGCTTCCCCGCGTAGTAAACCCGGGTATTTCAAGCCAGCTGAACCCGTAGTGTTTCTGGCATGATTTTATATTTTAAGTGGAATTCAGTGGGTTCCAAGCTTTCCCGATGAATAAGAGGTTGTGGGCAACCGGCCGTAGCCCAGATTTCTGAAGTCTGACCCAGTTTCCCCGCCAGTAAAAGGACGGGAGGGGGAAGAGGGAGGAGAGAGCGGGAGAGATGAAAATTGATGCCTGTTTTGTGATTTTTTAAGAGAGTTTTCTGTAAGGTAGTTTATAGAGCTGCAGTTTTTTTCACTCCTTTGATCTAGGGACGGATAAGAAATAGAAACAGTTTCACTAAATAATTCATTTTGTTGAATTTGTGTGTGTGTTGTGCGGTGAGGGAGTCGAGAATGAATGTTGTGAAATAAGATCTCTTGCTGGTTTGAAAATTAGTTGGGTGTCTCCGCAGAGAGGATGAAAACCTATCCTAGGGAGGGGCTTGGAGCGGGTTCTTTCAGAAAAGATGGAATGGAGAGCCTGACATCAAAGCAAAGTAGGGCGGGTCATCATCTGAGCGGCTTAACCTAACAAACGACAGCCTTTCAAAACTTGTGACTGGGGCTTGTGGTTTGTGTTTATTTGCCCTTGGAGGACGCTGGGTTGGGCTGCATTTTTTTGTATTTAACAGTTAATGGCTGGCCGGGTCCTCCCATGATTTTTTCCTTTGAGTCTTTGCTGCCCTCTGGTGAGCACCAGAGGGATGGCCTCCCCTTTTTTTTTTACAACCCAAAGTTTGTAAACAGGAATCACGTGGTCTGAAACCAGCTCTGCAGCTCTGTCTACCTTTCCAGTGTGGGGAGGAAAGGGTGTGGGTGTCTTCCCCCTGCACTCAGAGGGCGGGAGGAAGGCCTCCCAAAGGGCACCCTGACTTAGGGTATTGTGCAACTGTCCCCACCTAGATCATTGATGAGAATCCCACCCCAGCTCCTGGGCAACCTTTAATGCAGTTTAAGGATAGTCTGTGGAATACCTCCCTTGATTGTTCAGACATTCACGTCTTCATCCCATTGTGGGTGGTCCTGCCACATACAGGCCTCAGGCTTTGGGTCTGTGGCCACCCATGTTTGTTTCTTGGAGCAGTTTGTAAAAAATTTCGGTTTATGGTCTGGGCCTGGTAGAGAGGTGGGTAATGCTTTGGGTTGGAGAGATGCCATAGGCCGCTTATCCACTCCTTTGAGCCTAGGAGGGAAAATGGAGTTCACCCAGCTCCTGAGAGAAGGGAGGCGATGCTTTTTGAGTTACTCAGCTTACTACTCAGTTGCTTTGTGTCCTATTTTCTCTAAAAGCTTGTTTTCCTTCCTATTCCCCCGCCTCAGGGACCCGAGTGTATAGTCCTCCAGAGTGGATCCGCTACCATCGCTACCATGGCAGGTCTGCGGCTGTCTGGTCTCTGGGGATCCTGCTGTACGATATGGTCTGTGGAGATATTCCTTTTGAGCATGATGAGGAGATCATCAGGGGCCAAGTCTTCTTCAGGCAGAGGGTCTCTTCAGGTAACTTCTGGGAAGCCCCTGGTTGAGAAAGCAGGAATCACAAGGTGGTTAGTCCTTTGAGGACAGTCTTTGAATTTTGGAGAGCTTGCCTCCAGGAGATGCCAGCCAACCTTTGGCTTAGCAGAATCCTCGGCCAGTGATTCACCCTGGAGAGCTGGCCCCCAGCAATCTAATGGTTAGCATTTGAGCATTCCTTGGGAGGTCACTGGAAGAGCAAGTAGGAGAGTGTTAAGAAAAAAAGACCATCTAGTTTTTTGATGAAAGGTTCTTTAAAGTACCAACAGAGCCATCCTGGTGCCTCACAGCCCCTGGCTGTTTTGCCAGGGAGGGAAACGTTGAGGGCTCCTTGAGCCTTCTTTCTCCCTTAAGGCAGGCTCTAAATATTGCGGTTCCAGTGACCTCATTGTGGGTGGTGTTCGTATTTGTAAGTTGGTAGGTGAATTGAATCACCTCATCATGCTCACTGATGTCTCATCAAAATCCCTTGTCATCATCTTTCCTATTTCTGGTGAGTGGGCGTCGTGGGAAAGGCCCCAGCTATTGAAGTTTGAAAACCACAGGTTTAAGAGGGGAGCTGGTTTTTTTTTTTTCAGCTGAAAGCAGACTCCAGATGTTAATACCTTCTCATTAAAGAATATGAGTTCTAGAAAGTATGCGGTCTCTGGACCCCAGACTTGTGGGCCCCTGGGAAGCAAATTGGGAAGAGCTTTGCATTACACAAACAAGTTGAATCACTCATAACCTCTGTCTTGTTTTCTGCAGAGTGTCAGCATCTCATTAGATGGTGCTTGGCCTTGAGACCATCAGATCGGCCATCCTTCGAAGAAATCCAGAATCATCCGTGGATGCAAGATGTCCTCCTGCCCCAGGAAACCGCTGAGATCCATCTCCACAGCCTGTCGCCAGGGCCCAGCAAATAACAGCTTTTCCAGTAGGTCCTCCCCTCCTGTCAGATGTTCGGGGGAGGCAGGGGAAGCTTCTGTTTCCAGCTTCCCGAGTACCAGTGACACTTCTCGCCAAGCAGGACAGTGCTTGATACAGGAACAACATTTACAACTCATTCCAGACCCCAGGCCCCTGGAGGGTGCCTCCCGACAGGGGAAGAGACTCTACTCTCGGTGTCCTAGGCCTCAACTCCTCGTAGATGCGCTCTCCTCATAGGTGTCCAGCCAGCATTGTTGGACTCTGCAAAATCCTGGGGTGGGGGGGTGGGAGTGGGTCAGAACCCTGCCATGGAACTGCTCCCTTCATCATGAGTTCTGATGAATGCGCGATGGGTCAGGTAGGGGGAAAACGGGTTGGGGTGGGATAGGACTAGCACCATTTTAAGTCCCTGTCACCTCTTCCGACTCTTCTGAGTGCCTTCTGTGGGGACTCCGGCTGTGCTGGGAGAAATACTTGAACTTGCCTCTTTTACCTGCTGCTTCTCCAAAAATCTGCCTGGGTTTGGTTCCCTATTTTTCTCTCCCTCCCCTCCCCCCATCCTTCATATGAAAGGTGCCATGGAAGAGGCTACAGGGCCAAACGCTGAGCCACCTGCCCTTTTTCTGCCTCCTTTAGTAAAACAGTGAACTGGTCTTCCTTTTTGGTTTTTACTTAACTGTTTCAAAGCCAAGACCTCACACAAAAAATGCACAAACAATGCAAATCAACAGAAAAACTGTAAATGTGTGTACAGTTGGCACGGTAGTGTACAAAAGGATTGTAGTTGGTCTAATTTTTAAAAATTTTGCCTTTAAGTTATTTTACCTGTTTTTTTTTTTTTTTTTTCTTTTTGAAAGATGCGCATTCTAACCTGGAGGTCAACATTATGTATTTATTTATTTATTTATTTGGTTCCCTTCCAGCTCCAAGCTTCCACGGCTGCCGCCATAGTTTTCTTTCCTTCTTTCCTCCTCTGACTTGGGGACCTTTTGGGGAGGGCTGTGACACTTGCTCTGTTCTTAGGGTGATGGGACTCAGGCGGGACAGCTGCTGCAGCTCCCTGACTGCTGTGGGGTGGGGGGTGGGCGGGGCCCTGCCTGCTTACCCAAGTGTGGGCATGGGTTCCCAGGGAGATGGGGGAGGGGTGTCACTCACTTGTGTATATAGGATAGCTATATGAAAACCAGTTCTGGATGGTGTGCCTTCCGGATCCTCTCTGGGGCTGTCTGAGCAGCATGTAGCCTGCTGGTTTTACCTGAGTGAAATACTGTACAGGGGAATAAAAGAGATCTTATTTTTTTTTTTTTTTATACTTGGCGTTTTTTGAATAAAAACCTTTTGTCTTAACTTGTAGTTTCTAAGTGTGGTCCATGCAGAGGCATGCTAATTGCATTTATTGATCACTTGTATGTGTCCAAATCCTATCTTAGGAGGAAAAAAGGAACTTTCAGCCTAAATCTGGTTCCCTTCCGTAGGACTTCTGGAATAGTCACTTTTCTGAAATGAATGTATGGCCAAAGAATGGGGGGCCAGTCCTGTGGACAAGATACGGCCTGAGGAGCCCAGTGGAATTCCAGTCTTTTCCTAATGCAAATTCTGGATCTTCACTAATACAGCACATGGGGCTATTTCCCAGTTGCACTCGTCACATTGCATGAAATAGCCCCTTGTGACTAGTGGCCCTGCCACTAGAGAGCATTTCCATCATTGCAGAAAATTGTGTTGGACTTGGCTGGCCTAGAGATAATCAAAGAACCCTATTGCGAAACAGTTGCTTTTTTCAACTGTCCCCCTCTAGTAAAACTGCATGTACCCTTGGTACCCGTTAAATTGACTGAAAAACTATACACTTGTATTGCTCTTAGTTGCTGATTCAAGTGCCTTTCATCGTCATCATGGGGTTTAGCCATGAACAATAGTGGAAATGCGTTTTTCGACTTAGTAGACAGGGTTTTCCCCGTCAGTGTGTTTGACAAAGGGCTTAAAAAGGAGAAGGTGAAATGTTAGCTCTGCCATTTTCTTCCTGGTTGTGCTGGGATAATTAGTATTTTTAGTCTGTGGTTTCTTTGCAGGAATCTGTTTAAGCCCCTTGTTCATTTTGTGAGTTTAGTTTAAACTGGATGGTGGAAGCCGTGAATCCATTTAGTGCACAGGACCTCAATACGTCCTGATATGTTGAAGGCACTCAATTTGTATATTAAATATTAGTAAATGTTGCTTTCTTATTTCTTAGAAGCAGCAGCAGCAGTTCTAACGTCCTTCCCTGTGGGTCATCTTGCCCGCTCCCCGTAAGGGGTGCGTGCACACATTCTTTGGACACTGGCCTGGATGCCTTAGGTTGCTTAAGGGTCCAGGCTGCAATACCCCTCACTCCTTATTGTCTACCCTTAAGTTTGGACTAGATCCCAAACCTTAGCTCAGCCCCCATGTGGCTACCGGAGAGGAAGGAAGGATTTCTTGGTTCTGGGGCTGATTTTTTGAGTTCCCCTTTCCCCTACCCCCTTCTTCCTCCCTCCCCACCTCAAACACACAAACTCCCAATCTTTTGGAGTGTGATGGTTGCATGTCTCATCCTTTCCAGTAAAGTTGACACGTGAACAATTAAAAGTTGCCCCAAACTCAAACTTAACGGAAACCTAGCAAAGCCCCACCCTTCTCTCCCTTGAAGTGAATTTCTGACGGTTCATCTTCTATGGAGACTAGGGGTGATGGAAGACAGGGTCTCTGAAGAAATACTGCTCCTACTGGGTGCAAGATATTAGGGGGTGTATGGGAAGGGTGAAAGGTCCTAGTTAGTCTCTTTTCGTGGGTAGTTTAAACTAGTGTGGAACGGGAGTCATGGAGAGGGAGCAATGGTTAGAAGCATGGCCTTGGGACTCGACCTTGTGCTTTGATCTTATCACCAATACTTACCTGGATACCTGTGCTAGTTGTCACACACACTGAGGCTAATCTCTAAATAGAGATACTCCTTAATTGGATTATTAGGAAGACCAGTTAAATAATAGGAAGATGGAGCTAAAAAATAGGTGTACTTACATGCAAACAAATATCTCCTGTTTATGGATGGATATGTACCAGGGATGCCAAAAGTATATACACAAGTGGACACTTTGGTCAACTTTGCTCAAGCAGTAGTTAGCTGTAATCAGAAGTGTCTGGATGCTGATGGTAACCGCTTTGAGCACCTCTTGTAATTGCAGAAGTCAAACGTGACTTGAATTCATCTTTTGTTATCGGTATATATTACAATTTTTTTTGCTGTTTTTGTTTATTTATATTAGTTTCAGGTGTAGAAAACAATGTAATAGACATTTCACCCCTCACAAAGTGATAACCCTCCCCCAATCTATTGCCCCTCTCACATCGTATATATCTATTACAATTCCATTGACTCTATTCCCTATGCTATACTCCATAGTCCGTGACTATATATATATTAAATTATAGTTGACATACAATATTATTCAGCTTCAGCTTCAGGTGTGCAGTGCAGTGGTCAGTCATCTATACTATCCATGATGTGGTCCCCCTAATAAGACAAGTGCCCATCTGATACCCTACAAAATCTTTACAACATTATTGATTATATTCCCCAAACTGTCTTTCATATCCCTGTGGCAATATTGTGGTTACCAATTTATTCTGTCTAATCCCTTCCCCTTCTTCCTCATCCCCACCCGCCTCCCTTCTAGCAACCGTCAATTGAGTATTACAATTTTAATAGTTTTCCTTTCTTAAAATGTGTATACATTTTTTTGGCACCCTCTGTATATGGTAAAAGTACTAAGTACAGGGCAATAAATTCCGAGGTTTGGGATAGTGGTTATTGCCTCTGGGGAGGAGGAAGGGAGGTTCTGATGTGGGGAAGGGTATCTGTACAGCGCCCTTCAACTGTTTGGGCAATGCTTTATTTCATAAGATGTGAAGACCAAGGTATTTGCATTATTCTTTAGAGCTTTTGGTTTGTCTTGAATATTTCATGATAAAATTTAAGAAGTAACGGACAAATTTGTGCTTATCACATAGGCAGCAGCATATAGAATTAGTATTACTGCCATTGGCTCAGGTGATCTGGAAAGGCTTCAAAGAGGAGGCAACATTTCAACTGGACTTTGAAGGATGAGCCTCTCAGTTTGTTCACCTGTAAACTGAACATGCAGATAGAGCAGAGAAATCCAGAGGGGCTAATGTTTTCACCCCCACTAAATCACACTACAGCCTGCTGAGCAAGTCTGCCACACCACCTGGTTTTGTGTGGCCTGCAAACAAAGACTGGGTTTTACATTTTGAAATGATAGAAAAAGTTCCAATGAAGAATAATATTTTGGGGCCGGCCCGGTGGCTCAGGTGATTGGAGCCCTGTGCTCCTAACACCGAAGTCGCCAGTTCAATTCCCACATGGGCCAGTGAGCTGCGCCCTCTACAGCTAAGATTGTGAACAACGGCTCTCCCTGGAGCTGGATGGCCATGAGCTACCGTGAGCTGCTGTGAGAGGCGGACTGACAACTGGCGACTGACTGCCTCAGCCGGGGGAGCACAAGGCTCATACTACCAGCATGGGCCAGGGAGCTGTGTCCTACACAACTAGGCTGAGAAACAACAGCTTGAACAAGAGTGGGGGAAGGGGGAGGCAGAAGAAGAGAAAAAAATTTTTGTAACATAAAGATAATATAAAATTCAATTTTCAGATTAATAAATAAAGTTCATCCATTTATGAATTGTTTATGGCTGCTTTAGTGCTGTAATGACAGAATTAAGTTAGTTGCAGCAGAGACCTTATGGGTAGCAAAGCCAAAAACATTTACTATGTGGCCCTTTACAGAAAAAGTTGCTAACTCCTGCACTAGACTATGGTCTCTGATTCATTTGCATCTTTCTTAACACTTATCAATAATAGCTAATACTTATTTAGGACCTATATGTGCCCAGCTTTGCACATACTAACTTAATCTTACAACAAAGATCATGGAGATGAGGCAGATGCTATTTATCCCCACTTTAAAGATGGGAAGACTGAGGTGTAGAGCAGTTAATTCCCATGTCAAAAGCCCTATACCTAAATCATGGCCAGGTCAGAATTTGGACCCAGGTAATCTACGCTCATTATCACTCTGCTAAACTGCCTCTTAATAAATGTTTGTGTGGATTAGTCATCTCAAGTTTCCTTCAGCACCCAGGACCTGGAGGTCAGGGCAGTTTTTCCCCGGACTCCAGAGAGTCAGGTAAGAAGTTCAGTTCTGTGGAAATATTCATTATTGGCTCTCGTGAGCTTCCCTTCACTTGGGCCTGGGTGGGGAGGAAGAGTTGGAGGCAGTAAAGGGAGAAAGGGGAAAGGGGGAGGGGTGGCTGGGGGTAGGCAGGGGCACATTTCTTGTAAATGTTGCTCAGCTCCCTCAACTGCTCTGCTGGTTCTTGGAAACCCTTACCACAAAGGACCTATCGAGAACAGTGTTATAGCAGATATGGCCTCATCCCCCAGTTCATTTCCTGCCCAGCCTTGCGCTAGTAACCCCGATTGCCAAGAGAAAGGTTACAGTGACCCCTCAGCATCGCTGTGGGAGGAAGTGCAAAAATAAGCAGAACTAGCGTTAAGCTGAGAGGACAGTCTTTATTTTTATTTATTGTAACAGGACATCCGATGTACAGAATTGGGTTAATCATAATCCTTGTTTCCTAATATATTCTCATTACTGGTCCAAGCATGGCCTGCCGTTATTACTATATTATACTGGGTGGTGAACCCTCTGTCCTAAATTTTGTGTTTGGCATTCTCCAACATTTCTTTAAAAAGTTTTTATTTTACAGGCATGTGTTCCAAAATTATGTAGTGTTCAGCTTTAGTTGCCCTTGAACTGTATAAAGAGTATCATGCATGCATGTAGTGATCTGGAACTTGCTCTTTTCACTCAATATGATGTTATAAAGCTTTGTGCACATTGAAGCACTTCGTCCATTTTCACTCTAGAATATTCCGTTGTATGGACAGGTATTTGGATTGTGGCTGGTGGAGGCCAGTCTTTAGGGCCCCCCTAGGTTAAGTTGCTTAGGAGGTCAGCATACACAGCAAGGTGTAGCTCTTGCCCCATACCCCGGGGTGAGAGCCAGTGACCATGCACAATTCCAGATTAACCTGTGGAGCGCCTACTATGCACCATGCCGTAAACAGCAGGTACCATGCCATAAACGCTGAGAACTCCTTTCTCATGTGTGAGTATATTAGGTAGAAGTTAGAAAATGTAGGAGAAGGAGGGGGTCCATAGTGCCTACAGAAAAAGCTCCTAACTAGCTTTGATTGACTGCCTCCAGCCATGTATCTGTGTTTACAACAGATGACAAGACTGGTCTGGAGCAAGATAAGGATCTGAGTCAACAGACCTCCACCCTTCCTAGGAGGTTACGCCCTCCCGTGGAAGAGCATGCACCATTTTCCCGCCAAATCAATATGTAACTCCCTCACCCCACCCAGCAAACTATAAGTCCTTGGGACAAGGGCTCTCTCTCTCTCCCTCTCTCTCTCTCTGGCCCTCAAGCTCTCTTGTGCTCACTCTCTCCTTTTTGTCTCTCTCTCTCCCTCTCCCTTACTTTGGCTAGGACTCTTCTCTTCCCTGGGAATGTATCACTAAAAAACCCTGCTTGCATGTTCATCAGCTTACTGACCTTTGATTCTTCACTGCCTCGGCAAGAAAAACCAAGACTCCTGTAACAAGTAGACAGAACCAGGCGTTTCTCACCTGCCCCCTTCAGGGTTCAGTGCTTGTGGTGCCTACAAGCAGACACGTGTCACAGCAAAGCAAAAATCCGATTGCATGGGCTCCCAGAAAGATCTATGGACCTGGCAGTGACTTGTGTATGTGGTGTGGTGTGTGGATGTTGAGTGGTGTGTGCCTGCTGCGGAGTAGAGGTGGTGATATGGTGTGTGAGTCCATATTGTGTCTTTGGTGTGGATGGTGAAGCATGGTGTTGTGTATGTGTTTGTGTGGGGTTGTTGGTGTGCACATATAGTATAGTGGGTGTGGGTGTTGTGTATGTGTATGTATGTGTATGTGCCGCTTGTACATACACACTCACTCTTGGAGTTATTACCTGCTTACCCCACCTGGACTAAAGAGTCTTATTTCTTCACTTGTGTGGCTTGGCTGCCTCCTTTTCCTACCTCTGCCCTGATTCTCTCCTCGGCTGCACTCACTCTTCTCACCTCTCTTCATCTCTTATCTTCTTCCTGATCTCCAACTCCAATCCCTCCTCCCATAACCACCCACCCAATTCCCTTCATTTTTCTTCCCAGTTCCTCTTCCAGCTGGCCCTTCCCAAGGGACCTTTGAGACTTCATCCTTTATTGACCTTGCAATCTTCATAAAACTGTTGGCCCCTCTCTCCTTCTTGAAACACCTCCCCTGGTTTCAGGATCTTTGGTTTGCCTTCAACTTCTCTGGCTTTTCCGCCCAGTTTCCTCTCCCTCTCTTGCCTTTTAAACTGGGGTGTTCTTTCCCTTCCTCACCCCCTAGCCCTCTAGCAGGAAACAGATGGCACTTTCAGATTGGGTAAGGTGAGGAGAGTGTGAAAAAGAACTATTTACAAAGGTGTGGGCAGGTGTTGGGAAACCACAAGGGGCAGTGTTATACCCTGGGGCTAGCAATAGGGGAGCACCACCTCCTCAGGGAGCAGAGACGGGAATCATGATGGTGCAGGGGAATCTGCCTTCATGATTGACATGGGTGACCTTCATCCCAGAGAAGCAGTCTGCTTGTGGTAACCCCCCACGGAGGAAGCCAGAGAAATAAATACCCTGCCCTCTCCTTTCCCACCCTCCGATCTCCTACCAGGGCCTCCCATGGCTGAACCCAACTGGAAGCCAGAAGGCAGGGAGTCAGGTGTGCTGCAGCCCAAATAGGCCAGCCCCTTGAGGGCACAGAGCTAGATGGAAAGGGGCAGGGAATGGCTCTGGAGGGACAAAGGGAAGACGCCAGCACAGTGGCTGCAGGATTCTGCCTTCTCCCCAGCTTCACTGACTGTCTTGTCCATGATGTTGCCTGTAACTCCAGCACAGACTTCTCTCTCTCTCCTGACTCCAGGCCTGAGGATCAGTAGCTTCCTGGATCCCACGGTCTAGGGTCTCCCAGGAACCCAGTAACTGAATATCATTTGTGTGCCTGCAGGAAAATGATTGTGGCCTCCCCAACCCCTGAATACCCCCGCACCACAGCTCGCCTCTCAGTTTCACTCATGAAGTTCCCAAGAGTTGTAGATGCCCACAAATTTCCAAGTACAAATAGTTTTTTTTTAAAATGACACAGGCTTTTTAGTTAAAATAATGTATAAAGTGAATTAAAGTTATGTGATGTAATGCTACTGCACTAGAAAGAAATACTCTTGGCACATCCATATATATATATATATATGTAGTAATATAATATTTTTATATATACACAAATGTTTTCTGTATATAATTTTACAGAACAGAGCTCACATTTTTGTAACCTGTTCCCCTCCATACACAATTAATAAGGTGCTATCGAAATATTTTCATTTCAAGAATGATCAGATAAACACACTCGTTTTGTTATGTCCATAATGCAGATGTACAGTATGAATGTGTGTAATTTCCAATTTTCTACCATTATATATGACATATTCTGTTACCAGATAGGGCTTTGGGCAGAGATTAATTGTTGTTTATGCCAATATCCATCATCCTTTTCTTCCTTGGTAATAGAACCTCTGATTTTTTTAGCTGGTCATATGGCTTTCCTTAAGAATAAAGACTAGATTCCTCAGATTCTCTTGCAGCTAGCTGTGGACACATGACAATGTTATGCCCAATGAAATGTAAGTAAAAGTGTTGTGGGCACAGATTCCAGGAAAATTCCTTAAGACATCGGGTAGGCACCCTTGACCCTGAGAGGAAAGGAGGAGCTCTGTGAGGAGTGATGGGCGTGGTGGAGAAACATGTAGACAAGTGAAAAGCTTCCCTCAGGCCATTCCATTGTTCCAGGCCACCATCAATATCACCGTTTGTGACAAGCTTTTAATATTTTACCAGAAAAATACTTTCCTCCTTTAAGTAAGGGACTTTTGGGAAATGTGTGTATCTTTTTGTTTTGATTTAAATTTTTTTTCTTTTTTGTCATCTGTGCATGGTATCTTTAAGTATATTTTCATCGTATCTCGGTCCCTGTGATGGCCCTCTCATGTCCCTCATGACACATCTCTCCAATTTTTATAATACAAGTCAGTTAAAAAGTGAGATTTGATATCAAGTAGATTCTCATTTATTTACATTAATCCATGGGGGAAATTATATGGTAATATGAATAATCTAAAATGAAAACTAAAATGTGTATTTGACTTCGAAATGTGTTCCTTAATCCAACACATTTTCATTGATGGAGAAAGGAAGGGAATGAACACTTTTTTTTAAACTAACTTTATTGAGGGATATTTTACATACACTAAGTAACACCCATTTTAAGCACACAATTTGATATGTTTTGATAATTGTACACACCTGTGTAACCACTATCAAGATATAAAACATTTTCTCCACCCCCAAAATTCCTGCAGTCCTGTGCAATCTCCCTACCCCACCGCCACCAGCCTCGGAACAACTGATTCCCTTTCTGTGACTATAGATTAGTTTCACCTGTTCTAGAATTTCATTTAAGTGGTGTCATACAACATGTGAGAATGACCATTTATTGGGTGCCTAGCATATGACAGACACTTTACAAATGTATAATTTCCGTTTTAAATACGAGAAAATCAAGACTCAGAAATTCAGTAATTTACCAAGATCACATGGTTAGTAAATGACAGAGTAGAATTCTAATTATCTGTCTCGGGCTGGCCCTGGTGGATGAGGTGGTTGGAGTGCGGTGCTGCTAACGGCGGAGGTTGCCAGTTTGATTCCCACATGGGCCCATGAACTGCGCCCTCTACAGCTAAGATTGTGAACAACAGCTCTCTCTGGACTGCCTGGAGCTTGCTGTGGTGAGCAGCCGGAGGTTGGCGTGAGCTGCCGAGGGCTGCCTTGGGCTGCTGTGTGCTGCTATGGGCTACCGTGTGCTGCCATAAGCGGCAGCCAGCGTGAGGGGCTGGCAGCCGGCGAGAGCTGCCTTGAAGTGCCCCGAGCAGCCCACCGACAACCAGCAACCGACTGCCTCAGCCGGGGGAGCGCAAGGCTCCTAACACCAGCATGGGCCAGGGAGCTGGGTCCTACACAACTAGACTGAGAAACAACGGCTTGAACTGGAGTGGGTGGGAGGAGGTGGAAGAAGGGGGGAAAAAGTTTATCAGTCTCCTAGTTCAGGGTCTTTATACACGACACTGTCACTGTTCTTGGTTTTGTGTAGGCCCTAAAATGAATATATTAGGGGCAGATGTAAGGTCAAGTTTATAGTCATAAAAAGGCAAGAGTAAGGCACATGGAACCCTTGGAGGAAAGATGAGAGGATACATAATAAAATGTTAAAATAAATTGTAACGAACCACCAAAAATGTGTTGTCAGCTTTGTGTAAACAGCTACTGGAGGCCTAAGAAGAGAATGTTGGCTGAAGGTGTCACGGGAGGTTTTTAGTTGGGCAGGATTTTCTATTGCCCTGGGCATTTACTTCAGACAAAATTGAAGCTGGGCTGGGAAAATCTGACTCAGAGGAAGCCAGATCTCAGGTCTTCTTTCCTGTCTGGTCAAATCTGTGTTGGAATCTGAAGTTTAGAAAAATCATAATTTAATAAGGCAAACAGATTTAGTCCCCAAATCCCACAACAGCAGCACTAAGAGGGCAGCTGGGACACTTCTAGGAGTTTAAGGATAAGCAAAAAGAAGAACAGACAATTCTCCAGCCTCTACAGGGTCACATTTCAAAAGTTTGTTTGTGTATCATTTGTTTGAAATTCAACACATCTTCCCAGAGAAACCGCATTACAAATGGAACTTAGGCTCTCAGATCTGCACTCAAATGCTGAGTTAACACATGAGGTGGCTGAAATACTATACAACCGCTATGAAAACAATACTGTGGCAGTTCTTGAACTCAGACAAAACAATGAATTGTGGATTTATAGACAACTTGAGCTGTTGTCCAGACCTTCCCCTACCTGGTACAGGGATCGGCTCCACCACAGCGCTGTCTATTGGCATTCTGCCTTAGCCGAGTCCATCCCCCTTGCAAGATAGAAAATTCTTCCTTGTTTCAAGCTGAAGTTTGTCTTCTGTTACCTTCCCTTCCCTGGTCCTAGCTCTACTCTCTGACTCTACATGAATCTGATTACTCTCCCATGGGACAAATCTTCAAGAGTTTATGGGTGTTCATTTGACTAGTTTTTCAACTTTTCTGTATGTTGGAAATTTTTCACAATAAAAAGTTGCAGAAAATTTGTGAAAAATTATTTGTGAAAAAGTCACGTGCAGGTCACCTCAGTAAGTATTTTCTTTCTGAAACTGGAAAGGACTGAATAAAGTAATCAGGAAAAATTATTCACCTACTTGAAAAAAAAGTGACCACAAAGTGCCCAATGAATCAGACATCTGTTAGGGTGAGAAAAAGGCTGAAGAGCCAGCCAAATTCTACACTGATAGAAGGCTAAGACAAAACCTTTTCTTCTAAGATGTTATAAGGAATATTTGAGACTATGTCACAGAAAGTCACGTTTGACTTCTGCAATTACAAGAGGTGCTCAAAGTGGTTACCATCAACGTCCAGACACTTTTGATTATGGCGAATTACTGCTTGAGCAACGTTGACCAAAGTATCCACTTGTATACATGTTTTTGGCACCCCCAGTATATACAGCAAATCCTTACTTAATGTCATTGATAGGTTCTGAAACTTTAAGCTAAATGACATATAAAAGAAACCAGTTTTACCACAGGCTAATTGATATAAACAAGACTTAAGTTCCTATGGCCTCTCATCAACATTATAACGAAACAATGTTGAACCAAATTACGTTATTTAAGGACCAGCTGTATTATTGACTCATTCACACTGAATCCATGGCCAACAGCCTTAAAACTTGTGTCCAAGGGAAGCTTACCTAACACCTGTATTTTCGCTGTAAAGCATGTCACAGCCTTATTGAACTTAAGAACACCAGTTAGCACTTCAGCACTACACATGGGGACAGTTTTAAAACAGCAAAGTCACTAACAACAAGCACAAAAAATGTGAAAAACATGGCAATAAATATATCACAAAAGGACACTTCTTTACAGTATGAGTTGAATCAAGAAGGCTTGATTCCACCTGGCACCATTGGGCATCATACATGTTGGGTGACTCAAGTTTTTGATGCTTTGCACATGTCTGCCATGGCCATGAAAGCACTTTGAGTATTGATTTTTGGGGTCACAAACAAATTTTAGTGAGAAGGCAAATTCACAAATACAGAATCTATGGAGGAGATCTAAAATGGCAGAGTTAATAAACACTGTGTCTGTTTCCTTCCGTGAACAAATTAAAATTAAAGCTAAATTATATATAGAACAATCAACCTGGAGAACCATCTGAAGTCTGGCTGAACACAACTTTTATAAATAAGGATACATAGAAGAAGCCACCTCAAGACTGGTAGGAGGGGAGGAGATGCAACACTGGCTGGTTCGAAACCTCCATGTGGCGGTTGAGAAACAGGAGGGATATCTCAACTGCAGAGATTCCACTCAGAGAAATGAGAGACCCCAGCTCCACACTGGCCTCTCCACCCCAGAGTACTGGTGCCGGGAAGAGGAACCTCACAATATCTGGCTGTGAAAAGCAGAGGGAATTCAGAACATCCGGGTGGGACAGAAGGTGGCAGGAAACCCAGGTGTCCTCTTAAAGGGCCTGTACAGACTCTCTCACTCCCAGGCACTCACCTCGGGCTCCAGGGAAGGGATAGTAACTTAGGGGGTGTCAAAGACATATGGGGGGCAGACTGAGTTGTGTTGCTTTGGGTTGAGGGCTGGAGGACAGTCGCCATTTCCCTGTGAGGAGGTCTTCCCATACAGCCGGCAGGTGGGCGCCATATTTCCTGTGTTAAGCCTACCCCCACATGGCCAAATCATAATCTGATTGGACTGGTGAGCCCCGCTGCTCCACCCTGCTGACTCACTGGGACCCCATCCCACTTAACTCCCTCAATGCTGGAGGCACTTTCTCTAAGAGCAGCAAGCCCCGCTCACATTGTGCTTTTTCTTGGAAAACTATCAGAGTCCTACAGACCCTAGGTGGGTGGCGACTGGCCTGGGTGTGCTCTGAGACTTTTGCTGCATAGCTTCAAGCTTAGCACTGACACCAACCCAGAGTTTATATTAACCTGGTAACCACAACTCTTCCCGTTCTAGTGACAACTCCAGGCGACACTGCCTCACCCAACTTGTATACTGCATGAGGCTTTATCAGTGGCTGAACCTTAAGGGAGCTGGCAGGTAGCAGCAGGCCTTGGGGTTTCCTGGCATTTTGTGGAGCTACCCCAGACCCAATACTGGTGGAGATGTTCCTTGGTGGCCTCTCCCATGTGCCTCAGGGTTAGCACAGGCAGTGAACAACCTCAGATTATTTTGTGGTTCTTGCCAGGTAGTACCTGGCTGGTCACTGGCAGTGGGGGACGTGGGCCTGCACCAGAGCCCCTCGGAAAAGGCCCCAGAGCCAACATACTTGGAGGTTGGCTTCAGACCACAGCAGAGCACTGCCCAATTAGCCCCATAAGCAGCACAAACAAAAGGCAGTCTTAACAGGCACCAGAGCCCCCTGGGGTAAATCCCACTCAGTGGGGTAAGCCACCCACACAGCAGCCTGTAAGCTGTGGATATGGCCAAACCCCACAGCCAATCAGCCTGAGAGCCAATCCTATCCATTGACGTGACAATAGCAACCAAAGCTCAACTATAACAGTAGGGCACACACAACCTACACAAGGGACACTCCTGGAGCACCCAGTGCAGGTGACTAGGGAGACTGTGCCACTGAGCCCCACAGGGCACCTACAATAGGAGGCCACTCAGCGAAGACTGGGGGACTTAGCAGATCTACTTAATACCTAGAAACAAACACAGAGAGGTATCCAAAAAGAGGAAACAAAAAAATACATTCCAAATGAAAGAACAGGAGAAAATTCCAGAACAAGAACTAACCAAAATGGAGGCAAGAAACCTACCAGATACAGAGTTCAAAAGAGTGGTTATAAGGATGATCAAGAAACTTAGTGCGAACTTCAACAAAGAGATAGCAAACATAAAAAAGGACATAGAAACCATAAAAAGAACAGTCAGAAGTGAAGAATACAATAACTGAAATGAAAATGTAGTACAAGGAATCACCAGCAGACTAGATGAAGCAGAGCATCGAATCAGTGATCGAATCAGCAGAAAACACCCAATTGGAACAGCAAAAAGAAAACAACATCTTTTGCTGGGACAACATCAAGTGTAACAACATTCACATCAGAGGTGTACCAGAAGGAGAAGAGAGAAAGCAAGGGACTGAGAACTTATTTGAAGAAATAACGATTGAAAACTTTCCTAACCTAATGAAGGAAATAGACATACAAGTCCAGAAAGTGCAGAGAGTCCCAAAGAAGATGAACCCAAACAGGTCCACACCTAGACACATTATAATAGAATGACAAAGGTTAAAGACAAAGAGAAAATTCTAAAAGCAGCAAGAGAAAGGCAACTAGTAACTTATAAGGGAGCTCCCATAAGACTGTCAGTAGACTTCTCAACAGAAATTTTACAGGCCAAAAGGGATTGGCACAAAATATTTAATGTGATGAAAAGAAGGACCTACAACCAAGAGTACTCTAGTCAGCAAAGCTATCATTTAGAATCAAAGGGCAGATAAAGAGCTTCCCAGACAAGTAAAAGCTAAAGGAGTTCATCATCACCAAACCAGTATTACAAGGAATGTTAGAAGGACTTCTTTAAGATGAAAAAAAAAAAAAAAGATCAAAATTATAGATAATATAATGGCAATAGCAACATATCTATCAATAATTACTTTCAATGTAAATGTATTAAATGCTCCACTCAAAAGACATAGAAGGGCTGAATTGTAGGAAAACAAAACCCTTACATACGCTGCCTACAAGAGACACACAGAGAATGAAAATAAAGGGATGGAAAAGATATTTCATGAAAATGAAAAAAACAAAACAAAAAAAGGCTGGAGTAGCAATATTTATACCAGACAAAATAGACTTTAAAACAAAGGCTGTAACAAGAGACAAAGAAGGACCTGGTAATCCCACTTCAGGGTATTTTTCCAAAGAAACCCAAAACACTATTTGAGGGGACATATGTATCCATATGTTCATTACAGCATTGTTTACAATGGCCAAGATGCAGAGGCAGCCTGGGTGTCTGTCGATGGAAGAGTGGATAAAGAGGAGGTGGCATATATATATATATATATAGATGCAATGTGATTTTGCTTATATGGAATCTAAAGAACAAAATAAACAAACAAAACAGAAACAATCTCATAGATACAGAAAACATATTGATGGTTGTCTGGTGAGAGAGGTTTGGAGGTGAGTGGAAAAGAGGAAGGTAAAAAGAGGAAGAAGTACAAATTGATTGTTGAACAGTAATCATGGGGATGTAAGGTATAGCATAAGGAATATAGTCAATAATATTGTAATAACTATGTGTTGTGCAGATGGGTACTAGATTTGTTGGGGTGATAGATGGGAGAGGGTTGGAGGGCAGGGTGAAAAAGGTGAAGGGATTAAGAAGTACAAATCGGTAGTTATAAAATAGTCATGGGAATGTAAAGTAAAGCACAGGGAATATAGTCAATAATATGGTAATAACTATGTATAGTGTCAGGTGGGTACTAGGCTAGTCAGGGGATCACTTCTTAAATTATATAAATGCCTAACCATTATGCTGTACACCTGAAATTAATGTAAAATAATATTGAATGTGAACTGTAATTGAAAAATTTTTAAAGGGTGGGAAAGGTGAAGGGGAATAAGAGGTTCAAATCTCCAGGTATGAAACAAATAAGTCACAGGGATGTAATGTACAGCACGGGGAATATAGTCAACAATATTGTGATAGTGTGGTACGGTTCCTGGAGTTATCACGGTGATCACTTCTTTAGGTATATAAATGTTAAATAACTATTGTGTTCCCCTGGAACTAATACAATATTGTGTTAGCAACATTTTAATAAAAATCTTTTAAAAAATCAAATAAAATAAATTGAAAAAAATAATTGTAACAAATGTACCACACTGGTGAGGATGTTGATAATGGGGGAGCCTGTGCATGTGTGGGGACAGGGGGCATATATGGGAACTCTCTGTACCCTCCCTTTAATTTTGGTGTGAACCTAAAACTGCTCTTGAAAAAAGTTTTAACTGTTAAAAACATTAAAAAAAAGTGACATGTGAAAATTAACAAAACAAAAACAGAATCCGTGAACAATGAAGATAATTGTCCTTAGTGATTAAGGAGGTTTTTTGTTTGTTTTACCTTTCTTTCACATACTTCATTCTTTGGAGAACCATGAGGCAGTCATGGTAGATGGCCTTATTGCCATAGTATAGATGTTGAGGGTGATACGCATGTTGAGGGGCAGAGACAAGGCTAAAACCAGGACTTTCACCTGTTCCAGGACTTCCCCGCTACAAGTGGGTTTTGGTTCCAGTTACCACAAAGCGTAATTATTCAAGCCTTCCCAACTGCTACTCAATTTTGAAATCCTCATATTTCCAGTCATCTAGACACTCAGTTAAGGAAGGAATTTTTATGCATTTATTTATTTATATCAGTATGGATTCATGGCTATTTATTTCATCTATGGGTTATAAAATCCAATACTGAACACATACATATATACATATATGTATACATATATATATGTGTGTGTGTGTGTGTGTGTGTGTCTTAGGGATTGGTCTGAGATAATATAATACAATATAACAGAAATGTAAGTGTGTGTTAAATAAAATAGAAGTTACGTTCTATTTCATACAACTTGACTTCTCTTTTGAGGTGTGGGGGTATATTTTCAAGGGTCTAACACCATCAATAACACCAGAGCCCAAGGTGACTGCTCCAGTTCCTACCATCACGTCTGTATGCCAGCCAGTGGGAAAAGGGAAAGACACAGAGGAGTGCATGCCATTCCTTTTAGGAGCGTGACCCGGAAGTGGCACACACCACTTCTGCTCACACTCAGCTCGCCAGAACTCTATCACATAGCCACACCTGACTGCAAAAGGGGCTGAAAAATGTAGTCTCTACCTGGGCAGCTGTGTGCCAACACTTGGGGATCTGATTATTAAAATGAAGAGGAGGAGAATGGTTTGATGGAAAACTTGCAGTATCTGCCACAATATATAAAACTGAAACAACATTTTCATAAAATGGCACTTACTCTTAATACAAAAACTGTTATATCTTTCTATTTTATTTTAGTCGATTCCATTCAATTTCCTTTCCATTTTTAAAAGTACTGGTCTTGACCTACTAAATTGATGCCACCATACTTCCCCAGAGCAAAGTGCCAACTCCTCCTTTGGCACAGCACGGTGGTCTCTTCAAGACATGTCTGCCACTCACTCTGCAGCCTCCTTCCTTGCCGGCTGCTGCCCACCTGCACTGCAGAACCCAACAGAGCTCCCACCTCCCAGAAACACCATCGTGTTCCCAACCTCTTTGTCTTTGCACTTGCTGTTCCCTCCATGTGGGATGCCTTCTGCCCTTCCCCGCTTCTTTGCCTCCCCCACTCTACCCAAACTATTGACCAGGCAAACCATCTTTATTGTTCAAAGCCCAACTTGTGTGTCCTCTCCTCTAAGAAGCCTTCTCTTACCCGTAAGTCACCTGCAGAGTCGATCCACTCCTTGCTGCTGAAGCCCTTATTATGCTGAATCCCATATCCCAATTAAAAGTTCTTAGCTGTCAGCTTCCCCACCTATTCCATGAGCCCCTCAGGGCAGGAAAGCAGGTCTCATTCATCTTTGCATCACCAGCACCTTTCTCAAGGCCCTGCACAAATCCAGATCCGATGCATGTTTGCTGAGTTGACCAGAAGACAGGTGATTTCTTTCAGAGGAGGGAAAGCCTGCCCTGATTCCCTTAGGCAGAGTCACTTCGGTCTTTGCTGTGCTCTCCTAATGCTTGAGACTCACACACTGCTTGGTTGTGATTAACTGCAGGGGCCCTGGAGCCGGGCTGCCTGGGTTCAAAACCCAGCAGTGCCACTTTATGTGTGACTCTAGAAGAGTGACTTACATTTCCTGGGTCTCACCTTTCTTATCCGTAAAATGGGGAAAACAATGCGATGTATTTATTTCCTAGCACTCTGCGAATTAAATTAATTCACTCATTTGGAGTAGTACCTAGTAAACACTCGATCAGCATTAGTTATTGCGGTCTATCTATATATTTCTCTCCACTAGATTATTAGGCTCATCGGAGCGCTCCAAAAATGTTGACTTTAATTGGCAAGTCACCTGGAAATCCAGACCGGTATCATTTCCATCTCTGGCGAGCCTGTGGGAATTGTAATAAAGGGCAGGTCAATGAACATCTAGCCAAGTGTAACCTACTCAGGGAGAGGCAGCCAGAGGAAACCACGCCTGCCACATCTACTCAAATTCTTTGAGCAATTCAACAAGCATGGCAGACAATGGGAAACTTGTAGACTTGCTTATTAAGACTGCCAATCGTTCTTTGACCAAGTTTGAAGTACCCCGAGGTAGTGAAGGGAAATGCTTTGTTATGAATAGGGAGTTGGCTCTGTCCTGGGAAACAGAAGGTAAGGTTACACTGGTGCTTCTCTGTTTAACAGTGGGTATCCCAAAGGTGAGAGGTGGGTCTCCCAAACCCCCCACCACTGAGGAACAGCTGCAGAACACCACAGACCATTCCAGGTATTTGAGGAAGAAAGGGATTGAACATAAGGAATTGGTTCCTTCAACTGAGGCTTTGTCCTGGGGCTCAGACTGTCTCCTGGATGAGACGGCTGAACTTGTCTGCCAGGAGAGCTGCTGCCACTACCCCCGTCAGGAAGGTGGGAATCAGGAGGTCACCTTTGGAACTGTTGATTTCCAGAAAATACCACCACCACAGCCACCCAGGGATCAGGAAGCTACAGCTGCCCACAAAGTTAGTACCGAACACTGGAATGTTGCTGCAGAGAAACAGCGTGACTTGATGACCTTGTTTGCCAGCCGCCGTCAAAGGTGGCCAGGAAGATGGCCTCTGCTTCACTTCTGCCTTCCCACATTCACACTCTATGTCCAGTCTATAGGACCCCAGCTACAAGGGAGTCTGGAACGGTCGTCCACTCAGACACAGGACGGCACATTAGAGGAGCTGTAAGGGATGCTGGAGCAGTCCATCCAACATCTCCCCTCTATCCTCACTCACTGCACTCCAGTCACCGGCTTGCTGACTGTTCCCGGAACACACCAAACTTGCTCCCTCTGCTTGGAACTTTGCATTTGCTCTTCCCTCTGCTTGGAATGCCCTTCCCACAGATCTTCCCAGTCCTGTTAAGTGTCACCTGCCTAGAGAGACATTCCTTATGGACGTTCCTCCTAGATCTCCCTCCTAGATGTCCCTCTCCACTGGGTCTTGGGCCTGTTCCTGAAACAGTCAACTATAAGAGGATGGAATTCTTAGGAATGGCTAAGTCTCACTATCTGGGCTAAAACTTTATTGTATCCCTTTGCTTCATTTTCTTCTTTACACCTATCGCTAGCTGAAATGATGACACATACGTATATGTTCACTTGCTTATCATTTGTCTTCCCTGTTTAGAACGTAAATTTCATGACAGGAGGACATCATCTGTTTTCTTCACCCCTGTAGTTCCAACATTTAGAATAGAGCCTGATGTATATAGCATGTGCTCAATAAACATGTGTTGAAGAACCACTGAGAAATAGAGATAACGTAGCACTTTGGACTTACCTCTGTTACTTGATCTACTTATTATATTGTAATTACTCCCTCACAGGCTCCCTTTCTGATTCAGGGCCAAGGCTGCATCCGGTTTCTTATTTTTGTCTCTCTTCTTAGCTTAATGCCCAGTAAATAGTTGACAAGTCATGCATTTTGAGGAATGAGTAAATGAAAGGAAGAAAGAAGGCATGAATACACATGTTTAAGAAGCATAGGTGTGTTCCAGGATCTCAGAAGATGGGGAAGGAGGGTGGTTATTGTGCAAAGGTGATCAAATGCTAAATAAAATCATCTCAATCAGGCCGGAAAATGCAAGAGATCCTTGGGTCAGAGGGTAGGGCTGAGGTCAGGGTCAGTCAGCAGGTTCAGCCTGGGAATCCTTGAAAAGCAGCTACCAAGTATCTATTTGCAGAAGTGATTGGATCCCTAGTTGCTTAGGTACTTCTTACAAACTTTCGCTCAATCCCTCTAAACGGATTCTTTGTCCCTTTAAAACTCTGAGAAGCAAGATGGCTTCAAGTTTCATTCTCCACTTCATTCAGAAAATACGTCTTGTTAGTGTCATGCTGCTGGGAGGAGAGAAAAACCAAACATCCCTTTAAATAAGATGCATTCTAGCGTTGCCCCTCCTGGGATATATTCCTGAAGGGAAAAGGCAGCCTTGGTAGGAGGCAGAAGGAGATTTGGAAATTTTTTTGACTTTTTAATATCTTTAATATTGAAGTTATTTCTGATAATCACCAAATAATTGTCTAACTCAGCCTTTTACATATACACAAACATGCAAACACACACATACACCCACAAACACAACATACACAAATTCACATATTCATATACACAAACATACAATCACACACACACACACACACACACACACAGTCCTTATTTATGAAACAAAATTAATACAGTCTGAAGGTATTTGTAAAGCCCATATCCCAGGGAAGAAAATCCTAATTCATTTATGAAAACAAACATTTAAGCATTTACACAAGTTTCTGTTTTTCTAACAACCGGTGAAGGGACGAAAGGCAGACAAGGGGAAGGAAGCTGAGGAAGGTTTCATGAGTGGCTTGCCCATGTGAAAGGTGTCTGGAGAGTCAGGAGACAGACTCAGCCAGGGGCAGGCTCTCAGGGGCCTGTGTGAACCACTTGTTGGATGGGCAAATTCATTGGGGGGATAAAAGCAAAGCATCAGTCCGTATGTACAGAACAAAAGTCAGACGAGACCAAAGCAAGGCAAAAAGGGCTTCAAAGGCCAAGAACAGTAGCAATCGATGTGGGGAGTTCTGGGGGAAAGGCAGAAGGGGAAATGGAGACCTGAGGCCGTGAGGAAAAAAGAAGTACAACAGACAAACATTTATACATCTTGAAACCAATAGGGAGAAGTCAACACAGAATAAAGTCTGTCCTCTGTGGGACAATGACTGCTGGAAGAAATTTGGAGTTGCAGGTGACAGCAGTGAGGTGGGAAAGATTCTCAAAACACTCAGTGATGCATACTGAAGAGCAAGCACCTCCTGGGAACAGCCAGCAGGGGCCGTGGGAAAAGGGGAGACGCTCTTCTCTCCGGGGAAGTTACTGCCTGCTTGCTTCCTCTTGAAAGCGTCATCCCTTGCACAGAGCCCCTTCCTTCACCCTGAGGTGGACATGACAGATAAGAGTTTACAGCGTTACTTTCCCAGGGGTATTTGCACCTTCTCAGGCTCCCACCTTTCCATTGCCTCCCCTCCCTTCTCAAGGCTAAATCATACTCTCTTCCAGGACTCAGCTTTGTTAGAAGAGGGTCACTGGGTCCAGCCCACCTTTAAGGGGAGGTGATGACTGTGAATACCAGTTGGCATCGTCGGGAACCACGTTAGAGGCGCCTGCTATAGCAAGGAAGCAATTGGATCTAGTGCCTAGTTCAGGGGAGAGGTCCAGGATGGAGAAGTCATATGGCGGTTATCGCAACGGGCCTGGGTGAGGAGAGCTGGGAGTGAGTGAGACATAGGAGAGAAGGGGACCAGCGATGGAACCCGAGCACTGCAATGTTTAGAGGTCAGGGAGATGAGAAGGAGCCTGCAAAGGTGATGGAGGGGGAAGGCGAGTAAGGTAGGTGGAGAACGGAGAGTGGCAGCCTTGGTGTTTCATAGGCCGAAAGAGAAAACTATTTTCAGGACAGGGAGGGATCAGCTGAGAGGACTGGCAAGAGAAGGGGGGGGGGACTGAACATAGTATCGGGCAGTGTGGAGATCAGTGTGGAGATCACCGTAGGCAGTGGATTGAAGGGGGTTCTAGAGAGAATGGGAAACCAGGAAGTGGAGGCAGGTGCAAACACGTTCGAGAAGTGTTGGTGTAAAGAGGCGCACAGCCTTGTATCTGAGCGTTTTAAGTTTTCCTGCATCAGGAAGCTGGTAGCGGAGCTGATTCTTGGAATGCGGCTTCTTTCTCCACCTCTTCTATTCACAGGTCTCCAGTCTCACATCTCACCCCCCCCCACCTCAGCTGGGATGGGGAATCGGAAGGAACCCTGGTGTGCTCAGGTTTATTTTTTGTTTCTGGTACCAACAAGTCACAGTCATGCCTTGTGAGAGTAGGGCAGGGACCCACACTATTAGTCCTCAGTCACCAGCCATCCCCAGAGGATCTGACCACAGCGGCAAACAGTGCTAAGCAAAAGCTTATTGCTGACTGCCATCTGGTGGTCATTTTAGGAATTGGCCTGGATCCAACTCTCACGGGGTGGTGGAAGAATTGAATGAAATGTTAGATTAGTACCCGGCACTAAATAAGTGTTCAGTAAAAGTGGGTTACTGTCATTATGCTCATGATTGGGGGGAGTGTGGTCAAAACTGTGTCCTTTGACTTCACTCCCAACATTTTTGAATGAAAAGGAAATATCCTAAAAGGAGGTCCCTCTTTTTTATCTTGGTAAAAGTAAGAGGGCTTTAGGGAACCAAGTAGGACCTTCGTGTATGAAGTCAGATGGTCTGGATTCAAATCCTGCTTTTGCTACTGTGTGACCTTGATCGCATCACTTAAGCATCTCGAGTCTCAGTTTCTTTTTTTCTTTTCTTTTTATTAAAAATTTTATTGGGGAAGGGGAACAGGACTTTATCGGGGAACACTGTGTACTTCCAGGACTTTTTCCAAGTCAAGTTGTTGTCCTTTCAGTCTTAGTTGTGGAGGGCGCAGTTCAACTCCAGTCCAGTTGCCATTGGTAGTTGCAGGGGGCGCAGCTCACCATCCCTTGCGGGACTCCAGGAGTTGAACCGGCAACCTTGTGGTTGAGAGCCCACTGGCCCATGTGGGAATCGAACCGGCAGCCTTCGGAGTTAGGAGCATGGAGCTCTAACTGCCTGAGCCACCGGGCTGGCCCTTGAGTCTCAGTTTCATCAAACTATAGAATGGGAATATCAGGATTAAAACTACACAAGGTGGTGAATGTAAAGAGCTCTCAGTAAAAGAAGCTCTTCATTAGTCAACAGCAGTGATATGCCAGCTCTCAACGCTGGGATGCATTGTTTTAAAATAATCATTCTCAACTGATTGAATGAAAAGGAAATATCCTAAAAGGAGGTCCTTCTTTTTTATCCATGGACAATTTTGACCACGGACAATCTTGCCCCCCAGGACACATTTGGCAATAAGATATTTTTGCTTGTCACAAGGGTGGGGGTTGCTTGTGGCATCTCGTGGGCAGAGGCCAGGATGCTGCTAAACATCCTACAATGCGCAGAACAGCCCCCCCTACAAGACAGAATTATCCAGTCCAAAATGTTAATAGTGCTTAAATTGAGAAATTCTAGAGCTTTCTTCTTGCCATGTTATGAACCAACACGAGGATTACTTTCTGAAAAGTATGAGGGACACAGAGTGATGCATGATGCTGGAAAACGGTTCTTTCAGAGGTTATATGCAGAAGTCAAACAAGGATCCCGGGGAAGCCGGATGGCTCAGTTGGTTAGAGTGCGAGCTCTGAACAATACGTTTGCTGGTTCGATTCCCACATGGGCCAGTGAGGTGCACCCTCCACAACTAGATTGAAGGACAACAACTTGGAGCTGATGAGCCCTGGAGAAACACACTGTCCCCCAATATCCCCAACAAAATTTATTTAAAAAAATAAGAAACAAAAAACAACGAGACTCCATATTACGTTACTGTGTGTCCAATATGGTAGCTACGAGCCAGCCAGCCAAATGTGGCTACTGACACTGAAATAAATGAAAATGGAACCAAATTCCTGGGTTGTAATAGGCACATTCCAAGTGCTTAGTGGCGACATGTAGCTAGTGGTCGGCACAAAGACAGAACATTTCTATCCACACAGAAAGTTCTATCGCACAGCACTGCTCTAAAAGGACTCAGCAAGACTCAGCAGAACCAGGCAATTATGGGCAATAAATTCACAAGAGAAAAATTAGAAACTGAGGACATGCAGAGAAGAGGGGACCCTGAGAGACAACAGCATGCACCAATGAGATGGCTAAGCAAGCCAAAGGCAGTATATAATTCAACGCGAAAACAAGTCACTTACACACACATGCACAGTAATTGGTCCGTGCAACCCTCCCACCCCCAAGAATCATTCTTACGTACGTAAAACTCGGGAACCCCCAAAAAGCAAGCAGAATCAATCAACAGAAGGCAGCCGGGGAAAGGGGGACTCCGTTGTTGGGGAGCACTGTCTCCCTCTCTTTCTTCTTCCTGGCACGGTTCAGTTTAACTTGTGGTACAACGTCCCCAGCTCGACAGCTGACCACGAGTAGTCACTAGTACTGAGGGAGGAGCGTTTGCGGCGACCAATCTTGCTGGAAGTCTTGGGGGCCTTATAAAGGGTGTAGGTATATTTGATGATAAAGGGCAGACAGAAGAAGTGCAGGAGCATTCGGGAGATTTGGAAGATCAAGTGCATGTAACTCAGCTCCTTGAACTGCTCTTTGATATTCTTGTTGATGAGCAAGACCATGAAGAAGCTGGTGAGCTCGTAGGCGACGATCCACAGGGCGTAGCACAGCAGCCCCACGTAGTTCTTGGTGTGGCTGCAATACAGGAGCAAGAAGCTGACCATGATGGTGAAGGTAGATAGGCCAGTGCTGATGTTTTTTTTGTGAATGAGGACCCAGGAGCCAACCCCAGGCTTTGGGTCCATGTAGATGCTGAACTGGGCCTCGTAGTCAAGGATTATAACCTCGTTCAAGTCAAAGATGAGGAACTGGATGGTGCTGAGGATGGAGAAGATCCCCACCAAAAAGGAGAACATCTTGTCATTCATTTTATACTTGTTTTACCAGTCTGTCTCCTGCAGAAAGAAACAAAAAACATCGTGGAGATACGTAACACGATGGCAGAGCCAGCCCCCAAATTCCCCAAGCCGCTCGATATAAATGGGGGAGCTCAGAGTAATAATGGCTTGTGGACAGGACATTGGATGGGGACGTGGGGTCTGATCCTTGCTCAGGTGACCACATCATCAGGAAGCTCCCAGCTCTGCTGCTCCGGCTGGAGTTGTGCTTTAAGGGGGCAAAAAGGGTGCTCATGTCAGCGTCAGGTTGTGGGAATTAGGAAGCTCCTATATCTGGAATAATGATAGAGTCAGCCCTGCGCTCCTCTCTGAGATATTTGCCTTTCTGAAGTCCGAAAACTTGCGTGGCTCCCCGGGGACCTGGAATCATCCCAACCTTCCCCCAGACGCCCTGTCTTTCCTTCCAAGCCCTCAGGAATGAAATTTCCCTGCTTTGCTCCCTGGGCCTGACCCAGACTTGTCCCAAGTCAGGGTTCAGCCAGCAGTGTGTAGAATGGGGAAAGTTTCCGACATTCCATCTTCTCTGCCCAGGGTGAAGTTGCCTTAACAATAAGCCACCACCGTAGAAGTGAAGACCCAGCAGGCAGACCTCCAGCTGCAAGCTAGGTTAGACCTGAAGTGCAGAGGCTGGCTCGAGCCATGAGGACATGCCTAGAGCCCAAGCAGACCCTGCCGAGGGCATGTCTATTACAGAGGGCCCAAAGCTGGAATAGGCTGGGCCCCAGTGTAAGCAGCCCTCCCAGCCCAAATCACCTTACTGCCTCCCACAGCGGAGAACTCCAGAACAAAGCTCCCTCCTCTTCACTGACCACGCTGTGAGGGGAGAGGGAAGGGGGACAATCACAGACCAGGAGAACATGCAGTCCTTGAGTTGGCATGCTTCCAGTGGTTGGAGGCCTGACGTGGCCTCTTCCTGAGGTGACTTTGAACAGGGCTCCTGCTCAGTCCTGTCAGAGCTCAGACAGGCCGCCATCAACCTCCCTCCAGCCTTCTCCTCACTCACTCTTTCATTCTCAAGTATTCTTTTCTTTTTATTTTGTCAGTAGCAATCTTTTTATTGTGGTAAAATGTACATAACACATTTCACCATGTAACCCTTTTTGAGTGTACATACAGTTCAATGGCATTAAGTACATTCACATTGCGCAACCATTACCACCACCCATCTCCAGACTTTTTTATATTCCCCAAGACGCGCTTTGTACTCAGCAAATACTAACACCCATTCCCCAGCCCTTGTGAACCACCATTTTACTTTCTGTCTCTGTGAATTGGCTACTCTAAGTACCTCCTAGAAGTAGAATCACACAGTATTAGTTCTTTTGTGTCTGGTTTATTTCACTGAATCTAATGTTTTCAAGGTTCACTCCAAATATTCTCATACCTTATTCCTCATTATCCTCCCAACTCTGTGTGACTGCAAAGTTTAGTCCTTGATACACAGACCTCTGGCTGCACCCGAGCCCCTGAAGTGTCCCAGGTGTGGTGGGAGAGGCAGGGTGCTGGCGGTGGAGGCTGTGTTGACACTGCCCTGTCCCCACCACCTGAACCTGCTCACAGAGCAGCCACTCCCCCAGGGTACTCTCCTGCACCAACCCCAAAACAGGGCCCAAACCACACAGGCTTAATATTGTTGCAGATTTCAAATCAATGTCTTTATAAATCCCATTGTTTCCGCATCCCTGCTGCCCAGCCTTGGTTTTGGTCCTGTCACCTCCCTCCTGGGAGGTGTAATAACCACCTAACTTCTCTTTCTGCCTCCTATTGAGTTCGTCTGGTACATTCTATTCATTCAGTGCTCATTCTGCAAACATCTACTGAGCATCTACTATGTGCCAGGTACTGAGCTCGGTACTAGAGATACACAGGTAAACATTCTGGTGAGGAAGTTAGACAAATTAAAAAAAACAAATGAACAAATGTTGTTTTAAAAGATTTTTAAGGAAAAGGAAACTTACAATGCAAAGTGAGAAATGCCGTGGAGGAAGTGGTGAGCATCCTCAAGATGTAACACGATCTAACCCAGAATGAGATGCAGAAGAGGCTTTTCTGGAGGAGGCAATCATTGAACTTGTGTCTTGAGGGGTGTGGGTATTGACTGGGCAGAGAGGGAGGAGCTTCATCCTCTGCAAATGTGTAACATTTGGGGATTGGGGCTGTGAGAGGAGGAACGAGCACCTGAGGAGAGGGGGGCCCATTCACTGAGGTGGGGAGCATGGTGGCAGGAGCAAACTTAAGATCAGGGTGGGGAAGAGGAGGAGGAGGACAGCTTGGGAAATGGGTGGTCTGAGTTCCCCTGGGACATCCAAATAGACTTATCTGCTCTGGTCACCTGCAACAAACAACATAGAAACTCAGAGAGAATCTGAGCCTTTGTTTTTGAAATACAGCTTTGCTGGATATAGGAATCTTGGTTAACAGTGGGTTCTTGAAAGCACTTTCAATATGTTTTTCTGCCTGCTGGCCTCCATTGTTTTTGCGGAGAAATTAGCTGTTAATCTTATTGGGATTCCCTTATAAGTGACAAGACAGTTTTTTTTTTTTTGCTGCTTTCAACATTTTCTTCTTGTTTTTGACTTGAGCACTTTTACTAGGCAGTGTCTGTTTGTGGATCCTTTGTATTTATCCTACTTGGAGTTTGTCAGGCTGACTATATGTAGGTAAGAGTCTTTCAATAAATTTGGGAACTTTTCAGTCATTATTTCATCAAATATTTTTTTCTGTTCCTTTTTCTCTCTCCTCTCCTTCCAATACTACCTTTATGCATATTTTGGTTGCTATGCTTAATAATGTCCCATATTCCTCTGAGGCACTGCTTATTTTTCATCATCTTTTTTCTCTGTTATTTAGATTGCATAATTTCTGTCATCTACCTTCAAGTTCACTAATTCTTTTTTCTGCTAGTTCAAATCTATTGTTGAGCTTCTCTAGTGAATTCCTCATTTCAGTTATTACACTTTTCAACTCAAGAATTTCCATTTGGTTCTTTTCTATACTTTCTATCTCTTTATTGATATTCTCTCTTTGATGTGACATTGTCATTATATTTTACTTCACTTCTTTAATCATGGTTTCCTTTAGTTATTTAAAAATACTTGTAATGGCGATTTAAAAGACTTTTTCTGTGAAATATGATATCTTCTCACTCTTACGGGAAGTTTTTGTTGCCTGCTTTTTTTTCTGGTGTATGGGTTATATTTCCTTTCCTGTTTCTTTGCATGTCTTGTGATTTTGTTTGTTTTGTTAGAAATTGGGTGTTTTAGAGAAGACATTATAGCAATGTTGGGTACAGAGACACCCCAACCCTCCACCAGGCTCGTTATTGTTATTTTCTTGTTTAGTAAATGGCTGGATTATTTTAGTAAATTAAATCCTATCCACCCCCAAACCCAACATTGCACAGCGTGAAGGTTCTGATGTTACTTCTTTGGAGGTGCCGCTCTTGGTATGCCCATAGTCACTCCAGGGTGATAGTGGTTTTGACAGAGCCCTTTCCTCTCTTTTCCTGACCATATCCCCACTGTTAAGGTCCATAATTGCTGGCTGATGGCTGTATTGTTTCCAATAATATCCTGGCATAAATTGCTCTACAGACTAATTCAATCAACTTTGGGCTGTTTTGAAGGAATAGTTCCAAAAGTCAATGTTTGATATTTGTTGTTTCCAGGAGGGCTTCTCCCAGTTGTTTCTTTCCCCAGTTCTCCCCTAAAATAGCTGGTCTACAGTTCAGCCTGTATCTTCATTGGATCTACAAATCTCCTCCCAATTGCCTTTTGAGACAACCTTCAACCTTCATTATTTATTTATTTATTTTTTAGAGTGCCTTTAGGGTTAAAGTTCTCCATGCTCTGTTGTAAATGAAGCCAGTTCCTTTGGGAAGATATTGCAAACTATCTGTTTTATGGCCTACTTCTCTCATGCCCCAGCCAAAATCTCTGGGCCAGGACTCAGGGACAATTGTTTGCTCTCGATTTAGGAGTGCTCTGTGAGGGAGGGAAGGCAGCAGTTTGAGGTCTTCTTGGATTGCCTCCTCTGTCATTGGAACTACCATCTTATAAGTGGGGAGGGGGGTGCACATTTGGGGTCCTAGGACTCTCAGTGGTGCCACATCCACCATAGTTCTTCTTACCCATGAGCAAGCACTGGGCAGCACAGGGTGAGAAGTGCCAGTGTCCTGCTCCTCCTGGGAAGAAAACCCTGATGGGGATGAGGAGAAGGGAGCCGTTGTTCTTGGCTGCAGAGTTTGGAGTAGAGTTTCTGCCTGGCTGAGCTGGGAGAGGAGCAGGAGGAAGTGGTCTTGGTCCAAATACCATAGAACCTCATTTTTCTTACCAAATTCTAATTGATTTTCTTGAATAGAAAAAAGGGAGGAACTTCACCCCTGGCAAAGTGGACAACATTCAGGCAAGCATAGTAATAGGTAAAAGCCATTTTGGAAATAGCAAGCTTGGTGAGGCTTGAGCAGAGGGGTAAGCTTGGCAGGGGCTAGAAAAGGAAGGGGCCTTACCTGCCACATGCCATGTGGAAGTTTCATTTACTATATGCGCTTAGGACCACTTACAGAGGATTTACCGGTGTGTGTGTGTGTGTGTGTGTGTGTGTGTGTGTGTGTGTGTTAATAATTTTCACTAGTTTCACTGGGCAGTAGGTCCATGGAGCGCCTCATACTATCATACCAGAAATTGATCTCCCCACAATGTTTGTGGACATACACTTGTTTTTTTTGTTGTTGTTATTTTATTTTACGTTATTGGGTAATATTGGGGAACAATGTGTTTTTCCAGGGTCCATCAGCTCCAAGTCCAGTTGACATTTTCAATCTTTAGTTGCAGGGAGGCACAGCCCACCATCTCATGCAGGAATTGAACTGGCAACCTTGTTGTTGAGAGCTCATGCTCTAACCAACTGAGCCATCTGGCCGCCCTACACTTGGTTTTTTAAAAATTGCAATGTATGTCCATTTGAATGCAACTTAAAACACAAATTTGGAGGAAGAAAGGAGGGAAAATGTCATTTATCTGGGCATGACTCTCAGCATCTCATTTTTTTTTATCCCCCCCCCAAAAAAAAATTCAAAGCCTCTTACAATTTTGCCAATTATACCTCAGTAAAGCTGGGAAAAAGAAAAAAGAAACAAAGCCTAAGCGTGATGGATCTGTGAACCCTGGTGGCTATGATGTTTCGATGTATCATGAGTGCTTTGTAAAATATTGTTTTGTCTCTTTGTCACATGAAAATCATACTCATTTTTCAACACATATCAAGTCCCATCTCCTTATTGAAGTCATTTGTGACTACTGCAACCTTGACTTCTTATGCAGACTTCTCACAACCCCTCTTTTACTAACTCCTATAGCATTTATAGTTTCTTTTATTCATCTTAGCTTTCACAAATAGAAATTTATAATTCTCCTCTCTTTGAGAAGGACAAATCTGAAAGTAGAAATACAAATCTCCTTTTAAGAAGAGAATCAGTGTGGATTAAGGAAAATTATGAATCAACTTCTTGTACCTTCTATTTATCTGGGTGTACTGCAGTAAAGGTTGTCTACTGCAGAATACTTATAACACCTTGTCAGGTACAAAGCCCCTAACTGTCCTAGTTGGGCTAAAATCAAGTATCCTCACTCATATTTCAATGTGCTGTACTTTCTTCCTTCTCCTGAGTTTTCAGTCACCTAAAGGCTTCTCACATCTATGAGCCAAGAACATAAAAATCGACCAAAACTAGACCAAGCTGTGTTTATCTCTTTTAGGATGTCATTCCTAAATGTTGGTTTGCACGGAAGTCAGTGTTTGTGAAACATATTTTAGGCAATTTCAGGAAGTTATAAAACAGGGCTAGTATAGAAGATAGTTATAGTTCATAAATTGTTCCTGCTGTCAATCACTTACTTATATCTTAAGATATAAATGAACTTATGATAAATTCATTAGTTTATATTTTTCCTTTTTCTATTCCCACCTTGGGATGGGTTCTTTGTTTGTTTCACTACTAATAAAAACTCAGTATCACTTCTGATTCCATCTAAGATGGAGTCATAGGGACCAGATTGACTCTTCTACCTGAAAAAAAGAAAAATGCACAAAATATATGAAACATACTGGAAATCAATCAGTGAAGGACATTGATCTCCAAGATACAGGAAACAAAGGAAGTGAGTCCCGTGATTACTCCAGATTAATATTTTAGAAGAATTTTCAGGCTGCAGCACAGGGAGAAGAAATCCAGGGAGAGTCCTAAGTTCAAGAAAGGGAGTTGAGGTCTGGGGAGACCAAAGTTTCTAGAGTTCATAGGACAGAGTGCCAGAGAGAAGAGAGATGCACGGAGAACTCTGGTGATCTGCAGAGGGCCCCCTGTGAGTATTCAACTGAATAATGATCATCATGTATAAGCATATGTGAGTAAACTACCCAAAGCTAGGGAAAGACTCGCTCAAAAGGATTAGAGGTAACAGTCCTCAGTCTGGTGCTCAGACAGAACCAGAAATAGTGCTTTTTCTTCCCAGCTAGACTGGAAAACCTCAAGATTCCTGGAGCATTATGTAGAGTACACAAAAAGATCTTGCCCGAATAGTGGGGAATACTTAGCCCTAGACTGACCACTGCATCAGTCCTGAATAACAAATACTGAAAAAGCAAGACCTGCAAACATAGAGACTGTCTGTCCTCTCCCCCACTGAATGGTCTTGTTACCCTTGTTGAAAATCGTTTCACCATATATATTAGTCTGCTCAAGCTACCGTAACAAAACAGCATGGACTGGGTGGTTTAAATAGCAGACATTTGTTTCCTCACAGTTCTGAAGGCTAGAAATTCAGGATCAAGGTGCCAGCAAATTCAGTTTCTGGTGAGAGCTCTCTTCCTGGCTTACAGATGGCCACCTTCTCTCTATGCCCTCACATGGCCTTTCTTCTGTGCATAGGTGGAGAGAGAAAGAGCTCTTAGGTGTCTCCTCCTCTTCTTTTTTTTAAAAATTAGTTTAATGTATTTTAATAGCAAACTTATAGGAACAGCACAGAAACAGACAATATTAAAAACCTGTACTTACATGTAGGACAACTCAGACAAGTATAGTAAATGGATGGAATCTACTGTCTGATAAAAATGCTACAAACACCATTTAGTTGCATTAATAAGAAATTTACTTGTTTTTAAGAAATCCAAATGCTGGTATTGTCCAGAAAAAATTAACAGGTTTATTTATAATTGTTATAAAGTTGAACTGCTGAAACTTGTTCACTGAAACATTTTGACTTGCATTAATGCTTTATGTCCCTGCATTTAAATTAAAAATTCATACACAAATGAAAACAGAAAAACTGCCAATACCATATTTTTTTCCCGTTTTTCCACTTGCGATCATATAATTAGGTACCTTTTAACGCCATGGAGAAAAAATATCTTAAGTTCAGAACTCTGAATAACAGAAAGAAAATAATTTTTTTTTTCCTTTTAAGAATTTTTCCCATCATAGTGGATTCTGAAGCTCGTTCTCCATGTATGCAGCGTGCTAGCTGGGTGTCCTTTGGCGTAATTGTTACACGTTTGGCATGGACAGCACACAGCTTGGTGTCTTCAAAAAGGCCAAGCAGATAGGCCTCACTTGCCTCCTGCAAAACACCAGTAGTTGCACTCTGCAAGCGCAGATCTGTTTTGAAGTCCTGAGCAATTTCTCGCACCAGACGCTGGAAGGGATGTTTGTGAATCAGAAATTCGGTGAACTTCTGATAACATCTAATTTCATAGAGTGCGGTACCAGGCCTGTAATGATGAGATTTCTTCCCTCCATCAGTAGAGGGCACACTCTTGAGAGCAGCTTTATGGCCAGTCGCTTCCTCCATGCTTTCCCATGAGTCGATTTGCAGGCAGTCCGCTTTGTATGAGCCATGGTATAGAGATCTCCTTACCTACTTCTTCTGCGGCTGGAGCTTGGTGAGGTGGTGCTGGCATTAGAGAATGACGGCCTCTTCCTCTTATAAGGACACCAATTCTATTGGATTAGAATCCCACCCTTGTGACCTCATGTAAGTTTTATGGCCTCCCTAAAGACCCGATCTCCAAATACAGTCCCATTGGGGTTTCAAGTATCAACATATGAGTTTTGGGGACACAATTTTGTCCATAACACTGTATATGCAAGAGTTTATTTCTGGGCTCTCTATTTTAGTCCACTGGTCTATATCTCTACCTTTATGCCAGACGCTCACACAGTTTAATTCCTATAATTTTCTTATACATTTTGAAACCAAGAAGTTTGAGACCTTCAACTTTGTTCATCTTTTCTGAGATTGTTTTGGCTATTCGGGGTCTCCTGAGATCCTATATGAATTTTAGAATGGATTTTAAATTTTTTTAAAAAACAAAATAAAACAAAATGAAAAATGCTGTTGTGATTTTGATAGGGATTACATTGAATTTATAGGTCACTTTTGGTAATAGTGTCATCTTAACAATCTGTCTTCCAATCCATGACTTTCCATTTATTTGCGTCTTTTTAAATTATTTTCAGCAACGTTTTCTAGTTTTCATTGTACAAGTCTTTCACCTCCTTGGTTAAGTTTATTCCTAAGTATTTTATTCTCTAATTTTTTTTTTTTTTTTTTTTTTTTAGGAGGGCACAGCTCACTGTGGCATCAAACCAGCAACTGTGGTGCTACCAGTACCACACTCCAACCAACTGAGCTCACCAGCCACCCCTAAAAAAAAATTTTTTTTGTAAGAGTTTATTTGAGCCAAACTGATGACAATATGCCAAAGAGCAAGATCTCAAATGCTCCGAACAATAACAGTTTGCAGCTTGTTTTACACATTTGAAATTAAGGAGGGAACATAAGGAAAATTATATGGAGGTGGGAGAAAGCAAGGCGAGGTGTGGATTACAGAATAGTTAACAAGATTATGTGCTCTCTGAGGCTTAATACCTCCTTCAAGGGGTATTATTTCTGGTATTTCAAAGGTGAGTTAACCTAGATGCACGGAAAAAATGGACAGGGCTTGCTTGAGGCAAAGATAAACCTAAAAAGTTATACGCCTGGGGAGTGACTACCCACCATGACCTGCCCAGTTAGGAATTTATGATCAGTTCACCCTGTGAGGTTACTTTCCATAGAACCCCTTTTTCTCCACAGTTCCACCTTTTGGTTACAAATCAATCCAAAGGAAACATTGATGACCAACCTGTTGGTCGGATTGTGTGGTCTCACAGCGCTATTCCTAGAATTCTTCCTAGGTTCATTCCTAGGAAGTCTTAGTATTGACGTCATCTTGTTGACCATTGGGGATGGGGTAATACTGTAACCATGAGTTCTGGGTTGAGGCCAAATTTTTTCCCAAAAAGGGAAGGGCTGATAAATGGAAAGCTGTCAAGTCTCATGGCCCTCACTGTGAAAAATCACTCTGGATCATGCCTATCCTGTGAACTATCGTGATCTGACTTTTGCCTTGTGTCTCAGTTTTCTGTATTTGGCATCTAGTATTATATTTACATAAGCCATGAAAAGAGTAGTAACAGTTATCTTACAAATGTTTAGTAATCATAAACTATATAGAAAAACCCAAAGAATAGGTATAACTATTATTGTGACTAATATCATTAGCAGACAGGTAAAGAAAATCAAACAAAACGCTGAGTTCACTGTCAATCCATAGGAATACAGGACTTGTCGCTGTCTTGGGATAGTTGTCTATCTCTGATGTTGGCGGCCTCTTGTCCTTGAGGGGTCTTTGATGTCCATACACAGGGGTAGATGTCCACTCGCGGTTAGGCACCTGATAAGGTCCCTTCCAATGAGGTTGGAGTGTGTCTTGTATGTGATGTTCTTTCCAATAAACAAAATCTCCGGGTGGCAGTCAGCAATCTTTAAAGTCTCTGTCTCCTGGGAGCTCACTGTGAAAGGAAGCGGTTACCAACTAGGCATTTTCTTGAAGTGAATCTATTAAACCTTGGCAATAGTGTAAGATGTGTCCTTTCAATAATGTCAGCTCATCAGTTCCTTCATCTAAGTCCAGCTTCAATGCAGTACCGTGTTTCCCCGAAAATAAGACCTAGCCGGACAATCAGCTCTAACTCGTCATTTGGAGCAAAACTTAATATAAGAGCAGGTTAACATAACATAACATAACATAACGTAACATAACATAACATAATATAATACCGGTCTTATATTAATTTTTGCTCCAAAGGACGCATTAGAGCTGATTGTCCGGATAGATTTTATTTTCGGAGAAACATGATATGATGCCTGAAGGAATGCGAAAACTAAAAAATGGGGAGCCAGGGAGCAGGGAAGAGCCAAGCAGCCGTCGTCGTAGGTTTCCCATAGCTCCAACTATTAGGTTGGTAAAAGTAATTGCGGTTTTTGCCATTAGTTTTAACCTTTTAAACCGCAATTACTTTTGCACCAACCTAGTACTTGTTTAATTTACAACCATTGTTTCTTACATCGACATTTATCTGGCATAGTCAGCAGGATTCTGAAGTAGCCCACCCAGGAACACCCTTCGGTCCTGGAGCTGGTGTTAGGTACAAACAAGGGCCCATTGTGTCACACCAGCTCCCCACTTCACATCAGGTGAACTTGGGTAAGTGTTACTTGGAATTCTGGGGCTCCTTGCTTTAAGTAGCAGGCCATGACTTTATTTGAGCTGTTTTTAGAAAATCTTTAAGGTGGATAAGTATTGAGATAACCCAGGGAAAGGGAAAAAAAAAGGGTTACTATTAGGCACGGCCAGAGGAATGAGTCGCAGGAGACCAAGATTGGTCTATTAGGATATTTATTTGGCGTGTTTGAGCTGCGGGAGGTCAGGCTGGAGCAGAGGGAAAAGATCATAACCTCTGAGCAAAGAGGGGTATGGAGTTTTATAGGAGGGAGTGAACGAGGCTGTTCCCCCTTCAATGCTTCAGGGGGTTTTCATGACAAAGGGTTTCAGGGCATGACCAAGCCTCCAGCTCCACACCCTGGCCCCAGGTCACTGTCCAGACCGTCCGGCCCACCCAGGCCCCTGATCATAGGCCCCTAGGAGATAAAGCAAGACAGGATCAAGACAAGAAGGCTTTTAAGATAAGGTTTCTGCTCCTGGACTAAACATGGCTTAACAGTTACTACTTTAATTTCAGCTTTTTAACTGGATCGTTTACTGAGAGTCTGAAATAAATGTTTGCTGGTTAAATAAGAGACTGACCTCTCTTTAGCTTTGAAAGAAAAAGGACACTTGCTTTCCCAACTCGAATAGCCAATGAATCTGGAGTGGTGGAGACGGGCGCCAGGTGTCATCCATTATGGTAGCGCAGCCGATCCCAGAGAAGCTGGCGGGAGCCCTGGGAAGAAAGGCCACCATCCTGGGATGGGTTCTCCCTGAGAGACGGGCCTGAGAAAGGGGCCTGTGCTTTGGAAAGCATCATGGTTCCAGCGGCATCAGGTGAGCTCTCGCTGGCTCTTGCTCCGGTATTCTTAGGTGACTAAGAATCTTCGTGGGGTTGCCTGGGGAGAGATTTCCTCTAAGGCATAAGGCAGTCCTATAGGGATATCCACCACATTTGGTTCATCTGGAGATGTGCACTTAAGGTCTTCCCTAGAAATTTGTTCAGACTCTACAGATCTCAAAATTAATATGGGAAATTGTGTTTCCCAGGCCAAATGTTTTCAAGGTCACGTGATCTAAGATTAATCCTTAGTAAATGAAAGGTAGCTTAAGTTTGTTGGTTTAAGGTAAAACAGACATCTTTATTTTGCCTTGGTTTTACAAATATAAGTCCATATTAATAGTCGACTTTTATGTCCATGAAAAATGATTCTGGAGGTTATAAAATGTCCAAGCTAAAGAATGCTAGTTTCTTACTTCTTAGTTTTCACTAGACATTGAGGTTTTAAGGGTTAAAATCCCAAATATACATAAGAAAACTTCTAGGATATATTGTATGGGTACACGACACACAATGGTTGTAAATTAAACAAGTAGCTGGGGCTATGGGAAACCTAAGATGGTGCTTTGTTCTTCCCTGTTTCCTGGCTCCCCAGATTTTAGCTGTTGCATTCCTTCATGTGTCATAGTGCATTTAAGCTGGACTTAGATGAAGGAACTGATGAACTGACATTATTGAAAGGACACATCTTACACTATTGCCAAGGTTTAATAGATTCACTTCAAGAAAATGCCTAGTTGGTAACCGCTTCCTTTCACAGTGAGCTCCCAGGAGACAGAGACTTTAAAGATTGCTGACTGCCACCCGGAGATTTTGTTTATTGGAAAGAACATCACATACAAGACACGCTCCAACCTCATTGGAAGGGACCTTATCAGGTGCCTAACCGCGAGTGGACATCTACCCCTGTGTATGGACATCAAAGACCCCTCAAGGACAAGAGGCCGCCAACATCAGAGATAGACAACTATCCCAAGACAGCGACAAGTCCTGTATTCCTATGGATTGACAGTGAACTCAGCGTTTTGTTTGATTTTCTTTACCTGTCTGCTAATGACATTAGTCACAATAATAGTTATACCTATTCTTTGGGTTTTTCTATATAGTTTATGATTACTAAACATTTGTAAGATAACTGTTACTACTCTTTTCATGGCTTATGTAAATATAATACTAGATGCCAAATACAGAAAACTGAGACACAAGGCAAAAGTCAGATCACGATAGTTCACAGGATAGGCATGATCCAGAGTGATTTTTCACAGTGAGGGCCATGAGACTTGACAGCTTTCCATTTATCAGCCCTTCCCTTTTTGGGAAAAAATTTGGCCTCAACCCAGAACTCATGGTTACAGTATTACCCCATCCCCAATGGTCAACAAGATGACGTCAATACTAAGACTTCCTAGGAATGAACCTAGGAAGAATTCTAGGAATAGCGCTGTGAGACCACACAATCCGACCAACAGGTTGGTCATCAATGTTTCCTTTGGATTGATTTGTAACCAAAAGGTGGAACTGTGGAGAAAAAGGGGTTCTATGGAAAGTAACCTCACAGGGTGAACTGATCATAAATTCCTAACTGGGCAGGTCATGGTGGGTAGTCACTCCCCAGGCGTATAACTTTTTAGTAAAAGGTTTATCTTTGCCTCAAGCAAGTCCTGTTCATTGTTTCCATGCATCTAGGTTAACTCACCTTTGAAATACCAGAAATAATACCCCTTGAAGGAGGTATTAACCCTCAAGAGAGCACATAATATTGTTAACTATTCTGTAATCCAATCCCCGCCTTGCTTTCTCCCACCTCCATATAATTTTCCTTATGTTCCCTCCTTAATTTCAAATGTGTAAAACAAGCTGCAAACTGTTATTGTTGGGAGCATTTGAGATCTTGCTCTTTGGCATATGTCATCAGTTGGGCTGAAATAAACTCTTACAAAAAATTTTTTTTTAGGGGTGGCTGGTGAGCTCATTTGGTTGGAGCGTGGTACTGGTAGCACCAAGGTTGCTGGTTTGATGCCACAGTGAGCTGTGCCCTCCTTAAAAAACAAAAAAAATTTAGAGAATAAAATACTTAGGAATAAATTTAACCAAGGAGGTGAAAGACTTGTACACTGAAAACTAGAAAACGTTGCTGAAAATAATTTAAAAAGACGCAAATAAATGGAAAGACATGGATTGGAAGACAGATTGTTAAGATGACAATATTACCTAAAGTGACCTATGAATTCAATGTAATCCCTATCAAAATCCCAACAGCATTTTTTATTTTGTTTGTTTTTAAAAAAATTTGAAAATCCATTCTAAAATTCATATAGGATCTCAGGAGATCCCGAATAGCCAAAACAATCTCAGAAAAGATGAACAAAGTTGAAGGTCTCAGACTTCTTGGTTTCAAAATGTGTAAGAAAATTATAGGAATCAAACTGTGTGAGCGTCTGGCATAAAGGCAGAGATATAGACCAGTGGACTAGAATAGAGAGCCCAGAAATAAACTCTTGCATATGCAGTGTTATGGACAAAATTGTGTCCCAAAAATTCGTATGTTGATGCTTGAAACCCCAATGGGACTGTATTTGGAGATCGGGCCTTTAGGGAAGTCATAAAACTTACATGAGGTCATAAGGGTGGGATTCTAATCCAATAGGATTGGTGTCCTTATAAGAGGAAGAGGCCGTCATTCTCTAATGCCAGCACCACCTCACCGAGCTCCAGCCAAAGAAGAAGTGGGTAAGGAGATCTCTATACCATGGCTCCTACAAAGCAGACTGCCTGCAAATCGTGGCATGGGAAAGTCTGGAGGAAGCAACTGGCCATAAAAGCTGCTCACAAGAGTGTGCCCTCTACTGGTGGAATGAAGAAATCTCATCATTACAGGCCTGGTACCGCACTCTATGAAATTAGATGTTATCAGAAGTTCACCGAATTTCTGATTCACAAACATCCCTTCCAGCGTCTGGTGCGAGAAATTGCTCAGGACTTCAAAACAGATCTGCGCTTGCAGAGTGCAACTACTGGTGTTTTGCAGGAGGCAAGTGAGGCCTATCTGCTTGGCCTTTTTGAAGACACCAAGCTGTGTGCTGTCCATGCCAAACGTGTAACAATTACGCCAAAGGACACCCAGCTAGCACGCTGCATACGTGGAGAACGCGTTTCAGAATCCACTGTGATGGAAAAAATCATTCTTAAAAAGAAAAAAAAACCTTTTCTTTCTGTCATTGGTAGTTCTGAACTTAAGATATTTTTTCTCCATGGGGTTAAAAGGTACTAATTATATGATCGCAAGTGGAAAAACGGGGGCAGAAATCAGGTATTGGCAGTTTTCCCGTTTTTATCTGTGTGTGAATTTTTAATATAAATGCAGGACATAAAGTATTAATGCTAGTCAAAATGTTTTAGTGAACAAGTTTTAGCAGTTCAACTTTATAATAACTATAAATAAATCTGCTATTTTTTTCTGGACAATGCCAACATTTGGATTTTTTTAAACAAGTAAATTTCTTATTGATGGCAACTATATGGTGTTTGTAGCATTTTTATCATACAGTAGATTCCATCCATTTACTATACTTTTCTAAGTTGTCCTATATGCAAATACATGTTTTTAATGTTGTCTGTTTCTGTGCTGTTCCTATAAGTTTGCTGTTAAAATATATTAAACTATTTTTTAAAAAAAGAACAGGAGGAGACACCTGACAGCTCTTTCTCTCTCCACCTATGCATAGAAGAAAGGCCATGTGAGGGCACAGAGAGAAGGTGGCCATCTGTAAGCCAGGAAGAGAGCTCTCACCAGAAACTGATTTTGCTGGCACCCTGATCCTGAATTTCTAGCCTTCAGAACTGTGAGGAAACAAATGTCTGCTATTTAAACCACCCAGTCTGTGATGTTTTGTTATGGTAGCTTGAGCAGACTAATACACATGCTAAAATGATTTTCAACAAGGGTGCATGACCATTCAATGGGGGAGAGGACAGACAGTCTTTTTAAAAAATGGTGCTGGGATAACTGGTGATCCACATGCAAATGAACGAAGTTTGATCCTTACTTTACACCGTGAAAAATTAATTCAAAGTGGGTCAAAGACGTAAAGTAAGAGTTAAAACTATGAAACTCTTAGAAGAAATCATAAAGGAAAAGCTACAGTGGATTTGGCAACGATATTCTTTTTTTTGTCTTTTTAAAGATTTTTATTGGGAAAGGGGATTTTATTTGAGGATTTTATTGAGGAAAAGTGTGTCCTTCCAGGATTTTTTCCAAGTCAAATTGTCATCCTTTCAATCGTAGTTGTGGAGGATGCAGCTCAGCTCCAGGTCCAGTTAGTTGCAGGGGGTGCAGCCCATCATCCCTTGCGGTAGAAGAGGAACCGGCAACCTTGTGGTTGAGAGACCTTGCTCCAAACAACTGAGCCATCCAGGAGCTCAGTGGCAGCTCAGTTCAAAGTGCCGTGTTCAATCTTAGTTTCAGGGGGTGCTGCCCACCATCCCTTACCGGACTCGAGGAGTTGAACCAGCAACCTTGTGGTTGAGAGCCCACTGGCCCATGTGGGAATCGAACCAGCAGCCTTTGGCGTTAGGAGCATGAAGCTCTAACCGCCTGAGCCACCGGGCCAGCCCCGGCAATGGTATTCTTGTATATAATATCAAAAGCACAGGCAACAACAACAAATAATAAAAAGAAAAATATGTAAATTGGAGCACATCAAAATAAAAAACTTCTGTGCATCAAAGGACCCAATCAACAGAGTGAAAAGGCAACCCATAGAACGGGAGAAAATGTTTGCAAATCAAGTTTACGATAAGTTTTAGTTTCAGAATATACGGAAAACTTCTACAACTCAACAGAAACAACCTGATTTAAAAATAAGCAAAGGACTCGAATAGACATTTCTCCAAAGAAGATATACAAATGACCAATGAGCACATGAAAAGATGCTCCACATCACTAAGCATTAGTAAAATGAAAATAGAAAACACAATGAGCTATCACCTGATACCCATTAGGAAGGCTACTATCAAAAAAAGAAAATAAATGCTGGTGAGGATATGGAGAAATTGGAACTTTTGGGGATGTAAGATAGCACTGCTGTGTGAAAAACAGTATGGCAGTTCCTCAAAAACTTAGAATTAAAAAACACTTGAATTAAAATAGAATTATCATATGATCCAGCAACTCCACTTCTGGGTACATACCCAAAAGAATTGAAAGCAGGGTGTCCAAGAGATATTTGTACAATTGTCATGCAGGGTGACAGGCGGGGGTCTCTGGTCCCGCTCCCCATATAAGAATGCAGGACATGGTGAGGCCAAAAAGGAACACCCACAGAGCCACAGATAGGGGAGTCATACCACTACAGTCTCACTGGCAGCTGGGTTGGAGACACAGGAAGCAGGAGCCACACTGTCCACAACCTGCCGTCCACTTCTCTCTGCCAACCAACCTCACTTGCTAGCTGCAATCTGCCGTGCTAACTGCAATCCGCTCTTGCTAGCTCAGCCACCATCTTCCTGCTAGCCCCCATTTGCTGCTAGCATAGCCACAGCAGTTATATTAGTGGCCAATGGCTCACTGGTTACAGCTGACGGCCAACTAGCCACAGCTGATGGCCATCCAATCACAGTTGATGGCCATTTACTATCTGAGCCAGCACCTTTCCATGTGAGGGTGAGAGCCTGGAAACTGCACTCCTGGCTCTGTCCCCACACTCCACCCCTACAGGGTCTCACCTCACAATCTATGCGACAAGCGTCTTCTGCGAGGGGCCCTGTGCGAGGAGCCTGGAGGTGAATGCAATATCCTGCACACAATCAAGCTCTCTGGGCACAACCAAGGTTTCTCATGGCACCACCAGTTCTTCTGGGCACAGCTAGACTTCCTGTGCTTCTTAGGGCACCACTAGTGTTCCCGGGCACAGCCAGGGTTTCTCAGGGCACCACCAGTACTCCTGGGCACAGCCAGACTTCCTGGGCTTCTTAGGGTACTACCAATCTCCCTGCACACAGCCAGGGCCTCTCAGGGCACTGCCACTCTCTCTGGGCCTCTCAGGGTACCGTGCTGGAACAACAGCGGCTCAGTCAAGGTGCTTACATATTCTTGATGATGGCCGGTCAAGACACAAAGGCAAACAGCTGCCAGTTCCACTACATGGTGGTATGTTCCCAAACAGTCAAGCGGTCCATTAAATTAGGGATGGAAGGCAATTCCCCATAGTCCATAGTCATTTGCCAGGGCTGTCCTGGGGGTGAGGGACGACCTTGACCTCACCCACATCTCCCACGGAGGACTCAGCAAGCGTTTTCTTCTGGGACTACAAGTCCTGCATCCGGGCTGCCGAGCACTTCCCAGCCCACAGGGCCGCAACGACCTTCGCTTTCTCCGGCCTATGCTGGTTGGAGAACCGTCCACTTCTTCCCACCCCTCCACGGGGGTCCAGCTCTCCAGCAGTTGCTCCTCCTGGTCTTCCTGAGACTGAGTGTTCATACGCACAAACTGCTCCACTGCCCTTTGGGGAGCTTTGGCAGGCACCGTACCCTGCTTGCTGCGCCATTTGTCACGCGGGGTGTCATGCGAGGTCTCTAGTCCCGCTCCCCACATAAGAATGCAGGACATGGTGAGGCCAAAAGGAACACTCACGGAGCCATAGATAGGGGAGTCATACCACTATATTCTTGCTGGCGGCTGGGTTGGAGATACAGGAAGCAGGAGCCACACTATCCGCAACCTGCCATCCACTTCTCTCTACCAACCAACCTCACTTGCTAGCTGCAATCCGCCGTGCCAATTGCAATCCGCTCTCGCTAGCTCAGCCACTATCTTCTTGTAACCCCCATTTTCTGCTAGCGTAGCCACGGTAGTTATTTAAGTGGCCAATGGCTCACTGGTTATAGATGATGGCCAACTAGCCACAGCTGATGGCCATCCAATCACAGTTGATGGCCATTTACTACCTGAGCCAGCACCTTTCCACGTGAGGGCGAGAGCCTGGAAACTGTACTCCTGGCTCTGTCCCCATAACAATGTTCACAGCCAAAATGTGGAAGGAATCCAAGTGTCCATCAACAGATGAATGGGTAAAATATGGTATATACATACCACAGCAACATTACACAGCCTTAAAAAGAAAGGAAATTTTCAACCATGCTACAACATGGATGAAACTTGAGAACATTACGCTAAGTGAGAGAAATCAGTCAAAAAAGACAAATGCTGTTTGATTCCATTTCTATGAGGTACGTAGAGCAGTCAATTCAGAGATAGAAAGTAGAATGATGGTTGCCAGGGGCTGTGGAGAGAAGAAGATGGGGAGCTGGTGTTTAATGGGTATAGAATTTCAGTTTCAGTTTTGCCAGATGAAAAGAGTTCTGGAGAGCTGTTGCATAGCAACGTCAATGTATATAAGACACTACTGAACTCTGCACTTAAAAATGGTTACTAGGGTAAATTTTGTTATGTATTGTGAGGACAGAGCCAGGATAGCAGTTTCCAGGCTCTCGGCCTCACGTGGAAAGGTGCTGGCTCAGGTAGTAAATGGCCATCAACTGTGATCGGATGGCCATCAGCTGTAACCAGTGAGCCATTGGCCACTAATATACTGCTGTGGCTACGCTAGCAGAAAATGGGGGTTAGCAAGAAGATGGTGGCTGGCAAGTGCAGATTGCAGTTAGGACAGCGGTTGCGGACAGTGTGGCTCCTGCTTCCTGTGTCTCCAACCCAGCCACCAGCGAGAATATAGTCGTATGGCTCCCCTATCTATGGCTCCGTGGGTGTTCCTTTTTGGCCTCACCATGTCCTGCGTTCTTATGTGGGGAGCGGGAGCGGAGATCCTGCATGACACCCTACATGACACATGGCGCAGTGAGCAGGGTCTCCCGCATGACAGTATATTTACCACAATTAAAAAATTAAAAATATTACATTTTTTAAAAAGGAAGTGAGGATTACCAGGGAAGGATCTAGGATGACTGAACAGATAAATGCTATATTTAATGTGTTCCTCCTGTGAACACATTAAAATTACAACTAAATTATAGAACAATCAACCTGGAGAACCATCTGAAGTCTACCTGAATAGAAGTTTTATAACTGAGGATATAAAGAAGCCACGTCAAGACTGGTAGGAGGGATGGATACGTGAAATGAACTGGCCCCACACCTGCATGTGGCGGTTGAGAATCAGCAGTGATATCTCAGCCACAGAGGATCCCCCCCTCCCCCGGAGGAGTGAGGGACCCAGCCTCACGCCAGACTCTGCAGCCTGTGTTCCTGGTGCCTAGAAGAAGAGCACCCAAAACATCTGGCTGTGAAAAACAGTAGGGATTCTGACCATCCGGGTTGGACTGAGGGCTGTGGGAAACTCAGAGGTCCTCTTAAAGGGCCCGTGCACAGATACATTCACTTGTAGGCACTCACCCTGGGCTTCTATGGAGGGATAAGTGACTGGGGAGCGTTGGGGGCATACGGGGAAAGACTAAGTTGTGTGGCTGTTGGGTGAGGACTGGAGGGACAGTGGCCATTTTCCCTGTGTGGAGTCCTCCTTCCATGGAGCTGACAGGCAGGTACCATCTTTCCTGTGTTGAGGACTCCCCCACACCCATGGCCAAATCTGACTGTGAATTGGTTTGGGAAGCTCTGCTCGCTTCACCCTGGTGATTTCCTGAGACCCCACCTCACCCAACTCATGGACCACAAGAGGCTCTATCAGTCCCTGAATTTTCCAGGAACCAGTAGGTGGCAGCAGGCCCTGCGGTGTCCTGGATTTTTGTGGAACTATCCCAGGGCCAGTATTGGCGGCAGCCATCCTCGGTTTCACATGGCCCCCCATGTACCTCCAGGTACAGCACAGGCAGTGACCAACTGTGGATTACGTTGTAACTCCTACTAGGTAGTCCTCTGCCAGTCACAGGGAGTGGCAGACCTGGGCTGTACCAGAGCCCCTTGCTAGAGGCCCAGGAACCAACATACGTGGAGGTTGGCTTTGGACCATAGCAGAGTACCACCTAATTATCTCCACAAGTGGCACACCCAAAGGGTGGTCTCAGCAGGCACCAGAGCACAGTGGGGCAAATCCCGCTCTGTGGCAATCCCACCACACAGCAGCCCATAAGCTGTATGTGGCCAAACCCCAAAGCTAGTCAGCCTGAGGGTCAATCCCACCCACTGTCATGCCAACAGCAACCAAGGCTCAATTATAACAGGAGGGCACACACAACCCACACTCCTGGACACTACTGGAGCAGCCGGTGCCATTGGCCAGGGAGACTGTGCCAATAGGCCCCATTGGACACCTACTACATAAGTCCACACGGTCAAGACTGGGAGACATAGCAGCCCTAAATAATACATAGAAACAAACACAGAGGAGCAACCAAAATGAGGATACAAAGAAATAGATCCCCAATGAAAAAACAGGAGAAAACTCCAGGAAAAGAACTTAGCAAAATGGAGGCAAGCAACCTACCAGAGGCAGAATTCAAAACAGTGGTTATAAGGATGCTCAAGAATCTTAGTGAGAACTTCAACAAACAGATAGCAAACACAAAAAAGGACATACACACCATAAAAAAGAACCAGTCAGAAGTGAAGAATACAATAACCGAAATAAAGAATGTACTAGAAGGAATCATCAGCTGACTACATGAAGCAGAGGATCGAATTAGTGATTTGGCAGACAAAGTAGCAAAAAAAACACCCAACTGGCATAGCAAAAAGAAAAAAGAATGTTGCAAAATGAGGATAGTTTAAGAGACCTTTGGGGCAACATCAAGTGTAACAACATTTGCATCATGGGGGTACCAGAAGGAGAAGAAAGAAAGCAAGGAACTGGGAACCTATCTGAAGAAATAATGACTGAAACTTTCCTAACCTGGTGAAGGAAATAGACATAAAAGCCCAGGAAGTGCAGAGAGTCCCAAAAAAGATGAAATCAAACAGGCCCACTCCAAGACACATTATAATTAAAATGAGGGAAGCCTAAAAGCAGCAAGAGAAAGGCAACTAGTTTACTCAGAAAGGAGCTCCCATAAGATTGTCAGCTGATTTCTGAACAGAAAATTTGCAGGCCAGAAGGGATTGGTATAAGACAAAAAAGGACAAAGAGCTTCCCAGACAAGAAAAAGCTAAAGGAGTTCATCAGCACAAAACCAGTATTACAAAGAATGTTAGAGGGACTACTTTAAGACCATATATATAACCATATATATATATATGAATAATAAAATGGCAATAACTACATATCCATCAACAATTACTTTCAATGTAAATGGATTAAATGCTCCACTCAAAAGACATAGGAGGGCTGAATAGATAAGAAAACAAACCCTTACATATGTTGCCTACAAGAGTCTCACTTCAGATCAAAGGACACACACGGACTGAAAGTAAAGGGATAGAAAAAATATATTTTATGAAAATAGAAAGAAACCAACGAAATAAGGTGGGGTAGCAATCCTTATACCAGACAAGATAGACTTTAAAACAAAGAGTATAACAAGAGACAAAGAAGCTCCCAGTAATCCCACTTCTGGATATTTATCTAAAGAAACCCAAACTGCTACTTTGAGGGGACATGTGCATCCATATATTCATTGCAGCATTGTTTACAATGGCCAAGATGTAGAGGAACCCTGGGTGTCTGTCAATGGATGAATAGATATAGAGGAGGTGGTACATACATACAAAAGAATATTGCTCACTCATGTAAGGAAATGGATTTTTTCTATCTGTGGCACCATGGATGGACCTAGAGGGTGTGCTGATTGGAGTATGTCAAACAGAGAAAGACAGATGAAAAATGATTTCACTTATATGTGGAATCTAAAGAACAAAGTAAACAAACAAAACGGATACTCATAGATATAGAAAACATTTTGATGGTTGTCAGATGGGAGGTGGGTTGGGGTGGGTGAAAAAGGGGAAGAGATTTAAGGAGTACAAATTGATTGTTATAAAGTAGACATGAAGATGTAGTGTATAGCATAAGGAATATAGTCAGTAATACTGTAATACTGTAATAATATTAATGAGTCAGATTCATACTAGATTTATTGGGGTGATAGATGGGAGGGGGTTGGGGAGTAGGGCTGAAAAGGTGAAGGGATTTGTAACTACAAACTGGTAGTTACAAAATAATCATGGGGATGTAAAGTAAAGCATAAGGAATATAGTTAATAATATGGTAATAACTATGTATAGTGCCAGGTGAGTATTAGACCAGTCAGGGGCATCACTTCTTTTTTTTTAAACTTTCTTTTATTGGGGAATATTGTGGTACAGTGTGTTTCTCCAGGGCCCATCAACTCCAAGTAGTTGTCCTTCAATTCTAGTTGTGGAGGGTGCAGCTTACTGGCCCATGTGGGAATCGTACTGGCAACCCTGTCGTTCAGAGCTTGTGCTCTAACCAACTGAGCCATCCAGCCACCCCTTAAATTATATAAATGTCTAACTACTATGCTGTACACCTGATATTAATATAAAATAATAATACAAGAGAAAAATATATTCTACAATACCAACTATATGGCATTCTGGAAAAAATAAAATTATGGATACAGTAAAAAGATCAGTGGTTGCCAGGAGTTAGGTGAAAGGGAGGCATACATAGGCAGAGCACAGAGAAATATTAGGGCAGTGAAACTATTCTGTAATGGTGGACACATGTCATTATATATTTGTCCAAACCCACAGAATGTACACCACCAGGAGTGAATTCTAATGTAAATTACGGGCTTTGTGTGATAATGATGTATCAATGTACATTCATCATTTGTAACAAATGTAGAACTCTGGTGTGAAACCTCTGATTATAATTGTGGATCTCTCTATTTCTCTTTGTAATTCTATCCATTTTTGCTTCATGTATTTTGAAAATCTATAGTAGGTGTTTAGGATTGTTATAAATGTTTAGTGATGGTGGGGGAGGCCGTGGATATGTAGGGGCAGGAGGTTTATGTATTCCTTGTACTTTCCACTCAATTTTTATGTGAACCTAAAACTGATCTAAAAAATAAAGTATAAAGATTGGGGGGAAAAAAGATGACTCGCGGAGAAAGAAAAAGAATACTAAATATTCTGTTCCTGATATTTATTTTAGTTTTACATCAGGAAAATTAGCAATGTGAAACTTATTTAATAAAAAATTAATTGAACAATAAAAAAGGAAGTGAAATAATCTTTTCACACATACAAAAGCTGAAAGAATTCATCATTGGTAGATCTGTATTACAAGAAATGTTAAAGGAAGTGCTCAGGCAGAAGAAAAATGGTATCACATAGAAATCTGGATCTGTACAAAGGAATGAACAGCGTGGAAATGGTAAAAACATGGATAAATATTTTTCTTGTCATTTAAGACTCTGTAAGAGATAATTTAAGCAAAAAATAACAACGTAGATTGAGATTTATAACATAAAAGCAAAACATATGATAGATAACAATATCACAAATAGGAGAGGAAAGTTGGAAGTAAGGTTCTTGTACTACATATGAAGTGGCATAATATCATCTGAAAGTAGACTGTGATAAGTTTAAGATGTATATACTATAAACTCTAAAACTATCACCAAAATAACTCAATAAAGAATTATAAATAATAAGGTAGCAAAGGAGATAAAATGAAACCATGAGAAATATAAAATTAATCCAAAAGAGAGGAAAAAAACCCCAAAGAACAGATGGGACAAATAGAAAACAAATAATAAAATGACCATTAAATGTAAATGACCTAAATACCCCAATTAAAAGGTTAGATTGGATAAAAAAAGCAAGACCCAACTATGTACTGCCTATACTAAACATACTTTAAATATAGATATGTTAGTTAAAAATAAAAAGGTGGGAAATGATATGTCAACACAAATCAAAAGAATTCTGGTGTAGCTACCTTGATATCAGACAGAAAATTTCAGAGTAAAGAATAATCTCCGTGATACAGAGGTCATTTCACAGTGAAAAGGGGTCATCAGAAGGATGTAACAATCCTAAACATTTATACACCTACTATAGAGTTTCAAAATACATGAAGCAAAAATGGATAGAATTACAAAGAGAACTAGAGAAATTCACAATTATAGTCAGAGATCTCAATACTTCTTTTTCAGTAATTAATAGAATAAATAGACAGAAAATTAGAAAAGATGTTACATTTAAAAAATACTATCAACTAACTTAATCTAACTGACATTTATAGAACACTGCAGCCAACAATAGCAGAATAAATATTCTTTCCAGATGGATATGGAACAGTCATCAATAAAGAATGTATTCTGGACCATAAAACTATTTTCAATAAATTTAAAATGATTCAGATCATGCAACATACTAAAATTTTCTGATCATACTAAAATTAAATTAGAAATCAATATCAGAAAGATTTCTGGAAAATCTCCGATTTTGGAACAAAGTAGCACTTTATAAATAACACATAAATCAAAGAAGAAATCAAGAGGAAACCAGAAAGTATATTTTACTAAAAATGAAACACAACACATCAAAATTTGTGTGATGCCATTAAAGTAGCACTTAGGGGAAATTTTATAGCACTAAGCGCCTATCTTAGAAATAAGAAAGATCTTAAATCAATGACTTTAGCTTCTACCTTAGGAAAGTATAGAAAGAAAAGCAAATTTAACTCAAAGTAAGTAGAAGAAAATAAAGATCAGAGCAGAAATCAATGGAGATGGAGACATAAGATAGAAAAAGAATAGATAAAAATCAATGAAACCCAAAACTGGTTTCATTAAAAACTTATAAACCTCCAGTCAGGCTAATTTAAGAGAGAGAGAGAGAGAGAGAGAGAGAGAGAGAACACAAATGGATATCAGAAATGAGAGCAATGACTTCACTATACATTCTACATATATTAGAAGGATAACAAGAGAATATTATGAACAGCTTTATAGCAATAAACTTGACCACTTAGATAAAAAAATTTCTTGAAAGACACAAACTACTAAAGCTTACTCAAAAAGAAATAGGTAACCTCAATAGTCCCTTATCTGTTTATTAAAAATTGAATTTGTAGTTAAAAACTGTCCACAAAGAAATCACAGGTCTAGATAATTTCAGTGCTGAATCCTACCAAACATTAAGGAAGAAATACTCCTTTCTATGAAGAAAGCATTACTGTGATACCAAAACCTGATGAAAACATTATAAGAAAACTACAGACAAATATCTCCTATGAACATAGATACAAAAATTCTAAACAAAATTTAACAAATCTAATCCTACTATAGAATTACACATCATGACCAAATAGTTTATCCCAAGAACATCATGGCTGGTTTAACATTGAAAAATCTATGGAAGTAATTTACCATATTAATAATTAAAAAAAATAAAGACTGTATGATCATCTCAACACATGTAAAAAAACCCACATTTGACAATATGCAACATTTATTACAGATGTAAAGAAATTCAGCAAACTAGGAATCAAACAGAACTTCCTCAACCTGATATAGGACAGCTATGAAAAAACCTATAGCTAACACCATACTCACTGAAGAAAGACTAAGTGGTTTCCCTCTAAAATAAGGAACAAGACAATTGTCGTGTCCTGCACAACAAGAGTTGTGGAGAACGAGAAGGGCAGTGCAGGGTTAAGAAATACAGTAGCCAAGAATAGAGTGCAAGCGGGGCCAAGGGACTCCAGCCTTAAGGACTGAGCCCCGAATCAGACCAACCCATAGTTTTATTAGTTAGGTGAGGAAGTAAAGGAGATAAAGCTTATCAATCTCAAGATCTGTGAATCCCATACATTATAATAGGAAACTGATTCAAGCCAATCACCCTTGCCTGCAGGCAGCTGAACCATAAAATCTCAGGATGTGTGTACTTCCCCAAGGGACAAAACTTTTATGCTTATGAATAGATGGAGAGCACATCATTGAATCTCTTCCCTTGCAGGTTGTGGGAAGGAATGCAGCCAGAGACAGAGGCTCTCCTTAGCCGGGGGAAAGCACAGGGTTGGGGGGGCTGTGCCCACCTCTATCAACCCCGTGGGTTCTCCTGTTGGTCCCCACATGGCTCCGCCTTGCTTGGGTTGTTCCCTCCGTGGGGAATCTTACCCGTCATTGGTTGACCAGCCATATTTTGGGGCCAAACAGGGAGACATAAGGTGTAAGCACAAAGGTGAAGCAAAGTCCCTGAAAGGATCCATTTCACAGACTCTCCTTTCTTTAGGGGCAGGTACGAGGAGACAGATGGGTAGTGTAAGGCGAGATAATGAAGCTAAGAGAGTCAGGCGGATTGAGAAAGGTGAGTGCTTTATTCTGTGCTCCCAGGCGAGGTTCACCGGTCTGCAGACCACGGCCTGTGAAATCGCACCCAGGGCAGAGCGAGGGAGGCATATATGCGATTTTTGGGGTGGGGGTTGGCTGAGTGAGGTGGCAGTTGAGCAGGCCCCCCAGCACAGATCGGGCGCGAGCGGCTGTGTCTGGAGTTGTTTATTGCACCAACGGTCTGCTGCCTTTTCTGGGAAATGACAGGGGCCCCAGTTTCTGTCATGCGCGGAGGGGTCTGACTTGGCAGAGGGGTATGATTTGGCTCCTGGCCGCTTTGACTATGCCTGCAGCTGACCTAACAGGTAGGCTGCTGCGTGGCAACAGACAATAATGTCCCATTTCACTACTTCTACTCAACGTTGTCCTGGAGATGCTAGCCAGTGAAATAAGGCAAGAACAGGAAGAAGTAAAACTGTACTTATTTGCAGACAACATAACTGACTGTGCAGAAAATCTGATGGAATCTACAAAAACAATACTTGACCTAATACATGAGTATAGCAGTGTAACAGGGTACAATATTTAAAAAAATGTATTTCTATATCCTAAAAACAAACAATTAGAATTAAAACTGAAGAAATAGGGCTTGCCCGATGGCTCAGGCGGTTGGAGCTCCTTGCTCCTAACGCCAAAGGTGGCCGGTTTGATTCCCATATGGGCCAGTGGGCTCTCAACCACAAGGTTGCTGGTTGGACTCCTCGACTCCACAAGGGATGGTGGGCTGCACTCCTTGCAACTAACAATGGCAACTGGACCTGGAGCTAAACTGCACCCTCCACAACTACGATTGAAAGGACAACAACTGGACTTGGAAAAAATCCTGGAAGTACACACTGTTCCCCAATAAAGTCCTGTTCCCCTTCCCCAGTAAAAAAAGCTTAAGAAATAATAACATTTACAATAGCATCAAAAATATAAAATACTTAGAGATAAATCTGCAAAAGATGTGAAAGACTGGTATATTGAAAACTGCAAAGCACTGCTTAGAGATAGCAAAAAAGACTTAAGAGAATGGACAGAAATACTATTGTCATGGGTTAGAAGACTCAATGTTGTTGAGATGCCAATTCTCCCCTAATTGATCTATAGATTCAATGCAATCCCAATCAAAATCCCAGCAGAAGTTTTTAAAATAGAAATTTTAAGTTGTTTCTAAAGTTCATATGGAAATGCAAAGGACCTAGAAGAGCCAAAACAATTTTGAAAATCTCCAAGACAATTTTAAACATAGATGGAGGAATATGATTTAAAGACTTACTGTAAAGCTACCATAATCAAGACAGGGTGGCACTGGCATAAAGACAGACAAATAGGTCAATGTAATAAAATAGTGTCCAGAAAGAGGCGTGTGTATGTATATATAAAGTCAATTCAGTAAAGAAAGGAAATCTTTTCAGAATTAGAATTGGAACAATTAGACAACCAGGAACAAAAAAAAGTAAACTTTGATTTATATTTCTAACCATACTTAAAAAAAATTAACTCAAAAGGGATTATAGATCTAAGTTTAAAACTATGACCTCTAGAAGAAAACATAGGAGAAAACCTTCACGACCTTGGGTTGGGCTAAATATGATAACCAAAAGTGTGATTCATAAAAGAACAAACTGAGCGCGCTCTACTTAGGGAGGCGGAGGCGGAGGTGACGCTGGAGGAAAGACTGAAGACCGCAGTCTGCAGAAGAGACTGCTTTCCTTGTTGGTGACGTGAGCAACACAGTAAAAGAGGCTGTAGAAAGTGCAGTTGGTGGCAACACCGATCACCACAGCAAAGTGAATCAGTGAACCACAGATGTAATAGAACGAACATGAAGCCAACTCACCAAGCTAGGAAAGCCAGTTAAATGCTCGTACATTGTGACCTGGACAATTATGCAGAAGAAGGGAGCAGGATCACACTCGGCAAGTTCTTGCTTCTGGGACAGCTCTGCTGACGGGAGCTGCACCGTGAGATTGGAGGAGGAGACCATGTGCTGCGCTGTCAGAGCCTGTGGACTGTCCATTTGAGCTCCTCGTCGGCCTGTGATCTTTCTCCTTTTGTCTCAGCATTTCTCTTCCATCTTCTACCACCCACTGTGAATTCCGTGAACACCATTTTCATTCTCTGTACGTGTCCTTTGTTGCACTCTCACAATGTAGAGGTAAAAACCCCCAATGACGGCACTGTTCTGTGAGCTGCACACCCTAAGTCAGAGGAATCACTCACCACAGGTGGTCAGAAGCCTGGCCTGTCATTTGCCTTTACTCTGAATATTTCTGTTCAAAGATGCTATAAACGGAAATCTGCTAGTGTGAAACTTTGTCTTCTCTCTGAAATGATTCAAGTACACTAATTTTCCATACTTTGTGCTTGTGCCAGATAATAAATTATTCCAATTAAAAAAGAACAAATTGATAAACTGGACTTCACTGAAATTATAAATCTCTGCTTTTCAAAAGATACTGTTAAGTGAATGAAAAGACAAGGCACAAACTGGAAAAAATATTTACAAGTCATATATCTGATAAAGGATTTGTATTTAGAAAATATAGGGAGGCTGGATGGCTCAGTTGGTTAGAGCAGGAGCTCTGAGCAACAGGATTGCCGGTTAGATTCCCACATGGGCCAGTGAGCTGTACCCTTTGCAAACTTCAGAGTGAAGACAATGAGCTGCCGCTGAGTTCCCGGGTGGCTAGAAGGCTCAGTTGGTTAGAGCATATGCTCTCAACAACAAGGTTGCTGGTTGGACTCCTGCAACTAGATTGAAAATGGCTACTGGAGTTGGAGCTGAGCTGCATCCTCCAAAACTCAGATTGAAAGGATAACAACTTGACTTGGAGCTGATGGGCCCTGGGAAAACAAACTGTTCGCCACTAAAGTCTTGGAAATACACTGTGCCCTAATAAAGTCCTGTTCCCCTTCCCCAAAAAAATCTTTAAAAAAAATAAGAAAAAGAAAGTATAAATAATTCACCAAACTCAACAATAAAAAAACAAACAACCTAATTTTTAAAAATGGGCAAAAGATTTGAACAGACATGTTACCCAAAAAAGGTATAAGGTGCTAAATGAGCACATGAGCTCAGCATCATTTGTCATTAGAGAAACCCAGGTTAAAACCACAAAGAAATACCACTATACACCTATCAAAATGGCTAAAATGAAAAACTTATCTGTCGTCTGTACTAAGTACTGGAAAGGATGTGAAAAAACTGGAATTCTCATATACTGTCACTGGGAATAAAATTGTAAGCTGCTCTAGAAAAAATATTGCCAGTTTCTTTAAAAGTTAAAATGGTATTTACTGGAGATAAATGAAGTCCATACATACAAAGTCCATAAGTCCATACACAGTCTTGTACACAGATGCTTACAGTGTTTTTATTCCTAATGGCCCCAAACTGCAACCACTGCATGCCCTTCGATGGGCAAATGGATGCACAGACTGTGGTACCCTCATGCCACGGCGTCCTCCTCAGGAAGGAAGAGCACACTATTAACATGCGTAACGACATGGAAGAACCTTAGAGGCATCAGGCTGAGTGAAAGAAGCCAGACAAAAAGAGTCCATACTGTAGGAATTCACTGATGTAACATTCTAGAAAACGCAAACTAATATATAGTGACAGCAAATCAGTACCTCGTGATGTGGGGTGGGGAGTGCAGGAGGGGGCGGGAGGCGGGGATTAGGAGGAAACGTTTGCAGGTAACACACATGCTCATGAACTCCATCGTAGTGATGGTTTCACTGGGATATACTTATGTCAAATGATATACTTTAAACATTATATGTTATCATATGTCAATTATGCCTCAAGAAAGCTATTAAATAAACACTTAAAATAATATCGAATGTTTGAAGTAGAAGTTTGCTCAATTGTCTTCTCTCTTGGCTTAAGCTGCTCTGATAATTTCTAAACCTGAACACAAAGTGAAGTTCTTTTTTTTGTCTCTCTGTTTGTTTGTTTGTTTTTAAGATTTTACTGGGGAAGGGGAACAGAACTTCATTGGGGAACACTGTGTACTTCCAGGATGTTTTCCAAGTCAAGATGTTGTCCTTTCAATTGTTCTTGTGGAGGGCGCAGTTCAGCTCCAGGTTCAGTTTCTGTTAGTTGCAGGGAGCGCCGCCCACCATCCTTTGTTGGAGTCGAACCAGCAACTTTGTGGTTGAGATCCCACTGGCCCATGTGGAAATCGAACTGGCAGTCTTTGGCGTTAGGAGCACGGAGCTCCAACCGCCTGAGCCACCGGGCCGGCCCCAAAGTGAACTTTCTTGATCTGTGATAATGTGTAATCTTGTACTGTCTCATATGGTTGGCTAAGTGATTCATAACTGCAAAATCCTCAAGGTCAGGCCTCAAATCTTATACTTTTCTTGCATCCTCTTCCAGTGTCCAGACACAGTGCCAGACACAGAAAGTTTAGCAAATCCCTTTTGATGAACCAACTAAGTGTCTTTTGCACTATTTCACAAATTTGGAAAGGGAGGATTCAAAACAGAAAAGGAAGAATGATTTTTCTCTATTTTTATTCTTTTACTTAACTGGAATATAGCATGGAGGACACAGGGAAAAGAACTATAGCACAAAGTCACCGACAGAATCCTTTATGCAATCTGAGGTACACATACAGATTCGCCTGTCCCAGGGTTACATTAGAGAGCTCTGGGTTGAAGGCTGATAAAGACATGCCAAGGTGAAAGGATTGCCTGACTGCAATTCGCTTCATTTCACTCCCTTGCCCTCTTTATTTTGACCAGGAAGGTGGCACTGACCAGAAAAGGAAGGAGAACTCCAGGAGTGCTTGATAAATAAAATGCCCTTTAAGTAACCATCCTCAGTGAGCAGGATTTCTCTCCACATTGGCCAAAGGGTGGCAGTAGGGTCTGTACTTGAACAGACCAGCAAAAGTGAAAGAGATGGAAACAGAACTACCATGAGAACCTGGGAGATCTACCACTCACGGGAGAGAAAAGGGCCAGCACTATTCATTATAGTGGCGGGTAAAGTTGATTATCTTTGATTTCCGCCGTGGGAACTCTGTACTGCCTGCAGAAATACGTCTGTTGTAGAAAATTATATTGCCCTGGGCTTTACTTTTGTAGATTATGTGGGCATAAGTGGTGACAAAGAACATCCAGAAACAGTGCATGAATATACGGGACACCAAACCAAACCAGCGCATGACTCTGACCTCTCCAATGCTGGTGTCACTGTTGGTAAGGATTTGTAGTACAATGTTTACAGTTTCATAGAAACAGATCCAGATGATGTAGACCACCAGGCCCCTGCACATCTGGGCGTACACTGAGTACATGAGCAAGCAGCTGATGATGATGGTGATGCAAGATAGGAAGAGGACGATATTCAAACTCCCACAGATGAGGAACTGACGTATCAGGAGAATTACACTCTCGTTCCATTGGTCAACCTCAGTGCAATGGCTGCTCCTCAGTGGCTTCTGTTCGAAGATGAGGTACATGTCAGTGGCTACGATGGTAAAAACCCCTGCTAACACGGTGCCTGTTTTGGCCGTCATCCCACACCAGCGTTTCTGTCTCATGCTGAGAATTCCTGTGGAGACAAACAATATAAGGGGGAATTCTGCTTCCTATCCATGTGGTAAATTAAATTACCAGGGTGTCTGCCTCCAGTCCTAAAGGAGAAAGGACAGAGAGAAATATGAAACCAGGAAATAACTGTAGGAAAACAGAAAACTGTTTACAATTGATTGGGAGTGGGGAAGAGGGAAGATGCAGTCTGGTGGCGGCGAGCAGATCAATTACAGGAGTGGTTCTCAACCTGTCTTCATATTAAATCACTGAAAGTAGGAGGCCCAGGCCCGATCTCAGACCAATTAGAACATTTTCTAGGTGGGTCCCAAATATCAGAATTTTTCAAAACTTCCTAGTGATTTTCACATGTAGCCAGGATTGGAAAACTCCGAGCAGAAAAAAGCAGTTTAAATGATCTTTCCTAGCTTTGCCTTGGGCAACCATTGATGCCCCCTCATGGAGAAAATTAGCAGCGCTTGTCCAACCTTGAGTGCAGGTGTCCTTAGGAGAAAGATCTGGGCAGCACAATAGCCCCGCTGGGGTGAGGAGTTGATGAAAACGGGGGACTTTGAGTAATCTCTTCTCACTACAAATCAAACTTAAGGAATACAACGAAAGGTGTACTTTAAGGAAAATTGAGAGCCTTAGGATAGAATAGCTTTGTAATACAAAAGAAAAAGTAATAACAAGTTAAGTGTTCAACTCAAAATGTCAGGAAAAAACAAGAACAATAAGAACAACAAAAAATAGAGGGGAGAAAATAAATAGAATAGAAAACAATGAAAATGAAAATTTTAAAAAGTAGAGGGATTTCTGATTGGTTAGGTTTTGGGGGCCAACTTGCTGCTAAAAACAACTAAAAATGCTGAATGAAATTGTTTTAAAATATTCTTAAGAGCACAGAATTGCTGACAAGGTAGGAGGCAAGAGGTAGAAAGCCAAAGTCTATAGACATTTAAGAACTGGGACAGGTAAGCAACCATGGAAATCAATTTTGCTCTGAGGATATTTGCCAATCTGTCCAAACTTGAATTTCATTTATGAGAGAGCTCTGTAGAGTAAGAACAAATGAAATCAAAGTTCAGGGTCTGCCAAGATGGGGAATCTGTTCAAAGGCCTTTCCTATATTAGTCATGTCCCCCACCCCCAAAGAAATGTGATTAAAGGTGAATCAAAAGTAAACCTGCCCCCACAGCTCTCCCTCAAGAGGTTCCAAGGAAAGTTAACTTAGTAGTACACTGAATTTATGGGGGGGAGGGAAACTCTCCTAGAGACATTAAAATCATACTAGCCTTTTTGCAGATTTGTAGCCTAAATTACGTGAATCATTCAAAACAACTTCTAAGTCATAAATCTAGTTCAAAGTAGCCCTAAACTGGAAGTGTCTCTAAGTGCCTGCAAAAGCAAACTCACATCCTCTCTGGAAGAATGCATCTTTGTCTTGGTCCTCAAAGAATCTCCTTTAGTAATTTTTCAGAGACAGGGACTAGTACACAGTAAAAAATAACAAAGCAAACAAGGAACAAGGCACTGTGAGTGGTAACCAACAGAAATAACAGATAATAGAAACAGAACTGCAAGAATACCAGATTATGAAACAATTATGATTGCTACCTTTTTGCATTACTTTTTAATTTTATTTTTAATTGTGGTAAAATACACATAGCATAAAATTTCCCATCTTAACCATTTTTAAGTGTACAGTTCAACAGTGTTAATTATATTCACATTGTTGTGCAGCCAATCTCCAGAACTTTTTCTTCTTGAAAACTGAAATTCTATACCCATTAAACAACAATTCCGTATTTTCCCTTCCCTCCCGCCTCTGGCAACCACCATTCTACTTTCTGATTTTATGAATTTTACTACTCTAGATATGATATATGATAAATCTGGGTATGATATATTCAGAGTAGTAAAGTGGAATAATACAGTATTTGTCTTTTTGCGACTGGTTTATTTCACCTAGCATAACATCCTCAGGTTCATCTATATTGTAGCATGTGTCCTAGTTTCCTTTGATTACTACATTTAAATAAATATAAAAGATAATATTGAAAACTATGTAGGAACAGGAAACCATAGAAAATAACCTACTATGTTTCAAAGAGAACCAAATAGAATTTCTAGAAATAGAAAACTCAATATCTGAAATTAAAAATACAATAGGCATTGGGTAACAGATTGGACACAGATGAGGTGATAATTACTTAACCAGAGGATAAAACAAAAGAAATTATCCAGAATGTAGCACAGAGAAACAAAAAGATTAAAAATGTGGATTAGAAATTAAGAGACATAAATAATATAATAAGATGTGATTCAGAGAGAGTGAGAGAGAAGGAAGGAGGGAGGAAAGAGAATTGGGTAGCATATTTGAAGAGATAATAGCTAAGGATTTGCACAACTGAAGAAAAATGTCTACGCAGATTCAAGAATCCTAACTGACTGCTAGTAGGATGAATAATAGAAAATCTACACCTAGACATATGGTATGCATTCTGTTGAACATCAAATACTAAAACAGATTCTCAAAATGCAGCTGAGGATCTTTTTATTCACAAGAGCAAGTTAGGCTTCTAAAGAAAACCCAAATCCAGTGGAATTATAAACATGCTAAAGGAAAATAACTACCAATCTAGGACTCATTCTACACCCAGCTAAATTATTTCTCAAAATTGAAAGCATGTTGTATATTAACATTTTTGTAAAATTCAAAACAACTAAAATTTAATATATTGTTTGCCCTACATGTATATGTGGATTAAATTTTATTTAAAAAGTAAGGAAATAATAAACATAAAATGGGATAGTGGTTACCTTTGAAGTGCAGGGTTTGGGATAGGGAAGGGGCATATAGACAAATGTGAATTATAGTTAATCTTCTGTTCCTTGGGTTGAATAAGGGCAGTTAGATGTGCTCGGTATAGTATAAAAAACAACAACAAATAAATTGGTAAATAAAAGTGGGCCATGGAAACATGGGTGTTCATAGATTGGAAGAATTAATATTGTTAAAATGTTAATACTACCAAAAGCCATCTACTGACCTGGTTTAACTACTTGGCATGTTACAAATTGGATAACTACTATTAAATATATTTTCCATTATGCAATCACTATCAATATTCCAATGGCATTTTTTTTATAGTAGCAGAAAAAAATTACCCCTAAAAATTTATATGGAACCACAAAAAAATCCACATAGCCAAAGAAATTCTGAGAAAGAAGAACAAAGCAGAGGCATTACACATCCTTATTTCAGGCTATATTATAACGGTTATATTTATCAAAACAATATTGACATAAAAACAGACAAATACACCAACGGAAAAGAATCAAGAGCCCAGAAATAAACCCAACATATATGGTCAACTAATATTTGACAAGGGACCCAAGAATAGAAAAGACAATCACTTCAATAAATGGTGCTGGATAATTGGATATTCAAATGCAAAAGAATAAAACTGAACCCCTTACACCACTCACAAAGATCAACTCAAAATGCATTAAAGACTTAAATGTGAGACCTCAAATCATGGAACTGCTAGAAAAAACACATAGGAATAAAGCTCCTTGACATAGGTCTTGGAAATGATTTTTTGGATATGACACCTAAAGCACTAGCAACAAAATGAAAAATCAACAAGTGGGACTACGTCAAACTAAAAAGCTTCTGCACAGCAAATAATAACCATTAACAATGTGAAAAGACAAGGTATGGAATGGAAATATATATTCACAGAACATAAATCTGATAAGGTGTTAATATTTAAAATATGTAAAGAAATCATACAACTCAATACCAAAAAACAAATAACCAATTTAAAAAATGGGCAAAGGACTTGAATAGATATTTCTCCAAAGAAGACATACCAACAGGCATTATGACTTTGAAGGCATTATGCTAAGTGAAATAAGACAGACAGACAAAGACAAAGACAAATACTGTGAGATCTCACTTATATGTGGAATCTTAAAAAGAGAAAAGAAAAAAGAAAGAAAAAGACAAAAGAAAGAAAAGAGAAACTAACCAAATTCATAGAAAAAGAGATCAGACTTGTGGTTATCAGAGGTGAAGGGTGAGGGGAGAGGGAATTGGATGAAGGTGGTCAAAAGGTACAAATTTCCAGTTATAAGGTAACTAAGTACTAGGGATGTAATGTACAACATAGTGACTATAGCTAACAATGCTGTATGATATATAGGAAAGTTGTTAAGAGAATAAAGCCTAAGAGTTCTCATTACAAGGAGAAACATTTTTGCTTCATTTCTTTTTTCTTTCTTTTCTTTTTATTGTATCTATATACTGTGGTTCCCTGAAAATAAGATCGGGTCTTATATTAATTTTTACTCCAAAAGACACATTAGGGCTTATGTCGTTCAGAGGACGTCGTCCTGAAAAATCATGCCACGGCTTATTTTCCGGTTAGGTCTTATTTTCGGGGAAACACGGTAAGAAGATGGATGTTAGCTGAAACTATTGTAGTAATCATTTCACAATATATGTGAATCAAACCATCATGCTGTACACCTTAAACTTACACAGTGATCTATGTCAATTACTTCTCAATAAACTGGAAAAAAACGCTTGGAGAATCAAATCTAAGTTAATAAGCCTGAATAATTAGGAATTTACCAACAAAACTAAGGTAATAAGGCTGAAAGATTTAGTAATAAGGATGAAATATAAATGATAAATAGATTGTCTTATAGCCAGAAAGCAAAGTTCCATGGGAACTTTGATGGTCGTATGACTATCATCCCAAAAATGAGAACTAAAACACTCTGGAGTGAAGGTACAGCAAGAAGCCTGGCTGCCATGCCAGTATCTGCTGCTATGTATCTGAAAAGATTATCTGTTTAAATACAAAGGGTGTTATTGACCTGGTTTACCTATGTGGCATGCTACAAATTGGCTAACTACTATTAAATATATTTTCCATTATGCAAATAGATTTTCTTGCTCATCATTTAATCTCTAGTGATTAGTAATAAAAAAATCACTATTCATTTTGGTTGGATTTCTTGCAGTGTTTTTTCTACATAAAAAAATTCATTTAGCACCGTTTCATACATTTATTCACAGATGTGGGGTGTATGATGTACATTAATGTTCGTTTTTTTAAAAAAATAATTAAACCAACAAATAAATTAGTTAATAAAAGTGGGCCATGCATTATATTATGATGTCTGTTTTTTTATGACATGGGATTATGAGTAATCCAATTCAGGATACCTGAGTTCCCTAAGGAGAAAAAAGGATGGAAAAAAACAAACCAAACTTTCAGTTATAAGATAAATAAATACTAGTCTCACAACAAATGTCGTCGTGGTGTAATTGACCCTGCTGTGTTTACTGACTCTCACCCACTTGAAACAGATGGCAGACTTCCTCTTTCTATTCCTTAAAATGCTCATTAAAATTTTGGGTTCCCATTGGTCTCTCTATGGCAAAGATTGTTCATTGTCTCCCAACATCCATTTCCCTCTTCTTACTTTTTGTTGTAGCTAGACACATGGACGCTGGACTAATGACTACATTTCCCAGAATCTCTTGAAGCTTTTCTTTTTAATTAAAAATATTTATTACAGTAGAAGACACATTGCCACTAATCTCCCTCAAAATACTTCCCCTCGTGCCAAACACACTTATCCCATCGTTCTTGCCACTTTCTGAAGCAGTTCTGGAAGTCCTCTTTTCTGAGTGACTTTAGTTGTGCTGTTATGGCTGCCTCCATGTCCTGAATCGATTCAAAACGTTTTCCTTTCATGGTCATTTTGACTTTGGGGAAGAGCGAGAAGTCACATGGTGCTGGATCCGGTGAATAAAGTGGATGAGGACACACCTTTTTTTTTTTTTTTTTTTGGTAATTTTAGGTTTACAAAACAATGTAATAATTAGACATTTATACTCCTCAAAAAGTGATAATCCCCCAATCTACTACCCTCTGACATCATATATAGCTGTCACAATACCATTGACTACATTCCCTATGCTGTGCTTTACATCCTGTGACCATACATACATATATATATATATATATATATATATATATATATATATATATTTAATTATAGTTGACATTCAATATTATTCTACTTCAGCATCAGGTGTACAGCGCAGTGGTCAGGCATCTATACAGTCCATGAAGCGATCCCCTTGATAAGTCCAGTACCCATCTGACACCCTCCCTACATGATCTTTACATTATTGATTATATTCCCCATACTGTATTTCATATCCCTGTGACTATTTTGTGATTACCAATTTGTGTGTCTATGTGACCAATGGGATGTGAGTGAAAGTGACATGTGCCACTTTCCAGTCTTATTCATAAAAGGATGAGGAGTGTCTCACCTTCTCCTTTTCCTCCTGCCTGATTCTTGGCCATGATCAGAACTAATCTTTGACCCAGGCTTGGAGCCCTTGTCGAATATGGTGAACACCCTATTAGTCATGGATCACTGTTACTTGAGAGAGAAATAAACCCTATCATAAATAAGCCACTGTTTGGGGGGTTTCTTTGTTACAATAACTTAGCCAGTATGGTTACAAAAACCGTAATATATCTAAACTTCACTTTTTGGTGCTAAACGCAGTGAGGACTAGCAATCACGGGGATGTAGCACCTCCCTTGACTTTGCCCTTTTGAAGAAACCAGCAGGTTCTCCCCGTCTATATGTTTATCTCCCTGAAAGAGATGTCTCCCTTTAATCTCAGGGTCACTATTGTCTTTGCAATTAACTTGATAATAAATCATGTATCGTGACATCTTTTCTATTGTTTTAAATTGCTATGTAAATATTCTGTATTTATAAGAATCATCCCAATGGCTACCAATGGGGACCTTAGAGAAGTTAATTAATTTTGCCTAAGGCTGTGCATCTGGTCGGTGGCAATATCCGGATTTTAACCTATACCTGTCTGCCTCCAAGACCAACCTCAACTCTCAGTCCACTTGTACCTTATCTTCCTCAGAGATCTGCGAGCTCCGTGAGCCCAGAGACTCCATCCATCCCACAGTTCCTAATAGATGGTCTTGACTAGAATAGGGCCAAGATTAGAGCAGGCCCTTGACAAATACAGACAATTCTTCCCCCATTGCCTCTCCTCTTAGTCATCTGTTCTCAGTAACTCCGAGTGCCATTATGCTCTTCTCTCCTTTTTCTTCCTCTCTCCTAGGTTTTCTCCTTTCTTCCCTTCCCTCCCTCTCCATCGTCTTCCCTCCTACACAGTAAAACTTCTAAGTGTGTACTCTTGACCGCTCTAAGAGAAGGTGATGGTCTGTAACCTGGGAAAGTAGAAAGGACTAGGAAATGCAGGGAGCAAAAAAATTGCACGATGGCCCTGCAACAGATTTAGTTTGAACAGCAGTCTTTTAAAGGAAGTTTAATTAAAATGCTTTCAGGCAAGGTGGATACTGTCCTGTTGTTAATTTTTCATCACTCCCTGTTATCTTTATACCCCTTCACCTCATACATTTATTTTACTTCCCTCGCCCCGGAAGGTCTTGGAGTTTGAGAGTCTTGCTTCAGAAGTCTCTTATCTCATTTGATAGAGCAGATGTGACATTTTATGTAACATGAAAATATTAATCACAATATTTCATTAATAATAATAAAATATTATTATTACTATTTTTGTATATTTTTATTTGTGACTTTTTAAATCTTAGTATTGGCTTTCTCCTTTATAGGATTCTCTCTTTAAGAACCTGGCCCACAGGCAGACTAGCAGGCAAAGCAGTCGAGGTCTCCTGGCTCCATGGGAACGCTGCTTAGCAGACAGGCAGTTCTGTATGCTGGCCAGCGGGCAAGGTCTCCCGGCTTCTTGGGGCGCAGTGTGCATGAAGAGCAGGCCTGCAGGGCCCGCCAGATCGTTTCTCCTACGGAACTCTCTTTGTTTTGTGGGACCTGTATAATTTCGCTTCTTCATCTTGGGGCCGATCACTGCCCCTTCGGCCGGCCGCCACTGGAGACCCTCCCTGGTCAGTAAGTCTCAATAAACCTACGTCCCGCACTCAGCCAGCTGGCGTGTTCTTTGGGCTCGTGGCTTCCCAGGCGCAAATCTTAAAACAACTCAGACTCAGTCCGAAAAATCTCTCGCTTAAATTATATGCTTAGTCAATAGAAAATTATCCTTTACTTTTGCAAATTAAAAGATTTACTTCTCAGGAATATGCCAACCAAATGAAATGAGGTAAAAATAATGATAATAATAATAAACATTTACTAAAATCTTATTTTGTGCCAGACATTGTGTGAGAGTTTCACAACATTCCTTTGAGTGCAGCTGTAATTGCATAATTCATTTTCTTATGGAAGGTGAGAGAGGAGAAGTGTATTTGTATTATTTATGTATTTAGACTCCCAGATGTTGATTTTTACTTGTCAGGAGAGGAATCGTTCACAGTTACTGACAACCATTCAGAATTTAGCTCCAACTCAGGAGGTCGTTCTACTAATTTTCTGATTCTTCAACAGGACTTTGAAGAAATCCTGGTTCATTTCCCAAGTAATCTTCAATTTTACTAGTAAGTTTATTGGATTTATTTTATTATTTGGCTCATTCTAAGTTAAAGTCACCTGTAGATTTTATCTCTAATACTTTTCCTTAAGTTGCTGACTCTTCAGTTTGTTGTTCATTTGTTTTCTATTGCTAACTGTAATAAGTCACCACATATTTAGTAGCTTAAGACAACACAAACTTACTATCTCACAATTCTGAAGGTCAGAAGTCTTGGCTGCCTCAAGACTCAAATGGTTTCTCTGCTTCAGGTTTCACACGGCAGAAATCAAGGTGTCATTGGCTGGGTGGGTTCTTGGTGGGAGGCTCTGGGGAAGAGTCTGCTTCCAAGTTCTTTAAGGTTGTTGCCTGAATTTGGTTCCTCACAGCTGTAGGACTGAGGTTCCCATTTCCTTGCTGGATGTCAGCTGCGGGCCACCCTGTCCTCCTGGAGGCCCCCTCTGTCCTTGCCTGTGGGCTCTCAGAGCCGGCACGGTTCACCAAACCTTCTCATGCTTAGAATCTCTTTGACTTCTTCTGCCTCTAGCTGGAGAAAGTTCTCTTCTTTTACCAGCTCATGGGATTAGATTGGGTACACATGGGTAATCCAGGATAATCTCTTTATCTTTAGATCTCTTACCCTAATTATATCTGTCATGCGGGGCGTCAGGCGGGGTCTCTGGTCCCACTCCCCACTTAAGAACGCAGGACATGGTAAGGCCAAAAAGGAACACCTACGGAGCCATAGGTAGGGGAGTCACACCACTATACTCTCACTGGCAGCTGGGTTGGAGACACAGGACACAGGAGCCACACAATTCTCAACCCTCACTGCGCCGCTTGCAGGCTCAGCCACCATCTTCTTGCTAGCCCCCCATTTTTTGCTAGCCTAGCCACGGCAGTTTATATTAGTGCCCAATGGCTCACTGGTTACAGCTGACGGCCAACTAGCCACAGCTGATGGCCATTTGATCACAGTCGATGGCCATTTACTACCTGAGCCAGCACCTTTCCTCCTGAGGCCGAGAGCCTGGAAACTGCTTTTTGGGGCTCTGTCCCCACCATATCCTACCTTAATTACAGAGTCCCTTTGCCATATTCATAGATGTGATTCAAGGGGCAAGGGTCAAAGGGACCCTTTGTGTCCCCCCAAATTTATGTTGCAGCTCTAACCCCCAGTACCTTCTGACTACATTTGGAGATAGGACCTTTAAAGAGATAATTAAATTAAATTAGGTCATTACTGTGGCCCTAACCCAATATGACCGGTCTCCTTATAAGCAGAGGAGACTGGGACATAGACACCCGTGGAAGAGGGAAGACCGTGAGAAGACAGGGAGAAGATGGTCATCTACAACTAAGAGAGGGCTCAGGGGGACCGACCCCGCCAACCCCTTAACCCAGCACTTCCAGCCTTCAGAACTGGGAGAAAACAAATATCTGGAGTTGAAGCCACCCAGTCAGTTGTGCTCTGTCACGTCAGTCTCAGCAAACTAATACAGGGGCCAACGTTCTACCAACCACAGCCATGAATTGTCCTCCAATTCTTCTTTGGATCCGGGTACATTGCCCATCTACAACTGGGATGCTTTCTTACAAAAACTAATTATTTTGGAAAAGGTATTTTAACAATCAGTCTTCTTTTAGACGAAAACAATATAACAATACAAAGTTGTTTTTTTACCTGAGGCTGTGGGATTAAACCAAATCATTCAAGAACCTAGCTAAATCATCGTCAGTAAACTCCATTTAATTTTTAAGAAATCAACAAAAAGCTCACTCTCTCTGGGTGTTCTATCTTTAAAACATCTTTTTTCCAACTTAGAGAGAAATGTTTTCAGGAGGTGGAACTGCTGTGTTCCTGGATTTTCTTACCATGTCCACTTCAAAACCCTGCTTCCTAGGCCTACCTGATGGTATAGCTAAAATAAATAAATAAATAAATAAAATAAAATAAAATAAAATAAAATAGAAAAGAATCTCAGTCCCTAGACCAGACCTGCTGAAGCTGTGGACCCAGAGAAAAATCCCAACCTTGCTACTTGTCTTCTTTGTGCCTGAAACTGGGGAACAGAATAAAGCCGAAGGAAAAGTTACCCTACAAGGTATTTCTTTTTGCTTGTGTAAGTCTTTTGAGGAAGTATAAAAAATTTTTATTCTTGACTCTGGGCTAATATATTTGGTTACCAGGTACAAAAAGATGTCTTGTTCCAAAAAGTAGAATTTTCCCAAATTGATGCAAATAGAATTACGGATCACAAACAACATGTTGACATAGCAAAACTCTCCACCAAAAGGCTCCTACCCATAATGGATTTTCTATATGTAATACTTTTTCCGAACCTCCAAGGACAATATATACCAAGGGTCCTACGAGATATTTTTGTGCCAGTATTCACAGTCACCAGTTCCAACTGGGCCTTCAGCACTGTTAGGAAATCCTACTACACATCTCTGGTTACTTTCTCTCCTATTATTTGGAACAACTATTTTAAACCTTCTGCTTTGAGATGCACAAATCCCATTTCCACATACAAACCCTCTTCCTCTGTTACAAGGACATAGCTTTCTCTCTCTACCATTGTCAGTGTTCCTGAGCCCCTTGCTTCTGCCTTCTCTGGAACTTTCCATTTATTACTTCATTGGATCCCTCTGTATCTCTTCAAGGATCTTCTTTTGGCTTCTGACAGCAAACTCACCTTATTTTCCTTCCATTGCTCTGGCAACTCCTTCTCGAAATCCCTGTCTGGCTTCCTTCTGCTTATTCTTAAATGTTAGACTTCCTCTGTACACAAACCAAGACACTCTTCTCACTTTCTCCTTTCTCCTCAGATATTGTCACTCCTTGCCATGGTTTTGTTGCCATCACAATGACGACTCCCAATGCAGTCCAGTCTATGTAGAGATTTAAACCTGCATATTCACATATTCTGCCTCCATCTGGGAACTTTTTAGGCTGCTCAAACTCAGCATGTCACAAACTGAGCTTACAATTCTCCCATCCCCACCCCAACCTGCTGCTACTTCAGTGTTTCTTATTTCAGTAAATGATATCAGTGTCTATCTCCACCATTTCCCCATGTACCTCCCTCTCTTTCATCCTTTACATCCAAAAATACTCAGTTTCATCTAGTTTTCCTCCCACATGTCTCTTGAATCAGTCATTATTTTTCCCATCTCCACAGCCACCACCACAATCTAATCACCATCATGTCTCCTCTGGGCTATTGCAACTAACACTTCTTGTAAAGTTGCAGTCTTCATACAGCCATGAATGATGATACAGCCATGTTGGGAATTTGGGTAAAAAGGCAGTGGATATGTGTGTAAAGGATGAAAAGTCCTCATTATCATGATGGGAGGTCAATAAATAATGTCTAAAAATGATTAATCAAGAAATATCAGTATAAGTATATAATTTAGAGATAAAAGGTAAATAGGAGGAGAAATAGAAGCATTGAAGGTGGTTGCCTGTGGGAAGTATGACTGGGGTGGGGACAGGGAGCAAACGACTACTGTTTTTTATAAGCCTTAAGAATATAACTATACATACACACAATATTAACAAAAATAAATATATGAAAATATACTTATTTCATGAACTCATAATAAATCCAGATCATTAAGTAAATCTTATTGGCTGCCTTAATGCTGGTGTAGCTTTCTTTTTTTTTTAAATTAAATTTATTGGAGTAACATTGGTTAATAACATATACATTGCAGGTGTACAATTCTATAATACGTCAAGTATATATTGAACTGTGAGCTCCCAACCCAAAGTCTAGTCTCCTTCTGTTACCATATACTTGACCTCCTTTACCTTCTTCATCCTTCCCCCACCCTCTTCCCCTCTGGTAATCACTGGTGTTTTCTTTAATACAGTATCTCCTTAACTCCAGAAAGGGTTAAAGCTGGCATCAGGGAAAGACAGCTGGATAACTTTGCTCTACTCTAAACCAAGAGCTAAAAATGTTATCATGAAAAGTAGTTGGTGTTAGCACAACCTTCTTGGTTTATTTGTGAAATTTCCTGAAAATGATATATTAGTTCAAATACTACATAACTAGAAATGATTCCGATTCTATCTTTGAATATTTACAACATTCCAAATTATTTTAAATTAAAGATGTCTCTTGATTTTTAAATAAACTACACTAGAAAACTAAGAAATTATTAATACAACAAAATACTGTAAAAGAAAGAGTTGATTTTTATCCTTCCACTTCACATTAACATCACCCTTTTGAACTTAATAAGAGTGTTTAATGTTTATTTTAAAATACTCTTTGTATTTTCAGGCTTGAACTAAGGTTTTACCTTACTTGGAAAGGTCTCATTTGACAATCTGCAGATCTAGTCCTTTCTGAGTGGGCTGTATTTAGGGCATTGGCATGTGTATTTTTTTGGAAGCACTGCACTCCCAGGTTTAATCCCTGGGTTAGGGGAGGGAATTAATTAGTCATGTTCTGAAGGGGGTCCTGAAAGTGGAAGGGAAGAAATAGACTATAGATAATTATAAGGGAGGTGTCAAGGTTAAGAATGGCACATTTTCAAGTCAAATGGACCAGAGTTCAAAACTTGGTTTCCCCATTTACTATGTATTTATCCTCCACTACCCCATCTTTAAATTGGGTGTACAATTACTCAGCAAAAAAGAAAAAAAAAAAAGAATGAATTCTTGCCATTTGTGACAACATGGATAGACCTAGAGGGTGTTACGCTAAGTGAAATAAGTCAGACAGAGAAAGACAAATATCATATGATTTCACTTATATGGGGAATCTAAAAAAGCAAGCAAAACAAATGAATAAACAATACAAAACAGAAGCAGACCCATAGACATAGAGAACAAGCTGATATTTGCCAAAGGGGAGGGGGTGAATGGATGGATGAAATACAAAATTTAAAAAAACAACAAAAAAACCCAGATAAGACAAATAGAAAACACATAGTAAGATAGCAAAATGGTAGATTTAAATTCAACTATAGCAATAATTACATAAAGTATAAATGATCTGAACACACCACTTAAAGACAAAGATGTCAAATAGAATTTAAAAAAACTACCAAACCCACTTTAAATATGGAGCTACAAACAGAATAAAGGACAAAGACAGGATAGGGCCAGCTCGGTGGCTCAGGCGGTTAGAGCTCCATGCTCCTAACTCTGAAGGCTGCCGGTTCGATTCCCACATGGGCCAGTGGGCTCTCAACCACAATGTTGCCGGTTCAATTCCTGGAGTCCCGCAAGGGATGGTGGGCTCCGCCACCTGCAACTAAGATTGAACACGGCACCTTGAGCTGAGCCGCCTCCCAGATGGCTCAGTTGGTTGGAGCGCATCCTCTCAACCACAAGGTTGCCACTTCGACTCCCGCAAGGGATGGTGGGCTGCGCCCCCTGCAACTCGCAATGGCAACTGGACCTGGAGCTGAGCTGTGCCCTCCACAACTAAGACTGAAAGGACAACAACTTGAAGCTGAACGGCACCCTCCACAATTAAGATTGAAAGGACAACAACTTGACTTGGGAAAAAAAAAAAAAAAGGCCTGGAAGTACACACTGTTCCCCAATAAAGTCCTGTTCCCCTTCCCCAATAAAATCTAAAAAAAAAAAAAAAAAAAAAAAAAAAAGACAGGATAAAATAGTCTATGGAAACACTAATCCATAGAAAGCTGGACTGGCTGTATTAAAATAAAAAATCAGTATATTTTAGGAGGAGAAATATTACCAGAGATAAGATTGTATGTTTTCTAATAATAAAGGAGTCAAATTATCAAAAGGAAATATCTTAAATATGTATGCATGTAATAGCAGAAATAAAAATAAAAAATAAATTGGGTGTACCAGTTACTATTTTTTTACTAATTTTACCAGTTTGCATAACAAATGACTACTGCAAAACCTAGAAGCATAAGACAACCATTTATTATGCACATGGATTCTGTGGGTGAGAACTTAGGACACAACACAGGGTTAGCTTAATACTCACTATGTGTGAGGAGGAATTTGGACATGGCACGTGCAGGATGACTTGTCACCGCTCATGAATTTGAAGGCCCTCTCCTGGAAGACTCCTTTACTCACTAGCCTGGCAGTTGCTGCTGGCTCAGTTGGGGGCCTCAGTTCCTCTGCAGTGTGGTCTCTGTGGGGGCTCAGAGCTGCTTCTTCACAGCCTGCTGACTGGCTTTCACAGAGCAAGTGTCCCCAAAAGAGTGAGCCACTGGAAGCTGTGTCACCCTTCCTTAACTTAGCCTCCGAAGTCCCCCCACCACGCTGCTTCTACTGCACTGTATTCTTTAGTCACCAAGGCCGGCCCATATTCAAGGGGAGGCAATTAGATTCTACCTTTTGTGGGAGGAGTGCTAAAGATTTTACCGAGGTGCAGGGCATTCTGGTTATCTCAGTGGTCATGTCCCAAGTTCCCACATTTGCCAAGTTGCCCAGGGAAACAAAAGTGATCTTCTAAGCTAAAAAAAAAAAAAAAAAAAAAAAAGTCCTTTCAAAGGGAGAAGCAACAAGCATTTATTAAGATCATTAACAATAGCTATTTGGGAAGCACTGATTCAGGCAGAAGCCCGAATGGTGTTCTGATTAGGAGACAAAGGCCATGGGTGTTTATGAGAAAGGAAAGGGGAACAATTACATCAATAGAAGGAAGGCATTTCTATTGGTGCAGATAATATAACATAGTCATGATAATTCTAAACAATGTCTTAAATTTTCAGTCCAGTGGTCATAATAACTGCTTCTTGTTATTTTGCAAACAGTTTTTTGCAAGGCACAGGGTTGCTTAGGCCCAGTGCAAAGGTTATTTTGCTCTTTTCTAACAATTCCAAAAATGTGAGGTATAAGACATTCATGGCAGCTCCATCTCCATTGTCAAGGGGCCCTGTTTATAGTATTGTTTACAGATCATAACAATGAAATATTCAACAATGAACTGACATCCCCCACCTCCCCCCAATATTCCTCTTGGCTGAGAGTATGGGCTCTCTGTGCCCTAAGAAGCCCATCAAATCAAAGTCTTTATTAGTCAGCCTTTCTCAAGTAGCCCAGTGTAAATAACTGACAACCCAAGGCAAATCATTTGCAAAGCATGATTGCAAGTCTTGCAAAAGAGGTGGGATCTCATGCAGCCATTACAAAGATGTAGAAAAACTGCTGGAATCACAGGAAACTATTAACAAACATGGATGTGACAGAGATAGACTAGTTAATAACCAGAAAAGAAAAAATCAATAAGTATGTAATAGGTACTTCAATAAAGAATGGTTTGAGGATGAGTAAACTGTCACATATTCACACACTGGATTTTAAATGGTTGTCAAAATGACTGCAGCAACACACAACAATATGAATGAATCTTAGCAATGTAACAGTAAATGAGAAAAAAGTACCACAAGATGATAAGACAGTTAAAAACAACCATAGATACATATTAAACACACATACACACACACACATTTTTGGGACCATATATAGATGCAATAAAAGTATAAACTTGTATAAGGAAAGTAAAGAAATGCTGACTTTAGGATTCTGGAGGATTACTTTGGGTGAGGAGAGGAAGTGACATGGATTGGGTGGACCATCCAGTCAGAGGCGAATTATTGACAAGAACCTCATTTTATTTTGGGTGGAGGGTTGGAGGGACTATTACAATATTAAAAACAACTAATATTTGAAAAGTAAACAACAGAGAGCCATGCATGGAGCAATGAGGAATATATCATGCACCAAGAACTACAATAAATCTAGTTGTGAGCAGAAGAGGCACAATTAAAAGTAAAATAAAACAAGGATAATAACAGCATTTACCTCATAAAGTGGCTGTGAGGATGAAATGAGTTAGTATATTTAAAACGTTCAGAACAGTGCCTGGAACACAGTAGCACTGTACTATCTAAGTATTTTTGCTAAGGTTAGTTTTACTGTACGCCCAGGGGCAACTACTATTTATTATGCATATAAAACTACTATTTATTAAGCTGTGTTGCAGCAGACACCATTAGCTTCCTTCCCAGAACCCATTTCCTCCTTCTTTGCTAACAGAAGTCTGCTTTTGTTCAGGATGGCAATGAACTGAGATACAGGCAAAATATTTGCTTTTCCAGATATTAGCTTGCATCAAGGGTGTCCATGGGACACAGTTGCAGCAAATGACACATAAGCAGAAAACTGCTAGGGGCTCTGGGAAGACTCGCTTTTCCTGATAAAAGAGGATGATGTGGCTGGCACCATCCCTACATCTTCCTTCTTAACTTGCATGTGCTGTGATGCCTAGAGCCTCGGCAGCTATTTTGTTACTATGAGGCAACAGACAGGAAGACAAAAGCAAATATGCTAAGGATGTCAACACGAAAAAGTCTTTTTGCAGTTTATTGGTTACTCCTTAAGTTGAACGTTCTTATAACTATTGATACATGATTGAAAAATCTATGTCTAACTAAGTTTAAAAATTATTGTGATAAGTAGAAAACAGAAGTTCAAAGTGATGAGAAGGCATCAAGCATAATTTAATTGATAGGCTTTTTCTCTCAGTTCCTGAAATGGTGCCGTTAATCTTATCATGATGAGTTACTCTTAGATTAAGTCAATTACAGTAAGAACTTTATGTTTACAGTTCCTTTCACAATTTGACTTGTGATCCCAGCAGAACACGTTGCTGCCAGCTCCTCTCAGCTGGATCGCTTGCATTAGGTCGGGGAAGAAAATAACAATGACAGTGAGCACATTATAAGGCTTTACAGCCTAAGGCCCTGTGTCAGTTAAGAGTACATTAGGCTGCAAAGAACAGAAACGCAAACAATGGTAGCCTTTAAACAAATAAAGATTTAATTTTCTTCTCATAACAGAAAGTCTGGCAGTGGCGGTCTGGCGTTTGGGCACTGGCCTCTGACGGGCACGTCTGGGTGGCTACGAAGAGGTAGGATAGAAAACTGTTTTCTTCACCCTTCAAGTATATTTGACTATTTCCCCCCTCCAACACTGTATTATTTCTTGCTTTGTAACAAATTACCTCGAACCTCAGGAGCTTATTATAACACATATTTTTTGTCATAGTTCCTGGGAGTGGCTTAGCTGGGTGGCTCTGGATCAGGGTGTCTCATGCAGTGGCATCCAGCGTTGGCTGGGGCTGTGGTCACCTGAATGCTCTGTGGGGGTTGGAGTCGGGGGAGGGGCGGTGGAAGAGCCTCTCAGATCCTCATCCGAGCTCACCCATGTGCTTATTGGCAGGAAGTCTCGTGTCTTGCTGGCTGTTGGCCAGATACCTCAGTTCCTCACCTCGTGGACCTTTCTAGAGGCTGTTTGAGTGTCCTGGTAACATGGCTGCTGGCTTCTCCCAGAGCAAGTGATTCAAGAGTGAGAGAGACCGAAATGGAAGCTGCAGCACCTTTTATAACCTAATCTCAGGAGTGACATCCATTATTTCAGGTGCATGCGATTGGTCAGACACATCATCCCAGGTGAGAGTATGGGGAGTGGGCTCCACAAGGATGGAAACACCAGGAGGCGGGATCATTGAGGGTCAACTGGAAGGCTAGCCACCTGGTTTAGCACATATTTGCCAACATTTGGTACTATTATTTTAAAATTATTTTCTATTTTGATATATTCTTTTCATTTAACTTACGTAGTAAGTAAAAAAAATCATACTTTAATTTTTGAACCTTATTGATTACTCCTAAAACTGAACATTAAAAATGTATTTGTTGACCAGTTTCATTGTCCCTTTTACAAGTTATTCATGTCCTTTGCCTAATACATTTATGTATTAGGATGTTAGTGATTTTTCCCAATTTGTGTAAGTTCCTTATATAATAAAGAAAAAACAGAGGCTCCTGTCTCATTGGTGGGGAGAATTGAGACTCTGCATCCTCACGGGCAGAGCTGCAGGGAGGGCCAGGACCTCAGAAGGGATGTCTGGGTATTGAACGGGGGAGGGACTGGACCCCCAGTACCAGGAACTCCCCCCAAACCAAACTTGAGTCAGGCTCCTCCGAGTCCTCTTCTTGAGTGAGCCCCAACCTTGGGCTCTGTCCTTGGCCTTTAGTCCAGTTTTAGCAAGAATCCTGCTGAGTGAATTGAGTGACAATCCCCACACTTGTTACTGGCCGGCCTGCAGCAAACATCCTCCCAGCCTTACGTCTCCTCTTGGTACTTTTCCATCCACTCACCCCCACCCTGCTACTTAGCTATAATCTCCACTTGCCCTTGCTGTACTCGGAGTTGGGCCCAATCTCTCTCCCCCACGACAAAACCTCTATTGCAGTAGTCCCTCTTGAGTAAAGTCGTCCTTACAGTCTTTAACAAGTGTCATGAACAATGTTTTCTTCAACACTCCCCAACCTCAGTAAAAATACCTACGAGTATAACTCACGTGGGGCTAGAAGCAGGAGCTGGTGGGCACGCACGAGGCATCTGTCAGCACCCCCATGACGGCCACAGGTGAGAGGCTGCCCCTGTTTCTGGCACCAAGCTCTACGTCTGGATTCTGAGGCATCTCTGAGAGCCAGAGGAGCCCGGTGACAACAGAGATTGGATTTACTTCTAGCCTACTGTATTTCCCCGAAAATAAGACTAGGTCTTATATTAATTTTTGCTCCAAAAGATGCATTAGGGCTTATTTTCAGGGGATGTTTTAATTTTTCATGTACTGCAATCTACATTTATTCATGTACAAAAGTCTACATTTATTCAAATACAGTCATGTCATCTCTGGAACATCGTCATAACTCTCCAAACCCCGAATTCTACCTTCAATTTCTTGTGACTCCATTTCCTTTAGAACCATTGTCCCCAATCTCATGTCCAGCAACAGAGCTCTCCTTCAACGAGCACCTCTTGTCCATGCAGCCTGCTCGTAGTGCATTGGCAACACAGCTGTCAGTGATTTTATCCCATGAATTCTTCACCCAAGTCACGACCTCTTGAAGGCTAGGCTTCACAAAGTTTCCACGCTGATTTATCTCCATTCTATTTTCAATGTAGTCATTGATTTCCATGCACAGATGGTCCTTGAATGTTTTGTTTATTGCAATATCAAGAGTCTGGAGATAGGCAGTCATTCCTGCGGGAATCATTATTTGATCTATTCCTCTCTCTGCAAGGAAGTTCTTCATGTCTTTAGTGCAGTGAGTGCTGGCTGAATCCCAGACTAGCAGACCTCTTTGGCCACCTCGCAAAACAAGTGGCACCATTAAATCGACCCACTTCCTTATAACTGCTTGTGTTATATTATAGGCTTTTTCGGTTACAAGAACATAAATGCCTGAAACACATTCAACCTTATCTTTCTTGCCCTTAGTGATGATTAGAGGTGGGGCTTTCTTTCCATCCAGATGAATTGCCAAAATACAGGTAACACGTGCCCTTTCCTAACCAGTGGAGGGAATGTAGATTGACAAGGCACCCCTCTGATTAATTGTCGTTTGAGATCCTTGGCCCATAAACACTGCAGTTTCATCCAGAGCAATCATGTTGGAGAGCTGGTATTTAGAAAAGTCGATGACATCAACAAAGGACTTGAATGCAAGTGCACATTTAATAACTTCAGTATCTTCCAGCTTGAACAGTGTGGTCGATCTTAGAGACAGTTCATGTCACTGAAGGAAGCCATCCAGCCAGTGTTGTGATGCTTTGAATTCTTCTGGGATATTTCTAACTGTGGTGCCATTGCAAGGGCAAATGCTTGAATATCAGCCCTGCGCACAACCCAAGCCTTTGCTCTCCTGTCAGCAGTCCATTCACAGATGATGTCTTCCAGCTCAGGAAACAATGGTTGCCGACCTGATCCACACTTGCGTTTCTTAGCATTTCCCTCATCCACCTGTTGACTGAGGTTATCATACTCTGCTCGCCATTTTCGGACCATTCGGAAATCCAACTTCTCTTTGCAGAAAGCCGTAAGATTCTTGCCCCGTAAGATCTTGTCCTCCACGATGCCTTTCTTGTACTCAAGGGAATAGCTCTTTCTTTTTGCACTCATTTTGTCTGGGGGTCAAAATATTATTCCCTTTAAATCTACCATTAAATCAAATGTTAATTGAAGCTTTACGAGATAGGAGTGGCAACAAAAATGATGACAGTTTATAATGATGGTTTACACAAAAGTGACGAAAAATTGCAGGCCCCTAATATTCAGAAAACGTTTCTTTTATTTCACACGAGTGCATTAAGTACGTCTGTTACAACACATGGCATATATAATTATGAAGATTCATATTGGACACAACCACGGCCATTCATTATCAAGTACGCAAGTTATTCTTGCATTCGGCAATAAGTCTCGAGTTCATCTGTTTACATAGGCGTTTACCTCTCTTCCAAAGGCGCCCGCTTGGGTATTTATAAATAATTATAACTTATATTATCATTTACTTTAAGTATTAATATCAATAATATTATTTATTTACATTATATATTAATATTATTATTTTATAATTCAATACGTCCATTGTGTGTTGCAACGGATGTACTAAATGCATCCGTCTGGCTGACGGTCTTAACTGGGGCTTATTTTTGGGGTAGGGCTTATATTATGAGCATCCTGAAAAATCATGCTAGGGCTTTGTCGTGCGGGGCGTCCGGTGGGGTCTCTGGTCCCACTCCCCACACAAGAACGCAGGATATAATGCTAGGCTTATTTTCCAGTTAGGTCTTATTGTCGCGGAAATACGGTAGAAGTATCAGGCCAATTTAATTAGTTTTTAAAAATGGAAATGGATACTTGTATGTATATATATATACATATATATACATACACACACAAAGAGAAAATGCCTGTCATGCTTTGGTGGTGAATCAGCCCACAAGCAGGGGGACCAGCCCCAACTCTGAATGAGGTGATTCTGACAGGAAATCACTCCGCTGCATACAAAGGCCTCATGATCTGACTCCGATCCAAATTTCCAGGGTGTCTCTGAGCATTCATCACCTGTATACAATGTTCTCACTTGCTCAAATATTTTTTCTCCCCTTCTCCACTGGCTCACCCCCACTCATCTCTTACGGTCATTTGAATCCTCAAAAAGGCGTCAGGGCTCTAGGTTGGCACCTGTAATTCCCTTTCTCTAGCGGTCGTAGGCTGACGGCTATAGCACCTCACACCAGTATTCCAAACAGGAGTGTGCCAGTAAGTCCTCCTCTGTGTTTGTCTTTCATAGGAAGGAAACCACTTCCCAGAAGCCCCCGGCAGCCTGCCCCTCATGGCTTATTGGTCAGAACTGGGTCACGTGGCTACGCAGAGCTGCAGGGGAGGCTGGGGAAGCAAAGGTCCTGCCAAAGCTGAGTAGCATTGCCGAACTGACTTAGATAAACCATGATTTATGCCCAGACTGGGAACAGTTGCCTCACCTCTATAAAAAGATGAGTTCTCTTAACAAGGAAGAAGGAAGGAAATGGCCACTCAAGTCTACCATGGAGATCTTGTTCCATTAACTATCCTTTCCTCTCCATTCACGTGGTAGGAACCACTACTATCTCTTGCCCTTTCTTCCACAGAAGCAGAATTTGAGGTATACACATGGTTGGCCAGAACGTTTGCCTTTCCCAGCCTCTCTTGCAGCTGAGTGTGGCCATGTGGCCAATTTCTAAGAATGGGTTGAAACGGGAAGAAATAAATATAACCACCAAATGTTAAGGAGCAAGTCCTATCCTCCCTCTCCCTCATCCCAGTGGCCGAGATGTGGATGTGGATGTGGATGTGATGGGAGCCATGTTGGACCCACTGGGCGCAGATACGACAGAGCTTAGAGACAAGGAGCCAAGGCCCCTGAACATGTCACACAGCAGAGCGGCCACGCCAGCTGAGACTTTTACATGAGAACAACTGTAAACTTCCATCATGTTTGAAGCACTGTGATGTTGCAGCCACACTTATCTCCTAGTATTAATAAATACAACTCCCTCCAGTAGTCTGCCTATATGCATGTTGTCTCTCCAACCTCAAACGACCTCTCCCTTGATGCTGTGTTTCTCTCTAATTTACATTCAGTCTTTCTCTGTTAGTCAGAGCAGCAACAGATATCAATTCTTGGCTGATTTAGCAGAAACGGCAGCTCATCGGCTTGTAGAAAGGGCTAGAGAACCATCAGTTATCTACTGCCGTAATAGTGCCACACAAAGAACCACAAATCTTCAGTGGCATATAACATGAACAGTATTTGGTTAACAAGTTTGTGGGGTTCAGCTTATCTGGGGCTGGGCTGACCTCAGCTGGAATTGCTCAAGTATCTGAGGTCAACTGTTGGTTGGCTAGAGAGCTCTGTTGATTTTGGCTGAGCTCATTCATACGTCTGGAGCTCAACTGGCTGTTGGCTGACTAGGACGGCCTCAGCTGGGGTAATTCAGGGAGACTTGGCTTAGTGCCACATGTCTCATCATCCAAAGAGCCGGCCAAGACATGTTCTAATGGCAATGGCAGAGGTCAACAGGGAGAGTGCTATGGATTGAATGCTTGTCATGCTTCAAAAATTCCAAAATTCATATGTTGGAAACCTAATGCCCAAGGTGATATTAGAAGGTGGGGCCTTTGGGAAGTGACTCGGTCATGAGGGTGGAATGAATGAAACGAGTGCCCTTACAAAAGAGGTCCCAGAGAGGTCCGTGGCTCCTCCCACCATGTGAGGACACAATGAGAAGTCTGCAACGCAGAAGAGAGCTTTTCCCGGAACCTGACCGTGCTGGCATCTGGAGGTTGGACTTCAAGCCTCTAGAACTGTGAGAAATAACTTCTATTGTTTATAAGCCACCCAGTCTGTGGTATTTTATTAGAGCAGGCTAAATGGACTAAGATACAGAGTGAGCCCAATCACACAAGTGCTTTTCAAGCCTCTGCTTATGTAACGTTTGCTAATATCCGTTGACCAAACCAAGTCACAGGGTGAGTCCAGAGTCAGAATGGGAAGGTGACAAGACAACACAGATGCAGGGAAAAGTGAGTTGAGGCCATTAATGCAGTCACTGTACCACAGCGTATTCAGAGGGTTTGCTTACAGGGTAGCAGCCACCATCACACCACAGAGCTGGACCAATGAAGGCCCTGCTCCTGCCACCGATGAGCATTTGATGCCACAGCTACACTGAGAGCCCTTCTAGCACAAGACCCTGGGTGCTGCTGCTGCTGTGCCTGTTCCCCCAACTGGGTGTCGCTGCCACAAATGGCACTGCCACCAAAAGAATGGATTCTTTTCTGTTTCTTTGCATCACAAGCTCCACCTGATGCATAGTCTGGGTGGGGCAGATTTTATTAGCAGATGATTTAGTCCACAAAGAAGAGTGGGAAGTGAGGAGCCCGCATTTTTAACTAGAATCCTGGGAGGTGGGCTCCGCTTCCCACAAAGTTTCACAGAGTGGACAGTTATCCTTACATGGGAAAGGGGCTTATATCCTAGGCAGCTAAAAAACTGAAAACAACGTGGAGGAGGAAGAGGAAGATGACACTAGCTTCTCATTCTCTACAGCTAAGGTCTTAAATACTCCTCGTTCACTTTCCGACTTCTCTTCCATTTCACTGCTGCAGCAGTGAGTTCTTGCCACACTGATGCACAGGCCAGGGGTTTATAACCACAAGCATCTATTTTTCTCACTCAGGCTTCAGGCTGCAGGATGGCTGGGTTTGGTTCCAGGCTTCAATTTGGGGTTTCGTCTCCACGTGTCTCCTGTCCTCTGGCCCAGCAGCTCCTGCGGTATGTTCTTCTCGTGCTGAATGGTAGGAGTGCAAGAGAATGAGTGGAAATGTGTGATGCCTTGTAAGGCACTGCACTTCAGCTCACATTCCACTGGCCAGAAGAAGTCTAGCAGGGAAATATACTCCACCCACTTTCACGCACTGCAAGGTCATGTGGCAAGAGGGAGTGAAGAAGCGAGAAGAATAATCCAGGCTACCACAGCTCTTCATCGGGCTTCTGACCCTGCTGAGCCATGTGGGTCAACAATAACCTAACAATTGCCAACTCAAACACACAGCTTTCAGAGGATGAAGAGGCGGCATGTGCCACGTAATGCAATGCCTTTTAGGCCACAGTTAGCAGTTAGGATTTCATTCTAAGTGTGGGTGAAACCGTTTAATGATTGGCTATGTGACCACAGCGGGCTTTGCACAGTGCAGATCTGGTCATGTCACGCTCCTACTAAACTTTCAATGACTGTCCCATTGCCTGGAGAGAAATGTGACACGATCCTTATAGGGCATTAAAAGCCCACCATGACAGGCCCCTGCTCCAGGATCTCCCGTCACTGCACCTCATTCCTTGCACATGGAGACCTGCTCATGGTTTATTTGAGTTTGGATTCTTCCAGAGGCTGATCCTGAGACAAGGATTTGAGTGCAAGTAGTTTATTTGGGAGGTGATGGAAACATCAGTGAGGAAGAGGTGGAAAATGATACAGGGAAGGAAGGGTGAGCTATTAAGTCAATTACCACAGTGGACAACAGGAGCTTAATCCTGGAAAGAAACTGGAAAACACACGCCTCAGAATGATCCCACCTGAGGGGTGAAAGAGCTGGGGGATTTACACACCAACTCCTGACACTCCCTGTCTGAGGGCTGTTCCCCGGGTACAGAGAGCACACGGAGATGCCGCGGGATCCGGGCAAGGCACTGACAGTGTCTCCCACGTGGCTTTGCGATACAGCTTATCTTGTAGGTTCCCACCGTTCCATAAATGGTTCACCCTTCTGCCTACGATGCTTTCCCCTCCTTGTGTGCCTGGTAAACTCTTACTGAATTAAATTCAAGACATTTCCCAGTTTCCTAAATAGAAAGGACCAGGCCTCAACACAGGCTTTCTTAGGACATAGCACAGGGTTGTCCAAACTTTTTTCAACGTTTTTCACCAAGGGCCATATGCAGTAAAATACACAAACAGCCGGGCCACTCACTCGAGGTAAAGTACGTATTGCCTCACCTGGTTTATTTAAGTAAACTAAATATATTTTTGGAATCTGCTGAGGGCCAATTAAAAATGGATTGCGGGCCGCAGTTGGCCGCAGGCCGCAGTTTGGACACCCCTAACATAGTACATACCTCTGTTTTCTTTTTTTTTTTTTCCCCCTAATCACTTACCATACTGCTTTACTTACTAGCCTCACTCTGTTACTAGATATTATTAGGGCTTCATGTTGACAGCTCTTAATACAGTTTACCACCTGAAATGTAATAGCGACTCCACAAAAGCCAGTTGGATGGACTTTCTTTCTATAGTCTGTCAATAACATGGTGGAGCTGCATTGAACTGCGTGCGGCCCTTCTGAGGTGACGTCATCGTAGTTTTTACGCCCCTTTATCATCTCCATGGTACTCTCCTTCTTTCATTCACCTGGTGCCCTCCTCTTCTCTCTCCCTACCCTAATGTCAAAACCTGTTCCTAGACACTTCTTTTACATCAAAGGAGAACAAAACCAAGAGACAGGAATCTCGGGTTCCTGTTCATCTTTGTCATTGACTAGCTTGGGGGTCCTTGGGCAAGATTCGTCCTCTCTGAGCTTCAGGCTCCTCATCTGTAAAATGATCTTGACTGTCCCTGCCAATTATTGAGGGGCTCTGGAAGAATATCTCTGGAAGGATGACACACAAGGAACGGCAACAGTGGTGGCTGCTGGGAAGGAAAATGGGTGTCCGTGGGTCAAGAAGACCAACTTTCTCTTTATATCCTGTATTAGTTTCCTGGGACTGCTGCAACAAATTACTGCAAATTTGGTGGCATAAAAGAACAGAAATTTGTTCTTTCACAGTTCCGGAGGCGGGAAGACCAAAATCAAAGTGTTGGCAGGGCCACTCTCCCTCTGAAGGCTTTTGGGGAGAATCTTTCCTTGCCTCTTCTGGGTTCTGGGTGGCTTCATGCATTCCTTGACTTGTAGCTTCACCACTCCAATCTCTGCCTTTGTGTTCAAAAGGCCTCCTCCTCTTCTGTCTGTGCCTTCTTTCTTATAACACTTGCCATTGGATTTATGGCCTACATGAGTAAACATGATGATCTCATCTCAAAATTCTTAACTTAATTGTATCTGCAAAGACTCTTTTCTGTGAATGAGGTAACATTCACAGGTTTCGTGGATTTAGATGTGGACATACCTTTTTTGGGGGGTTCACCATTGAAACTACTACATATCCACTTAAATGTTGTACATTGACATCATGTACAAATTTATACAAGGAAGGAAGGAAAAAAGAAAGACTTATATGTGACTAAACAGATATTTAAAATTTTACTTTTATGCCTCATTTCAACCTAATTTTATTCTTCATATGGGATCTGGCTTTGAACCATCCCTGCCCTTCACCCAACTTTTGTTTACTGTTGAAACCAAATTATAGGAAATGAAAATGGAACTCTCATCCCATGTGGGTAGAAGAGTAAAGTAGTAAAAGCACTTTGAAAAACAATCAGGTACTATTTTGCAAAGTTGAATATATGCATCCAATCTAGACCAGCAATTCCACTCCTACGTCAATATCCTAGAGAAAACTTTCCACTTGTCCACTTATCCAGGAGACATAGATAGAAATGTTTATAGCAGCAGAGTTCACAGTAGCATGAAGCATAAAATAACCAAATGCCCACAATAGTAATACAGAAAACCTGTGCTATTTATAAAGTGGAATATTACACAGCAGTGAAAATGAATGAACTACAGCTACACTTATCAACATGGGTAGATCTCAACACCATACTGTTGTCTAAAAGAAGCAAGCAACAGAACAATAGATACGATACACTACCATTAATATAAACAATACATAATTTATGGTTACAAACAGGTGGAAAAGTACAAAGAAAAACAAGAGGATGATTAATACAAAGCTCTGCACAGTGATTACACCTGAGGGGAGGAGACGGGAGAATGCCCAGGGGAAGGAACACTCCAGAGGCTTCTAAGGTACGAGTGACGTCCTATTGAACAGTGTGGGGAGAGGGAATGTGAGTGCAAATGCTATTTATTATTCATCAAACTGTACATATTAGTTTTATACATTTTATATGTCTATCATAATATTTTTAACATCCTATGAGGAAAACCTACAATAGGTGAGAATGTGCAGCAAAGAAACCTCTTACTCCTTGCTGAATATAAGTGGGGAAAACCATTTTGGAGAACACCTAGCAATGCCTTTCCTAGGTATTCTTAGGTGCCTGAAAGCTGTGGTTTTCAAACTTTCCAACAAAAACTTGTTATTAAGAAATACACTTTACATTACAACCAAGTACACACATCTACACACAAACACACATACACATGGATGTATAACTGTGTATAAAGTTGAAACAAAAATATTGCAGACAAGGACATCCAAGATGGCAGAGTACATAAACGCTGTGCTTATCTCATTCCATGGACACATCAAAATTACAACTAAATTATAGAACAATCAACCTGGAGAACCATCTGAAGTCTGGCTGAACAAAAGTTTTATAACTAAGGATACAAAGAAGCCACGTAGAGACTGACAGGAGGGATGAAGATGTGAAACAGGCTGGTCCCACACCCACGTGTGGTGGTTGAAAATCAGGAGAGATATCTTGACCACAGAAGTTCCCCACAATGAAAGAGTGACCCCAGCCCCCCACACCAGGCTCCCCAGCCCAGAGTACTAGTGCTGGTAGAGGAGCCCCCTCAACTTCTGGCCGTGAAAAAGAGTAGGGATTCCAACACTCCCAGTGGGATGGAAGGCTTTGGGAAAGCCAGACATCCTTTTAAAGGGCCCATACAGTCAATCACCCTGGGCTCCAGCAGAGGGATGGTGACTCTGAGGACGTCACAGACATATGGGGAGAGACTGAGTTGTGTAACTTGGGGTGAGGACTGGAGGGACAGTCCCTATTTTCCCTGTGTGGGGCCCTCTTCCCATGCAGCCAGCAGGCAGGCACCATTTCCTCTGTTGATCCTGCCCCCACAGGGCAAATCTGAAACTGATTAGCTTGGTGAGCTCTGCTGCTCTGCTGCTGACTCAGTGAGACCCTGCCTCACCCAGCTTGTGTACCACAGGAGGCTGTACCAGTGGCTGAACCTTATGGGAGCCAGCAGACGGCAGCAGGCCTTGGTGTGTCCTGGCTTTTTGTGGAGCTACCTCAGGCCTGGTACTGGTGGCAGCTGTTCTTGTTTTGCAACGTGGCCTCTCCCATGCACCTCCAGGTACAGCACAGGCAGCAACCAACTGCAGATGGGTTTGTAGCTCCTACCAGGTACTCCCCAGTCAATTACAGGCAGTGGCTGACCTGGGCCTGCACCAGAGCCTCTCCAAAAAGGCCCCAGAACCAACATACTTGAAGTTTGGCTTCAGACCATAGCAGAGCACCACCCAATTAGCCTCACAGTGGCACACACAAAAGGCAGTCTCAACAGGTAACAGATCTCACTGGGGAAAATCCTGTTCCGTGGGGTAAGCCCCCTGCACAGCAGCCCATAAGCTGTGAATGTAGCCAAACCCCACAGTCAGTCAGCCTGAGGGTCAATCCCACCCACTGATGTGCCAACAGTAATCAAGGCTCAACTATAACAGGAAGGCACACACAACCCACACAGGGAGCACTCCTGGAGCAGGTGACCAGGGAGACTGGGCCACTGGGCCCCACTGGACACCTACTACATACGGCCACGTGGCCAAGACTGGAGGACATAGCAGCCCTACTTAATACATTGAAACAAACATAGACAGGCAGCCAAAATGAGGAAACAAAGAAACACATCCCAAATAAAAGAACAGGAGAAAACTCCGGAAAAAGAACTAAGCAAAATGGAGACAAGCAACCTACCAAAGACAGAGTTCAAAAAATGGTTATAAAGATGCTCAAGGAACTTAGTGAAAACTTCAACAAAAAGATAGCAAGCATATAAAAGGACATAGAAACCATAGGAAAAAAACAGTCAGAAGTGAAGAATACAATAACTGAAATGAAGAATGCATTAGGATAAATCTCCAGCAGACTAGATGAAGCAGAGTATCAAATCAGTGATTTGGAAGACAAGGTAGCAGAATGTACCCAGTAGGGACAGCAAAAAGGATAAAAAGACTAATAATAATAAAAAAGAGGATAGTTTAAGAGTTCTCTGGGACAACATCAAGTATAACAACATTCGCATCATAGGGATACCAGAAGGAGAAGAGAAAAAGCAAGGGACTGAGAACCTATTTGAAGAAATAATGACTGAAAACTTCCCTAACTTAGCAAAGGACATAGACATACAACCCCATGAAGGTGCAAAGAGTCCCAAACAAGATGTACTGAAGCAGGCCCACAGCAAGACACATTATAATTAAAATGGCAAAGGTTAAAGACATAGAATCCTAAAAGCAGCAAGTGAAAAGCAGTTAGTTACCTACAAGGGAGCCCCCATAAGATTGTCAGCTGATTTATCAACAGAAACTTTGCAGGCTAGAAGGGATTGGCACAAAATATTCAATGTGATGAAAAGCAAGGACATACAACCGAGATTACTCTACCCAACAAAGCTATCATTTAGAATCAAAGGGCAGATAAAGTGCTTCCCAGACAAGAAAAAGTTAAATTGTTCATCAGCACCAAATCAGTATTACAAGGAATGTTACAGGGACTTCTTTAAGATAAAAAAAGAAGGGATCAAAATTATGAATAATAAAATGGCAACAGTACATATCTATCAACAATTACTTTCAATGTAAATGGATTAAATGCTCCACTCAAAAAACATAGGAGGGCTGAATAGGCAAGAATACAAGACCCTTCCATATGCTGCCACAAGAGACTAACTTCAGATTGAAAGACACATATAGACGGAAAGGGATGGAAAAAGATATTTCATGGAAATGAAAAAAACAAATAAGCTGCGGTAGCAATACTTATACCAGAAAAAAACAGAATTTAAAACAAAGGCTACAAGAGGAGACAAAGAAGGACCCAGTAATCCCACTTCTGGGTATCTATCTGAAGAAACCCAAAATTCTACTGTGAGGAGTGGCCAAGATGTGGAGGCAACCTGGGTGTTCGTCCATAGAAGAATGGATAAAGAGGAGGTGGGACGTATATACAGTGCATATTGCTCAGCCATGGAAGGGAATGGGTTCTTGCCATCTGTGGTAGCATGAATGAACCTGGAGTGTGTTGTGCTGAGTGGAGTATGTCAGACAGTGAAAGACAGAACCAATGTGATTTCAGTTATATGTGGAATCTAAAGAACAAAATAAACAAACAAAACGGAAACATACTCATAGATACCATGAACATTTTGATGGTTGCCAGATTGGGCAGGGGGAGGGTTGGGGTGAGGGGAGAAAAGAAGGAAAAGATTAAGAAGCACAAATGGTTGTTACAAAGTAGTCATGGGGATGTGCGGTATAGCATAAAGATTATAGTTTAATATTGTAGTAATTATGTATGGTGTAAGATGGGTCCTAGATTTACCAGGGTGATAGATGGGAGGGGGTTGGGGACAGGGGGAAAAAGGTGAAGGGGATAAGAAGCACAAATTGGCAGTTACAAAATAATCATGAGGCCATAAAGTAAAGCATGAGGAATACAGTTAATACTATGGTAATAACTATGCATAGTGCCAGGTGGGTACTAGACTCGTCAAGGGGATCACTTATTAAATTATGTAAATGTCTAACCATATGCTGTACACCTGAAATTAATATAAAATAATATTGAATGTCAGGTGTAACTGAAAATTTAAAGAGGGGGGAAAGGTGAAGGGCAATAAGTGGCCCAAATTTCCAGGTATAAAACAAATAAGTCATGGGATGTAATGTACAGCATAGGGAATATAGTGATAGCCTGGTACGGTGTCAGACGGTTGCTGGACTTATCATGGTGATCACTTCTTTAGGTATCTAAATGTTGAATAACTATTGTATACACCTGAAGCTAATATAATATTGTATGTAACTATATTTTTAATAAAAATCTTTTAAAAAATTTTGCAGAACAATGCCTACCCACGATACACGTAACATGCTCTGATCTCTTCTATTCCTCTCTAGTCTATTTCTTTAAAGGTACCTACCATGAAATCTATTTCAATTCTTCAATAGTTGACAAACTGTATTTTGAAAAAGGCTGCATTAGAGAAAATTTTGCGCATGGTAATGTGTAAAAAATGTTAACTGGGCATTGTTTGAAACAAAAATAACTAAACATGACAATTTTTAAGGAATACTCACATGGTGGAACACTACATCATAGTTAAGATGGATAAACTAGAGCTCTGTGTAGCAACAGACTGCTGGATGAAAAACAAGCCAGTTGCTGAAACATATGTACAGTGTGATGCTATTTATGAAGTTTCAAAACATGTTGTTCATGGATATGCACATATGTAGTAAAAGTCTACAACATGCATAAAAATGCTGAACATATAACTGAGGATTATGGCTTTCACTGGAGAGAGGGAGGAAGAAAAAAAAGGAGGGGCGAAAGGGGACTGTGTCGTAAGGTTGTCTTGTTTCTTAACCTTGTTCTTATATGTTATTTATTCTTTATTCTTTAGGGGCTGTCAAACTACCACCCACGAGCCAAATCTGTTTTTGGATGGCCTGGAAGCTAAGAATGGGTTTTACATTTCTCAATTGTTGAAAAAAAAATGAAATAATAACAATATGTCATGACATGTGAAAATTATATAAAATCAGATTTTCATGTCTGCCAATACAGTTTTGTTGGAACACAGCCACACTAGTTTATTTTCATATTGTCTATAGTTGCTTTCATGCGACAACAGTAGAGTTGAGCAGTGTAACAGACATTGTATGGCTTGCCACGTCAAAAATATTTACGATCTGTCCCTTTACAGAAAAAGTTTGCCAGCCCCTGGTTTATTATGTGACATATATTTCATAACAATTTAAAAAATGGTAGCATTAAAGAAAAATTCCAGAAATAAAACGATGTATAATTCTACCACCTGAAAAATTTGCTTAGTTTTTCCCGATTTTCTTGTAGTCTTTGAAAAAATCCATATATTTTTATTGAAATCAGGCAAAGACATTGCACATTCTGCTCCCCCACCCTTGTACATCAGTTCATAAGCTTTTTTGTTGTGCTATGTAGCATTCAAGTTTGCACATTTTAATGGCATGGCGTGGTTTAGGTTTACAACCATACAGCACAATTTGTGTAACTCCCTCCTCATGTTTACACCTTTATGTTCTTTTCATTCTCCCTTATTTTTATTACTTACAAGGCAGGGAACATCTTTGCACGCAGAGCTTCGCCCCCCGTGACTTATTTTCTTAAAATCCATTCTTAGGAAAGAAATTCACAATCTTCTCTCCCCCCAACTCTCTCCTTCCTCTCTCAACTCCAATAACCATTTGCTTCTTCAGTCTTTATGCTTATCCCCTTGCCTTCTATCACACAAGCGATCTATCTCATTTGGCTCTTTCTAGTGGTTGCTTAGGTACCAAAAAAGCTCTCTTGCTCTTACATCCCAGCTTGGCCTTACCACCCCTATGGTGGTCCAACATTTGACAGTACATTGTGAGGGCTGCTTCTTGCTCTAACTTCTTAACCCTTCCTCTCATGACAGGGTCCACTCCACTCCCTGGCTGAGGTTAAAGTCTGCCCGTGATCTGTTGGTAACGAAGTCCAAAGGCTTTTTTCTCTCAATTTCTATGTTCCCCATGGAAATACTGCTCTGGAATTTCCTCTTTACTGCTCTTCCAGTTTTCTCTTCTCTTCTCTTCTCTTCTCTTCTCTTCTCTTCTCTTCTCCTTTTCTCCTCTGTCTGTCTGTCTGTCTGTCTGTCTGTCTGTCTGTCTCTCTCTCTCTCATGTCTCAGGGCTTATCTCTTCCATAGAACCTTCTTGGCATACACCCACCTCTTTTGAGTCCACATTCAACCCATGCATAGCTCATTCCCTTAAGTCTACTTGACCCTGATCTACGTTGTTTTACTCTCCTTTGAATGACTATCAAGTTAAGGAATGAAAAGTAAAAACTTGCAGGCAGACCACATTGAGAGTCCTCTACTTAAAGTTTCAAGATACTCAATCCCTTGAGATAAATTCAAGGATCGCAGGCCACACTGTCCTGGTAACAGAAGATCTACAAGGTGAGGCCCTCAGATTAGCAGCTTCAGTGTCACCTGGGAGCTGGTGAGAAATGAATCACCGTAGGCCCCACCTCAGACCTACTGAATCAGCATCTAGGCTTTTCACATGATCTCCAGGTGGTTCACATGTACATTAAAGCATGAGAAGCACTGGTCTAGTGGACCAGCGAGTGTCTGCCACTATAGCCTCTATCAAAAGTGCCCTAAGGATCCCTTGGGAACCTCAGAGCTATGATATTTACCTCTAATGGGGCAAAATCTGGTGTGAGGGTAATTAATCTGGCTGCCACAGTTATCACCCCTTTGATGGACAGGGTTGATCCAGCTGGTCTCTTGGACAGGTGGGCAGTTTCCTTCCCTTGTAATTCTAGGTAGCAGTTCATTACTTTGAAGGTGTAAAAGAGTTCAAAGAGGACAACCTTTCCCAAGAAAGGAAGACTGTTCTTCATCCAAGAGTATATGCAAACATTTGGAATCTTTGGTAAAGTGGAAGCATCCTAATGAGGTTTAGAAAATGTTTTCTATCATCTTTTCCAACATAAATGTGTATGAACAACATAGAATCAAAAGACAACAAATAGCTTAGACTCTTCAATCTCTCAGTCAAGCACCTACCACGTGCCAAGCACTCTTCGGTGCTGGGGTTATAGCAGAGAACAAAACAGACAAATCCCTGCCTTAGTGAAGTTTACATTCTGGGAGATGGAGATGGACAACAAAATAAGTAAGTAACATAGTAGGCAGTGATAGTACTTTAAAGAAAACTAGAGTGGTGGAGCCAGCTAAATAAATCTTAAATAAGATGATGGTCAGGGAAGGCCTCCCTAAATTGTAGGCATTTGGGATGTACCTGAATGAAATGAAGGAGCAAGTCACCTAGATACTTGGGAAAAGTAAAATACAAACAGAGGAAATTGCTAATGCAAAGGCTTTGAGATAGGAACATGCTTGGATTGTTCAAGGAACATCAAAAACGCCAATAAGTGTGGTTTGAGCAGATTAAGCAAGGAAGAGAGTGGGACCAAATCATGCAAGGTCTTTAAGGAGCTTAGGTGTTATGTCAAGTGTGATGGAGCCATTTCAAGGTATTGAGCAGAGGAGTGATGTCTGACTGACATTTTAAAAGGCTCTCTCTGGCTGCTGTGGAGGGAATACACTGTAAGAGGACAGGAGTAGAAGCGGGAGGCTTAATAGGAGGCTGCTGTAAGGATGTTGGTTGGTTTAGATTTGGGTGGTCATGGTGGTGGTGGTGGTGAGAAAGGTCCCAACCATCTCAACTTCCCTGATAAAGACTATTTAATAAGTTATCACCAGACAACTGGAGTGAATTTTTAAAGTCTTGGATGGGAAACTGGCTTAGATGTAGAAAAGCAAGAATAGGGATAACAGGGCTCCTTTGGGTAGAATGATGTTAACAGTATCCCCTGGAATCAGTGTTATTTAACATTTAATAAACAATGAAGAAAAAAGGAACACTTTGAGACATTTCTAAGTATACAAACTATACTCTGCTTTCCACATGTGAAATAGTAAGTTAATAGGGAGCTCTTCTGGAACATTTCTGAAGCTCTGTGAATAGGCTGGAAAGTGACAGGTGACTTGCCACATGGATGTCACGTCCTGCGCAATACGGGTAGTGAGAGAACGAGAAGGGGCAGCGAAGGGTTAAGAAAGAAGCAGAAATCAAGAAAGTTATGAACCAGGGGCGAAGGGTCTCACAGCCTCAAAGGACCGAGAGCCCCGAATCGGGCTGCCTTGTGGCTTTTATTGATGTTCACACAAGGAAGCAGCATTGTTTTCTCCATGGTCTGTGAGTCTCACACATCATGTCAGAAAACTAGTTCAAGCCAATCACCCTTGCCTGCAAACAGCCGGAATCGAAAGTCCCAGGATGTCTTAATAGTAGTGGTTTGTACCTCCCCAGGGACAAAACCTTTCTGCTGAAACTCATTGTTAAGAATAGATGGAGAACTGATGTCATCACATCACTGAATCACTTCCCAAGCAGGTTGTGGGAAGGAATACAGCCACAGAGGCAGAAGCTCTCCTTAGACGGGGGAAGGTGGGGGCCTGTGCCCACCTCTATAGACCCCGTGAGTTCTCCTGGTGGTCCCCACGTGACTGTGCCTGTCTTAGGTCGTTCCTCTCTTGAGGAATCTTACCCGTCATTGGCTAGCCAGCCATCCTTTGGGGCCAAACAAGGAGATGGCACAAAGGTGAAGCAATGTCCCTGAAAGGATTAGTCTCATAGACTCTTCTTTCTTTATGGGTAGGCACCAGGGGACAGACAGGTAGGCTGCTGAGTGACAACACATGGACAAGCGTAAGACAGCTCCTATAGGGAGAGATAATTCAGATGATACTTTTAAGATAATGAACTCTCAATTGTCAGTATGCACTGAAGAAAGGGATCTAAAAGTCACTGTAGATCATTTCTTCAAGACATCAGCTTTTGTAGATTCCAAAATGCCCGCAAAAGTTCTGGCTGTCCAGAAACAAAGACAAAACAGCTTCAACAAAACCTCAGAAAACCCCTCTTGGAGCTCAGTGTGCAGTGCTGGTCACTGTATCCTAAGGAAAAAAAAAAAAGAAAAACAGCCAAAGAAAGGCAGCTAAAATGTTTAAAAGATAAGAATAAATGGATAAGAGAGGCTTTTTGTTTGATGGATTAAATGCTCACTATGTGAAACAAGATGAAAATCTATAAAAGCACGAAAGGTCCAGAGAAAGTAAAAACAGCTCTTTTTATACAATCCCATGATTGTGAAATTAGGGGGCAAAAGAAGCTTCAAAATGGGGGTAATATCTATGTAGAAAGAGGCCACTGGAAGGCATATAAAAATGTCCTTTAGACAGGGAATCCTTTATGTATTCTCCAATATGTGGAAAGACATGTGGTAGCAGTAAACAAGCCACCTCAACAGTCCTTTGTTGGGATGGAAACTATTCTGACAGGTGTGTGCTTTCTGCCCACGCCCCTCATCACTGGTGTACAGCCACAGAAACTGAAAAAGAGCAAAAAACACTGAGAAGACATTCAAAGGATTCAAAATGCTAATATTAAATCTCATTCTGGATTTAAAACTAGATTGAAAATAAAGTCAAGGGTGAAAAACTGATAATAGATTAATAGGAGAAATTAAGTCTGTTTGGGGTTATATCCTTAATCTTTGTGATTCACGTCATGGAGATATATTATGTCCTCGCAAGAAACGTTACTTGCTGGTCTGAATTGGATGAATACTTTGTCAGCATCTGGGTTCTGGTCAGAAAGTGACAGTTATTGGGTGAAACAGGGATTAGATCATTTGAACTTCACCCACAGCACAAGTCCTTCAATAGTGTTCAATGAACAGAGGAGAGGAAGATTCTTATGAACCAACCGTTACTCACGTGTTAAACAGCAACCATAGGGTATCGGCCCCGGATTGATCTTCCTTCACAGATTAAAAAAAAGAAGAAGAAAAAAAAATTGGGGTCAAAACGGAAAGGGAAACGGAGGGTAATAACCAGTGTCACTGAGCTGGGTGGGAGATTTTAAAACGGGCTGCAAACAACACATGGGACCTTATTTTAAGGTCAAGACTTATGTATATAAATAAATACATATGCTCTCTCTTCCCCAAAATATTAGACTCAAGAACCTCATTCCCCCAAAAGAGAACTGTACCCTTTCCTCTTCTCATAGGTCCTTCACCTGCTTCTTCCCCTCTCGAGGTTAAGGAACCTTCAGTCCCGCCTCCCTGCGGGTCCGAGCTCCGCCTTCCCGGTCCACCTGTGCGCCCAGCCCCTGACGTTCCCGTTCGGCTTCAGCGGCTTGCAGGATTCCGGCTCCTGATTGGTTCGTCCGACCACGTCCTGGCAGTCCACCAATGGCAGCGGCGCTGGGTGGGGAGGTGCCCATATCCAAGATGGCGGTCCCAACAGCTAGGAGCTGGTGACCGGCAGCGGGGCAAGCGGCATGGGTTGGCCCTCCGATTGTGGGGTCCTGGGGGCATCTCGCCGAGTACCCCCTGGCCCGCCTACAAGGCCTTCCCCGGGCCAGAGCAATGGCTGCCGAGAACAGCAAGCAGTTTTGGAAGAGGAGCGCCAAGCTGCCGGGGAGGTGAGCCCAGGAGCTGAGAGGAGGAAGAGGGGATTGGACCAAACCCTTCCGGATCCGAAGCCCTAAATCTCGCGGGCCTGGAGCTCCGCCGACCCCGGCGGGCTGGTTTGGGCAACGTGGGCTGGGGGAGCTGGGGCTGCCTGGTGGCGGCAGAGCAGCTGTCAGGCTGAGGCGCAGGCAGCAGGGTTTGGGGACGGCTGGTTGTGGGAGCAGCCCCGGATCTGGGGTGGAGGGCTCTGGAGGGGCTGCCCTCAGCCGGGCGGTGGCCGGAGTCCGGGCGTAAGAGACCCTGGAGTGGGATGAGTAGCCTGTGTCCGTCCTGGGTTAGGAGGGCCAGCCCTGAACTGCTTCTCACTTTAAACAGAACTCTCTCTTGGTGGTGGTGGGGGGGTGTCTCCCCCACACACAGGTGGTTGTTTGGACAAGGACGGCCCCTTCCCCTGCTCCTCCAGCTCGGCATGTAGGAACCTTTTTCCTGGATTCCAACAAGGTTTTGCTGGGAGCTTGGAACCTTCTGCAGGAAAACAGGAGAAATGAGGAAAAGTCTCAGGCCTGACCTTACTTCATCTTCAGTTGGCCTTTTCCCATTAGGAATTATTACAGGGTGACCCAAGAATTGAGGTTATTTCTTTAGCCTTTTCTAAGGATTTATTCAACCTCAAGTGGCCCCTTACCCTCCTGCGTTGTATTGTTCTTTTTGTGCAAATGCACTAAATTTTTTCATTCTTCAGTTGATTGGATGGAGAGCAGACCTTCTAAACTAATTTTTTTTTTCCTTTTTGGTGTATGTTGAGATCCTTAGCAATTGTACATCCATCAATCTGCTGTTGGTTTACAGTTTCAATTTGTTTGAAACTGTAACAAATTCTCAGGGCAGAGTCCTGAGAAGTATAAGGAGGGGTGTATGTTTCAGTCGTTTAAGATTTCTGACAGCCACAGTCTACCTGGTGATGAAATTCATGTGGGTTCCCCCACGTGCTACCTTTCCTCATTGATTCAGGTCTTTTCCTTCTGGGATAATCTTTTGAACTTGTGACCTTTTTTTTAATAGCAAGAGAGAAATGAGGGTCAATGGTGGCTGTATAGCAGACTGATTTTATTTAGGATCCTATTAGACATATGAAGTGTGGTGGGAATCAGCTTCTAGTGACACAGTATTAAAATAAAGCAAGGGAATGCATTGTTCAGATGCATAGCTTCAGATGAAAGTGCTGTGGAATTACAGTGTTAATGTCAGTGCTAATGACTTCTATGTTTTTAGATAATCACCACTTCCTGCCAACTGATTCCTTTTCCTTCCTGGTCTAGTGAGCTCTCCAGTCTCACTAACTGTTGTTCTCTGGGGTTTTCCATAGTGAGATCATTAAATGTTGACATCCTAAGGTTATAATCAGAATCAATGAGAGAACTGTTAAATCAGGAAGCAGTAGATGAGATGTGGGACATGGCACGGTCTTTTGTGCCTGCTGAGTGCTAGTTGTTATTAACAATCTTGTTTTCTGTGTTTCCTATTTTGGATTGTAGAAACAGTCACCTTTTTTCAAGGCACTATTTTTGCAAGATAGGAAGAAGAGTCTTTTCAGTTTTCTCAAGTTTCTGGCTTCCTTTTTCATTTTGAAGAGGAATATAGAGGGATAGAGGAGAGACCATTTGAGTTCAGAAAGACTTGGGTTATTATTTGGACCCTTTTACCTGTGTGATTAAGGACAAATGGTTTGCTCAATTTCTCGAGGCCTCAATTTCCTGATCTATGAAATGAGGATAAAAATACTTTCCTCAGGGTTACTGTGAGGACTTAATTTAACATCCTATTTGTAAAGAACCAAGGACAGTGTTTATTTAGTACATTATGGTTGCTCAGTATGTACTAGTAATTAGTACTACTGTTATTCTTAGAGCAAGTAAACCTTTACTCAGATCCTTACTCTGGTGCCGGGTATTTATGTTCATTGTTTATCTTGAGACATCAAAATGTTGCCATGATTGACAGTAGTTTTTATACTTTGCTTGTTGAGGGGAAATATTGTTTAGTTACGTGCTTTTAGCAGGGAAGCCTTCAGGATCCCCTGGTTATGGGGACACTACTTTTAGATCGTAAGTGCTTTGATCTAAGGAAAACGTTAGGGCATTTTCTCAAGAATAGAAGTTTTGCATTTGTACTCTTTCCATTTTAGTGAAGAAACAGTTCTCCTAGTGGGGAAATGACAGAGACAACTGTATTTAGGCCCATTGCAACCTAAAAGTGACACTAGTTTACTTTTCTTTGCAAACTGAAAGGTAAAAATTCAAAGCTCTGTCAGGTTACTTTCAGTTTCTTTGATCGTGATCAACCTTAATGACAAACAAATAGGAATTTTATTTAGTAAAATAGCCCAAGTTCAAATGAATTAAACAGTTTTTTTTAAAAACAACAGCTTTATTGAGATATAATTCACATACCATAAAAATTCCTCCACTATTCAGTGGTATTTAGTGTATTCATCTAGAGTATGATGGTTTTGTACAACCATCTCCACTAATTTCAGTACATTTTTGTCACCCCAAAAAGAAACCTCACATCCATTAGTAGTCACCTCCATCCCTCCCCTCCCTCCTCGGCCCCTTGCAACCACTAATCTTCCTGTTTCTATAGATTTACCTTCTGGACATTTCTTATAAATGGAGTACTGTGATATGAGGCCTTTTCTAGATTCTTTTATTAAACATGATGTTTTCAAGGCTCATTTGTATCAGTATTTTATTCCTTATTATGGCTAAATAATATTATATGGCTGTACCTCATTTTGTTTACCCGTTCGTTAGATGATGGACATTTGCGTTGTTTCCACTTTCGGCTATTATGAATACTGCTATGAAATTCATGTGAAGGTTTTTGTGTGGATGTATGTTTTCCATTTTTTTGAGTATCTGTAGGAGTGGAATGGCTGGGTCATATGGTAACTTGGTGGAATTAAACATCTTTTTTAAGTTCTCTCAGTCATATGTGTACATAAGAACCCTATGTACTTAATACATCACATGGTCCTTGTGTGGATGCCCAGGAAGATTGCAGGCAACATGTACCACGTGGTTAAGAATCAGGCTTTGGAAACTTGCCGCTAATAGATAAGTCAGTCCTGGAGATCTTACGCACAGCGTAGTGATTATAGCCAACAGCACTACATTATAAACTTCAAAGTTGCTGTGAGACTAGGTCTTAATTGTTCTCACCAGAAAAAAGAAATTATAATTATGTGACGTGAGGGAGTTGTTAGCTAACACTTTGGTGGTAATAAATTGCGATAGATAAATGTATCAAGCCAACACATTTTAGACCTTAAACTTTCACAATGTTTGTCAATTATATCTCAAATAATATTTTAAAAAAAGTTGAAGGCTTTGGAACCTGACTACCTGGGTTCAAATCCCAACTCTGCCAGTTCATAGCTGTGTGACCTTGGGCAAGTTACTTAACCTCGCTGTGCCTCAGTCTCCTCATCTGTAAAATGGGGACAGAGTGATTACCCCACGAAGCTGTTAATGTGGGTTAAATGAGTAAGCATAGTAAGTACAGAAGAAGTATTCAATCATATAGCTGTTAGGAAAACGATAGTTGTAATTCAGGTGTTCTTTAGCAGTGAGGAGTATGATTTTGAACAGTCTCAAACTTCAGTGAGTACCCTGGAGGGCTCATTAAAACACAGATTACCAGGCCCCACCTCCAGGGTTTCTGATTCAGTAGGTCTAAGGGGGACCTGAGAAGTTGAGCTCTAAGAAGTTCCCAAGTGATACTGCAGCTGCTAATCTCGGGGCTGCACGTTGAGAACCACTAAGAAAAGCCCCGAATTAGACTGAAAGAAACCTGTTCCGGTGCTGGGGGCTTTTGCCACTTGGATCATGAACAATTAATGCATCTCACACTCAACATGTCAAAACAGAACTCTTGGATTCCACATCTGCCCACTCCTGCAAAACTGTCCTTCCTGTCTCACTTAATGGTCCCACCATTCACCAAGTTCCCCAGACCCCAAATCCTAAGCTTTGATTCTTCTCTTTCCCTTCCTGCCACATCCGATTCATCAGCAAGTCCTGTTGGCTCGTCAAATAAATCCCAAATCTGAGCTGGTCTCACCATTTCTTCTTTCTCCTCCCGCCCCCTTTTTCTGCCTCCTCCCCATCTCCCACTCTGGTTCAAGCCATTATTTCTAGTGTTTCTCAGTCTAGTTGTGTAGGACACAGCCCCCTGGCCCATGCTGGTATTATGAGCCTTACGCTCCCCCCCAGGCTGAGGCAGTCGGTCACCAGTAGGCTGTTCACAGCAGCTCACGGCAGCCCTCGCCTCTTGCCAGCCACTCACGCTGGCCACAGGCCGCTCCTGGCAGCACACAGTAGCCCAAGCTGACCTCGGGTTGCTCAGGGCAGCCCAGCTCCAGGGAGAGCTGTTGTTCACAATCTCAGCTGTAGAGGGCGCAGCTCATGGGCCCATGTGGGACTCGACTGGCGACCTCAGTGTTAGGAGCACAGCGCTCCAACCGCCTGAACCACCAGGCTGTCATCATTTCTACTCTACTGTGGATCAAACTGTCCTCTCTTGTCTGGACAACTGCTGTAGCCTCCTAATTGGTTTTCCTGCTTCTCTTCTTGCCCCTCTTACAGACCTCCTATTTGTAGTTAGAATAAAATCCAAACTCTCTTGAGTCTTTCAGGCCCTTCATGGTTGGAAAGATAGGCCAACTTATGGACTTTTATCTTCATCTCAAGAGCAGTGAAATGCCATCAGAAGGTGGATGGGGGCTGTGACACGATTGGATTTGAGGTTATAAAACTATCATCCTGGTCGCCCTGAGGAAAATGGCTTGGACCAGTGTTTTCAACAGTTAGGGGTGGGACACACAGTGGGTGTTTTGGGTGAGTTAATCCTGGGTTGTACTGGACTGTAGGACGTAAATATCCCTGGCCCTTGCCCACTGAATGTCGGGAAGGCCCACCAGTTACGGGGACACACACCCCGCCCCCACTTACACGTTTCCAAACACTCCAGCTCCCCCCACCCCACCCCTGACTCACCCCTTCCCGCACCCCTGCTGGGAATCAGAGTGAGTCTAGTTAGGGGCGACTGCAGTCAGTGGGGGAGAGGACACGATGGCTTGGATTAAGGCGATGGCAGTGGTCCGTAGAGGTCACGTCTGAGAGGACCTGCAGGACTTGACTGTCATTGGATTTGGGGAGTGAGGGAGAGGAGGCGCCGAGGAGGTGTGACTCCCAGGTTTCTGGCTGAGGTGCTCAGGGGAGATTGTGGTGTGATGGCCTCAGAGAACAAGCCCGATTTTAGGGCAAAGTACGTAAATACTCCGCGCTCTATCTCCTTATCTGTGAGGTGAGAGGTTTGGATTAAGGCTCTTACCAGTTCTGAAGCTGAGTGTTACGTTTAAACTTACCAACTCCAGCTCGTGTCACTGGATATTTCTCCTGCTCTGTCACTCACACCAGGCAGGATTCATAGGTAAAAGCAGATGACGGGGTGGGGGTGGGAGTGGGATGGCAGCAGGTGGGCTTTTCTGTCTTGTGCTTTGGAAAGCGGTGACCTGCTGGCCTGCTGACCATCTGAGCGTCATGAAAGTGTAGGACGTTAGACTCGGCACTAAGACCCCTGCTCGGGGGAAGCTGAGGGCACAGGGGAGGTGACTGGCCACAAATCACACTGCAGATTTCCTGACTCCTGGTCCATCCGGGCTCTCTCCACTGCTGCTTCCCCTTCCCTCCGTCTGTGCTGAGGTTAAGACGCCCTCTGCCAAAGCACCTCATCCACTCCAAGGGTGTGGACACTTCGGTGAAAAGATGTGGATGAGACGTGAAATAGGAGCGACACCTGTGAGCCAAGGCCCGGCTCGCACCCACGTTCTCATTTCCAGTCTTTCTGGGAGGGACTTCTCCCTCTTTTTACGCAGAAGTCTGTTAAATTTGAGGAACTCTGTTTAGCGTTCAATGAAGTTGAGAAAAGTGTCTAATCACTTGAATCACGTAGGAGGCTTCTGTCACTTTGGTCATTTTCATAACATTAATGAACCTGATAGTAGACTCGGTGTCATGGTCCCAGCCTATCTGGGCGGGTACATTACTACCTGTTCTTACTTGGAAATGTGTGACTGATAATGTAAGTGACTAGAAGATATTAAATGATCACCGGAACCCCGCACACCCCACTTCTGGAAGACTTCCATCCCGTGAGTGTGTGACCCTGAATCAGTTGTCAGCACGTTTGGTTTTCAGTCGGATCGCTCTGTGCCCTTATTGGCTATAGCTCCTCTGTCAGCACCAAGCAAACACCTGTGGGTTTTCCCTACCAAGGTGTTTGCACTGTTCCAACTACATGACCCAGCTGTGCCAGTGCGTTCTGTGGTGTCAGTTTTATTAAAGAGAATGACGGAGGTTGCCCGGGGTTTTTGCTCCTGTCTGTCTCGGTTGCAGCCCATCCTGTGGCATTTTCTCTGTGTCTGCGGTGTGATTTCTCTGCGATGCAGTGTGTTTGCCTCTGGTTTTTAGGTCTCTCTGAACAAGAGTCCGCTTAAAACAGAGGCCTGAGTTTTGTGCAGTTCCAATCTTCACTCAGTAAGTGTTGTTTAGGTGCCTGTTGGTGTATGTCGTGCTCTGCCAGGTGGTGAGGGGACTACAGAAAAAGACGTGCCCCAGCCCTGCTCTTTAGAAGCTGGAAATCGACTTGGCAGGTGGCTTTCTGGTGAGGATGCTGTGTATTATTGACCTTCAGAAAAATGTAAAAGTGGAGCTGGGTGAAAACATATTGTTGAGTGAGAAAAGCAAGATACAGAACGGTATGTCCAGTGTGCAATCTTTTATGTAAAGTTTTAAAACATAAGAAAGCACTGTGTGTTGTTTATGGACACATGCGTACAAGTAAAAGTATGAAAACAGATGGGAGGGTTTCATACCCAGTTCAGGATAGTGGTTGTCTCTTGGGGGGAAAGGGAAACAGGATCCCAGGATGCACTGGGACTTCTGTCGTCTCTCTAATGCTTTATTTTCTTAAGAAAAGAAATGTGGCAAATGTTACCATTTGTTAGATCAGAGTCATGGATTCATAGATGTGTGTTATATTTTTCTCTGTACATTTTTTTGTGTTAGAAAATGTGAATTAAATGGTTTCTATACTTTTTTGCAGCTAATATTTTTAAAATTTGTGTTGGAGACATCAGTCATCCATCCATGAAATTAAGTAATATTTAAAGTAGCATTTATAATTTAGAGTCAGAATAAGTCATATATACAGTGTGATGCCATTTATATAAAGTTTTAAAAACATACAAAACAATACTGTATAAATTGTTCAGGGATATATACCTAGGAAATAAAAACTTAAAAACAAAAATGAGAGTGAAAGATGCCAGATTCAATAACATGGCTTAACAAGGGAGGAAGGGGGTTCCACTCCGTAATGTCTTATTTCTTGTGCAGGTGATGAACATAAAGAGCCTTATATTATGATCTAAATATAGTTTAATTTTTTAATAGTCTATTTTTTAAAAGCAACATAAGCCCTGATTTGTGTATTTTAGGGAATCAGAGAGGGCATGAGGTAGTGGGCGCTGGGTGTGGGGTCAGAGAAAGTCTCATGGTGAGAGAGTGGGGGGTGTGGAATTTGAAGGGAATATTTCAGGATGGATATATTTTGCAAAGGGGGCAGTGAGAAGAGCCTGATTTAGTCAGTGAGGTGTGTTTGGAAGGTGGAGTGGAAACCAGCCTGCTGGAGCGTTGAGTTTGGGTTTGGGGGGTAGAGATGTTACAGGCTGATGGGTCAGTTATAAGTGCCAGGAAATTGAGCACTTCAGTCGCCAGGCTTTTAGTTTATCGTTGTTTAGTCTCTGTGATCATCTCGGTTTCTCATCCTTTTCTAACTTCTTGCCTGTCCTTTCTGAGATTCAATAAACTCAAAATTATACAAAATTATACAATTAATTATACAAAATGTTTCAGGTACAGAAACAGCATAGTTTGGTTCAAGAATATGTTAACAATGTTAACAAATTCTGTTTGGGCTCTGATACCTTTGCTGATAAAATCCGTCCTTTGGCCTTTCTGGCTGAGTCAGCACGTTGGGCTGACATTTTTAAAAGAAACAGTTTACCATGATTTTAAATTCTCTTTCCTGGATAGTAATTGATGGCCTTTGGCGCTTAAGCTTCACAATTAGGATAGCTTTTTGTCTGCATGGATTATTGGCAAGTGCTAATCTTTCTTCTAAGGAGAGAATCTAAGGATCCCCTCTTATTTTTCTACCCCGTCACCTTACCTAACTGGCCTGTTGCGAACTTCCTGCAATTTATCCTCTGATCATTATATTTTACTACAAAGAGACTTGTGAACTTGGAGAGTTCAAGTGTACTCGTCTTAGAGTATTTACAAACATTAAAATATACATCAGTGGCCCTTTTGGTGTTTTTGTTTGTGTTTTAATTTATGTCTAAGCCTTTCCTCTGTAAGCCAAACGTATCCATTATTCTTTGATCCTTCTTATTTTCTCTCTCCTTTGCCTAAGAAACTCTGTAAACACATTCAAGTAGCATTGTTTGTATTTCTGTAGTTGTATATGTAATGGGTTTGTTTACAGATTACTTAATAACCTTCCAGACAAACTTAGGGAGTAGAGATTTTCCATCTAGAAAGGCAGGGATCGTATCCATAACTAAAGATCTGTACACAGGAACATTCCCTCTGGAATCTTATCAATAGTAGAAATCAGTGTGAAAATGATTGAATTGGCTACATTTTTATTTAAAAGCAGCTTAGGGTCACATCTGTTATGTCAAATGAGATACTTGGTAAAGTTGTTCTATTTTCTAAATGTTGGGCAAGGAATAAATGACAAAAATGAGGGGAAAAAGAAACCAACGTTTCTCGGGCACTGAGCGTGTGCTGGGCACCGAGCGCGTGCTGGGCACCGAGCGCGTGCTGGGCACTGAGCGTGTGCTGGGCACTGAGCGCGTGCTGGGCACTGAGCGTGTGCTGGGTACTGATCGTGTGCTGGGCACTGAGCGTGTGCTGGGGAGCGTTGTAGCGTTGGCAAATCTACCTCACTGCTGCTGGTGTTATCCCGCACCAGGAATTGTGTGAAAGGGGCTTTTACACATTGTCCCATTGAGTCCTCCCACCCTGCTTAAGATTGCCTAATTCATTTCTTGCAAAGGTGATACATGTGCATGATACTAATTGAGAAAGGTACGAAAAGGTTTGCTGTGAAAACTGAGTCTCTTTGCCACCGGGTCCTTGAGTCATCCAGTTCCTCTTCCAAACCACTGCTATTGGTGTCTTGTGTATCCTTTCAGGGGTACTTTATACATAGACCTAATTATGTGTGAATATGTGGATATGTTTTATTTTAAAGTTTTTTACAGAAATGGTGACATATTACACATAAAGTTCTACATCTTTTTTCAATAAATGTTTAGTTTTGGTTTTTTTAATGGATATAGGACTGCCTCATTCTTTTTAACAGATGTACTGTAGTTTATTTAACCAGTCCCCTGTTGATAATAATTCTTTATCTTTTAATAGGTAAGTTCAGCCCATTTATGTTTATTGGAATGATTGATACATTTGGTCTTAGTTCTATTTTTAATATTTTCTTTTTTAAAAAATCTTTCAGTTAATGACTGACCTTGCTTTGGGAGGTGTATATTCTGATAATTTGGCAGGCTTATCCTCTGATTCTAGTGATTGTGTTTTATAATATAACTTTATATCATATTTCTCAAGAAAATAATCTATTGACTCCCTACCATGAGCAATGATGAAATTAGTAGTTATATTTCCTGTCCGCTCACCCCCTGCTTTTAGTTGATTATTTTATTTTTCTTAGTTTTATTTTATATCTTAAAACATACTTATGCCTCTATTACTTGATCTATCAGCCTTAAGTATCTTTTCAGCCTTGCCAGTAAAAGATGAAATCAGCGTACAGACTCATTCGTCCACTTTTTCCTCCCTCCCATTTTAACATTTGCCAGTTACATTATTTTCACGTTTTCTTCTGCAACCATAAAGCCTCAAATTTAAGATGTAGTCTTAAGGTTAAATTAATTAAACATTCTCCACCAGTCCTTTTGCTATAATTTCTACCTTTATCTCATTGTCAATTGCAGTTTTTCCTCTAGTAGTTTCTTCAGTAAGGAGTTAAGGAAACCGTATTCCCTGAGCTCTTATATGTCGAAACCTGTTTTTCTGTCACCTTTGTACTTGAACAACAATTTGGCTTGATATGTAGTTATTCTTGGGTCACTTTTGTGTGTGTGTGAACTATTCCAGAAAAGGACATGAAACAATTGTGTGGTATGAGAGCTTGATGAATAATCACAAAGTGAACACCCCAGAAATGAGCACCCACAAGCCACCTTGTGTCTGTTCTCTATCACCCTCCCTCCTTCCCCCAAGACAACCACGTTCTTTATGTTAATCACTCTGCTTTCTTTATGATGTTGCCACTATGGATGCGTCCTAAACAATACAAATCATCTTTCCAGTGTTTTAAGTGTATATAAATAGAATCATACAGTATTTACTCTTTTATCCTTTGTTTTTTGCTCAAAGTGACATTTGTAGCATTCATTCACATTGTTACTCGCAGCCTTACTTCACAATTTACGTTGCTGTGTGATAGTCTGTTATATGAACATATTATAGTTTCTCTGTCGATGGACTCTTCGGTTATTTCTAGTTTGGGGCTAAAAGATACCATCATGCTATGAATCGTTTTATATATGTCTCCTGTTACACATATGTGTGTATTTTTCTTAAGATATAGACTTGGGAGTGAAAATACTGTGTCTTAGGGTATACACATTTCGTTCTTCCTAGATATGGCCAAACTGTTGTTGTTTTTTAATTTTTTATTGGGGAATATTGGGGAACAGTGTGTTTCTCCAGGGCCCATCAGCTCCAAGTCGTTGGCCTTCAATCTAGTTGTGGAGGGCACAGCTCAGCTCCTAGTCCAGTCGCCGTTTTCAGTCTTCAGTTGCGAGGGACACCGTCCACCATCCAATGCGCGTATTGAACCGGCAACTTTGTTGTTGAGAGCTCATGCTCTAACCAACTGAGCCATCTGGCCGGCCCTCCAGGAGCTCAGCAGCAGCTTGTTGTCTTCAATCTAGTTGCGGAGGACGCAGCTCTCTGGTCCATGTGGAAATCGAACCAGTAACCCTGTTTTTCACAGTTGCGCTCTAACCAACTGAGCCATCCAGCCGCCCCAAACTGGTTTTTGAAGTGGGTTGTATCACTTTATACCCCGCCAGCCATGTGTGAGAGTTCCTCGGTTGATGTGTAGTGTTGCTTCATTGCCTTTTAGCCCAAGCGATCCTTTGGGGTAGGTGATATTTCCATTTGACAGATAAGAAAACAGGTTCAAAGTGGTCAAGTATTTAGTGCAAGTTTATAGAGGTAGTGGATGCCAGAACCGGCATTCGAACTCTGCTCTCTCTAGCTCTAAAGGCTGTTACCTTTCCATGCTGCCTTCCTTACAGATACAACCTCCTGACGTAAGGTATGTAAGGCACTGAAACCTCACCAGGGAAGATGAACACGCTCAAAGACTTTTTTAAAAATAGCCGTTTGCTATCTTTTGGGGATGGATTGGATTTAGTTGTTCTTGGAGGGGACCTGTTTCTCAATCCCTCCAAATCTGTGGTGTAGATGGTACTCATCCAACATATTTAGAGTCCTGACAGCTTCCTTTGTTCTGCTTTTAGCATCCAGCCTGTGTAAGGAGCACAGCACCCGTCTCTGGACCCTCGGCTCACCAAAAAGTAAGTCAAGATGTTTTCTTTTCATGCAGGTACTTCTTCCATCACCCCCAAATCCTCCCCTACTTTGTTGAAATGACAGTTTCCACTGTGATCTTTTCTAGCTTCTCCTCTGCTCTCTTTTGGATCAAAAGATAAGCAATCTTCTTACCTCTTAACAGTCTGTTACTAAGTGAGAAATTAACTCACTTCCAATATTTTTCCCCTACATTGTGATAGGTTGGCCGGTAAAGGAACACACACGGTCAGGCAAGTTAAGAAAGTTTATTAAAAGAAAGTCTATTTTATTAAGAGGAAGTCTGTCGGGCTGAGCAAAAGATGGCTACGGCCCGGGCTGCGTGTCTAAAGGAGACTTGCAGCCCCGAGGGAGGGGGTGAGGAGGGTTTTATAGGGGCTGTGCTGACAGCGTGACCTTGTTTGAACAGAAAACGCTGACTGCCTGCAAGCCAGTAGCTGTTTTGTGGTGTTTTCTGTTGTCGCAAGTTTGGCTCTGTCTGCAGGTGCAAGACAACAGACATTCTGTTGTTTTCTTGCAGACATGGCTCTGTCTGTAAGTCAAGGTCTCTGAGACCTGACATTCAGAGACCTAACATGAAGTGAAGGTCTCTAACATTCAGAGACCTAACACATTGGAAATAGGTGTGTGTAGGGTTTGGTGTTGAATTCTCTGTCCTGCTGAAAAGATCTTTATTGATTAAGGATTGTCCTGAAATTGGATGATTGATGACCTTCTAGCAGGAGATCTGGTTTCTGGGGCCCACTGCTTTTGAACATAGATAGGTCCCCCTCCTTCTCCTTACTTACACTCTGAGAAGTGGGGCAAACAGAGTATAACTCTAGGGCTGGTTTCCTTCAGGTCCTCTTTCTGTTTGCTGTGTTCAAGGAAACCCAGCCATACAACAGAGTGAAAAGCTCCCTGGAGGCTATTTCTCTAGTAAAATTCTAGTAAATTATCTTCAAACACAACAGAGGCCATCCTTAATCCAAGATGTGGATATATCGATACCCCCCGTTATCACTTTATCACAACTTCCTCTGACGGGGCCGTCACTGAGCCGCAATGAACTTCAGTGAGGAAATGGTCACCTTCTCAGATTTTCTGAGAACTTTGGCCTCTGTCTTTGGCTGCGCTTAATCTTAGAGACTTATTTCTATGACAGCTGTAGTTTGTGGTAAAAACAGAATGATTTGAAAGGTGCAGGACACCTACGTTCTCTTCCTCTTGGGGCCTGTTTAATAATGTCCACCCTTTCTTCCTTCACAGTCAATAGGGAAGTAAAGATATGTGCATTGAAGTGTTTTGAATACCTAGAGAAATGCTGTCCTAGTTCCTATACCTGTATGTATGCTGTACCGAGGTGCTATCCTAGTTCCAGATTACAAAGCCAGTTTCATATGAAGCCCCACTAGTTACTGAGATGATTGGATTTATATGAATGTTGCTAAATTCCCCACTTGTTTCACATCCCTTTCCAGTGTCAAACATTAGTTTTCTAAAATTTGTGTCATATTTCTATTAAGTGAATAGCCATATCAGTAAAACAGTGTAGTATTCATCAGCTTACAGAATGATTGATTGTGGTTTTCTAACCAGTATCACCTGAAGCCACTCTTTTTCAAAATATCCGTAGGTGTTTGTGTTAACATTTAAGAGGTTATTATTCACCAAACAACTAAGTTTTTCTCACATGTAGCATTTATTATGGTTTTGTAAGGTTTTAGTTTCACCTGCGCTTCTCGAATCCTTTTTTTCTTGACCACTTACTAGTTCCATGATCTTGGACAAATAACCTCTCTGAGCTTTAGTTTCCTCATCCATGAAATGGAAATAATCAGTCTCATCTCATAGAGTTGTTGTGAGGATTAAATGAGAAAGTGATTTTGAAGCTCTCATTTAGCACCCAGTTGTAAGGAAGGATGGAAAGGTGTCTGTCACAGGCCAGTTTGGTTGTAACTTTGACACCGTTCTGTTTGAATAACCCTGGTTATACTTCAAGCCCCCCTTAGGGTAGGTAGAACTTAGTTGGGACCATGTTAAAATGAGGCGGCCTATAAACCACAGGCACCCCAAGCTAGAATTACCTAGATTGGGTTTTTTTTTTTTACCGTGACTCCTGGGGTCAAAAGGGAAGACACATTTCTCCTCCAAAGGCCACGTCCCTAGATGAGGCTTCTTCTCATTCTGGCTGCGAACATAAACAGCCCCTTCTGTGTAGACAGGAAGTTGTTCCTACAAGGCCCAGGAGGTTATTGCCACAAGACGAGAGAGGCAGGGCCATCCGCGCACACGGGAGATTCTAGCTGTGCTGTGACCTGCTCAGTGTGTGTGGCGACTCCTCCTCCAGGCTGCATATCCTACTAGGCCTCACCCTCCCCTCTTCTCGGTAACAGGTTTTCTAGGTAGAGGCGTTAGAGCTCGTGCCCAAGCTCTGCAGTCAGGTAGGCCTGGGGGATTGGAGCCCAGACTTCGCTGCCTGCCCGTTACCTCAGTCAGCCTCAGTTTCCTCATCTGTACGTGGGAATAATACTAATAGTACCTCATAGAATTATGAATGAGCATTAGTGAGAAAGTGGGTATGTGTAAGTATTAGCACAGAGCCTGGCACCTAGTAAATAGCCTGTAGATGTTGACATTTATGTACGTATGAATTTATATTAATCTCTTTTGGAGAGAACAAAATTAATAAACATGGATAATCTTCAAAGCCTTCAATCTTCCCATCACTGCCACTGGTCTGTAGATTTGCTGCTTTCTCTCATTGGTGACCCCGGTACCTGTCGCTCTCGCTCTCCTCTTCCATTCTTGTGAGTGGTTCTCAGCGACCTTCTTCTGTCCTCAGACTCCCACCCGTGTCGGTGAGACCAGCTCCTTCCTTGAGGCCTTGTCCTCAGGACACAGCTGATTTTTCTACCTGGTTGGTTGAGTTTGGGGTTTTGTGGGAGTAGGTGTCCCTAAAATAATTTCTAGCAGCCTCACAATGCTCTGCTTTGACTCTTTGTCTTTCTGTCACAGAGAATGGGAGCCTTTCCTCCCTTCTTTTCTCTTCATTGTGTTGGAATGTGTCCTTCCAATTTCTATTTGCAGAAGCCTTCATCTGAGTACTTCTTAATCTAGTTCCCTTATACTGAATCTCCATCTGCTTTAAAAATGTAATGATATTCTTTAAATGCATTAAAAAAAGGTATAAAGAAAAATACAGCCAACGCTCATGGACCCAGCACGCAGCTGACTTACCTCCTTCGCTTGTACGGGAAGCTCAGTGTCTGTTAGAACCTGACCCTCAGCACAGCTGTCCCTCGGTGTATGTTTTAGTTCAGTCCAGGCCGTGCGTGAGCTTCACCCAGTGTTACACTGTCAGCACCCAGTCAGTTCTTCGACCTGAGTTAGAATTCAGCTTCTTGATTTGATGGTTTATTTAAAGAATCCTCAAAACATCAAGAGGATATTTAGGAAACATCAACCAGAAAAAACCAGTAGTTAACCTTGCGATCCAAAGCACTCTCTGTCACTCTGTAGGATTCATTATGTGCAATCTTGAGGTACGCGTGGCCCCCAAAGAGGAAAACAGTAATAATCACCACGTACTCCTGTGCAGTGTTTCATCCGTGACTGATCGTTCTTACACATCTGCCTGTTTATTCTCGGCAGCGGCCCCTCCGCGGTGTGTGTGCAGGTGGGGGAGCCCGGGTCCCCTTTACAGGGGAGAAGCAGCCACAGTGATGAGTCCAGAACCTGCGGCCTCAGCAGGTCTGCAGAGGAGTAATTTGCCTTCTGGCTCATGGGGGACTTTTGACACGCAGATATTTGTACTGCGTTGCCTCAGTTTTATTTTCTTTGATTCGTTGGTTTCCGATTATTCATTCAGTAGCTTTATAAGTACTCTCACTTTGGGAATTGACGAAAGCCAACAAAACAACATTTTCCACTGAATAATAAAAGTAATAAGCTCATTGTAAAAATCATGAATAATTCCGAGAAGTATAAAAATGGAATGAAATGTCACCTATAATTCTACAGCCCAGAGATAAGCACTGTTAACATTTTGATGCATTTTCTTCCCGGTTTATGCATATACTTCTATGCTTATACTTTTTTATAAATACAGAGATCATTAAAAATGTGTCATTTGGTTCCAAGTTTTACTTTATCGGGATCGTTTTCTAGTGTTATTAAATAGCCTTCAAGATGTGATTTTCACTGGCAATACAACATTCCATCTGGGGGCTGAACCATGATTTATTTCATCATTTCCAGTTTCTAGATGTCTGTGTTATTTGCAGTTTTTAACCAAATAATACCACTATAAACTTTTAGATCATTTTTGTTTGACTTTCTGATTGTGTTCTTATGGTCAGAGACTATGAATCATTTTAAGGCTTATAGTGTGTATGTTGCCAGATAGTTTTCCAGAAGGTAGTACAACATACTCTCTCACCTGCAGTATTAGATAGCTGGTCTCACTACACCCTGGTCAGCTACAGAGAATACGTCTTTAAGTCTTTGCTAATTTATTGGGTGGAAAATGGTATCTTGTTTCTATCATATTTGAGCCGTTGCATCTTGTAATCTTGTGTTCTCTCTTGTGTTAGTGTGCTATGTTTTCCTTTGCTCTGTGTGATGCTAGTGTTTCAGGATAACCCCTGGGTGACAGCTGACTCCTTTTTTGATGTTAATAACAGGGACATTCGGATGAGCTGTGAGTTACCAGTGTGTATTTATCGATGTTAATGTTATCTTTCAGAATAAATACTGGACTCATCTAGGGAGACAGGATAGGTCATTAGACTACCTACCTCCACCCAAAGGAAGAAACATCTCTTGGAAATGGGGGAGCTGCAGCTCTCTGGCAGAGCCTTGTTTTCACTCTGGAGTTGCCCTGCCTTGTTGGGGGAACAATGAGGCATTTTAATGATGTTTTTGCCCATTGCATTGCAGTCCCCAGGTGTAAACGTACACAAGGCACATCCTCTGCTTCCCTGTTTGGGGTCTGAGGGATGCTCGGTGAGACTGAGTTAGAAATGTCCCAGCCACGTAGTCCCCTGGATCCAGAATAAGGGCCCCCAGACCGTAGGAGGGAGACAGAAAGAGGCAAAGTTCAGGAAAGTAGGAATGGTCTGTATGACTCAGGACTAGGCTCTCTTTCCTCAATGAGTTAATCTAGGGTTCCCCAAATCTGCACCATTTTTTTCTTTTGCCATATTCTGTACTATTATTTATTAAATGAATTTGAAAAAATAAACTCATTTACTCAATTAGATTTATTTACAAAAATAAATGTGATCACTTATAAATGGAAAACCAATACCATTTGCCAAAAATAGAAAGTAACCTTAAAAATAAACATAGTGAAAACCAAAACAATCTTTATAATTAAGTTCTAAGCCAAGTCCTGTTGCTTTCAAATATGTCGGTCCTGAGGCTGCCCTCACTTTGTTAAAAAAAACCGTCTTAAAGACGAAGTAGCACTGAACTGAAACCATCTCCTCAAGGTCAGCAGAAGGACTTGAACAGAATAGAAAAGGACAACTTGTTCATTTTGGAACTCAATGTTTAGTGCTACATTTGGACTACCTGAAATGACCTCATGTTCTACCAGTAGTTTATGCCCTACTCTGAGGAATAGTTCAGGTTATGTTGCCTTACCAGCTTAACTCTGAAATCTCAGTGGGTTGACACGACAAAGGTTTGTTTCTCGCTCATGTTTCCATGTTTCCCCGAAAATAAGACCTAGTTGGACAATCAGCTCTAATGCGTCTTTTGGAGCAAAAATTAATATAAGACCTGGTCTTACTTTACTATAATGTAAGACTGGGTCTTTATAATATATAATATAATATAATATAATATAATATAATATAATATAATATAATATAATAGTATAATATAATACAAGATAATACCAGGTCTCATATTAATTTTTGCTCCAGAAGACACATTAGAGTTGATTGTCCAGCTAGGTCTTATTTTTGGGGAAACAGGGTACCTACCCCTCCAGAGTGAAGTCGGGTGGGCGTGGAGGGCAGCCTCTGTGTTCCAGGCTGAGGAGGCGCCACCCTCTGGATCCTCTTCCTTTCCCACAGTAGAGGAGAGGTTCTAGAGAACACACCCCTGTTCTTTTACACTTGGGCTTGGAAGTGGCTGCCTCACTTCTCCCTCAGCCCATTGGCCAGAGCGAGTCACATGGCCTTGCCTAAGTTCACGGGCCTGGGAGGGTAGAGGAGCACTGGGAACATTTGGGGAACACTGCTGTCTTCGCCACATCTGTCTCTGCAGCCTAGGCTGGTCTAGATGCATCTAGATGAGGAGTGGATGTGGGTGTGATTTATCTGGAGAAGGTAAGGACGGTATACGAGATAGCTGCTAATACTGTTAATAGTACATTAAGCAAGTAAAGGTGGTACGAGGGGTCAGACCATTCCTTGGTAATGGTGTCTCCTTTCTTAAAGCTTCATTAAAGAACGGTCAAAAGTCAGCGCAGTTCCCCTGAAGAATAAGAAGGCCTCCAGTTTCCATGAGTTTGCCCGGAATACCAGTGACGCTTGGGACGTTGGCGATGATGAGGAAGAGGACTTTTCCTCCCCTCCTTTCCAAACTCTGAACTCAAAAGTTGCTTTGGCCACCGCAGCCCAAGTCCTGGAAAACCACAGCAAGCTGCGGGGGAAACCCGAACGGGCCCAGTCAGCAGCCTCCGACACCCCTGCCAGCTCCCAGGTCATTGTCATGCAGGGTGTCAGTGGGGCCTCTGGTCCTGCTCCCCACATACGAAAGCAGGACATGGTGAGGCCAAAAAGGAACACCCACGGAGCCATAGATAGGGGAGTCATACTACCATATTCTCGCTGGTGGCTGGATTGGAGACACAGGAAGCAGGAGCCACACAATCTGCATCCTGCCGTCCACTTCTCTGCAATCCACAACCCGCACTCCGCCCTGCTAACTGCAATCCGCTCTTGCCAGCTCAGCCACCATCTTGCTAGCCCCCATGTGCTGCTAGTGTAGCCACGGCAGTTATATTTGTGGCCAATGGCTGACTGGTAACAGCTGACAGCCAACTAGCCACAGTTGACTGCTATCTACTACCCGAGCGAGCACCATTCCACGTGAGGCCGAGAGCCTGGAAACTGCTTTCTGGGGCTCTGTCCCACAGTCATCAAGTCCAGCAGTGACGCCCAGCTGTCCAGAAATGCCAGTAAGTCTGTCCCGCTGCCCTTCAGAGCCGCAGCCTTCCCAGCGGAGTGCATTGTCAATCAAAGTCATTTGTCTTTAGGGCGTCACTCGGGTTTTCCATTGGATGATAAGTAAGCGAGCGGAGCCTCAGGTCCGACCTCAGGGCGCCTCCCTGGGCATGAGTGGCCCTTGCTCCTCCCACCTCAGTGGCTGCCTGGCCCTGTGACCTGGGGCTTCCGTGCCCGACACCGAGGTGCTGCCTGCCAGTCTCTTCTTCCTGTCCCTACACGGCGGTCCAGAACTTTTGTGGTTTGATTGCTTCCCATTGCTTTAGGCCTGGTCAGGTTAAAGAATATTAACTAATGTATTGAAAGTTGTTAGCAGCTGAATTTCACAAACGTTGGGCGCTGTAGGTTGGCCTCCTCATTGTGGGGAACAGCCACGAGCATAAGGGTGTCCTTCTGTTCCTGAGGAATGGGGCGACATGGGCCTGACGGCCCTGGGTCCCACCAGGTTGGGTGGAGCTGGAGGAGATGCTCCTTCTGTGTGTCTTCAGGACACGGGCTTCAGTAACTGGTTGGAGTGATGGTGGCTTTATCAGATGTTTGGGGACCCTCAGGGTGCTCTTTTAATATGCATGGCTGTATTTAATGCTGCCCTAGGGGTTTTATGGGAGCCAGTTCTTCTGAGCTGGATGGGAAGTGCCGTCATTCTAGTGAAAGTTACAACAGGACTGGTAAAGGGGAAACAGGAAAGAGAAGCGTGTCAGAGCCCTGGGGCAGGTCCTGGCGCAGGTTCTAAGAGAACGTCTTTTCCACTTTCACACGAAGCACGAGGTCATGGAATTACGCTGTAAGCCTCTAAAATCATTCCCCGGTCACTTTCCATCGCCGACTCGAGCCCCAGCTTGAACCTTTCTCAGTGCCGTGCCCACGCAGGGGTGTGGTGTTGATCAACCACAGCTGCAGGTTGTGGACAGTGTCCACGTGGTGATTCTGGGTCTCCGGAGGGTGCTGGCGTGAGGAGGCCTGTCCACGGTCCCTGAGGAGCTGCCCTGTGCAGTCGGGAGGCCCGAGCCTTCCCTCTGGGGTCGCGTCCTTGAGCATGTGTCTGGGAGTCGCTGGTATCAGAGGTCACGTTGGCCGGTCTCAGCTCTGCAGTGTGTGGTCTGCGTTTTCCAGGCTTTGGGTCACACTGGGCATCCAGCCAAGTACCCTGTGGCAGTTGTTTCTGTAAACCTTCTCGTGGTGCTGCTTGTTTCGTAGTCACTGTTTCATTCTTGTGATTACTGCTTTCCAAGGTCCAGGTATATAAAGGGTATGAAACAGTCATGAAAGGACAGAGTTGAAACTGAGTTTTGTTTGGGGTAGTAAAATAAATAAGAGTTTTGGAGTCAGAAAGATCTAAGGTGGCCTCTCGGCTCTCCCTTGCGAATTACTTAACGTCTCTGAGCTGCAGTTTCCACCTCTGTACAGTAGTGATGACGTCCTACTGTGTGTTGTAAGCTCAGATGAGAGCTATGGAAACGTGACCAGCATGAGGCCTTATACACAGTAAGCACTCAGTCAACGCTAGTCCTATACTGCTCATTCTCCTACCTGCCATCTAGTTTAGAAACGTCTAGAAGCAGACATTGAGTTCAGCTTGAGTCGTGTTCCTGCTATTTCAGCCCCATCCCAGCAGAGTTAAAAGCTGGTTCATGTGGTGGGAAATGTAGGCGCACAGAGGAGCTGCAGCCACCCAGAGCGGGATTGCTTTAGGCCAGGACTTCTCAGCCGGTGAGCAGGGCACACAGGTGGGCCAGGGACAGGTTGGAGCTGGGCCAGGGGCAGCTGGGGGGCCTGGGGCTTCAGGAGAGCAGCCACCTCCTTTCACTGCAGCACGCTTTCTAGTGTCATCGTTTCTTATGTGCTCCGTGACGTGGGAAGGGAAGGCAAACAGCGCCTTACACTGCGTGGCCCCCAGACTCACTGTTAGGTACCAAGAAAACATCCAGCTTGGGGTGGAAAGAAAACATCTGCTTGCCCTCGGGAGTCGCCAGAACAGTTCTCAAAGTTGCAGTGGCATCGGAGTCTCCGCCAACACACGAGGTGTGTGGTATGTGTGGTAAAAATGCAGCCTGGCCTCTGGCAGACAGTGGAGCAGAGCCGATTGTCCCTCCCCGGCTGCCCCTCAGCTGGGCGCCTTCAGGCAGCGCACAGCCTGTCAGCTGAGGCTGGGATGGGGGAGCCCCGTCCTGAACAGGCCGCTGTGAGGTTTCTCAGATTCCGTGCTCTTCACACAGTCGCTGCTCTTTCTCTTTCAAATGATCTCAGGTGATACCTGCCTGAGGAACGCACTCCATAAACAGCAGTCACTCCCTCTCCGACCTGTCATCCCCCTGGTGGCCCGGATCTCAGACCAGAACGCCTCTGGGGCACCGCCGATGACTGTCCGGGAGAAAACCCGCCTAGAAAAATTCCGTCAGCTTCTCTCCAGCCACAGCCCCGACTTAGGTGAGTCCCGGGAGCCTGGGCGAGACAGGACCTCTTGGTGCCTGGGATTCTCAGAGACCTGGAAGCTACTGCTCTTTATTCTTCCTTCTTTTACTTTTCCAGCATCTCCTGATCTGGTGCCACTGCAGTGACATGCAGGTATTCAGTCAGACGTGTGTTACTAGATTAGGGACCCAATGAGGTGGGACTGGACTCGGGGGCCTGTAGACCATAGTGCAGCTACTCTGGTGTTGGTCTCCCCACCTCAGGCGATTGGTATGGAAATCCACACCCACTGGCCTTTCTCTTCCCCTCCAACTCTGCTCTCAGAGCTGACTGGGTCCCTGTGGCCGAGTCGTGTCCTTGGCACCTTGCTGCTCAGTCGTTTGGGGCTTTTTCCCGGTGCTTGTCAGTAGCTGGTGGCGGTGATTGTGGTCATGGTGACGGTGGCCATCGTCTGACTTGAATGTCGGGAGGCATGAGGAAGGGCTGGCTGAGGTTTGTTTTAGGGCATTTGTAGGAAGAGCTAAATCCAATGACGCTATTATCTGTTTGCAGATGAACTGAGGAAGTGCAGCTGGCCCGGGGTTCCCAGGGAGGTCCGGCCTGTCTCCTGGAGGCTCCTGTCGGTGAGTCCACCCTCTGTGTAGGACAGCGTGAGCTCACACCGCCCTTCTTAGCTGATGAGGGCATTCTGGGCCCGTCAGTCTCACTCTAGAGACTCTGTGGTCCTACTGGGTGTGACAGAACTGGGGGACCGTCCTGTTTCTGTGCGTAAACACACACGTTCTTGAGAGTTTATTCCTACACGTGTAGGAGGGCACAAATTTGTTCCTATCGTCACACTCTCACTTTCTCACCCCCGAGGAGAAAGAATCTAGGGAGGCCGGGGGATCCCACCCTCGTTTGGGAAGCTCCCACGGTCCCAGTGTTTCCCTGCTTTCTCGGTAGGAATAACCCAAGTGGTTGAAACCCACCTTGCAGCTGCGAGGAGGTGATAAATGGGCCTCCCTCGGGAGCTGCTCTAGTCCCATTTCACTAAAGTGCAGAGCGCCAGGCCGGCCACTGCGATAGGGCTTGGATTTCCTAAGCCTGTGACACTCATCACTCACCTAGTAAGGATTTATCGAGGGCCTGCTGTTTGCTAGGCACGGTGCCAGGTGCTGGGAGGGTAGGAGAATGAAGAAACTGAGTCCCTGCCCTCTAGGCACCGCCGTGGAATGGCGCATAGCCGCCTGCGAGAGGAGGGGTCTCTCCTGACGGCTCCCACCGTCCGTCTGGCAACCACATAATCATTGCTTCTGCCACTTCTAATAAGTCTGAATGCTATTAAGAGTCGATTTGATGAGAACGGAACAGGAGATGTCAGCAGTGAGAGTGGGGTCTAGACCACGGACAAGAATGAAAGTTGCCTGGAGCTTTGGCTGGGGGTGGGTGGGGGTGGGGCTGCTGTCGGAAGTTCTGTGTCTGGGCGTCGCAGCTGCTGTGTCACAGATTCCATCCGGCTTCCTAAGCTGGTCGTTCTGAATATGACCGTGTAAAGAATGGGGAAGCGGCCCCAACTTACACGGCCCGTCACTGAGATGTGCCGCAGACATGGCCCTTCCCCGCGATTCTCTTCAGTACTGCTTCGCGCACACACAGCCCTCAGAGGCCCTGACGTGGGCCCAGTTCCCTCCGACCGACCTGCATTCACTGCTCGACTGCGGCAACTCCGGCAGCTCTGGCGCCACCAGGGGTACCAGCCCGAGGGCGGTGCGGGCGGCGAGAGTAAAGAGGCCGGGAAGCGGGGTCACTGCCCACAGGTGGAGCTTGTTGCGAGGAGCCGGCAGACACTGTGTGGCCCAACCCAGAGCGGGACTGACCCTTGTCCTGCTGGCAGCTTTCCTTCCGTTCCTGTGATAGTGTCCCAGTCACTGCTCAGGCTGAAATGAAAACAGGATCCTGCAGCCAGTGTGTGTCCTCGTCTGACCGGCAGTCCTGTCCGCAGGGCTATCTCCCCGCCAACGCCGAGAGGAGGACGCCGACGCTGCAGCGGAAGCGGGAGGAGTATTTCGGCTTCATCGAGCAGTATTACGACTCTCGGAACGAGGAGCATCACCAGGACACGTACCGACAGGTACAGTCATCCCTGCTGCCTTTTCCTCCCTCGTCCTGATCTCCAGGGGCCCTGGGAGTGTGTCGGGGTACAGGTGGGTTTTCCAAGTCCTCAGGCTGTGCTGTGCTGCTGAGGAGCCGCATTTCTTCCTGGGGGTACGCGGAGGAGGTGTGGGGGTCTGGAAACACATTTATACCCAGGCCGTTCCCCTCTGTCTAATCAGTCGTTCTGATTTGAGCCCTTTTCAAATAGAGAGTTTTCCACTGGTCAGTGGCCACGCTTCTCAAACATAATGTGCAGGCAAATCACCTGGGATTTTGATAAAATCCCCCCTGGGGATTCTGATAAAGTGCAAACGCTAATCCATTGCAAACCTTTTTCTAAGCGGTTTGTGTCGCCATCCTTTTCCCAACTTTATATCACAGTTACTAGATACTGAAAAATAAAGGGCAAGAAATATCTACCCCTGCTTAATAATAATTAAGATCTTAGAAACTATATTTACACACTTCCTGTATCCATAGTATTTTAAAATTTTCCCCAAAATTCTGTAGCCAAACCTGAGATAAATTGTGAGCTAGGTAAATGGAGAGAGGGAGCATATCCCCAAGGTTTAACAGTCATGTCTTCTTTCTTTCTCATTTTCCCAGATCTTCGAAAGAATTCTGTTTATTTGGGCATCCGACACCCTGCCAGTGGGTATGTCCAGGGCATTAATGACCTGGTCACTCCGTTCTTTGTCGTCTTCCTCTCAGAATATGTGGGTAAGAAGCATGAGTACCAAGTTGAGCAAGCTCTCGCTCTTATCTTCAGTCTGTTTTTCCCAGGAGTGCAGCCAGTAGACGTGTGGTGGTGAAAAAGGACAGTGGCTGACACGTACACAGCTAAACCTATTTTAACAGCGGAAACAGCCTGGAATTGATCTCTCGAGGTGGTCACTGATGTCACCTGAAAAGACTTGCTTTGTCACAAGAATGACCACATTGATATATTATGTTCTGCCATAAACAGGTGGTTTGATGGTTTATGTCAGGTCATTTTAGGATTATTTTGAACTTGTTGGAAAGACAGGAATTTTAGATTGTATTAGGTTGGTGCAAAAGTAATTGCAGTTTTTGCAATTTTTTTAACCTTTTAAACCACAGTTACTTTTGCATCAACCTAATACATCAGGCCTTCCCACTTCAGTTCACATGCTCTTTCTTAGGAGCGGGGTGTGGGCTTGTAGAGGAGGAAAGGATGTGGCCCCAGAATCCAGCTCACGTTGCAGGTGATGGAATGGACTGAGGAGACCTCCCGCACCTTGATTTCTCCCCTCCTCCCTCGGCTCTTACCCCACCGGGTTCTCGTCACTTTGGATGGAGTGATTAGATGTCACAGTGTCAGTTAGGTTTCCTTACGGCCCCCGCCGCCTCCTCTGGCCCTGCCTAAATTAGGCAGTCTTAGAAGGACTTGAGGATCTTCACTGCTTTTGGTTTCCTTAATCACTTGGCTTAGAGAGTCACAGGCAAACCCATCTGTCATGGCCTGAGGCTTTGTTCTCTTAGTTAAAGAGACGCTCATATGGGAGTAACAACATTGAAAGGGTCTTAGAAAACCACCCATCATTATAATCCCCTCATTTCTCAGGTGGGTTATAAGATTCCCTGCCTTTTTATTAGTGGCAGAGCGAGGACTCGAACCCTTTTCTTTGGACTCTGGGGTGGTGGATTATTGTGGTTTGTGCAGGAAGCCATTGCAGGAGGTTGGGGGGTACTGAGAAGTGGACTAGAGTACAGACCCTTGAAGGCGGAGGGCATAGAAAATGTCTCACTTGATTCATCTCATTCATGTTCTCTGATGGGGCTCAAAGGGGTGGTGTTTGGTCTTTCATGAGGCAGGTCTCAAAAAGTAAGGCAACCGAAAGACGTTATCCTTTGTTCCCCTGATGTAGCAGCAACCAGGGCCGCACTGGGAGTGAGGGTGGGAGGTCCCTCTGCTAACTGTATCAGGGGATCCTCAGCAAACGCGGGACTAGTGAAAATTTAGCTACTAAAAGCATATAAATAAAGCTTTTGTAAAGGACTTTTCATTTTCCTTTCACGTTAATAGGTCAGCTCTTGGAGGCAGCCTAATTCTGTGTGTTTCATTTCATTAAGAACAGAGCAGCTGATCTGTTGGGGTTTTGAGGTAGCTTCTTGCAGTAGCACTTCTATAAAATAGTGTCAAAGGATGAGCCTAGGAAGGTGCTAACCGTCCATTAACCTACATTTGATGTAACGCTGGCGTGACATCTTGGTGACACTATTGTGCCAGTTAGAAATAGTCCTCAGCAGCTGCATTGCTGGTGGGATATTTAATTCTCTTTTAGCTGCCCTTGGTGTTTTGTACCCAAATTGGCTTTACTCTCTGTAGGTGTCCATCCGGTTACTGCCTCACCCCCGTCGGCCCCACCAGCGCTGCGCCTTTTTCTGTGACCGACGTGACTGCGTTCTGATCCCGGCACTGGGTTTGTCAGCCCCGCCTGCTGCCCAGTGACACCATGTGCAGTGCAGCGTGGGTTCCTCTGCCCTTCCTACGCACAGAAGCCTTTCGTGGCACGGCTGCACTCAGTTTCACCTCTGCCACGGACTTCTGATTACCTTCTCCCAGACCTAGGAAGATGGGGGGCACGCATTTTTTAAAAAGTTTTAATAATGTTAAGTTTCAAACATACGTAAAAGGAAAATACAATACTGTAAATCCCCATATACTTACCATCCAACTCAACAGCCAGTCGTTTCATCTGTATCTCTCTCCATTTTCCATTCCCCTCAGCTTTGTGAATTACTTGGTCGCAAATCTCAATATCAAGCATCATGTAATTTCATCCATAAATATTTCCATAGGTATCTCTAGAAAACAATGATTAAAGAAACCCACAGCCATAATGCAATTATTACATCTAAAAAGTAATAATAGCACCTTAATGGAATCTCATATACAATAGTATTCAAATTTTCCTGATTCTCATAAATGTGTTTAACAGCTAGAATCAGGGTCTAAAATCAAGTCCACACACTCTGACTGGTTGATACGTGTCATCAGTTCCCATCCTTCTCTCTTGTCCTTAGAACTTTGCAGTGTTAGCCCTTGTTTTTCCAGTTTTCACCCTAAGGCTTTGCCGTACCAAGCTGTACTGTCACTCTGATGTTTAAAGCCCTTTACCATTTGCAAAGTACTCTGACATACCTGGATTCATTTAGTAGACCCCGATATCTTTTTAAGGTAGATGTATCAACCCATTTTCCAGGTGAGAAATCTAAGGCTCAGAGATTTAATGAGCTTTCCAATCTCAAACCCAGGTCTTTTGACCTTAATACCTGTGATCTTTATATGACTTGGTGGTATCTAATCTTAGACCCATGTCCTTGGACCTCTAATGGCTCTCTCTACTCCATTTTCTGCTCCAAAGCAGGCAGTATAATTCTTATTGCTCCTTGCCTTAAAAAAAAGAAAACTTGCAGAATGACATGGTCATTAAACAAATCAAAACAATTTAGAAGTGTTATTACCCTACCTCCACCTCCCACCACCAGAGGTAACTGGTTACCTCCCACCACCAGAGGTAACTACCACTATCGACCTTTCGGTGTGTATGCTTCCAGACCTTTTCCTGTGTGTGGATGCACCTACATAGATTATTTTTCTTTGTTATGTTCAGAAAAATGGGATCAAACTATCCATACTTTCTATATCTTGCTTTTTTTCATTGACAAATACTGTGGCCAGCTTTCTAAGTCTGGACATATCGATCTGCCTCATCCTTTTCAGCAGTTATATTTATTTCCATAACAAAGCTCTACTATAGTTTATTTAAAAATTCTTCTATAGAAGGACATTTAAATCATCTATAATTTTTAGCTGTTATAAATAGCATTGTAATGAATATCCTCGTACATATTTTCTTGTGCATTTGGGTTAAAATACATATTTCTCTGAAAGAGAGTCCCTAGAAGTGAAATTGCTAGTCCTACCGGCATGCCAAATAGGTGCTACTAAATTACACTCCAGAAGAGTTTGCACCAGTTTACACTCCAGCCTCTGATGTTTGAGTGTGCTTCTCTTCACATCCTTAGCAAAACTGGGCCTCTTAGTTAAACAGTTTACCAATCTAGCAAATAAACTACTGTTTTTGTTTCAATTTTTATTTCCACTTGCTCATCAATGAGGTTATTTTATGTATTAGCATTTGTTTCTTTTCTGATCTGCTTATTCAAACCCATTTTTTCTATTGGATTTTTGGTCTTGTTGTTTATAAGAGCTTTTTGCAGGTTAGATATATTCATTCTTTATCTGGTGTATATTAAAAATATCTTCAACCATATGAAATTGCTAATTCAACCATTTTTTACCTCCCTCACAGGAATTTTATATGGTTCGACCTAATACTTTTTTCTCCCAAATCATCATTTATCTCTTTAACTTTGTTTATTGTGTTCCTTGTATAGAACTTCCTGATTTTTATGTAGTCAAATCTGTCCATTTGACAGGTATTTAATGCACTCCTACTGCGTGGCAGGGAATAAAGTGACTAAGATGACGGACTTTGGCCCTGCCCTTGTGGCTCCTCCCACCTAGTGGGGGTGGTGGTGGCTCAGAAACAAGTAATTAAGTCACTGCAATGTGTGAGGGGGACACGAAGGAAATAATCTCCTCCTTTATGGCGTTTGGATCTGGTATCTTGCTTAGGAAGCCTTTCCTTCCCCACCCCAATATTATAAAAAAGACTCTCCCATGTTTTCTTCTAATACTCTTCTGGGTTTGGTTTTACATTTAACTTTTTAAATTTCATTAGTAATTTATTTTCCTGTGTGTTAGGGGTTGAGATTTACAGTTACTGTTTTAACTGGATAGTTTTTCTTTCAACACCATTTACAAATAGTACATCCTTTCTTCACTGATGTGAAATCCCTCTTCATAATATAAATTCCTTTACTTCCATGGTTCTAGTTATTTCTGTTCTATTTATCTCCATTTCTATGCAAGTATTACATGGCTTGGATTTTTGAGCTTTATAGTATGTTTTATTATTAGTCCTGGACCAGTCACTTCCATCACCCTTTCTAAAAACTTGTCTTGGCTCTTCTTCCAGATGGACTTAGAGTCAACTTGCCAAATTCAAGAGGTAGGAACCCTTTAGCATTTTTATTGGAGTTGCAGTAAATTTATAAATTAAGTTTTTTGGGTTTTTTTTTAATAGCAGCTTTATTGAGATGTAATTAGTATACTGTGCAATTCACCCATATAAAATGTACGATTCAATAGTTTTTAGTATATAGAGTTGTGTAAGCATCTCCACAATTTTAGAATATTTTTATTACCCCAAAAGAACCCCTGTACCCTTTAGCCATCAGCCCCAGGACCCCCATCCCCTCTGCCACCAGGCAATTGCTAATCTACTTTATGTCTCTTTGGATTTGCCTTTTCTGGATATTTCATAAAAATGGAATCATATTATATGTGGTCTTTTGTGTCTGGCTTCTTTCACTTAACATAATCTTTTTATGTTTAGCTCACTTTTATTATCAGACTATCTCTTCTAAACATAATCATTACGCAACACTTCCAACAGGCGAATCTAAGGGTAAGCCTTGACTGAGTCTTTAGAAGTTTGAGATTCAGTATTCTAGCACATAAAGTTCAGCTTTTGGTATCATCCTCCACACAGAGCACATGGTTTTTACTCTACTTTTTAAGGTAAAGACAGATAAATCCCAAATGGCCTTGGCATTTAGAACAATGTTAATGATTTACCTGTTAATTTACCCCTTCAGCTCTCTGATTTCTTGCATCCAAGTTGGATACTCTGATGAATAACGGGCCACCTCATAAAGATGCAGAGTCTTCCAGAGCACACAGGGTGTGGCCGAAACATCAGGAATGGACAATCACAAGTCTCAGTGCGGCTGGTTTAGCCGCCTCCCGATGTCTCACCTCAGAATGTCTGTGTACAGTTAGTACATGGAGAACACCTGAGCCTCTGCTGTGGTTATCAGGCTTTATGGAGGGTTCACAACAGAATAATAATAGCTACCATGTATTTATTCACACAGGAATGCTTACCATGTGTGGGCGAAAGCCTTCTTAGTCATTATTTTATTTAATCCTCACAATAATCCTGTGAAGTAGGTACTATCATTATCCCCATTTTGTAAATAAACAAACTGAGGATTCGAGAGGTTAAATAACTTACCCGAGGTCAGATGACCAACAAGTTTGGGAGCCATTATTTAAATACAATTCGCTTAGCATATTTTTAAGTTTCATCCACATTGTAGCAAGTGTCAGTACTTCATTCCGTTTTAAGGTCAATATTTCACTGAATGGATACACCACACTTTTTCTGCTCATACGTTGATTGTCATAAATTAAGTTTCAAAGAAACAAATCATACAGACTTCTCCCCAACCCCAAGGCCTTTCTTGAACATAGATGCAACATTGTGTGTGACCTTCAAGAACAAGTCTCTTATGTGAGTAACAACACTTCTTTCTCCTGCTTCTCTCATGGCGTCGCGTCCTAACAGGGCAGCTGCTGGAAAAGGCGTTTTGCTATGACCTTTCTGATAGGACGCTCCCTCGTGCAGGAGGCCCCAGGTATCCTTGCCCATGGAACCTGCCAGGCGTTGCCCTCGGCATCCTGGGCAGTCTCAGCGGGCAGACTCCCCCTCCGCCCCATCTCACTGAGCTATAACGTGGAAGACCTGCCTTCGTAAAGCTGTGGGATCCTCATGTCACTGGGCCACTGGCCTCTCTCCCACGTCCTTGTTCCTCTGTTCCCTGTCATTTGTATAAATTCCTACCTGAGTTTGCCTTATGCTTTGTGTTATGTTTTTTATAAAATAGTTGAAAACAGGGAGATGCAGTGAGTGCCCTCTGAGTTGACAGAGAAGTTTTCTATGGCTAGTGCAGCCCCCACGCGGCTTCTGCTGCAGCCAGCTGCTCATACAGGTGGGTCCGCTACGGTAAGCCAGCTGTCTGGGTCCAGGGGTGACAGTGTTAGAGGGTCACCCCTGGGGAGATACAGTCTCTGGGCTGTGATCCCTGGGACTGCAGAATACCTCTAGTCTCTGATCTCCCAAAACCTTTTGGGCTTAGACGATACTATTGATCTATTTAAGTGACACATGGGGGGAGGAAATCATGGAGAAGAGTGAGGCTCGTGACATGTCCTATTTCAAAAGAAGAGTGGTGCCTGGTGATTTCAGTACAAATGAAACACTGAGTATCAAACAACTGTCCCTCTTCTCGTCTACATGAAGCAGTACAGTAGGGTTTTCGTTTCAGCTTCTATTTAGAAGCACATTGGCGCTGGAACTCAGAGGTAAGGGAAGGCTTTCCCCTTCCTCTGACCCATGTATCCAGTTCCCTGTGTGACATTTCCGCTTTTCATAGACAGTCAGGATTGGCTGTATGTGACAGGGAACCCCAAATACCTTAAGTATCTTAAGCAAGAAGAAAAGCTTATTTCTCTCTCATGAAAGGTCCAGAGATAATGAGTGCAGGGCTGTGTGCTGCTCCGGGATAGCAGGGCCCAGACTCCTTCCTCCTGTTCCTCGGCCATCCTCAGTGTGTGGTTTCCCTCTCATGGTCCACAATAGCTGTGTGCTCTGCCATCACGTCTGTATTCCAGCCAGTATGAAGGAGGAAAGGGAGAAAGGCACACTCCTTCCGTTTAAGGACACTTCTGAAGTGCATGATGCTTGGGTTTGAATCTCTGTCTGAACTCAGTCTTACAGTCATAACTATCTGCAAGTGAGGCTGGAAAACATAGTCTGTATCCTAAGTGGTCAGTCCCTTAGGGTCCTACCAGCAGGGACGAAGGGGCACAGTTATGTGTGGACAGCTGGCATCCTTGCCACCCTCAGGCTCCTGAGACTCGTGTTTGACTGACTCCTCCCCACGCACAGCCACCCTTTTCTCTCAGCAGCATTTCCTGCCACGTAAGTCGGAAATGCCGAGAATTACTCATGAGTCCTTTGTCTCACGCTTCCATCCCCAATCAGGTACAAAGTTCTGATGATTTCATATCCTAAACGTTCCGCAAATTTGCTTCCCTCTGCATTCGTCCTACGACTGTCCTAGGTCAGGCCTGGGTTCTGAAATGGCAGGTGTGTGTTCCCATCTCTGGTTCTGTCCCCTTCTAACCTATCTTCACACCATTTAAACACAGACTTGCCCGTGCTTCTCTGCTTACACCCGTCAGTAGCATCTCATCACCTACAGGTTCAAATGTCCAGGTTCTCTGGCTTGTTGTGTGGTCTCCGCCCTGCCTCACCCCTGCACTCAGTGACCCAGAATGGACGTTTTTCATCGACAGCCTCGTCTGCTCCATCTCTTTATCCCCAGGCTGATCCTTGTGCGTCCTTTAAGGCTCCCCTAAGCCAGGGCTTCCTCCCTGCCCCCCACCCCAGTCGTACTCTTACCATGACCATATGCATTTCTTCTGTGGCCCTTGTGTTTCCTTCCGCCCTCTGCCACCAGACTCTGTGATTCTCTGAGGCCAGAGACTATTTTACACATCTTTATATTCCCAGCGCCTTCATTTTTGGTGTCCAAAATACACATTCCACGCGTCTAGATGATAACTTGGCAAGATATCTAGGAATTCGGCTTTGCTGGGCTTGGCCACTGGAGGGCAGTGAAGTACAGAGTTCTGACACTGCGCTGAGTTGGCCAAAGTTCTCTCTCAGAAGGGAAGGAGATGGAGTGCCACCAGCTCATCAGCGAGTATTTACTGAGCCCGACGCTGAGCTGGGCTCTGCTCTAGGCACTGAGGGCGGCACCATAAACAAAGTGACAAAAATCTCTGCCTTTTCCTTCTAGTTACTTATTCAAGGAAAACGAAAGGTAATAGTCCTCCAAAGATGTATCAGGATTTCCACAGCAACTGTATTCCTACAGACAACAATTGTAAACAACCCAAATATCTGTTAACAGGAAAACGGATGTTCACACAATGGAATAGTATCAGCCATAAGAAAGGACAAAGTACTGATTTGGCAACAACATGGGAGAAACCACTTTAAAAACCATTCTATTGAACAAAAGAAGGCAAATGTCAAACAAGTCTACATTGGATGATCCCATTTAAATTGAGTTCAGAAATAATCTGTGTCAATAGAAGTCAGTGGTTGGCTCTGACGGAGACGACTGGGAAGAGGCCTGGGGACGCTTTCTGGGGAGACGGAAGTGTTCTCTTTCTCCACTGGGGTGTTTTTACACAGATACACGTGTGTCAAAGCCAGATGGCTTTTACGTGTAGTCCACTGTGTGTAAATTATGTGTAAGAAGAAATCCCTTTCCTACAGGTTAAATTCTGATGAGCAGAAACAGATAATAGATAGAAAACAGGTATTTGTACGAGGGTGCTAAGTGCTGTGGAGAAAAGTGAAGCAGGAAAGATCAGAGATGTGCCCCGTTGGCAAGAGTGGGAACAGGAACAGGAACAGGTTTTAAACGGGGCAGTGAATCAGGGTCACGCTGAGGAGAGGAGTTTGAGCAGCGTCCTGAAGGAGGCGGCGGGCCAGCCGTGCAGTTAGTTTTCAGTTTTTGATAGTTAACACTCCGATTTTCAGAAAAAAGTCGTTGGAGGGCAAAGGTGAAACTGGCCAAACTTCCATAGTAATGGTGGGTTTTCATTGTTGTCTTCAGAGGACATTGCTTTTGAAATGTAAACTTTACATTGAAGTACAACTTACTCGTGCATTTGTATTTTTTATTTTTTTAAATTGGGGAACATTGGGGAACAGTGTGTTTCTCCAGGGCCCATCAGCTCCAAGTCGTTTTCCTTCAATCTAGTTGTGGAGGGCGCAGCTCAGCTCCAAGTCCAGTTGCCATTTCACTCTTTAGTTTTAGGGGGCGCAGCCCACCATCCCATGTGGGAATTGAACCGGCAACCTTGTTGAGAGAGCTCTTGCTCTAACCGACTGAGCCATCCGGCCGCCCCTAGTATATTTTTTAAAGTACATATACGTGCACAGCTGGATAAATTTCCCCTAAATAACCAGCACCCATATCAAGATAAGGAACATTGCAGAGCCCCCTGTGTTCCCGTCTAGTCCCCTCCCCCTTTCCCCTAGCAAGGGTAACTATTGACTTCTAACAAACATCTCAGTTAGTTTTCGTATCTCTAAACTTCACAGAAATTGAATCAGGTAGTAAGGACACTCCATTTTCCATTTTAATGTTCTTGGTTTGGAGGGAATTGGGGAGTGGAGCTGATGCTGAATTTTGGAGCACTCACCCTACCTGGGACTCTAACCCTTTCATCAAGATGCCTCCTGGCCCCGCTGCACAGATGCAGCAGCCTCCTGGGTGACAGGCAGTTGAGGAAGACTGGAGGCTCCTCCCAGCAGGAGTTGGCCCGGTCAGAGCTGAGCTGAGCTTCTTTGAGCTGATACTTTGGAGGGTGGTGTGTGCATGTGGTGGGATGTCTGGTGCTGAACTTCCTGTCATGTACGAGGTAAATTCTCCAAGGTCAAGTTGCGTCTTGTCATCTCCGGGACTGTAAGACCTGGCCTGCTCTCCCTGGCACCTGGCACGAGTGGCATGTCCCTGCTTGCTCACTCGCTCATTCATTCACTCTCATCTGACCCCAAGAATAAGTGAGAAATTCTAACAGAGGAGAAATTGAGGCAGCCACCACGTTCAAGATGTTTGACCCTAGATGGGGAGCCTCCGGGCATCTGACATTGGCATTGGGGCCCCTGGACTCCGAGAGCCTGTTCACATACACATCTGGGTGACAGGCTGCCTGGCCCTGCGGATGGGCTCTGGGCGGGTCCTACAAGGTTAAGTGTGTGCCGTTCCTTTGCCCCCAGAACCTGATACTCATGTAGTTTGGGCTCATGGAACCTGGGGGGTCCTGTGGCCAGTGCCAAGAGGCTGAGTGAACCAGCGGTCACTAACATTTGCTAAGTAACAGTAAAAGTAATACCGGAACCTGTGTAAAATGGAGAAAATTCGGTGGTATGTTGGTTTTTTTAATGAATTTGACCTAGAGCATCATGACACACGTGTACCCCAGCTCCCCCACACTGAGGAGCGCACAGCCAGAGTTCATGTATCGTTCTGAGTTAATATTTACCTTTGCGTCACGACCCTGATTGGCAGGCGCAGTGTCAGGCAGGGCTCCGTGATCAGCGGTTTCTCTGCATCTGTGACATCAGCACATCTCCTCTCACACAGTCTGGAACATGGTCTTCATGACACAGAACCGCCTCCACTGGTCTCTGCTCTGTAGGAACCTCAGAAGAGGTCTTTCCTCTGACCCCCGCCCTGGGGGAGACCAGCTGTGCTCACTCTCTGTCTGTCAGGGCTTTGACTTTCCTGGGGTTGCCGAGGGCCCTCTCCCCGCCTCCATAAGGTTTGCAGTGGGGTCCTTCTCTCTGCTGCTACCATCAAATACTTGCCTGAAAATACCAGATGAATAATACCCAGCAACAACATTTTTATAGCACTCGAACCACTTAAAAATCATGACACACAGGTAATTAGATGCATTCCTGACACTTCCGTTTAATTTCTCAGGTCCACAGAGTCAATGACTGTGGGTGTGTGAGAGGGTCTGGCCTTCTGTTCTATTTCTTCACCTGTGTAGCTGTAACAGGTGTATCTTAATTTTGTGAGAATTCATTAAAATATTCACTAATGATATGTGTGTTTTATACTTGATTTAGAAAAATAAATCTTGGATCATGTTTGGCACAAACTTGTTTTCATAAATAAATAAATTCAAATCATTATCCTATTTCTTTGTCAGAAATTTATTTCAGGGATCCAAATTATTGATGGGAAAACGCTTTTCTTCCTAACAGAATTCAAACTAATTAATTCAGAAGGAATGATAGAAACATTGTCCTTTGTAGCCCTAATGAAATAATGACTATAGGCAATGACCATCAATGAATACTCTGACAATTAGATTAAAAATTGATGGGGGACTTTCTAGTGGTTGGACAGTAGGTGGTCACCCCCGAACCCCCGAATCAATGTTAACATCTCTAATGTGAAACCACCAGACTTCATGCTCCTCCTGATGGACATAACGGGGTGGACACAGGGCCACCTAAGAAGTGATATTGTCCCTTATGAAAATTTTAAGGATGTAAACTTTGCTTTCTATTTCTTTTACCCCCAAATATTGCCAAACACAGAGCAGTGAAACTGTTCCCTTAGAGCTTATGGAGTAATTAAAATTTTTATTGTCTTCTTTTTTTGAATGTCTTACTCTCTGAACAGTGACTTCATATTCATACCTTATCTTTGCTGACTAGTCTTGTGTCAACTTGTCTGGGCTGCAACACCCAGTTATTTGATCAAACACTGATCTAGGTGTTGCTGTGAAGGTTCCTGTACATGTGGCTGACACCTGAAATCATTTGGGTTTATTTTTTTTAATTTACTTATCTTTTATGATTTTTATTGAAAAATATAGCTGACATACAACATTATATCAGTCTCAGGTGCACACAATAGTTGTTCAGCATTTATATACCTGACGAAGTGACCACATGACAAGTCCAGCAAACACCTGACACCGTACCATGCTATCTCAATATTATTGCCTATATTCCCTATGCTGTACATTACATCCCCAGGACTTATTTGTTCTATACCTGGAAATTTGAAACTCTTGTTCTTCTTTACCTTCCCCCCTTTTTAATATTTTCAATCACAGTTGATATTTGTGGAGACAGAGACAGGATTGCAGTTTCCAGGCTCTCGGCCTCACGTGGAAAGGTGCTGGCTCGGGTAGTAAATGGCCATCAACTGTGATTGATGGCCATCAGCTGTGGCGAGTTGGCCGTCAGCTGTAACCAGTGAGCCCCTGGCCACTAATATAACTGCCGTGGCTACGCTAGCAGCAAATGGGGGCTAGCAAGAAGATGGGGGCTGAGCTAGCAAGAGCAGATTGCAGCTAGCAAGTGAGGTTGGTTGGCAGAGAGAAGTGGACGGCAGGTTGCGGATACTATGGCTCCTGCTTCCTGTGTCTCCAACCCAGCCGCCAGCGAGAATATAGTGGTATGACTCCCCTATGGCTCCGTGGGTGTTCCTTTTTGGCCTCACCATGTCCTGCATTCTTATGTGGGGAGCTGGAGCTGAGACCCTGCATGACACCCTGCATGACACATGGCACAGCGAGCAGTTTGTGCGTATCAACACTCAGTCTCAGGAAGACCAGGAGGAGCAGCTGCTGGAGAGCTGGACCCCCGTGGAGGGGTGGGAAGACATGGACGGTTCTCCAACCAGCATAGGCTGGAGAAAGCAAATGTTGTGGTGCCCCTGTGGGCTGTGAAGTGCTTGCTGAGGCTCTTCCCCCCAGGTTGGGGAGGACTTGGAGCCCTCCCCCTGTGGAGAGGGCACACATTGTGAGGCTAACGCACAGCCCTGGCGAATGACTGTGGGGACTGGGGAATTGCCTTCCATGCCTGATTTGATGGACCACTTGACTGTTTGCTTGGGAACATACCACCATGTAGTGGAACTGGCGGATGTTTGCTTTTGTGTCTCCACCGGCCGCCATCAAGAATATGTGAGAACCCTGGCCATGCCCAGAAAGACTGGTGGTGCCCTGAGAAACCCTGGCTGTGCCCAGGAAGACTGGCTGTGCCCAGAGAGAGTGGCAGTGCCCTGAAAGACCCTGGCTGTGTCCAGGAAGTCGGGCTGTGCTCAGAGAGAGTGCAGTACCCTGAGAAACCCTGGCTGTGCCCAGAGAGGCTGGCTCTGTCCAGGATATTGCATTCACCTCCAGGCTCCTCACACAGGGCCCCTCGTGGAAGACGATTGTCACGTACATTGTGAGACGAGACCCTGAAGGTGCTGGCTCGGGTAGTAAATGGCCATCAACTCTGATTGGATGGTCATCAGCTGTGGCTAGTTGGCCGTTGGCTGTAACCAGTGAGCCATTGGCCACTAACATAACTGCCGTGGCTACGCTAGAAGATGGGGACTAGCAAGAAGATGGTGGCTGAGCTAGCAAGAGCGGATTGCAGTTAGTAAGTGAGGTTGGTTGGCAGAGAGAAGTGGACGGCAGGTTGCGGATACTGTGGCTCCTGCTTCCTGTGTCTCCAACCCAGCCGCCAGCCAGACTATAGTGGTATGACTCCCTGTCAGTGGCTTCGTGGGTGTTCCTTTTTGGCCTCACCATATCCTGCGTTCTTATGTGGGGAGCGGGACCAGAGACCCCGCATGACACCCTGCATGACAATATTCAAAATTATTTTATATTAATTTCATGCATGGTGAAATTATTTTACATTTTAAGCATGGTGGTTAGACATTTATAATTTAAGAAGTGATCCCCCTGACGAGTCTAGTACCCACGTGGCACTATACATAGTTACTACCATATTATTGACTATATTCCCTGTGTTTTGCTTTACATCCCCATGATTATTTTTTAACTACCAATTTGTGCTTCTTAATCCCTTCACATATTTCACCCTATTCCTCAATCCCCCTCCCATCTACCACCCCGATAAATCTAGTACCCGTTTGACACCACACATAATTATTACATTAACTATATTCCTTATGCTATACTTTGTATCCCCATGACTACTTTGTAACAACCAATTTGCACTTCTTAATCCTTCTCCATTTTTCTTTTTCTCCCCCCTTCTTCCGCCTTCCCACACACACACTCCAGTTCACGCCGTTGTTTCTCAGCCTAGTTGTGCAGGACACAGCTCCCCAGCCCATGCTGGTATTACGAGCCTTACGCTCCCTCCGGCCGAGGCAGCCGGTCCCCGGTCTTCGGTCAGCCGCTCCCAGCAGCCCTTTGCATTTTTCACCTGCCCCCTCACCAACCCTCCCCTCTCGCAATCATCAAAATGTTCTTTGTATCTATGAATGTGTTTATGTTTTGTTTGTTTTTTAGATTCCACATATAAGTGAAATCACATTGCATCTGTCTTTCTCTGTCTGACATACTCCACTCAGCACAACATTCTCCAGGTCCACTCATGACACCAAGATGGCAAGAACCCGTTCCCTTCCATGGCCAAGCCATATTCCTTTGTACTTATGTCTGACCTACTCACAATCCACTCATCCATTGATGGACACCCAGGCTGCCTCCCCATCTGCCCATTGTAAACACGCTTCAAGGAACATAGGGATGCACACGTCCCCTTGAAGTAGCATTTTGAGTTTCTTGAGATAAATGACCACAAGTGGCATTGCTAGCAGGGTTCTTCTTTGTCTCGTTTTAAAGTCTGTTTTGTCTGGTATAACTATTGCTACCCCAGTTTTTTATTTTTTCTTACATGAAATAACTTTTTCCATCCCTTTACTTTCAGTTTCTGTGTGTCTTTCAGTCTGAATTGAGTCTCTTGTAGGCAGCATATGTAAAGATTTTGCTTTTTTACCCATTCAGCCACCGTATGTTTTTGATTGGAGCATTAATCCATTTCCGTTATAATTATTGATAGATATGTAGTTATTGTCATTTAATTATTCATATTTGTGATTTGTGTGTGTGTGCATGTTAAAAAAGTCCCTCTAACATTCTTTGTAATACTGGTTTGGTGTTGGTGAACTTTTTTAGCTTTCTCTTGTCTGGGAAGCTTTTTATCTGTCCTTCAATTTTAAATAATGGCTTTGCTGGGTAGAATAGTCTTGGTTGTAGGTCCTTGCCTTTCACCAATTTGAATGTTTCGTGCCAATCCCTTTTGGCCTGCAAAGTTTCTGTTGAGAAATCAACACAAACTGTTATGGGAGCTCCCTTATAAGTTACTACCAGTAGGTGCCTTTCTCTTGCTGCTTTAAGATTCTCTCTGTCTTTAACCTTTGCCATTTTAACTATAATGTGTTTGGTGTGGGCCTGTTTGGGTTCATCTTGTTTGGACTCTGTACTTTCTGGGATTGTGTGTCTACTTCCTTTGCCAGCTTAGGAAATTTTTTGGTCATTATTTCTTCAAATAGGTTCTCAATCCCTTGTTTCCTCTCTTTTCCTTCTCGTCCCCTCTGATGAAAATGTTGGTGGGCTTGATGTTTTCCCAGAGTCTCTTACACTATCCTGATTGTTTTTTATTCTTTGTTCCTTTTGCTGTTCTGATGGGCGTTTTCAGCTACCTTGTCTTCCAAATCACTGATGTGATCCTCTGCTTCATCTAGTCTGCGGGCACGTTCTTCAGTTATTGTATCCTCCATTTGTGACTGGTTCTTTGTCATGGTCGCCATGACTTTTTTAATGCTTGCTATCTCTTTGATCAAGTTCTCACTGTGTTCATTGAAGATCATTATAACCAGTGTTTTGAATTGTGTCTCCGGTGAGTATAATGAAAAATATGTGGAATAAAAGTAAAGAAAGTAATTAATAAGTCAGAAAAGAAAATGCCTGGGTGATTCTGCAAGCAAGGAACGGATTTCCAACTCTTAATTCCTCTACTTAAGCTGAGTGTGGTTTATTTTCAGAACAGACACATCAGCAACATGAAGCCTTCCACACTCCTGGTAAAAGTTTAAATTGGCACAAGCATTTCACAAATCAAATGAACGACATCTTACCTACTGTGCTTAAAGCTCACACCCCTGTAGCCCAGCCTTCCCTCCTGACTGTCCTCTCCGGGGAATTCCTTGCTTTGTGCCCAGGAGACAAGTACACTCATGTTTACAGCAACTGGGACAACCACTTATGCATCAGCAGGAAAACAGAGAAAGTGTGGTGCCATCATGAAATGTAAGACTTCAGCAGTAAAAACAAATGAAGGACAGCCTCACACATGGGGGGTAATGCTGAGTCTCAGAAGGGTCCATGCAGTAGGAGTTCACTGGACAGGAAGTTCAAAAATGGGCAAAAGTAAATAATATTTGGTTTGGGGATATATACACTTATGGTAAAACCATCAGAGAATCTCAAGGGAATAGTAAACACAAGACTCAAGATAGAGGTTACATCTGAAGGACAGGATGGGGGACGCAGCCACAGTGGCTTCTTCATAGGTTCCGTTTCTGACACCAGTGGTGTATGCCCAGATAATTACTTTATCATAATTACTAAACTGACATTTCTCAAACTGATTTGTGAACCATTCCTGGTTAATTTTTTTAATAAGGAAATAGAAAAAGAAATACCAAAGTTTATTGCAATGATCCTTAGAAAGAACTACCCACCTTGGACCAAAGCCACAGCCAATTGTTATGAGCCACGTCAGACAGACGGCCGGGGTGTCACAGGAAACAGCTTTGGCTAGAAATGGTCATGTGATCACTGGCATCTCTATAGATTTTTCTGGGATACAATGTTCAGTGTGACTTGCAAGGTGATTCTATCTGTGAAGGATTTGGTGTGTTATATTTACCTTCACATACAACTGAATTAACTACTTTTACAGAATGGAAATTCATGTTGATCAATGTAAGTTAAACTGCAAAATGCTATAAAGGGGAAACCATGGATAGAATAGAGAGTGTGAATGGAAGATACAACAGAGCTGCTTTGAGAAAACTTCAGGGGTGGCCAGATGGCTCAGTTGGTTAGAGCGCGAGCTCTCCACCATGGGATGGTGGGCTGCGCCCCCTGCAACTAAGATAGAAAACAGTGACTGGACTTGGAGCTGAGCTGCGTCCTCCACAACTAGACTGAAGGACGACTTGGAGCTGATGGGCCCTGGAGAAACACTCTGTTCCCCAATATTCCCCATGAAAAATTAAAAACAAAACAAAAAAACTTCAGCGTTCAGCATCACATATCAACAGTGCATTTTAGAAACACATTGGTGTCCTAATCACTTCTATTAAATCTCATTCAAAAACACAGTGAAAGATGTGACATTTATTCTAGGATGCCAACTGGACAGCCAGTTTTGGAACACTTTGTTCCTAGATTGGCGTTAACCATCGCTGCCCACTGTATCACAACACAACTGTTGTCAGGACACCAAGGTGTATAGACTGAGGCATGAGATTCACATTTTTCTAACATTTTGAAAAGCAATTTCATTAGGCAAATATTTTTGAAGATATTGTTCAGTAAGAAAATTGGCATTGTAGCCAATATTTCTTACATTCTTAATGAAACAAATTTGAATATTCTACGAAAAAGCAAAGATAGTTATTGTAAAGGCACGAATGTTATGGCGCTCAGGCTTTAAACTGTGTGATCAGCTACTACACATGTTCTCAACTTTGTTGCAACTTATTGTAGGAAACATTGTTATTAAAGGCTTCTACAATAAAACTGTACAAATACTGTTGTATCTCCTTTCTGTCTCAAACTTTTAATCGTTACATTTGTTAAGAGTGAAATTTAAGGCATTAAAGAAAATGATCAGATAAAGAAGGATTATGCTTTATAAAATCCTGAGACTATATTCAGGATTTTAATTGTAAATTTTATATGTATGTAAATTCTTTGACACTCCTCTCTTCCAGAGGTGGAGTAGTTCCTTCTCTCTTCAATGTGGGCTGGACAGGATGACTCACTTCTCATCAGGCTGATGTAATGGTGTGTGATTCTGAATCTAGGACATAAAACTGCAGCTTCAGTCTTGGTCTCTCTCTCTCTTCTATCACTTGCTCTTAGGGAAGCAGCTACCTAGTCATTAGCCACCTTATGGAAAAGTCCCCACGGCTAGGAACTGAGGCCTCCTGGGACCACCCAGGAAGGAAATTAGGCCCCTTCCAACAGCCCCGTGAGTGAGCCGTGTTTCATGCGAGTCCTCCAGCTCCAGTCAAGCCTTCAGATGGTGTAGCCCTGGCTGACAACTTGACTGCAACCTTGAGAGAGGCCCTGAGCCAGAAGCGCTCAGGGAAACCTCTCCTGCATTCCTGACCCTGGAGAAAGGACTAGGAGAAAGTACACATTGTTGTTTTGAGCGGCTCACTTTTGGGTAATTTGTTACGCTGTCGTACATGACTAATAATACAGTGTCCAAAGAGTGAATGAATTACTGCACTTTATTTGCTGTAAATTAATTATATTAGACATGTCATTTGGTTTGCATTTTATTCCCACTCAAAACAATCTATTTACTCGAAGTTCATTTCCAACTGTGACCCAAATTAAACACAAAAGGAAGAACAAGCCATCCTAGGCTGATTCTGTGATGGTCCCTAATAACCCTGGTTATTCACCTTCTCCCAGTTATGCAATAAAACATTAATATAGCTGCTGGGAAGGGATTCTACAGATGTCACTAAGGTCTCAAATCAGCTGACCTTAAGACACTAGGACTATCCATGGGGAATGTCCTGATCAGGTGAGTACTGACTGGGGTTTCTGCTGAGCAAACATTCCAAGTGAGGGATTCAGTGTGCAGCAGTTTCTCTACTGGCAGCTTTGAAAATGGAAGGCCACATGGCAAAGACTGCTGGTGGACACAGGGGCTGGGGCAGCACCCCCCTCGCTGACACTTGTCAAGGAAACAGGGACCTTAGACCTACAACTGGAAAAAACTGAACTCTGCTAACATCTGTCTGTAAGCTGGGAGGGAGATCCTGAGCTCAGGATGAGCTCACAGCTTTGTGACACCCTGAGCAGAGATCCCATCCATACCGGGCCTGGATTTCTAAGGAACTGTGAGCAAACAAGTGGGTGTTGTTTTGAGCCACTAAGTTGTGGTAATTTGTTACACAGCAATAGAAAATACACAGGCTCAAGTATGCAACAAATAAGCACACAGCATTTTTTCCACTGGAATGAATTTATGAACTGATATGCCCACTACTTTGTAATAAAATATTTCCCTTTTTTGTATTTTTCAAGTTATGATTTTACGTGATATAAATTTTAATACAATCATTCATTCAACAAATAATTTAATGCCCACTATCTATCAGGAATGGCTTCATATGCTTGGGATACAACCTTGACCTAGACAGCTCAAGGCCCCTGTGCTCATGTGCCCTTACATTCTAGAAACTTCCCAGAGTGATTCTGAGCCACTGGAGTGTTTTTAGTGAAGAAATGACCCAGCCTCACTGATGTTAGTAGGATCGCTGGTCCCTGTAGGGAGGCTAGTCCTTGGCTGGCAGGTGAGGGGGTGGCACTAGTGCCACAATCAGGAGTGAGAGGGTGGTGGGGTCTAAGGGGGGAAGAGGGCCTGAGGGGTGAGAGAGACAGAGAAGGGCTGGAGAAGCAGGGGGAGGGAAAGAGGCAGAGGTGAAGAGTTCTAAAGCAGTGGAACTCTCAGGTTGAAATAGTTGTTTTTAGATCTTTAGTAAATTATCTGGGACCTAGCAGGGTGTTCTGTGGAGCTGCCTACAAACTAATCACCTTCTTATGCTAATCAGTTTAAAAATAATAATGGGTCCCAATAAAATATGCACACCGCTGAGATGTGAATTATTCATAAAAATAGGCAACACAGGAGCACTGGTGAAGGGCATTTTAACAGCTTTGAACACTTGCAGCTTTGACGTTGTACGTGCTCCTCGTTGAAATACACGGTAACAAACTGCTTCCAGGAGCTTCTTTGTATTGAGGATGCCAGGACTCAACATACAAACTCAGGGCTGTGGAATGAAGATCATTTTACACGAGAAACATCCCCAGTCACAGGTGTAACTTCTGGGAAAGGAAGACTTCAGAGCTTTGAGTGTGTGACTGCAGTGCTGTTTACACACATTTCTGCATTAAGGGGTACAAATCGATTTTACAGATTAGCTTCCTGATGATCAGGGGTTTCCAAGATTGTTACCCACTGTAGTTAATAAACAACAAGGAGACTGGTGTCTATGAGAATCTCTAGCTGGTGTTTTCAGGCCCAACTTCTCCGGGATTAAAGAGAAAAGCCCTGTCCTTCCTCTATTCCCAGGGCCAGCTCACTCTGTGGCATCAAGTTCCCTGGGGGTGTCTTCTTCCAGAATAGTCCGGGGGAGAGGTAAAGGGTGGGAGGCAGGGCGTCCATTTCAGGGAGAGGGATTCGGGGAAGAGGAGGAAAAGGGGCTGAGCCCTGGTTCCTCAGACAGTCCCTGAGCCAGGACTCAGGGTGACAGTGTGACACAGAGCGCTCAGAGCAGGAGGAGGAGACAAGGCCCAGTCCCAGGTCCACTGAGGGCGGAGTCTGGGGTGGGGAAGCTCAGTGTCGGGGAGTCCCCACCTCCCCGCGGTTTCACTTCTCCTTCTCACAACCTGTGTCGGGTCCTCCTGTCTGGAAACTCGTGACGCAGCCCCAGTTCTCACTCCCATTGCGTGTCCGGTTCTAGAGAAGCCAATCAGTGTCACCGCCTTTCCGGTTATAAAGTGTCCACGGACCCGCCCGCAAGCAGATTGTCCCCAGACCCCGGGGAGGCGCGTCATGGGCCCCGGGACCCTCCTCCTGCTGCTCTCGGGGGCCCTGGGCCTGACGGGGACCCGGGCGGGTGAGTGAGGGGTCGGGAGGGAATGGTCTCCGCGGGGGGGAAACGAGGGGACCGGCCGGTGGGGGCGCATGACCCGGGGAGGATGTGTCCCCACAGCGCGGCCCAGACCCCAGACCCCCGGCCCCGCCCCGTCCTGACCCCGCCCCGTCCTGACCCCGCCCCGTCCTGACCCCGCCCCGTCCTGACCCCGCCCCGTCCTGACCCCGCCCCGTCCTGACCCCGCCCCGTCCTGACCCCCGCCCCGTCCTGACCCCCGCCCCGTCCTGACCCCCGCCCCGTGTCCCGCCCACTCCTGTCGCCCACTCGGGTCCCCGCCCCCTCCCTCTCCGTCCCCCCCGTTTCCGTCTCCCGGGCCCCCCGCCCCTCCCGGCCCATCGCCCTCGGACCCGGGACCCGCGCCGGGAGGAGGGTCGCCTGGGCCTCAGCCCCTCCCCGTCCCCAGGCTCCCACTCCCTGAGGTATTTCCAAACCTCCTGGTCCCGGCCCGGCCGCGGGGAGCCCCGGTTCATCGCCGTCGGCTACGTGGACGACACGCAGTTCGTGCGGTTCGACAGCGACGCGGCGCGTCCGCGGATGGAGCCGCGGGCGGCGTGGATGGAGGGGCCGTGGGTGGAACAGGCGATGCCGGGGTACTGGGACGGGGAGACGCAGGCCTGCAAGGCCGAGGCACAGGCTGACCGAGTGAACCTGAACAGTCTGCGCGGCTACTACAACCAGAGCGAGGCCGGTGAGCGACGCGGCCCGGGTCCCGGTCACGACCCCACGGACGGGCCGGGGTCTCCCGAGTCTCCGGGTCCGAGCTTCACCCCGAGGCTGCGGGACCCGCCCGGCCGTCCACCCGGGAAGAGCCCGCGGGGACTTGGACCGGGTTTAGTTTTCAGTTCAGGCGCCGTCACCGCGGGGCGGGCGGGGCGGGGTTAAGGGTCGGGCTTAAGGGTCGGAGCTGACGGCGGGCCGGGGTCAGGGTCTCACACCATCCAGTGGATGTACGGCTGCGACGTGGGGCCGGACGGGCGCCTCCTCCGCGGGTACAAGCAGGACGCCTACGACGGCACCGACTACATCGCCCTGAACGAGGACCTGCGCTCCTGGACCGCGGCGGACACGGCGGCTCAGATCACCCGGCGGAAGTGGGAGGCGGCCGGTGCGGCGGAGCAATGGAGGGGCTACTTTGACGGCAGGTGCAGGGAATCGCTCCGCAAATACCTGGAGACGGGGAAGGAGACGCTGCTGCGCGCAGGTGAAAGGGGCCGCGGGGCTCCTATGGAATCAACCCCCGGACCCCCCTCCCCGACCCCTGGAGACGGAGTCCGCCTGGGGTTTCAGATCCGGTACCAGGAGTGACCCAGGGGCCCCTTCTCTCAGGGACAGTTAGGGGTGCAGTGTCTCCGGGGGTTGGGGGGACCATCTCAGAAATAACTGATCGGCGGTTCCCTGTGACTCTGGCAGCTGCTCTGGGAACCGGGTGACTTTCTCTCTCAGGCCCTGTTCGCGCCCCGCACAAAGTGTGACTGAGCTCTGACCCCAGCTTTTCTGAGTCACGTGGCCTCCACCCAGCTCAGGGCCAGGAAGCCCTTTTCTCTCCATCGGAGACCTGTCTCTACCCTGGGCCGTCTCAGCCTGATTCTAGAACTTTCTAAAGACGAGAGATTATCCCGGATCCTGTGTCCAGTGTGGTGTCTGGTTTTGTGCTCCCTTCCCCCCCCCCCAATTGTCCTGACCTTCTCGGGATGGTCACGTGACCACTGCTGGAGGGTCCCCTGGGGGCTGCAAAGGTCCTGAATATTTTGACCCTTTTCCTCAGACCCTCCAAAGACAAACGTGACCCACCACCGCACCTCTGACCGTGACGTCACCCTGAGGTGCTGGGCGCTGGGCTTCTACCCTGCGGAGATCACCCTGACCTGGCAGCGCGATGGGGAGGACCTGACCCAGGACACGGAGCTCTTGGAGACCAGGCCTGCGGGGGACGGGACCTTCCAGAAGTGGGCAGCTGTGGGGGCGCCTTCTGGAGAGGAGCAGAGATACACGTGCCATGTGCAGCACGAGGGGCTGCCCGAGCCCCTGACCCTGAGATGGGGTACGGAGGGGCCGTGGGCACAGAGCCTCTTCTCAGGGGAAGCAGGGGCGTCTGCAGGACTTCAGGTCGGGGCCGAGGCCTGGGGGTCAGGGCCCTCACCTTCCCTTCCCTTCCAGAGCCGCCTCCTCAGGCCGTCATCCCCGCTGGCCTGGTGGTGGGCATCATTGCTGGGCTGGTCCTCCTTGGAGCTGCGGTCACTGGAGCTGTGCTGTGGAGGAGGAGGTAGGGCTCAGGTAGGGAAGGGGCGGGGACTGAGGTGCCTTGTCCCACTGGGGGGTTTCGTCCCCAGGTAGACGTGTGTCCTGCCTCGTTAGTGGGAAGGACCATCCACACACGTGTGCTTTCCCAGCCTGGGGCCCTAGTTGCTAACACTTTATTAATGCACGTGTGAAAATGAGGGACAGATTTATCACCTTGATGAACTGGTGATGGGGACCTGATTCTCCATAGTCACAGGTCAGAGCAGAGGGTCCCTGCTGAGGTCAGACCTCCAGGAGGGTGGTTGGTCCAGTCCCCACACATGTACTTTCCTCAAGTTTCCTGATTATGCCATGGGTCTGCAGTGACAGTTCTAGAAACTTCTCTGGGGTCCAGGACCAGGGGGTTCCTTTAGGACCTCATGGCCCTGCCTCCTTCCTGGCTTCTCACATGATGTTTTCTTCCTGCAGGTGAAAAAGGAGGGAGCTATGCTCAGGCTGCAGGTGAGTATGGAAGGGGGGTGATCCCTGAGACCCTTGGAATAGATGGAAGCCCTTGGGGGAGCTCACCCACCCCCATAATTCCTCCTTTAGCCACATCTGCTGTGGGCTCTGACCACATCCTGTTTTGTTCTCCCCCAGGCGGTGACAGTGCCCAGGACTCTGATGTGTCCCTCACAGCTTCTAGAGGTGAGACCTGGAGGGCCTGAAGTGGAAGGGGTGGGGCAGAGGGGACAGGACTGGGTACTGGGGATTCTTTGGGACACTTTGAGCAGCGGTGGACTGTTGAGAATGTCACCACTTACAGCCACTAACCTGAATTTGTTCATGATTATTTTCTTCTACAGCGTGAGACAGCTGCCTTGTGGGGACTGATGATGCGAGATTTGTTCCTGCCCCCACTTTGTGACACAGGACCCTCTGAGCTCTCCTTCTGCAAAGGGCATCTGAGTGTGTCTGCGTTCCTCTCGCATCATGTGAGGACCTGGGAGACTGCCCGCCCCCTGCCCTCCACGCCCCCTCCCCACACTGACCGAGTCTCTTCCCTGACCCACTGTCCTGTTCCCGCAGAGGCTGTTTCCATCCCCGCCTTTATTTCATTTTACACTGAGCAGCAATTTGTTACTTCCTGTTGAAATAAGAATCTGGCTATGAATTTGTTTTTTCATTTCTTGCTATGAACGGTTGATGGGTTAATTAAAGGACAAAATCCTAAGTTTGAAGGGAAATAAATGGAAGCACTGAGAACCTTCCAGAATCCATGTGTTTGCTGTGCTGAGTCTGTCGCAGGTGGAGACAGGAGAGGTTGTGAGGACCGAGCGTGGACGCAGCCTGAGCCCAGTCGGGGCTCAGTGCATCGTGGGCTCTGACGTGGTCACTCCTCGGCGGGGTCACCTCTCTGCCCCTTTGTCCTTGTCCCGTCAGTAGAACCTTGTCCCACCAGGACCTGTGATCACAGGGAACTCGAACATCACCCAGGTCTGGTCTTGTCAGTGACGGCTTCGTGTGGCCGGGTCACCAAGGCTCAGGCCTGGCCCGGCCCTCAGCCCCCATCTTCTGGGTGTTCACTGTTGTTTCTATACAGGAATATGACTGTGTTTGTTCTCATTACGAGTCCTGGTGTCATTCTCCTCTGGGTGTCCCCTGTCTGTTAGTAGCAGGAGGTGTTTTGCCTGTCATTGTCCCCACAAGGCCAGGAGGACCCTGCACATAGGAGTCTGGTTTGAGAGAAGAATTTTCAGACTCATCCAGCTCTCGCCTTTTTCTAGGGCTTGATGGTTCTTTCCTTCTTTTCCCAAAGTGTCAGAGGAACCAGATTCTGGAATGAGCACAGGAGGGATCCTGTGAATTCCCATCTTAGATAAGTTCTTGCTGGAATTCTGCTCTGCTCGTCGCCCTCTCTCCCTGCCCTGAGCTCTAGTGCTGGCTCCAGTCCAAACTCGGGTTGATGAAGCAGAGTCCACTGTATATTTGGTTGGAGAATAGGATCCATAAGTTGGGGCTCACTGTTTCCTGAAGAGAAAAATATAACTGAGGTGTGGTGTGTAGGAGGGCAGGAGTGGGAGAAAGAAGGGGGGGGGGGAGAGCAGCAACTGTGAGAAAAGTGGAGGTGGCCCTGATGCCAGTGTGAGGGGACTTGGTGCTGTAGCTGCCACACAACAGCATTTGACCCGAGGCTACATTAATAAAGACACTGTCTCTAGAACAGGGAGGCACTGTCACTGATCATTCAGTGACGTTAGCCGTGTGCCAGATGTGTGACAGTGTCTGCATCTGGGAAACATCACTGAAGTAGAGTCAGAGAAAAGGCTGAACTTGGGGAGCATCTGTTCCAGTGGGAAGAGACAGTCTATGTCCTTCCTATAAGCACAGTAAACGAGGAGGGTGTGTATGTTAGAAGGAGAGAAGTGTTCCGGGAAAATGCAGTGGGGAAGGGAACCAGGGTGTGGGGTGTGGGGCCAGGGAAGACGGCTGTTTTGATTGGGGTGCTCAGGGGGCCTCACTGGGAAGCTTACCTTGAGGGAAGATGTGAAGGACACAAGGAATTACCCACGAGGACGTCTGGGCATGTTCTTTCCAGGCAGGGGACCTGCAGTGGGAGTGCCCTGGGGCAGGAGTGTGTCTGCTTTCTGGGAAGAGCAGGGAGGCCAGGGTGGCTGCAGCAGAGAGTGATGGAGAAGAGAGAGGTGCGGCTCGACCACGTGGCCGGGAGGATGGTAGAGGGCAGTGACCTGTGCTCGGAGTGAGGTGGGAGGTACAGGACAGTTAGGAGCAGAAGGGGACATGGTGTGACCTCCTTTCAGAGGACGGCTGGGGCTGCGGTGCTGAGGACAGACTTGGGGGAGGGAGGCCGTCGGGAAGCCGGAGGAATCTGCAGGGTTCCAGGCTGGACATGCTGCCACTGGGGGTGAGCGGTGGGAATAGTGGTAGTGGGGTTCTGGGTACGTGCTGAAGGTGGACATTACAGCATTTCCTAATGGGTGAGTCTGGGGCGTGAGAGTCAAGGACACCCAACAATCAGAGGATATAAGTAGAAAGATGGAGGTGCTATTAGCAGAGATGGGGAAGGCTCTGGAAGGAGCATATCTGAGGGGTGGGGGGCCTCACAGACATTCATTTTAAAGATGCTGGAGCTGAGATGTCTGTTAGAAATACAACTGAGATCATCGGACTGGCAGTTGGACAGATGAGTCTAGAGATTAGGGGAAATGTCTGGGCTGAAAAATAGACTTGGGAGGTGACACATATAAATGATATTTGAAGCCTTAAGCACTGATGAGGTCACCAAGGGAGTGATGGCCATAGAAGAGAAAGGAACAGGGCTGAACCCTGGACCCCCCAGTGCTGTGATCTGATCAGACCACACACCCGGCAGACGGCACAGTTCTGGCCCCATGTCGATGAGGCGCGTAGACCAGCGAGTCCCAAACTTCCCTGGGCACAGGGATCCCCTGGACATCTTGTTAAGACTCAAAGTCTGGAGCAGAGCAGAGACTCTGGATTTATACGGAGGTTGGTGGTCCTGCTGGTCTTCAGATCACACTTTTAGTAGCAAGACCATCACCAGGATTCCCACAGGGCTGTGCCTCAGCCTCACCTGCAGTTGTTACAGAAGCGACTCCTGGGCTTGTGTCCTGTTCTCTGAGACGGTGGGTCTGGGGGAGGCCTGAGTTCTGTAACAACCCCACAAGCTGTCCTGGGGCTCAGCCACCTTGGAACCTCTGAGGTCAGTGATGGGGCTCAGGGTGGACAATGGTCTTAAATAACCTTTTAAGGTGTTTTGCCTCAGAAAGTGGAGGACATATATCCTCTATTATGAGACGTGATGTTGGGAGTTACGTGTTCTCTCTACCACGGGGGAGAGTCAGGTGGGAGATTTAGGAGTGGGTCACAGGTCAGTGTAATAAAATCTCTGAACACTCGCTCCTAAAACTGTTCCCCAGATTGATTTCTGGGAGCAAACAATGGAATCCAAATTTTTTCTAACTTAAACATACACACACACATGCACACACGCACATGAAGTCAGACAATTAAGTTTGGGAACTCATCCTAGAAAATGTGCTACTCACTGCTGAATATCACTACGGTTACCTTCGAAGTACTCCCCTTCGGCAGCTATACACCGATGTCAGCACCTAGTCCACCCTTCAAAGTAATTTTAGAACTCTTTTTCTGGAATGGCCATCAGAGCTGTCGTCGTATTACCCTTGATGTTCTGAATGTCATCAAATGTCTTCCTTTCAATCTTTCCTTGATCTTCGGGTAAAGAAAGACGTCATTGGGGGCCAGGTCAGGTGAGGAGGGAGGGTGTTTCCATACAGTTATTTATTTACTGGCTAAAAACTCCCTCACAGTCAGTGCTGTGTGAGCTGGTGCATTGTCGTGATGCCAGAGCCATGAATTGTTGGTGAAAAGTTCGCGTCGTTTTCATCTAATTTTTTCACTCAGCCTTTTCAGCACTTCTAAATAGTAAACTTGGTTAACTTTTTGTCCAGTTGGTACAAAATCATAAGGAATAATCCCTCTGATAGCAAAAAAGTTTAGCAACATCGTTGCAACAAGTTCACTAACTTGTTGCAGAGGTTGTGCGAATTTGCCTGCGCCTGTGTGTGTGTGTGTGTGTGTGTGTGTGTAAAACATTCTGGCAAAATACTATTTTGGGGAGGCCACAGAACACACTTGAGCCCACGCACCAGGACCTGACCCACAGTCCCCCCAGGTCAGGTCCCATGTGGGAATCACTGCCTCTGCTGCTGGCACACGTGTCACTTCTCACACCACTGACATCCATGTGGACCCCGGACCCTGTGGCCCTGACTGCTGTCACTGCTGCTCCAGGCAGTTGTGTTGTTACTGCCAGATGTGTTCTGCTCGGTTCCAGCCTGTGTTACCACATCCTGAGTCAGAGTCTGGCATGTGGTCACCTGATGGTGGAACCTCATGCCGTGTCCAGCTGCAAAAATGTTGGGGACAGTGGTTTACCTATGATGGAGTGAAGTGGCCTCTGCCTCCCACCAAGACTCTACATGTGGAATTTTCCTAATGTAGGAAGAGAGTTCAGGTGTTCAAGGTGAGGGATATAAAAAGAATGACTAATTTCAGTTCTTGGAGCAAAGATCTGAGACTAGAACTTTCTCTGGTTCTTTGGAGGCACTCAGGTTTGGCTGGGAGAACAGGGACTAATAATTGACATCCAAGGGGGAGGTTGACTTGCTCCCTCTTACTCTTTCTTTGTGAGATGGTGAGGGATTTTTTTTCTCCACTGAACCAATTCTCTGATTCTCAGATACAACCTGTGTGTCCTACACTTCAGCTGAACTCTGACACCACCTACCTGGAGTTACATCAGACCCCACGGGTTACGGGCTCCGTCCCACAGGCTGCCCTCACTTCAGACACAAGTCACAAGTTTCAGGTCCCCCTCATGTTACCTGCACTTCTGTCTGACGTGGCTACTAAGTTGGGGGTCCCCCATTTCAAGTTCAATAATTTGCTAGAACAACTCATAGGACTCAGGAACATGCTAAGCTTACTGTTACAGTTGGTTATAAAGGATACAAGTGAGCACCAGATGAAGAGGTCCGTAGGGCGAGGTCTGGAAGGGTCCCCAGCTCAGGAGCCTGTGTCACTGAGGTGGAGTGTGTCACCCTCCCAGCCTATGGATGTGATGAGCAATTCGGCAGCTCTCTGAATTCTGTCGATTTAGGTGTTATTTTTTAATGTAAGTCTCATGACATAGGCCTGATTGGTTAAGTTATTGGCCATTGGTGACTGAACTCAACCTCCAGCTCCTCTCCCCAGAGGTCAGGGAGTGAGGCTGAAAGTTGGAAACTTCTAATCATGGCTGGTCTTTTTGGTGATGATCCCCCATCACGAAGCTCTCTAGGACCCCTCAGCCAAAGGTCGTATCATCCCAAAGTCACTCTTCTCACTCAGGAGGTTTAAAAGGTTTTAGGAGCTCTGTATCAGGAACTGGGAACTGAGATCACATTTTTTTTATTGTATCACAGGTTTTTGACCACAGATCCATTTCTAACAAAAGGACCATAACAGTTAAAAAATGCTGGCACATTACAGGAGTCCATTCAGTTATTAACAATTAGTCCAGTCCAGTGTCCTATTGAAGATATTTACATGCCTAATAAATTTACAAAAATTGCTCAATGTTTTAGTCAGAGAGGAAATTCAAATTAGCTATAATAGGATATCATTGCACACCTCTCAGCATGGCTAAAATGAAAAAGTCAGACAATATCAATTGTTGGCAAAAATTTAATTATATCTCATATATTCCTTGGGAGAGTAAATTGATTCAAGTACTTTGAAAAATTCTTTGGCCGTCCATTCTGAAGCCAAACGTTCACTCGCCCTATGACCCAACATTTCCTCTCCTACTTATATACCTAATAGACATGCTGCATGTGTGTGCCAGAATTTATGAAAAAATCGTTCATAGCAGCACGATTTGTGAAATCTGGGCATAACACAAAAGTCCATGAACATCAGAGGACAGATGTGTGGTCCTGTTCATATAACGGACCCCCTGTAGCCGTGGGAATGAAGAATCTACAAAAACACACCGTCTTAGGGGTGAGACCTGGGGACGTAATGTTGAGTGAGAGGCAGATACCGAGGGGTTTCCCCTGTAATATTCCATTCTACCAACACCTGACAAACTCAGCTCTGCTGTTAAAAATCAAGCTAAGAGCTACTTGGGGAGAGGCTGGTTAATGACTGAACATGTCTCAAGTGGGTTTCCTGGAGCTGGAAATGTTCCTTGGTGTGGGTGTTGTTTATCCCAACATTCACTTTGGGAAAATCCACTGTACACTTATGATTCGTCCACCTCTTTCTATGGGTGTGTTAACCTAAAAATAAAAAGGCTTTCAAAGTGAGAAGCAAGAAGCATTTGAAATTTAGAGGGGGGAAAAAAGAATAGCTATTTGGGAAGCATTGATTCAGACAGAAACGCACAGAATATTCCAGTTAGGAAGCAAAAGCGATGGGTGTTTATGAGAAAGGGAAGGGGAACAATTCCATCAATAGAAGGAAGGCATTTCTATTGGTGCGAATAACCACACAGTGAGGCTAATTCTAAGTAATCAAACTTTTCGGTTCAGCAGTCAGAATCACTGCTTTCCTGTTATCTTTGCAAGCAGTTCTTTGGGACATAATGTTGCTTTAGGCCCAGTGTAAAGTTTATTTGCCCGGTTTTAATGTCTCAAAGCAGTTCCTCTGGGATGGCAGCTCCACTCCAGTGTAAAGTGGCTCTGTTTAATATTTTTTTTTGACATTTCCCTCATTTTGATCAACATCTTTCCTTCAAAGTGTCACTGATGAATCACTGGAAAGCAGCACTGATCGGTCAGTAAAGTGTCCTTGGCCCTCCATTGTTAGGACGGCTCATTTTCAGGGTGTCGTGGCACTGTCAGTCTCTCATTGCGAGGAAAAGTCATTCCTGGTATGTCATGTCCCACGATGGAGGGAAAGTCATTTTCTTTGTTCTTAGGAACTTTAGCTACATTGGAGCAGCAAGAGCGCCAGCACAGAGGAAGGCTTTGCTGTCTTGTTCCTTTAAGGGCAGACATCGTCTGTAGTTTCTTGAGGTTTTTAATATAAAGTCTCACAGGCCTTAGTGAGCATTTCAAAAATGTTGAACAACTGTTATCAGAGTGGTGTCCTTATAACATCAAGACAAGTGAAAAGAGTTTAGAACAGCAAATATTTTATAATAGCAAATAAAATGTTAAGTTCAATTTGAAGAATAGATTTGAACCAAGAGGCAAAGCCTGAGGGCAGTTAGTTGAAGGTTAAAAAACCTGAGGTGTCAGTGGGCACTGTATTTAGTCATTTGGTTGTGCCTGGATTTTATTTAGTTCTGTCTATTTTCCAGAGGCGTTTCATCCAAGTACAAGAGGTATTAACAACAGAGCAAAGCCCACATGCTCAGCTAGGAGCTGGACAAGAGCAATTCTACTGCCTAATACAACTCACACAAGGGAATTTAAAGATTTTTCCTGGTCGGCTTTGTTTTAGTGGTAGATACAGCGATTTTCTCCAAGGTTTTTGATATGTTGATAATCATGTATGTTTCCATTTTAATACCTGCCCAAGGAAAAAGTATTCTTTCAAATCTGGTGCCTTCACGGGGGCTGACATCGCCAGGCATGAGACGTCCTTGTCTATGTGTGTAATTAGGGTGCATTTGGACGTGTGAAGTAGGTTTAAAGATGATGCCCAATGTTATCTGCCCAGATAGAAACTAAGGGGAAAAAGCAAACAACAGCTATTACAGTGAGTGGCTGACCTCTCATAGTTTTGTGAGATCAGAAGGAACTAAAGTGAGAAGAAAGGTAGGGGAACTATACAGGCTTGGCCCGCAATCTTGGGTTAGCTTCCACAACAGATGTGATCTGCTTCATTTCCCACTCATTTTAAATTTCAAATGTTCTGTTGGTTGAGCTGTTCAGTTTGGTGCAAGAGCTTTCTTTAAATTAGGAAACATGAGTCCAAGAGTCAACACCTTTAAATTGGGTCAAACGTGGATTAGTTAAGAGGGCCTGAAATCTGGAAGCATCAGGTAGGAAGAAAAAGATAAATGCTTTAATTTTGTTTACAAAGGTATAATTTACCAAATTGCTGTAGGTCATAGGTAACTTAAGAAAAAATTTTCTTGTACTTGGAAAACAGATTAAAAACCAGTGATATAGTAGATTTTTTGAGTGAGTGCCTGGATCGTGTCTCATGAAACTGAATAATGGAAGCACGGACCAACGAGAGGCAAGGAGTTGTAAAAGAGGATAGTTTATAAAAAAGCAAAGGATCAGAGCTCCCGAGCAGGATGTGGTTCCGAATGGGGTGCTGTCATGTGGGGTGTCATGCGGAGTCTCTGGTCCCACTCCCCACACAAGAATGCAGGATATGGTGAGGCCAAAAAGGAACACCCATGGAGCCGTAGATAGGGGAGTCATACCACTATATTATCGCTGGTGGCCGCAGGAAACACAGGAAGCAGGATCCACACAATCCGCAGTCAGCCATTCACTTTTCTGCCTGCCAACCAGCCAACCACCAACACGGTCATGGCAGTTACATCAGCAGCCAATTGGCCAACCAGGTACAGCCAATGGCCAACCACCATAGCTGATGGCCATCCAATCACAGTGGATGGTCATTCACTACCCGAGCCAGGACCCATCCACGTGAGGCCGAGAGCCTAGAAACTGCTCTCTGGGACTCTGTCCCCTCAAACATAGATGGCAGATGGATATATTTTGTATAATTAACAATTATGCAACATCTGTTTACTTTGTTTCTACCTGCTTCCTTAGATTATAATCAGAAATTTGGGTAGCGATTTTACAAACCGAAGATACAAATTAGAATGTAGTTTTGAGAAGCAATACCTAGAAACAAACCTACCTAGCGACAAGGTATTTGGCCCTCAAGAACCCAGCTACAAAGAAAGGAAGAGCAGAAGCATCAACTTGCACATCACAAGAGGCACTAAGGAGAAGCAGCTGAAGCCCCAGCGGACCATTAGGGTAAGTTGTATGAGTTAGGAAAGTGCCAAGGCAAGCAAGCTTTGCCGATATCACAGTCCCATGGAAGCACTGATGTATTACAATGTTATTCAGTAATCGATGTTCATGGTAAAATTCTTAAAACACGCACACATGACTAAAACCAGAAATCAGTATATTTTTCTTTACAACCCTTGTTTACTTTTGTTAAAAGATAAATTGAGGCATATTAATTTTAAGAGTTTATTTGAGCAAAACTCAATACTCAATTGCAACTGGGCAACACCAACCAGGGAAGTGGCTAAGAATGTTTCACCAATAGGGTCTCTGGGAGAGACGTTTCTGGAGACAGGTGGATGCAAAGCAAGGACATTATTGATTGGCTACAGCATTAGATCCGAGCTGTCTGTTGTGATTGGTTGTCCTTAGGTTTCGATTTTATATAAGCTGGCGTTGCTCTGGTTGCTTCCATAAGCTGCCCAGTCATTCAAGCCTCCTCCTCCTAACGGCCACTTGATAAATCAATGGAACACTTTTCAATGTGTTAAAGTTCTTTTATTTAGAAATAAGACTGAATAAAGCATATGCTAGTGAGATGGTTCTCTACCATCAAAGACACCAGCCGGCAAACCAGAGGAGCTAGAAACAGTTTATTCTTACCATATCAGGCCATTTATGGTTTTGTTGTTTTACTTGATAACCAGAGGAAAATTAGAGATGATGAGTCTTCTCAATTGTCATCATTAAGTCCCAAGATGTTTCGAGTCCCTTCATCTAGATTTACTGCAAACGGGAGTGGAATGTTTCCTTTTCTTCTTTTCTTACATTGTTTGTCCTTTGCAGTAGGCTGGGATAAACTTGCTTTATGACCACGTATCATGTTTAAACGTTTCATGTTTAATTGAAATAGAGGATATGGCTTTTGTAAAAGCTAGCTGTTGGCTGCAGTGATGTTTCTTTAACAAAAAAGTCTGTGGTGATTAATTCAACAGTTACCTGGTGTGCTGTGAAAGGCCAGGAAATGGTACTTTAAATCTGCAAAGATTTGATAGCGCTCTTTAAGGAAATTATGGAGTCAGTATGCTCTGTGAAGCAACATACATTCTCTGTGAGCCTGAGTGTGAAAACAGAATAGTTTTCATTTTATTTATGATTGCCATGCCTGGCTTCCATTTCAGCAACCTCAATTAGTGTATTTCTGATTTCCTGTGTGACTAATGGTTTTACCCCAAAGATTACTCTGTATAGAAAATAAGAGGAAACGAAGGCAGTGTTCTTAAAGGAATGTTTAAACTACTCCTCCCTACCGTACATAACCTCTATGTTGTAAAATAAAATGGATATGGGGGGAGAGAAGGACATATTATCTTGATTCACATTTTTGGCCCTAAGGACAGGAGCTCTTTGCTCTTGATAGAGGAAGTCTGAGAGTCAAACTTTCATGAGCAGTTGGTCAGAGAGTGGTTCCCCCTGCAGGATTTTAGGTAGAAATTGGTATTCTCTTTGTTTGCTGAAGGTATTTTTCTCAAATTGGAATAAACCTGATATATGATTTGATAAAAAGTTACCTAGTTTATTCATTCTAGCTGTTGGGTCCTCCCCCAATGTAGGAGTCTCACTTTCCTCAGTGTTTTGGGGTTATTCCCATTTATCTTTTATGTGCTCTGGGCTCCTGATTAGATAGATGAAGTATTGTCTGGTCACTGTCTTGGCTTCTAAGTTATACACGATATTTAGCTAATACTATCCTTTATCATTACCTTACGTAATAGCTCACAGAGCGTACTTTAGAAACATATGTAATGTTTATATATAACAGTATTTCCTTTTACCTTTTGATGCAGATATGGCGTAATGCCATAGAGTTTCGGACAGAATGGGGAAGAGGAAAGGTAGACAGCCTTGCAATTTTTCCAAAGCCATTTCTATCACAGGGAATTCTCCTGAGACCACAGGTTTATTTGATTGTATGTATGCAGAGAATTCCTAGTCGGTTACTTCATTAAGGGCTGTAGAACCTGGAAAAAGTTTTTCAGATTAACATTACCTGTTTAAAAAAAAAAATTTTTTTTTATTCTGGGTTTGATATACATCCTTCTGGCTTTTCTCATTAAAAAACCAAAATGTATTGTTTAGATAGATTTTGTTTTTTTTTCCCTTAAGAAACACAATCAGCGTCTTCCACAGTTTTTGGAGTCAGTAGAATGAAATATTACAAGATGTGCTCAAAAACTGTTTGATAAAAATAAGGTGGTCTTTTAAACTGATTTTTCTTGGCATTATAATATCTTATATTGAAGTTATGAAATGAAGCCACGAGTAACCTATATCAGCCACATGAAAGGGACGTAAAACTAGAAAGATACTAAAGTACACAAAGTCTAATTCATCTTGGGAAAACACAGTTCAAATTTTAAAACATTTGGCCCTGAATCATGTTTTATTTATGATAAACATAGTCTGGGTAATTTATGATAAACAGAGTCCCAGGGAGCAGTTTCCAGGCTCTCGGCCTCACATGGAGGGGTGCTGGCTTGGGTAGTAGATGGCCGTCAGCTGTGGCTAGTTGGCCGTCAGCTGTAACCAGTTAGCCAATTAGCCACTGATATAACTGCCGTGGCTGTGCTGGTTGTGGGGGTCAGTCGGTTGGCAGGCAGAGAAGTGGACAGCATGTTGCAGGTCGTGTGACTCCAGCCTCCAGTGAGAGTAAAGGGCCACCAGTGAGACTATAGTGGTCTGACTCCCCTACCTATGGCTCCATGGGTGTTCCTTTTTGGCCTAGCCATATCCTGCATTCTTATCTGGGGAGCGGGACCAGAGACCCCACAGGCCGCCCCGCATGACAAATGGTGCAGCGAGCAGGGTATGGTGCCGGCCAAAACTTACCGAAGGATGGTGGAGTGGTTTGTGCCTGTGAGAGCTCAGCTTCGGGAGGCCTGCCGGCGCCAGGAGCGGGAGGCGCAGTCCGCCTGGGAGACTCAAACCTCCAGATGGCACACCACCCTCTTGGCCATGGAAGGCGTTGTCCTCCTTTTGTTCATCTGCTTCTGCTGTAGGCTCCGAGGATTGTGGACATTATACACCGAGGTCTCCACCCACTCAGACACCTGGCACGGCGAGCAGGATTCTGGCCAGTAGGAATGGAGTCTGACTCTGGGCAGGAAGACAGGTGGCCCCCACACAGTGTGTGGTGCCCAGTGGCCACCGTTCTCAGGAGTTGGATCCCCGTGGAGGGGTGGGAGGACATGGATGGCTCTCCAGCCAGTGTGGAGAGGGCCCTGCAGGCTCTGGCTGAGCGGTTGCCAGAGGAGGCGAAGGCTACAGCCGGCCGCGTGGGCTGGATGTTCCTCACGGCCTTGAGTCTCAACACGGAAAATGCGCATAGTAAAATGGCTCAGGTGCTGGACCAGGTGTCCTGGTTAGAGGCGCTGGAAGCTCAGGTCCACCTGTTAGAAGAGGTGCCCCACAGTGGAGACTCAGAGGCAGAGGCTGAGGAAGCGAGTGGAGACAATGTAGCTCCCAAACCCCAACCCCAGCCAATCTTGAAGCAAAGGGTAAACCATGAACAACCTTTGGGCCCTGGAGGCATTGCTGCAGGCAACCCAGCTGTGACTGAGTTCACAGCCTACACCCCTTACAGTCCCACTGAGTTGCAGGAGCTGGGGAGGCAGTACAGACAGAGCCCTGGAGAACCAGTCTCGGCTTGGCTAGTACGTTTATGGGATGAGGGGGCAGACAACATTCTCCGCTCCCCAGGTGAGATGGAAAAGCTAGCCTTCGTGACGGTGCATCCGTTCCTGTGACAAAGGTTACAGAACTGCCATAGGTTGGCCCAAGACAAGGGCAACCATTCTCTAATGGAGTGGCTCACTGCTGCGGTACGCACAGTATGGGGACAGGCTGGTGAGCTGCCAGACACTGTGAGTCAATGGCAGTCATATACGGAACTTACTCAAATCATCCGTGAAATGGGTATGAGATAGGCTATTTTCAACCCTAATATGCGGAGGCCAGATGACGAGCTTTTTACAGCCAGCATGAGAGATCTGGTTTTGGATACTGTACTTGTGAGTGCTTTTGGATCCTTGGTTGCCATTCTTACGCCTATGTGGGGCGGCGGCTCCATGAAGTTACAATTGCCATGGCCACCCTAGGGGATGTCGAAAGCTGGAGGCAAAGGAAGTTAAGACAGGAGGTCCGAGCAGTCGAGACCTGGAAGCCCAAATCAAAAGTCAAGGTGCGAGGTCGCGGGCCTCAGAGAGTAACACGCGCACAGATGTGGCATGATCTCGGGGCAGCAGAGGTCGATCGGGAAAAAATAGACCGACAACCCAATGCACTCTTGTTGGAACTTTGGAAACAGTTGCATCCGAAACAGCAATTCCGGAGAAGCCTAAAGGAGAAGTCTGGGAAAGAGGGACCCATGTCCCTCCAGGGCTTCATGAGGCCGCTTGAGGCAGACTCCTTTCAGCTTGATTAGGGGTGGGGCCAAGGTGCCCTGTCAGAGGGGACCAGCAGGGACCAGAGGGCCCCCGTGGAACTGTCCATACATTCGTCGCCTTCTAATGTGCAGAGGATTTTGGCCCTAGTGGACACTGGCACAGACTGCAGTCTTGTTTATGGGAACCCAGAACTGTTCCCCGGACCAGCAATCTGCATTGATGGCTACGGGGCAAAGACTGTGACTGTGAAAGCTGTTTCCTTACCACTGGGTATAGGAAGGCTTCCACCTTGTACCTACAAGGTTTATGTCTCCCCCGTTCTGGAGTATATTCTGTGGGTGGACGTCCCACATGGCCTCAGCTTATAGACGTCGGTGGGAGAGTTCTGTCTCCGGATCCAGGTGGTAAAAGCGGTGACTCGTGGGCATGCTCACCACCCTCCTCAAGTGTTGCCACAGCCCCGGCGTGTGGTTACAGTGTGACAGTACCATCTGCCAGGAGGACAGGAGAAGATTGGTTGTACAATATTGCAATTGGAGAAGGCACATATTTTGACGCCAACACACAGTCCCTTTAACTCCCCAGTATGGCCTGTCAAGAAGCAGATGGGACCTGGCAAATGACTGTGGACTATAGGGAGTTAAATAAGGTGACGCCACGTTTGCATGCAGCAGTACCTTCAATTCACGATTTGATGGATTGTCTGACTGTCCGCCTGGGAATGTATCACTATGTAGTGGACTTGGCCAATGCTTTTTTCTCCATTGACATTGCACCCGAGTGTCAAGAGCAGTTTGCTTTTACTTGGGACAGGCGGCAGTGGGCAGTGGACTTGTCCTTCAGACAAGGATACTCGCACAGCCCCACTATCTGCCATGGGCTCGTGGCCCAGGATTTGGCACAGTGGGATCACCCGTCCTCTGTGGCCTTGTTTCATCAACATTTCATGTTGATATTTTATTAGCATCTGATTCTCTTTCAGCTTTAGAGCAAGCAGCTCCCACTCTTCTCTGCCACCTGAAGTCACGTGGCTGGGCGGTGAACGAGGAAAAGGTCTAATGCCCTGGCTTATCCATCAAGTTTTTAGGTGCTGTGTGGTCCGGTAAGACAAAGGTCTTACCTGAGGCAATTATTGACAAAATATAAGCCTTTCCCCGGCCGATCAAGGTCGCCGAACTGCAGACGTATTTGGGTCTGCTAGGATATTGGCGGGTGTTTGTACCCCATTTAGCACAAATGGCAAGGCCCTTGTACAACATGATAAAAAAGGGGGCCTCATGGGATTGGACAGAGGCTATAGAGCAAAGCTTCGTTGTCACAAAACGGGCAGTGAAGCAGGCACAGGCTCTGTAAGTAGTGGACCCTGGCCGCCCATTTGAACTTGATGTTCACGTAACCCAAGAGGGGTACTGTTGGGGCCTCTGGCAACGGCAGGAGCATCTCTGGTTGCCAGTGGGATTTTGGTCCCAATTGTGGAAAGGAGCAGAGGTCCGCTACTCTCTAATAGAGAAACTGCTGACTGCTGTGTATGCAGCCCTAGTGGCCACAGAAGCCATCACAGGAATGGCATGGGTGTTGGTTCGAACAACATATCCTGTTCAGGGGTTGGTCCGTACATGGACCTAGGGACCCAAAACAGGAGTGGTACAGACCACCACCCTCGCCAAGTGGGTTGCCTACTTGGAGCAACGTAGCACCCTTAGTTCAAGCCCGTTGAGCACAGAGTTACAACAGGTTCTGGGGCCTGTGGAGCTTGTAGCCCAGGCTGAGCCAAGCGCTCTGCCTAGAGGGGAGGACTTGGAGCCCTTGCCCTACAAAGAAGGACAGTCTCAAGTACTTGAGGATGCCTGGTTTACCAATGGTTCTAGCTGAGGAGCTGCAGCCATTTGGACGGTTATTGGTGTGCAGCCCCAAACAGACACCATTTGGTTTGATACTAGGATGGGCCAGAGTAGCCAGCGGGCTGAGCTACGGGCTGTGTGGATGGTAATCAGCCACGAGCCCGGGCCACTAGTTACTTGTACTGACAGCTGGGAGGTGTTCCGGGGCCTAATGTTGTGGCTCCCTACATGGAAACACCAAAACTGGTTGGTAAGACACCATCCACTGTGGGGTCAAGCCATGTGGCAGGGCCTCTGGGACCTAGGGCAGAGAAAGGAGGTGACCCTAAAGCATGTCATAGGTCACTCCCCTGTAGTGTCCCCAGGTAATGATGAAGCAGATGCCCTAGCATGGGTCTGATGCTTAGAACGTGCTCCTGCCACAGATGTGGCCCATTGGCTGCATAGGAAATTGCAGCACGCTGGAAGCCGAACCATGTGGCAGGTGAGCAGACGCTGGGGTCTGCCTTTGAAATGGCAGGAGATAGCAGATGCCTGCTATGATTGTGCCGTCTGTGCCCAGGACAGGCCCCAAAGGCGGAGGCTCCCCTGGGAAACACAGCAGATTACGCGAGGGAGGGTGCCCCTCACTCGCTGGCAAGTGGATTACATTGGACCCCTGCCTAAGGCCCGCAATGCGATGTATGCCTTCACAGCAGTGGACACTGCTACGGGGTTGATGTTTGCTTGGCCGGGTCTGGCTGCGGATCAGCGGTATACAGTGGTCACTCTTACATGGCTGTGCGCCCTCTATGGGCACCTCCAAGTCATTGAAAGTGACAGGGGTACCCATTTTATGGGGCAAGAAGTGCAGCGCTGGGCTGCCAGTTTGGATGTACAGTGGTTGTTTCATACCCCATGTAACCCACAAGCAGCTGGCATGATTGATTACTACAATGGCCTTTCGAAGCAAGGCCTCCGGGTGTCAAAACACCTTCCCATGATGCGTGACTGGGCCTCGCGTCTGTGGGACGTCTTGAGAATCCTGAATGAAAGACCACGGAAGGGAGGGCCTACACCAGTAGAAGCTCTGCTGCTTTGAACGGCCCCTCCCATTCAATTACAAGTTACCACCAGTGAGACTCTGTTAAAGCCAGGCTATGGCAGAAATGGAAACATTTTGCTCTCAGCACCCACATGCTTGAAGCAGGGGAATGACAGCAATGGACTTGGTCCTAGCAGGTCAAAAGCCTCCACTGTCGGTGGTTGGGCCTAATAGCCCCATGGGGGGCCAGTTTGACTCATGATTTGCAAGTGATGCCAGGGGTGGTGGCTGAGTGGCCACCGCAAGTGACTGTAGTATAAGGAGGTCCTGACACCGGGATGATTTTGCGGGGGAACCTATGTGCTCTCACTATGGCCTATTATAGGGTCACCTGTTCTGCTACATGTTGAAACTACGCAAGGGACCCCAAGCACTGCCATAAAGGTCTGGTACCACAAACCGGGAAAGGTGCCACTGGCAGTGACCCTCCTTTCCCAGGACAAAAAACTAGCACGTGTCTTCCCAGATGGAAAGGATTTGCCATTGTTGATTCCTAACACTACTGTTTCTTTCTGTCGTAGGTGCCAGTAGGCTAATATAGCACAGGAACCCTCGCAGAAGACGCTTGTCGCGTAGATTGTGAGGCGAGACCCTGTATGGGTGGTGTGTGGGGACAGAGTCCCAGGGAGCAGTTTCCAGGCTCTCGGCCTCACATGGAGGGGTGCTGGCTCGGGTAGTAGATGGCCATCAGCTGTGGCTAGTTGGCCGTCAGCTGTAACCAGTTAGCCAATTAGCCACTGATATAACTGCCATGGCTGTGCTGGTTGTGGGGGTCGGTCGGTTGGCAGGCAGAGAAGTGGACAGCATGTTGCAGGTCGTGTGACTCCAGCCGCCTGCGAGACTATAGTGGTCTGACTCCCCTACCTATGGCTCCGTGGTCTTCTTTTTTGGCTTCACCATATCCTGTGTTCTTATGTGGGGAGCAGGACCAGAGGCCCCGCAGGCCTCCTCGCACGACAAATGGTACAGCGAGCAGGGTCTCTCGCACAACACTCGGGTAGTAGATGGCCATCAGCTGTGACTAGTTGGCCGTCACTGTTACTGGTTAGCCATTAGCCACTAACATAACTGCCATGGCTAAACTAGCAAGCATGGATTACAGACAGACGCGGATTGCAGTTAGCAGGAGAGATTGGTTGGCAGAAAAGCTGATGGCGGTGTGGATCGTGTGGCTCCTGCTTCCTGTGTCTCCAACCCAGCCGCCAGCGAGACTATAGTGGTATGAGTCCCCTACCCATGGCTCTGTTGGGGTTCCTTTTTGGCCTCGCCATCACCTGCGTTCTTGTGCGGGGAGCAGGAGCAGAGACCCTGCGTGACCACATACATATGCATCATGTCCCCCTCTCATGAAAACACACTCTATAAGGGCGGGGTATCACAGATAATTCATTCCTTGGCTGGTGATTGGTTCTGAAAGTATTATGAAAAATTCTTACTCATATTCGCAAGTCGCTACACTGAAATAGCCTTACTCAGGAGTAAGGATGAAAAAGAAACTTCAGAGGCCTCTCTCACAGGTGTCGGAAGGGTTAGTAAAGGGTCTTTGTAGGGCAGTTACTGATCCGCTGAAAACGTAAGAATAGCAGCTGAAAGTTAGTATACTCAGGGAGGGCACGGCAGACCTAGAGCTTGCAGTATTTAATCAGAAACGAAGGCCAGAAGTACAGCATTTAATGTGATGGAAAAACATAAGACATGATTATCTTTGGCAAAGTTTCTTAAATTTCAGCATCTAGTTACACTAATTCTTAATTATTCTTATATTCACTCTTGCTACAAATCTGAGGATAATTCTGTTTGGAAATAGATAAAAATTAAAAAAAAATTCCAACGTATTTGGACTTTGCCAACATGTTTCCTCTTTCCTATTGTCTATTTGTCAGCCTCAATAATCAAAGTCTACTCTGCGTTTATGTTTAGTTTTGGTTTGACAGGTTTATCTACTCAGGTTCTTAACGGCTATGGTATGTGAAATTGAGTAAACCTCCCTGAGCAAGTTCTGGCAGTTTTACACAATCAGGAGCCCATTCACACAAGTAAATGAATTGATCTAGGTATTATGAGGTGAAGAGAAGGGGAACAAAGACATATAAACCAGGTTCCTGCCTAGACAGTATTTTTTTTAATTAAAAAAACAGTTTTTTTTCCCTTCAAATTCCTGGTTTAATAAGGACGTGTTTATTTTGAGAAAAAAGGTCCCAAACATCTGGCTGTTCACAAAAATAACCCACAGTATCAACTTTAGAAAACAAGTCTTAAGACTATTACACTAATTATTTTCCTAGAGGATGCATTTGACATGCCAACTCTCGTTCACAAAAATACATTGTTACATTTGCGTTGAGCAGCCCCACACAGCACGCTCATGTGGGGTGGAACACACATACCTCTAACTCACAGCTGCTCTCAGGTGCGACTCAACTAATGAGACTGCAGGTAGGGAAGCAACTAACTACTGAACTCATGTATGAATGGAAAGAACTGTGCTCCCTGCATAACAACAGATTATTTTGGAGACAGTTGATAAAAACCATACATCCTTTTTATTGTTAAGTCATAAAGAGGTATCAAAATCAAAAGCAAAAATTACAGGGTAAGACTTAACATAACTGCTGGGAGCGTCAAAGGAAGTGAGAATGGGAGGAGGCGCAGGGCAGTCTGAATGAATGAACGTGGGAAGGGCAAGGATGGGGTCACAGTGAGCACGTGCTGAAGATACTAGGGGAGAGGATCTGGTGAAAACTTTGATCTTGGACAAGCGCCTAGGTAAAGAAATAATGGGCCAAGATTTCTAAACCCCACTATGTGCGTAAGAGTCAGCTTTGCCATCGGCGCTGTCTCTGCCATCCTCTCCTTCCTCAGCCTCTTTTTCATCATCGTTGATCAACGCCAGCTGCTCATCCCCCCGATCTTCATTGTCATCATCATGCAGTAGGTCCCCCTCCTCAGCAGAGTCATCTGCACCCCCCTCAGCCTCCATCTTCACATTAGGCTCATCTTTCTTCGGGGAGCTGCTGCTCTGCTCCTCTTCTGACTTGTCATTGTCCATCTCTACTCCTTGTTTGCTCTGTTCCTTTTCAATTTTTTCCAGGCTTTCCAGTAGAGAATCCACTTTTTGTTTTATCTGGGTCAATTCCTTCTTAATGGTCTGAAGGTCATCTCCTTTCAACTTTCCAGACTTGGAAGAAGATCCTCGCTGTCCACTCTGAGAATTGAAGCCACTTTTACACCTCTGTGAGGTGTTTCCTGAGACACGCTGGCGTTTGGAGGGCCCTGCAGCCCGAGCAATAGGAGGAGGAGGAGGAACACGTGCTGGGGAACTGTACATCCTGTCAGAAGAATCCCGTTGAAAGTTATAGTCCAAGGCACAAGAGGAGTCGTACATCTCCGCTGCAGATCGTTTCACACCTGCTCTTCCTCGGTTCACTTTTGGCTCTGCAGCCAGATTAATATCTAAAACCTGGCCAGCAATCATTCTGCCATCCTCTCCTGCCACAGCAGCCCGGGCATTTCTCTCATTAACATACTGAACAAAGGCAAAGCCCTTATGAACAGAGCAACCCACAATTTTGCCATATTTTGAGAAGATTGCCTCCACATCAGATTTCTTCACCACAAGAGTATTGAGATTTCCAATGAATACACGGGAGTTCATGGAGCGAGGATCTGTCTTGTGGGTAACATTCCTGGCCATTGTCTTTGATGATAAGGTTCCTCACAAAGCCAAAAATATGTAGCAGAAGGTCAAAAAAATATCACTGAAGGGGAAAGGATAAGAGATTCGATTCTGAATCTCCTACTCCCCAGTTGTGCGTGAAGAAGCCGACTGCTCCTCGAGGTCGGCAACGCGGTCGCAATCACTCAACCTTCGTCTCTTCACACACACAAAAAAAAAAACAAAAAAAAAAACCCCAAAAATCGACAGTTTGTTTTTAAAAACAAAGATATATATATAATGAAAACTATCATTATTAATAAGCTCTATATACTGGTGGTAAAGGCACATAACCGAAAGATGTAGGAATTCAGAAGAAAGAAATCACATGTAGTGAACGTCATCAGGAACAACAGAGTGTTTAATTTGATTTGGGTCTTGTAGAATTATTGCTTGGGAACAGAGGGTGGAATGAGGAAAGGGAAAACAGTATAAGGATTTTTATTAAGTAAAGCAATAAACGTTTTTCAGAAAAAATATTCATTTAAGGTATGAAGAAGGCTGTAAAGCTTGAAAAGAAATTAAGTCCATGAGGTACATGTCTGTATCTTTCAGGTTTCATAATTTAATGTGCTGGTCTTTAGAAAGGAAAGCCATTGCAGATAAAATTATTCAGCCATATTTTATATAATACTTCAAAAATAACTGGATTTTATTTTGTACTAGGAATGGTAAAATGGCTCCAAAACACGTAGGATGTTGTTCCTTTTACTCTCTCTGGTCATTCAATGATTCTATGTTCTTATATGTTAACACTGTTTATACATAATATTTGATATTTAGTTTCTGTTTTTAATTTTGTAGAACATGACTGCTTCTGATGAGATGTCATTCCTCTCTATCTTGAAAATCTAGGTCTGTCAGTCTTTTGAGAGTACTTTTTACCTGTACATAACCTAATTCTCTTAATGTCTCTTCACTTGGCTGTCTTATAAAGATACCAGCCATTGAAGTTAGGGCCCATCCTAACTCTATTACTCTATCTTAAGTATTTATATCTACATACACCCGATTTCCAAATAAGGCCACATTTTGAGGTTCTGAATGGACATGGATTTTTGGAGGATGCTATTCAATGCATTACAAGACCCGTGTGATTTCTGCCTGCTTTGCTTAATCCCTAAAACCTGATTGTGGTACCCAGTCCCGGTACAGGCGTCCCATCTTGTAGCCCTCAGCTATAGGCCACTTTTCCCTATAGAAGTAACCACCTTTGACACTCCTCCAAGAGACTTCAGTTATTTGTGTTCCACTTCATTACAAACGTAGAATATTCTGTCTATTTTCTTCCAAGCTGTGAATAATAAAATATTGGCAGAGCGGCCATACTTTGAGAACCACTACTCTAGATTTAATTAGCATAGTTTGTCATCTGGGACCTTGGTCTGAGAAGATCTGGACATATATCTGGACATATTTCCCCACATTCCCTCTCAGCTGGAAGGTGAGAGTTTCAAGTTTCTTACGTTCTCTAAACAAGGGCCTTTCCGTCTTAGCATAATAAGCTTCATTGGCTGACAGTCCTCAGAGGAAGTAATATCCTAACTATTCTATGGGAGAAACTCTGTGGATTAGTGGGCTACGCTCAATCTCAATATGTAAAATGGGAAATAAAGAAATTTACAGAATTCTTCCTGAGAAATCCTGTCATTTTTTTTTCAACTTACTATTTTTAATTTAGAAGCTAAATTTTAAGTTTCCTTTTATTTTCTTTCCAGTGTATCTTAACAAACTAAATTTCCACACTGTTAAAAGAGAAACTAAGGTATATTGAAATTTTGAATGGGTTATTTGGACAAACACTGATTTAAATTGGGCAGTATCAAACCAAAAATGGTTAGGAGCCCTCCACCAGTAGGAGATAAGGGAAAGGCTTTTGTAAAGCAGATGGAAACCAAGCAAGGAAATTATTTGGCGATAGCTTAAGCCTTATTGGGTAGACTAGTTGGCTCTTTGTGATTGGTTGGTCTCAAGTTTTTATTACTAAATCTTGAGGCATTTATAGGAATTGACTCTAGCTGAGGTTTCCATTTATATAGACTAACAAGGCATTAGAGCCACCTCAGTCTAATTGCCTCCTGTTTAATTTAATAGTATCTACCCAAAACCCTGGGGCAAGTGGATACCCGAGGCAAAGTAGTTCATGTAGATGAAAATGCAAACAGAAAAGTGCATTAATAAAAACAAAATACCATACCTATTACAAGTATTCACACTTTTGATTTTTTAAACAAATATTTATCAATTATCAACAACACTCTAGGCAATGGGTGTACAGTATTTCACATATATTACTTATTTTAATAACTTATCACAGACGGATGCATCTTACCATCTTATTGCATATTATTCTTCACCATTCCCTACTTGTCACAGCACTTGTGTTTTGTTATTTGCAATTCAAAGTTTCAAGAACGATAATGCTTATTTCTAGGTGCAAGTATTGAGGCTCGGGGAGGCCGAAGGTCATAGAACTATTACAAGGAAAAATCAGAAAAATCTCAGCTATTATGAAACCCAATTTAGTTCTCCTTATATGTATCTCCTTACATGTATCTAGCGAAAGATTATGTAATTCTGTCTTTAAAAATAGTTTTATCTTAGGCAGCTCATAGAATGTTTCAGCCTGAGGTTTGTAAAGTGTGTCCCAAACAAAACTGGCCGGAGAGGACTGTCTTTTTGCTCCACAGGGTTGTTGAATAATTAAGTAACAACTACTTGAAAGATTATATAAAAATTAAAATGAAGTACAGTTATTTTGTATTATGTTCATAGGTGCCCAACGAAGTTTTTTTCTTTCTTCTTTTTTTTTTTTTTTTTTTAGGGAGAGGTACCTGACCACTGCAATACTCATTTCCCCCTTCTTTCTTAATAATAAAATCCTGTTTTTCAGCTGCTTAGAATAAACACTACACTTCTCGGACACAATTGCAGCTGAAGGTAGCCCTATGACTAACATCTGACCACATGTTTAGATCATAAGCTACGGGGGGAAAAAGGCCAGCAGGAGGTGTGGGAAGCGCAGAAAGCCGTCTTTTACCAAAAAAGTTTGCACTGATATAAAGCAGAGATTTGATACAGCTTGGAGAGGAAAAAATTATGACATACACCAAAACACATGAAAAAATTACCCATTGTCAAAAGAAAAAACAACAGAACCAGTCAGAATTCACCCGAATATTGGAACTATGTATTGTGGTTTAATTTTATAGAAGTGAATTATTTCAAATGCATTTAAAATACAGCAGTATATTCAATATGCACAGTAGAATACATCTTAATGTTAAAAATGCATATGTACATTAAGCTGTTCTAAATAATAGTAGCAATATTAGAATCACTGTTTTGAAACTTTACATATTATGTATAATATTTATATACAAAATATATAAAAATGTAGTTTTTAAGAATAATATGATACAAAATATTTGAAATATAAATATAAATTGTATGTGGGTAAAATAAGAGAGTATTTCTGTTAAAGTTATTGGGACCCACAAATGTAGATGTAAGAGAAACATAATGAAAGAACTTAGTAAAAGCACTGTAATCTTAAATTTGAGTTGTTAATACTTGTAAGCTTACAAGTATTTTCTCTAAATAGGCCTAGAAAAAGTAACTATCCAATAACAATGAGCACCCCTCAGTGCTCAGATTGTATACTGTAAATGCCATTTTCCACTAAAGGGAAGCTGACAGCAGAAATATATCATTTTACATCTGGGATAGGAAACATGCAAGATGAGCTTGGACTATTTTGTTGAATAAAGGCAAAGAGCAAAGACTATGGGGTTGTATTAGAAGGACACATGAGTGGTAGCGAAGGGGCTGTCACTAGCAAAATATGGGCTAATTTAAACATCAAAAAGAATAAACTACTATAGAATGAAAGGTAAAAAATATATTAAAATCTTATGTGTTCTTGAAAATAACAAATGAAAAAATTGTGTGAAACTCTATACACATTTGGATTTGCTTGCAAACCAATTGAATATTCTGACAACTGCTAACCAAAGGGAAAGAAAGCATCAATCATTTATTCAGCTTTCTTACTGGATCTACAAATTATAACAACCTAATTGTTGACGAGAAATATTGTTTTCTAGAGAAGATTTTCAGAAAATAAATACAGAAGGACTAATCAAATTAAGATTATCACCAGTTTGTAACCCCTAAAGGAATAGTAAATTGAGACAATGATCTTTAATGGCTGCCAATATCTTTATGTGAAAGACTGTTGGAAATTTTGTTTTGAAAATAAGGGGCTGGCAAGACCCAGATCACTGACTAATGCTAACATTACTGAGTGAGAGTTAGCAAGAATCACATTTCATGTGATACTCTATGATGTATATATGGGACCAACTATAAATATGAAGTCTTTTTTTTTTAATTGAACCTGAATTTGACCTATTTAAAAGTGTACAGGAAATATAAAATATAGAAAACAGGCAACTCAGAAGTGCAATTTGCAAAATCTACAATATGGGAAATTATACAAAACAAAATGCCCAGTTTCTTCAACAAATAGTGTATTTTATTTTTCTTTACAGACAGGTAGACCTATAGAATAAATACATCTAATGAACGTATCAGTGACAGAAAGGGTGAACTTTGTTTTTATCCTGAATTGAACAAATCAACTGTAAAAATATTATAAAATCAGGGAAATTTGAACAGTGATGGAATATTTAATAATGTTTGTTGATTATTGCTAAATTTTTAGTTGTGATAATGTATTATTTTTATGTTTTTTTAATTATTTTTTTAATTTATTGGGATGACAATTGTTAGTAAAATTACATAGATTTCAGGTGTGCAATTCTGTATCACATCATCTATAAATTACATTATGTGTTCACCATCCAGAGTCAGTTCTCCTTCCATCACCACATATTTGATCCCCCTTACCCTCATCTCCCACCCCCCAACCCCCTTATCCTCTGGTGACCACCAAATTACGTTCCCCAGATTAATTTTCAAACCCCGTGGCCATTTTGTGGTTACTGATTGTTTTCTAATCCTCTCACCTTCCCCTTTCCCCCCCCCCCCCCCCCCGCCCATCTAGCAACCCTCAGTTTTTCCTCTTTGTCTCCAAAACTGTTTCTGATTCATTCATTCACTTATTCTTTTCTTTAGATTCCGCATATAAGTGAGATCATATGGTACTTATCTTTCTCTGTCTGACTTATTTCACTTAACATAATGTTCTCTAGGTCCATCCACGTTGTTGCAAATGGTAAGATTTCTTTCTTCTTTATGGCTGTGTAATACTCCAGTGTATAAATGTACTACAGTTTCTTAATCCAGTCATCTATCGATGGGCATTTCGGTTGTTTCCATGTCTTAGCTATTGTGTATAGTGCTGCAATAAACATAGGAGTGCATAAAGATTTTTGAATTGGAGTTTTGGATTTCTGCGGATAGATACCTAGGAGTGGAATTACTGGATCATAGGGTAGTTCCATTTTCAGATTTTTGAGATACCTCCATACTGTTTTCCATAGTGGCTGCACCAATCTGCAATCCCACCAACAGTGCACAAGCATTCCCTTTTCTCCACATCTGCGCCAGCACTTGTTGTTTGTTGATTTATTGATGATAGCCATTTTGACTGGGGTGAGGTGGTATCTCATTGTGGTTTTTATTTGCATTTCTCTGATGGTTAGTGAGGTTGAGCATTTCTCATATGTCTGCCATCTGTATGTCGTTTTTAGAAAAATGTCTCTTCAAGTCCTCTGCCCATTTTTTAATTGAGTCGTTTGTTTTTTTGGAGTTGAGTTGAGTGAGTTTTTCATAGATTTGTGATATTAATCCCTTGTCAGATATATCATTGGCAAATATCTTTTCCCATTCAGTAGGATCCCTTTTTGTTTTATTGATGGTTTCCTTTGCTGTGAAAAAACTTTTTAGTTTGATATAATCCCACATTTTTATTTTTTCTCTTAGTTCCCTCGCGCGAGGGGATATATCAGTAAAAATCTTACTCCGGGTAATGTCTGGGAAGTTTCTTCCTATATTTTCTTCCAGGTATTTTATGGTTTCAGATCTTACATTTAAGTCTTTAAGCCATTTTGAATTTATTTTTGTATATGGTGTAAGGAGGTGGTCCAGCTTCATTTTTTTGCATGTGTCTGTCCAGGTTTCCCAGCACCATTTATTGAATAGACTGTCTTTACCCCATCGTACATTCTTGCTTCCATTGTAGATTAAATGGCCATATAGGCGTGGATTTATTTCTGGACTCTCTATTCTGTTCCATTGATCTATGTGTCTGTTTTTATGCCAGTACCATGCTGTTTTGATTACTGTAGCCTTGTAGTATAATATGAAGTCAGGTATTGTTATACCTCCCACTTTGTTCTTATTTCTCAAGGTTGCTGAGGCTATACGGGGTCTTTTATGGTCCCATATAAATTTTAGGATTATGTGTTCTATTTCTGTGAAAAACGTCGTTGGTAGTTTGATAGGAAGTGCGTTGAATACGTATATTGCCTTAGGCAGTATGGACATTTTAAGTATATCAATTCTTCCTATCCATGAACATGATATGTGTTTCCATCTATTTGTATCTTCTTTCATTCCTTTCTTCAGTGTCTTATAATTTTCTGAGTACAGATCTTTTACTTCTTTGGTTAAATTTATTCCCAGGTATTTTATAGTCTTTGAAGCAATTTTAAATGGGATTTTTTTAAAATTTCTCCTTCTGATGTTTTATTATTGGTATATACAAATGCAACTGATTTCTGAATATTAGTTTTGTATCCTGCTACTTTACTAAATTCATCTATCAGCTCTAATAGCTTCTTGGCGGAGTCTTTAGGGTTCTCTATATATAGTATCATATCATCTGCATATAATGATAATTTTACTTCCTCCTTACCAATTTGGATGCCTTTTATTTCTTTTTCTTGTCTGATTGCTGTGGCTAGAACTTCCAGCACTATGTTGAATAGAAGCGGAGATAGTGGGCAACCTTGCCTTGTTCCTGATCTTAGGGGGAATGGTTTTAGCTTTTCCCCATTGAGTATGATGTTAGCTGTGGGTTTGTCATATATGGCCTTTATTATGTTGAGATATGATCCCTCTATTGCCACTTTCTTAAAGGTTTTTATCATAAGTGGCTGTTGGATTTTATCAAATGCTTTTTCTGCATCTATTGATATGATCATGTGATTTTTATTTTTCATTTTGTTAATGTGGTGTATCACATTCATTGGTTTGCAGATGTTGAACCACCCTTGCATACCAGGGATGAATCCCACTTGATCATGGTGTATGATCTTTTTAATGTATTGCTGAATTCTGTTCGCTAATATTTTGTTGAGGATTTTTGCATCTATGTTCATTAGAGATATCGGCCTGTATTTTTCTTTTTTGTGGTGTCTTTGTCTGATTTTGGGATCAGGCTGATAGTGGCTTCATAAAAAGTGTTTGGGAGTCTTCCCTCCTTCTGGATTTTTTGGAAGAGCTTGAGGAGAATAGGTGATAATTCTTTTTTGAACGTTTTGTAAAATTCACCTGTAAAGCCATCTGGTCCAGGGCTTTTGTTTGTTGGGAGATTGTTGATTACTGATTCAATTTCCCTTGTGGTAATCAGTCTATTCAGGTTTTCTGTTTCTTCTTGAGTTCACCTTGGAAGGTTGTACGCCTCTAGAAAATTGTACATTTCTTCCAGATTGTCAAATTTGTTGGCATATAGTTGCTCATAGTAACTTCTTAAAACTTTTTGTATTTCTGTGGTGTCTGTTGTCACTTCTCCTCTTTCATTTCTGATTTTATTAATTTGGTTCCTCTCTCTTTTTTTTTTTCTGATGAGTCTGGCTAAAGGTTTGTCAATTTTGTTTATCTTCTCTAAAAACCACCTCTTGGATTCGTTGACCTTTTGTATTGTTTTTTTGGTCTCTATTTCATTTATTTCTGCTCTGATCTTTATTATCTCCTTCTTTGTACTTCCTTTAGCCTTATTTTGCTGTTATTTTTCCAGATCCCTTAAGTGAAAGGAGAAACTGTTAATTTGTGATTTTTCTTGTTTCTTTAGGTAGGCCTGCATTGCTATGAATTTCCCTCTTAGGACTGCTTTTACTGCATCCCATAGATTTTGGGTCGTCATGTTTTCATTTGTCTCGAGATATCTTTTGATTTCTTCCTTGATCTCATTGTTGACCCATTCATTATTTAGTAACATGTTATTCAGCCTCCACGTATTTGTGTGTCTTCCAGTTTTTCTTCCTGTAGTCAATTTCTAATTTCATAGCACTGTGGTCAGAGAAGACAATTAGTTTGATTTCAATTTTCTTAAATTTATCAAGACTTGTTTTGTGGCCTAACATGTGGTCTATCTTGGAAAATGTTCCATGTGCACTTGAGAAGAATGTGTATTCTGCAACTTTTGGGTGAAATGTTCTGAAAATATCGATTAAATCCAAATGGTCCAACGTATCATTTAAGACCTTTATTTCCATATTGATTTTCTGTCTGGAAGCCATGTCCCTTGTTGTCAGAGGTATGTTGAAGTTCCCTACTATGATAATATTACTGTTTATCTCTGTCTTTAAGTCAGTCAATAGCTGTTTTATATATTTAGGTGCTCCTATGTTGGGTGCATAGATGTTTACTAGGGTTATCTGCTTTTGTTGGATTGATCCCTTTATTATTATGTAGTGCCCATCTAAAAGAAGAAATTCTTGCTATAGCACAGAGAAATAAAAAGTAAATGATGTTTTGTAATTAAAGTTTATTGGGGTGACAATTGTTAGTAAAGTTACATAGGTTTCAGCTATATAGTTCTGTAACACGTCCCCTATATATCACATTGTGTATTCACCACCCAGAGTCAGTTCTCTTTCCATCACTATATTTGATCCCTTTTTTATGTAACATAGATGAAGGAAATAACACAGATCATCTCCAAGAACTATCTAAATCATTTGGTGGCAACTCACTGTCTATATGGCAATAGATTGAAACCTGGAGATAAAACATATCCTTTTAACCCATGAAAAGTTGTCATTTCTCCATTTATTTGCCTAACAACAAGAACAACAAGATCAACAAAAACAATAGCTTAGGTCACTGTGATTTTCTTTTTTTTTTTAATATTAAAGTTTATTGCTGCTGTGTTTGTTGGTGTTTCAAACATTGATTAACTTCCTACTCGATTCACGCAGTTCAGTTTGGTACTTCAGCTTCAATTGTTGTTCAGTTGGAATAACAGAGAGAATGGACAAACACACCTAGTTTTAGCTGTTATATTTGGGAAGAAGAAGGTGATTTGAAATCTTAGCAATTACATTTCTCATGATTTCAATCTTCATTAATGCTAGGAAATAGTTTTCATCTTAATATTTATCTGTTTATTAAATTATACACCCAACCAAGAATTGTTGTGTATCAGCTATGTGCTGTCATTACTCCATTAGAAATTAGCTTGTATGAGTTCAATATATATTTTGAGATTTGATTATTAGTTAATGTGAGGAACGTCATTCTTCAAAATTATTTTGATTAGATAAAAATTAGTGCCAGTGATACCTTGCCTCTCTTTCTTCCCCTACCCTTGAAGTCATATTTATTGGGATAAGGCACACTTTTATACTTACCTATTCTACATTTCATATTCTTCAACAGTAAAATTAATAAAGTCATAATTACTACCTACCTAAGTTAAAGAGTGTTATATAAGTTAATGAGATGAGAGCCTTAAAACAGTTTGATCTCTTTATATCAAAAGTGCTTCGTAGATATGAAGTAGTTTTATTTTTTTAATTAAGTTGAGTAAGTGAGCAGATATCTAAAGCAACTACTCTCATCACTTACCATTCCTTGTAAATACAAAAGAATCTAATTAGCACAATGCTTCCTTCTACTTGAAATGGCTCTGTGAGATATGAATAGACAAGGTTACCCTTCAGCACACACAGAATTAAGCTCGTGAGATTTTTGAGGGGAAACAGCACTGTTCTCTCTTAGCCCTAGTGGGTCTGTGAGATTTGCAGTTAAGCAAATCTCTGGTCCTACAGCATTAAAGCAAATGAAAGGGGAGAGAATATTTTACTAATTAAAATAAAGGAAGGTATGTTTTCTTTACCTAGTTAAAAATATATCTCCCTACAAATACATGAAAGGAACTAACAAATAATTTTAAAAGCCATTTAGTTATAGTTGAACAAAATAAACTGATTAAAGAAAAAACTGTAGAAATATTAGGAAGTTCAATTATTACTTAAAATGGAGGAAATGTGGCTGTGGTGGTTCATTCTTTTGGTGGCACAACATCTAAGCCTTCTCTGACATTTTGGGCATTCTCCCCTGTGTGAGTTATGCCAGAACACAGTGTGCCAGATACTAGAGAGTTGAAAATGATAGAAAGTCACTTTCTTACCATCCCTTGCAGCAGACACAAGCACATCACCCAAACTGTGCCAACGAAATGCATTCACCCCAGAATTAAAGTGGGAATCTAGTGTGCAGGTGTGTGTGACCTAGGGATTCTCTCCAGGAAGTAGTTTCCTAGGTTATCAGTGGCAGCACTGGTGTCCAGAAATGTAGAATTGGCCAAGTCAGTTGCAGTATTTAGCATCATATCAGTTGTGGCGATTATGTCCTGATGAGTAATCACAGTGAAAATTTGGTGTTTTTCCCATCTGTTTGTCTTCAAACATAATTTTCTAGTTATCCTGGCCATTACGTGAACTAAGCAAATCCACTTTTAGAAGCATTTATTCTAAAATCAGAGATATGGTTCTATGTAGCTTGCAATTTAGATTCATAACTGGTTCAAAATTGAATTAATAGCTGTACGGGAATATTAAGCATATTAAAATCCATTTATTACAAAACATTGGCAAAATATTGTTATTTTAATAGAAGGAAGAAGTCAGCAATTTATGTTAGTAAAATAACAGGAAATAAGTTGGATTATCTTAATTAGTACTTAGCAAAAAGGTTCTATTCAAATGAAAGCTATTTTGGCGTATATTATAGCAGAAAATATTTTGTGTTTTATAGTGAGAAAAAAAGATGAACTCCAGAGTCTGTCCAATGAATTGAAATCTGACTTTTCTACTCTTGAAAATACGGCTTTGGGTAAGTCATTTAAACTCTTTGACCCTTGATTTCCTCCCTCATATGGACAGTAAAAGAGATACAATTTATAGGATTGCTGGATTAGAGGTAATATATTTTTAAATGTTTATTACAGTGTCTAGAGTATGACAGGTATTGACCAAATTACAGTCTGTGACATGTTACTGGATATTAGTGAGTTATTTTCTCAGGTTGTTCTGTTTTGATTTGGATTTTAGCTCGGTGTCGTTCCTAAATATGTGAGGTGTATTCTCAACATAAGTGATACCTCTTAATAATTGCAGGTGGGGTCCTTGCTGATGGTTTGGTGTTTCTACAATAATGATGATTATATATATATATATATTTATATATATATATATATATTTTTATATATATATAAAAATATGTGTGTGTGTGTATACATATATATACACATATATATATGTGTGTGTGTATATATATACACACACACACATATATATATTTGTATCACTCTTGGTCATACAAGAAGAGATGGAGATTTATTAGAAATCTGGTTGTTTAAATTCTATTATAAAGTAAGAAAAATACTTTTGTAAATAGTTCCTCTTCATTCAGGTTTGTGCTTTATATCTTTGCTGACTAACTGTGACAGGCACTGTAGGTTGGCCATCCTACCTTATTTTTTCACTTTACTTGATTGCTTAAGCTCAAGCTAAAGATATGTGCAAGAAAGATATTAATATATGTTATTTTTTCCTAAACCTTCAGCATGGCTTCTCCACATTGACTTTAGATACCTTTTGATACAGTAGCAGTCTTTGATAGTTTTCCTTGTTATGTGATCTGACAAGATGTTCTAGATTTGTCTTATATATTCTGCTCCAGATGCATATATATATCTTTATTTACATGATGCTTCTAGCTTCCAAGGACAGAGAAGTTTACAGAATTAGAATTTCACATGATTATTCACTATTCTCGTTTAACTATACCAATACAACTACAATAATTAATTCAAAAAAGAATGTATGTATTTGTGCACATGCATTCATCATTTCATCCCATTTTTAAATAGTCATATATCTACATTTTAAGAACATATAGACTGTAAATAATAGTTTTTCAGTTTTAAAATCCTCATTTAATTTTGTGCTAAATGCAAGTTTTTACATACTATTCACAATGAGTCTTTATGTTGGTGTCTGCCTAGTCATATTGTTTCTCTGAGATCCGAGCTCTACTCGATTTATTTTCCCAATTGTCTGTAGCTTATATTTGATCTTTTTACGTGGGTATTTAAATGATGTCTCTCTTGCTCTCCCTCTTTCTTTCTCCCCTACCTCCCTTTTGCCTTCCTAACTCTTGTCCTGCTCTTTCTGCTCCTCCTCCAGACTTTCTTCTAAACGTTTGTGTGTGTTGAGGAAGGAGTTGTTGTTTTGAAAACTATTTTGTTTAATGACTTTCAAGGTAACTGTGGGCCACTTATACAAGAATCCTCTGAGATCAGAACCGATGATAAGAGTTGCTGCTCTAGAACTGGGCTCAATAGTGTCAGTGGGAGGATACTATTCTGGAAGAGTTGAGAGTAAGTGGTGGCTCTAAATACAAGCAAGATGGGTTTACTAACTTGCGTGTATCCATGGTCTTCTTAGGACATAGTAAATTGGCATCCCGTGGCAATGTTAATTTATAACACAAAAATATCAAAAGTCAGTTTGCAAAATACTGAGGCAGTTTGCTCTAATGGAAACTCATACTCTCTCAGATAATTTCCAGATCTAACTGGTTCTTAATCCTGGAACTCATTGCTTGAAAGGGAGGCAAAGTTCACTTGAGAAAGAGCCCTTCAATGTCATCACAAGTAAATATCAGCCCAAGTCTTCCCCATAGGGACCTGAAATTTTTCTCAAAGTTACTACACTTGAGGAAAAAGGAAACCAAGCTCTTTTGAAAACTACAGGGTTCAGCTGACACAAAACACCATCGTGGTGCTCTCCTCTTAGTGGGGAGATGTGAAAAGGCCAGGTAAATGGCATGCTGTTACAAGTCCATCTCCTGGGTATCTTACGATTCTGCAGACCGAACTTTTGGGTATTTCTGTAGTCTATAAGTGTACAACTGAGATGAATATAATTCATAGCTGGCAGAACTATCACAATGGCTTTCTGGTCCAGGAAATGAAACTTATTATGGTGAGAAAAGCCAGATGGAAGTCTCTGAAACATCCCCCCCTTTACCTAGAGAAGATAGTAAATCAGAATCAATGTCATGTCCCATGTGGAATGTCAGAGACGCATTTCTTAAAGGATGCAGTGTTACTAGTCCTCACCACATTTTATTTAATTCACCAATAAAACCACTGCAAAAAACCAAATAGACATTGACAGAAGACAGTGGACTGCCTAAACATAGGGAAGTGGCAGTTCCAAAGCTGACTGCCGGGGTGGGTGTGATATCTTTATTAGAAAAGATGTAATCAGCTCTGGAAATGGGTATATAGCTAATGATCTCACAACATGCTATTTTCAATCTCCATTAAGAAAGAAGATCTGCACTAGCACACGTTTAGTGTCTTGCTTCAGAGCTGTAATAACTTTACTTTAAATTTTTTAAATAGATCTAAAGGAAATTTGATCACCTTGATATTCTTTAGATCAGATTAGTTAACTCTATTGATGAATCACGTCAAAGGGACCTGAAAAGTAGGGATTAGCAAGTACTTTCACTTCCCTGGTAAGATTCATGTGCAAGGAAGAATAGAAAATAAATTTGCTGTGTTCGCAGACCTGTCACATTGTTGAATCTTTAGGGGCACCAATTATCTGGAGACCCAGGACATTCCTTCACTGGAAGGACAAATTGTTACATTTTACCTATCCTACGACTAATAAAAGGAACAGCATTCTGTAGGCTTTTTTGGATTTTGGAGTAGAATATAGCTCTTTTTGGAATATAGCTTCAACCTATTTTTTAGATAATTCAAGACTGGCAATTTCCCATGGACCCGGAGCAAGACGGGGCTCTGCAGCAGGTCCAGGCTCTGGTACAAGCAATTCTCAGCTCACTTACATTATGTGACAGACCCAAAAGTACCAGAGGTAAATCAGGATGTTTGTTGTATGGAGTTTCTAGAAACAATAATAGAGGTATAGCAGTGAAGACTCCTCCAATTCTGGAGAAAGTTTGTGATTTATGTAGCAGAAACCAGCAGTTTTTGACATGCTTCTAAGTTCCAGGAGAGCTTGAGCACCTGACCACAGGGCAGTGAATGACTGTGGGATCAAAGCTGACCCTTGTGAACTCACTGTGTCAGACATGACAGATTCTCAGTTTGGGCACTGAAGTAGCAATCCGTTTTATCATGGGAATGGGACATTTGCAATGGAGTCTAACCATATGTAGTGTACAAGTGGTGGAAATAATTATGTGTGTCTATGTCTTTCCACTTTCATTGATTAAATAAATCACCTGCTAAGGTTCACCTTGGAATGGGAGCTATTCATACTGTAGCCTCTACCCTTCATTCTAGCTCTGAAAGCAAATCTGAGGAATTTCTTTTGTTCTTTTCTTATGTTCTTACAATGAAGTAGGAAAGTAGGTTTTCATAGTACCTTTCTCTGGGACCTGAAACGGGGCTCAAGTAGACCTGGTTTTGAGGGGTGAGGTGGGGTGTGTGTGAGGCTGGAATAACAATGTCAAAGCCAGTGAATAAAGGAATATGATGGAGTGTAAGGGGTAATAAATATAGTGACCCACGGAGTTCGTGAAGGAAAGTAATATGGTGGTCTTTATTACCATTTTCTTCCCCTTAATCTTGCCACTATTCTATTACCACAAATTGGATATTGACTTCTCTCAGAGATTGTGAATATTAGGCAAAAGTGGCTTTGCACTGAGAACATAAGTCCTTTTTATAATAGTGATTATAAATTCTATGGGAGCATGCATTTCTGTGCTCAGATAAACTGAACAAAATGAGTAAACAAGAACTCTCGGTACACAACTCATTCACAACCTGAGGACTGCATATATCAAAGGAAAGTTCTTTGACAATATTTTTCAGTATTGTGTATCAAAAACATCTGTAATTCATGAAAAAGCAAAGAAAATATATTCTTTTTGAATGCAAAGATATTTTCATAAAATAGTGCTTTTTGTACATTATAGAAATCTGTTGAATTTACTCCAGATACATTATTAATTTTTTTCTTGGGCAATACTAAGATTTTAAAGTAATGGCTAAATTTTGTTTCATCTCCATAATATAACTTTTAAAATAGTTCAAGTTATGCTTTTTAAATTTTATTTTAGCTTTTAAGAGTCAGCAATTGTAGTAACTCAGGAAATTATTGAACTTCTTATATATAATAAATCATTTTAATAAACCATCCATTCTTTTGCAGTTACAAGTTTGTTATCTTGTAGCAAAAATATACTTGAAAAAAATGTTACCTACATATAACCTGAATTTCCCAAGATCTCGAGTCTGTGGATTACATTAGCAAAATTAACCTGAAACCCATGGGCATTTACCCACACCTTTTCATGGAGGTCCTTTGTATCCTTTATCTTTCCCCTGAAATGTTTCTTTATCCTTCTTGCTCAAGGACTTTTTGGAGGCCCCAGGAGGTGTCCCATTTGTCTTGTACAAGTACAATTATTTTCTGCGAGGTGCTATTCTGTTAGCTCCCTACTGGTCTCACCATTCTTCAGCAGTCGTGGCACAGTCCACCCTGGCAGATGTGGGGCCATCCGGAGTATGTTTGTCTGTGTGCACATCTCCACTCAGACACTATTGATGCTGCTCAGGAAGTGCCTACTTTGACAGGTGATGCTCTGAGTACCTTGTTGTCTCTGCTGCTGCGGTGGCTGTTGTCCCCCATGCACCCCAAGAAATATGTTAAGGTGGGAGTGGTTCCAATGCTGCTTCCCTCCACCACTGGCCAAGTGCAGGAGAGTGAAACGTTCTCTTAGACTTAGAGATTTTCACAAGAAATGCTTAGTATACTTTGCCTTAGATAGTTTCAGGCAGACAGTCTTTCCTGTATTTCTTTTGTTTTTGTTTTACTTGATCATCTACCTAGTTGTCATACTTCTCAAGCAGGAATCCGTTAGGAATGAGGCTATAATACAAACCTCAGCTAGCTTCTCTGACAAGTGAGGCTTCCTCTGATCATTCTCTTAACGTAGAAGGCTTTTGGTATAAGCAGATCATAACACATCTTCAAATTCTACTTGGAATCATTCAGTGCATGCTCAAAATCCCCCCCACAATTGCAATCAATGTGCAGAAAGGATGACATTTTAGAAAGTTCTCTTATTTCTAAGTTCTTGCGACAACAGTAGTTGTCTTGTGACAACAGTAGAATTGAAATGCCCTATTCCAAAAAATACAATATTGATTAAGAAAGAAAAAGGCAGAAGGCAATACAATACAGAACATACCACATAAAAATAAATCAAAAGCTTGTGTATCTTACAATGCAATTTATTTCACAGAAACATCTTGAAAATCAAATGAAGACTGCTTTATCTATTGTTCATTGAAACCATTGAAAACCTTAACTTAATTGAAAAAAGGAATCTAAAGTATATAAATATACTTTATATATAAATATAAGTATATAAATATATAAATATAAGTTATATAAAGTATAAAATATATTGTAATGATTGTAACAATTTATTAATTGATTGTGCAATCACAATCAGCATTTTTTTTTTTTTTTTTTTTTTTTTTATTTTTTTTTTTTTTATTGGGGTGACAATTGTTAGTAGAATTACATAGATTTCAGTTGTGCAATTCTGAATCACATCATCCATAAATCACACTGTGTGTTCACCACCCAGAGTCAGCTCCCCTTCCATCACCGTACATTTGATCCCCCTCACCCTCATCCCCCACCCCCCAACCCCCTTACGCTCTGGTAACCACCAAATTACGTTCCCCAGAATAATTTTCAAACCCCGTGGCCATCCTGTGGTCACCGACTGCCCTCCAATCCCCTCACCCTCCCCCCCACCCCCACTCCCCCCGCCCATCTAGCAACCCTCAGTTTTTCCTCATTGTCTCCCAAACAGTTTCTGATTAGTTCATTCACTTATTCTTTTCTTTAGAATCCGCAAATAAGTGAGATCATATGGAACTTATCTTTCTCTGTCTGACTTATTTCACTTAACATGATGTTCTCTAGCACTGTTGGTGGGATTGCAGACTGGTGCAGCCGCTATGGAAAACAGTATGGAGGTATCTCAAAATTCTGAAAATGGAACTACCTTATGATCCAGTAATTCCACTCCTAGGTATCTATCCGGAGAAATCCAGAACTTCAATTCAAAAATCTCTATGCACTCCTATGTTTATTGCAGCACTATACACAATAGCTAAGACATGGAAACAACCAAAATGCCCATCGGTAGATGACTGGATCTAGAGAACAATCAGCATTTTTAAAGCATATAAATGCCCTTAAAATAGGAAGTACAGGGGCCGGCCCGGTGGCTCAGGCAGTGAGAGCTCCATGCTCCTGACACCAAAAGCTGCCAGTTCGATTCCCACATGGGCCAGTGGACTCTTGACCACAAGGTTGCTGATTCAATTCCTCAAGTCCCACAAGGGATGGTGGGCTCCGCTCCCTGCAACTAAGATTGAACATGGCACCTTGAGCTGAGCTGCCTCCCAGATGGCTCAGTTGGTTGGAGCTCATCCTCTCAACCACAAGATTGCCTGTTTGACTCCCGCAAGGGATGGTGGGCTGTGCCCCCTGCAACTAGCAATGGCAACTGGACCTGGAGCTGAGCTGTGCCCTCCACAACTAAGACTGAAAGGACAACTTGAAGCTGAATGGCACCCTCCACAACTAAGATTGAAAGGACAACCACTTGACTTGGAAAAAAGTCCTGGAAGTACACCCTGTTCCCCAATAAAGTCCTGTTCCCCTTCCCCAATAAAAAATCTTAAAAAAAAAAAAGGAAGTACAAAGTACCATGCTGTAATGCAAAATAAACCCAGAATATTAATTACTAAGAAATGTTTTTGACATGCAGGTGAGAATATTAAAAGAAAAAAAATCTAACTTCAGGAATTTATCCCAACAGCAGTTACTAAAATAGCATCAACCAAAGCATTTTAGAAACTCCATGACATAGGTCACTACCTGGAGTTAGGTCAAACTTTACAAGTTAAGAACATATTCCTCCATGAGACTTTCCTCACATCAGACAGCAGATGAAATCTTGGGGATTCTCAAGGACCCACACTTCTGACCAGCTGCTTGCACATTTGAAAGTTCCTCTTATAACTTTATGTTCAATAATTCGCTAGACTGACTGACAGAATTCTCTGCGAGCACTATACTTACAAAGAGTTGTATTAGAGAAAAATGACACGAATCAGAACCAGCTGAAAGAAGAGATGCAAAAATCAAAGGTTCCAACATGAAGCTTTCATCTCCTCAATAACCTGTCACTCTCCTCTTGTTTAAATATGTAGCAATAGACCTAGAATCTTGTTCATTAGTAAAGTTATCTGAGCTTTGGTATCTAGATATTTTTACTGGGATTTTATTATGTAGACGTGACTGATTAAATCATGGGCCATATGATCAACTCAATCTATATCCCCCTTCACTCCCTTAAGTGGGGCTGATACCAAGATGCTCTAAATCCCAACCTTCTGATCACAAGGTTGGTCCCTCAGGCATGGCCAACCTGCCTTGAGTCAACTCATTAACATAAATCATCAGGAGTCCACCCTGAGTCACCTTATTAACATAAACAATTAGAGAACACCATGAATAACAAACACTTCTAACATTTGGGAAATGACAAAGATTTAGAGGCTCCCTCTCTGGAACTGGAAACAAAGGCCAGCCAAATTCTTTGGTATACAATGGACAATCTGCCCATGCCATCTATTTCTATTCTTTAGCCTTTCTTTTTCAAATTTTGTTATGTCAGCAATTTTCAAGTACCTCTTGCTTTATAGTACCTTACTTTATTCAGGTGGAATTTATTAAATTTTTATAATAAACTACCTCAGACATCCTTTTTGATCTCTTCATTACCATTTTTATTATTTTATTCGTATCAAACCAATTTTAATACTACCATATTATAAATTGGTAGTTTCCTAGCAGAAAACATCTTTATCATACATACAACAAACAAGATAAAGCCAAAGAAAATTACACCAGGACACATCTTAACTAAATTATTGAAAACTAATGACAAACATAAAATCGTGAAAACTGTTGGGGAGAAATTATACATTATATGCATGAAAAAACAATTCAAATGAAATCCAGTTTCTCATTTGAAACCATGGAGGCCACAAAGAAGTGATGCATTATTTGTTTATGAGCTGAAATAAAAGAATTGTCAACCATGAATTCTACATCTGGTGCAATTATCTTTTAGTAGAGAAAGATAAAAAACATTCTCATTCAAAGGAAAGTTGAGAGTATTGGTGACTAGCAGAACTACCCTTAGAAAAACTGGCTAAAGGAAACTCTTCAAACAGAAAAGCAATGATAAAAGAAGGAAGCATGAATAGTAGAAAGAGCAGAATATGGGTACACACACTGGACTATTCTTTTCCTTATGTTATATATGAGTATTTATATAAAATACCCTTTACAAGTTTATTATGCATATGCAAATATGCAATTTAGAAGTCACGTTTTATGATTGAAATGAGAATTGTGATACCATGTGTTTCTCAGCACAGTCTTTAACTTTGGGGAAAGTAAGAGGAACTAACTAGACGTGACTTTTCCATACTTCTCTCAGAGGGGTTAAATGTTAGTACCAGTAGACTGTTATCAGACAGATGTGTGTATTATAATACACTGAGTGAGACTCAAAATTACTTGTGAGTTTTATCAGAGAAGTAATGTATAGTGGCTTACATTAAAACAGAACAAAACACTCAGGCTGCTGGGTGGAGAATTAATTCCACAGCAATAGAGAGACTACTTGGGAGGTTGTTAAATTAATTTATATGAAAGACAGCTTGACACAGAATAGCAGTGCTAAAGATGGCAAGAAATAGTAGATTCCCGATATATCTTGAAGGTGGAACTATCGGTATTTGGTGGTATAATGAATGGGGGTGTGAGCTTATAAAAGGGTAAAGGATGACCAAAGATTCTTAATCTGAGTGAAAATGTGTAGTTGCCATTTATTCCAATAGAATGTTTGTGACAAAGTCAAGACTTAGGTTTTACTGATTACTATTAGATGGCAAATAGATGTAGAGGTGTATAGAACTTTTTAAAATACACGTGTACATCAAGAGTCCAGAGTATAAAACAGATCAAATTCTACAAAGCAATCATGCAAAGACAGGAATAAGGAAACTACCACAGGTATACTGTTTTGCATTTGAGTCTCCACATTCCCTCCATCTAAACAAAATGGTATAAGCAAGCTATAAACGGAAAATGCATCAGAAGCCATAAAATTCTGGGTTTTTTTCTGTCACACACACACACACACACACACACACACACACACACACTATCATTTGTCCCTGACAGAGATCCAGATACTGTGAAGATGCAAAGATTCCATCTCAGTAAAATGAAGCAGTACTTGATAAATAATGACTGGTTAATGGGAATTGTATACATCAAAATGTAGATCTAAGAAGTGAATTAAAACATCATGCAAGGAGATAGGTAATGAGATCAAGGATATTTGCCTTCCCACTGTTGCAGTACTGATTCTGGGTAGATTGTTTCCAAGCATGTGATTTGAGGAAGAAATGCTGCAGAAGTAGGATCAGAATCTCATTCTGAAAACACAGTGATATGTATCAATTGAAAAACACAACTCTGGAAGTGATCCACAATAGAAACCAAAAAATAAATAAATGATTTTTGTTTAAAAAATGGCAGATCGTCATAAGAAAAATGAAAGCTCAAGATAATACGCTGAGGTAAGAATATACTAGGGTTACAATAGAATGAATTGTACGAAAAATAAAATTGTAAATGGAAAATGTATACTGACAGTGTTATAAAAAAACTGAAAAAATGCTATAAAAAGAGTGCCACTATATTACTGCAAAAATAAACAGAAATGTAGACATACAAAGAACTGTCCTATACATAAAAAAATTAAAATTATAATAATAATGATCAAATTCTACAGTCACTGAGCTCTCAAAAGAACAAACACTAAACAAACAGAAAAACCAGATTAGAGGTCTTCCTATAAGTGATCAAGAATCATTATAAACCGATAAGGAAAAGAAATTTGAGCCCGAGAATTTTGTATTAAAAAAATAGTTTTTAAAACATCTAAATACGTACTCGGATACTTAATGACTCAGAAAAATTATCATACATGCTTTATTATTTTTTAAAGCCAGCAAACAAACAAGTTGTATATAAGCTTATACACACAGAGACACACACACAACCACACCGTGTTTCCCCGAAAATAAAACCTAGCTGGACAATTAGCTTTAATGCCTCTTTTGGAGCAATAATTAAGGTAAGACCCTCGTATTATATTTTATTTTATTTTATTATGTTTTACTATATTTCATATTATATTTATTTTATTATATTATGTTACATTATTATAAAGACCTGGTCTTACATTAAAATAAGGGTCTTATATTAATTTTTGCTCCAAAAGATGCATTAGAGCTGATTGTCCAGCTAGGTCTGATTTTCAGGGAAACACGGTATATACATATGAGCTGGCTGAGTGATGGATCAAAATTTACACTTTAGGATTAGGGGGCAGGCATTGCAAAGAATAATTGGTATTAAGCAGTATAGTCCAGCTAATACTCAATATGTTTTTACAACTAAATATGAATTTTAAAATAACATTTGAAGCAAAAATCCAGAGCGTGCATTTTGAAAGTGTCATGAGAATCTCAGCTCTGAACCTTAGCTGATATCAACACAGAGCTAGTTGGGATACAATCGTTAATAATAGAGGCTTCTGAGTGAGACAGACCTGTTTCAAATTCCAACTCCACTACTTACCAGATTTGTGTTGTAAGATGTCATGCAAATTTGGTCATTAAATTCTAAATGTGGTAAATTACCAAAACAAATTACCAAAATGGTTACCACCAATATCAGAATCAAATACATGATTTTTTGTCGGGAATCTGTTTTTTATCACATCTCTGTCCCTTGGTCATGCGACTTGTTTCTTCAGGTCGTTCTTGATACCGTTATCATATCATCCATCTTCATTTACTAAGGGTGTGCTACTGTGTGTGCCCAAATGTATGGTTTATTGGGTAAGATGTTTTGATGGGCAGCTCTGGTTGCATTGTAACTTATTTTCACCTGCCCAAGTTTTTAGCCTCGACTAAGATCTAGTATTAAGCCTTCTCCAAGGGAGAATAGTTAACTGCAGTGGATGGAATTGTTTTGTTCCAAACCTTGAAGATTTGTGCTGTGCTGTGCCTGGAAGGTTTGCTTTCTGCAGTGTCACTTTCTAAGGGGTCCAGGGCATTCGTATCTGCCATATAAACCAGGTACTGAATCTGAGTCAGATGGCCCAAGTGGCCAAGAAGCTTTCATGGCAGTCCAGAATTGAAGCAGATACTCTCTTGTTTTGGGTCCCCTCAAAACTAGATGCTTCTCAGGTTACACAAAAAATAGATTATGAGAGTGTGCCTAAATGAGTTATATGTTGCCTCAAAAATGCAAAGAGGCCACAGGCATTATTAGTTGTAGAAAGGACCAGATTTAGCAACTGTTCTTTTCTTTTGGAAGGGCTATTACATATGCCCTAAACCGTCAGTAAATTATAGCCTGTGGGCCAAACCTAATCCATTGCCTGTTTTGTAATGAAAGTTTTATTGGAAAACAGCCGCATTTGTTTTTCTTTACATATTTCCTATGTCTGTTTCACGTTACCATGGGAGAATTGAGTAGCTGTGATAGAATTGTATGGCAAAGCCTAAAATATTTACCATTTGCCCATTTAAAAAATACATTGCCAAACCCTGCCCAAGATATCTGAACACCTAGAAATTTTACTGAGTGTGATAGGCCATTGTATTTCCCCCCACATGCTGGCAGGCATGTGTCTTACCCAATGTGTCTATTGTAGTTGCTACTTTCTGCTCATCAGGGTCCAATCAGCACGATACCATCAATTTAATAAGCCCACTTGACATCCTGTGGAACGGACATATAATTTCTCATGAGTAGATTATGCTATAGGCCTGATCTGTTGATATATCCCTGAAGCTTAATAGTGAAGGTTTACTGCTGGCCCTACCAACTGAAAACAAATTGTTTCTAATGATGCTTATTCACGAGTATAGAGGGAAAAAAAAAAGATTTTGTGTTCAGTAGCTGCTTACATGTGCCAGAGGATGCGTTTATTTGTTTAAGCAATGAAACTATACCTGGGTCAGCAACTGCAATTGAAGTCATTACTTATTTAACTTTATAATAATTTGTTATTATTATCCAAAATACATCTCTCCTCTGCACAGTTCAAATAGACACATTAAATGTGAAGGTAATAGGAATTATTACCTCCTGTGTCTTTCAAGTCTTTGGTAGTGGCACTGGTATCTATTTTTTTTTTTTTTTCAGGAAGGCAGGCCTGCTTTGTCTTACTATTTTGGTCGATTGAGGAAGTTCCTCAATCGACCTGTTGGGTCGATTGAGGAATCTGTTGGCATCTGTTGGGTTTTCACTATAAGATTAGCCTCCTGACAGGCATCAAGGAAGTTATATAAAGATTTTGACAGTTGATGTGTACAGCTGTTTTTATTAAGCATTTCAGATCTAGGATAATCACAGGATAGGACCAGACAAGCATTCAACTCTCAGAAAGAGAAACCTTAGACAAAACTTAGATCGATCACCTGACTGCCATCTGCTCCAGCTCTGACTGGTGGACCACAGTGGTGTTTTGGTGTCCAAAAATCAGTGTAAGTTAGAGACAGGATATAACAATCTCAAAAATGTCTAATTATTTCCCATATACCTAGTACCAGTGCTATGGACTGAACTGTGAACCCCCAAAATTCATATGGTGAAGCGCTAACCCCAACGTGATGGTATTTGGAGACAGGACCTGGAGAGGATACCTAGATTTATATGCGATTACAAGGGTGGGGCCTCGTGATGGAGTTAATGCCATTACAAGAGGAGACACCAGAGAACTTGCTCGTTCTCTCTGCCGTTTGAGGATACACCTGGAAGGTAGCCATCTGTCACCCAAGAAGGGAGCTCTCACCTGAAATGTACCATGTTGGTACCTTGACCTTGAACTTCCGCTCTCCAGAATTGTGAGAAAATAAATTTCTGCTGTTAACCACCCAGCCTGTGGCATTTGTTTTGGAAGCCCAAGCTAACGAAGACTGATTTTGCTACTGAGAATAGGCTGCTGGTGTAATAAATACATAAAAAAGTGGAAGCAGCTTTCAAACTGGGAAAATTTTAAGGTGCATACTAGAAATATGGATGTGTCGCTTCCAGCACAACACAGGCAGTGAGAGAATGAGAAGGGGCAGCGAAGGGTTAAGAAAGAAACAGAAATCAAGAAAGTTTTGAAACAGGGGACAAAGGGTCTCCCAGCCTCAAAGGACTGAGAGCCCCGAATCGGGCCGCCTTGTGGCATTTATTGATGTACACACAAGGACGTAGTATTGTTTCTTTCACGGTCTGTGAGTCTCATACATCTTGTCAGAAAACTGATTCAAACCAATCACCTTTGCCTTCAAACAGCTGGAATCGAAAGTCCCATGATGTCTTAACAATCATGGTATGTGCCTCCCCAGGGACAAATCCTTTATGCTGAAACTTATTGATAAGAATGGAAGGAGAACTGATGTTATCACATCATTGACTCACTTCCCAAGCAGGTTGTGGGAAGGAATACAGCCACAGAGGCAGAGGCTCTCCTTAGCCGGGGGAAGGTGGAGGGCTGTGCCCACCTCTATAGACCCCGTGAGTTCTCCTGGTGGTCCCCACGCAGCTGCACCTGGCTTGGGTTGTTCCTTCCGTGAGGAATCTTATCCGTCATTGGCTGACCAACCATCTTTTGGGGGCCAAACAGAGACATGAGGTGTTAAGCACAAAGGTGAACCAAAATCCCTGAAAGGATCAGTCTCACAGACTCTTCTTTCTTTAGGGACAGGCACCAGGGGACAGACGACTAGGCTGCTGCATGACAACATGGATGTTAAGGGCAATTTTAGTGAGCTCTAAAACAGAAATGAGGAACATGATGTTGGAAACTGAAGGAAAGATGATACTTGCATAAAGTGGCAAAGAACTTGCCTGAACTGTGCTCTAGTGTTTTGTAGAAGGTAGGACTTGCAAGTAATAAAGTTGTATATTTAACTGAGGAGATTCCTAAAAAAAAGATGTTAGAGTGCCTTGGTTCCTTCTGACAGTTTATAATGAAATGTGAAAGGACAGAGATGAATTAAAGAATACATTGTTAAATTAAAAGGACCCAGAACTAAACTATTGGAAATTGTTTTCAGTCTATTTATAATGCAAAAAAATGAGAAAATATATTCTGAAAAGAACACCAAGGATGTGGCTGCACTATCACTCAATAAAGAGTTTATGGGATTATACAAGCAGAAACTCTGCCAGTTTGAAGCGAAGGGGCCAAAGATGGGACAAAGTGAAGGAAGGCTGTTGGACTTCTTGGACTTGACCGGATGCAATAACAGAAAGATTCCACTGTGAACATATGCTATTCTTCAGCAAGAGGGAAAACAATTATCGTAAAGGACATCTAGAGGTCATCAGGGCCAGTTTAAATGGGGATGGGTATATGAGAATGGCACCAAGTATACTCTGAAAAGTCAAGTAAGTTGCATAACTGACATAAATAGAATTCAACAGGTGAGAGATGTATCCCAGATAATCACCCCTACCACGCCTACTAATGCACTTGACTACATGACTGTATCTCCATACTTGATGCATACATTGGACTCTAATAGCAATAGCAATAATCTGAAGTAAATTATATCTATATCTATATCTATATCTATATCTATATATACTATTTGCTTTTATATACAAAAATGTACAAATCTCATATATAACAATAGAAATAAGAACTGATTTTGTTAGATTATTGACTAGGAAGCGACACCCCCAAACTACTTATGAATCTGTAGTTCAGAGTGAGATCAAGAGAAACAAGAAAAATGCTTGGAGAATTGCTTATTCTTATGTAAAAAATATGTAGAATTGGATCTTTTTTTTTACTTATGAAATAAAGTCCATTTCAAGTGTATGTAGCATTTATATATAAAACATAAGCAAACCATAACTTTTACACTTAAAAATAAAAGGAAGAAATTGATCTCTAACATAGCCTGGTAAGGGGATAAACCAGTAAGAAATAGCTTAATGTATTTGAATAGATTAAAAATAAAAATTTCTGTTTAAAGTAATGCACTATCATTAAAGAAAAAGTAAAATCATGGACTCTGGAAATATACTTGCCGGATACATAACTAATAATGGATAAATATGCAGAATGTGTTTTTAAAAATCCCAACAAATCAATAAGAAAGGACAATTAAATAGAAAATGGATAAAAATTATTAATAATCAATTCACAAAGTGACTAAATAACATAAGAAAAGATGTTTAATTCATGAATAATCACTAAAGTGAACATTAAACAGAAGTAAGATATAATTTAACATATAACAGATTGGAGAATGTGTAATATACGCCAACATCAAGTATTGGTGAAAAGTAACTAAAGAAATATTCACACTTGGAAACAGTAAAAATTGGTGCAACTCCCTTTGAGAGCATTTAAAACTATGTAGTGTAAATAAAATAGACATATGTCCAACTACACTTACACAAAAAGTATACATTTACGTGGAAGATTATTCTGATGTTTGTTGCAGAATTGTTTGTAACCAGGAAAATTGGAAGCAACTGCAATATGGGAATAAGTATATCTGGACATATTTATTTGCATGATTAAATATATAGACAAAGTGACAAAGAATGAACTTGTGCTACATACATGCACCAAATGGATAAATCTGAAAGAATGCTTAAAAAAAAGAGCAAATTACAGCATAGTATCACAGATACAATATATGGAAACTTTAAAAACACTTAACAATTGTCATATTCTGTTGGTGAACTCATGCAAATGTAACATAATTCTAAAATACATGGATATGAAAAAAACATAACATCTTCTGGGTAGACTTAGTTATTGGGAATGAAGATTGGTGGGAACAACTGCATTGTGGAGCTTTACACAATACAGACTTCAACTGTGTCTGTATTTTTGTTCTCAAATAAACAGTTCTGACCAAACATAACAAATGTTAACATTCAATAAACCTGAATGTATGCACATGGGGCTTTGTTATACTAGCATCTTTTTTATATGGATCAACTATTTCCCATATATATATATATATATACACACACACACACACACACACACACACATATATATGTGTGTATATATATATTAAAATAAAATAAATGGTATAACCCAATCAACATCCAGTGATGTTTGAACTCTGAACTTTAAATCACAGATAGTAAGAAATTCAGGAATAAACTTTGTGGTCATACCAGGGAGGCCATAACATGGAATAGAAAAACAAGTGTTGCAACAATTATTGCAAATGGTAAAGTACATGTAGTCATTCTACAGGGCTCACATACCTTCTTGGATAGTTAATTTTAGAGTCTTGGCAAAAGAAAACTTCTTAGTAAAATAGGAAACTCTTTTTTTATTGTTAGATAAAGATTTTGGTTCTATAAATATCCAAAATTAAGGAGATTAAGTCAGTATAAATTTCACAATAAAGGTTTCATAATTATGGCAGAAACTAATATATATGTGTATATATATAATATATATAATATATATATTATATATATATGGTGTGCAGGGGCTGCCAAAAAATTTATATGCAAGTTGACACTTTGGTCAGTGTTGCTCAAGCAGTAATTCACCGTAATCAGAAGTGTCTGGATGCTGATGGTAACCACTTTGAGCACCTCTTGTAGTTGCAGAAGTCAAACGTGACTTGTATTCGTGTTTTGTTATTGGTATATATTGAATATTATAAGTTTAATACAGCTTTTTCCTTTCTTAAAATGTGTATATATTGTTTGGCACCCTCTGTATATACATACACTAAAATTTTTTTCTAAATAATATCACATCGTACCTCATTAGGTTCTTGAACTTAAGTTTGTGGTTTAGATTAACTGCTTTCTTTACTTTTGACATTAAAAAAAATGGAAATTAATAAAACAGCCAATTGACTCACACAGTATTTCTTTTCTACTACATAGAAATGTGGTTTAATATTAGTTTCCGTATAAAAATCAAATGGTATTGCACTAAGTTTAAATTATATGCTCTTCATTTGAAAATAAGACTTTCAATCTATTATTTAAATACAAGGCTACAAATGTCAATAATTCTGAAAGTAACACTAATAGATTAAATGATGGTGAGGCAAGAACTCTAACAGACCACAAGTAAGAAATGACAATTAGAAGTCATTTTCCCTAGCAATTTCACTTTTAATACAACTACAAAATGAATAAAATAGTGGGCTTCCATATTTAATATTATAGGTGTACATTTTATACATTAATAGGAAACTATACCAGCAGTGTCCATAGTTGCCAGTATTACTTCTTAAAGACATTTTTCTCATGGAAATTTAAACGTTTTAAGACATTTTTATCTTGTAAGGAGCATGAAATAACTAACAACAAAGAGATCTTTGAAGATTTTAATCTTTATCCCATATTTAATAAGGTTCCCTTACTAAAAGAAAAAAATGAAAAGACCACAGTTGAAGAAGAGGACAGTGTTAAAAATCTGCTAGAGCTACATCATCCCTTTATGAGCGATTTTACTGTATTTTTTGGAATCTGGAACCTGCAACTTAAGGGACAGATGTGTAGTGGGATTAGTGTTATCAGGGATGAGTGGTGAGATGAAAAAAACAAAGCAAAACACAGAAATCACACTGAGAAGACCTGATCCTAGTTGCTGTCCGGCTACTTCCTAGCTATGTGATTTTGCATATTGTTCATCTTCTCTAAAGTTATTTTATTTAATAAATGCAGTAAGATATTTTTTGTCTTGTCTCACAGGTTTTTCTAGATGATTGCTATTAGGGTTCAATGAAAATGTATATGAAAATGTCAGCATATTTTAAAAGCCACAAATAGAAATTAATATTATAATTTCAATCTTCTGTATTTCTGGTGACATGAATTCACAAAAGTAAATTATATGCTCAGGAAAAAAGCTGTTGGGATTAGTGACTTAATAATTTTACAACCTAATTAAATAAGGGAACAGTTTATCTTCAATCATGTCCAGGAGATTTTATTAAGGGACAAACACATCATTAAGGTGATAAGCATACATCTATCAGGACATTGAAGATCTAAGAAACAAGAATGGTTTAGGATGCCATTCTTTTGAATTTGACACTTGAGAATTGGCAAATTTGGTTTGGTAGCTTCCATTAAATAGACCAAGAAACAAATTTGCTTTCAATTTTTTTTTAATTAAGTTTATTGGGGTGACAATTGTTAGTAAAGTTACATAGATTTCAGGTGTACAATTCTGTATTACATCCTCTATAAATCACATTGTGTGTTCACCAACCAGAGTCAGTTCTCCTTCCATCACCATTTATTTGATCCCATTTACCCTCATCTACCACCCCACTCCCCTTACCCTCTGGTAACCACTAAACTATTGTCTGTGTCTATGAGATTTTGTTTCTCATTTGCTTGTCTTGTTCTTTTGTTGTTTTTGGTTTATATACCACATATCAGTGAAATCATATGGTTGTCTACTTTTTCTGTCTGACTTACTTATTTAGCTTAGCATTACAATCTCAAGATCCATCCATGTTGTCACAAATTGTCCTATTTCATCTTTTCTTATGGCAGAATAGTATTCCATTGTGTATACATACCACAATTTCTTTATCCATTCATCTATCGAAGGACATTTTGGTTGTTTCCATGACTTGGCCACTGTAAATAAAGCTGCAATGAACACTGGAGCACACTTGTCTTTATGGATAAATGTTTTCAGATTTTTTGGGTAGATACCCAGGAGAGGGATTCCTGGGTCACATGATAATTCTATCCGTAATTTTTTGAGGAAACTCCACACTGCCTTCCATAGCGGCTGCACCAGTCTGCATTCCCACCAACAGTGTATGAGGGTTCCTTTTTCCCCACAGCCTCTCCAACACTTGTTACTATTTGTCTTGTTGGTGGTAGCCATTCTGACTGGGGTGAGGTGATATCTCATTGTGGTTTTTATTTGCATTTCTTTGATGATTTGTGATATTGAGCATTTTTCTTATGTCTATTTGCCATTTGTTTATTCTCTTTGGAGAAATGTCTCTTCAGGTCCTCTGCCCATTTTTCAATTGAGTGGTTTGTTTTTTTGTTGTTGAGTTGTATGAGTTCCTTGTATATTTTGGATATTAGCCCTGTTTGCAAAAATCTCCCATACAGTTGGTTGCTTCTTTGTTATGTTAATGGTTTCTTTGGCTGTGCACAAGCTTTTAAGTTTGGTGTAGTCCCATTCATTTATTTTAGCTTTTACTTCCCTTGCCTTTGGAGTCAAATTCACAAAATGCTCTTTGAACCCAAGGTCCATAAGTTTAGTACCTATGTTTTCTTCTATGCAGTTTATTGTTCAGGTCTTATGCTTAAGTCTTTGATCCATTTTGAATTAATTTTGGTACAGTGTGACAGATAGCAGTCCAGTTTTGCATGTGGCTTTCCAATTCTGCCAGCACCATTTATTGAAGAGGCTGTTTTTACTCCATTGTATGTTTTTTTGCTTCTTTGTCCAAAATTATCTGTCCATATTTATGTGGTTTTATTTCTGGGTTCTCAATTCTATTCCATTGGTCTAGGAGTCTGTTTTTCTGCCAATACCATGCTGTTTTGATTATTGTAGCCCTGTAGTACAAGCTAAAGTCAGGGAGTGTGATACCTCCAGCATTGTTCTTTTTTCTTAAGATTGCTTTGCCTTTTCAGGGACTTTTGTGGTTCCAAACAAATCTGATGATTTTTTGTTTTATTTCTTTAAAAAATGCCATTGGGATTTTGATGGGGATTGGATTAAATCTGTATATTGCTTTGGGTAATATGGCCATTTTAACTATGTTGATTCTTCCAATCTATCAGCATGGAATGTCTTTCCATTTCTTTGTGTCTTCTTCAATTTCTTTCAAAAATGTCTTATAGTTTTCAGCATATAGGTCTTTCACATCCTTGGTTAAGTTTATTCCTAGGTATTTTATTCTTTTTGCTGCAATTGCAAAAGGAATTGTTTTTTGTATTTCTTTTTCTGAGATTTCATTATTAGTATATAGGAATGCAATGGACTTTTATACATTGATTTTGTAGCCAGCGACTTTACTGTATTCGTTGATTGTTTCTAATAGCTTTTTGGTGGAGTCTTTAGGGTTTTCTATATATAACATCATGTCATTTGCAAAGAGTGACAATTTAACTTCTTCATTCCCAATTTGGATGCCTTTTATTTCTTTCTCTTGCCTGATTGCTCTGGTGAGGACTTCCAACACTATGTTGAAAAGCAGAGGTGATAGGGGACAGCCCTGTTGTGTTCCTGAAGGTAGAGCAAAGGGCTTCAGTTTTTCTCCATTAATTATGAGATTAGCTGAGGGTTTGTCATATATGGCCTTTATTATGTTAAGATATTTTCCTTCTATACCTATTTTATTATGTGTTTTAATCATAAATGGATGTTGTATCTTGTCCATGATGCTCTTTCTGCGTCAATTGATATAATCATATGATTTTTGTCTTTTATTTTGTTTATGTGATGTATCACATTGATGGATTTGCTTTCAAATTCTTACTCAGTCATTTACTATCTATATAACTTTGAGGAAAAATTACTCAGTTCTTGAATTCAATGTTTTTAAATCTGTAAAACAGATGTGGTAACAAGAATAACAATAATACTCATAGTATGAGAAGTGAATAGTGAGTACTAATTACAGCAGGTACTGTATTCAGTGATTTCTGTAGGGAATAATGAATAGAGTTGCTGTGAGAATGAAGGATATTTTAAATATAAATGATTTACTATACTCTGATACTTTTATGTGCTAAATAAAAGACAGTCACATTTATTTGTTTTTTTATCAATTTGAGAAAAGAGGAGCATAGAGTCTTAGCTATACCTATTTGGCTTTGGAGTAAATTATTAGGATTTGGATTCTGACTCTGAAATAAGCTAGGTTATTTTAAAATAACCTCTGTAAGCCTCATTTTACCCATTTCCAAAATATGAATATTAATAGCAGCTAGTTAATGTTGCATGATTTTTACAATATTGTTTTTTCATAATATTGATTTTTACAATATTGTTTTCTCATAATATTGTCGTAAAGATTCAAAATCAATATTTGAATTTTATGTAAATGAGTGTCTTTTTTCAGCTTCTAGATTTTGAAACACGGGAAAGTCAACGATTGATCAATGTTGTACTGAATTTTGAGTTTGTATCTAGTCTTATCTTGGAAAGTTCTAAAATATAATGTTTTCTTTTTTCTTCTTTAATGTAATAAATTGCTGAAAATGGGCAGTTTTATTTGAAATCAATAGTACTTTGTTTTCAATTCATTTTTGCACATTTGGCATTAAAAATAGATTTTTTATTTGTCAATTCATTCTTTAGTAATTTATCAAACTAATGTAAACAGCCATTAAAAAAATCTTTATGCATGGTCAGGGAAAATGGAGGTAGAAATTAAGATAATTTTCAGCTTAGTAGTGACTCTTTTCTATTTTAACTAAGATAGTATTTTCAACAAATGGAATTGTTAAAAATAGAGTACATGATATGTACTGAGGTATACTTGTCCAATGCTCAGTCATTTTAATATCTCAGCAGCCCAGAATCAAGAGTAATCAAGAGCTAGGCTCAGACTTCTGGTTGCAGGTTTCATAATTGAAAAGCCATCTGGAGAGCTCTGAGGAGGAACAATGACTGTTGGTCCATTACGCAGGTGCAGAGCACAGAGGCCTATTGACGCACCTGGGTTGTAAGGGAAAATCTAGTGAGAAGTGAAATCATGTGTATTTCATTTTCTAAATTAGAAAAAAATAGATCATTTGAGTGTATACAAGGTTCAGAATATTCCTCTACATTATTAAAAAAATAAAAAGTATTGAGAGGTAAATTGAATATGGACCTGGTTTTTACCCTTGAGAGTTGTCCTTTAGAGATATAGATAGCATTTGTGCAGACACCAAAAATAAAACATTTAAAAGATGAGGACATGTAGGCAGTCAGGCAATCCTGGAAATAATTTCAAAGATGTTTCCTCTGGCCCAAAATGTGCACCAGAATTTAGGGATTTGTCACTATTGGTGCAGTAGGCTATTAGTCAGAGTGCGTGGACTGAAGCGTGGAGCAACAGAAAGACAATTTCCAGGTGGGGAAATGCTCATCCAAGCGTTATCCTTTCTTTCTTTTTCTTTTTTTTTTCAGTGTTGGAAAGTTATGACATGTTTCATTTCTATGTTTCTCTTAGTCTCTACGAACCCTGAAATGTATTTTCTGTTTTGTATGTGGATTGACCCTCTAGATTTATGAAGTCAGGATTTTTTTGCCAATGTGCCATTCATTTATAAAACAAGTATTTGTTACTTCTTCCTATTTGAGAGATTCTGAGCCAGAAATTTAAAGTTAAGATACAGTCTTCATTCTATCAAACTCAGTTGTATTATTTTTACCCAATAATTGAGAAAAGAGGCAATAAAACTGAAGAGAAGGAAGTCAGAGAAGTCTTTATAGAGAAGTGTCCTTTTAGTTTTGTTTGATAATTAAGCAGGTCTCCTTAGGGAAAGAAGTATAAAGAAAAATATTTTTTAAAAGTGTCCAAGCTCAAAACTTATTATCTATGAGGTACCTGCAAAACTGCAAATAAATTAATGTCATTGGAGCACAGGATTTTTGAGGAGAGGCAGGAAGTAAAGGCTGAAATAAGTCCAGATAGCGAATTAGTTTGTTATTGCTGCTGTAAAATATTATCACAAACTTAATGAGACAACACAGATTTATTATCCTAGAATTCTGTAGTTCAGAAATCTGACACTTAGGCTAACTTCATGGTTTCAGCAGAGCTGCTTTCTTCTGTGGAGACCCTAAGGATGAATCCATTCCCTTACTCATTGGAATTGTTCTCAGGTATCAGTTTCTTGCAGTTTTCGGCTGTGGATCCCTGTTTCCAAGGTGGCTGCCAGATCGAGTAGCTGCCCGCATTTCTTGGCTCCCGACCTTCTTCCTCCAGCGCAAAGCCAGCAGTGGTGGGCCAAATCCTTCTCGTACTCAGTATCTCTTCTGCCTTTTCTTTCATTGTTGCATGTCTCTGATGGAGTTTTCTGCCTCCTTTTACAGGTCCATTTGATTTCATTGGTTTTACATGTAACATATTCGCAGGCTTTAGGGATTAGGGTTTGGGCATATTTGGGGAGGTCTATTATTCTGCCTACCATGGATGTGTCACATGTGGCAAATGTGTTTAAAGAAAATAAACAGGGGTGTCTTTTACTTCATTTCACAACCTTTAGCATACATCTGTCTATTCAAGTTTCCTAATTCTTTCCCAAATCTAGCATATTTTTTTTCTAAAAATTTCTCCATTTGTTCGTCATAAAACTAGCATGTAGACATGTATACTAATCTATAAAATTATTATATTAAACCTCTATTGTGTTATATATTTAACACTTTCACTCATAGATTTTTGCTGACTTCCTTCTTAGTCACCATTACTAGAAGTTGCCCTTCTCACTGATCTTTTCTAAAAAATTACAAGTTTTTGTTCTGTAGGAATTTTTTATATATTCTTTGTTTTCTATACTACTTATTTTTATTGACTTAGTCTTTTTCAGTTTTGTCTATTGTTGTTTTTTCCCAACTTCTTGAAATAGTTGCTACCTTATTAGCATTATTTCACTAAATTATTTTCTCATAAGTCTGTCTAAATATGAAATTCTGTGTACTTTTTTCTGTACCCCGCAAATTTTGGCATCTACTGTTTTCACTGACATTTAGTTCTAAGTGTTTTTAATTTCTCTTAGAGTTTCCTCTTTCACCCAAAGAATTAGTAAGTTATTTTATTAATAAGTATTTTATTTTGTATGCAAACATTGGGTATTTTTTTGCCATATTTAAAAGAAAATATTAATTTCTATTTTATTGCATTATTAGTGAAGAGCACATTCCGTATGCTCTTGATTCTTTGTGGAAAACAAAACTTCTTTTTCAAGTTATTTCATGGTAAACACTTGAACATTTTTCATTAGTGCTTAGTGTAAACATGCTTTTTTTGTTTAAGTGTATACAGTTCCCTATATGGCTATCAGGTCAGTTTTCTACTTGGATTATTAAAATTTTATGTATTTGGGTTTATTTCTTCTTTTACATATCAACTTCTAAGAAAAATAATAAGTACCATTTAATATTTTATTATTACTTTAATATTTGGGGGCTATATTATTTATTATCCATGAATTAAAGGTGAAATCTATCAAATTTATAATGAATAGAAAATGATTATGTTATAAGAGGAGTTTAATTAAAGAAAACGAAAAGCTGTTCACTAATTTTATTAACTAGTTAAGTATGATAAAAGAAAAAATTGACCATTTAATTTATGAATATTAAGAACGTGTGGTATCTTGTCTCATTTTGTGAAAGGTAATCACTGAGAGAAACAGCACATATTATAATTAGAGATTTGCACACATTTTTATTAATACATTTAATATAATATCAATGACACTATCTCTTCTAATGTTTATCATTATTGGAAAGTATAGGTAAAGCTATGAGAAAATGAATAAGAAGCATGAGGATTGGAAGAAGAGATCTTTCTTAAATGTCATATAATTATCTAAACAGAGAACTCAAGAGAATCAAAAGATGAAAACATTTATTAAGGTGGCTGGATAAAATATCAGCTAATTGACTTTGATATCACTTCTCTATAGCAGCAGCAATTAATTAAGGTGCATTATATTTAAAAAATATTACTCATAATAACAACCAAAATATAAAATACCTAGGAAACAACATAAAGAGCTGACATTTTATAATATAAATTATGGCTGAAATAAAGTAATAAAAATAGATTTAAATAAATGGGAAAGTATATTATACACAGGGATGAATAGCTACATTTACACATTTAACATCAGTTTCCTCCAAAATAAGACATATTATTCATACAATCAAAGTAAGATTTCCGTCTGTGTACTCTGAAACATTTGACCATCTTATTCTAAAATAGATATGAAAGCATTCTCTTGCAGAGATGGCTAAGTCAACTTCAATAAAGAAGATGAAGGCACTCTCACTGACAAACACTGATATGTTCTAAGAAACCATTTTACTAAACTATTACAAACACAAGGAATTTCACAAAGAGAACAAAATAGAGGTCACAAAAACATATGTATGTATATATATTTCTTTCTGTGTATTTCATATATGTATATGAAAATGAAGAATAGTTTATCACAAATGGGGCAACGATGGGGCATTTTAGTAGATAGTTTTGAGAAAACAACCCACTCTACAAGAAGAGCATAGCTGTACCTGTACTTTATTCAAGATCGTGTTGCACTCAAAATGTTTTCATATTCAAAAGATAGAAGAAAAGAAAAAGTATAAAGAGAATAGAAGACAACTGGGAATAATTTTTCATTTATTACCAAGCGTGGGAAAAGCTTCATTTCTAAATGAGATCTAAACAGCACAAAGCACACATCAGATCATGAAAAGGCAGATTTGACAACACACAAAAATTTATTTAAAATTATCTTTACTAAAAATCTCCATAATAAAAGTTACAGATAGATAAATAACTAGTGAAAGCTTTTTCTAAATATCTTCTAAAGATCTAAAAGTAAAAAAAAAAAAATTTAAATAGAGATATAAATAAGAAAATGCTCTAATTACAGGACAGTAAAATATATATATATATAATACATATATATATATTTTTTATGTATATATAGTTCTTTCAATGGTAAAATTGACAAAGAATTGAACAGGAAGTTTATAAAAGTTGTAGCCCAATGGCTGTGCTAACTTCTTAAATAGTCAGAAAAAAATGCAAATTAAAACATCTGAATGAAAAAGTTTAGAAATGTGAACAATCTGCTGCTGATGAGACTGGGAATCCTTGACAATACAAAAGGAAATAAGCATGTGTGTACTTCAAGATTCAATGATCCTACTCCTCAGTAATATGCTCCCAAAGGGGAGAAAAAATTCTCAATGGACCTGAGAAGACATGTAACACGGTATATATGGCAACTTTGTCATGGTAGGTAGATAGATATGGAGTGGGGAAATGCTAAGGCAAGCTAGAAACAGTAAGAGGAAAGGGACTAAAATACACACAGGACCATGACAGATCTCAAAAATCTGAAGACGATTGAGAAAAATAGTAAATAGCTCTTAAAGCTTAGTACTATTTGTGTAAATTAAAATAACATATTGAAAAAGTAACAGTATGTATTTTAATAATAACATTTGCATATTAAGAACATATATTGGACATGCTGGATTGATGACTATGGAAGAGAGGGATAGAAATGGATTTGAAAGAAGGGGAAAATAAGACAAGAAATATTTATATCAGAAAATTTGGTAATAGTAGTGTAAACTCTTAAATATTTCTTTCTTTCTTTTTTTTTCCGTCTAAAGCAAAGTGTGTCCAGAATTAGGAGAGGTAAGTTAGTGCAGCTCATATGTAATATCACTCCATCACACTCTGTGTATCTGAAGCATCTAACTGGGTTCATCACGGTTGTGACATATCTGTTTTACATCCAGGTTGGTACATGCATTCCGATTGAGAATAAGGGTAAGACTTGGAGGCCAAACACAAGACAGGAATGCCGATTGGGTCTGTCTCTTTCATATTGCTTTCCAGAAGTCTCACTCAGAACCTTTCGGTTGCATCTTATTGGCCAAAATTATGTCACATGGCTACCTCTAGCTGCCAGGGCACTAGGAAAGCTCAAGCATTTAAACTTTTGACCTTGTAGAGTAGAGGAAAAGTAGAACAAGTGTCATTGTAAACGTGTGCCCAATACGGACCTTGTGTATGCGGGCTCTATTGATCTATTGGGCTGCACATTTCCAGTAGGGAACCAAAGGAAATAGAGCTGGGTGCCCGAGGCACGCAATAGCAGGTGGATTTGCTGACATAATGATCAATGTTTCGGTATAGAAGGTAACCACATTCACTGGCAATTCCTGACAATAAGTAATGAAATAAAGAACGTGCTATTTTTGAAAGGTCTATATGACTATGAGTTGTGGGCTATGTTGTAAAAGAGGTAAACTAGAAACAGAAACTGGCGTAGGGAAGTGTTTTATTGTACAGTAAACATGTATGGAATTCATTGCCCTTGGTTTGATTTCTGGCTGCACTAGTTTCATAAACTTGATGCTCATTAAATCTTTCTGAGTCTTATTTTCATCTAGAAATTAGTGATAATGATGCTAATTGTTACAATAGATAAGTGAAATAATGTTTGTAATTTACCTAGTAGTGTAGCACTTTCAGTATAGACAAAAACATTCTCATCATGACAAACCATATCTAAATGACACCTTTCAGAAACATTATACTTACTGGAATTTTTTCTCATTGCAGACAAAAACAAGATAACAATGTACTATGCAGTGTATTTCTCATATCAAAATGTTGCTCTTAGCCAATGAAATGGGCAAAGTAGAAAATAGCAAGTAATTAGATTATGACTCCAAGCTAATTCTTATATCAAGGAACTAATAAAAGCTAATCTCCCAAATCCCAGTGGGAGCTTAGAGAAAGACAGATGGAATTCTATTCTCATCACAATTCACAATAAGCTCAGTTAGTCCTCCAACTCATCCTCCAATTATTCTCTCACTTGCTAAATAAGTCAGTCTATGTCTCAGGAACGCTCTGCCTCCCTGCAAGCATTTTCTGTACATAATCCCTACAAGACAGAGCCTACTTGGATCCTTTTCTTAAAAGTTGGATATTACAGAATACCAGCACGCCTGAAGTTTCCTCCAAGTCTTGCAAAGAGTTGATTTTGTGTGCTCTGCTGGACTATCACACAGATGGTGGTTGGGAAGATAAGAGTACCCTTGAGGTTTTCTGCTTGAGGATATTGTTTATTGATGGCTAGTGGTGAACATGAATTCTCCATCTACCCCCAACTTCCCCGCTACTGAAACTACGGTGCCATCTCGCTACCCACAAAAACTAACAACCTTGGCAAAGAGATATCTATAAGACAAATATCGCTTTCTGTGAGTGTGTGTGTGTGTGTGTGTGTGTGGTGTGTGTGTAATGCAAATATAATCATAGATCTACAAAAGATAAAGATCTCAGTGAGAAGTTTATTCAGAGGATGAAGCTATGTCTTTGTGAAATCATTCTCATCTACATAGTGAAATTATTTTGGTAATTGTAGCACTATCTTAAGGATCATGAAATGTGTACTAAGTCTTTTATTTAATTTTCCTTGTTTGATTCATTTGCCCAAGTAAGCCAAAACTTTGTTATTCACAGTGTTTGACTAATAAATAACAAAACTCTACTGATTACTATAGAAATATTATGTATTCAAATTTTAACAAAGCATTGACAATTTCAACTATTATGAATAATTCGGCATATTTTAACTAAGCATGATAATAAATAGTAAAAAAACTTTAAATGTTAGCTTTTGTAACAAATCTCATAATGAAAGAGAGTTGTTTCCAAACTCCCTTTATAGAAGACAGATGGAATTCTAGCCTAATCACAATTCACAGTGAATCCATTTACTCCTTAAACCCATCCTCCCATTACTTACATCTCTATCAGGACCCTCAGGTAACATTCTGGTATATTTACTAATTAAAAAAAAGATAATATGATTTTCATTGTATCCAATTCTACAAAAAAGAAAACAAAAAACAGATTTCTAATACTTATTGACCTCTGGCTGTAGTTGTTAATATACATTATCTCATGTAATCCCCACACCAACCCGTGGAGGTTGGGGCTATTATTTTTCCTACTTTACAGAAGAGGAGATGAAGGCTGAGAGGATAAGGACTTGTCTGAGCTCGAGAAGCTAGCTGGTAGTCGGGACAGATGGGCAGCAGGACTCTATCTCCAATGCCTTGCTTACTTAAAAACCATGCTCTACTGCCTTCTCTCAGAGATTTCCTTTGTGTGCTTTGTTTAAATTGCAGTTATGTCTTGGCCAAATGTCGAACTTGAATATGAGGCTATTGGTATTCCGGTCAGTGACTGAAACTTGTATTTAGTTCTGTAATGTACTGCACATCATGAGTGTAAGAGTAGAGTTATATGAAAGGAATAAACAATTGTTCACTTAGGGCACAAACAGATTGCCTTCCTTATGGGCCCTATGTCAACCTGTGAAAGGATGTTCCTTCATGAGTTTAAAAGTATCTGGCCTCTTACAGGTGGTTTATAAAAATAGGCTGAATGAATTCTAAAAACAAAGTGATTTGAAGGCAGTTTATTTTCTTCTATGGGAACACATCACAGACGCCAGAAGCAAGCAAAATAAGTATATCTGGTTGCTCGCTTATATGTCACAGGTGCCCCTGAGCTGCCTTATAATAATACACTAGAAATAATTCTGTCTTAGCAACCAAAGCTTAATAAGAACAAATCTCTTTTTCACATTGAGAATTGAATGTTTTTGCGTATAAAATTCTAAAAAACATGGGTACCAATATTGAACAATAGTGAATGACATTAAAGCTGAATAATAAAATAATGCAATTCTTTTTCTATGTTGGAGCACCTTCTTAAAGATGATCGTTCTCTGCTAATCTTTTAAACCTACAGTATTTTAATCAGGTAAAATTATGCCTTTATAAACTCTCATTACTAATTTTATTTTTCTTGTACTTTATAATGTGAGTAACATCAAATATTAAAAAATAGTTGAGATATAAATAATATACAATATTTTTCTATGTTCCTTTAATAATGTAGGTAAAGGCAACTTTTTAAAATGGTATTCTATTAACACATACTCTAAATAAAATTGCTAAAATTAAACATAATTTGATGCTTTCAGTAAATACAACATTAAAATAGTTGCTGGAATAATAAAAAGTATGTAAAGAACACATAATGCAATATATAGACGATGTATTATAGAACTGTACACTTGAAACCTGTGTAGTTTTGTGGACCATTGTCACCCCAATAAATTTTAAGGAAAAAAAGTAAATTTTCCTATTAAAGTAAAAATTTGTAAATAATAAAAAAATCTGTAAAGCCAAATCTCATTATCAATGTAGTATTGCCTCTAATCTACATTATAGTATCAACTCAATATATAAATTAAACATATTTAGTGTTGTGTTCATCTATACTTTTTCAGGTGAGATGACCACATCAATAAATTTAGGAAAATCCCCAACAGGAGTGGAGCTTAGTGTATAAAATACTTTATGTGCTCGACGTTCCAATCAGAGTAGACCATGAAATGCATCTAAATTCCCTGCAATAGTTTGTCTTCTCCACTTCCCTTTAAGCCACACTGACTGGGGCTGAGATGCTCCAGCAGTTCTTTCTGGCTGCTGCCAACATACTCTGCAGAGCCACTGGTAGGTATCATCATTTTTATTCACCCTCAGTCAACAACACATAAGTAAGGTCTTCATTAGATCCTAGAAGTGAAATGAGGGAAGGATAGTGGTGAGGTAGGAAGAGGCACACCGGGCTGTGGTTCTTTAGGACCTGTGTGAAGATACCCTTATCTCTACACTTCTATTTTATGATCAAGTATATATATCACTGTGCATCCCCAGCTACACTGTGTTACATTCTCTACATGGTGAAATTCCGTGAAGTCTCGTGGATAGATGGGAATAGGTGTCCATTTAGACTGAATTATGGTACACGTATAGAGAATCGATATGTCCCTGAGGCAGGATAGGGGATGTGCGTCACTGTTCTTTCCAGGAGAAAGAAAGGTGTTTCTTTGGTTTGCTGCTTATTGATTTCGGATAGATAGCTTTATACCAGGTGCTAAGACCATCTGACAGACCTTGCAATTTGAAACCCACTTTATTAAGTTTATAATCATCCACTTTTATTTTTAAGACCCATCCATCTTTTTCAGTGTTCAAATAGTAGGTTAAGTGGTGATATTATCGGCATAGTTTCAAATCTTTGATGTCGCTCTAACACCATGACTGTCCCAGAATATACAACTGCTTTAGCTTACTCTTTTGATATGGAAGATAATTTCTGAGCACATCTTCTTGGTCATTTAAATAAAAAAAAAATATTTTATGCCCAGGGCCATGGAAACAGTGAATGGATTTTACATTTGCTCCAAATATCTATTCCAACTACATGCTCAGAAGTTGAAGGTTAACCATTCTATGGATTTGGGGTCCTGCTGTCCGGAGCCGGAGGCAGACTCAGGCCCAAAATCCACTTATTAACATGAGTATCCATGAGGCTTGATAGCAGGGTTTTTCCTCGGGAGCATGCAGACTCCACTTCCCTCAAAGGCCACGCAGTGTTTTTAGCTCACATTTGAACAAAAGACTATCTATCTATTTATCATAGTGGCCTTTCTTGCTTTATGAATCTAGCAGGAACTGTGTTGGGGGAGGGGACATCAAAACTCCTCTGCGTCCTATGAATAGATTATTTTCATTGCATTTATCTGTTCTTCATTGCCTCTGGTAAATACTTGCCTCAGCCATCTGAGAAATTCATTCTTTTCAGTGAAATTAGGAAACTCCATTCAGAGATATAATTTCCCACCTACGTCCTCAGGCTACACATAACACGTACTAAAGGCGTGTTTTCTCATATTTGCTACTTCCCTCACCAACACAATTTTCAAAAAGGTATCCGAAGCAGACGCTCAGGGGACTTGCTAGGCTATGATTGAGTAAGATTCACATGAGGCGTCTCCTCTAATGTCTCTAGCTCTTTTGATTATTCCCATTACATAATCAAATTACGTGTTAGCATCCAAATTCAGTTTTTCCATAGATCAACGTGAAGTTCAAGCACAACTCGACCAAACTAGTGGACCAGACCTTTTACAGATCCAAGATTTCTCTTATTGGCTAATTTATCCACAAATAGGGCCTGGTTTAATATACTCAGATAGTTCCCCAATGTATTCTTCATATATACTTGCAGTTCTTTTGGTGTTTGGGGCATTTTGAGAGGTGCCAAATAAATAGTATGAAACTGTTGGTTCCCATTTTTAGTCAGACATCCAACCAGTTTCCCCACATTTACGGGCCTTGCCTTGAGAACCAACTGAACTCTTATTTGTAAAAGTAGTACCACTCCAAAACCGCAACTTATTAAAAGCTGATATGAGCATATAATATTCATTGTTCCCTAATTTGCTAATTAGGACATTTACTCCATTACTCTTGGGACAGAGTTTTTAAGTTCAGCAAACTATAGGACTGTACTATTTAAAATCTCACTGTATCAGCTATACTGGCTTAGTCTGTTCGGGCTAATATAACAAAATATCTTAGACTGGAGTGGCTTAAACAACAAACATTTATTTTTCACATTTCTGGAGATCACAAGGTCCCAAATCAAGGCATTAGCTTTTTTGGTGTCTGATGAGACATAATTTTAGTGGAAGAAATGGTTCTGTATTTACCTCGCTGCTGATTAAAACTTTTCTGTGTTGATGTGACAAGAAGCTCAAGCTGAAGTTCTTTATCACTCAGCTCTCCACATTTCCAACCTAAAACCCATTCCTCGCCATCCACACTATTTTAGAGAAATTTGATTTTTTCTTTCAAGGCAGGAAGGGTAGCCATCTTGCCAATATCTTAGAACCAACTTTTACACGAGACTTACACAAAGTACATCCAATCATGGTAACTGCTTCAGTAGCCAGCATGTGCTTCATTCAGATATGATGGTACCCTTACTGTTGATCTAACAGAATTTTATAACTATCTAGAGCATACTTCCTATATTATTTCTCTCCTGCCATGTAAGTCCCACTTATATCTGCTAAAGAAGCCTACAATACACAGATGATTGTAGCAGAAACTGAAAGCATGTGCTTGAGCCAGGAAACTAGGTGGTGATACTTACCCTTTGCTATGGTTAGTACTTTCCTTACAGCCTATTGTATCATCACGATGTGGATCCCAAAGCTGCTAATGCTACCATCGTGACTAAGAATGGCGTCCTGCTTTCCAAGATGGCATTCATGACAAGTCTCCCGCTGTGGTTCCTGGTAGAGAACTGATCATAGGACAGTAACCTGTGTGCGTGCTGAGCAGCAGAAACACTACAGCTGTGCCTGATGTTGGCAGGACCACATAGGTACCTGATGAATGTCAGGTGTGCCTATGCTTCCTGGTACCCAGGTGAAGAGAAGGTCATGAGAGAGTTTTTAGGACTCCAGGGTCACATCATTGTCCTGGATAAGAATGATAAAAACGTTAGATTAGATATTGCTGGGGGAAGGAATCTAAGAAAAGAATATCACTTTGTGTACTGCATTTACACTATTTTCTTACCTTATTTCTGTCCTATGAACTGTTATATTATGACCCTTAACTGTGAGTACATGTAATAGTTCCACTTTAGATGTTAAATGTAATGAAAAATCCTAGACCTCATCCCACAGATTTTGATTAAGAATAAGGTACAGGCTATGAATGCGTAGCTCAGCACTTCTGATTTTGATGTCTTTTCTATGTAGATTTCATATTGCGAAATATAGCATTAATGCATTATGCTTATTAATCAGTGACTATAAGCTAAAGATGTCAGACAAAAATTTAGGTGTGGCCCACTTATTTGAGGGACTCTCTTATTAAAATGTTTTACTGAAATATGAGCCTTTTGAAATAAATAGAATTAACGAACAAAGGCAAACTACCCATAATGATATTATAATATTGTTCCAGTGGTAATTAAAACTTTTACAAAACTATAGCATTGATTAAACTTTTAGCTTAGGATTTCTGTTTTTGTAGCTAATTAACGAGACAACTTAAGACATTCTTCAACTAAGGAGAAAGAAACGCTAGTCAAATATTTTTAAATTTGCCCCTTAGGGTATAAAATTTAATAGTTATCTAGAAAATAAGGGGAAAAATACATTAAGTCCCAGCCTGTATTGTTTAGGGGAAATGTGCTCATGAAAAATACAAATGTTCTTATAATATAAAAAGGCTGAAAGTAAAATAAATGACTATTACAATAATTAGAAAATACAAGAAAAAACAGAAAAGTGGGGCCTACAAAATCCAAATATGTCTACACGTTTTCCAAAATCATAGGTAAACAAAAGTGGAGAGAATTCAAACCACAGTAGCTCAGGTCTGAAAGAGAACCAGAACATAAAGAATCTTACAAATGTTAACATACATGTAAGCAAGTAGATAAACCTCCAAAACAAATCAGAACCGATCTGGATTTCATACTCCTGTGCAGAGTCAGGCAGTGACTGTTAAAAAACCAAGTATATCAAGGACCTCTGCGGAAGAGCAAAATTCATTCCTTTGAAGAAGCTGGTTCTACTGTGACTGGAAAAGTCCAAACAGAAAGGAGAGATGGCAGATGCGCACGCTGGCTGCTGGGTACCACAGTGCAGCGGGTTTGAAACCGCCCTTGACCGGCACTAAGAGTTTCAGAAAGACCTCACTACCGGAAAGCACTGAGACTAGGAGAAAGCAAGCAGGGAAACATGAGAGGCCGTGCAGAGACAAGAGAAAACGACAGAATCAGACATCACCCCCTTTAAAACCAACAAACAAAAGCAAACAAACAAAACCACCCGCATTTCGCTATACCAGCAAGAAAGGGCCATCTGAATGGAGAATCCTAGAAAGCCTCAGCTGGATTCCTGAAGCCTCCTCCAGTGGAGACATAGCTGTTATTGTCAGTTCTGAAAAGTTCAAATCATCATAAAATGAACAAAAACATCATGAAAGCCTGAAAAAGAGTTACTATAGAAATAAAACACAGAATTAAAACATTCTGAGTAAAATACTTATGACAAATCAAGCATAAAGTTGACCAAAACTGTAACTTAGTGTACTCAATAGAATTAAATAACATTAAACTACATTTGTAGAAATGAAAGAACTGCTTAAGTCAAAAAATTAGTACAACAATGGACAGAAAAATAGTTTGAAATAGAAACTCAGTAAAGAAGGAGAAGTAAAAGATGATATTAACTTATAGTAAGTAGTAAATTAGGTAAGTAGTAAGTAGTAAGTAATTAAATTAGGATGCCTAAAGGAGAATTAAATTTACTGAATATATAGTAAGAGACATTAAGAAATGAAAATAAAATAAAATAAGAAAGGAAGTATATAGATCAGAATATATAGATATAGAACACAAATTCTGACATATATATGTATGTGTGTACATACATATACATTTATAACTTGAAATCTCAAAAAAGAAAAAAAGGACATGAAAGAGAACTAGTATTTTAAACTACAATCCAAGAAAATTCTCAAAATAAAAGTCCTGAAACTGCTAATGGAACAGACTTAATGCATACCCAGAGATATTGGCATAGAACAATCAACTTTGCAGCATATTGTATAATAGTATGAAGTAAACATATTTGACTATAATCTAAGACAAAAACAAGGTTGTGACAAAATTTAAATGTCTTATATTATGCCAAAAAGTGGGAATAGAAGAAAATAGGAAAGTAGAAAAAAATTATTGACTGTTGAATAGGTGATAGTCAAATCAACTAGTAGAGCTTAGATAAGGAAAACAAAAAGAGAGTTCATAGATTAGAGTTAAAGGCGGAAAAAAGGAATTAAGGATATTATAAAATTAAGGGTATTATAATACTATAAGGATATTATAAAACACATTAAAAGGAAAATAACTGCTACAAAAATTATAAAACTTTCCATTAGTTCTAAAATAAATACCAAAAAAATAGCAAAGCGATATACTGCCTAGAGAAAAAAAAGTCTTCCCTTCCCTCTCCCCCACCCCACATATATTAAATATAAAATAATAGACACAGCGAGTATAAAAAAATATGGTCGCATTGAGTGTGGTCACATTAGACATATCAGTAAATAAAAACAGATTTAAAAGAATAGTAAAGGAAAAGCTAATAGAAGATCAGTTATAGATGTGTTTCCAGAGTAAAATCTGGAAAACACCTATTTAAAAAATGTGATTCAGAAATGACACAGAGGGAGAGAGAGAGGGTGGGAGAGAGAAAGAGGAGCAAAAATTACCTAAGGCCTTCAATCATACATAATTCTAATCTCTTTGCCCAGCTTTATCTGAGTTAACTTGGTTAGAAAAGCAACAACAACAACAACAACAACAAAAGCTTGTTCTCAGCATGGCTGCAATAAAACTAGTGGAAAAACAAGTGATATAAAAGATCAAGTAGAAAGCGCCTGGGATTGCACCTGCATTTAAAGGACTGGCTGCTACTCCCTTTCGAGCACTTAAATACTATTTCACCCTGGGGAAAGTCGCTTAAATTCTCTAGACTTCTGGCTCCAAACCTGATAATATACTGAACTGAAAACTTATGTGCTCATATCCATATGTACTTATGGATAAACGATTTATATGCATGGCCTCACCTAATTATACCCCAAATCACATGAGAGTGACGCAACAAGGAAGCAATTATTTTCCTTAGGAGAATTACTTTCTGAACTAAGTTAATATATGTTGATATAAGTCCAACTCCCCTGAAATTTGTGTGAGCACTGGGTTTTCTGATTTATTTTCTATTTACTCATTAATGCTTTAGTTTCCTAACTATGTGTATTATTAAGCGTTACCTAGCTTTCACATTCTCCGAATCTACTTTAAAAAAGACAAAATGGGTGTGGTGGGTTGCTCAGTTGGTTAGAGCATGGTGCTTATAACACCAAGGTTGCTAGTTCGATCCCTGCCTGGGCCACTGTGAACTGTGCCCTCCATAAATATGAAAACAAGCAAACAAATAAAGACAAGACAAAACAGATTTCCACCATTTCAGGCAGTTAAAAATAAAACAATTATGAAAATTTTTTAATGAGAGAAGGAATTTTACTTTTCCAGTGTTTGAACTGTGTACTCTTAAATCGTGACTCTTAATGCAGATCTAGTTTTTCCTATATAGACTCAATTTATTTTTCTTACTGTTTTGAATTCGTTGACTAAGGCTTAGCTGTTTTATTTAAAGCAATGGCAATGTCACTTTTAAAGTGGTTAATCTTTCTTGAATTCTAGAATATAAAACACAGATGTAAACGTTTACAAACTAAAAAGTTATTCAAATGTAAAGCCCTGTAAAGGTATTAGTCCAGTCCTGCTGTGACACAACTGAGGACATATTTTTTCAATATTATTTTTCTTATGATTGAAAATAATATGTGCTAATTATCGACTTCAGAAAACATAAAAAAGGGACTGAACAAAAAATGCCTAGAAATTACCAAGGTCAAACATCTCCTATATGTTTCTGGTTATATCTGTAAGTATGTACAAATATATATCAGTTATACAGCTACATATGGTTTTGATAAATAAAATCATTTATATAACATTATTTCATTTAAGGTTTTCATAAAAAAATATTTTCCAGTGCCTTTAATATTTTTTCCAATATATAATTTTAAAAATTGTACAGTATTCTCTAAAACATATATATACTAGATTTAATGTAATTATTTTCCTATGGTTGAAATTATAATTGATGATAACATCATTTTAAACACACAAAATATATGTTAAAAGAATTCAAGGTGTTGATATATGAGTGGAGTGGGATGTCTCCTTAATATATTCCTGTAGTGAATTCATAAGCCTTCTTTAAGGTTGGTCTTGTTGTGGAAGAACTGACTAGGACCGAGAGACTCAAGCGGCTGGCAGAGATCAGGGAGAACACAGCTTTATTACGCCAGCGGGCTCAGTGGGATTGTTCCCAAAGAACTGAGCACTAACTGGGGTCGGGCACTTTGTTTTATATGTTTAGGCCTCCAGGTTGGGGGGGAAATATGGCCGGGTACCAAGGAGATCTGTCACTAGCCAACTGCGTTTCTTCAACATTCGTTGTGATGGGGAGGTCTCTAACCTTAGTGCCTGCAGGAGACAGCTCCGATAAGGGGAAGGAGCGAGACAGCTCCGATAAGGGGATGGAGCTCTTAGCGGGGGTTTGCCTGCAGGAAAAACCGTCCCAACATATTCCCCCCTGTTGATGATCGGAAGGGGAACCCGAAAGAGCGACAGCCCCGCAGGGTGAGGATGTGGGCGGTGGTCAGACGGGAGACAGCATCTTCCATGAAGGGGACAAGGGCAGTAAGGATGTATGGGCCGATGGCAGTAAGGAGGGAAATGGAGAGCAAGGGAGGAGCCAGGAAGTCCAGGACTGAAAACCAAACCGCCATGAGGCGAGCTCCTCGCAGCAGTTCTATATGCGATCCTTGGAGCTTACGGACCCTGGTGGCGGGGATCCCAGACTGGCCCATGTAGCAGCAACATTCTTTCTGGAGGAAGAGACAGGTCCCGCACTTTTTGGCCGTGAGCAGATCCAGGGCTCCCCGGTTTATGAGGGCGACTGCTGCCAGGCTGGAGAGTTGGGTCTGGAGTGACGTGAGTGAGTCTGCGACCCGCTCCATGTCATCATTGATTTCTTGAGAAAGTTTGTAGTAAAAGTCGATGGAAGTTCTAAGGCTGGAGGCACCAGCGGCGACCCCTGTAAAGATGCCAGTGCCTATGAGGAAAGGGATGAAAGCCGCCCGGTGGGTGCGAAGGGAAGGAAAGGCCCGCGACTGGAATCCAGCGTCAGCAAAAACGGCGGCAGAAAGAGAATGAAAATGAGGACGTAGCCACCTCCACCGTGATGTGCACTCCCACACCTGTATGGGTAGCTTCCTTACAGAAGAAAGAGCAGAAGGGCAAAAGTGCAGAAAAGCTCTGGCAGCGGGTGTTGGGAGCCTGGGCGAGGCCAGGGGGCAGGTAACAGGCTAAGTTCCAGGCAGGAGCCAGGGGACGCCGACCGGGCCGGAGACGACGGAGGCTCTGAGCCGCCGGGCAGGATGCTGGGCATCCGGGAGTTTGGCTCTGCGGAGGGAAGTCAGGCCCAGGCCACCGCAGCGAGGCCGGGGCAGTGCAGCCCGAGCATCGCAGCAATCCAGGCCGCCGCAATGTCGCGGAGGGCAGTGCCCTGGACTCCACCGCTATGGGAGGACCCCGGTTTGGGCTAAGTAGGTCCAGCAGACAGACCCTCGGGGAAGAGATTGCAGGGGAACTGGGAGGTCTGAGGCTCTTGTTCCGGATCCCCGGAAGCAGGGACACTTTGAGGAGAGACCCAAAGGGGAAAAGGCAAAGGAGGCCTAAGAGCCAGAGGGCCACAGGCAGGCGAGTAGAGTAGAGGAGAAACCCATAACAGAAATCCGAACGGGAGGAGACCCCGCTGGGTGGGGGTCCAATCAGGCGGAGTCTCAGAGATGAGCAAAAGAGAGGCTAGAAGGGTCAGCAGGCAGAGGGTGAAAACGGTTAAGCGGGGGAACTGTTATGTAGGCGGTCTTTTTGAGCTTGGTCTTCAGTGACTCGTGGGGCACTGGATGAGAAGTCCAGACGGGCTGGTCCGACTCTGCTCGCTTGACTCAGGAGTGGTGAATCCACGGTGTGTTTCCGGAGACCTTAAGAGCAGTGGGGGTGACAAGGATTACCGTGTGTGGGCCCGTCTATATTGGACGGAGGGGCTCAGGGCTCTAATCTTTGACCCTGACCCTGTTACCTGGAAGGTGGGGATGGACGGGGTCCCTAACGAGTCAGGAGTTCTTTCTAGTAGATGTGAGTGCAGGTTCCTAAGGATCTTTCCTAGGGCGATAAGCTGACCTGGGAGTCACCTGCTATTCTGAGGCTGCCTGGGCTGGATGATAGCAACAGGGGAGGCCAGCCATAGAGAATTTTAAATGGAGGAAAAACCATCCTTTTGAGGAGTACACCGGGAGCGGAGGACGGCTAAGGGGAATATATCCATGCATCCCAGGGAGGTTTCTTGGCATAGCTTAGACAGTGTTTCTTTGAGGGTACGGTTCATGCACTCTACTTTCCCTGAACTCTGAGGCCCGTAGGCCAAGTGAAGCTTCCGGGAGACATTGAGGGCCGAGGCCAGAGTCCTTAGTACATCTGAGATAAGGCTGGTCCGTTGTCCTGTGAATGGTGAGGGGAAGCCCATACCGTGGGATGATTTCACGGAGGGGAACTTTGGTGACTTCTCTGGCCTTTCAGTTTGAGTGGGGAAGGCTTTTACCCAGTCGCAGAAGGTACAGACTAAGACAAGAAGGTATTTTGTCCCTCAGTGAGGGGTTATGAAATGATTATGGCTGGAGTCCTTGAAATTGTAGCTCTCGCCTAAGGCCATATGTTGTATAAGTAGCTAGGAAGAGTTTGGGTGGAAATTGCTGTCAGTGTAGCTGCAGTCAGTGTGGGACTCTGGGGAACAAGATTACCCCTGGATTGTCTCATAAGACAGCAGAACTGTGGCTAGTGGCATCCAGTATTGATATCGGCACTTCGATTTTTCTAGTGTCTTCCTCTTCTTCCTTCTCAAACTCAGCAAAATTACAGGTCAACTTTCCTTTTTCTTCCTGCTGATGGAAGTAGGTGAGACTCCCTTTTACAGATGGGTTCTCCATCTGTTAGTAAGGTAACATTAGAGTCAACGCGATCTTTGTTTGGGAGCTTGAGGAGAGGTCATATGTGCATCGCACTTTTATAAGAAATGAGAAGGAAATAATAAGCAATAAATCTGTAGCTGCTGTTTAGACAAACCAAGTAACAAAGAAGCTACAAGTAACAAAGAAGCATGTCCCAATACTGTCAGATAGAAGCCAATCAGCACAGGGGCACCAAACCTCATTAAAAGACAGGAGATTCACAAAGTCAGCCTTTTCCCAAGCAGCTCTCAGTAAATTTCTCAGGTGTGTATTCAGAGACGCTAAGTACGTCGTTTGCTTGTTTCTCAGTTTTGTGACAGCAGTTTTCCTTTGGTATTATATACTATGGCCTTTAAATAGTCCCCATCTCAAGAAGCCAGAGACATTCCACACATCACCCATTATGCCGCACCCGGAACACCAAAGCTATCGAGGAGTTTGTAAGCAGAAAACGCCTCATACAAAAATTAAAAGTTAATTTGTATGCAAAGATTCCCCTTCAGGGGGAGTGAAAAAGCGGCCGTTTTCCTGACTGGGAATTGAACCTGGGTCACTTGGGTGGTAGGCGAGAATTCTACCGCTGCACCACGTGTGGCAAAGTCAAAGAGGAAGAAATCCAGAGGTACCAGCTGGGCGGAGCCTTCCTTTGATGGTCCTTTTTATTTCCTTTTTTCTCTCGCATTACCCAAGTAAAATTGGTTTCACTGTAGTTTGGGGGCTGGGCAAGGCCCAGGCTGCGCTGGCGGAGCATGGGGGCAGCTGGGGTGGCCGCCGGGATGCTCCCGGGTCCCCAAGCCGAGCTGGGGACGGCCCTGCCAGTGGCTGCAGTCAAGCCCCGGTTTTGTTTAGGTTCGCAGCGCGGGAGTGCCTTGGGGCGCAGTGGCAGGGGGGAGCCCCCGGGCTTCCTTAGAGGCCGCCGAGCTAGGAGTAGGGACCCCAGAGCGCTGCTTTAAGGCTTTTGGGTTTCTCCTTCCACCCCCAGGCCCGCTGAGCTTCTACTGTAGAAATGTTCTTGGTGTTGAAAAGGCAAAAGGAAGGGACAGTATTGCCCTGGGGCGCTCGCCCTGGGAGCTCTGTGCGCTCAGCTTGCGCAGCCCGCGCTTGTATCTCGGGGAAGGGAGCTCAAGTGTCTTCTTCCTGGTGCCGTGGACGAGGCTGGAAGTTCCAGGACCCAGGGAAGGGGCGGAGGTGCCGGGTGCTGACCACCGTTGGCTCTTGGCCCCCTCCCCGGAGAGGCTGGTGCGGGGAAGCTCGGAAGGGGCTGTCTCTTCCTCTCCCCTGGGGGTCCCTGTACCAGCTGCGTCCTCTCTCCGCCAGGCTCCCTGGGACGAGGGCCAGAGGGCGTAGCACCACTGGGTACCCGGGTCTAATCTGGCTGAAAGCGCTGCTTCCCAGGGCTGGGGCAGGGAGGGGGAGCTGAGAGAGGAGCCTCTCTCCGCCGCTGTGTCCGCTGTTCCGATGGAGGCGGCTTTCGTGTTGGCTGCAGGGCGCTCCCGCGGCGCCTGGGCTCGGGTCACTCCCCCTCCCGCTCGCACTCGCCGGGAATGGGGGGTTGTGATTGTTCCTCTATGTTGGAGGCGCCTCTGGGCGCTCCCGCTCGCGCTGCGACTCACGCTGTCCCCAAACACAGTGGATCGCGGCTCCCCGAAATGTTTTTCTGGCACTCAGACGTCTGTCCTCAAACATTCAGTAGAGTTTTCTTGTGTCCTCTTGGTGAAGGGGCTTTGTCAGAGGGGCGTTAGGAGTTTCTTTCGTAGCCTGGGTTACGAGAATCCTGCACTGTCCCTTTTACTAGAGCAGAACCGTACCCCAAAGTGGAAGGATCCTGGCAATTTCCAACCAGGAGTTAATGTATGGAAACTGACCCGGTGACCAGGATTGCCGGTCACTACAATATAAACCCGTCAGACGACGACCGGGTCTAGGGTTCCCTCTGATGGCCAGCCGATGTTAAAAGTGGGCTATTCTAATTCACAGAGGGTTCTTAATTTTTCCTGGGGTCATGCGGACCCTATAATCCCCACCAAAACCCTTTCTAAAATTCTTTAACATGCAGTCTAGGACTGCAGGCTTACTCTGCTTCCCTCCCAGAGTTTACAATGTCGCAGACGGTGGGGAGGGGCATTTACTCAGGCGCTGCCCTGCTGGCGTCCCTCGAGGGAACTTAGGAGCGTTTTTGGCTACAGTGCACAGAACAATTTCACAGACCAGGCCACTCCGTGGAGTGAATCACCGTTATGCCAAATGACGCTCTTCGAGAATCAGGGCGAAGCATATTCAGGCTTCCATAGCCAAAGCAATGGAATCAAACAATCAGACACACAATCAGTCACTCACACACCGGGTTGACACCCTACCATGGGTGTCCCTGACTGGGTAGGTTATAAGAACCTACTGGGAGGTGATCAGGCTCCCCTTCTGTCACAATGGGACAGGACTGGCTCCGGACAATGGCCTGGAGGCTTACCTGGTCCGACGGGTGGATCGACTGGTTGTCCCCGGTGCCTCTCAGCGGGTCCAGCTGGGGAGGCGCAGGCCACGGCTGCCCTGGGAAGCCCGGTCCGGGGTCCGCCAAAATCGGCGGGGCGAGCCTACACCCTTCTCGGGCCTCCCGTTGCTCCGTGGCCCGCCTGTCACCCCACACCGGTGGTGCACGGGGCCATTGCGATTGGGTTTCCCGCTCAGGGAACCAAATGTTGTGGAAGAACTGACAAGGACCGAGAGACTCAAGCGGCTCGCAGAGATCAGGGAGAACACAGCTTTATTACGCCAGCGGGCTCAACGGAATTATTCCAAGATTGAGCACTTACCGGGGGTCGGGCGCTTTGTTTTATAGGGTTAGGCCTCCGGGTTTGGGGGGATTCACGCTATTGCTCTTGCGACGCTAGGGATTGCTTAAATCTGGCTGGGGTGCCGGGAGGTTCGCCCCTAGCAGCTGTGATCGTTCAACACTGTTTTGACTGGGAGGCCTCTAACTATGGTGCTGGCGGGAGACACCTCCGATAGGAGGGGGATGGAGCTCCGAGCGGGGCCCACAGGAAAAAACCATCCCGACAATATGTGAAGTGACTTCCTGCATTTATAGTCTGTCACTAGTTTCTAGTCAAGCTGAGTTAGAACTAAATCTAGGTCTAGATCTCCTTCTGTCCCAGCAGGGAGAAAGGAGAGGATGGTAGAGAAGGCATTTCCTCTAAATCCTGTAATGACAGAAGGAGATTTAGAAAAGGTGTCAGAACTTAGATGTTCTGACATTTTCCTCCTGGAAATAGAGAAACAGTGTCTACAAATGACATCCTGAATTAATGACATCCATTGCAAACCTTTTTCTAAGCCGTTTGTATTGCCATCCCTTTGTTTTCCCAATTTTATATCACAGTTACTAGATACTGAAAAGATAAACAAAGGTCAAGAAATATCTACTCCTGCTTAATAACAATTAGCATCTTAGAAACTATATTTATGTACTTCCTTTCTCCATAGTATTTTAAAATTTCCCCCCAAATTCTGGTGCCCCCCTGAGATAAATTGTGAGCTAGGTAAATGGAGAGAGGGAGCATATCCCCATCGTTTAATAGTCATGTCTTTTTTCTTTCTCATTTTCCCAGATCTTCGAAAGAATTCTGTTTATTTGGGCCATCCGACACCCTGCCAGTGGGTATGTCCAGGGCATTAATGACCTGGTCACTCCGTTCTTTGTCGTCTTCCTCTCAGAATATGTGGGTAAGAAGCATGAGTACCAAGTTGAACAAGCTCTCGCTGTTATCTTCAGTCTATTTTTCCCAAGAGTGCAGCCAGTAGTCCTGTCGTGCTAAAAAAGGACAGTGGCTGAAGCGTACACAGCTAAACCTATTTTAACAGCGGTAACAGCCTGGAATTTCCCTCTCGAGGTGGTCCCTGATCTCACCTGAAAAGACTTGCTTTGTCACAAGAATGACCACATTGATATATTTATGTTCTGCCATAAACAGGTGGTTTGATGGTTTATTTGAGGTCATTTTAGGATTATTTTGAACTTGTCGGAAAGACAGGAATTTTAGATTGTATTAGGTTGGTGCAAATGTAATTGCAGTTTTTGCAATTTTTAACCTTTTAAACCAGTTACTTTTGCATCAACCTAATACATCAGACCTTCCCACTTCAGTTCACATGCTGTTTCTTAGGAGCGGGGTGTGGGCTTGTAGAGGAGGAAAGGATGTGGCCCCAGAATCCAGCTCACGTTGCAGGTGATGGAATGGACTGAGGAGAGCTCCAGCACCTTGATTTCTCCCCTCCTCCCTTGGCTCTTACCCCACCGGGTTCTCGTCACTTTGGATGGAGTGATTAGATGTCACAGTGTCAGTTAGGTTTCCTTACAGCCCCCGCAGCCTCCTCTGGCTGTGCCTAAATTAGGCAGTCTCAGAAGGACTTGAGGATCTTCACTGCTTTTGGTTTCCTTAATCACTTGGCTTAGAGAGTCACAGGCAAACCCATCTGTCATGGCCTGAGGCTTTGTTCTCTTAGTTAAAGAGACGCTCATGTGGGAGTAAGAACATTGAAAGGGTCTTAGAAAACCACCCATCATTATAATCCCCTCATTTCTCAGGTGGGTTATAAGATTCCCTGCCTTTTTACTAGTGGCAGAGGGAGGACTAGAACCCTTTCCTTTGGACTCTGGGGTCGTGGATTATTGTGGTTTGTGCAGGAAGCCATTGCAGGGGGTAGGGGGGTGCTGAGAAGTGGACTAGAGTACAGACGCTTGAAGGCGGAGGGCATAGAAGATGTCTCACTTGATTCATCTCATTCATGTTCTCTGATGGGGCTCAAAGGGGTGGTGTTTGGTCTTTCATGAGGCAGGTCTGAAAAAGTAAGGCAACCGAATGACGTTACCCCTTGTTCCCCTGACATAGCAGCAACCAGGGCCGCACTGGGAGTGAGGGTGGGAGGTCCCTCTGCCAACTCTATCAGGGGATCCTCAGCAAACGCGGGACTAGTGAAAATTTAGCTACTGAAAGCATATAAATAAAGGTCTTGTAAAGGACTTTTCATTTTCCCTTCACGTTAATAGGTCAGCTCTTGGAGGCCGCCTAATTCTGTGTGTTTTCATTTCATTAAGAACAGAACAGCTGATCTGTTGGGGTTTTGAGGTAGCTTCTTGCAGTAGCACTTCTGTAAAATAGTGTTAAAGGATGAGCCTAGGAAGGTGCTAACCGTCCATTAATCTACATTTGAAGTGTAAACGCTGGCGTGACATCTTGGTGACACTGCTGTGCCAGTTAGAAATAGTCCTCAGCAGCTGCAGTGCTGGTGGGATATTTAATTCTCTTTTAGCTGCCCTTGGTGTTTTGTACCCAAATTGGCTTTACTCTCTGTAGGTGTCCATCCCGTTACTGCCTCACCCCCGTGGGCCCCACCAGCGCTGTGCCTTTTCCTGTGATCGACGTGACTGCGTTCTGATCTCGGCACTGGGTTTGTCAGCCCCGCCTGCTGCCCAGTGACACCATGTGCAGTGCAGCGCGGGTTCCTCTGCCCTTCCCACGCACAGAAGCCTTTCGCAGCACGGCTGCACTCAGTTTCACCTCTGCCACGGACTTCTGATTACCTTCTCCCAGACCTAGGAAGATGGGGGCACTCATTTTTTAAAAAAATTTTAATAATGTTAAGTTTCAAACATACGTAAAAGGAAAATCTAATACTGTAAATCCCCATATACTTACCATCCAACTCAACAGTCAGTCTTGTTTCATCTGTATCTCTATCCATTTTCCATTCCCCTCAGCTTTGTGAATTACTTGGTCGCAAATCTCAATATCAAGCATCATGTAATTTCATCCATAAATATTTCCATAGGTATCTCTAGAAAACAATGATTAAAGAAACCCACAGCCATAATGCAATTATTACATCTAAAAAGTAATAATAGCACCTTAATAGAATCTCATATGCAACAGTATTCAAATTTTCCTGATTCTCATAAATGTGTTTAACAGCTAGAATCAGGGTCCAAAATCAAGTCCACACACTCTTAACTGGTTGATACGTCGTATCAGTTCCCATCCTTCTCTCTCGTCCTTAGAACTTTACAGTGTTAGCCCTTGTTTTTCCAGTTTTCACCCTAGGGCTTTGCCATACCAAGCTATACTGTCACTCTGATGTTTAAAGCCCTTTACCATTTGCAAAGTACTCTGACATACCTGGATTCATTTAGTAGACCCCAATATCTTTTTAAGGTAGATGTATCAACCCATTTTCCAGGTGAGAAATCTAAGGCTCAGAGATTTATCGAGCTTTCCAAAGTCAAACCCAGGTCTTTTGACCTTAATACCTGTGATCTTTATATGACTTGGTGGTATCTAATCTTAGACCCATGTCCTTGGACCTCTAATGGCTCTCTCTACTCCATTTTCTGCTCCAAAGCAGGCAGTGTAATTCTTATTGCTCCTTGCCTTAAAAGAAAGAAAACTTGCAGAAGGACATGGTCATTAAACAAATCAAAACAATTTAGAAGTGTTATTACCCCACCTTCCCCTCCCACCACCAGAGGTAACTGGTTACCTCCCACCACCAGAGGTAACTACCACTATCGACCTTTCGGTGTGTGTGCTTCCAGACCTTTTCCTGTGTGTGGATACACCTACATAGATTATTTTTCTTTGTTATGTTCAGAAAAATGGGATCAAACTATCCATACTTTCTATATCTTGCTTTTTTTCATTGACAAATACTGTGGCCAGCTTTCTAAGTCTGGACATATCGATCTGCCTCATCCTTTTCAGCAGTTACATTTATTTCCATGACAAGGCTCTACTATAGTTTATTTAAAAATTCTTCTATAGAAGGACATTTAAATCATGTATAATTTTTAGCTGTTATAAATAGCATTGCAATGAATATCCTCGTACATATTTTCTTGTGCATTTGGGTTAAAATACATATTTCTCTGAAAGAGAGTCCCTAGAAGTGAAATTGCTAGTCCTACCGGCATGCCAAATAGGCGCTACTAAATTACACTCCAGAAGAGTTTGCACCAGTTTACACTCCAGCCTCTGATGTTTGAGTGTACTTCTCTTCACATCCTTAGCAAAACTGGGCCTCTTAGTCAAACAGTTTACCAATCTAGCAAATAAACTACTGTTTTTGTTTCAATTTTTATTTCCACTTGCTCATCAGTGAGGTTATTTTATGTATTGGCATTTGTTTCTTTTCTGATCTGCTTATCAAACCCATTTTTTCTATTGGATTTTTGGTCTTGTTGTTTTATAAGAGCTTTTTGCAGGTTAGATATATTCATTCTTTATCTGGTGTATATTAAAAATATCTTCAACCATAGGAAATTGCTAATATTCAACCATTTTTCACCTCCCCCACAGGAATTTTATATGGTTCAACCTAATATTTTTTTCTCCCAAATCATCATTTATCTCTTTAACTTTATTTATTGTGTTCCTTGTATAGAACTTCCTGATTTTTATGTAGTCAAATCTGTCCATTTGACAGGTATTTAATGCACTCCTACTGCGTGGCAGGGAATAAAGTGACTAAGATGACGGACTTTGGCCCTGCCCTTGTGGCTCCTCCCACCTAGTGGGGGTGGTGGTGGCTCAGAAACAAGTAACTAAGTCACTGCAATGTGTGAGGGGGACACGAAGGAAATAATCTCCTCCTTTATGGCGTTTGGATCTGGTATCTTGCTTAGGAAGCCTTTCCTTCCCCACCCCAATATTATAAAAAAGACTCTCCCATGTTTTCTTCTAATACTCTTCTGGGTTTGGTTTTACATTTAACTTTTTAAATTTCATTAGTAGTTTATTTTCCTGTGTGGTAAGGGTTGAGATTTACAGTTACTGTTCTAACTGGATAGTTTTTCTTTCAACACCATTTACAAATAATAGTACATCCTTTCTTCACTGATGTAACATCCCTCTTCATAATATAAATTCCTTTACTTCTGTGGTTCTAGTTATTTCTGTTCTGTTTATCTCCATTTCTATGCAAGTACCACATGCTTGGATTTTTGAGCTTTATAGTATGTTTTATTATTAGTCCTGGACCAGTCACTTCCATCGCCCTTTCTAAAAACTTGTCTTGGCTCTTCTTCCAGATGGACTTAGAGTCAACTTGCCAAATTCAACAGGTAGGGAACCCTTTAGCATTTTTATTGGAGTTGCAATAAATTTATAAATTAAGTTTTTTGGGTTTTTTTTTAATAGCAGCGTTATTGAGATGTAATTAATATACTGTACAATTCATCCATATAAAATGTACGATTCAATAGGTTTTAGTATATAGAGTTGTGTAAGCATCTCCACAATTTCAGAATATTTTTATCACCCCAAAAGAACCCCTGTACCCTTTAGCCATCAGTCCCAAGACCCCCATCCCCTCTGCCCCTAGGCAATTGCTAATCTACTTTATGTCTCTTTGGATTTGCCTTTTCTGGATATTTCATAATAATGGAATCATATTATATATGGTCTTTGTGTCTGGGTACTTCCACTTAACATAATCTTTTTATGTTTAGCTCACTTTTATTATCAGACTATCTCTTCTAAACATAATCATTACGCAACACTTCCAACAGGCGAATCTAAAGATAAGCCTTGACTGAGTCTTTAGAAGTTTGAGATTTAGTATTCTAGCACATAAAGTTCAGCGTTTGGTATCATCCTCCACACAGAGCACATGGTTTTTACTCTACTTTTTAAGGTAAAGACAGATAAATCCCAATGGCCTTGGCATTTAGAACAGTGTTAATGATTTATCTGTTAATTTACCCCTTCAGCTCTCTGATTCTTTGCATCCGAGTTGGATACTCTGTTTGATGAATAACGGGCCACCTTGTAAAGATGCAGAGTCTTCCAGAGCACACAGGGTGTGGCTGAAACATCAGGAATGGACAATTACAAGTCTCAGTGCGGCTGGTTTACCCGCCTCCCGATGTCTCACCTCAGAAAGTCCGTGTACAGTTATTACATGGAGAACACCTCTCAGCCTCTGCGATGGTTATCAGGCTTTATGGAGGGTTAACAACAGAATAGCTACCATTTATTTATTCACAAAAAATGCTTACCATGTGTGGGCGAAAGCCTTCTTAGTCATTATTTTATTTAATCTTCACAATAATCTTGTGAAGTAGGTACTATCATTATCCCCATTTTGTAGATAAACAAACTGAGGATTCGAGAGGTTAAATAACTTACCCGAAGTCAGATGACCAAAAAGTTTGGGAGCCATTATTTAAATACAATTCGCTTAGCATATTTTTAAGTTTCATCCACGTTGTAGCAAGTGTCAGTACTTCATTCCGTTTTAAGTTCAAATATTTCACTGAATGGATAAACTACACTTTATCTGCTCGTCCATTGATGGTCATAAATTAAGTTTCAAAGAAACAAGACATACAGACTTCTCCCCAACCCCAAGGCCTTTCTTGAACATAGATGCAACATTGTGTGTGAGTTTCAAGAATAAGTCTCTTGTCTGAGTAACAACGCTTCTTTCTCCTGCTTCTCTCATGGCGTCGCGTCCTAATAGGGCAGCTGCTGGAAAAGGCGTTTTGCTGTGAACTTTCTGATGGGATGCTCCCTCGTACAGGAGGCCCCAGGTATCCTTGCCCATGGAACAGGCCAGGCGTTGCCCTCGGCATCCTGGGCAGTCTCAGCAGGCAGACTCCCCCTCCGCCCCATCTCACTGAGCTACAACATGGAAGACCTGCCCTCATAAAGCTGTGGGATCCTCATGTCACTGGGCCACTGGCCTCTCTCCCACGTCCTTGTTCCTCTGTTCCCTGTCATTTGTATAAATTCCTACCTGAGCTTGCTTTATGCTTTGTGTTATGTTTTTTGTAAAATAGTTGAAAACAGGGAGATGCAGTGAGTGCCCTCTGAGTTGGCAGAGAAGTTTCTATGGCTAGTCCAGCCCCCACACGGCCTCTGCTGCAGCCAGCTGCTCATACAGGTGGGTCCGCTATGGGTAAGCCAGCTGTTTGGGTCCAGGGGTGACAGCGCTAGAGGGTCACCCCTGGGGAGATACAGTCTCTGGGCTGCAATCCCTGGGACTGCAGAATACCTCTAGTCTCTGATCTCCAAAACCTTTTGGGCTTAGACGATACTATTGATCTATTTACGTGACACATGGGACGAAATCATGTAGAAGAGTGAGGGTCGTGACATGTCCTATTTCAAAAGAAGAGTGGTGCCTGGTGATTTCAGTACAGATGAAACAGTGTCAAACAACTGTCCCTCTTCTCGTCTACATGAAGCAGTACAGTAGGGTTTTCGTTTCAGCTTCTATTTAGAAGCACATTGGCGCTGGAACTCAGAGGTAAGGGAAGGCTTTCCCAATCCTCTGACCCATGTATCCAGTTCCCTGTGTGACATTTCCACTTTTCATAGACAGTCAGGATTGGCTGTATGTGACAGGGAACCCCAAATACCTTAAGTATCTTAAGCAAGAAGAAAAGCTTATTTCTCTCACATGAAAGGTCCAGAGGTAATGAGTGCAGGGCTGTGTGCTGCTCCAGTATATCAGGGCCCAGACTCCTTCCTCCTGTTCCTCGGCCATTCTCAGTGTGTGGTTTCCCTCTCATGGTCCATAATAGCTGTGTGCTCTGCCATCACGTCTGTATTCCAGCCAGTATGAAGGAGGAAAGGGAGAAAGGCACACTCCTTCCATTTAAGGACACTTCTGAAGTGCATGATGCTTGGGTTTGAATCTCTGTTTGAACTCAGTCTTACAGTCATAACTCTCTGCAAGTGAGGCCGGAAAACATAGGCTGTATCCTAAGTGGTCAGTCCCTCAGGGTCCTACCAGCAGGGACGAAGGGGCACAGTTATGTGTGGACAGCTGGCATCCTTGCCACCCTCAGGCTCCTGAGACTCGTGTTTGACTGACTCCTCCCCACGCACAGCCACCCTTTTCTCTCAGCAGCATTTCCTGCCACGTAAGTCGGAAATGCCAAGAATTATTGATGAGTCCTCTGTCTCACGCTTCCATACCAATCAGGTACAAAGCTCTGATGATTTCATGTCCTAAACGTTCCGCGAATTTGCTTCCCTCTGCATTCGTCCTACGACTGTCCTAGGTCAGGCCTGGGTTCTGAAATGGCAGGTGTGTGTTCCCATCTCTGGTTCTGTCCCCTTCTAACCTGTCTTCACACCGTTTAAACGCAGACTTGCCCGTGCTTCTCTGCTTACACCCGTCAGTAGCATCTCATCACCTACAGGTTCACATGTCCAGGTTCTCTGGCTTGTTGTGTGATCTCCGCCCTGCCTCACCCCTGCACTCAGGGACCCAGAATGGACGTTTTTCATCGACAGCCTCGTCTGCTCCATCTCTTTATCCCCAGGCTGATCCTTGTGTGTCCTTTAAGGCTCCCCTAAGCCGGGGCTTCCTCCCTGCCCACCACCCCAGTCGTACTCTTACCATGACCCTGTGCATTTCTTCTGTGGCCCTTGTGTTTCCTTCCGCCCTCTGCCACCAGACTGTGTGATTCTCTGAGGCCAGAGACTATTTTAAACATCTTTATATTCCCAGCGCCGTCATTTTTGGTGTCCAAAATACACATTCCACACGTTTAGATGATAACTTGGCAAGATATCTAGGAATTCGGCTTTCCTGGGGTTGGCCACTGGAGGGCAGTGAAGTACAGAGTTCTGACACTGCGCTGAGTTGGCCAAAGTTCTCTCTCCGAAGGGAAGGAGATGGAGTGCCACCCGCTCATCAGCGAGTATTTACTGAGCCCGACGCTGAGCTGGGCACTGCTCTAGGCACTGAGGGCGGCACCATAAACAAAGTGACAAAAATCTCTGCCTTTTCCTTCTAGTTACTTATTCAAGGAAAATGAAAGGTAATAGTCCTCCAAAGACTGTATCAGGATTTCCATAGCAACTGTATTCCTATAGACAACAATTGTAAACAACCCAAATATCTGTTAACAGGAAAATGGATGTTCACACAATGGAATAGTATCAGCCATAAGAAAGGACAAAGTACTGATTGGGCAACAACATGGGAGAAACCACTTTAAAAACCGTTCTGTTGAACAAAAGGAGCCAGATATCAAAAAGTCTATGTTGGGTGATCCCATTTAAATTGAGTTCAGAAATAATCTGTGTCAATAGAAGTCAGAACAGTGATTGGCTCTGATGGAGACGACTGGGAAGAGGCCTGGGGACGCTTTCTGGGGAGACGGAAGTGTTCTCTTTCTCCACTGGGGTGTTTTTACACAGATACACATGTGTCAAAGCCAGATGGCTTTTACGTGTAGTCCACTGTGTGTAAATTATGTGTAAGAAGAAATCCCTTTCCTACAGGTTAAATTCTGATGAGCAGAAACAGATAATAGATAGAAAACAGGTATTTGTACGAGGGTGATAAGTGCTGTGGAGAAAAGTGAAGCAGGAAAGATCAGAGATGTGCCCCGTTGGCAAGAGTGGGAACAGGAGCAGGTTTTAAACGGGGCAGTGAATCAGGGTCACGCTGAGGAGAGGAGTTTGAGCAGCGTCCTGAAGGAGGCGGCGGGCCAGCCATGCAGTTAGTTTTCAGTTTTTGATAGTTAACACTCCGATTTTCAGAAAAAAGACGTTGGAAGGCAAAGGTGAAACTGGCCAAACTTCCGTAGTAATGGTGGGTTTTCATTGTTGTCTTAAAAGGACATTGCTTTTGAAATGTAAACTTTACATTGAAGTACAACTTACTCGTGCATTTGTATTTTTTGTTTTTTTAAATTGGGGAACATTGGGGAACAGTGTGTTTCTCCAGGGCCCATCAGCTCCAAGTTGTTGTCCTTTAATTCTAATTGTGGAGGGCTCAGCTCAGCTCCAAGTCCAGTTGCCATTTTCAATCTTAGTTGCGGGGGGCGCAGCCCACCATCCCATGTGGGAATTGAACCAGCAACCTCGTTGTTGAGAGCTCACGCTCTAACCAACCGAGCCATCCGGCTGCCCCTCGTATATTTTTTAAAGTACATATACGTGCACAGCTAGCTGGTAAATTTCCCCTAAATAACCAGCACCCATATCAAGACATGGAACACTGCAGAGCCCCCTGTGTTCCCGTCTAGTCCCCTCCCCCCCTTTCCCTAGCAGGGGTACCTATTGATTTGTAACATCTCAGTTAGTTTTCCCTATCTCTACACTTTATAGAAATTGAGTCATGTAGTAAGGACACTCCATTTTCCATTTTAATGCTCTTGGTGTGGAGGGAATTGGGGAGTGGAGCTGATGCTGAATTTTGTAGCACTCACCCTACCTGAGACTCTAACCCTTTCATCAAGATGCCTCCTGGCCCCGCTGCACAGATGCAGCAGCCTCCTGCCTGACAGGCAGTTGAGGAAGACTCCAGGCTCCTCCCAGCAGGAGGCGGCCCAGTCAGAGCTGAGCTGAGCTCCTTTGAGCTGATACTTTGGAGGGCGGTGTGTGCATGTGGTGGGATGTCCGGTGCTGAACTTCCTGTCATGTACGAGGTAAATTCTCCAAGGTCAAGTTGCGACTTGTCATCTCCGGGACTGTAAGACCTGGCCTGCTCTCCCTGGCACCTGGCACGAGTGGCATGTCCCTGCTTGCTAACTCGCTCATTCATTCACTCTCATCTGACCCCAAGAATATGTGAGAAATTCTAACAGAGGAGAAATTGAGGCAGCCACCACATTCAAGATGTTTGACCCTAGATGGGGAGCCTCCGGGCATCTGACATTGGCATTGGGGCCCCTGGACTCCGAGAGCCTGTTCACATACACATCTGGGTGACAGGCTGCCTGGCCCTGCGGATGGGCTTTGGGCGGGTCCTACAAGGTTAAGTGTGTGCCGTTCCTTTGCCCCAGAACCTGATACTCATGTAGTTTGGGCTCATGGAACCTGGGGTCCTGTGGCCAGTGCCAAGAGGCTGAGTTTACCAGCGGTCACTAACATTTGCTAAGTAACAGTAAGAGTAATACCGGAACCTGTGTAAAGTGGAGAAAATTCGGTGGTATGTTGGTTTTTTCAATGAATTTGACCTAGAGCATCATGACACACGTGTACCCAGGCTCCCCCACACTGAGGAGCGCACAGCCAGAGTTCACGTATCGTTCTGAGTTAATATTTACCTTTGCGTCACGACCCTGATTGGCAGGCGCAGTGTCAGGCAGGGCTCCGTGGTCAGCGGTTTCTCTGCATCCGTGAAACAGCCCATCTCCTCTCACACAGTCTGGAACATGGTCTTCATGACACAGAACCGCCTCCACTGGTCTCTGCTCTGTAGGAACCTCAGAAGAGGTCTTTCCTCTGACCCCCGCCCTGGGGGAGACCAGCTGTGCTCACTCTCTGTCTGTCAGGGCTTTGACTTTCCTGGGGTTGCCGAGGGCCCTCCCCTCCCCCCATAAGTTTTGCAGTGGGGTCCTTCTCTCCGCTGCTGCCATCAAATACTTGCCTGAAAATACCAGATGAGTAATACCCAGCTGTAGTGCAGGGGATCCTGCGGACTACGCCAAGTGTCGTGCGGGGTGTCAGGCGGGGTCTCTGGTCCCACTCCCCACATAAGAATGCAGGACATGGTGAGGTCAAAAGGAACACCCACGGAGCCATAGGTAGGGGAGTCATACTACTATACTCTTACTCGCGGCTGGGTTGGAGACACAGGAACCAGGAACAACACAATTCTCAACCCTTACTGTCCCGCTTGCAGACTCAGCCACTATCTTCTTGCTAGCTCCCCCTTTTTTTGCTAGCGTAGCCACAGCAGTTATATTAGTGGCCAATTGCTCACTGGTTACAGCTGACGGCCAACTAGCCACAGCTGATGGCCATTTGATCACAGTCGATGGCCATTTACTACCTGAGCCAGCACCTTTCTATGTGAGGCCGAGAGCCTGGAAACTGCTTTTTGGGGCTCTGTCCCCACACCAGCAACGACATTTTTATAGTACTCGAACCACTTAAAAATCATGACACACAGGAAATTAGATGCATTCTTGACACTTCCGTTTAATTTCTCAGGTCCACAGAGTCAATGACTGTGGGTGTGTGAGAGGGTCTGGTCTTCTGTTCTATTTCTTCACCTGTGTAGCTGTAACAGCGGTATCTTAATTTTGTGAGAATTCATTAAAATGTGCACTAATGATATGTGTGTTTTATACTTGATTTAGAAAAATAAATCTTGGATCATGTTGGCACATGTTGGAACATGTTTGGCACAAACTTGTTTTCATAAATAAATAAATTCAAATCATTATCCTGTTTCTTTGTCAGAAATTTATTTCAGGGATCCAAATTATTGATGGGAAAACGCTTTTCTTGCTAACAGAATTCAAACTAATTAATTCAGAAGGAATGATAGAAACATTGTCCTTTGTAGCCCTAATAAAATAATGACTATAGGCAATGACCATCAATGGATACTCTGACAATTAGATTAAAAATTGATGGGGGACTTTCTAGTGGTTGGACAGTAGGTGGTCACCCCTGAACCCCCGAATCAATGTTAACATCTCTAATGTGAAACCACCAGACTTCATGCTCCTCCTGATGGACATAACGGGGTGGACACAGGGCCACCTAAGAAGTGATATTGTCCCTTATGAAAATTTTAAGGATATAAACTTTGCTTTCTATTTCTTTTACCCCCACATGTTGCCAAACACAGAGCAGTGAAACTGTTCCCTTAGAGCTTATGGAGTAATTAAAATTTTTATTGTCTTCTCCTTTTGAATGTCTTACTCTCTGAACAGTGACTTCATTTTCATACCTTATCTTTGCTGACTAGTCTTGTGTCAAACTTGTCTGGGCTGCAGCACCCAGTTATTTGATCAAACACTGATCTAGGTGTTGCTGTGAAGGTTTCTGTACATGTGGCTGACACCTGAAATCATTTGGGTTTATTTTTTTTAATTTACTTATCTTTTATGATTTTTATTGAAAAATATAGCTGACATACAACATTATATCAGTCTCAGGTGCACACGATAGTTGTTCAGCATTTATATACCTGACGAAGTGACCACATGACAAGTCCAGCAAACACCTGACACCGTACCACGCTATCTCAGTATTATTGCCTATATTCCCTATGCTGTACATTACATCCCCAGGACTTATTTGTTCTATACCTGGAAATTTGAAACTCTTGTTTTTCTTTACCTTCCCCCCTTTTTAATATTTTCAATCACAGTTGATATTTGTGGGGACAGAGCCAGGAGTGCAGTTTCCAGGCTCTCGGCCTCACGTGGAAAGGTGCTGGCTTGGGTAGTAAATGGCCATCAACTGTGATTGGATGGCCATCAGCTGTGGTGAGTTGGCCGTCAGCTGTAACCAGTGAGCCCCTGGCCACTAATATAACTGCCGTGGCTACGCTAGCAGCAAATGGGGGCTAGCAGGAAGATGGTGGCTGAGCTAGCGAGAGCGGATTGCAGCTAGCAAGTGAGGTTGGTTGGCAGAGAGAAGTGGACGGCAGGTTGCGGATACTGTGACTCCTGCTTCCTGTGTCTCCAACCCAGCCGCCAGCGAGAATATAGTGGTATGACTCCCCTATCTATGGCTCCGTGAGTGTTCCTTTTTGGCCTCACCATGTCCTGCATTCTTATGTGGGGAGCTGGAGCTGAGACACTGCATGACACCCTGCATGACACATGGCACAGCGAGCAGTTTGTGCGTATCAACACTCAGTCTCAGGAAGACCAGGAGGAGCAGCTGCTGGAGAGCTGGACCCCCGTGGAGGGGTGAGAAGACGTGGACGGTTCTCCAACCAGCATAGGCCGGAGAAAGCAAAGGTTGTGGTGGCCCTGTGGGCTGTGAAGTGCTTGCTGAGGCCCTTCCCCCCCCAGGTTGGGGAGGACTTGGAGCCCTCGCCCTGTGGAGAGGGCACACATTGTGAGGCTAACGCACAGCCCTGGCGAATGACTGTGGGGACTGGGGAATTGCCTTCCATGCCTGATTTGATGGACCACTTGACTGTTTGCTTGGGAACATACCACCATGTAGTGGAACTGGCAGATGTTTGCTTTTGTGTCTCCACCGGCCGCCGTCAAGAATATGTGAGAACCCTGGCTATGCCGAGATAGGCTGGTGGTGCCCTGAGAAACCCTGGCTGTGCCCAGGAAGACGGGCTGTGCCCAGAGAGAGTGGCAGTGCCCTAAAAGGCCCTGGCTGTGTCCAGGAAGTCGGGCTGTGCTCAGAGAGAGTGCAGTACCCTGAGAAACCCTGGCTGTGCCCAGAGAGGCTGGCTCTGTCCAGGATATTGCATTCACCTCCAGGCTCCTCACACAGGGCCCCTCGTGGAAGACGATTGTCACGTACATTGTGAGACGAGACCCTGTAGGGGTGGAGTGTGGGGACAGAGCCAGGAGTGCAGTTTCCAGGCTCTTGGCCTCATGTGGAAGGTGCTGGCTCGGGTAGTAAATGGCCATCAACTCTGATTGGATGGTCATCAGCTGTGGCTAGTTGGCCGTCGGCTGTAACCAGTGAGCCATTGGCCACTAACATAACTGCCGTGGCTACGCTAGAAGATGGGGACTAGCAAGAAGATGGTGGCTGAGCTAGCAAGAGCGGATTGCAGTTAGTAAGTGAGGTTGGTTGGCAGAGAGAAGTGGACAGCAGGTTGCGGATACTGTGGCTCCTACTTCCTGTGTCTCCAACCCAGCCGCCAGCCAGACTATAGTGGTATGACTCCCTGTCAGTGGCTCCGTGGGTGTTCCTTTTTGGCCTCACCATATCCTGCATTCTTATGTGGGGAGCGGGACCAGAGACCCCGCATGACACACTGCATGACAATATTCAAAATTATTTTATATTAATTTCATGCATGGTGAAATTATTTTACATTTTACGCATGGTGGTTAGACATTTATAATTTAAGAAGTGATCCCCCTGACGAGTCTAGTACCCACGTGGCACTATACATAGTTACTACCATATTATTGACTATATTCCCTGTGTTTTGCTTTACATCCCCATGATTATTTTTTAACTACCAATTTGTGCTTCTTAATCCCTTCACATATTTCACCCTATTCCTCAATCCCCCTCCCATTTACCACCCCGATAAATCTAGTACCCATTTGACACCACACATAATTATTACATTAACTATATTCCTTATGCTATACTTTGTATCCCCATGACTACTTTGTAACAACCAATTTGCACTTCTTAATCCCTCTCCATTTTTCTTTTTCTCCCCCCTTCTTCCGACTCCCCACACACACACACTCCAGTTCACGCCGTTGTTTCTCAGCCTAGTTGTGTAGGACACAGCTCCCCAGCCCATGCTGGTATTACGAGCCTTAGGCTCCCTCCGGCCGAGGCAGCTGGTCCCGGTCTTCGGTCAGCCGCTCCCAGCAGCCCTTTGCATTTTTCACCTGCCCCCTCACCAACCCTCCCCTCTCGCAATCATCAAAATGTTCTTTGTATCTGTGAATGTGTTTATGTTTTGTTTGTTTTTTAGATTCCACATATAAGTGAAATCACATTGCATCTGTCTTTCTCTGTCTGACATACTCCACTCAGCACAACATTCTCCAGGTCCATTCATGCCACCAAGATGGCAAGAACCAGTTCCCATCCATGGCCAAGCCATATTCCTTTGTACTTATGTCTGACCTACTCACAATCCACTCATCCATTGATGGACACCCAGGCTGCCTCCCCATCTGCCCATTGTAAACACGCTTCAAGGAACATAGAGATGCACACGTCCCCTTGAAGTAGCATTTTGAGTTTCTTGAGATAAATGATCACAAGTGGCATTGCTGGGTTCTTCTTTGTCTCGTTTTAAAGTCTGTTTTGTCTGGTATAACTATTGCTACCCCAGCTTTTTTATTTTTTCTTACATGAAATAACTTTTTCCATCCCTTTACTTTCAGTTTCTGTGTGTCTTTCAGTCTGAATTGAGTCTCTTGTAGGCAGCATATGTAAGGATTTTGCTTTTTTACCCATTCAGCCACCGTATGTTTTTGATTGGAGCATTAATCCATTTCCGTTGTAAGTAATTATTGATAGATATGTAGTTATTGTCATTTAATTATTCATATTTGTGATTTGTGTGCGTGTGCATGTTAAAAAAGTCCCTCTAACATTCTTTGTAATACTGGTTTGGTGTTGGTGAACTTTTTTAGCTTTCTCTTGTCTGGGAAGCTTTTTATCTGTCCTTCAATTTTAAATAATGGCTTTGCTGGGTAGACTGGTCTTGGTTGTAGGTCCTTGCCTTTCACCAATTTGAATGTTTCGTGCCAATCCCTTTTGGCCTGCAAAGTTTCTGTTGAGAAATCAACAGAAACTGTTATGGGAGCTCCTGTATAAGTTACTACCAGTAGGTGCCTTTCTCTTGCTGCTTTAAGATTCTCTCTGTCTTTAACCTTTGCCATTTTAATTATAATGTGTTTGGTGTGGGCCTGTTTGGGTTCATCTTGTTTGGACTCTGCACTTCCTGGGCTTGTATGTCTACTTCCTTTGCCAGCTTAGGAAAGTTTTTGGTCATTATTTCTTCAAATAGGTTCTCAATCCCTTGTTTCCTCTCTTCTCCTTCTCGTCCCCTCTGATGAAAATGTTGGTGGGCTTGATGTTTTCCCACAGTCTCTTACACTATCCTGATTGTTTTTTATTCTTTGTTCCTTTCGCTGTTCCGATGGGCATTTTCAGCTACCTTCTCTTCCAAATCACTGATTGGATCCTCTGTTTCATCTAGTCTGTGGGCACATTCTTCATTTCAGTTATTGTATTCTCCATTTGTGACTGGTTCTTTGTCATGGTCGCCATGACTTTTTTAACGCTTCCTAACTCTTTGTTCAAGTTCTCACTGTGTTCACTGAAGATCCTTATAACCAGTGTCTTGAACTGTGTCTCTGGTGAGTATAATGAAAAATATGTGGCATAAAAGTAAAGGAAGTAATTAGTAAGTCAGAAAAGAAAATGCCTGGGTGATTCTGCAACCAAGGAACTGATTTCCAACTCTTAATTCCTCTACTTAAACTGAATGTGGTTTATTTTCAGAACAGACACATCAGCAACACGAAGCCTTCCATGCTCCTGGTAAAAGTTTAAATTGGCAGAAGCATTTCAGAAATCAAATGAACGACATCTTACCTACTGTGCTTAAAGCTCACACCCCTGTAGCCCAGCCTTCCCTCCTGACCGTCCTCTCCGGGGAATTCCTTGCTTTGTGCCCAGGAGACAAGCACACTCATGTTTACAGCAACTGGGACAACCACTTATGCATCAACAGGAAAACAGAGAAAGTGTGGTGCCATCATGAAATGTAAGACTTCAGCAGTAAAAACAAATGAAGGACACCCTCACACATGGGGGTAACTCCCCTACGTAATGCTGAGTCTCAGAAGAGTCCATGCAGTACGAGATCACTGGACAAGAAGTTCAAAAATGGGCCAAAGAAAATAATATTTGGTTTGGGGATATATACACTTATGGTAAAACCATCAGAGAATCTCAAGGGAATAGTAAACACAAGACTCAAGATAGAGGTTACATCTGAAGGACAGGATGGGGGACGCGGCCACAGTGGCTTCTTCATAGGTTCCATTTCTGACATGAGTGGTGTGTGCCCAGATAATTACTTCATCATAATTCCTAAACTGACATTTCTCAAACTGACTTGTGAACCATTCCTGGTTAATTTTTTTAATAAGGAAATAGAAAAAGAAATGCCAAACTTTATTGCAATGATCCTTAGAACTACCCACCTTGGGCCAAAGCCACAGCCAATTGTTATGAGCCACGTCAGAGAGATGGCCGGGGTGTCACAGGAAACAGCTTTGGCTAGAAATGGTCATGTGATCACTGGCATCTTTATAGATTTTCTGGGACACAATGTCCAGTGTGACCTGCAAGGTGATTCTATCTCGAAGGATTTGGTGTGTTATATTTAACTTCACATACAACTGAATTAACTACTTTTACAGAATGGAAATTCATGTTGATCAGTGTAAGTTAAACTGGAAAATGCTATAAAGGGGAAACTATGGATAGAATAGAGAGTGTGAATGGAAGATACAACAGAGCTGCTTTGAGAAAACTTCAGGGGTGGCCGGATGGCTCAGTTGGTTAGAGCGCGAGCTCTCCACCATGGGATGGTGGGCTGCGCCCCCTGCAACTAAGATAGAAAACAGTGACTGGACTTGGAGCTGAGCTGCGTCCTCCACAACTAGACTGAAGGACAACGACTTGGAGCTGATGGGCCCTGGAGAAACACTCTGTTCCCCAATATTCCCCCATAAAAATTAAAGACAAAACAAAAAAACTTCAGCGTCCAGCATGACATATAAACAGTGCATTTTAGAAACACATTGGTGTCCAAATCTCTTCTATTAAATCTCATTCAAAAACACAGTGAAAGATGTGACATTTATTCTAGGATGCCAACCGGACAGCCAGTTTTGGAACACTTTGTTCCTAGATTGGCGTTAACCATCGCTGCCCACTGTATCACAACACAACTGTTGTCAGGACACCAAGGTGTATAGACTGAGGCATGAGATTCACATTTTTCTAACATTTTGAAAAGCAATTTCATTAGGCAAATATTTTTGAAGATATTGTTCAGTAAGAAAATTGGTATTGTAACCAATATTTCTTACATTCTTAATGAAACAAATTTGAAAATTCTACGAAAAAGCAAAGATAGTTATTGTAAAGGCATTAATGTTATGGTGCTCAGGCTTTGAACTATGTGATCAGCTACTGTATGTTCTCAACTTTGTTGCAACTTATTGTAGGAAACATTGTTATTAAAGGCATCTGCAATAAAACTGTACAAATACTGTTGTATCTACTTTCTCTGTCTCAAACTTTTAATCATTACATTGTAAGAGTGAAATTTAAGGCATTAAAGAAAATGATCAGATAAAAGAAGGATTATGCTTTATAAAATCCTGAAACAATATTCAGGATTTTAATTGTAAATTTTATATGTATGTAAATTCTTTGACACTCCTCTCTTCCATAGGTGGAGTATTTCCTTCTCTCGAGTGTGGGCTGGACATGATGACTCACTTCTCAACAGGCTGATGTAATGGTGTGTGATTCTGAGTCTAGGACATAAAACTGCAGCTTCAGTGTCGGTCTCTCTCTCTCTCTCTCTCTCTCTCTCTCTCTCTCTCTCTCTCTCCTATCACTTGCTCTTAGGGAAGCAGCTACCTAGTCATTAGCCACCTCATGGAAAAGTCCCCATGGCTAGGAACTGAGGCCTCCTGGGACCATCCAGGAAGGAAATGAGGCCCCTTCCAACAGCCCCATAAGTGAGCCGTGTTTCATGCGAGTCCTCCAGCCCCAGTCAAGCCTTCAGATGATGCAGCCCTGGCTGACAACTTGACTGTAAGGTGGAGAGAGGCCCTGAGCCAGAAGCGCTCAGGGAAACCTCTCCTGCATTCCTGACCCTGGAGAAAGGACTAGGAGAAAGTACACATTGTTGTTTTGAGCGGCTCACTTTTGGGTAATTTGTTACACTGTCGTACATGACTAATAATAGTGTCCAAAGAGTGAATGAATTATTGCACTTTATTTGCTGTAAATTAATTATATTAGACATGTCATTTGGTTTGCATTTTATTACCACTCACAACAATTTATTTACTCGAACTTCATTTCCAACTGTGACCCAAATTAAACACAAAGGGAAGAGTAAGCCATCCTAGGCTGATTCTGTGATGATCCCTAATAACCCTGGTTTTCACCTTCTCCCAGTTATGCAATCAAACATTAATATAGCTGCTGGGAAGGGATTCTACAGATGTCACTAAGGTCTCAAATCAGCTGACCTTAAGACACTAGGATTATCCAAGGGGAATGTCTTAATCAGGTGAGTACTGACTGGGGTTTCTCCTGAGGAAACATTCCAAGAGAGAGGGATTCAGTGTGAGGCAGTTTCTCTACTGGCAGCTTTGAAAATGGAGGGCCACATGGCAAAGACTGCTGGTGGACACTAGGGGCTGGGGCGGCACACCCCTCGCTGACACCTGTCAAGGAAACAGGGACCTTAGACCTACAACTGGAAAAAACTGAATTCTGCTAACAGCTCTCTGTAAGCTGGGAGGGAGATCCTGAGCTCAGGATGAGCTCACAGCTTTGTGACATCCTGAGCAGAGATCCCATCCACACCGGGCCTGGATTTCTAAGGAACTGTGAGCAAATAAGTGGGTGTTGTTTTGAGCCACTAAGTTGTGGTAATTTGTTACGCAGCAATAGAAAACTAATACACAGGCTCAAGTGTGCAACAAATAAGCACACAGCATTTTTTCCACTGGAATGAATTTATGAACTGATATGCCCACTACTTTGTAATAAAATATTTCCCTTTTTTGTATTTTTCAAGTTATGATTTTACGTGATATAAATTTTAATACATTCATTCATTCAACAAATAATTTAATGCCCACTATCTATCAGGAATGGCTTCATATGCTTGGGATACAACCTTGACCTAAACAGCCCAAAGCCCCTGTGCTCATGTGCCTTACATTCTAGTAGCTTCCCAGAGTGATTCGGAGCCATTGGAGTATTTTTAGTGAAGAAATGACCCAGCCTCACTGACGTTAGTAGGATTTCTGGTCCCTGTAGGGAGACTAGTCCTTGGCTGGCAGGAGAGGGGGTGGCACTAGTGCCACAATCAGGAGTGAGAGGGTGGTGGGGACTAAGGGGGGAAGAGGGCCTGAGGGGTGAGAGAGACAGAGAAGGGCTGGAGAAGCAGGGGGAGGGAAAGAGGCAGAGGTGAAGAATCCTAAAGCAGTGGAACTCTAGGGTTGAAATAGTTGTTTTATAGATCTTTAGTCAATTATCTAGGATCTAGAGGGATGTTCTGTGGAGCTGCCTAAAAACTAATCACCTCCTTATGCTAATCAGTTTAAAAATAATAATGTGTCCCAATAAAATATGCATACCGCTAAAAATAACTGAGATGTGAATTATTCATAAAAATAGGCAACACAGGAGAACTGGTGAAAGGCATTTTAACCGCTTTGAATACTTGCAGCTTTGAGGTTGTACGTGCTCCTCATTGAAATATACAGTAACAACCTGCTTCCAGGAGCTTCTTTGTGTTGAGGATGTGGGGACTCAACATACTAACTCAGGGCTGTGGAAGGAAGATCATTTTACATTAGAAACATCCCCAGTCACAGGTGTAACTTCTGGGAAAGGAAGACTTAGGAGCTTTGAGAGTCTGGCTGCAGTGCTGTTTACACACATTTCTGCACCAAGGGGTACAAATCGATTTTACAGATTAGCTTCCTGATGATTAGGGGTTTCCAAGATTGTCACCCACTGTAGTTAATAAACAACAAGGAGACTGGTCTCTATGAGAATCTCTAGCTGGTGTTTTCAGGCCCAACTTCTCAGGGATTAAAGAGAAAAGCCCTGTCCTTCCTCTATTCCCAGGGCGAGCTCACTGTGTGGCACCAAGTTCCCTGGGGGTGTCTTCTTCCAGAAGAGTCCTGGGGGAGAGGTAAAGGGTGGGAGGCAGGGCGTCCATTTCAGGGACAGGGATTCCGGGAAGAGGAGGAAAAGGGGCTGAGCCCTGGTTCCTCAGACAGCCCCCAGGTCAGGACTCAGGGTGACAGTGTGACACAGAGCTCAGAGCAGGAGGAGGAGACAAGGCCCAGTCCCAGGTCCCCTGAGGGTGGATTCTGGAGTGGGGAAGCTCAGTGTTGGGGAGTCCTCACCTCCCCGCGGTTTCACTTCTCCTTCTCTCAACCTGTGTCGGGTCCTCCTGTCTGGAAACTCGTGACGCGGCCCCAGTTCTCTCTCCCACTGCGTGTCCGGTTTCTAGAGAAGCCAGTCAGTGTCACCGCCTTTCTGGTTAGAAAGTATCCACGGACCGCCCGCACGCAGATTGTCCCCGACGATGCCCGTCATGGGCTCCGGGACCCTCCTCCTGCTGCTCTCGGGGGCCCTGGGCCTGACGGGGACCCGGGCGGGTGAGTGCGGGGTCGGGAGGCAACGGTATCCACGGCAGGAAAGCGAGGGGACCGCACGGTGGGGGCGCAGGACCCGGGGAGGATGTGTCCCCACCGCCCAGACCCCAGACCCCCGGCCCCGCCCTGACCCCGCTCACTCTGGTCGCCCACTCGGGTCTCCGGCCCCCTCCTCTCTCCGTCCCCCGGTTTCCGTCTCCCGGGCCCCCCGCCCCTCCCGGCCCATCGCCCTCGGACCCGGGACCCGCGCCGGGAGGAGGGTCGCCTGGGCCTCAGCCCCTCCCCGTCCCCAGGCTCCCACTCCCTGAGGTATTTCGACACCTCCTGGTCCCGGCCCGGCCGCCGGGAGCCCCGGTTCATCGCCGTCGGCTACGTGGACGGCACGCAGTTCGTGCGGTTCGACAGCGACGCGGCGAGTCCGCGGATGGAGCCGCGGGCGACGTGGATGGAGGGGCCGTGGGTGGAGCAGGCGATGCCGGGGTACTGGGACCGGAACACGCAGGTCTGCAAGGACAACGCACAGACTGACCGAGTGAACCTGAACACCCTGCGCGGCTACTACAACCAGAGCGAGGCCGGTGAGCGACGCGGCCCGGGTCCCGGTCACGACCCCACGGACGGGCCGGGGTCTCCCCGAGTCTCCGGGTCCGAGCTTCACCCCGAGGCTGCGGGACCCGTCCGGCCCGTCCACCCGGGAAGAGCCCGCGGGGACTTGGACCCGGTTTCCTTTTCAGTTCAGGCGCCCTCACCAAGGGGCGACCGGGGGGGGGGGGGGGGGGGCGGGGGTTAAGGGTCGGAGCTGACGGCGGGCCGGGGTCAGGGTCTCACACCATCCAGTGGATGTCCGGCTGCGACGTGGGGCCGGACGGGCGCCTCCTCCGCGGGTACGAGCAGGTCGCCTACGACGGCGCCGACTACATCGCCCTGAACGAGGACCTGCGCTCCTGGACCGCGGCGGACACGGCGGCTCAGATCACCCGGCGCAAGTGGGAGGCGACCGATGTGGCGGAGCAGATGAGGGGCTACTTTCAGGGCCTGTGCGTGGAGTCGCTCGGCAAATACCTGGAGAAGGGGAAGGAGACGCTGCAGCGCGCAGGTGAGAGGGGCCGCGGGGCTCCTACGAGGAGAGGAGGGAATGGGATCAACCCCCGGACCCCCCTCCCCGACCCCGGGACGTGGATCCGCCTGGGGTTTCAGATCCGGTACCAGGAGTGACCCAGAGGCCCCTTCACTCAGGGACAGTTAGGGGTGCAGTGTCTCCGGGGACGGAGGGGGGACCATCTCAGAAATAACTGCTCAGCGGTTCCCTATGACTCTGGCAGCTGCTCTGGGAACCGGGGGACTCTCTCTCTCAGGCCCTGTTCGCTGCCCCGCACACAGTGTGACTGAGCTCTGACCCCAGCTTTTCTGAGTCACGTGGCCTCCACCCAGCTCAGGACCAGGTATCCCTTTTCTCTCCATCAGAGACCTGTCTCTGACCCTGGGCCATCTCACCCTGACTCTAGAACTTTCTAAAGACTGGAGATTATCCCGGATCCTGTGTCCAGTGTGGTGTCTGGTTTTGTGCTCCCTTCCCCCACCCCAGTTGTCCTGACCTTTCTCAGAATGGTCACGTGACCACTGCTGGAGGGTCCCCTGAGAGATGCAAAGGTCCTGAATTTTCTGACCCTTCTCCTCAGCTCCCCCAAAGACAAACGTGACCCACCACCACACCTCTGACCGTGATGTCACCCTGAGGTGCTGGGCCCTGGGCTTCTACCCTGCGGAGATCACCCTGACCTGGCAGCGCGATGGGGAGGACCTGACCCAGGACACGGAGCTCGTGGAGACCAGGCCTGCAGGGGACGGGACCTTCCAGAAGTGGGCAGCTGTGGGGGTGCCTTCTGGAGAGGAGCAGAGATACACGTGCCATGTGCAGCACGAGGAGCTGCCCGAGCCCCTGACCCTGAGATGGGGTACGGAGGGGGCCGTGGGCACAGAGCCTCTTCTCAGGGGAAGCAGGGGCGTCTGGAGGACTTCAGGTCGGGGCTGAGGCCTGGGGGTCGGGGCCCTCACCTGCCCTTCCCTTCCAGAGCCGCCTCCTCAGGCCGCCATCCCCGCTGGCATGGTGGTGGGCATCATTGCTGGGCTGGTCCTCCTTGGAGCTGCGGTCACTGGAGCTGTGCTGTGGAGGAGGAGGTAGCGCTCAGGTAGAAACGGGACGGGGACTGAATTGTCTTGTCCCACTGGAGGGTTTCAAGCCCCAGGTAGACGTGTGTCCTGCCTCGTTAGTGGGAAGGACCATCCACACGTGTACTTTCCCAGTCTAGGGCCCTAGTTGCTAACACTTTACTAATGCACGTGTGAAAGTGAGGGACAGATTTATCACCTTGATGATTCTGGTGACGGGGACCTGATTCTCCATAGTCACAGGTCAGAGCGGAAGGTCCCTGCTGAGGACAGACGTCCAGGAGGGCGGTTGGTCCAGTCCCCACACATGTACTTTCCTCAGGTTTCCTGATCCTGCCGCGGGTCTGTAATCACAGTTCTGGAAACTTCTCTGGGGTCCAGGACCAGGGGTTCCTTTAGGACCTCATGGCCCTGCCTCCTTCCTAGCTTCTCACTTGATGTTTTCTTCCTGCAGGTGGAAAAGGAGGGAACTACGCTCAGGCTGCAGGTAAGTATGGAAGGGGAGTGATCCCTGAGGTGCTTGGAATAGATGGAAGCCCTTGGGGGAGCTCATCCACCCCGCTAATTCCTCCTTTAGCCACATCTGATCTGAGCTCTGACCACATCCTGTTTTGTTCTCCCCCAGGCGGTGACAGTGCCCAGGGCTCTGATGTGTCTCTCATGGCTTCTAAAGGTGAGACCTGGATGGCCTAAAGTGTGTGGGGGGGTGGGTAGAGGGGACAGGACTGGGTACTGGGGATTCTTAGGGACAGTTTGAGCAGCGGTGGACTGTCGAGCATGTCACCACTTACAGCCACTAACCTGAATTTGTTCATGATTATTTTCTTCTACAGCGTGAGACAGCTGCCTTGTGGGGACTGAGTCATGCGAGATTTGTTCCTGCCCCCACTTTGTGACACAGGAGCCTCTGAGCTCTCCTTCTGCAAAGGGCCTCTGAGTGTGTCTGCGTTCCTCTCCCATCATGTGAGGAGCTGGGAGACTGCCCGCCCCCTGCCCTCCACACCCCCTCCCCACACTGACCGAGTCTCTTCCCTGACCCACTGTCCTGTTCCCGCAGAGGCTGTTTCCATCCCCGCCTTTGATTATGTTACACTGAGCAGCAACTTCTTACTTCCTATTGAAATAAGAATCTGGATATGAATTTGTTTTCTCATATCTTGCTATGAACGGTTGATGGGTTAATTAAAGGACAAAATCCTAAGTTTGAAGGGAAATAAATGGAAGCACTGAGAACCTTCCAGAATCCATGTGTTTGCTGTGCTGAGTCTGTCGCAGGTGGAGACAGGAGAGGCTGTGAGGACCGAGCGTGGACGCGGCCTGAGCCCAGTCGGGGCTCAGTGCATCGTGGGCTCTGATGTGGTCACTCCTTGGCGGGGTCACCTCTCTGCTCCTTTGTCCTTGTCCTGTCAGTAGAACCTTGTCCCAGCAGCACCTGTGATCACAGGGACTCGAACATCACCCAGGTCTGGTCTTGTCAGTGACGGTTTCGTGTGGCCGGGTCACCAAGGCTCAGGCCTGGCCCAGCCCTCAGCCCCCATCTTCTGGGTGTTCATTTGTTGTTTGTACAGAGGAATATGACTGTGTTTGTTCTCGTTACAAGTCCTGGTCTCATTCTCTGGGTGTCCCGTCTGTTAGTAGCAGGAGGTGTTTTGCCTGTCATTGTCCCCACAAAGCCAGGGGGACCCTGCACACAGGAGTCTGGATTGAGAAGAATTTTCAGACTCATCCAGCTCTTGCCTTTTTATAGGGCTTGATGGTTCTTTCCATCTTTTCCCAAAGTGTCAGAGGAACCAGATTCTGGAATGAGCACAGGAGGGATCCCGTGAATTCCCATCTTAGATAAGTTCCTGCTGGAATTCTGATCTGCTCGCCGCCCACTTTCCCTGCCCTAAGCTCTAGTGCTGGCTCCAGTTCAAACTCAGGGGTTGATGAAGCAGAGTCCACTGTATATTTGGTTGGAGAATAGGACCCATAAGTGGGGGCTCACTGTTTCCTGAAGAGGGAAATATAACTGAGCTGTGGTAAGCAGGAGGGCAGGAGTAGGAGAAAGAAGGGGTGAGGGGAGAGCAGCACCTGTGAGGAAAGTGGAGGTGGCCCTGATGCCAGTGTGAGGGAACTTGGTGCTGTAGCTGCCACAAAACAGCATTTGACCCGAGGCTACATTAATAAAGACACTGTCTCTAGAACAGGGAGGCGCTGTGACTGATCACTCACTGACATGGGCCGTGTGCCAGATGTGTGACAGTTTCTGCCTCTGGGAAACATCACGGAAGTAAAGTCAGTAAAATGGCTGAACTTGGGGAGCGTCTGTTCCAGTGGGAAGAGACAGACTATATCCTATAAGCACAGTAAATGAGGAGGGTGTGTATGTTAGAAGGAGAGAAGTGTTCCGGGAAAATGCAGTGGGAAGGGAACCAGGGTGTGGGGTGTGGGGCCAGGGAAGACGGCTGTCTTGATTGGGGTGCTCAGGGGGCCTCACTGGGAAGCTGACCTTCAGGGAAGATGTGAAGGACACGAGGAATTACCCACGAGGACGTCTGGGCACGTTCTTTCCAGGCAGGGAACCTGTAGTGGGAGTGCCCTGGGGCAGGAGTGTGTCTGGTTTCTGGGAAGAGCAGGGAGGCCGGTGTGGCTGCAGCAGAGAGTGATGGAGAAGAGACAGGTGCGGCCAGACCACATGGCCGGGAGGATGGTAAAGGGCAGTGAGCTGTGCTCGGAGTGAGGTGGGAGGTACAGGACAGGAGCAGAAGGGGACATGGTGTGACCTCCTTTTAGAGGACGGCTGGGGCTACGGTGCTGAGGACAGACTTGGGGGAGGGAGGCCGTCGGGAAGCCGGAGGAATCTGCAGGGTTCCGGGATGGACCTGCTGCCACTGGGGGTGAGCGGTGGGAATAGTGGGAGTGGGGTTCTGGGTACGTCCTGAAGGTGGACATTACAGCATTTCCTAATGGGTGAGTCTGGGGTGTGAGACTCAGGGACCCCCAAAATCTCAGAGGAAACCAGTAGAAAGATGGACTTGCCATTGGCAGAGATGGGGGAGAGTCTGGAAGCAGCATCTGAGGGACGGGGGGCCTCACAGACATTCATTTTAAAGATGCTGGAGCTGAGATGTCTGTTAGAAATACAACTGAGATCATCAGACTGGCAGTTGGCCAGATGAGTCTAGAGATTAGGGGAAATGTCGGGGCTGGAGAAATAGACTTGGGAGGTGACACATATAAATGATATTTGAAGCCTTAAGCACAGATGAGGTCACCAAGGGAGTGGTGGCCATAGAAGAGAAGGCAACAGGACTGAACCCTGGACCCCCCAGTGCTGTGATCTGATCAGACCACACACCCTGCAGACGGCACAGTTCTGGCCCCATGTCGATGAGGCGCGTAGACCAGCGAGTCCCAAACTTCCCTGGGCACAGGGATCCCCTGGACATCTTGTTAAGACTCAAAGTCTGGAGCAGAGCAGAGACTCTGGATTTATAAGGAGGTTGGTGGTCCTGCTGGCCTTCAGATCACACTTTTAGTAGCAAGACCGTCACCAGGATTCCCACAGGCTGTGCGTCAGCCTCACCTGCAGGGCTTGTTACAGAAGCGACTCCTGGGCTTGTGTCCTGTTCTCTGAGACGGTGGGTCTGGGGGAGGCCTGAGTGTCTGTAACAAGCCCACATGTAATCCTGGGGCTCAGCCACCTTGGAACCTCTGAGGTCAGTGATGGGGCTCAGGGTGGGGAATGGTCTTAAATAACCTTTTAAAGTGTTTTTCCTCAGAAAGTGGAGGACGTATATCATCTATTATGAGACGTGATGTTGGGAGTTACGTGTTCTCTCTACCACGGGGTAGAGTCAGGTGGGAGATTTAGGAGTGGGTCACAGGTCAGTGTAATAAAATCTCTGAACACTCGCTCCTAAAACTGTTCCCCAGATTGATTTCTGGGAGCAAACAATGGAATCCAAATTTTTTCTAACTTAAACATACACACACGCACACACGCACACAAAGTCAGACAATTAAGTTTGGGAACTCATCCTAGAAAATGTGCTACTCACTGCTGAATGTCACTACGGTCACCTTCGAAGTACTCCCCTTCGGAAGCTATATACCGATGTCAGCACCTAGTCCACCCTTCAAAGTAATTTTAGAACTCTTTTTCTGGAATGACCATCAGAGCTGTCATCGTATTACCCTTGATGTTCTGAATGTCATCAAATGTCTTCCTTTCAATCTTTCCTTGATCTTCGGGTAAAGAAAGACGTCATTGGGGGCCAGATCAGGTGAGGAGGGAGGGTGTTTCCATACAGTTATTTGTTTGTTGGCTAAAAACTCCCTCACAGACAGTGCCTGTGAGCTGGGGCATTGTCGTGATGCAAGAGCCAGGAATTGTTGGTGAAAAGTTCACGTCGTTTTCATCTAATTTTTTCATGCAGCCTTTTCAGCACTTCCAAATAGTAAACTTGGTTACCTTTTTGTCCAATTGGTACAAAATCATAACCGAATAATCCCTCTGATAGCAAAAAAGTTTAGCAACATCGTTGCAACAAGTTCACGAACTTGTTGCAGAGGTTTGTGCGAATTCGCATGCGCCTGTGTGTGTGTGTGTGTGTGTGTGTGTGTGTGTGTGTAAAACATTCTGGCAAAATACTATTTTGGGGAGGCCACAGAACACACTTGAGCCCATGCACCAGGACCTGACCCACAGCCACCCCAGGTCGGGTCCCACGTGGGAACCACTGCCCCTGCTGCTGGCACACGTGTCACTGCTCACACCACTGACATCCATGTGGACACCGGACCCTGTGGCCATGACTGTTGTCACTGCTGCTCCAGGCAGCTGTGTTGTTACTGCCAAATGTATTCTGCTCGGTTCCAGCCTCTGTGTCATCACGTCCTGAGTCAGAGTCTGGCATGTGGTCACCTGATGGTGGAACCTCATGCCGTGTCCAGCTGCAAGAGTGTTGGGGACAGTGGGTTTCCCTCTTATGGAGGGAAGTGGCCTCTGCCTCCCACCAAGACTCTACGTGTGGAATTTTCCTAATGTAGGAAGAGAGTTCAGGTGTTCAAGGTGAGGGATGTAAAAAGAATGACTAATTTCAGTTCTTGGAGCAAAGATCTGAGAGTAGAACTTTCTCTGGTTCTTTGGAGGCACTCAGGTTTGGCTGGGAGAACAGGGACTAATAATTGACATCCAAGGGGGAGGTTGACTTGCTCCCTCTTACTCTTTCTTTGTGGGATGGTGAGGGATTTTTTTTCTCCACTGAACCAATTTTCTGATTCTCAGACACCACCTGTGTGTCCTTCACTTCAACTGAACTCTGACACCACCTACCTGGAGTTACATCAGACCCCACGGGTTACGGGCTCCGTCCCACAGGCTGCCCTCACTTCAGACACAAGTCACAAGTTTCAGGTCCCCCTCATGTTGCCTGCACTTCTGTCTGACGTGGGTACTAAGTTGGGGTCCCCCATTTCAAGTTCAATAATTTGCTAGAACAACTCATAGGACTCAGGAACATGCTAAGCTTACTGTTACAGTTGGTTATAAAGGATACAAGTGAGCACCAGATGAAGAGGTCCGCAGGGCGAGGTCTGGAAGGGTCCCCAGCGCAGGAGACTGTGTCACTGAGTTGGAGTGCGTCACCCTCCCAGCATATGGATGTGATGAGCAATTCGGCAGCTCTCTGAATTCTGTCAATTTAGGTGTTATTTTTTAATGTAAGTCTCATGACGTAGGCATCATTGATTAAGTTACTGGCCATTGGTGATTAAACTCAACCTCCAGCTCCTCTCCCCAGAGGTCAGGGAGTGAGGCTGAAAGTTGCAACCTTCTAATCATGGCTGGTCTTTTTGGTGATGATCCCCCATCCCGAAGCTCTCTAGGACCCCTCAGCCAAAGGTCATATCATCCCAAAGTCACTCTTCTCACTCAGGAGGTTTAAAAGGTTTTAGGAGCTCTGTATCAGGAACTGGGGACAGAGATCAAATTTTTTTTATTATATCACAGGTCTTTGACCACAGATCCATTTCTAACAAAAGGACCATAACAGTTAAAAGATGCTGGCACATTACAGGAGTCCATTCAGTTATTAACAATTAGTCCAGTCCAGTGTCCTATTGAAGATATTTACATGCCTAATAAATTTACAAAGATTGATCAATGTTTTAGTCAGAGGGGAAATTCAAATTAGCTATAATAGAATATCATTGCACACCTCCCAGCATGGCTAAAATGAAAAAGTCAGACAATATCAATTGTTGGCAAAAATTTAATTATATCTCATATATTCCTTGGGAGAGTAAATTGATTCAAGTACTTTGAAAATTTCTTTGGCCATACATTCTAAAGCCAAATATTCACTCGCCCAATGACCCAACATTTCCATTCCCACTTATATACCTAATAGACATGCTGCATGTGTATGCCAGAATTTATGAAAAAAAATCGTTCATAGCAGCATGATTTGTGAAATCTGGGCATAACACAAATGTCCATGAATGTCAGAGGACAGAAGTGTGGTCCTGTTCATATAATGGACCCCTGTAGCCATGGGAATGAAGAATCTACAACCACACGTGGCCTTAGGGGAGAGACCCGGGGACGTAATGTTGAGTGAGAGGCAGATACCGAGGGGTTTCCCCTGTAATATTCCATTCTACCAACACCTGACAAACTCATCTCCGCTGTTATAAATCAAGCTAAGAGCTACTTGGGGAGAGGTTGGTTAATGACTCAATACGTCTCAAGAGGGTTTCCTGGGACCTGGAAATGTTCCTTGGTGTAGGTGTTGCTTATCCCAAAGTTCACTTTGGGAAAATCCACTGTACACTTATGATTCGTCCACCTCTTTCTATGGGCGTGTTAATCTAAAAATAAAAAGGCTTTCAAAGTGAGAAGCAACAAGCATTTGAGAGTTTTTTTTTTTTTAAAAATAGCTATTTGGGAAGCATTGATTCAGACAGAAACACACAGAATATTCCAGTTAGGAAGCAAAAGCGATGGGTGTTTATGAGAAAGGGAAGGGGAGCAATTCCATCAATAGAAGGAAGGCATTTCTATTGGTGCAAATAACAACGTAGTGATGCTAATTCTAAGTAATCAAACTTTTCAGTTCAGCAGTCAGAATCACTGCTTTCCTGTTACCTTTGCAAACAGTTCTTTGAGACATAATGTTGCTTTAGGCCCAGTGTAAAGGTTATTTGCCCGGTTTTAATGTCTCAAAGCAGTTCCTCTGGGATGGCAGCTCCACTCCAGTTTAAAGTGGCTCTGTTTAATATTTTTTTGACATTTCCCTCATTTTGATCAACATCTTTCCTTCAAAGTATCGCTGATGAATCACTGGAAAGCAGCACTGATCGGTCAGTAAAGTGTCCTTGGCCCTCCATTGTTAGGACGGCTCATTATCGGGGTGTCCTGCCACTGTCGGTGTCTCATTGCCAGGAAAAGTCATTCCTGGTATGTCATGTCCCACGATGGAGGGAAAGTCATTTTCTTTGTTCTTAGAAACTTCAGCTACATTGGAGCAACAAGAGCATCAGCACAGAGGAAGGGTTTGCCGTCATGTTCCTTTAAGGGCAGACATTGTCTGTAGTTTCTTGAGGTTGTTTATATAAAGTCTCACAGGCCTTAGTGAGCATTTCAAAATTGTTGAGCAACTGTTATCAGAGTGGTGTCCTTATAACATCAAGACAAGTGAAAAGGTTTTAGAACAGCAAATATTTTATAATAGCAAATAAAATGTTAAGTTCCATTTGAAGAATAGATTTGAACCAAGAGGCAAAGCCTGAGGGCAGTTAGTTGAAGATTAAAAAACCTGAGGTGTCAGTGGGCACTGTATTTAGTCATTTGGTTTGTGCCTGGGTTTTATTTAGTTCTGTCTATTTTCCTGAAGTGTTTTATCCAGTACAAGAGGAATTAACAACAGAGCAAAACCCCCATGCTCAGCTAGGAGCTGATCAAGAGCAATTCTACTGCCTAATATAACTCACACAAGGGAATTTAAAGATTTTCCCTGGTCGGCTTTGTTTTAGTGGTAAATACAGCGATTTCCTCCAAGGCTTTTGATATGTTGATAATCATGTATGTTTCCATTTTAATACCTGCCCAAGGAAAAAGTATTCTTCCAAATCTGGTGCCTTCATGGGGGCTGACAACGCCAGGCATGAGACGTCCTTGTCTATGTGTATAATTAGGGTGCATTTGGACGTGTGAAGTAGGTTTAAAGATGCTGCCCAATGTTATCTGCCCAGATAGAAACTAAGGGGGAAAAGCAAACAACAACTATTACAGCGAGTGGCTGACCTCTCATAGTTTTGTGAGATAGGAAGGAATTAAAGTGAGAAGAAAGGTAGGGGAATTATACAGGCTTGGCCCGCAATCTTGGGTTAGCTTCCACAACAGGTGTGATCTGCTTCATTTCCCACTCATTTTAAATTTCAAATGTTCTGTTGGTTGAGCTGTCCAGTTTGGTGCCAGAGCTTTCTTTAAATTAGAAAACATGAGTCCAAGAGTCAACGCCTTTAAATTGGGTCACACGTGGGTTAGTTAAGAGGACCTGAAATCTGGAGGCATCAGGTAGGAAGGAAAAGATCAATGCTTTAATTTTGTTCACAAAGGTATAATTTACCAAATTGCTGTAGGTCATAGGGTAACTTAAGAAAAAATTTTCTTGTACTTGGAAAACAGATTAAAAACCAGTGATATAGTAGATTTTTTGAGTGAGTGCCTGGATCGTGTCTCATGAAACCGAAGAATGGAAGCATGGACCAACGAGAGGCAGGGAGTTGTAAAAGAGGATAGTTTATTAAAAAGCAAAGGGTCAGAGCTCCCGAGCAGGATGGGGTCCCGAATGGGGTGCTGTCGTGCGGGGTGTCATGCGGAGTCTCTGGTCCCACTCCCCACACAAGAATGCAGGATATGGTGAGGCCAAAAAGGAACACCCACGGAGCCGTAGATAGGGGAGTCAGACCACTATATTATCGCTGGTGGCCGCAGGACACACAGGAAGCAGGATCCACACCATCCGCAGTCAGCCATTCACTTTTCTGCCTGCCAACCAGCCAACCTGCCAACACAGTCACAGCAGTTACATCAGCAGCCAATTGGCCAACCAGCTACAGCCAATGGCCAACCACCACAGCTGATGGCCATCCAATCACAGTGGATGGTCATTCACTACCCGAGCCAGGACCCATCCACGTGAGGCCGAGAGCCTAGAAACTGCTCTCTGGGACTCTGTCCCCACAAACATAGATGGCAGATGGATATATTTTGTATAATTAACAATTATGCAACATCTGTTTACTTTGTTTCTACCTGCTTCCTTAGACTATAATCAGAAATTTGGGTAGCGGTTTTACAAACTGAAGATACAAATTAGAATGAAGTTTTGAGAAGCAATACCTAGAAACAAACCTACCCAGCGACAAGGTATTTGGCTCTCAAGAACCCAGCTACAAAGAAAGAAAGAGCAGAAGCATCAAGTTGCACATCACAAGAGGCACACAGGAGAAGCAGCCCAAACCCCAGCGGACCATTAGGGTAAGTTGTATGAGTTAGGAAAGTGCCAAGGCAAGCAAGGTTTGCGGATATCACAGTCCCATGGAAGCACTGATGTACTCCAGTATTATTCAGTAATCGATGTTCATGGTAAAATTCTTAAAACACACACACATGACTAAAACCAGAAATCAGTATATTTTTCTTTACAACCCTTGTTTACTTTCGTTAAAAGATAAATTGAGGCATATTAATTTTAAGAGTTTATTTGAGCAAAACTCAATACTCAATTGCAACTTGGCAACGCCAACCAGGGAAGTGGCTAAGAATGTTTCACCAATAGGGTCTCTGGGAGAGACGTTTCTGGAGACAGGTGGATGCAAAGCAAGGAAATTATTGATTGGCTACAGCCTTAAAGCCTAGCTGCCTGTTGTGATTGGTTGTCCTTAGGTTTCGATTTTATATAAGCTTGCGTTGCTCTGGTTGCTTCCATAAGCTGCCCAGGCATTCAAGCCTCCTCCTCCTAAGGGCCACTTGATAAATCAATGTAACACTTTTCAATGTGTTAAAGTTCTTTTATTTAGAAATAAGACTGAATAAAGCATATGCTAGTGAGATGGTTCTCTACCATCAAAGACACCAGCCGGCAAACCAGAGGAGCTAGAAACAGTTTATTCTTACCATATCAGGCCATTTATGGCTTTGTTGTTTTACTTGATAACCAGAGGAATATTAGAGATGATGAGTCTTCTCAATTGTCATCATTAAGTCCCAAGATGTTTCGAGTCCCTTCATCTAGATTTACTGCGAAAGTGAGTGGAATGTTTCCTTTTCTTTTTTTCTTACATTGTTTGTCCTTTGCAGTAGGCTGGGATAAACTTGCTTTATGACCACGTATCATGTTTAAATGTTTCATGTTTAATTGAAATAGAGGATATGGCTTTTGTAAAAGCTAGCTGTTGGCTGCAGTGATGTTTCTTTAACAAAAAAGTCTGTAGTGATTAATTCAACAGTTACTTGGTGTGCTGTGAAAGGCCAGGAAATGGGACTTTAAATATGCAAAGATTTGATAGCGCTCTTTAAGGAAATTATGGAGTCAGTATGCTCTGTGAAGCAACGTACATTCTCTGTGAGCCTGAGTGTGAAAACAGAATAGTTTTCATTTTATTCATGATTTCCGTGCTTGGCTTCCATTTCAACAACCTCAATTAGTGTAGTTCTGATTTCCTGTGTGACTAATGGTTTTATCCCAAAGATTACTCTGTATAGAAAATAAGAGGAAAGGAAGGCAGTGTTCTTAAAGGAATGTTTAAACTACTCCTCCCTACCATACATAACCTCTATGTAAAATAAAATGGATATGGGGGGAGAGAGGGACATATTATCTTGATTCACATTTTTGGCCCTGAGGACAGGAGCTCTTTGCTCTTGATAGAGGAAGTCTGAGAGTAAAACTTTCATGAGCTGTTGGTCAAAGAGTGGTTCCCCCTGCAGGATTTTAGGTAGAAATTGGTATTCTCTTTGTTTGCTGAAGGTATTTTTCTCAAATTGGAATAAACCTGATATATGATTTGATAAAAAGTTACCTAGTTTATTCATTCTAACTGTTGGGTCCTCCCCCAATGTAGGAGGCTCATTTTCCTCAGTGTTTTTGGGTTATTCCCATTTATCTTTTATGTGCTCTGGGCTCCTGGTTAGACAGATGAAGTATTGTCTGGTCACTGTCTTGGCTTCTAAGTTATACACGATATTTAGCTAATACTATCCCTTATCATTACCTTGCATAATAGCTCACAGAGCGTACTTTAGAAACATGTAATGTTTATATATAACAGTATTTCCTTTTACCTTTTGATGCAGATATGGCGTAATGCCATAGAGTTTTGGACAGAATGGGGAAGAGGAAAGATAGACAGCCCTTGCAATTTTTCCAAAGCCATTTCTATCACAGGGAATTCTCCTGTGACCACAGGTTTATTTGATTGTATGTATGCAGAGAATTCCTAGTCGGTTACTTCATTAAGGGCTGTAGAACGTGGAAAAAGTTTTTCAGATTAACATTGCCCGTTAAAAAAAAAAATTTTTTTTCTTCTGGGTTTGATATACATCCTTCTGGCTTTTCTCGTTAAAAAAACAAAATGTATTGTTTAGATAGATTTTCTCTTTTTTTCCTTGAGAAACACAATAAGCTTCTTCCACAGTTTTTGGAGCCAGTAGAATGAAATATTACAAGATGTGCTCAAAAACTGTTTGATAAAAATAAGGTGGTCTTTTAAACTGATTTTTCTTGGCATTATAATATCTTTTATTGAGGTTGTGAAATGAAGCCACCAGTAGCCTATATCAGCCACATGAAAGGGACGTAAAACTAGAAAGATAATAAAGTACACAAAGTCTAATTCATCTTGGGAAAACACAGTTCAAGTTTTAAAACAGTTTGTCCTGTGTGGGGACAGAGCCCCCAAAAGCAGTTTCCAGGCTCTCGGCCTCACATAGAAAGGTGCTGGCTCAGGTAGTAAATGGCCATCGACTGTGATCAAATGGCCAGCAGCTGTGGCTAGTCAGCCGTCAGCTGTAACCAGTGAGCCATTAGCCATGAATATAACTGCCGTGGCTAGGCTAGCAGAAAAAGGGGGAGCTAGCAAGAAGATGGTGGCTGAGTCTGCAAGCGGCGCAGTGAGGGTTGAGAATTGTGCTGCTCCTGGTTCCTGTGTCTCCAACCCAGCCGCCAGTGAGAGTATAGTGGTGTGACTCCTCTACCTATGGCTCCGTGGGTGTTCCTTTTTGGCCTCACCATGTCCTGCGTTCTTATGTGGGGAGCGGGAGCAGAGACCCCGCAGGCCGCCCCGCACGACACTTGGCGTAGTCGGCGGGATCCCCTGCACTACATCCTGAATCATGTTTTATTTATGATAAACATAATCTGGGGACAGAGTCCCAGGGAGCAGTTTCCAGGCTCTCGGCCTCACGTGGAAAGGTGCTGGCTCGATTATTACATGGCCATCAGCTATGCCTAGGTGGCCATTAGCTGTTACCGGTTAGCCATTAGCCACTGATATAACTTCCGTGGCTAAACTAGCAAGCATGGATTGCAGACAGATGTGAATTGCAGTTAGCAGGCGAGATTGGTTGGCAGAAAAACTGATGGCGGGTTGCGGATCATGTGGCTCCTGCTTCCTGTGTCTCCAACCCAGCCGCCAGCGAGACTATAGTGGTATGACTCCCCTATCCATGGCTCTGTTGGGGTTCCTTTCTGGCCTCGCCATCACCTGCGTTCTTGTGCGGGGAGCGGGAGCAGAGACCCTGCATGACCACATATATATGCATCATGTCCCCCTCTCATGAAAACACGCTCTATAAGGGCGGGGTATCACAGATAATTCATTCCTTGGCTGGTGATTGTTTTTCAAAGTATGAAAAATTCTTACTTATATTTGCAAATGGCTACACTGAAATAGCCTTACTCAGGAGTAAGGATGATAAAGAAAATTCAGAGGCCTCTCTCACAGATGTCTGAAGGGTTAGTAAAGGGTCTTTGTAGGGCAGTTACTAATCAGCTGAAAATCTAAGAATAGCAGCTGAAAGTTAGTATACTCAGGGAGGGCGCGGCAGACCTACAGCTTACAGTATTTAATCAGAAACGAAGGCCAGAAGTACAGGTAGCATTTAATTTGATAGAAAAACATAAGACATGATTATCTTTGGCAAAGTTTCTTAAATTTCAGCATCTAGTTACACTAATTTTTAGTTATTCTTATACTGACTCTTGCTACAAATCTGAGGATAATTCTGTTTGGAAATAGGTAAAAATTAAAAGAAAAAATTCCAACATATTTGGACTTCCCTAACATGTTTCCTCTTTCCTATTGTCTGTCAGCCTCAATAATCAATGTCTACTTGTGTTTATGTTTAGTTTTAGTTTGACAGGTTTATCTATTCAGGTTCTTAACGGCTGTGGTATGTGAAATTGAGTAAACCTCCCTGAGCAAGTTCTGGCAATTTTAAACAATCAGGAGGAGCTCATTCACACAAGTAAATGCATTGTTCTAGGTATTATGAGGTGAAGAGAAGGGGAAACAAAGACATATAAACCACGTTCCTGCCTAGACAGTTTGTTTTTAAAAACAAATATGTGTATTTTTTAAATATTTATTTTTAAAATATATATTTAAAAAAAATATATATATATATATAATTAGAACTGTCACTATTATATCAGCTTTTATATACTGGTGATAAAGACACATAACCAAAAGATGCAAGAATTCAGAAGAAAGAAATCACAGGTAGTGAACGTCGTCAGGAATAACAGAGTGTTTTATTTGATTTGGGTCTTGTAGAATTATTGCTTGGGAACAGAGGGTGGAATGAGGAAAGGGAAAACAGTATGAGGATTTTTTATTAAGTAAAGCCATAAGATGTTTTTCAGAAAAAATACTCATTTAAGTATGAAGAAGGCTGTAAAACTTGAAAAGAAATTAAGTCCATATGGTACATGTCCATATGTTTCAGGTTTCATAATTTAATGTGCTGGTTTTTAGAAAGGGAAGCCAATGCAAGTAATTATTCAGCCATATTTTATATAATACTTCAAAAATAACTGGATATTATTTTGTAATAGGAATGGTAAAATAGCTCCAAACAACATAGGATGTTTTTCCTGTTACTCTCACTGATCATTCAATGATTCTGTGTTCTTATATGTTAACACTGTTTATACGTAATATTTGATATTTAGTTTCTGTTTTTAATTTAGTAGAACATGACTGCTTCTGATGAGATGTTATTCCTCTCTATCTTGAAAATCTAAGCCTGTCAGTCTTTTGAGAGTACTTTTTACCTATACATAACCTAATTCTCTTAATGTCTCTTCACTTGGCTGTCTTATAAAGATACTGGCCATTGAAGTTAGGGCCCATCCTAACACTGTGACTCAATCTTGACTACTTATATCTACATACACCCGATTTCCAAATAAGGCCGCATTTTGAGGTTCTGAATGGACATGGATTTTTGGAGGACGCTATTCAATGCATTACAAGACCCGTGTGATTTCTGCCTGCTTTGCTTAATCCCTAACACCTGATTATTGTACCCAGTCCTGGTACAGACGTCCCATCTTGTAGCCCTCAGCTATAGGCCACTTTTCCCTATAGAAATAACCACCTTTGACATACTCCTCCAGGAGATTTCAGTTATCTGTGTCCCACTTCATTAGAAACGTAGACTATTCTGCCTATTTTCTTCTAAGCTGTGAATAATAAAATATTGGCAGAGCGGCCACACTTTGAGAACCACTAGTCTAGATTTAACTAGAATAGTTTGTCATTTGGGAACTGGCTCTGAGAAGATCTGGACATATATCTGGACATATTTCCCACACACTCTCTCAGCTGGAAGGTGACAATTTCAAGTTTTTTACGTTCTTTAAACAAGATCCGTTCCGTCTTAGCATAATAAGCTTCATTGGCTGACAGTCCTCAGAGGAAGTAATATCTTAACCATTCTATGGGAGAAACTCTGTGGATTAGTGGGCTAGGCTCGCTATCAATATGTAAAATGGGAAATAAAGAAATTTACAGAATTCTTCCTGAGAAATCCTGTCATTTTTTTTTCAACTTACTATTTTTAATTTAGAAGCTAAACTTTAAGTTTCATTTTATTTTCTTTCCAGTTTATCTTAACAAACTAAATTTCCACACTGTTAAAGAGAAACTAAGGTATATTGAAATTTTGAATGGGTTATTTGGACAAACACTGATTTCAATTGGGCAGTATCAAACCAAAAACCAAAGGAGCCCTCTAGCAGCAGGAGATAAGGGAAAGGCTTTTGTAAAGCAGATGGAAACCAAGCAAGGAAATTATTTGGCAAAAGCTTAAGCCTTATTGGGTAGCCTAGTTGGCTCTTTGTGATTGGTTGGTCTCAAGTTTTCATTACTAGATCTTGAGGCATTTATAGGAATTGACTGTAGCTGAGGTTTCCATTTATATTAACAAGGCTTTAGAGCCACCTCAGTCTAATGGCCTCCTGTTAAATTTGATAGTATCTAACCAAACCCTGGGGCAAGTGGATACCCGAGGCTAACTCGTTCATGTACATGAAAATGCAAACAGGAAAGTGCAATAAAAACTAAATACGATACCTATTACAAATATTCACACTTTTGATTTTTTTAAACAAATATTTATCAATTATCAACAACACTTTAGGCAATGGGTGTATAGTATTTCGCATATATTACTTATTTTAATAACTTATCACAGACGGATGTATCTTACCATCTTATTGCATATTATTCTTCACCATTCCCTACTTGTCACAGCACTTGTGTTTTCTTATTTGCAATTCAAAGTTTCAAGAACGATAATGCTTATTTCTAGCTGCAAGTATTGAGGCTCGGGGAGGCATAAGGTCATAGAACTATTACAAGGAAAAATCAGAAAAATCTCAGCTTTTATGAAACCCAATTTAGTTCTCCTTATATGTATCTCCTTACATGTATCTAGCAAAAGATTATGTTATTCTGTCTTTAAAAATAGTATTATCTTAGGCAGCTCATAGAATGTTTCAGCCTGAGGTTTGTAAAGTGTGTTCCAAACAAAACTGGCCGTAGAGGACTGTCTTTTTGCTCCACAGGGTTGTTGAATAATTAAGTAACAACTACTTGAAAGATTTTATAAAAATTAAAATGAAGTACAGTTATTTTGTATTATGTTCATAGGTGCCCAACGAAGTTTTTTTCTTTCTTTCTTTCTTTTTTTTAGGGAGAGGTACCAGACCACTGCAATACTCATTTCCCCCTTCTTTCTTAATAATAAAATCCTATTTTTCAGCTGTTTAGAATAAACACTACACTTCTCAGACAATTGCAGCTGAAGGTAGCCCTATGACTAACATCTGACCACATGTTTAGAACATAAGCTACGGGGGGGAAAAGGCCAGCAGGAGGTGTGGGAAGGGCAGAAAGCCGTCTTTTACCAAAAAAGTTTGCACTGATATAAAACAGAGATTTGATACAGCTTGGAGAGGAAAAAATTATGACATACATCAAAACACATGAAAAAATTACCCATTGTCAAAAGAAAAAACAACAGAACCAGTCAGAATTGACCCAAATGTTGGAATTATGTATTATGGTTTAATTTTATAGAAGTGAATTATTTCAAATGCATTTAAAATACAGCAGTATATTGAATATGCACAGTAGAATATATCTTAATGTTAAAAATGCATATGTACATTAAGCTGTTCTAAATAATAGTAACAATATTAGAATCACTGTTTTGAAACTTTACACATTATGTATAATATTTATATACAAAATATATAAAAATGTAGTTTTTAAGAATAATATGATACAAAGTATTTGAAATATAAATATAAATTGTATGTGGGTAAAATAAGAGAGTATTTCTGTTAAAGTTATTGGGACCCACAAATGTAGATGTAAGAGAAACATAATGAAAGAACTTAGTAAAAGCACTGTAATCTTAAATTTGAGTTGTTAATACTTGTAAGCTTACAAGTATTTTCTCTAAATAGGCCTAGAAAAAGTAACTATCCAATAACAATGAGCACCCCTCAGTGCTCAGATTATATACTGTAAATGCCATTTTCCACTAAAGGGAAGCTGACAGCAGAAAGATATCATTTTACATCTGGGATAGGAAACATGCAAGATGAGCTTGGACTATTTTGTTGAATAAAGGCAAAAAGCAAAGACTATGGGGTTGTATTAGAAGGACACATGAGCGGTAGCGAAGGGGCTGTCACTAGCAAAATATGGGCTAATTTAAACATCAAAAAGAATAAACTACTATAGAATGAAAGGTAAAAAATATATTAAAATTGTATGTGTTCTTGAAAATAACAAATGAAAAAATTGTGTGAAACTCTATACACATTTGGATTTGCTTGCAAACCAATGGAATATTCTGACAACTGCTAAACAAAGGGAAAGCATCAATCATTTATTCAGCTTTCTTACTGGATCTACAAATTATAACAACCTAATTGTTGACGAGAAATATTGTTGTCTAGAGAAGAATTTCAGAAAATAAATACAGAAGGACTAATCAAATTAAGATTATCACCAGTTTGTAACCCCTAAAGGAATAGTAAATTGAGACAATGATCTTTAATGGCTGCCAATACCTTTACGTGAAAGACTGTTGGAAATTTTGTTTTGAAAATAAAGGGCTGGCAAGACCCAGATCACTGACTAATGCTAACATTACTGAGTGAGAGTTAGCAAGAATCACATTTCATGTGATACTCTATGATGTATATATGGTACCAACTATAAATATGAAGTCTTTTTTTTAATTGAACCTGAATTTGACCTATTTAAAAGTGTACAGGAAATATAAAATATAGAAAACAGGCAACTCAGAAGTGCAATTTGCAAAATCTACAATATGGGAAATTATACAAAACAAAGTACCCAGTTTCTTTAACAAATAGTGTATTTTATTTTTCTTTAGAGACAGGTAGACCTATAGAATAAATACATCTAATGAACGTATCAGTGACAGAAAGGGTGAACTTTGTTTTTATCCTGAATTGAACAAATCAACTGTAAAAATATTATAAAATCAGGGAAACTTGAATAGTGATGGAATATTTAATAATGTTTGGTGATTATTGCTAACTTTTTAGTTGTGATAATGTATTATTTTTATGTTTAAAGAAATATATCTTTATCTTTTAAAGATATTTGCTGAAGCTTTTACATATTAGAAGATAGGATGCATGCTTTTGCTTTAAAATAACCCATGGGTTGTGGGGAGGAAATAGTTGGGCATATGAAGAATAAAATATTATTGGGCATAAATCGTTAGTTTAAACTCAGTAATAGGTATATAGGGATTCACTGTTTTTCTTCTTACTATATATCTGAAATTTTCCTTAATCAAAATTAAAAGTTAAAAAAAGAAAGAAAACCTAAGATTACATGTCTTTAAATTTCTAAGCCAATTTTTGAATAGTTCATGGTTTGAATAATTGTAACTAAATGAGAAGGAAAATATTAATATAAAACATGTGGGCTATTTCTATATTAAGGAAATTTAATAACCATAAGTTTATAATAAACATATAGAAAAACCAAATTTTAATGAAGTAATATTCCAACTGAATTAGTTAGGAAAATAATAAAAGAACAAATTCAAGCAATGTGGAGATAACGAAGCTAAATACAAGAACATGAACTAAGGATACGGCAAACGATGCAGTGGATAGCAATGGCATGTGACTATAGGCATCTCAGTAGATTATTGCAAGTTCCTGGCAAATTAGGAATAGAAGGATATTTCTTTATTAAAGTGAATCTATCAAAATCCTGCAGCAAGCGCTAATGTTAATAAGAAACATCACAAGTGGTCCCTTTAAAATCAGGAACTAAGTGGGTACACTCAATCATTGTTTCCAGACAATATTTTTGTTTGTTTGTTTGTTTTTTGTTTTGTTTTTGTTTTTAATTAAAGTTTATTGGGGTGACAATTGTTAGAAAGTTACATAGATTTCAGGTATACAATTCTGTATTACATCATCTATAAATCCCATTGTGTATTCACCACCCAGAGTCAGTTCTCCTTCCATCACCATATATTTGATCCCCTTTACCCTCATCTCCCACCCCCACCCCCCTTACCCTCTGGTAACCACTAAACTATTGTCTGTGTCTATGAGTTTTATTTCTCATTTGTTTGTCTTATTCTTCTGTTGTTTTTGGTTATATATCACATATCAGTGAAATCATATGGTTCTCTGCTTTTTCAGTCTGACTTATTTCGCTTAGCATTATAGTCTCAAGATCCATCCATCTTGTCACAAATGGTCCTATTTCATCTTTTCTTACCACCGAATAGTATTCCATTGTGTATATATACCACAACTTCTTTATTCATTCATTTATCGCAGGACATTTTGGTTGTTTCCATTTCTTGGCCACCGTAAATAAAGCGGCAATGAACATTGGAGCACACTTGTCTTTATGGATAAATGTTTTCAGATTTTTTTGGGTAGATACCCAGGAGAGGGATTGCTGGGTCATATGGTAATTCTATTTGTAATTTTTTGAGGAAACTCCACAGAAATACAAAGGATCATCCAAGTATTCTATGAAGGACTATATGCCACCAAATTCAATAACCTAGAAGAAATGGACAAGTTCTTAGAAACATATAGCCTTCCTAGGCTGAACCATGAAGAACTGGAAAATCTAAATAGATCGATCACCAGTAACGAAATTGAATCAGTCATCCAAAACCTCCCCAAAAGAAAAGTCCAGGACCAGATGGCTTCACTAGTGAATTCTACCAAACCGTCAAAGAGGATCTAAAAGCGTCTTGCTCAAACTCTTCCAAAAACTTGAAGAAGAGACAGTATTCCCTAACTCATTTTATGAGGCCAATATTACCCTGATACCAAAACCTGGTAAGGAAAACACAAAAAAAGAAAACTACAGACCAATATCTCTGATGAATACAGGTGCAAAAATCCTAAACAAAATTCTAGAAAATCAAATGGAGCAATACATTAAAAAGATTATTCATCATGACCACATGGGGTTTACCCCAGGGGCACAAGGATGGTTCAACATCCGCAAATCCATCAATGTGATACACCACATAAACAAAGGGCAAAAATCATATGATTATATCAATTGATCCAGACAATATTGAGCTGGAAGTTCATGACTATGCCCATATCATAGACAAATAAATAAATGATAAATAAGTAAATGAGAACAATAATTATTTCAAAGTAAGAAATGCTACTCTCGTTATTCAAAGATAACATGTGTATGTACAAAACCCCCCTACATTATATACAGAAAAAAATTGGATAAATAATAGAGTTTAGAAAGATTCCTAGATACAAGATCAATATGGGAGAAATTTGTTTACTGAAATTCATTTACTTCTGACTGTAGCATTTACACGTTTGTGCCCTGATCCAGAAATGAACATGAAGTTGACTAGCTTTCCTCGATCTGCATGATCAGGTGTTGAAGCTGAACTTTATTTACACTAAAGGCAGCTCTAACCAACTGTCTTTAACACAGGAGTTACCAACATTGGCGACACATGAAAATCATGTGGGGGGGCTTTCAAAATGTCTGATGCCTGGGTACCACCTCCAGAATTTCTGATTTCATTGGTCTGTATCACGGGCTAGGTGTCAGGATATTAGAAGCTCTCAGTTAATTCTATCAAGCAGTTAAGTTGACAACTACTTTCAGAACAGAGTGGAAATTGGTACAAACTTCCAGTTATAAAATAAGTCATGAGGATGTAATGTACAGCACAGGGAACATAGTCAATAATATTGTAGTAACCTTGTACAGTGACATATTGTTACTAGAATTACCATGGTGATTGCATCGTAAAGTTGCATCACTATGTTCTACAACTGAAACTGATATAATATCATATGTCAACTATACTTAAAAAAAAATCACTTTTTACTTTCAGAAAAAAAAAAAGAGAGTGGAAATGTAAACAATGTAAGTACCTCTCCCTCATCCCAGGATTTCTGCCTAAGGTCCATGACTTGTAATGCTCATCTTTATACTATGCTCCAAGGATTTTATGTATAATGACTTAATTTACCTCAATATACCAGGGCTTCAGCTTAGTTTTTGGCATATTTTAACTAAGATGTTGAAGTTTAGTTGTCCCTTAGTGAAGCATTTCCTTCCTAAACACTTGACTATTAGGAGCACCTAGGGAATTTATTGAAAATACAAATTTCTAGACCATTTCCCAGACTCGAAAGGATGGAGGGTTTTGGGAAGATGCAGTTTTAAAAAGTGCCCCAAATTTTTCTCACAATCAAGAAAATTAAAGAAATCTGCATACATGCAGCAATTAACTATATTAAATTTTATTTTATATTTTATTATCTTATTTATTTTATTGATAAAAGACCAAAATAAGGCTTTCATTTGTTTTATGATCAGGAAACATATTTATATTTATGTACTTCAAAAGGTACATGAAGTCATAGAGACATTGTTGTCCTTGTGACATCCTCCAAGGAGAGGACAGTCTTGAACTCTTTGCAAAGTTCTTCCCTTGCACAAAAAAGATGACATCACCATCATGGCTTTCGATGAACAGTGGCTTTAAATCATGAGTTTTATAAAGATTATTATATTCAAGAAATTAGTTTAAGTGGCTTCTATGAACAATATTCCAGTGTAAATTATAATTTTATCAACAGGAAATCAGACATCTGTGACCTGCTTTAAACATTTATTTTAAGAGAAACTAAAGTTGGCAGGCTTTTAACCCCAAAAAAGACCGCCAACTGCTGTTAAAGCAAGCAATCATTTCAACACTTAGACATTTCCATTACACTGAACTGTTTTCAACGTGCATAGTTGACAGGGAGTTATTAGAACAATATTATGAAACTCTCTAATAGCAAGTGTATTAGAGTTCACATTTCAAAGCGTTGGATTTGAGAATGCTTCCATTTATTTGAATTATATGATACCTTGTATGCTAGAGAAATGTCTGTATACATGAATATTTTAGCTAACATGTAAATCTCATGTTGTGTGAAAACACCTCATGACATTTTTCAGAACACCAGATATACTTGAACTCAAAAGATTTAGTATATTTCAATTGTAAGCAGATTAATAAATGACAGTAGTATAGATATTTATATATATGTGTCTTTTTTTTTTAAGATTTTATTGGGGAAGGGGAACAGGACTTTATTGGGGAACAGTGTGTACTTCCAGGACTTTTTTCCAAGTCAAGTTGTTGTCCTTTCAGTCTTAGTTGTGGAGGGTGCCGTTCAGCTTCAGGAGGGCGCAGCTCAGCTCCGGGTCCAGTTGCTGTTGCTAGTGGCAGGAGGTGCAGCCCACCATCCCTTGCGGGACTCAAGGAATTGAACTGGCAACCTTGTGGTTGAGAGCCCAGTGGCCCATGTGGGAATTGAACTGGCAGCCTTCGGAGTCAGGAGCATGGAGCTCTAACCACCTGAGCCACCAGGCCGGCCGAGATATATATATGTCTTGATCAGTGCAATATCTCTGGTCTCTTTGAAATAGCTGATATATCCCAAAACCAGGTTTTAAATAGGGTGAAAATACCATCCAGGATGTTCAACATTAATATTGCTTTTCCAGAGCTAAATATATATTTATTAGATAAGGCGAGGACCATTCTTTTTGATAAAATGGTTTCTTAGGATACAATCTAAAACTAGTCTAATTCTTTCATTCTTGAAACTCTTAATGACTCTATTAAGTATTAAATGCTTTGGGCCAGAGGAAATTAATTAATCAGAATCAAAGAGGCTTTTAGACGCCAGATAGTTTCTGAAAATCTCCAGCCTCATTACTTCAGACAGTGGATAACAAAAGTGATTGATGCCCATGAGAATTCTGAGACTCATAGTGGATGCTAAGAGAGCTCCTGGCTTTCTCATCTTCTTTTATCCAGTTTCCTGTACCTTTGTGCTTCAAGTGCTGTCAAGCATTGTGTCCAGCTCTAATTTTCTGTATTGAAAGTATCCCTACTTGGAATACCAGGAACAGCTTCTCTTTCATTTATTTATTTAGGTACTTAGAGTTGGCATTCAGTATTATTTTATATTAGTTTCAGGTGTATAGCATAGTGGTTACACATTTATAAGATTTTTGTAGTGATCGCCTCAATTCAACTAGTACCCATCTGGAAATATACATAGTTGTTGCAACATTATTAACTATATTCTGTATGCTTTCCTTTACATCCCACAACTGTTTTGTAGCTACCAATTTGTAGCTACAATTTGTAGCTTCTTAATTCCTTTTCCTTTTTGACCCAGCTCCCCAAACCCCCTCCCCTTTAGCAACCATCAGTTTTTTCTCTGCATCTATAAGTATGTTTCAGTTTTGTTTGTTCACTTATTTTGTTCTTTGGATTCCATGTGTAAGTGAGGTTATGTGGTATCTTTTCTTGAGGAAACTTAGTGGAGGTACCTTCTTGGCTACTTCCTTGATAGTGTCCTCCTTTTGATTCCATCTACCTACACTTTCTAAAACTTCTGCTATTCCATTAATGGAATTCTTATATTCATGCTCTCTGTTTTTATTTTATTTTCTGTGTTATTTTTTCCTTTTTTATCTTTTGGTTGTACACTTAGGAAGATTTCGTGATTGTATATTCTCATCATTTTAGTGCTGCTTTATTTAAGCTTTCATATTTTTCATTTCAAGTAGTTATTTCCTGATCTCAGATTGGTCTCTTTCGTAGCTTTCTATTCCTATATAAGTGCCAAATATTTCCCAGAAAATTTAATTGTTATAATTTTTTTTGTTTACCTTTTGCTTCGTACATTGCAGTCTGCCATTCATCCTTACAGATTATTATTATTATTATTATTATTATTATTATTATTATTAGTGTCTATAGTACGACAGGCATTCCACAAATGTTTTGTGATCCTTACATATCCATTTAAGAGTTAAAAAGCTCAGTAGAAGCTGCATTGCTGGGGCTGGTGAATGGATACATTTTGACAAAAGCTGCTTAGTTATAGAGCTATTTTTCAAAAGCCCCTTAATGCCAATATTCAGAGAGCTGCTTGAAGCCTCTCGGTTTTGCTGAAGAATAATTTCCCATTTCCCTGGATGCCAATACCTGGCTAGAAACATTCTGTGAATTGCCTGGGGTTCCATTTTTATGTGTGCAAAACTTAATTAATCTCTTGTTTTCAATTCCATAACTCATTCCTTCCATTTGCTATGTCTGATGTACCTGAAAAGAAACATACATTGCTGAATTTCTGTAGAGAAATAAACTACTAGTCTCTTGTGTAGGGGTGGATACTTCTGTCCAAACTCCTGCAATGCCTGGTATTTGCAATTCATGAGTCTTATTTAGTATTTTCTTAAAAACAATCGTTGATCTATTTTCTGCTCTGCCTATCTTTTTACCACCCTCTTTCTAACTTGTACAAATGTACTTACCATCTCTTATCCACTGAAGTCACCTTTCCCATTTTATTTAAACTTGTAGTTTTATATCTTTTAAATTCTATGTTGTCATTTTTATGGAGGTCTTGGGTGGTTAAAAAAGTAATACAGGTGGTCAATCTTCCATGTTTAGTTGGAAATCCCAAGGCCACTATTTATTCACTATGATACACTGCTTTACAGCAGAGTTACTTATTCTGGGGAGCAGAGAGAAGGGTAGAAGAATAAGGACTGAATAGAACAGAGGTTAAGCTTAACAAGCAAATTCCTCTTCCACTTTTCCACTTCAGACCTTCTTAGCGTAAATGCACAGTCTTACAGAATTTCTCCTTTCATTCTTATTCCATAGGGCAGCTGGGGGACAAGGCTTATGCGATTAGTGTCTATTCCGTTGTGCTGTATTCTCTGCACCTAGTTAACTGTGTGATGCTGTCTCTTATTCCCACTGTGATCCAAATGCTGCTGAGGTCAAAACACATGAAATCTCGGTTGCCCTTGTGCATCCACACCACCGCAACCATGAAGGCCTTACCTAATCCGCACCACTTTTCTAGGTGGCTGCTGACCCCCTTGTTGGGATGTGTGGACCTTGGGCAGCAGTTTCCACCTAGATTCCCAAGTAGGAAGTTAGAAGAGGTCTCCCTTTTTTAGGTTTTCTCCATGCCTATTAGAGTTTTGCACCTCCCAATAGAATCATGAACCTAGCATCTCGCCTCCTTAGAATACTATTCTTTGATCTATTTATCAATAGTAGGAAAAATAGAATATTTACTTCTACTTTCTTTTCTTTCTCTTTTTTTTCGAGTAGGCTCATATCTGGTATTTTATCTATGACGGACTATCGTGCCCTTTGTTCTGAGCTGTCCAAGACTAGATTGAATATGTACAAGTAAGAGAAACTAGGTAATGTGAAAAAATACAATGAAATAATATAAAATAACATAAAATAAGTTATTATACCCTTCTCATCCTGGTGTCACATGTTCTCTTGCATGTTCGTGAATCCCACCTGAGAGGGCAATCTGTGAGCATATATTACCTCCTCTAACAACCCAAGAACGCTTCGATGCTTGCTTCTGGATTTTCCTTCACATTTGAGTGTTCCCTTAGGTCTTACAGTTTATGAATATTTGCCAATATTTTTGTTTTGTTTTGTTTTGTTTAGATGGAGTGGGGCAGGAGGTTAGAGGTCTGGAGGAAGTGATAAAAATTACTCTGCAATTTGAGTTACATTTTAATTATATATAAAATGTTGTTTTTATTATTTGGCATTTGAGTTGTATGATTAATTTTGACAACTCCCTGTCGAATATATCTCTAACAATCTCAAATGAGAGACTTGAGGGAGAAGAGCAGAATTATCAGTGTTCTGAAACCATTTCTCAACCTCATGTCTATAAATTTTCTACAATCTATACTGTAGAGTTACTACATTAAATTCCATTCCATTATTTTCAATTTTAAACCCACTTTTATTCCATACTGCTAATGTATTCCATATAGCTGAGTCACATGTAAGATAAATATAAGGAGGTCAGAAGTTATTGTACCGTAACTTCCTCAAATTAGTTGATGTAAAGGAATAAATAAAAATAGTTTCCCAACTTGAAAATTCTTTATAAACCACTGCATTATGCATCCAAAAATATATAATAGAATATACAATGGTTACAGTGCATGACTTTATACTGTTAGTATTTAAAACATATGAACACCAGGACACATTTTCATTTTCAACCTCTGTGCAATTTTGATCAAAGTAAATTAAATTCCTTTCCACATTTTCCCTTGACTTTCTAGTGGGCAGAAGACCGATATTATAATTTACATAAGTAAAAAAAAAATCTTTCCTTAAAGTAAGAAAATCAGAAATACATGCTGTGTCTGGTGGCAGAATTGGTCTTTCAAGTGTAGAAGTTGAATTGATTCTTTCCTAATTACATTATTAATGTGTGTGCAATTATTAAGTCGCAGTGGAATAGATATGAATAGTTTACTTACATCAAACACCATCTGCCATGTGCTTGAGTAGTTATTCCTGAAGTATTATGCAAAAAGGACCTAAATTATTTATTACATTTGTGAAGTGTTTTAGAATTTTGACCATAGCAAGCTATTATCATTGATTCACTGCTGTCAATTTGGAATTATTTCAAGGGTTAATTATCCATTTTACGATTTCCCTTCCATTTCTTCCCCCTCTTTCTGGATTCCCGTTGGTTATCTTCCTGTTTGATGGCATCTGAGCCATGGCATGGAAAAGGCACTAGTGTTAGATGAAATGCAACATGCCCCTATGAAATGCCTCTATGAAAAGGTTGAATAGTACTAGAATTATTTTTCTTTTAGTTTGTACCTGAATTAGTCTGTAATCATTTGTTCTATGTCATATCCATGTACATATCAGTCAAAAATGCTCTATGAGAAGAGTTTTTTATCCTAATAATGACAATCAATAAATTGCATTTGTTTTCAAGAACAGAAATGCATCTCGTTATATTAAAGCACTACAAGAGTAAAACAAGCTATTCAGTCATTTAAAATTACACATCACAACTCAAATGTAAACAAGTTGCTACAGTACACATATTCCTTTACCTATGAGTTGGAATTTTTATAAAATTTAGGAAATTGTTTTATGTATAAGGGAAAATGCAATATAAGGGGAAATTCTTTTTTTCTAATTAGTTTCAGGTGTACAAAACAATGTAATAGTTAGACATTTATCATTTATATTCCTCAGAAAGTGATAACCCCCTCCCCCACTCTAGTACCCCTCCGACATCGCATACAGCTGTTACATTTCCACTATCCCTATTCCTAATGCTGTACTCCACTTCTTGTAAATTTATATATAGATACATATATATATATGTATATATATATTCCATACTGCTAATGTATAATATATATAATTATAGTTCACATTCATTATTTTTTTAAATTAAAGTTTATTGGGGTGACAATTGTTAGTAAAGTTACATAGATTTCAGGTGTACAATTATGTATTACATCATCTATAAATCCCATTCTATGTTCACCACCCAAAGTCAGTTCTCCTTCCATCACCATATATTTGATTCCCTTTACCCTCATCTAACACCCACTTCTCCACTTACCCTCTGGTAACCACTAAACTATTGTCTGTGTCTATGAGTTTTTCTTTCTCATTTGTTTGTCTTGTTCTTTTGTTGCTTTTGGTTTATATACCACATATCAGTGAAATCATATGGTTCTCTGCTTTTTCTGTTTGACTTATTTCGCTTAACATTATAATCTCAAGATCCATCCATGTTGTCACAAATGGTCCTATTTCATCTTTTCTTACCGCCAAATAGTATTCCATTGTGTATATATACCACAACTTCTTTATCCATTCACCTATCGAAGGACATTTTGGTTATTTCCATGTCTTGGCCACCGTAAATAAAGCTGCAATGAACATTGGAGCACACGTGTCTTTATGTACAAATGTTTTCAGATTTTTTTGGTAGATACCCAGGAGAGGGATTGCTGAGTCATATGGTAATTCTATTCTTAATTTTTTGAGGAACCTCCACACTGCCTTCCATAGTGGCTGCACCAGTCTGCATTCCCACCAACAGTGTACGAGGGTTCCTTTTTCTCCACAGCCTCTCCAACATTTGTTAACTATTTGTCTTGTTGACGATAGCCATTCTGACTGGGGTGAGGTGATATCTCATTGTGGTTTTTATTTGCATTTCTCTGATGATTAGTGATGTTGAGCATTTTTTCATATGTCTATTTGCCATTTGTATGTCCTCTTTGGAGAAATGTCTCTTCAGGTCCTCTGCCCATTTTTCAATTGGGTTGTTTGTTTTTTTGTTGTTGAGTTGCATGAGTTGTTTGTATATTTTGGATATTAGCCCCTTGTCGGAGGCACTGTTTGCAAAAATCTTCTCCCATTCAGTTGGTTGCCTCTTTATTTTGTCGATGGTTTCTTTTGCTGTGCAGACTATTTTAAGTTTGAAATAGTCCCATTCATTTATTTTAGCTTTTACTTCCTTTGCCTTTGGAGTCAAATTCATTAAACGCTCTTTGAACTCAAGGTCCATAAGTTTAGTACCTATGTTTTCTTCTATGCAGTTTATTGTTTCAGGTCTTATGCTTAAGTCTTTGATCCATTTTGAATGAATTTTGGTACATGGTGACAGATAGCAGTCCAGTTTCATTCTTTTGCATGTGGCTTTCCAATTCTCCCAGCACCATTTATTGAATCTTTTCTCCATTGTATGTTTTTTGCTTCCTTGTCAAAAATTATGTGTCCATATTTATGTGGTTTTATTTCTGAGTTCTCAATTCTATTCCATTGGTCTACGTGTCTCACATTCATTATTGTTCAGCTTCAGCTCCAGGTGTACAGTGCAGTGGTCAGGCATTTACACCATCCCTGAAGTGGTCCCCCTAATCAGACAAATGTCCATCGGATACCCTATACAATGTTTACAACATTATTGATTATATTCCCCAAACTGACTTTTGAATCCCTGTGGCAATCTTGTGGTTACTGGTTCTGCTTTCTAATCCCCTCACCTTCTCCCTCATCCCACGCCCCCGCATCTTGCAACCCTTAGTTTTTCCTTTATGTCTCTGAGACTGTTTCTGATTAGTTTGTTCATTTATTCTTTTCTTTAGATTCCACATATACGTGAGATCATATGGTATTTGTCTTTCTCTGTCTGACTTATTTCACTTAGAATAATGTTCTCTAGGTCCATCCATATTGTTGCAAATAGTATGATTTCATTCTTCTTTATGGCTGTGTAATACTCGATTGTATAAATGTACCACAGTTTCTTAATCCAGTTGTCTGGATTAAGTTGTCTACCGATGGGCTTTTCGGTTGCTTCCATGTCTTGGCTATTGTGTATAGTGCTGCAATAAACACAGGGCTGCATAAATTTTTTCGAATTAGAGTTCTGGATATCTCCAGATAGATACCTAGGAATGGAATTGCTGAGTCACAAGGTAGTTCCGTTTTCAGTTTTTTTGAGATACCTCCATACTGTCTTCCATAGTGGCTGCACCAATCTGCAATCCCACCAATAGTGCACGAGGGTTCCCTTTTCTCCACATCCTCGCCAGCACTTGTTGTTTGTTGATTTATTGATGATAGCCATTTTGACTGGGGTGAGGTGGTATCTCATTGTGGTTTTTATTTGCATTTCTCTAATGATTAGTGAGGTTGCAGCATTTTTTCATATGTCTGTTTGCTATCTCTATGTCCTCTTTAGAAAAATGTCTCTTCTGTACTCTGTCCGTTTTTTAATTAATTAATTTATTTATTTATTTATTAGTTTCAGGTGCACAAGACAAAGTAATACTTAGACGTTTATCATTTATATCCCTCAGACTGTGTGAACTCCCCTCCCCCATCCACTATCCCTCTGACATCGCACAGAGCCATTACATTTCAACTGTCTCTATTCCTAATGCTGTACTCCTTTTCTTGTAAGTATATATATACATATATATATACGCATATATATATATATATACACATATAAAATTATAGTTGGCATTCAATATTATTCAGCTTCAGCTTCAGGTGTACAGTGCAGTGATCAGGCATCTACATCATCCCTGAGGTGTTCTCCCAAATGGGAAAAGTGTCCATCGGATACCCTACAAAATCTTTATAACATTATTGATTACATTCCCCAAATTAATATTCAAAACCCCGTGGCCATCTTGTGGTTACTGACTGTTTTCTAATCCCCTTACCTTCTCCCTTACCCCCACCCCCCAGCCCATCTAGCAACCCTCAGTTTTTCCTCTATGTCTCCAAAACTGTTTCTGATTAGTTCATTCACTTATTCTTTTCTTTAGATTCCACATATAAGTGAGATCATATGGTATTTGTCTTTCTCTGTCTGACTTATTTCACTTAACATAATGTTCTCTAGGTCCATCCATGTTGTTGCAAATGGTACGATTTCTTTCTTCTTTTTGGCTGCATAATACTCCATTGTATAAATGTACCAGTTTCTTAATCCAGTCATCTACCGATGGGCAGATGTTGTTTGCATGTCTTGGCTATTGTGTATAATGGTGCAATAAACATAGGAGTGCATAAAGATTTTTTAATTAGAGTTTTGGATTTCTCCGGATAGATACCTAGGAGTGAAATTGCTGGATCATAAGGTAGTTCCATTTTCAGATTTTTGAGATACCTCCATACTGTTTTCCATAGTGGCTGCACCAATCTGCAATCCCACCAACAGTGCACAAGCGTTCCCTTTTCTCCACATCCCACGCCAGCCCTTGTTGTTTGTTGATTTATTGATGATAACCATTTTAACTGGGGTGAGGGGGTATCTCATTGTGGTTTTTATTTACATTTCTCTGATGGTTAGTGAGGTTGAGCATTTCTTCAAATGTCTGTTTGCCATCTGTATGTCGTTTTTAGAAAAATGTCTCTTCAGGTCCTCTGCCCATTTTATAATTGGGTTGTTTGTTTTTCTGGAGTTAAGTTGAGTGAGTTTTTTTATAAATTTTTTTCATAAAATTTTTTATAAATCAACCCCTTATCAGATATATCATTGGCAAATATCGTTTCCCATTCAGCCGGATCCCTTTTTGTTTTATTGATGGTTTCCTTTGATGTGAAAAAACTTTTTAGTTTGATGTAATCCCACATGTTTATTTTTTCTCTTACTTCCCTCACACGAGGGGATATATCAGTAAAAATCTTACTCCGGGTAATGTCTGTGAAGTTTCTTCCTATATTTTCTTCTAGGACTTTTATGGTTTCAGATCTTACATTTAAGTCTTTAAGCCATTTTGAATTTATTTTTGTATATGGTGTAAGGAGGTGGTCCAGCCTCATTTTTTTGCATGTGTCTGTCCAGGTTTCCCAGCACCATTTATTGAATAGACTGTCTTTACCCCACCATACATTGTTGCTTCCATTGTTGTAGATTAAATGGCCATATAGGTGTGGATTTATTTCTAGACTCTCTATTTTTTTCCATTGATCTATGTGTCTGTTTTTATGCCAGTACCATTCTGTTTTGATTACTGTATCCTTGTAGTATAATTTGATGTCAGGTATTGTTATACCTCCCACTTTGTTCTTATTTCTCAAGATTGCTGAGGCTATCCGGGGTCTTTTATGGTCCCATATAAATTTTAGGATTATGTGTTCTATTTCTGTGAAAAGCGTCATTGGTAGTTTGATAGGAAGTGCATTGAATACGTATATTGCCTTAGGCAGTATGGACATTTTAAGTATATTAATTCTTCCTATCCATGAGCATGGTATGTGGTTCCATCTATTTGTATCTTCTTTCATTTCTTTTTTCAGTGTCTTATAATTTTCTGAGTACAGATCTTTTACTTCTTTGGTTAAATTTATTCCCAGGTATTTTATAGTCTTTGAAGCAATTGTAAATGGGATTGTTTTTTTAAATTTCTCCTTCTGATGTTTTATTATTGGTATATACAAATGCAACTGATTTCTGAATATTAATTTTGTATCCTGCTACTTTACTAAATTCATCTATCAGCTCTAATATTTTCTTGGTGGAGTCTTTAGGGTTCTCTATATATAGTATCATGTCATCTGCTTATAATGGCAATTTTACTTCCTCCTTACTGATTTGGATGCCTTTTATTTCTTTTTCTTGTCTGATTGCTGTGGCTAGAACTTCCAGCACTATGTTGACTAGAAGAGGAGAAAGTGGGCAACCTTGCCTTCTTCCTGATCTTAAGGGGAATAGTTTTAGCTTTTCCCCATTGAGTATGATGTTAGCTGTGGGTTTATCATATATGGCCTTTAATATGTTGAGATATGATCCCTCTATTCCTTCTTTCTTAAGGATTTTTATTATAAATGGCTGCTGGATTTTATCAAATGCTTTTTCTGCAACATTGATATGATCATGTGATTTTTATTTTTCATTTTGTTGATGTGGTGTAGCACATTAATTGATTTGTGGATGTTGAACCACCCTTGCATACCAGGGATGAATCCCACTTGATCATGGTATATGATCTTTTTAATGTATTGCTGAATTCTTTCGCTAATGTTTTGTTGAGAACTTTTGCATCTATGTTCATTAAAGATATCGGCCTGCAGTTTTCTTTTTTTGTGGTGTCTTTGTCTGATTTGGGGATCAGGGTGATAGTGGCTTCGTAAAAAGTGTTTGGGAGTCTTCCCTCCTTCTGGATTTTTTGGAAGAACTTGAGGAGAATAGGTGATAATTCTTCTTTGAACGTTTTGTAAAATTCACCTGTAAAGCCATCTGGTCCAGGGCTTTTGTTTGTTGGGAGATTGTTGATTACTGATTCAATTTCCCTGGTGGTAATCAGTCTCTTCAGGTTTATTGTTTCTCTTGAGTTAGCCTTGGAAGGTTGTACACCTCTAGAAAATTGTCCATTTCTTCCAGATTGTCAAATTTGTTGGCATATAGTTGCTCATAGTAATTTCTTAAAATTTTTTGTATTTCTGCGGTGTCTGTTGTCACTTCTCCTCTTTCATTTCTGATTTTATTAATTTGGGTCGTCTCTCTTTTTTTTTCCTGATGAGTCTGGCTAAAGCTTTGTAGATTTTGTTTATCTTCTCTAAAAACCAGCTCTTGGTTTCATTGATCTTTTGTATTGTTTTTTTGGTCTCTATTTCATTTATTTCTGCTCTGATCTTTATTATCTCCTTCTTTGTACTTCCTTTAGCCTTATTTTGCTGTTATTTTTCCAGATCCCTTAAGTGAAAGGAGAAACTGTTAATTTGTGATTTTTCTTGTTTCTTTAGGTAGGCCTGCATTGCTATGAATTTCCCTCTTAGGACTGCTTTTACTGCATCACATAGATTTTGGGTCATCATGTTTTCATTTGTCTCGAGATATCTTTTGATTTCTTCCTCAATCTCATTGTTGACCCAGTCATTACTTAGTAACATGTTATTCAGCCTCCACGTATTTGTGTATCTTCCAGTTTTTCTTCCTGTAGTCGATTTCTAATTTCATAGCACTGTGGTCAGAAAAGACAATTAGTATGATTTCAATTTTCTTAAATTTATCAAGACTTGTTTTGTGGCCTAACATGTGGTTTATCTCGGAAAATGTTCCATGTGCACTTGAGAAGAATATGTATTCTGCAGCTTTGGGGTGAAATGCTCTGAAAATATTGATTAAATCCAAATGGTCCAACGTATCATTTAAGACCTCTATTTCCATATTGATTTTCTGTCTGGAAGCCATGTCCCTTGTTGTCAGAGGTGTGTTGAAGTTCCCTACTATGATAATATTACTGTTTATCTCTGTCTTTAAGTCAGTCAATAGCTGTTTTATGTATTTAGTGCTTCTATGTTGGGTGCATAGATGTTTACTAGGGTTTTCTCCTCTTCTCGGATTGATCCCTTTATTTTTATGTAGTGCCCATGTAAAAGAAGAAATTCTTGCTGTAGTACAGAGAAATAAAAAGTAAATGATTTTTTGTAATTAAAGTTTATTGGGGTGAAAATTATTAGTAAAGTTACATAGGTTTCAGCTATATAGTTCTGTAACACGTCACCCATATATCACATTGTGTGTTCACCACCCAGAGTCAGTTCTCTTTCCATCACTATATTTGATCCCTTTTTTATGTAACATAGATGAAGGAAATAACACAGATCATCTCCAAGAACTATCTAAATCATTTGGTGGCAACTCACTGTCTGTATGGCAATAGATTGAAACCTGGAGATAAAACATATCCTTTAAACCCATGAAAAGTTGTCATTTCTCCATTTATTTGCCTAACAACAAGAACAACAAAAACAATAGCTTAGGTCGCTGTGATTTTCTTTCTTTTTTTTTTTTTATATTAAAGTTTGTTGCTGCTGTGTTTGTTGGTGTTTCAAACATTGATTAACTTCCTACTCGATTCACGCAGTTCAGTTTGGTACTTCAGCTTCAATTGTTGTTAAGTTGAAATGTCAGAGAGAATGGGCAAACACACCTAGTTTTCCTGTTATATTTGGGAAGAAGAAGGTGATTTGAAATCTTAGCAATTACATTTCTCATGATTTCAATCTTCATTAATGCTAGGAAATAGTTTTCACCTTAATATTTATCTGTTTATTAAATTATACACCCAACCAAGAATTGTTGTGTATCAGCTATGTACTGTCATTACTCCATTAGAATTAGCTTGTATGAGTTCAATATATATTTGGAGATTTGATTATTAGTTAATGTGAGGAACGTCATTCTTCAAAATTATTTTGATTAGACAAAAATTAGTGCCAGTGATACCTTACCTCTTTCTTCCCCTACCCTTGAAGTCATATTTATTGGGATAAGGCACACTTTTATACTTACCTATTCTACATTTCATAGTCTTCAACAGTAAAATTAATAAAGTCATAATTACTACCTGCCTAATTTAAAGAGTGTTATATAAGTTCATGAGATGAGAGCCTTAAAACAGTTTGATCTCTTTATATCAAAAGTGCTTCATAGATATGAAGTAGTTTTATTTTTTTAATTAAGTTGAGTAAGTGAGCAGATATCTAAAGCAACTACTCTCGTCACTTACCATTCCTTGTAAATACAAAAAAATCTAATTAGCACAATGCTTCCTTCTACTTGAAATTGCTCTGTGAGATATGAATAGACAAGGTTACCCTTCAGCACACACAGAATTAAGCTCGTGAGATTTTTGAGGGGAAACAGCACTGTTCTCTCTTAGCCCTAGTGGGTCTGTGAGATTTGCAGTTAAGCAAATCTCTGGTCCTACAGCATTAAAGCAAATGAAAGGGGAGAGAATATTTTACTAATTAAAATAAAGGAAGGTATATTTTCTTTACCTAGTTAAAAATATATCCCCTACAAAGACATGAAAGGAACAAACAAATAAATTTAAAAGCCATTTAGTTATAGTTGAATAAAATAAACTGATTAAAGAAAAAACTGTAGAAATATTAGGAAGTTCAATTATTACTTAAAATGGAGGAAACGTGGCTGTGGTGGTTCTTCGTCATTCTTTTGGTGGCACAACATATAAGCCTTCTCTGACATTTTGGGCATTCTCCCCTGTGTGAGTTGTGCCAGAACACAGTGTGCCAGCAGAGAGTTGAAAATGATAGAAAGTCACTTTCTTACCATCCCTTGCAGCAGAAACAAGCACATCACCCAAACTGTGCCAACGAAATGCATTCACCCCAGAATTAAAGTGGGAATCTAGTGTGCAGGTGTGTGTGACCTAGGGATTCTCTCCAGGAAGTAGTTTCCTAGGTTATCAGTGGCAGCACTGGTATCCAGAAATGTAGAATTGGCCAAGCCAGTTGCAGTATTTAGCATCATATCAGTTGTGGTAATTATGTCCTGATGAGTAATCACAGTGAAAATTTGGTGTTTTTCCCATCTGTTAGTCTTCAAACATAATTTTCTAGTTATCCTGGCCGTTACATGAACTAACCAAATCCACTTTTAGAAGCATTTATTCTAAAATCAGAGATATGATTCTATGTAGCTTGTAATTTAGATTCGTAACTGGTTCAAAATTGAATTAATAGCTGTACGGAAATATTAAGCATACTAAAATCCATTTATTACAAAACATTGACAAAATATTGTTATTTTAATAGAAGGAAGAGGTCAGCAATTTACGTTAGTAAAATAACAGGAAATAAGTTGGATTATCTTAATTAGTACTTAGTAAAAAGGTTCTATTCAAATGAAAGCTATTTTGGCATATATTATAGCAGAAAATATTTTGTATTTTATAGTGAGAAAAAAAGATGAACTCCAAAGCCTGTCCAATGAATTGAAATCTGACTTTTCTACTCTTGAAAATGTGGCTTTGGGTAAGTCATTTAAACTCTTTGACTCTTGATTTCCTCCCTCATATGGAGAGTAAAAGTGTGGGGAGCCATGATTTCTTGTTATTCTGAAGCCTTGCAGACTGGCTCAGTTTTAGTTCCTGAGGCATTGTCTCTGCCTGCAACTGGAGGGTGCTTGCAAGCTGCTGAGGAATGAGGTGGGAACGGCCAGTTCCCGGACACAGATCACTGATGATTATCAGGGTAATTGGTGGGCTTTGTCATTGAGATAATGACTTTGGGGAAGTTTCAGTGAGTCTGTAGTTTATATGTAAAAGTTGAAAATTTTACTCTCAATGAGGTAATGCACACTCGTGATTGTTAAGCTGCACGTACACAGGTGGTATAAATTGGTAAAGGAAAGTAAACTCTGTGCTTCAGGATCACTGAAGACCGGCTGCATCATCATTACATGTGTGAGTGTCTTTTTTCATTCCCACTCCCCCATTCAGGTACTGTTCGATTTGTGGCGGCTGGCCCGCCACACTTGGCACCCAAACAAGGACTTGAATTCGGGGGGTAATAGTGAGGAACACCACGTGGTAAGGGCCCGGCTCATATTGAGGAGCTTATTTCATGGATGCGCGGTGAGTAAGGCACTGTCCCCTCGGTCGAATGAATGTGTGAGTGAATGGTAGCTCCACGACTTCATGTTACGGAGCTTGTTTGGGTCCTGATCTGAGGTTCCGGTTCTGTCATACGGCATAACGGCGATTGGACTTCTGTCCACCAGTTCAGGGAATTATACCGAAACGCCTTTGTTAAGACAGATTTGGTCCCACGAGGGGCACGGCCAGACGGGCATCTGCTTGCTTTTCTTTGTTTGAAAGAAGGGCCGAGTCAGGGAAAAGGGAAATGGGTCACACTAGCAGCAAGGACCTGTATGTTAGAGGACTTAAGAAACTACTTGCCGCCCGTGGCAGCAGGGTGAGCAGAGAACAATTAGGTAAATTTTTAGTATTTGTAAAGGAAGTTTGCCCGAGGTTTCCAAATAAAGGTACCGTCAGCTTGGAAACTGGGAAAAAGGTTGGAGAACGATTACAGGACTATTATACTGTCCAAGGACCTCAGCGGGTCCGTGTAGAAACATTCGGGTTATGGACTTTGATCAGAGACTGCTTAAATCTTAAGCGTGAGAGCTGTGGGCTAGAGAAAGTAAAACAGGCTGGAAATGAGAAAATTCTTCCATCTGCCGCCTCTCCGGAGGAGAAAGAGGAGGGGGAGGGAGTCAGATATGCAGAGGGACTTGCTAAGCATAATAAAGAGCTGGGAAAAAGGGAGGGGGCTGATTACGCTGAGGAAGCTCCTATGCATAATAAAGAACCTGTTAGCCAGGGACCTCCAGATGATCAATGGAAAGATTTAGACCCTCAAGATCAGAAAGATTTAGAAGAGGCTGCAGCTAAATATGACAAGGAGAGATATTCTCCCATGATAGCAGCAGCTCAAGAAAGCAGACGGTTTTTAGATCCTATATTTACGCTTGCGGAACAAATAAAAATGCTTCAAGGACAATTAGTAGAACTCAAGGCTACTAGGGAAGGGGAGAATTGTCCCAGGCCTCCCCAGATTCCTCATAGAGATCCAGGGAATCCAGGGGGTGGAAAATCCCCTGTAATTAACCCCACTGTGCCACCTCCAGAGGGACCTCGTATGTGGGACCCTCCGCTGCCACCACCGCAGCCACCAATTTGGGACATGTTTACTAAGCCTCCGCCAGGTTATGTTAAGCCAGGTTCAGACTCTGTTGTGCGCTCCCCTCTTCAAATGGCTTGTGAGGAGGCTCATAAGCAGGGGGAGTCTACAGAACAATTTGGAGTATATCCTCTTATTGAAAGAACTGATCAGGTAGGAAACAGGATTAGAGAATGGAGACCTTTTCAGTGGAAACAAGTAAATGAATTAAAAGAAGCTTGCGCACAGTACGGTCCTATTGCCCCTTTCACCATGGCAATTTTAGATGCTTTATCCAGTGAGGCTACTCCTCCAGAGGACTGGAAGCATATTGCTCATACTTGCCTTTCCGGAGGCGATTATCTCTTATGGAAATCAGAATTTTATGAGAATTGCAAAAAGAAGGCCAATGAAAATGCCTTAAGACAGATCCCTATTACTTTTGATATGCTAGCAGGAGAAGGCATGTATGCTGACCTAAGAAATCAAATGGGATTTGCGCCAGGCGCTTATGGCCAAACTGCCGCAGCAGCTAAAGATGCTTGGCGAATGCTGCCTGATACTTCCCGTAAGGAAGAACATGTTTCACAAATAAGACAAGGCGCAGATGAGCCTTTCCAGGAATTTGTGTCTCGCCTCAGCACAGCTGCAGGGCGGACTTTCGGACCGTCAGTTGCTACTCAATCTTTCATAACGCAGCTTGCCTATGAAAATGCTAATTCTGCTTGTCAAGCGGTTATTAGACCGTTTAGAAAGAAAGGAACTTTATCTGATTTTATCCGTTTGTGCTCAGATGTGGGACCGTCTTTTTCTCAAGGTATAGCCCTAGCTGCAGCTTTACAAGGAAAATCTATAAAAGAAGTAATGTATCAACAGACAACACTCCATGCAGGGAGTCGTTCTGGGGCTTGTTTTACTTGTGGAAAATTGGGACACCGAGCGGCTCAATGCCCTCGCAAAGCCGAGCCCGAGAATTCAGCAGCTCCCACAAAAAAGCCTCCAGATATATGCCCTAAATGTAGGAGAGGAAAGCATTGGGCTAATGAATGCAAGTCTAAGACAGATGAAGATGGAAAACCCATCCAGGGAAACTGGGTGAGGGGCCAGCCCCAGGCCCCGAATCAACAATGTTGTGGGGCACTGCAAATTCCGGAGCAGGTACAGGGACAAAAAGGGAACGAGTCTCTGAGAGGAAATACATCACAGATTTATTCAGGGCCACCTCAGGCAGCGCAGGATTGGACTTGTGTTCCACCACTGACATCGTATTAACTCCCGAGATGGGAATGCAAGCGTTGCCCACAGGGATCTTTGGGCCATTACCACCAAAAACTGTAGGTTTATTATTAGGAAGAAATAGCACTACTATGAAGGGGATTCATGTTTCCCCGGGAGTTACTGATGAGGACTTTACTGGAGAAATTAAAATTATGACCCATTCACCTTTAAACATTTCAGCCATACCTGCTGGGACTCGCATTGCTCAGCTAATCATTTTGCCTCGTATAAAAATAGGAAAAAATAGACAAAATCAGGAACGTGGAGACCAAGGATTTGGTTCTTCTGATGCTTATTGGGTTCAGGAAATAAAAAGAGATAGGCCAGTTTTACAGCTTAAAATAAATGGGAAAATTTTTCAAGGGATTCTGGATACAGGAGCTGATGTATCTTGTATAGCTGCTGAACATTGGCCTTCCAGGTGGCCGACACATTTTTCTAATACGGATTTACAGGGCATAGGCCAATCTCATTCCCCTCTACAAAGCAGTAACCTTTTGTCATGGCAAGATGAAGAAGGACATCAGGGGACTTTCCAGCCATATATTATTCCCGGCCTCCCCGTTAATCTTTGGGGACGGGATATTATGAGCAATATGGGAGTTTATCTTTTTAGCCCAAGCCTTCAAGTAACTCAGCAAATGTTTGATCAAGGGCTCCTCCCAGGACAGGGCTTAGGCAGTGAGGGCCAGGGACGTCGGGAGCCCATATCACCTAATCCTAATTTACAAAAAACAGGTCTGGGATATTTTCCTCAGGGGTCATAGATTTACCTGTACTCCACCAAAAAACTGCAGAGGCAATAACTTGGAAATCTGATACGCCTGTGTGGATAGATCAATGGCCCCTTACTCAAGAAAAAATATTAGCCACCCAAGCGCTAGTACAGGAGCAGCTTAAAAAAGGCCATATAGTTGAATCTACTTCACCTTGGAATTCACCCATTTTTGTAATTAAGAAAAAATCTGGAAAATGGAGATTATTACAAAATTTGAGAAAAGTCAATGAGACCATGGAAATTATGGGTACTCTCCAGCCAGGGTTACCTCACCCTTTTGCTATTCCAAAGGATACTTATAAAATAGTGCTAGATCTGAAAGATTGTTTTTACAATATATTACTCCATCCCCAAGATTGTAAGAGATTTGCTTTTAGCGTTCTTAGTTCAAATTTCCAGGAGCCTATGAAAAGATATCAGTGGCGAGTCCTTCCCCAAGGCATGGCAAATAGCCCCACCTTGTGTCAGAAGTTTGTTAGTGAAACAATTGGTAACACCAGAAAACAGTTTCCTTCTGTTTACATCATTCATTATATGAATGACACTTTATTGGCTTGTAAGAAAGAAGGAGTATTGTTAGCTTGCTTTGCAAATATGCAAAAGAATCTTCTAACCTCGGGTCTTATTATTACACCCGAAAAAGTACGGAGAAGTGAGTCTTATTCTTACTTGGGATTTCAGTTGTTTGCTCAGTATTTCACTCCGCAAAAAATAGAGCTTAGAAAAGATCATCTTAAATCTCTTAATGATTTTCAAAAGCTGTTGTAGACGAGAGAAGCCACATCTCATGTTATTAGACATTGTCTTGCTGCTTTTGCTATGATTGGAACACCTAAAAAACTTAAAACAGATAATGGCTCAGGTTATACCAGCAAAAAATTCTCTTTATTTTGCCAGCAGTTCTCGATCAATCATGTTACTGGCATTCCTTACAATCCCCAAGGACAAGGGATTGTTGAACGTACTCATGGCACATTAAAAGTCAATTTGCAAAAAATAAAAAAGGGGGAGTTATACCCCCTGACGCCCCATAATTACCTGTCTCATTCTCTCTTTATTCAAAATTTTTTGACCTTGGATGCCCATGGTAATCCAAGTGCTGCGGAGCGCTTTTGGCATCCGTCTGCTGCCCCTCAGGCTTTGGTCAAATGGAAAGACCCACTTACAGGCTCTTGGCAAGGTCCAGATCCAGTCCTCATATGGGGCTGAGGACATGTTTGTGTTTTTCCACAGGATGCAGAAGGCCCTCGGTGGTTGCCAGAATGATTGGTGCGACATGTGGACCCTCTACCTGCTCATGACATTGATGACCCTCAGCAATGCAGAAGAAGACCAGACGTATTGGGCCTATGTTCCTGATCCACCAATCCTCCACCCTGCTGTATGGGAAGGTCCTGAGATTCCAGTCTATGTCAATGATACTCACGCCCTAGGATTGCCTTCTGATGGACACATAAAACAACATTTGGAAAGTTTTGTAAATCAGGCACTCTCTGCAGTCAGGTGACTGATTTACAAGATGGGACTAGAGACTGGTCTTTTAAATCTGTTAATGTATCTGCTTGTGTTCCTTCCCCATATGCATTTTTGATTGGAAATATTTTTGTACATTTTGTAGGAAATCAATTTAGTGTATCCTGTAGTAATTGTTCTTTAGCAAATTGTATTTCTTGGGTACCGTTAGGAACAAATGTTATGATACTTAAACAGCCATCTTTTGTTATGCTTCCTGTTAATATCTCTGGACCTTGGTATGCTGAAAGAAGTTTGCAGATTTTCAAAGAAATTAAGTATGCTTTGAGTAGACAGAAACGGTTCATTGGACTTCTAATTGCAGGAATTATGGCTTTGGTTACTATTATTGCAACTGCTGCTACAGCAGCTGTGGCCCTTTCTCAGACTATTCAAAATGCTCAATATGTTAATACTCTTTCAAAAAATGTTACTTTGGCTTTAGGGACCCAAGAAGCTATTAATGAGAAATTAGAACAAAAGGTGAATGCCCTCTATGATACGGTTCAGTATATGGGAGATGTGATTCAGAGTATAAAAGTTAAATCTTATTTAGAATATCATTCAGAATATCATTGGATATGTGTTACTTCTAAAAGGTATAATAATAGTCAATATGATTGGAATCGGGTTCGTTTACATCTTCAAGGAATTTGGCATGATGCTAATGTGTCTTTAGATATGTTTCGGCTTCATGATGAAATTCAAAATATGAGAGAAGCTGAACCCTTGAAATTTGATGCAGCCCAGGCTGCTTCTGAGTTTATTGATGTTCTTAGGAATGCTATGCCATCTATGTCTCATATTACCCATTCTGTTATGATTTTTCTTACATTGGGCATCTGTGTCTGTTTGGTTCTGTGCCTTCTCCCCATTCTCATCAAATGTTTCATCAGCAGGATGTTAGACTTGCGAGCTGACATCCATCAGCTTAAACTTAAGACAAAGCCCTGAGCCTTCCTCCCCGAGCATTCAGAGGGACAAGATAGTCAAAGACGGGTTGTACTTAGGCACCGCTTCAACACCTAAGACAGGGCTTGTATTATAAAATATAAGTTCCAAGGACGGGCAAGTTGAAGTCGGCGTCCCGAGACACCTAAGTCAGGCGCTGTCACCTCGCCATCCTAGCCGGATGGGTTTTGCTCCTATAAAATAAAAAAGGGGGAGATGTGGGGAGCCATGATTTCTTGTTATTCTGAAGCCTTGCAGACTGGCTCAGTTTTAGTTCCTGAGGCATTGTCTCTGCCTGCAACTGGAGGGTGCTTGCAAGCTGCTGAGGAATGAGGTGGGAAAGGTCAGTTCCCGGACACAGATCACTGATGATTATCAGGGTAATTGGTGGGCTTTGTCATTGAGATAATGACTTTGGGGAAGTTTCAGTGAGTCTGTAGTTTATATGTAAAAGTTGAAAATTTTACTCTCAATGAGGTAATGCACACTCGTGATTGTTAAGCTGCACGTACACAGGTGGTATAAATTGGTAAAGGAAAGTAAACTCTGTGCTTCAGGATCACTGAAGACCGGCCGCATCATCATTACATGTGTGAGTGTCTTTTTTCATTCCCACTCCTCCATTCAGGTACTGTTCGATTTGTGGCGGCTGGCCCGCCACATAAAAGAGATACAATTTATAGGATTGCTGGATTAGAGGTAATATATTTTAAATGTTTATTACAGTGTCTAGAGTATGACAGGTATTGACCAAATTATAGTCTGTGACATGTTACTGGATATTAGTGAGTTATTTTCTCAGGTTGTTCTGTTTTGATTTGGATTTTAGCTCGGTGTCGTTCCTAAATATATGAGGTGTATTCTGAGCATAAGTGATACCTCTTAATAATTGCAGCTGGGGTCCTTGCTGATGGTTTGGTGTTTCTACAATAATGATGATTTTATATATATATATATATACACACACACACACACACACACACACACACACATATATATATTTGTGTATGTATATATATACATATATATGTATACACACACACACATATGTATTTGTATCACTCTTGGTCATACAAGAAGAGACGGAGATTTATTAGAAATCTAGTTGTTTAAATTCTATTATAAAGTAAGAAAAATACTTTTGTAAATAGTTCCTCTTCATTCAGGTTTGTGCTTTATATCTTTGCTGACTAACTGTGACAGGCACTGTAGGTTGGCCATCCTACCTTATTTTTTCACTGTACTTGATTGCTTAAGCTCAAGCTAAAGATATGTGCAAGAAAGATATTAATATATGTTATTTGTTCCTAAACCTTCAGCATCGCTTCTCCACATTGACTTTAGATACCTTTTGATACAGTACCAGTCTTTGATAGTTTTCCTTGTTATGTGATCTGACAAGACGTTCTAGATTTGTCTTATGTATTCTGCCCCAGATACATATATATATCTTTATTTACATGATGGTTCTAGCTTGCAAGGACAGAGAAGTTTACAGAATTAGAATTTCACATAATTATTCACTATTCTCGTTTAACTATACCAATACTACTACAATGATTAATTCAAAAAAGAATGTATTAGTGCACATGCATTCGTCATTTCATCCCATTTTTAAATAGTCATATATCTACATTTTAAGAACATATAGACTGTAAATAATAGTTTTTCAGTTTTAAAATCCTCATTTAATTTTGTGCTAAATGCAAATTTTTACATACTGTTCACAATGAGTCTTTATGTCAGTGTCTGCCTAGTCATATTGTTTCTCTGAGATCCGAGCTCTACTCGATTTATTTTCCCAATTGTCTGTAGCTTATATTTGATCTTTTTACGTGGGTATTTAAATGATGTCTCTCTTGCTCTCCCTCTTTCTTTCTCCCCTACCTCCCTTTTGCCTTCCTAACTCTTGTCCTGCTCTTTCTGCTCCTCCTCCAGACTTTCTTCTAAACGTTTGTGTGTGTTGAGGAAGGAGTTGTTGTTTTGAAAACTATTTTGTTTAATGACTTTCAAGGTACCTGTGGGCCACTTATACAAGAATCCTCTGAGATCAGAACTGACGATAAGAGTTGCTGCCCTAGAACTGGGCTCAATAGTGTCAGTGGGAGGATACTATTCTGGAAGAGCTGAGAGTAAGTGGTGGCTCTAAATACAAGCAAGATGGGTTTACTAACTTGCGTGTATCCATGGTGTTCTTAGGACATAGTAAATTGGCATCCCGTGGCAATGTTAATTTATAAAACAAAAATATCAAAAGTCAGTTTGCAAAATACTGAGGCAGTTTGCTCTAATGGAAACTCATACTCTCTCAGATAATTTCCAGATCTAACTGGTTCCTAATCCTGGAACTCATTGCTTGAAAGGGAGGCAAAGTTCACTTGAGGAAGAGCCCTTCAGTGTCATCACAAGTAAATATCAGCCCAAGTCTTCCCCATAGGGACCTGAAATTTTTCTCAAAGTTACTACACTTGAGGAAAAAGGAAACCAAGCTCTTTTGAAAACTACAGGGTTCGGCTGACACAAAACACCCTCGTGGTGCTCTCCTCTTAGTGGGGAGATGTGAAAAGGCCAGGTAAATGGCATGCTGTTACAAGTCCATCTCCTGGGTATCTTACGATTCTGCAGACCGAACTTTTGGGTATTTCTCTAGTCTGTAAGTGTACAATTGAGATGAATATAATTCATAGCTGGCAGAACTATCACAATGGCTTTCTGGTCCAGGAAGTGAAACTTATTATGGTGAGAAAAGCCAGATGGAAGTCTCTGAAACATCCCCTCCTTTACCGAGAGAAGATAGTAAATCAGAATCAATGTCATGTCCCATGTGGAATGTCAGAGATGCATTTCTTAAAGGATGCAGTGTTACTCGTCCTCACCACATTTTATTTAATTCACCAATAAAACCACTGCAAAAACCCAACTAGATATTGACAGAAGACAGTGGACTGCCTAAACATAGGGAAGTGGCAGTTCCAAAGCTGGCTGCCGGGGTGGGTGTGATATCTTTATTAGAAAAGATGTAATCAGCTCTGGAAATGGGTATATAGCTAATGATCTCACAACATGCTATTTTCAATCTCCATTAAGAAAGAAGATCTGCACTAGCACACGTTTAGTGTCTTGCCTCAGAGCTGTAATAACTTTACTTTAAATTTTTAAAATAGATCTAAAGGAAATTTGATCACCTTGATATTCCTTAGATCAGATTAATTAACTCTACTGATGAATCACATCAAAGGGACCTGAAAAGTAGGGATTAGCAAGTACTTTCACTTCCCTGGTAAGATTCATGTGCAAGGAAGAATAGAAAATAAATCTTGCTGTGTTCGCAGACCTGTCACATTGTTGAATCTTTAGGGGCTCCAATTATCTGGAGACCCCAGGACATTCCTTCACTGGAAGGACAAATTGTTACATTTTACCTATCCTATGACTAATAAAAGGAACAGCATTCTGTAGGCTTTTTTGGACTTTGCAGTAGAATATAGCTTTTTTTGGAATATAGCTTCAACCTATTTTTTAGATAATTCAAGACTGGCAATTTCCCGTGGACCCGGAGCAAGACGGGGCTCTGCAGCAGGTCCAGGCTCTGGTACAAGCAGTTCTCAGCTCACTTACATTATGTGACAGACCCAAAAGTACCAGAGGTAAATCAGGATGTTTGTTGTATGGAGTTTCTAGAAACAATAATAGAGGTATAGCAGTGAAGACTCCTCCAATTCTGGAGAAAGTTTGTGATTTATGTAGCAGAAACCAGCAGTTTTTGACATGCTTCTAAGTTCCAGGAGAGCTTGAGCACCTGACCACAGGGCAGAGAATGACTGTGGGATCAAAGCTGACCCTTGTGAACTCACTGTGTCAGACATGACAGATTCTCAGTTTGGGCACTGAAGTACCAATCCGTTTTATCATGGGAATGGGACATTGGCAATGGAGTCTAACCACATGTCGTGTACAAGTGGTGGAAATAATTATGTGTGTCTATCTCTTTCCACTATCATTGACTAAATAAATCACCTGCTAAGGTTCACCTTGGAATGGCAGCTATTCATACTGTAGCCTCTACCCTTCATTCTAGCTCTGAAAGCAAATCTGAGGAATTTCTTTTGTTCTTTTCTTATGTTCTTACAATGAAGTAGGAAAGTAGGTTTCCATAGTACCTTTCTCTGGGACCTGAAACAGGGCTCAAGTAGACCTGGTTTTGAGGGGTGAGGTGGGGTGTGTGTGAGGCTGGAATAACAATGTCAAAGCCAGTGAATAAAGGAATATGATGGAGCGTAAGGGGTAATAAATATAGTGACCCACGGAGTTCGTGAAGGAAAGTAATATGGTGGTCTTTATTACCATTTTCTTCCCCTTAATCTTGCCACTGTTCTATTACCACAAATTAGATATTGACTTCTCTCAGAGATTGTGAATATTAGGCAAAAGTGGTTTTGCACTGAGAACATAAGTCCTTTTTATAATAGTGATTATAAATTCTGTGGGAGCATGCATTTCTGTGCTCAGATAAACTGAACAAAATGAGTAAACAAGAACTCTCGGTACACAACTCATTCACAACCTGAGGACTGCATATATCAAAGGAAAGTTCTTTTACAATATTTTTCAGTATTGTATATCAAAAACATCTGTAATTCATGAAAAAGCAAAGAAAATATATTCTCTTTGAATGCAAAGATATTTTCATAAAATAGTGCTTTTTGTACATTATAGAAATCTGTTGAATTTACTCCAGATACATTATTAATTTTTTTTCTTGGGCAATACTAAGATTTTAAAGTAATGGCTAAATTTTGTTTCATCTCCATAATATAACTTTTAAAATAGTTCAAGTTATGCTTTTTAAATTTTATTTTAGCTTTTAGGAGTCAGCAATTGTAGTAACTCAGGAAATTATTGAACTTCTTATATATAATAAATCATTTTAATAAACCATCCATTCTTTTGCAGTTACAAGTTTATTATCTTGTAGCAAAAATATACTTGAAAAAAATGTTACCTACATATAACCTGAATTTCCCAAGATCTCAAGTCTGTGGATTACATTAGCAAAATTAACCTGAAACCCATGGGCATTTACCCACACCTTTTCATGGAGGTCCTTTGTATCCTTTATCTTTCCCCTGAGATGTTTCTTTATCCTTCTTGCTCAAGGACTTTTTGGAGGCCCCAGGAGGTGTCCCATTTGTCTTGTACAAGTACAATTATTTTCTGCGAGGTGCTATTCTGTTAGCTCCCTACTGGTGTCACCATTCTTCAGCAGTCGTGGCACAGTCCACCCTGGCAGATGTGGGGCCATCCGGAGTATGTTTGTCTGTGTGCACATCTCCACTCAGACACTATTGATGCTGCGTAGGAAGTGCCTACTTTGAAAGGTGATGCTCTGAGTACCTTGGTGTCTCTGCTGCTGCGGTGGCTGTTGTCCCCCAGACACCCCAAGAAATGTGTTAAAGTGGGAGTGGTTCCAATGCTGCTTCCCTCCACCACTGGCCAAGTGCAAGAGAGTGAAACGTTCTCTTAGACTTAGAGATTTTCACAAGAAATGCTTAGTATACTTTGCCTTAGATAGTTCTAGGCCGACAGTCTTTCCTGTATTTCTTTTGTTTTTGTTTTACTTGATCATCTACCTAGTTGTTATACTTCTCAAGCAGGAATCCGTTAGGAATGAGGCTGTAATACAAACCTCAGCTAGCTTCTCTGACAAGTGAGGCTTCCTCTGATCGTTCTCTTAACGTAAAAGGCTTTTGGTATAAGCAGATCATAACACATCTTCAAATTCTACTTGGAATCATTCAGTGCATGCTCAAAATCCCCCCCACAATTGCAATCAATGTGCAGAAAGGATGACATTTTAGAAAGTTCTCTTATTTCTAAGTTCTTGCGACAACAGTAGTTGTCTTGTGACAACAGTAGAATTGAAATGCCCTATTCCAAAAAAGACAATATTGATTAAGAAAGAAAAAGGCAGAAGGCAATACAATACAGAACATACCACATAAAAATAAATCAAAAGCTTGTGTATCTTACAATGCAATTTATTTCACAGAAACAGATCTTGAAAATCAAATGAAGACTGCTTTATCTATTGTTCATTGAAACCATTGAAAACCTTAACTTAATTGAAAAAAGGAATATAAAGTATATAAATATACTTTATATATAAATATAAGTACATAAATATATAAATATAAGTTATATAAAATATAAAATATATTGTAATGATTGTAACAATTTATTAATTGATTGTGCAATCACAATCAGCATTTTTAAAGCATATAATTTCCCTTAAAATAGGAAGTACAGGGGCCGGCCCGGTGGCTCAGGCAGTGAGAGCTCCATGCTCCTGACTCCGAAAGCTGCCGGTTCAATTCCCACATGGGCCAGTGGGCTCTCAACCACAAGGTTGCTGGTTCAGTTCCTCAAGTCCCACAAGAGATGGTGGGCTCCGCCCCCTGCAATTAAGATTGAACATGGCACCTTGAGCTGAGCTGCCTCCCGGATGGCTCAGTTGGTTGGAGCTCATCCTCTCAACCATAAGGTTGCCGGTTCGACTCCTGCAAGGGATGGTGGGCTGTGCCCCCTACAACTAGCAATGGCAACTGGACCTGGAGCTGAGCTGCGCCCTCCACAACTAAGACTGAAAGGACAACTTGAAGCTGAACAGCACCCTCCACAGCTAAGATTGAAAGGACAACAACTTGACTTGGAAAAAAGTCCTGGAAGTACACCCTGTTCCCCAATAAAGTCCTGTTCCCCTTCCCCAATAAAAAGTCTTAAAAAAAAAAAAAAAGAAGTACAAAGTACCATGCTGTAATGCAAAATAAACACAAAATATTAATTACTAGGAAATGTTTTTGACATGCAGATGAGAATATTAAAAGAAAAAAAAATCTAACTTCAGGAATTTATCCCAACAGCAGTTACTAAAAATAGCATCAACCAAAGCATTTTAGAAACTCCATGACATAGGTCACTACCTGGAGTTAGGTCAAACTTTACAAGTTAAGAACATATTCCTCCACGAGACTTTCCTCACATCAGACAGCAGATGAAATCTTGGGGATTCTCAAGGACCCACACTTCTGACCAGCTGCTTACACATTTGAAAGTTCCTGTTATAACTTCATGTTCAATAATTCGCTAGACTGACTGACAGAATTCTCTGCGAGCACTATACTTACAAAGAGGTGTATTAGAGAAAAATGACACGAATCAGAGCCAGCTGAAAGAAGAGATGCAAAAATCAAAGTTCCAACATGAAGCTTTCATCTTCTCAATAACCTGTCACTCTCCTCTCATTTAAATATGTAGCAATAGCCCTAGAATCTTGTTCATTAGTAAAGTTATCTGAGCTTTGATATCTAGGTATTTTTACTGGGATTTTGTTATGTAGACGTGACTGATTAAATCATGGGCCATGTGATCAACTCAATCTATATCCCCCTTCACTCCCTTAAGTGGGGCTGATACCAAGATGCTCAAAATCCCAACCTTCTGATCACAAGGTTGGTCCCTCAGGCATGGCCAACCTGCCTTGAGTCAACTCATTAACATAAATCATCAGGGGTCCACCCTGAGTCACCTTATTAACAGAAACAATTAGAGAACACCATGAATAACAAACACTTCTAACATTTGGGAAATGACAAAGATTTAGAGGCTCCCTCTCTGGAACTGGAAACAAAGGCCAGCCAAATTCTTTAGTACACAATGGACAATCTGCCCATGCCATCTATTTCTATTCTTTAGCCTTTCTTTTTCAAATTTTGTTATGTCAGCAATTTTCAAGTACCTCTTGCTTTATAGTACATTACTTTATTCATGTGGAATTTATTAAATTTTTATAATAAACTACCTCAGACATCCTTTTTGATCTCTTCATTACCATTTTTATTATCTTATTCCTATCAAACCAATTTTAATACTACCATATTATAAATTGGTAGTTTCCTAGCAGAAAACATCTTTATCATGTATACAACAAACAAGATAAAGCCAAAGAAAATTACACCAGGACACATCTTAACTAAATTATTGAAAACTAATGACAAACATAAAATCTTGAAAACTGTTGGGGAGAAATTATACATTATATGCATGAAAAAACAATTCAAATGAAATCCAGTTTCTCATTTGAAACCATGGAGGCCACAAAGAAGTGATGCATTATTTGTTTACGAGCTGAAATAAAAGAATTGTCAACCATGAATTCTACATCTGGTGCAATTATCTTTTAGTAGAGAAAGATAAAAAACATTCTCATACAAAGGAAAGTTGACAGAATCGGTGACTAGCAGAACTACCCTTAGAAAAACTGGCTAAAGGAAACTCTTCAAACAGAAAAGCAATGATAAAAGAAGGAAGCATGAATAGTAGAAAGAGCAGAATATGGGTACACACACTGGACTATTCTTTTCCTTATGTTATATATGAGTATTTATATAAAATACCCTTTACAAGTTTATTATGCATATGCAAATATGCGATTTAGAAGTCATGTTTTATGATTGAAATGAGAATTGTGATACCATGTGTTTCTCAGCACAGTCTTTAACTTTGGGGAAAGTAAGAGGAACTAACTAGACGTGACTTTTCCATACTTCTCTCAGAGGGGTTAAATGTTGGTACAAGTAGACTGTTATCAGACAGATGTGTGTATTATAATACACTGAGTGAGACTCAAAATTACTTGTGAGTTTTATCAGAGAAGTAATGTATAGTGGCTTACATTAAAACAGAACAAAACACTCAGGCTGCTGGGTGGAGAATTAATTCCACAGCAATAGAGAGACTACTTGGGAGGTTGTTAAATTAATTTATATGAAAGACAGCTTGACACAGAATAGCAGTGCTAAAGATGGCAAGAAATGGTAGATTCCCGATATATCTTGAAGGTGGAACTATCGGTATTTGGTGGTATAATGAATGGGGGTGTGAGCTTATAAAAGGGTAAAGGATGACCAAAGATTCTTAATCTGAGTGAAAATGTGTAGTTGCCATTTATTCCAATAGAATGTTTGTGACAAAGTCAAGACTTAGGTTTTACTGATTACTATTAGATGGCAAATAGATGTAGAGGTGTATAGAACTTTTTAAAATACACATGTACATCAAAAGTCCAGAGTATAAAACAGATCAAACTCTATAAAGCAATCATGCAAAGACAGGAATAAGGAAACTACCACAGGTATACTGTTTTGCATTTGAGTCTCCACATTCCCTCCATCTAAACAAAATGGTATAAGCAAGCTATAAACGGAAAATGCATCAGAAGCCATAAAATTCTGGGTTTTTTTCTGTCACACACACACACACACACACACACACACACACACACAATCTATCATTTGTCCCTGACAGAGATCCAGATACTGTGAAGATGCAAAGATTCCATCTCAGTAAAATGAAGCAGTACTTTATAAATAATGACTGGTTAATGGGAATGGTATACATCAAAATGTAGATCTAAGAAGTGAATTAAAACATCATGCAAGGAGATAGGTAATGACATCAAGGATATTTGCCTTCCCACTGTTGCAGTACTGATTCTGGGTAGATTGTTTCCAAGCATGTGATTTGAGGAAGAAATGCTGCAGAAGTAGGATCAGAATCTCATTCTGAAAACACAGTGATATGTATCAATTGAAAAACACAACTCTGGAAGTGATCTACAATAGAAACCAAAAAATAAATAAATGATTTTTGTTTAAAAAATGGCAGATCGTCATAAGAAAAATGAAAGCTCAAGATAATATGCTGAGGTAAGAATATACTAGGGTTACAATAGAACGAAAAATAAAATTGTAAATGGAAAATGTATACTGACAGTGTTATAAAAAAACTGAAAAATGCTATAAAAAGAGTGCCACTATATTACTGCAAAAATAAACAGAAATGTAGACATACAAAGAACTGTCCTATACATAAAAAAATTAAAATTATAATAATAATGATCAAATTCTACAGTCACTGAGCTCTCAAAAGAACAAACACTAAACAAACAGAAAAACCAGATTAGAGGTCTTCCTATAAGTGATCAAGAATCATTATAAACCGATAGGAAAAGAAATTTGAGCCCGAGAATTTTGTATTAAAAAAATAGTTTTTAAAACATCTAAATACGTACTCGGATACTTAATGACTCAGAAAAATTATCATACATGCTTTATTATTTTTTAAAGCCAGCAAACAAACAAGTTGTATATAGGCTTATACACACAGAGACACACACACAACCACACCGTGTTTCCCCGAAAATAAAACCTAGCTGGACAATTAGCTTTAATGCGTCTTTTGGAGCAATAATTAATGTAAGACCCTCGTATTATATTTTATTTTATTTTATTATGTTTTACTATATTTCATATTATATTTATTTTATTATATTATGTTACATTATTATAAAGACCTGGTCTTACATTAAAATAAGGGTCTTATATTAATTTTTGCTCCAAAAGATGCATTAGAGCTGATTGTCCAGCTAGGTCTGATTTTCGGGGAAACACGGTATATACATATGAGCTGGCTGAGTGATGGATCAAAATTTACACTTTAGGATTAGGGGGCAGGCATTGCGAAGAATAATTGGTATTAAGCAGTATAGTCCAGCTAATACTCAATATGTTTTTACAACTAAATATGAATTTTAAAATAACATTTGAAGCAAAAAGCCAGAGCGTGCATTTTGAAGTGTCATGAGAATCTCAGCTCTGAACCTTAGCTGATATCAACACAGAGCTAGCTGGGATACAATCGTTAATAATAGAGGCTTCTGAGTGAGACAGACCTGTTTCAAATTCCAACTCCACTACTTACCAGATTTGTGTTGTAAGACGTCATGCAAATTTGGTCATTAAATTCTAAATGTGGTAAATTACCAAAACAAATTACCAAAATGGTTACCACCAATATCAGAATCAAATACATGAATTTTTGTCGGGAATCTGTTTTTTATCACATCTCTGTCCCTTGGTCATGCGACTTGTTTCTTCAGGTCGTTCTTGATACCGTTATCATATCATCCATCTTCATTTACTAAGGGTGTGCTACTGTGTGTGCCCAAATGTATGGTTTATTGGGTAAGATGTTTTGATGGGCAGCTCTGGTTGCATTGTAACTTATTTTCACCTGCCCAAGTTTTTAGCCTCGACTAAGATCTAGTATTAAGCCTTTTCCAAGGGAGAATAGTTAACTGCAGTGGATGGAATTGTTTTGTTCCAAACCTTGAAGATTTGTGCTGTGCTGTGCCTGGAAGGTTTGCTTTCTGCAGTGTCACTTTCTAAGGGGTCCAGGGCATTCGTATCTGCCATATAAACCAGGTACTGAATCTGAGTCAGATGGCCCAAGTGGCCAAGAAGCTTTCATGGCAGTCCAGAATTGAAGCAGATACTCTCTTGTTTTGGGTCCCCTCAAAACTAGATGCTTCTCAGGTTACACAAAAAATAGATTATGAGAGTGTGCCTAAATGAGTTATATGTTGCCTCAAAAATGCAAAGAGGCCACAGGCATTATTAGTTGTAGAAAGGACCAGATTTAGCAACTGTTCTTTTCTTTTGGAAGGGCTATTACATATGCCCTAAACTGTCAGTAAATTATAGCCTGTGGGCCAAACCTAGTCCATTGCCTGTTTCGTAATGAAAGTTTTATTGGAAAACAGCCGCATTTGTTTTTCTTTACATATTTCCTATGTCTGTTTCACGTTACCATGGGAGAATTGAGTAGCTGTGATAGAATTGTATGGCAAAGCCTAAAATATTTACCATTTGCCCATTTAAAAAATACATTGCCAAACCCTGCCCAAGACATCTGAACACCTAGAAATTTTACTGAGTGTGATAGGCCATTGTATTTTCCCCCCACATGCTGGCAGGCACGTGTCTTACCAATGTGTCTATTGTAGTTGCTACTTCCTGCTTATCAGGGTCCAATCAGCACGATACCATCAATTTCATAAGCCCACTTGACATCCTGTGGAACGGACATATAATTTCTCGTGAGTAGATTATGCTATAGGCCTGATCTGTTGATATATCCCTGAAGCTTAATAGTGAAGGTTTACTGCTGGCCCTACCAACTGAAAGCAAATTGTTTCTAATGATGCTTATTCACGAGTATAGAGGGAAGAAAAAAAAAGATTTTGTGTTCAGTAGCTGCTTACATGTGCCAGAGGATGTGTTCATTTGTTTAAGCAATGAAACTATATCTGGGTCAGCAACTGCAATTGAAGTCGTTACTTATTTAACTTTATAATAATTTGTTATTATTATCCAAAATACATCTCTCCTCTGCACAGTTCAAATAGACACATTAAATGTGAAGGTAATAGGAATTATTACCTCCTGTGTCTTTCAAGTCTTTGGTAGTGGCACTGGTATCTATTTTTTTCTTTCAGGAAGGCAGGCCTGCTTTGTCTTACTATTTTGGTCGATTGAAGAAGTTCCTGTGGCATCTGTTGGGCTTTCACTATAAGATTAGCCTCCTGACAGGCATCAAGGAACTTACATAAAGATTTTGACAGTTGATGTGTACAGCTATTTCTATTAAGCATTTCAGATCTAGGATAATCACAGGATAGGATCAGAGATGCATTCAACTCACAGAAAGAGAAATCTTAGACAAAACTTAGATCGATCACCTGACTGCCATCTGCTCCATCTCTGACTGGTGGACCACAGTGGTGTTTTGGTGTCCAAAAATCAGTGTAAGTTAGAGACAGGATATAACAATCCCAAAAATGTCTAATTATTTCCCATATACCTAGTACCAGTGCTATGGACTGAACTGTGAACCCCCAAAATTCATATGGTGAAGCGCTAACCCCAACATGATGGTATTTGGAGACAGGACCTGGAGAGGATACCTAGATTTATATGCGATTACAAGGGTGGGGCCTCGTGATGGAGTTAATGTCATTATAAGAGGAGACACCAGAGAACTTGCTCATTGTCTCTGCCATGTGAGGATACACCTAGAAGGTAGCCATCTATCACCCAAGAAGGGAGCTCTCACCTGAAATGTACCATGTTGGTACCTTGACCTTGAACTTCCGCTCTCCAGAATTGTGAGAAAATAAATTTCTGCTGTTAACCACCCAGCCTGTGGCATTTGTTTTGGAAGCCCAAGCTAACGAAGACAGATTTTGCTACTGAGAATAGGCTGCTGGTGTAATAAATACATAAAAAAGTGGAAGCAGCTTTCAAACTGGGAAAATTTTAAGGTGCATACTAGAAATATGGATGTGTCGCTTCCAGCACAACACAGGCAGTGAGAGAACGAGAAGCGGCAGCGAAGGGTTAAGAAAGAAACAGAAATCAAGAAAGTTTTGAAACAGGGGGCCAAGGGTCTGCCAGCCTCAAAGGACTGAGAGCCCCGAATCGGGCCACCCTGTGGCTTTTATTGATGTTCACACAAGGAAGTAGCATTGTTTTCTCCATGGTCTGTGAGTCTCATACATCATGTCAGAAAACTGATTCAAGCCAATCACCCTTGCCTGCAAACAGCCGGAATCAAAAGTCCCAAGATGTCTTAATAATAGTGGTTTGTACCTCCCCAGGGACAAAACCTTTATGCTGAAACTTATTGATAAGAATGGAAGGAGAACTGATGTTATCACATCATTGACTCACTTCCCAAGCAGGTTGTGGGAAGGAATATAGCCACATAGGCAGAGGCTCTCCTTAGCCGGGGGAAGGTAGAGGGCTGTGCCCACCTTTATAGACACCGTGAGTTCTCCTGGTGGTCCCCACGCAGCTGCACCTGGCTTGGGTTGTTCCTTCCGTGAGGAATCTTATCCGTCATTGGCTGACCACCCATCTTTTGGGGGCCAAACAGAGAGACATAAGGTGTAAGCACAAAGGTGAACCAAAATCCCTGAAAGGATCAGTCTCACAGACTCTTCTTTCTTTAGGGATAGGCACCAGGGGACAGACGACTAGGCTGCTGCATGACAACATGGATGTTAAGGGCAATTTTAGTGAGCTGTAAAACAGAAATGAGGAACATGATGTTGGAAACTGAAGGAAAGATGATACTTGCATAAAGTGGCAAAGAACTTGCCTGAACTGTGCTCTAGTGTTTTGTAGAAGGTAGGACTTGCAAGTAATAAAGTTGTATATTTAACTGAGGAGATTCCTAAAAAAAAGATGTTAGAGTGCCTTGGTTCCTTCTGACAGTTTATAATGAAATGTGAAAGGGCAGAGATGAATTAAAGAATATACATTGTTAAATTCAAAGGACCCAGAACTAAACTATTGGAAATTGTTTTCAGTCTATTTATAACGCAAAAAAAATGAGAAAATATATTCTGAAAAGAACACCAAGGATGTGGCTGCACTATCACTCAATAAAGAGTTTATGGGATTATACAAGCAGAAACTCTGCCAGTTTGAAGCGAAGGGGCCAAAGATGGGACAAAGTGAAGGAAGGCTGTTGGACTTCTTGGACTTGACCGGATGCAATAACAGAAAGATTCCACTGTGAACATATGCTATTCTTCAGCAAGAGGGAAAACAATTATCGTAAAGGACATCTAGAGGTCATCAGGGCCAGTTTAAATGGGGATGGGTAGATGAGAATGGCACCAAGTATACTCTGAAAAATCAAGTAAGTTGCATAACTGACATAAATAGAATTCAACAGGTGAGAGATGTATCCCAGATAATCACCCCTACCACGCCTACTAATGCACTTGACTACATGACTGTATCTCCATACTTGATGCATATATTGGACTCTAATAGCAATAGCAATACTCTGGAAGTAAATTATATATATCTATATATAGATATATATCTATATATACATATATACTATTTGCTTTTATATACAAGAATGTACAAATCTCATATATAACAATAGAAATAAGAACTGATTTTGTTAGGAGATTATTGACTAGGAAGCGACACCCCCAAACTACTTATGAATCTGTAGTTCAGAGTGAGATCAATGGAATTACTCCATATAGAGAAACAAGAAAAATGCTTGGGGAATTGCTTATTCTTATGTAAAAAATATGTAGAATTGGATCTTTTCTTTTACTTATGAAATAAAGTCCATTTCAAGTGTATGTAACATTTATATATAAAACATAAGCAAACCATAACTTTTACACTTAAAAATAAAAGGAAGAAATTGATCTCTAACATAGCCTGGTAAGGGGATAAACCAGTAAGAAATAGCTTAATGTATTTGAATAGATTAAAAATAAAAATTTCTGTTTAAAGTAATGCACTATCGTTAAAGAAAAAGTAAAATCATGGACTCTGGAAATATACTTGCCGGATACATAACTAATGATGGATAAATATGCAGAATGTGTTTTTAAAAATCCCAACAAATCAATAAGAAAGGACAATTAAATAGAAAATGGATAAAAATTATTAGTAATCAATTCACAAAGTGACTAAATAACATAAGAAAAGATGTTTAATTCATGAATAATCACTAAAGTGAACATCAAACAGAAGTAAGATATAATTTAACATATAACAGATTGGAGAATGTGTAATATACGCCAACATCAAGTATTGGTGAAAAGTAACTAAAGAAATATTCACACTTGGAAACAGTAAAAATTGGTGCAACTCCCTTTGAGAGCATTTAAAACTATGTAGTGTAAATAAAATAGACATATGTCCAACTACACTTACACAAAAAGTATACATTTATGTGGAAGATTATTCTGATGTTTGTTGCAGAATTGTTTGTAACCAGGAAAACTGGAAGCAACTGCAATATGGGAATAAGTATATCTGCGCATATTTATTTACATGATTAAATATATAGACAAAGTGACAAAGAATGAACTTGTGCTACATACATGCACCAAATGGATAAATCTGAAAGAATGCTTTAAAAAAAGAGCAAATTACAGCATAGTATCACAGATACAATATATGTAAACTTTAAAAACACGTAACAATTGTCATATTCTGTTGGTGAACTCATGCAAATGTAACATAATTCTAAAATACATGGATATGAAGAAAACATAACATCTTCTGGGTAGACTTAATTATTAGGAATGAAGATTGGTGGGAACAACTGCATTGTGGAGCTTTACACAATACAGACTTAACTGTGTCTCTATTTTTGTTCTCAAATAAACAGTTCTGACCAAACATAACAAATGTTAACATTCAATAAACCTGAATGTGCGCACATGGGGCTTTGTTATACTAGCATCTTTTTTATATGGATCAACTATTTCATATATATATATATATATATATACACACACACATACACACACACACACACACACACACACACACACATATATATATACACATATATATGTATATATATATTAAAATAAAATAAATGGTATAACCCAGTCAACATCCAGTGATGTATGAACTCTGAACTTTAAATCACAGATAGTAAGAAATTCAGGAATAAACTTTGTGGTCATACCAGGGAGGCCATAACATGGAATAGAAAAACAAGTGTTGCAACAATTATTGTAAATGGTAAAGTACATGTAGTCATTCTACAGGGCTCACATACCTTCTTGGATAGTTAATTTTAGAGTCTGGGCAAAAGAAAACTTAGTAAAATAGAAAACTCTTTTTTTATTGTTAGATAAAGATTTTGGTTCTATAAATATCCAAAATTAAGGAGATTAAGTCAGTATAAATTTCACAATAAAGGTTTCATAATTATGGCAGAAACTAATATATATATATTATATATATATATATATATATTATATATATAATATATATATATATATATAGTATAAAACCATATATATATATATATGGTGTGCAGGGGCTGCCAAAAAATTTATGTGCAAGTGGTCACTTAGGTCATTGTTGCTGAAGCAGTAATTCACCGTAATCAGAAGTGTCTGGACACTAATGGTAACCACTTTGAGCACCTTTTGTAATTGCAGACGTCAAACGTGACTTGTATTCGTGTTTTGTTATTGGTATATATTGAGTATTATAACTTTAATACAGCTTTTCCTTTCTTAAAATGTGTATATATTGTTTGGCACCCTCTGTATATACATATACTAAAATTTTTTCTAAATAATATCACATCATACCTCATTAGGTTCTTGAACTTAAGTTTGTGGTTTAGATTAACTGCTTTCTTTACTTTTGACATTAAAAAAAATGGAAATTAATAAAACAGCCAATTGACTCACACAGTATTTCTTTTCTACTACATATAAATGTGGTTTAATATTAGTTTCCGAATAAAAATCAAATGGTATTACACTAAGTTTAAATCATATGCTCTTCATTTGAAAATAAGACTTTCACTCTATTATTTAAATACAAGGCTACAAATGTCAATAATTCTGAAAGTAACACTAATAGATTAAATGGTGGTGAGGCAAGAACTCTAACAGACCACAAGTAAGAAATGACAATTAGAAGTCATTTTCCCTAGCAATTTCACTTTTAGTACCACTACAAAATGAATAAAATAGTGGGTTTCCATGTTTAATATTATAGGTGTACATTTTATACATTAATAGGAAACTATACCAGCAGTGTCCATAGTTGCCGGTATGACTTCTTAAAGACATTTTTCTCATGGAAATTAAAATGTTTTAAGACATTTTTATCTTGTAAGGAGCATGAAATAACTAACAACAAAGAGATATTTGAAGATTTTTATTCTTTGTCTCATATTTAGTAAGTTTCCCTTACTAAAAGAAAAAAATGAAAAGACCACAGTTGAAGAAGAAGACAGTGTTAAAAATCTGCTAGAGCTACATCATCCCTTTATGAGCGATTTTACTGTATTTTTTGGAATCTGGAACCTGCAATTTAAGAGACAGAAGTGTAGTGGGATTAGTGTTATCAGGGATGAGTGGTGAGATGAAAAAAACAAAGCAAAACACAGAAAGCACACTGAGAAGACCTGATCCTAGTTGCTGTCCGGCTACTTCCTAGCTATGTGATTTTGCATATTGTTCATCTTCTCTAAAGTTGTTTTATTTAATAAATGCAGTAAAATAGTTTTTGTCTTTTCTCACAGGTTTGTCTAGATGATTGCTATTAGGGTTCATTGAAAATGTATATGAAAATGTCAGCATATTTTAAAAGCCACACAAATAGAAATTAATATTATAATTTCAATCTTCTGTATTTCTGGTGACATGAATTCTCAAAAGTAAATTATATGCTCAGGAAAAGAGCTGTTGGGATTAGTGACTTAATAATTTTACAACCTAATTAAATAAGGGAACAGTTTATCTTCAATCATGTCCAGGAGATTTTATTAAGGGGCAAACACATCATTAAGGTGATAAGCATACGTCTATCAGGACATTGAAGATCTAAGAAACAAGAATGGTTTAGGATGCCATTCTTTTGAATTTGACACTTGAGAATTGGCAAATTTGGTTTGGTAGATTCCATTAAATAGAGCAAGAAACAAATTTGCTTTCAAATTTTTTTTTTTAATTAAAGTTTATTGGGGTGACAATTGTTAGTAAAGTTACATAGATTTCAGGTGTACAATTCTGTATTGCATCCTCTATAAATCACATTGTGTGTTCACCAACCAGAGTCAGTTCTCCTTCCATCACCATTTATTTGATCCCATTTACCCTCATCTCCCACCCCCCTGCCCCCTTACCCTCTGGTAACCACTAAACTATTGTCTGTGTCTATGAGTTTTTGTTTCTCATTTTCTTGTCTTGTTCTTTTGTTGTTTTGGTTTATATACCACATATCAGTGAAATCATATGGTTGTCTGACTTACTTATTTAGCTTAGCATTACAATCTCAAGATCCATCCATGTTGTCACAAATTGTCCTATTTCATCTTTTCTTATGGCAGAATAGTATTCCATTGTGTATACATACCACAACGTCTTTATCCATTCATCTATCGAAGGACACTTTGGTTGTTTCCATGTCTTGGCCACTGTAAATAAAGCTTCAATGAACACTGGAGCACACTTGTCTTTATGGATAAATGTTTTCAGATTTTTTGGGTAGATACCCAGGAGAGGGATTGCTGGGTCATATGGTAATTCTATTCGTAATTTTTTAAGGAATCTCCACCCTGCCTTCCGTAGCGGCTGCACCAGTCTGCATTCCCACCAACAGTGTATGAGGGTTCCTATTTTTCCACAGCCTCTCCAACACTTGTTACTATTTGTCTTGTTGATGATAGCCATTCTGACTGGGGTGAGGTGATATCTCATTGTGGTTTTTATTTGCATTTCTCTGATGATTAGTGATATTGAGCATTTTTCTTATGTCTATTTGCCATTTGTTTGTTCTCTTTGGAGAAATGTCTCTTCAGGTCCTCTGCCCATTTTTCAATTGAGTTGTTTGTTTTTTTGTTGTTGAGTTGTATGAGTTCCTTGTATATTTTGGATATTAGCCCTGTTTGCAAAAATCTCCCATACAGTTGGTTGCTTCTTTGTTATGTTAATGGTTTCTTTTGCTGTGCACAAGCTTTTAAGTTTGGTTTAGTCCCATTCATTTATTTTAGCTTTTACTTCCCTTGCCTTTGGAGTCAAATTCACAAAATGCTCTTTGAATCCAAGGTCCATAAGTTTAATACCTATGTTTTCTTCTATGCAGTTTATTGTTTCAGGTCTTATGCTTAAGTCTTTGATCCATTTTGAATTAATTTTGGTACAGTGTGACAGATACCAGTCCAGTTTTGCATGTGGCGTTCCAATTCTGCCAGCACCATTTATTGAAGAGGCTGTTTTTACTGCATTGTATGTTTTTTTGCTTCTTTGTCCAAAATTATCTGTCCATATTTATGTGGTTTTATTTCTGGGTTCTCAATTCTATTCCATTGGTCTAGGTGTCTGTTTTTCTGCCAATACCATGCTCTTTTGATTATTGTAGCCCTGTACTACAAGCTAAAGTCAGGGAGTGTGATACCTCCGGCATTGTTCTTTTTTCTTAAGATTGCTTTGGCTTTTCATGGACTTTTGTGGTTCCAAACAAATCTGATGATTTTTTTTTCTATTTCTTTAAAAAATGCCATTGGGATTTTGATGGGGATTGCATTAAATCTGTATATTGTTTTGGGTAATATGGCCATTTTAACTATGTTGATTCTTCCAATCTATGAGCACGGAATGTCTTTCCATTTCTTTGTGTCTTCTTCAATTTCTTTCAAAAATGTCTTATAGTTTTCAACATATTCGTTGATTGTTTCTGATAGCTTTTTGGTGCAGTCTTTAGGGTTTTCTATATACAGCATCATGTCATCTGCAAAGAGTGACAATTTAACTTCTTCATTCCCAATTTGGATGCCTTTTATTTCTTTCTCTTGCCTGATTGCTCTGGTGAGGACTTCCAACACTATGTTGAAAAGCAGAGGTGATAGGGGACAGCCCTGTCGTGTTCCTGAAGGTAGAGCAAAGGGCTTCAGTTTTTCACCGTTAATTATGAGATTAGCTGAGGGTTTGCCATATATGGCCTTTATTATGTTAAGGTATTTTCCTTATATGTCTATTTTATTATGTGTTTTAATCATAAATGGATGTTGTATCTTGTCCATGATGCTCCTTCTGCATCAATTGATATAATCATATGATTTTTGTCTTTTATTTTGTTTATGTGATGTATCACATTGATGGATTTGCTTTCAAATTCTCACTCAGTCATTTACTATCTATATAACTTTGAGGAGAAATTACTCAGTTCTTGAGTTCAATGTTTTTAAATCTGTAAAACAGATGTGGTAACAAGAATAACAATAATACTCATAGTATGAGAAGTGAATAGTGAGTGCTAATTACAGCAGGTACTGTATTCAGTGCTTTCTGTAGGAAATAATGAATAGAGTTGCTGTGAGAATGAAGGATATTTTAAATATAAATGATTTACTACACTCTGATACTTTTATGTGCTAAATAAAAGACAGTCACATTTATTTATTTATTTTTTATCAATTTGAGAAAAGAGGAGCATAGAATCTTAGCTATACCTATTTGGCTTTGTAGTAAATTAGTAGGATTTGGATTCTGACTCTGAAATAAGCTAGGTTATTTTAAAATAACCTCTGTAAGCCTCATTTTACCCATTTCCAAAATATGAATATTAACAGCAGCTAGTTAATGTTGCATGATTTTTACAGTATTGTTTTTTCATAATATTGTCGTAAAGATTCAAAATCAATATTTGTGTTTCATGCAAATGAGTGTCTTTTTTCAGGTTCTAGATTTTGAAACACTGGGGAAAGTCAACGATTGATCAATGTTGTACTGAATTTTGAGTTTGTATCTAGTCTTATTTTGGAAAGTTCTAAAATATAATGTTTTCTTTTTTCTTCTTTAATGTAATAAATTGCTTAAAATGGGCAGTTTTATTTGAAATCAATAGTACTTTGTTTTCAATTCATTTTTGCACATTTGGCATTAAAAATAGATTTTTTATTTGTCAATTCATTCTTTAGTAATTTATCACACTAGTGTAAACAGCCATTAAAAAAATCTTTATGCATGGTCAGGGAAAACGGAGGTAGAAATTAAGATAATTTTCAGCTTAGTAGTGACTCTTTTCTATTTTAACTAAGATAGTATTTTCAACAAATGGAATTGTTAAAAATAGAGTACATGATATGTACTGAGGTATACTTGTGCAATGCTCAGTCATTTTAATATCTCAGCAGCCCAGAATCAAGTGTAATCAAGAGCTAGGCTCAGACTTCTGGTTGCAGGTTTCATAACTGAAAAGCCATCTGGAGAGCTCTGAGGAGGAACAATGACTGTTGGTCCTTTACGCAGGTGCAGAGCACAGAGGCCTATTGACGCACCTGGGTTGTAAGGGAAAATCTAGTGAGAAGTGAAATCATGTGTATTTCATTTTCTAAATTAGAAAAAAATAGATCATTTGAGTGTATACAAGGTTCAGAATATTCCTCTACATTATTAAAAAAATAAAAAGTATTGAGAGGTAAATTGAATATGGACCTGGTTTTTACCCTTGAGAGTTTTCCTTTAGAGATATAGATAGCATTTGTGCAGACACCAAAAATAAAACATTTAAAAGATGAGGACATGTAGTCAGTCAGGCAATCCTGGAAATACTTCCAAAGATGTTTCCTCTGGCCCAAAATGTGCACCAGAATTTAGGGATTTGTCACTATTGGTGCAGTAGGCTATTAGTCAGAGTGCGTGGACTGAAGCGTGGAGCAACAGAAAGACAATTTCCAGGTGGGGAAATGCTCATCCAAGCGTTATCCTTTCTTCCTTTTTTTTTTTTTTTTTCAGTGTTGGAAAGTTATGACATGTTTCCAAAGCCTGATTTCTATGTTTCTCTTAGTCTCTACGAACCCTGAAATGTATTTTCTGTTTTGTATGTCAAAGGACCCTCTAGATGTATGAAGTCAGGATTCTTTTTGCCAATGTGCTATTCATTTATAAAACAAGTATTTGTTACTTCTTCCTATTTTGAGATTCTGAGCCAGAAATTTAAAGTTAAGATACAGTCTTCATTCTATCAAATTCAGTTTTATTATTTTTACCCAATAATTGAGAAAAGAGGCAATAAAACTGAAGAGAAGGAAGTCAGAGAAGTCTTTATAGAGAAGTGTCCTTTTAGTTTTGTTTGATAATTAAGCAGGTCTCCTTAGGGAAAGAAGTATAAAGAAAAATATTTTTTAAAAGTGTTCATGCTCAAAACTTATTATCTATGAGGTACCTGCAAAACTGCAAATAAATTAATGTCATTAGAGCACAGGATTTTTGAGGAGAGGCAGGAAGTAAAGGCTGAAATAAGTTCAGATCACGAATTAGTTTGTTATTGCTGCTGTAAAATATTATCACAAACTTAATGAGACAACACAGATTTATTATCCTAGAATTCTGTAGTTCAGAAATCTGACACTTAGGCTAACTTCATGGTTTCAGCAGAGCTGCTTTCTTCTGTGGAGACCCTAAGGATGAATCCATTCCCTTCCTCATTGGAATTGTTCTCAGGTATCAGTTTCTTGCAGTTTTGGGCTGTGGGTCCCTGTTTCCAGGTGGCTGCCAGATCGAGTGGCTGCCCGCATTTCTTGGCTCCCGACCTTCTTCCTCCAGCGCAAAGCCAGCAGTGGTGGGCCAAATCCTTCTCGGACTCAGTATCTCTTCTGCCTTTTCTTTCATTGTTGCATGTCTCTGATGGAGTTTTCTGCCTCCTTTTACAGGTCCATTTGATTTCATTGGTTTCACATGTAACATATTCGCAGGCTTTAGGGATTAGGGTTTGGGCATATTTGGGGAGGTCTATTATTCTGCCTACCATGGATGTGTCACATGTGGCAAATGTGTTTAAAGAAAATAAACAGGGGTGTCTTTTACTTCATTTCAGATCCTTTAGCATACATCTGTCTATTCAAGTTTCCTAATTCTTTCCCAACTCTAGCATATTTTTTTTCTAAAAATTTCTCCATTTGTTCGTCATAAAACTAGCATGTAGACATGCATACTAATCTATAAAATTATTATATTAAACCTCTATTGTGTTATATACTTAACACTTTCACTCATAGATTTTTGCTGACTTCCTTCTTAGTCACCATTACTAGAAGTTGCCCTTCTCACTGATCTTTTCTAAAAAATTACAAGTTTTTGTTCTGTAGGAATTTTTTATATATTCTTTGTTTTCTATACTACTTATTTTTATTGACTTAGTCTTTTTCAGTTTTGTTTATTGTTGTTTTTTTCCCAACTTCTTGAAATAGTTGCTACCTTATTAGCATTATTTCACTAAATTATTTTCTCATAAGTCTGTCTAAATATGAAATTCTGTGTACTTTTTTCTGTACCCCGCAAATTTTGGCATCTACTGTTTTCACTGACATTTAGTTCTAAGTGTTTTTAATTTCCTTTAGAATTTCCTCTTTCACCCAAAGAATTAGTAAGTTATTTTATTAATAAGTATTTTATTTTGTATGCAAACATTGGGTATTTTTTTGCCATATTTAAAAGAAAATATTAATTTCTATTTTATTGCATTATTAGTGAAGAGCACATTCCGTATGCTCTTGATTCTTTGTGGAAAAACAAAACTTCTTTTTCAAGTTATTTCATGGTAAACACTTGAACATTTTTCATTAGTGCTTAGTGTAAACATGCTTTTTTTGTTTAAGTGTATACAGTTCCCTATGTGGCTATCAGGTCAGTTTTCTACTTGGATTATTAAAATTTTATGTATTTGGGTTTATTTCTTCTTTTACATATCAACTTCTAAGAAAAATAATAAGTACCACTTAATATTTTATTCTTACTTTAATATTTGGGGGCTATATTATTTATTATCCATGAATTAAAGGTGAAATCTATCAAATTTATAATGAATAGAAAATGATTATTTTATAAGAGGAGTTTAATTAAAGAAAACAAAAAGCTGTTCACTAATTTTATTAACTAGTTAAGTATGATAAAAGAAAAAATTGACCATTTAATTTATGAATATTAAGAAGGTGTGGTATCTTGTCTCATTTTGTGAAAGGTATATCACTGAGAGAAACAGCACATATTATAATTAGAGATTTGCACACATTTTTATTAATACATTTAATATAATATCAATGACACTATCTCTTCTAATGTTTAACATTATTGGAAAGTATAGGTAAAGCTATGAGAAAATGAATAAGAAGCATGAGGATTGGAAGAGCAGATCTTTCTTAAATGTCATATAATTATCTAAACAGAGAACTCAAGAGAATCAAAAGATGAAAACATTTATTAAGGTGGCTGGATAAAATATCAGCTAATTGACTTTGATATCACTTCTCTATAGCAGCAGCAATTAATTAAGGTGCATTATATTTTAAAAATATTACTCATAATGACAACCAAAATATAAAATACCTAGGAAACAACATAAAGAGCTAACATTTTATAATATAAATTATGGCTGAAATAAAGTAATAAAAATAGATTTAAATAAATGGGAAAGCATATTGTACACAGGGATGAATGGCTACATTTATACATTTAACATCAGTTTCCTCCAAAATAAGACATATTATTCATGCAATCAAAGTAAGATTTCCGTCTGTGTACTCTGAAAACATTTGACCATCTTATTCTAAAATAGATATGAAAGCATTCTCTTGCAGAGATGGCTAAGTCAACTTCAATAAAGAAGATGAAGGCACTCTCACTGACAAACACTGATATGTTCTAAGAAACCATTGTACTAAACTATTACAAATACAAGGAATTTCACAAAAAGAACAAAATAGAGGTCACAAAAACATATGTATGTATATATATTTCTTTCTGTGTATTTCATATATGTATATGAAAATGAACAATAGTTTATCACAAATGGGGCAAGGATGGGTCATTTTAGTAGATAGTTTTGAGAAAACAACCCACTCTACGAGAAGAGCATAGCTGTACCTGTACTTTATTCAAGATCGTGTTGCACTCAAAATGTTTTTATATTCAAAAGGTAGAAGAAAAGAAAAAGTATAAAGATAATAGAAGACAACTGGGAAGAAATTTTCATTTATTACCAAGCGTGGGAAAAGCTTCATTTCTAAATGAGATCTAAACAGCACAAAGCACATATCAGATCATGAAAAGGCAGATTTGACAACACACAAAAATTTATTTAAAATTATCTTTACTAAAAATCTCCATAGTGAAAGCTTTTTCTAAATATCTTCTAAAGATCTAAAAGTAAAAAAAAAAAAATTAAATACAGGTATAAATAAGAAAATGCTCTAATTACAGGATAGTAAAATATATATACATAATATATATATTTTTATGTATAAATATTTCTTTCAATGGTAAAATTGACAAACAATTGAACAGGAAGTTTATAAAAGTTGTAGCCCAATGGCTGTGCTAACTTCTTAAGTAGTCAGAAAAAATGCAAATTAAAACATCTGAATGAAAAAGTTTAGAAATGTGAACAATCTGCTGCTGACGAGGCTGGGAATCCTTGACAATACTTAGGGAAATAAGCATGTAGTACTTCAAGATTCCGTGATCCTACTCCTCAGTAATATGCTCCCAAAGGGGAGAAAAAATTCTCAAAGGACCTGAGAAGACATGTAACACGGTATGTATGGCAACTTTGTCATGGTGGGTATATAGATATGGAGTGGAGAAATGCTAAGGAAAGCTAGCAATAAGAGGAAAAGGACTAAAATACACACAGGACCATGACAGATCTCAAAAATCTGAAGACGATTGAGAAAAATAGTAGATAGCTCTTAAAGCTTAGTACCATTTGTGTAAATTAAAATAACATATTCAAAAAGTAACAGTATGTATTTTAATAATAACATTTGCATATTAAGAACATATATTGGACATGCTAGATTGATGACTATAGAAGAGAGGGATAGAAATGGATTTGAAATAAGGGGAAAATAAGACAAGAAATATTTATATCAGAAAATTTGGTAATAGTAGTGTAAACTCTTAAATATTTCTTTCTTTCTTTTTTTTTCCGTCTAAAGCAAAGTGTGTTCCAGAATTAGGAGAGGTAAGTTAGTGCAGCTCATATGTAATATCACTTTTTCACACTCTGTGTATCTGAAGCATCTAACTGGGTTCATCACGGTTGTGACATATCTGTTTTACATCCAGGTTGGTACATGCATTCCGATTGAGAATAAGGGTAAGACTTGGAGGCCAAACACAAGACAGGAATGCCGATTGGGTCTGTCTCTTTCATATTGCTTTCCAGAAGTCTCACTCAGAAACTTTCGGTTGCATCTTATTGGCCAAAATTATGTCACATGGCTACCTCTAGCTGCCAGGGCACTAGGAAAGCTCAAGCATTTAAACTTTTGACCTTGTAGAGTAGAGGAAAAGTAGAACAAGTGTCATTGTAAACGTGTGCCCAATACGGACCTTGTGTATGCGAGCTGTATTGATCTATTGGGCTGCACATTTCCAATAGGGAACCAAAGGAAATAGAGCTGGGTGCCCGAGGCACGCAATAGCAGGTGGATTTGCTGACATAATGATCAATGTTTCAGTATAGAAGGTAACCACATTCACTGGCAATTCCTGACAATAAGTAATGAAATAAAGAACGTGCTATTTTTGAAAGGTCTATATGACTATGAGTTGTGGGCTATGTTGTAAAAGAGGTAAACTAGAAACAGAAACTGGCGTAGGGAAGTGTTTTATTGTACAGTAAACATGTATGGAATTCATTGCCCTTGGTTTGATTTCTGGCTGCACTAGTTTCATAAACTTGATGCTCATTAAATCTTTCTGAGTCTTATTTTCATCTAGAAATTAGTGATAATGATGCTAATTGTTACAATAGATAAGTGAAATAATGTTTGTAATTTACCTAGTAGTGTAGCACTTTCAGTATAGACAAAAACATTCTCATCATGACAAACCATATCTAAATGACACCTTTCAGAAACATTATACTTACTGGAATTTTTTCTCATTGCAGACAAAAACAAGATAACAATGTACTATGCAGTGTATTTCTCATATCAAAATGTTGCTCTTAGCCAATGAAATGGGCAAAGTAGAAAATAGCAAGTAATTAGATTATGACTCCAAGCTAATTCTTATATCAAGGAACTAATAAAAGCTAATCTCCCAAATCCCAGTGGGAGCTTAGAGAAAGACAGATGGAATTCTATTCTCATCACAATTCACAATAAGCTCAGTTAGTCCTCCAACTCATCCTCCAATTATTCTCTCACTTGCTAAATAAGTCAGTCTATGTCTCAGGAACGCTCTGCCTCCCTGCAAGCATTTTCTGTACATAATCCCTACAAGACAGAGCCTACTTGGATCCTTTTCTTAAAAGTTGGATATTACAGAATACCAGCACGCCTGAAGTTTCCTCCAAGTCTTGCAAAGAGTTGATTTTGTGTGCTCTGCTGGACTATCACACAGATGGTGGTTGGGAAGATAAGAGTACCCTTGAGGTTTTCTGCTTGAGGATATTGTTTATTGATGGCTAGTGGTGAACATGAATTCTCCATCTACCCCCAACTTCCCCGCTACTGAAACTACGGTGCCATCTCGCTACCCACAAAAACTAACAACCTTGGCAAAGAGATATCTATAAGACAAATATCGCTTTCTGTGAGTATGTGTGTGTGTGTGTGTGTGTGTGTGTAATGCAAATATAATCATAGATCTACAAAAAGATAAAGATCTCAGTGAGAAGTTTATTCAGAGGATGAAGCTATGTCTTTGTGAAATCATTCTCATCTACATAGTGAAATTATTTTGGTAATTGTAGCACTATCTTAAGGATCATGAAATGTGTACTAAGTCTTTTATTTAATTTTCCTTGTTTGATTCATTTGCCCAAGTAAGCCAAAACTTTGTTATTCACAGTGTTTGACTAATAAATAACAAAACTCTACTGATTACTATAGAAATATTATGTATTCAAATTTTAACAAAGCATTGACAATTTCAACTATTATGAATAATTCGGCATATTTTAACTAAGCATGATAATAAATAGTAAAAAAACTTTAAATGTTAGCTTTTGTAACAAATCTCATAATGAAAGAGAGTTGTTTCCAAACTCCCTTTATAGAAGACAGATGGAATTCTAGCCTAATCACAATTCACAGTGAATCCATTTACTCCTTAAACCCACCCTCCCATTACTTACATCTCTATCAGGGTCCTCAGGTAACATTCTGGTATATTTACTAATTAAAAAAAAGATAACGTGATTTTCATTGTATCCAATTCTACAAAAAAGAAAAGAAAAAACAGATTTCTAATACTTACTGACCTCTGGCTGTAGTTGTTAATATACATTATCTCATGTAATCCCCACAACAACCCTTGGAGGTCGGGGCTATTATTTTTCCTACTTTACAGAAGAGGAGATGAAGGCTGAGAGGATAAGGACTTGTCTGAGCTCGAGAAGCTAGCTGGGGTCGGGACAGATGGGCAGCAGGATTCTATCTCCAATGCCTGCTTACTTAAAAACCATGCTCTACTGCCTTCTCTCAGAGATTTCCTTTGTGTTTTGTTTAAATTGCGGTTATGTCTTGGCCAAATGTCGAACTTGAATATGAGGCTATTGGTATTCCGGTCAGTGACTGAAACTTGTATTTAGTTCTGTAATGTACTGCACATCATGAGTGTAAGAGTAGAGTTATATGAAAGGAATAAAACAATTGTCCACTTAGGGCACAAACAGATTGCCTTCCTTCTGGGCCCTATGTCAACCTGTGAAAGGATGTTCCTTCAGGAGTTTAAAAGTATCTGGCCTCTTACAGGTGGTTTATAAAAATAGGCTGAAGGAATTCTGAAAAACAAGTGATTTGAAGGCAGTTTATTTTCTTCTATGGGAACACAACACAGACGCCAGAAGCAAGCAAAATAAGTATATCTGGTTGCTCGCTTATATGTCACAGGTGCCCCTGAGCTGCCTTATAATAATACACTAGAAATAATTCTGTCTTAGCAACCAAAGCTTAATAAGAACAAATCTCTTTTTCACATTGAGAATTGAATGTTTTTGCGTATAAAATTCTAAAAAAACATGGGTACCAATATTGAACAATAGTGAATGACATTAAAGCTGAATAATAAAATAATGCAATTCTTTTTCTATGTTGGAGCACCTTCTTAAAGATGATCGTTCTCTGCTAATCTTTTAAACCTACAGTATTTTAATCAGGTAAAATTATGCCTTTATAAACTCTCATTACTAATTTTATTTTTCTTGTACTTTATAATGTGAGTAACATCAAATATTAAAAAATAGTTGAGATATAAATAATATACAATATTTTTCTATGTTCCTTTAATAATGTAGGTAAAGGCAACTTTTTAAAATGGTATTCTATTAACACATACTCTAAATAAAATTGCTAAAATTAAACATAATTTGATGCTTTCAGTAAATACAAGATTAAAATAGTTGCTGGAATAATAAAAAGTATGTAAAGAACACATAATGCAATATATAGACGATGTATTATAGAACTGTACACTTGAAACCTGTGTAGTTTTGTGGACCATTGTCACCCCAATAAATTTTAAGGAAAAAAAGTAAATTTTTCTATTAAAGTAAAAATTTGTAAATAATAAAAAAATCTGTAAAGCCAAATCTCATTATCAATGTAGTATTGCCTCTAATCTACATTATAGTGTCAACTCAATATATAAATTAAACATATTTAGTATTGCGTTCATCTATACTTTTTCAGGTGAGATGACCACATCAATAAATTTAGGAAAATCCCCAACAGGAGTGGAGCTTAGTGTATAAAATACTTTATGTGCTCGACGTTCCAATCAGAGTAGACCATGAAATGCATCTAAATTCCCTGCAATAGTTTGTCTTCTCCACTTCCCTTTAAGCCACACTGACTGGGGCTGAGATGCTCCAGCAGTTCTTTCTGGCTGCTGCCAACATACTCTGCAGAGCCACTGGTAGGTATCATCATTTTTATTCACCCTCAGTCAACAACTCATAAGTCAGGTCTTCATTAGACCCTACAAGTGAAATGCCGGAAGGACAGTGGTGAGGTAGGAAGAGGCACACCGGGCTGTGGTTCTTTAGGACCTGTGTGAAGATACCCTTATCTCTACTTCTATTTTATGATCAAGTATATATATCACTGTGCATCCCCAGCTACACTGTGTTACATTCTCTACATGGTGAAACTCCGTGAGGTCTCGTGGATAGATGGGCATAAGTGTCCATTTAGACGGAATTATGGTACATGTATAGAGAATCGATATGTCCCCGGGGCAGGATAGGGAATGTGCATCACTGTTCTTCCCAGGAGAAAGAAAGGTGTTTCTTTGGTTTGCTGCTTATTGATTTTGATAGATAGCTTTATACCAGGTGCTAAGACCATCTAACAGAACTTGCACTTTATTAAGTTTATAATCACTTATTAAGTTTATAATCATCCACTTTTACTTTTAAGACCCATCCATATTTTTTTGAAATAATAGGTTCAGTGGTGATATTATCGGCATAGTTTCAAATCTTTGATGTCGCTCTAACACCATGATTGTCCCAGAATATGCAACTGCTTTAGCTTACTCTTTTGATATGGAAGATAATTTCTGAGCACATCTTCTTGGTCATTTAAATAAAAAAAAATATTTTATGCCCAGGGCCATGGAAACAGTGAATGGATTTTACATTTGTTCCAAATATCTATTCCAACTACATGCTCAGAAGTTGAAGGTTAACCATTCTATGGATTTGGGGTCCTGCTGTCCGGAGCCGGAGGCAGACTCAGGCCCCAAATCCACTTATTAACATGAGTATCCATGAGGCTTGATAGCAGGGCTTTTCCTCGGGAGCATGCAGACTCCACTTCCCTCAAAGGCCACGCAGTGTTTTTAGTTCACATTTGAACAAAAGACTATCTATCTATTTATCATAGTGGCCTTTCTTGCTTTATAAATCTAGCAGGAACTGTGTTGGGGGAGGGGACATCAAAACTCCTCTGCGTCCTATGAATAGATTATTTTCATTGCATTTATCTGTTCTTCATTGCCTCTGGTAAATACTTGCCTCAGCCATCTGAGAAGTTTATTCTTTTCAGTGAAATTAGGAAACTCCGTTCAGAGATATAATTTCCCACCTACATCCTAAGACTACACATAACACGTACTAAAGGCGTGTTTTCTCATATTTGCTACTTCCCTCACCAATACAATTTTCAAAAAGGTATCCTAAGCAGACGCTCAGGGGACTTGCTAGGCTATGATTGAGTAAGATTCACATGAGGCGTCTCCTCTAATGTCTCTAGCTCTTTTGATTATTCCCATTACATAATCAAATTACGTTTTAGCATCCAAATTCAGTTTTTCCATAGATCAACATGAAGTTCAAGCACAACTCGCCCAAACAAGTGGCCCAGACCTTTTACAGATCCAAGATTTCTCTTATTGGCTAATTTATCCACAAATAGGGCCTGGTTTAATATACTCAGATAGTTCCCCAATGTATTCTTCATATATACTTGCAGTTCTTTTGGTGTTTGGGGCATTTTGAGAGGTGCCAAATAAATAGTATGAAACTGTTGGTTCCCATTTTTAGTCAGACATCCAACCAGTTTCCCCACATTTAGGGGCCTTGCCTTGAGAAGCAACTGAACTCTTATTTGTAAAAGTAGTACCACTCCAAAACCACAACTTAAGAAAAGCTGATATGAGCATATAATATTCATTGTTCCCTAATTTGCTAATTAGGAAATTTACTCCATTACTCTTGGGACAGAGTTTTTAAGTTCAGCAAACTATAGGACTGTACTATTTAAAATCTCACTGTATCAGCTATACTGGCTTAGTCTGTTCGGACTAATATAACAAAATATCTTAGACTGGAGTGGCTTAAACAACAAACATTTATTTTTCACGTTTCTGGAGATTACAAGGTCCCAAATCAAGGCATTAGCTTTTTTGGTGTCTGGTGAGACATAATTTTAGTGGAAGAAATGGTTCTGTATTTACCTCGCTGCTGATTAAAACTTTTCTGTGTTGACGTGACAAGAAGCTCAAGCTGAAGTTCTTTATCACTCAGCTCTCCACATTTCCAACCTAAAACCCAATCCTCGCCATCCACACTATTTTAGAGAAATTTGATTTTTTCTTTCAAGGCAGGAAGGGTAGCCATCTTGCCAATATCTTAGAACCGACTTTTACACGAGGCTTACACAAAGTACATCCAATCATGGTAACTGCTTCAGTAGTCAGCATGTGCTTCATTCAGATATGATGGTACCCTGACTGTTGATCTAACAGAATTTCATAACTATCTAGAGCATACTTCCTATATTATTTCCCTCCTGCCATGTAAGTCCCAGTTCTATCTGCTAAAGAAGCCTACAATACACAGATGATTGTAGCAGAAACTGAAAGCATGTGCTTGAGCCAGGAAACTAGGTGGTGATATTTACCCTTTGCTATGGTTAGTACTTTCCTTACAGCCTATTGTATCATCACGATGTGGATCCCAAAGCTGCTAATGCTACCATCGTGACTAAGAATGGCGTCCTGCTTTCCAAGATGGCATTCATGACAAGTCTCCCGCTGTGGTTCCTGGTAGAGAACTGATCATAGGACAGTAACCTGTGTGCGTGCTGAGCAGCAGAAACACTACAGCTGTGCCTGATGTTGGCAGGACCACATAGGTACCTGATGAATGTCAGGTGTGCCTATGCTTCCTGGTACCCAGGTGAAGAGAAGGTCATGAGAGAGTTTTTAGGACTCCAGGGTCACATCATTGTCCTGGATAAGAATGATAAAAACGTTAGATTAGATATTGCTGGGGGAAGGAATCTAAGAAAAGAATATCACTTTGTGTACTGCATTTACACTATTTTCTTATCTTATTTTTGTCCTATGAACTGTTATATTATGACCCTTAACTGTGAGTACATGTAATAGTTCCACTTCAGATGTTAAATGTAATGAGAAATCCTAGACCTCATCCCACAGATTTTGATTAAGAATAAGGTAGAGGCTATGAATGCGTAGCTCAGCACTTCTGATTTTGATGTCTTTTCTATGTAGATTTCATATTGCAAAATATAGCATTAATGCATTATGCTTATTAATCAGTGACTATAAGCTAAAGATGTCAGACAAAAATTTAGGTGTGGCCCACTTATTTGAGGGACTCTCTTATTAAAATGTTTTACTGAAATATGAGCCTTTTGAAATAAATAGAATTAACGAACAATGGCAAACTACCCAGAATGATATTATAATATTGTTCCAGTGGTAATTAAAACTTTTACAAAACTATAGCATTGATTAAACTTTTAGCTTAGGATTTCTGTTTTTGTAGCTAATTAACGAGACAACTTAAGACATTCTTCAACTAAGGAGAAAGAAACGCTAGTCAAATATTTTTAAATTTGCCCCTTAGGGTATAAAATTTAATAGTTATCTAGAAAATAAGGGGAAAAATACATTAAGTCCCAGCCTGTATTGTTTAGGGGAAATGTGCTCATGAAAAATACAAATGTTCTTATAATATAAAAAGGCTGAAAGTAAAATAAATGACTATTACAATAATTAGAAAATACAAGAAAAAATAGAAAAGTGAGGCCTACAAAATCCAAATATGTCTACACGTTTTCCAAAATCATAGGTAAACAAAAGTGGAGAGAATTCAAACCACAGTAGCTCAGGTCTGAAAGAGAACCAGAACATAAAGAATCATACAAATGTTAACATACATGTAAGCAAGTAGATAAACCTCCAAAACAAATCAGAACCGATCTGGATTTCATACTCCTGTGCAGAGTCAGGCAGTGACTGTTAAAAAACCAAGTATATCAAGGACCTCTGCGGAAGAGCAAAATTCATTCCTTTGAAGAAGCTGGTTCTACTGTGACTGGAAAAGTCCAAACAGAAAGGAGAGATGGCAGATGCGCAGCCTGGCTGCTGGGTACCACAGTGCAGCGGGTTTGAAACCGCCCTTGACTGGCACTAAGAGTTTCAGAAAGGCCTCACTACCGGAAAGCACTGAGACTAGGAGAAAGCAAGCAGGGAAACATGAGAGGCCGTGCAGAGACAAGAGAAAACGACAGAATCAGACATCACCCCCTTTAAAACCAACAAACAAAAGCAAACAAACAAAACCACCCGCATTTCGCTATACCAGCAAGAAAGGGCCATCTGAATGGAGAATCCTAGAAAGCCTCAGCTGGATTCCTGAAGCCTCCTCCAGTGGAGACACAGCTGTTATTGTCAGTTCCGAAAAGTTCAAATCATCATAAAATGAACAAAAACATCATGAAAGCCTGAAAAAGAGTTACTATAAAAATAAAACACAGACAGAATTAAAACGTTCTGAGTAAAATGCTTATGACAAATCAAGCATAAAGTTGACCAAAACTGTAACTTAGTGTACTCAATAGAATTAAATAACATTAAACTTCATTTGTAGAAATGAAAGGACTGCTTAAGTCAAAAAATTAGTACAACAATGGACAGAAAAATAGTTTGAAATAGAAACTCAGTAAAGAATGAGAAGTAAAAGATGATATTAACTTATAGTAAGTAGTAAATTAGGTAAGTAGTAAGTAGTAAGTAATTAAATTAGGATGCCTAAAGGAGAATTAAATTTACTGAATATATAGTAAGAGACATTAAGAAATGAAAATAAAATAAAATAAGAAAGGAAGTATATAGATCAGAATATATAGATATAGAAGACAAATTCTGACATATATATGTATGTGTATATATATATATATATATACACATTTATAACTTGAAATCTCAAAAAAAAGAAAAGGACATGAAAGAGAACTAGTATTTTAAACTACAATCCAAGAAAATTCTCAAAATAAAAGTCCTGAAACTGCTAATGGAACAGACTTAATGCATACCCAGAGATATTGACATAGAACAATCAACTTTGCAGCATATTCTATAATAGTATGAAGTAAACATATTTAACTATAATCTAAAACAAAAACAAGGTTGTGACAAAATTTAAATGTCTTATATTATGCCAAAAAGCTGGAATAGAAGAAAATAGGAAAGTAGAAAAAAATTATTGACTGTTGAATAGGTGATAGTCAAATCAACTAGTAGAGCTTAGATAAGGAAAACAAAAAGAGAGTTCATAGATTAGAGTTAAAGGCAGAAAAAAGGAATTAATGATATTATAAAATTAAGGGTATTATAATATTATAAGGATATTATAAAACACATTAAAAGGAAAATAACTGCTACAAAAATTATAAAACTTTTCCATTAGTTCTAAAATAAATACCAAAAAAATAGCAAAGCGATATACTGCCTAGAGAAAAAAAAGTCTTCCCTTCCCTCTCCCCCACCCCATATATATTAAATATAAAATAATAGACACAGCGAGTATAAAAAAATATGGTCGCATTGAGTGTGGTCACATTAGACATATCAGTAAATAAAAACAGATTTAAAAGAATAGTAAAGGAAAAGCTAATAGAAGATCAGTTACAGATGTGCTTCCAGAGTAAAATCTGGAAAACACCTATTTAAAAAATGTGATTCAGAAATGACACAGAGGGAGAGAGACAGGGTGGGAGAGAGAAACAGGAGCAAAAATTACCTAAGGCCTTCAATCACACATAATTCTAATCTCTTTGCCCAGCTATATCTGAGTTAACTTGGTTAGAAAAGCAACAACAACAACAAAAGCTTGTTCTCAGTATGGCTGCAATAAAACTAGTGGAAAAACAAGTAATATAAAAGATCAAGTAGAAAGCGCCTGGGATTGCACCTGCATTTAAAGGACTGGCTGCTACTCCCTTTCGAGCACTTAAATACTATTTCACCCTGGGGAAAGTCGCTTAAATTCTCTAGACTTCTGGCTCCAAACCTGATAATATACTGAACTGAAAACTTATGCGCTCATATCCATATGTACTTATGGATAAACGATTTATATGCATGGCCTCACCTAATTATACCCCAAATCACACGAGAGTGACGCAACAAGGAAGCAATTATTTTCCTTAGGAGAATTACTTTCTGAACTAAGTTAATATATGTTGATATAAGTCCAACTCCCCTGAAATTTGTGTGAGCACTGGGTTTTCTGATTTATTTTCTATTTACTCATTAATGCTTTAGTTTCCTAACTATGTTGATTATTAAGCGTTACCTAGCTTTCACATTCTCCGAATCTACTTTAAAAAAGACAAAATGGGTGTGGTGGGTTGCTCAGTTGGTTAGAGCATGGTGCTTATAACACCAAGGTTGCTAGTTCGATCCCTGCCTGGGCCACTGTGAACTGTGCCCTCCATAAATATAAAAACAAGCAAACAAATAAAGACAAGACAAAACAGATTTCCACCATTTCAGGCAGTTAAAAATAAAACAATTATAAAAATTTTTTAATGAGAAAAGGAATTTTACTTTTCCAGTGTTTGAACTGTGTACTCTTAAATCGTGACTCTTAATGCAGATCTAGTTTTTCCTATATAGACTAAATTTATTTTTCTTACTGTTTTGAATTCATTGACTAAGGCTTAGCTGTTTTATTTAAAGCAATGACAATGTCACTTTTAAAGTGGTTAATCTTTCTTGAATTCTAGAATATAAAACACAGATGTAAACGTTTACAAACTAAAAAGTTATTCAAATGTAAAGCCCTGTAAAGGTATTAGTCCAGTCCTGCTGTGACACAACTGAGGACATATTTTTTCAATATTATTTTTCTTGTGATTGAAAAAAATATGTGCTAATTATCGACTTCAGAAAACATAAAAAAGGGACTGAACAAAAAATGCCTAGAAATTAACAAGGTCAAACATCTCCTATATGTTTCTGGTTATATCTGTAAGTATGTACAAATATATATCAGTTATACAGCTACTTATGGTTTTGATAAATAAAATCATTTATATAACATTATTTAATTTAAGGTTTTCATAAAAAATATTTTCCAGTGCCTTTAATATTTTTTCCAATACATAATTTAAAAAACTGTACAGTATTCTCTAAAACATATATATACTAGATTTAATGTAATTATTTTCCTATTGTTGAAATTATAATTGATGAAAACATCATTTTAAACACACAAAATATATATTAAAAGAATTCAAGGTATTGATATATGAGTGGAGTGGGATGTCTCCTTAATATATCCCTGTAGAGAATTCATCAGCCTTCTTTAAGGTTGGTCTTGCTGTGGAAGAACTGACGAGGACCGAGAGACTCAAGCGGCTCGCAGAGATCAGGGAGAACACAGCTTTATTACACCAGCGGGCTCAGTGGGATTGTTCCCAAAGAACTGAGCACTAACTGGGGTCAGGCACTTTTATATGTTTAGGCCTCCAGGTTGGGGGGGAAATCTGGCCGGGGAACCAGGGAGATCTGTCACTAGCAGCTGCATTTCTTCAACATTCATTTTGATGCGGAGGTCTCTAACCTGAGTGCCTGCAGGAGACAGCTCCGATAAGGGGAAGGAGCGAGACAGCTCCAACAAGGGATGGGGCGAGATAGCTCCAATAAGGGGATGGAGCTCTTAGCGGGGGTTTGCCTGCAGGAAAAACCGTCCCAACATATTCCCCCCTGTTGATGATCGGAAGGGGAACCCGAAAGACCATCATCTAAACAGAGAGCAACAGCCCCGCAGGGTGAGGATGTGGGCGGTGGTCAGACGGGAGACAGCATCTTCGATGAAGGGGACAAGGGCAGTAAGGATGTATGGGCCGATGGCAGTAAGGAGGGAAATGGAGAGCAAGGGAGGAGCCAGGAAGTCCAGGACTGAAAACCAAACCACCATGAGGCGAGCTCCTCGCAGCAGTTCTATATGCGATCCTTGGAGCTTACGGACCCTGGTGGCGGGGATCCCAGACTGGCCCATGTAGCAGCAACATTCTTTCTGGAGGAAGAGACAGGTCCCGCACTTTTTGGCCGTGAGCAGATCCAGGGCTCCCCGGTTTATGAGGGCGACTGCTGCCAGGCTGGAGAGTTGGGTCTGGAGTGACGTGAGTGAGTCTGCGACCCGCTCCATGTCATCATTGATTTCTTGAGAAAGTTTGTAGTAAAAGTCGATGGAAGTTCTAAGGCTGGAGGCACCAGCGGCGACCCCTGTAAAGATGCCAGTGCCTATGAGGAAAGGGATGACAGCCGCCCGGTGGGTACGAAGGGAAGGAAAGGCCCGCGACTGGACTCCAGCGTCAGCAAAAACGGCGGCAGAAGGAGAATGAAAATGAGGACGTACCCACCTCCACCGTGATGTGTGCTCCCACACCTGTATGGGTAGCTTCCATTACAGAAGAAAGAGCAGAAGGGCAAAAGTGCAGAAAAGCTCCGGCAGCGGGTGTTGGGAGCCTGGGCGAGGCCAGGGGGCAGGTAACAGGCTAAGTTCCAGGCAGGAGCCAGGGGACGCCGACCGGGCCGGAGACGATGGAGGCTCTGAGCCGCCGGGCAGGATGCTGGGCCTCCGGGAGTTTGGCTCTGTGGAGGGAAGTCAGGCCCAGGCCACGGCAGCGAGGCCGGGGCAGTGCAGCCCGAGCATCGCAGCAATCCAGGCCGCCGCAATGTCGCGGAGGGCAGTGTCCTGGACTCCACCGCTATCGGAGGACCCGGTTTGGGCTAAGTAGGTCCAGCAGACAGACCCTCGGGGAAGAGATTGCAGGGGAACTGGGAGGTCTGAGGCTCTTGTTCCGGACCCCCAGAAGCAGGGACACTTTGAGGACAGACCCAAGGGGGAAAAGGCAAAGGAGGCCTAAGAGCCAGAGGGCCACAGGCAGGCTAGTAGAGTAGAGGAGACACCCAAAACAGAAATCCGAATGGGAGGAGACCCCGCTGGGTGGGGGTCCAATCAGGCGGAGTCTCAGAGATGAGCAAAAGAGAGGCTAGAAGGGTCAGCAGGCAGAGGGTGAAAATGGTTAAGGGCGGGGGAACTGTTATGTAGGCGGTCTTTTTGAGCTTGGTCTTCAGTGACTCGTCGGGCACTGGATGAGAAGTCCAGACGGGCTGGTCCGACTCTGCTCGCTTCACTCGGGAGTGGTGAATCCACGGTGTGTTTCCGGAGACCTTAAGAGCAGTGGGGGTGACAAGGATGACCGTGTGTGGGCCCGTCTATATTGGACAGAGGGGCTCAGGGCTCTAATCTTTGACCCTGACCCTGTTACCTGGAAGGTGGGGATGGACGGGGTCCCTAACGAGTCAGGAGTTCTTTCTAGTAGATGTGAGTGCAGGTTCCTAAGGATCTTTCCTAGGGCAATAAGCTGACCTGGGAGTCACCTGCTATTCTGAGGCTGCCTGGGCTGGATGATAGCAACAGGGAGGCCGGCCATAGAGAATTTTAAATGGAGGAAAAAACATCCTTTAGAGGAGTACACCGGGAGCGGAGGACGGCTAAGGGGAATATATCCATGCATCCCAGGGAGGTTTCTTGGCATAGCTTAGACAATATTTCTTTGAGGGTATGGTTCATGCACTCTACTTTCCCTGAACTCTGAGGCTGGTAGGCCATGTGAAGCTTCCGGGAGACATTGAGGGCCCAGGCCAGAGTCTGTAGTACATCTGAGATAAGGCTGGTCCCTCGTCCTGTGAATGGTGAGGGGAAGCCCATACAGTGGGATGATTTCACTTTAGTGACTTCTCTGGCCTTTCAGTTTGAGTGGGGAAGGCTTTTACCCAGTCGCAGAAGGTACAGACTAAGACAAGAAGGTATTTTGTCCCTCAGTGAGGGGTTATGAAATGATTATGGCTGGAGTCCTTGAAATTGTAGCTCTCGCCTAAGGCCATATGTTGTATAAGTAGCTAGGAAGAGTTTGGGTGGAAATTGCTGTCAGTGTAGCTGCAGTCAGTGTGGGACTCTGGGGAACAAGATTACCCCTGGATTGTCTCATAAGACAGCAGAACTGTGGCTAGTGGCATCCAGTATTGATATCGGCACTTCGATTTTTCTAGTGACTTCCTCTTCTTCCTTCTCAAACTCAGCAAAATTACAGGTCAACTTTCCTTTTTCTTCCTGCTGATGGAAGTAGGTGAGACTCCCTTTTACAGATGGGTTCTCCATCTGTTAGTAAGGTAACATTAGAGTCAACGCGATCTTTGTTTGGGAGCTTGAGGAGAGGTCATATGTGCATCGCACTTTTATAAGAAATGAGAAGGAAATAATAAGCAATAAATCTGTAGCTGCTGTTTAGACAAACCAAGTAACAAAGAAGCTACAAGTAACAAAGAAGCCTGTCCCAATACTGTCAGATAGAAGCCAATCAGCACAGGGGCACCAAACCTCATTAAAAGACAGGAGATTCACAAAGTCAGCCTTTTCCCAAGCAGCTCTCAGTAAATTTCTCAGGTGTGTATTCAGAGACGCTAAGTACGTCGTTTGCTTGTTTCTCAGTTTTGTGACAGCAGTTTTCCTTTGGTATTATATACTATGGCCTTTAAATAGTCCCCATCTCAAGAACCCGGAGACATTCCACACATCGCCCATTATGCCCCACCCGGAACACCAAAGCTATCGAGGACTTTGTAAGCAGAAAACGCCTCATACAAAAATTAAAAGTTAATTTGTATGCAAAGATTCCCCTTCAGGGGGAGTGAAAAAGCGGCCGTTTTCCTGACTGGGAATTGAACCTGGGTCACTTGGGTGGTAGGCGAGAATTCTACCGCTGCACCACGTGTGGCAAAGTCAAAGAGGAAGAAATCCAGAGGTACCAGCTGGGCGGAGCCTTCCTTTGATGGTCCTTTTTATTTCCTTTTCTCTCTCGCATTACCCAAGTAAAATTGGTTTCACTGTAGTTTGGGGGCTGGGCAAGGCCCAGGCTGCGCTGGCGGAGCATGGGGGCAGCTGGGGCGGCCGCCGGGATGCTCCCGGGTCCCCAAGCCGAGCTGGGGACGGCCCTGCCAGTGGCTGCAGTCAAGCCCCGGTTTTGTTTAGGTTCTCAGCTGGGGAGTGCCTTGGGGCGCAGTGGCAGGGGGGAGCCCCCGGGCTTCCTTAGAGGCCGCCGAGCTAGGAGTAGGGACCCCAGAGCGCTGCTTTAAGGCTTTTGGGTTTCTCCTTCCACCCCCAGGCCCGCTGAGCTTCTACTGTAGAAATGTTCTTGGTGTTGAAAAGGCAAAAGAAAGGGACAGTATTGCCCTGGGGCGCTCGCCCTGGGAGCTCTGTGCGCTCAGCTTGCGCAGCCCGCGCTTGTATCTCGGGGAGGGGAGCTCAAGTGTCTTCTTCCTGGTGCCGTGGACGAGGCTGGAAGTTCCAGGACCCAGGGAAGGGGCGGAGGTGCCGGGTGCTGACCACCGTTGGCTCTTGGCCCCCTCCCCGGAGAGGCTGGTGCGGGGAAGCTCGGAAGGGGCTGTCTCTTCCTCTCCCCTGGGGTCCCTGTACGAGCTGCGTCCTCTCTCCGCCAGGCTCCCTGGGGCGAGGGCCAGAGGGCGTAGCACCACCCGGTGCCCGGGTCTAATCTGGCTGAAAGCGCTGCTTCCCAGGGCTGGGGCAGGGAGGGGGAGCTGAGAGAGGAGCCTCTCTCCACCGCTGTGTCCGCTGTTCCGCTGGAGGCGGCTTTCGTGTTGGCTGCAGGGCGCTCCCGCGGCGCCTGGGCTCGGGTCACTCCCCCTCCCGCTCGCACTCGCCGGGAATGTGGGGTTGTGATTGTTCCTCTATGTTGGAGGCGCCTCTCGGCGCTCCCGCTCGCGCTGCGACTCACGCTGTCCCCAAACACAGTGGATCGCGGCTCCCCGAAATGTTTTTCTGGCACTCAGACGTCTGTCCTCAAACATTCAGTAGAGTTTTCTTGTGTCCTCTTGGTGAAGGGGCTTTGTCAGAGGGGCGTTAGGAGTTTCTTTCGTAGCCTGGGTTACGAGAATCCTGCACTGTCCCTTTTACTAGAGCAGAACCGTACCCCAAAGTGGAAGGATCCTGGCAATTTCCAACCAGGAGTTAATGTATGGAAACTGACCGGGTGACCAGGATTGCCGGTCACTACAATATAAACCCGTCGGACGACGACCGGGTCTAGGGTTCCCTCTGATGGCCAGCCGATGTTAAAAGTGGGCTATTCTAATTCACAGAGGGTTCTTAATTTTTCCTGGGGTCATGCGGACCCTATAATCCCCACCAAAACCCTTTCTAAAATTCTTTAACATGCAGTCTAGGACTGCAGGCTTACTCTGCTTCCCTCCCAGAGTGTACAATGTCGCAGACGGTGGGGAGGGGCATTTACTCAGGCGCTGCCCTGCTGGCGTCCCTCGAGGGAACTTAGGAGCGTTTTTGGCTACAGTGCACAGAACAATTTCACAGACCAGGCCACTCCGTGGAGTGAATCACCGTTATGCCAAATGACGCTCTTCGAGAATCAGGGCGAAGCATATTCAGGCTTCCATAGCCAAAGCAATGGAATCAAACAATCAGACACACAATCAGTCACTCACACACCGGGTTGACACCCTACCATGGGTGTCCCTGACTGGGTAGGTTATAAGAACCTACTGGGAGGTGATCAGGCTCCCCTTCTGTCACAATGGGACAGGACTGGCTCCGGACAATGGCCTGGAGGCTTACCTGGTCCGACGGGTGGATCGACTGGTTGTCCCCAGTGCCTCTCAGCGGGTCCAGCTGGGGAGGCGCAGGCCACGGCTGCCCTGGGAAGCCCGGTCCGGGGTCCGCCAAAATCGGCGGGGCGAGCCTACACCCTTCTCGGGCCTCCCGTTGCTCCGTGGCCCGCCTGTCACCCCACACCGGTGGTGCACGGGGCCATTGCGATTGGGTTTCCCGCTCAGGGAACCAAATGTTGTGGAAGAACTGACAAGGACCGAGAGACTCAAGCGGCTCGCAGAGATCAGGGAGAACACAGCTTTATTACGCCAGCGGGCTCAACGGAATTATTCCAAGATTGAGCACTTACCGGGGGTCGGGCGCTTTGTTTTATAGGGTTAGGCCTCCGGGTTTGGGGAGATTCACGCTATTGCTCTTGCGACGCTAGGGATTGCTTAAATCTGGCTGGGGTGCCGGGAGGTTCGCCCCTAGCAGCTGTGATCGTTCAACACTGTTTTGACTGGGAGGCCTCTAACTATGGTGCTGGCGGGAGACAGCTCGGATAGGAGGGGGATGGAGCTCCGAGCGGGGCCCACAGGAAAAAACCATCCCGACAATATGTGAAGTGACTTCCTGCATTTATAGTCTGTCACTAGTTTCTAGTCAAGCTGAGTTAGAACTAAATCTAGGTCTAGATCTCCTTCTGTCCCAGCAGGCAGAAAGGAGAGGATGGTAGAGAAGGCATTTCCTCTAAATCCTGTAATGACAGAAGGAGATTTAGAAAAGGTGTCAGAACTTAGATGTTCTGACATTTTCCTCCTGGAAATAGAGAAACAGTGTCTACAAATGACATCCTGAATTAATGACATCCATTGCAAACCTTTTTCTAAGCCGTTTGTATTGCCATCCCTTTGTTTTCCCAATTTTATATCACAGTTACTAGATACTGAAAAGATAAACAAAGGTCAAGAAATATCTACTCCTGCTTAATAACAATTAGCATCTTAGAAACTATATTTATGTACTTCCTTTCTCCATAGTATTTTAAAATTTCCCCCCAAATTCTGGTGCCCCCCTGAGATAAATTGTGAGCTAGGTAAATGGAGAGAGGGAGCATATCCCCAAGGTTTAACAGTCATGTCTTTTTTCTTTCTCATTTTCCCAGATCTTCGAAAGAATTCTGTTTATTTGGGCCATCCGACACCCTGCCAGTGGGTATGCCCAGGGCATTAATGACCTGGTCACTCCGTTCTTTGTCGTCTTCCTCTCAGAATATGTGGGTAAGAAGCATGAGTACCAAGTTGAACAAGCTCTCGCTGTTATCTTCAGTCTATTTTTCCCAAGAGTGCAGCCAGTAGTCCTGTCGTGCTAAAAAAGGACAGTGGCTGAAGCGTACACAGCTAAACCTATTTTAACAGCGGTAACAGCCTGGAATTTCCCTCTCGAGGTGGTCCCTGATCTCACCTGAAAAGACTTGCTTTGTCACAAGAATGACCACATTGATATATTATGTTCTGCCATAAACAGGTGGTTTGATGGTTTATTTGAGGTCATTTTAGGATTATTTTGAACTTGTCGGAAAGACAGGAATTTTAGATTGTATTAGGTTGGTGCAAATGTAATTGCAGTTTTTGCAATTTTTAACCTTTTAAACCAGTTACTTTTGCATCAACCTAATACATCAGACCTTCCCACTCAGTTCACATGCTGTTTCTTAGGAGCGGGGTGTGGGCTTGTAGAGGAGGAAAGGATGTGGCCCCAGAATCCAGCTCATGTTGCAGGTGATGGAATGGACTGAGGAGAGCTCCAGCACCTTGATTTCTCCCCTCCTCCCTCGGCTCTTACCCCACCGGGTTCTCGTCACTTTGGATGGAGTGATTAGATGTCACGGTGGCAGGTAGGTTTCCTGACAGCCCCCGCCGCCTCCTCTGGCCATGCCTAAATTAGGCAGTCTCAGAAGGACTTGAGGATCTTCACTGCTTTTGGTTTCCTTAATCACTTGGCTTAGAGAGTCACAGGCAAACCCATCTGTCATAGCCTGAGGCTTTGTTCTCTTAGTTAAAGAGAAGCTCATGTGGGAGTAAGAACATTGAAAGGGTCTTAGAAAACCACCCATCATTATAATCCCCTCATTTCTCAGGTGGGTATAAGATTCCCTGCCTTTTTATTAGTGGCAGAGCGAGGACTAGAACCCTTTCCTTTGGACTCTGGGGTGGTGGATTATTGTGGTTTGTGCAGGAAGCCATTGCAGGGGGCTGGGGGTACTGAGAAGTGGACTAGAGTACAGACCCTTGAAGGCGGAGGGCATAGAAGATGTCTCACTTGATTCATCTCATTCATGTTCTCTGATGGGGCTCAAAGGGGTGGTGTTTGGTCTTTCGTGAGGCAGGTCTGAAAAAGTAAGGCAACCGAATGACGTTACCCCTTGTTCCCCTGACTAGCAGCAACCAGGGCCACACTGGGAGTGAGGGTGGGAGGTCCCTCTGCCAACTCTATCAGGGGATCCTCAGCAAACGCAGGACTAGTGAAAATTTAGCTACTGAAAGCATATAAATAAAGGTTTTGTAAAGGACTTTTCATTTTCCCTTCACGTTAATATGTCAGCTCTTGGAGGCAGACTAATTCTGTGTGTTTAATTTCATTAAGAACAGAGCAGCCGATCTGTTGGGGTTTTTAGGTAGCTTCTTGCAGTAGCACTTCTGTAAAATAGAGTTAAAGGATGAGCCTAGGAAGGTGCTAACCCGTCCATTAACCTACATTTGAAGTGTAAACGCTGGCGTGACATCTTGGTGACACTATTGTGCCAGTTAGAAATAGTCCTCAGCAGCTGCAGTGCTGGTGGGATATTTAATTCTCTTTTAGCTGCCCTTGGTGTTTTGTACCCAAATTGGCTTTACTCTCTGTAGGTGTCCATCCCGTTACTGCCTCACCCCCGTCGGCCCCACCAGCGCTGCGCCTTTTTCTGTGACCGACTTGACTGCGTTCTGATCTCGGCACTGGGTTTGTCAGCCCCGCCTGCTGCCCAGGGACACCATGTGCAGTGCAGCGTGGGTTCCTCTGCCCTTCCCACACACAGAAGCCTTTCGCGGCACGGCTGCACTCAGTTTCACCTCTGCCACGGACTTCTGATCACCTTCTCCCAGACCTAGGAAGATGGGGGCACTCACTTTTTACAAAAATTTTAATAATGTTAAGTTTCAAACATACGTAAAAGGAAAATCTAATACTGTAAATCCCCATATACTTACCATCCAACTCAACAGCCAGTCTTGTTTCATCTGTATCTATTTTCCATTCCCCTCAGCTTTGTGAATTACTTGGTAGCAAATCTCAGTGTCAAGCATCATGTAATTTCATCCATAAATATTTCCATATGTATCTCTAGAAAACAATGATTAAAGAAACCTACAGCCATAATGCAATTATTACATCTAAAAAGTAATAATAGTGCCTTAATAGAATCTCATATACAACAGTATTCAAATTTTCCTGATTCTCATAAATGTGTTTAACAGCTTGAATCAGGGTCCAAAATCAAGTCCAACACTCTAATTGGTTGATACGTCTCATCAGTTCCCATCCTTCTCTCTTGTCCTTAGAACTTTGCAGTGTTAGCCCTTGTTTTTCCAGTTTTCACCCTAGGGCTTTGCCGTACCAAGCAGTAATATCACATTGATGTTTAAAGCGCTTTAGCATTTGCAAAGTACTCTGACATACCTGAATTCATTTAGTAGACCCCAGTATCTCTTTAAGGTAGATGTATCAACCCATTTTCCAGGTGAGAAATCTAAGGCTCAGAGATTTATCGAGATTTCCAAACTCAAACCCAGGTCTTTTGACCTTAATACCTGTGATCTTTATATGACTTGGTGGTATCTAATCTTAGACCCATGTCCTTGGACCTCTAATGGCTCTCTCTACTCCATTCTCTGTTCCAAAGCAGGCAGTGTAATTCTTATTGCTCCTTGCCTTAAAAAAAAGAAAACTTGCAGAAGGACATGCTCATTAAACAAATCAAAACAATTTAGAAGTGTTATTACCCTACCTCCACCTCCCACCACCAGAGGTAACTACCAGTATCGACCTTTTGGTGTGTGTGCTTCCAGACCTTTTCCTGTGTGTGGATGCACCCACATAGATTATTTTTCTTTGTTATGTTCAGAAAAATGGGATCAAACTATCCATACTTTCTATATCTTGCTTTTTTTTCATTGACAAATACTGTGGCCAGCTTTCTAAGTCTGGACATATCGATCTGCCTCATCCTTTTCAGCAGTTGCATTTATTTCCATAATAAGGCTCTACTATAGTTTATTTAAAAATTCTTCTATAGAAGGACATTTAAATCATCTATAATTTTTAGCTGTTATAAATAGCATTGCAATGAATATCCTCGTACATATTTTCTTGGTGCATTTGGGTTAAAATACATATTTCTCTGAAAGAGAGTCCCTAGAAGTGAAATTGCTAGTCCTACTGGCATTCCAAATAGGCGCTACTAAATTACACTCCAGAAAAGTTTGTACCAGTTTACACTCCAGCCTCTGATGTTTGAGTGTACTTTTTTTCATGTCCTCAGTAAAGCTGGGCCTCTCAATCAAATAGTTTACCAATCTGGCAAATAAATTACTGTTTTTGTTTCAATTTTTATTTCCACTTGCTCATCAGTGAGGTTATTTTATGTATGTTACCATTTGTTTCTTTTGTGATCTGCTGGTTCAAACCCATTTTTTTCTATTGGGTTTTTGGTCTTGTTATTTTGTAAGAGCTTTTTGCAGGTTAGATATGTTCATTCTTTATCTGGTATAGGTTAAAAATAGCTTACACCATATGAAATTGCTATTATTCAACTATTTTATACCTCCAGGAATTACCACAGGAATTTTATATGGTTCAACCTAACATTTTTTTCTCCCAGGTCATCATTTAGCTCTTTAACTTTGTTTATTGTGTTTCCTTATATAGAATTTCCTGAATTTTAATAGTCAAATCTGTCCATTTGACAGGTATTTAATGCACTCCTACTATGTGGCAGGGAATAAAGTGACTAAGATGACGCACTTTGGCCCTGCCCTTGTGGCTACTCCCACCTAGTGGGGGTGGTGGTGGCTCAGAAACAAGTAAATAAATCACTGCAATGTGTGAGGGGGACACGAAGGAAATAATCTCCTCCTTTATGGCTTTCTGATTTGGTATCTTGCTTAGGATTTAGGTATCTTGCTTTTGGATTTGGTATCTTTCCTTCCCCACCCCAATATTATAAAAAATACTCTCCCATATTTTCTTCTAATACTCCCGTGGGTTTGGTTTTACATTTAGCTTTTTAAATTTCATTAGTAATTTATTTTCCTGTGTGGTAGGGGTTGAGAATTACAGTTACTGTTCTAACTGGATAGTTTTAGTTTCAACACCATTCATAAAGAGTACATCCTTTCTTCACTGATGTGAAATCCCTCCTCATAATGTAATATAAATTCCTTTACTTCCGTGGGTCTATTTATTTCTATTCTATTTATCTCCATTTCTATGCAAGTACCACATAGCTTGGATTTTTGAGCTTTATAGTATGTTTTATTATTAGTCCTGGACCAGTCACTTCCATCACCTTTCTAAAAAGTTGTCTTGGCTCTTCTTCCAGATGGACTTAGAGTCAACTTGCCAAATTCAAGAGATAAGGAACCCTTTAGCATTTTTATTGGAGTTGCAGTAAATTTATAAATTAAGTTTTGTGGTGTGTTTTTTTATAGCAGCTTTATTGAGATGTAATTAATATACTGTACAATTCACCCATATAAAATGTACAGTTCAATAGGTTTTAGTATATAGAGTTGTGTAAGCATCTCCACAATTTTAGAATATTTTTATCACCCCAAAAGAGCCCCTGTACCCTTTAGCCATCAGCCCTAAGACCCCCATCCCCTCTGTCCCTAGGCAACTGCTAGTCTACTTTATGTCTCTTTGGATTTGCCTTTTCTAGATATTTCATAAAAATGGAATCATACTATATGTGGTCTTTTGTGTCTGGCTTCTTTCACATAACATAATCTTTTTATGTTCAGTTCACTTTTATTATCAGACTATCTCTTCTAAACATAATCATTACACAACACTTCCAACAGGAAAATCTAAGGGTAAGCCCTGACTTAGTCTTTAGAAGTTTGAGATTTAGTATTCTAGCACATAAAGTTCAGCGTTTGGTATCATCCTCCACACAGAGTACATGGTTTTTACTTTACTTTTTAAGGTAAAGACAGATAAATCCCAAATGGCCTTGGCATTTAGAACAGTGTTAATGATTTATCTGTTAATTTACCCCGTCAGCTCTCTGATTTCTTGCATCCGAGTTGGATACTCTGTTCAATAATGAGCCACCTCTTAAAGATGCAGAGTCTTCCAGAGCACACAGGGTGGCTGAAACATCAGGAATGGACAATCACAAGTCTCAGTGCGGCTGGTTTAGCCGCCTCCAGATGTCTCACCTCAGAATGTCCGTGTACAGTTAGTACATGGAGAACACCTCTGAGCCTCTGCTGTGGTTATCAGGCCTTATGGAGGGTTCACAACAGAATAATAATAGCTACCATGTATTTATTCACACAGGAATGCTTACCATGTGTGGGCGAAAGCCTTCTTAGTCATTATTTTATTTAATCCTCACAATAATCCTGTGAAGTAGGTACTATCATTATCCCCATTTTGTAGATAAACAAACTGAGGATTCGAGAGGTTAAAGAACTTGCCCAAAGTCAGATGACCAACAAGTTTGGGAGCCATTATTTAAATACAATTCGCTTAGCATATTTTTAAGTTTCATCCGCGTTGTAGCAAGTGTCAGTACTTCATTCCATTTTAAGGTCAAATATTTCACTGAATGCATATACTACACTTTATCTGCTCATCCGTTGATGGTCATAAATTAAGTTTCAAAGAAACAAGTCATACCGACTTCTCCCCAGCCCCAAGGCCTTTCTTGAACATAGATGTAACATTGTGTGTGACCTTCAAGAACAAGTTTCTTATGTGAGTAACAACGCTTCTTTCTCCCCCTTCTCTCATGGTGTCACATCCTAACAGGGCAGCTGCTGGAAAGGGCGTTTTGCTATAACCTTTCTGATAGGATGCTCCCTCGTACAGGAGGCCCAGGTATCCTTGCTCATGGAACAGACCAGGCGTTGCCCTCGGCATCCTGGGCAGTCTCAGTGGGCAGACTCCTCCTCTGCCCCATCTCACTGAGCTATAACGTGGAGGACCTGCCCTGGTAAAGCTGTGGGATCCTCATGTCACTGGGCCACTGGCCTCTCTCCCACGTCCTCGCTCCTCTCTTCCCTGTCATTTGTATAAATTCCTACCTGAGCTTCCTTTATGCTTTGTGTTATGTTTTTTGTAAAATAGTTGAAAACAGGGAGATGCAGTGAGTGCCCTCTGAGTTGACAGAGAAGTTTTCTATGGCTAGTCCAGCCCCCATGCGACTTCTGCTGCAGCCAGCTGCTCACAGAGACGTGGGTCCGCTATGGGTAAGCCAGCTGTCTGGGTCCAGGGGTGACAGCGCTAGAGGGTCACCTCTGGGGAGATACAGTCTCTGGGCTGTGAACCCTGGGACTGCAGAATACCTCTAGTCTCTGATCTCCAAAACCTTTTGGGCTTAGACGATACTATTGATCTATTTAAGTGAAACATGGGAGAAAATCATGTAGAAGAGTGAGGCTCATGACATGTCCTATTCTCAAAAGAAGAGTGGTGCCTGGTGATTTCAGTACAGATGAAACACTGAGTATCAAACAACTGTCCCTCTTCTCGTCTCCGTGAAGCAGTACAGTAGGGTTTTCGTTTCAGCTTCTATTTAGAAGCACATTGGCACTGGAACTCAGAGGGAAGGGAAGGCTTTCCCAATCCTCTGACCCATGTATCCAGTTCCCTGTGTGACATTTCCGCTTTTCATAGACAGTCAGGATTGGTTGTATGTGACAGGGAACCCCAATACCTTAAATATCTCAAGCAAGAAGAAAAGCTTATTTCTCTCACATGAAAGGTCCAGAGGTCATGAGTGCAGGGCTGTGTGCTGCTCCGGGATAGCAGGGCCCAGACTCCTTCCTCCTGTTCCTCGGCCATTCTCAGTGTGTAGTTTCCCTCTCATGGTCCATAATAGCTGTGTGCTCTGCCATCACGTCTGTATTCCAGCCAGTATGAAGGAGGAAAGGGAGAAAGGCACACTCCTTCCATTTGAGGACACTTCTGAAGTGCATGATGCTTGGGTTTGAATCTCTGTCTGAACTCAGTCTTACAGTCATAACTATCTGCAAGTGAGGCTGGAAAACATAGGCTGCGTCCAAAGTGGTCAGTCCCTTAGGGTCCTACCAGCAGGGACGAAGGGGCACAGTTATGTGTGGACAGCTGGCATCCTTGCCACCCTCAGGCTCCTGGGACTCGTGTTTGACTGACTCCTCCCCACGCAAAGCCACCCTTTTCTCTCAGCAGCATTTCCTGCCACGTAGTCGGAAATGCCAAGAATTATTCATAAGTCCTTTGTCTCACGCTTCCATCCCCAATCAGGTACAAAGCTCTGATGATTTCATGTCCTAAACGTTCCGTGAATTTGCTTCCCTCTGCACTCATCCTACGACTGTCCTAGGTCAGGCCTGGGTTGTGAAATGGCAGCTGTGTGTTCCTATCTCTGGTTCTGTCCCCTTCTAACCTGTCTTCATACCATTTAAACACAGACTTGCCTGTGCTTCTCTGCTTACACCCGTCAGTAGCATCTCATCACCTACAGGTTCAAATGTCCAGGTTCTCTGGCTTGTTGTGTGGTCTCCGCCCTGCCTCACCCCTGCACTCAGGGACCCAGAATGGACATTTTTCATCGACAGCCTCGTCAGCTCCATCTCTTTATCCCCAGGCTGATCCTTGTGCGTCCTTTAAGGCTCCCCTAAGCCGGGCTTCCTCCCTGCCCCCCACCCAGTCGTACTCTTACCATGACCCTGTGCATTTCTTCTGTGGCCCTTGTGTTTCCTTCCGCCCTCTGCCACCAGACTGTGTGATTCTCTGAGGCCAGAGACTAGTTTAAACATCTTTATGGTCCCAGCGCTTTCATTTTTGTTGTCCAAAATACACATTCCACGCGTCTAGATGATAACTTGGCAAGATATCTAGGAATTCGGCTTTGCTGGGCTTGGCCACTGGAGGGCAGTGAAGTACAGAGTTCTGACACTGCGCTGAGTTGGCCAAAGTTCTCTCTCCCAAGGGAAGGAGATGGAGTGCCACCGCTCATCAGCGAGTATTTACTGAGCCCGACGCTGAGCTGGGCACTGCTCTAGGCACTGAGGGCGGCACCATAAACAAAGTGACAAAAATCTCTGCCTTTTCCTTCTAGTTACTTATTCAAGGAAGATGAAAGGTAATAGTCCTCCAAAGATGTATCAGAATTTCCATAGCCACTTTATTCCTATAGACAACAATTGTAAACAACCCAAATATCTGTTAACAGAAAAATGGATAGTCATACAGTGGAATAGAACTCAGCCATAAGAAAGGACAAAGTACTGATTGGGCAACAACATGGGAGAAACCACTTTAAAAACTGTTCTGTTGAACAAAAGGAGTCAGATATCAAAAAGTCTATGTTGGGAGGTGACGTCATAGGAATGGCGGCAGCAGAGCGCACTTTCTGAGTTCTCCTCCGGATCTTGTTGCAAACGGGACTTATAACCCATCAAAGAAATTTTCGCTCACCACACAATATAGTGGGGAGATTCGTGGATTACTTGAAGCTAAGAAATTCTTGAAGGTACGCTAATTGGACGAGCAAGGAAAGGAAAAAGAGGAGTGGCGTGAGAGCGCCTGGCCGGCTGCGGCGGGAGAGCCCAGCCCCCAACAGAGCCTCAGCTGGCGGGGGCAAAAACCGAAAACCGCTGAGCCGGGCACGCACGGGATCCCAGGCGGAGCGGAGAGCGCGGGGACCAGGAGGTGGGCTCTTTCCCTGCGTCCCACGGCTGATTTCTCCCACCGGGAAACCGGCCAGGGCGCCCTACTGTGAACAAGGAGCACAGACTCCATACCTGGGCCCCTCCCCCGCCCCGCTCTTCCGGCACACGCGGGATCCCAGGTGGAGCGGAGAGCGCAGAGACCGGGGTGGGCTCTTTCCCTGCGTCCCACGGCTGATTTCTCCCGCCAGGAAGGCGGCGCGCCCTGCGGCGGACGGGGGGCGCAGTCTCCATACCTGGGCCCCCCCCCCTTCCAATCCTACCCCGCTCTTCCAGAGACTGGGACTGGAAACCGCGGTGGAGCCCCGCTGTGCCAGGCACGCACGGGAGCGGAGAGCGCAGAGACCGGGGGTAGGCTCTTTCCCTGCTCCCACGGCTGATTTCTCCCGCCGGGAAGGCGGCGCGCCCTGCGGCGGACGGGGGGCGCAGTCTCCATACCTAGGCCCCTCCCCCGCCCCGCTCTTCCAATCTTACTCCACCCTTCCAGAGACTTAAACCGGCCCCTGAACCGAGGAGTGGTATCTGAGGCTCAGGCTTTGGGATGCCTGACGGGCAGCCCTGACCCAGGCAGACTGGGTAGTGTGCGTGATTCTGGCTGCGCTAGGAGAGAAGAGACGCCTCCACCCCCAGCCACCACCTTTTCTGGCCTGCGGGAAGAGGGCGACGCACGGCTGGGCTGGGAGAGTGAAGCCCCCTCCATCCCCAGCCCCCACCCTTCTTGGCTTGCCTAGGGTGGGGTGGGTGCAGCTGCAGAGACACACCCGGAGATCAGCAGTGAGGCAGGCCCAGCTCTGGGCTTTCAGCAGATCAGAAATCTCCCGCCCGCACTCACACACACACACTGAAGAGGTGCCTTAAGACTCAAGAGTTTTGGTCACGTATCTGGTGGTGCCACTCTCAGTGTGCATTTGTGCAGGCAAGGGCAGAAACTGCACTGACATTGTAAAAACTATCATCCAGACCTCTCAGGCCCACGCATTTAAGTCTGCAGTCCCAAAGTCTCTCTGGGCACCAGGTGACCGGCTCTGCCTGCGCAATAAGCAGGGGGCTCCTTGGTACAGCAGAGAACAACCTGGACATTGCTTGGTGGGCTTAGGCCGAGACTGTCGCTGCTTTTTGTATTGCTTTGTTTTGTCTTGTTTTGCTTTGTCTTTATATCTTTGATATCTTTGCCTGTGTCGAGTGGGGGTTATCAGGTGGTTTTGCATGTGAACGTATTTGATATTTTTCTTTGTTGTTGTTGTTGCTGTTGTGCTTGGTGATTTGCTTTGTTCTGAAACTGCCCTGCCGGGGCTCAGCTTGTGAGACACGGTCAGCAGATCAGAAATCTCCCGCCCGCACCCATACACACACACTGAAGGAGTGCCCTAGGACTCTGGAGCTCTGGACAAAGGACTGGTGGTGCTACTCTCGGTGTGCATACGTGCGGACAAGGGCAGAAGCTGCACTGACTTTGTGGAGACTATCATCTAGACCCCTCAGGCCCACGCTTTTAAGTCTGCAGTCCCAAAGTCTCTCTGAGCACCAGGTGACCGGCTCTGCCTGCGCAGTAAGCAGGGGGCTCTTTGGTACAGCAGAGGACAACCTGGTCATTGCTTGGTGGGCTCAGGCCGAGACGATCGCTGCTTTTTGTTTTGCTCTGTTTTGCTTTGCTTGGTTTTGTTTTGCTTTGTCTTGTATCTTTGATATCTTTGCCTGTGTCGAGCGGGGGTTATCGGCTGTTTTTTTTTTTTTTTTTTTTTTCTTTGCTGTTGTCGTTGCTGCTGTGCTTGGTGATTTGCCTTGTTCTGGGACTTCCCTGCCGGGGCCCAGTTTGGGTGGCACGGGACTCGGCATATCCGGGGGCCAACTCCAGACCAAATCGGAGTGCAGCCGGGTTTGACCTGCAGGTCACACACCTAGAGGGGGTTCTCGGCAGGCTCTGGAGCCCATAGAGGCCAAATCACATTGGGGTGGTCAACCCTCATGCAGCAGAGTGCCCTGCGGGGGGCAGAGCCAAGTCTCACGGCAGGTCAGCCCAGGAGTTGACCCCACCTGCTCACTAGCGGGAAGCAATTAAAGATCTTCTTGAACGGGACAGTGTACACAACACAAGACTCACCTTTGGAGCACACGCAGAGGAGGACAACGTGGTGCGAGTCAAATATAAAGGACACATACTACATAAGATAACCTAGCAAGAACTAAGAACTCTAGGTAATCTACCTAATATATCTAAATAAACACAGTCAGCCAGAATGGGGAAACAAAGATACACGTCCCAAATAAAAGAACAGAAGAAGCTTCCACAACTGGAACCAAATGAAGCAGAGGTAACCAACCTTTCAGAGACAGAGTTCAGAACACTGGTGATAAGAATGTTTAAGGAGCTTAGAGAAGACATAAAGAAGGATGTAGAAATCATAACAAACGAGCTTAGAGAAAACATAAAGAAGGATGTAGAAATCATAACGAAAAACCAGTTGGAACTAAAGAACACAATTACCGAAATTAAGAACTCACTTGAAGGAATTACCAGCAGGCTAGATGAAGCAGAGGATCGAATCAGCGACTTAGAAGACAAGGTAGCAGAGATCACCCAAACGGAACAACAGAAAGAAAAAAGAATAAAAAACAATGAAGATGGCCTAAGAGACCTCTGGGATAACATCAAGCGCAACAACATGCGCATCATAGGAATACCAGAACGTGAAGAGAGCAAACAAGGGATTGAGAACATATTTGAAGTAATAATGTCTGAAAACTTCCCCAACCTGATGAAGGAAACCAACATACAAGTCCAGGAAGTGCAGAGAGTTCCAACCAGGATTAACCCAAACAGGTCCACACCAAGACACATTATAGTTAAAATGGCAAAGCTTAAAGACAAAGAGAGAATCCTAAAAGCAGCAAGAGAAAGACGGAGGGTTACATACAAGGGAACTCCCATAAGACTATCAAATGATTTTTCTACAGAAACATTGAAGGCCAGGAGGGAGTGGCAGGAGATACTTAAAGTGATGGAAAACAAAGGCCTACAACCTACATTGCTTTATCCAGCAAGGCTATCATTTAAAGTTGATGGAGAGATAAAGAGCTTTCCAGAAAAAAATGAGCTAAAGGAATTTATTACCACCAAGCCAGCATTGCAAGAAATACTAAAAGGACTTCTGTAAATAGAAGAAAGATCAAAACAACCTAACTACAAATTTAAAAATGGCAATATCTATGTACCTATCAATAATCACTTTAAATGTAAACGGATAAAATGCTCCAATGAAGAGACATAGGGTGGCTGACTGGATAAGACAGCAAGACCCTTGTATATGCTGTATACAAGAGACTCACCTCAGAACAAAAGACATACACAGGCTGAAAGTGAAGGGTTGGAGTAAGATATTTCATGCAAATGGAAACGAGAAAAAAACTGGAGTTGCAATACTTATTTCTGACAAAATAAACTTTAAAATGAACATACTAAAAGATAAAGATGGGCACTATATAATAATAAAGGGATTGATCCAACAAGAGGACATAACCCTAGTAAACATCTATGCACCTAACATAGGAGCACCTAAATATATAAAACAGGTACTGACTGACATAAAGACAGAGATCAACAGTAACACTATCATAGTAGGGGACTTCAACACAACTCTGACAACAAGGGACAGGTCTTCCACACAGAAAATCAATATGGAAACAACAGCCTTAAATGATACATTGGACCACTTGGATTTAATCGATATTTTCAGAGCATTTCACCCCAATGCTGCAAAATACACGTTCTTCTCAAGAGCACATGGAACATTTTCCAAGATAGACCATATGTTAGGCCACAAAACAAGTCTTGATAAATTTAAGAAAATTGAAATCATACCAATTGTCTTCTCTGATCACAATGCTATGAAATTAGAAATGAACTACAGGAAAAACACTGGAAGACACACCAATTTATGGAGGTTGAATAACTTATTACTAAATAATGAATGGGTCAAGCAGGAGATCAAGGAAGAAATCAAAAGATATCTCGATACAAACGAAAATGAAAACACGTCGACCCAAAATCTATGGGATGCCGCGAAAGCAGTCCTAAGAGGGAAATTCATAGCTTTGCAGGCCTACCTAAAGAAACAAGAAACATCACTAATCAACAGTTTATCTTCACGCTTAAGGGATCTGGAAAAAGAACAGAAAAATAAGCCCAAAGGGAGCACAAGGAAGGAGATAATAAAGATCAGAGCAGAAATAAATGAAATAGAAACCAGAAAAACAATACAAAAGATCAATGAATCCAAGTGTTGGTTCTTAGAGAAGATAAACAAAATTGACAAAACTTTAGCCAGACTCATTAAAAAAGAGAGAGAGAGGACCCAAATTAATAAAATCAGAAATGAAAGAGAAGTGACAACGGACACCGCAGAAATACAAAAAGTTTTAAGAAGTTACTATGAGCAACTATATGTCAACAAATTTGACAATCTGGAAGAAATGGACAATTTTCTAGAGGCGTACAACCTTCCAAGGCTAACTCAAGAAGAAACAAAAAACCTGAATAGACTGCTTACCACCAGGGAAATTGAATCAGTAATCAACAATCTCCCAACAAACAAAAGCCCTGGACCAGATGGCTTTACAGGTGAATTTTACAAAACGTTCAAAAAAGAATTATCACCTATTCTCCTCAAGCTCTTCCAAAAAATCCAGAAGGAGGGAAGACTCCCAAACACTTTTTACGAAGCCACTATCACCCTGATCCCAAAATCAGACAAAGACGCCACAAAGAAAGAAAACTACAGGCCGATATCTCTAATGAACATAGATGCAAAAATCCTCAACAAAATATTAGCGAACAGAATTCAGCAATACATTAAAAAGATCATACACCATGATCAAGTGGGATTCATCCCTGGTATGCAAGGGTGGATCAACATCCGCAAATCAATTAATGTGATACACCACATTAACAAAATGAAAAATAAAAATCACATGATCATATCAATAGATGCAGAAAAAGCATTTAATAAAATCCAACAGCCATTTATGATAAAAAACCTTAAGAAGTGGGAATAGAGGGATCATATCTCAACATAATAAAGGTCATATATGACAAACCCACAGTTAACATCATACTCAATGGGGGAAAGCTAAAACCATTCCCCCTAAGATCAGGAACAAGGCAAGGTTGCCCACTATCTCCGCTTCTATTCAACATAGTGCTGGAAGTTCTAGCCACAGCAATCAGACAAGAAAAAGAAATAAAAGTCATCTAAATTGGTAAGGAGGAAGTAAAATTGTCATTATATGCAGATGATATGATACTATATAGAGAGAACCCTAAAGACTCCACCAAGAAGCTATTAGAACTGATAGATGAATTTAGTAAAGTGGCAGGATACAAAATTAATATTCAGAAATCAGTTGCATTTGTATATACCAATAATAAAACATCAGAAGGAGAAATTAAAAAAACAATCCCATTTACAATTGCTCCAAAGACTATAAAATACCTGGGAATAAATTTAACCAAAGAAGTAAAAGATCTGTACTCAGAAAATTATAAGACACTGAAGAAAGGAATGAAGGAAGATATAAATAGATGGAAACACATATCATGTTCATGGATAGGAAGAATTAATATAGTTAAAATGTCCATACTGCCTAAGACAATATACATATTCAACGCAATTCCTATCAAACTACCAACGACGTTTTTCACAGAAATAGAATATATAATCCTAAAATTTATATGGGACGATAAAAGACCCCGTATAGCCTCAGCAATCTTGAGACATAAGAACAAAGTGGGAGGTATAACAATACCTGACTTCAAATTATACTACAAGGCTACAGTAATCAAAACAGCATGGTACTGGCATAAAAACAGACACATAGATCAATGGAACAGAATAGAGAGTCCAGAAATAAATCCATGCCTATATGGCCGTTTAATCTATGACAATGGAAGCAAGAATGTACGATGGAGTAAAGACAGTCTATTCAATAAATGGTGCTGGGAAACCTGGACAGACACATGCAAAAAAATGAAGCTGGACCACCTCCTTACACCATAAAAAAATAAATTCAAAATGGCTTAAAGGCTTAAATGTAAGATCTGAAACCATAAAATACCTAGAAGAAAATATAGGAAGAAACTTCTCAGACATTACCCGGAGTAAGATTTTTACTGATATATCCCCTCATGTGAGGGAAGTAAGACAAAAAATAAACATGTGGGATTATATCAAACTAAAAAGTTTTTTCACAGCAAAGGAAACCATCAATAAAACAAAAAGGGATCCTACTGAATGGGAAAAGATATTTGCCAATGATATATCTGATAAGGGATTAATATCACAAATCTATGAAAAACTCACTCAACTCAACTCCAAAAAAACAAACGACCCAATTAAGTAATGGGCAGAGGACTTGAAGAGACGTTTTTCTAAAAAGGACATACAGATGGTAAATAGACATATGAAGAAATGCTCAATCTCACTAACCATCAGAGAAATGCAAATAAAAACCACAATGAGATACCACCTCACCCCAGTCAAAATGGCTATCATCAATAAATCAACAAACAACAAGTGCTGGCGCGGATGTGGAGAAAAGGGAACGCTTGTGCACTGTTGGTGGGATTGCAGATTGGTGCAGCCACTATGGAAAACAGTATGGAGGTATCTCAAAAATCTGAAAATGGAACTACCCTATGATCCGGTAATTCCACTCCTAGGTATCTATCCGGAGAAATCCAAAACTCCAATTCAAAAATCTTTATGCACTCCTATGTTTATTGCAGCACTATACACAATAGCTAAGACATGGAAACAACCGAAATGCCCATCGGTAGATGACTGGATTAAGAAACTGTGGTACATTTATACAATGGAGTATTACGCAGCCATAAAGAAGAAAGAAATCTTACCATTTGCAACAACATGGATGGACCTGGAGAACATTATGTTAAGTGAAATAATTCAGACAGAGAAAGATAAGTACCATATGATCTCACTTATATGCGGAATCTAAAGAAAAGAATAAGTGAATGAACTAATCAGAAACAGTTTTGGAGACAAAGAGGAAAAACTGAGGGTTGCTAGATGGGCGGGGGGGTGGGGGTAAAGGGGAAGGTGAGCGGATTAGAAAACAATCAGTAACCACAAGACGGCCACGGGTTTGAAAATTAATCTGGGGAACGTAATTTAGTGGTTACCAGAGGGTAAGGGGGTTGGGGGGTGGGAGATGAAGGTAAGGGGGATCAAATATGTGGTGATGGAAGGAGAACTGACTCTGGATGGTGAACACATAATGTAATTTATAGATGATGTGATACAGAATTGCACACCTGAAATCTACGTAATTTTACTAACAATTGTCACGCCAATAAATTTAAAAAATAAATTAATTAATTAAAAAAAATTTTTTTCCACAAAGAAATGCCAGGTCCAGATGGTTTCAGTGCTGAATCCTAGCAAACATTTAAGGGAGAATTGCTCCTTTCTATGAATAAAGCATTACTGTGATACCAAAACCTGATGAAGATTTTATAAGAAAACTACAGGCTGATATCTCCCAGGAATAGATACAAAAGTTCTAAACAAAATTTAACAAATCTAATCCAACTATAGAAGTACACACCATGACATAATAGTTTATCCCAAGAATATCATGGCTGGTTTAACATTTAAAAGCATATCAAAGTAATTTACCATATTAATAATTTAAAACAATAAAGACCATATGATCATGTCAACATATGTAGAAAAAACATTTGACAATATGCAACATTTATTCCTGATATTAAAAAAATTCAGTAAAATTAAGAATCGGAAGGAACTTTCTTAACCTGATATAGGACAGCTATGAAAAAACCTATAGCTAACACCCTACTTACTGAAGAAAGACTAAGTGCTTTCCCTCTAAAATAAGGAACAAGACAATAATGTCCCATCTCACCACTTCTACTCAAATATCTCCCATGAGGTGCTAGCCAATGAAATAAGACAAGAACAAGAAGAAGTAAAACTGACCTTATTTGCAGACAACATAACTAACTATGCAGAAAATCTGATGGAATCTACAAAAACAATACTTGACCTAATATATAAGTTTAGCAGAGTAGCAGGGTACAATATACAAAAAAAAAAAAAATTGTATTTCTATATCCTAAAAACAATTATAATTAAAACTTAAGAAGTAGGGCCTACCCAGTGGCTCAGGTGGTTGGAGCTCCAACCTTCTCATGCCCAAGGCTACCAGTTCAATTCCCACATGGGCCAGTGGGCTCCCAACCACAAGGTTGCCTGTTCGACTCCTCGACTCCTGCAAGGGATGGTGGGCTGCGCCCCCTGCAACTACGATTGAAATGACAACAACTTCACTTGGAAAAAATCCTGGAAGTACACACTCTTCTCCAATAAAGTCCTGTTCCCCTTCCCCCAACACCAAAAAAACTTAAGAAATAATACCATTTACAACAGCATCAAAAATATAAAACTCTTAGAGATAAATCTGCAAAAGATGTGAAAGACTGGTATATTGAAAACAGCAAAGCACTGCTTAGAGATACTAAAAAAGACTTAAGAGAATGGACAGAAATACTATTGTCATGGGTTAGAAGACTCAGTGTTGTTGAGATGTCAATTCTCACCTAATTGAGCTATAGATTCAATGCAATCCCAATCAAAATCCCAGCAGAAGTTTTTAAAATAGAAATTTTAAACTGATTCTAACGTTCATAGGGAAATGCAAAGGACCTAGAATAGCCAAAACAATTTTGAAAATCGCCAAGACAATTTTAAACACAGATGGAGGAATATGATTTAAAGACTTATTGTAAAGCTACCATAATCAAGACAGGGTGGCACTGGCATAAAGACAGACAAATAGGTCGATGTAATAAAATAGAGTCCAGAAAGAGGCGTGTGTACATATATATAAAGTCAATTCAGTAGAGAAAGGAAATCTTTTAAGAATTAGCGTTGGAACAATTAGACAACCAGGAGCAAGAAAAGTAAACTTTGATCTATATCTCTCACCAAACATAAATAAAGAACTCAAAATGGATTATAGATCGAAGTTTAAAACCTAAAACTATGACCCCTAGAAGAAAACATAGGAGAAAACCTTCACGACCTTGGGTTGGGCTAAATAGGATAACCAAAAGTGTGATTCATAAAAAAACAAACTGAGCGCGCTCTGCTTAGGGAGGCGGAGGGGACTCTGGAGGAAAGACGGAAGACCGCAGTCTGCAGAAGAGACTGCTTTCCTTGTTGGTGACGTGAGCAACACAGTAAAAGAGGCTGTAGAAAGTGCAGTTGGTGGCAACACCGATCACCACAGCAAAGCGAATCAGTGGACCACAGATGTAATAGAACGAACATGAAGCCAATTCACCAGGCTGGGAAAACCAGTTAAATGCTCGTACATTGTGACCTGGACAATTATGCAGAAGAAGGGAGCCAGGATCACACTCGGGAAGTTCTTGCTTCTGGGACAGCTCTGCTGACGGAGCTGCACCGTGAGATTGGAGGAGGAGACCATGTGCTGGGCTGTCAGAGCCTGTGGACTGTTCATTTGAGCTCCTCGAGGGCCTGTGATCTTTCTCCTTTTCTCTCAGCATTTCTCTTCCATCTTCTAACCAGCCGCTGTGAATTCAGTGAACACCACTTTCATTCTCTGTACGTGTCCTTTGTTGCACTCTCAAAATGTAGAGGAAACTCCCAAATGACGGCACTGTTCTGTGAGCTGCACACCCTAAGTCAGAAGAATCACTCACCATAGGAGATCAGAAGCCTGGCCTGCCATTTGCCTTTACTCTGAATATTTCTGTTCAAAGATGCTAAAAACAGAAATCTGCTAGTGCAAAACTTTGTCTTCTCTCTGAAATGATTCAAGTACACTAATTTTCCATACTTTGTGCTTTTGTCAGATTAATAAATTATTACAATTAAAAAAGAACAAATTGATAAACTGGACTTCACTAAAATTAAAAATCTCTGCTTTTCAAAAGATACTATTAAATGAATGAAAAGACAAGGCTCAAACTGGAAAAAATATTTACAAGTCATATAGCTGATAAAGGATTTGTATGTAGAAAATATAGGGCGACTGGATGCCTCAGTTGGTTAGAGCGCATGTGCTCAACAATAAGGTTGCCGGTTCAATTTCCGCAACTAGATTGAAAATGTCAACTGGACTTGGAGCTGAGCTGGGCCCTCCAACATTAAGATTGAAAGGACAACAATGTGACTTTGAGCTGAAGGTTCCTGGGGAAAACACACTGCTCCCCAATAAAGTCCTGGAAATATACACTGTTCCCTAATAAAGTCCTGTTCCCCTTCCCCAATAAAATCTTAAAAAGAAAGAAAGAAAGAGAGAGAGAAGGAAATAAAAAATAAATAACTCCCCAAACTCAACAATAAAAAAAAACACCTAATTTTTAAAAATGGGCAAAAGATTTGAACAGACATGTTACCCAAAAAAGATAAAAGATGCTAAATGAGCACATGAGCTCAGCATCATTTGTCATTAGAGAAACCCAGGTTAAAACCACAGTGAGATACCACTATACACCTATCAAAATGGCTAAAATGAAAAACTTACCGTCTGTATTAAGTGCTGGCAAGGATGTGGAGAAACTGGAATTCTCATGTACTGTCACGGGGAATAAAATTGTAAGCCGCTCTAGAAAAAATATTGCAGGTTCTTTAAAAAGTTAAAATGGTATTTACCCGAGATAAATGAAATCCTAAGTCCATACAAAGACTTGTACTCAGATGCTTATAGTGTTTTTATTCCTAATGGCCCCAAACTGCAACCACTGCATGCCCTTCGATGGGCAAATGGATGCACAGACTGTGGTACCCTCATGCCATGGCGTCCTCCTCAGGAAGGAAGAGCACACTATTAACATGCGTAACGACATGGAAGAACCTTAGAGGCATCAGGCTGAGTGAAAGAAGCCAGACAAAAAGAGTCCTTACTGTAGGAATTCACTGATGTAACATTCTAGAAAACGCAAACTAATATATAGTGACAGCAAATCAGTACCTCGTGATGTGGGGTGGGGAGCGCAGGAGGGGGCGCGAGGCGGGGATTAGGAGGAAACGTTTGCAGGTAACACACATGCTCATGAACTCCATCGTGGTGATGGTTTCACTGGGATATACTTATGTCAAATGATATTCTTTAAACGTTATATGTTATCATATGTCAATTTTGCCTCAAGAAAGCTATTAAATAAACACTTAAAATAATATCGAATGTTTGAAGTAGAAGTTTGCTCAATTGTCTTCTCTCTTGGCTTAAGCTGCTCTAATAGTTTCTAAACCTGAATACAAAGTGAAGTTTTTGGGGTGTGTGTGTGTGTGTGTGTGTGTGTGTGTTGTTGGGGTTTTTTTTAAGGATTTTATTGGGTAAAGGGAACAGGACTTCATTGGGGAACAGTGTGTACTTCCAGGATTTTTTCCAAGTCAAGTTGTCCTTTCAGTCTTAGTTGTGGAGGGCGCAGTTCAGCTCCAGGTCCAGGTGCCATTGCAGGAGGCACAGCCCACCATACCTTGCCTGTCCAACCGGCAACCTTGAGGTTGAGAGGATGCACTCCAACTTACTGAGCCATCCGGTAGCTCAGCAGCAGCTCAGCTCAAAGTGCCGTGTTCCATCTTAGTTGCAGGGGGCGCTGCCCACCATCCCTTGCGAAAGTTGAGGAGTCGAACTGGCAGCATTGTGGTTGAGAGCCCTCTGGCCCATATGGGAATCGAACCAGCAGCCTTTGGCGTTAGGAGTACGGAGCTCCAACCACCTGAGCCACCAGGCTGGCTCCAAAGTGAACTTCCTTGATCTGTGATAATGTGTAATCTTGTGCTGTCTCATATGGTTGGCTAAGTGATTCATAACTGCAAAATTCTCAAGGTCAGGCCTCAAATCTTACACTTTTCTTGCATCCTCCTCCAGTGTCCAGACACAGAAAAGTTTAGCAAGTCCCTTTTGATTAACTAAATGTCTTTTGCACTATTTGACAAATTTGTAAAGGGGGGCATTCAAAACAAAAAAGGAAGAATGATTTTTGTCTATTTTTATTCTTTTACTTATCTGGAATATAGCATAGAGGACACAGGGATAAAAACGATAGCACCAAGTCACCAACAGAATCCTTTATGCAATCTGAGGTCTACAAACAGATTCGCCTGTCCCAGGGTTACATTAGAGAGCTCTGGGTTGAAGGCTGATGAAGACATGCCAAGGTGAAAGGATTGCCTGACTGCAATTCAGCTTCATTTCACTCCCTTGCCCTCTTTATTTTGACCAGGAAGGTGGCACTGACCAAAAAAGGAAGGAGAACTCCAGGAGTGCTTGATAAATAACAATGCCCTTTAAGTAACCATCCTCAGTGAGCAGGATTTCTCTCCACATTGGCCAAAGGATGGCAATAGGGTCTCTACTTGAACAGACCAGCAAAAGTGAAAGAGATGGAAACAGAACTACCATGAGAACCTGGGAGATCTACCCTCAGGGGAGAGGAAAGGGCCAACATTATTCATTATAGTGGCGGGTAAAGTTGATTATCTTTGATTTCCGCCGTGGGAACTCTGTACTGCCTGCAGAAATACATCTGTTGTAGAAAATTATATTGCCCTGGGCTTTACTTTTGTAGATTATGTGGGCATAAGTGGTGACAAAGAACATCCAGAAACAGTGCATGAATATACGGGACACCAAACCAAACCAGCGCATGACTCTGACCTCTCCAATGCTGGTGTCACTGTTGGTAAGGATTTGTAGTACAGTGTTTACAGTTTCATAGAAACAGATCCAGATGATGCAGACCACCAAGCCCCTGCACATCTGGGCGTACACTGAGTACATGAGCAAGCAGCTGATGATGATGGTGATGCAAGATAGGAAGAGGACGATATTCAAACTCCCACAGATGAGGAACTGACGTATCAGGAGAATTACACTCTCGTTCCATTGGTCAACCTCAGTGCAATGGCTGCTCCTCAGTGGCTTCTGTTCGAAGATGAGGTACATGTCAGTGGCTACGATGGTAAAAACCCCTGCTAACACGGTGCCTGTTTTGGCCGTCATCCCACACCAGTGTTTCTGTCTCATGCTGAGAATTCCTGTGGAGACAAACAATATAAGGGGGACTTCTGCTTCCTATCCATGTGGTAAATTAAATTACCAGGGTGTCTGCCTCCAGTCCTAAAGGAGAAAGGACAGAGAGAAATATGAAACCAGGAAATAACTGTAGAAATACAGAAGACTGTTTACAATTGATTGGGAGTGGGAGTGGGGAGGAGGGAGGATGCAGTCTGGTGGCGGCGAGCAGATCAATTACAGGAGTGGTTCTCAACCTGTCTTCACATTAAAATCACTGAAAGTTACAACAAGAAGACATAACAGTCATCAATATTTATGCCCCCAATCAGGGAGCACCGAAATATACCAAGCAACTACTAACAGAACTAAAGGGAGAAATTGACCAAAACACAATTATACTAGGGGACCTAAATACATCACTGACAGCTATGGATAGATCATCCAAACAGAAAATAAATAATGAAATAGCAGCCCTAAATGACGCATTAGATGAAATGGACATAATTGACATATATAGAGCATTTCATCCTAAAACATCAGACTATACCTTCTTTTCTACACATGGAAATCCTTTTCAAGTGCCATTGTGGGCTACATTTTGGGCTATAGGGCAAGTCTTCATATATTTAAAAGGAGTTAAATCATACAGTTTATGTTTCTTCCCAAAATGAAATTAAATTAGATATTAATAACAAAAATTATATCTAGAAAATCCCCCAAAACTTGGAAATTAAATTACATACTTCTAAAAAACTGGCTGGTCAAGCAAACAGTTTAAAAGGGTAGTTAGACAATATCTTGAGCTAAATGATTACGAATATGCACAATACTAAATTTTCACCTAAAGCAGTACTTAGAAGGAAATTTATAGTAGATGAAAACCATGCTTCAAGGGGAATTTGTAGCTTTAGATATGTATATTAGAGAAATAGAAAAGTTTAAAATCAATGATCTAAAATTCCACCTAAAAAGCTAGAAGTAAAAAATAATGTTAAGTCCACATTAGATAGAAGCAATAATAAACTAACTTGAAGCAGATTTTAGACATAAACATAAAAGCTAAAACTGTAAAATTTCTAGAAGAAAGCATAAGAGAAAATGTCACCATCCCGAGATCTGCAAAAATTTCTTATATAGGACACGAAAATCATGAACTAAAAACAATTGATGAATTGGACTTTATCAAAACTAAAAATATATATGCTTTTAAAAAGAAACCATTCAAAAATGAAAAGACAAAGTACTGACTGTGAGACTATACTTGTAATACATATAGTTGTTAAAGGATTATATGTAGAGTACATAAAAACCTTTTAAAACAATATTAAGAAGTTAAATAATCCAGTTTAAAATGAAGAAAACATTTGAAGATACTTCAAACAAAAGAAGATATACAAAAATGCCAATGAACATATGAAATAATGTTCAACAGCCTTAGTCATCAGGGAAATGCAAATTAAAATCACAGGAAGTACCTTTATATACACATTTGAATGGCAAGAATGTGGAACAACCAGAATTGTCATTACTGATGGGAATGTAAAATGGTAGAAGTACTTTGGAATACAATTTGCTCATTCTTATAAAATACATTTATTTAACAGAGAAATTCACCTCTTAGGTATTTATCCAATGGAAATGGAAACATACCTACACAAAGATTTGTATGCAAATGCTTATAATAGTTGATGAAGATGATGGTGATGATGATAATGGTGATGATGATGATGATAATGAAGATGATTAGCTCTAAACTAGACACATGCAAATTTCCAATGGTTAAACCAATTAACCATACTATTCAGAAATAAAAAGGAGTAAATGATGGACACATGCAATGATAGGAATGAAGTTCAAAATCATGCTGAGCCAAGTAATTCATGCACATACACATACACCACATGTATATACATACACTGTGTGATTCTATTTATAAAAAAAGTCTAGAAATAAATCTACTCTGTAGAGACAAAAGTGTTGGTTACCTCTGGTGGTGGTTTGAAAGAGTTGACTGGGAAAGGGTACAGAAGAACTTTCTGGGGTGATAGGTATGTTGTATACTTTGATTGGAATGATGGTTGCACAAGTGTATATATTTGTCAAAATGCATCAAACTGTAAACTTAGAATGTTTAATGATTTAGACAAATTCAACTGAAGACATTATGAGTGCATCTACATGTACATTGTAATTATAAGCAAGAGCAGTGCTAGAGATGTTTTTGTGACTAACGACAAAATTGTGATGATCAGGGCACCGCCATAGCATGACAGTTTTATAAATACCAAGACATTTATATAAATTTTGGTTTTGACTTTGGCAAGAAAGATGATTTTAAACTTTAGGCTGTAATCCTTTTTAAAATAAATACTTACCTACAACGGGAAGGTGTTTAACATTACTATTATATATAAAGTTTAATAAATGCTCTTTATCACACTGAAAAAAAAATATTCGTAAGAGCACAGAAGTGTTGACAAGGTAGGAGGTAAGAGGTAGAAAGGCAAAGTCTATAGGAATTCAAGAACTGGGATAGGTAAGCAAGCATAAAAATCAGTTTTGCTCTGAGGATATTTGCCAATCAGGCCAAACTTGAATTTCATTTATGAGAGAGCTCTGTAGAGTAAGAACAAATGAAATCAAAGCTCAGGGTCTGCCAAGATGGGGAGTCTGTTCGAAGGCCTTCCCTATATTAGTCATGGACCCCCCGAAAGAGATATGATTAAAGGTGAATCAGAAGTAAGTCTTCCCCCACAGCTTTCTCCCAAAAGATTCCAAGGAAAGCTAACTTAGTAGTACACTGAATTTATGGGGGGCAGGAAACTCTCCTTGAGACATTATAATCATACTAGCCTTTTTGTGGATTTGTAGCCTAAATTACATGACTCATTCAAAAAAACTTTTAAGTCATAAATCTAGTTCAAAGTAGTCCTAAACTGGAAGTGTCTCTAAGTGCCTGCAAAAGCAAACTCACATCCTCTCTGGAAGAATGCATCTTTGTCTTGGTCCTCAAAGAATCTCCATTAGTAATTTTTCAGAGCCAGTGACTAGTACACAGTAAAAAATAACAAAGAAAAAAAGGAACAAGACACTGTGAGTGAGTACCAACAGAAATAACAGACAATAGAAACAGAACTGCAAGAATACCAGATTATGAAACAATTATGATTGCTACTTTTTTGCGTCACTTTTTAATTTTATGTTTAATTGTGGTAAAATATCTATAGCATAAAATTTCCCATCTTAACCATTTTTAAGTGTACAGTTCAACATGTTAGTTACATTCACATTGTTGTGCACCCCATCTCCAGAACTTTTTCTTTTTGAAAACCTGAAACCTCATTATACCCATTAAACAATAATTCCCTATTTCCCCTTCCCTCCAGCCTCTGGCAACCACCATTCTACTTTCTGATTCTATGAATTTTACTACTCTGGATATGATATATGATAGATCTGGGTGTGATATATTCAGAGTAGTAAAGTGGAATAATACAGTATTTGTCTTTTTGTGACTGGTTTATTTCACCTGGCATAATGTCCTCAGGTTCATCTACATTGTAGCATGTGTCCTAATTTCCTTTGATTACTACTTTAAATAAATGTAAAAGATAATATTGAAAACTATGTAGGAACAGGAAACCGTAGAAAATAACCTAATATGTTTTAAAGAGAACCAAATAGAATTTCTAGAAATAGAAAACGCAATATCTGAAATTAAAAATTGAGTAAGCATTGGGTAACAGATTTGGACACTGATGAAGTGATAATTACTTAACCAGACGATAAATCAAAAGAAATTATCCAGAATGTAGCACAAAGAAACAAAAAGATTAAAAATATGGATAACAAATTAAGAGAAATAAGTGATATAATAAGATGTTCTGATTCAGAGAGAGTGAGACAGAAGGACGGAGGGAGGAAAGTGAATTGGGTAGCATATTTGAAGAGATAATAGCTAAGGATTTGCACAACTGAAGAAAAATGTCTACGCAGATTCAAGAATCCTAACTGACTGCTAGTAGGATGAATAAGAGGAAATCTACACCTAGGCATATGGTACTCATTCTGTTGAACACCAAATACTGAAATAGATTCTCAAAATGCAGCTGAGGGTCTTTCTATTCATAAGAGCAACAGGTAGGCTTCTAAAGGAAACCAAAATCCAGTGGAATTATAGACGTGCTAAAAGAAAATAACTGCCAAACTATGACTCACTCTACATCCAGCTAAATAATCTCTCAAAATTGAAAGCATGTTGTATATTAACATTTTGTAAAATTCAGAACAACTAAAATTTAATATATTGTTTGGCCTACATGTATATGTGGATTAAATTTTATTTAAAAAGTAAGGAAATAATAAACATAAAATGGGATAGTGGTTACCTTTGAAGTGCAGGGGTTGGGATAGGGAAGGGGCATATAGATAAATGTGAATCATAGTTAATCTTCTATTCCTTCGGTTGAATGAGGGCAGTTAGATGTGCTCAGTATAATATAAAAAAAAATAAAAAAAATTGGTAAATGAAAGAGAGCCATGGAAATCCCATGTTCAAAAATTGGAAGAATTAATATTTTTAAAATGTTAATACTACCAAAAACCATCTATTGACCTGGTTTACGTACTTGGCATGCTACAAATTGGATAACTACTATTAAATATATTTTCCACTATGCAATCTCTATCAATATTCCAATGGCATTTTTTATAGTAGTAGACAAAAAACACCCCTAAATTTCTATGGAACCACAAAAAAACCCAAATAGCCAAAGAAATCCTGAGAAAGAAGAACAAAGTGGAGGCATTACACATCCTGATTTCAGGCTATATTATAAAGCTTATATTTATCAAAACGATACTGACATAAAAACAGACAAATAGACCAACGGAAAAGAATCAAGAGCCCAGAAATAAACCTAACATATATGGTCAACTAATATTTGACAAGGGACCCAAGAATAGAAAAGACAGTCACTTCAATAAATGGTGCTGGATAATTGGATATTCAAATGCAAAAAAAATAAAACTGAACCCCTTACACCACTCAGATCAACTGAAAATGGATTAAAGACTTAAATGTAAGACCTGAAATCATGAAACTCCTGGAAAACAAAAAACATAGGAATAAAGCTCCTTGACATAGGTCTTGGTAATGATTTTTTGGATGTGACACCTAAAGCACAAGCAACAAAATAAAAAATACACAAGTGGGACTACATCAAACTGAAAAGATTCTGCACAGCAAAAGAAACCATTAACAAAGTGAAAAGACATGCTATGGAATGGAAATATATATTCACAAAACATAAATCTGATATGGAGTTAATATTTAAAATATGTAAAGAAATCATACAACTCAATAGCAAAAAACAAATAACCAATTAAAAAAATGGGCAAAGGACTTGAATAGACATTTCTCCAAAGAAGACGTACCAACAGGCATTATGACTTTGAAGGCATTATGCTAAGTGAAATAAGTCAGATAGACAAAGACAAAAACTGTGTGATCTCACTTATATGTGGAATCTTTAGAAGAGAAAGAAAAAGACAAAAGAAAGAAAAGAGAAATCAACCAAACTCATAGAAAAAGAGATCAGACTTGTGCCTACCAGAGGTGAAAGGTGAGGGGAGAGGGAATTGGATGAAGGTGGTCAAAAGGTACAAATTTCCAGTTATAAGGTAACTAAGTACTAGGGATGTAATGTACAACATAGTGACTATAGCTAACAATGCTGTATGATATATAGGAAAGTTGTTAAGAGAATAAATCCTAAGAGTTCTCATCACAAGGAGAAAAATTTTTGCTTCATTTCTTTTTTCTTTTCTTTTTATTGTATATATGTGTTGTATATACACTATATAATGTGTTTCCCTGAAAATAAGACCAGGTCTTATATTAATTTTTACTCCAAAAGACGCATTAGGGCTTATGTTCAGGGGATGTCATCCTGAAAAATCGTGCCACGGCTTATTTTCCAGTTAGGTCTTATTTTCGGGGAAACACGGTATGGGGACAGAGTCCCAGAGAGCAATTTCCAGGCTCTAGGCCTTGCATGGGGAGGTGCTGGCTCAGGTAGTGAATGACCATCAACTGTGATTGGTTGGCCATAGGCTGTAACCGGTTAGCCGATTGGCCACTGATGTAACTGCGGGGCTGCGTTGATTGGTTGGTTGATTGGCAGACAGAGAAGTGAATGGCGGACTGCGGGTCGTGTGGCTATTACTGCGTGTGTCTCCAACCCAGCCACCAGCGAGAATATAGTGGTATGACTCCCCTACCTATGGCTCCGTGGGTGTTCCCTTTTAGCCTAGCCATATCCTGCGTTCTTATGTGGGGAGCGGGACTAGAGACCCCGCAGTCCGCCCCGCACGACACACGGTAAGAAGACGGATGTTAGCTGAAACTATTGTAGTAATCATTTGATAATATATGTGAATAAAATCATCATGCTGTGCACCTTAAACTTATACAGTGATCTATGTCAATTATTTCTCAATAAAACGGGAAAAAAACGCTTTGGAGAATCAAATATAAGTTAATAAGCCTGAATAATTAGGAAGTTACCACCAAAACTAAGGTAATAAGGCTGAAAGATTTAGTAATAAGGCTGAAATATAAATGATAAATAGATAATCTTACAGCCAGAAAGCAAAGTGTGGAGACAGAGTCAGGAATGTAGTTTCCAGGCTCTCGGCCTCACGTGGAAAGGTGCTCACTTGGGTAGTAAATGGCCATCAACTGTGATTGGATGGTCATCAGCTGTAACCAGTGAGCCATTGGCCACTAATATAACTGCCTTAGCTACACTAGCAGCAAATGGGGGCTAGCAGGAAGATGGTGGCTGGCAAGCACGGATTGCAGTTAGGACAGCGGGTTGCGGACAGTGTGGCTCCTGCTTCCTGTGTCTCCAACTCAGCCGCCGGCAAGAATATAGTGGTATGACTCCCCTATCTATGGCTCCGTGGGTGTTCCTTTTTGGCCTCACCATGTCCTGCGCTCTTATGTGGGGAGCGGGACCAGAGACCCCGCATGACACCTCGCATGACTCCATGCATGACAAATGGAACAGCGAGCAGGGTACAGTGCCGGTTAAAGCTCTCCGAAGGGCAGTGGAGCAGTTTGTGCGTATGAACACTCAGTCTCAGGAAGACCAGGAGGAGCAGCTGCCAGAGAGCTGGACCCCCGTGGAGGGGTGGGAAGACATGGATGGTTTTCCAACCAGCATAGGACGGAGAAAGGTCGTTCTGGCCCTATGGGCTGGGAAGTGCTTGCTGAGGCCTCCCCCCAAGGTTGGGGAGTACTCGGAGCCCTGGCGCTGCGGAGAGGGCACACATTGTGAGGCTAATGCCCAGCCCTGGCGAATGACTGTGGACTATGGGGAATTGCCTTCCATCCCTAATTTAATGGACCGCTTGAACATACCACCATGTAGTGGAACTGGCAGATGTTTGCTTTTGTGTCTCGACCAGCCACCGTGGAGAATATGTGAGGAAGTCTGGCTGAGTCCACAAAGTCTGGCTGTGCCCAGAGAGAGTGGCAGTGATCTGAGAGGCCCTGGCCTGGCTGGTCCCGGGGAGACTGGTGGTACCCTAAGAAGCCCAGGAAGTCTGGCTGTGCCCAGAAGGACTGGTGGTGCCCTGAGAAATCCTGGCTGTGTCTGGGGAGACTGATGGTACCCTAAGAAGCCCAGGAAGTCTGGCTGTGCCCAGAAGACTGGTGGTGCCCTGAGAAACCCTGGCTGTGCCCAGAGAGCCTAGCTGTGTCCAGGATGTTGCGTTCACCTCCAGGCTCCTCGTGCAGGGCTCCTCGCAGAAGACACTTGTCGCATAGACTGTGAAGCGAGACCATGTAGGGGTGGAGTGTGGGGACAGAGCCAGGAGTGCAGTTTCCAGGCTCTCACCCTCATGTGGAAAGGTGCTGGCTCAGGTAGTAAATGGCCATCAACTGTGATTGGATGGCCATCAGCTGTGGCGAATTGGCCGTCAGCTGTAACCAGTGAGCCATTGGCCACCAATATAACTGCTGTGGCTACACTAGCAGAAAATGGGGGCTAGCAAGAAGATGGGGGCTGAGATAGCATGAGTGGATTGCAATTAGGATGGCGGGTTGTGGACAGTGTGGCTCCTGCATCCTGTGTCTCCAACCCAGCCACCAGAAAGAATATAGTGGTATGACTCCCCTACCTATGGCTCCGTGGGATTTCCTTTTTGGTCTCACCATGTCCTGCGCTCTTATGGGGGGAGCGGGACCAGAGACCCCGCCTGACACCCCGCATGACTCCGTGCATGACAAGGAGCAGCAAGAAGGCTGGCTGCCATGCCAGTATCTGCTGCTATGTATCTGAATAGATTATCTGTTTCAATACAAAGAGTGTTATTGCCCTGGTTTACCTATGTGGCATACCATCAATTGGATAACTACTATTAAATATATTTTTCATTATGCAAATAGATTTTCTTGCTGTCACGCGGGGCGGCCTGCGGGGTCTCAGCTCCCGCTCCCCACACAAAAATACACTGTCCAGCAGGGCGGCCTATGGGGTCTCAGCTCCCACTCCCCACAAAAGAACGCAGGATGTGGTGAGGCCAAAAAGGAACACCCACGGAGCCATAGGTAGGGGAGTCATACCACTATATTCTCACTGGAGACTGGATTGGAGACACAGGAAGCAGGAGCCACACTGTCCGCAACCCGCCGTGCTAACTGTAATCCTCCATTGCCAGCCACCATCTTCTTGCTAGCCCCCATTTTCTGCTAGTGTAGCCACAGCAGTTGTATTAGTGGCCAATGGCTCACTGGTTACAGCTGACGGCCAACTAGCCACAGCTGATGGCCATCCAATCACTGTTGATGGCCATTTACTACCTGAGCCAGCACCTTTCCACGTGAGGCCGAGAGCCTGGAAACTGCTCCTTGGGGCTCTGTCCCCACACTTGCTCATCATTTAATCTCTAGTGATTAGTAATAAAAAAAATCACTATTCATTTTGGTTGGCTTTCTTGCAGTGTTTTTTCTACATAAAAAATTCATTTAGCACCCTTTCATGCATTTATTCACAGATATGGGGTGTATGATGTACATTAATGTTGGTTTTAATAAAAAATTAATTAAACCAGCAAATAAATTAGTTAATAAAAGTGCATTGTATTAGTGACGTCTGTTTTTTATGACATGGGATTATGAGTAATCCAATTCAGGATACCTGAGTTCCCTAAGGAGAAACAAGGCTGGAAAAAGACAAACCAAACTTTCAGTTGTAAAATAAGTAAACACCAGCCTCACAACAAACATCCTTGTGGTGTAATTGACCCTGCTGTGTCCACTGACTCTCAGCCACCTGAAACAGATGGCAGACTTCCTCTTTCTATTCCTTAAAATGCTCCTTAAAATTTTGGGGTTCCCATTGGTCTCTCTATGGCAAAGATTGTTCATCGTCTCCCAACATCCATTTCCCTCTTCTTACTTTTTGTTACAGCTAGACACATGGCCACTGGGCTAATGACTACATTTCCAGCCTCCCTTGAAGCTTTTCTTTTTAATTCAAAAAAAATTATTACAGTAAAACACACATTGCCACTAATCTCCCTCAAAATACTCCCCCTCGATTCAAACACACTTATCCCATCGTTCTTGACACTTTCTGAAGCCGATCTGGAAGTCCTGTTTTGTGAGTGACTTTAGTTGTGCTGTTATGGCTGCCTCGATGTCCTGAATCGATTCAAAACGTTTTCCTTTCATGGTCATTTTGACTTTGGGGAAGAGCCAGAAGTCATACGGTGCTGGATCCGGTGAATAAAGTGGATGAGCACCTTTTTTTTTTTTTTTGTAATTTCAGGTTTACAAAACAATGTAATAATTAGACATTTATACCCCTCATAAAGCGATAATCCCCCAATCTACTACCCTCTGACATCATATATAGCTGTCACAATACCATTGACTACATTCCCTATGCTGTGCTTTACATCCTGTGACCATATATATATACATATTTAATTATAGTTGACATTCAATATTATTCTACTTCAGCATCAGGTGTACAGCCCAGTGGTCAGGCATCTATACAGTCCATGAAGCGATCCCCTTGATAAGTCCAGTACCCATCTGACACCCTACATGATCTTTACATTATTGATTATATTCCCCATACTGTATTTCATATGCCTGTGACAATTTTGTCATTACCAATTTGTGTGTCTATATGACCAATGGGATGTGAGTGAAAGTGACATGTGCCACTTTCCAGTCTTATTCATAAAAGGATGAGGAGTGTCTCACCTTCTCCTTTTCCTCCTGCCTGATTCTTGGCCATGATCAGAACTAATCTTTGACCCAGGCTTGGAGCCCTTGTCGAATATGGTGAACACCCTATTAGCCATGGATTATGGTTACTTGAGAGAGAAATAAACCCTATCATAAATAAGCCACTGTTTGGGGGGTTTCTTTGTTACAATAACTTAGCCTCTACCATAATATATCTAAACTTCACTTTTCGGTGCTAAACCCAGTGAGGACTAGCAATCCACGGGGATCTAGCACCTCCCTTGACTTTGCCCTTTTGAAGAAACCAGCAGGTTCTCCCCGTCTATATGTTTATCTCCCTGAAAGAGATGTCTCCCTTTAATCTCAGGGTCACTATTGTCTTTGCAATTAACTTGATAATAAATCATGTATCGTGACATCTTTTCTATTGTTTTAAATTGCTATGTAAATATTCTGTATTTATAAGAATCATCCCAATGGCTACCAATGGGGACCTTAGAGAAGTTAATTAATTTTGCCTAAGGCTGTACATCTGGTCGGTGGCAAAATCCAGATTTTAACCTCTACCTGTCTGGCTCCAAAACCAATCTCAACTCTCAATCCACTTGTGCCTTATCTTCCTCAGAGATCTGCGAGCTCCGTGAGCCCAGAGACTCCATCCATCCCACCGTTCCTAATAGATGGTCTTGACTGGAATAGGGCCACGATTAGAGCAGGCCCTTGACAAATACAGACAATTCTTCCCCCATTGCCTCTCCTCTTAGTCATCTGTTCTCAGTAACTCCAAGTGTCATTATGCTCTTCTCTCCTTTTTCTTCCTCTCTCCTAGGTTTTCTCCTTTCTTCCTTTCCCTCCCTCTCCATCGTCTTCCCTCCTACACAGTAAAACTTCTAAGTGTGTACTCTTGACCGCTCTAACAGAAGGTGATGGTCTGTAACCTGGGAAAGTAGAAAGGACTAGGAAATGCAGGGAGCAAAAAAATTGCACGATGGTCCTCAAACATGTTTTGTTGAATTAAAATGCTTTCAGGCAAGGTGGATACTGTCCTGTTGTTAATTTTCCATCACTCCCTATTATCTTTACGCCCCTTCACCTCATACATCTATTTTACTTGCCTGGCCCGGAAAGCCTTGGAGTTTGAGGCTCCATCTCCATTGTCAAGGGCCCTGTTTATAGTATTGTTTACAGATCATAACAATGAAATATTCAACAATGAACTGACATCCCCCACCTCCCCCCAATATTCCTTTTGGCTGAGAGTATGGGCTCTCTGTGCCCTAATAAGCCCATCAAATCAAAGTCTTTATTAGTCAGCCTTTCTCAAATAGCCCAGTGTAAATAACTGACAACCCAAGGCAAATCATTTGCAAAGCATGATTGCAAGTCTTGCAAAAGAGGCAGGATCTCATGCAGCCATTACAAAGGATGTAGAAAAACTGCTGAAATTGCAGGAAACTATTAGCAAACATGGATGTGACAGAGATAGACTAGTTAATAACCAGAAAAGAAAAAAATCAATAAGTATGTAATAGGTACTTCAATAAAGAATGGTTTGAGGATGAGTAAACTGTCACATATTCACACACTGGATTTTAAATTGTAGTCAAAATGACTGTAGCAACACACACAACAATATGAATGAATCTTAGCAATGTAATAGTAAGTAAAAATAAAAGTACCAAAAGATGATAAAACAGTTAAAAACAACCATAAATACATATTATACACACATACACACATTTTTAGGACCATATATAGATGCAATAAAACTATAAAATTGTACAAGTAAAGTAAAGAAATGACTTTAGGATTCTGGAGGATTACTTAGGGCCCGGGGAGGAAGTGACATGGGTTGGTTCGACCATCCAGTCAGAGGCGAATTATTGACAAGATCCTCATTTTATTTTGGGTGGAGGGTTGGAGGGACTATTACAATATTAAAAACAACTAGTATTTGAAAAGTAAACAACAGAGAGCCATGCATGGAGTAATGAGGAATATATCATGCACCAAGAACTACAATAAATCTAATTGTGAGCAGAAGAGGCACAATAAAAAATAAAATAAAACAAGGATAATAACAGCATTTACCTCATAAAGTGGCTGTGAGGATGAAATGAGTTAATATATTCAAAACATTCAGAACAGTGCCTGGAACACAGTAGCACTGTACTATCTAAGTATTTTTGCTAAGGTTAGTTTTACTGTACGCCCAGGGGCAACTATTATTTATTATGCATATAAAACTACTATTTATTAAGCTGTGTTGCAGCAGACACCATTAGCTTCCTTCCCAGAACCCATTTCCTCCTTCTTTGCTAACAGAAGTCTGCTTTTGTTCGGGATGGCAATGAACCGAGACACAGGCAAAATATTTGCTTTTCCAGATATTAGTTTGTACCAAGGGTGTCCATGGGACACAGTTGCAGCAAATGACACATAAGCAGAAAACCGCTAGGGGCTCCAGGAAGACTTGTTTTTCTTGATAAAAGAGGATGATGTGGCTGGCACCATCCCTACATCTTCCTTCTTAACTTGCATGTGCTGTGATGCCTAGAGCCTCGGCAGCTATTTTGTTACTATGAGGCAACAGACAGGAAGACAAAAGCAAATATGCTAAGGATGTCAACACGAAAAAGTCTTTTTGCAGTTTATTGGTTACTCCTAAAGTTGAACATTCTTATAACTATTGATACATGATTGAAAAATCTATGTCTAACTAAGTTTAAAAATTATTGTGATAAGTAGAAAACAGAAGTTCAAAGTGATGAGAAGGCATCAAGCATAATTTAATTAATAGGCTTTTTCTCTCAGTTCCTGAAATGGTGCCGATAATCTTATCATGATGAGTTAATCTTAGATTAAGTCAATTACAGTAGGAACTTTATGTTTACAGTTCCTTTCACAATTTGACTTGTGATCCCAGCAGAACACGTTGCTGCCAGCTCCTCTCAGCTGGATCGCTTGCATTAGGTCGGGGAAGAAAATAACAATGACAGTGAGCACATTATAAGGCTTTACAGCCTAAGGCCCCTGTCAGTTAAGAGTACATTAGGCTGCAAAGAACAGAAACGCAAACAATGGTAGCCTTTAAACAAATAAAGATTTAATTTTCTTCTCATAACAGAAAGTCTGGCAGTGGCGGTTTGGCGTTTGGGCACTGGCCTCTGACGGGCACGTCTGGGTGGCTACGAAGAGGTAGGATAGAAAACTGTTTTCTTCACCCTTCAAGTATATTTGACTATTTCCCCCCTCCAATACTGTATTATTTCTTGCTTTGTAACAAATTACCTTGAACCTCAGGAGCTTATGATAACACATATTTGTTGTCACAGTTCCTGGGAGTGGCTTAGCTGGGTGGCTCTGGATCAGGGTGTCTCATGCAGTGGCGTCCAGCGTTGGCTGGGGCTGCGGTCACCTGAATGCTCTGTGGGGGTTGGAGTCGGGGGAGGGGCGGTGGAAGAGCCTCTCAGATCCTCATCCGAGCTCACCCATGTGCTTATTGGCAGGAAGTCTCAGTGTCTTGCTGGCTGTTGGCCAGATACCTCAGTTCCTCACCTCGTGGACCTTTCTAGAGGTTGTTTGAGTGTCCTGGTAACATGGCTGCTGGCTTCTCCCAGAGCAAGTGATTCAAGAGTGAGAGAGACCGAAATGGAAGCTGCAGCACCTTTTATAACCTAGTCTCAGGAGTGACATCCATTATTTCAGGTGCATGCGATTGGTTACACACATCATCCCAGGAGAGGGTATGGGGAGTGGGCTCCACAAGGATGGAAATACCAGGAGGCGGGATCATTGAGGGTCAACTGGAAGGCTAGCCACCTGGTTTAGCACATATTTGCCAACATTTGGTACTATTATTTTAAAATTATTTTCTATTTTGATATATTCTTTCCATTTAACTTACATAGTAAGTAAAAAAAAAATCATACTTTAATTTTTGAACCTTATTGATTTCTCCTAAAACTGAATATTTAAAAGGTATTTGTTGACCAGTTTCATTGTCCCTTTTACAAGTTATTTTTGTCCTTTACCTAATACATTTATGTATTAGGATATTAGTGATTTTTCCCCCAATTTGTGTAAGTTCCTTATATAATAAAGAAAAAACAGAGGCTCCTGTCTCATTGGTGGGGAGAATTGAGACTCTGCATCCTCACGGGCAGAGCTGCAGGGAGGGCCCAGGACCTCAGAAGGGATGTCTGGGTATTGAACTGGGGGGACTGGACCCCAATTACTAGGAACTCCCCCCAAACCGAACTTGAGTCAGGCTCCTCCGAGTCCTCTTCTTGAGTGAGCCCCAACCTTGGGCTCTATCCTTGGCCTTTAGTCCAGTTTTAGCAAGAATCCTGCTGAGTCAATTGAGTGACAATCCCCACACTTGTTACTGGCCTGCCTGCAGCAAACATCCTCCCAGCCTTACGTCTCCTCTTGGTACTTTTCCATCCACTCACCCCCACCCTGCTACTTAGCTATAAATCTTCACTTGTCCTTGCTGTGTTCGGAGTTGGGCCCAATCTCTCTCCCCCACGACAAAACCTCCATTGCAGTAGTCCCTCTTGAATAAAATCGTCCTTAGTCTTTAACACGTGTCATGGACAATGTTTTCTTCAACACTCCCCAACCTCAGTAAAAGTACCTAGGAGTATAACTCACGTGGGGCTAGAAGCAGGAGCTGGTGGGCACGCACGAGGCATCTGTCAGCACCCCCATGACGGCCACAGGTGAGAGGCTGCCCCTGTTTCTGGCACCAGGCTCTACATCTGGATTCTGAGGCATCTCTGAGAGCCAGAGGAGCCCGGTGACAACAGAGATTGGATTTACTTCTAGCCTATTGTGTTTCCCCGAAAATAAGACTGGGTCTTATATTAAGTTTTGCTCCAAAAGATGCATTGGGGCTTATTTTCAGGGGATGTTTTATTTTTTCATGTACCACAATCTACATTTATTCAAATACAGTCATGTCATCTTCTGCTGGAACATTGTCATAACTCTCCAAACCCCGAATTACAGCTGGAATTTCTTACAACTCCATTTCCTGTAGAACCATTGGCCCCAATCTCTCACGTCCAGCAATAGAGCTCTCCTTCAACGAGCACCTTTTGTCCATGCAGCCTGCTCGTAGTGCATTGGCAACACAGCTGTCAGTGATTTTATCCCATGAATTCTTCACCCAAGTCACGACCTCTTGAAGGCTAGGCTTCACAAAGTTTCCACGCTGATTTATCTCCATTCTATTTTCAATGTAGTCATTGATTTCCATGCACAAATGGTCCTTGAATGGCTTGTTTATTGCAATATCAAGAGTCTGGAGATAGGCAGTCATTCCTCAGGGAATCATAATTTGATCTATTCCTCACTCTGTAAGGAAGTTCTTCATGTCTTTAGCACAGTGAGTGCTGGCTGAATCCCAGACTAGCAGACCTCCTTGGCCACCTCGCAGAACAAGTGGCAGCATTAAATCGATCCACTTCCTTATAACTGCGTGTGTGCACCAGGCTTTTCAGTTTCAAGAACATAAATGCCTGAAAGACGTTCAACCTTATCTTTCTTGCCTTTAGTGATGATTAGAGGTGGGGCTTTCTTTCCATCCAAACAATTGCCAAAATACAGGTAACACGTGCACTTTCATAACCAGTGGAGGGAATGTAGATTGACAAGGCACCTCTCTGATCAATTGTCGTTTGAGATCCTTGGCCCATAAACACTGCAGTTTCATCCAGAGCAATCATGTTGGAGAGTTGGTATTTAGAAAAGTCAATGCCATCAACAAAGGACTTGAATGCAAGTGCACGTTTAATAAGTTCAGTATCTTCCAGCTTGAACAGTGTTGTCGATCTTAGAGACAGTTCATATCGCTGAAGGAAGCCATCCAGCCAGTGTTGTGATGCTTTGAATTCTTCTGGGGATATTTCTAATTGTGGTGCCATTGCAAGTGCAAATGCTTGAATATCAGCCCTGCACACAACCGAAGCCTTTGCTCTCCTGCCAGCAGTCCATTCACAGCTGATGTCTTCCAGCTCAGGAAATGATGGTTGCTGGTCTGATCCACACTTGCGCTTCTTAGCATTTCCCTCGTTCACCTCTTGACTGAGATTATTGTACTCTGCTTGCCATTTTCGGACCATTCGGAGGTCCAACTTCTTCTCTTTGCAGAAAGCCGTAAGATTCTTGCCCCGGGAGTCCTCCACGATTCCTTTCTTGTACTCCACGGAATAGCTCTTTCTTTTTGCACTCATAGTGTGTGGGGGTCAAAATATTATTCCCTTTAAATCTACCATTAAATCAGGTGTTAATTGAAGACTTACGAGACAGGAGTGGCAACAAAAATGATGACAGTTAAGAATGATGGTCCACACAAAAATGATGAAAAATTGCAGGCATCAAAATTCAGAAAACATTTCTTTATTTCACACAAGTGCATTAAGTACATCTGTTTCAACATATGATGTATTGAATTATGAAGATTCATATTAGACACAACCACGGCCATTTGTTATCAAGTGTGCACATTATTCGTGTGTTGAGTCTGTACTCGGATTGGTCATTCAGGAAAGTCTCAAGTCCAACTGTTTACATAGGCATTTACCTCTCGTCCAAAGGTACCTGCTTCAGTATTTACAAATACTTAATTATAATTTATATTATCATTTGTTTTAAGTATTAATGTCAATGACATTATTTATTTATATTTAATTATATATTAACATTATTATAATTCAAAGCATCTGTCATGTATTGCAACAGACGTAGTAAATGTGTCCGTCTGGCTGATGATCTTAACTGGGGCTTATTTTGGGGTAGGGCTTATATTACGAGCATCCTGAAAAATCATGCTTGGGCTTATTTTCCCGTTAGGTCATATTTTCGGGGAAATACAGTAGCAGTGTCAGGCCAATTTAATTAGTTTTTTTTTAATTAAAATGGATATTTTGTATATATATGTGTGTGTATATATATATATATATTTGAGTTCTTAGAGACATGTCTTCTACATTTTCTTGTAAAATATCCATCAGCTTAAAAGAAAGCTACTGAGGTAATTTAAGAGCTCTTCTCACACCCTTTTCCTTGGCTTTGTATAGCAGTTAGAATATGTATCATAATTGAACACGCTAATGCAAGAAGTGGCTTTATTATTTTATCTTTATTTTTTTAAATAATATAAAATCTGACTCGGCACTCTTTCTCAAGGATTTAAGGAGAAATTCTATCTCAATCAAATAGAATTCCCAAGTTCACCCAATCTAGGAATCTCAGGGAAGGGCCCTGAGACTTCAGGCTGGTGTGAGTCCGAGCGTCGGTTGTCACACTGCTCGGCGCCCCAAAGGCTGTGGCTTAGAGCTCAGTTCCTGTGTCCATGCAGCTCACCCATTAGACATCCTGTCTCTCCAGGGTGTGGAAGGAAGTCAAACTAGGGCTCCACGGTGGGCAGGACCAGACACCTCTCTATTCCCTCAAGAATAAGGAAATCCCACTTGCTGTAGGGGATGGGATCCATTGGCTTCTCCCTCAACTTCTCAAGTCAACACCCCCTACACACCCACATAGATCTCTGCCTTTAAGAGCCTACATAGTCCACAGCAAAAGTCTTGTAACTACCTAATGGGGGAGACAAGGGCATTCCTTTTAAACCTACAAAGAGAAAGTGCCTGTCATGCTTTGGTGGTGAATCAGCCCACAAGCAGGGGGACCAGCCCCAACTCTGAATGAGGTGATTCTGACAGGAAATCACTCCGCTGCATACAAAGGCCTCATGATCTGACTCCGATCCAAATTTCCAGGGGTGTCTCTGAGCATTCATCACCTGTATAAAATGTTCTCACTTGCTCAAACATTTTTTCTCCTCTTCTCCACCGGCTCACCCCCACTCATCTCTTACGGTCATTTGAATCCTCAAAAAGGCGTCAGGGCTCTAGGTTGGCACCTGTAATTCCCTTTCTCTAGCGGTCGTAGGCTGACGGCTGTAGCACCTCACACCAGTATTCCAAACAGGAGTGTGCCAGTAAGTTCTCCTCTGTGCTTGTCTTTCATAGGAAGGAAACCACTTCCCAGAAGCCCCCGGCAGCCTGCCCCTCATGGCTTATTGGTCAGAACTGGGTCACGTGGCTACTCAGAGCTGCAGGGGAGGCTGGGGAAGCAAAGGTCTTGCCAAAGCTGAGTAGGATTGCCGAACTGACTTAGATAAACCATGATTTATGCCCAGACTGGGAACAGTTGCCTCACCTCTCTAAAAAGACGAGTTCTCTTAACAAGGAAGAAAGAAGGAAATGGCTACTCAAGTCTACCATGGAGATCTTGTTCCATTAACTAGCCCTTCTTCTCCATTCACGTGGTAGGAACCACTACTATCTCTTGCCCTTTCTTCCACAGAAGCAGAATTTGAGGTATACACATGGTTGGCCAGAACGTTTGCCTTTCCCAGCCTCTCTTGCAGCTGAGTGTGGCCATGTGGCCAATTTCTAAGAATGGGTTGAAACGGGAAGAAATAAATATAACCACCAAATGTTAAGGAGCAAGTCCTATACTCCCTCCCTCATCCCAGTGGCCGAGATGTGGATGTGGTGGGAACCATGTTGGACCCCCTGGGCGTGGATACGACAGAGCTTAGAGACAAGGAGCCGAGGCCCCTGAACATGTCACACAGCAGAGCGGCCACGCAGCTTAGACTTTTACATGCGAAAAACTGTAAACTTCCATCATGTTTGAAGCACTGTGATGTTGCAGCCACACTTATGTCCTAGTATTAATAAATACAACTTCCTCCAATACTCTGCCTATAATCTTGTTGTCTCTCCAACCTCAAACAACCTCTCCCTTGAGCCCGTGTTTCTCTCTAATTTACACTCAGTCTTTCTCTGTTAGTCAGAGCAAGCAACAGACATCAATTCTTGGCTGATTTAGCAGAAAAGGCAGCTCATAGGCTTGTGGAAAGGGCTAGAGAACCATCAGCTATCTACTGCCATAATAGTGCCACATAAAGAACCACAAAACTTCAGTGGCATATAACATGAACAATATTTAGTTCACAAGTCTGTGGGGTTCAGCTTATCTGGGGCTGGGCTGATCTCAGCCGGACTTGCTCAAGTGCCTGGGGGTCAACTGTTGATTTTTGCTGAGTTCATTCATATGTCTGAAGCTCAACTGGCTGTTGGCTGACTAGGACAGCCTTAGCTGGGGTAACTCAAGGAGACTTGGCTTAGTGCCACATGTCTCATCATCCCATGGGCCGGCCAAGGTATGTTCTAATGGCAATGGCAGAAGTCAACAAGGAGAGTGCTATGGATAGAATGTTTGTTTCCCCAAAATTCATATGTTGGAAACCTAATGCCCAAGGTGATATTAGAAGGTGGGGCCTTTGGGAAGTGACTCGGTCATGAGGGTGGAATGAATGAAACTAGTGCCCTTACAAAAGAAGTCCCAGAGAGGTCCATGGCTCCTCCCACCATGTGAGGACACAATGAGAAGTCTGCAACGCAGAAGAGAGCTTTTCCCGGAACCTGACCATGCTGGCATCTGGATGTTGGACTTCAAGCCTCTAGAACTGTGAGAAATAATTTTTATTGTTTATAAGCCACCCAGTCTGTGGTATTTTATTAGAGCAGCCTAAATGGACTAAGATACAGAGTGAGCCCAATCACACAAGTGCTTTTCAAGCCTCTGCTTATGTAACGTTTGCTAATATCCGTTGACCAAACCAAGTCACAGGGTGAGTCCAGAGTCAGAATGGGAAGGTGACAAGACAACACAGATGCAGGGAAACGTGAGTTGAGGCCATTAATGCAGTCACTGTACCACAGCGTATTCAGAGGGTTTGCTTACAGGGTAGCAGCCACCATCACACCACAGAGCTGGACCAATGAAGGCCCTGCTCCTGCCACCGATGAGCATTTGATGCCACAGCTACACTGAGAGCCCTTCTAGCACAAGACCCTGGGTGCTGCTGCTGCTGTGCCTGTTCCCCCAACTGGGTGTCGCTGCCACAAATGGCACTGCCACCAAAAGAATCGATTCTTTTCTCTTTCTTTGCATCACAAGCTCCACCTGATGCACAGTCTGGGTGGGGCAGATTTTATTAGCAGATGATTTAGTCCACAAAGAAGAGTGGGAAGTGAGGAGCCCGCATTTTTAGCTAGAATCCTGGGAGGTGGGCTCCGCTTCCCACAAAGTTTCACAGAGTGGACAGTTGTCCTTACATGGGAAAGGGGCTTATATCCTAGGCAGCTAAAAAACTGAAAACAACGTGGAGGAGGAGGAGGAAGATGACACTAGCTTCTCATTCTCTACAGCTAAGGGCTTAAATACTCCTCGTTCACTTTCCGACTTCTCTTCCATTTCACTGCTGCAGCAGTGAGTTCTTGCCACACTGATGCACAGGCCAGGGGTTTATAACCACAAGCATCTATTTTTCTCACTCGGGCTTCAGGCTGCAGGATGGCTGGGTTTGGTTCCAGGCTTCAATTTGGGTTTCTGTCTGCTCCACGTGTCTCCTGTCCTCTGGCCCAGCAGCTCCTGCGGTATGTTCTTCTCGTGCTGAATGGTAGGAGTGCAAGAGAATGAGTGGAAACGTGTGATGCCTTGTAAGGCACTGCACTTTTGCTCACATTCCACTGGCCAGAAGAAGTCTAGCAGGGAAATATACTCCACCCACTTTCACGCACTGCAAGGTCATGTGGCAAGAGGGAGTGAAGAAGCGAGAAGAATAATCCAGGCTACCACAGCTCTTCATCTGGCTCAGGCCCTGCTGAGCCATGTGGGTCAACAATAACCTAACAATTGCCAACTCAAACAGACAGCTTTCAGAGGATGAAGAGGCGGCATGTGCCACGTAATGCAATGCCTTTTAGGCCACAGTTAGCAGTTAGGATTTCATTCTAAGTGTGGGTGAAACCGTTTAATGATTGGCTATGTGACCACAGCGGGCTTTGCACCGTGCAGATCTGGTCATGTCACGCCCCTACTAAACTTTCAATGACTGTCCCATTGCCTGGAGGGAAAGGTGACACCATCCTTATAGGACATTAAAAGCCCACCATGACAGGCCCCTGCTCCAGGATCTCCCGTCACTACACCTCGTTCCTTGCACATGGAGACCTGCTCTCGGTTTATTTGAGTTTGGATTCTTCCAGAGGCTGATCCTGAGACAAGGATTTGAGTGCAAGTAGTTTATTTGGGAGGTGATGGAAACACCAGTGAGGAAGAGGTGAAAAGTGATACAGGGAAGGAAGGGTGAGCTATTAAGTCAATTACCACAGTGGACAACAGGGGCTTAATCCTGGAAAGAAACTGGAAAACACATGCCTCAGAATGATCCCACCTGAGGGGTGAAGGAGCTGGGGGATTTACACACCAACTCCTGACACTCCCTGTCTGAGGGCTGTTCCCCGGGTACAGAGAGCACACGGAGATGCCGCGGGATCCGGGCAAGGCACTGACAGTGTCTCCCACACGGCTTTGCGATACATCTTATCTTGTAGGTTCCCATCGTTCTATAAATGGTTCACCCTTCTGCCTACGATGCTTTCCCCTCCTTGTGTACCTGGTAAACTCTTACTGAATTAAATTCAAGACATTTCCCAGTTTCCTAAATAGAAAGGACCAGGCCTCACTCCAGGCTTTCTTGGGACATAGTATGTACCTCTGTTTTTGTTTTTGTTTCCTAATCACTTACCATACTGCTTTACTTACTAGCCTCACTCTGTTACTAGATATTACTAGGGCTTCATGTTGACAGCTCTTAATACAGTTTGTCACCTGAAATGTAATAGCGACTCCACAAAAGCCAGTTGGATTGACTTTCTTTCTATAGTCTGTCAATCACCTGGTGGAGCTGCATTGAACTGCATGGACCCATCTGAGGTGACGTCATAGTAGTTTTTACGCCCCTTTATTATCTCCATGGTACTCCCCTTCTTTCATTCACCTGGTGCCCTCCTCTTCTCTCTCCCTACCCTAATGTCAAAACCTGTTCCTAGCCACTTCTTTTACATCAAAGGAGAACAAAACAAGAGACAGGAATCTCGGGTTCCTGTTCATCTTTGTCATTGACTAGCTTGGGGGTCCTTGGCCAAGATTCGTCCTCTCTAAGCTTCAGGCTCCTCATCTGTAAAATGATCTTGACTGTCCCTGCCAATTATTGAGGGGCTCTGGAAGAATATCTCTGAAAGGATGACACACAAGGAACGGCAACAGTGGTAGCTGCTGGGAAGGAAAAATGGGTGTCCGTGGGTCAAGAAGACCAACTTTCTCTTTATATCCTGTATTAGTTTCCTGGGACTGCTGCAATAAATTACTACAAATTTGGTGGCATAAAAGAACAGAAATTTGTTCTTTCACAGTTCTGGAAGCTGGAAGACCAAAATCAAAGTGTTGGCCGGGCCACTCTCCCTCTGAAGGCTTTTGGGGAGACTCTTTCCTTGCCTCTTCTGGGTTCTGGGTGGCTTCATGCATTCCTTGACTTGTAGCTTCACCACTCCAATCTCTGCCTTTGTGTTCAAAAGGCCTCCTCCTCTTCTGTCTGTGCCTTCTTTCTTATAACACTTGCCATTGGATTTATGGCCTACATGAGTAAACCATGATGATCTCATCTCAAAATTCTTAACTTAATTGTATCTGCAAAGACTCTTTTCTGTGAATGAGGTAACATTCACAGGTTTCGTGGATTTGGATGTGGACATATCTTTTTTAGGGGGTTCACCATTCAAACTATTACATATCCACTTCAATGTTGTACATTGACATCATGTACAAATTTATAAAAGGAAGGAAGGAAAAAAGAAAGACTTATATGTGACTGAACTGATATTAAAATTTTTACTTTTATGCCTCATGTTCAACCCAATTTTATTCTTCATATAGGATCTGTCTTTGAACCATTTCCTCCCCAGCCAATTTTTATTCACTGTTGAAACCACATTGTAGGAAATGAAAATGGAACTCTTATCCCATGTGGGTGGAAGATTAAAGTAGTAAAAGCACTTTGGAAAACAATCAGGTAGTATTTTGCAAAGTTGAATATATGCATCCAATCTAGACCAGCAATTCCACTCCCATGTCAATATCCTAGAGAAAACTTTCCACTTGTCCACTTATCCAGGAGACATAGATAAGAATGTTTATAGCAGCAGAGTTCACAGTAGCACGAAGTATAAAACAACCAAATGCCCACAATAGAAATACAGAAAAATTGTGCTATTTATAAAGTGGAATATTACCCAGCAGTGAAAATGAGTGAACTACAGCTACACTCATCAAAGTGGGTAAATCTCAACACCATACTGTTGTCTAAAAGAAGCAAGCAACAGAACAATAGACACAATACACTACCATTAATATAAACAATACATAATTTATGGTTACAAACAGGTGGAAAAGTACAAAGAAAAACAAGAAGATGATTAATACAAAGCTCTGCACAGTGATTACACCTGAGGGGAGGAGAAGGGAGAATGCCCAGAGGAAGGAACACTCCAGAGGCTTCTAAGGTACGAGTGACGTCCTATTGAACAGTGTGGGGAGAGGGAATGTGAGTGCAAATGCTATTTATTATTCATCAAACTGTACATACTAGTTTTATACATTTTTAATATATCTATCATAATATTTAACATCCCAGGAGAAAAACCTAGTAAAGTTGAGAATGGGAAACAAAAAACCCTCTTACTGCTTGCTGATCATAAGTGGGGAAAACCATTTTGGAGAACACCTAGCAATGCCTTTCCTAGGTATTCTTAGGTGCCTTAGAGCTGTGGTTTTGAAACTTTCCAACAAAAACTTCTGATTAAGAAATATACTTTACATTACAACCAAGTACACACATCTACACACAAACACACATACACATGGATGTATAACTGTGTATAAAGTTGAAACAAAAATATTGCAGACAAGGACATCCAAGATGGCAGAGTACATAAAGGCTGTGCTTATCTCATTCCATGGACACATTAAAATTACAACTACATTATAGAACAATCAACCTGGAGAATCATCTGAAGTCTGGCTGAACAAAAGTTTTATAACTAAGGATACAAAGAAGCCACGTCGAGACTGATAGGAGGGATGAAGATGTGAAACAGGCTGGTCCCACACCCACGTGTGGTGGTTGAAAATCAGGAGAGATATCTTGACCACAGAAGTTCCCCACAAGGAAAGAGTGACCCCAGCCCCCCACACCAGGCTCCCCAGCCCGGAGTACTAGTGCTGGTAGAGGAGCCCCCTCAACTTCTGGCCGTGAAAAAGAGTAGAGATTCCAACACTCCCAGTGGGATGGAAGGCTTTGGGAAAGCCAGACATCCTTTTAAAGGGCTCATACAGTCAATCACCCTGGGTTCCAGCAGAGGGATGGTGACTCTGAGGATGTCACACACATATGGGGAGAGACTGAGTTGTGTAACTCGGGGCGAGGACTGGAGGGACAGTCCCCATTGTCCCGTGTGGGGCCTTCTTCCCATGCAGCCAGCAGGCAGGCACCATTTCCTCTGTTGATCCTGCCCCCACAGGGCAAATATGAAACTGATTAGCCTGGTGACCTCTGCGACTCTGCTGCTGACTCAGTGAGACCCTGCTTCACCCAGCTTGTGTACCGCAGGAGGCTGTATCAATGGTGAACCTTATGGCAGCAAGCAGATGGCTGCAGGTCTTGGTGTGACCTGGCTTTTTGTGGAGCTACCCCAGGCCTGGTACTGGTGGCAGCTGTTCTTGTTTTGCAACGTGGCCTCTCCCATGCACCTCCAGGTACAGCACAGGCAGCAGCCAACTGCAGATCGGTTTGTAGTTCCTACCAGGTACTCCCCAGTCGGTCACAGGCAGTGGCTGACCTGGGCCTGCACCAGAGCCCCTCCAAAAATACCCAGAACCAACATACTTGGAGTTTGGCTTCAGACCACAGCAGAGCACCACCCAATTAGCCCCACAGTGGCACACACAAAGGACAGTCTCAACAGGTAACAGATCTCACTGGGGAAAATCCTGTTCTGTGGGGTAAGCCCCCTGCACAGCAGCTCATAAGCTGTGAATGTAGCCAAACTCAACAGTCAATCAGCCTGAGGGTCAATCCCACGCACTGATGTGACCACAGTAACCAAGCCTCAACTATAACAGGAAGGCACACACAACCTACACAGGGAACATTCCTGGAGCAGTTGAGTGGGAGACTGTGCCACTGGGCCCCCTGGACACCTCCTACATATGGCCACGTGGCCAAGACTGGAGGACATAGCAGCCCTACCTAATGCATACATAGAGAGGTGGCCAAAATGAGGAAACAAAGAAATACATCCCAAATGAAAGAACAGGAGAAAACTCCAGAAAAAGAACTAAACAAAATGGAGACAAGCAACCTACCAGAGTTCAAACAATGCTTATAAAGATGCTTAAGGAACATAGTGAAAACTTCAACAAAAAGATAGCAAGCATAAAAAACGACATAGAAACCAGAAGTGAAGTATACAATAACTAAAATGAAGAATTCACTAGGATAAATCACCAGCAGACTAGATGAAGCAGAGGACCAAATCAGTGATTTGGAAGACAAGGTAGCAGAATGTACCCAGTAGGGACAGCAAAGAGAAAGAAAGAATAATAATAATAAAAAAACACGGGATAGTTTAAGAGTCCTCTGGGACAACACCAAGTATAACAGCATTCTCATCATAAGGATACCAGAAAGAGAAGAGAAAAAGCAAGGGACTGGGAACCCATTTGAAAAAATAATGACTGAAAATTTCCCTCACCTGGCAAAGGACATAGACAAACAACCCCATGAAGTGCAAATAGTCGCAAACAAGATGTACTGAAGCAGGCCCACACCGAGACACATTATAATTAAATTGGCAAAGGTTAAAGGCAAAGAATCCTAAAAGCAGCAAGAGAAAAGCAGTTAGTTACCTACAAGGGAGCCCCCATAAGATTGTCAGCTGATTTCTCAACAGAAACTTTGCAGGCCAGAAGGGATTTGCACAAAATAGTCCATGTGATGAAAAGCAAGGACATACAACCAAGATTACTCTACCCAACAAAGCTATTATTTAGAATCAAAGGACAGATAAAGTGCTTCCCAGACAAGAAAAAGTTAAATTGTTCATCAGCACCAAATCAGTATTACAAGGAATGTTACAGGGACTTCTTTAAGATAAAAAAAAAAAAAAAAAAAGATCAAAATTATGAATAATAAAATGACAATAGTACATATCTATCAACAATTACTTTCAATGTAAATGGATTAAATGCTCCACTCAAAAAACATAGAAGGGCTGAATAGACAAGAAAACAAGACCCTTACATATGCTGCCACAAGAGACTCATTTCAGATTGAAAAACACACATAGACGGAAAGTAAAGGGATGGAAAAAAAATTTCATGGAAATGAAAAAAACAAACAAAAAAAAGCTAGGGTAGCAATGCTTATAACAGACAAAACAGCCTTTAAAACAAAGGCTATAACAGGAGTCAAAGAAGGACCCAGTAATCCCACTTCTGGGTATTTATCTGAAGAAACCCAAAATTCCACTGTGAGGGGTGGCCAAGATGTGGAGGTAGCCTGGGTGTTCGTCAATAGAAGAATGGATAAAGAGGAGGTGGGACATGTATACAGTGGAATATTGCTTGGAAGGGAATGGATCAAATGGATCTGCGGCAGCATGGATGGACCTGGAGGGTATTGTGCTCAGTAGAATATGTCAGACAGTGAAAGACAGATGCAATGTGATTTCAGTTATATGTGGAATCTAAAGAACAAAATAAACAAACAAAACAGAAACAGACACATAGGTACTGAGAACATTTAGATGGTTGCCAGATGGGAGGGGAGGTTGCGGGGGAGAAAAGGGGGAAGGAATTAAGAAGTACAAACTGTGTTACAAAGTAGTCATGGGGATGTAGGGTATAGCATAAGGATTATAGTCAATAATATTGCAGTAATTATGTATGGTGTCAGATGGGTACTAGATTTATCAGGGTGATAGATGGGAGGGGGTTGGGGGCAGGGTGAAAAAGGTGAAGGGGTAAGTACAAATTGGTAGTTACAAAATAATCATGAGGCTGTAAAGTAAAGCATAGGGAATACAGTTAATAATATGGTAAAAACTATGCATAGTGCCAGGTGGGTACTAGACTCGTCAAGGGGATCACTTATTAAATTATATAAATGTCTAACCATACTGTACACCTGAAATTAATATAAAATAATACTGAATGTCAACTGTAACTGAAAAATTAAAAAGGGGGAGAAAGGTGAAGGGCAATAAGTGGCCCAAATTTCCAGGTATAAAACAAATAAGTCATGGGAATGTAATGTACAGCATAGGGAATATAGTCAATAATATAGTGATAGCGTGGTACAGTGTCTGATGGTTGCTGGACTCATCACGGGGATCACTTCTTTAGGTCTATAAATGTTGAATAACTATTGTATACACCTGAAGCTAATATAAGATTGTATCTAACTATGTTTTTAATAAAAATTTAAAAATTTTTGCAGAACAATGTCTATCCATGTTACATGTAACATGCTCTGACCTCTTCTATTCCTCTCTATTCTATTTCATTAAAGGTACCTAAATTGAAATCTATTTCAATTCTTCAATAGTTGACAAACTATATTTTGAAAAAGGCTGCATTAGAGAAAATTTTGTGCATGGTAACGTGTAAAAGAATGTTAACCGGGCACTGTTTGAAATAAAAATAACTAAACATGACAATTATTGAGGAATATTCACACGGTGGAACACTACATCGTAGTTCAGATGGATAAACTAGAGCTCTGTGTAGCAACAGAATGCTGGATGAAAAAAAGCCAGTTGCTGAAGCGTATTTACAGTGTGATGCTATTTATAAAGTTTTAAAACATGAAAAACATGTTGTTTATGGATATGCACATATGTAGTAAAAGTCTACAACATGCATAAAAATGCTGAACATGGAACTCAGGATTATGGCTTTCCCTGGAGAGAGGGAGGAAGAAGAAAAAGGAGGGGCGAAAGGGGACTGTGTCGTAAGGTTTTCTTGTTTCTTAACTTTGTTCTTATACGTTATTTATTCTTTACTCTTCTGGGGTTGTCAAACTACCACCCAGAGCCAAATCTGTTTTTGGATGACGTGGGAGCTAAGAATGGAATTTACATTTCTCAATTGTTGAAAAAAATTCAAAGAATAACAAAATGTCATGACATGTGAAAATTATATAAAATTCAGATTTTCATGTCTACCAATACAGTTTTGTTGGAACACAGCCACACTAGTTTATTTTCATATTGTCTATAGTTGCTTTCATGTGACAACAGCAGAGTTGAGTAGTTGTAACAGACATTGTATGGCTTGCCAAGTCAAAAATATTTACAATCTGTCTCTTTATAGAAAAAGTTTGCCAGCCCCTGGTTTATTGTATGACATATATTTCATAATAATTTTAAAAATGGTAACATTAAAAAGAAATTCCAGAAATAAAAAGATGTATAATTCAACCACCTAAAAAATTTGCTTAGTTTTTTCCTGTTTTCTTGTAGTCTTTGATAAAAGCTATATATTTTTATTGAAATCAGGCAAAGACATTGCACATTCTGCTCCCCCACCCTTGTACATCAGTTCATAAGCTTTTTTGTTGTGCTATGGTAGCATTCGAATTTGCACATTTTAATGGCATGGCATGGTTTAGGTTTACAAACCATACAGCATAACTTGTGTAACACCCTCCTCATGTTTACACCTTTATGTTCTTTTCATTCTCCCTTATTTTTATTGCTTACAAAGCAGGGAACATCTTTGCACGCAGAGCTTCGCCCCCCGTGACTTATTTTCTTAAAGTAAATTCTTAGGAAAGAAATTCACAATCTTCCCTCCCCCCAACTCTAACAACTCTCTCCTTCCTCTCTCAACTCTAATAACCGTTTGCTTCTTCAGTCTTTATGCTTATCCCTTTGCCTTCTATCACACAAGCGATCCATCTCATTTGGCTCTTTCTAGTGGTTGCTTAGGTACCAAAAAAGCTCTCTTGCTCTTACATCCCAGCTTGGCCTTACCACCCCTATGGTGGTCCAACATTCGACAGTGCATTGTGAGGGCTGCTTCTTGCTCTAACTTCTTAACCCTTCCTCTCATGACAGGGTCCACTCCACTCCCTGGCTGAGGTTAAAGTCTGCCCGTGTTCTGTTGGTAATGAAGTCCAAAGGCTTTTTTTTCTCAATTTCTATGTTCCCCATGGAAATACTGCTCTGGAATTTCCTCTCTATTGTTCTTCCTCTCCTCTCTCCTCTCCCCTCTCCTCCCCTCTCTTCCCCTCCCCTCTCCTCTCTCTTCTCCTCTCTCTCTTACATGTCTCAGGGTTATCTCTTCCATAGAACCTTCTCTAAGGATTGGGATATACCCACCTTTTTTGAGTCCACATTCAACCCATGCATAGCTCATTCCCTTAACTCTACTTGGCCCTAATCTACGTTGTTTTACTCTCCTTTGAATGACTATCAAGTTAAGGAATGAAAAGTAAAAACTTGCAGGCAGACCACATTGAGAGCCTTCTACTTAAAGTTTCAAGATAATCAAACCTTGAGATAAATTCAAGGATCGCAGGCCACACTGTCCTGGTAACAGAAGATCTACAAGGTGAGGCCCTCAGATTAGCAGCTTCAGTGTCACCTGGGAGCTGGTGAGAAACGCATCACCGTAGGCCCCACCTCAGACCTACTGAATCAGCATCTAGGCTTTTCACATGATCTCCAGGTGGTTCACATGTACATTAAAGCATGAGAAGCACTGGTCTAGTGGACCAGCGAGTGTCTGCCACTATAGCCTCCATCAAAAGTGCCCTAAGGATCCCTTGGGAACCTCAAAATAATGATATATACCTGTAATGGGGCAAAATTTGGTGTAAGGGTAATTAATCTGGCTGCCACAGTTACCTCCCCTTTGATGGACAGGGTTGATGCAGCTGATCTCTTGGACAGATGGGCAGCTTCCTTCCCGTATCATTCTAGGTATCAGTTCATTCCTTTGAAGCTGCAAAAGGGTTTGAAGAGGACAACCTTTCCCAAGAAAGGAAGACTGTTCTTCAACCAAGAGTACAGGCAAACATACGGAATCTTTGGTAAAGTGGAAGCATCCTAATGAGGTTTAGAAAATGTTTTCTATCATCTTTTCCAACAAAAAATGTGTACGAACAACATAGAACCAAAAGACAACAATAGTTTAGAGTCTTTAATCTCTCAGTTAACCACCTACCACGTGCCAAGCACTCTTCTAGATGCTGGGGTTATAGCACAGAACAAAACAGACAAAATCCCTGCCTTAGTGAAGTGTACATTCTGGAGGATGGAGATGGACAACAAAATAAGTAAGTAACATAGTAGGCAGTGATAGTACTTTAAAGAAAACTAGAGTGATGGAGCCTGCTAAATAAATCTTAAATAAGATGATGGTCAGGGAAGGCCTCCCTAAATTGAAGACATGTGGGAATGTACCTGAATGAAATGAAGGAGCAAGTCATCTAGATACTTGGGAAAAGTGAATTCCAAACAGAGGAAATTGCTAATGCAAAGGCCTTGAGATAGGAACATGCTTGGATTGTTCAAGGAACATCAAAAACGCCAATAAGTGTGGTTGGAGCAGATTAAGCAAGGAAGAGAGTGGGACCAAATCATGCAAGGTCTTTAAGGAGCTTAGGTGTTATGTCAAGTGTGATGGAGCCATTTCAAGATATTGAGCAGAGGAGTGATGTCTGACTGACATTTTAAAAGGCTCTCTCCGGCTGCTGTGGAGGGAATACACTCTAAGAGGGCAGGAGTAGAAGCGGGAGGCTTAATAGGAGGCTGCTGTAAGGATGTTGGTTGGTTTAGATTTGGGTGGTCATGGTGGTGGTGGTGGTGAGAAACGTCCCAACCATCTCAACTTCCCTGATAAAGACTATTTAATAAGTTATCACCAGACAACTGGAGTGAATTTTTAAAGTCTTGGATGGGAAACTGGCTTAGATGTAGAAAAGCAAGAATAGGGATAACAGGGCTCCTTTGGGTAGAACGGTGTTAACAGTATCCCCTGGAATCAGGGTTATTTAACATTTAATAAACAATGAAGAAAAAAGGAACACTTTGAGACATTTCTAAGTACACAAACTATACTCTGCTTGCCACATGTGAAATAGCAAGTTAATAGGGAGCTCTTCTGGAACATTTCTGAAGCTCTGTGAATAGGCTGGAAAGAGACAGGTGACTTGCCACATGGACAAGGGTAGGACAGCTCCTATAGGGAGAAATAACTCTGATGATACCTTTAAGATAATGACTTTGAATTGCCAGTATCCACTGAAGAAAGGATCTAGAAGTCACTGTAGATCATTTCTTCAAGACATCAGCTTTTATAAAGTCCAAAATGGCAGCAAAAGTTCTGGCTGTCCAGAATAAAGACAAAACATCAGCTTCAGCAAAACCTCAGGAAACCCCTCTTGGAGCTCAGTGTGCAGTGCTGGTCACTGTATCCTAAGGAAAAAAAAAAGAAAAACAGCCAAAGAAAGGCAGCTAAAATGTTTAAAAGATGAGAATAAACAGATAAGAGGTGCTTTTGTTTGATGGATTAAATGCTCATAAAGGTGAGACAAGATAAGATGAAAATCTATAAAAGCACAAAAGGTCCAGAGAAAGTAAAAACAGCTCTTTTCACAATCCCATGATTGTGAAATTAGGGGGCAAAAGAAGCTTCAAAATGGGGGTAATATCTATGTAGAAAGAGGCCACTGGAAGGCATATAAAAAATGTCCTTTAGACAAGGAATCCTTTAAGTATTCTCCAATATGTGAAAAGACATGTGGTAGCAGTAAACAAGCCACCTCAACAGTCCTTTGTTGGGATGGAAACTATTCTGACTGGTGTGTGCTTTCTGCCCACGCCCCTCATCACTGGTGTACAGCCACAGAAACTGAAAAAGAGCAAAAAACACTGACGAGACATTCAAAGGATTCAAAATGCTAATATTAAATCTCATTCTGGATTTAAAACTAGATTGAAAATAAAGTCAAGGGTGAAAAACTGATAATAGATTAATAAGAGAAATTAAGTCTGTTTGGGTTTATATCCTTACTCTTTGTGATTCACGTCATGGAGATATATTCATGCGTCCTCGCAAGAAACATTACTTGGTCTGAATTGGATGAATACTTTGTCAGCATCTGGGTTCTGGTCAGAAAGTGACAGTTATTAGATGAAACAGGGATTCAGGGGTGTCCAAACTGCGGCCCACGGGCCAAGTGTGGCCCAGGATCCATTGTTAATTGGCCCGCAACAAATTCCAAAAATATATTTAGTTTACTTAAATAAACCAGGTGAGGCAATACGTACTTCACCTCGAGTGAGTGGCCCGGCTGTGTGTGTATTTTACTGCATATGGCCCTTGGTGAAAACCGTTGAAAAAAGTTTGGACACCCCTGGATTAGATCATTTGAACTTCACCCACAGCACAGGTCCTTCAATAGTGTTCAATGAACAGAGGAGAAGAAGATTCTCATGAACCAACCGTTACTCACGTGTTGAACAGTCAGCAACCATACGCTATCCAACCGTATTGATCTTCCTTCACAGATTAAAATATATATATATATATCGGGGTCCGAACCGAAAGGGAAACGGAGGGTAATAACCAGTGTCACTGAGCTGGGTGGGAGATTTTAAAATGGGCTGCAAATAACACATGGGACCTCATTTTTAGGTCAAGATTTACGTATATAAATAAATACATATGCTTTCTCTTCCCCAAAAATATTAGACTCCAGAACCTCATTCCCTCCAAAGAAAACTGTACCCTTTCCTCTTCCCATAGGTCCTTCACCTGCTTCTTCCAGGTTAAGGAACCTTCAGTCCCGCCTCCCTGCGGGTCCGAGCTCCGCCTTCCCGGTCCACCTGTGCGCCCAGCCCCTGACGTCACCGTTCGGCTTCAGCGGCTTGCAGGATTCCGGCTCCTGATTGGTTCGTCCGACCACGGCCTGGCAGTCCACCAATGGCAGCGGCGCTGGGTGGGGAGGTGCCCATATCCAAGATGGCGGTCCCAGCACCTAGGAGCGGGTGACCGGCAGCGGGGGAAGTGGCCTGGGTTGGCCCTCCGATTGTGGGGTCCTGGGGGCATCTCGCCGAGTACCCCCTGGCCCGCCTACAAGGCCTTCCCCGGGCCAGAGCAATGGCTGCCGAGAACAGCAAGCAGTTTTGGAAGAGGAGCGCCAAGCTGCCGGGGAGGTGAGCCCAGGAGCTGAGAGGAGGAAGAGGGGATTGGACCAAACCCTTCCGGATCCGAAGCCCTAAATCTCGCGGGCCTGGAGCTCCGCCGACCCCGGCGGGCTGGTTTGGGCAACGTGGGCTGGGGGAGCTGGGGCTGCCTGGTGGCGGCAGGGAAGCTGTCAGGATGAGGCGCAGGCAGCAGGGTTTGGGGACGGCTGGTTGTGGGAGCAGCCCCGGGTCTGGGGGTGGAGGGCTCTGGAGGGGCTGCCCTCAGCCAGACGGTGGCCGGAGTCCGGGCGTAAAAGACCCTGGAGTGGGATGAGTAGCCTGTGTCCGTCCTGGATTAGGAGGGTCAGCCCTGGAACTGCTTCTCACGTTAAAGAGAACTCTCTCTTGGGGGGGGGGTTGTCTCCCCCACACACAGGTGGTTGTTTGGACAAGGATGGCCCCTTCCCCTGCTCCTCCAGCTCTGCACGTAGGAACCTTTTTCCTGGATTCCAGCAAGGTTCTGCTGGGAGCTTGGGACCCTCTGCAGGGGGACAGGAGAAATGAGGAAAAGTCTCAGGCCTGACCTTACTTCATCTTCAGTTGGCCTTTTCCCATTAGGAATTATTACAGGGTGACCCAAGAATTGAGGTTATTTCTTTAATCTTTTCTAAGGATTTATTCAACCCCAAGTAACCCTTTACCCTCCTGCGTTGTATCGTTCTACTAAATTTTTTCGTTGTTCAGTTGATGGGTTGGAGAGCAGACCTTCTAAGCTACTTTTTTTTTCCTTTTTGATGTATGTTGAGACCCTTAACAATTGTACATCCTTCCATCTGCTGTTGGTTTACAGTTTCAATTTGTTTTGGGCAGAGTCCTGAGATGTATAAGGAGGAGTGAAGGTTCCGTCGTGAATTTAAGATTTCTGACAGCCATAGTCTGCTTGGTGATGAAATTCATGTGGGTTCCCCCACGTGCTACCTTTCCTCATTGATTGGGGTCTTTTCTTTCTGGGATAATCCTTTGAACTTGTGACCTTTTTTTTTTTTTTTTCCAATAGCAAGAGAGAAAGGGTCAATGGTGGCTATATAGCAGACTTATTTTATTTAGGATCCTATCAGACATATGGAGAATGGTGGGACTCAGCTACTAGTGACACAGTATTAAAATAATGCAAGGGAATGCAGAGATAGCTTCAGATGAAAGTGCTGTGGAATTACAGTGTTAATGTCAGTGCTAATGACTTCTATGTTTTTAGATAAGCACCACTTCCTGCCAACTGATTCCTTTTCCTTCCTGGTCTAGTGAGCTCTCCAGTCTCACTAACTGTTGTTCTCTGGGGTTTTCCATAGTGAGATCATTAAATGTTGACATCCTAAGGTTATAATCAGAATCAATGGGAGAACTGTTAAATCAGGAAGCAATAGATGAGATGTGGGACATGGCACGGTCTTTTGTGCCTGCTGAGTGCTAGTTGTTATTAACAATCTTTCGTTTTGTGTGTTTCCTATTTTGGACTATAGGAGCAGTCACCTTTTTTCAAGGCACTATTTTTGCAAGATAGAAAGAGGAGTCTTTTCAGTTTTCTCAAGTTTCTGGCTTCCTTTTTCATTTTGAAGAGGAATATAGAGGGATAGAGGAGAGATCATTTCAGTTCAGAAAGACTTGGGTTATTATTTGGACCCTTTTACCTGTGTGATTAAGGACAAATGGTTTGCTCAATTTCTCGAGGCTTCAATTTCCTGATCTATGAAATGAGGATAAAAATACTTTCCTCAGGGTTACTGTGAGGACTTAATTTAACATCCTATTTGTAAAGAACCAAGGACAGTATTTATTTAGTACATTATGGTTGCTCATTATATACTAGTAATTAGTATATTCTTACTAATTATTCTTACTACTATTATTCTTAATACTACTATTATTCTTACTACTAATTATTCTTAATACTACTATTATTCTTAAAGCAAATAAATAAACCTTTACTCAGATCCTTACCCTGGTGCTGGGTATTTATGTTCATTGTTTATCTTGAGACATCAAAGTGTTGCCATGATTGACAGTAGTTTTTATACCTTGCTTGTTGAGAGGAAGTATTGTTTAGTTATGTGTTTTTAGCAGGGAAGCCTCCAGGATCCCCTGGTTATGGGGACAACTAGTTTTAGATCGTAAGTGCTTTGATTTAAGGAAAACGTTAGGGCATTTTCTCAAGAATATAATTTTTGCACTTGTACTCTTTCTGTTTTAGTGAAGAAACACTTTCTCCTGGGTGGGGAAAGACATAGACAACTGTGTTTAGGCCCCTTGCAACCTAAAAGTGACACTAGTTTACTTTTCTTTGCGAACTGAAAGGTAAAAATTCAAAGCAATCTCAGGTTACTTTCAGTTGCTTTGATCGTTATCCAGCAACCTTAATGACAAACAAATAGGAATTTTACTTAGTAAAATAGCCTAAGTTCACAATGAATTAAACAGTTTTTTTAAAAAACAACCGCTTTATTGAGATGTAATTCACATACCATAAAAATTCACCCACTATTCAGTGGTGTTTAGTGTATGCATCTAGAGTATGATGTTTTGTACAACCATCTCCACTAATTTCAGTACATTTTTGTCACCCCAAAAAGAAACCTCATATCCATTGGTAGTCACCCTTCATCCCTCCCCACCATCCTCAGCCCCTGGAAACCACTAATCTTCCTGTTTCTATGGATTTACCTTCTGGACATTTCTTATAAATGGAGTACTGTGATATGAGGCCTTTTCTGGATTCTTTTATTAAACATGATGTTTTCAAGGCTCATTCGTATCACTATTTTATTCCTTATTATGGCTAAATAATATATGGTTGTACCTCATTTTGTTTATCCATTCGTTAGTTGATGGACATTTACATTGTTTCCACTTTTTGGCTATTATGAATACTGCTATGAAATTCATGTGAAGGTTTTTGTGTGGATGTATGTTTTCCATTCTTTTGAGTATCTGTAGGAGTGGAATGGCTGGGTCATACGGTAACTTGGTGGAATTAAACATCTTTTTAATGATATCTCAGTCATATGCGTCCATAAGAGCCCTATGTACTTAATGCATCACATGGTCCTTGTGTGGATGCCCAGGAAGATGGGAGGCAATATGTACCATGTGGTTAAGAATCAGGCTTCGGAAACTTGCAGCTAATAGATAAGTCAGTCCTGGAGATCTTACGCACAGCGTAGTGATTATAGCCAACAGCACTACATTATCAACTTCAAAGTTGCTAGGAGACCAAATCTTAATAGTTGTCACCAGAACAAAGAAATTATAATTATGTGATGTGATGGAGGTGTTAGCTAACCCTTTGGTGGTAATAAATTGCAATAGATAAGTGTATCAGGCCAACACATTGTACACCTTAAACTTTCACAATGTTTGTCAATTGTATCTGAACTAATAATTTTAAAAAAGGTGAAGGCTTTGGAACCTGACTGCCTGGGTTAAAATCCCAACTCTGCCCTTTATAGCTGTGTGACCTTGGGCAAGTTACTTAACCTCTCTGTTCCTCAGTCTCCTCATCTGTAAAATGGGGACAGAGTGATTACCCCATGAAGCTATTTTGAGGGTTAAATGAGATAATGCATAGAAAGTACAGAAGAGGTGATCAATAATAGTAGCTGTTATGAAAATGATAGTTGTAATTCAGGTGTTCTTTAGCAGTGAGGAGTATGATTTTGAACAGTCTCAAACTTCAGTAAGTACCCTGGAGGGCTCATTAAAACACAGATTACCAGACCTCCAGGGTTTCTGATTCAATAGGTCTAAGGGGGACCTGAGAAGTTGAGCTCTAAGAAGTTCCCAAGTGATACTGCAGCTGCTAATCTCGGGGCTGCACGTTGAGAACCACTAAGAAATGCCCCTAATTATACTGAAAGAAACCTGATCCGGTGCTGGGGGCTTTTGCCACATGGATCATGAATAATTAATACATTTCACACTCAACATGTCAAAACAGAACTCTTGGATTCTACATCTGCCCACTCCTGCAAAACTATTCTTCCCATCTCACTTAATGGTCCCACCATTCACCAAGTTCCACAGACCCCAAATCCTAAGCTTTGATTCTTCTCTTTCCCTTCCTGCCACATCCAATTCATCAGCAAGTCCTGTTGGCTCATCAAATCAATCCCAAATCTGAGCTGCTCTCACCATTTCTTTTTTCTCCCCGTCCCCCACTCTGGTTCAAGCCATTATTTCTAGTGTTTCTCAGTCTAGTTGTGTAGGACACAGCCCCCTGGCCCATGCTGGTATTATGAGCCTTGCGCTCCCCCCAGGCTGAGGCAGTCGGTCACTGGTCGTTGGTCAGCAGCTCACGGCAGCTCTCGCCAGCTCTCACCAGCTGCCGGCCACTCACGCTGGCCACCGGCTGCTCCTGGCAGCACCCAGTAGCCCAAGCTGACCTCCTGTTGCTCAAGGCAGCCCAACTCCAGGGAGAGCTGTTGTTCACAATCTCAGCTGTAGAGGGCGCAGCTCATGGGCCCATGTGGGACTTGACTGGCGACCTCAGTGTTAGGAGCACAGCGCTCCAACTGCCTGAACCACCAGGCTGTCACCATTTGTACCCTATTGTGGATCAAACTGTCCTCTCTTGTCTGGACAACTGCTGTAGCCTTCCTGCTTCTCTTCTTGCCCCTCTTACAGACCTCCTATTTGTAGTTAGAATAAAATCCAAACTCTCTTGAGTCTTTCAGGCCCTTCATGGTTGGAAAGATAGGCCAAGTTATGGACTTTTATCTTCATCTCAAGAGCAGTGAAATGCCATCAGAAGGTGGATGGGGGCTGTGACACGATTGGATTTGCGTTTATAAAACTATCATCCTGGCTGCCCTGAGGAAAATGGCTTGGACCAGTGTTTTCAACAGTTAGGGGTGGGACACACAGTGGGTGTTTTGGGTGAGTTAATCCTGGGTTGTACTGGACTGTAGGACATAAATATCCCTGGCCCTTGCCCACTGAATGTCGGGAAGGCCCACCAGTTATGGGGACACACACCCCGTCCCCCACTTACATGTTTCCAAACACTCCAGCTCCCCCCACCCCACCCCTGACTCTCACCCCCTCCCGCACCCCTGCTGGGAATCAGAGTGAGTCTAGTTAAGGGGCAACTGCAGTCAGTGGGGCAGAGGACACGATGGCTTGGATTAAGGCGATGGCAGTGGTCCGTAGAGGTCACGTCTGAGAGGACCTGCAGGACTTGACCGTCATTGGATTTGGGGAGTGAGGGAGAGGAGGTGCCGAGGAGGTGTGACTCCCAGGTTTCTGGCTGAGGTGCTCAAGGGAGATTGTGGTGTGATGGTCTCAGAGAACAAGCCCGATTTTAGGGCAAAGTACGTAAATACTCCGCGCTCAATCTCCTTATCTGTGAGGTGAGAGGTTTGGATTAAGGCTCTTACCAGTTCTGAAGCTGAGTGTTACGTTTAAACTTACCAACTCCAGCTCGTGTCACTGGATATTTCTCCTGCTCTGTCACTCACACCAGGCAGGATTCATAGGTAAAAGCAGATGACGGGGTGGGGGTGGTGGTGGGGGTGGCGGCAGGTGGGCTTTTCTGTCTTGTGCTTTGGAAAGCGGTGACTTGCTGGCCTGCTGACCATCTGAGTGTCATGAAATTGTAGGACGGTAGACTCGGCGCTAAGACCCCTGCACGGGGGAAGCTGAGGGCACAGGGGAGGTGACTGGCCACAAATCACACTGCAGATTTCCTGACTCCTGGTCCATCCGGGCTCTCTCCACTGCTGCTTCCCCTTCCCTCCGTCTGTGCTGAGGTTAAGACGCCCTCTGCCAAAGCACCTCATCCACTCCAAGGGTGTGGACACTTCCGGTGAAAAGATGTGGATGAGACGTGAAATAGGAGAGACACCTGTGAGCCAAGGCCCGGCTCGTACCCACGTTCTCATTTCCAGTCTTTCTGGGAAGGACTTTTCCCTCTTTTTACGCAAAAATGTTTGTTAAATTTGAGGAACTCTGTTTAGCGTTCAATGAAGTTGAGAAAAGTGTCTAATCACTTGAATCACGTAGGAGGCTTCTGTCACTTTGGTCATTTTCATAACATTAATGAACCTGATAGTAGACTCTGTGTCATGGTCCCAGCCTATCTGGGCGGATACATTACTACCTGTTCTTAGCTTGGAAATGTGTGACTGATAAAGTAAGTGACTAGAAGATATTAAATGATCACCGGAACCCCGCACACCCCGCTTCTGGAAGACTTCCATCCCGTGAGTGTGTGACCCTGAATCAGTTGTCAGCACGTTTGGTTTTCAGTCGGATCGCTCTGTGCCCTTATTGGCTGTAGCTCCTCTGTCAGCACCAAGCAAACACCTGTGGGTTTTCCCTACCAAGGTGTTTGCACTGTTCCAACTACATGACCCAGCTGTGCCAGTGCGTTCTGTGGTGTCAGTTTTATTAAAGAGAATAATGGAGGTTGCCCAGGATTTTTGCTCCTTTTTGTCTTGGTTGCAGCCCATCCTGTGGCATTTTCTCTGTGTCTGCGGTGTGATTTCTCTGCGCTGCAGCGTGTTTGCCTCTGGTTTTAGGTCTCTCTGAACAAGAGTCTGCTTAAAACAGAGGCCTGAGTTTTGTGCAGTTCCAATCTTCACTCAGTAAGTGTTGTTTAGGTGCCTGTTGGTGTACGTCGTGCTCTGCCAGGTGGTGAGGGGACTACAGAAAAAGACGTGCCCCAGCCCTGCTCTTTAGAAGCTGGAAATTGGCTTTGCAGGTGGCTTCCTGGTGAGGATGCTGTGTATTATTGACCTTCAGAAAAACGTAAAAGTGGAGCTGGGTGAAAACATTGTTGAGTGATCAAAGCAAGATACAGAACGGTATGTCTAGTGTGCAATCTTTTATGTAAAGTTTTTAAACATAAGAAAGCACTGTGTGTTGTTTATGGACACATGCGTACAAGTAAAAGTATGAAAACAGATGGGAGGATTTCATACCCAGTTCAGGATAGTGGTTGTTTCTTGAGGGGAAAGGGAAACAGGATCCCAGGATGCACTGGGACTTCTGTCGTCTCTCTAATGCTTTATTTTCTTAAGAAAAGAAATGTGGCAAATGTTAGCATTTGTTAGATCAGAGTGATGGGTTCATAGATGTGTGTTGTATTTTTCTCTGTACTTTTTTTTGTGTTAGAAAATGTGAATTAAATGGTTTCTATACTTTTTTGCAGCTAATATTTTTAAAATTTATGTTGGAGACATCAGTCACCAGCCATGGAATTAAGTAATATTTAAAGTAGCATTTATGGTTTAGAGTCAGAATAAGTCATATATACAGTGTGATGCCATTTATATAAAGTTTTTAAAACATACAAAACAATACTATATAAATTGGTCAGGGATATATACCTAGGAAATAAAAACTTAAAAACAAAAATGACGGTGAAAAATGCCAGATTCAATAACATGGCTTTCTAGGAAGGGAGGGAGGGGGTTCCACTCCGTAATGTCTTATTTCTTGTGCAGGTGATGAACATAAAGAGCCTTATATTATGATCTAAATATAGTTCAATTTTTTTAATAGTTTATTTTTAAAAAGCAACATAAGCCCTGATTTGTGTATTTTAGGGAATCAGAGAGGGCATGAGTTAGTGGGCGCTGGGTGTGGGGTCAGAGAAAGTCTCATGGTGGGAGACTGGGGGGGTGTGGAATGTGAGGGGAATGTTTCAGGATGGACACGATTTTGCAAAGGGGGTAGTGAGAAGAGCCTGATACGTGTGTTTGGAAGGTGGAATGGAGACCAGGCTGCTGGAGCGTTGAGTTTGGGTTTGGCGGGTAAAGATGTTACAGGCTGATGGGTCAGTTATAAGTGCCGGGAAATTGAGCACTTCAGTCGCCAGGCTCGTAGTTTATCGTTGTTTAGTCTCTGTGATCATCTCAGTTTCTCATCCTTTTCTAACTTCTTGCCTGTCCTTTCTGAGATTCAATAAACTGATTAATTATACAAAATGTTCCAGGTACAAAAACAGCATAGTTTGGTTCAAGAATATGTTAACAAATTCTGTTTGGGTTCTGATACCTTTGCTGATAAAATCCATCATTTGGCCTTTCTGGCTATGCGAGCACGTTGGGCTGACATTTTTAAAAGAAACAGTTTACCATGATTTTAAATTCTCTTTCCTGGATAGTAATTGATGGCCTTTGGCGCTTAGGCTTGCACAGTTAGGACAGCTTTTTGTCTGCATGGGTTACTGGCCAGTGCTAATCTTTCTTCTAAGGAGAGAATCTAAGGGTCCCCTCTTATTTTTCTACCCCATCACCTTACTTAACTGGCCTGTTGCGATCTTCCTGCAATTTATCCTCTGATGTTTATATTTTACTACAAAGAGAGTTGTGAACTTGCAGACTTCAACTGTACTCGTCTTAGAGTATTTACAAACATTAAAATATCCATCAGTGGCCCTTTTGGTGTTTTTGTTTGTGTTTTAATTTATATCTCTAAGCATTTCCACTGTAAGCCAAACTTATCCATTATTCTTTGATACTTCTTATTTTCTCTCTCCTTTCCTTTGCCTAAGAAACTCTGTAAACACATTCAAGTAGTATTGTTTGTATTTCTGTAGTTGTATATATAATGGTTTGTTTACAAATTACTTAACAACCTTCCAGAGCAACTTAGGGAGGAGAGATTTTCTATCTAGAAAGGCAGGGATCGTATTCATAACTAAAGATCTGTACATGGGAACATTCCCTCTGGAATCTTATTAATAGTACAAGTCAGTGTGAAAATGATTGAATTCGCTACATTTTTATTCAAAAGCAACATAGGGTCACATCTGTTATGTCAAATAAGTGCTTGGTAAAGTTGTTCTATTTTCTAAATGTTGGGTAAGGAATAAATGACAAAAATGAGGGGAAAAAGAAACCAACGTTTCTCGGGCACTGAGTGAGTGCTCGGCACTGAGCGCGTGCTGGGTACTGAGCGTGTGCTGGGTACTGAGCGTGTGCTGGGCACTGAGCGCGTGCTGGGCACTGAGCGCGTGCTGGGTACTGAGCGTGTGTTGGCACTGAGCGTGTGCTGGGCACTGAGCGCGTGCTGGGCACTGAGCGTGTGCTGGGTACTGAGCGTGTGCTGGGCACTGAGCGTGTGCTGGGTACTGAGCGTGTGCTGGGCACTGAGCGTGTGCTGGGGAGCATTGTAGCGTTGGCAAATCTACCTCACTGCTGCTGGTGTTATCCCGCACCAGGAATTGTGTGAAAGGGGCTTTTACACATTGTCCCATTGAATCCTCCCACCCTGCTTAAGATTGCCTAATTCATTTCTTGCAAAGGTGATACATGTGCATGACACTAATTGAGAAAGGTACGAAAAGGTTTGCTGTGAAAACTAAGTCTCTTTGCCACCAGGTCCTTGAGTCCTCCATTTCCTCTTCCAAACCACTGCTACTGGTGTTTTGTGTATCCTTTCAGAGGTACTTTATACATAGACCTAATTATGTGTGAATATATGGATATGTTTTATTTTAAAGTTTTTTACAGAAATGGTGGCATATTACACATACAGTTCTCCATCTTTTTTCAATAAATGTTTAGTTTGTTTTTTTGTCAATGCATATAGAACTGCCTCATTCTTTTTAACAGATGTACTCTAATTTATTTAACTAGTCCCCTGTTGATAATAATTCTTTGTCTTTTAGTAGGTAAGTTCAGCCCATTTATATTTACTGGAATGATTGATATATTTGGTCTTAGTTCTATTTTTAATATTTTCTTTAAAAATAATCTTTCAGTATAAGGACTGACCTTGCTTTGGGAGGTGTATATTCTGATAATTTGGCAGGCTTATCCTCTGATTCTAGTGATTGTGTTTATAATATAACTTTATACCATATTTCTTCAGAAAATAATCTATTGACTCCCTACCATGAGCAATGATGAAATTAGTAGTTATATTTCCTGCCCCCTCACCTCCTGCTTTTGCTGATTATTTTATTTTTCTTAGTTTTATTTTATATCTTAAAACATACTTATGCCTCTATTACTTGAGCTATCAGCCTTAAAGATCTTTTTTCAGCCTGGCCAGTAAAAGATGAACTCAGCGTACATACTCGTTCGTCGACTTTTCCTCCATCCCATTTTAATATTTGCCAGTTACATTGTTTTCACATTTTCTTCTGCAACCATAAAGCCTCAAATTTAAGACTTAGTCTTAAGGTTAAATTAATTAAACGTTCTCCACCAGTCGTTTAGCCATAATTTCTACATTTGTCTCATTGTTAATTGCAGTTTTTCCTCTAGTAGTTTCTTCAGTAAGGAGTTAAGGAAACCGTATTCCCTGAGCTCTTATATGTCGAAATCTGTTTTTCTGTCACCTTTGTACTTGAACAACAGTTTGGCTTGATATGTAGTTATTCGTGGATCACTTTTGTGTGTGTGTGAACTATTCCAGAAAAGGACATGAAACAATTGTGTGGTATGAGAGCTTGATGAATAATCACAAAGTGAACACCCCAGAAATGAGCACCCCACAATCCACCTTGTGTCTGTTCTCTATCACCCTACCTCCTTCCCTCAAGACAACCACGTTCTTTATGTTAATCACTCTGCTTTCTTTATGATATTGCCACTATGGATGCGTCCTAAACAATACAAATCATTTTTCCAGTGTTTGAAGAGTATATAAATAGAATTATACAGTATTTACTCTTTTATCCTTTGTTTTTTGCTCAATGTGACATTTGTAACATTCATTCACATTGTTACTTGCAGCCTTCACAATTTCCGTTGCTGTGTGATAGTGTATTATATGAACATATTACAGTTTATTTCTCTGTTGATGGACTCTTGGGTTATTTCTATTTTGGGGCTAAAAGAAACCATGATGGTATGAATCGTTTTATATATGTCTCCTGGTACAGATATGTGTGTATTTTTCTTCAGATATAGACTTGGGAGTGAATATACTGGGTCTTAGGGTATACACATTTCGTTCTTCCTAGATATGGCCAAACTGTTGTTGTTTTTTAATTTTTTTATTGGGGAACATTGGGGAACAGTGTGTTTTACAGGACCCATCAGCGCCAAGTGGTTGGCCTTCAATCTAGTTGTGGAGGGCGCAGCTCAGCTCCAAGTCCAGTCGCCTTTGTCAATCTTTAGTTGCGGGGGACGCCGCTGACCATCCAATGTGAGAACTGAACCTGCACCTCGTGCTCTAACCAACTGAGCCATCCAGCCGCCCCAAACTGGTTTTTGAAGTGGGTTGTATCACTTTATACCCCGCCAGCCACGTGTGAGAGTTCCTCGGTTGATGTGTAGTGTTGCTTCATTGCCTTTTAGCCCAAGCGATCCTTTGGGGTAGGTGATATTTCCATTTGACAGTTAAGAAAACAGGTTCAAAGTGGTCAAGTATTTAGTGCAAGTTTATAGAGGTAGTGGATGGCAGAACCGGCATTCGAACTCTGCTCTCTCTAGCTCTAAAGGCCGTTACCTTTCCATGCTGCCTTCGTTACAGATACAACCTCCTGACGTAAGGTATGTAAGGCACTGAAACCTCACCAGGGAAGATGAACACGCTCAAAGACTTTTTTTAAAATAGCCGTTTGCTATCTTTTGGGGATGGATTGGATTTAGTTGTTCTTGGAGGGGACCTGTTTCTCAATCCTTCCAAATCTGTGGTGTAGATGGTACTCATCCAACATATTTAGCGTCCTGACAGCTTCCTTTGTTCTGCTTTTAGCATCCAGCCTGTGTACGGAGCACAGCACCCGCCTCTGGACCCTCGGCTCACCAAAAAGTAAGTCAAGATGTTTTCCTTTCATGCAGGTACTTCTTCCATCACCCCCAAATCCTCCCCTACTTTGTTGAAATGACAGTTTCCACTGTGATCTTTTCTAGCTTCTCCTCTGGTCTCTTTTGGATCAAAAGATGAGCAATCTTACCTCTAAACAGTCTGTTACTAAGTGAGAAATTAATTCACTTCCAATATTTTTTCCCTACTTTGTGATAGGTCAGCTGATAAAGGAACACACATGGTCAAGCAAGTTAAGAAAGTTTATTAAGAGAAAGTCTAGTTTATTAAGAGAAAGTCTATCGGGCGGAGCAAAGGATGGCTACGGCCCGGGCTGCGTGTCTAAAGGAGACTTGCAGCCCCGAGGGAGGGGGTGAGGAGGGTTTTATAGGGGCTGTGCTGACAGCGTGACCTTGTTTGAACAGAAAACGCTGACTGCCTGCAAGCCAGTAGCTGCTTTGTGGTGTTTTCTGTTATTGCAAGTTTGGCTCTGTCTGCAGGTGCAGGCCAACAGACATTCTGCTGTTTTCTTGCAGACATGGCTCTGTCTGTAAGTCAAGGTCTCTGAGACCCAACATTCAGAGATCTAATGTGAAGTCAAGGTCTCTAACATTCAGAGACCTAACACATTGGAAATAGGTGTGTGTAGGGTTTGATGTTGAATTCTCTGTCCTGCTGAAAAGATCTTTATTGATTAAGGATTGTCCTGAAATTGGATGATTGATGACCTTCTTCTAGCAGGAGATCTGGTTTCTGAGGCCCACTGCTTTTGAACATAGATAGGTCTCCCACCTTCTCCTCACTTACACTCTGAGAAGTAGGGCAAACAGAGTATAACTCTAGGGCTGGTTTCCTTCAGGTCCTCTTTCTATTTGCCGTGTTCAAGGAAAACCAGCCATACAACAGAGCTAAAGCTCCTTGGAGGCTAGTTCTCTAGTAAAATTCTAATAAATTATCTTCAAACACAACAGAGGCCATCCTTAATCCAAGATGTGGATATATCGATACCCCCCGTTATCACTTTATCACAACTTCCTCTGACGGGCCGTCACTGAGCCGCAATGAACTTCAGTGAGGAAATGGTCACCTTCTCAGATACTAATAGTACCTCATAGAATTATGAATGAGCATTAGTAAGAAAGTGGGTATGTGTAAGTATTAGCACAGAGCCTGGCACCTAGTAAATAGCCTATAAATGTTAACATTTATGTACATATGAATTTATATTAATCTCTTTTGGAGAGAACAAAATTAATAAACATGGATAATTTTCAAAGCCTTCAATCTTCCCATCACTGTCACTGGTCTGTAGATTTGCTGCTTTCTCTCATTGGTGACCCCGGTACCTTTCACTCTCGCTCTCCTCTTTCATTCTTGTGAGTGGTTCTCAGCGACCTTCTTCTGTCCTCAGACTCCCACCCGTGTCGGTGAAACCAGCTCCTTCCATGAGGCCTCGTCCTCAGGACACAGCTGACTTTTCTACCTGGTTGGTTGAGTTTGGGGTTTTATGGGAGTAGGTGTCCCTAAAATAATTTCTAGCAGCCTCACAATGCTCTGCTTTGACTCTTTCTTGTCTTTCTGTCACAGAGAATGGGAGCCTTTCCTCTCTTCTTTTCTCTTCATTGTGTTGGAATGTGTCCTTCCAATTTCTATTTGCAGAAGCCTTCATCTGAGTACTTCTTAATCTAGTTCCCTTATACTGAATCTCCATCTGCTTTAAAAATGTAATGATATTCTTTAAACGCATAAAAAAAAGGTGTAAAGAAAAATATAGCCAACGCTCATGGACCCAGCACACAGCTGACTTACCTCCTTTGCTTGTACAGGAAGCTCAGCGTCTGTTAGAACCTGACCCTCAGCACAGCCGTTCCTCGGTGTATGTTTTAGTTCAGTCCAGGCCGTGCGTGAGCTTCACCCAGTGTTACACTGTCAGCACCCAGTCAGTTCTTCGACCTGAGTTAGAATTCAGCTTCTTGATTTGACGGTTTATTTAAAAAATCCTCAAAACATCAAGAGGGTATTTAGGAAACATCAACCAGAAAAAACCAGTAGTTAACCTTGCGATCCAAAGCACTCTCTGTCACTCTGTAGGATTCATTATGTGCAATCTTGAGGTGCGCGTGGCCCCCAAAGAGGAAAACAGTGATAATCACCACGTACTCCTGTGCAGTGTTTCATCCGTGACTGATCGTTCTTACACATCTGCCTGTTTGTTCTCGGCAGCGGCCCCTCCGCGGTGTGTGTGCAGGTTGGGGAGCCTGGGTCCCCTTTACAGAGGAGAAGCAGCCACAGTGATGAGTCCAGAACCTGCGGCCTCAGCAGGTCTGCAGAGGAGTAATTTGCCTTCTGGCTTATGGGGGACTTTTGACACGCAGATATTTGTACTGCGTTGCCTCAGTTTTACTTTCTTTGAGTCGTTCATTTCTGGTTATTCATTCAGTAGCTTTATAAGTACTCTCACTTTGGGAATTGACGAAAGCCAAGAAAACAACATTTTCCACTGAATAATAAAAGTAATAAGCTCATTGTAAAAATCATGAATAATTCCGAGAAGTATAAAAATGGAATGAAATGTCACCTATAATTCTACAGCCCAGAGATAAGCACTGTTAACATTTTGATGCATTTTCTTCCCGGTTTATGCATATACTTCTATGCTTATACTTTTTTATAAATACAGAGATCATTAAAAATGTGTCATTTGGTTCCAAGTTTTACTTTATCGGGATCGTTTTCTAGTGTTATTAAATAGCCTTCAAGATGTGATTTTCGCTGGCAGTACAACATTCCATCTAGGGGCTGAACCATGATTTATTTCATCATTTCCAGTTTCTAGATGTCTGTGTTATTTGAAGTTTTTAACCAAAATAATACCACTATAAACTTTTAGATCATTTTTGTTTGATTTTCTGATTATGTTCTTGTGGTCAGAGACTATGAATCATTTTAAGGCTTATAGTGTGTATGTTGCCAGATAGTTTTCCAGAAGGTAGTACAACATACTCTCTTACCTGCAGTATTAGATAGCTGGTCTCACTACACCCTGGTCAGCTACAGAGAATACGTCTTTAAATCTTTGCTAATTTAGTGGGTGGAAAATGGTATCTTGTTTCTATCATATTTGAGCCGTTGCATCTTGTAATCTTGTGTTCTCTCTTGTGTTAGTGTGCTATGTTTTCCTTTGCTCTGTGTGATGCTAGTGTTTCAGGATAACCCCTGCGTGACAGCTGACTCCTTTTTTGATGTTAATAACAGGGACATTCGGATGAGCTGTGAGTTACCAGTGTGTATTTATCGATGTTAGTGTTATCTGTAAGAATAAATAATTGGACTCATCTAGGGAGACAGGATAGGTCATTAGACTACCTACCTCCACCCAAAGGAAGAAACATCTCTTGGAAATGGGGGAGCTGCAGCTCTCTGGCAGAGCCTTGTTTTCACTCTGGAGTTGCCCTGCGTTGTTGGGGGAACAATGAGGCATTTTAATGATGTTTTTGCCCATTGCATTCCAGTCCCCAGGTGTAAACCTACACAAGGCACATCCTCTGCTTCCCTGTTTGGGGTCTGAGGGATGCTCGGTGAGAGTGAGTTAGAAATGTCCCAGCCACGTAGTCCCCTGGATCCAGAATAAGGGCCCCCAGACCGTAGGAGGGAGACAGAAAGAGGCAAAGTTCAGGAAAGTAGGAATGGTCTGTATGACTCAGGACAAGGCTCTCTTTCCTCAATGAGTTAATCTAGGGTTCCCCAAATCTGCACCATTTTTTGGGCCATATTCTGTACTATTATTTATTAAATGCATTTTAAAAAAATAAACTCATTTACTCAATTAGATTTATTGACAAAAATAAATGTGATCACTTATAAATGGAAAACCAATACCATTTGCCAAAAATAGAAATTAACCTTAAAAATAAACACAGTGAAAATCAAAACAATCTTTATAATTAAGTTCTAAGCCAAGTCCTGTTGCTTGCAAATATGTCGGTCCTGAGGCTGCCCTCACTTTGTTAAAAAAAAACCGTCTTAAAGACGGAGTAGCACTGAACTGAAACCATCTCCTCAAGGTCAGCAGAAGGACTTGAACAGAATAGAAAAGGACAACTTGTTCATTTTGGAACTCAATGTTTAGTGCTACATTTGGACTACCTGAAATGACCTCGTGTTCTACCAGTAGTTTATGCCCTACTCTGAGGAATAGTTCAGGTTATGTTGCCTTACCAGCTTAACTCTGAAATCTCAGTGGATTGACACGACAAAGGTTTGTTTCTCGCTCATGTTTCCATGTTTCCCCGAAAATAAGACCTAGTTGGACAATCAGCTCTAATGCGTCTTTTGGAGCAAAAATTAATATAAGACCTGGTCTTACTTTACTATAATGTAAGACTGGGTCTTTATAATATATAATATAATATAATATAATATAATATAATATAATAGTATAATATAATACAAGATAATACCAGGTCTCATATTAATTTTTGCTCCAGAAGACACATTAGAGCTGATTGTCCAGCTAGGTCTTATTTTTGGGGAAACAGGGTACCTACCCCTCCAGAGTGAAGTCGGGTGGGCGTGGAGGGCAGGCTCTGTGTTCCAGGCTGAGGAGGCGCCACCCTCTGGATCCTCTTCCTTTCCCACAGTAGAGGAAAGGTTCTAGAGAACACACCCCTGTTCTTTTACACTTGGGCTTAGAAGTGACTGCCTCACTTCTCCCTCAGCCCATTGGCCAGAGCGAGTCACATGGCCTTGCCTAAGTTCACGGGCCTGGGAGGGTAGAGGAGCACTGGGAACATTTGGGGAACACTGCTGTCTTTGCCACATCTGTCTCTGCGGCCTAGGCTGGTCTAGATGCATCTAGATGAGGAGTGGATGTGGGTGTGATTTATCTGGAGAAGGTAAGGACGGTATACGAGATAGCTGCTAATACTGTTAATAGTACATTAAGCAAGTAAAGGTGGTACGAGGGGTCAGACCGTTCCTTGGTAATGGTGTCTCCTTTCTTAAAGCTTCATTAAAGAACGGTCAAAAGTCAGCGCAGTTCCCCTGAAGAATAAGAAGGCCTCCAGTTTCCATGAGTTTGCCCGGAACACCAGTGACGCTTGGGACGTTGGCGATGATGAGGAAGAGGACTTTTCCTCCCCTCCTTTCCAAACTCTGAACTCAAAAGTTGCTTTGGCCACCGCAGCCCAAGTCCTGGAAAACCACAGCAAGCTGCGGGGGAAACCCGAACGGGCCCAGTCAGCAGCCTTCGACACCCCTGCCAGCTACCAGGTCATCAAGTCCAGCAGTGACGCCCAGCTGTCCAGAAATGCCAGTAAGTCTGTCCCGCTGCCCTTCAGAGCCGCAGCCTTCCCAGCGGAGTGCGTTGTCAATCAAAGTCATTTGTCTTTAGGGCGTCACTCGGGTTTTCCATTGGATGATAAGTAAGCGAGCAAAGCCTCAGGTCCGACCTCAAGGCGCCTCCCTGGGCATGAGTGGCCCTTGCTCCTCCCACCTCAGTGGCTGCCTGGCCCTGTGACCTGGGGCTTCCCTGCCCAACACCGAGGTGCTGCCTGCCAGTCTCTTCTTCCTGTCCCTACACGGGGGTCCAGAACTTTTGTGGTTTGATTGCTTCCCATTGCTTTAGGCCTGGTCAAGTTAAAGAATATTAACTAATGTATTGAAAGTTGTTAGCAGCTGAATTTCACAAACGTTGGGCGCTGTAGGTTGGCCTCCTCATTGTGGGGAACAGCCCCGAGCATAAGGGTGTCCCTCTCCTGTTCCTGAGTGATGGGGCGACATGGGCCTGACGGCCCTGGGTCCCACCAGGTGGGTGGAGCGGGAGGAGATGCTCCTTCTGTGTGTCTTCAGGACATGCACGGGCTTCAGTAACTGGTTGGAGTGATGGTGGCTTTATCAGATGTTTGGGGACCCTCAGGGTGCTCTTTTAATATGCATGGCTGTATTTAATGCTGCCCTAGGGGTTTTATGGGAGCCAGTTCTTCTGAGCTGGATGGGAAGTGCCGTCATTCTAGTGAAAGTTACAACAGGACTGGTAAAGGGGAAACAGGAAAGAGAAGCGTGTCAGAGCCCTGAGGCAGGTCCTGGCACAGGTTCTAAGAGAACGTCTTTTCCAGTTTCACATGAAGCACGTGGTCATGGAATTACGCTGTAAGCCTCTAAAATCATTCCCCGGTCACTTTCCATCGCCGACTCGAGCCCCAGCTTGAACCTTTCTCAGTGCCCTGCCCACGCAGGGGTGTGGTGTTGATCAACCACAGCTGCAGGCTGTGGACAGTGTCCACGTGGTGATTCTGGGTCTCCGGAGGGTGCCGGTGTGAGGAGGCCTGTCCACGGTCCCTGAGGAGCTGCCCTGTGCAGTCGGGAGGCCCGAGCCTTCCCTCTGGGGTCGCGTCCTTGAGCATGTGTCTGGGAGTCGCTGGTATCAGAGGTCACGTCGGCCGGTCTCAGCTCTGCAGTGTGTGGTCTGCGTTTTCCAGGCTTTGGGTCACACTGGGCATCCAGCCAAGTACCCTGTGGCAGTTGTTTCTGTAAACCTTCTCGTGGTGCTGCTTGTTTCGTAGTCACTGTTTCATTCTTGTTGTGATTACTGCTTTCCAAGGTCCAGGTATATAAAGATTATGAAACAGTCATGAAAGGACAGAGTTGAAACTGAGTTTTGTTTGGGGTAGTAAAATAAATAAGGGTTTTGGAGTCAGATCTAAGGTGGCCTCTCGGCTCTCCCTTGCGAATTACTTAACCTCTCTGAGCTGCAGTTTCCACCTCTGTACAATAGTGATGACGTCCTACTGTGTGTTGTAAGCTCAGATGAGAGCTATGGAAACGTGACCAGCATGAGGCCTTATACACAGTAAGCACTCAGTCAACGCTAGTCCTATTCTGCTCATTCTCCTACCTGCCATCTAGTTTGGAAACGTCTAGAAGCAGGCATGGAGTTCAGCTTGAGTCGTGTTCCTGCTATTTCAGTCCCATCCCATCATAGTTAAAAGCTGGTTCGTGTGGTGGGAAATGTAGGCGCACAGAGGAGCTGCAGCCACGCAGAGCGGGATTGCTTTAGGCCAGGACTTCTCAGCCGGTGAGCAGGGCACACAGGTGGGCCAGGGACAGGTTGGAGCTGGGCCAGGGGCAGCTGGGGGGGCTGGGGCTTCAGGAGAGCAGCACCTCCTTTCACTGCAGCACGCTTTCTAGTGTCATCGTTTCTTATGTGCTCCGTGACGTGGGAAGGGAAGGCAAACAGCGCCTTACACTGCGTGGCCCCCAGACTCACTGTTAGGTACCAAGAAAACGTCCAGCTTGGGTGGAAAGAAAACATCTGCTTGCCCTCGGGAGTCGCCAGAACAGTTCTCAAAGTTGCAGTGGCATCGGAGTCTCCGCCAACACACGAGGTGTGTGGTATGTGTGGTAAAAATGCAGCCTGGCCTCTGGCAGACAGTGGAGCAGAGCCGATTGTCCCTCCCCGGCTGCCCCTCAGCTGGGCGCCTTCAGGCAACGCACAGCCTGTCAGCCGTGGCTCTGGTGGGGGAGCCCCGTCCTGAACAGGCCGCTGTGAGGTTTCTCAGATTCCGTGCTCTTCACACAGTCGCTGCTCTTTCTCTTTCAAATGATCTCAGGTGATACCTGCCTGAGGAATGCACTCCATAAACAGCAGTCACTCCCTCTCCGACCTGTCATCCCCCTGGTGGCCCGGATCTCAGACCAGAACGCCTCTGGGGCACCGCCGATGACTGTCCGGGAGAAAACCCGCCTAGAAAAATTCCGTCAGCTTCTCTCCAGCCACAGCACCGACTTAGGTGAGTCCCGGGAGCCTGGGCGAGACAGGACCTCTTGGTGCCTGGGATTCTCAGAGACCTGGAAGCTACTGCTCTTTATTCTTCCTTCTTTTACTTTTCCAGCATCTCCTGATCTGGTGCCACTACAGTGACATGCAGGTATTCAGTCAGACGTGTGTTACTAGATTAGGGACCCAATGAGGTGGGACTGGATTCTGGGGCCTGTAGACCATAGTGCAGCTACTCTGGTGTTGGTCTCCCCACCTCAGGCGATTGGTATGGAAATCCACACCCACTGGCCTTTCTCTTCCCCTCCAACTCTGCTCTCAGAGCTGACTGGGTCCCTGCGGCCGAGTCGTGTCCTTAGCACCTTGCTGCTCAGTCGTTTGGGGCTTTTTCCCGGTGCTTGTCAGTAGCTGGTGGCGGTGGTTGTGGTCATGGTGACGGTGGCCATCGTCTGACTTGAATGGCGGGAGGCATGAGGAAGGGCTGGCTGAAGTTTTTTTTAGGGCATTTGTAGGAAGAGCTAAATCCAATGACGCTTTTATCTCTTTGTAGATGAACTGAGGAAGTGCAGCTGGCCCGGGGTTCCCAGAGAGGTCCGGCCTGTGACCTGGAGGCTCCTGTCGGTGAGTCCACCCTCTGTGTAGGACAGCGTGAGCTCACACTGCCCTTCTTAGCTGATGAGGGCGTTCTGGGTCCGTCAGTCTCACTCTAGAGACTCTGTGGTCCTACTGGGTGTGACAGAACTGGGGGACCGTCCTATTTCTGTGCGTAAACACACACGTTCTTGAGAGTTTATTTCCACCCATGTAGGAGGGCACAAGTTTGTTCCTATCGTCACCCCCATGGAGAAAGAATCTAGGGAGGCCGGGGGATCCCACCCTCGTTTGGGAAACTCCCATGGTCCCAGTGTTTCCCTGCTTTCTCGGTAGGAATAACCCAAGTGGTTGAAACCCACCTTGCAGCTGCGAGGAGGTGATAAATGGGCCTCCCTCGGGAGCTGCTCTAGTCCCATTTCACTAAAGTGCAGAGCACCAAGCCAGCCACTGCAATAGGGACGCCTGGATTTCCTAAGCCTGTGACACTCATCACTCACATAGTAAGGATTTATCGAGGGCCTGCTGTTTGCTAGGCACGGTGCCAGGTGCCGGGAGGGTAGGGGAATGAAGAAACTGAGTCCCTGCCCTCTAGGCACCGCCGTGGAATGGCGCATAGCCGCCTGCGAGAGGAGGGGTCTCTCCTGATGGCTCCCACCGTCCGTCTGGCAACCACATAATCATTGCTTCTGCCACTTCTAATAAGTCTGAATGCTATTAAGAGTCGATTTGATGAGAATGGAACAGGAGATGTCAGCAGTGAGAGTGGGGTCTAGACCACGGACAAGAATGAAAGTTGCCTGGAGCTTTGGCTGAGGGTGGGTGGGGGTGGGGCTGCTGTCGGAAGTTCTGTGTCTGGGCGTCGCAGCTGCTGTGTCACAGATTCCATCCGGCTTCCTAAGCTGGTCGTTCTGAATATAACCGTGTAAAGAATGGGGAAGCGGCCCCAACTTACACGGCCCGTCACTGAGATGTGCCGCAGACATGGCCCCTCCCCGCGATTCTCTTCAGTACTGCTTCGCGCACACACAGCCCTCAGAGGCCCCGACGTGGGTCCAGTTCCCTCCGACCGACCTGCATTCACTGCTCGACTGCGGCAACTCCGGCAGCTCTGGCGCCACCAGGGGTACCAGCCCGAGGGCGGTGCGGGCGGCGAGAGTAAAGAGCCCGGGAAGCGGGGTCACTGCCCACAGGTGGAGCTTGTTGCGAGGAGTCGGCAGACACTGTGTGGCCCAACCCAGAGCGGGACTGACCCTTGTCCTGCTGGCAGCTTTCCTTCCGTTCCTGTGATAGTGTCCCAGTCACTGCTCAGGCTGAAATGAAAACAGGATCCTGCAGCCAGTGTGTGTCCCCGTCTGACCGGCAGTCCTGTCCGCAGGGCTATCTCCCCGCCAACGCCGAGAGGAGGACGCCGACGCTGCAGCGGAAGCGGGAGGAGTATTTCGGCTTCATCGAGCAGTATTACGACTCTCGGAACGAGGAGCATCACCAGGACACGTACCGGCAGGTACAGTCATCCCTGCTGCCTTTTCCTCCCTCGTCCTGATCTCCAGGGGCCCTGGGAGTGTGTCGGGGTACAGGTGGGTTTTCCAAGTCCTCAGGCTGTGCTGTGCTGCTGAGGAGCCGCATTTCTTCCTGGGGGTACGCGGAGGAGGTGTGGGGGTCTGGAAACACATTTATACCCAGGCCAGTTCCCCTCTGTCTAATCAGTCGTTCTGATTTTAGCCCTTTTCAAATAGATAGTTTTCCACTGGTCAGTGGCCATGCTTCTCAAACATAATGTGCAGGCAAATCACCTAGGATTTTGATAAAATCCCCCCTGGGGATTCTGATAAAGTGCAAACGCTAATCAGTAGGTCTGGAGTGAGTCCTTCCCTTCCCATGAGCCCCTGGGTGATGCCAGTGCTGCTGTTTCACAGACCTCACTGCGAGCAGAGAGGGTGATGGGAGATGAGGAGAGATGAGTTCCCTCAGGAGTGGTGCAGACCCCAACTGGGACTTCAGTGTGTCCTTCTGGCAGTGGCAGTGCCTGTTCAGCACCCATGTCTGTCTGTCTGTCTGTCTGCTGGAGCTGTAGTCAGCAGCAGACTTGGCAGGGAGTGTCCCGTGATTGCCCGTAGTGGTCCCCACAGCCTGAAGAAACATGGAGGGGGCAGAGAGGAGTCTGGTGGCTGCAGAAGAGGGGACAAGTCGGGGAGCAGCTGCCTACAACGGCCCTGAGAACGGAAGTTGCCCCTGCCACGGCTAGCATCGTTTCTAGGGTTGTTAGACGGGTCAGTGGGAATCCCAAGGCCTAAACCAACTGTAGTGAACTCTTTAGTAACAGGAGGCAGAACTTCCGATGCCAGTTACTGGAGCTCAGCTCCCTCGGGTTTTGCTCACTTCTTACTCGTCATGACTTCCTGGGCAGGTTCTCTGGTTCCCTATCCTGGCACGTTTTTGCAGCTGTCAGAGCTCTTTCAGTTCTTGCAAACTTGATGAGTAAGGTTCAGAAAGAGGGGTACATATTTTGATCATCACACCTGTTAAAGGTACCAACTCAGAGTGAAACAGACATCAGAGCAATAGGGAAAAACAGGAGATTCTCTTAGGTTGTGAAGCCTATTGCTTTCTGAGAGAAGTGGATTTGTAAGGGTAGGTTTTCTCACTGTTCAGTAAGCTATTGCTGTCATGGAAACGTATTCCAGATGGGCAGGTAGGTTTAACCAGCCTTTTATTGTATGTCAGTCAATTCTTTTCCAAGATAAATTGTGCTCTCACTCTTACTCCCTTCTTATTAAGAAAAGAACTTCTCAAAGAACAAACTGGCATTTGTGTTTTTGGACACGGCTTCTCTTTTTCAGATTCACATTGACATTCCAAGGACGAATCCTCTCATTCCATTGTTCCAGCAACCGCTTGTACAGGAGGTGAGGGAAGCACCTAATGTTCTCGGCTCTTCTCCCGTCGTACCTCCGAGGCACCTGTTCTGTGTGGACGCGTGCTAGTGCCCTCCCTCCACCACAGGAAGGTTCACGGCTCACAGGGATAGTACCCGATACAGAGTTTGGTCCCTTCAGAGCACTTTCTGGTGCATTCTCGTTTGATCCGCTAACAAACCTGAGGGCAGAGTAGGGACTTGCCGAGAGTTTTGAGGCTCCTCGTGACAGAATGAAGACTCGGACCCACAGCTTAGAATTCCTGGTCCTGTGTTTGCTCTACTTTATCAAGTTGGGATAATGATTTTTTTTTTCTATTGTGGTAAATATACATAACATGAAATTTTAAATTGTGACCATTTTTAAGTGTACTTTTCAGTGCTATTAAGTACACGCCCCTTGTTGTACAGCCATCACCACCATCCATCCCTAGACCTTTTTATCTTCCCAAACTGAAACTCTGTCCCCATTAAACAGTAACTCTCCATTCCCCAGCAATCACCATTCTACTTTCTGTCTCTATGAGTTAATTATTCTCAATACCTCAAATAAGTGGGATCGTACAGTACTTGTCCTTTTGTGTCTGGCTTATGTCACTGAGCATAATGTCTTCAAGTCTCATCCATGTTGTAGCATGTGTCAGAATTTCCTTTTTAAGACTGAATAATATTTCATTATATGTATATAACACGTATTGTTGACCCAGTCATCTATCAATGGACAGTTGGGTTGCGTCCATCTTTGGGTATTGTGAATACTGCTGCTATAAACGTGGGCACCAAGTCTGTTTGAGTCCCTGTTTTAAATTCTTTTGGGTATAACCAGAAGTTGAATTAGTAATGATGCTTTGAGACCTAACAGGTTCGCACAGCACATGGAAGGTCTCAGTGGGACTATTGCTTTTTCCCCGAGCAGTAACTATGATCTCCTCAGATGAGGGGTTGCCTTTACAGCTTCACAGTCACTGGAATGCTGGGGTAGAGTCCTCTTTGGATTTCCCTTTCAGGGATCCTCATACTAGAGAGGGAGGGTGGTAAAAATAAGTTTTATTAGCTTTAGATTATATTCATAATTCTGTTTAATTATAGATATCTCTACTGGTGGGATCCCTCAGGACTTACCCATCGCGTAAAGAAGATTTTGAGGGTGACACCATTATTTTAGCTCTAAAAGTCCGCTCAAAGGAAGTTAAAAACCGATTCAGGATCCCTCTGCGTCTCCCATACATTTTCCCAGGGCTCAGCCCTGCTCGTTCCTCATTTCAACTTGGAAATGTTCAGAATCTTTTACCTGTGCAAGCTTACTCTAAACTTGGAGACAGGGAAAGTAGTTTGTTTAAAAGCCTTCTCCTCTCCTGCTAGTGGAACCTGAATACAAAGAAGGAAAATCAAAACTTTCTAATTTTTCTAGAATCCCCTTTCCATCTAGCAGATGTAAAATGACAACCAAGGAGCAGAGAACTAAGTAACCCTGATTATTAAGACTTGCTCTGCAAACCTGAAAGATACGTGAACATTAACTATAGTAAGTCAGAATTACCCGCACTAGGAGAAGAGGGGTAGAAAAACCTTCAGGGATTATCCTCTCCTCTCCTTTCCGCGAGGCAAGAATATTCCAGGCTTTTCTGTAGTGAAGATGCCATGATCTCCTCTGGTACCCGGGCCTGTGCTGGCCAATTTCCGTCTCTTTGGCGTCATCCTCACTTGTACAGGGTGAGTGTGTCTGCGATGTTCCATCCTGACTAGGACGTATCGCAGGTCTCCTGGTTCTGAATGGCTGGTTCCCACCCCTTGGCCGTTGTTAATGCCAGGCAGCAAGGATTGTGTGTTCACAAGGAGTGATCAGTAGTGTGCAGTAGAAGCCCTGGCAGGTCCTTCAGAAGGACTGACCTGGAGGAGCCTTTAACAGAGACATCCAGACAGACACGGGCCACAGGAGGTGTGAGGAGAAGGGGCGGGGGGCAGAGAATCCTTGAGAACGTCCTGAAATTGGAGGGTGTAGCTTGAGCTCCACTTTCAAGGGCGGGAGGGTCATTTAGCAGCAGAGAGGAAACGTGTCGGAGGCCCCGTGAGAATGTTGGGTCTCACAGAAGTGAGGATGCCACGGCCTTCCCTTGGCCCAGGGAGCACGTGGGCAGGTCTGGTGGAGGCAGAGAGGCAGCTCCTTCCGGGCACGGCTTTGTTCTCACTGCTTGGAGGGGCAGGAGTGTTGGCAGTGGGAGTTTCTCAGCTCTGCCAGCTGCAAGGCAGACTCAACCCCAGCTGGGAAACAGCCTTTATTGTCTTCAGATGCTCTGCTTCTCCCCTACACTAGCCAAGCAACTCCAAAACCACACAACCATTTCTCTTTTACTGTTCTCCATGGGAGCATTTTTCTCCCTCCACGTGACCTCCAGGAGGGCCTCTTCAGTCTGCCCAGAGCCGGCTGGTTGGGGCTCTGCAAAGCCATGTGCTCGGGAGGCCTTGTACTCTCCTGTCCTTGGCACCGCCATCACCTCTGCCATCCCTCTGGGTGGTTCACAGGGACGTGAGGCAGCCCAGGAGTTGTGGTCAGCAGGATAAACCAGAGAAGGAGGATTTTCAGGTTGAGAGAAGATCGCGGAAAAGATCAGAGGGCCCGATGAAAGCAGAGGGGAGTGTACTGAATGGGCCAGACTTTGTAAATGGACCATACAGCGCTCTTCTCTCTCCCCTTTCTAAGCTTCTGGCCTCTGTGGCTAGTATACTTCATTCCAGAGGCTTTGCTGTGGAGGCTCTGGCTGATGTCTCTGTTCTCAGATGCCCAGCTGTAACGCTCCATGGGATCTGGTTTATCTGACTTCCTGTCCACAGCAAATGGACAGGAATGCATCCTGATATGTGAAGTGACTTCCTCCATTTATAGTCTGTCACTAGTTTCAAGTCAAGCTGAGTTAGAACTAAATCTAGGTCTAGATCTCCTTCTGTCTCAGCAGGGAGAAAGGAGAGGATGGTAGAGAAGGCATTTCCTCTAAATCCTGTAATGATGGAAAGAGATTTAGAAAAGGCGTCAGAACTTAGATGTTCTGACATTTTCCTCCTGGAAATAGAGAAACAGTGTCTACAAATGATATCCTGAATTAAGACCTCCGTTGCAAACCTTTTTCTAAGCCGTTTGTGTCGCCATCCTTTTCCCGATTTTATATCACAGTTACTAGATACTGAAAAGATAAATAAAGGGCAAGAAATATCTACTTCTTAATAACGATTAGCATCTTAGAAACTATATTTATAAACTTGCTTTATCCATAGTGTTTTAAAATTTTCCCCCAAAATTCTGTAGCCACCCTGAGATAAATTGTGAGCTAGGTAAATGGAGAGAGGGAGCATATCCCCAAGGTTTAACAGTCATGTCTTCTTTCTTTCTCATTTTCCCAGATCTTCGAAAGAATTCTATTTATTTGGGCCATCCGACACCCTGCCAGTGGGTATGTCCAGGGAATTAATGACCTGGTCACTCCGTTCTTTGTCGTCTTCCTCTCAGAATATGTGGGTAAGAAGCATGAGTACCAAGTTGAACAAGCTCTCGCTCTTATCTTCAGTCTGTTTTTCCCAAGAGTGCAGCCAGTAGTCTTGTCGTGCTAAAAAAGGACAGTGGCTGAAGCATACACAGCTAAACCTATTTTAACAGCGGTAACAGCCTGGAATTTCCCTCTCGAGGTGGTCACAGATTTCACCTGAAAAGACCTGCTTTGTCACCAGAATGACCACACTGATATATTGTGTTCTGCCATAAACAGATGGTTTGATGGCTTATTTGAGGTCATTTTAGGATTATTTTGAACTTGTTGGAAAGACAGGAATTTTAGATTGTATTAGGTTGGTGCAAATGTAATTGCAGTTTTTGCAATTTTTAACCTTTTAAACCAGTTACTTTTGCATCAACCTAATACATCAGACCTTCCCACTTCAGTTCACATGCTGTTTCTTAGGAGCGGGGTGTGGGCTTGTAGAGGAGGAAAGGATGTGGCCCCAGAATCCAGCTCACGTTGCAGGTGATGGAATGGACTGAGGAGAGCTCCCGCACCTTGATTTCTCCCCTCCTCCCTCGGCTCTTACCCCACCGGGTTCTCGTCACTTTGGATGGAGTGATTAGATGTCACAGTGTCAGTTAGGTTTCCTTACAGCCCCCGCAGCCTCCTCTGGCCCTGCCTAAATTAGGCAGTCTTAGAAGGACTTGAGGATCTTCACTGCTTTTGGTTTCCTTAATCACTTGGCTTAGAGAGTCACAGGCAAACCCATCTGTCATGGCCTGAGGCTTTGTTCTCTTAGTTAAAGAGAAGCTCATGTGGGAGTAAGAACATTGAAAGGGTCTTAGAAAACCACCCATCATTATAATCCCCTCATTTCTCAGGTGGGTTATAAGATTCCCTGCCTTTTTATTAGTGGCAGAGCGAGGACTAGAACCCTTTTCTTTGGACTCTGGGGTGGTGGATTGTTGTGGTTTGTGCAGGAAGCCATTGCAGGGGGTAGGGGGGTGCTGAGAAGTGGACTAGAGTACAGACCCTTGAAGGCGGAGGGCATAGAAGATGTCTCACTTGATTCATCTCATTCATGTTCTCTGATGGGGCTCAAAGGGGTGGTGTTTGGTCTTTCGTGAGGCAGGTCTGAAAAAGTAAGGCAACCGAATGACGTTACCCCTTGTTCCCCTGACGTAGCAGCAACCATGGCCGCACTGGGAGTGAGGGTGGGAGGTCCCTCTGCCAACTCTGTCAGGGGATCCTGAGCAAACGCGGGACTAGTGAAAATTTAGCTACTGAAAGCATATAAATAAAGGTTTTGTAAAGGACTTTTCATTTTCCCTTCACGTTAATACGTCAGCTCTTGGAGGCCGCCTAATTCTGTGTGTTTCGTTTCATTAAGAACAGAGCAGCTGATCTGTTGGGATTTTGAGGTAGCTTCTTGCAGTAGCACTTCTGTAAAATAGTGTTAAAGGATGAGCCTAGGAAGGTGCTAACCGTCCATTAATCTACATTTGAAGTGTAAACGCTGGCGTGACATCTTGGTGACACTGTTGTGCCAGTTAGAAATAGTCCTCAGCAGCTGCAGTGCTGGTGGGATATTTAATTCTCTTGTTAGCTGCCATCGGTATTTTGTACCAAAATTTGCTTTACTTTCTTGTCGCGTCCAGCGCAACACGGGCAGTGAGGTTGCGAGAAGGGGCGGCGTTGGGTTAGGTTTTAAGAAAGAAAGAAACAGAGACTTAATGCAGTTAAATCTCAGAAGTCCAGGGGGTCTCGCAGTCACCAGAGACTGGAGCCCCGAATCGGGCTGGCTGGTGGCTTTTATTGATAATTACACAAGGAAGTGGTGATGTTTTACACTCGGTCTGTGAGACTCATTCGTCATATCACAAAAGTGAATCAAACCAATTATCTTTGTCCCCAAGCAGCCAGAGCGGAAAGTCTTTTTTTTTTTTTTTTTTTTTTTAATTTATTTTTAATTTATTGGGGTGACAATTGTTAGTAAAATTACATAGATTTCAGGTGTGCAATTCTGTATCACATCATCCATAAATCACACTGTGTGTTCACCACCCAGAGTCAGCTCCCCTTCCATCACCATACATTTGATCCCCCTCACCCTCATCCCCCACCCCCCAACCCCTTTACCTTCTGGTAACCACCAAATTACGTTCCCCAGATTAATTTTCAAGCCCGTGGCCATCCTGTGGTCACCGATTGCCCTCCAATTCCCTCACCCTCCCCCCACCCCCCACCCCTCCCGCCCATCTAGCAACCCTCAGTTTTTCCTCATTGTCTTTTGATGACTCAGGTGAGGTATGCACCTCCCTGGGGGGCAAGTCTCTCATGTTTCGCTGAGATAAGTGGAGCGAGCTGATCCTTATTGCCCTCATGACTTCTCTCACAATCAGCTGAGAGAGGAAAGCCAGAGTCAGTAATGGCTTTTCCCAGGCTGGGGGACGGGGAGGCAAGGCTCCTTCCCCGATTTTCTAAGGCAGCTCATTGGGGGTCCCCACTCGGTTCCGCCTGGCTTAGGTTGTATCTCACATGAGCTATCTTACCCGTCTTTGGCTGCAAACCATCTTTTGGGGACCAGAAAGAGAGACATAAGGTGTAAAACATTGAAATAAGCAAACTCCCAAAACGGCACAGTCTTACAGACTTTTCTTTCCTCAAGGAAAGACATGGGGGGACTGTCGGCTAGGCTGCTGTATGACAACACTCTGTAGGTGTCCATCCCGTTACTGCCTCACCCCCGTCAGCCCCACCAGCGCTGTGCCTTTTCCTGTGACCAACGTGACTGCGTTCTGATCTCGGCACTGGGTTTGTCAGCCCCGCCTGCTGCCCAGGGACACCATGTGCAGTGCAGCGTGGGTTCCTCTGCCCTTCCCACGCACAGAAGCCTTTCGTGGCACGGCTGCACTCAGTTTCACCTCTGCCACGGACTTCTGATTACCTTCTCCCAGACCTAGGAAGATGGGGGGCACTCATTTTTTAAAAAAAATTAATCATGTTAAGTTTCAAACATACGTAAAAGGAAAATCTAATACTGTAAATCCCCATATACTTACCATCCAACTCAACAGCCAGTCTTGTTTCATCTGTATCTCTATCCATTTTCCATTCCCCTCAGCTTTGTGAATTACTTGGTCGCAAATCTCAATATCAAGCATCACGTAATTTCATCCATAAATATTTCCATATGTATCTCTAGAAAACAATGATTAAAGAAACCCACAGCCATAATGCAATTATTACATCTAAAAAGTAATAATAGCGCCTTAATAGAATCTCATATACAACAGTATTCAAATTTTCCTGATTCTCATAAATGTATTTAACAGTTTGAATCAGGGTCCAAAATAAGTCCACACACTCTAAATGGTTGATACGTCTTATCAGTTCCCATCCTTCTTGTCCTTAGAACTGGATAGTGTTAGCCCTTGTTTTTCCAGTTTTTAGCCTAGGGTTTTGCCGTATCAAGCAATAATATCACGCTGATTTTTAAAGTGCTTTACCATTTGCAAAGTATTCTGACATACCTGAATTCATTTAGTAGACCCCAGTATCTCTTTAAGGTAGATGTGTCAACCCATTTTCCAGGTGAGAAATCTAAGGCTCAGAGATTTAATGAGCTTTCCAAACTCAAACCCAGGTCTTCTGACCTTAATACCTGTGATCTTTATATGATTTGGTGGTATCTAATCTTAGACCCATATCCTTGGACCTCTAATGGCTCTCTCTACTCCATTCTCTGTTCCAAAGCAGGCAGTGTATTTCTTATTGCTCCTTGCCTTAAAAAAAAGAAAACTTGCCAAAGGACATGCTCATTAAACAAATCAAAACAATTTAGAAGTGTTATTACCCTACCTCCACCTCCCACCACCAGAGGTAACTACCACTATCGACCTTTCGGTGTGTGTGCTTCCAGACCTTTTCCTGTGTGTGGATGCACCCACATAGATTATTTTTCTTTGTTATGTTCAGAAAAATGGGATCAAACTAGCCATACTTTTTTATATCTTGCTTTTTTTTCATTGACAAATATTGTGGCCAGCTTTCTAAGTCTGGACATATCGATCTGCCTCATCCTTTTCAGCAGTTACCTTTATTTCCATACTAAGACTTTACTATAGTTTATTCAGAAAGTCTTCTATAGAAAGACACTTAAATCATCTATAATTTTTTGCTGTTATAAATAGCATTGTAATGAATATCCTCGTACATATTTTCTTGTGCATTTGGGTTAAAATACATATTTCTCTGAAAGAGAGTCCCTAGAAGTGAAATTGCTAGTCCTACCGGCATGCCAAATAGGTGCTACTATTTTACACTCCAGAAAAGTTTGCACGAGTTTACACTCCAGCCTCTGATGTTTGAGTGTACTTTTCTTCACGTCCTTAGCAAAACTAGGCCTCTCAATCAAATAGTTTACCAGTCTGGCAAATAAACTACTGTTTTTGTTTCAATTTTTATTTCCACTTGCTCATCAGTGAGGTTATTTTATGTATATTACCATTTGTTTCTTTTGTGATCTGCTGGTTCAAACCCATTTTTTCCTATTGGGTTTTTGGTCTTGTTATTTTGTAAGAGCTTTTTGCAGGTTAGATATGTTCATTCTTTATCTGGTATATGTTAAAAATAGCTTAAACCATATGAAATTGCTATTATTCAACTATTTTTTACCTCCAGGAATTACCACAGGAATTTTATATGGTTCAACCTAATATTTTTTTCTCCCAGGTCATCATTTAGCTCTTTAACTTTGTTTATTGTGTTTCCTTATATAGAATTTCCTGATTTTTATGTAGTCAAATCTGTCCATTTGACAGGTATTTAATGCACTCCTACTATGTGGCAGGGAATAAAGTGACTAAGATGACGCACTTTGGCCCTGCCCTTGTGGCTACTCCCACCTAGTGGGGGTGGTGGTGGCTCAGAAACAAGTAAATAAGTCATTGCAATGTATGAGGGGGACACTAAGGAAATAATCTCCTTTATGGCTTTCTGATTTGGTATCTTGCTTAGTATTTAGGTATCTTGCTTTTGGATTTGGTATCTTTCCTTCCCCACCTCAATATTATTAAAAATACTCTCCCATATTTTCTTCTAATACTCTTGTGGGTTTGGTTTTACATTTAGCTTTTTAAATTTCATTAGTAATTTATTTTCCTGTGTGGTAGGGGTTGAGAATTACAGTTACTGTTCTAACTGGATAGTTTTAGTTTCAACACCATTCATAAAGAGTACATCCTTTCTTCACTGATGTGAAATCCCTCTTCATAATGTAATATAAATTCCTTTACTTCTGTGGTTCTACTTATTTCTATTCTATTTATCTCCATTACTATGCAAGTACCACATGCTTGGATTTTTGAGCTTTATAGTATGTTTTATTATTAGTCCTAGACCAGTCTCTTCCATCGCCCTTTCTAAAACCTTGTCTTGGCTCTTCTTTCAGATGGACTTGGAGTCAACTTGCCAAATTCAGGAGGTAGGGAACCCTTTAGCATTTTTATTGGAGTTGCAGTAAATTTATAAATTAAATTTTGTGGGGTTTGTTTTTTATAGCAGCTTTATTGAGATGTAATTAATATACTGTACAATTCATCCATATAAAATGTACAGTTCAATAGGTTTTAGTATATAGAGTTGTGTAAGCATCTCCACAATTTTAGAATATTTTTATCACCCCAAAAGAACCCCTGTACCCTTTAGCCATCAGCCCCAGGACCCCCATCCCCTCTGCCCCTAGGCAATTGCTAATCTACTTTATGTCTCTTTGGATTTGCCTTTTCTGGATATTTCATAAAAATGGAATCATATATGGTCTTTGTGTCTGGCTTCTTTCACTTAACATAATCTTTTTATGTTCAGTTCACTTTTATTATCAGACTATCTCTTCTAAACATAATCAATATGCAACACTTTCAACAGGAAAAATCTAAGGGTAAGCCCTGACTGAGTCTTTAGAAGTTTGAGATTTAGTATTCTAGCACATAAAGTTCAGCGTTTGGTATCATCCTCCACACAGAGCACATGGTTTTTACTCTACTTTTTAAGGTAAAGACAGATAAATCCCAATGGCCTTGGCATTTAGAACAGTGTTAATGATTTATCTGTTAATTCACCCCTTCAGCTCTCTGATTTCTTGCATCCGAGTTGGATACTCTGATGAATAACGGGCCACCTCGTAAAGATGCAGAGTCTTCCAGAGCACACAGGGTGTGGCCGAAACATCAGGAATGGAAATCACAAGTCTCAGTGCGGCTGGTTTAGCCGCCTCCCGATGTCTCACCTCAGAATGTCCGTGTACAGTTAGTACATGGAGAACACCTCTGAGCCTCTGCTGTGGTTATCAGGCTTTATGGAGGGTTCACAACAGAATAATAATAGCTACCATGTATTTATTCACACAGGAATGCTTACCATGTGTGGGCGAAAGCCTTCGTAGTCATTATTTTATTTAATCCTCACAATAATCCTGTGAAAAAACTCAGTTTGTTTTGTAGATAAACAAACTGAGGATTCAAGAGGTTAAAGAACTTGCCCAAAGTCAAATGACCAACAAGTTGGGGAGCCATTATTTAAATACAATTCCCTTAGCATATTTTTAAGTTTCATCCATGTTGTAGCATGTGTCAGTACTTCACTCTGTTTTAAGGTCAAATATTTCACTGAATGGATACACCACACTTTATCTGCTCATCCATTGATGGTTATAAATTAAGTTTCAAAGAAACAAGTCATACTGACTTCTCCCCAGCTCCAAGGCCTTTCTTGAACATAGATGTAACATTGTGTGTGACCTTCAAGAATAAGTCTCTTCTCTGAGTAACGCTTCTTTCTCCCCCTTCTCTCATGGTGTCACATCCTAACAGGGCAGCTGCTGGGAAAGGCGTTCTGCTATGACCTTTCTGATAGGACGCTCCCTCGTACAGGAGGCCCAGGTATCCTTGCCCATGGAACAGACCAGGCGTTGCCCTCGGCTCCTGGGCAGTCTCAGTGGGCAGACTCCTCCTCTGCCCCATCTCACTGAGCTATAACGTGGAGGACCTGCCCTCGTAAAGCTATGGGATCCTCATGTCACTGGGCCACTGGCCTCTCTCCCACGTCCTCGTTCCTCTGTTCCCTGTCATTTGTATAAATTCCTACCTGAGCTTGCTTTATGCTTTGTGTTATGTTTTTTTATAAAATAGTTGAAAACAGGGAGATCCAGTGAGTGCCCTCTGAGTTGACAGAGAAGTTCTCTATGGCTAGTCCAGCCCCCATGCGGCTTCTGCTGCAGCCAGCTGCTCACAGAGAGGTGGGTCTGCTATGGGTAAGCCAGCTGTCTGGGTCCAGGGGTGACAGCGCTAGATGGGGAGATACAGTCTCTGGGCTGCGATCCCTGGGACTGCAGAATACCTCTAGTCTCTAATCTTCAAAACCTTTTGGGCTTAGACGATATTATTTATCTATTTAAGTGACAAATAGGAGGAAATCATGGAGAAGAGTGAGGCTCGTGACATGTCCTATTCTCAAAAGAAGAGTGGTGCCTGGTGATTTCAGTACAAATGAAACACTGAGTATCAAACAACTGTCCCTCTTCTCGTCTACATGAAGCAGTACAGTAGGGTTTTCGTTTCAGCTTCTATTTAGAAGCACATTGGCACTGGAACTCAGAGGGAAGGGAAGGCTTTCCCAATCCTCTGACCCATGTATCCAGTTCCCTGTGTGACATTTCCGCTTTTCATAGACAGTCAGGATTGGCTGTATGTGACAGGGAACCCCAAATACCTTAAGTATCTTAAGCAAGAAGAAAAGCTTATTTCTCTCACATGAAAGGTCCAGAGGTAATGAGTGCAGGGCTGTGTGCTGCTCCAGTATATCAGGGCCCAGACTCCTTCCTCCTGTTCCTTGGCCATCCTCAGTGTGTGGTTTCCCTCTCATGGTCCACAATAGCTGTGTGCTCTGCCATCACGTTTGTATTCCAGCCAGTATGAAGGAGGAAAGGGAGAAAGGCACACTCCTTCCGTTTAAGGACACTTCTGAAGTGCATGATGCTTGGGTTTGAATCTCTGTCTGAACTCAGTCTTACAGTCATAACTATCTGCAAGTGAGGCTGGAAAACATAGTCTGTATCCTAAGTGGTCAGTCCCTTAGGGTCCTACCAGCAGGGACGAAGGGGCACAGTTATGTGTGGACAGCTGGCATCCTTGCCACCCTCAGGCTCCTGAGACTCGTGTTTGACTGACTCCTCCCCACGCACAGCCAGCCTTTTCTCTCAGCAGCATTTCCTGCCACGTAAGTCGGAAATGCCAAGAATTACTCATGAGTCCTTTGTCTCACGCTTCCATCCCCAATCAGGTACAAAGTTCTGATGATTTCATGTCCTAAACGTTCCGCGAATTTGCTTCCCTCTGCATTCGTCCTACGACTGTCCTAGGTCAGGCCTGGGTTCTGAAATGGCCAAGTGTGTGTTCCCATCTCTGGTTCTGTCCCCTTCTAACCTATCTTCACACCATTTAAACACAGACTTGCCCGTGCTTCTCTGCTTACACCCGTCAGTAGCATCTCATCACCTACAGGTTCAAATGTCCAGGTTCTCTGGCTTGTTGTGTGATCTCCGCCCTGCCTCACCCCTGCACTCAGGGACCCAGAATGGACGTTTTTCATCGACGGCCTCGTCTGCTCCATCTCTTTATCCCCAGGCTGATCCTTGTGTGTCCTTTAAGGCTCCCCTAAGCCGGGACTTCCTCCCTGCCCCCCACCCCAGTCGTACTCTTACCATGACCCTGTGCATTTGTTCTGTGGCCCTTGTGTTTCCATCCGCCCTCTGCCACCAGACTGTGTGATTCTCTGAGGCCAGAGACTATTTTAAACATCTTTATATTCCCAGCGCCTTCATTTTTGGTGTCCAAAATACACATTCCACGCGTCTAGATGATAACTTGGCAAGATATCTAGGAATTCGGCTTTGCTGGGCTTGGCCACTGGAGGGCAGTGAAGTACAGAGTTCTGACACTGCGCTGAGTTGGCCAAAGTTCTCTCCGAAGGGAAGGAGATGGAGTGCCACCCGCTCATCAGCCAGTATTTACTGAGCCCGACGCTGAGCTGGGCTCTGCTCTAGGCACTGAGGGCGGCACCATAAACAAAGTGACAAAAATCTCTGCCTTTTCCTTCTAGTTATTTATTCATGGAAAATGAAAGGTAATAGTCCTCCAAAGACTGTATCAGGATTTCCATAGGAACTGTATTCCTATAGATAACAATTGTAAACAACCCAAATATCTGTTAATCTGAAAATGGATGTTCACACAATGGAATAGTATCAGCCATAAGAAAGGACAAAGTACTGATTGGGCAACAACATGGGAGAAACCACTTTAAAAACCGTTCTATTGAACAAAAGGAGCCAGATATCAAAAAGTCTACGTTGGATGATCCCATTTAAATTGAGTTCAGAAATAATCTGTGTCAATAGAAATCAGTGATTGGCTCTGACGGAGACGACTGGGAAGAGGCCTGGGGACGCTTTCTGGGGAGACGGAAGTGTTCTCTTTCTCCACTGGGGTGTTTTTACACAGATACACGTGTGTCAAAGCCAGATGGCTTTTACGTGTAGTCCACTGTGTGTAAATTATGTGTAAGAAGAAATCCCTTTCCTACAGGTTAAATTCTGATGAGCAGAAACAGATAATAGATAGAAAACAGGTATTTGTACGAGGGTGCTAAGTGCTGTGGAGAAAAGTGAAGCAGGAAAGATCAGAGATGTGCCCCGTTGGCAAGAGTGGGCTAAGTGCTGTGGAGAAAAGTGAAGCAGGAAAGATCAGAGATGTGCCCCGTTGGCAAGAGTGGGAACAGGAGCAGGTTTTAAACGGGGCAGTGAATCAGGGTCACGCTGAGGAGAGGAGTTTGAGCAGCGTCCTGAAGGAGGCAGCGGGCCAGCCGTGCAGTTAGTTTTCAGTTTTTGATAATTAACACTCCGATTTTCAGAAAAAAAGACGTTGGAAGGCAAAGGTGAAACTGGCCAAACTTCCATAGTAATGGTGGGTTTTCATTGTTGTCTTAAAAGGACATTGCTTTTGAAATGTAAACTTTACATTGAAGTACAATTTGTACATTTTTTTTTTAAATTCGGGAACATTGGGGAACAGTGTGCTTCTCCAAGGCCCATCAGCTCCTTCAGTCTAGTTGTGGAGGGCGCAGCTCAGCTCCAGGTCCAGTTGCCATTTTCTATCTTTAGTTGCAGGGGCGCAGCCCACCATCCCATGTGGGAATTGAACCAGCAACCTCATTGTTGAGAGCTCGCGCTCTAACCAACTGAGCCATCCGGCCGCCCCTCGAATATTTTTTAAAGTACATATACGTGCACAGCTGGTAAATTTCCCCTAAATAACCAGCACCCATATCAAGACATGGAACACTGCAGAGCCCCCTGTGTTCCCGTCTAGTCCCCTCCCCCCCTTTCCCTAGCAAGGGTAACTATTGACTTGTAACATCTCAGTTAGTTTTCCCTATCTCTACACTTTATAGAAATTGAATCATACAGTAAGGACACTCCATTTTCCATTGTAATGCTCTTGGTGTGGAGGGAATTGGGGAGTGGAGCTGATGCTGAATTTTGTAGCACTCACCCTACCTGAGACTCTAACCCTTTCATCAAGATGCCTCCTGGCCCCGCTGCACAGATGCAGCAGCCTCCTGCCTGACAGGCAGTTGAGGAAGACTGGAGGCTCCTCCCAGCAGGAGGCGGCCCAGTCAGAGCTGAGCTGAGCTCCTTTGAGCTGATACTTTGGAGGGCCGTGTGTGCATGTGGTGGGATGTCCGGTGCTGAACTTCCTGTCATGTACGAGGTAAATTCTCCAAGGTCAAGTTGCGTCTTGTCATCTCCGGGACTATAAGACCTGGCCTGCTCTCCCTACACCTAGCACGAGTGGCATGTCCCTGCTTGCTAACTCGCTCATTCATTCACTTTCATCTGACCCCAAGAATATGTGAGAAATTCTAACAGAGGAGAAATTGAGGCAGCCACCACGTTCAAGATGTTTGACCCTAGATGTGCAGCCTCCGGGCATCTGACATTGGTGTTGGGGCCCCTGGACTCCGAGAGCCTGTTCACATACACAGGCTGTGACAGGCTGTTCACATACACAGGGTGACAGGCTGCCTGGCCCTGCGGATGGGCTCTGGGCGGGTCCTACAAGGTTAAGTGTGTGCCGTTCCTTTGCCCCCAGAACCTGATACTCATGTAGTTTGGGCTCATACAACCTGGGGTCCTGTGGCCAGTGCCAAGAGGCTAAGTGAACCAGCGGTCACTAACATTTGCTAAGTAACAGTAAGAGTAATACCGGAACCTGTGTAAAATGGAGAAAATTTGGTGGTATGTTGGGTTTTTTAATGAATTTGACCTAGAGCATCATGACACACGTGTACCCAGGCTCCCCCACTCTGAGGAGCGCAGAGCCAGAGTTCACGTATCGTTCTGAGTTAATATTTACCTTTGCGTCACGACCCTGATTGACAGGCGCAGTGCCAGGCAGGGCTCCGTGGTCAGCGGCTTCTCTGCATCCGTGAAACAGCCCATCTCCTCTCACACAGTCTGGAACATGGTCTTCATGACACAGAACCGCCTCCACTGGTCTCTGCTCTGTAGGAACCTCAGAAGAGGTCTTTCCTCTGACCCCCGCCCTGGGGGAGACCAGCTGTGCTCACTCTCTGTGTGTCAGGGCTTTGACTTTCCTGGGGTTGCCGAGGGCCCTCCCCCCCCATAAGGTTTGCAGTGGGGTCCTTCTCTCTGCTGCTGCCATCAAATACTTGCCTGAAATATCAGATGAACAATACCCAACAAAGACATTTTTATAGCACTTGAACCACTTAAAAATCATGACACACAGGTAATTAGATGCATTCCTGACACTTTTCTTAAAACTGTTTTTTGGATGAAATATCTAAGTTTCTGTTTTATGAGGTTCTTTAGATGTGTGGCCAAAAAGATTTATGTTTTCCTTTTCTCAAGCAGTTTACTTTTGTCATCAGAAAATATGTAAGGTATTCTTAGGAGTTTAGTTAAAAAAAACAAGAGACAGGAATCAGGTAAGCCCGAGGCTTGGGAAAGACGAAGGCTGGCTGCAGTCTGATGCCTTGAATCCCATGGCTGCCAGTCAGGCTGAATTGTTCTGAGCCAGCAGATCACAGGCGAGACCCTGCCTTGCGATCACGGATGGTTCCTGGGAAATGCCTAGAGCAATGAATGGGCAAGTTACTCTTGTCAGTTAGAGCAAAACCAATTTTTCCCAAAGCAGTCGAGGCTTTCTTGAGGCACATGTGATGCTGCTTTAGGACCAAGACTTGGAGGTCTCAGAAAAATAAGCCCTTGACAGGAGGCACCACTCAAGTACACAGTGTCCTCTAATAAAGGGGTACAATGTCGTCAAGCCCAGAGAGGGCAATTTGGTTTTTATAAACAGGTTTGGTCTTCCTCTTTTCAGATGCTTTGCCTCATAAAATAGCCCTTAAAATCTCATTCCCTCCAGTCTGAGTCCTGGCTGCCGTATGCTCTGTAATGACAAGCACTGCCCTCATTCGAGACTGCGTTGCGGGCACGGATTCCCATTCCAGCTCACTCACAGGTGGAGTTTTCTCAAGTAGGACATCTCATGAGCCTTCTGAACAGACTGTTTATGCTGAATGAAGCCCTTCCGAGAGCATTTGGGACCCCTGTCTCTGCTGCTTTTTGCTGTTACATTCAGCTCACAGTTTTTGACCAAATGTGTGAATTTTATCCTCCCAGCAGGCAGAACACTAGAACTAAGCTCTCCTCCCACTCTCTGATGTGCTGGTGAGCTGTGCCTCTGTCTGAAAGCAAAGGGCTAGTGGGCGGGTACGATGGCAGAATAAAAGCCCTGGGCTCCAGGCCCCCAAAGACGGCTCGGCACGTGTCTGTTGGTCCCTTTGCTTCCTGGACCCCTACAGGTTTGGAATTGGTACAGTTACTGAGAATGGCTTCTTACAAACTAAAGACCTCACGTTGTTAGATCTTCCTCCTTAAGACCAAAAGGTGGAAATGGAAACTTCAAAAATGGACTTGTTTTTAAAGTACGTTCTGGAATTATGTTAGGTTTGGCTGTGAATAACAGAGATTCAAAATAACTGAGGCTGAAACAAGAAAGAAGTTTATTTGTTCCTCATTTAATAACAATAATACTAGCTAACCTTTACATAATGCTTCTTTTGTGCCAGGCACTGTTATTAGCACTTTGCATATATGAACTTCTTTAACCCTTATAATGTCCTGTGACACTGGTAGGGTATCACCACCTTAACAGGTGAGGAATTGAGGCGCAAAAGGTAAAGCCATTTGCCCAGAGCCACATAGCTGGTGAGTGACGGAGCCAGGCCCTGAGCAGTGTGGCTGCAGAGTCTGTGCTCTGCTGCACGTACTCTTCTGTCTGGAAAAGGCCACAGGTCACCAGGGCTGACGAGGCAGCCGTGCTCCCCGGCGTTCTCATGGATCCAAGCTCTTTCTCCCTCGTTACTCTGCTCTGTGTGGTTTCCATTCCCAGTGACATTTCCACTGCAGGGTTCTGGGACTGTAGAAGCCCCAGGTGAAAAAGAGCCTTCGTATTATTATGGAGCTCTGGATCTTCATTTGGGAAACTTCGTGTGTGATTCGTGGGGGGTGGTTTTTGTCCTGAGTCGTCACAGCGTTTCTTACAACCCTGTTCTCATAAAGCGGGAGCTCCGCCTTGGACACTCAGTGCGAGGAAGCGGCACTCTTTCCTCCTGCGCTGCTGTGCTCTGGTCCTGGGGAGCAGTCTGGTCTGGCGGCTCCTGTGGGGTAGGTCTGCCTCCAACTATGCCTAGCGCAGTTCTCATGCCCTCTGAAGGGGACAGTTCCTGGAGGCATTGTTTGTGGTCATGGGTGTTGGAGGCACCTGGGTGTCTGTCCCTGGGGAATGGATACAGATGGAGGCGGGAGGCACAGTGGGGCAGTGAGCAGCCACACGCAAGGAGCTTGGAAATGTGATACGAAAAAGAAGGATTCTGAGCTGGGTCTTAGAGCCCCGTGTCATTTAACTAAATTAATAGTGTGTATATGGTCACTGCCCAAAAACTCTACATAACAAGTGTTTCAGTTAGGAAAAAAAGAAAGATGTTATTTCTTGGAAGGTTTTTTCTTTTCCCAGTGTAATTTCTCAAATGGACCTCTGTATATTACCTGAAGTCTTAGTTTCTGCAGGCGTCGTGTTTTACAAAATCTTTATTTTTTGGTGATAAAAGACATGTGTAGTCAATTGTAGCTCTTTTTTTCTAAAATAATATGCTTTTTTTCCTGATTATAAAATTGTGCTTATTGTAGAAAATTTGAAAAGTCTAGTAAAGCTTAAAGAAAATGAAAATCTTTTATCCCTACCACCTGGGGATAAGCACGGTAAACCTTGTGATATATTTTGTTTTTCCACTGTGCTTATGTAAACACACATAAATATTGTGTGCACAGTATGAGAGGATACCATAAGTAGTTTTGTGCCTTGCTCTTTTCCCTTAACACAATCACATACTTCCCCGTGCCATTACACATGCCTAAGAAACTTCATCTAAAATAAACTATATCGCGCCTACTGTGTGCCAGGCCCCGTTGTTTGCACTTTACATGTATTCACTGTGTCTGTACTTCAGGTCGAACTTCTAGGTTGTTTCCAGGGCCATAGCTTTTCTGACAAAACACCCTGCCTTCCCCAAAAGGGTTTGTGCAAGGTTAAGCACATTTGGAAAATTTCTTGTAACTTCTCAAATCTTTTTGTTTGCTATGATCTTTGTGAATCTCCAAGATGATGCTACATAATGCTGCATTTCTCAACCATATTTGTCTCTGGAACCCCTTTTTTCTTGAATATTCTATAGGATTGAAGTTTTACCAAAAAATCCATCTTAGGACTACCAACTTGACGAAATTAAAACCTAGACGTTACCACAGGTTTGGGCCATCTTTTTTCACATGCTCGTCTTCACTTCTAAGTGGTGAGGCCATGAGTTGGCCTTGTCAGAATTTGGGGTTCCATCTTTAAAAATGAATGGCAGGGGCTGGCTAAGGAGTATGGTAGACAGCTCACTGAATTTCTGAAATCAAATAATTTTTCCAACCCATCTCATGGGGGCTGGGTATAGCTCATTCCCGTATTGAAGATCCCTGCCTTTCCATTGGGTGGCACTAAGCAGCAGCATTCACCGTATTTTGTGATCACAGTGGAAAGGCTCCGTGTCACACATCATTTCTGGTACAGCAACTTATATCAAATAAAAACATTACAGTGTGTCCTCATCCACCTTATTCACCGGATCTGGCACCATGCAACTTCTGGCTCTTCCCCAAAGTCAAAATAACCATGAAAGGTAAACATTTTTAATCGATTCAGGATATCGAGGCAGCCACAACAGCGCAACCAAAGGTATTCATGAAAGAGGACTTCTAGAACTGCTTAGGAAATGGCAAGAATGATGGGATAAGTGTGTTCAAAGTGAGGGGGAATATTTTGAGGGGGATTAACGGCAATGTGTCTTTTACTGTAATAATTTTTTTTTAAATTTAAATATTCACCGTATGTTTTGATTATACCTCACATGGTCCCCTTTAAAAGAGGTGCCATGGCTAAAGAAGTTTTGGGAAACGCTGGATAAGCAAGGTTAAGCACATTTGGAAAATTTCTTATAACTTCTCAAATCTTTTTGTTTACTATGATCTTTGTGAATCTCCAAGATGAGCTATATAATACAGCATTTCTCAACCAGGGGTTCTATGGAACTGCTTTTTTCTCGAATATCCTATAGGATTGATGTTTTATAGAATCCATCTTAGAACTACCAACTTGATGAAATTAAACCCTAGACGCTACCACAGGTTTGGGCCATCTTTTTTCACACGCTCATCTTCACTTCTACATGGTGAGGCCATGAGTAGGCCTTGTCAGAATTTGGGGTTCCATCTTTAAAAATGAACTTCAGGGGCTAACTAATGAGTATGGTAGACGGCTCACTGAATTTCTGAAATCGAATAAGTTTTCCAACCCATCTCCGGGGGGCTGGGTATAGCTCATTGAACACGAGGCCTGAAGTATCTTTTTCTAAAACGGAATGAACAAATGCAGGGGAAGAGAAAGATATGTTGGCCCCAGCAGAACTGGTGTGAGAAATGCCTGTTCAGTGTTGTACGAGCTCCAGAACTTTCCTGGGCCATTTTTGCCCACCTGACGAGGGGCGGAGGAAGGAGAGCAGGCCCCTGCTCCTGGGCATCAAGTTAGCCTGGCTCTGCCCTGGTTGGAAGGACCCCCTTGAAGATACTAGACTCTATCTTTCTCTCTCCATTTTTTAGAGAAGACCTCTGGACTTTCTTCACCTTTTGTTTTACAGAAGAGGATGTAGAGAACTTTGATGTGACCAATTTGTCTCAGGACGTGCTGCGAAGCATTGAAGCCGACAGCTTTTGGTGCATGAGCAAGCTGCTGGATGGGATCCAGGTGAGTGGTTCTGCCCTTGTGGGACGCCCGGGGCCGGGGCTTCCTGCAGGCCTTTGGGTCCCTTACTGCTCGTCTGCATCAGACAGCCCCCCACCCCTGCATAGCTCCTCCTCTTTGGGGTTCATTCATTTCTACCTCTTTCATTAGCTTCACAGCTTTCAAAAGGCAATACTCTAGGGTCCCCTGGAGTCTCGGGAAGTCTCCACGTTGCCCTGGCTTTGTCATCAGAGCACGTCCCTCCTTTGTGCTGCACCCAAGCCATGTGGCTCTGTCAGGCTTTCCCCATGCTCAGCTGTTCTCTAGATTCCTTTGTTCCCCCAAATACTGGCACCAGCTTTGGAAAAATAGCTTGTGCTTTTAAACGCGTTTCTGTGAACGCGATGGGTGGTAGCATAACTGTTTGGAGTCTCTGCTTATCCTGGGCTCTATGTCATTTGCAGGATAACTACACCTTTGCACAACCTGGGATCCAGAAGAAGGTCAAGGCACTGGAAGAGCTTGTCAGTCGGATTGATGGTAGGTTCCAAGGAACAGGAATTCTCTAGCAATAGCACAGTATGATTCTGACGTGAGCAAGTTACGCTTGCGGGTCCCTTCCTCAGCCCCCTTCCTAGCCATGACTCTGTCCAGTTTACTCTGTGCTCTTGGTGGCACAAGCATCCTTCCAGATCTCGACAGGAAGGTGAGGTGAGAACTCTTGCTGTTATAGCAAATTCATTTTTCTCCTTAGTTTTCTGTCACCAAATTCTATCAGTTCTCCTTCAGCATCTCTCCTCAAACTCACCCTTTCTTCTCCATTTTCCTAGCCACTGCTCTGGTCCAGCCATGCCTCCCTCATACTCTTTCCTCTTCCAAACCTCCTGTCACACAGCTGCACCTTTCTAACGCGTTGTTCTGGCCACATCCGTCTTCTGCCCTGAAACTCCGGTGGCCCTCCATTGCTTTTAGCATCAAGTCTGTAGTCTGACCTTGTCCTTCAGGAGGTGATGTAACTCAGGACTTTTGGGCTTGACACGGGGTCCTCAGGTCTGGCTGATACCCAAGCAGGACTTCCCAGAGCTCTCTGTGACCTGTTTGGGCCGGGGGGGATGAGACGGGGCTCTTCCTGAAGCAGAATGTCTTTGAGAAACAGAAGCCTTCCAGGAATTCTTTGGCTCTGACTTGGAATAATGGAATGTTAGAACTGAAAGGCAGCTCGGGAAGCCCTGCTCTTGACTGATGAAGAAACGGAGCCCCAGGAAGAGAAATCAGTTAAGTTTCACGAAGAACGCATAGAACCTAACAGGAAGGTCTGTTAAGGAGCATCTCTAGCACCAGTTAAGTTGTAAAGCTTCTTGGAACTTCACCAGTTACGACACCAAATAGTCAATCTTATTTCCTGCTTTTCCCAGTCATGGACATTCTGCTTTAGGCAAGCATTGCCTTTTGTTTCTTTCTCTCTCCTTTCCCAGGTTCTCGTTTCTTGAAAACCTTCCCTGATTTGTTCCCCTCACTTCAGCTTCCTTTTATGACTTAGGATTTCAGTCTCCCCAGCTCATTTGCTTATTTACAGTGGTTTGCTTTTTAATACGTGGGATGTTTTTTTCCTCTGATCACCCTGACCCAGCTGTTAGCCCCATGGCAGGGCCTGCATCTAGGTCTCTTGCATCCCTCACCTGGGTCGTGGTACAGGGCACGTGCTGCCATAGCAGGGCCGCTGAGCTGGCTGACGGGCTGGTCATCGGTCGGGTTCTAGAGGCCAGAGGCTGTGGTTTCTGCCCCTGTCTGCCTGAGCCTTGATGTTTCTGCCCTCACACATACCTGGTAAATAACGGCGTAGTTCTCTAGGGTAGTGGGTTTTTGAGTGTACATACCTTTATTCTTTGAATTATATAAGTAATACTTATTACAAAAGTTTAAACAATTCACAAAAATAAAAAGTAAAAATCCTCCCCTTTCCTTAAATTCTATGTCCCAGAAATAATCATTGTTAATAGTTATTCTTTCAAAAATTGTAGTGAATAATTCCCACATGCCAGGTGCTGTTGTAAGCACTTTTATTTTCTCATTTTATCCTCTCCCAAACCTTCCAAGGTATGAGTGATTATCTCCATTTTGTAGATTAGGAAATTGAGGAGGATAGTGATTTTAAAAAAATCCTGTTAAGTATTATCTGAAGGGCTGTCATGTAGAGCAGGGATCAGGTTTGTTTGGGGTGTTCTAGAGTATCACCCAAACACCAACGTGTGGGAGTGAGGAGGGAGCTGGTGTCTGCTGACTGTGGCGAAGCACTTTCTGGTGAATGCCTTAGTACGTCCGCGGGCAAGGCGGCCCTGAGTGGAGCTGGGGAGCCTCTCACTGGCAGGCGTAAGTCCCTGCTGGCTGCCATCTGTCAGGGATGCTGAAGAGGAAATCCTCACCAGCAGGAAGGTGGCCAAGGTGACCCCCAGTCTGGCTCCTTCTCCGATGAGTCGTAGTGAACCTTATATCGCCTGCTTTGTGGCTAGAGCAGCCCCATGAAGGAAGAAAGGCACCTGGGACCTCACTATGGGATGTGAAAGTAGTTGTGTGCGCAGGCTGGGGTTACCATGTGGTGCTGCGGTGAGATAAACATATAGGACAACCAGAAGCCGGGTTGCCCCTCTGGCTGGTTTCCCCGGGGGAAGGAGGTGGAAAGAAAAGGAAACAGCCCTTTTGGCTCGTGATTTTTCAAGGCCTGATCCCCTAGGTTGTGACCCCAGGGCCAATGACACTTCCTGTTTCAGAGCAGGTACACAGTCACTTCCGGAGGTACGAGGTCGAATACCTACAGTTTGCCTTTCGATGGATGAACAACCTGCTGATGCGGGAGCTTCCCCTCCGCTGCACCATCCGCCTGTGGGACACGTACCAGGTATGAAGAGACCCTGCCCTCTGCACGCCAGGCTGCCCGTGCGCCCATTTCCTGCCCTGCGATGCAGTGCGGCTGCTCAGAAGTCCCCCCACCTCCTGTCTAATGCTGTGTTTGCCTCAGCTTCCTGGGCAGAGCCTCTGCTGTGCAGGCCTCTGTTTGCCCAGCCGTGAAAGTGGGGCTGTGCAGCTTTCCCACCTTGCAGAAGGATTGGAACTAAGAGGACTAGAGCCAGCTCCTTGGCAGGGCTTGGAGCCCTCACTCTGCTTTTTTGCCTTCCCAGTCTGAACCAGAAGGCTTCTCCCACTTTCATCTCTACGTGTGTGCGGCTTTCTTGATCAAGTGGAGGAAAGAGATCTTGGATGAGGAGGATTTCCAGGTGAGTGGGCAGGAGCTCCGCCAGAGCTGGGGATGGGCAGCAGAGTGACTTATCCCACTGGTGGGGCCGCACAGGCAGAAGGTGCCACAGGAGGGGCGGCTGAGTGACGTATCCCATTGGTGGGGCCGCACAGGCAGAAGGTGCCACAGGAGGGGCGGCTGAGTGACGTATCCCATTGGTGGGGCCACACAGGCAGAAGGTGCCACAGCAGGCACCTGGCTAGGAGGAGAGAAGGAGAAAAGGTGTTCGGAAGAAGCTGCCACTCCCAGTTGGCAGGCAGTCACTGGGGCCCAGAGCTCTTCAATCTGAGAGGGTTTTAGTGCCAGAAAGGCTGCAGAAATGGCAGGCAGGCCTAATTCATTCTCGGACGAGCCTTTGTTGGATGCTTGCAAGATGCTCGGTATTAATGACAGCATAGGATATTTTGGAAAGTAAAACAGGCGATGTCTCCGTTCTCATGGAGCTTCCATACTGGTTGGGAGGAGACTTACAATAAACAAAAGCACATTTAAAAGAATGTTAGAAGGTGATAAAAAAATGTTTTTAATGTAGAGCAGGATAAAGGAATTGTTAGATGGTAGGGAAAAGACAGGTTGCAATTTCAAATAAAGTAGTCAGGATAGGCTCACTGAGAAGGTAACATTTGAGCAAAGGCTTAGGGAAGGTGAGGGAGCCAGCCATGTGGATGTCTGGGGGAAGAACGTCCAGGCAGAGGGGACAGCCAGTGCAAACGCCGTAAAGCAGCAGTGTGATGGAACCCCGTGCAGCCTGGAGCAGAGTGGTCCAGGGGAAGAGCAGGAAGAGGTGAGGCCAGAGAAGTGACAAGGGACCCAGACCACAGAGGACTTTGTAGAGGACTTTAAGGACTGTGGCTTTTACTCTGAGTGGAAGGGGATCCCTAAGTGGGTCTTGAGCAGACGAGGGACACAGCCTGACTTACATTTTCAAAGGATCACTCGGGCTTCTGTGTGGACTATAGGTGTGGGCAGGGTGGAAGCAGGAGACCACCCAGGAGGCTGTCGTTGTCCTCTAGGTGAGGCATGAGGGAGGCTTGGACCTGGACGGTGGCAGTGGAATATGACAGGTGGCCAGATCTCGGATGTAAGTAGAGGCAACAGGAATTCCTGATGACTTGGGTGTAAAGTATGATAGAAAGGGATGAGTCAGCATGACTTTGCAGTTTCCGAGAAGGCTTTAGGAGGAGCAGGTTTCTGGAGAAAGAGCTGGAGTTCAGTTTTGAGTGTGTTGAGTTTTAACTGCCATTAGACATCCAAATGGAGATGTAGGCAGGTAAGTCTTACGACTCTGGAGTTGGAAAGAGAGAGGTCTGGACTGGACAGTCAGTTGGGAGCCTTTGGCTAGATGGTCCTTACAGCCAGGATGGTGGCTGAGACCCCTAAGAAATGGAGTGAGGACACAGGAGAGATGAGGACCAGCCCTGAGCCCTGGCACATGCCTGCACGAAGGAGCCGGGAGAAGAGGTGGGAGGAGCACAGGAGGCGGAGGGGAGCAGTGAGAGTGCAGCGTCCTGCGAGCCTTGGCTGGGGCGTGAAGAACACGGAAGGAGAGCAGCTGTTAGGTGATGGCGTGCCAGGCAGGTGCTCCAGGAGCCCTGGGGATGGGAACTGGAGGGTGAGGAGAGCGATTGCCAGGCTCTAGTCTGCAGAGAGAAAGGCCTGAGGTTGTTCATGGCCGTCGTCTCTGGGGCAGTGGGGGCTTTTGTTTTCCTGCTTGGTACATTCTGAACGGGGGGCTATTGTTTGTTTGTTTTAAATGGGCATATATTTCTTTTCAAAGCAGGGGCAAGAGAGGCAGAGAAGGCTGCATGTTTTTCTAAGTTCTAACTAATAAGTGTTCTCGAGAGCAGCAGCGTCTCCACGTGATCTCTGAGCAGTTCCACTCCGTGTTGGGTGTTAGGTGGTGGCTGAAAGCGGAAGCCTGTTCAGCGGCTCGATGGAGAGTCAGGACCTGCCTTGCCCAAGTAAGGGCTTTGGAAGAAAAAGGAAAGAGTGGGCTTCTGTGAGTAGAGGCTGGCTGTGGTGCCAAGGCCGCAGGCAGCTGATGAAGAGCCACGGCTGCTGCCAACAAGCAGCGTATGTGACGTCCTAGGATGAAGGAGCACATGGGGCTGCAATGGCCGCGTGCCGGCGGAGCTACCAGTTTTGATAAATGTGGTTGAGGATACGGAGAGCGTGGAATGTGATTTAGTTATCATGAGCCAGGCTCAGAGGGCCTTGTCACGTGTGATAACAGTGCTTCCCGGATTAACTCAGGGAGTGTGGAGGTGATTTTTGGAATGGCTTTTAGCAGTTTATAGTCTTGACAGCCTAGGACAACAGTCTGTGACTTTAAAATTGCGTTAGACGTAGAAATGTCCTTTACTGGGTAGCATATTCGGTTATCTGGTGGATCTGAGGTCTTTTTACAATAACCCACAGAATAACAAGTGGGTTTTCTGTCGGCTGCTGTGCTAGCACCTCAGTTAGTCCTCCTGACAAAGGAGCCTCGCCTCTTTCTTTTAGACAAAATAGAATGGGCAGTGAAACTGATAATCTGCAAAGTTCTCCCAGCCCCACAGTTCTATAATTCTGTGAAGAATGAAAGAAAACAAATGTGTCTGGCTGTGTTAGGATAGTCAGGAGATGTCCTGTAGGAGACAGAAGCGTGGCCCAGGTGTGAGGAACGAGGCACAAGAGCCTTGTCTGAGAGGGTGGGACACTGGCCCATGACCTCTGCAGAGAAAAGGGCCGCCTGTCCTTAAATCACTGCAAAGGAAGCTCTGTCAATGAATACGGGTATCCCAGAGAGTCAAACAGGCGTAGCCTGGGAGAAAGAAGTTTGGGGCTAAAAGCTGCAGTGACTCAAAGGAAAACCACGTGAAGTAGCTGCAGAGATGAAAGTTAGATTTGTGGCAGTTTCAGCAGACTAGCCATGTGTCACCCTTACAAAGCAGGGAAGAAGAACCCGCTGCAAGGGAGCCAGTGCAGGGTGTCGGGAAGCAGCGAGCCTCCTCCTAAAGTTGCGGACTATGCAGAATAGTGCGGTGGTAAGCCACGGTCTCTGGGGCCAGTCTGCCTGGGGTCAAATCCTAGCTCTGCCACTTTTCTGGGTGTGCACCCTTAAGAAGTAAATTGGCTCTCTATGCCTCAGTCTTCTTACCTGTGAAATGGGCATAAGAATCCCTGCCTCCTAGGGCTATTATGAGAATTGTACAAATTAATACACATGAAGTGGCTAGCATCATGTACTGTGCATATAGCCATCAAAACAGTGAGCTTATTATCATTAGTTTTGCTCCCTGCAATATACTCCTCAGTCTGGGAAGCAGTCAAGTGAAGACAGAGCTTTAGAAACCCGTCTGGGCGGTTTTTTACTTACCTGAGCAAACCATGCTCGACTCATCCTGGGTGAAACTGCCAAGCTGGGAGAACAAATGGGGCTGGACAGGAGGTGTCAGAGGGTGCCAGGGGCAAAGGGCAGTGCCCAGCTGTGGCGAAAGCCTCCAGAAGGACAGACGCTTGCCTCTTCTGGCCCAGCAGTTGCCTGGAGTCACGCTGCCTGGGAGAGGGGGCCAAAAACAGACAGTGGGAGGATCACCTTCAGTTTCCTTCCTTCCTGAAACCTGAGCAAGGGAACTGGAGGCATGTCTGTGCACGGGCGCTGTGATGTCAGGAAGCCGTGGTCCTCTGGGCCACGGGCTGCTGGAAATGACAGCCCCCAGCAGAGCTGGGCCAAGCCTCCCGTGGTAGAGGAGACCTCGGTAATGCTAGCCCGTAGCCTGCGCTGGAATGATAGGATAATTATGGTAATGATAGGTTGCATTGTATGAAATTGTTTTTACAGGTCAAAATGGTCAAATATTGGCAATTTCGTAAGTTCAATATAATAATAACTAATTCTTAGCACTTTTGATATTCCGAGCACTATTCTAAATGCTTCCCTGTGTTAATTCATTTAATCCTTGAACAGTCCAACAAGGGAGGTCATAGTTACGACCCCCATTTTACAAATGGGGAAACTGAGTCACAGCACAATTACGTAACTAGGCCGAGGTCACCCAGGCAATAAGTGGTAGAGACTTGGAATCCATGCTTACACAGTGGCTTCTCACAGGCAGGGATCTACTTCCTCCTCTTCCTCTTCCCAAGACTTCCCCTGCCCCCCTCCACTCTTGCCCTGTCATTGACAATTGCTAGCAGGCTTTCTTCTCACAAAGTAAATGTTTACAAAAAATTGGTGGTTTTGAAACTGGAAAAGAAATCCTCCGAAGTCCTGCCATTGATCTCCCACCATTCTGGCTTCTGGGTTTTTCTCCTCTCACTGCCAGGAGGCCCTGCGCCATCCTGACACCCTTTCGTGCTCTCCTTCCCAGGGGGCTGGAAACCTCACACGTGTGTCTGTGGGAAGGAGGTGCTCTAATGACCACAAGTTACTGGGCACGAGTGCAGGTGGCCGGAGCAGAGAGGGCCTCTGGGCCTTGGTCTTGAAGCCTCAAGCACGTCCCCCAGCCGTGAGGGAGCTCCTGGGCCTCAGAACGACCTGCCCACGACGGGCAGCGGGTCAGACTCAGCAGGGGCCAGGGATGCGGGATTCTACCGCAACGAGGTTTTTAAAGGGGTTTGTGTGTATGTGTGTCTCTCTCTCTTTACTTTTCATTTTGAAATAATTTTACACTTACAAAAATATTGCAAATATAGTACAGAATTCCCCACCCTTATCAAGTGGATATTACATCTTACACACCATGCCACAATTAATCGGCCAGGAAACTCACGTTGACAATTAATCCGCCAGGAAGCTCATGTTGATAAAATGCTATTAATCTATAGACCTTATTTGAATTTTACCGGTTTTTCCATTTATGTTCTTTTTCTGGACCAGGGTACGAATCTGGGATAGTTCCTCAAATCTTTCCTTGTCTTCCGTGACAACATTTTCAAATGTTTTGAAGAGCACTGGTTAGTTATTTTATAGAATGTCCCTTAATGGAGGGCTGTTTGGCATTTTCTCGTGATGAAATGGAGGGTCATGCCTTTCAGAGAAGAAACCACAGAGGTGGCGTGCCCCTCGCAGGACGTCCTGTCACGTGGTGCCTGGTGTTGGCACGTCTCGTGACTGCTGCCCTTGATCACGTGGTGCATGGTGGGTCTACCAGGCTTCTCCACTTTTTTAAAGTTACTATTTTCCCCTTGGTAATTAATAAGTATCTACTGGGGAGACACTTTAATACTATGTAATTACTCTGTTTATCATCGTTCTTTTTTACCCTCTAACATCTGTTTATGGTTCTTGCCTGTAACAATCATTACTGTGATGTTAGCCTAGTGGTGATTTTCTATTTTCATCATTTCTTCTATACTTATTAATTGGCATTCTACTCTAAGGGAGAGCTGTCCCTTCTCTCCCATTTCTTATTCAAATATTTATTTATATCAGTGTAACATTCATGGGTGTTTATTTTACTTTATGGATTTCCCAATTGTCATTATTTATTTTGCTGGTCCTGTTGTCCCAGCTTTGGCCCTGGGGTGCACCTTCAGGTTGGTTCTGGTACCTTTTCAGCCCCATCATTTTTAAGCATTTTCTTTCTGGCACCACAAGATGTTCCAGGCTTATCTTGTATTTTCTTTGCCCCAGTCTTGGACTCAACTGTTTCTCCAGGGAGCCCTGGTTAACTAAGCTAGTTTTTTGCCACTAAAAATTATTTAGATGTGTCATGATAACTTTGGAAATAAGATGGAAGGAAAGCATTTATGTGAAGTTCAAGAACAGGCAAAACTAGTTGATGGTTGATTGAGGTCAGTGGTTGGTGGGGAGTGTTGACTGGGGAGGAGCATGAGACTTCTGGGGCCAGACGTGTTCTTCACCTTGATCCAGGTGGTTTTGTGTATACGGAGGGTGTCAAAAAAATGTATGCACATTGTAAGAAAGGAAAACTATTAAAATTGTAATACTCAATGTATACCAATAACAAAAGATGAATACAAGTCACGTTTGACTTCTGCATTTACAAGAGCTGCTCAGAGTGGTTTCCATCAGCGTCCAGACACTTCTGATGACGGTGAACTACTGCTTGAGCAACGCTAACCAAAGTGTCCACTTTTATACATTTGTTGACACCCCTGGTATATATCAAGCCATCCAGCTGTACACAAGATTTGTGTAGTTACTGTAAGCAAGTTATATCACATTTTAAAAGTTAAAAAAAAGACTACAGGGGAGCGCATGGTAGGAAAAGGGCACATGGTTCAGTGTGTCGTGAGGCCACCATTGAAGGGTTGGGAGGAAAGTAAATGGGTAAGTGGTGGAGGAAAATGCAGCAACACTAAAATCTACCCACCACACAGACTGTTGACCGTGTGAAAATTGCCCAAATCGAAATGGACGAAAGCTTCCTTTCTCACAGGGGAAGGCTGAAGAGTGAATGATGGTACTTAAATCTTGGTACCAAGTGAGGATCTTGATATTGGCAGCTGGGAGACTTGAAGAAAACAGTGTAACCAGTAGGATGCAGGGCTGACAAGTCACAGAACTCATCAGATGCGAGGTGGTGGCTGTCCAAGGGGTTGTGCAGCACTGAGTGTGTTGGGGTGTGAGTGGTGACGGTGGGAAACCCTCCTGGTTAAAGGGAAGCTTTAGTGGTGGTCAGACAGGCTGACATTGGCCTTGGACATGAGATCCTAATTCGTAACCAGCGGGGCCTCCACGTGCAGTTGTGAACTGCGGGGGGAGGGAGTGGGGGCTTCTCTCCCCCAGCTGTGAGACTGAGGAGGCCTGTACCTGCCCAAGGGGGCCTGTCAGGCTGTTACAGGTCCTGGAAGAAGGAAGGAAGCAAAAGGGACTCCAGGGAAATGGGCTGCACCTGTGACAGCTGTCCCCGCTCTGATGTGAGGCTGCACGGAGAGCAGGCCCTTCTCAGCACTTGCCCGGGGCCTGCCCTGCGCTGGGTTCTTCTCCCTGATGGGGAGGTAGAGGAGAGGCCGCTGCAGCCAGCCACGCAGAGGTCTGCCCAAGGGGTTCCCGGCAGAGGAACAGCCAGAGCAAAGGCCTGCAGGGGTGAGAGGTTGAGGTGCTGGGGAAGGGAGGAGGCAGAGGGAAGGCAGGGTGGCTGGAGTGTCAGGAGGTGAGGGGACAGCGCTGGCGAAGACCGTGGGAGGGAGGTGGGGCTGGATTCCACAGCAGGGAAACTTGGACCCCCTTCCTGTGTCACATCCACAGCCAGCCCTGAAGCCTGGCCCTGTAACGTCTGGGCCTTGACCTGCACCGCCAGCTCTTTGGAGATGGGATGGGGAGGGATGCCTTGGTCCCACCCCAAAAGCCAGCCGAGTCCCAGGGATGTGCAGTCCGTTGTTAAATAACCAAATCATAGCAGCAGGAGTGCACTTGCCAGCTTCTGCCCTTGGGCCGAGGCTGAGCCTGGAACGTTAGTGGGACTGGGAAAGCCGCAGAGTTAGGTCCTGGAAACATGTTCTTCTTCCTGATACCCAGGGTACAGTACACCATTGGGGCAGGTGTGGGCGTCAGACTTTGGGGGAGACTTCCCCGTGTCACACCCAGGACAGGAAATCTGGGGGATTTCTGTGAGTGTGGCAGACCCCTGGGTTAGTGTGCCACCACGTAACAACCAAACAAGAGGACCTGCTGGCAGGGAGAAAGAAAACATCTCCAAAAGTCAGAAATTCAGTGTATTTTAGAAGAATATGAGCTGCTGTGCCAAATTGCCCAGGTTCAGGGGGGCGAGCCCGGGTTCAGGTGGGTGAGCCCGGGTTCAGGGGAATGAGCCCGAGATCACAGTGGCTAAAACCTTCTGCCCACATTCGCACTGCTGCATGGCGCCCCTTATTGGCCTGTCCACGAAGGTTGTCAAGGCCCATCAAGGTTAAGTCTGTGATCCCTCTCCCAGTGTTTTAAGATGCACATTGTGTTACCAAAGAGAGGGCCCTTCTCTGGGAGATGTCTGGGCTTGGCTCTCACACTGGGGGTCGAACCTGAGAGGAGAACTGGGAAACTTAGCCACTCTGTTACCAAAGGATGGGCCCTCCTTAACACGGTGTCCAGGTTGTTGGCGTCTCGAGCAAAGAATTGAACGAGACACAGAGGTGAAGCGGTGAGAGGAAGGTTTATTAGAACAGATAGTCACTCCAAAGAATTAGCGGGCGGAGCACCGAGAAAAGCGGCTCAAGGCTCAGGGCTCAAGGTGGCGTTATTAGTAGGAGAAAAAGTGCACTCCAAAGGGTTTGCAGCAGCCCTCGCAAAGGCAAGGCTCAAGGGGGGCGGGGGGGCTCAAGGCTAACGCTCAAGAGGCAGCAGCTCCTGGGAGCCTGAGGGTTTTATCTTTTTCTCTGGGATGGGCTGTTCCCCTCTGGGAGCCAGACGGCTTGATTGACACCTGTGATTGACAAGGGACATTATCTCACCCTCTTAGACTGCGCATGTCCCTTCCCAGAGTTCAGTCTGTTATAATGATATTAATGAACGCCTGGGCCTATGTATGATAATATAATGATGGTATAATGCGGCCAGGGTGAGATGGAGGTCGCTATAGCCCTTTATGGCACTGGACCGGTCTAATTCATTGTCTTTTAGTTTCCTCACAGTGGCTACTGGTTAGGGCAGATATGGGAAGAATTTGGGAGGTCCGGTCTCCAGGCGGTGCTCCCCGTAAATTGTGTTGGATGTGAAGGAATGCAGAGACCCCATTACCTGTCTCTAACTACCTGCCTTGTTTTCCCTGAGAGACGTGATCCCCATAAATCTCTGTGGGGAGTTGAGGGACAAGAGGTCTCTTCTTCTGTATCTGCTTCAAGCCGAGAAGAGGAGTAGAGCTGTCCCTACCTAATGGGGATTCACAAAACTCTCGCCCTATCTGTTCTTAAATAAAGAAGAGGGGGTCTCATATCTGCCTTGGTCAGGGTAAACTGGAAGCCTCGCTGGAGCATAATTCGTATCCCAATGGCCCCTAGATGAGGAGAAACAGATGTTAGTTCATAAATTAAAAGCACTGGCTCCAGGATTATGACTTGAAGCCCAGTTATCTTGATTTCACCCAGGGTTAGGTCTGGACTGGCCTGGAGGAGTGTTAAAACCCATTTGGTCTCTGGGATGCCATCTTTATCCAAGAGTTAGGTCTGGAATGGTCTGGGGGAATGTTGGGCTGCAATGATTATAGCTCACAGGCTTTTAAGGAGTTATTAAGCAGGGTGAGAGACATTCTGTGATTTAGGCTAGGAGCAATCCTTAGTTTAGGATTTAGAAACTGATTAGAAGAGTGATTAAGACCAGGGGCTAAGGAGCTAAGAAACTAGGGAAAAGGAGACTTACAATTTCTATAGTGAGGGGGCTTAAACCTTCTATAGTGAGGGAGCTCTCCCAGGTCAGTTCCAGCAGGGACCCAGGCCTCAGAGAATGCAATGAATGAGCAGCTTACGGGGAAAGGGGGGGTGGCAGCTGCTCTGAGAACGGCCATCTCCCCGAGGTTGCAAACCACTGCCTATCGGCCCGCTCCTGGGCCTGGCCTTTAGTCCCCAGCCCAGCCAGGGCTCGTGGCTTTGTTTTCTTGAATCACTGATACTTTGCATTTTGTAATAAATATTTTTTTGAAGAAAATTTGTGCAGAATAAAGTAGCCCACAGGAAACCTGGACACTTACTTGACGATAACAATGTGTCTAGGAAAAGTGTGTGCCCGAGTTAGGACAGCACCCGAGCAAATAAATGCCTGGTCACACTAGAGTCTAAGAAGTCATCTCGGGGCAGCATCTGTGGGAGCCCAGAAGAGCATGGGACCCCCAGAGATGTCGGGGCAGGTGCCAACAAGGCCTCGAGTGTCTTAGCCGATTTCCAGGGGACTCCAAGGACCAGCAGTCACAATTCCTTTTAGGACATAAAATGGGAACCGCAAGGAAGTCATGGGGACCAGCTGATGACTCTAAACCAGAGTAGCAGCTGGTCTCAGAATCCTTTGCTTTCATCTTACGGAAGAAAATCTTAGAGAGATTCCTACTCTGAAAATATCTTTTGTAGGAGAGGAGACAGATCAGAATCATTAAATGAAACAGTGCTAAGCCCGTGGGACGTTCCAGGCCTAAATAACAAACTAAGTGTAAATACATCCCTTGGACCAGATGGCATCCACCCACCCCTTCTGCAGGAACTCAAGGGGGAGAGTGTGGAATGTTGCCCAAACGCGCGCCCCATCTTTACAGATAGCCAGTGAATTGCCGGTTTAAATCCTGCCCAGAAGAAGGGTTCAGAGTGAGCCCTGGGAACTGAAGGTTTCCCGCCGAAAGCAGGCTGGTGTGAGAAAGGACATGATTCCTAGACACGTAAACCAAACAAGCCATTGAGAGGGAATCAACATGGCTTTCTCTGAGGGGAAACTTGCTAAATGCCCTAGGTACTTGCATGCCTGGGAGACCAGCGAATAAGTTTGGCTCTCAAGAAGTTTACATAAAGGGCATTTTTTTTGAAAATTTGTATTGAAACCAGGGGAACTGTTTTGCTACCTCATGGATCCTCAAAACAGGAGGGATTTGGGTTTTTTGTTTGTTTGTTTTGGTTTTTGGTTTTTAAAGATTTTTATTGGGGAAGGGGAACAGGACTTTATTGGGGAACAATGTGTACTTTTAGGACTTTTTTCCAAGTCAAGTTGTTGTCCTTTCAGTCTTAGTTGTGGAGGGCGCAGCTCAGCTCCAGATCCAGTTGCTGTGGCTAGTTGCAGGGGGTGCAGCCCACCATCCCTTGCGGGACTCGAGGAATTGAACTGGCAACCTTGTGGTTGAGAGCCTGGGCTCCAACCAAGTGAGCCATCTGGAAGGCAGCTCAGCTCAAGGTGCTTGTTCAATCTTAGTTGCAGGGGGCGCTGCCCACCATCCCTTGTGAGATTCGAGGAGTTGAACCAGCAACCTTGAGGTTGAGAGCCCACTGGCCCATGTGGGAATCGAACCTGCAGCCTTTGGAGTTAGGAACAAGGAGCTCTAACCGCGTGAGCCACCGGGCTGGCCCTGGGATTTGTTTTAAAATAGTTACTTGACTAGGAAAGTATTTTGACATGCTTGAATATACTTTACATTTGCAAAAAATGTTCCAGTATTGCTAAGTGATTCTACAGTATGTTTTTTAATAGTTGATATTTCATGTGACATTTTAAGTTCTTTTCCTGTCAATTATTATACATCCTATCTTTGGTTGTGCTTGACTCTTATCACTGAGTGAAATTAAGCAACTCATCCAGATTTCCTTCAAATGGCCTCCTGTATGACTTCTTGTTCTTTCTGCATTGTGCCCCACTTCTAACTCCAATGCAAGCAGTATATACCAGGGGTGCCAAAAAAAAGCATACACAAGACTTGTATTCGTATTTTGTTATTGATATATATTATTACAATTTTTTAAATTTTTTTTTGTATTGGGTAACTGTGTTTTTCCCAGGGCCCATCAGCTCCAAGTCGTTGTCCTTCAGTCTAGTTGGGGAGGGCGCAGCTCAGCTCCAAGTCCAGTGTCCATTTTCACTGTAGTTGTGGGGTGCGGGGGAAGGAGGGCACCGCCCACCATCCCATGTGGGAATTGAACCAGCAATCTTGTTGTTAAGAGCTTGCACTCTAACCAACTGAGCCATCCGGCCACCCTTGAGTATTACAATTTTATATAGTTTTTTTCCTTTCTTGAAACCTGTATACGTTTTTTGGCGCCCTCTGTATATAGTATAATGGTTTGGAGCACAAGCTCCAGAAATCCCAGCCCAGCACACGATTCTGTGACCCTGGGCAAGTTCCTTAACCTCTGTGCTTCAATGTCCTCATCTGTACAGTGGAGGTAATGTGTATCTCATAGAGCTGACGTGAAGATAAAATGAGTTACAAGCGCCCGTGAAGCATCCAGGGCTCTGTCTGGTATGTAGTGAGTGCTTAATACATGTATTGCCATCATCATGGTTATTCTCCTGATATTCTTCCTCTAGCTCTCCACTTCTTCCATCTATTGAACATTCTCTGATGAGTTTCCCCTAGACCTTTTCCTTACCCATTACCTACTATCCCTTCTTCTCCCTTGGCCCCTTATCTAATTCTCTCTCTCTCTCTCTCTCTCACATACACACACACACACACACACACACACACACACACACAGCTCAAATTCCTCTGCCATATTCCTTTTCCTCTGGGATCTGTGGATTCTTAGCAGGTACCTGAGCCCTTTCCTACTATTTCAGCCATTTCCAGCTTTTCTTCTGTGAAAGCCATTGCCCCTTTCCATTAATTTGGAATCTTCTTTATCTCTAGATGAAAGCACCTGGTTTGTGACTAACACTTTCTTCCACGAGCCGTGATCCTTTGGTTTCTACCTCTTTATCTCTTTCCTAAATTGATCAGTGTATTGGGCAGGTTTTTGCATTGTTACAGCAATGGGATTTGAGGTGGTGGTGGTGGTAGTGGTGGTGGTGGTGGTGGTAGTGGTGGTGGTGGTGTGTGTGCATTCCTCGGCGTAGCCATCAGGTGGCAGAGTGGTTTCTCACATTTGGCCTCACTGCCAGTGGGGACGGTGGGGACATTCACTTGGCCAGGGGTGGGATTACTACCAGGCTTCTAGCAAGGCTACAAGAAGTGGAAATTACAGGTAGATCCTATCCCAACAAAGAATACTCTCTTCTAGAGAGATCATGCCTTTGTTGGTTGCTTTTGTTTAACAATTGTATGTGTACATAACCATTATAGAAAAATTAGGAAAAATAAAAATTAGGTATCTGAGATCTTACCACACAAAGATGATACATTTCCTTCCAGACATTTCATTATGCCAATCTATATGAACAGATTCATGTTGTATGTATATAACTGTTAAAGGAACCATTTTGTATCCTTTGTTTTAAAACCTCTCTTTATCACTTTACAAAACATAGTGGATGTTCTATAATGTCAAAAAGTATAGATCTACATCATTTCCTCCATTTTCTTATTTTTTACATATTACATGTGTAAAAATTTTGAAAATATTAAAATAATAACTTGGCTGCAGGGTGTTCTGTTTTAAAGATTGACCGTTATTTAATGAGAATCACTCTCTGTGTGACATCTAGGGGTTTCCTTCCTTGGGATATCATTATTAGGCCTGCATCTCAAGTGTGCTTTTATTCCTTCAGGAGCTTTTTAATTCCTCTGGTGGTAACCCCAGACCTGGTTGCCTGCGGGAATCATTGGAGACGCTTGTGAAAGGTGTGGATTGCCGGGTCCCATCCCAGGTCTTTAGAATCCAAAACTTGAGGAATGAGTCTAGGTGCGTGTATTTCTAAGAGTTTCTGCAGTCTTCAGCTCTTGCAACCTGGTTGGAACCACTGGCTGTGGTGACAAGTGGGAGGATCACCATTGAGTCTCCAGGCCCCTGGAATTTTCTTGCTTCTGTGCTGAGAGGCTAAGCAGATGTCATTCCTTCAGCTTCCCTTTCGTGGAAAGTGGGGGCTGCTTCTGAGTCCATGAGGTATGCCCTCAAGAAATAGGATAGCAATTTGACCTCACCCAGCAAGCTGGTTGAAAGTGGGAGTGAGATTCTATGCCAACAAAAGCAATTTGTCCAAAAAGGAAAGTTTTCCAATGAGTGAAGTTAGAAAATTTAACATTAAGTGTTAATGTGGACACTTAACATTAAGTGTTAAACTGGACGCTGGAGGGAAGTATAAGAGTTCTTGTGAGCTGCCATGTGGATCAAGAGAAGGACCAGCCACAAGAAGAGCAAGGGACTGGAATCTAGAGTCCACATCTAGAAGGCAGGAGGTCCCTGCATGTGAATGGAAAACTAATTATAGTTTTATTTTCAAAGACCCCTAATTCAAAGTTAGGATTTTGTACAATAATGAGCATAGGCAACAAAGCACAGTGATATGAGCGGGACCTGTCTTTGTTGCGAATCACAAGTATTTTGGTGTCATATTAAGTTGTTTCAGGTATCTCAAAACGTTGTTCATCACTACTTTGACATTATGGTAGTTATTTAATCTGCCATTAGATCTTGTTATAGAACATATTAATGAAGTACATTCAAAAGGTGAAATCTTTGCCAGGTTGGGTGGGGGTGGGGTGCTTGCAGGGAAGGCACAGGAAGCAGGAGAGGAGTCAAAGGGGCCAGAGGTCAGGGAGACAAGAGGTCATGGAGGACAGCATTATATACCAAGGCACAATAAGATAACATTTTTAAAAAATAAGATAAAAATGAAGGTTCTCTTTAAAAAAGAAAAAAAAAAATGTGGATTTAGAACTGAGGCTAAGACAGAACCCTGTGAGAAATGAGCGCTCATAGCAGCTGAAAGTTTTTAAAAGCAGTGTTAGCATGTGGGTAGATTGAATGAATATCAGTGACTGGTTGAGGAACTGGTCTGGTTGAATTTCGGTATCAGTGATGTGATGGGAGGGTGTATTTGTTTACCATGGACTGAGAGGGTGTGGACGGATAGAAAAGCACACAGCCTGATTGCTTTCTCCTTGTGTTCTTCCTGTGGGTTCTCCACCATTTTGCCCCAAGGCGTGGAGTGCTATTCTCAGGCTTGGAGACCAGGGAAAGGAGTTGCAATTAACAAAGTTTGTTTGTTGAGAGTGTCCAGTGTGATGGAGATCCGGGGAAATGAGCGCTTTTATGGAATGCAGTTTCTGGAGGAGTGTTAAGTACTTTAAAATTGTTCATGCTCTTTGACACAGTGATTTTCATTCCTAGGAATCTCGCCCAAGGAAATAACATAAAATATGGCTTTATGCACAAGGCTGTTCACTATAATTTCATTATAGTGAAAACTAGAAATAAGTGCTCAAAACAGAATGATGTAGACTAAATTATGGTACATCTGCATCATGGAAAATTGTTTGGCCATTGATAATGTCTACCGGGAGTTTTTAGTATTAGAGGACATGCTTATGATAAACGCTAAATGGATCAAAATTATGTAGAGAAAATATTTCAACTGTATAAAATGTGCAGAAAAAGGACTGGAAGGAAGTATGCCAAAACATGTAGAAGTAGCTTCCTTTTGATTATGAAGTTATGGGTAGTTTATTTTCTGTTTTACTTTTACTAAACAAAACTCCCACAGAATGTGTATTATTCAAAAAAAAAAAGTTCTCTCACACTGATAACATACAAAGACTTTATTGTAAAAAATGAAAACAAAGGGCTTGAAAGATATAGAAGTATAGTGAGAAAACGTGAAAGTCTCCATTCCTAAAAGTAACCACTGTTTATAGTATACCACCTAGCCTTCTAAAATTTTATATACATATGTACATACATAAATTATAAATACATTATATTTTCCTGTTTACCTAAGTGACATACTATACATATTTTTCTGCAATTTACTTTTTTCTTTTTTTCCTCCTAAAAATGTCTTAGATATCTTTCCACCTTGGCACATGTAAGTCCTTCATTTGTTATAGAAGCTGCTTTGTATCATGATACGGATAATTATGGTTTATTTCACTATTCCCATACTGATGGATACTTCCCTACTGTCATTTTCCCCACTATTTGAAGCAATGATGCAGTGAATACCTTTGTGTGGGAGTGTGACTATTTTCCTAGGAGGGGGACATAGAAGTAGAGTTGCTGGATCAAACCCCATGTGCATTTTTTATGTTGATAGACATGGCCTATTTTTGTTAAGATGATATAAATGTACCTCCTGTAATCAAGACCTTAAAATAATAGTGGCTTAAAACAAGATAGGTATTTACTTTTCTTCGATTAACAGGCTTAAATGTAAGCAGCCCAGGGCTAACATGGCTCCAGGGTGGCAGGAACTCATTTCTTCCATCTTGTTTGGTCTGTCATCTTCAACACATGGCTTTAATCTTGTGGTCTAAGGTGACTGCTTCCACGCCTCTATTTATACCCATTTTCTAGGAAGAGGAGAAGGAAAAAAATGTGTAGGGCACGGCCTAGAAGTTACACTGCCCCAGAATTGGCCACACATAACAGTGATGTGTGGCCAGTCTGATTTAGGCAGCTTTGTGCCCAGCGAAATTTCCGTTACTAACAGAAGAAATCCTATAAAAGATATGCACTGAAATTTTCACTGAAAATTACAAAACACTGCTGAAGTATTCAGATCAGCCAAAGTGAGGTTTTTAAAAGTAACTGTGGCATGTGGGTGAGCCACTGGCTTCTGTACATGACCTGGTCACAGCACTCTGCCATTTGTCTCTTTGGTCATTTTCCCTTTTTTCTTAGTGATTTGTGGGTACTCTGTTTTTATTTTGGACATTAACCTTAATTTTTTTTATAGTTTCTTATATTTTAATTTTATTATAGGTGTCTCTTGACATATTAAAGTTTCAAAATTATATGTAATCAAATCTGTCCGTCTATTTATGGCTCCAGAGTTTGTCTTGCTACTATTACTTTTATAATCAGAAAAATAATAAGAATATCCAGTTCAGAGAGAGAAAGAACTTGAAACAGCAGCAATAGCATGGATAACTAAATTACAGAGAGAACCTAAAAGCTCACATTGATTTTTATTCTTATATCCTCTTTAATAGGCTATCTCCATAGAGCTGTATGGAGGGCTTGGGCTTTGAAAATGGAATAGAATTTAGACAGGTGGAGGAGAAAAGAGAAGGTGTTCCAAGAAAATGGAACGACTTAAATTGAACTGTGGAGGCACAGATAAATCTGGCCGAAGTGGGCCTGGCAGGATGAGGCGTGTACGTTGGGAACAGTGGAAAATGAGCTGGACAGGTTGGTTGAGGATGGTCTTTGGAGAACAGGGCAGAGGATAGAAGCCGTGATTACAAGTGAACATTGGTGTTTCAGAAAGATGTCAGATGCAAAAGGATCCGTAGCAGTCTCCAATAAAGGTTTGTGTTTTTGTTTTCAAAAGGAAGCAAATTAAGTTCCTTACAAAAGGGAAATGGTTGAGTAAATTAGGGTATAGCCACGTGATGGAGTACTAATAGTGAATGTAATCATTTTTGAGGGCTGCATGGAAAAACATGAAAATTACAGTTAAATTATTTGAAAGCACATAAAATCATAATTATGATTACAACTATTTAAAGAAATATGCACATGAAAAAGACTGAAAAGGAATACTTCAAAATTAGGAGAGATATTTGGATGATGAGTGATTACTTTTCTCTTGTAAATATCCTTATTTCTTGTTGTCATTCTCTGTGTATAATATTTTTAAAGAGGCAGGTGTTAGTGGATTGGAGAATTAGCAGAGGCCTTTCACGGCTTCCTGAAGGGGAACTAGGAGCTGAGAGCCGTGTGCCATTTGGGAGTGGGGAGGCCAGACCCTTTGGCATGTGTAGCCCAAGAGAAAGGGGCCCCATTTCAGGGCCTGCTGGCCCTTCGCTCTGTAGTCCCAGGATGATCAAATCCCTTCCTTGCATTCCAGGGTCTCCTCATGCTGCTACAAAACCTACCTACGATACACTGGGGCAACGAAGAGATCGGGCTGCTGCTGGCTGAGGCGTACCGACTCAAGTACATGTTTGCTGACGCCCCTAACCACTACCGCCGATAGGTGCTGTCTCCCTGTGAGGACCCAGACTGTCCCATCTCTGATGGCAATCTGATCACTGTGGCCATTGTGGAGCCGCGGACCCCGGCCGGGAACCAGTCCTGCTGTAGAAAGCTCACGTCCGCCGCCCAAGTCTTAACTCTCTGGCGTGCCTGTCCACCACTCCATGTCTCTGGATGGTTCTCCCGGACCACTGTCAGTGTTCCATGCCATGTGGACGGGCCCAGCTCTGGGAGAGGACACAAAAGGAGGTACAGGGTCGTCTGCCCCTTGAAAAGAAACTGGACAAATGAAGGGTAGGCTCAGGGTCTTAACTCCCATTGTCTCTCCGTGGACTGGCTGTCTCTTGCCTCCTATCCCCCACTGATACTGTTGTTTTTTGTGACATAGTTTGATTCAGTCACAGGTCAAAAACGCCTTATGTTTTCAAGAGACTCTGGCCCGCCCCCCACCCCCACCCCATCCCAGCTCTTTCCTTTCTGCCCTAGTCTGAGCCAGTGAGGTGCAGTTTTTAGACCATGTTTCTCAGATGGAGGAGGCACCAGTGCTTTTAACTCTGGGAAGAGACCTGCACCCGAGGGCTAGGGGTTTTGTTTTTCCTTTTCTCACCAGTACGTGAGCGTGCATTTGTGTGTGTGGATGAGTGTACACACCCATCAGCATTTACTTACATGTCTGAATTTCTGTGTCCCCCTCACAACCAGCTGGGAAGGGCCCCCGTGACCAGGTGTACAAGCATCCCTTGCGAAAGGATCAGGACAGGGGAGGGAGAAGGGGCTTTTTACCTCTCCAAACCCTTTTTCCATGATGACCCACTCCAAGATATGTGTAAATGGTGTTATTATGTATATGGGTAAAGATGTACAAATATATGTCCTCTTTGTAGCAGATATGATTTTATATTTATAATGTGCATCAACATGTGAAAGCAATCTAGGTCACTAGCACAGATGAAGTCGCCAGGGAAGTGGCTTCGGTGCCTCCAGGTTGGTTTCTGGGCGCCCCCCGGTGAGGGAGGTGAATGGGAGTCTGCTAGAGTGAGCGTAGCTGAGCAGATGGAGCTGCTTCGAAAAGCAGTGGCAGCCATCCCAGACGTCAGTGTCCCAGACTGTTTTCCTCCTCCCCCCTCCCCACCCCTGCCTAGGCATTTGTGGAGCACCTGCCCTGCTCCTTCCCCATCTCCAGCAGACAGAGCTCCCCACCCTTCACCCCTGGAGAGGACCACAGAGACGAAGCTCTTCCACGTTCATCGCCCCTGCCTTTCCCCTGGAATCTGGGGAGGGCCTTTGTTTTCACATTTTTAAGTCAGCATTATACTTAAGACAGAAACTGACTGTCAGTGCCAAGGAAAGGGGTTTCCTGTGTGTCCCTGGGGTTTGGGGCTCTTCTCAGAGAGAGGCATTCTGTGTCCCCCACTGTCACCATCACACCCCACTCAGCTCATGAGATGTGTGACCCATGTTCGATTTTGGGTGTTTGGTAGTAGAGAAGTGGGGGATGGTGGCAAGCAGTTGTCATCTTGGGAAGCCAAGCAGTGTCCCAGTGGTGATACCCTTGAGTCCCTGCCAATGGAGCCCCAGCACGCAGGCATGTTCATTTCTCATCTGGAGCTGTTTCTCAGGCATCTTCCTAACCCTGCTCCCCCTCTTCGGTGTGCCTCAGTGGTCTCCACAGAGAGGGCTCGTGACCTGCCCTCAGCCCGACAGAAGAAAGACACTTGTGTTCCCAAGTGGTGGTTTTATTTTTTTAGTTTTTATGTTTGTATGGGACATTGTGGATAAAGTGAAAGAATTGTAAAATAAATAGTTTATTTCCTCCTCCACTGCTGATTTTTCTCGCATGGCTTTGTGTCACCTGGAACCAAAGGAGTCTATTTTCTCAGGTTTTCCTCATTGATACTCGTCAGGATGGGGGACAGGCCCTCTGTAGGGCAAGCAAGGGATCAACAGAGATCAGAAGGCAGTTTCAGAGGACATCAGCAAACCCTTATTACTGAGCACCTCCTTTGCGAAGGATTCTGTGGCAACTACGAAAATGAAATAAAAATGAAATAAAAACATGGTTCCCAATAGCTGACATTTATAGAGCACCTCACCATGTGCCAAGCACTGGGATAAGCTCTTTACGAGGATCATTTAATGTATCCAAAAGGAGTATATAATGTAATGGACGTTAGAAAACAGACTAGAATTTCAATGCGGGACGAAAGCCTAGAGATACCTAGTTCAACACCCTCATTGTTCACAGAGGAAAACTCAACCCAAGGCCCAGGAAGTGAGAACAGGAGGAGGGCCTTCTGCTTTGCCTACACAGTGTTTTTCCTACCAAACCACTGAGAACTAAAATGTGTTCAAACACTAGCCCTCTCTTTAGGGTCTTCATTAAGGTTTTTTTTCGTTTTTTTTTTTCCTTTTTGGTTGTTGGCTGGTTTTTCTCTTAGTAACCCGTCTCAAGCAAAGCAGTTTACTGCACTTTTATCCACAGTGTCAATTGGAATGGTATCTTCACCTGGAACTTTTTCCTGGGAGTCGTTTAAGACTGTTTCTTGGTTTCAGTCATTAGGATTAAATTCAACCACGTGTAAGAGAAACCAAATTAAGTGGCATGGGAATTTCCTTCTTCCTCCCATAAAAGTCCAAAAGACGGCAATGCAGGGCTTGTAGGGTGAGTCTGTTTCACAGAGCCTTCAGGAGCCTGGGCTATTCTCTAGGTCTTCATGGTCAAGGTGGCAAGTAGCACTCCAGCTACGACATCCACTTTCCAAGCAACAGGATGGATTAAAGAAGGGACAAAGAAAAAAGAATAAAGGAAATGTGCTGGTGGTGTTTTAAGGAAGGTTCCAGAAAGCTACCCCATAACATCTTCTCTTATGACTCACAGGCCAGAATTCAGTCCCGTGGTAGGTCTCAAGGGAGGCTGGGGGATTAGTCAATTCCAGGTAGCTATATGTCTGGCTCAAAATCAGGATTCTATTACTATGGAGGAAAAGGCGAATACATATTAAGATTCAAGTAGCAACCTCTACAATTAGAAATTCATAGTTGAAAATAGACGACTTTCCCATATGCATGTAGAGGGGATCTGACTTTGAAATTCAAGTGATTGTTCACAGTTAACCTTGGAATTTATTGTTACAAAACACGGGCAGTTGATCTACTTGATACTATTTGGACTGAGGCCGTTAATTGTTCCTGAGGCTGGCAGAGAAAACAACTAATCTGAACTAGTCTTCATTCAAAAATTCTGTTTTTCATTTATGTAGGAAGACAAGCATTTGCTGAAATATGTTTGATAACGATTAGAAAATTAATGAAACCTTTCAAACAAATGCCAGCATATTCTGACCTGCAGTTTATCCAGTGTTTCTGCAATCTAAATCTCTACAGTTCTACTTAAACAGGCCCTACCTCAGCTTTTATTCATCTGTGAAGGGACAGTGGCACAGATTCCTTGAATAGTGACCTCATTTGCTTCTAGAGGCTAGAGCCTCTTGTTGGCAGCATTTGGCTTGTCTTGGGTTGAACTTTGCACGTCCAACATCTTTGCAAAGCTTGAATGATTGGAGTGAGAAACTAAGCCCCAGTAACCGAGCCCTTCATACCTCTTATTGGGACTCCCAACACTCAATTCCTGGTTGGAGACCAAAGGTGGAATGAAGGTACAGTGGCCACCAAACCAAGAAGGGATCTTGAGACTGGAAAACGAGGCAGGCAAATCCATTGATTATAACAATTTGTTGTAGGGTAAGTTACAGGAAGATTGGGTCAGAGGGGAAGGTGACCGCCAAGTCTGCACAGGTAATCTGCGCTGCTAGAGAGTTGTTACTGTAAACGTTTCATAGTATGGCTGAACTACTCATGATCGACAAGACAAAGGGACCAGACCTCCTGTGGTCTCAACTATGAGACCTTGGTGCTGGCTGACACTCGTTGGGTCAGGGTTCAGAACGTGGGAACTAGAAAGAAATGGGGGCACACAAAGATGGAGTCAGCTTTGTTTACATCTACCTCTATACAGAGACAGTTTTGGAAGCTGCCGTAGACACCAAAGAGACGATTTTAGACTCATGATGAAAAAGATGAAATCCACACAGTCAGGAAACATAAAGCACGTTGCTACAAGACCAGCATCTTCTGAGCCTGTGCCCACTCGACACGATGGCTGCAGCACACCCACAGCTACAGCAAATCAAAGTTTCTCCTTATTTTGGCAAATGCTGAGTTAGAATTCTTGGATGCAAAGAGAACCCCTGTTCAGTTGGTTCAGCAGGTGGATTGTGAGCTGTGACTTCTGGGTGGTGAGCGTGACAGTCTCTGCTGGAATCTAACTGGTGGGAAGTCTGAGAGCCAGACCCTGAGGACACTGCTTTTGTTGTAGGGACACCAAACTTGTCTCAATAGTGACCCCACCACCCCTGTCCCACCCCACCAAGCCCTTCTCTTCAAACCACTGCTCTTCAAACTTTTTCCCATCCTTTTAACCTATGTCTTTATACCGTGTTTCCCCAAAAATAAGATCTAGCCAGACAATCAGCTCTACTGTGTCTTTTGGAGCAAAACTTAATATAAGACTGAGTCTTATTTTACTACAAGACTGGGAATATAATATAATATAATATAATATAATATAATATAATATAATATAATATAATAAACATATAATACCAGGTCTTATATTAAGTTTTGCTCAAAAGACGCATTAGAGGTGATTGTCCAGCTAGGTCTTATTTTTGGGAAAACACGGTATTTAATGTGGGTTTCTTAAAGACAGGATACAGTTGGGTCTTGATCTCCAGTCCACTCTGACAATCTCTTGTTTTTAGTTGGTGCATTTAGACCATTTATAATTAATATAGTGGATTTAGGTCTACCATTTTATTTGTTTTCTGTTTTTCTATTCCTCTCTCCCCCATTTCCTGCCACCGTTTAGATTATTTGAATATATTTCAGGTATTCTAATATAGCTATTGACCTTTGGATATATATCTTTGTATTTTTTTAAAAAAGCTGCTCTAAGAATTACAATATACGAGGTCAGACAATAAGTTTGCGAACTCATCCTGGAAAAAGTGCTACATACCTCATTGCTGAATATCACCACGGTCACCTTCGAAGTACTCCCCTTAGGAAGCTATGAACTGATGCCAGTGCCTAGTCCACCCTTCAAAGCAATTTTGGAACTTTTTTTCTGGAATGGCCGTCAGAGCTGTCATCGTATTACCCTTGATGTCCTGAATGTCATCCAAATGTCTTCCTTTCAATATTTCCTTTTATCTTCAGGTAAAGAAAGAAGTCATTGGAGGCCAGATCAGGTGAGTAGGGAGGGTGTCCCAATACAGTTTGTCTACTGGCTAAAAACTCCCTCACAGACAGTGCCATGTGACCTGGTCCATTGTCGTGATGCCAGAGCCATGAATTGCTGGCGAAAAGTTCAGGTCGTCTAACGTTTTTGTGCTGCCTTTTCAGCATTTCCAAATAGTAAACTTGGTTAACTGTTTGTCCAGTTGGTACAAATTCATAATGAAGAATCCCTCTGATATCAAAAAAGGTTAGCAACATCCTTGCAACAAAGTTCGCGAACTTAATTGTTGGGCCTCCTACATACCTTACTGCTTACAGTCCATATACAGTCTATAGTTAATATTTTATCACTTCAAGTAAAATGTTGAAGCCTTACAACCATATAGATACTTTTACCCTCCCCCTTTTATATGATAGTTGTTATATGAATTATGTCAACATGCATTGAAAGCCTGACCAGATACTGCTACAATTTCTGCTCTCAATAGTTAATATTTAAAAGAACTTAAGAGGAGACATTCACTATTTATGTTTCTCCTTCATTCCTTAAATTCTAAGTTTCCCTCCGATATTATTTCCCCTTCAGCCTGAAAATCTCTTGAGCATTTCTCATAGAGCAGGTGTGCTAACAAGTAGTTCTCCTTCATCTGAGAATCGTCTTTATTTTGCCTTCATTCCTGTATATATTTTTTCTGGATATAGTTATTTTCTTTTGGCACTTCAACTGTCTTCTTGCTTCCACAGTTTCTGATGAGAAATCCAGACTCTTTGAAATCATCGTTCCACATTTAATTCATCACTTTACAATTGCTTTTCTTAAAAATTGTGGCAAAATGTACGTAACACAAAATTTGCCATCTTAACTATTTTTAAGTGTACAGTTTGGTAGCGTTGAGTACATTCACATTGTTGTGTGACTATCACCACCATCCATCTCCAGAACTCTTCTTGTAAAACTGAAACTCTGTACCAATTAAACAGCAATTCCCTACTTCCTCCTACCCGCAGCCCCTGGCAACCACCATTCTACTTTCTGTCTCTATGAATTTGACTAGGCACCTCATATAAGTGAAATAATACATTATTTGGCTTTTGGTGACTGGCTTATTTCATTTAGCATATGTTCTCAAGGTTCATCTGTGTGGTAGCATATATCAGAATTTCCTTCCTTTATAAAGGCTGAATAATATTCCATTGTATGTGTATACCATATTTTGTTTTTCCATTCATCTGTCACTAGTCAGTTGGCTTACTTCCTTTTTTTTTTTTTTTTTTGTTTGCTATTGCTGCTATGATCATAGGTGTATAAATATCTTTTTGAGACCCTGCTTTCAATTCTTGTGGGTATATACCCAGAAGTGGAATTGCTGAATCATCTGGTAATTCTATTTTTACTATTCTGAGGAACCATTATATTGTTTCTCAAACTGCTTTTAATATACGTTTTTTATTTTTCTTTGGGTTTAATTGTGTGTCTGAGTAGAGGTTATTTTTGTGTGTGTGTTTTGTAGTTTTTTGTTTGTTTGTTTTTTGTATTTATTCTGTTTGGAGGTCACTGAGTTTCTTCAATCTATAATTTTATGTCTGTCACCAAATTTGAAAAGCGTTCAGCTATTATTTCCTCAAAAAAAAAATTTATATATATATATATAATTTTCCCCCCTGCATTAACCTCTTACTCTTCCCCTGGTACTCCAATTATGTGAATGTGTGGACCCACAGTCCCTAAGTCTCTGTTCATTATTTCTTCAGTATTTTGTTGTTGTTATTCTTCAGATTACTTTCTCTTCATCTATCTTCAAGTTCATTCACTCCTTTTCTGTCATCTCCATTCTACTATTAAGCCCCTACAGTGATTTTTTAAAATTACAGATATTGTGGTTTTGGGTTCTAATATTTCCATTTGGTTCTTTTTATAGTTACTATTTCTCTGCTGAGAACTTCTATCTTTCCTTTTATTTCAAGTGTGTTTACTTTTACTTCATAGAGCATAGTTATAATACCTGTTCTAAATCTTTGTCTGACAGTTCCAACAGCTGGGTCATATTGGGGTTGGCATCTTTTCTATCACCTTTCTCATAAAAATTGATCACATTTTCCTAGGTCTTTGTATGTTGAGTAATTTTGGATTGCATCTTGGACATACTAAATATATTGTGTGAGACTCTGAGTCTTGTTAAAACTCTCTAGAGCCAGGAACAGCAAACTGGCCTTCAGGCTAAATCCAACCTTCCTCCTGTTTTTAGAAATAAAGTTTTATTGTCCCAGGTTTTGGCACCAAAAAAAAAGTTTTATTGGAATACACAGCCATACTTATTCATTTACATATTGTCTATGGCTGCTTTGTAACTACAACAGCAGAATTGAGTAGTTGTAATATACCGTATGACCCACAAAGCTTAAAATATTTACCATCTGGCCCTTTATGAAATATATTTGCTGAACCCTGCTCTTGAAAGGGTTGACTTTGTTTTGGTTTAGCAGGCAATCTATCCTGTTCAAACTGCAAGTTCTGTCTCATCTTCTGTGGGCCATTGTTCCAAAGTCACTTCAGTATTTCAGAGACTGCTATGCTGCTTTGGGTTTGTTTTGACCATGCAAAACTTGTGCAATTTCATACCTGAGAATTAGGGGACCCCCTTCTCTAGCTGACTTCTCTCTGGGATTCCCCCTGCACTCTGGCTCACAGGTGCTCTGTTTCCTCATCAACCAGCCAGAATGAGTGTTTCTTATGAAAGTTCTGCCTATACTGCTGCCACCACTGCTGCATAATTGAGGCCTGCCCTTGGGACAGGTCTGGGAGAGAGAAAAAATTTAATTGTAATTCTTCCCCCATCCCAAATTCTCTGGCTGGCAGGGACCGATTTCCCAAGTACTCTGGTCAAGAGAGGTGGTATGTGTGACATACGAAGAAATATATCTTTGATCTCTGCCCCCAGTTCCTGACACAGACTCCTAAAACCCTTGGAATTTCCTGAGTGACAGGAGCATCTTTTGCTCTAATGAGGCCACTCTGGGTGGGCTCCTGGATGGCTTAGGATGGGGGCTGGTCACCAGAAGACCAAGCTACAATGAGAAACTTGGAACTTTCAGGTCTACCCCCATCCTCTGAGGATGGGAAAAGGGCTGAGGACTGACTTAATCAATTATGGCTACGTGATGACGCCTCCATAAAAAAAATAAAAATAAAAAAATGCTCCCCGAAGAGTTTCAGTGGGCTTCCAGGGGGGTGAACACATCCATGTACCAGAGAAGTGGTCCATGCCAACTCCACGGAGACAGAAGCTCCTGTGCTCAGAACCTTCCAGACCTCTCCCTACATGCGTCTTCATCTGGCTCTTCTTTATATTCAGTTGATGCAAAAGTAATTGCAGTTTAAAAGGTTAAAAATAATTCCAAAAACCGCAATTACTTTTGCACCAGCCTAATAATAAACTAAACATAACTGTTTCCCTGAGTTCTGTGAGCCATTATAGCGAGTTACCCAACCTGAGGAAGGGGTTGTGGGAACCCCCAGTTTATAGCTAGTTGGTCCGAAGTACAGGTGACAACCTGAGCTGCACCTGGCATCTGAAAGGAGGGCAATCTTGTGTGACACACCTGTGGGGTCTGCACTATCTCCAGGTAGTTAGTGTCAGAATTGAATTGTAGGACACCCAGTTGGTGTCCGGACAGTTAGAGAATTGGTTGGTGTGGAAAAATATATATATATATTTGGTATCAGATATATGTGAGTGGAAGAAACGAGTTGTTTCTCTCTCAGAGTTTTACTGCTGTGAAGCTCCCCAGCCAGGACCTACTTTCAGGTCAAAGCTGTGAAAGAAAAAAAAAAATTTGAGAAACGTACCCCGTACTGAGAGCTTCTTCCAGCTTTGACTCCGCCGCCCATATATGCCTGCTTGTTTACTTTTCAGAGTTCTTAGGTAGTTGTATTTTGTCCAGAATTTTGAGTTGTATTTAGTGGCAGAGAGAGGCTGCAGCGGGCTCGCTTCATCTTGCCTAGCACCAGAAATCCTCCAAATGTTTTTAACCACAACCTACAGTAAAAAACACATTTTATGGAGCAGCTCAACGGCTCAGTTGGTTAAAGCATGAACTCTGAACAGGGTTGCTGATTCGATTCCCACATGGGCCAGTGAGCTGCGCCCTCCACAACCAGATTGAAGACAACGAGCTGCCGCTGAGCTTCCGGGGGAGCATCTGGATGGCTCAGTTGGTTAGAGCGCAAGCTCTCAACAACAAGGTTGCCGGTTCAATTCCCTCATGGGATGGTGGGCTGTGCCCCCCGCAACTAAGATTGAAAGCGGCAACTGGACTTGTTGCTGAGCTGCGCCCTCCACAACTAGAATGAAGGGCAAACGACTTGGAGCTGATGGACCCTGGAGAAGCACGCTGTTCCCCAATATTCCCCAATAAAATTTAAAAAGCAAAAAACACACACACATTTTACACTGAGTCCAGTACACAAAGACATATGGTGGTCACAAAGATGAGTGCCATTTCACAAACAATACTGACCTTCAACTATGTGTGATGGCCTCTGACCTGCTCTATTGTATTCCGTTTTTCCAAAATGCTGATCAAGACTCATTACTAAGTATTATTAACCTGAGTTTGAAAAACACAGCTCTAAACATTATTACTGAAATGAGAGACAGAAGCCTGCTACTAGCTGAAAGAATCTTAAGCACATTTCAACAAATCCTGAATAGTAGTATTTACTGGTAGTGCAGTAAATTTCTGAGTCAAAAAAAAAAAAAGTGATGAGAATTGCATTATAATCTTGGACTGTAGAATTCAGTTTCCTGCCACACTTTCCCCTTTTCCCAGCCCTGGACTAACATGAATCCAGTTAGGGATCTTTGTGATTTTTGTTGTGCAGAAATAGCCAACTCAGTGTGATGTGATTCAATTGTAAATCACTCCAAGCCTAATTTTGTATTAGGCACTTGATACCATGTATTACTTGCAAAAATAAAAACCTGAAGCCAACTCTGCAGTGAGAGAAAAACAAGGTAGTAATTATTGATGCCTAATTCCCACTGCCTTCTTTCTCTCCCTCTTGCCTACCGCTTTCCCTCCTTTTCCCTCCCCCTCCTCAATAAAACCAGATGGGTAATAAATATTTGAACTGGATACTGATCCTTGGCAAGTTAAAGGATGTGAGTGCTTAAAGAAACATCTAGGGCCCCAACCAAAAAGGAGGTGGTTTCCTACAGTACTAATTTCAAGCACCTCCAAAACATCTACCTTAATTACTGATTACAGATACCTCCAGAATGTAATAAACTTGATGACTCATTATAAGTGCTTCCAAAATATAATACATTTGATTAAAGGTACCAGAAATACCTTCCGACTCAGTACTTGAAACCCTGTGTTTACATAAAATAGCACTAATACACAATCTGTCCAAAGCAGATGGTCCCTTTTTCCCTCTTCACCTACTTCTGTTTTTCTAAAACATTTTCCTTTGAAAAGTAGAAGACATCTTTCCCTAATTCCTTCAGCATAGAGTCTTACGTTTGGGGGTAGGTGGAAAAGAGATGGCGATAGAACAAATGAGTAAGAGAAAAGGTAGAGTGAAAGAGAATGTGGAGCCATCAGCCCCACCTGCCCACCCCGAGACACACACACATACACACACACACACACACACTAAGGCTGGATCACCCCATGTGGGCTTTCACCTCCCCTAGTCACCCTGAATGCCTCGATGCCTCCGAGTCTAGGGAATCCATCTGTGCCCTCGCTGCCCACCCTACCCCCAAGATGACTAAATGCACCAATATATCAAACAGTTGGCCTGTGATCCCAAGATTAGAGAGTACTTGAGGAGAAACAACAGGACTTCTTCGCTTGAGATGTTACATCAAGACCCCTTTCTTCTCTGCCCAGTCTTTTGAAAACATAATGACAAGGTTCCACATCACCCTTATTGAACCTCACACAGAGACTCACACTTGAAATCAACGGGCAGAGCTGTGACCCCCAAAGTGGGTCAGTCCTTGCTCACAGAGGAAATGATTTAATCTAAAAAACCCATCTTTCTTGGGGATGGGTATTAAAAGAATCTAAAATTGATTGAAGGGATTTCTGCTTTATAGCTTCACCAATTTAAAGACGGGAAAACATCTTGTTTTCGTGTCTCTTAGACAAGAGAACAGAAAAGGCATTGGGAGATAGTTTATACCTGCAGGAGGTGGCTTCTGAAAAAGCTGACACTCCATTCTTCTACAATAGCTAACAAATATTGGATACTTACTAGGTACCAAGCCTATCTTACGGGAATTAACCAAATTCATCCTCACAACAATCCTATAAGTTAAGTGCTATCCTTATCACCCTCATCTTACACATGGGGAAACTGAGACTTGGAGAAGTCAAGTAACTTGCTCAAGGTCTCATATCCAGTAAAGAGCAGGGCTGGGATTTGAGCCCCCGCGACCTGGCTCCAGACCCCACACACCTCACTCCCATTCTATAGTAGCCTCTAGTTTACCCGAGTTGAGAAGGGCTGGCCTCACACCAAAGTCACACTGGGAGCAAAATGTGATCATGTGCCCCACCTCGATTTCAGGGAGATTCAAAAAAAGGAAAAAGGAGAGGGAGAGAAAGAGAAGGCTTTGTCATGATCATCATTTTAATTCTTTAACTTGAGTTCTAAAGTCTGCCAGAGACAGCTAACTGTCCACCAAAATTCATGCTCCCTTTTCTGTAGTATGGAGGGTTTTTTTTCCTGGGAACTGGCTAACCAACCAGGGACTACATTTCCCAACCTTCCTTGGATCTAGGTGGGATTATATGACCAGTTCTTTCCAATAAAATGTGAGCAGAAGGAATATAGGATGCTTCTGGGACAAGAAAGTTAAAAAGTAGATGTGCCTCCTTCATTCTCTCTTGCTGTTTTGCTTTCTGGATGCAAAAGACTCCAAGCCCTGGAGAACAGAGAAGCCACAAGATGACAGGTAGTCTGACTTCCTGAATGATTTGATAGAACGCTGTCCGCCGACCAGAAACCCTGCACTGAACAATTATGAAAGAAACTTCTGTGTTAAACCACTGAAATTTGGGGTTTGTATGCTATAGCAGCTAGCATTACCCTAATATTAAAGCAGAAAACCAAGGACTGTTCAGCCAACCCCCCTTTTCCTGTTGCAGATCTTGATGCCTAACGAACGATCTCCAGACAATGGAGATTAACACACCATTGTATGATGCTCACAGACTCAGATGGGGCACGACACGGACGACTTGGATCTACTCCACGATGTCTGGGACCTCAGCTGGAAAGAGGCAAAAGGCCGGGGTGACTCATGCTCAGAGGCCTGGTATTGTCTAGAGGAACCTTCATTCCCGTGTCTGGCAGTTGATGCTGGATGTCTGTTGGGACCTCCGTTGGAGCTGTCAGAACATCCTCTTCATGTGTTCTCTCCACTTCCTTACAGTCATCTCAAGAAGGAAAATTGGAAGGGAAGGGGAGCAGAATGTAGAAAAGCAAGTAGGGTGTTCTCTATAGCTGTGGATCTGACATACGTCTCATTACATATACTCAAGTTGAGGAATGTTAGAGTTGAAAATGGAGAAGCTTGGGGAAGGGGAAAAGGAAAATGACACGAGGAGGAAGCTGACTGGGTTCCAAGAGCGTCCCCCAAAGGCCAGGTGGAAGCTGTAACACCTTTAATGGCATAGCATCACTTCTCCTGGAGTCACATGCCCACCTAGATTCAAGGGGAGGAAGTATAGACACCATCTTGCAACGTGAGGAGTGTCAAGGTCACCTTGTAAGAGCACGTGGCATGGTGATCTTGTTGTATTCATCTTGGAAAATAATCTGCCACACTTTCTTTCCACCTTTCTCTCCCCCTTTCCTTTTCATCTTGCCATGTGCTTCCTCCTCTTGTCATTTTCCTTTTCCCCTTCCCAAGCTTCTCCATTTTCAACTCCAACATTCCTCAACTTGAGTGTATGTAACGAGACATGTGTCAGATCCACAGCTATAGAGAACACCCTACTTGCTTTTCTACATTCTGCTCCCCTTCCCTTCCAGTTTTCCTTCTTGAGATGACTGTAAGGCAAGGTTTCTCAACCTTACTGCTACTGACATTTTGGACTAGATAATTCCATGGTGGGGGCGATCTTGTAATTTGTAGAATGTTTTGCAGCATCCCTGCCTTTTATTCACTAGATGCCAGTAGTACCCTTGCCTCTGTCATAATCAAAAACATCCCCAGGCATTGCCAAATATCCTCTGGGGGGCAAAATCACCCCCAGTTGAGAATCACTGTTATAAGGGAATATATAGGGGCAATAGAGTTAATAAAATCCCCAAATCTTAGAAGGCAGTGTCTCCAAACTGTTTTGATCATGTACTCTTAGCAACAAAACAAAATCTGAGCACAGCCCAATATATATGCATATTTATTTATTTATTCATATAAAGTCTATACATACTATCCTCTATGTTGTTCTTTTATGTAAGTACAAAATATTCACAAAAGTGACATATTTAAAAGAATGGGATAAAAACCTAATTAGACATCCTGATACATTCTTTCCACAAGAAAATGGATCATCTTGTGTACTCTCTGGGATATGGCCATACCACCTTAGAGAGTACTGAAAGACGGTAATGAGTGCTGCCTTAGGGGCTAGATAAGTCCAGGCTTACAGTCTTGGCTTTAGTTCCCTGCACTGCCATTTACTAGTTGAGTTATATTCATTTGTTCAATAAAAATGTCAGGAATACAATGGAAAACAAGACACAACCCTCAAGAAGCTAATGGTGGGCAGCCAGATGGCTCAGTTGGTTAGAATGTGAGCTCTTAACAACAAGGTTGCCGGTTCAATTCCCACATGGGATGGTGGGCTGCGCCCCCTGCAACTAAGATTGAAAATGGCGACTGGACTTGGAGCTGAGCTACGCCCTCAACAACTAGATTGAAGGACAACTTGGAGCTGATGGGCCCTGGGAAACACACTGTTCCCTTTTATTCCCCAGTAAAATTTAAAAAAAAAGAAGAAGAAGCTAATGGTAAGGAGACCTTGGACAACCTAGGTTCCTCATAGGTTAATAGGGATATCTTGCAGGATGGAACTGAGAATTAAGTAAGATAATATATAAAAGCATGTAACAGGTGCTCAAAAATGGTCCCCACTAATTCACTGTAAGGCTGTTTGTGATAACGAAAGACTGGAAAGACTCAAACTATACATCAACAAAGAACTGGTTGAATAAACAATGGTACATCTTCACCATGGAGTAATACACAACTATAAAGAGCAAGGAGGAATACATGTATATATGGCTAGGGACTGATTCCAGGATATATTGTTAAATAAAACAAGCAAGGTGTGGGAGGGTGGGAGAGAGGCCTTAAAATTATTCTCTATGATAGTATAATGTGTGACACTATGCATTTGCCAAAACTCATAGAACCTTACATTAGAAAGAGTGAACCTTAATGTACATAAATTTTAAAAAATCATCTAAGAGGTCAAGGGATCTCAGATAGAATGCAGGCTTTGACTAAAGAATCTAACTAGAAAATAACCTCTCTGAAGAGGGTGGGGGGAAAGGGTGCTGACCTAAGTAACTCTGTAATTGAATTCTGTAAGACTAAAGGCAAAATACCTGCACATACGTAGTCTAACTCTAGTTGATAAAGTTGTTGCCCACAGGTGTATGGGTTAACAATTCTGAAGCCCCTGTGCACACATACTGGAAATGATAATTAAGTAAATGGATAGCCGATGGTGGGAGCCAGGTTTCTCACGTTTGGAGTGGAGGATTACAGACAAGCAAAGGGGGATGACTAGAATGATCCAGGTGCCAGGTGACAATACATTAGAGTTATAAGAAATCAGTATGCACACATTTAGATTAAAGATGGAAATGGGGAGTTGTGTATATTTACGAGTAATCCTTTGCTTTCTTTCTCCTCTTTCTGGAACCCCTATGATGGAAAGATTGTTATGCTCATATGCATATGTATTTATATTATTACATACATACATAAAATATACATGCATACACACATAAATATTCATAGATATGTGGACATAAAGGGGTTAGTATTCACACATATTTTTCCTAGATCTGTCAGCTGAGAGCCTACAAGTAATGACATCCCAGCGGCAACAAGCACACCTAGTACCCAGATCTTGGTTTCTGATACCATTTTCTAATAAAAGGAACCAGGGATCCTTGGGAAAATGGCTGATTCTAGGTTTAGAGGATCTTGTGCCAGAAAGTAAGGAAGTGCTCAATAAAACATAATGATGGGAGTATGTATGTCAAAGGGACAATGTAGCTAAAGTAGGAACAATTTGATTAAAAAATAAAGTGGTATTGGATTATAACGCAAAGTATAAAGTAAGTATCTATGAGTCCATACTGCTATAAATAAATAATTCAATAAATAAATGGGGGAGAAAAGACAAATCTCCTGTGTAGAAGAATTTCAAATAACTTACATGGATAACCTGCCCTTAAGGAAGTAAGGCGTAACTGCTCACTCCTTAAATGTGGGCTGTGCATAATGACTTCACTCCAAAGAGCAGAGTAGGGGAAAGTGGGTAAAGAGTAACTACACTACCTAAGCCACGTGATCAAGATCAACATCAACAGCAATAACTGGCGTTGATAACTTTTACCCTTAACATGATCTGACGAGAATGGCATTTTACCTCTGTAGTCTTCCTTCTCAAAACCTATAGCCATAGTCTAATTACGAGAAAAACATAAGAGACATCCCAGTTGAGTGACATTCTACAAAATACCTGGCCACTACTCCTCAAAACTGCCAAGGTCATCGAAAACAAGAAAAGTCTAAGAAACTATCACAGCCAAGAAGAGCCTAAGGAGACATGCCAGGTAAATGTCAGGATGGCCTCTGGGTGCACTTGCTGTTCCTGGGACAGAGCACTAAGGTGGGGTACAGGCACCAACAGATACAAATCCAAGCTTAGGGAATCATCTGTGTGAGAGTGCAGTTATGGCACCCACTAAGTTTCCTGACCCTTTGTGACATCACAGGCCACAATTCTTCATCTGACAGTGCCACACATTTAAAACGCTCCAGGCTGGAGTTGTAACCATGATTAGGAAATTAGGTTCTGGAAACAGTCCTCAACCAGCATCCTACTCCACCCTTTGTTACTTTGGGAAGATTATCAAACCTTTCTGTGTCTCTTTTCACATCACCCCTAAAGTAGAAATTACAATTGTAACCTTTATAATTATATTGTTAGTGAGGAGCAAATAAGATAAAGCATGTAGGGAGCTTAGCCCAATACTTAGCACTTAGCTCTCGATAAATGTTAGCCATTTACTATGGTAGTTTTTATGATTCACTTATTGTATGTATTTTCTCCTGACAAAATTTAAGAAAATTGTTAACTACGTATTGAAAAATTGAAAAGACATAAAAGGGCGTTGAGTTATCACTGAGGAACTCACTACAGGGAGCAGCTATCACACTATATTGGGGAATCAAAAGAAGGAGTTTGAGGGTTTTTTCTTTTCTTTTTTCCCCATATATATCTTTTTTTCCATCTCTTTATTTTTTGAGCTTTTTTTAAAAATTAACAGCTTTATTGAGGATAATTTACATACCATAAAATTCATCCACTATAAGTATATGTGTGCTTCAATGACTTTTTAGTAAATGTACACAATTGTGCAATCATCACCACAATCCAGTTTTAGAACATTTCTATCACCTTCCAAAATTCTCTCAAGTCTGTTTGCATTCCATCCCTGTTCCCGCACCTAGCCCCAAGTAACTGATTTCTGCCTCGATAGATTTGCCTAGTATACGTTTCTTCTTCTCCTCTTTTTTTTCCCCTAATCCAGTAGTAAAAGGAGGTCATGCAAAATAGATGCTATTTAGGAAAAGATTTACTATTCAAAAATTACCGCAACTTTAACGTTGTTTAAAAGATGGTTTTTGAGGCGGCAAAGACTGGGGCGGTGGTTCTAGAGAAGGCGAGGAGAGTCAGACGTGAGAATTAAGAATCCCTCGCCCGACCCCCACCCCACCTGGGCTAGGTGCCTGCACACCACCTGAGGTTACGTAGCTCCCTCTTCGCAAGCGCCAGCCCGGCCGCAGGCTTTCTCTCGCGCAGGCGCAGTGATTCCGGCTTGCTGGCCTGGGGCGGGATGGGCGCGGAGCCCCAGCGAGTGTTCGCACCGATCGCGAGCGCGTAGCGATTACTTCTGTCTGTTGTTTAGGAATGGCGCCGTCAGGGAAGCTGGAAGGCGGCGGGTACCCGGATGGAGGTCTGGCTCTGTACTGACCGAGAACCAGGGTCGAGTGGGCTATGGGGGAGCCCGGCTCCTTGGTTATGGGGGACCGCGCCGGTGGCCGGATCTGGTGCTTGCGGCGGGTGGGGATGAACGCCGAGAGGCTGCTGCTGGAGGATGGAAACGAGGTGAGCGGGAGTCCTCTTGAGGGAGGGGAGTGAGAGGAGGCCGGGCCTGGAGGGATCCAAGGCGTCCGGGCCGGACGGATAAATGGAAAAGCGGAGGTGGGAGCGGGGAAGAGGAGCGAGATGTGAAGGTCTTTGGGTGAGAAGGTCCGGTGCGAACGGTTGGTGGTGGAGGGGAAGGGTTAGGTGGGGGGTGCTTGGCGGAAGTAGGGACCGTTTGGGAGAAAAGATGGCCTCTTTGACAGCGGCCTAGGCCTGAGCGGCGAGCTAGGGCGGGAGTCTGGGTTGAGGGAAGGAGCCGGGTGGAGGGGCACAGCGAGAGGGGGTCGTAGAAGGATGTGAGGTAGACTTGGGGTTTCGAGGGGAAGGAGGCGACTGGTTTGGGGAGAGGATGGGACCTCCCCATTTTGGGTCGCACGCAGCCCTGCGGGGCCCAGCCCCGGCGGCGGAACTGTGAGGCGGAGTTGCCCCAACTTGCGCCAAGAGCGTGAACTTTCTCGAATTTATTTTGAAAACAATTGCGAGTGTGGGGTCATGTCCCTTAAAACACTCAAACTTTAAAAACGCCTCCTTTCCAATTCTTGAGGAAAATTGGCTCGGGGCGGGGGGGTGGGCCACATTTATCCTGTGAGTCTCGGTACTGCCGAGTGTCACCCGATGAACTGGGTCGGGGGTAGGAATTAAGAAACATAAGAGCTCGCCTTTTCAGGAGCAGCTTATATTGTTTGCTAATGCTGTCATAACTGCAAAAAAAAAATATTAAAGCAGAAAATTGAAGCAGTTTGTTTTGGGGGCCGCTAGGACGGGGGTGGTGATTCTAGAGAGGGTGATGGAAAAGGAAGGAGAGAGAGTTGAAGAGAGCTGGATTAGGGACCAGCTTGTGGTGACAGGGAACCATTTGGGTTTTGGAAATAATTTGTATGGAAAATAAAGTCTTGACTGTTATGTATATTTAATTAGATTTTTTCCTATAAACTGGGTAATCTCAATTTAGTCTCCCAGGTATTTACCGAGTACTTAGGTTGCTTAGTGTGCTATGAGAGAGCCAAATAATGGCTTCTGCCTTCAAAGAGTTTATGGTTTGAATGGAAGAAAGAGGATTTTATACAGAGGAGGAGACTGAGAACATCCAGGCAAGCTGTACGATCAAGTGCCAAGATGTGGATTATTTAGTACCATCCTGGAGCATTGGTTCCTCAAGTCAGAGGGATTCAGGTCCAACCTTCAATGTTTGTGGATCAGAAGGTTATAGTTACTTGTATGCTGTGATTTGGAGAACACCAGGAAGACGCCTCCACCCCCAAATCTCACTTCATTCTTTTAGCCTGAGCCTTGACCTTTCTCTGTGCAGCCCTTTCCAAAATCATATACGTCTGGGAAGTTTCAGAAGAGACTAACACCTGAGTAATAGTAACTATATTTTGTATAGGGTTTGGGCTTTCACATAATTACTTAATCTGAGCCCTACTCATGTACTCCACACCCACACACAATTTAGGGGTCAAGAAGTTAACTCATTCTTCAGATTCAATTGCTGTGGATTATTATTTCTGAATAGCTTTGTAGCACTGGGAGTCTTGGTGTGGGGAGGGGAGGATAGGAAGAATTAAAGCACCTGCAGCAAGAGCAAAAGGACTAAAATCATTCCTGGACATATTTTAAACTGTTGGATAATTTTGTGTGGGACAACCTCTCTGGGTAGAGAACCATAGGAAACAGAGTGAATGGTGAAGAAACATGTGGAGGACTCATAAGGAAGATCTCTTTGTTCTTTCATTCATTTACTAAGCATCATGCCAGGTGCAGAAATACAATGGTACACAAGACATAAGGTCCCTGTTCATGAAATTTATATTCTAGTAAGGGGGAGAAAGAAAGAATTAAAATGAGATTAATTTTGAATTGTGTAAGTACATGCTAATAACATAAAGGAACAGGTAGCACCTTTAGATTGGGTCATCAGGGTAGGCCTCTGAGGAGCTGAAATTTGAAAGATGAGAAGGAGCTCGTGCACATGTCTGAGAGAACAGTGTCCTAAGCCGATCAGACAGGTGAAAAGACCCTCAAGTACCAGGGAGTGTTTCTGACCATGGTAGGAAATAAGTCTAAAGAGGTGGAGGGGTTAGGACATTCAGGGCCTTATAGGCTATGGGAGGAAGTTTGGATCATTGGAGAATTTTAAGGAAAGAAAGGAAATGATCTGAATTAAAATTTTTACATTACCACTGCCACTGCTGTGTGAAGAATTAAGTTTAGGAGGGCTAGTATAGGAGCAAAAACAGCGTAACTGGAGGAGGAGGCCAAGTTGTTTGGACTAAGGTAGTGGCCATAGAGATAGAAGTGAACAGATTTAGGACATATTAAATTACAGCCAGTAGAATTTGCTGATGATTTGAATGTGGGCATGAGGGACAGAGAAGAATCAAAGATGGCTTCTGAGTTTTGAGCTAAACAGATGTTTGGATGGTATGTCAGTTACTGAGATGAAAGTTTGTGGGGGAGAATAGATTGGGGCAAGGAGAGTCATGGTGGTCTTTGAGGGACTGAGGAGGACAGGCATGATTCTGAAAGATGTTCAAAAACAAAGAGGGCAGCTTTTAGAAAACCACAGATGGGGCGACCGGTTGGCTTAGTTGCGCAGTGCTCAAAACGCCAAGGTTGCCGGTTCGATTCCTACATGGGCCAGTGAGCTGCACCCTCTACAATTAGATTGAAAACAACGACTTGACTTGGAGCTGATGCATCCTGGAAAAACACTGTTCCCCAATATTCCCCCAGTAAAAAAAAAAGAAAACCACAGATCATTTGGCTTAATGTTCCTAGGTAAGGTTTGGTATGGGTCATTAAAGAAGTGGCTTATGCACCAAGAAGAACAAGCAGGGAATTGTAAGATCTGGAATCTCGGAAGAATTTCATTTTCTTCCATGACAGGGTTATTATGAACTAGACTGGTCCATCAGGAAAGTATGATAAATGTGAATGGGGGCTTCTTTGCAACCTTTTCCAGAGACTCTCATGCTGTCCTTGTGAATGAGATGGAAAATATGGACTCAGCGCAGACTTTTGGCTGTATTACATCTGTTTGAGGGCATAACCAGATTGTATGGTAGAATGTTTACTAGGCTTTCCTGAGAGCCTTGCCTTTGGCTACGTGCTCTTCCAGTCTTTTACCTGTGTCTTGAGTGAAGATACAAAGGGCATCATATCAGTTTGGTGGTTGACTCATCATGGAAGGGATATTGAGTATGTCTGATGGCAGATTAAAAATTCAGAAAGGTCTTGACACACTCATGTGATAGACTGAACTAACAAGATGAAATTTAATAGGAATCAATGTAAGGTCCTGCACTTGAATCCAAAATTACCAACTAGTCAAGAATAGGACAGAAGAGACATGACTTAGTATAGCAATTCTTGGAGGAGGGTCAGACCAAGAAATTTAATCATTTGTAAGCCTGAGGATACATTGGCAGTATGATAGATTTATGAAAGCTAATGCAATTTATATGCTCCAATGATAATATTTAGAAATGTGAAAGTGATACTTAGATTCAACCGTGTAATAGAAATTAAGTTTATTTTTCTTAATATGGCATCCAGGAATAAAAGTAAACCAGGAGTCTCTTGAAAAACCCATTAGGATAGCAAAGAGACGCAAACCCATGCCATGGGAATCAGGTTGAAGTAACTGGGAACACAGTGGCAAGAAAAGAGAGGACTTGGTAGACCCCTATAGCTGTCATATGGGAGGGGAACTGGAGATTTTCTGATGGTGCTCAGGGCAGAGCCAGGGCCAGCGGATGGAATTCATAGCGAGAAAGATGTCACATCAGATCCATTAAGAAATTGGAGGAACTGTCTTGTGGATAGGGGCTGTAGTTTCCTGCAGTTTATGAGGGTGTGTAGAAAGAGTTCCTCTACCGCATGTCTTTTCAGGGTCCTACCAACCCTGACATTCCATGAGTAACTCCATTCAGCCGTCTCTTCTTGTCATAGCTTCTTGCCTTTTCCTACCTGGTGGCTCCCATGGCAGCTGAAGGAGGAGATAGCTGATGAGCTGTTTGGGTTTCCTGGGAGTCTGGTTTCATAAGTCGGGACATGTGTATACTGACAAGATTGTCAAAGACGTCTTTTTTCAGCACAGTGGCTGATGGTGTCTCTTACTTTGTTGTTTTCTTCCTAGGTGACCGTAGGGCGAGGATTTGGTGTCACATACCAATTGATATCAAAACTCTGCCCTCTGATGATTTCCCGTAACCACTGTGTTTTGAAGCAGAACGCTGACGGCCAGTGGACAATTATGGACAACAAGGTACAGCAATCCATAGAGGCCTAATGACTTTCATTGAACTTTTGTTCATCTTTAAATTGTCATTTTTCAGTAATACATGGTACACAATTTAAAGATTCAAAAGTATATCTTCTCCCCTAGCCACCCAGTTGTCTCCCCCTGAGACAACCACTTCTGTATGCAGCCAGAGATCAGATTGTGCCACAGTCATTTCTGAGGACTTGAATGTAGTTAGTTACTTTGAAAGGAACACCTACACTGGGGCAGTAGGTCCTGCTCCAGAAACTAGACTAAGTTACTGTGCGAATCGGCCCTTTGTAACCTGTGGTCCGGGAACCGTGGGAAGCTGGTGAAGACTGTGGAGTAACCTGTGGTTCAGAGTGGGGAGGAGGGGAGCTGAGCTCACGCACCTAGCTCTTTCCCCGCCCCAGCCTTTAGTCAGAGCAAACCGTCTCCCTCCTTTTTAAACCTGTTTTACATATTGGCATGCTGAGGATGATTTCCTTTGAATAAAACATTTTTCGGCTTTAAACATTTGAAAACTGTTAATACTAAGGGAGGTGAAATAATGTATAAAGCCCAGCAATTAGGAAGTTCCTAAAGTGCAGATATATAGGCACCCAGGATACAGTGGAAATAAAGACTGTGAGGTGAGAGAAATTTTAATGTAGACAGTTAAGGATTAGGAAGTATAAAATGTCTTCAGACACCGTTTTACACGCTCTGGTAGGAAGGATTGTAAAGATAACTGTGAGAAGGAAGGGTATTAAAATGGTTCTGAGATGAAGCATGTGGTTCCTACGTGTAGGGAAGTTTACCTCCATCCCACCTAGCAGAGCCCAGGACGCCAGCTGGGTGTCCTCCAATTCTGACACTATCTACCTGTGTCACCGGGAAAATGCACCTCGGCTCTCCGTCGTCTTGAAGGAATGAATTCAGCCAAGAGACAGAAATTTGTGCAGCAAGAACAGCAGTTTATTAGTAAAAGCAAGTACACTCCAAGGCGTGGAGTGGGCTGACCCGAGAGGGAAGCAGCCTGGCCTTACGTTGTGTGAAGGCTTTTATTTCTACGGGTAGAAGTGCCTCCCCTTCTCCCCTCTCTTATCCGTACTTCCCCTGAGGTGCCTAGTCCTCTGGCATTTAGCAATGCATATCTATGATTTAGGGGCATGTGTAAATGTATCCCTTTTATGTAGGGGCATGGGTAAATACAGTCCTTTGGTTTGGGGGGATGTGTAAACACATCTTTGGGGTATGTGAAAACCTGGAGTCCTGTTGGGCTAGTAAGGTATTGCTGACAAACAGGATGAGTTCCCCGCTCCTCTGACTTTTAACAACATATCTCTTTGATTTAGAAGTACGTGTCAGCCTGGAGTCCTGCCAGGCAGCTGCCAGGGGTCTTGACCCCCAAGTAGGAGCTGCAGCAAGGGGCTTTCTAATGGGGCTAAATTGCTCCTTCTCCTGCTCATTTCTATCTACCTTCCCTGTCACCTGGAGAGAGCGTCAGATCCCACAGGTAAAGGTTTCAATCCCACAAGACCGCCCTCCACTTCAGACACCTGTGCTTCTGACCAACCAATTATAGATTGGCGGTTCCAGGTACCCTTCCTTGGACTTCAGATGCCAGTTGCAAGTCCAGGTTGTTACCTGTGCTTCTGGCCAACTGGCTGTAAACGAGAGGTTCTCATGACCTCCTTCCTCTTTGGATTCCATTAAATAGTTAGAGTAACTTTACAGAACCCAGGGAAACATTTCCGTATGTTTACCAGTTTATTATAAAAGGATCCAATAAGGGATACAGGTGAACATCCAGTTGGCAGAGATGCGTATGGCAGGGTATGTGGGAAGGGGCGTAGAACTTTCATGCCCTCTCTGGGTGTGCCACTCTCCGGGCACCTCCAGGTACTCACCAACCTGGAACTCTTGGCACGTGTCCTTTTTTGTTTTCCCTGGGGCTTCATTACGTAGGCATCCTTGGCCATTGGTTATCAATTCAACCTCCAGCCCCCTCCCCCTCCCAAGAGTGGGGCTTAAAGTTCCAGCCCTCCTAACACAGGGTTGGTTCCCCAGGCAACCGGCCTCAGCCTCAGGTAGCCTAGGGGCATTCCCAAAGTCACCTCCTTAACGTAACAAAAGACCCCTTTATCTCTCTCTCACCACTTAGGAAATTCCAAAAGTTTCACAAGCTCTGTACTAGAAATGGGGATGAAGACCAAATACATATTTCTTATAATTCACAATGTCCTGCAGGCCTCATTTTGCGTGCAGAAAACTGCTAGATTGAAGATGTTGGAGAAAGTGCCTTCCTGCATGCACTAGGATAAGTTGAGTAGGCACTATGTTGAAGAAGAGGCTGTATAAATGCTTAGTATATTGGTTCCGCACTCTTGGCGAGGCACTATGAGAATAGAAATTAGCACTGAAAAGGGGACCTTTGACTGGATCTAGTTTAACTCCTGGGGACAGACGAACCTGAGGCCCAGAGAGAAAAACTGACCTGCCCAAGGCCTTCTACGGAACTGATTGGTTGGTTGAGTGAGTGAATAAGCCAGGGCTCTCATTCAAATAAGTCTTTCTACTAACGCCCCCTTGTCAAATACCAGTATCGGACACAAGCAATTTGCTATACTTGCTGCATGATTTAAACAATCAATTATGCACATTTAAGACATAGTTACAAAGTTTAAAGCCTCTGCAATAGCTTATATCAAAACACCTTTTTTTCCTCAGAGTTGGCTGAGAAACGGGGTTACAGTATTATAGAGGTGAGCTGTGTGCTGCTGCTTTCCTTATGTGCATTTTGGATGTGTTCCGATGTGTTCCATTGTTTTCCATTGATGGGATAGCAGAGTGGGAGAGGTTGGGAAGCCTCCAGCTACCTGATTTTAGAGTTCCTTAAACATGCACCTCTGGGACACGAGGCAGCCTGGGCCAGCAACAGGGCATGACTGTTCCCCAGATCGCTCTCCAATGTGTGCTATGTACCCTTTCTTCTAGGACTGTTGTTATCTGAGACTCCTCTCTCAGGTCTCAGACAGATAATACAGAGGAAAGGTAGGCGCCTGCTTATTCCTCGTCTTTTCTGGTTTAAGCCTCTTAGCTTTGATTCACTTTGTGAGAAGTATCGATGAAAAAAACACAGCCTAAGAGAAAACTTATGAGTGTATTTGAGCCAAACTGACAACAATTGCTGGGAAGCAAAATCTCAACGGATGGAGAAAATGCTCCGCAAAATGGCCATTTGCAGCTTTTTTATACATAGAATCGCAGGAGGAGGGTCACATAAAATTCACTGGTGGAGAGTAAGGGGGTGGAAGAAAGCAAAGTGGGGAAATCTCTGGGATTGATAAAAGTAAATTGGAGAGAGAGATACTCCCTTTACATAGGTGGGTGCAGGATAGTTAATAGCTTTTTATCACCAGGGGACAAGATAACAATGAGGGATTCTATACTTGCCTGCTCTGTCCGGATAAGCGGATTACTGACATTCCAGGGAAGGTGTAAAAAGACAATAGACAGGCTCGCTTAAGGTCGAGATTGACTTTATGAAAGAAGCTTCCGGCTAAAGATGTGACTTCCCGCCATGGCCCACCTTTGTTATGATTTTTTTTGTTGTTGTTCATGCCATCCTGTGTTGTTGTTTTCAGTCTCCTGAGCTTGTCAGGTTTAACCTGTGGCCCCTTTTCCGTCCTCAGAAGCTGTAACTGGGGTGTTTAGATGGGGCAGCTATTCTTACAGGTGCTCCTTTTCTTTCTGGCTTCTTTCTGGCATGATGCCTTGGCAGCCCTCTTCTCCTGATGAAGGATTTGAATTTCAGGTGCGGCATGTTATTTTGTGGTCATAGCTGAAGTCACTTGTCAAGTCTTTTCAAGAGGTAGATATTTCTAATAATTCAAAACTTAGAACTACAGTCTCTCTTCCTAAAATGGTCTCTCTTATATACTGGAATGGCCAGAAAGGGAAAACTTAAGTACAGATACAGAAATTGCAACAAATGCAATTTTGGTTCAAAATTGGCTTAGGGAAAAAAAACCCAACCTTGGAGGACTGCTTCCTCTGCGCACATAATATGAGGATAGTTGTTGTGTAGACTTCAGTTAATTGAGTAGCTCTTCAGATAGTTCATCCTATATATCGGATCCAGCTGTTTCAGAAAATTTAGTTGCTTGAAGTCACAATCTGAAATGCTTTGATGGGTTTGCTGCCTCCAATCCTAGAGGCTCAGGCATATCGCTTGAGCCTTTCCCTTTCTTCCCTCCCTAGCATATTGCTCTTCACCTGCTACCTGGTGATTCCTACCTTTGTCCTTCTGTGGCTGTGGCATTTAAAGTCTCTGGTGAGTTTCACTCTGGGTGAACAAACCTTACTACTTGGACAGTTCAGCTTCTGGTTTTCCAGCAGTTACAGCAGTGGTTCTCAGCCCTGTTTTCAGGTTTTGCCCTTACCTGAGTACCTTTAAAAAATACTGATGGGATCACATTAAAACTGAGAACTTTCCTTTACCAAAAGACATCATTAAGAGAGTGAAAGGCAAGCTCAGAGTGGAAGATATTTGCTACACATACTGATCAAGTTGCTACACATAACTGATATAGTTGGATATATACAGAACTCCAAGTCAATAAGAAAAAGAAAGATAACCCAGTTTTAAAAATGGACAAGAGCCAGGCACTTCACAAAAGGTTGTATCCAAATGTTCAACATCCCTGAAAAGTTGTTCAACCTCATTAATGATCAGGGAAATGCAGATTAAAACCAGGATGGAATACAACCACACACCCACCAGAGTGGCTCAAATTAAATATTGGAGATGCCAGGTATTAGCAAGGACACAGAGCAAAAGTCGTCTTTGGGTAGAAATATAAATTGGTACAACTATTTTGGGAAATTATTTGGTACTATTTATGAAATTGCACACATACCTCATGACAATATTTTCCCTCCCAGAGAAACAACCCAAATGTCCATCAACAGTATAATGGAGAAATAAACTGGAATATTCTTATGGTGAAACACTGTACTGTAATGGATATGAAGGAACTACTGCTGTATCTAACCACATGGATACATCTCACAAACATAGTAATGAGTGAAAGAAGACAGACACCAAAGTATACATGTGATGCCATTTATACAATGTCAAAACCAGGCAAAACTAATGTGTGGTGTTCAGCCAGGCTAGTAGTAACCTTATTGGGGGGAAAAAGGGCCTAGTGACTAGAAAGAGGCAAAAGGAAGTTTCTGGGATGCTAATAAATGTGGGTTAGTTTTTTGTTGTTGTTTTAACTTTGTGTTAGTTATACTGAGATGTTTACATTGTGATTATTCATCTAGTTGTATAGTTATATTTATATGTTTTAGTAAAGAACTAAAAAATATTGACTGATGCACATCTATTAGAATTACTAAAATAAAACAATACCATGTGCTAGGGAGCAGGCAGAATAGCTGGAACTCTTAAACATTGCAAGTGGGAATACAAAATGGTACAGCCACTTGGAAAAACAGATTGGCACTTTCTTAAACATACAATTACCCAGTGATTCAGTTTGTAGGTATTTGCCCCAAATTAGTGAAAACTTATGTGCCCACAGAAACTTGTATGTGAATGTTTATGGTGGCTTTATTTATAATTACCAAAAACTGGAAAGAAAACAACTATGGAATGGATAAACAAACTCGTGCACCCATACCTTAGAATGCTAGTTAGCAATAAAACGATACCACCCTACTCTTAATGCAACAACGGGGCGAATCTCCGTCATTATGCTAAGTGAAAGAAGCCAGACTCAAAACGGTACATACTGTATGATTCCATTTGTACAACATTCTGGAAAAGTAAAGCTGTGTAGGTAGGGCAGAGGAGTAGTTGTCTGGGAATGGGAGAAGGGTTGACTGCAAGGGACAGTTTGTCTTAATACAATTATACACTGTATGTATTTGTATATAAACCTGACTTTAAAAATCCTGATGCCTGGTCCCGTCTCAGACGGATTAACTCAGTCTGAGGGTGAGACTCAGGCGCTGCTATTTGTTTTAAACATTTCCAGGTGATTTCACTGTATAGTCAGGGTGAGAACCACTGAGCTACATAAATCATCCGGAAAACTCCGAGAAAATATTGCCTTGTGGCTTTGGGTTTCCACTGTCTTCAACAACTGATTAAAAACACTGGACAGAGATTGAGCATCAAGTGAAGTAATTAGTGTACAAGGGAGTGTGTGTTATCTCACTTTTCCCAATCACGGCTCGGAGACGTTAAGCAGGTTTTTTTTGTTATCACTTTGGTGCTTCCGACATTGTTCAAACCGGTGATTATGAAAACCAACATCAAAGATTTGGACAGTTTGATTTATTTAAACCATTGTATTTGAGATCGTATCCTGGGCAGTACTCGATTGTTCTTACCAAGCCGTGTATTTCATCCTTTTCTATAGTCACCTTGTGAACAGACCTGACTCAGGACGATAGTTTAAATTATACCACTAGGTGTCACCAAGGAGGGATGAAAGGGTAGACGGAAGGATCCAAGGATAAAATTGGTGAGAAAATTTTGAGAGCTTATTTTCTAGGCCTAAAGGGCTCCGAAGGAGGCGGGTGGAGTATCTGTGGAGGGCTGCAGTGTGTCTTGCAAGTTTGCCCCAGCTCTATAGGGATTCCTTGTTCACTCTAGCTTTGAGCTGCTTCTGTAGCCTTCTTTATTTAATCTTATCTTTACTTTTGAGATTTTTCTTAAGCGTCTGTACTTTGGCATAAAGTAAGCTTCTGCGTCATACTACTTTTTCTGAGATCTTTTTCTTATGTATAATCTGTTGTAATATGAAATTATTCTCAAATAGACTCTATCTCTCTCCTTTGCTATTTCCCTACTGTTGTCATAAAACAGATTATTCCCCAGAGTTTCTGAGGCTGAATGTAAACATAAAGGTTGGGAGCAGTTTGTCCAGATGAACCCGGTTAGGCCCAAGGCAGTGGGTTAACGGCAGTCTTTCTGTGTATGTCTGTGCTGGGCTTTCTCTCCCTCTCCCCGCTCTAGCCAAATAATAGAAAACCAGAGCCAAGGGCCTAATAGGAAACCAGAGCTAAGATCCGATCTCTACCCCCTTCATCCTCTGTACCTTGGGGTCAAGCCCCCGTCCCTCATATTGGGGTTGACCAGATAATTTTCCCAACTGAAAGTAGGGAGCTATAGTTACCATCATAAACATAAGAGTGAGTCCCAGTTCAGCTGTGAGCTTCATCTCTGGCCTGGTCCCCAAAGATAAGTCCTTGATATGGGTTAAAATGCACCCGTTTCTTAACCTCTTAACTCACTCCGGCATTTCTTTCAAGTCTGTGTTAGAACCCATCCTCCCCATTTAGCATGCTGACTCACCCAGCTGCATCGGATACTCTGTTGCATCTATAGACTGTGCTGTGTTATCCCACGTTGGCTTATATATGCCCTTGTGTTTTCCTTTCCACAGTTGGGCTGAAAGTTGTTTTCATGTCTTCTACTTTTACACTTGGTATATTTACCTTGCAAGATACCGAGCATAGAATTAAGTGATTGTTAATAAATTAGTTGAGCCAGAACATAGTAATAGCAGTGAACACCTGTGTAGTGCTTACCATGTGCCAGACACTTGTCTAAATGCATTGCATATGTTATCTCAGTAAATCCACACACACACTACGAGGGAGAGACTCTTATTCTCCATTTCTTACATGTAGTAACTGGGGCATAGAGAGGTTAAGAAATTGGCCCAAAGTCACGCAGCTGTTAAGTGACAGAGCCAGATTACAAACTCAGGCAGTCCATCTCTAGGGTCCATGCTCTTAACCCCTAAACTATGATTGAATTAAAACCGCAAAGTAAATCATCGAGCATTTATTATATGTGAGTCACTATGCTAAGTGTTTTATGTGTGTCTAGTTTATTCCTCACAGGAACCGTATGAGGTAGGTACTGTACTATCTCTGTGTTACACGCAAGGCTGAGGCACAGAGAGTTTGAGTAAATTGCCGAAGGCCATGCAACTAATAAGCCCCAGGTGTTACAGAGGATAAGAACCCAAGTCTGAGTCCAGAGCTCCAGCTCTTAACTGTGCTGTATTACCCATGGACCTCTGGGGCTAGTAATTGGGTCAGATTCCACCTGCAGTTTGACCCCAGGACAGGTGTTGGTTCTCTCTCTTTTGGTTTCTGTGGACTGGAAAGTGCTTGACTCGTTCACCACTGTGTTCAGGGGACACATCCAGAGACAGTGCTTGTGTGACTTTTGGTCAAGCCTACCTTTTGAACCTCATCATTAGATGCTGCTTTCTTTACTAATAACAGTTTTTTCAGTCTTGGGCCATTGCCTTCAGTTTAAGTCAATAGGAGCTATTAAATTTCAGTTTCTTTCAATGCTACTCCGTTTATTTGAGTAATTCATCCACCAGTAATCAGGTGATTCCTGCCTGTTATACAGGCCGTTCTCTGTGGAGGCATGAATCTGAAATATAGGTAAAAAGCCAAAGTGCTGTTTGAAGAATGCTGTTTCTAAGGATGGTGGTTTATGAAGCTTTCTTTGCTATTTGTTCTCAAGGGTTTTTCTTTTGAAAAGGCAGAAGGTTTTGCAGCAGCAGGAGAGAAATTCCATTAAGAGGAAGAAAATCATGAAGCTTATTTTGTCTGTTTTTCCCATTCTCCAGAGTCTGAATGGTGTTTGGCTGAACAGAGTCCGTCTAGAACCTTTGAAGATCTATTCTATCCATAAGGGAGACCACATCCAGCTTGGGATGCCTCTGGAAAATAAGGAGAACGCAGAGTATGAATATGAAGTTATTGAAGAAGTCCAGGAGAGGAATCCTTATGTTACCCCAAAGAGTGACCAGTTGATGGAAAAAAATAAGGACTTGAGAACTAAAAGGAAATTTATGGATGAATTGGAGGGTTCTGGAGCTGAAGGCCCTTCAAATTTGAAGTCCAGAATAAGTAAAGTGTCTTGTGAATCTGGCCAACCAGTGAAGTCACATGGGAAAGGCGAAGTGGCCAGCCAACCCTCCGAATGTCTGGATCCTAAGTTGACTTCTGTTGAGCCCAGTGAGAAGACCGCGGGGGCTCATATGTACTCTGGCCCCGCAAAAGTCGTGGAGCTTCATCCTAAGAAGCAGAAAGCCTCATACCCGTTAGCATCTCAGAACATCTTAGAGCTATTTAAGGTGATTATGTCTCGGATTCTGAAGCTTAAAGCACAGATGCAGGAAAAACAGGTAGCTGTTCTAAATGTGGAAAAGCAGTCCCAAAAAGGAAACTCAAGGAAAATGGTGAAAATGGAGCAGGAATTTCAGGATTGACAGTCCCTTCTTTATGCAGAGCAGGCCCAGCAGCAGGCCAGAGTGGAGCAGCTAGTGAAGATGTTCAAGAAAGAGCAGCAGTATCTCCAGGTACCACACAGGAGGGAAGGACAAGAGTGCCTGTCAGAGTTGGGCAGGCCCTTCGTGAGCCTCTAGCCAGAGCTCCAACTCTGAGGCAGGGACCAAATGCTAAGTGCCAGGGACAGGAGATGGAATGGGGACAGAACACTTGGAGGTAAGAGAAGGGGGTTGAGTCAAGGGTTAAGGCTCCAGCATGACGAGCAGATGAAGAGCCATAGGTGGAGTGCCAGGAGAGGGTCGGTGGCGGCAGAGCCAGCCCCAAGACGTATCAGATCTCAGGATGTAAAGCTGAGGCATCTCAGAACAGGTAAAGTCAGAGAGACGTTGGGTGAAGGTCCAGATGCCACAAAACCACAGTGCATTCTAATTAAACCAGTAGTTGTCCTCATGATTTACTTTTCTCTGCTCTGTGGTCAAAGCCAAATCAGTTAACCTCAAGGCAGGTAGGGGTCAGCTGGTGACCCTGCCCTTGATGTACCTGACAGCTTGTTAGCTCTGTAACTAACCTAGGAAATGGGAGGCTGCAAAGGCAGAAAACATTTTTCTTTCTATTCTGAGCAGCCAGCATGGGAGGGGACACGCCCACCATAATTCAGTTGTTGGGTTAGTGATAAGCCACCTTCCACAATGCCTTTAGCGGGCAGATAAAATAATGACTGTCTCAGCTGTCAAGGTCAGACCAAATGTGGCACCGTCCCCGAGTCATTTGAGGTGACAAGCTCTTACACAGAGCTTCCAGGGTAGAGTCGGTCCTGGTCTCTGCTCTAAATGTCAGTTCCCGCCTGGCAAGAGCCACACGATTTCCTCCTCCCTACTTGCTCGGATAATACTGAATGTCAAGAATTCCCCGTTGTCGACTTATAACTAAAACGGGCCAATCAGGATTGAACTGAATAAGCTTTTATCTTTTGTTTACTTTGTTCAGAGCAAGGAACAACCAGTAATGTTGGCTTAGTTCTGAAAAAATTATACATTTCATTCTAATCTCTGCTATCCCCTTGAACTGGTGGTATTGGAGGAGGCCATGGATTAAATGGGTTTTTGTAAGAGTCCACACTGCTTGCTTCTGTGTACCTTTTTTCTTCCCTTAAGCAGCCTGGACTCGTTCTTGAAATCAGTACAGGGAGGTTTCGCTCTGCACGTTAGTGTATGCCACCTTTCCCAGAGCAGAACTCTCTTCAAGGCTGATGTGTTCAGGAATAAGGGTTGCTGTTAATTAATCTCGTGGCTGCTCTGGGCATGCTTCCAGGGACAGCTGTAAACTCTGTTTTCATACCGAAATGATAAAGGCAAAAAGGACTGGCTTAGAAAATGCCTCCAGGTTTGAGAGGGTCATATATAAATGCTCATAGTGAAGTGTATCTAGTCCTTTATTTATTAGCTGGATTTCCTTCTGCCACCAAGCCCTAGGGCTTTATCCTACCCCGACTACTTGTTCACAAGCTCACTGAAGCCTTGTTGCTTCACACAGACATTTTTATTTATTTATTTATTTTTTTGAGCACTCACGTTGCCTGGCACTATGCGTGGGTTCAGGTGATCATAAAGATGCTTAATAAATGTACATATAAAATAATCAGAACAGTTTTAAGTCAATATATTAAAATTAGAGAACAACTTCCGGTTGGCATATTAAATGCGTAGGTAATTTTTAAAGTAAGGAGGCAAGGGCCCAGAGGTTTTGTGGAAAGTGCTAGACGTAGGGTAATCATGATGTCGGTACCCTATATCAGAGGGGAGCAGAGGAAGAAATACAGCATAAGCTCAGGCAAGCTGGGAGGAGGAGCAGTTTGGGGGCTGGAAGCGGTAAAGAGACTCAGAGTGAGAGACAGGGTCCCCAGAATCAAGGGAAGCAATGTGGAGCTGAGTGCCAGCGTGGCACTCAGTATATTTGAGTTTAAATAGTGTTGGCTCACAACCTCCCAGCTGACATCCTTTTGGGAGTCACAGCATTTGCCAGGTAAGCATTCACCCAGAGTTTCTCCAGAACAGCCTGAGTGGTGGCTTGAAGGTGACAGCCCTGAGGTGAGCAGAATTTTGAATAATTAGCTCTGCTTAAATCCCTCACTGCCAACAGCTTGAGGTAAAATGGGAAATTTCCCACTGCTGCCTGCCCCCTATTGTTTCCAGATGCTCCTGCTAGCTGCTCTGCTCTGCTTGTTGCTGGATTTTGTTCCTTTTATCCCCTTCCTCCAGGGAAACCTGTTTTGTTTTTGGCTTTGCAGGGGTTGGAGAAAGAGCAAGGAGAAGAGGACCTGAAGCAGCAGCTGGCCCAGGCTCTGCAGGAGGTAATGTGTCTCTTGCCATTGTGCTGAGATTCTAGTGGGCTGCAGATCGGGGGCAGCCAGGCTCTGCATGGCCACTGGCTGCCTCTGCTGCTTAGCACATACCTCTGCGGCATCTCCAGGCTGTAGGCAGAGCAGGTGGCTTCCGCTCACACCACCAGGTTAGAGAATGGGAGCCTCACGTACATGCCAGACCTCAGCGTGAAAACTTCCATCTTCATCTGAGCAGAAGCTGCTCTAGTGAAGGTGGAATGGAGCCTGTGGCAGTTAGCCTCCCCGAAAGTGGCTGCACTCCCGGAAAGGTGAGGGCAGCAGAGGGAAATCGCGAGCTAAGACTTGGCCCCAAGACCTTCAAGGACCTCCATTACCTCACCATTCCTGAACTGAAGCCATTCAGAAACCATTCAGGAACGTTCCAGTTAAGCATTTTAGGTCAGGTCGAGAATGTGCAGCTGAACAGTCAGCAAAACATTGATTTACTGCAAGGGCAAGGCTCACAGCAACAAAAATCGCCTAAAAGATCGCCTGTAATTTATTTCATTTAACTTGACTGTTTCCCTCATCTGATTATGTTTTATAGTCTTCTTTCCATCTTTAAAACCTCCTTTGTCTTCTATCCTTTATGTGTTACGAATAGTAGTTCGATGTAAGTTTAGTCAGGAGGTTAGTGGAGTGGTTCATATCTCCTTGAGAAAAGTGAGCAGTCACATTAGAATTTAAGATATTAATTTATCCTTACGTTCTTTTATTGCATACCTACCTCCCAACCTTGTTACTGTGCTAATAGTCACATACTGTTATAAGCTCGAGAGGTGCCTGCCTTGATTTCCTTAAGGTACACAAACAGCCTTGGAAAGAATTAGGTGGAAATTAATTCAACCTTTTTGGAATTTTATTTTCTGAGTTTGTTAATTTTCTAGGATGGGAGGGTAGGCATATTTACCATTTAGAACGTTATTAAATTAATATTCAGATATTATTTTGAAATTGAATGGAAGGTAAGGTTCTGCTGCTTGGAAATCCCTGAGGGATCATTGAGTACCCTGCACCCACAGGTCCTCAACTTCTCCTGAGACAGACAGGAAAACACACTATCATTTAGCATGAGGTGCTTGGGCCGTCTCCGTTCATTAGCTTAAAGTGGGATACTATTAGGTCATGGTTCTGTAACAATATACCTGGGGGACGTCCCACTCTCTCAACTGAAACGTGCTTGTATTTTGGTCCACCCTGTGGTCTCTCTGAAGCTGTTCTTTTTCATTTACCAGGCCATTATAACACTTGCATTTACATAGAGCTTCAACTTTTCTGAATGCTTTCCTATGTGTGATTTTATTAACACCCATGTAGGAGAGACCTGTTTTCCCATTTTATAGATGAGAAAGGTAAGGTATATGCACCTAATTAGCAGTCAAGATGAATGAATACCCAGGCCTTCTGATGTAACTGCTTTTCTCAGGAGACCATACATTTTAAAATTTGTTTCTTGAGTAATATCTTTCCAGAAATACTTACCTTTACTCCACCACCTGCTTTAAAAAAGGATTTGAGGTGAGATTTCAGTATAAGCTATACTTAAGCATGAAGGAGCTCAGAAATTATGTTTCATAGAAATGGGACCTTTTGACGTTTGGTATAGGCAGTTAGTCCCAATGTTTGAGCTGTTAGCTCTTGGACGTGCCAGGTTCCAGAACAGACAGGCAGGGGTTAGGCAGCATTGCCTTATGAGCATGTAGTGTGTGGTTTGGAGAATAAATAGGTTAAAGGTCTTTTATTTCAATGAAAATGATTACCTCGTTTCCCTGAATCCTCTTTCTCCCTGATTGTTTCTTAAAAGCCACTTCCAGTGCTGGGTAGCTTCAGAATTACTTACTAGTTCTTGCACATAGGTTCCTAGAATCACTTGGGTGGCTTTTTAAAAAAAATGCACATTCCTGGGCCCCAAGCCAAACTTACAGAATCAGACTCTGGAAGGCAATGTAAGTTCTTCAGTTGATTTGAATGGCCATGAAGGTTGGGTTGTTTCCAGAGGGATTAATAGCTTTGGTGGCCTAACCCCCCCCCCATCTGCTCCCTTCCCTGGAAAGGAGTACCCAGGTAAGTAAGATGTCCTGAAGGAGCACTGGCATTATTTTCAAATTGTCAGTCTATTGATCCCTTGAACCAAAGCCACTGACAGAGGGAGGGAGCAGGCGTGTGTGGCTAAAAGGAAGGATGCAGGGTAGCTCATCGTGTTATGTATCTGCCGTGTTTCTGCAGCATCGGAATCTGGTGGAAGAGCTAAATCACAGCAAGAAGAATTGTGAAGCAATTATTCAAGCCAAGAACAGAGAGTTGCAGCAGATCAAGGTACGAGAAAAGATGAAGGTTTAGAGTTTGATTTGTAAATGCAATTCAACATTTTCAACAGTGCAAGGGTTGCTCTGGTGAATGAAGAGAGATTATGGCTTTTCCTAGCCTCACGGGACATAATCTGTAAAATTATTCAGGCCTATAGAAGGTTCTGCCTATAAGACAACATCTCTTGCCTTCCCTCATTCAGAAGCTAAATACTGGGAATAAGACACGCACATCTTACAATCTAGTCCGTTGTCTATGGTAGATGTTCCTTCAGAGTCTCACTGACAGAAGCTAAGTAAGGAGTGATATAGTCAAAATAACAAATAGTTCATCCTCGTGTGTTTAGGTAATTATTTCCCACATCGTATCAATGGAACTCTTAAATTAAGGGTTATAAATTCAAGTGCCCACTGGGGTGAGACTGGTGATGGAAGGAGTGAAGTGACGTGGGTGTAAACACAGTGGAGGGCCGTGAGGACAGGTGCCTGGGAAAGGGGCCTTCACCACCCACCCCCACCCCAAGAGGCAGCTCTTCTCTGCTGCCGTCAGTCGTTACCGTCTGGAAATGCAGGCCCAGCATTGTCAGGTCTTCTGTTTTCTCCAGAATATGGAAATCCAGGTGTTTACATGAAATATCCTGATTTTCAAATCTTGGCAGCAAGTTCGGCTTTTTGCTTTATTTTTCAGTACCATGAGGGCCGAACTAAACAAGTCTGTAGGCTGGATCCAGGCCACAGGCCGTCAGTTTGCAGCCTCTGACCTGAAATTAATGCCTGAGTCTGACTGCATTTCTGAGCTCACCCCTCCTCACATACAGACCTGGAGCAGAGAACAGATAGGAAGAGACTCTTTTCAGTTGGTTTGATATCCTTACGCTCTGTTTCAATCACATAGCACCTTCTTCCCCAGCCTCCCAGGAGCCACCACATCTTTTTAAACCCAGCAGTTCATAAGTTTCCAGGGAACTTGACTCTAGTTGGACATAGGTCCAGACCCTCTTCACTGCTGTAAGCAGTCTAAGAGTCATTGCTTTGAGTAGAAGAGAAAATAAAACGTGAAAAATTAATCTACTACTGAAATATACCCTAAATGTTTTTCCCTCTGCCCGCCAAGGGCTTCTGATACGTTCTGTTTGGGGGGTGAGGGGCTAACTTAAATAAATGCCTGTTTCAAGAGAGCATACCTAGGATCCCCCCTTAAAAGAGTGTCTGACTTTTTGGGGAAAGCACAGGGAAATTGCACCACAGACCTCTGCAAGAGTGGGAAGTGGCAACCATCCTAGAGCGTGGGGCCTGACGGCACTTCCGGAGGCCTTTTCTCCAGCTCCTGCCTCCAGAGAATGTAGGAATTACCCTGATACTATAGGAGAGGCAGCTACAAAAAGCACAGAGGACCCTATATATGCTCATTCAAGCTTCCTGCCTCTCTCGATTGTTCTTTATGTCTTCTTTCTTGTCCAGGGAACTCTTGTTCTTGGGATGATTTTATATCCCCTCTGAACTGCATTTCTCTCTGAGATACTTCATGCCTCATTCTGGTGTTGGGTGGTGGGTGGGTTTGGTATGCTACCTTCAGGTTTTCTCATTTGGTTAATTTTGGGAAGGAGACAAACTGCAGTGCAAATACCGAAAAAGCAGAAAGAGGAAAGAAAGGAAGACAGTTCCCCATGTTAGAAAGCAGCTCTGCGAAATAGTAACCCTGTGTTGCTGTGCCAGGATGAATTTTTCATTTAGACTCCTGATTCCTATTCCAGATGAGTAACCCTGCTCCCTGTCCTGTTTTGCGTTCTTGTTGATTCTCCCGAGTGACAGGTGGGGTTGTGTGTCTTTGCAGGAAGAGAAGGAGAAGGTGCAAGCGCAGAAGGAGGAGATTTTCAGCCACCTGAATGATGTGCTAGAGAATGAGCTCCAGTGTATCATTTGCTCCGAATACTTCGTCGAGGTAATGGCGAGCGGGGGCTCACGCCCTGTTGCCCTGAACGGAGCCTGGGCTATACGGGCTCCTACTGCTGTAGGGAAGCATTCTGAAGGCCTTTTCTTCCGGGAACTTCTCGTAGCTGTTTGACTTCAAAGTGGCCTCTAGAGGTGGCCACTTGCCATTTGTTCTTGTAGCCTTTACCTTCACTGTCCTTTTTCTTATTTATTCTTGAGTATTTATTCGATATAATCAATATTTTTAGCTGCAGTAAAACCTTTGTCTCTTTGTTATTGGGGAAAAAACAGGGCCACATGGCATAGATTTTTGAGTGTCAGAATAAAGCTGCTCAATAAAGCTACTCTACTGTGAGTGGCACGGGGCGGAGAGTGGGCATGTAGTGCAGCCTTGAGACGTGGGGGTAAATGTCAGTGATGTGTGGTCATCTGGGGAATTCAGTGGCCAAGGGGCGTATGTTGCGGGGACTCTGAGGCTCCTTATGAAGACGAAGGATCTCTTTCCTAGGTTACATGTGTCATCCTGTCATATTTCTGCACAGATTCTTGTTTTTCATAAATTCTTCCATTTGTGGTTCTTCCAGTTCACCTTACACCACAAGTTTAAATTCAAGTTGTTAAATGACAGTGCTTTTCAGACTCCTTTAAGAAGGAAAATGCATACAGACACGGCTTCTTTTTCTCGGTGGGCTTTCGGGAGGGTGAGTCTGTCGGCCCCTGAACAGCCTCTCCTGGGCGGACCTGTTTGTTCTGCTCTGAATCCACTGTAACTTCAGGTCGTCATTTCCCCCATCGTTTCTAGTCGTTTGATTCCCTACTTCGGAAAAACGCAAATCCGCGCTGTTTTGACAGGGCTTGTGCGCTCTGCTAGAGGAAGGCAAGGAAAGGGCTTGGAATGGCGGGTGAGTGAGCCGTCCTGGTGCATCTGCACAGATGGACGACTTGACCTGTGTTCTGTTTCCAGCCTCCCGCCTGGCCTTTTCTCCTGGCCACCTCTGAACGTCAGTGTTGGAAAGAGGTTTCATTTTAATTAGACAGGTTTTTGGTCCATTTGTGAGAATGTATCTCATACAGTAAACAGACTGTCTCCTAGTTGGCTTTCTGGGCTCAGCATGGCATTTGAGAAATTCACCATTTCTGTGTTGTTTTCCACTGCTATCTTCAAAGCAGGAATGAAGACTTTTGAGCCTCAGAAAGAGTATCTTAGGAGACACACATAAACAAGAGTAACGAAGAGAATGGTTTATATTCTTGGGAATGAAAAGAGCCCTGGCAGAAATCTCCTGGGTTTACTCAGAGCCCCTCAAATGACAAGCTTCCTTCTGCTTTCTCTCTTCTCATAGGCTTATTTACTTAGGGGTTCAGGCAGTGTCAGTTTTTTCCTTTTCCCCCAGCTTTTCTGTTGTCTTTTACATTTATTTTCCTTTTTTTGGGTTTCTTTTGAATAGAGATGATGCCTCCTACCATTCTATGTACTGAGTATTCAGACTGTGCTCCCTTCGTATATTAAAATTGAGGTTCTAATTCACCATTAGCAGGACATACATTTGTCTTTCATAAGAGAATTAGTGATATATTTGTACCAAACATTCCCATGCTTATGAGTCCTACTTGGCCCCAGTGACATTTGTTTGCAGGGCTGCTAACCTGTGTTGGCAGTGGTCTGAGTGGGTGGAACAAAACAGACAAATCAGCCTACCTGGGGCCTGAGTCTGTGAACTTAATTTTGAAAAAGAAGATGAATCGCCTAACTTGAAGCCTAAAATTTCCGATCCCCAAGAATGATCCTAATATCCTTTGTAAGCTCTCTAGATGGGCTTATGGTTAAATTTCCATTTGGCCTTGGGGATTGACCCCCGTCCTAGCTTTGAGATCACAAGTGCCCTGGGAATGTAAGTGTGACAGTTCTGACGTGTGTGTTCACATTCCTGTTGCAGGCTGTCACCTTGAACTGTGCCCATAGTTTCTGTTCCTACTGTATCAGTGAGTGGATGAAGCGGAAGATAGAATGCCCGATTTGTCGGAAGGACATCAAGTTCAAAACCCACTCCCTGGTTCTGGACAGCTGCATTAGTAAGATGGTAGATAATCTGAGTTCAGAAGTAAAAGACCGACGAATGGCCCTCATTGGGGAACGAAAAGGTGAGTGGGCATGAATAAGAAGGTGCGTGTCCTCAACGGAGGCCTTACTTACAAACTGGCAGATTTTATGGTTGGGGAAGAGAGTCAGATACAGGATTGTTGAGCTAAAGAAGAGGTGGAAGAAATGGGGAAAAGTAAAAGGAGTTAAAGGTAATGAATGTGTGAGAGTTAAAGTAGAATTAACTCAGTTACTTGAGTAGCTGGAAAGGGGGAGGCTTCAGTGTCTTGGTTATAGGTTGTTGGGGATAAAAAAAGATGATTAGAAAACACATGGTCAGACAGATTGCTGTACTGATCACTAGATGGTGCTGTTGTTCAAGACAGTTTAGTTGTTGTCCAGGTGTTGCAAAGACCTTGGCTTGGGTATACAGTCAATTATAAATAGAACGTGTAGGAGTGAGAGATTCACAACTTGGAGAATGCCCGAAGAAAGCACACATACAGGTTCTCTCTATAAGAGTCACGGCTTATTTAGACAACTTGGGCATGAGGTTAAACCAAAGAGAGAGCAATTTAATCCTACTGTGTCATCTTTGGGGATTCGAATACATTTACCAACAAGTCTCCCTGTTGGAGGGAGTTTGGATAAAGAGATTGGGGAAGGGGTGGGTGAGTTTCCCTAATGAGCCATGCTTCCATAGTGAATATCTGCTCATTTAACCAAGCGATCTCATCACACTTGGGGACTGTTGTGTTGAGGGCTGCAGAGCAACTCTGCTTATGACTCGAATGTCCTTGTGGCAAAGATATGTCCTGGGGCAAAGCACAAGGAAGCTAATGGATTGGTTATTGGGCAGGGATGAGAGTGCACAGAAGCAGGGTGGATTTCATTTTCACATTCAGTCCCTTTAATAATCCAGTATAGCACTACCTTCTGGGAAAGCATCAGAGCTGTGATACCAGTTGGTTGCACATAAAGGCCTAGCAGAGAGGAAGAACCAGAAGCTCGCTGCCCTTACAGGTGTTTCCCACCACCTGGTCATTGGTAACCCATGTTCATGTGTCTTGGGATGTACCTTTCCCTAACTCCAGCCACACTGCTAAGAATAGGGTCTTCTGTCTACTGCTTCCTTTCTCCTAGCCCTTCAGCAGATATCAGCCCCTCTGCGTAGGGCCAGGATCTGATGCCGATGGGTCAGCCACAGCAGCGGCAGCAGCTTGCCACAGGTGCTGAACAGGAAGCGTGCTTGAGCCTGTTACATGCAAGGGAGACATTCTGACCTGGGAGGGTGGGGCGGCACTCAGGTGGTTCTTTAGAACCAAAGTGTTTTCCACTTTTCTGACAGCTATGTGCTCCTGGATTTTGTGCCCTGTTTTAAGCCTCAACAGATACTTTGACCTTGCAGGAGCCACTTGATTCCGGCAGAATCCCATGGCTGTTCCTCTCCCCTTCCATCACTCCATAGCATTTACAGGAACACTGTACTATGTACCAGGATAAAATGATAAACAAGGCATCGTCTCAGCTCTCACAGCCCCCATCTCTATGGGGGAGATAGACAGGGAAGTGGGTCGTATGACGGGTTCCACAACAGGGTGCTAGGAAACTCCAGAGAAGAGGACGCTCAGTAGGCCTGGGCAGGTGGAGGTATGGGAGAAAGCTTCACGGAACAAGTGCCGTTTGAACTGGGTCTTACAGGTTCCCTAAGGGGTAGCTTTCCAACAGAGGAATCAGCATAAGCAAAGTCGAGGCATGAGAAGCGGTGACTTGTTCCTAGCAGTGCCCCTCCTCACCCAGGATGGAATGTCTGCGTGGGTGTCAGAGCATCATGAGGACATTGTGAATGCCTCCTGTTTTCTTCCCTCTGTCCTTTCGGAGAGGAGCAGTGACCTGGCAACCCAGATTTGACCAAGGTCAGCCTTTGAGCTGAAGTGTGCTGGGTCTGTGTGGGGGTGGGGACACCCATGTACTTTCTCCCCCAGCACACTGACAAGGTTTCTTCTCGCAAGTCCAACCCTCGTAAATGGCTTTATGCAGCGTTGGAAAGGGTAAGAAGAGCCCATGTCCTAAGTTCACCTCTGACTCCCCTGACACAGAGTTAGTTCTGCAGAGTAAATAATACCAAACCCCCCCTTTTCTCTCCAAAGGCTAAAGAGGGGGCCTCTCAGTCTTTCTGGTAACAGGGAGCCTCCCCAGGAAGCCAGTTGGGCCTCCCTGTTGCAGTCACTGGCTGGGAGCAGTTCTAGCGCCGCCGCAGTTTCTGCAGTTATCACAGTGAGTGCAGCTTGGAGGTTTTCTCTAGAGTCAGACAGAAGGTTCTGAGGCCCGATTTAGGGAAACGTGTTCCAGAGCCATCAGCAGCTTCACTGGTCTGCAGTGTGAGGTTTAGAGAAAATTCTCAGTTCACATAGCAGCCTTCTTTGCCAATTGAAAGCTTGTTTAATCCCCAGTGCATGGAAATTTTTAAAAGGACCAAACTTAGGACCTGGAAACTCGGATTGGCAAGCCTGTAATTGTCAGAGTTCCGACACTGCAGCAGGGCCGTTTCCTCCTGGGCAGGGGTTGCTCTTATCACGAGTTCACAGAGGGAGACTTGCCTGTCTAGCAGCATGGGCCTTTGATTCCACCTCGAGCAGCCCCACGCCAGGCCTCCCTGGCTGGTTGTTGTCAAGTTCCATATCCCGTGGGAAGAGGAATGCCCCATGACTGATGAGCCACCGACCCCTTGTATACTCTGAGACCAGAGTATAGAGAGGAGAGGAGGAGAGGTTGGGATGCCAGATCCTGTGTTGGAGAAAGCACGCTCTGGAGCCGGGGCGGATAAGGACCATCCCATACGCGCTCGTCGCGTGGGTAATGGTAACTCTGGGATGTTGACGTGAGAGTCTCCTGAAGGGAAGACGTTTATCCCCTATGGAGGCTCTCCCTCAGCAGCTGGCGAGGTGCTGGAGCAGCCTCTCCTGTCAGCAGTTCCCCCGCCCCTGTTTGTTCTCATTAAATGTCGGTTGGTTGACAAGAGTGTTAACATTCTTACTTTTAGCTTTCCCTGGCAGTTTCTTTGGCTTGTGCTTAGAAAAGAAGAAAGCAAATTATTGAGCAATAAAATCTCGTTGGTCCTTTAGAACAGTGATTTTCAACCCAGGACCTTTTGCAAACTGCATTCCGCAGCTCCCTTGATACTCTTTATTGAACCGAGTCTACCAGTGGGACTGTGGCCTGGCCTTCAGGTGTGCCAAGCTGGGAGAAAGGGTTACGGACCACAGCTTTCCAGAATCTGTGAGACAGGCCCTTCCAGAGGTGGTGGGTCTCTAGGAAGATTGGTCCCGGTCAGACCACATGGCTTGTGGTTCTGTAGCTTCCTGTAGGCTTGGAGGAGGGTGATCCAGACACAGGACAGGAGAAACTGCCCGTCTCTGAAGAGAGTACCTGCCTGCCCACCTGGAAGCCTTTCCCTGACGCTGCCGTGGAAAGGAGTATGTGGGGACGGCAGCAGTAACTGTCTGACAGGCCAACCTCCTCCAGAGAGAGTACTTGTTGGCAAGTGCTTTCAATCCAACCGGTCCTGCCCCTGGAGAATCAAGCGGGTCACATGTATGAGGTCTTCCATGGCTGCCTGGCCCGGGACACTGTGTCTAAGGGGCAGTGGCTGTCAGCAAGGGCGGCACGGGGTGGGGTGTCCCAGGCGTGCAGCCAGGTGGTGCATGACACTGGGCTCCAAAATTTTTGACTTTTAAAAATTGACCCTTTGCAAAATTGTCCTGGGATAGAAAATGAGCAGACTTAACCACTAGAAGCTTTTCTCTTTATAATCCCAAACCACCCTCCAATTTCTGCTCCTCCTTGCCTTCCCTTCTCTTCTTTTGTCTCTCATTGTTTTCTTTGTCTTGTCTCTTAATCTGTCTCCCCTGTTGCCCTGATTGGCATCTCAGAGTGCACCATGGGAAATGACAAGGGCAGCACAGGAACTGTTCGCCCCGTGTGGAGGGACTGTGATCTTAGAAGTCAGCTTCTAAGACATTAATTGGAATATACGAGTAACAACCTCGGAAGTCCCAGACACCGACTCCAGTCCTTGGGGTTTCCGAACAGTCCTTCCATCTGGAGGTCAAAAGCCTGTTCCTGGCTAGTGCTCTGTGGTGGACCGTCTTCTCCCCTTCAGAAAGGACCACTTCACTGCAGGCACCCGCAGAAGCTTGCACAGCTTAGGAAATTGGCCTTCCTAGATGTGATTATGATCCCCCAGTGCACCCCACATGCACAGATGGCTGGATTTGAGGGAACCCTGCCATGCCAGGTGAAGAGATTCAGGGCTGACCTTTGACTACCTGCCCGCTGAGCCGGGATCTCTGGTGAGCCCCCTCCTTCCCCCACCATCGTGTACAGAAGGGGAAGACCAGCGCTTGCTGGCCACGGCTTCCCCACCAGGCTGGAGAGAAAGGCCTGGAGGAGGAGCGTGGACACACTCAGAGCCTCAGGAGAAGTAAGTGAGCAGCCCTGTCAGCCCTGGGCATCCAGCAGCAGCCACTGCTTGATGTTTCTCACAGCAGAAGTTTCTCCTGGCTCTCAGAAATGGAGCCTATCTTCCCACTTTATGATTTGCTTTCCAAACATACTTCTAGGAACTTCTTCTTGTGGAAGATCACTTGTGTAACTACAGAGTAGTGTCACAAGGAGATGCGAGGAAGCCAAGATAGTGGATAGGAAACAATTCTTAGGAAGGCCGGAGAGGGGAGAAAACGTGGAGCACAGATGGAGGAATTAGTCTCTAAAAGAAAAAAGCAGCTTTTTCTTGAGAGTTTCTTGATTCCTACACTTAATACTGGATGTACACAGAGCATTTTTAGAGCAAGCTCAAATACGTTGGTGTTGCAGATTTCTATGCACTAATCATGGAGAGTGGCTGGGGTGTCACTGACCATGCCCCTTTCTCCCCCATAGAGTAACATAGAGTAGGCTTCTCTGCGTCAGCTGGATAGATACCCTTCCAGCTGCCTGCTGATGGCGCCTAGGAAGTCCGATAAGACCACGTGCCCCTGCGCCTGGCTAGAACTTCTGCTTGACTGCTTTCTGCTTTCCCACCCTGGAGAGCTGGGCCCTCTTTTAACCCTTGGCCCATGAAACTGAACCAGAGCCAACCCCAAAGAAACACCCCCTTCTTCCTTTCTCTGGGCCTTCCCTCCTTTTCAGTACCTACTAAGTGCCAAGAGCTGGGAATAAAAGTGTGTAGGCACGTGCAGCCCCTGCCCTCCTGGAACTTTCAGTCTATAAGCAGGGCGTCACTATAAGCAGGCGTCACTATAAGCAAGGCGTCACTATAAGCAGGGCCTGGGCTGCTTATAGTAAAGTGCTATAATAGGAGAGCTGCAAGGTGGTAGGTAAAGGCCGGGGAAGGCAGAGAAGGGAAGGGAAGTGAGGGAGGCAGGTGCATTATCGTTAGAGGGGCCCAAAGCAAGGGGCAGTGGGGTTTGAGGGCTGAAACGGCAGAATAGCTGGTGTGTAGAGCGCTAGAGAGTGTTGAGCAGTGAGACTTCAAAAGCAGGCAGGACTGGCTCATGAAGGGTCTTCAAAATTGTGTTAAAGATTTGGCCTGGGGGCCGTGGGAAAACTATGGAAGGTTTTAAGCAGAGATGTGCCTGGTCATGTTTCTGTTTGTCTGGATACGTTAATATGGCTGCAGTGAAAAGAAACGGTGACGGGCACAAGAATAGGCGCAGCAGCCCTTGCCAGGGGTGATGGTGGCTGCGCTAGAGACAGCAGTGCGGATGGAGAGAGCAGGCGGACTTGAACAGTGGTCTAGGGGTGGACTGCAGCTTTGGGGGACTGGGTTGCTGTAAGGAGCGAGGGAGCTCAGTGGAGCATCGCTCCCTGGCTTCTGTCGGGCAGCCGGGTGATATGGTGCCGTTTGTCCGGGAGACGAGTTCGCTTTACACTGAAGTAGGCTGCGAGCACTGCGGACATCAGTGGGTCTGTTTAGTGGGTGTTTGAGTATATGGACCGGGAGCTCAGAGATGTGAGATCTGGGGATTCTCTGTGGGTGGTGAGAGCTAAACGTCAAGTCCCTGTCCCTGAGACACAGCCACATTGAAGGGTGGGGAGCGGAAGAGGAGGACGCAGGACAGACGGACGAGGAGCCGGCAGAGAGATGGAAAAGGAGGGAAGTGGGCAACAGGCAACCAGACGTCCGCATGGTGGCTTTGAGCCTTGCCGACCACGCTCGTCTCTGGGCTGGCCCCTCATTACAGGCCGCACAGCTCCCTGTTATTTCTGTGAAACACCGGTGAGGGTGAAATTGCGTTTGTTAGTGCGCTCTTGCCCCTCGATGTATAAGCTTGAGGGCAGGGTTGTTGTTTTTTAATCTGATTTTGTGTGGTATTGTCAGGGCTAGAGAGCGGTGGGTCTTTGGTAAATGCACATTTCTGAGTTGTTGTGCAGTGAGGGGTCAGTGGGGTGAAACGCTGCTGGGAAGATAAGGACGAAAAGTTGACCTGGGGATGTTGCACATGTGTGGGACATGGATGACTTTTTCTAGTACAGGTTTGGGGGGACTGGTGGGGTCAGAAACTAGTTTTCAGTGAATTGGAGTATGAAGTGAGAGAGTAGAGAAGAGAAGAGTAAGAACAGATGAGTTCAAGAAATTTGGCCACGACCAAGATGGTGGGGAGCCGCACCCCGAGAAGGCCGTAGTTGGAGGAGGAAGTGGGGTAAAGGAGTTTTTGTTTCGTTTTTTAAAGACACAAGATACTTGAGCATGTTCACTTACTGTTTGGAGGGAGCCTTACAGAAGGAGATGCGAGGAAGCCAAGATAGTGGATAGGAAACAATTCTTAGGAAGGCCGGAGAGGGGAGAGAACGCGGAGCACAGATGGAGGGATTAGTCTCTAAAAGATGGAGGGTGCATCCTGTTTCGTAGAAGCCTGTAATGCGGGAGGGTGGGCAAGGGAATTTGCTTGAGGGGAGTCAAGACAGCTTTTCTTGTGGCTTCTGCATTCCTCTGGGAGCCACTAGGCGAGGCCATTCCTGAGAGGAAGGGCGCCTCGCTTGTTCTCAGCTCTCCAAGGCTGAAGGCACGCCCAGCTCCAACCCCACCGCCTCAAAGGCTGCCCAGAAGCGGGAGAAAGTAACTTGAATCCTTTTGCCCTCTTACCAAAGTGTTCCAGACCTCAGTCTCAGGGAAGAGGACAGTTTCCTTGGTGGCTTTATTGTGCCCTTAGTGTAGGCAGGACCCCTGCTTCCCCAGGATCAAGGAAGCAGAAGCTAGCGGAAAAGACTGGAGGCCAGTACATAGCACCTCCCACCCCCTCCTTCTGGACACGGGAAGAACTTCCACGTCTCCCTGCCAGTCGCTGTGTACGTGATCCCCTCCTTCCTTCAACAGATATTTTTTGAGGGCCGGCTTTGTGCCAGTCACTGTTCTAGATGCAAGGAATAGAAGAAGTGAAAATCTGATAAGTTAGATGTGATTAGAACTATGGAGAAAAATAAAACAAGAAAGGGGTTGGGGAGTGAGGGGGAGAGTACTGGCACTTGTTGATCAGGTAGTCAAGGAAGGCGTCACCGAGCAGTTAGTGTTTGAGGAAAGCTCTGAAGGCCGTGGCCGTGCTGCCCTCTGGGGAAAGTGTCCCACGCAGAGGGAATAGGAAGGGGGAATAGCAGGGAGGCCACTGTGGCTGGAAGGAGTGAGTGACAGGGAGAGGGGTGGGAGGTGCGGTCAGGAGGTGGGGCCCAGGCCTTTGGAAGGACCTTGGCTTTAACTCTTACCTGGGAGGAGTGAGGAGCAGGCTTTGAGCAGAGCCGCCCGACCTGACCTCTGTTTGCTCTTCACCACGGCTGCCGTGTGGGGAAGAGACTGAGGGTGGCATAGGGAGGCCAGAGAAGCCACACGCAGGCTCCTCTTTTATTTCTCTCTCCTTTCTCTCCAAAGCGAAGAGACTGTCCTGAAGACCGTGCTCCAAGGGCATTTAAAAGACTACCAGGCATGGGAGCTTGGGACGGCCTGGGAGAGTCTCTGTGGACTGATTTTGGGCCGCTCCGAGACAGAGCATGGGAGAACCATGTGGGACGGAAACTGACTTAGGAAGTCTTCCGTCGGGAGCCTTCCATGCTGGCCAGCCCTGTGGCCACCGTTGTCTGAAGCACCACCGGTACTCACCACACCGACTGCTGCAGGGTACTTACGAGACTCTGCTTCACTACATGTTGAAGGGGTTACATAGTTCTGTTCTGTTTTTTAAGTTTATTGTTGTTTTTGTTATTGTGTTGGTACCTCAGAAGCACCTCTGTTGACATTTGTTTGGGACAGCTTTGATGCGCCCCCATGGCTGTCCCTGAAAGCTAAAGCAGCCTCTGTTTAAGAGGATGGCATTACCTCTTTGTGAAAACAAGATATCATTTCCTGGAAATACAATATAAAACCTATCAGTTGCTCAGCTGGGCTTTGGTGTATTTATCTTCCTTCCTTTCCAGCTCCCAGAGAGTCTCACAAGTAAACACTGGCAGCTCATAAATTGCAGTCAAGTGACTGTATCAGATGATAGACTCAAGTGAGTGTCGGCCTAAGAAGCCAAGCCCAGGGTCACGGCCGTAGCAGATGGGCTCTGTTAAGCCCCTAACTGTGTGTTTCCTTTCTATTCCAGAGGTGGGTCACTGCTTACCTGGTTCCAGGATGGGGTGAGTTACCTTCTTTCATAGCTGGAGTTTCAAAGTTGTTTCCAACACTATTTTACCCAGTGTGAGAAAACATGGGCAATGATTTTATGAGAACGTGTGCTTTTTTTTAACAAAACTAAAAGTCATCTCTCTTTTCCTGCCTCCTAAACAGAAAGAAAACTAGATTGGTGTTTAGGAGATAGAAGCTTAGGAAAACCTGCGGTGTCCTTGGTTATCGGTGATGACAATGAGGGACAAGACAGGAAGTTGAAGAGTAGTCATTTGAAACGCGGAGCTCTAGTAGGACTGTGAACTGTATTCTGTCATTCAGTGATTTCCTTCCAGATGGGAAGGTATTTTCCTCTCCCTTTTTACTGCCTATTTGGAGAACCAGTCTTTGTAGTTGTTTATTTACACACCATGTGTTTTCGTAAAGGATTGGAAACTATTGACTTGCCAACTTTTTAGAGATGGTAGCTTTTTACCTTTATGGAAATTGGGATTCTGGGGTCCCTAGTCTTCATTTCTGTTTTTCTTCCCCGGGTAATGATCGGAATCCTGGTGTGGTCAAGGAAGAAGTAAGTTAAACATAGACGACAATACTTTAAAAATACCTATCATAACCACATCGACAGAAGAAAGAAAAGGTCATTACCATCTTGATGTAATAAATCTCCTGGTTCTCCTGTACATGTGTTTTGTTTCTGTGATTGCATGGGCATATATAAACTTTTATTTGTTCGTTTTTTTTAAGTTCATGTATCAATTACTTTTAGAAGAGCACAGATACACATGTTTTGAATAGCTAATATGGTCACGTGATTTGAAACCAAAAGGTACAAGAGGACTTAAAATGGAAAGCCTGTCAGTCTTGTCCCCAGGGGCCATTTCCCTGCACAGCAGTAATGTGTTAGCAGCTCCCTGTGTGCCCTTCCAGTCAACCTCTCTCTGTATAAGCACATACACAGGTGTGGACTTTTGCACAAATGATAACAAGCAACATACTCTTCTGTACCTTCTTTTGGTGGTAGTTCCATGTCAGTACCTATTTCTTTGTTACAGCTGCCTGTTACTCCATTGCATGTTTGCACCATAATTTGTTTTTCCAGTCTGTTTGTGATCTAGGTTGCTTCAGGCCTTTAATTCTTTCTTTTTTTCACACAGCTCTCAAAGAAAGTCCTATTAAATGAATCTCATAATAAATACTTTTAACTAAAACAACAAAAATAACAACAACAAAAAATTATATAGAACCCACAAAGTGACATGTAAAGAAGGATAAAGGAAAATCTGGAAATCCACTTACGGGGAGTTCTCTGTTAAAATCAAGGAGGCTCAAATATGTTTCTTTTAAAAAATATGTACGGACATAACTGTTTTTCTAAGTGTTTTGTTAGTCTTATAAGTCTGGTTCCATAACAACCTATAATGTAACTACTTCCATCTGAAGGCCCAACAGTCTGCACTGAAACATTGAAATCAGTTAGGCTCCCACTTCCACAAAACCCTACAATGCGTAACTTCAGTTAAACCCAAGGTCGAATGTCCAAGGTAAAATCAATCTGCTCCCAACCATCCAAGAAAAAGACAGTGCAGCCGCCACTTTGTATAAATAACCATTTACACTTTGACAAGACGCGGGCTTGAGAAAATCAAATTTATTTCCAGTACAATATGTTTCATTGCCACTGAAATCCTTACAAGTTATGTTGGGTGCTAGAAAACATACAAGTAGTACATGAGCTGTATATTTGTACAGTTAACCGGTTCTTGTGTAACATTTTTTATTTTTTAGATATTTACAAATATATTGTCCCACTTTAAGGTCCTCATACTTGTATCTCCTGCGCCCATAGGGGTGGCAGCAAGCCTCCAAGGTCCCAGGGTGACTGATTCAAGCCACAGGACGTGCATACGGGAGCTGTGCATCCCAATTTTTACAAAACAATGCTGCAGTAAACGCCCGTATATATACTTCATTAGAGGAAAGCTCCTCAAAGAAGAAACATCCCGACTCAAAGAGCCTGAAGGCCGTCTGCAGAGACCGATCTCACATCTCACAGACTGGCCGTCCTCTCCCTCAGCTGCTGGCCAGAATGTAGCCTCTCCCTTCAGAACACCACATGCCTCTCAAATGTGCCACACAGGTTAAGAAAGTGAGCTTTTAAACACAAGCTTAAAAATTAAATAAATGAAAATTTAAAAATCAGGCTAGCTGGGATTCAGGCTAGCTGAATCCCAGCCCTGCCTGTGTAATGTGTAACTATGTGACATTGGGCAAGTTACTCAACCTATCTGAGTCTGTTTCTTCTTCTCTGAAATACCCTGATGTGTTACTGTGAGGCCTAAATAATTATTTTGGTTACTGCACTGCTCACAAACAAAAACCTGAGTGTTCTATTTTTAAAAGACACAAACCAAAAATTAACCCAATTTTTGCATTATTTCTCTGAGCTACAGTATGTTCTTTCCTGGGAGAGACAGCTGACATTAAACACCATGTACATTTTGCTTGCCTAGAAAAAGACATGGTAACTTTTCTGCCTTGCAGCAGCAAACCACAGGGTAGCTGAGCCCCACCACTGTGCAGCCCGGCTCTAATTAAAGGCATGTTCTCTACAACTGGGCTCCGAGAAACTGGGTAAAGAGTGTTTGTTTCAGATTCTGGCTTTATTAAGCAGATGAATGCAGCCAGCTAGCTCTGCGAAGCACTTTGCAGTGAGTGGCAGGTGTCCCATATCCATCTGATTATGTCAAACTAGAAAGGGCTCGCTCTGCCTCCAGGCATGCTCCATTTCCGCAATCAGACTGCCAGGGCGGGGGACTTCACCCTTGGTGGTTGGACAGCTGGTTACCTGTCCTCTGTTTCTCTGATTGGAAGCTGCTGTTTTTATAGAAAGATCTAAGTCCCCTCATTACCTCCAGCCCTTCTCACTATTTCCTCTTCTGTGAATAATCCGGCAGTCGCCACAGCTGCATGAGTGCTTGGGATGGTCCGCTCTCTCCAACTGCCAGCTTCCTTTCCATAGCCAGACTCTGGTAAATCTCTGCACTTCTTACCTAAGGATAACCTAGGAACTCGGAGGTGTCGTAGGTTTAGGAGAAGGAACATCTAACTTGCATTGTGGTCTTAAGAAGAAACTAAGAAGATTAGGAGAATCCTGGAATCATTGTCTCTTGCCCAGAAATGCAAGCTTGTTTCCAGGTGCAGGACCTGACTTGAGCGGCAGGCTGCCATTGGTGCCAGTAGCCCAAGGCCTTGTTCCGAGCACCAGTTAGCTTCTTTCAAACAAAGAAAACTTCCCACCTGGTCAACTCTTCCATCTTTTCCCGTAAATGGGAGTTGAGGCAATAGGAGTAGATGGGGAGAAGATGGGGCCTCGTGTTGATGGAAAATAAATAATGAACTGTCTCGTGCAGCTAATTCTTAAGTTTAGAAGAGCATGTGAATCCTAGGGGAGGGCTGGGCCCCTAGTAGGTGCTCAGTAAATACTCAGATGCTGTAATTCCGTCAGCTGCAGCATCCCCAAACAGTACCCACCGTGGGTTATCTGAGTTCGTTAATTTAACTTCCAAGCAGTATTTCCTGCTTGCTGCTGCTTTACCAAAGTCTAACCCAGATTCCCACCTCAGATCCGATTTTCAGACCTGCTATCCCTGGTGTCCGCTTCCCTTCCGGGTCTGAAGACTTCAATCTGGTGTGACTTTTTTGTCATTCAGTGGCCAAATTCGGAATTCTCCGCTGTGTTTCCAATAAGTTCAATTAAGCAATAGTTACTGGATACCCCTTTTTTACTAGGCACTGCTCTAGGTGTTTGGGGTATGGCACTGAACAAAAACTGGGGTGTTGTGAACCTATGTTCTAGTAAGGGGTCAATCTAGTAAGATTCTGTGGGAGTGGTTTAGCCGCGTGTCCTCCCATCCCCAGACTCCAGGCAGAGAGCCTGTAGGCTATACTGGGCTCACACCGAGACAGAGAGAAAGCTGGCGTTTCACACCTCCAAGCCGTGGGTTTCCATAGCTTTCTCAGTGTGCTTCTCCTTTTACCTCCCCTTAGAATATAGGGGCCCGCTCGTTGGAGAGCAAGCTCTCCTGGGCCTCTACCTAGCTCTAGCCAGGGGGCTTCAAGGGCCTCTCTGAGGCAAGTTTGGGTCCTTAGCCTGGAGGATAGGCCCTGAGGACCCCCTCAGCCTACATAAGAACCCCGTAGTCCTATGCAGGCAGGCACCTAGGTGACACTGCTTGCTAGGCATAGCCAAGTTTCCAAAGTGAATATTGACACCAAACATCAGCTGGTGATGGATGGGACTGGAAAGGTGTCAGGCCATGTACCTCTGAGTTTATGCCTAGCGATGAGAGGACACCCCTCACTTTATCGCCCTTTCTCAGTGCTCTCCTTGGTCCCTCACTTCCTTATCTGGCCTCTCCCAGTGGAGCACTGGCTCTTAAGAGCCGATTGTTTCTCTTCCCAACTCCACATTCAGTCGGGTTGTGTTGGGTAGTTTGAAATCAGCCATGTTGGGAGTATTTACACCATGGAAATTGGCAAGTGCTACAAATCAGAATTTGCCCCCTGGATAGTCAGTTAAACATTTCGTTAAACATCTTCCCACATGGTTGATTCCTGAGGCCTTCTGACCCCAGGTCTTCCCAGTTTCTCCTGAGAAAGACAGGCCAAAGGTGCTGTCTCCTTCCTGGTGCTCTGGAATTGCCCCAGGGTGGTAGCGGTGTCACTGCAGAGGCCGAACGGCCCTTTCCACTACTCTAGGCCACACCTGAACACCTTTGGAATCATTAACACCTTTAGAATTCCCAGTTTCTCAACAAAATTCCATCAAGCCCATAACCACTAGGGCCCAGACCTAATCCCAGAGGCCCAGGGAGAAGGCAGATGCCACGCCACCCCAGGACCCGCCATTTCCTTCCTCAGTGACCTGAGTTCTCATAGCCACGAATATAGATAGGTACTTGGCAGAGTGGGTGGAGCATAGGGATGTAACCAGCAGCAGTAGAGACCCTCAGTGCCCAGCAGTCAGTGTGCCCCATCTTACTTCCTCAAGCCGTCTTCCTACAACAGTCATTTAATGGAGGTGGGAAACCCCTGGCTAGGGCATGGGGCATTTCTCCAGGGCTGGAGCTGTAGTGCCAGATGGTGTGAACTGCATGTCACCCTGAGCTCCATGAATCTGGATATTAACCCTTCCTCCCCTGGGATAGCAGGTTCTCACCACACAAGCCAGCTCTGGTGTCTTCCAACATGGACACAGGTTGTCTTGGGTAGCATCCTTCTAATGGAAAAGTCCCTCCCAGGTATGCTGTGACCTGGGAACTGGCAGCTGCCCTTGACTCAAAGTCCATGAGGTAGGACTGGAGACCTGACCTCATAATTGTTACCAGCACTTTAGAAGAATTAACTCTTCTACCAACCCTGTTATAATTCCTTTTCAAAGATGAAAAATGGAGGCAATGAGACCGCACCAATTGGTGGAAGTGGAGAAAATGAGGCTGAGCGAGTGATCAGGCCCTATTATGGAGTTAGGGTCTTAGCCTAAGAACAGTGAGAAGCCATCGAAGGTCTTGAGTAGGGAGGAATGACATTTTCCTCTGTTTTGGGAAATCTCTCCAGTTGCCATATGGAAGTGGGTTAGATGGGGGAGGACATGGGGATCCCGGAAGAACACTTAAGCAATTGCAATAATCCAAGCAAGAGATTAGATTGCCTGAATTAAGGCACTGGCAAGTGGGGGTGCAGGGAAGCGGAGGATTTCACAGATATTTAGCACGTGTACTGAGCAAGACCTATGACTGATTGGATGTGGACATGAGGAAGAGCCTGGAGTTAAGGGTGACCACGAGGTTTCTGCTGTAAACGAGGATCTCAGGGATAGTGTTCACTGAATTACCTCAGGAGGAGGAAAAGGTTGTAGGGAAGGTGAGGGCAAGCATGAATTCTGTTTGCGGATTGTTGAGTTTGAAAATGCCAAAAAGAAAATTGCACGGAGTGGCTATGTATGCTAATTGGGACGCTCCCCTCCACTGTCCACACAAATTTTCCTTTTCCTCAGTGTCTTCCATGGCAATGGCTGTAAGTCATTAAAGCAGTCCTAGATAGCTTTTAGGAATTCAGCTGTCAATAGTTGGACTTGAGAATTTACTCTTCCACAATGCCCAAAGGCAAATCGCCACATTGTTAAGTGTGCCACAGGATGTCAGACCCACATCCCTTCCAACGTCCACTGAATTGGTTATCAAGATACACATTCACTAACTGGGAGAACATAAGTGCTGGAGCAGAGCTACTGATTCAAGACCTCTCACAGACAGTTGTTGAAAAATCCCTGTGTGACGTATACTCAAGTGAGCATTGTGGTTGACATTTGTGACAAAAAGAAATTCCCCATCAAGTGGTCTTACGAAATTGCTGCCCACATCAGTCCATGAGGTGGCTACTGCTGTGGGACAGAGGGACATGGTGTCTGTCACTCAAGGATTTCAGGCTTCTCGACAATGAGCTGAGAGTTCAGAGGTGAGACCTGGGCTGGCGATACAAAAAGACATATAGATGGTCATTGGGGTCATAAGAGAGAGTAAAATCCCCTAGGGGGAATAGGCTAAAGGGAAAATTACCCAAGACAACCTTACTGACATTCAGAAGGAGAAGCCTGCAGAGGCTAAGAAAGGGTAGGAGCAAGAGGGAGGAGAAATAATTGGTGCTATATCTCAGAGGGCAAATGTGATAGTTCATTTTAGGTCAACTTGATGGCCACAAGGTGCCCCGATACTTGGTCAGACATTACTGTGGAAGTGTCTGTGAGGGTGTTTCTGGAGGAGATTACATCTGCACCAGTGGACTGAGTAAAGCAGATGGCCCTCCCCAATGTGGGCAGGCTCCATCCAATCAGCTGAAGACCCTCTAGTCATTCAAAGGCAATTTCCCCCTGCCTGACTTCCTTGAGCTGGGACATCATTTTTTTCCTGCTTTCAGATTCAGACTAAAACACCAGCTTTTTGGGGGTCTCTAGCCTGTAGACCTTCATGGAACTATACCATCAGCTCTCCCAGTGTCTCCAGCTTGCTGACTGCAGGTCTTGGGTCTTGTCAGGCACTAAAATCCTGTGAGCCAATTCTTTATTATATGTCTGTCTGTCTAATCTATCAATCTATCTAATCTATCATCTGTCTGCCATCATCTGTCTACCTACCTTTGTTGGTTCTGTCTTTCTGGAGAGCCCTAATACAGCAAGGCAATATTTCAAGTATTAGGTAGTGGTTTGACTGGGACAAAGGTTGCTGTTTGGTTAAGACAAGAACTAAAAATATCAGTGGGTTTAGTAGCCAGGAGGTCATCAGAAGAGCAGGTTTAGTGGCATAGTGGGGGCAAAGCAACCATTTGTCCTGCATTAAGAAGTGAGTGAGAAATATGGACTTGTTATATTTCAGGAGGGGAGAGGAAGGGATATAAATGGAGAGGAGATTTGAAAATACGGTAGAGGGAAGTTGAGGGATTTTTCTACTGATGGTTTCTATTTATTTTATGAAATTGGAAAGGTTCTACTCATGAAAGTGAAGTGAGAGAAAATTGTTGGGGTCAGAAGTTGGAAGAAGGTTCTCTGCTACTGCAGAGAACAGGAGAGAGGTCATTAGGGAAACACAGAGGATTGCTGAAACACAGAGGGCTGCTTGGGGGCGTGGATGACTTGTGGCACCAGTAGGCACTGTTGTGTGGTTTTCCCTGGCAGAGCTCAGCTCCCTGTGTGTGGAGAGAATGGAGTTGGATGGATCCAGGGTGGGATTTGGGTAAGGGGGTGCCATGGGGATGAAGAGGGATGGAAGTGATTCCAGGCTGGGCAGGGTGGAAAATGAAGACAGGAAGCAGGTGATAAATAGAAAGTAGATGAGTCCAGGACCTGGAGGGAGTAACTGCAGGGTCAAAGGAGAGAGGTGCAAGTCAGAGAATTGTTGCGTATGTTTAGTATTTAAAGACTGGAACAGTTCTACAACCAAACATGGATATGCCCTCATCTTCATCCTCATCCCAAAATAAAATGATGGGCTTTGCCCCATGAGCACTGTACTTAATGAAAATAATCTTGGATGTTCTTCTTACATATATATGTTGAATTCATATATGTATGAATGCACTGCTCTTATGGATATTCTTTTTATGGGTATATTAATTCAAAATAAGAAAATATTATTCAATAATATATAGATCAGAACTCTTTCTTTCTGAGAATATATTCTTAATACATACCTCTTAATCTCTCATTCTTTCTCCCCTTAGTCTCCAGCTGCAACAGTAGGAACAAATTAAGCATTATTTTAAAATGTTGTTACAAAAATCTTCTTTGGTTCCTGTCTTTTTCCTGCAACTGTCCACTTACATTTATCCTTCTTTTTGACTATCCAGCACCTGAACTACCTTCTTATTTTTAACTAGTCCCCTTCCTTATGAAGCAAAGCCCACCTCCCATCAAAGAAGCTGAAAATACCAGATATTCGTTTCCCACAATCCCTTGCCACTAGAGCTGTGTACATGACAAGGATCCATTAATTAGACACACTCAAGCTGTGAACTAGAAGTGTGATGCAAAGGAGTCAGGAGCGGCAGAATAATGGCTCTGTGAGGACGGTGGCTGATGAGTCCAGTTTTCAGAGGAAGTCGTGGCAGCGGTACTCACAGCATTGTCCATGGTCAAGGGTATTTGCCATGAAAGCTTTGGTGTGTGTGCCCAGGTGCCAGGGCAGTGGTGACTTCACCACACTTGTTCTATAGTACAATTTGGAGTACAATTATTCCTGGCCATATAGCTTCCAAATCTTTTTCTTATATGTCCTGTTAATCCTTTCAGTATATTCCTTTTCTAATTAACGTATCCAGCATCCATTTCTGTTGCATACACCCAAGTCAGCAGGCTGATAAAAGCTGGTTCAGCTTTGCCTCAGTTCTGTGAGTTAGCCTTCCCAAACTTTTTCTTTTGGTTTGAGTTAGCAGCATCAGGTTCCATTGCTTGTATAGGAAGCAAATATGATGAAAAGAATATAAACTTCAAATCTACCTTTTACTTACTCTGTGAACTTCAGCCAGTTATTCAACCTCTGTGAGCTTCAGTTACCTCCTCTAACAGATAAGAGAGCACTTCCCACTCTGACCTGCTCAAGTTATAGAGTCTGGCTGACCCCCTCAAAGGTCTCAGCTGAGTAATGAGGGACAGGTTGAACTTCTGACTGATGATCCCACCAAAGATTCTCTCTTAAGTTTGTAACATTCTAAAGTAAAGGGGTTTATCACCTCTTCTCTTCCCCCCGTTCTCTTCCTTTCACAAACTCTGGGTGAGACTGTGACAGTGGATGTTCCAGAAGCTAAAGGAGGTGAGAGACAACAGAGAATGAAAGGAACTCCCTAAAAGCTCGGAGAAGAGAGATTAGCACATCCTCAACCTCACCTTCTTGAAGATAACCCGTCTTACAAGGAGCTTCCTCAGAGCATACGTACCCCACACCTTGGAAGCCAAGACCTGGGACAGGGTGCAGGAATGCTCAGGCCTTCCTCCTCCTTCTCAAAATCTTTCAGTAGTTCTCTAAATAAGCCCATGATCTTTGTTCTTTCCCTCTCCAATCTATTTTCCACACCTTATCCCAAGGTGGCTTTCTGAAGTATGCATGAGATTATGTCTCAGCCTCCTATGTATTAGCTTGAGTTATGGGCAAATGATTTAAAATTTCCACAGGCTGACCCTGTGGCTCTGGCGTTTGGAGCTCCGTGCTCCTAACGCCGAAGGCTGCTGGTTCGATTCCCACATGGGCCAGTGGGCTCTCAACCACAAGGTTGCCGGTTCGATTCCTCAACTCCCGCAAAGGATGGTGGGCTGTGCCCCCTGCAACTGACAACGGCAACTGGACCTGGAGCTTAACTGCGCCCTCCACAACCAAGATTGAAAGGACAACAACTTGACTTGGAAAAAGTCCTGGAAATACACACTGTTCCCCAATAAAGTCCTGTTCCCCTTCCCCAGTAAGAAAAAAAAAAATCTTTAAAAAAAAAAATTCCAAACCTCAGTTTTCTCATCTGTAAAATGGGGATGATAATACCTACCTCATGGAGGTTGTGAAGATTAAATGAAACTGTAGCATAGTGCTTGGCACATGGCAAGAGCTCACCGAGTGTTAGATATTGCTATTGTCACCATATTGCTATTGCAGAGAACTTAGATGTCCGTGTTGCAAAATAACCATGTAGTCTAGTGGTCATGAGCTTTGGCTGGGGAGTCAGACACACCTGGGTTTAAATACCAGCTCTACCTTTATTATACATATGAGCTTGGTCAAGTTGACTAATCGATTTTCTGATTTCCTTTCCATAAAAAGAAGATATTAAAATCTTCCCTCCCAGGGTTTTGTTAGGGTGAAAGGAGATAATGTATGTACATCAACTTAGGTTAGACTAACACAGGGCCCTAAAGAAACCATTTTTCCCCCACATGAAAGAAGCTGGAGCCTGCCTGGTGGCTCAGGTGGTTGGAGCGCCATGCTCCTAAACGCTGAGGTCACCGGTTCGATTCCCATATGGGCCAGTGAGCTGTGCCCTCTACAGTTAAGATTATAAACAAAAGCTCTCCCTGGAGCTGGGCTGCCGTGAGCAGCCGGACATTGGCATGAGCTGCTGTGTCCCACCATGGGCTACCGTGTGCAGCCATGAGCAGCCAGTGGCCAGCATGAGTGGCTGGCAGCCAGTGTGAGTGGCCAGCAGCTGGTGAGAACTGCCGTGAGTTGCTCTGAGCGGCGACCGACTGCCTCAGTCGGGGGGAGTGCAAGGCTCATAATACCAGCATGGGCCAGGGAGCTGTGTCCTATACAACTAGGCTGAGAAGACAATGGCTTGAACTGGAATGGGGGGAGGTGCAGAAAAAGGGGAAGAAAAAAGAAGAAGCTGAAGGGAGGCTCTATTATTATTAAGGACTCAGACTGTTTCTTTCTCTTTCACCATCCTTAGTGGTTGCTTGATAATCCAAGACAGCAACTACCTGGGAAGTTTTAAGACTTTCCAGTAGTTCAGTCCAACAACTTCTACTTATGCTTCATTGGCCAGGACATAGTATATGGTAACACCTAGCTGCAAGGGAGGCTGGAATTGTAGTTTTTCAGTTAGACAAATTGCCACCCATAGTGAAATAAAGTTCATCAAATAAGTGAGGCTTCTGCCAACAGCTACATGAGTGAGTTTGGAAGTGGATCTTCCAGCCCAGTCAAACCTTTAGATGGCTATGGTCCTGGCCAACTGCTTGACTTCAACCTCATGAGAAATCCTGAGCCAGTACCAGTGCCATAAGCTGCCTCCAGATTCTTGACCCTCAAAAATTGTGTGAGATAATAGGCGTTGTTTTAAACTACAAAGCTTGGGGGTGATTTGTTATGCAACAATAGATAATACAGTAGGCAACAAACTCCAGTAATATTAGTATATGTGACTTTGTCACTAACAGTAACCATAGCTATTTTCATATCACATTAAAGTTGCTGTAGGTATTTCAAAATATTATTTCTATTCAAAATTACTTAAAATTACAGTATTGTTAGATCTACAGCTAGATAATACATGATTATAGTCTTCCATGTGCTTAACCTTTGTGTGATGTAGCTGGCCAGCCATTGGAAAACTCTGCACCTAGTAATTGATGTTTTTCTCACATTGATAACTCAGATATCTTTGTTGTTTTCCAAGAATTTCTATCAAAAATTGTTTGTTGATCAAACAAACACAGATGTGAGTTGTTTCCATTGTTGGTTCATTTTACAAATCAACAGTTCAAATGAGAATTCTTAACTCTCAATAAGGCAGCTTGAGCTTTTGCAACATGAACAAGTGTGCAGTCTAGAAGTGTGGGCTAGACAGTTTCAAGCATACCTAATGGTTAGGTAACTGTTACAGGATATTATTTACGGTAACTTATTATTTCTCACACATGATACAGGTTTATTTCTCACACATGATAGTGTTACAAGTTATGTGAGTAGTGAGCGTCTTTTCTTTTACTTTTCCCCTTAATCTTCCTCTTTGTATGTTGTCTGTGTTTGGAAGTAAAGGCATGAACACTCAATAGGTTGTACAGGTGGCATTTGTGTGTTATTTTTCCTTGGAAAATAATGAGTATTTAAAATAAGAAAACTGGAGATCCAAAATAGTGGAGTAGATGAACACTGTGCTTGCCTCCTCCTGTGACCACATTAAAAGTACAACTAAATTATAGAACAATCAACCTGGAGAACTATCTGAAGTTTAGCTGAACAGAAGTCCTATAACTAAGGATATAAAGAAGAAGCCACATTGGGACTGGGAGGAGGGGTGGAGATGCAAAGCAGGCCAGCCCCACACCTTCTGTGGGGGCTGAGAATCAGGAGGGATATCTTGACCATGGAGGTTCCCCTTGGAGGAGGGAGGAACCCCAACCCCACACTGGGCTCACCAACCTGGAGTATTGTTGCTGGGAAGAGGAGCCTCCACAACATCTGGCTGGGGATTCTGATCATCTGGGTGAGACTGAAGGCTGCAGGAAACCCAGACATCCTTAAAGGGCCCACACACAGACTCAGTCACTCACAGGCACTCACCCTGGGCTCTGGCGGGGGAATAGTGACTCGAGAGGCATCAGGACATACAGGGAGAGACTGAGTTGTATAGCTCAGGGTGAGGACTAGAAGGACAATCACCATTTTCCCTATGTAGAATCCTCCCATGCAGCCTGCAGGTGGACACCGTCTTTCCTGTGTTGTGCCCTCGCGCACATGGCCAAATCTGAATCTGCATTGGCCTGGTGAACTCTGCTCACCCCACCCTGGTGACTCCCTGAGACCCTACCCCTCCCAACTCGTTCAATGCCCAAGACAATTTCTCGTCAAGCAGCCAGCCCCGCCCACATTGCTCTATTTTTTGGACAACTCTCAGGGGTCCCCAGGCCCCAAGAAGGTGGTGGCTGACTTCAGTGTGCTCTGAGACTTTTGCTGAGTAGCTCCAGGCTCAGCACTGGCACCAAACCAGAATCTACATTAACCTGGTGAACACCAGTCATCCCATCCTCGTGACTCCCTGAGACCCTGCCTCATCCAACTCACAAACTGCATGGAGCTCTATCAGTGGCTGAGTCTTACAGGAGCCAGAAGGTGGCAGCAGGCCTCAGGTTGCCCTAGGCTTTGGGCTGAGCTACTCCAGGCCCAGTACTGGTGGCAGCCACCCTCGGTTCACAATGTGGCCTCTCCCACATGCCTCCAGATCCAGCACAAGCAGCAACCAACCATGGATCACTTTGTAGCTCCTACCAGGTAGACCCCAGCCAGTCATAGGCAGTGGCTGACCTGGGCCTACACCAGAGACTTCCCAAAAGGCCCCAGAATCAACATACCTGGAGGTTGGCTTCAGACCATAGCAGAGCACCACCCAGTTAGCCCCACAAATGGCACACCCAAAGGGAGATCTCAGCAGGCACCAGAACCCACTGGGGTGAGTCCCACTTCAGGGGGTTAGCTGCCCCCACCTCAACAGTAGCCCATAAGCTGTGGACATGGCCAAACATGGCATAAAAAACAACATATGAACCATAAAGAAAGTCAGAAATGAAGAATACAATAACCGAAATGAATGTAGTAGAAGGTATCACCAGCAGACTAGATGAAGCAGAGGACCAAATCAGTGATTTGGAAGACAAGGTAGCAGAAAACACCCAGTCAGAACAGCAAAAAGAAAAAAAGAATCCAAATAAAATGAGAATAGTTTAAGAGACCTCTGGGATAACATCAAGTGTAACAACATTCACATCATAGGGGTACCAGAAGGAAAAGAGAAAGAAAGTGATTGAGAATCTATTTGATAAATAATGACTGAAAACTTTCCTAACTTGGTGAAGGAAATAGACATACTAGCCCAGAAAGTGCAGAGTCCCAAACAAAATGAACCCAAACAGGCCTACACCAAGACACATTATAATTCAAATGGCAAAGGTTAAAGACAGAGAGAATCCTAAAAGCAGCAAGACAACTAATTACTCACAAGGGAGTTCCCATATGATTGTCAGCTGATTTCTCAACAGAAAGTTTGCAAGCAAGAAGGGATTGGCACAAAATATTCAGTCATGAAAAGCAAGGATCTACAACCAAAACAGCATGATATTTGCATAAAAACACATATCAATGGAACAGAATAAAGGGCCTAGAATTAAACCCATGCCTATATGGTCATGTAATCCATGACAAAGGAAGCAAAGCTATACATTGGGGGTAAAGACAGGTGATTTAATAAATGGTGCTGGAAAAACTGGGCAGATACATGCAAAAAAAAGAAAGAAAGAAACTGAACCATCTTCTTACACAATATACAAGAATAAACTCTAAATGGATTGAAGACTTAAATGTAACCTGAAACCATAAAAGCCATAGAAGAAAAAATAGGCAGTAAACTCTCAGACATTACCTTTAGTAAAACTTTTACTGATATATTTCCTGAGGTAAGGGAAACAAAAGAAAAAATAAATGAGACTACATCAAATTAAAAAGGTTTTGCACAGTGAAAGAAATCATCAAAAAAAAAAAAACCTGGAAAGGCATTCTACTGAATGGGAGAAGATATTCACCAATGATACACATGGTAAGTGGTTACTATCCAAAATTTATAAAAACTAATACAACTCAACACCAAAAAACCAAACAATCCGATTAACAGTGGGCAGAAGACCTGACTAGACATTTCTCTAAAGAGGACATACACATGGCCAATAGACATATGAAAAAATACTCTACATCCCCTAATCCTCAGAGAAATGCAAATTATAACTAAGATATCACGTTACATCTGTCAGAATGGCTGTCATCAGTAAATCAACAAACAACAAGTGTTGGCAAGGATGTGGAGAAAAGGGAACCCTTGTGCACTGTTGGTGGGATTGCAAATTGGTGTAGCCCCAATAGAAAACAGTATAGAGGTTCCTCAAAAAATTAAAAATAGAACTATATTTTGTGACCCAACAATTCCACTTCTGGGTATTTATATTAAAAAAAGTTCCAAAGCACTAATTCAAAAAGATATACGCACCCCAATATTCACTGCAGCACTATTTACAATAGCCCAGATATGGATACAACCAAAATGCCCATCAATAGATGACTGGGTAAAGATGAGGTGTTACATTTGAGTATATACAATGGGATCTTACTCGACCACAAAATGGAATGAAATCTTACCATTTGCAACAACATGGATGGACCTAGAGGTTATTATGCTAAGTGAAATAAGGCAGACTGAGAAAGACAAATACCATATGATCTCACTTATATGTGGAATCTAAAGAACAAAATAAACAACCAACCAAAACCTAAACAGACTCATAGAGAACAAACTAAACTGATGGTTACTAGATGGGAGGGAGGTTTGGGGGCTGGGTAAGAAAGTGAAGGGGTTAAGAAATACAAATTGATTGTTACAAAAGAATCACAAAATGTAAACTACAATATTGGGGATATAATCAGTAATAGTGTAAAAACTATTTATGGTGTCAGATGGGCACTAGACTTATCGGGAGGATCATAAATTATATAAATGTCTAACCACTATACTGTACACCTCAAGCTAATATAAAATAATATTGTGTGTCAACTATAATTTAAAAAACAGTCACGGTGATGTAACTGGACAGCATAGGGAATATAGTCAATAATATTGTAATAACTACGTAGTGTCAGGTGGGTAATAGATTTATTGGGGTTATCACTTTGTGAGGTATGTAAATGTCTAATCACCATGTTGTTTTGTACACCTGAATAGAAAGAGAAGGAGGAAGAGGAGAGATGAGGAGGAGGGAGAGGAGGAAGAGGATCTGTTATGACCCCATTTAACTTTAATTACCTCCTAAAAGCCCTATCTCCAAATAGAATCACACTGGGAGTTAGGGCTTCAACACATGGATTTTGTGGGGTACACAATTCAGTCCACAGGAAGCCCCAACAGTGAAATTTTCTTATCAGTTGTACTTTTCAAGTCTAGACTTTCTATTTCATTCTTTTAAAAAATAATTTATTTTTTTATTGATGTTCTCTCTTTGGTGAGACATTGTCTCACTTTCTTTTAATTGTTTAGATATAATTTCTATTAATTCTTTGAATATATTATAATTGCTGATATAAAACCATTGTCTACTAGGTTCAGCTTCTGGGCTTTGTCAGACCTTGTTTCTGTTGATTGCTTCCCCTAACCTAACCCCCTCCCCACCATGTACAGGACATATTTTATCATTTCTTTATGTGTTGAAAACTGAATGTTTCAAATCATGTGGAAATTGTGGATATAAGACACCTCCTCCCACCCCCGGAAACAGTGAAACAGTAGACAGAAATCAGCAAGGATATAAAAAAACTGAACTTATCAACCAAGTAGATCTGATTGACACATAGAACACTTCATGCAACAACAGCAGAATACACTTTTTTTCAAGTACAGTGTGTTTTTGTTGCTGTTTTTCAGTGATTTCCCTGAACTAATTCTGTCAAGTCTGCATTCTTTGTCATGGATGGCCACTGAAGTTTCTGCTTGGTTAGCTTAATGACCAGCTAATGAGTAGACAGATTTCCTTAAATGCCTTGAACCAATACATCTCCTAGCCTTTGTCAAGAGCTTGTGTATTAGGGCATCAATGCTCTGATAGGCAGTTTACAACTCTGCCTTTGTCTTGTACAGAGCCTCAAAGTCAGTCAGAGGTGAGAGATTAGGGCCTTCTCAGGTCTTTCCTGGGCATGTGCATAGCGCTGCACATCAGGCGGCCTTCTAAACACCTAGGAATATTCTGGGGATTTTCAGAGACCCCGCTTTGGGCAATGGATTCCCAGATATTTCTTAGGTTTTTATTAGCTCCAATTGATAAAGCTGCCTCAGGCAGCTGCAATGTTAAACAACTGCACTGATTATTTTTGACAATGCCTTTAATTTATTTATTTATTTATTTGAAGATTTTATTGGGGAAGGAGAACAGGACTTTATTGGGGAACAGTGTGTATTTCCAGGACTTTTCTAAGTCAAGTTGTTGTCCTTTCAATCTTAGTTGTTGAGGGTGCAGCTCACCTCCAGGTCCAGTTGCCGTTGTTAGTTGCAGGGGGCGCAGCCCACCATTCCTTGCAGGAGTCGAAGCAACCTTGTGGTTGAGAGCCCACAGAGCCATCTGGCCACCTGGGAGCTGAACGGCAGCTCATTGACTTCATTCTAGTTGCAGAGGGTGCAGCTCGCTGGCCCATGTGGGAGTTGAACTGGCAGCCCCGTTGCCCAGAGCTCATGCTCCAACCAACTGAGCCACTCGTCTGCCCCTGACAATGCCTTTTAAATAGCACTCTTTGCACAGAGTGACCTCTGAGTCAGGTAAAATAAAGACAAGCCCTGAAAATGGAGCTTTTCAGTTGAGCTTCCAGACAGGTCAAATAGTGACATTTCTTGGGGTAAGGGATCTCTAAGCCTGTTTTGTCCTCTATATTGGCTATTAATCTATGGGTTTTTACATCTACCATAGTTGCGTGGTTTTTGGTTTTCAAATCTACTATAGAACATGCAATAAGGAAATAGGATTGGGGCAAGTTAAATGCCACAAAGCTCATTGTTCTTACTGAGACTACTTTTCTTGAAGAAACACTCCTTGAATTGTTGCAAGTCTTTGGTTTATTTCCAGAGTTCTAAAAAGTTGATTTCGACAATTTTGCCTTTGTTTTCATTCCTTTTTATGGAGGATTGTATTTCAGAGGTCTTTACTCTGACATTTCAGAAGTTGGAATTCCTAAATCTTTTTTTAAGAGGTTGCTCTATGGATTACAATACAGGCATACCTCAGAGATTTTGTAGGTTTGGCTCCAGACCACAACAATAAAGTGAGTATCAGAATAAAGAGAGGCATAATATGTTTGCTGGTGGAGGGTCTTGCCTTCTCTTTGTAAAAAAAATGCAACATCTATGAAGACAATAAAGAGAAGTGCAATCAAATTAGGTATGCCCATATACACACTTAACTTTTCTCAGTCTATTTAGAATTAATATTTCACTACATTAAGTGGAATGTAGAAGCCTTAACACCTTATAGATTCTTTTGCCCTATTCCATTTGTTGTAGTTGTTGTGTATAGTACTTCTACATACATTGAAAATTCCATCAGACAATGTTATATTTTTTGCTTTCAACTGTCCTGCAAAATTTAAAAAACTTAAGAGGAGAAAAACAGTCTATTATATTTACTTAGATATTAACCATTTTTATTGTTCTTCTTTCATTCCTGACATTTCTGATGCCATTCTAATTGTTGTTTTCCCATATGGGATGCATAGTTTTTTTTCCAGCTGTTTTCAAGATATTTTCTTTGCCTTTAGCTTTCAGTGGTTTGGGTATTGTAGGTTTGGAAATATATTTCTTTGAGTTTTTCCTGTTTGGACATTGCTGAGTTTCTTGAATCAGTAAGTTTATGTCTTTTGCCAACTTTTGGAAGTTTTCAACCATTATTTCTTCAAATATTTCATCTGCATCAAATATTATTTTCTTTCTCTATTTCTTTTGAAAGTCTGATGACATGAGTGTTAGACCTTTAGGTATTTTCCCACAGGTCCTTGAAGCTCTGTTCAGTTTTTCTCCCTCAGTTTTATTCTTTGTTGTTCATATTTGATACTTTCCATTGATCCATCTTCAAGTTCAGTGACTCTCCCTCTGTCATGTCCATTCTGCTCTTACGCCCATCTAGTGAAGTTTTTGTTTCTGTAACGATATTTTTCAATTCTAAAATTCACATTTGGTTCTTTCTATATATTTTTTCTTTCGGTGATGATACTTACTATTTTTCTATTCATTTTAAGAGTCTTCACTCCTTCTTGAATCATGATTATAATGGCTGTTTTATTCTCATTTGTGGTTAAAAAAACAGATAACATAAAATTTACCATCTTAACCATTTTAAAGTGCATAGTTCAGTAGTGTTAACTATATTCATACTGTTGTATAACAGATCTTTAATTTTTCATCTTGCAAAACTGAAACTCTATGCCCATTGATCAATAACTCTCCATTTCCCCCTCCCTTGGTCCTTGGCAAATATAATTCAACTTTCTTTTTCAATGATTTTGACTACTATAGTTACCTTATATAAATGGAATGAGACAGTATTTGTCTTTTTTTAACTGGCTTATTTTACTTAGCATTATGTCTTCAAGGTTCATCCATGTTATAACATGTGACAGGACGGGAGTTCCTTCTTTTTAAAGGCTATATATGTGTGTGTGTGTATATATATATATATATACATATATATATATATATGCTTGTTTGTTTATATATGCATCCATTGATGAGTACTTGTGTTGCTTCTACCTCTTGGGTATTGTGAACAATGCTGTGCTGAACATGGGAGTGCAAATATCTCTTTGAGATCCTGCTTTCCATTCTTTTGGATATATACCCAGAAGTGAAATTGCTGGACCATATAGTAATTCTATTTTTGACTTTTTGAGGAATCTTTATATTGTTTTCTATAGTAGCTGCACCAGTTTACATTTCTACCAACAGTTCACCAGGGTTCCAATTTTCCTACACCCTCACCAACACTTGTTTTTCTTTTTTATAGTGGCCATCCTAAGGGTGTAAAGTAATACTCATTGTATTTTGGATTTGCATGTCTCTAATGATTTGTGATGTTGAGCATATGTCCATATGCCCATCTAAAAATTGGACTATTTAATTTTATTCTTGTTTTTGTTGCATAATAGCTGTTATCAAAACCTTTGTCTCTTGCAGGATACAGGGTTAATACACAAAAGCAATCACTTTCCTATATACCAGTAGTTAACAAGTGGAGTCTGAAATGAAAAACCATACTATTTACATTTGCGCTCACAAAAATGAAATATTTAGGTATAAATCTAACAAAATATGTACAAGATCTATATGAAAAAAAAGCTGTAAAATTCTCATGGTTGAAATCAAACAAGAAATAAATAAATGGAGAGACAGTCCATATTCATGGATAGGAAGACTCAATATTGTCAAGATGTCAGTTCTTCCCAGCTTCATCTATGGATTCAATGCAATACCAATCAACATCCCAGCAAGTTATTTTGTGGATATAGACAAAGTGATTCTAAAGTTGATATGGAGAGACAAAAGACCCAGAATAACCAGCACATTATTAAAGGAGAAGAACAAAGTTGGAGGATTGATACTAACCAACTTCAAGACTGACTATAAAGCTATAGTGATCAAGACAGTGTGGTATTGGCAAAATGATAGATAAATAGATCAGTGGAACAGAACAGAGAGCCCAGAAACAGACCCTCATAAATATAGTCAACTGATCTTTGACAAAGGAGCAAAGGCAATATAATGGAACAAAGATAGTCATTTCAACAAGTGATGCTGGAATAACATTAAAAAAATTAATCTAGACTCAAAATTTACACAAAATTTAACTCACCCTTCACAAAAATGGATAACAGGCCTAAATGTAAAACACAAAACTATAAATACACCAAATACAAGAAGATGCTTCATATCATCTGTCATCAGGGAAATGCAAATTAAAACAGCAGTGATATACCACTACACACTATTAGAATGGCCAAAATCCAGAAAACTGATGACAACAAATGCTGGGAGGATGTGGAGCAAAAGAAACTCTCTCATTCATTGCTGGTGGGAAAGCAAAATGGTATGGCCACTTTGGAAGATAGTTTAATGGTTTATTAAAAATACAATGCAGCAATTGTGCTCCTTGGTATTTACCCAGAAGAATTGAAAACTTATATCCACATAAAAATCTGCACATGGATGTTTATAGTAGCATTATTTATAACTGCCAAACTTGGAAACAACTAAGATGTCCTTCAGTAGGTGAATGGATAAATAAACTGTGGGACATCCAGACAGTGGAATATCATCCAACGCTAAAAAGAAATGAGCCATCAAGCCATGAAAAGACATGGAGGAACCATAAATGCATATTATTAAGTGAAAGAAGCCAACTTGAAAAGGATACCTACTGTATGATTCCAATTGTATGACATTCTGTAAAAGACAAAACTGTGGAGACAGGGTGGCCCGGTGGCTCAGGTGGTTGGATCACCATGCTCCTAATGCCAAGTTCGCCAGTTCGATTCCCACATGAGCCAGAGCTGCGCCTTCTACAGCTAAGATTGTGAACAATAGCTAGACCTGGAGCTGGGCTGCTGTGGGCTGCCGTGAACTGCTGTTGGCTGCTGTGGGCTGCTGTGGGCTGTTATGGGCTGCTGTGTGCTGAGGTGAATGGCTGGCAGCCAGCAAGAGCTGCTGTGAGCAGCCCTGAGAGGCCAACCAGCGACCGGCGACAGACTGCCTCAGCCAGGGGGAGTGCAAGGCTCATAATACCAGCATGGGCCAGGGAGCTGCATCCTACACAACTAGACTGAGAAACAACTGTTGAATCGGTTTTGGGAGGGAGGGGAAAAATGTATAAATCCTTTAAAAGAAACAACTGTGAAGACAGTAAAAAGATCAAGATCAGTGTTTGTTGGGAGTTGGGGGTGGAGAGGGGTGAATGGGCAGAATACAGGATTTTTAAGGCAGTGAAACTATTCTGTATGACACTAACAATGGTGGATACATGTCATTATACATTTATCCAAACCCATAGAATGTACAATAGCGAACTGATGTAAACTATGGACTATGAATGAGAATGATGTGTCTGTGTAGGTTCATCAGTTGTAACAAATGTCCCGCTCTGGGGGAGGCTGTTGATAATGAAGGAAGCTATGAACGTGGGAGGGCAGAGGGTATATGGGAAATCTCTGTACCTTCCCCTCCATTGTGTTATGAACAGTAAACTGCTCTAAAAAATAAAGTCTTAATAAAAACAAATAAAAATAACCATTTGTCTGATAATTTCAACATACGTATGTCCTCACAAGGTTACAGTCCCTTGATTTTCTTTTACCTTAAAAAAGGGATTAAGAAGTACATAATGGCAGTTATAAAATAGTCCCAGGGATGTAAAGTACAACTTAGGGAATATAGTGAATAATAATGTAATAACTACATATGGTGTCAGGTGAGTACTAGATTTCATAAGTTACGTAAATGTCTAACCACTATGCTGTACACCTAAAACTAATATAATGAATGTCAACTGTGATTTAAAAAGAAAAAAAGAAAAAAACATTGAACATTTCCTGGCTCTTTGTATATTGAATAATTTTGGCTTTTATCTGGACATTTTGAATATAACATTATGTGACTCAGGGTCTTGATTAAATCCTCTGAGGATGCTGATTTGTTGTTTGTCGGCTTTGTTTGTTTGTTTTAACAGGGAACTGACCCAGTTAGGTTCAAGCCACAAATTCCTCCTTACCTTCTGTGGGCTTTCGTTCTAATGGGCTCTGGGATTTGCTACCACTCTCACCTGTGGCTACCTGAAGACTGGGGTGAAAGTGAATCAGAGAAACAAAACAAAACAAAAACCAAAGAATCTTCCACACTTTCTCTGACCATAGAGATCTCTTTCGTGCTGCTGGGATGACAAATAGATGGTTTCTCTTGGAGCTTTCTATCTTTACCTGTGGCACAGTTTCAGGTTTCAAGCTGCCTTTCAGTCTGGTCTGGGAGATACCAGAGAGGGGAAATTTGGGAAAACCACCCCTGATTTGGTGGTTGTTTGATGTCTGGTTTCCTTCCCCAATAATCCTGCTACTATTTAATTACCAGAATTCTCACATAGGTGTTCCATGCATTCTGGCTAGGTTTTAAATTACATCCAGTGGTAGAAATGGGATGGAATGTGTTTTCTCCATTTTGCCAGTAACTGGAATCTTCTGATTTTCTTTTTATTACTGGATACTATATATATTTTTGGGTATAAGTCATTTGTCTTCTACTTATATATTTGGGTATAACTCATACATAAGATATATGTATTTTGAACGTTTTTCTCTCAGTGTGGCTTGTCTATTTAGTTTCTTAATGGTGTCTTTTGATGCACAGAAGCCTTTTATTTTATTTTTTTATTTTTATCAGTTAAAAAATTTTTAAAATATTTTTATTAAAACACAGCTAACGTGCAATAATATATTAGCTTCAGGCATACACCACAGTTATTCAACATTTATATACCTAAAGAAGTGATCACTATGATAAGTCCAGCAACCATCTGACATGGTACCACACTATCATCATATTATTGATTATATTTCCTATGCTGTACCTTACATCCCCATGACTTATTTGTTTTATAGCTGGAAATTTGAACCTCTTATTCCCCTTCACCTTTTCCCCCTTTTAATTTTTCAATTACGGTTGTCATTTAATATTATTTTATATTAATTTCAGGTGTACAGTATAGTGGTGACATATTTATATAATTTAAGAAGTGATCCCACTGACTAGTCTAGTACCCACCTGGCACTATACATAGTTATTACCATATTATTGACTATATTCCCTATGTGTTACTTTACTATTTTGTAACTGCCAATTTATACTTCTTAATCCCTTCAACATTTTGCCCTGCCCCCATGCCCCTCCCATCTATCATCCCGATAAATCTAGGACCCATCTGACACCATAGTTACTACAATATTATTGACTGTATTCTTTATGCTATACCCTACATCCCCATGACCACTGTGTAACAACCAGTTTGTACTTCTTGATCCCTTCCCCTTGATCATTCCTAACTCCCCTCCCATTTGGCAAACATCAAGCTGTTCTCTGTATCTATGAGTTTGTTTCTGTTTTGATTGTTTGTTTGTTTGTTTTGTTCTTTAGATTCCACTTGTAAGCAAAATCGCATTGCATCTGTCTTTCTCTGGCATACTCCATTCAACACTATACTTTCCAGGTCAATCCATGCTGCCGCAGATGGCAAGAACCCATTCCTTTTCATGGCCGAGCAATATTCCATTGTGTATATGTACCACCTCCTCTTTATCCATTCATCCATCCATGGACACCTAGGCTGCCTACACATCTTGGCCATTGTAAACAATGCTGTAATGAACACCTGGATGCACACACCCCCTGGAAGTAGTGTTTTTGGTTTCTTCAGAAAAATACCCTGAAGTAGATTACTGGGTTGTTCTTTGTTTCTTCTTATAGCTTTTATTTTGAAGTCTATTTTATCTGGTGTAAGTATTGCTACCCCAGCTTTTTTTTTTCCATTTTCATAAAATATCTTTTTCCCATCACTTTACTTTCAGTCTGTGTGTGCCTTTTGATCTGAAGTGAGTCTCGTTTTGGCAGCATATGTAAGGGTCTTGTTTTCTTATCCATTCAGCTACCTTATCTTTTGACTGGAGCACTTAATCCATTTACATTATTGAAAGTAATTATTGATAGATATGTAGTTGTTTCCCTTTTATTATTCATATTTTTAATCTCTTTTTTTATCTTAAAGAAGTCCCTCAAAGATTCCTTGTTTGGTGTTGATGAACTCCTCTAGCTTTTTCTTGTCTGGGAAGCTCTTTATTGATTCTAAATGATAGCTTTGCTGGGTAGAGTGATCCTAGTTGTATGTCCTTGCTTTTCATCACTTTGAATATTTCCTGCCAATCCCTTCTGGCCTGCAAAGTTTCTATTAAAAAATCAGCTGACAATCTTATGGAAGCTCCCTTGTAGGTAACTAACTGCTTTTCTCTTGCTGATTTTAAGATTCTTTCTTTGTATTTAAACTTTGGCATTTTAATTCTTATGTGTCTTGGTGTGGGCCTCTTTGAGTTCATCTTGTTTGGGACTCTCTGCACTTCCTGGGCTTATATATTTATTTCCTTCACCAGGATAGGGAAGTTTTCCATCAATATTTCTTGAAATAGGTTTTCAATTTTTTTTGCTCTCTCTTCTCATTTTGGTACCCCAATGATGTGCATGTTGGTTTGCTTGATGTTGTCCTGGAGGCCCCTTAAATTATCTTCATACTTTTAGTTTTTTTTTTTTTTCTGTTCTAATTGGGTGTTTTCTGCTACCTTATCTTTTAAATCACTGATTCGATCCTCTGCTTTATCTAATCTACTGTTGATTCTCTCTGATGTATTCTTCATTTCAGTTATTGTAGTCTTTATTTTTGACTGGTTCTTTTTTATGTTTTCTATCTCCATTTTTATATTCCCTATCTGTTTGTTGAAGTTCTCCTTGAGTTCATTGAGAATCTTTGTAACCAGTGCTTGGAACTCTGCATTTAGTAGATTGCTTGTCTCTATTTTGTTTAGTTCTTTCCTGGAGCTTTGTTCTATTCTTTTATTTGAGACATGCTTCTTTTGTCTCCCCATTTTGGCTGCCTCCCTGTGGTTGTTTCTATGTATTAGGTAGAGCTGCTATGCCTCCTGGTCTTAATAGAGTGGTCTTACAGAACAGGTGTGCTATTGCACTTAATGGCACAGTCTTCCTGGTCACCTGAGCCAGGTACTCCAGGTGTGTCCCTTGTGTGGGTTGTGTGTACTCTCCTGTTGTAGTTGAGTCTTGGTTGCTCTTTGCATGTCAATGGAAGGGATCGATCCTCAAGCTTATTGGTTGTGAGGCCTTGCTGTAACTTCAGTGGAGGAGCTGTTGTACAGAGGCTGACCCTATAGAGCAGGATTTGCTTTAACAGGGTTCTGGTGCCTTTTGGGTGTGTCATCCCTGGAGGCGGCTGGGTGATGCTCTGGCTGGCTTTGAAGCTGGCCACTGGGCATGCCAGCCCTGGGGCCTCCTGAGAGGGACCTCATAGTAGGCCAAATTCAGTCCAAGTTCAGCCCTGCCCAATGGCCACCTGGCACTAGCCACAAAGCAATCTGCAGATGGCCACCACTCTTGCTGGACTTGGAGGTGTCTCAAGTGGCTAAGCCGTGAACCAGGGCTGGCTGTGGCTAGTACTGGGCTTAGGGTTGCTCAGCCAGATGTACAGGACATGCTGAAGCCAAATGCCACTTGTTTGGGTTTTGTGAAACTTTGAGAGATTATAGGAATGTCCTCAGCATGAGCCAAGGCAGGCTGTTTATATGGAAAAGCCTGGAAGTGGCTAGGGTGTGTCTGAAAATTGTGTGGAGTCTCAGGGAATCAGGGCAATCAAACAGCATTAACTAGATTATGGAGACTCAGATATGACCACCTGCATCTGCACACTGGGAGTGGGGACGGCTCAACAAAGAAACAATAGCTTTCGCCAGCTCCTCAGTCTGGGAGAAAACTGCCTCCAGCCCTTGCTCTGAAGCCAGACAACTCAGTTCCTCCCCTTATGTCCCTGGCACCTTTCAAGCTGCTGCCCCAGTGCTGGAGCTCAGAGTGAGTGAGTTTGTCAGCAAGTATGTCCGTGTGTGTGTCTTTTAAGAGGAGTGCCTGGGACTGCAGCTGCCCAGCCTCACTCAGCCACATACTCTACTGGTTTTCACATCCAGAAGTTATGGGGGCTTCTCTTCCTGGCACTGGAACTATGGGCTGGGAAGCCTGGTGTGGCTCCTCCCAAGGGGACCTCTATAGCTGAGATATCCCTCCCAATATTTAATGGTCACACACGGATGTAGGACCAGCCTGTTCCATGTCTCTGGCCCTCTTATGAGTTTCTAGGTGGTTTTTCCTGTGTGTCCTTAGTGGTGGGGCTTTGGTTCATCTAAACTTCAGGTGATTCTCAATGATGGTTATTCTGTAGTTTAATTGTAGTTTTAATATGGTCATGATGGGAGGTAAGCACAGTGTTTACCTACTCTGCCATCTTGACTGGATCTCTATCAGTTTCAGAAGCTTTTTTTTTTTTTTTTTTTTTAAAGATTTTATTGGGGAAGGGGAACAGGACTTTATTGGGGAAAGTGTGTACTTCCAGGACTTTTTTATTTTTCCAAGTCAAGTTGTTGTCTTTTCAGTCTTAGTTGTGGAGGACGCAGCTCAGCTCCAGGTCCAGTTACCATTAAAGGGGGTGCAGCCCACCATCCCTTGCGGGAGTCAAACCAGCAACCTTGTGGTTGAGAGGACACACTCCAACCAACTGAGCCATCCGGGAGCTCAGCAGCAGCTCAGCTCAAGGTGCCATGTTCAATCTTTAGTTGCAGGGGGCGCTGCCCACCATCCCTTGCGGGACTTGAGGAATCGAACTGGCAACCTTGTGGTTGAGAGCCCAGTGGCCCATGTGGGAATCGAACTGGCAAGCCTTAGGAGTTAGGAGCATGGAGCTCCAATCGCCTGAGCCACCGGGCCAGCCCAGAAGCTTTTTGTTTTGACAAAGTCTATTTATCAATTTTTTTCTTCTGATTAATGCTCTCTGGTCCTATGTAAAAAAAAAAAAAAAATCTTTGTCTATTCCAATTCTGCAAAGATATTCTCCCATGTTCTCTCTTTTTTTACTTCTTTTTTTCCTGTTTTAGGGAGATATAATTTATATATAACATTGATATATAACATAACATAAAACTTTGGTCTTATGGAGAATGCACTAGAGGGATCATGACTGGAGAAAGGCACGATGGTTTGGAGATTATTGGAAAAATCCTGGTGAAAGATGGTGAGTGCATGGGTAGTGGCAATGGGGATGGACAAGAATGGATAGATTTGAGAAATAATTAGGAGGTAGACTCAGTGGAGTGTAAATTGGAGTATATGTTGGAAAAATGAAGGAGATGGCACCTCCTCAGATTTCTGTTTCTAACAGAAAGAATGATGGTGTCATTCACTGGAAAAAGAGTAAGCTTACGGGAGAACATAAGGTCAGATTTGAATTTTGGGTGTAAAGTGACTGAGGATATTCTGCAGACTTTTGGCCATATTGGCTTGAAAATTAGAAGGGTTTCGGATGGGAAGCCATATGGTAAGATACCAACGGCAGTATTCCTTTTTTCTTCCCGACCTTCGTGCAACGTCTGTTGAGGATATTACTATATGCTGGATGTTGGGAATACATCTGTGAACATGAAGACTGGGTTTCTGCCCTCAATGAGTTTACCATCTACCTCTTTAAACTTGTTCTTAATTTGTAAAATGAAGATAATAATGAGATTAAGTGAGATGAAGTGATGTAACGGCACCTGGCCCTTTTAATTTTTGTATTTGTTTTTCGACCCCAAAGCTGGAAGAGAAGGTACTTGTTATACATACTTTTGCTTTTGTATCCTTCCGGGACTGGCTCTTTCGCGCAGGCGCCTAGGACCGCCCGGGTTGGGGGGGTGGGGCGGGCCAGAAGCGGAGAGGTCTTCCCCGGGGTCGGGACCTGGATGGGTGGAGGGAGTCGGCCCGTGACGTCATCAAGCTGCGCTGCCCGTAGGCCGGGACCGGAGTGCGACGGCGCGGCCGGCGGACCCGGGCTGGCTTGGGAAACGAAACTGAGGGAGGAGCCGGCGGCTCTGGCAGCAGCAGGGCCAGGCCTGGTGGCGGCGGCAGCGGCGGCGGCAGCGGCGGCCTGACCCCCCCCTTTTCCGCTCCCTGGCAGCTTGCCCTCTCCCCTCAGTGTGAGTGCCGACGCGCGGCCCGGGGGGAGCGAGCGGGCGGGCGCGCGGGCTCACCATCCTCCCCTCCACCGCCGCCTCGGCCCCGCACCCCTAGCCGCTTCCTTGGCTTCTCTCTCCCTTCCTCCCTTCCCCCCACCCCCTGCTCCAGCTCCCCGGAGCCCGAGCTGCCGCTGACATAACGTCTCTGCGCATACATTCACACACTCACGTTATCTTCATGTGAAAAGACCCGTCCAGGCAGATGGGAGCTCATCTCTTCCCTCTGTGAATAAGGGTGGCACTGCGAAACCGAGGCCCAGGGAGCGAGTACTGGAGAGGGGATTTGAACCCCTTCCCTGGGAAAGCAGCAGGTAGACAGGCCTTCTGCCTTCTACTTAAGTTCCCTGCCGGAGCACATTTCTGTGGCCTGTGTAGGTCGCTTGAGCTGGGCACCAGTTAGCTGGGCGGCCTTCACCTCTAGGGCCTCAGTTTTTTCCAGTGAAAAATGAGACGGTTGGATTAGATGATTTGGAAGGCTCAGAGCTAAGGTGGTTTGGAGAGGAGCATCAGCAAGCATCTCCTGCCTTTCACACAACTGTGCCTTTTCTTGCATCCACCCCAACACTGTCCGTATTAAGTTTTCCGGGCTTCCAGTCGCCCCCACAGTCGCTAAGAACTAGAGGGGCCTTTTTGCTCTTGTTAGGGACCTTTGGCGGTGGGAGGTGGAGGGCATACTAAGACTGAGGTTTAAAGTGAAATGTGGCCCCACTTGGTCTTGCGTTCTGTTTGTTCAGCGACTTCTGTGCTTCCTACTGCCCCAGGAAGCCCCATCTGTGCCTGGAGGCTGCCTCCTTAGGAAGGATGAGATTATGCATTGGGTTGACTGGCTCATCCTTGAACTGGAGAGAAGTGAAACACGTGATTCAGGGTTTTGTGAGGTCGGCGGGATCAGTGGTATCTTTGGATTTTATTGCTCACTTGCTGCTGTGACTCTTACTATAAGCCTGTTCTTGTGCCCCCAAACCTCCCCTCCCCCAAGGATTGCAGTCCAGCCGGTCACCCACCTGTTTGTGCCAACGTTTTGAGTTCTTTCTCTTTTCTGAATCCTCTTATGGCCAATCAGTTGTGTATAAACCACACTGTATTCACTACTACTCTTGCTTGCTCTTTTCACTTGGACATTTCTTAAGATTACAGATCTCATAATTATTTGTTCCATCTCATTTTTTTTCCTCATGCTTACCTCTCATGTACCTACCCGTGGGCACAGCTGATGGTGACATGGTGCCTGCCTGTTTCCATTCTTTTTTTTTTTTTTTGTGGAGGTGGGTTCCTGTTCTTAAAATTACTGTTTTTGTACCTAAGCCCTATGCTGTGGTTACCTCCGGTCCCAGTAACTTTCCCACTCTTTGTTTCCTCCGTCCTAAGTCAACCTAAGTCAACCGCAGTTTCCATTCCTTACTGTGGTTAAAAACTTTCCCAATTCTTTGTTTTCAAACATCCTGAAGTCAACCAAAAACCAGCATTCATATCATATTATGTAATCTCTTAATTGTCCTGGTAAAATAATAACAGTGATGGAACAATCATTCTGGGATGGTCCCTTTTCCTTGGAAATATTGGTTAATATTCATTAGGTTGCATAATTTCCAGTGTACATTGTCACGCATAGCCAATGTGGCATCAAAAGTATGGGATAACAAGTACCCAAGGCCATTTCCCCCCTGTGGCTTGTGGAGTTAATCCATGACTTTTTGGATTCTGACACCAATGACCCAGAGGCATCTGGGTCTGTGAGTCCCACAGTTTCTAGTAAAACTAATAGCTATTTTTGAAAACCAGAGCTTGGCTAGCATCCTCATTGGACTTCATTTTGAGGAAGAGGCTATTCAAGTGCTGGCACTTTAAGTTGTTTGGAGTGGCCCAAACCCATCCCACTTACGATTTATACTTTGGAATCCCTGTGCTGATCCTAATGGCTCTGACATGGGCAGCTGATTGTCTGGGTTTATGGTTGATTGCAGTAACAATGAAGAGGAGAAATGATCCAGAATGCACTGCCCCTCTCAAGAAGCAGAAGAAAAGAGTTGCAGAGCTTGCCCTGAGCCTCAGCTCTACGTCTGACGATGAACCTCCCTCCTCTGTCAATCATGCAGCAAAAGGTATGCTTGCCTGTGTGCTCTGAGGCCGCTGGTCATCTGGTTATTTGAATCCCTGGAACTTGAATTGGGCAGAATACAGTCCATCGCCCCTTGAGGAAAATTAAGCAAATTCTATAGAGATAGGTTGGCTGTAGACTCTCTTACCTTCTGCCATTCTCCTAATAGGAGTGGGGAACTTGTTTTAAATAAAAACTGGAATTTTTATAGAAATGCCTTAATTCTGTTGCTGGTCCTTCAGTAGGTGGCACTCTTTTGCTGCCGTAAAGCAGGTGGAAGTACAGGCATACTTCGGAGATACTGCGAGTTTGGTTCCAGACCACTGCAATAAAGTGAGTCATAATCATTTTGCTGGTGGAGGGTCTTGCCTTCAATTTGTAAAAAAACATCTGTGAAGTGAAATAAAGTAAAGTGCAATGAAACCAGGTACGCCTGTAGTGGTGAGCATTGAGTGTTCTGTGCTTTTAATCGTTTTTAATGACCCTAAGGCTCTCTGCTGCAGTGATCTGGCCTAATTGCCCTCAGGTTTTTGCATTCTGTTTTCCCAGTTCCCTCAGCAGTTGTGATCAGAAACACCCAAATCAATTGGAACAGCCCTGTATTCACTGTTTACATTAAGCTCAAAGGATTTCACTGACCTGCTTGGAAGTAGCATTTTGCTTTGCCTGTTTTATGAGGTCCTGGACATTCACAGTTTCCACAAATGCTTTCTGTGAGAAATTATAAAGTGTTTAGGAGCTCGCCTCAAGTACCAGGCAATCAGAAAGGAACTCCATTTGTATTTACCTTGACTTGCCAGTTGTATTAATTTCCAAGGGCTTCTGTAACAAATTACCACAAACTGGGTGGGTAAAACAACAGAAATTTATTCTCCACAGTTCTGGAGGTTAGAAGTCTGAAATTAAGGTGTCAGCAGGGCCAAGCTCCCTCCTAAGGCTCTTGAAAAGAATCCTTTGTCGCCTCGTCTAGCGTCTGGTGGTGGCTGGCAGTCCTTGGTTTTCCTTGGCTTACGGCAGCATGACTCCTGTCTCTGCCTCTGCGGGTTTCTGTGTTCAAATTTCCCTCTTATAACGACATCGGTCATTGGATTAGGGCACATCATAATATAGTATGACCTCGTCTTAATTTGATTACACCTGAGATTTCCAGCTGTCACATTCCTAGGCACCGGGTGACATGACCTTTTGGGGGACACTTTTCACCCAATACACCAGCTATTCTGCCTTTTGGATCATCTGCTGGGTCACTGGTAAATTGGAATGAAATTTGGTAACAGATTGGTAACTGAATGGGTGTAAAGCATCCTGTGAGGATGGTAGAAAATACAGTTTATTCACAAGTGGTAGGCTAACTGAAGGGCAGCCTTACTCATCAGCTGTACTGAGAAGCTGGTCCAGAGAGGAGAAGCTTGGCAGATGGTACAGCTAATAAAGCATTTGTTGTGGCTTTGGTCCTGGCTGGGTAAGAGACTTTCTTATAACCTTGTGTGTGGAGATATGTATACCTTTAAAGTTGTCACAGTAAATCCCAGGGGAGGTGAGAAAAGCTATATGTAAGTAAGTTTACTAAGTGGGAGGGTAAAAACATCGGGTGCATTTGTTCTAGGACTGTTGAGGAAAGGGAGTTTTGGTTCTCACCTGAGATTTGAGCAGCTTGGGAAGGTCTCCTTTGGTAGGGCTCTGGGGTATTAGGAGAGGGGGCCTACAAGCTAAAAACGGAGAGTGTGTCTGGGGGAATAAAGGATGCTCAGGTGGTGGCAGGATCTACTTCCAAGTGAATCTTGGGGAAGATTTGCTCTCAAGTATCATCTTGAAGTACAGAGAGGATAACTCCTAGGTAGATGGAGGTCAGTGTGTGTGTGTGTGTGTGTGTGTGTGTGTGTGTGTATACACATACATATATGTATACGTCTATATATATGTATATAGACATATACATACATATACACATATACACACATATACATATACATATGCATATATATGTATGTGCGTATACACATATGTGCATATATGTGTATGTGTGTATATATATATATGTATATATATATACACACACAGTTAGGGACCTTGGACCTATCAAGGGAACCAGTCTGATTTAAATTTGAAGCTTTTAAAAATGTGATTGTGGGGGGGTGGCCAAATGGCTCAGTTGGTTAGAGCACGGTGCTCTTAACAATAAGGTTGCCTGTTCGATCCCCACATGGGCCACTGTGAGCTGCGCCCTCCACAACTAGACTGAAACAACTACTTGACTTAGAGCTGATGGGTCCTGGAAAAACACACTTAAATAAATAAAAAAGTTAAAAAAAAAAAAAAGTGGTTGTGAATTGAAATTCCCTGTCTCCCCCTCACAGACTCCCTTTAATTGCACCAAATAGCTTTAACCTTTTCTGGAAATAGCACTATATGACGCAGGATTGACTTGCTGTCTTGTGTACAGAATGGAAGTCTAGAGGTGTCCAGTACCTTGTATGTGTCTGGCAATAGGCCATTTGGTCCCTTTCGTTTGCAGAGAATGAGGCAGGAGGCTGAGGCAAGTACACATTGCTAGATTTCCCTGGGTCAACTTATTTTAGGAAGGAGCAGCTCTGCATTAACTCTGAAGGCGAGAGTCTGTGTCGTCATCAGCAAGGTTGCTTCCTGTGTCCCCCTGTCCCCAACCCCATGCCTGGCATGGAGTAAATGCTCAGTAGATGTTTACTGAATAGAATTGATAGGAGGCAACAGTACTGTCTTTCCCAAGAAGCTTAAAATACTTCACCTCTCTCATTTTGCCTATCCCTCTTCCAGTCTACAGAAGGTCATTTCATTAATATGTAGCATTTATATCACCTCTGTTCTGTATTGGCTGCTCTCGGGCATTCCCTGGACCGTGTGCCCGGGTAGTTTACTGTCTTGCCAGAAACTGCATGTCCCCTGAGATCTCTATGCCGCTTTCCTATTCAAGTCATGGCATTAAAGCAGGTGTGTTTCCCTTTGTTCCAACCACTTCTCCTTGGACATACTGTTCAAGTGGATGATTGAAGAATGCTCTTTAGGGAGTACAATTAGAAAAACAAACAGTAGTTACTATTTCTGTCTGTCTGGGCCTTGTTTTGTGCTTCCTCTGCTAAATCAATTCGATGACTCATTAATAGATCTATTTAGTTTAATCCGTTTGTTTATTTTACATTATTGACAAGGTAGCTGCTGCATTGCCAGGTCAGAGACTGACATCTGACCAGAGTAAGGAAGAAAAGGGATGTTGTTGTCATGGCCACCATAGCATCATGTGGTCTTTTGAGTATTTTAAGGGGAGTTTGAAGGCATTTTCAAGCCTAAATAAACTCTTGGAAATTTGCTATTAAATAGCAATCTTTCGAAGTAAGGAAAGACAGATGAAGGTCATTTTGTTTTATTTTGGTTGTTTCTCACAGGGAAACTGGTAGAGACCCCAAGACAATTACCTTTTCTCCTGAGCTGTGCATCCAGGCTGGGCACTGGGCCCTCCCACAGCGTGCTGCTTTGGAAGTTGCCAGGGTCCTTCTCCGGCACCACTAAAGTGCCTTCCCTCTACCAGGTTTCCTTCTTCCCTAAATAGGCTATTTTCCCTGAAACACCATTGCTTTCCTGTCAGCCCAGATTCATGACCTTAATCAAAAACTTCCTTTATCGGTATCTGTTTAAATTGCTCTAACGAGTTACCATTTGTCTGGCATGAGGGGGAAATTGAGTCTTTAAACAGGAATGAGTGTATTCCACAGCAATTGTTAGGCAGGATCGAATGTTTATTAAAATCCATAATTTATTCTTCTGTGTCTTTGCGCTGTTCACCTTGGTCACTAGTGGTTGGATCTGCCTGCCTTGTGTGTTGTCACTGTCGTTTCTAATCTTGGCATGTTTGCCCTACTGTTCTGTTGCCATGTGAAAAATTTTGTCAATCGCTGGAAAACCTCAGATTCTTCTATAAAGTGAACCTTTCTTCTTTAAAATGACTTAAGGGTAATGACCTCTGTCAAGTAGAGAAGAAATCTTAAGTGAAAACTCCAGTCTTTTGGGCTCGGGTAGGTTTTCGAAGGGGAGCTCCTGGGAGGTAAATGGGACTGCCGCCCAGCTTTGGCAAGGTCTTAATGAAACGAATGGTTTTAATAGACTGACCTTATTACTCCTGTGAATTTATATACTCATTACAAGAGCTCCTCTTTACTTTCTGCTACAGCCACAACAGTTGTCTCCTTTCATCTGACAAGAGTGGCCCCCAAGGCCCAGGGGTAAAAATGACTAGAGGCTGTGGTAGTCTGCGGCCATCAGGAGCGATCTGGGGGACTTTGTCCTAAATCACATCAGGCTAGGAATCGGCTTCTAATACCACACGGAATAAAGGAGAAGTAAGGCCAGTCTGTTTCCCCAGCATGCTTCTTGGTCTCACGAAGTAATGCCTAGTAGGATGGTATTTGAGCCTCCATCAACCTCCCTCTCAGGACCTGGACAGGACAGCTGTACATGAGGTGACACCTAGGGAAGAGGAATGGGTGGAAAGATCTTTGTGTCAGAGTCTGGTGTTGGAATTTTGCACCAGAGTCACCACTGATTTGCCTGATGAACCTTCCACCCAAATTTGTGTCTTTCTGTCATTTTGGTCCAAAAATATTATGAAGACAAAGAAAACAAAAAAATCTCTGAGATCTGAGGGTGGCAGGAACCCTGCATGCCCCGGAAGGATGCTCAAACTGTTGATGGGTGCCCGTTAATGGGTCTTCAGGCAAAGCTGACTGCCTGGCACCTCCCTAGAGCTGGACCCAGTGCGTACGCTCCTTTGAGGAGATACCAGGTTTCCCCAGGCTTTTCATAGACAGACCTATGAATCCCCAGACAGCTGGTGAAAGGAATCCTATAACTGATTTAACATTATAGCTTCTGGTTAATCGGGACCCTGGATCCCTGGGCTGCCCTGAAGGAAACTTTAGGATCCCTGGATCCCTGGAAACTTGAGGGCCGTGCTCAGAGGTGCCCATGCTCCTAACACCACCTCTTTCTACACTAGGCAGTACAGGTGGAAGGCATGGAAGCAACTGTACAAAGAGAACCTGCACCTTTGGAGGGTGGTTCTTTAGCATGTGGGCACTTTCAGAGCACATCTTTCTCCTCGCATGGGCAGTAAGAGATGAAAGGCCGGCGCCTAGTCTTCACCCCCTAGGAGGTCTTTCCCTCAGATCTGCTGTCCTCTGAAGATTTCTCTGGAAAGAAACCAATCTCTTCCTAAGCTTAGAATGGTACTTCATTTCTCTATAGCTTTATTATATTTTTTTTACCCTCATTTTCAAACTAATATATTCTTATTTCTCACATAAAAAATGCAGAAAAGTGCAAAACAGAAAATAAATATCACTTCACCTCTCAGTTTCCATGGTTACTCATTGTTAACATCGTGGGTCTTTCCTTCCGAGCCGCACGCTGGCACTCTGACGTGTGCTGCATTGGAAACAAGTCGGCTCCTTGTTAAGGGAATTGGGCAGCCACCTTATGGGGAGGGCAGCCCAGGGCCCTCATACACGGGCGTACTCACCCCCGTCCCTCCTTGCTAACTGCTTAAGAGCCAGGTATGTTCGTCTTAAGTTTATTCTAATTTTTTCACACATGTTCACCAGCCTTTTCTTTCTTTTGCAAAATATTATATCCTTAAAACATTTTTATTTTAAACATTTAACATATTTATCTTAGCTATTAGATTTTTGAGCCCTCTGAGGGTAGGATTGTTACTTTTGGATAGTACCCCATTGCGTATATAGCATGGACCTTTTATAGAGCAGGTCCTGAACCAGAGTTGTCTGATCTATTGAACAATATTGGCAGATCTGACAGGTGCCTTATTTCAGCCTACTGGGGCGGGGGGGGGGGTCTAAGGAGGGCCCAGTTCTCTTTTAGGATATAGGTATTCCATCCCTTGCTTAAACTTTTTGTTGTTTTACCTTTAAAAAAATTTCTTTTTAAAGACTTCATTTTTTTTAGAGTAGTTTAAGGGTCACAGCAAAATTAAAGGAAAGTACAAAGGTATCTCCTCTGCCCCCTGCCCCCACCCATGCATGGCCTCCCCCATTAGCAACGTAATCTCACCAGAGGGGTACATTTGTCACAACTGATGAATCCACATTGACACATCATTGTCACCCAGAGCTCTTTATCACCTAGAGTCCATGGTTTACATCCTGGTTCGCTCTTGGTGTTGTATACGCTATGGGTTTGAACAAATGTATGATGACACGAATCCTCATACTTGCGCTACCGTACAAGGTGTTGTAAGAGGAAGTACCTTACGGAGCTGTACCCTTAACTGGTGCTTAGCAAAGATGACAACCGGCTGAGAGTCCTTTAAATGCACTCCAGTGAGCACTTAATTTCTGTGAAGTGGACAGCCGCAGTCCAGGTGTGGGAGATGCAAAGTTGACTGTGACACAGTTCCTGATACTCTGGGAGTGACCCTGTCCAGTGGAGTGGCATGTGCCAGCAGCTGGCTTCCAGGCAATGCGATGAGTGCGAGCTGATGGTGTGAGTACTGTGCTGCCGGAGCACAGTGGAAGGCAGGCTCAGGCCTGGGTGCTGAGAAGACGTCGCTCTTCTAGAATGTCAGCCCTTGGCCAGCTGGTGTCTCGTGGGGACATGGATGTGCAGATGGGCTTTAGAGTTACGATGTATCGTAGTCCTCAAGTTATGAATACCTGAGTAGTGACCATCTGGGTGTATAAAGAATTGTTTTGCTGGCTGCCACCTGCACCTCTCCTCACTACCTCCCAAGCTTTGACTCATCTCTTCTCAGGGACTTACTTTCTTAAAGGGATTGTGCCACATCACTAAGTCCTTGGGTTTCTTTGTGTGTTGTCTTTTTTTTAATGTTTTAAGTTTTAACAGATAGTTGTTCACATGGTTCATAAACAAAAAAATATAAAAAGATATTCAGTATAAACTCTAGTGATATAAAAATGTAAAGTTTTACTTCTTTCACTTTCACTTGTTCCCAGTAATCATTTTAGTATTCTGTCTCCATGCCTGGATAATGTGTAGATAATCAATTTTTTTGGTCTTCTTGTATGTTTTTCCTTCCAAAAGCTCTTTTTGTAGTTATAAGAAGTAAGATACATATTCTTATTTTGCCTCTGTAGTCACAGGAGTTTGGTCGCCGTGCTCATGCGTGTGGCCTCACTCTCCTCTTATTCACGTGACAATGCCCTGGGTGATCTGTCCATTTTAGTACATAGGGCCCGAGTTCGCAACTGTTCTTGGGTCTTGGACCCTCAGTGCCGCCATAACTTTTTCATCATGCCCCTAGGCCAAAATAAATACCTAACAGTTCAGTTTATTAAGTATTTAGGTCTAAATAATAAGCATTTCTATCCTAACAGTAATAGATCTTTGAAAGAACAACACACATAAATTGAAACGTTTTTTATTTTATTCTTAAATAAGCACGATGACATATTAATAAGATGTGTATACTGTTGAGTGCTATATAACTTCTCAAGCCTTGGGATTAGATTGGACACCACCACCTTCATTTCCTGTTCTGCGTTCCTGCTTGCTTGGTATTTATACCAGTTTCAATGGGAATATGTAGAAATAGTTAACCAAACTTCTGAGATAGTCAATTTCCAAAGTTGGGTGAGTTTGTTTGAGAAATTACCTGCGTAAAATTACACTGGGTTGAAATAGCTTTCAAGTTAAGAGATTCACTTACCTATAAAGGAGAGGGAAAGAGCCAATCACGGTGAATCGCTAGACTGTGGATCAGCCTGCTTTGGACCAGGAGACAGGTAACCCACAACATCTCGCAGCTGCTAAGGTGGGTCTCACTCGGTGTCCTTTGGCAGCAAGGTTGTTGACCATGAAGATAATGGCTTAGCTCACTGGGGCCACCAGCTCCCCCCAGAGCGCCCAGGTGCAGCTCCTCTGTCAGCATTCTCCTCCCTGTCCTTCTTCTCTTTCCTCCTCTTCCTTCTCTTTTTCCTTCCTTCCCTTTGCTCCCCTCCCTCTTTTCTTCTCCCTTTTCTCTGCCTGTGAGCCAGCTTCTCCGGGTCTGTGCTATAGACGCACCCTCTTACTTGGAAGTTTGAAGGACTGAAAACAAAGGAAAGTAGGAGACGAAACAATCAGAAACTGTTAGTCTGACAATTGCATCTTCAATGAATACATTTTATATTTAACTCCTTTCATATACATTTAAAAAAATTTTTTTTTTATCAGTTTCAGGTGCACAAAACAAAGCAATAGTTAGATGTTTATCATTTATATCCCTCACACAGTGACAACCCCCCTCCCCCCATCCATTATCCCTCTGACATCGCACACAGCCAATACATTTCCACTGTCTCTATTCCTAATGCTGTACTCCGCTTCTTGTAAGTATATACATATATAGATATGTATATATATAAACTTGTCTATATAATGAACAATAATGAATGTCAACTACAAGTTTATATAAAAAGTCTATATATGTATATATATAAACTTGTAGTTGACATTCATTATTGTTCAGCTTCAGGTGTACAGTGCAGTGATCAGGCATCTACATCTTCCCTGAGGTGGTCTCCCTAACGAGACAAGTGTCCATCGGATATCCTACAAAGTCTTTACAACATTATTGATTACAGTCCCCAAATTTACATACATTATTTAATCTTCAAACAACCCTGTGAGGAAGGTATTACTATCCCAGTTTTGTAAGGGAAGAAATTGAAAGGATGGGAAACAAACTGATATTTTTGAGTTCCCATTGTGTGCCAAGTACAGTTAGGAACTTTTAGTGACTTACTCACAATTACATAGTAAGAGGTAGAGAATACATTTGACCCTGGGTCACTTAATGACCTTTGCACGTGCAATGCATATATAGTGAACACTAGTTAAATAAATGAAACTTGGACTTGAGGCTAGTCCATTTTGTGCCACAAACTCAGCAAAACATTTTCCTTTTTTCTTTTCCAGTATCTACCACAAGCCTAAGCGGGTCGGACAGCGAGACTGAGGGGAAGCAGCGCAGCTCTGACTCTTTCGATGATGCCTTCAAAGCAGACTCCCTCGTGGAGGGAACTTCTTCTCGCTATTCCATGTATAACAGCGTCTCCCAGAAGCTTATGGTATGTCAGCGCTGGGGTTGGGTTTCTAAAGCTCCAGCAGCAGAGTGAGAGAAGGGAACCTGTATTGGTATAATAAGGAGAAAAGTGATTTTTCATATACATTATTTAATCTTCAGACAATGCTGTGAGGAAGGTATTACTATCCCAGTTTTGTAGGGGAAGAAATGGAAAAGATGGAAGCAAAAACTTATATTTTTGAGTTCCCATTGTGTGTCGAGTACAGTTAGGAACTTTTAGTGACTTACTCACAATTACATAGTTAGTAAGAGGTAGAGAATACATTTGACCCTTTATTGAAGTTCAATAAAATGTATTAATGAACTTTGTACGTGCAATGCATATATAATGAACAATAGTTGAATAAATGAAACTTGGACTCCTGGAGGACGTGAATTAAGAATGAGAACTGCCACTTCTGAAGTCATAATCAGGATTGTAATTTGGGGGCCACAAATTTTGGGGAAGTGGAAGATGGGGAGTTTTGTCACTCAGCCTCTTTGACCTGGGGAAAGATTTGTGGCTACTGTAGGAATTCTGTCCAGCTCTTGAGCTGGTAATGCCCCTTCCATAGGCCCTCCAGGGGGAGTCAGACCTTCTTAGGATTGCACTTCTTAAGATCTGTGTGGTTTGGGATTTCTGATTTTTGGGGTGTGTAAACTGGGTCCAGTGACTCTAGATTTCAGCATGAGCTTATAGACAGTTGCGACATTTAAAAAAAATGATTCTGTCCTGGATCTTACAATACTTTACATACCTCAGTTTTACATGAAGCTATTTTTCAGTTCATCTCTTGATTTGAGTTCCTAGAGACTCTCATTGTCCTTGCCTGGTAAGGCTGTTTGACCAGCTGAGGGTAAGGTAGAAGTTGCCACTTAAAGTGGTTCCATTTTAAATTACATTCTCTTTATCAACCCTGCTATAGAACTACTTCTCACTTAATCAGACACATTAGCTGGAAGGGCAGTTGTTCAATGAGATTCATTAGGTACTCCTGGTACATTTAATTACAGCTGTGAGGTCCCTTCTCATTTATCCAACCTCTGATTGCCCTAGACCTTCACCTCCAGAATAGACGGCCCTCAGTTACTTATTCATGCTTCTTTATTAGGCTAGAGGGAAAGCTTTAGGCCTTACTCCTCTATATTTCTTAGGGTTTAGCACAATGTCTGGCACATAATAGGGGCTCAATAAATGTCTATTTGTTTATAGAACTGCTCCATGATTATGTTTATTTCTATGAATGTTCCCTTACTTCTCTCTTTCAGGCCAAGATGGGCTTCAGGGAAGGTGAAGGGTTGGGTAAATACAGTCAGGGTCGGAAGGACATCGTTGAGACCTCTAATCAGAAAGGTCGAAGAGGCTTGGGCCTGACGTTGCAAGGCTTTGACCAGGAATTGAACGTGGACTGGCGAGATGAGCCAGAGGTAACTGGGATGGGGGAGGAGGAGGCGGGAAAGCCACTTGTATTTTTGGATGCATGCCTTTAAGTAGTCATAGTAACAGATTAGAAGCCTCCAGAGGCCGTATGATGACGGTGCTTAGTGGAGATTGAGCTAGTTTCTTACACAGAAGGTCCTGGGGATGCCCAGATGGAAAATAGAAGACTGGGGTTGCGGTGGGGGGGGGGGGCTGTGGATATGATAGGACGTGGATTTGTTTCCTGTTGCTTTATATATGACTATCTAAGATCAGTAGGTAGAAGGTGCTGGAAGGCAGAGTTTGTCTCCACAAAGAACTTCAATAGCTGCAGCTTTCCGCTAGTGCCCAAGATCAGATACCTCACCAGGTCGTGTGTTCCCTCTGCTGAAAGGATTCAGTGAGAACCCACTCTCCCCTTCTGTGAGTGACTGGATTAGTTGCCATGTCTCCATCCTCCACAGGTTTATGATGTCCTGGTGTCAAACAGGTGTTTGTTTATGCCATGTGGCTTTTTTATTCTGGGTTTAGTCTGCTTACCTCCTTGGGTACCAGTTTGTTTTAAGCCTGAATACCAAGAGACTCTTATCCCTTTTCATGGCACAATGTTGAGATGCTATTCATTTATTTACTCATATGTCCTGCCTTATTCCACAAAGGATTTGAAGTAGGTATAATAAACGCACCTAAAAATAATGGTGAAATATTACCATTACAGAGTTGAAAGTAGAGAAAATAGAACACAAATGTCTCGTCTTCTACATAGTTGCTGTAATTTAGCTTCGTATGTGGCTCTGAACTCTGGAAAATTGATATTTTATTTGTCTCTCTGATGTTCTAGTTCAGGAAAAACTCCTGTGAACCTGTGCATGATAAAAGCCTAATAAGGCTTCAGAGTAAGATGCTGACGAGCCAAGAGCTAATGGGTCCTGGGGGGGGGTCCTGCTGTGTCGCCTTGTCGTTGTGAGGAGACGACACGGGCAGGGTAGCAGATGAGACGGTGCAGAATAGGGTAAATATTTGTAGTTGGGTGCTAGATGTAGGTTTGTACCTCAGAAATACTTGGTGCTTTCCGTGTCTTCATCTGTGTGAAAACAAGTAGAGTCCCGATCCTCTCAGTGGTGCAGAATTAGAACTAACTCTGCTGAACTTGAAAAATGAAATTTGCCCATAAAATCTCTGCTTTGAATGGAGACAGGCTACTGAAATTGTTTTTTGAGGCAGGGCTGTCTTAATTACCATCTACCAGAATTCAGTGTTTCTCTTACAAAAAAATGCCCTATCTTTTGGTTAAGAGTTTGGCTTCACTGTCAGATGGTGGCCACTTCCTTGAGGTAGATGAGTCTGGGTGGCCTGAGGTGATTATCCATTCCTGGAGTCGCCACAGGGAGCATGCTCAGTGAGTGCTGCGCCCAGGAACGTAGAGTACAAGGTTGGAAGCTGCGGACCAAGCCCACTTTGCAGGTAACCGTCATGTTCAGACTTCCATGGGGAGACAGATGGAGCCTGCGTTTTCTCTCCAAAGGGGCATCCAAAGCATAGATGAGCTTTGTTTTTTTTTAAGACTTTATAAATCACAACCATTTATGCTTAAAGGTGGTGATTTGACCAAGGGGAGAAGCCATGATTCACTGCCAGATTCACTGACGAAAGCTTCAGTAATTTTTCTTTTAAACTTTTTCTCAGTTGATGGTGGTTGGCTTGCCCTCGAGACCTTGCATTGTGATACCATTTTATGCCTTTCAGAGCGTGTAATATTACCTTGAACCACAATTTTTCAATTTGCAATGGTGAATATCTTCTCCGTACTTGCTCGGGAGGGACAGTGTGAAGCTGCCATGCAGGTTAGCCACCTTTTAGGTTTCATAATCCTCGTCTCTGCAGCCCAGTGAGCTTAGCCCCAGCTGCACATCAGAATCATCTGGGGACTTCTAAAAACGGACTTAACACCCAGTTGCCACCGCAGACCAACAGAACCATATACTTGAGGATGGGGCCCAGGCATCAGTACTTTGTAAAAGGACTGCAGATGACCCTCATATATAGCCAGGTTGAAACCACTGTGTTAGCTTGATAAGGAAAGTAAAAAAATTAAGAGGAAACAGCCTGAGAGATGCCAGTTTCTGCTCTGTCTTGGAAGGAATAGGTGAGGAATCCTACTTATTTTGTGAATAACACTTTGAAAGGCATCAGGAGATGACACTCATTGCGTTGAGTCTTCCTGATGTAACTACCTTCCCGCAGACACATGTCCTATGTGTACTGCTCTGTGTCCCTCCTGCTCCGATTGTAGGCCTCCTGGGACAAGGACCATGTCTCTGTCCCAGGAGACTCTGCATTCTGAGTACCTAGCCTTAGTAGGTATTCATCAAGAAATGAAACAACCTTTCATTTGGAACAAATGAAAGACACTTTGAAGGTTTGGGAGGTTTCTAGGTATTCAAGCCAGAATTGGACCTGGCCTTCAGACATTAAACTTCAGAATGCTGGCTCTCAAGTCTCATCTGACCACTGCATTTGGCCTCAGCTTCTGAGACCCGTCCTACTATCTCTGAGTCCCTCTTGATTGTTTTGGGGAAGCCCTGACGCGGTCCCAAGGGTCTGTCTCGCCTGACTGACTTGCCTCTCTTTTGTTTGTAGCCCAGTGCCTGTGAGCAGGTGTCATGGTTCCCGGAGTGTACCACTGAAATTCCTGACACCCAGGAAATGAGCGATTGGATGGTTGTGGGCAAGGTGAGATTTTGGGAAACTGTACCCTGAATGGTTGGCATTTATCTCCTGACTTTTCTCCTCCTTGGGTTCGGTATGTATGTGTATATGTATGAATGTATATTCACATGTGAAAAATGTGAATCTCACCCTTCTGACAGGAAAAAGCTGTGTCAGGAGGGTGTTTTAAGGGCTTTCCAGGTAAGCCCCTGGGAGATGTGGCAGACAGGGCTTTTTTTCTCCTCATCATTTAACTTGCAAAACGACCCAGCATGCATAACTTAGCTTCCTCACAGATGCTCTTTAGAGGAGCTTATTATACATCTGTGTGCGTCCTAGTCACTGCTGGGCACTGTTCCAGGTAGATGAAAAGACACTGTACCTGCCCTCAGAAAGTAATGAGGGAGTTGTTAGCAAGAGAATTTGTTTAATGTCCTTCGTAAGATCGTAAGAATAAAGTAGATAGCTACCACATCAGGATGGTCCAGAGAGTCGTCCTCAGAGTGTAGGGGCCCCCAGGGATGTCCAGGATGCTTTCAGGGGCTCTGCAAGGTCACAGTTATTTCAGAGTGATACCGAAAAGTTATTTGCCTTTTTCACTCCGTGTCTCTCACAAGTGTCCAGTAGAGTTTTTCAGAGGCTGTGGCATGTGAGATCACAACGAATGGAATGCAAACGTGGACAGGAGAATCGAGCCGTCTTCTATTAAGCCAGATATTAAGAGATTTGCAAAAATGGAAAACAGTGCCACTCTTCTCACTAAATGTTTTTTTTGAAATACAGTTATTTTTCATAAAAATGTTACTTATGTTAACGTAACATACTGTTCTTTTAATGGAATAAACATTTTTAAATGTTCTCAGTTTTAATTTGTCATAATGAACCTCGAGATGTAGATGTATTTATGTCTCCCGCGTAAATAAAAGCTCTGTGGGGTCCGCAGTGGTTCTGAAGTGTAGGACCTGGGAGTACCCCGTGTGAGCATGGTTAGTTCAGAGGTAGCCTCCCTCACACGTGAGGTTGGACTTGACACCCTGTGAGGCTCCCTCATGAGCTACCCGGTCAGCGCCTGGTGTCCTGCTCACACTCATCCCAGAGGCAGAGGCTTCCTGGCTGAAGGACAGGCTTCTGTCACAGGCGGCAGCCCCATCCTTCTGCCTCCACGCAAGGGACACACTACTTGACCATCTCCTTCCTGTTTACTCTTCTCAGCCTCAGAATTCCTGAGTCCATGTGGCTCTGTCAGAGCTCCCAGGGGGCTGCTTCATCTCAGAGCACATCCAGAGGGATTTAGGACTTTCTCGGTCCTGCCCTCAGGGGTTGATGTTCCTGGGCAGGGACCCTGATTTCTCCGTTCATCCCCCCAAATGCAGTCACACGTGGTCATTACTGATTGTTTTCTTTTCCCTATAGAGGAAGATGATCATTGAAGATGAAACAGAGTTTTGTGGGGAAGACCTGCTTCACAGCATGCTGCAGTGTAAGGTAAGGCTGTGGGGCTAGAACTGGAGTTGAAAACTGTGTGTGGGGGGCTGTGTGGGGCTTTTCCAGGTCTTTTGAGTCAGTTGCGGGGAGCTGAATTTAGCTGATATTTTTCCTAGGGATCAGATAGGTAGCTTGTACATTTCTCTAAGGTGTCCTTTTTTTTCCCCCTGGGGACCTGCGTTACAGTGTTGTGCGGTCCCTGTGGTTAATAGCCGGGAAAGGACCCATTTAACCTCATTGGGTGGGTTCATTGTAATCTTGAGGGCCCTGGTGTAATGAAAGGCTTGGAATCATTCTTTAGCATCAGATAGGCCTGACTTCAAATCCTAGTTTTTGCAACGTTTTTGCTGTGTGATGTTGGGCCAGCTGCTTTAGCTTCTCTGAGTTTCCTCACCTCTAAGATGGGGAGAAAATACTTCCCAGGGTTGCCGTGAGAATTAAATGAATAGTGAGTGGGAGGCTCCTAACACACTGGGTGAATGGTTGCCTTCCTTTGATGTCTCGTGGCCTGATGTGGGGCAGGAAGTACACTGCCTGGGGCAGAGGGAGCCACGGAAACCGAGGAGGAAGTGGGTTGGAGAAGCAGCAAAGCCTCAGACCAGCCTCACAGAGCTGATTTGTTTGGCAAGCAGAGCGTTGGGAATATCCTGACAATGACGGGTACCCATGTGAAGTGAGCCTTTTTGATTTCAGAGAAAATTGGAGGAGGGAGGAGGGATCCCTATTGTGTGGTAGGTGCCATCAGCAAACCCTGGTCTTGGGTTGTTTCCTCTCTCTGAGTGAGCCCCAGTTGAGTGAGCCTTAGATCAGAACTCTGGTCCCTTGGAAAGTCGACTGGAGTGGAGAAGCGGATTTGCTGTGAGGATTTGCAATGTCCAGAGGCGGCCGTGTGCATAACCACGGCTGCCATTTATGAACCACTTACCATGTGCCAGGGGCGAGCTTACATTTAATTTTTTACCATTTTACAGGTGATGCAGTTGAGGGTCAGAGTCTAGGGTCACACAACTGGTCATTTTAGAGCTGGGACGCAGAGGAGAGCTATGAGTTAGGCTCCTTAGGCTCTTAAGAGCCCTGTGCCATCGTGGAGGGTGGTGCTCCCCTGAGGTTCTGATTCTCTCTGTGCAGAGCGTATTTGATATCCTGGATGGGGAGGAGATGCGGCGAGCTCGGACCCGGGCCAATCCCTACGAGATGATCCGAGGAGTCTTCTTCCTAAATAGGTTTGCTGACATCCCCTCCCGCCTGTCCCACCCGCCCCCCGCCTGCCCCGATGGACTGTTCCACGAATGGCCTCAGCTTTCCATTCGTGTGGTACTGAGTTGCGCTTTTCTGTCTTGCTTTGTTGCAGGGCGGCAATGAAGATGGCTAACATGGATTTTGTGTTTGATCACATTTTTACAAATCCGCGAGACTCTTATGGGGTGAGAACAAGATTCTGCTTCTGAATTCATAGTGTTAAATGGGCTTAAGCCTCAGTAGCTCAGAAACTGCCATTTGTGCAATGCTATGTGTTAGAAATGTATTTTATGATACAGAGATTTTGCTTGGAGCTCCTCCAATAGGGTCCCAAAGGGCTTCCTGTGGCCCCAGGACTGCCCCCGGAAGCACTGTCTCTAGGGCTTCTGGCCCAAAGTCCCAGCCAATTCTGCAGATTCTGCTGCTCACTCCAGTTGGAGGCGCGCAGGGATATGCCTGGGTAAAATCGGCAGCTGTGGCATCTGTAGGCCTGGGGAGCAGGGAGGTGAGGCCATGAGTAAGAGCCTGGGCCCTCCTCCTGCCGTCATTGAACATACACTTATCCAGCCCCTCGTTTGTGCCAGGCTCAGTGCTAGGCCCCAGGAACAACATTCTGAATGAGATTGATGTGACCCCTTTCCCCATGTGTTCTGGACGTTCTGGTGGACGGGAGAGCTGGGAGGGTGCAGGGCTGGGATGTTTGTAAAGCCTTCCAGTGCTCACTGGCACATGGAGGCCAGTTGTCACCAGGGAGCTTTAGCCTGCCTTCTTTCTACAGTGGGTGAGGGTGAGTATACAGTCCTCACAGTGAGCTTATGTTCTGATTGGAAACTTGTGATATCTGATTTGGGTGCTGTTTCTGGTACGAGACGGGAGTGATCTGGGAAATGTTGGAGAGTTGAATGAAATGTGGGCATCTGGATCCTTTCATGGTCTATTTACAATCAGTGTCATGTCTGAAAACACAGGCCGTGTGTTCAGTGAGGGGGGCAGGGAGTGCAGCACTTACTACATTGCAGTGGTGTCACTGAAGTTCACGTCCTCTGTGAGTCTCAGCCTCCCCATCTCTGCAAGTAGCCCCGCCCACCTGCCAGAGGGCCAGGGTAGGAGGCCCTGAAGAGTTGTTCCAGCTCTAAGACCTGTGATTTCAGATGTGGCCACTTTCCTTCCCTGTCTCTTCGAGTAAGCTTTGTGTGAGATCATAGTTAATCAGGCTTTGGCCCTCCTCAAAATGTGGTAGAACAAAATGATTTTCTACTCTGCTGCATCTCATTTCTCTGAACACACACCCTCCATGATGACAGAGAAAGAAAAAAGGAAATTTCATTCTCGCATTATCAGGGTTTTGAAACATTTTTACCCAGTTCTAGAAAGTTAGTTCTCTTTGACAGTGAAGGGGCCAGGAGCCAGCTGTTCCCAAACCTGTTTCTGCTTCACTCATCTTCCTTCTCCTGATTATCCACTCACTAAAGAAACTTCTTTTCCGAGTTCTTTAACATTTCAGCTTCACCTACCTAATTATTTTCTCTATGTTGGCAAAACTGGCGTGTAGTCCCCTTCAGCCATTAGTCGTTTCTCCCATGTCTTCCCCCCACCCCCATTTTCCAGTACCAGCAGGTAGCTCAAAAGGGCTCTAGGAATTAGCATCTTGAGAAAATTAGGTTGATACAATGTTGATTTAATTTTCTGAGCTCCAAATGATTTCCTTTAATACCCCTTCCTGGCAGAGGAGCTCTGTCAAGCTGATGGGAAGTCACAGCGTCATTTTGGGCTTTTGAATGAAAACGCCTCTAGCAGCTAGTATCTGGTTGTTGTCTTTTGCTGTCAGGAAAATGAAATAGGCACCAGGGTCGTACCATTCGGGTCCGGGGTGGAGATGTTAGTTACACAGGAAAAGGCAGCCGTGTTTGTAACGCTTCAGGCAGCATCTTGACCTGAATTGATTGTTAGTGGCCATGGAGAATTGCCCTTTCAGAGATGTTTCTCTCCACTCCACTATCAAATGTGATTTCTCTCCAGCCCCTAGTATTTTCTTCTCCCTTTTGCCCTAAGGATCACAGTGACAGCCAATCCAGCAGGCTTGGTGTGTTTTTCAGGTGAGCAGAGATGCTCTAGAGCAGTTCCCAGGAGAGATGGGAGTGGCTGGAGTCCAGGCACACCCCGTTTGCTTGGGTTGCGGTGGCTCTTGGATCAGGCAAATCATAAAATAGTGTGGAGAACCTGAAGCTTGGGGAGGTGTGGAGAGGTTGGAGGTGGAAAGTGGGGGACAACTGAAGGTTTTTTCCCCATGTGTTTCTGATTCTGCAGGTTGTGGTAAAAGGAGAGAAGAGACAAGGGTAGGGAAATAAAGAAATTGTAAACAAGAATTGGAAGAGACAAGGGAAAGAAGAGAATTTAGATTCTTTGGGTATATGGAAGTATATCATAAACCATAACATTATACGAGGGATTTGTGTGCCTGGGGATATTGTTGAGGTAAGAAAACATTGTTTTGAAGTGTAACAGGAGACAAAAACTGAATGTAGATCTTGTAGGTTTCAATGCTGTCTTAGTGGAGATTAGACAGCGTTTACAAAGTGCCTACTGAGGGTGAAGTACTGCACTAGGCACTGGAAAGAGAAAAAGATGGAAAAGGATAAGAGCTGACTCCAAGATAGCTGATTTAGTGAGTATAATATATTACTGTTTGTTTAGTATTTTACAGTGTGTAAAGGTTTTTGACACATGGTAATTTACTTAATCCTACAACAGTCTTGAGAAATAACCTACATTAATCCCAGGTTACAGTTGCGGAAGCTGGAGCTTCAAGATAATCAATTGTGTGCTTGCCCTTGATTGCACAGCCAGTAGGTGGCAGAAGTGAGAACTCCAGCTGTCCTTTCTAGAAAAAGACCTGGCAGTGGCCTGTGAGGGCCACATGCCTTGAAATCACAAAATGAGATCATATTTATGCCCTCTTTTTGTAGGTGAGAGGCTTTCATTGATTCATTCCCCTCCCTTGCACTGTCTGTCTTTGGGCCAGCGGCTCACCCAGAGTCTGGAGTCTGGGGCTGGGGCACAGCCCACAGTGAGGAATGTGGTTTGCCCTCTTTCCAGCGTGTCCAGGCCTTAAACTTGTGACACCTGCCTCACTACCACTGGGCTGTCTGGAAAATGTTACACGTTCTTGGCAAATGCCATTAGGTCTTTTTTTGGTGTGCAAATGAATATAATGAAAAAATATGAACAATTGATGGCTCAGGAAGAGGGGAAAGGGAGAAAGAACTGATCTATCCAAGCTGAAGTCACTTTTTCCAGAAACTTTTTCATTGTTTTGATCAAGCTAGACAGCTATCATCAGAGGCAAGGCCCTTGTCACTTAGAAAGTGACCGGATTGTGAACATTAGTATTTCTATTTCTTTCTTAGAACTGTTACCCCTGAAGCTTCCTATAGCAGGTACAGAGCTCTGGACAGGCACTCAGCCATGCCAGCATGCAGAGAGGGAAGGCTGAGCTGCCTATGCCCCTTCCTTCCTTCCTGCTGGATATTCATCAGGGTCCCCTGCAATAACCCACTCTAGAGCTCAGCCTCTTGCTGCCACCAGTGTAGATGGTGTATCCTCTCTGCTGTGGAGGGTCAGGACAAGTAGAATTCACCATCGAGGGCCTAGGTGTGTAAAAGAGAAGTGTAGACATACAATATGGGTCAGTGCTGCATTCAGCATAAATTTTAGTTTAAGAGTTAAAGGTACCGAAGTGGCCAAAACTATAATCTAATAAAAATTCAAATGATTATTGTAACATAGTTATTCCTGAGGTGGGGGCGGTTGCTCTGAGGGCTGCCTGGAAGCTGTACACTAGTGTATTTTTTTTCCTCTCGGCCTTGTCAGTTCCCGGCTAGCAGAGGGGCAAAGGCAAGAGAGGGGAGTGCAAATGGGGAGGAGACGAAGTGCATTGTGGTACCTGGGACTGGATCCTGGAACAGAACAAGGACTCCAGTGAAGTCTGCATCCAGTCTGGAGTTCAGTTAATAGTAGTGTACCAGTGTTGGTTTCTTATTTTGACAAGTGGCAGTCTAAGATGTTAGCAGAACTGGAAACTGGGTGAAGGGTGTATGAGAACTCTCTCTTTACAGCTCTGTATATCTAAAATTATTTAAAAAAAAAAAACGTTAATTGAAAAAAAGGGAGGGGGCCCGGCCCAGTGGCTCAGGTGATTGGAGCGCGGTGCTCCTAACGCCGAGGTTGCCGGTTCGATTGCCACATGGGCCAGTGAGCTGCTCCCTCTACAGCTAAGATTGTGAACAACAGCTCTCCCTGAAGCTGGGCTGCTGTGAGCAGTCGGAGGTTGGTGTGAGCTGCTGTGGGCTGCTGTGTGCTGCCATGGGCTACCATGTGCTGCCAGGAGCGGCCAGTGGCCAGCGTGAGCAGCCGGCAGCCAGCAAGAGCTGCCGTGAGCTGCTGTGAGCTACCGAACGACAACTGGTGACCGACTGCCCAACCGGTGGGGAGCACAAGGCTCATAATACCAGCGTGGGTCAGGGAGCTGTGTCCTACACAACTAGACTGAGAAACAACGGCTTGAACCGGAGTGGGGGGCAGGCGAAAGGAAGGGGGGGGTAGGGAGAACCTAGGAGGAAGGAGAGAAGGGAAGCAGAGGCTATAGTCTGGAAAGGTAGGTGCTGTGACTGGGAAGGGATGATGTTAGAGCCCCCCAGGCTTTGGTTGGACAGGAAGCCCTGAGACTGGTGGGTGGGCTGACTGGATTCTGATTTAGCTTTCTGGCAGACTGTCTGGGTACAGGTCACTTTGTGTCTCTCTTTCCCTATCTGTAATGGGGGTATAGCATCTATTCTGCTCAGTAGGACCCTTGTAAGGCAGGATATGGTGGAAAAAGATGCTAAGGAATAAAAACTGCACACTCAGGTGCCCATTAAGACATTTTTATCAGGAGTCTGAGTTAGGCCTGGTGGTGCCAAAGGCATCGGGTATTTTGAGGCGGGGATGGCAACTCCAGAGGGTGACAATCACAGAGGATCCGTTTCCTACGTGGTGTGTCCCCGATGGGGACTCTGCATTGTGCTTGCTGAAAGGCTATGTTACTACCCCTACCTTCTCCTTCCTGCTCCTCACTGAGCCACCTTTTCTCTCTTCCTCCCCGTCTTCCACTTACCCTGCAGAAACCACTGGTAAAGGACCGGGAAGCTGAGCTTCTGTACTTTGCAGACGTCTGCGCGGGCCCGGGGGGCTTCTCGGAGTATGTGCTCTGGAGGAAGAAGTGGCACGCGAAGGGCTTTGGAATGACTCTGAAGGGCCCTAATGACTTTAAGCTGGAGGATTTCTACTCAGCCTCCAGTGAACTCTTTGAACCCTACTACGGTAAGGACACTGAGGAGAGTACGAGGGGCTCTGAGGGACAGTCCTCTGTGGGGAATTTGGGTCAGAAGCAGCTGTTACCCATTTGCTGTGTTTCCTTTCCCAGGTCTCTTAGCCGGGGGTTCCCAGTCCATGTCATGAAGGTGCCAGTTCTCTCTAAACTGTCCCTTTTTACCCCCAGCCTGGGGGATACAGTTAAACCCTTCACTAGGCAAACTCTTGTCCAAGCCATATTACCATATTTTGCCATGTATAATGTGTATTTTTTTGCCCAAAATTGTGACGGAAAAATAATGCGCATTATACATGGGTAGTACTAATTCCATATTTATATAAATATTTTTAATTCTTTTATTTATGCTTATGAGTTAAAAGTGTAACTCTAAAATCAATAATGATATCCATATGCAAAATAATACCCTGGAATGGGATCATCGATTTTGTTGAACTTATGAACTTGCACTGACGAAGAGTTCTTGGCCTTGTATGATGCGTAAATATCGTAAATTTGTTACCGGTATGTAAAATTTCTTGTACCTTGTATCTGTTCTTGCGTTTTATAATTACAGTGGTACCTCGGTTTTCGAATGTAATCTGTTACGGCAGACCATTCGAGTTCTGAAACGTGAGAAAACCGAGGCATGATTTCCCCGTAGAAAGTAATGCAAAATGGATTAATCCATTTCAGACCGTTAAAATCAACCCCTAAAACTGCAAATTTAGCATGAATTTTACTATCTAATGATACCATAGATCCATAAAATTTATGGTGTTTGTAAACTGAAATGTTCATCAACTGAGACGTTCAGAAACCGAGGTACCACTGTATTTGTTACATAAAATTTCTTGTACCACAATATGTTAAAAAATAAATGCTAAAACTTCCTTATACTACAAAAAACAAGTACCTAAATGTAAACAAATAAAAATTTGAATTAAAAAATTAAAACTAAAGATTTTTTTCTCTGAAAGTTTGAACCAAAAATGTGGGTGCACATCATACATGGCAAAATATGGTAATTCCTCCTTTCTTCTCTCCTGGTGACAGGAGAAAATGAAACTACCTGATCTCTGGCTGAGACCTGGCAGGGTTGTTAACATACAGAAACCCCGCCCCATCTCCAGACCGTGTGTGGGACCGTGTGGGGTGCAGAATGTACCGTAACACAGCCCAGCAGCCCCAGCGGCCCCTGCACTCTGTCTTGGTGATTGTGATTTGGCAGCAAATCCCAAGTCCTTTCTTAACAGTCCTTATTAAAAAGTCGATGTTGGTTCCAAAATGTAAGTGCTTTAAACACAACTTTGGTCTTAAAGACGAGCACCTTGTGGTTCAGTTGATGGCTCTTGGCCGGTCAACTCCTCTGCTCTCTGCTTCGTGATAGCAGGGCCCCATGTTTGCCTCCTGGCCCATCGCTGCAATGAGTTGCTCCTCCTGGGGACTTTTCTCCTGGGCCTTGGGACCCAGTGGGTTCCTGTGTTCACAGCTCCTGTGGGGCACAGGGCAGAGGAGCTAAATGGGAGTTTTGTGTCCCGCTAGGTGAGGGCGGGATCGATGGAGATGGAGACATCACCCGCCCAGAAAACATCACTGCTTTTCGGAATTTTGTCCTGGACAACACAGATCGCAAGGGGGTCCACTTTCTGATGGCCGACGGGGTAGGTGATCTGCTCTTCAGAGGGTGATGCTTTGGGGATTTATCACGTTAGAGGCTGGGGACTTGTTTTTGTTTCGTGTGATTTGGTCCTTTAGCTGCACCGTAAGGTGCTAGCTCACTATTCAGATAGTAGGGGACGTATGATGGATGTTTTTTATTTTTTTGTACGTATTTTTAGTGATCGCTTTGTCAAGGCAGTGATGATGTGGACACCTTTACTTGGCACAGGTGGCGCTTCTCGGCTCACTTCTTCAAAGGGTCTCAGTTGGTGTGAGATACAGTGAGGGAGGACCGTGGCTAAGATGAACTAGGCAAAACTAACCGGGAAGAACGTTTCCCTGTGTCACCTGGATGCTGCTGCTGGCAGAGGCTGTCTGCACATGGCCACTCCTGAGCCTCTGGGTGGGCTGACAGGTGACCACATAACCGAAGGCAGCAGCTCGGGGGGAACCCCCAGGAGGCTCTGTCAGGGGCTGAGCTAAAGTCAGTATTCAAGGAGCCTTGTTCCTTGGGTAGCTGCTCGAGGCACAGAGGGGCCCACTGCAGCTTTCTCACCCGGTAATCTGATGTGTCAGACAGTTTTAGACTAGCGGAGGGACAGGGAACATGGCAGTTGCTCCAGGGTCACATGGCTAGAGGTGAGAAAACCTCTGGAGCTCTTCGGGTGGCCCTTCAGGCAGGAGAGTATGGAAAGGTGAAGGAATGTGCAGGCTGAAGGTGCCCTACTGCTCGCCACAGCATTGCGCACAGCAGGGCACAGCAGGGGTGGCGGTGGGGGTGGGGCCTGCTCCAGCTGAGTGGGGGTGAGGGTCTCATAGTGCTTGGGAGGCCGCTGATGCAGAGTGGCAACCAGAGTGGCAAACTCAAGGATTGTGTTCCTGCTTGGGCAGAAACCTTCTGCCTTGTTTTTGGTTGAAACTATAAACAGGCATGCATTTTGAGAAACACCTGTAACCTGGAAGACATTGCTAAACATTGTTGAGGCATTTAGCTGTTATCTTCACAGGACTGAGTCAGGGAGACCTGGCCTAGTTGGGGCCAGCTTAACGGAGGCCAGCCTCATTTACTAATTATTGTGATAAAAAACACATATCCTAAAATGTACCATCTCAACCACTTTTAAGTGTACAGTTGAGTAGTGTTAAATATATTCACCTTGCCATGAAACAGATCTTCAGAACTTTTTTCATTTTGCAAAGTTGAAATTCTGTGCCCCTTGGACAGTAACTTCCCTCCCTCCTCCACCCACCCTCCTTTGCTTCCCTGTGAGCTTGGCTCCTGCCCCCTGCGGGCATCTCCCAGGGAAGGAGACCACTCCAGGAATAGCAACTACAGTCTTTGAACAAACACTCTGGCCAGAGACTCTGTCAGCTAGAGGGAGAGGCTCCGTGGTCTTGGGCCAGGAAAGTGGGTTTTGTGAGTACGTCCTGGTCAGCAAGGGAAAGAGAGATCACTGACCGTCAGAGTTGTGCTCGCTTTCTCCTGTGTCTAAACTGGGCCTGTGCAGCGGCCAGCACAGCGGCTGAGGGAGCCCACGCAGAGCAGTCACGCTACACGTACTCCCTGGGGCTCGTCAAACTCACCAGAGCATCCATTTCCTGTCTTGTCGTGGGCCTGTGACGAGCCAGTGTTTTGCCTCTGTTCTGCTCACTTTTCCCTTGGATTCCCATGTGAGTTTTATAATTTTCGGGACCATCTCCTTGGACAAGCAGACCTGGTTCCATCCCCTGGGCGTGACAGAGCCGGAAAGCGGCACTGGTCCGGTAGTCATGCCTTGGTCCTAATGCTGGCTTCACCCATAACGGGCCATGTGACCATGCCAGAACAATTCAGACGCTGCGCCGTACCTTTATCAGTCAGGCGGTGGAGAGCAATGAAGGCACTTCAAGAAATCTCAGTGAAGATGAGGTCGGGATGCTCGTTTCAGTCTTCATCGCTGCTCTTTCCCATTCTGATCCTTGTGCTCCCATTTCAGGGTTTCTCCGTGGAGGGGCAAGAGAACCTGCAGGAGATCCTCAGCAAGCAGCTGCTGCTCTGTCAGTTCCTCATGGCGCTGTCGGTTGTCCGGACAGGTGACCCTTCCTCAGCCGTCTCCCCACCCACGACCCACTTAGAGGCCCTGTTGGACAAGAGCATGTACAAGGGTTGACATGGAATTATAAAAAAAAAAATAAATCTGCCTATATCAGATGACAGTGGCTGAGTGAGGAGTTTGGGGAAGAAAGTGCTGTAGAATCCCAAAAGTCCCCTCTAAAGCCAAGTCTCCCCCTTAAATTGCCTCTGACTTTTAGGGGACCCAAGTTCTGGGCCCTGACTGGTCATATTTACTCCCTGACACTGCCTTACCCACCTCTTGGACTAGAACCCACTGACGGCTCTTGGTGTCTTCTCTCTAACCCAGGCGGCCACTTCCTCTGTAAAACCTTTGACCTGTTCACACCGTTCAGCGTGGGGCTCATCTACCTGCTGTACTGCTGCTTTGAACGAGTCTGTCTCTTTAAGCCTATTACCAGCCGACCTGCCAACTCAGAGAGGTGAGGTTTTCCTCTCCATCGTCATCAGACTAGTTGGCTAAATGGCAGAACACACATCCTGGTGCAGCTTTCTGCTCAAGCTACAGTAAAAACCTTGACTTTAAAGAAGTGATTAGCGCCAAGAGGCGGCGGGGTTCGTGTCTTACTGGTTCTGTGATAGGCCAGGTCAGCCTCTGCCTCTGTCTCCATGTGCCTTATTCACCACTCTCATGGAGGAGATCCTTGACTTGACGCAGGAGAGAGAAGGTGACCCATAGAAGGGATATCTGGAGGGATATGGATCGGGGCAGGGCCAGGGGGCTACCTGGCAGGACACAATGTCCGGGCACAGTGTGAGGGAAGATGTGGCCAATCCATACTGCTGGGTGGCTTGTTAAAACCCGACTTCTGGGCCCCATCCCTGGAGAGTGTGATTGATGAAGTCTGTAACTTACCAGACCCCCGGGTGATGGTGATGCAGCTAGACTGGCACAGGGCAGGGGGAACGACTGCCCTAGAGAGGAGAAATACAACCCAATGTAAGAAGGAAGGATTTGAGGTGAATGTTTACAGCACAGAGTTTGTGCTGTGTTTTGTGCATAGACTTAAGGCTCCTGAGCTGCGTGACCCAGCAAGGGGCTTGGGGAGGAGGACTGGTGGCGGGGAAGCCCTGCTCAGTGGAGTGACGGGCTTTCTCCTGCAGGTATGTGGTGTGCAAGGGCCTGAAGGTGGGCATAGACGACGTGCGGGATTACCTCTTCTCAGTCAATATTAAGCTCAACCAGCTGCGGAACTCTGATTCCGATGTCAACCTTGTGGTCCCCTTGAAGGTGATCAAGGAAGACCAGGAATTTACTGACTACATGATACGGTCCAATGAGAGGTGAGCAAACCAGGTGTTTTTTGCTGGCTCCTCTAGGGTATCGGAGAAGCCAGAGAACGAAGGACTGAATGACTGGCTCTTGGTCAACCCTGGAAAATGGGTAACTGGGATTGGTCTGCTCGTTCCAGGGCTCCCTGGGACTTAGAGTACCTTGGGGACCCTCATCCTACTCCCACACCCTGTGACAAGGGTGTTCGCTGGGAGCCCTGTTCTGCGTCCCTGGTGGTAGAAGTAATTTCCCTTTAATTGCTTCTGTTTGTAAAAGGCCATCATGGTGGTTGCCTTGTAAAGCTGCTATTTGGAGGCAGGAGACGGCTGGAAAGCTAATATGTGACATGCTTTGGAAGTTTCTGGTACCAAAGCTTTTGCCAGTTCATGAGTTCCCCAGATGGGTGATCTGAATGCTGTTCTTTTTTTTTTTTTAACTTTCTTTAATTGTTTTCCTCTTCCTTGTTAGTGGTAATTATTTAAAGTTGTGACAGTTGGCTCAGTTTTCTAAGTGGGCAACCATTAGATAAAAGTTTTTTGAGGTAGGTTGGAGAGTTGTATAGTAACAATGAATCAGAAGAAGTGCTTTCTTAAGGGTCCAAACAGGTGTTGAAAAGGTCATTTTATCCGTTCATCTGTCAGTGGACATTTAAGTTGTTTCCACATCTTGGCTATTGTGAATAGCTGCAGTGAACATGGGGATGCTGATACCTTTCCGAGATCCTAATTTCAGTTCTTTTGGACAAACACCCAGAAGTGGAATTGCTGGTCATGATGGTAGCTGTTTTTTCATTGCCTCGTTGCTCTGACCAGTTCCTGCAGTGTGATGCTGAATTGAAGTGATGAAAGCAGATATCCTTGCCTTGTTCTTGATTTTAAATGTAAAATGTTTAACCATTAAGCATGATGCTAAGGGTAGCTTTTTTGTAGATGTCTTTTATCAGATGTCTTTTCTTCTGTTCCTAGTTTGCTGAGAGTTTTTATCATAAATGGATGTTTAATTTTGTCAAACACTTTTTCTGTATCTATAGAAATTATTTTTCTTCTTTATTCCATTTATAGTGAATTACATTGATGATTTTCAAATGGTAAACAGATCTTGCATTTTTGTATGAACTCCAGTCAGTCATGAGTTACCACTCACATATTGCTGTATTTGATTTACTAATATTTTATTAACGATTTTTGTGTCTAAGTTCATAGGGATATTAGTCTCTGAATCTGTATTCTTTTGAAGTCCTTATCTGGTTTAAATATACATATTTTTAAATGCTATAAATTTCCCTTTATAATCCCTGTGTATAAATATATTAAAAGAAAAAAGGGTCCAAAATCAAAGAAACTAGAAAAAGAGAAAATTAAGCCCCAAGGAGAACAACCAAGATTACTCTACCCAGCAAAGCTATCATTTAGAATCGAAGGACAGATAAAGAGCTTTCCAGACAAGAAAAAGCTAAAGGAGTTCATCACCACCAAAGTATAGTTACAAGCAATCTTAGAGGGACTTCTTTAAGATGAAAAAAAAAAAGATCAAAAATATGAATAATAAAATGGCAGTAACTACATGTCTATCAACAATTACTTTCAATGTAAATGGATTAAATGCTCCAATCAAAAGATAGGATGGCTGAATGGATAAGAAAACAGGACCCTTACATATGCTGCCTACAAGAGACTCACTTCAGATTGAAAGTAAAAGGATGGGACAAAGATATTTCATGAAAATGGAAAAAAACAAACAAAAAATCTGAGTAGTAGTACTCATATCAGATAAAATAGACTTTAAAACAAAGGCTATAAACAAGAGACAAAGAAGGACCCAGTAATCCCATTCTGGGTATTTATCCAAATAAACCCAGAACTCTACTTCAAGGGGGCATGTGCATCCATATGTTCATTGCAGCACTGTTTACAATGGCCAAGATGTAGGGGCAGCCTGGGTGTCCGTCTATGGAAGAAGTGGATAAAGAGGAGGTGGTACATACATACAGTGGATATTGTTCAGCCATGGAAGGGAATGGGTCCTTGCCATTTGCGGCAGCATGGAGGGACCTGGAGGGTATTGTGCTGAGTGGAGTATGTCAGACAGGGAAAGACAGATGTAGTGTGATTTCACTTATATGTGCACTCTTAAGAACAAAAGTAACAAAACAGAAACAAACTCATAGATACAGAGAACATTTTGATGGTTGCCAGATGGGAGGGGGGCTTGAGGGGGTGAAAAAGGAGAACTGATTAAGAAGTCAAATTGGTTGTTACAATGTATTCTTGGGTATGTAGAGTATAGCATAAGGAATATAGTCAATAATATTGTAATAGCTGTGGTGTTATATGGCTACTAGATTTATCAGGGTGTTAGATGGGAAGTGGGCTGGGGGGCAGGGTGAAAAAGGTGAAGGGATTAAGAAGTACAAATTGGTAGTTACAAAATAGTCTTGGGGATGTAAAGTAAAGCTTGGGGAATATAGTCAATAGTATGGTAATAACTATGTATAGTGCCAAGAGGGTACTAGACTAGTCAGGGGGATCACTTCTTAAATTATATAAATGTCTAACCACTATGCTGTACACCTGAAATATAAAATAATACTGAATGTCAGCTGTAGCTGAAAAATTAAAAATAGGGGGGAACGGTGAAGGGGAATAAGAGGTTCAAATTTGCAGGTATACAACAAATAAATCTTGGGGATGTAATATACAGCATAGGAAATATAGTCAATAATATTGTGATAGCATGGTACAGTGTCAGATGGTTGCTAGACGCATAAGAAATAATAATTTCCTTTTATTTTTTAAATTTAATTACAAATACTATAATTTTAAAATTTTATTTAATTACTTACAGCATATGTAATATATAATATAAATTTATATATGTAGTAAATTTATATATATGTAAATAAATAAATAGATAAATAAATAAATTTTCCTTTGGGGACAGCTGTAGCTGAATCTCCCACATTTTTTTTTTTTTTTTTTTAAAGATTTTATTGGGGAAGGGGAACAGGACTTTATTGGGGAACAGTGTGTACTTCCAGGCCTGTTTTCCAAGTCAAGTTGTTGTCCTTTCAATCGTAGTTGTGGAGGGTGCCGTTCAGCTTCAAGTTGTTGTCCTTTCAGTCTTAGTTGTGTCCTGCGCAGCTCAGCTCCAGGTCCAGTTGCCGTTGCTAGTTGCAGGGGGCGCAGCCCACCATCCCTTGCAGGAGTCGAACCAGCAACCTTGTGGTTGAGAGGATGCACTCCAACCAACTGAGCCATCCGGGAGCTCAGCAGCAGCTCTGCTCCAGGTTCCGTGTTCAATCTTAGTTGCAGGGGGCTGAGCCCACCATCCTTGAGGGAGTTCAGGAATCGAACTGGCAACCTTGTGGTTGAGAGCCCATGCTCCAACCAACTGAGCTATCTGGGAGGCAGCTCAGCTCAAGGTGCTGTGTTCAATCTTAGTTGCAGGGGGCGGAGCCCACCATCCCTTGAGGGAGTCGAGGAATTGAACTGGCAACCTTGTGGTTGAGAACCCACTGGCCCATGTGGGAATCGAACCGGCAGCCTTCGGAGTTAGGAGCATGGAGCTCTAACCGCCTGAGCCACCAGGCCAGCCCTGAATCTCCCACATTTTGATGTTACCTTTTTTTATTACTATAAAGTTCAAAGTACTTTTAAAATTTCCCTTATGATTTGTTTTTTGACTCATGGATTATGTAGATGTGTGATATTTAATATCCAGCTATTTTTGGCTTTCCGAGATACCTATTAGATTTGTCCCACTATACTCAGAATATGCTCTGTATGATCTTCATCCTTTGAAATTTATTGAGGCTTTTTTTTTTTATGGCCCATCATATTATCCATCTTGGTAAATATTCCAGCTGCTGTTATTGGGTATAGTGTTCTATAAATGTTAATTTGGTTGAGTTGGTTCATAGTCTTTTTTCAGATCTTCTATATCTTAACTGGTATTTTGGCTACTTATTCTGTCACCTGCTAAAAGAGGGCTGTTAAAGTCTTCAGTTATGATTGTTCAATTGTGATTTGTCTATTTCTTTAGTTTTTACTTCATATATTTGGGATCTGTGTTAGTAGGCATATGCACATTTAAGATTTTTCCTTCTTAATGAGTTGACCTCTTGTCATTGTGAAATATCCTCTTTATGTCTAGTATATTCTTTGTCTTGAAGTCTATTTTGTCTGATAGTAATATAGCAACATCAGCTTTCTTTTGCTTTTTACATGGTTTGTCTTTTTATGTCCTTTTATTTTCAATGTGTCTTTGTATTTGTAAGTAACATATGGTTGGGTCTTACTTTTTTATCCAGTGTGACAGTCTCTGCCTTTTAATTGGTGTGTTTAGTACATTTATATGGACTGTAATTGTTGATATGTTTGGGTTTAAATCTTTTATCTTGGTTGTTTGATTTCTGTTTGCCCTGTCTGCTATTTGTTTCTCTGTTCCTTTTTTCCTTTTTTAGTGGAGGGTGAATTCAGTATTTTTTAGTAGTATTTCTTTTTATCTCCTTGGATTTTTTTTTTTGTCTTTTGTGTTATGTTTTAGTTGTTACTCTAGAGATTACAATGTACATCTTTAATTTATCATATTTTACCTTCAAAGTTATTCTGCTTCATGAACAATGTAACAACCTTACCTCAGTAAGCATGTATTTACAGTCCTCCTTCCTTTGTGTTCTTTTATAGAAAACCATATTATACATTGCAGTTATTTTTATTTCAAACAGATTCAAAGACACACACACCTAAATATGTACATCTAATTTTTTTTAATGGTTCCTTGATATTTACTGATATATTTAGCCATTCTGGTATTCTTCATTCTTTCCTTCAGAACGAGGTATCTATTTGGAATCATTTCCCTTCACCCTAAAGAATTTCTTTTGGCCAATTTTTGTAGTGCAAGTCTGCTGGAGCCTAATTCCTGTGGCTTTTGGCTTTTGAAAATGTATTTATTTCTCTTTCACTTTTGTAGGATATTTTCACTGGATATAGATTTTGAGGTTGACAATGTTTTTCTTTCAGCACTTTAAAGATATTGTTCTCTGCTTTCCTTGTTTTCTAATGAGAAGTCAGCCATCGTTCTTAGCATTGTTTCCCTGTATGTCCTGTGTTCTTTCTCCTCTGATTGCATTCATGATTTTCTCTTTGTCTTTCGTTTTCAGCGTGTTTTCCATGAGTTGTCTATTTTTGGTTTTCTTTGTATGGACTCTGCTTGGGGTTCTCTGATCTTGGTACTGTGGATTGATTTCATTCATCATTTTGGGGAAATTCTTAGCTATTGTCAGTACTTTTGTCCTATTCTTTCCTTCCTCTTCTTCCGAGATTCCAATTATATTTATGTTAAACTGCTTGTTATTGTTCCACCAGAGCTCATGTGCTCTGTTATGGTTTTCACTTTTTTCTCTATGTTTTAGTTTGAGTTTCTGTTGGCCTGTCTGTCCTCAAGTTCACAGATTCTTTCCTTTATTGTCTGTTGATAAGCCCATCAAAATAATTTTTTATCTCTAATACCATAGTTTTCACTTTTATAATTTTTATTTGCTTTTAAAAATATGGTTTCTATATTTCTGCTGATACTCTCCATCTTTTTATGCATGTTATACAACTTTTCCACTAGATCCTTTAATATGTTTTTCAGTTATTTTAAAGGCTCTGTCTGATAATTCCAACATTTGGACCATCTCTGGGTCTTGTTCTATTGGAGTAGTTTTCTTTTGTCAATAGGTCACATTTTCTTGCTTTATCACATGTCTCATATTTTTTATTCAATGCAGACATTGTATGTAAAAGATCAGTGGAGACTAGAGTAGAGAGGATGACTATTGGCGTAGGTGGATTGAGTCAGTTTGTCTGTAGTTGAACTGGGTCTGGGTTTTGTTGTTGCCCTATTTAGAATCAGTTTACCACTGCTTTCACATTTTTAAGTATGGAATCAGAACTTCCTTTTAGCAGGACTTGGGATTTGAGTGTCTGAAGGGTTTGACTCAGTTTTTCTGCTTTACCTTGAGCTTTCAGCAGGCCCATGTAACTACACATTGGGGTGTGGTCGAGGGGGTTTTCTGTCAACTCTCCAGCCCCTCCCCAGAATATGCATGGTCACTGCTCCAGCTAAACTTCTCTGTCCTGATGTCTTTTAGCTGTCTGTTTTGGTAATCCTTCTGAGATAAATCTTTTTTTTCTTTTTTCTTTCTTCTAGCCACTGTAGTCTGCAGATCAAAGCTCTGGCCAAAATCCATGCCTTTGTTCAAGACACGTGAGTGTTGCCCACTTTCCGTGATTCACCTATTTCAAGGGATGATCTTTTTGTTTTGTTTATTTCATTTCAACAAACATTTAAAAACACCTACTCTTTTATCTCACACTCTGCTGTGGTCTGTGAAGGGTGCCAGAGAAGCAGATGGCATTCACCTTGCCCCTAAAGACTTTACATTGTCTTTGGGAAGATAAGAGGAACCAGGGAAAAGGATACAGGAAAAGTTATTAACAGTGCATCAGAGGGTGTAGAATGCATAACGTTCAGGGGACACAGAGTAAAGAGTGATGGAGAGAGGAAAGGTAGGACTGGTTAGGGGAAATCTCTGGTAGGGGCGAGCATAAGCTAGCTCAACTTTCTGAGGCAATGTGATGTCTGTGAGGGTGGATGTAATATGGCCTGTACCAGGAGAGGAGGAGCCAGAACGTACCTGTGGGTAACTGGAAGAAGGGGGTGTGGGAAGGGAATCCTGTCATCAAGGTGGTTAGTCAGGAGGGCCCTTTCCTTTGTGTGGGAAGGGGAAGTCATCCCATCTTCAAGAGGCAGAGCCGTGTGACTGTGATAAGTGCTCCGGGCTAATGACAACATGGCCTCCGTGTGCGCACACATTTCATTCACGGGACTTCCGCTCGGGGGTTCTGAGGGCCGCACAGGAGGCACACTCCTTGTCCCTCATAGAGGTTTCAATCGCTTGTCTCTTCATTTTCCCAGGACCCTGAGTGAGCCTCGGCAGGCAGAGATCCGGAAAGAGTGCCTCCGTCTTTGGGGGGTGAGCATCTCCGCAGCCCACTGTTTATCTCGGGCAGGAAAGCCATCGAGGAGAATGGGATTGCCTCCCAACCCCGTCCCCTTAAGGTCTCCCGCCCCTTGGACATATCTGCCTCCCCTCCCAGCAGTCCAGAGCTGAGCATTTTGGCGTCGTTGGGTGCTGTCTCCCCAGCCCTTGCACTGCCAGTTTGGCCCTGCCTCTGGGTCATAAAGGACAGGGTGATTGGTGAAAAGGCCTTATTTTGCTGCTGGTGGCCCTGTGTGGCAGCGCTGACCACAGAGAGCCCCAGAGAAAGGGAAGTGGCATTTGGAGCGCGCTCCCACAGGGCCTGAAAGGGAGCGGTGACTGGCTTACCCACCTCCTTCGCCCTCTGTCTGGACTCCTGTGTTACATGTTGTTTCCTCTTCCCCAGTCTGAACCTATCCCCTTGCCTACATAGACTCAAATGCCTTGGTCAAAAGTGCATTTGACAGTCAAGGCTCTGCTGTCTCTTCAGATCCCAGACCAGGCTCGAGTTGCTCCTTCTTCCTCAGACCCGAAATCTAAGTTCTTTGAGCTGATCCAGGTAAGTTTGTTATCTGGGGAAAATAAAAAGTTAGAGAGGCCTAACTCTAAGTGTGGAAGGTGTCACTGAAACCCCAGCGGCCTGGCCTCCCGAGGGCTTGTGGAGGTACCACCCTGGCTCCGCAGAGCTGGCTGAGGCCACCGCAGGTGGGAGCCGTTGGCGTAGGGCGGTGTTCCCCGAGGGTGCATCAGGCTGCCGGAAGGTTCTGGTCGTGATGGGCCACCCGTAGTGGTGCTGAGTATCACCCCCCAGCGAGTGTAGGGTCCCATGGGATTTGCCTGCAGGGGAGACGTGAAGTGTGGGATGATCTTAGGCAGGGGAGCTGGGCAGAGGGCCGGGGGGCGGCCAGGAGACCCCCTCGATGGGGCTGGCCTAACCTTGGCTCCCTGTCCTGCTTCTGGTGAGCTGGGCCTTGGAATTCTTCTGCCCTGTTTTTTCCTGCCACCCGACTTCTAGTTTTTCCTGGGGCTTCATTTAAATCTGGCCCAGATTGTGGGTCACTGCGTTGGTTTTGTGGGGCCAGGGACTGGAGAATGAGGTTGAAGAAGACCTCAAAAGATTAGCATGTGCATATTTTTCTGCATGGGGTGGAGAGATCACTTAACTGCTCTCACACCAACTGCTGGTGAGTCCTTGCCTTCTGTTTTATCGAAGGGGTGGCTTTTATATTCTGGTGACATTTCCTTACAGGTCTGGTAAATCGATCTGTACTTGGGGACTTGGTGCTGTTTCCTTTCTCCACCTCTCCTAATAGGTCCTAAAGGAACACTGCAGGCAGATGGAATTAGGTCCCAGTCAGTGTATGGTTAGGGAGAGCGGGGGTGGGAGGGGAGGGGGATGTTTCAGAGATGGAGTGCTTCCTGCCCCTCGCCTCTCCCAGCCGGCACCACCCCTACATAGGCACTGTACTGAGCGCCTGTCCCTTCCCCCAACCCAGCCGTGTTTTCTCTGACCCGGGGCTGCAGGGCACTGAGATTGACATCTTCAGCTATAAGCCCACACTGCTCACCTCCAAAACCCTGGAGAAGATCCGCCCCGTGCTTGACTACCGCTGCATGGTGTCTGGCAGTGAGCAGAAGTTCCTCATCGGCCTGGGGGTAAGTGTGCGCTGGCTTCCTGCCCAGCGATGGGTGGGACGCTTGCCCTCTGCCTGTGGAATCTGGACAGCTGCCTGTCACTCAGTGCCTGTCCTCTTAGCACCAAGAAACTGGGGCTTTGACCCTAGGGAAGGCATTTCTTGTAACTTCACTTCCTTTCTTCCTCTGAGTTAGGCAGTTGTCATTCATTCATTCTTTCTTTCGTTTATGTAATATGCTTATCTCTGCATTGCTAAAGGGAACATCGCCTCTTGTGATACGGAGCTTCCCCCAGGCTAGCAGGATGGTCAGCAGGCTCATGGGGCTTGAGCCCATGCAGCCGGTTCTTTGTGACACCACCACCACCCCATGTCATCCCTTCTTGCAAAGATACAACCTTTCCTTACTTGGGGCCCTTGGACTCAGTTCTGTGTGTTACTTAATTGGGTAAACTCATTGCCCTTTCTTTCCACTCTGATTTGTCTTTCTATATAATTTTATCTCTTCTTCCTTCCTTCTTTTCTGTGTGTCCACTCACATTTCTCTTTTTACTTCTTCTCTCCCGGTCTGCTCTCTGGACCCTTCAGCAAACCCACCTCAGACATATGCACCAAGCTAGACCTTTCCTGAGGGCCACTAATCATGGACTCAGGCCTTTGGAATGGTGCCCGGGCTGTGTCCCCACCTCGGGCACAGAGTCGGTCTCTCCGGCGGCGGACCGCAATGTCATTATCACTGAACTAGAACCAACTCATCTCTCCCAGACATTGTCTTCTGACATTTCCCAGCCTTGTCAGCGGGGGCTGCCAACTAGAAGCCCTTTTAAGATCTGAGCCTCTCGCCCCTCAATCGCCATGCCTGCCTGAGCCAGGCCTTTCTCTCTGCCCTAGAAGTCCCAGATCTACACGTGGGATGGCCGCCCATCAGACCGCTGGGTCAAGCTGGACCTGAAGACAGAACTACCCCGGGACACTCTGCTCTCTGTGGAGATCGTCCATGAGCTGAAAGGGGAGGTCAGAGGTGGTTCTGCTCGTGTGTCCTGGCCCTGCCAGCTAGGAAACGGGGGGCACAGCTGAGCTTGGCCCTTCGCCCCCAAGTGAACTGGGTTACATGGTATATGGTGCCTGACAGGGCCCATGGCCAGGGGAAGGCTTTGTAATTATTCCTTCTCCTTGAGCAGTTGTCTAAGCCATGGTATATTCAGGTAGGAAACCCAGTCCCCATATGTGAAAGAGGACACATCTGTCAGCTCTGCATCCAGGGCCCTGGTGGGCCTACTGGGTAGTTTTTAGCTGCTGATTTAATTTTTGACCTGGGATCCCTTGGGAAAGAAGCAACTTGTTCCCCTCGAGCTTTGGGTGTTGCAGCCACACGGATGATGTAAAACCGTCACTGGGAACAGTTGGCAGGAGTGGGAAGCCAGGCCCTGGCTGGGAGCACCTGGGGTTTGAAGTGTAAGGATCTGATCCAAGCCTCAGATCTCTGTCTGCTCACAAGCCTGGGCCAGTCCAGTGCTACGAATCAGCTGGGAGGGAGGCAAAAGAAATATCCTGTGTTTAGAGCCCTTCCCTTCTCCCGCTGTAGGTAGAATGAGGCCAGCGTGCCACGGTGGGCAGAGGGGCCCCAGGCCAATGCCTGGCAGGGTGGGCAGTGTACTTGTCTTTCTAGGGGAAGGCCCAGCGGAAGATCAGTGCGATCCACATCCTGGATGTCCTCGTGCTGAATGGCAGCGACGTGCGGGAGCAGCACTTTAACCAGCGGTCTGGCCTGGGCCCTGGGGAGGGTGGGTGGGGAGGGCCAGGCAGCAGCCTGAGGGTGGGCCCGCACCCAGGCCTTTTCTGCTTAAGGACATATTTACAGTTTCCCCTCTTCCAGCCATGAGCTGGTTCCAAGGTCTGGGGAGAAACGGGCGTGGCACTCCAGAGTTTGCTAGGGCTTGGGCTTGGTGGGCACGTAGTGGCACACTCCCACCGTGCCACAGTTGTTCAGGTCAGAGGTGATGTTTGGGTTAAGGCTGAGCAAGAGGGGAGAAGGAGGGCCTTCTCTGAAGAACATGTCTCGTCCCATTTAAGTCAGTTCATCTGGATCCCACAACCCCACAGAGGCACTTGTGTTGGTGGCTGGGTGCCTCGTTGTTAAGGGAGTAGGGGGACCAAAAGGAGGGAGGGACAGGTTGCAGCACCACGTCGCTGACGTCACTCTCGGCTTATCCGAGTGGGTGGACTGTGGTGTGTGGTTCGGGGGATGGAGCAGACACAACCAAGATGACACGGAAGTGCAGTGGGGCTGCCTGAGCTCAGCTGAATGCGCACGTCAGGAAAAGCCAGCTGTAGCGAAACTAGAGGTCTGAGTCCAGAGAGAGGGAGAGGGCACGCATGAAGACGTCAGCGGACAGCGGCAGTGGGGGCTTCCTGGGGGCATGAGCCTGCCTCTTGGAGCAGTTTTGCTTTGGGTTCAGGAATGTTCTCCCACTGACGCTGTGGAAACGCCCTGGGCCAAGAATGCTGGTGGAGGCGCCCTTGCTTGTGTCTGAGAGACTCTGTTTGGATTGCAGAATTCAGCTTGCGGAGAAATTTGTGAAAGCTGTTTCCAAGCCGAGTCGGCCGGACATGAATCCCATCAGGTGAGCGCATCATTTCTTCCTCCCAAATCCCCCTCCCCTGCTGCTGCTTTCTGGCCAATGCCTGCTTTCCTTCCCGTCCTGTGCAGGACAGGGGAGGGCTCAGTGGAGGGAACCAGGCAAGGATGGTGCTAGAAATAAGACTGCCCTTGATGAGTGATTTGTTTGGCGGTGCTAGGTCGGTGGCTCCTTCACCCCAGAGTCACCCCCATCCTGCCTGTCACAGTGGGCCAGCCTCCACAGGAGAGTCATTCCTAGGGGTTAAGGTGTCCTCATTTAAGATGCACCTGGCACACAGGCACCTTTGTGAGTCACACAGTCACACTTGAGTGTCATTAGCATATCACCTGGCCTTTTCATTTTTTTCAGGTAAGTAAAGGGTGCTGAGGGAATGGGAGTTTTGAACATGAAAAAGAGAATGGTTTGAGGGAGTGGGATCCTTGGTTCTTGGGAAGAAGGCCAGGGTTTGCTGCCATGTTAGGTTGTGTGAACGTTCCAGGCCCCTGAGGGAGGAGAGGAGGTGAGAACAGTTAGGGAACAGACAGGTGGAGAATGGACGTGCCAGGAGAAGCAAGCTCTGAGGCTGTTACCTCTGGAGCTTCATATGACTACAGACGGAGATGTCTATACTTTATTAAAATAATCTTTATTATTTTTAACATAAATTTACTTAAAATTAAATCCAGTACTGAGAATGCACTTTATAGATGGCTTCTGAAACTCAAAAAGCAGTTTCTTCCTGCACTTGAAAATGTCCCGTGTGCCTGGTCATGACAGGCAGCTCCCAGGCACCCTCCCTCCGTTGCCTGTGGTCCGTTTGCTGGGTCTCTGGGGACCTTCCCCAGTAGCAGTTCCCAAGGCGCATTCAAGGGCCCCGAGAGGTGAGGGGCTAGACATCAGTCAGGAGCCGTGCCCTCTGTGCTAACAGGCCTGTGAGGACTCCTCGGAAGTAACTGGTACAGGAAGGCCTCAATCCATGTAGTCACACGTGGGCAAGAGTCCGCACCTTGGTTAGTGTGACGAACTGCGGTGGGAATGCTGGCAGAGACGTATTTGTCCGCCAGCCCTTCCTCTCCCTCCCGTCTTCCATGCCAGCCCCTTCTCTCCCTCCTGTCTTCCGTAACAATAGTTGTACTCCCCATTTGCCCTAGGGCAGGCCCTAGGGGTACGTGGCAGCTCTGAAACCTAGAGCTTGTCTCTGTAGGACAGCAGTGCGACAGGCTTGGGGTTCACATTCTTGGAGGGTTGGGTGGTGCAGGGGCCTGAGGCTGAGGGCAAGGGGAGGCACAGCCCCTGCCTGCCAGCTGCTCCCCCCTCCCAGGAAGCTTGTCCTCTCTCCGTCCCTCTACCTGCAGGGTGAAGGAGGTGTACAGGCTGGAAGAGATGGAGAAGATTTTTGTCAGGTGAGTGCTCAGGATTGGAGGAGTCGGGCGGGGGGTGGGAGCACGGCCGTGTCCAGGATTCATTCTGTTTTCGTGTGTAGAGGTGGTTTGGGTGGGTGGGGGGCCCGTCTACCCCCCACCTGCCTTGCCTGGGCGCAGCGTGGCTGCACTGCAGCCGAGAGCCCCCCGGCTGAGAGCTGATTCAGCACCCTGTCAGGAGGGGAGCAGGCGGGTATGTGTCGGGCAGAAATATGGGCTCATTGATGCTGTAATAGTTACGATTGTCCCTGTGAGGGGCCGAGTAGCAAGCTGCTTGAAACACTATAAATCCCAGCTCCTGGTGCTGACACACAGAATGAGCCTGGAAAGGTACAGGGTGCATAACTGCTTCCTTACATTCTTAGTGGTGGTGGGGTGCTCAGAGCTGCAGGTCTCACCCTGGGTGTGCCCCCACTATGGCACTGAGTCTCTGCTCTTGTGTTAACTCTTTACTGGCCAGCGATGCCGTGGGTGGTGGAGCCAGTGGCAGCCGTGGTCTCAGATCCACCCTTACTGACGCTCCCCAAACAACAGTGTGTTGGGGGCATGTCACTCCCCTGCCTCATGACTCAGTGGGAGTTCTGAAGCGAGCACGGCAGCAGTCACTTGCAGCGTGGCCTGGAGCAGCTCACTCACGTCTGCCTCAGTTCCTTATGTCGAACCGAGGTAAAATACTGCTTGGTGTGATTTTGGTATGAGAGACTAACGTAAGGCGTTCTCTTGTGCTCATGCACACTCCCACTCCCTGCCTGCGCGCCTGCTCGGGGACATCAGGTTAGAAATGAAGATCATCAAGGGCTCCAGCGGCACCCCGAAGCTCAGCTACACGGGGCGGGACGACCGGCACTTTGTGCCCACTGGCCTCTACATCGTCAGGACAGTGAACGGTGGGTGATGAGTGATTGGTCCCTGTCCCCAAGTCCCCCCCATCCCCCACTCATGGTCATTGGCCCAGACGCCGCCTGAGCCGGAGCTAAGGGGTCCCTACGAAGGTGGGGAGCAGCCAGGTTGGCATTTCTTTGAGGTGTTATGGTGGGGAGGGATTGTGTTCCCTGAGCCTCTTCTCTTCAGTGTTTCCTGGGGGTTGGGCTAGGGCTGGCGCGAGAGGACCCCAACTTGTATACGCACGATGGTGTCCTCATGGCAGGAAGAGGACCTTCAGTGGGCAGCAGCAGGGCCAGAAGGTCAGGCTTGGCCATTTGCATCCCCTGTAGAATCCCTTTTCTTCAGTGCCCTCTGGTTAACAGTCCTGCACACTCTGCCAGGGTCCCAGCGACATTGTCCTGGTGGCAGGTCGGCAGGACTGGGAGGGTTGTTAAGAAGTAATTAGCTTAGTCACCGTCTTGGAGCCCCCTGGGCTGGTGATGAGGGCTGCGCTCTGCCTGCACGTGGGTGGAGAGGGGAATGGAAGGACAGGATTAGAGGAAGCCCTGTCCCACCCGGCTGACCTGTCCCCCGTGGGTATTCTGTCCTTTCTGGGCTTCTCTTCCTCCCGTCAGAGCCGTGGACTATGGGATTCAGCAAAAGCTTCAAGAGGAAGTTCTTCTATAACAAGAAGACCAAGACCTCTACCTTTGACCTTCCTGCAGACTCCATTGCCCCATTTCAGTGAGTAGCACTCCGCCGGCCGGCCTGCCCACCCCTCAGCAGTGCCAGCATGCCAGCCAGCCCTCTGGGGCTCACTCCGGGTCCTCAGACTGATTGCTGCCCACACAGGGGCTCCCCGGAGGAAGGGCCAGGCTCCTCCCCACAAGGGTGGGGGTAGCCCCCCTCCTGGGTAATGAGCTCCGTGACGGGGGAGCTGCCAGGAGCTGCTGTGAGGGTTGGGGGGCCTGGGTGCAAAGGGCCCCACGTAGGCAGGGCGTCTGCCCCACTGAGCAGCCACTGTTGACATGACTTTGTGACACTGGCCTGGGGGTGGGAGTGTGCTGAGGGCATGCAGCCCTGCCCCTGGGACTCACGGTCCCAACTGTCCCGTGTTAGGACCCAGTGTCCATTTGCCAAATTGTTGGTCATAGGTTCCAACAGCTACCAGCAGCCCCAATATGCCCATAATTAGCCCTTGACACTAGTTTCTGTCACCACACTAACACTGTTCTACGAGAACAGCACAGATGAATCAGGAATATCAGTACTTGTAGCAATCCAGTTAGATACAATTAGCAGCAGCAGGGCTTTGTTGGGAAAAGCTGGTTCTGGAAGACGGGGGAACTGGGGCCTTCTGGGCTTTTGGCTGCCTGAGGAAGACTCTCAGTGGACCCGATTCTTAAGAACCCATCCCCTAAGCACAGTTGTCAGTGGTGGGGTGATGGTCTCTTGGTCCTGCTCCCCCCGTGTGCAGCCCTCTGACCTCCTTTCTCCTCCCCAGTATCTGCTACTATAGCCGTCTCTTCTGGGAGTGGGGGGATGGCATCCGTGTGCATGACTCCCAGAAGCCCCAGGACCCGGACAAGCTGTCTAAGGAGGAAGTCCTGTCCTTCATCCAGACACACAGCGCCTGAGGGCCTGGGATGCCCACTCCTGCTGAACGCCTGGGGCCACATTCCTGGTTCCTTCCCCTCTCAGAAAGGGACGGGGGCACAGCCACTGCAGCCTGGCCATGAGGGGTGGGTGGTCTCTCCATCTCCCCTGAAGAGCTCAGTTGGGGCCTTCAAAGGACACTCACGTTCCTTCTGGGACACCTTTTAGACTTCCCTCCTTGGAGACCGGCCCGGGAACTGCCTCCCCGCCAGGACTCAGCCTGGAGGACGCTGCTCCTGCGGCGGGTTTGAGGTCAGGCCCAGGGCATGTAGGGCCGGTGGAGGACATGTTGAGAGCAGCAGGGCCTCAGCCCTGCCGCTCTCCTGTATCGTGTAGACTCACTTTTCTGAGTTCCATGCACTGCCCTGAGGGTGGCCACACCCCTGCGTTCCCCAACTTTTTACTAGGCCAACTCAAGTGGGGGAAGGCCCCGTGTCGTGAGCTGGCCAGGAGCAGCTGCTGTACAAATCAAGGCTTTGTTTCTTTGAACTTGTTCTGTTTTGATGCCAAGTTGGAGACTTTGTCTCCTCCCCCTACCCTGTCCTGGTCTTCTCTGGAGCTCTTCTCAGCCTGGACCTCTGACAGTCCCGCGGGCCGGGAAGGGAGGTATATGGGCCCCACGTCCCTGACACACCAGGATGCAGGTGGCACTGTCTTTGGTAGTGGACGGGACTTCCTCCCGGGCCCCACCCCCGTTGACCCGGACCTTGGGCAGCTCTAGAAGGGGAGGAAGCACCCTTGGAGACCTGCCTTTTTCTACGCCCCAGCAGCAGTGGCCCCACTGCAACAGAAGGGACCCCCGGGGCTGGGTTTTACCTAGCCCTCTGGCAATCAGGGCACCCGTGTGCCACAGTCACCTTGCCACCCTTCCCCCACCCTGTTTTTCTTCCCCAGTAGATGGTACAGTCAGTCACTTTTGTCATTTTGTGGTCACTCCATTTCCTCTATCTTGGTGGAAGCGGAAGGGGAAGAGGGGAAGCTGGGCAGTAGCTTTGGGTGGGGGAGGGCACCTGTGGTTGTTCTTGATGGGAAATACCTCTGAGATGCTTAGGCAGGCTCCCTAGGGCCCCATCCCAGTACTAGACTGGTTTCCATGGTGATAGGGCACAGCGGCTTCCTGTGAGGTTGGAATTGACTCCACCTGGGGGGGGTATCTCCAGCCAGCATCCAGTCCTCCCCCGCCTCCCAGGGGTGGCAGCAGCACCACTGAAATGCTGTATTTCCACCCAATTCTGGGTATATCAGTGTGTCTTGCAGAATCTTGGATCATTAAAGATAAACATATTTTTAATTCCTGTGTGGCTCTGTCCTGGGGCTGCTACTGGTTGTCCTCCGTGCCGTGTGGTCTGGGACTGGCTTAGATGAAACAGCTTGGGCTGAAGGTGAAGGGGAGGAGCCAGTGCTTGGAAGAGGGGAGAAGAACAGGGTTTGTTTAATTAGAGCCTTGTCCAAGCTCAGAGCTCTCAGGGCTGCTTGCTGCCAGAGAGGGGACTCCTGTGAGAAGCCTGAACTGGAGAAAGAGGGAACCTACAGCCCAGCGGGGTAGGGAGGCACTCTCCCACTTACATAAATCACACAGCCCAGCCCGTGGTGGTACTGTCACAATCCGGGCTCAGTCTGAGAGACTAAAATAACAGAGGTGTCAGACCAATTAGTGCCACTAGACCCGGGAGCGAGGGAGGGAGACATGGTTTCGCTGACCGCAGCCAGCCTCCCCTCCTTTCTGCACCTGCACTGGGCCTGTGCTTGGGGTTGTGGGACATACAGGTGCTGGTGGCACCTCCCTCTCCATTCCAGGCTAGTTTCTCCACCAGTCCCATTGCTCTGGTGCCGGTTTCTCCCTCGAGCCCACCAGCACTTGGCTTCACCATGGCCCCGAAGGGCCTTCCTTGATATTTCAGAGCCTGAGCTCCTAGGGCAACTCCTTTCCTTGTTTTCACTTGTTTAATTAGGGTGATCTGGGTTCCCAAGCCTTTCCTCCTCCTGGGCGCTGTGCTGGGAGTAGGATCGGGCAGCAGGTGATGTCTGTATTTGCGGCTCCTGCTCTCCTGTCCCGTGGGCCCCACCTCTCCTGTTTCTCCTTGCAGACCCAGCCTGATTTACTGGCCACTGTCACCGTAAGTCTGTCTGGTCATTACCATGGCTTGTGCTGCCCTCTCCGCCAGGCCTCACCAGCCTTGCCTGCCTCTTGAAGATGGATTAACTCCTTGCTCCCGTGGGACTGCCACGCGACCACTTCAAGTCCCCAAGTTGCCCTTCGCTGCACAGGCTGCATTTTTTCTACCACACAGGCAGGGGCACTGACGGGAGGGCAAGACGGTTTGGTGGGGGTGGTGGGTACGTGGCATAATAGCAGCGTCTCCAGCGATGCCCAACCCTGGAAATGGTTCCCAGCTTGGTTCTGACTGAGTGCTTCCTGCTGCCTCACCCCCCACTTAAGCTGGGGGCTCATCTTCACAGCCCCCCCTTCTCCCTTTGACATCTAAGCCATGAGCTTTCCCTTGAATGTCTCTTCTTCCTTGATTCCTGAGTGCCGCCCCGCCACCCCCCAGCTGCAGTCGGACCACCCTGACATTTACTCAGCAGACAGAGCATGGGCGTTCTTTATTGCGTGTCCCTTGGGCTAAGGGAGGAGCCAGCACCAAGTCCTGGAGACCCGGGCCCCACAGCAGGATCGGGAGGCAGCAGGGCCCGGGCCCACAGGAAGCCCTGCTCGTGTCTGGGTCAGGGAGATGCCCCTGTACCGTGGTCCTCCTGAGGCTTGAGGGCTACTTGGCTGTGAGCAGGTCGCTGAGGGGAAGCCTGCGCTGACCGGAAATCCTCAGGTCACATGGTCCAGCAGGCGTAGATGAGGGTCAGGAGGATGAAGATGGCCACGGAGAGCAGCATGTTCTTCCGGTTCTCTTGCCGGAGCAACTTGAGCTCCTTCTCTAGGAGGAAACGGTGTTGGACAGGTGGTTTGGGCCCATCTGCTACTCATCTGCCCCTGCCTCTCACAGACGGGTACACACTGCTAAGGGCACGGGTTCCTTCCCAGCCACTTCCTCAGCCACAAAAACGACTGTCCTTGATCTGCTCACATCCTCACAACCTTTTGGCTCCAGATCCCAGCCCAGTCCCAACACTCAATGCTGCTCCACCATTTCTCTTCAACTGCAGTTGAAGTTGAGGATGGAATGTGTGAGGGGTCACCCACAAGGCCACACGTGAAGGCCGCGCTAGGTGGTGGCCTGGCATTACCAGGTGAGTCCGGCTCATCCTGGGGAGGCTCCGTGCCGCTCACCCACCCGAAGTCCTGTCTGGCCAACTAGAAACTCAGGGCAGCTGGGGCCGCCTTGGGCCTGACACGAGGAGGTACAGGGTGGCACCGCGCCACCAGGGCTTCCAGTCCTGCTCTCTGCTGGATGCCCAGCAAAGCAGGAACTGGCGGTGCCGAGAGGCCGTCTGTCACGAGGTGGATGGGCTCACCGCTAGAGGAAGCCAGTCCTGCAGTTCTACAGCCACACCTTCCATTTATCCCCTCGTGTCGCCCACGTAGGGCTACGCTGAGGGCTCAAGTGAGGGGTGAAGCTGTGACGGTGTGCCAACTGCTAGGCTTGAGGGGAGCTGATGTCCGCTCCTGCCTGTGAGGGAGCGGGGACATACCTGCAAACCAGCCCTGGGCCCAGGCAAGGGGAATGTGTGTGCGCACATGCACTGTGCTTAGTGGTGTTTCACAATGATCCCTCTAGAAGGTTCCCTGCCCTGTGGACGGTTCTGGGGCTGGTTCTTGGCCAGGTTTGGCCCCTCAGGGAGAATAGAACAGGTAAGTCTGAGGAGCCTCCGCAGAGCATCTTTCCCGCAGGCCAGCGGGGGTGGGGTGCAGGTGCAGGTGGGCCCAGAGCTGCCCTCTAGCTCTGTGCTCTGCCTGGCTCTACCCCCAGTGCCCAGAAGGTGGCAGCCTTGCTCCACCCCCAGTAGCCCTTCATGGGCCCAACTGAGAGGTTCATCCTTCTTCACCCTGGCCCCCACAGCCCCCACTCCCACACAGGGTTTCCTGGGAGGAGGGGGCAGGGAGGGCAGACCTCCCAAGTCCGGGTGGATGTGAGAATCTGGACCTGGCGGCAGCTATACCCCTTCATCCCTCAGAGAAACAAGAGATGCACAGCCCTCTCCTTCCTCGAAACAAAGGAACGAGCCTGCTATTCCAGGCTGCTGGGCCTGCAGTGGGTCCCTGCAACCTCCTGGCAGCCGACTCCCCCCTGAAGAAACCCCTTGATCCCTGTCATGTGGGCTCCCTGGGCGGTCTGCGTCTCCTGACCCTGGGGTTGGGGGGGGGGGGCTGGTAGCAGAGGGAACTTGCTTACCATAGTTGGAGGCTTTGTTCATCAGGCTGTTTTTCTCCTTCTCCAGAGTCCTCCTGTGAAGGGGGAAGGAGGTGTATGGCTCAAGCCCTTTTCCTTCTTCTCACCTGAGGGGCAGCTGCCACACCAGGGCAGGTTGGACAAGGGAGACAGGGCCCAGGTGTCTGATGGCGGGTGGAGTGGGGAATGGAAGCTCAGGCCAGGGCCCAGGATTGATGGGAGGGGCTGGGGGTTGTGGGGGGGCAGGAGCATTACCTGGCCTCTGGGCTCAGCTCTGCCCTGTACAGCCTGGCGTTCACAGCCTCCAGGTCCCTCCGACACTGTGATAACTTCTCCTCCAGCCCATCGATCTGAAACATACCACACACCAGCAGATGAAGACGGGCGGCAGATCTTGTCAACTTTCAAAATAGTTGGGATTCAGGGGTGGGGAGAAGGAAGCCTCTAGGAGTCGGACAGCCCCCCCCCCATCCAACCCCCAATATCTCTGTTTTGCTGTCCTCTACCTCCCACGTGGTGCAGCATGAGCCACACTGGAAATGGCTGGGAGTGTTGCTCAGGGTCTCACAACTGCCATGACCCGCTGGGCCAAAGCACCGACTGGGGGCAGACAGGGGCAGCCCCTTAGTCACTGTCTCCCCAGCACACGCCCCAGGGGGGCCCCACAACAGGAGCAGCCAGCAGGCGCCTGCCACACAGGCGTGCCCTAGAATGAATGAAATGGGATGCTTCAGGAAGGCCCTGCCTGTCAAAGCACCCACACATGAGGGATGGGCGATGAGACACTAGGGCTCAAGAAGCAGAGGTATTTTTCCCACTGACACACTTCATCTTAAAGTAGTCTCAGTCATAAGAATATACATTTTTCCATGAGAATCAGTAAAAAGTACTGCGTGTAAAAAATGCAGCTCAAAGCCACTTCTATTTCTGAAGGTTCTTGTGCAAAAACACTGCCCATCATCAAGGTAGTTTTACCTTTTGCGGCAAAATAGCGAAGCCTCTGAGAGGATGGTTGCCAAAGATATCAGTTTTCCCATTTGATTATAGTTTCAGAGATGTGTTCTTAGGGAAATAATTTGAGTTGTGGGAAAATGTTTTATAAAATCCTGGACTGGATCATCCAGGCCTGGGTCCTGGTATGATGCACTTGGCCTTGAAGGTTCATCTGTGTCCATCTGACTCTAACTGGCCACGGCTCCGGGGCGAGCCTGCTCTTCTTGCGCCAGTGCCCTGCTGGCAGGCGCCTAAACTGCGGTGGGTGGGAAGGTGCAGAGGGCCCTGCGTCCCTCACAGCAGACTGAATAGTACCCTGGGTCCCCGTAATGCTCCATTTTCCATCTGACTTAACTCATTATCACCACCCTTCTGGGAGGAACAGCCATATGACCTCTATTTCACAAATGGGAGAGCGGGGCCCCCCAAACGGAATGACTTCTCTCAGGAGTCAGAGTGGAACACCCCTCTCCGTATTGGTCTCAGCCGGTTCTCTGCTCCAATCCCTCTGGAGTGGCCCCTGCAGAGACGGTAGTCAGCGATCGCAAGTACGAGTCCCAGAGTCCCAGGCAGGTGTTCTGGGCCAGTGTCAGAGCTGCACCCGCGGTCTCCGGGCCCTCTGCCCTCTGCCCGGCCAGCGCCCATCCCGCCACTTTCCCTCATCGCAGTGCCTGGCACAGAAGGTACGCCATCTACCCTCTTCCCTGCAGTCCAACCTGCTGCCAACTCCAGCTCCACAAGCAGGGCCCTGTGGGAGGGAGCCACTGCAGAGCCTTGACTTAATCACGTAGTTAATTGTGTCATTTCTCTGCTAATGGGCACCAAAGGGAGGGCTGTCCTGGGAAACAGTCCCCGCCAGGAGATGGGGCCTGTGCTTGGGGAGGCCACAGGCTGCCCTAGAACAGGCGCTGTAGGGAAATGAGCTCGGGAGCCAGGCTCAGGGGACAGCAACAGCCGGATGCGATGGGGAGGAGCCAAGGAGCCCGGAGCAGAGAGCAGCAGGGACCTCCGGCCACCATGGGGCCCACCCTTCACAGCAGCACCCCCAACACACACAGCCCAGCCCCTCAGGTCCCCGAGATTTGCGGTTTTCATTCCATGGTGTAGAAACCATAATCAGGACACCCAATTCCATGTGGGTCCCAAACAAGGTTTAATTCTTGAAGCTCTACCTCCTCCACGAGGCCCTGTCTGTCTGCTGCCCTTGGCTGGAGGGGTGCTGCCTCCACCCCTGGCAAATTCATGAGACTTGAGCGCACACTGTTATCCCAACTGTGTGTCCAAACCTCATCTTCCCAAACTGCGAGCCCCTGGGGCAGATGGTGTAAACCTGCAGCCTAGGGGCAAGTCTGGCCCAAACTGGCCCATTCCACACGCGTAGGTGACTGCCTGGCCCCTAAGGGTGCCTGACTTTGTCGCGCCTGTTCTAGAAGGCATGCTAGCCAACTGTCTCCTCTGTGGCCACAAGGCCCGGGCTGCTGCAGCCTTTGTGTTTGTGGAGTAGGGCTGGGCATGGCTGGGGCTGCGGGGCGGGGATGGATTTAGGCCTCACGCAGCAATGGTCTCTGAAACCCTCCCCTCGTGCCCATAGAAGCTGGAAGAAGTTAGAAGAAGCAATTATACATGCACATAGATACGTGCTTTGTAGATTACCTAATGCAAGTATTAGTCTGAGGTTACACTTCTCCCTGCCACCCTTGGGCCAGACCCTGGTTTGCACGTCCTTCTGGGAAGGAAATAGGTTGGGGACTTCTAGCCTAAAACACCTCTAGAAGGTCACCAGGTGCCCACACAAGCAGTAACTGGCCCGGAGCGAGGCCAGGACTCATGCTAAGCTACATCTTTAAATTGAGGTTGGCAAACTACAAGTGGCTAAGCCAATCTGCCGTTGAGCTCTGGGCTGGGCCTGCGGAGCTGGCAGTTAGAGGCCTATCTCTGAACAAGCCCAATTTATCTGCAGTTCCAGAGAATATCCCCACTTTCATTTACCACTTTTTAATGAGGCATAAACAGACGAACACAAATCAAGGTTTTAAGGACTCAAGTTCTAACCTCCCTCTATGAATATTTATGTCCTGCTGACAGCTCTCTCCGATTCCCTTCTAAATAGCAAGTTCCCCTTTATAACCCAGCTGCTTGATGTGGGCTGAGTGAGGGGAGGCTGAGGCTGTCAGGGGCTCTTCAGAAGGCCACACACCCATCCTCAGAGGGTGACCCCACTGGCAGGCAAACAACGGGCAGCATTTGCTGAAGCAGAAGCTGGCTCTCCAGCAGCTACAACGGGTACAAAGATTTTGGGTGACTTCCCGATTAGAGAAGCCAGGAAGGGAGGGTCAGGATGCCTCTTTTAGTTGTGACGGGTCAGGAGTGGTGGCTACCGAGCAGAGCTGGCAAGGTGGACCCTTGGCAATGGGGGAGAAGACCCAGAAAGTGGGCCTTACAGGACGCCCCAAGTTAGATGGTCAGTCAGCTCTCAATGGCACACACATGGATTATGCACTTTCCGATTCCCCAGTGCAAATCTAGAGTCCTTGGTTAGCTTTCTCTGACACCAGGCTGAAGGGAACAGAGGACAAGATAGCCAGGACCGGGAGAGAAGACACGCGGGTTAGGAACAGAATGAGGAGACAAATGTCAAGAAGATTCTAGAAGCATCTTCTTGGGCAAGCTGTTGGAAGCGTAAGTGCCTAGAAGCCTGAAATTGTGGCTCCTGAAAAGTGTGGTCGTAAGGAGTGAGGGCTGTAATCAGGTGCCTCAGTTTACTCATGTGTAAAACAAAGACGGTAACGTTTCATATTTCAAAGAGTTGTTGTGAGGACATGAGGCGACACATGTAAGGTCCCTAACACACATGGCAGGAGTTCAGTGTGTGTGTCATTATCATCAGAGAACGTTTTTCACTGGCTCTTTGGGGAATAAAAAGTTAATTTGTGGCAATAGTAAGAGACAGAGCTAGAAGTGGGGTGTGTGATGCAGAGAAAACTCCACTGGTCACTGGCTGGTGGTAGCGGGAAGGGGAGCACCTCTGGCTCAGAGATGGCCATCTTATGAGTCAGAGGAGGGGTTCGGCACCGGTGGGGGCGTGCAGAGCAACGCCTGTACAGGCCAGCCCATCTAGCTGGCTCGGCATGGCAAGCTGGGAACCTCAGGACTGGCCTGGGGCTGAAGCTGGCTGGGGTGGGGCTCTGGAGCCAGCGCCAAGTTGGAGAGGCTGAGGCTGGTGGAACCCAGGGATGACAGGCCTAGAGCAGGGTTTAAGGGACAGAACAGACTCAGGTGTGATCTGGGCACCAGTGGGCATCTGGGGAGACACTGGATGGCAGGTGGAGCCCAGGTTCACCCGCACCATGGCTTTATGGGGCCTGGCATCCCATACGCTGGGAGCTGGAACGCCAAGTCCCAGGACTAAGGCAGAAAGAGGCCCCACTATAGAGATCTGACCAACTCCAGTGGGGAGAGGTTACACCCAGGACTCCTGCCCGACACGCTGGATAGCAGGCCAACTGGCAGGAAGTGCGTGCGGGCCCAAGACTGATTCCGGTGCCGGGATTTTCCTGCAGCTGTGTGGGTAGCTGGCTGTGACTGTCACAGGCAAAGCGGGACTGAGACAGGGCTCTCACTCACAGTGTGGGGGACAGAGAGCTGATCCCCCGATGGACAATAACATTAAGAAGTAAGTGTCCGTGCACTATGTTTCTATTCAGAAGACCAAGTGTTCGTTTTCATATGTGAACACCGTCTAAGTATCGAGATGACAGTCTGCAGGTGCAGCGCGGCTGCAAAGGAGCAGAGGAAGTAAAACGGCCGAGGGGTTGGGAGCTGTGCCTTCTGGCACCTCACACAGAGCCGGGGGCCTGGTAGGTGCTGTGTAAACCTGTGTGCAAGCCGGTCAGGGGGCTGAGACATATACTGTGTGTCCCCGAAAACAAGACTCAGCCGGACAATCAGCTCTAATGCATCTTTTGGAGCAAAAATTAATTTAAGACCTGGTATTATATTAGCCACGGTCTTATAGTAAAATAAGACCTGGTATTACATATTATATTTATTATATTATATTATATAAGACCCAGTCTTATATAAGACTCGATCTTACATTACTTTTTGCTCCAAAAGACACATTAGAGCTGATTGTCCAGCGAGGTCTTATTTTCGGGGACACACGGGAGGTGGTGAGTGTGCAGGTGTCCTGGGCGGGGAGTCTGTAATTTGACCCTGAGACCAGCAGTAGCTGAAACCTGCCCAGGGGTCCGCTGGTCTGAGCCTGGGCAGGGAAGATGCCATGAGGGAATAAGGAAGGAGAAGGGAGGAGGGGGAAGTGGGAGGGAGCTGAAGGTCGGGGAGGCCCGGAGACGGGATCCAGGGGGTCTGCACTGTAACAGGAAAGGCCACACGAATTCCCCCACCGCCAGGGGAGAACCGCTGCCTTCCTGATCCAAGGACGGACTGGGGACTCAGAGCCCATGGGTGGCTGAGAGTGGGCAGAGGAGCAGGCTGGGTTGAGAAGGAGGTAGGATTCTCCACAGAGGTAGGATGCTTCCTGCAGAAGAATGCCAAGATCTGAAGTCAGCCCAACAGTCAAGGTCAGCGTGGGCCCTGACTCCAGCCAAGTGGGGCCGTCGCTTCATCTGCAGTCACCGTGGGCAGGCGCTTCCCTCAGATGCAGCTGAGTGCTGTGTGCTCCATGCTGCTCCGACAGCCCAGCAACCCCGAGCCGGCTAAGCGAAACCCCTCTGCCATCTGACTTGGGGAGTAACGCCTTATTCTCAGCTTTAGGGAAGTCTCCCTGGGGTCCCATATGCCATAAAACCACTGTGTTAAGAGAAACTGTAAAATTTGTCTGAAACCCCCAAGAGGCATCTTTTCAGGAATGTGGAGCCTCCTGGAATCAAAGGCCCGAATGAGACCTCTTTGGGGGCAAGGTGCATGAGAGCCAACTCACGCACAAACTGCCCAGAACACCGATCAGGTCAGGCCCCCCGGGGCCAGCTCCAGGTCTGGCAGCTGCCACAGCCTCACGTGCAGCTTTTCTTCTGCCGATGAGAACAAGCCACAGGCTGTCGCTGCCCTATGAAGGTGGCTGAATGGTGCTCCCACGAGCATCTTGACAGCCTGGGAGGCGGCTCTCTGCCCACTGCCGAAGGAGCTGCTGTCTAGAGCCAGACTTTCTTCTGGGAAAGAGCAGAAGGCACCCTCAGGGCTTGGCAGTGGGCCACGCAGGCCCCTGTGCATTCTAGTTTAGGACGTTTCCAGTCCTGCCGGCCTTGCTCTTAGGAGCTGCTGGCTGACTAGTGATAGAAGTGGCAGGGAACGAGTTAACCTCGGGAGTCAGGTCCTTGTTGAGCACCGAGACCTAATAAAGAACACAGGGTACCTGAGCCCAACTCAAATCATGAGTGTTGTGTGTCTGGATGGCACAGCATGAGTCAAAGCAGCCTCATGGAAGCCGAAGGTCCATGTAAGAATAACCACAGTCGCAACGGCAGCCACTTCTGCAGCATGGTGCTCACTGTGTCAGGCACGGCTGGGCTTCACCCGGATGCCCTCCCGGATGCTCTCAATAACCTTGTAAGTGGGAAGCAGTATTAGTATCCGCATTTTGCAGGTGAGGAAACTCAGGCCATGGAGGTGAAGTTCTTTGTCCAGGCTCACACAGCCAGTCCAGGGGGGCTGTACAGCCCGAGTCCGTGCTGTCAGCTCCAGCCCACAGGCAGAAAGAGAGCCACCAGCCCCGAGCCTCTCAGCTCCTGGGTGCAACCTCCATCACTCCTCATCCGCTGGGGTTGGCAGTCTGTGGGCAGCTTCGTGTACGCTACCCAAGGTCTGCGACGACTCTACGAGGAAGGGACTGCCCCTGTTTTAGAGGAACAAACTCCGGGCGTGGAGATTTGAAGCAACCTGCCCAAAGTTGTGTCACTGGGTAATGGCAGAAGTGGGGTCTGAATCTGGGTTTTTCTACTTCAGAGCTTGTGCCCTTTCTACCACTTCAGGCTCTTTCTTTAAAAATCCCTCATGAAAACATTCATGACAAAGAAGGGTTCTGTGGGACAGTCATCCCATTTCCCGGTCGAAGTCCATCTAAGCTTGTTGATCTGGCTTCAACAGATCCTGTACTCTGAATAATCTTGTACAAGGGCTCTGCTTGGTCTCTGTCCACATGACGGATACTCTCTATGAGGGAAGAACCTGATTGAAATCTGTTTGCTTGGAGACTGAGACAGGAGCCGAGCATCTGTCCTCACATTGAAGGCAATTACCCTCCAACTCCCAGCTTTACAAACATCCCAGACACCCTCCCCCGAATTGCTTAAACTTGCCAAAGCACCTTCCAAAATTCACACAAAACAGACCCAGTTTTGAGAAGGAGAAAGGTGGGCTAGTGGGCCTGATAAGCCCTTCTTTCCCCAATGGGTATCAAAGCCTTTCTTTTCACTTGCTAATTCACAGCCCGAGAGTGGTGTCAGCTGTTTCATCTCCAGCCCCAGCAGCCTGGGAACTGGATTTCTGGAAATCCACTCATTTGCACATGTCGGGGAGGCCTCGGGATGTTTGTTATAATGGGTAAAGAAGCCAGACCGCCTGCCCAGATGGTCTCTGGCAAGAGCGCTGGGCTTTCCATCTGGGGCCTTCAGGCCACACAGCCAAGTCACATGGGGGTCATGGGCCTCAGTTTTTCAAGTGACCAACGTCAAACCCCAAAGGGCTGATTACCCTGACACTGCTTACGGGGTGTTTTTCTATGGAGGAGGCTCCTAGGGCTCTGTGGGGACAGAAAAACCTTCACCTGGGGCTCCCCAAATCACCAGGCCCTGTGACAATTTCCTCTCCCAGGCTGAGCAGATGAAGACAGTAAATCTTCCCAGATTTCACCCAATGAATAATTTTCAGGAAAAGCAGAGGGCCAAGGAACTTGTCTTTCTTGGGGCGAGTTACCCCCTGCCCCGGGTCAGGAACCAGAGGGGCCCAGCGGAAGCCCCCGCCAGCTCGGAGTCAGCCAGAGGAGCAAGGACGGCCACGTCAGTCTTGGCCCGAAGCCTTCGTCTGTCCCTGGCCACAACGCTGTTTGAGGTTTGTTTTCTCTTCTTTCCCTCAATATATATTTTTTGATAAATTAGCAAAAGCTTCTTCATTGCTGAAAGGCTCAAAGCATTTTTCAAGAACTGGCAGCCACCCCGTGCCTTATGAATCCATTAATTAAGATGCTGGCAAACAGCCACTCCACACATGCTGACATCCAGCCGTGTTAGGTAATGAGGTTTTAGTCTCCTGACCCCCAGCAAGTGGAGCAGAGCCAGACACAGGCTGCCGCGAGAAACCACCTGCCCACTGGCGACCTGTCGCTTGCGCCTGGCAGCAGGTGAGGCTCATTTAATGGTCAGCGGCCCTTGAACAGTGTCCGCATGCTGGGAGCCCTTCTCCCAGCCCCTGGCCGCGCGGCTCCCCATCAAAGCACCATCCAACCACCTGCTCCACCGTGGCCTAACCTCTGACCTGCGAACCACTCAACCGGGCCCACATGTCAGAGATGGGGGTTCAAGTGCCTCCTCCAGCCACTCAAGCCAATTCAGGAAATATTTATTGACAGTCCACTAAGCTGCTTCTATCCCTTGTCTCAGGAAATTGGTAGGCTCCCCTCAGCTTTGTGCACAGTTTGCTCCAGAACGGAGACCATCTTCATCCACACTTACTGCTTCTGCCCCTCCCTCCCCTCAGGGAGCTTACAGCAGGGGCTGACAGTAAACAAATAATTACCAGGGTCAAGGTTCCTTCCCTCTTGATGCTCATTGTCTAGGTCATTTTCTCCTCTCAACCTACCACCTCTCTGCAATCATCACTGATCCCGGCCTCTTTTTCTGGTAAGGATGCCAGTGAATTTTAAATGGAATTTTAGGATTCCATTAATCTGTCTTCCCTATAGCATATACTATTACTTGGCTAACACAATGATTCCCAAACCCTCCTCCTTTACCTGCCTCCACTAGAGAAGTAAGAAAAGCTCAGCAGATGCCTTCCCAGCCTCATTACAGCTAGGGCAGGTCATGACCCAGTTCTGACCAATGAGATGTTCCAAAAGTCAGCTGGGAGACTCCTGGGAGGGCTTATACTTTGCTTAGAAAAGGGACAAAGAGTGTTGGAGTTTCTTTCTCCGTCTTCCTCATTTAGAGTTGGACGTGATGGCTGGAATGATGGCAGCTATCTTGTCACTAAGAGGAAGCGCCTAAAAGAATGCAGAAATACCAGCTCTGACATAGCTGAGCTTTTGAACCCATGCCAGTAGCCACCAAGCTCCAAATTTCTCGTTATGGGGGGAAAAGTATACTCCTATTTACTTGGGTCACTGAGGTCAGTCTACTGTAACCTGTAGCCAAAAGCTTTCCAAACTGATAGATTTTTCTACTAGGAAACAGATCCAACCAAATACCCCCTTTAAGATACTAGCTAAGACACTGCACATCTGTTAACATAAGACAATTGGCTGTTGAAACATCTAAAGACACCAAGTTGAACAGTCCAGCTCCGAAAGAAAAGCACAATGACCAAGTAACAGCTCCTTACTATCAAAGATTAAAAAAACATAGCTCGCTTTTCCATCAGCCCAAAGCCTGTCACTTTAGACTGAAATGCAAGCCTTCCCTCAGCCAGAATCCTCCTATCAGTTTAGACTGAAATACAACCTGTCCCTCCTCCTCCACATTAAAAACAGTACCAGAGCTGGTGATTTCTCATCTGAGTTTTATAATTCTCTCTTGCTATTCAGAATTTACTCTCAGAAGCTAAAACTCAGAGCCAGTTTTTTCTAACTCTGAGATCTCACAAGGTAGCAAATGACTCGGATAAAAAGGTCTTAGGAGGAGCCACGAGTGGGGGAAGCTGGGAGTTGCCTTGGTGGTCCGGGGAGGTGACTGCCCAGTACAGCTGGCCGGAGCCAGCCCTCGGGATAAGGATAAGTGCCGCCTGCTCGGTAATTGCTTCATTACAACAAGTGGAGACTGTTTGCAGGTGCTGAGATCACTCACTTGTGGGGGTTTTATTGTACTCGTCAGATTAACAAACATTTTTGATTAAATCCCCACTTCATTGGCTCTAAGCACACTTTTAATGAGGACAGTATCTACTGCTACTGAGCATGAGTGCACATTCAATACTCAGATGCCAAGCTTTTTTAAGGTGCAGTTACAGATCTCAAATCTTAGAATAACCAAGCAAAAAGTAACCTTAGAGATCAAGATGGCAAATGTAAACATCTATATTGGTACTGATAGGTTTAAAAAAAAAAAAGGCAAATATGACCAGGCGTTAGGAGCATGGCCCACCAAATTCAAAAGACTTTTAAATCCCGTGTCAGCCAAACAAAAGACATCTGTGGTCTGTATTTGGCCCATAGTCAGTGAGTCTGTAACCCCTGGTGATATTCAAGTCCTTCATGTTACAGATGGGGAAACTAAAGTCCAAACGAGGGGATTGACTTAGCCACGACAGAAAGATGCAAAAGAATTACAACGGCTGCTAATAAGAACAAGCACTGTTTGTTGATTATTCACCATGCCAGGCACATCCTAGACACTTTATATATATATAGTCTCATTTAATCCTCAAAACCGCACTGTGAGGTAAATTGCAATCTACTAAAACACACTAGCTCCTTCTTCCATAGCAGTGGAGCTGTAGTTGGGTATGTGGTCTCCTAGCTAACTGAATGCATTTCCCAGCCACCCGCTGCAGTGAGGTGAGGCTTCCCATCTTGGCCAATGGAAAGTGGGCACTTTGAGCCCAGGACTCTTAAGACAGTGGGTGTGCTCCCTTCACTCTCTCTTTTCCCTTGCCAGTGGACACATCAATGGGGTCTAGCCTAGTTTCATTCATGAGGTGACAACAAGGTCCCCTAGGAAGGCAGAGCCACCGATGGAAGGAATATGGCAGAACCACTACTGTCCTGGGCACTCTAGACCAGGGATTGGCAAACTATGGCCTGTGGGTCAAATTTGGTCCACCCCATTTTATAAATGAAGTTTTATTGGAACACAGACACACTCATTAATTTACCCACTGTCAATGGCTGCTTTTGTGCTAAGACAACCTATCTAAGTATAGTTGAGTCCCGTTACTTGTGGTAGTTATGTTCTATAAAGTTGCCACCAACAATGAATTAGCAAATACTGAACCAGGTTAGGTTCCTGTGAGCTCTATACAACATTATTATCAAGTGATCAACACAACGCCTTGTTTTATATGTTTGTATTTAAAGAGAACTAATTTAATATATATTCTTGATTCATTAACATTGAACTCGCAGCCAACAGCACCATAACGCAGGCCTGAGCAGCTAATCTAACATACATATCTTCTCTGTAAGGCATATACAGCCTTCTTGCACTTTGGAAATCCAGACAACACTTTAGAATACTGTATAGCAGTACTCTTGAGGGCCATTTTAAACAGCAAAATCACCAACAAAAAGCACAAAATTGCAAAAAAATGTGGCATTGAATAGATCACAAAAATGACACTTGTTTACCATATAAGAACTGAAATAAGAAGGCAGAGCACTGCCTTGTTCAACCTTAGCTGGATGCGTGAGCCTCAGGTGACTAAAATTTTTCACCGCTTTGAGTTTGTAATGAATTAGCACACAAGTACTATTGCGAGTATTGATTTTGGGGTTACAAATACATTTCAGCAAGTAGGTAAATTCACAAATATAGACTCCATGAATAATGAGGATCAACTGTAGTTGCAACAGAAACCATACAGTCCACAAAGCCTGAAATATTTACTATGTGACCCTTTTACAGGCAACATCTGCCAATCCCTGCTCTAGCTATTAGAAGAAAAAGAACCTTTCTTGTTCTTGAAGCCACTGACTTTTGGGGTTTCTGTTATAGCAGCTTATCATGTCCTAATACGGACTACGAAGTCTACGAGTATTCTCTTCCCACTACATAAGTGCCATCTCATTTTACCATCTATATTCTCTTTTAAGAAATTCATATTTCTATCAACGTTTTTTTCCTACAAAGTAGGCCAATATTTCTCAAAACGTCCTGCATCAGCACAAGTGTATGTAGCTTGTTAGAAGATGCAAATTCTTTGTTAAAAATGCACACCCAAATCCTACTGAATTCCTCGGGGTGGGTGAGAATTCAACTCTCCATTTGTAACAAGCTCTACAAGTGATCCTTAATGTGTTCTTAAGTTTGAGAACCACTGAACTGGTAGTAAGCTCAAAAAGACTATTACCCTATATGTCTCTTACTACCCCTGGGAGGGTGTCTGAGGGAACTGTAACACAGGGGAAACAAGATGCACTAGAAGTCAAATCACTTGTGCTCGATTTTCAGCAACTCCACTGCTTCAACCTGGGCTCTCTACTCGAAACCTCAGTTTCCTCATCTGGAAAAACCTCACAGGCTTATACCGTGTTTTCCCGAAAAATAAGACCTAACTGGAAAAATAAGCCCGAACATGATTTTTCAGGATGACATCCCCTGAACATAAGCCCTAATGCGTCTTTTGGAGCAAACCTTAATATGAGACCCGGTCTTATTTTGGGGGACACATGGTAGTGAGGATGAACTGAAAATGCAAATGAAGTAGCAGTTGCTCAATATGCATCAACTTTCTTTCCCTTCTATATGCAGCAAATTATTTTTAAGCTCTTTGGGAACACCACCATGTCAGAATTCTCTACAAATTCCCTCAGGTTCCCAAAGTAATTTTCAAGCTACAAGCTTCAGTTCCCCAAAGGAAACTTTTCCCATCTCAGCGGATATTTAAGCCACTAGTGATATACTGAACAGTATGGGCTCCATCACCTTTGGGGTACCCACCCTTTTTGGGTTCTCTTCATTTAACGTCTCCCTTCAGGGCATCCTTATTTCCGCGTCCCGTCCTCTTTGGGGGTCCGGTTCACCTTCATGTCTCTTCTCCTCTGGAGGTCCCCTCACCTCCGGTTCCCACCTCTGGCGCCCCCTCGGGATCTCCAACCTTCGGTTCCTCCATCGTGCCCCACAACTCCAGATACCCCATCCGGCCCTCTCACAAGCCCCACGTCTCCCAAACCCGCATCGCCCTTCATTCCTCACTTTGGCCCCTCCTCCAACCTGCAGCCAGCCCGACACACTACCACGCGGCCGGGAGAAAGCAACAACAATATAGCCCACCCCCACTTCTCCCCTCACCTCTAGAGCGACACCCAGATTCTCCCGCTTCTTTTTAGTCATGTTAATTGCCGGGATCCCCCAGTCATTATTGGACGCGCCCATTGGTGGCAACACGCATGCGCAAACACTCGTGCTTCTCCCTCATTGGCCTTCACGGCAGCAGGAGGTGGGGCTACTGGAGGTAGCCATCTTGTTGAGGGGCGTGGCCAACTTGGCGCAGCCATGTTTATGAGGGGCATCTTCTAGTTTGAGGCCTCAGCCTAGGGTGGGGAGAGGGTAGATAACTAGGTGATCCCAGGAATAACAATGGCCCGCTCAGGGGTAGAGCTGCCCCTTTCCTTTCTAAGTCAAAGGCACTTGACAACACTGAGAGATACATTTTTTTTTACCCCATCTTCTTTGCCCTTCATCCTTTTAGTGACTACCGTACTACCCACTTTGAGGCCTACCTGCAACCCCGATTCAAATTCTGTCCAACCGTCAAGGCCCATCCTGAAAGCACTGCTGCTCCGGGAAGCCCCATCTTGAGTCCCTTAGCCTTTTGGGATCTGATAGTGACCTGTTGTTATTCCTCTTTGTCTTGCGTTCTTACTCATTTTTCCTGTTTTATTGTAAGAACAGCCTACAAACATCACAGAAAACAAATGAAAAGCAGCATCCTTCACCTTACCACTTTTAACACTGTTTCTGTTTTTGTTTCTCTATTCCCTTTCAGGCTTGCTCTCATTTTTTTTTTCCCCCTTCTGCCGCCTCCCCCCGCCCTCCCACTCTGGTTCACACCATTGTTTCTCAGTCTAGTTGTGTAGGACACACTTCCCTGGCCCATGCCGGTATTAAGAGGCTTGCTGTGCCCCTGGCTGAAGCAATCGGTCCTCCGCTCACAGCAGCTCATGGTGGCTCACGCTGGCTGCCAGCCACTCACGCTGGCCACCAGCAGCTCCTGGCAGCACATGGTAGCTCGTAGCAACACAGCAGCACACTGCAGCTAGGGCAGCTCTGGCAGCTCAGGCCGGCCCCTGCCGCTCACGCCCCTGCTGCTCACGGGCAGCCCAGCTCCAGGGAGAGCCGTTGTTCACAATCTTACCTGTAGAGGGCGCAGCTCCCTGGCCCATGTGGGAATCCAATAGGCGAACTCAGCCTTAGGAGCACCGTGCTCCAACTACCTGAGCCACGGGGACCGCGCTCAGATGTTTCATACTGTTGTAATCCTAGACTCAGGCACTTTCGAATATTTTGACTGTGACCTCATGATTAAAAAAATGTTATTATGTAACATGGGCAGTTACCCATATAACTGAAAGTAAAGTTTCCTGATAAGTTACCACTTGTGATATTTTCTATTCTAGCCTATTTCATTAAAAAAGACTTGGTTTCAGGAGACCTTTTAAGTTTATTTCATGACTCATTAACGGATGTTGAACTGCAGTTTGAAAAACACTGTCATAGACATTTCCCCATGTCTTTGAAATCATCATTTGTGATGGCGGTATATGTCACCAAGTAAATATATCCCATTCTTGTATTAGATATTATTTTATTGGACACTACCTCCAAATAATGCTAAAGCAAACATCTGTGCATACACAGCTCTGCCCTTCTGAATTCTTTCAGATAAATTCACACAAGTGGAATTATTGGGTCAAAGAGTCTGAGACTAGAATCAAAGCTCCTTATTTTCTGACCAGTTATCTCTCTGTTGGAGCCTGTGTTTCTGAGTGTGAATAATAACCCCGACTCAGTGGGGAAAAAATGTTTTCAGATATGTATTCTCTTCTTGATAGAGTCATTGAATGATGGAGCTGGAGGGGACCTGAGATAGCATCTCGCCTGGCTGCCTGACTGAGGCCCACAGAGGAAAAGTGTAGTAAATTCTGTCTGAACAGTAAGCAGGCTGTTGAGCAATTGTGTGGTGCAGTTCTCAGCTTAACACCCAGCACAGGAAAAACTTATTCAAGAACATTGTCCATCAACTGTCAATCAACAGCATTTATTGTCAGAACACACTCTTCACAGCATTGGTTCCAATCCCAGAAAAACCAGACTGTGCTTCCCAATTATCACAGGCATGGGCTCAGGGGAGGTGAGAAAAGGAGGAAAAACACTGTGTTCTTTTAGAAGTGGTTCCTTCTGCGCTTGTTTGGCACCAAGAAAAAGCTACGGATATCTGGGTGTGCTTCATGTCAGTCCCTTGACTCTCTTCCCCATCCTCTGTGAAATAGTGGGCAAGCTGTCATCCTTCTCCCTGAAGAGCCTCCAATTTTCCAAACCAAACCTTGTTCCATGGTCTGATGATAGGACCAATACTTGAAATTGGGCTGGAATGAGAGCCTATGTGGGTTGTAGTGACAGGGGGGTCTTTTGGGGTGTGACTGACCTGGACTCCAATCCTAGCTCTGCCACTTAGCAGCGGTGTGATTGGGGGCAAGGTACTTAAGTATGCTGAGGCTCCGTTTCCATGTCCGTAAAACAAGCTGGTCATGCCAGGCTTACAGCGTCATTGTGAGAATTACTACTAATTGGCCAGTGCTGTGGCTTGTGAATAACCAGGAGAGACTCACTGGGACTGATGCTGCAAGTTTTTCATTATAGGGCTTCACTTAACAATAGTTGCCATTTGTGTTTTTGGTTATTGTTTTGATAATTGGTTTCTATCAGCTTTGACACTATTGTAAAGTATCTGTAGTTAGGGGCAAATACTTGGGTTGTTTCCTGCTATCAAGGGTGCGTAGTTCACTGCAAAAGACAGCCTCCAACATACACAAGAGTTTCTCACTAGAGAAGAGACTCGCTCTCCACATTTATTCATCCTTCCTGCTGAGACTGTCAATCACAGGTTTCATGTGCCCAGACATTACAGAAAGTGCTGACCTGGTGGTGCTGGGGAAGCTGAAAGAGCCCCCAGGTAACCCGCTGAGGTCCTTTTATCCCCCTGGTTCATACAAGGACTAGCTTTGATTCCCACGGGGACTGTTAGCTGAGCCTACTGCAGCTTGGCTGGGCTTTGTGCTGGAAGTTCTGCCCACACACAGATGGATTACTGTGGGCCAGCTGCCTGTCTGCCTGTCTGTCTGTCTTTGTCCTCTAGTAAGCTATGGTTCTGAACTGTCTATTTGGGACTTTTAGAGCAAAGTATTTAAAGGAAATAGAGCACTGCAGACAGGAGAACTGGGTTCATTCCTGGCTAGGCCAGGTTCGCACTGCTTGACCTTGGACAGGTCACCCTCCTTTTTGGTTCTCAATTTCCTTGTCTGCGAAATGGGCACAGGGGAGAGAACTAGACAACTTAGACACCCTAGGATTCTGTTTTTAATGACCTGGTTATTATAAAGTACCCAGACATAAGGCACCCTTTTTGGCTGTAATGTAGACATATAAAATAAGAACCAATCATTACTCTCAAGATATCTTCAATCTAGTTAGAGAGACAGAGTGACAACATGAAATAGTGAACCCCAGACATCATATAATTAAATGCCAGCTGTCTGGTACTTACTGTTGATGAATTAGGAGCTCAGAAGAAAAGAGAATGCTGTGGGTATCGGGGGCAGGTTTATCGAGGCTATAGGTCCTGGAGAATAGATGAGATTGGATTAGGTGACGATCAGGGAGAGGGTACTCCAGGTGGGAACGCAAGGGGCTTCCTGTGCCGACGGGGGGTGCCCTTTCCAACCAGCACTGTACAGGCTGCCCACAGCCCTGACTTATTTGTCATGGAGCCTTGAGTCAATTCTTCTATCCCTTGTCCCATCCTGGGCTTGCCTGACCTGCCACTGCTGCCCCGAGGGCACCTTCTCAGAGCAGGTGTGTGGGAGGGAGTGGAATCATTCACAGTCAGAGACATTTCAGGCAGGAAATGAATTCCGATGTGGTTCAAAATATAGTGGAGGCTGATTTGTGTTTGAATTTTATTCCAGGACAGCAGATTATAGCCCAAGTTCTGAGGCAAAGGCAGTGACTTTATGGCCTGCTTGGATCAGTTTTATGTCTTAGTGATTTTTATGTTTCAGCTTAGCCAAAATGTTTGAACTTTTTTGTCCCATACTTCACTGGGGAACTCATGTAGCACTCCTTATAGCCAACCATTTTACCATAAAAAGACAAGAAAGCAGAAGAGATGATAGAGATACTTTTGTTTGCTATTTAACTGGTATCTAGTTTTTAGCTAAATGAAATAAAATCATAAATAGGTGATGAATCTACATGAAACTCTGAAGTGGATGCCAGATGACATTGTGAAAAAAAAGGACAGTGATCTAATTATTGTTGGATAGACATATTCATATTTTGATATCCATAATATCTTCTTTTTTTAATTTTATTTTTTAAATTTATTGGGGTGATAATTGTTAGTAAAATTACATAGATTTCAGGTGTGCAATTCTGTATCACATCATCCATAAGTTACACTGTGTGTTCACCACCCAGAGTCAGTTCCCCTTCATAATATCTTCTTGATGAAAAGAAAATTCTCTCAGACATTAGACGATGTGGCCTTTTCTGATATGCTGATGTGTTTTCACCTTACGGCTAACAGGATCTTTTGTAACTGATCATGCTTCCCACTTTTTTATTCATCAGAAAGCTCAGTTCTGAACTTGCTCAGGAATTTTGGGCATAGATTTCCATATGCTAGCGTTTTCCCTGGCTTTATTTTTATTTTTCTAGCCTTGCTTTTCCTTTGCTCTATCACTTTATCTATTTTTATCCCATTATATTGTGTGCATTTTGGTGAACTACCTCAAATCCCTTTTTGGAATACAAAGAGGAAAACGATAAATCAATAAATACATTCTGTGTTTGTAAATATGGCACTTTGTTCTTCCTAGAGCAATTTTTGCATCCATTAGCTCTGTGGGTCCTCACACAGCTCTGTAAGGAAAGTCAACAGGCTCAATCCCCACCCCCCATATTGCAGACAAGGAAGCTGAGATACAGCCGTGAATGAAGTGGCTTGCAGAAGAGGACATATCCCTCCATTGACATAGACCACCTGAGCCCCTCTGAAGAAGGAGACAGGAATATGAAACCAGCAGCCCATTAGGTGACTTTTTATTAGTAGGAAGAGGAAACCAAGGTTGGGGTCACCAAATGGAGAGGACACAAATTGGAGTGACCACTGGCTTCAGAGTTTCCCCCAGAGTCCATATCTGTGTTGCCATCTCCATCTCCTACCCCCCTTTTCTGATAATAAACCCACTCCCACTGGTCACATAGATAGGTGGCACAACACCCAAGCTGGGCAGCCAATCACAGAACCACATGCTGCTGGCCATGGTGATTGGTTCAGATGGCAGGACATATGACCTGAGATGGGCCATTAGGAGTTCTTCACTGAGATTTTTAATCTCCAGCTGGGAAATGAAATCTCATTTCAGCTCTAGTTGTAGAGCTCTTGGGATATGATCCTAGAACTGCTAATAGTTGTGCTCCCATGAGGAGTTGCTCCTGTGGGATATGAAAGAAGGCAGCAGCTATGACCAGTGTGAGAGTGCCCTGAGGATATTTGGAGCTCAGTTGCTTCACCCTTGCCCGTCCCAGGATGGAGGCTAATAAGTCCCCTTTTATGAGTTAGTTTGAGCTGAGTTTCTTCCACTGATAGTATAGTTTTTAGACTGATTTTTCCCCCAAAGGGAATAAACCCTGAAATGCTGCTTCTTTGGAGTCAAAATTTTGGTTTTGTAGGTCCACAAGTCTGTAACCTCAATGTTTAGTTTATCCGAGGGAGATTAGGTCCTAGGAAATAATAATAATAATAACTACCACCACATTCTCATGTGTCTGTCTATAGCTGGGCCATAAACAAAGGCACTAGAGCTTAGTGGTTCAGAGTGTGGCACCTGGCTCTGTTGCTCATCAACTGGGTGACCTTAGGCAAGTCACTTAACCTCTGAGCCTCAGTTTGCTCATCTGTAAAATGGAAATAATAATAGTAGATACCTCATAAAATTTTTGTGAGGGTTATACAAAATTAAAATCCTGGCTAGCACACCACAAAGGTAACTTAATTATTTAGGTTAAACACTGCTATGAATGATGCAGAACAAATATTTTCATACCTGTTTGCCCAATGATGTTCAGAGGGGTTAAGTGACCCACCCACATCACATAATAAGTGAAACAGTCTGGGTTCTAGACATTGGAGTCAAATCCAGGGTCTTCTCCTCTGGACCATGTATACCAAATGCTACCATGCTGGCTATTGTTAGGAAGCCAGTTTAATAGCTTATAAAGGGTACTATTCCTTCAGAGACAGAGTCCATTAGAGAAGCCAAATTCCATCCAGAAAGCCTGCTTGGTGAGGACAGAGAATTGGCACTGGGGAGATGTTCTGAGAAAAGACTGCTTAAATTGGCATTCCTGGGTACCTCCAGCCAGTGTCTATCTATCCTCTTGTCTCTCTTCTTCCTCACTGTCAGCTCCCAGCACCCACACATCTCACATGTGAGAATTCTAGAAGACCAACTATCAGAATCAGACGGTGATATAGAAATTGCTCGAGTCCACACATTTATTCAACCAACAATTGTTACACATCTACTATGTGCCAGGCGTAGTACATATAACAAGTAAACAAGATACAGATCAACTCTCTCATTTTACAAACAACAACATTGAGTCCCAGGAAGGAAGATGGCTTCTCTAAGGTCTACAGTGAATGACTAACTTTGTTAGACACCTTCTAGAGACATACGCATAGCTTACAATGGCCCCTCTTTTCCTGAGGTTTATGTAATCTCACACTGCTGATTGGACTGGAGGAAAGGCACTGAAGCTACTAGGCCAATCAGATTTCTTCACCCAGGAATTTGACTCTGGAAAGAGATACTGGTTTTAGCCCAGAGAGAAAGGCACAAAATGAATGCAAGCTCCTATCAATGGTGTAATTCTTGGTTCAACCCCTGGGTGTCCCACCAGCACCACCCATCCCTGATAGTAAAGCTTTCCTCTTCATTTTGGGAGTTTTGAAGTTATTCATGTTTTATTTTCTTCTTACAACAAAAATAACCTAAACTAAGACTGTGGCTGAACTTGGATTAAAACCCAAGTCTCCTGGCTCCAGACCTGTTTTCTTTCCATCACACTGACTGGAGGCAGAGATGCCCTCTCAAGGCTCTCTCAAAACTCTGACCTGTGGGTATGACTTTGGATATACCGAACAAAACCACGCCATCCAAAAGCATTCTCAGTGTTTCAGGGGGGGAGTCTCTGGGAGGTGCTAGGTTCCTTGATCTCTAAAGTGATTTCCTTATGGTGTGTGTGATGTTTTCTAGAACAGCAGTGGACAATGGTGATTAAATGGTGATTAAAAGTTCAGACCCTGAAGCCAGACTGCCGGAGTTCAGACTAGTCCAGGTCCTCCACTTAACAGCTGTGCTCACTTTCCTCAGTCTCCTCCTCTGATATTTACCCCCATAGGGTTGTTGCCAGGCTCCAAATATGTATAAAGTGCTTAGAATAGTGTGAAACAAATGCTACCTATTGATTATTACCTGCTTTTTTTCAATTGCATTTGCCCACAAAACATTCCCAGACCCTTAGGATTTAGCTTTCACTCATTACTCTAGCTACTGCTAGTCTCCTGAGATCCACCTGGGTCTGACCACAGTTTAGCATAAAAACAAGTAGCATTCAAAGCCCAAGTTTGATACCCACATGAAAAGCAATCAGTCTCTGACCTTTCACACACACATATGTATGTATTGTATCTGTGAGGAGTTGTCTCAGCCTGTACACTCTCCTAGGGCAGGAGCTGACCAGCCTGATTAAAGTTTCTCATTAAACCTTCATTCAACAATTATTTACTGAGTGCCTACTATGTTCTGAGCTCTATGCTGGAGCTGGGGGACAGGGCTGCTCTGTTTGGTGACAGACTAAAAGATAAATACAATGCCATGTTCCCAGCACTGTGAGAGAAGCAAGCGTAGGGGAACTATGGACACGGTGAGAATGTGGATCTGCTTCAGACTGGGGCGTTAGGGAAGGAGGCTCACAGAAAGGGAAAGATGAGTAAGAGTTAGAGAGGCAGTGCAATTTCACACACATCATATCAACAGACATCTGACAAAGCCAAGTGTTGACAAGGACGTGGAACCACGGAAACTCTGATGCAATGCTGGTAGAGTGTAGATTGGTGCAAAACTTTGGAAAACAAATCAGCATTAACTAGAAAAGGTCAAGGTACACTGGTGCACCAGTTGACGTATTGCAAGCATGCCCTTTGTTGCAATACCAAAGAATTGGAAACAACTTATATGTCCATTGTATTAGTTAGTTAATGCTGCAGTAATGCTGTGTAACAAATAATTCTAAAAAGTCTCAGTGACTTACAATAACACTTATTTATTGCTCATAAGATTTCAGGTTAACTGGAGTGATTCTGCGCAGGTTCACTCTTCTCCATGTATCTCTCAATTGGGGACTCAGGATGAAGAGCCAAGAGCTTGCTGGGAACATACTCTTCTCATGACAGATGGCAGGACTGCAAGAGGCCAAAAGAAACCATACAAGTACATGTAAAACCTCTGTTTGCATGTATCACATTCTCTAGCATTCTGTTGGTTAAATTCCTTTAGGCCAAACCCAAAGTTAATGGGACAGGTATGTATTCTCCATCCACTTTACATGGAAAAGGGTATGAATGTGTAGTCCTATATGGTGGAGTAAAGAGTTGGGAACAATAATTCAATCAACTATATACATCAATAGAACAATAGATCGATAAATTGTATAGACATATGAGGTTTGACAATTAAGTTTGCAAACTTGTTGCAACGATGTTGCTAATCTTTTTTGCTATCAGACGGATTATTCATTATGAATTGGTACCAACTGGACAAAGAGTTACCCAAGTTTACTATTTGGAAATGCTGAAAGCACTGTGTGAAACAGTTAGACGACTTGAACTTTGCGCTGACAATTCATGGCTCTTGCATCACGACAATGCGCCAGCTCACACAGCACTGTCTGTGAGGGATTTTAGCCAGTAAACAAATAACTGTATTGGAACACCCTCCCTACTTACCTGATCTGGCCCCCAATGACTTCTTTCTTTACCTGAAGATAAAGGAAATATTAAAAGGAAGACATATTGACTGGGTAATATGACGACAGCTCTGACAGCCATTCCAGAAAGAGTTCCAAAATTGCTTTTCAGGGTGGACTAGGCGCTGGTGTCAGTGCATAGCTTCCCAAGAGGAGTACTTCAAAGGTGGCCATAGTGATATTCAGCAATGAGGTATGTAGCACTTTTTCTAGGATGAGTTCGCAAACTTAATTGTCAGACCTGTACAATGAAACATTATACAGCAATGATGGTCTAAAGCAGGAGTCAATAAACTATGGCCCACAGGGCAAATCCAGCTTGCTGCCCGTTTTGTAACTGAAGTTGTACTGGAACATAGCCATGTTTACTCATTTATGTATCATCTATACCTGCTTTCACACTGTAATGACAGAGCTGAGTAGTTGCAATGGACTGTTGGGCCGACAAAGTTTAAAGTATTTAATGTCTGTCCCTTCCAGAAAAGTTTGCTGACCTCTGATCTAAAGCTACACGCATCAACATGAGTAAGTCTCACAAACATAATGTTGTATGAAAGAACAAGTGGCAGAGGAATGTAAGCCACATATTATTTCCCTAAAGTTTCAAAACATTCATAAGATTCAACACAATACAATATATTGCTTAACTATCCAAACCGAAGCTGTATAGTGAACATCAGGATAAAAAGAAGGGTAGTGATTATCCCAATAATGGAGGACAGGGCTGTGACTGGGGACAGGTGCCGGGGCATTCTACTGCAGTGGTATTGTTTTATTTCTTAGGTTGAGTGATGGTGGTAATTCAAGGGTGCACTGTTATTTATACATTTTATATAGGTCCTAAATATTTCATAATAGAAAGAAAAATGAGTTAGGGGAGCACAGGAGATGGGTGAAGAGTGTTATAGGCCCAGGACCCAGGAGGCAGAGATGACAGTATGGGGAAGATTCGAATGACTGACGCATGAAATGCATGGGGAACGGGAGAAAACGGGGAGCGGAGGCGGGGAAGGCAGGTTGGGGACTCTAGATTTTTCTAAGGAGTTTGACTTGTTACCCAGGCAGAAGGGAGCTCTTGGGCAGTTCTGAGCTTAAATAGTACCATGATCAGATTTGTGTTTTAGAAGTATCAGCCTGGTGGCAGTGCGGAGGACGGTGAGACGCAGAGCTGTAACGACACCTCCTTACATTTTGCGCCCTAGGTGCCTCCCTCACCTCACTCTACTCCCAGCCCTGGTCTGGAAGAAAGTGAAACTGGAGGCAGGGACCAGGTTAAGAGGCTGTGGCAGTGGTTCAGGCCTGAGCCAAAGCAGTCACCGTGGGGATGGAAAGGAGGTGACATTTTGAAGAGCTATGAAGGAGGGGATTTCAAAAGGGATGTGGAGAGTACCTGAGGGGGAGAGTCCAAGAAGCCACCCACATTTCTACCTTGGACCATAGGATGGTGTGGCCATTTGCTGGGACAGAAAAGCCAGGCGGAGGCTTCTCTGGGGTAGGGTTTCTACTGGTTATCGAGACACATGGTGTGGTGTTTGAGAGCATGGGCTCCAGGACCTGTGTCTGTCACACAGAAAGCTCCCTCCTGGGCGATGGCCCTATGCCAGCCTCTGCCTTCTCCCTGGGTGACTCTGTCACCTGGAATTCTGACCTCTCCCGCACCCTTTAGCCACAGTCCCTGTCTCCTCCACCCTTTTTCCCCTTCTGGGAATCCCTAGCCCCTGAAACTGTTTGCCTTCCAGAGCTCTCGCTTGTTTCCTGTCTGTTTGTTGGCTCTCCACGCCAGCTATTTGCCTCCATCCCCTCCCTCGCTCCAGGGCAGCCCACAGGCTGGGCCTGAGGAGACGCTGGGTAAACCCTTAAGGAAAGGTCCTGTTATTTCAACAAGACACATTTAGAGACAAGCATTCCTTTTTGGTATTCCGTAAAATGGCACTTGCCCACCATCCTCCGTTTCATCTGGTGAGGAACATATGCTTTCACACGTGTCGTCACATTTACTCTTCCAAGAGCCCCACGAAGTGGGTGCTATTATTGCCACTTTCCAGATGAGGACACTGTGGCCCCAAGAAATGCAGGAAGCTGCCTAGAGCTACAGTTAGACAGAGGCAGAGACGGGCCTGAGGGGTTCTGAGTCTCCCCAGGGATGAGGGAGAGAGAACTCCCTTCCCTCTCCTGGTTTTCAGAGCCTTGAACACCAGAGGGAAGCCAGAACCTGACCTGCATTTTGCAGCGAGCCAAAGGCACGGGAGCCCTTCCTAACTGGCTTGCTGGAGGTACCCGCTTTTTAATCTAAGGCTTCCAGTCTCCCTCACCATGTCTCTTTGAGGTTATAAGGGATCAGAGAGAACGCTCCCCACTTCCCTCCTCCTTTCTGGATTCCTCTCCGTGGTGGGTGCCAGCCTCAGGCCTGCAGTTAGCCGGATCACTGCTCTGACATTCGACTTGGGCCTGGATCCAGCTCCCTCCTCCAGCCTCTGCCAATTTTGGAACACTCCCCAACGGTTGTGTGGAGCTGGGCTGAGGTTCTCTCCCAGGGCCTGGGGGCAAGGAGCCCTGTGGATGGAGGCAGGACCTTTCCAGAGCATCGGTCATTTCGGTGCTTGCCGGAAACCTTTTCTTGGTCCTTCCCCATCTGCATTCTACCTTTCAACACCTTGCTCCCCGGCCTAGAAGGCTGCCATTTCTGGAGGGCTCCAGTTGGGTTTGGGGAAAGGGAGAGGAATGAGGACAGGGAATTTGTTACCCCAGCTGCCCCCCTGCAAGGTCACCAGGGCTTGGCTGTGTCCCTTTACCCACAGTTACGCACTGTCAGGCAGCCCTCTCCACATTGCTGCTCTCTGGGGTTCCCCACTCTGGCCAGTCCTAGGGTGCTGCAGCACCTCCTGTGGGTTTCCATAAACCCTGCCTACGCCTTTGTAAACAAACGATTAAACTCTCCTCAGGTTATCCAGGGTGAAACGTCAGCTCCTTGCTCCCAGGCCTTGAACAGATGAGTACTGGCCACTTGAGAAAGAGCTGATTCCCCAGCGGAAATGGGGACCGAGGGAGCTGGCTCCATGAGCAGGAGGATGGGGCCACCACTACCTGGTCATGTCTCTGGGTTGGAGGAGCCCCTGGTGAGCCAGAAGTGGGACATCAGTCAACTCCCTGTCTTTCTAAATGCCTGCTGCTTCTAAGCTTGGTGGGGAGAGCAGATGCTGAAAACTGCTGCCTTTACTTCTCCCCCAAGAAGGGGATGACTGCCCTGATGGGTTCAGGTCCAGGCCACCGACGGAAACACCAATGGGCAACATACCACCGTGCAGTAAACAGTGAGCTCCAAATATTTTGATCACACACCCTTGTGGGGAAAACATTTTTGAGGATGTGCTTGTGTATCAGTCAGGGTCCCAGCAGGAAACAGATGTCACATTTAAATTAGGGTAAACCAAGGAGGCTTATTTACAAAGGACTCTTTATAAAGCTGTGGGTGTAGAGGAACAAGGGACAGTGCAGTAAGCAGAGCTGTGACCCGTCCTTGGTCCACAAGGGAGGGGAGGGAGTGGTTATCACAATTTGGAGGGAGAGAGCCAGTCTGTGGGGAGTTTCCCAGTAAGGGACCCAGCCACTTCAGGTGGCCCTGCAGGGAGCGAGCCATTGGAATAAATTCCCTGACTGCACTTTCCTTCTCCCAGCCCTCCCATTAGCCAAATCCTACCTGAACCCCCAGGGCAGGGAGCCTCAGCGAAGGGGGGAAAAGGGAGACCAGGGGATGAGCAGATCAAATATATGTTTATTTATTAATAAATTTTAAAGATGAACAACTGTGCTAACATATGTGTACTATAAAATCCACACAAAAAGGGAAATTGAAAAGGATGAGATAAAATAGAAGTGGCACCCCAATAGATTATGTCATGTCCCCTGGGGTCTCCCTGCTCTGATGAAGACTGTTAGAGTCCCTGAAGGAACATTCTGGATGACGGAAATTTTATCTTTACCTGCGTGGTGATTATACAAGTGTACACATATGTAAAAACTGATCAAGCTCTACACTGAAGATTGGTACATTTGACTGCATGTAAATCACACACACTTCTGGGCCCAGTTGGTTCCCACTTTCCTACCATTGCTCACCCACGTGGCTGGAGCAGCCTGTTGTTTCAGAGCGACTTCTCTCCCTGTATCCTCTTCTCTGCTTTCCCTCCCTGTCCCCACACTGCTGAGGTGGCTGTCCCAGGCACCTCCTCCCCTCCCCAAGCAGGCCCAGCCACCTTGTTCTCTCAGTAATAATGAGTCACACTTACTGTATTTTGCCGTGTATAACGCACACCCACGTTTTTTGGCCCAAACTTTCAGGGGGAAAAATCTTTAGTTTTTATTTTTTAATTCAAATTTTTATTTTTTTATATTTACGTACTTATTTTCTGTATTATAAAATAATTTTAGCATTTATTTTTTAACATATTATGATACAAGAAATTGTATGTGACAAATAATTACAAAACACAAGAACAGATACAAGGTACAAGAAATTTTATGTACCAGTAACAAATTTACGATATTTACGCATCATAGGTGGCCAAGAAGTCTTCGTTGTTGCAAGTTCGTCTTAAGTTCAACAAAACTGATTACCGTATTCCAGGATATTATTTTGCATATGGATATTGTTATTGATTTCTAGAGTTACACTTTTAACTCATAAGCATAAATAAAAGAATTACAAACATTTATATAGATACGGAATTAGCACTACCCATGTATAATGAGCATCCATATTTTCCCTTCACAAATTTGGGCAAAAAAGTACTCGTTATACACGGCAAAACAGTTATATAGCTCTTACTACGTGCTGGGAACTGCTCTAGGCACTTAATATGCGCTAACTCATTTCATCCCACAACAACTCTGAACATTGGTACTATTTCTCCTTTCATTTCAGATGAGGAAACTGACACAGAGAGTCGAAGAGACTCACCCAAGGCCACACAGTAGGGATAGGATTTGCCCCAGGGTTTGTGCTCTGACCCACAGCTATGCAGCCTCCCTTGGCTTCAGGAAGCAGACTCGGGCCTATCCCCAAATCTTAGAATGTTCATGAGTTTTTACATTGTTCTGTGGGCCAAGGGCAGGTCGTCAGAGGTTTTTCAGCACGTACCTTTCATGATCGGAATTCTACAAGTGTCCGGGGTGTTTGGGGCTGACATTTTCCCTACCTTCTGAGGAGTGTTTGCTGAGACCTGTAGCGGCTTAACGAGACCCCTCCCAAATGGCCGCAAAAGAAATGGTGCATCCAGGCTCATGAGCAGCACGAGCCGTGGGCAGCCAGACAGGGCGGCCCTTAAAAGGCCGGTTTCTCCGACTGCAGACGCCACTGGTGCCCACCCAGGAGAGAGCCACCTGCGTGGGCCTGGGCCTCGAGACAGCCTTGCGCTAGCAGGCCCTGGGCAGACCGAACTCTGTCACCTCACAAGACAGGTCACTTCCCCCCCAGCTTTACGGGAGCTGTTTTCTTGTCCTTTAACTCTGTTGGTATTGAAGTCTGGGCAGCCTGACAGCCCTGGCAGACAGCCCAGAGGCCAGCGCCCCAGGCAGACACTCTCTCTGCCTTATTATTCAGCCTCAGCGGCCTCATAGCGATTGGGTGGCATTTGTGAGCACAAAAGAAAAACACGGGCATTCGGGAGGCCCTTTCAGAAAAGGGCTCCGCAGGCCTCCTGGCTGAAGAGTCTCCTGAGGTCCGCTTGAGTCTATTTTCAGCCATCCAGGCCTGTCTGTTTGCATCCTGACCCTGGCCATTCGGCACTGCAGGGTGGGCCTCTGCTTGCCGGGTGGGGAGGGGGCTGGCACAAGACTTCTGCCAAGGCCTCCCTGCCTGGAGGACTTGGTGGTGGCTGCCCAGAGCTGGAGTTATGGTCTCCCCCAGGCTCAGGGGCCCTACTTGCTCGTTCTCTCTCAAATGGGGTGAGAGAATGGGCAAGTAGGGGTCAGTCCCCTGCCAGAGGCACCTGCCTCCACCTGGCCTACCTCTCCCCGCAGGCCCTCCTCGCCCCTGCACAGGCCCCACTGAGATGTGAACAGAAGCAGCTGTGCTGCTGCTGTGAGTGACTGCAAGTCAGCAATGAGGGGCCAACTCCCTTAATTTTTGCCTCTTGCGATTCAGGGCTCCTTTGTCACCTACATCGTCATCCGTTGTACCCACACGCAGCTCCTTCTGGCTGTACCCCACGTCCTGCTCTCAGCACGACACAGGGGACTGGAGTAAGTGAGGATGACAGATGACACTCAGGATGGAAAGGCCTTTTCCTCTACAACAGGCTCGTCCCCCTGTGGCTCTCTGTTGGCCCTGTCCCCAGCCTTGTTTCTAGTCTGGGAGAAACAAAGCCTTTGAAAATTCCACTCAGAAAGGTGCTCTGGTTCCCAGCATGCCTTGTGGCCCTCTGGTGTTGATTTGAAATCTGTTTGCCCGGGAGTCCCAGTTTGGCTCAGCAGACAGCAGTATTTGCTTATTAATTTGTTTATTGATTTACTGGGCTGTACTTGGGGCTTCTCCCGGGAAGAACTCCAGACAAGCAGGCTGCCCAGCCAGCATCCAGCCATCAGTCAGACTCAAGTTTGGACTTAAGATGCCACAAGGCCTGGAGTGGGCAGGCCTGGAGCCAGTGCAAAGCCCCGGAAGGACAGCGGGGCAGGGCACTGACGGACTGAGGCCAGTCGGTGAGGAAGTGGGGCGTCTGCAGTACCTCCAGGGACCGAGACACACGGCATGCTGTGGGAATGGCCCCCCCCCCCCCCGCACCCCGGCAGCCGTGCAATGTGGCATGGCCATGGCTGGAGGGAGAGAAACACACATCTCCATCTCACAAGAGGTTCTTCTCCAGCTCAGTGGCATTAAAGAGGCCCCAGAGGCAGGGGATGGAGGGGAACCGTCCAAGGTCTTTGGTGCCGAAGGTGGTCAGATTCATGTCTTAGGATGGCTTTTCCAAACGTGCCAGGACTGAGTAAGGCAAAGGCTGTTTCTAGCAATGATTTTCGCAGCTCTTGCATAATAATACTACGTTTTGAAAAACCTCTGAGGATGTCTGTGGCTTTGTTGCCTTTTCGAGGCATATGTTGACTACAGATTGTGGTAGTAGGATGGGAGGGGAGGGAGGAGAGGAGGGCGGTAAGGCAGAAGGAAGCAGTGTCTGAACAGAATTGTCATTGAGATAAAGATCTCTGACAGAGAGCTTATAACAGCAAGACAACTGTGAGAGTGGGCTTGGGGTTACACAGACCATCATTTATGAGCTGGGAAACCTCAGGCAAGTTACTTACCACCTCTGTGCTTCATCTCATCTCTAAAATGAGGGTGAGAGCGTCAACCTCATGGAATTGAGAGTACAAAAGAGACAATGTAAGAAAGGCACTAACATATAGATGGATGATCATCTCCCTCTCGTAGATACAAGATCAGAGATGTGATGTTTCCTGATGGGAAACTTACCCCTAAAATGGAAGACCATGTCTGCATGAATCTTGTGCCCCCTTTTACAGATGTGCCTTTCTCTGGCTGCCCTGGACTCCCCTGGGCCTTCTGGGAGCCCTTCTTTTCCCTTGTCCTTCAGGACCAAGATAAAAATTTGCTGGTATTGCTGTAAGTCATCCCAGCACTAATATGTGCCCACAGGGGGTGCCAGGTGTGTGTGTGTGTGTGGAGGGGTCCAGGGCGGGGAGTGAGGAAGGCTGAGCGTACCCTCCATGAGGCCCAAGCCCTGTGAGAGTGTGCAGGATCTCTGGGGGGCACACGGCTGAGGAGTCCCACTGCCTCCAATCCTAGCCCAACTATTCACTACTGTGCAGCTCGTTGCAAGTGTTTTAACTTCCTCGTGCCTGGTTTCTGCATCTGCAAAAGGAGATTATAAGAGAAGGCGCCTCAGAGGGTTGACGTGAGGTTAAGCGAGTTTATATGTGTTACATATGTAACACTAGGCACCTGGTACCCAGTTTCCAAGTCTCCCTCCACACAGGGTTTAAAACAGCCGTAACTCATCTTCTGTTACTCCTGCCCCACTCCGGGCACACCACTCAGACCCTGCTGTTCGGTCCTGTCCTCTTTGCCCGTCCTCGCAGCCCTGGCCTCTGAAAGCGCTTCTCGTCAGAGTCTGGCTCCACTCATTCTGGAAAACCGTTCTTGGTCCCTCGGGACAAAATTTCTCTCTGTCTCTTCAGAGATCCCCAAACTTTCAACATGTGAGGTCTGACAGTTAAGTTCGTGAACTCATCCTAGAAAAGGTGCTACATACCTCATTGCTGAATATCACTATGGTTACCTTCGAAGGACTCCCCTTGGGAAGCTATGCATCGATGCCAGTGCCTAGTCCACCCTTCAAAACAATTTTGGAACTCTTTTCCTGGAATGGCCATCAGATCTGTCGTCGTATTACACTGGATGTCCTGAATGTCATCAAAATGTCTTCCTTTCAATATTTCCTTTATCTTCAGGTAAAGAAAGAAGTCATTAGGGGCCAGATCAGGTGAGTAGGGAGGTTTTCCAATACAGTTATTTGTTTACTGGCTAAAAACTCCCTCACAGACAGTGCTGTGTGAGCTGGTGCATTGTCATGATGCAAGAGTCATGAATTGTTGGCGAAAAGTTCAGGTCGTTTTCATCTAACTTTTTCACGCAGCCTTTTCAGCACTTCCAAATAGTAAACTCGGTTAGCTGTTTGTCCAGTCAGTACAAATTCATAATGAATAATCCCTCTGATGTCAAAAAAGGTTAGCAACATCATTGGAAACAAATTCATGAACTTAATTGTCAGAGCTCGTATGTCTCAGTTATGGCACATTCACCCCTCTCCCCCTGTTCTCACCATCTTGTAAACTCCTCCCCATTATTTGGGATTCATGTAGGTGTAGGTGTCACTCCCTCCAGGAAGTCTTCTCAGATCCCTTCCCCCCTCGCACCCTAACCCCGTTGGTTTGTGGTTCCCTCTCCTCTGTGCATTTCCCTACTGTACTCTGTGCTTATCCATAACCACCACACTCGACAGGGTTGGTCTGTTTCCTTGTGTGCCTCGCCCAGCTGGCTGTGAGCTTCTAGGGATGGGGTCAGTACCAGTTAGAACTGAGAGGAGAGGCAGGTGATAGCAAACCCCCAACACTGGCTTATAGCTCTTAGAAGTTATATTTCTTTCTCTCTTGAAAGTCTGGAGTCCAGGGTTGATGTGGTGGCTCTCCTCCATATAGTCCTCTGGGACCGCGGCTCTGTTATCTTGTTGCTCTGTGATGGGTGGCTTTCCTGACCGACTGGCTGCTCCAGTTCCAGCCATTACATCCATTTTCCAGTCAACTGGGGTAAGACTGAGTGCTAGTCATCTCGGAAGGAGAGCTCCAGAAGCTATCCTGTGACATTCCCCTTTACACGTTATTGGTCAGAATTTAGTCACGTGGCTAAGTCCAGCTGCAAGGGAGACTAGGAAATGTAGTCTTTATTCTGCTTGGCCATGTGACCAGCCAAAAGTTCGAGGACTAGGAAAGAAAAGGAAATTGAACTACAGATAACTAACAGCTGGTGCCATAGGGCCCTGGCCTCCTTTCATCCCTGTGTTGTGTCCCATCCACCCCATAACACATTTTCTGGCACATAGCGAGTGTTTGTGGAAAGGCAGACTTTATAGACAGTCACAGGGTTATGTGTGTGTGCCTCGCTACCAGAGCAGGTGTGTGGCAGCCTCTGATGGATCTGCCAAAATAATGCCAAAATAATGTATACAGGTGGACACTTTGGTCAGCGTTGCTCAAGCAGGAGTTCGCCGTAATCAGAAGTGTCTGGACGCTGATGGGAACCATTTTGAGCACCTCTTGTAATTGCAGAAGTCAAACGTGACTTGTATTCATCTTTTGTTATCTGTATATATTGTGTATTACAATTTTAATACAGTTTTCCTTTCTTAAAATGTATATATATATTTTTGGAATCCTCTGTTTATGTTCCCCCTCCTGCATTCACTCATTCAGATGCCTCCTATGTGCTGGGTGTTATTCCAGGTGCAGGGATACAGCAGTGACTAAAAGAGACGAAATCTGCCCCCTTCTGAGCTTACATCCCAGCGGCTTCCTGTAGAAATAGGAAGCACTGTGCTAAGTTCTTTCTGAAGGTTAACTCACTCAAGAGGAGTACCTATTGTAGTCATCTCTATTTTACAGATGAGGAAACTGAGCACAGAAAGGTCAAGTGACTTGCCAAGATCACACAGGTTAGAAGGGACTGAGCTGGGATTTAACCCAGGTGGCCGGGCTCCAGAGCTTGTCGTTTTAGTCTCTATTGGATATTACTTCTCAACGTTTTTGACACTACAGTGCTCTTCCTGCATACACTGTTCTGTGGCCCGCTTTCTGCACTTAATTGGGCCACAGATATTTTCTTGTAATTTCTGTAATCACCATTTGTGGTGGCCCCGTCGGGGAGACAGGCAAAGCAGCTGTGGTCTACATGTATGACAAGAAAGGAGGGGGTCGTGGCCCCAATGGGGGGTCAGGAAGGATCCGTGTGCATTTAACTGGGAGGCACTGTGACCAACAGGCCAGAGCCCTCTGACTTGGGTCACCTTTGCTTTCAATCCTTCTTCACCCTCCAACTGGGTCTGTCTTCTCGGCCCCTCTCTGCTGATCCCGCTCCTTAGGGAGCTCCTGGGCCTTGAGTGTCCAGACCTCCCTCCGCTTGTCTATGACTGAATTCCAGGCCTCAGAGGCGTCTGCCCCCACAGGCAGTGCAGGCCTAAGGGCTCCCTCCACAGAGCCCTTAGGCTCCCTGCCCTTAGTGCAGGCCTAAGGACTCCCTGCCCAGGTCGCAGGTTGTACACTGAGCCAGGGATGCAACTTGGGTCTTGGGGACTCCTGGTCCAGGGCAGGCCCATCTGACTCCACCTTTGGACCCACAGGTTTGGTTTCTAAGACCCGAGAAATTTCAAAGCACCTAGTTTAACCTATGGGAGGCCTGGCAATAGCGCTGATTGTGGACAAGCTGAGTCCTAGCAAGATTTGGGGGAAGTGCTGTGGGGGATGTTAAAAAATGAAGATGTGACTTTTATTTGGAGGCGATAGGGGGGTGGTTCTAATTGAGTTGGGGAGATGAGCTCTTGGAAATAGGAAACACATCTAACACTCAAATGTTTCAATGCCTGATAATGCCCGAGTGCCTTGGGAGCTGGTGTGGACTGAAGCAGTTAAGAAAATGTAATGGGAAAGGAGGAATTAAACTGGCCGTTACAAAGCAGTAGGAAGTAAACTCAGACACAAAGGATGGAGAGATGGCAGGAGGGCAGGGGTACCAGCTTGAGTAAAGGCACAGAGGGGATTCCAAGGTGGCACGTGGCAGGTATGATGTGAGGGGAGTGGCCTTGTTGGACAGGAGTGGTCAATAATGCTGGAGAGGGGCCACACAGTGGAGGGGTTTGAAAGAGCAGCTGACATATTTGGACTTAATTCTGAAATCCAAGGAAGATAGGTCATTAACATGGGCGTTTCCAATCTCCCTACTTCATCCATGGGAGACACGACTAATCAGTCACTATATTCTTCGTGTTGAGCCATATGGGGCCACCAAAGCTCCAGGCAGCCCCTGACGACTGCTTGGGATTGAGAGGAAACTTAGTTACTGTGGGTAATTGGGAGCCACTGTAGGTTCTTGAGCAGGAGAGTGAGAGTCAGAATGAGTTTAGTATTCCTGGAGCCTGCGTGGAGGGACTGCTTGCCATCATCCCAATCAGCTCTGAGTCACAACGGTGGTAGGGTTGGGGCCTCTGAAGACCCCAGGGCAGTGGAACAGCTGTCTTCACCCCTCTAAACCTACCTAGTCCAGGCCTGCCCCTCGGGGGAGAGGGCCCAGCTTTTCTCATCATGGAAACTGAGCAAAGAGAAGCAGTCACACCACTTTGGCGAGATTGAATTCTGAATGAGGCTCTGGTTGGCTGCCCCCCTACTGAGGGAGAGAGGAGGAGGCCAGGTCAGGGCTGGGTGGGTGCCGCCACTGACCCAGATTCTAATTTAGTGAGTTTTAATGCACCTTTAAAATGCATAGAGGCCAAACAAAACTCATCTGTCATGGTTTTCAGGGTGAGAGAGATCTATCTAGCCACCACAGATATATACGTGTGTGTATGTATTTTTTTCTCTTCCAAAAGTAAGTATTGATTCTCTATGACTATAAACAGGCTATAAGAATGCTCTCAGGCTTCTCACCCTCCGATGTCAGCCATGCAGATATGACTCTGAGATGAAATTCCTCCTGTAGTTCTGGTCTGTTTGCTATTGCTGGTGTGTGTGTGTGTGTGTGTGTGTGTGCATGCACGTGTGTGTGCATGCACGTGTGTGCACGTGCATACATGCATGTGTGCGTGCACATGTGTGTGTATGTGTGCGTGCGTGCATGTACATGTGTGTGCATGCATATGCGTGTGTGTATGTGTGTGCATGCACGTGTGTGTGCATGCACGTGTGTGCATATATGTGTGTGTGCATGCATATGTGTGTATATGTGTGTGTGTGCATGCACGTGTGTGTATTTGTAGTGGGTTGTGAGAAGTACAAGGACTGGAAAGGAGAGGATACAAAGAGGGTTATTCTGCCTGCCCAGAGCTGCTGTGGACACCAACTTCAAGCATGTGTCATGGGTGGTGGAGGCTGGCACATGGGGAGGGAGCTCAGACACATGTGGGGTGGAGCTGGAGGTCTCCTACTTTGCAGGCCCCTGGACCCCCACCCCACCTCCAGGCTGCAACTTTATCCCTGGCTAGGGAGGCGTGTTGATGATCCAGCTCCCTGGCAAGCGAGCGCCTCAGGTCCATGAGCAGCTGAGAGATATGTTTATTTCCTTTTAATGTTGTTCAGGGTTCAATTTACCCAGTGGCACGCTAGTAAATAAATAAGAAAACCAAACCTTTGACAGGGGGAAATATGGAGTTTTCCTCCTATATTCCTGAGTAATATCTCAAAACTTTTGTGACTCACAAGGGCCTTCAGTATTTGGCTAAAGGAAAAAAAAAAAGGAAGGAAAAGAAAATCATCTCCTTTCTTATATATTTGTCAACAGCTTTACAGCAAGTGGAGAATATTCTATATAATGTGGCCCCATGCACCACCGCTGCTGCTGCCAGTTTCCCTGAGGTCTGTGGCTGTGTCTGAAGCCAGGCGAGTATAACCTGCATAATTGTATCTCTGTAAAGGGGCCGTTTTTTGTTGCTCAGAACCCATTACCCACCAAATCTCCTGACACTAATCTCCCAGGCCTCCAAAATCTGGGCATTGGGGATGGGGAGTTATTGCACAAAAAATCGTTCAAATGCTCCAGCTCGGAACACGGCAGTGGTTAAGAAAGGGGGAAAAAAGGCAAACGAGGGAGAAGCTGTTACAGGCAAACGCGGCAGTAGGAGGGGAGACCATCAAGGTGAGAGTGACAACTCTGCATCCTGGTATGTGTTTACCTGGAAGACTTGGTTGAGACCCTACGTGCCAAGCGTTGGGCAAGACACAAGGAGAGGAGACAACAATAACAGCAGCAATGGAATCATGAAGATAGTAACAACAGGGGGCCATTTCCTGAGTATTTACTAAGTTCTGGGTGCTCTGCTGAGCACACGATGTCAGAGTTGAATAGCCAAGCTCCTCATCCTCGGTGAGTTTACAGTCTGGTGGAGTGTAGGGGAGTGGGATAGTCAGCTGCTCATTGAAAACCTTGGAGAGTTCTGCGCTTGAAGGATACTTGGGAAAAACCCCAAATTGGAGAATTTTTGTAAATTTCGAAATTCAAGCTCTGATCGATGTTGGAAAACCTTGTTTCTTTGAGAGACTAAGGACCAAGATTCCCAGGAATCCTGGTGATTTAGGTTTTTATGGGAAATCTCACCAAATTTAGCACAAAGTGGGTGGGCAAGGGGGTGAAGGGGGTTGGGGGTTGGGTGAATATGACTGGGAGAAAAAGGGACATTCAGGGCACAGAGAAAGGCAGGGAGCAGGAAGAGAGGAAGGAAGGGGATGGCTGATCACTAGCGTGTGAAATGAATCAAGCCTGTGACATGCAGATGAAGACTGAGGGACTTGGAATCCCTCAGCCCAGGGCAGTTTTGAGAAGGAGGGAGATAAGAGCTCTCAGTCGGCTGGATGGGAGCCGGGGTAACTGAGGTCTTCTGCCTCCTGAAAGGGATCAATGAAGGCGACTGAGAGTGAAATTGCTCTTCAGTTGCAGGACAGAGTTTGAAGATGTGCTTCCCAGGGAGGAAGAAGGGAAGACCGGGGGTTGTGAGTGGAATCCAAGGGGCAGCTGATGGAGGGAGAGAGTGGGGAAATCGCTGTCTCCACATGACTTGCCCATCTCAAGCCTGGGTGGAAGATAAACATCGAAGGAAGAAGGGCTCCAAGCGCTGAAACCGAATCCTGGAACTAGTTCTTTTGGATCCACAGAAGCTGAGAGCCTCCTACCCAGTGGTTCTCAAAGTGCAGCCCCTGGACCAGCAGCGTCAGCACCAGCATCACCTGGAAACTATCTAGAAACGCAAATACCCCAGATTTAATGAATCAGAATCTGGGGGGCAGGGCAGGATATTTACAGTAGCAATTTGTTTCGAACAAGCCCTCCAGGGGATTCTGAGGGTACTCAATTGGAAGAACTACTGCTCTAGCCAATAGCTTTTCCTGTTCCCAATCCCAGGCCCCACCAGGACTTTCATCCACAGTCAGACTCTGTACACAGCTTTACCATGGCACTTGCCACCCTGCCTTTAAAACATCTCTGCTTCTTTTCTCATTAGTGCTTGAGCTTCATGAGGGGAGAATAATGTTGTACTCAACTCGGAACCACCAGTGTCTGGCATGGCTGGCACACAGTAGGTGTGCAGTAAATCTTGTTATGAATGGATTGAAGGATGGATGGATGAATTCTAGAAAGGCAGGTAAAGTGACCTTAGAAACATACACGAGCTTGGGTCACTCTCTTGCTTTAAGCCCTCTAAGTGTTGCCGGCACATTTAGAATGAAATCCAGCTCCTTACTGTGGCCTGTGAGGCTCTTTGGTGTGGACCCCGTGGACTCTCCACTCTGATTTCAACCAGTCTGCTCTCAGTCTTCCAACACCCCAAGTTTTATTCCCGTCTCCAGACCTTTGCACGGCCATGCCCACTATCTGGAGTGCTCGTTGCCCAGATGGTTACGCCACGGGCTTCCTCTCACTTCCCAGGGCCCAGCTCACACAACACTTTCTCAGAGAAGCCTTCCCTGATGACACTTCTAAAGCGTCATCTCTCTTCCCTTTCCATTACCTTTCTGGTTGATTGGGGGGTTGCTTTTCCTCTTCATCACACTGGTACAGATTCCAAAGGTGTATTGGGAAGGATCTTCTTCCACCGTTTCCATATGTTTCTCCGAATGTCCCTCCTTATCAAAGAAAAATCATCATTCGTATAGACAATTGACATTGCCTCAGTTAAAAAAAAACTTCCTCATATTTATTTAGATTTTAAGTAAAATCATGGTGTATACTTAGCAAACCAGTTTCAGGATGAGTTTCCTTCTAATCATTTTGCTGCCTTTAAGTCTCTTTGGATGGGCCATGGACCGAGTCCTTTTAATCCCACCGTGGTGGGAGTTAGAGACTTACGATAAGATGGGACCTGTAATCCAGGGTGTTTAATTTTGCAAGAAGAAAAATGGGCCACCCAGGGGGACACAGAGATTATGGATGAAGACTTCAACACATTCAGAGAAATGAGGGAAGGACGGGTATTTTGGGGACAGAGGTGCAAATTTTATTATGGTTAATCAGAAAAGGCTCCCTGCATAACTGGGCATTTGTGTTGCCTTGGGAATATTTTAAAGAGACAAAGATGGACCAAGATAACCATAATAATAGTTATTTTGTTTAGTGATTGATTCCCTGCCAAACACTGTTCTAAAAACTCGTATTCATTTAATTCTCACAAGAACCCTATGAGGTGAATGCTTTTTTCACCATCATTTTACAGATGTGGAAACTGACGCTCAGAGATTTGAAGTAACCTCTCCAAGGCACCCGGCTAGTTAAAGGTTGAAGCAGAAAATCTAGCTTGAATCTTAACCATCACACTGTACTGTCTCTCCAATAATGATGTCAGCAGTACTTTAAGTTTCTGTACAGATTCCCAAGACTGTCCCCATACTCTAGCTGGTTCCGAGTGCCCATGAGGTAGCCAGGGCAGGCAGTGCATCTCCATTTTCTAGGTGAGGGCACTGAAGTTCGTGAGGTCAAGCAAACTAACTGAGGCTCCACAGAAAAGAAGAGGCACAAGTGGGACTCACATCCCTGCCACCAAGCCTGGCCACCTGCCTGCAAGAAAGCCTTCAGGGTGTCTGTCCTCCAGCCACAGTCAGCAAGCCCGGCCTGGGCAAGCCGAGGGCATTTGGGAAATAACACTGAAAGCCAGAAGACAGGCAGCGTCCCTGCTCCTTTGCCCACCCCATCCTTTGCCAGTCATAAGATATATATAGCGCCAACGGAGAAATGAATCGTGTGTTTGTCTGCAGCCCCTTTCTGCAGATCCATCATAGAGCAGCGCTCGGTGCAGATTTTGCAAACAGCTTGAGATTACTGAATTAATTAGAATAAAATTAATCAAAACACCCACCACAAAGGAACCTGAGCGTGTGGAGTGTGGCTTGGGTGAGGGAGGAGGCGCAGTAGAGAGATGGCACCACAGGCAGACTGGCTGTCCGCCCAGAGCCCACTGGGGCAGGCCAAAAGCTGCTGGGGTGGGGCTCTGACTCCTGCCAACACTCTCGCATGCTTCCCAGCTCCCATGTCTGCGCGTTGGGTCTCAAAAAAGGAGAGGACATGCGCGGCCAGTTGCTCAGTGGTTAGAGTGCGGTGCTCATAACACCAAGGTCGCTGGTTTGATTCCCACATGAACCAGTGAGAAGCAACAGCTTGAGCTTGGAGCTGAGCCATGGTGGGCAGCTGGTTGGCTCAGTGGTTGGAGCATGGTGCTCATAACACCAAGGTTGCTGGTTTGCGTCCCACCTGGGCCAGTGAGCTGGGACTCCCACAACTAGATTGGAAAAAACAAAAACAACAACTTGAGTTGGAGCTGAGCTGCGCCCCCCACAACTAGATTGAAAACAATGACTTGACATGGAGCTGATGGGTCCTGGAAAAATACACTGTTTCCCCAATATTCCCCAATTAAAAAAAAACAAAAACAGAGGACTTTGCCCCTTCAGTCCAGGCTTTGCATTTTTTTTTTTTTTTAAGATTTTATTGGGGAAGGGGAACAGGACTTTATTGGGGAACAGTGTGTACTTCCAGGACTTTTTTCCAAGTCAAGTTGTTGCCCTTTCAGTCTTAGTTGTGTAGGGCACAGCTCAGCTCCAAGTCCAGTTGCCATTGCTAGTTGCAGGGGACACAGCCCACCATCCCTTGCGGGAGTCGAGGAATCAAACTGGCAACCTTGTGGTTGAGAGGACGCGCTCCAACCAGCAGAGCCATCCGTGAGGCAGCTCAGCTCAAGGTGCTGTGTTCAATCTTAGTTGCAGGGGACGGAGCCCACCATCCCTTGCGGGACTTGAGGAATTGAACTGGCAACCTTGTGATTGAGAGCCCGCTGGCCCATGTGGGAATCGAACCAGAAGCCTTCGGAGTTAGGAGCATGGAGCTCTGACTGCCTGAGCCACTGGGCCGGCCTCAGGCTTTGCATTTTTGTAGGGAATGAAGCTTGAGTCCTATAAGACTGTTCAAGGAGGTGACGAATGGGAGAGAGGGGAAAAGGCAGGGATAATGCAACAGATTAGAGGTCAGAAGACCTATGTCTCTGAGCATCGTTATCCCAGTTTCCCAGGATGGATGGTTTTGACTTTACTCACCTGTTTCAGCCCTTATAAGTTGTTTAAAACAGACAATAGCTTCAGAACATGGACCCTGGGCCAGAATGTCTAGATTCAAAGCTCGGCTCTACCACTTACGAGCTATGTGACCTTACTGCGTGACATTTACTGGCTGTGTAATCTCTCTGAGCCTTAGTTTCCTCATCTGTCAAGTGGGGATGATAAGAGTACCTCCCTTATGGGGTCTGGTATAGAGTAAGTGCTATACAAGCGTAAACTGTTATTATTATATCTAATCAGACAAGAGACCCTGTCCATTTTCCTTCAACTTGGCTTCACATTTCCTTTTTCTTCCTATTGCCACTATCTCAGATCAGGCCTTCATCACTTCATTCATTCATTCATTCATTCATTCATTTATGGAGCTCTCGCTATGTACCTGACACTGGACCAGAGCCTGGGGATGTAAAGATAAGACCCTGTCACTGTCTTCAGGGGTTCCCCATCTAACAAAGTGGTGTGGATGCACCTGGCCAACCCCCCCAGGGGTCACGGAATGTCTCACATAGTTCTCTGGGTATACAAGACTAGGGAAGGCATTCCAGGCAGGGGAACAACACGTGCAAAGCATTGCCATCAGTTAGTGCCCTAAAACACAAATTTGATCAAGTCATGTCCCGCCTCAAGAACCTGTCATCAGCTCACTGGGGTCCACATCATAGCTGACCTAAAGCCCTGCTTGGGTTTCAGGCTTCTCCTCACATCTGCCTCCACTTCCTTGCCCCCTGCTAGCCAATTCCCAGCACCCCTCTTCTGCTGGGGACTGCAAAATGGTAGGGTTGCTGTGGGACTTCAGTGATTATGTGTATGCAGCAGTTGCTTTGTAAATGGGCCACTCCCACCTCCCCAAATGAGCTGTTTGGTCTGGCTCTCTTTGTTTACGTGTGTGCAGGAGGCGGGCGGTGCCGTGTTCAGGGCACTGAGCCCTGGTCTGGAGGTCAGCAGAGCACTTTCTAGTCCTGGCTTTGCCTCTAAGTGGACCCGGCCACCTCCCGTCCCTGCCCCAAATGGGTCTTCCCTTTGTTTCCTCATCTACTGAATGAAAGGTCCCAGAGTTTCTCAATGGGGGCATTAAGGGCATTTTCTGGGAACTAGTTCTTTGTGAGACCCTTCCATGCAGGACGCGACAGTGTAGCACCCCGGTAGTGCCCCCAGACATCGCAGCAACCAGGACCACCCCTCACATTTTCAACTCCTCCATCCCTGCCTGGGGCAGAGACCCCTTTTTGAAAAGCATTTCTGTGGGTTTTTTTCCCAGCTTGGACCTTCTCTCAGTCTCTGGCTCCTCAACTATCCATCTAATGCCTCGGCTTATGCCTTGGCTTGTGCACCCCCACAGTGACTAGAGGAGTTGGGAGCACATGGTAGGGCAGTAAACTGGGAGTCAGTGAGAGCTTCTCGGGAGCAGCTACAGCCCAGGCTCTGGAGTCACACTGAGAAATTTCAAATCTGGCCCTGCCACTTACCGGCTGTGTGATACTGGGAAAACTTAACCTTTCTGAGCTCCAATACTTGGTTCATCAATGAAATGAATGATGGTGGTAAGAGTAACCGCCTCATAATATTACTGGGAGGCTTAAATAAGATAATGAATGTAAAGCACTTAGCACAGAGCTTGGCATGTAATTAAATGCTCAATAAAAGGTTTATTAGGTCATCTTGGACAAAATTGAATCTCTCAATGTTCTCATCAAACAAGGATAATAATGCGCCACTCTCCCAGAGCTGCTGTGAGATCCAAGTCAGCAAGGTTCGTGGCTGGACCAGGTGGCTCTCAGCAGGGCACATGACTGGTCGGAGTGTAAATGATTCACCATCTTTGGACGTCAGTTTGGCAGCATCTTTCAAATGACAAATGCACACATCCGTTGTTCTGGCAATTCCATCTCTACCTGTGGCATGCAAAATAACATATGTACAGGTTTGAATTAGCAAAAGATTGCAAATAACTCAGATATCCATCCATTGGGGATTGGTTAAATCAATTCTGGGACATAAATACAGTGGAATACTAGACAGCTATAAAAAGGAACGAGGCAGTTCTTTATGTACTCATACGGAAAGATCTCCAAGATACATTACTCTGGAGAGAAAAAGAATGGTGTGCTGTAATGCCTCCATTTGTGTGCTCGTCTGTCTGGAGAATATCTCTGGAAGGATTCACAGTATATCAGCAACAGCAGCTGTTATGTTCAGGGAGGGAAAATGAGGTGCAAAGAAGGGAGGAGGGTTTTTGTGAGTTTGGACCATGTGCACATAAAAGCCATTGATAAGTATAAAGCCTGACTTAAAGCCTCAGGAACTGTAAAGAGCCCGAGTCTGAAGTGAGGTCTTCTGCGGTGGGGATGACGGTGACGCTGGGCCCCTCCCGTCTCAGGCACAAAGCCCATTGCTCTGGCTGTCAGTCAGCTCATACTTGGAGAGGGGGGTAGGGAGGGGGGGCTGGGGGACGGGCTCTGCCAGGGGCCAGGAAGCACCATGCACCCTCAGGGCAGGCAGCAGCTGGGTCCATTCCCAGCACCTTTGGAGGCCACTTTTCCCCACGGGCCCCACATGTTTTCACTGAAACTGGGACTATGGTACCAAGAGCCTGATTGCTCTGCCCAGGACTGCACCCTCCAAGGGCTCTGTGGGTGTCTGTGATTGGAAAAGGAGTCCTTCTTGGGTGGCCTCTTGGTGGCTGCCAGAGAGGAGGTTTCACAGATGGCCCTGGCCCTGCGCCCCTTTTCCATGCCTGGAGCAAAGGAGCTGCCACTGTGACTCTGAAGGAGTGAGGTGTCTATCCCTGAAGCAGATTCAGCTTCCTTGCACTTCCAGCCTGTCTGGAAATCAAAGCTGTCTGGTGCTTGGAGCTGGAGGAAGTCCAAGAGCCACACATGGGACTAGTGAGTGCTGAGGGCATATGGCAGGGCTACCAATATCTCTGTCATAATTGCTTTAGCATGTGCTTGGCACCGTTTTAAGCACTTTACAAAATATTAACTTGCTTAATCCTTAGTACAATCCAATGAGGTAGATGAAGACACTAAGGCACAGAAAGGTTAAGTAACTTCCCCAAGTTCATCCAGCTAGAAGGAGGGGCCAGGATTTAACTCAAGGAAGTCTGATTTATTAGGTCTAAAAGGACCTTAGAGACCACAAGGTCAACCCCTTCATTTTGTGGATGAGAAAACTGAAGACCAGAGAGGGGAAGCAATTTGTCCAAAGTTACACAGCCAGCTAGTGACAGAACCAAAACTTGAACTTGGATCTCCCATTTCTTTTCTGACCACCTCCTCCTCTTCCCCTCCCCCTGGCTTAACTTTAGCCTTTTCTTCTCTGGGTGACCAGTCGTACCCAGAGGCAGGTGGGGCCAGAGGCAGGTGGGGGTGGGTGGGAGGTGGCATTCTGCAGAGCACTGGGTGCTGCAGTGCGGAAGCCAGGGGCCATTAATCGGCTGAGAAGGCGGGCATGGCAAAATCAGATTATGATCTTTAAGATGCATGCTTTGAATGTCAAAATCAGCAAAGGAATCAGGACCCAGAGGAGGTATGTGTCGCCTGTCCCTGCTTTTTAACCCCAGGCTGGCATCAAAGAAGAAAAGATGAGCTGGGCTCACTAGAGTGTGAAATTTCCTTTTTGTCTCCTGAGGTGGGGAGGGAGAGATGAGAAATTGTGATGCACCCCATGTGTAATTAAAGGCTCTAGAATTTCTCGAGGATTATGTTGCTCAAAGAGACATGGGGGGCTTTGGGTGGTAAAGCTGGGTCCTGGCTGGCGTGCCTCTAGATAGACTAAGGGAGGTAAGGAGTGTGTGTGTGTGTGTGTGTGTGTGTGTGTGTGTGTGTGTGTGTGTTCTTGGACTAAAAGGAAATCATACCTGACAAAACATAAATTAACTCTTGCTGCTTCATCCTTCTCAGAAAGGCCAGAGCAGAGCCTGACAGTCCTTGCCCCGAGACAAGCTTCTAGAATCTTCTCCGTTGAGTTGCCAAAGGGTGTCCTCTCAGTGGATGGCTGGCATAACAAGGGTGATCATGTCCTAGTTTACCTAAAACTGTCCTAATTTTAGCGCTGAAAGTCCTGCATCCTTGGAACCCTCTCAGTGCTGGACAAATCAAGATGATTGGTCATCCTAGGTGTGATCCTTCAGTCCCCACCCCTACTAAGGCTGGACCCAGAGAAGCCAGCTGTATCAGAAGACTGGGCCTGTGGGAGCTGGATGAGGGCAGGGCCATGGGCAAGTACAGGCTGCCCAGCCAGGTGTCCCAATTTGTCTCCAACTCTTGGTCCCCCCCCCCCCCCGCCCTGCCCCATATGACTTCTCTCTCATATCAGGTCACACTCCTGTCAGGAGCCCTTCCTGCTCTGGGAAGCAGGTCCATGATTTCCTTGTGGGCCTGTTGAGCCCGGCTGGCAGGGCTATGTGCCTGGGAAGGAGCCTGGTGTGGGGACAGTGTAGGATGGGGACTGGGACCAGGCTGTAAGCACCGTGCAACCTAAGAAAGTCCCTTTCCCTCTCTGGGCCCAGGTTCAAATGAAGGGGTTGGACTGGACGATGCTTTTTTTCTTTTTGGAAAAGATTTCTGTTTAAATTATGAAAGTAATACAATTATTGAAAAACATTTAACAGCACAAAAATGTAAGTGTGAGAAGTTAAAATCCCTTGCTTCTCCTTATCCCATGGGACAACCACTGTTAACTGTCTGTTTTTTTTTTTAATCTTCCCAGACATTTTCTATGCATATACAAGCATGTGCGTATATATAGCCTTTATTTAAAATGTAATACAAATGAGATTGTCCTCTACATGCTATTCTGCAACTTGCTTTTTCTGTCGAACAATATATCCTGGACATCTTTCCACACACATATAAATCTCCCTCATTCTTGCCAGCTGTGGAACGTTCTGCGGTAAGAACATACCATGGCTTGTTTAACCAAAACATCCGGTTTCTAAGGGCCCTTTTGGATCTCAAGCTCACTGCCTGGCTAAAGAGAAACAACCACAGGGTGGAAAGGGATTGGGGAGTATCAGCAGATTGTCAGTCCAGAAAAGATTGCTGTATGTTGCATCTCTTCATTGAGAGATGAAAATGATTTGGAGAGGGGTGAGGAAAAAATGGGAATTCCTGTGTCCTGACAATTAGGCATGGGGTGGAGGGCTTCTGAGGATCCACAAAACGCCCCCTCTGGCACCCAGGCATGGCCACAGACACTAGGCTCTCTGCTAATGCAATGTGACAAGGGCTGCAGGGCCCGGTAAGTTTTTTCATTTCTTTGTCTTTTCTGAGTGAAGCTCATGATTATCACCTTCTAGGTCACCGGGAGCAGAGCCCCAGAACGACAGCACAGCTCATGCGCTTCCAGCTGGCTCCCATCAAGAAGTTAGAAGGGAACCTGCAAATACATTTCCTGTTATCATCTCTCCACCCCAGAATGACTTTCCCTGGAGGGCTTGGGGGAGGGGAGGCGGGCAGCATGCCCCTCAGGAGGACCTGGGCAGGAATATTAATGCCCCGACGACTTCCTAGCGCAGGGGGAGGAGCGACCTCGGCTCAGCCGGATCCTGGAAGGGTCTGGAAGATGGTGGCAGAACAGTCCACGGGAGGGGCAGATCCTCCGGCTCGCGGCAGGGGTGGCCCAAGTCGTATTGAAAACAAAGCCTCGCTCCTGGCAGGGCGCCCCTGACACACCGCCCGGGCCTTTCTCAGCCACCTGGGAGAGGATGGGCTCAGCGCGTGGACACCCAACGTGCCCGGCGGTGCGCGTCCAGCGACATCGCTTTACTCCCGGCCTGGCATCCATCTCGCTGGGTCTAGATAGATAATACAATCTCTCTGCCCACACCCCATTTGCTAGGAGACAGCCTGGGCTTCTGAATTTTTTATGGCCTCACTTAGCTTGGAGGAAATCCAGAGGTCAAAGCCGGCGCAGACGCTCCAGTCACCTTGCGGGTTCGGGCGCGCAGCCCTTCCGAAACGGGCTCACCCACGGGGCCCTAAATTACGGCGATTACACTGCAATTCGCGGCGCGATATTATTTTGATACACTACCCTCTGCAGCCCGGACGGGGAGGCGTGCATTATTTACTAGGGAGGCTGCCCGCGCCGCGCACCACGGCCTCCAGCGCACCGCGGGGTCCCTCCTGTCGCTGCAGCCCCGCCCCCGCACGCCGGGTGCAGGGTCTTGGAGCTGGAGGGGACTGGAGGAGCCACCCTCTCTCTGAGTGACCCTTTCCTGACCGCAATATAGGCCGGGAGAGAACGATTAACAGAACGGCAGCTGGCGAGGAGATTGGGGGTGGGGGGAGAAGTGCTGAGCACGCGGCTCCTCCTGCTCTTAAGGACACCTCGGCCCCCTTTAGCTGGCCTATGGGAGCCCTTGTCGCGCGCGCCCTGGGATCCAGCCGGAGGGCGGGCGCGGAGCTGGCTCGCGGACCGTGGTCAACTGCTAGCAGCCCATTAACTCTTTGGCCTGGCTGGCGATTCTGCCTGTCCCGGCCGGTGGCAGAGATGGAGGCAGACCAGGCTACTCGCTTCCCTAGGTCCCAAGAAGCTGAGTGTGTTGCAGCTGAGGCCTTGTTTCACCCCTGCTGTGGGCTTGGGCCCGGATTTGGGCAAGCAGCTCCTCTCCAGCTCCCCCATTATGGCTTGGCATCAACATCTAGATTGCAGGTTACTTTTGCTTTTATCTAAAGCGGTCCTTGAGGGAGATGGATTTCTGATTGAAATCCAGTCAATTGGTACCGAGGCGCGCAGAGGGCGCAGCGTGAGCGCACTTCTGGGGAAATTGCCCTGGGTCGGGGAGGAGGGGTGGAAGGAGGGGGCAGGAGACGCGGGCCCTGCTCTGAAACTCAGGTTGGTTGGTATTGGTTGGTATCCCTGGTATCCGTAGGAGTCCCCCACAGAGACTCTGCTCTGCAATTCTAGCTCCTGGGGAGCAGGAAACCTCCAGCAGGGGCTCCCAGACTTCGCTGCATCCCGTCTCTGGCATTCAGATAGTGTGTGGTTAATGAACACCAAGAGGAGACCCAATCTGTGAAATGGGGGTGTCTGTTTTGGGGGGTGAACATCCTCATTCCTGTTCTCCAGGATTTATCAACAAACAGGGAGAGATAATTGGTCCCTGCGGGACATGCCTGACTGGGGACAGTCTTACCATTGGTGCCTGGCACAGAGGCTGCCCCCAACCTTCTGCGGTGTGCCCAGGTTCCTTGTTCTCTGCCTCCACTCCTGGGTAGTGCCCCACAGCCAGCCCAGCCTTCCCTTTCCATCAGGGAGTAGCTGGGGAACACCCCACCCCAACACACACACACACACACACACACACACACACACACACACAGCTCTCCCTGTCACTGAGGCTTCCACTCCAGCAGAGGCTGGCTTAAAGTGCAAATTAGCCTAGGGGTGAGGTGAGGGGCACAGCACTTTGAATCTTCACTACCTTACACTATAACAGGCGTCAGGCGGCTGGACGAACAAGGTGTGAGGGGCTCCTGGAAGGAAGCAAAAGGCACAGGAGGGTGAGGGATGACAAATGCCCCTGCTTCCCCACTTCTCCGTTGCTTGGAAGAGAACGTGGCCTGCGGAGGAAACACGGAGACCAGAGGATAACACATTCCTGGTATCCCAGAAAGGTCAGGAGCTCATTCTGCCTGCTCTTCCTGGGTCAGCAAAGAACATATATATCATCCCTGTTCGCTTTGGGACTTGCCTGAGCTGAACATATTTTTCAAAAGGAATCCCAGCTGCTGCAGGAGCAGATGGTGCTGCGGAGGTAGGCAAGAGTGGGAGAAAGGGGAATGGCTCACAAATTGGGAGCCCAGGGCTTTGCCCCACTCCCTCCCTCATCACCTGTGGGACTGTGAACAAGTCACTCCGTGCCCCTCACCCCCCCACGTTTCCTTGTGAAGAATGAGTGGGTCCCCTGCAGTGAACTAAGAAGCCGAAGCCTCAGTCCCCGTGATAGTGAGGACAGAACACTGCCCTGATCAGCAAGGAAGATTTATTTTCCTATTTATTTGTCCGTTCAGCTGCAGACAGTGGGGCGGTCTTCCAGGCCCGCAGCAGCCACTGTCGTGTTCATCCTTCTCTGTTGTAGCTGTTTGCCTGGCTAATTTATGTAGTGGCCTCCCTGGCTACGACTGGGTCCCTGTGTCCTCTTGTCCATTTGCCTCTGGCCGCTCCCTGTGGTTATCAGGAGAAACATCCGTAGGTGTGGGGCTGGAGGAGACTGGAACCTCCACTGTCACTCACTGAATCTTGGGTTTGCACAGGATCTTATTTATTTATTTATTTATTTATTTATTTATTTATTTATTTATTTATTTTTTATTGGGGAATGTTGGGGAACAGTGTGTGTCTCCAGGGCCCATCAGCTCTAAGTTCTTGTCCTTCAATCTAGTTGTGGAGGGCGCAGCTCAGCCCCAAGTCCAGTCACCGTTTTCAATCTTAGTTGCAGGGGGCGCAGCCCACCATCCCATGCGGGAATCGAACCAGCAACCTTGTTGTTAAGAGCTCTTGCTCTAACCGACTGAGCCATCTGGCCGCCCCTGCACAGGATCTTAAGAGCCACCTGGCCAGCTGCCACCTGGTACTTGGGGCCCTTCCTCAGAAACTCCACCTCACAGTGAGAGGGTCACTACCTCTCGCTGATCTACTCCTTTAGAACGTTTATCCTTTTCTAGAACCAAAGTCCAGGCCCCTGTATCATTTCCCCTTAATTCTAGCTCTTCTTCTTGGAGGCAGCACATGGAAAGAGTGAATTCTGGTATTTGAGGGCAGTCTACTAGTACCTACCCCGTCTCATCATCTCGGGCTAACCCTGCACAGTGTCCTCTCACCGCTGCTTCTAAGTCCCCTCACGATTTCAGCTCTGACAGTAATTGAGCTTCTAGTCTGATGGCAGAGCCCTGATCAGAGCTCCCAGTCTGGGACATAGTCTTCCTAGGACCAAAAACAATGAATAACAAACTTACACAGGCATTGGGGCTGCTGGATTTCCAAATGGTGAGGCTTCTGGTTTACAAACATCCTTAGAGGTGAGTGAGTTTAGTCAACCAAGAAGAGGAATTTTCCAGTTCTTTGTGAAACAGCTGTCCTGTCCTTTCTCTGAGAATGTGCGGTCACCGGGTGCTCCAGGGGGGGCTGGGGCCTGCTCCCGTGCCCCCACCCTCCTCCGGGAGGGAGAAAGAGAGAAGTGAGAAAAGATGCTCTTCAATTCTCCCCTCTCCCACCCAGCCATCGTGGGGGATCGGGACTCACTGGCTTTAGTACCACAAATATACAGGGTCCATTGGGCATGTGACTTGGGAAAGCTACCTCAGAGTCTCAGACCCTAGTGCTCCTGTTATTTCTTCTGATTCCTAGATGTTCCCGGAGGGGCCGGCCTTCACTGGCAGAGTGGGCCTTCACATCTAGTCCTCCTCCACCTGCCCCCAGCTCTTAATTTATTATTAACTCTGGAACTCACTTTGAAATTGTGGAGGACCATGTTGTTTCTTTCCTCGGCATCTCTCATGGTCCCCCAGGGGAGGTGAGCTGAGAGCGCCAGATACACAAATACGCTGTGAAAACCCTATGGATTTGGGGTTCTGCAAGGGGTAGGAAATTAGCTATAATAAGGCGCTGTCTGTCGCCTCATCTGAAAGCCTCCAACGCAGACCCTCAGAGGGTCTCCTGGACCCCTTGCTCTGCTCTCCCCACTTCCCGGCCACCTCACTGGAGACCTCTGTCTTCATGTCTCCCTGCAGGACAGTGGCTTTCTAGCCACCCAGTCCTGTGACATCCTGATGGGATTATCAATATCCCCCAGGCCTGTGAGGCGGAGGAGGTGAAGGAGGAGGCCTCAGGTGCGCCAAGAAGCTGTTTCTGGCTGCTCCCTAAGCAACAAGGTTGAATGGTGGGAGAAACAGTGGTAAGAGAAGCAAGCGGGAGTCAGTTTTCATTCTCCTAGAATTACTGGAAGCAAGATGTTATTTGGGAGTTTCTGAGAGGTGAAAAGAATTCATTGGCCCCCAAATAAAAGGATCAGTAGGCACCTGGCCTTTCCTTTTTCCTCTTCTGAGGAGAACCAAAGACTAAAACGCTTAAGTGACCACCCCACAGCAGTTGCTGCACTTAGGCAGAAAATAGACTTGGGCTGTGGCTTTTTGATGGAAGGAGCTGGTTCCAGCCCTCTGCTGGCTAACAAGTTGGCCCACCACGACCTGGCCTCCAGCTTCCTCTCTGGCTTCTAGTGCAACGAACATAATGCAATCATGTGGCAGATGTGATATAAATGTTCATTGAACTAAGTAGGTTAGGTTCTCCTGCTGACTTGCTGTGTGACCTCTGGCAAATCACCTAATCTCTCTGGGCTGCAGGTTTTTTGTATATAAAACGGGGATATTGTGAGATGAGTGTGCCATTTTTGGGATGCAGAAGTGTTTTATAACCGTGACCCAAACATACTTTCTGCCACGTCCACCAGCCAAAGAGATGTTGTCTGCGGCAGACTCGCTCACTGATAATGTTATTACAAGGAAAGTTTTACACCCAATGGGATAATCATGACTTTTCACTACTAACCAGTATCTTTGTGACTTAAAACCTTGTCAGTAAAATGAATTCCTGCCAATATTGCTCTATCTTTTTACTTACTTAAAATTCACTAAAATTTTTCCCGGTTGGAGAGACAGCAGGATGTAATGGTGAAGAGTGTGAGCTCAGACGTCTGACTACTTGGATGTGAATCCTGGCTCAGCCACTTACCAGCTGTGTGATCTTGAGCATGTTCCTTAACCTCTCTATGCCTCAGTTTCCTCATCTATAAAGTGGGGAAACGATAAATCACTGGTTGTGACCTGAAAAGTTGGAGCATAGTAAGTGCGTAGCTGGTAAGTGTTGGATATTATGACTGTGATCACAGAATGCCTTTAAATGTTTCTCAGGAAAGGTGGTATCTTTGTTTTTATCACGCTGAGTGATGAATCTTTGCTAGAGTGATCAATTAGAAACATACGATATCTGAAATCCTGAGGAGCACACAACACAATGACGTTTAAGATACACACTTCCAGCGAGGGTGTTGATGGTAGGATGTGTGTGTGTGTTCCTGGTTAACAGAATATTCTGGTTAACTGAGAGTAGCCCATTGCTTGCTTGCTTATTTATTTATTTATTTATTTATTTATTTATTTTTATTTATTTATTTTCCAGGTACAACATCAGGTTCTTTTCTGGTTCTTCAAAGCCCCACAAAGGATGGGGGCAGAGACAGAAGAGAACGTACACATTGGGTTCCACCCCCTGGAGATTAAGGGAAGACTCCTTTCCCAGAGAGGGGCTGGAGGGTTGGAAGGGAACAAGGTGAAAGTTGGGGGTCCTGGTGAGACAAAGTAGGGGAGGCATGAGTAGCCCATTGCTTTTAGTTTCATTCCCTTTGTAGTCAAAAATTGATTTGAAATGCACAAAGCCCTTTCCTTACTTCAGTCAGCAGGGTAATTAGTATTCCTTTCTGTGGAGGTCTCAAGGTATTATTGCAAAGTGCCAGCCTAGGCTGTGAGAAGGCTACACGTCTATCCTGCCTCCACCCCTGGCTTCTGCACCTATAAACGGGGGTCGTGATACCTGGAGGGAGTGTGGCTTCTCTTCTCACAAGGAGATATCAGGTGGGATAAAGGCTCCAAGTGAACTTGGTAAAGCCCTGGGCACCCAAAGCCTGCATCATCCTCATCTGGCAGCCCCTGCTCCTCAGGAGCCCATTTCCAGAACAAGAAGTCTCCTCATCCTAGACCCCTAGAGGGGTGGTCCAGGAGACAGCCTGAGGGTGCTGAGCCTGGGACTTCACCCCAAGGAATAGGATGATTTGTTCCTTTTTTGTGTTCTTGTCTGACCTTTATCCTAAAGTCAAAACACAAATCCATCTAATGGGCAGTCTTGTGAGCTAAGACTTTAGAGGTTGGATGTAATACGTGTCTGCGGTGTCCACGTGGGGCCCGGCCTTGCTCAATGGCTTCCAGAGTTCATCCTCACGTCCAGTCAACACCGCATGCTCTTTGGATGTAGACGTTCACTCCTTGGGTAAGAATTTATGGAGAACCAGCCAGATGCCATTCAGGGGGATGGGGAGCCATGAATAGACCAACAAGGTCTGTGCCCTTATGGAGCCCACGCTGAGGTGGAGAGAAGCTGGCAACAAGCGGAGAGATAAATAAAGAGGAGTTTAGGTTGTGATGAGTGCTGGGAGGGGCACAAGCCACAGTGATGTGATAGTGACTTGGGGGTGAGGGCACCTCCTTGGGCATGGTCAGGAAGGACCGATTCTGCTGAATGGGCACCTTTATGTAACAGATTGTCTGCAGTTCTTTCTCTTTAATAGAAGTACTATTGCCATGCATAATTATACTGGCAGTAACTACTATTATAATAACTATAATTACCGAGCACTTGCTGGTGCCACACCATTCTGAAGGGTTTGCAAGAATCAATTCATCCAATCTCCCCAACAGCCCCATGAAGGTATTATTACCCCCACTTTACAGAGGAGGAAACTGAGGCACAGACAGGTTAAGTAACTTCCTCAACATTGCACAGCTAATAATGAGTGAAACAGATTGGAGCATCCTGATGGATTTATGACTATTGCTACTTTGGGGCTACAGTATAAGTATTTGAACTGTCACTTGAATAGTTACGTTCCATTAAGTATTCTTCATTCAATTTGATCCATTTTCCAAATGCATTTGGTAATTATAAGTGTTTATTTCATTTTAGTGAACAGGGCTTCCCTTGGGAATTGGGAAGCTGGTGGTTCAGGGAGGTTTGTGGCTTCTAGAGTGGTAGAGAAATCGCAAAGCCATGGTATAGGAAAGCTGCAAAGGTTGTGGAGACCATCCGGCCCATGTCACTTACTGTGTAGACTGAGAAAGTGAGTCCAATGGCATGAGTTGCTCAAAGACACGTGCACATGCATGCACATACACACACGCACACACACACTCACATACACACACACCCCACCCCACCCATTTTGGGTCCTCCTCCCTCCAGCCTCCCACACATTTTGAGGAGCGTCTCATATTCTATTAAGAGCAACCAAGCGCAGTGTTCAAACACCGTTTCGGCCTATTCATCCGGGGACGTCACAGCTTTGGAGGCAGCAAACATGCTCATTTGTTACTATTTGCAAAGTGGCGTACACCAAACATGGGCTTTCTGTAAACAAATTAAAAAATAATAAAGTGGCCCCATCTGCATACTAGAACAGCACGCTTCCATTTTAATGAAGTTTGCTATCGCAAGGCCATTTTGATGGCTTGTCAAACATGCTGCAGCCCATGGCTAAACATGGAAATGTGCTGTCTTTCCTGCCTGCGGTCTTTCCTCCCTCCAGAGTGTACTGCGTACCTGTACAGGCCGTATGGTTGGGGCTGCTGAGGAGCTGGCCGGCCCCTAGGCCTGAGGGGCTGGCTGAAGTACCACGGGGACCCAACGTGAGCACATGATACTAAAACAGCAAGGTCAGTCGTCACAGGGTGATCCACACAAGCCACTTGAACAGGGATAATGGTATAATCGTCCCTTGGTATCCAGAGGGCGTTAGTTCCAGGACCCCCCCAAAATCCACAGATGCTCAAGTCCCTTACATACAATGATGTAGTATTTGCATACAACCTACACACATCCTCCTGTCTACTTTAAATCATCTCTAGATTACTTATAATACCTAATACAATGTAAATGCTATGTAAATAGTTTTTATACTGTATCGTTTAGGGACCAACTTTCAGGAACTTTGCGGGGGGGATATTTTCCACCTGCGGTTAATTGAATCCAAAGATGCGGAACCTGTGGATACGGAGGGCTGAGTAATAATAGTTAATCAGCGTTTGCCATATGTCAGGGTGCTGAATGTCTTTCCGTCTGTGCCTCCAAATCCCCTCTCCACCCTCTTCTGCCCTGGGGAGGCTGACCTCTGTGGAGGCTGATCTCCTGGGCTGCCAGTGACCTCCGTTGGCTGGCATTGCCCAATGGGAAGCACCACTGGGAGACAAAAGAGGGAGGGGAGTGAGTTGAGGTACGTCTTCCAGGACCCAGTGGCTGCTTCCTTAGTACTCCTGGTGTCATCTCTGCCCCTCTCCTACAGCTCAGCTCTGTCTCTGGTTCCCGTGACAGCTTCCTCCCCAAGCCCTTTAGACTTAGGGTGCTAACAGTGCCCCAGTGTTGCCAGCCCTGGGTTTGGGCACCATCCTTTGTTTCTTTTCTTCTACCCTGCATACATCTTTGCAAATAACCCTGTTGGTAAACTCTGCCTGGACCTTTCATTCTCTATCTTGGTGCCCATCTACCCAGAAGGATGAAAGGGATTTCTGAGTTCGAAAGGCATTTTTGAGTACAGTAGTCCCCCCTTATCTGCGGTTTTACTTTCTGCGGTTTCAGTTACCTATGGTCAACCATGATCTGAAAATATTAAATGGAACATTCCAGAAGTAAAAAATTCATAAGTTTTAAATTGTGTGTTATTCTGAGTAGCATGATGAAATCTCACGCCATCCTACTGCATCCCGCCTGGGACGTGAATTATCCTTTTGTCCAGTTTATCCTCACGGTGTATGCTACTTGCCGGTTAGTCACTTAGTAGCTGTCTAGGTTATGAGAGAGAGAGAGAGAGAGCGATAGAGAGAGAGAGAGAGAGAGAGAAAGAGAGAGAGAGAGAGAGAGACAGAGACATTCACACAACTTTTATAACAGTATACTGTTATAATTGTTCTAATTTATTATTAATTATTGTTAATCTCTTACTTTGTCTAACTTATAAATTAAAATTTATCATACATGTATATGTATAGGAAAAACTTAGTATATACAAACTATCCCTGACTTATGATGGCTTGACTAGTGATTTTACAACTTCACAATTGTGCAAAAGCAATATGCATTCAGTAGAAACCATACTTCCAATTCTGAACTTTGATCTTCTCCGGGCTAGCAATATGCGGTGTGATACTCTCTCAAGATGCTGGACAGCCAGCCGAGCTCCCTGTCAGACATGCAATCACGAGAGCCAACAACTGATACGTTCCTTTGTACTGTGTTGCCAGCATTTTGTGGCTATTGTGTTCTGAGCACATATAAGGTAGGCTAGGGTAAGCTGTAATGTTCAGTAGGTTAGGGGTACTAAATGCATTTTCAACTAAATGATGGATTTATTGGGATGTGACCCCATCAAAGGAGTATCTGTATATGGTTTGATACTGCCCACAGTTTCAGGTATCCACCGGGGGTCTTGGACCATACTGAACATATAAACAGGACTACTGTAAATGGAACATCCATCATTGCCTCCCTAGAGCACCCATGAAACCAGAGCCTCGTTCCACGAGAGTAGTGTGGTAACACCCAGGAAGGAAATAAAGCCCTGCTCACCTGCTCACAAGGAGCCCCAGTCTGAGGGGAGACATATCCCTGCTTCAGGGACCCCCAATCTGAGGGGAGACACAGTCCTACCCTCAGGGTGCCCCAGTCTGAGAGAAGACACAGTATTGCCTTCAGGGGACCCAGTAAGAGGGGAGACACAGCCCTGTCCTCTCCGAGGTCCAGGCTGAGGTGGAGACCCAGCCCTGCTCTCACGGAGCCTCACTCTGAGGGGAGACACAGACTTAACCTCAGGGGGCCCCAGTCTGACTAGATACACAGATCTGCCTCAGGGAACCCCAGTCAGATAGGCAACACAGCCCTTTCCTCAGGGAGGCCCAATCTGAGGTGGAGACCCAGCCCTGCTGTCACGGAGCCCCAGTCTGTGGAAAGACACAGTTCTGCCTCAGGGAGCCCCAGTCTGGGGGAACACACAGCCCTGCCCTCAGGGAGTCCAAATCTGAGGGGAGACACAGTCCTGCCTTTAGGGGCTCCAGTCTGAGGTGAGACACCGTTCTTTCCTCAGGGAGCCCCATTCTAAGGGGAGACACAGACCTGCCCTCAGGGAGTCCCAGTCTGAGGTGGAGACCAGGCCCTGCCATTAGGGAACAGCCCCAGTTTGAGGGGAGACGCAGTTCTGCCCTAGGGGCCCCAATCTGAGGGGAGACACATCCCTGCACACAAGGAGCCCCAGTCTGAAGGAGACACAGAACTATTTTCCCGGAGCCACAGTATGAGGTGAACACATGTCCCTGTCCTCAGGAAGCCCTATTCTGAGGGGAGACACAGTCCTGCCTCAGGGAGACCAGTCTGAAGTGGACACACAGCGCTGCCCTCAGGGGCCCTAGTCTGAAGGGAGAGAGCACCCTTCCTCCCTTCCTTCAGCGAGCCCCTGTCAGAGGGGAGACACAGCTCTGCCCTCAGGGAACCCCAGTCTGAGGGAAGACACAGCTCTGCCCTCAGGGAGCCCCGTCTGAGGGGAGACACAGCTCTGCCCTCAGGGAGCCCCGTCTGAGGGGAGACACAGCTCTGCCCTCAGGGAGCCCCAGTCTGAGGGGAGACACAGCCCTGCCCTCAGGGAGCCCCAGTCTGAGGGGAGACACAGCTCTGCCCTCAGGGAGCCCCGTCTGAGGGGAGACACAGCCCTGACCTCAGGGAGCCCCAGTCTGAGGGAAGACACAGCTCTGCCCTCAGGGAGCCCCAGTCTGAGGGAAGACACAGCTATGCCCTCAGGGAGCCCCGTCTGAGTGGAGACACAGCCCTGACCTCAGGGAGCCCCAGTCTGAGGGGAGACACAGCTCTGCCCTCAGGGAGCCCCGTCTGAGGGGAGACACAGCTCTGCCCTCAGGGAGCCCCAGTCTGAGGGGAGATACAGCCCTGCCCTCAGGGAGCCCCAGTCTGAGGGGAGACACAGCCCTGCCCTCAGGGAGCCCCAGTCTGAATGGAGACCCAGCCCTGCTCTCACAGAGGCCCACTATGAGGGGAGACACAGCTCTGCCTCAGGGAGCCCCAGTCTGAGGGGAGACACAGCCCTGCCCTCAGCGAGCCCCAGTCTGAGGGGAGACACAGCCCTGCCCTTAGGGAACCCCAGTCTGAGGGGAGACACAGCCCTGCCCTCAGGGAGCCCCAGTCTGAGGGAAGACACAGCTCTGCCCTCAGGGAGCCCCTGTCTGAGGAGAGACACAGCTCTGCCCTCGGGGAGCCCCAGTCTGAGGGGAGACACAGTTCTGCCCTCAGGGAGCCCCTGTCTGAGGGGAGACACAGTCCTGCCCTTAGGGAGCCCCAGTCTGAGGGGAGACACAGTCCTGCCCTCATGGGCCCAAGTCTGAGGGGAGACACAGCCCTGCTCTTAGGGAGCCCCAGTCTGAGGGGAGACACAGCTTTGCCCTCAGGGAGCCCCAGTCTGAGGGGAGACACAGCTCTGCCCTCAGGGAGCCCCAGTCTGAGGAGAGACACAGTCCTGCCCTCATGGGCCCAAGTCTGAGGGGAGACACAGCCCTGCCCTCAGGGAGCCCCAGTCTGAGGGAAGACACAGCCCTGCCCTCAGGGAGCCCCAGTCTGAGGGGAGACACAGCCCTGCCCTCAGGGAGCCCCAGTCTGAGGGGAGACACAGCTCTGCCCTCAGGGAGCCCCAGTCTGAGGAGAGACACAGTCCTGCCCTCATGGGCCCAAGTCTGAGGGGAGACACAGCCCTGACCTCAGGGAGCCCCAGTCTGAGGGGAGACACAGCTCTGCCCTCATGGGCCCAAGTCTGAGGGGAGACACAGCCCTGACCTCAGGGAGCCCCAGTCTGAGGGGAGACACAGCTCTGCCCTCAGGGAGCCCCAGTCTGAGGGGAGACACAGCTCTGCCCTCATGGGCCCAAGTCTGAGGGGAGACACAGCCCTGACCTCAGGGAGCCCCAGTCTGAGGGAAGACACAGCTTGCCCTCAGGGAGCCCCTGTCTGAGGGGAGACACAGCTCTGCCCTCAGGGAACCCCTGTCTGACGGGAGACACAGCCCTGCCTCGGGGAGCCCCAGTCTGAGGGAAGACACAGCCCTGCCCTTAGGGAGCCCCAGTCTGAGGGGAGACACAGCCCTGCCCTTAGGGAGCCCCAGTCTGAGGGGAGACACAGTTCTGCCCTCATGGGCCCAAGTCTGAGGGGAGACACAGCTCTGCCCTCGGGGAGCCCCAGTCTGAGGGGAGACACAGCCCTGCCCTCAGGGAACCCCTGTCTGAGGGGAGACACAGCCCTGCCCTCAGGGAACCCCTGTCTGACGGGAGACACAGCCCTGCCTCGGGGAGCCCCATTCTGAGGGGAGACACAGTCTTGCCCTCAGGGACCCCAGCCCTGAGAGGAGACACATCCCTACCCTCAGAGGCCCCAGTCTGATGTGCAGACACAGCCCTGTCCTCTGGGAGGTCCAGTCTGAGGTGGAGACCCAGCCCTGCTTTCACGGAGTTCCAGTCTGAGGGGACACACAACCCTACCCTCAGGGAGTCCAAATCTGAGGGGAGACATAGTCCTGCCTTCATGGGCCCCAGTCTGAGGTGAGACACAGCCCTGCCCTCAGGGAGCCCCATTCTGAGGGGAAACACAGTCTTGCCTTCAGGGACCCCAGTCTGAGGGGAGACACAGCCCTACCCTCAGAGGCCCCAGTCTGATGTGCAGACACAGCCCTGTCCTCTCCGAGGTCCAGGCTGAGGTGGAGACCCAGCCCTGCTCTCACGGAGCCTCACTCTGAGGGGAGACACAGACTTAACCTCAGGGGGCCCCAGTCTGACTAGATACACAGATCTGCCTCAGGGAACCCCAGTCAGATAGGCAACACAGCCCTTTCCTCAGGGAGGCCCAATCTGAGGTGGAGACCCAGCCCTGCTGTCACGGAGCCCCAGTCTGTGGAAAGACACAGTTCTGCCTCAGGGAGCCCCAGTCTGGGGGAACACACAGCCCTGCCCTCAGGGAGTCCAAATCTGAGGGGAGACACAGTCCTGCCTTTAGGGGCTCCAGTCTGAGGTGAGACACCGTTCTTTCCTCAGGGAGCCCCATTCTAAGGGGAGACACAGACCTGCCCTCAGGGAGCCCCAGTCTGAGGTGGAGACCAGGCCCTGCCATTAGGGAACAGCCCCAGTTTGAGGGGAGACGCAGTTCTGCCCTAGGGGCCCCAATCTGAGGGGAGACACATCCCTGCACACAAGGAGCCCCAGTCTGAAGGAGACACAGAACTATTTTCCCGGAGCCACAGTATGAGGTGAACACATGTCCCTGTCCTCAGGAAGCCCTATTCTGAGGGGAGACACAGTCCTGCCTCAGGGAGACCAGTCTGAAGTGGACACACAGCGCTGCCCTCAGGGGCCCTAGTCTGAAGGGAGAGAGCACCCTTCCTCCCTTCCTTCAGCGAGCCCCTGTCAGAGGGGAGACACAGCTCTGCCCTCAGGGAACCCCAGTCTGAGGGAAGACACAGCTCTGCCCTCAGGGAGCCCCGTCTGAGGGGAGACACAGCTCTGCCCTCAGGGAGCCCCGTCTGAGGGGAGACACAGCTCTGCCCTCAGGGAGCCCCAGTCTGAGGGGAGATACAGCCCTGCCCTCAGGGAGCCCCAGTCTGAGGGGAGACACAGCTCTGCCCTCAGGGAGCCCCGTCTGAGGGGAGACACAGCCCTGACCTCAGGGAGCCCCAGTCTGAGGGAAGACACAGCTCTGCCCTCAGGGAGCCCCAGTCTGAGGGAAGACACAGCTATGCCCTCAGGGAGCCCCGTCTGAGTGGAGACACAGCCCTGACCTCAGGGAGCCCCAGTCTGAGGGAAGACACAGCTCTGCCCTCAGGGAGCCCCGTCTGAGGGGAGACACAGCTCTGCCCTCAGGGAGCCCCAGTCTGAGGGGAGATACAGCCCTGCCCTCAGGGAGCCCCAGTCTGAGGGGAGACACAGCCCTGCCCTCAGGGAGCCCCAGTCTGAATGGAGACCCAGCCCTGCTCTCACAGAGGCCCACTATGAGGGGAGACACAGCTCTGCCTCAGGGAGCCCCAGTCTGAGGGGAGACACAGCCCTGCCCTCAGCGAGCCCCAGTCTGAGGGGAGACACAGCCCTGCCCTTAGGGAACCCCAGTCTGAGGGGAGACACAGCCCTGCCCTCAGGGAGCCCCAGTCTGAGGGAAGACACAGCTCTGCCCTCAGGGAGCCCCTGTCTGAGGAGAGACACAGCTCTGCCCTCGGGGAGCCCCAGTCTGAGGGGAGACACAGTTCTGCCCTCAGGGAGCCCCTGTCTGAGGGGAGACACAGTCCTGCCCTTAGGGAGCCCCAGTCTGAGGGGAGACACAGTCCTGCCCTCATGGGCCCAAGTCTGAGGGGAGACACAGCCCTGCTCTTAGGGAGCCCCAGTCTGAGGGGAGACACAGCTTTGCCCTCAGGGAGCCCCAGTCTGAGGGGAGACACAGCTCTGCCCTCAGGGAGCCCCAGTCTGAGGAGAGACACAGCCCTGCCCTCATGGGCCCAAGTCTGAGGGGAGACACAGCCCTGCCCTCAGGGAGCCCCAGTCTGAGGGAAGACACAGCCCTGCCCTCAGGGAGCCCCAGTCTGAGGGGAGACACAGCCCTGCCCTCAGGGAGCCCCAGTCTGAGGGGAGACACAGCTCTGCCCTCAGGGAGCCCCAGTCTGAGGAGAGACACAGTCCTGCCCTCATGGGCCCAAGTCTGAGGGGAGACACAGCCCTGACCTCAGGGAGCCCCAGTCTGAGGGGAGACACAGCTCTGCCCTCATGGGCCCAAGTCTGAGGGGAGACACAGCCCTGACCTCAGGGAGCCCCAGTCTGAGGGGAGACACAGCTCTGCCCTCAGGGAGCCCCAGTCTGAGGGGAGACACAGCTCTGCCCTCATGGGCCCAAGTCTGAGGGGAGACACAGCCCTGACCTCAGGGAGCCCCAGTCTGAGGGAAGACACAGCTTGCCCTCAGGGAGCCCCTGTCTGAGGGGAGACACAGCTCTGCCCTCAGGGAACCCCTGTCTGACGGGAGACACAGCCCTGCCTCGGGGAGCCCCAGTCTGAGGGGAGACACAGCCCTGCCCTCAGGGAGCCCCAGTCTGAGGGGAGACACAGCCCTGCCCTTAGGGAGCCCCAGTCTGAGGGGAGACACAGTTCTGCCCTCATGGGCCCAAGTCTGAGGGGAGACACAGCTCTGCCCTCGGGGAGCCCCAGTCTGAGGGGAGACACAGCCCTGCCCTCAGGGAACCCCTGTCTGAGGGGAGACACAGCCCTGCCCTCAGGGAACCCCTGTCTGACGGGAGACACAGCCCTGCCTCGGGGAGCCCCATTCTGAGGGGAGACACAGTCTTGCCCTCAGGGACCCCAGCCCTGAGAGGAGACACATCCCTACCCTCAGAGGCCCCAGTCTGATGTGCAGACACAGCCCTGTCCTCTGGGAGGTCCAGTCTGAGGTGGAGACCCAGCCCTGCTTTCACGGAGTTCCAGTCTGAGGGGACACACAACCCTACCCTCAGGGAGTCCAAATCTGAGGGGAGACATAGTCCTGCCTTCATGGGCCCCAGTCTGAGGTGAGACACAGCCCTGCCCTCAGGGAGCCCCATTCTGAGGGGAAACACAGTCTTGCCTTCAGGGACCCCAGTCTGAGGGGAGACACAGCCCTACCCTCAGAGGCCCCAGTCTGATGTGCAGACACAGCCCTGTCCTCTCCGAGGTCCAGGCTGAGGTGGAGACCCAGCCCTGCTCTCACGGAGCCTCACTCTGAGGGGAGACACAGACTTAACCTCAGGGGGCCCCAGTCTGACTAGATACACAGATCTGCCTCAGGGAACCCCAGTCAGATAGGCAACACAGCCCTTTCCTCAGGGAGGCCCAATCTGAGGTGGAGACCCAGCCCTGCTGTCACGGAGCCCCAGTCTGTGGAAAGACACAGTTCTGCCTCAGGGAGCCCCAGTCTGGGGGAACACACAGCCCTGCCCTCAGGGAGTCCAAATCTGAGGGGAGACACAGTCCTGCCTTTAGGGGCTCCAGTCTGAGGTGAGACACCGTTCTTTCCTCAGGGAGCCCCATTCTAAGGGGAGACACAGACCTGCCCTCAGGGAGTCCCAGTCTGAGGTGGAGACCAGGCCCTGCCATTAGGGAACAGCCCCAGTTTGAGGGGAGACGCAGTTCTGCCCTAGGGGCCCCAATCTGAGGGGAGACACATCCCTGCACACAAGGAGCCCCAGTCTGAAGGAGACACAGAACTATTTTCCCGGAGCCACAGTATGAGGTGAACACATGTCCCTGTCCTCAGGAAGCCCTATTCTGAGGGGAGACACAGTCCTGCCTCAGGGAGACCAGTCTGAAGTGGACACACAGCGCTGCCCTCAGGGGCCCTAGTCTGAAGGGAGAGAGCACCCTTCCTCCCTTCCTTCAGCGAGCCCCTGTCAGAGGGGAGACACAGTTCTGCCCTCAGGGAGCCCCAGTCTGAGGGGAGACACAGCTCTGCCTCAGAGAGCCCCAGTCTGAGGCGAGACACAGCTCTGCGTCAGGGAGCCCCAGTCTGAGGGGAGACACATCCCAGGCCTCAGGGGCCTCAACCTGAGTGGAGACCCACCTCTGCCCTCAGGGAGTCCCAGTCTGAGGGGAGACACATCCCAGGCCTCAGGGGCCTCAACCTGAGTGGAGACACACCTCTGCCCTCAGGGAACCCCAGTCTTAGGGGACACACATCCCTGCCTTCAGGGAGCCCCGGTCTGAGGGGAGACACACTACTGTCCTCAGGGAGTCCCAGTCTGAAGGGAGAGACAGTCCTGCCCTCAGGGAGCCCCAGAATGAAGGGACTGAAGAGTGACTGTTTCTTTAGGGAGTTGGAAGTCTCATTGGGGAGATTCCACATGTGAGAGAGCCTCACCTCTGTGTTCAGTTAGGACCAGATGCCTTCTTAGCAGGGTCTTTTATGCGTTACTCTGGTTACAGAGCCTCTGGTTCCTGCTTTCCCCTACAGCAGCGACCATACTGTTCCAACATGATGAGTTCTCTACATGTCTGTTTCTCCTTCAAGAGTGGAGCAGACAGGGAAGAAGGTGAAGAACGAAGGAGGGTGTGGCGGGAGTCAGGCTGGGCAGCCTCAGCCCAGACTTCCAGTCCCCTCCTGCAGAGGACACCCTGACTTCTGCTGCTGCTCCCTGGGGACACCCTCTGCTCCTCCCCCTCTCCACTGTGAGGCCTTCTCCCATGATCCTGACGTGTAACATGCCAGATGCCTCCTCACTCCCCAGGAAAGCCTTGAAGCATGTCTGCCTCATTTTTTTATACCCGGACCCCCACTGCCCATAGTGACGCCAGATGGACCAGCATCTGATGACAATTTAACATTTAACATGTGCTTGGGATTGTTTGAAATCTTTATGTGCAATATTATTTAATCCTTACAACAGCACTGGGAGGTGGCTTCTAATGTTGTCTCCAGTTTATAGATGAGGAGATAGAGGCACAGAGAGGGTAAACAACTTGTCCAAAGTTGCAGAGCTGGTGAGCACCGGAGGCTGCACCCAGGCAGTCGTGCTGCAGAGCCGCTACTCTTCCTAACTCAACCTTCTGCCTGTCAGTCAAATTGTGCAGATTAACAAGGTGTAGATGTGAGACCAAGGCGTTGCTAGATGGAGTTAAGGGAAGCAGGCCTCACCTCCATGTCCCTTTGGCTAACTGTCCATGGGAGGGAAGGAATTCAAGCTGGAACTCGTTTCTGATTCTGTTCCCCTCTCCTCCTGCTGAGAGGCTGAGGGTTTACGGGATGAGGCCCCTCTGGCTTGGTATAGACAGGGAGCAGGGTGGGTTATAAATTAACCACCCTCTGAGACTGGCAGGTCCATTCAGCTTGCACAGATGGCAGTCCGGGGAAAGGGCAGGAAACTCTATTAGCAGCTCCGGTTCTGCTGCATCTGGAGCCACAGTCAGTCTCCTTTCTGCTCTCTTCCTGCAGAGGAAGGTGAGTCATGCTGGTTTCAAGGTGGCCCAGGGCAGGCCTGGAAGAATGGACTGCCCCTCCTCAGGCAGCTTCTGGGCTATGTCTCCAGCCCCCACCAGAAGCTTCACCCATGGCTGGGTCTGTAGGAGGCTAAACCACCCCCCACCCCGGCCTTCTGTGGTGCTGGGATGTGTGTGTTAGCTCATTTAATCCTTGCACCAGTCCTGTGTGGTAGAGATGGTTATTACCCTGGTTTTTCTATAGGTTCAGAGAGGCGGGGTCACCTGCCTAAGGTTACACAGCATCTGCTAACTGCAGAATCAGTGTCCTTGACCACTAGGTACTTGCCTTGCAGCCTGGTCCACCCAGCCTACACAGTTGCATCTGTGCCTCAATTTCTTCTCTGAGTCTCCAGTCCCCAGAGGGAACAAAGCCCTGCCTGGAACCCCTGCTTCTGGCCTGGGGTCCTGACTCTTTTTGCCCACCTCTGCCCGTTGCTCCCAGTCTTGCTCCCCCAAGGGATTGGTTGTGTCCTCTTCAGATGCCTGCCTCTGGGCCTATAGGTGGGAGAGGGGCTCTAGCATGGTGGTTCAGAGTTTGGGCCCTGGAGTCACATTCCAGTTGCATTGTGTGATCCTGGGCAAATCACCTAGCCTCTCTGGGCCTCAGTTTCCACACCTGCCGAATGGGGTTCCAATCTCTGATGGGGTGGTCCAGGAATCTGAATTTTAGAATTAGCTCCCCAAGTGGATCCTATGTCCACTAAAATCTGAAGCCTCTGCGGGGTTGGGGGAAGGATAGGATCGTAAACTTGTTTGGATGTATCAGATCTGCTAACCCTAAGATTCTCTGACCTCCTTCCCTTCGCACTGAACTCCCGCTGAGAAAAACTCTAGGAATCTACACACCCCTTAACTTGCAGTGCTGGTCTGCGAGTTGTACTTTCCATGATCACCCAAATCCCTCCTTGTCACCCTCCTATGTGACAAGGAACCCCCCAGGCATCCCATTCCAGCACTGAGTCTCTCTCCTTAGGAAGCAGACACAACGGTTCCTCTGACAGGGCTTGTAGGGCAGTGAGTGGGCATGTGTGAGTGCATGCGTGCACTCGTGTGTCTGTGTGTCTCTGGATCTGTGTGTGCACATGCCTCTCAGCAGCAGTATGCTTCTGGTGACAAAGGGGCTCTGACCATGTGTGAGTGGTAGCAGCTCCCCTCCACAGCTCAGATCTGTCTCAGCCTCCCGGCACCCCATATCCAGAGTCTTGCAGACCTATTTCTGGCTTTTGTGCCCTCCGGAGCTGAGACTACTTTTCCTTAACTATTTCCTGCCTGAACCCTGGAGTAATGTCTTTAGCTATTTCTTGCCCAACAGGCCAGCACAGAGCCACAGGCTGAGGCAGCAGAACTGAGAGCCCTGGCTAAGGCCCTGGGAGCAGAGTGGAAGGGTCATGGCGTCCACTTTTGAGATCTGCTCCCTATCTGGTCCCAGCTGTGTGACTTTGGGGAAAGCAGTTGTTTAATTGCTCTGAGTTTCGGTATCACCATCTTTAAAATGAGGACCATAATAACGATGTCATGAGGTTCTTTGCGAATATAAGAAGTCGAGAGCTCATGGTCTAGTTGGGGAGACAGATTCATCATCAAATTATAATATGATATAGTAAGGGCCAAACTGGTCTTAATAATAATAATAAATTATTGAGGGTTTACTTAGTGTCACACACTGGGCTAAGCACACTACAGCTCTCATTTACCACACCGATCCCATGAGGTGGTTTCTATTATTATACCCATTTCACAGATGATGACATTGAAGTGACTTGCTCAGGTCACACAGCCAGTAAGTGGCAGGGCTGGGATTCGAATCCAGGCAGTCAATCCTAGCATCAGGAAAGACAGAGGAAGGTGGGAACAGTTTTACCTGGATAGGTGAGGATGGAGGACAGCAAAAATCAGGAAGCCTGTTCTGGCCTCTGCTATTCCTGTGGGAGGTAGCCGAGTCTCCACAAGGACAAGGATGAAGAGCCTTGCTGAGTGTGATTCATCTCCTCACCTGTGATCAGAGGTTGGTGGATGGTCACAGCCCTGAGGCCTGGTCAGGCGGGCTCTGTCTCCTGCCGCCAGGATGGGCATTCCAGCTCCAGCATACCTCTTTGCTGAGATAATAAACTTGCTTCCTTATCCCCCTCCAGAGAGGTTGTTTTGTTACTCCTCCGTTCTCCTGTCACCAGAGCGCCAATAAGCTGTGTCTTTATGGCTGACGACAGACACATTGAGCTGGTTAGGGATGCCCCTTGCCCAGCATCTAAGAGGAGGCCCGGGCCCCATTCCCGTTCTTCCTTTGCAGAGCTGAGTGGCTTCTTTCTTTTATAATAGTTCTACTCCAGCAGCTGAGTCCCCTAATCTCTTTTCCAATCTTTGGTTACAACACTTTATTAATTCTATAGCCATACGGTCTGTAAGAGGTCTCCTGGTTCCTGGGGCTTTTGGCTGTGATGACAGACTCTTAGAAGGTGCTGACTAGATGGGGGGTGGGGGTGGAGCACTGATGCTTATTGAGTGCCCAGCCTACAATGTGCCCGGCACTGGGGTACACAATGGATGTTGAATCCTTCCCAGAGACAACCTTAAGAGGTGCATGACCTTGGGCAAGTTACTTGACCTCTGTGGGCCTCAGTTGCCTCATCTATAAATTGGGGATAATTATAGGACTCACCTCCCAGGGTTGTCGTTAAGAACAAATGAGTTGGTCCAAGTAAAGCAACGTAAGATAAGTACGGTCTCCACACAGTCAGCCCTAGAGAGCCTTAGCTATGACGGTGATGGTGGTAAGGGTGGCAGCGGTTGAGGCTCAGGGACTTGACAGTACTTGCCCAGGTCACATAACCAGGATTTAGAGCCAGGCCTCTGTGGCTCATTCCCCTACACAGGTTTGGCATCCAGTCCATGCCCTACATTTTACAGGGAAAAACAGTCTGGAGAGGTGCGGCGAGTTCCCCAAGAACACACAGCAGCCAGCTAGGTGACGTGTGGGAAAGTGCTCTGCACAGGTGACAGCCTGGTTTAAAGTCCCAGAGCAGACACAACGCACAAGGCACTTACCCTCACTGGGCCTCAGTTTCCTCATCTGTAAGATGGGTGAGGGAGTTGGTTGGACCTAATCGGCTGGCTCTAAGGCACCTTCGAATCCTGTATCTGAATGGTTGAGGCTGCATCTAAATCAGAGATTTTTAATGGCAGAGAGACCCGAAAGCTCAGCCAAGTTGAAACAAGTAGTCCCAGAGCTGTGTGCAGCCCACGGGCCACACATGTTTGATCTGCAGAGTATTTTTCAAATTTACATTTGAATTTGTTTACCTGGTCTGCTGTCTGGAGTCTCCCAATGGTCTCACACTGGGTTTCTTCACACACACTCCTCTTTGGTCTCCCAGCTGCTAAGCCCTCCTGGTTCAGAAATAACAATAATTGCTCTAATTGTTGTTGTTATGGATGAATGTATTGAGCTCTTCCACGTGCCAGGCCCGCTCTAAGACCATTTATATGAATTGACTCATTGCACCCTCATGATATCCCTGCCCTGGATCATGATCCCCATTTTACAGATGAGGAACATGAGGCCCAACACCTACAGCGGGACTGAGGCGCAAACATGGGGCATAACTTGCCCAAACTGGCAGAGCAGATTCTTTTGATTCGCTATTTTATACTGCCAAAAAACTGCCTCAGCCAGGCTTATCTTGGGGGGCTCCTTCTGGCCCTGCCCTTTGAGAAAGGGACAGAAGGAAGGAGACAAAGGGGCGCACCCCCACCTCTATGCTCTCTTTCCACCAGACAATGACCCCCCACCCCACTCTCTCCAGGGGTCCTCCATTCTGATGGCTGGAAAGGATCAAAACATCCAGTTAAAAGTGAAAACCCACAGCACTTTCTTCACAATTCCCTCTGCTCTTGAGGAGCTTTCAAGTTGTCAGGAAGAGAAACAGGACCCTTTCATGGCTCTTTCTCTGCATTTGAGGCCCTTGGTGCAAAATTCTATTATTAGCATTGACTTCGCTACCTGCCAAACAGGCTTCCCCTCGAAGAAGTAATTAAATGCGTTATTTGGTGCAAAATAAAAGCATATCTCGGCACTTGCAGCCTCAGACACCTTCACATTCATTTTTGCAATTTTTACAGTTGGGAAGTCTTGTGGCTACACCGAATCTAAATCAGGCCATTAGCCCTGGAGGAGGGCTGGATGGAGGGCAGGGGGCAGAGGGCAGGCTCTGCCCAGGTCCTGGCAGTCAGTCTGATGAGGTGCTTTGTTTATGGGCTTTAAGGCTAGAAATGGGGGCCCGTGGGACAGCCAGAAGGATTGAGGAGACTGGCTTTGAGCCAGGCAGGGCCTGGCCAACCCCTTAGTGGCTAGGTGGAGAACAGGGATTAGAGGGTGTTGGCACTGGCCCCCAGAGCACCTGCATCCTCCAGGGGACCTGGCCTTGGCCTCTGGAGGCTCTGCCTCTGCTGAGCTGAGTGATCCCCAGCAAGAGGCCTCCTCTCTACATCTTATCTACCAGTGCCAGAAACTGGGCTTCTTTCAGCCTCCATATCGAATCTGTTTCCTAACCCTGCTGCTTTGATTTACTAAATAGTCTCAAATCCATCTGCTTCTCCTGTGGGCCGCCAGGGCCTTAGTGCAAACCCTGTTGGAGCCCAGGGCAGTGTCGCCTGGGGTTTGGCAGGGGCGAGCTGGGGTTTGGATCCTGACGGCACCATTACTTGCTCGGTGACCTTGGACTAGGGTTTCCAGATTTAGCAAATCAAAAATACAGGATGCCCATTTGAATTTCATATGCAACATTTGGGACGTATTTATACTTTAGAAAAATTCCTTATTTATCTGCAATTCAAATTGAACTGTTCATTCTGTATTTTATCTGGCAACTCTGCCTTGGACAAGCTCCTTCACTTCTCAGCTTCCTTTTCTATAAGGTGGGGATAATAATAATACCTATTGCAGAGGTAGTTCTGAGGGTTAAATGAGTTAAACATGTAAAATACTTAGAATAGGACGCTAATACCATCCACACTCAATTAGTGTATGATTTACATTGGAAAACGCCTTGCGGCTGCAGTTGGTGTGTTGTTTTCGCCGTACTTGCACCTCTCTCCTGACTTTATCAGAGCCAGCAAAGCAGCAAAGTTGGGGTGGGAGGATGGAGGTTAGACCTAAGGAGAACTTCCAGGCAGGAAAAGTGTGGGAGACCTACAACAGGTGACAGGTAGCCATCCATATAGTAGTTCCTTCCTGGGCCTGGGAGCAGGTAGTTAATAAGGGTAGAGCAGTTAATCCATCCAGAAGGAAGGCAGGAGGAAGATGATGAGTGTGAGCTTGTCGACTGGCCTGCCTAGTCTCAGGAAGAGACCCAAGTGCCAAGAGCTGGTGTGCTTGCCAGCTGGGAGGACGGGAAGAAGACCTGGGCACCTAGAAGTCTGGTTTGAGGGATCCCTGAAGGGCGGTCATTTATTCACTTGGCAAACATCTACCAGGCAACAATTAGGCACAAATGCTGTTTCAAAGTTCTCTCCCCAGCTACCGGTGCCAATGCCTGGGGTGCCACCATTAGAATTTTTCTCTGGTTGCCAGTCTCCCTAGGATCCCTGTTGACACGCAGCACCCCCAGGAGGGCATTAGAGCTGAGGTTCAGTGCGCCCCCAGCACTCTTCATTGTGTGATCTGTCTGCGGAGGATCCTGCCCAGCCAGGCCTCAGGCTGCCGTGGGGTTCGGCCATGTCCCCACGGCGCAGGTTGCCCAAAGCCTTTAAGGCGCTGCAGCCGGTGAGACCTGGGCTGGGGAGACAGGTGCTGGGGCTGCGGCCCTCCGACAGCAACAATCTCTTTACGACAATGAGAATGAATGGACTGTGACTACACCATCCCCAGGATGAGTCACACAAACACCGCCAGGTCAGCTGAAAGAAGCCAGACACAAGAGAATATATAACATACGAGTCTATTTATGTCAAGTTCAGAAACAGACACAACGACACCAGTGAGGGAGCACACCACTACAGAGAGAAGCAAGAAGTGATCTCGGGGAAGGGGGAGGTGGGTGGGGACGCTGTCACGGGGTTGCTGGGTGCTGCCAATGTTCTCGTCCTTGGCGGAGGTGGTGGCTACTCTAGGGTTTGCTTTAAAATACTTTGTTAAATGGAACATTTGTTTCATGCCCTTTTCTAGACGTGGGATTCATTTTGCAATGAAAAAAAAAAGGTATGGGAGAGAGAGGAGGCAGGGAGGGTCTACATTCTTCCAGAGAAGGGCCTCCAGGGAAAAGCAGGAAGCTGAACTCTCCTTGCCCCTCAAAGTTAGAAAGTGAAGCTAGAAAGCAAAGCTGGCCCACCCCTCTGGTGTGGTGTCCCTGGCCCTGGGTCCTGGGTGAGACTCATTAAAATTCCTCCTCAATTCTGCCCTCAGGGTCCACTGAGGCAAAGAAAAATCCGTCAACCGTCAACCGTGTAAATAGCTGAGGTGAGAGAAAGATTGGAAGGAAGGAGTGGAAGAGAAGAAGGGATGGAGGAAGAGAGAGAGAGAAAGGGACAGGGAGAGAGAGAGGGAGGAGAGGAAGTGTTAGGACAGAAAACCCTACAGGTGCCTGGTTTATATTCTTAGCCAGTCCAGTCTAATGACAGCTTTGCAAGTCCGTCCCTGCACCACTGCCCACCCCTCCACGGGAGCCGAGATAATTATTGGAGATAATGATCACCTGGGGGGTAGGGGGCACTTTTCATTAACCCCAGACCTCGGGTCTACTGCCCTTCCTGAGGAGGCTGCCCCCCAGCTCGTCAGCCCCACCTTGGGCTGTGCCAATGGCAGGTCCCTCTGCCTGTCTTCATTTTAATTCCTGGGTTACGTGACATTTAAGGGCCAGCTCTTCATTGGGCCGTAACAATTTACAAGCCCTGCAGCGGTAGATTGTTCTGGGGCCTGCAAGCGGGGAGCAGTCATCCTCTGTCATGTGCTGGGGCAAGGGGGTCATGTGACACATGGCCCCTCATTAAAAAGCTCCCGCTTGGACAGTGATGACACAGCTGGGGAAGTAAAATATTTTAGCAACCCATTCACTTTTCATTTCCCAAGTTACCCTCCCTGTCAGAAAAGCCGCTTCTGACAGGGAAGCTGGGAAACAGGGCAGCCTTTAAGTGCCTTATTTCCATCCTCTCCTTAAGCCAGCGGGGCTTCCTGCTGCAGCCCCAGTTCCCAGGCTGCTCCTCATCTTGTGGCTCTTTCTGGAAAATGCACCTGAGAACAGGTACCTGGGTACCACTTCTTGTCAGTGTTTATACAGCACTTTCATCCAGCACTTCTTCACTGAGCCCTCAACCATTCAAGATCTAGTGCTAGTCCCTGCAGAGGCAGGATTCGAAATCAGGCCTATGGGGTCAGCTAAAGCCAGATTCTTCTCTCAAAGGGGTGGGGCTGAGCAAAGAAGGCTCAAAGAGGAGGTGGCCTTGACCTGGCCTGGAGCAGAGGTATGATGAGGGGAGAGGTCTGGCCCAGCCTTCTCTGTGGACAGCTCATTTTTGCAGAAGGAGGTGCGAGGGCATGAGGCGTGACCTCCCTATCTGGACCAGGGGCTTCCTGAGAAGTCCTTCCAGCTCTTTCTGGTCTCAGGTTTCACTACTCGCTCTCCCTCTGTGAGGATCTCAGATTGTATCCTTTTATTTGTGTCTTTCTCTTTCTTGTCCTCTATCCCTTGTCTTTTCCTTTAATCTTGGTCACACCTCCCTACTTCCCTCCTTTTTGTCTGTCTCCATCTCTGTCATTTTCTAGAGAAACAGGTTGGTGATTTGGGAAAAGGAAACGCCATGGGCCTGGATGTGCAAGTACCTGGGTTCAAATATAGGCTTCACCATCTCAGGCTAAGCCTCTGAACCTCTCTGAGCTTCCATTTCTCCTTGTACAAAATGGGTCAAATGGTCTTTAGTTCTCAAGGGTTGTGAAGAATAGAATAAGTCAAATTCTATAAAAGGCCTGGCCCAGAATAGATGTCCAATAAATGCTGGCAATGTAGGCAGAACTGGCCTGCCATGCACCACAAACTCAGGACCCCCTTTCCATGTTGTGGAGTTCTTGTCTGGGAAGCAGCTGCCCAGCTGGGGCCCCATTTTTTGGACCCCCTTCTATCCAGTTGGGGCCACAATTCTTGTTCTCACCAAGGGAATGTGCACGCCATTTTCAGCCAGAAAGATCAAGAATTGGGTGCACCTACCCGGGTATCTGTGCCTGTCTGCTGGCTGAACAAAGAGGAGTCAGAGATTTTAAAGGAGGGCAGAGCCAGAAGAAGGAGGGAACCTGGGCCCCTGCTGGCCACACAGCAGACTGCCCCTACAGCGATGCTTGCATTGGACTATGACTGAGAGAGAAGCAAACTTTTATAGGTCAGGCCACTGAGATGTGGAGGTTTGCCTATTACAGAAGCTAGAATTGCCTTCTTTTCTTTGCACTTCTCCCGCTGCGCCCTGCCCTGGCCCCTGTCTGTATCCCTGCCCATCCTTCTTTGTGGGCCTCATGGTCCTGAATGAGTCTGTGTCCCCTTCCCTGGGCTGCCACATCCCTCTAGGCCAGCCCATTCCATTAGGGCCCTCTGACCCAGCCTTTCCCCCACGGCAGGCTGGCTCGTCCTGCTGTCCTACAGGGGCTGAAGGCAGCTGTCTTGGCTGTCAGGATCAGGGCAGAGTGGGGCCTGCTTTCTGGCGCCAAGTACAGGTCCAGCCTCAGTAGATGATAACAGGATGGTCTGGATGTGCAGGGATGTGGCTTCGTCGTATGGTCTTCTGGGGGCTGGTGTATGGGGACCCAAACCACACTGGACTTTAGAAATCCTCCTTTCCCCCAGGGGTGCTCAAGGAGAGAGGAGCCAACAGCCATGGGAGCAGTTAGCCTCGGCCTCCAAATCCCCTCTCTCCCAGCTTCCATCTGACAGGAGCAGGCCCTCTGTGGGTCTGCTGCCTCTGAGGGGTGGGGACTGGGGCCCTCACGAATTTCCACCATTTTCGGTGATATTTCCTTCTCCCAGGCTTCCCTAGCCCCAGCCTCGCTTCTCCTGACCTCCCCCCACCTTGCCTGGACTTTTCAGTTCTGTCCCCCACCGCCCACCCCCAGGTCCTACCCACGGATGCTGCTGCACAGACACCATGTCCTCCTTGAAATCGAAGCACAGTAGGAGTCTCGGACAGGTCGTCTTCTGGGGGATGGGCTTTCTCTTTGCCTCAGTCCTGGCAGCTCAGGAAGTTCCTGGAGGAGGCAATGACATATTGGATAAAAATCTCTCCGTGGCAGAGTCGCTTTCCTGGCAGTAGGCAGTCTTTCATGCTAACCGCGCCCCGACACTGCTCTAAATCATTCACACCTGACAGCAAGTGGGCAGCGTCTTCCCTCCCCAAGATCCTCCCCAGGTCCCTGCCTCCATTACCCAGAATCCTTAGCACACCTCTGCCCCTTGCCAGCGCCTTCTCCCAGCTCAGAGTCCCTGACCTCCTACCGTTGCCAAACCATGACCCTGCCCTTTTTTCTGAACCCTAACCCATATTCATTTGCTCAAAAAAAAAAATTTTTTTTAAGTTTTTAAAATTTTGTATACAAAGAGCTGGCATCATTTTTGTGGTTGGGTAGATGTCTTGGGTCATCCATTCAAGAAGGATCACTCAGTCCAACTTAATGAAGCCTATATTCTTTGTGGACCGAGGGAAACACTGGCGGCACATGCTGAGGCCATATTTCCAGATCAGACTGTGCCGGTTTGAATAGTTGTGGCAAGAGCGAGAACCCTGGCCAAGTTTTCTTGAGTGGCTCCTGTAGAGGGGCTGATGATCCATCTTGTTTTCATGGACGCAACAAGGCGAAAGGCTGGAAATTTTACTTAGACGAATCTCCCAGACTCTGGCCACCACTGTCTCCCTACAAACAAGGGTTCACCTCCAATTATTCTGAGGAGGTGTTGGGAGTGGAAATTGGAGCAACCCTTTTGGACTAAGAGCTCTGCCACTAATCAGCTACATGACCTCAGGTGCGTTATTCACCTGGGGATTCTGACAGGCATAGCTCCGTTCTCCCTGGACTCCATCTGGGAGACAGATGGACAGACAGACAAGGGCAGTGAAGTGTTCCTGGGTACCTGGTGCTGTGAGGCCTGCAGTGGGAGTGATCAGTTGCATTGGGGTGGGGGCTGGGCTCAGCAAAAACTTCACCAGGAAGAAGGAGACTAGAGCTGAACCTTGAACGAAGGCCAGGATTTGGGCAGGTGGACGGCGAGAGCAGGGGGGAGGGAGCACCAGGCAGGAGGCACAGTGTGTACAGTGGCCTGGCGGGGAGCGGTATGTGTGAGGCAGAGGAATAGCAGGAGGGAGGAGATGGGGAGAAATGCAGGGACAGGGTGGAAGGGCCTTCACAGCCCTGCTGAGGAGTCTGGACTTTTCCCTAAGGGTGCAGGAGCCACGGAAGGGAGTTAAGCAAAGGAGTGACACGATCAGATGTGCTGGCTTCCTCTGCTCCACAATTGTCTTACGTCATCCCAACACCTTAGCTGGGTTCCAGCAACAGTGCCTGACCTGTGTGGTAGGGTGCCAGTACTCGAGTGGATGAATACCACTCGTGTCTCCCCCATTGTCCTTAGATTAAAATCCATACTCCATGGAGGGCTTTCCCACAGCCTCCTTCCCACTTGGCTGGTCTCACTCCCAACTGTCCCTGGCTCACTGCTCCCGTCACGCTGGCCCTCCTTAGCTGCTACTTTGCTGCCTTGGCTGGGGTTGTTCCCTCCACGTGGGCCCTGTTTCCCCACTCCCATCCCACACCACACCCCTTTTTCCTCTTTGTTGGCTCCTCTTCATCAGGAAGATCTTGGTTGCGGTATCACCCACATGGAGAGACTTTCCTGAGCACCCCGCTTAAAGAAGCCCCCATTGCCACCATTCTCGCACATAGGACCTTCGTTTCCTTTGTAGCATTTAACCTGATTTGTTATATTGCAGTTTATTTAGAGTCTGTCTGCTATACCAGACTAGAACCTATGCAGGGAGCATGTGGTTTTTGTCTTGCCTGCCTCTCGGAGGCCTGGCACAGAGCCTAGCACAGGTTCCATAATTATTTGGCGAATGAACGAGGTTTATGTCTCTACTCAGATCCAGGGCTCCCTGAAGGCAGGAATCTGCCTCTCTTTTCAGCCTGAGAGCCCCCTCCACCCTTTGCACATAGCAGGGACTGCATGCCCCCACCCCACCCCAGCTCTGTCCTCCCTTCAGGGTTGTTTTGCCCTGAAGCCGGCGACAGAGGTGGGGTGGAGGCAGCCGAGAATGTATTCACAGTTCCGTGCCGGAAGGCTCTTCCAACTGACAGCACCAATGCTATTGAACCGAGTAGTCGTGCTAGAAATCTCCAAGGAACCCCTGCCAGTCCTCTGAGCTTACTGCCTGGCCTCAAAGCCCGGCCACTTGCTTTAAAAGCCACGTCTTCTCTCTATCTTTAAAGATATCTTAGCGCCTGCTTTCAATGAAAGATAATGTGGCTCAAAAACCAGAGCTAGATGGTAATACACACACGCACAAACCCACACGTGCACACGTGCACACTCCCCCTGGACACATCCCTGCTTCCACCCTGGAGCTCAACAGTCCTTTTCATCTTTGCTCCTTTCTGCGTTGATTTCTCTTGCCCAAGTCTTTGTCCCTACCTATTTCTGTGTCCGATTTTTGTCTCTGTCAATCTGTGTCTCTTTCCATTTGCCTCTGTCACTGGCTGTGTGTCTGCTTCTCTCTCTGCTACATTTTATGTCTCTTCTTTGCCTATGTCTGTTCATGTCTGTTTTTCTACATCCTGGGCCCTGTCGGAGTCTCTGTGTCTGCTTGCTCTCCTTTCACCCCCAGGTCCCCTGGGCCTCACCTCCCTGTCTCTCCAGCTCCGTGGCAGCCTGTCTCTCTGTGTGCCACTAGCTCACTCTTAGTAAGCTCTCAAGGCAATCACGGAAAGAAGAAAGGGAGGGAGCGGGGAACTGGAAGCAAGCGGTGGGGCGGTGTGAAGTCGCACTGAATAAATGTGCAGCTGTCCCTTTCTTTTCTCCTTGGCAGGAGGGAAGAAGCATGGGGTAAGGGGCGGCAATGAAGAGTGGGCGTGGAGGGGAGATGGATGATGGGGGCCCAGGTGAGAGAGGGAGAGTTGGGGGCAGCACACAGGGCCTGAAATAAAAGGGTGGGAGGTTACAATGACCTCTAGCTCCTGGCAGGGCACTTTTGACCCTAATTGCTGGGCACAGGGAATTGTTAGGAGTCTGAGATATAAACGATTACAATAAGAAAGCCGTGGGAAAAGCAATCAGTGTGTGAGCACACACCTGTGTTATGTTGTGGTAGTCATTAGTACTATTTGCTAAAATGTTCAGGGTCTTTGGCTTCCTTGGGTGGGGCCATGTGACCAGTTCTGGTCAATGAACAGAAGAGAAAGTGTCACTTGGGGGAAGGATTTAGTCACTGGTGTGAGACCTTTCAGAGGTCTTCTTTCCCTCTGGCACAGTGACCAGCAAAGTTTGAGCTGATGGCTTCTCCATCAGCCGGGGTCCTTGGGTGCCTAGGATGAGCAGAGGCTGGCATGGACGTGCAGTGTGGGCAAGAATGCAGCCTTTGTGTGTTTGAGCCACTGAGAGTTTGGAGTTATTTGTGAATGAAGCCTCACCTTGCCTAGCCTGACTGATACAGTGTATGTGTCAGTGACTGTATAAGCCTGCACAGCAGTATAAAGTGAGTAAGCATGTTTGCATAGGCGTGTGTATGTGCCTATATAGATACAAACATGTGTGTTTATGGGTGTGTGCGAGGACAAATCTCGGTGTATTTTTGGTACACGCCCAGCAGTAGGCAAAGAGAGAATTTCCCTCTGCTGCCTTCTCACCTCCTGTTTCACTTGGAAACACAAAGGGCCCTATCTTGGTCCCAGCTTGTCTCCTCAGCACATTCCCAGCTTTAATCTATAAGTCTCCTCTTCCCAGCAGCTGCCACCCTCTTCTCTACTGGAATGTGCCTGGGGTGGCCACTGCCCAGCATGGTTTTACCCTCCCCCCACCTAAGCAGAGTAGCTGGTTCTGGGGTGGGCAGGTGACCAGGGCCAGACCACTCAGACACCTTCTCCAGGATTTTGCTGCTGGAACTAGCAGGGAAGAGCATCTTCTCCCTTTGGGGTGAGGTTAGATGTGGAGGAATGGGTGGTCAGGCAGAAAGAAGCAGAGCTGAGAGAAAGGAGCAAGGGGGGCCATCCAGGGCACCCCTGTCTCATGAGTTACGTGGGTCAGTGTGTTTACCTGCTTGCTTACCAAGGCTGTTGTGCAGCCTGATGGTTAGTGTGGGCTCCAGGGCTGACCTCTGTGGGCTGCATGGCTCAGGGTCCCTGCCCTCCAGCTCCGTGGCAGCCAGCCTCTCTGTGTGCCACTAGCTCACTCTTAGTGAGCTCTCAAGGCAATCACAGAAAGAAGAAAGGGAGGGAGCTGAGAACTGGAAGCAAGTGGTGGGAATCATGGTGAAGTCGCTGACCTCAGGTTGGGCCCCACCAATGGGGAGACCCCCAGGAGGTGGAGGGAGGGAGGGGAGTGAGGCTGAGGTATTTAATCCCCTGACTTGCTCCCTGCAGAGCTGCAGGCCACTGGCTGTGTCCCTCCACACCAGCTATAGTTCCTGTCCAGTGGCTTCTCCAGGTGGCTCTCCCTCCAGGTTTCCCTGGGAATGGCTTCCCTGTTACTAGCCCTGGAGCTTCACCACCCACTGTTGACTTTCCTACACCTCCCCACACCTTTGCATCTTGCCACGCCTTCATTAAACTCTCTTTGAATTACTCAGTTTGAATGTTCCTTGAATTCCCTGCTAGAACTTGGTTATGTATAAGACGTCCAGCACCAAGTCCATGGGGGCACTAGTGTTTTTTTCACTGGCACCACTCCCTCCTTCCTTCACCAGCCCCTCTGCTCTCCCCTCCCCTTAAATCCCTTCCCCTCCCCCAACATAGTGTTCTGTCAACTTCCTTCTTGGCCCTTTCTGGCCCTCCCCCACCTCTGTCAATCGCCTCTACTCCCCCTTGGATTTCAGCCCCCACAAACATTACTGGTCCATTCAGCCTTTGCCCTTGGGGCTCAGGCCAGAATACCCAACTATCCCCTGGACAGACGGTCTGTGCACCATCAGGTACCTCAAACTCAACATGCTCCAAACTGGACATCGCCCTTAAGCTTGCTCTTCTTCCCACGTGACCTTTCAGAGGGTGGCACTACCATTGACCCACACCCAGGCCAGACACCCCACCCAGACACCCAGGGGTCAGCCTTGACTTCAGGTTTGCTCACTCTGTCTCCATCCTTTTAGGTCCTGATGCTTGGAACTCCAGAATATTTCTTGATGCTCTCTTTCCCCCCAAGCCAATCCTTATTACTCCGATGTGCTTCCCCATTGCTTCCCCTTCCGTCTTTACGGTTGCAGTAACCTCCTAACTGGCTGCTCAGTCTCCATACTCACTGCCTGCAATACACCCTCCATATTACAGATCTGAAACTGTCACTCCTTGCTCAGAACCCTTTGGTGGCTCCTTACTTCAAGCTTCTTAGAAGGAGAACAAGACTTCTGTGACCTCAGCCCTGCTTTTTCTCCTGCAGTCCTTTCTGCTCCTGCTGAAGCTTCCCCCAGCAACACAGAGCTGTCTCTACTCCCCTCACACTCCATGCCTCTCTGCCTCCGCTCTGTGGTCCCTTCTGCCTGGAATTCCCTCTCAGCCCCCCTTCACTTCTGGCCAATCCTAGACAACCTCCTACTGCTTCTTAAAAACAGTTTTGGTGTCATCTCTGGGCAGATTATATTTTTAATCTCAAGGGCAGTGAACTGGAGAGGGTATGTGAAGCAGGGGTGGGGACTTGTTTGGAGGGGGAAATCCCACCTTTGACCACTTTCTCTGTGTGTCTCATTCTTCCTTCCCTGCTGCTTCCCCTAACTCTTCAGGACTGAGAATTCCCTGGGTTTGATGGTAGCTACCACCCTGCCGCTTCCAGGCTGTGGTGCACTGAGCTAGTCACTTAACCTCTCTGTGACTCCCTGGCTGGCCTCTCTGCAGAAGGTTCTCCAAGGTTCTCTGTTTCCAGGGGCCCTGCGGTAGGGTAATAAGTTGTTGCTGGAAAGAACTGGGAAAGCGCGCCTTGGAGGCAGCAGAGTTTGTCTCTTCTGGAGAGCTTGAGTCTGCGTCCAGCTTCCAGCCAACACAAGGAAACCATGGGTTTAGGCAAGGGTCCTTTGTTCCAGCAGTGACAGCTCCACCTCCAGGACACTAACCCTCCCCATGGCCATTGCTACTGGGATTTATGCTCCTCCTGTCTCCTCCTCTGTAGTTTTGTACCATCCAACTTGGAGACGGCTCTGAGCTGGAGCTGAGGGAGGGCCATCTGCCGCTGTCCATCCCGACGCCTCTATGCCTCATCTGTGCGCGGGGGAGGGGCGGCTGAGCCTGACTCACATTGAGACAGGCCCCCTTACCCGAGCTACGCTACATCCCAGCTTCAGCCGATAGAGCGTCTTATCTGCTCCAGCCGCCCTCCGCGCCGTCTCCCAGGAGTTTTGCCTTGCCCTTTCCAGAACAATAGCCTGCCTCACTGTCTCTTCATGCTGTACCAGCTGGTTCGGAGAGGAGCTGGGGTCGGGAAGACCCTGAGGACCGGGGAAGGAGGAGGTGGGGTTGGTGAGAGAGAAACGATTTAAAACTGGGCAAGAGGGACAAGCCGAGGGAGTGACAGAGAAAAGGAACAAACTGACTCGGGTAGCTCTGAAAGGCAGTAGGGCTTCAATGACTTGTTCCGATTCTGGGGAAAGCAGCCCAGCAAGAAGTCTTTCTCCTGTCCTTCCTTGGGGAGCAGTTTTTAACCAGGGGCATTATTTATGAAGCGAAGGAGAGGGGGGAGTGGGGAGGAGGTCACGTGGGCCCGGGCGTCATGGAAACAAACTCCGATGCTGGACCCGCCGCGGTCCGCCGCCCCTCCCCGCCCCTCCGCGGGGGTACCCGGCCGTGGGCGCCCCCGTGCGGCCACTAGCAGCGCAGCACCCCGCCGCCGGGCAGCACACAGCGGCCTGGAAGCCCAGCCCAGGGCGCAGGGAGGCCAAGGGAAGAGAGGGGGAGCGCCCTGATCACTGGGCCCGCCCATCTTTTCATCATCTCTCGACACATTCATCACCCGTCCAAGCGTCCCGGCTTCTTCAGCTCACCCGCTCTGTCCTGCGACCTAGCATGGCTGTCTGGGAAACAGCAGTGGCCGTCAGTGGAAGGTGCTGGGTGTCCATTTGTTGCCGGTTGTTTTTTTTCCCCTGTGCCCAGGAGTCCCTCTCTGCATATATCCCTCTGTGCTGTCTCCCGGGTACCAGTCCTGACTCTTATGTCCCTGCCTATCTAGTATCAATGCATCCGTCACAGATCCTGCATCAGTCCTTCCAGCTGACCCTGTGTCTGTTGTCTGAGAAACTGTCTCCCTCCATCAATCTATATGTATCTTACACACCTATTACTAGGGCTGCAGCCTATACATCACGCGGGCCCCATTATCCATCATTTATCTGCATATGTATCATTCATGCTCCCAGCCATCTATTATCCATCACCTCTCTTGCCGCCTCTTTGATGTCCTGCACTCTGCCATTGGGGGTTAACACTGTCAGGCCTGCTTTCCCCAGATCCAGAGAACAAAGACACCAAAGGGACCTGGAGGGAACAGAGAGGCCACTGGGGGGTAGTTAAAAGAGCTAGGGTCTCAGAGTGTAGAGGAGAGTGAAAAGACCTGGACATGTGTCGGATGAGGGAATTCCATTCATTGTCTGGTTGTCCCTCTCTCCGAATTCCTGAAAAATAAAGATGTGGGTTTGATTTGCTGCAGAGCTCTAGGCTAGACACAGGTGGTACTTGTTGACTGAAAAGGTGGCGCTCTCTGGAGCAAAGGCTACCTGTGAAGGCAGTGTCTCTATGGAGAAGGTCCAGGCAGGCTTGGCGGGTAGAGATGGAGCTGTGACTGAGACCAAGAGAATGCCCACCAACACACACACACACACACACACACACACACACACACACACACACATTCTCTCTCTCGCTCTCTCGCTCTCGCTCTCTCTTCTAGAATCACAGGATTTCATAGTCAGAGACGCTTTCCTTTGGCTGAGAAACTGTTACTTAACCACGCAGCACAAATTCCTGTGGGGCTGGCGTCTCACATTGGTTTTTATAAGCATCACTCCTCATGTTGTTGATAATATTGCATCTTTTCCCCCGAGTCTGGTTTCCTGGAGGAACTGGTAGACTGTGCCTCCTTTGTGCCTGTGGTTTTCACACATCCCATTTCCTCAGTATAAGGCTCTCTTTACCACCCCTTGTCTCCCTGTGCCTCCTCACGCACATACCGAAGCTGCAGAAAAGGAGGCTGGAGGGCCCCGTGGACACCCTGGGCAGGGCTCTGTCATCGTCATTTCTGTATCCCCAGTTCTTAACATCTGGTAGGAAAGAGGCCTCCTATAAAGTTGGTTATAGGAATGAAACTTCACCCACAATTCTGCCCTCTCCAGAAGAGAACAGATGGCGGTCAGGTGGCTCCCTTAGTGCCATCTTACTCGCAGGTCACTTCTCTAGGCTCAGGACCTCCTGAGGTGGTCAGGAACACTCTGTGAATGCGGGTGGGAGAACAGGGTTACTTCTGCAATCTTCCTCAGGGGTTCTTGGCAGGGAGATAAATACACCGGGGCTGGGTTTCCAGGGGAGGCTGGTGTGAGGGCCAGGTATTCTGTGGACGGTTTCTCAGCACAACTTCAAACAAGGAGGAGAACACACCCATTCTTTTTACTGAGCAGGAAACCAAACAACTCAGTTTCCTAAGTTGCCTTGGTTTGTAGGGTAGTTGGCCTTCGAGTTTGCCAGGAGTGGAGGCCCTGAGGACAGGGAGGCAGGGGATGGCCCCCCGAAGGCCTCCCTCCTCACAGCTCCAAGGGTTAAAAAGCATTTAGCAGCAGCACATAATAAAAGCAAATGTAAGAGAAAGAATATCCTAAGGATTTAATAAACTGCAAACAAAATTATCACGATTCTCTTCCTAGCCAGTTGAGTTTTCAGTGATTAAGAAAATACAATTTCCTATAATTAAATCTTAACAAGAAATGTTATTAAAAACACTCTGTCCCAGCTCCTGTAATAATTGCATGCTCCCTTAGAACAGTAAACAGAATTAGACTTTGCAGCGTACATGCTAATCCATGTGTCATTTTGATCAAATTTGTACTAATAACCTGTCTTCTTATTCGGAGATAGGGAAGGAAGGCCAGAGGGAGCCAGGCCTGGAGGATAAGTGTGAACCCTGGTCAGGGAGTGGGAAGCTGGGCGTGTTGGGTTTCGCTCCCATGATGATAAGTGTTACATTTATTGAGCACACACTACGTGCCTCACTCTGTGCTAAGCACATTACACGTATACTTTTACCCACTCTTCACAGCACCTGGAACCGTGGTTGCCCTGCTTTACAGACAAGGAGACTGAGGGAGGTTTAGTAACTCGCCCGAGGTTACTCAGAACTGGATTAGAAGCCTTGGAGGCCAGACCCAAAGTCATGCACACGTTTCCCATGCACTTGAACACACCTCCACAGCCCTGCCCTTATCAGGTAATACAGCCCTGGAGCGTGGCTTGGGCTCTCTTGGGACCTGTGCTGTACTGTCCATGTCCGGTAAGAATGTTATCTGTCCATGAGAACCAGACTGGCCTGAGTCTGCAGAGGACCGATGGTAGCAGGAAGGAAGAACTTCCTCACCCTGGCATGTGTAGGCCATGGGAGCAAGGAAGACCATGGCATCCGCTTTGAGGAGTTTCTTTTCCCTTTGGGAGAGCCAAGGGGTGGGAGAAGATCTTATCGAGGGCCTGGGTGTGAGGGCAGAGGGCTGGTGTTTGTATGGTGGAGGGTGCCAGTTCAGCTGATAGCCCTGGGGTACAGCTCAGAACATTCTAGCACGTTAAGAGGGATCTGAGTTGGGTGTGCAGCCATGGAGTTAAAAACTGCTTCTCCTGCATGTGCATGCGTGTATGCGAGTGTGGGTATGTGTGAGTGCACGGGCAATGTGTGCTTGTGTGTGGGCAAGTGTGTGAATGTGTATGTGAGTATATTTTGAGTGTGTGGAGGTATGTGGAGGTGATTGTGTGAACATGTGCACGAGTGTGTAAGTGTGTAGTGTGCCTGTATGCAAAGGTACGTGGGAGTGTGTGAGTGTGTGTCAGTGTATGAATTGAGTGAGTGGATGTGTGTGAAGGTGTGTGTGAGTGTGAGTACATGCATGTGTGTGATGTGTTTGTGTGAGTGTGCAAACTTGTGTAGCAGAGTGTATGTGTATCTGTGAGCATGTGTGGGTGCTCACACACACACACACACACACACACACACACACACACACGGCGCAGGTGCACCCACACAAGCCCTTGGAGCCCGTCCCTGGTGGAGGGGGATGGAGCCAGCCCAGCGCAGGGGCCCTGGCTCTTGTCCAATTATAGCAGCCCGTCCCTGCGGCTTCATTCCCGGCGGAAGACAAGCCTGAAATTTATCCTCAGCTTCCATGCTCATGCACGCACGCACACAAGCGCCAGTGCCTCCATCTCTCACTCCCTGTCCACTAATTAGCTCTCCTAATTAAATTCCTGCTGGGATGAAAGGGGAGGGCCTTTCCTTTCCCCAGTTCCCTGGGGACCAGGTCACGCTGACCTGGAAGGCTCCACTTGCATTCCTATCCCTCAGCCCTTGCTCCTGCTCAGAGGAGCCTGGATCCAGGGAAGAGGGTGAGAAGGAAGGGTCCCGTGTGTAGGACCCTGTTCAGCAAACACAACCCACCTGCTCCGTGCCCAGCACTGTGCTAAGCGTTGTTGGGGAGAAAGCGGGGATGACAATGAACAAGACAAACGGACTTCCCTATTTTTGAGTCTCCTTCTCCCGGTCACTCTGGCTTTGAACTTTGGTCTCATTCTCCATCCTGTCCCTCCTGCTTCTCCCATCTTACCTCTCTTGCTTCCTTGCAGACAGTTCTGCTTTGCTTGATGGCCGATGCCTTGGGCCCTGAGTCCTAGCTCATTCTTAGCTCATTCCTCTGGCCTCCTTCCTGTTTATGGACGTTTTAAACCAACTGGTGTCTCCTCCAGGGAGCTTTCCTGACTTCAGCCATGTCCCTTCTCTGCACACCTGCTGAACTCTCACCTGCTGGGGCCTTGGCATATACGTTTGCTATGACTGTTTCCCTTTTTATAGGCGTGTTCTGCCTCCCTAATTACAATTGGAATCAGGGTCTGCATCTTGTGCCTCTACTCACAGAGCCCAGCGGCATGTGCAGCACACAGTGGCTGCTCTAAGAATTTCTGTGCAGTGACAGGAGAAGGAGAAGGATGGAGGAGACGGGGTTCCTGCTTATTGTTCTCACCCCTGGGAAGCTCTGTGAGATGGAGAACCCTGAGCCTCTGAATCTCAGAGTGGATGGGCCTTAGATGTCTAGTTTAACTTCTCCCTAAAAGCAGAACCTGGGATGGGAATTCTTTGTGGATGATTTATTGTGGGAGTAAGAGAGAAGGGACCAGCTAGGCCAGGAGAAATAGCTAGGTTGGGTGGGCCTGACCCACAGGAGATTCTGGAACATGAACAGCACCACAGAGCTGGCCCCTGGGGGAATGGGGGGCTGACTTCTTATTACCCCCATCCACCCAATCAGGCAGTTATTGGCAGCGAGGAGCCCAGGGTGGGGAGGTGGGAACCTCCCAGACATCCGGGGAGTGTGGCTCTGTTCTCCAGAAAAGGGGGCAGCTGTGAGCCCTTAGCAGCTGGGGCTGGATGTAGGGGCCTGACAGAGGGGACTAGGAGGACACCAATAGCCTCTACAACACCCCCCAGAATGCCCTTCTTACTAGTAATGGTTTCTGAGCCTGCGCCAGAGGTGTGGACATGGGGGACACTCTTCCCCAGTTGTCAGTCGATGGGGCATAGTACAAATGTAGCATTCAGGAGAGTTTTGATTTCAAGTTTGCACTGAATGACCCTCTTTCAAATGCATAAACACACCCGGATTTCATTATGCATTTATTCACATCTGGGTAAATTCTATCCCATTACGTTGCCCCAGCTTCATTTGCCCTCACCTGACCTCTGCACGGACCCTTATAAAGGACACTGCCTCTGTCCCCAGCCCCTGCTGCTCTTGTGCTGTCTGTACCCACAATCCCACCCTTCCCCCCATCCCAGCCTCAACTACAGTAGGGCTTTGCCCTGAAACAGGCTGAGAGGGGCTGGAGAAGCTAGGGTTTGGGGGAGGGGACGCCACAAACAGGCAGAGGAATGGGTGTGTGAGAGGAGGGCAGAGCAGATAGAAGCAGTGCCTGGCCAGAGAGAGGAGACCCTGTGGTGCAGAGAGATTGGCTGGGAGGAGGTTTGGCCCATCCGGAACCTCAGCTGCTTCTGGTGCCCTGAGCACAGCTGCGCTGCTTCCCCTGGGTTCCTGTGCTATGCCTGGGGCTTCCTGGGGGAAAGTAAAAATACCTGAGGCTGATATGGCCAATTACCTACATGACACCATCCCTCCGTCTTCCTTAGACTATAGAACCTGATTTTGTTGGGGTGGGGGCAACATGCTCAAGGAAGTGGATCCAATCTGGCACCAGGAGATGAAAACATGGTTGGTCTAAGCCAACAAAGGCAATCCTGTCCACCCTTACTAGTGATTGGTTCAAGGGTGTAACCCAGTCTGGCCAATGAAATTCAGGAGGAAGACTGCTCGGGGCAGGAGGCTTTTGTGAATGACTACTCCTTGATTAAAGGAGATAGGTAAGGAAGTGTGCCCCTTCTTCCTATATTGAATGCTGGAAGTTGTGGAAACCATCTTGTGACTGTGAGGCAATGAGCTTAAGGATAGCAAGTCAACTATTTGAGGGTGGTGAGGCGAAAAGATGGAGAAAGACTGGGTCCTCAATGACATCACTGAGCCACTGAATAAAACTGGACTGCCTACAAACACACACATATGTGATACAATCAAATATCTTTATTGCTTAGGCCTCGTGTGTGTGTGTGTGTGTGTGTGTGTGTGTGTGTGTTCTGTGCCAGATATTTTTCTGCCTGTCTAGACACATTCTAGATCACTTCCTCTTCCTCCTCTTTGTTTCAGGAGGCTTCTGATTGTGTCTGTACAACAGGGAGCCCTGGCAAGAGACCAGAAAGGAGGAGGATAGTGACAATGGGGTTATTTACTCTCCTGGCTCTCTACCTGCAAGGTCACCTTGGGTTGGCTGAAGGTTATTGCTCTTGTCAAGGTGGCCTATTCTCCATGACTCTCTCTTCTCTGGGTTCCAGTAACATTTCTCTCTCCTTATCCCTTTGAGCTTTGAGGTGGTGACAACTCTGAGTTTCTTTACTTTCCATGTGGTCTCCCTACATCTCACCCATACCTGTGTAATTAATCCATTTGTATATAAGCCCTCCTTGAATTATCCTAACTGGAGTGCGCTATCTACTTCCTGTTGATAACTTGACTAACACACAGTTCTTGTAGCCACATGAATTCTTAACTGCTATGACCCTTGAGCTAACTTGAGTGAGCCTCTTAATCATTAGATCCTAGGAGCTGTCTCTACAACAGCTGGCCCTCCAGGATCCACCTGAGCCCCTCTTGTGATGGCTGTTCATAAGTGTTGTCAGGGCAGCACCCACTTGAAGCTAGACAGACTTGGATATGAATGCTGTCCTAGCTGTTTTTTAGTTGTGAGTCTCTCTCTCTCTGGGCAAGGTATACATCTTGCAGAATTGCTCTACGGTTTGGAGATACTGTTTATAAAATATGTATCTAGAAACAAAGGAGTTTTTCAATGTATCAATATATGTTTCAAAATATTAATGGAAAGGTCTTTAGATATACTGTGAAGTTTTTAAATCACAAATGTTTGGCATTCAGTAAAAAAAAGTACTAGGCATGCCAAGAGACGGGATCAGATCACCTAAGCCAAGGGAAAAAATAGACAATAGAAACAGATCCACAAGTGATCCACAGGTAAGGACTTTAATAGCGATGATTACCATGTTCAAGAAACCAGATGAAAAAACAATTACAAAATAGCATATTTCATCAGATAATAGAACTTATAAAAAAGAATCAAATGAAAATTACGGATCTTAAAAATAAAATAACTGAAATGAAGAACTCAGTATATGGGTTTAACATCAGAATAGACACAATAGTAAAGAAGGTTGTAACAGGTCAATAGAAAATATCCAGACGGAGGCAAAGACATAGCCCTGTATATCATATGTTACCTTTTGTATAAAAAGGGGGCTTAATTTCCGTATGGAAGCTTTGTCCCCATATGCATGAGGACAAGAGGTGAAGAGGGTAACTTGGAATAGGAAAAAGACTTTTCACTTAAACCTTTCTGTATTGTTTTGCGAATGTAGAATCTATTCAAAATAAGCAAATAAAAATAAGTGTCTTTCACTTATTTTTCAATAAACTATGGCTAGTATAATTTCTTTTTGAGATGGTCTATTTTGATAACTAGTTTAGTTCCTTATGTTAAACCCAAACCTACTTTTCTATCACTTACATGCATGATCCTTGCTCATCCCTAAAAAATGGTATAGTGCAAGTCTACTCAACTTTTTTTTTTTTTAAAGAAGTAAATACCTGTATTTATAAATTGCTGTTCTCATATATATTTTTCTAATTTTTTCTTTATTGGGGAAGGACTTTACTGGGGAACAGTGTGTACTTTCAGGACTTTTTCCAGGTCAAGTTGTTGTCATTTTAACCTTAGTTGTGGAGGGCGCAGTTCAGCTCCAGGTCCAGTTGTCGTTGTTAGTTGCAGGGGGAGTCTGCGCCCACCATCCCTTGCAGGAGTCGAACTGGCAACCTTGTGGTTGAGAGGAAGCGCTCCAACCAACTGAGCCATCTGGGGGCTCAGCAGCAGCTCAGCTCAGCTCAAGTTGCCATGTTCAATCTCAGTTACAGGGGGCAGAGCCCACCATCCCTTGCAGGAGTCGAGGAGTCAAACCGGCAACCTTGTGGTTGAGAGCCCACTGGCCTCTGTGGGAATCGAACCGGCAGCCTTCGGAGTTAGGAACATGGAGCTCTAACCGCCTGAGCCACTGGGCCAGCCCCCAAGTCTACTCTACTTTTCATGTGACAGCTATATAGCTCTAAGCTATATCTTATATGCCCCAGTTAAATACTCTCAGATATTTTTGTTGTTCTCATTTCACATGTTTTTTTAGCTTTTCATTTCTGGTCTCTTTCTTCCGGACTGGATATTATTTGCCAGTGTACATCTTATATGATGCCTAGAAGAGAACACAGTAAGTAAGCTGGGTTCTTACCACATTGGGACTATAATTTCCTTTGACTCACAGGTTTTCTTTCTTTTAATATAACCTAAGATGGAGTGAGCTTTTATGGCTATCACATCAAATGGTTAGCAACTTATGGCCAACTGAAATCAGGTCTTTTTCACGCAAACTTCTCTTGAACATCCCACCTTCTTCTGAATTTATGCAGATATTATATTAAACATTAGATTACTTTTTTCCTAATCTTTTTCATCCTTATACATTTCAGCATCTCAAGGTCTTTTCGAAACTGGATTCTGGTAGCACTCAATCCTGGGCAGGTTGGACAAGCACCTTAAACAAGATAGTGTTTCCTAGTGATCTGATGAACAAACACTGTGATTTTTTTTTTTATTGTGTCCCACAGCCTCTTTCAGATTTATTCGATGGGGGTTATCTTCCTCTGACACGAAGGAAAACACCAGCAGGCTCATGATTTTCCTGCTCTCTCTTAGGTAAGTGATGGTTCTGCAGTCACGTTTTTGGGTGACATCTTTATTGAGATATAATTCACGCATCGTAAAATTCACCCTTTTAAAGTGTACAATTCAGTGGTTTTTAGTATATTCAAAGCATTGTGCAACCATCACCACAATCATTTTTAGAACCTTTTCATCACCCCCTCCCCCGCCAAAATTCCCCTGAACCCATTGGCAGTCACTTCCCGTCCCCCTTCCTCACCCCATCCCCAGCCCTCGGCAACTATTAATCTACTTTCTGTCTTTATGGATTTGCCTGCTCTGGACATTTCATATAAATGGAATGCTGCAATACGTTGGCTTTTGTGACTGGTTTCTTTCATTTAGCATGTTTCCAAGGCTCATCCATGTTGTAGCATGGAGCAGTATTTCGTTCCTTTTTACGGCTGAATAACATTCCATTGTATGGATGTACCACATTTTTTTAATCCATTCATCAGTGATGGACATTTGGGTTGTTTCCACTTTGGGGCCATTATGAATAATGATGCTACGAACACTCCTGGACAGGTTTTTGTGTGGACGTATGTTTTCACTTCTCTTGGGAATTTACCTAGGAGTAGAATTGCTGGGTCAAGTGGTAACTCTAACTTTTTGAAGAGCTTCCAGACTTTTCAAAGAAGCCGCACAATTTTACATTCATGTCAGCAAGGTATGAGGGTTCCAATTTCTCCACATCCTCACCATCATTTGGTTTTATCTGTGTCTTTGATTATAGCCATCCTAATGGGGCTAAGATGGGGTCTAGAGCATAGCAAGAGTTCTCTCCAACATAATCCCTTCACCACATCTTCTTTTCTACTAACTGTTCTCTTTCTATGTCCTTGCCTTGGCTAAGGGTACTACAAGTTATGAAACTGGTTCTTGACCATTTCCTTGGCAAATTCTATACATAAGATCTGACTCTGGAATTGCACCTCTATGGTATGATGGTGACTCCACTGAAAACTCAGTTTTACCATTTTGGTACATATGCAGTGCCCAACACATGGCAGGTACTTTATACTGGTCTCTTCTCTCCCCTTTGTTTTCCTCCAGCTACTGATAAAAACAATACGCAGAATACAGAACAGCTTCGTGTGGCCCACACTTCTGCACATTTCAGGTTGTATTGGAGACTTTGCCACAGGCAGGAATGCTGACGCTCTGGAATTGACCTCATCTGCCAGTTTACAATGGATGTCCCTGTGGTGACAAAATACAACAGAATGGCATCAGGGATGCCGTTCTGGCTACACTGCTAACTCACTGTGGGTCCCCAAGAAAACCAATTTTCCTCTCTGTGCTGCTATTGTCATGTTTTCAAAATAGAGGGGCGGTTGGATCTGATGAGTGATAAAATTTTAGCTCTAAAATATAATAGAATATAATATTTATACTCTAAAAGAAATAAAGATGAACTTGACCCTTGCTTTTGGGGACAGATTGGACTTACAAGAAAGCCTGGACGCAGATATAGGGCAAGAGTGGGGTTGCGGGGACAGGGCTGCAGATGAAATGTCAGAGGGTGTGGGATGAGCAGACAGTGGGGTCAGCCTGGGAGCCATCCAGCACGTGGGAGGGAGATGGATGCTGGTGGAGGAAGCTCTTCGGATCCTGCAGTCATAAGTCCTCTTTGACCTCAGCTCCTCCGTGGCTTCTAGGGCTCCTGGGCCTCACCACTGTCCACTGTTGCTGCCATCATGTCACTCAAAGGCATGCTGCCCCCCCCCCCAGGAATGGTTTTTACAATCTGGAGTTGGTTGCCCATGTTTTCTTGCCTGGGGGTACCACGTAGCTGCTGGTAAACTGTGGGAACCCTTGGGAAGAAAGAGAGAGAGAGAGGTGCTTCTTCCCTTCATCCCAGAGAGTCTTATTCACCCTGGACCTCACCCTGTTGTCCTCTGGGAGATGCCCAATGGCCTAAGGATACCCCTCCTTTAGGTCCCCAGTGCTCCCTGAAGAAGTGACAAGTTTCTAAATCATCACACTCAAGGCTATGCATTCTCTGCTCCGCTGCTGGGGAGAAATCTTGGAGCCCGAACTGTATCCAGAGAGGCAAGCAGGGTCGTAAACAGACCACAATGGGAGACTGAGAGGAACTAATGCTTTTTTCTGTAACTATTATGTGCTGCCATTGCACGAGGTGCGTCTCGTACTTCATCTCATTTATTCCTCACGGCATCTTCATAGAAAGCTGTAATTCACATCATTTCTCCAGTGGGAGAAATTGGGCGCAGAGAGCTCAGGATTTCCCCAGAGGTCTCGCACAGGTCAGGGGCTAAATTCAGATTGAAAACTGGGTCTCTAAGCTTGGGGTCTTTCTCCTACACGTCACGGATTCCCAAGTCTATCCCAGGTTAGCACAGAAGTCCATGTCTTAAGTTGGGTTCCTCCAGAAGCTGACACTGCTATGAGGACTCACGCACAGGCAGTATATTACAGGAATGTTCCCTTGAGAATCTGACAAGAGAGGAGGTGAAGCAGCATAGGAAAGAAGAAGAGGCCAACCCCGGGGAGATTTCAGACAAGGGCCTAACCTCAATCTAATCCCACAAAGAACTCTGGAGTGTAAATCCCACCGCAGCGTTGGTGCTGTTTCAAAGCAAGGTTGTTGGTCTTTTTACTCTCCCCTCAGTCCTTAGCTATGGGCTGCCTGGATGTGTATGGAGGGGAAGGAACGCAAACTCCTACAGGTGGAGCTCTCCTTACAGGTGAGGTGGCTCCAACAGCCCAAGGGAAACTGCTGGAAACCATCACCGAGTCAGACATTAGCTGTAAAGCACACGGGAGTTGGGGATGAACACACAGACCAGTTAAAGGGATCGGAGGAGATCATGGCGGGCCCCACAGTGTCTGCCACTCTCAGCTTTACCCAGCATGGAAGGGCAGGAGCACTGGGCTGCCAGTCCGGAGGTGCCTGGTCTGGTCCTGGGTCCTGCCACTCATTTTCTTTGTGTGACTCAGGGACACTGTCTCCCTCTCTGGGCCTTTGTTTCTTCATCTGTGAAATGAGGGGCTGGTCTAGATTCATTCATTCAACAAATGTGCCTTGTGAACCTACTGTTTGCCTGGTATCATCTGGGCACTGGGGAGACGTCAGTGAACAAAATAGACAAACAGCCCTGAGGGTGACATCGGATGAAAGGCTGAGGGAGGCGAGGGAGCAAGCTCTGCAGATATCTGGGGGAAGAGCATCCAGGCGGGGAAACAGCTGGTGCAAAGGCCCTGAGGTAAGAGAGTGCCATGTGTCTGAGGAGCCATCAGGGAGTCCAGGAAAGCTGGAGTGGAGTGAAGGAGAGGAAGAGTGGTTGGGATGGAAAGTCAGAGAGGTAATGAGGGGCCAGGTTGTAGAGCTTGTAGGTCATTGTGATGCTTAACACTTTTACTCAGAGCGAGATGAGCAGTGCTTCTGAGCAGAGGAGAGACATAACCTAAGTTTTTAAAGAATATCTCTGGCAGCTGTGTGAGAATAGGAGGTCGTGGGAAGAGCAGGGAAACCAATGAGGGGTTCTGCAGTCCTTTAGGGCAGAGGTGACGGGGCTGGACCAGGGGTGGGGGCAGCAAGGGAGATGTGATAAGTGGCTAGATTCTGGATAGATGTTGAAAGTAAAGCCTCTGGGATTTGCTGATGGATTGATGGGGGTGTAAAACCAGAGTAGAGTCAAGGATGATTCCCCTGTTTTTGTTCTGAGCATTGAGAAGGATGCCGTTGCCATTTACTGAGTAGGGAAACACTCTGGGTGTGAGAGGTTTGTGGGGGAAGATGAGAGGCTCAGTTTGGGACACGTGGAGTTTGAAATGTCCCCTCGACATCCTAGTGAAGATGTCAAGTAGGCAGACACACACACATGAGCCTGGAGTTCAGGAGAGAGGTCTGAGAGGTGGTAATAAATTTGAGTCACTGACACACAGATGGCATTTTTAGCAGGAGACTGCTGGGATCACCGAGGGAGAGAGCACATAGTGTGGAGAAAAGCCCAGCACTGGAATGTTCGGAGGTCTAGGAGATGGGAGAGGGGACATAGGATGCTGAGAAGGGTCATTTGGGGGGGGGGGGAGAAAAGCTGAGAGAAGGGAGTGATACCTGTTGGGCCCCTGCAGTTCTGACCTTCGCTTTCTAATTGCCTGTGGGCCTCTCCCCACCTCTGGCAGGGCTCCTGATGTAGCCTCCAGGAGTCAGGTCAGAACTGCCCCTCTAAATCCTAGCTGGTGCCTGAGACCCTTTGGGCTGGCACTAGCTCCACCAAGGGGGAGCACTGTGGCTGCCATTTAAGGAGTAGGGGAGAGCCCCATCCCTTCCTCTCACCCACCCCTGAAATGGCACCATCCCCACCCCTCACCTAAAGTCCAAGGCATGCGCCCTGGTTCTCTCGTCCCTTAGGCCGCATCCCTCAGGACCTCCCTCCAAAAAGCACACTCACTCACACATGCATGCTCACGCTCACATTCCCATATTCACATGCACATTCACACACACTTACATCAACACACACATTCACACAGTATACACTCATTCTTGCACACACACTCACACATACTCATATACACTCACACGTGTATATGCACATTCACCTGGACACACCCACACAGAGTTTTTCGCTAGGCTGGCACGTCCCTGTCAGTGCTGCATTCAGTCCTCTAGTCACGGCCTTTCTGTCCTTTCCTCTCTGTTCCTGCCCCAGCTCTCCTGGCCCCACTCACCCATTTCTGAAGTGTTTGCATGAAGTTTGCTGTTCACAGTCTCAGCCGTGGAATGAGGGAAGCCCTCGGGTTTGAGAGCCTAGGCTTCGATCCTTCATGATGAGTGGGGTCACTTAATCCCCTCACCTCAGTTTCCTCAGCTGTACAATTGGGAATAAGACTGACCCCTCACCTTACAGGGTAATGAATTCAAATGAAATCAGTTAAGTGGGAGGTCTTACAAACTGGATCCGGGTGGGGAGAAGTTGGCCAGGGAGAATGGGGTCTCGCGGGCACTCACTGACTTCCCAGTGTCACCTTTCCAAGGCCACCAGCCTCAGTAGCCCAGAACGTCCAAGCAACATTCTGTCCTTTGAGAAGATTGCCACGGGCTGGAGCTGGACACCAGGTCAGGATCCCAGCCTTCCGCTCACCCCAGACCTTCCAGAACAGGCCTGTCTGCCTCCCTCCCCGGTCCCCAGACTCCACCCCTAGCTCCCGCCCCCCTTCCCTGGGCTGAAGGAAAGAGTGGCAGTGAAGTCCCTACACTCAGTCCTCACCTGTGCGTCCAAAGCAGCCTCGTGCATGTTTACCCTCAGCCCAAACTCCAGCCCCCAGACTAACACAGTGACAGCCCCATCACACACTGACGGGCTGAGCAGACTTGCTCCAGCCCACCCCTCTCCTGAAGTGCCCCACCTTCCCCATATCCCCAAAAGACAGTGCTCCCTGCTTCCCCATCCCACCCCACCTTCCTAAACTGCCAGCATTTATTATTATTGCATTTTCTTTTTTAAATTTTTTGTTTTTTAATTTTATTGGGTGACGGTGTGTCTTTTCCAGGGCCCATCAGCTCCAAGTTGTTGTCCTTCAGTCTAGTTGTGGAAGGCCCAGCTCAGCTCCAAGTCCAGTCACTGTTTTCAATCTTAGTTGCAGGGGGCGCAACCCACCATCCCATGCGGGAATCGAACTGGCAACCTTGTTAAGAGTACATGCTCTAACCAACTGAGCCATCCGGCCGCCCACCCCTATTATTGCATTTTTCCATCCAGAGCTGAGGGGCCCTGGAGAGAGTCTGCTCCCCATCGTTCTACTCTGCTTATGGGGAAACTGAGTCTCAGAGAGAGGAAGCAGCTTGCACGAAGCCATAGGTGTTGAGTCAGATAAACTTCATCTAGGGAGGCCCACAATTCCCCACTCAGGGGTACCCCATTGTACCTCAGCATCCATTACAGTCCTGTTTTATTATTAAGTAGGTTTTCTTTTTTTTTGTTTTATTAGTTTCAGGTGTACAAAGCAATGTACTTGAAATAGGTTCTTTTTACAGGAGTACTGGGTTAGTAGTCAGAACTGGGGTCCAGTCCTGGCTCTGCTGCAACTGGCGTGTGACTTTAGCCTCAGGGCCTCAGTTTTCTCAGCTCTAAACCGGGCTTTTAAACTTCCCTTGCAGTTGAAAACAAAAGAGTTGCTATTTGTGAAAATGTGGATTGTAAACCAGCCCAGGCTCAAGCCTCAGCTGGCTGCTAATGAATGACATGAAAACGAAAACATCCTTAAACAACACATCTACTAAGCCAGTAAAAATAAATTCAAACAGCACAAGCCGATGTTGGCTGGGCTGGAAGGAAACAGGGACGTTGGCTCCTAAATCCCCCACAGCTCTGCTGTTTGGGCGGATGTTGGGAGCCCAGTGCAGCAAAATGTAACAGCCGCCACTGCCAGAGAGAACGAGTCACACCCTTCAACCTGGCAGGTTATCGCACATTGGGAAATAAATCGCAAGGAAATAACAGAAATGAAGAAACGCAATTTGCACTGATAGGGTTTTCTGGAGTGTGAAAAAATTAGAAAAGGTCCAACTGGTCATTAAACCATAGAACGTATACGGGAAGAAATACCATCCTAGACTGGCAGCGACGGCCAGTCGTCTCCCTGAAACCATCTCCTTTTCTGCCTTAGGGGGGAAAAATAGCATAGTACATCACTGCCCAGAATAAATATTTCATTTCCCAACCTCCCTTGCAACTAGATGTGGCCTTGTGACCAAGTTCGGGCCAATGGGATATGCATAGAACATCACATGTGACATGTCATTACAGAGAGAATCTTCCCACCTCCTACCCCCACCTTCCTCCTTCCTTCAGGATGGAATGGAGTTTGAGTTTGGGCAGCTATCTGTGGTCATTTGGAGGAAGCCATCTATTGAGAACGGTAGAGTAACAGGAGAGGAGGAGCCTGGATTCCTCGCTATCATGGCAGGACTGCCGACCTCTAGAGTTTTTGCTTGAGAGATTGAAGTAGTTGTGGGTGTTCAAGTCATTGCTAATTTGGGTTTTCTGTCGTTAGCAGCCAAACTACATTCTCACTGATGCATACACCTAGGGAGGACATACTAAGTGGAAAGGTAAAACACAAGAGTGGATGCTCTTCATGGATTACAACGATATAAACTATACGTTGGTGAGAGACCACGACTGAGCAGGCCATCATCACTAAGAGCATGGTGGTGCTGAATGGGTTTTTTCCCCTGTAAGCCATTTTAGTGGCTGAATTAGTCAGCAGAGGCTAGGCTATGCTGAGGTGACAAGTAACTCCTAAATCGCAAGGGCTTCAAACAACCAAATATAATTCTCACTTGCTCTTCAAGTCCATTGCAGATTGGCAGGAAGCGCTGCTCGTCGTGGCCACTCGGGGAATCAGGCTGGAAGAGAAGCCATGCCAGAGGGAGAGAGAGAGAACTCTGGAGGGTCTTGCAGTAATTAAACGCTCAGGCCTGGAAGTGACCCTTTCATTTCTGCTCACAGCTCATTGGCCAGGACAATCCTGGACCCTACCCGTCACCCGCTCACCCGCTCACCCACTCACCCTCAACGAGACCTGAAAGTGTAATTCAACCCTGTCTCCTAGAAGGTGGAGAGCTGGAAAAAAACTTGGCCAAATGCACTAATGACTATCCCAGATGCATAACGAAGAAACTTTAGTAGTACAAACATTTGTGAGAATTTTTAGACATTGTCATTCTAGAACAAAAACTCTTGTTTCTACAGGCCTTTGTATTCCTGATTAGAACGGAATTCCCTGAGGTATAACAGAGCTCCTTCCTCCTTCAGTAGCTCCCACATGCCTGTCACAGGGCTGGGTCCGTTGGAAGCATGATAAAAGGAATTATAACCGTAATGATGGCAGCTGACCGGCTCGCCGTGTGCTAGGCTCCGCACATTCTGATCACGGCACCTACACGCTAATCACATGCCAGGTGAGGTTCTCTGTACCTTATATGAATTACTTAATCGAGTCCTCACAAAAATCCTTTGCGGTCAGTACTGTTATTATTCCCATCTTACAGATAATGACACTGAGGCACAGAGAGGTTAAGTGACTCGCCCAGGATCACCGCTAGGAAAAGGCAGAGCCAGGAATGAATCCATGTGGCACCAGAGGCCATGCAATCCTATGATCCTGACAAACTCTGGCGAGCAGGAATAAGGGCAAGAAAAGACAGGCTTCCCGCCTCAAGGGCCTCACAGTCCGGTGCCTGCAGCAGGATACCCTCAGTGGGGCCCCTATGCTAGTCTGAAAGATGCCCCCCAAAAGATGTCCACATCCTAATCCCCAGAACCTGTGAATGTTACCTTATTTGGCAAAAGGGATTCTGCAGATGTGATTAAATTAAGGGTCTTGAGGTGAAGAGATTATCCCGGATTATCCAGGTGGGCCCAGTGTCATCACAAGGTGCTTTGTAAAGCAAAGAGAGAGGCAGGAGAGTCTGAGACACGGTGATGCAAGCAGAGAATGGAGTGATGTGGCCACAGCCAGGAAATGCTGGCAGCCTCTAGAAGCTGCAGGAGGCAAGGGACAGTGTTTCCCCTGGAGCCGCCAGAAGGAAGCAGCCCTGCTGACACCTTAGGACTCTCTTTGGACTCAGTCTCCAGAACTGTAAGAGAATAAATATGCGTTGTCTTAAGCCACTGAGGTTGTGGTAATTTGTTACAGTTGCAACAAGGAAACTAATACCCCCACCCCTCCATTTCTCTCTTCACAGACCCAGAAACTTCTGCATGTTCCCTCACCCCACCCCACGTGTCTCCTTGGGCTGGAGGCTGAGAAAGAGCTAGGAAAGAGATGGGAAGCATTGTACCCTCTCAGTTACCTTGGGACGTAATCTGCATTGCCTCCCCTGCTCTGTGGGTCCTGGACAAATCCTGGTTCTGTCTCTAGAACAGGGCTTCCCCCGCACAGCATTCCACGCCACTCTTCTCCACTTGCGGGTATCTCCTGTCTCCTGTACCCAGGCTGGGTCCCCCATCACTCCCCAGGGCTGGAGCACTGCCACACCCCCACGGGCCAGGCCCTCGTTGTCTCTGCCAAGCCACCAGGGGAAGGGGAAGGAGTGCCAGCCAGGGGAACAGTCACAGATAGATCTACCAGACATCAGCCTGAGAGGCCAGCAGAGGTAAGAGATAGGAATAGGCGAGAGCAGATCCCCAAAAAGTCAGAGCTGGGAGAAGGGGAGCAGGAGAAGAACTAGGCAGCCAAGACACACATCATGTCTGTTTCCTTTATCCACAGCAAAAATGGCAGCATGCGTAGACAGAACGTAAGCACACAGTCGGTTTACCAGAGTGGGCTCAGGCACCAATTCCTGGTCCAATCGGCTGTGGCAATAGCAACGGCTCCAGTTCACAGCATAAAACCCAAGGGCTCTGTGACCTGCGCAGCCTAGCTCGCTTTGGTCCCTGTGTTTGCTCAGACCTCTTTTCCCATCCTCCACTCCACCCCTGTTCCAGCCACTCTGGCCTCTGCTGCAAGCACGTTCCCATCTCCACGCCTTTGCCTTTGCCATTGCAGTTCCCCTGCCTGGCAGGCCTTTCCCCAGATGACCCCGTGGCTCTCCACCCTTTCACTCACCACCCTTTCTAGAACAGCGGCCCACGACATCACTCTGTAACTCAGTCTTCTTCCATGGCATTTATCACCACCTGACACAGGACCACATAGGTTTTGTTTAGTGTCTGTCTGTCCCACTGGAACTTAATGTCACGGATGTGTCCCAGTGTCTCCATACTGCGCTGTCGGATCCAGTAGTCAGGAAGCCCAGGTGGCTATTGGAATTTACATTTATATGACTTAAAAACTGACATAGAACTTAAAGTTCAGCTCCTCAGTGGCACGGGCCACATTGCCACTGCTCAGCAGCCACATGTGGACAGCGGCTGCCAGACTGTACAGATACAGAACGTTCCCAGCACCCAGACTTTGTGTCAAGAATCACCTCATGTAGCTCCTCTTGCCAGGAGAGTGACATGGTCTTTAAACCCTGTGTGGCAATCCGACGCACCGCTGGGATGCCCATGAAGACAAAGCGACTTGGAAGTTCAGCTACTTCCTTGAGAACATCCAACCTGTGCATGATGCTCCAAAACGCTTCACTGTGGGAGCAGACAAGGTGGGCTCCCAGCAGATGCAGCAGGTCCACACGTCCCTCCACGGGGAGGCGGTGGTGCTGGTGGGTAAGAACGCCATGGCGCGCAAGGCCATCCGACGGCACCCGGAAAACGACCCAGCTCTGGAGAAACCGTTGCCTCACATCCAGCGGATTGTGGGCTTTGTGTTCACCAAGGAGGACCTCACTAAGATCAGGGACATGCTGCCGCCCATGCTGGCGCCACTGCCCGTGTGAAATCACTGCGCCAGCCCAGAACACTGGTCTGGGGCCCAAGAAGACCTCCTTCTTCCAGGCTTTAGGTGTCACCACTACAATGTCCAGGGCACCATTGAAGTCCTGAGTGATGTACAGCTGATTGAGACTGGGGACACCGTGGGGGCCAGCGAAGCTACACTGCTGAACAGGCCGCGTATCTTCCCTGGGCTGGTTGTCCAGCAGGTGTTTGACAATGCTGGCATCTACAGCCCGGAAGTGCCTGACATCACAGAGGAAACTGCATTCCTGCTTCCTGGAGGGTGTCCGCCGTGTTGCCAGTGTATGTCTGCAGATTGGTTACCCGACTGTTGCGTCAGTACCCCACTCTATCATCAATAGGTACGAGTGGGTCCTGGCTTTGTCTGTGGAGACTGATGACACCTTCCCATTTAGTGAACAGGTCGAAGCCTTCTTGGCTGATCCCTCTGCATTTGTGGCTGCCGCCACCACTGCCCCAGCCAAGGTGGAAGCAAAGGCAGAGTCAGAGGAGTTGGATGAGGATATGGGATGTGGTCTCTTTGACTAATCCCCAAAAAGCAACCAGCACAGCCTCCTTTATTTGTGAAACAAGGAAATAAAGGCTGACTTCTCTTTAAGAAAAAAAGAAAGAATCAAGTAATAGAATGCAGGTGGAAGCATCGCATAAGACACAACTGGTTTCATACTGAGCAGCTGAATTATGAGGCCCACCCTCCTGCCTCCCGGGTGCCCCTCACTCTCTTCCTGTCAGCCTCCCCTGACGTCATCCCCAGGATCACGTCTGTGTCTCCTACCCTCCCTCAGGGGGGTAGGCTCCCTCCCGGATGCTCGCACCCCCCTGTGCTCACCTTCCTAACTGCACTGACTGGATTCTAACTGCTTCTCTGTCTGCCTTCCCGCAGCACGGATCATCTAGGAACCGGGACGTCCCTTTTATCTCTATTGCCGGAGACGCCACAAAGACTTCAGTAAATGTTGGCTCTCAGTGGAGTTTTCACCCTTGTCCATTCTCTATTGTCCTGGCGTCCACAGTATTAGACTCCCCGTCTCCATACCTTGTCAGAGAGCCCCTTCCTCCGCAAGCTGATGGAGCCAAGTGGCTGAGCCTTGTGATTGTGGGGGTAGCAGGCCAAAAAAAGGGCGCCCCCTTTGTGTCTCTTGGTCTTATTGTCACATGGCCTTCTCGTGCGGTCAGCATTACACATCACGTGGTCTTTAACCTTGTGGAAAAGCCTCTGCTCCTTTGGATACATGTGCTGGGGGAAGGCTTATGCTACCCTCAGTACATCCCCTCCCTCCTTGGAGCAACCCCTGCTACCCTCCCTCCCCACCTCCCTCTCTGAGGTCCTGGCTCAGGTAGCAGGGCTCCAGGTGGGGACAGAGGAGCAGGGCAAGAGCTGGGCCCAGGGCCATGTGAAGACAGGAGAGAGGACACCGTGGGCTGTGTGTCCCCCCACCCCCAACCCCAGCCTGCTCTGTCGGGGTTCTGGGCCATCTGCACAGTCTCTCAAACTGTAGCTGTTCCACTTGCCTTCACCTTCCCAGACACTTCCACCCAGAGCCTTGGTGGGGCGGGCCCCTTCCACCCCCATGTGATGCCAGTAGGGGGAGCAAGTCCCTAGAAAGCTCCTGAGCTGAGGGAGGTGCTCAAGGGGAGGCGGGAACTTGGATGCACATTCCTGATATCCAGGTCCAGGAATCTCTCCCTCCCTGCTGCTTCCTTGCATGAGTTCCAGGAGTCAGGAATTGCATTTTCCCAGGGAAGGCATTGTCCACAGTGTTTGGGAAGCTCCTGATCGGAAACCAGAGTAGGCTCCCACCCCAGACACAGGTAGAATTGGTGGGGGCTAGTGGGAGCTGGTAGAGGACTGCTGGGGGAGTAGTGGGGGGCCTTCCCTCCCTGATTCCCTGAGATACTGAGAGCTGGAGTGTGTGAGGCCCAGCGTTGGGGTGTCCTAAGCTCCTTAATAAAGACTCCATGCCCCTCCACCCCCCTTGAGGTCTGTGTCGCAGGGGACAGCCCTTGGGCCTGGGAAACGCACTATGTCTGCAACCCCAGGCTCCCAGAGACGCACCAGCACACTGGCTCATGGAACAATCCTATGGCCGAAATTGGCTGGAGGAGGGAGTTTCCTCCCTGACACCAGGGCCTCTTGCTTTGGCATAAGATTGCTCCTTCTCAGGTGACATGTAGTCATTCTCTCCACCCCACTGTAGCACAGGACAATGGCAGAACAGGGTTGCACCAGAAACCCAGACTTCCTAAGTGCCGTTCTGTTACTTCTCATGCCTCCTTACTCAGCATGCCATAGTGGACTGCAAGGTCAAGAAGCCACAGAGACTTCTCCTACAGAGGAAGTGGCTTAGCCCAAAAGGAGAGGGATTTGGGGGCCTTTGAAGTGGTTGCATGTCCTCAGAAGCACGCAAGCACCCAAATGCTCCTCTGGGGTAAGTGGATATCTGCCCATCTGCTGGCTGCCCAGCACTCAGGCTTCCTACATTTTCACAGAATCTCCCAGTGTGTGAGTCTGGCAGGGAGGCAGGGCCCCAACTCATTCTGGAAGCTAAAGGGGTGCAGATAGGCCCCCTCCCCGGCCCCAGAAGCTGGGCTATGGGCACAGAAGCCATCTCGGCCTGAGGGCATTTTTGCCCAGGATTTTATTTTTGACATTAACATACAGTAAACGTGATTTAATTTTTTTTGGTGTCCAGTTCTATGAATTTTAACACATGTGTAGATTCATATAACCACCACCACCCCAATCAGGACCCTGAACAGTTCATTACCCAAAAAACTCCCTCCTCCTTTCCCTTTGCCCTGGAGGGAATAATATGGAGAAGTGGGGACCATTAAAATTGTTCACAATGTACCAGTGTCCAGACATGCTGGTGGCCACGGGCAGTGGTGTCCCCTGCCCTAGCTCGGCCTTCGCTGGGCATGACTCTGGCTGCCCTCCTTCATCGGCCTTTCTTGCTTCTGGCCAGTTTTCTGAGCCTGCTTCTCCAGCTGCCTCATCAATTCAAGGAGCTCTGATGTGTCCTTTCAATAAATTCCTTCCTTACTTGAGTTGGACAGAATTGGGTTTTGTTTTTGTTTTTGTTTTTGTTTTGTGTTTTTGTTTTTTTTTTCCAGTTTGCAGTGTGATCCCTGCAGTTCAGGTGGGACTGGGGCCTGGGTGGATAACTCCCTAGAGATGTGCAGGGCCAGAGGGAAATGGGATCTTTTGGGATTTCCTGCAAAGGTAAGATCCTGTCCCTGGGGCCCTTCCCTGAGGAGTGGCCCCTTAGCCCGTCATTTCAGGGATGGGAGGTGATGCCGGCAGACAGAGCTTGCCCCTCCTCCCAGTAGCCTCATTTTCTCTCTTGCCTGGGTTTTAGTGTCCCCACGCCTAGGCCCGAGCGCCAGAGGCAAAACCAGCTGCCTTCCCCTCAGCGAAGAAGAAGCAGAGCCCCTGCTGGGAAAATCTGGGGGAGGGGGGATTATATTCAACTTGGGGCCCCCTGCAGGCTGGAGCAGGGGCGGTGTGGGGGCGGTGGGGGCTGCCCAGCTCCTCTTTCCCGAGGTTGGCGGGGAAGGTTTCCATGGAAACAGCAGCTTCGGCATCTCCAGAGATTTTGGGGGAAACTGGCTCTAAAAAATCACCATCTTCATTTCAGAGGGGCGGGCAGCATAGCTCCGAGGAGAGGTTAGGAGCTTCAGGGCCCGCGGGTCCTGGAAGAAGAGCTGGTGCCCCCTTGGGGCCCAGGCCTGTCCCCATCAGTTCCCGAAGTCCCCTCACGTGCCTCACCTCTCTCTGCATCGCCTTCCTCCCCATCTAAGGCGAAGCCTTCTCACAGCGCCTCCCATCCTCTCTCCACCCAGGCCCCTCCCCTCCTCCTGGTGGGGCAGAGGCCTAGCCCTTGTCTCTCTGCTCCTCAGCATCCGTCCTCACTCGCTGTGGAGACACGGTGCCCAGCCCCCAGCGCCCAGCACACTGCCCCCATTACAGCGTTGGGAGAGCAGGCGACAGCGAGGGGAATCTTGCTGGGGAGTTAATCAAAGTATTGCAGCTTCTCATGTTCCTGTCCCCTCGCTGGGGAGACTTGGAGGGGGACCAATCTGTGTGTGACCGATGGTGGGCAGAATCAAGCATGCCAGCCTCAAGGCATGTGCAGACATGAAATCAACTGGAACTCTTGCTTTTAAAATGACTTTTCCAGTAGTTTTCCTCCCTGGCCAGGCTTCCCCATCTCTGTCAAGAATCTTCTTAATTCCTGGTGCTGCAGGGGACCTTGCCAGCCTATTCTGGAAGAGCAACTCACTCCTGTCCTTTCCATATCTAGACCCCTTCCCACACAACTATTCATTCATTCGTTCATTCATTCATTCAGTCATCAATGATTAACTGTTTATTTTGTGCGAAGCACTGTTTTAGTGCTGCAGACACGGTTGAAATATTGGTGGGGTGAGGGGTGCAAAAATCCCAGCCCTTGTGGAGCTTATAGTTTGGAGAGAGACAGAGGGAGAAGGAGAAGGAGAAGGAGAAGGAGAAGGAGAAGAAGAAGAAGAAGAAGAAGAAGAAGAAGAAGAAGAAGAAGAAGAAGGAGAAGAAGAAGGAGAAGAAGAAAAATAAGTAAAACACATCATATGTCAAATGTGATGAAATGATCTGGAAAAACAAAAAAACAGCAAGAGAGACAGAGTGTGTTTGTGCCAGGGCAAGGGAGTGGGTAGCTTGCAATTTTAAATAAGGTGCTCAGAGAGGATCTTACTAAAAGGTGATGTTTCATAATGACCGGAAAAGGTGAGTGAGCAATACAGATTTCTGAGGAAAGAACACTCTAAGCAGAAGAAACTGCACATGCAAAGGCCCTGGGGTGGGAGTGTGCCTACCATTTGCAAGGAGTAGCAAGGAGACCAGTGTGGCTGGAGTGGAGTGAGTAAAGAGGAGAGCAGTCAGAGATAAGGTGAGAGGTAATGGGGCAGGGTGTGTGGGTTAGATGCTCTGGGCTTTGTGGGCCGTTTTGCTAGAGTAAGGTAAGGAAAGGGGTTTTTGCTGGAGTATCAAAGACCCTCTATCATTCAGCCATATTTTGTGCATGCTATGGGCTCCTAAGCTCAGAAAGGAAGGACCAGAAAGACAGTCTGAGCCTTCCCACATTCTAATCATCCCCGATGGAGAGGCACAACCTGCCCCATGATTACGGCCCTGCTTAATTCCCTGTTTGGACTTGGACTCTGAAAGTTCAATATGGATAGTCTGTTGATTACAATCCAGGGAGGCCCAGGGGCTGCCCTGAGGCTATGCAGCCTGGTCTTTTGCCCACCAACAAGCCTCTGCCCTTTCTTCTCTCCCTGCCCCCACAGGCATCTGCAACGTTGTGATGCTGGGCGCTGCAGCAGCGTCTGTGTAATTATGGTGATGATTTCACAACATGCGGCTTTCCCTTCTCTTATCACCTCCCAGTGCGAAATAAACCGTTCAATAATTAATTGACAAAGATGAACTTGTCCTCAGCTGGGCTGGGAGGATGGGGGGTGGTCACAGCCTCTGCAGACAAATGATGTGAGAAGTAATTGCCCTAGGAGAAGAGGCAGAGGTATTAAGATCAGATTTGCAAGGTCCCTTCCAAGAGCCGGTGGGCACCAGGTGACGGCAACTGCTGGGATTTACGTTGCTAATTCATCACTAATTAATGCTCCAAATTGGGCCTGACAGGAGGAGAAATAAGGGCCTCCGCATCCTCAGAGATAGAGAGACAGAGCCTGGGAACAGAGAGAGACAAAGAATGGAAGAGACACACAATGAAACACTCAAGAGACAGAGATAGATGTTGGGGCAGGAGCATAGAGGGCGGAAGTGCCAAGGCAGGATTCCAGGGCTAAGTTTCCAACTGCGCGTGTGACCCAGATAGGTCATTTTCCCTCTCTGGGCCTCAGTTTTGTACAGTAGTCCCCCTTGTCTGTGGGGGACACATTCCAAGACCCCAGTGGATGCCTGAAGCCGAACACCAAAGCCCTGTATATATACTCTGTGTTTTCCAATACATAAATACCTATGATAAAGTTTAACATTATGAATTAGGCACAGAAAGAGATGAACAACAACAACTAATAATAAAATAGGACAATTATAACAATATCTTTTCATAAAAGTTAAATGAATGTGACCTCTCTTTCTCTCTCTCTCTCTCTCTCTGTCGTATTGTAGTGGCCTCTCCCTTCTTGTGATGATGGGAGATGATACAGGTGAATGATGAGGTGAAGTGAGGCGAATGATGTAGGCACTGTGACATAGCGTTAGGTACTATACAGGTGACCTGAACACAAGCTCTATGATACTGTGACCGTCAATGCGATAGCCGAGACGGCTACTAAGTGACTAACAGGCAGGGAGTGTATACAGTGTGAGACACTTGATAAAGGGATGACTCGCCTCCCAGGCAGGCGTGAGATCTCATCACGCTACTCAGAACAGTACGCAATTTAAAGCTAATGAATTGTTTATTTCTGGAATTGTCCATTTAATATTTTTGGACCGCAGTTGACTGTGGGTAGTGGAAACTGCCGAAAGTGCAAGCGTGGGGAAGGGGGACCTCCTGTAGTCTATAACACGGGGCTTGGAAATGATCTCTGACGTTCCTTCCAGGTCTGATAATGCTGTCCGCCCTAATTTCAAAATAGACCCAGAATGACTGTGTGTGTGTGTGTGTGTGTGTGTGTGTGTGTGTGTGTGCGCGCGCATGCTTCATTGCCACCACCCTGGTAGAGGCCACCACAGTCTCTTGCCTGCATTATTTCATCTGCTTCTACCCTCGTCCTCCCTATAGTCTCCTCTCCACCGCCAGACGGATCTTCTGAAACAAGCCAGTCTAAGCCCCGGCTCTGTGCAAACCGTGTCATCTCACCCAGGGGAAAAGCCAAAGCCGTGAGGAAAGTCCCGGCCCCCTGCGTCCGCTCTGGCTCACCCCCTCCAGCCACACGGGCCTCCTGCCGTTTCCAGGACCACCAACCTCTCCCGCCTCAGGGCCTTAGCAATTGCTGTTCTTTGGGCCTGGAAAGTTCTTCCTCCTCATGTCCACATGGTCCACTCCTTCTCTTTGTTCAGGCCTTTGCTCATCTCCTCCCGGGGCCTTCCTGGACCACCCTATTTACATAATCAGCCTTTTCCCCATTGCCATAGCGCTTATCACCACCGACTCCTCTCTCTGTTTTGCAGCCATCTCTCTGCTCTGGAATGTCAGCTCCGCAAGCAAGGACGTTGTGTCTTCTGTTCATGGCTGAATCCCCAGCACCTGGGTCAGTGCTGGGCGCCAGGCTGGCACTCAGTGAATGCTGCTGAAAGAGTTCCAGGACTCTGTCTCAGAGAAGGGCTGGAAGATGTAAGACAGGCAGAAGACAAGAGAGTGGAGGTCAGAGGTGGATGGGACAGGGTGGGAGGTCGGCCATGTGGGAGCTCTGTCCTTTTTTCCCTGAGGGGTTCAGCAAAGGTGAGCGGAGACTGAGGACATGACTTGGGGGTGACTGGGGACAGGGTGATACCTCCTGAGCCCCAGAATGGCCCAGGCCTGACCCCAGCCTATCCCCAGCTAGCGGCTATTTCAGTGGCACAGAAATGCTCTCTGAGGCTGGCTCCTTCAGAAGGCGCCACCACCACAGCTTGGGTGTTCCTGGTGCCTCCCCCTAGTTTAGGAGGAGATGAGAAACCATCGAATTGCTACACAATAGGGGCCAGTTAAATAAAATGAAGTCTGCCAATAGAGTGGAAAATTAGGCAGGCATTTAGCAGGCTGAGATGAGAATTCTGTCGATACTTGGAGCGGTATATGAAATGCTGTCATGAGACCCAAGGAGACTGTTGCATTGGAGACACGCATGGATTCACTCTTCCCACCGCATTTATGAGGCACCTGCTGTGTGCTTGGCACCCTGCTGGGCCCAGGGGCCCAGAGGTTGGGGTGACAAGCTCCTGCCCTGTCAGGACACACACAGCTGGGCTGGGAAACAGATGTGCCCACCAGCATGGCACTGTGAAGCCATCTGTCCGTAGTAGAGGGAAAACCCTATAGACAGAAGGCCCTATAGGTCAATCCTGGGCCTGCCTCTTCCTGGCTAGGACCCTGGGCAAGCCCTCGAGGGTGCTGGAAGCTCTGCTTCCTTCATGATGCTGTGGGAGCCATCAGCACTGAGTCCGGGGTCTAAGTAAGACGGTGGGTCTTCCTTCAGTAACACTACTAATAATGCCTATACGGACGTTACTAGGACATTAAAATAGGCTCTGAGTCCATATATTGGCTCTACCACTTAACCAGCTATAAGGCTCCGTTTCCCACAGTGTAACTGAGGGTGAAAGCACCCAGCTTGTAGCATCCCGGGAATGCTCGGTCATCCTGGCAAGAAGCTCAGTATTGGCCTATGCATGCTGAGAGCCCAGTGCGTGCATTGGTTTCCTGGGGCTGCCACAACCACGTACTGTCACAGACTGGAGGGCTGGAAACAGGAAGTTATCCTCTCACAGTTCCGGAGGCTGAAGTCCACGATCAAGGTGTCAGTAAGCTTGGTTGCTTCTAAGGGCTGTGAGGGAGAATCTGTTCCAGGCCTCGGTCCTGGCTTCCAGGTTTGCCAGCAGGCTTGGCTTTCCTTGTAGATGGTAGTTTCACACCATCTTCCCTCTGAACATGTCTCTTTCTCTGCACATGGCAGAGACACTAGACATATAGGATTAGGGGCCTATATAAGATACGTCGTATGACTTCATCTTAACTAATTATGTTATATCTGCAACAACACTATTTCCAAATAAGGTCACATCCTGAGGTGCTGGGGGTTATGACTTCAATATATAAATTTGGAGCGCCACAATTGAACTCATAACACTGGGTGTCAGCAGTGCTTATTGAGGTCAGTGGGAGGGGGAGATCACACTCCCCTGGGAAAATGGGGGAGGGCTTCCTAAAGGAGGCAGTGCCCGGTAAGTGTTGGAAGATGGAGAGAATGTGTCTGTCTGCAAGGTGGAAGAGTAGGGGAGAGGGAAAGGCCATTTCAGGCTGAGAGCACGTATCAAAATACAGCTGTCAGGGTCCAGCAGTAAGTCAGGACTGTTATAAATGGTTGGAAAGGTGATTTTAGTGCATAAGGTTTCTTTCATGCAGTCTAAAAATCAGGCAGGCATTTGAGTAGTTTTGGGAGAGGTTGCACTTGGCCTTCTGGTTAGTCTCAATCACTTTCTCTTGATGTCTGACAACTTACAGTGCATGGCCTCGAGGGGTGAGAGAAGGTCAGGCAAGAAGAGGGAGGGCTGGGTCAGACTGGGCTGTCTGGGGGGCATCAGAGAAGGGCAGAGCCCTAACTAGGAGGTCCTGCGAACTCTACCTTCCTTTTACCCCCAGCTGCAGCCCCCCAAGTTGGAAAGTCCTTTGACAGTGTCCTGCAGTGACAATGCTGTGATTGGCTGTGGCAGAGAGGGGTTGTCAGCAAGGGTTTGGGCTGAGAGGCAGCATTGAGAAGCAAGAGGGTGTGAGGTCTGCTTGCCGTCCTTTCCGAGTAGCAGAGTCGCTGTGAGCTAGGATCCTGGAGCTTAACCTTCTGGGGGTGGGCAGCCCCGGAAGCCCTGGGAAAGGCCCCCAACCTGCTCCCCGCCCCTCATCCCACACCAGGGTATGGAACCAAGGTGGGGATCAGGAGACCTTTGCTGAGTCATGTCTCTGAGGCAAATTTGTTGGGTGCTGTTGGAGAAGTCACCCAATAAACATCCATTTGCACAGCTGTAGAATGGGGCAGCCCTTCTTCACAGGAGGAGGAGCTGGGGGAGGAAGGTTCTGATTCTCACAGGTCTGCATACAAAGAAGGGAAATGTTTTCTTTCCTCTTTCCTCTCCGCCTCTATTTCTGAGCTCAGATTCTTGCCCTTGAGAAGTTCCTTCACTTCAGCAACTTCCTGCTCCAGTTCTGAGGGGTAGAAACCCCGGAGGTCCCGGGAGCACTGGTAGGGATGACATGGGGCCACTTCTAGGGCTCTCCCCGATGTGGTGTGGGTTCACAGGGCTGGAACTCCCCAGCTGCACCTTCTATTTGTTCATATCTTTCCAGCAGTCTCTTTCCCTTCCTCCAATCCCCGCTTCATCCAAACATCTCAGCGTCCCCATGTCTAGTGTAAACCAGGACGACCCATCTCTGCTGTGCCAGCTGTGCCATCTTGGGCAAGCGGCCCCCTCCCAGTCCAGTGTCCCCAGCAGCAAAGTGACAGATGGTCTGTCCTGCCTGCTGCATAGGGATGCTGCACAGGGAAACCCTAAGTGACCATCGGCACAAAAGCACCTTCTCTGGGTCAGGTGGAAGAGTTCCATTCAGGACAGATTGTATGCCAGTTGCGTACATATTCTTTTGTTCTGTCCTTTGAAAATATGTTGAAATCTACCCAAATTACAAGCACACTCGTTCTCCAGTTCCCTAATGAGGAATTTATCCTACAAACAGATTTTCTGTCTTTGACTGTGTTCCCTGGAAACAGACTCTGAGGCAGAGATTTGCTCGCAGGGCATTAACTGGGGAACGTTCTTGGGAGCCACACATGTAGCGGAGTGAGGGAAGCAGGATGGGCAGAGGGAGGAATTGAACTACCATGCAGACCCCACAGGAGCTCTGGGCTGGGGTGGCGGCAGGGATGTCCCTAGCTGGGGCAAGAGGGCCCTTGTGGGCCAGTTAGCAAATGTTATGCCCAGGGAGAGGTGTAGCCCTGGGTGAGGATAAGTGGAGGGCAGAGCCTAAAGAGGTGTGCAGCTGTGAGCTGTGAGCAGCCAACACTCTGGCAGCTGGGGAAATGAGTGCCGGATTCTGAAGGAGTCTGAGCAAGGCGTCATAATATCCACTCCACTTGCTTACAGCAGAAGTGACACGTGTACATTGATATGCATTGCAGCTATTTATTTAGCAAAGGATTGGACAATGTCCATTAATAGGGACTTACATGAATAAATGATGGTATATCCACAAAATGGAATACTTTACAGTCATAAAGAAAGCCAAAGCTATTAGAATACTGATGTGGAACAATCCCCAAGATACAGTCTGAAGTGACAAAAATGTGGAAGAGTATAAAGAATATGGTAGCATTTGCATAAAATGGGAGAGGGATGGAAACATCATGTAACCATATTTTTGTGTAAGGATAAAATATCTCTGGTAAGATTCATAAATACTGGTAACACTGGATATTGCCAGGTTGGGGAAGCTGGTGGCTGGGATTGGCAGAGAGTGAGACTTCACTGTATACCCTTTTGTATATTCGGAGTATTAAAACATACAATTGTACTATCCATTTAAATAAATTCAATTATTTACCTAATTAGACATATTCAATTAAAGACTATAAAAGAAACCACTGAAGAGGTTTTGAAGAAGGGATGGAGCGTTTCAGAACCCAAGTGCTAGGGTTAGTGCGGTGTTTTGGAGGCCAGTGGAGGCCCAACAGGGGACCATCCTCTTGCAGGGAGCAGGTAGGTCCGTGGATCCGATGAGAAGAAGCAATGAGTACCTCTCTCTGAATCTGTGAAGGAAGAGAGACCTGTTGTGAAGGTTCTGACCAAGGCCAGTTCCTATTGGCTGTATGACCTTGGGCAAAGTCATGTAGGCTCTCTGAACCTCAGTTACCTCACCTGTTATGTGGGCACACTATAGAATGCAAGGCTGCAATGAAAAAATAACACACTCGCTACACAGACAGATATGGGAACAGATATTAAAAATAGAGTGTTGAGTGGGAAAAAAGAAACAGAATTAAGGTCCATTGCACAATATCATTTATGGAAATTAGAGACATGTTCTCAGACAAACCAACACTCCATATTTAACAAGGATAGGCATACATATTCAAGGATATATAACAACAGCTCCAGAATGTATGCTGATGTCAGGAAGACAATGAGAGTGGCGGTCAGGGATGTAGGAGAGGAAAGAAAATGAAGATAGAGGGGCCCTTGCACAGACCAATAAAAGTACACCACGGAAGGGAATGATTTTCTCATGCTTGGCCCCTGAAGTCCCCTCCTCAAATGTCATCAGGGCTCCCTGAGAGAATGTATGAGGCATGTCTGAGCACACAGTGGGTACTTAAGTAAGTCTTTTAAAAATTGGAATCCTTACATGGGTGTTTTGTTATCTTGCTCTTCATTCCGACAGCAACACACAGCCAATGACTATGTGTGAGCATCAGCCCCAGGAAAACAAAAGTGACCACAGGCAGCAACTAACAGGGCCAGAATTTATCCCAGGCCTGCCGGTCTTCAAAGCCAAGACTCTTTCCCACCATACTGCAACATGGCCCTCAACCTTTTACGGTAGCACTGAAAACCGGAGACTCAGAAGTTAGTAACGTACCCAAGGGCTCACAGGTGACAGAGGACAAAAGAGGCTTGGGCCTTAAGGGACTTGGATTTGTCTAGAGAGATTGGATGTGCTCATCTGCAGGGAACTGACATTATAAGAAGGCAGGAGACCAGATCTGTCTTTTCTCTCTGGCGGTTTTTAGGATTTTCTCTTTCTGTTTGGTGTTCTGCACAATGAGTTTCTCTTAATAGCTAAAAGTCATCTTTAGGAAGCCAGTTAGGACCTGCTGGTCCCTGAACCCACAAAATTCAAGCAGCCTGGCCAGGTGGTCTACATGAGACCTTTTTAACTTGCCCTATTTTCATTGTGTTTCCTGTCTCTACAGATCCATATTTTTAACCAAAATGGAAACTGCATAGCCATTATTGTTTCAAATAATTCCTCTTCTCTGTTTCTTCTTCTGAGACTCCTATTAGTCTATCTACCTTTTAACCCTTCTCTCATATTTTATTTTCTTGGCTTGCTGTGCTGCAACAGAAGTGCTGTCTTCGGCTCTAGTTTCCACTTCACTAATTTCTTCTTTAGCTGTGTTTAAGCTCCCGTTTGACCCATTCATTGAGTTTGTTTTATTATGAGGTCTATTCAGCCCTTTAAAAATCTCTGCCTTGTCATTTTCAAACTTTTGTTCCATGATTACCTTTGCCATTCTATTTTTAATTTAAAAACATTTTATGCATAGTTATTTTGTAATCAGTGTCTAACTATCACAGTATGTGAACTCCTTGGGAATTCACATCTGTGGCTTATGGTTTCTGCTGACTCTCACGCACAGTGGCTCATTTTCATGAATGTGTGGTGAACTTTGGTCATGAGGTTTCTTTTGCTTAACCTGAATCTGTGGGAATCCTGTGGGACTAAATTGCAATGTTTTCCTCCAGAGAGAATTTGCAATAGATTTTGCTAGAAGCCAGGGGACACTGGCTGCCTGAGTCCCTGCTTACAGCAGGAGTGTCAGGTCAGTTTCTCTGCCTTCTCTGTAGTTATCCTATTGTAGACCTAATATCAGCATGTTCCCGGAGGGCAGTCTTTAAGATTCTCCTGATCCCATGTTATTTAATATGGTTTGTTAAGGATCTGAGTGTTTTATAGAGAGAGGGTGCTTTGGAGTGTCTAGTCCATCATGTTTCTGCATGTGATGTGTCTAGACGAAAGGTCTCGTGCCAAGTGCTATAGGGGTTCAGAGCCGGACAGCCAGTTACCAAGGCCTGGGGCATGACAGGATGGGGGTGGGGGTTGTCAGATGAGCAAAGCCTCTGACATTCCTTCCCCTCAGGGAGTCTAGTCCAATAAATCTGGGGTGGAGCCCATGAATTTTAACCACCTCCCCCACTTCCCATTTCATGTGATTCTGATGCTAATGGTGCAAGTCCATTTCAAGAAACTCTGGGCTACAGCAATCAAAGAAGGCTTCATGGAGGAAGCTGGATTTGGCCAGAATCTTAAAGGGGCTCAGTCAAAGGGGGTAGAGACAAAGACGGAATAATAGATGCCTAGTTTGTCCAGAGTATAGAGTCCTGTCAGCAAGATAGGGAAGTAGGGAGGGCCCAGGTAGTGGAGGTCTTGAGATCTAGGGTTTGGGGCTTTATCCTATGCAATCTTGAGATCCATTGAAAGCTTTTGGGGGAGGAGATGCAGTGACAAATGAAAAGCAGGATTTTAGGAAATTCAACAGGCATCAGGAGGCTGGATGAATTTTATTCCTACAGTTACCAACTTACTATGGAGAATAATTAACTAAATCATGTTGTTATTTTAATAGAGTTGTGTTTTTTTAGAAAGAGGAACGGTGACTAGCTAATGCTCAGGGTTCCGGGCTGTCAGTTCTTGGAGCCAGGGGGAGGGAGTTGAACAGGCAGACTGACACAGCCTTATGATCCACCTGGCAGGGCTGCATGAACTTTGTGCGGGTGGAGCCCAGAGGTCCTAACGGGATTCCTGGAGATGGGCTTTGGTCACTAAGTGGAACCCACACATTAAAGCCCATGTTCCTGCCTTAGACTCTGCAACCCCAAAGGGCAGGCAGCTGTCACATCACCCTGATGAGGGACCTGGGATCCTGCCACCACAGTCAGGTACATGATGACAATTAAACTGCAGTAATAGCCCATCATGCTTATGTGATGATTTATAGCTTACCAGCTGCTTTCACTGACAACGTCGCATTTAACCCCACAATAATTCCACGTGGTAGATTCTCTTCTCTCTGTGATGGATGAGACTTGGAGAGGTTCACTGACTTGCCAGAGGTCACACAGCAAACCGGAAGCAGAACTAGGACTTGAATCCAGATCTCCTGGTGACAGCCAGAGTTCTGGCCAATATGCTGCTGGTGGCAGAGAAACAGGGAGGGGACGTCTCGGGTAGGGTCCTGCTGGGGAGGGTGATAGTGTGCAGGGGACATTGTTTTTCCAGACCACCTGAGAAGGGGTTCTTTCTAGGTTCTGTTCATTTTCAAGGACAGCGCTTCCTCATTGTAAGGAGCTTTGGGAGGTGGTCCAGCCCTCTCTGGCCTCCATGCTTGATGGCACCTGAGCTCCAGGAGATATGTGTTACACCAGGGGAGAGACCCGGCCACTTGGACAGATTCCTCCCTCCCTGCACCAAACCCCACCGTCCTGGAGCCTTCATTTCTCATGGAGAGAAGTCCTTCCTGCTGCCTGGCTCCAGTTCTCCTGCCACTGCAGTCCATTCCCACCACAAGCTGAAAGCAGTGGTTTCTCACATGCCACGATAATCTCCATAGACCTTACATCGAGAATCAGAGATCTTTCATATTCTAGCATCTTTAGTCCCTACTTGTGCACAATTGACAGCCAACCAAAGTGGGAGCTCCCCTCTGACAAGGAGCGGCCTGACAGCCGGAGTTGTGACTCCTCACTTGGACTGGTGACTCTAAGAGTAGGGGCTCTGCCTTCCCCCTTAAACCAGTGGCTCCCTGAGAGCAGGAGTGGTACATCCTCCTCAGACCGGGGGTTCCCTGAGGACAGGTGCTGTGCTTCCTGCCTCCGACTGGGGCTCCATAGCATTCTGTCCTCTGTCCAGTCTGCAGAGGCGGGGTAGACCATGAACGCACTTGGAGCAGAAAACTCTCTTGGCACTGTCCCTTGGATTTTTTCCTATCTCAGCATTTGGATTGCGATGGGGCAGCTGGGCCAAGAGTGAATGGTGGGAGATTGCCCCTCATCAAGAGGGGGCTGCTGAGATCTAACAATACAGGGGTGTGTGTGTGTGTGTGTGTGTGTGTGTGTGTAGGGGAGATCACTGCCTCCTGGCAGCAGGATTGTGGGCATCTTTGCCAGCAACTGTAGCCTCTCTTCAAACCACCAAGCTGGCTCTGAACTACTCTGCCCTCAGCTCACTCCAGGATACCCTATTCCAGAAGTCTGTGAGCTCAGGTTTATTGCTGTTCCTCTGGGAGAAACTGGGGCACCTTCATTCATGTTTCCATCACCCACTGAGGCCACTTCCCCCACTCCCCTTATGTTGGCCTGCCCTTCCCAGGGACCCATGGGAGCCAGTGACATGTGCAGTGAGAGAGGTGCCCTACTAGTAACAGACAAAGGCCATGTCCCAGGAGCAGAGGGGTGGGAAGGCAGGGCCCATCTCAGGTCCGCATGAGATCACCCATTCCCTCACCAGCCTCGCAAGAAGCACATACTGAGCTCCTCCGTGTGCGCCCACCCCATATCAGACAGGGCTGCAGCCATCCAGAAGGCAGGAGAGACTGAAAAACAAAGCTAGACACGAATGCAAGAGGATCAGAAACAATCTCAATATGCATAAATAGTGTGGTGCGAACATCAAGTGTGATACATCCATGTTCTAATTATCTGTTGTGTGTAATAAACCACCCCCAAATCTTAGAGGCTTAAGACAATAACCATCATTTATTGTCCCCCGTATCTGCAGTTTGGGCAGGGCTCATGAGGCAAGGCAGCTGTGCGTTCCACCTGGCGCCAGTTGGGACAGCTCAATTCAGACCAGAGGTGTCACTTAAAGGTGACTTCCTCACTTGGCTGGCGCGTTGGTCCTGGCGGTCAGCTGGGAGCTCGGCTGGGGCTGTGGCCGGGGATTCCGGCTCCTCTCCCCCGTGAGTCTCTTCATGACAACATGGACTTCCTCACAGCACGGGGCTTGGGTCCCAGGAGGACAAGGCGGAAGTTTTATGATTAATCTCATCATCATTAATGGCAGTCACAAAGGTCCGCCCAGGTTCCAGAGGAGGGGACTCAGACTCCAATTATTGGTGGGGGAGGGGCAAGGTTCTAGAAGAGCTTGTGAGGTGGGAGCTACTGTTGCAGCCATCTTTGGAAAATACAATCTTCCACAAGCCAGAATATGGAATACCATGCAATCATTAAGAGGTTTTTAATGCATATTATCGAATGAAAACAACAAGTTATGAAACATTTGTGAAAAAGAGAATTACATGTGCATATTTATGAGACACAATCCTGGAAGAACGTACACCGAAATGCTTAGCAGTTTTCCCTCTGTGCTTTTTACTTTGTTCTTGCTCTCGCCTGCATTACCCAACTTTGTTGTTGTTGTTGTTGTTGTAATGGGCATGCATTATTTTCCTAATTAAAAAAAGCCAAACTATTTCTCTGCTGAGAAACAAACAACAACACAAAATATATAATTCGGAAGTAAATGATATGAAACCAGTGAAGGGTTCTAAACAAGAAGAAGTGGACGTTCTTTGATGCTGAAATTCTCGGAGGCTTTGACATTCGATGTGCATCGGAAATCCACAAGGGAGGGTTACAGGATAAATCATTTCCCACTCTTATTCGACCAAGAAAGAGTGTGAAGAGTGCATACACATGTGCACATGTGGGGTGTGTGTATGTGTTGTATGTATAGCGCTGTGTGCACAGGTGTTTTGCTTGATGCACAGCTGTGTGAGTGTGTACATTTATATACGTGTGTCTGTGTGCGTGGTGTGGGTCCTTGCTGTTATGGGGGGGGGTGTGTGTATGTTGTTGTGAGCGTGCACGTGTTGCAGCATTTCAGGCGACCTGTGATGCTCACTTACACTTTGGTACCCGCTGGTCCAGATAGAAGTGCTCCTGAGGTCTGCAGAGGAAGATGGCCCCCCCGACGCACGCCCTTGCCTGGTTCCTGCCTCTGCCTTCCCTCCCAGTGGTCTCACGCACGCTCCTCAGCTTGTCCCATTAGCAGCCTTCAGCCCAATGGCAGAGACTGGGGGGGGGTCTCTCTTCTCTCCCCTCCTGCTCCCTAATGCCTTCTCTTCAGCCCTTGACAGAAGTTGAAAGATTGGAATAGGGAAAACGAGTGAGCAAGAAACTACACTGGCAAGGCAAAAATTGAGAGAGGCAGACCCCCAGAAAGTTTGACAAACAGCATTTTAAAAAATTAATTTCAGGTGCACAGAACAATGCGATAGACATTTACACCCCTCACAAAGTGGCAAACCGCCCCTCTATCTACTACCCCTCTGACATCATATACAGCTGGACAAACAGCACTTAAATCCCCTTCCAATAGAGGTAATCTATGGTAAGTACTTCAAGTGCTTAGTTCAGGTACACAGACAGGGCTCGGTGACTCGTGGAGTCTGGGAGAAAAAGAAACCTTAACACCCAAGGATTAGACCAAGCTTTTCCCCTTCCTAGAGAAATTCCCACACATTTATACACAGAGATATGGACAGGAAGCTTCCCAGCAATACTGGAAAAGCAAAATACCAAAACCGAAACCCAAACAACAACAAAGGAAACAAATTAAATGGCCATGAAGAAAAGAATGGATAAATTGTGGCATAATTCTACCACTATACAGCAGTAAGGATGAATGAATAAGATCTATACACACAGCATGGACGAACCTCACAATACAATACTAAGTAAAGAATGGTAGCAGAAGAATTGTGTACAATGTGATACCATATATATAAACTTTAAAAACATGTAAAATATACCATGTGTGGTTTGGGGGTATATGCATATAGAGTAAAAGTATTTTTTAAAAGCTTGGGAAAGATAAACAACACATTCAAGTTAGTGGTTACCAAAATTTTCTCTGGGGATGTGAGATGGGTGGGGGAAGAAATACAAGAAGCACAGAGGGGCATCCAATGTGTTGCTGATGTTAATTATCTATCGTTGAGTATCAAATTATCACAAAACTCAGCAGCTTAAAACGTACATAGGGCCAGCTCCCAGGCGGTTAGAGCTCCATGCTCCTAACGCCGAAGGCTGCTGGTTTGATTCCCACATGGGCCAGTGGGCTCTCAACCACAAGGTTGCTGGTTCGATTCCTCAACTCCTGCAAGGGATAGTGGGCTGTCCCCTCTGCAACTAACAACGGCAACTGGACCTGGAGCTGAGCTACACCCTCCACAACTAAGATTGAAAGGACAACAACTTGACTTGGAAAAAGTCCTTGAAGTACACACTGTTCCCCAATAAAGTCCTGTTCCCCTTCCCCTAAAATCTTTTAAAAAAAAAATGTACATTTATTATCTCAGTTTGATATGACCATGTGGATTTTCTCCTTTGGCCTACCAATATGATGGATTACATTGGTTGATTTTTTTTAATATTGAACCAGCCTCGCATTCCTGGGATAAATGCCACTTGGTCATGGTATAGTCTTCTTTTCATATATGTTGCAGTATTCAATTCACTAGTATGTTGTTTAAGATTGTTGCTTCTACGTTCACAAGAGATATTGGTCTATAGTGCTCTTTTTCTTCTACTGCCTTCATCTGGTTTGGGCATTGGGGTAATCCTAGCCTTATACATTGAGTTGGGAAGTTTTTCCCTCTCTTCTGTTTTTTTAGAACAGATTGTGTAGAATTGACATTATTTCTTCTTTAAATGTTTCTTAGAATTCACTAGAGAAACTATCTAGGCCTGGAGATTTCTTTTTGGAAGTTTTTAAACTATGAATTAAATTTTTTAAATAGATATAGGATTATTCTATTTATTTTTCTTAGGTGCATTTTGGTAGCTGGTAGCTTTTAAGGACATGGTCTATTTCATCTAAGTCAAGGGCCATCAAACTTTTTCTGCAAAAGGACAGACAGAAAATATTGTAGGCTTTTGGGCCATACAGCCTCTTGTACAACTATTCACCTCTGCCTCTTGTAGTATAAAAGCAGCCATAGACAATACGTAAATGAATGAGCGTGGTTGTATTAGTTTGCTGGGGCTGACATAACAAATTACTAGAAACTAGGAGGCGTAAGACAATAGAAATGTATTGTCTCTTAGTTCAGGAGGCCAGAAGTCCAAAATCAAGGTGTCAGCAAAGCCATGCTCCCTCTGAAGGCTCTAGGGAAGAATCCTCCCTTGTTTCTTCCAGTCCCAGGCATTCTTTGGCTTGTGACATCATAACTCCCATCTCTACTTCACATGGCCTTCTTTCCTCTGTGTATCTTTGTATCCAAACTTTCCACTTCTCTTCTTATAAGAACACCAGTCACATTTGATTTAGAGCCCATGCTAATCCCATAAGGCTTCATCTTACCTAATTACACTTGCAAAAACCTATTTTCAAATAATGTCACATTCTGAGGTTCTAGGTGGATATGAATTTGGGGGTGGGGGTGGGGACTGTTCAAACCAGTAAAGTCACGTTCCAAAAAAATTTTTGTTTACAAAAACAGAAGGTGGGCCAAATTTGGTCCATGGGCCATAATTTGCTGACCTTTGAACTAAGTTCTTAAATTTATGGACACAGAGATGTTTGCAGTAGTCTCTTATTATTTTAATGTCTGTGGGGTTGGTAGTGACATTATCTCTTTCATTTTTGATGTTAAAAATCTGTGTCTTTTCTCTTTTTTCATTGTCGATCTAGCTATAGGTTTATCAATTTTATTGATATTTTCAAAGGACCAGATTTCAATTTAATTTATTCTTCTCTATTGCTTTCCTGGTTTCATTTCATTAGTTTCTGCTTTGATCTTCATTTAGTCCTTCTGCTTACTTTGAGTTTATTTTACCTTTTTTTTCTAGGTTCTTAAGGAAAAAGCTTAGATTGTTGATTTGAGAACTGTCATTCAGGTCAAAATATTTTCTCTTTAAGATTTCCTCTTTGATCCATGAATTACTTAGACGTGTGTTGTTTAATTTCCAAGTGTTTAGAGATTTTCCAATTGTCTTTCAGTTATTGATTTCTAGTTTAATTTGGTAAGGTCAGAAAATATACTTTGAATTTCATTTTTTTTTAATTATTAACACAAATGTTCAACTTTTGGTATTGTCCCACAGATTCCTGAATTTCTGTTCATTTTTTAAAATCTTCTTTTTGTCTGTTGTTCACATTGAATAACTATGGATCACCCAAGTCCATTCACTCTTTCCTCTGTCATCTTCACTCTGCTTTGAGCTTATCCAGTGAGTTTTTAATATAATTATTGTATTTTTCAGTTCTAAAATTTCTGTTTGGTTCTTCTTCTTCATATCTTCTATTTATTTTCTGAGACTTTCTACCTTTCCATTTATTTCGAGAGTGTTCACCCTAGCTTCTCGGAGCATGTTTATAATAGCTACTTTAAAGTCTTCGATAATCTAACATTTGTGTCATCGTGGGGTTGGCACCATTGCTTTTCTTTTCTCTTGTGAGTTAACATTTTCCTTATTCTTCACATGCCAAACAATTTTGAATTTTATCCTAGATAGTTTGGATCTTGTTTAAATCCTAAGAAGTGTGTGGGGTTTTGCTGTTGTTGTTGTTAGCAGGTAATCAACCAAGTTAGGTTTAGGCTGCAAGTTTTGACCTGCCTTCTGTGGCCTGTGGTTCCAATGTCAGTTTAATTTTCAAAGTGTTTGCAATGCTTTAAGGGACAGTCCCATGTGTGTGCCACTCAGTGGCCAGTATGGGATTTGAGAGATCCTATACTGTGGCTCAGTTCTTAAAGCCTGGATGAGCTGTGTAGAATCAGATCCAGGCACACACAGTTCAGAAGTGAGGCCTGGAATTCATACACAACTTTATGGGATTACTCTCTTGAGTTCCCTCTTCTCCATGATCCACTTGGCACTTCCCATATCCCTGGAGGCTCCTTTCCCAGACCTGCGGCCAGAAATCTGGGATTTTAGTTTCTCCACTCTGCTGTATTCTTCCCACTACTGCCTCTGTGTCCAGTACCAAGTAGTGAGAGGATAAAGAGAAATAAAACAGTAATGGGGATTCGCCCTGCCATTGGGATCACAGCTACTCTGGTGAGAGATAAGAGTCTCCCTCTCTTAGATATTTAGGCACCTGGCCTGCTGACTAAACTGCCATCACTGTGTGACTTCTGAGCTTCAGGCTGCCTTTGAGTTCAAGATGGGCAATGCCAGAGAGGTGAAACTTCTAATTTTTCCTCCATCTACCTCCATTTATAGTTTTATGCAGTGGAAGAGACAAGGTAAGGGGTATGCTTACTTCATCTCTTCAGGACCGAAACCCAAATTCTTATAAAAGAAGAAAAGTCCAACTCCTTTTACTGATGTCTGCAATTGCACCGTTAGGGAAACCCATCACAACGGCAGCCATCTTGTCAGTGTACTTCTGAGGACCACGTTCATATAAACTCATCCAACAACGACCCCAAGGCACAAGCTGCCATAAACATGCACTGATGCAAACATCCAGTCCTCTCGCTTTCCTCACTCACCTCCTTCCAAACCCTCTTGTGTATTCAGAAGGAAAGATGCCCTCACCTTGAGACAGAAGGGAGGAACTATCCCCTGCGGATGACGCCATCTTCCTGGTTGATGTGTGGCAGGGCCCACACAGTAGGAGTGGCGAACCCAAGTCAGGACCTTGGAGAGCTCCTACCACTCTTCCCAGGGGGAAGAAGACGAGCTAATAAACCTGGCTGAGCCTGTGGGACAGGGCTTCCCACTCTGTCATAATTTAATTGCCTGTTTACTTGTCTGTCTCTATGGTTGGGGGACTTCTTCAAAGGGATCAGAGCCTTGTTCCCTGCTTATCTCCAGGGTCCGACACTGGGCCCCTGATTATCGTGCAAGGGAGGAGAGAGTGTGGAGGATCATACAGAAGGATTTCTGGGAATTCCAGAAGCAGTGTTCATTACTTTCATCCATATTCTGTTGTCCAAAGCTCAGTTACCTGGCCCAACTGAACTGCAAGAGAATCTGGGAAATGTCGTCTTTCTGTGTATCCAAGAGAGAAACGACGCAGCTTTGTTGAATACATAACATTGTCTCTGTCACCCACGTCTTACTCTTTGCAGCTCTGAGCCTTTGCAAATACTCTCACTCCTATCTTGGAATGCTGCCCTTCAGTCCCTACCAAATCTTCTCCCTTCTTAGAGGCCATACTCAATCTCTTCCTTGAAGCCCTCTTTGGTTGCTCTCTCCCCTGAATGACTAAACCGTGGAATTACCCCAAACATGCTACTTAGCACAGGGCTGCCACGGCCTCAGTTTGTTTTACGTGTGCAGGTTTGGACAGCAGCTGTGCGACACTGAGAAGTCTTTATATACATAGATTCAAAAATGTTTGTTGGACATGAACATCATCAGAAATAGTACATATTGAAATTTGATAGGATGTCATAATAACACAGCGTCACTTCTTTGATATTCTTGCCAGACAAATTGAAATTGAGAAACATTGTACAAAATCACTGGCGTGTAATTTTTAAACATGTTGAAGTTATAAAAGTCAAGGCAAAAAAAAAAAATCAAAGAACTGTCTTGGAGTGAAGGAAGTGTCACATGACAGAGACGTGACAACTAAATGCATCGCGTGGTTCTGGACTGAATCTTTTGGCTATAAAAGGCATTATAGGGACAGTTGTCAAAACTTGCATAGGATCTGAGGATCAGAAGGTAGTCGATTTTAATATCCTGATTTTGGTGGTTGTGGTCACGCAGAAGAATACCCTCAGCGGTAGGAAACACTCACATTTGAAGGCGACAGGACATTAGGTCTGCAACTTATTCTCAAACGATTCAGAAGATAAATAGATCTTTGTACCATAACTTCCAACTCTTCTGTGAGCTTGTGATGGTCTCAATTGTGTTGGAAGAGGATGTCAATAAATTCCAAAGTGCCAGCAAACAGGCACACCTCACAGGCAAGCCTCCTCCGTCGTCCCCTGGGCCCTGTCCCAGTGGTTTCAGCAATAATTATCACTGTGATGCTGGCTGCTGGTGGCCACGTGGCGGCCATTTCCCCTCCTCCTTCTCTCAGAGACCCCCGATTGTGTTGGGGTTTAGCAGTGTGCCCCGCCTCGGGGGATGACTCACTGGACTAACCCAAGGGTGACACCCCATTCCTCTTTGCCAGACATCGCTGTTCCTGTTTCCAGGTAATGACATGCTAAGCCTTTCAGATCAATCCTCCTTATAAAAACAACAAAAGAACTGGACAAAATGCAATTTTAATAAATAAACTTAAAAGCTTCAAAAAGGATGAAAAGGCAGCAGGGAATACCAATACCAGGCTAATTTGGGGATGAAAGCTTATTACCAGAGAGGGAAGCACCAAAGCGGCTTATCCTGAGGTCATTTGCAGATCCTCACGTGGTTCAGGGGACACTCCAGATGAAGGGCACGAAGGTCAAGGTCCACCAAGGCCGAGGTGGGGGAAGCGTTCTAGGAGACCCTTCCTACATCACGCTGGGGCCCCACAGGATGCACCCTGAGGTAAGGGTGCCAGAGACGCTTTCCCAAACTCCTTTGCAGCGAGGGGTGACGGTGTGACTCAGTTCTGGCCAATGAGACGTAGGACAACCTGCTGGATGGTTTCTGGGAAGGACTTTTCTCCCTGAGGAAAGGAGATGGGGCACGAGGAGGGCTTCCTTCTTTTGTCTCCTTCCTTGCAGCTCCAGATGCTGTCTTGAGCAGCTGCAGTGTAGTTCTCTGAAAGCCCTCTTGCGACCGTGGATGAGGTGGACACTGTGAACACATTGAAGGCGGCAGAGCAGAGGGGTCTGTGAAGAGCCTGGGTCATGCACCAACCCTACATCCAGCCCCTTCCAGACTGTTTGCTATTTGAGGAAAACAATTTAAAGCCACTTTGGGTCTAATATTCTATTCCTTTTGATGGAAGACATCTCTCTTAACTGAGAAAAGCGCACGCGCGCGCGCACACACACACACACACACACACACACACACACCACAACTGCATGGCAGGGGCTTGCCTACTCTCACCTCTGTCACTCACTCACCTCGGAGTCACAAGGACAGCCCCTCTGTGGATTCCCTGGGCTCCCAGGAAGAACAAGGAAGGTAGCAGAGGAGTAAAAGCCCAAGCTCTTCACTGCATGAGCTCTGAACATTCACAGCTGTTCATACTCATCCCTCGTCTCCTCTGGCACAGGGTTGACATTTGGGGTTAAGATGGGGATCCCAGTCCCAGGCTCTGCTCCACCTCCCGGCAGCATTTGGACACATCTCTGTGAAGGGGGAGATTGAGTCCTACTGTGTCTGTGCCTCAGGGTCAACACAGGGGTGCTGAGAAACCCCTTATCCTGCTTAAGCCTCGTTCCCCTTCCTGGTGTGTTACACTCTTCATCTTGTTTGGTTTAAGCCTCAGAACACCCACCCCAAGAGGTCAGTGTTATTAACACCCAGTTTACAGACAAGGAAACGGTGGCTCGTTGAGCTTCAGTGACTTGCCCAAATCACACAGCTTATAGGTGACTTAATTCACTTAACTCAGATCTGTTCAACTCCAAATCATTGCCCTGTCCAACCCACCCTCCACCCCAACCCATTTCCTGCTTCCACCCCTAGGTCTATAGCAGCTAGTAACATGCATGTGTAGATGGGCAGCTCAGAGCTGTGGGAGAGTACAGGAGGGCAGGGGCAATCAGGGAAGACTTCTTGGAAGAGGTAGGGAAGACCCGGCCCTGAAGGCTGGGGAGGAATTAGGAACAGATGGAACATCAAACACCCTAGAAGGAAATGAGCCAGAGCCTCAGAGCTTGGAGGGAGGGAGTGTCAAGGAGATGGGGCTGGGAGGGGGCCAGTGGGTATAATTGTAAAAGAGAGGGTATAACCTGACGTTAAGTACCCAAATTCAATAGCCAGAGGGCTGGATTGCCTCCTAGCTCTGCTACTTATCAGGTGTATGACTCAGGGCAACTTCTCCGTGCCTTAGTTTTCCCATCTGTAAAACGGGTATGATAACAGCACATACCTTGTTGATCTTAGTTACAATGATGTCCAGTACTTGGTAAGTGTCATTATTATAGCTTTCCTTTATTGTAGCTCTCCTTTTCCCCCTACCAATTTGTCTGGTCACTCTGGCGTACGCCAGAGAGCTCCTGGGTGTACACCACCCCTCAAAGCCTTGGTCCTTCTGCTGAAAATGCTCACTGCCCCCAGAACTCCACTAATCTGGGCTTCCCCTAACCCCAGCCCTCCTGCTCTCTCCCCAATTCTATATGGGGGAATGAGAGAGATAAGAACCAGTAGCTTCAATTAAAACCGAGTCGCTTGAACAATAATGGAAAAGTAATTGAGCTAAATTGAAATGTAATTGGAAAAAAAAACCAATCACGGCTTAACTTGGATTTAGAAACCAGGCTGGGGGCAGAAGCCTCTCTATTCTCCAGCCTCCAAATCTCCTTATCTCTTCCCCATTCCTTGGGGGGCCCCATCACCTCTCAGTCCAAAGTACCCACAAACTCCTCCCTAGCATCCTGATGCTCCTCCCTCCCCTCTGCTCCCCCAAATTATCCTAGACAGTGCTTCTCAATGAGGCAATTTTGTGCACTTGTGTGCACACATTTCTCTCTCTCTCTCTCTCTCTCTGCCTCTGACATTTTTTGTTGTCACAACTGGGGGGGGCAGAGGGAAGATTCTACTGGCATCTAGGGTGTAGAGAACATGGATATAATGCACAGGACAGCCCCCCACACCCCAAAATATTAATAGTCTGAGGCTGAGAAACTGCCCTGCTCCAACTCTTCACTCTGCCTCAGCCCTCAACTAAGGGGCCTCTAGTTTCCTCTCCCCTCTCCAGCATCAGGGGGACACCCCATCTTTACGTGTCCCCTGTAAATCCCAAGACCTCGACCCTCAGAAGAGAGAAGGGCAGATGCCCTTACTTTCTGGAGGCCACCTATCTCCACCCCCCACCCTAAGGGAATTAATTCTCCATCCTTTCTCTCTTTCCTATACCTTTTACCCTCTCCCCTTCCTCTTTTCCCCTTCCTCTCTCCCACTCCCTTCCACGGGCCCATCTGGAAGCCAAGGAGTGAACAAATGACTATTGAAATCTCCCTGCCATCCCCACCACCCGAAAACGCCTCAGAAGACTGTCCTCGGAGGGACCCTTCAGGGGGCCAGAATCACCACATGTCAGGATGTGGAAGCCAGAAATGTCCTTAAAGATCTTCCTGGTAGGTAGGAACAGGCCCAGGCAGGGGAGGGTGCGCTGGCACAGAGCTGGGCCCTGGGCTTCAGACTCCCGCCGTGCTCCAGCCACCGTGCTGTGTGAGCATCAGGAGGGAGCTGCTTCTCCACGGCCTCAGGCCCTTTTCCTCCCTGTCCACGCCTGAACATGGACCTGCCGCCCACAGAAGCCAGGCCTGGCTCCTCTCTGCTCTCCATCTCCTTCCACCTCTCTCCCTTCCCACCCCCTCTTCCAGGCTCGGGTGTGTGACTCCAATGTGGGGGGTGGGCACCTGGGGGGGCGGGGGGTGCTGGGAGGTGAGCAGGAAGTGCCTACTTGGGCTCCAGATAAACTCGGGAATCAGCTGGCGTGAAATGAAGAAATATGGCTCCCGGTAAATATTTATTTTCTATCAGAAATTAGCAAACCAAATGTAATTAAAAACAACTCTGTGTGTGCCTTTCCATCCCCACCCCCAACCCCCTAGAAAATGACATCTCAGAATAGTGAGTCATAGAGACCGCGTCCTAATTAGCAGGCTGCCCCTGCTGCTGAGGCCACTTCCCTCAGACTCCCCAAAAAACGTGGTACCCAGCATGGGCCCGGACCATTGAGACCTCAGCAGGTCCCCTCTGCCTTCTGCCTCCCCCATCCACCCACCCATGTCTGAAGGGCTCAAACCCTGAGCAGGGCTAGACAACGATGGAGGGAGAGGGAAACAGACCTCTCACCAGTGAGTCAGATGGGGGTGGCAGAACCCCACCCTCCCCCTTTGCCTGGCTACCACCCATCTGTGGAGGGTGATGGGGTTGCTGGTTGAGAAAATGGCTTTGGGAAATCAGCAAAACCTGATTCCTTCACTTTCTACCGGTATGACCATGGATAAGTCCCTTGAGATCGCTGAGCCTCAGTTTTCCCCACTTGTGAAATGGAAACTGTGAGGCTTCCCCTGCAGAGACACTGGATATGAGAAACTGCAGCCCCCAGTAGGGCAATTAGTGATCAAGAGGAACTTCCCAATGCCAAGAGCATGAGGCTCTGAGAAGCTGGGAGTGTTTATATGCATGACGTGTTAGTTAGTGAGCCCCTACTATGTGCAGGGCCCTGTTCTAAGCTGTGGGGATGGAGCAGTGATCCACACGGACCAAATCCCTGCCCTGAGGACGCACCTTCTGCGGCAATGCGTGGCACACAGCTATGCTCTCTCACAGCCTCCCTCCATCCAACATCCCAGGAGTCAGAGCAGTCCTGCCAGTGTTGTCACCCACCTACGATGGGTAATAGCAACTCCTCTTTATTGAGCACCTACTGTGCCTGGCACTGTGCTTGCTGGGTGCTGCTCCACCAGGGTGGCTCAGCTAGCTAGAGGGCTGGCTCCCAAGTCTAAGACCCATGCTGCCTTGGGATGGGGTGCAGGGTGGAAAGAGATCCCAACACCCCTTGCTTTATGCCTCCCCTTAGCCCCGGCTGTGGGTTGCTATACTCAATAAGTATTTGAGACCCCCCTCTTCCAGAAATGTTGTTTCCTTCCTGTCAGCACCTCTGTTTAAAAATCCACAATGTCCTAGTGTCAGCCCTGCTCACAGGGTCTCTGCAGCCCACCTTTTTGACCTGGACCACACAGCCCTCTGACTTGGCCACTGAATTAGATGCTGTTGAGCCCACCCATGTTCCCTCACCCTTCCCGCTGCAATGAGCCAGCCCAACTTCCAACTGCCAGTACCTGCACCTCTTTGCCTGCAAGCTCACTCTGGAGCAGCCCAACCATCCTACTATACTCACAAATGCCACCTCCTCTAGGAAGCCTACCCAGATTGCTGGAGCCTGCTCAATTCTGCCCCCTGGATCTGGCTTCCTTCAGCTCTGTGTGAACTCTGCTTTGGGCACTTGGCACAGACCGTCATGTATTAGGAGTTCCATTTCACATGTCCAAGTTTTACCTCATCATATGGATTATATCTTCCTCCCTCCCCAACTGGTGCCACCAAAAGTTTTGGGTTCAAATCCTGACTCTCTCACTTAACAGCTGTGTAACCTGGGGCAGTTTATTTAACTTCTCTGAGCCTTGGTTTCCTTGTCTGCATATCACGGATGATAATAATAGAACCTCTCTTATGCTAGTTTCAAGAAATAAAGGAGATGAGACAGATCACCTATTTGGCAAGATGCCAGACGCATAGTGCAGGAAGGAGACAGCTATGTCCCCATAATTGAAAACTATTACATGGTCTTCCCAGCCCCTTCTGGAATTGGCATCCCCTTTTCTGGGGAACTCTGTCCAGCTCTGTGACCCTAGGAGAGAGTGTTTATCCTACTCCCCACCCTTGGCCATAAACCATCTACTGAGGAGTGAGCCCATGCTCACAGCTGGGCCAAGAATGCTTCCCTAGGATTCTTCAGTCTGGAGCTGGGAGAGGGAGAGAGCCATCGTGCCTGCCATGGGCAGGAAGAGGGTCTGAGAGACTCCAGTTAACAGGCAGAGAGAGGAGACCGGAGGGGAAACGACAGAACGACATGGCAGCGTTGGAATCCTGGGTTCAGTTGCCTCCAAGCCTCTCCTGCCTGCTAGTCCCTCTCTCCCTCTGATTGACAGATTCCAAATCTGTCTGCAAGGCCCCACCCCCAGTTTATTTTGCCTTAGTGCAATCACTTAAGCCGGGTTTCTGTCATTTGCTCTCCTCAAGTCCTGATGAATGCAGAACTCCCAGGAAACCATCTTTCCTCTGCCTGCCTGCCAGTGACAGAAGGCCCAGGACGTGGCCCAGGACGTCCTGGATGGAGAAGGGGAGGTGAGGGCAACTCTGCGCCTCTCCCAAAGGGTGCTTCCTGTTTTCCTTCCCCACAAAGGATGTAGTGGAAAGACACTGCAGCCTCAAAGAGGGCAATTGTGATCGAGAACTTCCCAATGTCAGAAGCATGGGGCTCTTAGAAGCTGGGTGTTAGGTTAGTGGGGGCACCACGGGGGTAGGGGCTGATCATGACACCTCTGTAGTCCTGAAGCCTTGGGTGAGGCCCAATTGCCCACATCCAGATATCTGGGGGGCCTCCATGGAGCCAGCGGAGGTGGAGTAGTGGCCGGCTTCCTGTCTGATTGGGTATCATTTTACTCCATTCTTCAGACTGCTCAGAGAAAATTACCTTCCTAATTGGCTCTTCTCTCAAACAAGTTGTAATGAGGCTAGGCTTCATTCCAAGGGTACTTAGCCACCCTCTGCCATCACTGGATGCCATCGGCAGCCCCTGCCACAGCCACTGCCCAGATTAAAAGGGCCTGGGAGACAGGGGAGGGATACCCAAGAGTCTTGTCCTGCATTGGTCTCAGCTGCCCAGCGACACTGCTCTGGGCCTGAGACAGTACCTGGAGCAGCAAACTGTCCTCAGGGAGCCCCAGTCTGAGGGGAGACACAGCCCTGCCCTCAGGGAGCCCCAGTCTGAGGGGAGACACGGCCCTGCCCTCAGGGAGCCCCAGTCTGAGGTGGAGACTCAGCCCTGCCCTCAGGGAGCCCCAGTCTGAGGGGAGGCACAGCCCTGCCCTCAGGGAGCCCCAGTCTGAGGGGAGGCACAGCCCTGCCCTCAGGGAGCCCCAGTCTGAGAGGAGACACAGTACTGCCCTCAGGGAGCCCCAGTCTGAGGGGAGACACGGCCCTGCCCTCAGGGAACCCCAGTCTGAGGGGAGACACGGCCCTGCCCTCAGGGAGCCCCAGTCTAAGGGGAGACAGGGCCCTGCCCTCAGGGAGCCCCAGTCTGAGGGGAGACACGGCCCTGCCCTCAGGGAGCCCCAGTCTGAGGGGAGACACGGCCCTGCCCTCAGGGAGCCCCAGTCTGAGGGGAGACACGGCCCTGCCCTCAGGGAGCCCCAGTCTGAGGGGAGACAAGGCCCTGCCCTCAGGGAGCCCCAGTCTGAGGGGAGACACGGCCCTGCCCTCAGGGAGCCCCAGTCTGAGGGGAGACACGGCCCTGCCCTCAGGGAGCCCCAGTCTGAGGTGGAGACTCGGCCCTGCCCTCAGGGAGCCCCAGTCTGAGGGGAGACACGGCCCTGCCCTCAGGGAGCCCCAGTCTGAGGGGAGACACGGCTCTGCCCTCAGGGAGCCCCAGTCTGAGGGGAGACACGGCCCTGCCCTCAGGGAGCCCCAGTCTGAGGGGAGACACGGCCCTGCCCTCAGGGAGCCCCAGTCTGAGGGGAGACACGGCCCTGCCCTCAGGGAGCCCCAGTCTGAGGGGTGACACAGACCTGTCCGCAGTGAGCCCCAGTCTGAGGGGAGACAGCGTTGCCCTCAGGGAGCCCCAGTCTGAGATGGAGACTCAGCCCTGCCCTCAGGGAGCTCCCAGAATTACAAGGAAATACTACTTATTCCCTGGATCACTCATCCACTCAACAAATACTTATTAAGTATCTACTATCTGTCATGCTCTGTTTCCAACACTCGATTGGAGACATAGCTGTGACAGAAAAGAACACAAGTGTCTGCTCTCCTGGAGCTCACATTCTATCAGGAAGAGCCACCACCCACCTCCTCCCAACCCCCAGCCCCAGTCCTAAGCTTCCAGTCTGGAGCCAAGACCTGGGGCACCGCCTTCCAAGAGAGGCTGCTGCATGAAATAGGGTAAAACTCGACTCCTACAACAGAATGCAAAAAGTAATTAGGGCTTGTAAGTTCCTGCATGTCGTCTGAGTTCTAGGCAGTGAGCAATTGTCTGCCCAAAAGTGATGTAGGGGGAAAGACAGCGCCCATTGGGGTGAAAGACAGCCCCGCTGTCCTACAGGCTCTGGCCTGGAGTGGCCTCCCTCACTTCCTCCCACACCCCATTGGAGACAACTGAGTCATTTGATGCAAAGGAGACCGACAGACAAGGTGTAGCTGGGCAGCCATATGTTGCTGCGCCACCGTCCCTTTGCCACGATGGAGGGAGACAGATTTGAGTTGTCACCTAGCAATCTACTCCAGGGTGAGACTTGATCTTCCCTATGATTCCACTACTCAGTTGGCTCTCTGTCCCCACACCTGGCACAGCACAGGGCACTCAAAGTACCTCTGAGTTCATATGTTGGTTCAGAAGCAGGAAGCTGATGTTATCAGCTATTTAGTGATGTGTAACAAACTCAATGGCTTAAAAAAAAGAAATATTTACTCCCACGCCTGGGGGTGAGCAATTTGGGCTGGGTTCTTGCCTGAGATCCCTCACGGGGCTGCAGCCAGCAGCTTCTCTTGGGCAGGATGGTTTCAGATGGGCCCACTCATGTCTGGAGGTCCGTGGGGGCTGTTGGCTGGACCTGGTATCTCCAGCATCTGCAGGATAGCTCATCCCTTCCCAGTCTCAGGGCAGCAAGACAGTGAAACTGCAAGTTGCAAGGTCTTTGAGGCTAGGCTAGGCTTGGCCATTGTGCAACTTCACTTCTGCTGTATTCTGCTGGTCAAAGCCTGCCCGGATTCAAGGGCAGGGGAAACAGACCCCATCTCCTGATGGGAGTTGCAAAGAATTCGCAGCCATTTAAGATGTACCATGCCATTTTGGTTATCTATTGCTAAATAGTAATGACAAACCACTCCAGAACTTAGTGTCTTAAGACAATATCATTTCTTTTGCTCACAAATCTTTAATTTGAGCAGGATTTGGTGGGGAGCCATCATCTCTACTCCACCAGCATCAACAGGGGTGGATCCAAGGAGGGGGCTGCCATGGTCTGAAGCTCACTCAGTCATGTGTCTGGGGCTGACCCTGAATGTCGGTGAGGGGAGAGAGAGAGAGGTGCGGGGGAGGGGGGGCGGGGATCCCGGCCGAGCTGTATGTATCCTATTGGCAGAGGCAGTCACACATCTGCCCAATTTCAAGAAGAGAGAAAATAGATCCACCTTTTGATGAGGAGTGACCAGGTCCTAGAAGAGCTACGCGCAAACCCAGAAATATTGCTGCGGCCAATTTTGGACAATACAATTTATCACACACTCCTTGGTTCTTCATTCATCCATTTATCATTCACTGTGTGCCAGGCACGGAGTCAGAACCACTCACACAAATTCTCTGCTTCCCAAAGGAAGTGAGCCACCTTGCTGCCGTGAGAGTGGGAGACTGACAGCCTTTCTTCAGAGGCATCAGAAGGGGGTCCAAGGGAGATGCCAGCACCAATGCCTGTCACACAAAAGGACAGAAAGAGCTTACATCTCAGCAGGCAGGATTCTCATTAGAAGCTAAGAAGGTCTTTTCTAAGCAAAGATTTGGTTTGAGGGACATGCTCTCACTCACAGTTGTCACCTTCCTCCCTTCTTCCCATGTCCTTGGGCTCAGTAGAGGTAAGGGACACAGGGGGAGGGTGACTCATCTCAGGGGCCACCAAATGTAATGTCCCTGGTGCTCTTTGCTCTTCAGTTTGGATGCATGTCTGGGCAGAGCAGGTGCTCACAAAGCTGTGCTGGATTTGAACGTCTAGACTTGCCTTGTTTTCCCACTAGACCACGAGCAGCCCGAAACCCGGGCCCTTGGCACCTGGCACAGTGCTTTCTGCATAGTTTGTATTTATACATGTTTGATGAATGAGGGCATGAATGAATGAATAAGTGAGTGTGCAAAAAAAAAAAAATCAACAATACTACCAGTTGCACCCCATGTATGTTCTCACTTTCTTTTACAGTAAAAAATTTATAATGTATAGCTAGACACAGCAACCCAGAATAAAGCATGCATTTTCCAGCCTCCTTTGTAGCTAGGAGTGGCCATGTAACTAAGTTCTGGCCAATGAGATGTGAACAAAGGTATGGCATATGTTATTTCCAGATCGTATCTTTAAAAGGGAGAACGAAGCCCTCTCTTGCCTTTCCCCCTTCCCTCCAGCTGAAATGTGATGTGGTAGAGACGTCTTGGAGCGTGTGAACAAGAGAACATTCCAGGCGAGGTGAAACAACAAGCCAGAAAGATCCTGGGTGCCTGACATCTTGGAACTGCCATCCCAACCCTGGACTACTTATACTCAGACTGTTATGTGAGAGAGAAATAAATTTCTATTTAACTTAGCCACTATTATATGGGGTCTCTGTTACAGCATCTGAACCTCTATCCTAAATCAATACAGCAAGAAGGTGAATACATGCATGAGTGAATTCATGAGTAAGTGAGTGATCAATTGATCTAAATTGTTGCTGTTACAGTGACAACAACAAAAAAGATAATACCTCATTTATAAAGCTTTAACTGTTACGATATTTATTGACTTAATGAGAAATGTGGAGGGGTTTGTCTCAGGGCTGATTCAGCAGCTCAGGACCTCAAGCTCATTCTACCTTTTTGCTTCACCATCTTCAGAGTATTGGGTTTTATTCTTGGGCTTAGTGCCTCATGGTCACAAGATGGCTGCCACTGTTCCAGACATCATGACCTCACACAACCATGCCCATAGGAAGGAAGCAGGGTGAGGGCCAGGGTGGTAAGATACGATTATCCTCCTTCTTCCCACAGAGAGTGAAAACTTTCCCAAAAGCCCCCAGCTGACTTCCTCTTATCTTATTGGTCATCACTGTGTCACATGACCAGCTCTAGCTGCAAAGGAAGCTGAGAAATGAGTGCTTCCATTTTTCAAGCTCTACAGTGGGAAGGGAGCAAAAAAGAAGGGAGTGACTGTGGCATTAGTAATCAACAGTAGTGTCTGCCACAGTGACTAAGTGGGTGAATGAACAAATGAACGAATGAACGAACAAACACTATATAGTAAAAGTGCAACTATGTCCTCCCCAGCCCTAGTAGTTGGAAGTACTCCCAGGGTCAGGATCCAGGAAGGGAGAAGCAGACAATGGAGGGAAAGGGATGGAGATTCTCCTGGGTGTTGGAGGCAAGAAGGAGGTCAGAGATCCTGGAGCCAGGGTGGGCGGTGAGGGAGGTGGGCTTAGAACCACCTGGATGGATCCAGGTTGGAGAGGGCACCCAGAAGCTGGTTGAGGGTGACCAACAGGGCAATAGGGGAGAAAGAGAAATCCACCCCGGTCTGAAAAGGATGCCATTCCTGGAAAAGGGAACGGGGCTCAGTCAAGCTTAAGAACCTGGCAGGGCCTGAGGGGACGAGCAAGTGTACTGGATCCCAAATCTCGGATTAAACATGTTTTGCAGGAATCCATCCTCTGCTAACCCAGAAATACAAACAAAACATGATTTTGGTTATTAGTGATGCTTCCTTGTGCCCGATCCGTTACCCTCATAACAGAACACTGGCAGTCGGAGCTGTGGGGTCCTAAGGAAATCATTCAATCCTTGCATTTTGCAGGTGGAAGATGGAGGTCCAGACAGGAACAAAAGAAATTCCATGGCAGAGCCTGGACCAGAACCGGACTCTGGGAACCAAGTGTCTGCTCCTCCCACTGGGCATTATACTATTTCCCATGACCTCCATGAAATGACTCGAGGGGTACAGCCTTGGTTTACCAATCCCATTCTGGAATATTTGGGGTACAGAAAAGAGGCTTCACCTCCATTCTGCCACTGCTTTCCCCCCCACCATCACACACGATGCAGAGGGTTGGGAAGGGACGGTAGCTGGCCAACAGGGAATGACCTGTCTGCGAAGTGCTGCTCTCCTGGTCACCCGCACAGTTCAAACAGGGCAGAGGGGAGAATGTAGGGAGGACTCTGGCCAGCTATTGGAGGGCGTGGCCGGAGGTTTCCTTCAACGTTGAAACCCTTGGCAACATGTCCAGACTGACTCAATTCTCACCAGCCAGGATGGGCTGGGCCCTGCTCAGGTCGGCAGATGACAGGCACCTCTGCCAACCCTGACTGCTGTTCCCATGGTGACAAGTAGGCAAGAGAGAGGCAAGAAGAGAGATGTATGGGGGTTCCTAAAGGTGTGGCCCTCTGCCAGACAGGCTCTGGAGCTGGGTGCAGTCAAGGATGGAAGGAGGGGGCACCACTTCCTCAGAGCCAGGCCTTCTCACCAGCGGCTGGGGCTCACGACTGAGGGAAGAGACCTGGACCCCTGCCCGACCCCCACCGTCACCACTCCACAGGCTGGAAGTCGCCAAGATGCTATACACACCTCCCACCAGAGTCAGCAGGGGAATAGTGTCCTGTAGGGCGTGGGGAATGGGAGATTGATCCATCCAGAACCTTCTCTGCTTCTCAAATTTTAGACAAAGAAAAGGGCCTCATATTCCATCTTAGGAGGTGGGGAAATGGGCACTCCCCACCCTCACTGCGCTCCAAGTTGTCCCCACCTATGGACCCAGGGTGAAGGAGGTGAAGAACATCTCTGAAACGCACTATAGCACCCACCTCCTTCCACCTCCACCCTCACTCTAGGAACGGGTGTCCAGCGCTGGCTGATGATCACTGGGAACCTTCTGGATTTCCTGGGCCACCCCTGCCACCAGGATAGAAGGGCCAGATTGGACAGGGCTCTTCTGATGTCTGGGGGAAGCCATGGACGGCAGGACTTCTCTCCCACCCCCTGCCCACCATCCTAGTAGCTGCCACCACCCACCCCCAAGTCTATCTGCAGGCTCCCTCGACCCTACAGCCATCCTTCCTGCAGACTGTTGGCCTTTCCTCCTTTGTATTTGGCTCTGCCTCCAGATCTGACATTCACCCCATCCTGCCAAGTTCCCTCTGCCTCAAGATTCAGCCAGACCTCTGCGGGGTTGAGCATATCCCCAGGGCTGGCGCCACTGGTGCACAGCAGGCTGCCCGCCCCTGGGCAGGGAGCCCAGAGCCTGAAGCCCGCAGCCCCTCACCCTCCTGGTTCAGCCGCCACAGTCCCACTCCGTGCCCTCACCCCACCAGGCACCCCGCCAAGACGCCATCTTGCCTTTTCTGCCACCTGCTTGCCTCCTGGCAGGGGAAGGGCCAGTTAAGGGATCGTGGTGTGGAGGGGGGACAGGTTGACTAGCTTCCATCTAAGCCTGGTTAACAAGGGTCCCCAGTTTGAGGAGGGGACAGAGATAGATAGCCACTCGGTCCCACAAACAGAAACAGGGCTATATCCCTGGGGTTACCATTTACCCTTTTGTGGGAGTCCCTTTCCTCTGCGTTGCTTAAGAACACCCCACCCCTCGTTTCATTGACTCCCAGAGTTGGAAGAACATTCAAGTTCAAATCTCGCCCAATATACAGGGAAACTGAGGCCCAGATGGCGCTGGCTTAGTCGAAATCACAAGCCAGAATTTGGATCCAGGGGTTCCTGTCCATCCTCACAGGGGTCTTTCCGCTCTCGGAGCTCAGACTCTGTCCTCAGCCCCTCTCTCCTTCTCCCATGGACTCAGGACCCCTCCTCTGACCCGAGTCTTGGGCCAGAGATCAGCAGAGGCCTGGATGCTTCTAGTCAAGGGTCTGAGAGTTTCCGGGGGGCTTTCTGCCTGCCGGGTGGAAGAGGAGTCTGGGAAGGGCCCAACCACGGTTCGTGCCTGCCCCCAGGCCCTCCCCAGACCGCAGCAGCCAGCCCTCCCTGCTCCCACCTTGGCTGTGTCTATCCATACCCTCACCTGAGCTGGAGTGAGGCCTCATTAAATTGCCCCACAGACTTGGGAGGGAGAGAGGCACCAATGCTGCACAGGGGTGCCCACGCCGCGGGTGTCCCAAAGGGAGCAGGTACATACGTACACTCACAAGTGCACGCACACTCGCACACAACTCACATACGCACCGGTGCCAGGTACACCCCCAATGCCAGTGTTTCTTGCTAGAAGTTGTATTATTCTCCCTGGGATTTCTCTTATTCAGGACTTGGCTTGACAGCCCCACCTCCTCATCCCTGGTCAGCACAACCCAATTCTTCTCCTCCTTCCTATTGTCTGAGCATTTTTATTGGAATAAATCAGCAGGAAAAGATTTCAAGCCTAAGTTCAAAGCCCTTTCATAATCTCTGTGACATGTAGTTATAAAACTAATGCTAAGAACAAAGTGACCTTTATTTCTAATCTCTACTCTTTGATGACTTCTGGCTTTTCTTAAGAAAAAAGATTTTTTTCCTGTTTATTAAAAACAATACACGTGAGTCAGAAGCATCTGAAATTTCGCCACTGCAATAACTACCGATAACCCAGCGAATATTCATCTAGACTTAAAAAACTTCACACATTCACATATACACACAGAGATTTCGGTAGAAAACGATGAGATAGTAACAAGCTTGCTCTTTTCTAATCTGCCTTTCTCTCTGCACAATATGCCATGGCCATATCTCAATGCCAGCAGAGACCCCCTCTGCGTGGACACTTGGCACTCCCCGCCCCTCTCACTCATGTTTCACTCTACTGCTCACCACCTTGCAGATGAGAGTGAATGGGTAGGTAGGTGGTTTTGGGGGGATGCAGGCACTGAGAGTGGGGTTCTACTTAGGGCAGCACGTGTAGACAGAATGAGGTCCTGCAAAGTGTTGAGTACCCTTGGCTGAGCTTTGGCTGGCCTCATGGGGCCTGAGAGAAATGGGAAGCTCAGAACATTTTTAAAGACAAAAACTGCTAAAGAGACAGGGTGATGGGTTCAGTGGGAGGATTTGCATTCACGGGGGCCAAGTTGACCTCAGAGCAAGGGGACACGCTGGGCCCTGATGGGGCGGCATGCCCAGGAAAGATAAATTAGGGAGTCAGGGGTTCAAGAAGCATTATGGAGGCACGCCTCCACTCGGTCAGCGTGACCTTAAGGAGAAGAGTTTTGACTTTTTTTCTTGGATTTATTTATACCCAGCCTCTTTCTAAAAAGGTGCTATAGTCACTTTCCACAAAGGACATATGCAAAAAGGTCAGGCAGCTAGAAATAGAAAATCAGGACCAGGGACAATTTTCATCCGAAGGGGATGGGCCACACAGGAAAGGGACCTATTTCTCCCAGCCCCTAGGGATAAGCTGGTGAGAAAACCAGAACGCTCCCGAAGGGGAGGAAGGAGAGGAAGCGGTCTGGCTGAAAGAACACAGCACCACACAGAAGTCAAACATGTGCCTTTGCCTCCAGATGCTTCCCCTTCCTGATTTAATGAGCCTTGTAACCACCGTTCCTTTCTGAGCATCAGTTTCCTCATCAGTAAACATGAAAATAAAAATATCTGAGTCATCGTAAGTGAGTAACACAAGACTCTGTTCTTATCGTTTACCTGATCTACCTGTAAGGTTTGCATTGGGACCTGCCCTAGGACAGGGTCATTTTCATGATGCACATACTGAACAACTGTGCTCCTGAAAATAGGTGGTCACAGAGGAGAGGGAAAGAGGGAAGAGCCAGAGAGGCACGTCTAAGGTGTCTGCCAATTCCCCTGCCCCTCTGAAGTGAGCCCACCTGCAGCCTGTCTAGAAGGAACAGTTTCCAGGCAGCTATGTTTTATATCCATGACCCCTTCCTCCTAACCAGCTGATTGGATGGAGGTGACACCTGACCCAAGCGTAGCCAATCAACAGGTTGCCACTGATATATGCATGACTGGGAACAAAATGGTGGGCCAGTCCAATGGGTCCTTCCTTTAGAGAGGCTGAGTCGGTAAATGCTAGAAGCTGCCCCTGGAAGGTTGTGAGGGGAAGTTGCAGCTGGAGAGGTCATGATGCCTGGAAAGCTGAAGTCATGAAGGAGCAAATACCATGCGTCAGGAGAGGAACTGAGTGGGCCAAAAGAAGAGGGTGGTGGAAAGTGGCTGAATCATGCCTGGGTGGTTATCTTTTAAGCCCTCCAACCTCAGGGACTTAAAACAATTATTTTTATTATACCCCATGACTTTGTGGGTCAGGAATTTGGGCAGAGCTTGGCTTGGAGAGTCTTCTGTTCCATGCGGCATCGACAGAGGTATTCAGCTGGTGGATGGGCTGGTCTGGATGATCCAAGAGGATTTACTCCCATGTCTGGTGCTCTGAGGGAGATGGCTGGAAGGCTGGGCTCAGCTGCAACAGTCGACTGGAGCCCCTCCTGCAGCCTGTACAGCGTGTCAGTCTTAGGGCAGTTGGACATCCAACATGGTGGTGGCTCAGGGCTCCCAGAGAGAATGTTCCCAGAGGCCTGAACTGACACTGCAAGGTATCTTCAACACAGAAGGTCAAACATTCTGTTGGCCAAACAAGTCACTATGACCAATCCAGGTTCAAGGGAAAGGGAATTAGACTTCCCTCTCTATGGGAGGAATAACAAAGAATTTTCGGCCATCTTTTTTCTGCCACATGTGAGGAGCCATAAACTCTGAAAGTTACCTTGAATCCACAATACCCGTATTGTTCCGGAAACCCATCCCTGTTACACCTCCTGTGCTTGGATTTCTGAGAGTGTCTGTCCACCTCCCTACACATAGCCTCACAATCATGTTACTGCACTGGAATGAGCTCAGATGGGTCTCCCTTCCTTGCACCCAGTGAGCCAACCCAATGCAGTGGTGGGCCCCAAGCTCTACAAGAGGAATCCCGGGTTTGCCATCAAGAAGTTACCCAAGGTGTGAGCTGATAAAGCTGGGGTATGGAGCCCCTCGTCTTGTCACCTTTCTGAGCCTCAGTTTCTCCATCTGGAACATGAGAATGAAATTATATGCTGTACCTACCTGAGTCACTGTAACTCAGTTACACGAAAGACTCTCTCTCATTTGCCTGATCTCTCTGTAGTTTATATCATGGCACCCATGTCTGTGATCTGGGGTGGATTTTCCTTATCACTGCCCAACCCCAGAACCTTAGCAAGCTATTTCTCCTAAGGAAAACATAGTGGTAGATGGTTGAGATCAGCTCTGAAATTCTAGGATTCTAAAAGGTCTGGGAGAAAGGAAAGGTTGGCACCATATGATTTCGGGGCCACTGGGCAGCTAACTAGTGGTGAAGAAGGAGGCAGCCCCAGATAGAGTGCAGAGTGGGATTTGTGGGCCCAGGACAGGAACACAGATTGTGGGGGAGTAGAACTATGTAGGAGGGATGGTGGGATTGGGTGCCAGGAAGGGAACGGGCAAAGTTGACATAAGTGGTTGACTAACTTTAGTCCTTCTTCTTGTCCTTTCACCCCTTTCTCAAGGCTTCTAAGATTTTTTTTTTTACCCTTCAGGCCTTTGCATATTCTGTTCCCTCTGCAGAGGGAAGACCCCTCTGCTCCAGTAGCATAACTCCAATCCTTCTTTAGACCTCTCCCACATGTCTCTTCTTTACAGATGTCTTCCCTGAAGCCCAATAAGAACCTCCTCTTACCTTCTTTCACGGCACCAGTTTTCCTTCACAGCCCTAACTGTATTCATAATAATACATTTCCTGGTGTATGAGCTTTGTCTCCATCTCCCCCACTAACCGGGAGCTTCTGTGAAGGTAGTATTTGGCTAGCATTGTTGAAGGAACAAATGAATGAGGACCTCCAAGTTCACTGGGTTGGAGGCCAGGACGCAAGTCCTCACTCTCTGGGAGGCAAAAAAGGGTCCATGATAGCAGGTGCCAAAGAGAAGAAAGCATTCCCCCAGGAGCCTGAGAGGAAACCCCCAGCCTCTCACCCGCACCCCCTCCTCGCCTGCCCACGTGCCACCCACACACACAGCCTGACCCAGAGCGCTAGAACACTGCAGCTTTATTGAAACAACCGCGTCCGCAACTAGAGGTTACATCTGGGGTCTTGGGGGTGAAAGAGAGACAAGAGAGGACAGAGGCTGAGGTGGAGACAGACAGCAAGGCAAACGGATGAGGACGGGGTCATGTGACTAAAACAACCCCAGTACCTTACACCCGTTAGTGAGGGTCTCCTGTTGTGCTTTGACCTTGGTGGTGGGTGGGCCAGGCATGGGTGGGGAGCTTCTCTCCCAAGTTCATGAGGCCTCAGGGCTGGAGCAGCCCCCTGCTTCCCCTGCCCTTTCTCCTGGGTTGGGGATAAAGGCCTTGGTGAGCTGGCCACCCTGGGGCAGGAAGGATGCTGGGGACCAATGGGGTAAGGGGCCAGCAGAGTTGGGCTAAGATAGTGAGTGTGAGCAGCTGGGGGTGTGTGGGGTTGGGGGATACCAGGAGGAGGGCGTTTCTCGTAGGGCTCCTGGGAAAGGAATGCAGGTGACGTGAGGGGGGGGTGGTGGGCATGTGCCATCTCTCTGGATCTCAGCTTTCCCATCTATACAGTGGGGGCATTGGATTAGATGGTCTCTAAGGTCTCTTCCAGCTCTAAGGGTCACGGGATACCCAGGAAGAGTAGTCTTTCTGCCCCAGCGCACACACCTTCATAAACATACATGCGCCTGCGCATGCACGCACGCGCACATACACACACACACACACATACACACACACACACATAGCACTGACTTAGAGAGGGTTGTGCTACCCTGCCTTTGAAAGCAAGAAGGGCTCCCCTGAAACCAGAACTTCAACCAGTGGCCCCACAGGGACTCTCCAAAGGAGGTTCACCCATCCTATTCCTGGGACAGACCTGGAAATACCTCCCAACCCCCTTGAGCTGTCCAGGGAGAAGAAAACACCAGGATTTGTCCCTGTTTCCCCAGGCCCTCCTGGTCCTTAAGGGGACGTCAACAGGATGAGGACACCAACACACACTGAGCTTCATTCCCAGCCCAGACTTGTGTGAAGACAGAGGGGAGGGGGGACAGAGTCCCTTCTCTCTGAGAGCCTGGGGGAGGGGCAGCAGCTATAGCCAGTGTGGGCAGAGGGAGGTGGCCTCCATGTGGCACCCAGACCTGACCTGGGGTGGGAGGAGCTGTGGCCAGAATTTGGGGCAGAGAGCATTATATCTCCCAATGCAGGGCCCAGTAACATCTGTAACATCTGTACCAGCAGCTGCAGAGTGGGCAGTTTGACTAAGCTCCTCATAGCTACCTGGCAAGAAACCCCAGGCGCAGTGGCCAGTGGCCAGAAAACCCAGAGCTTCAGTACCTGGATTCCAAAGCTGGCTCCACCTAACTAGCTGTGTGACTGGGGCCAGTCCCTTCCCCGCACTGGGTTTTACCTTCCTCACGTGCACCACGAGGATCATGGACCTGAGGCCCAGCCCAGCACGGACAACCTGAGCCAGGGGCTTTCACAGAGCACAGGTAGAAAGGAGAATGAATGGGGAAGAGGTGTCAGGGCTGTCCCAGAGAGGGCAAAGGTGGGAGCAGGGTCCCAGGAGGAGGGGCCTTAGGTTGCAGGCTTAGCTTGGTACCCCAGCGACAGGAGCCACGCTGAGATGCCCCCTCTCCTACCTGAACAGCGCCTGGCCCCAGGTGTCCCTTTCTCCTCCAGACACCAACCTGTGGTGGGGTGGAGGGACCCTAACACCCTGAGAGCTGACCCTGGACTCTCAGTTTTAAGGCCACAAAATGCCTCAGCCCCCTTGACCCAGAGCTGAGACCGCCATTGGGGAGATGCACTGGATCCAGCCAGCCTGGTCTCCCCTGGGCTGTGGGTCTTCATGGGCCATGTACCAACACACAGACGTTGACACCCACGGGCACACAAGACACACACAGCACAGGTGACACTGATACAGAGGTGCTGACTCACGGGCACACACACACACACACACACACACAGCCTGGCACGCCGTCAGCGCTCATATCACACGTTAGTGCTAGCACACACCGACAGCCACACCCCCTGCAGTCCTGCCAGCGCACAGACATACACATGCCCACCTCACCGTCCACGCACGAGGACCGGGACCGCAGCGTCTCCCTCAGGCACGTTGTGTGAGCCCAGGTCCAGCCACCCTGAAGTCGGGGTTGTCCCTGCCCCATTGCAACCTCCCTCCAGCCGTGCTCTGTCACTCCCTTGCTTTGCATTCTCTGTCCACGTCACCAGGTCCCATCTCTCCAGACCAGAAACTCAGGGGCCACACATGTGCAATTCAGCTCAGGTGACATATGCCGAACAGTTTTTGTGCACCAGACTCTATGGATATGGAGGTGAGCAGGGGAGACAGGGTCCCCATATTGGAGCAGCCAACGCAGGGGCAGGTATATTCAAAAGCCATCTGAGGGACGTAGGCCAAGGGTGCCAGGGAGCCCAAAGAGGGAGCTCTCAGAGCTATTCATCTCGGGGTCTCCAGCCCCGCCCCAGAGAGAACACAGAGGAAGCACCTGGCAGGAAACAGGCCAACGGTTCCCACTCTTAGTTCTCCTGAGGAGCTCTGAAACATTTCTGATGCCGGGCTGCACGCCAGTCCAATTAAATCAGAACCTCGGGGGTGGGACCCAAGCATCAGTGCTTTCTCAAAGACTCTGGTGGTTCTATCCTGCAGCCAGGGCTGGGAGCAGACTTACATATCCCATCCCCCTGGGCAAAGCCTGCTGAGTGAATTCCAGAACAGGCCCACTTGTGCCAGGCACGAGGTTGGGAGGGGTGGGAGAGGGTTGGGAAGCTAGGAGGAGCTCACAGTCTAGTTGGGGCAACAGACCCTGCACAGATGGGACAATTAAGGAATAATACCCAGCAGGCGCGATGGAAGCATCTTCTGGGAACCTGTGGCTATTCATTTCGGACAGCGGCCTTGGCTGGGCCAGGAAGGCAGCCGGGTTGGTTGGGTATCAGGAGGCCCTGCTCCAGCCTTGGCCCAGCCACCCACCAGCTGTTCGTGATGATGGTAGCACAGGCCTGGCAGAGCGGTGAGATGGGCAGCGTTTGCTTTGGTTCCCTGCCTGCCTCCTGGCATTGCAGTGCTGTCTCTTCTCTGCAGCTGTCTCCACCGAATGCCAGGAGAAACCCTGTGACACGCCTTTCCAAAGGTTGTTGCCTTCCAATAGGGTCATCTGTATAGCTCTTTGTCATCCATAGAGGATGAAAGGTAGAAATTCAGGCGGGGGCAAGGCAGCTGGAGACTACACAATAGGGCTGGAAGTGGCATATTCGGCCAGCATCCCACAAGCATCTCCTGTCACTCATGAAGATGGACATGCATGCTGACATACACAGGCACGCATAGAGACGGGGTACATATGTATCACTGCACACGCAGGCTCATAGTTGCACACTCCTGCCCAGAGATGTACCCACAGTGCTACATAGACACAAATGCCCCCCCCCACACACACACACACGCAGCCACATGCACACATGCATGAAGACTCATCCTGGAAGGGGCCTCTCCTCTCTCATGGATGGCTGGGTGGGGGCTCAGGGGTGATGTTGAGAAGTCTAGATCCCATCATACCCATCTCCGGCTCCCGACCCAGGACCCAAGGACAGGGCGCCCTTTCCCAGCTGGGGTCATGAGCTCAGCTCCCAGGGAACAGGGTGACCAGCAACTGTCCCACCCCCCAGCCCCAGCTCTGCGAACCCCTCCTCCTTCACTGACCCTGGGTGGGAAGGGAACAGCCAACTAGAAGGTGCTTCGCAATGGAGGAGGGCAGGGGCAGCCTCCCTACACACACCCTCTCATCCAGGGTACCCCCTCATGCCAAGTATATAAGAAATGGAGTTTCCACTCTACTCCTGAGTTGTGTTCTATACGGGAGCACAAAATTGTGAAAGCAGGACTTCTCTGCCCCTTTCAGAGTCAAGCCTCACTCCAGAAAATGGCCTGGCCCCCACACACTCCCCTGGTTCCTCAGAGGGGCTGCTGGGGGCTGAGATTAGGCCAGCCCGTTAGTGTGGGGACCATGCTCTCAGGAATCCAGCTGCTTCAGGAGGGGGTATGGGGGTGGGAGGTGCAGGTGTCAGTCTTCAGGGCTCAAGACCCCGTGCTGGGTCCCTTCAAAGGGGGCACAGTGAGGGGAAAATATGACATCCCAGGAACAGGTCAGGGGATCTGGGTGGCCTGCGGTCTCCACCTTTCAGCCCTTGTCCTGGGAACAGAATGGCCTTGGGAACAAAGTTGCTTACAAAGTCCCGCTTGGCCCCTTCTGACCCTGGCCTCCCCCATCCCAAGGAGTCCCAGAGTCCGGCCAAGAGCAGGGCCCCCGTTTCTGCTCCCCTTCTGGTAAAGCCACAGGGTGGGCAGGAGCTCAGCCTTAAGTTAGGGATGGGGGAAGGGCAGAAACACCCCCCAGATGCAGCCAGGACGAGGCCGGCATGGCACCGAGGCCCCTGGAGGCAGACACCCTTCCAGTGAGTCCCGTCTCTGCAGTAAAGAAGGTGCTGGCAGGTAAGATAGAAACTTGTGCTTTAATATATCTGTGTGTGTGTGAGTGTGGGTGTGTGAGTGTGTGCGTGTGTGGAACGACCGTCTGCAGGGCCTCAGCGCCAGGCCTCTGTCCTTGTTCACTGCTCATCCTCGCAGCCAACGCAGGCCCCCTCCCTGGTGGGCTGGCCCTGCCCCGGGCGCCCAGCTGGCGGGGCTCAGTCTTTGGTAAGATGCAGACACTTTGGTGTGCCGGGGGCGGGGTGGGGGCCACGCAGCTCTCATCATCTCTGCCACGCCAAGAGGAAGATGGCCATGGGCCCCCAGAGCTGCGGGTGGGGCTGGCGGGGGGCTCCACTGCCGGGCATCACCACCACTGCGATGGGAGAGAGAGGGGAGACAGGCCAGGGCTCCAGTCAGCTGGGCGGGCCAGGGAGTGGCAGGCAGTCGGGCGGGCTGCAGTAGGGCCCGTTACTCCGGCCCCCTCTCTGGGGGCCTGAAGGTGGTGGGCGCTGCCCTCAACGCACACAGCACTCAGCACAGATGTGAGGTGGTATGGTGTGGGAGCTAACTCAGCCTGCCAGGGTCCAAATCCTGGCTCTGTGGCTCACGAAGACACGGAGCAATTCATTTGACCTCAATGGGCCTGTTTCCTCATCTGTAAAATGAGTCTGAAAGTAAGAGCTACCCCAGAGCACTGCTGTGAGGACTGAATGAGTTCATGCATATACAGCTTTTTGTATCTTGCCTGGTACACAGTAATCACTCAGTAAACTTGAGCTGTTATTATGGCAAACACCTGGCCCCCAGATGGGGGGCAAAAGTCACATCTGGACCCACACAGAGACGGACCCAGACACAGGCATTCCGGTAGGTCAATAGCTTAGCAAGCTCACGGAGGCAGGGTCTGGTCTTCTCATTGTCCTGAGCCAGGCTGGGCCCCAAGTGTTCACACAGTCACCACGTGCAGCCCGTCAGCCAGCAGCCTGAACCCCCATTCAGACACCCTCCTTCCCCTGACACAGGTGCCCACCCAAACGACCCTCCACAGATTTGCCCCCGCTTCTCGTCTTCACCTTTATTGGGATCCATCTGCTTCCGAGGACATTCTCCCTTCTTCAGTGTGACATCGTCTATGGCGATATCCCCCAGATAGCCTGAGCCTCGAACCCCCTCGAAAATAATCTGGGTGGGATCAGAGAGCAGGAAGCAGGGATTAGGGCGGTTCTGCTGGACAGACTCCCACCCTTCCCCTCGGTGTACCAGGGAGCCCCCATCCCTACCCCCATTCCGCCTGCTTTCCTCCTTCTGAAGTGCTTCGTGGCCAGAGCAACTGCCCGAGGGCTGGGAGAGCCTGTGAGGAGCCTCTGGGCCTGGCAGACTCACCTGGAAAGGCCCACTGGGGTTGATGGGCACATGGGCCTGCTGCCACACGTTGCCCTTATTGCCACTGAGGGACCAGGCGTGCGTATCCAGAGCCCCCTTGCTCCGGGACCGCACCAGGAGGTTGAGGGAGCCTGCAGTGGGTGTGAAGAGAAGGGAGCAGTGACATCTGTATAAGGGGCACCCCGGCCCTTCCCCATTCACCAAGCCCTCCTCTCTACCACTGCCCACAGCACTGTTCCTACTGGATGGGACTTTCTCCCCATCACAGACTGGTTCAATGTCCCATTATCCCCGGGGGTTTTGGGGTGGGAGTGACACGGGAAAGAGAGAGACACCAGCAGGGCTTCAGTTCATCAGGACAATTTGCAAATTTTCTTTTATTTTTTCCCTTCCCTCCTGATCAGCTAATCCCCCACTGCCAGCATGTGCGCGCGCACACACACACACACACACACATTGCCCTCTCCCCTCTAGACAGGGGAGGTAGCCAGGGCTTATGTCTGAGCACACAGGAGGATTCCAAAACACACAATGCACACCCCTGGCAGTACATGATACAGGAGGTGAATTCTGGAGGTACAGAAATGGACTGAAAAAATTTTAGTATTTATATGTATGTTTTAAGAGATGAATAAAGCTAGCCCTTCAAAACCACGATCTAACTAATATTAATGCTTAGGACAAAGCTAGGAAAAAAAGAATGAGTTGATTTAAAGAAAGATATTAGCATATGTGTGACATAACCAGGGTAAAAATAGCTCAAGTGAAATTTGGGAGGCATTAGTCTGTGGGTGCTGAGCCCATCTGCCCACAGTCACAGGGCCAGGAGTTTTGGAGGTGCTGAGGGGCACTGGAGGAGAGGGAGGGGGTCATGGCTTGGCTAAGAGCATGCGGGCAATGTCATGCCCCCTCCCTGGCTCTCCTGGCCCACCTCGAGGCCCCAGTGACATGAAACACCTGGCTCGGAGGGAAGAGGAATCAACTTAGGTGGCACCTGGAGGCTGGCATTTCCATGGCACTGCCCACAGACAAAGTCACACCATCTGTGACACCAGATAGACAGAACCCCCTATGGGGGAGAGCCACCAAATGTTACCTGCCTGAGATCAAAGGAGATGGCTTGGACCAAGAAGAGCAGGCAAAACAGGAGGTCTGGGGACAGCTGGTGCCCCGAGCTCCCAGGTAGGGTGGGAAAGGAGAGGAGAAGAGGGACCGGAACAGCAAGAAATAACCCCTCACCCAACAGCAGACCCAGGCCCGGGTGGGGGACCCTTCCCAGGAGATGGTGCCATGAGAAGGCTGCAGCCAGCATCCAGTGGGCCAGGAGGTGACACACTGGCGTCAGCAGGGCCCAAGCCCCAGTGCCTTCCAGTCTCCCCAGCAGCTCCAAAGGGATCACTCTCTCTTCCCTCTCTTAAAGATCTACCCCTGTTCTGATCCCCCTGGGGTCCAGCCTCAATCCCCATGACTTCTCTTCCTCCTGTACCACCCTGTCTCAAGGACCCTAACGGAAAAACCCCACGTTTTCACTGCTCAAACTAAAATGGAATCTCTTCTCCCTTCCCTGAGTACCCCATAAGCTCCAAGACCTCCTGCTCAGAGGCTTTCTGACAACCTCTCACAGGGGTCAGCCAGGGCCCAAGACCTTCAATCTTCCTTAAGGATGTGCCTACTCACTGCAATTCTTCCCTGCCTTCACCTCCTCCAAAGCCAAATGGAACTGCATGCTAGAGCCTGGACATACTCCAACTTTCCAGCCTCTGGGCTTTTGCTCAGGCTGTTCCCACTGCTTGAGATGCCCTTCCCCTATCATGTCCCCCTGGCCAAATCCATCCTGTGCTTCAAAGCCTCTCGGAAACATCACCTCCTCCAAGAAGTCTTCCTAGGCTTGAGCTGGAAGTCCTCTATGCTTCCTGGGACCTCTGAGTCCTTAAACTACAGCTCCCCAAGCCCAGCCCTCTCTCTGCTCAGGGGTGTGGCAGTTACGGGGATTCATATCTTCTCCCTATTTGACTCCTTGAGGGAAAGTTTGCGTCAAATTGCCATCAGTTCTCAATAATTACATGGTGAATGAACTTTTCACAACTGTCATCAGGATTTTCATAGACTCTCAGGGTTAGAAGTTACCTCAGGGTTCATCAAGCCCAGACCTCCCATCATTCATTCATTCATTCATTCAATCATCTGATTGAACACCACTATATGCCAGGCACTGTTCTAGGTACTAGAGATACATTAGTGAATAAAACAAAGACCCCTGCCCTCCTGGAGCTTATGCTCTACTGGTAAGTGTTATAAAGAAAATAATGCAGGGAACAGAGAGGTATTTCAGATGGGGCGCAGGGCCCTTCTGAGGAGACCTGAAGGAGATGACAAGAACATTCCAGGCCAGGAGAACATCATGCGCACAGCTCTCTGTGGCAGGGAGAGCAGCAGGGAATGAGGTCAGAGGAGCAGGCAGGGTCGGGATCAGGGATGGGAGACCTGGAGAAGATGGTGACGGAAGGGGATGGCGCAGGGGAGTAGCATGCCCTGGACAGGGGTCTCCATAGCCTCCCCGCGGGGCAGTCCTGTCTGGGGACAGGGCAGCCCACTCCTTTGCTTACAGGGTCTTCCTCAGGTAGGATCAAATCTGCCCACAGGAAGCTTTCATTGACTGGTTTGTTCCACCAGTGAGCAAGCTCGGGAGCCCCCACTGCTCCCAGATACCCCAGCATCCCAGCACATAAGGTCTGAATTCCCAGGGCCCTACTGGACCCAACCCGCTCCTCTTGGCAGCTGGTCCCCAGTGCCCTTCCTGAGCTGGGGATCAAGTGACCAACTGTCCTGGTTTGCATCGGTTACTCCAGCTGGGGAAGCCAGATGGAAATAAGAGGACTGGCCAGGGCGGGCAGTCCTGGTGACCCACCCCACCCACCCCAAAGGAACTTCTCACAAAGTCCAGACCCAGCCATGGGCGAACTCATCGGTGTGCATGGTCTGGGGTCCACAGTGGCTACAGAACCTTCCATCCCACCATTCCAGCTCATCAGTTCACCTTGACCCATCACGCAAGCTGCAGATACTTCTGCATGATGAGCCTTTAGGTCTACACTTAAAGTCATTTCCTCTGCTGTGCAGCTGAGGAAAACAATGAAGCGCCTGTGGCCTGATAAGGCCTGGTCATCGAGACGCAGGTTCAGGGTGAAACAAGGCTCAGAACAGTGTGTGTAAACGGGGCGGGGGCGGAGGGGTGAAGGGTAAGGGGATAAACAGAATGTATGTGTACTGCTTCTATACGCATAAAGTATTTCAGGAAAACTTCCCCCAAATCTAGTACATCGATTGCCTCTGGGGAGGGGCTGGAGATAGCAGGGGGACTGGGATGGGAGGGGTCTCTCATTACGCACCTTTTGTACCTTTTGACCCATGCAAAATATACAACTTTCCCATAAATAAGTAAACAAACAAATGAATAAAAATTTTTTAAATTGTCAATTCCTCCGCAGTCTTCCATAACCAGGCCCCCAGCGTTGGTCCCTGTAACCAGCTGTTGTGGCCCCTACCCTTCTGCTGTGGACACGTGTCACGGGGCCACTAAATCCTATCCGGTGCAATTAGCTGTTTAACTTGACTGGCTCTCCAACTTGACTATAGGAGCCAGGAGGACGGGCAGCTTGTGCATTCCTTTCACTGCAGCACCTGACGCCTGGCGCGAAGCAAGGGCTCTAGAAGTGATGACTGCACTGATGAGTTCATTACTAATGTGACATTGCTACCAGCGACACCTCTTTCCAAAGGGGCATTCCTTTGCTTTACATGCACTCTTACGAAGCAGGGCTTCCTCTCACAGCTCACGAAGCAGCACCCTTCTAAGCCTGTGTTAGGGTTCGAGGGAGTCAGGCGGACTTGGGTTGCTGTGTGGTCTTGGGCAAATGCTTAATGTCTCTGATGACGTGGTAATACCTCGCTTACCTGGTGGTTATGAGGGCTAATGAGACCACAGATGCAGAGCACCCAGGATGTCACCTGGTACCTGGCGTGCACTCAATACATGCAATTCTCCAGCCCCTCCAAGACTCCCATCTCATCCTGCTGGAGCTTCTTCTTCTTCTTCTTCTTTTTTTTTTTGGTAGCCGCAGGGAGCCTTGATCATCCCACACAAGCTGGCTCTGGACCTCCTCCCTTGTCCAGATTCTGCCCAGACCCCCTCCCCCCTCAGGATCTCTGATTCAGCCCAGACCTCATGTGGGCCGGTCCCTAGCCTCCTGCGGACCCCTCTCGCCCCTCACAGCCCCAACACACACTGGGGAAGACTACCTGGAAACTTGACTCACCGATGTGCTTCCCATACATGTGATAGAAAAAGGAGACGCAGTAGAACTTGGCGCTGGCGTTGTACAGGGGACTCACCAACCGTGCACGGTCCCCCAGCTCCCGGGGCCTGGATGTCTCAATAAACATGTAGTAGCCTGCAGGAAAGGGAGAGATTCACCAACAGCTTCCTCTTCACCCCACCCAAGCCTCTTTCTGTCCTTCCCATCACCATTACCACTCTTTTCTTAGTCTCATGTGTCTCAATGGCAGGTGCCTCACCCCAACCCACCCCATCCTCCCTGCCTCACAGAACAGGAGTCTAGGCCAGCCTTTATCAGCTCTTAATTCTACTGAAGCACTTCCTGTTTCTCTGTTAGGACGGAGCTATGCCTCCCCTCAGATTGGGCCTCCTTGAGGGCAGCGCTGTGTCTCCCTCAAACTGGGGCTCCCTGAGGGCAGGGCTGTGTCTCCCTCAAACTGGGGCTCCCTGAGGGCAGCGTCATGTCTTCCCTCAGACTGGGGCTCCCTGAGGGTGGGGCTGTGTCTCCCTTCAGACTGGGCTCCCTGAGGGCAGGGCTGTGTCTCCCCTCAGAGTGGGCTCCCTGAGGGCAGGGCTGTGTCTCCCCTCAGACTGGGCTCCCTGAGGGCAGGGCTGAGTCTCCCCTCAGACCGGGGCTCCCCGAGGACAGGGCTGTGTCTCTCCATTAGAATGGAACTGCCTGAGGCCAGAACCCTGAAGTAGCCCTCCATTCCTAGCAGCAGGCCATGCCCTCACCCTCAGGGGTGCCACTTATATCAGTGGGGGGACCGGTGTTGGGAGAACGCTTGGGGTTCTGGGTGAGGGCGTTCTGCCGTGTCCAGTCAAAGTTGTCTGTCAGGTCCTGGGTGTAGCCACAGATCTTCTCATCCTCAAAGTGGCAGGTGTTGTCTGCATTGGGGTGGGGAGGTTGGGGATGAGACAAAGAGGGTCAGCCTTCTCAGGCCCTCTGGTCCAGCTGTGCCCTCCCTGGCCACCTGAGGCAGCTCCCAAGCATCCAAGCAGTGGGCCCAGGATTCTAGGGCTTGAGAAATTACGTAACAGGACCTCGGACTACTTTGTTTCCAGAGCAGGACTCCTTAACCTTTTTGTGACACCACAGACCCTTCTGGCATCTAGTGAAGTTCAAGGACCCCATTTTAGAATAATGATTTTAGATGCATAAAATGAAATACAAAGGATTACAGAGGAAATCAATTATACTGAAATACAGTTATCAAATATTTTTAAACAAATTTGTGATATAAGTGGGTTTCTTTATTATCTAATTAAATCACAAGATCTAGTATTAGGTCTAATAAACTGCCGTAGTTTTGAAATACTAATGAATGTAAATGACATTTAGAGATAGCTGCAACAACTTTAAGGTGATGTGGAAACATCAGATGTCTGATGACAAAGTCACAAGTACTAATTATACTACTGAGGTTGGTTGCCTACCCTCATCATTGAAGGAGATATTACATTTCTGCTAGAAGTTAGGAGAAGTTAAGTAAGTGTATACCCTTCCAGGTTCCAGATTCATGGAGCCCTTGGATTCTATACACAGATTCTTTGGGGATCCATGGATCTCAAGTGAAGGATTCCCTGCCCCAGAGAACAGGGGAAACCGATTAGCCTGGCCTTTGTTTTGGGGATAGTGAGTGATGCGGCATGAGGACAAAAGGCCCTGAGTTAGAGACGTCCCCCAACCTCTCTTCTGCCGCCCACCTTTAAGCCCCAGAATAAATCCTGGATACAAACATCTCTGAGCCTAGCCCTGCTCCCTCCTGCTTCTCCTTCCAGCTGCTGGATTCTATCGCATTTCCTCTCTGGTCTCTCTTGGGGTCCTTTCCTCCCACCAGGGGAGCTTCTGTGTCCCTAAGGGGAAGGAGAAGTGGGTGGGGGTGTCTCACCTGATAGACTGGGAGAATTGATGGCTGAGAAAGCAAACAGGAAAACCAAGTCAGAATCGAGTGGAGCTGTGCAGAGGGTGCCTGAGCTTAGAACCAGAGGACAGGGTCCCCAGAGCCAAGACTGGGGCCAGAGGGGCCTGGCCTGCAGTGACAGAGCAGGACACTGAATAGTGGGCAGCCCCAAGCTCAGCAACCATGTGGGGAAGGTAGAGGGGGTCCCCTGGGCATAAGATGGGCCCTCCCTTCCCACCACCACCACCACCACCACCACTTACGCTCTGTGTAGTGGATGATGCGGGAGGCCATATCACCAGCCCCAAACGTGGTATAGGGCGTGAGGCGGACCTCGTAGCTGTGGGGCACACGGAGGTCAGTCAGAATGTACTCCAGCAGCTGCCCCTTCTCCACACGCCGCACTGGGATGGCCTTCACCATGGCATTGTGCTGATTCAGCTGCAGATAAAGGGAGTTCCCAGGAGCTCAGCAGCCATGCCCTCCACCAGAGCAACAGGCCCTGCAGCCCCTGGTATGACTCTGGGGATCAGTGTCCAGGAGCAGAAAGAGCAAAGAACTAGGAAGCCAGGTCCTCAGTTTCTGTGGGGTACAGCAATCACCCCTTCCATGCCTACCTGCCACGGCTGTCTTAATAATAAGTGACAGCAACACGTATTGAATACTTTAGTGTGCTAGGCACTGTTCTAAATGCTTTGCAATTATTAACTCATTTAATCCTCAAAATAATGATCCTAGAGGTAGAATATTATAATTTCACCCCCATTTTATAGATGTGGAAGCTGAGGCCAAACAGAGATAGCTTGTCCAAGTTCATACAGAGCTGGATTCTAGCTTAAGCAGTCTGCCCCAGAGTCACACTCCCCCCCACCACCAAACTGCCCCCTGGGCTGGGCAGAACCACATGGTCCCTAGACAGGACACAAGACCAGCATAGTGGTTCTGGCCTTGCATTCTAGAGACCTCATGGGTGAGACTTTAAGCTCGTGCCTTAAGTTTCTGCTGCTAGCTTCTGAGGTAAGAGAAGATTCTGCATTTCATGAGCAGAGCTGGCTCTGCTCCCCTCCACCTCCATTGACCCTGCCCAATTCTCAGGGTTGGGCCCAGAACATGGGTCCAGAGGGGTCAGGTCCCTGGCACCTCCCAGCTCCTGCTGTTGTGTCCAGAACACTTTCCCTGTGGCACTGAAGAGCCGTCTATAAGAAGGGTCAGTATGTTCCAGCCCCATCTCCAACCCCTCCCCCTGGCTCATTGAGCACTTCCAAGGTCAGCTGGCACCCAGACCCCTCTCTCCCTTGGCCCACCTGGCGGACACTGAGTCTGTAGTTGAGCACAGGGTCAACAGCGTCCGGCTCCCTCTGGGTCCACTGCAGCACGTAGGAGTAGTTCTTGGACAGCTTGTGGCTGCGGGTGGGGTTGGGGGTGTCGAAGTAAAACTCCGGGCTGTAGGCTTTGGCTGAGAGGGCAGGGAGGGGGGCATGGGGCCATGGAGGGTGGGGGATGGGGAGAGACACAGAGAGAGGAGGTGTGGGAGGGGGAGACAGAGAGGATGGAGTGGAACAGAGAGAGGGGATGGGGAAGACAAAGAGAAGGGAATATTGTGAGGAGAGGAGATAGCAGAGAAGATTGGGGAGAATGAGGGTGGGATAGGAGGGAAGGTGGGAGATGGAGTAAGGGAGATTGGGAATTTAAGAGGTGGTATTAGCGAGAACGGAGCGGAAAGACCAAGGAAAAGATAGAGCAAAGAGAAATTTGGGAAGACAGAAGGGATATTAGAAAAGACACAGGGAAAGAGGGTTGGGGAAGACAGGAAGATGGATCAAGGAATTGAGGTATAAGGAAGAGAAGAGAGGAGAAGGATAGAGCGAGGCAAAAAAGGTGGGGAGACAGGGAAAGTATGGGAGAACAGGGGAGAGGGGAAGGAGGTGGGAAATGTCACCGGGACCTCTGGCTGTCAGGGCTGGGGAGGTGGCCAGTGACCTGTGGTGCTAACCCCCTGCTGTTGAGTGAGGGGATCCAAAGAAGCGCTAAAGGATCTTCCAGTCAGTCGGGGCTGTTGGGAGAGCTGAGAGCGCAGTGGAATGGGGGGCAGGCATGCCTGGAATTCTTTGCAGGGCGCTGCCACCGGCTTTGACAAGGAACAGGCTCTTACCAATGGAAGGAGGAGAGACAAGGGTCGGCAACCCCGTCAGCCCCTCTCCGTTTCCCTCGCCCCTCAACACGACCTCCACCCCTTTCTGACCCACATACTCCCGTCTGCAGCCCCAAACAGCCCACTCGCGAATGACTTGATGAGGAGATAGGGCTGAGAGGGATTTCTGGGCACCGAAGGACCTGAAACTCTAAGGTGACAGCTCAGGAAATGTGTGCTGGCTGTCCCAGTACCACCCACGAGGTCCCAGAGACGATACTGAGGGGCGTCTTCGCTCCCCTAAGCTCAGGCCCCTCACACAGGACCTACGGTCTGGAAAAGAGGAGGTTCCCCAAGCCCAGCCTCTGGAGCCAAAGACGAGGAAGGAGGGGCTTGAAACTTGACGCCTGAGATGGGGTGGTGCCTAGGGCTTGAGTGGGAGGATCTAAACCTGGTGTAGGAGGGGTTGGAGGGGAAATGTGAGAACAGCAGGAAGCGGAGAGCTGGGATTGGATAAGGTTGGAAGAGGTGGAGCCTGTACCTCATGTAGGCGGGGCCTAGGCGCTGTGTGGCTGGGCCTTTAAAGGGAAGGGCCCAGACCTGGTGCCCGCGGGGCTAGAGAGGGCGTAGTGAAGGAAGAGCTTGAAAGGGGCGGGGCTGTCTGAGTCCAAGGAAGAAGGCTGAGCTAAAATGGGCGGGGCTTAGGACAGGTATAGGTGGGCCTTGAATGGAGAAGGCCTAGACCTCGAGTGGGCAAGAGTGGAATGGGCGGGGCTGTAAGAGGAGGTCATTGCTGGATCCAGGTGGCATGGGCGGGTCTTGGAAAGGCAAGGGCCTAAACCTGGTGTGGGCGGGAAGGGGGCGGGACCCAAGCCGGGTGTGGGCAGAGCAAGAATTGGGGCGGAGCGTGAGCCCAAGTGGGCGTGATTATGTGGGGCGGGACCCACTGGATTCTCACCCGAGACCTGGAAGAGACAGACAGCCGAGCCCACGTCGTTGGAGACGCTGCACTCGTAGCTGCCGCTGCTGTCGCGGGTAACGGCGTCGAGGCGCAGCTCGGAGTGGTCGGGGGCCTCGGCGGCGACGGGGACGGATGGCGGCGGAGGCAGCAGCTGCCCTTTGAAGCGCCACACGGCCGAGGCGATACGCTGCGGGCTGCCTCGGAGGAGCGAGCAGCGCAGGAGCACAGGCCTGCCCAGAGCTTGGCGCACATCCTGGGAGCTGGGCTCCACTTCCGGCGGGACTGGGGGCGGGGGCGGCGGTCAGCTGGGCGGAGGGGTTTCTGAGGAGCCGCCCCACGGGGGAGGCGACGCACTCGCCCTTGTTCCCGTGCCCCCTTGGCAAAGTTCTCAGGGAGGATACGCACAACACACCCATGCAATAGCCACACTCATACCTCCCCGACCTGCAGATACCTGCTACCCCTTCCCAGCCATTCTTTCCAGCCATGGTTCCTACACTGGGCTCTATTCATGCCTCAAATGGCCCCTTCAGCTCCCATGTAATGAAAAGCAACAGAACGTCGGGGTTTAGAGCCTGATCCCTGGAGCTAGATGGCTGTAGGTTCAAATCCCAGCACTTCCTCTAATTAGCTGTAAGAACTTACACAAGTTGCTTAACCTCTCTGTGACTCGGTTTCCCTTATTTGTAAAAAAAAAAATATGTCAAGGTGTCGAGGATTTAGAGGTATCAGCAGTAGGTAGGGGGTTTGATTGGACTGGGGCGGGTGAAGGGGTAAAGAAGGGACAGGCTTGACTGAGAACAGGGAGGGACAGCTTGCGAGGTAGTCCAAGTGGGAAGGTGGGACTCACACTGCACGTTCAGCTGCACCTGGGCCTCTCGGGGGCGCACATTGAAGCCATTATAGCGAGCCGTCTGGCAGCGATAGGTCCCACTCATGTCGCGGCTCACGCGCTCCAGACGCAGCTTCCCATCCGGGGTCTCCTCCAAGGGCAGCCCGGAGGGCAGCAGCGCAGCCTCCTTGTCCACGCGGGACCAGAGCACGGGCGGCCGCGGCTTGCCGCGCACCTCGCACTGCAGCTCGGCGGGCGAGCCCTCGCGCACTGTCACCACGGCCCTGCCCTTGGGCACGCTGATGGTGGGCGGCACTGGGGAGGGGGCGGTAGGAGCGGGGTTAGAGCTACCCGCTGGCCTCCGCTCCGGAGTTTCTGCTTCCCTACCCCTAAGTGTGAGCCTCTCTTTCCCATTCCAGACTTCCCACGGACCTCTCAGCATCTCCAAACGGAACTCACCTCCCCAGGTCCTCTCCACCTCCTGGTCTCTACCTCAGGCTCTCCCAGCTCGGAAAAGGAGCTGAAGTCGTGCTGGCCTATTCCTTCTTTCCCCTTACCTCAACGTTTTGGGGATTCGACCTTTTAAACAGTTCTACTAAATGTCTCCTTCCTCAATATGCTCTCTTCTGCCTGCTGGCCCTGCTGTAGTTAAAGCCGCCCTCTTCTCTTTCTGGAGTGTTATCACAGATGGCTAGTCTGTACTCCCAATATCCTTTCACTTTCACCTAAAGTAATAATATATCTGGACGTTAGCAGAGCACGCGGCCAGAATAAAGACTGTATCTCCCAGCCTGACTTCTGGCTAGCTGTAGCCAGGTGACCAAATTCTGGCCATTGGGATTTGACAACATAAGCGTCTTTAAAGGAAGAGGCCATGCACCTCTCTTCCTCCTTCTTGCTGGCTGGAATGCAGGTTGACGACTGCAGCTGGAAATGCCATTGTGGATGAGGTGGCACATGCTAAGGATAATGGAATGGCAATACAAGATGGAATCTGGGGCCCTGAGGACTTGGAAGAGAGCCGCCATTCCAGCAGGCACTGCTCACTTGAATATGAAGAAGAAATACACGGCTAGCTTGTTTAAGCCACTTTTATTTAGGGTTTTTCCTGTTATTCATAGCCAAACCTAATCCAACCCGACACATTGTCCAAATGGAGGGTCTTTTAAAGATGTCTATGGGTCCCATCTCACATCATGTCAAACAAATTAAAATGTTCTATATTAAATGTAAATTGCAAATAACTCTACAAGGCACGTTGAAGTCCAGTTACCGAGTTAGCATAATTTATACTCTACAAACATTTATACATTTATTGGCTTTAATTTTGCAGTTTTCTTTGTATTTTGGAGCCAATTGATTTATTTTTCTAGGTCTAAACCATTTCCACAGGCCCTTAAAAAACTCCATGCCCTAGGCATCAGGCTTCTGAGCCAAATGGAGGAAACAGCCCTGTGCCCTGTTGATTACCTGACTTCTAACACATCTCAGCTCCCAACCCTTCTGTGTCCCCACAGGCTAACGAGCTGTCTCCCCCTCTCCCGCCCAAGGCTGCACTGCCCTCAGGTTAAAGCTCAAACTCCTTGGCTGGGCAAACAAGGCCCTTGTGCTCTGGCTTCTGCCACCCCCAGCCTCCTCTTCCCTCTCTCGTCCTGTGTCCCAGCTGTGGGATATTCCCTGGACACACCAAGTCCCATACAGCTTGAGGGCCTCCCTATCCTGTCTCTCCTGGGCTTGTCCCCTCACCTAGCAAATGTTCACATGGAGAATGGCTCCTCTGAGAAGCCTTCCCTGGCATCCCCTGGCAGCCTGGTACTCCTTCTCTCGTGTTCCCCAAGCTCTGAGGATCCTGCCGTTAGCAACTATGTCCTATCTAAAGTTTGCCCTTCCAAGTCCTGCTGTACCCCAACAGATGTGTCTCCAAGGCTAGACAGTGGGCTGTGAGGATGGGTCTGTGGCATTTGTCTGGGTCCCCAACTCACTCCTCACCCATGGCCTGGTACACAGCGATGGGCAAAAGAGATTTGTGGAATCTATGGAGGCTTGGTCCACTCCTAAAGCCCAGCTCAGGTCAGTCTCCTTCCGGAAGCCTTTCCTGAACCCCTCCAGCTTCACCTGGCCTCTCCCTTCACCTGGGCAGATGTCAGGATGGAAGGGGCCTCCGAGGCCATCTGGTTCAATGTCTCACAGAAGAGAAACTGAGATCCAGAGAGTTAAAAAGCCTGAGCTTAAGGCAGCCAGCTCTTCAGTGCAAGGTGCTGGGGACTAGAGATGAGATTCTAGAGACCCTCTCCAAAGTCATCACCTCCAAACTCCTGCCATTGTCAAGGTGTAAACCCTTCAGAGGTGGCTGAGCGCAGGCTCTGCAGTCAGACTGCCTGGGTTCCAATCCCAGCTCCACCACTTACTGTTGTTACCTTCGGTAAGTTTTTTAAACTCTCTGAGCCCTTTTCTTCATCTCTAAAAATTGAAGATAAACCATCTATCCCACAAGGTAAATCATAAAGGGGAATGAGATAAATATAAAATCATCAGAACACAGTAAAAACTCAATAAATGTTAGTCATTATTATTTATTACTAGAATAGAAACCCAAACCTCCTGGATAATCTGGCCTCTGCTGACCTCTCCATTCTCATCTCATTCCATTCTCCCAGCCATATTCTCCTTCCTTCAGTTCTCCAAATGGCCCACGCACTTGCCTGCCTGCCTCAGTGCCTTTGCACATGCTGATGCCTTGGCCTGCCTTTCTCTTCCACCCTCCCTTGCTCTCCTTTGCCTTATAAAATCCTGTCCTCCCTCAGCTTTCAGACCAAACATTCTATCTCAGGAAACTCTTTCCTGACTCTCCTGTATCACAGTTTGCAGGGGTATAAATTTGTGAGACTATCTGAAAAATGTTTGCCTTCCTACTTAGTTCCGTGAGGGCAGAGCCTATCTTGCTCACCACTCCACCCCCCGCACCTAGCACAGCACCTGGCACATAATAGATGCTTGATAAATTTGTGTGGCATAAACAAATATTATTCTCTCCACTCTGGCTTCCCTTTCCCAAGCTATTGCCCCACCTCCCCTCTGGGGGCCTCTCCAGCTCTCTCACACCTCCCCGCTGCCCCTTCCGCTGCCCACCTGTCTCAGAGGAGATGTTGACCTCGACGCTCAGGTCGGGCACAGGTGCCCCTGGGAAGGAAGCCACACACAGGTAGGTGCCGTAATCGCTGAAGTGCAGATCAATGAGCTCTAGGCTGCTCGTGACGGCAGGCAACTCAGGGTCGTTTCGAGTCACCAGCAGCCTCTTGGACATGCGTGCTGGCTTGCCGTTCTTGAACCACTGGTAGGTCACCTTCTCCTGGGGCACTGCATCCACATGGCACGACAGCTTCAGGTCCTGGCCCAGCTGTATATTCTCGCTCTCTTTGATCACATCTGGGGTGATCTGGAATGTGGCATTCTTCATGGCTATAGGTGGATGGGGAGGGAAGGGTGGCTGGGGCTGGCCCAAAGCCAGGGGCTATGTCCCACCCCCATTCAGAGCCAGCTCCTCCCCTCAAAGTGGCCCTCCTGGAGGTTGGCAGCCACTATATTTTTTGGAACTTGTTCTGCTTGCTCAGACGCATTTTTAAAAGTTCAAAAAAAGCTCGCTGCAGAAAAGTGGGTTTAGTAACCATTAGAGCCACTGTTGACTGAACATACACTGAGAGGCACTGTTCCAAGCACTTTACGGAGTTTATTCACTTAACTCATCCCACAATCTGTGAGGGAGGCACGTTAGTGTCCCCATTTTATAAAGGAGGGAACCAAGGCACAGACAATTTAATTCAGAGCCTGTACTCTTAACAACTATACTACTTTATTTTTATTTTGTTTTAAACCTTGAAATTGCAAAATACAAATTTTGGGAGGATGCACCAGAATGTAATGGCGGTTCTGTCTAGAAAGTGGGTGTGAGGGGAATTGAAGGGAAATTTTAGTTTGCACATTTTACCCTTTTGTGCGACTTGACTCTTTGCAACAGGTTGTGTATTTTTTTATAATGAAAGCCCATTGCAATCATTTTACATGTAATTACATAAAAATACAGAATTTAGAAAGAAAAAGGTCTTGCCTTTCTTAAAAATCTGAATATTGATTGACGTAATCCAAGAGTTAGACAGAACTCTTAATACTGGGTGCTAATTGGAGAGGAGACTGGTACAACAGCAATAAACCAGAACTGGGTTGGGCATAGCAGGCTGTATGTCACCCCAAGAGGTGACCATAAGTATTTGATGTAAATTGAAATCTCATCAACCCAGGTTTTAAAGGCCAAATGAAAACCAGTGGAGAAAAATAATCTTCTGATGGTAAAGTACCATCAAGGAAAAAATAGTCATCAGCCACAATCTTGCTACTTTCTTTCTCACTCTGATTAAGTAAAAAGTCATAGAGAGCTAGCTTCTTATCATGAGGAGAGACAGAGAGACTAGTCAGTGAAAGATGAACAACAACAACAAAAGAGCCCATTTCTTCAAAAGACTCAATTGAATTTGGCAGAATCTAGAGAGCTGGAAACAGCCTGTATCTTTAAAAAATATACAATAAATAAGTAAACAAACAAACAACCTAAAGCTTCATAATGTAAAGTTTTCTCCATGTAGCAGAATAGCAAAATCAAGATCATATTGAGCAGCTACTGCTGACTACTGAGGCTGAGGTTTAGTAAGCAAAGTGTAATTCTTTAGCTCATGCTCCAAGTTTTATATCATCTTAACATTTAATAATTATCTTCAGATTCACTGAAATGCTTTTCTAATAAAGATTTACATATATGTTATGTGGAAATGTGTGTTAGTTTTACTTTAACTCAGTGAATCATGTAGAAACCAGTGTACAAAAAAAAGGCAGGAAATTTCTCTTGAAGACTGGAAGTCCACATGTAGCTTTTTACAACCTCAGTTTCCCAATCTCAAAAAAAATATATGTGTGTGTGTGTGTGTGTGTGTATATACATATATATATATATATATGTAATCAACACCAGCCCTTCCTATCTCTTGGATTGTTGAGGTTATATTTGGATATGTAGACTGTAAACACTAAATAAAACTACTCCTTGGTAAATTTTAGTCCTACCATCTTCTGGCAGATGCCTGAATTGCAGGGAAATAAAAGTGCCTGGAACATGCCTCATCAGCATATCTGACCTACCCAGGGGAAGCAGACAGGCCCCTCTCCCCTTTCATTGGTAGTTCCTGGGGGACAGTGACCCTGTCTGCCTCTGATTTTCCTCCCACCCCTCCAGAGCCACGTACATCGCACCAGCAGGTTGACGGTCTTCTTGGCGGGGTTGCCCACATTGTTGGTGGCTGTGCAGTTGTAGTAGCCAGAGTCCGGGGCCTGCACTGAAGGGATGCTGAGAGTGCCACTCTGGGCCAGAGCCCCCAGGGGAAGCGGCCCTGGCCCATGGGACCACTGCAGCTGGGGTAGGGGATCACCGCCTGTCAGCAGACACTGCACCGTCACATTCTCCCCAGGGTTTACCACCAGAGTTTCGTTCACAGACAGCTTCAGGGCTGGTGGTGCTAAGAGGACAAGGAGGTGGGGTCTTAGGGTATCATGAGGCAGGGCTGCATGTGAGGGATATAGGGAGCTAGGGAAGCCATGGAGCTGGGGAAGGCCTGGAGGGAGACAAAAGGGCAGAAAGCAGGAAGCAGGCAGAGGGAGGAGGGGATGCACTAGTGCAGATGTGCCTAGAGGCCTGTGTGGAGTGAGGCATTGTCTCCTGGTGGGGAGTCAGCTCAGGTGGGCAAGGGGATGGGCGGGAAAGTGCCTGTACCCGTGGTGTTGGTGAGCCGGAAGGTGATGGCCTTGTCCGGGATGCCACACACGTTGCGTACAGACACCTGGCAGGTGTAGCTGGCGTAGTCCTGGGGCCGAAGGTTCTTCAGTTTCAGGACCTTGGTCTCCCCCTGGGCAACAGCGAACCACTGCTGTGAGGGGTCTGTGTGGGTCTCCAGGGGTCCTTCACACATTTACCCAGCGCCAGAGGCTTAAGCAAATTATTATTCTAATTCCTATCTTTCTCAACCTCCACACCATTTGTCCCCAGGGCGCCTGAGCCTCAGTAGATGCTGTATTCTCCATACCCTGGGCTTCTCTGGGCCTGAGGTAGCCCTGAGCAGGACCAGGCCTCAGTTTCTCCACTTTGGGAAATGGAGGGATAAGGAGGGCACCCTGCTCTGTCTTACAGCCATACCAACATGGAACTGGCTCCAAAGGCCATGGCTACAAGTGACACTGACAGCCACCTAGGAAAGCCACTTCCGAAAGCCCTCCCTGGTAGCATGGCTTCATCACCACTTCCTGGGACCGCAGGGGGCCTATGGGAAGTGGAGTCAGGAGTCACCTTTCTGCCTCCAATTCTTTCTGTGTCTGCCCATGGTTCCAAATACTCTGCCAGCCAGCGGTGGGCAGGGATGACTTGCCTGCCTCTACGGGGTGCCTTTCCTAACTGGCAATGTTGAAGAACATGTTGCCTTGGGGACTCTCCTGTCCTTATCACTGTTCCCTGAGCTTTCTGTCCCGATTTTGTCTGCCCCAGGTTGTCTGAAGCCCAATCAGAATGTATGCTTCTGCCATCAGAACAGAGTTGTTGAAGTCAGGGCAGTCCCAAGAACTCCAGATGGTGAGGCCTCAGCCACCATGACCCACCCTCTTGTTGGGTACAGGAGGAAGACTTAGGGTGAATCATGAGGAGACCAGGCCAGCTACCACCCGTCCTGACCTGGGTGTAGAGGGGCTCGTAGATGTCAACTCCATTGTCCTGGCTGTGGGACAGGGTGTCAGAGCCCCGCTTCCAGATGAAGCGAGCAGGCGGGTTGGAGTTGACAGTACAGCGCAGGAACACCGTCTTCTCTTGGTAGAAGTTGCCTCGAACGTCACTCACTGTCTGGTGCACTGTCAGCACCGGCTCGTCCAAGTCTGCAAGGGCACAGCCCCAGTGGAGTCAGGACTGGGTGACCCCAATGTGGGGACTTGGGCTCCTGGCAGGGAAAGCCGAGCCACCCTCAAGGATGCTTCCAGGGACCCAGATGCTCTCCCAGCCCTGCAAGCTTGACCAACCTTTAGAGCCAGGGGACTGGACTTAATGACTTCCCAGCTATCCCTCCCCGGGGACCTGCATGGGGTTGTCTGTCCACCCTCCCGTCATGGGGTGGAGGAAGCAACCGTAGACTGGAAATCGGGAAACCCTGGTTCAAATCCCAGGCTAGCTATTAATTTGTAGTGTGACCTGCCTAAGTCCCTTCTCTGCCTGTTTCCTCTTTGGTAAATTGGACTAGATTGGTGGTTCTTGCTCTTATTTGCACAATAGAATCATATGGAGATTTTCTTTTTAATATTGATGCCTGGCAGTGCTCATTAATGGTGTCAGGAATTGGAACAGTGATTGCCTCTAAGGAGATTATTGACTAGGAGGGGTCATGAGGGAACTTTCTAGGGTCCTGGAAATTCTCTTGAACTGGAAAGTGTTTACACATGCATACACATATGTAAGAACTGTACATTTAAGATTAGCGCACTCTATTGGATGTAGGTTAATCCTCAATTTTAAAAGAAAAAGTTTAAAAAAAAAAATCCCAATGTCGGAACCAAACCCCCAATTAATTCCATCAGAATCTCTAGAAGGAGGACCCAGGCACCACTACTTTTAAAAAAGATCCCCTAGAGATTCTAATGTGCAGCCAGGGTTGTGAACCAAAGGCATTAATATTCCACATTCTATCATTCTACAGCGGATGTCCCAACATCCCAGCATTCTGTCCTGCTTCCACAGCCCACTTGGATAGAGGCCATTACCAAGGCCGTGGGCAGAGGTGGGGCATTGGTGAAGTCCACGTCATGCCTGCCAGCCCTTTCTAGCACCAATAACTAGAGAAATGATCCTCAGCCCCAGGGTTTGGCAGGCCCCTGGGTGACTGATGGGGTACAGAAGAAAGGATCTGGGGTGCCATTGCTCACCACTCTATCAGGTCCCACTTGGGAGGCATGGGGCATATTTAATGGTTAGATTCATTAAGATGGTACCAGACAGGCCCTTGGGCCTGGCCCCACAGCTTCTGGGTACCTGGGTCAGCCTAGATGGACACAGAGGCAGGTGGCAAGAAGGGAGACAGTATCTTGGAGTTAAGGGGATACCCATGGTGGCAGGTACAGACGGGGGGCTTTCCATTCAAGCAGTAAGAAGGACTGAGGGGTGCTTGGTCCTGCATGTGGTCAGGCAGGGAAGTTTCAGAGCTTTCCCAGGACAAAAGTAGAGGCATGAGGTACTGTGGGAAGGGCACTGGACCACAGTGAAGAGACTTATGCCTGTGAGTAAGTCGGGAGTCCTTGGTACCCCTCAGTTTCTTCATCTGTGGAATGTGTGCAACCTGTCCTGTCCTCCGTGACTACTTTACAGGGAGGCTGCGAGGTTCGTGTGGGATTACAGATAGGACCATGTGAGTGGTACGGGGTAGCACACATCGGAGGAAGAGCAGAGATGCCCCTCTACAGCACGGGAGAGAGAAAGTCTCTGTTCTCCACGAGGGTGCCTCTTCTCCACCGCACCCCACCCCCTCTCGTCCTTCCCAGCCTGAGCCCGGCAGCCGGACAGGGAGGGCGCCCACTCACACTGCACATCCACGCGGATGGACTTGATAGCGGGCACGCCCACACCATTCTCAGCCTTGCAGTAGTAGCGGCCGCCCTGCGTGCGTGCAATGCGCTCGATGCGCAGCGTCTCGTTGAACACCGACGTCTCCTGGAACTTGTCAGATGCGCTGCCTGCTGTCTTGGTCCACCGCACCTGGGTCGGGCCATTGTGGGTGGGGGACGGCAGAGTCAGAGGCCGCTGTGGGGTGGGGGGCCTCCGGGCTGAATGCCCTACACTGTGCCTCCCCTCCGATCCCCATGGTTTTTCACAAGCGTAATTGGGACATACAGGCCTAGGAAACTAACTCAAACAGACTTGTAGGAATGCACAGGAGGAGTAAGATGCCTCAGCGAAGAGACTGGGAATCGGGGGTCAGACGGATGAGGTTTCAAAGAACGCGGTATAGTGCAGTGTTTAGGAGCATGGATTTGTGGACAAGTTACCCAACCTCTCCCGCCGTCCTTTCCTCGTCTATAAAATGGAGAATATTAACTCTCCTCCTAGGGTGACTGGGAGGATTAAATTGACGTATATTTAGTGCCTGGAAGACTAAGGTTACTCATCTCTTGGCTTCAGATTTCTCATCCGTGCAAGAGGTGTCCGGTAGCCAGCCTCCAAGATGGCCCCAAATGATCCCCGCCTCCTGGTTGGTGTTCACACCTTACTGTAGTCCCCTCCCACTTTGTACCAGGGATGGTGTGTGTGACCAATAGAATGTGGCAGGAGTGATGGTATGTCACTTCAAAAGACTATGATTTCCATCTTGGTTGCTTTCTCCCGTCACTTGCTCTGGAGAAAGCCAGCTGCCATGTCATGGGAAACCCTAAAGGATAGATCCACAGGAGGAAGGGAAGCCTCTGATCAACAGCCATGAAAGTTAGCTTGGAAGGGGATCCTCCAGCCCCAGTCAGTCTTCAAATGACTAGCGCCTTGTGAGAGATCCTGAGCCAGAACCAGCCAGCTCAGCCACTCAGGGATTCCTGTCCCACAGGAGCTAGGAGATAATAGGTGTTTGTTGTTTTAAGTCCCTAAGTTATGGAGTATTTGTTATGCAGCAATAGACAACTATAACTATTACATAGAGTAATACCCACTTTTGAGGTCATTGTGAGGTTTAGAAACAAGGAACCTAAGTGTGGTGCCTGGTATATATTAATCACTCAACAAATGTCTACCCTGTTTCCCCGAAAGTAAGACCTAGCCGGACAATTAGCTCTAAAGTGTCTTTTGGAGCAAAAATTAATATAAGACCCAGTATTATATTATATTATATTTTTATATTATATTTTTATATTATATTATAGACCGGGTCTTATATTATAGTAAAATAAGACTGGGTCTTATGTTAATTTTTGCTCCAAAAGACGCATTAGAGCTGATTGTCCAGCTAGGCCTTATTTTCGGGAAATACGGTATATTTATTAACATTGTCTTAGATTATGAGACACTATCAAGGACCACACAAGAAACTGGAGCTACTATTCAAAGTACCAGAGGTTTAAGAAAAACTGATAAATTCTAGATTACTTCGTCCTAAGGACTGGAGGATGGGGTAGGGAAGCTTCCATGTTAAAGTTGAGTAGGATTGCTTATTACTGAGACAGGGCAAGGGCCCTGATCCTGGTGAATAGGTCAGGCCATAAGTCATAAAAACAACAGGCTGGAAGAAGTAGGTGAAAGGGCAACCTTCTCATGCAGGGAGGGGCCACTGCAGGCCATAAGATTTCTAAACTTATCCTTTCGCCACCCTCAACACTACCCTGAAGGACCTAGAGGTTATAAAACTTGGGGAAGGCTACAGGTAGTTTCAGGCAATTGATACTTAGAACAAAGGGTGCTTTGGAGGGAAACAAGGCCATGAAAAAAATTTTTTTTTTTTTTGTATTTGACTTTTGTGATTTTAACTTGATTTGTCTAGATGGGGTTTATTTACATACTGCTTAAGACATAGTTTGCTGTATCCATCTAAGGGTTTATACCTTTCTTCAATTCTACAAAATTCTCAGCCTTTGTCTCTTTAAATATTGCTTCTTCACAGTTTTCTCTAATCTCTTCTTCTAGAATGCCCAAGTTTATAGCTAAGTTGTAGCTTTTCATTCTATCCTTTTTATTTCCCAAGTTCTTTTTCACACTTCCATCTCTTTGTCCTCTCCAGACTGCATTATGGCTGATTTCCTCAAATCTATCATCCAATTCATTAATTTTCTCTTTAGCTATCTCTATGGTATCAAGGCCAAGTTTTACAAAAGACTATTTTTTTTCCCCTAGGATTTCTATTTGCTTTTTTCCATATCTAACTGATCAGGTTTTATAATCTCCTGTTGTATAGATTCTATTCCTTCCATGATCTCTTTAAACATTTTAAACATACTTATTTAAAGATCCTTTCAAATTGTTCTATGATCTCTGTTTCCTCAGATATTAATTGTTCAATTATTTGGGTCCATGGATTAGCATTCCTGGCACTGTATTTTCAAGTGGGTTTAAAATTTTTACTCCACAGGCTTGTAATTGTAATCAGTGGGAATTATCTTCCACAGAAGTCCCACTTGGTCCCTGACAGGCCTGTCTGTGGTGTAGTTTTACAGTTGCCTACGTTCCAAATACATGGGTTCATAGGTTCCAACCAGGTTTTATGTTAGTTTCTCAGCTTAGGGTTTCCTCACCACTTGGATAGTACAAAACACAGACAGGCTTAGGGGCATGCTCTCTTGTGGGTGACTCTGTTTGCACCCAAACGCTGAAGCAGAGAGTCTGCTCCCTGCTGTGACTCTGGGCTGTGAGACAGAGGTCTTCTGGTCCCCATTTATAGGTGGTGCCACTCTTGTCAAGCTTCCCGCTTTAAATAGAGAGTCCATTTCCAGCTCCTAGCCATGGATAGCCCTGTGGCCTCACTCACATCCTCTCCGCGTGTGCATTCATACTACTACCCTGGGGGTAAGTATACAGTCCTGGTAAGTATACAGTCCGAATGCCTCTGAGATGCTGCTGCGCCCCTCTGAGACTGGGTGCTCCATGGCAACAGGAACTGTAGCCGTATCCTCAGGCCCCATTACAGTGCTTGGCATACAGCAAGTACCCAACAAACACTTGTTGTAATAAAATGAGGGCAAACGGAGCTGGGAGGCATTTCAGGAGAAGTGAGCAGCAGTGGTTAAAGCAGGAATGAACAGGGTGTCCTTGGGCATGTCCGACTGGAGCCCAGGGTGTGAGGAGGATGGCAGTGGGAGATCAGACAGGGAAGGCAGGTGGGGGTAGACTATGGGAGCCCTTCAGTTCCACCGGGAGCCTGAACTGGGTCTGGTAGTTAATGGGGAGCCATCGAAGGTTTCGGAGCAGGGGAGTGATATGATGCAGCAGGTTGGAGGCTGAGGATTCTGGGAGCATGGTGCAGGCGTGGATTAGAAGGGGAGATTTGGGAGAATAGGAGGCCAGTTAGCATCTACTGCAGTGGTCCAAGGAACAGGGCTGAAGGTCTGACCTAGAAGGGTAATGAGGAATAGAGAGGAGGAGACCCCACAAGAGACACAAAAATGAAAGTCCTCAAAGGCTGGCTAGACGGGAGAAATGAGATGGGACAGAGTTAAATATGAGCCCAGGAAAAATCATGAAACCACAGATGGAAATGGAAAAACGGAAGCATGCACATACAGCCACCACTACAGATGACTCATATGTGTGATGTGCAAGGCGACACACACAGACAGCCGATGCAGCCTTAGCTGCCTCCCTGGCGTTAGGGAGAACCACCCCTAATAGTCACACCTGACACGAACACCAGCCTGAAGACTGGCAGCATTGATTTCACTTCTAAACAAACCTTTGAGAAGGAGCAAGCAGCGATCACAGTTTCAGGTTGAAAGAGTCTTTATGGGCTTCCTGGTCCATCTGCCTGTCTCAAGGCCAAACCTACTAAAGCCATCCCTGTTCCCAAAATTATCCCGAAAAAAGGATTTCGCACTTCACTCTCCTTCCTAGGATCCAATCGAAACCTTTTCTGCTGCTCTTAAAGGTCACAGCAGCTCACCAGCAAATTCCACCCATCCCCCAGCCCACTGCTTTCTGCCTCCTCCCATCAGCTCTCAGTGACAACTGGCCAACACTTCCCGCCTGAACCACACTGTTGGTGTGGGACAAAAGTCACCTGGCATTTCCAGATACTCTGCATCTGTTGCTTTCTAATTGCTTTGAGTCTTTTAACCACAAGAGTGTAGGGCTTGCCTACCGGAAGGCTCCTAAAGTAGAGATTATATTAGATGTTGTTGGGAATTCCTGGAGCCCCCAACCCAAAGATGGGTACACTGGGTGGAAGTGTGGTAAGCTATGGTTCTGGATTCAAATTCTGCCTCCACGCTCACAAGGACTGTGTGATGTTGGGAGCTTACTTAACCTCCCTGAACCTCAATTTCCTCAGCTGTAAAATGGGGGTTCTAATGCTTTCCTCACAGCATGGTTGTGAGGAGCCAAAGAGAAAGCACTAGAAAAAGCACCTAGCCTAGTGCTTGGCACACAGTCCACCCTCAAACAGTGGCTGAAGGTACATATGAGGCTGTGTTTGCTCAACAGATACCAGGAATAGAGTGGAATTAAGTAACTGACATTCAGTTTTTCCCCTTGGCCATCAATGTTTTCAGGGGACTAAGCCCACAGCCTCTAGCCCTGGGGTGTCCAAACCTTTTTCAACGTTTTTCACCAAGGGCCATATGGGGTAAAATACACAAACAGCCGGGCCACTCACTCGAGGTGAAGTACGTATTGCTTCACCTGGTTTATTTAAGTAAACTAAATATATTTTTGGAATTTGCTGCGGGCCAATTAAAAATGGATTGTGGGCCATGGTTGGCCCGCGGGCCGCAGTTTGGACACCCCTGCTCTAGCCCTTCCCCACCGAGTTCATTTTCCAGTTATTTGCCCAGCCCCAGTCCCCTGTCTTCTGTTTATTTGCCACTGTGTGCCTCTCGTCCCCAGCTCCTACTGCCTCTTCTCAAGCTCTGATTCCAGAGTAGGGGTGGGAGGGAGGGGGTGAGGGCAGGAGGGGCCTGTGCAGGCTGGATAGGGGCTTACCTGGGGCCGAGGGTGCCCGGTGACAAGGCACTGCAGCACAAGGGTGTCGCCCTCCCGGATGGTGTAGACACGCTCGCTGATGTTGTCCTCTTTCACCACACACGCCTGGCCTGCGTGCACGATCTGGGCCTGGGCTGGAGCTGGCAAAGAGTGGGGGAGGTTTAGACAAGATGCACCAGTGCTAGAGGGGGCCTGAGGCTCCCTTCTGAGTATGTGGGGGGGGGGGAGGGTCAGCCTGGACCTCCCCAGGCCATCTTCAAAAACTTGACCCCATTGAGTTCAGGCAAGAATCTTCCCAGAGCCCCCAGGCCAGAACCAAAGGGGCCAGGAACTCAGGAAAGGGGCAATTCCTCCCCATCCCAACCCCCTGGCAGGAGATCTGTGCTCTTGAATGAGCTGATGAGGGTGAGGGGCTTTGTAATCGATACAGACTGGGTATCACTCGGTGAGCGTCACAGTCTTAGCAGCCCCTGTCCTGCAGTACTCCACCCGGTCCCTGCATCGGGCTGGTGCATCCATCCTCATCTGCTCTGTGTGACAGCTGCTATGTGCACACAGCTCACCTTCCCCAGGGAATCGCCCTCAGCCAGTGGGAACCGCCTGGGCCAGAAATGCCCAGGAGGCCACCTTCTTCCCCAACATACACACACACTCCCAATGACTGGCCAACATGAGTGCAAAGGCCCAGCCCCCTTGCCTCAAGATGGGATGACTGGTGCTGTTCACGCTCCAGAGCCCCCACCCCTTACCCCAGGGAACAGGCTGAGGCTAAGTCAGCTTAACCACAGTTTTGCCCAGCTGCTTCCCTCATCCCCTTAGTCTCTCCTGAGATCATTTTCTCAGCAAATCACCTACCTGAACTGTGCCCACCCCTAAGCATCCCAAGCTCTGCTTTTAGAGAGCCTAACCGAAGATTCCCCCACCCCCACAGACTACATATTCCCCTCAACCAAAGGCCTGTTAGTTTTCCCTCATTGCTCCCTGAGCCTGTGCCAACCTCTTCTCCAAGGATCAGAAGTTCTCACAAGGGACCTGGAAAGCTCTCAAGAGACTGGCTCCTCCCTGACCTGTCTCACAGTGCCCAGGGCTGGGGGATCCCAAAGGGGAAATGGCTGAGCTGTAAAAGTTCACAGCCCCTCCCTCAGTGTCAAGCCCCACTGTCCTAGAGGCAAACCAGCCCCCAGCCCACCAATGCTTGGGTTCTGGGTGGGAGGGCAAGGCCCTCAAGTTCACACCTGTCTGCTCACAGCTGACTGGAAAGAGTGGAGGTGGGAGAGCTGATCCAGGACACAAGGGACACAGGGAGTGAACACCGAGTCCTTGTCCCAAAGAGGTGCACCGAGGTGAGATAAAACCCGTACATAAAACATGTAACTTCCTCCAGGAAGTGTCCCACGATTAACCTGCACCCTCCCTGCCTCCGTGTCCGTCACTCCCCCAGCACAACAACAAAGCATCAATCTGTGTGTCTGTCAAATTCAAGGTTCTTGCCTTTCTGCCTGTCAGACTGTGAACTTCATCTTGGTATGCCCAGCACAAGGCCTTAACTACAGCGGGCGCTCAGTGGATGTGGAACGGATGAATTGACAAGAATATCCCATGGTAACGTGGCTAAGCATTATGAGAGGTCCAGAGTCCCTGGGAGGTCAGAAGACAGAAACATCACCATCCGCTGGAGGAAGAATCACAGGCGGCTCTATGGAAGAGGCAGATTTTGAACCAGATCTCAGAGGACGGGCCTTCCTGCCAGTTGCCAGGGCAGAATCCTACATTATCTACCATGGATTACTGGCGGTAAGCCACCAGCGATCATTGGGCCTTTCTTTTCTCATCTCTAACGTGGAGAGAACACCACCAACCCTGAGAACACACAAGGGTGGACGCGACAATAACACCAGGCAAATGAGAAGCGCATAGTAGAACTCTAATGTGTTCTACAGGTGCCACAAGCAGCGCCTTAATGGACTCTCTCCGAGCAACACTGACGGGACAGACACGAACCAGTTACAGAGGGGGTTCCACAGAGGCAGCCTGGTGCTGGATGAGAAGCTTGTGGGGGCAACAAGTGGGCCGCAGGTCATGTGACGCAGGCCCTGTTTAACCACAAGAGTCTCTCTAAAGAGCAGCAGATTCTGCCAACAGTGGCACCTGCCACCAACCCAAGTTCTGAGTGTCCAGGTGTTCATCCTGCCTGCCCGGCTGCCACACAGGAACGAACCTAGACCAGTTGTCAAGAGACAAGCTATGTGACCTCCCTGGGCCCCAGCTTCCCCACCTATAGGAGGGGAGTGGATAAGATGACCTCTAAGGTCTTTTCGACTCATACTTTCAATGATTTATGTAATCAGTACATAGTCCCTATGTAACAAGCACCCTAGAATCTGGGGGAATGGATCTGACACTGGTGCCCCCTGCAATGAAAATGCATGAACACTACCATAACACAGAAGAGATAGCCATCTGTGGCCAGCGTCCCCCGGAAATCTCATCAGGAAGGAACCCACCAAGGCATGATGTGTAAGCCAGTCGCTGATAAGACCAGGAGGCCATATGGATATCAACAAGAGGCCTGTGGTAGTTCTCAACAAGAAAGACATTGATTTCACGGGCTCCAATGGAAGACAAGCTATCATCCTGGACACTGTGGCTTACCCATAGCCAGGCAGTGCTGCAATGACAAAAGCTTTGGTGACTGACAAGGAATACTGAAAAAGAGCTGGAGCGCTAACCTTTCTCAGGGCCCAGCCAGCACAAGCCAGAAAAGATGAGGCCCGGCCAGCAGACACGGCCCCTTACGATCTGACGGGTGTGTTTCCTCACTGGAGATGGGGCTATGAATGATTCAATCCCCTTTGATGACACTAATATCAAGACTATCTAGCTCTAAAATGGTAGAGCCACTTTGGAACACATCTTGGCAACAATTCCACCCCTGGGTAGGCACCCACTAGAAATGAGTGCTTATGACAACCAAACAATAGAACATTCATAGCAGCTTTATGCATGATAGGTGAACACCCCACAGGTCCATCAAGGGTAGCACAAGTAAATAAATTCCGGTATATTCATACAATGGAATATTACACAGCGTGAGAAAATGAACTACTGATAGACACAGAAACACTACTGAATCTCACTGGCACGACTGAAGTGAAAGAATTTGGATACAACAGAGTAAATAGTGTATGATTTTTATCTGTTTGAAATTTAAAACTGGAAAACCCAATCTTAGAGCAATCGAGATCTAAATAGTGGTTGCCCCTGGGTAGGGGTGGGGAGTTCTTTACTGGGAAGGGCACAAGAGAACTTTCTGGAGAGAAGGTGGGATCCCATCTGGGAGGAAGAGAATGTTCTACATCCGAATCTGAGGGGTGGTTACACAGGTGGATACACATGTAAAAATGCATTCAGTTATTTGCTTCAGATTTTACAGTATCTAAGTTACACTTCAATTAAAAAAAAAAAAAGAGCATACCTTTGATGACACTGCCTGTTAAGGTTACCTTGTTTCGTTTGATGTCACTAACCATTACATTTACTCTGAGTCCTACTTTGATGAGCTGCTTCCCCTGGCGGACTTCTTCCAGGTATAGATTTCCCTTCTGGAGTGAGTGCTGGCCTTGGCGGTTCAATTTGCCCCTCAGCCCCCACTGACTTTCATTAACATGAGTCAGCCCCCCACATTCCTCAGTGGAGATGGGGTTATGAATGGGCACCATGGATGACGACATTCCACGGATGGAATGGCTGGAACCATGTTTCTGACCCTGAACCAACAGAGATCCCACCACGTCTCCAGTCCCCAAAGGGGCTCTGTCCCACTTAACCGCAGCCCCCACTGCCAGCAGCAGCATCTTCTGACTCCAAAGGCAACCAGGCCAGGGCCTGTGTCAAGAGGCACCACGACATAATCCCTTCATTCAGTCTGTCAAACAACAAATGCTTCGAGCCTGCCACTGTGCTGGGTGCTGAAGAGGCTGTCACGAAAAGCAAACAAGGACCAGCTCTGAAAGAGCACTGTCGGGGAGACGGATAGCAAACAAGGAAACAGAAATGAACAGGATGGTTGCGGAGTGTGCTAAGTGCTAAGACGACTCCAAAGCAGGGGGATGTGACAAGGAAGTGGGTAGAGGAGAGATCTGCTTTAGAGAAATGGAAAGAGCTGACAATCTGGGATGAATTCCTGGCTCTGCTACCCACTAGCTGAGTGACACTGGGCAAGTTACTTAACCTCTCTGTGACTCAGCCTCTTCATTTGTAAAATGGGAACAATAATGCCTTCTCCCGGGGCTGGTGTGAGGGTTTAAAACAACGTATGTAAAACATCTGGCCAAACCGTATGTGCTCTTTCACTAAATGATAGCTACTGAAATGACTGATTGCATAGGAGCAAGAGAGGTGTACAGGAGAACACGCTCTGTAGGCCCATCTACATTCCAGGGGTGAAACCACTCAAAGCAGACAGTATACCGGTAGGGATATCTCATGAATATGTTCAAGATTCATGTTGAGGGCTGTGCAGGGCTTCGGAGGAGTTGGAAAACAGGAGACGGATGGCATCCTTCTCTGAGCACCCTTCTTACCGGACCCTTAGCTTTCAGCAAGTTACTTTGCATCTTTCAGCAAGTTACTTAAGCCTTCGTTGTCTCAGTTGCAACACCAGGAATAAATACATAAACATGAAATGTGAGGAATAAATACATAAACACGAAAGTGTTTCAAACGGTGTCTGACACAGTGAGCAAGGTAACCATGCCAGCCAACATTTTTATTCTATAAATGATCCTGCACTCTTCTCAGGCCACCTCCCTGGGGGCCTGAAGCCCTTTGCCTGACAGGATCCTGCCTTATCTGCAACAGATGATGAGGGCTGGTACATTCCCAGGGTGCTCTGTGTATTTCCAAGCTCCTCACCTCAGCTCTGAGAGGCAGAAAAGCAAGTCCTATGTATAGCCTCCTTTGGCAGAGGAGAAAAACTGAGGCCTGGAGAAGGAAATGCCCAATGTCACTCACAGACACAGGCCAGTGGCAGAGCAGAGACTCTAACCCAGGACTTCCACCTGCTAGCTTGCAACTCAGTTCACCGGCCCAGCCATCCACGGACACCCCTACCCCCACCCCTTGTGTCACCAGGGGAGCCTGTCGAACGCAGATCCCCAGGCCCACGGGAAACCACCAGCTCTGACTCTCCAGGCCCTCAGAGTTTGTATTTGTAACGGGCTCCTGGGAATTTCAAGGCTCCGCGGGATTTGATCATCTCTGCTTGACACCACTTTGGTGAATAGAAAACAGGACAGGATTTTGGAACCAAGTACATTTCCTGCCTCTGGTCTATGAGACTTCCTATTTCATTCTCCAAGCCCTATTGACAGACCCCCACGGAAAAGGAAAACTGTGTCCCCCAACCTGTGTGCCAGAAAATGTTCATCGATGGTCCACTGCCAAATAAGATGCTGCATCTTCTCTCTCCTCAGTCTCAGCACATGATATTATTAAAGGCTCTGAAAAGCCCTGCAGTAAACACATCTGTTAACTTGATATAATCCAGTGCTTTCCAAATGTATTTGACCAGAAGCCCTTCCTTTCTTCACGGAGTGTCTCTTAACATCTTGAGAGACAGAAGTGTTTTGTAAAACGGGCGGAGAAGTGCCGATCCAAGGCTCAGTAAAACTAAGGCTGTGTGGAGTCAAGTAACACGTTGCCCCAGTCCCTTGGCTGAGAATAGTCAAGTGGCGTGAGAGATGTCACCCATGGGGCAGCATCGTCATGAGAACAGCTGAGGCAGAAATAGCAAGCCCCTGGTAGAACGCTTCTGGCCTACCAGCTCACTCCTTTCTTCCCCCAAAAGTAGACACCCGGAATTATAGGTGGGGGTGAGGGCTGCCAGCACCCAGTAGGCTCAGTGACAAAGCAACAAACTCTCAACGTCTGACTCACGTTAAGGCAAATGCCAACTTGCCCACTGGGCTTCTGAAGAAAGAGAATTCTCACTGGAACCTAGAAAGGGAATTTCATCAAGGGCCCCCATCCCCCATAAGAGAATTTCCTCCTGGCTGCTGGCCAAGGTGCTGTCAAATGCATGAGGGTGCAACAGTAAGATATAGAGCCAAATGAGGCAGGCCGACAGCACATGCATGGAAAGCCTGAATTTAAAGCCCCATCAACTTTCTGTCAGGTTTCCTCCCCACCCCGCATTTAAAAAGGTTAATCATAGCCAAGTGGGGGCTGTCTTCCTCCTTCCTGCTCCTGACTCTTTCAGGGGAAGTGTCTGCAGGCTGCGGAAACTTCCAAACAGAGCAGAGTGGGGGAAAGGACAAGGAGAGAGGAGAAGGGGTGAGGGTTGCAGACCTCCCCACCTGGAGTTGGTTCTATCTGCCCAGTTGCATCTTAAGATGTCTAGGCAGGTACCACCACCCCAACCACCTCCCGCAAGCATCGCTGAGTGTTCTGGGCCAGACAATATGTAATCAGGACCTGTGTTCTCGTCCTGACTTCCACCAGACAGTCATCCAACACATGCTTGTGAGTGTGAGGTGCTGAGCTTGGTGCTGGGTGTACAGGGAGTGACGGCACCCAGGTGCTGCACTAGGGAAGTTAGAGTCTAGAAGAGCTGGGGTAAAGGCCTACTGAGAAGCAGAAAGGAAGGGGGAGGGATTGCTGTGAGCTGCAGTCATGTCTCAAGTCTCTCCCCCTCCTCCCATAAGAGAATAATAACGTAACAATGTATACATAATACAACAATAACAATTTACTCTGTGCCAGCATTGTATCGAGTGTTTTACATCTAGTACTTTATTTATTGCTCATAGCAAGCCTACTATTGCTCCCATTTGTCAGATGAGGAAGATGAGGCTCAGCAAGTTTCAATAAGTTGTCTGAGGACACCTGGCTGAATGGGAGTCTGTCTGATTCTCTGACTTTTGTGCTCATCCCCATGCACGTCCAGTTCCCAAGTGCTGGCACAGGGTGAGAACACGGGGCTCAGGGCAGGGCTCGGCACAGGACCGTCCCTGAGTCGCTGGCGGACCAGTCTCATGCAGCATCCTTAGAAACTATCCCTTCCTCACCCTCCCAGCTCCTGGTTCGTACATGTTTATCGATCCTTTTATGCATGTAATGCAAATGGACACTTAATAATTTAGTGGGGTTAACAGTGCTGAAATATTAACAAGCTTTTCTCTTTTAATTAGGGGCTGAGAGAGTGGCGGCTGGGTCTGGGAGGAGGCTCTCAGGGCAGGCGCCTGGCTGGCTCAGCCTGGGTCTCCTTCTGCGAGAGGTGACGCCTATGTGCCTCTGCTGTGGACCGTGGGCCATCAAACATGAATGAACCCTGTCCTCTCCAAAGTGGGGGTTTGCCCTGCCCCCCCCCCCACAGCGCGGGCTGGCTGTGGAGCTGGCTCAAGCCTGTCCGCTGTTCGCTGCCACCCAGGGGTGGGCCAGGTGACTTCTCAGAAAAACTCCAAGTGTTGGGAAGGCTCCAAATCTTTGCTGGGAAAACCACGTTGAAATAGTCCCACCCACCCCAGACACTCTCCTCTGCCTGACCTGCATGCCCGTCGTCTGGATGGCACGCACAGCACACTGTCGTGTCTACTCCTGGGCAGCCTCTCAGGTCATTAGGCCTTGGTCCAGGCCGATTCCCTCTCCATCCGCCCCCCTTGCTCCCTGGCCTCCCCGTATTTCCAACGGCACACACAGTCACCTGTTAATGTGCCATCGATTCATTGATTCCTTCTGTAACATTTCCTGAGCACCTATTATGTGAAATGTCCTGCCCACGGCGCTAGGATGCAGAGCCAAATAAAGCCCAGCCCCCCTCACAGAAGAGCCTCTGCTCTCCCCTTGCTGCAGACCACCTTAAGTCTGCTCTCCACTGCAAGGTCTTCTTTGCTCATCAAACCAAATCTGCATTCAGCCAACTTCCCCTTTGGCTGCAAAAATCTCTCCCCCATCCAAGTGTATGTGTCTCTGACCTCCAGTACAAAGTGCTGTCAGTGAGTATGGAGAACAGACATAGCTGAAAGGATGAGTGCACAGGCTGCCATCCTGTCACCACAACGGAGCATAAAATCTAGCTGTGCTCTCGTAGTCAGATGAACGACCTGCCGCTGCTTGTCCAACCTGCCACTGTGTACAGGGCCTGGGTCCATTTGCAGAGCCTGGCAGTCCTGGCAGCCCTCCTCTGCCGAAAGTGGCGGCCAGTCCATCCGTGCCCCAGTCCCTAGGAATGCTGGGCACCACGGCACCCACATCCTGGCCTCATCAGAAGGCACACAGCTGTTGAGAGTGCCAGCTTTTCTCATGGACTCTTTGTTGTCAGAGTATCAGTAGAAGTCTAATTTGTACACCACGTCTGGAACTCTGGGATATCAGGACAGGCCACGGGGAAAGCCCTGTAAGTGAGAAATCAGAGGTCCCTGGGGAAAACTATAAAGGGACTTTCTCCCTGGTGGGCCCCAGAACACTGAGATCGAAACTCTCAACAATGAGAAGATAGGAATAAGAGAACTCTCACAATCACCATTGTAGGCAGGATGCTTGGGAAGAGAGCAGAAAGGCACAAGCCGCGAGTCAGGCATTGCTTGATCCAAGGCTGTAACTGCATGTCTGAGGGGCTGCCTAGGTGGCGTGGTGTAAGGGGCAGGAGGTAGGGCTCTCGCTCCCACCTAATCACTTCGTGACCTTGGGCAAATCATTAAACCTCTTGAAGCCACAGTTTCTTCAACTGCAAAACAGGAATAATACTACATCTGAGGCTCTAGGGGAAATAACTTCTGGGTTGTGTGGATTAAATAATATAATATACATTGGGTACAGAATTCAATGACTAGTATCTAGTAGGTGCTCAATAAATTTCAGTTCCCTTTCCATTTGGTAATATAGACTGGGACCCTTTGGGAACCTGTTCCAAGGGTCTGCAAGAGGAAAATATACAACTGAATGAGGAAGTCTACTTTGGGGGAGATACCAAGAGCCATAATCCCAAGAGACCAGAACATCAAGGGGGGCTGAAGGAGGTTATCACTGGAAGGAAAGCTCTCCCCAGATGAACACACAGGATGATGGTGGGAAAGAGAGGCTGCCACCCATCAGGGCAGGAAGGGCTTCTGGAACCCAGGACCTGAGCCTACCTTGCCCAGGGATGTGAGGACCGGAGTTACTCATGTAAAATTTTCCTAAGTGCCAACTAGCCCCACCAAGCTCTGCTGGTCCTGGCGACCCCATCACTGCAATTCATTTGGCCCTGGGGGCTGACAGCAGCCCAGACTAGATATGACCAAGCTCCCATGTGCCAAAGCGCATGTTCTGTGCATGGTATATCCCAGGCCATGGCAGGAGAATCAGGACTGGAGGAGACACAGCCCAGGGCATGGGTTTCCCGGCCAGGCTGCTGAAGCAATTGCTGTGTGGTCTGGGGCAAATCACTGAACCCTCTAGTCTAGGGTCTCAGTTACCTGACTGTAAAATGGACATAAGAGAACTTTCTATTGTGAATGTTAAATACTATAAGAATGGGATATACCATGCACAGAACCTGCTGCCTAGTAGATACTCTAGAAGTATAGTTAGAAGGGAGCAGAATAAAACCGAACTCATACCTCAGGGTATGTCCACCATGACAAGGTACCCCAAGTCTGAGAGTTGCCGTGACCTCCACAGCCTCCTAAGTGACCCTGTCCCTAGGAACCTGAAGCTCCAGTGTACCTGTGACCAACACTAGGGATGGGGCACTTCCTGCATGGGACCAGAGACACACTGCCAGGTCCAGGCCCCCAACTCAGAACATAGAGCCTGGGCCAGTCCTGGGTCAGGGAGTAGTGGCTTTGCTTTGAAGCAAAGAACCCCAAAGCCCCACCTAACCCCAAAGCCCAGTAGCTTCCTCCAGGCCCCACAGAGCTGAGACCCAACTTGGAAGTACAGGGCACAGCCTGGGGCCTGACACAGGCCTGGCCACGGGAACTGAGGAAAGACAACGGGGCTGACCTACTGCATTGGGGCTGAAATGAACATCCGGGGACTCTGGGTCCTCAGAAAGAAAGGGATGGTGGCAGGTGCGTGGGAGTCCTTTCCAACCAAACCTGCAACAACTGGTTGACTAAACCCCATTTTGTCATATAAAACAGAGGACAACAGTACTGTGTTTCCCCGAAAATAAGACCTAGCCGGACAATCAGCTCTAATGCGCCTTTTGGAGCAAAATTAATATAAGACTCGCTATTATATAATAATATAATACCGGGTCAATATAATATAATACCGGGTCTTATATTAATTTTTGCTCCAAAAGACGCACTAGAGCTGATTGTACGGCTAGGTCTTATTTTCGGGGAAACACGGTATTGGGCTCACAGTGTCTTAACTGAGATGACATACCAGAAAGTGCCGTGTAAACTGTAAAGTTCTGCACAGATCAGGTCTTATTAGGTGCTGAAAGACCTAAATATGGCTTCAGGAAGTGAACATTGGCTGTTAAGAAGCAGGCCACAGTACACCTATTAAACCAGTGAAAATAAAATGATAAAATCCATGGTGGCTGGGCTGCACACAAGGCTGGCTCAAACTTTTCGCAGCATAACCTGGCAGTACAAAATGAGAGCCATAAAACTGTTCCTCTCCTATGACCTATTAGGCAATCTCACTTTGGGGAATAGGCCCCAAGGAAATACTTTAAAAGGAAAAAAATAATTCACATAAGGATATTCACAGCAGGGCTATTTAGAAGAAGGGAAAATTGGCGTCTGCCCAAACGCCCAGCAAATGGAGAAATGGTGACCAAACTCCAGCACGTCGATGCAGGGGGTACCCTGCAGCCATTAAAGTGACAGGGCTGAGGGCTCAGTCGATACCGGGAGACGTGTGGAGGAGATCAAGTCAGCCAAGAAAGCAGAACAGACCACTGTTTACTACTATGTAAAAATATATTGACAGGTATGGGCGGGGAATTTAGAATGAACGGTTAATGTTTGATGGTCACTGAGCTCCTTTTTTTTTCCTCTGTGAAGTTGTTTAAGTGGATAATAATAACAGTAACAACCTTGAAAGCCAAATCAATCTTGCAGCTTGAAAGCGGTATGGCCTTAGACCCCAGGACAGAGAGCCGGGGAGCAAAGGACAGGATTTCTAGATTGTCTACCACCACCAGGCAGCAGTCTGACCCCCTACCCCAGGCTACTGTGGGTTCCCGGACATCATCTATCCAGCTGTGGGGTAGGATTTGGGTGCCACAACCCTGAATGCTTGAAACCTCTTAAAGCTGCCTCTGCATAGCTCCTCCACGCTGGGCCTTTTCCCCAGCTCAGGAGGTAGGGGGAGGGGTAGCTCTGAGTTTAAAAACCAGAAAGCACACATGTAAGGGCCTGATTAACTTTATGCCTCTCTCCATCCATTGACCTTGGGAGGATAGTCCTTAGGACTCACCCCCCAACACTCCTAAGGCCTGAAGCCATTTCTCATTCACCCATTAGTGAAAAATGCACTGTCCCCTGCTGACTAAGTATCAGCCAGAAACCTGGGAGCCACCCCTGACTTCTCTCCATTTCCCACACCCCACACCCAATCCACCATCGAGCCCCCTCAGCTTGACCCTCTCAAAACTGGTCCTGACTCCGACCCCTGCGAAACCACCCTCGTCTTAGCCATCACCACGATCTCCTGCCTGAATTATTACAGCAGCCTTCTGCTAGGTCGACCCTGCTTCCTCCTTGCCTGGTCGTCTGTTCTCCACAAGCAGCCAGAGGGATTCCTTGATAACACAAGGTCAGATCCCATCCTTCCTCTGCTCAAAACCCTACTGTGGCCCTATCTCACTTGGAGTCAAAGCCAACGCTTTCTCAATAGCCCACCATACTTCTGTCATCCGCTCCCGTCCCCCCTTGTTTTCTGCCCTCCTCCCACTGAGGCCACACTGCTCTTCATGCAGGCCAAGCCCATACCGACCTCAGGGCCTTTGCACTTTCAGCTCTCTCTGATGGACCACTCTTCCCCAGAGTTCCAGAGCTCGCTGGAAACCATCACTTCTTTCAGCTCTCTTAGGAGAGAGGCCTTCCCTGACCACGCTATTTAAGACTGCATGCCTGCCCCACCTCCAACACTCCCAATCCCCTTCCCTGCTTTGTGTGTTCTTCCTAACACTCATCAACACCCAGGATATTCATTGTCACTTGTTCATTCTCTGTGTCCCTTTCAAAAGGTGAACACCTCTGGGACGGAAAGCACATTATGTCCCTGAAAGGGATGAACAATCTTTAGTTTTCAAGAGCCACCTCAGGAAACATGAAGTTTGGGAACATATTTTCTTTAGCATCAGGTACATTTATAAATCAGGAAATGCCATCCCTGCCCCCCTGTTTAAGTATGCTCGTTATTTTTCTCTCCATCACTGAAGGACTTCTCTCCTTTCTTGGTGAAAATTTCAGAAACCACATAAGTGGCATGCACTGTAGGATCTCATTATAATGCTGCGCCTCTGAACAACTTGTAAATGACTTGAAACCCAGTAGGTTGGGGGAGAAAAGTAAAGGACTTGGGGGTGGGGGAGGCCAATTGGACCAGAGTTCAATCACAGCCAGGCACAGAAAAGTCACTGCCATTAGGAGGCTCGAGGGGCTGAGGATGGGGGAGGGGGACTGCCTCTTAGGAGGAAAGTACGGTCTGGAATGGCGGTGATAAGGGAGGTAGGTAGCAAGGGGCTGCAAACACACCTGTCTCCCAACCTATGAAGTGGTGCAAAGGGAACCTTCCTGCTACGAACTTCTCCAAGAGGAAAATGAGAGGAGGGCTAGAATCCTGCCACCTTTTCTCCTGGGCCAGGCGCTCAGTCTTGCTCTCTCTTTCCCCCACTATTGTGTCACACGCCTGTACACAGAGCTTCACATGCTACCTCCATGGGGGCAGCCTCTGTGACTTATCAGCTCCCTGAGCCAAACCCGGGTGCTGGAATCACTCATGTAGCAGGTCCTCCTCTGAACAGCTGGGTCATTTCCTCCCCACGTGCCAGGAACTGGGCCAAGAATGCCTTTCAGTGAGTTCCCCCATTTCCTCTTCGCCACAGCGCCCTGAGGAAGGTGCTATTATCATCCCCCTCCTGTGCTTGGGGAAACGGAGGCACAGAACATAGCCTGCCCGAGATCACACAGCCAGTGAGTGGCAGAGGCAGAACTTGAACCCAGATCCCGCTCAGAAGCCTCTGCTCCTATCCTTCAGGCCACACTGCCTCCCGACCCTCCCAGCTGAGTGAGAAAGATGATTATTCATTGACTTTGATATATTTAGTTGCTTGCTTCTGAAATTAGATCCTGGTGGTGTCATGGAGCCTGGCAAGTCATATGCGACAGCTGACCTCAGAGCTGCTAGCCGCTGACAGCTCAGTGTGAAAAACTTCTCTGCTTACTCTCCTTGCTGGGGGCGCTGATGCATGCGGGAAGGAAGCAGTGGGGGTGGGGGTTTGTCCAAGACCACTTTGGCTAACCCTTCTCAGAATCCTCCTCTGCAGTTGCCATGGCACCACCTCTGCAAAGGCAGGGAAGTGGGGCCAAAGGAAGTGACCCAGAAGAAAGAGAGCTAGCTTGTTTATAGGGTCCCTCTGGATAAAGGGGTGGCAGCGTCCCCTATCAGTCCTGAGACCCTCAGTTATCAGAGCCACTCTTGAGTGGAAGGGAGAAGTGATTCCCAGGAGGAAGGGAGAAAGACCAAGCAGAGATGGGTGAGGGAGGTGACAGAACTATACAGAAAGCGAGGAAACTGAGGTGCATGAGGAAGACTGGACCATGCAAGGACTGGGTACTTGGCAGCACTAGCCCAGGACCCAGCAAATAGTAAGTACTTAATAAATGTCAGCTCAAAAGAGACTTCCTGGTTAGGACATCAGTGAGCCGCAACTTGCTCAGACAAACGAGGAACAAAGCATGAGCGCTGTGTCTTAAAGATACGCTCAGAGCTCCCGCGGTGAGGGGCTCCCGCCCTGCACAGACGTGTCTCCAAGGTGCCAGATCTCCTTTGAGCCTGAGCATCTCTGTTCCTGCCAAGCAGGCTGGGGAGGCCTCCAAGAGAATAGGCCCCCTGCCACTCAGCCCAGCTGGGGCCACTGTGTCCATGCGCCCAGCCCAGCCCCCACCCTGGCACGGGCACTGTGGGTGAGAGCACGCCTGGCAGAGGCCCCAGTGCCTGGGAGAGAGGCTCCAAGCAGGCGGCTTTGTATTTTGTGAAAACCAAATCCACAACTGAGCTCTCCAGCCAAGCAAGGCCTGCTGGGAAGACTGGAGGGCCTCTCTTCCCATCCCCCTGCTGGGGCCCACCCTCCCCTCCTTAGCACCCCTGCCAGGAACCATGGGGAGCACCAGCTGCCACCCTGGCTGGCATGGGGCTAAAGGGGATGGGCCTGGGCCCAGCTCCTGCGTGCCAGGGTTCACCCCCCCACCCTGACCCCCTTCCTGTCTGGAATAAATTGGAATACAAATCAGAGGGAAACGCTTCCCTCTGTTTGAACAAATTGCTATGGATCCCTCCCTGTCTCAGGTCAGGGCTCATGATGGGGGATATTTTCACTCGCCGACAGCTAATAGACTCAGGAGAAGCTGCTGGATCGATGGAGGCCGGGAAAATTAGCCAGGAGCTTCAGGCCAGCTTCGGCCTGCCCCTGCCCCCACTTCAGGACTCCAAGAAGGGATGGCGGCAGCCATAAGCTAAGGTGGACATAAGCACCTGACTGACAGCCAGTTCCTGTCCTCCTGCCTGGGAACCAAGGCAAGGGTGTGGAGGAGCTGCCTAGAGGGGCAGAGAGACAAAGGTGAACCCAGAGAAGCTCCCAAAGAGGTCTGTAGTCCCTCCCACAGCCCAGCACGGCCCCTGCACATATACCCACGTTCTTGTGTGCCATGTCGTCCGCATATACATGCCTTCAGCACAGCATGCCCACGTATATTTACATGTGCACAAAAAATACAGATGAAGTGTGTGTGCACACTTTGTAGATAAAGTAGAGAGAACATGGAGAATGTATTTTGGCTCCTATCGAGGTACACAGTGAGAGCAGTTTATCTAACGCCAATGGTTCTACACACACACCACCGCTGCCACCACCGCCACCACCACCGCTGCCGCCGCCACCACCAGCCAGGACTCCCCACCCAATGCCCTCCTTTCACCTCTCAACCTGACTTTAAATTCTGCAGCCACTCCTTAGACCTGCCCCGGCTCTCACAGAATGGGGGTGGGGGGTGATTGTGTGGAGGCGGGGGAGGCAGCCACCCTCCCCCTGGACAGCCTCACAGGCCCGCTCCCTCAGCTCCCGAGGGAATGAGGGAACAAGCCAGATGGGTGTTACTGCTTTGGGTACATCAGGGCATCCCTCAGTACCAAGCCCGCCTGGCACTGTCCGAGGCCTCTACGCCAGTGGGCAATGCCAGCGTCATGGCTGTATGGGGGAGCAGAGGGAGGCGGAGGGCAGGGAAGAGGGAGAGCTCACTGCAGCCTCTGAATGCCCCAGAAGAAGGTGGGATGGCTTGATCAGGAGAAAGCCACTCATGTCCCCTGCCCGTTGCCCTAGCCCACATGAAGCTACACACACATACACATGTACACACATACACACGCGCGCGCAGGCACACATGCACACATGCATGCACACACATTCCCTTCAGTAAATGGGAGCCTGGATCTGGCTTCGGAGATAGACGCAGAAGACAAAAATGTGTTCACTAGCAAGCAGAGCAGTGCCACTAACTTGGTGCAACCCTTCGCCTCGAGCTACTGGTTTCTGCCTCTAAAGCCTGAGCATTTAGGGCCAGGTGACCTCTAAGCCCATCACCTCTGACCTTCCATGATTGCAAACTGGGCTGTCCGTTTGCTGTGTGGCCTGAGGACTTCTCTTGACCTCTCGGCCTCAGGTTTCTCTTCTGACAAATGAGATCCACCTTCAGATCTCTCCTGGCTCTGTCACTCTACAAGCCTGTGATTCTAGATCGTCTCTTTTTCTTTTCTCTGTATCCTCAGCACCTAAAACAGTGTTGGGCACATAGATGGAGCTCAAGAAAAATTTGATTAACTAACAAATTAATCTCAGGTCCCAGATGGTAGTGAAGAGACTGAGAAATTGGCAACAGGTTGGAGGTGCCACTCTGATGTGGTGCAGGCTAGTCGTGTCACTACCCGCAGGACGTTTCTTTCCTGCAGAGCAAAGCGAACAGAATGCAGTAGACCTTATCCCCCACACAGAATCCTGCCTGCGGAGAAAAGGGGCAGTCTGCTTGTCTCAGGGATTGATCCCACCTCTTTCTTAGCTTTGAATCCAGCAGGTCGGAAGCTAATGGTCATGCCTCTCATGGCAATACCCAAAGGACCCTGGAGACTCTGGGTTTGTCCTCAGTGACATCCCCAGCCTTGCCCTCCCCAGGAGTGAGGCCCCTCAATCCTTCAGGGAGAGCCTGGATTCTACCAGGTAGATCTTGGGGACATCAACGGGCTGGAGTTCTGGTCACAGAATCCAAGGAAATAAAGAAGCAGCTCACAGGTCTGGTGGCTGCAGGAAAGTTTTCAGCCTGGAATCGGGGCTTATACATGCAGCCCAGAAGACAAGACCCAAGAACAAAGAGCTCAGCAAAACACGCTGGACCTGAAAAAGCAAGACTCGAGGCTTAGGATGTAGTACAGGCTGTGGGTGCTCCCTGCCCACCACCCCGCCCCTCACCGCTGCAGAGCACACCTGCCAGCACCTGCTTCTCTCTTCCTGAGGCCAGAGCTCACACTGCTTGGGTGTGCAGTGGGCTACGAGTACCAGGAATTCACACCCCCAGAAGCAGCCCCCCACCAGCGATAGGTGGCAGTCGGTGTATACATGCCCCAGCTCCGTCACCATGGAGGGAGAACTCTAAGTGTGTGTTTTACAGTGTCCCAGAGGTCCCCAGTGAGGCATGGTGGTGACTGGCTTGACGAAGCACCTTTTCTTGGTTCCTTTTATTTCCCTATCTCACATCTCCTCTCCCCTTCCAGAGCTTCCCACACTCACCTCCCAAATAAACTACCTGCACTCGGCTCCTCATCTCAGGGTCTGCTTCTGGGGAACCCAAACCAAAAGTCCAAGGCAGTTCCGATTATCATGGTGTCCCCTATTCCATCTCTTACGCGGCCACAACCCAGGGTCCTCATGTCGCCACACACACATACACACCAAATACCAGACCCCGCTCCCCTCCCTCCACCCATCACTTCCCTGGAAACCTCCTTGCTGAGCACCGATGCCTCAAAATCCAACTCATCTGATCAATGAACCTGAGCCACTGCGACAAGGTTCAAGAGTTGCTGGGTATTCCCAGAACAACCTTCCAGAAACAGGGGCCGTGTTTCGGCTGGCTAACTTGTTAGTAACTCTGAGGTGGCCCACAGGCAGTGTGACAGAGAGATTGGACCTGCTGGAGACTGGTAGCAATCTCCAATTCACACTACCAAGCTGGGTGCCTCCTCTACCCACAAAGGGGACCTCCCAGGGCCTCCCGGACATTTCATTAAGGGCTTCTAACACCTAACCAGGAGCCCTGGACGCAGAATGAGCCCCAGATCCGGTAGTTTGGATTCACTGAGGCCTGGGGTTTATAGGGGGTTTATAGGGATAGGGAGAGAATGATAGAGCTATGGGTAAAAAATGAGCTTATAAATACCCTGCTCACACACCCTGGCTTCTCCTGAACCTGCCAGGTGCTAGAGGAGAATGAGAAAGATCCAGCTGTAGAGTCCCTTGTCATGGCTTTTAATTTCGGCTTTGGCACCTAATTGCTGTGTGACCTTGACAGGCCACTTACCTTCTCTGGTCTCAGTCTCTTCCTGCACTGAATCTTAAGGATCTGCTTCTGGGTCACTTAAGACCACTGGTTGGCAGCTGAGCTCACTCCTTGCCACACCATCAAACCCCACCTCATGGCCTTCTCTGTGTCTACCCTGTAGCCTTATTTCATAAAGGAGAGTAAAGCCAGGCCTTACCAGAGCACAGCTCTTCAGCTTGCCTTGTGGGCTTATGTATTGTGCTGGAGGATAAACTGACCTCAAGGTCACCATTTTACCAGGACACCGGAGCCAAACCCAGGTAGATAGCCTACCAGAATCCAGCTCCCTCCTCACCTCTACCCTCCGGCCGTCCCTCTCAGAGATGGGAAAAAGTGCCTCACTAAGAGTGTCTTAAGAATCACATGGGGGAAGTCTCAGGGCCAAGGAGATATTCCAGTTCAGCTCAGAGGCCTCCACTCTTCAATCGTTCTGAGAAGAGGTTATGTTACAGCAAGTTAAAATAAAGTCAGACAATGAAAAGAACTTCCCAACAATGAAAGACCAGAGACCCTGAGCAAATAGCAGTGCACTAGCCCGGTCTCACGTGGGTGTGGACCTGCCGAGAGGCAGAAGAATGAGCTCGATTGCCTGTATAGGACTCTGGCCCAGGGCTTCTAGCATAGCCCCTCAGTTTCTCTTCCCCCAAATCAGGAGGGTCAACAGAGCTCTCCCGCAGCTGGGACTGACAGGGCCACTTGCTGGAGGAGAGAGGTACCAAGAATCAACAACCTCAAGGAAAGTGTGACGGATGAGTGGGGTGAGCAGAGGGAACCAGAGCGCTGGCAGGTAGGACCCTGGGACCCTCACATGAGGGAGTGGCTGACCCCAAGCAAGTCTCTTCCCTGCTCTGGGTCTCAGTCGTCCCTAAAGTTCCTTCTGGGCATCCTCTGAGTAATCAGAGGCCCCCACCCAGTGGGAGGGGAGGGCGAGGAGGGCAGTGTTCACATCCATCTGTATCTCTCTCAGGAACACCAACTGACCCTGTCTGGGGATCTGTGGTAAAGACTGCTCACGACCTACCCAATATCCATTTTCTCCTTCTTTCTAATGGAACCCCGATATTCTAATAGGTGAGAATATACCCATCAAAAGGCTATATTTCTCAGCCTCCCTTGCAGCTAAGAATGGCCGATGGGATGTAAGCAGAGGTCGTCGGGAAGGGGCTTCTGGAAAAACACTCTAAGGGAAGCTGACTCGGCTGGTAGGCCTTCCCTTTTAAATGCTCCTCCCTTCTGCCTACCTGGAATGTGTCGTGTCGTGATGGCTGAGCCCTAGCAGCTATTTGGTGATTCTGGGGCAAAATGCTCCAAGGCAGGGGTTCCCAAACTTTGCTGCACATTAGAATCAACGTGGATCCTTTTAAAAAATGCTAACGCCTGGTTCCCACTCCTAGACATTCTGATCTAATTGCTACTAGGTATGACCGAGGCATTACGATGTTTGAACACTCCCCAGGTAATTCTAGCAAAGTTTGCGAGCCATGACTGTAAGGACAGCAGAGCAACAAGCTGAAAGGAACTTGGATGTCTCGTGACCAGTGGCTGCCATAGCAGCCATGGATGGCCTACCTCTAGACTTAAGAAAGTCACCTATAATTCGTTGGAGCCTCTGTCATCAGGTCTTTGTTTCTAACATCAGAATGAGACTCCTAACGGATACAGGACTGGGGTCCTCATGCTGCTCCCATCGGCCAACCCATCCTCTGCAGCACAATCCAGGGAACAAAAATTAGCCAGATATGGCCCTCAGGAGCCTCGCACTCGGAGCAGTGGGCAGGCATTAAACTTGGCACTGGGCAGGCTTGAGTTCAAATCCTGACTCCACCACCTGCCAACTACAGGGCCTCAGGCTAGTCACTCAAGCTCCTCCATCTGGAAAAGGAGGACACTGGAAAAGGCTGCATTCTCCTGCTCCACTGCGAGCTCCTAGGGCACAGGTGCCCTTCACACTGCAGCCACAGCACCCACCACCCTTCCAGACACTTAGCGGGTACTCACAAAATATGTGCTTGGTTTACACTGAATGGCTACAACGTAGCCCAGTTCTGAAATGTTCATTTGATTCTAAACCAAACAGGGAAGAGAATAAACAAAAGGGCCACATTTCAAAAATAGGTAATAGAATTTACCTATTTCAGGTCAATGAAAACAGTATTTCTGGGGTAGCTTCTTTCAGTCTGTCTAGGTCCAGTTCTGGAAATCTTCTCGTTAGAAGCAGGGAGGAGGGCCAATCTCCCAAGCTCCTGACGTGGACCTTCCAGTTAGCACTGTTGAAATAGAAAGTCTCCCTGCTCCTAATTTTTAAAAATTTTTAAATAATTCTTTTCAAGTCCCCAGGGTCCGAATGAGCTTGGTTGAAACACAGCTTGGGCAATGACCTGGAAAATCCAGAAGTGCCCTCCGAAAGCCCAGGGGAAGACAGAAGACATCTGTTTGGGCCTGACTCATTCTGATGAACTGTCTACACCAGCTGCGCCCGCGAATCGACTGGAGAGCTCTCGCAACCACAGCTGCCTTGATGCTACCTGCAGAGTGTCTGATTCAGGAGGTTGGGGCGGAGCCAGGCATCTGCTGTTGAAAAAGCTCTCCAGGTGGTTCTGACAGGCTGCAGAGGTTGAGAACCACTTCTCTAGACAGCTTCCAGCCCTCCAGATAATCAAAGTCTACCTCGGCTGCGTTTCTGGGACTGGAAAGGAACCAAGAAGAGCCTGAGGTGGAATCTCCAAAGCCAGCCAAGCAGCACCCTCACGCCTGCCCAAGTCACCACCTCCCCACAGGTCACCCAGCCCTGCAGCTCCAGCTTCCCACCGGCAGACGGCCCAGGCTGTCTAGTAGGAACTGCCATTCTGGCCCTCCTTGGCCTGCCACATTTCTCAAAAGCGCAGCCGGCACCTCTGGCTTCCACATGCCACCCACACCCGGGGATCCCTACCATCTGCCTGCCACCCACTCTACTCTCATGAAACAGAGTCCGCACAGTTCGCCTGAGAGTTTACAAAGTGCTCTTACTCTCGGCTTCTCTGAAACCCCAAGAGGTGGGTGTGCCTGAACCAGGCTTCCAAATGGGGTAACTGAGGCTCAGAGAGGTGAGCCTGTTGGGCCAGGGTCCCTTGAGGCAACAAGCTGCCCGCCTGGCCCTCCAACCCGAGTCTGCCCATTTTCATCCAGTCCTCCTTCCCGTATGGCCTTGCCATTCAAAGACTGGTCCATGGGCCCGCAGCCCTGGCATCACCCCAGAGTTTGTTAGAAATGCGAATCTCAACCTCGCCCCAGACCCACTTGATGAGAATCTGCAGGGTCTTGAGGAGCCACTTGGTGCTGCAGCTGCCTGCCTCCCAGTCCCCAGATGGCCCTTCCTCTGTCTCCTCCCCCACCTCAGATGCCTCTTCTTTAGCGGACTCTGTCTTTTCCCCTGTCTTTCCCGTCCCTGTCCCCTGTCTGGTCTCCTCCTACCTACCTGATGCCACCTGTCCTGTCCTCTTTCTCCCCCCACCCCCAGGGCACTGGTCTCAGCCCAGTCTCTTGTCTCACTCTATTCTCTCTTCCCTGAGAATTGTATTCCACTGCACGATTTCAACCCACATCGTTCTAGTCACATAAATCCAAACGCGCGTGTCCACCTCTTCCGAGCAGATCTCTCCTGAGTACCAACACTCTTGTCCACCAGCCCCGTCAACATCTCTCCCAGACATCCCACACCAGAACCCCAGGTCATTCAAAACTGCACTGGCATTGTCATGAAAATAAAACTTTATTGAGGGCTTGCTCAGCTCCAGGCACAGAGCTCAGGGTTTCCCAGGCACGGCACATGGCATGCTCGTCACAAACTCATGCAGTGGGTACGCTGCTTCCCATCTGACCCACGGGAAAGCCAGGCCTTAAAAAGCAGATGGAAGGCAGGCTCTCACAGCTGGTGCGGGCAGCGCTGGGGTTCAGACCCGGGTTTCTGACCAGAAGTCCAGGCTCTGAACTCCTTCACTCCAGTGCCTCAGATCTTCTGACATCAGTTCCCTTTGCTCTACCCTGATGCCATGGAGTGCCGTCTCCCAGTGCCAAACCTCAACGTCATTTTCAGTTCCTATCCCTTGTCTGAGCTCTCCCTGAAGTACTTTTAGGACCTAATGATTACGCAGTCTCATTTCTTGCCTTTTGCAGGAATCTCTAACTGGTTCCCTTCCCCCATACTCAACCCCCTCTAGTCTATTCTCTACATGGCAGCCAGAGGGTTTCTTTTGAAAAGGTGTCAGTTCATGTCCCCCCTCTGATCAAAACCCCCCCAGGGCTCCTCACCTCACTCAGGATAAAAGCCAAAGTCCTTTGCTTAGCCTTCAAGGTTGCAAACTAACCCTCCGACCCCCACCCCTCCTTCCCTCTCCCCATTCCCCTCCCATGGCTCATTCTGCTCCGTCCATCCTGACTCCTCTTTGGGGTTAAACAGGCCAGGCAGGCTTCTACCCCATGGCCTTTCCACTGGCTATCTCCTGCCTAGAATACATTTCCTGGAGATACCCACAGGGCTTTCTCCCTCCTCCCTTGGCATCTTCAGGTCTCTGTTCTGGTGGCACCTACTCAAGGAGTCCCCCGACCACTGTATATGAACTTGAACCACAGTCCACCATTCCTTGTCCCTTTGGGTGCTTCACCCTTTATCACAGATCTCATTGCCACAGGATGTATTATATACGTATCCATCGACTTGTTTATTGACTGTCTCCCCTCAATTTGAATGTAAACTCTAAGAGAGCAAGAGCTTGTTTATCTCCAAATATCTCAAGCGCTCCACACAGAGCCTTCACTCATATGTTTGTTGAATGACTGCAGTTCTTGTACCCAGTCCCTCCCGGAACAAGTTCTCACTCTGGCTTTCCTGGACAACTGCAGGACTTCCTGACGGGTCTTCCTCCTCCCGACCCTCACCTCCTCACAGCTGCGTGGCTACCAGGCCTGAAATACAACACATTTCCCTGCTCAAGGTCCTCCTAACAGGCCCTCCAAACCCAGGATTCCCGCCTACTCCCGCCAAGCACAGGCTTTGCAATCAGCAGATCTGAGTTTAAGTGCAGCTCTGCCACTTGAACAAGTAATTTCATCCTTTTGAACCCTCAGTTTACTCATCAGTAAAATGGGCTGTGAATGACTCTCTCAAGGGCTCGTGGTGAGGATGAAAGAAGACTATGCACATTCGTGATCTCAGCCCGGGGAGTAAACATTAGCGATTTTTATTATTATTCTTATACTGTTCCAACTCCAACTGCCCCTATTCCTTTTCAACCTATGCTCCAGCCCAGCTGAGTGACTCAATATTCCCCGCACACACCCAGGCTCTTTATCCTGCGTACCTTTGCCTCCACCTGGGATGCCTGCTCAGTCCTCACCTCTCTTTGTCGAGGCCAGTTCAAATGCCCCTTCCTCCACAAGGCCTTGGAAGTAATTTCCTTCCCCTTGGAATTCCCACAGCCCTTTATCTGCCCTTACCACAAGGCATTTATCAAGTTCTTCCTGGAACCACCATCTGGTCTGTGACTCCCCGCCCCCTCCTTTTGAGGGCAGAACCTCATCTTATTCCCCTCAGTGGTCCTGTCACTTCTCAGAACAGGGCCTTACTCAAGAGAAGTACTCAGTAGATATTTAATGAATGGTCAGGGACACACCATACTGTTTTCCTGCCCCCAAATCAGAAGACGCACAGGGATCAAATCTCAGCACCACTTCTTATCAGCTGTGTGACCTAAGGTTTAAGCAACTCACTTAAACTCCTGAAACCTTGGTTTCCTCATCTGTTACAGGAGGACAATAGGACCTGCTGTGCTGACCTCTCAGAATGTTATGGAAATTAAAGGAGAGAAGGCATTTAACGCTTGGTTAAGGCATGTGGCACTTATGCACCTTTCTGGGATTGTTGTTCTAACCAATGATTTTCCCTGAAAGCTTCCTTCCTCTTTGCACAAAAAGATGCCCAAAAGAACCAAAGGCATGACAGGATGTCAAACGAGTTTTGCTTTCTTCCTTATATTTCTGAGTATTCTCTGATTGTTTCTCAAAGACCCTGGGAAAGGGAGACTTCATTGTTTTTAAAAGAAGGATTCATTCCTTTGAGATAAGCATTGCTTTTGCCTCCCATATCAGCATTTAAATGCAATAGGGGACCCTTAGTACCTAGTACAAGCCATTAGCAGACGCAGGCCTGCAGAGCAGGGTCTTCTGACCACGGGGAGGAAGATGCAAGAGAGGGGCCACACCCCAGGTTCACAAAGAGGCAGCTCTGCCAGGGCATGAGCCCCTGCTCTGCACACAGCCCCACCTGGGCAGGAACCCACGTGGGTGAGCCCCACCTTGGCCTAGGGGGGCTTAGGAAATGTGGCTTTGGCTACAGGTGAATGCCCTAGGACACTGGGAGGGGAAACATGAGAGCTGAAGGGAGACCTGAAACTTCAGAACGCCTAAGGAGTCCCCGTGGGCCCCAGGCTGAGGAATTCAAGTCTCATCCCACCAGAGTCTTGAAGCCAAGAGAGTCCAGGAAAAGCAATAAGCAATGTGGTGGCCAAGCCCGCCCCCTGCTGGCTACATCTGGAGTGGCAGTGCCAGCTGCACAGGGCAGCATCCCTAGGCACACACCCCTGCACCTGGGGCCTAGTCAGGCTCAGGTGTCCAGAGGCAGGTAGAGACCTGGCAGGGCTCTTGTAGAACTGAGAAGCCCAAGGTCTCATGTCCCAGGTATCATCTTTGCTGGGTGAGGCATCTCTTGGCCCAACCTCCCTGAGCCCAGCCATAAGGAAATGCAAGACAGAAGGGAGTGGAGGGAGGAAGACAGAATTGGTGGGTCATGAGGGCAGGATATGAAGGGGAGAGGAGGGTACACCACACTCCTGCCTCTGTCTCACTCCTCCCAGGCCCGCCTGGGCCTCCTGGGCGGCCAGAGAAGCCACGGCTGCTACCACTGCCCGGATTTCCACTCCCGCCCCCAGGTATTGATTTCCTGCATCATTCATTTGCCAGCCTTGGCTGCTGTGATTAGCTCCCTCCATTCTCCCTATGGAGCCCCCCACCCGCCCCTCCATGTTCCAGCAAAGCAGAGCTAATACCAGGCTTTAAATGAGGCTTTGCCACCCGGCCCCAGCAGTTCCCAGCCAAGCCTGGCCAATTACAAGTGGGCCCTTAGCATGTCCCCAGCCTGCCCCCTCATGGGTGCTTTCCTCACTAATAAAATCTTCTCTCACCACCCCCACCACCATCCCCAGAACCTCACCCAGCCAGGAAATAGATTCCCAGCCTGTAGTGTAGGATGGACATCATGCAGAGCTTGACCCTAAGGGGGGGTCTCTCTGGCCTGACACCAGGCCTGGGAGCCCTCAGGCAGGCTCCGGGGCCAACATCAGAGAGGAAAGGGGTGGCAAAGAAAACCAAACAGCTTAGATTTGAGGACACAAGGCCTTCTCTCTCCCTCATGCAGTTTCTGTCACTGAGAAGAAATGTGGGACAGCGGCATAGACCTTCTTGAGGACATTTTGAAAACCCTAAGCCTTCTGTTAGCCCTTAGGGGACCAGTTTTCTGATGCGATGTCTTCTCCAGGGGGAGAATCAGATGTGGACAGGCAGTTTTGAGACACGGGGTGACAACTCTAGGGAAAATCCCAAGAGTGCCCACACCTAGATCAACACCCAGAAGACGGCTCTGGGAGACACACTTCCTGAAATTCCTTCTCCGCACCCCTCAGAGGAGGGGAAAAAAAAACCTGACTTGGTGATAATTCTGTAAGCTATGTTGCTCTTGTCAAATTTTCCAACATCTGTCTTCATGTTCCCATAAAAATTAGCATAGGATAGTAGTTTCTGATGACACCTTTGGTGAAATATTTTGACTTCCACCAGTAAGTTGCAAACAACCTGTCTTAAGGATAATGTCAATTCCCACTCCTGCATATTAAATAATCCAGGGGTTTGTTGTGTTTTTGTAAGGGAGAAGGATCCCTTCGACCTGCCCCTAGCTGGAAATCCATGGCCATGGGAGGAGTGGAGGAAACCAGGAGGAAGGCTGGGTTGTTCTCTGATGCTGTCCTCACACAGGATACGCCCCCTCCTTCACCTGGCTACTGCCTGTGCCCCAGAGATAGGCCTCTGGGGCCAGCCACCCCCCTGGCCTGCCAGAAAGCAGATTACAGGATCCCCCAGGAGTACAACAAACTGGACCAGGAGATTCGGAGGCGGGGAGGAACCAGCTCCAAATAGACCATCTGGTCTAGTACTCGGCTGCTGTGACATCTGTGCCTCAGAGAAGAGTGAAGCCACCTGGCCAGACTAAGCGTGCTTCCCCAGTCCGACTGCAGACAGGGCAGCTCAGAGCCGGCAAGAGGAACCTCAGCAGGAAACCGGGCACCTGCCTCCCACCGGCCTCAGCAGAGACTCAGCAGAGGCTCAGGCCAGATTCTGCTGGGTTTGCTCTCTACATCCTGCTCTTCTTCGCTCTCTTCAAATCAGCTTCCATGGTAATCTACGCTTCCCTCAGCCACATAGGCCTGGGGGCAGAGGGGAAGGGGCTAAGGTTCCCTGTCCAGGGCACACTTTTTTCTTTTGTGTCTGGAGTCTAACCTGCCTCTCTCCTCACTGCCAAAACAGCACTAGGCTTCCAGCCTCTTCTCTTTTCTCCTCTCTGAGGTTCCCTACGGCCACCAGTCTAAGACTTTGTGACTCTTGCTAAGCAGAGCCCCCAAAGAATGCTCAACGACCCTTCTGCAAACCATCCTAGACAGAGTTCTTGGAAAGAAAGAATTTCAAGAAGGATTTCCTCAAACTTCCCCAATGATGGCCCTTCCTTTGTGCAACAGATATTTGCTGAGCTCCTGTTGTGTGCCAGGCGCCATGCTGGGTGCTGGCATACAATGATGGACATGAGTGACCATTTCCTCACCCCTACACAGGACTCTTTCTCAAGCTGCTTCATCTGCTTGGGGCATAGAGGAAAAGTGAACGGCAGAAAATCAGCTCTCTATACTACTTGTTACCCCAGACCCAGCCCTACAAGCGTTCTCCCTTCTGCTGTATCTGGCCAAAGCTACCCTCCTCCTCCTCACAATAGATCTTCCTCTCTCTCTACCCACCTCAATGAAGACTTTCAACTCAGCAATTCCCCTGAGGCTCCAGTCTTCCCTGGAACCACACTTTCCAAGGGCACGTGGAAAGGTCACCCAAGAGTCTGGGGTTGGCCAGTGCACACGACCCACCTTGACTTGCTCTGAGTGAGAGCAGCTTGGACCCAAGCATATTAAGGAGGGGAGACAATACCAAGAAAAGGGGACAGATAAGCCACTGACTAAATTCTGGCCTCAAAGTACTCTGAAATCCGGGTCTGCAGAGACCACTGCGTCTCTTCTCCACTCCCTGCCCTCATCGCTGGGGTTTCCAGGCTAGGCTCAAAGGAGCTTCCTCAAGATAGGCTCTGTGCAGCCCTGGAGAAGTTTGGAAAGGGTGGAGGGGATGGAGAAGAGGGATGGCCAGGAAATGGGTTTGCCAGATCTACCCAAGGGCACTCCGAGGGAGGATAGGGTGGGAGTGCAGCAGCAAACAGGAGGTCTCTCCATCACTCTCCAGAGCCCCTGAAGTGTGGTGAGAAAGAGGTAAAGGTCTCAGCGATGTCCCTCTTTAGGCCACCACTTAAGGAGACATTGAGGCTATAGGGAAACCTTGGGGAGAAAGAAGAAAGAGGACACACACACACACACACACACACACACACACACACACAAAACCCCAGTGTCTTCTCCTGCCCTGGAAAGGCTGAGGCCTCTGGGACCCGTTCAGTGACCTCTTCCCCACAACCCAGCCTCTCAGTCCTTGCTACATTCTTCCTCCTTCTTTCCTTTTCTGGCCTATGTAAAAGGCCAGGCAATAAGAGACACACAAACTAATTAAGAAGCAGAGTTTGGCCAGATGCCTGAGCCAACCTCCCCAGGGAATTAAGCCTGACAGGTAGCTGTATAGGGCCAGGAGCTTGTCACCTCCCAGAAACGCCTCAGGACACCCCTCCCTCTTGTGAGGCACCCCCAGAAGGAAGCATTTAGCATCTGCACCTGAGGCTGGCAGCCAGAGGTGGGGTGGGGGACAATGCCTCTGACCCCCACCAACAGAACAGGTCAAAATCTCTTCCCTGATGAAAGGTGAATAATGAGACCCTTGACCCCTGCGAAAGAAAAAGAATCTTCCCCACTTCAGCTCCACATCATTAAAAAGTGGCCTACACAGACGCCCTGTAGTCAAGGGAAGGCAAAGTCAGGGCGACTGGCCCTGAGACTGACTTTTTGTGCTGTGGGGTCAGGGCATTGCCGGCTGCTAGAACTCGGAGGGAGGGTCCTTGAGAGGGCTGATGCCTGCTCTCCTGACCTTTCCCAGGGAAAACCCACGGGAAAGAAGGGAGAAGGGGTGACCAGAGTCCCTTTGGTGCCTGAAAGTGAGGTGTAGGGACGCGGGAGCAAAGCTGCGGGGCAGGAGGCAGAGTTTGGACACGTAGCCGGGGGTGCGTGCTGTGTTTCCTGAGGACGGTGGCTGAATGTGTCTGCGTGTGCACACAGGGAGAAGGAACGTGGGGCTGAGGTTTTGTAGCTGGGAACCGGGGACAGGAAGAACTGGCTCAGGAGAGGTCCGAAAAGGGATGCTGGCGGGGTTTTAGGCGCCGGATCCAGGGGATGCTGGCATCCGCTCCAGCTGTCAAGAAGCGAGTAAAAGAAGCGAAGCCGCAGAGGGAGCCGGGAAGGTGAGCCCCGGCTCCGCGGCGGTGCCGGCAGCCAGCTCGTCCTCAAGCCGCGCGCAATTCCGGGTTGCGCATCGCTCAGCTTCCACTCCGGAGGCCGAGCCGGAGTAGAACCAGGTTTCGGTGCAAGTCGCTGCCCCAGCCCCCGGGATGGAGTCTGTCAGTCTCCGGAGCCTACTAGGTTTCAGGATTCGTAGCCACTGCCGCCCCTGACAGGGTTTAAGAAAGTGGGTACCTCCCCCCTGGCATCATCGGCTTCACGCCAGACCCTACAACCCGTCTGCGTGCTCCGAAGCAGCTAGCTCGATCTCCTTGCGCCCTGGAAAAGGGCGGAGAACCAGGCATCCGCTCCAGAGTGCGAGCCCGGGTCCCCACCAAACCCCGGCAGCGCGCACTTTGCGCTTCTTGCAAAGTTTCCGCGCGGTTCTAAGCCGGCGTGGAGCCGGACACGGGCTCTTACCGTAGACTCCTTGTCCTCGGCAGTGGAAGGGGATGAGCGCCAGAAGTAGAAGGCAGGTCACCTCCATCTTCACGGCCGGTGCTTCATCCCCGCGAGGCGGCGCAGCCCAAAAGGCGGCGGGGGGCGCATCCGCCGGGGCCCCGCAATGCCCCCTGCGTTTCCCCCTTCCCCGAGAGGCGACGGAGTGGGCGGCAGCGGCGACGGAGACCCGCAGACTGAGGAGGAGGAGGTGGTGGCGGCGGCGGCGGCGGCGGCGGCGGCGACCCGGGTTTCTCCTCCGGCGCCGCTGCCCGTGTGGGGACGCAGGGGGCGCTGGCCCGGCCCTGGGTGCCTCCGCGCGCCGGACGCAGCAGCCAGCGCCCCGGCCCGAGGAACCCGGCTGCGGAGCCGCCCTGAGACCCCAGGGCTCTCCGCTCGGAATACTGGGCGCCAGGGACCCCTCTGCGTCGGCGGTGGTGCTTCAATCCAACAGGCCACCGACGACTGATAAACTTGTTTCCCGGCCCAGAGGACGCCCCTCCTCGGAGCGGAGCGGGAGCGGGTGCGGGGAGGCCCCAGCTCCTCTCTGGTTAATCCGCTGTCTCCAGGCCTGCGGCGAGTGCAAGGGAGACGGGCTGGGCGCCCTCCCGGAGGCGAAGCAGCCCTCCTGAGCTGGAGAGCAGCGCGGGCTGAGCTCCGCCGAGGGGTGAGAGCCACGGGGCCCCGGGCCCGCGAAGTTAACCCAGCCACCGAGAAACCCCGGGGAGGAATTGCGCCCGAGCGCCCCGCGGGAATCAGGAGAGCAATTCCAGCCAAAAGAGACCCCGAAAAGCGGGGAAAAGAGGAAAGTTTGAGACGTTTGAATAATATTCGCGCTGTCGCCGAGGCCGGGGCTGCAGCGCGGACGCCGCTGGCGGCTTCCGCTAGCCGCGCTCGGCTCGCGCCGTCTGGCCGCCGAGGTGGCGCTCCCGGGCGCGGTGCTCTCCCGAGCGCCGGGCTGCGTCGCGCCCCAAGTTGATCTTCCCCGCCCCCGCCCGGCGGCCTCGGCCGGCGGGGGCCCCCAGCGGGCGGGGCCGGGCCGGGATCCCGGGCGCGGCGGCCGCTGGGCTCCGGCTCGCGGAAGCGCTCCAATCGCTCCGCAACTTGGGCTTCGCTGTGCTGCTTTCCCCCCACCCTCCGCGCTTTTCATTCCACGCTCCCCCCGCCTCCCTCCCTCTCTCCTCCCTCCTCGCGTCTCCGCGTTCGGTCTCTCGCTCTCCCACCCTTTGTCGCTCGCTCTCCTGTTTGATTCCCCTCCAGTTAAAAAAAAGGAGCCAATTAAAGGCAGCCCAGCTCGCCCGGCCCAGCCTCTGTCCAATTTCCTCGCCTCCCCCAGGACCAATTAGAGAAAACAAAACAGGGCTAGGGGAAACAGACTGCGCTCTCTCTCTCTCTCTCTTTCTCTCTCTCTCTCTCTCTCTCTCTCCCTCCCTCCCTCCCTCCCTCCCTCCTTCTCTCTCCGCCCCCCCCCCACTCCCCGGCAGGAAAATGTCAGAAAGCAGAAATGGATCCATCTATCCCGAGGACAGTGGCCGAGGGACGTGGGTTTCGGCACCGGCTCAGCAGCCGCGCGCTCGAACACTCGCTCTCTGCCCGCCCTTGCACACCCAGACCGGCTGCCTGAGCCGGGTGCACTGATCCCAGTGCGCTCGCAGGGCAAGCACGGCCTCTCGCCCTGGGGACCCAAACCTGCCGGGCACTGCACACTTTGTAAATGTTTTGCACTTTTGGGAGCGGGACTGAAGCAGGGGTCGGAGGCAAGGGCAGGGGCGCCCGCGGTTCCTGAGGTCCAGCAGGCGCGCGAGCCGGCCACCTGCTGTCCGTCTGCAGGGATGTGTGCTCCGCTCCCGCGTCCCTCCGCCCCCGGCCGAGCCCCCGCCTCTTCCCAGGCCGCCTCGGCCTCTCCCCGCGTAGGGCGTGGAGCCACCGTTTAGTAGCTCGCCGAGCTGGGGGCTCAGAGGGCGTGCTTAGAGCTCCTGCCCTTGCCTCGGCCCACAGGTTGCCAACAGGTTTATCCAAAGGACTCCTCTGCCGGAGCTCCGCAGGCCATCCCCCATGCTCCCCAGCTCGCCCCTCTCGCCATCCAGCCTCCCCTCGGGGCCTCAGGCGCCCCCAAGCGCCCCAGGGATGCACTCCCTTCCGTCAGCCGAGCCCCGGGCCCGCTCCAGTTGCTGGGGTCCGGCACTCCGAGACTCCTCTACCTCAACCGGGCCCTCCCGGAGCTGGGGTGGGGATAGCTCCTCCCAAACGCCGGCCGGGAGGGGTGTAGATTGGAAAGCAAGGCCGGCGGCCTCCCCCGCGCCTCTCATCGTGTCCCCCTATCCGGGTGCTGCTAATCTCACCTACTCCACCTGTCGCCGTTATTTATCTTGGCGTGTGCGCAGGGATTGTGTTAGGGCGACCCGTGGGAGCGCAGACAACCGCAGCAGCTAGCAAGCGGTGAGATTACAACCCTCCTCCCCCGACCCCGGGAGCTGTACAGTATCTAGGCTGTGATGCTGGTTCCACGATTCTGCATTTGTGAAAACTCAAAGAACTGTACACCAAAAAAAGGATTTTTCCGTATGTAAATTAAAAATAAATAATAATAATAATAATAACGACCCTTTCCCCAGGCCCATTTCCTGCTGGGTCCCTCCTCTCCTGACTGTCCAGGGGCCGACACCCACAGGGGTAAGTGCTCCCAACTGCTGGGGCAGGAGTCAGAGGTGTCGGGAGAAATTCAAGGCAGCATGGGGGGGGGGGGTGCCATCAGCTGAAACCTAAGCTTCCTTTCTGTCCATCGCAGGTAGTCTGAGAACATCTGAAGAATGAATATCCAGCCCACCTGAACTTAATTGAGCCTCCTTCATCCGGTCCTCCCTTTCCTCTCCTTCCTTTCCTGTGGGTCCAAGGCTGAATAAGGGGATCCCCATCCAACTTAGCACTGGGCACTCAGCAGATGTCAACTGAAGGTTTGTTAAATGAATGAATAAGTGATTCCCATCATAGGCCAGATATCACAGAGCCTGGATACCCTCAATGCAGCCATACTTTCTACTCCCCACCCTCCAACTATTACCCCAAAGAGAAAAACCATTTTCTGCCCCACAGAGGTACAGAGCTATCTGGCTTCTTCCCACCCACCTCCCACACCCAGTCTGGAAAGAAAGTGGCACTAACTGAGGGTGTGATTACAGTAGCTTCTTTTATTGTCATCTTCCCACTATTTGAAAATTCCTAGAAAATCTCACCTCTTCCAGGAAGCTTTCAGGGAGTGATCACAGTGATTGCCACCCTCCTTGGCTTTGCCCATTCTGAGTTAAGTGAGCACTGATCCATGTCATGGGAAACTGCCTTCCTGTTTCCCAATTAGCTACTCTAGCCCCAAACAGCAGTTAATTGCTCTTCTTTAGCTTTGGGGTGCATTACTGAGTGGGGGGAGAACAGAGAACCTCACCGATTCAGCTGACATTCTCTTGCGTTTGTCATCTCAAAACACCTACACTGGCCTAGAGGAGAAAGAAAACTCCTGATGGGGAGGGATGGGGGATGGGGGTAGCTGAGGACCGAATTGGAGCCAAGCTGGGATTGAGCATTTGCTGTAGCAAATCCACTTGTGAATACCCGACAGCTAATTGTATGCAGTGTAAATACCTTGACAGCCTGTTTGCTGTGCCTGTAAATTCAGTCATCTCAACCCCCAAGTGTGCCCCGCCTGCTGCCTCTGCCAGAACCCTGTCTGGCAATGGGGAGAAGGAAAAGAGCACTAGGCTTGGGAGCCATCAGTCCTGCCTGCCAGTTCTTAGCTCTCTAGGCCTCAGTTTCCCCAGCTGTAAAGTGAATAGGACCCCAGTCAGAGTGGTTGAGAGACGTGAGTAATAATAGCTGACGCCACATGTCAGGCACTGTTCTAAGCCCTTCATGTAGATTAAATATTTAATCCTCATTACAGCTACGTGAGATAAGGCTGTTACTCTCATAAAATAACAGAAAGATTTAGTGCCTCGTGCAGCTGCTAAAAGCCGGACTGGGCTTTGACCTAGGTAGTATGGCTCTGTGGTCTTGCTCTTTCCCACCGTTCTATAGTGAAGAGACGAAAGGACCTATGTGCCTAGTATTTTCACAAGAAGTGTTTCCTGGTCTCTTCAAACAGAGAACAATTTTCTGGGCCCCAATTTTGGCTGTTGGGGGGAGGCAGATGGCAGAGGGCTAGAACACTGGACCTGAGGCCAACTGAGGCCTGGAGCCTGGAGACTCGGTGGTCAGTACCCAACTGCCAATTTTTGGATTCCATCCAATATGCTCTAAGAAAAATCCAGTTCCTTTCCCCCAGACAAAGCCCAGCCCTTGGGCTCCAGGTCTCAGGAACTAGTTGCTGATTAAGTGGGGGTATGAAAGGCCAGGAAAGAAGGAGCCCCAGCCCTTGACCCAGCAAGGCAGCTGTGGGCTTTTGTTGTCAGAGCATTTTACTAGAAAGCTCCCCCATCTCTTCTGCTTCTCACTCACTCACCTCTGACAAGTCAGAACCCGGAAGAGGAGAGGGAAAAAGAGAGGAAGTCTTTGCAAGGATGGCGCCTCACCTTGCGAGGGAAATTGTCTCTGAAAATCATACAGTGGCAGGTATCGATTTAATCTCAGGGCAAGACACTTTCTGGACAGGTGGGGGAAGGCTGGCTGGGAGGGGATGAGCAACAGGGAGAGTTACGACCCTGATGAAAGACTGGTTTATTAATTCGGGCTCTAACAAATAGCCAATTAATGGTTCCAGCTGCTAATTAGTTAGCAGTTAACTCCGGTTATAAATCGTGCTGCTCAAGACTAGTAATAATGCAATCCCGCGATGGCACCTTCGGAGGGGAGGGGCCTCACAGACCTCTGGGGCCCCGGGTCTGCAGCCCCTCCACTCCCTCCTCACCCATACCCCCAGCAGGCCCTCTGCTAGTGCAATGCAGGCTTCATGGGAGCAGGAACCCCGTCTGTATATCCACCATTCATTCATTTAACAAATGTTTAAGGGGCTCCTACTACGTGCCAAGCACTACTTAGACACTGCAGATTCAATGTGAACAAAACAGACAAGAACCCTGGTCCTCATGGTGGTTACATTCTAGTGAAGAGACAGACAATAGACTATGTAAATAAGGAAAATAAATAGTATTTACATGGTAAGGAAAATACTAAAGCGAGGAGGAGGAAAAGTGAGGACTGAAATATTAGTTTAGCGAGGGTGTCCAGAGAAGATCCCACTGGCAATTGAATCTTGACCTTAAAAAGAAGAGGGATCAGACAGTGTCAGTATCTGGGGAAGAGCATGGCAGGGAGCAGGGCAGCAAGTGTGAAGTAGGTGAAGCGAGAGTAGTGGTAGCTGAGGTCAGAGGTTAAGGGGGCAGCTCATTTGGGTCCTGGGGTCATTGCGGGATGTTGAGTTTTAGTGGGAGTAAAATAGGAGCTATGGCAGGGTTTGAACAGTGGAGGGATAGGATCTGACTATAATTTAACAAGCTCACCCTGGCTCTGTGTGAGGAATTAATTGAAGAGGGTGCTATGGTATCCCTAGCACGTGGCATTTAGTGGGTGCTCAATAAATGCTTATCATATGGATTGATGAAAGAATACTGATGGGGCTAGATTATAGGATTAGGAACCATGCTCACCTTGAAAGGCCAATCTTTTTGGATTCTCTTGTAAATTATTGTAGAAACATCACCAAGCATACCCTCGCCTTTGAACTTTCCAAGGAACTCCACACCCACTATGCTACTTGGTCCTTAAAATGTCCCTGTGAGGTAAATTAAGACAGGTGGCCCCATCCATTTTACAGATGTGAAAACTGAGGCCAAGAGACATTCACTGACTGGCTTCACAGTGAGTTACTGAAAATACCAGTCCTAGAATGATAGGGGTGGAGGATACAAAACAGACAGGAGATCCTCCCTGCTTTCTGGCCAGTATGTCACAATCGTGCCCGCCTCACTGTGTGATCTTTCCTCTCTGGGCTCCAGATTCTCATTTCCACAACTAGCAGATGTGCCTAGAATGGTTCTAAGATTGCTTCTAGCCCAAACTCCAGAGCCTTGCCAGCTATGTCTGAGGCCTGTTATCTGGATGCCACCATTTCCCAAGTGAGGGTCACCTGGGCTGTCCCAAGCTCCCTTTGTCCACACTAATGTTAGAACAGGGAAGGTTTTGTTTAACTTTTTTGAGCTGATGGTTCAGTGGATCAAAAGTAATTTGGTTTTAACACCAGATTGTAAATACGTGGTCTTCCCACTCTGAGCACGTATAAGAAGCACTAGTTTTTACATAGCTCTGCTTCCCTACAGGCGGGGGGCCGGGTCTGGGAAAGGGTGAATGGGCTGGAAAACTCAGATTCTCTTGACTGTTAATACAACAAATATTTATTGAGCCAGCCGTTTGCCTACATCATACTGGGCACCCTGCTGGAGACGTCCAACAAGTGAAGACACAGCACTGCCCTCAGGGTCCCCAGTCTGAGGAGAGACACAGTTTCAAAGAACCCCAGTCTGAGTAGGGTTACACAGCCCCTACCCTGAGGACCCCCAACTGGAGTGGGGAGAATGCTATTTTAGGGTTATAGGTCCTGGTATAAAAATGGAGTGGGGATATAGATCTAGGAGCAGATACCCTGTAACAATAATGAAGTGTTCACTACATGGGTGAGGACTAAGGGGATAGGGAATAACGTGGCCTGTTACTCTGACTTCTGGGCTCTTACTGCAAGATGGTTTCCTAGCCTTTAAGCCTTGTTGCCTACAGCCTTCCAAGTTTCTACCAAGTCCGAGGGAAGCAGCCTGGTGTTTTATTTGGGGATTTTCTCCTACTGCAAATATCTCTCTGGGCTCCTGGGAACCAGGCCTGTTTGAAGATGAGATGGTGAAGCTGGCATGCAGCAGTCAGCACCCATAGGGAGGAGAACCCACTCTCTCTGAACACCACAGCGAGAAGCACCATTCTCACCTCACGCCACTGGCCTTCCTGGGGAGATACATCTGGCTAAGGGGACTGCAGAGCCGCTAGAGAGCTGAAGGCCCCACCTGTTACTCCAGTCTCTTGGATGTCACCCCCACCCCAGGCTTAGAGTGGCATCTGTGCCATGTGCTCTGTTTCCATGTGTGCTGTGAGCTCACAGGCAGGGTAGGTGTCTTACAGCACCCAGCACAGGGTCGGGTACTTGGTAGCCATTCAACGTCTGCTCGTTATAATGAATTGAGTTGGATTAACCTGACTAACTCAAACAAAAGTCAGTTTTGGGCAAAACCTGAATTATCAGGATAAGGAAGAACCAAATTATGCAGACAATATGTGGATTAGGGACAAATAGAAATAATAAATAGACAAGAAGACATGTTTGCACTACGTACAGGCTGAAGGGAAGCAAATTCCCAGGGAAGGGAAGTAGACAAGTGAGGAGGAGAATATTCTGGGGAAATCCTGTGTAAACAGGTGGCAGGGAAAGTGCCCCCCACTGCTGCCTCATTCTGGGATGCCTTCTAGGAGGGGACGTCCGGGTCAGGTGTGTTTACTGGAGGTGTGGGGGTTATGCCAGGCTGAGGATGGCTCTGTCCTCTTGCATCTGCCCCCAAGGGCCCCAGCAACCCCGTGGAAGGTTTCAAGTTTCGCTGAGCTGGTCTCCCTCACTTTCTCTAGGGCAGCTCTTCAGAAGCAGGATCAAATGTTCTCCAGCTTGAAAGGACAGGCTGGGGTGTGAGGAGAAAGGAGGAAAGGGGAGGAGCGGGGTGAAGCTGAGGTCATGGCAGGGGAGGGATGAGACTGGACCCAAGGACAGCGCTAGTGATTCTTGCTCCGTTTCTGTTTAACCTCCTCAGCAAATTCTTTTCCCTTTAGCCATCACCTCTTTTTGATTCACGCAAAGTGTTGGGGAGAGAAATCTGGAGTGGAATAATCCTGCGCGCGCGCGCACACACACACACACACACACACACACACACACACACACACCACCCGCTGTGTGGCATAAACTCCAGGGGGCGCCATCCACATAGAATAAGCCAGGAATGGTGCCCACATCCCACCCTCGGAGTGCAATGTGGTGACCCTGCTGAGCTTCCTCTGCTGTGACCAGACCCCTCCTCTACACATACACACACACACACACACACACACACACACACACACACACACACACACGCTGGTGTTATCCTACCCTGTACCTCATTTCCCCTGCTCCTTCTCTTCCCAACCCACTCCTCAGCCCTGCTCTGGCCTCCTGCTCCCCTCTGGCCCTTCATTCTCTCGGTTTGCGTGGCCTAGAACCCGCACCCCTCCAAGCACCGCAGATTTCTGGGGGGAGGGAGGGGTCCCGGAGTCTACCTCTAAGGCTTGTCGTTCCCCACAGACTGAGAATTGTGTGTGGGGGGCTCACTGCCTTTTGATTAACTCAGTTCATTAGCTGGCTCACCTCAGGGATCCTCCATGCCCACAGTCCTGGGTGCCTTCAGGTGTGGAAGGCGGGATTCTCCCACTCAGCCCAGTGAGAAAGGTCTAGTGCTACCTCTCATCTTTTCCATCCCCTAACCCAGGGTTGATCTGAAAGAATGTGTGTACCATAAAATAACCATAAAATGCCCAGCCTAAAGGTCACTTGCCCTCACGACCACCCTACGAGGGAAGTAGCTTTTTATCCTTTTAGAGCTGGGGGAACTGAGGAACAGAGAGGTTCAGTCATTCCCCCAAGGTCACACAGCTAGCAAGTGGCAAAGCTGGTGTTCAAATCAGAGTCTGACTCCAGAACCTATAGAGTCTATAATCTCCACAGCTACTTAGTGCTGCCTGTCACGTGGAAGAGGGGCCAAAAGCTGACATCCTAGTAGCTTTTTAAGATTAAACAAAGTAAAATTTAAAACTTAGATTCTCAGTCACAGTAGCCACATTTTGAGTGCTCAATAATCACACATGCCAGCGGCTACTGTATCGGACAATGCAGATATCGAACATCCCGTCATGAGAGGAGTTTGATTGACAGCAGTGTTCAGGAGTCCTTAATTTTAATCCCAGCTCTATTGCTTACTAGCTGAGCAACTGTGGGCAAGTTACTTAACCTCTCTGTATCTCAGTTTCCTCATCCATAACATGCTGATAAGAATAGTGCCAACCCCATAGGGCTGTTAGGGGGATTAAGTGAGGACATGCATATAAAGTGCTCTGTGCAGTGCCTAACTCATAGTAACTGTGCTATATTGTTAGTTGTATTATTAGGAAACATAGTCTAGTCCTTCATTTAACTAAGGAGGTAGCTAAGGACCAGAGAAACTAAAGAGCTGGCTCAAAGCCACACAGCAAATTAAATGCTAAAGCTAGGGTTTCTAATTCTTTTCAATCCATTGCATGGCTTAATGACACCACTATGGTTGATGAAGAACTTTCACATTTGACCCTCCCCAAAATGTTGGGAGGTCATTAAATGAGGTTTTGCCAACCCCATTTTTCAGATTAAGAAGGTGAGGCACAGAGAGGATGAAAGCAATAGACCTGGGATTAAAATTTGGGCCATGTTGCTCTTTGGGCCATGTTGTTCACTGTTCAGTGAGTTTCCTCTGCTCCATTCTCCACTCTCTCTACAAATTAGTGTGTGTGTTTGTGTAGGAGTGTTTATGTGTATGTGTTCTTCATTTGTTCACCATGCAGAGCTCAGGGGCCTGAGCTATAGATAGGATATAAATTATATAAATAATATTAATATTCTCTCAATTACATAAAAAGCTGTACGTAGAATAAAGATGAGAAGGACAGATAATACCATTTTAATGATTATCGTGGGCGATGGGATTATGGATGATTTGCATTTCTGTCTTTATGTGTTTCTATTTTTCCCCAATTTTCTGCAAGCAGTATTATTTTTACAATCAGAAATAAATAAATGTGATTTTTCAAATACGTTTTTTAAAAACTAAACTTCCTCCAGTGTTTCCCCTGTGGCATCCTTGACCCTCCAAGCAGCCGAGAGGCCTGACCTTGGGTTTGGCTTTGCCTGGCCAGGCCTGCTAGCAGACAGGGGCCTGTGTGTGCCTCTCAGCTCAGTCCCCTTCCTACAGAGGCCCTTAGGTCCCTCCACACTGGAGTGGGTTTGAATTTACTCAGCAACATCCACATGCAATAAATGTCATACTGTTTTATTTTTTCAAGTCAAATAAATTCTGATCCCAAGCTTCCACTTGCCAGAGTGCTGAGAAATCAGCCTTAGTTAGGTTTGGTGGGGAGTCTCCAGGACCATGGAAGGATCTGGGACCCAGGAAAAGAGGCCTGAGGGCCTTGTGGTTGCCATGGTAATTGACTTTGGTTGCCTTGGCTCCTGAACCCTGAGTCAGGCCTCAGTCAGTGGCTGCCCTGGACAGGCTCTGAGAGGTCTCCACAGCAGCTCTCTCAGTGACCACGAATGCGTCCCAGAAACTCTCAGGGCTTCAGCACTTATCATCCAGAGCCTCCACAAATGTCCCCATCTGGCACTGCAGGCCTGAGGGACCCAGTCCCCCAAATCTATGTTCCTTCCTGGGCTGGAAGGAATATCTCCATCTCCCTTCTCCCTCCCAGGGCAAGTGACCTCTGCACCCTCCCCTCTGTGCTCACCCAGCCTCTCTGGCCTGGAGCAGGGATTGGTTTTTCCAATAACTCATTAGTGGGGCTTTTGTCAGGATTGAAGAAACAAAAGCCTACACAAGAAAAACTAATTCAGCGTCATTACAGGTTATTTATGAGAGACCACAATGCGGCCTCAGCACTGGGGGAAGTCTGGGGTGGCAGGAAGGCCCTCTGGGTGGGGCGGCTGGGATACCTTGGATCTGCCTGGCACTGGCCAGCAATGCACATGCCCAACACAGACACAGCCTCTTTTCTCCTCCCAGCTCCCCCTGCCAAAGCCAGCCGTGAGTCACCACTGCTCTAGACACTTGATTTAATTCTACCCACTCATCCAGCATTTCATCCATTCATTCATTTATTGATGCATGATTCATTGATACATTCGTTGATTCATTCATTCATTCAAACATGTGCTGAGGGCCTACAATGTGCCAGGCACTAGCTGATGTCAACATTTGTGGAGCATAGACATGAATCAACAATTGCATGCTGGAACAGGCTCATACCAGCTCACAGAGCTACTGTGTTTCTCTGAAAATAAGACCAGGTCTTATACTAAGTTATACTCCAAAAGACACATTAGGGCTTATGTTCAGAGGATGTCATCTTGAAAAATCATGGTAGGGCTTATTTTCTGGTTAGGTCTTATTTTCGGGGAAACACGGTAATTGTACACGTCTCTTCTCGACTGCACCTTCAGTGATGTCACGTTGGTAGCGTTAAGCCAGCCATACAGCAAATGGGGGAGTGGTACAAATCCAGGCCTTTCCCCAGAGAACTGGCTGTTAAACATTTACTAATATACCACTGTACCAGGCCTCGGTGTGTTGGACCACACAAAACTGAACCCCAAGAACTTATAGTGTAAACCATAGAAGGACATTGACCGAATTCACAATGTAACTTTGTCCCACCCCGGTTTGTTAGCCTCAGAGGTACACAGTTGTCTTTGCAACCTAGGAGTAATGAGAACAGAGAATTAAATTCTATTATGCAAGACCTAAGCAGGAGCGATAAAAGATGTGCATTTGAGCTGAGTCGTTCTGTCTTTCAGGTGAGATGTCAACCTGAATGGAGGGTGTTCTGGGTGGGGGGAGCAGTTGGAGCAAAGGTCTAGAGAAAGGGCCAGGCTGAGTGTGTTCACTCCACTTAGAGAAAAATGCCAAGGCAGAGAGTGGCTCCCACCTATTATTACCTACCTCCCCAATCACGCCGTGGAAGTGAACTGCTTTCTGGAGGAAAAAATTGATATTGCGCGAGCTGGATTGTCAGGGAGAGGCTGCTGGTGGAACACTGGGTGCTGAGAAATGAGGACGCCTCTCCTTTTTCCTCCTCTTCCAACCTCCTCATCACCATTCCTTCTCAAGGAAGAGCTTAAGCTAGAGGGAAAATGGCTACAGTGTATGCAAGGGGCAGCCAAGAGGCCGTCTACCCACCCTCAACACCACCACCAGTGTAAGAACCAGAGGACACAGTGGTATATAACCACCACGCTAGCCTTGCCATCACCACTGGCTCCATCATTTGTCCTGTGTGTCTCATGTGAGTTAAGCAGCTCACAGACACATGCACGTGCTTGGCTTGCAGATATCAGGAGAGAGCCCCAAACCAACCCAAATGCTCCAAGTACCCCAGTGACCTCTACCGCACGTAAGAGCGGGCTTCTCAAAGGTTCCATAGCTTGCCCCTCCTTACGCTGGGAGCTAGCTGAGCCTCCCCTAAGTGTGCTCGCCCACAGATGTATACACATATGTGCAGAGGCAAGTCTGCATCCAGGATGCAACACCACTGAATGCCAAACCGTTAGACATGAACTGGGACAGGCTTGGGGGAGGCCATAGTCCATTAGCTCCAACGATCCCTCCCGGGCCTGGTGAGTCAGTGGTCGCCCACATCCTCCCCGCCACCGTGCCGACCTCACCCCATTTGTCTGACAAGGAACTGAGCTTCCCACCACCCCCAGGGAGGGCAGACAGAGCATGACCGTGCATTGCATTTGTAGGACACTCTGCTGTCCTCAAAGTACAGGCCCCTATTCTCTCATTTAATCCTGGGGACCCTGTGAGGTGGGGATTCGTGTCTCCAGTCTGCAGAGGAGGAAACTAAGGCTCTGAGTGACTCACCCAAAGAGAAGCTAGAACCAGAACCAACGTGCTCTGATTCCAACATTCATCCCCCGGGTATTTAAGTCCTAAACATGTTAAACTCTGGAGATTCCAACACGAGCACCCATAATAATGATGATAATGGCCAATAACAATAAAGTCTCTGCTTATGGAGTACAGGTACGGTATTCCCTCAACCTTCACCATAGCCTTTTATGAGGTACTACGTGTACCTCTCAGAAGAGGCCACTCAGCACCATTCCTGTGCTGGAATTCACGGGGACTCCAAGGTCCCTCAAGGTGACCCAGCACCTCAACTCCTCCAGTCATATACTAGGAACATGTTGTTTAAAAACACTCCGGGGGTGAGCAGCATGAGTGTTAGAGTGCGGGCACTACAGGGGCCCTGCGGGCACCTGAGCATCTGTGGGGGCAGCTTTGTCAGTGTCCCCTGGGCCTCGGCTCCTGGCCTCCGCTTTTATTCCCTTCACAGTCCCCCACTGGGAGTTCATCCACCCCATGGCTCCGACCACCACCCCCACTTTGTGACCCACAGACAGCGTGGTGTGAGGTCAGGGGCACTGCCCTGGAGTCAAACTGTCGCTTCTCGGCTGCGTGATCTTGGATAAGATACCTCACCTGTCTCTGCCCAGTTTCTTTGTAAAACAAGGCTAGTAATTGTAACGATAACCAATTCTTCCAGAGTGCTCACTTTGTGAGAAGCACTAGTCTAAACCCAATATGTGTATTAAATCGTTTAATCTTCGCCATGTCCCCACGCGGCTGGCTCTCAGCACAGCGCCTAGCGTGGTGTGTACACTTAGTAACTGTTAGCTGTTGTTAGCTCCATCTTCAGCCTGGAGCTCCATGAGGCTGCCTACCTCTCTGCTTAAAACTTTCAACCTCATTCCTCCTCTGTGTTTCTTATCTCAGTGAAAGGTTCACTACTTGCCCCATCACCCAGGCAGACACCTGGGACCCTAAGCTCTTCCTTTCCTCTTAAAACCCACATCCGAGAGCTGCAGATTCTACCTCCTTCATATCTCTCATATCCATCCCCTTCATCCATTTCCTCTTTCCATCACCATAGCTTCAGTGACATCCTACTCATTTCTCACTTGGATTATGCAAAGGCCTCCGATAGCTCCCTGCAACCTGTCCTCCTGCTCTGTCAGAGATTTATGAATTACAAATCCACTGAAAATCCCTCCATGGCTCTCCTCAGCCTCCAAGATCAAGTTCAGGATCTTCAGCTTAGCACACAGTCTCTGCGGGATCTGGGCCCTGCCTTCCTCCCTTCCTCTGCCCCCTCCCCGCCCCCCCCCACACACACTGCAATACAGCCACGTTAGTCATGGCCATTCATTCGTCTGGCCCTTAATACGTGAAGTTCTCACGGTCTGGAGGGTCCTGCCCATCCCCCTCTGTCTCACCAGTTCCCCCCTCCCTCACGACTCAGCTCAGGCAACTCTCTTCCCAGTCTTCCTGGATCCCCACTAGTGCTCCTCCTCCAATCTTCTGGAGTAATCCCCTTAGCCCCTTGAAATTATAATGACATTATCCATGTTTTCTCCCACCAAACAGATGTTGCCTGGAGACAAATGATTAAAAGCGGTCACTGAAATCAGATGGCCCCATGTCCATCATCTACTCATTAATTTCAGCTCTACCATTTACTAGCTGTGTGATCTTGGGCAAGTTACTTGACCTCTCTGAATCTCAGTTTCCTTTCTGAGGCTTTTCCAGTATGAGGCTAATGATAGTATCTACCACATAAAGTAGTTGTGAGACCGAGATATATATATATATATGGCAGGAAAATATGTTTAGCACAGCGGTCAGCAGAAACCAAATGCCCAATAACTATTAGCTGTTATCTAATAATAAGATTCTGTCTTATTCATTTGTATCACTGTTGCCTAAAATAGGTCCAGCCATGTGGCAGATACTCAATTAATGTTTGTTGAACTGAATCAAAGTGAAATAACCTGGAGCCAATTTCCAATTCAATCAAGGTTTCTAGCTGCAAGCAACAGAAACTACTGACTACTTTATGTAGAGGAGGAATTTACAAAGGATATTGAGTGGCTCATGAAATCTCTGGGAGGACCAGAGGACATGGCTTGGAGACCACATATCCAGTCACAGAGTCCAAATGACACCCTAGACCTGCTGCAGTAGATGCCTTTCTACCCCTATGACTTGGCACAGATCCCACAACTTGTACTAATGACACTGGGCACCAAACTCTAGAGAGAGTGCCTGACATTTGCAGGGCCCAGGGAAAGTGCAAATGGAGGCCCATATACTATGTATCAAAGCATTTTAAAGTTATAAATCTAACAATCTATTAAATGAAATATATTCAAATCTGTTCCAGTTACTATGGCTGCATAACAAGCTATGCCAAAACTTAGTGGTATAAAACAAATTTATTATGCTCATAAATTCTGTGGATCAGGAATTCAGATCCTGAATGGCTTGTCTCTGCCCCATAATGTCTGAAGATTCGGCTGGAATATTCGTAGGCTGAGGACTGAAATCATCTGCAGGTTTGTTCACCCACATGTCTGGTACCGTGTTTCCCTGAAAATAAGACCAGGTCTTATATTAAGGTTTGGTCCAAAAGACGCACTAAGGCTTATGTTCAGGGGATGTCATCCTGAAAAAATCATACTAGGGCTTATTTTCCGGTTAGGTTTTATTTTCAGGGAAACACAGTAGTTGGCTGGGTCCTCAGTTTCTCCCCACTCAGGCCTCTCTATGTATCTCTCCATGTGGGCTAGTTTGAACTTCCTCACAGAATGGTAGATGGGTCCCAAGGGCAAGTGTTCTAAGAAAGAGACATCCCGAGAGCTGTATTGCGTTTTATGATCTGGCATCCTAAGTCACGTGGTATCACTTCTGCCACATTCTATTCATCAAAGCAGTCACAAAGTTCTGCCCAGGTTCAAGGGGAGGGAAAATAGACTCTTCCTCTTGGTGGGAATCTGATAGAGTAAATGGGACAAGATATACTGCTGTTAGCATTTCTGGAAAATACAAGCTTCCACATATTCTCTCACCTTCACAAATGTACCTTTCTAACAGCCAGGAAGGTCAGGTTCAGATTTGGAATCCAGAAACCCCTCAGAACTGTGCCACAGCATGGTGGTGCAGGGAGAGCCAGCCTCTGGCCCCTGCCCCCATGCCCTTCTCTCTCTTCCCCGTAGCGCCATCCTGCACAGCCAGGGGCCTCCTGTGCTTGTGTTTGGACATTCCTGCCCACAGGTCCTAGCTCTGTTCATGTCACCCACAAACAAACAAACACCCCCCGGCTGTTCCTCAGGCATTAGGGCATACAACAGCAGCGTGATCCACCCTCAGAAGACAGATCCAGGGAGGAGGGCTGCACAGGCCTTGCAAGTGGGCCCGGGGCCATTTGGACAGGGGATTTGGGATCCTGGTTCTTACAGGATGATGTAGGAGTGGGGTTAGGGGGGCAGTGGGTAGCATGTCCCTTGGTCCTGAAGATTCCTGGTCTGGAGGGTAGAAGTGGGGCTGCAGGAGGACCAGAGCAGGACTCTAAAATGCAGGGACCCCTCTCACCCAGGTCTAAGAGTGGTACTACCTAGAACCTTCATCAGCAAAGCCTCTGGAAGCTGGATGCCTGTACCGCTACAATCACCCAAGTGGATTCCCTGCCGTGCTTCTTCAGAGACTTTCCTGGGCACATCTGTTCAACGCAGTCTAATTATGTACCTGGTGCCAGGGATCCTGGGAAAGTGAGCTGACACTTAAGGTGTGGAGGACCACATAAAGTGTGGAGGACCCAAATAAAGGACAGAGGTTTGAAGGTTGTAGGCAGCCAAGAAGAATGACAAGTGTCCACTATGGCCCAGCTCTTGGCTGCCCGACATCATCAGACCCCCTTCTTCCGTTCTTACACTTACCCACCGTGACCACCACAACCACTAAAGCCTACTTCCACCTAACATAATGTAATCATTCTTCACAAATGAAAACTTACCCTTTGTCCAAAGGGGGAAAACCCACATTCATATCAGTAATTACACCAGGATACCTAGGTTGTCCATTCTCTTTCTAACTCCATCATGCTCCCATCTTGACATTCTCTAATCCATCCAACACATTGCAACTGTAACTGTCAAAAACACCCCTATATAAACACGATAGGTAGGGAATGAGGATCGGGGAAAGGAAGGAGATGTTGTCAAAACAGATCAATATACCCAAAGCAAGGAGTACAACACGGGTGGACACTATAGTTCCTGTTTCTGCATCTATGCACAAGCTCCTCGCTGGTATTAGTCATTTCACCCCATGCCCCATTCGCCCTTCACAAGTACCTCAGCTGGTCAGAGCCCTTTATCTGGTGGGACGATCTTAACCTGCTGTCTGGAGAAGGCTGAGCGTGGCATGGCGTTGCCGGTTTAGGGCTGCTGTGGTCTTCCTCGAAGTCCTAGGAGACGCCCCACGCACCTCTCTGCCCCATTGGTTCTCATTGAGAATTGGCGTCAATCACCTCAGCTAACATAGAATCCCCCTTTCTGCGTGAGAAATCAAAAGGGCCCGGTGACAAACTCACCTTCCAGGTCAGTGAAACCATTTTGTCCCCTGCTGGAAGCATTCTTACCTTGGATATTCAGACTTCTAAGCCAGAAAATCTGGAGTCACATGGTTAGGAAGCAGAAAAACTCTTGCAAATGGGTCTTTAGGTAAGTGGGAGAGGTCTGGACTAGAGATGTGAATTTGAGTTTCACCCGTGCATTGAAACAAAGACCATGGTTGGGGTGCCCCAGAGCGTATGATGAAGACAAGAAGAGAGATAAAACAGGGCCCTGGGGAACGTGACCTTGTAAGGGTTCAACAGAGGAGGGGGGAATTGGGTGGCCAGCGGGGCTGGTAGTCTTTCTACCAGAGTCCAGCTTTCTCTTTAAGGACCTTTCTAGTCTCTGGAGGACAGCATCCCACATAGGGGCAGGCATGTCAGCAGTTCACTCTCCTTGGATAAAGCTCACATCCCTTAAGCTATGCTGTAGACCTCGTGTTACAATGCGGCTATGTCTTCCTGCGTCTCTTAGGAATTCTCTTTGTTGAATCCAAAATCCCAAGAAAGGTCAGTCAAGAAAACTGAAAACTGAGAAGAAGTATGATTCTCCTGCAAGAATTAAAGCTTCATAAGCAACCAGAGATGTTACTGGTTGAAGGCATCAGCTGATGTCAACTTGAAAACAAGAGCTGGAAATCCTGATACATGGAGGAAGGTTAACGTCAACATCTCTGGGAACTGAAACGGAGCTCAGAGGTGACAGTCCCACCATCTAATCAGTCCGTTTTGCTTGTGGCTGTTGCCATCGCATCAACGTATGTTTGTGGCCTTATCTCCTGCCAATGGTGAGACATTCTTACAAATAAAATAAATAAGTTTATATGCATAGTATATGTTATACAATCCTATGAGCAATATTCCAAGCAAAATATGCCCTTAAATTGGCAGCTGTTGGAATGGGTAGTGCTGTTACCTTGCTAGGGACTGGAGATTACATTCTTCAAGTACTATCCAGTCAAGCTCAGTGGCATTTTCCAGTGTTTGAATATTTGCTATGGAAGAAATGCAAAGAGAAGAAAATAGGAAAGTGGGGAAATTGTCACACACAAAATCAGAAACTGATCTAAAATCTGAATAACCAATATATGGTGATGGAAGGAGAACTGACTCCAGGTGGTGAACACACAATGGGATTTATAGATGATGTAATACAGAATTGTACACCTGAAATCTATGTAATTTTACTAACAATTGTCACCCCAATAAATTAAAAAAAAAAAGATTAAAAAAAATCTGAATGAGTAAAATCAATATCAATTTCAATGGTAAAAGGAAAATCAGGGAAAGCAGACAAAATATATTCACTTTTAAAGAAAAAAAAAGGCTTATATGCAGCAATATGTGCCCTAACACCCAAACTGGAGACACTTTTGGACATTTTTTTGATGATTCAACAATGTCAGCAGAAAAGATTTTTTTCTCTATTTCTGGAATGTTTGTTGCAAAACAAAAATAAAGAATACCAGAGCTATTAATGCTTTGTGTGCTTTATAAATTTCATTTTAAGAATGAAAATTTTAAAATATTAAATATTTGTATTTTTCAATGCTTAATGATTTTTATTTATCAATAATTTTGTTTAATATTCCTTTAATGTTTCCTCTTACCAAATGTCTATATCACGTAGGGAAAAATTTTACATGTTATTGAAATAAATAATCTTGTAAAAATATATTAGTTTATAGTAATCATAAACCATGCATTTCACATTATATCTTTTTTTAAACAAAAGATTTCTGAAAAATGATTCACTGTTTATGATTTATGGTCACTCATTATTTAAAACATGTAAATAGAGTGTTATAGGAAATACAGACAATTTGATTTCAGGAATTTCCAAGATTTCTCAGAATTCCCATTTCTCACTCCCAAAATCCCCCACATTAGCAGCTGTCAGGAATTTGGAAACACAGTGCAGACCAGTGGCATTACCCCGGTTGGGACCCCTGGATTTACCCAGCCTCAGGGGTGTTGGCACGGGATGGAAGGGCAGGCATCCTACACCAGCCCTGACGCCTCCATTGCAGGATGCGACCCCACCAACAACCCCCTCACCCTGCAGGGACCTCATGCCCAGCAGCCCAGCACCCTCACTGAACTTGAAACAATCAGAACTCTGGGTCTGCCTCCCTTTTCCCTGGTCCCCAGGAGAAGAGAAGAGTAACATTTACCTTCCTCCTGATTCTGTCCTTTTCAAATGTCAACAGGGAAGGGAGGGGGCTCCTTCCTCCCTCAGCTCCACACTGGCCTTCTCAGCAGGATCCCTCACTCCGCACCTCCCTGCCTGCTTATATGGGATGCAGGCGGGGTGTGCATGGGGACACCCTCTGGGATCCCTGGAAGATCAGGGTGGTTCAGGGGCAAGTGAGGAGAGCTGGGCACCTCTCCTTCGGGCTCCCTGGAACCCAGGTAATATGTAAGAGGACAGAAGCCACATAATGAAGAGACTATGGTAGGGGACGTGAGGCTGTCTGGCCCTTTGTCTAAGGATAGATAGTAGTTTTATCAATTCATGCAGGCTAAAGTACCCCCAAAACTTAATAGTTTAAAACAACAAGACTTGTATTTGTTCACAGCTTTGTGGGTCAGAATTTCAGAGTTTCAGCAGGGACAGCTCATCTCTGATCCATGTGACATCTCCTGAGGCTGGAATGCCCATGGTCGCTTCATTCACAGGTCGGATGCCTCAGCTAGGCCGGGAGCTGCCTGGAAGGGCTTGACTGGGTCATTCATCGGGGTTCCTCGGTCCTTCTCCATGTCGTCTCAGGGCCTCTCCCTCTCCTGGGGCTTTTCCACATGGTGGTCTTTCCTGAAAGGTAGCTGAACTTAGGTGGTAGTTCAGAGCTCACAAAAGTTCAAAAGTGGAAGCTGCCAGGCAGTGCTGGTAACTGGCTTTACAGGCAAAAAAGAAAAAAGAAAGAAGGGAGGGAGGGAAGAAGGAAGGAAGGATGAGAGGGAGTGAGGGAGGGAGGGAGGGACCTAATTTGTAGCATTTGCCAATTTCTGTGGTGTAAATACTTCCACCAAGACTAATTTCAAGCTACCAACTTGATGTCAATGAGCTCATAAAGTTCCTGAAAATTTAGCAATCAGCCCTTGCAAGCCTTATGTGGCAGCTCCAGCACACAAGGGCTGCCAGGTCTTCTTACCGTTTCAGCCGGGAATGGACCCAGCGTCCCTTCCACCGTAGTCTATTGGTTAAGTCAGGTCTCAGGCCAGCCCAGGATCAATGTGGGAGGGGAGTACACAAGGCCATGACGGATGGAGGTGTGCGCCACTGAGGGCCACCAAAGTAACAGGTTCCCAGGGACAATACCACTGATCACAGCTCTCATTACTTTGTGCCCACGGGTACCAGACTCTTGGGCCAGGCATCTTGCAAATATAATCCCTTTGCAGCCCGATGAGGTAGGTGATATTACCTCCCTTTAAAAGATGAGGGCCCTGAGTTCAGAGGCTGACAGAGCATGTGAGCCTTAGATCCTGTTGCCTCCAGTATCCAGCCATCTCCTCGACAGGAGGGAAGGGGAATTGTAGTCCTTGGATGGTATTAGGAAGCTTAAGACTATTGGGGAGCACGGGAAATCGATTCTTAGTAAATGAGTGTTCATCACGTCTGGGAGTGTGGTGGGCATGACGTGAACGAACATGAAGAGGAAGGGCAGAGAGAGAGAGAACTAACTCACCCCAATCCTAAAATATTCATAATAGTACAGCAATTGAGCACTTACTATGTGCTATGGAAGGTGGTAAGAGTTTGACATACCTGTCTCATTTAATCCTTACAATCCTACAGGAGGCCTGAAGGTTACCCGTTTTACCAATGAGAAAAAGCCTCAGAGAACTTAGTTGGTATGTTAGTCTGCTCAGGCTGCCAGAACAGAATTCCACGCTGGGTGGTTTAGCAGTAGACATTTACTTTCTCACAGTCTGGAGGCTGGAAGTCCAGGATTAAGGGGCCATCAGGGTGGGTTTCTGGTGTGGCCTCTCTTCCTGGATTGCAGATAGCTATCTTCTCAGTGACCTCACATGACCTTTCCTCTGTGTGCATGTGGAGAGAGAGAGAGAGAGAGAGAGAGAGAGAGAGAGAGAGAGAGAACTTGTGTCTCTTCCTCTTCTTATTAGGACCTTAGTCCTATCAAATTAGGGTTCTACCATTCTGACCTCACTTAACCTTAATCACCTCCTTAAATGTCCCATCTCCAAAGGATCCATGACACACAGAAGAGGTTAAGAATTGTGTTCAAAGACAAGGAAGAGGTATTGCTCAGCAGGCCTGTGGTACCCGGAGAGCATGAGAGAAGACACAGGACTGGTTTCAATGAGCTCCTGGGTGACACATGGGAGAATGGGGACCCTCAAGGCTGACTGATGCTGCCACCCTAGTGCGCCACATCCATCCCACATCGGGGACCACGAAGCTGACCTGGACCGAGGATTCTGACCTGCTGGCGCTGGTCCGTGAGCGGGAAGGACTGATTCTAAAGGCAAGCCAGTCTACCCTTTGTGCCTGTGACTGCAGCCTCGGCCTTCACGCTGGCTTTCCACCCCCTTCCCTGCCACGTGAGGGCAGGCTGGGCATCGCCAGGAGCCAGGTGCCTGCTGCACCGAGAGGCAATTTATGAACTGTGGGTATTTTGTCTGTTTACTTGAAAGCACAAAAATTTGTCACTTGTGTGGATAATTCACTGCTAATTACGAGCTTACTATCTGCAGATGGGAAAATCAGGGCCAACGTGCGCGTCTTGAGGAAGAGGAAAATTACCCCCAGTACTGTGTAATTATACACTTAGCGGGCACAGCGCTCCCAGCCCTCGCCCTTCCCACAGAGGGCTGACGGTGCAGGGTGAGCTGGCAGACATGCCCACTGAGGCTCCCTCCTGGGGAGGGGAGGGCCTGCGGCCGGCGCCCCGAGACATGGGGCTACTTGGCCTCATTCCTCTCCTTCTCTGACAAGCAAAGGAGGAAGGTGAGGAAAAGGTCTAGGCACCCCCTCGGGGAGCTTCCAGTCTGAGTGGGGAGACACAGCATCTGCCTTCAGGGGCTCCCCAACCTGATGGAGAAGGCATAGGCTCAGGAAGTCTCCGGTCCAATGGAAGAAACACAGTTCCTGCCCACAGGGGCTCCCCTCTGATCAGGGTTACAGAATGCCTGCCCTCCAGGAACCCCGATCTGACAGCAGGTCACAAGTCAGATCATCGGGGAGCCCCGGATTTGTTGGAGAGGCACAGCCATGGCCCTCAAGGGTGCCCAGGTCTGATGGAAGGGGAACACTTGCCCTCAGGGTGCTCTCTGATGACAAAGGCATAGGCTTTGGCCTTGGGGCTGGGACCCTCCAGTTTCATTGGGGGAGACACAGAACCTGACTGTAAAGGCTCCAATTTTGATGGAAGAGACACAGCTGCTGTCCTCAGGAAACCCCTGGTCTGATGGGAGAGACAAGTACCTGCCCTCAGTAACCTCTCTATTTGATGGGGAAACATAACCCCTGATTTCTGGTTGTCTCTGAGCCTCTCTCTGTCCATCTCCATGAAGAAGGAAGAACTGAATAGTGAGACTTGGGTTAGCACATTAACCACCACCGTGTCCTGTGCTGGAAGGTGTGTCCCAGCACCCAAAGCCTTCCATGGTATGCCCAGCACCCTCTTCCCCGAGACCCTCACAGCTTTCGGAGTCCCTCCAGCCATCCTGGATGATGAGTTAAGGGATCCTATAAAACCCCTCTCCCTTCTTCTCTTCCTGATCCCTTTTATTTGCCGGCCTAAATCATTCATGACTTGCAATAAAGGCCTCCATGCCCCTCTCCCAGCCCCCCGCAGAAAATATTATTTAACAGAAAGGTGACAGTTATGTAATTTAGTCTCGGTCTCCATTATTGATGAATTTGACCATGAAATATTTAGGTTCCTCTGTGTTCTGCCGCTCGGGGTCTGACAGTAACAGTGTCACGTTCCAGTTGATCGTCATGGAAGATGTGTCAATCAGGAATGCCCTGCTTTACCCACCCAAGGCTACAATACATACTACCGCTCGTCACAAACCCCAGCTCTCCCTACTCAGAACTGACAATAAGGGTTCTTTTGTCCCCCAGGGATCCAGCAAAGTGGCTGGAGTCCATGGAGGGTCCTGTGACTTCAAGACAGCCTGAAAAAAACAAAAAAGAGAAAGAGGAAAAGAAGGAGGGAGGGAAGGAGGGAGGGAAGGAGAGAGGGAAGAAGGGAGAGAGGGAGGGAGGGAGGGAGGGAAGAAAGCATCATGTCTTAAGAATCTATAAGAGTTTGCACTCTCTTAACTCATTTCATCCTCCCACCAACCCCATAAGATAGGTATTATTATAATCCATTTGCATTTGAGGAAACAAAGGCTCAGAGAGGTTAAGACACTCTCCTAAGTTCACTCAGCTAGCCTGTGTTAGAGTTGAAATGGATCGCTGATCCAGCCTGCAAGCCTCTGTTCTCTCCACTCCACCATGGTGGAAACAGGATCTACCAGAAGACGTACTAGTTAGTATGCCAGAAGGCACGGCTTGGTCAACATAACACGTGTATTCAGCGACTCCCAGTCTGGTACTCTTTCTCGATCATAGTTGTTAGCTGGGAATTCCAGGTGGCGTGAGAAGACAGGAGAAGAGAAAGAAGAGAGGGTTCTTGTCATCAAAGGATTTCCAGCCTGATGGGGGAGAGAGTATCCTTGAGGGGTCAACCTCATTAACAGGAACCACAGCCAAATTTTCTGGCCCAAATGGGGGTAGATCTGCAATTGGGGAAACTAAGGTCTGAGTATCATCCCAAAGCCCTGGAAGGACTTTAGGGCTTTTAACATAGCACAGCCCTCCAGGCTGCTCTGTAACCCTCTGGGGGTGCTGTGCCCCTAAAAAATCACTGAAAAGACCTTCCTCCTAGCTCTGCAGGTAGACTGTCTGTCCGTCTGTCCCCGGCTTCAGGTGATTGATGAGCAGCTCTGGTGTAATGGTAAAATATGCATTAGGCTAATTGCATGCTAATTAAACAGACGAGGCCATTACGGCTGTTCAGGGGCCCATCTGTGCTCTGGGGCATCCCAGGGCGGCTGGCAGGGCTGGGGCCTCAAGACACCGAAAATCCAGACTGGCAGGAGGATGGACAAGGTGACCCTCAGAGGGAACTGAGGGTTGTCAGGCTGAAGAGGGCTGGCAACTCGAGTTTGCAGGCATTTCAATACAAGGAAGAGCTTTCTGACCACCAGTCACCAGCTATTAAACGAGGGTAATGAGCTCCTTGTTCTTGGAGTTAAGCAAGCAGATAAATGAGGATCCCTGAAGCATTTTGTGAAGAGGAGGAATGAGTTTTGTGATTGCTTCCATTTCCAAGGTTCTGAGTTCCTGGGATATGAGACAAGCCCCTCTCAGTTTCCCTGCCACCCCCTCAGGCAGCCCCTGCCAAGGGGAGGCATCCTTGTTCTCCTGGGGAGGGTTAGAGACATGATGCCCACAGAGCGAGCTGGGAGGAGATCTGCTTCTCCCCACCAAACAAGGACACACAGTATGAGCCCTGGGGGCCCTGAGCTCTGGAAGGAGAGATGGGGGCCCAGGTAGCCCCATTCCTTTAGGTTCCTGCAGGAGAATGATTTCTGCCAGGGTCTGGGGACAGGCGTGTTTCATTTCATCGTCTGGAGACTTGTGTGTAAATATTTCATATCCCATTGAATATTTTGGGATGATTATGAATTCTTGATGTGATAAGGACCTTGGTATGTATGAGATGCAGTAGGCCGCCGGGAGGGGAGCCCCAGGGGAGGGCAAATCAGATAAATCATTACATATCCTGAGCCCAGAGCGAAGCGGCCGAGACCCAAACACCTCCCACTCTGGCCACCATCTACATGCCAACCACATGCCACCCAATTTCCCATCTACATACCTTGCATATGCCAACCACACACCAGAACACAACTACATGTCACTATACTCCACCCACACCCACCCGCATGCCGAGTGCACGTCACCCATACTCCAGCCACACACACACGCAGAAAGCATCGCCGCCTCCCGTCCTCGCAGCACTTGTGCATGCCCAGAGGACCTCCGTGACCAGCATCTTACATGAGGTCAGAAGGATGGTGCACGTGACCTCGCAGTAACTATGGCACAGAGAGGGGAAAGCACTCTCCCAACGCCACACAGAGCCAAAATAACTCTTCAGCAGTAAAAATTCTCATTTGCTTGGTAAAAAAAACCCCACAAAATCTTTCATTTGGTAATTAAAATGTTCAGTCCATCTGGGGGGAGGGGTAAGAGTGAGGGTGCAGATGACACAAGACCGGCCATGAGTGGTAACGGCTGAAGCTGAGCAATGGCGTCTGGGGGTCCATTAAAGGAGTCTCGTTACTTGGGGATATGTTTGAAATTTTCCATGATAGAGCTTGTTTGGTTTTTAAAGTCCAGCCTACAGATTGCCAGAGAGGCATCTTCATGTACATTTGAAGCATCTCCCTGGCTGCCTGTCCCAGGTGGGGCCTGACTCTGGCCAGCCCCCTGCTGTGGGAAGAGGGGAGGACATGTTTCACTTCCTTTTCTTTTCTTTCCACAGTAAAGCCCCCTTTTCCTTCCCCAACTCACCAGTCCTCTTCTGCCCCTCAAAGTCTGGGGGTGAGGAAGTGTGGAGCAGGAAAGGTTTCACTTGCTTGGTATTGTTGCGTACTTTAGTGGAGGTCTCCCTGGGCTTGGCATGTGTACACAGCTGCCTTTTCCTCTGATGGGGGCCTTCATGGGTCCTTTAGAGACACACCCCCTCTCAATGCATTGCTGGGTTTTCTCACCTGTCATTGTTCCCTAACGTGGGTGTGGTACTCTCCAGCTGTCATTTCATCTGGAGCCTTCAATCTCTGGGCATCTGCTGGTCCACCCCTTTGGAAAGACTATAAGTCAATCCCAGGTGGCCTCCAGATGCTCCATGGAAAATTCTCAGCATCCTTTGCCCCTGCTGACTCATCTGCCATCAAAGCTGGTAGCCAGGAGCAAACCCTGACCCTTCAGGTTTCCCCTGCATGAGTCCTAAACCCAGCCACCATACCCCACCCTTCAAACATGGGGAGCTGAGATTCAGCTCACCCTTAGCTCACCTTTCCTCCTAACCTCCAGCTCTTTCAGCCTCCCGACCCCTCAGACAGCCTGAAGGCACTGGCAGTCAGTCCCAGCTCTAGATCACCTCCTTTGTAAGTCATGCTGGAGTGGTCTCACACCTCACTTTGGATGTGGACTAGTTGGCACCTGTTGACTTTGGGGCCACAAGTAAGACAGAAATAGTGCCATTTAACTTGGTGTTACCTTATGACTACTAAGCAGAAAGTATTCGCGTCATTAGGGAAGGACAAGAAGTGCTCTGAAAGGTCAAAAGTGCGAGATGGGACTCCTGGTTTGAGGGCAAAGAAGGGTTCCAGGGAGCAGCACTGGAAGTATGGGTGGTGCTTCGATGTGTGTGATATGTGTGCACGAGGGAGGTAGGAGAGGGAGGCCCAGCAGGAGGAAGAGCATAGAGAAGGCTCAGAGGGGGGAAATGGAGGAACACATGCCTGACTCAGTGTGCACTTCAGTGATCTGCTCTGCTCTGGACCAGTGTAGCACAAGGGAAGAGGGGTGTGAGGAACAAGGTGGGGCAGTGGGTGCTCTGGGTCTCATCATACAAGGCCTTGAATGCCAAACGAAGGAGTGTAGATTTCATGAAGTGACTCCATTGCTGTTGAGTGTCGTCTTAGGTGGGCTCCCTAGAAGCAGAGCCGGAGACAGGTATTCAAGTGATGTGATTGTTGAAGGAAAACTCTCAGGAGGAAGGGGGTACAGGGTAAGGCAGGGGGAGGGGCAAGCAAGGAGGTAGTCTCCACTTAGAGTTTGGCTTCAGCCTGATCCCTCAGGAAGCTCTGAAGAATAAATTACACCTGCTTTGAGGCAAGAAGGCTGGCCTTTTGCACTGCTGCATCAGTCAGTCATTGGCTGTGGGCTGTCCCTGGCTGCCAGGACAGAACCTCCTGGAAAAGATGGCTCCCACTGGCCCAGGGCAATTCTCCAAAGAAGGAACAATTGTGAGTTATTATCAGTCAACACTCCCAGCACCTGGGCCGAGTTCTCATCAGAGGCTTGACTGGAGAAAGATATGCTTCCAAGCTCCCCCGGGCACAATTAATTTCCTTGTAGAGGTGGAACTCAAGGTAAATTGCTTCTTTGAGTCCAGCAGGAAAGAGTCCTGATCTCAGGGAGGCCACCAGTCCCTTTTCAAGGGGCTTTCCCCCAATTAAGTAAGGCTAACCCAGGATAATCTCCTTTTTTTATTAACTCAAAGTCAATTGACTTGGGACTGTAAAATCCTATAACCCTTGACATAGTCTATAGATTACAAGTAAATCCCACTCACACTCAAGGGATGTATGACACTGAGAGATCCTCTTAGGATGTGTCTGCTGAGAGCAAGAATTGAAGAGTTAAGCGGTGATGATTGTTACAAAAGAAAAAGTGCACGGTGCTGTGGGAGGGTAGAACACAGTCTAAGTGAGGTCGGGTGAGCTTTATGAACTGAGACCTGAAGGTAAAACAGGAATTAGATAGGCCATGTGTGGAGGAAAGGGCTCTAGGAAAATGAAATGGCATGTGCAAAGACCCTGGGGCCAAAGAAAGCTGAGTGAGTTCAGGAAACCTAAAGGCCAGTGTGATTGGCACGTAGAGCGATGGGAGGAGACTTGCAGCTGTGGAGATCGTCGCTGCCCAACCCAGGATCTTGTTTTCTTCCTGGCCACCAAGCAGCCAGTTGTTGCTGAAGTTAACACAAGCATCCATAAAACCACAGACACACACACACACACACACACACACACACGCACGCACCCTGAATAGTGATTACCTCTGTGGGGGCTAAGACTAGGACGGGGCACACAGGCACCTTCTGAGGTGCTGGAAATGTTCTCTCTTGCTCTGAGTGGTGGTTACATGGGTGTGAACATCTGTCATAAGTTATTAACTTAGACACTTAGACTTCGGATTAAGGCACTTTAAGGTGTATAAGTTATACCTCAATAAAGCGAACAAAGCCCAGCCACAGGGAGGTCCACGTATACACAAGCTCCAGGCTGTGATCCTGACAGAGACCAGGCACCTCCAAAGCCATACCACTGGTCCCCAGGGAGGAAGGACTCGAGATGTTCAAGGGTTCAGTGTGGCCCACACACACTCACTGAGAGCTGTCTCTGCCCCACTTGCGCTGGCCACGAGGAGGCCGAGGCTGTAAAAGACACTGCCCCCACCAGAGGCTCACAGTCTAGGAGGGGAAACAACTCCAGAACCGACTGCAATAGACAACAGAGAGAACTTCTGGAAAGTACTATAGGCAAGGGCCCAGGAAGAAGTGGTTAAGTCCACGTGGGGCTCTGAGAAGCCACTTGAAGGGAGAGGCATTTGAATGGGTCTCTACCAGGTGACATCAGAGACTTCTAGTTGTTCCCTCAATATCCTCTCTCCCTTTCTTCTACAGCAGCAAGACCCCCGACAAGATTTTTATTTTTATTTTTTTAATTTTATTTATTTTTATTAGTTTCAGGCGCACAAAACCATGTAATAATTAGACATTTATCATTTATATCCCTCACACTGTGTCAACAACCCCATCCATTATCCCTCTGACATCGCACACAGCCATTACATTTCCACTGTCTCTATTCCTAATGCTGTACTCCGCTTCTTGTAACTATATACATTATATACATATATATTATGTATATAATATATATATGTATGTATATACACATATATACATACATATATGTGTGTGTGTGTGTGTGTGTGTGTGTGTATATATATATATATATATAAACTTCCCGACAAGATTTTTAGCCAGGTACATGATTCAGAATAAATTTCCCATCCTCCTTTTCGGCTGGCCAATGGATATAAGGGAAAATGCAGCATGGTACCTCTGGTAGCCTTCCTTAAAAGCAGTCACACAAGCCCTTTGCCCTCTTTGCTGCCTAGAACATAGAGGTGATGGCTGGAGCTCTGGCTGTTTTCTTGCATCATGAGGATGGGAACCACACCCGAGGGGTGACAAATCAATAAGCTGGAATGAGCCTGGGTCCCTGAGGACTTCACAGAGCAGAGCTCCATCTGAACTTCTACATGAATAACATCTCTCTTGGTTAAGTCACTATTATTTGGGGTCTGTATTATTTTCAGGTAACCTAATATGAATTAATAAAGTGAGTGGAATGGAATAGATAGGCATTGGGGATGGGGCAGGGAAGGGCCTTTCTGAGGGACAAATGTAGGCAAGTTGCCACCCCAGAAGGTTCAGGGAGAGAGGAGTGAATACAGAGAAATGAGGTGGAAGGAGTTGGTTGTGACCAACCATGGAGAGCTCTCCCAGGCCTTCCTGGCTTTGTACGCTGTTTGGAGGCTGGATAGGAGGTAGAACAAGATGAGAGGCAAAGAGTCTCTGTGAGATGGCAGAGGATCCAGCCAGGAGGGTGGTCAGTGGGGATGGCGAGGAGGGGGTAGAAAGAAGAGGTATTCAGGATGGAGCCCCCTGGATCCTCGTGGTTATTCTGGGAGCTGGCTGTGACTTCCAAGTCTCTGGATAAAGTGACAGAAAGCGTGGTGGTGCCGGTGGAGGGTTTAGGGATTGCAGAAAGATAATCTAATTTGCAGAAGAAGATTCTGACAAATTGCTATAGACAAATTGAATTTGAGTTTCCAGCAGGAGAGCCTAGTGGAAGTTTCGAGAACACACGGAGAACACCGGCTGATGTCCTTGGAGAAAGATCAGGACAAGGGATGGGAATTTATTTGGGAGTCTGCTTGGTGGCAATAAAGGAGTTGAAGACAAGAGGGTCAAAGAGGTCAAACAAGGTGGGGGCAGGTGGTCCTGGAATTGAACTCTGTTGGGAGTATCGGAGGAGCTGCCTGCATTTAAGGGGAGGACAGAGCAAGAAGTGAGGAATAGATGACGAGACAGAGGAGGAGCAGCCAAGTAGGTAGGAGGAGAAGTGAATGAGTTCAGTGTCAGCAAAGTAAAGGGACGGGGAGTTTCAAGAAGGAATGAAATGCATACGAAGTGTTAGTTTTTTTGCAGAGGGAGAGGGCAAGCCCAGGAAAGTGGGGCTTACTTGTGGTGGGGGACAGGGTGGGAGGGGCGTGGTAACCTCACCTGCAGAAATGCAGACACCCCACCCCCCACGCCTATCCCACGGAGCTCATTTGCCTGCACTCTCTGCAAACTGGCCAACGGCAGCTGCCCAAGAACTGAAAACAGCTCAATTTTCAATAAAGTTCATTTTTAAATTCTTTTGTGGAGTGAAAAAAATCTTCTGAATGCAGCTCGTCATACAGTTCCACTCGTTTGACAGAGAAATGGTTCTAAATTAACTTCTTATTTCTCACCCTGACAAAGCCTTCTCTGTGACAGGTGTTCCTTGACAATGTGCGCACAGGACAGCTCATTTGCAAGTCAGGTGTGGACCCACACGCACCCACAAGCTCCAGGCCCCAGCAGGCCAGGCCTGGGAACCAATCTGGATAATCAGCCGACCATGTGACAGCGCACGGCTTGTTGTAGATCACTGCTTAACTCACTGTGTTCCAACCAGGTTGTGGGCACCTGGTGGCCAGGGGTAGCAGCTGCCACCACCTCTTTTGCACATCCCTCCTTACCCAGTGGAGCACCAGGAAGCAAGTCCAACAACAGCGCCTGCAGCGCTTCGGTGCAGGGAGGTATAATAGGGACCGTCCAGATTTCTCCTAACTGAATGCGGTGTCGCCCCCTTCTGAGAGAGTGAGAACTAGTCCTCCAGGGCCCCTGATGTCAGGCCTGCCCTTTCCCTCGGCTCTTCAGGCCACTAGCTGAGAGCTGAAAAGGGAGGTGTGTACTTTATGAGCCACATGGAACCCCCTGGGGGCCATGACTCGGCTGTAAGGCCAAAGCATCCCCTGTGATCACTGTCAGTCCCCAATCACAGCTCCACAGGTGACTCACAGGCACAGGAAACAGTAACAATCACGAAAGCCTCTCCAGCCCCACACCCCCAGGATCTGTCAGAGCAACCCCCGCACCAGTACCTGGAGCCTCACACATCCCTGGCTCTGTCTTTTGCTTCTCCTCTAGTCCCTATAGATTTATATGAGATTTTAACATTCCCCACTTCTATATAATAAGCAGTATCTACAGAGTGCATGTGTGTCTAGGCACTGAGCATGCATGATCTCATGAAATCTTTCAACAATCCTGTGAGGACCAGGCTTTATTATCTGCATCTTATTTTACAGGTGAAATGATATGTCTGGGACTGACCGGTTTTAAAATACTCAAACAACAAGAATGGAGGGTGGAATAGATAAAACAAGATGAGAAGAATATTGATAACTTGTAGAAACTTCGTGTTGAGTACACAAGAGTTCATTATTAACAATTCTCTTTGTGTATGTTTGAAATGTTCCATAATTAAAAGTAAAATTATAAGAAAGAAAGAAGCAGTTCTGGCACATGGTATGTGCTCATTAAGTGTTCATTGTCTCTTAAAGATTAACTGAGATAATGTTTGTAAAGAAGCTAGTACAATTCCTGTGCTCCATAAAAGGTCAGGATGGTTGACGTCTTGTTGCTGCTACTACTATTATTATTATTTAGAGCAGGCCTTTCCTGCCCTATCACCCTGTGTGTCCCTTTACCAACAGCTTCCTACTCCTGGACAAGCCGGTGTCCTGGTCTCCACCCACCAGATCCATCCCGGAGGGCACTGCACCACGCCCGACCCCTGAAATGGCCGCGTGGCTGTAAACGATGGGAGCGAGCGCGTGTGCCCTGCCTCCCTATTTCCCTGGGAGCCCCGTGGGGTGGGTACACGGGACAGGAATAGCATCCCTCCTCCATTCACTCAGCAAACATTTTTGCAGCCGACACCGTGGGAAACGTGGCGCTCGCGAGCTCCGGAGGTGGTGGCATGCCTGGGGCTCAGGTGAGTCCACTGACAACGTGAGACCGGGAAGTAGCCCCGAGGCCCTTGACTTCTCAGGGTCCAGGGAGCCGAGAGACCTACCGGATTGCCCATCCCAAGGGTGTGCCCCCTCCCACTCCGCTCCCCCCACCCCAGGCCACCCGACCACGCCTGGGCACAGGAATGTGGTAGGGGCTCCCCTGTCGACCCCTCCCAATATCCCAGCCGCCCACCCACCACAGAGGGCGACCTCCTTGGGGTCTAATTTTAACCCCAGGAAGGTGCCAATCGTTTATTTGCAAAGCTGTTTCAAAGTGACTCTGATAAGCAAATTGCAGGCAGCCCTGGCTGGTGATTATTCCTGCATTAATCAGGGGGAAATTATGCCAGTTACTGATTAACTAATTACAGCAATCAGATCGGGCTTGGAGAACAGGGCAGGGGGAGGAGGCCACGGTAAACACAACCTGGGAAAGGTGAAGGAGGCAATTTGGGGTGGGGTGGGGTGGGGGCGCAGAGACAGCAGATCTCTTCCTGCATTCTCTTGCCCAAACCCCACTCCAGCTGCGTGGCCCTTAGGCCAGAGCTGGGTGCCCAGTCTGATGGGGGTGGCATGGCCCATGCTCTGGGAATTAGTGCCCAGTGTAACAGGAGGAATTGTCCTCTCCCAGGATTTGCGGAATTCCCTGTCTACTGGAGGACAAGGATTCTGGCCTTCAGGAGGCCCCCTTCTGGTAAAGGAGGCTGAGGTTTCTACACCTACCCCACCCCCACCACCTGAGGAAGGAGACTGGAGAAACAGTCCGGACCTGGTAGTTAAGACACAGTCTCAGAAGTAGGGAAACAAGTGACAAAAGAGAGTGAGGTGTGACAGCCAGGGCTTCAGAACCCAGAACCCAAAAATCACCTGGTCAGCCTGGTAAAGGCTGACCTGTCTCTGCCCACCGGCTCCCCTCCCCCACCCAGAAAAGAGACTGAACCCCAGCCTGCCCTCCCAGCACTCAGCCACAGAGCCCACCATCCACTATGGGGGATCCTTCCAGGATCCTCTAGGCTCACTCCTGGACCTCTTGCCACCCAAATGCTTGTACTCGTGCGTGTGCGTGTGTGTGTGTGTGTGTGTGTGTGTGTGTAGTCCAGGAAGGGTCATCTATACGCTGGATTTACAGGGTTCCCAGGCTTAGACTAGAATCTAGCTCCATTGCATGGGAAGCCTCTGTGTGTTCCCTCCCTAGAATTCAAGATGATTTTTCTTCCTGGAGTGCCACACTTAGTGAAAGGGTGCCCAAGGATGGGGGTGATGGCTGCCTGGCCCGAGGCTGTAGGAGGCTGCCAAGATGGGTATCAGTTGGCACTGGTCTCTCCCCCTGTGGGCACCTGTTCTCTTCCCAGAACGTGCCTCACTCCCACCCCTAGAAGTGTGACAAGGTCCTGTGTGTAGAGAACATTCCTTCTGATCAATGAGAAGCGAACCGGAGATAGGAGTAAAGACACTGCCCAGATCATTGAACTCTGGGAGGAGCTGCAGGAGACGCATTGTGATCACTTAAGGGACATCAAACTTCTGTCCTCCTCCTTCTCCTCTTGTTCCTGCAACTTCCCCGTCACAGCTAGTAGGAGGATGGGCTGGGGCTGACCTGACCTGTCCTGGACCTGGCTGCAGGGCTGGACAGGGAATGTGAGCAGCTTCCTGCACTGGACTGAAGGAGGGCTAAAGGGAGGAAAGAAGAGAGAAAGATGGCATTGATAGTCCATAATCACTACCACATATTGAGTGCCTACTGTATACCAACCTGTATCAGTCACTCCAGTTTGCAGATGGAGAAACTGAGGCTTTAGAAAATTAAATAATTTACCCAAATATTATTACTTGAGTGCAGGCCTGCCTGGTTCCTCGTCTATAACCATTGTGCATGTTGCCCCCTCTCCTGTAAAATGGGGAAGGATGGTACTGACCTCACAGACTGATGTGGAGATTAAATGAGACAATGCTTGTAGGGAGCATCTGCACATTCATGGAAAACCTACTGAGAACAGGTGCTATCGTGAGTACCAGAGGATATGAACAAATGAGTGACAGTCCCTACCCTTGAGGAACTGGTCTCGTGGGGAAGGTGGATGCAGAAGAGAAACCACCAGAGGGCACATTTTTTTGCTCTAAGAGAGGACTCAGGGCAGCAGAGGATGGGGAGAGGGATGACTACCCAGGGCAAGGAGGGAAGATTTCCCCCGGGAAGTGACTTGTGAATGGTATCTGTGAAGATGAAATGAGGAGCAGGAAGGGCGTGTTAGGAAGAGGAACCAGAATATACAAAGTCACAGCGGTGGGGAGTTCATGGGAGAAAAGTGGGTGATTCAGTGTGCCCTAGCAGGTGCAGGGAGGAGGGAGGAAGCTGCAAAGCTGCAAAGTGTGGGCCAGGCAGATTTGAGAGGGCTTTGAATGCCATGCTAAGAGATTTAGAGTGTATACTAGCCTAACAAGAGCCATCAGAGAGATTTTAAGAAATAAGTTATTGGGGGGTGGGGTGGTATTTGAAATGCAATAAAGTAATACATTTTAAATAATAATTCAAATAGGTCAAGCAATATAGAAGTGTAGGGTGTTGAAAAAACTAATATTTAAGTATTTTTTGCAAAGCCATTCCCTAAAAGGATCAATATAAAGTTTGTTTCCTTTCCCTGGTCAGAGATGATTGGTTGTCCCCTGATATCCATACTGTTTTTCCTAAAAGACTTTTAACTGGGTATGTGGCCACATGGAATGAAGACTACATTTCCCAGCCTCCCTTGCAGCTAGATGTGGCTATGGGACTCGGTACTGGCAAATAGGCTATAACCAAAATTAATATATGAAACTTCGAGGGAGTGACCTTTTAAGGGAAGAGGGCATGCTACTGTTGGTGCCTTCTTCCTTTCTGTTGGTCTGGATGTTGAAGTGATGTCTGAAGCTAAAGCAGCCATATTGGGCCATGAGGTGACCTTGGAAGTGGAGGCCACTCATGGTGGACAGAAGGAAACTGTAGGACTTCATGGAGTAGAACTACCCTACCATCCCCGAACTACTTCCCTCCAGAACTTTAAGTAGGAGAGAAATAAACTTTACCCTGTTTAAAACACTGTTGTTTTGTAGTCATGTTTTCTATAACTCACAACTAAACCTAATCCTAATCTGACTCCTCCATGTGCAAACATATACAGATTTTTAAAAATTAAATCCAAACACACACTTACTCTGCAACTTGATTTTCTCATTGCAGTTTTCCAAGTCAACAATTGGGTCCACCTCCTTTTTAACAGTTACATGATATTCCAAAATCAGACCATAATGTATTCAACCATTCTCCTTATTATTAATAGACATTCAGGTTTCCAGTTTTTGTTGCTTTTGTGTGTGTGTGTGTGTGTGTGTTTGCTATCACCAGCAGTGTGGCAATAGATATCAAGTATATGATTCTTGTGGGATAGTGGTTGTGTTTTGTTTTGTTTTCTACTGGATAAATGCTGCAAAAAAATAGGCTTGAGTCAAAGGGAATGTGCATGTAGGCCAGACCTATTGTCAGGGAAAGCAGAATAGGAGACCCTTATTTTGGTGACTTCACAGCCTAGGAAGGCTCTCTTCTTTTCCTCCTCCTTCTCCTCCTTCTCCTCCCCCCAGAGGTTCTCCTTTGATCAGGATACAAATAGTTTTATTCCACAGGTAGAGAAAAGACTTGGCCATCTCTACGAGAGGAGCCCCTAAAACCCATTCAGAGGCACAAGTCCTTGGAAGCAAGTCACTTCCCAAGAGCAAATCCTGAGAGTGAAGGAGCGTGGTCCTCTGAAGAGGGAGTGAAGAAGCCTTGAGACAAAGGGAAGGGATTTCAGAAAGGGATGCTGAGAGATCCAAAGACAAACTCTTATGCAAAAACCCAGAAGACCAAGGTCAAGGTTTCCAGCCTCTTCCATCATAGCTTGCCGTGCAGTCTCAGGCTAGTGTCCCACTTCCCTTAGCCTCTGTGTCCTCAGCTATAAATGGGCTAAAATCCGTACATTTTGCTCAGGGTGGGCCTGGTACAGGTCTTCCTAATTCAGGCTCCCTTTCCTACACCACCCTCACCCCATTCCCTGCCACGTTGTTCTCCTACTGTCCCCTATTCCACATGGCCCAGAAGAGCAGAAGTGGTGCTTCCTTCCTCAGTTGCCCTCCAATTCCAGTTTGAGGCCATTATCCTTGTTCCCAGGGCAGGTAGCAGAGCTACACTTCTGGAAAAAAAGCTGCGCGTACAGTGGAAGGAGCCCCGGTAGAGCTGTGGTGGGCTGTCAGGGGGCGATTTAGGGCGATTGCTTTCCGCCAGGCACATTGTTTCACTGCAGCAAATATTTCTTCAGTGTTGCTACAAGACGTCCATTTGGCAAACCACAGCGGGCCTGCAGGCCCCGCTCTCCGCCAGTAAAGAGGCAGGCGGGCACTGCTGATGATGGGAGTAAATCCGAGCTCACAATTAAAATCTCTTTAGAGATTGCAGCCAGGTGACTGATGTATAGAACCCCAGGCTCTATCCGTCCCCCTCCACGCTGCTCTGCCAAGACAGATATCGAGAGGGCATCATAAATAGCCTTGCATATCCAGGGCCTGGGAGGATGGCAGGCGGTATGGCGGGAAAATACAAGGAAAGGGCTGAATTGGGCTGCTGTGCAAGGTCCAAGTGGAGGGTGGGGGGTGGGGGCTCTGTGCAAATCACCTTGGGTGGGTAGGAAAGGTGTTTCTATTTCCTTTCTATAAATGAGAAAGCTGAGGTCCAGGTGATGCAACACTTCCTGGTCTTGAATTTTGGAACCATCCAAAACTATGTGTGGACTCCTGGGGTCCCACACCCTTTGCCCTTGCTCACACTTTCCACCTGTCTGGCATGCCCTTTCTCTCCCCCAACACCTACCGTAGCAGATGATGTCAGTGTCCCACTGGACCCCTTTGTCCTTGCCACTTCAGTGTATACCAAGCTGACTCCCAACTGCCAGAACAAGTATCCTTTGCTTGAAGGCTCTCTCTGGCCACCAGAGCTCCTTCTGCAACCTATGCAGCCGGCCAGGAGTGCCAAAGAATTAATGCCTCCCAGGGTAGCCTCACCAATGATGGATGGGATTTGGGAGTATAAATACCCCTGCTCCTTCACCACTCAGTTGGGACAACTCTGAGACATGTTCTACAGTCTCCCAGAGGTTCCCAGAGGGAGTGACCCCCAGTTGACCACAGTGGAAACCTGCTCACTGATGTGTCCTGTCTCAACTCCCTTCCTTCTACTGTGTTTCCCCGAAATTAAGACCTAGCTGGACTATCACGTCTAATGCGTCTTTTGGAGCAAAAATTAATATAAGGCCCGGTCTTATTTTACTATAATATAAGACCGGGTCTTATATAATATAATACAATACCGGGTCTTATATTAATTTTTGCTCCAAAGGATGCATTAGAGCTGATGGTCCGGCTAGGTCTTGTTTTTGGGGAAACACGGTAGGTCTCTCTTTTATCCTCCCCTACCAGTGCCTCCTGAGATTCGCCCAATCACTCCTTGCACCCTTTTCCTTGTCTTAGGGTCTCCTTCTGAGTGAGCCTGAAGACATCTACTCATTTTTTAATTCCCCTCCCAACTTGCTCTCCACCCAGGAAACCTTTCCCACTCCCTCCCTTGTGCCACATCCAACATAATTACACATTGCCATAGCACCTCTCATGTTTTCTGGCACATATCAGTCCCCAAGTCAGTTTCCCCAGCTAGATAGGAGCCTCTTGAGGGCAGGAACATTTCTTTGTATTACCTATATGTCCCCTGAATCCAGCACAGTACCTGGCACACAACTGGGGCTCAATAGTTGTTTACTGAATAGTTAACTGAATGAATGAGCCACTGAATGAATTACGTGTTCCTGCCGATTAAGGGAATGGGGAGGAGGCACATTTTCTTCCTACGGAAAAAGGAATAAGTAAGCAAGAGCCACATGAGCAAAGAACAACTTAACTTCGGTCTGTTTTGTTTTAAGCAGGGAATGTAAAGCATTTTATTGATCTGCCTTTTAAATTAAGAACAGGAAACGTACAGCCGTTCAATAAATAAAACATAATAAAAACACTTCAGTTCCAAAGTATGGCTAATTAAGGGAGACAAACAGAGAGAACAAAATGGGAGCGAGGAGGGGAAATGAGAGATCAGGACCGAGCCAGAGACAGCGAGACACAGAAAGATTGCTTGGTGGTGAGTCACAGAGACACAGGCAGAAACCTGAGCTGGAGGTCACTCTGCAGCTATGCAGGGCCCCTCCAGACACTGGGCTGCAGGGGAGGTGCAGGGGGAAACACAGTTCTGTGTTGGCATTTGGGGGCCAGGAGTGAAATTCTGCTGCGAAGAAGATGCCCCCTTCCCATCTGGAAGGACAGGGCTCTTTCCTTTGAGCCCTTGGAAGGAGACTTCTCAGGGCTGGTCAGAACCAACAGGGACATGAGATCCACTGAGGTTAGAGGTGATGCCAAAGTGAAATGCAGACGGTGAGTCACAGGTGGCTGGACAACTGTATTAGTTCTTCTAATCACTAAGGTGGATTAGACACCTCCTGCCAGCCAGGCTGTGTGGGCTGAGTGCTTTATGTGCATAAGCATATTTAAACATTATAACAACTCTGTGGGACAGGTACTGTTATTATCCCCATTTTACAGATGAGAACATCGAGGCTCAGAGCTGTTAAGTAACTTGCCCAATACATCACATAATGAGGAAGTAGTAAAGCCAGCCAGAATCTGACCCCATGTCATCTGATTCCAGAGCTTGTGCCTCAGCGTCTGCCTGAAGCCACTTTGGAGGGGAAAAGGTCACACAGGAAGGGGGACAGCAGTTGTGGAGGGCTCATGAAGAAAGAGGAGATCTCTTCCATACTATAACCTCTGAGTCACCCAGCCCTGCCCCCACTGCTTTCTCTATGCCCATTTGGTATTTTTTCTAACCCGTAACAAGTACGATTTACCAACTACCCATGAAGGATCTAAAAAGCAAAGTACGGTGGAGGAGGGGAAGTTTCCACTTTGGCCTAAGGAGCCACACTGCCAGTTTGAGGGTGTCAGCAGGCGAATGTGGGTTGGGACTCTAGAAAGATGAGGGCAGGGTCATCTATGGGTACCAGCATTTCATGGTCTTCCATGCCAGGCCACTTGTGGGACTATGATACTTACACGTGCCTGGCCCAAAGCCACCTAGAACCCCACCCCCACCCCCAGAGCTTGGGACTTACCTTTTATGACCTCAGGCTCTCCCCCAGTGAACCCCCCCTTCCAACTCCTCTCAGACCTTCAGGTCCTGCTCTGGGTCCTTCGGGGTCTATGGGCTGTGGTATCCTCCTTTCTTCTCCTTTTTTATTTTCTATCCAGCCCAGAATTGGCTGGTCTCATGCCTAGGAGATCAGGGTTCAGGGCAGGAGTTCCAGAGCTCAGGACACTGCTATTCTCTTGGAAAAGAAGTCAGGGGAGGGAAGGCCCTCCCATAGCCACTATCCCCACAGACCTCCAGTCCAAAAAGAATACTTCTGAATTGGGGAGGGAAATAAAAGAGGAGGTCAAAAAGTTGGAAAGGATTTTGTGATTGAATAGCTTCATCCCCAACCCCAACCAGCATCAGCCAAACACGCACAAAACACTTGCCAGAGCCTGCTTTGGTCCACCCCCTCCCTCTGTGAGCTCCGCCCTCAGCCTTCATTCAATGTTTGTCCCGCCAGGCCAAGATTCCGTAACATCCGGGGACCTCAGTGCCCTCCCCAGTGGATTTTAATTGCCTGACAAAAGTAATACCAATATTTATAAGGGAACGAACACAAATACCATAAATAAATACATTACTGACTCATTGAATTAATTAGTGTTTAATTACTTGAAATTACCATCAGTTACCACCAATTACTTGAACAACGAATGCATTCTTTTTGCATTACGGTTGGCAATTCCCACGGTGAAACCCCATTAGATCTCACCTGGCACTTTCCCCACTGCTCCCCCTTTTGTTCATTCATTCACGCCTTCATCACATATTTATTGAGCACCTATGATATGCCAGGCATGGGATACGTCCGTGGGCAGCAACAGACGATATCCCCGTCGTTGTGAAGCTTACCACCCAATGGGTGAAGATAAACAAAAATCATATGGTATTTTAGAAGGTAATAAGTGGGATACAGAAAAATAAGCAGGGAAGAGGGATAGGGTGCGGGAAGTGATATTTAAACAGTGCAGTCACAGGGATGACCCAACCATCTTCCCTTCCACTCCAGACCTCCTCTCCACCCAGTTCCACACCCCGGGAGACTGACCCTCGCGGACTGCTTCACCAGGGCCCTCTGCTCTCTGGCTTCTGTTAAGTCTGACTAGTGGGGACCCCCCACAGGAGATCAGAGGGAAGGGAGAAGCTACCTAGGCGGGCTACATCCTTGACCAACGATTCCCAGCCCCACCACGTTATCCTTTCCACTGAGTCCTTTGGCCTCCAGGGTTTGATAGCAGCTGCCTGTCTCCAACCCAACCTCCCTGCCCTGTTGTCTGGCCTCGGGAGGGCTGGAGCCCCTCACTGTTAATAGCTTCAGGATCCTGCGCCATCCCTTGTGGTTTCCAGACACCCTGCCCACATCTTTGTAAACTATCCTCAAAGGATCTTAACTTGAATATGCCATCTGTTTTCTGCTGGGACCTGACAGAGACAGCTGCAGTGATAAGGTGACATTTGAGCAGAGGACTGAAGGAGATGAGGGAGCAAGCCATGTGGATATCTGGGAGGAAAGCTCCCCAGGCACAGGGGACAGCAAGTGCACAAGCCAGGACTTGCTGGGCATCTTTGTGGCTGGAGCAGAGGGAGTGAGGGAGAGAGTGGCAGAGGCGAAGTCAGAGAGAAGGCAGAGCCCAGGTCAGCTAGGGTGCAGGAGGCATTTTAAGGACTTTGACTTTTCACTGTGAACCACACGGGGACCTCTTGCAGCATTTTGAGCAGTGAACTGACTTGGTTGGATTGAAAAGGGTTACTTTGGCGGCTGTGTTGAGAACAGACTGTAATGGAACAGGAGCCCACTTAGTTGACTATTACAGTCAGCTAGGCAAGAGATGGTGGTGGCTTGGACCCGGACGGGAGTCGTGGGGTGGTCAGAAACAGCCATATTCTAGGCATATTTTGAAGTAGAGCCAACGGGATTTGCTAATGTATTGGAGTGAAAAAAAGAAAGGAGTTGTGGACCACTCCGAGGATGTTAGCCTGAGCAATTGGAGGATAAACTGAGATGGGAAAACATCCAATGAAGTGGGTTTGGAGGGAAGATCCAGAACTCGAATTGGAATATGTTAAGTAAGAGCATAGCCTAGAGTATGGACACACGTGTCCCAGGTATTGGGAGGTCAGCTTGCCACTCCCCCACACACACAAGCTACTCTCTCAGTCCCCCTGCTGGGCAAAGACATTGCAACTTCCTCCTGCCCTCTCCTACCCGCTTCCCTGTTGGAGGGTCTCCTTTGAGTGTAGAACAGGGAACGTAATAAAGCCATGGCCCAGCCCCTCCTGCTCTCCATTTAATGGCAGAGTGCCCAGAAAAGGCTGTGTCCTGGAGCAGAGAAGGAAAAGAAAATAGGGAACCGGGGGACGATTCCTGTCTGGGTACAGTGGAGGAGGAGGGAGACTGTTTTACTCTCCCACACCTTAGGAAGCTTGTGCCGAAAAATAAATGTGGATTGAGAGTAACCCCAATCTCACTTGGGTCAGAGCAATCAAAATGTAATTGGGTTTGTGAATAACTAATGTTTACACTGATGTTGTCCTAATAGGACGATGAGACCCGGAGATGTGACTCTGCTGTCTCTGCTCAGTGAGAAACTTGCATTTTCACAGAAACTGGGTCAGGCAGCAGGAGATGGAGAGAGAAACCACTGTCCTGGGCTAGGTGACCAGGATGAGGAAGTCCAGGAAGTTCTCTGGGCAGATGAAAGAAGGCTGCCATTTGGTAAACTGGGTATCTAGGACAGCAGTTTCACCCTGGAATAGTGATAATTATAATAATAATTTTATGTGCCACATATTAAGTACCTATGAAGTGCTAAGTGTTTAACTCTGTTATCCCTACAATAAATAACCTAATGAGGTGAATTTTACTATCCCCACTTTACGGATAAGGCTGCTGAGGCACAAGGAAGCATATGACCGGCTCTGGGCCTATCATCTGGTCAGTGGTACAGAGGAGTCCAAGGTCAGGTCTGTCTGGAGCCCAATTCCTCTCACAACCCCACTCGATCTCCACAGAACCAGGGAAACCAGATAAGAAGGATGCTTCTTCCAAGAGCCACAGAGGTCCCTGCTGGTGGCAGAAGTCAGGAGCCGAGGCAGAAACAGCCGTAACATTTTTGATTGCCTCGTTTCTCTGCGCCAAGCTAAAATGGGTATTGAAGCCAGGCCAGTAATTACCTTCCTGTTGATGATAACGGTGGTGATAGTGGCACTAGTGATGCTGGCTACGGCAGCATGAGGGTGATGTCACCAGTGACGGAGTTAGTCTTACCGGTGGCAGCAGCACCCAGGGTGGTAGGAGCGGTGATACCATGAGTGGGTGCTGAGATGCTGTTAGTAATCCTGTTAGTGCCACAGGCTTAGCTGTGGCAGGGTGAGTGACGTTTGTCTCTGTGGTCCTGGTGATGCTGCTGGAGACTTCTTGGGAAGATAGACTCAGGCTGGCATTGCTGCTGGTGCCTTTCCCCACCTCCCCACCAGGAGAGCCCTTCTGCGCCCTCCCACTCTCAGTGAAGGGGACAGGGCTTAGGGTCTCCTGTAGAACTGGCTTTATTGCGTTCCCTGTTCTGGACAGTGTAAGCGATGGCCCTGTCTCTCCAGAGAAACAAATGTGATAAATAACCAGGGAGGACAAGCGGGAGGAGGCGGCCCAGCCTCCAGAAGTCATAAGTCTCTGTCTAGCCGTACGGCAGGCTCATTACAGAAAGCTCCGGGGCCAACCCGGGCTGCCTGGCCTGGGGCTCAGGAGAGCCCCCGATGCAGAGCCCCAGAGCTAATGGCTCTGCAGCTCCCGGGCTCACTGACCTCACCCCTTCGGCCCCACCCTGCGTGCCAAGCCGGCATACCCAACCCACCCTGCAGTTGCGTCCAAGGGCTCAGGCTCGCTTGTCCACTTCCCCCACTGTGACAAATCCAGGGAGGCATTTGGTGAGGGTTTTCTGGATGTTCCTGGAAATAGGGTGGACGACTATCAGCTGGATAACAGTCCAGTTAGATGCATTGAACTGCAACATACCCAGAGAGGCCTGGGTTCAAATCCCAGCTCTGGTACTTAGAAGTCACGTGACCTCGACAATTCACCTGACCTCGGCTCACCTGTAAAATGGAGACAATAACACACACCCTCCTTCATTAGGATAAAAATGTGCGATGACATATGTAAGCTCCTGATTATAATAGTGATAGTTAATATTTGTGGGCCTTCTGTAATGTTGGTAGACGTCTTTGCATAAATTATCTCATTTAATTCACACGTCTATGCTGTGTGTTTAGGTGCTTACCGGTACCCTATTTTAAAGATATTTTAAAGATTTTAAAGATAAGGAAACTGAAGCACAAAGATGCTAATTAACTTGACCAATGACACATTGATAGTAAGTGGTGACACTGGCATTTGAACCCAAGTAATCTGACATCAGAGCCTCTTTACCACCAGATTGCCAACCTAGTATACATCAGGCACTCAACAATGCATATTTATTGAGCAGTTATTATAGAAAGCCAGACTCATGGGGTCCTCCCAACTCTAAGACATACATGACATTTGCCTGGAATATTACATTAAATAAACTGCTTTCTTATTAACCTCAGAAAACTCTGTGAAATGGGTATTATCTTTATTTCCTTGAGGAGAGAATAGATGCTTAGGAAGGCTAAGTGAGTTATTCAAGATTACACATTCAGAAGTGGTGAGACCAGTGCTCAAGCCCTGGATCTCTGACAAGTAATCTCAAAGTCTCCCACAAAGGCTAGTGGGGTTTCCCTTTTTGCTCTGTTTCCTTCCATGTGTGGTTTCTGGATCCTTCTGTCTTCCATACACCCTCACCACTTTTCAAGAGCAAAATGGCAGCCTGATTACCAATCACGACAACTGGAGTTGCCAGCGCCTCTATGACATGGCTTCTCACTAAAGGGACGCTCATTCCCCCTCGAGTTGTCTGCTGGGATCAAATACACTCATTTGCAAAAATAATTGGCTGAGGTTAAGAGCAGAGTCAGTGCACATCCAGAATATAAAAAAGAAACTACTAGAAATCAATAAGAAAAGGGCAGACAACCCAATAGAAAAATGAGCAAAAGATTTAAAAAGACACTTCACAAAAGAGGCCATCCAAATGGCCAATAAGCACATGAAAAGATGCTCCACATCACTAGTCATCAGGGAAATGCAAATTCAGTGAGATACCACTTCATGCCCCCAGAAGGGAGAAAATGAAAAAGAGCCACAATATCAAATGTTGGTGAGGATGTTCATATATTTCTGGTGGGAGTATAAAATGGCACAACTACTTTCCAAAAACTGTTTGGCAAAATCGACAAAATGCATACATTATGACCCAGAGACTCCACTCCTAACGACAGACTCAAAATATGAGTACATATGTGCACCAAATCATAAATAGCAGAATGTTCATAGCTGCGCTACTCATAATCACCCCAACTGGAAGCAAACTTAATCATCCACAGTAGAATGGATAAATATATTGTACTAGATTCATGTCATGGAATATTATGCAACCACGAGAACAGACATCTACAACTACACACAATATGGACAAATCTCACATATAATGCTGGGCAAAGAAGCCAGATACAAAATAATACAGCCTCTATGATTCCATTTATACAAAATTCAAAAATGAGAGAACCTAATCTATGGTGTTAGAAGTCATGAGGGTAAGTCTTGACAGGGGGAGGTGACTGGAAAGAGAAATGGCGGAGGGAGGGGGCAGTATTGTTTTTCTTGATCTGGGTGCTGATTACATGGTGTGTCACTTGTGAAAAGTCATCAAGCTTATGATATGGGGCCTTTTCTGAATATAGGCTTCAGTAAAAAGATTTCCTTTTAAAAGTGTGGCGTCAATGGCTAGAGAACAAAATCAACTCTTTTTTTCTTCACAGGGTTGCTAGACTGACAGAAAGGAAACTGTCAGATGTGGTGTCTCTGGGTTCAGTGAGAAATGTGACAAGGCATCTTATGATGTCCTTGTGAGCAAGATGAACAAATTTGGCTGGGTGACCGTGTAATTAGGTGGATTGAACCAATGTCGCCAAAGGGTGCCGATGAAGGAATACGTGTCCACCTGGAGGGAAAGTTCTAATGCCTCCAGGCTCTGTCCTTGGCCTGCAGTTGAACACTGTTATCCCAGACTGTAATGAAGACATAACAGGCAGGCTTATCACATTCACGGATGACATGAAGCCGGGAGCGAGAGGAAGGACAGGGCATGACAGAAGCAAGATCCAAAATGATTTTGGCAGAATGGCCAATTGGAGCAAATCTAATAAGATGAAATTGAGTCAAGGATCTGGGCAAGGCCCTGCCACAGGGTCTAAAAGCTAACTTTATGGGCACAGGAGGGGTGGGCATGATAAATTTACAAAGGCAGCTCTGTACGTGGAGGACGTGCACTCCCCAAGGGCAGGGACCCTCCTCTTTTGTCTCTGGATCCCCAGGGCCTGCTTCAGGGCCTGGCACAGATGAAGCACTCAGAAATAGTGGCCAAATCAGTCCTTGAATGAAGGATGGAGCAGTGTCTAGTTGTGACCCGCGGGCCCCAAGGCTGTGTGAGGGCATCAGTGGAGGTGCAGGCTTGGATGTCCTGCTCTGGCAGGTGGTATCAGCAGCCGGCCATTCGGTTCTGGACCCTTTTAAAGGGATGTAGGTAAGATGCCTCCAGGTCAGACAGGAACCAGGGACCTGTCTTTGAGGAACCATTGAAGGCGCTGGTCATGTTTCACCACAAAAGGGAAGCCTGGGCATGTGGACAGGGATGAGGATGATCAGGGTCCTTAAAAGCCTGCAGAGCTGCCCTGCTCTCTGGGGACTAGGAGATGGAATCACCATGGAGCTGACGTAGCTTCTGCTTCAATTGATTAACTCTAATCAATTAAGATCCCTGTCTCTTTCCAACCAGACTTCCCCTTCATCATTCCTCATGTTGGATGGTACCAGAAGGGCCTTGGGCATTGATGGCATCCATCAGGGGAAACCACGTAAGGGACCCACTGAGGTTGGGTTTAATGGATATGTTTCTTTTGTTCACAGTCACTTCCGTGTTGTAGTTTCATTATTGCTAGCCATCCAGATGCAGGGATGACATTCAGGAATAATCCTACCACCCACTGTGCTGACTCATCCGGCAACAGGACACAAAGGGGCAGAGTCAGAGGGGCAGAGTCCATATGGGTGACACTGGAAGCTTGTGGATAGAGGAGAAGAAATCAAGTGTGAAATGTATTAAGCCAAAACAAACCAAAAAAACAAACAAAACCCTGCAAGGCAGTCCTGTGTGAGGTGTCCCTCATTTCCTATAGCCCCAAGGCCTGGACTGGGACCAAAGGGCACAGGTGTGGCCCTCATATAAGTACAGACTTTCTAACAGAGCCACGCAAAGGACAGACGTTCTCTGCATGTCTGCATCTTCTCAGTACCCAGCATTGTCTTGCATTACTTGTGTCCTAAGTGTGGATGGCATGAGTTCCCTGTCAGTAGAAAGTGTTTAAGCACAGGCTGGAAACCATCCAGCACAGATGTTGTAGGAGAAAGTTCAAGACCAAATGGGCCAGCTTGCCTTCTCTGACCTCGAGATTCCAAAGTTCTAGCTAGTTCATTCGGGAAGCAAATTGCTTGCTGGTTAACACCACGAAAGGGCGACCGTTTATGGTCTTGTGCTTCTTGACTCAATGCAAAATTCTGAGGGCTTTATTTTTCAATATTTTTTAAGTTGTGATAAAATACACACAACATGAAATTTACCATATTAACCAGTTTTAAGTGTACAATTCAGGGGTGTTAACTATATTCATATAATTTATAATTGTGCAAACAATCTCTAGAACTTTTTCATCTTGCAAAACTGAAACTCTGTACCCATTAACCAAGCCCCAGCCCCAGAGCCCCAGACCCTGGCAACCACCATTCTTCTTTCTGTTTCTCTGAGTTTGACTACTCCTGATACCGCATATAAGTGAAATTATATAGTATTTTGTCTTTTTGTGACTGCGTAGGGCTTTTATTTTTGCATTGTTTAAAATGCGGTACAAGTTATATATGATAAAATGCATAAATCTTAAGTGTAAAGTTCAGTGATCATTTACCTATTCATACATAGTTGTTACCACCTCTGAAATCAAGATATGGCCCTTCCAGTGCCACAGAAAACCCCTGTGGACCCCATCCAAGCACTACCCCCACCCCAAGGGAAACCACTACTCTGACTTCTGCCAAAGTTGTTTATAGCAGAATACACACTGGAATTGAAAGGCCCAAATTCTCAACCCCTTGTCAATAGTGTTACTTTAGGCAAGTAATTCCAAGCCATGGTTTTCTCAGCTATAAAACAAGGATGCTAATATCCACATGAGATGCCGGGGAAGGATCAAATAAAATAAGTTATGAGAGAGAGCCCAGAGAGAATAGCTGTTGGTTGAATATGAATGCACTCCCCTTGTAGTGGTGCCGTGGTGGGGTGATGATGGAAGGGGACCTTACCATGGGTGTCATGGGGGGGTCCCAGGCTGTGGAGGACTGCAAGGACGAAGGTCTGGGGAGAGATGTTGGGGAGTAACACCACTGCCGGGAAACTCTGGTCACACCAACTGAGCCACCAGCCACAGACCCCCAAACAGGCCCATGCACATCCTGCTGGCCGGCCACACTGGACCGGAAGTCCCATAAGCACTGGGACAGTAACTGCATTGCTCCCTGTGTACCCTGTAGTTCAGTGCTCTCTGTTGAAAACAGAGCTTGCCAGGCTCCACCCCCAGAGCTTCTGATTTAGGGTCCCTGAGACTGAGCTTAACAATTGTCATTTCCCAGATGAGGCTGATCCTGCAGGCCAGAGACCACACCTTGAGGACCACGGGTGTAGGAGAACCTGCTGATTCCTTGTCCAGACCCCCTACAGCAAGGCAGGTTCACCACCCCTCAGCTACTGTGCCTGCCTGCTAATGGCTCCCAGCTGCCTCTGCTGATGGGAAGCACCTGTCGTGGAGGTGCCCCCCCACCCACAACCATAGCCCACAGCCAGGGATCAATTGATGAACAGGTGAAAGGGCTGGCCCTCCTCTCAAAGGGGGAGACAACTTTGCAGTTTGGCTTACGCTCCAGAGCTCCCTGCAGATCAGACCAAGGTTGGGTGTTATGGAATAACATCAAGGTCAGGTCTTATTGTGGAAGGAATGTTTGTGTCTCCCCGCCAAGTTCATATGTTGAAGCCCTAATCCCAAATGTGATAGTATTTGGAAGTGGGACCTTTTGGATTAAGTCATGAGGGTGGGACATTCATAATGGTATTGGTGCCCTTAGAAAAAAGAGGAGAAGGGGAGGGGGAGGGGAGGGGGAAGAGTGGGGAGGGGGACGGGGAAAGCATGCACTGAGGAAAGGCCATGTGAGCACGCAGCAAGAAGTAGGATGTCTGCAAGCCAAGAAGAGGTTGTCACCAGAAACCAGATTGGTTGCCACCTTGACTTTGGACTTCTCAGCCTCTAGAACTGTGAGAAATAAATGTCTGTCGTTTAAGCCACCCAGTCTTATGGCATTCTGTACAGCAGCTCGAGCAGGCTAAGATGGCTCCTTTCTCTACAAGGGGTTCCTGAAAAGCAAGCACCCCCTAATGAACCATGTGTGTCTAAATCTCTGTCTCAGACTCTGCTTTCGGGGACTCTGACCCAAGACGCACAGCAGGTGCTCAGCAGTGTTTGCTGAATGAGTGAACAAGCATGAGACACACCAGGCTTGAGAAGAGGACAGCCCCTCTCCCTGCCTCCCCCTGACCCCCTCTCACAGGTAGGACCCATGGTCCATGTGGCTGAGGTTACAGGGCCTCCCAAGCCCTAACCCATTGAAGGTGCTGCAGTCTTGCTGTATTGTGTGGGGGAGGGGCTGCCCAGGCTGCCTGGGCCTCTGGATGGGTTGATTAATTAATTACCGCCAGCACCAGCAAGAGAAGGCAGCCAAACTGACAGCTCTGGGCTGCTGGCAGGGCCCGCAGTGCCCCTCCCAGCTCCTCTTGGCAGGTGAGGTCTTCATTTCCCAGCACTTGGCAGAGTCAGGCTGGGGAAGGGGTAGCACTGAATGGGGGGGAGGGGAGCAGAGAGGGGTGTAGTCAGGAGATGAAGAACAGGAGGACAGAGGGAACAAGGGCCTGGAGAATCAGCATTTCTTAGGCAACCCCCACCCCATCCAGGTCTCTTGTGGAGAATTAATCCCACTGTTCTGATAGAGAAACTGAGGCTTAGGGAGGCCCAAAAACTAGCCCAGGGTCACAGGTTTAGTGGGGCGGGGGGGAGCAACATCCCAGACCCTCTGCCTCTCAACCTGGTTTTGGCTTGCTTTGGAGTATGGATGGTAAGGGGGGCAAGGGGGTGGGGGTCAGGATTTCTGGTAACTTCTCCCCCTTTTCTCCTTTGTACTGTAAACCTTTGCCATCAGCAGGTGCATTGCCGCCTGAGCCAGACCAGAAAAAAGAGTGATGCAAACCCAGAGAAAGGTCCACGTGTCTGCAGGAGGAGCCAGGCTGGATGAGGCCCTCTCTTTCCAGCTCTGAGTCTCTCTGGGGCTTCGCTCCCCCACTTCCTCTCCCCACCCCATCCTCCCCTTTCCCATGACCTGGACTGAGCTGATGCCTGTTGAGCTGATAGAAATGACAGCTGCCTCCGTGATTAATCACCATGTACCACAAATGTAGGAGAGGGGAATGGGGAGTCGGGGCAGGGAGAGGGGCGGGCCCTTCAGCTAAAGGAGAGTCTGGGAGGGAGGTTTCCAGAGTGGGCCCCCCTCCTCTGAGGTTTTCTTTGTCGCCCTCTACACACTCTGCTGTGCCTACAAGTGTGGCATTGGTGTTCACAAGGCAGCCCATGAGGCCTCAACTCTTTGAGGGGAAGTGAGAATTCACCTCTCTGTGCCTCAGTTTTCTCATCTCTAAAGTGGGAACAGTAAGAATTTCTACCTCAGAGGTGGCTGGGAAGACCTAATGTGTTAAGACATGTAGAACAGGTGGAACAGTATCTGGCATGTAGGAAGCACAGCTACTTCCAAATTCATCACATCTAAGCTGTCATGGTTTGGCTGCAGCATGACTTTATGTACCTCTAAGAAAAATAAAACACTGCTGAAAATAACCAAATTTCTCTGCTTGTAAGACACATCCTGATTTCAGAAATGTTAAAATTGTGGGGAAAATATGCTTCTTAGAAAGTTGACTATGGCATTGTTCTCATTCTTACTGCTCCCTAACTGAAGCACTTAGTCCCCCACAGGCTGCACTGCAGGTGCTGAATAAACATTTGTTGAGTCAATGAATGAGTGACAGGTCAGCACCCAAACAAGTATGAGAAGGCCAGGGGAGCCCGTGCATCTCTGGCAGCCCCGCTCCACGTGGTCCTCCCCCACTGGCCCCCAGCTCCCTCACTGTGGAGCCCACTAGGCCCAAAGCCTTTTCAGTTTCTGCCCCTCCACTTCTGTCCAAATCCGTGGTGGCCAAAGCCCTTGGCCTAGCATGGCTTCCAACAGGTGAATTGGGTAGAGTGGCTAATGGTGCCTCCCCCCACACCATTGGGTGCCCCATCCATGGGTGCCCCTAAGCCAAATAAAGCACACCTTCTCTGGAGGGCCCTCAAGAGCGACCAGGCACAGGAAAGTGCAGTTAGAAGGCCTTCCTGGCTCCTAAACTGACTACAGAGAAATGCTGTGGGAGTGGATGGAGGGAAGGGGAACAACGGGTGTGTATCTAGCTCTCCTTTTTTCTCTTCCCCAGTCCTCTAAAAGGAGATTAAAATACCAGCTGGCATTAGCAGCCTGACCTTCGTCATGTTACTTAACTTCTTGGAACCTCAGTTTCCCCTATCAGTAAAATGGGCAGTAACAATCATACTTCCCTCCCTATACTTGGTGAGAGGGTTAAATAAAACAATATGGCAAGTGTTTGGCAGAATGACCGCCTTCCATTCCTTTACCCCTCCCCTCTCTCCTCTATTCCCTCACCTGCTTCATTCTCTCTCCTCCCACCTCGCTCTAGCCCTGCCCTATAACCCACTTAATGCCAACACTGATTAATTTTCCTTCAGCTGCTACGATGCACTTTGATCCTAGGGGGAGAGAGAATGGCAGGTGGGGCACACAGCCTGGGGAAGCCTGGGGCTGGGGGCAGCTGAGCGGTGAGGGGCCCTCCTCACACAGGGAACCTGCACTCTGGCTGTTCCCACAAAGATTTAATTTATGTCTTAATGGGCCTCAGCCTCCTCCATAAAAGCCCTAAAGTGCCTTTTTATTTTTTAAAAAATAAAAGTTGCTGACTGTGCCTGCTATTTTCTGGGGGATGGCAAGCAAATAGCAGGAGAAAGGGGAGAGTGGAGGGGAAGAGGAAGAGGTGACAGGGCCCTGGGGCTTTCAGATTCTGCTTGTCCCCTGGCTCCCCTGGCCCAGGCCCAGTGCCACGGGGCCACTAGCCCTGGTGGGTAGTGAGGAGGTGGCTGCTCCTGGCTCATCTGGAGAGAGCAGTTACAGCCTAAAATACTGGACCCTGCTTCCCTGGGTCCCAGGAAGTGATTGTTGGGATGCAGCCGTTCAACTCAATCCAGTCAACAACCCCCACTGGTCAGAACTACACTGTGAAGTCTTGGCTGGAGCCCCTTGGAGAAGGAGAGGCATGAGAGAAGGAGGGGAGGTTGAATATGTCACTTAGGTGGCGCTCCCTGGAGAACCATCGCCAATTTCACCTCCACTCCCCTTCCCCACACACAGTACCGGCTCAGCAGCCCCTTCAAGCCCTGCCTCAGAGCCACGAGCTTGGCCTCTGCAGCTCTAGCTCCTCCCAGAATCCCTCTTACTGCTTTTGGAAAGATCTCTCCACCCTTCAGTATTGGAGGCAGACGGGTGTGGGGACTGTTGAGGAGCTGAGTGCAGTGTTTGGGTTTCCCAGTGGGCAAGCACCAATTCCAAAAGCAGGACTCCTAAACCATTGACTCTCTATTTTTTTCAATTACAGTTGACATTCAATATTATATTAGTTTCAGGTGTACAGTAGAGTGGTAGACATTTATATAACTTACGAAGTGATCTCCCCATAAGTCTAGTACCCCCTGGCACCACACATAGTTATTACAATATTATTGACTATATTCCCTATGCTGTACTTGACATCCCCATGACGATTTTGTAACTGCCAATATGTGCTTCTTCATCCCTTCACCTTTTCACCCAGCCTCCCCTTCCCCCTTCAATCTGCCAACCATCAGTTTCTTCTCTGTGTCTGTGAGTTTGTTTCTGTTTCGTTTGTTCTTTCATTTTTCAGATCTGAAAACCCGAATCATTGACTCGGTACCATAATCTCTCCTTCCAAAGGAGAGCGTGCCCGGACAACCGGGCCCAGGAAGTTAGCGCCAATGGGGAGGAGCAGATGGATCTAAGCGATACAGTTCAATGCCTATCAGGATAACTTGTAAGCATCCTTAAGTCCCTGCGCTCCTGCCCCAATTTTCTTAACTCCGATTTTTTTTCTACTTATCCAGCCCAATTCCAGGATGTTTTTAACTGGGAAAAATTAGAGAGAAGTTGTTTGGCCGAATACCCGCCTCCACTATGGTTCTCTGATCTCTGGAAGGTACCTGAACCAGTGGTAACAAAAGTAGATGCCTATAGGAGGAGGCCAGGTGGGAAACATAAATGTGCAAATCGGACTAGGTGTGGCGCTGCAGGGAGTGGGGAGGCCTGGACAGTGCCTGGAGTGGCAAACTGGGGAGTGCATGCCTTTCCCTTACAGTAGTTAAAATTAAGAATATGAACCTTCTGATTAAACAAAGTGATTGTACACAGTTACTCTGCTCCTTTCTAAAACACCACTAACTGACCGTTTAAGATATTTTTAGAGGCAAAAACCCACAGAAAGAAAGAGAATGGAAGAAAAATTGATAGCGGATGAGAGACGTCATTAGAATTTCGGAAGTTGGGAAGCTGACGGATGAGTGGTAACGGATTTTTTCTGTAAAAAGCATAATTTTAGCCCCACAAGGGGTATGTCAACAAGAAGCCAGATGATTCACACCACAGAACTTCCGGGAGGATCGAGCACTGAAGACGCCAAGCACCACTAAAGGTGGGAGTAAGGGGTGAGGCTGAAACTGGAAGATTGGTTTCAAAAGTCTCTACGTAGTAGGAGCAATTAGACCTTTAGGCCTCCTCTCAGACCTCGGTCAATTACCCATCTCCACCCCAGCAGAAGACTGGAGGTTTACTCCCAGGAGAGGTTGAACCAAAGGGCGTCTGGTCTCAGGGATAACAGGCCAGGTGTAAATCAGGCACTGAATAAGTTTCCTAGGGCTACTGTGACAAAGTACCACAAATTGGGTAGCTTAAGACAATATAAATTTATCCTCTCAGAGCTCTGGAGGCCCGAAGTATGAAATCAAGGTGTCAGCAGGGCTGTGCTCCCCACAGAAATGCTAGCAGAGACTCTTTCCTTGCCCTTTCTAGCTTCTCATGGCTCCAGGTCTCCTTTGGCTTGTGGCTGCATCACTCCAATCTCTGCTTCCATCTTCACATAGACGTCTCCTCTCCTCTATTTGTCTCTCCTCTGTATGTCACTTATAGGACACTTGTCATTGGATTTAGAGCCCACCTTGATAATACAGGATGACTTCATTTCAAGAGCCTTAACTTAATTACATCTAAAAAGATCCTCTTTCCAACTATGTTCACATTAATAGGTTCCAGGAATGACAGCATGGATACCTTTTCAGGGCTATCAAACAATTCACTTCAGGTACTTTACTGGAAAAGATAATAAATGAGAGTCTGTACAGCAGGTCCTTGAATAACGTCGTTTCTTTCAAGCTTGTTTTGTTATAAAGTTGATGAGATGCTGTTGGTATATAACTCTTATTTATATCAATTAGCCTATGGTAAAATTGGTTTCATTGTACATCATTTCACTTAAAGTAAGAGAACCTATCAATGACGTTACATAAGGAAGGACTGACTGTATTCTGAACTGCAGGACTCTAGCTCTCTTCCTTACTCGGTTCTCAGCTTTGCGGCAGTCAAGTTTATAGCCCTACGGGGGAATTGGAGAATCCCTCTCAAGAGAAACTGACTGGCTCAAGAGAAAAATCTATATATACTGACACTAGGCACCTACCAATGAAGCAGTGAGGTCTCCTGATCACCTTCCATGAGACCCACTAGTTGACAGCTTTCCCATGGAGCCGTCAAATAATTTCCTAGTAATCCACTTTTCAATAGAAATAGACAGCAGGTATCACCACATGTGTACAGAAAGTCCCCAACCTGAAACACAGAAACCAAACAGAAAAACGGGGGGTGGGGGGTGGGGGGGAGGAAATCTGAGGAAACAGAAATCAGATGAAAACTTACAAAATAAAACAAAGCAATATAAAAATTATTTCCAGAGAGATGAGAATATGTTGTATCCATGTAATAAAACTAAAATTATATTAAAGGAAACATTCAGAAAAGAGATGCTTTTAAAAAATTATTTTAAAAGGACAACTGTTTCAATTCAACATAAATTTGAAAAATAAAGTTGTGGGAATCTCCCACAAAGTAGAATAAAAAGACAAAGAGTGGGAAAATAAGAGAGAAAAAAATAAGAAAATTCAAACATCAGTTAAGAAGATCAAACATGACTGATAGGAGTATCAGAAAAAGAAAAACAGAATATGGTGGCAGAAAAAATAAGCAAAGAAATAATACAAGAAAATTTCCCAGTACTAAGAGACATGCTTGAAATCATCTATAATTTCAATGAACAGAAAAGGACTTCTACAAAACCATAGCATTGTGAAATTTCAAAACACTAATGATAAAAAAAGAAATGTTGAAAGTCTTTAGAGATTAAAATATAGGTCACTTGCAAAGAAAAGGGAATCAGAATGCACTCAGATTTTCAACCATACCTGTAGAAGTTAGAAGACAATGAATCAATACATCCTAAGTTCTGAGAGATGTGTCTTTCTATAAAGAATTACATATCCAGCAAGCTATCAACCAAAGGGAGGATAGAATGAAGACACTTTCAGACATACAACATCTCAACATTTCTATTTATAGATCCCCTGCCTGGAGCCTAGAGTCTCCTAATCCTGTCTTTACTTAAAATATTGATATTTGGGGACAGCCGGGTAGCTCAGTTGGTTAGAGCACGGTGCTCTTAACAGTAAGGTTGCCGGTTCGATCCGCACATGGGCCACTGTGAGCTGCGCCCTCCACAACTAGATTGAAACAACTACTTGACTTGGAACTGATGGGTCCTGGAAAAACACACTTAAATAAATAAAAGTTTTTTTTAAAATATTGATATTTGGCTCATCATGGTATTAGTTTCCTATTGCTGCTGTATCAAATTACCACAACTTAGTGACTTAAAACAACACAAATTTTTTATTTTACATTTCTGTAGGATGAAGTCTGACACTGGTCCCACTGAGCTAAAACCAAGGGGTCAACAGGACTTCATTTGTTTCTGGAGGGGAGAATCCGTTTCCTTGCCTTTTCCAGCTTTTAGAGAGTGCTGGCCTTCTGTGGCTCATACTTTTCATTCCATCTTCAAAGCTAGCAGAATCTTCATCATATCACATCACATCACATCACATCACAATGCCTCTGCTTCTGTTATTATATTTGGTTCTTCTGCCTCTGTCTTCCACTTTTAAGAACCTTGTGATTCCAGGGGTCCTAGCTGGACAATCCAGGATAATCTCCCTATTTTAAGGTCAGCTGATTAAGAATCCTAATTCCATCTGCAGCCCTAATTCCCCTTTGCCATATAACGTAACATATTTACAGGCTCTGGGGGTTAGGACACAGGCCTCTTAGAGGGAACATTATTCTGCCTCCAACAATCACGGATTTTGTTTTGCATTTTTATTTTTTTAAATATTACCTAAAAATATTATTTCTCTTGATCACTGACTTTTTTGGCACCCCTTAAATTTTATGCCTGAGCTGAGTAAGGCATCCTAGCCCCGTAACGCTCTTTCTATTTTCCCTTGTTTGCCCACCCCTTTCAGCCTCAGGTCCAGTGCAGCAAGCCATCCTGGGCTTCAGGCTGCCCAGAATCCAGATGAGTTCTGCGAGCCCTTTCCCAGCTATGCATTTCTCTGCTCCAGTTTGAGAGATGGTGGCTCATGTTGCCAAGTCAGAGAAGGGAAGAGAAGTTGTTCAATTCCTCCTGGGCCCCAGGGAGGAGCGGGGCCCCAGCCCCTACACACCTGATCCCCCCTTGGGGCTGCAGAGATAGTCAGCCTTACAGTCTGGCAGCAAGCAGAGAGGATTGAAGCTGGAGTTGGGGGGAGCAGATAGGAGAGATGAAAGAGGATCCTGGTACTGCCTGAAGGTCAGGGGCAGCCAGGGTGTCTGGGCCACTGCAGGAGGGGATGCTAGAAAGCTGACTCGGCTCACAGAGAGGCCCTGGGAGGTGGGGGTCTGGTTCTCAGCCTTCTGGCAATGTCACAAGGACACTGCTGGGTGGGGAGAGAAAAAGACTGGGAAAGGGAGGTCTCCATCCCAGAGGTGAGGGGGAGGGGACTGGCCAACATGGAGGTAGTGTGTACCGGGGTTCTGAGACTGCTGAGCACAGGACATAGAAGCAAAAGGGCAGGTTTCATGAGCACACTATAACTTACACATCTACTTGAGCCTGCAAAGCAACCCTTGTGGGAGGCTATACACTCAAGACCTTCCCCTTGCATAGCTTCTTAATATCCCCAGAGCCCTTAAACCTTCTTATCTGGTGCTCACCACAACGCCAGGAGGCAGGCAGGGTAATCTCCATTTCGTACATGAGGGAACTCCATGCAGGGAGTTCCAACTGTCATCCCTGCACAGAGCCCCAGATCTCCCAGTTCCTTCCTGGGGAACTAGGAACAGGCAAGTGTCCCTGGACCAGATAAGGGGCAAGCACCGCCACCACCCCCAACAAGAAGTCTGGCTCCAAGTGTCACTATGTAGGACGATGCCAACCTCAGCTCATCATCCTAGAATCAGTATTCGATAGACCTGGCAGAGGAGCCAGCGTGGGGATGTTAGGTGTCCACCCCTGCTGTCCTCCACTCAGAACTGCTGGTCCCCCCTTGCTACCCATGTCCACCACTACAGAGGGTCAGAGCAAGGGGTCCACTGTCCCTGATTCAGGCCCCTGCAGACCTCTTCCCTGGGGTGAAGGTCAAATCAGTTGCCTCTTCTCCCTACCCTCTGGGTCTCCCTCACCACTCTACTTCAGGGCCTCTTGCCTTCCCAGCTAATGGCCCAGAGGTAGAGCTCTCCGCTAAGACCTGCCAGGCCTACAGACCTCCCCTTGCTGGCAGGGCACATTGAGGAGGGGGCTTTTAGAAGGTGGCTTCTCTGAAGACATCTGCCCACTGCCACACACACACACACTTTATTTTATAGTACCTAGACACTGCCACGCACACAGCAGGGACTTGGCGAATACTGATTAATTTTCTCCCCCTACCATGGCAAAGACTATAGAAAGAATTTTCCCCCTCAGTTCCGGGTGTTCAGAAACTGCACTGCCCTCCTGGGTCCTGCCAGCATGGACAGGCCTCTCTGCCTGACCAGCATTGCCTGGGGGGAGGCAGGGGGATGGACAAGCTGCCTTCTCAGGGCTCCCTCTGCACTGGCAGCTATGGGTTGATGAGGTGAGATGATGGAACAGATCCTACCCCACACACACCACAAGGGCTGGCGGGACCCTCTGAACCCATCAAATGAGAACCAGGTGCAAATTAAGTGACTAAGGCACAAGGGCATTGAAGTTGGTAAATTTTCCATCAAGAGCACGGAGGAAAGGTCACCAGGAATAACTCACAGGTAGAGAGAGGGAAGTAGGAGGTGGAAATATCCAGAGACTAGGCACAGAGAGACAGACAGAAAGACTGGGAGGCTGAGGGGGAGTATGGGGGGAGGGGAGTAGCAAGAGGAAGGGGAGGAGGAGGCAAGAGGGAAGTTCACACACCATGAAAGGGGAGGGGAGGAGATGGGAGCTGGTGAGCCTGGCAACGGCCACCTCAGGAAAGGGTGGGGCAGTCTGCAGCTTGAACGTGGATCTCTCTGAGCCTCTGGCTGCCCAGTGGAAGTCGGCAGGCAGGGTGCCAAGGAGGGCTAGCAAGCTGAGGGGTCACAGGTCCTGATCGGGGTCCACCAAGGCCATACCACCTGACCCTCCCCTGAGCCCAGTCAGAAGCTCAGAGCACAGAGCTGTCAACTGATTATTCAAATGACCCAAGCTGTTGACCCAACTAATCACTAAAGTTTGCATATTTTGCAACTATTTGCATTCTCCTGGGGTCTGTCAACACCTCCACAATCACTCCCTAGAGACCTTTGCCCCTGTCTCTCAGCTCTCCATCCCCATCCCTCTGTCCCCCACGTCCCCAGGTCCATCCTCACAGACTCCTATCTCCCTGCCCTCCTCTCTCATCGCAGATCAGACAGGGCAGGTCATGCGTGGAGGTGTCTCTCAACCCCAAGTGTCCAGCCAGCAGAGACAGCAGGGGAAGCTGGGTGCACCTTGGAAGAGAGTGACTGACACCCCTCTGGTGATTAATCTTCCTGCTAATGGAGGTGTCACTGTCACCAGGCTTTTAAGGAAACTCAGGGAAGCCCTTTATCGCCATCACAGCTGTCTCCAAGGTCCTCAGCGGGCTCATTAGCGGCCCTTCGCCTTGCAATTAAGAACCCCTCCTCTAAATGGCTATGAGGGGGGGCAAGAAAGCTTCTTGGGGCCTGTAAGGCCCAAGGCCATGAGCAGAGCTGTGGCGACCTCCACTAGTCCCGCACCCACCCACTCACCAAAGCCTCTGAAATGGAATGAAACTGTCCATGCCTCGCTTCCAATACCCGTTACAGCTGGAAAGGGTTTGTATTCATCCAGACCTGTCCTACACAAGGAAAGCAAGGTCCAGGCCATGGGCGAGCCAGACTGGCGTTGGTTGTCCAGCCTCCCAGCACTATGTCCCCAGCTTCAGGTCTCCTCCGTTGTCCCCCACTCCCACCTCCAGCGTTAGGAAAGGCAGCCCCTTCTCTAAGGGCTTTGGAGTGCAGGCAGGCCACTGACCTGGTTAGGACAATCCCCAGGCCCGAGGCCAAATGGGATGATGCCTGGGAGTTTCCTATCAGCCCAGGACACAGAGGGTCTCTAAGATGGGGCGAGAGCAAATGAGGTGACCCAGTTCACTTTCAAACCTGGCTGTAAAGCTCCCCATTGCTCGTAGCATAGCAGTGTAAGGCAAAGGAGGCATCTCTAGGCGAGAATTCATGTGCAGAGAGCAGCAGTCAGAACTCCCTGATACAGGCTGTTCAGGAAGAAGGATGGGGTGCAGGAGGGACTTCATTTTCCATCCGTTCCACGAACAGGAGCACCTACCCCGAGTCAGACCTCTGCCAGTCACAGAAGTGAAAGAAACATGTCTTTATTCTCAGGCCATATGGTTGAGTGGTTTGGAGCAAATGTTTTTATTAAACTAGACTCAGTTTCCCCATCTGTAAGATGGGAATCATACCTGATGTTCCCGGAAGTGTGAAAGGCTACAGAGAACTGGGTCTCAGAGAGCAGCTACGGGTGATGATAGAAATGATAGGAAAAGTCATCTTCTGCCAAGTGAGAGCTCAATAAATGGTCATCAGCGCTATTACTATTATTATTTGGTGGTGGTGGTGATTGCTATTGAGATAGCGTTCTGACCTCAGGGTGCCAGGCTGGAAATTACATACTACAGTCTCTTTTCCCAGCTCCCAACAGATTACAAGATAGGAAAGGGCATTTATTAAGCACCTACTGTGTGCCAGGCACCGTGCTGGACAATTGGCCTGTGTTATTTAATCCTCACGCTCACCGAACAGCATGGTTATCCTCTTCCTTCCCTCTCATTTCAGAGATGAGGAAAGTGGGGCTCAGAGATACTAGACACCTTGCTAAAAGATTCTGCACCCACGATTCCCAAGTGTGGGTGGAGCAGTGGGGCGGGCGGGAGGGGGAGTTTCCCCACACACCTCCAAGCAATTCTCCATGACACCAGCTGGGTGTCCTACAATTAAACTCAATTCTGACAGTATTTAGCCGGAGATAGCATCAGGCCCCACAGGCTAAGGGCTCGGTCCCACAAGGTTGCCCCTGCTTCAGATGCCAACCACATGCCCAGATTGTTACCTGTTACCAACTGGCTACAGATTGATAGTTTCCATGACCCCTCTCCTGGGGTTTCATTAATTTGCTAGAACAGCTCACAGAACTCAGGAAACCCATTTACTCACTAGATTACTGGTTTATTACAAAGAATATTAAAAGATACAAATCTGCAGCCAGATGAAGAGATACATAGGAATTCCCAGACAAAGGAGCTTCTGTCCTTGTGGAGTTTGGGGCCCAGCACGGTGGCACGTGGAAGTCTTCTGGTTCCCCAACCAGGAAGCTGTCTAAACCCCCTTCTTTTTTTTTTTTTTTATAAAGGCTGCATTACATACGTGTGATTGATTAAATCATTGACTGCTGGTGATTGATTCCACCTCCAGCCCCTCCTTGCTCCCCAGAGGCTGGGGATGGGACTAAAAGTTCCAACCCTTCAATCACCTGGTTGGTTCTCTTGGCAACCAGCCCCCATCCTTTAGTGCTTTCCAAAAGTCACCTTATTAACTAACACAAACTGAGGTGTGGTGGAAAGGGGCTTGTTATGAATAACAAGACAACCATTTCACCTTTATGGCTCTGAAGCCATTTCAGAAACCGAGGACAAGAGAACAAATATTTTGACAGAAGATGCTCCCGTTGCTTTCGGTTTGGGGCCGTGAGTCAGGAGCCATGGACAAGGACCAAATATATTTCTTACAAATCACAATATCGCACTTGCCCAAGGTTACACTGCTCTTAATGTGCATAGCATAAGAGGAACAAGAATGTTCATGGAGCTTTACTCACGACAGCCCAAAACTAAAACGACCCAGGTATCTATCAAGAGAATGGCTGAATGAACTGTGCTATATTCACACAGTGGCGTGCTCTATAACCATGAAAAACAACGAGTTCCTGCTACAAACAACAATGTGGACAAATCTCACAGATGTAATGTTGAGCAAAAGAAGCCAGAGACAAAGGGTATGTACTGCATAATTCTATTTATATAAAGTTCACTAACCAGCCGAACTAACCTGGAGACATAAGAGGTCAGAATAATAGTTCCCCTGAGGTGGTGAGGGTGGGGTGGGTCTAGACTGGGATTGTGGCATAAAAGGGTCTTTCTGGGGGACTGGAAATGTTTTCTGTTTTGATCTAAGTGGTTGGTGGTTACAAGAGTATGTGTATAGGTGGGGGAGCAAAATTTGTCACTGCAAAATGTATCTCTTTAACATTTTTTACATGTTTTAACACGTTTTAGGCTGATTTTTTTTTAACTTTTATTTATTTTAAATGTGTTTTTCCAGGATCCATCAGCTCCAAGTCAAATAATTGTTTCAATCTAGTTGTGGAGGGCACAGCTCACAGTGGCCCATGTGGGGATCGAACCGGCAACCTTGTTGTTAAGAGCACCGCACTCTAACCAACTGAGTTAACTGGCCACCCCTAGGCTAGTTATTATTATTTTTTCTTTTACCTTTTTATTAGTTTCAGGTGTACAAAACAATGTAATAGACATTTATCATTTATATCCCTTACACAGTGACAACCCCCCTTCCCCTAGGTAGGTGTTTTTAAGAAACAGAAGACTCAGGAAGTTTATCTCATTACCTCCCCCTGACTGCCTAAAAGAATTTAGATAGGGAGCCTATACCTGTAAAAGAGCTATTACCAAAGATAACTTTATTTCTATCAGAATTCTCGGTATGATCTGGCAAACATTTGTTTACCAAACATTTGCTCTTTCCATCTCCCTGTGAATTGTCCTTCCCCTCTTTGAAGTCCCACACCCCAAACCCCTTCTCCGTAGCTCCTTAGTCTCAACTGCTTGAGTGCCTGTGAGCCTCATGTTCTTGTGGAGGAGCCCCTGTACGCATGAAATTAAATTTGTTTTTTCCGTTGTTAATGTCTCATGTTAATTTAATTCCTAGACCAACCAGAAGAACCTAAAAGGGTAAAGGAAACGTTTTTCCTCCCCAGCAATACCTATGTAAAAACTCATCAAACCGCACCCTTAAGATTTTCCTCCAAAAAAAGAAAGACAGAAAACAAACAAACAAAAATGTAATATACAGTTGACCCTTGGACAATGTAGGGGCTAGAGGCACTGACCTCCCCCACAGTCAAAAATCTGTGTGTAACTTTTGACTCCCCAAAAACATAACTACTGATAGTCTACTATTGACTGGAAGCCTTACTGATATCATAAACAATCGATTAATACATACTTTGTATGTTATACCGTGTTTCCCTGAAAATAAGACCTAACCGGACAATCAGCTCTAATGCGTCTTTTGGAGCAAAAATTAATATAAGACCTGGTCTTATTTTACTATAATATAAGACCAGGTCTAATATAATATAATATAATATAATATAATATAATATAATATAATATAATATAATATAATGTAATGCAATATAATATAATGTAATATAATATAATAAATACTGGGTCTAATATAATATAATATAATATAAAACAATATCAGGTCTTATATTAATTTTTGCTCCAAAAGATGCATTAAAGCTGATTGTCCAGCTTGGTCTTATTTTTGGGGAAACAGTATGTATTATATGCTTATAATGAAGAAGCTAGAGAAAAGAAAATGTTAGCAAATCATAAGGAAGAGAAAATACTTTTACAGTATTATACTATATTTATGGATACTGTGAACTTATGTTGTCTGTTTTGGGCTACATAGTTCGTTCACAAATTGTTGATTGAAAAAAAAAAATCCTTGTACCGTGTTTCCCCGAAAATAAGACCTAGCCGGACTATCAGCTCTAATGCGTCTTTTGGAGCAAAAATTAATATAAGACCCAGTATTATATTATATTAATTATATTACATTATATTATATTATACCATGTCTTATAGTAAAATAAGAACGGGTCTTATGTTAATTTTTGTTCCAAAAGATGCATTAGAGCTGATTGTTCGGCTAGGTCTTATTTTCGGGGAAACATGGTATAAGTGAATCCACACAGTTCAAACCCATTTTGTTCAAGGGCTAACTGTATCCCCTTTAATAAGATGCAAGGCCAAAATTGGAGCAGCCAAGTGAACTCTGACTGCATCCTGGCAGGAAATGGGGGTGGGGAGGCCCCCCTTACTTTGGAGGGGGAGGTCCTGAGGCTTTGAATAGAGGGAGGGGAGTCTGCCTCCTATCTCCCCCTAACCCCTCCTCTGGGGGCGGGCAATTACCCTCTCCATTCCAGGAGGGGAAGGAAAAGTGAGAAGGAGAAAGAAAGGCAAAGGGAGAAGGAAGAAGAATAGGAAGGAGAGAGGGGCAGGCCAGGGGTGGGTGGGGGGGATGTTTTCTCCAAGCCTCCTGTGGTTCTGACGGGTGGGAGAAGTTCAGTGAGAACTTCTCCATATCCTGGGGGATGGCAGGAGCCTGGCAGGCTCGGGGAGAAGGAGACATTCCTGTGCATTGTGATGGGGCATGAAGAGTGTTTGCCCTGAGTGCTAAATGATATGCCAGAGCATGTCCCAGGTGGGGACGATAGGGGGCCAGCATGCTGGCAGATTTCCCGGAGAGGCGGATTTCTGTCAGCTTTTGTGTCCAGACCCAGCCACCCTCACGAGTGCAGGGAGAGGAGCCAGTGCCCACACCCCCCAGGTTCAGGCCAGCCCTTGTAAGCCTGGAGCCGGACCTAACACTGCCGTCCCTCTGGCTTCCTTCCACCCAACCACCCTCCTATCTTCTGTTTCTCTATTTCTGATCCCTGCTCCACGCCCTTCCCCTCCCACCCCCCCTGCCGTGCTCTTCTCTCCCCACTTCCCTGTCCCTGTCTCTCCATCTCCCTCTTATTTTCCCAGCACCCCTCTGCCCCACCATTCCCCAGACTTGTGGCTCCTCTGTAGCCCAATATAAATAATGGAAATTAATTTATCAGCCTGCACACGTGGCCCAGCCCGCACAGCAGCAAGCTGAGGAGGAAAGCTGGTTGAAATAATTATTCTTGACTTAAGAAATCATTCTTTTTATTCCTGAAGGCTAATGGAGTGAGAACAGCGCCTGGCCAGGCTGTGCTAATGGCGGACAGCATGGGCCCGGGGAGGGGGAGCGGCGTCTTCTGGTCCTCCTGTAATGAGCGGATCCCCCCCACACATCCCACTCCACTCTTTATTTAAAAGGCAAACGAAGCATTGAGAGGTACTGTCTAAGTTAATGGAGTCATACATATGGCGTGGGGACAGGATTTTTCATCAGGAGCTCTCCCTAACTCCCTCTTTCTCCTGTGGCCGGGCCCCTTCTCGGAGGGAATGCTCTTCCCCAGGTCAGGTGGAAGCAGGTGCAGAGAGGAAGCCACTGCCCAAAGGATCGAAATCTAACATTTAAGCCGGGCAGTACGCTAGACACACAACTCATGAGGCATACGACCCTAACAGCCACCTAGGAATGAAGCCTGCGGATATTCCCATTTGCCCATCACAAAACAGAGCATAAGCAACTTGTCTGAGACCAAAGCGAAGAATCACCAATGCCCCAAGGGAGACATACAAAGTTCCTAATCCCAGCAAGAGGGTGAGGGGAGGAGGTGGGGTGGGCAGTTTGAGGAATGTGTCCATCAGACCTGGCAGGAAACACAGGGCGCCCACTAAGGGTTAATTGAATGCATATAAATGAAGGGACTATTTACAGAGGTGTGGGCAGCTTTAAGGAAACTAATAAGAGGTGATGAAGCACCCAGGGCTAGTTACCATCCCAGGCACGAAGGGGGAAAGAGAGCAGGCTGCCAAGAGCTGTGGCTATGGGAGCTGGCAGCCCACCCAACAGGGGCTGCAGTCTATGGTCTTGGTGGAGAAATGCAGCCATGGTCCAAACTGCAGCCTGGTAGAGAGGGAAGGGTGGGTTCAATACCCTGACCTTTCTCTCCAGCTGCTCTCAGACTTATTGCTAGTGGCTCCCATCAGCGATGGAGCCCAACTAGAAGCCAGTGAACAAAGAGACCATAAGATGCAGTTGTAGGGGTCAGCCTTTTGGGACACAAAGCCGAGTGGAGCAGGGCAGAAAGTGGATCTGAAGGGAAGCGAATAACTAGCACGGGGTAGGAAGTTTTCCAGGAGGGTCTCTGAGAAGGGGCGGCCTAGAGAATGAGGAGTCTAGAGGGGAGAGGATGAGAGCACCCCCAGACTTGGAACCCACTTCCTGTCAGATGGGAGAGTCACCAATTCCTGTCGAATGGGGAGGTACCCATCCGTTGGGTATCCTTGGGCCCAGACATTAGCTGGGAACTGGAGAAACTGGGATAGAGCCAGGATCCCAAGAAATGACTGAATAACCAACCAGGAGAGACTGGTTCCCTGGAGAAGGGGTTTCTGTCTGCAAGTCTGGAGGAGAGAGGAAGAGAAGGAGATAATTGAGTGATTATCAGGCACCAAGCATTGACACAGTTGAAAAGCTGAGTTTGGTGATAAGAAGGGTACACAGTTTGCATAAAATGATCCAGATAAGAAAAGGTGTCAGGAGAGGGGCCAGGAGAACCCAGAAGTCAGTTTATTCAGCAGGAGGCTGAAATCATGAGGGGCTGGGGGCTCACCTAATCCACTGCTCTCCCCACCTGTGTTTTAGAGGTGAGGGAATGTGGCCCTAAAAAGCTGAGATTACCCCAAGGCCATGAGGGGGCAGGGAGGGCAGGTTGCTAAGCCCGTGATTGTGGAGGCCTCAGGCCTGGGGAACGGAGTACCCAGCTGGCCTCCCTGCTGCTCATGGGGCCCCACTTCCCATCCATCTTCCTCATACACAGCAGCCACCGGGATCTTCCCAAAACACAAGCCCCGTTATGTCAATCACGTCTGAATCCCTGCAGTGCTCCCCACTGTACGGATAAAGTCTAAATCCTCACTAAGACCGATGGGGACCCTCTGACCTCACCAGCCTCATTCCCTACCTGCCCCATATTGAATCGCCAAGGTCCCAGAGTGGCCTGTGTCTGCCCCCAAAACACATTGTTCCTTCAGTTTAAAACACTCTTCTCTCTCCACGCATCTACCCATCTGGCTAATGCCCACTGGGTCTCACCATAGATGTCACTTCCTTCGGAAGCCTTTCCTCGCATTCCTCTGGCTTTCTATTTTAAAACAGTTCTCCCATTACAAAACTTCTTATACAGTAAAGGTATTTGCCTGTGTTCTTCTCTTCTTCTCCCCCTGACTATAAACCCCACGAGGTCAGGTACTTTGACCGGCTCATTCACGGCCTCGTGCAGTGCCTGGCCCTTAGTAGGTGCTTTGTGTATATGTTAGAATCCACACAAAGGAATACAATGTAGCTGCATAAAAATGAGGAAAGCTTGATATGTACTCAGGTGGACCTACTTCCAAGATACCCCGTGAAAAGCTCAGGACAGTGTATGTTTGTGTAAAACAGAGGAAAATAATAAACATGTATTTATGGGTCTATACGCAGTATCTTCAGAAGGAAACTCAATGAGGTTGATTGTCTCTGAGAAGAACTGGTAGGTTGGGGACAGGAGTGGAGGGAGTTTGTGGCTTTGGGATTTGGGGACCTATTCAGTTTAAAAAATCGTAGTTAAAACTAAGTGGGAAATATTTGACAATTAAACGGGTGGCTTGGAAGCCCTGGAGTGTGGAATGTTTGGGTTTGGTTGGAGCAACTTGCCACTACCACCTGCTCTTCCTGGGATGTCCAGACCCTGGGCCTGCCACCAGTCACCTGCCCAGGGTGCCCAGGTTGTGCCAGGAGCCATCTCGGACCCAGAGAATGCCCCAGAGGGGCTGGTGCAGGGAGCAAGCAGGTGAAGAGAGCCTGGGAGAGATTTGTCAGGAGCTCAGGGAAAGTCAAGGAGGTGGGGCTGGGAGTCAGTATTTCTCTTCCTCTCTGCTCCACTGAGCTTCTTCCGCCTCTCCATTTCCACTGAAGACAGAACAGAAGGGCGGAGAAGAAACTCTAAGAGGAGGGGTGGAAGGTAGGCAGCAAAGAAAACTTCCTGGAAAGAAAGGACTGAGCTATTTCTCTGTCATCTGTCCTTAGCACCACAAGGCTGGCTGGAGGGCAGGATTGTGTCTATTCATCTCTTTCTCAGGCAGCAGATCAACTGTAGGTGTTCTTTCCCTTGAACTGGATCAAGGAGCTTGGTTCTTAAGGGCCCCGCATCAGAGTGTGACGTCCCAACCTTCCCTGCTTCCCCGCTCTCCGCAGTTCTGCCTCTTACCCCAGCTCTCTCCTGCCTTATCGTCCACTCTCAGCTCTCCCAACCAGCCAATAAACATGGGAAAAACTCTCAAAGCAAAAACCATACCACGGATTGTACTGAAAGGGCTCAGCACGGCCCAAGGTAGGAGACAGAGGCCTAGGGGGTGGGTGGGGAGGAAGGCGGTGTCATGGACCCAGAAAAGCAGGAAAACTTTCAGCTCTCTTCTCCCTTGGGGTGGGGTGGAGGGAAGCCGGAGCTTTCAAATACCCCCCACAGGCCCATAACCAGTCCAGTCACCACAGCACATCCTCCTTCTCCTGTGCACATTCCCTCCCACGCTGCGGGGCCGGGATGGAGAAGCCCCACCCCTCTCTGAAAGAGCTGCCTGGAGCAAGCCTTCCCTACCCCCCAACCCCCAAACTCCAGCCAGAGGGAGGTCTCAGCGGGGAAAGAGGCTGGGCACCAACCCAGCTCCCCACTAACTCACCAGGAGACCTTTGACAAGCTCCTCAGTTCTCAGGCTTCTTTTCTCAGCAGTAAAATCCAATAAACCCCAGGGGTTTAAACGAGGTAAAGCACCTGCAAGGGCTGTCAAGACTTTCTCTGCTTAAAAGAATATGGCAGATCTTTATTTGGATTTGCAGATTGTCGGTGCCATTTGCTTAGGGTGTCAGGAGAGAACCCCAGGGTACAACCCCATGAACCAAGGACAATGCCCCCTCAAAGTGACTTAGGGGGTGGCTAAGGGAAGAAGCACCCACCTGCTCCTAGAGGAATGGGCAGGAGTCTGGGAACAGTGGTGCCCATCCTGCCCTCTTTCCTGAGACAGCCCCTGATGCTCCCCACCTGTCCTGACACCCCACTCCCGCCCCTCCCTTAGGCAAAGCGTCATTTATTCATCTGCTCAGGTGGCCATCAGGGAGGGCGTGCTTAGGGACTTTGGGGAAGTGCTGGGACTTGGGTAACCCCCTGGGAGGCAGTAACATTATTTGTCAAATGATGACACAACACTTAGGAAGTAAAGGATGTGAAACTTAAGGGGAAGCTCAATTAATTTTTACCTATGGATGCACGCATGTAACCATGACCTAGATCAGGACAGAGAACATTTCCAGCACCTCAAAAGGTGTATGCCTTCTCCGGATCAATAGTAGCTACTGTGAGGATTTCTATTGCCACAAGTTAACTTTGCCTATTCTCGAACTCCATGTAAATGAAATCAGACAGTACCCGATGTTTTTCTGCCTGGCTTTTTTCACTCAGCCTTGTATCTGAGATTCATCCATGCTTGTGCATGTGGTGCTTATAGGAAAACTTCATTACTGAGTAGTGTTTCATTATATACTAGCAGTAGTATTGCACTACATGTAAATACATATCATATATATTATATATATTATATATATATATTTTATATATATATATATATACATAATCACAATTTATTTATTCAACTTCTTGGTGGTGGACATTTGTGTTGATTCCAGTTGTTGGCTATTACGAATGAAGCTGCTCTGAGCCCCCTCGTACTTGTCTTTCGATGAATCCATTAACATTATTTTGAGACACACACTTGACTTTTAAAATAGACAACAAGATACCACTCTCTGCTTCCTCCCACTGAGCTGTGCCATGCAGGGATGAGATTACAACGCCAGGGTGGACATGTCTGTGGGGGAAGAGGCAGCCTCAGGACCCTCTGGATAGAACCCATAAGCCTCCAACTACAGCCTTGGGTCTTCGTGCCAATCCTGGCACAGCGAAGGTCCTGGCCCAGGTCTGTACCCAGAACCTAGGGGCAGGGAAACGCAAAGATCCTTAAAATCTGCTTGGGTGTGTCTAGCATGGCTTCTTTGGCACAGATACTATTTCACAGATGAGGAAACAGGTTGGGGGAGGCTGAACGACCTGGGTTCAAGTCATGGCTCTGCCAGCTACTAGTCGTGTGGCCTCGAACATGTTTATTTAAGTTCTCTGAGTCTCCATTTCCTCACCTAGAAAAATGGGAATAATAATATTTACCTCACAGGGTTGTCAGTAGAATTAAATAACAGATGTAAATCACCCAGCATAGTACTTGGCATCTATAATAATGATTTTTTGCTTGTTTATTTTCTGCTCTAGGTTACACAGCTAGTAAGCAAAAAACTAAAAAAAATGGAACCAGAGCTCTTAAAGAGAAGGGACAAATAGAAAAACATTTTTATGTGGCAAATGAGGGACTCTGGCCATGTTTTGTGTCTCTGTATTCTTGATATCCCGTATAATGCCTAGCACACTGTTAGCACCCAGTAAACGCTTATTGAGTGACTGAAAGGAGTGAAAAAACAGACCCAGGCATTCACACTGAAATTGCTTTTAAGCCTTGTTTTAGACTGGCTACCAACTGGGATTTATTGGGATGGAGAAACCGGCTGGGTGGGTCTGCAGGGTTGATGGGTGTCAACTCATCACTGGCAGGCTGTCAACTCAGCCAGGAAGGGGTTCTTGGCTCGGTAGGTAATGAGGTTGGGTCAGAGAGTACATGTCAGGGAGCAGGGAGAAAGGGGCTGTAGGGAAAAAAAGAGGCATTGGGAGCAGGTGAACCATAGGGGAACTTATTCATATGGGTAATGAATGGAACTCTCACTGGGGCACATTTAATGTGGGAGCTCTTGGGGGCTCAGCTTGGAGCTGGCTAGGTCAAGGGGTCAGCCAAGGCACCTGGGAGATAGCACTGCCATCTCTGTTCCTCTGAAAGCCCAGGGGCCGGACAAGCAAGTTTGCAAAGAATGCGCATTAAGGCAAGGAAGCTGCTCTGGGATTCCTGCCCCCACTTCAAGGAGGTGGAGTTTGTTCTCCCGCTCATTCATCCTTTGGGATGACGTATGGCTGAGCTGTCAGCAGTGCAGAGGGTTCCAGAGAGGAGGGGCAGCCACTGAGTCGCCCATCTGTGCACCCACAGTCCTGGCAGCCTTGCAACACGAGTGTTCCCAGGCTGGCCACAGGGGGGCGAGGAGGAGCCAGGCCCAGTGTTCAGGCCATCTGGACAATTCCTGCCCTGGGAAGAGCACTGGACTGGGAGTCAGGAGGCCTGGGTGCTAGACCTTCCAGTCTCCTACGTCCTGCCACCCTGGGCAAATCACTTTCTCTCTACGCGCCTCCGCTGACCCCAAAATGAGCGTGATGAGACCTCTCCTGCTGAAAACCACAATGTCTCATTTGTCATTTGGGTTTATGCCTCAAGTTTTATAAATCAGGGAAATCTTCCTGGTTGATTTATGTAGCTAAACACACTCCCAGTTTTGTTCCCCAGAAAGACTTAGGGAAACTATTTTCTTTGAGATTATGTCTTACAAATTCATCATGGGTGCAAAAAGGGAACGAGAGAACATGATAATGTCGGACTGCAAAATGCTTTGCTTTCACCCTCTCTGTGAATCTGCACAGACTAGACTTGAGAATGAGGGGAATGAGAATCTTTTCTGACTTTTTACTTTTGTATTGCGATACAGTGCCTTAACCTTAAGTGCACATACAACTCGACGAATCTTTACCTATACGTGTGCCCCACCACCCAGATCAGGATACAGAGCGTTTCCAATGCCCCAGATGGCTCCTGCATGCTTCCTCCCCCAGGCAACCTCTTCCTGACCTCAAATACTCTTTTTGCCCATTACATAGATGAAGAGACTGAGGATCAGCAATGTGAAGTGACTTGCCCAAAGTCACAGAGCTGTAAACAGCACTATTTATGCTTTTGGAGGGAGAGGGTGTTTGGAGAGCTTGAAGGAGGATGCAAGTGTTTTGGGACCCAGTGTCACCCTCAGCGTATGTACAGCGTGCTCCACCCTCCCCTGGCAGCCAGCTTCACGCAGGGAACACTTTTGCCTCCACTGGCTGAGGCTGCATCCTCCCTTGTCCCCTCCTACTTGTCCCCGCTGGTGCCAGGGTGCCTTACCTTGCCTGGAGTGTCCCCCTGGGAGAACAGAACCATGCCCAATCCTAAAGGGCTTAAGCCTGAAAGCTTTTACTTGAGAAGTGATTGAGGCTTCATGCTAGGAGTGAAATCCAGCAATTTCCTATTCATAGCTGGTATTCCCTCTCCACAGCCTAGCACTAGGCCACCCTGGAGTGTTGCAGACTGTCATGAGGAAACCTTGCCCTGCCCAGGTCTTCTCTGAGGGCCTGTCTGGGCTTGGGCTAAGGACTCTGTCCCTTGAGGCTAGCACCAGGAAGTGACCCCAGTCCTTTTGGGAGCCTTGGTCCAACCTCCTGCTCTGAGAGGAGGATGCTCAGGCCAGGAGCATCATGGGTATTTGCCAGCCCCTCCCTCACACAGAGGTTCTCCATCCCTATGGGGCTGACAATGAACTTGTGTGTAAATACACATATTTGTGTTCATCTTGACCTCAGAACTCTCATTACTGCCAAACCCTAATATGCCATACCCACTCCTTAAAATTTTGTAAACACCTTACCCTGTGCTCCTGATTGTGGGAAGCAGTATGATTTACCAAAAGAAACACTGGCTCTGGTAGTTTGCAGAAATGGGCTTGAGTTTCAGCTCTGGCAACTTCTCCACTGTGTGATAGTGGGTAGATTAATCTTTCTTTTGCAAAGACTGCTAGTGTTGGCTCTCTTCTTCCATAGTATACAACCTCCAAATTTGAGCTCAGCACATGGCCACCCAGAAGACATTTCCCAGCCTCCCTTACACCTGTGTGGCCATGTGACTAAGTTCTGGCTAATGGAGCATAAGCAGAAATGTCCTGTGGCAGCTTTGGGGAACCTTGCTTAAAAGGCAAGCACCCTTTGCCCTCCTCTTCATTCTGTCTTCATCTATCTTCTACCTGGAACAAAGATGTGATGGCTGGAGCTCTAGCCACCATCTTGGACCATCACATAAGCAAGAAATAAACTTCTGTCTTGGGTCTTTGTTACTTACAACAGAACCTGATCCTAACATATCCTCTAAGCCTCAGTTTCCTGAACTGTAAAATGGAGATAGCAATGTGTACGTGGAAGACTGCTCTGAGGAAAATCAAGAGGGGTAACATACAAAAAGAGCCTAGCATGCATAGTAAATACCAATAAACATCCGGCTGGCCCCACTACCCCAATGTCTGTACTCATTCAGCACAGCCCTGAACAACCCCTGTGCATCCGACACTGCACTGGGCACTGGAGATTCAGAAACAGAAGGTGCAGGCACTACCCTCAGGAGACTCCTGGTCCAGGGAGAGTCCGATGGGTCAACTGGCTCAGTGTGGCTAGTGCGCAGTTGTCGGAAGTGCCACCGAAGCTTAGAGGAGTGTCTGGTCCAGACTGGGGAGGAGGAGGCAATGCTGGAGCTGAGTCCCAATACTGGGGGAAGTGTTAGCCCAAAAGGAAGGCATTCTTGTAGAGGACACCAAATGTGCAAAGGTGTGGAGGTGTGGCTGCATGAGCCGCATTTATGGAACTTCAGGAAGCCATTAGGACTGATGCCCGAGTGGGGCGAAGCAGCTACAAGAGATAAAGGCCTGGCCTCCCATGAGTTGTCTATCATTTGGCCACAGGGGCCAGAGTACCTGCCTGACCTTGATTAATGACAGGTGACTGAAGTGGGAAATGAAGTGTGTGTGTGTTACAGTGGAAGTATATCTAGAAACACACACATACACACACAATATAAGATTATATACATATGTAAGGCTGTATTTGTTAATACTCTGGTTCCAAGCAACAGAAACAAATTTAAGGAAGACAGGGGAAATGTATTATTATTAATATGAAGACAGAGGAGTGTCTTGTGGATCCATAGGTACCATCACAGCTGGGCCCCGACATACAAGGTCTCTGCCCCAAATGAGCTTAGACTATAGGACCAGCCTCAAGTTGGGTTTGACTCAGGCTGCCTAGAGCTCTCTTTCTCTCTCTCAATTTCAAACGCTTAGGCAGAGCCTCCCATTGTCAAAGCTCAACGCAGGTACCATCCCTGATCCAATCCCAGGGGCCAGTGGACAGGGCCATGGTAAACCAATTTGGCCCTTGGAGACCAACCCTGTGAAAAAAAGGAGGGGACAGCCCCATGGGAGCAGGGGCTTCTCAAAGACCAAGATGAGATCAAGGTGTCCTCATTCTCAATTCAGTGTCCTACAACTAATAATAATGGTATAGTAATACTGATAATATATGGTATTGTAATATGAATAAGAATGGAATACTAGTGGTGCTAATACGAATCGTGCCATCTGGAGGACTTATCTGCGGCTGGGCGCTGTTGTGTTTTAACTCACTGATTCTTCACAACAGCCCTACGAGGTAGGTGCTATGACACACCCACTTTACAAATGGGGACATTGAGGCACAGAGAGCATTATTCACTTAGTCGGGGTTGCACACTTAGGAACCAGGATTTGAATCGTGGCAGTGTGGTTTCAGAGTATTCTTTTATAACCACGGTGTTCTACCCACTCAACCCTCCAATGCTAAGCGGATTCTACAGTGCATTTCAAAGTGTGTGTTTGAGCCTTGGCCCCCAACTCACATGCACATGCAGCACAACTCAGGTGGGAACCAGTCTTCTTTGGCTCCCAGACCAGGCTCAATCACAGAAAAGCACCTGGGATAAAATGCCCTGGCTGTGTGGGCTCCGTATCAGTCCTCACCTCCAGGCCACGGTCCCGAGGCTGATTTGTCTCAAATCCTCATTCTTTCTCTCTCTCCTCTGCTCTCAGACCTGCTCCCATGGAAGTATTTGAAAGTCATTCTCACAAACGTATAAACAACTGAGAAGAGTTTAAGATACTACCCTGTACTTAATAGTCCTTGAAAACCAATCCTAGGGATTCTTAGCCTGGACCACGACATGTTCTTTCTCTAACATCATCCATGGCTCCCCATTTATTCCAGAACAAAGCCCAAACTCTAGGCTAGAATCTAAACCACCCCTTCTGCCTTATCTCCTACCTCATACAACCAATAGGTCTATTGTTTAAGAAACACACTTCAGATACATAGAACTAATTGTCCAGTTTAGTGAGGAAGTACAGGGATGAGAGAACTTTGGAAGTTTTCAGGGGGAAAAAAAGTGTCCCCCGAGATAAAGAGTGGTGCTGAGAAGTGTTGGCAAAGGGTGTGGTTGAGGTGGTGAGAAGGCTGGGACAGAGGAGCCAGAAGAGGCTTTTCATTCTCCCCATGTGTCCTGTGCCCCAGGACTGGAAACTGGACGTACAGATGATAATTCAACAGTGATGATGACGATAATAACAGTTCATATTTATAGTTAATGACATAGAACAGCCAGGCACTGTTCTGAGCACGTAGGTACCGTAACTCACGTGTTGCCCGCAATAACACTGTCAGGTAGCTGCTATATTGTCCTCATGCACGAGGAAACTGAGGCACAGCGACGGAATCAACTCAACCCCTCTCACTCCTCTGGACCAACCTGGGTTTCTGTTAGAGCTCCATTTTGATTTTCCTCCTCTCCCAACTCTTCCTGTCTTTCTTCCTCAGTTAACTTTTGTATTTGAGCCTCTCCTTCTGCCTCCTGTTCTCGTCATGTTTGTGTTTCTGTCGGCCTCACTTCCCCTCATTTGTTTAGTGCGCACACACACACACACACACACACACACACACTTCCTAGCCAATCTCTCATCATCCATCAAAGTCAAAAAGGGAACTAGCACTGCGACCAAGCAGTGTGCCATCCATAAAGTGCTAATGCCTCATTCTGGAGGAGGCTGTTAGCCGGCTCGGGACAGGAAACCTGGGGTCAGGGGAGACACGGTCGGAGGACAGGGACCTTAATCCTACTTGTCCTGAATGGGCTTTGGAGAGAAAGAGGCATGGATTGAACTTCAGCGCTCTCGGGAAGGAGCCCAGGAAGGATCTGGAAAACGATAGGGATTCCTTGCAGTCCAGCTCTATTTCTGGCCACCTCCTGGAACATGACAAAGGAGACACAGGATTGATGAAGTTCTCTCTGTACGGCTGACTCAGCCTCTGGCCCCTAAGCGTGAGGCCCCCTTCAGAGCTGAGGGGCAGGGACAGCCTAGGGACAGCTGAAGCCAGAGAAGGAGGCAGGCCGAGGCCCAGGGAGCCGTGAGTCTGACCCAGAGGGATTCCGCGGGGCAGCTGGAGAGAGAGAGTCACTGAGAGAGAGAGAGGGAAGGAACTTCAGTCCTTCCCACTGCATCTTAAAGCCACTCCTTTCCATCTGTCCTCAGGAGGGCGCTGCACAGTGTGTACGAGTGCGGAATGATCGAGGGAGCAGTTCTGTTCGCGTGGAAGGGGCGGAGACTGTACTTGGAAGCCCCTACGTGCTGAGGGGCCAATGTGAAGATGTGCGAAGTACTCACCCTTCTGTCTTGTCAGTGGATCCTTTATCACTTAGCACGGCTGAATTAGCAGGGAAAACATCAAATTAGCCTAAAACTGAGCACAAGAACAGTTGGGTCCAGATCAGCACATTCTGATGAGTTAGCCCAGCAGCTGTAGGTCAAATAAACATCCTACAAACACGAAGCTGATTGACGGACATGCTCCAGATGATGACCGTACTTTTGGATTATGGTGTTTTTACTGACTTTCAAACAGCAGAAATTCTTCCAGGAACAGACTTTGGCCGAAAGGTAGAAATCTAACAAACACATGTACACAAATCAGATGTACATGAAATCCATGGACGGGAGGTGGGATTTTAATGCTTTTTGTGATAATGAACCCAGTAGGAGGTGGGGAGCCTCCCAGGCTTCTGTACTTCGGGGCTTAGGCTTTATGCTATGATTATAATTCATTTTCTTTGATTTCCTCTGTGTAAGCTGGAATGTTCTGGCGAGGCCTTCTTTGGGACCACATGAAAGCTTTAAGGGATGTATAAGTAGAGTTAAAATCCCGTATTGTCTTCCCAATATTGGTTCTGTAAATTCAGATGGCTGAATTGAGAGGTGGAAGGGCACCTGGGGTGGGGACTTGACCCTGTCCCCCTTTCCCTGGGGCAAATTCATTGCTATTGTCTTTGCTGTCAGGACCTCTGAACCCTGGAAGATAATGCTCCTCCCCCTTCCCAGCTTTCTCCTCACTTGGACAGAGGGGGCGGCACTCTGGGAGAGCTTCCTGCTGCCCACCCCCTCCAACCCCCTGGGGGCTCTGCTACATCATTGAGTACTAGGAAGTTACTGAGAAATTCTAACAGCCAGTCTGTGAAAAGTGTTGGGGCCTCCTTCTGTTGGAAAATTACCTCCGATTTGGAGTTTCCTTCTTTTAGGAATCTCCTCTTGGCAAGAAATTTCTTCCTCCTTGGAGAATCCCAATCTAGTGAGAACTCCACTTGGGGCATCTCTAGCAATGGAGAAATCCTAAAGGAAAACCCTTTCTTGGCTTCTTGGTGGGCAGTCCTCCAGGCTGGCTGGGTAAACTGGGGGATGGGAGTGGGAGAGGGTAGAGTGAGGCTTCTCCAATGAAGAGGTCAGGGTTCCTGGAGTTTAGTCCAAAGGCTGATGGTCATGTATCACTATGTTAGATCAATATTATTTGTTTTAAGAAGCTATGTTGGGAAACAGGATAGATGAGACTGGTGGAGAGTGAAAAGACATGTGCGCTGTAGGATTTGGGAGTTCACCTCTCCCTCATGCTTCCTCCTTTTTCTGGTTCCTTCACTCCCCTCCCCTAGGGCAAAAGGTCCCAACTAGAGATCATTTCTGCCCCACTGGAGGCATTTAGCAATGTCTGGTGACATTTTAATGTCACAACTGGAAGAGTGGATGCTGTTGGCACCTGGTGCGTAGACACTAGGGATGCTGTGAAACACCCCTCCGATGAACAGGACACTCCCCCACCACAAAGAAGTATCCAGCCCGGAATGTCATTAGAGTGGAGGTTGAGAAAAACCCGATCTAGGGCAGAGGAGCCCGTTTCTTGGAGGGGTGAGTGGACCCAGGGATCTAGTCTTGGTGAGGGAGCCATTTGTGACTCTTGGCTTGGTGGGCAAAGAAAAAACCATTCTGCCCAGTTCTTAAGCTCCAAAAATTTGAAAGAGTGTGTGTGTGTGGTGTGGGGGGCAGTAAGAATGGGGGTATCTGTGGAGAGCCATTGGGTGGTCCAGATTGGCCTGGTGTGAGGTGGAAGAAGAAAGGATGGAAGTGACATGAACTCGCTCCACCACCTAAAATGGATGAACCTGGACAGTGTAGCCTGTCCTTCCAGAGCAGGGAGAATGGGGGTGCGATCTGAGGGGTACCCCAAAGCTGGCCACCTTGCTATTGTCTGGGCTTCTCTCTCCACAGCTGATCTCAGGGGCAGCATTACTGCAGCCCATTACAGCCCTAACCAGAGACAAATACAGTACCACTAATTTAATTTTATTTACATTTCAGAGTCATTTAGAGGGAATAAATTGAACCAAAGTTGATTGAAAGTGTCCTACAGGACAGGCCCTGAGCTTCCTCAGGCTGCCAGGCTTTGATGAATGATGGCAGTGGCTTCTGCCCAGAGCACAGTCTCCCTGGAAGGCTGGGCAGGAGGCAGAGGAATGAGCGAGGGGGCAGCCCACTCCCTGGAGCCAGAGAGGGGGGTCCAGGCCTTGCTCGCTTCACTGCCTTTCCCAACTCCTTCACCAATTTGTCCTTTCTCCTCTCCAGTTTTCCTCACAGGCCTGGGATGCCTTCCTCCCTCCAATCCATCCTTTAATGCGACGCAAATACAACATGCATGGATTGAGCCCTGGTACCTTGCTAAGTTCTGGGGATAGAGAGACGACCAAGCCACCTTCATGGAATTAGGAGGCAGGGCTCAACTTCCAGTTTCACTAATTAAGGGTTTGGGTGATCAGGACAAGTTATTTAACCTCTTTGGATCTCACTTTCTTCATCTTTTAAATAAGACTAAAGCAGGAAAAATGAAAGTGCTATTTAAAAAAAAAAAAAAGCTAATGTGATCTCGTCTACCTCCTGAGTAGATGGTTCTTTCATTTAGGAAAATACCTGGACAAGTCCTGATGGGCGATATTGGTGGGAAAGAGGAGGTGCTGTGGGTCCAGCCTGGGTGGGGAGACCCAACCTAAGGGGAACTGAATTGCTTTGCATAACATAGTAGGTGTAGTAGGAGGCCAGAAAGGGGGAAGAGAGGAAAGCCTGAAGGGTCTGGAGCTGACAGTGGAAACTGGCTGAAAGCTGACCCCTTTTATTAAAAACATGCTCCTTCTCCTGCCTGAGGAACACGGGTTGGAGCTAAATGTGTCTGGCCTTGTTTCACGGGGGCCTGTACTCTGGAGGTCATCACAGCCCCTCCTTCTATCCAGGCCACTTCATCCAAGTCTGTTCCTTTCCTGTCCCATGTAGGATTTGGAGTTTGTGATCCTTATCGGGGCTGGGCAATGACATGATGGAGAAGGGACCTGGGAGGGACCCACTTGATGACAAAGAATGAGCAGTACAGTTCCTGGCCTTGTGATGGCTAATAGGGAACTTCAGGTTGCTCTCTCCCTGTGTTGTAATTACTCCCAGTTGACTCCAAATCTTCAGTAAAAATCAACACTGTCGTGATGTGTTTGGAACATGTTGAGGGGGTGAAGAAAGAGGGGTGGTGTCCAGTGTAGGGTAGAGTGTTACGATAAGAAGACAGTGGCCAAGGAGCCCAGGGCGAACATTAAGAGCCACGTGAGAGTAGGAAGTGGTGAGTGACACCACCTGAGTGCCTGCTCTGGGGCAGTGTTCTTCTAAGAACAGAGAACACTCCTCTGGGGTGACAGAAGTCAGAATGGTGGTTACTTTTGTGGGGGTACTGGCGAGGAGGGATCTTCTGGGAAGTCAGAGATATTCAGATGTTCAGTATCTTGAGCTAGGTGGTGGTTATACAAGGGTGTATGTGTGTGTGTGTAAATCAAACTGTACATTTAAGGTTGTGCACTTTTCTTGTATGTTAAACCTCAATAACAACAAACAAACAAACAAAAATGAAAGAAGAGCTGTACAACCTTCACTACGTTTGCCCTCATTCCCATTCAGCCCCTGGCAACCACAAATCTACCTTCTGCCTCTGTGAATTTACTTTTTCTTGCTATTTTATACTAATGGAGTCATACAGTATGTGGATTTTTGCATCTTTCACCGACCCTTTTTTTGCGGTTCATTAATGCTGTAGCATGTACAGTGCTTCCTTTTACTGCTGAATCGTATTCCAATGTACGGGTGTATACCATTCATCACTTAATGGACATTTGGGTTGTTTCACTTTGTGGCTGTTATGAATAATGTTGCTATGAACATTTGTCTACAAGTTTTTGCGCAGACATATACTTTCATTTGTCTTGGTGGGTAGATACCTAGGAGTGGAATTGCTGGGTTGTATAGTAAACCTGTTAAGCTATTAAGAAACTGCCAAACTATTTTCCAGGGGGGCTGCACCATTTGATACTCCTACCAGCAATATATTAGGGTTCCAGTTTTCCCACATCCTCCTCACCAGGACTTGTTATTGTCTTTTTGCTTATAGTCATTCTACTGGATGTGGAATGATGGGTCATTGTGGTTTTGATTTGCATTTCCCTAATGACCGATGATGTTGAACATCTTGTCATGTGCTTACAGCTATTCCTATCTTCTTTGGTGAAGTGTCTATTCAAATCCTTTGTCCATTGTTAAGTTGGATCATTTGTCTTTTTATTACTGAGTTTCAAGAATTCTTTATATATTTTGGGTACCAGTTCTTTCTCAAATATTTGGTTTGCAAATATTTTCTCCCAGTCTGTGGCTTGTTTTTTCATTTGTTTGATGGCACCTTTCGAAGAACAACTTTTTATGAACTGCTATTAATGAAACTGACACTGCTCTTGTGTTTAAGCCACTATTATTTGGGTTTTATGTTATAAGCAGAGAAATAACTGATATACTCCTCTTTCCCTGCTCCAGGCAGAATGTGCCATGGGCCATGCAGTGTGTACAGTATACTACAGGAGCACGAAAGAGAAAGTGTAAAATTTCTAAGCGGGACATTGGAGAATGAAGCCTCTTGGGGTAGTTGGCACTTGAGTTAGGAGATGAGTCCGAAGGTTCCTTACGTATCTCATCTGTCAGCTGTGTCTTTAGAGGCCTGTTTCTCTCTCATTCTGGCCAAACGGGGTCCTTTCACTGATTTTTAGGACAAATTCTATTAGTCTCTGTATTTTGTGGAAAAAAGGTGAGGAGTAGACTCCATACACTTTCCTAGTGGAAGAATTGCCACCCCACAGCACAGAGCTTCATAAGCTTCCATTAAATAGGGTTATTCTCCCCAAAAGTTTCTCTCTGGTTGAGCTGCCAATCTGGAAACGTCTCCTGCTGCTCTAAGCCTGGATCCTTTCCCTGGGTTTCTTTTCTGGGATCTCTCCCAGTGGGACTTGTATTGCAAAGTATATCAGTGTGTCCCAGCTGCCACTGCTAACTTCACTCCTTCCTTCCTGCCCAGCAGAGTCCAGGCCGTGTCTCACGGATAATAAATCATTTTGTTCCGGCCATAGCTACTCAGAGTGATTATGAGGCATCTTCCACTTTCCAAATATACCTTCGCTGAATGCCAACCATGTTCCACGCTCTGTGCCAAGCTTTTTTTAAAAATTATTATTATGTCATCTTCATAGCAGTGTTTGGTATTAGTGACCCATTGTACAGGGAACGTAGCCAAGACTCTCAGAGGATAAATGCTCTAAGTCCCACAGGCAGTAGAAGATGGACCTAGGAGGTCAGCCCAGGTCTGTTGGGCTTCAAAGGCCTTCGCTTGACCACTACACATCGACCACCTCTGCAAGCTCCTCTCATGTCCTGGTCTTCAGACTCAGAACCACCTCTAACTCCCTAGGCCCTTCTCACTCCTCTTCGCTGGCCCTTCTGGAGCACTCAGCTTGGAGTCCACTGACCTCAATACCCCTCCCCACTCCATGGCCTGGGAGCTTCCTTAGGCTGAGACTGTGTCACCTGATGAGAACAGGACGCCCCCACCCATAATATCCCAAGAGTAGGCTTTGTGGTGTTTCCTTCTCTGAATCACTCACAGCTCCTGGCAAGATTTTTTTCACTTTTTTTTTGAGGTGGAACATTCATAGAGAGAAGTGCACAAATCATACACACACAGTTAATGAACTTGCACAAACTGAATGCATACATGTAACCAGAACCCAGATCATGAAATAAAATATTACCTCTTACTAGCTCCCCAGAAATCCCTCCAGTATCCACTTCCAGTCATTCCCTGTCCCCTGCAAGGCTAACCATTCTCCCAACTCTCAACAGCATAGATTAGTTGTGTCCGTTTTTGAACTTTATGTAAATGAAGTCATGCATTAGGTATTTTGTGTCTGACTTCTTTTGCTCAACATTATTAGTTTTATGTGAATCATTCATATTGTCACGTGTAGCAGTCATTTGTTAATTCTCATTCTGAGAAGATTTGGGATGAGATGGAAATTAAACATCACACACTGGAATCAGAGACCTGGTCTCAAATCCTGGCTCTACCACTTAAAAATTAAGTCTTTGAGCAGCTAATTTAGCCTTGAGAACTTTGGCTTCCTCATCTGCAGAATGAAAGATAAAATTACTCTTGCATGGTAGTTTGAAAGTTTATATTACTACAATAACCCGTGTGTGTGAAGCACCTACCACCGTTGCTGGTATATAGAAGGTACTAAACAATGGTAGCATTATTATTTATCAATGACTAATTTGCTAAATGATCTCTGCGAAGGAAATAGGACCACAATAGTTCTGAACTGTCAATGTTCACATCCATACCTGTGTGCACAGGTTCACACCTGTGTACACACCTGTACCTGTGTGTACATGCACACACTCCCCCCAGCATGAACACTATGCAGAGTTTTCCTCCCAGCATCTCTTCCAAGAAAGAGACACCAGATGGGATTGGGTCTGCTACATGACTCAGCAGCCCCCACATCAGAAGGTTATAATCATTGAATCCATCATGTGGTGCAGCCCTGGCGAGGGCATGGCTCGTCGTCCTGCCCGATGGGCCGTGGAGGAATGCATCCTCCTCCAGAGCAGAGAGTAGACATGGGCAGGCAGTTGCCAGGCAATGGAGCCAAGAGAACAGATGGCAGCTGCGCAGCCTCCTCCTAGCCCCACTCCCTGGCTGCCAGGGTAGAAACCCAGGCAGCAAGCATGCTGGGGATACCTGCCTCCCTTCACTAGGCCATCCTGCACTCTGTCCTCTTAACAGGCTTTGGAGTAATACAGACCAGGCTGCAATCCTGCCCTGGCCACTCGCTATTAGCTGTATAATTTCAGACAGGATGGATAAGCCTCTCTGAGTACATTTCACAGAACCCTAATTCTCTGATCCTGTTGTAACCTTGACTCTGCTCCCTAACTCCTAACCAGAAGGCAACTAGCCTTGCTTGATTAATTGCAGCCTTAGGAAGAAACCCCTGGGTAATTTTTACCAAATCTACGTACATATAAGGTGTGATCAAAAGATACTATGAATGTTTAAATTAAAAATCATTTACTACAGTAAAAGACACATTGCCATAAATCCTCCTCAAAATAACCCCCTCGTTTAGAATATACTTGTCCCATCATTCTTGCCACTTTCTGAAGCAGTTCTGGAAGTCCTCTTTCGTTGAGTGTCTTTACTTCATCCTCCATCATGATAACGCTCTATGTCATACATTGCTTCTGGTATGGCAATTTCTGTCAAAAAAAAAACAACTTTACAGTATGTCCTCATCCACCTTATTCACTGGATCTGGCACCATGTGACTTCTGGCTCTTCTCCAAAGTCAAAATGACCATGAAAGGTAAACGTTTTGAATCGATTCAGGACGTAAAGGCAGCCTTGACAGTGCAACTAAAGACACTCACGAAAGAGGACTTCCAGAACTGCTTCAGAAAGTGGCAAGAACGATGGGATAAGTGTGTTTGAAGTGAGGGGGAAGATTTTGAGGGGGATTAAAGGCAATGTGTCTTTTACTGTAATAAATTGTTTTTAATTTAAACATTCACCGTATCTTTTTTTTTTTTTTTTACTGTCTACAACATTTGTTTATTTATCAAGAGAAACTATCCTTTAGCCCAAATATGCATGTTTCATAGTTCAGGAACACAGGTCAGCGACAAACTTCCATGGAAGTCAAAGAAATTCTTTACACTCCGAAATCACTTTGCACTCTGAAAGATACCAGCCTTCCTCATCTCCTCAAAATCTTTCATGGAATCATAATTTCTGTAGAAATCTGCATATGCCTTCTTCCTTGGTTCAGCCACAGCAAACTTATAGAAAGCTGCAACCCCCAGAGAAACAAGGACTGCTCCAACAATATGAAATCGCAGACGCTTGGCCAGAAGGCCACGCATCTGAGGTTTCGCCAAAGCACTGGAAGACATGGTAGCTATTTTCTCCCTTAATACCAACGTCCTTCCAGTTCACTGTATCTTTTGATCAGACCTCGTATACGCACTGTCTCCACTATGGCAGACACTCAGTGCTCCATCAATACCCCTCTGGCCTTACCACTTCAGAGGAATTTCCAATGGCCTGTCTCTGCATCTCTTTGCCTCAGGACTTTCTCTGAAATCAGGGAAGGGTGTTCTGCCAGCAAAAGGCAGGCTGAAGTGCTGTGAATAGCCATCACCTATGAACAGACCTGCATGTACAAATACTCAGTCCCTCCACCCTTCAGCTGGAATAACTTCAAGATGTGATTTGGCACAGTCCTCACAGGACTAGTCACTGAGCTCTAGTCCCTCCCAGTGACATCTGGCTTCACGACACACCCTTATTCCTAGAAGGTTCTCTGCACCTCCTGGTCCTTGTTTCAGGGTCAGCTCTGGCGGGAGGGGGAGAAGAAATCCAAACTAAGACACCAGCCTTTGCCTTTTGATCGCATCCTGGACATCTCCACCTCTTCCCCGTTCATAACCGTTTCCTTAGCCACCGGTTCCTCTCAGTGTTCTAAATACCTACTCCTGACTCCCCGGCGCAATCCCTCCAACAAGTACCCTTGGTTCTTCCCATTGGGTCAGTTCTTAGAGCTCAGCCTGGCCATTCACTCCTAGATATTATATCAACCTGAGCCAAAGACTTGATGGGAAGCTTTAGGCCAGTCCCTAGGTGCTGACAGAACTATAGGGCCACACCTCCTGTCACGAAATCGGGAAGTCTGAGAACTATGTCCTGGGTGATTCATCTCAGGGAGCTCAGGCTGGCACCAAGCCCAAGGGCGTGGGCTGGGCTGACCCATGGAGGCCTTGGCCATTTGCCTCAGAGCTGAGACTATCTGCCCGACAAGAGGGAGGTTTGGGCAGGTTGAGGGGCTGGGCTTCCTTTCAGCGCTTGCCCCCCATGTCCTGCAATGTCCTACCTTTCCCCCTTTAATTCTCTCCTTTGCTTTTTTACCTCTCAGCAGTAACTAGAGGCCTTAAGAAAAAAGTGCCCAAGTGGGCAATTCAAACATTAGCTAAAATTAATCCACATAGTTCTCCTGCATTTTAGACTCTTGAAAATCAAAAGCCTAGATCCAATTAAGAGACAAATGAAAGAGAAGTAGTATTCAGTACATATGACAAAGGTTAATATTCTCAATATCAACCTAACTATCTTAAACTACATAAGAAAAGAAAAAATCTAATGTAGAAAAATGGACAAAGGACATAAACAGATAATACAAATAGATAATGCACACAAATATAAATCCAAATTCAAAATCCACACAAAAATCAATTCAAATAAATCCAAATCTAAATTTTGTGAGAAGAGACCTCATCAATAACCAAAACAATGCAAATTAAAACATCCATTAGATGCCATATTTTATCTTGCACATTGGCAATGATTAGAAAGAGTAATGATATCCCCGCGCTGCTGAGGTGTGGGGAAATCTGCCTTCTCATTCAGGGTTGGAGTGAGTGTAAACTGGTTCAACCTTTGTGGAGAAAAGTTTGGCCATACATAACAAATGTGAAATGGTATTGTAATTATTTCTAAAAAATTTATCCAAGACATTAACAGGACAGATGGACAAATATTCATTGTAAAAATTTTTATGAAAGTGGAAAGCTGGACTTCATTGTTCTTTAAGACATTTCAAAAAAAAAAACATTTTAATTGCCTTTTTATCCAGCACTAGAGGATAAGCACCTCTAGAATAGGGAAATTTATCTGTCTCATTTACCACTGTATCCTTAATGCCTAAAACAGTGCCTAACACATAGTATCTGTTGATTGAATAAATGAATGAATGATAAGATAAATTAATCAAGAGGGGAGTCATTACATGGTTCACCCATTCACCCATACAGTAGAGTGGCCAGCAGCCATTAAAAAGAAACAAATAATAATAATAGTGAATGTTTGTGGAGTTTCTACTACTTGCCACATGCCCTGTTAAGATTTCCTCATGGATTATATGAGTCAATCCTCACAATAAACCTATGACATAAGTAGATACTATTGTGCTTAGCCAGGACTTTTCTCATTGAGACATACCGAAATCTAACTCAAATTAGATTAGGAAAGAAATTATTGGTCCATGTAACCGAAAAGTCCAGAGGGGAGTTCTGGCTTCAGACTTAGTTGGATTCAAAGATTCAGGCAATGGCTTGATGATTAGTTTCTCTCTCTCCATCTCTTTTTCCTTTAGGTTGACTTGATCCCCAGGTAGTCTGGCTCCACATGGAGGGTCCCTTCGTAGCTCCGAGCTTACATGGGCCTAAGGATACTTGACCTCAGAAGGCAAAGTTGAATTCCTGAGCCAGCTGAATTCCTGTGGCCAGAGAATAGGGCTCCCTGACTGAACCTAGTTAGTGCATGAATCTCTGAGGAGACCTAGGAGCAGAAGAAGTGGGACCACCAAAGCGAAACTGGGCAATTGAAAAGCATAGCCCATACAGGTGCCTCCTGTTACACATGAGGAAACTGAGGTACAGAGAGGCTCAGTAACTTCCCTAAAGTCTCAGAGCTAGTAGGTGGTCGAAGCCAGATTTGAACTCAGGTAGCTTGACTTTGGAGCCCATGATTTTCCTGTGATGGTTAATTTTATGTCAACTTGACTCGGCATGGAGTGCCCTGATGTTTGGTTAAACATTCTGGGTATGTCTGTGAGACTGTTTTTGGATGAGATCAACATTTGAATCAACAGATTGAGTAAAACAGATTGCCCTTCCCAATATGGGCAGACCTGTTACAGGCATGAGTAGATCAAAGGATTGGGCAAGAGAGGATTTGCTCTCTGCCTGATGATCTTCCCGCTGGGACATCAGTCTTCTCCATCGGGACTGAAACTTATATTATCAACTCTCCTGGTTCTCAGGCCTTTGGACTACAGATCTTGGGACATCTCTGTCTCTGTAATTGCATGAGCCAATTCCTTTTAATAAATCATATATATACTAGGGGTGTCAAAAAATGTATACTCATGACTTGTATTCATCTTTTGTTATTGGTATATATTGAGCATTACAATTTTAATAGTTTTTTCCTTTCTTAAAACATGTATACATTTTTGTTTGGCACCGTCTGTATTTATCTGGAGAAACCTGACTAATACATTTAGCTACAAAGCTATGCAAAGCTATATGCATAGATATGGAAGATATCCATGACACATTTCTAGGTTAAAAATAATCAGCTAGCGTATGCTATGTGTTGAATTATCCCATTTATATGACCATATATAAATGAAAAGCCTGGAGGGCTATATACCGAACTGTTAACAAGGGGTATCTCAGGGTGGTGGTATTCGGGAGGATTTTTGCTTTATTACTGGAAGTTTTTTCCAAAGGTCAAGTATTTCTGAGAAAAACAATATTTCCATTCTTCAAAAGAAATTTAGAAGTCAGTAAAATCAAATTTCACACTATGATGGGTGTGAGTAGCAGGGAAATCAGCAATTGCTTCATGAACGTGAGAACATGGAACGTGAAATGGCAGCATTTTCTCCTTTCCTCCCTTCCCCATCGTACTCTTCATTTTATTTAACTTATTTTTAGTTTCCTGTGAAGGGCTGGAGAGGGTATGCTTGGTTGCTCTTCTTTTCCCTTGGCTCTGAGTTTATCCATGCCAACTGGATGGCAAGTGACTAAAAGAATCAACTGCACATCATAAAAATCAAGGGCCAGAAGGAACCTGAGAAAGTCTGGTTCAGCGACTTTAAAAAAAAAAGGTTTTTTTTCCTCCTTTGGAAAACCACACCCAAGTGAAGGAAAAGAGCAGAAAACAGAATTCTTGCTCGGAGAACATGGTTTGAAGCCGCTCATCTAATTTAACCTGATCATTTTGCAGAAGGGTCTTAGGTCTTCTGCTCTTAGCTGACTGTAGCACACTTTCCTGAGTCTATACAGGTAGCTTGGATTGTATCTTTTCTGGACTGTCAGAGGCTGAGGAGCACCTGAATCAGGTAACAGGACAAGTTGTGACTGGGCAGGGTCTCTGTGTCCTGCACAGAGGAGAGATGCCCCACTTTCTCTTCCTTGGAAGCCCAAGGCTCTTTACTTTTTTAGGATTAATGCAACTGGCTCCCATTGTCCCCAGGGGTCCAGGGGCTATAGAGTTCTCTGTCCCCTGGAGTGGGTCAGGGTCAAGGGACACAAGAAAGAAGAGCTGGAGAAAATAACTCAGCAGCAAGGCAAGGAGCTCGTAGAATTAGGGTTGGGATTAGGTTGTTTGAAATCTAGGATTACATTTTACAGATAATATTAGGATTAGGATTCGTACTGAGGCTAGAGTTTGGATTGGACATTGGGGCTAATACCATGTTAGAATGAACTATAATAGTGAAAGGGTTTGAACTAGGAATTAGAGTTGTGGGGTAAGGGCTAGAATCAGAGTTGGAGAACCTTCTGCTCTCTCTTGGGTTTCTCTACAAGCTCATCCTTTTCACTTATATCTTCCAGGGCTAAGGTCTTTGGACTCAGTATTACCAAGAAAGGATCCCTTGTTAGCCCCTGACTTGCGTCATACCTGGCTCTTTCCTATACAACTTCAGTTGCTACTTCAGGAGCTGTGACTGCTGAAGCATTAATATTATCCTTTACTAGACCCTACTGAGCTCCTTTTGGGTTGGTGGTCATTGCAAACTACCCCCAAGAGTCATATTACAGGTTCATCTGGAATGTAATCCATGTTAGAAAAAAGTCAAGCCAATTATGACAAAAGCACTTCTGCCAATTATCTCACACTTTGGTCTCCTAATTTGATGATGCACTGACATTTTATGTCCTCTTTGAGCTTTCAGCCAACTAAGTGGACGTTATAGGAATTGGTTCAAGGGCTTCTCAGATAGAAACCTTGGGAACTAAGAGTGAAGAGTTAGTTGGCTACAAACATAAGAGGAAGCAGATGAACACTGGGTCTCATGTTGTACAACTACAGTGTGATGAAAAAGCTCACAGTGAGTTTCAGTCTTTCTGGAGAGTGGTGGTGGAGACATTCCTCCAGGATAGTCTGATTAGGATGCCAATTCATATATGGATGTCACACTGATTAACAAATTATTGTGCCTTTTTATTTATTCAACAAATGTTTATTAATGCCTTACCAAATGTGCCCTGGGCATTGTGTATATAGCGGTGAACTAGACAGACATGATCTTTGGAGAGGAGACACACAAATAAATAAACTGTGATAGGTATTACAAAGGAAAATGGTGCTATAGAAGGTAAACATGGGGCAATAACTTTAATTGGGGGTGGGGGAAGCAGTCAGTGAAGACGTCTTTGAGGGAGTGCCATTTAAATTTAGGCCTGAAATAGTTTAAGTAGGACTTAGTTTGTTGGAAAATTCTTGAATGTGTCCATTGTTCTTTAGGCTTTTGAATTTCAGGCTGCAATTTATTCATTTTTTGGTGGTAGACACCTTTTGGAATTGTTGCCAAGAATCTAACCTTTGATAATTGCAGGCTACAAGGCTAGCTCTCTGGCAGCCATGTTTGCATTACAAAACAAAGAGCCTTGACCAGGTACTGCTCCACTGGCTAAGGGCAACTGTACCAAGAAAGGACAACCTGACATAAGCTAGACCAATAAGGTTCTTTCTCCTGGGACCTGGGACTCATAGATACGAATTAATCTCTGCTGGTTCTTGAAGTAAGGCTAGGTAAGCTTGGACAGTCATGTTTTATCTTCCCAGAGAAGCAGTGAAAGCAGGTCTGCAGAAAAGAATAAAGTGGCTCTGCAGAGAGAAGTAGAGATAGAAGAACATTTGATCATAGAGAAAGAGATAATGAAGGAATAAATACATGGCTTCCTGTTGATATTTTGATCTTTGTTCCAGTCCTTTATGATTATTTCCTTCAATAATTTTTCTTTTTTTCACATGGAGAAGTTTCAGTGAGAAGTTGCATGGAGAAGTTTCTGTTACTTGCTGACCAAAAAGTTTTGACTAAGGGTGGCTTTTATCAGATTTGCTCTTCTGCTCAGCAAACACGGACTGAGTCTGCTTCAATCTCATAGAGATTTGTGGTCCCCACAAGTCCACCGAGAATGCACAAACAGAATGGTATATATACAAATAAAATACTAACATCTGTTAGTAAAATTAATCTAGGTAATACCCTCTAAGGCTCTTGTATCCACTGGGTTGGGGCTGCAGAGCAGCTATTTCTAAGAGCCAGTTCTTTTGGAGCTAGGTTTTGTGAGAAGAGACAAACATGCAAATTTCCTGGTCCTATAATGGAAGTTAATGTGCGCAGAGGAAGGAGGGACCAATTGTGCTTTGTCAGAGTATGTCAGGCATTGAAGGGGTAACGTGTTTGAAGTAGCAGTGTGCTGGGCAAGAGAGAAAGGGTAGTTCGGGCAGAGGGGAATAGGAGGGTAAGGCCTTAGGAAATACTGGGTACGCCATAAATGCTTGTAGACAAGTAGTTTTTAAGATGACAATCATGGTTTATATTAAAATTTCCTTTTGGTTTTAGGGTTTCCTTTTCCATATATAAAAGAAAATCATCAAGATGACAACAGAGTCCACTTAATCCCAGTCTGTTAAACTCATAGGCTGTAAGTCTGCCACCAACATGGCGATTTTATGTCAGTTTAAGTCAAGATTTAAATCCACAAAGTTGAAACTAAATATTACACAAAATAAATCAGCACTTGCATTTGGGGATGAGTTGGTTTTAAATGGCCTGATTTTTGTAATCATTATCTTCATCATCAACAGCATATTTAGGACCATGTTAAACTAAACGTGATTCTTGCTCTTTAGAGGCCAAAAGATGTGATATCAACGTTAACAAGTCCAGAGCATGGACACACAGAATGGCATATACAGAAATAAAAAAACACACAACACATTTCGTAATAAAATTAATCTAGGCAATACCCTTTGAGGCTCTGGTATCCCCACCCGGTCGGGGGTACACAGCAGCAATTTGGAGGAGCCAGGAAGCCCATAATGGCATCAGCTGTGGGTCAACTCTCCAGGTCTGGTAGCCGTTCCCTCCGTGTTGAAATTAGTCACCAACAGTCGCCTTCTGCTCGTTTGGCTGGAGCTCAGAATGAATTCAGAATCCAAGACAAGGAGCACTAAATGACTCATTTTTTAGTGCTTCAAACTTCTTTGATCTCTTATCAATTTCCATTACTGATTCGGTCATAGCTCCTTTTTAAAAACCAACCATGTCCACTCTAGGAGGAAGAGCGGTTCTCCTAGCTTAGGCATAGGTCGTGGATTTATGTCTCCGAGGTTGGGGTACCGATACGGGAGGAGGGGCACGGAACCTGTCCCGGACACTACCTCCCCTCCCCCCGCCCTTGGTGAGGCGGGGGGAGGGGAGGGGCATTTCCCTTAAGTTCATTATTGCCAAGAGGAGACAAGTGCCACGGGTGGAACTGGAAGAGTGGGACGGTTATGGGGAGACTGGAAAGAGATTCCCAGGGGGTTGGCAATTTGTGGAGAAATGTTCCCCGGTATCGCCCAGGACCAAGAAGGGCAGGTTCAGAGACCTCTCTGGTAGCCAAAGACCCGACGGCCCCGGGAAGACCGAGACCCACTTCCGGGTGTGGAAGCATTCCCTCCTAGTACCCTGTTACGGCGTCTCCCGGCGCATGCGCTACGCTCGGCCGCCGCTGTGGGACTGGCCCAATTTACCCTAAACAACTAATCTGCTCCTCCCCCTCCCGCTTGGGGCGTACCATTAACGTTTGGGGGGAGGCAACGCGCCCCCGAATACTTAGTAGTCTGTTTTCCCTTCTTCAGACGGGTGGGGGAAGATAAGTTCGCTTCAGATTTCAAAAGTTCCAAGAATACAAAAGCCTCAAAGGCCGGTCGCCGAGTGATAGCCCGCCGCTCTCGGTTTGCTTACAGCCCCATACTCTTCCTTTGAGGCGCTGAACAAAGTGGCACGCCCGGATCCCAGCTGATCAGCTGCTGGGCTTTGGCGGCGGCTCCCCCGGGCGAGACCATTGTGACTCCTTAGGAGGGGTGCATAAGGAGGGGAGGGGGCGGAGCGGCCATTGTCCGGTCATTGCAGCCTCCGGGGGAGGGGAAGGCGAACGGGCCCTGGGGCTTCACTGCGGCCGCTGCTACGCCAGAGCCGGCGGGGGCCTCAGGTCCTTACCAGCGCCGCCGCACGGGACATCGCTCTGGCTGGGAGCGGCGGTGGGAGCTGCCGAGAGCGCCGGGTCTCCCTCCTCCCCAGCGGTCCTCGGTTCACCCGCACGCCCCTCCTCCTCTACTCCGCTGCCTCTCCTCTCCGCGCCTCCCCCGGCACCCCCCGTCTCCGCAGGCCGAGTGGTGCGGCCCGCCTCCAGCTGACCGGCCTGGAATCCCGGCTCGGAGCCCCGGACTCGCGCCCGCCCGCGCGCCCGCTCCCTCCCCCTCCCCCCGCCCCGAGCCCCCTGCCGTCGCCGCCGCCGCCGCCTCCTTCGAGCGGGGCCCAGGCCCAGCCGCCGCCACCGCTGCCGCCGCCGAGCTCCGCCGCCGCCGCCGCCGCCGCCGAGCACCATGGGAGACGCCGGGAGCGAGCGCAGCAAAGCGCCCAGTCTGCCGCCTCGCTGTCCCTGCGGCTTCTGGGGGTAAGTGCCGACGGGGTGGGGGCGGGGGTCGGGGGCTCGGGCGCCCGGGCTTTCTGGGCAGGCCTCGGGGCCCTGGAAGGCCCGAACCCTGGGGGCTGGGCCCCAGCCGGGCCTACGAGGAGGGGGCAGGGGCCGAGTCCCAGGGAGGGGCACCGGGTGGGGAATGGGGGTGGGCCCAGAAGGCGCTGCCCTGGGTGCGCTGCCACCCTCTGGGACTCGCCTGCCCGAGGCTCGGGCCAACCCGGGCCACCAGGGCCACGGGATTGGGGGGCAGGGCACAGGGGAGGGATGAGGGGGCGGCGTTGGCACCTCCGGTGGAGCTGGGATAACCCCCCTTCCTTGACGTGTGGAGGCCAGCCCTTCGTCCCCCACCCTTTGGTGTATGAATTGGTGCCCAGGCACCAGAAGGGTATTTCCTCTGACTTTTTAACCTCCCCTCCTCCCTCTCCCCCAGAGACTTGCATCATCACTTCCTAAATGATATCCCAGTGCCCCATTTGCTTTTAGGAAGCTGTTCACACGTCACCCATTTTTAAAAATCGAGCCCAGAATCCAGGGGGTGGGGGAGGTAAAGTTACAAGACTGTTGAGGTCTCACCTTTATTTAAAACACATTTCAGGAGATCTGTAAAATTTCTTTGTCAAAAAACAAGCAAACAAACAAACAATAAAAAACAACACTCAGTCAGTCTGGCTTGGGAACGTGAGAGCCAATTTGCTTAATTGGCTCAAATTTCCTTCTCCCCCCATTTTTTTTTTAAAGATAAAAATATTCATATTGGCCAGCCTATCTTATTACTTGGCCATCCTGTGTTAGAACGGGAAAATATGAGGTGGGAAATCAACTTTCTTACCTATAGTTAGTTTAAATTCTCCTTGCAACACTTTGAGTTTCTTAGATTGCCTCCTCTCTTATCTAACAGGTGCCTCCAACATACCTTATGATTCTAGTTCTATTCTAAGGAAACTAGAGACTTTGAAGGCCAACTTTTGTGATTGAGACCTTTTTTCTTTTTATCTTTTTGTTTTCCACCTGCTCGGTATATTTGGAGGTGCATAGAGGCAGTAAGGAAATGACTATTTCTGCCGAGAACATCTTGGGAAGATGTATTGAAGTACTTTACCTTTGCAATCTTTCAGCTAGATCTCAGGAATGTTAAGGTAGAAACGAAGGCTGTGATTTTTGGAGTGCTGAGAAAGATTAGAAAGTAGATCTTAGTGTAGAGTTTTTTTGTGGAATTTGTGAAATCCAAAGGTTATGAGAAAGACATAGAATCTCATTTTCTCATCTTTCTGCCTTTATTAAAAATCTCTGGGTGGAAGGACATTAGTAAAAATAAGGTATGGCATTACCAAAAGTTCTGAAAATGTGAAAATATTTTAGGTTTTATAGTCTTTGCTTCGTTGTGATTTGAAAATAATTGGGTTATCTGCTAAGTGCTGTCTTGGACAATCTAATTCCAAGAATCTTATGAAGTAGGAGCTATTATCTCTTTATAGATTGGAAACTGAGACTTAGGGTGAATAACTTGCCTCTTCCATACAGAGTTGAGGGTGGAGCTGGTGAGCTCTTTAGAGTGCTTAGTACCATCCTGTTTATGACATCAGTCTGCAGCCCTGGAGAAATCTGCTGTCACAAGCCTCAGATTGTAACTCATAAGAAGACATGTGGCTCAAAGAAAAGTAGCTGCCAGTGGCAACTAATGGCTAAGATGTATCAGAGTCCTGTTTCCTGGCACCATGTTTATGTCCTTGGGACCATTATCATGAGTGGAACCCTTATTGACCCATATCAAGACAGAACTAAGGAATTGGAATAGCCTTTTACCTTTAGCCAGCAAGTTCTGAGTAATGCCAAGAGTTTGTGGTAGTAGCAGGCAGAGAGGGGTAGTTACCCTGATGACATACTTGACCTATAAGCATCCAGAGCTGCTTTTTTGATACTTTTAGCCTGGCACTTTTTATGAACTGCAATTTGCCTAACAGGAATAGTGACCATAAAACTAATATTTTCATGGTAAAAAAGTGTTTGTGTTTTTTAATGTGTAATGTTTTTACCTTTCCTAAAGGTACTCGTAGGCACATATGTAGTTTGCATTTTATACCAAAGTATAATGAAATTGCTGCCTAATTTCCATTGTATCATAACTGATTGCGAACATGTTTTCTTTATTGCATGAGTAACAATCATGTTATATAATTAAGTAAACTTAGAATATATTCAACAAATTTTTGAGTGCCTCTGATATAGTGACGGTCAAGGGGGCCCTGACTCCATCCTCTGGGAGCAGGGGGCGTGGAGAAGTAAAGTGACAGTTACTGTAAAGTGGATTAGGAGAGGTACAGGATATGATGGGAGGGGCATCTACCCGGGCTGATACTGAAGGTAGAGCAAGATCGCCTGGAGGAGGTGACACCAGCCTAGACCTGCAGGAGAGAATGGAAGTAGGTAGGGAGAAGAGTCTTTCAGGCATGGGTAAAGGCCTGGATGTGAGAGAGAGAGAGCATTACATTTGAGGAAATGAAAGTTTATTGGGGTCCATAGGTAGATTATGAAGGGGGAATCTCCTAAAGATGAGATGAAGCTTAGATGGTGAGAGCAATTGGTGATGCAGGGCCCCATGGGTAATGCTTAGGACTTTTATTCTGAGTGCTTGTATCCTGGGGCGCTATTGAAGAACCAACCTTGAGTGGGCAGTGATGTGATTTCCTTTAATGTGAAAGATTATTGGATCATCTTGAGTGTGGCCTGGGGGTGTGGGGACGATTGTGTGTGTCTGTATGAATATGGTATATGTAGGTATGTTTGTAGGGTGTTGCCAGAGGTACAGAAGGTTTGTCAGAAGGCGTAATCCAGCCCAGTGATGCCAGGGAGAATGGAGAAAGATAGGTAGATAAGTGTGAAAGCCATTCAGGAGAGGTACCCTTTGCCTTTTCTCTTCATGAAAACAAAGATGAGTTTAAAAACTTTAGTTAGCATTGTGCTCTGTGGAAGCTGTCGATCTGTAGTCAGCTAGCCACGGCCCACACCCAGCCATTTGCAGAGGAGCCTCAGCCGAGTGTCTTGGCACCAGCAGACTAAAGGCATTTCCTTTAGGATGGCGCTTTGCTCTAATGACTTAGGTTGTAGGACTTAACTGTCTAGCATTGTCCAGTCAGAATACCAATCAGCAGGGTTTAGTTAAATGAGAGAGCTGAGGTCTTTTTCCTGGGAATGCAATTAGACAGGAGAATGCCAAGAGGGGCATACGATGCAAATGTGTTAGTGCTTAGAATACAGTCTCCAGTTCTCTCCCTCTTGGTTTATATCGTGTAATTGTGTGCAAGTAACTAAGTTACCGTTTTGTAGAGACACGTCTCTCCATTGGGAAACTTTGCTACCTTGGAAATTGTTGAAGATATACCGATTTATAAACTTGGAAATTGTATACTACATACAATGTTTTTAGGGTTAATGACCATAAACAGTTTTTTTCCCTGATACAAGGACTTAAAACTTTTAGTGAAATATGAACACTTCCTTGACTTATTTTAGGAAATCAGTAATCATGCAAAATACATACTAATTTATAATTGTCAAATCTGAAATGACATAGTCAATTAGTACATTTTCTTTTGTTGAAGTACATACATACGCAAAAGCACTTTTAAACTATACAGATAAAAGTGTTACTACTTGAAGCTACATTTTGAATTGTTTAGACATTTAGAATGTCCTGAAGCATGTAGCTTTTTCACAGATATATTCAAAAGTTGTTGAAAAAGCAGACCTGGAATATTATAAAAAGACAGGCAAAAAGACTAAGACAATAAGACTATACTGAGTGTATTTTAGGGTAATAGAAAGGATAATTAGGTTGGATAGAGAAAGGTGGACCCCCCGTTCTGCTTATTTAGTATAAAAATGCAATTACTAATAATTTACTTTTGCAATTGGAGAAACTATCACAGTGTAATACGAAAACTTTGGGAAATACAATTTCTTTCATAAGTTAAGTTTAGAGTAGACATAAATATTCAGTTTGCTATTTAGGGAATAATGGAGTATTTAAATACAGGACTTACTGGGTAAACTATTCACTGTTTTGATTAAAAAAAGAGAAGCCTTTCTAATTGATCATGTCATAAATATTGCATAGGTACATCTCTTTAGGGAAATAGATTTTATTGGTATTTCATTTTTGTGATCTGTCCTGTTGAAGAATTTTACTTACCAACTAGATCTGCTAGATAATAGATGTATTTTAAATAAAGATGGGGTCACACAGAGATCAAGGGTAATTGCACAAAATAAATTCCATTCCTGACATGGTTATTAATTGAAAGTTGATTGAACATATAACATGATTTGTTTTATTCCATTTTACTTTGGACAATCACAAGATAACTGCTAGTTATCTAATATATCTAAATATTCCCTCCCTCCCTCCTCCTTTCTTCCTCTCCCTTCCTTCTTCCCTCCTTCTCCCCCCTTCTGTCTTCTCCCTTCCTGCCCTTCCCTCCCTCCACCCTTTCTTTCTTTTTTTTCCCCTGAGCCCATTCTTTTGGGAATTGACGTAGATGTCTGTTTCTGCCCCTTGGGGAGTCACCTGGCCAGTGCCTGTGGCTCCCAGCAGTGTGTGGCCAGCACACTCATTCTGATTCTTCAGTCTGTCTGTCTCCCAGTTGGAGTATGTTCACACCTGGGCTTTCAGGTTCATGTCAGCACAACATGAATCACTAGTTAATCAGTAGAATGTTCATTCCAGTGATGTCACTAATTATCCCTTGTTATAAACCCCCCATAAAACAGTCTCTTAAAACAGCTTATTTGCGCAGTTTTTTGTTTGCATCTTTGAGTATTGTGTGCATCTGAAATACATGATTTAAATGAAGTATGTTTATCTACTTGCCCCGCTTTTCTGATTACATTTGAGGTGTCCAGAAAATATGAAATTTGCCCTTTCTGTGTAATGGAACACAAGGAGATAATTTTTTTTTTTTTTAAAGAAAACATGTTCTTTGTTTACATTGCTTTGAGGCAATAGCTTTTTAGAGTTACATCCAGTTAACATGTAGGCCATGTGGCTCTTCTGGTATTACCCTCCCCATTCACCCTTCTCCTTTCCTTCTCTTAAGTATAGGGAGAACCCTATACTTAAGTTGTACTGAAAAGTTTTGAGGACAAATCTTTTTATAACCCTAAATGGTATTAAAGTTAACATTTGTTTTCACAAATTAACCTTTTCCTAGCTGGAAAAATCAGAGGGTTAAGAATTCTTTGAAATGAATAAAGTCCTAAAAAAAAAAAATCTCCATGTGTTAAATATTATTTGCTGAGAACAGAGTGAAACTAATATAATTTAGATTTTTTTATTAGGTCGTAAGGAGGTTGTGTCTGTGCAAAGTTACGCAAGGTGTTAAAATCCTACAGTAATCTTGGAGTAAGATTGAGGTTAAACATTTATTTTTGAAGAAAGGTTAAGTTTGGTATCTCAACAAAGTTACATATAGGAAGTGACTGGTCACAACCCAACACTTGGGTTAATTTTAATGAAATACTTAGAATGTCGTCCAGATTCAGGGTTGTTGAATGTTGTGGGACCTTGTGTTAAGTAGTAGTTTGTAAAAAAGGCCTTCATTCCAGTTGGTGGATGACACTGATGTCACTCAGTTCTTCTAGGGGATTTGAAACAGGGTGGTCCTGCTCTGGGCTGGGTCCCTAGATGACAAGATTATATTGCTGAAGGAGATATTTAGACATAAGACATTTCCTATATGTGGTATTAGGTAGGTGCAGAAGTAATTGCGGTTTCAAAGGTTAAACATAATTGCAAAAACCGCAATTACTTTTGCACCAGCCTAATAAATGCAGAAGAGAGGTTAAGCAACTTTATTTGAAGTGTTTAATAACCAGAATCTAAGACCCTGTTCTAGAATTGTGCTGTCCAGTATAGTAGTTACTGGCTACATGTAGCAATTTCAATTCATACTAATTAAAATGAAATAAAATGAAACATTCCGTTCTTGAGTCACATTAGCCACAGTTTAAGTACTCACTTGCTCAAGAACTAGTGACTAGCCTATTGGGGAACACAAATATAGAATAATACTTCATCGTCCTAGAAAGTTCTGTGGGACAGTGCTGTTGTAGGGTGTTGACTAAATAGGCAGCCAGGATTTTCAAGTCTAGTTTCTTTTTTCTTTCCAGTTTTATTGAGATACAATTGACATTCAAGCTTATTTTCTTGTGAGTTTTCCAGATCTCTGTTTTCTCATATTCTGAAAATAAGGGTTTTATCTAATTTAGCTCTAAGTTTCTTTCCAGCTCTAACATAGTATTTTATTTCCATTGGGGGAAGCAAGGCTATTGTTAATCCAGATTACTGGGAAGTGCTCCTTTGATCAGTTTTGGGAATTAAAGTTTCAGCATACAAGTTAGTCTATAATTTGAACTTTTTTTTTTAAGTTAGCTTTTGAGTCAGTCACCTTTGCTCTTAGCACTATTAAACTTTAAGGCAGTCTCAGGTCTGTACAGGGAAGTATTGGACTTAAGAAGCAGTTTTTGTTTTCCTCTTCAGTGAAGAATTTTTGAAGGTATTTACCTTGGACTGTGTGTAACTTTTGTAGAAGAATAATATTTGTTTTCACGAATGTAAATCTCATGGCAGCTCCTCCCCCGCCCCGCCCCCCCAATACTTCATTCTGGTCTCACTGAATATGGAATTGTGATGTTTTACATACCTTCAATCTAGAATAAACTAAATTTAATATTCTTTACTTTTTTACTTACTATAAGTATTTTGATACTTTGCTACCCAATCTCCTAAATGCTCATTTAAAAGAGCTGCAATGTATCCCACTAGTTTGATATGGCATTTACTTATTCATTTGTCTATCTCTATTTATTTAGGTCTACAGTGTTAAGACATTTCGATTATTTCCACTTTTAAAAGCTAATGTAGAAAATGTAACAAGGACCATTTTCTTATATATTGCTTTTTATTTCTTTAGGGCACATACTTTATGGAAACATTTCAATAAGATGAACTACAGGTTGAAGCATATGAACATTTTTACGATTCTTACAAAAGGAGCTATGCAATTTTTGTGAAAAGTTTTTATCAGTTTCCACTCCCATCTTCACTGCATCTGTGTTCCCTTTCAATACATTATAAAGAAAGAGGGAAAGAGGGAAGGCATGCAGGCTGGCTGGCTCATACGTCAGCTTTTGATGGGTGGTTAGTGATAAGAACATTGGATTTTCTGGTAAATTGAAGCCTCTATGTACAGAGCAAGGTGGAGTGTATTGGAATATCCAGCAGCAGTGGGCAAAACCAGGCTGCTCTGTGATGCTGACGGAATGGCGTGAGATGAATGAAAATGCAGTGTCACGCGTGAGGCAGGGGCAGAGCTGCACAGCGCGCTGACATCGGAGGTGTGGCTGTAGCTGTTATCCACGAGAAGTAGGAAGAAGATGGCAATACTAGACAGCTGCATCTGTTCATTCAGCTGTACCGGCTGCCCTGGATATAGGCAGGTGCGATTTTCTATTAGGGCAGAGGAATGTGCTGGGAGAGATTATTGATGCAGCTTTGCTACCGCTCTGGCCAGGAGGAGGGGCGGGGGCAGACCACACCACCGCATTTTGTGTTTCTAGTTTGCCGACGGCTCTAAATATTTAGCCCCATTGCCGCTTCGTCATTAATGACCTGCAAGCAGTGAGATTGGTGACGATGTGCTGGGGCGCTCTTGGGGTGCGCCTTTGCTCATTTCTTCCTGCTAAAGTGGAGGGGTGTGGAGTAAAAGCTGTTGATATCTTACCTGCTTCTTGGACTTACACGGTGGTAAGTTGAAGTGCATTTATGTAAAACAGTCCCACTCTCAGCCATACTTCCTGGCAGGAGAAGTATGGAGAAGTATCTGACTATTCACAAGTGTCACAAATACTCTTCCCCCAGTCAGGTTCTCGGGCCAGACATTTGCTTTCCTCTTAACGTGCGTTGGTAGCATTTCCGAACACCACGTGAGGACGTTTCTGTACCTCATGGTACCAAACGGGGGCTGGGGGCAAGAATTTGGAGACCACGGATTAGGTGATCGTGTCTGTGTTAAGAGTCTCTGCCGATCACAGGTCATCATGTGTCAAATTTCAGCCTTTTTTAGGGTGCTTTACACGGGTAGATGTGCTGGCAAAGTTATCTTCTTAAAGAACTTTTTTTGACAGAATGATTGAATAAATACAGTCATTAAGCTGGCCAGAAGTGTATAAACCAGCGAGAAATAAAAAATAAGCTGGAGGTGGGAGAAAGTGGGGTGTGTTTCAGTATGGGTTGTTTCTAGATTTATGTTCTCTTGGTTTCTGTCCTGGGGAGGTGTGGATGGTATGTATTATCTTTTTCAGATGCCCCTGAAATCTAGAAAACCAGGTTTTGCAAGTCTTTGAGTGTCTGCATATGAAACTTTGTGTGTTTTATATACAAAATCTCCACAGTGTATGACTTACATAGTTTTGTCTAGTTTTTCTTCCCCTTTTAATACAACACAAAGCTGTTCTACTTATCTTTAAAAATAAAGGAGTGTTCTTGGATGTTAATCCACAAAAGTGCTTGCTTAGAGGAACTTGTGTTTTGTTCTTTTGTTGATTTGGGGGGACATGTTCATGTAATCTGAGACCTGTATTTCCTGTTTCTGTGGATAGGTTCATTCGCTTTGCCTGTCATCCATGTTCCCTCCGCCGCCCAATACTGTAGCGTTTTCAAGATGTGTTCAAACCATGCATTTTATTTGAGAGGCTAATCTTTTTTCTTGAGTGCATATTGGGCAAGATCTAACCCAGGAACAGTTGCTATGACTTAAATGATACAGATACAATCTTGAGTGAAAGTGTGGAGTACCGCATGGTGTACACTGGGGTCTCCAGGGGTTTACGTTCTCAGTAATGTTAATATAGATTAATTTAGAAAATGACAGTCACAGTAAAACCTGTCCTGTGGAAGTGTATGTCCATAAAGACTGCATTTTCTTACCCTTGGTTTTGAACTGTCTAGGGACTAGATATTCTAATCCCATAGTTGAAAGCCCCCCAGGTTTACCCGAATGATTTTCATTGTCGATGAATTAGATGCTTATATTGTGCATGTTTTTGGTTGGAGTTGGGGCCAGGAAGAAGGGACTGTTTTGGTTTTGTGTTTAAACTTGGGTGCAGAAAAGTCAGTGGACAGATGTGTATCCGATACCAGATTTGGAGGTGAGTGGAAGAGTAAGGACACAGGGTGTTCGGGGGAAGACGACTGCGAGGGGATGAGGATGGGGGCAGTGTGGATGGAAGTGGGCTGGGAATTAGGAATGAAAATGCTTTGTGGTCACCAGCTTCTAGTCAAAATAGGAGAGGTGGCCAAAACTAACGTGAAGGGGTGGTGGTGAGATTAAAGAAAGCACTTTGTCTTGAGGTGTAGGGTGTGAGTCCCTGGGGTCTTACAGGGAAGTGTTAAACATCATCGGATGAGAGCTGCGGTGCTCTCATCCAAACTAAAACGTAGTGGAAATGGCAGCAGCTTTCAGCAAAATTGGTGTTCCATCTGTTAGAACCCCATGGGCTCTTCCTTCTGCTAAGCCCAAAGGCACCTTCTCCGCCAGGTAAAGGATGGTGTTTCGTGGTGTCTCCTTGTAGCAGCTCAGAGACATGCAGTCTGCTTTCTTTCCTTTGTTGGGATTGCCACAACCCACTCCATTCCTTGGGACTGATTTTTTTTGTCTCTCTTTTCAACCCCCATCCTCTGGTTTACTTACTCTTCTTGGAAAAACACTCTCACAAGCCCTTGTCTTTTAAAAGATTTTCCAACTAATACATATGGGGGAGGTTACAGTAAATCTTAAGGAATTTAATAAGTCTGCCTGGGGAATAAGTCCTTTCTCATCAAACCCGGCTCTTCCAGAATGCCTCCAAGGACAAAGGGCGTGCTGCTCTCCAGCAAACCAGCTGCGCTCAGTGGGTAGGCAGAGGCTTTGGGGTCACAGTCCTGGGTTAAACCCTGACTTCATAACTTTTCTGCTTGGCTTTGGGTGATTGACCTCTCTGCCTCTTTATCTTTAAAAAAGAGTATCTTAGCATTGTTTTGAGGTTTAGTTAATGCCTGTCAAGCTCTTAGCACAGTGCCTGACCAAGGTAATTCTATTTATTAAGGGCTAACTTCCCAGCCTTGAATGAAGGAGCATCGCGGGCAGGTTAATAGGTGCAGAACTATCTTGCCTCAGCTGGGCAGTTTGCACGTATGGTGAGCTGCAGACCAGTGCCACCTAGTTAGTTGATGAGGTTTCTGAGCAGCCTGTGGCCGCTTGGCTGTTTTCCGGAGCCAATCCCTTGTTCAGCAAGCATTTGTTAAGCACTTGATGTGTGTCTTGAGCTCTGCTACGCATGGTCTATATACTGCTCTGGCATTTGCCCTAAGAAAGCTCAGTCTAGAAGGGGAGGCAGACCGATAAACTGACCAAACGCCATGAGGGAGGCGCAGTGGGAGGTCATCACAGCACCGAGGGAGCAGTGACAGGGCATCTTACCCAGGCCGGGAGCGGAGGACGGCCAGGAGGAGGGTGTCTCGGGGAGATGGTGCTTCAGCTGGGTATGAAAGACGAGCAAGAGTTAGGCTTGTGAAGATGGTGAGGAAGGGCTTTCCAGGCAGGGGCGACAGCTCTGAGCAAAGGCAGAGGAGGGAGGAAGCCTGCTGAGTTCAGAGCCTTGGATCCAGCTCGGAGTTTAGCTGCAGTGTGTGGCGCGAGGCAAGACGAAGCTGGGAGATGAGCAGGGGCCAGTTATGAACGTGGTTGCTGTGCTGTTGAGTTTGGATTTTATCCTGGAAGCAGTTGGGACGACTTGAGGATTTTAAGCATGGTTGACAGATACTTATGTTTCAAAACATATGTTCCAGCAGTGTGGAGGAGAATTGGAGGGTATAAGCAAGGAAGCAGAGTCCAGTTAGAGCATTTCAGTCTTTCTGGGCCATGGATCCCTTTGGTAATTGGATGAAGCCGATGGCCCCTTTCTCAGAATAATGCATAAAACGCCTGTGATTATGAAGGAAACCAGTTCGATCTAAATACATTCTATACATGGACTGTGAGGTCTGTGGACCCTACAGAAAGCAACCCTGAGGGTCCGCTCTAGTCGGAGAGCTGAGAATGAATGCAGGCTAAAACCTGGCTGTGTTAGTCCGTTTGGGCTGCTGTAATGCGATAGACCGGGGGCTTATGAACAACACAGATTTGCTTTTCACGCTTCTGGAGGCTGGAAGGCCAAGTCATGGCACCAGCAGCTTCACTGTCTGCTGGGAATAAAAGATGAGCAGTAGTTGCCCTGTGATGACGGTGAGGAAGGGCTTGCCAGGCAGGCGGCTTCCTCACTGGTGTCTTCTCACTGTAGCCGCGCATGGTGGATGGGTGAGGGTCCTCTCCAGCCTCTTTTGTACGGGCACTAACCCCCTTCTTGAGGGCTTTGCCCTCGTGATCCAGTGACTCCCAAAGGCCTGTCATTCAAACACACTGGGCATTAGGATCCACACAATGAATTCTGGGGGACACACGCCTTTCAGTGCATAGCACTGGGGCAGTAAGGCCCGCAGAGCAGCGGCATTGGGTGGGGGTGGGAGGCAGAGGCGGAGAGGAGAGGAGGCAGCGGGCTTTCCGCCGTGGGTAACTCCGGGAGAAATGGTGTCAGTCACGCGTGGTGGGCATAGGCGTTCTACTTACAAACTGGTTAGACCTTGCAAGGCCGTTTGTGAATCTGTCCCTAAACCCACAGTGAAACTGTGGAAGCAGCCGCTGACGCCGTCCGCCAGGGTGTGCAGAGGTGTTTGGTAGAAGGAGTTTATGCTTCGGAAGTTCTTAAGTTGAAGTGATTCTGTCCAGATGATGATGAGTGGTTGTGGGGAAGAGATGGTTAATTTTAGGCAAGTTGTGGATAGTTTTTGGTAAATTAGACAGCATGTCAATGTACTTTTATATTGTATCGTTTTTAAGTGAAACTTTTTACTGAAGTATTACATACATAGTGAAGAATGCATAAATCTTAAGAGTATAGCAAAGTGAATGTTCACAAAGTGACTATAGCCATGTAACCAGCACCTGCATCAAGAAATAGCGTTCCCAGCCCCCCGAGAATCCCCTCCTGTTCTCCTGGCACCGCCTTCCTCAAGGGCAATCACTATCCTGACTTCTGACGCCGTAGTTTTCCTTACACTTGGTCTTCTTGGCTTCTTTTCTCCACTTTTTAATTGAGGAATTACTTTCTTTACTGCACACATATTTGCAGTGCGTACTTTGAGGAATTAAAAAATATTTTTTAGAGCAGTATTAGATTCACAGCAAAACTGAACAGGAGGTACAGGGAGTTCCCCTTCACTCCTGTCCCCACACACTGTCGGCACCCCCCACCAGGATGGTTCATTTGTTATTGTCAGTGAACCTACACTGACACATCATTATTACTCGAAGTCCCGAGTTTACATTAGGGTTTACTCCTGTTCTTGTACATTCTGTGGCTTTTGACAGCTGTATGACAAGTACCCACCATTGTAGTACACAGAACGGATTCACTGTCCTAACTATTCTCTCTGCTGTCTATGCATATCCCTACCCGCCAGCAATCACTGGTCTTTTTACTGCCTTCATAGTTTTGTCTTCTTTAGAGTGTCCTGTAGTTGGAACTATGCAGCATGCAGCCTTTTCACATCGGCCTCGTTCACTTTGTACACATTTAAGGCCCCGCATGGCTTTTCATGCGTTGATAGCTCATTGTATTTCAGCACTGAGACGCTCCGTTGTTCGGATGTGCCACAGTTTATCCATTCAGCACCTACTGAAGGATGTCTGGGTTGCTTCCAAGTTTTGGCAATTATGAATAAAGCTGATATAAACATTTATTTGCAGTTTTTTTGTACGGGCATAAGTTTTCAATTTCGTAAATACCAAGGAGTGTGATTGCTGGATTGTATGATAAGAGTGTGTTTCGTTTTGTGAGAAACTGCCAAACTTTTTTCCAAAGTGACTGTACCTTTTCCCATTCCCACCAGCAATGAATGAGAGTTCTTGTTGCTCCACAGCCTAACCTGCATTTGATGGTGTCAGTGTTTTGGATTTTGGCCATTCTAATAGTATGTAGTGGTATTTCATTTTGATTTGCAATTCCCTAATGATATGTGGTGTTGAATATCTTTTCATCGGCTTATTTGCCATCTGTACATCATCTTTTGTGAGGTGTCTATGCAGGTCTTTTGCCTATGTTTAAATCTGGTTTGTTTCCTTACTGTGTTTTTAGAGTTTATATTTTTGGCAGCAGTCCTCTGATTATCAGATGTGTCTTTTGCAAATATTTTCTCCTAGTCTGTGGCTTGTCTTCTCATTCTCTTAATTGTTTGGTGAATTTTTATGTACAGCTTGATTTTTTTATATATATATACGCTTGTATAAGTACCACCTACCCAGACTGACATGTAGTTAGTACATTTCCTGCACCTAAGCCCCCCCCCCCCCAACCTATTCTGACCTCTATTACCATAGATGAGTTTTGCTTGTTTTTAAATTTGGTATAAATGGAATCATGTAATATTTACTGTTTTGTGTTTGGCTTCTTACCCCTCAGCATTATGTCTGAGATTCATGTACATTGCTTTTGTAGAGAGAGAATGATTTTTCATGGGTTTGTGGTTTTATATTGTATGATAGCATAATTTATTCATTTTGCTTTTTGGAGGTTTTTGTTTTGGGGGTGTTATGAATAATGCTGCTGTGAACATTCTTCCATGTGTCTTTTGGTGGACATAGCACTCATTTCTCTTGGGTATATGCACAGCAGTAGAATTGTTGGGCTATAAGGTGTATGCATATAGTTTAGGTTTAGTAGGTACTGTAAGTTTTCAAGTGGTTGTATCAGTTTACACTCCCTCCACCAGTATGTGAGAGTTCCTGCTTCTTCCACATCTTTGTCAATACCTGATACTGTCTCTTTCATTACAGTGTACAGGGTTATTGCATTGTGGTATTAATTTGCATTTCCCTGATGACTAATGAAATTGAGCACCTTTCTTGTTGGCCATTTGTCTGAACCTTTTTGTGAGGTGCCTGTTGAAACCTTTTGCTCATTTTTCTACTGGGTTGCTTGCCCTTTTACATATATATACATATATATATATATATATATACACACACATATATATGTGTATATATATATATATATGTGCACGCACACACACACACACACACATATAGTAGGAGTTCTTTATATATTCTGAACACAAGTCCTTTAACAGATAGCATATAAACATACTTGTATAGCTTTGTAATATTTTTTAAATCCTTTTAAAAAATTACAAAGAATTACTCATGTGCTAAAACATTGAAACAGCACAAATAGGTGTACAATGACAGGGTTGTCTCCCTTCTAAGTGATACACTTAGTCTCACTTTCTAGTGAAAATCAGGGTTAAGTTTCTTGAGTATCCTTTCAAAAGTTTCCTGTGCATACACTGCATGTATCCTTTTTTCAACACAAATGGTAGCGTACTATACACTCTACTGTACCTTGCTTTTTTTTACTTAATTATACTTTAGAGTTCTTTCCAAATCAGCATATACATTTCTAGCTGCTGCTTTTAATGGCAGCACAGTGTCCCCGTAAGTGCACATACTAGATTTAATTTACCCAGGTTATCTAGTCACTTCTTCATGGGTATTATTGTTATGATGCTACAAAAATGGTGTCAAGCGTGTTGAATTTTAGGGCTATGGACCATCCAAATGTGGAAATGCCTTAGGTGTTCAAAGTTTAGGAGAGAGAGGCTGAGGCAGGGCTTCACCATTTAGGGTGACGTGAGTATGTAGGTCATAGCTGAAGCCAGTGGAGCAGGTAGGGTCACCCAGCAAGTGGTGTTAGAACAGCGGTCCTCTCTGCAGTCGGGGTGGGGTTGTGAGAACCACTATCATAGCCTTTTCTAAAAGACACATTACTGCTGCTTCCCCCAGCTCCAGCTTAGTGTATCCAAGGTGGGATCTGGGCATTTATTGTTGCCTTTTTCCCTTCCATCCCTTGACTACTACCCCTGTGTGTTCTTTTCCTTTTGAGGTCCAGTTGGATAGAGTGATAGGTGAGGATGGAATCCTGAGAAACACAAGTAGAATAAGCGGAGTTTGGGATGGAGATGGTTGGACGGAGATAGGAGAAATTAGGTGAGTGTAGGGTCACTGAGACCAAGTAAGGAATAGTTCAGTGGGGAAGCGGCAGTAGGGTCGTGCTGCAGAGTGGTCAGGTAAGATGGTGTGTGGGACTTCTTTGCTGCTTAAAAGTGCTGGAAGATTTAAGTAACGCCTTTTAGTCACATCGTGCACCTCAGCATTGTTCTGGCCCAGCACGGTACCCAGGTGCCTTTGTCATAATTACATCCCACGTGGACCAATGAACAACTTGTTAATAACCCAATAATCATGAATTAAGAATCTGTTTATAATTTTGGTATCTATTCTCTTCCAGCAATTATTTAAGTTTTTGCATTAGATTTTATGAAAACAGAACTTGAACTTCTAACATTTCAGGTGTGAAGAGGTACTTTTTCCTTAGAATCTCTAGGTTCTTGTGGACAAGATTGTACTCACCTCATCTGTCTTGATATTTTACCTAATTGCATAGACTCAATCGTCCTCTCTCAGGAGAATTTTGTTTTTCTAGGAAGAAGTCTCTTTTATTTAGTCTGTACTTTCATTCCTGTAAATATTTAGATGTCTTTTCTGAAGTCTTTCCAATGGTGTGTTAAGTCTTTTTGAAGTACGTCTATGTTGTTGAAAAGACACTCAATATTCTCCCGCCTCTTTTTCAAGGGGGTACAGGTTAGGATAGAATAGAAAGGAATTGATCATATGGGAGGTAATGAAGTTTGTTTCTTAAAAATAAAGCTCAGTATGTATTTAGGAAAAATTAGATGAGGTATGAAGTAAGATGAGAGCAGACTTTTTGGCTGAGACTGATTTATACTGTTTCATTCATGATTATGGGTTGTATGTGTCAGTATAAGAAGAAAGGACAAATTATTCCACACATAGTGTGATTGCGAATTAAGGTCAAATTGCATTTTTCAAATATGAAAATATTATTTTGCTGCATGTTATTTTCTATAAACAGTCCTCAGTTTATTTAGCTATATGACTACTATGTTACGACTTCAAGGAATTTTAAACATTCCAGCATTTGAACTCTGATCAGAGTTGGGTCATTTGAATTTATAGATGAGCTCTTATTAAAGTACCATTGTATACCATTGTGGTAATGGTAAATATGTTAATAGTATATGTTAATGGTAAATACAAAGATGTATTTTAAATTTGTTTAAAATTACTTCGATACAGTTTAATAGTCTCAAGACGATGGCAACTGTTGCTTCATTTTAGCATATTCCAGGCCAGGAGGGTGAGGTTGAAGCTCTTCTGACTCCCTGCTGCTTTACTACGGGGAAACAGGCGGGAAGGCCCAGGGCTGCAGTGTGGGCCCAGGCTCGATCTGCAGACAAGCACACGTGCTTGCTGTGTTTTAACTCAGAAAGGTTAGAAAGTTGGTGCGTGGGCTCCTGACTCAGACAGAAGTGGATGTCTTGGAAGTGCTGCGGATGATATTTGTTTTAGCCGAAACTCTGGGATTGTTATTTTCTGGTTTTGAAAGGGATTGAAAATTTTTGGATGTGGCCTTAATACTACAACATTATAGTAAGTTTCTACATTCTGGTTTTGAAAGGGATTGAAAATTTTTGGATGTGGCCTTAATACTACAACATTATAGTAAGTTTCTACAACTTACTTGTAGAAAGTAAGTTTGGATTGCTTTGTTCATCAGTTTTTTTTTTTTTTTCTGCTTAGTTTTTTTGTATTGAGATACAGTTCATGCATCATAAAATTCATCTTTTAAAGTGTACAATTTAGTGATTTTTAGCATATTCAGAAAATTGTATAACCATCACTACCATCTAATTCCAGAAAATTTCACCTCAAAAAGAAATCCTCTACCCATTAGCAGTCGTTGCCCATTCCTCTATTCCTCTGGCAACCACAAATCTGCTTTGTTTTTATTGATTTGCCAATACTGAGTATTTCACGTAAATAGAATCATAAAATATATGGTCTTTGTATCTGGCTTCTTTCACTTAGCATAATGTTTCCAAAGTTTATCCATGGTGTAACATGTATTATTCATTTCTTTTTATGGCTGGATAATATTCTTTTGTATGGATTTGCCACATTTTGTTTATCCATTCATCAGTTGAGGGACATTTAGGTTGTTTCTACTTTTTGGCTGTTATGAGTAATACTGTGAACATTTGTGTACAAGTTTTTATTTGAATGCGTGTTTTCAATTCTCTTGGATATATACCTAGGAGGGGCATTTGGATATATACCTAGGAGGGGCATTGCTGGGTCCTATGGTAACTCTTGAATTTTTTTGAATAACTGCCAGATTGTTTTCTGGAGCAGCTTGCACTGTTTTACTTCCCACCAGTAATGTATGAGGGTTCCAGTTTCTCCAAATCCTGGTCAACACTTGTTCAGCTTTTTCAAGTGGATGTGAAGTGGTATCTCATTGAGGTTTTGATTTGCATTTGCTAATTTTTAGTGATGCACAGCATCTTTTCAAGTGCCTGTTGGCCATTTGTATATCTTCTTTGGAGAAATGGCTATTCAAACCCTTTGCCCATTTTTTAATTTGGTTATATGTCTTTTGAATTGTAACCGTTCTTTATATGTATACATTCTGGATACTAGTTCCTGATTAGATATATGACTTACAAATATTTTCTCCCATTCTGTAGGTTGTTTTTTTTGGGGGGGACAATATCCTCTAAAACACAAAAGTTTATAATTTTGATGAAGTCCAATTTATCTTTTTTGTTGTTGTTGTTGCTTGTGCTTTTGGTGTCATATCTAAGAAAATGTTGCCTAATCCAAAATCATACAGATTTATAACTTTTTGCCTTACAGTTTTAGCTCTTCTCTTATTTAAATCTTTAACCTATTTTCAGTTAATTTTTGCATATGGTGTGAGACAGGGTTCCAACTTCATTCTTTTGTGTGTGGATATCTAGCTGCTCCCACACCATCTGGTGAAAAAAGTATTCTTTCCCCAGTGAATTGTCGTGGCACTTGTTGAAAATCAGTTAACCATAAATGTAAGAGTTTATTTCTGGTCTCTCAGTTTTATTTCCTTGATCTATAATGCCTATCGTTATGCCACTGTATTGAGTACTTTATAGTAAGTTTTGAAATTAGGAAGTGTGAGTCCTCCAATTTTGTTCTTTTTTATCCAGATCGGTTTGGCCATTTTGGTCCTTTGAATTTCCATATGAATTTTAGGATCGGTTTGTCAATTTCTGCAAAGAAGTTAGTTAGGAATTTGATAAGGGATTGCACTGTATCTGTAGGTTAATTGGGGAGTGTTGTCATGTTAACAATGTTTAGTTTTCGTATCTTTAAAAATCCTTAAATAATAGGATACCTTTCCATTTACCTGTGTCTTCAGTTTCTTTCAACAATGTTGTTTGGTTTCCAGTGTACATCTTGTACCTCTTTTGTTAAATTTATACCTGCTTTATTGGTTTTGATACTATCATAAGTAGAATTTTTTAAAAATTTTATTTTCAGGTTGGACATTGATAATGTATACAAATACAATTGATTTTTGCGTACTTATCTTGTATACTGCTGAACTTAGTAGCTCCAGTAGTTTTTTTTAGTGAATTTCTAGGGATTTTTTTCCTGCATACAAGGTCATGTCATTTGCAAATAGGGATAGTTTTACTTCTACCTTTCCAATGTGGATACATTTTCTTTTTCTTGCTTAAGTGCCCTGGCTAGAACCTCTAATACAAGGGTGAATAGAAATGATGAGAGCAGACATCCTGGTCTTGTTCCAGATATTAGGGGGAAAGCTTGCAGTCTTTCAGCATTAAGTAATAAAGTTAGTTGGTAATGAAGCTATTAGCTTTTTTGTAAATGCCTTTTATCAGGTTGAAGAAGTTCTGTTCTATCCTTAGTTTGTTGAATTACTTCCTCCCCCCATGAAAGGGTGTTGTATTGGGTCAGATGCTTTTTCTGTGTGTATTAAGATTGTCAGTTTGTTTTTGTCCTTTAGCAAATGATTTTCTGATGCTAAACCAACCTTGCTTTCCTTGGATAAATCCGACTTGGTCTTAGTGTATATTCCTTTTTATTTGTTGCTGGGTTTCGTTTGCTGGTAATTATTGAGCAGTTTTACAGTTATGTTTATAGGAGATTTTGGAGACTTACATTTATTACGTCTCTAGTTTTTTTTTTGTTATGATATTTTTGATTTTAGTATCAGGATAATGTTGGCCTCATAGATTGAGTTGGGATGCATTCCCTTCTTTTCCATTTTTGGGGAAGATTTTGTGAAGATTTATATTAATTCTTCTTTAAATATTTGGTGGAATTTACCAGTGAAACCATCTGTGCCTTGGGCTTTTCTTTGGGGAAAGTTTTTAATTACGAATTCTCTGTTTCTCCGTTGTTTTTCTATTCTTTATATCATTACTTTCTGCTTACATCATTATTATTTCCTTCTTTGTGTTTGTTTTTAGTTTACTCTTTCTGTCATGTTTTAAGGGAGAAGATTAGTTTGATTTGAGACTTCTCTTTTTTTTCAATATAGGCATTTATAGGTATAAATTTTCCTCTAAGCACTGCTTGGGTCCCCTGGTATGTTGTTTTCATCTCAAAAATATTTTCTAATTTCTCTTGTGATTTCTTTGCTTCAGTCTTTTTTCCCCCTCTCTTTTTTAGTATTAGCGCAAGTATGTGTTAGTACCGGAAGCAGTAATAATTGCTACCATTTGCTGGATGACACTCACCTTATGTGTGTTATTTTTCTAATCCTCATAGGAATTGTGTATTTGGTGAAATAGTAGTTTCCTGTTTACAGACAAGGAAACTGAGGCTTAGTTTTCTAAGATTTTATAGAGCAAGTCAGTGGCCTGACTCTCTTCAGAACTTGTATTCCTTCTACTATGCTGCACTTCCACCCTAAGCTACGTGGGAATAGTGTTTGCCTTTAAATAGAAGGTAAATGTATTTGCCTAATGTGCAGGCCGTAGCAGGTAGCTGGACTGTGTTTAATATGTGCCATATTCTCTTTATATATGGAATACTCTTCTTTCTTATGTTTAAACATTGACGATTTAGATTTTCCCCCTCCCAAATGTTATAAGGACTGGCTGGGCTTCGCTTTTAAATGTGTGTCGTGGTAGCCCTGCTGAATCAAGAAACAGCTTTAAGATGGTATTTTGTATTCAGATTCTGATGTGAAAGATAACTTGTGTCCACTGTTTGCTGTATCTTGTTTTAGATGGGCTATTGCTGTGTAGAGGAACAAGTGTTTAAATATTTTTCATGTTTATTTTTTATTTTTCTGTACATTTGAATGCTTGTAGGACAAAGAAGAGCCTCTGTTGATCCTTTGAAAAATTGGCCGAAGGAATTAGCATGCATTTTATGCTTCCTAGCAGTTCCTGTTATTATTGGGTTGTATAAAGGATAAATTTTTGTGTCCTCTGTAATTTATAATGATTTGGAACACATTATAGCTAATCAGTAAATACGGAATGGTTAAGGCTTTAGGATCAAGCTTTGATCAGCCTCTTTTTCCTTTTGTTTCTTTTGTCCACACAGTGTGTGTTTATTATAAACTTTGAACCTAGAATTTTAGACTCAAATTAAAACTTCTAAATGAAACTTAATTTTTTTCATCTTCACTCATTCCTTTAAAAAAAAGAAGAGAGAGAGACAAATTATACTCTTAAGTATTTCTCAGTTTTCTGCAGAGGACCCTGTCTTCACGTATGATGCTTTCTCACTGGAATGCAAATCTTAAAGTTGTGCTGAACTTGTTGAGTAGCTGTAGGGGTTGAGGAGAAATTTGTTTTCAAAACCAGAATGAGGTCTTGATATAAACCCATAGGTGCTGCTGATGATTTTTGTGGGAATCTGTCTGAAATGGACAAGGTAATTTACCTGATGATAACTGCTTGAATTAAGACCTTTGTAATTGCTTAATAGTGTTACCAACCTTGGATTTGCAAGAGGTATTTATCAGCACTCCCACAGGGGTGCCACTAAGCGTTACACTCAACAGGGTCTCCTCCCGGTTACTTTGTGTACTTGAATATGGATGAGACAAGAAGACCTGGTGGGTAAATTGCGAATATTAGCTCTTGACTCACACAGGTATCCGTATGAGTCAGGACTAATCACTGTGGGTCAAGTGTTTGTACTGGAAAGTTCTCTTAAGTGACCTTATTCTTTTATGGTAGTGATCTGGTTAAATAATTCTTCCATTACGTGTCCAGTAATAGGTCGTTTCAAGAGATCATTAGTAATATCATGAAATTATCATAATACATTACATTTGTGTAGAACTTTATTTTAAAAGTGCTTTCTTGTATGTTATATTACTTATCCTCACAAGCGTATTGTGGGCAGGGCAGATGTTACTCAAATTTTACAGATGAAAAATCCAGGGGCTGCTTCAGGCATGGTGGCCTTCTCAGGGGTGGTGTTGGTTTTTGACATTACTGTCCAAAGTGTGGTCCTTTGCTTCCAAACTGGATGCTCTTTTGTTGAAGGTTTCCTAAGACTTTTGGGGAGATAATTATGCTAACCACACTCATAAGACACCAGTTGATAAGAAAAACCGGAGATAAAAGGAAGGTTAATTATATTAACAAAGCACAGAACCCATTGATTAGAAAATTTTTTAGGATATACTTTGCATACTTATACTTTGTTTACTTTGTAATACTATTATACACTTGTCTCAGTTTAAGCATCCCTTTTGTGATTTCAAGATTAATTAATTGGAAGGTCATTGGGATGATAGAAGAATCAGCACAGAGGGAATTGAGTGATCTACTTGAGTAAATATTTTACTCTAGAAATGGAAGAGGGTCATAATAGTTCCTTGTCCAAAGAGGAGGCTCCCGAGGAGCCTGAAGTTTTTGAGTACCTATGATCTTAATGGACAGAGACTATTTCTCTAATAATCTGATTTCCTTTTTTGCCCTAACATTTTATCTTGAAAAATTCCATGATAAAATTTTCATTTATCATGAAAAACAAAAATTGAAAGAATCGTATACAGATTGTACACCCATTTACCTACCACCTAGATTCTGTAATATTTTGCTTTATTTGCTTTCTATCTCACTATGCATCTGTTAATCCATCATATTTTTTTATTTTCCAATTAAATTACAGACATTAGTATATTTTACTTCGCAGAACTTCAACATGCATATTATTAACTAGAGTTTAACATTTTTTTTTATTATGAAGTACAGTTTACATACAGTGAAAAACACAAATCTTAAGAATACTGTTTGGTGAGTTTTGACAGATGTATACCTGTGTACATAACCCATTCCGGTCCCTTCCCAGTCAGACTGCCGCCCCCGCCCCCTTCCCTCCTTAGGCAATCACTGCTCTAATTTTTCTCCCACTGTAGATTAGTTTTGCCTGTTTTGAAAATCATGTCAGTGGAATCATGGTGTACTCTTTCTGGTTAAGGCTCATTTGACTCAGTGTAATGTTTTTGTTACTTGTTAGCTTTGTGTGTATCAGTAGTTTGTTCCTTTTTATTATTCCATATTATTAAATATACCACCATTTTGTCTATTTTGTTTATAGACACTCTTATTCACTTCTTAAATCATAATAATACAAAAATCACTTTTCAGCAAACCTGACATCAGGAAATGGATTAGAATAGATTGTAATTTTCTTAGATAACTTTATATTCCAGCCTTGCCTTTGCTAGTTGTCTCAATTTGATTTTAGATAAGGTTTGAGAGATACCCTAGCCCCATGGGCTCCCCATTTCCAAACCATCTCATCCTTTTTTTGGTGATTTTTACAAGGGAATGATTTTTAAAATACCTTTTAAGTGCCCTGTTAAGGTGAGTTTTCTTTTTAAAACAAAAGTGTGCCTCTCCTCATGTGTGATCCAATGTTGTAAAATCGTGCCCGTTTCCCTGAAGCTGAAGGCAGTACTGAGAGCTAATAGAGTTTTGTTTTGGGAACTATGTGGTCTCCTTCATTCCTGTTCACAGACCAGTGTTTCCTTAATGACTTGACTCTTGAGTCTGTTTTTACAGTTTTTCAGCATTTTCCTCATTAAATAAACCTTTAATATACTCAACAATCATAGGTAAATGAGACCTCTTTTCATTTCTGGATTGGATATTCCGTGTTCCTTTAACGTTTACCAAATCTCTGGTAATTTTTCTACCGACAGTGGATCCTTGTAGTTTCTCTCTCCCCCCATAAAAAATGATTGGAACATATCCCAAAAGTTAACTAATGCTGAATATAATAAGATCATTTCTTAACTCTGCCTATACAGTTGTCCCTCTGTATGTCCGTGTTCTGCATCTCAGGATTCAAGCAACTGGAGTGTGGAAAATATTTGGAAAAATGTTACATTGTTGCTGACGTGCCTCTGCAGTTAGGCCTAGGATAGTTGCTTGTGTACTGAAGGTATACAGACCTTTCCTTGTCGTTATTCCCTAAATAATACAGTATAATAACTACTTACATAGCATTTCCCTTATATTAGGTATGGTAAGTAATCTAGAGACGATTAAAGTAGATGGGAGGATGTGCATCGGTTATATGCAGGTTCACCATTGTATGGAGGGACGTGAGCACCTGGGGATTTTGTGTCCGTGGCGTCCTGGAGCCCATCTCCTGCAGATGCGGGGGTGACTGCATTATACTGCTGTCAGAGAACTCCACACGGTTCCCTGTCCTCCACCGCCTGCTCCAGGTGCTCAGTATCATGAATGTATTCAGCGGGGGGGGGGGTGGGGGGGGGGGTCCTGTGGTCAGTTTTCACTAATCTGTTTCATGTGTTATTTCTGAATTTACTGAACTGTACTTATATTTTTCTGTGTTTATCTAGTTTTTATATAACTTGCTGATTTATCAGTTCATTTTGTATCTTGATTTGAGTTATCTGTAGTTTTCTGTGGAGGGATGGGAGCTACATTGGAGTATTTGGGCTTAGTACAGGGAAAAACTTGACTGAGATCATAGCACTTCCATGTTCTGGAAGAAGTATTGGTAGTTGGACCTTGCTGAATCTTTGTTTCTATCCTTTTAGGAAATTTGATAAACTGGGGGTTGAGAAGAGCTGGCGGAAGTGCTTGTAGATAACAGGGAGTTCTGACCCCTGACTGAGCACTCCGTTACGTGGGAGAACACGGGCGTGCAACCTGGAGAAAACCCAAGACAATTCCAGAACCTTGTTGCTTTCCTTGTGGTGATTTCTGTTCCACTTTGTACTTTACTTGACATTACTAATCAGGAGCAGAACGAAATGTTCTGAATTTCATGTTTTTCTTTTCTGTCTCCTGATGGAATGAATGTCTTAGGAGCAAGGAATTGGTCTAAAGAGAAGAGGCCAGAGATGTGGATAGTTGATGAAAACTCAAAGATGTTCAAGAGAGGAATTGTTGTTTTCCTTTTGTGCCCAGCACTTTCTGGTTTGATTTGCTGTCAGTCTCATATACACCCAACAATCTTGTCAGTTTTCTTGGGGTTGGGAGTGTGGTCCAAGCCCGGAGAGGAGGGCACCGTGGAACACGTGTGGAAGGAGGCCTCGCACAGAGTTGCTGGATGCGTGGGGGTTCTCACACGGTTAGCCTCTTGCCTCGTGTCCTTCAGAGCCGGGCAGGCAGTGTCCCAGCTGTCCTCCCGTGCTGGGCGCTGTGCTGATGGGAGTGCCCCTCTGTGCCGGAAGGAAGGAGCCCGTGGTGGTGGATGAGAGGGGCAAGTTAGCGGGCGTAGGCGCTTCTCGTCGTTAACCACTGGGTATCCTTGTGGGGGCTCGCACCAACGTTCTATACAGCATAGCTAAGAATGGCACTTACTGTCATTCTTAATGTCCCTCAGAGGCATTTAAAAGTTGTTAGGGCTACAGTGACTTGTTTTTTTTTTTGCAAAGGAAATACCTTTTTAAAATTTAAAAAGTATTACATGCTTATTTCAAGCAATTCATAGTGTGCGGAGCATGCGGTTGTCTGTTACTCCGCTCCTTCCCAAATACTGCTTTCTGGAGAGGACTGCTGCTTGGTGCTAACCTTTCAGACCAGAGGGTTTTCTGTAGCGTGAAGAATAAATGCATTACTTTGGTGTGTTCAGGGAGTTTGGTTTTACAATTTCAAGTTCCATAAGAACTTGACTGACATTATTTTTTGGCAGTTTGCATTTCTTAGGAGGAGTTAGGACACTTTGGTCCTTTTCTTTTTTCTTTCTTTCTTTTTTTTTTAAATCTCTGAGAGTTGACAGCCTGTTCTGTTAAAAACCTATTCCCAAAAGTTACAACTCTTTTTTTATTTCCTTTTGTAAGTGAACCGCATTTTGGCTGTTTGCTGTAGTGAAAGGCCTGAAAGCAGGAGTTGTGATCTGGTGGCTTTTCTAAGTTATCTGTTGCTTCTTAACAAACCACTCCAAAATCCAGGGTCTTAAAAAACAGTTTATTACCATTTCTCACAATGGACAGGCTCAGCTGGAAAGTGGCATAGCATCACTTCTGCCATATTCTATTGGTCTAAGCACTTACAGAGCCTGCCCAGATTCAAGGGCAGGGGAATGGACTCCATCCCTCAACCAGAGCAGTAGCACAGGGGTTGGGATCCTCCTCATTCTTCCACCGGTGCAGCGACGGGTGCAGTGGCAGTCTTGGAAGGGAGAGGTAACTGAATTGTGGGACACTCTTCTTATTGCTCATTTTGTTTTTGAAGAAATTTTCTTCTGGGTTAAAATTTGCTATGCCTAAGCACAGCTCCAAGATAAACTTACTTGGTTCTTGTGGTTGGTAATGGGGTAAACATGAATAAAATTTGGTTGTGGAGAAGGTTTTTAATGATGTAAATTGGAAAAGCTCTAGAAGAAGAATGTCATTTCCTAGTGCCCTCTTTTCCTAAGGAAACGTACATAGCCTATTCTTTTAAGAGCTAATTCGTTACATTGCTTTTCTTACTGAGAACGGTGATAACTTGAAGAATTTAAGAAAATGGTTTCTGAAGCAGGTTGATGTATTGCGTGTCATCAGGAGAGCTGAGTGTGTCAGTCCCCACTCCCTCAGAGGTTTGCTAGGCCAGGCTTGTCCCTTTCCTGTAACTCAGTCGCCTCTAAACAAATCCTCTGAGGTAATGTTTGTAAAATGTTTCGGGAAATGATGATGAAGTGTGTTCAAACCAGCGTGGCCCATAATTTTCCTGATTATTTTAAAATGAGCCTTTGCTTATCCTTCAAGAGATTACCTTTCAGAATTTAAAGACTAACAGTGCGATTTTTCTTTTCCTGGTTAGATTTTAAAAATGAAGCTTTCTTTTTGGAATTTGTTTTAGAACTTGAACTGCCCTGTATTCTGGGATGTGTTTAGTGTTCTTTTACCTGTGTAGCCATGCTCTTGCAATTCCCTCTGTTACAGTTCGTATGTCTCCCAGTACGTACCCAGGCCCTTTTTAAAAACTGTAAACCCTTTTCTTACCCCACAGTATATTCATGTTGGTTTGTATTTATTCCTCTTAAGCACTGACTGATGAGTACATGTGAGTTCATTGTAAGCTGTTTGAGGGCTAGGACCATCTCAGTCATCGTTCTGTCCACAGTACCTCACGCGACGCTGTACTTAAATGTGTTGAATGGAATATACTCCTAAGTGCACAATATGCCACTGAACCCAAGGCCTAGCAGGTATTAGTGTTATTAACAAGAAAATGATAACATGAAACACGTCACTGAGCATCTATAATGGCAGCTGATATTTCTGTAGTACTATACAAACTCTTCCACCTAAGTTTAATTGTACACTGTTGACTACTCTTGGAGGGTTACAGGTATGAGTATTTCCTTTCCTTAACAGACAAGTAAAGAGAGAGGAACTTGCTCCATCTCACTCATCTAGAAAGCGGTAGAGCTGGAACTCAAATCTAGTAGGTAAGTGTTTGAGGAGAGCATGTAATTTATACTTACGATTTTTATTCAGGTAGATTCTGCTTTAAAAAGAAACACAATGTCTGAAGATACAAAATAGATTGAAAGACCATAATTGAATTTTTGGCTTTACTAAAATAATTTCTTTATTATTTCTGGTGATACATTAATCAGAGTTAATTTGCAATAGTTTCATTTATATCATCCATTGGCAGTATATTGGATGTGAAAGTTCCTTTTTATATTTTTTATATTTTGAGACTTAAATAAGTTTTAACTTGTGTAAAGTTATTTGCCCAAGTTAACCAGTGCTAATAAAATCTCATTAGTTAGCTTCATGCTAGACAGAGTACTCTTCTAGACAGTCAGCACTGTAGATACAGAAAATGATTTGAGTGCCTATTTTCTCAATTCTCTGTAGTATGGTGCACAATTCCTACCATTCCGGATGCATAGGGGAGAAGTTAATCTATTCTATACAAGGATGCCTTATGATGAAATAGGTTGGCAAACTACTGCCCAGAGCCAAACCTAGTCAAAGAACTGAGTTTTATTTATATATATGTGTATGTGTGTGTGTATATATATATATATATATATATATATATATATATGAATGGTTTTAAAGCCATTGGAAAAAAAAGAATATTTCTGTGAAAATTATATGAAATTCAAATTTCAGAGTCCATAAATAGTTTCATTGGAACGCTCATTCATTTACTTAACTGTTGAAAGCTGCTTTCGAGCTCCAGTGGCAGAGCTGAGTAGTTGTGACAGAGACTATGTGGTCTGAAAAGCCTAAAATATTTACAGAAAAGGTTTGCTAACTTCTGCCTTAGGGCATTTAGTGCTTAATTCTTTCCTGTGGAACCACGTGGAGAAAGGCTAATATTATCAGTGGAGACACCTGTTAGGTCGCTGCCGCATTCTTTGTATTTAAGGTGGGGTATGTGGATCACCACTGTTGTGAGAATTGGATCCTTTCTTTGCTCGGTCGGGACGTTCTCTGTCACTTGGCTTTGACATTGGAAGCCTGGATTGAGCATCCAGGTTTTATTTTGTTCTAATATGCTGAGTTTGACTAATCCATTGTATTTGACACTTTGAAAAGCACTTTTTTTTTTCCAATGGCTTACATTGAGATTTGCTTTTGAGAAGCTACTAATTGGCAGTTCTAAACTGGACAGATTGAGGCCAGGTAAAGCCTGTAGGTGCCTGTCAGGCAGTCGTGAAGTTAAAAATCACCTGCTGTCAACACTAGGGAATTTTATTATCATTTTCCTTTTTGAATAAATGAAGAATCATTAGATTCCTGGAGCTGCAGCACTCAGTGGGGAAAATGGGCAGTCTGCCTCTGTGGAACGTTCCTTTTGTCTCCGTAGCCTTATCATAAATTAATCTCTGCTAACCTCCTTTTGGTTTTCGTTAAAAACCGTATCTCTGGTAAATTTTTAATTAGCAAATGCAGAAATAGAACTGCTTGAGTTGTCATAACTTAAGTTAGCCATGGAACTTTTAAACTGGAGAGGGAGCTGTCTAGTTTAGAAAGTGACTGAGCTTATCAGTGATGACTCGTTTGAAAAGACGGGAGGTATGTGTTTGCTGCCTTAACGCGGGTGGTTTTCTATTGTATGAAGCTGAAGACAATTCTAGATAGGGATAAGAGACCTGTTGAGGAGAAAGCCGTCGACGACTTCTTTTAAATTTCTATTTTGTGTGGAACTTACACAACATTGATCTAATTTTGACAAGTGAGGTTCTTCAACACCATGTTTTCCTGTAGATCTTTAAAAAATCAGTGCCAAGGTTTGACTGATGTCTTACAGCGTATCAGCCAATAGTGTTGTATTATTCAGGTAATTAAACTACCTTGCAAGGTGAGACGAATTAGCTGAGATTCTACCTACCGTCTGCTCTTCAGTAGTAGTGGCAGATGGCCAGAGAGTTGGAGTGAAGATGGGGGCAGGGGAGTTGGGGGGAGTACAGGTGATCACGTCCCAGAGCTAGCGCTCTCCTTTTAGAGTTGCTTTGTGCTATTTTTCTTTTTGTCTTACTTCTTTCACCTCTTTGGGGGAGGGGTGTAATTTATGGACACCTATCTTCCCCAAATGATTTGCCTTCATTAATAATTTGTGCCTGTGACATTAGTATTTTGACTTGGTTTAAAACTTTGCCATATTCAAGATGAAATAGAATTGTGATAATAGCAGGAAAATGTCCTAAAGGATAGCTGATGGCTTAAAACTTGATTTAATCGGGTGCCTGTGGGAGGGATTGTGGTAGAGCCGAGGAAAGAATGCGTGAGGCTTTGTGGGGTCTGCCACCCTCTTCCTGCCTTTTCCTATAGTCTGTCTCATCTGGGTGTGGACTCTGCCAGGTCCCTTCCTCTGTGTCCCTCTGCTCCCCCTTGCTTCTGCCACTACTGCCGGCTGCAGGTACCTGTGAGATGGTTGTGCTGTATCTACCATGTTTCCCCAAAAAATGAGACCCAGCCGGACCATCAGCTCTAATGTGTCTTTTGGAGCAAAAATTAATATAAGACCCAGTATTATATCAATTATGTTATATTATGTTGTATTATGTTATATTAATTAGACCCAGTCTTATAGTAAAATAAGACCTGATATTATATTATATTATATTTATTATATTAATTAGACCTGGTCTTATAGTAAAATAAGACATGGTATTATATTAATTAGACCCAGTCTTATAGTAAAATAAGACCTGTTATTATATTATTATATTAGACCCGGTCTTATAGTAAAATAAGACCTAGTATTATATTATGTTATGTTATATTATATTATATTAATTAGACCTGGTCTTATAGTAAAATAAGACTTGTATTATAGTATATTATAATATTATATATTATATTATATTATAATATAATATAATATATATATTATATTAGACCTGTATTATAATATAATATATTATATTATAATAATTATATTATATTATATATTATATTTATAATAAAATAGACCGGGTCTTATATTAATTTTGAGCAAGGATCATTAGAGCGTTGCATTCGCCCTGGCCACCTCCCTGTAGGTTCACTACTTGAGTGGAGGTGAGCCGTCTAGCCGTGGAGCATCTTATCTAAAAGGGAAGATCGATAAGAGTAAACATAGGTGATTGAAACATAGCCAGTGATAGTTGTGCATATGTGTTAACAGAAACGAGATGCTTTTCTTTCTGTGGAAGCTCTTTGGAGCCAGTTGGAAGCGGCCTTTCGGAGGAGGTGAGGTTTTCTGTCTGAGAAAGGATAGACAGATTAATACAGAAAATTTTTAAACTGGGATTAGGAACGGGAATGGGGGTGAATCCATCCACAGATGTCCTACTGTTTACTTTGTGCCAAGCATGGTTCTAGGCCCTGGGGATACAAGAACCTGCCCTCATGTGGCCTCCGTGAGGGTGGCACCCTACTGGGTGATACGCTTAATGCAGCAGAGGACGTAAGTGGGGGTGCAGTGGGCAATCGTCTAAGAAGGGGAATAATGTCCCCTTAGCAGACGAGGCCGTGGTGAGTAGTTTCAGTGTGACTTCCTGAGACCACTGGGAAGATGGTCTCATTAGGAAACCACCGGAGGACTGTAGCATTATTAACACCGTATTTGAGAAAGAGAATCTTTCTGTGATGTACAGGGAATTGGAGTTAAAGGGTTTGACAGTGGAGGCAGCCCTCCCCCCCAAAAAGGAAAAGTTTTTATTTGTTTTTGTTTTATTATTTTGCCTTTTGGGGAATAAATTTTTGCTGTCAGTGTTCAGAATATCAACAAGGGATGGGGAAGAAGGTAGAATTCTGCTTCTAAGAGCTCTCAGAATTTAGTCTGACTGCTCTTGTTTTTGATGGTTCTCTCTGTGTTCTGTTTGCTGCAGCAGAGTTGAAAGGCATAAATCATTTCCATGGTGTGATTAAGGTATAAATTACATACAGATCAGGTAAGTCATTAGATACATAGACTTTCGTCCCTCCTAATTGAGGCAGAGGTCAGAGTCTTTCTTTATTAAATACCTAGATCCTTGAGAAAACATGACAGTTTTCTGTTTTGGCCTCAGAGCCTTGTACAAGGTCCACGTACAGTTCCGTGCAGCTACCAATTCCTGGCCTCTGTTGTTCAGTTCTCAGTTTTGCCCCATGAAATTCCTTCACTTTTTCTTTTGGGCACGGTATGTTTCTTAGCTCTGTCTTCTCAAAACAATGTCCTAACTCTCTCAGGGCCCCATGGATCAGCTCCCCATGGTTCTGGCCTTCTGTGTCCCCATCCCCACTCCCGGTACACGCTGCCTAATTAAGGTGAGTTTGATTACAAGAAACAATTCTATTGCAGCTAGTTTAGTAAGGGGGAAGTTTATTTTAAGGCTGTTCATTCAACAAACATTTATTGAGTCAGGCACTATTCTAGGTATTCAGGGATACAGGCAAATCGCACACTAACCCCGAGCCAGATCCAGGTAAGCCTGAGAGACTGGATGGGAGCGGGCTCCGAGGACCTGTACGGGCGAGTGTGTGTCCCTCTGTGATTCTCAGACTTCACGGGGCACCCTAGTCTCCCGGAAGCCTTGCTGGGATACACGTTGCCAGGCCGCATTCCTAGATTGGGCCCAATAATGTGCATTTCTGAGAAGTTCCCCACTGATGCGGCTGCTGACGCTGCCCTGTGGGGACCCCACTTTAAGAACCATAATAAGCTCCTTGGGGGGATTATCTAATTACTTCACCTCTGACTACATGTGGATGTTTTCTAGTTACCTTCTGCCACCAGGTGAGTCTGAGTCCATCCCTTGCCTAAACAGGACGTTTTCTGGGGGGCAGTTACTCTTGAAGGCTGTGACAGTAGATCTAGGTCACACAACATGCCCAATAAAACATTACCAGCTGTGCCGGGTTGTGTGGTGCATTCAACTATTTTTCTATATATGTATTTTTTCCTACCCTTCCTTGTTCTTTGTAAAACCCCTAAATTTCTTTACAAAGTCTGGTTGTTTCGGGAGTAGGGGCTGTGGCGTTCTGACTTCCTAGTACAACCCTTTTCTCTCCTGCGATTTAATCCAGAGAGGAACACACATTCACCTCAGTGATCCCCCCTTTATCCAAACTAGTCAGACCTTCACAGCCAGGAGGATTTTGGGGGGAGGGAGGTGGGGTGAATTTTTTCTTAGCCTTGGGGAGAAGTGTTGGAGGCTGAGAGACTATAGATGTTGGACTGGGGTGATAGGGAATAGAGTAGACAAGATACAGTGGAAGAAACACACGTACAGATGAAAAATGGCCAATGGAAAAGCACCTTTCAGAGGGAATTTTCTTAGTGTGATTTTCCTATAACACATGCTGTAAACAATGTCAAGGCAGAGGTGAAACACGGTGGTGAAATAAAAAAACCCAGGACAGTAGGACAGAAATGACCAGGAAGATGGCGTTGGTGGCTTTAATGTGAATTATTTAGGGTGGTGATTGGAAAGATTTGCGATAGGGAAATAAAGGTACCCAGTGAAAATTGTACTTAGTGAAGTTTTGCCGTGAATAAGAAGAAAAGAGGAATTTTTAGTCCTTATAGTAGACTGGTTCTTTTCAAAGTACTTTTACCGTTACTGTCTTATTTAATCTTTACAATTAGATGGGTGTTATTTTTCCCTTTTTCACTGCGGATGAAATGTATGAGAAACTTGACTTGCTGATGTGAATCCTGGGTGACTGAGGTCTTGAGGCTAGGCCTTAAAACCCAATAAAGAGTGCTCTTTTATCTTTTTCCTTGGAAATGAGGTTCTCTTACCATTTTCCCAGTCTTAGTTCTATCTGCCCAGCCAGAAGCCAGGGTCATCTTTGAGTCTTTATACCCCCTCCTTTCCCCACCCATCATTCACCTAATTGGTCTTCTAGTTATAGCTCATGTCTCTGCCACCTCCTTTCCATCCCTGCCACCCTAGTTCAGGCAGCCTTTTTCTTCTGTTTGGCCTGTTACTACTAAATGGAGCTTCTTGTGGAGTCTGTCTTTTCTCCATTCTGTTCATTTGTGATCTTTGGAAAACTGACTGGTTCATGTCATTTACCCACCAAAGGAGGTAGTGAGTGCTCCTTGATAGAGTTTAAATTATGTTTGATGTTTTCGCTAAAGAGGGCAAGGCAGTATATAAAAATAAAGATACCTGTCCAAGAGAGTTAAAACCGGAAAAAAAACACCTTGCTACTTACAAGCACAACTTTCAGCTATTAGGAGAAATTTGCTTCTTAGAACACTCAGGTGCTCAGGGATCTGACCAGCAGATGTTTTGGTGTGATGGTACATTGCCTGCTTGGGTTCCTTTGATGGCTTAATTGTTTTGTTTTATTTTGGGGCTTTTAGGTTAAAGACAGATTCTTTAAAGAAGTGTAGAAACAATAGGTATTATAGCATATACAGTGCATATACAACATATATAGCATATACAGCAGGTAAAAGGTCCAATTTAGGTATCAAAAATATTGTGTTAACTTCTAAAGAATTGTTAGAAGCCATTCTAAGCGTACTTGAGGAAGATCACAAAGTCTGATGTAGCATACTTCTTGGCTTGGCATATGTCTTGGCTCTGGCAAAACCAAAAGTAGGCTGTGTGACCTTAGTGAGTTATGTGACTTCCCTGGGTCTCGGTTTTCTTACCTCATAAAGGGGCTTGGACTAGGTAAGGGGTTCTCCACTGGTGTGGGAAGGGTGATTTTCTTCCGTAGAGAACATGTGACAAAATCTGGAGACATTTTTAGTTTTTACCACTTGGTGGAGAGAGGTGCTAATGGCATCAAGTGGGTAGAGACCACGGATACTGCCAAATATCCTACAATATATAGGGTGTTCTCTACCACAAAGAGTTATCTGGCTGGCAGTGGCTCAGTGTTTGGTCTGTTCAAATCTAAACTGCACCTGTTCACTTGCAGACTTTTTTCTGCTTAGCCCCATGTACCCCGTGTCAAAACCATGTCCTTTCTTTCCTCTTTTATCCCAGTGTGGTGTCTCTATCACCTCCTACACATGTCTTGTTTTTTTCCAAATTCCTTCTCATTTTTCTCTCTTCCTGGAGTGCTTTTCTGCCTCCTCCTCATATACCATGTTTCCCCGAGAATAAGACCTAGCCGTACAATCAGCTCTAAAGCGTCTTTTGGAGCAAAGATTAATATGAGACCCTGTATTATATTGTATTATATTGTATTATATTATATTATATTATATTATATTAATTATATTATATTACACCCGGTCTTATATTAAAGTAAAATAAGACCAGATCTTATATTAATTTTTGCTCCAAAAGATGCATTAGAACCGATTGTCCAGCTGGGTCTTACTTTTGGGGAAACCGGTGTTTATTAATGTATCTTAAGACATAATTTTTGTGTTCTCCTAGCATTTAGTGTTAATTTAAATATTCATAGTTCTTTAATTTCACGTGTTCTTACCTGTATTTCCTAAACTCTTTAAGTTTCTGAAAGGGTGTGCGTGCTCTGCTTCTGTTCTAATCTTTTCTTTGATACAGATGTCTTTGAGGGTTTGGGTAGTTTTCGAAGCCTTGTGGGCTTAGAAAGAAGAGTAAAATAAAAGTTGTGAGAAGCTGACTGGGGCTGGTTCTGTTCTAGGTCTGTAATGTCTGTTTTGATGTGGCCTGAATGTTGCACTTCATTTTATATGACTGCAAATGCTCCAGGTTAGAATTAAGGGGTTCAATGTGAGTTGGTTCATTCTGACCTAAATGTGATCTGTTGCACTGGTAGGATGGAGGGGAGAAGAGGCCTGGGTAAGATTGCATCATGGGAGACGGGGCTTGGATGGGGTTCTGTAATAGGTGGGTGCAAACTAGAAGGCAGTCAGAAGATACCAAGGCAAGCTTCCTATTTTAAAATTTTGCCAAAGGCTATTCCTGAGCTGCAAAAAAGATGCTGGACTTTTAAAACTTTTTTTTCCTCCTGATGTTGTATGGCTTGACCCTGGATTTTAAAACCTAGGTCAATAACTCTTACTAGTAGAATTCAGTAAGTTTATGGCTAAAGAATCTTTTTGAATTAATCTAGGAACTTTAACCATACACATAACATTGCTTTTAAGAGAAAAGGAGTTTTGAGTTCTAAACAGATTGTGCTCTAAAAGGGAACTTGTGTATAAAATTTACTTGTATGATGTGATTTAGTAAATGTGTTTTGTTTCCAAGCTTTTGCTCATGAGCAGTGTAATAGGTGTAAGAAATAGGAAGAAAATACTCAAACCTCTAAGAATCTGAACTATTTTATTAGGCACTTGAATAAATAAGTACATTACATAAGAATTCCTGACTGCCAAAATAAATTACTGAGGGGAAAAACTAATCTTATAACAACTATTGTATTTTCTCATTACAAAAGCAATGCACATTCAGGACAGAAAACTCAAAAGACACAAAACTAGGACGTTTGCTCTTCTTTTTAGTGGCCTTACCCATTATAAGTCTACCAGGCAGAAAGAAAACAACAGATAAAACATTTTCCTGAGTGTGCCATCTTTAGAGAGGCATGAATTCAGGTAAAAAAAAAAAAATAATTGATTTAATGTCAGAATGAAGTGGAGGACATATTAGGACATTATTGTAAAACCTCAGGTCTCTGTACTTGTTAGAGGTTCTTGGAGGTAGTATTGGAGGTCCCTAGGTTATTTTATATTTTAAAACCTCGAGACATGTTAATAGTAATTAAACTGTTTGCTGAACATTTTCCATTTACCAGGCACTGTTCAAAGAGTATACATGTATTGCCTCCTTTTGGCCTTAACAGCTCTATGAGATAGATATTAGTAATAATCTATATTTTATAGAAGAGGAAACAGACTCAGATTTAAGTTACTTGCCCAGGATCAGGCAGGACTGTTTGATTTACCAGGTGTGTACCAGGTGTGTTTGATTTTAGAACTCTCTCTTAACTACTATAGTAATGAGACTATATGGGCTAAAATACCAAGTTTTAAAAGTTCTTTTTTTTCTCTCTCTCTTTTTTTTTTTGGTGAGGACTGGGTTGGCCTAAAGTTGTATTACTTAATTATGGTTGTTTATGTTGATCAGAAGCTTCTGCAATTATGTATGTTTTGGTCTGAAAAAGCTGAAGCCAATAAGTTAGTAGTAATAAGTTCATTTTAGAAGCAAAATATTAGAATTTTGAGGTTCACCGGAGAAATGTAATAGTTTTGTGGTGAGGTATTTGGAATCTTGCTGGATTGTGATATGGGTGCTTATTATTGTTGTTATTATTTTTATTGTGGGTGCTTATTATTTATACTTCTTTCTGATCTCTCTGGTGGTTCCCCTCTGATAATCAACCATCTAAAATCCTGCTTTTTGGAAGAGTACACTGAGGGAGTTACTTTGGATTCTGTGGCAGTTGAAATTTGTGTCCATAATTTAATTCAACTGTTGATTTTCTTTTTTTGCTATACTAATTGTTTGATAGTGATTTGAACCTAATGAAAGAGGAATTTGTGTTTTTTTTTAAATTTTTATTGGGGAATATTGGGGAACAGTGTGTTTTTCCAGGATCCATTAGTCGTTGTCCTTCAGTCTAGTTGTGGAGGGCGCAGCTTAGCTCCAGGTCCAATTGCCGTGTTTAATCTTTAGTTGCAGGGGCGCAGCCCACCATCCCATGCGGGAATTGAACCGGCAACTTTGTTGTTGAGAGCTCACGTTCTAACCAACTGACCATCCGGCTGCCCATCAGCAGCTTGTTGTCTTTAATCTCCTTGTGGAGGGCGCAGCTCACTGGCCCATGTGGGAATCAAACTGGCAATCCTGTTGTTAAGAGCTTGCGCTCTAACCAACTGGGCCATCCCCATCTGGCTGCCCTGAGGAATTTGTTTTAATGTTAGGAATTTTTTCTTACCGGGGATACCTGCTTCAAAGTTTAAAATTCGAAGAGAGAGTGAGTACCCTGTCAATTTTGTTAGTCAAATGAAAAGCAACACCTTTCTTTCCTTTTTTTTGGGGGGGGATGAGGGGGCTGGAGTGTCTTATTGAATTCATGTAAAATCTGGGTTGCATTTCAGAATGGGAGAGCATATGTAAAACTTTATGTACTGTGAATAGTTAGTGTACCTTTAATCATTGCTGCCTCACTCTTTGGGGAATAAGTAGGAAAAATTTTCTTTCTAGATAGAAATTTTGTAAAATAATGACACGGTTTATATTTAGGCATAATACTGCGTTATACTCTCCTGAACTCTGACATTGCACAGGGACGATCCATAACCCTCTATCTTTTCCTCTCTCCCTCTTAGATCTAGTCCTTCTTTGTGTAAACCTTAGTATTGGTTCAGTCTTTTATTTTCTGTCAGTTCACCTGCATGGCTTCATGTAGAAGCATTTGGAGTCATGTTACTCTCCTTTTTACACACCTAATATTCTATTTCTGGGTATGCCAGATACCTGCTTCTTTCCATACTCAACATACTGCGTTTCCCCGAAAATAAGACCTAGCCGGACCATCAGCTCTAATGCGTCTTTTGGAGCAAAAATTAATATAGGACCGGGTCTTATTAATTTTTGCTCCAAAAGACGCATTAGAGCTGATGGTCCGGCTAGGTCTTATTTTCGGGGAAACATGGTACTTAGCTTTTTCTGACTGCTTCAGATCACACTCGAAACTCTACCTGTTCAGTGAAGCAAAGACCACCTGCTGACTCACTTTCTCCTACCTCCCAGTCCTTTTCGTCAGGGACACCCTCCATCCCATGTGCATACTATTTGTGATTACTTTAGGTTGTCTGTTACGTTCTAAACTCCTAAGTTCTCTTGATATTGTGCATTATGTTCACTGCCTAATACCTTTGTGCTTTGTAAATAATGAAATATACATATATCTCATTTGTTTATATACAATAATTTTGTGAAGCTATATTTAATAATATTATTTAACATAGTGAGTACTGTACTTAAAATACAATCCATGGTTATAACTGTCCTTTTTACATGTTTGTGCAACTGTTTTAGAAAATCCAGAATACTGGAGTAATAAAAATATTCTGCTTTCAAATGTCCTTCAAAATAATCTAATTAGGATAAATATTATGCTTATTAACCAAATTGTTCACTTTTTGAGGATGAAACACTGTGCTGGGTTTTGTGGAAACATATAAAAGAATAGACATGATAAAGACTTTAGTTTATTTGCCGTGTATTGGGGAGACAAATGCTTTTTACAAGTGAATCTGAAAAATATATGTTACTGTGGAAAAGTTGTAAATAAATATACTAGTTAAACCGTGTGGGAATAGAGGTCTCTATTTAAAAAGAAAATTGAGGCCAAGCAAATTTCAAATAATGTTTAGCATGAGGTAATTTCTGTTCACTGTAAGTTCATTGAAATAGGTGCTTTACAGAACAAACTAAATATATGGAGGAGTTACAGAGTAAAGGAGTAATTTAATGTCATTTGGATCAGTTGGAGAAGTCTTGAAGGAGATGAGTTATCAAGCAGCTCAGGGTTATTATGGATTACTGTGATGAGAAATGCTTAGGTAATGGGAAGGGTCTGGCCTTGCCTTGCCTTGCCAGAGGAGCGTGATGGTGTGTGTGCCAGCCTGGCTGTCCAGTGACCAGGTCCAGGGGTGTGATGAGGTAAGCACGTTGGTGTGTCTAGAGGAGTAAGTCATTTGTGTTAGGTAGACATTTTAAGGGTTGTGCAGAATAGGCACACACCTTCAGGAATGGGGCTTTGTTGAGAGAAGTGCGCAGTAGCTCCCAGTATTGCCTGCTTGCTAGTTGTGCATTCACTTCAGGGGCCTCATACTTCCCTGGCTGGAAAAGGTGGAGTCCTCATGACGAGTGGAGACTCCCTTGGAGCACTGCCTGAACTATGTGCCCTGCTGTTTATGGGAACATCTGGATAGATCTGTCCCCATTCCATGGACAGTTACCCCATCGGGACCAGTTTGAGCCTAGGTGTCCATTGCCTCCGGCTGCCTCAGGCTGCAGCACCGTCCCCTGGTTCAGCCTGGCATGATCAGAATTGCAGGGTCATCTTCACTGGGAGACCCATACAGCTTTATGCCAGAAGAGCCTCGGGGGGCATTTTTCCTGGGGAAAGGATGGTAAATTGTAGATGGTTTGCCACAGATACTGAGGGTCTTCCAAACTAGACTTGAAGTGTGCCAAGTTTTGAATAAGATTTAAAACAAAACAAACCAGTATTTGAGTAGATTGTGGAGTATTACGGCTTTCAAATAGTTCTTGAGATTTTAGGCTCATGAAAGAGGATGGCTTCTAACAGTAGAGGGTACTTTTTTCTTAAAAATTTTAAATTTGCAAATGCAGAGGGTGCCAAAAAAATGTATACACATATTAAGAAAGGAAAACTATTAAAATTGTAATACTCAGTATATACCGATAACAAAAGATGAATACAAGTAACATTTGACTTCTGCAATTACAAGACGTGCTCAAAGTGGTTACCATCAGCGTCCAGACACTTCTGATGATGGCGAACTACTGCTTGAGCAACGTTGACCAAAGTGTCCACTTGTCTGCATTTTTTGGCACCCCCGCTATATATCCAAAGCCTGCATTCCCACATACCGACTGAAAAGTGGGGCATTGATTATACAACACATCCTGCTATATATTTGTATTTGTTGATTTGAATGGCATGTATTGCTGCCCAACTTTTCTAAAACACTGTATATTTAATATTTGCTAAGTGTGACTGAGACCTCTTTGTTAAACCAGGTAAGGAAAAGTTACAAAAGTTACATAAGCTGTTGTTCTAGAACAACCCTTTGTGTGGTGCTTTGAAGACCAATGTGTTTAACTCAATGCTTAATTGGCTCTTCTGTGTTTACAGTGCTCTGCTGCAAACATTATTTTTGAGTTTGCCAGTAACTGCACTGTCATTTGTTTGGACTGGAAGAACTGGAAAGAACAGATATGCTACCAGGACCAGCATTGGGCACGTCACACTGGCTTCTACTCATGTATCATCATCATTCAAATTATTTTGTACCCTTTTACCAACCTCTCCTTATTTCCCCTGCCCCCAAGCCCCTGGCAACCACTTTTCTACTCTCTATGAATTTGACTTTTTGACCTTTTTTATTAAAGATACTACCTATAAGTGATATCATGTAGTATTTGCCTTTGTCTGGTGTATTTCAATTACCATAATGCTATCAAGGTCCATCAGTATTGTCACAAATGGCAGGAATTCTTCTTTCCATGGGGGAATAATGTTCGTGTGTGTGTGTGTGTGTGTGTGTGTGTGTGTGTGTTTGTGTGTGTACGTGTACACATACCCCACATCTTTGTCCATTTATTCATTGGTGGACACTACTTTATCCATTCTTTCATTAAGGGTCAAATTAATGTATACATGGGTTTATTTCTGGTCTCTGTCCTGCTCCACTGATTTGTGTGTCTGTTGTTAATGCCAGAGTACCATACTGGTTTGATGACTATAGCTATGTAATATAGTTAGAAATCAGGAATTGTGATGCCTCTAGCTTTGTTCTTCTTTCTCAAGATTGCTTTGGCTATTTGGGGTCTTTGTAGTTTCATACAAATTTTAGGATTTTTTTGTTTCTATTTCTGTGAAACATGTCGTTGGAATTTTGATAGGGATTGCATTGAATCTGTAGATTGCTTTGGGTAGTATGGACATTTTAATAATATTCTTCCAATCCATGAGCATAGAATATTTTTCCATTTATTTGTGTCTTCAGTTTATTTCATCAGTGTCTTACAGTTTTCAGTGTGTAGATCTTTCACCTCCTTGGTTAAATTGATTCCTAGGTATGTAATCTGCAAATAGAGACAATATTTTACTTCCTTTCCAATTTGGATGCCTTTTATTTCGTTTTTTGTTTGCCTGATTATTCTGGGTAGGCCTTCCAGTACTATGTTGGGTAAAAGTGGTGAGAATTTGCCTCTTGACCTTAAGAGGGAAAGCTTTCAGCTTTTAATTACTGAGTATGATCATACTGATTTTTATCATTCGTTTTGTTGATATGGCAGATCACATGATTGATTTGTGGATGTTGAATCTTCTTTGTATCCTTGGAATAAATCCCATTTGAACATGTATGATCTTCTTAATGTATTGCTGAATTCAGTTTGCTAATATTTTGTTGAGGATTTTTGCGTCTGTGTTCATCAGGGCTTTTGATGTGTAATTTTCTTGTAGTGTCCTTGTCTGGTTTTGGTATCAGGTGATGCTGGCCTCGTAAAACAAGTTTGGAAGCGTTCCCTCTTCTGTTTTTTGGAGGAGTTTGAGAAGGATTGGCATTAATTCTTCTTGAAATGTTTGGTAGAATTCATTAGTGAAGCCATCTGGTCCTGGACTTTTATTTGTTGGGAGGTTTTTGATTACTGATTCAATTTCTTTACTAGTTATTGGTTTGTTCAGATTTTCTGTTTCTTTATGATCTAGTTGTGATAGGTTGTATGTTTCTAGGAGTTTGTTCATTTTGCTGGGTTGCCTAATTTGTTGGCATATAATTATTCACGTATCTATTACTGAAAAAAAAAATGTGTGTCTGTGGGAGCAGGTCAGCCGTATTTCCAGTGCACATGTTCTGGCCTGGGCTTCAGGAAGACATCATGTTGTCATGCAAAGAGCTTTCACTTTGCAGCTAGAAAGCCCAAGTTAACAGCTACCACTTACTTGTTAGCTTTGTTCCCTTGAATAAGACAACCTCTCCACACCTCAGCTCCTGTGATTGTGAAAAAGACATGTTGCCTGCTTTTCAGAAGGGTTGTTGTAAGGCTCAAATATGGTAATGTATGTAGAAGTACTTTTTGAACAGAACAGAACATTTGTTTGGGTAGTACACTTAGATTCCACCTGTCTCAGTTCTTTTTTATTAAAGACAGACAATCATGACTCACTTTTGCTTAGAATAATTTTACCTGAGTAGTTATATTTGGCAATTTGAACTTGATTTTCAGTGTTTCCTATTGTTGATCCGCCTGTTGTATCCTCCTCCCCTGTACCTTTTGTAGTTATGCTTCTCTGTAATTGTCAACAGAGACTGTGCTCCTCCTTAAGTTGTATCTTAGAAAGATATAATTTCCAGGGTCTTAACTGTTTTCTGATGACTCTTAATGGTCAAAGACTGAAAATGAGGTTTGCTTAGTGGAAAGGGTCCTGAGAGCAGCAGCCTGGAGACCAGCCGATGAGGGTTTGGGATGAACAATAGATGAAGACTGAATTGAGGAGAAGCTGCTAGAATTAGGAGACTGGCCTTGCACTTCAGTTTGGGTAACATCTCAGACAGTAGCAGCTTTTCTCCATTGTCATCTGAAGTTTGATTGATATAGATTTATTTTTCTGCCTTTAAAATGGATATATGTTTCTATTTTACTTGTTTGGAATGTACCTGTATCACAAAAGGACTTGACGTAAGAGGTGACAGTTTTATGGAGTATTTATATTATGTACAATAATTTATAAGTAGATGGGCTCCAGTGATTTTTATGGTTAATACTCAGAAATTTAATTTAAAAAAGTTTCCAGAATTTGAAAAATTTGTTAGCCATTAAGTATTTTGTGGTTACAATGTAAATGAACTTGCACTCCCCCTGCTGGCTGAACCTTTAGAAATACAAAGCATTAGGGAAAAGAATTCCAATTCTGAGTTGAGAATATCTGTCAAATTTTGTATTCTCTGTAGAATGGCTAATGGTATAGGCATCATTTTGATTAAGGAATTGATTGCATTATGTCCTTCCTTGTTTGTAACTTAATTGCAGTGGTATTTAATCCTCAGGGGATACTCATTTAGATTAAAATTTTTTTTTAAGGTAAACTAAATTTTAGTTATAGTATGTATCATAAATTCTTCTGTGTTCTCAAGAGCCACCTCAGCTACCTTTTTCACCCAGTTTTTTTTAACCCCAAACAGAACAGCTTGTAATTTCTGTGCCTTTATTTGGTCATTCATTCTTACGGCATTTATTTACTGAATGTTGCTTTAGTTTCTGTAGAGCACTGATAGGTGTTGAACTGGGCATAGAAGGAAGAGATGAAGCTCCGTGAAGACTTGGAGCTTCTCCTCTGCTCGAGATCTATACTATTATATGACAATGAAATATTAACTAAAATTTAAAGCATTGTCTCGTTAAATAGCGTGATGAATGTTACAGGCCGCAAACAATTGGGTATCAAAGATGAGGAAAGCCATCATGGCGTTACAGGAAAGGCAGGCATGAAGAATGACTTTCAAGACTGAAGAATGGATGTGGCTCAGATAGGGAGAAGCAGGGAGGACAGACGTTCCGGGCAGAGGGAAGCACGTGACAAAAGGCATGATATTAGTGGTATTTATTGAACTATTATTGGTAGTAGGCATACGTGTATGTTGTATGTGTGGTGCTGCACTGACCCCCTTCGACACCACTGTCACGGGTTGAAATGGAATAACTGATTTATGGCACGTTTGCCTGTTGAGTCTGGATCTGGCCTCGTTTTTTAAATGCACTCGAGGGAATAGCCTAAGAAAATTTTATGTGATTTTAACTTTATTCTTTATATTATACTTTGATTTCTTGGATTCTTAATGATGACCTGTTTTGGTGTGATCGTTGAAAAGTTTTAGTTTCATAGATTTTTCTATTCAGGTTAGCCAAAATGATTTCTCAAACATTTTCAAATGGGTAAACAGTACGGGTTCGATGATGACAACTGCCTAACTAGAGCAAAGCATCCATCTGTTCTGGGAGACAGACAAACCCAACAGTCCAGGACAAGTGGTGTTTGGATCATATGCGGAATCCTGACAGGTCCAGTTGTTTTTGTCTAAAACGGGGGATGGATTGGGTAGATGACACGCACTAAGGAAGGAATGGTCCGGATTACTGAGGCCTAAGGGAGGGACTTCTTTCCCAACTGATCTTTTAAGGATATGCCTTTACCAAGTTCATGAAGTTGATGACACATACCTTGATCAATTTTAAGATTAGTGACAACTTAAAAGTTCTGCTTTTGAATTTAAATAAAAAGGCTACATCAAATAAGACTTTTGCTTTGAGTCTATCCCCATGATTTCTTTTTTCATTCATGCATATGGACAGGTTAAGGTTACCTTTATGTTCTTACCAGACAACATTCTCCATGATGGCACACTTACTGGGGATCAAAGATAAGCAAAATGTTGGTTTCTTAATTAAATATGAGAACTGTTAAGTACTTACCATAATTCTACATGGGAAGGATTATAGATTTTCCTGCAAGTTTCATCTTCCCAATGGGACGTGATGAATGGTTAGGAGAGAGAATGTAGCAGATTGTCAAGTGTATTATGTATGCCTGTGTTGAATAGCCTTTAAAAAAAAATTGAGATATAATTGACATATGACGTATTAGTTTTAGGTGTACAACATAATGATTTGATATATGTATATATTGTGAAATGATTACCACAATAAGTTTACCATCTGTCACCACACATAGTTACAAAAATCTTTTTCCTGGTGATGAGAACTTTTAAGATCTTCTCTTTTAGTAGCTTTCAAATATGCAATACAGCATTGTTACCTATACTTGCCGTACAGTAAGTTATAGGTCCCCCCATTTATCTCAGACTGGAAGTTTGTACCTTTGACCACCTTTTCCCATTTCACCCTCCATCCCCCCATCCTTTCTGTCAACCAGCGATCTATTCTCAGTAACTATGAGCTGTATTTTTTTTTTAGATTCCACATGTTAGTGAGGTCATACAGTATTTGTCTGTCTGTCTGACTTACTTCACTTAGCACAATGCCCTCAAGGTCCGTCCATGTTGTCTTCAAGTGGCAGGATTTTCTTCTTTCTCATGGCTGAATAATTTTCCATTTTATATATGTAACACATTTTCTGTATCCATTTATCTCCTGATAGATATTAAGTTTCCGTGTCTTGGCCATAGTAAATAACGCTGCAGTGAACAGGGGGTAGAGTGCAGATTTCTATTCCAGACAGTGGTTTTGTTTCCTTCAGATACATGCCCAGAATGGAATTGTTGGATCATATCATAGTTCTATTTTTAATTTTTTGAGGAACTTTTACACTGCTTTCCATAGTGGTTGCACCAATTTACATTCCCACCAACAGTGCACAAGGATTTAGGAGTCTTTTTTGCATGAAGACCAATTCAAGAAAATTACACACACACACACGTATGTAAAATAAGACTTGTCAATATTTTCCTGTATATGTTTTTTTTCTGTTGAAGTTATGCTTTTTAAACTCAGATAAAACTGTAATCGCAGTTAAGCATTTTCATAGCTTTTTTTAACTGAAGAATTTCCCTTTTTGCTGAAAATTTAGAAATTACATATTTCACATGCATTGTAATATCTTGAAACAAATTTTATGTGAAATGGGACTATATGGGTTGGGGATGTGGTTTGAGTGAAGAAAATAAATTGGCCTCAGAATTTAGCTGCAGATTAGCGACACAAAGGACAGTTATTTTTAGCACTTCACAGGTGCTTAGGAAGCAGGAGGGAAGGCTCCTGCCACTGGGGCTGGAGAGCTGGGTTGAATAGGAGTGGATCACAGAGAATGTGGTCCATAGGTTTGGGGGCAGGATCGTGGGCGCACAAATTTCTTTGCTCAAACTGAAACTGGGAGTGGGGCTTTCACCTGTTAGCGGTCTGGGATCTCTGAAGAAAGCATTACTTCATTTCTGGTCTGTGTCTCTTGAGGCAACGTCTGCCTCTTGTTAAGATGGCAGCTCCTAACTTTAACCTTGAGATAGCGGCAACTCTGCCAGCCCCAGGCTGATGGTCATGGTGGTTGGATTGGCATTACTTAGCGAGATGAGAGCTTAAAAAAAAAAGTGTGTTAGAAAGTGACTGGTTGAGATTATCATTCTTTGAATGTTTTTATTTCTTCCTAAAATTAGACTTGAGGGTGGTATTGGTGAAGTTCAGAGTGTTGATCTGTAGTTTGCTCAACAGTGTTACATGATGTGGTACTTGAGGTGATTCTAAATTACCTTGGTAATAACTCTCCTGTTTTTCCCCCCTTTTTAGGTGATTAATAGGAAAAGAAATCCAAAAAGGGCTTCTTGTTTTTAAAGACATCCAAAGGTTTCTGAATTCTTCTTGGAATTAAAGAGAAGTTTGAAGTTATAATATTGGATTATCCATAAAGTAGTCATAATAAAGAGATTTTGTTGAGACTACTTGAATAAAAGTTTAGGTCCTTCAGTGGTTTCTATAGGACGCTCCCAAAGATGGCTGAAAGCAGACATTTTGAATTAAGAAGTAGCTGAGATAACTGGCGCACTCCTCCACGTGGTAGTGTATTATCCAGTGACCTTTGAATTTTCTGTGTCGCTTGAAGAAAAGAGGTCCTTATTTTTACTTCAATCACTGTAAATGTCAGTGAGAGATACTTCTGTGGTCACTGACTTTCAACAGTAGTAAGGTCAGATGAGAAACTCACCACGCCTTTTAGGAACTTGTGTATAAAGGGTACTGTGTTAGGAAACATACGGGCTTCTTTATAAGGACCTGGATGGTCCCGGAGAGGACACCGCCGTTTGTGGAGAGGGCCTATTTTGATTGTTTCATGTTTTGTCCTAGACAAATGAAGACTCATTGTCAAGCTTTCCCTTTTAGGAAACACAAAGGCACAAAAGAGGATGCATAGAAATGATTGGTCTATAGGCAGCCGGGTGGCCTAGCTAGTTTATAGAAAAAAATCCTATTTTTTGGTTGTAGTTCTGTTAGATTATTTGAAGAGACTTGGATTTCCCTTGTGCTTTGAAGTGAAGTGCATGTTGTTCAGTAAAGAAGCAAATCCAGCCTCATTGTGGAACTTGCTGGCTGTGGGTGTATCACAGATGGAAATGTTAAGACAGCATTCATATTTTCCTACATAAAAAATTCATATGACTCAGAAACAAACTCAGAAGTGGCCCTATGATCCGGCTTCTCTGTTAAGGAGCTGTGGTCCTAAGTTTCCAGCTGACAGCTACTCAGTTAAGGCACTGACAGGTAGCTGATTAGAGATACGAATTTTTAGAGGCCTTGAATGACCTGTTTTCCTGCTGCATTTTAGACCCGTTAAGGGAAAGGTTACTTATCTAACAGTGCTTGTTCGCTGGTGCCATTTTGAGGGAAGGGGATTTGAAATTCTTCTTAATATGGGTTTTAAAAATTTTCATTCCACATTGGTGTTACTTGTTCTTTTTTATTTTACCAACTAATGAACGATAAATAGGTATTTAAGTATCTTACTGTTAGGTGTGATCACCTTAAACCAGTAGCCTGGCTAGAAAATTTTAAGAATTGCCACATCAGGGTCCCTCACTCAAGTCTTTCCAAAGTGTGGTTTGTGGGGGACTAATTGTTCGTTGTGACATGAGCCTGAAGAGACAGCGTGCTGTCGTGGAAAAGTGCTTTAGGTCAAAGACTGGATTCTAGTACTGGCTTCTTCCTTGGATATATGAGTTAACATTTCTGACCTAGAGTTGCTATTATAGCAGTTGGGACAATAGTAGCTCCCTATGAGAGGCATTCTTTTCTTTTCTTTTTTAAAACAAGGTAGTGAGGACCAGTGAGATATAAATAAGCACATATAAATGTTGACTATTGTTACTGAGGTTAATGCCACTTGGATGTTAAGTATGATTGAATATTTTTCTTAGATGCCTTTATTTGATTGAAGAAATTTCTTTTAGTTCTTAATTTGTTTAAAGTGTTTTTTCATAGATGTGTATTGACTTTAGTCAGATGTTTTTTGCTGCGTCTTATTAAAATAATCATGATTTTTCTTCTTTATTTTGTTCATATGGTAAAAGGATTTGGCTCCTGCCCTGTGGGTGTGATAGTGAGAAAAAACAAAAAAATAATGGTAATATTTATTATAATTGTTACAAAAGGTGCAGTGGGAATGTAGAGAGAAGAGTAATGAAATCAATTTGACGAAGTCAGGAAGGCTTTCTGAGGAATTCAGGTGAGGTGTAGGCTTGGAGTTTGTGAGTGGAAGGAAGGAGGGAAGTGAGCTGTCTTAGGCAGAGGGAGTTACGGGCCGCTGGAGAGGGAGTATGGGATGCATGTTGAAGCTGGTAACCAGCTGCTGCGAAGGGGCGGGTTGTGAAACCGTGTTAAGGTTTCTGTCTTGCATGTGGGTATGTGGAGCACCAGAGAGTTTTGAGAAAGTTAGGGACATTCTTAGATTTTTTTGGTGCTAAAGAGATCTCTTCTGCAATGATGTAGTGCATGAAGATGGGTTGTTTAATGTTAAACAGCCTTGCTTTCCTGAGATAAGCCTCACTTGGTCATGATGTATCATTTTTCTAAATATATCCATGAGTTCCATTTGTTAGTATTAATAGATTGTTAAGTAAGGATTTTTGCACATTGCTCGTGAAGAATATTAGTCTGTCGTTTTCTTTGTCAGGTTTTGCTTTGAGGGTTATGATGGCCTAAAAGTGAGTTGGTAGATGTTTTTTTTTTTTTTCCCCTTCTGTTCTAGAAGACTTTGTGTTCAACTGGCATTAGTTATTCCTTAAATGTTTGAGAGAATTAGCCAGTGAAACCATCTGGGCCTGTGGTTTTCTTTGTGAGAATTCATCTGATGAGGAATTCAATTTCTTTAATAGAGTGAGGGCTATTAGGATATTTTAATCTGTGTCATGTCAGTTTTTTTTAAAGTTGTATTTCTCACAGAATTTATCCATTTCATTTAAGTTGTTGAATTTGTTGGCAGTAGACGTTCATTTATTATTTATTTAATGTATGTAGGGTCTATAGTGATACTGCCTGTTACATTTCTGATATTGGGAATAGGTGTTTATCAGTTTTGTTAGTCTTTTATGAAACCCAACTTTTTCCTTTATTCATTTTCTCTATTGTTTGTTTTTCTATCAGTCTGACTTTTGCCCCTATTTTAATTTCCTTCCTTCTACTTTGGTTTTTTTTTGCACTTTTTCCAGTTTCCTGCTGTAGGCTCTTAGGGCATTTTATACTTTTCTTTTTTTCAAATACGGGCATTTAAAGGCATACGTTTTTCTCTCAGTTCTGCTTTAGCTATATTTCACAATTTTTAGTACATTGTATTTTTATTTTGATTCAATTCAGGGTATTTTCTAATTTCATTCTTGATTTTTTTCTGTGATCCATAGGTTGTTTTGAAATATGCTGGTCTTGAGGAAAAGAACGTGTATTCTACAGTTGTTGAGTATAGTTCTATAAATGTCAATTAGCTCAAGGTTATTCATAGTGTCTTTGGACCTTCTATGTTGATTTTCTAAATCTAGTTTTATCAGTTGCTGAGAGATGAGAATTAAAATCTGCAACTATGTGAATTTATCTTTCTGTCGTTAAAATTTTGGAAAATTTTGCTTTATGTATTTTGCAGCTTTAATATTAAGCTCATATACATTTATAATTGTAATTTTCCCTGATCAGTGACCTTTTATTATTATCAGAATTTATCAGAAAGCCTTCCTGACTTTGTCAGGTTGATTTCATTACTCTTCTGTCTACATTCCCACTGCATCTTTTGTAACCCTCACTTATAATAGATATTATCATTATTTCTTTGTTTTTTTCTCACTATCACTCTGATAATAAAGTCCTTTGATGTGAATATAGCCACCCTGGCCTTCTTAAGCTTCTTACTCATTGCTTGGTGTGTCCTTTTGAATCCTTTTATGTTCAGCCTTTTTGATTCTTTGTATTTAAAGTATGTCTCTTGTAGACAGCATGCGTTTGTTTCTTGGTTTTGGCAAATCATTCTGACTATATCTGCCTTTTAACTGGAGTTTGTTAATATTCAATGTAATTATTGATATGGTTGGATTCAGGTCTTATATTAGTATTTGTTTTATTTGTTGCAACTCTTTTTTGTTCCTTTCTTTATATTTTCCAGGCCCTTTTGGGTTAATTGAACATTTTTAGGATTCCATTTTAGTTTTCTGGCATTTTTGCTATACCTCTATTTTCTTTTAACAGTTTTCTGGAGATATAATTTACGTACCATTCACCTATTTGAAGTATACAGTGCAGTAGTTTTTATTACATTCATAGGGTTGTACAGCCATCACCACCATCTAATTTTAGAACATTTTTGTCACCCCTAAAAGAAATTATGTACCCAGTAATGGTCACTCCCCATTTCCTCCTATCCCCCTGTCCTCGCTTTAAACAACTGCTGATCTAATTTCTGTGTCTATAGATTTGCATATTCTGGGCATTTCATATAAATGGAATCATACGTGGTGTTTTATACTTGGCTGCTTTTACTTAACAAAATATTTTAAAGGTTATATATGTTAGTACTCATTCCTTTTTGTTGCACAATAGTATTCCATTTTATGGCTATGCCACATTTTATTTATCATATATCAGTTAATTTTTTAGTTAGTATGTAATGCTGCTATGAACATTAGTATACAATTTTTTGTGTAGATGTTTTCATTTTTCTTGAATACATATTTAGGAGTAGAATTGCTGGGTCATATGGTAACTCTATGCTTAACCTTTTGAGGAAGTGCCAAACTTTTCCAAAGTAGTAGTTGGTTTTTCATTCCAACCAGCAGTGTATGATGGTCTTAATTTCTCCACATCCTCAGCAGCGCTTGCTATTATCTGTCTTTGTGATGATCGCCATCCTAGTAGGTATGTAATGGTATTTCATTGTGGGTTTTTTTTTTTTTTTAAACTTATTATTATTATTTTAGTTCTAGGAGCTCTTTTTTTTGGGGGGGGAAGAGGAACAGGACTTTATTGGGGAACAGTGTGTACTTCCAGGCCTGTTTTCCAAGTCAAGTTGTTGTCCTTTCAATCTTAGTTGTGGAGGGTGCCGTTCAGCTTCAAGTTGTTGTCCTTTCAGTCTTAGTTGTGTTGGGCGCAGCTCAGCTCCAGGTCCAGTTGCCGTTGCTAGTTGCAGGGGGCAAAGCCCACCATCCCTTGCGGGAGTTGAACCGGCAACCTTGTGGCCGCCTGAGCCACCGCCTGAGTCACCAGGCCGGTCTCTCATTGTGGTTTTGATTTGCCTTTTGCTAATGACTGATGATGTTGAACATCTTTTCATGTGCTTATTGGCCATTTGTGTATCTTTTTTGGAAGAATGTCTATTCATATCCTTTACCCATTTTTAAATTGGGTTATTTGTTGTACATTGACTTGTAAGAGTTCTTTATAGATTCTGGATACAAGTTCCCGAGCAGATATGTGATTTCTAAACGTTTTTTCTCATTCTGTGGGTTGTCTTTCATTGATGGTATGCAACAGACAAGTTTTAAATTTTGATGTACTCTAATTTTTGTTGGTTTTGCTTTTTGTTGTTTTAGATACCTAAGAAACCATTGCCTAATCCAAGGTCATGATGATTTACACCTAGGTTTTCGTCTAAGAGTGTTACTGAGTTTTTAACTCTTCTATTTAGGTTTATGATTGATTTCGTGTTTTTTGTTTTTGTTTTTTTTTAGGATAGGGGTCCCACTTTATTTTTTGCATGTGGATATCCAGTTATCCAGAGCCATTTGTTGGAAAGATTACTCATTTCCCATTGAATTGTCTTAGCACTCTAGTCAAAGATTAATTGGCCATAAATTAGAGGGTTTATTTTTGCATTCTCAGCTCTATTCCTTTGGGGTGTGTGTGAAATATATATATATAATATATTATATACATATATAATATATATATCTGCCACTGCCAAACTGTCTTTTTCTTTTTTTAAATTTTATTGGGGAACATTGGGGAACAGTGTGTTTCTCCAGGGCCCATCAGCTCCAAGTCGTTGTCTTTCAGTCTAGTTGTGGAGGGTGCAGCTCAGCTCCAAGTCCAGTCACCGCTTTCAATCTTTAGTTTCAGGGGACGCAGCTCAAGAAGGTTGCCAGTTCAATTCCCATCCCATGTGGGAATTGAACTGGCAACCTTGTTGAGAGCTTGCGCTCTTACCAACTGAGCCTCCCGGCCGCCCCTCCGGAAGCTCAGCGGCAGCTTGTTGTCATCAATCTAGTTGTGCAGGGCACAGCTCATTGGCCCGTGTGGGATACAACTAGAGCAATTCTCACAGGGAAATTGGTAGCTGTAAATGACTACACTAAAAAAGGAAAAAGATCTCAACTTTATAACCTAATCTTTCACCTTAAGATACTAGTATAAGACCACCAAACAAAACTAAACCCCAAAAGTAAGCAGAAGGAAAGAGTAGAGCAAAAACCAATGAAGTAAGGAAAACAAAAACAGAGAAAAGCAATAAAATCGAAAGGTGGCTCCTTGAAAAGGTGTTTTTAAAATGCCAAATCTTTAGCTAAACTGACCAAGAAGAGAGAACAATCAAATTGCTAAAATCAGGAATGAAAGAGGGACATCACTACCCCGTCCCCTTACAGAAATAAAACAGATTATAAAGTAACACTAATTTAGAAAAACTCTACACCAACAAATTAGGTAATTTTGATGAAATGGACAAATTCCTAGAAAGACACAAACTACCAAGACCAAGGTAAGGAGAAAAAGAAAATGTGAACAGATCTAGAAGTAGAAAGACCAAATTCTTTCCCACAAAGAGTCATAGGGCCTTTCCCGAGGACCTGCAGGTGGGCCGGCGGAAGGGAACTCATGGTCCTATCTAACAAAAGTATCGGCTTTTGTCCCAGTGGCTATGGGGATGTCCCAGTAGAGACTTGCACCTGAGGCGACCCCAGCATTTTGCAGCCCTGTTCCATCACTCTCACTTCGGATTATAGGACTCTGATTATACCTATTACACGTAGGTTTAGACTTTGGTACTGTACCACATATGACTTCAGGTTTCTTTCTTTTTCTTTTTTTCCCCCCTCTCTGTTCAGACTGAATAATTGCCATTGATCTTTCTTTAAGTATACTGACTCTTCTGCCATCTTTTGTCTGCATCCATTGAATGTTTTTATTTTAGATATTGTATGTTTCAATCTAGAATTTCATTTGGTTCTTTTTAATAATTTCTATTTCTATGCTGAGATTTCCTATTTGTTATGCGCATATTTTCCTCTTTAATCCTTGAACATACAGTTGCTTTTAAATATCTTGTCTAAAAAGAAAGACTGAGAAACTACCTCAGGTTGGTGGTGACTAACAATACCTGAAAACTAAATGCAATGTGGGATATCTCAGATTGGATGCTGGGCCATTAAAAAAAGATTAGTGGATTGATTGACAGAATTCACATAGATTTGTACGTAAGTTAATAGTATATTATGTCAGTTAATTTCCTGGTTTTTATAGCTGTATGAGGGTTATGTAAGATGTTAACATTAGAGAAACCTTGGTGAAGGTTAAAAAATTCTTCTCTGCTAAATAAAACATCCAGGTTATCTTGGTGTTGGTCTCTATTGATTGTCTTGTCTATAGGTCATATTTCCCTGTTTCTTTGAATGTCTAGTAATTTGGAATTGCATGTTGGACATTGTGAACAAATTTGTTATAGAGATTTTGTATCTGTTGTGTACCTCCAAAGAGTATTGATTTCTGTATTTGGTTTTAGTAGGATGGGCTCATCTCCAACTAATCTCCTGTGGTTGGCAGTTTAAATCTGTATTCAGTTTTTAGTCTAATCAAGAATGCTCTTAATCTGTCCTACACATGCATATTTCAGGTATCAGGCAGAGATTTGGGGCCAAGTTTATATGTAGATTTTGGGATCTCTTCCTTTGTGGCTTTCTCCTTTCCTTGATTTCACCTCTCAGTTTCCACCTGGTGGAGTCATTCTGAACTCTGTCCTCTAGGTCTTCATACCAGTAAGAGTTAGTTTCTATCCACATTCAGTTACCTAACAGTGCTTAACTGGGCCTGCCTTCAGGCAAAAAGCCAGTAAAAAGAAAAAAAAAAGAAAACTTCCCTAGTGCTATTTCTTTTGTCCAGTGACCCACCTCCAGTGTCTCTCTGCTTTTGATTGCTCTCCAGTGCCTTCAGGTAGTTACTTTTTGTATTTTGTTCAGAGTTTATGGTTATCTTTGGGACTGTTGGTCTAGTAAGAGCATAATAAATTCTATTTCCAGTATTCTTAGATAGAAGCTCCTGGAAGTAGAACTTAATTTTTTGGTTAACCATTTATTGAAGTATAATATATGATACATGCATTCACGCATGCACACACACCGGGCCCCCGTTGTAACTCGGCAGTTCAGGATGCTATTCTAGGTGAACGTGACTTAGGGAGGGAGATAGAACATTACCAGCACCTCAGAAGCCCCTTTCCTATCCCTTTCCAATTAGTCCCCCGACCTGCCTCTCCAAACTATCCACTCTCCTACCTTCTAGTGTCATAGCTTAATTTTGCCTGTTACTGAACTTTGTATAAATGATGTTGTTTGTGTGTTTTGCTTTTAGTCTGGTGTCTTTATGTTTGTGAGATTATTCCATGTTGTGTATAGGAATAGTTTGTTAATTCTCATTGCCGAAATGTATTTCATTGTGTGAATTTATTGTAATTCGTTTATTCCTTCTATAAATGGACCTTTGAATTATTTCCATTTTGGGCTTGTTATAAAAAAGTGCTGTTTGAACATTCCTTTACACGGCTTTTGGAATACATGTGTGTGCATTTCCGTTGGGCATGTATTAAGTAACTGGGTTACTGGGTTATAGTATATGACTCTCTTGTTCAATTGTAGTAGATATGCCAAACAATTGACCAAAGCAGTGGTACCTAATAGTTTTTTTCAATGAACAATTAGGAGATTTTATCTTTTAGGAAATTGGAACCAAGAGTTATTGCTAACACAATTTATCATTCTTTCCATGTGCTAGCCTGTAGTTTGATTGATAAATTGGTAGTTTGATAATAAATGGTTAACACAGCCTTAATTCATATATAACACTTGTTTGCTTGCTTCGGCTTACTGAATCTGTCATTTCTTGGATCTGTCATTGACAGTTATATGAAGTATTTTATCTGGTTTTATCAGTCACGCAAGTTCTGCTAACATTGGTGGGCTTATCAGGTTCATGATCCAGAAATATGTTAGTTGTTTCCCTTAAAATTATTTATTTCAACTTATTTATGTTGTATGTGCATGGAATTTTATAATTTTCATGTTTATTATATTTTGTAATTTAATGAGGCATTCACATTTAACACTCACTCGATCTACACACAGTAGTAGCCTTGGAAAGTAGGTGTGATTAGCTAATTTTTTGAAGAAAAGCAGGATACTGAAGAACAACTGAAAGAAAGATGGAAAATAGTAACAGGTTCACCTTCTCCCTGTCTTTGTACACACTGTAGTGTGATGCTTTGTGACATACTCGTAGTTGTTTTTCTCAGACTGGGAAACTTTTCTGTAAAGGGCTAGAGAGGAAATATTTTGGGCCATATAGTCTCATGCAGCTGCTCAACTCTGCCCCTGCAGCACAAGAGCAGTCAGAGACAATGCAGAAATGAGTAAGTGTGATTGTATTCACCGAAATGTGAGTTCATACAATTTTCACGTTAAAAAATAACATTCTTTGATTGTGTTTTCAGCTGCTTGAAAATGTGAAAACCATTTGTATTGGTGTGCTAGGGCTGCTGTAACAAAGTACCACAAACGGGGTGGTTTAACATGCATTGCCTCAGGGTTCTGGAGGCTAGAAGTCAGAAGTGGAGATGTTGCGGGGTTGGTTCCTCGTTCAGGATGTGAGAGAAGCATCTGTGCCAGCCTCTCCTGGGCTGGGAGGTGGCGCCTCTTCTCTACACGTGCCTGTCTGTGCAGGTTTCCCAGTCATCTTGTCTGAGGGCCTGCCCTAACGAGCTCATTTTAACTTGGGTACCTCTCTGTCAAGACCGTAAATCCAAACAAGGGCACATTCTGACAGTGGGGTTTAGTACTTGAACATATCTTTTTTTGGGGGGGTGGGATGTGGCACAGTGCAATCCATAATCCTTCTTAGCTGTGGGTCATTAAAAAAATAGGTGTTGGGCTGGCCTTAGCCAGCTGGCTGGCCGTTGTCATGCTTGACTTATCTGATTGGGGCAGAGATGATACCTGCAGCATCTACCAGTCCGAAAGACTTGTCTCGGTGCATCTTTGGGGGAAATGACTAATCTTGTGGACTCTTCAGGTTCACTAGAGGAACAATCATCAAATTCATCTTTGAATTTGAGGGACACCCGTTTATACTGATTTAGCTGAGTATAGTATTATGTTGTCTTAGACATATTTGGAGTTCAGGTTCAAATAACCTTTTTGTATCTTGAACTTGAGAAGGAATAGACCTCCCGCCTCCTGTCTAATTGGAGATGTCCTGGGAGGTGGGTCAGAGTTGTGATGTATAATAGTAGAAGGTGGCCTAGGTGAGTGATTTGACATAGTTACTCAGTGTTCTGTGGAGTCGCTTTTAAGGCTTTCACAAATATTTGATTAGAATTTTATTTTGAAAATAAACTCAATTTTCATACATTGGCTACCACTAATACAGTGTTGCTATTATATTGTCTTTTTTGTGCACATCTCAAATGTGTAGGTGGTGTTTTTTTTATTTCCGTCTGTTTAATCTGAAGAGCCTCCCAATAGTCTGAGGCAGAGTTGAGTACCTGTTTAAAATAAAAGTTAATCTGTTATCGCTAGCAACTTAGGTGCATGAATCAGGATTTTTTGATTGCCGTCTATGTATTCTTGTTTGTATAATATTTCATTTCTGTATATGATTCTTATTTTTAACCCTCAATTTCAGTCTATGTTAATCCCATGAACCTGATTTTTTAAATAATTGACTATAATATGTGAAACCTTTACATCTGAATTATAATACATACTTACCCTAAAAAACTTTTTTCAATTTTATAATTGTGTTCTTTGTAAGGTTTCATTTGAGAGGAAGTTTACTACTTGAAAATTTGGAAAATTATTGGTTTTAGCATATAACCTAATAGGAAAAGGTGAGGCAGGCGATAAAGCAAATTGGTTATTTTTAATTGGGTTAATATACTGATGGGGAAGGCACAGCAGAAATGAAATCAATTTAGGTTACTAGTTATCCAAGTTTTGTTTTCATTTCCCTGATGACTTTTGGAATCCTATGGATGCTGATTTGTTTCTGCCTTCAACTTCATTAGATATACCATTCTTTATTATTTCTCGGTATATGCTGTTACCCTAGTACCTTCTGAACAGGTGAAAGAACTTCTTGCCTACATGTTAGTGGTGAAAGAAGGCATTTCTGTTAGCCTTACAGCAAAACAAACCTAGATTCTTGACTATGTTGATAGGTATAGAAGAAAATATGGAAAAAGAAGGGTCCTATCCATGTTGTATAATAAAGGCTATATTTTTGAAATATGTTTTTCTTGCAGCAGTTCTTGTATTTGTTCATGTATTTGAAATGACCTGTAGTTCTTTATAGGAGATAATGAGATAGTTAATTTTATCTCTGGTCAGTGTTCCATATTAACCCCTAAAGATCTGTAAAGAAAAATAGTGAGTTATGGTGTGTGTCTTATGTGATTTAAGACAGAGGCAAAGGGCATTTTGGAGTGGGGTAGAAAGAGCACGTATTGATGTAAGGATATTACTGTATTGGCTTGGAATGGGATGGTCCTTGCACAATCTCTTTGCCTTGTTTCTGAGGTTAAAATACACACCGATATAAATGGGCTTATTGAAATTAGTTACTTTAGATATTTAGTTATTTTTATGCATATTTATTAAATTCCTTTGCTCTGAAGGTATTCCTGCTCCATTGTGGAAGCTCTGGAAATGTATTAATTAATTCTGTGCCTGCAGCAATCATTTCCTTGTGTGGCACAGGATCTTGGGGTTTTAGTGTTTGCATATTTATGCAGGCACTTTATGCATGTGAGTGGAGGCCTGGAGAGTTTTGTTTGGTGTTCAATAATATATTTTAAAGACATTCTTGATAATGTGCCATCATTTCTCCAGTGGAAATACATAAAATGGGGATCTTTGTTGTTTATCTTGAGCATGGACAAATCATAGGACTTCTCATTGGTATTTTCCTCATGCTTGTGGGGAGAGAAATCCCTCAGTACAGCGTTCTCATTTGTTATTCTGTAGATATTTAGTATGAACCTCAGATCACCATGGAAATTATTTCCTTGGTTCCTGGTTGTGTAGATACTTTTTTGAAACTGGAGAAATAAGAGAAAGGAAACAACTTCAAGCTGTTAAGTTTGTGAATTAGTGTAGTTTCTGGAAAAGGATTTGTATGGATCTGGTTGGGCAGGCTTCTCAGAGTGGGTAGGAAGAGACACCTGACAATCACGGGTAGAATGAGAGGTAAAGGGGAGTTTGCTTCATTCACTGCATAGGTAGCCCTCAGTCCCCGTGTTCCCGATGAGGTTTCTAAATGCCAGGGAAGTGTCTCGTTTTGCTTCCGGACAGCTTGTCTGCTCCAGATAACCCTGTCTCCCTTTTAATCAGTCCTACAGGTGGGCTTTGATGGGGTTGATTGAGCGTCGTGCCTGGAACAGGCATCCTTGTTGGTTCCAGTTGGAGTCAGGCATCTCAGAGGGAAACCCCTCCTGCCCAGCCCGTCTGTGATGACCAGCCTGGGGAAACATCCTGTTCTTCCTTCAAACTCCTGTGACCTATGTAATTGCTGGCTTTCTGTTCCTAGTCAAGTGTGCCTCGGAGGAATTACAGTGGGGAGTGGGATAGGACGGCAGAGGGAGAGCAGCTTGGGGACACTTTGCTCCAAGCTCTCTTTGTGTGCGGTGCTTCGTAGGTCTGTGGGCCAGCACAGACCTGCCTCTGATTTTCATTCCAGAAGCAGGAGAGGTGTTTTGGGGAGATCTGGGCGGTACTGATTTTATAAAGTTGGGAGGATTGTATGAAACCATCTTTATTATCTTTGATACCCTCATGGATTTGCATACTAGGAGTGATTATTTGCTGTGGTTATGAAATGGAGTTTTTTTCTGTGTAACTAACATAGCTATTTCCATGTACCAGAACCCAGCTAAATGAATTAACTACATAATCAGAGGTACTTGAATGTATGGGTCTGGAAGTTTGTTTTGTCTGTATTTAATGAATATTTTAAAAGAGTATTCGAGTAACTGAATGGCATGGATGAGTAAAATACTTTTTATCTCGATGTGGTTGATAGTGAATTCCTGATTTACTGATCAGGCATATTATATTGATCCTTTAGAATGTGAGTTTGGGTATGAAAAGTACCACTTGGAACCAGATATGTTTGATATTTAATTCTTTTGAACTAAATATTGTGTTATTTTCAGGATAGCCCAAAGATGTTGGTTTGGAACGTCTTTCTGAGGGGTTGTTTAGTGGGCTGTACGTGGGACAGATCATTAGTGCTGGCTGCCTGGCTGTATTCTGAGGATTCAAAGCAAAATCGTTGCATTTGATGTGTTGTATATTTGGCTTAAAAAAATCCACAAGCTTTTAAATTAAAGGTTGTGAGGTATGGGTCATTTTTGTTCAGATAAGAGTTAGGTCAATAAAGCATTTACTAGCATGAAATGTTTTTCTTCTCCCCATTCTCAGTATTGAAAGAAAGGTGAATGGACAAAATAGCTATTAAAGGATTTAATTTTTAAAAATGTAGCAACAAAAACCACATACTCTGGCTGTCCATGTTACTTTAAGCTTCATATTTCAAAACTATATTCACAGCTTTAGAAATAAACTCTCCAGTAGCGGAATGGTATTAACCAGGGCTTTTCTTCGTTGCTTTATCCTATTGTGTCAGCAGGGATGCTGCAGCAATTCTTTTTGATCTAAAAACGACTTTGTTCTGGAACTAAAAAAGAAAAATGTTCTAATCTCCTGCTAAAATTTTACCTGACAGTGAGGTCAGCCAGGCACTGGAAATAACTTGCTAAGGGAGCTCAGTGAGAATCTTTCCCGAGAGATGATCCAGAGTTGACTTGAATGAGCCACTTGGAAATGAAGATCAAGCTGGAAAAATTCTCCAGGATGAGATAGCTCCTCTGAACTAAAAATTTTAAAGGAATTAAAAAGTCTGTGTTGCACGTTTTGAGAAAATATTCCCTAAAATTATTATTCAGAGTTTCCATTTTCAGGTATATTTTGTGTTTTATAAACATCTTTCATGAAGGAGACATTTAATAATGAAAAAATATATTCAGAAAAAGCTATATAGTTCTAGATCATAAATTACCGCTTCATTATGTATGTTTTGAAAAGTTCATTATTAGAGCCCCGACTGTTGTGTGCTGGTGCGTCCCAAGAGGGAGGCCGGCATCATGGTGACCTTTAACTTAAAGCGCTGGTGGGTGGCGGGCCAGACTGTCAGGGTCGTTACTAACGTCCTGTGAAGTGACGCCAGAGGTGAGAGCTGATTGTTCTGTCTTTCTGCTGAGGCCAGCAAGAGGTCGGATTGATGCCGGAGGGAGGCGGTAGCTCTGGGGCGAGCCTGAATCTTTCATCCCGCCACCAGTTCCCCTTTCATTAATTAGAAAAGGGAACAGCTGGACTGCTGGAGCTTTGCTGTTTCACATCTTAGCCAAACGATACCTGCTATATAGGGTTTGGAACGTAGCAGTAGACCACTAAAGGGTAAAGACAAGAATTTGAAATCTTTGGAACCTTCGTAGCGATTTTTGTTCCTGGCTCCTTAGGGTTTGAAAGACAAGATTCGAGGCCTGCAGGAATGGGAGTTGAGGCAGGGGTGGAGACAAGACTGTATTTAGAATTTCAACAAATGTAGTTAAAAAGAAAATCATTCCTCTGGGCGCTAGTACAGAGTTAAAAAGTACAGTACGTTCACAGAGGTCCCTGTGTAATCGCAGGAAGGCTGGAGGTGCAGGTGGTCTGTGTCAGGACAGTTTTGTTTTTTTCGTTTCCTAACAGCCAGTTGCATTTCCCTGGTGTTGCGGCAGCGCGCGCCCGCTGTTGAATGTCCCAGGTGCTCTAAAGCACGGCGATTGCAAAGACCGCTGTGACATGAGTGTGCTTTCCAGTGACAGGCCAGTTGTGTGGCTAGGTCTCCGGACGTGGGGCTGAGGGAGGAGATGACACTGCGGGGCCACTGTTAACAGAAGTATTACCCTTGGTGTCTGTCACTAAAGCCATGCGACCGCCTCTGAAACAGGGAAGATCACCGCTGACTTAGGTGAAGATGTTTAGAGCTGTTTGTACTAGCAGTGGTTTCTTGTTTCCTCCCTTATCAGGATGGGGTGGCCAGATTAAGCACTTAACCTTAGGCTTTTCGGGTTCTGTTTACTGGGGTGCAGTGATCAAATCAGAAGCATGAAATAGCCTTCTCATTCTCCTCTCGCTTTGCCCAAGGATGGGGTGCTTGTTAGTGCCGGGACTTTGAGGCCCACGGTTCCTCTGATGCTTGAAAGAAGGATGCATCGGAAGTATGTTTTCCAGTCTGACTCAGTCCCAGAGGCTACCCTGTTCTCTGGAGAAGGAAGGCAGAGATGAGTGTAACTCCTGTTTAATTGAGGGACACCAGCCTCCCTGCTCTGTGCACCACCGCCCCAACCCCCTGCACCCGCAGCCACCCCCTCCAGTTATTTAGCATAAAGAGTTTGTCTTTACCCTGCTTTTTGACATTAAAGAAGCACAGGACTGGATTAGCCCAGTTCCTGGGCTGGGCTACATATAAAATAAGAACAGGGAGGAGTTGACCAGTTCTGGCATTTCTTAACAGAAATCCTCTGTGTCTCTTTATATTTGTTCATTGTGGAAGTTTGGAATTTTTTTATGTTTTTTCCATAAACATTTCCTCCTGCTCAGGACATTCCAGTGGTTGCTTAATGTTTCACTAGCACTATCCAGTATATGATTATATTTAAAACATCTTACAGTTCTAGTTAATCGGTAGTGTGACTCACAGATAGTAAAAGTAGTGGATAAGGCACATCTGGAGGGTGAGTGCATCCTGGGATAATTCAGTCTCATTGTGCCCGCAGTATTATTTTTCACTGCAAAGAGAATTACCGTTGGATTTTTCTGTTCTTCCTAATGTCTCCCTCCCCAACCCCCACCCCCGTTTGCTGTTGAAAGTATAGAACATAATCAGATTACAAACAAGTTTTCCATGTTTCTAAGCCTTTAGAAATCTCCATATCTAAATGGTATATCCCTTTTATTGTCTACTTCCCTACCCAGCGCAGTCGTTCTTAAAAATCCAAAGATTTTCTAGGCCTGAAAACTTTCAGCTAGAGCTTAGAGCTTCTAAAGGTTACACGATGACCAAGTGCTCTAGGGCCTTAAGAACTTGGGTAGATAGAAAGATGTCTAGAAGTCTGGCCTATGTGTAGCTCTTGTAATGGAGAGTAATTTTGAACTTGGTCACATAAAGATGAGAGGTGGTTTGGTTTTGATATTGTTTGGGACCAGTCAGGGCTTTACAAATGGTTGAAAATGAAGTATGTCTTGATTCACAAAAGTGCGGATTGCGTCGGGTAAGGTTGCATGTCCTTTGAGAGATTGCCAGAATATAGTTCCAGTGTGTCCTCAGGCTGTAGAGCAAGAGACCTGTACAAGTCTCTCACTTCTACCATCTCCCTAGCGCGCTGTTAGTGGGAGGCCAGACCCCCACAAGCACATCAGGCTCAGAGGCGTTCAGGTATGCAGTGATGTCACTCAACACTTTTCTCAGAGAGGCGAAGGGAGAAAAATGAACAGTGGGTGGTTCTTCAAGCTGCTGCTGCGTAAAGAACATTTAGCACAGTTCAGGCACTCCAGCTCTTGCTGGATAGTAGTCGTAGGTAGTAGTAGTGTCCAAATCCCCATGTGACTTTTTGGGAAGGAGACAAGATTGGATAGAAAGGGTTGATGATCATCCAGGTGAAGAACACTGAAGGTCCTTAATGGACGTCACTGTAGACAGTGAAGGCAGCACGCGCCTGACTTGGTTTCCTCATCTCTCAAACCAAGAACATACCCCACCTTATAGGCCTGGTGTGAGGTGTAAGCGCAGGCTCAGTGCCTGGCTTGTAGCTGACTGGCACGTACGGTGGTAATTCCTTCTTACGATCTCTAAGTGTGGGTCTGAAGACAGTTGTGAAGGAGAAGTCTAACACTGTTGGAGTAACAGCCTCAGTGGCCAGAGTAACTTCCTTGAGATTACTTCTTTAAAAGAAGCACTTAATTGAGCATATAGTTTATACTTGTTTGTTTTCAGAGAAAAGGAGAAAAAGAAAAAGGAAAAAAGTCTGTATTGTTCTGAGCAGCAGCTGAGCAAATGTGTTGTTTTCCATTTTCTCAAAGACTTTTTTTAGAGCAGTTTTACGTTCATAGAAAAATTGATATGAAGATGTGGAGATTTCCCCTGACCCACACACGCATAACCTCCCCCATTATCAGCGTCACTCGGCAGAGGGGCACATTTGTTACAATTGATGAACCTACACTGACATATCATAATTACCCGAAGCACAGAGTTTTACCTTAGGGCTCACTCTTGGTGTTGTCTTTCTAGGGTTTTACAAATATAATAACATCTATCCATCATTATAATATCATCCAGAGTATTTTAATTGCCCGAAAACACTCTGAGTTCTCTGCCTGTTCATCCCTTCCCCAACTCTAGTCCCGGGCCACCACTGATTCTTTTGCTGTCCCCATAATTCTGCCTTTTCTCGAATGTCATATAGTTGGAATTATACAGTGTGCAGCCTTCTTAGATTGGCTTCTTTCACTTAATAATATGCATTTAAGGTTATTTCACGTCTTTTCATGCCTTGATAGTTTATTTCTTTTTAACACTGAACAGTATTCAATTGGATGTGGAAAAAATGTCTCCAGTGCAAAGAATATGCTGAAATTCAGCTTTGAGTACTCCAGCCGCATGGGGAAGCCAGTGCCGGGTTTCACTTGAGTGATGTGATGTTAGACGGGTCACGCAAGCGCCTCTGGGCCTCACCGCTTTGTGTGGACAGTTAGGAGTTTAGACTCCATCAGTAAGAGCACAAGCCTGTTGGTGTGAAAGGCTGAATCCTAAAACAGTACAGATTGGGCAGGACTAGTGGTTTCTCGTGGGAAGAGGGTGCCCATTGTCGTAGCGTGGAAAGGACCCTGGATTCCACTTTGATCTCTTTAGCACACTTGCGCTCAGTAAAGCCATTACCTTTTAAAAACATAAGAGGATGGCTCAGTACGTGTGCATGGGACTGTGTGTATGTGCTAAAGTAAGAATCCGTGTTAGGGATGTTACAGTCATGAAGCTGTTGGTTGCACCTCATGCTTCTGTTCCTTTATATGGCAATTTATTGTTCAATCAGTGACAATTATAAAGCATAAAGAGTGTTTTAATGAAGGAGGAAGTGTGATAGTATGGTGAAACAAGCCCCTTTTACTTTTCTTTTAAATGTCATTCTAGGTATAAATTTTGTTCTTGAATTTGAAAGCAGTGAAATTGCAGAGTAATGGAAGTAATTCTCTTGCAAAAGTACATCACAACTACTTCTCAGTTTAAAAGAAATGCATTTATTGTTCTTGGCATATGAAAGAATTTGTATAAACTATGTAATCATCATGACTTCTTTAAATAAAAATCTTTAGTACAGTTGACCCTCGGTATCCGTGGGGGATTAGTTCCAGGTCTCCCCCAAATACCAAAATCTGCAGACGCTCAATTCCTCATATCCAGTGGTATAGTATTTGCACCCTGTCTTCTTTAAATCATCTCTAAGTTCTTTATAATACCTAACACAATGTAAATGCTATGTAAATAGATCTTATACTGTATTGCTTAGGGAATAATGACAAGGAAAAAGCCTGTACATGTTCAGTGCAGATGCAACCATCGTAGACCTAACTGCACAGCACACGTCAGCAACAATGCAACATTTTTTGCCCCCAAGTATTTTCCATCCTTGGTTGGTTGAATCCACAGATGTGGAACCCACAGATATGGAGGGCTGACTGTACTTTGTACCAACTAAAGCATTTGCTTTATAGCAGGATTATTAAAAGAAATATCTATTTTTTAAACAAGTAACCTTAATGTATATTATGAGAAAAGTCATAACCAAGTTGGAACTTCTGATGTTGGGAATAAAGTTGTGAGAAAAAGAAAAAACCCACCTTGAATTGTATTCCGTGATGGAAGAATCTTGTCTGGCATATTTCAAGTCCAAGGCAATTTGATTATAAAATACCATTTTAGTTTTGTTTTTGTTTAGGTCGGAGACCTCTATCTGATGTTAGATGCAGCTTCCATAAGCATACCATAATGCATTTTTTGCCAAAAAATGTTGCTGCCTTATTTAGTTTAGTAATTAAGTGTTTAATCAATGAGAAGTAATCTAATTAGGCTGTTAAGATGTTTGTTAACTACACCCATAATTTCTGGACAAGCTCTTTTAGCTACTGATTACAGATGTGAATTATTTTTTGAGAAATTAATGTGTAGCTTTTTGAAAAGCAAATAGCCTTGGCAAACACCATGTTATCTCAAGTGCAGTTTGGCTTTTCATTGTGTTGAGATTTCTACTTGCACGCTCTCATCTATCATTTTTTTAATTTTTATTTTATTTTTTTGGAGAGTTATCATTAGTTTTTTTTTAAATTATTTTTTTAATTTATCGGGGTGACAATTGTTAGTAAAATTACATAGATTTCAGGTGTACAATTCTGTATCACATCATCTATAAATTACATTGTGTGTTCACCACCCAGAGTCAGTTCTCCTTCCATCACCATATATTTGATCCCCCTTACCCTCATCTCCCACCCCCCAACCCCCTTACCCTCTGGTAACCACTAAATTACGTTCCCCAGATTAATTTTCAAACCCCGTGGCCATCTTGTGGTTACTGATTGTTTTATAATCCCCTCACCTTCCCCCTTACCCCCACCCCCTCCCATCTAGCAACCCTCAGTTTTTCCTCTTTGTCTCCAAAACTGTTTCTGATTAGTTCATTCACTTATTCTTTTCTTTAGATTCCGCATATAAGTGAGATCATATGGTACTTATCTTTCTCTGTCTCATCTATCATTTTTGATTGTTCTAAGAAAGCATGCATAGACTCTTCTTCCTATGCGTTTTCCTAATTTACAAAATAGAAAAAAAAACATAAGGTGGAACCACAAATTAAGGTTAATTGTGTTACATCTTCCTGTTAAATACTTTTCTAAGTGTACAGCTATAAATTTTTCATGTGTGTTTTAGCTTTTCTATATCAGAGTATGATTAAATATTTTGCAGATTATGAGTAGAAAGTTTTAATAGATGAGTTAAAAAATAATTGCCATTGTGCATTGTTTAACTTTCTTTAAAGCCAACTGGGCAAGTTTGATTTTTACACAGCTCCGTCTCTGATACTGGAATGAATCAGCTCAACTGAGCTCTGAACTGGTTTAATGAAGTCAGATAATATTAATATTCTAAAGAGAATTAACATCTGAAATATAGGTGTATAATTATGGCATCAGTAGGAATGCATAATGATTCAATCATTTATTCTATATTCTTTTAGAGTTATTTTTTTTCCAGTATCATTTGGATTGCATATGCATGGAATTTTTCTCACATGACTTCCCTTTCCCCTTTTCCACAGTGCTCTGGAATCCTGGGAAACTTATGATTAGATGAGAGACCAAAATGCTATTCTCCAGATCATATTTGTTTCTATTTTGTTTAATTTCACTTGGTATGTTTTGTTAAAAGGTCACTCTTAAAATGGGCGAGGATGTAAGACACCTTGTGTGGACTGCTTTCTCTTGGGTATTGCTGAATCCCCGGATGTTTTTGGCTTGCAAGTAACTTAGTACCCAACTAAAAGTGGCTTAAACAAATGCTTCTCCACTCTGTATGTAGTGAAGGACCCGTTTTTTTGTTTACTTTAAATCCATCGCGGAGTTATATTTTATAAAACAACACATTAAAATGTGGAAATACAAAATTGCTGAGAAGTTTCTGAATGCTTGCTCTCAATTTCTGTACTTACCTCGTTGTGGACTGGTAATCCGCTTTGCAGACTGGCAGCAGGACACGGACCACCCTTTGAGAAGCATGGGCTTCAACAGCACAGACATTTATTATTTCACTTAACGAGAAGTCTGGAGTCGGTGTTTCCAGGCTAGGTTCTGCAGCTCAGCAATTTGCTTGTCTTTCCATTGTGGCCACAGCACCTACAGGTATCCCCCTTTGTATGAGTACATCTGAAACAGGAAGGGAGGAGAAGGAGAAAAAAGGGACTTCTCCTCTGCTCTTCTTTATTATTAGGGAATGAAACTTTTCCCAGTAACTCCTCTGCCACCTCTAGAAACTTCCCTTTACATTTCATTTGCCAGAACTGAGTCTCATGGCCACAGCTACATCAATTACTGGCAGAGAGGAGCAGTGGATGCCATAGTGGCTTAGGCCTATCTTGGTTTCTACCCAGGTGCTGTATGTCTGGGGTCACCAGAAGGAAATGGGGGTTCTGTGAGTGAAGAGAAGGAGCAATGTCTGGGTATGTTACCAGCAGTGTCTGCCCCACTGAGAACAGAGGTCCGTTTGGGAGTCTCAGGCACCGAATTAATAACATATCTTGTGTTATAGTTAAGAAAGACATAGGAAGGTGGTGAGAGGAAAATAACAATAAATGCCATTGAGACCCATTGTGCTTGATACTGAACTGTGGGCCCCTCTTGGTGAGTCTGCAACTTGCTATTGGGCATTGCTGCTGTGTAATACTTGCCTACTGGTTAGAGTGTATTTGATTTGAACCATGATTCAATAAGCAGCCAGACTTCAAAAAATAAAAAATATATTCTTGTTTGTTGATATAACCTTTATTATATAATATATATTTTTTCTATTTTCAAATGTATGTTTCACTTTTAGAAACTGCACAGTATATATTTTAAAGAGTGATTTATTCTGTTATTTTTTTCTGATTACTTTTGCAGCTATCTTAGAAAAGTGAAATGATTTGGCATGTTAAGACATGCTCTGTCTATCTTTAGGGTACTTGTCATGGTAACTTTTTGAGCAATTAGGCCTTGTAGTTTATGTTATTGCTTGCATTTAACACTCAATTCTTACTTTTAGATAGGACGAAAATAGGAATTAAAAACATGTACCTGCTACATGCAGTTGCTCATAATAGCAAGAATCATTTTAGTTCCTTCTATATTCATATCCCAGCTGACAACACAGACAAGCTTTGCTTTGCTGGGATGAGTCTGGAATTAATAGTTTTGATTACACACATGCATTTATAAATTCGTCCCCAGTTAACAGTTGTTTAATGAATGTGTATTTTTGCTTTATGGTTTTAAAATAAACAGCACCTCTATTTGAGTCCCTAACAGTGCTTTTATTAAATCTGAGCTATTTAGATGAGTGATCCCTGTTTGCAGATACGAATTTGGACTTGCGGGTTTCCTCAGAGGTGTGCAGGTTGAAGGGAAGCCCATGAGCCTGAGCGCCAGGGGTCTTTTGTTCTCCTCTGACTCTTACTGACTGCACGTGTGGTATGAAGAAGGCACAGTTGCTTTATCTGCTCTATTATTCTGTCTCATTGGTTTGTTGTGTGGAATGAATTAAATTATAAATACTGGGAAAGATTTCACAAATGTAGTTGACATATATTATTTTCATTAATAGTAAGTTTTATGGAGTAATTTGATAGTAAAAAGTACCCAAAGCACCAGAAGTATGGCTAACGTAACACCATCAGATTAGTTTAAATTTTGCTAATTCAAAAGCAACATTGTTTTATCAGTTTATTTCATTTTGAAATAGGCACAATCTGATATTCTGGAGTTCTTGATGATCTGAGAATTTGAGCATCAACCTATAGAATAGTAGGAGTGCTTCTAAATTCAGTTTTTATTTTGAAACAGTTTGAACTATCTTGATTGTTCCACCCAACTTAATATCTTAAAAGTAAGCCCAGGAGTGACTTCAGCCAAATGATGGAGCACGTAGCTTCAAACACGCATCCCTCCACAGAATCATTGAAAAATAAGCAGAAACTACTAGAACTGTCTTTGTTACAACTCTGGAAACCAGTAAAAGGGTTACAGCCACCAAGCAAACATTTTGAGCACCACAAATAAAACCTTGTCTGCTTTAGCTATCACCTTTCTACCAATCAACCTCCTCCATTTACCCCAGCCCTCAGCAACCACTAATCTGCTTTCTGTCTCTACCGTGTTTCCCCGAAAATAAGACCTAGCCGGACCATCAGCGCTAATGCGTCTTTTGGAGCAAAAAATTAATGAGACCTGGTCTTATATTCTAGTATATAAGACCTAGCTGGGTCTTATATTAATTTTTGCTCCAAAAGACGCATTAGCGCTGATGGTCCGGCTAGGTCTTATTTTCGGGGAAATGGTCGATTTCCCTCTTCTGGACATTTCATAGAAATGGAATCTCATGCTATGGGTCTTTTGTGACTGGTTTCTTTTACTCATTATACTGTTCACAAGGGTCATCCATGTTGTAATGTACACTGATGCTTGCTTCCTTTTTGTGACCAAATATTCCATCGGATGGATATACTACATTTTGTTCATTCATCAGTTGATGGGAATTTCTGTTTCCACATAATAGAGCACTAAACTGCATGAAGCAAAACTGACAGAAAGAAAGGGAGAAATAGACAATTAGACGATAATAGTTGATAACTTCAAAACCTCATTTTTAATATGTATAGAACAACTAGACAGAGGATTAAACAGGAAAATGGAAAACTTGAACAACGCTGTAAACCAACTGGAGCTAACAGACATCTATAGAATACTTCATCTAACAACATTATGTGAATATACATTATTCTCAAGTGCACATGGGACATTTCCAGGATGGACCATAATGCTAGGTGGTCAAGCCCAGTACATTTAAAAGGACAGAAATAATGCAAATTATGTTCTCCTACCATATGGAATGATATCAGAAATGAATAGCAGGAAGAAACTTGGGAAATTTAACCAAAATGTGGAAATTAACAGCACATTTCTAAATAACCAGTGGGTCAAAAGAAATCAAAAGGGAAATCAGAAAATGCTTTGAGATGAATGAAAATGGAAGATGCAACATATCAAAATGTATGGGATATATCTTTGTAGTACTTACAGGGAAATTTATAGCTGTAAATGCCTATACTAAGAAAGAAGAAAACTGTGGAAACAGAAGAGCAAATTAAACCTAAAGCAAACAGAGAGAAGGAGATGATAAAGATTGGAGGTGAAATTAATGAAATAGAAAATAAGAAAAACAATAGAGGAAATCAATGAAACCAAAAACTAGTTTTTGAAAATACCAAAATTGATAAACATTTATCTAAAGAACAATTAAAGAAAAATTAAAGAATTAATACAAATTTTTACAAACTTAAAAAAACCCAAAACACATTACCTGGATACCAAATCCAAACAAAGACAATCAGAAAAACTACACACCAATCAATATCTCTTTTGGTTATGGATATAAAAATCCTCAACTAAATACTGGTAACATATAAAAAGAAGTATACACCATAACGAAGTTGGATAATATCAGGAGTGTGATACTGATTTAACATCTGAAATTAATTAATGTAATATATTAGTAGAATAAAAACAAAATCACATGATCATTTCAATATACTGGGAAAAAGCATTTGATAAAATCCAGCACCCTTTCATGATAAAAATGCTCAACAAACTAGGAACAGAAGGAAACTTCCTCAACCCGATAAGAGGCATGTAGGAATAACTTTTTATTGTGTTATTTTACTGGTTACTTTTATCTTTATCTTATGACAGTCTGCCTTAAAAGTGATATTATATTACTTCATGTATGGCAGAAAGGCCTTCTGTTTTAAAAATCTCTTGAACTTTGTTGTGGTTGTTATGTACTTCTCCGTGTGTTATAAAATCTGTACTACATTGTTACTATTTTTGCTTTAAAAAAGTCTTACTTACATAATCATTATTTCCATGCTCTTTCTTTGTATAGGTCTGTATTTTCATTTGATATCATTTGATATCACTTTCCTATAAATGCTCATTAACATTTGTGTGTGTGTGTATGTGTGTGTGGTGCAGGTCTGCTGGTGTGGGGTATTTTATTGTTGCTTTAATTTGTATTTTAATGACATGATGAGTTTGCATATTTTGGATAACAGACCTTTATCCGATAATGTCTTTCGTACATATTTTTTACCTAGTCTGTGTCTTACTTTCTTGATATTTTCACTTTTTATTATGGGAAAATGCAAACAAAATTAGAATAGTATTATAAATCACCCTTGTGTTCAATTCTGTTTAATTTATACCCCTTCAATCATTTTGCAACAAATCCTAGCCATCGTATCATTTCATCGAAAAGTAATTTAGAATGTATTTTAGAACTCTGGACAGTTTTTTTTTCTCTAGATAAAACACTAACACCACTATCATACAGAATAATTATCTTAATATAATGCCTTCAGATAGTGCCTTAAGTAACGCCTTAATATCACCAAAGATATCTGATGCTGTTACATAGAAATACCCTGGGGTTTTGTATATTGACTTTATGTCAGACAACTTTGTTCAATTCACTTATTAATTCTAATTTATAGGGACTGTGGTTTTTCTGGTTACATAATCATCTATTCTGAATTACTTTAATTTCTGTATTTTAAATTCTTGTACCTTTTCCTTCTCTTTTTTTTACTGCACTGACTGAGCTCCCTTGTGTATCATTGAATAGATGTATAAATGTGATAACAGCTATACTTGCATCTTTTTGAAACAGAAAGTTTTCAGCTTTTCACCATTACGTTTGATGTTGGTTTTATTAAAATAAAATTTTTTTCAGTACTATTATTCTGGTTAAGTTCTCTTCTGTTCTTAAATGAATTTTTAAAAATAATGGGTGCATGTGAATTTTTATTCAGTTCTTTTTTTCCATCTGTTGGGATGCTCGTTTCTTCTTTTCCTTTATTTTGTTAATATGGTACATTACATTGATGTTTGAGTGTTAAACCAACATTAGATTTTCAGAATAAACCCACTTGATCGTGCTGTCGTATTCTTTTATTGTTCACTTTGGTTTGCTGAATTTTGTTTACATTCTATGGATCTGTGTTCATGAATGAGGCTGGTCTGTAATTTTTTTTTTTCCTTGTAATGCCCTTGTTGAGTTTGGCATTAAGGTTATGCTAGCCTCATCAAAAGAATTGACAAGTGTTTCTTCTCTTTCCATTCTCAGCTGTGTGCTTTTATGATTGACTTATTTCTTAACTCTGTAGATTGCCAGTAAAGCCATCTGAACCTGACATTTTCTTTATTGGAAGCTTTAAATTATGGACTTATTTTCTTCATAGTTATAGGATTGGTTAGATTTTTCTGTTCCCAGATTTGGTAAGTTTTTTTCTTAGCATTTTATTGACTTTTTAAATTTATTGCCATAAAATTGTTCATAATATATCCTCTTTTAAAATTTAGGTATGACTTACATATATACTTCAGGTGTATGATGATAAGTTTACAACTTGATGAATTTTCACAAATCTACATTTATATGTATACCTATGTCTGCATACCATGGAAATTTAAAAATCAGCCTGTCATGTGCAATTGAAAAGAAGCTGGGGTTTTGATTGAAATTCTGTTGAATCTATACATCAATTTGAGGACAGTTGTCATTTTATCATATTGAGCCTTTCAGCTGTGAGCATAGTGTATATACCGGGGGTGTCAAAAAAATGCAGACAAGTGGACACTGATCAGTGTTGCTCAAGCAGTTTGCTGTCATCAGAAGTGTCTGGACGCTGATGGGAACCACTTTGAGCACCTCTTATAATTGCAGACGTCAAGCCTGACTTGTATTCCTCTTTTGTTATTGGTATATATTGAGTATTATAATTTTAAATCATTTTCCTTTCTGAAAATGTTTATATATATTTTTGGCACCCTCTGTATACTTCCATTTACATAAGACTTTAATTTCTCTCAGCAGTGTTTTATAATTTTCAGTGTAGCCCTGTCCATCTTTTAGATTTATATTTTGGTATTGATTTTTGGGGGGTACTGTGATAAATATTACTGATTTAAATTTCATTATTAAATTGTTTGCTTCAAGTGTAGAAGTAAAATTTTTGTATGTTGACCTGATAGTGAGAGAGTGTGCCAGATTTACTTGCTACTTTTGATATTTCTAGATTCCTTTGCATGTTTTTATGTATCCAGTTAGGTCATTTGTAAATAATGACAGATTTACTTCATTTCTCATCTTTATGGTTCTTATTTTGCTTTTCTTGCTTACTTGTACTAGCTAGGATCTCCAGTACAGTGTTGAGTAGATGTACATCCTTGCCTTTTTGTTGACATCAAGGGAAAAAGCATACAATATTTCGACATTAAGTGTGTGTGTACTGTTAACTTGCAATTGTCATTCTTTTAAATTTAGCTATTCTGATGAAGGTTAGAGAGGTATGTCATTGTGCTACTATTTATTTTTGTGTTGTGCTTTTTCTGAGGTGGCATGAATACTTTCATGATCCAGAAGTATTCATCTGTCCAGTTTAGATGTATATTTGGATTTAAGTTGTATATTATAAATTAATCCTTGAAATAAGCACCACTAAAATGAGATTGATTTAATTTTAACCCTTATGCCTAATAGATACCAGAGATTGTCTTTGCATATTTTAAGTAAAATTTCTTTAATTTTATTCCATAATTTTATCTGTTTTGAAAAGATAATATTCACATGAAAAAAATCCAGACAGTTCCAAATTACTTACAGTGAGAGTAAACCCTTTTACCCCAGTTCACAGTTCCTTTACCCTGTGGCAGGCTTTCACCAGGGGTTTTGGTGATGGGTATACTGTGCTTCTTAACAGTCATACATTTAAACAGTACACATTTCGGAATGTACTATCCATACTGTTCAGCTTCCTGTGATAAAATCTTACAGATTGTTCCATCTCAGCCTATAGAATTATATCATTCTTTTGGGTAGCTTCATATTGTACACAATAGATTCAGTGTACTTTATTTAATTAGTCTGTTTTTGATGGACATTCATGCTTTTTTTTTTAATTTAAACATTTTAAATTTTATTTTATTGGGAAACATTGGGGAACAGTGTGTTTCTCCAGGGCCCATCAGCTCCAAGTCATTGTCCTTCAGTCTAGTTTTGGAAGGTGCAGCCCAGCTCCAAGTCCAGTCGCCGTTTTCAGTCTTTAGTTGCAGGAGGTGCAGTCCTCCATCCCACGTGGGAGTTGAACTGGCACCCTCCTTGAGAGCTCGTGTTCTAACCAGCTGAGCCATCAGGCCGCCCCTCCGGAAGCTCAGCGGCAGCTCGTTGTTTTCAATCTGCTTATGGAGGGTGCAGCTCGCTGGCCCATGTAGGAATTGAACTGGCAACCCCACTTCTCAAGAGCTCGCTCTCTAACCAACTGAGCCATCCAGCTGTCCCTGGACATTCAGGCTTTTGGCAGTCTTGCTTTAATTATTTTATTTAGTTATTTAACTCATTGAAACAGTGCTGCAGTAAGCCTTGTAATACGTGTCTTTCTGTGTATGTGTGAAGATTTTTTTCCCATACTTACTATTAATGTTTTTATTTATAATGTATTTATACTTCGTTCTTAAAAAAATACATAGCAAACTACCTACCTGTTCCGTGCTTCTGAGATTGCAGATTACCATTTAAAATTTGACTTCCTTAGATAGACTTGCAGAAGACATCTCATTTTCGGGAAAAGAATCTTACAAGTGGTGTTTAAGTAGTAGACTTCCTTTTATGTAGAAATTCAGTGTAAAATTTATAATCTCAAATAATGAGCAATATCGAGCGTTTGCAAGTTTAGTTCCTCTTAAATTGATTTAGCTCCCTAAGTAGAGTATACTATTCCTGTAGTTTTTTTCCTTTTTGGAAAAGCTTGTATTTTGTAAAGAATAGATAATTTGCTAGTTATCACTGTTTGTAATAATGAAGGTTATTAACTCATTCAGTGCATACTTGTTAAGGGTCCATTATCTTCCTTCCACGCAGTGTTCCGTGCTCTGGGAATATAGCAGTGAACAGAGTTCTTCAGGGGGTTTTTTTATTGCGGGTACGGGTGGGCCAAGAATAAAGGAATCAATATAATAGTAAATAATAAGTAAATAATAAGTATCTATTGATAAGGTCCTTGTTGATCAGTGCTGGAGAGAAAAATAAAGCATGCAGCAGGCTAGGGGGTGCTGTTGGAAGGTAAGGGGGATGTAGTTTAAAATAGGATGCGCCTCGGGGAAGGATCTACAAGAGACTGGTAATAGCAGTTGCTCCTAATAGGGGAACTGGGTATTTGGCTGACGGGTAGGAATGGGACATATTTTCACTCATACTCTTTATTAGTGCCTTTTCAATTTTCTATCATGCGACACATTTGTTAAAGTAAACTTTACTGAAAAAGGCTAGTGTGGTGGTAGAGGCAGGGGGACCATGGAGCTACCCTAATTTCCACAGATCGTTCTGGTCCTTTTGCTGTGGCCAGGGTCTTTTATTTTCCTACTAACACCACGGTAAAGAAAAGGGCTGCCTGAGAAAGAAGGGCATTTTGAGCGGCAAATGGGTAGGAGATGAAAAGCTGTTATCAAACCTGGTAAAAACCTTTGTAGTTATTTGAAATCATTGATGAGGCTGTGTTTATGTTCCTAACAGGGAAATGAAACCATCGGTGACTAACTTCCCAGTGTGTTTCAGTTAAGCCTTTTAGAGAAACTTCAGTCCTTTGGATAAAAGCAGTGCGGCTGAGTGGAAGGTGTGATGGCCAACACCGTACACTGGGTCGCTCGCTGCGTCTGCGTTGCTGCGTCCGCACCACCACTGCAGGCTGACTGGAGGTTTCTCTTAGAAAAGCCAGAGGGATTCCCGGGTCCTTGGGTTAACTCCTGGAGGGACCTTCTAGCTGGGGCCTCTAAGAAAATTGTAGCTTAATCCTTTACTTAGATCTCTGATTCTATACATCAGACCAATTAACTTGTAACATGGGTATCACTGAAGGTTAATCCTGAGTAGGCTGTTGTTTTGTCCTTGGTAAGTCTAACTTTTTTTGACTTTAGCTTTGATACTTGTAAATTTGGCAAGTATGGTCAGTGCCTCCCAAAGGTAAAGGTAGGATTAATTTGGAATCTGAATATAAAATGTTATAAAGAAACTATAGCAACATTAATAAAAATCATAGAACATAATTTTTTCTGTCTTTGAATGTTAGAATCTTCTAGTCCTTGTTTGGTGCATTCATGTCCATATTTCCAATGGCTGTAATCATGAATTGGATCCCGTTTACTTAACATTTTATAAACATTCTGTGTTTTTTACTTGTCTGGAAGTGGTTTCATAGATGTTTTTAAATATTAATAATTTCAGAGATTATAGCTAGTTGTCTTTAACAGAAAGTTGGAAAATTGGCAAAATATATTAAGCTGCATCGGTAGTAATTTAGGATGCATCTTTACACTTCTCTTAAAGTGTTCATTTTTAAAAGGTTGCGTTGCTCACCAATCTCCAGTTTTAGAGGGTCTTTATTTGGACATAATGAGAATCTTTATACTTAGAAAACAAACCATTCTCATATTATAACCCCCTTATTAATTGGGTAGAGTTGTATCAGAATTAGAATTAGCTGTATAACTGAAAAACCCTGTAATTTAAAATGTAAATATTTAAGCTTTCAAGTTAGATTTCATAACAAGAAACTAAAATATTGGAATAGTTGATTTCTTCTCTGTTTGAGGAATGAAATATTCTGGCAAGTTTTCAGACTAATAGAACAGTTTCCAGAGATTGAATACTATTGTTAATCACTAATGGACCAATCTTCTAGGTACCACAATTGTTTTCTGTGAACTTGGTCATTCAGGCTCTGAGCATCACTTTCTGAATTTTCTAAATTGCCTTCAAAGTTTCTTCTATCTACTATATAAACTTTCTTGCTACCTGGCTTTTACCTACAGCATTTATTCCCTTTAACCAATAGAGGTAAGAGGGAATTGAGAGTAGATAAAATTCACATTAGGTCAGTGGTAGCTGTGGTTCTTGAGGGGGAAGGTTAAAAGATTTAACAATTGATGAGAATTTAAAAGTCATCCACTGATTTTAATATCAATGGCAGTGTACTGTAAAATTATGAAACTAGGTAGAACTGATGAAAAAGTTTTTAAACTTGCAATTTATTCATCAAAAATATGCTTGCTTTTTAAAAATTGTTTTCCATGTATAAATTGGAATCTGTGCTCTTGTCCATTGCAAGTTACTAGCTGCTATTACCAAACAATAGTCCCTTTGTGAGGTGTGAGGTTTTGTTCTGTGGATATTCCCAAAGGGCTATATAAGGAAATTCTAAAATAAAGGGACAGATTATCTTAAAAAAAAAATAAGAAAAAATCCTACTTTGCCTACTTGGAAGGGAATAAACAACTACGGGCTACAGTTTTTGCTTTTCTAGAATGCCAGATTTCAGCTCAGAGCAAATTCTTCAGCAGAGCAATAAACCTTTGAAAATTGCTTTATAATGGAAATGCTGACAGACCATTAACTATAGTGGTGCAAATGCACTGCTCTGATATACATGAGGTTGTCCCAAGTTGCTAAATGCAGTAAACCATGTGGGCAGGGTACATCCGTGGAAGCTTATGTGGGTATATACAGTTTGTCATGTTATGCCACTTAATTATTAAAGGAGAAGCTCAAACATCCCACCTTGGACATGCAGGAGAAGTATCATTTTAGAAGGAAAGAGTGGTGTAGGCTTTGCTGATGCTGATGGCTCATTTTACATTTGCAACACTGGGAAAGGCCCAGGGTAAATTTAACATGATGCATTTAATCACCATTCCAATTACAGTGCCACTGAAGCAGATCAATGTTTTCTTACTACCAATTCATTGGAACTTTTAGGTCATAAAGTATCATTATTAGGCATATTGGAAAGTCTCAGCCCAGTGGAAATGTGGATTCTGGGATTTTTCCAATTGCTTTGAAATAGTAACAGAGGCTGCTTAGATGTACATTGTCCCCATGTAAAATGAAAATTGGAATTTAAAGGGGTTGATACGACAAAATGAGAATCCTATAATGCCCCAGGGAAGAATGAAGCAGAATGTTCACATCTGAAAGTAAAATAAGGAAAATGATGAAAAGGGGTGGTACTTCCATAGCAGCCTGATTAGTGACTGATACATCCCTGCTAATACGTGTTGTGAGGCTCTGTCTTGTCCTTGGCTGTAGTCACGGCATCCAGCGCAGTGCCTGACACATGATGTGTGTGTCAGTAAATGTTTATTGCATTTATTTGCGTTTGTTTATTTGAAACTATTTGAGGCTAGATTGTCAGGCACCAATGTAAATGTTATATAAGTTTACTAATACGTGTGTGTACACAGAGACACACACAAGTCTGACAATTAAGTTCGCGAGCTCATCCTAGAAAAGATACCTCATTAGGATGAGGTATACCTCATCCTAGCTACATACCTCATTGCTGAGTATCACTATGGTCACCTCCGAAGTACTCCCCTTGGGAAGCTACGCACCGATGCCAGCGCCTATTCCACCCTTCAAAGCAATTTTGGAACTCTTTTTTTGGAATGGCCATCAGAGCTGTTGTCGTATTACCCTTGATGTCCTGAATGTCATCCAAATGTCTTCCTTTCAATATTTCCTTTATCTTCAAGGAAAGAAAGAAGTCATTGGGGGCCAGATCAGGTGAGTAGGGAGGGTATTCCAATACAGTTATTTGTTTACTGGCTCAAAACTCCCTCACAGACAGTGCCGTGTGAGCTGGTGCATTGTCGTGATGCAAGAGCCACGAATGGTTGGCGAAAAGTTCAGGTCGTCTAACTTTTTCATGCAGCCTTTTCAGCACTTCCAAATAGTAAACTTGGTTAACTGTTTGTCCAGTTGGTACAAATTCATAATGTACCAACTCTGATATCAAAAAAGGATAGCAACAAATTTGCGGACTTAATTGTGCGACCTCGTATATACACGCATAATATACATAATACACATATGCAGCTAGAATTAATTCATAAAAGATTTCTTAAAGGCATTATAGGTACAATTTGATCTTTTGAGTTAATCTTTGAATTAATGCAAAGATTCAAGTGTATTTTGGGTGAAATCATGTCCTCTGAAATGAAAGTACAGTAAAAAGATCCGACATCATAACTAGATTATAAATAAATCTGATTCTCCTGTACTCTGAAGTCAGTGCTAATGGAACCAGGCTTATCTGTTATGTTTCATTTGACTGAAAAAAAAAATTTTTTTTCCCCACTTGACTGTGGCAATTGCCAAATGATGCTGCCTACCTGGGCTTTTAAGAAAACAAGGATTCTTGGGCATTAGCCCGAGATTTTGATCACTGTGTCTGGGGTGGAGACTGGGGGTCTATATTGTGAAGCTATTTCTTTTCCTGGGATGGTTATATACAGCCAGCCCCCCTGCTCCTCTTCACGGTTCACTTTGAAATGAGTGGTGACAATTACCTTGTACCTTTTGCTTACTCCGGAAGTGGTAACTAGCACGGTAATCAATGTCTTGGTCTTGGTGGAGGGGAGAGAGATGTGAAGCATGTCACACTGAAGATCTGTTAGGACTAGTGTTGACTTTCTGTCCATATACTGGGGGTGCCCCCAAAATGTATACACAGGACTTGTATTCATCTTTTGTTATTGGTCTATGTTGGGTATTACAATTTTAATACAGATTTTTCCTTTCTTAAAATGTGTATATATATTTTTTGGTACCCTCTGTATTTCACCAGAAAGCTATCAGGACAGTTTGGGGAAGGGTATGATTTTCTTTTTCTTTCTGAATATGCATAGAGTTGTATTACTGGAAGGTGTCTTAGAAATCATTTAGTTTATTCCTTTCCTTTTATATTTGAGGTAATCTTATAAATGTTAGGGTTGGATTTCACCTCTACCTCTTAATAGTTGTTGCCTCATTTCTCTGAGACTTGGTTTCTTATACATAGAATGGGGACAATAACACCTACCTACCTACCTACCTTACAGTTTTTTGGGGATTAAAATGCACAGAAAATGCCTAGCATATATCTTACATGTAGTAAGTACTCAATAAATGTTAGATTTTATGGCATACCTATTATATGATCTATGGTATACATAAAAGCCAAAAGAAGTAGAAAAATTATAATAATTAAATTCAAGTTAAATACGCTGTATACCCAAAAGCAGAGTTTTTTAAGTGTGGTAAAATACACACAAAATTCACTATGTCAACCATTTTAAAGTGTATAATTCAGTGACATTTAGTACTTTCACAGTGTGCAACCATTACCATTACCGTGTTTCCCCGAAAATAAGACCTAGCCGGACCATCAGCTCTAATGCGTCTTTTGGAGCAAAAATGAACATAAGACCCAATCTTTTTTTTTACTTTTTAAGCTAATATAATTAATATAAGACCCGGTCTTGTATTAATTTTTGCTCCAAAAGACGCATTAGACCTGATGGTCCGGCTGGGTCTTATTTTCGGGGCAACACGGTATCTAGTTACAGAAAACTTCCATCACCCCAAAAGGAAACCGGAAGCCATTAAGCAGCCACTCTCCCCTCTCCCCAGTCCTGAGCAACTGCTAATCCATTTTCTCTCTGGATTTGCCTATTTTGTATACGTCATATGAATGGAATCACAGCTTGTGGCCTTTTGTGACTAGCTTCTTTCACTTTGTATGTCTTTAAGGTTCATCTGTGTTCTAGCGCGGATCAGTACTTCATTCCTTTTTATGGCTCAATAATAATCCATTGTATGGATATACGCCAGAGTTTGTTACCCATTTCTCGGTTGATGAACATTTGAGTTCTTTCTACCTTTTGGTGACTGTGAAAAGCACTGCCATAAACATGCGTGTACAAGTTTTTGTTTGAACACTTATTTTCCGTTTTTTCAGGGTATATATCTAAGTAGAATTTCTGGTTCATATAGTAATTCTATATTTCAGTTATTGGGGAGCCACCAAACTGTTTTCCACGGCTGCACCATCTAACATCCCACCAGCAATGTCTGAGGGTTCCAGTTTCTCCTCATTCTGACCAACACTTAAAAAAAATATGGTAGTCATCTTATTGGTGTGAAGTGTAGCTCATTATGGTTTTGATTTGCATATTGCTGATCACTAATGACATTAGGCATCTTTTCAATGTGCTTGTTGGCCATTTGTATACCTTTAGAGAAATGTCTGTTCAAGTCCTTTGTGCCCTTTAAAATTTGGGTTGTTTGTCTTTTGTTGTTGAAGGCAGAGTCTTTTGATTATAAATTTAATTTATGTTATCTTTTTGGGGTCTTACTTGGGAATATAAAAATGTATTTGAGAATATAACATAAGGGATTGGCATTCTTTACTTTTTTTAAAATTTTTTAAATAACATCTTATTGAAAATTCTATTTTTTGTAGAAATGTAACTCCCATTTTTTATAAGCTTAACCTGATTTCTTACTCCCTGCTTCCAGTCTACACTAACAGATACCCAAATTTATTCCTTTCCAAATTATCAGTTTTACATTGATTTTTTTTCAAATCACAGAATATTCCTTTCCCAACTTTTTGTTAAACAACTTTATTGAGGTATAATTTACATACCATAACATTCAACCATTATAACTGTATAGTTCTATGATTTTTAGTAAATTTATACCACCATTATTACAATCCAGTTTTAGAACATTTTAATCACCCTGAAAAGTTTCCTTAGGACTACTGGTGGTAAATTTCTGTGCCCACCTCCAGGCAACCAGTGGTCTGCTTTCGGTTTCTATAGATTTGCCTTTTCTTGATATTTCACATAAATGGAATCATAATATGTAGAAAGAAGACTGGCATCTTTTACTGAGATGAATGTTTTTGAGGTTCATCCATGTTGTAACATACATTCGTAGTGTGTTCCTTTTTATTGCTGAATAGTAAGCCTATTCAGTGGGTAGTATCACATACTATTTATTCAACAGTTGATGGGCATTTGGATTGTTTCTAGTTTTTGGCTATTATGAATAATGAATATTCATGTCCAAATCTTTGTGTGGACATCCGCCCTTATCTTTTTATTTTGAAGAATTTCAGCACCACAGAAAGGTTAAGATAAGTTGTATAATGAATGTCCATATACTCTTCACCTAGATTCACTTCACTGATTGTTAACATTTGCTATCCATGCTTTACCTCTTCCTATAAATATACCTTTTTAGAACCATTTGTAGATGTGACAGTTTTACTTAAGTATTTCAGCATGTATCTCCTTTGTTCTTAGGAGATACATGCTGAAATACTTAAAAAGTAAAACTGTCATATCTACGTTCTCATACATAACTATATCATTATCAGACTTTAAAAAATTAACAATAGGGGTGGCCGGATTCCAAAAATGATTTATAGATTACATTTGATTATTTCATAGTCTCTTAATCTAGAAGATAAAAAGTTCTAGAAGAATTCTGCTTCTTTTTGCTTATCCCACATTTTAGATTTGTCTTATTGCTTTCTCATGATTTAAGTTAAACATTTTTGGCTAGGATACTTAATAGGCGAGGTTGTGTACTTTTTTATCCACCAGTGATTAAGTGAAAAAGTGAGTTAAAGTATGTAATCATAAAAATACCATGAATACTTTAAAAACATAAGTGTACATTGCATCAGGATGAACATAATGTCAGATTGTCTCCTCAATGTGTAGCTAAATTTGAGTACTTGGTTAAGGTATTGGCTGCTAGATTCTAAAGGTATGACTTTTTGTATTTAGTAAGTAATTTGTAGGATGACAGTTTGAGACTATTATGATATCTTGTTCTTCAATAACCTTTTGCCCAAAGGTTTCAGCGTCCATTGCTTGAAGTGATGGGGTGAGGTACATACAGTGCTTTTTAAAATAACCTTATTGTGTAGTTGAAAAGGCATTTTGCAATTGTCTTCCTTAGGTTGCTATGTTGGATGAGCATATCCCAGATGTCGCCTTGACTTGTTATACTGTAGTTTGTACTTAAAATTTCAGAGAGGAGTTTATTGTGGTTGTATGTAAAGTGTGGAGATGGATTTTATGTTTTAGAAGTTGCTTTTGATATTTGATTGCAGTTTTTAGCACTCAACTAAACAAGATAGTAGAGAAATTAAGGGGGTCCAGTAAGAGTAAAGACTGTCTTTATAGTAAATAAATGTATATATCAACTATTTCACCCAAAAAACCAGATTTAATTGTTTCTGAATGTTAAGAATTTCGTTTATAGTTCACTTCTTTTTCTCCGCATTTTTAGAAAAGATTTTTGGTACAGTTGCTTGTTTTGTCCCCTGTGCATTCCTGAAATTGCTTTTATTGTGATGCTGATTAATCATGGGTGGAATCTCAGAATGTTACGTTTAAGCCTGTAAGGACTTTTCCTGGGAAAAGAGAATATGGTATGTCAGTAATATCAGTAGTTAATGTGAAGCCATTTACTCTAGCACCGTGGCTGTGATTCGCTTGCCCAACATGGGAAATATATACCAAAAGTCTCTTATTCTAATGAGACTGACTGATAGGTAAATGAAAAAAATGTGTTAACGCATGGCATCCTAAAAAATACCTTAGGTGCTCTAGTTTAATTTAAAATAAATGTATATGATTTCTGGCTTTTGCGGTAGGCTTGAGACCTTTTCGTCGCATATCGGTCAACTGATTTGAGAGCCATACACTTTTTCGTACATAACCCGCACAAATAGTACATCATCCGCAGTAGCTTAGCATAGTGGGACGATGGCCTCTGGGACGTACTGTTTGGGCTGGAGCCGAGCCTCACTCTGCCTCTTACTAGAATGTGAACCTAGGCAAGTTACTTGAAACTCTGTGCCTCAGTTTTCCCATGTATAAAAATGTAGACAACAATAGTAGTGAATTAATAATTGTAAAACTCATGCTAGCTGGTAACTGGCACATCAGTGCCTAAATAAATGTTTGTTAATTAACATCCAGTTTTGGTCTCATTAAGTGGAGTGAGAATCTATTGATATATGAAACATCTGAGGGTACTCTTTAGATTTTTATTCTTTGTTCCTCAATCTAAGTTCTCTTGTATAATCTGACAGTATTTTTTTTAATAGCAACATATCTTTTAATCTATTCAAAGTATTCAGCATAGATTTCATAGAAATAATGCTTTCTTTTTGCACTTACTGGTTTAGGGAACAAAAAACTGTGATCACAAGAAGTAAAATAGGCATATTTATAGGTCATAGGCAGATTGGGAAACAAAAAACTGGTTCTTCACAACCATTCAGCTCAACTGCTGGGAGTGCAGATAAGCCTGTGTATTGGAAAGCAGGTCTGCTGGCTGGGAGAGCATTTGGAAGCTGTGGGCGTGTTCTGCCTTGGGAGGGTGTGTATGTTCTTTGAAGAAGCTGCAGCTGCAGCCTCACCATGTTAAGGCACCTACTTGTAAGTTATTTGTTATGGGTCTGTTTTCTGCCAGGTTCCAGCTTTTCATCTTGTTTTTCTTGTGATGGTTTAGGTAGCATATCTTTGGCTAGGATACTTAATAGGCGAGGTTGTGTACTTTTTTATCCACCAGTGATTAAGTGAAAAAGTGAGTTAAAGTATGTAATCATAAAAATACCATGAATACTTTAAAAATATAAGCGTACATTGCATCAGGATGAACATAATGTCAGATTGTTCAAGTTCTGTGTCAAGTTCTGTGACAGAAGGTAGACTAACCGGTGATTAGCAAGCTCTTAGAACAACTAGCCATGGCAAGGCCCGGTCCTCAGCACTGCAGGGCAGGGTGGGTGGTCATGCACTCGAAGCTGAATTGGATCAGACGGGTCCCGAATCTTTCAGGATTTCCACCAGGCTCTTCGATGGTGGCACACAGAATATGCTTAAGTTTTTCAGTGACATCAAGTTGGGTGGGAAAGGTGGCTCAAAAGACAACTATTAAAATTGGATTAAAATTGAGACTATCTGGTATTAGGCTGGTACAAAAATAATTGCAGTTTAAAACGTCAAAAATAATTGCAAAAACTGGAACTGCTTTTGCACCAACCTAATCGTTTGGAAAAGTTGGTGAACATACCTATGTGGTACGGAATTCAGCAGGACTGAGGCAGGATCATTCTCTTAAGGAAAGTAAACAGTGGTGGAAATTCAGTATGGGAGTAGGTCTGGGTTTGTACCAATGTTAGGACCACGAATCCCAAGGTGGTAAGAAAACCAGTAAAAGAAGAGTCAGTGATGCCTGTACATTTAAAACCATTGATAACAAGTCATACAATTGGAACGGAGCTTAAAGAAATCACAGGGCCATCTCTTCACCATAGTTACTACTAGACCATCAGAGGGTAAGCATGCATTGAAGACCCCAGAAAAATTTTCCAGAGTGAGAAAACTGAAAAATTAGGAAACAGTCCTCATGAGAAGGTTTTAATAGATATTTAGCCTACGAATAACGAAGGAGAGTTTAGTAGTTCTCTCACTAGATTACATATGATTTTATTATTGTGTGATCATAGAATGTTATAGAATGTCAGAGGTCACTGGTCTAAGTAACCCACTTAATTTTATTGTGTAAGACAACCCAAACCTGAGCACACGTTGACCGTGGCCCTTTCCTCCCAGGTCACTGCTCTTCCCACTGCCCTGTAGAGCAGCCTGTGTTGTTACACAGAAGACAAGATTATATAGGCATTTACAACAGTGGGAAGGTTAGACAGTAAGACATTAGAAATTCATGATTTTGTGGGTTGGGAGGCAATGAATATGATACACAGAGAAACAGTGGAATCTCTGGTGATTATAGAATAGATATACTTTAGATTAAGTTTTATTGACGGGGAGACAGAAAAGAAGTACTCTTGACTTTCCTTCTTTTTGTCTTTTTCTGCTGGGCAGTTATAACTGCTAACATTGATTACATGGAGAATTTTCTTTTGTAGTCTTTAGTCAATCTTGTATTTTGTGGTGAAAGACTAAAATAATCAGGAATGGAAATCTTGAACTTTGAACTTATTTCCTTTTCAATGAGCATTGGACTGGAAATGAGAGCACTTTCTCTTCCGCTACCACCTGCAGCCATTTCTCAACTAGATTCAAGGTAGGTGTAATCTCAAGCCTTTTGCTTACCCCGGGGAGAATATCCTAGTAGGCAGATATATAAAATGTTTAGAATTTAAAAAAAAAGAAAGGTGCTATTGAAGTAAATGACATTTTTAGTGTCAGTGACAACCTGCACATTTAAAATTTTCTTTTGTTTATATATTGCTAGATTTTGTTTTCTCCTCCTTATTTAGTAAATGTTCTGTTGGTGCTTGCATCTCACCTGAATGTTATGAACTGAAATGTTGCTTCTTGTAGATAGATGTCTTTTTACTTGGATGTTTTCCAGCTGCTAGAATTGACGAGTGCTTTTCTTTTTCAGCCATACAGCTGCTTGCCTGTTTAACCCTGTAGTTTGAACCCTTGTAACTCTATCATCTTCTAGATTTATGTCTCATTTTCTGACAAAGGAAGATATAATAATAATGCTTTAGGTTTGCTTTTCATTAAAATTATCCTGTGTTCAATCTAATTTTTCATAAATAAGGGGAAATGAGTTCCTCTGCTTGCAAACCGAAATTATCTTCATAATTATAGATAAAATGCACACTTGAGCAGGATGATGCAGAAATATTTGCACTTGGGTAGGACAGATGCTTATGTGCTTCTTCAATAGTTTTATGTAATGCTGGTTGCAAAGATGACAGAATATGCAAAGCTCAGTATTTTGCCTCAGAGATGTTCTTTAGTTATTAACCCGTTACAGAAGTTTCATAGCTATTTAATTCTGCTGACCACTATTCAGGAAAAACACGCTGATTTCCATAAACGTTGTGTCTCCTGCCCCCCAGCCATTTGTGGCAGCAGCATGGCTAGCCAGGGGAGAAAGAAGGGCAGGGAGTACTTTATTGTTACCACTCTCGAATTTCTTGTTCTAAGTTTAATTCACAAATTTTTGCTCCCTAACGAGTGGTTGAGAAATTTTTTGTGTATTGTTTTTATAGCAATATGAAGAATTCCATTTGTAACGGACCAGTGATAGTACCTTAGGTAGAGCAGAATTCAAAAAATGTATGTTCTGTACCAATAATACTTTATTGAGCTATGATTTACATATAGTAAAATGCATACTCTTAAGTGTATAACATAATGAATTTTAACAATTGCATACACCTATGTAATCATCACCCAGATAAAGATATAGAACACTTCAGAAAGTGCTGTCCACTGATGAAGAATTCCAAAAAACTATTTTTATAAAACGGATGGGAATAGTTTAAGTGAGAAATTTAATAATCAACTGTATACACTTTCTTCAGGTAACTGGACAGAAGTGAAGTCAGTCTTTTCTCCTGCTATTTTCTCTACTACAAAGGTGAATTTTGCTGAGCATTAGTTTTATTCTAATACAGTGTTTGAATTTCCTAAAATATCATACATATTTGCAAATGAGGAAACCCAGATACAAGGCAATCCTCCATTTTCTCAATAAGAAAAAAAGTGTTTTGATGAACTTGAATATAGAAACTTTCAGGGGTGTAGATGAAATAGTTAAATATCTAATTTAAATATTAATTGTACATACCTGTTTTAAAAATCTGTTCTTTAACTTTATTTTGAGGTTATTTTAGATTTACATGGAGTTTTAAAAAATAATAGAGCGATCTCATATATTCTTCAGTCACTTACCCCAATGGTAACTGCACGTGCGTATTTTAATTTGCCTACCTCCCAACGCCCCCCATGGACAACCATCAACTTACTCTCTTGTTTATTCATTTTGTTTTGTTTAGATTCCACATATTAGTGAAATCGTATGGGATTTGTCTTTATCTGACTGATTTCACTTAATATGATACCCTCTAGGTCCATCCATGTCTCAAATGCCAATCAATGTTTTATCTTTTTTACAACCGAGCAGTATTCCATTGTACATATATACCACATCTTACCCATTCATCCATCTATGGACACTTAGGTTGTTTCCATATCTTGGCTTTTGTAAGTAATGCTGCAACAAATATAGGGGTGTATATATCTGTGGATACATACCCCAAAGTGGAATTGCTGAGATGTATGGTAGTCCTAGATTTAATTTTTTGAGGAATCTCCATACTGTTTTCCGTAGTGGCTATACCAATTTACGTTTCCACAAACAGTGTCCGAGGGTTCCCTTTTCTCCACATCCTCACCAGCGCTTGTTATTTGTTTATTTTTTTGATGATGGCCATTCTGGTCAGTGTGAGGCAGTAATACCTCACTGTGGTTTTGATTTGCATTTCCCTGATGATTAGTGATGTGGAGCATCTTTTCATATGTCTGTTGTCCATTTGTATGTCCTCTTTGAGGGGAGAAATGTCTATTCAGGTCCTGTGCCCATTTTTAAATTGGATTTTTTTTTTTTTTTGGTGTTAAGTGTATGTATTTTGGATACATATTATCCCCTTATTGGATGTGTCACTTGCGAATATCTTCTCTGATTCAGTAGGTTGTCCTTTCATTTTGTTGATGGTGTCCTTTGCTGTGCAAACCCTTTTTAGTTTCATGTAATTCGTCTGGATATTTTTTGTTGCCCTTGTCTGAGGAAACATAGCCAAGAAGATTTTGCTAAGAATCATGTCAAAGCGTTTACATGTCAAAAGAGTTTACTGCCCGTGTTTTCTTCTAGGACTTTTATGGTTTCAAGTCTTACATTTAAGTCTTTAATCCACTTGGAGGTGTTTTTTTTTTTTTTTTTTTTTTTTTTTTGGTATATGCTGTAAGAAAGTGGTCCAATTGCATTTTTTCTCATGTAGCTGTCCAGTTTTCCCAATACCCATTACGAAGAGATTGTCTTTACCCCACTGTGTATATATATATCCTTGCCTCCTTGGTTATAGGTTAATTGACCATATAAGCTAGGATTTATTTCTGGGCTCTGTGTTCTATTCCATTGATCTATATATCTGGTTTTTGCCTATACCATACTGTTTTGTTTATTATAACTTTGTAGTATAGTTTGAAATCTGGGTATAAATTTTAATGAAATAGATTTATTCAAACTCTCCGATTTTCACAGATATCAGTGTCTTTAATGTTTGCTAAAACCATGTTTAAAGTTATTGACCACAGTTTTTCAGTTATTCACTTCCTTACAAGTTGTTTGAGATAGATCACTTTAAAAATCTGTAAATGTTATTTATCCTCACTAGAAATTTTATTCGAAGACACGAGAATCCGTTTATGTTATATTAGGAGAGTTGCCATCATTTTAATGCTATTTGTGATCTTCCTAAAAGTCCAAGGCTTTTATTGCATTGATTTCTACATGATCTTCAAAGGCTCTTTTTCAGTGGCAGTTGCCTCTTGTAATTGTGAGATCACACTCCAGAAATAAGTATGAAATCTGCATTTAAAACTATATTTTAGTCCCTTTTAAAATTGGTTTGGTGTCAAAACCTTGACAAAGCCTCCAGCGCTTGTGTTGTCTGATGTCTTCCAGGCTTTAGTGTTTTTGCCCGGTGAGGAGAACTTGACTGTGTCTCCCCTTTCACAGACTCTGATTGGATCCCACTGATGCAGTCTTCCCTTTGAAATCCCACCTGCCGTTCTCCTGGGCATGAAGACATACCTGGATTTTTTACTTCGGGGTTTTTGGGCAGGCTTGCCTCCTCCCCTTCCCTCCCCCCCCCCCTCCCTTTCTTCCTCCTTCCCTCTGTCCCTCCCCTGTTGGTATTTAGTATAAAATTATTGTGCTTACCTCAAAAGTAAGGATTTAATTGTAAATCAATTCCTTCTTTTTGAAGAATAATTTTGGTGCATATATGGTAAGACAGCTGCAGCCATTGTATATATACATTGTGTCTTAGAGTTAGTGTCATTGAGTTTATCTTATGTGGAAAAATTATTTGGCATTTTTATTTAGTTCACTGTTTTCTTTTCTCCTGCTTTAATTTATATTTTCCTTTTTACTAGTGTATTGATGGCCATGCCTCATCTTGTTTTAATTGTTAGATAGTGCTGGACTAAGCGTTTAGTAATGTGCACAGGGCCACAGATAATTGACTTGTTTTACATCTATATATCTTTTTAGTTCATGGATTTAAAACACAGCAAAACGAGAGAGGCTTATGCTACTATGTCCGTGTTGTCTTTGAATTCGAGTATAAAATGTGAACACACGGCTCATTAGAAATCCCCAATTGTAATTTAATATATTACACTGAAATTAGGTTTTAAAGTAGCACGACCTATATTGCTACATTGTAGAAACTAATCACTTTATCTTTTCCTTTGTAATATTTCCTTAAAAAGAAAACTTTGCAGACATTATCTGAATGATTTAGAGTGATGTGTAACAGCTTGGACAGGCTGGATGCACTGTTGAAAACCTCCTTTGTCATTGCCAGCTAGAATGTCATCTGTTTGAACTGGCCTTTTTCTTGTTTGCCTGGGGTGAGCAAAGAGTGATGATTTAGTAGAGCTGTTTACTGCTTCCTAGCAGTTGTAAGAAGCTAGACTTTCTGGCTCTCCGTATATGAGGCGGCAAGCGGATTGTTAGAAGTCCTTAACCATCTAGTTTTACCTCTAAGGCAAACTGGAGTGATTTTTAGAGAGGAGGAGGTTTTTTCCTTCTCTTTCTTCACTGGCCTCTCCTCCTCCCTCCCTACCAATCTTTCCTCTCCCCTTGTCGTCTCCTCCCCTCCTTCCTCTGGATTATTAAAGGAGATTGAATTAGGAAATTTGGCTAGTTGGTTTTTACTGATTGGTTCTCTTCATTAAGAAGGAAGTCCCTTTGTAATCTAGACTTTTTTTAGCTTTATGATCCATTCCTAACCTAGAGAAATTTGGGACCACAAGACTGGAAGGGCTTGGCTTAGGCATGCATAGTACTGACTGTTGCTTGTCCTTTTGATGCTTCTTTGTTTTTCTTGTGCCTCAGTTTCTTCCTCTGTTGGACAAAAAGAATTGTTGAGGAACACTGATAGTGACAGAATTTTTTATTGGCGCTTTTATATTAAAGTATTGTTGGGAAGACCTGGCCTGGGTGTGTTTTCCTGGGTGATGAGAGATCGTAGTATTGTATTGATGTCAGGAAAATATTACAAATGAAATGTCTCTAGAATTCTCAGAAATTAGGAATGCTATTTTAATTCCCCAAGGTGAATTAGCTGGATGGTTAATTCTTTATTTAAAAATTAATATTCTTCAAAACTGGAAAATTTGTTATTTTGGAAGAAAATATATGATTAAAGCAATCATTTCTCCCATCAAGCAAAGATTTAAAAGTGATTAATACTCAATGTTAGTGAACGGTATTGAAACAAGTGCTTTCATATGCTTTTAATGAGAGTGTAAGTTGGTAGAACTTATCTGGGAAGTAATTTGGCAATATTTGTCAAAATCAAACTTTTTAATCTAGTCATTCTCTCTTCTCAGAATCAGTTTTAAAGAAAGTTATTTAAATATGACCAAAGATTTATGTCTGGAAAATGCTCATTATAGCAATATTTATAGTAGAAAAAAATCTGGGAAAAAGATTGAACATCCAATAGTAAGAGGCCGACTAAATTATAGTATTAGTATATAATGGACTATTTTAGAGCAACAGAAGTGTTTTTGAAGAATATTTAATGACATGATAAATACTAAATGTAAATATGTATAAACTAAAAAAAGAAATTTACATATTTTATTATACATTTCTTTGTGATACATGGTATATATATATGAAAAAATATGTAAGGTATCTGTCATAAAGCATAATAAAATGCTCGTCAGTGAACATACAACAAAATTTTACCAATACTGTTAAATATAATAAATTCTTAATTTATCCATGAAACAAAGAATTATTTCAGAATATTGACAATTCTTATTTTGGGGATAGGATTATCAGTGATCATTGGATTTTGCTTAAATGCTTCTGTTCTTTTTCTAAATTCTGTGTAAGCGGCATTCATTTTCAAAACCAGAAGGTATCATTAAACATTATTTATTAAAAGAATAAAAAGAAAATTTAGCTGGTTTCTTTCCAACTCCATCTCATTGGAAAGAAACTTCTTAAAATGCCTGCCACCTGTCTGATTGACAAATCATGGCCAGGTACACAGGGTGGCATTACCTACTAGTGCTAAGTAATACAATGTGACAGAGCTCGAGAGATGACAGGCTGACAGCTACAGAAATTCTGGATGTCCTGTCTTCTAGGTGGTGTTTGAATGACCTTTAAGTCTACTTAGATTTTTCATGGTTTAGCCTTCAAGAGAGGATTCATTTATTCATTTAACAAATGAATAACTGGGTGCCTAGTAAATATCAAACAAGAGTGACCGAGAGGGTCTTTGCTCTTATGACACTTACCTTCTGGTGGCGAAAGATAGTCCACAAGCACACAGGTGGGGGTGAGCTATGAAAGATTGATGTGTGGGAAAGAAAACAGGAAGAGGGTGGTCAGGTGAAGCCTTCTGGGGAGGTTTGAATCAGGACCTAGTGACAAGAAACACCAATCTTACAGAGATTTTATGGCAGAGGGAATAACATTGGCAATAGCTTCTACAGCACATTCTAGAACAGAAGTAAAAAGGCCATTGTGGTTGGAATGTGGTAATTGAGAAAAGCAAAATGGTAAGGAATGAAGAGGGGAGGTAGGCAGAGCCAGATCATGAGGAGACTTCAAGACTGGTGAGAAGTTTGAACTTTCTAGTAAATGCAGTAGGAAATTATTGGATGGGGTTAAACAGGAAAATAGCATGATTTACCTTGTTTTTAAAGGGTACTCTGGCTGCTATGAGTAAAATCATTGTAAAGGGTCAAGAGTGGGAATGGGGAGACCAGTAAAAAGTCATTTACAGCGGCCCAGGTGAGATAATGGTGGCCAGAGTAGAGGCATTGGCAAAGGAGAGAAGCAGATCGATTTGAGGTCTGTTTGGAAATAGAGCCAGTGGCTCTGGCTGAGTATTGTGTATGAGAGACTTCTGGAAAGATGGGCGTCAAAGTTGGTTCCTGGGATTTTGACTTGAGCGAGTGGGAAGAAGGTGTTGCCATTTACAAAGGTGGACAAAAACGGGTCAGACACATTGGAGGAGAACATCGAGAGTTCTGCTTTGGAAGTGAGGTTAGTTTCATGTTGAGATGTTGAATAGGCAGTTAGATATATGAGTTTGGAGCAAGGTGAAGAGGTTTGGGGTGAGAGTGAATATTCATGAGTCTTTAGTGTATAGATAATAGTATTTAAAGCCGCGGGACTGCATGAGGTAACAAAGCGAGAAGTGGAGTAAATGACGGAGTCCTGGAACCTCCAGATAGAGGTCTCCATCGTGGAGGAGTCAGCAAAGGTGGCTACAAGGGAGTTCTTAGGTGGGAGGAAAACTGGAGGGTAGGGGCACATTGGATCTAGGATCTGAGTGACAAGAAGGCAGGAATAGGGAGACTTTCAAGAAGGATGAATCTGGTCACATGCTGCAGAGAACGGGAGTAAGTTGAGATCAGAGCCATTACTCTGTGCATTAGTTTTCAGAGGCTGCTGTAACAAATTACCACAAATTTGATGGCTTAAAACAATAGAAATTTATTCTGTTGAAGTTCTGGAAGCTAGAAGTCCAAAATCTGGCAGGGCTGACTTCCCTCCGGAGGGTTCTAGGGGAGCATCCATTCCTTGCCCCTCCTAGCTTCTGGTAGCTGCCTCAGCATTCCTAGGTTTGGGGCCATTTTTCTCCAGTCTTCACACCCCCTTTTCTGTGTGGCTCTCTCACTCCCTTTTCCCTCTCAAAAAAACACTTGTAATGTCACTTAGTGCCCACATGGATAATACAGGGTGAACTCCAAACCCTCAATTAACCTGCAAAGACCTTTTTTCCAAGTGAGGTAAATTCCAGGGGTTAGGCTTTGATATCTTTGGGTGCTCATTATTCAGCCTACTAAACCTTGGTTTTAGAAACATGGTAGCCATTCAAGATCTCAAGAAGAGCAGTTTCTTTGGAGCAGTGAGAACATAAGAGAATCATGTTTAGCTTTCATGTTTGCTGCCCAGGAGAGAGAACTGCTGTTCAGGGACTGTGCCTGTTGGTCACACGGCTTTCCTTGGGCAGTTAGTGCTGTATGCCGTGGCTAGCTTTACGTTTTACGTGTTGAACATGAGAAAGGGACAGAGGTCTCAAAGCCTCTGCTGGTTTTTTTTCAAGTTCACTGTTGTTGACCTATGTGATCCACACTGGCATTACCAGTGGCCATTATTTTATAGCCGAAATCTGGTTTATTCAGATTTCAGACATCTGTTTTGATTAATTATAAAGCTGTATTGTTTCATTTATAACCCGTATGATAACCATGTTGCTGAAAAATTCCTAAGCAGAGAGTGGAATGGATGTCACTCAGGTAATATATAGGTATAGCGGGTATTTTAAATACATAAAACTATCTGAAGAGAGATAAGGGGATGCAGAGAAAAATGCTATTTTTTTTCCTTAACCAGTTTTATGAAATACAGATTGTCAACGATAAAACATCCAGTCTGAGAGAAAGCTTATAAGAGTTTATTTGAGCCTAACTGACGACAGTTGCTGGGAAGCGATATCTCAACGGAATTGAGAAAATGCTCCACAAAATGCCAGTTTGCAGCTTATTTTATACATAGAATCAAAGGAGGAAGGTTACGTGAAATCCATTGGTGGTAGATTAAGAGGGTGGGAGAAAAATCTCTGGGATTGGATAAAAGTAAATTGGAGAGACAGGTACTTCTACATAGGTGGGTGCAGGACAGTTAATGGTTCACACAGAGATGTTAATCAAGGGACAAGAATAATAATGAGGGATTCTGTAGTTTCCTGCTCTGTTCTGGAATAAGGGATTACTGATACTCCAAGGATATTATTTTAGGTGGAAAAAGACAATAGACAGGCTCACTAAGGTAAAGATTGCTCTTATCAAAAAAGCTTCAGGCTAAAGATGTGACTTCCTGCCATGGCCCACCTTAGTTAGGAATTTTTATGTTCACGCCATCCTGTGTGGCTATTTTCAGTCTCCTGAGCTTGTCAGGTTAAACCTGTGGCCCCTTTTCTATCCACAAGATGTTAAAACTAGTACACACACACTTGTTCTCTGCAGGCGGTCCATGATTCTTGCTGGGCAGGGGGGAGCAGCAGAGGTGATAATCAAGTTACCTCTGGCTCTAATGGCCCTGCTGGACAAGAGAGAGCAACCACATTTGGAAGAGAGGCCTGCTTCCCTGGGGGTGGGCGTGGGGGTGGTTCCAGTCACAGAGGAATTCCTTTATCCCCAGATCTTCTGTGAGTTGGAACTGAAATGACTGGCAGCCTTGGATTGCTCCCCACTATGTGTATATGTGCTTGGAGGGGAGCACAGGGGTTGTGCTTCCTCTGGATGAAAGGCTTTCCTTTCTCAGGGAGCTGACTTGATTACCACAGATGAAGTCTTTAGTTGTGGGACCATTCTCCCAAACTACTATAGTGTCTGTGCCGGATGCTGATGCCCTGCTTTGACTTAGTGAAAAGAACACAGGCTTGGGGGCGGCTGCTTAGCTCAGTTGGTTAGAGTGCGGTGCTCTTAACAAGGTTGCCGGTTTGATCCCCACGTGGGCCACTGTGAGCTGCGCCCTCCACAACTAGGTTGAAACAACTACTTGACTTGGAGCTGATGGGTCCTGGAAAAACACACTAAATAAATAAAAGTTAAAAAAAGAAAAAGAACACAGGCTTTAGAGGTAGGCAGACCAGGTTCATCCATTTTCTTGTTCTGTAGCTTTTGGCAAGTTATATTCCCTGTTGGAGCCTCTGTTTTCTCATTTGGTAACATGGGTTGAAAGCATCTGGTATTATGCTTACCACATAATAAACCTGTATAAAATGTTAGATTCCACTATTAATATATCTTTTCATCCATTCATTCATTTTTATGCATTTATTGAAACTCACATTTATTTACTGTCTTTGGTATCTTCATTTTAAGCGGAATCTCAAAGAAAGATTCACCTGTTAACATGGGATCTTTTTTGGGAAAGAGAAATAATGACTATCCCCTCACTCCCAAATTTTGTCACCCTATGACAATTACTAACCGTTAGATCTTGGGTTCCAGTACTAGCGCCTCCCCCCACCCCTAACTGTCTCTCCCCGCCCCCCCACGTTCAAGTCACTGTTTCTCAGTCTGGTTGTGTGGGACACAGCTCTCCGGCCCAGGCTGCTGTTACGAGCCTTGCCCTCCCCCCCCTCCAGCTGAGGCAGTCGGTCGCCGGTCAGCCTCTCATGGAAAGTTGCAAGTTTTTTTGTTACCGGAGAGTGGGCCTTTCTCGGTGCGATGTCCAGGTTCTTGGCGTCTTGAGCAAAGAATTGAACGAGATACCGAGGTAAAGTAGTGAAAAAGCAGTTCATTAGAAGAAAAAGTACACTTCAAAGAGGTAGAAGCGGCCCAAGCTGAGAGCGGTGTCTCAAGGGCCATTATTAGAAGAGAAAGCACACTCCGAAGGGATTGGAGGGGGCCTGAGCAGAAGAGTGGGCTCAAAAGGCTCAAAGGCGCTGACTGGTGGGGACTTGGAGTTGTTATCCCTTTTTTTCTCTAGAATGGGCTGTTCCTTTCTGGGCATGGGACCACTTGATTGACACCTGTGATTGACAAGAGGCTATTACCTTATCTCTTCAGACTGTGCATGTTCCTTCCCAGAATTCAGTCTGTTATAATGATATTAATGAGCTTCTGGGCATATGCATGATATTATAATGATGGTATAATGAGGCCCAGGTGAAATGAAGGTCATTGTGGCCTTTACTGAGCAGGTGTGACTGGTTTAATCTACTTGGGTATTTTGTACCCATTTGTTTCCTCATAAGGGTACATAATTATAGTGAAAAGGGGAAGTTTTGGGCAGAGAGGGGAGGTCTTTTGGGCGGTTGCATTCTGAGGGTTGTGTTGGAGGTGTAGGAATGCAGAAACCCAATGTGTCTTTAACTGCCTGCCTTGTTTTCCCGCTGAGGCATGATCCCCGTAAAATCTCTATGGGAAGTTGAGGGACAGGAGGTCTTCTCTTCTGTATCTGCCTCCTGCTGGGCAGGGGCGTAGAGCTGTCACTACCTATTGGGGATTCATGGAACTTGCGCCCTATCTAATCTCAGAGGAGAGAAGGGGGTCTCGAGATCCGCCTGGAAGACCGTTGGCTTCTTTGGTTGTGACTGGTAATATTGCTGGGGTATCCTCTGTATCCCCAAGGCCCCTGAATGAGGAAGAAAATAGATTTTAATTAATACATTTCTTAAAGAGCAGAGCTCGAAGCTATTCATGCGAGGTGGCTATGTGATGGAAAATCCATCAGCTCTGTAGGGCCAGTGGCCACCTATCTGGTTATTCAGATGACGTTACCTGTCCAGGAGCTGGGCCCAGAACGGGTTGGGAAGAACATTAGACTTCAGTGATTACAATCAAGTATAAATCACAAGTCTTAGGGTAATTATCTAAAGCAGGGGGTAGGAGCTAAAAAACTGGGAAAAAAGAAACTTTAAGGAGAAGGAAACTTAAAATTTCTGTAGGAAAGAAAACTTAAAAGTTTTTCAGTGGGTGTTGGGGGCTGTTCGTTGGCCCGTATCAGTTCCACGTGTAGGAGCAGCTCTGGGCGAAGACGGAGATACAGGGAGGGGGTTGCTGAGGATTGCGGCTGTAAATCGGCCGCTTATCCAACACGAGTATTCTGGGAGGAAGGCTGTAGGGATGCGTCCACGTGGGAGAGAATCAGGAAGGGAAACGGCAGTGAGAAGAACCTAACAAGCAACTTATTATTGGTTCCCGCCATGTTGTGCGTGGGCTGCTGGGTGGTGCCGGGAGCCCTGCCGTGTTGGGAACAGAGGATGGCAGAATGGCCTTTGGACTTAGCGCAGGTCACACATTAGGCTGGTGCAGAAGTCACTGCGGGTTTGGCAATTATTTTTAACTTTTTAAACCGCAGTGACTTTTGCACCAACCTAATACTTCCTCTGTAGTTCTCTAACTGTGTGACGTGGGGCAAGCGGCTCACATGTCAGATAGGGATGAGATGTGTGCACGTCCTTGATTTCCTAGGACCTCTCAATTTAAGACCTCTGGGAGGAGGTGGTGGGAACTTTTCCTCACTAGATTACTCATTGTTTATAGCCAATTGTGTGTTTCCTGGTTGTAGAAATGTTAATGTGATGTTTTTAAAAGTGCATTTTAGAAGCAAAGCAATATGGTAATAGTCATCTCAGGGATGTTGGGAAGATTATTAAGATAATGTATGTTAAGTGCCCATCCGAGTTATTATTCAGTGAATTGTAGCTATTATTAACAGATGAAAGGACATGAAAAATAATTTGATTGGGAACCTCTGAAGAAAGAATTTTAAATAACAAGGTCATAGTGTGACCAGGATCTGAAAATAGGACTAGAATGAGGGGAAAGAAGATGAGATAAAAGTTCAAGCAATGTTACGGAGATAAATGAGCATGTACAAGTACAGGAGGAGAAAGTTTTACTTCTTTACAGAGTTTTCGTTGTTTGTAGCGATAACTGTGATACATGTTCCCTGTGAACAGTGGGAATGTGGGAATCACATGGGATAAATGGACTCCTGTGTCATCTTCTTAAGCTGCTAATCACAAAAAAATAATGCATTGGATAACTCACAGATAACAAAATGTCATGTTTTATTTTTGTTTTGTTTGTTTTTGTTTTGTTGTGGGGGAGGGGTGGCTGGTTAGGGACTTATCATTAGTTTATTAGTTCAGTTGCTGTCCGGGAAATTCTTTGCCTGTGTTTCAAACATCTTTATGTTTTGATTAGAGTGATACTGAATTTTTAGCTCTTCTTTCTTTTTTTTCTTTTTTTTTGCCTCAGGTCCAGCAAGACTATGAACCTCTGTTCCAAATGCTTTGCTGGTAAGTGCAGAAAAAGGATTTTTAATTTACTTTTATTTTTCTTCTTTTGGTTGTTTTAAAGACTGTCTAAATCATTTGGCCCTCCTTTGGGTTTATGCATGGGGTTTTGTTTCTTTGCTTGTGAGCAAAAGCAGTGTCTCCTCACCAAGATGCTTCCTATATTTGCCAGGACTGTTGAAGCAGTCTTCTTCAGTGAAATGAAATCTTACATGTACTTGCACCAGACAAACGTTCCTCAGTGTACAGTGCAATTGTAAAACTCGTATTGTAGTAGAGTAATAACGTTCATGTCTGATCTTGACTTGAATGATTAATGGTGAATGTTCCTTTACCAATGAGAAAACAAGAGAAAGAATATTTTCATGTTGGAGTCAGGGAGAAAAATCATGCTGAGTTAGCCTTTCCTAATCCAATCCGTCCTAGATATCACCTTGGGAAAGTCATTTAGTCTCTTTGGCCTTGGAGTTATCACGTAACGTGAAGGGTGTGGGCTTGAAGTCAGTCAGGGGCCCTTTCAGCCTTCTAACGCTGGCCGATTGGTGGACTCCTTGAATTACGACTCCTTCATGGAGTTGAAGCTTTCATGGTGGTTGGTTGTTTTTTTTTTAAGAACTTTATATTTGACTGATCTTATGTAAAGTAGTTTTTATTAATTGAGATATGTTTAACATTCCTTCTTTATTACTTCATTTTTGTCAAAGACAAAGCGAGACACTAATTAAAATTGTAAGGACAGATTTTATTCAGTAATGTACTGCTACGGTAGGGAAGTGAGTCCAGTGTGAACTGAACTGAACTTCGATTTGTGCAGAGGTACTGGGCGTTTTAAAGGAAGTTGAAGGAGAAGGCAAGGGTTGCCATCTTGGCTCAGTAGAATCAGGGAAGTGAAAAATGACGAAGGGTTGGCCACTTTAAATGGTAATCAGGCCGCCTTGTCTCTTAGCTGACAACCCTGCAAGTTAGGATTCTCCTCCTGCAGAGACTGAGGCCCTGTGCTTCTTGCCCATCACGTTTGAAAAGAATGGCTTTCATATCCCTGAGAAAAACGCTCCTGACTTGTAGGAGATACATATACATCTCAAAGGGACAGGGGAAGGATTCACAGTTGTAAACTCTTTTTAGTAAAATGCTCTAAGATAGGGTGCTCAGGGTCAATAGTCAGGTGTTGGCTATAACAAACCTAAATTGTTTCGGCAGTTTCCAGCTTTCCTAGGCAGGCACTTGAAGACGGGCTAGTGTCAACCTAGGGAACAAGCCTTGAACTGTTAGAAACTGTTAGTGATTGTTTAAATCTGAATGTTGGGGGAGAGGAGGAGATGAAATCGTTTGTATCAAGAGTCTAGTTTTTATAGGCCACGGTTGAGGCCTCCTTGAGAGGAGGGCTCAGAGGACCTGGCTGGAGTTTGGTCAGGTGGAGAACTGGTCAGCTTTCATCTTCAGTTCATTGTGCTGTTTGGGCAGGGAAATAATCATAGTGTAAGCTTTCTAGACCTTTACATTTCTGCCTAACCTAGGAGCTAGGTGGGCAGGGCTGGGATAGCTGGCAGTTTGTATCTGTTAAAAGTTTAGAATTTGTTGAATACTTTAGGTCTTTAAAAGGAAAAAATATTGGTAAGGTTGGTTTTTATCCGTCTTTTAGCAGTCTCTCTGCCATGTTGAATGTATTCTGCTTTTCTTACTCTGCATATCTACAATTACAGGTATGAAGAAAAGCTTCTTCACTGATGAGAATTTAACTTCATAGTAAAGAGGAAAGTAGCAGTGAGACAAATGTCCATGAGATTGTATGAGTGTCTCCACGCAGAGTTAGCTCCCCCTTGTAATTCAGTAAAGTTTGGTTTTGGGGGACGGCCATGCACCTTTGAGTAAGGTGGCTCACATCCTGAAAGAACTCTCAGGTCCCTAACTGAATACAGAGTTTAAAAAATTAGCAATGAAGACAGTTCAGCCATGGTCTTTGCATTTCTTTGAACTTGTTGTAGTTTTATTTTCTATGGTTACTTATTGTCTTTCTGGTGATCTGTGTCCATTTACTCTATACACAGCTTTGCCATTTTTGCTTTTAAAAATATAAAGATGATATTTTCAAGTGTGTAAAGAAAATACTGTTTCCTTCTTTTCTCTTTATTTTGAACCCCCATACTCCTGATTTCCCCAACATCATTGGAACGGAATGAGCAGTAGCATCCTGCTTGCCGAAGCAAAATCTGATGTTCTTTTTGAAGTTCAAAAGAAAAAAGAGCATTGAACTTTAAAGATATATTTGTGGATTTTGTTCCTGTATGAAGATAGAGGATAGAAATACATTATTGCAGCTGAGGCATGAGCTGTGTAAGAACATGGAGGTTATTTTGGCCGAAGCCACTGTCATTTTAAATACCCTTTAAGAGATTTTTTCCAAGATTCCTTTTCAAGAATAAACCTATGTGGTGAAAAAGTGAGTGTGTTATATAACTTGTTTACACAAAATTGAATGAAATGAGTAAAAACGTGTTTAAAGTCTTGTTTAGAGAGTAGGTACTAGGTTAGGAGCTGTGGATGCTAAAGTTAACTCTGATAACAGTTTACCTCTGAGGAAGTCTTCTGCCAAATGGTGAGCACACCCGCAATAACTACCATCGCTTAAACAGTTTTCCTATTTTTTTTTAAATAAAAGATTCCTGGGCTGTATGAGGTCAGAGGAAGGGAAGGAAATGAGTATATGGAAAGTGAGAGTTACTAAAAAACCATTGAAATATTAATTGCCGGTAAATTACATACCAAATAATAGTGTGTATAGATACTGTCAGAAAGAGAAATGTCTGTGTCAGCCGTTTGCGTGTATGCAGAATAGTGTCCAGCCTGGATGAGTTTGCTATCCCAAAGGCTTGCAGCTCAGCTAAAATTTGTCTTTACGAAATGCGAGGGTGTTATTTTTATTTTTATTTTTTGACAACCCTCATCTTGAACCCTGGTTTGGCTTGGCTGAAATTTAAGACCATTTGGAGTCTTTCCCACAAATGTGTAATATGTTTCTTTCTTAGCCTTAAAGGGCATTTGACCTGAAGACCCTTATCATCCAGGTTTTGTAATGCCATGATCACTAGGACTTTTAAAGGAAGTTTTCTGGGGAAGCACTAAGAAATGATTGATTAGTGTAATGATTTGAGGTACAATAGATTTAAAACGCTCTTCTGGATTCTCTTTATTTGAGGTTATTATTTCATCTTAAACAAAAGAAAACAGGCAGGATTTACTTTTACCATGCTATATTGTTTTCCATTCCTGTGTCTGCTGTTTTTCTGTCTTCCCCAGCAAACCCCCTTTCATGTGTGTTTTCCTTCCTCAAATCACAAGTCTGTACATTTGTTTGGAAATTTGGGTATCTCTCTCAAGAATAAGACTATTCTGTGAGCAAAAGCCAGAAACACCTGTAGTGATTGGTAAGGATTCTCCTCATCTGAGGCGATGTATAATTCTTCCCAGTCGGGTATTATTTTTATACCGTGTTTCCCCGAAAATAAGACCTCGCCAGACAATCAGCTCTAATGCGTCTTTTGGAGCAAAAATTAATATAAGATCTGGAATTATATTATATTATGCCCAGTCTTATAATAAAATAAGACCGGGTCTTATATCAATTTTTGCTCCAAAAGATGCATTAGAGCTGATTTTCCGGCTTGGTCTTATTTTGGGGGAAACATGGTATTATCGCTAAAGAAAGGATTTGCTTAACTGATATACAGTTTATTTGAAGTTATAGAAAGAATGTCTAAACTATTGAAAACGATGCCATTTAAACACTCTTGAACATAAGTTATCATCAATTGATCTTGCCACAGATCTTTCCAATTTTTAAAGCTAATTGAGGATCTTTTTTTTTTTTGGTCTAGTTTTGGCTTTTCTATCCCTTTGATAATATTCTACCTGTCATACTGTCCTTTTCTTGCATTAATGTTTTTATATTGTTTGTATGACTTTACTAAGAGAATCTGTAAATGTCTATAATAGAAAGCAACAAAATTTCATGACATGGTACTTATGGTGAAGAAGCATTTATTGGTTGCAACACTGTTTTCTAATGCAGTTTTTCAAACTGTGGATGTTGATTCATTAGTAGGTAGAGAAATCAATTTAATGGGTCATGATCAACATTTTAAAAAATTTGAGTAGAATAGAAAATAATCAGAATGCATTGCAAATATTAAGGGTAAGTATTGTTTTGTGAAACCTTTGAGTTACTTATATAAATGAAAGGAATGTGTAAAAAGATGTGATATAAATACATATTACTATGGGATGTGGTTTAAAAAGATTGAAAACCACTGAATTACAGAAATTCATTGGGAAGTCATGAGTTATTTGGGATCTCGTTTTCTTTGCAAAGTAGGGCATATTTTCTTTTGGTCTTTAGGCAAGGGGTTAACCAACTGATTTCTTGTGAGCTCTGTTCTAAGCTTTTCACTTGTTTGGATTACATGATTTTCTGTGTGAAAGCATGACCTAAACATGCTTGCTAACTGCGATGTTAAAATACACATGGAAAGTCAAGCATAGCGTCTGAAAGGTAGTCCTCCCTCTTACAAAGGTACAAAGGTAGAAATGTCTTGCCTGTGGTATTGCTTCCTATTTGTGTGCCAACTCATTTTCTGACTTTGTGAGTTTTAGATACTAACTGGTCTTTGATATTTAGGAACATTTAGTACCTAATTCACAGTGGCCTCCTCCTGTAGTACCATATGGGAAGCCCAGCTCTCATTAAAACAGTGCTTTTCACAGAATGGTTTTGCTAAATAAAAGTATGGATGACAGAAACACCAAATAGGATGATTACAAGTGGGGAAGACAGACATTTTTAAGGAGCTGACTGAAGTAGCTTCTTCAGCAATGTGGCATTATCCCCAGCACTTAGAAGTGCTTGCTGGGGGGGACAGAGCAGTGTGGTGACGAGGAAGGCGTCATCATCTATAGAGCACTTGATCCTTTACAAGGGGGTGGCTGAAGGTATGTCCCAAAGGATGGGAAGTTCTTGGAGTGGGGCTGATGACAGATGCTATTCAGCAGAGAAACTTAACGTGCTCAGTGTAAAGAGAACCAGTTGGTCCTATGGACTGCAGACATCGGTATGTATTTAATTTTTAATAAATTTCAGTAATTTGTTTAAAAAACTAACACTAACGTGTCTATTTAAACTATGACAAAGGTATGTCATTGAGAAATCAAAGTAAGCAATTTCTTTTAAACTGTAGACATGATTTGAACAGGTTGTTCCATGTAAGACTATCTTTTAATAAACTTGCTGTTCCCTGATTAACATAAAAAGGATTTTAAGGGAGAGATGATTATTCACAGTGCAAAAAGCTTCTTTTTTTCACCTTTTACAGAATAGTTTCTTTAAAAAGGAATACTTTCAATATTATGTTGATTTACAGAAAGGGGACAAGACTAGAACTAAAGTGTAAGGGGGTCTCTTGTCAGTTGAAGATTAATTAAAAATGCAGCTAAAGCATCTATTATAAGTTAATGGTGGAGTTATTTAATCTGAAAATTAGTTTCAATGTAACTTTTTAAATATATATATTTCTTAGTGGGAAGATAGTTAAGTTTATCTTTGTTTCATGATTACCTGTGTGTTATACCTCATTATTGGTGAAGAAATACTGCCATAAATAAAGAAAATGATACATGTCAAATAGGAAACATTCTAATATAAATCTATGGCTAATCTGTTTCAGGCACCTTTATTCAAATGAATAATCTTGGATGCTGGGTTCTGATATTTAACTTTGGAGAAAATATTGTTATAATTAATATATTTCTGTTACTAGCCTTTGTCAGCTGGGAGAAAACTATTCTGTATAGTAATTTCACTTTCATTTTTATTATTTCATGATATTGTCGTATAGTTGTTTCAATTTCAAAATGGACTTCGGGAGGCTATAAGGGATTGAAATCGCCAGTATTAATGCAGGAGTTCAGTATCCCCATTGCTGCATACTTTGTATCCAATCTGAAAATTATCAAGCTTGTTTATTGCTGTCAAATTTTCTACCTAAATCCATAATGTTAATTGAATAATAGAGTTCCATAATTTATGCTTTTAGCATGCCATTAAGTGTGGGATTCTCCCCCCCCCTTTTAAAATAACATAAGGACATTAATTAAATAACTGATCGAGAAGACTACAAAGTATCCTGTAATTAGATTACACATAATTTATGTGTACATAGTTGCACGGAATAAAGCTGAAAGAAGGTACATGAAAATTTTAATTTTGGTAGTCTCAGAGTGGGAGTATTTTGGGGGGATTTTAATTAAATTTGATTTTGTTTGCTTACATGTTCAGACTTTTAGTATGAATGTAATTGTAAAAATTATAAAAATTTAAAAAGTAAAGTGCATTGTGCTTATGTCTGAGAGACTTCAGAAATTACTAGTTCTTTTCTGGAATGAACAAAATAGCGTTGGCTGTAGTTTGCTGCATAGGGATGTTGACATGTAAGGTAAGTAATACAGCAATGCCGTGTACAGGGTGGAATGATAGATAAACCAAAGTGCAAACATTGCTCTTCGAGGTGACTTGCGTTTCATGGTGATTCCTAGAACAGAGTAACAAATTCCCATTTCATAGCAAGTAAATTAAAACATTTTCTTATGAACCCACAGCTCTTACTGCTTGAATTTACACTCTAATCTCTTTTCTATTTTTATTTCCTGTTAGAAGTTAAGAGTAGAAGTGACCTTATTCCAATAACTTTTGAAAGGGAAGAATTGTAGGTTACAGCTGAATTTTGAGGTTCTGCCTTAAGAGGAACAGACTGAATCTGAAAATTTTAAGTACTTCTTGTTATTATGCAGGTTTCCTTTTAGAAATTGTGGGAACTCTGTACCCATCAGGAAAACAGTATAAAAATACCCGCTCCAATTAGTTATTTTATAGCGTGGTCAGCTTGTGCAGGATATCAGTATGCTTGTCTTACCTTGATGTTTCAAATCGCCTTTTCCCAAAAGAAAGGCAACTCACTGTTGCTCTTAAAATGAATCATTTGAATGGGGGTAGTTCTGTCTTTGTAATTCTGTTGACTTGATTACTGATTTCTTTAAAGCTGAAAGTCCAAGAAAGATTTCTTAAGTATAACGCACATTGGTTATGTAGTTATTAAAAAAGAGACAGTTCATCTTATGGAATTCTTTCAACTATTATGTATTCATTGCAAGTTACCTGTCTGCTGTGGGTTAAGCCAACCCAGAATTAACAAATACTAACATTTTGTCCTGTTTTCCCGCCCTTTGTAACATGTTTTAAAAGGGAACTAAAATCTCATAGTTTTTCTTTTACCCCGCTCATCCTCTTTCCACCTCAGAGACAACCACTATCTTTCTTATCCTTGTATTTATACTTTTTATCATGAATGGGTATTTATATAAACAATATACGATTCTGTTTTAAAAATTTGTGAGTGGTATGTTGCACTAGTCATTCTACAACTTGCATTATTTTTTAATAATGCTTTTAGAAACCAATCACATTGACACATGTTGCTCTAGTTCATTTTAACTGTTAATTAATGTCCTGATTTGCCTGGGACAGTCTCAGTTTATGTTTTTTTGTATCAGTGAAATTAATAGCATCCTTTTGTACTCCTTAGTGTGTCCCAGTTTGGTCGATGAACTATTATTGGTCACCCTCATTACAGTGCTATGCCCCAATTTATCTAGTCCTTTGTTGATGGACACAGACGTTCTTTTCAACTACTGTTTTTATACCACAATTGCAATTCATGTTTCTCCCCCTCTCTTTTTAAATTAACACTCAGTTTGAATATGTGAAGACTGTTTTTGTATTAGAAACTCTCTTCTTTGTGGAGTCGCTTACTTGTTCTCAAATGAAAGCAAGACAAGGGCAGCAGGTCCTTAACTGATTAGCAGAGCTGCACTGTGGCAGCCTTTCTGACCTCTAAGTCTGTAGCAATTTGCTGTCTTACTAATAAGCATTTTAAATTGTGTGGCTAATTGTTATGCTAGTTAAGATAAATGAAGCAGTGTGTTGAAGACGATGTTGTTATGGAAATTATGTCAAAAATAATTGTTGCATTTCTAATGGGAAACAAAATGCTCAGTGTTGTAAGTAGCAGAAAGATAGCTTCTTTCTGGCGTTAAATAGAAAAATTGTGACCATGTGTCAGTATTTTAGGTGAAATGGACGAAATTTAATAGTCATTGGGTCTTTTAAGATAGTCTGACTTTGTCATTTGGCTTTCTTTTGCCCACATGTTGGTTTAAAGCTGTGATTTCTGTAATGGTGCATGGGATTATCAATTGAGGCATAGAGAGAAAAAGTTAGAATTTCTACTTACATTTATTTTTTTATCCTTTATATATTGTTAATTTTTATAATGTACGTAATTTTGTTGCCATAACAAATTACCACAAACGTGGTGGCTTATACACCAGATGTTTATTCTCTCACAGTTCTCGAGGCCGGAAGTCTGAAATCAAGGTGTCAGCTAGTAGGGCTGGTTTCTTCTGGGGGCTCTGAGAGAGAAGCCCTTCCATGCCTCTCCTTGGCGTTCCTTGGCTTGGAGACACGTTCCTCCAGTCTCTGCCTTGATCTTCACATGGCTTTCTCGCCTCTCTTTCCTAAGGACTAGTGGCACTGGATTTAGGACCCACCCTTATGTAGAATGATTTTATCTCGAAATCCTCAATTACATTTGCAAAGGACCTTTTACCAAAGAAGATTACATTCACCTGTTTCAGGTGGACTTTTTTTGGGGGGGGGAAGGGAGCGTGAGGATGGGTTGCTGCATTCAATCCACTGTGGGAATATATGATTATTTTTGAAAATAAATAGAAATGTAAGAGGTACGTGCTCAAATTTTATACTAATGTGTCTCTAGCAAAGAAGCTTGGAGACTCCCTAGTTCTGAGGTATGCTTGGGTTCGATGTGGTTGGCGCTTTTGCACGTAATAAGGTAACAAACCCTTTATGACATGAAAAGTGATATGTGTTGATATTTCCTATGTTCCATGTTCTCAGCAGACTAATGCGACTAAATTGGAACAATCACACTTAGGTTTATGGGTTTCCTTTTAGTCTTGGCAGGAATATGGATGGATACCTGTCAGATAAACTCAGGAAAGCACCATGAGACTTTTTATGTGCTTTTGTGGTCTTGATTTCACCAGGATATAGAAACTTAAGAGTTAATTCTGGATCTGGCTGTTTCCTTTGTGCTTGAATTTAGAGGGTTATGCTAAGGTTGCTTTTTGACATTTTTCCTGGTAGCCTCCTTGCACTTAATTCTTAGTCCACAGTAAAAATTGTGGGTAAAAATGATAGGGCATTACTTTCAGGACATTAATGTATAACTAAAGTGTGATCCTTAACATACAGAATTTTATGCCAGTTAAAAGCCCAACTGCTCAGATGGTTCTTAGTGTGTAAAAAAGAACTGACTATATGTTAACAATCGTAACTCTTACCAAAGGTTTGTTTTAAATTTCTTAATTTACATTTAGACTAAATATTGGGTATAGAAAAGAAAAAAATACCTTAACCTATGACTTCTGGTTTGGAGAAAAATAACAAGGGTACATAATCTTAAAAGTGGAATGCCAAAAAATGGATACTTAAAATAGGAAGTGGAACAAGAATTATGTTTGTGAAATAAAGATGGAGGAAGAACACGGACAGTTATATCTATGTTTTTAAAAAGGTGATGAAATCCTGAGATGAAATAATTGCAATGATTACTAAGATTTTTGCAGTACTTTTATATTACAAAGCCATTTTGCACGATATTACCTCATTTGATCCTTACAACTTGGGTGATTTTGTATCTCCATGTTGCAGAGAAGGAAACTGTGGCTTAAATGGGTTAAATAATGTTCCCAAGATTAAATAAATTTTAAGGCAAAGAACAGCTTGACCTTAGTTGTTTGGACTCCAATTCTAAGTTTTTCCCACTGCTTGATATTATTAGGAGTGAAGGGAGTAGGTTTAGACCCATCTGAACTGTGCTGGGAAAACCGTGTGAGGGAGCAGCGGTAGCATTGTTTTGCATTTGTGTGTAGGTGAGAGGTGGACACTTTTCCGGTTCTCTTCTGTGAATTCAGTTGCGGTTTGTCTTTAGATATCCAGGGAAAATCAGGGAAGCAGTGCTCGGTGCTTCAGTGCACAGCTAATTTGGGAAAGGTTTGCATATGTGGTGGGGGGAGCGTTTCTGTCTCATGCATTTTCTATTTTGGTGGTGAGATCTTCATTTCTTAACATTCTCTTGTTCATATAACTTTTAGCTCATTAACCTTGCTCTCTGCACTGCATACTGAAGTACCATTTCTAATTTAGTCTCCTATGTTTAGCTTCTCAGAAGACTTAAAAAAGTGGAGGCGTAATTTAATTGCAGGGCTGTTTACACATTGTCAGTGTGAAGGTAAAGATGAGTTTCATATTTAGACAGTGCAATCTGCAGGTTTCATTTGTTAAACCTTCTCGTTGGTATTCCCACGCTCTCATACATGTGTGCATAATAGTGTTGAAAAAAATTCTTTCGTTCTGTTGTATCCATATTTAGCAATTTGGTTGAGTTATGCGAGAGCACCGAATCCTAACTGCTAGACCACCAGGGAGCGTCTGGTTGAGTTATGGAAAAGCCTATCCTGTCTGCCTTGTGTATTTGCTCATTTGGAAACCTTGTATAGTTTATAGAGACACTAGTGATTTGTTCCCCAGCTTCCCTGTGGATTTTGTACCATATTACAATCTAATTCCACCTCCCTGTCCCACACTCCTGCACCGTTAATTTGTACATTTCGATGCAGTTTGTTTCATCGGGTGTTTTTGTAATCCAAACTGAATGTAACGAGCTATGTGCTTTAGGGACCTGGCTTTGCCATGCCAATTAGAACAAAGCAGTTACTGAGAAAGAGTATGTTTTAAATAAAACATGGCACCTCTGAGTGGGACTGACACTCATTTGGGAGTAAAAGAGATGGTTTTAACTATTTGACTCACAAAGAAGAGCCATTACTAAAGATCAGCAGTTTTTCCGGGAAAGAAAGGTAAAGATTTACCTCCATAAAATACAGTTTTGTAAATTTCCTCATGGATTACATACATTTAGAAGTTTGTCATTTCATACCCACTTTTTTCTTTGTGATTGAGACATATGTTAGCAAAATTCTCTAAACTTCTGAGTATTTAACCAGTGGCTAGTGTTTCTGAATTTTGAAATTCATGTTTAGGACCGTGAGGGTATATAAAATCATAGCTATGTTAGTCTCTTTATTTTCTAATACACAAAGCCAAGTTTCCAATGTAATAGAGAAACCCCAAAAGATACTTGAAAATTATGAGGAAGAACACAAGATTTTGCCGTAGTGTGTGGATGTTATTTTCAGATGATAATAGAATTTTGAGCCATCAGTGACTTAAGACTATTTATAATTTTAGCAGCAGTTTCATCAGACATTTGAAGGACAGATGTCGTTGACTAGAGCTTCACAGGCTGGCAGTTTACTGCTTCGCTCCACAGGGAGACCCCTCATAAGTTGGCACCAGTATTGTTTTTGTGTCTACACTAAAAATAATCGAGTCCTGTTTTTAGCTGAATATCAAATAAACTCTAGAATCCAATATTGGTACAAAGAAAGCATGAAGTTGTTTGTTTTCTGTTTTCTGTATTCCATACGACTTAACATTAGACATTTCAACATTTATTAACCTTTGCAAGCAAGAGCAAACAAGAGGAATATATTCATATGGAACAATTCAGTTAAAAAGTATGGAGGTATGCCCTGTTGAAAAAAAATTGTGTCTGGAAAAACGAGTCTACTAGAGGAAACTAGTTTAATTGGACTAAATTAAACTAAACTTACTCATTTTTAACACTGTCCTGTGAAAGTCTTGTAAGCCCTACTTATGGTTTGAAGAGGCAGTCATTATGACAGTATTATTAAATGCCCCATAATCCATTTTTGAAGATTAATGCTCATGTTGATAGTATTTTAAGTTTGAACAATTTTCTGAGGTAAGATAACAGGCTAAAATCTGTTGCTACCTTCTTCTTAACACTGTTCTAACTTGTAGCTGAACTCACAGGCCAGGGCAGATAACTGAAATATTCAGCATCTTCAGAAATCACTGCATTTGCCAGCTTTGCATACAGTGATGATGGTGTTATGTTTGACTCATGTGGTCTCAGAGCCAGTAGCTGTTCATCTCCATGCTTGGAGCACAAATTAACATCAGGAAGAGTCTCTCAAAAATTCTTTTAACACAGGTCCTGGACTTCTAATGACAACGAAAGCTAGATTGTTCATTTCTTCTGTGCCCATTCAGTTACTCAGCGTACATCATATGTGTTTTGTAACATGTTTTTAGGAAGTTTAGAAGTGTTCAATCCCATTAATCATGTGATATTAGGAGATGGGAACCATAGAATATTTGATTGGAAGGAATATTAAAGCCTTTCCTGTTCAAAACTCTGGTGCTTATTCCAACGTCTACTGAATTAATGAGTTTCAAAGTAAACTGAGGTGGTGGGGTAAAGTGGCTTATATTTTCATCTTTTATGTATACCTTTCAGCCTCAGTTTCCTTTCTCCTTCTAATGTAACTATGCTATATTAGTAATCTTGAAGATGGGACTAGGAAGAAATCTAGAACATAATGGCAACAACACTTTTGTGAATACTTCTAAGGGATTTTATGCAGTTTTCTGTTTACTATCTGTTAGCTCATTTGCTGATTGTTTTGCACAGTTACTTAAATTTATTCACTGTTCAGTAGCGTTAGTAGAGTTGACAACTTAAAATATATTTATTACAATTTTTTTAATCTTAACATTTTTCTTAAATATGAGGCTTGCATTAAAATCTCATAGAATATGAGATTTTATCCCATATAGCAATTATAGAATCACTAAAATGTCCTAAAAATGTTTTCTAAATCATTACTGCCTAAGAGAAATCCCCCTGAACTTGACAAAAGTGTTTATTAAAGCTTTTTTGTTTCCATCCGAAGATGAAGTATTTCATGTCCCCAGATATATACTCTCTGGGAATGGATTTTTTTTTTATGATGTCCTTCTATCAGATAGTCTTGTTTTATAACCTATCACAAACCAGACAAAATTCTCCCCTCAAGATTCTTAAAAGGTCCTGCAGGAGAAGGAGCCTAAGAAAGAGAAGAGAAAATACTCTGTATGCTTCCCGCAGGCCAAAATCAGTCTTCATCGGAAGGAAAGTCAAAAGCAATACATTCTTTGTCTTTTGGGATGGCTGAGTGTCACATAAACATGGTGCCATCCATAGCTTGTGTAGCAATTTAAGAACCTCAGTAATGGCAGTGCTAGGTACTTAATATTTTGTCTTCTGAGTGGTTGGTGGAAACTACATGTTATGTAGAAAAATAGCAAGTAAAGCAAATAATTTTGGACAATGAGAAATTTTACACTGATACCTTATTGACTATCTTATTTTAGTTAGCAGTGGTATTCACTTATTTTTGGACATGCCAAATGGTTTAATCTTAAGAAAACAAAAATGAATGTCTTGCCTAAAATACTTTTTATATAGTTGCCATATAGCATATCTGATTTTGTCTTAAGCAGACTTTTTTCTTTTTTGGTGTTAATATTCTGAGCCTATGAAAAGCACAGCTCTTGCTTAAGTTCTTGTCAGACACCTGGACACTTGAGACGTTCCTGGTTATCAGTCCTTGTTAAAATTCTGCGGGTGATTCTAGTTGCATCATAAATCAAAATTCAGAGAACGAGCTGCACCCTAATATCAGAGTGATGTTTTTGATATCTCACAGGGCTGGTGTGCTTTGTCTGTTTAGTGGCTCTATTGAAAGGCTGTCTGGGACCTCTGTGTGAGTTTTAGATGGAAATAAATGCATGGTATTTAGAGCAGAAATTCAGAGTGCGGGCATGGAGGGGGTTGTAATGGCACACAACAAGCTTGTTTTTTTTTTCCAAACTGCAACCAAGGGAACCTTTTCAAAGTATATTGGAAAGGTCAGGTTTCATGTATTTCCTACTTGAGCTCTGTGTGACTGAATGGGGGCTATTTCGCTTCTGATTTATAAGATATTTACTATGACTCAGTATTTTGTGAACACCTAACATTGTTAGTAGTACTTTCGTCTTTTGTGTGGCCCCGCCCTTAGAATAGAAAACAAAGACCCAGTCTACAGTTACAGAAGCCTTTCCTTATAGACCTTTGCTGCACGACACAAAAGAGCACTGACCTTAGAGGAAAAGTAATTTTTTTGGTTTTTTCAAAAACGAAAGTAGGGTTTTTCCCTCCCTTTGTGTACATGATAAAGTATCAAGATAGCCTTGTCTCAATAGTTTAAAATTGTGACTTATTCCTTTTATCTTATTGTTCCTGATCATGGTTAAGGGAGAGGGAAACACTAATTTTTCTTAACTAAAATATAAGTTTAGCTAAATTCTCATCTATTCAATTTACAGGTGCTTTAATTCCTTACAGCACAATCAAGAAATTTTTTTTTTACTGTTTTGGGAACTAGTTTTAAAAAAATTTGCTACAACATGGATGAACTTTGAGGACAGTATGCTAAGTGAAATAAGCCAGTCACAAAAAGACAGATACTGTATTGTTCCGCTGATAGGAGGTACTCAGAGAGGTCAAATTTATAGAGACAGGAAGTATTATAGAATGGTGATTGCCAGGGGCTGGAGGAGGTGATGGTTGCACAGTGGTGCGAGTGCACGTAATGCCACTGAACTCACTCACAAATGACTGAGATGGTGAATTTGATGTTATGTGTATTCTACTGCAATTAAAAATAATGACTAAAAGAAATGTTTAATCTTGGCGTTTGTTTGCAGTGTTGTTCTCAACATTTGCCAAGAACCAGTCTTTGTTCAAATTTCTTTTAAAAATTCATTGTTAATAAGAGGTTAAGTGTAAGTACTCCTTTTGTGCAACCAATAAACTAGTCATCTTCAGTAGAGGAGAATAAAACTAAAAATATTTGCAGAAATAAATAAAAATCAGCACTGAAAATAATTTTTCCTCCTTTGATTATCTGTGTAAATGATGCCATGATGAATGTTGTATATATAATTATCAAAGAAAGTGTAGTGGCTTTGACTTTAGGCGAGCTACTGAACCTGGAATATCAATTAACTCATTTGTTAAATGGGGCCATTATACTTCCCTCACTAGGAATCAAATGAGATGATGTATATGAAGTCTGTTTGAGAAGTCTTTATTTTGTCAAAGTATTACAAGCACATAGTTTAGTCAAAATATTACATGTAACAAAATGCTCTACGCCTCCCTACTCCCTCCAGTTTTTCCCAGTAGCAGCTACTTCGAGTTTTTTCTGCTGTTTCTTCTAAAGTTATACTCTCCATATTTATGATTAATATACATATATATTGCTACTTTTTGATTTATCACTTTCAGACATGTTTTACTTTTTATGATATATAAAATGGTTGCTTTTTTATACCATCCTATCCCATTCCCTCTACACCAAATATTTATAGTCCAATTTTTCATTAAATAATTCTTCAGTACTTCAGTACATTATTATGGGTATATAATTATTAGTACCTATTGGGCATTTTAGTATACTATGGTATGTCCTTTTTTTTTTTTGGTTCTTTTTTCCTTTCCTGGGTATTTTCCAGAGATATTTCTGTTATTTCTATTTTAATTTTGTTGTATTTAGAAAATATATTTTGTATGTTTTCAGTTCTTTTATACTTATTGAGACTTGTTTTATGGCTCAAAATATCATCTGTCTTGGTAAATATTTTGTGTGCACTTGAAAGAATGTGCATTCTGCTATTGTTGGGTGGTATGTTCTATCAATGTCAATTAGGTCAAGTCGATTGACAATATTCTGTGTACTGTCTTTGCTGTGTACTGTGTCTTTACTGATGTTTTGCCTACTTGGTCTATTAGTTATTGAGAGAGGGATATCAAAATATTTGAATATAAATATGGATTTTTTTTCCCTTATAGTTCCATCATATTTTGCTTCATGTGTTTTGAAGCCCTGTTACTAGGTGCATAAATGTTTATGATTTTTACATGCTCCTTGTGAATTGATTCCTTTGTCATTATGAAATGACTATCTTTATCCTAGGTAGTATTAATTTGTTCTGAAATCTGCTTTGAGATTAATTTAGCCATTCCAGCTTGTTTTTAGATTAGTGTTAGCATAGTATGTCTTTTTCCATTCTTTGCTTTTTAACTTAGTTGTGTCTTTATATTTAAAATGCACTTCTTATAGAAAGCATATAGTTGAATCTTGCTTTTTTATCAACTCCAACAGTCTGTACCTTTTATTTGGGTTATTTATACTATTTATATATAATGTGATTATTGGTACGATTAGGTTTAAATCTATCATATTTGAATCTATCTATTAAATACCAATTTGGTATTTGTTTCCTACTTATCCCATCTGTTCTTCTCTCCTTTTCCTGTTCTCTTTTGGATTAATGAACATTTTTCATGATTCCATTATATTTTCTTTGTTGATATATTTTTTTACTTTTTTCCCTCTCTTTTGTTTCTCTGTTTCATTTTAGATACGTTCACTAATTTTTTTAATTTCTCCTATCCTGCTAATCCCATCCAGTAGTATATTTTTCATCTCAGACATTACGGTTTTCGTCTCTAGAAGTTCAGTTTGGGTCTTTTATATCTTTCATGTCTTCTGTCTGAACTCCTTGAACATACAAGTTACAGTTATTTCATTTGTTTGTTAGTTTACTTATTTACTTATTGATTGATTATTATCCTATATGTTTTAACGTCCTTTTCTGTCAGTTCTTGGTCAGTTTTGATTGATTTTTTTCCCTCCTTTTGAGTCATAGTTTTCCTGCTTCTTTACATCTTCCATTAGTTAGTGATTTGATGTCAGATATTGTATTTTATGGGTGTTGGATATTGTTGTGTTACTGTAAACCTTCGTGTGCTTTATTCTGGGGTGCCATTATGTTACTTGGAAACAGTCTGGTCATTTTCTTTTGTTTTGAAATTTTAAGGTCAGTTTATTAAGTTCAATGATGAAAGCTATCAGAAGAATATTCTCCTGAAAATTGTTTTTTTCTTAGAAAAAATAAAAGAAAATCAACACCCACTCAGCATAGGCACAGATGCTGTGGCAGTCAAGCCTCTCTGCAGATGGGGACAGTCCATTAGTCAGTCAAGTTACTCTCTGGCTCAGCAGGATTGTGGTCTGGATCATCCTCATCATCCTCTAGCTCCAAGCTGCCCATTTCCTGGAACAAAGACTCATCTGCCTCCTCGTTGTTTCCAGCGTCCTCCAAGAAATGGCTGTCAGATATGTCAAGATTATGATCTGTTTCAAATAGCTGTTTCCCACTTAATTTGTTTTTTCCTTCCTGTTCTTCTTTCATTCATTTCTTTTCAATTTCCAAGAGTTCTGCATCAAATTTGGCCTCCCAACTTAAGAAATTTTTCAGTCATAATAGGAGTGCCGTGAAATAATTGCTTTTCGGCTTCTTCTGCTTCTTTTCTTCTTCTCTTCCAGTTTTTATTTGATCTATTTCATTTAGTTTTTCTTGCACAGCTGTCACTAAAGATCACCATTCCAAGGTTTTCCTCTGCCTGTAATGCTAATAATTTTTAAATGCTGGAGACGTTATTATCTTGTAGATTATCTTGGGAGAATATTTTGTAAAGAGGGGCTTCATCTGGCCATTTTTCACTGTATGTAAACTTGAGGGTGATCTGGACAGTTTCGTCATTTTTTCCAGCCTCACATGTCACAGTAATGGGGAAGCTGTGCGTACTTTCTGCTAATACTGTGGGGAGTGGGGCTACGTGGACTCCAGAGCCTCCAGCTCGTTGCGCTGCTCCTCCCCAGAATCTGTCATGGTGGCCCTCGCTGCTGCCCACGGATCGCCCAGACCTGGTCTTTTGTGGTCTTGATTTTAAGATTTATTAGGGAGCCCTGGAGCAGTTCTTCATCTACAGCTAATTATTCCACATAATTGAAGCCAGGCTCTTTTCTGTACTCAACTCTGTGTCCGAGGGATTATGAGGTTTTCAACTTTGGTGGGAACAGGCACTTTTCCTCATCTTGTGTGAGTAACGAAGTCAGGAATGCCACGGGGCAGTTTGGTTTTCTGAAATGAGTACATTTTCTTTCATAGGATCCCGAAAAACTCAAGAGTTGTGCAGGCTGCCACAGGCTTCTTTGAAGGACCTCTAGGAAGGGAAATTCCAGATCATCAGGTCTGCCCATATCCACAGTTACCTCCTCCCCACTCCGTCCCTCTTACCCTCTGGTGCCCATCTCCACGGCCCTAAATGACACGACCCTAAAACAGAATCCTTCACTTGGATGCTGGTGTCTCAATGAAATTTATAGGCCCGCTTAAAAATGTGTGCAAAACTATGAGCGCACAAACCTTTTTCTGAGAAGAATCCACAGTTTTCATCAAGTGTTCCGAGGTCGGTGACCCCAAAAGGATAAGCACTCCTCTCCAAAGTCACTAATGATAGTAGTGTTCCTTAAATCTCATACTCATTACTCAGTTATTTGTTTTCTCTCTCTACCTCACTTGATAGCAAACATTACTCAAATCTGAAATCCGAAAACCCCTCTTTTCTAGAATCTATATCCCTGGGGTCATCCAGCAAATGGTGGTCACTATTTCTGTGACCTCTATCATCTTTTCTTCTTCCCCTCAAAACCTGAGAACTATTCTGTGCTCTCTGCATTCACTTCCCACAGTCGGTGGTTCTCAAAATGTGGTCCCCAGACCAGCAGCAGCAGTTTCACCCGGGAATTTGTTAGACATGTAAATCACTCCAGTCTCACTCCAGATGCTCACAAAGTTAAACGCACAGAAGCAGAGAGTAGCATGGTGGTTGCTGGGCTGGGGCGTTGGGGGAGATGGGAGATACTGGTCAGAGGGTACAAACTTCCAGTAATAAGAGGAAATTTTGGGAAGCTAATGTACAGCATGGTGTTTATAGTTAATACTTCGTTATACTTGAAATTTGCTGAGAGAGTAGATCTTACATGTTCTCATCACACACAAAAAATGGTACTATGTGAGGTGATGTGTTAATTATGTTTGTGGTAATCATTACACCTTGTACGTGTATGTCAAATCATCATGTTGTATACTTTAAATATGTACACTTTTTGTCAGTTATACCTTAACAAAGCTGGAAAAAGAAAACAAATATAATGGAAATAGAATTGTGAGCTATTTTCTACCTAAGGAATGCAGTAGAATTCTACTTTTAGTTGTTGTCAGGGAAATGTGAACTATTCTAGGAAACTTGTTTTTGCTTTCATATGTTAGCTGCATTACAGACCTAGACTAAAATTATGAGGAAAGGCAGCACAACTCTGGTAAATACTCCTAGTGGAATAATTTATTCATATGCCTTTGGAGAAAACTCAGATATGCGATATAAGTGACATGTGACATATAGGATGTCAATAGTCGATGATTTGCTTTACTATATTTAGTCCAAAAATCTTTTACTTAAATCAAATAGACCAGGTCAGTGTGATGGAAAGCAAAATTAAATTTTGATTTTTTTTTTTCCTGGAGGAAAGAATTTATGACTATGAACAGAAAAGTAGCCAAAATACTGTTTTGATGTGCCTTTATTATTTATGTTTATTTAGAGGTAGGAATTTTTCAATATAAAAATAAGGTTTTTGAAAAATTGCTTTAGGTCTATTCTTAATCATGTAAATGAGGTTATTTTTCTAATGCTATCATCTTTCTAATTAATCCTGGAAGCTAAATGTTTGATCCACGATACCGAGCACTTGATTTTTATTTAGAAGAAAATTGAACTGATACAGGTCTAACAATAAAGTTTGGGATGAATATACATCAGCTCTTCTTCTACACTCAAGACTTTTAAGAAGCCTTGCCTGTCTTTTCAAGATCCCCAGATGCCCAAATATATCTTATGTTTATATTGCTTATATTTTACAAAGGTAAGTTTCCATAAAAGTAGGTATGAATTGTGGTAAAATAAGTCTCCTAAGTTTGCTTCATGTATTTCTAAGCTTTAAGATGATTGGCCCCCGTTAATTGTATCTGCAGAGTTACATCTGAGTCTTAGCTTAATGTGTAAAAATGGTTAAAGGGCTAAAGGAACCAACATCCTGCCATAGGTTTTAGCACCAGTCATCTTCATTTAGTACCCATTCGTAGGCTTAACTTAAGGTATTTCTTGCTGAAGAACTAAAGAGCTAATCCACGGGGCGTAGCAGTGGAATGGTGAGTACTGGAGTGTGGTCTTCTTGGCCCCATTTCACGTTCAGAATTCTCTTCAATGCAGGGCTTTGCTTTTGTGCTCAAGTTTTAACCAACAGGATGCAACATAGCCTAATACAATGTAGTGGGCCATAAATCACGCTTCAGTCAAGCTCCGTGACATCCATGTGCAGCAACAGAAAATGTTTCAATGTTATCTGTGCAGTTTCTCCACAGTAGTGATTTTTCCCTGCAAATGCATTTAGCCTGACTTCATCAAGATAGAAATGTTGGCATTCGAATCATATGGATGGCTTCAAAAATGGGAATTTTGTCCTGCTATTGTTATGGGCACAATGTTGAAAACAGATTTTTACTTAAAAAAATCCTACAGTTTTAAAGAGTTAACATAGCCATCTATTTTCTGTTGGCTGTGGTGCTATTTCATTTATGTTGTTTCACCGTTCAAAGGATGTCAGTTTGAATAATATGAATACACATATGAATAGAAATGGTAATGACTTCACACAAGTTGTCAAATATATAAATATAAATAGTTCAACATAAAAGAATTTGATATGAACTCCATTGGACCTCACTAAAAGACCTTCTTCTTGTGATCTTTTTTTATACAAACGACCACTTTCTAGAGCTGCTTCCTGGTTATATCAGTACTTGAACATCTTTCTGTTAACTTGGCATAACTTTTATCTCCCAGGCTCAGAATTAAATTGAGACCAAATAGAGGCCAGTTCTTCAGGCTTCCAATTTAGACTGTTTCCTTCTAAGGAGCACTTACAACCTAGGCCTCTGAAACCTGAAAGTGTTACATGGAAATAAATTGCATTTGTTCAAAAGATAATTTTCTTGACTGTCTGCTGTTTATTGCCTTACATTAAGCATTGTAGGGCAGAGTGCGCATAGCATCCTTGTGCCAAAGACCGTCAAGTCTAGTTGGGGCGATCAGGCACAAACATTGAAGTAGCAGTATAGTGGGCTCTTGAAATTTGAGGGAGATGTGTTCTGGAACCTTCAAGATACCAGCGTAGCATAGCTTTTACTTAGTTTTGTTAGCTGTAACGTGGGGGATAATACTCTACCCTCAAAATTGTTGTGAAAATTACTTGAGATCCTGTGTTAAATGTAAACTGTAAAACCGCACTGAGCTGATCTGTTTGGTCTCACTGATCAGCCAAGTAACTTCCTAGCAAAATAATTTATTACATGTAGTGAAGCCTGAAACCCCACGTGTTAAATCCTTGAATGCCAAGTGTTGGGTGTGACACGTTTCAGGTTCCTGTTCTCAGCACACTTTCGTATGTACCGTCCACTCTCAGGACGGAGGTGGTGGGCAGTGCCATCAGGGCCGTTTGCCTGAGCGTGGCGTCTTCCTCTCTCGTGGCACTGCTCACTCCTCCTGAGTCACGTCCTCCTCAGCACGTACACTCACTGCTGATGCTGAAACAACCATCTCAGAGCCTTGTAGCTACCTTCCCTTTATTTAGAAGTTTAGGAAAGGCTGCCATAGTCACTTGTTTGTTGATTTATTCTAGCTACAGAAATTACTCATCAAAATTTTTACTGATCTCCATGTTGAGTGATAGTCACCTGTCCTGAGAGCTCCCCCACTCCCCACCCCGGTTTAAAATTAAGATGGCTGGTTCTTAGGTTTCCCTCCTGCTTCACTAACAGTACCAAAAGCCTCTCTTGTAAAGGTCTCTAGTGCTTCTGAATGCGGAAGCCTTCCCTCCCGAGTTCTTTCTTTTCTTTAGATTTTCTGCTCTTTTTTCTCTCTGAACCTAGCTAGAACTTAACTTTGTTCTGTTGATCTAGGTGTTAAACCTTTCTATCCAAGATCTCTCTATTGGATACAGAACTCTATCTACCATACTGCAACAGGGCTAGTTAAAATAATGTAACGCATATAAGGTGGATATATAGCTGCATGTTTTTCTGTCCTGTTCTCAGGATCTCAATTATGAGGTCTGTTATCTTACTAATCCTACTTTTCTCAAAGAAGTGTCAGCTCTTTTTGGCTTGGACCAGTGTTTTATATATTAAAAACCATATCTTATTTTTTTCTTGTAATTCTGTTTTTGTACCATTTTCATATTTTCCCCAGTGTTTTTTCTTTAACCTTCTCCTCCTGCAAAATGAAATAAATTCTTGAGTCCAAATCTTTCCTCAGACCTTAGAGTCTCTTACCACCTTGTCAAAGATCAGGTAACATAATATAGTAGAAGAAATGTGGACTTGATAGTCCTGCCCTGAGCCCTAGCTCTTGCAGATGGATTTACCCTGGTTCCATGTCACTTGACACATGCTGAGCTACTGGACCAGAGGGGTGACTGGGTCACGAGATAGCCAGCCCTTAACCTGTGATCTGTGTGGCTCATTGGAGACCACTTCTAAGTATGAACTTCTAAGGGAGGCAAAGGGAAATTGAAACTGCTGATGGGCAGGCAGGTATACTTGGGTTGGAATATCTTTGCGCGTGTGCAGGCTGCAGCAGAGGAAGCGCCGCAGGCAGGAGAGAAGAGCGCAGAAGTATGCATAGTCTCATGATTGCAGAGCCCCCTAGAGAGCCGGCCAGCCAGCTTTCATTCCTGACAGTGACCCCGTTCCTGCTGTGGATCCCTGTGATCTGTGTCCTTGTGAGAACCCTGTCTCCCTCTACTTGAGGCAGGTAAAGTGGATTCCTCTGTCTCATGCTTGGCGGAGTCTGGGCCAAAATACACACGTTCAGTGAACGCCAGCAGGTCCACCATTCGTTGAAGAATTCTCTCTCATCATTTCTAAGTAAGCTGACCATTTTCTCTTTCTAACTTGTATTGTTTTCAAGACTCCTTGGCTTAGTAGTTAAGGACTTAAGTTCAGAAGTCAGACATATTATTTACTTGGGTACTTGGGCAAGTCGTACTAAGTTGTAGTCTGTGCCTTAGTTTTTTTATCTGGAAAATGAGAATAGAGATAGGACTTAGCTTGCTGTGAAGATTTAATAAAGTATTGTGTGTAAAGCGAACAGTACCTGGCACGTAGTAAGTGCTCAGTAAATGTTAGCTTGTTGTGAACAAACTTAGGATATGAAAATCTTTTAAACTGTCTGTGGTGAAAGACCAGTTCTTCCCCCCACCCGCAGCCTATCACAATCCAGTATTTTTATAAAATACAATAAAAATGAATTAATAGATTAAAAAATAACCAACAAGAAAGATATAAAATATAAGTCTTATTTTTATTATATGCAATAGACAAAGTTACTCTGTGAAGTTATGAAATTTTCTGACTTCTTACCATTGATATCTTTCCTTACCTCGTTACAGACCGTTCACACTTGGCAGAGTGGCACTGGTCCACGCACCGTGCTTTGAGCAGCACTGTGTGAGCGTGCACGGACGTTCTCATAGGAGACAGAACATACGTGCACTGATGTGGGGAACAGAACAGAACCATGTTTATAACATTTAGTAGTTAGCAGTTCAGATTCATTTATTGACCGGACAGCGTGTGACCTGAAGCCTCTGGAATGCCTTCCTTCATGATTGCTATCCCACCCTTCCCACGTAATGGAGTTGTTATTTTCCTCTGAGCTGCGCAGTTCTCCCGCAGTTGCTCTCCAGTTGAGAAATAAGAAATCTGTACTTCTTGAAGTCCAGATATGCATGCGTTGTCTTGGACAAATCAGCTCTGCTAAGTGGATGAGAGTAGGATGCTGACTGCTGCCTTGTGGGCTAAGGTGCAGCTGTCCCTGGTACTGTGGTAGAATAACTTACGGGTCCCCTAAAGGACAGCCTCAAACCAGACTGTATGTTTGTGGACAGATGGGGAACGGTAGACAGAGGAGCTTGGCATTTATGTTTTCCTCTGTGCACAGGCAGTGACAGACCATGCATCTGTGGTACAGAATTGCAAACAGCACGTTTTACAAATAGCAACTGTGGTTGACAACCGAAAGTCTGCAAAATGCTAAATGCAGCTAGGGTTGGTATTCTCTTCCAAGTATTTTAGCAGGGACCCAGCATTATCAGATTTTATCTTCAGAGAAAGTATAACTGTCAGAAGGACATATTAAGTGGCAGGCATTGTGCTAAGAGCTGATTTGTGCTAAGATGCTGATTTGTGCTAAGGTGTTTTATAAACATCTAACTTAATTTTCACCACAGACTTACCCCTTTATTAAACAAGCAAACAAAATTGAGAGAGATTAAGCAACTTGTCTAAAGCCTTGTAGTTTTAAGTGGCTGAACCTGATTTTGAAATGAGGTTTGCCAGACTCCTGAGTGGGTTTTCTTTGTTTTTCACCTTAAAAAAAAAAAAAATCACATAACTTTTTTCTGGAACCATTTGAGAGTAAGTTCCCAACCTGATGCTCCATCCCTTCCAAATATTTTAATGTTTATTTTCTAAAAACAATAACATCTGCATACGTAACTGAAGTACAATGATCAAAATCAGGAAGTTAACACTGATACATTGCTATTATCTAATCCTAGACTGCATTCAAGTATGCCAGTTGTTCCAATGGTGTCTTTTATAGCATATATTCCCATAATGTCTCTTCATTTCCTTCTGAAATCAGTCTTCCGTCTTTTGTGAATTTCTTGACACTTTTTGAGTTAACAAGGCAGTTATTTTGTGGAATGTGTTTGATTTTTATGTTATTTCCTTATAAGCCAAATTACATACTTCTGGAGAAATAGCACATGAGTGATTTCTTCTCACTGTACCCTGTCACATGTCGTTCAGTTTCAGTTTGACCCGGTCCTAATGGCGACCCTTGGACTGCTTCATTGAGGAGTTGTCTGCTGGACAACTTTACTTACTGTAAAGTTACTCTCGTCGCCTTTGTAATTAATAAATACTTTGTGGGAAAGTATTTATAACTATGTAAATATTCCATGGCAGTATTTATTATTTACCAAATTTGTGTCTGTATGGATTCATGGTTTCCTATTTTATTTAACGGGTTATAATCTGTTACGACCGTTATGTGTTTTGATGACCAAATTGTCTCAGATTTGCCAGTGAGAGCCCCTTGAGGTTGATTTCTGTCTTCTCTAACATTTTCTGTCCCTTGCAAGAAAAAATCCTTGAGCATTTTCTTGCATTCTGATGCAAGATGATGTTCCACGCTTATCTTATGTTTTCCCTGCCCCGGCCCTGGAATCAGTCATTTCTCCAAGGACCCTTGGTTCTTTTTAGTGGAAAACAGTAAGTATTCAGAAGCCAAGATCTGGTGATTAGCGTGCTTACTGCCCTTGGGACGTTTTTGTTTCCAGACCCTCTTGGTGGATCCTTACACATGAACCTTTATATTTATTTGTACCTTTCAGTATATTGAAAAATCGTGAATTCCTATTAAGTCCAATTCTAAACTAACAGCACAGGATTTATTCTAGTTTTCTTTCTTATTTTGTAATGCCCTTCTCTTACCGTGAGAAACTTGGTTCCCATGGTCCTTAGACAGTTACTAACCGATCAGTCCCATCTGTTTGTTACCAATCTCCCATCTCGGTCGCTGCCTCCTCCTCTGCATGGATGCCCTGCTTTTCCCTCTTGGGCTCCGACTCCCCGTTCTGGACACTCCCCCGTGTTCCCGCTCGCATGTAGGATGCCACTGTGGGGGATCTGCTAATGGCCGACACCTCAACTTGGGCTCTCAAGTGAATTTTCATAATGACCGTATTATCTCAGTCCTCCTATTTTGGTATTTTTGCTGCTATATACAAATGACAACATTAAGAGTTTTCTAAAATGATGATCCTGCTGGTAGGAGAGCACCGACTGAAATAATCTAAGTGAAAAAAGATAAATAAATAAAATAAAATAATCTAAGTGGGAGGAATTCAACATTAGAGCTGAAAAGTAACATTTCCTTGATCAGCCTGGGTCAGTAATTTGTATTCTGCAGATTGTTTCAGAGCTAGAATTGTTCCTTTGACAAGAAATTGAGGCTTAATAGGCTGTTTCTAGGAGTCTCTTTAGGGATTAAAAAGAGAAGTTTTTACTGTGATGCAGAGGATGTAGAATGAGGTGGGTTCTTGAGTGGGCAAGAGAAGAGGGCTCAGAATGGATGGAGAAAAAGAATCTTCTCTGAAGGGACTAATTGGGCTAGGCCTACCCATTGGCAAGATAAGCTGTTATGCATTCAGCAAGCCAGGCAGGATGGAGACATGGGTTGGGGCAACTAGATGTGGAGACTTGTCCTTGGAAGGGTGAAAGAGCAGACAGTCTGAGGATAAATAGGAGGCGGGAAGCGGGGCATTAACATGGCGGTGGGGTGACAGTTATAGTTGTTCTGTGCTGTTCCACAGAGAAAAGCGGGAGCATGGCCAGCAGATACTGAGACAGGTTTGACATCCTTTAGCCGTGAGCACTGGGACAGGACGTGAGCGAGGTGGTGGTGCTCCGTGGGCGCTGTTCTAGAGGACGCTCCCTCCGGGGCAACACACTTGCTCGCCTTTTCTCATCAGACCAAACTGATGCGAAAATTTATTCTAGTCCTAGAGTGTGTCCAGTAATTTGAGGTATCATGAAATCCTACCCCTAAAATTCTTAAAGATGTAATTCAGTGCAATAATATGGAGGGGAAATTGGTCTAGTAGTTACTGAAATTAGCTCTGATTGAGTCATAATTTTTCTTGTCCCGCCCCTACCTGAATTCAGTAATTTGGGAGTTACTTACTCCTTCAATATCTGAGGGAAAGTGTTTCTTTGATGGGAATTTTGCTTCATAAATTTTTGCTCAGTGTTTATCTTTAGGAAACAATCAAATCCCTCTTGTGGTTATTCAGTTGATATAGCATCATTAAAGTGAGAGAAGTGAGAATGTAAAGTCATTTTCAGAAGGAAAAATCATAGGTCAGAGATAAAAGATGTTATCAGATTATCCATGCCAGAAAATGTGAGCAGTTGGTGCATTGGGGTAAAAGGTATATAGCAGTGTCTTGTACTACTCTTGCAGTTTTTCAGAGTTTGAAATTAAGTAAAAATTAAAAGCCCCCCAAATTTTTGCATGCTATGCTACAGTTCCAGCCAGTTTCTTCTGCTGTATTGAGAGGCCAGAGGCACCCATCTGAGGAACTGAGTATTGACAGAATTTGATTCTGTGGCGAGAAGTACCCAGTACCCCGGCATGGAGGACCAGGCCCCAGTAGGTCCAAGGTTTTGACTCATATCGGTCAGGATAGTTGGAATGGAACCTCCAGGGATGGAAAAGACCAAATACGCCTTGGTCTAGAACTCTCATTCATTGCTTCTCAGTCTTTCTGTGATGATCGGCATTGACAGTTTGGGTTGGTGATGTGGTTTGTGATTTCGATAAAGGTGTTTTATTCACAAAGCTCTGAATGATGCCATCCAGTCTGCATCTGGAAGATCTTTTAGCCTCATTTGAGTGTAATTTCAGTCTCTACTCTCTCACCATCAAATACTTTATATAGAGCAGAGTCCTTTTATGGGCCTTGTTATTATTGAACCCATAACCTAGTCCTTAGGTTATGTGACTTTTTTTCTTAAGCCATCTAGTGTCCCAGCCCTTAATTATTGCAGTTAATTCACAGCTCTTGGTTTGTACACACTCATACACGTTTTATAAGTAAGAGATGTTGTTCTGTGTATCCCTGTGAGGAAATGATTCCTGGGTTGGCCAAGTGTCTCACTAACTGAGATTAAACTTTTGCTTTTGATACTTGTTGATTTAACTACCCTCTGAGTAACACGATGAACACATTCTAAATTTGTTGCTGATGGCTGGATGAAGTTTTCTGGTATACTTCCTTGTGTTGCCAAGTTCTAATAAAATGACTAAATCTACTGTTGATTCATTCTAGTCAGCAGCCTCTTATTTATTTCTAAGATTTACTTAAGGTTTTTTCTGAATCAGGAATGTTTGCTTTTCATATTTGCATTATTTTCCTTTGGCTTAATAGCAGACAAATAAAAACATCTGATACAAATGCAGTATGATAACTTCATGTTGCATTTACATCAGATTTCTCGAGCTGATGTTTCTTGTCCTTATTAAATAAGGGCTTCCCCAAATGATTTTTGGGTGCATAGGAGGGAAGGGAAAAATGGAAGACCAAAGTTGTGTGCAGTGAGTTTTTCTTCTGCCTCCTTCCTCTAGATTAAACAACCTACCCTCCTCCCCTCCCTTTTTTTTTTTTTTTTTAACCTGTTAGCAGTTTACTAGGCTTGGTAGAAACCAGCTGTTACATCTCACTCTCGTGCACTACCTTTTTTTAACAGTGACTTAGGCACCCGCTGCTCTTCTAGCGGCACAAAGAGGACCCACATAAAGCTGGGTTCAGTACGTAAGTCCCAGTCTTAGAGCATCATTTCATCAAGTCAGTCTTTATTTTGTCAGCCATTCAGAGTCTGTATTTGCTTCTGTAAGACTTCAGGAATAATTGATGATTCTTCTGTTAATGAAAATACGTCCTTAGATGTCTAATGCACATTAAATATGTTGTTAGAATAACAGATGTGGCTGCCTAGCCATTTTTAGACCCTTGCAGGTATATGGAATGGTGCGGATGTTCATTTTGAAGATCTATAAAGAGAAGTTACTGAAATATGATTTGAGCCATCAAAGAATCAGTTAGTGTCACAATAATTGTTATTTTATTTGAATGGGATTATCTCATTAATGGATTGGTAGGTGGGCCCAGGTGCAATATTTTGTGCCCTCCCTTCCCTTTGTAAGGTTTTTGGTTTTATTAAATTATAGATGACATTGGGATAAAATTTTATTTTGGCAGAAGAGATTTAAGTGAAAGAGGGAGATGAGTGATAGATAATTCTCATCTCTACTATTGGCTGCAAACTGGGATTAGAGTAGTTTTGTTAGCAGTCAACTCGAAGAGGTGCTGTGAAGTCAGTAATACATGGCTTCAATGAATATTCCACTTAAATGAAATTTTAATTTATTCATGCAGTTTACCAACATTTATATCCATTAAGAAAGTGATAGTTTATTTTGAAAAAACTTAACACGTATTGAGTTTTGTTGGCACTTCACTCCCCTGAGTTCATTTGTCAAAGTCATTAGATCTCCCACTGTATTCTTGACTTAATTGTTTGACTGGCTTTTCTCTGTTACTTAGCTGCTGATTTGGTAAGGCTGTCATGACTTGCTTTTCTGTTAGCCTTCAAGTGTCCCAAAGGGGGCAGGACAGCTGGGAGAGCTATAGATTATTGATGGCACTTCGCAGGTAGTTAGATACACCCGAGGTAAAGGAACTGTCGTAGGATTAGAACAAATTTTGTGCAGCATTCTAGGTTGGTGGTACCTAAAGCTGAGTTTCATTCCATAGGTGGCCTCAGCACTTTCACTTAGAAAAGCATGGATTCATAAAATTGTATTTTTTAATGAAAATGCTATTTTTATCAAAACAAAACATCATTTATGAAAATATCTAAAAACTAAAGAGTTTGTGAAAGAGAGCCAGTATCATACTGTAAACTTGGTCACTCTGGAGTAGCGCTGTTCAGTTAACAGTTTCTGTGTTGGTGAAAATATTCTCTGTCTGTCCAGTGTGGCAGCCACCGGCCACCTGGGGTTCTGGAGCACTTGAGATGTGGCTCGTGCCTGAGGAACTGAGGTTTCTCTGTTACTTGAATAGCCACATGTGATAGCGCAGTACCACGCTGGTGCACGTGGTATCAGCACAGTTCTGAAGCGTACTGAATACCTAAGCTGCACGTTCCGAAAGAAGGGGATCCCTTGGGATTTTCTTGAACCCGAAGACCTAAACACTGCCTGGAGTTACTCTTGATTTTTCCATAAAATAAATAAGGACCGTCTTCCACTATTCCCAGTTTTTACATTGGGGAGATTCTGAAATGTTCTTTCTCATATATTTACTATCATTATAGACGAACAATACAGTATCAGTATATTGTGTTACAGGTTAGTTTAGAGACAGTTGTCATGACCTGAGAATTTATTGCCTACTGTCTGTAGGAAAATAAACTTCTGCTTTACTCAAATCTGCTGGACTTGGAAGTGGATATAGTGCACAGACTAGCATCTCTCAAGTTTGTCACCAGCCCTGAATTATTCATCAGTTGAAGGTCAATTGGAAATGAAACTATTTTAATAAACAGGAAAATAGATTCAGTGTACAAAGAATAATTTTTATCACATATTGAATGAAGTGAGTCATAATTGCCCCCAAGAAACTGGCCTGTTAGCCATGAACTGTCTCCTCACATTTTCATCTACTTCATTCTAAGATGCCTCAGTTTCCTTGCTTGTACTATAGCAGCAAGAAATGTATTTTTGTGAAATTAGTATTAATGTAAGTAATGAAGAGAAATAACTGTTTTACTCAGGTTGCTTGTCTGAATCAGAAAAGGGGTTCTTCGCGAGCAGTGAGAAGTGAAGGCTGACTTGGCCTTTTCATAAATAGGGTCTCCTGCAAAGTCGCCTTACTGTGTGCGCAATCCAGATTAATCCCCTGCTGAGACACACAGGCTGTAGGAAGGTCGGTTTGGAGGGTCGGTTTCCTGTTATGAAATGGGAACATGTCATAACATATAAAAGCATTCCTACTTGTGAGGCAGAAACCTGAGGGAGATTTTAAAGGACATTATTCTAGTTTGAGAAGTGCTTTTACTGGTAGTGTTGTAAACTCTGAAGAAAAAAAGGAGAAAGTATTATAATGGAAAGTAGTATTAATAGGATGGTGGTCTGAATTAGCTTATGTGGCTTACATTTGAAACATGTTTATTGTACATTGAAAAGCTTTATTGAGGTATGTTTGACATAGGTAAATGCCTGTGAAAGCATCACCACAATTAAAATAATTAACATATTTGTCCTCGACACAGTTTTCTCCTGTCTCTTAGGAGTCTCTCCCTCCCAGCTCCGCTCCACCCTCATCTCAGGCAACCATTGATCTGCCTTTTGGCACTACAGATTGGTTTGTATTACGTAGACTTTTATATAAATGGAATCATACAGTATACTAGTATAGTATTTGTGGGGCAAGGGGTGCGTCTGGCTTTTTTTGAGACTCATCCATATTGTTGCCTGTATCAGTATAGTCCATTCCTTTCAACTGCTAAAGTAGCATTGCATTGTGTGGATATATTACAAATGATCTGTTTACATATTGATGGATATTTCGGTTTCCACCTTTCGGGTATGTCAAATAAAGCTGCTGAAAACATTCACATACAAGTCTTTATATGGACACATACTCCACATATTCCTTTTTTTTTGGGCAAATTCCTAGGAATGGGATGTCTAAATCATATGATAGGTGTATGTTTAACTTCTAAGAAACTGCCAACCTTTTCTAACATATCTAGTTCATATCCTCCCTAGTCTTGGTGTGGTCAGGCTTTTTCATTTTAGCCATTCAAATAGGTGTGTATTAGTATCTCATTGTGGTTATAATTTGCATTTCTCTAACGACATTGAGCAACTTTTCGTATCCTGATTTGCTGTCCATGATCTTTGGTGAGCTGTCTGTTGAAATTTTTTGCTCATTTTTAAATTGGATTGTTCATTTAATTATTACTGAGTTCTGAGAATTCTTTATATAATTTGGATACAAGTCCTTTTCAGATACATGCTTTGTAAAGAGTTTCTTCTGCTCTGTGGCTTCTCTTTTCATCTCTTAACTGATTTTTGAAAGAACAGAAGCTTTTCATTTTGGTGAAATTCAGTTTATTCATTTGCTCTGTTATGGATTATATGCTTTTAAAGATTTTTTTCTGTATTTTCTTCAAGAAGTTTTATAGTTTTAGGTTTTACACTTAAGATTTATGATTTATTTTCTGTTTTTTCTATATGGTATGAGGTATGGATCGAAGTTTATTTTAATTCCAGCACCAATAGTTGGAAAAGCTATTCTTTCTCCACCATATTTCCTTTGAGCCTATGTCAAAAATCAGTTGTCCATTTATATGTGGATTTTTTTCCCCTGGACTCAATATTCTGTTGCATTGATCTATTTGTTTATCTTTATACCAATACCGCACACTTGATTACTGGGGCTTCATAATCATTGAAATCAGGTAGTGTTAACCCTTCAACTTCATTCTTTTTCAGAGTTGTTTTAGCTATTCTAGGTTCTTTTTGTTTCAGTGTGAGTTATAGAATCAGTTTCTCAATTTCTACGAAAAAGCTAGGTAACTTTGATTGGAATTGCTGTGAGTCAATAATCAACTCAGGGAGTATTGACATTTTAACAGTCTTATGTCTTTTACTCCATGATCAAGATACATCTCCATCTATTTAGGTCTGTAATTTCTCTCAGCAGTATCTTGTAGTTCTTACTGTGTAGGTCTTTCACATCTTTTGTCCTTAAGCATTTAATATTTTTGATATTATAAATGGTATTTAAAGTTTTATCTATTTCTGGTTGTATATTGATTTTGTAAGCTGTCACTTCATTAAACTGTTTAACGTGTTAGTTCTAATTGCTTTATTGTTGATTCCATTGGGTTTTCTACGCAATTATGTTTTCTGTGAATAAGGGAGTTTACCTCTTGTCTTCAATCTGGTTGCCTTTTGTTTCTTTTTCTTGCCTGCTAGACCCTCCAGTGGAGTGTTGAATGGAAGTAGTGAGAGCACACATCTGATTTCACAGGAAAAGTGTTTGGTCTTTCACCATCGAGTATGAGTTGCACTGTAGGCTTTCTTTTTTAATAGATGCTCTTGATTAGATTGAGAAAGTTTTCTTTTATTCCTAGTTTGCGGAGAGATTTTTATTTTTTATCAAGAATGAATGTTGGATTTTGTAAAATGTTTTTTTTCTGTGTCTATTGAGATGACCAGATGGTTTTCTCTTTGTTAATCTAGTGAATTGATTATACTGATTCGTTTTCAAATGTTCAACTAGTCCTGAATTTTTGAGATAAGCCCCACTTTATGATGCACTATCCTTTTAATGGATAATGTGGATTCATTATGATAAAATTTTATTAAGAATTTTTACGTCTATATTCATCATGGATATTTATCTGTAGTTTTCTTATCTTGTAATGTCTTTGTCTGTTTTTGTTAGAGTAAATTCTAACCAAACAATGAGTTTGGGAAGTATCCTCCCCAGTTCTATAAGAGTTTGTTTAGTGGTATTACTTCTTCCTTAAATGTTTGGTAGAATTTTATGCCTGGAGTTTTCTTTGTGGGAGGGGTTTTAACAATACAGTTACTTTTAATAAATATACAGGACTATTCAGATTATCGATTCCTTCTTGTGTGGGCCTTAGTGGCTTGTCTTTTCAGTGATTTTTGTCCATTTCATGCAGCTTGTGTTCATTGTATACAGTTTATAATATTCCATTGTGCTTTTAATATCTGTAAAACTGTAGTGATGACACCTCTCCTTTCTGATACTGGTAATTGGTATCTTCTCTCTTTTCTAGTCAGTCTGGCTAGAGATTTATTTTTATTTTTTGTTTGTTTTGTTTTGTTTGTTTAAATCAGTTTATTGGTTGTCTCATTTTTTCAAAACCAAAACCAGTCTTTGGTTTCACATTTTTTCTCTTGTTTTTCTGTTCAAAAATTTTTTTCACTTTGATTTTTATTATTTCTTTTGCATACTGAATTTAATTTGTTCTTCATTTTTTTAGTTTTTTTAAGGTGGAAACCAAGTTTATTGATTTAAGATCTTTTTTGATAAAGGTGTTGTTTAATGCTATAAATTTCTTCCTACATACAGCTTTAGCAGCAGCCTACGAATTGTACCATGTTGTTATAATGTCCTTATCTGCTAGTTCTAACACTGTTTTAGTTCTGGGTTGGTTACTGGCTTACTCCTTTCGGGCTGCTATGTAATAAAATACCACAGACTGGGTGGCTTATAAACTACAGAAATTTATTTCTTACAGTTCTGGAGGCTGGAAGCCCAGATTAGGGTGCCAGTGTGGTTGAGTGAGAGCTCTCTTCTGGACAACAGACGTCTCGTTGTGTGTGTCCTCACACTACGGAAGGGGCTGCGTAGCTCTGGGCGCACTTATAGCAGCACTAATACCACTTAGAAAGCCTCCAACCTTATGACCTAATCACCTCGCAAAAGCCCTTCCTACTAATGCCATTACCTTTGGGGGTTAGGATTTCAACATAAGAACTTGGGGTGGGAGACAAACATTCAGACCATGACAGTTGTGAAGGATTGATTCTTCTTGGCATGGGTTGTGTTTTCCACTTGTGTGTACCTCATCATCTCTGATGGATGCGGATACTGCGTTTCACCTTGTTGGATGCTGGGTAGTTTTGGCTACCTACAAATGTTCTTCAGCTGTGTTCTGGGATGCAGTTAACTTACTTGAAACAATTCAGTCTTTTGGAGTTGCACTTTTATGATTTTTTTTTAGCTGGATCCGGGGTGGTGCTCGGTCTATGGTTAATTGTTCTCCACGTCCATGGCAAGATCTTGAGCACTTCACCCATTGCCCCTAAATTATGAGTTTTCTTGGTCTGACCTTTGGGAACAGGCACTATTCCCAGACTTGTGTGCCTGACAGGTACTGTTCCCCCTAATCCTTTGGGATGGTTCTTTTCCTGGGCTCGGATAGATGTTTTATATGCCTGTGTACTGTTAGTCGGTCCTATGAACTCCAGCTGCGTTAGTCTCCCAGACTCAGCTGATTTCCTGAGTTCAGGGCATCAGCCCGCAGGACCAGCTATACAGTTTGCAGGGTCCAGTGTTAAATGAAAATGTAGACCTTTTGTAAAAATGATACAGAATTTCAAGATGGCAACCGCAGAGCCTTAACCCACACCCAGGCCCCTTCTGCGCTGCAGCCGTGCTGGTTGTGCGGCCTGAAGCCAGTGCTGCTGCACGGGTCCCGGTTGCTTGCTTTCCCATCCCCGGTCCATGGCCTGCAAGGTCTTCAAGGCGGTAGCTGAGAAGTTACAGGGCTTGGCTCCTTTGTTTCCCAATCCACAGTCACTGTCCTTTTTTTGCCAGACATCCAGAGTATTGAAAACTGTCATCTCATGTTTTTTCTTTTTCTTGTTTGTTTTTTGGTTGTTTCAGGCAAGAGTATAAATCCAGTTCCCATTACTCCATCTTGGCTGGAAGCAGAAGTTATTTTTAGTGTAAAGATCTGATAGTTTCTTTTGGTGTTGTTTAAGGACCTGGTAGCTTCTTTTATGTCAAATTAGGATTCCCCTATTTGGTCTATTGGCTTGGCCCCTTGTTTAGATAGCTTTTTGGGTTAAAAATCTATCTTGTGTCATTGGCTGATCTGTTTTCCACTCATTTTTTGGCTAGAGGGTCTTGAAGTGGAAGCAAATTTCTTGGTGACCAACAACTCATTTTCTGAATTGTACCACTTAATTTCAAGCAAGCGTTCGCTTCCTCCTTGAAATCACTGTGCTCTCGTTCTCTGTGTTGTATTGGAATGCAAGCTGCAGGGGATTGAGGACAGTCGTCTTTCCTCCCATCTCCTGCGAAATACATCCCTTGCAGTGCAATTTGATCCACACTTGTGCGCTAAGGTATTAACCGCCTTTCCGATATGCCCTGCCCTATTAGCAAGAATATACAGTGATACGAAAATGAATTTGTCAAGAGTTTTATGGCTCCATGATCTATCGTACAATATTAATCCTGCTGCAGTGTTATTAAGTCATTTTTCATCTCCCCTCAAATTAATGTTGACGTTCTATTACTGGATTTGTTCTTGTCCCCAGATTAAAACATAAAGGAAAAAAAAAAATCTTCCCTGCTACAATATTTAAATTAATTGTAGGGTAAGCAGTACCTTGCTTGGTGAAGTAGAATCCTCCTGGAAAAATTATAACATGGATTTATGTCTTTGCTTTCTGGTTGTGCACAAAAAAGCACAATTGGACTATACTTGTACTTCTGAGGGCACAAGGAGAATAGAGCAAGGAAAGAGGGTCAAATTAAAGTATAAAAGGTTTTCCAAAAAGAGAAGTACGAAACTCAGGGGCCTAAGTTTGGGGGAACCACACCCATCCACTGCTTCTAGCCTAAAGGCTGATAGAAATGCTGGTCGTGTAAGATGTGTAGGTAGAAGAGTTTGGACTGACGGACTTGGGATCCTGTTACTGTGTTTTGCCCTGTAGGACACAGTCCCATGTATAATGCGCACCCTCATTTTTGTCCCAAACTTTCAGGGGAGAAATCCTTTTGTTTTAATTTTTTAATTCAAATTTTTATTTTTTTATATGTAGGTACTTGTTTTTGTATTATAAAGGAATTTTAGCATTTATTTATTATTACACTTTTAACTCATAAGCACAAATAAAAGAATTAACATTTATATAGATATGGCATTAGTACTACCCATGTATAATGTGCATCCTTAGTTTTCCCTCACAAATTTGGGCAAAAAAGTGCGCACTATACACGGCAAAATATGGTATATTATGTTCATAGGAATAAAAGGTTTCTTCTATCCAAATACATTAGGGGTACTTAAAAATCACATGGTGAGGCCAACACTAGTAAATCAGGGTAGTGCCGTAACCAGGGCTTGCGAATGAGAAGAGAGCTGTTATCGTTGCTCAAAATTAAGGCTAAAGGATTCTTTTCTGTGAATGGTTGTGTTTTTTTTTCTAATTTTTACCCATTTGGGAGCAGATGTGAGTCTCTTGTCTGTGACCTCTGTAAATGAGATCTCAGGGTATTGTGGTGATTTCTAATCTTGGTTAGGTAGGGGTAGGTGATCCAGAATGCTAATTTTTACCGTGGGAGGAATCCTACAGTAGTGCTTTAAATCAAGAGGTAAATTTTAATTTAAAAGATTTATATTTTTAAAGGAAAGAAGCAAGCAGAAATACAGTTATAATATTTTAGTTTTGTAAAATATTTATATACAATATAAATATATAAACTATAACATGAATAATTTTTAAAGTTTTTTTTATAGAAAGTCAACATGAGTTATATAATGAAAATTTAACCAATTGCATACATTTTTGTATTTGTCAATGATAAACAGTGTAGCACCCTTCAAGAGGCTAAGTGTAGGGGGTAAGATGAGGAAAATTGATGTTGAATTTCGGGCAGGTTGGAAAAAGAATCACTATTTATCATCTGGGTACAGTGGATATTCAGATTTTTTATATTTTAGTCATTTTTATAATATACAGAAGAATAAAAGGATAGTGAAAACTTAGGAATTTTAATTAGAATTTAAATACAGCAAACCTCTTTGTATCAAGTAAATTTTGGCATGCAAACATCATAAAAGATGAAAGAATACTGTCACATTGTACTTTTAGCAGATTGGGGTGGTTTGTAGTCTTTTTTTTAGATTTTATTGAGGAAGGGGAATAGTGTGTATTTCTAGAACTGTATTGGAGAACAGTGTATTTCTCCAGGGCCCATCAGCTCCAAGTCAAGTCGTCGTCCTTCAGTCTAGTTATGGAGGGTGTAGCTCAGCTCCGGGTCCAGTTCCCATTTTCAATCTTAGTTGCAGGGGGTGCAGCCCACCCTCCCATGTGGGAATTGAACCAGCAACCTTGTTGTTGAGAGCTCACGCTCTAACCAACTGAGCCATCCGGCCGCCCCGGGGTGGTTTGTATTCTTGTTGCAAAATAATTGTGTGCCAGTGTCATTCCTGATAAAGACTAACTGATGCCATATTTTCTTTTTATCTCTAGAAATATATTCTTAGAGTCTAGAGTGCTGCTTTCTGTCTCTTTGCATTCATCTGACTTGTCTAATAATTGTGAACCATCTTCCTCTGTTAATTTTTTTCCCTTTGCCATCCTGGGTAGAAAATGAAAAATTCTGAATTCTCAGCTGTATTCATTGGAAGCTGAAAGCAGGCTACAAAGATGGTGTCTCCAGTCTTTAATTCCTTCTTGAAAAATGATGCAAATACTTTGGACAATGCAATGATAAAACTGAAAGATGTGATTTATTTCACTGTTGCATCATCCTTCAATGTAGGCAACTTCATTATTTTTCCTTTTTCTTATTATTGTAGTCTTTTTTTAAAGCATAGTTGGATATAATTGATGAATAATGATGAGTAATGATAAAATAACTCCCAGGATGATGAAATGGCAAAGTATTTTCAAGATATAGGAAAAATAAGATCACTAAGCTTCCATAATGTATCTTAGGTTTATAAAATGGGTCCAATGGACCAATGTGGTAATTGCAAGATAGATGGAGCATGAAATGTAGTTTAGTGACTCTAAGAAAGAATAAAGGTCAATAAATATCAATCCTCACAATTAATTCTAACCGCTGAAATAGAAACTGAAAAATAAAAGTGGTCCAATGAACTGAGCGGTAAGAGCTTTTAAGGTAAAAAGCTGTCTAGGTTTCCCAGTGTACATATGAGAAGCAGAAGTGGGTTCTCGGTGGCAGAACCGTGGGTTGGAACGGAGGATCAGATATACGCAACCTTAGCTTTCACATTCCCCCAGTTGGTGTTGGAGACGAAACGAAAAATGTGAATGTCAGTCACTCCCTTATGGGCTCTTCTTTAGTTGATGGTAGAATGTAGAGATCTCCCTTTCTGGCAACCTCTGAATGGTATTTGATTACATAATTTGAATTAAGCAGTGTCATCCCCGATTCACTGATGAGAAGAAGTGAGTTGGCAGACAGACATTTTGACTTCAAGGATGATTTGTTTAAAACTTCCTTAGAAGCCCAGAGGACGTCCACATCCCAGATGCAGGTCTCCGGAACGACTCCAGTCGTGGGGGCTGAGCTGTTCCTGCAGAGGTTAAAGGTGAAGTCCCGCTAAGCTTGTCTAAGACAGTGAGCCCGGTAACGTTGCTGGTAGCGTTACCTCCTTCTGAGAGTATGAAAGCCTAGGACTTGGCTGGTTCATTTTCAGAGTGGACATTGCGTATGTGTTGTATGTTTATGGCGCTACTGTGGCAATTGTGCTTTTAGCATAGTCGCAACAAATTGAATATGAAAATTGAAAAAATTTCAAAGGGATTTTTCACTCGTAATTGTTCAATTGCGTAAAACTTCTAGTACTTTAGTTTTTCTCTCAGCTTCTATCTTACTAAATAAAAATCTGTAAGCGAGGCAATTAGTATTTTTTGAGCACCAGGTGTATGTGAGGCAGTGGAGGAATGTGATACTCTAGGAAATCCTTTTAAAGTAAAAATTTTAAAATTTTTTTGTAATACAGTTTAACAAATAGTTATATATTCAGAATTTTTTTTTTTTTTTAAGATTTTTGTTGGGAAAGGGGAACAGGACTTTACTGGAAATAGTGTGTACTTCCAGGACTTGTTTTTTTTTTCCATGTCAAGTTGTTGTCCTTTCAATCTTAGTTGTAGAGGGCGCAGCTCAGCTCCAAGTCCAGTTGCCGTTGCTAGTTGCAGGGGGCGCAGCCCACCATTCCTTGCGGGACTTGAGGAATCGAACTGGCAGATTTGTGGTTGAGAGGACGCCCTCCAACCAACTGAGCCATTCGGTTGCTCAGCGGCAGCTCAGCTCAAGGTGCCATGTTCAATCTTAGTTGCAGAGAGCGCTGCCCACCATCCCTTGCGGGACTCGAGGAATTGAACTGGCAACCTTGTGGTTAAGAGCCCACTGGACCATGTGGGAATCGAACCAGCAGCCTTCGGAGTTAGGAGCATGGAGCTCTAATCGCCTGAGCCACCAGGCCCTCCCCTATATTCAGAATTTTAAGTCGGGCCAAGAATAGGAAAGTGGTAGTTGGAAGATACATGAGTGCAATAGTCCTACCCCCTGACCTCCCAAGATCTTAGAATTTTATTTGAAATCCTTAAAAAGTCATCAGTGAAGTTTAGGTTGGTGTTAACCACTTAAGTTGTTAGTGCCACCAACAGAGCAAAGCATAAGCAGTTGTGGAAGAAAAAAGGGAATAGATAAAAAAGAGTTAAGATACAGAGGAGAGTTAAACAAGACAGGACAGACGTGTCTGTGAAATTGCGAAGCTATGTGGGATTTGCTTTTTATTCTTCTAGTCTCTCTTAACACCCGAGTTATCTTGTAATCTCAGAGCTATCCATCCATCTAACGAGTCTTTGTTGAGTTCTGTGGTGAGGGCATTGTGCTGATATCCCTAGACTGAAATTGATAACCACCTCTTCCAGGGGTATTTGTATTTTAAAAGGAAGCACAAAAGTAGAGATTGTCCGAACAAGTTTATAATGTGGCCTGCAATGTTTTAAAACTAGGGGAGATTTCACAAAACTTTTGAGTGTGTGGCTTCTCTTTACAAAGCGTAGTGTTTTCATTTTCTCTCTTAGTTTTTGTGTGGTCAGTTGGCTGGAACTGAGCAGATGTCTCCCCTCTAGACTGGTGGGTATTGTGTTTGCTGCAGACTCACCACTCACGTGCTGTTGTTTTGAATGTAGTTGGCTTTACTCGCTTATGTTACCTGCCCAGTTTCTATGGACATTGAATTTGTAGCCTGTGCCCTTAAGTGACTGAGCTCTGATGAGGTTCATCCGCTGCTACCTACCGTGTTTCCCCCAAAATAAGACCTAGCCGGACAATCAACTCTAATGCGTCTTTTGGAGCAAAAATTAACATAAGACCCGGTCTTATTTTACTATAATATAAGACCAGGTATAATATATAATACAATAATAATATAATATAATATAATACCGGGTCTTATATTAATTTTTGCTCCAAAAGATGAATTAGAGCCGATTGTCCAGCTAGGTCTTATTTTTGGGGAAACGGTAGGAGAGGATTTAAACAGATATGTGGGTGGTGGCAGTGGTTTAATGTCATTATAGACATCCAAAATTATGCTTAGTAAGCCGCTACCAGTACCATCTGCATGTAAGAAATACCTTCTTTGGGGAGTGAAGCAATAACTCCACCAATTTCCTTAAATGACATACAGTAGCTAGCCCCCAGTTGTAGGTTTCTTATTCTTAGTTTAGTGGATAATAATAAGTGTTTTAATTAGTAAAAACCCCAGAGTTCTTCCATCTGTCCAGCTTTACGGTGATAAGCCTTTTTTTTTTTTTTAAAGCATTTTGGCAAGTCAATTACTTTTATCTTTCCATCTAAGAAAATTTAATCATTAGAGCAAGAGATGAATTTCTGAAGAAAGCAGGAGTATTATATTATTTAATAATCCATATTTAACCAGAAAGGAGGATTACCTCCGTTCCCTTTCTCCCCGTTGTTTATTCCTTTATTATACGGTAAAAGGCAAACTTTGTTCCATATACTAAGCATGTTATTAAGAAGCCTAAGTATATCAGTGAAAACACTTTTTACAGTGTTTACTAAATGATCCAGGCATGGGGAATACAACGATGATTAACATCTGATCTCGTTTAAATAGCCTGTGCTATATCAGTTTTACAATTTACTCCTGAATGTAGGTCAGTGATTTATCTCAGAGACCCAGCAGCCTTGGAAAAAATTCAAGAATATTTAGATTGGAGTGGGGTTTTACTTTGAATCAGATCGTGGTACCAGCAGACACAGTTTGAAGTTGAACTCTGGTTCTAGGAAATATTCAGTACAAAGGAGGGGAGTCAGAGGGGTGGCCCGCAGATCTCCAAACAAGAGGAATTCATTCCTGTGATACAAGGAGTCAGAGGTTACAGATTACATGTTCAGAGGAACTGCTTTCTAGATTTGGAAAAAATGGTTCCGTTTTGAATTTGCTTTAGAAATCCTCCCGGTAATAATATCACTTTCCTTTAATTGGTAACTTTATTGCCAAAAAGTTTACAATTAAATGGGAAGTTAGTGGAAGAAACAATTTACTTTATAGAGATTTAAAGTATGGTCCTGGAGTGTGTTCTTCTGAGAAAAATGAGGATAGCTGTTTTTCGTGTGTGGTATTGGGATTGGGATTGTGAACCCAAACTAGAAAATCTGAAAAAATCGTACTCATTTTCAAGGTAGTAATTGCCTGCTTTCAAACAAGAGTTCCAAGTCACCTGCAGAATTTTTTTGTGAACACTACATACCGTGGCCCTGCCTCTGACTTACGGAATCTAAATCTTACCCTGAGTAAACACTACTGCCCTGGTGCAGAATTCCTGAGGTCTTTTGCTTGCACTTTGTTGAGTCAAAATTAAGAAGAGAGAACAACCAATGAAGTTTAGTGATATTCCAACCCCTCACTGGACACTGGACACTGGCGTGGATCTAATGACCCTATGATTTGCTTGGCTCTCAACGGCTCCTCCTTAAAAGGGGAGGATCACAGGTGTCGCACCCCTGCTCAAGGTAGAGCAGTCCTGTGAACCCTTCCTAAGGCAGAAGGGCGTAAAGCAAGGCAGCAGTTACAGTTCATTTATATGGAGACATTGTTGAAAATTCCCAGATGCAAAAAATAACCTACCAAATCATACCAAATAACAAGTAAAACCCAAAGTAACACTAAATATAGGAAAAGCTGGAATGGTATGATAAATACACAGCCTGTATAAAGTACATATTATGTATAATGTAGTTTCACTTGTTAAAAAGACAGACTGGTTTCCCCTTAAGTGTAAGATAACAGAACGCCATGCTTTGTCCACTCCAGCAGTAGGCTTTCCCTTCTGTTACTGGATGCCGACTATAAAAGACCACTTTGCTACTAGCAGAACCAGTAGTAACTTTGGCAGCTTTCAGGATTCCCTTTGTCTTTTCTCTGTGTAAATAGTAGGAACGGTGGGTGCAGGCAGGTTCAGTGCATGCACAGTGCCTGTGTTTTGTTCCCCAGGATCAGAAAGTGGAGGATAACTGCATTACTGTTGGCTATGCTTTCAAAATGAAACACCCTCTTTAAAAGAATATCTTTTAATAGATTTAGTATTTTCTGAGAAGAAATTCTGACTTCCTCAGGCAAGTCTAGAACTGTTTTAATTACTTATATATTCTTGGCCTTATATAATAACAGAGCATGTTTTGAAAATTACTGGTTGTTAAGGTTATTGGAGGGGAGAAAATACTGTATCTTAGATTTGTTGGTAAAAGTTTTTAATGCTACATTAGAAGTAAAAAAATATTAATTTTGCCAATAAGTCAAAAAAAAAAAAAAGCAAAGTTCCCATAGTAACGTTATCTTTGCCCTCACACAGCTGCGTTATTACCCCATTGGACTGTGTGATTAATGCTTTTTCCTGATAACCGTAGAAGCACATAGGATTCTTTCTGTATCACTGGGTATGAACTTTAATGCTGCTTTCCTAGTAAGCTGTGTAAATATGTGGTCTCAATATGTATCTGCAGTGTGACCTTTATATTTTCTCTTCCTGCCAAATTTTGTCCTTGCTATGGTATCTTGCTACATCTGTTGCAAACTCTTTTCCATTCCCCCCACTCCCTGCCAGAAATGTTACTGCTCTGAAATTTATTTATTTTGTCATTTTGTCTCCCCATTCCTGACATTCTGCATTATTTTCCCCATGTAATTCAAACTCTTCACATTCTCTCAACATAATTTCTAACTATAAACTTACTGGGCTTTTTGTTTTGTAAAATTAAAATGCACTACTTTCGAAATGCTTTTCTTAGCTCTGTGTCTCCTGTGAAGCTAGCCCTTACTCTGAGATAAAGTAAATATTTGACTTTGATTTGTTTTCATATTTCCTCTAACAACTCCTCTCGTTGTTCTGGCTCATGTAAGGATCGCCTTAGATTGGTGGCTCTTTCCTCCTTCTCTCCGTTTCTGCAATATTGACTGAGTATGTTCTATGTCAGAGACGCTTAGGCTCCAGAAATAAGAGCAATGCGAAGTGTGCATACTTTTTAAGTATATAGTTTTTCATTCCAAAAATATTTAACTGAACTTCCAATGTATACTAGTACTATCATACCACTAGGGAATATAACAGAAAATGAAACTGGCAGAGTTATGTTCTTGTGGGAGGAGAGAGAAATGTGCAGTGTGTCAGACGGTCGTGCGTGCTGTGGACGGGAATGCTAGGAAAGGGGTGGGTTCCTACTTGTGGAGGGGAGGTGGGTCACTAGGTAAAGACCAAGCCATGTGATTGTCTGGGAGAAGAGTGTCCAGGCAAAGGTACCTGCAAGTGCAAGAGGCTGAGGAGTATTCCAGAAACAGCGGTGACACCACTGGCAGCTGGTGCAGAGTGCAAGCTGCAGAGGCGGGTAAAAGATGGCGTCAGCAGTAACAGGCCGGAGTCATGGAGACTCTGGTAGGCTGTGTAAGCACTTCAGTTTTTACTCTGAAGAGGTAGGAAGTCGCTGTAGAGTTTAGGAAAAACCTGAGCTTTTACTCTGGATGGGATGGAAAGTCAGTGGAGAGTAGGGTTCGTTTGATCACATCAAAGGAATGATGTCATCAGATTTAATTTTCAAAGGGTTACTTGGGCTGCCCTATGCGGGCAAAGGAGGCAGCAGAAGGACCATTTAGGAGATGGTTACAGTAATTCCAGTTTGAGACCATGGTGGTGCGAGCCAGGACTATGGAGTTGGGAGGAATTTTTAGGAGTTTGGATACACTTGGGAGGTAGATCAGCCAGGAAGTTTTTTGATAGGTGACCCCCAGATATTTGACCTAAACAACCGAAGGAAGGAATTGCCTTTTACTGAGGTGAAGAAAGCTACCAGAGAAATAGTTTTGACTGGAAAATGAGGGGTTGGGTTCGAGACATGTTAATTAAGTTTGAGCTGCTATTAGATTGGATAAGGGCACCTAAGATTTTTTGATAATCATGTTTTTCTTTGGAGTTACCTACTTGCTTGGCTAAAAGACAAATAAAAAAAAATAACGATCTGTTTAGACATAACCATGAATTGAGCTGTTCTGTTTGCTTACAACTCTGCTGTATCTCACATCTTCCTACTGCTGAGGATCACTTTTTTTGTTGGACAGTGTGCTCTGTTATTGTTATCAGAAATTACGTGGTAAATTTGAGAGCGATGGTGGAAAATGTTAGTGTTTTGCTCTTTGGCATGAATGCTGTTTGGGTATAAAGGTCTAAATTCAAAATTATTTTTTCTCAGAAATTTTGTCTAGTAGGAGTCCACAAAGAGAGAAAGCAGAAAAAAATGGGAGAAGGGTCGAAGAAATAATGAAAGAAACTTTGCAGTATCGAAGACTGAAATCTTTAGTCAGTAGATCCTACCAGATAATCAGATAAATGCGGTCAGACCCCACTTATCTTGTATCACCGCATACAAGATACAACCCGATGAAATTTCATAACCCAAACAGATTAAAAAGTGCTCCCAAAAGAAGTTTCACACCAGGTCCCCTACAAAAGGAGGATCAGAGCCAGACTTTGTTAGTGCCATTGGATGCTGTGACTCAGTGAAGGGGATCATTTCAAAGTGCTACGTGAAGTGTCAGAGTTGGAGAGGCTGATCAGAGAAGGCCTTTTAAATAAAAATCTGAAGTATGGGAGGGAGCTTGCCATGTTATGTCTGGAAGATAAGCATCCCAGGTAGTGGGAACACAAGTACAAAGATCCAGAGGCAGAAGTATTCTCGATGTTTAAGAACAGCCAGGGAACCAGTATGACTGTAGCAGAGAGAGATAGAGCAAAGGATGAGTTGTAGGAGATGAGGGGTTAAGGGGCTCAGATCTTGTCAGGGCTTGTGTATCATGGTAAAGACTTGAGCTTTTACGGAATGAGTTGGAAATCCATTGAAGGGTTTTGAGCAGAGTGGTGATATAATCTGATAGATGAGTTTTTTAGCAGCTAGAATGATTCTTTTGTGCTAGGACAGGAGCAAGGGCAGTTAGGAGGTTATCATAATCCAGGGGAGAGTTCCTCGTGGCTCACATCAGAGTGATGACAGTGAGAGTGATGAAAACTAGTTACATTTGGAAACTGTTTTGAAGGTGGAGTGGACAGCATTGCTGGCAGATGAGATGTGGGGGAGGCGGGAAAGGGGGAGAGAGAAACCAGTCAGATTAAATCAAGTGTAATAGTAAGATGTTTGGCCTCAGCAGTTCCTGAATGGAATACCACACACTGATTGCAGAAGGCATGGGGGTGGAGCAAGAGGATTAGAAGCTTACCTTTAGACATGTTTTCAAGCCCTTTTACCTTGGCCAGTATGAAAAGTGAAAAAAGAATCTTTTTAATTTTCATTTCTCTTACTATGAGTGAAATTGAGCATTTGCATTTCCTTTATTGTGACCAATCTATTTTAATTAATTTGGTGAGGCATTTTTCTCTTGGGTGGTTCTTTTTCTTTTGATTTGTAAGGATCCTTTTTATAAATTAAGCAATTAGCCCTTTGTGATATTTGTTGCAAAAATCACCCTGCCCTAGTTGTTTCTGTTTTTAAACTTTGTTCACGGTATTTTTGTTCAATTCAGGTGTTTTTGTTTTTTTGTTTTTTTTTGTATTATTGAATTAATCATTTATAGTGTCAGGGTTTGGTTCATACTTAGGCCGGCACCCTAACATCACTAAAAAACTGTATTGTTTGCTAGTACTTTTGTGACTTTATTTGCATTGAAATCTTTAATCCATCTAGAAGTTAAATGAAATGGGCGGCTGCCCTGGATGGTGGGCTTGTCAAAGTCAGGCTCAGGATGCAGCTGTCGAGCCTCCGCTTATCTGGTAGAGCAGGTCTCAGCAGAGGATCCGAGAACAGAGACTAGCCTTTTCTCAGACTTCTCATAGTTAATCTTCTTTGAGAGGGTTTGATTGGCTGTTACCTGTAGAGCGCAGGGAAATGGCTCTCAGACTTTGGGGCTGAATCAGCACCATCAGGAGAGCTAGTTACAATACAGACTGCTGTACCCCGCCTCGCCTCCAGATTTGGATTCTCTTTGGATAGTTCTGGTACCAGTTTCATTTCTAGCAAGTTCTCAGGTGATGCTGATGGTCTTGGGACAGTACTTTGAGAACTGCTGGCCTGGGGGTTCTGGGCTTCAGCTCTGGAATGAGAAGAGAAGGTTTGCGTTCACATGCTTGTTGTGGTATTTATTAGCTCTGTGATTTGGGGAAGGTTTTTCTTTTCTTGGTCTACACTACCCGCCCCGCCCCCCCCCAATCCCACAAACTGCATACTTGAAACATGGTAAATGCCCCTAGTAAATAAACAAAGTTGCCGCTGTTTTTATCATGCTCTCTTTTTGGTCATAGTGTCAGTGCTGTTCAATAAGAACATATATGAGAAGCATATAATTTTAAAATTTCCAGTAACCATATTTAAAAAGTAAGCAAAACAAAACAAAAAGCTGAAATTAAATCATTTTAAGCCAGTGTATATGAAATATTTTAATATATAACCAATATTAAATTATTAATGAGGTATTTTACAGTCTTCATATGTCTTTGAAATTTGGTGTGTATTTTATATTTATAGCACATCTCAATTCAAACTACTAATCAAATTTCAAGCACTTAATAGCCACACGTGGCCAATGATAACCATTTTAAACAGTGCCAGGCTAACCAGTGCTCCCCTTTACCTGTCTTCTCGGTCACCTCCGTTATGCCTAGCCTCGCTGCAGCTGCTGGTCTTGGTCTAATTAGTTACAGACATGGAAGAGAAGCTTGTTTCACTTGGTGCAGGAAGAATGACCCTAGGTATGGCAGATGTGTTTGAATTGGATCTAGGCTTTTCTGTTGTTTAAGAGATCAGAGACAAGAATTTGTATTTCTGGGAGTCAGTTTCCACCCAGGATATTGTGCCACGTTAGAACCTAGTATCCTTTGAACGGTCTCTTGTGAATTCTGCAGGCTTGAGCATTTTTCACTGGAAAAGTGGCTCTGGAAACCTCCAGGGGTGTAAGGAATAGCCCTGATTTTTAAAAGCATGTATTATCATTGGTTTCTAGAATGTAGCCTCCACTACAAGGGAGAGGCATTTCCCTTCTGTTTGTCTCTGGAGGGTCTTATCCCCTTAGGACTTTTGGTTAGTTTTTGACAGAGTAAATATACCTTTTTCAAACAACCACTGCATCAATGTTTTTGCGAGGATTGTGCTAGGGTATACAATGTATATCTGATTATTACAATGCTGTTATCTTAATTAGGGGAAATTTTTTCACATGCCCCTATTTTGTTGGATAGTACTGTATTTTAAAATCATATTGGTGTGCTTTTGTATTCTGTAAGTATCAATTTAATATTTGTTTTTTTATTCTTTACAGATCCTCTTTTGGAGTTTCATATTTTTCAAAGGCTGTTCTCAATCTTTTAGCTTTTACATATTGTAAGCATCATAATGAAATCCTAATAGAAAAAAAGATTTGTGGTTATTAAACTTTTTATATTCATTCCGCATTCTTTTCACACTTAACCCATTTGAAGATAAACAAATGAAATGTTAAGATTTTCTTGCCCATGGTGATAAATCACGTTTGATAAATCATTTAAATTTATAAATGGGCAATATGATTTGCATTCTTTGAAAATCTTTTACTACTCTTGCTGACTGGCTTTCTTTAAATTGATTGGGGCTTTTCTTTGACTTAATGTAATAAGGTTTGGGAACTGTGTTGTTTCTTAGACCAGGCTTTTAAATTCATTCCCCCTTGAAGACCTCTCCTGAATTTGTTTTTCTAGGCAGCATTTCTGTGCTTAGAAGGAGAAAGAATTTTGTATCTGTGCTGCCCATCATGCATCGCGATTTAACTTAGCATCTTTTGCTGCTGAGAGGAAAGTGATAATGATTTGGGTGTCACCAGTAAAGATAAATCATTATTGATCTACTACTTAAACAGGGAATATCATAGAACCAGTGAGATAATTTGATTTCTAACTTTTTGCATTGTTATATTTACTTAACTAGAATTGTGTGTTTGTGGTTTAAAGAACAAATGTGTGGTGTATGTGTGTGTGTTGGCTTCTTTTAGAAAAAATGATAATTGTATGAGTATAACGATTATAATGTCATGATCCCAGAGATGAAGTATAATGATTATAATGTCATGATCCCAGAGATGAAGCAAAGAGGTTGGAGTCACTAGAGGAAAAATCCTAAAGTGTTTTCAGAGGACAGGTGGCTTACTTCCCATATTGGACCAGGGAAATGAGGAAACACTCGTTCTTTCTTTGAATTTATTTCTCTTACGTTGCCTTCTACTCAGAATCAGATTAGGTAGACCACCTGGTGTCTCTCTGAGTGAATGGGAATATTTATGAGCAGGCTGAAGCAGTTCTTAAGTGTCCACTTCTTCGATAGGGAGAGACTGCTTATTCCAAGCTCAGACATTACTTTTCCCACAGAAATTGCCTGCCGTCACTTCCCTAGCAGTAGAATGACTAATTATGAGCCGGAGTCTTAACATTTTTCATTGTTTTGACATTGCGTGCTTGGCAGGGTGTAGGGTACTTCTTTACTTCTTCAGGATGTCTATATTTATCAAATACAATGTTGATGCCTTTATAACATAAATATGTGATTTGTAACTTGTACCTTCCAATTTCCATCAGTAAAGCACAGCTGCTTAGTTACAAATCAGTCTGGATTAAGCAGTTTGTTACATCTTGTGGCTCACTAGAGTAATTTGAAACAATGAAGATTTACCAAGGGCGTAGGGCCAGATTTTTGCAGGTGCTTTTCTGTGCGGTGTTAGCATTCATCATGAATGGCTGGACTTCAGGCATGCTCCCCAAATAGACTGATGGACAGTAGTGACCAGCCCCGAAGTTCCCTGTCTCAGAGAGCGGGGGTGAGCCTGATGATGTGTTCTAGGATGTTGTCTCCAGCTGATGCAGCGGGTCTAACTGCCTTTCTCTCTGGCTGTGGTGTAGCCGTTGAAGAGTGCCCTTGAATGTGACAGTGAATGAATGAGAGAGTAAAAGGCTAGGGTAGAAACCGGAAGGTGACATAATGCTGGAGACACCTGTGTGAGGATATTAGTTCTGTTGCGCTGTGTCAAGGACAGAACGGCAGCTATTGACTCCTGGCAGATCCGATTAATCAGATTTTTCCCTCCTTTATAAGTGATTTACTTAGTAGAAATTTAGTTCTCTCAGCTTTCTTAAGGTGAAGGAAATTTCTATCTTGGGTATCAGTCTCATTTGCAATTGTAGAGGCAAGGGTTTTAGGAGAAGTTACTGTCTTCAAGCATTAAATTCTCAACTTGAGTTGCCTTTAGCAACCTCAGGGATGTATGAGTGCAGTGAATTCTGTTACAGGTAGCCCCATTCTGTCGGTTTTTGGTGTACAATGTTTCTAGGTTTCTATTAATGAAAGGTTCTAGAATACAATAGAAATTCCCTTTTGGAAAATTGCATTAGGAACATGCAATGGTAACTATAGCCAGATTGTTGCATAATTTAATTCTGCAGTGGGAATAAAAATAGTTAAAGAATTCAGTCGATAAATATTCATTGAATGTTGACTGTATATGTTGTGTGTACTGTGCCTGGAAATACAAAAATGAGTAAAGCAGAGCCTCTTCCTTGAATGAAATTTTATTTTTTGGAAAGCCTTTTAATGAGTCCAGAAACTAAAACAAAACTAACAGGTAAAGTGAGTAAAAATGTGTTTGAAAAATCAAAACATCAGTAGGTAATTTTTGTAGAATACTAACAAATAAATTATTCTAAGTAAAAAATTTAAACAATGGAGATCTTCTCTTACAGAAAAAAATTTAAGAACATATTTTCGAAGGCTGTAGCCTTGCCAACACCAGGCACATAATCAACACAAAATATGTGCTGCTTAAAGATTTTATTGCTGGTCTTCACAGTATTTCTTTTCAACACTATTATCTGATCAACACATATATAAATGGAATAATAACTGCTTACATTTATCATGCACTTGTTACACGCTTTTTTTTTCATTACCACAGAACTTTAAGAATAAATTTAATAGGAGGACTTTTAAAGATTAGTGACTGTCCCACATTACAAAGCTAATAGCTGGCAGAGCCTGAATTCAGACCAGGCAGTCAGATGTTTTAGCTCCTTTCGTTTCTTGGGGTCAGTTATCCACCTCCTACAGGTTTTTGGGTTTGTTTGTTTTTTCTATTCAATTATGATTTAGAAGAACCTTCAAATCTTAATCTACTGTTTTCTTCAAACTTGTAAAACTTGTAAAAAAAATATATATACTTTTTTCTTCAAACTTGTAAAAGAAAAGTCTTAAGGAAAAATGGTTAATTTCATCACCTAAATTGTTTTCTGTATATTTCCTTTCATTCTCTCCATGTATGCATATTTTTGTAATGTGTATTTGTGATCTTATATTCTATTTCTTTGTCATTGTATCAGCCATTTCACATTATCTTTCCTAAAAATTATTTTGAATTGTTACATACTATGACATTGACGTAATTTATCCACATTTGCTCATCCATTTCCCTACTTAGAGATTGTGTTCTGGTTGTTTTCAGTTTTTCATTATTATACATAATGTAGTAATGAACATTTTTCTGCATCGAATATTTTTCTTCTGTTGAATTATTTTTATAGGATAAATTCCCAGAAATGGGTCAAGTATACTCTTGAACCTCGTATGTTAAGTTTGTATCTAGCAATACGTTTATTATGTTAATTAGGCAGGGAGAAATAAATTTGCAGAATAAAATGTTATATTCCTTATAAAGTAATTTTGCATTATCCAGTTGTTTTGCATATAAACTATGGAAAGAGGTTAATTTATTTACTCTATTTTCTTATTTCCATGGGGAAAAGTAAGAATTGCAGAATACAGGCAATATTAAATTAACAGTACTCTAGCATTTCAGTTTTGTCGTCCTGTGGCATAGGCTTTTAGGTTTCACGTTTTCTGGAACAGAACTGGTGGTATATAATTCTAAGCCCTATAAGAAAAACAGGGATAGAGGGATGAATGGCATTGCATTGCTAGGAGAAGGTTCAGGAATGCCTGTTGACGGTGATGACCGTGAGTTTATATCCTACCTGTCAGACAGTTAGGAAGTTCGCCAGCTCAGTTATCTGGTGGCAAGAGAAGAGGAGAGACTTGAATGAAAACACACAGGAGTTCCTGTCCCCAAGGAGCCTCAAGCCAGCGCCGACTTGAGGTGAAGACAGCCGCTGCGGGGACGGGGAGCACGGGGCACGCCTGGGGGGCTTGTCCCCTCCTCCCCATTGAGGGCCACAACCACTGTTTCACTCATCCTTTGAGTCCTAGTACGGGGCCTGGCACATACCGTATTTCCCCCGAAAATAAGACCGGGTCTTATAGTAAGTTTTGCTCCAAAAGACACATAAGGGCTTATGTTCAGGAGATGTCATCCTAAAAAATCATGCTAGGGCTTATTTTCCGGTTAGGTCTTATTTTCAGGGAAACACGGTAGTAGGCCCTTAGGAAATGTTTCTTCAGGTGAGGTAAATTCATGGGTGAGCTTTGAAAACAGTGGCTAGGAGATATGCAGTGAAAATTGTACTAGATAACCTGAGGCTGCTTGGGCAGGTGTACGAAGTTCGTGGGAAGAGATTTTCGCAGCTTCGTGGATGGTCAGCAGAATTGGAAGGTTGCTCAGGAAGAAGAAAGGATGTTAACTGCTATGTTGAAACCTCCTTTGAGAAGGGAAAAACCACACACAAAAATCTGCACAGGATGTTTTTAATAGCTTCATTATGGTCTTCCAAACCCGGAAGCAACAGAGAGGTTCTTCAGTAGGTGAATGAATAAACAACCTGGTACATCCATACAGAGGAATATTATTCCACAATAGAAAGAATTATGAAGCCACAAGAATACATGGATGAATCTTAAATGCATATTGCTGAGTGAAAGACATTGGTCTGAAAAGGCTACATTCCATATGATTTCAATTGTATGATGTTTTAGAAAATGGAAACTGAAGTGATGGTACGGAGATTAGTGGTTGCCAAGGATTTGGGAGGAGAGAAGGGGGGTTGAGCAGGCAAAGTATGTGGCAAATTTTAAGACAGTGAAACTGTTCTGTATGAGAGTAGAATTGTGGGCACGTGACACTATGCATTTGTCAATACACATAGAACTTTACAGTGCAAAGAATGAACCTTAATGTTTAGATGTATACTGTTAAAAGATCATTGGGAGATTGGGAGATCCCAGGATGGATTACAAAATGTGACAAAACAGATTTACTATAATACAAGTGTTTGAAACAATCTCACTGAAGGGGTAGGAGAAAAAGGTGCTGACCTAAGTAACTTTGGGAACAGGTAGTGTCTGTAAGACTAAAGGCAGAAGACCTGCACATAAGTACTCCACTCTAGTTGATAAAAGTTGTTTTCCCCAGGGGACACAGGTTAAGGATTTGGAGGCTGCTATGCATGTATATTAGAGATGAACAGTTAAGTGAATCGATGGTGGCTGGTTGAAGCCAGGTTTCTTTTCACTGCCCAAATGGGAGATTACACATCAGCAAGGGGAGGAGGTTCTAGAATGATCTATGGTAATGGATTATAGGTGGAGACATCAGTAAGAACTCAGGTTTAGCTTATTACAGATACAGGTGGTTACGTATAGAATTATTTGTAGAAATATGTATATGTAGGTTGGTACACACATATATTTCCTTGCTCTGTCAGCTGAGAAGACCTATAAGCAATGACATCCCAGGAGCAATGAGCACACCTAGCACCCACATCTTGGTTGTTAACGCCATTCTCCAGTGAAAGGAACCAGGGCTCTTGGAGAAACAGCCAGTTCTGGGACTGGGGCAGGAAATGTACAAGATGAGCATAGAGCGTATTGTAATGCCAGAAAATAAAGGAAGTGCTTTAAAAAAAAACGCCACCCTGATGGGAGTATGTCAAAGGGGACATAGGAGTCAACTAAAAACAGCTCTCGGTAGCTGAAGCTGGAACAATTTGAGTAACAAAAGTAAGTAGTAACGGATTATAACCCAAAGTATAAATACCCATGAGTCCATACTGATAGAATTAGTGATTTATTAAATAAAAGTGGGAGAGAGGCAGATTTGCTGTGCAGAAGAATTCAAATGATTTATATAGATGCTCCTCCCTCAAGTAGGGGAAGAGCCTAAGTTTCTACCCTGTAAGTGTAGGTTGTGGGCAGTGACTTCCTTCCAAAGGGAAGGGTGGGGAAAGAGTAACTTAACATGGAGATACCTGACAAGCACTCCCTCAGCCAGGTGAGCAAGTTAACGTCCACAGTGGCAATTCGTGCTGATAGCATGTACCTTTGAAATAACTTGATGAGAATGGCACTTCACCTCTGTGGTCCTCATCCCCCAAACCATAAACCCATTCTAACTATGAGAAAAACATCAAGCAAACCAAAATTGATGGATGGTCTGCAGGATCCCTGACCAGTAGCACTCTTCACAACTGTCAAGGTCATGAGAAGCAAGGAAAGTCTGAAAACTGTCAGAGTTAAGAGGAACCTAAGGAGACATGACAACTACATGTAATGTGGTATCCTGGATGGGATTCTGGAACACAAAAGGGAATTCGTAAAAAGCGAGGAAATATGAACAAAGCGTGGACTTCAGTGAATAGGGTATCTATACTGGTTCATTAATAGTAACCAATAGGCCGTACCATTAGTGTAAGATGTTAATGAGAAGGGAAGTTAGGTTTGGGGAGATGGGAACGCTCTGTGCCATCTTAACAGCTTTTCAATAAATCTAAAACTGTAAGAATAAAACATTAAAGAAATACTTCTTAGTGGCACTCAGCTAGAATTGCTTGTATTTATGCCCTGATGGAATTTGTGTTTTTTTTTTTTTTAAATAAAAGCAAATTCAGAGAAACCAAAAAGCTTCCTGTGATGACCCTAGAGGTTCCAATATGAGAACTGTCCTGATTCTCATGTTTATCACTTGGGGCTTCTATTAATTAACTACAAAATCTTTTTCATCTAATTCTGAAATTGAGAAATACAAACTGGTGTTCCCATGCCCTCCACAAAAGTTTATGAGAAGGTAAAAAGTCCACAGATCCTGACTTGTGTTCTACTTTTCTTAATAATTCTTTCTTTTTATACATCAGTAGAAGTATTCCTAAATGAAAAAAATTGTAGACCCTGAATCTTCCTCTGATGCATTAGATAAAACTCTATTAGACTCAAAGAAGAACACATTGAAGATGCAGGGTAATTTAGAAATGCAAGGATGCCTATCCTTTTCCAAGGGAGAATTTTTAATCTCCAAAATAAACTCTGAGCCTTAGTGTGGAAAGAATTCTGACTCATCTGTATTCATTCTGCTTAAAGAAATCATACTCTCTTGATCTGGAGAGGGTAGTACCGACTTCCAAGTTGAATAATATCCTTAATCCTCTAGAAACAAAATTCAGTTTTTCTGAAACTGGTTCACTGTGCCCTGTTCACGAGTCCATTTCTACTAATGTCTGACATTTAGAAGGTATAGAGTGTCCCTGAAACTATAGTTAGGTCTGAGAACTAAAGGGCTGATGGAAATGTATTTTGTGAGACAGTCTGTGTTCTGTTATAAATGATCTTCATCCTGGTGTTCTTTCCTGTTTGATTTATTTTGTGTTCATGGGATCTTCCCACCGAGCAGAGCAACATAAACTATATTAGAATCTTATCTTTTAGTGTGCTTTTGGCCAGAGGTTCAGAGCTCCAGATTTTAGAGAGTATAGCAATACTTTTTATGCGATAAAAATACAGGCTTGCTATTAGCACTTGTTGTTTTTTAAGCCATTAATGCATCCAGTGGTCATAGGTAAACATCCTAAATGTGTACGATGTAACTGGTGTCGCGAGATGTCTGATTTATCTAGTATTGGAAAGTTTTTTTAGAGCACGAATAAATATGTATTTGTACATTACCATACCTTCCAATAAGTTCTGTCAAGAAGGTCCGAGGAATAAAAGTAAAGGTAATTTCTTTTTCCCTGGGAATTAAAAACTAGTTGCACCCAAAAGAAATGAGTTGTGGCTATTGGCCTGACTTCTTCTCAACCCTTTTAGTCTAAATGTTGATATATTAAGTGAACGCAAAGTTTAACAATGTGCTTGCTACCTTTATGCTTGATTATCTGGTTATTGTTTATGGTTTAGTTTTCTTATTATTTGAAATGCAGGTAAGAATAGTTCCCAAACTTACAGAAATTTTAGGGCTCAAGGTCCATCAGCTTTGAATCTTCAGTTTAGATTTGATTTAAAGTGGCTAAAATTGTACTGGGCTTCCAATATTTCTTTCTCCATTGAAATCATTGACATTAACATGAAAACAAAACTAATTCAAAGATCAAATTGCTCAGCAATCAAAAGGAAGTACCTTGCTTATATTTGACTGATGAACTATATTTAATATACTAGAATGAGAGCTGCTGGAATGTGACGCAGTGCCTAGCAGATAACAAACACATAGTGGTTGTTCAGTAAAAAGTACCCTTTCTTCTTTTCTTACCAAGATCTTCATCTAATTACCAGGCAAGGAAAAATTGAGTATTGTATTACCAGATGGGTATATGTTTTTACTGGTGAAAATACAATCAAATGTGAACATTTTAAATAAAGGAAGCCCCAGAAGTTTTGTCCAACCTTAATAAAGAGACTGAGTTGTAGAATATTCAAAAAAAGAGACGTGATTTTCTACAAAATCGAGTACTGTAAGTAAGTGTCCATGTGTTAGGTAAGCCCGTGTAAGTGTAAACTAGGCTTGGTTCAATAGTAAACACTTGCCCAGCTCTGTGAAGACGTTATTAGTACAAAGATGGTAGCCTTGGGAAGCTTAGAATCTAGCTCTGAATCATACTGCTGTATTTTAATTTATGATTATTTAGACATCTTTGATATTGTATTTGCTTATAAATGGGATTAATGAAATTGGAGTAAGTGAACTTGTACTGTTCAAAGCTGTGCGGAATCTGAAGGTTCCTGTTTGTGTCTCTTCTCCGCCTGCCCTCAGGGCGCCCCTCAGTTCCGATTACTGTGGTTCTCAGTAACCCAGCCATCATTTTCGGTATTCTGAAGGAAAGCACTATAATTTACTTTTTCTTTAGGGCTCTAATATTGAGTGGCAACTCACTTTTTCTTTCTCTCAACTGTCCTCGTTAACTTTTTTTATGTTTAGTGTCAGACCCAGAGTATGACCAGGGCTCATCATTCAGATTTCTGAGGTCAGCTCTCTAGGTTTTACAAAGGAAGAATTTCGGAGTACTGAATTTAAAAAATTTGGAGAGGCTATGGCAGGGGCTTCAAGTTCATATCCTCAAACTTGGATATATTCAGTTTGAGATCTTGTGGTTATAGAAAACTCGTGTATTTTGAAGTTGGTAGAATCTTAGCAGAGTGGCAGGGGGACCGGATTTCCAACACTTTAGCTCTTAGCGTTATATTGCCTGCCCTGGAGATGTGATCAGTGTTTTTCCTCTGTGGGATTCCTTTCCTTTTCCTCCCCTCACCCCCAACATTCTTTTTTTTTTTTTTTTTTTTTTTTTACATTTTTTAGGGTTGCTTTAGGCAGCAGTGTCCTGATAAAGGCAACACACTATTATTTGTTTTTGACAAGAATAAATAGCTGGTAATTCAGATGGAAATGAACAAATGAAATGTAACAAATTTTTCATTTGTACTTTTGATCCTATAATTCTAAATTTTGAATATTTGAATGTGCAACACATAAAATTTATAACCTTCAAACTTGACTTTGTAACCCAACACATGATGTTATTGTAGAATAAGAATGGTACGGGAAAAATGAGATCCAGAGATAATTCTCAACCTTTATTTTTAACCATTTAAAACTTTTGTCCCATTAAATTTCCAGCTGCAAAACATGTCAGCATGTTGTGGTAAAGGTATGCCAGACTGGAAAAATAGGGTGGCAGTTGTTGAGAGGGGCTCAGCCAAGGCTTACCTGAGTCTGTAAAATACAAGTCTTGGACTAGAAAATCATTGTGATCCCTTCTAGCTCTGAAAGTTGGTGATTTTCTTGGCATCACAAATTAGTGGAAGTATATGTGGATAGTGAAATGCTCAACCTGTAACAAGACGAGGTGGACAGTCTTCAATGAGATAATCAGAAAGAACAGTGGCTTTGAAATTTTTATATGAGGAAAATCGAAAATGAGAGTCTGCCCAACACATTTGCAGAGAATCTTTGGTAAATTTCTTTAGTGCCATTTCAAACCCCAGGAGCTCCACATAGGACAGTTTTATTTTGGGCTCTGTTAGGAAATATTCTATATATCTACTCTCACTGGATAGATCTGTCTAAGCATCTTTTGAAAACTAGTGCTGAAGTCTCAAAGACAGGGTTTAATATCTTTACCAATGGATGGCAGACATTGACAGATGGTTTCTAAGGATAATTCCTTGCAATCAAACTTTAATTTCTTTATAGTGTCAGTATATAAAATGAGTCTAGGTATGTATTATTACATTTCCAATAAGACCTAACAGTTGATTGCCAGAAATATACTTTTAATAGCACCCAACTTTTCTAGATCAGAATCATGTAGTGTAGTAGAAGGAGCTCTTAAAAAAGATTCACAAGTCTCCGTCCATCTCTTAGTTTTGGGCTCTTAGGCAAGTCATTTAACCACTCTGAAAGACAGTTTTTGTAAAGAATGATAATAGTCCTACTTATTCTGTCCATATCATTGAATTCTTGTGAGAATAAAATGACATCATGTCTATGAAAACATTTTGAAAATAGTATTTAAAGAATTCAGGGCCATGGTATTGTCTGTCTCAAGCCCATTTTCTGATTAGGAAGGGGGGAAAATCCAGTAGTTTCAAAGTATTTGTGAAACTCATTTCTACACTTTTATTTTAGAATTAATGAAACTGAAATTTGTCTCACCTAGCTAGGAAGTTGCAGATCCAGGACTGTGACAGTTGCTCTTTTTTTTCATACTACATTGATTCTGTTTTTTTCCTTTAGTCTCAAAAGTATGTGCTTCTTCTGGTCCTTTTGTGTTGGGCGGGGGAGAGACAGAAACAGAGACAGAGAGAGAGAGAGGAAAGGAAGGGGTAAAATCTGGTTTTGTACTCTCATGTCCTTTTTTAGACAAAAGTATTTAAGATAGATTTCAGAAAGGATAATTATAACTAAGTCACTGGAGTCAAAGCTGTATTCTAGATTTTAACAGGCTAGTACCAGTTTGATTAAGTCTAATGATTGGTGCTCTGCTCTGTGATGAGGCTTCTTAAAGATGAGGCCATTTCAGGGGTATGTATAGAATCCAGTAAGAACTGGGCACTTTATTGCTTGATTCTAAGTAAGTTGTGATTATGTGTATTTTTAGCATATGTAGTGGAATTATTTATTGTAAGAAGTAGAAAACAATGTTGACAGAGCTATCTTTTTCAAAGCACCATTGAAAACAGTAATTTGTTTCCTTTGACAAATAGATTTCCATTTACATAGTGTTGTACAAGAATATGAACACATTAAATCAAATAATCACTTTTCTTATAATGATGGATTTAAAAAAAACCTTTTTAATTATTCTACAGTTAATATATTCTGTATAGTTAATAATGTGTGACCTGCTAAGAGGAGGATATTACAACTGGAAAAAATCTTAATCAGGTTTCTAGAACAGGACAGGATTCAGAATATTGCTGTGGTTTTGTAGTTTTTTTGCCATGTATTAGGTAAAATAGACTACTTGGGTATTAGCAGTCTACACTACACTGAGTGTATAGTTCAGGGGACATGAGCACATAATGAGGTGTGATCAAACAACACGGTAAATGTTTAAATAAAATAAATTATTACAGTAAAAGACACATTGCCATTAATCCCCCTCTGTCACCATGCGACTTCTGGCTCTTCCCCAAAGTCAAAATGATTCAGAACATTGAAGCAGCCATGACGGCACAACTAAAGACACTCACAAAAGAGGACTTCCAGAACTGCTTTAGAAAGTGGCAAGAACGATGGGATAAGTGTATTCAAAGCAAGGGGGAGGATTTTGAAGGGGATTAATGGCAATGTGTCTTTTACTGTAATGAATTTTTTTTAAGCAGTCACTGTATTTTTTTTTAATCACACCTCATATATGGACATTTGGCAGACTTATTAAGCCCATAATTCTGGTCCCCTTTGAAATCCCTCTAAAAAGTTATTAATTAGGTAATCACAGATCGTTGAACCAGAAGAGTCTTCTCATAGTGTGCTAACTGACGCAGATGAAGGCCGAGCCAGCTACGTAGCTCAGCACCTGTCCTCTGCGTGGAGTGGCACTGAATCTCACTTCTGTTTCTGAGTGACAGCTTCAGCATGCATCATACCTCAGCGAGAGATCGACATCGTCCTATGATGACACATAGTATACAATTTATACATACAGTCTTGTGGGGGAAGGAGTTGGGCGAGAAGGTGAGTTTAATGGACTTGAGGTAATGTTTAATAACAGAAAATATAAGTTAAATAGGCCAGCTCTTGTGTGTCTCTACATTTAATGTAATAGAATGTGGGATGGTAGAAAATTTCACATGAATTGTATGTCACACTAAACAATTCTGATTGTCTTATACAGAATATGTGAAATTTGCCTACTTAAGAGGCTGTCCTTTTAAAATTAAATACAAATTTTGGCTTTTTTCAGGAACTCTGCTGTTCTGGGTGCTTTGTCCTCAGTGCTTTTAACGCAAAGTAACTTGCTAGAACCCAGCTACAACAGCTTCTTTCTATTATGAATAACACAGGTACAAAACTCATACACATGTTTCTCTTCAGGAAAAACAAAACTTCTGCATAATACTGACATGTGCTCAGCCTACAAAGCAGAGGGTGAGTTTTTTTTTGAATTACGGTTTTGTCAGCTCTGGATTGTTCAGAAAGAAGAGTGGAACAAGAGGTATAGATTCCCTGAAATCAGAGGCTGTCAGAGTTCCAAGGACCTTAGGCATCGCCTCACCTTCTGTGTCTAAATAACTTAAACCACCCTTCCCCCAACCCAGACTCACCTGAGAGAGTCGACACAGTTCCATTGGTAAATACAGTCACAACCTGGAGATTGGAGGGGAGGATTAAAAAATGCCACAAGTGATTCTTATTCACACACACACACACACACACACACACACACACGAGAGTCCAGCACCCCCAGTTCCCATAGAAGTGAGAGCTATGGAGAAGTTATTTGAATTTGGTGGTTCTCAGACTTTGGATCATATTAAGTTGTTAAAAAGAAAGACGGGAAAGTGACCAACATAGGATTGCCAACTTTTATTTCATTCAGTTGGATATTTAAAAAAGAAAATCAACATAGAGTTACAAATAAATTATAACAAACATATAACAATTTAGCATATATTTACCTTTATGAAAAACTGATACTATCCTTATTCTTCTCATTTAACTGTGAAAAATGTCATCACCTGGTCCATGGCCTAGGATTTAGGAATTACTAGTCAGGTGTTCATAATTTGAACAATACTGTACCAATTTAAAATTATAAACTATGATGCTAGCTTATTGCAGCTCAAAGTTAATTCTTGCCCAGTAGTAAGCAGCACTGCTGCAGAATAATATTTTTAATTAATTTTGGGTTCAGCAGCTATTTGAAAACGCTGAGAAAGCAACTCAAATCAGTTTCATGAGGCGCTCACAAAGCTGATGTACATTGGTGTCCATTGCCGTGTTGCATTATTGTATTCACAAATAACAATTCTGTTGAGATCGTGGAATAGACACCTTAAAATCTTGAAGTATGATTTAGGGCTTTGTTACTTATTACAAGTATAATCCAGGGAGTAGCTATGTTAGCAGTATTTGGGAGCTGCTGGAAATGCAGAATCCCAGGCCCCACCCTGGATCTGCTGAATCAGAACCTGCATTTTAACAAGATCCCCAGGTGATTCACATGCAGAGTAAACTTAGATACTGATTTAGAGGATCTTTCTGAAAGCAAGGGTTTCAAGTAGGTAATTTTCACCTAGCCTTTGCCTTACCTAATTAAAGAGTGTTCCAAAATAAGGATTATTAGAGGAAACAGGTTGTTTAAAATAGAAACTAAGACTAGCCTCAAAGTGTAGTACAGAGAGGCCTTGAGAGCGACATTAATCATAATGTGACTTACAATTAGCTTCTCAATTAGATATAAATTGGTATATCTAAAGGAATTGGAAGCTGTTTTGAAAGTTTCTCTTTTCAGGCTTAGTTTTATGTTTAGGAAAACAGGTAAAATTGCAGATGGAATGTTTTTTAAGCAGGAAGAAATTTACGTCACAGTTTTTGGACTACACAGTAACAGACAATGGAATTTTCTAACCTTAGAAGTTATCTGTTCCACCCCTAACCGCCCTCCATCCCAGCCATTTTCAGGGCTCTGTTTACATTGAACATTTTAAGCAAGAGGACGGTGCTCTGTTTGGATCTGGGTAGCAGTGGGGAGGTCCTCCCTCCTTCCGTTTGTCCCTCTCTCCGTCTCCCCTTTTTTCCTCTTTATCCATCTCTACCCCACAGATGGTTTCAGTGTTAGTGTAAATTTAAGCTTCCTGAAGACGACACTAAGCTTCTTGAGGACCTTGTCCATTACTAACAGAAAGACTATTGCTCACTTTTAAAGGCCAGTTGAAGGGCATATGAGAATATTTAGGAAGAGGATGTTGTAGAGAAAAAGTGTTCCTTTGTTTCATTTCTGGCAGGTAACTGACCATAATGATACAAGCTGACCTTTAGCCCAAAGCCTTAGTACAGGACTATAACTGGATTTTGAAAGTTTATATCCAATAGCATAGTTTTGATTAGTTTAATTCAGGTTCAGTGGTGTGCTTTTTACTTTCATCTGCAGTTGTTACAGTCTTTTCATGCCTTGTTAGAGCTTCAGTGGGAATGTAGTAATGGCAGATTGTGAAAAGCTCTAACTTCTCTGTTTTAGTTTGTTCATTTAGGTGAATGTTTCTCTAAATACTTCGTATGCAGAATATGAAAGATAGCTGGTGAATGCTTAATTGCAAGGTCACATTTGAAGATAGATGTCCCGTAGGGCTGTGCTTTACATATCTAATATAGTCTGTGATTGTTTCAGAGCCCTGACAAGAATATGAATTTATATAATTTATTGCTCCACTCTGGTAAAATCTGCCACTTGATAGCGAAGTCTTCCTTTACCAATTGAATTGAGTGTGAGTGACAACCCCAGTATGTTGTGTGTGCCTACGATCGTACTTGGCTATTTTATAGCTCTTTTAGGGTAGATAAAGAAAACCATTTTCTATATGTATAAAAGATTTTATACATATGTACATGATTACATGATTTTAAGAAATAATTACACCCTTTGTGAACTTAGAAAGGTGATGTATGCTGATACTTAAAGTCAGCGATTTTGAGCTCATAGCCTTAGGCAAGTCACTTTTTCTGTGCATCTTCTGTAAAAATAGGAAAGCAAGCAATGCGTTATTTAAGGTCTCATATTCTGTGATTATTCATCTAATTTTATAATCAGGGCAGTTTCATAGATGAAGTAAATGATCTAAAATACTTTAGTAGGTGGTTAATAAAAGTAAAACTTGATAATGAAATTGGAAAGGGGGGAAGAAAAAACAACATGAGTAGTTTGTAGAAAAGCAACAAATTTATATTAAAGACAGATATTCAGAAGCAGACGTGGGGAGTTTTAGGCATCCTTTCAGTGCTCCTGCCAGAGGCTTGTTCTTCCAGCTCTGAGTAACGCATGCTCTCTTCCTTCTGCGCCTCCGTGTTCTCCCCCACTGGTCACTGAGGCTCCCTCTGGCACCTGTCTTTTTCCCAGTAATTAGCCCATGTCTTCATGCTTCATTGAAAATTTTCTGATTCCAGAGTTCTAAACATGATAAATGATGTTTTTTTTAAAAATAGCTTTATTGAGATGTAATTCATATTCCATAAAATTTACCTGTTTAAAGTTTACAATTCAGTAGTTTTTAGTATATTCACAAGAATTTTGCAGCCATCACTACAGTCTAATTTTAGAACATTTTCATCTCCCCCAAAAGACATTCTGTACCCATAAAACTATATTGATTTGATCATACTTGATGTGGATCTTTCACCACATCCGTGTATTTTTTTGTATAATACCGTGTTTCCCCCAAAATAAGACCTAGCTGGACCATCAGCTCTAATGCGTCTTTTGGAGCAAAAATTAATATAAGACCCAGTCTTATTTTAATATAAGTCCAGGTCTAATATAATAATGATATATAATAGTATCATATGATATGATATATAATATATAATGTAATGTAATATAAAATAATATAATATAATAATAACGGGTCTTATATTAATTTTTGCTCCAAAGATATATTAGAGCTGATTGTCCGGCTAGGTCTCATTATCAGGGAAACATGGTAGTTGTGGAACTCTCACACCGTTTAATCGCTTAGAAGAGCGCCTCTAGTGGTGGAGATTTTAGGCACTGTGACAAAGGTATAAAACAGGTCATTTTGGTGCTTTCCATGCTGTGCTCCTTTACCCAGTAATTAGGGCAGGCCTAGAGATGGAATGAATGGATTACCTCTTTTGTATTTTATTAAGGTTTAAGATGCACAGTTTTTGAGAAATCAGGGACTGTTTCTGAGGGTTCTAGGGCAGGCCAGTGAAACTGTGAGAACAGTGATGAGGAGACATGTTCCAGACTTAATGTAATAAGCAGCAGAGACTGAATGCTTATCCATTGGTGAGTAGTAAAATCAGTACTACTACACATATGCATGTCTTGCATATGTAGATCTTTACATGTGGAAACCTGTAAACATTCATGATGGGTCCTTTAAACGATACAAAGAAGAAAAATTATTTCCCCATGTGTATGCCTTCATTTTGACCATCCTTTTTCATTTTTCTTCTGAATGCTATATTAAGCCCTGACCTATTAAGTGTTAGAATCAGTTTATTTTGTAGGTTTTTAATGAAATTTTACATCAGCTTTTTGGGGATATAATTTATTTAAAATACCATTAATTGACTTTCATAATTTGATGAGTTTTGACATAATGTATACAGTTGGTAATCACCACCACAATCATGATATATATAGCATTTCCATCACCCCCAAAGTTTTTCTCATGCCTCTTCATGGTTCTACGCTTCCTTCACCTCTAGTCCCTGACAGTGACCTCCTTTCTGTCACTATGGTTTTGCTTTCTCTAAAAATTCTTACCAGTGGAAATTTACAGTAGTTAGTCTTTTGTGTCCAGCTTCTTTAACTTTAGGGGGATGATTTATGTCGTTGTATATTTCAGTAGTTTGTTCCTTTTCATTGTATGGATTCACCATTCGTTGAGTTAATGGACATTTGGATGTCTTCCAGTTTTGGACTAGTTTGAGTTAAGCTGCTGTGAACATTACAGTATAGCTCATTGTATTTGACATGCTTTAATTTTTCTTGCATAAATACACAAGAGAGGCATTTCTGGGTTGTATGTGTGATAAAATATGGTAAGGATAAGAAAGTGTCAAACTTCCAAAGTGGCTATACTATTTTGCATCCCCACCAGCAATGTATGAGAGTTCCAGTTGCTCCACAGCCTTCTCAACACTTGGTACTATCAATCTTTTCAAATATTATCCATTCCAGGGAGTGTGTGATATCTTTATGGTTTTATTTTGCATTTCCTTAAGGTTTGTTTTTAATGGATGTGAATGTATACTTTGTGGCACTTGTGTTAAAAGCACCAAATAGGATGAATTTTTGTGGGTTTTTTTTTTCTCTTTCAGATTCTGTTACCATTTTACTTTGTAACCTTTATGTTCTCAGAACATAATTTGATTCTCCACAATCAGCATCACAATTATTTTATATTAATTGGTTTTCTTGGTTGTCTAGAAATCTGTTATACTTAAAATATGATCAAACACTGTAAATGATTGTATCATTAGGATAATTCTTTGCGATTGTACCTTATCAGTTAGGTTCCTGGGGAACTAAAACTTTATGTAGATCTTCAAAATGGTTTTAACATTTTTCTCAGTTAATTAAGTGGTACATAGCTATATTTCACATCATACAATTTTTTTGGTGAAAGTATAATATGAAACTTTAAAATATAAAGGAGAAGATATACTCAAGTTTTGACATTTGATAGTTGGGATATTATAGTACTTTGGGGCAAATTCTGTACAAGTATTCAGAATTAAGTTTTTTTTAGCCTAATATGCACAGTACATGAAGGGAGGGCAGGCAGTAGTGGGATACTGCTGCAAACATCCCATCCCTATTGGAGAAATTGCATCTTGTGCCCAAGAAGTAGGAGACATAGGGTAAAATACATGAGCAGCCAAATTTGATATCTTAACTGTTAACACTTCATGGGCCTGAGGGAATCTCTCCTTTCTGTTTGAAACTAATTTTTAATCTTTATGTAATGAAGTGTTAGGGTCCGGAAATCTTAACTGAATGTCAATTAAGGCCCGCTGAGAAAGTCGGGGAGGGTGAGTGATGCATCAGACTTGGTCACCCTCTAGTGGCTGCTGTGGTCTTATTGCAACTTTAACTGGTCTTGTCTTTAGTGGACGTCGTCAGGACATCTCTAGAATTCTCTTGTATTACAGAGTAAAATATCTGGACTGACAACAACTTTAGTAAGAAGCTACTTAACATATCAACATCGCCTATCTGGGTAGTATAATTATGGATGTCTTTATTTTCATAATCATACTTTCCTGTATTTTGTGAATTTTATTCATTTAACTTTTTTTTTTAAGCCAGAAAATAAAGAGGAAGACTCAGAAGCCAGAAAACTCCGTTTATCTGTGTACCAGGCACTGTTGAAAATATCATGCCCAATCCTTATCACAGATTTGAGTTACATTGATTTCTACATACCGTGTTTCCCTGAAAATAAGACCTAGCTGGACAGTCAGCTCTAATGTGTCTTTTGGAGCAAAAATTAATATAAAACCAGATCTTATTTTACTATAATATAATCCAGGTATGATATGATATGATATAACATAACATAACAACATAATATAATACCGGGTCTTATATTAATTTTTGCTCCAAAAGACTCATTAAAGCTGATTGTCTGGCTGTCTTATTTTTGGGCAAATACGGTACAAGATTTATCTATGTACCAAGGCCTGTGTTTCCTTAACCCCTGTTTGGGGTTTTAAAAGAACACTGATCATTCTCTAACATTTCTGTGGCGCAGAGTGTTTGCTGATGCTTTTTCTCAATGTTCTTCACTCCAATCTTGTCCAGCAAAGTCCTCTGTATCCTTTAATGACGATCTCAAACGTCACTTTTTTCCTGGATCACTCACCATTCCTGTGACCCTTCAAAGTAAATACGTTCTGTGTTCCTATTAGTCTAAAAATATGTTTAATACAGTGCTTATTGCTGTAGTTACTAATGTGTGTTGCCTGTTTCCTGGCTTTGCTGTGCCTTTTTATATTCATCCTACAGCCCCAGAATAACACATAGGAAGCACACATTATTTGTCTAAAACCATATGTTGAGAGCTTCTGCCTGCCTCAATTTGCAGTTTGATTGTATTTTCCTTGTTTATTTTCATCAGTTGCTTGAAACTGTAACATATTTTCCTAGAACCAGTATTTCAAATGGTGTATAGGAGCCTAAACCCTAAGGCAGGTTTTAAAACTTTGGTGCACATTTTAAAACTCTGGATAGTTTTAAAAATCCTAGTGCCTAGGTCATACCTCAGACCAATTAAAGCAGAGTATTTGGAATGGGAGCCAGGTATTTTGTAAAGATCCTCAGATGGTTCCAATCTAAAGCAAAATTTATGAACCACTGTACTATTTAACCTGTAAGGCATAGGTGCTAAAGTTAAACTCCTGCCATTTGAAAGTTTGCTTTTTGTGGGAAAATACCTTTCCCAAGCCAGGTGTAAGGGGTTTTGATAAATTTTATAAATAACAGCCTTGACATCTAGATATTTACTGTTAAGAGAAGTGTTTGTTCAATTTACTTTCAAATGGTTCCAAAAAATATTCAGAGAGAAAAAATGAATGATGAAGCAAATTGGGCAAAAAGGATGTATGGGAGGTTCTTTGTACTAGTCTTACAACTTTCCTGTAAAAGTTTTTAAAATATTATAAAACTAAGTTCTGTAAAGAAAAGAATTAGTTAACTCAGATTTATAATTGGTAAGGTATTTAGAGATATTGTTTGTTTTTAATTTTTAAAAACACTGGGGTGAGCAGAGTGCATCTGGCTTCAGTCCTCTCTTTTCATTCATATTGTCATTTATCTGAAATTCTCTTCCTCCTGGGGCCCTGTTTTCTAAAGGGAGAAGGCATTTCCTTTTATTCTCTAGGATACAGAAAAGATGGTATCTAGTTAAGCATCCGCTCTTTTTCTGTCTCTTTTTCTGTTTCATAGGCACAAAATATATTTCCTCTAAGGTGCCTAAAGGTGTTGCAGGTACAGTTTTGCAAATTCAGAAAATTATTGAGGTTTTCTAAATACAAAGCAATTTGCTGGTTGCTGTGTCTTTGATTCATTGATTGATTAATTTATTCATTCATACATGGAGTTACGTGTTTTTCCCATAGAAGGGTTTTGACCATTTTAAATTACATTTTTAGTTGGAAGATATCTTTGATCATTTAATTTATCTTTCTGCTTTTTACCAATACAATGACTAAGACCGATAGTTGAAAACACTTATACTTTATTTAAGGCTGCAGGGGAAAGGGAGTATATATTTTGCTGTTTCTCTTAGTATCTAGAATTCAACATTAAATATTTACTTTTAGGAAAAACTTTTATATCCATTTTAAATTACATCTGTGCCTTTGATGCTCAGTTAACTGTGCTGTTGTTTCTTTTTTTAAAACTGTGGCTAGTAATTCTGTAAACATGCTCAATCTCTTAATCAGGGAAATACAAATTAAAATGAACAAGAGATTCTTTCATAGCCATCATATTGACAAAAATTAAAATGTCTGGCAGTACCAAGTGTTGGTGAGAATATGTGGGTCCTGCTATTGGTAAGAGTATGAATTGAACATTGCTTTCATGAGCAATTTGGCAATATTGGGTAAAGGCAGCATTCCTTTTGGCTTGGCAATTCTACTTCTAAGTGTGTACCCTAGAAATGCTGTAATGCTTGTGCAAAGGAGATAGGTAGGAGAAGTGTTTGTATTACTGGAAAAATTATTATACAAACAAGCTAACTGTCAGCGTCAGATGAATAAATGAATTGTGGTTTGTTTATACCCTGGAACACGATGCCATTGTCAGCACGGACTAGATCGCAGAAACATGGCTGAGTAGAAAAACAAGTTTCTGAATGATGCATATGTATGATACCATTATATAAAGTTTGAAAACATGTAAAAATCATACTTTTTCTGGATGCTTGTAGACATAGTATAAAAAGATGCCTTGGAATGCAAATCCTAAACCAAATTTAGGATAGTGGTTACCTCTGGGAAAGAGAGAGAATGAGACTGGGGAAGAGTACATGCAGAACATTGACTTGACTTGTAATGTTTTATTTCTTTTTAAGACTGTAGCAAATACAGTGAAATGTTAAGAGTAGCAAAGCTAGATAGCAGATTATCATATTATTCTCTGTAACTTTCTGTATATTTATAAAACATGATTAGATACATTTGGGGTAGTATGTTTAAGGGTGCCACAAATTCAGTGCTCATACCTCAGTAATGCAGAACAGCAGACCACTTCGTGCACGTAATCCTGAGACTAAAGGCATTGGTTCAGAATTTAGGGTTGTTCATGGTGGTGTTTTTTTTTTTTTTTAATTTTATTGGGGGACAGTGTGCTTCTCCAGGGCCCATCATCTCCAAGTTGTTGTCCTTCAATCTAGTTGTGGAGGGCGCAGCTCAGCTCCAAGTCCAGTTTTCAATCTTCAGTTGCAGGGGGCTCAGCCCACCATCGCATGCGGGAATTGAACCGGCAACCTTGTTGTTGAGAGCTCGCGCTCTAACCAGCTGAGCCATCCGGTTACCCCAGAATCTAGGTTTCGGAGTCAAATATAGGTGGGTTAGAATCCCAGTTTATCTACTTAGCTTCTGACTTTGGGTGTTAGTGTGCTCCTTTGAAAAGAAGCTATCAAACTTACCTCCTGCGGTGGGTTGTGAGATTTAAAGAAGAAAAAAAAGTATGCGACAGGTAATAAGTGCTCACTATATGGTGGTTACACTTAGCCTCTAACCACTTAAAGAAAATAATCCTACTTTAAGGAGCCATTGTTCGGTAGAGATTCATGGTGCTGTGGGGACAGTGTGTTAAATACACATTATTGCTTGGTTTTTGAATAACTGGTGTAATCAAAAGTTTCTAAAACACAAAATCCATGCCAAAACCTCGAGACCCCATTAGTTTTATTTCTGTACTGAGTTCCACCTGCAAACTTAATAATGAACGAACGTTGAAGTTAACTTTGTTAGTGTGCTTTCCTCTTGAATACCTTGCTTTTTAAAAGGAAACTGTTCCGTGAAAGTAGGTCAGTGGTAATTTTTCAACAACTGAAAGCTCCATCCTTGAGAAATTTGTCCAATGAAAAATTACTAATAAAAATAACTATAAATATATTAAAACAAATACAAGTGCAACAGATGAAATGGCTATTTCATGGAGTAAAAAGTATCTTTTTTATGAAGATGATTTTTTTCTTGATTTTTAATACAGGATTACTGTTAATATATATTTTTTGAACTGTTTTGAGAACTGGCTTTAAAGATCTCTAGAAACATTGTATTCATAAGCCAGACTCAGTCATCTAGCCAGGGGCCCTTCCTTACTGTGTGTAGAAGAGAGAAAGAGGTAGAGCTGTTTTTTTTTTTTTTTTTTTTTTTTTTTCAAACTGTCTTGAACTTGCGTAACCTGGCATTGCTTGCCATCTGGTCACATTCATCAAATTGAGAGGAAGGTGGGAGTGCAGTGATATATCTGATAAAATTTCATTTTAAAAGGCCACCAGTGAAAGGGTTCTAGGCATTTTAAATGTGTGGGTGTCTGGCAGATGCCTGAAGCCACGGGGAGCGAGGGAATGGCTTTTTGAGTACAGGATCAATTCCTCATCCAGCTTCCCCCAGTGGATTGATCACTTCTAGAAACACCGGCCAGAAGGTAACTCACCATTCCTGGAGAGGCAGGCGAGAGGAAGCTTTGGGCTGGAGCGCAGGGGAAGAACCTCTGTGGGAGGGGGGCAGCTGGGCATTCAGCAGAGGCGCCGCCTTTGCGTTCATTCCCCAGTGACTCCAGCTGGTAGTAAAGCTGGTCATTAGTGTGCCCAGGGAGGTAGCTCAGTGGTGTTAAAGTCAAGTCTGAAAGCGTGATCTGCTTAGTTCCCCTAAGCCACAGTTGATAGTTTTTCTGAAGGCATTTTAGCAGAGCCTATCTTTTCATTGTGTGAATACTAAACTGCAAAATAAATGGTGCTCTCAAAGTGAATATACACTTTAGAATTTTTGTATTTGATACTTGAAAAGTCAAGGTAGGGGGAGATAATGGTGTTTATTTGTGTATCACTGAAGAAGGGACGCCTCTCTTCTCATTAAAAAAGGACCATACATTTCTACATGTACATTTCTATCTTCCAAGGCACTTCCTTCACCTTTTACTTCCCTAGTCATAGATATGATATGGGCCTCTTTGGTTTTTTTCTACCTGTGCTGTTTCCTTTATGGAAACAGGTATATATTTTCTCAGATGACAAAAAATAACATTCACGTCAGTATCCTTGGGTGTCTGGTTTTGGGTTTCGTCCTCCTCCCCCCACTCCCTCACGTCTCTATCCCTCTGCTCTCAAAAGTGTGCTTTTTCCAGGTTCCTGGAAAACCAGTTCTTATTAACTCACCCTCTTTCCCCTTGCTCCCTCACGGGCTTTTAGGGTCAGCTCCCTTTTGCAGTCCTTGGTGGACTCGTAGCTGAAAAGCCACTTATCTCACTAGAATATGAATTTAGCATGTTTATATGTGACTTTCAAAATAAGATGGGTTAGATAATGTCACTTGTAACCTGTCTCCTGAATAATTAAAACATAACAGTGGTTCTTAGCCTGGTCGTCCATAATCTTTATCATAAAAAGGAGCCACTAGCATTACATATTCCTTTAATGTCAAACAAATAAGAAAACATTTTAGTTGTTTGCATTTTGAAATAAAAGAAGGTAAAGAACTTTAAAATGTTCCATCTTACTAAGTGAAGTAAGACAGAGAAAGACATCGTGTGTAAGATCACTTACCTGTGGACTCTAAAGAAGCCAAACTCAGAGAAACAGAGAGGGGAGTGGTGGTTACCAGGAGTTGGGGTGCGGGTGGGATGGGAAGCTACTGGTCAAAAGATACAAACTTCCAGTTACAAGAGTAACACGTTTTGGGGATCTAATATACAGCATACTGAGTATAGCTAATAATACTGTATTATATACTTAAATGTTGCTAAGAGTGTAAATCTGAAAATTCTCACCAGGAAGGGAAATGGTGATTATGTGACAAGGTGGAGGTGTTAGCTCATGCTTTGGTGCTCGTCACTCTGTAACCTATAAAATGTATCAAATCTCCAGTTGTCTACCTTAAACTGACACGTGTTGTATGTTAATTGTATCTCAATAAAGCTGGCTGTATCACAGAAAATAGAGCTCCTGCTCCAGACCCTGACCCACACAGTTTACCTGCCTTTAGAGGTACTCGTTTTGGTTTTTACGTTTACTCGTTCTACTATACTTGGTTCTTTCCACTCATTATGTTCTGGAGCTCATTTCAGATCAGTACAAATAGAGTTGAAGTTGAGTCATTCTTTTTTTATGCCTGCATAGTTTTACATTTATACAATAATTTATTTAACCCGTTCTCTGTGTTGCATATTTAACTCTCCCTGCCCCTACCCCAAGCTTTTACTAAAACAATGTTGCAGGTATTATCTATGCACATTGGGTACTTTGCACATGAGAGATTATATCTGTAAGATGAAGTCCTAGAAGTAGAACTGATTGGTCAGAGGGTATATACACTTCTAATTTTGACATTATCTAGTTGCTCTCCATAGAGGTGGCCACGGTTTCTCCTCGCACTAGCCGTGCTTGACGGTATCATTTAGTCCGCTCTTTTGGCAGTAGAGAACTTTTTGATCTTTGCCAAACTAGGTTTTTTTACAAAATGATTTATTTTGTTGTAGTTCATATATTCTGTGGTTGAACATTTTTCTGTACCTTTAAAGAGTGATTTAGATTTCTGTGAATTGTGTCTTTATGTCCTTTGTCCATTTTTCTATTAGGCTTTCCATATTTTTCTTTTTTATTTGTGAGAACCCTTCCATGTTAAGAAAATGAGTCCTTTTCCTGTACTATGTGTTGCAACTACTTCCCCCAGTTATTTGTCATTTGGTCTTTTTATGGCATGTGTTGAAATGCAGAAAGTTTTTGTTTTTTTATGTAGTCAAATTTATCAGTCTTTACTTTTATGGTTTTTGAGTTTTGTGTTAGACTGGAAGGCTGTCCTTTCTCTGAAATTATAAAGAAAAAAATCCATGTTTTCTCCTAATACTTTTTTGGTTTTGCCTTTTATGTTTAAATAGTCCTATTTTTGTCAATAAAAGACATCTTGAACATTAATATCAAAATCCCATTTTTGGTTTTCTCATAATAGCCTTTGCTGTGTAATGGTAGGATGTCCTGTATGGCACAGACTGTAGGTCCAGACAGACTAGTGGTCAAATCATAGCTCTGTTACCTCATTGCTCTGTGACGTGGTCAGAGGAATGCCTTTGTCTCCGTTTTCTCCTATGGATAACTGCACCTGCCTCTAGGGTAGTTATGAAGCTTGGAGTATAATGTGTATACTCGTTACATACATTCTTATAACAGGGCGTCACAATTTATAATCCAGAACATACTGTTTTTCTCCTTTCTCTGCCCTGAATGCCACAGTGCTAGGGGGAAAAATAAGAAGGTAGAATTAGTTGATGTTAAAAACATGTTCCAGATTATCTAATAAAATATTATGCTTTAGTGTTATTAACAAACAAATCTCTGACATTCATTGCATTATTTATAGTTAAATAGTAGCATTTGCTTTCCAAAAAGGAAGCAACTGCAGGCTTATATCTTAGAGCAAGAAAGCTAGCTACACTGTGACATGTTACAAAAATTTTTTAGTGCTTCTTTCTTAAAGAGGAATTTGGAAAACTCATCTTCTTATTTTGCCCCTTTCCCCATTATACAGTCCGCTCTTGTCCAGATTACTGTGGGTCTTCTCACCAAATGAGTTTTGTATCTCTAAGTTAATTTTCTGCCAGAATCACTTCAGTCTGACGGCTTTGGTGTTTGTGTATCCATTAAGCACACTGCCAGGCTGTGTCCACTCCTTTTCACCTGTCCCATTAAACAGCTGTCAGCAGGTTTACAGAGTTACTCCCTTGCTCTGCATTAATTGTAGGGAGCCACAGGATGCAATGTAAATGGGTCCATAAAGGAGTTACACAGAGCTGGCTTAGGTGTCACAGAATGTAAACGTACATCCTGTCATCAGTTGGGTCCAATTTATTAGTGTTTTATATGAATAGAAAAGACATAGGAGGAAGTGAGTTTCTGTTTTAAATTCTGTATCTTGGTTAACCTTTCCCTTGCTTCATTCAACAACCTCCACCAGTAAAATGCAGCAATTCTGAACAAGCTCATGTTGGAGGAGTCTTGGGTAAGAAGCTCTCATTAAAGTTGTAGATAGCACCCTGCTGAGCTTTACAATTGGTTTTGAAATGAAAATCTGTTAGATTAGAGCAAACATTATCCTAGCTGTGGTGATAAGTAATGTGGAGAAGATTAATGATTTGTCTGTGAAAGCCACTGAGCATTAAGTCTGCCTCTGTGCCCTTTTCTAAAAGGGGGAGGTGAGAGAAGTGGCAAGGAGACCACGGCTACATGCCTATCTTTATATGACTTAGTGATTCCCTAGCTTTTTCTCCCTTGCTAAAACCAAGGAAGTTTTAAGTTTCAGTTATACCCACAAGGACTAGAATATTTCATTCACTGGAGAAAGTGGGGTGGAAAGCGGAAGGAGGAGGGGTACAATAAAACCACCTTTCTTTCTTATATAACTTGAAACGCTCTCACTTCTGTCTTCCTGTTGGTGATGTGGTTTTTTCTTCCCTTTTCCCCTGGATAAGTTGTGGTTTCATGGTCTCCCTGTTGGGGCAGATAATCTAAAGGTGAATGGGTGAAAAATTGGTAGCAGAGGTAACACCATTCCTCGTAATCCACCGCATGCATCACTAAGGTGAAACTGAGGTGGGCTGCTGTTCTCAGATTTCCTGACTCTAAAGGGCTGCCCTGCCCAGGATAGTCCCTGCTTACTCCAATTCAGCTGCATGTGCCTTCAGTGTGGGAAAAGGAGAGTGACAACAGCACCGTTTTGAAGCAGTGTGTGCCCTGGCAGGGAAAGACTGGCTTAGTGAATATTTAAGAAACCACCAGTACTTAAACGTACATGCGTGTGTCATAGCAGACTTACAGTGGTATCAACACCATTCTAATCCTGTGATTTGGAAATCAAGCCCTGGTATCAGGACCAAAGTTAGGTGATGGTGGTTTGAATGTGGTAAACCCTCTGTAAACCCTTGCGATTCAAAGTATGATCTCCAGGCCAGCAGCGTCCTCATCACCTGGAAGCTTGTCAGGAATGAAGAAGCCTCAGGCCCTGCCCCAGACCTACCAAATACTAAATTAGAGTCTTCGGTTTAGCAAAAACCCCAAGTGCCTGAATGCACATTAAAGGGTGAGAAGATCTGCTATAAACTATAGCCGGCTTTTCTAAAACCGGCATCTACTGTTTTTCCCTTTGTTCTAAGGAGTAAAGAAGCTTTTTAAAAAGAAAGAAAATGCCTTTTATTTCACCAGCAGTAAGCCTGATCATGATTTTAGTGTCACTGCAATGCCATGTTGTTTGTTGCTGTTTCTGAATCTTCCTGGAGATGCTATTTATAAAGACAGTTATTTCTACCTAATCTCTGCAACAGAAATAAGTCAGCTCTTTGTTTTGCAGCTCTTTTAATAACAACAGCTACCATTTGTTAAGAGTTTGCTATGTTCCAGGCATAATACTAAGTTATGAAGTTCTCTCATTTAATCCTTACAGCATCTCCCCACTCCCTTTCTTTTCTCTCTACTCAGAGAATTCTAATGTGACTTGGTCACATATTTCTTACATATTAAGGCTGAATTTAGTCCTCAGTTTGTCTGAGCCCAAAGCCCCTTAGCCAGTGTGCTTTTCTGTCCCTCTGCCATTTGGTCAGAATTCATCTAAGAGCAGGTAGGTGAAATGTATAATTGTTATTAATGTAGAATTTTTGACTTAAGGATTATCATTCTTTTTTTTAAGTTTTTAAAGTGGGTCCTCTGTATATCTTATTCTCCTACCTTTTTTTAAAAAAAAAAAACAAACAACAACAACTTTCATTTATTATTGAAGTGTTTTTTTCCAGGACTCGTCAATTCCAAGTCACGTAGTTGTTTCAGTCTAGTTGTGGAGGGCACAGCTCACAGTGGCTCATGTGGGGATCGAACCGGCAACATTGTTAAGAGCACCACGCTCTAACCAACTGAGCTAAACAGCCTTCCCAAGGATTATCACTCTTTTGATCTTAAAGCGCACAATACAACTTGGTGGAAACAGCTTTAGACTAGACTTCAGGAGATCAGGATCCTAGGGTTATTGGGCTGCTAACTAACTGGAAGACTCTTGTGGGCCTTGTTTTCTTCCTTTGTAAACTTAGGGAGCAGGTATATGGGACTGAGTGGTTAGCTTTAAACACTGAATTTGGCATATCCTTTGCAAATAAGTAAAATCAAGTTTGCTACTAGAATGTCAATTTGTAATTTACCCAATTTGTAATTTACTAAGGGAAAAGGTGTTTGGTAATACCTTTTAACAAATCCTTAATGATAGAAGGGGCTTTCAGAGGTGAGCTAGCCAAACACTGAGTTGAGGAAGATGTAATCTTTCTGATAGTTTTTATTGAGAAAACGTACATGAAGAAGGAGCTAAGCGTGTATGTGTGAAATATGTTTTAAGGTAGACATGCCCTTTTTTATTGAACATTAGTTGGTCTCATTTAGGTATAGCTAACAATTTTTAAGACATTTTAGTAACCATTTGGAAGTTTTTGTATTTTAAAAAAAGAATTGAAAGCTAATTCTTCTAAAGTATCCAGAATGTGTTGCTTCTAAGGTGTCCATAAATCTGACTTTTTGGCATAGGCAAGGAACAAACATTTCATTTTGTCAAAAGAGAAATTTCCAAGTGTAAGAGCAGTTTTCTTACACACAAGAAAAATGTCCTTATTTATCTGGAAAAATCAGGAATGATCCCCCTCCCCCCAAAAAAATGCTTTAAAAAAGATTTCAAATAATTTAAGTGGTACTTGTACTTGCTTGCACAGTTTGGTCACTAATACTTTCTCTCAGTGTTTAAACTACTCCATTATTAGGGAAAAAATCAAATTAATGATACTGGCCCATTGTAGGAATCACTGCATTCAGTATTCCTTACTTCAAAGATATATTATCCTGCCCAGTGATTCTACACCCCGAAGAATTGAAAACAGGGACTCAAACAAGTACATGTACACTCCTGTTCATAGCAGCACTATTCACAACAGCCACAGGTGGAAACTGCCCACGTCTGTCATTGGGTGAATGGAGAAACAAATTGTGGTTTATCTATACCAGGGGTGTCCAAACTTTTTTCAGCGTTTTTCACCAAGGGCCATATGCGGTAAAATACACAAACATCCGGGCCACTCACTGGAGGTGAAGTACGTATTGCCTCACCTGGTTTATTTAAGTGAACTAAATATATTTTTGGAATTTGCTGCGGGCCAATTAACAGTGGATCATGGGCCACAGTTGTCCCGCGGGCCACAGTTTGGACACCCCTGCTCTATACAGTGGAATATTATTCAGCCATTAAAAGGAATGAAGTACAGATTTATGCTACATGTAATATGGATGGACCTCATGAACATGCATGCTAAGTGAAAGAAACCAGACATGAGAGGTCACGTATTGTGTGATTCCATTTATATGAAATGTACAGAATAGGTAAATCCATAAAGACATGATTCAGATCGGTGGTTACCTGGGGCAACAGGGAGTAGGAATGGGGAGCAACCGCTTAACAGGGCAGAGTTTCCTTTTGGGTGATGAAAATGGTTTGGAACTGAACACAGGTAGTGGTTGCACAACATTATAAATGTACTAAATGCCACTGAATTGTTCACTTTTAAATGCTTAATTTTATGCTGTGTGAATTTCACTTCAATGAAAACTACAGGTATATTATTCATTAAAAGTTTGACTGAATCTTTTGATGTATTTGGTACGTGGTCACTTTTCATAATCATCCAGGAGACACTGTTCTCAGGTTTCAGTGTTGAGTTTGATACATTTTCGTTCTGGACCCACTTATTACATTCTTTTGCTTTAGAAATAAGTCTCATTTTTCTAACTCGGGGTGTTAATTAAGTTGCTGTAAACATAACAGAATTAAAAAAAAGTTTTTCCCTCCGAGAATTCACAAGTCACATACTTTTAGGAGGGGGCTTTACTAAGGAGAGGCAAAGGTCTTCCTTTGGTCACATCAGTACATTGTTTGTAATTACTTAGTCTACTTTCAGTTCTTAATTAGAAGTGGTGCTTATTTTTGTACCCTTTTTAGGAGACAAAATATCCGAATGAAGGGGGAAAAATGGTATCTCATGCATATCAAATGAGGAAGAGAATTTCTCTGAATGCTTTTCTTTTTTGAAACTTGAATTAATATTGCACTCAGATTCCTAAAAAAAAAAAGTTACATGAAAAAAATCATGATTGCGTCATTCTTGTGAACTCAATCTTTTTTGTCTGTTTTGTTCTTATGAAATATTTAGTTATGCTGAATTAGTGGTATTTATAACTACAAAACATTAGCCTTTAAAGAGAAGATGAGTCTGACAAATAACTTGCTTACTCATCTTTTAGCCAGTCTCACCCATATAGGGAATATTACTCAGCCATAAAAAGGAATGAAGTAACTGATTCATGCTGTAACATGGGTGAACTTTGAAAACATGGTACATGAAAGAAGTCAGTCTCAATATTGTATGATTCCATTTATAAGAAAGGTCTAGAATAGGCAGTTCTACAGAAACAAAGTGGAGTGGTGGTTTCCTGGGGCTGAGAGTGGGTGAGAGGGTATGTTATTCTTTAAATGAACTGTATCATGTGTGAATTATGTATATCTCAATAAAGCTTACCAGAAGACATGACATAGTACTTAAATTACAAATTATTAACAAATCCTTTCCCAGATCTACTTCAAAATCCAGTTCATGGAAAATTCTTCATTTCTGTCCCCATAAACACTCATGAATCCAATTTATACTGGACCATTTCATACCTGATACACTGTTTTTGTAATTTTTCCTTATGAATCCTTCTTCTCCAGACCCAAGTCCTAGAACAGCTTCCTTTACGCCCTGTGTCAGCATTGTAATGGAGGGCGTGGTTTACCCACAGTGTACATTAGGAAATGCTTGGCAACAACGGAAGGACTCAGTGTGCTTACATAGCCTTTTACTTCTGCATCACATTATGGATTATGGAAGCATTATATGTATTATTTTAAGATCTCTCTGTAGATGAGCCTGAAATGCTTTCAAAATTCGACAGTGGACATCTCCCATCTACCATGTGTGGTAGGTATTATGGCTCTATTTTAATATAATAGCCTAACTCTGTGTGTGTGTGTGTGTGTGTGTGTGTGTGTGTGTGTGTGTGTAATACAAATCTAGACTTCTCTCTCAAAGTATGGGTGCTCTATTTGGGAAGCAAATTTAGTCTTAGTTCCTGCGTACACATTAGCTAGTTTTTTCTCTTACAGATGAAATTCCAGGTCCAAGTTTTTTAATTGATTAATGTTTACTAAATAGGACTGGGTTTACTGACCTGTTTTCTTTTTGAACTAAGTAAATTCCTATCCCCTTTCATAAATATTTTCCCCAGTCCCAGAAGAGAAATCTTCGAAAGCCTGTTCCAGGGCTCTAAGGACATGGGCTCTCGTGATGAGTAATGAACAAATGAGCACATGGAAATGGTATTGTTATGTGAGGACAAGCATCCGTCAGTCCCACAGAAAAGGGATAGTTAAGAGAGTAAATTACGGTGATTTTCTTCCATGTCCTTTCACCTTCTGCTTTTAAAATATTTCTCATAACTATAAATACAGAGAGCCTTTTAAATGCTTCATTGTTTACAAGTACTTGGTTCTCCTTCAGTCCTTATTTAGAAACCCCATGCTGAATTTTCATGGAATTTTTAAGGTCCTCAAACAAAACCAAGGAGTTTTGAATAGCATATGGAGATACCTTTTTTCCAAGGTTAAGTCTTCCTTTTGCAAGTATATTTGAGGTAGCAGCTTGCCCTTTTAAAGGTACCTCTTTTTAATAGAGCATTTTTAATAGAATATATTGTTTAGCTGCCTTGGAATTAAGTCTATAAAATATTAATGAATGTACTAAGGCTTGAAAGACCCAGCAGTGTGTGTAACTTATCTGGCTTTCAGAAGCTCAGAGAGAGAGAGTAGCAAGGAATCAAAGCAAAATTTTGAAGAAAAACTTTTTCACGGCTGGCTGCCTTGGTAAGTATAAAATATTAATATTTTTACAAAAGGCTGATGCTCTCAGCAGAGGCTTTGAAAACAATCTCAATATCTTAGGAGGGTGGGAGTATGATAGGGCGAGTGGAAGACTGACTCAGCAAAACATCTCAGGGAGCCCTCGGTCACAATCCCAGGTAGGAGCACGCTGATCTCATCGGAGCTGCCCTACGTGGAGCTTGATTTTGTTTTCTCAGATTCGCATGGGCCCCTTGTTGCAAAGACTGGAAGACATTGCTTTTCAGGCTGGAGGTGGTTAACCTACATTCCCCAGGGAATTAATTGCTTGCTCCCCCCAAGTTGTCACTTCATGTGGGAGAGCACATTCCTTACCTAATGTCTGAAAATTGTCTTCAGGGCCTTATTTCTTGGAGCTGTGTAAGCCTGCCTTTAGCCAGTATCCCAGGAACACTGGATCAAGCCTGGGAACGAGGCTGTCCCTTCCCTTCCTCTGTTTTGTAATTGGTGCCTCCTGAAATTTAGATTTAAGAGCACATAGTCATGTGGCATACCTTTCTTTTTTTTTTTTTTTTATGGCATACTTTAGCAATGTATGTGAATGAGAAAACATGAGTCTCTAGCCTCAATTATAAATTTTGGGTAGGATTTGTTGGACTTAAATGTCTGTGTGGTATGTTAAGAGGGTTTTAGGTAAACATTACAGCAAATTTTCTGTATAGTATTGCAATTAAAAAAATATTTCTCTCCATCTTTTTTTTTTTAAAGTCATCTCTGGATAACCTTAGTAAACTACAATTAGACTGTTCAGTGGTCTGTATTCCAAGCTGGTATTTATTGTCGAGTCAAGATGTCTTTTTTCCAAGTTAATTTCCTCAGACAACTGCACATCTGCTTGATTAGGTTCAGAAGGTGATGATGTCCCATTACAACTAAAGCTTGTGTGACTTACGGTATTATGATAGTAGGGAATCCATTTACTGACCTCTCCTTAACAGTGTGGCGACAAAATAAGGTGCAAGGTAATGGGCCAGCGAATAAGTTCCAAGTTGCAGCTTTTTACCTTCCCATGGGATTTTGGCCTGGCTTCTGGTTTATCATGGATAGACTTCATACATTTCATGTAGAATTCCATTATGGAGGATAACTAGGTGACTTAGCTTTTTCCTTTCTTTATGAAGAAAGCATCGAGCAGAATAGCGAACTCCAAATCAAGCTCTGTTTTCTGCTCGTAGGGAATTGTGTTAATGAACTGTGATTAGGTGTATTTTCAGTGAGGTTGACCTTGTCTCTCGTCACAGACACCTCTGGACCATCTTGATTGAGCCTTACTTAATAGCACGTGATGAACTGGAAAGTCAGTGGGACACAAATCTTCAGTCTTGGGCCTGGCTAGCGGTTTCAGTTTTATCTGAACTCCTACCTTGAGAAAATTAGGGTTTCTAGAGGAAGCCTTTAGGGTTCTAGGAGCCTTCTTTACTCATCTTCTTTAACACAGTACAGTTTTTTCAAAATGTTTCCATCATATATCCACAAACTATTGCAGGTTGCTATCACCACCTGTTCGCTTCTTCCTTGTTTGTGCACTTTTTCCTTGAAAACCTAGTTACTCTGTAATCATATACTTGGATTTCACTACAACTTTCATTCACCTCCTGACTAGCTGCCTCAATACGTACTACAGTTTCAGGTTCATCTTCCATAACTGGTATTCTTCTGTTCTTCCCTGGATCTGCGTTTTATGCTTCAAACCTCAGCTTCTTAGCTAGTGACGCCACTATGCTCAACCCTTTCTTTTCTTACTTTGCTCTTCTGGAAACGACAGACTCCCCTTAGTATGTTCAGTCTGTCCTCTGTTCAAGGTCAAGTTGCAAACCTGTCTCAGTTCCGGAATTTTTCCTGGCTGCAGAGAGCAAAGTGTTCAGACTTTGGAGTCCAACAGGCTTGTATCTGACTCTGCCACTCTCTAGCTCTATGACTCAGCAAATTTCCTAACCTCCGTAAGCCGTAGTTTCTCCAACTGTAAATGGAGATAATTATAATAAATACCTCAGAAGGTTATTGGTTAATCGAAATAGCACTAATTGCCTAATAGAGTTCCTGCCTAGACATTTTAATACATTTTAATGTATCTACTTTGTTATACATATATATTTTACATAATTTGAATCCTACTTAATTTTGTATCCTGCATTATTTAATGTAACATATCATGAGCATTTACCCATGTTAATATGAGAATGCTAATAATTCTGTTATGGAGTATATTGCAGTATAATCAATATAATACGTTATAATAACAATTCCATTTTATAGCAAAAGTAATCTTTGAAACTATTCTTAGTGGTGGTATAATAATCCAGGCTGTATGGTCATGTTATACTTTAATCTTTTTTTTTTCATTGAGCATATGAACTGTTTGAAAGTTTCACCAGTAGAAATAACCTTGTAGAGAAGGTCTGTGAGAAGTCTTTGAGATAGTTCAGTTGTATCAGAAATACCACTTGGGCTGTGTTCAGTGGTCACAGAGATGTGGTGGGAAGGGCCATACAGGACAGAACAAATTCCAGGGCGACATGGACCTCATTGCCCAGAAGAGAACAGAACTCGGAGCACCCCTTCCTTTAAAACGTACTGAGGAACTACCGGTGAAGGCAGAAGTCTGCATTGTTTTCAAAAGGTGTTTGATAAACATCTGCATCTCTTTTAAAAGCTAGAATTAAAGGCAACTGAGAAAAGTTGCTTATCTAGGTTGGTGCAAAGATAATTATGGTTTAAAAGGTTAAATATAATTTCAAAAACCGCAATTACTTTTGCACCAACCTAATAACTGGAGCAAAATGATAACCAAGGAAAGCCCAAAGAAGTCCCTGGATTTAGTTCAGCTCAAGTACCTGCAAAGTAGGAGCCATGTCTTATCTTAACTGAGAATATAGCAAACTTCTTTGCTTTTGATTGAATTAATTTATTATTATCCAAATCTAGGCTCTAGAAAGTAAAGGTCAGACCTGGTTTTGTGGATGCGAGTTTACTGTGCAGAGCCTCTGCGTGCTGCCACTCTGTGTAAGACTAACCTTGGTTGTCTGGCCAAAATGCTAATACAAAGGCTGTTATATCATAGTTACTTTGTTGGCAAAAAAGTATCCTTTTGGTGTAAAGCTAATGAGAAGCTTATTGAAAGGATGTGGAAACGTAGTAGCTGAAAAATTTAAACACTTTAGCCAAAATATCTGCAAGTAAACCCTTATCTCCAAGAGTAGATTTCCTGAGATCTAAGTTTGAAATAATTTATTTAGATCGAATATGAGAAGATAGGAAAACACTTAGTTTGGCTTTAGTTTCTCTTTATAGAAACTAAACTTCATATAACATAGACTATAATGAGAAAAGGGACATAGACTTCAGGGATAGAAAATATCAGTCCAATTTTGACAGTCTTCATTGTTTTTGGTTTTTTTTAAGGTGGGAATTTTGCCTTTCTGTGTGTAATTCAAGTTGAAATGTTTTTCTAGCTGGAGTTTATATCATCGCACCAGCCGCTTGTTTGATCTAGTTAATGGAACTTGTATTTATAGCAATGTGCTCCTCCTTACCTCATTGGGAGACCAAGTTTGTCCTTCATAGGAGGCTCACAAGGGATGGTGTATAGGCTGCTCCAACCAGGCTATTAGAGCAGCATGTGTGTGACAGCCAGTAGCGTAGAGCAGCAAGTCAGCTGTGTCTGGAAGGATTATTTACCCTTCCATTTACTCACAGTCGCCATTTGTGCTGAATTATACGTGCCAATCCACAGTCCGTTTTCTGTGGTAATGCACTATACTCATTACACAATTAGCACCCGTGCCTTGAGTTGAAAGTCCTTTCATTTTGTTTTACTGGTAGTCAAGAAGCAGGTAGATTTTCATGTTCTTTCTAGAAGCCTTTCAGGGATGGCTCAGTCAATCACAGGACACTTCTATAACAACTCTCATGGCATTCATCTAATGGCACTTGGCAAAATAATGAAAATTAATAGCTTTAGATATTTAAGCTAGCAGAGTTAAAGCTTTTGTTTAACCTACTAGACACTTGCAAAATAAGTTTTATTTTGTAAATGACTTAAAATTCTAGGATTAAAAAATAGAATTTCTAATGAAAGAATATTCTGCATTGATTTTCTAACCTTCCATCCCCTTTGGGATCTGAAAAAGCATTAATACAAAGTTGGCCTTTTTTACTGAAACAGTAATCCTCAGCTTGTTAAAACAGATTTGAATTTACCGGTTATGTTTTACATCGAATTTCAGCTTTTGTGTGAACTCAGATGTGCCCAACTGCATACTTCATTGTTTTTATTTAGTGAAATAAACTAGTCCCTCCCCTTTCTTTTTGTATAAAGCTTTTACTTTCCCCACTTCCACCCTAGCCCATATGAGAAATGGGGATGTTAAAATAAAGAAAATCATCCAGAATAAGAAAGGGGAAAGTCCATTGAGATTTGGTCTAATAGACCCAGGCAAAATCTGCTTTGATAAAAGGCCACCCAATACATTATAATGGAGTGTGCCACCCTTCTTTAGTTATTTTATTAGGGGAAAAAAAGAAGTATTTTGTATATCCATTTCAAGGACTAAGGAACATCTAAAAAGAACTACTGCAAAGCCAGCAGAGGGAGCATATCTTGTGTATGCTGAGTTGTCTTGAAAATATGCAGTGTCGTTTTTTGTTTTTTCAAAGATTTTTATTAAAAATATAACTAACATAATATTTTATTAGTTTCAGGGGCACACCAGAGTTACTCAACATTTACACATATATATCTAAAGAAGTGATCCCCATGATAAGTCCAGCAACCGTCTGACACCATACCATGCTATCACAATATTATTGACTATATTCCCCAGGCTGTACGTTACATCCCAATGACTTGTTTGCTTTATAGCTGGAAATTTGAACCTCAATTCCCCTTCACCTTTTCCCTCTTTTTAAATTTTCAGTTACAATTGATATTCAATATTATTTTATATTTCAGGTGTACAGCATAGTGGTTAGACATTTATATAATTTAAGAAGTGATTCCCCTAACTAGTCTAGTACCCACCTGGCACTATACAGTTATTACCATACCATTCACTACATTCCTTATGCTTTACTTTATATCCCCATGACTACTGTGTGTAACTACCAATTTGTACTTCTTAATCCCTTCACCTTTTCCACCTTGCAACCCATCCCCTCCCATCTATCACCCCAGCAAATCTGATACCATACGTAGTTATTACAGTATTACTGACTATATTCCTTATGCTATACCCTGCATCCCTGTAACGACTTTTTAACAATCAATTTTTACTTCTTAATCCCATACCCTTTTTTTCACCCATACTTCCAACCCCCTTCCCATCTGGAAACCATGAAAATGTTTTCTGTATCTATGAGTTTGTTTCTGGTTTTTTTGTTTGTTTTGTTTGCTCTTTAGATTCCACATATAAGCTAAATCACATTGGTTCTGTCTTTCACTGTCTGACATACTCCACTCAGCACAACACCTTCCAGGTCCCTCCATGCTTCCACAGATGGCAAGGACCCATTCCCTTCCATGGCTGAGCAATATCCACTGTATATATGCACCACCTCCTCTTTATCCATTCATCCAATGATGGACATCGAGGCTGCCTCCACATCTTGGCCATTGTAAACAATGTCCCCTCGAAGTAGTGTTTTGGGTTTCTTCAGATAAATATCCAGAAGTGGGATTACTGGGTCCTTCTTTGTCTCTTGATACAGCCTTTGTTTTCAAGTATATTTTGTCTGTTTCATTTAAGTATTGCTTCCTCAGCTTTTTTTCTTTGTTTCTATTTTCGTGAAATACTTTTTCCATCCCTTTACTTTCATCTGAAGTGAGTCTCTTGTAGGCAGCATATGTAGGGTTTTTGTTTTCTTACCATTCAGCCCTCCTATGTCCGTTGAGTAGAGCATTTAATCCATTTACAGTGGAAGTAATTATTGATAGATATGTAGTTACTGCCATTTTATTGTTCATTATTTGGTCTTTATTTTTTTTCCCCAGGCTTAAAGAAGTCTCTCTAACATTCCTTATAACACTGGTTTGGTGATGATGAACTCCTTTAGCTTTTTCTTGTCTGGGAAGATCTATATCGGTTCCTTTGATTCTAAATGATAGCTTTGCTGGGTAGAGTAATCTTGGTGGTAGGTCCTTGCTTTTTCATCATGTTAAATATTTTTGTACCAATCCCTCCTGGCCTGCAAAGTTTCTGTTGAGAAATCAGCTGACACTCTTAATGGGGGCTCCCTTATAAGTTACTGGTTGCCTTTCTCTTACTGTTTTTAGGATTCTCTCTTTGTCTTTAACCTTTGCCATTTTAATTATAATGTGTCTAGGTGTGGGCTTGTTTGGGTTTGGGACTCTTCTCGATTCCCGGACTTGTATGTCTATTTATTTTGCCAGATTAAGAAAGTTTTCAGCCATTATTTCTTAAAATAACTTGCCACTCCCTTGCTTTCTCTCTTTTCCTTCTGGTACCCTTATGATGCGAATGTTGTTAAATTTGATGTTGTCCCAGAGGTCTCTTAACTGTCCTTATTTTTTTTATTCTTTTTTCTTTTTGATCTGATTGGGTATTTAAAATTACCTTGTCTTCCAAATCGCTTATTGGATCCTCTGCTTCATCTAGTCTGCTGGTGATTCCTTCTAGTGTTCTTCGTTTCAGTTATTGTATTCTTCACTTCTGACTGGTTCTTTTTTATGGTTTCTATGTCCTTTTTTATGCTTGCTGTCTCTCTGTTGGAGTTTTCACTACGTTCCTTGAGCATTCTTATAACGATTGTTTTGAACTATGTCTCTGGTAGGTTGCTTACCTCCATTTCATTTAGTTCTTTTTCTGGATTTTTCTCCTGTTCTTTCATTGGGGATATATTTCTGTGTTTCCTCATTTTGGCTTCCTCTCTCTGTGTGTGTTTCTATGTATTAGGTAGATCTGCTATGTATCTCAGTCTTGACTGGTGGCCTTATGTAGTAGGTTTCCTGTGGGGCCCTGGCACAGTCTCCCTGGTCACCTGCTCCAGGAGTGTCCCTTGTGTGGGTTGTGAGTGCCTTCCTGTTATAGTTGAGCCTTGATTGCTATTGCATGTCAGTGCGTGGGATTGGCCCTCAAGCTGATTGGCTGTGAGGTTTGGCCATATCCACAGTTTACAGGCTACTGTGTGTGGGGCTTACCCCACTGAGTGGTATTTGTTTGCCTCATTGGGTTCTGGTGCCGGTTGAGACCGCCCTTTGTGTGTGTCATTTCTGGGGCTAATTGGGCAGTGCTCTGCTGTGGTCTGAAGCCAACCCACAAGTATGTTGGTTCTGGGTTCTTTTGCGAGGAGCTCTGGTGCAGGTCCCGGTCAGCCACAGCTTGTGACCAGCCAGGGACTACCTGATAGGAGCTACAAAGTGATCCGCAGTTGTTCACTGCCTGTTCTAAACCTGGAGGCACGTGGGAGAAGTCACACTGTGAACTGAGGGCAGCTACCACCAATACCAGGCATGGAGTAGCTCCACAAAAAGCCAGGACATCCAGAGACCTGCTGCCACCTCCCTTAAAGATTCAGCCACTGATAAAGCCTTGTCTCAAGGAGTCACTACAGTGGGAAGAGTTGTAGTCACCAGGTTAATGTAGACTCTGGTTTGGTGCCAGTGCTGAGTCTGGAGCTACTCAGCAAAAGTCTCAGAGCTCACCGAGGCCATTCTCCACCTGCCTGGGGCCCACGGACTTGCATAGTTTTCCACGAAAGAGTGCAGTGTGTGTGGGGCTGGCTGCTTGAGAGAAAGTGCCTCTGGAGTTGGGGGAGTTGGGCGGGGTGGGGTCCCAGTGAAGCTCACCAGACCAATTCAGATTCACCTTGGCCATGGGCATGGGGGGAGGGCTTAACAGGAAAGATGGTGCCTGCCTGCCAGCTGCACTGGAGGATGACCCTACACAGGGAAAATGGCGACTGACCTCCAGCCCTTTCCTTGAAGTCACATATTTCAGTCTGCTCCTGTATGCTTCCAACACGCCTCCAAAACTCCCTCCCTCCCCCAAAGTCACCATCCCTCCACCAGAGCCCAGGGTGAGTGGGAGTGAGAGAGTTTGTGCACAGGCCCTTTCAGAGGACATCTGGGTTTCCCGAGCCTTCTGTCCCATCCCGGATGGTGGAATCCCATTTTTCACAGCCAGATTTGTGGGAGTTCCTCTTTCCGGTACCAGTACTCTGGGCTGGGGAGCCTGGTGTGGGGCTGGGGTCCCTTGCTCCTTTGGGGGGAAACTCTGTGGCTGAGATGTCCCTTCTAACTCTCAGCCCACCACACAGAGGTTTGGAGCCAGTCGGTTTCTTATCTCCACTCTTCCTACCTTCTTGATGTGGCTTCTTTTTTATATCCTTAGTTATAAAACTTCTGTTCAGCTAGACTTCAGGTGGTTCTCCAGGTTGATTGTTCTATAATTTATAAAGTTGTAATTTTAATGTGTTCACGGAGGGAAGCATGCACGGTGCTTACCTCTTCCACCAGTTTGGATCTCCTCTTGATGAAAGAATGAATCCAGTGTCTTTTTAAAGATTCTTGACCAAAGTAACTAAAAATAAACAAGGTCATTTTTCCAACATGGTTTCAAAGTTGATAGTAATAAAACCAGAAGGAAAAAAATTTTTAAAATTCTCTGTCAGAAGCTGATAACAGGTCTTTTCACCAAATAGAGACTTCAGGTATGTGTAAAAGTATCAGTTCTAAAAAATAGTTCTCAAAAATAGACTGGCTTTACTAGGCATTTTATAAAGTTGACTTAAACTTTTAAAATAATTAAATTTAACAACCAACAAGAATTGTCATTTATTTACTGAGTGGTATTTATTTTAGTTAAAACATTTAATTTGATAAATACAATAATACAATTTGTTTAATACTACTCCCTAAAAAGAATTTTTTAAAAGTATTATACAGTAATGAACTCTGTTGAACTTGTGGGTTTAATCTTCAAACTGTATCATAGTGTAAAAACTAAATAAGGCAGGTTACAATTTATAATCTTGGATTCCTCAGGGAAAATAACTGCAGTAGTAAAACTTCATGTTTATTGCTGGACTGACTTAAAATCAAATCTTGTAAGTTAAGCATGGCACTGATTGATAGAAGGTTTACCTCTCTTCACCAGTGTTACCAAACCAGTTACTCCCCTTGGGGAATTTCACCTCTCTGGGGACCATATGCGTGCTTTAAGGAAATCACTTCCCAATATGATGATGATTATTCTTTCAATCCACAGTTGCTTTCTTGCGTTCTGTTTGTGTTTATCCCTCATTAGCTTTGTGACTTGAGAGATTACTTAATCTCTGTGCGCCTGTACTTCCTCAAAACAGGAGAAGGCAACTAGCCTCACTACCTGATCCTTGGTATGCAGTTGCTCAGTGAACAGGTGGTAGTGGTTGTTTTGAGTTGTTAATCCTCACACAGGCATTAGTTTCTCTGCTCTGATGCTATGTGCACACCTCTTCTTCAGCTGTTAGGTTGGTGCAAAAGTAATTGCAGTTTAAAAGTTTAAAAATAATTGCAAAAACCAAATTACTTTTGCACCAACCTAATAAATCAAACAAGAATATATATCTTGAGAATCTTTCTTTTCAGTAGACTATTTTTGGAGCAGTTTTAGGTCCCCAGCAAAATTGAATGGAAGGTACAGAGATTTTCTGTATATGCCCCCTGCCGCACACGTGCACCACCTCCCCCATTATCCCCCACCAGAGTGGTACGTCTGTTATAACTGATAACCCTACATATACGTCATTATCACCCAAAGTCCATAAGGCTCACTTTCGGTGTTGTGTGTTATGGGTTTGGACAAATACACAGGGATACATACCCACTATTACAGTGTGAAGAGGTTTCACTGCCCTAAAGCTCCTCTGTGCTCCACCTACTCGTCCCTCCCTTCCCTGGCAACCACTGACCTTTTTCCTGTCGCCATAATTTTGCCTTCTCCAGAACATTACATAGTTGGAATCATATAGTATGTAGCCTTTTCAGATTGGCTGCTTTCACTTACGTGTTTCCCTGAAAATAAGACCGGGTCTTATATTAATTTTTGCTCCAAAAGACGCCTTAGGGCTTATTTTCAGGGGATGTCTTATTTTTTCATGTACAACCATCTACATTTATTCAAATACAGTCATGTCATCTTCTTCTGGAATATTGTCATAACGTACTAAATGCATCCGTCTGGCTGACGATCTTAACTGGGGCTTATTTTCGGGGTAGGTTTATTTTCGGGAAGATATGGTAGTAATATGTGTTTCTTTTCATGGATCGATAGCTCATTTATTTTTACCGTGTTTCCCCGAAAATAAGACCTAGCCGGACAGTCAGCTCTAATGCGTCTTTTGGAGCAAAACTTAATATAAGACCCAGTATTATATTAATTATGTTATATATATTATATTGTATTATACCCGGTCTTATAGTAAAGTAAGGCTGAGTCTTATATTAATTTTTGCTCCAAAAGACGCATTAGAGCTGATTGGCTGGCTGGGTCTTATTTTCGGGGAAACACGATGGCACTGAGTAATATACCATTGTTTGGATGTGCCACAGTTTATTTTGCGATTTACTTACTGAAGGACATTTTGGTTGTTTCCATGTTTCGTCACCTTTGAATAAAGCTACTATAAAGTTTATACTTCAGTATGCAGACTTTTGTATGGACATAGTTTTCACCTCCTTTGGGTAAATACCAAGGAGCATGATTGCTTGGATCCCCTGGTAAGAGTATGTTCAGTTTTGTAAGAAACGACCAAACTGTCTTCCTAAGTGGCTCTATTATTTTGCATTCCCACTGGCAGTGAGAGAGAGTTCCTGTTGCTCCACATTCTTGCCAGCATTTGGTATTTTCAGTGTTCTGGATTTGGACCGTTCCAACACGTGTATAGTGATGTCTTGTTTTAATTTGCATTTCCTTGACGACATGTGATATGGAACATCTTTTCATATGCTTATTTGCCATCTGTGTATGTTCTTTGACAGAGGTGTCAGTTAAAGTCTTGGCCCTGATTTTAATTGGATTGTTTGTATTCTTACTATTGAGTTTTAAGAGTTCATTGTGTATTTTGGATAACAGTCCTTTATCAGATATGTCTTTTGGAAATACTTCTCCCAGTCTGTGGCTTATCTTCTCATTCTCTTGACATCGTCTTTTGCAGAGCAGAGATTATTAATTTTAATGATGTCAGATTTATCAGTCTTTTTTTCATGGGTTGTGCCTTGGTGTTGCATCTAAGAAATCATCAAACCTAAGGTCATCTAGACTTTCTATCTTGGGAATCTTGAAAGAGAAAGGAAAGAGTGATAGCTATGGGGTCAAGATCAAAAGAGCTTTTGTTTGGATTCCAGCTTGTATCATGGGAACAGATTTTAGCATGTTTATATGCGATGGTGAGGACCCAGCACATGGGGAGCGTCGAAGGGGGGCTAGTCGGCTCGAAGTGGCTCAATGCACCTAGTGTATCAGTATTTCTAACAGAATTTGTCAGTCTAGGTTAGGAGCAGATGGTGGGACTGACCCAGGGTAGGGTTGGTTTGATTGCAGACCTAGGGAACAGAAGACAGGGTTGCAGTAGAATTAGGGATCGGTGCCAATGATCCAAATAATGGACTTTAGGAGTTTGCTGGTTGGATAAGGGTGTAAGAATGGAAAGAAGCTGGTTACTTAAGTGGAGCTGGGGAAGAAAAGAACAGTAGGAATAAAGGAAAGGAATACAGACTGGAAGGAAAGTAGATTGTGGTTGGAGTATGTGGTGGTGAGTTTCAGGTTTTCTGAAATGGGTCGTTTGGGGGTCCTGAGGGTCAAGTTATTGCCTTGGGAATGGTTAGTTGAAGTAGAGTGATAAATGCCATTAGAAATGAGGTGAAGGCCCTTGGTTGTTTCTATTTTGGGGAGTTTGTCTGCAGGATAAGAACAAGGTAGCAGTTCCCATTTCTTCGGTTTACTATGTGCTGTGAGTGCTCTGTGTGCCTGCCATGCATTAACAGAAAGTCAGATTTGGACCCTAAATACAGCGTCTCTAGCCCTAGAATTAGGTTCAATATAGGAAAATAGGAAATAGTCCATTTTCTGAGAAATTTCAGGCCGTTCATCATGTTTTAAGAAATGATCGCGGAATGTTTCAGTGAAATCGGGTGTGCAGAGACAATACTGTCATTTAATACAGAGAAGCACACTGGTCCCTCTACTGACCTTTAAAATGTACAGGAGGAGCCACCACCCTTTTTGCGTGGTGAGTCCTTTCCTTCTTTTGTTTTATGTCTAAAGAGCAGGAAAATGAGCACCATTTGCACGTTGTGTAAGTCTGTCAAGATTTGTATAGCTCACAAACAAATGAACCATAAAAGTGTCTGATACAGACTGTGCCCAAGAATTTTTTAATTTTATTTTATTTTTCTTACCAGTTTCTAAAGTAACTTTCCTAACTGCTATGGGAACTGTAACTATGGGCAACTTTAAAAATCATTTTACTCTTCTTAAAAAAGAATATGCTTTTCTTAAGAAATTCTTGCTTTAGCCACTTGTTCTTGCAATTTATTATTTTTATTATGCTTTATTTCAGAAGAGTTGAGCACTTAAATTCAGTCACACATATATCTTCTGAGAGACTGAGTGAATATCAACAATTAGAATTTAAATTCATTTAATTATTAATGATCATTTTTTGCTTAGATATAACCAAATATGAATTATAATGGATATTTCATAGATAATATAAACTAGAACCAATCTAAGTAAATGTTTTCTACCTGTGATTAGAGGCACTACATTCTTTGTAGGTTTTCTTCTGTCGTTTTTAAATATAATCAGGTTTGAAATTTCCTGTTAAATGTACAGCATTGTTGGTCGCTTGCCTTACATCTGATTCATGCTATTAAATAGTCAGAATTGAATGGAAATTAAATTTTTACACCTCCTGAGACTAGCGTAAAGTTGATTTCATGTTGACCTTTGGAGTTCATAAATATAGGTCAGCTTTTCTTTCATGGTGGTTTTTTTGACACTTTGATGCATGGGGTTATGGAAATTTTGTACATGTATTAAAATTGTCCTTTTTCCTTGGTGAACTAAAATTGAGTTGAGGTATGTAACTCAAGAGCAGTAAGAATTTAAGTGCTTTTGCATAAGAAGACATCTTCACATGTGACATCCTTAAACTTTCAGTTATGTTTGTTTACTTTGTAAACTCATTTTCAAAATATATAATTATAGCCAAGGCATTTTTCTCTGTACCTCTTTTTAGCAAAGATTTTCTTCCTTCTACTGCCCTAGTTTTGCTTCTTCAGGGATGCCTCATGGTTTCTAAGCAACCAAGATGATACATGGCTGGGCATGTATGTCCAGCATTTAAGTGATGCTGTATTTACCTTTGAAACCCTTAGAAATAATCCTCAAAAAGTGGGAGGGTGGTACATTTTGTAATGTACTCACGCTTGAGTTTTCAGTAGTATTTGTATTTAGACACAATAAATTTACGTTGCTTAATTATTAATAGTATAAGAAAATTCTGCATAAATATAATTCTTACTGTAAAAATTTCTGCATTTTCTTTCCCTGTAATACAAACTGTTATATAAACAGCGTTGGGTCATTTAAGAACAGAGCAAATATACCACTAATCGAGGAAAGGTGCAGATTATGTCATATCCATGTTTTAATTTTCTAGAAATAGTTCAGGGTGGGAATTTCTGGAATAGCTGTGTAAGAAGGTTAGTGGACGCTCTCCCCAGTGAAACAACTGTCTACAGAAAAATATTTTTAAAAAAATTTTTAATATCTGGAAATTTTCCTAAGGGCACACAACAAATGGAGAAACACTTATTCAGTAAACAGTAGTAGATCTTGGTAAGAACAAGAGCCTGCGTCAGTTGAGTCACAACCTGCTCCCTTCCACTGCCTGTCCCAGCGCCATGTTATAGAAGCTCTACTCCAGGCAGGCGCAGCTGAGAATACGGAGCTCGTTCTTCCCCCAAATCCAAGTCTAGGGACTCAGTGTCACTGTAGGAGGGACAGGCAGCCATCATCTCTTCTCTGCCTCCAGCCCTCTATCGCAGAAGCACTTTTCTGGACATGGGGGCTTAGAGAACTGGGGCTTCCTTCCGTGACCCAGCTCCCACTCACAGGGCAAGGCCTTTGCTTCAGGCCTAACAGGCCAGAGGTGCTGGAGCCCGGCTGCCCTTGCCCCAGCTTGCTCCTCGGGCAGAGGTTCTGTACCAGGAGGGCCAAGCCCAGACGCACCAGGGTGACCCTCTGGGAGACGCACCGCTGTCCTCACCCTCTGCACCTGTGTGGTGATAGAGGTCTCGCCGTGGCAGGGATGGTGGTGGTGAAAATGTTGCCTGTATTTGGAACAAAGCCTAGAGAAGTTCATGCCTAAGGGCATCGTTAAAAACGGTGGCACAATTAAGCAGTGAAAGGTAGCTCTATGATACCAGTAGCAATAAGCAAAAATGTAAACCAGCTAGAAATTGGACGAAGTGAGGAGAAAGGGCCCTCCTGGGATCCCAGCTGTATCTCGGGACCTGGAAGGCTGTGCCCAGGCGCTCGCAGCGCACCAGTCAGGAACCGTTTGAGCAGGATGTGGAGTGGACTTGAAAGCGTTCCCCCAGCTACACACGGACTACACACGGACAAAATGGCTCAAGGGGCTTAAAGCTCACCTTAAAGCACAACCTGTGAACAAACGAGGAGGGAACAGTAACTTATTCTGACCCTGGGGGGTCCTAGAAAGCCAAGCTTAAAAAGAACACCACATCCCACATTCATCCTGGTGATATGTGAGATTGTGTGCGTGCCCAGGGCTGCGCCCTCTCTGTGGTGACCAGAGAGCCTGTGAGCTGCTATCCCTGGCTGACAGCCGGACGTCATCATAAACTCCTTGAGAAGTGAAAGCATTCTCCAAGTTACACACATATTCAGCAGTCAAGGGTGAAAACCTAATAGGCCGAGGAGGCCTGAGCACAACCTTTGGCCAAGCAGTGCTTCACTGGCCCTTGGAGTGGCCCGTACGAATCTAGGCTAATAGACAGAAAACAAAGGGAAAAGTCTGAGAAGGGATATCAGAGGCTATAAACGGCAGGATAAATAGACTTCACAGAATTAGTCCAACTAAGCCACTTAACAAATAACCATCCAAACCAAACAAGCCCCCCAAAAAGGGGGAGAGGAAGTAACCAGAGTTGATACAATATATTACCTAAAATGTCCAGTTTTCAACAAAAAGTTGCAAGACATGCAAAGAAAATGGAAAGTGTGGCCATACCCAGGACAAAAAAGCAGGCAATAGAAACTGCCTTTCAGGGGACCCAGATGTTGCACTTAGACAAAAATTCCAAATTATAACATGTTTAAAAATTATGTAATTATAAATATGTTTAAAGGAAGGTATGATTACAGTGACTCTGCATCAAGTAGAGAATATCGATAGATAGAAATTGTAAAAATTGAACCAAGTAGAAATGGAGACTTCAGAAGCTAAGTTGGTGAGCCAACTTTAACATGTAATAGCAAACATACGAATGTATTTTAAAAGGTACACTATCTGAAGCGATATCCAGAAACTGAGATCAGAATTCATTTTCTGTATAATGTATACTTTTCTCACTTGGGCAGACAACACTTTTTCTATTTAGTGTGTCTTATTTTATAAGACACCAAGTTGCTTCACAGCTTATGGAAAACATAATGTGGTTTCTGCCTAAGAAGCAGAATCTCAGCTCTACTGTGTTTCCCCGAAAATAAGATCGAGCTGGACCATCAGCTCTAATGCGTTTTTTGGAGCAAAAATTAATAAAAGACCTGGTCTCATTGTACTGTAATATAAGACAGAGTCTTATATTAATTTTGCTCCAAAAGACTCAGTAGAGCTGATTGTCTGGCTAGGTCTTATTTTCAGGGAAACACAGTAGTCATATATCCTACTGACTCAATATATGTTTCCCTTTTCTTTGAGTTATTCGATCTTTTAGGGAACAGAAAATGTGTATGTCTCCATGGCCATTTGTAGCTTAGAAATTCTTAAAGAGTTGTAAATGTAATGGGTAAGCACATGCAACGTAAGATATCAGGAAATGAGGAGAAATGTTTTTGGTATGATCTGAGTGTAGCCCTCCTGTTGCGGTTTTCCTGATGTCTGACACTAGCTAGCCATCTGGGGTTCAGCAGAACAGAATTTCTGGGAGGGTAGTTACGTGGAATTCACCTCCCAGGAGGTCAGTAAACACTGTTTCCTGCCATATTCTCATTCAGATTTTTCAGATCATGACCTGTACCACCGTGATTAGGATAAGCATGGTTGGGCATGTCAGCTAATGAAAGAGGATAGGCGTATCCATAATGCAGAAATACATTATAAATGAGACTTGACGATGCTTTTTCCCCTCTATGCCCTGGTTTCGTGCACAAATTGTAGCAAACATATTTATCCTTAAATAAGTATAATAACTTACATTCTCCTTTAGGCTGACCCAGTATTCACTTGTCTCCAGGAAGAATTTAGAGTATGTCTCGGTTCAAATTTTTGGTTCTCAAGAAAGTGTAATGGCACTTATTTAAGAAGCATTATAATCACTAATCCATCATCATTTTAAAGGTAAATACATAAATAGCTTCTTGATAAAATGTTTTTCACAGCCCAAGTCGCCCAGGTAATTAGGTGACGTTGACAGTACAATTAACTGAAAGGCACCAGCTGGTAGGTGAGCGGTGTGTGTGCGCGCACGCGCTTTAATGTAAGTAAAGGAAACCTATCGATGTCCAGAGCTGGAGGCACAGTAGCACTTCCATTGGGGGGCCGGGGCACAAGGTCACCCAGTCACTGCTGATACTCCTTAATTAGGATGAGGACTCTGGGTCCTTTAAGAAGCTCACCTTTGTTATTCTCCTGAGGGGTGGGTATAGAGGCTGTGCTCTCATGTCTCCTCCCAGCTGTTCTGGAGACCCACCAGTGACTGCCTGTGCCACCAAGTGTAGTAACTGGTAACAAACCCAGCGTACTCCTGAATGTGTACTGCAAAATGGGCGAATCACAGATTGCTTTCCCAAACTGCACATCCTAATCTTTCCTTGCAGGGAGTAACTTTTCCTTCACATGATATTAGTATGTATTATCTCCGAGGACGCTATGTGGAAGGGTGTGAGCTCATTAGTACCCGTGCCACAGCACGGAGAGGGCAGAGACTCAAAGCAGTGAGGGGCCGCACTCTGCTCCTCCCTGGGAGCCCACGTTTGGGAAGTGCGGCTTCCAGGGCTTTGAGAATTGACTGGCTGGTCTGAGTCCTCTGGGCTTAGCATCTCACCCTGTTGTTTTTCTCTGCCATGCTGCATTGAGGACCCTAAGAGTAGAAACAGCTCTGCTAACTAGAAAGCTTTATTATCCTCTAGCCTGCTTTCTGCTGTATGGAAGACAGAAGTGATACAAGCAGCGCAGCCTTTTGTTTGCAGTCAAAACAGGAGACTCTGCTTAGCATGTTGGTCCATTAGCTCTTTATGAAAGGGATCATGACTTTTTATTTCATCCAGATATTTTTAAATGGGTGAACTTGAAGCGAATTTTATCAACTAAAACTAAAGCAAATACACCATTTTAATTGGATTTGGAAGGAATGTACAAGAGAAATTATACAATAGGATATTTTTAAATGGCAAGGTTTGTCCTAGGCCTCCAGGAAGTATTCTGAGGCAGGGTCTCCAAATATGTTCATACAGGAAAAGTCAGCCGAAAGTCGAGTTCCCCTCACCCAATGCTTTCATTTTTTTTTTAAGAGGAAAAAAACGTGTTTCTGACATAACTTAGAAGGTTCAGAATTGTCACCTGTACCTTTTCAGTGTCAGTAGAACTTCATAGTCATTTGTCTTTGCCAAATAACATTCATTAGTTTCATGTTTAGATGTTATTCTGGATACAAAGGTTTCAAAGGGTTTGAAGCAAGGCACCCGAGAAAGGAGCCGAATCTCTTACCGTATAATCTGCCTGGGGCATCACTATCTCTTGAAGCTGTTGGATCAGACCCCAAGATCTGCTTGGCCTGAAGCTCCAGCTAATTGGGGTCTGGCTGTGTTTGCTTTTGAGGTAGAAGTAAAACCACGGGTGGTAAAGTGAACAGGTTTGGGTCTTTTGTTTTTAATATAAGATTAGGAGATAAAATCTAGATCCGAGTTTCTCAATCTGGGAACAGGCTATATTACCAGCGTTCCCAGTTTTCACAAGTTTGAGAAACCCTGCCTGTGTCAGTTGTCTCTTTCTCTGTTTCCTTATATTTTGTTAAGAAAATAAAAAAGGTGTGAGGTCTTATCCCTCTTAAAATTTGCTTCCTTACCAAAGGTCAGTTTTATACCACTGCAGGTTATTTGAGAAGAATGAGAAGATGTAAAGGTGTATAAAATCTCAGAGGTCTGCCGATCTGATGTCAATGATTCCTAACAACTTGAACGTTAAAGTGGCCTATCATCAGCTTCAAAATATATATGGAAGAGCCTAATTGGCCTGTGTCTGTCTGTCTCTCTGTCTCTCTCTCACCTTTTCTGTACATATTTTCATTCTAGCTTTGTCAAAGATTTGTAGAATTTTCCCAGAGATTTGCCTCAGAAGGAGTCAGGAGGGGAGTGTAGTATATTCATAAGATGTAGTATGTAGAACTTAAAATGAAAAATTAGATACATATGTGTTAGCATGGTTATGTGCAAAAACTAACATCGAGGAAAAGCCGCTCATAGTACGAGACATGCAGTATGGTACCATTTATGTACATTTAAAAAACCAGTACTATACACTGGATGGCTAATACAAGTACATGGACCACGACTTGACTGATAGTACTTTTTTAAAAGTTTACTTACACACGCGCACACACACATGCACAGACACATACACATATGTAATGCAAATACAAATACAACAGATACTAAATTAGTTAATTCTGGTTGGTGAGAATGCAGGTATTTGTCATGTTCTCAGTGTTTGGTTTTCAATATTTTTTAAAATACATACTTATTGTTAAACTAAAGCCATGACATAGGTAAGGAAAATAATACTCCCCTTTCTAACTCTACCATCTGGGTATTACGACTCCTAAACTTATGGTACATCTCTGTTAGACTTTTGGGGGAGAAATGAATAAAAAACTAAAAAACTTAATTTTAAAACACAAATAGTATATTAAACGTAGTATTTTGTAAGCCTACATTTTAAACTTTTTTTCCACTGTGTCTGTACGTACAGATCTGCTTCATCTCCTCTTAAAGGACATTTTGGTTAACATAGTTACACAAATTTTGTAGTGAATATTCTGGTATATATATCTTATAAAAAGAAAACTCATATGTTTATTTTTTTTAATTGTAAGATTCACATATAAAATTTACCATTTTAACCATTTTAAGTGTACGGTTCAGTAAGGTTAAAAACATTTAAATGTTATATAACCAACCTCCAGAACTTTTCGTCTCGCAAAACTGAAACTCTATACTCATTAAACAATTCTCCAATCCCGTGTCCTCAGCCCCTGACAACCACCACCCTGCTTTCGGTCTCTGTGAATTTGACCTCTCTAGGTGCTGCATATAAATGGAATCCTACACTGTTTGTCTTTTTGTTACTGGCTTATTTCATATAGCATAATGTCCTTAAAGTTTATTCATGGTGTAGCATTTAACAGAATTCCCTTTTTATGGCTGAATAATATTCCACTGTCTGTATATACCATATTGTGTTCATTCATTCATCATTGAACACTTAGGCTGCTTTCCATGTACACTTTTTTAAAAAATCTTTTTATTTCGATACAATTTCAAACATAAAGAAAAACTGTAAAAAATAATACAGGGAAGTTCCATGTATCCTTTACGTAGATTTAGCAGTTTACGTTTTATCCCATTTGTTTTATCATTCGATGTATGTTTTATCGTACACACACGTATCATATGGCGTGTGTATGCACGCATGCATGCACGCATCTTTTCCTGAACCATTTGAGCGAAAATTTAAGTCATTGTGCCTTTTTATCCTTAAATATTTCAATGTGTATTTCCTTGAGAACAGGAGTATTGTCTTAACATAATGACTGCAGGAGAGTGATCAAAATCAGGAAATCTACTACCGTGTTTCCCCAAAAATAAGACCTAACCGGAAAATAAGCCGCAGCATGATTTTTGAGGATGACATTCCCTGAACATAAGCCCTAATGCATCTTTTGGAGCAAAAATTAATATAAGACCTGGTCTTATTTTCGTGGTAACACGGTATTGATACCATTTTATTACATAATCCATAGAATTTCATCAGTTGTCTCAGTAATATCCTTTATAGCTATTTTTTCTCTTGGATCAGTCTAATCGTTGGATTTAGTTGTCATGTCTCTTCCATCTCTTTTAGTTTGGAATTCTTTTGTTTGTTCTTCTTGACCTTGATGTTGTGAGGAATACAAGTCAGTTATTTTGTAGAAGGCCCCTCAATTTGTGTTTTTCAAATGTTTACTCATGATTAGATTCAAGTCATGCAGTGTTGAGAGAAATACCAGAGAAGTGAAGTTGTGTCCTCATCGCCATCATATCCGAAGCCTGTGATACAAAGTGGTGTCCTCGCCTGTGGCCAGTGTGAGGAGGGTGGAAACTGTGCTCATTTAAATTTTTGATCTGTTTCTTGAGCTTTTTTTAAGAAGCATAAGGCCATTTTTGTGATTACTGTATTTCAGCCACAAGAAACATCTGCAAAAGAGGGAGACAGAGATAAAGATGGGATTGTCTTTCTTTTGGTGCCATTCAGGACTAACAGTTCACAACTATCTGAATGGCTAAATGAGGCATTTGGGGTGTTTTTTAAAGAATAGATGATTAGCAGTATATAATTTATATTAAGTACAAAACCCTACTTGGGAAAGTTACGGATTAGCATCCATAGTGGGGTGCATTTCCCTTCTAGAGTCAGACATTTTTGTGTTGCTCATTTGAGTTCTTAATACAGTGATTAAGATGGCCCAGAACAAGTTGATTTCTTTTCTTCTCTGTACCTCAATTTCTTCGTATATAAAATGAAGATGTATTACATTATTGGTATTGTAACTTTTTTTTTACTACATCCTACAATAAGAAATACATTTTGCATTGTGATCCAATATACACATATGTATGTGCATAATACATATAACAAAGTCAAGTTTGAGAAAACAAAATTTAACCTTGCTATCTTCAGTGCACTCTTATATTTTTTTCTATTGTTTCTTTAAAGTGCTGGTGGTACTTTAAAAATTGTTTTTACTTCAAAAACCTTGTAGTAGATTATTTCTGAAAGCTCTTCAGTTCCAAAATTTTATGAGTATACTTTATGAAATTATTTTTTTAAATGACAATGTAAAAACTACAGACTTTGGAACAAGGTCTGGCATGGGAGTAGTTACAATGAACAGCTTCTCTTATATAGATAGTTGCAGTCAATTCAACAGCCAATCCAGTAAAGATCTAGTCCCACATTTTTAATCTGTCCCTTCACTTGTAATCACTGCTAGTATAAGCCAGTTTTGCTCTTTTCCCCCCTTTAAAGGGACCTTCTGCAGCCTTTTCTCTTTTTGTGCATCCATAGCAACATGCTAATTTCTACCCATGGAGAATTTTTTTTGTTTTAAACTTCTGGCCATGACTAAATGGTTAGTGGAAAAGATTGATTTAAAACAATGCTGGATATCAATTTGGTTAAAAATAAGGCTAGTCAGTGAGTGCTCTTTTTAAAAGAGGTGTTTTTTTTGTTTGTTTTTTTGAAAACATTGTTATGTATGCAAATAAGGTGGTAACTGTAATATTTATAAAATTGAAACAAAAGTTTGTCTTTTCTTCATCTTGAAGAATTTGAGCTCCTGAATGCTAGAGCCATAGTTCACTCTTACGTAGGCAATGCCTCGGCAAGAACTTGGCTGAAGACAATGTGATTTTCCTTGTCACGCTTCTAAAAAGTTTTAGTTTTTAGAAAAAAAGATGAATGGAATTTAACATCAATCAAATTGCTGAACACAGTATTAACAGAAATTGGGAAAGTGCTGCCGCCCTCCTTGACATGCTAGCTTTCTCCCTGAGTCTGCACTGCAGCGTTACTCACACACGGAACCAAGTGAAATGGTAGATCACTTACATGAAATGGGAGCTTTGGGGCTGGTTGTGTTGAGATGTTTTTGCTCTGATACAGTATATTTGAAGATGCAGAGTAATTACTCTTTCTTTTCAGGGCAGATCTTTTTAGGTTTATATGATTTGTGCTGAGACAATTGAAGTGTGAACTACAAGGGAAATGGTTGTGCTGCTTTGTCAGTGTCGTACCTCACCTCCTAAGCATTCTCTGTTCGGTTTTGTTTGTCTATTACTTTTCAGCTTCTCAATTTTTAGATCTATTATTTAGACATGGCATGTCTTGCCCTAAAACCTGTTTGGTTCTATTTAGTGGATATTTCTTCAACATGCATTCTTTGCCCTGAAGGGTAAAATGAGGGAAAAAAATCTGTAACTGATCTCCTCATACAGAAATTCTAATGCAGTTCATGTAGAATTTTATTCTGAATTTGATATACTCATATATTTTCTAGTAATTTTTCTCCCGTTTGGTTTCTAGGTAGCTTTCATTTAAATATAGATACAGACATAAATATATATTATTTACAAATATTTATCTTTATGAAATTCCCACATAAAAACGAGATTATGGTATTTATTTTTATTAATTATCACCACTTCTTTCCAAAAAATGGTAGTTTGGTAAAACAGTGACATAGAGTGCAATAAGCCTTTGTTTTTTAACTGAAGAAATCAGGACAGAGGGAAAATTCAGATCGATTAATAAGATGAAGACGAGGAATTTGAACACAGAAACTCGTGCCATAAACATCTGTGTAACTGTTAAAGTCAGAGATCTCAGCTTCTTAAGAGTCAGAGCAAAAATGGAAATGCAAACAGTTCAAAGGTCAACATCCTGTGAGCTCTATAGTGGATAATGAGAAGAGTAGTGAACAGCCGTTCAAAAAGTGTGTTTCACATGACTCTTATAGCTTCCCTCATTAGAAGCCAAGAGCATTATCTATGAAAAATGAGTACCGGGGGTGGCAGTTGAAGTAAATCTCATTTTCCTTTTTCTCATTGGTCAGAATTAATGATAAAGTCTCCCAGACTAATGCAGGATCTAAACCCAGTTAATTGCCAAAATTAGAAGTTATAAAGGATTTGATTGACAAGTCCTCTTGTTTGGGCAACCTAGAATAAGAGTGAGGGACTTCAGAGTTGTAGCTACGTAGAACATCATCACTGCATTTGCTTAGTACTAATACAAACTAAGGAAGGATTTGCCTATGTCACATACCATTCGATGTAATTTTAGAATGGGTAACTTCCTCTTCCTCTTCCCATTCAAAACACATTTAACCAAGCTTGCAATTGAAATAAAAAGCATACTCCTAAATGAAAATTATATTTTAAGTGGGTTAGATATACATATTTTACATGTCTTGAATGAATTTTAGACAAAATCAGATTGGACTATTTAGTTAGTACAAGGCAGTTGGTTCCTAAGAAGGACTTTCTAGTAATTTTGTTTATTCTGTTTGATAGGGAGCTATAAATATTTCAGTGCATTCACTTAGTAATTAGCCTTTGTCCCTTTCAGAATCAGGAGTGAGCCTGAGTTGCAATCATTAAAAGAGAAATCAAATAAACATAGCATGGCCTTATTAATTTGAAAATAAAATTTTTAATTAGAGTCACAATATCTCGTATTTTATCAAAACAGGGGTTTTAGTTGGCTGGAAATCACAGTTTTTTTCCTGATAAAACTTTATTTTCAGTAAACCAGTATTAGCCTAATATAGTTTTGTTGCAATGGATATACCGAGATTTTCATACGGCAATAACAGAATTTAATGCAGCCTGGTAGAAAGTTCAGGTTATTTGCCAAGCCCACGCTGTCTAATCAGCAGCTGAGAAAATCAGAGTTAGGACTGTTGTACTGATCTAGAACAGTTGAGCCTTAAACAACGAAGGGGTTAAGAGCGTCAGCCCCCTGTACAGTTGAAAATCTGCATATAACTTGACTCTCCAAAAGCTTTACTAATACAGTAGCCTGCTGTTTGCCAGAAACCTTACTGGTAACGTCTATTAACACGTATTTTGTATGTTGTATGTATTATATACTATATTCTTACAATAAAGTTAGAGAAAAGAAAATGTTAGTAAGAAAATCATAAGGGAGAGAAAATACACTTAGAGTATTTGCAGGAAAAAAATCCACTTGTAAATGTACCTGCGCAGTTCAAACTTGTGTCATTCAAGGGTCCACTGTATTATAAAGTCACCAGTAATGACCATATGTTAGAGACCCGACGTCTTTCAAACCCAATCTGATATTTTTTAGACCCTTTTCATCTGTGATACCTTTCAGAATATAGTATCTGTTTTGTTTTCGGAGGGAAAAAATGGGCCTGTGTGCACACATATTAGTTTCCTAAGGTTAGCTCAGAAATTGTGCAGGCGTACCTCGGAGCTATGGCGGGTTTGGTTCCAGACCACTGCTATACAGCAAGTATTTTAATAAAGTGAGTCACACAGGTATTTTGGTTTCCCAGTGCATATAAAAGTTATGTTTACACTATACTGTAGTCTATTAAGTGTATAGTAGCATTGTCTTAAGAAACAGTGTACATACCTTAATTAAAAAATACTTGAATTGGTAAAACATGCTAGCCATCATCTCAGCCTTCAGCGAGTCATAATCGTTTGGTGGGCGGAGGGTCCTGCCTTGGTGGCGAGGACCAAGGACCAAGCAATCGCTGACCTTCAGGTGGCGATTGCTAAAGGGTGAAGTGGCTGTGGCAACAGGGAAGCTTGCCGCAGTGATGGACTCCTTTCACGAATAATTTCTCTGTATTAAATGCTTTTGATAGCATTTTACCCATAGTAGAACTTTCAGAATTGGAGTCAATCCTCTCAAGCCCTGCTGCTGTTTTATCAGCTAAGTTATGTAATATTCTAAATCCTTTGTTGTCATTTCAATAACCTTCATAGCATCTTCGCCAGGAGTACATTCCATCTCAAGAAACCACTTTCTTTGCTCATCCATAAGAAGCAACTAGTCATCCTTTAAAGTTTTATCATGAGATGATTGCCACAGTGCAGTCACATCTACAGGCTCCACTTCTGATACATGGATTTTCCCCAAAAAATACTCGTAAGTGTATTTCCTCTCCCTTATGATTCTAGTTCTCTGCTATTTCCACCACATCTGCAGTTATTAATACTTCCTCCACTGAAGTCCTTTGTCTTTTTTTTTTTAGTTAACCAAGTAAGCAGTTTTATTTTTATCACCATTTATAACATTCAAATCAGATACATGATAAAGCAATTCTATAAAATAATGTATTTTATTGCAATTCCCTGTTGAAGGAAGATCCCTTCCTGACCTTTTTGCACAAATTTTCAGCACGCACAACAAATTTCTGGTCAGGATGCAGCAGTTGTCTCACTTGACCCTGTAGGTTAGGAGAAATTTATCTGGAAGAAGTTTCAATCACCTCGTTGTTATTTTCTGCAATTTTCATTCTTCTATAGCCAGTAATCTTAGGGTGGAGACCACACTCTTAGGAAAGCCTCTCTTTCTTCTTATGTGTACTCATCTAGACATCTGGGTCCTTTTCATGGTTGGGGAAATTCTTCCACTAAATTCTTATGACTATCTTCTGGTACGTCTTTATCTGGGGAAAATCTGGAGAAGGATGCAACCTCCGCCTCATAGTTCTTCTGTGAAGGTTTTGTGGTAGCGTGCCATAAATAGCTAGTTTTACAGTTGCCACTGTATCCTCCTGGTGAAGTCGAGCAGCTGTTATTTGTTCAAGTCCACCTGGGTAAGCAGTACATGAGAAGTGTACTTCTTATGTTCCTGTTTGTTTCCAGATTGCAGCGTGCCTTGTGTTTGTGATGGCATCTTCACCGCACTCAGGTTTATGCACCGTCATAAACCTGATGCCACAGCAGCAAGTTTGCCAGGGGGCTGCATTTGCCCATCTGGGAGATACCAATCGTGAGCAAAAGTGGCCCACTGCTGGGGGGCCCTGGAGAAACTCGTTCCCCTACTTGCAGAACCATCCTTCTTTCTCCCCTCCATTGAAATCTGGAGCCTGTCAAACTCATCCATCCATGAGGGCAGGGGTCAAATTCTTCCTCCTGTTATTGTTGATATTTTGAGTTCTTCCCATGAATCGTGAATGTTCTTAATGGCATCTGTACTGGTGACTCCTTTCCAGAAGGTTTTTCATTTGTTTGGCCCAGAGCCATCAGAAGAATCATTATCTACCGTGTATCCCCGAAAATAAGACCTCGCTGGACAGTCAGCTGTAATGTGTCTTTTGGAGCAAAAATTAATATAAGACCCGGTATTATATTATGTTAGATAAGACCCAGTCTGATAGTATAATAAAATAAGACCGGGTCTTATATTATTTTTTGCTCCAAAAGAAGCATTAGAACTGATTGTCCGACTAGGTCTTATTTTCGGGGAAACAGGGTAGCTAGCAGCTATAGCCTTACAAAATGTTTCTTGTTTTTTTTCTTTGATAAAATTTTACACTTTATTTTGACATTCAGTATTATTTTATATTACTTTTAGGTGTACAGCATAGTTGTTAGACATTAATATAATTTAAGAAGTGAGCGCCCTGACTAGTCTAGTACCCAACCTGGCACTATACATAGTTATAACTATATTATTGACTATATTCCCTATGCTATACTTTACATCCTCATGACTATTTTTCTACCAATTTCTATTTCTTAATCCCTTCACCTTTTTCACCCTACTCCCAACCCCCTCATCTGTCACCCTGATAAATCTAGTACCCATCTGATATCATACATAGTTATTACAATATTATTGACTATATTCTTTATGCTATACTCTAAATCCCAGACTGTGTAACAACCAGTTTGTGCTTCTTAATTCCTTCCCCTTTTTCAACCCCCCTACCCTCTGGCAACCATCAAAATGTTCTCTGTATCTAAGTTTGTTTCTGTTTATTTTGTTCTTAAGAGTCCACATATAAGCAAAATCACATTGTGTCTGTCTGTCTGACATACTCCACTCAGCACAGCACCCTCCAGGTCCATCCATGCCACAGATAGCAAGAACCCATTCCCTTCCACGGCTGAGCAATATTCCATTGTATATATGTACCACCTCCTCTTTATCCATTCATCCAATGATGGAAGCAAGGCTGCCTCCATATCTCGGCCATTGTAAACAATACTGCAATGAACATATGGATGAGCATGTCCCCTTGAAGTAGTGTTTTGGGTTTCTTCAGATAAATACCCAGAAGTGGGATTACTGGGTCCTTCCTTGTCTCTTGTTATAGCCTTTGTTTTAAAGTCTGTTTTGTCGGGTATAAGTACTGCTACCTCAGCTTTTTGTTTGTTTCCATTTTCTTGATACATCTTTTTTTTTATCCCTTTACTTTCAGTCTGTGTGCTGTGAAATGTATTTCTTAAATAAGACTTGAAAGTCAGAATTACTCCTTGATCATGGCTGCAGAATGGATGCTGTGTTAGCAGCATGAAAACCACGTTAATCTCGTGCATCTCCGTCAGAGCTCTGGGGTGACCGGGCACATTGTCAGTGAGCAGCAGTACTTTGAAAGGAATCTTTTTTTCCGGGCAGTATTTCTTAGTAGTGGGCTTAAAACGTTCTGTAAACCATTGTGTAAACACAGGTGCTGTCATCCAGACTTGTTGTTCCGTTTATAGAGCACAGGCTTTATAGAGTAAATTTAATATAATCCGTAAGGGCCCTGGGATTTTCAGATGGTAAATGAGCACTGGCTTCAACTTAAAGTCACCAGCTGCACTAGCCCCTAGCAAGAGAATCAGCCTGTCCCTTGAAGCTCTGAGGCCAGGCATTGACTTCTCCTCTCTAGCTATGGAGGTCCTAAATGGCATCTTCTTCCACTATAAGGCTGTTTTGTCTGCACTGAAAATCTGTTGTTTAGTGTAGCAAACTTCATTAGTTATTTTAGCTAGATCTTCTGGATAACTTGCTGCAGTTTCTACATCTGCATTTTGCAGTTTTAGGTTAAGGAGACAACCTCTTTCCTTAAACCTCATGAACCAACCTCTGCTAGGTTCACACTTTTTTTCTGCACCTTCCTCACCTCTCTCAGGCTTCACAGAATTGAAGAGAGTTAGGGCCTCGCTCTGGATTGGGCTTTGGCTTAATTGGAATGTCGTGGCTGGTTTGACCTTCCATCTAGACTACTAAAACCTTCTCCACGTCAGCAAGAAGGCTGTTTTGCTTTCTGATCATTCCCTGGGGTGGCAGTTTTAGTTTCCTTCAAGAACTTTTCCTCTGCTTTCACAGCTTGGCTCACTCTTTGGTGTAAGAGGCCTAGTTTTCCTCCTGCCTCGGCTTTTGACATGCCTCCCTCAGTAAGCTTAATCATTTCTAGCTTTTGATTTAAAGTGAAAGACGTGGACTTTCACTTAAACACTTAGAGGCCATTGTAGGGTTATTAAGTGGCCTGATTTCAATATTGTTTTGTGTCAGAGAATAAGGAGGCCTGAGGAGAGGGAGAGAGATGGGGAGTGGCCAGTCGATGAAACAGAATACACACAACAGTTACCGAGTAAGTTCACCGTCTTACACAGGTGCAGTTCTTGGCGCCCCCAAAACAATTATAATAGTAACATCAGAGATCACTGATCACAGATCACCAGTCACCATAACAAATATGGTAATACTCCAGGTTGGTGTTTTTGTTCTGTCTTTTCTCCTATCACTTCTGCACAGTAAAATGATGGGCTGGTAGCATAAAGACTGTGGATACAAGTATAAAAACAGTGATCTGCAAAAAGGGGGGTAGCATGACTTTTTCTAATTGATTCCCAAATGCTTTGCTCATTCTCCATTCTGTGGTCCAGGCTCCAGCCTCTCCAGCAGTTAGGTCTGTGTTACACCTGTGCCATTCGAATGATTCGTGAATGCCAGTAAGCACTAATGGCTTGAGGGGATGTCTTTAAATGGTACCACGGATCAGCTGTAAACATATAGGTCAGCGGTTTTTGTTTTGTCTTTAGCTTCTAATTTGCCTATTTAATTTTGTCAGTTTTGCCTAATATTTCCACAATATGCCAAGCCCTATTGGTAATTTTCGTGGTTGAGCCATATGTGTGGGTTGTGTATATATGCACACACATCATCAAATGCTCATTTTATTGAAACTAGATTTAATGTCACAATATTCAGAAAACTTCTCCCTGTGCTTTTCAATTTTTTTTTTAAAATGACACATTTTGTGGTTAGACTGAAATGAGGTAAATGGGTCTCCTGTGCATGTTATTGTTGTACTAATGGATTTTTAGACATTTGCTGTAATGTTAACATGTTAATTTATGCCCTGTAAATGAATGTGAGACATTATTACTGGGAAAACTGTATAGTCTGCACAATAAATGCTGTATAAGAAACAAGCCTTCCTGCAAATAACTTTTTTTGCTAGTTCACACTTCTGAGCAGTAGGCTGTATAGGTGTAAAGAATCTAGGGGCTGTATAATTTCAGTGATAAACCATAAAATAAGCTTAATTACTGATAAGAGTTTTATTTGTAAGCTTCATATATTCATTCTCTTGTTGACTATTTTGCAAGAAGCATTTGAACATGTGCTTTTGGGAGCCAATCTAATGTTATTTCTATTCTTAAATAGAAGTTGCAGCTTTGTGGTCTGAATCTAAGCAAATAGGAAATGCAGCTTTGTGGTCTGAATCTAAACAAACAGAAATTGAGGGGTCTTCGACTCTCAAGTCCTGTCAGAACCAGTTACCTGTGGTGAGTCATGAGGAAGAAAATTTTGTGTAGGGATAGTTTGTAAAAAATCAAAACATCTGTTTATTGACAAGGGTGCTTAATATTTCTACTGTATGTTGAAGTATTCTTGATTCCTGTAAATTTTATAGCAATTTGAAGTCCATTAATGTCTGAGAGAACTAATATTTTCAGCAGTATCAAATAAGTTAAATTCAACAAATCTGTATTGTGTATTCTGTGGAGGGCATTTTGCTTAGGGGTTGGGGTATATAATGAAATAGACATTTATTCATCCATCCAACAAATATTTAAGTGCCTTCTATGAATTATCTCAAGGGCCTCACTGAGGAAATAGTGCTTATGTGAAGGTTCAAAGATGAGTAGAAATTACCAACATGAATAGCAGAATAAAGAAAAGTAGTCTCCACATGCCACGATCAAAATACTCCAGGTTGAGAAAGAGTGTGAAGTGTTTGAAAAACCAAAAAGACCCCAGAATGCCTGGCGCAGGGGGAGCAGTGGCTTAAGATGAGATGGAAGAGATAGCCAGACACCAGTTCTTGGAGAGACTTCTAACTTTTAACCTTGTTTAAGGTTTTGGATCTGATTATAAGGGCAATGGGAGGCCATTCAAGGATTTAGGGAAGAAAATGACTTTATCAGAATTTGTCTTGTTTACAGTGTCACTTTGATTACCTTGTGGAGAATGGATTAGAGTGGGCCAAGAGAGAGTAGGATGCAAAGAAATCAGTTAGGATCCTATTGAAGGAACCTGACAAGTGATGTTGACTTAGGGTAGTAGAGAAGTGGAGGATTCAAGAAATACTTCAGAGTTGTAGGGGACGAGACGTGGTAATTCTGAGATGTAGAATTAAGGGAGAGAGAGTGTGGAGTCTGAGATGATTCCCAGGCTTCTTGGAGAATGTTGGTGCAATCCTCTGACATGGGGAGAAGGGCAGAAGACAAAGTCTATTTTAACTTCTGAGGTATACCTCAAAGTGGACAGGTTTATGGGCATAAATGGGGAGCATAGGACAGGAGTCATTTATCATCAATAGGATACACACACACAGGGTTCCAAAAAATCTATACACATTTTGAGAAAGGGAACACACTGTATTAATTGTAATACTCAATATATACTGATAACGAAAAATGAATACAAGTCACGTTTGACTTCTGCAATGACAAGAGGTGCTCAAAGTGGTTCCCATCAGCGTCCAGATACTTCTGATGATGGGAACTACTGCTTGAGCAACGCTGACCAAAGTGCCCATTTGTATACATTTTTTTGGCACCCCCGGTATATATGGTGTATGTAACATGTATGTATTAAACTCATTTGAAAGTATCAATCAGTCTGTTTATTCTGAGATCAGTGAAGACAGTCCTTTTTTTTTTTTAAAGAGAAGGAATCATCATGAGAGCGCAGGTGAGAATCTGGTAGGATAAAGGTTTTCATTTTTGTTTTTTAAAGAAGCTAGAAGAGATTGCTTATGAAAGGAAGTGTAAATAACCCCAGCCACATTGAGTAGATCACAGTTTTCTCCATAAGCTAGGATCCAAGGTGTTAATGGTAACCACCAGTCTTTTGGTTCTTGCTAAATTTTGCTTAAACCAGTTTGTTTTTGCTGAGGCTGTTAACAGGTTAACATCCAGCAACTAGAATTTTATGAAGATTTTAATTAGAAGGCTAAAACTCTGGTTTATGAATTGGCTGGCTACTGCTAATGGCTTTGTAGTTATTTATTTATTTATTTATTTGTTTATTTATTTATTTATTTATTTATATTGAGGAACAGTGTGTTTTTCTAGGACCCATCAGTTCCAAGTCAAGTGGTCGTTTTCAGTCTAGTTGTGGAAGGCGCAGCTCACAGTGTCTCATGTGGGACTCGAATCGGTGACCTTGGTGTTATGAGCACCTCTCTAACCAGCTGAGCCATATGACCACCCTATTGTAATTTTTAAAAATGAGATATCTAAGGTTTGTGATTGGGATGAGGGTGGGAACGTGCATCTTTTAAAAAACCTGGGAATGTCATTCTGAATGGAGGCTGTAGCCTATTATGGACATAAGTTGAGAGAAGGGATGAGAAGAGGAGAAAACACTGTTCTGATAGAGGAAGCCTTTATTCCAGGGGTGTCCAAACTTTTTTCAACGGTTTTCACCAAGGGCCATATGCGGTAAAATACACACACAGCCGGGCCACTCACTCGAGGTGAAGTACGTATTGCCTCACCTGGTTTATTTAAGTAAAGTAAATATATTTTTGGAATTTGCTGCGGGCCAATTAACAATGGATCGCGGGGCTGCAGTTGGTCCGCGGGATGCAGTTTGGACACCCCTGCTTTATACAGTGCTTTGCATGAACCAAACTTGAGATATCAGAATTGAATTTTTATTTGCAACATACCCGTTTTTCTTTAATTGGGTATTTCAAACATGAAGCATTTTATGGTGTCAAACACCAAAGTAAAGCTTCCAGTGGGAGCATGGAGTTACAATCTGTGATACAACGTGAATGGAAATGTGGGAAGTGGAAAAGGAACTCTTTTCCGTGGCAAGCTATCGTGTTTTGTCAAGTTGGGCGGTGGTTGCTTCAGTGCCGCCTGCTGCAGTAGAACAGTGCAGGCATTAGGTGACGTAAACCTACATCTCAAACCCTAGCTCCAGCGCCGGCTGGGAGGAGGCAGGTTGCCCCACCTTGCCATGCCCCACTGTCCTTGGCTGAAATATGGGGATGACATTGGTCCCGTTTATTTTAAGGATTAAATGAGAGAATGAACGGAAAGCCTCTGACAGAGGGCCTTGTTCATAGTAGACACTAAACTCTTAGTTCCGCTTTCCCCTACAATTTGATTTTCTTTATACCCAGCTTTAGTGTCTGTAATAATGATACAGAAGCCTTGTAAGTGGCCAGACAGACTTAATGAGTGAGTTAGAACAAAAGCAGTTGAATATCTCGTTTCTACTTACTGATTATGAAGTAGAAATTCACAGGTACTGAGCTCTTCATCTTTTAGAAATGCAAACCCAGAAGATGCTGGCAGTGTCCTTAAACGCACACAAGAATTGGGCAGTAATGTTAAGTGTAATCAGTGGTAAGTAAGTTTTCTACAGAAAATCATTTTGCCACTTACTCAGTTAACATTTATTGAGCACTGTTTTGTCCTGTGTGAGGTGGGAGACTGCCAAATGAAGACATGATTCTTACATGCTGTCGGAAGTCTTGCGCTGTGGGAAGTCACAGGGTGTTGTGCCAAGAGAATTTGACAATATGTACCCAGTGCTTTAAAAATGTGCATCGTCTCTTATCCAGTTGATCTACTTCTGGCAATATAACCTGAGGATGTTTGATGAAATCTTGCTTATAATAGTGAAAAATTGGTAACTGCAAATGTGTAACGATAGTGAATTGGCTTAATTGCTGTATTATCAGTGGACATACTATGAACCCATCAGTGATCACACAGATCTGTACGTGACGAAGAAAAAAATATACACGGTACATTCCTAAGAGCAAAAACTAGATTACTGAAGAGGATTTTTAAAAAGAGAATTTGTTTTCAAAGGAAGAATGTAGTGCAGTCGTTTCCAAATTACTTTTGTGTATTCTCTGCCTTGAAGAAATCATTAAAAAAAACACCATAGTTGTTGTCATGATCTGGAAGTGGGGTAGCTGAGCGTCTTGCCAAATCTGTACGGTACCTCTGAGAGACGAACAGCTGAGGCTGTATATATGTATCAGAGGTGAGTTTGGAGTGATGGCTAGATACGGTCTGGCCCCGGTGAATGGGCTGGTCAGCAGAGTAGGGTGAGGTGCTTTTTTGGTGATCCCAGTTTTTTGAGGTACACTTTGTAGTAAGAAAATTGACCTGTGAGAAAAATCTTTCTGAAGACAACGGAGAAAAATATGTCTAGTGAGTATGTGCGCAACCGGCCCCAGGGACTTCTCAGGCCATTTTGGCTCACCTGGTAGGTACCATTAGGTCAGTTTCTCTGTCTTGAGGAAACATCCCATTTCTGGATACTTCAGGACAAGTGTACCTTTGTTGAGAAATTATTTTCCCCCTTAGTTGATAATAAGGTAATCTGTCAAAATCTTGGCTTCTGTTCACTTTTGAACAGCAATCCCATTAAAATGCAAAGGTTTTTACTCAGGTTTTACAAATAATAGTTTAGTAATTTGGAAAAGCTTTATTCACGCAAACGTGTCTCAGACTCACAGCTTTATTCAAGACCAAGTTTACACCTTTGGATATACCATTTAACTCTTAGCAATTTACGGAAATAGATAATGATTCCTAATTTTTCCTCACAGAAATGGATAAGCTTGGAGATTTCTAGTTTTCCCATTTATACGAAAGGTATAAAACAGTGAACAAGTCTTTTCTGTGTCTGGGTCAAATGAAGTGACTCTGCACTTTCCCTGCATGTTTCCAGGGTAGTGTGATCACAGGCTGTCTCTGCCTATTCTGTTGTTGACCTTTTCTTTTTTCTTTTTTTTTTTTTGTAGTTTAAACATAAGAGGTTTATTTTCTCTATATTGTTGACTTTTTACATGTGATACAGATCTGCTCCCCTTTGTTCTTGGAGTAGACTTCTGGAATTTTTTCTGTTTTGTTTTGTTTTGTTTTTTTTTTGTCAGAAGTTGGATGCTGAATGATTCATGAAGAAAAGAACAAGAGTAAGAACTAGAACTGTGATACAGACATCAGGGCTAAATGGAAGAGATAACTCTGTGCCCTTTCTTTAGGAAAATACCTTTTTATTTTTAATGACATTTGTTGAGTACCCATGTGCTACATACTAGTACATTATCTTATTTAATCCACATTATTCTGAGAGGTAGAAATAACTCTCTCCCTTCATTTTCTAGATGAGGCCCCAGAAGGTTAAACAGTTTGCTTTTAGCCGTATACCCAGTAAAAAGTGAAGTCAGGGTTTGAATCCAGATTTGATGCTAAAGCTCTTTCTACTGTATAAACTGTTAACTTTGTAGTTAGAAAACTCTTAGGATTAACTCTGAATTTCTGGTGACATAGCATTGACTTTCTTGGCTCTTGCTTTTCTTTTTCTGTAAGATGAGAGGATTGAGATGGATCTTTAAAATTAATTCTGGTTGTAAAATTCTGAGATTCTTGGGTTCGTTATAGAATGAAAGCCGAGAATGTATTGAGCTTCTACTAGATCTGTTGGGTGCAGCCAGTTTGGTTTGGAATAAAACACCGTCACCCTGTGGAGGTGCCGAAAAGGCCTAGTGGAAGGATGGGTTAAAAGAAGGTCTTGTTCAACTGCAGGTCACAAAAGAAAACTTAAAGCAAAGTGCCTGAGCGTCAAGGAGCATGACAGGTGTGGACTGGAGACTGTGGGTGGGACCTGTTAACAATCAGTATCTTTAAACAAAAACATCATTTGACCCGAAAGGGTTATTGGGCCTGAGTGAGTGCGTTAGTGTGTGCCTGTCTCCAGGACTGGGGATTGTGCTAGGTGGTACAGTGATGATTCGGTTTCGGTTCTTTTAGGGCCTTATGACATTTCCAATTAAATAGTAGAGAGATAGTTACAGGAGGGACACGATGATTATTGACATAGGAGAGCGAATGAGATGGCATGACATCAAAAAGAAGCACCATTATTGCTATTCCATTTATGGTATTTCTATTCCATTTATATAATACCTTTTTCTCTGAAGTGCTGTATGTACAAAGAACATTGGGATAATAAGCCGTTTAAAAATGTGAAAACACTGAAGAATAAGAAAGTGGCTAAGAAATAAACACACAGAAAAGAAACCGTAGAGGCATTAGGTCACTGATGAGCACAGCCAGGTAGTGGTTCTTCCACTGCACTCACCTCTGGTGCCACGAGTGGGTGGACGCTTGACATGGGGGCCTTCTCCTTGGGCCTGTCTGGTGCTCACCATTCCTTTGTCCTGTGGTTGTGACTGAAGACCATGTGTTTGGTGTCACATGGACCTGTATTTAAATCCTCATCCTGTTACTTACTAGCTGTTAACTTGGAACAAATACCTAAACTTTCTGAGCCTTGGATTCCTCATCAATAAAGTGGTGTTAATTATACCTCCCTTGTTAGGGTCGTCAGTGAGATTCACGTAAATCAGTTATACACGTAAAACATTTAGTTTAGTGCCTGGCCACATGGTAAGTGTAACATAAATGCTAGCTATTCTTATGCCCAGGATAGGTCAAAGTAGCGGTTCTAGTGGGATGACAGAGCATAATGGCAGCAGCTTCTCGGTGGTTCGAAAGATAAGGCAGTGTGGAATTGTCAGGATCTTTTCTTTCTCAGAATTGATGTAGTAAAATAACTTCACAGACTACCATTGGGTTTTTTTTAAATGAAACATACAGACAACACATCATAATTTAACCCACCACCAGCTTTAAATAAAAAATTACAGATAGATTTGAAGACCCCTTTTCCTCCCCCTCTCCTCCCAATAACCACTATTCTGAATTTGGTGTATCATTTCCATGCATGTTTTTATATTGTAATTATGTATCCATAAACAATATGGTATTTTTACATATTTTAAATTTTAATATAGATATTATGCTATACGTATCCTTCTGTAGCTTCTCTCTCTGCATTGTGTTTGACATTTTTCTGTTGCATTTGTAGCTTCATTCATTTTTCTAACTGCCATTGAGCGTTCCATTATATGCTTGAATACACTGTTTCAGTCCATTCTCTGTCAGTGGACACTACCTCTAATTTTGAATCTTCCTGTGTACTTCTCACCTTCTCATCCCCCTCCCTCAACCTAAGAGGTAACCACTATCCTGAATTGTGTTAATATTTTTAATAGTTTGAACATACATATTCCTAAACAATATAGTGAGTTTTACCCAGTTTTAAGATTTATATAAGTACAGTCTTACTACGTTATTTAGTGACTTGGGTTTTTTTGGTCAACATTTTGAGATTCATGTTGATGTATGTGGCAATAGTTCTCACTATGTACGTTATTCCATTATTTGAAGATATTTTTACTATATATGGACCTTTAGGTTGTATCTGACTCTTTACTGTTACAAACAGTGTATAATTAAGATCTTGTAGTGTGTGTTGAGCTCCTCAGGCATATCCTACGAATGACGTGACTGTGGTGTAGGTAAGGCATGTGCGTCTGCGTCTGTACTGGATATTGATAAGGAGTCATTTTATTATCATGTAATGGTCGTATTTTCTGATTTTCTATTTCCTGATTTGACCCATGAGTTTAAAGTGTATTTTTTAAATTTCCAAATATGAAGAATTTTCTGTTATGAATTTTTAACTTAATTGCTCTGTACAATGTGTATATCTCATTTTTTGGCATATACTGAGACTTTTGCTTTATAGCCTAACGTGTGGTCAAGGCTTAGCCAGGTTTTAGTTAGTTTTTATCAGTGTTCCTCGTGTGTTTGAAAATAATTCATTATCTAATTTTGGGGTACATGAGTCTTTATATGCTTATTAATCTTAACTAATTTTACTAGTTATTTTGTCTGAGACAAATATATTAAAACCTTCCCATTATGATAGTAAATTTTCCAGTTTCATATAAATACAGTCATTTTTGCTTTACAGATTGTGATGCTTCGTTATTATGTGCATACAGGTTCACAATTGTTTTATCTTTCTGGTTAAAAAAAAATTTGTTTACTGTTGGGCAGCCAGATGGCTCAGTTGGTTAGAGCGCAAGCTCTGAACAACAGGGTTGCCGGTTCGATTCCCACATTGGCCAGTGAGCTGCGCCCTCCACAACTAGATTGAAGGACAATTACTTGGAGCTGATGGGCCCTGGAGAAACACACTGTTCCCCAATATTCACCAATTAAAAAGAAATTTGTTTACTGTTACATAGTGATCTTCTTTATCTCTAAATGTTTTTGCCTTAAAGTCTACATTCTCTGACAGTACTATCGCTATTACTGGCTTTTTAATCATGTGTATTGCTGGTATACTTTAAATTTTTCTGTATCCTCATATTTATGTTTTTAGTATGTCTTTTGTAAACTGCGAAGAACAAGACTTTGTTTATTCAATCTAAATTTTCTGTCTTTTAACTGCTAAGTTTAGTCTATTTATATTTATTACCATTACTGATACGTCTGTACTTACTTCTAACGTCATCTTTTATGTTTTCTATTTACCCTGCTTTGTTCTCTGCAGGTTTTTTCCCCCTTTTTACCTGCCCTCTGTTTATTTGAACAACTTTTCTGTATTTTTTCCTTCTATTGATTATCCCTAAAATTTTAACATGCATTTTGCTTAGCAAAATCTTACAATAAAAATCAGCATTACACCATTCTTTTGAATAATATAAGGATCTTGGAAAGCTTTCAGTCTCGTTACTCTCCGCCAATTTTGTTTTTGACCAGTATTTTACTGCAAGTTTTCGGTCAGCCAAATTACTCTTTATTATTGCTGCTGTTACATTTCATTTTTGTACTAACTTTCATTGTTTGTAATACCCAAGGATATTGTGAAGTCATTAATTAAACTGGTTTTCTCACGCTTTCTCTTCAGATTTTCAGAAGAAACAACCAGACGATGATTCCACTCCAAGTACAAGTAACAGCCAATCAGATTTGTTTTCCGAAGAGACCACCAGTGACAACAACAATACCTCGATAACCACGCCAACTCTTAGTCCCAGCCAGCAGCCGCTCCCGACAGAACTGAATGTAACTTCACCAAGTAAAGAGGAGTGTAAGTGCCAGTCCTGTGAAGTGTTAGAGAAAGCAGCCCAAGAATCCTACCATAATTCCTCCTCCCAGAAAAAAGATAGTAGCTCTTTTAACTCAAGATTAAGCGTTGACATGTAGGCCCAAAGCAGCAAGTTAGAGAATGAGTTTCATCTGTTCTGTAGAGCTTAAGATGCTCTTAAAAGGTAGCCTTTTATGTTAACTGTCCAGGTGCACAAGGTTTTGAACCACTGGCTCTCCGCCCTGGCTGCCAGTCAGAATCCACTGGGGATTTTAAAAACAATTTTAATTTTCAGTAACATTCCCTGAGTCAATTTAGTTGGTCTGGAGGGAGACCCAGGGATCTGTTCTTCTTAACTCTGCAGAGAATTCTAAAGTGCAGCAAGTGTTGGGAACCACTAGTCTAGGGAACTTGCCCCTATTTTAGGAACCTTGGGTTGAAACCTTGCCTCCGTCACTAACTGGGCCATGACTGTTTCTAGGCAATTAACTGAGAGAATAAAGCTGTATACTTCATAGAACACAACTATTTGAAGGGAAGAGGAGATGGTTTTTGTTACTCTTCTGTAAGTCGTAGGTGATAGAATACCGTTATCGTGTATGTGTAATGAAAGTCTCTTGTCCACTTTATCTTGGTAATACTATAACCATCTCCTTTAGGGCACAGCTATAACTGTGACAATGTTTGTTGAAAATTATAGGGATGTTACGACACAGCAGTTTTTGCCTTTTAAAAGCTTTAGTTAACAGGTTGAAATTTGGTGTTTCAAATTTAATGACCATATAGAAATCCTTGGAATATGATAGCTTAGAATGTTCTGTCTACTAACTTTGAAAAGATTATCAGAGACTGAATATCTAAACCTATCATAAACCACTGTTCTAGGTAAAATTGGCAATATAAAAGTAAAGAAGGCCATAGCACCGTTTTCCAAAGAATTGATTATTTAGCAGGGGCAATTAAATATATCTGTTATTAAAGATAATGATTGTTAAAGACAGGTGTTGGTTTACTGAAGAAAGTAGTATTGGAAACGCACAAAGTGGCGAAAAGACATTCTAGACAGAGTAGAATGAGACATAGAGGAAAGCTGCATGGAGTTCAGTTCTGCAATGGCAAGTGACTCCTTTTAGGGCCATTTATGGAGGACAGGGCTGGAAAGATAGATTATGGCCAAATCGTAAAGGCTGAACGCTCAGCTAAGATACTTGGATGTTAGACAGTAGTCATGTTTTTGAGCAGAAGTAATATTATTACAGTTCTTTTGTAGAAATAACCTGGCAGTATTGAAACTGGGAACGATAACACTAGAATACCGTTTCCCCGAAAATAAGACCTAGCCAGACAATCAGCTCTAATGCGTCTTTTGGAGCAAAAATTAATATAATACCTGGTTATATATTATATTATACCTGCTATTATATCATATCATATCATATATAAGATCTGGTCTTATTTTACTATAAGTAAAAATACTTAATTTTTGCTCCAAAAGATGCATTAGAGCTCATGGTCTAGCTCGGTCTTATTTTCGGAGGAAAACGGTAACATTGCAGAGAGAGACTTTTCAAAACTATAACTTTTTGATTAGAGGCCCAGGGGAAGGTGTAGAAATCATTTAAGAGGAGAAAAAAAGATGAAAATGGTAGTGGTAATGTTAAGGCAGTAGGTTTTGTTTTGTTTTTAAAAATCTATTTGGGATCATGTACTTATTAAGGAACTGATGAAAGTGCTGGCCTGTTGTCTCAGAAAAACACACACCAATCATTTATACTCAATTTTGAGTAACATTGTTCTAAAGCTCTCTATGGCCTTTAGTTTAGGAATTCCTTGTCTATGGGAAAGGTTGGAGCTAGTCAGGATCTCATCTGATAGAACCTTATCTGATTGGACCCACACACACCAGGGTCAGGCCACAACAAACCAACTAGAGCAGCCAAGAATGCATGTGAGACGAGATAACAATAGCTACCAATTATTGAGCACTTTATGTGCAACACATTGTACTTGTATATTTTCTGTCTTATTTCAGGATAACCCAGTGAGGTAGATATTATCCTTATCCCCTTCTATAGATAAGGATACAGGCACAAAGAGATCTAGTAATTTGCCTGTGGTCATGAACTAGTAGATACCAGAACCAGAATTCAAATTCAAGGCATTTGGCTTCAGTTCTTTTAATCAGTTAATTCACAATGTGAAATATAATTGCCACAGAGAATAGAAATACTCATGTTGGCAAGATCAGCACTTTTTCTCTCTGTAATTAAGGAAACTCAAATCATGAAAGTTGCTTTATTACTTCATCATGAAAAATTCTTGTAACAGGAATTGGACATAAAAATACTACATTCATATGACTAAAACATCTTGTCTGAAGGCAGACCTTTATGGGAAGCTAACCTATAACAAGGATTTATACAGCAAATGGCAAAGTATGACTCAGAACACGTGGGATTAGATGAAGTAAATTTTTAATTGAGTCAGGTTGATTGTCAGGTATACTCTAAGGACATATAGGGAAGGTCTTTTTGTACGAGATTCCTTCTTCATACACTTTTCCCCCTCTTCTACCTGGATTTAGACCTGCCCTGAGCTCTGGAGCCCCTAGGGCACACCACTTCCTGTTTCCATAAGTTGCCAGTCTAGGCCACTATAGACTGCCACGGTTTTTTTGTTTTGCTATATACATACCTTCAATCTGATTAAGGATTGTCTAGTTCTACTGGCTTCAGATTCATTCTCTCGCTTTCTGGTGACATCACTGCTTTAAACCATTGTGTGTTCGTCTTCATGTTAAACTCTCTGAAGGTAATCTCATTTCCTAATTCTTGTGGGGCTCACTATTATAATTCTCAGGTTTTTCACAGATCTGGGGAAATGAGATTTGCTAATCTGAGATTTGATGATGACGTGAGTGGTCCACTGGGGAGTTTGAGTTGGAACTCAGGGGAGAGAAGTCAGGGTTGGCTTTATCTACATGGAGGCGAGAGGCGGAGCTTTGGGGTAAAAGGAGATTGCTAAGAGTGGAAAAGCAGTGAGGAGAGAATTTTGAGTGAAACCAAAACAGAGGAGGCAACTGAAGAAGTCAGAGGAGCAGAATGACATGCAATACGTTGTATTGTGTGTTCTGCAAGATCACAAAAGCCAGGAACAAATTTCAGTTTATGGTGTGGGGTTTAATAACAATAATGAAAATGTTAGCTCACATTTGTGAGGTGTTTGCTATATTCTAAGCCCTTTACATGTACTAATATTTCATTTTTATAATACCCTATAAGGTAGGTGTTTTTACAGATGAGGAAGTTGAAGCACAGAGAAGTTCAGTAACTTTTACCCAAAGTTACAGACAGAGCTTGTGCTTCGCAGGGTAGTTCATGTTCCAGCTCACAAATTTAGCCTCAGAGGCTTTGTTTTCAACAACTATAGCACATTGCCTCAACGTTGTGCAAATGCTGCGGAGACTGGAAACCGACAAGAGACATGTGAAATGGGTGATAATGGGATTGGTTACCGAAATAAACTGTTTCAGTGGTTTGTATATTCATTTAGCAGTCTTTGCTGAGCACCTACTGTATGTTAGGCACTAGATAAAGGGCTATGTACAGAAATTATTAAGATTGGTCTCTACCCACAAGGAGGTCACCTTTTCAAATACATACACCTCTCCCTGAGATTCTGGCCTGTTCTCCTAAACAGATGCATAAGAATTTGGGGGTGAAAGGGGTGCAGCAGGAGCAGCAGTTAATAAGCATGTCTTTTGCAAAAGCTTTCTCAGGTGGTTTTGCTACCTCTCCTAGGTTGAACACTGTGCTAGAGTGGAGATGTGTGCCTGGTTCGTGGATGGGGATGTAGGGATGAGGAGAGTAAGGCAGGTGGTTAAAGCTGTTAGAGCCGTCAGGGCGGATGCACCGGAAGTCAGGGTGGTTGCCAAGCAGCACTGAAGACCCAAGTGAGATTAGACAGCCTGATCAATTGACACCTTGCAAATTTCTTCAGCTACGACCTACCCAGGAGAAGAAAGATGGAGGAAGAGGCAGCAGGGGATTATTTATATTGATCTTTTAGTGTCCTCAGGTCAGGGGACCAGAATTTCATATGTTGGTCCTTCTTAGCTTCCCCTGGAGACGTATGGAGAAGTAGGGTGTGGGAGTTGCTAGAAAATGGGTTTGGAATTCCTAATCCAAATACTGCATAGTTTGTAAACTCTATAGTAGTTATAGATGTGTTGTTATTGTGTAGAACAGGAACCATTGTGTATTCTTTGGAGCTTATAAAAAGGTTTTACTTTTTTTCTTATCAAGAGAATGAGTATTGCTTACATCTGCTTTCTACTTCTCATTGTTATATGAGCGGAAGGGTTATGAGAGTTTGGGTACATTAATACTGTTTTGAAAAGATTACGGCTACAGGAAGAACTATAGACAAGAGTGTGTAAAATACAGATTTTTATCCAAAAGAATTAAGACACTTGAGTGAAGGTCAAATGAAACAGATACATAAATGATATTTCTTTGTCTGAAAACATGTATGTTCCTCTTCCATCTTGTGTGTCTGCAGAAGAATCCATGGAACTTGAGGCATTAGAAACACTTCAAAAAACAGTGTAAACAAAATTCAGTGACCAAAGAATTGTCACAGCATTTAAATGCTATAATAATGGTAGCAGCGAACACCACAGTGCTCAAGTACTGTTCCAAACACTTTATCTTCATAATTACCCTGTACGGTGAGTACTGTTACCACCTCTGTTTCACAGATGTGGAAATGGAGACACAGGATGATTCAGTATCTTGCTCAAGACCACGGAGCGGCCCAGCGCTCTGCACCACGTTGTAGCCGGCTGTCTCTAGTGATTTATGGAGAAAAGGACGTGGCATGCAAATGAAAACTACAGAGGGGTGTTGCACAAACACTTAAAAAGAACATTTCTTTCTGCTTTTGCTACTACCTGTTTACTGTTCTCCCAATTTCTGGGTTTTTCATAGAGGAGATAAAGTGTGATTTGTCCTGTGTTTCTTGAACCAACTTTTAAAGAGAGACAGGATAGAACACTGAACCAGTTGTTGTTTTGTTAATATTTTTGAATGACGGGCAGAGGACTGGTCACTTTAAGTCAGTTTTACCAGATTGGATTTAAGAGACGGAAAAATGCACTTTTCTTTATCTCTGCTAAAAATGAGCTTTCCTACCGTCATGCTCTTAAAGGACTAGGCATCCTACGCAGGACCTGTTTGGGGGCCTTACGATGTGCATGCCCACCTCGCCGTCCCCCCCGCCCAATCCCGCTCCGTATTGGAGGGAAGTTGAGGTGTTAGAGGAGAGTTGACTGGTCCGTTTTCTTTCCAGTGCCTGGAAAGACACTGTTTTCAAATATTCTGACATTCTGGTCTAGCAGGTAGAGAAGGCCCACCTCAGACTCTCCTAAGCTCTGCAGAGAAAATGCTAAGGAACAAACAGCCACCAACACATATGTAGAATTCTGCTTTACCAGAGGAGTTGGCAGCTACAGCCCAAAGGCCAAATCCAGCCCAGCGCCTGCTTTTGTACGGCCCATGAGCTAAGAATAATTTTAAATGATTGAAAAAAAATCAAAAGAAAAGTATTTTGTGACATGTGAAAACTATATACATGAAGTTCAGATTTCAATGTTCATAAATAAAGTTTTATTGGAACACAGCCATGTTCATTTATTCATGTATTGTTTGTAGCTACTTCTACACTACAGCAGCAGACTTGAGTAGTTGCTACAGAGGCCAGTGGTCCTTTATAGAAGTTTGGCAACCTCTGTTTTACAAAGCACTTTGACAAACATTTTTTTCCTGGGATCGTCCTGAAAGTGTACCGCCTTGGCAGGGCAGGTAATTTTCCTGTTCTATAGATGAGAAAACGGTTTGCATGGTGACCTGCCTTGAGTCACGTGACAGGGCTGAAACTCAGCTTTGGGCATTTTTCATCCATAATTATGCTCAAGTTTTTCTTATTCTTCTACACTGCATCTACCCAAGAGATGCTTTTGTTGTAGCCAAAAGAAAATATACAGAAAAAGTGAAAACCATACTAACTGAATGTTAGTGAAGATTTTTTAATGATTAAGTCTTCATTCCAAAGTGCTGGCTGGATTTTCCTTTAATTTTATAGTGATTCCCAAAATAGAAACTGGAGAACATTCTTTATCTGTGGTTAAATTCATTTGGTTGAACAAAGAGATTTCCATTGTTACCTTGGAAACTGGTTCCGTGATACTCTCTAGCTCCCCCAGGCATTTAAAAAATAAAATAGAGTGGGGGTGCATTTTAACAGCTGCCCTTGCTAGCCTGCCCTTGGGTTTTTGAACATACATTGATCCTCATGGCTACTACTAGTCTTCATTCCTGTCTGACAAGCCCTTATGTGTCCCCTGGAAAATTAATATCACTGCCACCAAGTGGCTAAGCTTTTTGTTCGTTTTTACCAATTACATTTCTAATAGTCCCTAAATGAAACTAGTTTTCCCTTTTTTGGAGTGTGCCTACATCGGAAGACCAGATATTGGGCAAAACAGGCTGGTTTACTCTAGTAGAACACTTAGAAAATATTACCTATTAAAACATTTTATGACTTCCTGCTGGGCTGGTTTTACGTGAAATATTGTGGGGAGATTTATTTACAGTTCCTTCTCTATGTGTCTTTCTCTTCCCTTTTCTTTGATGAAACGCTTAAGCATCAGGTCGTTTATCAGAGATAATTATACAACAGATGGAGCTTTTCTGATATATAATAGTCTCAAAGTGGAAGATTCTTTCCCATAATGAAGAATGCCCAAACTTTAAATGTCTCTTTTGATTTTAATTTAAAGGGTTTTTGTTTTTTTCCCAGTGCATTTATTTATCCTGAAGCTTATCCTGTAAGGCATGCTGCTTTCATTAGGGCTGTGTTCTAGAAAGATGGATACTTTGCAGTACAGTATGATAATGTACAGTTACATGCTGTATTGAATTGAATGTGTAATTCACCAGGAATCAATGGGAATATTAAATTCATCCCTGTCAAAATGCAGAAGGACTTGAGCAGTTTAGCAGTGTTTTCTTATAGAAATTATTTCTATTCCATAATGTTAGCTGGTGGGAACTGTTTAAACACTTATAGGGTCATCTGACCTTCAACTTGTAGTCAAAATAAAAGCCAAATTAAAGCAAAATCATGCTTTTTAAAAATTATTTGCTGGCTTTTTTTACCTTTTTCTGTAGTTTTTAATCCTATTTTTAAGCGTATAGGTAAAGACAGATAGGTTTATGTAGAAGAGAAGGTAAAAATACTCCTTTATATCGCCACCCCACCCCCACCAAATTTCCACTCTTTCCAGAGATAACCACTGTTTATTCATTTTGGGTTATATTTTCTTTGCTGTGTAGCTATATACAAGTTTACATTCATATAAGGTTTTCTTCATTTTTATACAAATGAGAACATACTATACATATTGGTTTGTAACTTGCTTGTAAATTTAGCAGTATGTTTTAGAGATCTTTCCAGTTTAGCATATATTCTTTTTAAACTGCTGCATAGTATTCCATATTATTATTTTCTCTTCTTTTGAACTGTTTCTAATATTTAACTACTATAAACCATGTGAAGTAAAAATTTTTGTAAATGGCTAATAGTGCATGTGTCATTTTTCCATGATAAACATGGAAGAGGAGCTAACAAGTCAGAGAATGTGTGTATTTTAAATTTGATATACATGGCCAGATTCATTTTCAAAATGACATTACCACTTTATACCCCTAAGAATAGTGTTTGAGAGTGTTTCCTACACTTTTAAATGTTTGGTGTTCCTTTTATTGTATTTATTTTTTTTGCAACAGGCAAAAGAATAGCTCATTTTAACTTGCATTCTCCTGACATCTTTTGCTAGTGAGACTGAGCCCTCTTTCCTGTGTTTACCAGTTATTTATGTCTCCAGTGACTTGCCTCTCCGTATTCTTGGCTTATTTATTAGCCATCTTTTTCTTACTGATTTGTAGGAGCTCATATATTCTAGATAATAAATCTTTGTTACGTATCTTACAAATATTTTCTTCTGGTATGTCACTTGGCTTTTATTTTTGATTTGGGTGTCTTAGATTCCATTAGAAACCTCACAGATTTTAAAATTCAAGTCTGTTGGTCTTTTTGCCTTCTAGGTTTGTGTCTTTCATAGAAGATTTTCTCCATCACAGAATTATAAAAATACTTCTCTATATATTTTAATACTTTTGTAGTTTATCTTTTAATTTATTTAGTTCTTGAATCCATCTGGAATTTATTTTGTATATGATACGAGGTATAAGGATTTACCTTTTAGTTCTCCAAATGGATAACCAGTTATCTCAAAACCATTTATTAAATAGTCCTGGTTTGAAATGACATTATTATTATATAGACATAGATCTATTTTTAGGCTCTCTTTTATTTGTTTCATTGATCTACTTGTATATTCCTGTTTTTCTAAATTTTGTTGGCTGCTCTTTTGTATTTTCTGTTGATGAATTTTATAGTCAGCTTGTCAAGGTCTATTAAAAATTACAGTGTGATTTGGGAATTACATTAAATATATAGATTTATTTGGGAATAATTGACATTTTAATACACCATTGGGCCTTCTCATATAGTAATATCATTTCTCTTCATTTGTTCAAACCTTATATATACTTGAATAAAGACTTATCATTTTCTTAATATAAACCTTATACATTTCTTGCTAGAATTTTTTCTTCACAGCTTTATATTTTCTCTTTTTTCTCATGCCTACTTCTAATGAGACTACTTCTAGTATTTCACAAATATCGTATTTGCTGTAGGTTTCTTGTGGATATTGTTTATCGGGTTTAGGAAACTTCTATTTATACCTTGCTTTTTTTTTTTTTAATCTGAGAGGAGTGTTGAATTTTATAAAATGCTTTTTCAGCAGCTATTGAGACAATCATATGGATTTCTCCTAATTAAAAAGATTTACAGTATTAAACTGTCTTTGCATTCCTTGAATAAACCCTACTAGTTCTTTTATTATACTGCTGGATTCAAAATGCTAACTTTATTTTAAATTTTACACCTTTTTAATAAGTGAGTTAATTTTATGTACGTGTGTGTTTATATGTGGTGTGCATGTTATTTTTGTCTAGTTTTGCCATCAGTTACATAAATCTCATGGAAATTTTTTCATCTTTCCTGTGCTGTATGTAACATAGCCTTTTGTCTTACATTCTAACATTATGTAATGTATCTATTTTTTGAAAGCTTGAAGAACTTACTCATAAAGCTGATTAGTCTGATATCTGATATTAGACTATTCATATTTTCTACCTCATTTAAAGTCAGTTTTGGCAATTAATATTACTATAGAAACACCCATTTCATTTAGATTTCTAAATTTATTGGAATAAAGTTATACATATTATTTTTAAATTTCTTCTATTAAAGGGGCTCTTAATTTTAGAATATATATTATACTAAGTACACAAACTAAATCTTATTCTTAATTACTCTGATATTGTTCATATTTCCTAATTAGTCTTTGTGTATGATCCTCTAGTTAGCTCAATGGAAAAAGTCTAAAGGTCTGGAAAGGTCTCACTGCCACCATGTTTTCATAGGATTACAGACATAATCTTTAAATTGTTCTTGCTTCTAATCTTGTTCTAGTCCATAAAACTTGTCAGATGAATCTCCCATTGATATTTTGTCAAACAAAAAAGGAAATTCTCCTGTTGACTCATCACCACCTATTTGGTCATCCAGATTCTTAATCTTGTATCGGACACGTTCTCCCCCATAATCTGGACCCTCGTTGTATCTGACCTGCCTATCTTTCCCAGCACTGATGCCCAATTCTGAACCACACCGGACCCCTGTTGCCCCCAGAAAACACCGTGGCACTCATATTACCATTTTCATTGATGCTCTAGGAAGCCTACCTCAAAACCATTTGATCCACACTGCTTGCTTCCTCCAAAGCATTCCTATATTTCCTACCTGTACCATCTAATCACTTACTGTGTAGGTTACCTCTTTGACTTGAGAATGTCATCTCTCAATACGAGTTTAGAGATGAAACCCAAAATTAGTAGAGACTTTATTTTATGCTGCTTCGCTGTACCCTAGAGTGCCCAGCATAGCGCTTGGCAAGGCAGCACGCAGTAAATGGTTAGTGATTTGAATATTTAGAAAAGTTGCCTTATTTTTCTTACTTTTGGAAACCTACATGTGTTTTGATACCTTTTGAACAACTACTTACTATTATTATTTTCTGTGCTATTTGGTAGCCCCAAGATGAAGTAATTTGGTTGTCTTGTTATTGTGACCATTCATCACTTTTAACAGAGCTTTTTAAAATAATGGGAGACTGTCTTTTTTTTAACTGTGCAAATAGCCAACCACCGACCAATTTTGAAATAGCCATATTTTTCTCACCTGAATTTCCCCCTTCAAAATTCCCCTTTGCAAGAGAGGCTAGCAAACCATAAACACTTATCTTTAAGGGCCCCTTTAGAAGGCTGCAAATCTGAGAGGTTAGTTTCCCATAAAGATTTCCTTGAGTACCTGTGATATTACACAGTCATTGATACTCAGAAGAGGATTGGAAGCAACACCTAACTCTTTGACCCCCTCTTTGCAAATGCAGATTTTTTTTTAAATGTTCTTATTAACTGAAATGTTCTGCTTTGCTGTGAAAGGAAAGGTCACAGTGAACAACTACACTTCACACAGCTTTAGCCCTTTGCAGTTGTCATGTTGTTTTTCTTTTGTGTAGACTTGGGTAATGGGTGACACTGTGCTGATTTTAAACTAAACCTCAGCGTTATTATGACAGAAGTGTTTGGCTGGAAAAAATCACATTATAATAGGAGAATTGATTTGGGTGTATTAGAGGTAGCTATTTTAACCTTATACAGATATATTTTAATTGTGTTTATGAACTTCTCTCCAAAAATTCGAGTTGCCAGTGCCATAAAATGACTAAATGTAACTTGACATTTTGTGTTCATGTGTTGTTACTTCATAAACCATTTTACTTTTGATCTATCAAAGGACAATTCTTTAGATTTAATAAAAACAGTAGGATGCCACCTTGTTAAGGAATTTTTAAAATTCCAAAATATCAATATAAACACTTCTCTACATAAATGTAAATGGTGACATTTTCAACTACTACTTGCAAAAAGAGGTCCAATTAGTAAGACCTTCTAGCGTTCTCTGTAAAACAGGAAAGTTGGACTGAGGTACCTTCCATTCATTGTCACTCTGAACACATTGCCAGCTGTGGTACAGACACCTATAGGAGAGTCTCGGCAAAGGGGCCGGGAAGAAGGGCACCTGTGTTCCACCTTCTTTTTTAAGTGCCCATGGGGCCATACCTCTGGCCTAAAAGGTTGTCTTTTTCCATTTTCTCTGAAGCATAGTACGGAGCACATGCACGGAGCACATACACAAATTCCTTCCCTTTCCAAAGATGGTTTGCAACCTTCTTGCCGGTGCGGGGCAAGATTTATGAAAAGGCTCTTGGTAGCTGAACTACGTCAAAAAAAAATAAAAGCTCTTCTAATGCTGACTGGTTTCTCCATTAATGTTATGAGATTCATATTTGTGTTGATGGTAAAATGCAAATCTAGAAACCTGAGTTGTGCCTTAGTTAAGCCTGTAAATAGTTACAACTGAAGCCTAAATTGGAGATGTGACAGCTCCTGATTTCATATCCATATTAAATATGCTTTGTCACAGAGAGAAACAAAAGTGTCTAAAAATAGAACTGACTTTCTTAGCCAGGTGGTATTTGACCTCTCAGAAATGGATTCTTAGTTTTGATCCCCAAGATTGTGGTGGTGTCTTAGAATTTTGGTGTTAATTGCTGTTGGACTTCATCACTTTTTGGAGTATTGGTGGTCGGTATGTGTCAGTCAGTGGGAAGCTCTTTGTTGGTCATCAGGGTTCTAGGTGAGAGATTGCATCTGAAAAACTGAAATTGGATGAATTTAACTGCTTGCTCAGAATCCTTTGAGTTCCATGAAACATGTTTTTACTCTTCCTACGTACGTAGAAGTAGAATATCCTCAGTTGAAATTAATGACTGTAGAGTTTATTCCACTATCCCCTGCCTTTATTTACTTCAGTATTAACATATTTTGAGAATGGGCAAACCTTTTACTATTATTTATACTAGAGCATCATTTGGTCCCTGCAACACTAGAACAAGGCAATTGTCATGTGAGGAAACTATGGAGAAATTGGAAATTATATTTTCAATTAATATAATTAATAATTAATAAAAAGAAGAGCTTTTTTTTTTTGGTGTAGTTCAGCTACCAAGAGCCTTTTCATAAATCTTGCCCCCCCACTGGCAAGAAGGTTGCAAAGCCATCTTTGGAAAGGGAAGGGACTTGTGCATGTGCTCCGTGCATGTGCTCCATACTATGCTTCAGGGAAAATGGATATAATATAATTTAGGTGCACTGCTTTGTTCTATACCATTGGTCTTCAAAGTGTGGTTCAAGGACCTATAGAGGTCTCCAGAACCCATTCGGGGGTCCACAAGGTTTTTTCTTTTCCAACTATATATCTGTGTGAAGGTGTTTTTTCTTTATATGCTTTATATAAACAATGCATTGCAACAGATTGAATGAAGATGCAGCTATGAAAACCCCGGTGTCTTCCTTTAAGCCAGGCCATTCTCAAGTTTTAAGAAATTTATAGTTATTTTTCAAAAAACATATGCTGATGTGTAATTATTTTTGTGAATTTTAAATAAAGATATATTTAAATTTTTTTCCAGTTTTAATTTCAGATCAGGTAAATATCAACAGACATAACCCACATAAACAAAAGCTCTTTAGTGTCCTTAGTAATTTTTAAGTGTAAAAAGATTCCAAGACCAGAATGTTAGAGAATTGCTGTGCTAGGTCAACATGTGAATATGGTGAAAATCAACCATATTTATTAATAGTTCCATTTCACTTCTAAATAGCTATGTATGTCGTATGTCCAACCATTGCTTTTGGTCTGGATCATTTTCATTCAATAATGAAAAGATACATATTTTTGTTTTTATTTATTTATTTACTTTTAAATAAAAATTGTATATTCTTTTTTTAAAAATTTTTTTTTAAAGATTTTATTGGGGAAGGGGAACAGGACTTTATTGGGGAACAGTGTGTACTTCCAGGCCTTTTTTTTTCCCAAGTCAAGTTGTTGTCCTTTCAGTCTTAGTTGTGGAGGGCGCAGCTCAGCTCCAGGTCCAGTTGCCGTTGCTAGTTGCAGAGGGTGCTGCCCACCATCCCCTGCAGGACTCGAGAAATCGAACTGGCAACCTTGTGGTTGAGAGCCCACTGGCCCATGTGGAAAGCGAACCAGAAGCCTTCGGAGTTAGGAGCATGGAGTTCTAACTGCCTGAGCCACCGGGCCGGCCCAAAAATTGTATATTCTTAAGGTATAGAACATGTTGATTTGATATACCTATACATATTGATCATTACAGTTAAGATAATTAACCTATCTCCTTGCATAGTCATCTCCTTTTTTGTATGTGCAGAATACTTGAAATATACTTTTTTAGCAAATTTCTGGTTTTCAATACTGTTGTATTTTTTAATTTATTTTTCAATTACAGTTGACATACAATATTATATTAGTTTCAGGCGTACAACATAGTGATTAGACATTTACATACCTTATGAAGTTATCACACCAACAAGTCACCCATCTGGCACCATACATAGTTATGACAATATTATTGACTCTCTTCCTTATTGAAAAATATATTTTGAACACCTAATGTGCTAGATTACCAAGATGAGTAAAACTTTGCCCCTGCCCTTGAGGCTCATTCCAGTAAGGCCATTGCTGGTTCAGGAGAGAGCGTTTCTTCCGAAGCACAGCCCCAGTAGGGACGTCCACTCTGCTTCCACAGAAGAGGTCATCAGCACTGAGCAAATAGAAAGCATTCCTGATTTCGTTTTGCTTGTAATGTTTTTCCCTGGGGAAGATGGTGTGGGAGAATTTTTAATTTTATTTATTTGAGCAATAAATAGGCTTATGAGCATGAGCGTGTGCACACACACATATACACACATACCTCTCTCTCTTTCTGTCTCATGTTTGCAAACCTGCCCAGCACTGTAATTATTTAGGGGAATGGTAATGAAATTTTTTTGAAAAGCCCTTTATGAGCAAAATAGATAGCTACCAGTAGCAACTTCTGACCCACTTTAAAAATCCTATTCTCATGAATCCTTAATTTAGGTACAAATGGTGTGAGAGATCATGCAATGAGTTAGGGTTAGAATTTCTAACAGATTAACACTTAGATTCTGCAACAAGCTTCGTAAATGGTTTAATTTGAAAGTTTCATTTGGAGAAATTGGGTGGCTATTATCTATCTGAAGATTTTCTGTAAACGTAGATTCTTACTCATTATATCTTTATATATCCTTGTTTTCAATCGATGGTGCTTTTCAAACTCAGTTATGTAGACAGATTAGGTGTGTCCTTTCTGATTAAAACAATGCATGAACTGCAGGTTTAGGGCGGGGTTGGAGGATAGGGTTTTCTTTTCTGAAGAGATGACTTATTGTGCGTTCTGATCTGTTCCTGATACTCATTTATTAGCATTTATTTATTACTGTTTAGTATTTTAAGTCTCCATGTGTACATTGAAGGCTTTTAAAAGAGGAATATTTTACTGTTGAAGAAATATAGAACCTTTGAATATTTTTAAAAGTTTTACATTCTTAGTACGGTCACATCAGGAGACAGTGTAGCATTCGTTTCACTATCTCCATTGCATAGATTTTTGTTTTTGAGACTCCTAATCAAAAAAATCGATATGAATCTCTAGAGAGGGGGGAGAATTGCAGCTCTTGACTCTGTTGCCCAAAATCACTTTTCGAACAGTGAGCCTGGAAAGGTGAGATGCTGTAAAGGTAAACAATGTGCCGCTTAAGATAGAGTGGAATTGACAAGCTGATTAAAAAAGGATGATGTGCTTCTAATTAGCCTTTAGTTGGAAATTAATTAGATACTGTTATGTAAATGTCATGTTAATTAAGCAAGAATATTGAAGTGTTATAAATCTGCAAAAGGAATGGCTATTTTTGTTTATTAATATTTTGTGGTTACCATGAAAGCGCTGATAGTAGAATATTTGTTTGATTATTGAGCTTCTGGCAATTTTTAGCTGACTGACTCCTTGGCAGTCGTTTTTCCTAATTGATGTGTTTTAGCATATGGTATGACTGCAGCCAATGAGGGCTCTTAGAACCAGGAGCTGAAAATAACCAGTCATCACAGCTGTTTTAACAAAATCTTTCTGGGTAGATTGTTGATCTCTATTTTCAAGGTTAAAGAGAAATACTATTTTTCTGTATTTACTCAGCCTTAAATTTTGAGTGCCTAAAATGATTGCCAGCCTAAATGCATCTGCCCTCCAAACCTGTGTTTTCTACTTCCTTGAGTCATAGTCTTCAACCAGTTATGGGATAGCCTACTACATGAGTGAGTAGCTCAGGGTTTTTTGAAATGCTCAGTAACTCTACAGAAGGCTGGGAAAAAAAATTAAGAATTCTGCTACTTTGGCTTGAAATATGAGTGTTGATAGTTTAATGGGATACTTTTATTCAGTCTTTCTGGTTTTGCAGGTTATAGTGAAGGTAGTATGTAGATTTGGCCCCTGTCTTCAACTTGACAGGGCTGAAATCAGTATGTTTCCACAAGTAAATACACTACCCTATTGCAAATGCTATAAAGATTTCTAGTTGTTGGGGATACAGCTGAAGAATTTCATTTCATGGCTCTCATGTGGACTTGCAGATGCGATCCATAGTGCTGCATTATGTATGACACCTTTAATACAAGAATAGAAACATCCCTAGAAGATAGAGTATTCAGACTTCTGGTCACAAACCACACGGTACCACAGACATTTATTTACTTGCAAATTCTAGACTCTAAATTGTTGAAACTTAGCAAAAAATCCGCTTAATTAATATCAAATGCAAAATGATTTTGTTATGAAATACCTCCAGATAATGAAGAACTTGAAAAAATTCAGATATTTAATTTGCTCTAGCAAAAGAAAGCAAAAAACAGTCATGGTGATCGGCTGAAAGTTAGTTCAGGTTGGTTAATCTTGTTCTCATGTTGTTCAGAATCCCCGGAGCACCTGTCATATTAACCAAGGAACTTTTGTGGTTTTTTTTAATGTTTAAAAATACAAAACGTATTGTTCCAAACTCAGTTGCCACTAATATAGGCTAGAAGGTAATGATGTGAATTGTTCTGTGCTTAGAAATACATTTATTTTCCCAACACCTTGATCACACTGAACGAACACACACACACTCACTCATTCACTCTTTACCAATAGAATCCAGTCTTCAAGAAACTTCCTCATCTTGCTCTTAAGTTATTAGCTCTGTCCATCCTGCTGTTTGGAAAGAAGGAGAAGAAAGGCCCAAAATAGAGTTTACAATGATTTATGGGACCATACTCCAGCCCCTCTCTCAGGCATTAGGAAGCACAGTAAAGAAAAGCCAACTTCATTTCTTGATGGAGCAGACGCCCTGACTTTAACCCTTCCCATCAACTCTCAAAATTATTTTGTTTGCTATGTCCACATGGGACTCATGTTATATTTTTATTGTTGTAGACAAAGCCTGAAAAGGGTTCCCCTTGAGTAGCCCTTAATTTCTTGCATTAATTTTAACGGAGTTGATTTGTAGTTAATTGTGTAAGGATAGGTAGTGTAATCTCCTGTGGCTGCTTCTTTTATTTGAGAGTACAGGAATTTTGTATGACAGCACAATCAGTGTAGAATGTACATATGTGCAGTGCTTACATGCGTCTGTTCTGGATTTTTTAAGTTTCATAGGTTACAGTGTGGCAGACCAAACTTAATTCCAAGTTCTCTGTTTATAATATTGTCCCAATTATCAAAGCTGGGATATATTATCACTGCCAGTTACTCTTGCTGTCAATTTGTTTTGGCTCAACTATGGTTCTGTTTGTACTTTATTGTAATGTAGTGAATATATTAGATTGGGTTGTTAGTTTAACAAGCTCTCTGGAGAACAGTTTCATGATGATGCATGTTGAGATATGCTAGGTAGCCTTAGCATATTTGCCAAACCTACAGAAATTCATTCATTAAGAGTTTTAGAAAGAATAAACTCTCAACCTACAGATGAGGTGAAAATTGCATTTGTAAACATGGGAGTGTTATTTAATTCATGAGTCCCAGGCAGATTTCTTTGGGGGTTTTGATTTGACCAGTTTTCTCCTTTTTCTTATAATTTTACTGGATGAATTATTTTATGTTCTTTTAAATAAGTATGCTGGTGGTTAAGCCATTATTGCTCTGTGCAGTGCTCTGTGAGTGCTCTGTGCAGCTCATGATGTGGGAACTCTGATCTTGGCCAGATTCTGAGCTGGGAGTTAAAGAAAATGTTATCAGAGACTGGAACTAACTAGGTTGTTAATATTCACGTTGTGCTCAGCTGGTTTGAAAATGTACACTAATCCTGGATACAAAATCAATATTCAGAAATCAGTTAGTTGCATTTGCATATACCAATAATAAACTATCAGAAGGAGAAATTAAGAAAACAGTCCTGTTTACAATTGCTTCAAAAACTATAAAATACTTAGGAATAAATTTAACCAAAGAACTAAAAGACCTGTACTCAGAAAATTATAAGACACTGAAGAGAGAAATTAAAGAAGATACAAATGAATGGAAACACATACCATGTTCATGGATAGGAAGAATTAATATAGTTAAAATGTCCATACTGCCTAAAGCAGTATATAGATTCAGCAAAATTCCTATCAAACTACCAATGATATTTTTCACAGAAATAGAACATGTAATCCTAAAATTTATATGGAACCATAAAAGATCCTAAATAGTCGTGGCAGTCTTGAGAAATAAGAACAAAGTGGGAGGTATCACAATACCTGACATCAAATCATACTACAAGGCCATAATAATCAAAACAACATGGTACTGGCATAAAAACAGACACATAGATCAATGGAACAGAATAGAGAGCCCAGAAATAAATCCATTCCTGTATGGTCACTTAATCTACGACAGTAGAAGTAAGAATTTACATTGGGGTAAAGACAGTCTATTCAATAAATGGTGCTGGGAAACCTGGACAGACACATGTGAAAAAATGAAGCTGGACCACCTCCTTACACCATATACAAGAATAAATTCAAAATGGATTAAAGACTTAAATGTAAGATCTGGAACCATACAACTCCTAGGAGAAAATATAGGAAGTAAATTTGCAGACATTACCCTTAGTAATGTTTTTACTGATATATCCCCTCGGGCAAGGGAAGAGAAAAAATAAACATGGAATTATATCAAACTAAAAAGTTTTTGCACAGCAAAGGAAACCATCAATAAAACAAAAAGGCATCCTACTGAATGGGAGAAGATATTTGTCAATAATATATCCGATAAGGGGTTACTATCCAAAATTTATAAAAAACTCATTCAACTCAACACCAAAAAAACAGCCCAATTTAAAAATGGGCAGAGGACATGAGACATTTTTATAAAGAGGACATACCGATGGCCAGCAGACATGAAAAAATGCTCAACCTCACTAATCATTAGAAAAATGCAAATAAAAACCACAATGAGATACCACCTCACTCCAGTCAGAATGGCTATCAGTAAATCAACAAACAAAAAGTGCTGGCGAGGATGTGGAGAAAAGGGAACCCTGGTGCACTGTTGGTGGGATTGCAGATTGGTGCAGCCAGTATGGAAATCACAGAAGTATTTCAAAAAACGGGAAATGGAACTTACCTTATGACCCAGCAATTGCACTCTTAGGTATCTATCCAGAGAAATCCAAAATGTTAATTCAAAAAAATATATGCACCTCTATGTTTATTGCAGCGCTATTCACAATAGCCAACATATGGAAACAACTGAAATGCCCTCGGTAGATGACTGGATTAAGAAACTGTGGTACATTTATACAGTGGAGTATTACTCGACCATAAATAAGAATGAAATCTTACCATTTGCAACGATATGGATGGACCTAGACAACATTATGCTAAGTGAGATAAGTCAGACGAGAAAGACAAATACCATATGATCTCACTTATATGTGGAATCTAAAGAACAGAATAAATGAGCAAACTAATCAGACACAGTATCAGAGTTACAGAGAAAAAACTGATGGTTACTAGACGGGAGAGGGGTGGGGATGAGGGAGAAAGTGAGGGGATTAGATAGCACAAACTGGTAATCACAGATTGCCACAGGGATACAAAAGATAGTTTGGGGAATATAATCAATAATGTAAAGATTTTGTAGGGTGTCAGATGGGCACTTGTCTTATTAGGGAGACCACTTATGGACAGTGTCGGTGCCTGACCACTGCACGGTACACTTGAAGCTGAAGCTGAATAATACTGAATGTCAACTATAATTTAATGTATATATAGTCACGGGATATGGAGTGCAGCATAGGGAGTAGAGTCAGTGGAATTGTAACAGCATATACGATGTCAGAGGGGTAGTAGATTGCAGGGGGCAGTTATCACTTTGTGAGAGGTGTGAATGTCAAACTATCACATTGTTTTGTACACCTAAAACTAATTTTTTAAAAAATGTACTCTAATCTTTTCCTATGCCCACCCCAAATTATTGCATCAAATATTTCAGAGTCACAATCTGGGAATCTGTATTTTTAAGTCCCTTGAACTTTCTGGATTCTGGAAATGTTCTAATACATTTTTAATCTGATGGTCATTACATGAGTGTATATATATGTAAACTCTTCAGGGTATACATTTAAGATTTGTACACTTCATTCTAGTATTACATTCTCTGTGTTATACCTCAATAGGAAGGATTTTATTAAATGTCCAGTCAGGCAGCTTGCAGTGGTCTTCATGAACTTTCCATGTAGTCATAACCCAAGAGTAGATGACAAAGTGGGGCTTAACCATTGGGAGCATAAAATCTGCTAAAAGGGAAGGAAAGCGATGACATATAATAGAAAGTTGTGTACTTTATGGTCTTTTTGTGCAGATGACCTCATCAACCCTGTGGCTTACGGGCAGTTTCGCTGTCCTCATTTTGTTAAAGTGAGAAGTTCCAGGACTTAAACTGAGTCTGCTAGAAAGGCCTATTTTTCCCCAGAAATAAGAATGCTATTTTCTCAGGAATAAGAATACAGACAAACAAAAAACAAACTTCCCACGGAAGCAGAAATTACAGCATTTGGTGGAGCTATGGAAGGCGGTGCCCAGAGAGTTCTCGAGGATGCTGGGTCTGTCTTAGGTTTTCCTGCAGCTCATTGTCTCTCCGTGTTGCTTATTTTCATGTCACAGTTGCCCTTTTGGACCTCCGGAATTTTAGTATGGTAAACTTCCTCTGGGAAATGTGACATTTGTAGAAAAATGCCCTGCTCTTTTGGTCTGACTTTCAATTCTTGCCTCATTTGCAAATTCTTGAGAAGTGTTTCCAGGTGATGTTGGCCAATGATGAATATCCTTCTTCCTGATTACATTTAATGTTTATTACTTGTTTCATATTCTTTGACACTTGATAATTTTTGACCCAGCTGTTTGTTGCTGTCATGTATTTTTTATTTGTATACACAAATTTTGTTGTCCTGACATGGTTATAAATTCCCTGAGCATGAGACTAACCTGTGGTGACACAGAGTACGTATTTGCTAAGTGCTCTGTGACGTTAACAATACACTTGCTTGGTTTTTTCTCCTATTTCCCTTCTGTGTCTTCTGAAACCAACTAAGGTTTGCTGCTGTTACAGCCTTGATGAAGGAAAATGTGGACTAACAATGAACGTCTTAGGTGGGCTCCCCAGGTCTCTACACCCTTGGATTTCAGTGGCATCAACTCTAGGAACAGGTCTCGGAGCTCCTTCATCTTTCCTTCCTTTTCCACGAGTAACTTCAGTGATACGAAGTCTTGTCATAGGTGACATACAACTATTCCAATTAGCCATATTTCCCTTTGCTAGTCAGAGTCATCTGGGGAGCCTTTTCACAATATATGTATCACTTTTGCCTTTGTATTCCTTTATGGTCACCACACTGCCCCTCCCAGGGCATATCTGGTAACTTCCTGTGTCAGAAGATAGGGAGGGCACGGTTGGTGGAGAGTGTTGATATCAATATCAGCTTAAGAATGTGTTGGTAGTCCTGATTCTGTGGAATGGAATTACTGCTTTTCAATGACTGACGATATCGCTTGGATACTCTTGAGTTACATGGATCCATCAGATCTCTGGGCCCGCAAAGTTTCCATGAAGACCCTCTTCTTACCATATTCTTATAACTAAACTAGATATTCTACCTCGGTCAGCAACGCTCTCTTTATATATTAAAATGGTCTTTATTTCCTCTGACATGCAGTTTGTTGTTCCTTAGGCAGCCCTCCCCTGCCCCCCTCCCCTGCCCCTTAAATAAGGCTAGTCTTGCAATAAATTCAAACGTAGGGTGACCACTGACATCAGCTTAACAGGGAGTAACTCCTCCTTACTGCTCAGTTCAAAAACTCATCTCCCCAAACTTGTGGGTAATTTCTTGTCACCTGGATCGGAATTCTAGTTAAAGTTTTATCCTTTAACTGCTTAACATTATGTGAGACTCGATTGTTTTTTGTGAAAAACATGTTATCATGGAGAAAAAGTATGGATCCGTAGACTAAATTGCTGAGCTAAAATTAGGTCCTGAGAATTAACCTACCACTCCTCCACTTTCTCCATCCTTCCTCCTGCGGCTCCTCATGCATATTTGCAGGTTGATCTCTGCCCTTTTAGGTTTCTCTTTATCCAAGGGAGCAGCTGTGGGCATGTAGAGGTATGTCCTGACTGATATGCCTGCCTTTCTGTTTCTAGGTGGGCCATGCACAGACACAGCTCATGTCTCGTTAATCACACCAACCAAAAGATCCTGTGGTACAGGTACGTGCCTCGTTCTAATCTGGGTTCATTCTTACCTGCATTCTTCACAGAAATTAGTGTAGCTACTGGTTTTAATGCGTTGTCCTTGCCGGGTACTCTCATTTCTTCCATCAATTTGGAAGTGATGTATTATGTGCTTAATATTGGGAGTGGCGAGCAAGCAGAGGTCAGAGTGGTGCTGCTGGAGGTCAGGAGACGGGATTAATGCTGGCAGCTGGAACCAGGAAGCTGGACGTCAGAATCCACCTGCTTCCGAATGTCTGAGGAATAATGAAACATCCGGAAAATGCATCTCAGTGCCCAGTTTCTAACACATGGCTAATTTGTCTCAGTCTTGGACTTCCAAAAAAAACCATTATTTAAATAATGGGGACTGGAGGTGAAAGAAGTCGTAGTCCAGATAATCTGTGTTTTAACTTAGAGTATACTAATAGTTTGGGAAACTATTTTCTCTCATTCGTCTTAAAGCCATGGAGTGTGCTGAAATCCTTCCTTTCAGATGCATAAAGTCCCCCCCAAAATCTTTGTGCGTCTGTGACATTTTTATTAAATATGAAGTCACGAATCTTGTAGCTCTCTAAAGAGCAGTCGTAATGCCCATTGCTACCTTAGCCTATAGCTTAATTTATTGTAAACAGTATTTGCCTTTTATAATAATGCTGTCTGCTATTTAAATATCTCAAGGATTCTATTTTGGAGAGTCAAAATAACTATATTGTTTTTCTAAAGGTCACAGTCAAAGTATTTTTCATAACTTAAAAAGTCCTTTTAACTCTCCAACAAAAATAGCATAAACTGTTTTTGTGTACAAATTTGCACTGAAACTTCCGCCCCTTTGAAATGCTCATAGTTTTGATGTTAAGCCTCAAGCAGGCCTGTCCTTGCACAGTTTCGGAGTAATATCCTGGCACAGAAATCGGAGGAACTTCATTTTACTCTTCTGCTCTGAGAGACCAGTTCTGAGGTGGGGCTGTGTGAGGTAGTCCTGGCGTGCTCTCCTCCCTCCTGTCCCCAGTCCCCGAGCTCCCCTGGGTAGTTCCTGATGGAGAGAGAAGTGTGCCCCGGAGTGAGACAGACGGTCCTGATGAGCGGCTGTGAAGTCAGAGAGCCGGCTTCTTACCCACGGCAGCGGAAGCTTGAAAACATCCAGAGCCCTTTGATTTCAGGTCCAGCACTTCTTATGCACAGTGTACTTCAGTCTTTCTTCTTTCCTTCCAGTCTTGGCCCTCAGGGCAGGGTTTACGGTTAGCACCACCAACATGATCAGGTAGCCGTCAAGGAGTGAGCCTCGAGCACCTCCGGTCATCCTGAGAGATTTAGGGGAGAGACCCGTGTGCTCAGCTGAGACACTGAAACTAGTAGGACTCCTCCCTGAATATCAGGTACTCGTGTCCTTCATCTCTGGGCAGACCTGTCTCCTCCTCTCTGCTCCCGTACCGTTTGTATATCCAAAAATAACAATAGCCTGTATTGCACGTCAGCACTATTACCGGGCACCATTCAGTATGCTTTAATACGTACCCATTTAATCTTCAGAACAATTCTGCGACATAGTTATTCCTCTTTTACAGATGACAAAAGTGGGTGCTCAGAAAATCAAGTACATTTCCTGGGGTGATATTGCTAGTGAGCAATAGAGCCAGAACTTGAACACAGATCTTTCAGATGCTAACGCCTGTGTTGTTTTGTACTACGTCACGTTACTGCTTGTCACATTTGACCGTAATCCTACTCCTAGCCAGACTGTGGGACAGCATATCATTGAATGAAATATGGAGACAGAGAAACACAGATTTGGAAATACAGCATGTAGTGAAATAGTGTTAAAAATGTGAGTTTTAAAAGCAGATCTGGTTTCAGATCCTAGCCTAGCCACTTACAAAATGTGGTTTTAAGTAAATAAATTAACATCTCAAAATTAGTTTTTCATCTGTAAAATGGGATGGTAAATCTATCGCATAGGTTTTATGTGAGAAATAATACACATAAAGCATAATAGATAATAATGGTAGCTGCTATTATAATCTTAACATTAAAAATTATGTGTATACAGTGGCCAACCATTAAATGGTATTAATAGCACAACAGTAGGTATTTTAGGTGGAAAAAAGAGTAGATTAGAAGTACCAGAATGCATTGCCATACCTAGTTTCAGTAACTGACTTTATGTTGGTCACATTCTCTGTTGCGTGTGAGTAGGAACGGAGGGTAATATTTTTAGGTCCCCATAAAGTGAAATGATAAGTGAGGCATTGAGCCTCTCAGTCATAACATTTCCAGGCCTTCTTTTGGATGACTACATACCTCTTAACTAGAAAAAAATTGCGAATTTCTGGCTTGGAAAGAAATTAATGCAGTGTCCAGGTCATCTTCTAAAAAGCCTGAAGGAAAGTTGAGATTTCTCAGTGTGGACGTTAAAGGCCGTCCAATTCAGCCTGCTGCCCTTTTCCAGCAGCCTCTCTGCCCCTCGGCTCCTTGAGCTAGTGTGCTGCCTCGGCCTTAAACGTGGTCCTGTTGTGGAGGACAGCGTCCTCATTTTCAGAGGTAACGGAAATGATTTGCTTTGAGAACCAACTGGCTGTCTTTGTCTCCATCTTTCCGTCTGTCCTGGAATCAGCAGTTTGCCCATGGTGGGGATTCTGAGCATTTGTCTTACGCACCATCAGCAATTATAGTTTTACGTTGCTGGAGTGGTCTTGTATTCTTTATGTCTAGGTTCTTCGAGAGTGGGACTCATGCTTAACACATGCTCCGTGGTGCTTTTACCACATGGGGCTCCGGAACAGCTGCTCTTCCACAGATCTCCCAGAACACAGGGCTTAGGACTGACGGTCCGTGAATAATTACCTTTGGGTACTGTCATTTCTTAGGAGCCTTAGAGGGGCACCCTCTGAATTAGATCTTACCGCCCCCTCCCAGAGTCTGTCCATACAAGTTTGCACCTAAGGCAGCCTCCAGCTTAATAATGATGTATGTTAGAAAAAGGACACCTAGACTAGAATCCAGGGGATAAGTCAGCAGGGTCTGAAGAAGGGCATGTAACATACAGTCTGTGAGGTAGGTATGGGAAGAAAACAGTGAAAGTTCTTTATTTCAGCCTTTTAAAATGTCTGTTTTGCAGTTTCACTTCATAATTATATGTTAGTCCACACATATAGTTTAAAATGAGCTAATACACATACAAGTATATACATATTAAAAGTACATAGCCAAATGTCTTAGGCGTGTACACTCAAAAAAAGTTAGTGACCTCTTCAGTAAGCAGGTCATTTTCTTTTTAGTACTTTGAAAATTATAGCTAAAGATTAGCATTAGATCCATAATTACGTGGTTTAATAAGTCAGGGCCTGAATGTAAGCCTGCGTGGTTGATTAATGTCTATGTGCGTGTTTGAAGGGACTCCTGTTCATCAGAGGGTATTGTAATTTAGAGAGGTGGGCAGCAGTGTGGTGTAGTTAGTCTACAACCATCAAAATGGGAGAGGGAACTCTTTAAGAATTGCTTTGTGGTAACTGGGAGTCTACGAAGTCTGGGGAACGGGTTGCAAAAAGTAGCGGTAGTGGCAAATGCAAGGTCAGCGTGTACTTGGGAACTAGGTAGAAAGGCTTTTCTTTAGACACTGGCTTTTGGCCACATGGAACTATTAACCATTAAACTCTGTAATCTTTAGATGGGAAAACAAACAGCAGCACCGTGATCACTTTGGTATTTAAGCAGAGAAAAATTAAGTGAAGGTGTGTGGCACGGCTTTGTTGAGTTCTGGGAGATCTACTCAGCAAAGAGCTGAAAAGTGCTTTGGTTAGAATGTGCGAGTTACAGCACATCACACCTTCAGATTACTAGAGAGAGTTTACATTTCTTCCAAGAGTTTTGAGTGTTTTGCACACGTTCCCTTGTTAATTCTCACAACATTCCTGCCAAGAATGAATATACTGTGAAGGAAAAGAGTTCACTTTCCGTGGCAACAGAACCACCAGAAGATGCCCTTTTGTCCTTCATCTTTTCTAACTATGAAGGTATACCTTAAGCCATATGTTGTAATCTGAGCTATGATCATCTTTTTCAACAACTTCATTTGGAAGGTGTTTGGATATTCAGGTGAATATCTTCATGAGGTCTTATTTTTATGCTTAAGGTGCTTTGTGGGAAAGGAGGGTGGTTTGTTGCCTTTCCTTAGGATTTCTTATTTAAAGACATGTAACCTTTTTTCAGAAGACTTACTTGCAGAGAGTTACAGGAAAAGAAATGTTATTTCGTATTTCATTTATTAGAGCTCACTAATTGATGAACTTTAAAATTGCAGCTGTAATGGACAGGTCGAACCACATCTTGTCTTAAATTTCCTTGGAGAAGTAGTCTCTCTCCAGCAGGGTCCTTGAGCAGTGACTACTAACCCAGGACCCTGCTCCTTCCAAGTGCAGCGTTCCCCAACTCTTAACTCCCGGCCTGGGTTGACTATATGACGGGATAGACTTTTTAGCATATGCAGAAAAGGAAATTGCTCCTTCCCTATTTTACCACTCTTAACATGGCTTGATTTTGTTTTTTCACTTTATTTCTGAAGTTAAAATAAGAAAAACGTCATAAGCAAGTTTACAGACTAGATGGTACTGTCAGCAGACTTGCCCCACTCTGTGTTCACTGCTACTCTTCTTCCAGCAAGTATGCTGACTAAATGGTATTCTCTCTGCTAGACTTGGAAAATGGTGGTTTTAAAATGCTCTGTGTATGTTACAAATGTGTTAATGCTCTGTGTATGTTAAAAATGTGTACAGTTATTACAAGAACAAGTAAAAGAATCACTCATGGAGCCTACGGGAGCTGTGCAACTATCTGAGATGAAAGCATGTGGGTCTAAACCTGTCCCATTAAACACCAAGGAAGTCTTTCCAGAAAGTCTCATCTTTCCACTCTATAAGGAGCACATTAATTCAGCTTAACTACATGTCCTTTGCCTGCATCTTTTCTTTTACTTCCTTTTTTTTTTTTTCTTTCCTGTAGGAAAGCACATGTTTATCCTTGTAGGTCACCTATTTTCTTTTTAGCGTCATGAACGGTGCCATGAACTAGATAGCCTTGTATTGTTTATTGTTTCCCTTTTTTCCCCAAAACCTTTTCTTGACTCGTTTCTCTTAGGCAACCTGCTTATGGTATTATTGTCTGTTTTTACAAAGACGAGAAGGAACCCCCCTTTCACCTGGGAGTTAAGAGAAGATTGATGTGCTAAACACTTTCCACATCAGTGTTCAGAAGCCACTTAAAGGGGAATGTTTCATTGTTGTTATGTTACCAAGAGGTTTATAGAAGACCTTTCATATTGATTCAGAAGCTAAAGGGTGGTTAAGTGTTAAATCAGAAGCCGCCCTGTAAATCTTAGAAATATCTACAGTTGTGTGTTTTATTTCCTGGTAGAGTCAGTATTCATGGAAACATTTCAACCAGTGCGTTTAATCCTAGACAGTTGAGTCAGTGACTACAAACTATGTTGGTCAGTATTGCACATTGTAAGTGCCTCTTCTAGAAAGGACGCTGTATAGCTTTAAAGGAAGGTGGCTTTGGGTATGATTCCGCTGTGTAATTTAGTTCTCTCTGTCATTCTTCCTTTTTGGTCCTTAAGGTATAGCTTTTCCCTCAGGTCTGCAGTATCAGCATTTGAGACAGAAAATTAGAAATTTGACCTACTTATGTAATATGCAAGTTCCCATCAGGAGAATATTAGGGAAGATATAAACCCTTCATTTTTTTATTAGCATTTAATGTAACCATTGAAGAAAGATCAAAACAATAAATCTGTCATGGCAAAGCAAATGTGTTAAAAAACTGTTTTACCTCATGCGCTCATCGTCTTGGGTCTTGAAGGAATTCATTTGACTCCTGGGGCGGGGGACAAAATGAATACCAAATATTTGGCCAGATTGCAAAAATTCCCTAATCTAAAAGGTGCCACCTTATGTTTTATCATTGAAGAAAACACAGGTTATCATGGTGTGCCATAATATTTGTTTACTGACAGTACGTGGTTTTGGGCCATTGAGTGAATAACTAGGGAAGGGAAATAATCTGCCACATGCTTTTTCTTGTGAGGCATTTTTTCCTTGTAAAAACTTTAATCTGCCTGAGTTGTTGCTTATATTAAAGAATAAAATGAGGTAGCAAGGCACTATATAATTAGATGATTTGACCTCAGTATGTAAATAATTACAGGTGAGTTTAAAAGCAGTTCATTCAACGTATAAATTTCAAAAAAGGTTAGAGAGAGCTTAACTGTTTTTCATTTGTACCCCTGAGTGAGAATTAGGGCCTAGTGTCACCGTTTGTTGTGTGTATATGACAGGCTAGCTAGACATGTCGTGTCTGAGCTTACTGAACTTGAAGTTATAGGCTTGTTTCACAGGCCTTGTTTGGGTTTTACTCAGGAGAAGCTGTGGCGTCCCCTGATGCCAGTCTTGTCAGGAGGAGTTTTGCACTTGAGGGATAAAAAGGCACTCCAGTATAAAGAGGGAAAGGCAGTGTGATGAGGCTTTTTGCTGTTTTTTGGGTGTGTGTGTGTGTGTGTGTGTGTAAGAAGCTTCGGCTGTGGTGTTGAGCTGCCTGTGGTCCACATGTTTTCTGCTAATTCAGTTTGCTTGACTCCTTGAATGCAGCTGCAACTGGTTTTTTGGGGTTTTTTTGGCTTTATGGCCATTTATTTTCTCATAGCTTGCACTCTTACCAAGAAGAAAAGCCCTGAACTTCCATTAATTAGCTGTTCTATTGCTCCACTGGGGCAAAATGCCTGAGCCAACATTATTTTAAAAGGATGTCAAGAGAATTTAATACCCCTCTCCTCCTTTGAAACTTTTGGATTTTGGGGGTGGGGCTGGGGGTGCCTTTTCAGGTACTGCTCCATAGCACGTTAGCACCTGTTAGAGGGCAGCGTGTTAGAAATGCAGCTTTCCCGAAGCAGTCTTACGAGGAGGAGCAAGATAAAACAGCCCCAGATCTGCAGTATAAATCATCAGAGCCTCACAATGATACTGCCCGTTAAGGAGACTTTTTTTTTTGTCCTACTCAGTTCCTGGCTGTACTAATAGAACAGCGCATCAAGGAAGGCTGTAAATAAAAGTTATTACCTAATAGGTGGGTGCCGAAGTGGAACGGACAGAGCTGAGGCTTGGAGGCCTTATTACTGCTCATCAGCAATTATAAACAGGATAAAGTGTCTGGGACTTGCGCTGATGCAGCGAGGGCTGATAGAGGCTGGGCACGACACGAGGCCAGGATAGGATGATGTATGCTGATGGGTTTTTACTGCTTCGTCGTGCTGCTTACTTCCAAGACAAGTTGTGTTATCCCTTTCCCTGCTTGCTCATCTATCTGAAGAGACAGTCCCATTGCCTCTCCTGCCAGCAGGTGGGCTGGCATTTATTCCTCAAACCTGTGTCTGCTTCTAAGGCAACCCCCTCGTGAAGAGTCCTCGGAAATATTTCATAATCATGGCCGATTAAAGCTATAATCTTATTGTATTGCCTGCTGTCGTGGTTATAGATCATATCTTCAGAAGTGGTTGCTTACATGGAGTATTGTACCAGCTGAGGCACTGTGGTCAGTCAGCCAGTCCAGTACTTTATTCAAAGGCCACTGTTACAGTGGATTCTGTAGCAACATGCAAAAGAAGTGGTAAACAGCATCTTGCCCCGGGGAGCTTATACCGTAAGGAGACAGAATAAGTACAGAAACATAAATACGATAACTTCAGCTTTAGAGAACAAGAAATGTGACTAGTGCTTGTTTCTAAAAGTGAGGATGACGACGATAAATTACGCTAATCGCTATGAGCAAATATAATACTAATGTGGTCTTTCTCTTTTAAAGAATTATTTTCTTGGTGAAATGCCTAGAATTGAGTTCCTTAGAGTCAGTAGGAGTGCTAAAAGGATACTGGAATGTGGAGGTAAAGTCTAGAAGTAGGACTGTTTTCTAGTGAACGGAAAAGGGCAAATATGACTTGGCAATGCTTTTGAGTAGCAGGTAAGCACCTAATACTTGGGAAAATTGAGGTACGGCCTGGGCAGCTTTGATCACACAGCCTTGCTAAATCACAGTAATTAGACCTTAGAGACAGGAGAGCTCTGTACTCTGCAGCAGAGCCACAGAGGAATGCTTTGAAAAGGGTTTTGCCAGCCTGATCCAGGAGTTGATGAGCGTTCTGGTAGTGCGGTTGTTTGTCACTTGTGCCTTTAAATGAATAACACTTCTTTATGCAGTGCCTTCAAAACTAGCTTATCAGTACCAGACAAGCAAAAGCTAGAGGAGTTCATCACCACCAAATCAGTATTACAAGAAATGTTCAAGGGACTTCTTTAAGAAGAAGGAAAAAAAGATCAAAAATATGAACAATAAAATGGCAATAACTACATACGTATCAATAATTATTTCAAATGTGAATGGATTAGATGCTCCAATCAAAAGGCTTAGAGTGGTAGACCGGACAAGAAAATAAGACCCATACATATGCTGTTTAAGAGACCCACTTCAGATCGAAAGACACACATAGACTGAAAGTAAAAGGATGGAAAAATATACTTCATGAAAATGGAAATAAAAAAAAAGCTTCAATAGCAATACTTATATCAAAATAAACTTTAAAACGAAGGCTATAACAGACAAAGAAGGGCTTTTCCTAATGATAAAGGGGTCGGTCCAACAAGAGGATATAACCTCTATACACATTTACAAACCCAATGTAGGAATACATAAATATATAAAGCAAATATTGACAGCATTTACAGTAGCCAAGATATTGAAACAACCTAAGTGTCCATCAATAGATGAATGGATAAATAAGATGTAGTACATATGTACAATGGAATATTACTTGACCATAAAAAAGAATGAAATCTTACCATTTGCGACAATATGGATGGACCCAGAGGGTAGTATGCTAAGTGAAATAAGTCAGAGAAAGACAGATATCATACTTTCCATGTGGAATCTAAAGAACAAAATAAACGAACAATCAAAACAGAAACAAACTCAGGTACAGAGAATAAACTGATGGTTGCAAGATGGCAGGGGGGTGTGGGCTGGGTGAAAACAGTGAAGGGATTAAGAAATACAAATTGGCAGTTACGAAATAGTCATAGGGATGTAAAGTACAGCTTAGGGAATATAGGCAAAATATTGTAATAAGATGATGTCAGGTGGGTACTAGACTTATTGGGGGGATCACTTTGTAAGTCATATAAATGTCTTAACCACTATGCTATACACCTGAAACTAATATAATATTGAATGTCAACTGTAATTGAAAAATAAAAAATACATCATTTTATTAACATCTTAGTTTTTAGTACCCTTTTTTTATTCCTAGCATTGCTTGTGATTTCTCTCTTTATTTCTGGTCAATATTACCTAAAGTTTGTCAATTTTATGCTTTTCCAAAGAACCAATTTTTTACTTCGTTGAGCCTTAATATTGTATATTTGTTTTCTATGTTACTAGCTTCTGATATTGTAAATATTATTTCTTTCCTCCTATTTATTTTGGACATTTTACGTTTTTCTCTCACTTCTGAAGTTGAATGCTTGACTCAGTTTTTAGACTTTCTTCTTTTATAAAATGAACATTTAAGACTATAAATTGCTAGAGCTGCTACTCACAAGATTTTAACATGAAATGCTTTCATTATTGCACAGTTCAAAATACATTGTACTTTTCGTCATGAATTTTTCTGTGGCTCATGCGTTATTTAGAAGTATGCTGCCCAATTTCAAAACAAATGAAACTATCTTGATTTATTCAGAGGGAAATATTTATTCTATGTTAAATTGAAGTCAGAAAACTGTTCTTTATGATACCAATCACTTGAAATTTTTTGAGATCCGATTTATCCCTTTGTATGAGATCAATATATGTAAATGTCCCGTATATGCTTAAGAAGAATATGTATTCTGCAATGTTCTATATATATTCATTAAAATAAGCGTGGTAATTGTGTTTTTTCAAAAAAAAAACCAACACCAACTTAGGAGACTTCCTGCTGTTTGAGAAATTGTTTTTCTGTGGAGTGCTTTGATGCCTTTAGTTTTGCATAGGTGTACCTCATTTTAAAGAAGCCTAATATATGATAATCTCAATATTACAAACCAGATAAACTAAGAATCAGTGTTATAGGAGAATCTTTCAATGTACAAAATGTCATGCCACTGAGTTAAGATGGATAGATGTTTTTCCTTTTGCACATAAAGTAATATTTGACTTACCAAATAAGCAATTCCTGCTTACCCATTTATTCATTGAGTGTTCTGTGGGTAGTGGCCAGTGGAATGGACGAAGAGAGGTGAATGTGATAAAAATGTTTTAAAATAATAATAATAACAGGATTTAATGGCTCGTTAAGAGTTAACTGAAGAAAGACTATAAAGTTATAAACGTGGGGAACTGAGAAAAGAGAGCTGAGATTCATGGCAGGGAAAGAGTGGGAAGAAAAACTGGTTGAAACTATTTTCAGTTTCTGATAAGTTAAATTTTACGTTATTGTAGATAGTCCTGTAGAAAATTACAAATATAGGTTTACTTTGGAAATTATTGGTCTGGAATCAGTGATTAAAGGTGTGCTAATGGGTATGGGAATGAATGAATGCAGAAGAACAACAGGCTAGGGACTGGATTTAGGGGGCTGGGAAAGAGAAAAAGAAGCCCGTGAGTTACAGAAGCCAAAGAATGCGAAAGCTTCTTACAGGATCATGCAAGGTGGAAGAGAAGAGAGGCCAGGAAATACGGGGACTCAGAAAAGCTGTCGCCTGTGGCCAGCAGATCATTGGAAAACCTGACAGAAGCGAGTGTGATGCGATGGGATTAAAAGCCTGATGGGGGCCATTAAAGAGGCACAATGAGGAACTCAAGACGGCAAATAGAAGTCATTCAGTTAAAGAGCTAGTTGAGCCCTTGAAACTGATACATGGTGGTTGGAGGGAGAAGAAGGGTCAGCATGTCTTAGCATGGAGGAAGATACTCTGCCTTTGTTACGATACCAGGAAAGGTACCTGGGAAGAAAACGAGACCAAAAATATTAGAGGAGAAATAGAGATACCAAACCAAGATTCTTCAGAGACAGAAACCCAGAAGTATTAGTTCCTTCCAAGAGTATCAGGAAAGAGCTACAGATACAGATAAGTACGTTTCCTCTTTCAGCATATAGACAGTTAGCTGAGACAAGATGAACTAGGGAGTTCTTCCTAGAAGGTCATCATTTTCGGAATAAATAGGAAATGCCCTGTAAGGAGCAGCAGAGAACTGAAGTTCTAAGGATAGAATTGTTGTGGGTTGAGGAGGGAAAATAGGATTTCCAAGTGGTAGCTAATCCAAACTGTGATTAAATCGTTTAAATTCACAGTGGGCCAAAGTGAGACTATCTCTGGCTACTACATTTAGCCCAAAAGAAAGAAGCAGAGAACAAGTGTACTTATTCCTTTCTTTTCTAATTATATGTTTTCTTTTTTTCAAAAGGAACACACGCTAGCAAATCCTAACAGAATAGTTTGTAAGAGAAAGTGAGAATCTAGAGACAGTCCCAGTCCACAAAACTGACCAGCATTTCTCTCTTGGCAGTTTCTGATTTTAGTACTTTCATCTTGTAGGTTACCTTTATAACTGCTAAACAAAAATGCTAATATCCCTCCTTTTTAGATGTCAGTTGGTTTCAAAAAGAAGGTTTAGCTCACATTATTCCTCATCCCAGTGTTTGGTATTTATATTGTTTGTTTTCATTCTTTCTTGAACCAACTCTCAGCACCATCTCTTAATGAGGATATTCCTTATCATACCTCCTGTCAGCTACACTTGCACTTTTTTTTATTGTCATAGTTGTTAACTATTCACAAGCGGGCCTGTAACCACAAGCATATCTTCCATGGTATGTCCAGAGGTTGTTCCCCAAAACTGAAAGCCATTAAATGGTGTTTACATTATTATGACTCTGTAAAAGTTATTCCCTGCCAGGCAGCTAAGTTATATAGTAAGAATAGACTTCTTTTTCTGTGGGTCTAATGTCATAGTACCCAGGCCATTGAAAGAGAATGTTCCTACATCAAAGCCAAATAGGGTTTTTGTGATATGCCATCAGTTGCTGAAAAATCATGCCACATTGTAGTTTGCTTTATATTTGGAGTATAACTTTTTAATACAGCCTTTTTCTTTGGTCTTTATAATTGCCTTTGGTTTTTTTCTTGCAATATTTGGTTTTGTGTCACTATTTCTTTCTTCTTACCTGTATTTATACCTTTTACTCAAGACCTGCCTCCTCGAGCCCACCATCTTTCTGCTCCAATCTGGACTACATGTTCTGGAAGCCTACTGTGTCACCTGAGAATCTCCCTCATCATTCTCTCTTTTATTCCCTTATTTTTCGGAATATGACCTCCAAGTAAGTTCCTAAGAGAACAAGAGTTGGGGTTCTTGGGTATCTAAAAATGTCTTTTTTTGCCCTTTAGCATGATGGAAAATTTGACTAAGTATAGAATTCTTGGCTGAAAATCATTACTCCCTTCTCTTCTAGCACTCCGTGTTATTGCTGAGAAGTCAATGGCACTGATTTTCTTTTTTTTAAAGACTTTTATTAAAATATAACTCACATAAAATATTATATTAGTTTCAGGGGGACACCCTAGTCATTCAACCTTTATATACCTAAAGAAATGATCACCGTGATAAGTCCAGCAACCATCTGACACGGTACCACGCTATCACAATATCACTGACTATATTCCCTATGCTGTACGTTACATCCCCATGACTGACTGGTTTTATACCTGAAAATTTGAACCTCTTATTTCCCTTCACCTTTCCCCCACTTTCAAAAAGTTTTTCAATTACAGTTGACATTCAATATCATTTTATATTAATTTCAGGTGTACAGCATAGTGGTTAGACATTTATATAATTTACAAAGGGATCCCCCCTGACTAGTCTAGTACTCACTATACATTGTTATTACCATATTATGGATGATTTTCATTTTTCTAAGTAATATAGCTGAGATATTTTTTCACCTCTAAAAGTCTTAGGATTGTGTTTTTATCCTTGGTGTTCTAAAATTTGCAGTGAAGTGCGTAGTGGTCATCCTTTTTCCCCCTATTCAAGATGTTGGATACTTGCTAGGCCCCTAAGGTTTGAAGACCGATGTCCTCCTTCAGTTGTAGCCTGTCTTTGACATTCCCCAAACCTCACAGTCTCTTCTCCTTTAGGACTCAGCGTGTAGATGTTGCACGTGCCAGCTTGGTGATTTTTCTCTTAACTCCTTTCTCAGAGTTTCCATCTCCTCTTTTGTTCTGGGTGATTCTTGTTAATAACCTTCAGGCCCTTCTTTTGATTGTATTTCAACAGTCATGCAGTCAGTGGGCGTACTCTTGTTTCCTGAAGGTTTCTTTTTCATAGTATCCTCTTCTTGTTTATGAGTATAATAAAATAATATATAGTAATGTCTTCTGAGTGTATTCATTAGTGGTCAGACTGTGCTCTCCTCTTTGCTGAGTTATCTGTGATTGCCTTGAGGCCAGTTTTCCTGTTTGTTTTAGTCTCACCCATCATGCTTCTCCTCATTTATTTGCCTGGTGCAGTTTGGTTTTGACTTTTGAGAAAGAAGGCCTGGATGAGTGGGAAGGGTTTCTGACATGTCTCTTTCTCGATTGGGAAATTTTAGTGGGGGCTCTGTGTGGGATGGAGCGGGCAGAGGTGTCAACTGGCAGGATTTGTTGTGAGGCAGTTGAGAGCCTGCTGCTGTCACGTCTCTCAGGTGGAGGAGGACGACTTGCCCATGAGGAACCATAGAAACAGCTTTGCCCGGACAGGTCATTGCATTTCTCTGGAGAGGAGCGGTCCAGATAAATGTGTGAATGTGTGCTGCTACCGAGGCGGGAGGTGCAGGCCAGCACAGTGTCTGCTTTCAGTGGGTCCTTCTGCCCCGCCCTGCTTCTCGGTCTGCTTCCTTCACATGCAGTAGCTGCCACCTCCGCAGTCACCCACGTTTCAGCCTCAGCCCACTCACTCCCATCACTGTCAACGTCTAGAAATTTGTTTAAAATCTCTCGCTGATTATGTTAAACATACACACGATTCTACTTATTACGGTGGATTCATTCTTCATGTTATTTTTGTGCTTTTCTTTCAGTTGGGTTTGGGGAGGGGTCAGAGGAAAGTGTGTTTTGTCCTCTTGAACTAAAAGTTATCTGGGGCAAGTCAGGGCTGTGCCTTTGGATTTAATCACTGGTGGGAGATAAAAGGGAAGGGAGGGTAGCCTCAGGAGAGTGTTGTAGTTCTTAGGAAATCTAGAAATGAGAATGGACCCAACTTAAAGTCCCTAGTCCTGAAGGGAGTGAAGCAGAGAGAGGTTGGCGGTTGAGAATGTGGGTTCTAGAGGCAAGTTATGTGGGTGCACATTCCAGTGCCCCCTTTTTACCAACCACATGACGGGAAGAATTGTTGGACCTTTTTGTGAGGCTTGATTTTTTTCTTTTGTAAAATAATAGACCCAACCATAGAGTTGTTGTGAGGGGAATGAAATAATGCTTTTAAAGGACCACCCATGATGCCTGATAAATGTTAATTAGGTGAAAGGTACGTGGTAATTCCAACAGAAGGAGAGTGGAGAGAAACAGAGGGAGTGGAGAGGAAAGTTAGAAGGAACTGGCACAATTCACACAGTCTGGTTGGAAAAAGAAATGGAATCAAACTGGTAATCCAGGACCACAGGAGAGAGCAGACATGGAAGGGAAGTGCAGGTAATGAGGTGGTGGCGGGGGGCAGTGAGCAGCCCTGTGTAAACAGGTGAGGGCCAGGACTAACGAACAGGAAGCCCAGAAAACCTTTACGAAAATTGGGTATCACAACTGGGATCAAACTGCTTTTTTATTCTGTTTTATTTCTAGGCCTTGTTTTAAAAGTAAAATTTGACCATATGTATTGATGGAAAGTAATTCTTACAGAGATTTCACAAGCTTATCTTCTTTAAAAAAAAAAACCTCTTATTTCTTGAGCTCTTCTGTAAGCTTTTATACTTATAATTGAGAACCCCTCTTCTTTCTGGGGCAAATCACAATTTAGGAGCCACAGAGTTTTGATAGTTTTCTTGTGGTTAAAATCTTGATAAAAAGACTTTTGCATCCAGAACAACAACATGAGAGAACTTTCACCAATAAATTCACTTCTTTATGATTAAAAATCAGACAGTTTAACCTTGGATGCATTTTTGTCATGGGGGACTTCACATTGTGATTAGTTATCTTAACAGCCAAGTGCCTCCGTGGGCTCAGTTAACCAGCCTCCCACTACATACGTATAATTATTTTTAGTGCATACACTCACTCTGCTATAAAAGCTTATTTGGCCTTGTGCTCCCTGCCGTTCTGAATTCTCTGTTTCATTACCACTATCCACCCACAGAGCTTCAGAAAGCCATTCCCAAATAGCAGAACCACAACTCAGAATTTTAAATAAACCACATCTCTATTAGCTGAATGGACGGGGGAATTAGTTACATGCTATGCATTTCCCACATCCATCCACCCGTTCAAAACTTATTAAAAATGTATATATATTTATAAGCAAGAAAATAGAACATTTAACTCAGATTGTGTTAATTTTTCTGTGACTTTAGCAAGGGATAAAGAAAGAGAATATAGCAGACAATCTTTAAGATTTTTACCTGAATGTGGGCTGATATTTACTTGAAAAAATATATTGGGTGGTGCTGCTTTTTTTCCTAGAGAAAGTTGAACGACCCTTCTCCGAAGATTACATTACATTACAATTTGAATTCTGCCCATGAGGAACCACAGAATTTGAATTCTGTGTCCAGAATTTACATTACAATTTGAATTCTGTGTCCAAATATGCACGATAGCTTTTAGAAAAAAGTTGGGCTAGGAGAGGGGACTCGTGTGGTACTGATTTGAATGGGAGGTGTTAGCTGCAGCGGTCTTCCAACTTGGCACTGATAGTTTCTGTAACTGACAGAGACTCAGATCTACTTTATCTTTGGCGTCCTGTTGATAAATCCATTTCTAGAAGATTAAAATCACATTTAAGGTCTTGGTCATTATCCTTCCTGGAACAGCAGTTGCAGTAACTGATGCAATTAAAAATGGGTCTTTATTGGGATTGGAGGAAGTATGGACTAAAGGAGTGACATGTAAAAAGTCTGTACCTAATCATTAAGGTGTGCTTATAGATACATGTTGGCTTCTCTACAAACCTGGAGAAGCATGAATTTGGACTTTACTGTTGATTGCCTACTACAACGGTTTTGTCTTGCACTTTTTCCTAAGACCTAAGCAATGTGCATTTCTGGGAATGAATTCAGCAGGCACTATAGCCAGTCTTCCCCAAGTATGGCTACTCGGGAATATAGTTGTTGGGGTTTCTTAAAACATAATTTGAGACTTGCATAAAAGTTATAAGAAGATTACATAGAATTCTCAGGTACCCTCCCTCCCCCAGATTCTTCTGCTTAACGTTTTACCACATTGGACATTGGCTTTCTTCACTACTCCCCTTAATCAGCCCCCTACCCCCGCCGTGTGTGTGTGTGTGTGTGTGTGTGTGTATACACATGTGTATGTACACGTACTGTAGCCATATCCCTAACCATTTCATTAAGTTGCCTTTGTTATACTCAAAACTTCAGTGTGTAATTCTTAAAGTCAAGGTATTACCTTAATAGCCAGAGTGCAGTTGCCAAAATTGGGAAATTAACATTGATGTAACACATAATTGATTTTTCAGTACAGTTCATCGTGTGAACATCTTGATAAATAATAATTCTTTCAGTGAAGAGTGTTAGCAAAGTCAGTTGAATTGAGATTAAAATGTTAGGTACTTTGATCCTCTTGTGTTTCAAATATGAACTAAAGACAATTTTCATAACAATTTTATGCAGAATTTCTTGCCGTGATTTTCCAGCAGCTCGTTTTATAAATGGGGTTATTTCTCTTTACCTCAACAGCCATTTTCTTGAGGCAGCTTCCTCCAACCCTCCACACATGTGGTAGCACCTGCATCGCTTACACAGCCCTGAGTGATGAACCCCTGATATCTCACTGGGGAAGGGGAGATGACACGAATTTCTTTGGGGGCGCTCTGTCATCATGTGTTAAACTCTAACTTTAGGTTCATTTAGCCTCACATCACAAGTGAGGTACAGAAGTATTTATAAGCTTAAGGATTTACTCTGGAGGTAATGAGCCAAAAGACTACACCTTGGGTGGAAAAAACTAAGTGAAAGGCAGAGAGAAGGACTGAATTAAGGTGATGCTAAATTAGAAACAAAAATAGTTTTAAAATAAATCAGCTATTTAATTTTACCATCTACAGTACTTGGTTTTGCATTCAAGCTGATTTTTTTTTAAATAGCAAAATAACGTTCAAACGGTTTTTCCCCTGCATTCAACCTGGAGCACAGCCCACAGGACGACAGTCTCTCATGGCAAGGCTGCCATCGTTAGGGACTTGTTCCTGTTGCAGAGACGTTTAGTAGGAGTAGTAGTAGTAATAGTTGTTGTTAAACACCCGTGGAGTACTAAATATGGCCAGTTCTGCCCCTGCTGGCAAAACAATTGGAAAATTAAAAACACCCACAGGGAGGGCAGTTAAGCTTCGTAGGGGTGAGATGATTTGCAGGGGCATATTTGACTTTTTGTCTGTATGTATGTTTTTAACAAAAAGTCAGAAAAATTGAATTAGTGTCTCCTCCTTTGCTCACCCTACCCCCATACTCACTGTTTGCCATACAGGACCCCTAGTTTCAGTCTTCCTGGCCAAAGACCCAAGGCTCCCTGGGCAAATCATTCATGCTTTGGAGACCAAGATAAGGGAGTACATTCTTTGAAGACTTCTGGCCTATCTCTTCCCTCCAAAGCGTCTTCAGATATAAATCAACAGTAGGAAGAGGTGGGTAGAGTCTGTGGCTGTGTACTGTCTAGCTGCTCGCATGGTTGCATGATTTTGTAAGACATAATTTGAAAACCTAGGCTTCATGTATACAGAGTAAGTAGAAGACTTATTCCATGTTTTTAGGCAACTTAACCTCGAAATGAATGTTCTGAGGAACTAAAAGAGAACAGTATTGCCTGTCTCATATACACAGCTATATGAAAATAAATCTGGATATATAGGTACTTAATGGATTCTCTGTCCCTTTCTTTGGATAAATGAAAATAAATTGTTGCTGATCTTACTTTTCTGGAAATGTTGGAAAAGGTAATAGAACAGAAGTTCAAGACCAGTCTTAACACTGTAAGAGTCTTAGAACCCTCCTGATCATAGACTGTGATTTGCGATCAAGGAACAGAAATGAGGGGACTTGGGCGTGTGGCCTTTGAGAAGTATCTTTCTCTTAGGTTTCTTAATCTTGTTTTTCTCTCTGTTTCACCTTGCTACCTTACTCTGTACTCCACTAATGCTATAAAAGCAATATTTTAAAAAATCAATGCATTATAATGTTGAACTCTGAAATACCCAAGCAGGTTAGGAAACGGAAAGATTATCTATTGAGGATAATTTGTCAGTTACAATGAGCAACTGAAAAATCTATAGGGGAGAAGTAATGTGGTTTAGTTGGGCAGGCAGGACAGGTCTTGGTAATGGAGAAGCTAAAACAAGGAAGTGGTGCCAGGCCAGTGCCAGCTACAAAGGATGACCACTGTATTGCAGGTCTTTCAGCTGCTGCTGGCCGGCACCTCTTTAGCCTTAGCTCCTGGTGATGCCCTTAAATGGTGATACCATTTGAGTAAAAAGTATCACAGCAGGAGTGACACTTAACCACAGGGATGGTAGCTGCAGTTTTTCAGAGGAACCGAACCAAGGAGTGGTTTATGGGCCACCCACCCGCATCTGTGTATTTTTAAAGAGACCTGGCATAGGAGCTAAGTGAAAGGAAGCTATCAGTATGGTTAAGAAGAAAAAGCTTTGACTTCTGCCTGTGGGGCCCATATAAAGGTGAGAAGGCATGTTTTACCTTTTCTGACCATTAAGAGAAATAAAATTTCAAATAAAAACAACTGGTTTTTCTTTTGCTGTTGGGAGGGGAAATTTTTTTTTAGACCATCCTACAAATAATCAGTGAAGAAACTTTTCTAGACAACTTGTTTAAAATAACATGAGAGGAAAAAATAAAGCTGATTTTATATGAATTAAATCCTGACTGTAGTCCATAGAAATCCAGAGAGTTAGCAGCAATGGGAAGAAAATGGTATGACGCGTAAGTCTTATAAGTCATATCGTCAGAGCAGAGGACAAATACGGTTATTCAACAGAGATGTATCTCAGAGAAATTGAACCACATTATTTGGGTAAGGAAATTCTAAGAGGAACAGAGAGAGGTGTTTGTTTTCGTTCCCATCTGTGGCCCAGGATCTGCCCCACCATCTTCCTCCCAGAAGCAGCTGGGTCTTTGTATATATGGGAAGTGGCAGAAACTCATCTTCTAAATGGGAAGGGACTCAGGGAAGAGCAGGAGTAGAATCGTGGCAGTGCGACAACAGTTGGAGACGGGATGGTATGGTGGTTGGGAGTAAGAACTCGAGGCCAGGATCCCTGAGTTCAAATTCTAATTCTTATACTGACTAGCTGTGTGATCTCAGCAGTTCACTTAACCCATGCCTCAGTTTCCTCATCTTAAAATGCAGGTACTGATAATACCTACCTCATAGCCTTGTTATAATAGCTACATGAGTCAACCTAGTAAAAGCATTTAGAAATTACTGGTACCTAATAAGTGCTTTTTGTTAGTGCTTATTATTTCAATTATTACTGAACCTTAACTTAAGGAATCTCTTGTCATATCCACCTGCTGTGATGAGTGGCCTTAAAAATTAGTTTGGACAAAAGGTTACATAATATGATTCCATTTATATGTCCATGTATATGTCCATATATACGACATTCTTAAAACGACAAAATTATAGAAATGGAGAACACATTAGTGTTTGCCAGGGGTTGCGGGGGAGCAAGGGAGGAGAGAGGGAAGGTAGGCATGGCTGTTAGGGCGACATGGGGGGTCCTCGTGGTGATGTAAATGTCCTGTCGCTTGGCTGGATCAATACCACATCGTAGTCGGGTAGGGTACTAGAGTTTTGCAAAGTGTAACCATTGGTGAAAATTGGATGGAGGGTAGATGGGCTTTGTGTCAATTCTTATAACTACATGTGAACCTACAATTATATAAAAATGAATTGCTTAATAAAATGAAAATGGGCTTAGAAGATTCCTGATAGAGAAAAATTGGCATTTAAAGCCACGTAAGTGTGTGTCTGAGCAGACAAATATTAAGGTTAGTAAACATGTTGAAAGGAAAACTGTGAGCTAGCTATTGACATTTTAGTGAGATGTTCATGAACCCTCAGAAACAAATGGAACCAGTTGGGGTAAAAGAAAGAGGAAAGATAAACAACAGCTTTATTTCCCTAGGACCCTTCAAAGTGGTGCTCTCCAGAGGCCTTTGCTCCTTGGACTGTGAAATGGTCTGTTGGTTGATAGGATTTTTGGTGAAGAGAAGAAATTAGATAATAGATGAGCAACAACTTATATACAAATGGTATTCTGAAAAGCAGGCCTCGGAAAAGAATGTGGGGATGACAAATGGAGCTAAAAATCACCCGTCTACATACGTACAATGTAGTTCTTAAGTCGAAGAGGTACCTTTTCTGATCTTTTCCTCTTCTGCTTCTTAACTGCCCGTCCAACAGAATTTATCACTTCCACATTTTGTGTTCATAGCATTCTGTTCATATGTTAATATGCCACTTAGTATGCTGTAGGTTTACTTGTATAGACGTCTTTCCTTCTGGAGTGTAGCCTCCTTGAGGGGAGAGATCACTGCTGGGCACACAGTAGGCGCTGGAGAAATAATGAAATGTTGACTGTCTTCAAGGCCCTGAATAGAGTGGTCATGAATCTAGAGGCCTAAATGAATTAGAGCGTATAAACTGAGACTATTATTGTACTTAATGAGATTGTGATTATTATTGCAAATTAACCTTCCTGGCTTCTGCTTTATGTTTTTATTCTGGTGAAATTTTTCCTTAGGTTTAAAATAAGGAAGAATTTTGGAAAGTTGAATAATTCAGCAATGAGGAGGTGTCCTATAGAAACATTTAGCAGCATTGTAGAGTCAGTCAGGAGGGGAAGGGCAATCAGAAAAAGGCTAAGAAGCTATTGGAAAGGAGATAATTGGGGAATGACTTGTGGCCTTCTGGGACCAACTTCAGTCACAGGCAGTGCCATCAGACTGTAAGAAATCATGAACTTAAACCACGAGTAGCTAGCTCATCTCCTAATGCTTGCCCAAGTATCCATTCCTTGGCAAGCAAGGCACTAACTGTGTAGTCATGCGCAGTGCGTGGCAGGACTGCGGTGCAGGTGGAGAAAGCATTCCTCCCCCCGCCGCCAGGTGCAGTAGGCACAGTGCTTGCCCTTCGTCGCCTGCCCTTACTTGTGCCGACCCTCCAGCCATGTGGCTTTGTCAGGTGCTTGCTGGAAGTTTTAATTTCTGGTCTTCAATATGAAACAGAGGAGACGTACAATTATAAATCTCCTTTTTTACAAGTTAAATGGTGCTGCTAAAATAAATAGGTAAGATAGAAAGAATTCAGGATGTGGTACATTCCACACTCACCAGGACTGTTCAAAAAGTGTGTCATAGGGAGGGAGAGATGGAGGGAGGGAGGGGCACATCCTGTTCTGTATTAAAAGAGGCTTAGACGTACTATCCAAATGTAACACTTGAACCTTGACAGGACATGCCTTTGAAAACAATGGAGATAGTTTGGATATGGACTGAATGACATTGGAGCATTATCTTTAATTTTCTTAGGTGTAGTATTTTGGTTATGTAAGGAAATGCCCTTATTATTAGGTGTGTCTGTATGAAGTATTTTGATGTTTCCAACTTATTTTCAGTCGGTTGGAGGCGGGGAGTATAAATATGGAGGAGAGAGATAAAACAATGTGACAGATTGTTAACAATTGTTGAATGTGAATGGAATATACACAGGTGTTTATTGTACTGTTCTTTGAAGTTTTATGTTTGAAATTTTTCAAAATAAGAAGTTGGGTGAAAGCTAAATACTTTCCTCCTGAGGTTAGGAACAAGGCAACGATGTCTTCTCAGCTTCATACTAGAAAGCCTATCCAGCACAATAGGCAAGAAAAAGAAATAAAAGGTAGACAGATTAGAAAGCAAGAAAAGCTGAGGGAAAAACCCTTCCTTTAGAACTGTTGGACTCAGGGGCCATGATTTTAAAGATTGTTTTATTTCATGGAGAGCTGTTCTCTCCAGAGCACATTAGCTTCTCCTACTTGCTCTTTTGGTGAATTCATAATCACTTTTTTCTGGTGACAAGGTGTGCCACTGCAGTTAGCTTCCGACTATCTGTCCAGCAGGAATCGGCGGGGGCAGACGGACTGTGAGGAAGTAACCCCAGTCTGTAAAATATGCCTTGGGGACGTGTGGGTGCTCATCTCCAGAAAGGGTGCAGTCCTGACTCGTGACTTCTGTGTTCTGCTGCCCTCTAAGCTGTCTTCCAACCTGAAAGTTGTACAGAAGCATCTTCTGCATTGCTGTCATGAGGACCCAAATCAAATGATTAGATGATACAGTTACCCCCCAAGAAGCCTTCTGATGCCTTATGTCTTTTGAGCACATTGAGGGGGACAGAGCCCCCCAAAAGTTCAGGTGCGCTCCCAAGAGAGTCGGCTCTACTGATCCATAGATAGAGGTAGAGAGAGATATACCCCAGGTCCCCCACTCTTGTGTTCCCAGCAGGAAAGAAGGGTCATGGGTCTGCTTTCAGTGTTGAGGTGGTGACAGGGAAGGATGCCACCCTCAGATGTCTCTGATAGCAAAGGAGAGAGCCAGAGAAAATAACCTGGGGAGGGGAAGTGACAGGCTGGGAGGGGAGGGGGAGAGGGAGATGGAAGGAGGAGAGAGGGTCTGCTGCCTAAGAATAGTACTGACTGGCCATTTGGGGAAAACGGACCTTTAAATAGTTGTGTTCTAAGACCTGGCATCCTTGGTGTGTTTCAAGCGAGACTCATTTCCATACCATATATCAAATGAAAACAAAGGCATTCTCCACAAAATTTTAATAATCAGCCTCTTCCAAAGACTTGAATTTCTTTCTCTGTCCATGTAATAGCATTTTAACAGGTGTGTTATTCCAAAATTGTTCTAAGGGCCATTAGGAAGATAAAGGAGGGGGAGATCCCAGTTGGATAAAGTGGGGGGAAAGTTTTTAATGGATAATGAGGGAGTTTTCTCTCCTGAAGTCTTTCATGACACACAGTAAAATGCCAGGAGAGGATGAATCTAATCCCTGCATAAACTCTGATAGCAAAGCACGAGGAGAACCACAGAAAGGACCTATAAAACAGGTTTTTAAAAAGTCTTTTATCAGATTTTTCAGTGGGGGGGGGGTGCTGTTCATGGACAGGGGTTTCAGCAGCTGAAGCTCCTCTTAAAAATGGTCAAAGGAGAGACAGCAGGGATGTGTGAGGGCTCATTAATTATTGCTCTTCCTGATGTTTGCGCAGGCTGTGCGGATCAGAAACGTCAGTCTGTCAAGAGACTGTGATAGGTTCTAAGAAACTGATTGAGTACCTCAAAAGCTGTCATAGAGCGTGAGATTAAACAGATTCATCTTTCTCTCTTAGAAGTGAGGGAAGGTACGGGTGACGAGAATGGAAGAAGGTTTCCTCCTCTTTGTTGCCACTTTATTTCTCCCACTCTCCTGATCTAAATTGTGAGGATTGGCTTGTACAGCGGGCTAAGAGCCTGCCGGAGATGTCAGAAGGCCACAGCCATGGTTAGCAGCCCCGGGCGTCTGCAGGCTGCCAGCTGCACAGTGATGGGAGATTAAGAGAGATTGAGATTCAACCCTGACAGGCCTGACACAATTTATTTGGAAATTTCTGGGAGAGAACATGAGTAATAAAGACAAGAACAGTGACAGTAAGGAACAAATGTGAATTTCTGTCAGAGACAAAACAGAATTTTAAAATAAGTAGCTCTGTTTGTTGTCTCCAGTCAAGCTTTCCAGTTAAACTGTTTCTAAATTGAAAGTATTACCACTACTTTTCTGCGATTGGCTAGGAAAGTATAATTAGAAAATTTCTCTCTTCAGAAGATGATGTTTTAAACTCACTGTACTTTTTTTCTCTGTCACAAATTAAGTAGTAGTTACTTTCAAACCCAGGAAGCTGATAGATAAAATATTTTTTCTTAAGATTTTCCTTCTCATTTAATCACGTTATAAATCTTGACCAGGCTTTCGTTTGACTTGAAGATCTTATGTGGTATTTTTCTCATTCTGTTAAACATAGGCAGGAGTAGATGGGGTCTGGTGAGTACCCAAAATGGTGAACCTGGCATGCGAGTATGGCAGCTCTGGTGTGGGTCTATGCAGACTAGATGATGTTCTCAAAAAAACAGCATATTGCGGGGAAAACAATGCTTTGTTGGCCCTTCATGAAGGACCTTAATTAGAAGTCACTCTTAACTCCTGGGGTGGGAATAGTTTCTAGCTTGCCACTACAGCTCCTCCTGCTGCTAATGAGATTGCTCCTTGCAAGGACTCGATTCTTCTGACAGTTAAAGCTGCATGGAAAAGTTATTTCTGTTCACTTTTCTCTCCACATTTAACCCTTACTGCCCAAGTTCAGATTATGCAAGTAGACTGTCCCGCTGAGAGAAGTTAAAAGTGCTTCAGGGTAACAGAAATGATGTTTGTGAGCAAACAGTAAAGAATCAAAGTTTAATTTATTCAAATAGGGCAATAGATGAGGGTTTCTTTAGTTTGATCATGTTTGGATCTTTTCTTTCTGGTAGTCTTTTTTTTAATTGATATTAAGTTCCTCATTGAATAGTTGAATTATTTAGTTCATTATTATGTGATTAGAATCCCGGTCCTGGACATCTGTTTCTCTTATTTAGGCAGCTCACCCCGTGGCACAAAGTTTCATTAAGTAATTAGCAGAGGAGATGTAAATTTCTTGTGCAGACCTGATGACGATCCTGTAGACTGCTGTTTATTTCATTAGCTTCTAATTAAAACGCTAAGTTGACTTGTGAGAAAACGCCAAGGAATGGTTTGCTTCACCAGCAAGTTATATATAACGCAGTGACCTCCCTGGATGGCAGCGAGTGCAGGGTGGTAAACAGTTCAGGGAGCTCATCCCCCCTTTGTGATGGGGAGCATTAGAGGGCACAGGATTCCTTTCTGGACTACGGACTGAGTGAAGGCTAAGGAGGTATACTCCGGAGCGTACGAGTTACGGATGTCTTAATGTTTGGGGACAGTTCCTTGATTCTAAAAAAAATAACCCGTTCTGGTAAACAATTTGTTTGTCTTGGTTTAGAGTCATTGAAGACTGCTTCCCATGGCTCAGACTTTATACACCGATGCTTTGGTGTTAGACTTGCACAGATGCCGACGCGTCGATTCTCCAAGGCCTGACTGGGGCCGAGCGGTGCTCTGTTAGGATGGGCAGTGCAGTGCAGCCAGAGCTGCTGGCAGCGTCAGAAACCAACAGCTCTTTACTTGCCTTTACTTAATATTTGATTAACCTATAGTCTGCACTATATGACCCACTGTTTCAGGAATGTCCAGTGCTTTCTGCCTACCTGAACAAATAACTCAGAAGTCTTCCTATGTAATGTGGAATGGATCAAGGAAAATTTCAGCACGAGATCAAGCACACTTATTCCTTAGTTTTGTTATTGAATGCTCATTAGTCAAACAAGGTTGGGAATTAGAAGAAAAGAGATGAGGCCTGGACAGGCCTCCTAATTTGGGGGGCCCCATCAAGTGGGTTGCTTGGTGATGACCAATGACGAGTATGATTATATAAATATGAATTGTCTCCCAGTCTTAGGAATCATACATTTAAAAATATTTTCTTCACAGATCACTCCTCGCTTATTTAAAAATAGTTAGCTATGGAGAGCATGGCTGAAAGAAAAATTGTCTTCTCCTTATAGCAAAGGTTTGCTTTAGAAATGGAGATGGGTGCTTTGCAGGTAGACAGCACATTTGACAGATGCATGTGGAAAACAGCATGGTGAGATCTGCATTTCCACACACGCTCGGGCCTATCGTACACGTAGTGGTGTGAATGAAAGCCTCAGGTCTGAGTGCTCCGCTTGGCGTTAGTGCTGTGCTGGCATCGTGTCTCGGCCTCGAGATTTTAACCATGTTCATCAATTCAGAGGATTCAGCTGCCTCCCCGTGTGTGGACCTTTCTCTCCTCCTCCCCGCCCCCTGGGTTTGGGGGATAATTTCTCAGAAGGATGCTCCAGATTTAGGATCTTGCCTCAGAACAAACACCATTTTTTTGTTTACAACTTCTACTCTAGAATTTTCTTGTTACAAAAAAAGAAAAAAAGTATGTCTAAATAGGCTTATTAATACAAATAGTGCCATTGCTGGTTTGTGGGAAACGGACCCCTCGAGAGCAGCATGGCTCATACAAGGTGAATTCCTTTTGGCCGGTGCTTTGTAATGATTTACATTTAGATTGTTGCTTGTTGCTCATGTAGGGGGAGGGGGAGAGGGCCTGGTGTGTCTGTGGCTGCCTCAGTCACTGCTCGACAGGGTTTGGACAGCTTCTCTCAGCAGAGCTGGGAAATCAGCTGAACTGTCTTTCAATTGTTTTCATCAAAGGCCTTGTTTAGTTGGTGTGTATTGGGGGGAAATGTCATGTAGGACAGGAAGAACCAAATGAGATGAAAAATAAAGTTTACAGTCACTAAGAATAGTGCGTGCCTTCTGTGGGTCAGTGCACAGAGCGCTGGGCTGGGGGCTATGAGCGAACTGTCACCATCAGGACCAGCGAGTACGCTCTGATGAAGCGCGGCATCTTCTTTACACAGAGCGAGGCTGGGCAGAGGGACACGGACCACCTCGCTGAAGTGCATCCAACCGTCTGCTGCTTCCCACTGGGCCACTGCGAGGAGGAGAGTCAGTCATTCAAGAAATACATACTGAGCTGTAGGCACATTAGTGGACAAAGCAGGTGAAACTTCCTACCCTCCAAGAGGTTACATTCTCCTAGGGGGTGATTTTAAAAGACGAGCTATGGAGGAAGGAAGGGCAAGTAAAGAGAGGAGGGGAAATGCTGGGGAAGTGGGGACAGGAGTGGTCTGCTATCGGCGGATCAGGAGAGCAGATTCCATTGAAAGGGGTGATCACTTGGTACGTTATGTGTCTAATCACTGTCGTACACCTGAAACTAACATAATAATGTCTGCCAACTGTCACTGACAAATAAATTTACAAGAAAATGTAACTTAAAAGACTTAAAAGACGTTAGATTCCGTGTAGATCTGGGTGAGGAGTGTTCCAGAAAAAGGGAGCAGAAGGTGCCAAGGCGCTGAGGTAGGAGGTAATAAGGAGGCCAGTGTGGATGGAGCAAGGGGAGTGAGCACAGGACATGGGGTGTGAGAGATGGGAGCAGGCCAAATCGTGCAGGGCATTTTGAGAGTCACGGTTAAGTGTCTGAACTTTTATTCTGAGAAGGGGAGCTATTAAAGGGCTTCGAGCGGGGAACTGAAGTAATTCTGACTTGACTTTTAACAGGGTCACTGGCTGGCTGCTATGTGGAGAAGGCACTGCAGGGCAGGGAGATGACAGGGAGACTGGTTAAGAGGCTGGTAGACCAGGCTAGAGGACACAGTGATGCTTTGGGCCAGCGTGGTGGTGGAGGGGTGAGGGGGTGGCATCTGGATCCGTTTTAAAGAAGATGGTTTAGGAGACTCCCTCCCAGGGGAGATTCAGCACATACCACTTGGGAACCTTGGCAAGCGGAGCTTCCTCTGTGCAGTGGAGTACAGAGCCCCAGGCGCTGACATCTTCTGTAAGGCAAGAGTTATTTACAGCCCACCTATGACAGGAGCCTGATTGCATTTTAGTTACTTTTTTAAGGTTATACAGAACACATGTTGTCACACACTACATCTCCATCCCCCTGCCAGTTTGGCACCAACCCTAAGGCTATGGTACCAAGTGCTGGCTGCCTCTGTACCACTGCCCAGTGGAGGCCATGGGACAGCTCCCTGGTGAACAAGCAGGGACACTCCTTAACTCTGAATAAAGGTGGGGTAATTTCCAATATTGGAGCCTGATTCTTGTGTGTTTAGGGTAGAAACATGAGTGTTTTCACTAGAAAAGATTATGGATCACCCACCAAACACGGGCTTTAGGTGTGGAATTGTGCTGACCATGGCAATATAAAGAAGTACTAGACGTAGTCCCTTCTCTAAAGAATTACATTTACGTAAGGATGCAAATATCCAAAAGAAGGTAAATAACCAGTATAAGCGGTAACAGCTGGGACCCACCGAAGGGGCACAGACAGAGAGGACCTCATTTCTGGATGGTCTGGTCTCCCTGTAGAGACAGCTATTTTAAAAACAGCATTGACCTGATTTTGTTTGCCACCCCCACCCTCCTCTCCTGGTTTGGGCCTAGCTTGTTAGAAGTCAACGCTGCAGGTTCATGCTTGTCACAGTTTGTGCAGCCAGTCAGAACGGGCTCTTGCTCACACAGGTCCAGTTCCTGGAGAAGGGCAGTAGCCTGGTCAGAAGAGCGCCTGGCAGTACATTAATCAGCTGTGCTTGCCCGGCCCGGCACTAACCTGACCCCCGAATGTGTTGTTTTGGTCAGATTCACAGTCTGAGAATGAGGATTCGCCAGTGAAACGGCCACGACTACTGGAGAATACTGAGCGATCCGAGGAAACCAGCCGATCTAAACAGAAGAGTCGACGCCGGTGCTTCCAGTGCCAAACCAAACTGGAGCTGGTGCAGCAGGAATTGGGATCGTGCCGCTGCGGTAAGCATCTCCCCCAGTGGCATGGGGGTGACTGCCCGTGATACCCTGGCATGGCTTTGGAATTATTCCTAGGAGGTGGAAGTCCCTTGTCCTTCTCCTGAGTTACCCCCTGAGCGCTGGAGGTTTGGAGTCTGAGGACTCGGAGTAGAGGATTCTTCCAAACACACACCCTCACTGCTTGGACACACACTCCTCCAGAGCTGCCCTTACTGCTTTCTGCGTTCAGCTTCCCCTCCCCTGCACATTGCTCTGGTTCCTTCTCATTGATGACTTATTTAGAAATTAACCAAACCAGCAAAATCCGGGGCCATGTACCATAAAATTCAGATATTAAATTAATTTTGAATGAGCTTCTTACTATGTATAATAAATGGAAGATTCCTCCCGTCATATCCCTTTTAAATTAAAGTATGATTAGAAAAGTACTTTCTTTGAACCGTAATTCATTGTCAGTTAACCCCTTGGAAATAGCTTTAAAGTAACCTTTTCTTCTCTCTTAGCCAGTATAATGCCAACTCTGCATATCTCTGCCCAGGGATGTGTTTTTTAAAACTTCATGTGGACGCACAGTGGAACAAAACTTAAACCAGTCTCCCTTCTTTCCCTCATCATTTCGGCTGATTTATAATTGTCCTGCCCCTGTTGTGCTTTCCTGATATTAAGGCATAGCAGTGTGCTTTAAGGCCTTTGGGGTCTCGCCTCTGCTAGGTCTCGCCTCTGAGAATCCCACATGTACTCTTTGTCCTTAGGAGTGAGCGTACGCCTGCTTTCCCCTCTGGGATAGCCTTAGATACCCCACGAGGGCTAGTGCCGGCACTCAGGGGTAGATGCTTCTCTCAGCAGCTAGGAAGTGAACAGTTACTCCACGTCCTTCATCTTCTGATGAGACGGCGGTTTCTGCTCTTGTCCCTCAGTCACCTGCCCTGTTGGAAATGAGAAGGAAATGAGGGAGTGCCAGTTTCTCATGGGAACAAAGTTGGAATTCCTGTTCCTGTTGTACACTCGAGATTGTTGTTCCACTAGAGATCTCTTTGTTGTACGCTCGGGGGTGTGGCACGTAACCGAAGTGTGCATTCCATTCCGCTGCAGAAATGGGGACCAGCGTGGGGAGGCCCGGTGTCACCGGACAAGTTTTCATTTTTCCGCTTGCATTTAGTTTCCTCCTAGGTGCTTGTGTGAAAGGATAAAGAAGAGAGGTGTGGGGTAAGAGGTGGGGGCGGAGGCTGCCAGCAGAGTTTTCAAACTTCAGTGTTGTTTGTGCATGTGACATGGCCCAGGTGAGCCCAGAATCTTATCTTTAGGCTGCTCCTTGATCAACCCTGCGTTCAGCCAGGTACCTGCCAGGTAATTTGAAGTTCTTGGTGAGGTAAGGAGGGAATACTGTGGTGAGCCAAGGAACGTCGGAGGCTACTGCCTTCCCCACATGGGAAACTTCATCTAATCTTTTGTGGTGCACATACTTGCTTTGGTCTTCACTGGAACGGTTGCAGCATTTCAGCAATTCCGTCTCTTACCAGTGTTGTGAAGCCTAACTAACCATTTTGCCTGTTGCTTTTATAACACAGGCCTTTAGTTCCTAAATTCGAATCATGGGATTTTCCGGTACCTTGTGTTCTTGTTTCCTTCTTGAAAGTCACTGAATCCTGGGTATTACACAGGATTTGCCTTAGTAGATCAGGCAGTTGGTCCATCAAGTGTGCTTTCTTGCCTCTGGCAGCGGCTGATATCTCCTCTCCTTGTCAGGCAAGCAGTAAGAGTTCACAGTTTAGCCCCTGAGAGATGTTGTAACTAAGTCTCCCAGTTTACCCTTCATTCAGCATTGATGCAAACCACCTAATTTCCTCAGGTCTTAGGCACTGCTGAATAAAATCTAGAAATACATGTTAGATGACTCTGCCTGCTCCTAAAGTGTAGCCAGCTTGATTGTCTCTGGTAAGTGTGGATTACTCAGCTGTTCTCTTCACCTCTTGGGCAGGAGACTGGACTCTAAGTGCCCATTGGGTTTGCCACAGACATGCATTCGTTTTACAGGATCTCACACATAGTCCCTTAGCTTGTGCCCAGTTCTGAGGGTCTGCTTATAGAGAGGTGGGATTTTTCTGGTGGTGAAGAACATTTTGAGCTTTCTGCAGTCCTTCCAGAGGTAGCCTTCCCAGAGAGAACCAGGAGTTCAGTTTGGCCCATTGAGAGTATTACACTTATATACCAGAAAAATGGCTGAGGCAACTGCCACATTGCAAAAGATGCAGGACAGCAGTGGGAACATATGTCGGTGGGACTGTCGTAGACAAACAGCTCTTGTGTTCGTCCTGCCTGTCTGCTTGGATCTCTCCAGGAAAGGGTGAGGTGTCTAGTTATTTCCTTTGGATGCATGGCGTGTTAGAGAGACATTTAACTGCCCTGAAAGGTCTTAGATGGGGGAAAACACAGTCATTTACTACTGAAAGTGAAGACTCAGGAAGGTAGTTTGAACTCAAACAGAACACTCTCCACTGTAGAAAATATATATATTCACAGTCTTTTTTCCATTCCCCTTCCACTCTGTACAGGTTATTAACTGCTGACAAGAAATTCACATCTCATAAATAATGCTTAAGAGCCATTGCTATATAAATTGAATGTGTTATGAATTGTGATGGGCCTTTTTGTAGCATTCGATGCCTAGAGCAGGAAGAACAGAGGATGTCATTTTCATTAATTTCTAATGAGGTGCCAATTAAAGACAGGGAAGACGCTCCAAAGGGAAGAGTGGCCAAGCTCCCCTGAAGCCTCTGCCCTGGGGCTGTCATCCAAACACTGCCAGCAAGCCTGCTCTAAAAATTCCATTAAATTACAGTCTCATGGAGAGCGCACACAGACACATTCAGCTTCCCTTTGATCTTCAAAAGAGCAATTTGTAAGACGAGTTCTGAGCTTTCTCACATAGGGAACAGCTAGAGGTGATAGGAATTGTTAATTGCCAAGACACTCCATGGCTTTGCAATAAGTAGGTGAATTTCGAAGATGAGTTCTCCTCTGCCGCTGTGAGTAGATAACCTTTAAATCAACAATACCAAAGTAACACCCTTTTCCTGTGAAATCTTTCCGGGTGCCAATTAGATAAGGTGTGTGGTGAGGCTGGGAGGATAGCCTCCATCCTAGAGGATATTCAACAGTTTAACTTCTCAAGATAGAAAACAGTTGCATAAAAATGGATTTACTTGATTCATTTTCTACTCAGTAGGCAAATTGATCAGGTCATTCTCATGGTAGGAGTCTTGTCCCTCCAAATGCCACCCACTAAAGGGTGTTCTTCTGAGGCCTGGCCGTCCAGGTGAACACTGTGTTTTCTTAGCAGGTCTTGCGTGATACACACCTGTGGCTTTTTAATCACTTCTCGTTGCATCCCAGACCACAAAATTAATTTTTAAATACCAGTCTAATAGCTTGTATAAATTATCATGTATTTTAAATTGATAGTGACGTAACAAACTGTAAGCTGATACGCTCCCTTTTGGGACAACAGTGTTTTTTCTAACCTTCGTAATCTGATTTCCTTTATTGCTTTCGAAATAAATTTTGTATTCACTTTAGAAACTCAGTGATGCTTTAGCTGGAGTCCGTAGAGTAGTTTACCATTTCTAAGTGCCTCAGTGGTCATTTCTGGCTTATCATTCCCTGTCAGACTAAATTCGGCAAGCATTTATTGAGATACAACTATATGCACAAAGCATTTTGCTAGGTGCTGTGGGAACATAGGAGCTAGAAATAGAAAATGTAGGAGCTCGTAGTCATGGTCAGTGGCTTCAAACTTGGGTGGGCATCAGAACCCCATGGAGGGTGTGGTAAGACCCAGCCCGCGGGTCCCACCCCCGGAAGTTCTGAGGCAGCGGGCCTGTGCGTGTTGAACAAGTTCCCAGCTGATGCCGCTCATCTGAAGGCCGCTCTTTGAGAATCCCTGCTCTGGGCACTTCTCAGTCCTGGGAAGCTTCCAAAAATGGTGTCTGGGCCTTCCTCTAAACCAGGGGTGTCCAAACTTTTTTCAACGGTTTTCACCAAGGGCCATATGCGGTAAAATACACAAACAGCCGGGCCACTCACTCGAGGTGAAGTACGTATTGTCTCACCTGGTTTATTTAAGTAAACTAAATATTTTTGGAATTTGCTGCGGGCCAATTAAAAATGGATTGCGGGCCACAGTTTGCCCGTGGGACGCAGTTTTGACACCCTTGCTCTATACAGTGAAATCAGAGGTCACCAGGTACTGTTTTTAAGTTTTTATTTGGAAAGTAAAAGTTTTTTCCTGGACCATTTGAGAGTAAGTTGCAAACCTCACGGTCCTTTTCTCCTATAAACAATAATGAATGTTCCTTAAGAATAGGGATACTTTATATAACCACAGGACAGTTATCACCTTCAGTAAATTCATACTGATAGAACGCGTTCATCAAATCTTTTGTCCATGTTCGAGTTTTGTCTGTTGGTCCAGTAATGTCTTTAATAAAAGCATTTTTTTTCTCCCCCAGTACAGAATTCATTCCACGATCAGGTATTGCATTTAGTTGTCAGGTCTCTTTAGACTCTTTCAACGTGGAACATTTTCACAGCCTTTCTTTGTTTTTAATGATATTGACGTTTTTGAAGACCACCCCCTCCACCCCCTACCTTCCTGCCCACAGTTTTTTTTTTAATAGAACATTCCTCATTTGGGGTTTGTCTGATGTTTCTTCATGATGAGATTCAGGGTATGTGTCCCAGTCAGTATATTACGTAAGTGATGCTGTGTTCTCAGGGCTTTACGCCGGGAGCCACAGATGTCCATCAGCCTCTCAGTGTTGGTGTTAATTGTGATTCACTCACCCAGTCCAGGTGCTGGTCGATGTCTCCACTGTGTCGTCACTATCTGTAACCTTACAGCTGGAACGCAATCGGGGAAAATGCTTTGTGACCATGTAAATGTCCCATTCTTCATCAAACATGTCTCCTAGGTTTAGCATCCATTGATGTTTGTTGCCTGAATCAGTCTTTACTATGAAGGTTACGGAATGCTGATTTTCTAACTCTAGCCCTTCTTCTACATTTACCATTTGGCATCCTGTGTTCTTCTGTCAGTGAAACCCTCTTCCCACCATTTATTTATTATTGGTATGGACTCATGAGCTCTTACAGTTTTTAGTGGTTTATAATTCATTACTGAACTTAGTTTGGTGCTCAGACTCTCCCACATTTGGCCGATGGAAGTTCCTGCAAGCTGACTTCTGTGTCCTTGTGATGTGGCCCCCACCCATCTTTTTAATTTTTTTCCTTAGCATTTCCTTACTTTCTAGCATAATAAGATGTTATTTTGGGTGCGTTTGTACTTACCTTTGCCAAGTCCTGGAAACAGCCTCTTTTCCAAGGATTCCCAAGGTGATTTTAATATGCATTAAAAGTAGGGAGATGCTGGGCCTGACAGGATAGCAGATACATACATAAAATAAATGACATCCAGGGCAGCCTATCAGAAGAGTTTTAACCAAGGTGTAAGCCATATGTTACAGGAATATGGAGAGAGAGCGATGAATTTCAACTGGAAGATTCTGGACAGGCTTCCACAAGGAAGGGTGGGACTTAGCTATGGGGAAAGAGCTTGGACAAAGCTGAGTTTTAAGATGAGTGACCTCTGTGCAGCTGGATGGAGCCTTCGGGTTGAGTAAGGAGAGCCTCCTAGAAAGGAAGAGAAAGGATTCCAGATTCCAGGCTATAGCGTTTGGACATTGGTTTGCAGTAAGAAGATAACAGTGGTTTTGAATATGGTCAACACTATCTAATTTGACTATTTTTTTTTTTTAATTAAGCACACAGGAAAACCAGGTGGGTGTTGAATCTTTTTAGCAGAATGATCTAAGAATATGTGAACTGATTCACTAAATAATACGCACATGTCGCAGCCGTCCTTGCCACTATCGGGGACTGCACAGTGAACGAATAGTGACATCCTAAGGCTCCGTGTGGGGCAAGGACCTGTGGTGATTACGAAGCACGTTGGTGACATGAGATTTCCAGGCTGGCCCATTTCAGCAGCATCAAAAATTACAAATAAGCCTCCCTTTATTTTTTAACTCTAGTCCAAGTGTGATGTGAACCTGTCAGAAACATTTGGCATTGTGTCCTATGACTCTGAAAGAAAACAAGGCAGGATGTTCGTAGGGAAGGCCTTATTCCATGTACAGAGTTCTAGTATGGATCCATCAGAAAACCCTGCTATCCAGGGAAACACCTGAGATCCTTCATCATGACCCAGTTGATTTAGCTGGTTAGGTGTTATCATTATTGCTCGAGTGGAGAGCCCGTGCTCTGCATGTGGTACATAGAGTATGGCTCCCCATCCTTTAGGAGCTTCTGTTTTTTTATGCTAAGTCTGGCAGTGAAAGCCTAAAGTTTCTCCAGTATCTCTAAGATGGCAGCGGGGTGTATGTTACCTATGGCTCAAGAGAAGGAAGTGCCCTGCCCACCCTCCCAAAAGCAAAACAACAACAACAAAAAAACCCTGTTGATGAGTGTTATTACATGTGTGAGAGCTAAGAGTAATTGGAAATCTTGAGGCATTCTGAGAGAATTTTTTCCCTTTTCTACTCCCTTTCTTTCACTATATTTTTACCTAAACAGGATTGTGCTATCTGTATTCCCCATTTAATCTTTAATGTATAAGAGCCCTAGTCTAAAACCTAACAGATTAGTCCCTCTGCTGCTCCTTCATAAATTGCAAGCTGAAGTGTTCGAGCAAAACAAATCAAACCTTTTACTGAACACTAACTCCATATACTTATACTTAGTCCATTAGTTCAGCACTGTCCAAGCTCCAGCCTACACGTGTCCTTTGACAGAGCTGGAGAGAGATTTCAGGCGCATAAACAGCTCCCCTCCCCAGCCAGAGCGCATCAGACAGTGTGCAGAGCACATGGGCTGAGCCTGTGTCACATCCCCACTCGTACCCTACTGGTAAGTGAGTCAGGAGACCCTTGTCCAATGAAGTGAAATATTTCCTGTATGGATAGCAAATTTGCAACTGTTTCTGTAGTCCAATCTTAGCAGCCATAATAGCACAGTGACTTTCTCAAAGTTACGTGGGTAGCTTACCCTACTTAAAATACTTCATTATGGGGATTATCGCAAAAAGAAATAAATTATTGGTGTTTTTTTGTTGTTGTTTTACTTCCAAGAGTAAATAATTTCAGTTAATTCTTTGCCCAACGGGGTGGGGGGGGTGTGTCTTTACAGATTTTTTTTTGGACATACAATTCACATACCATAAAATTCACCTATTTTTGCAGTTTAGTGACATTTAGTAAGTTTAAGTTGTGCAGCCATGACAAAATTCAAATTTTAGAATACTTCCATCACCCCAAAAAGTTCCCTTCTGCCCCTTTTCAGTCAATCCCCACACTCCCCTACCCCAGCCCCAGGCAACCACCGATCTGCTTTCTGTTGGTATAAGTTTGGTTTTCCTAGAGTTGTAATATCAGTGGATTCATGCAGTATGTATATAGTCTTATGTGTCTACATAGCATGTTGTTGAGATTCATCCATGTTGTTACCTATCAGTAGTTCATTCCTCTTTAATGTTGAGTAGTATTTCATTGTATGGATAATACCATATTTGTTTATTCATTTACCACTTGACCTACATTTGGGTTGTTGCCAGTTTGGGAATATTATGAATAGAGCTGCTATAAATATTCATGCACAAGTCTCGGTGTGGACATATATTTTAATTTCTGTTGGGTAGATACGTAGAGGTGGAATTGCTGGGTTGAATGGTCATGTACATTTAATGTTTTAAGAAAATCCCATCAGCAGTGTATTAGAATTCTAATTTCTCCATAATGTGCAACATTTAACATTGTCTTCTTTTTAACTTTATCCTGGTGGTTAGGTGGTGCTGTGTCACTGTGGTATATTAATTTGCATTTTCCTCACGACCAGTGTGTTAGGCATTTTTTTTAATGTGCTTTTTGGCCACTCATATATCTTCTTTTGTGAAGAATTTGTTCATACCTCAAATATTTTTCCCATTTATAAAAGATTTATACAAACACCATCTTAACAATATTCTAACCCATGAATATAATACATCTCTGTTTATTTAAGCCTTACTTAATGTCTCAAGAAAATTTTCTGTTTTTCAGCATACATCTTTTGTTAAATTTATTCCTGAGTGTTTTAATTTTTTGATGCTAATGTGAATAGAATTTTTAAATTGTATTTTCAGGTTATTCTTTGCTGCCACTCCAAAATAAGTCATTTTTATACGTGATCTTTTATCTGCAGCCTAGCTTAAATTCACTTACTAATTGTAGATTCCTTAGAATTTTCTACATCCAGGACCATGTCATCTGCAAATAAAGGCAGTTTTACTCCTTTTCGATCTAAATGCCTGTTAGTTTTTTCTTGCATTATTGCACTGGCTAGGATCTCTAGCATAATATTTAAATAAGTGTTGAGACTAGACCTCCTTCTCCTTGACCTCAGGTAGAAAGCATTCAATCCTCTTCCATTGAGTGTAATTTAGCTGTAGATATTTCACAACTGTCCCCTACCTCTGCCCCACACCCCAACAAATTGTAATAGTTGTAGCTGTTGAATACATTTTAGGAAAACAAAGGAAATGTTCAAATACATTCCCCCAAAACAGATAATAGAGTCCATAGTGAGCTACTGTGTGGCCTAAAATGTCAGCAAAACTGTTTTAAAGAGTTTTGCTATCCCATGGATTCATTTCTGTTTACAGTTGAAGTTATTCCCTTTGTTCATAATCACATGTAATGTGTCTGTCTGGCTGTAGTGGGAAAAACTGGAGACCTAAGAATACTCCTTTTTCTCAAATCAGCATCATAAGAGACACCCAAGATACTATTCTGGGTTATTCTTACTTGAGGTGATGAAAGCAAACTGCACTGTGTGATGCATGGAAATGCTGTTTGAATTAAGTGCTTTTACTACAAGACAAAATGATAAAAATCTGTGGGTAGATAAATACTATCAGGGTTAGAAAGAGCCTTAACAATCATTTAGTCCAACCCCATTTTTTTAAAATAAATGAGGAAACAGAGTACAGAGAGGTTGCCACTAATCTCAGGTCACACCTGAGTACTAAACACTGGTATTTTGTGCAGCCTTTGATCTAAAACCCAGAGACTGCTGAAGTTCCTGACCAGTTAACTGCTCTCAGCAGAGCCCGCTTCCCCCGTCAGCATATGTTTCAGCCCCGTAACTGTGGCTCCTTATCACATGTTCTTGCCCATCCCTCCCTGGTTTCCACTCTGTGGTCTCCACTGAACCCAGCATCTCCCTCCTGAAGGACCCAGAAGATTTGTTGGTCTTTCCTCCAAATTAATACACCTGCTTCTTTTAACTTGCCTTTAGTTTGGCCTCCAAGGCCTTCCTCAAGACTGGGGACTCATGTATGGACGATTCATGCCAAAATGTCACCAAATTAGACCAGTTGTAAAAATAAAGTATTTAGACAAAAATAATAGGATTTTTAATTTTTTTCTTTTAAATTGATAACAAATTGTTCACAGAGTTTTGCTAAAGAAATGTCCTTTCCAGGGCCTTTAATGTGTGTAATTAAAACTAACTTGCTAGCAGACACTCTTGGTCTCCCTAATAGGTTCTTACTGTGATTCCCTCTTGAGCAGTGCCTCTTAAAACATGGGGGCCTGTGGCCAGCACTTCAGAGTCCCTGGATAGAGGGGATACAGCCTCTTTAGAAAGTAAAAATTCAGTTTTTCAAGTAATTCTAATATAAGCCCAAAGTTTGATATACTGCCTGTGTACTTAATAGCTCATTTTTTCATAGGAAACACAAAGGTAATTTAAGACCAAGTGGAATTATTAGAAATTTCAAATGAGGTGATCTACATCATAGAGGATTTATATCAGATCTAGTCAACTCCATTCTCTTCACTTAGGGATTTACATCTTCTGAGTGTGTAATACATGCCTTCCTCCACTGGTCTGTCCCCTGCTAGCTGCTAAAATCCTCAGGCGCCAGCACCATGTGTCGTTCCGTAGCTTCCCATAGCGCCCTGTAGAGTACGGGGCCTCCAGGGTGTACCCAGTCAGTGTTGACTAACAATGTACAAGAAAAACTTAGAAGTCAGAGACATGTGGTATCTAGTGAGCCTGCTGGTCATCTTTCGGGAAAGCCCTTTTGTAGCAGTATTTGAAGGCAGGGCCAAGCAGGGGAGCGGGAGAATGGCTGGGTCTGTCTCCATGCAAATTCCTGAAGCCAGGATACGTGAGCAACCCAAGGGTTTCCCAATAGAATATGTGGCTGAAGGAACAGGTCTAGATAAAGAACCTTAGCATTATTTATTTTTACATATTTTTCTGCCTTGAATTTTTATTGGAGGGGGAGTCAGATAAGACATACCTACTATCAGATAGGGTGGCATTGCTTGTTTGGGCTCATTAAAATTCTTTGATATGCTTATGGTTTAATTAAATACTCAACTTTGGGGGTGGGTGTATTTGCATAAATAAAACCTGGGATTCATCTTGCACATGAATAAGATGGGCTCTTTGGAGGTCACAGCCCTACTATGTGTCATCACACCAATCTCTCATTCCTACCTCACAAACTTATTACTCTGTGATGTGGAATCTAAGCACTTGAGTGACTTAGAAGTTACCCTTCCTGGTGTCAGTCCAGCCCCCTGAACGTACGCAGCAGAAACCACATCCCCCGTGCCCTGGCAGGTAATCCAGCCCGTGTACATCTCTAGCCTGGAGGGAGTGTGGCATGTCTGGTTGCCAGGCAGTTTACACTGAATAGGTACTTCCTCCGTTGAAAGAAAACGAGCTCCTTGTATGTCCTCATTCTCCTCACTCTGCCCTCCAGAGCAGCTGTCACAAATCATCTTCCTCTCCTGCAAGATTGCTCTTCCAATGTTTGAACGCAGTGGCTTTGGCTTTCCAGCACCCTAGTTACCGCAGTAGGAAGTCCATTCACAGGGATAAAGAACTGGTATGGGGCCCTCCAGGACGAGTTGGGGCTCAGGAATTCCAGACTGGGCTCAGGGTGTGTCTCCACAGTTTTCCTCATCAGGGGCCCTCACAGAAGCTGGGTGTCCTGTTTAACAAAACCCTTCACCTGCTAATCTCTTTCTGAGACTGCTGAAAAGTGTTCTCTTCTGTGGAGTTCATGGCTGGCCTCTGTTGCCGTACTTCTCAGAATCTATTGAAATTGTCCGTCTACACGTCTGTCCTTCCTAGACGTAAGCACTGGAGGGCAGGGACCAGATCACGCTCTCTGGTGGATCCCAGCTCGCACTGCACCTGCTGGCACGTAGTGCTGCCTACTCCCTAGTAAACACTGGAATGAAGGCGTGACCCTGTACCATTGTAGTTTTGGTTCTCTGGGGGAAGGAAAAGGAACGGCTTCACTGAACGCCTGCTGTGTGTGTGCTGGGTGCCTGCACCTGCGTGCTACCGTTGGCCCCTTCTACGAGCATCACTGGACAGATGGCACTCTGCTTTTACAGAGGTGAAAACTCAAGCTTTGAAGTAACTCAGAAATACTAAGGGAGCACCTGGCATTTGAGCCCAGGTCTGTTGAGCTCCCGGAATCTCATCACTTTTTCGTGTCCCCAAACTGGCCCATGGGGTGAACTAAACAGTGAGGAGATGACTGCAAAGTGAGTTGTCTGTATTTTCCGCCATGTAGCCCATTCCGTATTTAAGCACCCCCACGTTTCCGAGATGCCTTTTATTGAACATGGACTGGTAAAAATTTCTGTGACCTACTGTGTGATCTACTGAGATGGTGCTCATGAGTCGTCCCAGGGCACTGGTTTCAGTTGTGTCCCATGTGCCACTTGTCCCTCCGTCTAGATAGATGCTTCTGGAGCGCAAGGCCCAGTGGTGCCACCGTTTTGTCTCCCACTGTGCCTCGGTAATAGGAGGCACTTAATTCTTGTTGACGTGTACATTCCATTTTCTCCTAAGTGCTAATTCGTGTCCTCATTTTTCCTGAAAACTGACCTCCCCCTGGATACTAACCTCACCTCATGCGCCCAATTCCTTACACAGAGCTGGATGCTATTGCTTTTGTTGGCAGCTGATTTCTTGCTTTGCTTCTATGTCCTTCAGCTGTTTTCCTCTCTGCGTCTCCAGCTGGCTAAGGGCAGGGACCAGTGACTTCTTCTTTCCTTCTCTACTGGCCCCTAACCTGGAGCTCTGTGGACAGTGCACAGATGACCAGTACATGCTTCTGACGCTTGAGCCTGGTAGCTTCGTTTCCTTGCTGGATGGAGCCTGACTCCTTTATTAAATGAGATTTCTATAGCACCTTTCCCCTGAAGAGATCAGTATCAGTGCAGTTTGTTTCTGTTTCTGGAAAGTGCTTTTTCCTAAGCAGACCAAGGTTCTGATAAGATCACATGATAGCTCTTCCTCCTCTGCTGTTGGGCCCTGGAGAGGCAGACTCGAAGACAAGCCTCGCCACTTCTCATTTTGCTTTCTTGTTGCTGGCAGTGATCCTGGATAAGACTGTGACAAATACCAACACAGCTCTGCAGTGGTGGTTGATACTATGCTCGTGTTACCAAAAGAGAACCTGCGTTTGGGGGCACCGCCATCTTTGGAAGGCGGATACAGAGAAGGTCCCTTTAGAGCTCAGTACATCTGCCCACTAACCCGAGTGCTCGTGGGTTGCTGGTTCTCACACAGAAGTGCCTGGTGGCACTAGACCTGGGGCACTAGAACTGTTCAGTCTCCAAGACTGAAAGTCATGCCACTAAGGAGCTGGGTCCCAAGAGGGGCATGAGACCCAGAGACTCAAAAGAAACAAGTGCTGGGTGGGCAGGGAATAAGTGCTGAGAGATGGCACTCTCCTCGCTGTAAGGTCCTTGTCACACTGCATAGTCGGGTAGCTGAAACTGACCATGAAATACTGGAGCAAAGTTCAGAGGCCAAAAACTGAAAAGGGTGCATGAGTCAGCCGTATACTTCATTGGAGAGGTGCCTAAAAGAATTGGATCAACTGGCTTCTCTAGGAAAGAGCTCCCCTTTCCACATCTTATTTGCACAGACATTCTTCCCATCCCTGTTGGGTGAGGCAACTCAGGAGGAAATGAAGGCCTCTCCTGTGGACTGCAGACGATGACAGGTGCACGCGTAGAAGCTGCTTGGCATGGGTGCTCACAAGCATCACTAGACTTGGCCTGCCCTTGAGCCTGCCATCTAGAAACACCCTCCACTGTCAGTTCAGGAGCGAAGGCAACTGTAGCTGCTGAGGCACCTTGAGAAAGAAAGAAAGTAGGAAAGCAATGTAGAGAAGGGAACTGTGAGGAGGTGGGCACAGGGCAGAAATGGAGCTGTGGTAGGTGTGGGAAGCCCACTGGCATTTCCTCAAGGGTTGGTGTGGTCTTGGGAGGGTGCCGTTGCTTATTCCCTCCTGGGAGGTGACAGGTATTCTCTGGTGTCACCTGTGGAGTCGAGCGGTAGGGCCACCTGTGCTGTCTAGTTTATTCTCTGCCCCATCACAGTGCCTGGCCATAGTTGGAAGGAGAAGGTACCTCCTGGTACGTGATCACGGGGCATGGCCAGCTGTTGTACATGCTAAAATGTGCGGTGCCCGGGTGGACGGCTGGGGGACAGATAGGGCTGGCCGCCTGTGGGGATCGCCACCTGATGGCTGGTTCTCTCTGCAGCAGCCAGCGGGGCCGGCTTCACTTGTTGTGATGAGTCCTCCAGGAAAGTACGTAGGGGCTGCAGGCGAGCTGGGGAGGCGTACCATGCGGGTGTTAGAGGCTCCTCTGGCCAAAATGTTCTGTGAAGTATCAGTCAGGAGATGGCTTTTGATGCAGGAGATGGGTTGTTCTTAGGCCGTAGCGTGGGAGGTGACAGGCAGTGGCTACTGCCATTGAAGACATTTCCTCTGGGTCAAGGAGGCTTAGTCTAGCAACTGCCCCGTTGTGTCTGGAGGAGTTGAGCAGGCCGCTTGTTCACTGGATTATAAGGACACCTGCTGTGTGTCTGACACGCTCTCCACTCTCCGCACTCGCACTGGCTCCCAGTATCCCCTGGGAGATGGAAGCTGTGAGTCAGCACGAGGGAGTTTGTGCTTCCTTGTGAGTAAAACACAGGATGACATGTGCTCCCAAGAGCTGTGCAGTGCAGTGTTACAGATTCACCGAAGAACGGGGAAAGTGCCAGATTTACAAATTAAAGGGCCAGGTTTGTGTTAATACTCTGGCATCAATTAAATTGTTCTTCCCTTGAACCGAACTGTTATCCCAGCCAGAACCAATTTTCCATGGAATCTGGGGTAATGAAATATACCAGAGTAGGGTAGGAAAAGAATGTCAGTGGGAATCTGTGTGATTTATTTTCAGTTCTTCATTATCTACTCACTTAATTTGTGGTCATGAGTTATAGCAAAGTTGTAATTCCAGGAGAGCACCTGATGCCATCTTGGACATTTCTGGGTTGCCTCTCAGAGTGAGCTCAGCAAATATAGGCTCTCGATAATAATGGCAATAGAAAAGCATAATTAGGAAAGTACACCTACTGCAAAAAAAAAAAAAAAATGGAGTATTCCCCAGGCAACAATAGTTTTTAGATCACTCACTGTACCCGTTCACCCAGTGGACTGGGATGGCGGTCCTCTCCAGGAGTAGGGGGAGGGGCACAGTTTTAAACATACTTTTGTTGCTAGAGTAATGTTTCTCCTTTTAGGGAGTCAAATGTTGATTCACATTATTTATTTACTCAATCTACTTATCTTTATTGAGTTCCAGAGGAATGGCAGGAGATAAAACTGACGAAGTACTAACCACGTGGTGCTTTTATTCCTTGGGGGACAGATGCAGTGAACAAGGGAACATATGAAAGAGACTTTGTGATGGGAGTAAGTGTCATGAAGTAAAGAATGACAGAATGAGGAGGGCGAGGGGTGGGGGCTGCAAGTAGGGATGGGGCCCGCATCTGGGAGGAGACGGAAGCTGAGCTGGCAGCCCGCCATTCAGAGAGCTGGGGGAGGGTGTCCAGGATGGAGAGAACAACATCGGTCCTGGAGGCAGGACCAGACTGGGCAGATCTGAGGACCAGAAAGGCGGCTGTGGAGTGGGAGCACTGGCCCTGGAGAGCAGAGGCAGGCGGGGACCGGATGGGCTAGTAGGCCTCTGCCAGGAGTTGGAATTTTATTGTAAAAGTAGTGGGAAGGCACTGAAGAGTTTTAAGCAAAGGAGTGACATGATCTGGTTTACATTTTTAAAATATCCTTCTGGGAGATAAACATAATTGCTCGTGTATGTATGGACTCTGCTTTGCCTCCTGGGAGGGTAACTGAGAATGGGATGAGAGACTTTTGCCGAATCTGATCTTATACAAATTGAATTTCTATTATATTCATGTATTACCTATTCAAAGAGGAATTAACACATTAAAAAAGCACATCTCAGGTCACTTACCTGAAGGAAAAGAGGGAGGGAGGGAGCGAGGGAAGGAAGGAAGGAAGGAGTCCCTCTACCTGCTGTGAGGGAGAAGGCTTGGGGGACAGCAGAGGCTCACGCAGGGCAACAGCACGTTCCCTGTAGGCCCCAGCGAGCCACGGTGGAACTTTGGCCCCACTGCGTCCCAGCCCTCCTGGCTTCCTTCCCAGTCCATCTGCACGCTGCACTCATTCCTGCCACAGGGCATTTGCATGAGCTAGAGAGAAGCAGGGCAGATCAGGACATCATTTAGAGGCACAGCCAACAAGATGACTAAAAAAGATGATGTGAGGACTACGGGAAAGAGGAATCAAGACTGAGTCCTGCGTGGCTCGAGTAGCTGTGTCTGTGGTGTCACTCACTGGGGCAGGGAAACTCGGAGATGAGCTGATACAGGAGTCAGGAGGATTAAGAGTCCTGTTTTGAACATGTTACAGCTGAGATTCCTGTCTGCCAATCCAGTTCGAGGTGCTTGTCAAATCGACAGTTGGATATAGGAGTTTGGAGTTTCAGAGGAGAATTTCTGAATGGAAACATAAATTCAAGGGACATCACCTTGTAGAGTTTACTTGGAGCCTTGGGTCTAAATGCGATTCCTTGAAGGAGGGACTATAAAAGCAGAAAATGCAGGACTGCGGTGTGTGGCGGCTTTTAGACGCAGTAAAGGCTTCCCAGGGGCAGCCTCCGTGAGGAGACAGGGAGTGTGGAGCGGGGTCATGACGTCAAGGGTTATGACAAGGGCAGGGTGGGCAGGTGCTGCTGCAAGGCCGGGGGAGGGCATCGCGTTTGCCACTTGAGCTCTTGCCTGGCTTTTGCTTGTCCCCTGAGGTTGGGAGAACACGGTCGACTAACCTCTCATTCATTCTCTCAACCAAAATGCTTTGACTGAACTATACACTGTTGTAGGCACAGGGGGTGTGGTGTGTGTGATAAATTACAGAAGCACGTTTCTGGCTTTCATGAAATCTAGTCAGGGAAACGAGTTAAATGAAAAAAATATATATACAAATGACCCTATAATTATAATCGCGACTAGTGACTGAAGGAAAAGTCCAAGATGCTACAAAAGTGGGTAGCGGGCTCTAGGCTACTCGGAGGGTCTGGGAAGGTCTTCCTGAGGAAGGGCTGTTGGAACAAGCCTAGAGAAGCAAGAATGTAGTGAGGAGGTCAGTGTGTCCAGAACACGGAGTAAGAGGAGGCGAGTGGCAACCGGGGAGGCGCCCTGAGGCTGAGGGGTGTGGTCGTCAGGGAAACCACTGAAGGCTTTAAGTCAAGTGTGCTCCTCGCAGGGTGGGGTGTGTGGAGTCACGTGGGCTGCTGGGAGGACGATGGTTTGACATGGGCGACCTCGAGGAGGCTGTTGGGGTCACCTGGGCAAGAGATGCTGGTCGCTTGGGCTGGTGGCAGGAGAAATGGAAAGAAGACACCAGATTGGACTTTTTGGAAATAGGATCCATGGGACTTGGTAATTGAATGTGGAGAATGAGGAAGATCCCCGTGATGACCCCCGGTGTGTGTCATGAGGCTGCATGGTGGCCTGGTTCTCTAACATGGGGGACACTGAAGAAGAAGCGCATTTGTGGGGAAGTAGCAAGTGTTCCATTTTGGACATCTTAAGTCCGTGATATCCAGGATGCCAAGAAGATCATTAGGAACAGAGGCATGGAGCTCCAAGAGGTCTGGGGCAGAGAGACCGATTTCAGAGTTTTTAGCATATATGGTTAGAATGTTAAACCTTGGCAGAGCGTGGGGTGAGACAGAAAGAGGGTCCAGCAGTGAATGGTTGTAGTATGTAAAGCACAGTAGATGTGGAGCGAGCAGGGAAAGAGTAACAGTAAGTTACTCAGGACAGTAAGTATGTCACACAGCCTGTGGCTCAATCATCTGTCCCGGACGCTCTGGACTCAGTGATCTCAGGCCTTATTCGCGGTATTTTTAGTACCCAGACTGGAGCCATTTGGTGGAGTTTTCATGTCTGAGCCCTCCACACCCACTCCCCAAGTGAAATGGAACTGGGCTATTAGTTCAGCACCTGCTGCCCATCCAGGTAGGAAGTCTCTAGAACCCTGGAGTAAGCTGTCCATTCAGTGGGGGCTTTATATATATAGTTCATAATCTGGCCTCAAATCTGAACTCATGTCTGCAGCTAAAACAGTCTTCTAACACTGAATATAAGCCTCTTTCCCTCCAGGGAGGTGTGTTTAAATAAACTTAAGTTTAAACACAGAGAATCAAGAACTCAGCTTCTCTGCACCTCCCCCCCCCGCCCCCGACACACACACACACACACAGACTTTTAACAGTGGACAGCAGGTGTTGTGGGACTTACGAGCTTAAAGTTCAAATTTTGTGAAAATAGGATGCTTACACTCATGAGGTCCTCAGAATGACCTTTTTGAGGTATTGTGGTGAAAACAAGAAGCATGTGGAGAGACTTCATTCTTAAGAGAAGCACATAAAACAATGCATGTGATGCTGGCACCGTTTGGGTGAAAATATAGATTGTTTGCAGTGTCTGCCGCCTTTTGCTTCCTCTGGCCCATCCTCACGCTCCACCTCCCAGCTGGACAGTCTCAGAGAAATAGACACGTCAGGACGTGACCAAACTTGGAAACGTACATGCTCTGCCTCTGCTTATGAAAGAGGCGTGCAGAATTCTCGGAGGAGCCCCCCACAACAGCAAAGGAGCTGCTCTCTGCCGTCCTTGGAAAGTTGCCGTGTCCCTTTCATGGTGTCCTTAACCACTGGGTGCTTTCCAGGCTGCCCGCTGTGTCTTCATATATTTAAATCAGTCTCACTAAAATTTGCATATCTTGAGCAGAAATCTTTACTGAGCTTGTCACTTACCATGCATTTGTAGTCTGTACAAACAGGTTCGTGGAGAGGGACAGAGGAAACTTGTGCATCACATGTTCAGAGGAAGATTTCCTTGTTCATTCTCCTTTGTCAGTAGTGGTATCTCAAAGGATAAGGGAACCGGAGCCTAAACTGAGAAGTAAAAGGGAGGCGCAGAAAGAAAGCCATAGGGTGGGGGCAGCAGGGGGGAGGGGCTCCGAGCCTTGAAGCCAGGCATGTTAGTTGTGCTGTGTGAGGTGACAGGGATGACAGTGGCTACGACAGTCAGCCTTCCTCGTGCCGGGGGCTTCATGTGCTACCTTGTTTCTTCTAAAAGAAGACCTTGCTGGACAAATCAGCTCGACACACGCATTAGAGCTGATTGTCCGGCTAGGTCTTATTTTCGGGGAAATACGGAACTTCAGTGCCCATAACAACCCCATTCTATAGGAGACACAACTGAAGCTCTGAAAGGTTCAGTGGCTTACCCAGCCACAGAACTGCTAAGGCACTTGAATCCAGCATGTGGGCTCCAAAGCACAAGCTCCTCCCTGGGTTATCCAGAAAGAGAACTTGAGGTTCCCCTGTTGAGGGACTTGCCATGACAGCAGGGATGGGACTAAGCCATAGGTCTCTCCCAGCTTTGGTCTGTCATCTTCGTGCTCCCCTGAAACCCCAACGAGTGGATGGAAAGGCCAGCAGAGAAAAATGGGGAAAGTTTTCCTTTCCGAGTGTTGCCCCGGAGAGAGACACCTGGCATTTACAGTCTGATGTCCCCCGATGGCATCTCCACTTGGACTTCCTGTGACTGGACGAACTGGCTCTTGCTAGTTTAGCCTCCAGGGATGTCTGCATAGGCCCCCGTTCTGTGGGGAGCCTTGGGCCCCGTCCATGCCCTCAGTGGCTACTGGGTGGTACGGGGACGGCCCTGTTTCTTGTCTCCACTGCAGCTGTGGAGGTGGGTTTCTAAGGACTTCTCCATTTGAGAAGATAATCTTTTACAGGACAAGGCAGTGCTGAAAGAGAAGGCCAAACAAATCAGGAGCCTGCTGAGGAGAGGAGAAGGTTACCCCCAAAACCAAAAGCTCCCCGCTTTTGCTTCACTGTTCCCCTGAGGCACATGGAGAGGATCCAGGACTGTGGGCAGCTCCTAGGGTTTCTCAGATCCGAGAAAGAGCCCCAGGTACCAACAGGCTAATGCTGCCGCTTTCAGCTGCTAAAATGAAACGGGGTTTGAAAGCAAGTCATTATTCCTCTGGCAGAAACTGCCCTGAGCTGTTTTTTCTTGGTTTTTAAATATATGTTCATCTCCAGATAAACCAGCCCTGCATAATGTGAGCCTGCAGCCGCGCCTCCGCCCTGTGCACGGAGGCCTTGTAAGGGGTTTGCTCGGAGTTGGTGCTCAGCCCTCAGAGGTGACGCTCAGTGTCCTTCCTGGTGTGGGCACCCTCCCCCCAGGACCACCCCACCCCACCCCAGTGGGAGAAGTAGGAAGGGCTTTTTCCGCAGTAGAGGCAAGAATGAAGGGTGGGAAGACTTGTTCTCGGGAGTGTCAGGCCAAGTGAGGCTGCCGGAGTTGGGTGACGGAAGAGGACGACCTGGGACGGGGCGGACATCACACAGAGGAGAGGAAAGAGGGCGTTCGAGTTTCTGCAAGAATGAGGCTGGTCCGCAGAGGCTGCATTAGGATACCAAGAGTGGTGACTTTTGTATACTTTTTAAATGATGTGTGTACACACTGCGTCGGAAGCTTCCTCAAGCTGGGCTGGGACAGTGTCATTTCCCTCTCGTGCTGACGGCTCTTGTAGAGCTGGTTGCACAGGTGTCGTGCTGGAGACCCTGCTCGCTGCGCCATTTGTTGTGTGGGGTGGCCTGTGGGGTCTCTGGTCCCACTCCCCACATAAGAACGCAGGATATGGTGAGGCCAAAAGGGAACACCCACGGAGCCATAGGTAGGGGAGTCATACCCCTATGTTCTCTCTGGCAACCAGGCGAGACACACGCAGTAGTAGCCACACGATCCGCAGTCCGCCATTCACTTCTCTGCCCGCCAACCAACCATCAACGCAGCCCCGCAGTTACGTCAGTAGCCAGTTGGCTAACCGGTTACAGCTGACGGCCAACCAGTCACAGCTGATGGTCATTCTCTCTCTACCCGAGCCAGCACCTCCCCACGCCAGGCCGAGAGCCTGGAAACTGCTCTCTGGGACTCTGTCCCCACAATAGGCTCTTGTATCTTTGCTTTCTATCACTCTGCTTTTTGTTCTAACATTTAGCTCGTATCTATGTAACTGGTACTTTAATTGGTTTGGGGGAAACATGATTGCTTCTGTTTTAGAATTGTCTCAGTATGATTCAGTGGTTTTATTAAATTGTTGAGTGGGCTCTTCTAGATTACAGGTTCTCCTTCCCTTTGAAAAGCAGACAGACGTACCCAGCTTCGCTGTGGCTTTTCAGTTCCAGCTCTCCAGGCAGCTGACCTCTGCCCATCGGCCTGTCCCTCCCCCAGCCCAGCCGGGCTCTGTGTCAGCCACTCATGAGCCGGGATCCATTTCCGTTTCTTGGAGTGTGGCGATGCTTTTCCTTCTACGATGCCAAGTCAGGGATGGGAAGAAAGGAAAGTAGACACAGTCCATTCCCAAAACACCTGCTGCTGCTTTGCCTGTACCATGAGCCTGATGAAATAAGATGCATTAAGATCCTTTACTACATTTCTGTGCTAAGACCAAGCCTTGGGCCTTGGGTCAGGGGATGGTGGTGCAGTCCAGGGACTGCTGCTGCCACGTGCGAGTGTAAATGGCTGATGCTTTCCAACAAGCTCTCCTGGAGCCTCCCGCTGCTCCCAGGGTGTACTAACAAATGAGCTATGAGGTCCGTTAGCTGTCCTGAGCTTTAAGGAACCCTTACCTAGCTGGAAAACGGATTCTTTTTTCTAACGAGCTTGCCTGTTCATTTCAAACACTGGGTCAGGCATGTTTGTCGTTTATTTTTTAAATAGGCACTTTGGATAGCAAGTGGGGCCTATTAGCGAGCTGAGCTTTGGAGGGTCTTACCCAGGTTTCCCAGGAAGCTTCGGGAGGCCTGGGCGAGGCTCCGTTTGCTGGAGCCCCTGTGCATCGGTGGCAGCGCTCTCTGGTTTTCCCAGCTGGACACACCTGCCAGGGCCTCGGAGGGGGCTGCACCAGCGGGGCGGGGGGGGGGGGGGGGCTGTGCCTCGGGCTGTGGGGTCTGTGCAGACGGCTTGCACGCGCACTGCCACCGCAGGCACACCAGTGGATCATTTCACAGTGCCTCAGCCCCCACGCTTGTCAGTATTTTTAGGTTCTGCTTGAACCTTAGACAATTTGAAAGTCAAATGAGCAAGAAAGTGTAAAACATCTTGCAAGTGAGGTAGAAACACCCGAGCAGCTGGAGCTGAGGCCTACCCTGGTCCCTGCCTTTAAAACAGCCCGGCCCCTGGGGGAGCCTGCAAGGGGCAGGGATCTGCAAGGAAACAATGTTTAATTAAAGTCCAGAAGTATCCAGAGCTGCCCAATTTTGCCAACTTTAATGGTACTTTTTACTCCAAGATAAAGCCAAAAAGCAACATTTCTGTCTGGCAGGGATTGAATAAAAATGACAAGGGCTCAGACTTTAAATGTGAATTTTGGCATCGCTTTCTTTGTCTCCCTTAGGAAATTCCAATAGGAAAAGAGTTCCACCTCCTGCTCAGTCCTTAGGGTTTGGAAGGAAGTGCTGGCCTGGGAACCCAGGGCCTGGGGAAGGGGAAGGGCTGCACTGCCTGCCTCCTCCTCCCTCCGCCTCCCCACCCCCAATGCAGTAGCCCTTCCTGTGGCCAGAGGGTGCGGGGAGCCGAGCAGGAGGGAAGGGAACTGGCGCTGAGGCCACCGTCTGGCTCAGCTGCCCCAGGGCCCTGCCGGCCAGCACTGCTGGGCGCTGGGGAACCCAGGCCCTTCCCCTCGGCCCTGGGCTCTGATTGTTGTTGGGTTTTGTAAACAAGTGAGTGAAACAACTCTGTTGCACCTTTCATAGCACTGGGAGCAAGGTGCTGGGTGTTGTGTTATCTTTGCCTAATGATGGCCTTTGTGCAGAGTGTTCTAGATCGTTTTTTGTTTAGTCGCAGAAAACCCACATTCCTGCCTGTGTAAGCAGAGATGAGTGTTAGCTGTGGATGAAGGATCTGAATAAATTGTGTAACTTTCAGCTGTTAGCTTTAAAAGCTCAGGGGTCAGGTCTGAAGTTTGGTTCTGGCCAAATGAGCATTTTTAGAAACCTGCATGTTAGACCTTTATGAGTCTGAGGAGAAGGAGCTTCAGTTCCGTTTTCTGCGATTGTTTTCTGGGCCAGCGTGTGTCGTCTGTGTGGCTTTTGGCTCACTGGTCACAGTCCCCAGGTCTAGTCAGGAGGGCCGAGGCCAGAGGTGCTTGTTTGCACCCATGAGCAGCCTCCATTGAAATGCCCGTCCTCCCACAAGAATCCCCTAGGCCGGTGGCCAGGGTGAGTGACCGAGTGACCTGAATGCTCCCTTCAGCGTGTCTCATTCACAGGGAACCCTTTTGGGACAGAGGGGTAGATGGGTCTGGAATGGTATGTTTTTGCCTTATTCCATAATTTTGTGTCTCTGATGGTGACGTCAGGGAAGCTCCTGCTGTCGCCCCATCGCTCGCTGTCCTCAGCCACAGGCTTGGGTCCCAGGACGAGCCCCGGCTGGCTCCGCCACTGGCTGTCTAGACAGGCAGGTCTTCCTCCCCTCCTGATGTTGCCTGGTTAATTGAAGGTTTTTCACACTGAGGGTGTAGCTGCCGGAGACCTTCTGGAGACCTTCCAGCCCAGCTCGCAGGGGGCTAACTGATGTCACCTGTGGTGGTCCGGCCTCCTCCCTCTTCCCATGCCCAGGATGGCCTGTCACATGCCTGGTAGCGGCAGGCAGAGAGGGCCATGAAGGATAGGCCATGGAACAAAGTGCTCGTGGAGCTGCTGCTTCACCCTCTCTTTGTAATTAAGGGCTCATCCCAAATTGCCCTCAATGCCAGCAAGCAAAGAAATGCCCACACAAGTGCTTGAGTGTTTTGTTCAGATAACTCTGCAGCTTCCGCTTAGGCCAGTATTTCATGGAAAACCAGTCATCTGGGTCTCCGAGGAGCAGGGGAGCCAGTCATGTGACGTGGCAGGGAAAGGGCGGAGGTTCAGCCGAAGTTAGCAGGCAGATCATATTTTCAAAAACTTTGGCCTTCGGTGTTTTCCTCTCTTGGGGGTCAGCATCCTTTTCCTCATATTCTCCTACCCTTTATCCCTCCGAAGCACTATATGGTGTCCAGCTGTCATAAGCAAAAGTATATTGAAATTGTTTTCAAAACTACGTGATGCTGAACTAGGGGCCCATAAGGAGAGTGTAGATGTGGATTGCATGTATGTGAACGAGTGAAAGAATGCAATTTTGATATGTAACTTTTTTAAATCAGGAAAGAAAGAATTGCGTGACACCCTGGGTGACAGTAGCAGAGCCTGGGTCACAGCTTAGCTGCTCAGTTCAGTGTCCTCTGTGCTTTCGTCCCTTCTGGGCTCTGCTTTGCTAGACCCGCACTCGAAAGGTCCCACTTGGTGTCTGATGACCGGCCTGGAGGACGGCCTGGCCACGATGGAGGCTGTAAGTCCCTTGTGCTTTACGGCTGTTCATCACTGAAGTTCAGGACCATCACCTTCCCCGGCAGCCGGAACTCAGCTCTCTCCTCACCCAGCTTGGTCTCCAGAAGACCATCAGAGTCATCGAAAGCTCATGACACTTGCACTGGTTCCTAGAAATAGGTCTGTGGGGTACTAAGGGAAGAGGATAAAGACTCCTGCCCTCCCGTCTCCAGAACAGCCTGCGGAGACTACTGACACCGAAAGTCATTCAGCCGATTGGCTGCTGTCAGTGGGTCACGCCTGCTCGGCACCGGGGACGAGTTCCGTCGTGTAACCTCCGCTCGGTGAGCCATCCTGACGGGAGAGGGAACGAGCTTCATTTGTGCTGTCTAATCACCTCAGTGCAGCACCTTGGAAACGGAGCTTTCCAGAAGTTTCTCCAGACTTTCCCTCAGTGAGTTACAGTGCCACATATTGGAATTGAGACCAGCACCACTCCCAAAACTTAGCTGCTGTTTACTGGCTTTCACCTTCAAAAATCAAAGCCAAGTGTCAAGGTGTATCTTACAGTTCACAGAACTGTAAAGAAATGAAGTATTTGGGCTGGATGGAGGATCCTGGGTGTAGAGAGAATATGAGGACGCCTCTGTGGTTGCCGTGCCAGATCCCCCGAGGGGGCCGCCCCCGAGCTGTCGGAAGGCAGTCCAAGCACAGTTACAAGGGGCACAGTGAGCACATGACCGGAGCCTCTCCCCGCCACCCCAGTCTGCCTTTGACTGATGAGCTGTTAGGCTGAAACCAGGGCCAGGGTAGTTTCAGGGGTAATCCATTTCCTGCTGTTTTTATTCAACCAGTGCCATTCATCAGAAGGAGAGAGGAGCCCCTGGGACCTTCCCCTGCATCCTCCCAGTATCTTGAAGAAAGGGAAGACAAGGGACAGCAGGCCTCCCCTGCCCCTTATAAAATGCACACACGTCAGGCCTCCCTACCGCTGGTGCCCTTGTGCCAAACCCTGACCTGGCAGCAGGTTGCCCCCGTCGGGTGGGCTTTGCTCCACAAAGAAGATGATGGTGTTTGTTAGATGGAGGGTGCATATTGAGGCCATCCACACTTCTGCGGAGAAATCCTTTAGGAGAAAGACAACTGGTATCCAATATCTCCGAGTAATGAACTTATCAGTAAATAGAACACATGAACTCATTAGTCTTAACTTTGCTTTTGGACCAAATGGGAGCTCCGCTTCTCAGGAGGCAAAAATTTCATCTCTGTTCTTTTTTCCTTAAACCCAGTCCCAATGTAGAAGCAAACATTGCCGCCCTCTCCCTGGGAAGCGGTTAATAATGTGCGCTGGCACACAGAGGGTGGGCCCGGCCTCCCTGGCCGTGTGCACAGGCGTGTGCACAGCTTGAGCCCAAGGCGCCAGGGCAGCGCTGTAGTGTCCATGAGGGGAATTCTCGGGGCGAAGGTAATCTTAAAGTTAAGGCGGTTGAAACTTTGTCCATCCTGGTCACTCAGCCTTTGCTTCAATTGCGGTTATTCCTCTAAAATCACTGCCTCTACCCTTCATCGCTGAGAAGAAAAGAGATTGAGGGTGTGGAGATGGACGGGTCATAAGGAGTGGTGCTGTGGCCACCGGGATCTAGGCTTAAAAGAAAGACGTTCGTTGGGAGAGTGAGGGGAGCACTTACCGGGCCGAGGGTCCGTCCGCTCCAGGGGCCGGGGTGGGGGTAGGTTTAGGAAAGGATTCAGATTCATCTGCAGGTTGGTCCTGTGGACCTGGTCTAGGCCCAGGGGCCTGGAGGTGTGGCCAGATTCAACTGATGGGGTGAGAGGTGGCGGGGAGCCAGCTCACCAACCCCACTCTCCCTGAAAGAGACAGACCTAGGGAATGGGAGGTGCCCACCCCCACACTCATCCACTTACTTATCAGCATCTCTAGAAATGAACCAGAAGAGGGGACGAAGGAATGGATCTCATGCTGACACCGCTGTGTGTTCCCTTGGACCTCTGAGCCTCTCTGCTGACGCCCTGAGGCTTCCTTTCCTTGTTTCCTTTCGGTGACACTTCATCTGCTCCCTCTTCCTGCCTCTCCTTCATCCTTTGTTTTGCCAGCCCCACCAGTGTCTCCTATGGCCCTGCAGCCCCCTCCACTTGTGGAGGGGAAAGGCCTGAGCGGGAGCCCCAGCCTCCTACCTGCCAGGTGGAGTTAGGAGCACCAGGCTCCTTTGAGATGATGATTCGAGCTCAGCATTTCTGTTCTTTCCTCTGTTTATATGTAGTACCTTTTCCAGCACTTGAAATCCATTTTCCTTTGAGATGCCCCACTCACTTGTGGGCTGTGGTTTGATCACTCCCACCATCCCCCCAGGCCCTAGCTATACAGCAGGTAGAATGTAATTTAAGCCATAATCATTTCTGCTCCCTCTCTGCCTCCTAGAAATGGTAGGTGTCCTGGGGTGGATATTACATTTTGCCCAAGCCAGAGAAAGTGCTGAGCTGGCAGCTCTGTGCTCTCCCGCCTTCATGGCGGCTGCTGGGAGAGAAGGGGCTCAGAGCCCCCTCATTTCCTAGGGAAAGGGGGTATATCTCGCTGCAGCAGCCTCCTTTAGGGTCCAGGCAGGAGCAGCAGTAAATGCAGAGCCAGCCTCTGAGCAGCTGCCCTGGGACGTTTTGAGGATGTTGGACTGACGGAAGGATCAGCTGTGAAATGTGGTGTGCAGGCCCCTTGTTACAGGGTAGGGGGTATTGTAATAAACTCTTCAGCAGCAGGAGCCCCTGCCGTGACCATCCACTCACCGAGATGCCCCCACCCCACCCTCCGGACCCGAGTGAGAGCTGGGCTTTGGGCGTCAGGCGGCCGCTCTGATGGTCTGTTCTCTGCTTCTCCCGCTGCTGCAGGTTACGTGTTCTGCATGTTACACCGCCTCCCCGAGCAGCACGACTGTACGTTTGACCACATGGGCCGCGGCCGAGAGGAAGCCATCATGAAAATGGTGAAACTGGACCGGAAAGTGGGGCGCTCCTGCCAGCGCATTGGGGAGGGGTGCTCCTGAAGCCCGGGGCGGCCGCCACACGACGCTGTTCTTAGCTCACTAATGTTAGCCTTATCTAGGACAAAGTCAGCCAGACACCTTGTACTGGGCACGCGTCAGACTACAGCCAGTCTGTTTCCTTTCTTTAGCCAGCCATCCTGGTACTGTAGTTTAGGGGTTGATGGTGGTTGAAATTGATTTCTGGCTGGTTACTAAGGTGCCTGCTAGCCATTGTATAAAATTAAAACATGAAGAATATTTTTTTTTTTGAGCATGGCTAGTGGATTTAAAACAACACATACCTGTCACTGCTGGAGTCAAACTTATAAAAAGCCTTAAGCGGAAAGTGTTCCAGACGGAGACTCTGAGTGAATGGAGGAGTGGAAGCTGATGTGAAAGTTCCCACGACGCACATGGCTTTGCCAGAAACTCTGGTTAATGTCCGGCCTTTCACCTCTTCGCTTATCCTTACTCCCAGTAGCCAGGTTACCTGATGGCCACGCGTGCCTTGGTCACAGGAGGCTGCTGAGATGCCACGTGGCTGGGCTGGGTGGTGGCCTCGCTCTCCCGCAGAGCTGGAAATGGGGGTGGGTGGCAGGTTCTTAGGAAAATCTTATTAAATTTTTTACCTGACTTGCTATGAAAAAACTCTCTCATCATACGAGAAGAGAAACAGTAACCTCACTTTGAAAATTAGCTCCACTCAAGACTAGTCCACATACGAAAACCACCTTTCTACGCAGGACCCCGTGGTCATGAGAAGCGGCCAGGGGCGCCCCCTGACCCACTGGCTCTGGTTTGCTTTTGCCACGTACAGGGATCTGGCAGTTGATCAAATAAGGCTAATCGCAGCACAGCAGCTGCAGCTGGGGTCTGCACACTGGCCTCTGCAGCTAGATTTCTATATTGGAGTTTTTTTAAAGACGTTTCATAGCCAACAGGAATCAGCGGAAGAGCTGGGGAGCGCCTGGGCCGCTGCTGCCCGCAGACTCTGCCTCTTCCAGCAGGAGCCTGCTCAGCCCCTGGGGTGGGGGTGGGGCGCGGAGAGGACAATGGCCCCGCCTCCCGTGTCTGCAGCCCCTCTGCCCAAGGACCACCAGTCCACATCTACCACTTAGCACGTTTAGTAAGGGGGGGACAGCGGGCTGGATCTTAGGACAGTGGTTCGTGGCCCTGGCCCAGCTCCGGGAGACATTGGCTCTGGCAGGTGAGTGGGAGGGCAGGGCACGATTTTCAGCCTGTGCCTCTAGACGTGGGCAGAGAGGAGCTCAGTAGCTGCAGTAGCTCAGGCCAGGTGGGGAGGGTGGAGATGGGCCTGTGTGCCCATGTTGGGGATCAGTACCAGTCAGGTGGGGTGGGCAGGTAGATCGAGATTCCCTTGAAAGCGGGGCAGGGGTGAGTGTCCCCAGCCCCTGTCTGACCCAGGTTGGTGGCAGTGGAAGGCTCCTACAGAGGCCGTTTGCATCTGCCCACTCACAGCCTACTGGAGTATTAGCCCAGCAACTTGCCCTTTTATGTCACAGCAAGCACTTCAACTCTGTCTGCAAATCAATACCTGTAACTTCAAATGTTATTTGATCCAAAATACTGAAATAGGAAATCATGTTCTTCCCAACCTCCTCCCACCCCACCCCACCCCACCAGAGTGGAATCCGCTGCAAAATCTCCAGCCTTAATTTTTGCTTCAGGACCCAGACCAGTGTCTTGCTCTCGGGCAGCCCAGGGCAGAGGGGCCGGGTCTGCCCGCGTTTACCACTGTTGTCAAGCCACGGCCCTCTGGCCAGTCCATGGCCATCCTCAGTGAGGCGGCGCCTAGGCCCCCACCACGCTCTGATCCCCAAGAGGCGAGCCCTCCAGCCCTCAGGTCCCACCGGCTTCAGGCAGCGATAGGGAAGCAGGCTCCCTGGGGAGCCCGGCCGCACACAGGGCTCCAAGCCCTCGTTCACTTCCTGATGGTAGAGCTGGGGGGAGGGGGGCTTGTTCCCTGGCAGTTATCTGTTCTGTGAAGTTTGTTAAATGTAAGGAAAGCTTAAATTCTTGTATCTTTAAAAGAGAAAATCTTATTTAACCCTTTTGTGTTCTAGATTTACTTACACACATAGCCTAGAGCTCAGTTTTAGTTTTAACATTGTGAAAATATTAAAAGAATCTTGTAACTTTATTCTTTTTTTCTCCTGCTGAAAAAAAAAATTAAACCAATCGTATGAAAGTTTGGATTTCTCTGTTTCACCCACTCTCCTATGTACCACCTACATAACCGGTAAAATGGTAAAAGGTCATCCTGGCCAGAGCTGGGGAGGGATGGGGGGGCTCTTGTGTGTAGAGAGTCTGCATTGCCTGGGGGTCGTGAGTCCAGCAAGCGTCCAGGCCAAACAGCTGCTCCCCTGCTCTGTGGGCGGCCGTGGGCCTGGCACGGGAGCTGTCGGCTGGGCCAGGCCTCTGCTGGCAGCAGGGAGGTTACATAGGGTCCTGGGGGGGAGGGGCAGCATCTGCGGGACCCAAACCGCACCCCAGGAGGGAAGAACCCTGAGGATGGAGGGTGCAGTCTCCCTGAAAGGAGGATCAGAATGATGTATTTGCTGTGTGAACTCCTTGGTGCAAAGGATACACTTACTACGTCTTACGATGTTTAAAAACATTAGGTGGGGGGTGACAGGAGTGGCATCCCTCCCCACCACCCGTAAGGCAGAAGCCCTGGGCGCACAGTGGTCGTAGTGATGATGACGAAGAATCCTCAGGAAGTCAGAGATGCACGGCGGAGAACAAGCCACAGCCAGCGGGCAGAGCACAGGGCTGGTGCCCTTGGAGGAGGCGCTGGGACTGCCGGCGGAGCAGGGAGGCTTGTCTGCCAGCAGGAGCCTGTGGGGAGGACGTAGTGGGAATGGAGAGCGCTCTGCGTGGGCAGCAGTGAGGAACCGGAAGCCCTGGGCTGGGGACGTGCTCAGCAAGGCAGTGGCCGGCCACACGCTCGGGGGACTGAGCCCTCTCGCTACAGAGAAGCAAGGACCCCAGACAGGCACCAGAGCAGTAGGAACACCCAGGAAAAGTCTGCAGGGGCCTCAGAAAATGGACTCCTTTGCAGCCAGTCTCAAAGCTTCCTGAGAAATGGCTCCAGAAAAAGGAATAAGCAGAGAAAAATGCAGAAACTCAAGAGTGTTGTGCACGGCCGAGGGCCAGGCCTGCAGCGCCCCGTCCACACCTAGCGGGCAGGGCGCCAGGACTGCACGCGGCTCTGATGGGGCTGAAAGTGTCAACACTTGATTTACGCTTCTCTCACGGGGTTTGGATGTAAATCTGAGATAGAAAATTACACAAATAAAATTAGGTAATTTATTGCAAAACAAAAAATCGGAAGGAAGAGGAACCATAGACCCTACATGACTCAGCTATGACTAATACCGACATACAAATAATGTAAACACATACAAATAATGATGAGTGTTGCTCTGGCAAAAATGGATGATGGAACGCTATTGGGAGACAAAGGAAAGTGTGTGTGTGTGTGTGTGTGTGTGTGTGTGTGTGTGTGTGTAGCACAAAAGGGCTAAGTTCCTGTTCGGAGAGGAAGTCAGTGTCTGAAATAGAAAATTCAAGAGAGCGATACATTATTTAGAAATACAAATGCAGCAGAAAAAGCTGAAGTCCAGGAATTTTCTTTGGGGTGGGGGATGGAAATGAAGCACTATGATATTTACTACTATTAAGACCGTACACCTGCATAATGTTAATTTTTAAAATTCACATTAAAAAAGAAGGGGGGCGGCCGGATGGTTAGAGCACGAGCTCTTAACAGCCGAGTTGCCGGTTTGATTCGCACATGGGCCAGTGAGCTGCACCCTCCACAACTAGATTGCAGACACCGAGCTGCCTCTGAGTTTCTGGAGGTGAAGCCAGATGGCTCGGTTGGTTAGAGCGCAGGCTCTTAACAACAAGGTTGCCAGTTCAATTCCCACTATGGGATGGTGGGCTGCAACCAAGATTGAAAATGGAGACTGGACTTGGAGCTGAGCTGCGCCCTCCACAACCAGATTGAAGGGCAGCGACTTGGAGCTGATGGGCCCTGGAGAAGCACACTGTTACCCAATATTTGCCGATAAAAATTTTAGAAAAGACGGAAGGGACCAGCCCTGCCAAGGTGTTGGGACGCTGAGTCTTAGAAAGCAGCGTGTCCCAGCTCTTCCCAAAGTGGAGTTTTTCCAGGTCCCTGGCCCTTGTCCAGGTCCCCTGGTGCTGGTTTCCTGGCCAGAGCCCAGGTTTGGGAAGAGGCAGGTGGCAGGTGTAGCGCAGGCACCGCACATGACGGACTGACCGCAGGACCTTTCCTTAATCAGCACACCTAGGGACTTGGGACTGGCTGCTGCGGTTCATTGCGCGCCTTACGTGCTTCCTGAGAAAGAACTGGGTTAATTTTTGCCAGGCAGGCCTGGAGTCTCCAGTGTGTGTGGGGCTCAGTGCTGCGCTGTCCCCAAGCCCAAAACACCTGCCCGGGATGCTGGCCAGTTCCTGGAGCTTCGCCTTTCCCATGGCCTAAATCCTGTTCCATGGGTTTATACATCAGGGTGTTTCCCATCAACTGCTGCAGGGGGTTTGCGGTGGGCAGTAAGCAAGAGCGAGAGGCCCCCGGGGGCCTGCGGGCTCCGGAGCTGGCTCCTCCCTCGGAGACGCTGCTCCCCCCCTCGCTGGCTCAGACCTCGCCAGCGCCCAGGCAGCTTCTGGAAAAGGCCTGCAAAATAACACTGACAGGTCACCCTCAGGATGTGCGCTCGAGGGCCTGGCTGGGAAGGGGGTGACACACAGCTGCTGGCTCAAGGGGGTCTCACAGATTTGGGGATTAAGCTGTTGGTGAATGAGATGCTCCCCAAATGCGGGGCTTGTGTTCACGCATGGCCGGCGATGAACCGTCTTGCTGGGTTCACAGACGGGAGGCCAGGCTGGACAAGTGGTCAGGGTGGGGGCTCCTGTTCCACCTCCTCATGCAGCACCCCCCCCCCCAGGTGGGAAGAGCCTCGGCTGCCTGGGGAGTGTGGACATGATGGGGGCGGGGCTCTGGGAACAGCAGGGCCGCAGGGTCAGGCAGGAGACTCTGCCACCCCCCTGGGGAGGTGCTTTGGTGTCCACAGGCCCAGGCCCCCCAGGCAGCAGGAAACGCTGGGGAGGGTGGCCCCAGACTAGGAAGAGGGATCTGCCCTGGTGACACAGCCCCCGGCACCCGAAAGGAACGGGGCAGTGATCAGGACACAGCCTGAAGGGTGGAAGCTCTTGGCCTATGATCAGGGGCTCCTTCCTGCCCCCAGCCCTGGCTGTGGTGGCTCTTATTCGACACCTGCTATGTGCTCAGCACCATTCCAGGTACTGGGGGTACAGTGGTGACCAAAAACACAGGGGACAGGGGGACAAAATAAGGGAAGCGCAGAGCATATGACAAGGGGACAGATAAGCAATAAAGCGTAAGTGCAAGGGGATAGGTAAGTGCAGGACCTGTGGGATTTTCTCTGAGCTGGGGACCATCGGGGGTGTTTCCCATCAACTACTGTGGACGGATGGGGTCTGCCTTGGGTTTTAAGGAAAATAGCTGGGAAGGGAGCAAGGGAAGTAGAGGCCAGGGAGGAGGCTACTTGAGAGAGAGCCCAGGCGATTGTGTGGAGGGGGGTGCGGACAGAGCTCAGGTAGCAGGGCAGTAGTGAGGAGGCAGATTCTGGACTGACTTTGAAGGTGGAGGTGACGGGAGTTCCTGACAGATTGGGTGTGGGAGAGTGCGGGGAGTCGTGGGTGACCTCATGGTTTTGGCCTGAACACCAGGGAGGTGGAGATACCATCACAAGACCCACGCAGGAGTACAGTTGGGGGTTGGATGAGAACAGAGGTGCAGACTAGACGTCCAGGTGGAAGTGCAGAGAACATGCCTGTGTGGCTGGAGGTGTGCGTTTCTGAGTCTTCGGCACATAGTTAGTACTTAGAGTCACCAGCCTGGCTGAGGTCAGGGAGGGAGGAAAGGAGATGGACGGAGCCTGTGCCAGGGACATTGAGTGTTACAAGGTCCAGGGAGACGAGGACCCTGCAAAGCAGATTGAGGAGCAGCTGCCAGCAAGGGAGGCAGAGACCAAGACGTGGAGTCCTGATGTGTTTCAGGGAGAGGCGGGTGGCCACCTGTGGAGGTGCCGCTCGGCTGGCATCTGGGGATTGGCCACTGGGTCGGAGAAACCAGGCAGCGTAGCCACCGGAGCCTCCTTCTCAAGGGATTTTGCTGTAATAGAAACAGAATTGGGCAGTAGTGGAGTGGCGAACGGGGGCGACGGAGTTAATTTTGAAATAAGGAGAAATGACTGTTTTTATACTAATGGAATGACCAGTAGAGAGGGAGAAACAGATGTAGGAGGGAGGGGACAGGTCCAGAGCGGTGCCCAAGATAAACGCACAGGCACGGGCAGGCAGGTGAAGTGGCCCGGGGAGGCTGGGGACGTTCTCTGTTCTGTTTCCTCCTGGAAGGAGGAGGCAGGGTCATCGGGTGTGTGTGAGGTTGGATGAGGGAGGGTGACAGGTTTGATGGAGAGCTGGGGTGGAATTACAGTGAAATGAAGTTTTAGCTGAGCCCGTGGCCCTGCAATGGGCCTGGCGATGGGTTCACATGTTCCCAGGTTGTATAAACTGCAAGAACGAGACACTTTACCTGCAGTTGGTTGAAACTGGTGCCTCTTTCCATTCCAACTTCCCATCCGTCACACATCCTCTTCTGTTGGGTGGTGCTGAGGCCATGTGGGCATTTTGGGGATTTGGCTAAGGAGATGTTGAGTGGGGGACATACTTAGTTCAGAATTAGTGGGACATATTTGTGTGGTTTGCAGTCACTTCCGTGTTTAGTTGGGTTATTGATGGTCATCTTGGGGTCGGGATGGCTTCCAGGGAGACCCCTTCTGCCCACTGTGTACCCATCATCCTATGGCTTGAAGGTGCAGGGCCGAGGTTGCTGCAATATGAACGTGTCCTACAGAACCTGGCCCAGAGGGTAGGGGAGTGAGAAGGAAACAAGACTTGGAGCCAGACGCTAGTCCGTGGGACATTCCAGCAGTCATCGGATGTGTGACCTTCAAAGAGGAAGACTCGATTCTCATTGCTGCCTGCTCACGACAGACGTTTGCTCTCGTCTGGACCACTCAGCCATGCAGTGATCACAGCCATGGCTCCGTACTTTGTCGGTGCAGAGCAGGAAAGGTCAGGTGTTCTTGCCATGTCCCAGAGTCTTCGGTTCATACAGGAAAGAAACTCGGTAACTGTTTCCCCAACAGTTCTCGAAATTTACGTATGTGATGGTGTGAGTTGTGAAGATGAAAGACACTTTTCTGACGCACCAATGATTCAAAACAAATTTTGATCAACCGTGCTGGAGGAAAGATTGAGGACTCTTTCTATTCTTACACGATATTATGAAACATTTATCACGTGAAGATTCGGATGCTCAAGGAGTTCAGCCAAACAAGGCAGGGCCCCCAAACTGCAGACCTGTGTTACAATCACGACTGTTGAGTTGATATTCTGGATTTGGGTATGTTTGGGTGTTTGTCAATGTTAAAAAATGTGTAATGTGTCACGATTTCTCATTCTTCGTATTCACTTTTGAACCTAATTTTGTAGTCATATCTTTTATTCTTTTTCTTAAAGGGGGGGCACCAAAATACATAAACTTTAGGCTCCATAAAACCTGGGGGGATTGAGGGTGTGAAATAGCCATTTAGGGTCACAGTGGTAGCACACACTACCTGTGGGTCCAGGGGGCCCACAGGTCCTTCCTCTGTCCCAGGCTGAGATGAGCTGAGGTCTGCGTGTGTCACCCCGGTAGCTGAGTGGTGCGTACATCAGCTGACAAGACTCTTGATGGAGGAAGCGGGGTGCTGAGTGCTGGCCTGGCATAGGCTCCGTGTGGTGTACACACTGGCACTACACGTAGCACTGGTCTCGGTGAGTGGATGAGAAAAGTCATGGCGATGTTGTGATTTTCAAACATATCCCTCAATTCTTTGACACTCCTCCGGTCAAAAAGTGGAGCCCCTCCCCTTGAATACTGGCTGGCCGTGGGGACTTGCTTCTAATGACGAGTTTGTCTCCTGACTCCAGGCTTGATCTAAAAGCCATATGATAAGACTTCACCTGGCTGCCTCTTCCCCTGGCTGTCTCTCGAGCGTGGGCCCCAGGAGCTCAGGGCTGACAGGTGAAAAGTGTGGCTAGTCACCTCCACAGGATGTGAGGATCAAAAAATGGAAGGTAACAGGTGTTGGCAAGTGTGCAGAGCGTTTGCACCCTCATGCACGAAAAACGGTGGCCTCTGTAGAAAACGGTCTGGTGGTTCCTCAGAAAGTTAAGCAGAATCACCGTATCGTCCAGCAATTCCACACCCCCCCCCAAAAAAAAAAAGAAAGCAGGGACTCCCATAGGTGCACACACACGTTCGCAGCAGCTCTATTCAAAGTGGCCCCAAAGTGGAAACAGCCCAGGAGTCCTCCAAGGGGCGGATGGGTAAACGTGGAGCACACGCAGCCTCAAAAAGAAGTAAAGTGCCGCCCCGTTGTAACAGGGCGCCCCTCAAGAGCTTGCTGCTCAGTGGAGAGGCACACATTATATGATTCCATTCAAAGGAAATGTCCAGAACAGGCAAATCCGTAAACACGGAGCAGATGTGCCGTCACCAGGGCGGGGGCACCGAGTGCTTAGTGGGTATGAGGCGTCCGTTACGGGAGATAAAGCCTTCTGGACCTCCATACACAGAGGTGCTGTTTGCACAACATTGTAAATGTACTAAATGCCACTGAATTGCTCCCTTAAAACGGCAAGTTTTATGTGAATCTCACCTCAATTGAAAAACAGCCTGGCTGCCCTGATACCACCATGCTCGGAGCCGGGGGAGAGCCCAGACGAGCCCTCGTCCCCGGGCACTCGCCAACGCGTGCAGCAGTGCTGATCAAAACGGGTTCTTCTAGTCCCACCAAAGGCACAGCCCAGCCAGGCTCTGTTACCCCAACACCCTAAATCAGTTTACCTGCTGGGGCTTCCCCACAGCAGCTACAAAAGGTTTGCCCCAGGGCCCTGCCCACCCCAAAGGGACCCCACCCCTGAGGTGGGGTGCTCACGGGTGATGACTCAACATGCTTGGAAGGGCATTCATTCCGCAGGGCACCTGGAAAAGGTGGGAGAGGGTGTGGCCAGGAGGGGAGCCGAGGAGGCAGCTATGGAGGAGCTGAGGCTTGGGGACAAGGGACCTGATGATGAAATGGAGTTTTAGGACTATTTCTGGAGACAGAACGGCCTAAAGACTGCTTTAGGCCAGTGGAATGATGTTAGCAGATAATCAAAACAGCTGGCATTTATCACACACGTGCTCCATGCCGGCCCTTATCCCAGGGGCCTTCCACACACGTATTTCCTCCTTATAGTCCTGTGGTGTATTACTATCGGCTCCATTTGACAGATGAGGAAACTGAGGCTCAGGGAAGTGCCGGCCCTCACAGCCCACACATGCCTGCCTGAGCCTCTCTACCCATAATACAGTAGCCGCTGAGCTGGGCCCGGGAGAGAGAAACCTGCACATTTCCTCTTCTGCCGCTGGACCCACCTCACAGACACGTGGCCACTTGTGAATCGTACGTGTGTGTCTGAAGACGTGTGTCTTCCGTTTTGTTGTATATCGTGTTCTATATGTAAATGTCAAATCAAGCCCACCATGGTTTTAGGCAATTCCTTCTACTGCTTATCTTTCACCATTTCCTGAGTTTCTGCCATCCCCACCTTATTTTCTATTGTGGTTTGGTTTTTTTGTTTGTTTTTTGTTTGTTTTTCCACACGATACATCTTTTTGGTCATTGCTTATGCGTTAGAGGGAGGGGAAGGCAACAGTGTATGCTCATTGTACCTCATTTGCACATTTTACATTTTAGTCGAGACTGCCAATTGCCCTCCTAACTATTAATAGCAGTCTGCCATCTTGAATTAAAAGCCCAAGACTTTAGATCTTTAAAATTTAAATAGATGAAACAAGTAGAATATACTGGAAGCTTTGCAGTCCCAGGTAGGTGAATGGACAGTGAAAGGTGTGGCCACTTCAGCAGAGTTTATCCTTCCAAGTCCTGGGCGTGTGTATGCTGGGTACAGATATTGCAAGATTCCACTATGGTCACTGGTGGGGAAATCTTGTCACTGGAGAAAACACTGAGACTCTTAGAGGCAGCAAAGGCTGTCCTTACAGCCTGACTCCAATCCCCAGCAAAATGAAAGAGCGATGTGTCAGAAGGATTGTAAACATTTGAGAAAGTGTGGATCCCAGGTGCCCACATGTGGGCTCACTACCAGCCTCAGGGACTGTCCCAAAGGTGGTCGATTCCAGAAAACCTGAATCCACAGTCAGACCTCAGCCCTCATCTTACTGACCTGCTCTCCCTCTGGGCTGTCACCACCGGCTGTCCAGGCACGTGCTGTCCGGTCTCTCAGCCGCCTTCACTGTCCCTTCCCACCTCCCCAGGCTTTACCCGCTGGAGGCGCCAGGGCTCAGCCTGGGACCTGTCTCCCAGTTTGGTGATTTCTTCCTGGCTCCATAAACACCGGTGAGCCCCAGTTCTACCCCCGGCCCAGACCTTGGCCCTCTGTTCCAGGCTAGGTTCCCAGCTGCTCACATGTCTGGTCAGCGTTCCTCCAAAGGCTGTCAACCAGATGCAGTGGAGCATTTCAGCAGGCAGCCCGGGTCAACCTGTAGGGCAGGCGTGCACGTGGCTTTTTATCAAGTTCCCAGGTTATTCTTATGCAAGGCAGAGTCTGAGGACTGCTGTTCTAGCCCTCATCTCCAACTTGTAGAAACAAAAACATGCTCTGCCCTGCTGGGACGGCAACAGCACTTTCCACACCACTATCAGAAAGAAACGGAAACCCAATTTACACCCTGAGACAAACTGAAATTAACAGGGACAACCTGACTCATTCTGGTTCCGATATAATAGAAGCTTGAATATTTCCCACAGAGACTCCCGGTGTTAAGACACTTTTATCCCTAACTTTTGCTCAACCGAAGTGAAAAGATAAGTCATGACCTCTGGGGCTAGGATAAGCGAGAAGTCGCTCCTTTTCCATCACAGACATGCTAGTATGAACTTGACCATTTGTAAAGTTTGTGTTGTTTTCCTTAAATACTTGTTGGGTTTCTTGTTTGATGAGCTGGTCCTTCTCTCTGTTTGACAAACCCAGCATGTCTGGAACTGACCTGCCCCAGGCCAGCTCCTCCCATCCCGGTACCACCTAGAGTCCACTGACCCTGATTTGGCTTTTCCTCTCACCGCCACATCCATGAATCCCATCGGCCCTTCCTGCACAACGGACAGCGACACCTCTGTGGCTCACCTGGTCCAGGTGTCACTGTTTCTCCCCCCACCCCCCTACTGCTCCCTGCTTCCCCACTTCTCCCTACAGGAATTCTCTACTCAGCAGCTGAGTGAGCCTGTTAGAGAATGAGTCAGATTACAGCCACCCTGCCTAGAAACTTCCACTGGCTCCCATCTCAGAGAAGAGCCCAGCATTCCCTAACACTCCAGGGTCGCCCTGCCCACGGCACATCCCACTCACCTCATCTCCCACCCGCTGCCCTGCAGGGAAGGGCCTTCCCCGCTCTCCTCCCTCTTTCGGGGAAGGTCTCCTTGTGGGGCCGTGAGTCTCGGTCCTTCACCCTCAGGGTTTGCCCAGCTGTCACCTGGGAAGCTTCTCTGGACCTCCGATTTCTACCTGCAGATCCGCACACGGGGCGTAGGCCACATTTACACACACGTGTGTTGTTCCTGATTTCCCTCTAGAATGGAAGAGCCACGAAGGCAGGACTTTAGTGTTTTGTCCACTTTGATCATTGCTATGTCCCCAGCACTTAGGAAATGGCCTGGCCTGGCAGGTGTTCAGCCCACTGCGCTGAGTGGTGGGTGTGGTGGGCCGGGCGTGGCTGCAGCTCGAGGGGGCGGGGTGGGGGGTGCAGTGCGGATGGCAAAGCCCAGCGCTCTCCAGATTTGGTTTTGCCTCGGTGGACACTTACATCAACAAACGGTTGCACTGTCAGTTCTGGCCTATCACAGGTCGGAGGGTAAGCGCATGTGACGATGCCTAAATCAAGATTCGAAATGGCCTTGACAGCAGGCCCCACTGCCAGGCTAAAACCACCAGATGGAAGTTAACGAAGAGAAACGTCAAGTCCTGGGTTTAGGCTCAGAAAAGAAACGACATTGAATGGTAACACCTGCCTGATTCAGGCTGTTTGAAGTGAGAAGAGCTCAGTAGGCCAAGATCTGAGGTGGCCAACTGCCTACCCGTGTCAGTGCAGCGCGGCACAGACCCTGCACGGCACCGCGGAGCTGGGGCCAGCGTATCACACTGGGGCCGCGGGCGAAGGAGAGACTGCTGCATAAGAGAGAGCTGAGGAGTGGGACCCCTAGAGCCTGGACTTGTGAGCTGGTCACGTAGAAAAACATGGCAGCTGGGGTTGAACTCAGAGCAGGAGAAATGACAAGGGAAACAGACCTGGCTTCATAGTGATGGAATTTTCTTCCCACCAAAAAATGCCATCGAATAAGCCACCTCACGTGGACAGAGTGTGACAGGGAGGTCTCCAGTGCACAGGAGCCTGGACAGCAGCTCTAAGGGACTCTGCTCTGAGCTGTGGTCCCACATTCTGTCCTGGAACAGGTCAGCCCTCTGCCTCGCTGTCCCCATGGGGACACGTGATGCCTGGCCGACTTCACAGGGCTGTGTGGGGACGTAAAGTGACAGCACTTGCTTGGGTGCTGTCTGCCTCCCCACCCAGAGGCAGAGCAACGGGGGCGGGCAGGCACCTCATCCGTGCCCTGGGACTGGCGGGGACGCTGAGTAGCCAGTGTCCACAGGAGGGGACTGTGGGCCGGTCCAAGGAGGGGACTGCAGACAGGCCGTGGAGGGACGACACGAATGCAAACAGAACGGAAAGTCACCACTTTATTCCTAAGAGGAACCCACAGCAGCAGTCTCAGGGATTGTTCTGAACACACACAATTTGCACATTTGCTCACTTAGGTTGTTCCACAAAATGAGGAAAAAGCCACAGCCTGCCCACAAATTAATACATGTTCCAAACAGCAACACTACCCTTTATGCTTCTTTGAATTTTGGACAAGCCCCTAGAGTCCTTTACAAATGGCTTTAGAAGAGCCACTCCCCCCCTCCAGGCCCAGCATGGCCCCCACCCTCCTACATCTGAGAGGCCTGGGAAAGGGAGTGGGGGCAGCGCACAGAGCCCCCAAACTCAGAGGTGACATTCTCTGGTGAATTCAGGATACACAGTTGGGCAAGAGTAGCTCACGGGCCATCGCCCACCGAGGTGCTCCTGCCACCTCCTCCACATTGCAGGCCCGAGGCTGGGCCCGAGGTCTCTCTCCTCTCGCTTTTCCAGGTGCTGGGGTGGGGGGTGGTTGGGACCTCGGTGCTCAGGATAGCCGGACACGGAGCCTCCTGGCTGCCCCTCGGAGCAGCGCTGCCTCTCAGGTCACTTCTGGAAGGGAGCTCTGAGAACTGAGCCGCCCTCTGGCGTGGGGAGGCCAGGCTCCGGCCAGCACTGCGCCCCCTGCCGTCCTCTCCTGTGAGCGTCTCAGATCTTTCTGTCAGTGCCCCGCTCCATGGACGGTGGGGGGACCAGGAAGACCCCATGGCTTGGGGCGGGGCTGCGAGGGCACACCTGTAGGAGCTGCACACAGCATCAGACCCAGGTGGGAGGCCATGTGGCCTGGGAGTAAACCTGGAACTACAGGCAGCCCTTGGGACAGGCTTGGTGACCTGGTCCTGTCCACCCCAGCACTGCTCAGTCTTGGGCCACGAGCCCCTGGGACTCACATGGCAGCAGGAGACTGTTTGGTGGCAGGATGGACTGCAATCGTCAATGTCACCCTGTTCGCAGGGCGTCCATGGACCCAGGTCCAACCCCCCCAACACACACAGCTCCCCGAGGCCTCTCAGATCCGCTGCCCACTTCCGTCCACACCTTCCTCCCGAGGCTGCTCTGTGCCTGGCCCCTGCAGGTAGGATGGAGCCGCCGTCCACTGGCCCCGAAGGTGGCTTTCTTCACCTGTCCCAGCCTGTGTGGAGCAGGACACAGCAGTGGAGACAGGTGTGGGCTCCTCCTCTTCGCCCTCCCAGTTCAGGGCTATAAATACTCAGACGCAAATGGTAAACGCTGGAGCATTTATCATAAATTACAGGTGGCTGATTGTGAGTCTTTAGGCCGCCGCCTCTAGGGGAGTATTTGTGCTGAAGAAACAAGCCCCCGGGGAGGGAGGCCGTTGGTGGGCCCACCTGGCTCAGTGAGTCAGTCAGAGGACGTGAAAGACCAGGCCCAGGCCAGAGAGCAGGGCGAGGGCACCCACACCCCTTCTGCGGGGCTGGAATGTTATTCCACGAGCATTAGTACTTTAATCATTATCTTAAATGAGTAATGTAAAGAGACAGAGCAGTTACTTTCTAACAAATGTGTATTGGGGGGGCTCTTCTGGCTCCTTCTGTGCCTGCTCCCCACCCAGCATGGAGATAGGTCCCAGCCCATGTTAGTCCAGCAGGAAGTCCTGCCTGAGGGGCGTGGGGGTGACATGCGGGGGAGCTCGTTCTGGTCATGTGCACAGCTCCCTAGTTTGCAGATGTGGGCTCATGGCCAGGAGTCTCGGCCCCTCCAGCCAGCCCGATTTAAACCAGCAGAATCACGCCCTCTCTCCTCCCTACAACCTTGAAGGGAGCCCGGATGCAGCACAGGGGAAGCTGCTCTACCCTCCAACCATCCCTTCTCGCCACCTTCTCCATTCATTGTCACACCAGGGCTTCAGCATCCGGTCCAGTAACCGGGTATGACCAGGTCACTTCGAGGAGGCCTTGCCCAGCCTGCTCCAAATCATTCCCCTACCCTTTTCAAGAAAGCCCTGAACAAACACCAGGCACCAGAGGACTTCTAATTTAATATCGTAATAATGAAAACCATGGTGGTACAGAACCACGAACTGCATTTTAAATTCCTAGGGCCACTAACGAGCACTGGACTCCTGCTGGAACTGCTGTCAGGACAAACATGCAGAATTGATGGCTGCGGCCACAAAACTAAACGGAGCGTGGCCTGTGCCCGCTGCAGCCACAGCCCGACAGCCACAGTGCCCCCACCACCTCGGCAGCGGGTTCCCCAGGAACCGGCCACCCACACACAAGGCAGGATTAAACGGAAAATACCGAAAAGCAAACACTAACGAGGAAAAACTGGAAAGAGACGAATTTTTCTTTTCTCCTTTGACACCTTTCTTCTCTGTCCAAAGGGAGGTTCTTAATTGAAGCCCCAAATGGGGAATGCTCCCTCTTTATCACCCAGTGACTTCGGCACACAGGATTCTCTGCGTTTTAGCACATATTATACCTTCCTCTTTCCCTGTATCTCTGGACAGGATAAGTGATTACAATTTTGTTATCTTCTAAATTAAAAAAAAACAGGTGAAGTTGGCAGGTTGGAGCCGTTTGCACAGCAGTTTGACAATTGGGGCGACAACATAACTGCTGAGCAATTTTTTGCACAATTCAAAACTCATTTCATTTTCTTTTTTTTTCTTTTTGCCAAGGAATCGGTCTAACAAACATCCCACTGTTGCTGAAAATAATTTCGTTTCCCAACTCTTCTAGGAATGAAATACTTTTAATGTATTTGTCATTAAATAAGATTTAAAAAGTGACAATTTAAAGAGCAATTGAGAAGAGTCCCCATCCATCATGGGCTCATGTCTCTAACTGAAATCAGAAAAAAAATAGAAAAAGCAATGAGACTGTGGGAGACTGTCTGTGTGGGTGGTGGTTGTGTGTGGGGGTGGTTGTGTGTGTGGCTGTGGGGAGTTATGTGTGTGTGTGCGCGCCCACACGCATTACTGTTACACCCGGTTCGTTGGCAGCAACCCTGCCTTGAAGACTGCTTTGACCCGGGTGCCAGCCCACTGCGCACGTGCCCTGCCTGGCACGCTCAATGCTACCCCAGCGGTCCTCCCAGGAGCTGCCACAAGGTGACCTTGAAGGCTTTCCCAGAAGACCTAATGAAGTTTGCTCTTTATTCTTCAAAAACCACGATTTGAAACGAAGGGCAGGGGTTCTGGCAGTGTTCTATTCCTTTACCTGGATGGTGGTTACAAAGCTGCCATTTTAGTTTAACTGACAAGCATCACAGAAGTCACAAGCACCCCTGTCCATCTCAGCCGAGGGTCCAGCCCCGCCTGACCTTTCAGGCTGTGTCTTCACATGGGCGGGGGAGCCACAGCCCCTGCCCTGCCCGTGTCTCCTGCTCAAACCCCACAGCTGCCAACGCACAGAAGCAGCTCTGTCCTGTGCCGGGCTCACTCCGCGGGGGTCCGGGAATCCTTCCGTCTGCGTGCCAGCCCATCTTGTCACCCACATGTCCAGGTAGCTCCCTGAGTCTCTTCAAGTTTTCAGGCCACTTGGGTTGAGGTGGCCGCAGCGGAGACCTCCGGTGGGGCAGCCAGGGCTCTAGATAGAGAACGTGTCGCCTGCGGGCTTTTCTCTGCTGCCACTCATCCCTCTTTCCCTAGTGATCCAGGCCTCGCTCTGGGTGTGTCTGCTTCCGCACGCGACAAGTGGGGTCTCTGGCCCCCCTCAGGAAGGCCCTGGCCCAGCTGGTCAAGCAGAAAGAGCCCCTCGTGCTCCTCAAAGCAGAAGGCCATGAGGAAGGCAGCGCTCCGGCCTGGTACCAGGAGGCAGGGCAGGGCAGGTTTTGCCAGGCCTCAGTACCAGCCTGGGGGAAGGGGAGCCGGCAACCGCCTCTGGGAAGGACGGAGGTGGTACCACCGTACAGAGCCCGCCATCAGTCCTCCCCGCTGCCATGCTGTCAGCACTGCCTCGGTTTCCCCTCCTTTCCCTTCATCTAATAATAGGAGCATCAGAAATGTTGCAGAAGAGTGGGAGGGAGCCAAACGCCATTCTCTCAAGGACAGGTATCTGGCAAGTGCAAACACCAAAGGAAATTCCTAGGAGGCAGGAGGGAGAAGACGAGCCCTGGCAGGAAGGGCACCCGCGTGGGTCTAGTGCTGGAGCTTCGCTCGCAGACTCATCTGTGCCCCTTCAGGGGTGAAGCTGAGCTGCCCGGCGGCATTTAGTTACCTGGGCCTGGGATGGCCAGGTGTGCCGTGTGGCAGCGGAACTGCCAGGTCTGGAAACAGCGTTCAGTCACCTCTTCCAGATCCTTCTTTAGCTCCGCCCCCCACCCCCTATCCCAGGGTCCTCAGTGCGGCCTCTGAGCCCCGGGCTCCTCTCTGGACAGGTGACTTTGGAGTTTAAAAAGAAGTCCGTCAATAGATGACACTTTCAAAACATTTGCAGTTGGCCTTTGCTCTGACTTACATGGCTGCCTGTGTCCCCCGCCGGGTGCGAATGCACTGCTGGCGGAAGTGCTGACTGGACAGGAATCCTGTGCTTACACGCCCAGGGGCGGGAAGCGGGAGGCGAGGCCCAGCCCCAGAGGGCGAGCAGGCGGAGGCACCGCTGGTTACAGGAGCCCGCCTGCCTCCCATTGCTAAGTGCGGGGCGCCCCTCAGGGGTTCCACTCACCCCACACAGGGGAAGTGGATGGATCAGAATGAGGGCGCAGAAGGAGACATAGAGCCCTGGGTGGGGGCTGCTGGCCCAGCGGCTTCTCCTCTCCCGGACCGCCCCTCCCTGGCCTGCACTCACACAGCAGACTGACTACCTTCCCCGAGAATAAGACAGTTGATGCTGCCCTACTATTCTAGTACCCAACAGTCCCGCAGAACTAAGTTCCACTAGGAGAAAACTGTCGACCCATTGCTCTCCGTACATCCGCAACCAATGTGTCTTGGAGACGCCAGAAGGGAAGCCCCTGTCAGCTGAAGCCAGGTCACAGGTGGTACAGAGAACCCTGCGTCTGAAGAAGCCTCAGGTGGAGCTGACAGACACGGCCAAGGGAGAACTGTGCAGGTAAGCCAGCAGCAGACAACACTCCGATTATTAAGACAACAGCAGCAGATCAGCTATGCGAGTCAGACGAGACTGTTTCAGTGAGGAAAGCAGCTTGGAACTGCTTTTTTTCATCAATCCTGGTAGAATATTGTGGTCTGGGGGACAAACACCAGACTGGGCTGCAAAGGAGGGCTGGAGGGCACCGACAGGCAGGAGGGCTGCCGCCGTACGTGGCCCAAATGTGTGGATTCAAGGACAGGTCCAGCCCAACCGGAAGCTGGTACAGAGTTATGTACACGTGCTTCTGACCATTAAATTAGCAGGTGGCATGATAGCTATTCCCTTGTCAGCCCCCCAAGCTTGAAGGCTGAGTACATTTCAGAAATGACAGGTTAAGGACCCCGCAGTTCGAGTGATTAACTCGAGTGTCCACGGGTTGGTTTGCTCATTGTGTACTTTGCTGAACTTCCTCCAAGGGTTTCCTTCTCAGCCCAGGAGGCACGATGAGCTGCATCTGGGCCTCGTTTAGGAGAGCACATGATGTGTCTCGGCTCTACCTCCGGCTTAACCATTCCAAACTAAGGCAGGAAAATTACAGCGTCAAAGGGATTCAAACAAGTGATTTGCTGTTTTGAGCATTTCAAAAAGATCCGGAACACCTAGGATTCAGCAAATGGAAAATAGCTAAAAGAAATAAAAACTTATTTAGTTGCCAGGGCTATGTGTTCCACAAAGTAACCACTACGGAAACCCATTTCCTAACGGTGCCTCCAGGTAATAAGGGCTCACATATTCTCTTCCACTGGAGTGTGCACATGCCAATTTTGTATTCCGACCCGGGCCTGCCTATTCCTTCCTTCTGTTCCCTCGCCTGGGTTAGATTAGAGAGGTAGGGTATTAACGGGGAACTTGATGAAGATTGAAGACCCATTTTCTCCCCCTGGAGGCCAGTCTGATTTGAACAAATTGAGGAGAACAAAGCGGCCCCTTCCTGCCCTTGGGAGAAACCTGCTCTGTGTCTGTTCCTGCAGCCAGGCCTGCTCCTTTAGGGGGGGTGGGGGGGAACACCCGGTCTTGCTGCCATCTGGGCCCACCGAGTCCCTCCACTTCATGCTTCCTTTATTGGTGCTGCCGGTTGGGTGAGCGTGAGTTGGAGCCCGGGCTGGAGGGCAGTGAGCTGGCGCTGGGGGCCTGCAGGGCATGGGGGTCGAGCTGCTGGCTGGCCGGGCTGCTGTCCCCTGGCCCTGATTCCTCGCCGTTTTCCTCCTTCTGGCTGCTCTGCTGCTCCGGACACTCAAAGTGGACGCAGTGGAACACCTGAGGAGAGAAGGGAACAAGCCGTGAGTGATAGGTCGGTGTCCCGCCTGGAGCTGCCACCAGTTGGGACCCTGTGCTGCCAGCTCTGGAGGGCTGTCACACGGGAGTGAGAGGAAGTCCTTCCCACTCCCCCTGCCCCTGGCGTACACACCTGGAAGCAACTAGAAGGTTGTAAACACATTTCAATCAGGACAGGAGTAAATGGACCGACAGTCTGAACGTTACAGGCAGCACCACATGGATCCCTATAAAATGTTCTCACTGAATTACTCTGTTGTCTCAGGCGCTCTTCTTTGTAAATTAATGAATTAATTAATTCTTGCAGTTAGCAGTTGGGCTAAAAGTCCACAGGGGTTGAGCTGACGGTGGTGATGGTGGGACAACTCGGTGAAGATGCTAAAAACCACTGAATTACACATTTTAAATGGGTGAGTTGGATGGGGTGTATCTCAATAAAACTTATTTTGAAAAAAGTCAGCAGGCATTACCCCAGGGGAGGACCTGACTTATCTCCAAAGGTGCAAACAAGCCCCGCCTTCCGTGCATAATTATACTGTGGCGGGGGTGGGGGTGGGGGGCACATCTGATAAGGACTGGGCACTCACCAGGAGGAGCCAGCCACCCCCCAGCAGCCAGGAAAAGGTTCTCTCCCCCGCAGCAAGTCTCTCTGGAAACCTTTCTGAGCTTGGTGCTGTGCTACTTGCAGACAGGGCACCGCACAGCCCAGCGCTCAGCCAGGGGGAGCCTCTGCCCTGACCTTGACAACACACAGCACGGTTGTGGGAAGCCGGTGTGAGCCTAACACATCTGGTACGAGCAAAGGACACCGCTGGATGTGAGCTGCGGGGGGCAGGGCGGAGGGGGATCAGAGGAAGTCTCTCAGAGGCGGGCCTTCAGGGGTACCTCCCGCACCCTCGCTAGCAAACATGGAAAGCCCTCTCGCCACTGGGGTGCCTGCTCTTTCTGGGGTTCCTGTCCTGAGTTCTCTGAAGGGGAGGAACCACATGCTCTGCAGTGGTGGTCTTCAGTCTGGGGTACCCTCAGATCTGCTTTCCAAGGAGCATGCTGGCACCTTGAAGGAAATCAATTTCCAGATCCTCAAATTCTGTATTTTCCAAAACTGCCTGAGAACGTGACTGAATTCACAACGCCATTCCCGCCTCACAGAAGGAAAGCACAGCCCTCCTGCCTCGCCCTGCCCCTGGCTGGGGTGTTCCCGGGGCACAGACCACCCCCCCACGAGCCTCTGGTGAGTCACAGGCCCCGATGTCTCCCAGTCCCTGTGACGGTGACACGTGGCCTGAGGGAGATGTTCTGAATTCAGAATTGAAGTATATTCCGACTTATGTAATTTTTTTATAAAAAGGAACTGGAATTTTTCCAGAATTATGAAAACATTTTCAAGATACTCTGGCTAAAACTCATGGATGTAAGTTTTCCAGAATTAGTTTCACATTGATGTACCTTGTTCAATGAGTTAGTTAAAATCTGTCTGAGCAAATCAAACAGATGTTTTGATTATCCTATTTATTCCTATATAATATTTATTCCTAATAATTAGTCCTCATCTTCCATCTTGTTTATTTTTTCCTACCTCATATTAACAAAAATAATTTTATTTAAACTGAAGACATATTTTACTTCTCAATCTTAAAATATTCAAAGGATTACATTTTTTTCCAAACCCCTTTTAGGAGATATGCAAACAAAATGTGAGTAAGGTATTAGGGCACCGAGGAAACCCTCAGCTCGGCACAGACTCCCCCAGTCAGCAGGCAGGACCTGGGGGGCGGGCGAGGGCACGGTGTGGTCAGAAGGGTCCCAGGCAAGGGGTGACACGCTGAAGACGCTGGGGCGTGACGAGCCCAGGGTGTCCGAGCAGATCCCGGCAGCAAACCGTGGGGAAGTCAGCGGTGGGGCTGGCGAGGGCTTTGGAGCAGGACTCCCCCAGGACCCGTCGCTCACCCCATAAACACTGACTGGCTGCTTCCCACAGGACCCGGCCAGTACACATCAGCTCCAACAACAAAGCTGCTGGCCTCAGGAGTGTGTGTGCTGGCAACATGGTCCTGGGATTTGGGGGAAGATTCTTCTGCTATGAGGAGCAGGGCCTGGAGATGGGGGGCAGCGCGGGAGGGAGATCGGCTTGGGCCAACAGCGCCTTCCCCAACCAGTGGTGAGAGGTCTGGGCAGGAGGCCCCAGAGGCCAGGAGGACGTGCTAGGGTCCATGCGGCATTGAAAGAGAAAACCAGACGGACCTTGGTTGGAGGTGAGGTTTAGAGCAGCGGGATCAATCCAAGAGGGGCTCCAACCTTCAGGCTGAGACGAGTTGGCACAGGCTCAAGGGGGCGGCCTGGCAGCGAGAATCCCAGCAAGAGCAGAGGCTCAGCTCAGCGAGGGCGGCCTCAGCGGAATGGGGTAAGGGTCAGATCTAGTTCCTGAGGGTCCTGGTGGCCCCCCAGTCTTAAAGAAACTTGTGTGCTGGCACTGAGGCCGGGGAAGCCAGAGGGCTGCCGGTGACCGGGGCTGGGGGGCCAGAGGCAGAAGACCCGCTGCTAGAACACAGCCTCCTGGACAAACAGCTGGGACACCCAGGCTCTCCACACGGTGAGGCGCTACCTTATGCCAAGGCTTGCTGCCTTTGGCCGCCAGGCTTCTCCTACACCAGCCAGAGGCCCTAGATAAATAAGATGATGTAACTTGTAAGGCTGTAGTTGAACTTGCAAATGCTGAGGCTAAACCATGAGTAACTGGTTTGTGGTGATACGCCAAGGAAGGTAGGTGCCCCGATGCCTGGAGCCTGTGTGGATAGCCAGGAAAGGTAGGCCACGTGGCACAAGGGCACGGCCGGCGGTTCTCAAGCCCAGAGGGCGGGGCACAGGGGCACACTGCTGCCCCCCGTGCCCCCACCACCCAGTGCTCCCAGGAGAATTGCAACCCTCCTGTTCCCTTGGGTAGGGGCCCACCCTTTCCTTTCCAGGGGTCTGCTGGCTGGAGAGGAGCCACTGAACCTTGGATCTGCCCATGCTGGGTGAGTCCAATCCTGGATAAGGCCCATCTGTAGGGGATAAGGCACTGGCACCCTGGGGATGGGCAGGATGCTGGGGGACACGGCCACTCTCCCTCAGTCAGGACCAGGCAGAGGTGACTGGATGACTGGAGGGGGTCAGGAGGTACAGCTGCGGCAGACAGCTGGGGGGACGAGGGGTTGCCCCCGCCTCTTCCGGGAGCTTACACGTTGCACAGCTCGAGCATGAACGTGCACACACACTGCGCACGCCCTCGTGTGTACACACGAACCCACGCCATGCACATACCATACACGTGTGCACACATGCACAGGCACACACACACCCGTCTACTGTAGAATCAAGTTCGCAAAGAAGACAAATATAATGTCAACTGTGAAATTACATTTAAAATATAAATTCTGTGCTTACCTTCCTGCATCACTATTTTTCCATATTCCCACTTCAATTCATTTATCTACCACTGTTTCAAATTTCACATTTCAAACTCTAATATTAAGGCTAAGTGAGGCATGCATCTTCCGGCCTGCTCTCGTCATTCTGGCAGGGACTGGTTTTTCTTAGTGAGCTGGTTTCTCTCCTCACACCTCAGGCTGGTGCTGTCCCTGCCCTGTGGTGTTAGCACCATCTCGCCTTTTTCCTTTCCTTCCTCCCTCCCTCTCTTTTATAGCAAGTCTCCCTCTTTGGGCCCATCTGCAGGTGCTTACCTGTCAACAGCCAGGTGGGAGGGCCTTTTATGGAGATTTAAAAACCATTTGGGCCATGGGCTCTGACCTGAGCTAGGCCAGGTAAATCAGAGAATCTCCTAAGTGCAACTATTAATCTACTCTTCTGCACCAGCTTCACCTTTAAGCATTCGAAGTGACAAGACCGCCTTCTGCTGGGTTACTGACAGTCTCTTTTGCTTTATGAACACTGCTCTTTCCAAGCACGGGACAGTTGGAACACAGCCAGGCTGAGTGGCCAGGGCGACCCCCACGAACACATCCCGCTTCCTCACGTCCCACCGACACTCTCAAGCTGCCCCTAGAGCTGTCTGTAAGGGGACACCCTGCCCCCTTCCTCAGCGCGGCCCAGTCACACTTCCCACGCCCGTGTCTCCACCTTCCCTGAACATGTGGCCTCTCACTGCACCTGTGCCTTCCTGACCCCGAGCTCCTTATCCTGCCCCATGGTGTTATTAATTCTTCATCTGTGTGACCCCAGCACTGGCTCACGCCCTGTCTCAGAGCTGCAGGCTGAAGCTAACCCCGGAACTGCCTTACCCTCGTCCTTCCTCGAGCACTCCCCTCTTGTATCCAGTGGGTTTTCTTTCCTTGTGCTCGCATCCAACCCGCCCCGTGAGGCTTCCAGTGCCTCGCGCCCGAGGCCCAGCCTCCCTCCTGCCTCTGTCTGCTGCTCTGTCGGTTCCCATCTGACTCAAGGACCAAGGTGAGCTCGTCCTTTCTCTCGCTCAGGGCCTTGCACACATCAATGAAAATCCTGGATTGAAAAATAAAGTTAGAAAGGATCTCAGTGTGGCCGGGCACTAACTAACGGCTGGTTCTTCAGAACGTGCCTTCACCTAAGAAAGGGTTCCCGGAGATGACGCTACCCTGAGGGGCAGGGTAGCTTCCTGCTCTGCACGGAGCTGGTAACAAGCCTGGGAAGCCACTCCACCTGCAGTGAGCACTTAATGTTCACCGGCCTGACTCTTCCTGCCTCATTCCCTTGTCAGTCCCACTTCTCTAACTTGCGTGATGTTAACTGCACAACCATCTTTAGCCCATGTAACCAACCTGATTTAAAATCATAATGCAAACGGCTGCTATTCCCAACTCCCCTAACAATACTGACGGCAAATCTCCACAGGCTAGTTGGGGGTTCTCCTACGAATATTTCTCCTAGAGGAATCATGACCACTCCTCTCCCTGAAACCACACAGCTCATGGTCGACCCTTCCACCTAAGCTGGGGGAAACCGAAGGCTGTGTCAGCCTCAGCTGCGACCCGCCTGGCTGAGCTCCCCGGGGGTTCTGGTGGGTGTTCTGAGGCCGGATGTGAGGGATGAGGGCGGCTCAGAGCCATGCTTCAGTCTGTGACCTGGAGTCCTAAGAGTGTCACTAAAGGACCAGCTAACTTTAATGCGGGCGCCCCGAACATCTCTGGAGAGCCACAAAGGTCTGCTGGATTCAAAGGCGACACACAGGAAACAGTTACTTTTATTAAGCCACAAACTGAGGGGTGAGGGTTCTAAGTGAAAAAGGGTGTTTTACAAATGGAAAGATGGGTGAGGCCTGAAGTCAACAAAGAGACAGAGTGTGCAGTGGGCATCAGAGGGAACAGGCTAAGGGCAGATGGAAGTCGGGAAAGGACCGGTGCTTCCATGTGCCAGGCAGAGGGAAGAATGAGCATGACACGTACAGTAGGCGTGGCTGGAGGAGCCCAATGTGTGAGTAGGGTTCAGAGGTCAGGAGGTCTGAGTGCATTCATTCATTCATTCATTCATTCCACAAACACTTATGAGCGCCTCCTGCATGTGCCACCGTGGGAGTCTGGGCCCCTCAGGGTGCACCATCCAATGAGGTGAACAGACATATTAGCAGAAAAGCAAGGAGCTCTGGGTATAAGGGGAGCCATGAGGGTGTAGAGGAGGGGTCCTCAGCCAGCCTGGGGAGTCAAGGATGCTTCCTGGGGGAGAAGATGTCTGAGCCGAGTTGAGAAGGTCAGAGGAGGGAACGCTCAGTGTAGAAGAAGAGGGGAGACCACTGCAGGCTTTCAAGCTGAGGGTGATGACAAAGAAAGCAGGAAGGTGTGAGGTAGGGGGTGCTGGGGGCAGTGTGGGCAAAAGGCCACAGCTGGGGGACAGAAGGAGGGCCCGGCCCAGACCTGGGCAGGCAGCTAGGGGCTCTGGAGGGAGGAGACTCTTAAAAAAGGAGTATTTTTTTAATTTAAAATATTGCAAAAGCAATACATGTTTACGGTGACAAATAATTTAAGTGTCAAAAGAAAGTAGATGACAACAAACCCTTAAACCTCGTGTAAAAAAAAAAAATCATAATAATATAAACAGAACCACTTTAAAATAGAGCCACAGCTGCCATCCCAGAGGAACTGCCTCGCACGTGTTATGCCTCCCATGTCTGGAATGTTAAAACAGGGCACAATAACCTTTGGGCTGGGCCTAAAGCAACACGGTGTCCCAAAGAACCGTTTGCAAGGATAACAAGAGAGCAGGTACTATGCCTACCAGACTGACGCCTAAGTTGTTTAGAGTTAGCATCACTATGATATGTTCTCTGCACCAATAGAAATGCCTTCCTTCTATTGATGGAATTGTTCCCCTTCCCTTTCTCATAAACACCCATTGCCTTTGTCTCCTAATTGGACATTATTCGGGTTTCTGCCTCAATCAGTGCTTCCCGAATAGCTATTCTTTGATCTCAAATAAGTGCTTGTTGCCTCTCACTTTGAAAGGCATTTTATTTTTAGGTTAACACTTGAAATCCCCTGATGGAGAACTCAACAATTTGGGATAAACAGGAAAGAGTCATTTTAAAAGGAAGAATAACAGAACTTGGTAACAGATTCAGTAAGACTGATACAGGGAAGGAAAGGGTCCGCAGTGACTGCAGGGATTCTTTGGGAGGACGAGGCTGGCAGACTGTGGTGCTATGGAAGGTGGCAGCAGCGGGGGCCACAGGGCTCCAGGCTCAGTAACCACCAAGGACCTGTAGTCACCGTCAGATCCTTTCGCTGTTTTTGTTTTTGAAACTTCGATGACCTCACTGAGCACAAACACTACCCAGGCACTGCACACACCTCCCAGCCCAACAGGGGAGAGGGTGGGGCAGAGGCGCCCCTGTCAGGTGACGTGACGGGCTGCCCAAGGTCACACCCATTCAACCTCAGGGCCAAGCAGCTCCAAAGCCTGTGGTCTCTCGGCATCAGATGCCTGCCTCACACACAGAATACCACAATAGCATGTGACCAGTAATACGACGGGTGTGTGAGAAATTAATTTTCTCGGGAAAGGGGAGTTTTGGGAAAGTCAGAGAGGAAGATGTGCAGCAACTAGGCCCTGAAGAGCTGGGAGGCAGGTAGGGAGGGGAGTGGCCTTCCACGAGGGGCCAGAGGGAGCACTTCGGGATCAAGGTCTGGCCTTGGCACCTCGCTCCCGGCAGCCTGTCCCCTACCCACTCTGTCACCCCTCTACAAAGCCCTGTGCTGGCTCAGCCATCTCGGGATAATCCAGTCCACCAGCTTTGCATCTAACACAGCACCAGTGCAAAGCCAACGCCCAGCCAGGTCCCGGACTACTGCAGAGGCAGCACAAGCACCAGCGTGTGTGCGCCTCCCAGCATCTTGTGCAGGCTGGGGTTCCTTCCCTCGGGACCCCCCCTTCAGATGTGCACGCATTGCACATGGACACCCAGACAGCAGGCACGTGGTTGGGGCCAGCAGAGGTGCATGAAGGGAGGGGGGCTGTGGCGTCTCTACTCCTTTCCCGGGAAACTGGAGGAGTGGGGGGACAGGGGTGGGGGGATGCCATCTGGAAATGTGCTGCTGGTCCCATCACACCCCCAAGCCCCTCTTCCTACTGAGCACCTGGGGACCTCCCTCTAGGTGGAACAGCCAGGTCCTGAGTTTCTCTTTGCTCAGAAGCTTGTGTGATCCAATTTCTTTCGTCTGATCCTTCCCAAGACTGCAATACCCCTTGGAAAGGATGTGACCAAAAGTGAATGAGGCATACAGGGCAGAGTCACACTACTGATTTATGCAAAACCATTACCACCGTTGCCGCATCATTTTCCCTTCCCCTTTTCGGCAATCATGTATCCCATTAGCCTGTTTGATTGCCGCTGCTCACAAAGGGGCACCTTCGCTGAACCAGCGTCAATGGCCTCTGGATCTGTCCCCCGAGACGAGCCAGCTAATTTGGAATGTAGTCGTGTGCATGACTCTGCCACAGTCTCGGTCACTATCCAGCGTCCTTTTCTGTAGCTGTTTGGGTATCACTTTGCCTTTCCTCTCCGGGAGCCATAACTCTGGATACTGGAGGTAGTCGGGGTGTTCTTTTCTCTGGGAACCCTGGAAAGGAGGCACAGGACTGTGGCAGCGCCTTCTCGGTCAGGCTGGTTCCTCGGCTGGCTGCTGTCTGCCTTTTATTAGAGGGACTCCCCAAGCACTATTTGTTTGACATGTCTTCAAGGTTTTTAAAAGCAGAGAAGCCTCTGCTAATTTTCCCAAGTTGGCTTGAGAGTCCACTGTGAACTGCAGCAGAAATCAGGAAAATTTAATAAATGGTGATCAATGGCTCTGCCTTGCCTTTCTGGTTTCTCCTGAGTAATTTTCACAGACCGCTTTCATGCCAACCGATACAAATAGGATTTCTGATCCAAGCTTTCAACTTACATTTACAAGGCGAGGTATCTTTATAATAGATATCTACCTCTCAATGATATTTGCTCATAAGTCAGAAACAGACATGGCTTCTGAGTTATATCACCCCACGGACTTCCTGTTTTTCTCACAGCGTCCGGCGGGCGTGGCAGCATCTCACACCCACTCGGCCCAGTCAACTTAACTGATCCTGATGATGGTGACAATTAACACCTTTCTTACACTTCTCTCGGGGGCAGAAAACTCCTTCCACAGACTGCAGGGATGTTTTATTTGGGTTCCTTTAAAAATGAAGACCAAATGTTTCTAACAAAACACCGCTTTTATAAATCTGAATTTTGTATATGGACATCCGAACAGCCCGAAACATCGCTTTCAGGTAAGGAACCCGTTTCACAGGGAGACGTGCAGACCGAGCAGCAGTCTTCAGCACTGCCTAGGATGGCGGGTACCAAATCGTTTTGCACAGCATTCCCTTCTCATGGGATGCAAGTAAGTTTCGTGGTGACGCTGCTTACACATGGCAACTTTCCAATGTCACTATCCCATATTCACATCGGCCAGGGCACCCACAAATAACTGAAACTCCATGGCTTGGAACGTTCTGGAAAAAGGGCCTTTCCAATATGTATCACCCCAGGCAGCCCCGGAATTCCTGATTCCGTTTCCTATGCGTGCACACCCTAGGGTTGCAGGGGCAGCGATTCACTTAATTAATTAGTTTGGCTCTGGAGTGGCAGAAGGTATCTTTTTATTGTTGAAAAGTGAAAGAACAAAAGAAGGGAAACGTCCTAGTTCCCAGGTAGGACCTGGCTGATGTGGCCCTATCAAGGCCCCCTTCCCGCCGGACAGGCATCGAGAGAGCCTGGCCATGGCCCCAGTCTCCCCGGAAGGCTGTGCAGGAACCCCCGCCTTCCTGGGCAGTTCTTCACCTCATCCAGGGCATGTGCGTCTGTTCTGTGTGGAAGAGCTCCAGCTGCATGGAGATTTCAGGCCTAGCGCCTGACTGCTGGCTCAGCAGTGGGACCATCTGAGATAATCCTCACAGGCTGGAGGTCTCCCTCATCTCACTGCTCAGCGGCTCCCGGCACTCACCTGCTCAGGTTCCGGGGGCACCTGCTCCCGGGCCAGTTGCTTGGTGCAGAATTATCGCTGCTCCAATACAAGAGGCATAAGGACTGCAATGCTTGGAACGATGACACGTGCTCGCTGTTGTGTCACCTTCCCTCCCTTCTTCCAATGACATCTTTCATAATAGACATTTAAGTAAGAAGATGCCTATAAAAAGGTCTTCCGTTACAATTATGCTACAAATTAAATATTTTTCTGCTGTTTTTCTGTCTCACTGGGAAGGAACCTTTAAGGTCTAGTTCATTCTCCTTATTTTAAAGATAAGTGTCCTGAGAGCCAGGGAGGTGCAGTGACTTGCTGGGAGTCACACAGCAGGTGGAGGGTGCAGCTGCCACCAGTGCTGAGGTCTCCTGGTCCACATGCCGAGACTCTGCCCTTCCTTCCACCCACTTCCCTCTCGCACCTCCCGCCCCATGCATTATGCCTGTTTCTCAGGCTTACTTTTCCATCCTCCTTTCTTCTTAGCCTGACTCTTCTGAGGCACCTGACTTTGACCATGTGTAGTCTTTAATCCACGTTAAGCTCACCTTTAACCACCTCCCACCCATCCCATATTTTCTCGCAGTAAATGCTTCCAGACCTTCTCATAGCCATCACAGCCCTACGATTCTCCAAGGTCACAGGGATTACAGCCTTGGTGAGATCTTCATTTTCCCTCGTTCCTCAGATCCAGGTTGTCACCAGTGAGTCCTCAGAGCTGATTTCCCTCAGCACCCTGCACCAAAGCTCTGGCCCCAGTCTGATTTATGGACAGGCTACTGCGTGCTGGACACTGGGCTGGGTGCTGGGACATGAAGTTACCACGACTCGGTCTCTGCCCTCAAGAAGTGCGGTGCAGTGGGGGAGCCAGGCAAAGCCTCCTGCTAGGACGACTGTACAAACTCACAGGTGCCAGGCTGGCCTACCTGGCCCGGCCCTGGGCTCTGCCGCTGCAGTGCTTATCCTCTCTCTGCACACAGCTAGTCCTGCCCTTGCAAATGCCACCTCGGCCTCATATACACCGCACAGGGCATCCAGGTGCTGTCTGAAACCTGGTTTATTTCAGTGATTTCTATTTCCCAGCAGGTTTTATCTGTGTGTACCCTTTGCCCATCACTGCCACATGCAACCCCTGGACTGCTGGGTTCTCTCTGGCAGATGTCGGAGTCTGAGGGCTGGAACGGGGTCTCTGTGCAGATCACGAGCTCTCTGAGGGATGGAGAGGCTTGCCTGTCCATCCACTGGCTCCGTATCTCTGCCACCAGGATGTCCCTGTCAATTCTGGTGCTGCCGGCTGGGAACCCTGGCCTTGGGAGCCAGCGTGACTGAGGTGCACCTTCAGGCCTGAGAGGATACCCTCTAGATACTGCCAGGGAAATCCTTGGGGAGGCAGAGAGAGCATGATCAGACCTGAGGGTGGAGTCTGGGAAATACGATCGCTATGCCAGGAAAGAGCTTTAATAAAAAACAGAGTCCGTTTCCCTGTTTGTTTTTTTCTGCACTAGAGCCACATGTTGCTATGGGAACAAGGATGGCACTGGGAGCCCACAGCCACTCACCGGCCTGACAGAAGCCTGTAAATAAGTTGTGCCTCACTCCAGGCTCCGCGTTGAGTGGTCCTGGAGGGCAGCTCAAGTAGCCACTTGCAGACTTTCGGTCCTGCAGGTGCCGGCTCGTGCACAGCTTCCTTCCTTCCTTCTCAGGCTCGTGGGTAGGTGACTATTCCCCACCCAACAAGCATCGAGCCTGAGAGGAGGACCTGCACCCCCTCCCCTCCCCCTCCAAAACCCTCCGCATACCATCTATTTCATGGCTACCCAATCCCAAAGGGCCGGGCTCATCTGATCCATTTTACAGATGAGGAACCCCCTCCGCAGGCCTGGGCCCCTACATCCATCCACACCAGCCCCCCGATTCAGTTCCCACCACTGCACTTTCATCTTTACCATCGACTGCTACTCGCAATGCCACTAGAGTCAAGTGCTCTTCCTGTGGGTTGGTCTCTCTCAGGCAGTGAAGCCGCAGTTCCCCTAAGGAGGGGCGCTGCCTTGGTTTCTCTCCTAGATCTAGCACGGGCTTGCGCACAAACTTGCCTGTAGGACCCATCTGCTCGCCAAGGTGTGACTCAGATAACCGGGCCACGGCAGAGCGGGGCTCATTTCTGTGGCTTTACTATTTATTACACCTTTTTGGGAGATGGAGCAGCCTGGATACTAAGAGCCAGACTGCCTGCATTCAAATCCGGGCTCTGCCACTCACCAGTGGGCTGACCTTGTACAAATCACTCACTTAACGTCGCTCAGCTTCAGTTTCCTCATCCATTTCCCTTTTTTGCCTAAAGCAAAACATTAAATGTGAAGGCCATGCACTAAAACGCGCATGAAATGCACTTGCACGGCTTGCTGAATTAACCGTATCCAGTGAGCGCCACGTAAGCCCCACGTGGGTGAAGGACCGGGAGCACCGCTGGCCCCTGTGGTCCCTCCCGTGGCCCTTCCTGATCCGAGCCCTGCCGCCCGAGGAAACCACAGTTCTGGCTTTAATAATAATGATCATTCTTCTGCTTAAAAAAAGAATAGTTTCAGCACCTGTGTATGCATCCTTAATCAGTTTAGTTTGCCTTTTTTGGACAATGACATGAATGTAATCCTACCACACGTACTTTCGGGTCTGGGGTCACACAGATCGCACCGGCCCCGCTGGACCGCGTCCTACACTTGCTTGTCCCTTCTCTCGCAGACGCACCGTCGCGCAGGGACGTGTTTGGGTCTGGGATGAGCAGTGCTGCTGCAAGCACCCTCATTCTCGCATCCTGAGATTATGTAAGAGTTTCTTTAGAGACTAAACACAGGTAAGTGTTTACAGGGCAGGTGTGCGAGTGTTCAGCATTGGTAGGTTGTACCAAACTGTTCTCCAAAGTGGCTGCTTCCGTTCATACCCCCACTACACTGGACGGGAAGCGCCCATCGCCTCTCACCTTTGCTGACACCTGGTAATGAGTCTCCTCATTAAAATGCAGGGAGAGCAGAACCTACTTCACATATGAGGATTACATAGTATAATAAATATGAAGGGCTTGGAATAGGGCCTGGCACACAGTGAGTGCCAGGTATTATAATTTATAATAATAGTAGTAATAATAATTATTATTATAAGGGCCCTAAAGTAGGAGATGCTGAGGTATTTGGCACACATACTTTTCCGTTTACAAAAGTTCCTGGTTTAGGAAGCTCCTCAGTATGACAACAGAAACCCTGCCTCTGAATGCCATGGTATCTCGATGATGAGAAGCTGAATTACTAATTCTTTTCCTTTGTTTGGCTGATGATAGGGAGAGGGAGAGAGGCATGGACAGACCGAATGATTCATTCACTCATTCAGCTGGCAGGTGCTCCGCGTACTTGCCAGGCCCATGCTTGGTGCCGAGGATACCAAGATAAATATGACACAGCCTCTCTCCTCAGCTACATAAATTCGATAAGCAAATGGAACGCTGAGAGCTGCCTACAGACTGTCAATACCACCCTTGGTTTCTGTTACTGACTGGCAAAAGCTTTCATGTGGGTTCTCATGAGCAAGAGCCCAGGCTTTGTATGTGGCATAGTTAGTTGTTCCTGGTCCTTTTTAACCCTTGGGGCTGCTCAGCCCCTTGAGCTCCCTGCCTAGGAAAAATCATTCCAAAGCTTGCTCTCAAATGCAGGTTTTCACAAAAACCACAACAACAACAACAACAACAACAACAAACCCAAACACACACACATAACATACAAAAACCCCAACAACAAAAACCAAAAACAGGCGTAACTTCTATTTCTTTTAATACATTAACTTCTTTTCATGGGTCCAGAGACAGGTCTCCTTGGGCCCAGGCTGCTCCCCTTAAGGATGGAGGAGTGGGAAAGACCACTGTTCTAGGTAATTCATGGAACGAAAAGGACGGGTCCGTGGGAGGCGCTGTGTCAGAACCAGCGTGGCTCTGCGGCCCCTGGAGCGAAACCCAGATCTGCTGGGACACAGGCAGTGTTGTCACCAAGGCCTGGTTTCTAATTTGTTTTGGACAAGAGAGACCTAGAAAGGGGAGCAGTGTCTGCCTCCTGAGTCGCTCAGAGTCGATTAGCCACTGAGGCAGGTGGGCTGGAATGAGCCTGCGACTGCTGAGCTGGTGATGGAGACCCCCAGGAAGCAGCTGAGGAAACAGGCGAGAAGGACCTTTTTGGCTACAGACACTGGGGAGAAGCCAGTGAATGAAAACAACTGAAGGAGAGCAGAAGAGAGCGTGGATGTGCTGGAAGACAAACTGACATGTGCCTGCCATCTAGTGCCGAGTGTGAGGGGAAGACAAAGGATACACTGCGAGTGGGCAGGGAGCGTGTGCAAGAAGGCGGCCCGGGCAAAGGGGACAAGCACGTGACTGAGGGATATGGCAACTCAGGGGAGCGTCCAGAGCAGCGAGAGGAGCAGACACACACACACACACACACACACACACACACACACACACACACACGGGAAACCAAAGGGAAATGTTCTCAGAAGTTAATATAAATGACAAGGATGACACTGCGTCACCCTTGGAGCAGGAGGTCACTGAGGGAAGGTACAGCCTTTAAGAGGTAAGCATTAGGGAATTTATCGACAGAAGTTATAAACGTAGCTGAAAATTAACTGAATTCATTGCTGCAGTGCTCCCAAAGGAAGATGAAAGACAGAGCCAGCAGCAGACATACACTTCCTAGAGGAGAGGGATGAAATGCCGCAGGAAATCAGCAGTGTGCCAAAACAGGTGATCAAGAAATCTGAATCTTCACAGCCGGCCAAAGGGTCTGTCACTTGCGAGCCGGCCCTGGCCCGGCCGGAGAGAAGTGAGGGAAATTAACGTGCAGTAGACAGACGCTGGGCCCTGCGTGCTGGCCGACCGGAGCAAGACAGACACATACCTACACCGGGCAAGAAACCCCCATGTGGTTTAGTGCGGGAGGCTCAGCTATTCCAACAGCCGGAGGTGTACAGGTGGGCATGGTTTCTCTTGCCACAGTCGCAGAGCTGCCAGCAGCTCTGGCCACTTCCACACCATGCAGGCCACTTTCCACCTTCTGCCAGAACAGCCCAACCCCAGCTACTGTGAATGCTTTTCAAGCTGCACGTTCCCTGCTGTGCCCTGCTCTGACCCTCCCTCTCTGGATGGGGCGCCACCTGCAGAAAGCAGTCTTATCTGGGAGATGTGGCAGTTTATTCACCCACATTTCTCTTTCTGTTATTGTCACATAGACAGTCTAAATGTTCCATGCTAAAAACCAAGTCCACCTATGCTTCTGAAATTGGCACAAAGTCTTCGGGTGGGTAAACATCCATGTTTAAAGGGAAACAGGTCCTGGCTCTGACTAAATGGAGGCCACGGGTGTCGCTTGGCAAACAAACAATGACAGACGGAGGAAGCCCTGCCTTCCCTCTACATGCCCTCCACTGTGAGAAGGTGCTCTGCCCCTCATTTTCTGATGGCATGGTTGTCACTCCCGTGGGACTAGGGATCAGGGTAGCACGGAACCCCGCCATCCTAGTTTCCTGACTCCGCCCCAGCCTCCTTCCCCAGCCATCTGTGCCATCTCGGTGCTTCCTCAGGGCTGCCTCTGCCAGGAGTTCTGCCCGGCCAACCCATGTCACCTCCCCCTCCTTAATGCAGCCCCTGTCCCTCACACCGACTTACACCCACTCCCACCGTGCCTAAGGTAGGTGACGCTACTTCTTCCAAATGACATCCCCAAATCCAGCTATGCTGCAGTGAAGCACGTTCCTTTGAAGGTTTGCTATACCGGGGGTGCCAGAACAATGCATATACAAGACTTGTATTTATCTTTTGTTATCGGTATATGTTGAGTATTAGAATTTTAATACAGTTTTTTCCTTTCTTAAAATGTGTATACATTTTTTTGGCACCCTCTGTATATGCTTGATGCCCAGTGAAATTCAACTTTTTTGTGTTTTCTTGTATGCTCTGAGAATGATACAATTTATGGATCTTGCCTTATGATCCTGGTCACTATTTATTTAATGATTTAAGATGTTTCACAGCCGGCAATGCTACATCGAAGCTTCTTTTCCTGATCAATAACTGATTCACTAAGGCAGCCAAGCAAACTGCTCCTTGGCCAAATGCAACAGATCACCAGTTGGTGACTGACCAATGAACCCATTTCTACTGGCTGGTTCAGTCTCCAAACTAACTGGTCCAAAGGGGCTTGGGCTCCCTGCACATATAGTTTTGGGAAACTCATCAGAGAGAAGACCTTGAACTCCAACGTTAGAGGTCTATGGAGATTATTCTTCATCTGGTCCCTGAGGTGAGGAGCTTGGGATTGAGCTGGAAGAAGGCCCTGCTCAGACTCACTTCAGTGCTTCTCAGCCTTCTCCAAGTTGAGAATGCTTTCTGTTGTAATACGTAATTGCAGAGCCCCATTGAGGAGATAAAGAAAAATTTGGTCCTTTTTTGATGCCTTAATATAAGAAACAAGTGACTGCAAGTGAAAACATTTCACTTTAGCCTGACATATTGTTATGGAAAGATAAATTTAGATGGTTTTCCAATTTAATAATATATACATAATTAATTTAACCTAAATTTAAGTGGTTAGAAAAATTGGGATTTATTAGCAAAATTTCAAAAAATATGATATTTGGTTTGGGGATCATGTATGTATTAAAAATGCAGATTCAAATTTTACTTTTGTTACATCATCAAAAAAAATAAAAAGTGCTTTTATGATCTGATGTTTAGAATTCTTTAATTTTATGCTTTAAAAAATAATGGTTTACTTTTATAATTTTCATGTTTATTTTGAAATGAAGAGGTAAGAGAAAAAGTTTCAGAATTCAGTTTACAAATTGTTTTCTGTAAGAAATACATTCTGGGTGTGTATTGTTTTTATTTTAAATAAATAAAAAGGCAAAAATGAATATAAATTATCCCAACATTTTCACTTTTTAAAATGTTTTTTGAAGTACCAGAAACATCTCAATGTGCTCTGGAGAATTCTGATTCAACAAACATAGCGTATGAATCTCGGACCAGCTATGTCACGTGCAAGGCTCAGGGCAAAGCGAAAACATGGAGCCTCTTGTTCGAAAAGTAGGAAAAAGCTTTTTTTTTCAGTCTCTCTCTTGACTTGTCAAGAATTTTCATTTGCTGTTTGATGTTGCATGCCCTCGGGCACAGAGGACCTCCGTAGACCAGGGCAGACGCCCAAGGTGCCAGGGGCCTCGTCGGGTGACTCACATGCAGGATTCGTGCCTTCCCTGACCTTCCCTGCCAACAAGCCCGGGCCCCACTGAGAGTGGAGGGTGGAGGTGGCTGTGGGGCAGGCTGAGGAGGGGGAGGCCGGCAGGTTCAGGCACTGAGGACAGGGAGTGGGCAGCTGAGGACCCTTCCTGGAAGCCGAGAAGGGGCAGAGGTGGGCCTGCGCGTGAGCTGAGGCTCCAGGAACTGGGAGGGTGCTCCACTGACCCTGGGGGCTTCCTTTATTAAACAAAATAATTCAAAGGTAACATCGCTAAGAACTTCCAGATGGCTGCAGGGCGCTGTACCCCTAGTACAGAGCCCATCCGGGCATGGAGCCCTGTGCAGATGCCCTGGTTGCCCACCCAGAAGCTGGTCCCTTTGGATCTGAGAAAGATCACGCTACAGTGAAAATGCAGAGCTGTTACTATTTTTTATGCCATTCAGTTACCTCTTAAGTCTCAACCTTACTGTTGCTCATAATTCCTGTCTAATCAGCGGTCCTTCAGAGGTCCACACGAAACACATATGACTGGACAGAAAGTGTGAGAGGGGCAGACTACGTCAACAGCATGGCCATTGGCTAAATACCAACCGTCCCCACGTGTGCTTGCTCAACACCCACTGCAGAACAGAAAAGGTAATTAACTCTGATTGATTGTTTAAACTCCAAATGGAAACGGATGCTATTCTCACCTTAAGTTGTGAGTGAATCCTGCGTGCCTCTGTGAGCCCGATGGGAAGCCATGGTAAGGGAACGACAGTTCAGGTGAGCCTGGCTCGGTTCTGCGTTAGTCTGCTGTCCTGGTGCGATCACTATCAGCGCCCTCCCGAACCCAGTGCCCTTCTCCTGAGCCATTTCCATTCCACACAAAACAGCACGGCAATGTTTGAGGCCTCACCTGACTGCTGCCCTGACCATCGGGACCAAATATGGGAGGACACAACCCGCCTACTCTTCCCTCATTAAATCCGAAGGTGAGGGAACATCGACCAACAACAGCAAGGTCCGTGGAATGACTGCCGGGCCCTGGGAGCAGGCCTGGGCGGGGCAGGCTCGCTCATCAACATTTACGTGCAGCCAGCACAGGACTGAGTAGGCAGGCAGAGGAAACCAGCAGCTGGGCACCATGCCGCCCCCTGGGCCTGGGCGGTCTTGAACACCACAGAGATCCAGGGACGTCTGAGGGAGCCGCCGGCTGGGACGGGCCGACGGAGGACTGAGGACAGGACATCTGACCTCTCAAGGTCTCCATGGTTGCGAGTTCCGCAGAGGCGGGTAGGAGAAAGCAAAGCCATAGGAGTTGGCTTTCATGTGCCGGTGAGGAGACATTCAGAAATGATGACGATACCCCCGCTGTGCAAGAGCAGGGCTTCCTTCTGCACCACGCTGTCTGAACACCAGGCCATTAGCGGGTGGAACAAACAGTTCCACTTACCTCGAGACGCAGCGTTTACCTGTGCATCATGAAACGTCACAGCATCTTTCAAGAAAGGAGACACTTACCTCATTGGCTGTGTTGTGTGTTCCAACGATTCGGATGAAGGAGGCGGGCTGTCTGTCAAAAGTTACTGATTGCCAGGACCTGTGAGAGGAAGCACAAGTGTTGGCCTGGTTCGACGGCACAGGGAGCCCTGCCTGCAAACTAGGGAGGAGGGGCCGCTGTCCTGTCACCGGGAGGCCAGTGCTGCAGGAGGGTGGGGGACGCGGCGGGGCAGCGCCTGATGTGTGGCCGAGGGGCAGCAAGTCCCTCGTGGCCCATTCACGGCCTCCACTCTCATGCAAGACGGCGCTCCTCCCCTTCTGTGAAGGTGACCGGGGTCCTCATAAAGCTCTCCATAAACAAGCCCTAAGCGCAGACCAAGCTCATACTGTGACAAGAGCGAGGCCGTGTAACAGTGATCAGGGTTGGCGGGAGTTCATAAAACACATTTTCTCCGCTGTGAAACCAGGCCTGCCTCAGAACGCGGTCGGCTGAATGGAGGAGTCCGAGTGGGAACAGTGACTTCACTGAAGGGTTCTGGGAAGGATCAGGGCAGGAGCGTGGGCGAGGGAGGGCAGGGCAAGGGGTGGCTGTGGAGCCCCTCACTGCAGTGTGAACCCCGGGCTCTTCTGTCTGATCTCCCTCCCACCCCCCCATGCAAGTGATGGCACCTGGGGAAGAAGAGTCCCCTACCCGACGCGTGCCAGCTTCCAAACGCATCCATCCCCCAGACGGTTTATTCTAGGACTGCCCAGTCTCTGGGTGGGACCCAAAGCAGCCCCAATATTTTAAAGGCAATTCCTCATCAATTACCAGGGGCTGGGCCAGCTCCTTTAAAGCCCAGCAGAGCAGGCCTTAAACAAACCTGACAGGGGGGCTCTGGTCTGGGCTTACCCCACACAGCTCATCAGGACGCATTGGAGGACAGCGTTGGCACCCAGACTGTAAACGCCAATAATATTTCCTATAATAAATGTGAGGAGTTCACAGTTGCCTTCCCTCCTCCGCTCACACCGTGGAAATGCCAGCTGCTGGGAAGCTGTTTCCTGTAATTGTCTAATTACCAAGTAATGCTACCAAAGAAAATATATGTATCTGTGGTTTGTTTTTCCCCCTTTGGCTTCAGGTGTTCCATCTTCTCTCTCGCTAGGAGCCTCCCACTGAGACTGATTCACTGCTGCCTGGACACCAGGCCCCTGAAGGTCATTAAAAAGTCGTTACCATCCTGTGTGCAAAGTCTGTGCCTCTGCAAGCAGTTTTCTGGAAACAGTACAAGAGAAATCGCCATCCTTGTAAAAATGATATTATTCATACATGAAGGTGATACCATCTGACCATCCCCGGAGTTGGCACTCCGGGCCCATTTGCTCTGTCGGGGACTGTTTTGCTCCCAGACCCACATGGCTCTCTTGGGGAGTCTGCTGGGCAGGCTGGGGCCTGGGCTCTCACAGGCCTCGCTCTCACTTCCTAGCTAAGCTGTGTGACCGAAGACAGACTCATGGCCTTCTGGCAGGTCTGGGAAGCGAGGTGCCCACACTGTGTGGGGCATCAGTCCTATGCCCGCTGCTGTAGGAAGCTACGGCGCACACCAAAACGGGCCCACCGCCTGCTTCTGAGACCACCGCTCCAGGAAAGGGAAACAGAACTAGGATCAGTGACAACATCCAGTGACAACTGTTAGGTTCAAATCAGTTTCATAAATTAGACTGGGGTAGAGAGGGGCTAGGAGAGAAGGAGGTAAAGATTTTGTTCTTAGCTTTCTAGCCCTAGGCCTATCAGAGAAAATCTTCAAGTGCTTCTGGATATACAGGTGACATCTGACACTTGTAAGCTCACGGTCCTTGTGGCTCTGAGAGCCCAGGCAGGCCCAGAATTATGCCTCCAGTGTGCAGCCCCTCCTGCCTCCACAAGACAGACGTGGAGGCCCAGGCAGTGAGGGAAGCGAGGCCTCGGGTGGGCCGTCCTGGGCAGAGCTGGGCCCGCAGCCCATCTCCCGCCTCTTACGTACTGCAGTTCCCACCGTCTGCCCGTCTGCCCTTGTCCCCCTACCCCAGGCTCCTGCAGTGGGCTCAGGGGCTTTGGCACCACTGCCCCTCGCTTCTGCTTGGGGAGGCAGGGCTGGCAGGGCCTCAGCCTGAGCAGGAGGGAGCATTTGTGGAGTAATAAGATCAGAAGGCCTCAATTTAATACCAATCCTCCATTACATTACATTAATATCTAATCACATTAGAGTTCATTTTCACTAACACAGCCTGAGAGTTGAACAGATGATTTCATTTTCAGCAAAACTGGATACCAACCCTAAGACCAAAGCACCAGCAGGAAGGGAAGTTGGTTAGGATGAGGTAATGAGCATCTCCCCCTCTCAAAATATCAGATTCCATTTACCTTCAACTTCTTCAAAACAACTTTCAGTGCTGCTGGATGGGGAAATGGTAGGTGGCACTGGAGCGGTCATGATCACATCGGGGCCACATTTACAATCACTGTGCAACCTCCAAGGAGGCTGCCTCAGCCGAGGTTTCACAGGGCCAGGAAACTGTCACCATCATTTAGTCGACACAAAAGCTCAACGGCCATTTTTATTTTATTATAAATATTTCTACTTGCCAAGTATCCCGAATCTCTTCTTGAGTAGGCAGCATTCCCAGAAGACTAGAGCATTCGGGGCACGGCACCCACTCAGTTCAGAGCAGGACCTGGTACTGGGAGGAAGTGTCTGCACAGGAGCGATGGGTGTCAAAAAATACATGTGGCCTTTGCTTTGAGAACTGACACCGCAGACCGTAAACACTCACCGGCGGTCGATATCCCCACCCTGGCACTTGCTACCTCTCCACTGGACAAGTCACTCCCCTTTCCTGAGCTGTAATTTCCTCGTGTGTCCAAAGCTGACAAATAATACCACCCTCTGGTTACAGAAATGCATCCAGAACGAGGTGCCAATTCCATTACACTGCAGACAGGCACCCACACACATAGGTGTTCAAAGGAGACGTCTGGAAGAATGTTTGCCAAAGTGGTGTCAAGATTTTAGCTTTGGACAGAAGGATTTCAAGAGACATTTACTGTCCTTTTGTGCTGTTTGAATTTGGTAGAATGTATATGTAAGCACTGAAAAAAGTACCTAGCTTACTTAATACAAATAGCATGATACGAAGCAAGTGAAAACACCAGCACTGTATTGTAATGCAAGATAGTTCCAGTTGGCAGGGGTGACAGTCCAGACAGCAGGTTTTACACTTCCGATGAGGGGCGGATATCCAAAATATATAAGGAACTCATACAACTCAAAAACAAAAAAGAAACAATCCAATTAAAAAATGGGCAGAGGACCTGAAGAGACATTTCTCCAAAGAGACATACAAATGGCCCACAGACATATGAAAAAATGTTCAACATCACTAATCATCAGAGAAATGCAAACGAAAACCGCAATGAGATATCACCTCACCCCAGTCAGAATGGCTATCATCAACTAGACAAATAGTAACAAATGTTGGAGAGGCTGTGGAGAAAAAGGAACCCCCATACACTGTTGGTGGGAATGCAGATTGGTGCAGCCGCTATGGAAGGCAGTGTGGAGGTTCCTCAAAAAATTAAGAATAGAATTACCATATGACCCAGCAATCCCTCTCCTGGGTATCTATCCCCAAAAATCTGAAAACATTTATCCATAAAGACATGTGTGCTCCAATGTTCATTGCAGCTTTAGTTATGTTTGCCAAGACATGGAAACAACCAATGTGTCCTTCAATAGATGAATGGATGAAGAAGTTGTGGTATATATACACAGTGGAATACTATTCTGCCATAAGAAAAGATGAAATAGTGTCATTTGCGACAACATGGATGGCTCTTGAGATTATTATGCTAAGCGAAATAAGTCAGACAGAAAAAGTCAAGAACCATGTTTTCACTGATATGTGGTATATAAAACTGAAAACAACAAAAGAAGAAGACAAACAAATGAAGAAACAAAAACTCATAGACACAGACAATAGTTTAGGGGTTACCACAGGGTAAAGGGGAGGGGGATGGAAGGTGAAGGTAAAGGGGATCAAATACATAGGTTTTAATCCTGGCCTTTCAGGGATGAGAGAGAGTATGGCCCAGTGGTGGACAGGTTGCTTGGGTTTAAATTTCAGTTTTGTATTTTTATCAGCTCTGTGACCTTAGGCAAACTGCTTAACCTCTCTGGGCTTCAGTCTCCTCATCTGTAAAATGAGGACAATAACTATATAAAACTTTGGTGACGATTAAATTCTTTAATAAGTGTAAAACATTTAGAACAGTGCTGGCATATACTAGGTGTTAAAAACCCCAATAGTTGATATTGTTATTACTACTGTAATTACCATTCTGCCAAATGAACCCCTACAAGACACGCCGCTTCCCTGTGAGTCACCAGGTTTGATAGTGTGTGATTTAATGACTACTGCAGAGGTTCCAAGCAGCCCAAGGCACTGCCCTCAACGCCCATTTCCTGGAGGCAGACAGGTAGCCGGGCTTTGGAGGAATGAAACCAGTATTTGTTGAATACACTCCTAAGTTTGGCACCTGCCGGGTGCTAAGGGGGATCCAGGCAAGCGGTAGTGCTTGCCCTTAAGAAGTGTACCATCTCTGTGGGGAGATCAGCTATCCTTCTATGAACTAATTAGAAAACACCGCAAATGGTACGGTGGTCCCAACTTACAAATTGGTGGTGTTCCAAAACTTCCCTTATAATTAGTTGTTTGAAGCTTGGAAGCAATTTTTCCAGAGAAATAAAGCTATACATTTTGATTGGGTTCCCAGGCCCACCCATAAAACTTAATTTAACCCACAATGAGGCTGAAATATGATATATACAAAGTTAAAAAAAGGAAGAAAAAAATGATGTTGCCACAGTAGTAATTAAACAAGCCAGAAAAAAACAAGAGCTTTAAAACAATCTCTGAAAAGCTGCTGCTGAGGAATGAGGATTGAACGCTGTAATGAACATAAAACCATGGGGGTGTAGCTGGAATATGGTGGGTGGGCTGTTGAGAAGGAGGGAAAAGTAGGCCACAACCCGTCCTCCTAAAAGCCTCCCTCCGCAGACCACTGTGTGGTTTCCCAAGTGCTTTCCCATCATGACCGACCTCACCTGGTTCCCAGCACGGTCTGCTGGCAGGTGAACAGCCAAGCGGAGGCCCATTTCTGAGGTGTGGACGGGGCAGAAAGAGAAGGTAAGTTATCTGTCAACGTCCCAGAGCCACCAGGTCCGAGTCAACCACAGAAGCTAGATTTAGTGACGGTTAGTTTGTGCTTTAGTGACGGTTAGTTTGTCCACCAAAGGTCACGGTGAGAACCTTTCCAGTGATTGAGAGGCTGGGGCGCTGACTGTTCGCTGTCACCTGCGTCCCAGAGTATGACCGACACGTCACCTACGAGTTGGTGTCTAGCCTCGGGGCTGGAGATCACATACACTCGTGGATTACGAGCTGACCTCAGGCAAAGGACAGCTCCCTAAGGCCAGGTTTCCTGTGTGAAACTGGGGTGATGAGAGTAGAGGCGTTACATTTAGGGGTATGAGGAAACAGAGAGTGCGTGGCATATGGTACAACCACCGAAACTGTTGGCTAGTACTATTATATCTTTATATTCACATCCATGGACCATAGGAGAAGAGGCTCCGAAGGTGCTCCTTCCCTCCATATACATCACGACGGAGAGACCTAAACCACACAAGGTCTACTGACAAGCAAGGCAGAGGACACCACGTCCAGTGTGGGACGATACACACACAAAACCGTACACGTTACTCATGAAAAGACACATGCTTGTACAATATTTTTTAAATATTCTGGAAGGGGATACGCTGAATTCATGATAGTGGTTGTCTCTGAGGAGAGGGTGGGGAATAGGATTGCTTTTGGGGAGCACAGGAGATTCCCACATTAACTGGAATGTTTAATTTATTTGATTAAAATAAAAAAGACTTTAAGTGTATGTGAAAAATATTCACTACAGTCAATTCTGGGGATGAGTATGTTAGAGAATGTTCTATTGTTTTTTATTCTTTTCTGTATTTTAAATAGTTCTTGAAATAAATGAAAAGAAAGAGGGAGAATAAAGGGACTAAAACCATGGTCGTGTTTATGTGAGAAAGAATTTGCCAGAGGTGGAATTAAATAAACTGCAAATATAGAAATTAGGGAGAAGAGGGAGTGGTTCCCAGGTGGGAGAGTGGCTCTGCCAGGTGGCACCGCATAGGACAGCTGCACCTCTGTCGGGAGTGAGCAGAGGCCTGGAGAGGGCGGGTGGGGCAGGAGCAGAGCTGCCACCTGCAAGTGCAGGGTCTGTGTGAGTGGCTCTGGGAGAAAGAGCGCACAGGCCCTCAGGGCTATAGGAGAAAGGAACACAGAGAACGGCTTTCCATCCTTAGCCTTGTCCTGCCTTCTCCGGGGATTCTGTGGAACCTATGCCAAGGGTGCCTGGTCTTTTCAGCTCTTGCAAATTACAGGTCTCTGCTGCCTATGCTATAAAGAGAATGCAAATGTCAGAATTTTCTGTAGCAGACCTGCTGGACAGTGGGGAGATGAAACACGAAAGCATCTGGCCAAACTGCAGTAAAATAGGGCAGAAGGGTTAATCTTTGCTTTCTCCACTAAAAGGACAGGAAGGAAGTTTAATAAAGGTTTCTTATCAAATGTATGTGTTATAATAAACACATACATGAGCACAGAACAGAGAAAGGATGAGATGTTCCCAACTCTGTATGTCGACACCGCAGAGAGAAAACACACAGGAAGCAAGTGGATTCGTCTGCAAAACCCGAAAAAGGCTCATGTCCTCGAGCCCCAGCCACCTCTGGGGAGGAAGGTGCGCCAGGGGCGGAACCAAGAGTTGAAAGCAGGTAAAAGGAGCAGGTGGAGCGCCAATTCCCCTTCTTCCTGCATCGTGGGGAGGAGCCCCTCCCCTGGCAGGAGACAGGTTTTACTCGGGAGTCCTTGAGCAGAGGGTCTGGACTCTGGGGACGCCAGGCACAGCGGAGGGCGGGAACCTGAAGGGGGCGAGAGGGAGGCACTACATGGAAGTCAATGTGCCAGACGGAAACTTTTAGGCCCCTTCCCGCCCTCGGCATTCAGGCCACCGTGATCCAGCCTTCACCCCCAGGCAGGAGACTGCAGGCTCGGTATGGAGACTGGCCAGCCCAAGAGGAAAGATGTGGAGATACTGGTCTATCTTCCTTCTTTCTGTGCATTCTTCCTGCCATTAATATTTATCAAGTGCTTCCTATGGAATAGGCCCTGTTTTCGGTTCTGCTCCCACAAAGCTTCCATTCTAGTGGAAGAGACAAATTTATCAGAGTTAAAGAAGGGCTATGGAGAAACAGGAAGCAGTGTCAGTGGACTGGGAGGGACACACTGCTTTAGGTAACATATTTAAGGACGTTCTCTCTGGTACAGTGACACGGAGCTGAGACCTATGGAGGAAGTGGCCATGCAGCGGGAAGAGCGTCCCAGTGAGGAGGAGCAGAAGGCAGCCAGGGATGGGTAAGAATGAACGGGCAGGGGTCTCCCCCTGAGACATCTGATCCCTGTCTGATGACCTTCAATGAAGCCCACAAAACCATCCACATACAAAAAGCTTCCAGACAGCTTTCTCAGTACCTAACTTTTAAAGGTAAACAGCCAGGCAAGGATCATCAAAGAGTCTAACATGAAAGATAGAGACCAAAAGCAAACAGAAAAGAAAAATAACTCAGAGGATATAGGTATAATTCAGTTAGCAGAATAAAACTTCAGGAAAAAAAACCCCTGTGTTACCTCCAGAAAGATAAAAGAAAGTATTATTGCATGTTGAAATAAGAATAAAATGATAGGAAAAGGAATACTTGGAGAGCAAGGACATGCTCTTATAAATTAAAACGGTAAGTTGAAATAAATAATTCAACAAAATAGTTAGAAGCTTAAGTTGAGGAAATTTCCCACAATGACAAACAAAATGACAAAGACAGAAAGTAGAAGAAAAAGGATAAGAGAATGACAGAATCAAACCAACAGGTCCACTATCCAATTAGTAGATGTTCTAGAAAAAAAGAGTGGAGAAGATATGAGCTAGAAAATTGTCGAAGTAGCACGAGAAATTTTCCCAAATCTGAAGGACTGAAGTTTCCAAGTTAAAGGGGCCACTACAATAAATGAGAAAACACTCACACCAAAGTGTATGAAACTTTAGAAGATCTAAATGCTTCTGGAGGGGGGCAAAGCAGGTTAAGATAAAGATGTAGGAACCAGAGTCGCATGAGATTTTGTTTTTCTTTCTTTCTTTTTTTAGGAGGGCGCAGCTCACAGTGACCCATGTAGGGATCGAACTGGCACCCTTGGTGCTACCAGCACCATGCTCTAACCAACTGAGTTAACCGGCCTCCCCTCACATGAGATTTTTAAAAAGCAACACTGGGAGTTAGAAGACAATGGAGCCCTTTGGTCTATTAGGTTGGTGCAAAAGTAATTGCAGTCCGGCCCAGTAGCTCGGGCGGTTAGAGCTCCATGTTCCTAACTCCGAAGGCTGCCGGTTTGATTCCCACATGGGCCAGCGGGCTCTCAACCACAAGGTTGCCAGTTCAATTCCTCAAGTTCCGCAAGGGATGGTGGGCTCCGCCCCCTGCAACTAAGATTGAACACGGCACCTTGAGCTGAGCTGCCGCTGAGCTCCCGGATGGCTCAGTTGGTTGGAGCACGTCCTCTCAACCACAAGGTTGCCGGTTCAACTCCCGCAAGGGATGGCGGGCTGTGCCCCCTGCAACTAGCAACGGTAACTGGACCTGGAGCTGAGCTGCGCCTGACACAACTAAGACTGAAAGGACAACAACTTGACTTGGAAAACAGGCCTGGAAGTACACACTGTTCCCCAATAAAGTCCTGTTCCCCTTCCCCAATAAAATCTTAAACACAAACAAACAAAAAAACCAAAAAAAACAAAACACCAAAGTTCATAGTTACCCATTGTTTCTTACAAAATCTCGTATGTCAATTATACCTCAATAAAAAAATTAAAAAAAAAAGTAATTGCGTTTTTTGCAATTATTTTTAGCCTTTTAAACCACAATTACTTTTGCACCAATCTAATAAATGCTGAGGGGAAAATTCCCAACCAGAGGACTATTCCCAGTCAAACTATCATCAAGTATTAGGACAGAACAAAGAAACTTTCATTCAGGCATAAATCTCAAAAATTCACCTCCAGGTCATTCACAAAAAACTACTGGAAAACATGCTCCCCAAAAACAAAGTATTAAACAAAGGCAAAGAAAGTTATGGAATCCAGAAAACAGAGGATCTGGCATGGAACAGAGGCGAGGGGACTTCTGGGACGATGGGGAACAGCAACCGGCCCAGATGCAGAGGGACAGCGGGGGCTCCAAGAGGCCTTCTCTAGTGGGACAAACAACCTGATTTACCGGAGGTGTGAGACCAGGTTCAGGGAATTCGGGTCACTCTGACAAAAGTTAGGGGGAAGAATTCGTGCTGCATCTATCTCTGTCTCTAAATATAATACTAAGTCATTTTTAACCCCAGGAAAAACAAATGAATGAACAAAGAAAGGTGATCATAACAGAGTATGTGGCTTAGCTCTGAACGCCAGTTACACAGTCATGCTATGGCTGTGGTAAATGATACAATGGAAAACAGTGACGTGCCTAGAGTGGGAAGATGGGGACAGGAAGAACATAAGTATACTAGGTCTGACAAGTTCGCGAGCTTCTTGCAACGATGTTGCTAAACTTTTTTTGACATCAGAGGAATAATTCATGAATTTGTACCAACTGGACAAACGGTTAATCAAGTTTACTATTTGGAAGTGCTGAAAAGGCTGCGTGAAAAAGTTAGACCACCTGAACTTTTCGCCAACAATTCATGGCTCTTGCATCACGACAATGCACCAGCTCACACGGCACTGTCTGTGAGGGAGTTTTTAGCCAGTAAGCAAATAACTGTATTGTAACACCCTCCCTACTCACCTTATCTGGCCCCCAATGACTTCTTTCTTTACCTGAAGATAAAGGAAATATTGAAAGGAAGACATTTTGATGACATTCAGGACATCAAGGGTAATACGACGACAGCTCTGATGGCCATTCCAGAAAAAGAGTTCCAAAATTGCTTTGAAGGGTGGACTAGGCACTGGTGTGGGTGCATAGTTTCCCAAGGGGTGTCCTTCAAAGGTGACCATAGTGATGTTCAGCAATGAGGTTTGTAGCATCTTTTCTAGGATGAGCTCATAAGCTTAACTGTCAGACCTCATAAATGCAAAGTGGGAGGGCAAAAAAGCTAAATTCCTATTTTCCAAAATAGGAAAACAACAGATGATTTTGGTCACAGAATTAAGAAACAGAATAAGCATATAGTTTAGAAACATGAAGGTACAGACCAAAAGAAAGGTCTAAAAGAAATGAACATGCTTGCCTCAAAATCTCAAAGTGTGATTGCGTGCTATGATGGACAAGTGGCGGGACACAGGCCTTTCACACACACACTGCCGGAGGAAGTGCAAACTGACATACACCCAACCAGCAACATTTTCAATGTGCATACCCCCGAGAGCTAGCAATTCCTCCTACATCACGTTAGCTTATGATATGCTCCCAGCATGGGAACAGAGCAGGAGGAAGGGCAGCACGGCAGCACTATATGAACAAGAGATAGAAACAACCGAAATGCCTGTCACTAGGGACTGTCTCTATCCACACTAGGAAAGACTATGCAGTTACGCAGTGGGGTGGGAGGACACACGGACACACACACACACACACACACACACACACACGGGACAGGAGGGGCTCTCTAGAGATCTCCAAGGTATAGAAACACAGGGACAACACATACATTTGTTTATGTGTAAACTATCATCTCTGGAGGAAGAGGTGAGTGGAAAGAAGACATTTCACTGTCTGTACTTTTTAATTTTTAAACTATATTAAATGTATTTTCTTTGAACGTATTATCTTTTCAAAATATTAACATTTTTAAAGACAAAAAGAGGAAAGAAGTTGCCTGTGGGGAGTGGAACTTGGGGTAGGAAAGGGTGAAGCAGAGGACTGCTGCATTCTGTTCTAAGCCTTGTAGTTCTACTTGATTTTTAAAACTACGTGCATATTTAACTTTGATAAAAATAAAAAAAATTCAAAAGTTTTTTTAATTCAAAAGTTAAAACACAGAGACAAGAAAGGGAGCAAAGCCTGTGGTGATGTGGAATAGAAAGGATACCTTGTTTTCCCCAAAATAAGACCTAGCCGGACCATCAGCTCTAATGCGTCTTTTGGAGCAAAAATTAATATAAGACCCGGTATTATATTAATTATATTATACCCTGTCTTATAATAAAGTAAGACTGGGTCTTATATTAATTTTTGCTCCAAAAGACACCTTAGAGCCGATGGTCCAGCAAGGTCTTATTTTCGGGGAAATACAGTACGTGGGGAACAGATTTATTTACAATCTTTGGGAACAGGGCAGCAAGGCAAACATGAACCTTTGAAAAAGATTCTGAAAAAGGAAGGAAATACCAAAGGCTGTCCTCTATCAGCTGAGCTTATGCAGCGATGGTGGTGCCCTTTCTGAGCAGTGTGACACGGGGGCGTGAGGATATGAGAGGCTGTGAGTGAGCCTCCAGACTGGCCTGAAGAGACCATTGTTTCCGAGAGCCTCGCGTGCTGGCCCCACGGCTGCCTGCCATCCCTCTGAGCAACTTGTTCTTATTGTCTTCTTCAATCTTGAGGTGGGTGGAGCACAGGCATCTCTTAAATCATATCTAAAGCTGTGCCAAGGACTGGGCACATGAGGGAGTGTCTTCCACAACACTGGGGGAGGTGGGAATCCTTATGTTGTCACAGCGCTCAGCCTGGGCCCTTTCTCGGCTGACTCCCAGCTTGGGACGCCTTCACTTGCTCCAGAAGCAGACGGAGAGAAGGTGTCCTGTGCAGGAGAGTGGCAGGCAGCCCAGATCACTTAACCTCTTCCAAGGAGCTCCCTGGTCCTCAGATGTCTGACACGGTCTAAAGGAAGCCTCGGTACAGGACTCACTGTCGAATGTGGCCCCCAGGGGAGAAAGTTCTTTTGTCTCGCACGATGCTTAACTGGACAGTACAGCTGTCTCACTGCTCTGACTTATAGAGAATTCTGGGCTCGCTCCATTCACCCTGTCTGTCCATCCATGCAGCAGCTATTTATGAAGAGGCCTCTATGTACCAGGCTTGGAAAAAACAGTGCTAAGTGTGTCTCACCTGACTGCAGACCTGAGGTGGTTAGGAAGCACCAGGATTAGTGATTATTTATTCACATGCTCATCAGCCAAATGCTTACTGAGAGCAAAGGTCACACATGGGAGGCTTACAGACACATTTTGCTGGTTTACTGAGTATTGTGTAAGATTTGAATTAGCTGCCACTTAAAATTGGGAGACTTCAAATGAAAATACAAATCTCTGCTTTCTCTTGAAAACCAGATGGTCGGGCATCCTTGGGCCCTCTTTGCAGCAAAGACAGTACTGGCTGGAGCCGAGGCGAACGTGACTGGACCCAGGCCCCTCTCTATCACTCCCCGGGGCCTGTCCTTGTCTGCTGTATTTGCTCACTTCACCCACCTGGCCCAAGCAGGGGGTCAGGTTTCTATCACAGCCTTAGAAAGAGTTCAGGCAGCGGCAAAACGGAATGAATTCAATTTCTAACTCCTCCATAGGAATCCCGCCACTTCTAAAATTCTTTGGGGATCTAGCCTCAGAACTGATATAAAAATTATGTTTCAGTTAAAAAAAAATCGATCTTCTTACACTGTTCTCTTCTTGGCCTTGAGACAGGTACAAGTGAGCTTCTAGGAAGGACGTACCGCCTGATCCAGTCTTCAGCTGCAGCTACTTCCTTGCTCACATGTCTGGTGAGTAGGTTATCCTGTGGAATTCTAAACATTCCAACTCCAGGCTGCGCCTCAGACCAATTAAAACTCAGAATCTCTGGGGGTGGGCCCTGTGACAGTCTTGTTTAAGCTCCTCAGGTGATTTCAAGGTATGGCCAGGATGGCACCCTCCCTCCTGCTGTGGATGGAGCAAAAGATGACACATGTCATCTTTTGTTCTAACTACAGTCCAGATCAACCCTCCCCTAGTTTCCTCCTGCCCCTGGGATTTCTGGACCTGGGTGGGCATTTGATGCTTCCGGGCTGAGGGGAAGGAACTTCAGGTCTCTCTCTGGTAAATGCACTTGCCTTTACAGCTCCAACGTGAATCGGCCTTGGGTTTTGCTTTCCCTGCTCACAGCATAATTTTCCCTTTTGGAATTATCTCCTCTCTAAGATAAGGTCGGGACCCTCCTGCCAGCTCCTCAGATGAGCTGAGCTGAGAACTCTAACCCTGTGGCAGGTGTGCGTCCCGGGGACATTCGTGGAGTGTCTGCGGACGTGGGGAGATGTGAGCAGAGGGGTCTGTGTTAACAGTCCACATCGCACTCAGTCCCCAATCCCCAAGCCCCCACTCCTGCCCTCTGCCATCCAGCTCCTTGATCCCCTCAAGGGGGCGCAGTAATGGATGATTAGCATTCCAAAGCTTGGCTTACATCCTGCTAGCCCATCATATTTAATTACATTTTAACTATATTCGTCTTCCATAATAGCACGAACATAATTTAGATAATTATCTCTCTCTCTCTCATTCTCTGACTCTGTCTGTCTCACTTAGAGCTCCTTGCAATAAAAATCGCTTTCTCGGCTCAAACACATAAACAGACTCTGGGGCCAAGTGCTTTTCTCTCTCTCTCTCTCTCTTGCAGCAGCTGTGCTAAGAAACGCAATGGTTTTGAGTATCATGCAGAAAAAAAGAAAATTCATGTTTCTTCCTGCCTCTGCATTCATGTTTGTACACAAGCGGTGGCGGGAGCTGGTGTGTTTGGGTGTGTGCGCGTGCCCAGGCCCACACACAGCTGCATCTGGCAAGAGCGTTTGTGTGGTGTACAAACATGGGAGGCCTTGTCAATCAAATTAGTGTCTGTAAAGCACCTTCTCGGTCTGGCATTTCTTTCTTACAAGGTTTAATGGGTTCCCTTGCAAATTTAAACTCTGTTGAAACAGTTCTAAATGTCTGGTCTTTTGAAGAGTTCTTCCTAATGGGGTTTCTGTCACAGCTGGATCTTATAATTAATGACCTTTGTCCTTGCCTATTGTCTGCCTCCTCCAAGAGACTCAGGCATGAGAGAGAAACCTGGGCCTCTTCCAAGGGAGAGCGTGCCTTGAGCAGTAGCTCTGCAGTAGTCCCTACAGACCCTCCCAACCCCAGTTAGGTCACAGGCCATCTGACTTCCTCAGTCTAATAGCTACATCTCCTTCCCCACTCAGGGCAAAAGCGATTCATTCCTCAGGAGACTTTGTTTATTGGTTTCTTTGGTGGAGCTGGCCAACGGAGTGAGCTTTTAAGGTACAAAGATTTTCTGTGGCAAGCTCACACCTCTAAGATTTCTGAACAAAAGGGAGTAAGAAGTGGGTGCAGAAATAGCTACTATCAAAGACAGTCTTGCCCAAAGTTGAGAGATCTGGGGCCTGAAAGAACGTGAACAAACCATTTCACAAGGCTCAGTGCAGAGGTGGGAGGGCCTCACCTCCAGTTCTCCAGATTCCGTCCATGTTCTTGGAGCTCTTGAAGGCTCGGACAGATATGGATTTTGTATCAATATCCACTTTGGCTTAACCTTGTCTGATATTGACAGGTTATCCCTTAGCTGACGATCAGTTACTCGTCTTCTTCAGACAAAATTCATTGCTCAAATGGTGCTAGGTCCACATCAGAGACAAAACGCAATTTTTTTCCCCACTGCAAAATAAATACTAAGGAGCCCCTGCACCAGTGAGGTGTAACAGGCAGAGGCTGGACAGGAGTGTGTGTGTGTAGTTCACAAGCAAGGGGATCCTTGCTGCCACTTGTGTGGGAAGCCAAAATTCCTAGCTGTCTCTGGAAATAAACACTCGGACAGACTTCAGGGGCCAGACAGAGTATGCTGGACCACACTGGCCAGCCTTGTGTTGAGTCCACTAACTGACCCTCCTGTTGTGCTGGAGCCCACAGCTGGCTGGTGGGCAGAAGGAAATCAGCAACCTGCCAATTCTGGCCGTCTGAGTAGTAACTCTTGGCCCACCAGAGACATTCAAAGCCACTCAACATGGTGACCAGGAATGGTTGTGGCGTCCTGTCCTTAGAGGGGAGCCGGCCTCCCTTGGAGGTGAAGGGAGAGGAAGGTCTCCATCCATGGCACAGGTTCTGGGCTAGTCATTCCCTTCTCTTTGACAGCAGCTGGGTAGAATGACCTGGACCCAGCCCTGGGGATGTCATGGGCAATTGCCTACCTGGGGCTGTGGTTTTGTGTGCTGGGAAATAAGCTACGTTAGGCCAGGCCGGTGGTGGGGCGAGGGGACTTAGGTCTCCTCCCTCCCAGCTCCACACACTCTGAACACCTTGATTTGCTACATGTCGTTTTTAGGGAAGCTCTTACTTTTGTTCTCAGTACCCAGCTCAGGCGCTTGGGAATTGTGCTGACATTTGCCTGAAACCTAAGAACCACGAATGGATGGAAACGCTGGCAGTGTGGTCACACTTCCTGCCAGCAGCAGCTCTGGAGGCTGGCGGGAGAGGGCAGTTTCGGTGTGCTGCTCCCCAGAGGTCTCCCTGTCCCCGACAAGCACAACAGAATTACTGACTGAATGACGTGAGTGGCTCCTTCAGCCCATGAGGAGAGCAGCTCACTCTGCAGAGACGGCTGCCTCCGAGGAACGCGCTGGCTCCTTGGCTCTGTGTGGCCGTCCAGCTCCACTTCCACTTCTCCCCAGAAGCACACTGTCTCCAACATGCACACTGGAAATGTGAGGACCAGGCATGGGCAGGAGCCAGTTTTTAAATGTTAAGAATCTGGTGACTTCATTTCCTAGTGTTTTAAATACCAAGTGCATTTAGAACACAATGAGGACTAAATGCCCCCCTGAATTTCAGGTTTAAAAAAAGGGCTGCTTTTATGAAATTCATGCCCAAAGTCAGTGGAGAACAAAGCCTAGCTCTGACCTCAGAAACCCACTCCAGCACACAGAGCTAAGCAAGCCAACAGCTCTCCAGAAGGACCGCCAGACATTCTCTGAATCAAACCCGGCCAATTTCTACCCAAAAATTACACTAAGCCCCTGCGGATATTTCAGATCTGATGACATGCCAAATTCACTCAGCAGGGGTATAGTCAGTACAAACTTAAAAATAGACTCTCCCTTTCCAGCCATTTAGGGCCTAATACTTGCAGCTGAACAGGTAAGAAATTGGGGGCAATGGGGAGAACTTTAAAAATCTCCCGAGTACAGAGAAATGTTTCTCTATGATGAAAACTGTGGCTCTTAGCACTAAGCTGCCCCAAGACTAGCCTAGAGCCACTTCACGCACGGAATCTCGAAGTGTGAGCTCGGTAATGAACAGGTAGCAAGTGTTTGTGGCAAGTCCCATCAAGGCCTTTTCCAGAATTTGCATAAACTGCCACATTCGACACAATTAAAGCAGGACAGTGAATGGCCTGCCAGCTGATGGAAGGCAGTGCAGGGCATCTTTCTTTGGGACATTTTCTGACAGTAAGAAAGTTGAGTTTAAAAAAATCATTTCTTCCTCTTTCCAACACTTTTCGTGATAAAAAACAAATCCCACTACCCTCATCGTGGTGTTGGTGACTTTCTGGGTCCAGCCTTTGTTGGCTTAGCCCTCCCTTAAGACTTATAAGAGGTATGTGTTCTCTTGCAGCCCCCTCACCCCGTCTCTGTGGGCTGGTTCCAAGTCACCCTCTGACCCCTTCCCCAGAGTCTCGCTGTACACTGGCCTAGACACAGGCAAGAAGGAACTCCCCTGAGACCCTGCTCTGCCCATCTCAGGCTTGTCAGCCAGGCTGCCGTGTGGCATCGTGCTGGTGTCACAGTGCAGGAAGGAAAAAGGCAGCCTGCGGTCTCCCTGTGAACTCACAAAGCACGGTGGACAATGAGACAGGACAGGTGACAGCCAGGGCATGTGTTAAGTACATAAATTAAGTTCAATATTTTAGATGCTTTATGACACAAAAGTCAGATGCCCACACAGGTAGCAGGATTTAGCTGGGCCAGGAGAAAGGCTGGTGGTATGGCGGCCGGGGGTGATCATGGGATCATTTTTCTTAGCCAGAGGAACAAAATCAGGGAGAAAGAAGCTGCACAAGAGGCACCTCACTCTTTGGGATGAATCCTGATTCTCCTCAGGCCAGTAACCTTAGCGATTCCTTCCCCATACTTTCTGAACCTAGGCCGTGTGCGTGCGCATCAGCGAGCACAAGATTTGATGCGGTGGCTTTCTTAACACCTGCTTTGAATTTTGTTCATGCCCCCAAGGCTAAGACATCAAACAATGACTTCTTTACTACTTCATAGTAAACAAGCAGCCTCCAGACGCACAGAAATATGGCTTCCTTTCAGGGTGTGTTTCAATCTACCCCTAGCTATTCACAGCTCTAGGCCCCTGCCCTCAGGGTTTGGCAGAGTTGAAGGTAGATGTCAAGAAGTCAAACCACATTCAACAAGGTTAAAAGTTATCCTTGGCACATGGAACTCTCCTGCAGTGAAATACTGTAAGGCTGTCGCTAAGGCTCAATCAGCTTATTTTTCGGTATTTTTTCTTGGGGAGGAAGGTTGCTGGGTGAAGGGGATGGATGTGAAAACTGACCAGTAACTCTTTCTGATTCCATTGTCAGGCTTTAAAATCAGATAGATCAGCTATTAATCTCAGAAAGCCAGCAGTGAATGTGTGCAATAAATTTGTCATCATTTTATGAATAAGCTCTCAGTCATGAGGGCTTACTGTCTGGCAATTCACCTTTTCCATGATATTTTCTATCACTTGTATTTTGGAGCGGCTTAGAAAGAATATTATTTGTGTTCCTGGAGATCGGAACATAAAAAACCCTCCGAGTGATGGAGAGGTACAGGCAGGCTTCATGTCTGCCCCTGGGCACACCGAGCAAACAGTTTATCGATGCTCGAGTGAACACTGCTAGGGGACAGGAATCACTCTCCCGGGTCCAGGAGGACATGCAGCCCCTCAGCAGCTGCTAATGAAGGCCCTTGTTACCGCTAGAGGACGTTGCACTTGCCATTGGCTTTCTGTCAAAGACCATCAAATAGAGCTGTTGGTAATCACAGCTGGCAAGTTGTTTCGTCAATAGTTTTGAAAAGTTCAACCAAGTGTGTGAAAGCACAAAGTAGATGTTGCGAAAGTTGCTAGACAATTTAGTCACCTCCCTGTTTTGTTATGGGTCTGCCCCCATCAGGATCACACTGGTGTCCTGCTGGGCAGGCCTGAAGGACTGTGGGGTCTGAGAGGGAGAAATGGATGATATTTCAGTCGTTTTGTCATTCAGCTATTTTGTTTTTTCCCCCCTATCAAGTCAGCAGAATTCTAGATCTGAAACTCTGTACTGAGGAGCCTTTAAACGAGAGATGAACCACCACCAAAACCCCCCCTAACACCATTGCTGCTAATAACAGTTCCAACCCTTGCCTAAACACTACCCCAGGGAAAGGGCCCTCCGTATCCATGTTAAGGCTTTGGGGAGAATATATTTCTGCCCTTCACTCCTTGTGAAGGACCACTGCTCTATTCTATACCTAAAGATGACAAAAGTCCTCTTGGAGCCATTTCTTCTGGATGTGACAAAATACCGTGAGAGGGAGCCACACTAAATTGAGAATGCAATGGACACTGTACAGTTTGTTTTCTCAGAGCACATGACTGGGCTGGAATATCCATCTTGGTGTTTATGATTTTCACTTTCTTGTCTTCAATTTTATAACCTTTGTGGGAAGGATCGTAACTCCCAACTTGGGGCCAAAAGGCCCTGTTAGCAGGTGGGTCTGGGTTGTGAGAACACTTTGGGGAGCACTCGGCTGGGACCCCTTTCTGTAGCAGTGAGTCTAGCCAGATGATCTAATGCGCGTCCTACAGAAACGCAGCATTTGGCAAACACAGGTTCCCTCTGAGGATCTGAGATGCTGGAACTCCCGAGTCTGGTCCCTGGATAGATGGTTTTACCGCATGTATGCTAATGGATTTACGTCCTGTACTCCTCAATTCTGTTACGTCCTCAGGATGGGAGTGCTTAGCAGCTGGGGAGCATCTGAAGAATTTGCCGCGGAAGCGGAATGCTCACTGGTCCTCGTGAGAGAACCAACACGCAACGACTGTGCTGTAGCTGTCACTAATACCTTCGCTGTCAGCAAAGAGTGCAGCAATGACCTTCTACAGAGAACGCCGGCGATGCGCTCGTTCAGGGCGTCCCACAGGCGGGACGGGGGGAGGGGGTGTGTGCCCATATTCTGACGTGCCGTTTCAGGGCGTCTCAAACTTGAACTCCAGCATCGCCTGGAGCGTGTGCCAAACAGATATGGGGGGACAGTGGGACGGGACCCACGGGGTTTCTGCCTCAGTAGGTCTGGGCTGGGGCCTGAGGGTTGGTACTTCTAACATGGTCCCAGGGGATGGTGGTGGCCTGAGGGCCACACTTGGAGACCCACTGGTTCTAGAAGATAACAAAGACAAGCTGAGGCTCTAGTAGATGAAAGGCAGTGAGTTGGGAAGATCATGGGAGGTTTTAGAATAAGGGAATCAGAAGAACTCAGGAAGGTAATTTTAGTGGCGGTGAGGACGAGAGACTGACACGGAGGTGATACCGTGGGAAGGTTCCAAATCCAGCTTTCAAAAGTACTCCATAGGTATCCTGGCCAGGAAGCGAGGTCTGCTGGCCAAGGATTACTACTGGGGGAGGAATTACGGTGGAGCAGGAAGTCCATGAGGCAGGAGTCACGTGTCTGAGGTTTGGCCCAGGTTCTGCCACTCACTAGCTGCAGGGCCGTGGGTGAATCACTTCATCTCTGGAGTCTTGGCTGTCACACCTGGAAAACACCTATCCTGCAGGTAGTTAAGAAGGTCCAACGAGGCAGAGGCTGGGAGAGCATTCTGTAAACTGCCACTATAATGTCAGGTGTCCCTCTGCTGCCACACCTTGAGAGTTCCTGCTGCAGGACCTGCCTGACTCTCTCTTACTTGCAGACTCTACCTGAGCCCTGTTTCCATCTTATCCCTAAGGGCGGGGGGGTACGGGAAGTCACTCAGCAGCAAGCGGGGCCCTACTCTAGGTCCTGCTCTTGTGAGCTTGAGTCCTAAGAACTGGCTCTCACCTCACTCCGGGTAATTCAACAAGCATGTCATACCCCTGGTCCCAGCAATTATTCTGTACTCAAGTCTGTGCCACTCCCAGGGTCAGCAAACTTTTACTGTGAAGGGCCAGATGGTAAGTATTTTAGGCCACACAGCTCCCTGTCAGATATTTCTTTATTTTTTAAGAACTTCTTTATTCTTTAAAATGTAAAAACCATTCTAAGCTTACAGATCAGACAAAAACAGCCTATGGGATGAATTGGGGCCTGACCTCTGCTCTGTCCCTTCCTCTGGACACCCTATGGTCCTGCCATAACCTTTCCAGTCCTCCTCGGGCTACAGTCTGTTTCTGAACCCCAGTTTCCAAGGCAGGAACTTGCCTGGAATACTCCCTAAGTGACAGACTTCCCTGAGGATTGCTTGTCCTGCTCTTTACCCCTTCCTACTGAAGAGGCCTTCCGGAATATTCTCTTCTGTAGCAGTAGGTTGGCCCCATGTCCAGGTCCCAACTTTCCTGGTCTGGAACGTCTACTGCCGACTGCCTGGGTTCTGCCCGTTAGGCTGAGTGTGTGAGGCACGGACAGAAGTTCACACGAAGGACAGACATAGTGAAGCTACGATTGGGCAACTTCATAAAGGAAACACTGGTTATCTTGACTTAATTTGTTTTATTCTTAAATCCCCACGATCAATAGATTGTATATTTCTCAGGCATGAAAATTTAATGACTAGTTATATATGACATTTACTTTGTCTCTGTATAAAGTTTAATTTCTAGTCACATATGACATTTTATCTTTCTGATCAGTGGAAAAGTAATCCATTGTTGAGTGTGACTTTATAGACAGATCACTGTTTCGTACAGATTCTGCTAGTGCCACCGAGACGGCACCAGGTGTGGTGACACGACAGCTACTGCTGACTGACTAGCTCTTTGTGCAGGTCTAGTAAGAAGCAGCATGTATCCAAGTGCTGCTATCTGTTCCTTCAGAAGGAAAATAAGGACATTGCTTTGTCACTTTCTCTTCTTTGGACTAAATATTCTCCCCTTACAAATTAGCCACCTAACTCCAGCTTCTTCACTTTCATCTTTCTGATGAATCCCCGGATTTGAAACTGTTCCAGTTTTGTCATACCATCTAGGAGTTTTGTCATGCATCTCCCGTGTGATCCAACCTTGGAACACTCCACTTGTAAAGTTTTGTTATTCACCATGAATGAACAAGGCCAGGTGGTCTTGAGATGGGTGAGTGTGCCTACGGTAAATGAACCCAGCAGCCACCAAAAGATGCAAAAGCAGACAATGCTGGCCGTTTTTACCATATGGCTCACCAATGGCATTTGTTACACCTTTTCATAAACGTGATAGCCTAAAATAGATACACAAATATAAATAATTTCAAACACAAAGGAAGGCATTCAGTCAGCTACGCCTGCCATCTCAGAGACACTCTCCAAAGGGCTGACAAATAGACTATCTTTGGCTAATTTATATTAAATGTGGTATATCAATGTTATTTAATACATTATTTATCATGATAATATGGTATGTCAGATTCAAGGGCTGACATGGCAGTCTGTGCTTAAAATACTGAAATAAACAACCGTGGAAGTGAATTTGTTAAGCATCAAGATGATGGACATAAGGCATTATTAAAAGCACACCAAAACATATGATTTACAAAGGAAGAAGACAAACAAATAAGCAAAAACTCATAGACACAGACAATAGTTTAGTGGTTACCAGAGGGTAAGGGGGTGAGGGGTGGTAGGTGAGGGTAAAGGGGATCAAATATATGGTGATGGAAGGAGAACTGACTCTGGGTGGTGAACACACAATGGGATTTATAGATGATGTGATACAGAATTGTACACCTGAAATCTATGTAATTTTACTAATGTTGTCACCCCAATAAACTTTAATTAAAAAAAGCACACAAAAACTCTAGTGCCCCAAAAGTCTTGATTTGACTGCTTCATTTTACATATCAAATTGTTGAGCACTTAAAAAAGAAAAGAAATTTAATGGAAAAGCAGTCTACTTCTTAGGCTGCAGTGTCTGCCTCTATGGTTGGGGCAGTGGAGGTGGGAGCGCATGAGCAGGAAGCCCGGCGTGGTGCGTGGTGAGGACAGACCCCTGGAGGGTGAGCAGGCCCCACCTCCCTCTGCACTGTGATCCTTTGAATGGTAGTTTACTCTTGACTTTCTTTGAATAAGCTACTTGGGCAGTGAGGCAAGTTCCTTACCACCCCAAAGTAGCTCGTCCTTAAAACACTGCTGATAAGGAAGGGGTATAACCCACTGGTGTTCTCACTGGGATTTGAAGCTATCCTTTCTGCATGGTGTGACAATATACACTTATACTGGCCAACAAGGGATCTTTTATTCAACTCTCATAAAGTTTTACAATGTATGATTCATTTCAGAAATGAGACTTGATAATACAGATTTATCACAACGAGAAGCCTGCCTTTAAAATGTGATTTAATGATGCCGATACTTATTCACTGACATCTTTATAAAACTGTTAGTGTGGAAATATATTTATCTTGTTGAAAATAATTCTTCCTTTTTTACAAGTGCTCTACAATACAAGAGCCATACGTTAACACTGTAGCAGAAAGAAGAGCTCTGGCACCGCCGGGCTGAGGGACGGTGGCACCGAGCGCGGCCTTTTTCAGATTTCAGCTATACTGCCAGGCACGGCAAACACCTCCTTCTGTCCAACAACCTCCACCCATGCGTGTGAGTCCTCAGCTCAAGGCTGGTACTGTAACCAGAGGGTAGAGAAAGGCTCTCCAAGGTCACACAGAGGCAATAATGCAGTAAATAAACAAACTACTGAGGATGATTTAATGCTGTTTTTCTTCCTACCTTAACTTGGTTTATGAGCAGATCTTCATGATTTAACCTTTCAGCCAATTAGAACAGAAGGTTTGATTGACAGCAAATGAATAAATAACATTTTAGTGCAGGAGACAGAATCATCCTCCCCTATTAATCAGTCCCTCTGCCGTGTGCAGGTAACATGATATTCATCACGCCACTGTTATAGTCCCTTGGGGTGTCATTTCATGGCTTACCAGTAAAAACTTCACATTTACAGCAACTGCCCCTCTATTACTGTCGATAACATCTAATTGATATGTCAAACCTCCAAGGAATGCAGTAAATTGAAACACTGCCTCCCCAAAGAAAATAAACTGGCAAACAGGTAAACCAGCACCTGCCTTCCTGTAATCACTTAGCCACCTCCCAACCCAAAGCCTCCCCCACAGAAAGACACTGCCTCCATCTTCACTTAGGTCTCAGACATCCCAGTGCAGACACACAGGCTAAGAGCACCACTAAATTGCTGCCCACAGAATGTCACAGTGAACGCTGAGCACAGCCCAAGATGAGCCACCGTGTTTAAATCATTTTGCCAGTGAAAGCCTAGCTAGACTGGGTGTCACGAGCATTACATGGGGTGCAATTTGGGTGAGAACAGTAACAACTTATAATAATATTGCAGATTTCCTCTGAAGATCAGGCAATGCTGTCAGAGATAGGATCTCATTTACCTTCCAAAGATCCCGACAGTGCCGCGAGGAGCTGGAATAATTAGTCATTGTTTCAAGGAAAAAATGAAGCCCAGAGAAGGTAACAGACTGGTCTAAGCACTTGTCATGAATTGGATACATTTGACACTGAAATATAAGATTTGTCTTAAAAAAAACAGGGCTCTTAGCCACTCAAATACAATGCTTAAAAGTGTTAATAAAAATCACAGTGATGAAGGGAGAAAGGTCTAAATTAGCACTGATAATTCATTCCGTTTATTTACTTAACAAAAGAACCCTGATTTTAATAATGGACAAAATGAGATGTAGCATATTGTGTAAAGGTTCTAGTGGAAGAACATGTAACACTCATCTCTGTCTCTCAAAAATAGGAAGACCCACATATGTCAAGTGTAAAGTAGACAGACAGACATGTAAAATACACATTTATAGTGAGGTGTGTTACACACACACAGCAGGTGTATGGCCACACATGTCCTTGCCAGCCTCCCACTCTAGCTTTCCTCCTGCTGCTTTCTTTACTTATTCTTTATCTTTTTAAAAAAATAGATTTGATGTGGGCAAGCCAGCAGAAATGAAGTTCTAATCCCAAGTTTTGGGGAAGATTTGTATATTATCAAAACAAATAATTTGAAAATATCCTAACAGTTGATCCTACTACCATGTTTCCCTGAAAATAAGACCTAGCTGGACAATCAGCTCTAGTGAGTCTTTTGGAGCAAAAATTGATATAAGACCCTGTCTTATATTATGCTAGATAAGACCCGGTCTTATTTTAAATTTTAAATTTACTATAAATTTTACTTATAGTAAAATAAGACCGGGTCTTATATTAATTTGTGCTCCAAAAGACGCATTAGAGCTGATTGTCTGTCTAGGTCTTATTAAAAAAACGGTAAATTATAGTGCCAAATAATCACCCTTTAAAACATGGGAAGGTATTCTTGCACAGGAATTCTGAATTTAGATATTTCCTTATCTTTCTTTCCACCTACTTCCTCAGCTATCCATATAGGTCTGCCCTTACTCTGTGACACTGCTGTCCAATTTTATCATTTCAGCCAAACATTTTCTTTCATTCTCTGTTTTTGTTATTTTCTTTTTTTTAAATTTATTGGGGTGACAATTGTTAGTAAAATTACATAGATTTCAGGTGTACAATTCTGTATTACATCATCTATAAATCCCATTGTGTTTTCACCACCCGGAGTCAGTTCCCCTTCCATCACCATATATTTGTGTTTTTGTTATTTTCCTTTCTTTTAAAAAAATTTAAATTGGTTACACCCAGTCCGAACACATTCCCCCAATTTCCCCAGTTGAGAATCTTGCTTTGGAAATCCCTGACTTGGTCTTACTTTTTCCTAGTCTTTTGGAGTGGCTGGGGATTCTTTACAATTCTGAGATATGGATAATTCAGTAATAAGATTTATTTGGGTCTCATGGCCTGAACAACCTACTTTTCTATGTTGTCACTCCTCTTCTTGTCTGTCTGCCTGGCTCAGTTGGCAAGTCCCTGGCCTTCCAAGCAATAGTCCTAATCTTAGATATGACCACAAGCATGATTCTGGACAAGGGCCATCCCATAACGATGAGACAGAAAAGGACTGTCAAAATCTAGTGTCACTGCTTAGGGGAAGAGGATCCTTGGGGCAATACCAATGTTGGATGAAAAATACTTAAAAACCTCACACAAAGGCTTTTAGAGATTACCAGCCAAAGAACACACAATGTGTAAACAGTAGAAAGGGAGAAGCTGTCTACTGCAAGGTCTGAAGAGGGATAAGGGAGTTCCATGCAAGAAAGGGAAAAAGGAAGAGAAAAAGCTTGAGTGAGAGCAAGATCTGCAGTAGAGAGGACGGTTCATTACTGAATCAAAGACCAGTGCATAGCTGGTTCAAGTATAGAACTGAGTTTTGTTTTTTTCATTTCTGATTTCCATGATCAATCTATTTAATCAGTTATCCAAATATCACCCATTACCAACTTGCAGCTTGTTTTAGAGTATGCATGACAGGTGGTGCTTAAATTATTTACAAGGCTTGGTCATTCAGAATGAAATTGTGATTTCAAGGTAATAATGAAGTGTGATGCTGCAATTCCACAATCTAATTTGGGTAAATCCATAAATGTGCATCAGAAAGACACATTTAGTTGAAGATAACTAGCTTCTGATGGAATTCTTGCTGGTATATGGTGACTGGATGTCTTAAGGAGCTCCCCTATGAGGGTACATATGGTCATATCAGGAAGATATGAAAGAGCACACTTCCCCTGTGGGTGCACCCAGGGTAGCCTTTGCATTCGCCCCTACTTGTACACTTACCCACCTCTCTGCATCTGTAGCCCCAAAGCCATCCAGCCCTTCATCTCCTAAGGTCCTCCATGGACAAATGGGACAGGGGCAGATCAGCTAAGGTAGCTGCCACCGCTTACCCAGCGATGTGTTCTACAGGCTCTGAGATTCATTTGAATCAAGCCACCGGCAGTCAGAGGGAAGAGGCAGCAATGCTTAGGGTACACATAGCTCCACAGAACCTGAAGGTAAAGGCCATGGACTTTCCCAGTTGGTAAGATCTAGGAGAACAGAGACAATCTCTGGCCCTAAACTTACTACTGTCCACCAGGGGAACCACACCTTTATAATGAAAAAACATACTGGTATGTGCCAGGCATTACATGGGTGCTGGGAATACAGTTATGAACAAAGCAGACAGGGTCCCTGCCTTCATGGAACTTAAAGCCTAATGGGAAAGACATTCATTAATAAGTAAATTACAGACAACACAGAATTATACCGTTTTTCCCTGAAAGTAAGACCTATCTGGACAATCAGCTCTACTGCGTCTTTTGGAGCAAAAATTAAGATTTATAAGAGCCGGTCTTATTTTACTATAAGACCAGGTATAATATATAATATAATATAACGTAACGTAATGTAACATAATATAATATAATGTAATATAATGTAATATATAATACCAAGTCTTATTTTACTATAAGACCAGGTCTAATATAATATAATAACAGGTCTTATATTAATTTTTGCTCCAAAAGATGCATTAGACCTGATTGGCCATCTAGGTCTTATTTTTGGGGAAACACAGTAAATTGTGACAAGTGTTATGAAGGAGAAGAACACAGAACTATGAGAGAGGATAACAGAGAAGGCCAATTCTAGCTTGGCTGGAAATGGTCATTTAACCAGCCAGGCAAAGAGCAGAGATTAGTGACTACCTATGAGAGTGCAAAAGAGGTATGAGGGGCAACCTTGGACTTCAATGAGCTTATGATCTAGTCGAAGCGATCTAACATTTGTATACAGTTTTAGCACTTACGGACGAGCCCCAAGTGCACCGATTCATGTGAGGCAGACACGTACATGAAAAGAGAAGCCTAACAATACTCGTGCTCCATGAGCAAGCACAGTCCACTGGCTAGGACAGAATATGAGGCTAAAGGCCAGAGGTGGACTAGCTTCTTTACTTCGTAGACATCCCAAATCCTAAAGAACCTGAGACTGTCTTGCCCCCAGGTACTTAGCTATTCCTGCCCCACCTGCCCTCTCTGGGTCTCTCTGCTCCATCCATAGGTGTATGTTAGTTAAGCTTGTTCAGGTTACTAAGAATAAGTCACCTTAGAGGAATGGGAGTGCGAAACCCTCTCTCGTGGGGAACTGATAAGATACCGAGCGCGGCGCAGCTGGTCGAATTGCACAATTCAAAGCATGGCAGCCTGGGCATGAGGAACTGCCTGTGGCCACCCTTCCCGAGGCGGAGCAACGGGCTGGCACTTGGAAGTTTTCAGAGTAGCTGAGTAGAGCACTGCAGAGATGAGAATGGGGGCCTTGCTGCCGCTGCAACCCTACGAAAGGGAAGCCAGTAAAGGGGGCTAGGCTGGCACACAGCAGCCAGCCAGATGGGAGAGGCTCATGGCAGATCTGTGAGTGCGGATTAGACACTGATCAAGACAAGTCTGGCTGGGCAGCTCCAACTGGCCCCAGCACATCACGCATAAGCGAAAGAGTGTGAGAGGAAAACGGCTAAGACTCTAGGGGAGATGCCAAAATTTTTGATGTGGAAAAAGAAGTATTAAAAACTCAAATCTGAGATCTGGGTGAGAACACTTAAATCTCGTGGTGCTTGCTCAGGTGTGAGGGCACCTGTGTACAGACACATACACACACAGTCAGAGCTACCTTCCCGACATGAGAGGCTTTGGAAGCCATTCGTGGTACCATAGGGATCCAATTAACTACCGTCTCTCACAAACATTAAAACACTAGTTAGACATGAAAAACACTGCTGTGGCCCATCAAAGACAAGCCTATAGCTGACAGAGCAGCCGTGAGTAAAACAAAGACCTAGAGACACAGGGTTGCTTTGGAAGCACTCGACTTCATAACCACAATTTGACCCAGGATTTCACAGCTGAGACAAGCAGAGGTTCGGGCAGTGTGAGGGTTACCACTTAACAAGCGTGTCCTGGAGTGGCTTTCTCATCCAACCTGCGTCTCAAGTCCTCCCACCCTCCCCCCCCCGCCCCCAGTACAAAGTCACTTCACAGGGAAACCAACCACTCTCCTGCAAGTACACACAGAACATCGTCTAGACAGGTGGTCGGATATTTCCTTTCTTCACGTTTTCAGAGAATTCGGGGATCCTGATTTCTTTCCCACCTTGGGGGGGTGTACTTTGAAGCCCCAGCTGTAGCCATCACGGCTGCCACTTAATGTTGTCTTAAGGGCACATATTTATCATATGGTTCGCAGCTTATATTCCTCCACCTCCTGGCTTCAAATTCCTCAGATTATTGATCCAAAGATTCCTGAAGGCCTAAACAATGAGCCTCTCAAAAACAGCTGGAGAATAAAGAGCCGTCCAGTGAGGCTTGGCTGGTGTCGCAGAGCCCCAGACACACATCCAGCTCCAGTCCTCAGCCCCTCTGCTCTGAGGGGGCAGGAGGGCAGGAAGGTGACTCAGCAGCAGAATGCAACTGAGACAGCAGGGCTGGCTGGCGACAGTGGCGGGCTGAGTTAGCCGGTTATGGGAGAGGTTCACGAGTGCTTCTGGAGAGGCCAGAGACATCTGCAGGTCACAGCTCTGTGTTTATGAAAAACAGGGATCACTTTCCTTTGTGCTGGCAGCTCCTCCTGCACACAGAGCTCTGAGTAAGAGTGTGATGGAGAAGGCGGGCTGGGGCCAGCAGTCCTTCCATGCTGAGAACTCAGGCACCTGTGTCTGATCGGCGGACGGGCTTGGGAACAGTAGGTTCTGTGGCAGTGGCACCTCGGGACTCATGTGTGGTCCTTTGTTCAGATGAAACCCTTTGGCCTCTGACTGGTTTGCCTTTGGCTGTCCAGCCTGCTGACTGGCTGCCCCAATTCTGCACACCCCATCCCCCCTGGCACTAGGGCACAGAGTTATAAAGAGTTTTTCCCTGCTCACTCCACCAGTTTCTTACCTACAATACTTTCTGTCCCAATTGCTATTGCTCTAGTTTCGCCTCTCATCTCTAACTCCTGCTCCCTGGTTTGTTTTCCTGTCTCCAGTCTTACTCCCAACTCATCTTACTGTGGTAAGAACATGTGCCTGAATACAAAGCACAGCTATAGCACTCCTCTGTTTTGAACAAGGATACCCCCTTGTCCAGGTAACCCCTGACATACTGCCCTGGGATTTCCACAGTCTGGTCCCAGTTTGTCCTTTCAGCCTTGTCTCCAGCTCTTTCCCTGTTGGCACACTGTGCTTCAGGGGCTGCCCAGGGAACACTGATAGACAGATCCTCCTCACCCTCAAACCCAGGTCCCTGGGCCTCCCACTCTGCTCTCCACTCATGCCGAAGTGTACTTAGTTAGTTGAATATGCACTCAGCTATTTCGCAACTTAGCCCTCATGCCTCTCCTTCAAGCACGCATTCATATGGTTACTTCCACCAAGAGGCCTCTCTCAACCCTCCTCAGGTATTAGATTGATGCAAAAGTAATTGTGGTTTTTTGCAATTATTTTTAACCGTTTAAACCGCAATTACTTTTGCACCAACCTAACAGAATGGCCATTCCTTCCACTGTGTCCCCACTGTACTTAATGCATACTTGTGGGACCTGGAATACTTTTATTGTGCTTATTCATTTATATATCTGTCTCTCTGCAACACACGTGAGAGACATAAATTCAGGGACTTAAAAAAAGAAACTGGCACAGAGTAGATGCTCATTAAATGTGTGCTGGTGGCATGAACAAAAATTTTATTTAGTGCCAACCTGCATATACTTACAGATAATTATTATGACCTCACAACTCCCTTGGTTTTGTCTTACCTGGGTCTTGTTTTACATCTAGTTCTTTCAGTTTAACCCCGCCCCCCCCCAATGAAACAACTTCCTGAACTCTCAGCATCTGGTCATTGCATTAAAGCAGTAATCTCCTGAAGCCCGTACTGGCACCTCTTTAAGCATGGCCACACGTGTCCTGACCAACACAGAGCACGACAGGAAGGTCGCATAGGCATTGGAGGCTAGTGGAGGCGGCCAGTGGAGGCTAAGACTGCCCCAGGTCTGTAGCAGCTGCATCCTAACTATTACCTCACGCTGAGTTTGTGGTCAGCTAAAATCACAGCTCTTTTTTCACATAAACGTTTCCCAAGCATCACTGGCCCCACACTGTATTTATAGAATTGATTTTCTGAACCTAAATGGAGGGCATCACATTTATCCCCATTAAATCCCATCCTGTTTGTTTGGTTCCACACTAGAGGCTGGAGAGACTTTGAATCTCACGTGTGTCATCTATCACGGTAGTCACCCCTCCCATCTAAGAAACCCAAGAAGCATGCTTTCTGTCTTCTTTCAGGACATTGATAAAAGTGTTGAAATGACCAGGACCAAGGACAGAGCCAGAAGGTCCATATCAAGACCTCTTTCTCTCCTCTCTCCCATCCCTACCCGGGCCCCCGATCCAGTCAATCAACAGTAGGTTTTCCACAGCCACCCACCCACTTCTCACCATCTCCAGTGTCACCGTCCTAGTTCAAGACCCTGTCATCACTTGTCTGGCTTATAGCAATGGCCTCCTTGCTGGTTTCCCAGTTCCACATTTACTTCCCTCCAATTCATTCGCCACACAGCAACTAGAGCTATCTATAAAAGGCAGAAATCAGTTCATTCTACTCCCCCTTGCGTAAAACCCGCCAGTAACTCCTCATTGCTCTCAGAATAAAATCCACACTCCTTCCCAAGACCTAAAGGTCCTATACATCTGAGATCTGCGGCCTTTCCATCGCACCTCGTGCCGCTCTCTGACTCCTTCACCAAGCTTCAGCCGCATTAGCCGTCTTTTGGTTCTGCACACACACCAAGTTCATTCCTGCGTCATGGCCTTCATTCCTCCTGAAATTCTCTCGTCCCAAGCCTTTGTAAGGCTGGCTTCATATCCCTTATCTCAGCTCAAACGTCACTTTCTCAGAGGCTTTTCTGACCTCATAGCTGCTTCTTGCCTGTCGTAGTCCTGTCACCATCTACCCACTACCCTGTTTCATGTTCTTCATAGCATTTCTCAGTAGTCGAAACTTTCTTATTTATCTGTTATTGCCTGCTTTCCCCTACTGGCATGTAAACTTGATGAAAATAGGGATCTTGTCTGCCTGTTCAGTGCCCAGCACTGAGTAGGTGCTCAATTGATTTATTTCTTGAATGAATTAATAATAGTGAGAATTATGGAATCAGGAGTAATCAAATAGATTTGCTATGTCTTCACTTGTATTAATAAAAATGGTTCTTGGTTCCATTCTTCCAGTATTATAATTATCAACTTTTTATCAATATCTTATGATGCCATCAAAAAATCAAATTGCATTACCAGTATTGAGTTGGCCCAGACAATAACTGGTAGTAAAAATGCATTATGTGGGCTAACACAGACATGCTCTTTGCAATCCATGACTGTGAGAGACCTCTACGATGTCAGTGCAGAATTAATATCTCATATGTAGCTCTGTGGTTATAGGATTAGATTGTTTTCATATCAAAAGAGTCACTTCTGAGGACTCCCGCTCAATCAGGTCAAGTTCATGCAAATGTCTCTAACTCCTGCATTTACATGTACTTATTTCAGTGCAACATTAGGGGCTAGGATCATTCTGATTTCAGAATCTGAATTTTATTGACTTAAAATCCCATTACAACGCCAGTGTAAGACTCAGTTTACAGAAGGAATTCATACTGCTGACTTAGTGGCCAACACATACAGTAGGCTCACAAGGGGCTGGAAGGCCCATCAGGAGCCTGGCAGCTCATCAACCCAACACCACTGAGCTGAGCCTCCTCAAACCCGTACTGGCTCCTTGTGGCTGCTGCGGTCCAGCCACCTGTGAGGGAGGTAGGACCATTCTTTTCACTATGACATCTAGTCCTCTGCTCTGTGTTTTGCCCTCTTTTACCGCAGAGCCCGAGACTGAAATCTCTGGATCTGAATATGTAAATTAAAATTGTATTAAAGCAGTAATGCCTGGTCCATCCACAATCTGTGCAGAGAGGGCCAGAAGAAATAGGAGGAGGTGGGGCAGGGGCAGGAAACAGGAGAGATGGGAAAAATTAATCTGTTACCTACCCCTCTCTTCTTCCTTCTCAAAGAATTACAAGGAAAGGCAGAGAAAACGTAGTGGAAAGAAGAGTTATGTTTCTCTGCTGCACTTTTAGCCTAGCTTCCTTCAACAGCTAAGAACTCCAACAACAGCCATGTGGTCCCTCTGTGAGATGAAAACTAGGGTGGGGGCTCTGTAACCCGGAGGATTCCTGTTAACAAAACAGGGCAAAATAAGGGCTTTCCTACTGTACAGAGATGTCCCTGGTCCCTGACATGGAGAGTCCTTCTTATCAGGATACTTTCAGCCCTGGTTTGGAAATGTCCCACAGACTTCTCTCTCTCTCTCTCTCTGTGTGTGTGTGTATATATATATATCAGGTTTACTGTGATATAATTCACACACTATACAATTCACCCCTTTAAAGTGTACAAGTCAAAGGTTTTTAGCATATTTACAGAATTGTGCAAACATCACCACAATCAATTTTAGAACATTTTCATCTCCCCCAAAGAAACCCCTTACTCTTTAGCATCATTCCTCACTCCCCAACATGCTCAGTCTCTGGAAACCAAAAATCTACTTTCTGTCTCTACAGATTTGCCCATTCTGGACATTGCATACACATGCACGAGACAATATGTGATCTTTTGTGATTGGCTTCTTTCACTTAGCATGTTTTCCAAGTTCATCCATGACGTGCCATGGAATCAGGACTTCATTAATTCTTATTGCCAAATAATATTCAATGGATATACCATATTTGGTTTATTCATTTATCAGTCGATAAACATTTGAACTGTTCCCAATTTTGGGCTATTACGACTGCTACTATGAACGCTCATATACAAGTTTTTGTGTGGACATATATTTTCATTTCTCTTGGGGATATACCTTGGGGAGTAGAGTTTCTGGGTCCCCTAGTTTCTTTTTAATTATTATGTTACCCATAAGTTCCTCAAGTACCAGGTGTGACTTTTAAGTTCTAGATTAGGAAACAGCTGACCTCCTGCACCATTCATGCCCATTAACAGGCACCGAGCTTCTACCAAACAGCAGAAGGTAGCAGTGAACAAACCAGCTTCAGCTCCTCCCTCATCACCAGGGAGGAGCCATGCAATTAAAATGCTTTCTCAATTTCTCATTAACAGAGAAGTGAGAATTAAAAGTGGTTTTATCATTTCATCCAGCCTGAAACCCTCTATTCCCTTGCCAAGTCTGTGAGTCATTTCCTGACTAATCAAGGAGAACAGGTCTTTCTTTCCCACATTTTGCCTCAGTTGGGCATCCTACCTATTCCAAGTTTATTCTGGAGGGTGGGGAAGGGATTCATAGAGGAGGTGACATTGAGCAGGGCATAAAGGATGACCTAGAAATCGCCAGTCAGAGAAGGGGCAGGAGTGGACTTTCAAGCTGCCATTCATTTAATGAGACCTTTTCAAACAAGTCTCTGTGGATCGTGGCTTAGTACCGCCTCAGAGTGCCACTTCCCCCGAAAGCCCAGGCTGAGCCCCACCCGCTCCAGCAAGCCCTTCCCCATGGGTACTCTCCTCACCCTGAGTGACAGTCCCCTTCCCGCATCCACCACTGAGGAGCTAGGCCAACTGGGTTTTTAATTCACATTTTAGGCAGGGAGGTCATACTTCTTTTGCAGGAGAACTCTTCTCTCCAGACCAGTAGGAGGGGTCAAGGTTTTGATTTTCAGGACAGAGAGCAAAAATTTGTTTTGGATTAGTTTAAATCTCATTTTCTACTCTTCTATAGCAATAACATTTAATTCATTATAAGTTGAACAAATTTGTGTTATAATTAGATTAAAAAAACTGCCCCCCAAATAAAACCACTCATTCATTCATAAGTTTATTCATTCACTTGTTCATGACTCATTTCTCAGCTCCTACTACATGTCAGGCTCTGTGCTGAGTTTTGGTGATTGAAAGATGAATAAAACCCAGTCCCTGCCCCTTGAGCGGGTATTAGACAACCTATAAATGTATCAGAGAGAGTCTCTGCAGCACATATTTGATTTCTATGACCACAGCCCCCACATTCACAGCACCAGTATTGGGGTACCCGGGAAGAGCACAACCACCCCTGGACCCCATCCCGTTGCATCTGGGACAGCACTAGGCAGAGAGCATGAGCTGGATGCACAAGCTCCAGTGTTCAAACAGCCACTCACCACTAACGTGGCCTCACTTTGCCTGCTGGAAGCTTTCACGTCTCACCTTTTGGCAGGTAGAGTTTAACATGAAGCAATAGCCCTGCACTAAAGGACAGACTTGCGCAATCCGAGCGCTGGTGACCTTTGGATTCATTTAAACAACTCAACCTTTCTCAACCAGAACAGTCACCCACCTCCACTTGTGAATGAATTCAGCTGCCACATTTGCATGCATAATGTACTGAAAAGCCTTCTTTATAATGTTTACTTCGATGTTTCTTCCAAATGAAATCACTGAAGGGCAAATTTGATTTTCAAATCAGTTTTAAAACATCTGCCTTCTAAAAAAGTTAAGAGTAAAGAGGTAAGGCTTTTAGATTATAGGCAAGGGCTAATTATTTTAACTGATACCACTGTGTCCATGCTAAAAATACAAATGTTAAGACATTTTTAATGCATATCCAACATCTAATGGATGTTAATATTTCATTAGGAAAAGGCTTTCCATCATTAGGTATGTATTTGGTGATTTTTGAAGGAAAAGGCTAACTTCCTGACCTTTCTTTCAACACAAACTCATCTATTTGTTCTTCTACATGACTATATTCTTTCAAATATAATTTAACTATGTATGTTATAACAGCGTGCATCTCCAGAAACTTAAGCTATTGAACATATTTCAGATTTTTTTTTTTTTTAACTTCCCAACAAGAATATCTGAGGTTGTAAGCTTTTATCTAGAGGTGGAGCTCCTTGTAGCTTTTTGGGCCCAGGTACATGACGGTTAATGACAGTTTCCAGGGACTAAGGAGATGGAGGGAAGCAGCCACAGCGGTTGGTTCTACCTCATAGTAAGAGGTAAAAACTCACTCACATATATTTTATATGTAGGCCAGTGTCTGTGTATCTGTCCAGCCAACACACTATCCTAGGACTGCAGAACCATGGTATAGAAATGTTAGAAGGAGCTTTAAAGGTAAGTCCGTCATATTTTATATTTTTATTGGATAACGTAACAAAAAAATACTATTTCAGTAAAAACAGCCCCCGGAATACGGTGTTTTACAGATATGGAGACAGAAGTACTGGGAGAGTAAAGGATTTGCCCAGGGACGCTTGGCCGGTCAGAGGCAGCTCCACGGCTGAAAGCCAGGCCTCCTGATTTTCAGTTTGGGGATTTTTATTTTGCCTCTTTTACTTCATTCACGTGCAGTTAATGTCGCACACTTTTCTTTGTGGTGGCGAGATACTAGTATTTCAAGAATGTAATCACGGATATAAAGGCTGAGATTGAAATCATTTTACATTTAACACAAACAATTCCAATAGATTCTCACTTTCATTCATGCACACATTACTTCACCCCCCTAGCCTGCGCTTTCCTTGGGGGCAGGGCTCGGAACCCGCCACCAGCCAAGTGCATGGGACAGCTAAGTACCAGAATGCACGGCAAGCTGCTAACCCACAGGGAGCCTGCACTTGACACTCCTGGCAGTCACCCGGTTCAGCCAAAGTACAAGCACCAGCCGCTCCCATGGACTCATGGATTCTGTGGTCAGGTGGGTTTTTGCCTGGTATAGTACCAACCTAATAGTAGGTACTTCATAAAAAGGGGTGGGATGAAGGGATAAATGTCTGCGCAGGCTTCCTGTCAGTATAAAGGGAATCGTCAAAGAAGTCAGGCAGACAAGGGGGGTTAGAGGAAGGGCTGATGCAAAGCCAGGGGCTGGCACGTTGCCCAGCCCTGATCTTTGAGAACAAACCTTCAGGACTGAGGTGAAATGCAGCTGCAAAAAGAGGAATTATTCTGAAAGCTGAGCCTGGTGAGGAGGGCTCAGTTTTCACTGTGGACTTCATTTGGCTCCCAGCACCACTGGCTGAAGTGTAACAACTGAGGGCACCACTCACATTTCAAGGCTTAAGATGGAGAGGTCAGTGACCAAGATGAGCCTGACATGCTCATCTTAGCGGCAAATGGCCCTGGACCGAGGGCGCACATGCGCCAGATGGACAAGGTCACAGGAGGTCCACTGGAAATGAAGTAAAGGAATCATACGGTAACAAAGTTGTCAGTAACCGGTACTCCCTGTTTTTGTGGAAGTGTCTGCTTTATGGGAAGCTTCTCACAGGTGAGTACTCATTTAACCCTTACATCTTTCCTTTTGGAGCCAAGGATCTCTCTGGCAGTCCCCTTCTCAGAATGCTTTCAAATGCATAAAACAAAATGCACAGGGAAACAATGTATTGAAATACAGTGCTGCCCACAGACCCCTGGGGCAAAAAGACATGGACAGACCTTTGACCTGAGGTTCAAAGGTCAGGCCTCAATACCTGACATAACTGTGCTGCCTGGGACAAGACTTCAGAGCCAGGAAACAGACTCTAGATCTCTTTACAGCCAGAATCATCATTTCTCAAGGAAACGTAAATTAGATCTTCTCATTAGAAGAAAGGAGTGCCTCGTTTAAGAAACAATAATGATGCCAACAGCTTTCCCATTGCTTTCTCCTCCCTGTCCCCATAGCCTCTCGTTAGGTCCCTTCCTTCCCTCCTCAGCCTCCCTCCAAACAGAATGGAGGCCACGAATTGGCAAAACTAGTACAGATTTTAGGTTCTGTCTTTGAAAATATAATCCTGAGCTTTCCCCTACCTTACTTTACTTTTCATTTGTAGTAAAATTAACAAATGATTTGACCTAGACATTTCTAAAGAACACTCACCTGTGACATCATTTCTAACAACCTGGAAAGTTACCCCCAAACCTGAAATCCAAATGCCCGACATCCTAACAAAAGCTAAACAGTAACACCCAAATCCAGTGTAGGGCAAATCACTTCTGCTTTGAAGGAAAGACCTTCATTTTGATCACAACTGTCTGCTGACACACAATGTTCTATCTTGAGTTGTGTGTGTGTGGGCTGTCTCCATGTAAAATTCCAAAGTGAGAGATCCAAGAACTAAAAATTCTAATTTAATTAAATGAATCTAAATAACCCCCAAAAGACAACATGCTGGGCTAGAAATCAAATCCCAGAAAACAACTAAAAAATATGGGCACCAGAGATGCTAAGACTCCAGAGATATTGGTAGAAAATGGGTTGTTCTATTCGTATTTGATTAAAAATCTGCTTCCACCTGGGTTATTTCATGGGCAGAGTTGATTCAGTTCCACATGCAGAATCGCTCTCTCAAGGAAGATGCAGGGAGAAACAAAACAATAGCTCCTGAGACCCCAGAGCAGTTGAGATGGTGTCTGTGGGAAACAGAAGGTATGCCTATGCCAAACGAACGGGACGCACCTGCTCTGAGCAACACTGCAAATGCCGGGCTCACAGGAGCCCCGGCGTCTGCCCAAACACATACGCGGTCGGACAAGTGAGTTCACGAACTCATCCTAGAAAAAGGGCCACACACCTCACTGCTGAATATCACTACGGTCACCTTTGAAGTCCTCCCCTTGGGAAGCTATGCACTGATGCCAGTGCCTAGTCCACCCTTCAAAGCAATTTTGGAACTCTTTTTCTGGAATGGCCATCAGAGCTGTCGTCATATTACCCTTGATGTCCTGAATGTCATCAAAATGTCTTCCTTTCAATATTTCCTTTATCTTCAGGTAAAAAAAAGAAGTCACTGAGGGCCAGATTAGGTGAGTAGGGAGGGTGTTCCAATACAGTCATTTGTTTCCTGGCTAAAAGCTCCCTCACAGACAGTGCCATGTGAGCTGGTGCATTGTCGTGATGCCAAGAGCCATGAATTGTTGGCGAAAAGTTCAGGTCGTCTAACTTTTTCACGCAGCCTTTTCAGCACTTCCAAATAGTAAACTTGGTTAACTCTTTGTCCAGTTGGTACAAATTCATAATGAATAATCCCTCTGATATCAAAAAAAGGTTAGCAACAAGTTCACGAACTTCATTGTCAGAACTTTGTATTTCTCCCACACTTCACTGATGAGCAAATTAACTTTCTAAAGCTATGACTCGCTTTTTTTGTTCTAATAAACTGACTTCATAAACTGCACACTACTTCTTCTGTGGTTCGGATGAATTTTTAAGCAGACATAGGAAGCAAACGATCCTTTGAGTCCAGTTTGCTTTTTAGGCGACACTTAAGAAGTCAGATGATAGCAGAGTCTTTTATATGTGTATGTTGTTTTAAAACTAGAACGACCAAAGGCAAGTGGCCTCTCTTCTCTTCATAACCCCATACAGAGCTCTGCACACAGGGAGGTCCAAATTTATCATCCTGACGAACAAATCCCACCTTTTGTGCCAAAAAGACACAATCATCTCTTAAATGTGAGGTCAGCTCAAGCCACTTCGGCATCTTAGTTGACACCATTCACTGATATCTTAGTTTTAGAAACTCAGGCAATGTGAAGTGCCAGGCAAGAAATCTGCGGGAAGGCCAGCGTGTGACAGATAAATGGCAGTAACCGGCGATTATGAAAGTACCAGGGCTCCCATCATCATGACTCGTATGACTTCCCCGAGATCACAAAACCCACAGCTGCTGGTCTTGCTCAAGCCATCTGAAAGGGTAAGTGGTTACCCAGAAGCCTACAGAAATGAATGAATAGATAATGCAGGCCATATCTCAGAAAGGGGGAAGGCGTTCTGATGGAAGAGAAATCTTAATTTATTAGAGGAAAACACTGAATTTTATGGTGTTCTGAGCATCAAGGGAAAGTCAAGAGATGACTTTAAACGGAGGTAGGAGGGTTAAAGGGTAAAGCTTGTGTTTGTTTCTTTTCTAAAAGTATTTCCCAATGATTGGAAAAAAAAAATCAGAGCAAGAACCGCATCCAATCTTGACGGTGTGTGACTCAGGGGAGAAGAACACACAGCATAACGGCCCCCTTCCTCTCTCGGGGAGGGGACCGAGTCATCCAGGACGAGTTCACTTTATACTTAAGATATAATCTCTTATAGGAAATTTAAAACAATAACTTGAGACTTGACACTTTTATCATCCAAGCTATTGGGCTCAGCTTCAAGCTACTAATCCCTTGAGGAAAAGCACAGCCAGGAGACAGCAAAAACGAGCTTAAGAATGTATATAGTCATTTTATTACAAATGGCTACTTCAGAATCATTTTGTTTGACTTTGACTTTTTAAAGGCAAGATTAGCTATTACACATTTTGGACACACTTGGAAAAGAGCTTGTCAATCTATCTTGTGCAAAAAGATGCCGCTGAAAATTCATCATCTTGGTGAAAAACCACCCACAGTTTGGCTATAGCTAAAAGCCAAGCAGAAATCTCCTGTTATCAAGGGTAAGTGGAAAATTATTGCTTATTATATGATATTACACAGTTTACAGAAACTGCAAGTGCTCGTTACAAAATGAACATCACACTTATCATCATAGAGGGCAGCCAGAACAATGGCACTGGCCTGCGACAAAACATGCTCCATTTGCTAAGGCTCGCTAGGGCTGAGGTTATGGTTTACAAAGGTAAACCATACAAAGGTAACGAAGAAGTGGATTGGCTGAGGGTGCAGGCTGCAATCCCGCCATCTCCAGGAAGACCTGTGCTCACAGGCACACTTGCACTTCCCTCCAGCAGGCGGAAGGGAGAAGGAATGACCTTTATGTATCTACCAAGGCCAAGGCTACTGCTGTCTGCGGAGCAAGCGCTCCCAGGTTGACATGCTGCTTGCTCACACATGTTATCCCTACCGGTTCAGAGAACATCTGGTCTACCTGGGTGTGTCAGAATCCACAAATGCCTCTCTTTACATTTGGATCAAGGCCTCTCGGTTCCTACTGACCCTGAGCAGATGGGAAACCTGGGCCCAGAGGATGGAAGTGCTCAGCCCAGGGCCTGACCCAGAGCAGTGGCTCAAATATGTCTGCTAAGTGAATGATGGATAAATAATACATTTTTGAGTGAACATGGCCTCATGCCCTGCAAACTGAGGGTTTTTTAGCAGGGCAATGACTGAATACTAGTTGAATAATAATCTTGGTTAAGAAAGTGACAAAAGGAGAAAACAGTGCCTGAGAATATAAGTTGTTCCATCCCCAAACATGAAAGACTGTGCCCTGTGTTCCCTTTTCATCTTCTCAGAAATTTATAATGTTAATTAATATTAATGTAAGAATGCGATATTAATGCAATGTGCAGGTGTAAATTTGAAAATCAGACCAGAAATTCAAAAATGAATGCATTTGTAATTGTAGATCACAGTACATGCCACGTCTTACTAGAAACTTGTACTTAATGTTATTGTGGGCCTCCATCCTCACAGGGCAATCCACCCACATCTCTGTGCATCTGAGCCTTTTATTAATCTACCTGAAGCACTTACACACAGGCAGAAGCTGTGAAACGAGGGCTCAATGGTGCTGTGAGAAGGTGAACTTTGGAATCACATCTTCATGTTAGTTTAAACCTGTGATCTCCACATTAGATTAGTATAGGTGCAAATTTTCATTTTAATCAGGAGAAATGAATTGAGAAGATTCAGAAATGTGAAACAAACAAATAGGCTTCCACGAGCCCCTCCTTCCCCCACCCACAGCAGACCCTGGAGAAAGGACTATACATTTCCAAGCCTCAGCAGTCAGAATTTCTATGAAGCCTATATATCCACCGCCAAACCCTACAGAGAATTCAGCAACTCTCTAGAGAATTAGGAAGGAAAAAAGAACAGTATGAACAAGTGACTTTCATCTAACAGCAGCAGTACCAACGAAGGCTTCCCTCCCTTGCCCGAGCATCCTCCCACTTAACAAATGTACAGTTACAGGCTCAGAGAGGAGATGAGGAAGCAAGAGATATTATCCAGTCTTTGTCACCAGTGGGAAATCAGGAACTCACGGGGATACTTTTAATGCACAGCTCTCCTGGTGGCAGAAGGACAGACGAGATGACGACTCATCACCCCTCCAGGTCAAACTGCCGAGCTGCATCATTAGAGTGCAGCACAAACATTCTTTTGTTCAGTTTAGGTTTATATCTATATCGTGGACTCTGCATTGTTGTGTAAATTTGGATAAAGAGGTGAAAGTGTATGAGCAGAAAACACTCACCAACTCCTCCTAAAGCAGCTGGTTAATGTGTGCAATTCCAGATGATCACCACTCTGAAACCATACTTTAAAACTTTGTAAGAAATGTTATTACTGATACTCAGTCCGTAATTTACAGCACCATGGTGAAATTCACTTACATTCTGTTTCAAGGGATTGTGAAAAGAAAATGTCAACTGTGGGGAAAATATGCTGTATGGATCTTGGTTTAAAACAGAGGGTAAAAATACACATGCAAGTCTCTTTTGATAGAAGGAAATAGTCTAATAAATGGCCTAATGAACAGAGTAATGATTTTTTTTTTTTTAAAGTAAGCAACAGGAAGGAACAGGGAAGAAAAGCAGAGGCTAATATACTCTACAACCGGGATAATAACACCCTAGGTAATGTGGACTTGACCACCAGTGTAGAGCCTATACTTCTAAAACCGGCTTGTAAAGTATGAATCATGATACAGCTAATAGGTTAGACAACTTAATATTCTGTGGAGCAAGCAGAGTGATAGCAAGATAGGAAATCACATAAAATATAAATGGATTTCTTTGTAATCTATAGTCTTCATTATACCATCTGGAGGGTGAGTCTATTTCTGATTTGTTCCTTGAGATGATTTTTAAATCTGAAGTTCATAGGTTTCTTTGGTTGGGAAATCACCAGTTTTCCCAGCTGCAATGGAGGCCGGTGGTAGGTGACTAGACTCAAAACGCATCTTTGCAGAAAAACTTCCCTAACTTCATGCCATATTCTGATCATGCACATATTCTTACAGCCCTTACATGTCTGTTTTTTATTATGGTCTTACAGGCCATGCAAAATTCTTGGAAAAAGAGACTCGGAATCAGGACATCTGGGTTCTAATCTGGACCCTTCCATTAGACGAGAACTTGGGAAAGGCACTTGTGCCTTCTCTCTCAGATTTTAATCTGCCAGATGAGAGGCCTGGGCTATGATTTCCAAGGTACTTTCAGTTACAATATTTTATGATTACAGGATCCTGTTTTGTATTTTGCACTGTGTGTGTGTATGTGTGTGTGTGTGTGTGTGTGTGTGTGTGTGTATGTGATGGTTCCCAAATGTCTGGAATGTACATAACCTGTAAGTTCCTTCAGAGGAGAAACATCTTCCTGTCTCCTCAGTATTTTCCCTCACAATGAAGCATTAACTTAACAAATATTAGATTGAATCAAAGTTGGTTGGGCTATGCATTCGATTACAGAACAAAAATCTGGCCCTGTATTTCCAGGGGGGTCAATCCCAGTGCAGCTTGAAAAACGGCTAGATTTTTGAAAAGCAAGCTTCCTCCCAGTCTAGCCCCTTATTCTGCCCTTCTCTAAAACAGACCCAAGAAAAAGTGAGTGTTAACCAGTTATATACAAATTACGGTGGGCTTTTAGCTAATAGAATAGTTTCTTGTGTTTGGCAGGAACAAGATCAAGGAAAAACTCTCAGAGCATTTTTGGCTGGGTTTTGAAGGGACCAGAGGACAGCTAGAGACTTGAAGATCAGCAGGTGGAAATAAAAATAATTAGCTGATCTAAAGCATGGACTTGTTGGGCTATAGTAATTGGGCCAGATTGAAAGGAAAACTGGATACCTGTAAGGAAAGAATTAAAGAGATCAAGATTAGGAAGTTTGGTGAGAGTCAGAGAGACAGACATGGTAATTATATATTTGAAATCTGGACATGAGATCTGACAGTGGGGCAAAATATTTGAAAACAAGATGTTTGGGAAAAGCTGGTCATGTAAGAGACAGAAGATGACCCGAGTGAGGATCTGAGGCTTTTCTCAGCAGAGCACTGGAGGCTCCTGTACGGAGGAGTAAGGAATCAGCCAGGCCAACCCAGCAACAGTGTTCCAGACACAAGACCAGTAACAGATGCAAACAGAGTATTGATTCAAGGAAATTCATTCGAGGCTACTACAATACTCTGGGAGGGAGGCATGAGGGCGGCATTAAGATAGAGGTAATACGAACAGAAACAAAGGAAGGAAGGGTGTAAAAGAAAAGACATGACACCTGACTGGCTGTGGAGGGCAAGGAAAAGAGTCAAAAGAGCAAGCAACGCCCAGAAGGGGTTACCACCAGCACAAGCTGGACACTGAAGGGGAGGAGCTGCTTTATGGGGAAAGACGACAATGAGCTTAATTTTAGACAAGGTGAGTCTGAGAAGCCACTGAGGAAGGGGCCAACATTCAATGGAAAGTACGAATGGAAGAGACAGCTGAAGCCATGAGAATAAATCAGACAGTCAAGGAAGAGTGCCCTTTCAGACCTAAAAACTGATTCTATGTGCAGGCTGGACCCCTGAACTCATAGGGAACACTTTTCTTTTTCCTTTCTTTTTCTAACCTATGAAGAAAACACGAGCCTTTCAGCACTCTGGGACAGAGCTGAGTCAGCATTAATCATAGCATGGTTACCAAGACAGTGCTGCTGATTAGGACCCAGAGACAAACCGAGGCGGTCCCTTTAAGAAGATATGATCAAAACTGTACCGACCTTCCTCATAGGTTCTACTTTCCGCTACTGCAGGTGTGCATGCTGACCATCCATTTTTAAAAATGGATTTCTATGATGACTGCTCTTCTGCTGTTTTGATGGGCTCAGCTGGCTTGCCTATGTTAGGGGGTGACTCCTCGTGGAGGCCCATTGAGGGGCAGACTGCATTGCTTTGTGGGCAATGCCTGTGTCAGGGGAGGGGTTAGTCAAGGCTTGGTCATGGGAAGGGGTGCCTCCCACGCACCTCTCTGCACAGTGCGGGGGCTGGGCCCTCTGTAGCATCCCGAAACTATGGGAGGGATTCAGAGCTCCAGGAAGCCAGAGTGGTCTGTTCTGTTGGACAGACTCTGCCCTGCTGGAGAGCTACACAGAATGCCTTGGCAATGGTTTAGAGTTCCTTTTCAGAGATTAAGGCCAGCTTTTATTTTTTTTTTTCTTTTTAAACCTTTTACTCTGAAAACTCAGAGAAGCAATCAAAACATATTTACCTGGCAAACTTGGGATTTTAAATCAAATCGATTTCCAAAGTGAAAGGGGCACAGCTGGCAAACAGTTTTTAAAGCACTTGGCCCTCCATAAAGAAAACTTTATTTTCTCTAAGAGTGGTTAAAAATAAAAGTGATGGACTTCCAGCTAGTAACCAGTCTCAAGTGATAAACTGTTAAGTCATTAACTGAGGGGCAAGGATAGATGTGGAGACCAGAGAAAACTGAACCTCTGGCAATGACTGAATCTGTGGACTAAGTCTGGACATGAATCCAGGATGACAGAGCAGTAACGGATTAATAAGGAGAGTTGGGAAGATGCATTCCTCATCTATAAGGACGACCTTATCAGAAGCAATGAGCAACATAGATTCTCTCATACAAACTCTTCCCTGCTCCCTGCGACAGCATCAGTGCTGGGATGGACAGACTTCCTGAGTGGGCCCTGTGATGACAATGGCTCCAGATGAATGTAAGCAGCATGTGTGCATGGCTGGAGACAGAGCGGGAGCACTCACCCAGCCTTCATGCAGACAACACAACCGCTAGGTCCCGGCCAGGCTACCACGGGTAAGAGTGAGCACAGAAGATGGAACCCCTACTCCCACAGAGCTTACGTTTCCAGTGGGGAAGAACAACAGAAACCCAATCACCACAGACGGAAACCGTGATGTGAGCTATGGAGGAAGGCAGCTCAGTTCAGGAAGCGGGAATAACAATGTGACCTGACTGATTTGACTGGCAGGGCAGGCTTTCCTGAGAAAGTGGCCCTTGAGCTGAGAACAATAGGATAATGCGGGTAACCAGACAAAGGGTAGGGGCGCAAGGCCCTGTGAGGGGATGAAACAAGACGGATGGTGGGATGGGACAGGAAGCCAGGCTGATGTGAACGAGGAAAGTGACGTAGGATGAGTCTGGGGAGGCCGGATGGGGCCGGAATGTACAGGCACTCTAGGCCACGCGAAGAATGCTAGTCTTTATCAGAGAGCAATGAGAAGCCAGTGAATGGTTCTAGGGAGGTATAATACCAGAGCTGTGCTTGAAAAATGTCACTCTGGCTAAGTAAGTAAAGTAAACTTGAGGAGGGTGCAGAGAATGTGTGTGTGTGTGTGTGTGTGTGTGTGTGTGTGTGTGTGAAAGTAGCAGAGTGGAGCAGAGAGGACAGAGATGACGGCAGCTGGACTAGGGTGGTCTTGATTGATTTTTGTCATTTGGAATGTGATATTAATATGAAAGTTATTTCCATAATAAAATTAAAATCTTTCTGACCATGGACATTTTAAGTGTGCTTACACAGCTCACTGAGAAAGTTTTATTGAGGTATGCTTCATTTTATTTATAACAGGCGTGCAAAAAATTATTACCCTCCCAGAATAATGTGGCTCCTGGATGAAGCGGGGAAGAAGGAAGGAGCTCTCTCAGCTTCTCCCTCCTGATCATTTACCAGCCTCGGGAACATCATTGCCTTCCAGCTCCTTCATCTGTCAAATGTTCTGGGTGGGAGGAGCCTCTCCACTGGTGGTTGACAGAACCTGCTGATAGCTCTAAATTTACAACTCCGTTCACATACTTAGCATCAAAATCTACTTTCCACTTGGCTTCCAATATATGGGTAAATTTTTGCATAAAAACTTCCTGCAGTACAGAAGATAAGTCCCTTGTCTGTATGCGCAGGGATGAGTGACTGCCTCCCTAATGATGTTTTCTACCCCAAAATATTCATCTAATGTTGGTACTTCATTACTCCACAAACAACAGTTTGATTAACAGGCATCTTCAAGTAGGGTTTAACAGACAGACGGCTTCTACAGAGCGGGCTCGGATATGTCATCGTTGGCACAGGAGTCTGCCTGGTGCCAGACTTGCCGTGCGTGTCTGTGCGTGCGCACGTGTGCATGCATTATCTGAAACCTGTTATTTTTCATTTTCATTTTTTGCCATTCCTCTTACAGGTACATGTTCCTTTACTGGTCAAGTTCTAAACCTCCTGACAAAATTAACACCAATGTTTGCCCTTTTAAAAAGAAACATAGGAAAGAACATGACTGGCTTTTTTCATTACTGTCAAATGCTGTGTAGAAAAATGAAAGTAAGTATGAAAAGAGAAAAATAAAATCTCCATCGAGCATTTTAAAGGTGACAATTACACAACCAGAGCCCATTAATTGGCTCACATGTCAAGAAGGAACAAGCAAGTACACTCTTCCAACCTCACAGGAAAGGGGATCCAAGGAGAGCCGCCCATCTGTTACCACAGCAGAGACCTGCGAGAAATAGTCATATTTCAACACAGGACCTCTGTGACAGTCAAGAGCTGCCATCCCATCCTGGAAACTAAAACTTGACACTAAACATGAACTTCTTCTCATCGGCCGCCTCCACGGTGATGACATTTCCTCCTTTAAAACCCATTTTCTTTTTATTGCATCACATTAGTTGACCCCAAGAACTACACACAACCCCCAGGTCACATATTTAACAGTGACCTCCTGGGACCAACTCAAGATTTTCATTTTGTTAAGTGTCAGGCCTAGGGACAAAGCTGGCAGAAGGAATGCTTTCTTAGCTTTATCACGAACAATGGCAGGGAAGATGCAGAAAATCTTCCTGGTAAGGTAAATAGCTTAGGTTTAAATGTGCTGTTTTTCAATCTTGATACACTTTGGAAAAGTTTACTAAGGCTGTAAGTCTCCACCTTTCATTTATCTCACTGCCCTCCACCACTGCAGCACTTAGAAAAGGAAACATGACTCCTTGTTCTAAGATTCCTAGTGAATAAACAGCACCAGCTACAGACACAGACTCCAGAAGCGAACGTTGCCCTTCCCCAGGACAAAATGACAGTCTATGCAGTGAGGGGACATACTGCTTCTCAGATATGAGTATCATGCTGCAGACCAGGGAGCAGACGAGCTGCACCCACAGAGGCCTTTCCAGGTGACACAGAGACGGCCCAAGTTCTTCTCAGGGAAGTTACAGGGGAGAAACTTTCTAAATTTAGGATGCAGTAGAAATTGCCTGATCCAAGGTGGTGCTCCACGGTTGCAAATAGGCCAGGCCCCTAGGAGAGAGGACACCCCAGTGGAAATGGGCTTCTGAGGTCCTGGGGAAAGGTGAAAGAAAGAAGTGCTCTCCGAGAACTGGGCTTCACGAGGCCCAACAGCAGGAGCAGCAGGAGAACGTGGCTCCAGTGTCCTTTCAGGGAAGCACAACTTGTGCTGAGGGTAAGTGACTTCGAGGTTCGGAAAAGCTGCCAGGATATTGCCACTTACTTAATTTCTTTAATTTATTGCTGGCAGTGAATAAACATGCCACTCTGCCAGCATGTGCTCCTCAAATAATGGCAAGGACAAACATCTACACAATGTTTATGGCTGCAGCAAGAAAAGAATCTTTTCAAAAGTTTGCTTTTTGATTTTTAAAAGAAATACATGTAAATTGGTCAAAAAATGTAGAAAATGAGAAATACTTCCCATAATCCAATACACAAAGGCAACCATTATTAACACTTCCTTCTGGTTTTATTCTTCCATATTTTATTCCTACTAGTGATAATACTTCTACAATTTTGTATCTTCCTTTAAGAAATCCTGTTATATAACGGTTTTCTTAAGCTATTAAAAACTCTTTACAAAATCATTTTGAATAAACACTTAGGTTGGAGACAAAAACTTATTGAAAAGGAAATCTGGATAGTATGTCTGGAAGGTAGATAAACAGTTTGTGAGAAAATTAAGAAAAGAGCTGAATATACTAGGCAGTGCAAATATTTGGACCACAGAATGCTCAAGTGGAAAAGAAAAATTTCAGTATCACCCAATTCTTTATATCTAATCATTTATATTTGCCAAAATGTTTGCCAAGGGCACAGTCTTGGACAGATGATGGCTGAGCGATCATTAAAGCTTTGGCAGACAGAATTATTAGTTAATGAGACCATGACACAGTGAAAAAATGGTTAAAAATGAACACAAATGAGGTCAATATACTAAGGAGCGCACGCGGGCAGGAAACAAGGCAGATACATAACACGGGAGAAGTGCAGCCAGGCACAAGGAAGGGAAGGAAAGGAAAAGGATTTGGGGTCACTGGGGAGTACCAGCAGCCCTTGCAGTAGAGCTTCAGGGAGTTCAGGTTCAAGATGGCCGACCCACAGGCACAGTTACCTTTCTCTCTTCCCGGAAACCAATGAGGTGTCATCAAAGAAATACAAAGGGAATACATTCATAAAGGTGCTGCCAATCGGAGGGAAGTGTATTAGCAAATCAAGGTTTTGGTGAATTTCTAGAAAATGGTAGGTACAAGAAACATTGATAAATCTGAGGAGGAACTGGGCAGATTTCCATATTGAAGCAAAGTGGGCAGGAAGGACAAAAAACAACCCACATCCAGCCATATCACTGTGAAATTTAAGAACTCTAGGGATGAAGAAAAGCTCCTAAAGTCTTCTATAAAAAAAAATAAATTACTACAAGAATAAGAATCAGATTATGTCAGCTTTCTCATCAGCAATGTTAGATGCTAGATGGCAATAAATCCAGGCTTCGAAAATCCTGAAGGAACTGAGTTCTATACCTGGTCAAATTATGGTTCAGGCATGCAAAATTCTGAAAATTTGCTTTTGCTCTTTCTAAAGAAAATTCCCTCTAGATTCACACTGTGCAATGAGGGATCTTCTTAACTAAGACCTAGCCACGTCCTATTTGGTTTCAGAGTCACCCAGGAGAGCTAACAGGACGTGCAGACGCCACTCGGGGGCATGGGCATTTCTCCTCAGTGGGGTCCTTGTCTGCACCACGTACAGGAGTTATTCCTGCTGGCATGCAGGTGACGGCTCAGGTCAGTGTACGACTTACATTGGGCAGTGTGGAGCCACCCTGGCTTAGAAGCCTCATATTCCAGACTAAAACAATGATCTCTTTGCAATAGCTCCACAAACACAGGTCAGGAGGGACATGCCTAGTCTCAAAAGTCAGCGCACTCAGGAAACCCAAAGCTACGGCTTTCAACCAGATATTTACAGTCCTCCCAGGCCAGGTGCAATTTACAAGTGGAGGTAATTTTTATCATAAGCAATAATGCCTAATCGTACAGCGGACATTCCACTTCTGTCAGGTTTTCTGGGGAACTGATCGAGAGAGGTAACTAACTGGGCCCTAGGTCAGTACCTCCTGTAAAGGACAACAGGTTTTGTTAACCTTCTATCCACATTCTACAAAAATAAAAAGAAATCCAAGAAACAGTGCAACCAACCTAAATAGGAAAGAAAAAGAAACTGTAGGAGAGTAGGCAGGCCTAGGAAGCAGTCTGTTCAAAAACTAAACAATGACCAAACAGCATGCTTTAGAAACTTCTGTTAACAGGAAAAAGAGGCAATTAAGAACTCTAGAAAAACAAAAAGCTGGCTAATATGAAGGTATTTATTATTTGTGGAATAATTTTGAGCTCTGGTGAGAAAATCGAGTCTACTTGATCTGAACACAGTATAATTCTTTGAAGAGGGGCACAAATTTAGTGACAGAATTATTTCCCTCACAATAGATCCAACGAATTATTAGATATGTAGTGAACAATATTTATGTAGTTATAATAGTAAAATGAACTCTTAGTGGTTTTCCTTTTTCAGAATCAATTTATACTTAGCACATGGAAGATTTGACTATTAGGCTGGTGCAAAAATAACTGAGGTTTAAAAGGTTAAAAATTATTGCAAAAACCGCAATTACTTTTGCACCAACCTAATAGAATAGAACAAAAAATAAGTTTCATAAATCTTTCCAATGTCAATGTGATGGGACAGCTAACAGAAAATGGGGAGACAGAGGGAACTACAGGAGTGGTAATTTCCTTATTAATAAGTAGCGAGTCAAGAAATACTGTCCACAATTGATGGATCAAAATATAGAGATTTAAGTATATTGTTTAATTTTAAAAGTTCAGTAGTAGCAGAACTAAAAAGGAAAACATAATTAACCAAAAATGAGGAGTGGTTAAGTAAACTAAATTCCTCATTTTTTTATAACAAGGAATTAATATAGTTAATTATTATACTATAGTATAGTTAATAAACAGATGTAAAATATTATTTATAGTGGAGAAGTTATAAAAACTAAAAAAAATAGTCAAAGGTAGTTACTTCTGAGCAATGGAACAGAAGATGGGATGGTACATTTTCACTTTTCATTTATACCTTTTTGTATTAAATTTTCCCTGTGCATGTCTTACAAGTATAATAAAAAAGACTGATGTTAGTATCTTACTGTATTGACAGTCGTAGGTTCAACAATTTGGAGGACAGTAGAGAAAAGGAATCAAAGATTGGAGAGTGAAGTCTTTTAGAATAAGGCTAATGGGTACAGGAATAGATTATGTGAAAACAGAGGGGTAAAAAGTGAAATCAGTCAGTACATTTGCAACGACATAGATAAACCTTGAGGGCATTATGCTAAGTGAAACAAGTCAGACAAACACGGTATGATTCCACTTATATGTGGAATCAAAAAAAAAAAAATCCGAACTCTGAAACAGAATACATTGGCAGTTGCCAGAGGCAGGGGGGTGTGGGGTGGGGGAAATGGGTGAAGGTGGTCCAAAGGTTCACACTTCCAGTTGTAAGATAAATAAATTTTGGCATATAATGTACAGCACGGTGACTACACTGAACTGTAATATTTGAGAGTGCTAAGAGAACAGATCTTGAAAGTTCTCATCACAAGAAAAAAATTGTAACTACAGGAGGTGATAGAAGCATTAACTACTGTGGTAATCATTTTGCAATATATACATATATCAAATCATGACACTGTACATCCTGAACTTACACAATGTTATGTACCAATTATATCTCAATAAAGCTGGCAAAGAATCAAAATCAGTCAGTACAAAAACAGGGTTCTCTATCATAGAAAATGAGCCTTTATCCTGAAAGCAAAACAAGAGATGATCCAACTGTAGCAGATAGAACTTAGGACACCAATAAAGGAAAATACACTGCCCTCAACCCCCCAAGAACAGAGGGATTTACAGGGGGACACTGAAGAAGCTCATCTCCTAGATGTTTTTCAGAGGATAGTAAAAATCTGCCCTCTGATTTCTTGACTAGGTAGAATATTACCAAGAGGCACGCTGGAATCTTTAAAGATCCTATAGGATTTCATTTATAACATGACTCACACTTTCTTTTGACTTACATTCTTTATTTCAATAAAAAGCAGGCTATAACTCTTGACACTAATAGAATCCTCTCTTGAGGACCGCTCTGGAGTGTACTAGTTAAAAAGGAAAGGCTTTCTTCTTTTATCATCTGCATATCTTCCATTATATGTCTTAAGACTTAACTCAGAAATGGAAGACACCATGGATTCAGCTTATGCCTATAAACATAAAACCATAACCTTCGGTTCCAGTGATTCTTAGAGGGTTAACACGCACTTGCCTTCTTGCTACTACTCTTGTTCTTGTCATGTATCACTTATTTATTAATGTGTAAAGCATTTACTGCTGTAGCATCTAAGTGCTAACACACAAAGTTAAAAACATAGAAATTATTTAAATCTACCAACTAATGGAAACAAGAAATAAAAAAGAGGGAAAAAAAGATGTTGATGACTTAATGCAAAGCTACTGCGAAAGGATCTAATGAGTGAATGGGTTTCTGAATCAAGAAAAAACCCATTTAAATAAATATAAAATCAATATGATATGTACCTGGTCAGTAGCTAGTCAGCCAGTTCTTGCTAAAACCCCACATTGTATAATACTTTCAACAAGGGGACATAAAAGAAAGAGAAGAGGAATCCAATTTGTAGCACATACAATGGCAGAAGAGATGAGTGATGGTAAGCAGTGAGATGTGTAAAGAGAAGCAGAGGGTCTGGCCTGTGCACTGTACACCCCATAAGCTATGGCTCTGAAAGGACAAATGAGTTGTTTGTGGGCCCTGAAGGCCTCCTCTTGTATAAAAAGGGTTGTAGGAGCTTGGAAACAAGTTAACCACTTCATTTCCCAGTTTCCAGCATCTAGCTTGGTTTAGCTCTCTCTAGGAACCCTTTGGGTTCTAGGAGGCAATGCAGTGTGGTGGAAAGGGCCTTTCATTTTCTCCTTACCAAATAAGGACAACATCCCACAAGGTATTTTGTATTCGGGACAAAATGAGATAAAACATGGAAATACTGGAATACTATTATTAAATGATTGTCAGTGTTCTTGTGCTATGGCAGCGATAGTTACAGACTTTGTGCGCCACTGAGACGCTGCCCAGCCAGGAACTGTGTTTCCCAGCCGTATAGCAGGTGCTGTGGCAACTGACCAGTTCTCCCCGGTGCAGTGCAGGTGGAAGGGCTGTTCACGGCACCCAGGCCCAGGCTGCTTTGAACTGGGGGACTTGCGTTCTGCTCTTTCCCCAGCTGCCACCCACATGCGGATGATGCTGGCAAGGCCCTAGGTGATGGCAGAACCCCAAAAGAAAGATGTCTGGGTTCCTCAGTCACCTGTGGAGAAGAGCTGCTTGACAACCGGGAACACCCATACTCACTGCTACATGACTGAGAAACACAATTGTGGTAAGCCCCTGAAAGGTTGAAGCCACTATTTGTTATAGTAGCAAGTGTTACCTTAACCAACATAAACATGCTACGTGATAATTACTATACTAATAAGGGTGAGGTCGTCAGATACCGCACCAAACAAGCCGTCATCAATGATATTACAAAATCTTGGCCAAATAAGCACATGAAAAGATGTTCAGCATCATTAGCCATCAGGAAAATGCAAATCAAAACCAAAATGAGACGCCATTTTATTTCCACTAGGATGGCTATGAACAAAAAGACAATAAAAAGTACTGGTAAGAATGTGGAGAAATTGGAACCCTCATACATTGCTGGTGGGAGTGCAAAATGGTATAGCTGCTGTGGAAAAGTCTGGCAGTTCCTCAAAAACTCAAACAGTTACCATTAAGACCCAGCAATTCTACTGCAATTCTAGGTAGATACCCAAGAGAACTGAAAACATGTTCACATAAAAACTTACACAGGAATGTTCATGGACGTACTATATATAACAGCCAAAAAAATGGAAATAATTCAAATGTTCATCAACTGATGAATAGATAAATAAAATGTGGTATCTATCTATCTATCTATCGAATTAAGTATTATTTAGTCATGTAAAGGAATGAAATGCTGATACGTGCTGTAACATGAATGAACCTTGAAAAGATTATACTAAGCGAAAGAAACCAAGAAGAAAAGATCACTTCCTACATGATGCCATTTGTATAAAATGTCTAGAATATGCAGACAGAAGTAGATTATTAGGTGCTGGGGCCGAGGGAGCTGGAGGGAAATGGGGAGACTGTTAATGGGTAGATTTCTTTCTGGAGTGATGAAAATGTTCTAGAACATTAGATAGTAGTGATGGTTGCGTAACTCAGTGAATATATTAAAAACCACTGAATTATATGATTTAAAAAGGTGAATTTTATGGCATGTGAATCATATCTCAATTAAAAAAATATCAGCTATTTGCTTTATCATGCCTCCCAGAGAATGTGGACCTGAGGTCTCTTCCGGTAATGACTGGAAAGGGTATGAGGGAATCTTCTAGGATGCTGGAATTGTGCTAATTTTGAACTCAGTGGTAGTTACATGAGTATACACACGTGTAAATATTCATTCTAGGCATGATTCCAGGCTGGTCAGAACGAGCAGAATCCTTCCTGCTGGCTTCCCCACAGCCAGAGCAAACTCCAACAAAGCCCCAGTGCCCTTTGCATGAAATGCCCATTTGCCTACAAAGAACCTAAGGTACGAGCTTTCCTCAGTTTAGGTAACTGTGTAGCTAACACGGAGAAGAGATAAATATTTAAAGCTAACCTTGTGAATGACATGGGGGTGGGGAATAGGATAGAGTCCCAGAATAATTACTAACGTGTGTACTGCATCAGCAAAATTTTCTAAAAGTCCTAAAGGGTAGTGTGGGATGTGGGGGGAGGACCCAAGAGAGGATTGTATCTTTCTTTACCTGCTTAGGTACATGCCATTTTTGAAGGTCAAGTTTAAATCACAAAAGACGGAAAGCTTGTTTGGTCATATATCGTAAATTCTCATTTAAGTACTTAATAGTCAAAACCGAAGTAAAGAATCATCAGAATGTTTTCAACCTCCAAATAAGATATAATTTGGTGATTCCATGAATCTTCATTGGAACTTTCGGAATCCATTGGAAAGCCTGTTTTTTAAATTGGAATAAACTCCTCAAAGGATGTCACTTACTTGCAGGAGACTTTAGTTCTGTCAGCCACCATGGTCCACTGTTGCTGGTTGGTGGAAACCTCCACGTAGTAACTGTAGCTTCGATCGTCACAGTCCCAAAGCAATAACCTGAACAAACGGCAAACAAGGATGCTATGAATGTTCTGACGGGCTGTTCCTTAGGCTGTAGGCACGCGGGATCCATGTCTACCCATCCCTCCTGCCTGCCTCCTTTGCCCCTAGGAATGGACAAAGAAAGTGAATCCCCAACAAAATGAATCTCTCAACAAAAGTTTGGTGAGAGAAGGTGGAGTTAGTCTGCAGGAAGAAGTTTGGCTCTTTAGGAATTTATTTCACAAGTCATCCCATCCCAGGCAGCCTCTGTCGGCCAAGTGGCAAAGTTCGTCTGATTGGCTGATCAGGGAGAAGATGTCACCAAATCCCTCCATCCAGTCTTACAACTCTCACCTTCAGTGGGCTGGGCTCTCCAAAGGTAACATCCTGAGGCCACGTTCTTGGGAGAATCTGTGTTTTCTAATTGGTAATAACTAATATGTCCCAATGACCTTAATTATCATATTTTAGGTTCCTTCTCATTCTTAGTAGGCTTTTTGTTTGTATAGTTTTGGTAAGATTGTCTGATTTAGAGATACAGGCAAATATATATTCATTAATAAAACTTTCCCATTATTTAGAAATTATCTTGGTCCTGTTCTTCTTATCCCCTCTTTAGCCCACATAAGAACCTAATCATTGACTATATGATTCCATTTGCATAAAGCTCAAAAGAGACAAAATTTATCTATGGTGACAGGAAACAGAATAGCGGTAACCTCTGAGGGAGGTAATGACTGGACAAGGGTATAAGGGAACCCTCTGGGATGCTGGAAATATGCTGATTTTGATCTGAGTAGTAGTGACATGTAATATTCATTGAGCTGTATACAAAATATCTGTGCACTGTATGTGTGTTACTCCTCAATTTTTAAAAATAGAGTAAAAAAACAAAGAACAAAACAAAAAACAAACCCTAAGTATTGTAATACGGGATCAGACTCCAGTCCAGCATTCTGCTTCTGCTTCTGACAGTGCCACAGGGATGAGAGATCATTATTTTCTATCATGGCAGCCTCCTAAGTCCTTCCATACAATATACTATCTTACTGCTTTACAGGTAGTCATGACATTTCCTTTCTCCACCAACTAGAAAGACAGTGAGCTCCCTGAAGGCAGTACCTACGTCTTACTGGGTTTTCCATCCCCAGTACTTGCATAGTGTCTCACACGGAGCCTACACTCAATGAGTGTTTGCTGAGCAAATACATTATATGGTAATAATAACGATAATTATTACCATAACGGTCAACAATTCTTTGATGCTTACTGTGCACCAGGCCCTATGTTAAGTGCTCTATGTAATTTATCGTATTAAATCCTTCCAAAAATCCTCTTAACAAACATTATTATTCTCATCAAATTATAGTTGGTGAAAGTGAGGCGTAAAGCTGTTAAACAACTTGTCTAAGCTCAGTTAATGATGGCATTATAAACACCAGGTTCTCACCCGGTGTCCTCACCAAAGCCTACTTCTGTAATCCCTCTGCCAAATGCTTCCTTTACTCCCCCTGGATAGATCTGGGCCACAATTTTCAACCGGTAACCTATCACTCTACAAAGTAGTTCAGATGATTTTCCCTTAATCTTGCAATTATAACCAATAAAAATCCTTTGTACAAGGTTCAGTTTAGCCTCACCTATAAAGCTATTATTGAGGATAAGAAATACCACTGTGCTCCCCTTTCCCTTTACCCTTTGTTCCTTGTTTTCATTTCTTTTTTTTGCTCTTGATGACTAAGTCGACAATACCTAGTATTTTGGAATTCATCTTTTAAGCACAGAAAACTATTAAAAGGTTTTGGAAAGCATAAACAGATTACACCTACTGATTCCCTTTAATTCATGGGAATATTTAATCTCTCAGAGTACCCTGAATGAATCAGACAGGATCCCACCCTATTGTTTTTACGAGTCCAATAATTCTACTCTTAGATTATATCAGTTTGCCTGGTAAGAAAGTGAATCATTTCCCTCATTAGTCATTTCCTCAAATATTATTGTTGTCTCTCAGCACGTTGATACAGTTAGCCTACGCTAATTTATATTTATGTTTAGTAACTTTTAAAAGTGTACTTTTTGCATCTATGTTTTCATGGTTCTCAAAATGATTATAAGCCTTTTAGAATGACCATTGATCTTTTTTTAAAATAATTCTACTCCAAATATGTGCTCTGTTCATAGTGTCAGTTTCTCTCATACATGTTCTGGGCCGAAATCATTCATAACTCTGCCAGAGTTGATTCAAACCAGGAAAACATTTCAAATTAATTAATTATTCTCTTTACTTAACAGCTCTGGTAACGGGCTTTTTGGGAGACAATGTTGAGGCTATTTCCCCAATGGATCCTTTGGATTATTTATGGAGAGCCAAGTCTACCATAATCCCGCTCCTTCTCATAATAATGAGTTAGTGTTCCTACCAGTGTATCCCAATGAAAACAATCAGGCCCTTTTGGAATAGAATCTATCCAGATCTCGAAATGTTTCATGGGAAAAGACCACCCCAAGGATATGGGATATGGAGAAGATGAAAAGAAAGACCGATTATGAGTACTATAAATGTTCTCGGAGAGATTCTTGGAGTGACAGCATATTGAAAGAATTTCTCAAGTTGTGCATATTGTGTCCCATAGTAGTTTATTCTATAAAGTCCTCCAATTTGTTTCAAGGGAAATTATTATGTTAAATGAGGATCACCTGTAATTCCAATAATTTCATAAACACATACACACGGTGCAAGTTATTTGTAACTTGCTTGTTTTGCTTCATGGTCTATTATGAATACCTTTTTTGTATCATCAAATAGTCTTCCTCATTACACGTACTGGCTTCGCAGAATTTTGCTGTATGGATGTCTCATCCTTTATTTAATCAGTCTCTTATTACGGGGCACTTAGGTAGTTGATAACATTGCGCTGTTAATGAAAACTCGGTGAACATTCTATAAGCTAAATCTATGACTGCTGCCTCTGAAAGTTTCCATAAGTGAAATTCCTGGAGCAGGGCATATGAGGCCTTGATATGGTTAGAAAATTGCTGTACACCTCTCCCCCTCCCACAAACAAAAGTCTGTACCAATTTATACTCACACTACCCAAAGTGTATAACAAATCCCATTTCTGTCAGTCACCACCAATACTGTGCTTTATCTTTAAAAATACTGTCAATTTGACAGACAAAATATATCTCATTATATACTTTAATTTGCAGCTTTTTACTTGTCATTGAACTTGAACATTTTACCCATTTTCTACTTATATTTATCCTTTTGTTAATGACTTACAAGATGCCCTCTGTATTCTAAAGATATTAATCCACTGCCTATCATAGTTTGTATGCTGAAGATATTAATTTTTATTAGCCTAGTCTATCGATCTCTACCTCAGTAATTTTTCCTGGCCTAAAGTCTTTTTTCTGAACAGCAGCCAAATGCACAGGCTGGTCGAGACATCTCCTCTCTATTTCTCTATTAAGAGTCCCTGGGGGCTGGAAATGTGGGGTCATGGTGACTCCTGAGTGGAAAAGGGACACTGATAATGGATCTGAGGTTATCAAGCCCAGGGCTCAGACTCACCTACACTTTTGAATTTTTAAGAGAGATTCGAATTCATGGGCCCAGGGTATTATTTACTTGGAATTTAGGTTTAGCCAGGAATGAAAATCCTTTGTTGATTCAACTGAAAAAAAGCAAGCACAGCTTAAGGACAGTAAAGGGAAAGCTGGCTCCATTTATTTTTTCCATGGAGAGGCATTTTGTTCTTGGAAGGCACAATTGCAAAGCCAACTCCCTTCACTTCTTTCCCTGCCCACAAAGTCTGTTCCGACGTCTTTCCACCTGCAACAACACAGAGATATTTCCGGTTTGTAATCTGCCCGAAGAATGTCTGCCCAGGGCGCTGGCCCCGGCCCCACGCACTCCCTGACTTGAACTGACTGGAGCTCTTTAAGTGGATGCCCTGCATCTGCAGACCTCCAGCCCTACATCAAAAGCCCTTTTCAAAGGAAGCCGCTGGCCAAATGCAGATCAGTCTGTGTCTAGCTGTTGCCACACACCCCTCACCTAATGAGCACATGAAATGCCTGGTGATGGGAAATGCCTCTCCTCCGTCTTCCTTTATTCTCATTGTGGAGTTTCCCCTCAAAGCAGTAAAATGCTGGGCTTTTAAAAATTGATTAACAGATGTGATTTTGCCTACATCTCCCATAAATGCTCTGGCTGGCTGCAAACCATTGATTACTACGGTTCAGTTTACAGCAACTAATTGCTCTCTTTGCTGGTGTTTTGATACAAAATTCAATAGCGAATATGTTTTCAAAACTCCTGTCTTTGTGGCTCGAGTCAGAAGTGACTTGAGGCAAACCCAGTGGACTGAGTTTTTTCCCTTCTTTAAAATAATTGCTCTCTCATCAGTCTGTGAAGAAAGTTTCCAAATTGTAGCATTCTAATTGGAAAGTCTGCATTATGCATGCGATGACAAACTGTGTTGTGCTGAATGGCATTTTTTTTTCATCCCTTTCTTAAGGGATTAATTCTGTGCCAGACTGTGAACAATGGCTGAGGTTTAATAGTTGAGATCAACAGCTTCTCCACTGAATTGGCTCCTCTTTTAGATGACGAGCAAGTGTCTGTTTCGCCTGTTTCTAACTTGTCCGTTGTCTGGGGGAGACTCCACTGGAAGGCCTGGAGCCACGACTGCTGCTGTTGCAGAGTTTTCTCATTCGGGTGAAAACAAGACAACTAAGGGAAGATCAATTGCCATGATATTAGTAATATGATAATACTATATTATCAAACCCACTTCTAATCTCTCAGTCAAAATCAAATCTGACCTCCAAAATTTGTACAGACTATTCTTTGTTAAACATCTTCAGAAATTAAGCTCTTCAGAAATAATTGTCCTCCATTCAACAATTAGACAAATATTTACTGAGTACTGACTATGTGCCATAATTTATTGTACTTCAGCTTCATCCCTTGTGAAATTAAAGGTCTAGATTTGATAGTTTCTAAGGTCTCTTTCGGTTCTAACATTTGATAATTCTCTGCGACAGCAATATGCAGTAGAGGTTGTTTTTGTTTTTGACACACTTGTCCATTACATAGTAAACTCCTCTCTTTGAGACTTCCTGGCCTAACCTGGAGGTAAACATGGTATGTATATCCTGAGCTTGGTTTGTAGACTTGACTGCATTCTAGGAAGAAACACTACCCATGCTGTGTCAATCAGATTTCCTCTAAAAAATTTTAGAATTATGTGAGATTCTAGCTAACTGGCCCTGTTCATTTAAAATGAAATGATGAAAATGCAGGCATTCTGGGGGTGATCCTCTTTCAGCAGAAGCACAAAAGAAACAAAGGAAGGAAGTCACCTGCAGTGAGAAGCAAAGGAGACAGATGGCATGGCCCAGGGAAGATTGTCTGGGCTCCTGGCAGAATTCCAGTACCTAATTTAGTACCTGTGAGGGCCACCAGAATTTCTGTCCCAGTGTTCTATGAGAAATCTCCCAATCATTGAAATAAAGTCATCATTTATAGCGTAAGCCACCTTTTCCTGGTTTCTGCAGCTTGGAACCTACAGGGCCGAAGACAATATAAGCTCCTCGCAGAGTGTGTGAGACAGAAAAGGGACTCAAGAGTGGATGTTCAGACGACAAGGATGACGTGATGGCTACAGGGCCAGAGAGACAATGGGGGGAGGACCCGGGCTGGTGAGGAAGCTCATTCTGGATGGCAACCTTTTCACACAAGTATGAAAGGAGGTGCTTTGTAGAACTGAGAATGGGAGGACTGCAGTTTGGGGTCGAAAGGCAAAACAGGCTTGGGAATAGGCTCTGTGGGGCCAGCTGAGCTGCAGGGAGGGGCCCTGGCAAAAATGGAACCATCGGCAGAGTTTACAACTGTCTCCAGCAGTGGTTCTGAAGGAGCAGGAGAGAAGAGGCAGGTGGACAGTGACAAGGCGACGCAGGGCAGGGCTGGGCAGAGGAGGCACCCGTTCTGGCTGCCGAGGAGTTAAGTGCGGTCAGAGGGAGCTGAGTAACTTTCAGAATAGAGAGGGACTGCAGGCCACGACGCAGAAGAACGGATGTGATAGACATGAAGGTGAGGGAGAGAGTAGGAAGTTGTGGCCACAAAGGGAAATTACAGTGTTTTCACCTCATTCTGAGGAGTCCAGTTCTCACTCTTCTGAATGAGGATCAGAAAGACAAACATCGCGTTATAGGCTCTATTCTAATCTCTGCTGTTGAGAGGCAGGAGGGAGCTGTAACAGCTGCTGGAAGGGACTCAGACAGCTTCCGAGGAACAACCTTACTGGTAAGAAACTGGGATTTTCCCAAAGATGAGAGGGATCCTCACAACTGGTTGTCACAGGGTTCGATCATGTAGCGTCTTCCTCCAGTGGGGAGCAAGGTCAAGCTGAGAAAAGCTGCTGGAGGGCTGCAGGCCCTAAATAAGATTCTCAGCAAGAGACTGAAAGCAAGTGACTAGGCTTTATCAAAAGTGTGCGAAGTGGGCCCGGTAGCCACCCTGCAGCTTCCAGACACGGGGAGCCGCCACCATGAGGCCATAACCTTTCAGGGCAGAGGCAACACCAGCCTTTCTCCAATAGTATGAGAAGGGAAATATAAGCTGCTTACCAGATGGAAGAGGGTTTGGGGAAATATGTCAGTCAGGGGACATCAGAGAGTCTACACACTGTCTGATATTGTTTAATTTCCCATATCTTCGACATAGAGGGTGATTTCTCTAAGAGAGGAAGAAATATGGCTCTGGTAAACAATATTCTTTTGTATCTGGTGAGCGCAAGACAAGTGCAAGCTCTCACTGGTCTCGCATACGCGGATGTCATGTCTGTGTTTAGTCACCGAAGCCCCAGGGTGACAAAAAGTGAGGAGGTGGCAAAGTACACACTGGGGCTCTACTGTGCAGGCTGGCTCACTGAGAAAGGGCAGCATGAAAAGAGGGGCTTTCTCTCCATCACGTCTTACATTTAACACAATATAATCCAGGTAAATTACATGAAAGTAGAGAAATGTCGAGGGAGAGTACACCCGTAGGACATGGCTATCTGGATGGCTAGAGACAAAACTTCCCAAAAGCTGGAGACGATACGAAACTACCAACTTTGAACAGTTAATTGAGACCATCATTTCACGCCCTGGAGAGATTAAGTTTTTAATTTCTAGTTTTTGGTGGTAACATAAAAGGTAACAACCGCATAGTGCCAAATAGCATGGGTGCAGCTGCAAGATTCAATACATCTAAGAGTGTGGACGAAATGGTGAACACAATCCCACCTCACACTCACACACACCGCACGGGTTTCAAAATGTTTTTGCATACATTATCACATTTAGAAAAACAACAACAATTTATAATCACACACTTCCTGCTTTCAATGCAAATCTGTTTTTCTAAGTTACTTGGTTAATTTTCTTATAGGGACTAAACACTGCCCAAGCAATCTTTCACAGATTATTCAATCACTTGGCAAACTCGTTAGTAATAAATAAGTTTTGGCCCAGGCTAATGATCTAGATTTCATTACACAGCCCAATGTGATGAAAATTCTTTCATTTTATGCTTTCAATGTGGACATATGAGAAAATTTTGTCCAAGCCAAACAGCCCTTGAGAAGAAAAGCAGTTTTCTTCTATTTTTCAAGGTGACTCTTTCCAATGCAGCCCCTTTCTTAAGCAAGGTGTTGGCATCAAACATATTGGGAACCATTTCAAACAGGGAACCATTTTAAAAGGTGAAGTCTCATTATACTGCAGACCTTTTCGGCAGTGACACGCTAGGCAGGCATGCGGCTTTTACAGCTCCTTGCCTGCGTTTAAATTTGGCGGTGTCAATTCCCTCTCGGCAGTAAGGCCACCTTCCTTGATCTCAGCAGCTTCCTCATCATGACTCGGATACACAGTCAGTGACACTGGCCTGATTCGGCTCACCAGCAGGATCGGAAAAGCACGTGAAAGAGGTAGAAATAGAGGGTCCTGCCAGACCACAGGGCTTAGCTCCTTGGGTACCGAGTCCTGCTCACTTGCAGCTTCGTTTGCTGTAGGAAGGCTAGTGGGGCTGTTGTAATTTTTGAAGGCCAGAATCAGTTTCGTCTATTAACAGCTGTAGGCAATACGCCTTTGTGTGCGTTTTTCTGTTCCCTGTTCCCAAATCTCTGAAGTTATTTGCAGGGTGAGAGGAAGGGACAGGCATGCTGAAGAGCTCCAAGCTTGCTATCCTACTAGCTGAGTGTTAGGGGTCTAACTCCTTGATCTTTACTTATATTTATGACTCCTATGCGATCAAATGGCCTCACTGTGGACCTTCATCCAATAGGGAGGGGAAGCTCCTGCTCCCTGCATAACACCATCCAATGTCCTTTCCCTTCAGTTTTTAGGACCAAGTCCAATCAGAAGGGACCACCCTGACCATGCTTCTACATGCAGGGACGATGCACGGCTGTGGTCTTGGCATTCCTCACTGTCCCCAGCACATCCTGAGCCCTACTGAGCTGAACTGAAGGAGACATGGGGAGCAGGACAGTGGAGAGGGAACTACAGATAAATCACCCTTCTCACCAAACCCAGGAAGCTCATCCCGGTACAGCTTTTAACGCTCCATGGACTGAATACGGTTCTGTCCAAAAACACCCCCAGCAGTCCTCTATCCCCACACCATTTTGGAGAATCTCACATAAGAGATAATTTACGGAATATACCAATGCTGACTATTTCATCTCTTGAGCTCATTCTTCCACCCCTTCTCTGACCACATGCTAATATGTGCCCACATGCACAGAGTCTACTTGTCTATGGGAGAACTCACGATCTGCTACAGGCAGATCTTTGTATTCTCTCAGCCCGGTGATAAGGGAGAGAACGGAAGGGCAAAAACGAGGTGGGAGGCTCAACTCTGAATATTAAGGTGAGAGAACATTCCAGCAGGGATGAACTACAAGGCAAAACTCTTCCTATGCAGTCCTGTCATCTCTTTATTTTAGTTCTCACCAAATCTCTTCTCTGGTCTCTCTTAACACAGCCAGTACTATTTTCCTACGTCTCTCTCTCTGTCTTCTCAGCCTGACCTTTTCACCCAAATCAGATCTGGGTTTCAACCTTTGCTCCAGCTTTGAATCATATTCTCTTCTCCACATGGCACAGTGCACAAAGTCCTGAGCTCTTGCTGAAAATGATTTTAAAACACTTGCCCATCTAATACAGGCCGTCCTCCTCCGTCAGCAGGCCACCTGGGCCAGCTGTTGCTCGATTCTCCTCTGATTCTCTCCCTACTAAGTTACTGTCTTACCCTCGTCTCATTCCCAAATCTCACAGTTCTTTTAGGCCCTGTACAATGAAACGCTTGCCTGCGTGCACTCTCTTTCTCTCTCATCTCTGTCTCTATCTCTCTCTCTTTATCGCTCTATCTTTCTCTCACCTGGACTAAATTTCCTCCCTTTAAGTCCCTTCCCTAATGAACTTCCTTCATGGAATTCTTCTGTGAAGGCTTTCACACGAAAACAACTACCCTCTCAAACAGAAAAATGAAACTATAAAAAGTTGCAAGTGCTATAAAATTTAGACATGCAGAATATGTAGATTATTCTATTTGAAGTCTGAGGTGTCTGACAAATCATAATCCTCTATGTGGACATGACTTACCATTAAAATAAAGACAAGATTAATCAGACTAATAATAGTAACGTCCTCTCCACCGATATATAAAAGTGAAAATCCTAACTATAAGTACTTATAAACAAAAGATAATTAATCAATTTAATATGTAACTGTGTGATAAATCTTTTGAAGAATGGTAAGAAGCAAGAAAAAAGGCAAAATTTTATGTAATTTTTGGTAACGGCTAGAAGGAAAAATGGCTAATTATGTTTTTTAATGGAATTCTTTTGATCACTGGCCACTCAGTACAGTTTTCTTGATCCAGGTCTTCAAAGCTGGGATCGTAAGTTTTAATTCAAATGTTTTCAGCTGAACATTAATAACTCTAACTTTTCTAACGGCTAAACAGCTGTAATTAAATCAACCTGGTGTGGGCTACAGGCTCACAGGCTAAGTGGGCAGTTGTCATTGTTTTCTGGAATCACCTAGACTGTTTTCCCCAGAGTGGGAGGCCCAGGCAAGGGCTCTGACTGGGGGGGGGGGGGTGGGTGGGGGGGCTGCCCCCCCCTCCCCGCTGCAGAAGAAGTGAGGATGCCGGTTTCTGTCTCATAAGTACTCACAGGAATTGCAGAGAAGCTTCCCCTCCCTCCCGTATTTGTTTGGCTGAAGGATAGGCAGGCAAGAGAAAAACACTCCCTCTTTAGATGTATTCTACATGAGCTGCCTTTTTAGAAATAACCCTCCCAGGGGCCAACATGAATATTCACCAGAGTGTACTGGGCACCGGGGCCAGTCTCTATGCCATGTACACTAATCCTTCAAAATGTATTCCAGGCGAGCTACCAGGGTAAACTCCTGAGCAGAACCTCGGCTTTCCGATGATGGATATTGGATGGCTGCAAGGAGGAAATGTGAGCGAAGGAGGCAGATATGAATAAATCACTCCTACCCGCCCAAGGCCCTGCTGCAGCTAGCTAGCCCTTGCCACTGGGACTCAAGCACAGCGTGAGGCTTCATTAGAATACTGCACTCTGTGAATTAAGCTGTTTCTTTTGTTCATCTGGCTTATCCGTTCTCATTAAGAAGAACAAACATTTATCTTCCCTGTGCCCCATAACCCTATCTGTTGGACCCCTGTTTACTTTCTCCTTACTTTGGCTGATAGGACCCACACAGGCATCGTGAGAACACAGTCCTGGTACCATGCAGACACCCAATGCGCGTGTACTCGTACATGTGTACACACACAGACACACACACACACACACCCCTCTACACCACTGCTCTAATTCACATTCAGAAAGGTACAGACAGAAAAGATTAAGAACTCTCACAAGCCAGGGAAGGAATCATGTCCAGTGTGGTGAGATCACAGATTTCTTGAATCCTCCCATTCTGGCACTGAATCGCCAAGAGTCAACACTGAGATTCATGCTGAGGGGAGGAGACTGGCTAAGGCAGCGTGTCTGAGTCACACACGAGACTGTTGGACCTACCGTTCTTCAGACAATGAAATGGGTGTTTAGGTGCCGGGGATGGGAGACATCCTGGGGTACCTCCAAGGAGCCGGTGCTGGAACTGTCCCAGCTGTAAGCACAGTTCTACCCTGGTAGCTCGGGGCATCCAGGAGCTTGGGGGCTCCCGAAGCTCAAAGGAAGAAACAATCAGCTGGGAAGAAGAAACGGTGTGGCTTCCGTGACATTATGGGGTCAAGCTACCTCCCGGCCTGTCTGAACCATGAAGGGCTCTGCTGACTCTCCTCTGGGCCGATGGACACACAGACATCCCGAGGCAGCATGGGACAGCCAGGAGCAGTGGCGTCTGACGGGAGACCAGTCCCCACTCTGCCTCTATCCTGCAACCTTATTTTCTCAGAGTTATAATCTGTTCAGTGGGGTGTGAGGGGAAGGGAAAGAGAGGGAGATGGTTTTTAACATAGATGATTTGTGATCCCTTTTTTAACATCCTTTTTTTTCTTTTCATGACAAAGTACAGTTAGCCCTCCATACCTGCGGGTTTCACATCCGTGGGTTCACCCAATCACCGATCAAAAGCAGCACATATTTTTGTTCTGTGGTTGGGAACGCACAGCTGTGGAGGGCTGAGTGTATGCATTGTTCTGTACCGTTTTATGTTGGGGACTTGAGCACCCATGGATTTGGGTATCCACAGGGGGCCCTGGAAACAGTCCTCTGAGATGACCACAGGACGACTGTAATAATGACATTAAGAAATCCTTTGGTACTTCTTATAAAGTATGCATCACGAAAAGGTAGTATCATTATTGCAAAAACTGTAAAGCAGTATTTTAAAAAATATTCGCTAACAGCAGAACTTTTTTTTTTACAGACATTGCTTTGGAAGAACCCCAATACCTGTAACAGATAAAAGCAAAACTGCTTTTAGGGTCAGATTTAGAACTGTGGCCTCACTTGCCAGACTTGCTCTTGATCCTTCCTTGTGGCAGCTCCCAAGGCTCACTCCCCCTACCCCCCACAAAACACAGGAGGAGAAACCACTGGGTCGTGGTGTTTATCTTGTCCCCCAGACTCAATGCTAATATGAATATTCATATCTTATAATAACAGGCTTGTAAGTATCATTATTCAGTTTTGAAACCATGGAAGAAGGTTAACGGACTTCCCTCATTCTCTGCTTTCACCTCTGTGGACCAGAGCTACTCACGAGGAAAGGAGCTGAAGAGATTAAGCATTGGTAAACTATGGCCCATGGAGGCCTCTTCTTGTCAGTGAAGTTTTATGACAGTTGAGCAGTTGTGACAGACACTATAGCATATGAAGTCTAAAATTACTACCTGGTCCTTTATGGAAAAAGTTTGCCAATGTCAGGAACAGACAGAAAACCACAGGTGTTCGCATGGAGCAGTCAGGAATTACGGCATCAAGGTAGAAAATAAAGGTACATTCCTAGGCTGAGCTTAGCCTAGAAATGTCTCAAATCTCTTCTGTTGAAAGTGTTTCAGTAGATTTTCATGTAGCAAATTCCACAAGGAATTTTTAGATTCTGCCATAGTCCTAATCCCGTTTTTGTTACTGTGACAACTGCACTGACTATTCACTATTCTTGGCTTGCCTTTCACCCCCAATTTTTGGTATTTCTCCTAAGACTAAAAAAACAAGAAAAGAAATGGGACCAAAAAAAAAACCCAAAAAACAAAAAGCTCCAATTAAAAATGAAAACCTGGAAACCATCCCCAAACCTCCCTATTCCCTGAACTGATGAGGTGCCCAGGAGCTGCGTTCTCAGAGTGAAGACGTGCAAACAGGACAGTCACCGAGCACGACCCTCCAGATCCCTCCTAAAGGGCCTCCAAGGAGTAGGGTAGGGTGGAGACGTTAGAGAGATGTTTAAAGTCAATAAACAATCCACACACAAAAGTTACATAGTCATTGATAAGGCAGTTAATATGATACCAGTAAGATAATAACGTATCAGTTATGGAGGAAAATGACACCACGGACTACGCTGTACCAATTAGATAGACGGTGCTGAGTTGTTTATTGGTCACCAGGAGAAAATGGATTTGTATGGATCTGTCCCCCTGCTATCGCTTCAGCTCTGTCTACTGTGATTATAAAAGGCATCTTACAAAGACAGCTGACCAAGGCACTCAGACCGCAGAACAATAACAACCTTACTGTGCTTGGTGTTTTATCAGAACTACTCATTTGGAATCTTTACTGAAACCAATTTTCAGGGGATGACTCTATTTAACATGTTTTTCCCAAGTAGTTCCAACTATCTTCATGAATTCTCTACTTGTTGTGTGAGTCTAACACATACAGCTAACATCTCACTACAGAGACAGAGCCATTTCCCTATTCTACCAAGAAGGCTATTATCAACAAGATCTTATTTATCTGATTACTGCCAATTCTCAGACAAGTCTCTATATAATGCTTTCGCTGTTTCTAATAGGGCCACTGTGAACTTTCTAATAAAAGCACTACTTGATTATAGATACTTTATTTTTTTTAACCTCAGGGAAGAAATTAATGCAGAAGGTTAGACACCAAGAAAAGAATTGACAAGGGTTTGCATTAGACATCAGGGGACAATAAGAAGGTATACGCCTAAGGAACTTAGGAATAAGAACTAGCATCCTAGACCACAATGACCCCTTCCCACAAGGTTCTTGAGGTAACTATATGTCAAGGAAAGTCACAAGTGGGAAGCAAAGGGATAGTTCATTGCTAGTAGAATTTCTGACCCCAAAATCTCATGTAAAAGGCATAGGACATGGAGCACTCCTTACTCCCAAGATGGTTATGCTTGAACAGCTTCAAGCAGAGCAAGCTAGGAACAGACTTATATTAATTTTTGCTCCAAAAGACGCATTCGTCTTATATTAATTTTTGCTCCAAAAGACGCATTCGAGCTGATGGTCTGGCTAGGTCTTATTTTTGGAGAAACCGTAGCACTGAGTTGTCCCTGGGCTAAGGGAGTAACCTTACCCTGGCTGCCCTAAATGATAAAGGAGGAAGTAAGAATGCCTGAGGAGAGAAAAGGAGGGGTCTGCTTATCACTTTGTTGTGAGGAAGGCAGAGAGATTGGGAGAGAGGGAGGAACAAAAAGGGAAGGCGGGGTCTCTTACTAGCCAAGGCCACGTTGGGGTGCAGTGGAAGACAACAGACATGATCCCACTGAACTGTGACCCACGCCAGTCCCGCCACCTCCCAACCCAAAGCAGCCTCTCCCCTGGAAGGAGCTACATGCCTGGCGTATGGCCACTATTTTGGGAGGAGAGGAAACGGGGACAGGGCGAGGCACAAAGAAATGATGAAAGGAAAAGGAGAGTGTGTTTGAATTTCTTCTCCCAAGGTCTAAAATCCTAGGATTGCTATAATTACCCTCCCCTGACTGTACATCCCTGACTGTACTTGTTCGAAATGTTCCAAAAGCCAGAAACACTCAGTGGAATTCTACAAACCAAACACCACGTGCCAAGAACTTAGAGGAAGGAAAGACTGGAGGTGGTATGACAGTGTTGGCCCAATACCCCCTGTGAAAGTCCGAGGTCCTTTAAAGTACTAGCTCATCCTAGGGCAGATGGACGTGATTGTTTTTAACTCCAGATCTTAAAGACTAAAAAGGTTATTCTTAGCAGGACTTTTGTCATAATTAATCTGCCACTACAAAATAACATGGATGTGCAATAAAGTTTCTGATATTAGAATTTTATATATGTACGGAAAGAAACTCAACTCACTATAACCTGGTTAAGTAAACAGGTATTTTGGTTAATCAGATAAGTCTGGTTAACAGATTCCATGTGGATCGCCAATTTTAATAAGAACTCAGACATGATAAAATGTACTTAACTACAGTAAGATCACAGCAAATACAATTTATTCCCCTTTTGATCAATCGGAAAGTACCTGGGATCTCGCCCTGCCTCCCAAATTTCATTAGGTGCAGCCAGTATGACTGTGCTCATAAAACAGAAAGACCAGTCACAGAAATCAGTCAATTAAATACTAGGTAACAGTTTGTAACAGAAACTTACAGTTTTTTTCAAGAAGTAAATTTCTTGAACAAGAAATCAAACATATATAATCAATAATGCTTCATGTTTTGGATCAAAATTACCCAGAAAGCAGACATAGCCTTTTTATGTACAGAACATTTTTGAGGCTGAATAATAATATAATACAATGATTATATTTACTGTTTTGGATGCATCCAGAAGTTGTGGGCTTAAAGGGCATCTTTAAAAAAAATAAATGGAAAAAAAAAAACCCTTATTGAATTCTATACTTTAAATGGTATATGAATTGTATGCTATATGAATTACATCTCAATAAGGCTGTTTAAAGAAAAATAAACAGAACACATGAAATATGGAGATTTATAAAAATTCCAAAGCAGATGTGAAATGTCAAGCAGGAGGCAGGGATTTGTGGCAGAAATGTGACTGGAAGAGCCAGCCCCTTACCACGACCCTCAGTTTTTTCTCCAACCTTGCTGGGGCAAACACAGTTCTACCGACTAGTTAAGTGAAGTCGGCAACGTGTGGTTTCAAATAAAACTTTAGTTTTTCCTAATAGAACTGGCCAGAGCTGGCTGGCAGGGCTCTTTCCCCTTCTACCGCGCTGGGCCCTCCTCCTTTCTGCCTAATGCTAACATAGTTACAGCCCTAGCAGTCTTATTTCTCTGAGGCAATCAGACATGTGGGAAGACCAAGAAAACTGAAGAGCTCACTGAATGGCAGAACCAATACGAGCAGCCAACACCTGTGTACTTTTTGTCACGTGAAACCAAAACATACAAGCAAAACAAAAAAAATTGAAAAACCCAACGTTTTGAGAATCTTTCTTAATTTGGTTCTCTATTATTTGCAGTCAAATGCAACCTCAATGCAAGCTCCTTGGAGTAAATGAGTGCTAGTAATAAAAATACATGCTGTTACTTCTTAGCCACAACATTTAAAGAAAGTTTATACCCTTAGGAAATGAGGGTGGGCTGACCAAAAGGTGCTATACCTCCTCTAATTTTCTTTCTTTTTCTTTTTTTTTTAATTAAAATGTATTGGGGTGACAATTGTTAGTAAAGTCACATAGGTTTCAGGTGTACAATTCTGTAATACATCATCTATATATCACATTGTGTGTTCATCTCCCAGAGTCAGTTCTCTTCCCATCACCATATATTTGTCTAATTTTCCTTTTAAGACCATAGGAGGCTGTGTAGGATCTTGCAATAAATTGGAATCTTCCAACATAAGAGTTGTAGCACTCGGTGCATCTCCACGTTCACGGTGGAAAGAAAGAGAAGGAATTAAATTAGGTGTATGTTGGTTTCTTCATCTCTTACATGGAGACAGTGAAGCAGCTAAAGTTCCAGAGCTACTTTAAGATGAAGTAACTAAAAGAACCATTAGCCATTTCAAAACATTAAACAGTATAGAAAATCTAAACAGTCTTGGCTGGTGTTCAGTTACAATAAAAGGATAATGTGGCAAGGCTGGCAATGTCATCATCTTTGAGGGACACGGTTTTAGATGTCATAAGGTAAAAGGAAGGAAGAGAAGCTGTTAGGCCTTAGGGGTGAAAGGAAAGAAAATCCAGGGAGAAGTAAAAGCATACTCTGCAGTTATCTAGTAACCCATAACTCTTATACTGAATCTGATACATTGTTGAAAGAGGCAACACAGCAGAAAAAAATGATTCCTCAGCTGGAGCTAACCCACTGAGCGCCCAGAAAAATTGCTGAAAGGCGTCTGAGAGAGGCACCAACCAGCCTGCCATCACCAACATTGTTCCTAGGAGAAGGATGCAGAGTGGAGGTGGATGGAGGTAGAAGAGGTAAGAAGGGGAAGTAGAGAGTTTTTCTTTATCTCAGTGCTTCTACTTGTTCTTAATCAGAAATACAAGAAAGTTTTGGTTAAGTGCCCTGTGGTTACCAGTTTACAAAGGGACAATCTTAAAAAAAAGAGAGACAGAGAGAGAGAGAGAGAGATACTGACATCAGGTGCTACAGAGATGTACCAAAAGCATCTTAACAAGGTGACAAAATTGGGCTCCTGGGGGAAGTAAATCTTTGATTTAAGGATACCTGAGGAATTGAAGATTTTCAAAGGTAGATTTCTGCTTTGGATTAATTCAAGGATTAACCTTAAATGACTGTGACCCTTCATCAGTTTTCAGATTTGCTTTGTTCACTTAATACTCAAAAAGTATTTTCAAGCAATGTGATGTGCTAAATTTGTAGACATTTCATTCAATTTGCTGAAAGAAAGGCCTATGCTGTTTTGGGCCCTCAAGAAGACAGCCACATCTCTGTGACCCTGCATGGCCTGTTCTAGGGCAGCAGCGTGTAAAACACCTGCCAGAGTAAAAGCACAGAAGGAGTGAGTTGATGCTTTTGACCCATTCATTTGACCTTCCAAGGTGAAGGATTCTGGTTTTTTAAAATGGCTGTTCAAAGCTCTATTGGTGAAGTAGTTGTTGAGCGGGGCCTTAAATACCAATTCCAGATAATCACTAGACATACATTTGTGCATGAAATACTGGGTCAAATGGGGCTGATAGACTCTGTAAAAATGTCTTCTTGATGGGTTAATCTTTGAATACTAAGAGGATTTTTCTTTTCATGTATCCAGCTATATTTTATGATGACTAGTTGTCAAGTTCCCTAATCACTCAAGAGAGACAAATGGTTGACATGTGAGGTAAATCAAACACACAAACACACATATACACATTTTCCTCTAGCATTTAACCTTTACTGATTTTCCAAAGAACATCTGAATTCTAGTGTCCCTCCTGTATTTTTAACATGCAATTTAGTTGCCATAGCAATACTTTCCAGACTTGAAACACCTCTAGGATGAAACTGGCAGATGCATATTTCCCATGCTCCCAAACTCTGCTATCTGTGTCCAGGCTCCAGGATTTCTGGTCCCATAAGCCTTCACACAGTTCAGACTTCAACCTCTACGGGGAACCACAGACAAAATTTTTTATTCAACAATTTTTTTGGAAACCAGAGTTCCGAGGTCTGAGGGTGATAAGAGAAGATTTTAGTGAAATGCATACAGGCTGAGAGAGAAACAACACTTGGTAAATAAATCATGGATCAGCAACCCAAGGAAGAATTCCTCGGTTCAGAGCTGTGACAGACGACACTCAGCCTGACTGAGATGAAGCAAATTTTGTAAAATATCTTTCCAATTTTGACTAGAATTATTGGCAATCTTAATCCAAGCCAGAGGATTCATATATTTTGATGTTTGTTGTATTCTCTAGACTATAAAATGGAAATTTCTAGCTCTCTAGGTTGTGAAGGAGGCTGTAATGTAAATAGATGTATCGCTTGCCTGAGCAGCCCTTCGATGGAATGAAATGGAGGCAGCCTGGAACGTGTGAGGCAGGCATCCTCACCGGTGCTAGCGTCAGTCTGTGCCTGACTCCAGAACTCAATCTCAGTTAGGCGCTGGAGATGCCGAATCTTTAGCAGTTTCTTCACATATACTTAGATCAGACGCTCCGAGCAAATATGATGTCCAATTTAGCTGATAGATAGAGCTCCCGTAGCTGCACTAACATACTGTGTTGGCAGTTCCGTCAATGAGTGTTTATTGAGTACTCACTGCACAGAGTACTGCACCAGGTGCTCGGACATCACGGCAAAGACCCACGTCCATCTCACTCCTACAAAATCACTCTCTTCAACTGGAGATGCTCTGGGGTCTTGTGAGAGACTGAGGGCAGCACGGGCGTGGAAACACTCAGAGCATTACAAAACACCCTTCGAGCCAGCTCCGAGTCCTCTCCCCACCCCATATCGACTACGCCTCCACTTGCAGCTATTAAATAGGAAACAAAACGGAATGGTACGTGACTCCTCTCCTTTCTCTTTTCTGGGCCTAGCCTTTGGGTGGGAAGCGGATGAGCAATAGTTTGGCAGGGTGGTGCGCAGTGGGAAGAAGGGAAAATAGCAGTCAAAAAGGGTCTCAGGAATTTACAAACGAAATAAATCATCGAGAGTTGGTTGCAGCCACACAATAGTGAAAAGGCAGCTGAACCAGGCACGGGCTTGACAGCTCACAGAGAAAGAAAAATATGCCGGATGAGTAAGGACCACAGTGGCATACCTAATTTTCTTTGTTTTTTAAAGGATCGACTTGCTGCTGCTTCGTTTTATGTTTAATAACTGCAAACCATAAACTGATTTGTGGTTCAGCCACCCTGTGCCAGATTCACTTTATAAGCAGTAGAACTGGCTCTTCCTGCTGCAAAATAAAAAGCCTCACCCCCACAAACTAAAGAGATTGGGAATACTCAGCAAGAACATACTTTGGGCTAGGCCCATTTTGCCCTAACATATTGTATTCATCTAACAGTTTCCAGCTGAAGAACTCAAAATATTTTTGTGTCATTAACTCCTTAGTCCTCACGACACCCCGAGAGACTATGGGTTCATTTGGCTGCATCCGTCTGCACGGTTTCATCTGTGGACAGCCTACTTACTTACAATTAGGTTTGCTAGTTAAAGCATAATGGGCATTTTACTTACAGTATTGCACATATCAGTTACAAAACCATCATTCTCAAGCTAATGCAAAAATTGTTCATTTAACTGACTGTCTTATAATTAGGGTTTCAACAAAGTGCTGTCATTTATTAGCTGAAAAAGACTGGGTGACAGGCGTATTGAATGCAGTCGATGGGGCTGCTCATACCAACCTGAAAACACTCAGAAGAATATCGTGATTAGCAATGAAAGATAGGAAGTCTGAAACCAGGGCGGCAGGGGGACCATAAACTAAGACACTAGGTAGCTTTGGTTAGTTATTATGACTCTACCCTGAGCTTTTTATGTGGCCAGGCCTCTGAAGATTTCCTGTTATTTAAATTTTAATGTTTTTTAAATTGCATGAAAATGATGTAATTACTACTCAGTTACCCACTTTTAAGGTACATTGTGGGCAATTTCTCTCAAATAAAACGAGTAACTTGTGCTGTGTCTCGACACCGAGCAACCGCAAGACAAGCTCCTTAATCCCCGCTAGACCACCTGCTCTGGCTCGTAGGGAAAAGAGACACAGCCGATGGGGAGAAAGTTTCCCCTTACACGGCCAGGGCTGGGATGCCTCCTGCTGCTTCTTTCCCGAGAGCGGGTCAGATGAAGGCAGGTCAGGAGCAAGGACATCTACAGGCAGGATGGCTTCCCAGCCCTCCCCTTCCTCTCCTCTAACTGTGCTGATGAAACACTGGGATGGTGGTTGTGGTGGTAGGCGGACGGTTTGGGAGCTGGTGACCGGCTGTAGAAACAGCAACAAAACATCTCAGGGCTGTCACCTCTCCAAGTTACCTCCCTCAGCTTGCCTCTTACTGCCCCTCCCTCAGTGGCCTCCTTGCTGCTCCTGCAACTTGCCATTCAAGCTCCCCACTCAGGGCCGTGGCGCTGTGCCCGCGCCGCTCATCCCCCAGGTCCCCAGCTGGCTAGCTCTTCTAAATCTAAAACTGCGCTGTCTCCATCCCCAAGTCCCCCTTCCTGACTGTCTCATAGCACTTTGAAATCTCTGACATGTTACAAGCAGTGTCTGTTTACTGTTTGTCTCCCCACGAGAATGTCAGTTCCACGAGAGCACCAGCTTGATGACTGGTGTCGTTACTTAATGCTGTGTCTCCAGTGCTTAGAACAGCGCCTGGCACACAGTAAAAGGTTCAATAAATGTTTGTGGAATGAATGAAAGAACATAGCGGGAGGTGCAGATGGTCAGAAACCACATTTGAAGGCCAGTTTCTCCAGGACACCACAAGGGAGCGGGTGTGAGACCCACGCGCAGGGTTGGGTTCCTGCCCAGTGTGGTCAGGAGCAAGCATTGTCTCGTCAGGGAGGAAGGCTCCGCCTGCCCACCCAGCTACAGGGCAAACACCGGAAAGAGAGACGTGGTCTCTGTGAATGATAACAGACAAACAGAAGGAAACTTTATCCACAAAACAATGATGTCCTCTCTCAGGAATAAAGAACGCAATGGTCGAGACAATCTGCGTTTGAGAACTCTGCATGTGTAGTCACCGTCTACAAAGAAATGTCAATTTTTAAAGCCAGTGTACTAAGAGTTTCCAGGATTGCCAAGTCTCCTCTCTTTTAGATGGGGAAAGCGTTAGTCCCTCTGCTGTCATGCTCTCCCTCTGTGTGTTGATTCAGAATTACTGGGCTTCTTTGGATACAGTGACTAGGAAAGCAAGTCAGTCATCACAAGCAATGGAAGCTGTAGGTCAGGTACCACTGACTAATCAACCTGTCATTGGTCAATTACCCACCCCCACGAAGAGGTGCCACTGATCTAGTTTCCCATCAATAAACATCTATCTCGGGCCATCAGCGGCTGCTAACCATGGCCTGCCAAGATAGCCAGCATCGTCCACAGGCATTGGTGGTCAAGAAATCCCTCTCCCTTCCTTCTTAATAATGTCACAGAAGAGGCAAATGCAGTTCCTGACAACATAATGGGAGTTTCACAGATACGTGTCTCTTGGAGCGCTCAGCCAGTTACACAGGGCTTCAGTTGCATGGATTTTCTCACTGCAGAAACAATAGCTGGGCTTCAGGAAGCTGGAGGCTCCCCACTGTGCTGAGATACACAATTCTGCCTTTGGTTGTGCTCATCATCCCTCCTCTGAGTCAGGAAAAGTATTTTGTGTTGGGAGGACCACTTTCATTCCACATTTAAAGAAAACCAAATGGGCACTGTTCTCTCTTGCCTGAAGCCCCAATCACACCTTTTTCTGGAGTCAGATTCAACACCTCTGATTCTTTGACAGGAGCTAGAGGCCAAGGTGGCCTTGTCACGTGAAGAGCCTGTTTGTCTCTGAGTTGCCACCTTGGCAAAGACCTCACAAAGTCCCTGCTGGATCTAAAACGCCAGATCTCCTACTACGCCTATGAAATTTCCCCTTCTATCTTGACAGACTACCTTATCTGCATATTCAGTCTGTGAAAGGACGCTTATTCCGATTTGCTACAGGCTTTACATAGCAGCTGAGGCTGGGAGGGAGCAGCAAGTAAACAATTATAAAGATGACACATGCTCCGATAGGAATTACATAGAGAGTGAATGAGATCACTGAAGAGGAATGGCTAAATCAGCCCAGGAGATGACAGAAGGTTAAAGAAGCATTCCCAAAGGAGTGGAGTATTGAAGGTGGAATAAGAGCCAGGTAAAAATGGGGTGAAGAGAAGGTAGTGAGAGACACAAGCAATAGGGACAGCACGTTCAAAGAACTGAAGGCACAGGGGTAAGAGAGAGGTGACACTCATGTGCAAACTGCAAGTAGCTGGCCAGACAGGGCATGTGTAGGGCGGGCGGAGAAGCAGGACACAGGCTGTACAGCCAGAAGCAAATCAGATCCCTCTTCAGTGCTTTCATCTGAACTTTCTCCTGAAAGCAAATAGTAGCCATGAAACCTCTTAGGAAGGAGCACGACCAAATCAGATTTGTGGTAAGACTGGGAGATGGCCACAGCTGGGGAAGGAAGGGCCAGAGGAAAGTCTGGAAGTCCAGGCAGAGAAGAGAAACTACAAAGGGGCAAGCAGTAACTATGGTGATGGCAGTGGGGAGGATTTGTGAGGTGTGGAGGAGCTGGTATTGACAGAACTTTACAGCCGACTGGTTGAGGGGGGAGGTGAGGAAGAAATTTAGAAAGATTCCCATGTTTCTGGCTTAGCTGATGGATAGATGTCGGGGGGGGGGGTGCCACTGAATGAGAGTGGGAAGGACCGTGAGGCAGCTTGAGCAGGGAAGGCGGGATAATGGAATTCCATTTCTGACACATTGGTTTGAGATGCACACGGAACATTTTCAGGTTCGGGGGGGACATGGAGTACCAAGTAAACAGACAGGATATAGGGAATATTAAAAGAGAGTGGGCAGAGCAACTAAGCTGCCAGTCTGCTTCCATCTTCATTGTCAAGAAGACTGGTCTTCAAATGAGAAATGGCAGAACAAACATAATAAAGAGAAAATTGAAGCCCCAAATAGGTGAAGTGAAAGAAAGAGAGTATCTAGTCAATTTAAATGATTTCAAGTCTCCTGGCTCAGATGAGTTACACCACAAGCCTGCAGAAAGAAATTGCAGATGTAATCTCAGAGACACGATTGGTAATCTTCAAGAAATTGTGGAGACAGTAAGAAGTGCCAGTGACAAGAGAAGGACAACTGTTTTCCAGATTTTTAAAGTGAAGAGGGTTAGATTGTAATGAGAAATATTCAGATAAGTTTCACACCACCTATGACAAAAATTCTAGAGTGGCTTATAAAATAGATGGCTTATGCATGCTTTAGTTAATACATGCAGCTGAGAAAAAGGAAGGCAGGGGTGTTGTTTGCTATGTGACGGAAGTTTATTTGTACCGGTAGCCTGTCCAGACTGTGGCTCATCTCCTCCCGTTTCCTAAGCACAAAGCGAGTTGTCTGGTCTGCAGTATAAACTCAAGGCTTCTCTATCTGTGATTTGTTGTATATAGTACTCACTCTTTGGGAAAAGGGATTGACAATTTAAAGGAAGAAATCCACAGTCTGAATTCTCCACGAAATCCACCATCACTTTCCAGGGCACCCTCAGGAACTGGCACAAGTAACAATAGCCCCTATGGTGATTAGCCTAAACATCAACAAACGTTTACCTTTCGGAATCCTACTACCTTATTTTTCTGTGCTATTTCTCTCTTTACACTTACTGACTTTAAGATGAGGTCAGGAAACAACAAAACAAATGTGGTGGAGAAAATGATGGTGCGAAGGCAGCCACCAACATCTCTAACCGGCAGGCTAAGATGTAACGTAAAGTATTTTATCTAATGTTACACACACACACACACACACACACACACACACACACACACACCATTAGTCTTTCAGAGACCTTCTTAGAACATTAAAAAAAAAAAAAAGGCAGCCTATTCAAGACCCAGATAGCTCTCTTGAACTAAAAGTTTATCCTCTAGGGATGTCACCAGTCTCACATTTTAAAATTACATGGTCCTATAAATCAAGCAATATTGGGTTCAAGTTCCCTTCTTAAAAGAAAATGAAAACAGCAACTAAAACCCAGACATAAAGAGCACAAAGAAGATGTTTTAGAAGTCTCATATTCAGATCTGTTTGGCTCCTATGTAATGTCATTTATTAAAGTTGAAAACGATTTTTGATTCTCTGTAACCTGTCTTGACATTATCCTATAAGCCCTGAACTGGTACAAACTGAAACTTAGGAAGGGGAAAGCTATACCCAGGGAGAGGTCTCTGTCCTAGTCCTTCCTCACGTCTAATTTTGGTGCATCTCCCCACCAGAGACTCCAAACAAACACCTGTGTCTCTCTGTTCCCCCTTTTCCACCTCTCTCCTCGATACTGAGAGCAAAGAACAGAACAGTGTCTTCACTGACGTTAGGGGGTCATCGTTGTACCGAAACACAATTTGCACGTGTGTCTTCCATTCTAAAAGTAATGAGTGAACAGGAATCCTCTTACCGTATTGACCCAATCATGTATGGCTGTGCCAGTTGAACCACTATCGCGCCACTGCCCAACTGGTGACACGTGTAGCCAGAATCCCAGTCATAATTCTTGGTGTCCCCATTCAGCAAGGCATTTCGGCTCCGACTGACTCCTTCAATCACACTGGCACAATCAGCAATCGTTGCAACGTTCTCCATGGGAACTGTGAATCCAATGCAAGATCCAGCATCAAGATAAGAGAAGCCAAATATATCCCGATAGCGTGCTATGAACAACACTAATTAATTTCTATCTCAAATCAATAATAAAAGGGAATTAGAATATCCTGATTATATCAAGTTATGAACACATTTTCCACGCTAAACAGCTTCAAAAAAAAAGTTGAACCAAAGGTTGGAATAAACTAAACCACATGTAGTAATTAACCCTACATAATTTTATTATAAAGAAACACAATACCTCATAAAACATAGAATGGATATATTGTGAGATATTACTACAATGGGAAAGAAACTACACAGCAATTGAGATTAATGAACTACAGCTACATGCAAATACATGAATCAAAAAACAATGTTAACTTGGGGGCGGCCGGATGGCTCAGTTGGTCAGAGCGCCAGCTCTCATCAACAAGGTTGCCGGTTCAATTCCCAAATGGGATGGTGGGCTGCGCCCCCGCAACTAAGATTGAAAACGGCAACTGGACTTGGAGTTGAGCTGCGCCCTCCACAACTAGAATGAATGACAACGACTTGACTTGGAGCTGATGGGCCCTGGAGAAGCACACTGTTCCCTAACATTCCCCAATAAAAAAAAAACAGCAAAAAACAATGTTAACTGAAAAAAGCAAGGCACAGAAACACAGAGTATGAGTCCATTTATACAAAGTTAAAAAAAATAGCAAAACTGAAAACATGCTTTGTTTAGGAATACACATGTAAATGTAAAACTGAAAATTCAGGACAATTTTTCCGGGAAGGGGCAGATGAAATCTTGGAGAGACCGCCATCAATGGGTCGAACCATTAATTGATTTCATTTCCAGGAAGAAATCTTGGAGGAGCTTTAAAAGTACTGGTCTTGTTCTGTTCTGAAGCTAGGTGGTGGGTACACAGGCACTTGTTTTATTAGTATTATCTAAGCTACATATTTATTACATTTAAAAAAGTGGAACAAATTTGTTTAAAAATGTATGTTTATTCTCTCTCTCTCTCTCATACACACACTCAGACACACACACACACACACACACACACACACACACACACACACACACAAAGTAGTTTAGAATTTATAAAGCAGTGAAGTAATCCGGGATATGGTACCAATCCCTTTTCAGAATACACAGTTGCCCTCAGCCACAATTCATTTCCCTTTTTTTGTTTGTTTACTATTCCGTGCATTTCAACCCATATGCTCTTCTCTTTGTTCACAAACTGCTGTATTTCGAAACATCAGCTTTGTTTTGATTCTGAGTCTCTCTATATACTTCAAATCCATATCAGCCTGTTCATTTATAAAAATCAAGGGCTTGCACAAAATGCTAGCTGTCCCCAAATGAGGTAGACTCTCTACACAATAAGAAGAAAATGAAGAGGTGAAGGCCTTTTAAGTCCCGGGAGCTTTTCTGTGCATTTACTTGCGTTGGTTTTTCCTTCAGATAGTTAAGTTATTTAACCCAAATCTACAATTAACCCCAGCTACTTACAGTCAAAATTTATAGCCTACTTTACATAATTTAAAAATAGATTGAAAAAAAGACAATTTCTCATTGGAATATACTTTACTTTCCAGTATATTACACTCTCTGAAAAGAGAGAGGTGAGCAGTACTACCACCATGCCAAAACATTTCCAACCTTATAATGATGTGGAGTAAATAATCTTACATGCGTCTTTTATGCAATGCATTTATTTCGCAAAGTTGGGCATGCCTGTACTTGAACCCTTCTCTTACAGACCTTCTTCACTAATTGCTTTGCTGTCTGCGAATGAGGACAGCCATCCACAGATACAGAAGCGGGGAGTAAGGGAAGGAGGAAGGAAGAGAGGATGGATTTTCTGGTGATGAATCCCTTGACTTGAAGCTTAACTCCAAAGCAAAAAGCAAAACTACTGATGAAATCACCTGTAAGGACAGTTTCCTGACAGAGGGGCTTAGAGAGGAGCTCCCCATGAAAAGAGACAAGTGAAGAACTACAGTTAGAGGCGAAACCCTGGTACCTCCGTCTCCCCGGAAAGAGGAAGTTTGTGATTTGGAGGACAGAACTTCAGGAAGTGGTACGAGATGCACAGTAACCTGACCTGACATATAAAATACTACGGTAGGTAACTTAGGCTGCAGCAACAGACAGCCACCCACTCCTGGGTGCTTCACACAGCACTTGTTTATCCTTTTCTTACCCTGTGTGTTCACTGACAATCAGCAAAGTGGCCCTGCTCTCTGTATCATGCAGGGACCCAGGTGACAGAGGCTTTGTACTAATATGGGCTTCCTCAATCACAATAGCGGTGAGAAGAGCAAGCTGGGGACCGGCTCTGAAAAGTCTTCCCTAAAAGTAACACACGTCACTTTGCTCACATTTGGTTGACTGAGGCAAGTCTCAGGGTCTCACCTAACTTCAAAGGGGGGGAAAGTGCATCTTGGCTGTGCACCCAGAAGAAAGGGAATGTTCTGTGAATATTAACATTTACCACAAGCATTAAACCTGGATGAAGGAACATTCAGTAGACAGATAAATCTAGTTTATTCATGTAAAGTATATCAAACATTTCAATGTATAAATATACAAACATTTATATATCTAGTCTCCTGCTAAGGGACATTTAGATTGCTACCATTGGTTTCTTTGTGATTACAAAGGTATCTTCTTGTGTAGATGGGTAAGAGTTTCTTCAAGGAATACATAAGGTATATATATATATACATACTGGGGTGTCAAAACAATGTACACAGGTGGATACTTTGGTTAACGTTGCTCAAGCAGTAGTTCACCATCATCAGAAATGTCTGGATGCTGATGGTAACCACTTTGAGCACCTCTTGTAATTGCAGAAGTCAAACGTGACTTATATTCATCTTTTGTTATTGGTATATATTGAGTAGTATAATTTTAATACAGTTTTTTCCTTTCTTAAAATGTGTATACATTTTTTTGGCACCCTCTGTGCATATGTAATATACAAGTACACACACACACACACACACACACACGGAATTACACTTATGGCAATGGGTTACCTTCAATTTTCCGGGATATCGTCAAATTATTCACCGAAGTGACTAAAAATTTACACTTTGAACTCATTGCTCCCTCTCTCCAACTCTTGGTAATATCAGACAGATGATTATGACATGATATCTCAATGTGGTTTTAGTTTTAGTTTTTTTTTTTGTTAGATAAGGTTGAACATATTTTTCTCTCTTTTTTTCCCCTCTGGTATCATTCTCCACCTTTCTTCAGTAAATTGCCTATCTTTATCTTTTGTCTGTTTCTATTGTCTTTCTAACTGATTTGTTATTCTTTTGTTGGTTAGTGTACTGAGTTGAAATATTAATATTTTCCTTTGTGATTTGTGCTTTTCCTTTCTTGTTTATAAATTCTTTCCTACCCTGAATTCATACAGATATTTTCCCAATATTTTCTTCTAAAAGTTTTCTAATTTTGCTTTTCATGTTTGGTTCTTTATTTAGGATCTATTTTTGGTATGCTGTGAAATGGAAATCTACTTTCATCTTTTATTAATAAGGTTAGCTAATTTACCCAGCACCATTTAACGAACAGTCCATCCTTTCCCCCACTAATTTATGTTACTTAGTCACATAAAAGGCTTCCTATGTATTTGCATCACTTTTTAAGATCTGTGCTCTGTACTCTTTTTCACTGATTTGCCTAGCCTTGTGCCTATACCATACTGTTTTAATTACTACAGTTTTTTAGTTATCTTAAAATCTGGTAAAATGAATACTTCTGCCTTCCCTTTTCTTCAAAATTATTTCAGATATTCTTGGCCCTTTAGGAAAAATTTCATTTTCCTTAAGTTTTCAAATATACCAGCTTATAAAAACGTTCATAGTATGTCTTCTTTTTATCTTGAATATTTTTACTTATACCTTTTCTTTCTTTTTTGATTAGTCCTATACAGGTTTGTCTACTTTATTAGTGTTTTCAAAGAACCAACTTTTGGCTTTGTGGATTCTTTATTTCCTACTTCACTAAATTTTGTTCTTTTTATTATTTCTTCCTTCTACTCCTTTGCAATTACTCTACTTTTTTTTTCTAACTACTTGAAAAGAAGACATAGCTCATAACCTTTCTTCTTTTCTAACACATGAGTTCAAAGGTAATATTTTACCTCTAAGTCCTGCTTTATCTTTCTTTCTCCTTAAGTTTTTTTCTCTCTCTCTTTTTTTTTATTAAATTTATTGGGGTGACAATTCCCAGTAAAATTACATAGATTTCAGGTGTGCAACTCTGCATCACATCATCCACAAATTACATTATGTGTTCACCACCCAGAGTCAGTTCTCCTTCCATCACCACATATTTGATCCCCCTTACCCTCATCTCCCACCCCCTCTCCTTAAGTTTTGATGTATGGTATTTTGAAGGGTATTACTGGTCAGGTATTGTGTAGGATGTCCCTCAGTTTGGGTTTGTCTGATATGTAGTGTTTTAAAAGTTGATCATTTCTAAATATTTTCTAATTTCCATTATAGTTTTTTCTTTGACCCATAAATTATTTAGAAGTATATTTTTAACTTTCTAAATATAACTTTTCAAGTTACCTTTTTGTTACTGATTTTAATTACACAGCAACGTGGATTTAAAAAAAAGCATGGTTTTTATGATATTGACTTTGTAGAATTTTTTGAGATTTGCTTTGTGGCCTCATACATAGTTAAGTCTTATTAATATATTATATGTGCCTGAAGAGAATGTGTATTCTCTTATTTGGGAGATGTATGGTTCTATATATATCTACTACATCAAACTTATTAATTGTATTATTCAAATCGCTTATATGTTTATTAATTACTGAGAGAGGTTTGTTAAAATTTCCCACTATTGGCTGTAGATTTGTCAGTTTCTCCTTATAATTCTGTCAATTTTTGCTTTACATATTTTGAGATTAGATCATTTCATGTGTATCGTTTTAGAATAGTATCTTCCTGGTGGTTTGAACCTTTCATCATTGTGTAGTATCATTCTTTATCCCTAATAATACCTTTGCCCTAAAGTCTATATTGTCTAATGTGAAATAACAATAGCAACTTTATTTTGGCTACTGTTTCCTTAGTATCACTCTACTTTCTATTTTTCTGGCCTCTTGCAAATAACATACGAATATAACTAGGTTTTTAAAAAATTCAGTGTTTTTTAACTGGCAGATTTACATGACTTACATTAATTGTTATTATCGATATCTTTGGATTGACTTTTACTTTCTATTTACAAGTTTTTTCTTTCCGCTTCCCCCACCACTCTATCTACTCCGACCCTGTTTTGAATGGATTGATAGTTGCCTTTACTTCTGTCATCAACTATCTTCATTGATTTGATTTGGAAACTCTAGATTTCTATTCTTTTACTAAATTTTAGATATGCATACCACACCAAACAATGCCTAAAATTAAAAATCACATATTCTCTTCTCTTGAACAATATAGAAGACCTTAACATTTTAATACACATTTACTTGTCTCCTGCCTTATTTATTATTGTTACCTAACATTTTCGTTCCTCCTTGCTTTATACTCTGTACATCAGTCATTATTATTATTACTATTTCATACAGTCAAAACTTATTTATTCACATTTGCCAATTTGTTCACCACTACTTTTTTTATATAGTCCTTTTGTCTTGGCTCAACTTCCATTTTTCTAAGACACATTCATTAGTATTCAGATGTCTTTGTTTGAAAGTGTACTTTGCCACCACTCTTTTTTATTTTTATTTTTATTTTTTTAATTTATTGGGGTGACAATTGTTAGTAAAATTACATAGATTTCAGGTGTGCAATTCTGTATCACATCATCCATAAATCACACTGTGTGTTCACCACCCAGAGTCAGCTCCCCTTCCATCACCATACATTTGATCCCCCTCACCCTCATCCCCCACCCCCCAACCCCTTTACCTTCTGGTAACCACCAAATTACGTTCCCCAGATTAATTTTCAAACCCGTGGCCATCCTGTGGTCACCGACTGCCCTCCAATCCCCTCACCCTCCCCCCCCCACCACCCCTCCCGCCCATCTAGCAACCCTCAGTTTTTCCTCATTGTCTCCAAAACTGTTTCTGATTAGTTCATTCACTTATTCTTTTCTTTAGAATCCGCAAATAAGTGAGATCATATGGTACTTATCTTTCTCTGTCTGACTTATTTCACTTAACATAATGTTCTCTAGATCCATCCATGTTGTTGCAAATGGTAAGATTTCTTTCTTCTTTATGGCTGCATAATATTCCATTGTATAAATGTACCACAGTTTCTTAATCCAGTCATCTACCGATGGGCATTTTGGTTGTTTCCATGTCTTAGCTATTGTGTATAGTGCTGCAATAAACATAGGAGTGCATAAAGATTTTTGAATTGAAGTTTTGGATTTCTCCGGATAGATACCTTGGAGTGGAATTACTGGATCATAGGGTAGTTCCATTTTCAGATTTTTGAGATACCTCCATACTGTTTTCCATAGCGGCTGCACCAGTCTGCAATCCCACCAACAGTGCACAAGCGTTCCCTTTTCTCCACATCCGCGCCAGCACTTGTTGTTTGTTGATTTATTGATGATAGCCATTTTGACTGGGGTGAAGTGGTATCTCATTGTGGTTTTTATTTGCATTTCTCTGATGGTTAGTGAGGTTGAGCATTTCTTCATATGTCCTTTTTAGAAAAATGTCTCTTCAAGTCCTCTGCCCATTTTTTTAATTGGATCGTTTGTTTTTTTGGAGTTGAGTTGAGTAAGTTTTTCATAGATTTGTGATATTAATCCCTTATCAGATATATCATTGGCAAATATCTTTTCCCATTCAGTAGGATCCCTTCTTGTTTTATTGATGGTTTCCTTTGCTGACTTTGCCACCACTCTTGAAAAATAGCTTAATTGGGTATAGAACTCTAAGTTAAAAGCTATTTTTCCTCAGCACTTTGAAGATATCATTCCATAGTCTTCTGGCTTTTATTGTTATACCTGCTCAAGTCTGCTATTCCTCTGTTATAATTGTTTTTTCTCTACAGTTAATATTAAGGCTTTCTCTTCGGTGTTTTGCAATTTTATTGTGGTACTTTTAATGTAGATTAAATTTATCCTGCCTAGGACTAAATATGAGCATTATGCCTTTATCAAGTCTGGAAAATTTTGGCTATTACTTGTTTGAGTATCGATTCTCCCTCATTTTCTGTTCTTTCTTCTTCTATAATTCCCATTAGACCTCTGTTGAAACTTCATTGCATTCTCTGTTTCTTCACCTTCCTTTCATTTTTTCCCTCTTTACCTCTTGTTTAAAGCATTCTGGGTAATTTCATAAATTACTATTTGCGTTCACTAATTCTCTTTTGGTGTTCCTAACCTGTACACTTAGTTATTAAAACTTCATTACTAAATAAAAGCTACACAGTACTGAAAATAAATGAACTAGAACTATGTGTATCAACAAAGGTCAATCTCACAAAGAAAGTTGGTTAAGAAGCGTAAGTCAGCAAAATACACAGATACTTCTGCTTCTACTATTTAGTGCTATACCGCGGGTGCCAAAAAAATGTATACACATTTTAAGACAGGAAAAAACTGTATTAAAATTATGCTGATGGTAACCACTTTGAGCACCTCTTGTCATTGCAGAAGTCAAACGTGACTTGTATTCATCTTTTGTTATTGGTATATATTGAGTATTACAATTTTAATACAGTTTTTTCCTTTCTTAAAATGTGTATACATTTTTCTGGCATCCTCTGTATACCTGTGTGGTGAATTTAGAAAGAAAAGCTAGGAAATAGTAAACACTAAAATTCCTAAGAATGGTTACCATTGGATAGAAGGGCAGTGAGAAGGCAAATGGGGGAGGGACACATGAAGGACTTTAAAGGTTTAGGAATGTTCTATTTCTAAAGCGAGGTGGTGGGCGTGAGTGTGCTCCTGGCCTCCAAACTTTACACATATGTCCCTTACGTTCTTTTGCACATACGGAATATTGTTTTTTGTTGTTTTAAATTAAAACAGTTTCATATGTTTTTACACTGCTTTTATGAAAAACAGAAAGATGGCAAGCCTCTGAGAGGATGAAACCTTTTATGATTATTTTGAACTATCCAGAGGACTTACCGGCCGTCTCCGTGGACTCTTGCTGAGTTGGTCAATTTCCACCTACCCTATCTTACCGCTTCACAATTTTATTCCTAGATAATCTGATTTTAACTTGTGGTCAATCAGTACAACAGCATCAGGGACTACCACAAAATCATTACTGATATGGTTTCCAGCTCTTTGGGAAACAAGTCTGGGGTAAGCACTCAGAATCCCTCTTCTATAGATACATTTATAAATGGGCTTATTAGAGAAGATTCTTTCAGTTGCTAACATTTTCTCTAAGCAAAACAGCTTTAGTAATATCACCCTCTGTCCCTTTGGAATCTTGAGGTGGTATAACATACATGCTACATTCAAGAATTTTGCCTTTTTATCAAGGAATCCTATACCTATGTGCTGCAGAATAGCATACCATGGCTTCTCCTCGGATTTTGACATAATTATTCATTAATGTTTACTAGTCAAAGTCAGGATGCACAAAAGGGGCCCGGCACAGACACACCTCAACATAGACACTCAGAGATGGACTGTACCAGAGAAATCTACCCCAAAGTCCCAAATTTCCTTTCAAGAAATAGCTTTTGCTGGAACTCTACTAGCAACTTGATTAAGCAACTGTATCTACTTCATAAGATACAAAAATCAAAAGATTACTACCCCTTTTCTTAATTTGCATGCCTATGTTTTGATAATGAGTCAAATTAATAATAAAATGACCCAATGATGCCAACAAGCGGAAAGAAGGGCAGGGCAGGGACACAGGCACAAACTCGGTGGGTAATGAATGACCTCCTGTAAATCACCGCGATGAGGCAATCATTCCAGCACTGTGCTAATCCTCCACATCCACATCAGTATTTAAAACCCATCTAACCTGACAATAGGGGATTTCAAACGTGAGTTTCACAGGGGCAGGAACTTCTGTTTCTTTTTTTCACTGCTATACTCCCAACTGCCAAGCTACAGTGCCCAGCATATAGTCGGCCTTAAATTCGTACATATTTGCTGAATGAATGAATCAGAGCTGGAAAAGGATGCCTCTGCAGGCTGTGGCACTTAACCTTGCCTAACATAGTTCCTTACCCAAAGCCAGAAAATCTAAAAATTACTGAATAAAGCAGGAAAAAAATTGCTTTCTCGGTGAAAGTTTTCTTAGAAAAGTAAAGTGTAATCAATCTTTGGGTCTTGACCTAAACATTAAAAAGAAAAAAAAGATATGCCCACAGCAGAAGAGCTGCTATATAAGCACCACATACACTCTCAATGCTCTCGACGTCCCCCCTAAAAGTTTATCCACACATAGAAAGTTTGGTGGTAGGCTAAAATATTTCTGATGAAGAAACCATTTTGGGGAGTGCAGGAAGAGGAGGAAGTATAAACCCTGTGGCTTTTAAAGAATATAAAAGCGCATGCCTGAGGGGGGCAGCTATCTGCTTTAGTCACACGACAGGCTTCTCACAGAAGAGGTTTGTCCTAAATGTCACTGCTGGGTTTGGAACACATACAGGCCGCATCCTCCATTTCAGCAGTAAATAATTCTGTTACTAATTTTTCTTCCTGGTAACACAAACCTCAGTCTGCCTGGCTGGACTGCCTAATAATTACTCGATGGTCTCAATAAGTTCTGTGGTCTTTTTTATTGGGAAAAATTAGAGAGTGATTCTAACAGACTGCAGTGCACAGAAGGTGTCATACTGCTTTTCTCCCCATAGGGGCCGGGCCACTCCCCACTTGAATGTTCATTACCGTCTTTCATATGCGTCTGATAAATTTATTAAAAACACCATCTGGATGGGACTCAGGTTTGTGCTGTGTTTCCAGTCTTCCAGTTTCCTCCCCGTCCCACTGGAATTTCTGCCCCAATTTGTGTCGCTTTGTTTACAAAACCATACTGCCCAAATCCAGCATCTCGCGTCTGTCTCTTTCTGGTTTCCCTTTGCCACCCTTCCGCCAGCCGCACACCTATTACAATAGCCTGTGCTCTGAGCCAAAGGCGAAGGGAGAACGGCCGGGGCAGAAATTGCTTTTCCCCCTCTGTGCACATAGCAATTCTGCTCAAATTTAATTTGCTGCTTCTGAAAGCAAAAGTTGCATGTTAACAAAGTGTATATAGTCTGCCAGTGTATGAATATCGGGATGACTCAGGCCGTGGGAGCTGCAGAAGGAGTGCTCTGAAAACAATTTTACTGCTCTCTGTTCTTACGCAGCACCCGGGTGGCCAAGAGCGTGCCAGTAAATTTAATTTGGGAGTAATAAATTTTTTAAAAGGCAGTATTACTTCACCAGGACGTGACCTGAGGGCCACCTGTACCAGCTATATTTAAAGATAAGACTGACATGTTATTTAACTGCCTCCAGGGATCACCTTCGAGAGGTGGGGAAAAAAACCCACTTGAAGCAAATTTTCAAAAATGAAATAGCACTCAGCACTTACAGGGGACCATCGTCTTCAAAAGCTGTGCTTGTGTTGGGCTTAATTCACTGTTTTCCTGCCTGTTTTCCTTACAGAATGTTTTCTGACAGCACAGTGTTTCACGCAGCAAACAAGTGCTTAATAGTCTCAGCATAGATTCCTCTCTACTGCCAAGATTTTCAGAGATACAAAGTATTTCTTTCAAAAAGACAACGAAGGCTATTAGCTGAAGGTCACACCTAGATATTCCCCTACAGACCTACACTTTTTAGTTTTAAAGGGGGCCTCACCCTCGGGTACTAATCCCCTGGCCTATACAAGAACTTGCTGTTCCAACCCAACTGCAAGCCACCCTTCTGTCAAGTGATTCTAAAGGAAAAAAATACCCGCAGCTGTTGTGTCTGAGCAGCTGTAAAAGAACAATAGCTAGTTAGAGCGCAAGCCCATCTTTTTGGAAACTATCAAAAAGCTACACAAATGTATTCTACACCACTGGCACTAAGTTACGTTAATTCCCAGTTTTATCTATCAGGTTAAAAAAAATCACTTTTCAATCATAATTACATCACATCGCTGAAGTAAAACCTTTTAAACTTTCTCTCCCCCAATTTTGCCATTCCCAGCCCAGTGAGAAGGCTGCTTCGGAACACAATTCCCAAGGACTCTGTCCTGAGCACCTCTCCGTACCTGCAGGGGAAGCCCACGGGAAGAAAACAGACCATGCCCCAGTCCTCTGAGCCTTTTTCTCCGTTTGCTTTTCATTTTTGCCTGTTTTAATTAGTATGAATCTTAGCGTTCTCGTCATTCCTGTTCTAGCTCCAGGTCTGACATCACCAAGGTTGCCCAAATCACACCACATCTTGAGATTGATTTATAACGGCTCTGACAATCGCACGGGGCTCTACTTAGCCAATGACAGGAAGAAGTAACATGTTCCCAAAGTTCAAATTGGTCCTCTCCCCCACGCCAAATAGTCAAACTCTATAACTGCTTAAAGCTAGAGCTCCAAACACTTCAGAAGAAATGGAGGTTTTCTAGAAGATGAAGGTGAGAAATCAGAGGTGGTTACTCCAAGGAGAAAGGTGAGGTGGGGCGGGGCCCGGGGCTCTCAATGTACAAGTTCACTGGGGTCAGTGAACTTCCTCTCCTCACGCTGGAGCCTTTGAGGAAAGTGCGGTCCGGAACTACGTAAGAGGTCTACTCTCTTATGTGTAGTTGGAATGCTGGAGGTTTTAGCTGCTAGAATCTTCAATTCAAAAGACCTTAAAGAATCAAGCATCAGATGTTTAACAGCAGTCACCCCTGCAGCGTATCAAAGAGGGATTCACTCTGTAGGTGAGCCTTGAAATTTAGGACAAAGGCATGTCCAGGTGTAAGAAAAACGATATTCCAAACATCCAACTCTGTGTTTGAACTAACAGGCAATATCTCATTGGGAGTTCTCTTTTCTTTTCTCTGGACATAATCTGCCAGAGAAAGACTCTACATCTGCCCCCCACTTAGGGATAAGTTATTCATAGGGTGTGAGGTGAATACCTAACATACAGAGTTGCTGAAATTGGTTTTGCAGGTTTTGGAAACTCTATCTCAAAAAATTAAAAAAGTTATCGTGTAAAGGGAATCATTTTCTGTTAGTATTATAAGAATTTTACAGGGATTTATTTTCCTTGTCACCTAAAAGAAGTTGAAATCAACAAAGTTATTTTTGTTCCACGCTATTGGTTGAAAGGTTTGTGACTCAAGATCAGAGGTGTCACCATAGCCTGGGGGAATATTTTTCATTCACGAAGAGCACAGAACAAAGGATGTGCAAAGGTTTTTTTAAAGCTCCACAAAAGAAGTGGTGGTTTGCTTAATACTGTTTTGTAAGGAATTTTTAAAAAACTATCCCTTTCACAAAGTAGTAGCTTTTCCCTTCTTCTCCTCCTCCTCTTTCTTCTTTTTAAGCAGAAGGATGCATCTAATTCAAACACTTTTAAGCTGGGCAAATGGATAACTCTTCAGTCTTAAGATCTTAAATGATATTTCTTTAAAAAGCATCAGTAACTATAAAATTTGAGTTTTTATTAAAGTAGTATCAGTAATGAGTGTTCAAACATTAAGTGGAGCCTTGGACATTGCACAGAAAATGTCCCAATCAGATCTGACAAGTGTGCTCCTACAATTCCTTTTTGGCAGAAACTTCCTGCTGCAGCTTCTGGAGACAGAGAGAAAAAGGCCAGAGATGACGCCAAATTCTCACATGTCTTAGCTCCCACAAGCCACCCTGGAATGAGTTGTGTGAGAAGGAAGAATCTCTGAGAATCTCAAGGGAGCAGGATGGAATTGAGCAGAAACATATGGGTAAAGGTGAGTCAACATCTGAATGCGTGGCTCTCAGAATGAGACTCAGTAATCAAACCACACAGGGTGCCCGAGGGAAAAACTTGCCCCCTCGGCACTCTCCCAGTTTTAGCCTGAGGGACCAGCCCACGGCTGTGGTGAGCCCGAGCAATCCCCCAGGTGAGAGTGAGGTGATGATACCTCTCAGACAGGTGAACTTGGGGTGCCTGGGGGATGTGGCGACCTAACTTCAAAGACTGACAGAGTCTTCCAAGTGACCTGGAACAACTCTATTCATACCTCTAAGTAAAGTAGTTTATCAGAAAAAAAACCTCAGCAAAACACACAGATTATACTACCTTCTGGAAGCTAAAATTAATCTTGATTGAGGAAACAGAATCAGTAGATTCTGTGAATCAGTTTTCCAGTAGATTTATAGTATGTGATGAAAAGTCTTGTCTAAAACAGAATAAAATGTAATTTAAAAAGAGCCTTTTGCTACTATTTTGAATTAATTATTCTTTTAATGGTTTAACACTTAGTCTTTGGGACATGAAAAATGGGTGTGAGTATTTATATGGAACTTTATTACAAATATTTCAAATCTGCTGATTAAGAAGCATCTTATTTCTGAGTCCTAGCTCTCTTTGCACATCTTCATACCTTAGTTCTGAGAAGAGAAATGTCCGCTCTCCCCTGCCCACCTTCAGCTCTGACACCCACTGCCTAAGGCAATGGGCTGGAAAGCAGGCTCCAAACACCTACCCACAGTTCTGCAACCGGCTTCCTAGGCAACCTCAAGGAAGCCATTTAACCCCCCGTGACTCAGTTTCTTTACCTCTAAAGAGGATGAGCCCTTCTTCTTTTTACTTTCTTATGATATTAACAGAATAAATTAGGCGATGTTTACAAAAGTATCTTGAAATTTTCAGAGGAAAGCAAGATCCAGGCTTGGCACCTCCCCAGCCAGGAAGAGCCAGGTTCCCCCCAAGAGGAATGGGTAGGTGGGACGAGCATTTCAGAAATCTGGGTATTACACAAGAGGGGAGACTTGTATTCCCATGAACTACCTTGCAATTGTAAGAGGACAGGGGCAAGGGAAAGAAGAACCAATAATAATTCTACTGACTTGCAAAAAACGATGAGCACCTGCTAGCGTAACATGCAGCTGGCAGTTTCAGCATAACCAAGAAAGCAGTTCCTTCTGGTCGATATTTGCTGGGACAGCAATTTCTGACCCACTGAATCAGATCAAGATGATCTGAGTCATTAGACCAAAGAAGCGTCTTTTGCTAACAGTACAGCGGCGAGGGGTCTCTTTTCATTAGACAAAGGGGTCCGTTCACAGCTTGCCTTCTAGGACAGTCACTGCTTTGGGGTTTCATGAGCTATCACAATTGAATGAGAAATCAAAACACATTAAAAAAAACCACACACTAATGGGCTTGTCATTTATCAGTGAGAACGATGGTGGTAAATGCCACGTAGCTGCCGCACTCCTCTTGGGGGAAGTCAGGAGGGGTAGCAGGGAGACAGGAGAGGAAGAGACCGAGGAAAGGTTCCTGCAGTATTCAGATGGTCTTCAAATGTTCATAATTTCCTTAGGGTGTGCTCGTTGCCAAGTTGACAGATGTTGCTGGGAAAACCTGTACTATTCTAAAGAAAGGCTAACCTTTCGAGAGCGGGAGTGGGGGGAGGCAGCCCGTCCCTTCCGTGAAGAGATGACATTAAACTGGACAGCAAACTACCTTCAGCATGCGCATCTTTGAAAGGCTGTGTGAACACTGCCACAGAGAACTGTCCTGGGAGAAATTTCATTCTTCCACGGTTTTTCCTTTGCCATGAATTTAAATGTGTTTTAAAACTAAATATTGGAATGCCCTAGACAAATAAATGATTATTAATTATTACTTTTTGAAACCACCATGACTCTGACTGATGAGTTGCCCAACTTTCCCCTGAGAGAAGTCATGGATATGTCACTTTACGCTCTCTCCTAAGCCTTCGCCCACTTTCTTTTTCATTCCTTCTTCCTTGTTATCCTTTATGCATAAAGAGAAATGGGTCTTCAAAGCAGATTGTCAATGATCTTATTCCAGACCTCCTGACTGGGTGCAAAGGTACACGCCTCTTCTGCTGACCCGACCCTTGACGTTTCCTCGAGAGCTTCCGAGAATGCTGAGTATTAATTTACGGGGCAAAATGGTAGTTTTGGAAAGCCTTGGTCCTTGTCCACCAAAAAAGAGGAGTAAAGCACATTAGGGCTTCCTGGTTAAAGCCTGTAAGTCTGTCCGTGCAGCCAGACCTGCCTTCTGGGAGCTGAGAGCTGGGGCTGGGGAGAGCGGGAAGGAGGTGTGGCCGGACCCCCTGCTTCAGCACACACAGCCTTGGCTCTCCTCCTAAGCATGACAGCATCTCCTTTTTATCTCCAGACTTTTCTTCTAAGTCCCACCTCTAAACCTCCCGCACAAAACACCACAGGCTCGTGCTCATGGATGTGACATTAGGCATTTCTTCCTGTGTCCTGGTTACACCCAATGTTTTTATCAGCTCCGAAAAGGACCAGCTCCCCTTATATCTTCTTGTGTAAGGCGGATCAACCACCCTACCCATTTAAAGGTTAGCAGTAATGTGCCATAAGGAAAATTATACCTCCCGCATGAAAATCTGCAATTGGGGAACCATTTTACAGGACAGCATTCATTTATATCAATTATCTTGTTCATCAAAGACAATGAAACCCAAACTGGTCACAAAAAGGTACAGAGTGCACTGTGAGAGTAATTACGTCTCACCCTCCTGGAGGCCGATGGCCATTTACCATTTCAGCAAGGGAGGTGATGTTTACAGTGTGCTTTGTAACTCTCTTCACATTAACTTTCAAATGTCAAAAGCAGGCAGTTAATTGTTTATTACACAAAATGTCACATATGTAAAATACTGAGACATAAAATTATTATAACTGATCCACCATAAGAAATCCTGGTTTTTAAATTTTATAGCTTGTTTGTCAGTCTGTGGATTGCAGCTTAACTGTCATTATACGGACTGCGTGTGCCAGGTAGTTGCTGTCTGATGAATAATCTTCTCTGTGTGCACTCTGTCCTCAGGCAAATGAAAAATAAAAATAACATGATACAAAAATTACTATTATGGTTTAAAGTAATATGTGCTAAGAAGAGTGGGAGATGTCTGAATAGCAATGTCACATGTTCTCATTTCACTTGAGCTCTGAGAGTGAGGCCTGGGAATCATGATGCAAAGCTTCTCAATTTAAACTGACAAGAGTGAGTCTGCACTGCCCAAGGTCTCTAAGGCCACGAGGTGCTGCCACCAACACCCTACGTCTACCCTGGAATCTCTCCATCATGAAACCACTACGCACCAGCATGGAAACTTCTTTTCTATCACCTGCCAAATCTGTAGAGACCAAATCCCCTCCCTCTGTTACCCACTTATTCCAATCTTGCCCAAACCACCCCTTCTGGTCATTTCTTTGTCTTCTGGCTCAAAGAAGCCAATTCTCTTCTAGAACCATAAATCAGACAGATGAGAAGAAGAGTGCAGCAGGAAAGAAGAGAGGAAATAAGCATAAAAGAAAACAGTGTATTTCTATGAGGAAAGAAAGGAGAGGCCGGGAAATCAGCTGGGATGGGAGTGGGGCCAGGAAGGCTCCTTTATGATCTATTAGACGCAATTTACACACCAAAATGTTTGTGGCTAAAATTTAAACAAGTGAAAGGATGAAAATAGATACCAGTTGACGACAGACTCCTATTTACAGCCGTCAGTGGGCACACGATGGAAAACACCATTAGCACCCGTAGTGGGTTAACCCCCTCTGCCATCATGAGGTCTTGGCTGTACATAAATCTGCTTGGCTAGTCCACACAACCAGTGATACACTGGTAAGAAACTCACAGTAGCTCATCAAATCATCAAATTTATAGTTAGAAAGGAGCCTTGAGACTCACTTAGTTCAAGGAGTAGATAATTTATATCTTATTACATATTGATCTAGAAAACAGAAAAAGAGGGAAAGCTGCTCAAGTCATTTTAATATAACTTTGGTTGCACAATGACTTAGAGATGGGTCAAGAAAAGAAATTTATAGGCCCATTTTCTTTAAGAAAACAGGTATAAAAATTCTAAAATAAAATAGTAGTCAACCAAATCCAATAATTATTTTAAAAATACATCATGTCCAATAGCAATTACCCTAGGAACATAAGTGTGGGTCATCATCAGAACATCTATCATTTCAGTGGATTAAAGAAAAAAAAAGGCTCTGAGTGATTCTGAGCAAAGCAGTGTTCCAGTAAGATGACTCTGGGGCTGGCCCGGTGGCTCAGGCAGTTAGAGCTCCATGCTCCTAACTCCGAAGGCTGCCGGTTCGATTGCCACATGGGCCAGTGGGTTCTCAACCATGAGGTTGCAAGTTCAATTCCTCCAGTCCCGCAAGGGATGGTGGGCTCCGCCCCCTGCAACTAAGATTCAACTCAGCACCTTGAGCTGAGCTGCCTCCCGGATGGCTCAGTTGGTTGGAGCTCCTCCTCTCAACCACAAGGTTCGACTCCCACAAGGGATGGTGGGCTGCGCCCCCTGCAACTAGCAACGGTAACTGGACCTGGAGCTGAGCTGTGCCCTCCACAACTAAGACTAAAAGGACAACTTGAAGCTGAACAGCACCCTCCACAACTAAGACTGAAAGGACAACAATTTGACTTGGAAAAAAGTCCTGGAAGTACACACTGTTCCCCAATAAAGTCCTGTTCCCCTTCCCCAATAAAATCTTAAAAAAAAAAAAAAAAAAGATGACTGGCTGCAGCGTGGAGAGCAGTAAGGATTAGAGACGGTGCGGGGACCCCCGGGAGTAGACAGACTATGGCAGCAGTGAGGAAGCAGCAGTGAGGAAAGACGGTGGTGGCTTGCAGGAGGGGACAGCAGCAGCAGTGGCAGGAAACGCACCAGGCATCAGAGAAATGCAGATGAAAACAATGAGATACTATATAATGTCCAAGAGAAGAGCACACATTAAGTGTGGGTGAGGACGCGGGGGAAGGGCTCTCGTGCAGGCCAGGTGGTTAGAGCAGGAACTGGCACAGCTGTGTAGGAAGGCCGACTGGCAGGACAGAGCAAAATTAAAGACGTGTGCTTTAGTACTTGGGGACCATACTTTTGAATACAGAGAAATTCTCATGTAGGTGCAAAGGAGACAGATACAAGGAAATTCACTGCAGTGTCGTTTTTGAGAGCATGAAGCTGGAGGTAACCTAGGTATCCATAACCAGGGGAATGAATGAATCACAGGTGAGAATCATAACAGTACCTACCTTACAAGACTGTTGTGAAGGTTCAATGATTTTATGTAAAGAACTTAGAACAGTATCTGGCGAATAGTAAGGACTATACAAATTTGCTAATAATAGAATTATTATGATGGAATACTGAGTAACATTAAGAAGCAATGATAGGTTAGGTCTTAAAAACATAATATCGAGTGAGGAAAATATGAATAAGAATAAGATTTACAGCATAAAAACATGTTTGAAAACGAAAACACATATACAAAACTCATTACTTATTTTACAAATACATGTGCATATTAAGGATAAAATCAAGCACACCAGAGGTGATCATAAGGGGAGGGGAACTGGAGGAGCTGGGTTCAGTGAAAAGATGAAATATAAATAAAAGAGAGGCCTCGCTTGGACCACTGAGGGTGATGTATTATGACCTGAGGTATATGATTAACACAATTATTGACACCCAAAGGATACTTTTTTTTTATTATTATTTTAAAAAACAGATTGCTAGGTTAGATTTTTCATTTTGTAGCTGAGAAATCTAAGGCTCAGAGAGATTGTGTCTTATTTATTACACAGCAAATCAGCAGAGAGTGGGAATGAGAATCTGGGTTGATCTTCTGGTCTTCAGAATGCAATACATTATCCATCCATCGTCCATCCATCCATCCATCCATCCATCCATCCATCCATCCATCCATCCATCCATCCGTCCATCCAGTAAATATTTATTGAGTATAAAGATTCCACGTGCCAGGAATATAGCAGTGAACAAAACAGGTACAATCCCTTCTATTATCAAACCATGTGAATCAATGTATATCTGGTTACAAATGAAATTAATTGCTTTGAAGGAAAATCCCCAGATCTACTAGCATCATATAAAGAAACTTCACCTAAACTGGGGGTAGGAGGATAGGCAAAACTTCTCTTAAGAAGTGACATTTAAGCTGAAACTTACAGGGTCAGCAGGAGGCTACTTGGACAAAGGGGAAGGAGTGTGATGAGGCGAGGGTAAGAATGAGGAGAGGGTAAAGGACGTTCCAGAGAGAGTGGCCCTACAAAGGCTCTGAGGTCAGGCAGTGCAGGGTGCATTCTAGCAGCAGAAGGAAGGCTCGTAGCCTGAAGGCAGGAAGTTAGCTGAGGACTGGCACGGAGAAGCAGATATGCTGGCTTAGATCATGCAGGGCCTGGGGGGCCATGGTCAGGATTTTGAACGTTGTCCTAGGAGCCATGGAAAGGCTCCGAGTGATTGTGAGCAAAGCAGTACTGCGACAGGAGTGCGGAGAAGGATGAGAAGGACGAGGGAGGATGCAGGGACACTGGACAGACAGGCAGCACAACAATACAGCTGGTGGCTTGCACTAGGCTGGCAGCAGTGGTGGCAAGAGGAAAAAAGATTTGACATTTGGAATGTGGCATCAATAGAGAAGTGATTTCTATAATGTAAAAATATCCCTGATGATACAAATGTTAGTATGCTTCCACAGCTCACTGAGGTTTTACTGAGGTGTACCTCCAATTTTTTATAACAGGCATCTGTTGAACATTAATTCGTCAAAGGATCATTGGCAAAAAGTATGCTCGTGCTCCCGGGGTGACTGGCGCTTTGGTTTTGAGCAAGAAGGAAGGACACAAGGCTCTCAGCCCTTTCCTAAACTATCATTTGCCAACAAAGACCATTTCTCTGTCATCTACTAGCTTCTGTAGCCATTAGCAAAATGGGAGCTACCCAGTCGGGACGTGGGGGGTCCACCTCCCAGGCCCAGAGACCTGCCTGCACTGCTGACAGTTCTGAACTGAGAACTCAAATCAATTCACATTTAGTATTTTACAGAATCATTTCCTGCAGATTCAAATTCAAACATTCTAACACCTTCTGCACTTTTACATCTCACTTGAGCCCCTCACTTTTACACTCCACTTTATTACCATTTTACTTGATTTCATCACAGCTTCATGGAAAACAACTTCACCAACGACCATTTCCTGTCATTATGTGGGCAGAATTGAAGTAATCCCCTGCTTGAGTACTAAGTAGTTTTTATGATAATTTTACCACAGGTAATGCTGTAATTTTTAAGTACATTTCTCTCTTGCATTGCACTGTACCGATTCCTATCTTTAAAAAGATAAGTATCGAATACAGCTATAAAAGAAACATACCCATCGTCACAATATTAACGAGCCAATAAATTCAAAAAGCCTTCCGCATCCCAGACCTGCTCACCTACCAGGCACCCACTATCATACAATGACTTAATTTTACTCGAATCAGCAACACTCCCAAGCCCTGTTACACTGAATTAAGAGGCAGGAAAAGGGCCATCAGGTTTAGAGGTCCCCTCCCAAAACCTTTTATGCAGCAGTCTGCTCCAACAGTCACCAAATCCTAAAGGGTTTATTTGATTCACAAAAGCACAGCCCTCACATCACTATTTTAATAAATAAGTCACACTGTAATGCCCCAAAGGCTAGTGGGATCTTTCCTTCCAGTTCCCTCTTCCCATTTTTCAACATCTTTCTTGAGATATAATTGACAATAATAAACTGCACATATTTAAAATGTACAATTTGATGAGTTAGACATATTGCATACACCCATGAAACTATTAGCACAATCCAGATAACAAAGCTTTCCATCATTTTCAAACATTTCCTAACACTCCTTTGTAATTCCTCCTGCAGCCCCACAAACTATGGGTCTGCTTTCTGACAAAATACATTAGTTTGCATGATCTAGAAATATTTATAAATGGAATCATAGAGTATATACTCTTTTTTGTTTTGCCCCTTTCACCCAGATTCTCAAGAACTCTTGGTTTACTCAATAGCACCATCAGGTGAACCACTAGACTTTCTGAAGAAATTCCCTTCCCTAGCCCCAAAACAGGACTTTTCTTCATTTAGTGGGCCAGATTGGGGAGCACGTGGGGTGCAGAGGTGTAAGGGGGGCACTGGCGCTGGCCCTGCCCACTCTGCCTTGTGTCTCACTTAAGAAAGGCAATGTGGAAATAACTTTATTTGAAAAAGAAACATTTTTTTCTGATTATAAAAGTAATACATATTCACTGAAGAAAATATGTAAATGCAGAAAAATATAATAAAAAATAAAAATTACCTGTTATGTCACCAACCAGAAAACCCCTGTTAACATTTTAATGTTTGTCTTTATATTCTTTTTTACGTACAGTTACAGACTGAATTATGTCCCACCCTTATTCGTATGTTGAAGTGGTAATCTTCACCCTCCTCCCCAGCCCCCCACACACGTTAGAATGTGACGGCATTGGAGGCAGGGCCTTTAAAGAGGTAATTAAGATTAGATGAGGTCATAAGGGTGGTGTCCTTATAAGAAGAGGAGGTGACCTCAGCGATGCGTGGGTATGGAGAAAAAGCTATGTGAGGACACAGCAAGAAGATGGCCATTTTCATGCCAAAGAGAGAAGCTTCAGGAGAAACCAAACATGCTGACACCTTGATCTTGGATTTCCAATCTCTGCAACTGTTAGAAAATAAATTTCTGTTGTTTAAGCCACCCAGTCTGTGGTATTTTTTTATGGCAGTCTTGGCAAATGAATGCATGCACATAAAAATACATATGTTATCTTTAATTTCAAAAGTGGCACCCAATCTGGATATAAAGATATCCTACTTCTTCTATTTTACATTGCATGTGGGCATTTCCCTGTGTTATGAATGAGGACAGAAAAATTTTGATGTGTGAATGTGCCATAATTTCATTATGCCCCATTGTTGGATGTTTGTACTGCTTCCCCTTTTTTGGTGATCACAAATAAAACTGCACTGAACATTCATGTAGAAGAAATGCCTTTTCAGAATATTTTCTTAGGATAAATTACTAAAGGTAGAAGGAGTAGATATATGGATATTTTTAAGACTCTTAATACATATTGCTAAACTGCCTTCTAGAAAACTTGTACTGTACATATTTCAGCAGTATATGACACTGCCCATTTTGTGACACTCTCACCCATATATGTATTTTAATTTAAAACATCTTTACCAACAGGATTTTAAAATGAAACTTGACAGGCTGATTTTCAAGTTCATTGGAAAAGAAAATTTGAAAGAATAGCCTAGAAAATTTAGAAAAAGAATAACAATGAGTGTGGATTTACAGTACTAGACAGCAAAATAGATTATAAAGCTGTAGTTTTTTAAATTATGTGATAGAGAATCTAGAATATATATACAGATGTATGATGTCTACTATTTTAAATCAATAAGGGAAAGGATGAAATAATCAATAAAGGATTTCAAAATAATTGGTCACATATTTTAGAAATAAAAGGTAAACCTTTACTTCAGATCAAACACTGAATAAAATTTAAATGGATTAAAGAGCTAAATGCCAAAAAGACACAAAACCAGTAACAAAATAATAATCAACACTAACAACTACTACAGCGGAATATATTTTTATGTTTTGGTCTGGGGAGGGAGTTTTTAAGCAACTCACAAAATCAAGAAGTAAGAAATGACTGACATGTGACTAAATCAAAATAAAAAACTTCTGTACAACAAAGACATCATAAACAGAGTTAAAAAGTAACTAACAGTCTGGGAGAAGATATTTGCATCACATATAAAAGACAAAGACTTAACATCCATAATCTACAAGTTACTATTACTGTATTTTGCTGTATACAATGTGCTCCCATGTATAATGCACACCCATGGTTTTGGCCCAAACTTTCAGGGGGGAAAAAAAATCTTTTGTTTTAATTTTTTAATTCAAATTTTTATTTGTTTATATTTAGATACTTGTTTTTTTGTATTATAAAGGAATTTTAGCTTTTATTTTTTAACATATTATGGTACAAGACATTTTATTAATTATTTATTAATAATTATAAAACCCAAGAACAGATACAAGGTCCAAGAAATTTTATGTACTGGTAACAAATTTATGATATTTACGCGTCATAGAAGGCCAAGAACTCTTCGTCATAGCCAATTTGTTGCAAGTTCAACAAAACAGATGATGCCATTCCAGGGGATCATCCGGATTTTGCATATGGATATTGTTATTGATTTCTAGAGTTATACTTTTAATTCATACGCATAAATGAAAGAATTAAAAACATCTATATAGATATGGAATTATGCAGTACTACCCATGTATAGCATGCATGCTTATTTTTCTCTCACAAATTTGGGCAAAAAAGTGCACATTACACACGGCAATATATGGTAATAATAAAAAATACAAGCAAGCAAATAGCAAGTTGACAAAAAATATGAAGTTACACTTCATAAAAAAATTGAAATGGTCAAGAAACATAAAAAGATACTCAATTTTAGTAATAACTAGGCTAATGCAAGTTAAAACAAACATTTTATTTTACTGTGCATACTTCTGTATTGTTTGGTTTTTGCTGAGAAATGATTGTTGTAAATAAACATTTTAAATTTACTCATGTAAATAAACATTTTAAATTTACTCATGTAAATAAACATTTTAAATTAAAAAGATTTGCTAATAAAACAGGCCAAAAAATGGTATCTTGTTTCAATTTGTATTTCTTTGTCTATCAGTGAGGCCAAGTTCTTTCGTTTATTGACTATTATGTTTCTTTGTTTTTTTAATAAATTGCTGTTTGTACATATATTTTATTGGGAATTCATATTTTTTCTTACTTATTTGAATGTACTTCATATATATTAAAGTGAATAGATCATTGTCATGTATGTTGCAATTATTTTTTCCCAGCTTGTCAAACACCTTTGAATTCTGTTTATGGTTTCTGCCTTTGCTTTTATGCTGAGGAAGTGTTCTTCAACTTGAGATTAGATAAAGACTTATTAATAGTTCTCTACAGTTCTTTTGGAATAGTATTGTAAAATCTAAGTCTTAACAGGAAACTATTTTGGTATATAGTATAAGGAAAGAATTTCATGTAAGTGTTTTCAATTGTCAACTGTCTCGGCACCCTTTGCTGCATTACGCTTCTGTTCTCAACTGATGTGAAATGTCATCTTTATCTTGTGCTATATTCTTACATATACTGGGATATAATTCAGAGTTTAGATGACGGCTTAATTTATTTACCATTTATTTTTGCATTAATGCTGTACTACTTTAGTATGCAGTACTAATTTTAATACCTGGTGGTAGTAGACCCTCTCATTTCATTAATTTTATTTCATTCTAGGGGGGATGGATTTCTATTTATTTTATTCTCTTGGAAAAATTTTAAAAGAACTTAGTCAAAATTTTTTTGTTTGTTTTTGTTTTTCTTAAAAAGCACAATTGGGATTCTGAGTAAGTCCTGTATTAAATTTATAAATTAAGATGGAAAGAACCAACATCTTTACTATATTAAGTTTTCTCATCCAGGAAAATCTTTTTATTAGTTAGTGTTTCTTAAATATTTATCATTTCTTTACATTAGAACCTGTGGATTTATTAACTTTATTCCCAGGTAGATATTGCTGTTTGTGGGGGGAAAAATAAAAAATTTTAGCAGAGCGCCCTGGCATGCTCACCTCATACCTACACAACTTAAGAGCGCACATCATTCTTCTGCCTCCCAGCTTCTGACGCTTATCATCTCTAATGGTATAAGGTGGTTCAGGGGTGGGTGATGCTTGGTAATACGGCTAGGGATGGACTAGGTATAAAGGAGAAGTATGGCTCATGGATTGTTACTTGGTATTTTATAGTTTTTATTGCTATTATAAATGGAATCCGTCCCCCTCCCCATTATACTTTCTAACAGGTTATTGTGGGTACTTGAGAAAACCATTGATTTTTGTATATATGATTACATCCGGTTACATTCCTTAGAGTTCTTATTAGTCCTAATAATTTGTCAGTTAATTCCTTGGGTATATTATATCAGATCTACAAATAATGATATTTTATCCCCTTCCCCCAATAATTATCATACCTTTTTATTGCTCTTCCCTACACTGCCCTCCACCATCAGAACTTCCAGAGCAATGTTAAATAGAAGTGGTAATCAGTGCCAGCTTCACGGGCACCCACCCCGTGCTTTCAGACAGGCCCTGTACATAGAAGTGACCCACTGCACTTAGTTCAGTGCTCCACTGTTCCTGTCTTAAAATTCTTAATAATCTTATATTTGAACTTATGTTTTTGAAGTAAAGTCTGATGGGACAATGGAGCAAGCCTGTAACAGAGGAGATATCCAACATTTACCTGTCCACAATGCCCCAAGTTGTGTATAGCGTTCACGATGCCCCACGAGCACAGAATCCCAGTGGGCCCACAACACGTGGGAATTGAGGGAGCAAGGACAAGGTAAATGTGCTACAACTGTGACCGAGTAAGCTGGGACGCTGACAGCCTTGAGACACCACACTTTTCCTTCCAACCAGAACTTGCCTCACATATAGAAAGAAGGCAAGAGTGTTCCAAGCAGCACTAATGACCAAGGAACTCTATCATATCCTTTTTCACTCTTATTTCCCTATATTAGCGAACTGCTTACGCTGAAAATAAAGACAGAGAAAGAAAGAGAAAGATGAGGCAACCCACGGTTCCTGTTCTCGCTAGTCCTTACTTACTCATTGGTAAACGCAAGGTACAAAGTTTTGGTAGAATATGCGTAAATTAAAATAATTTAGTTTTGTGCAGAATTCCTACTGTTCTGATAAGAACTAAATACATACAACGTATATGAGCTACCAAATGTGCATTTTGTAATTTTGGTGATTCTCTCATATTTGCATATAAAACCTCCATTGCACAATACAAAGATGAATGATAAAATCCATGCTAATAATTTAAAAGTTTATTTATTCTTTACTTAGAATTATATTAAACAGCAAATAAAAAAACCATGCCAAGTCAAAAGACTGCTTTTTACAAAGTACCTTTAGCGGTACTTTTTTCCTGTTCTATAAAGAAAGAGTCCCCCATTTTTGTTTTGCACTGTGCCATGCAAATTATGTCGACAGTCCTGGGACTTATAATGGGTATTTTTTGTTTTAGGCCTTATTGGAACGGCCTTTGATTAAACTTTACTATTTATAAAATGGGTCATCAGGATTGTTATTGTAAAAGACGGGAAACACTGGCATGTCTACCAAAGGGGGCTGCTTAAATAAATGATAGCCCCTTTGTCCAGTGGAACACTGCACAAACGTACAAAAGCCTGAGGAAGCTCTATGTGTACTGGGAAGGAAAGATCTCCAAGAAGCACTGTTAACTGAAAAAATATATGTGAACATGTGCTACATTTTTTAATAAAAAGAGGGGAAATAAGAATATATATTTGTAACAGCCACTTAAAATATTAAATTAAAAAATTACCTGCCAGGTTTGGGGTAGATTGAGGTACTGAGTAAGGGACTAGGTGAACAAAATCAGATTTTATATCCCCTTGGCCACTGGGCTATCTTTCCCAGAGAAGCACCTTTCCCACTTATAACCTGGTTACTGCTATGCCAGTTTGAGGCAGAACCATGATTTGTGAGAAAGTGTTATTATTGCATAATGTTGGCTATATGCTCTAAGATGTCATATTTAAAAAACAATTGTGCATATTTACATGTTTACCTGGACACACAAACACACACACACACTGCTATGTCCCTGCTATATATAACTTCTCTCTCTCTCTCTCTCTCTCTCTCTCTCTCTCTCTCTCTCTCTCTCTCTCTCTCTATATATATATATATATATATATATATATAAAACTGCTATATAACTTCTATAACAAGGTGATATAGAAGTAGGGTATCCAAAAAAATTCAATCCTGTAAACTGTAGAAGTAAATTCTATAAAATAAGAGCAATAAAAACTTTCAGGCTGTTTTTTATTCTCAAATGAAAAACCAGGTATAAAGCATAAGGGAACTTAAATGTACATAAAGGACCACACACAAAACCAACAATCCTAATTGATTGTGGGGAAGTTACTTTCTAATCATTCCCTCTGCCCCGCCTCCCACAAGAACTGGTGCCCATTTTGTTTTGAGAACACGGGCTCCCCAGGGTAGTAGGCAAACCAACAAACTCCATTATATTCTGTATGCATTATTGTGGGGTATTAACTTATCTGAATTTTTGTAACTCTTATGATCTTGTGAGAAAGAATGCTTAATTTTCTCCAGGGAAAGGTGAGAGACTACAAATAACAATTTATACTCCAACGCCCGAGCAGATACAAGGTGGTCTACTGAAGGGGCACCAACTTTGGAGTCGGTCAGAGATAAAGACGACTTGCCCACGCTGACCATCGTGTGTGGTGACTCTCTCCTGACCTTCCCTGACATCATCCCACAACTCTGTTCCCAGAGCACCTGCTGAAATCTCCCAGGATGTGACTTATTTTGCTGCGTCATCACCTTCTGTTTAAGTGTCTTTCTCCTCCATTAGCTCATACGATCCTCCAACGCAGAAACTACCTGTGTCTCTTTCTATCCCCAGTGTCTAACATACACTTGGCAGCCTCTCAATAAATATCTGCTTAATGCCATGTAATTGACAGTAGATAAAGAAGTTAAGCTTCACTGACAGTCAGAACCAGCCTTAATATCCAGCTAGAGAAATAGGCTGGGAAAAGCACAGCGTCTTGGCCTGCGCTAGTCCCGACTCAATAGCACCATTTTAGGAAACTACTACGTGCATCAAGGTCTTTAGGGCCCTGCTGCTGCTCCACCGTGTTTGCTTCTTTGCCACATTCTAACACCTTCGTCTCTTCATGAACTCCCCCATGCACAAATCTCTGTTTCTGCTCCAGAGGACACTTACTTCTCAGACACAGTTGTAAAGCACAAAAGTCATATTCCCAGTTCAGTGGGTTCCAAAGGCCCTTCACAGCAGATTTCCAACTCTGTTTACTTTCACAGGAACTTGATAGAATTCTAAACACAGTTACGATTTTTTTCTATTTTACAATTTAAAAAAATATTCTCATTTAAAAAGATTTATTGGGGTGACACTGGTTAGTAAAATTATATAAGTTTCAAGTGTACATTTCTGTAATACATCATCTATATATTGCATTGTGTGTTCACCACCCAAAGTCAGTTCTCCTTCCATCACCATATATCTGACCCCCTTTTCCCTCTTCTACCATCCCCTCCTCCTTACTCTCTGATAACTACTAAACTGTTACCTGTATCAACGAGTTTTCGTCTTGTTCATTTGTTGCTTTTAGTTTTATGTCCCATATATGAGTGAAATCATATGGTACTCAACTTTTTCCATCTGATTTATTTCTCTTAGCATGATAATCTCAAGATCCATCCATGTTGCTGCAAATGGCAGTATTTCATCTTTTCTTATGACTGAGTAATATTCCATTGTGTATATATATCACATCTTTTTTATCCAATCATCTATTGAAGGACACACATTGTTTCCATGACTTGGCCACCATGAATAATGCTGCAATGAACACAGGGGTACATATATCTTTACAGATAAATGTTTTCAGATTTTTTTGGTAGATACACAGAAGAGGGATTGCTGGGTCATATGGGAATTCTATTAATCTTTTTGAGGAACCTCCACATTGTCTTCCATATAGGCTGCACCAATTTACATGCCCACCAACAGTGTATGAGGGTTCCTTTTTCTCCACAGCCTCTGCAGCACTTGTTACTTGTTGATAACAGCCATTCTAACAGGTGTGAAGTGCTATCCCACTGTGGTTTTGACTTGCATTTCCCTAATTGCTAGTGATTTCCCTAATTGGTAAATTGAGCATCGTTTCATATATCTGTTGACCATTTGTTTGTCTTCTTGGCAGAAGTGTTTGTTCAAGCCCTTGGCCCATTTTTTAATTGGATTTGTTGTTGTTGCTGCTGAGTTGTATGAGTTCTTTACATATCTCAGATATTAGCCCCCTATCAGAGGTGTGCTTTCCAAATATCTTCTCCCATTCATTTGGTTGCTTTTTTGTTTTGTTGATAGTTTCTTTTGCTACGCAGAAGCTTTTTAGTTTGATACAGTCCCATTCATTTACATTTGCTCTTACTTTACTTGCCTTTGAGATCAAATTCGTAAAATCCTATCTAAACCCAAGGTCCATAAGTTTAGTACCTGTGCTTTCTTCTATGCAATTATTGTTTCTGGTCTTATATTTACGTTTTTAATCCATTTTCAGTTAATTTTGGTGTATGGTGACAGCAGTCTAGTTTCATTCTTTTCCATGTGGCTTTTCAATTTTCCCAGCACCATTTATTAAACAAGCTTTCTTTTCTCCATTGCATGTTTTTGGCTCCTTTGTCAAAAATTATCTGCCCATATACATATGGGTTTATTTCTGGGTTCGCAATTCTGTTCCAATGGTCTGTGTGTCTGTTTTGCTGTCTGTTTTGCATGCTGTTTTGATTACTGTTGCTTTGTAATATAACCTGAAGTCAGGGAGTATGACACCTCCGGCCTTCTTCTTTTTTCTCAGGATTGCTTTGGCTCTTTGAGTTCTTTTGTTGCTTCCATACAAACCTAATGATTTCAAGTTCTATTTCTTTAAAACATGCCATTTGGATTTTGATAGGGATTGCTTTAAATGTGTATATTATTTTGGATAATATGGCCATTTTAACTATTTTGATTCTTCCAATCCATGAAGATCACATAACTTTCCATTTCTTTGTGTCTTCTTCAGTTTTTTTAATAATGTCTTGTAGTTTTCAGTGTATAGATCCTTCACATTCTTTGTTAAGTTTCTTCCTAGGTATTTTACTCTTTTGTAATTGCAAAAGGAATTTTTTTTTCATATCTTTTTCTGAAATTTCATTGTTAGTATATAGGAACCCAATGGATTTTTGTACATTGATTTTGTATCCTGCAACGTTACTACATTTGTTTATTGTTTCTAATAGTTTTTGGTGTCATCTTTAGTGTTTTCTATATAAAGAATCATGTCATCTGTAAAAAGTGACAATTTGAGTTCTTCATTCTCAATTTGAACGCCTTTTGTTTCTTGCCTGACTGCCCTGGCTAGGACTTCTAATACTATGTTGAATAACAGTGGTGACAGGTGGCATCCCTGTCTTGTTCCTGATCACAGAGAAAAAGCTTTCAGTTTTTTCGCATTGAATATAATATTATTAGCTGAGCATTTGTCATATAAGGCCTTTATATTGAAGTACTTTCCTTCTATACTCATTTTATTAAATGTTTTAATCATAAATGGATGTTGTATCTTGTCAAATGCTTTTCCTGCATTTATTGATAAGATCATATAATTTTTATCCTTTATTTTGTTTATGTGGTGTATCTATTGATTGATTTGCATATGTTGAACCATTCTTGTGTCCCTGGAATGAACCCCATTTGATCGTAATGTATCATCTTTTTAATGTATTGTTTTACTCGATTTGCTAGTATTTTGTTTAGGATTTTTGCAACTATTCATCAGAGATACTGGTCTGTAGTTTTCTTTTTTGTGTTATCCTTTCCAGGTTTTGGTATCAGGGTAATGTTCACCTCCTAAGTTATTGCCTCTTCTTCATTCTTTGAAATGAAGTTTGAGGAGGACAGGTATTAAATCATATTTGAAGGTTCACTAGAATTCACTAGTGAAGACATCTGTAACTGAATTTTTGCTTTTGGGGTGATTTTGGATGATTGTTTCAATTTTTTACTGTTGATTGGCCTATTTAGATTTTCCAGTTCTTTGTGATTGTCTAGGAAGGTTATATATTTCTAAGAACTTGTCCATTTCTTGTAGGTTATTGAATTTGGTGGCATATAGTCTTTCATAGTATTCTTGTATGATCCTTTCTATTTCTGTGGTATCTGTCATACCTTTTCCTCTTCATTTCTGATTTTATTTTTGTCTTTTCTCTTTTTTCCTTAGTGAGTCTAGCCAGCGGTTTGTCAATTTTGTTAATCTTTCAAAGAAATAGCTCTTTGTTACATTAATTTTTTTATTGTCTTTTTGTTTTGTATTTCATTTAATTCCGCTCTAATTTTTATTATTTCCTTCCTTCTGCTAATTTTGGGTTTCATTTGTTGTTCTTTTTCTAGTTCTTTAAGATGTAATGTTAAGTTGTTTATTGGGGATTTTTCTTGTTTCTTGAGAGGCCTGTAATGATATAAATTTCCCTCTTAATACTGTTTTCCCAATATCCCAATAATTTTGATATGATGCATTTTCATTCTCATTTGTTTCTATATATCTTTTGATCTCTACTTTTTTTCTTCTTTGACCCAGTCATTCTTTAGTAGCATGTTGTTTATTTAATCTCCATGTATTTGTGGTTTTTCCCATTCTTTTTTTTTTTTTTTTGGGGGGGAGCTTACCTCCAATTTCAAAGCATTGTGATCAGAGAATACGCATGGCATGATTTCAATCGTTTTAAATTTGCTGAGGCTAAGTTTGTGTCCCAACATATGGTCTATCCTTGAGACTGTTCCATGTGCACTAGAAAAGAATTTACAGTCTCGTGTTCTAGGATGAAAGGCTCTGTAAATGTCAATTATGTCCATTTGGTCCAATGTGTCATTTAAGACTGGTATTTCCTTATTGATTTTCTGTTTGGATGATCTACTCATAGCTGTCAACGGCGTATTTATTGTGTTTTTGTCAAGTTTCTCCCTTTAGTTCTGTTAGTAGTTGCTTTATATATTTTGGTGCTCCCTGATCAGGAGCATATATATTGATATGTATTGTGTTTTCTTGCTGTATTGTACACTTTCTCATTATGAAATGTCCATCTTTGTCTCATTACTATTTTTATCTTGAAGTCTCTTTCATCAGATATAAGTATGGCTACAACCACTTTTTTTCTGGATGTCATTTGCTTGGAGTATTGTTTTCCACCCTTTCACTTTGAGTTTATATTTGTCCTTGCAGCTGAGATGTGTCTCTTGAAGGCAGCATATGGATAGGTTTTGCTTTTTTATCGAATCTGCTACTCTGTGCCTTTTTATTGGTGAGTTGAATCCATTTACATTTAGAGTGATTACAGATATATGACGATTTCCAATAGCCATTTTATCTTTTGCTTTCTGGTGTCACCACTGTTTTTTTGCCCTTGTGTCTCTGTCTGTTATTTTAATTTGGTGGTATTCTGTGATATTTTCCCCCTGTTTCCTCTTTTTTTATGTTTGTGTGTCAGTTCTAAATTTTGTGTGTGTGTGTGGTTACTATTAAGTTTACATAAAAGAAAGTTTCATATATACAGTAGTTCTTTTTCTTCTGCATGCATCTTTTCTCCATTCCCTCTTGCAAATTCAGACCTTTACTCTTTCCCCTTTTATGTTTTTGTTGCCACAAATTATTCCTGTTTATGCTGTGAGCTCATTTTCGAGTTGCAGTAGCAATTGTCTTCTTCTCTTTTTCTTTTTTATGTTGTTACTTCCTTTAGCCTTTGTGTTATATTTAAGTGGATAGTGCCCTATTCTGAATAGGGGTTGCAATTTCCTGCTTCTGTCTGTTATACATCTTACTCATAATTTTGTATCCTTTTGTCTTTTTGCTTCAGGCAGAATAACCTCCTTCAGTATTTTGTGTAATACAGGCCCTGTGGTGGAAAATTCCCTCAGCTTCTATATGTCTGGAAAGGTCTTTATTACTCTTTTATATCTAAAGGGTAACTTTGCTGGAGACATTATTCTTGGGAGGTAATTTCTGTCTTTCATTCATTTGAATATTTGATTCCACTCCCTCCTAGCTTGTAGAGTTTCTGCTGAGAAATCTGATGATAATCTAATGGGCTTTCCTTTATACTGTCTTCTTTTCCCTGGCTGCCTTGAGAACTCCTTCTTTGTCATTAATTTTTGACAATTTTGATATACTGTGAGAAGGCCTTTTTGGATTTAGATAAGTGGGTATTCTGCTTGCTTCTTGGATTCGAAGATCCAATTCTTTCCATAGGTTTGAAAGAATTCGAAGTTCTCGCTGACTATATGTTTGAATAAGCTCTCTGTTCCATTCTCCCTTTCCTCTCCTTCTGATATACCCATTATTCTTATATTGCTCTTTCTGATGGAGTCAGACAGTTCTTGTGGAGTTCATTTCTCTTAATTCTCAAGTCTCTCTCTCTTTTAATTTGCGTCATTTCCAGATTTCTATCTTTGATATCACTAATTCTTTCCTCCATCTGGTCAGCTCTATCTCCTAAGCTAACTATTTCATTCTTCATCTCTTTTATTGAGATCTGCAGCTCCAGAATTTCTATTTGGTTCTTTTTTTTTAAGTTTCCATCACTTTGGTAAAGTATTCATTTTGTTCATTGATTTTATTTCTGAGTTCATTACGCTGCCTATCTGAGTTTTCTAGCATTGAGTTTTTTCAGAACTGCAATCTTGAATTCTTTGTCACTTAAGTCACATACTTCCATGTCTTTAAGTTTATTTTCTGCTGGAGATTTTTCATTTTCTTTCTGAGGTGCCTTGTTACCTTGGTTGTTCATGGTATTTGATGGATTATGTCTCTGCTTAGGTATCTATAGGACTTAACTCTGAAGCAGGTTGATAAGAAAAGGCCTTTCTTTTGTTTTTCAGTAGGTGGCGCTGGAGTGTCGTATCGTTCTCTTTTGAGCTGTCCCAGGTTCCCCTGCTGGGACCAGCCACTAACGGTGGGGGCAGGGTAGGCTGGGAGAGGCCACTGGTGTGTTTGTGGTTTTGGTCTCCCAGTAATGGCGACTGCCCAACCTCAGCTGCCTTGCTTCTGTATGGCCACTTGTCACTGGGATTAGTTGCAGTTCGTATCTGCTGTTCAGGAAATCTCTCCAGTTTTCAGGGTTGTAGATATTCTGCTTTGTAATCCAACGCTCACTGCTACAGGTTCTTCTGGGGCCTGCTGCTAGCTCTGGGAGGTTGCAGGGACCTGGCCAGGCTCCCTGGCTTTGTTTTGTCTGGCAATGGTGGCTATTAGAACACAGCTGTCGCACTTCTGTATTTGGTCTCTGCCCGATCGCTGGGTTCAGCCATATTATATACCGATCTCTAAAGCAGGAATGCTCAGGGCCACAGAGAGTGCAACTGCAGGCTGAATCCTCCCCTCTCCTGAGACCTGCAGTCAGCTCTGGGCTGTGTCCACGGCACTCATCTCTCCTCTTCCCCCTTCTCTCCTCTGATTCGCCCACCTTCAGATGTTTCCATGAGCAGATCTCTCAAACATGTTTTTGTATTATGCAGGGAATCCTTTGTTGAATTATAGCTGTTTAACTTGTTGTAACTTCAAGGGAAGAGATCAAGACGACTTTTCACGCCATCATGCTTCTGACGTCACCATCCCAATTTTAAAATACTTTTAGATGACAGTAGCAACTACAGACCACTTATTTCTATTTCCTGCCTCCAGTGCCAGCCATTTTTGTTGCTATGCAAATTAGCACTTCTTTTCAAAAATTAACATTTATATTAAATCAAGTTAAAAAAATGTTCACTGTAGAAAAGTCAACAAGAGTATTAACAAAATCAAAATATACCTTTTCATATACTATATGTATCTATTAGCAGCAAACTACTTCTGAGATTTTTTTCGGTTAGTTATTTTAAAGAACGCATAAACAATGTATGTTAGTATGGAATGTCAACTAAGCCATCTTTTATTCTGTGATTTGTGCCTTTCAGTACAAGTTATTTTGTGATTCTCATTAATGAATGCTAAGAACAAATCCAGTTTGACCAAAAAGTAGTGAAACAGAGTGGCTGGTAGAATGTGTCTTACTACTTCATAATCATTCATTATCTTTGGGAACAAATGAGCATTATAGAAACAGTTATTCAGTGCTTAAACTCAATTTTAAAAATATAACAGCAGCCAACTAGAGCATTTAACATTTGACTATAAGTTTTTAAAAATTTGGTGACAAAATTTTAATCAAATCAGAAAAACACTTCAATCCCACACTGCTTATCAATTTTTAAAATCTTAACAGAAATTCTGTATATAACCTGAGAAACTGCATGCGTGTGTATATACACATACAAAAGTGTACATATACATACGTACATACACCTTTAGCTTTGACTGAATTTCTCAACTGAGGTGAAGTCAAACTTCTCATTTAAACATACTTGTATGCAGAATATCCAACTGAATCAATAACTTCTAATAAAAGTTTCTAATAAAAGTTTCACCTTAGCTAATCAGAAATACTGGCTTAAATTAGCACTTTTTTAATGCTCTGTATTGTTTACTGAATTATTCAAGGCCAAGCTCAAAACACCATTCTTCATGAAGCCTTATCTTACTGGGCAAGAAAATAAGTCAGGTTCCAACTAAATATTTAATCTTTGTCCACCCTTGCTTGTGCCCTTGTGTGTATTCTCCACTCTGCGTATTTCTATGACTTGCCAATGTGCTTATCCAGCTACTCTAAATCAGATGGTAAGTTTCTTGTTGTCTAGAGCCCCTTTTACACTTTCTGCCTTTGCACCAGTCCTCTATCTGCTTTCAGCTCCATTCCTTCCCTTGCTCTACCCTGCATCTTGGAGGATAAAACTCTGCAAACTACGGTTCCCGTGCTTTCCAGCTTGGTGCCTGGTGAAGTTCTGCCAAGAGCAGAAACTGGTGAGAGACTGGAAGATGGGAAGAAGAAATTAAACATCTCTATCTGCTGCTGCTGGTACTGCAGGGAGCCCAATGGCAGTGCCTACGGGCTCCTGGGGTCCTGTTCAGACGGACAGCCCCAGTGAGCGCTCCCAGAGTTTCAGAAGCAGACTTCCTGGCTTGTGCTGTCTATTGAGATTGCCCTATGTCACTACTTAGAAGAATCCAGAACAACAAAGTCACCAGTCGTCAGGGATGCGTGCTGACAGACATAGAGGGAACACTTAAGGGCTTAAAGCTGGTAATGAAAGCTTCTTCTTGTTCTTTGAAAGGGTTAAAGAACTTTGAATTTTGAGCCTAGAATTCCATGTTCTAGTTATTATCTTTTAAGCAGAGGTAGCACCAAGGATGAGGATGAAGAGTTTTCCAGAAGAACTAGGAGACCTTAAGAGGGGAAACCAGACTCATGCAATGCTAAAAATCACACTCAAATATTAGTGTAAAGTGCTTACTGCTCCCCCAGGTCGTACTAAAAGTATATTCTCTATTCATCTACACGACTTAGAAAAAGAGCTATTTAATAAAGAAATATGAAATGCAAATGGCCCTCAAACATATGAAAAGATGCTAATTTTCTCTCATAAGAGAAATACAGTTAACACTGCACTGAGTTACCATTTCTCACCTATCGAACTGGCAGAAATCCAGAAGTTTGACAGTATGTGCCACCAGCAGGCTTAGGTAGACAATCATTATCATACATTGCCAATGAGAATTTTAAAATGGTACAATCCCTATGGAGGTAAATTTGGCAATATCTAGCAAAATTACATGTATATTTATCCTTTGACCATGTAACCCTCTTCTAGGAATCCCAAAGATATATTAGCAAAAATAGGAAAAAGCTTATGCACAAGGCAACAGCATAACTTGTAGTAGCAGAAAACTGAAAACAGCCCAACTGGTTCATCAATAGAGAACTGGTTGAATAATATACAGTACATCTATACCAAGAAGTACCATGCAGCTATAAAAAAGGAATGAACAGGATGGCCGGTTTTCTCAGTGGTTAGAGCTCAGCGCTGATAACACCAAGGTCACCAGTTCGATTCCCACATGGGCCAGTGAGCTGCACCCTCCACAACTAGATTGAAAACAACGACTTGGCTTAGAGCTGATAGGTCATGGAAAAAAACACCGTTCCCCAATATTCCCCAATAAAAATTAAAAAAAAAGAAAAGGAATAAGATTTTTCTATATAGCTATTTCTAGGTAAGTGTTAAGTACAAAAAAAAGCAAGGTTAAGAAAGAAAGTATGTATAGCATATATTATGCTGCTAATTTTTTAAGAATGTTGGGGAGGATACAAAATATAATTATTTTCCATTAAAAAAAAACAAAAACAGAAGGATAATCCAAAAAACTAAAGGGAAAAAAGATGACCTACAGGAATAGAGGGGATAGGAATATAAGCTTGATTTCTCTAAATACAGCTTTTTTGTAAATTTGATTTTGGAACCATGTATATATCTTATAGATATAAAACAAAAAACATTTTGAAGGCAATCACTAAATACAGAAAGCAAATAAAACAAAGACTCAAACTGTATACTGAAATAGTGGCATCACACAAAGAATTATTTTAAGTGACTTTAAAACACAGTAATTATACTGCACATCTCTAGTTGGATATACCCTAAGGGCCCAAAAAATAATTGCAAAAATCTTGAACTATTTTCAGTAATCATAGGTTCACTGTACTTGTACTGTAATTCTGAGACTGTTTGGTATGTACTGGGGACAAAGCAAAGGAATTACAATGCTGTATCACTGGTAACCAAGATTTTTAGTATGGAAAAAAGGAGATGAAAGACCAAAAGGTTAACAAACTTTGCATACTGCATTTTAATTAGAAATGTCAGCGTGTACTCATGAGAGATTTTACCTGTTAAATATATGATAAATAAACAAACATGCATATATTTCTTAGTTCTGTTCACTGAGAAGGCCTAGAAATAATGTCCAACCCAGTGGCAACTACTGAGACTGACGTTTTCATATGTCATTTCCCACTTAAAGGAACCAGGGCTTCTTGTAGAAATGGCTGACTCCAGATCAGGGACAGGAAATGTACAAGATGAACCTTGTTTATCTTGTCATGCCAGAAATCAAGGAACTGCTGAGGACTCCTGAGGGCATGTCAGAAGGGCTCAGGGGCCAACAGAAGAGGCTAGAGGTGGGTAAAATTTGAATACCAATAATAACTGCAAGGGATTAAAAGTTGTCCAATTTGTTTAATCCCATATTTTTGAAATGATATGTATTCTCCTTCTGCCTCCCTCTCCAAAAAACCCCACAAACAAACCTCATTGGTCACATTTGGAGGATGCTACGTAACTACCCTTCAATTTGAAAGCTGGTAAATAAAAAGAAAGAATGTAACATTCATCCTTCTTTTCTTGGGCAAATTGCATCTCAGGATTACCAAATGAGTGTTGAGGAAAATTTTTCTCCTTTAGCTACTAACTGAAGAAGAAATGATAGAATTAGAATATAACTATTTCGCAATTTCAAATTATGAAATAATGAATCTAGGAAATAATCATGAATGGATGTGAATATCGAAAAGAGAGAGATAAGCAAAGATTTTCTGTGCTTCTTGATAGACACATATACCACCACTTATTGAGCATTTTTACTATAAAAAGAAAGAAAGAAAGAAGAAAAAAAGAAAGAAAGAAAGAAGGAAAAAAGAAAGGAAGGAAGGAAGGAAGGAAGGAAGGAAGGAAGGAGAAAAAGAACCGGAATCAGATTAAACCTCTAACTACCAAGTCAGCAGAGGAACACAAATATATTACCATGGGGATTTAATCACCAAAATCCAGGCTGTTAGAAACTCTACAGGATAAAAACCTAGTTTCTTCAACAAATAAACTGTAATTAGGGAGAAAGGGAAAGGGAGGTAGGGTGACAGGGAGGGAGGGACTAAGGGGGAGGGAGAGAGAGAGAGAGAGAGAGAGAGAGAGAGAAGGGAACCTATAGATGTAAAGAGATTTAAAGAATCATAACATCTATTTATTTACTGACAGTATAGACCTCATCTGAATTCTGATTTAAACAATCTCTAAAAACACATAAATTCATCCCAGCCTTTCATCTAATTAGGGACATTTGAACACTGATTGAATAATTAATACTCAAATAATTACTGTTCAGTTTGGGGGTATTATAATGATATTGTGATTATGGCTACAAAAAAGGAGGCTTTATTTTTAGAGATACATATTGAAATATTTACAGATAAGATGATAAAATGTCTGGGACTGGCGTCGAAATAATATGATGCGGAGGAAGTAGGTGGTAGCATACAGATAAAAGCAGCTTGTCTGTGAGTTGGTAAGTTCGGTAGTGGGTAATAGTATCCCTACCTGAGTAATTAACAGGTATTCAAAGAAGTGAATTTAAATACAAGATTAAATGAAAAGGACCTTTGGGCCATTATTATGAAATCGTGGAAGGACTTGGCAAATGCCATGTATGTACCACAAAGCGGAGTGCCAACGCACAGGAGACACGTTCTTTGGGAGGTTGGACGCTTACGCAATAGCAGTCCTATCTGTCCTAATGATTCCTTCCATGCCTCACGGCTAAGACAAGTTCAAGTTTCCTACATAAGCCTCCTTACAAAGAGGAGACAGCCAATCACAGCTGCCTCTCCCAGGCAAGCATTCATCTCAGCCTGATCCAGAGGCTGCCACCAAAGGAGAAGTGGCTGTGGGGGCAGCAGACACGGAGGAAGACCACTGTGGGGAAGCGTCTGACGCACAGGTCTGGTCAGTGTCGTCAGGTGGGGCCGGTTCCCATGGCTACACGAGCCCACAGGGTTCAGAGCTTCCCCAGGAACCTGTACCAGTGAAGCAGCTCGAGGAACGAAATGCTGTCAACAAAAATGGGGGGGAACCCTAAAATCTTATAAAGTTAGTGCAGTTTATTTTTATTTGTGTTTCCTTGCATCATTTTATGTTTAAGTAATAACATTAAAATCTGATTTAAAATGGTTTTAAAGTAATTTTAAGGCCTATAAGGAGACTAGTACTCTAATTAGAGTAGCCAAAACTATGAAACAAAGACCAGGAACTGTGAAAGAAAGAAGTTCTGAGTCTTGAAGCATAAAAGTAGAGTTTGATACCCTACTTGTTATTCATGGATACATTATTTTAGTTTTATTCTTTTTTGTTTTTTTAAATCCCCATGAAAACCTGGAGTTTGTATCAGTGGTTCTCAAGGGAGGAGTTCACATTTCTCAGGACATGGAAAGGAGTAAGAAGTTGGCAGCTACAATTTAAAAATCACTCTGGGTGGTTCTTATATACACAGTGCCCTCACTAGAGGACTGCTTTCTTGGAGGTCCTGTGTGCAGCCAAAACGCACCCGAGATTATCAACATGGAAAACTGGCCATTACTATTTCAGACACCCCTTTAAACTAGGCAGAGCTGCCATGTCAGAGAATGAAATCCCGGTACTCCGTCAGGACTCACTCACCTGCCTGTGTGCCCAGCCCGGGAGCAGCTCTGAGCTGGGAAGGCGGTAGGGGGACCAGAGGAGAGCCCGTTGTAGGCCAGCTGCCCACAGGGGCGTGCACAGCTCTGCCTGCCCGCTCCACTGCTGCCATTCAGCTGAGGGATGATGACAGGCAGATGTTTGCAGTGCTCTCTGCGGTCAAACTTGTGAGCACCACAGAAAAGGGCTCGGAACAAAGTGTTTGACCGGACACCAAAACCACTTGCTGCATCTCTGCAGTCTTCTTTCATCCTCTGACATGCCTGAGACTATTATGGCTGCTGACCGTGCTGACATGCATCCCTCACTACAAGTGATCCTCACTTTCATTCCCGTGATGGCCTCTCATGCCAGATAAGCCTGTTTCTTTGATAATTTACAGTGTCCACAAACGTGTTCTTTCTCCAGTAAGAATGGGGGGCTGTTTTAAGTAGGTAGAACCTTCTGTGTAGCACATTCAAAAATGCAGTGCCCTGGGCTGAAATGAGTGAGTAGTGAAATGCCACAGGGCTTATGACTATGAAGGTGGTTTGGTTTCTAAGATCCTTCTCAGCAATGACTCCCCTTACTACAGATACACAGGGAGGTCTACAGTCTAGAAAAGGACGTGGGCAGCAGGTGAAAAGAAGTGCCCTCGCCACAACCCCCATCACCAATAGACCACATGGCCCCCCAAAATTAAAATCCTTAGTAATATCAGGTAATGCTTCAGCTCTGTTAACTTTCAAATTATTTAAAAGTCACAAAAATTATTAACATTAATATTAAAATTATATCCATAACTAAGTTAAAATCAAATTAATTATTTTAGTTGAGCTCTAAAAATTCTCTGTGTGTTGGAATAATTTCTACTCTCCCTATTTTATTAACATTATTCTTCTAAATTTCCCTAAGTAAAGGATTACATTTAGGGCACAGCTGGTGTTATAAAAATTTAGATGTATGACCAAAGAATTAGAAAACATTTGCAAGTTGCACTCATCTTTCCCATTCTAGTCATCACCACGTTTTTAGGACATCTGCCAATATGGTATGTGCCCCAGCGTGGAGACGACTTGAGAAGGAGAAGAAAAATGAGTTCCTTTGTAAAGACAAAGGCTTCTATTTTAGGTCCACCAAGGCAGGGGCTTCTCATAACCCCCACCTGAACATAAAGAGTGCCTTTTCAAAGGAGCTACAGTAAAGGAACAGATTCAAGGATCTAATTAGTCAAACTATGATCTTTGCAAGAGGTGAGCAAAAACCTGTGACAGGCATGAAAAAAAAGGAAAAAGGGACAACCACTCTAGATGGAAAAGCCACTCATGATACCTAGAATGTCAAGCCCTGGGATGGACTGTACCCAATGCCACACTAAACAGTATCTAAACCTGAAACAAAAATAAAACACAACAGAAAGCAACCAAACAACTAAGCCAAAATTGAAAATACCCTTTTGAAAGAGCAGTCAGGCAGTATTTCCCACAAGGTAACTTGACTTTCACAATAATTCAGTCTTATTTAAATTATATGCAGGCATTTTCTTTCTTGAGGTAAACTTGGCTAAACAGGGCAAATATGGACAGACGTGTCCATGAAAAAATATTTTTCACAGCTGAATACACCATTCCTACCAAATCAAAACCCCAAATAGCTGCATAGCCTTGGAAAATATGAGCGTTGGATCAATATTACACAGACGTCCTCCCTGATGTTACCTACCATTAAATACAGACAAAGCTTTGGTGTGGAGGGCTTTGCCTAACTACCACAAGCATCCCCCACACAGCAAGTCTGAATGAATCCCTGGAACATTTTCAATTCTTAACTACTAGTAAAATATTTATATTCTTTTAACTGAAATTAGTATTTGACTACTTCTAAAAACATAAGCCCTCCCCTATGTCACTCAGCCATAAGGCAATCAAATCAACCGAACTTCTTAGTCAAAGATGATTAAGAGGTGAAGCGAGTTATGATGAATGAATTAATGGAATAACAAAATATCTGAAGATAAACTATCTAAGTATATGTACAAAATGTAATTGTAATACTTACCTATCAGGCCCTTCTCGAGAGTGAAGGTTTTGTTTGTAAACATACATTCAAAAGCCACAATGTGAAAAATCTTGTTCACTGTGTTATGAGTCCCAACTATTCGAATATACCTAGGGTTAAAAAAGAAAAGAAAATTTGTTGAAAATGCGCTTCCATCACAACCAACCCCAAATAACAGAATTAAAATACATTACGTAAATACAGTGTACCAAGGCATGAAGTAAAGGAGACTTTGAACTTGACTTCAGACCTTGTACCTGCTCCTTAGGGCTACCTCCAACTGAGCCTGGAAGAATTATAGCAAAATGAGGGAGAAAGCCCTTTCCAAAGAATTAAACTGAACTTAGGTTTGGTTTACCTGGAAAATCACACCAGGTAACCCCTGAGTGCCAGTACAATTATATGTCCATGAGACACTTACGCTGAAGAATAACAAACAGCCTCTATGTTCGCCTTGGTTAGGAATGTGTGTGCGCACAGGTGCACAAACACATGCAGAATCTAATGTTTTCCAACTCAGTGAGAGATTTCATCCATTGGAGACAAATGCATGAAATCAATATTGCTTTCTTGTTCAAAAGAAAAATCCACAGACACTACTGGAAACCACTCACAGTTTCTTGTATTTTAATATTACTCCCAAATTCTTGCTACAAAGTTAACCCTAGACACTTACCCCAGTTCCCCACCTGACTGCTGGGCAGCCTTCTCCTGACCAGAGGAAGTGCTCTGCAGAGGTGACCCAGCCTGCGCTCAGCCTCCCTCCTGGCCACACGGACCTGGCACTGCACACAGTGCAGTTTCACGGGGCAGGTCTTGAGCATCTTGGCCTGTTTCCCCTGTGTGTTTCCCTGGAGGCTTCACCTCCAACAAACAAGCATTAACCTTGCAGTGACTTGCTCCTTTCACTCTCCAAAGGGACCTGACAGTTCACAGGTTAATGAACAGACAAACTCATCCTTCTGAGTATCACACAAATCCACGGAGAATGTGCCACACACCGTCTTACTGGAATTCAAAGGAAGGACAAGGAAAAATAACTAGATTAACTGATAACAGTCTCCCAAATTATGAGCTATGCGATCTGCAGGACGGGGCATGTGACACGAACAGATTTCAATTAGGAGATGAAAGACTGAGCAAGGGCTTAGCAACATCCTCTCTCCGCTGCGTAAAACAACCTTTGACTTAGATGATACAATTTTACTTCTGAGTTAATCGCTGTTCACTAATTCGGTAATTTCCTTACATTTCTCATCACTCCGAGTTAACTGTGTAACATAAATGCCGATTTAAAAAATTCACATTACGGAGACTGTATGTGGGGTTTTTATATCCTGGGCTATTTTCCCTCCTGTTTCTTCAAGCCTGAATCTCACTCACAGCATTCCCCGCGCACCTCATTGAGCCATCTGCTGCCTGACATGAGCTGATCACTCATCTCCATGACCAATCTAACTGCCATCTCCTGGACTGGCTGTTCAGCATGCCCACACCCACTGCAAGGAGCTATGCTTCTCCCCGGGGGGAGAGTCGCGGCAACTGGTGCATCACCAGAGCCCGCTGGTAAAGCAGGAAGTTGGCCCTGATCTGCTCTCGTGAGCCCTCAGGCAGAAGGTGCTGATTTTACCGGCTTTGGGTGGCTAGGTGGGCTTCATTTAAAATAAATTCTAAATGGTCTGAGTAGAACAGATTGTGTTGCTCTTTACTGTTGGTGGTGACACTCTCTGGGCTTTCTGGAAGGGAAGGGGTGTGTTAAGCCTGGCACGTTGGCCTGCATCTAATTTTGTCCATCTCCTCAAACCCACAGGAACTCCAACAGCACAGCATTTTCCACCACTCAATGGTCACGACAGCCTAAGTGCTGTGGTCTGCAGCCCTTTGAGGAATGTGGTTGGTGGAATTTGATCAGATCACTCTCCTGTTCCCTATGTCGTCGCGTCTCCAGCAAAGGAGGGGCAGCTCTCCTAACTCTGTGCAAGGCAGAGGAGCCAAGAAGTGATGAATAGAGCCTTTCCCCATTGGCAGCTTTTGAGGGTAACAGTCCGCTGATCTAAGGGGATGCAGGGATGTTCCCTCCCTCCCTTCTTTCTTTTAAAACATTACGTAGAACCAGGATCTCCAAGTTTAGACAATAGTCATTTCCAAGTTTCACCCTGATGTCAGGAATGGGAGAAAATATGCAACATTCCCCTCCCTCGTCCTCCAACCATAAGAAACTGAAAAGAAAAAAAACTGTACTGGAATACATTTTACAGCCTTAATGATGGTGTTTGTGATAACAAACAAGACAATATATAAGGTTGGAAAGGCACTGAGAGATGCCTCCAGATAAAAAGTTCTATGTAAGTGAAGATAATGTTATCTCTGCTGCATAATCTGAGGTCAAATTAGCATTTCACCACTGTGTATCACACTTCTTATATGTAATGCTCATAACAAGTTTAATTATACTAGTTCTACAATACTTTCTACGTCTCCATAAAATTATAGCATAATTTACAAAAATGGCATAAAGTCCCTATTCAAATACATATTTTAAAAAATGGTAACGAAACCACCAGAAAGAAGCCATGCTCCTTTTCTCCAGCAAGGAGCTGTAGAGCATAGGCCTGCCCTTTATGAGAGACCTTGGCTAGAATTAGCAGACAGGCCTCACCTCACCCCCACCTCCAGAGACTGGGAGGGCAGCCTGCAGCTGTGCACAAAGAACTTAGAGACCCTGCGCGGCTCAGAGGAAGCAGAGCCCTGATCCATCGTGAGCGATGCCCAGAGGCAGGGGAGGCAGCGCAGACAGCATCCTTGAGCATGAGCAGATTTCCTCAATGGGGCTCAGGACAGAGCCTCCTCAAGGGAGAAGAGAAGTTATTCTTTTTTTACCTAAAAAAAAAAAGCAACTTGCTCTGGGTGCAACACTTGAACAGGAGAAGATAAATTTTTTCTTTTGCAAAAGATTTTGAATAAAAGGCAAAATTTAAGATTAATTTTTTCCTTCCACCATCATCTCTCCAATGTACAGTCCGACTCTACAGCTAGTGACTTCATCAGTGTTCAGAGAGGGGCACTGTTGAAAATGTAACAGCAATCCTTTGTTCTCTCTGAGGTCCTCAACAGCAGCTCAGACAGCTGGAAGATAATTAAAACTTAAACAGTGCTGAGGAAGGCAGATAAGCAACAGATTGGCCATTTCTGGTGAGGACGAATGCTGTCCACACGAGCGAGCCCCAGTGTACCAGTCTGTTTCCGATATTCTCCTCCCTTCCCTATGTTAGTTGTCTTCCACTGGCAAAGCTTGGATCCAGAACACAGTTCAGAACAGGATGTCTCAATGCAGAAGTTTCTAGGAGCCATAATGTTGTGGGTGAAAAGAGATTCTGTCCTCTTTAATAAAACGAAACCTAAAATCTCCAAGGACAGCTGAAAGTGAAAGGCACTATAAAGTTCTAAGCACGTGCATTAGTCTAACCGACCAGGTTTGTAGCCCATCCCCGCCACTTAGCTGTGTCACTGTGGGGAAAAAATGCTTTAAACCTTTTTGAACCTTAGTCTCCTTCCCTATAAAATGAGGTCAATAACACAAAACTTACAGGATATTTAAATGACATCAGTATGTAACCTGTTATAGTAAAAAGCTACATTCCAAGTTGCAAATTATTTGGCTCTATGGTATTTCTTGCTTTAAGCCCTGAATCTTTAGAAAAGCCTATTTAAAACATTCTTGACCTAACTCAGCTATGCATGAGGATGTGACTGAGAATCTTTTGCTCATGTTGGTCCAGCTGCCCATACCCACAAGCCCTTTCTTCTTTGTGCAAACCCTGGAAGTTTCAGAAAACAGTATTTCCCAACAAAGAGATATCATAATACTGTGACAATTTGCGTTGGAGATTTCATTGGATCCTGCCTGTTCTGGGAAGGTACAAATTCCTATTCTTAACATATCTTGCCATCATTTCTTGTCAGGATGCTTTCAAAGTTAATTTTGAAATCACATACATCTTTAACATACTAAAGAAAATAGAGAAAAACAGCAACTTGTACACTCCCACTTTAAACCCCTTGGTATCCCACAACCTTTAGTTCTGGCGGTGCACAAGCCTCCTTGTGGTTATAATTAATCCTTAACCTTTGCCTCTGGTTATATGATCACCTAACTTCTGTTCAAGATAAAATGGAATTCGAAGTATTTAAATGAGCTCACAAGGGATCAACTACAGCCAGAATCCATCAGAATTCTGTTCTTTGGTGAACAAAGTTTTATTCTCAAAGTGATCTTCGTATCCTTGGGTTAAACAAAGACTTGAGAAGACTAGAGTTAGCCTAAGACTGGTGCACCAGAAGGGAGTCTTAACATTTTGGTTCTTCCTCTGAGGCAGAGAGAACTCCAAGGAGTAAAACTGTTCTTACTGCAGCCAGGTGTAGTCACCTACTAACAAAAACTCTAACTCTAGCATTTACGAGGGACTTGTGACCATGTGGGGTGCGGATTCACCATTCCCGCGACTTCCTACTTGACCTTTCTTTTCAAGGAGATACTAGGAATGTACATGAATAATTCTCTAACCCAATAAGCAGTCATGTCTGTGGGCTTCCCAGCATGATAGCTTTCTCTCGTTCTAGATACAATGTTAGTGCTCTTATATTCAAACCACACACTGGAGGGGGAAGTGACTTCAGGTCTTGTCGCTAAGGCAGCAAATGGAAAACAGTTTACTGCCAGAATGACAAAAGGCTTCTAGAAAAAGCATGTTGCAACAGAAAAGATTTGTTACTCTTGGAAAACCTTCCCTCTGGCTGATGTGTGGAGCTATAGATTCTCCTCTCCTGACTTCAGCAAAGGTTCCCAGCAGCATTTGCTTACTTGAGAGAGGAAGAATTATTGAAAGGTTAAACACTGGGTCCAGTTAGCCTGGGCAGAGGCTGCCGTCCCAGAGAGCAGTCCCGATGCCGACTGACCGTCAGCCCTGCAGAGGGAGTAGTTCTGTTGCGCCACCTCCACTATTCAACCAGAGGGGCAAGGGGAACAAGAAGTCACCTTGTTTTCCAGAGAAACTGATGCGATGGAGAATCAGGTATGCGGAAGGGAGAAGATGGGTAAATAATTACTAATACATCGTACCCCGGGGCTACCATAATAGATGGGCATTCCAACTGAAGAGATAAATATTAAAGAGCTGTTTTTTATTTGGGGGAAATAAATGAATTTTGAACAGTAGGCTTTTTTTCCCACACCCAAATAGGTAGAATCTAAAACCTGCCATAACAATATGACTTCAACTTATGAAATTATTTTTGGAATTAGTACCACAAAATAACGTAATTATAATATTTACATACGAATAAACCATGTGAAAGTGACATACTACTTTATTTATATCATTTAAATAAATTAAAATTTATTTAATTTCTTTAAATCCCTGCTTGCACATTTACCAATCAATATATTGGGTAAATCTGCTTTTAATCAAGATTTAATAAACACCTACAAGGAACGAGAAGTTGTGCTAAGCATTGTGAGGAATGGACTCAAAAGACAGGACATAGAAGCTTCATCTAAGAGAAGTCTATAGTGCAGTTTAGAAGGGAAGACTAAAACACCACTGGTAGCAGTGAGGAGGGAAAACACACCAGCTTCTTGTCTATTTACACACGGTAGCCTAACCTTAAAACACCAAACTTAGCAACATGAACTTTAAAAGTCCTCCCTGTGAACTACTCTTGTTTCAAGGACCAAAACAAAACAAACATGGTTAAAAGAGAAATACCCCTGCCCCCCCCACACACAAATGATCGCTGAATCATCTAACAAATATTAACTGAGTATTTACTGAGTGCCTGCTGCTGGGTGCTGGGACATGGGATTGAACAATGAGGATAAAATCTTTTCCCTGTGAAATTTACATTTCAGGTCAGGAGACAACACATTAAAAAAATCAAATAATTATCCATTGGGTGGTAGGTGATCTATTTAGCACAGAACTTTACAGACCAACTTGCTAAATTGGAAGGATAAACAGTTCCAAAACTTCTCCCTGCAGGAATAAAAGAAGGGTCAAATGGGAAGGCACAACTAGTTCTGCCTGAGAACTTGGAAACAGTGTTAATGAGTCTGAGATGTGGACACAGGATACCTATGATATTTAGCAGGATATAGGCAAAAATCTAATTAAGTAGGCTTCTGAGGATGCGCAAGGAGGAACTGATTTGGATTTCATGGGAAGAAATGTCTTATTTATTTCATAGCTTAGTTTTCTTTTTATCTTTGCTTTTTTTTCGGATTGTAATTTTCAAGGGATAATAGAGAGACAAAATGGGAAGTGGAGGATATAAAATAAATGAATGAGAGGAGGGGGGTGGGGAGGAGGGAGAAGATGGGGGGGTAAAGGTAGGGGCAGAGGAGGGAGGGGGAGGGGAGGGGGAGGGGAGAGAGCGCGCAGGAACATGAATAAGCCGATCCCTTCTTCTCTCTCTGTTATGTGCTAACGTGAACAAATCCCCATGTGGGAATGCTGTTAACCGATTTTATTGCTCAATAAAACATTTGAAACCAACACAAAGTATATTTTAAGAAATGGAACTAAATTACCAAAAGTTCAACATTGCATTTTTTCATTAACCTTTGCCCCTGGCCTGAGATGCTGGGACTGGAGGAGAGAATTTCACTAGTTTTATCTTTAAAATGGCTGCATAATCTTTTCAGTTTATCCAACAGGCTGTGCATTTCCACGAATGTAGACAAATGAGTGTAATGGAATTGTGCACTAGAGAAAAAGCAGAAGAAAAATTAAATTTGTTAGTTTCCCTATGAATCTGTAAGAATTCATTGGCGACTATGACCTGTAGCAAGCCTGCTTTAGGATCACTGTGGGTAAGGCAAGTTTCTTTTTTTTAAACCTAAGACCATGGTGGATATATGCCATTTATGGTAACTTCAAAGTTGAAGGGCTGGAGGAGCCTCCCCCCCCAATCTTTTTTCCTTTTGAGTAGAAGATTAAATAGAGTAGGAAGAGAGGCAAACACAAGGACAAAGAATTTGCCTCTTCCCAAATAAAAATCTAAGAATCCTTCTAAGAATGTAAACATTTGACACACTGAGAAATAGGACAGGAATTGCCCAAGACAGTCGGAAAAACGGAAGTGAAAACTGAGCACCAAAGTCAAGAGAGTAATAAAAAGAGAGCACAGGGAGTAAGGAAATCACAAACCTTCATTCCAGACCCCTGAGGAACTAGCACTGGAATTACAAGAAATGCTACCAACTTCTGAACGCATCCCACGTGCTAGGCTTTGCAGTCATCATTTCCTTTCATGGAACCCTATGCCTCCCACACTCAATCAGGCTGGAGATTTCAATGGTCCACAGAACAACGTCCCTCAAAGCCTCTGCATTCTTTACACACGATGTAAAGAAATCTGTGTTGCAAGCAATCCGCAAAGAACTAACTAAAACGTATTTGGGGAAAACAAGCCCAGCTCATTAAAGTCCCACACAGCTTCAATGTTCACGGGAAATTTCAGGGACTCTTCTTTGCCCTTTGGGAAATTCTGGACCTGTACCTAGAGAATGGACCAGAAAAAAAGAAAAAGATCTAGAGATTTACTTAGCACATAACTGAAGCATCAGTATAACTATGTACAAAGCAACCAACCAGAGGCAGAGTAGTCAACGTAAATAAAAATAATCCTACAATAAACTTGAGAAGAATGCTCACCACCAACAGCACAGGAAATGCAAACAATAACAGAAAAAGAGAAAGGGGGAGAGGGAGAGAGAGGTATTTTTGTCCTGGGTGCCCAAACTGGTATGGATATGTATAATGTACTATCTCAGGGATTATTAAAGCTGGAAGCACGTAACTGATGTCACTGCAGAAGCCTGTACTCCAATTTCCAAATTGCATGAAAGATTACTAATTTCAGCACTAGTGGTATGAGAGATTTTGCTGCTAAAGTCTCTCAGTGTGTTAAAACTTGAACACAAGCAAAACAGAAAAGAAAATATTAGGGTGGTGCAAAAGTAATTGAGGTTTAAAAGGTTAAAAATAATTGCTAAAACCGCAATTACTTTTGCACCAACCTAACAGCAAGATGCTCCAAGTGGCGTATTTGGTGGTCTGCAGAACCTGCAGCTTATAGCAGGGGCTGAGCAGACACAGGGCGCTTTCAAACCCATACCAGTCTCTCCAACCATTTTAAAACACACTTCCCCATTCTCACACCTTTTGGATTAGGAGTCCTACATGTGTTTCCCCCAAAATAAGACCTAACCGGAAAATAAGCCCTAGCATGATTTTTCAGGATGACATCCCCTGAACAAGGGCCTCAATGTGTCTTTTGGAGCCAGACTTAATACAAGACCTGGTCTTATTTTCAGGGAAACACGGTATACACTGTTGAAGTTCAATTTTGAAGCCTGTCCCCAATCCATATTTCTACTGGATTACTAAACAGGTTGGGAGATGGAATAGTTCAGCAAGGACTTTTTTTCCCCTCCCCAAAGCTTCTTGAGAGTTCAACCAAACGTGACCTAGACTTTATTGGTATAGCATTACTGCTAAGCCAGTGATCAGAAAGAAAATGTCAGTCCTTACACTTGTTTCAGAAATTCAAGGAAAGAAAGAGTTATGAGATGAATGTACATAAAGTAAAATGAGTACTTTGTAAGAGAAGATCTATTTTCTTATTTTATTTATTTTTTATTGGGGAATGCTGGGGAACAGTGTGCTTCTCCAGGGCCCATCAGCTCCAAGTCGTTGTCCTTCAATCTAGTTGTGAAGGGTGCAGCTCAGCTCCAAGTCCAATTGCTGTTTGCAATCTTTAGTTGCAGGGGGCACAGCCCACCATCCCATGTGGGAATTGAACTGGCAACCTTGTTGTTAAGAGCTCGCGGTCTAACCAACTGAGCCATTGGACTGCCCCACCAGCAGCAGCTCAGCCGCAGCTCGTTGTCTTCAATCTAGTTGTGGAGGGTGCAGCTCACTGGCCCATGTGGGAATCGAACCAGCAACCCTGTTGTTAAGAGCTTGAGCTCTAACCAACTGAGCCATCGGGTCTCCCTAAAAATTTATTTTTTAATAAACAAGAAGATTCTATTATATTACTAATAGACACTGCTACCACAGTGGTGTTGGACTCCTCATTAAAACAAAACAAAACTAACTTAGCTATTTCTTTTCCTTATTTTACATTTTAAAAATAAAGATTTACATATACATAGTTTAAAAAATCAAATAGCCTATAAGGTTTATTATAAAACATATCCTCTACGCTGCATTTTCTCCCCTCCCCGGAGGCTACCATTACTACCTGTGTTAGTGGATTGTTTTAGGATTTATCTCAGCTCTAATTATCATGTTTTTAATGCTACTTGTTGATTTTTCAGTTTGAGGCTTTCTCTAACAATCTACTACCACGCAACACAAGTATTTAGCTCTCCCCTCTCCACATACACATGTACCCCCCATTTAGACTGTACTGTAACTTTGGTTGAATCAATATTCAATGTTTCCATTATGATTATGTAAACATTATTCACAACTAATATATGGAGCACTTTCCTTTCCTGCACAATTTTTTTTTCCTTCTAGAGTTAAAAATAGTCTTGGGCCGGCCGGGTGGCTCAGGCAGTTAGAGCTCCATGCTCCTAACTCCGAAGGCTGCCGGTTCGATTCCCACATGGGCCAGTGGGCTCTCAACCACAAGGTTGCCGGTTCAACTCCTCAAGTCCCGCAAGGGATGGTGGGCAGCGCCCCCTGCAACTAAGATTGAACACGGCACCTTGAGCTGAGCTGACTCCCGGATGGCTCAGTTGGTTGGAGCGCGGGCTCTCAACCACAAGGTTGCCAGTTCGATTCCTCGACTCCCGCAAGGGATGGTGGGCTGCTCCCCCTGCAACTAGCAACGGCAACTGGACCTGGAGCTGAGCTGTGCCCTCCACAACTAAGACTGAAAGGACAACAACTTGAAGCTGAACGGCACCCTCCACAACTAAGATCGAAAGGGCAACAACTTGACTTGGGGGGGGAGGAAGTCCTGGAAGTACACACTGTTCCCCAATAAAGTCCTGATCCCCTTCCCCAATAAAAAATCTTAAAAAAAAAAAAAAAAAAAAAAAGTCTTGATTTTTTGTTTTGCTTAGTTTTGTATACACTTAGCACAAATTCACCTCCTCTCTCCCAACTCTCCCTTAGTTGAACTAAAGCTCCTCTCAAAAGATTCTGACATATCAGGTATTTCTAGAAGTTTCTTGAAAAAGACTTTTGGCTGGTTTCAATCCAGTCTGGCTGTCCTCTAAATCTTATGCAAGCTGTCATCCTGGGATCTATCTTTACCATTATTCTAGGGATTCCTTTCATCTCTCTCCCCGCTGATAAACTGTCCCTATCCTGTATCTCATGTTGTCTTCTTTCTTGGTCTACTCTCTCATTTTGCTGGAAAGCATCTCCCAATAGCTTTTCCCAATGGTATCTGGAAGGTAAAAATTTTAAGGCTTTGCATGTCTTAACATATCTTTAGTCTACTTTCATATTTGATTGGTAGTTTAGCTGAGTATAGAATTTTAAGTTGTAAGTCATTATTCTTCAGAACTTTGAGGGTCTTATTCTACAGCCTGTAAAGCTTCTAGTTTTGCTGCTGAGTAGTCATTACGATACCCGATTTCTCTTCTCCCTCCTCCTCCTCCTTCTTCTCCCCCTCCTTCTCCTCCTTCTCCTTTTTAAAAAAACATGTCCTACTCTGGAAGCATGTAGATTTTCTCAACATCCCTAGTATTCTGAAGTTTCAAGATAATGTACCTTGGTGTGGGTCTATTTTCTCCCACTGGGTTGGGCACTCAGAAAGCCCCTGCAATCTCGAAACCCATGTACGTCAGTTTTGGTAAATTTTCTGAATTACTGTTATGGACTTTGTCCCCTGGAATTTGTCTAATTTCTCTTTATGAAACTCTTAGATGGATTGAACCTTCTTATCTTCATTTGCATTTTTATACTTTCTCTATTTGCCATTTTTGTCATTTTGTTCTACTTTCTGGGAAAGTTCCTCAACTTTATCATCTGAGTTTTTCATTTCTGCTTTAATATTTTAAATCTTCAACTGTACTCCTTATTCTCCAAATGTTCCTTTTTTATGGCATCTTCTTCTTGGTCTAAGATTGCCATATTTAATCTTTCTGAAGGTAGCAATTATTATTTTTTTAGTTTTCATCTCCCTATATAATTTATTTTTTTTCCTGTTTGTTTATATTAGTTTCTTCAGATGTCTGGTTGTCAAGAAGGTTTCCAGGAAGGAACCTAGACATATAATAGGAAATTCTGAAAATATAGTTACCAAAATGGGTCAGGAAAACTTCACTTTCAGATTTTTTAGCTCTTCCCTCTTGGGCTGGTCAGATTGCCTAGGAAGATGTTTCTAATCCTCTGCATGGAAGTTATGGGCCTGACTACTAGAGTTCTAGAAGTTAAGTGGTGAAACAGAGCATGGATATTTGTCTCTGTGTGTGGGGAAGATGGTTGGGGGGCAAGGTGTTACTGAAAGTTGGGGTCTCACCATTTAATCTTCCTATAGCACAACTTTTATCAACTGTGCATGGTGTCTTTCCTAGTTTAGAGCCCCTCTTTTTACTTTTATCAAAGAATAAATTTCCAGTGTCAAAGACAAATATTTTATTACCTCACTTATATGTGGAATCTATAAAAGCATAACTCATTAGAAACACATAAGAAAGGTGGTTGCCTGGAGCTAGGGGCTGGGAGAAATGGGGAGATGTTGGTTAACAAGTACAAACTTTTGAAGACAGGGAAGGAAGTTATAAGTTGAATAAGTTCTGGGGATCTCATGTGGAACATGGTAACTTTAGTTAACAAAGCTGTGTTACACACTTGAAAGTTGCTAAGAAAGTAGATCTTAATTGTTCTTACCACACACACACACAAAGGTACTTTGTAAGGTGATGGAGGTGCTAACTAACCCTGTTGTGGTAATCACTTCACGATATATAAGTGGATCATATCATGTTACACATCATCATGTTAAACTTACACAATGTTATATGTCAATAAATTTGGGGGAGGAATAAATTTCCAGTTTTCCATTGGACTGGCACAGAAGCAGTCCAAGTACTGTGATGTGGGGGAGAGAATCTGGAGCTCTCACTGTTCCATAAACACATAGTTAACCAATCTTCCTCACTTTAGTCTTTTGCTACCACTTCATGCACCGCAGCTTCAAAGGTGCCTGGTGCCTCCAAATCCTAAGCCTTTGAGGATTCGGTGGCTTAGGATTCAGATTAATTGAGACTGTTAGATCACTTACCACTTGTTTATCTGTTTTACAGCTTCCTCTTCCATGTTTTTTTCTTTAACCTTATCTCCCCATTTTCTTTATCCTTGTAGGTTAATCCTAAAACAAATCCCTTTACTGTCATTTTAGTGGGGTTTTGTTCTGAAGGGCGCGAGAATCACGTGTTCATTCTGCCATCATTACCTGAAAGCTTAACTATTTTTCACAAGAGTATTCCACCCCTGCGGTTATTCCTACAAGGATAAAGGCTCAATCAAGCATCTTTTCTGGACTTACTGAGTCTGAGACCGTGGGTCTTGCAAATTGCTACGGTCACAAGGGCACAACCTCTAAAATTGTACTTAGGACAATAATACAGGAGCTAAGAACCATTCCCCCTCATTTCCTTCCCTGCCTTCCGCCTGAGGACTACACGTTTTTATTCCCTCTTGCCTTGAAATAACATTTTCGCCTCATTGCTGCTCTTCCATCCTCCTCCTTGTCCCATCCTTCTATCAGGTCTTCAAATGGTTGTTTCAGATTATTTAGCTATTTCATCTTCTGAACTAGTTTTTTCACTAATTAAATGTCCAAACAGGGTGTGTACAGACAATTCCAAAAATTATCACCATTCTACAGAAAGATTCAAATCATTGAGTGATTTGTTAGCCAGTCTCCCTCTCTCTAAAAGAAAGGGATGCGTGTGTGTGTGTGTTAGTTCCCACTGAGTAAAAATAAAGTAATTCAGCTCACCCTCACATTGAAACAGCTGCACAGACAGCACTGGCTACTGTTTACCTTGACAACTGTGGAAAACCACCGTCGCCTCCCTTTCCCACCCTCTCCAGAACAATCACCATGCCGCACATGCAGATGGGTGATCTAGACTCTGGAGCAGACACGGGCTGTCTGGTGTGCTTCCTGCCATTTGCAGGGCTCCTTCCTGTGCTGCTGTCGGGGCGACCCAGGGCGTTCAGATAACAGCTGTTGCAGGGGACCTGACAGATTCAGCTGTGGGGCGTCTGGAGGCTTCCTAATGCCCCGCTCCACCAGCTGCATCTCAGCAGAGCCCTGGGAAGCAAGGGCCAGAGTTGGAGAAAGTACATACTACACATCCTCTTTGGAGTTACTGCAGCAGCAGTGAAGGGAGAGGGGGAGGAAGAACAAAGAGATAACCTCCTAGGCACGGGGAGCAGGGCGCCCAGGGTTCTAAATCAGACACGTGGAAGGCGAGGTGCAGGTGGAGTAGGAAGAAAGCTTTCAACAAGGATCCATTCAATTTTACTGCTTATTCCAGGGAGTCCAAGGAAATTCTCATGTGTCTTTGTTTTTACTCAGTGAGCCAGACAGAATTTATAGACAATAGGAAATGACTTCCACCTGATTGTGAACTTTTTGGTAAGCTAAGGAAAGGTAAGAATACGGGATGAGCAACCACCCAGGATTGCCTGGGAATGTGCTGGTTTTAGTAATGAAAATCTCAAGGCCTAAGAAACTGCTCAGACTCAGGCAAACCCGGATAAATGGTCACCCTATGCCACCAACAGTTATCTCCCCTTCTGGGCCTTAAGCGAAGCGGGGCTGCATTCATATTCCGCTCAGCACTGTCCTTATCTTCCAGGGCTGATCCTGCCACACAAATGCTCTTCAGCCTCTATCAGGCACAGTCTAACAGACAGGGGCATGAAAAGGCCATTCTGGGCCTGCCTCTCGGTGGGATAGGGAACTGTGTCATTCTTTCCGCTTCCTGTCTGGAGCCCGTCAGAAGCACAAGCCGTCTGGCCCACACAGCTGAATCAAAGTGATCATGGCAGAAACGGAAAACACGCTCGCCTCGGTGCCTGGAGAAACAGTGCGTCCCTCAGTAACTTGAAAATGCTGAACTCTGAGAAGAGAGCCAAAGAAAACTAACTTACGCAGAGGCTGCTAACCGAGTGTGTGGGTTGCTCGGGCTGCCTTCTCTGCTCTCCCTTCCTCCTGGCCCTAGTCATTATTAGCCATTATTTTGCTACTTATTAGCAGGGAGGAGGAAGAGGAAGGAAAGAACAGGGGCAGTCCAAGTAGCCGATTGTTCTGTTCATGAGCAGGTTTCCTGCTCAAGCTATTGGCTCAAGAGGTTCTTCCGCGGGGAGAAAAGCCTGGGAATTGATGGTTGTAGGACTATCTGTTGATTTTAATCATTTGGTTTCTCTTAATCCCAAAATAAAATGAACTGCTGGTCCTCTATTTTTACTGAAGGGCTAGCAAAAGTATAAATATTTTAACAAAAAGAAATTACTAGTTAAACCACACAAGATCCCATCTTTTGAAAAAAGACCTTGGACAAACACCACAGACAACTGACAATGCTGCCAATTGGTAAAATAAATGTAACTGGAAGATAGTATGCTATGCTTAGAAAGTTTACAGCTAAATGACAGAAGTCCCTCCAGGTCAAATTAAGTGTGACATACACTTAATCTCTTAAGCGATTTGAGAAAGATACCAGAAAAAGTAAATTCAGTTTTGCTGTTCACTTAACTTCTCACAGCCTCAAGTTTCCTCATCTGTAAAGGGGAAAGTAACAGTACCCAACTTTGAGAAGCTATGTGAGACATGTGGTTAGGCAGTCAGGACTTAACCAGGCACATACTAAGCGCTCAGTAATTGGTAGCTAACATATTGTAAGCACTCAAAAATGTTAAATCAATGAGTTTCATTCACATCATTAACTTCACAATTTTTTTAAATTAATTTTTTAATTTATTGGGGTGACAATTGTTAGTAAAATTACATAGATTTCAGGTGTACAATTCTGTATCACATCATCTATAAATTACATTGTGTGTTCACCACCCAGAGTCAGTTCTCCTTCCATCACCATATATTTGATCCCCCTTACCCTCATCTCCCACCCCCCACCCCCCTTACCCTCTGGTAACCACTAAATTACGTTCCCCAGATTAATTTTCAAAACCCCAAGCAATTTTTTATCAAGGAATTACTATATATCGAGTACTGTTAGGTACTATATATGGAAACAAATATGAAGAAGTGAATTCCTAAAAGGCGCATTGTTTTAATGCGGACAGGTAATTACAATATGTATTAATAAATGTTATACAAATTCTACCCGAAAATAGCACGGTAGCACAAAGGAATGGCATCTAATCCAGACTGGGAAGATCAGAGGGGGCTTCCCGCATGTGATCTCTGGGTACTGAACGATGATGGGGTGATGCCAGGAGAACATGTGTGTGGAGGGAAAGCCCCGGGAGAAGAACCAGCACGTGCAGAGTGTAGGAACGCTGGGAAGGCCGGGCGGTGCCGTGGGGCGGCCGGCTGGGCGGTGCCGTGGGGCGGCCGGGCTGGGCGGTGCCGTGGGGCGGCCGGGCTGGGCGGTGCCGTGGGGCGGCCGGGCTGGGCGGTGCCGTGGGGCGGCCGGGCTGGGCGGTGCCGTGGGGCGGCCGGGCTGGGCGGTGCCGTGGGGCGGCCGGGCTGGGCGGTGCCGTGGGGCGGCCGGGCTGGGCGGTGCCGTGGGGCTGGGCTGGGCCGGGCGGTGCCGTGGGGCGGTCGGCTGGGCGGTGCCGTGGGGCGGCCGGGCAGTGCCGTGGGGCTGGGCCGGGCCGGGCGGTGCCGTGGGGCAGGGCCTGGCCGGGCGGTGCCGTGGGGCCGGGCCGGGCGGTGCCGTGGGGCAGGGCCTGGCCGGGCGGTGCCGTGGGGCCGGGCCGGGCGGTGCCGTGGGGCAGGGCCTGGCCGGGCGGTGCCGTGGGGCCGGGCCGGGCGGTGCCGTGGGGCGGTCGGCTGGGCGGTGCCGTGGGGAGGCCGGGCAGTGCCGTGGGGCTGGGCTGGGCCGGGTGGTGCCGTGGGGCCGGGCCCGGCCTGGCCGGGCCGGGCCAGAGCGGGAGTAAGAGCAGACGCACAGGGCGTGGCTAGGAAAAGAACCACCGATGATGGCCAGCCCGCGACTGCAGTCAAGACAGGGATTTGTTTATCCATTAGCAAGTGGAAGTGACGTGAGCACGTGTCAGTGTTGCAGGGGAGCGAGCTGTGGGTAGGGGCAGGGGTTGCTGCTTCTGACCAGTCTAAGGGTGGAGTGGATTTTGACTTAAAGGTACCCCTTTTCAGTTTCAATGAGTCGCATATCCTTGGGTGCCTCCCCTAACCTGTTCAAGTGTTGAGGGAGGTTGGGGTCAGTAGTTCTCAACCCTCGCTGCTCTTGACCATCACCTGGGGAGCTTAAAAAAATATGGACCCCATCCTTAGAGATTCTAATTTAACTGGAATGAGGCAGAGATTCTAACGCACAGCTATGGGAGGGAACCATTAGTCTAACTCATAACAAACACCTATAGTCATACAGCAATGAAAACACACATTTCAGAAGCGAAGATTAATTACTTTGGGGACGATGCCCCTCTGGATGAGTGGACTGCTGCTTCGCGTTTGCAGCACACCTCCACGTATCTTCCTGGCTCCAGTACCAGCTACTTGTAATCCTGTGCCCTATGTTTGAATCACGGATCACTCCGCGGTGTACTTCAGGGGGCTATGCGTTCGTCACGCGTTTCTGCTCCGGGCACACCTTTCTCTCCTTCCTCGCTCAGTGAGCCCTTACCCCTCCTGTAAAGCCCAGCTCCAATGACACACACTTTATGTAGCCTCCCCTGAGTACTGAGTTACCACCAGAAGCATTCGTTTCTCCTTCATCACTTCTAGTCTACGGTCTCTTACACTGTACGATAGGTAAGTGTGCACTTTTGGGCTTCCCCTCCTGAACTCTGATCTTTTGAAAACAGATTTGTCCTTGTTCATTTCCCTTTTCAAAGCACCCAGTACAGCACCACGTAGGTGCCCTGAATATCCTCAGATGTTTGCTAAATGAAGGAATCAAAGTGGATAAATAAAAGGTAACCATAAAAACTGCATTTAAGAAAATGGAATTTTTAAAGATTGTTAAAATTCATCAAAGCAAATCGTACTTACATGAAATTACTTCTTAGAGGAGTATAAATTACTCCCAAAGAGCAAAGGACAAAGAATTCCAGTGGTGTCCATATACAGTATGAAATGGGATGCTTATGTCTCAGTGTATACATACGTCTCAATTAGACAGTATTTCATTTTTCAAAACTTCTTTCTATCAGGTAGCCATATACTGGTGAGACAAGGGACAGCTGCAGGAATGAGGTGGCTGGATTTGATGGCGTAGCAGAAGAAAGGAAAAACACCAGTAAGGTTTCTAAGTGACACCCGTCAGCAGGTTGGAGAATTGCTTACGAATACAATAGCATTAAATAACCATGGTATGATGGCAAGTTGCTCAAATATCATCACAGAGGAGAGATAAAAATTCCTCTCTAGAAAGATGATGATATTGAAATCTGTCTTTCACTCATGGGAGTGTCAGTAATAGCAGAGAGTGGCCTGGAAATGACAAAACTGAATGATTTAAGAGAAGAAGATGAAGGTAAAATTAAAAAAAAAAATCACAACTATCCTGATTATTGCTATGAGAAGGTACATATTGCTACTTCTCTGGGATTCATCAATATCTACTTTACTTGAACAAGTTACTCTAACTCTGAAAGCTCTACATGTAATGCACTCTAATTCTATTTGCAGGATTATACTTATTACAAATACTCTGGGCAAATATAACTGGGAAAAACGGAAAAGGAGGAGACAAAGTTATTTATGTAATCAGGAAGCACAAAGAGAAGAATATAAAATGGCTTGAGGGGTATATTACTACAAGCAATGGGAAGAAATTAAGAAAATGGTGACGTTAGGTTGCATATCAGAGATTCTCTCAGCAGGATTTTTGCTGTAGTGTGAAAGCATCTTCTGAACTAAAATGCTAATTTTAAATGCCCTCTTAATAAAATGCTCAGGTTGCTATAGCCTATTAGGCAGTAATTAAAACCTTGTGAGCTCAGCCACTCCTTTCTCTGGTCTGCCGCAGTGTGGCGGCGACAGGAAATGAGGCCCTGTGAATCCTGGCACTCTGGGGTGATGCTGGCCAGGTAAAAGATGGAGGGTCCATCACTCAAATCATTTAAAACTGGACACAACATTAGAGAAAATGCAATGGAGCTTAGAAGGATGAACTAGAGAACCTAATGTAGCATTAAAAAAAAAGTCACATTCATTGGTGCCAAGGGACACTTGGAGGACACTGTGTTTAAATTTTGGACTCATTTTGCAGGAATGAGTGTTAACTGTCCTTGATCTTTCAGCTGACTCTACATACGGGAACTCCCTCTTAAAAATACTAAGCGCTGAAGATCTGACAGGGAACAGTTTAAATCCCTGGCTCACAAAATCTTCAGCTCACAAAATGATTTCCTTTTCTTCCTTCTTTGGTTCAGTGATGATGATGTCATCATGCATCTGTGGTTTATTATTTTTATACGGACACCAAAGCAGACAGAAAATACATTAAAGTGATGTGTAATTTTCCATGCACATGATTTCAGACTAACAAGAGTTGTGCTTTATGATTTAGTGGCAATTGGTTATTTGCTTTAAATATTTATGATGAAATGTTTAGAACTAACATTTAAACAATTTGATCCATGAGATAAAACCTTTGCAATATTCCTTGGCTGACCTTGGCAGCTAATATGGCACATATGTTATCTTTGCAGTGGAAGGCCTTTGTGTTATAAACCATATCCACAAATAGCAGTCAAAGTGGTTTTGTGTCTGGTTCTGCTACCAAACTCAGGTAACTCAGAGTAAATCTTTTATCCTTACTCTTTCGTTAGCTCTTCTAACAGGATAAAATGAAACTATTGGCATATCATAGGCTGGAGAAGAACTAAGCCAACTAGGTTGATGAATAAGGCAAGGTCCCGTAGCTCGTGAGAGGTGATGGATTCTCTCTGCTCTAAGACTTCTCTCAGAGATCCCTCAAAATCATGCAGTAAGGTACCAGTTTTGTGTAAACTGAATCCTGTGACAACAGAAATGCCGAAGTATTTGAGGGAACTGAGAATCCAGCCTCCAAATGTGTTTTCAGGACTGTGCTGAACTGTAACACTTAGCACATCCAGGCTAATGTCTAGTGGCTTATAATGCTAACATTATAATTATGGCAAGAAAAAAAGCAGTTAACATTTATTGAGCACTGAGTCTACACCAGGCACTAAACTAAGCACTTTCCCCATTTTATCTCACCAACTCCCCATAACTTATGAGGTAGACACCCTCACTATCCCCCTTTTAGAGATGAGTAAACGGAGGCACAATTGTAGTGTTTAACTAGCTTGCTCAGAAACTGAGAAGAGCTATGCTTTGAATCAGGCTAAACATCAAGGCTTTGTTTCAGTACCTTGCATTATGTTCTGTGCTTTGCTAGCACAGAGTGGCAACAGCTGTTGAATTGTAGTTTCCTGTTGTCCTTTTTATTTTTTTTTAACTTAAATTTGCATTTGTCCATAAGACCCTGGCCATAGACCTGGGGCCTAATCTGCGTAGCTATGAGACATGAACTAAAACAGGAAGTAAAAAATCTGACACCCTTATAATCATGCTATAAAAACCTGACACACTGTAACCATACCAGCAAGAGTAGCAGGCTTCCACAACTGATAATACAATCCCTCAAGGACAAGTCAATCTATGAGTACCATTTTTGTGTGCTCCTTAATGAATAATTTATAGATACATTATTAAAAAATAATTTCTGCTTTTAACAACTGGAAGGAAAGACTGCTCACAAATTAGACAACTGCTGGTTTCCTGAAACAAGGTCAGAAGAAACAACAGAAAACAGAGATTTTGTTGTTTCTGTTTTGACTGGATACCTCTCACTCAAAAGGAAGAGATTACATTGAATTTTGGCTCTCATCTGGTTCTTTGGTGGTTAAGAGTGAGAAAATGCCAGCTTTACTTCTTCAGAATGAAAAGGAGAATACGACATGCTTTATAAGTGAATAGGCTTGCTTTATCAAAATGTAAAGGATTTACAAGTTACATATTTTCTTAAAAAACCCACCGAATCTGATTTTCACTTGTCAAGAAAAGAGGCTCACAATTTTGATTTGCAAAATAAGTGTCCCCCTTCCTTGCCTCCATCATGGTAGGAAGTGCATCCTTAGAATGAAGTGCAAGCAGTGTTCGGCAGTTTCCTCGAGCTTCTTTTCAAGGAAAATCTTTTACCGTCTACAGATGAATTCTGACAGCTATCTGGAGTCACCGAGGAACCACTCCATCCCCCAGCACTGCGCGTGCCAGTCAGCTGACATGAAAAGCAGAGTCTGAAAAGGAAAGCTGTCTCCAAAGCACGTCATCCAAAGCACGTCTATGCTGTACACTTCATTACAGGGCAGAACCACGGAGCACATATAAAACAGGCCTGGCTTTCCCTTCACAAACAGGACTGTTGGTTTATGAATTAAAACCAAAGACGTGTTTAAAATCAAATATTTTGGAAGTTGCTAAACACTGAAATGCTCCTAAATAGTTTCAAGCACAGAATTATGATTGATCCCATGAAAGAAAGTGGAAAACAATGATAAATGTAATGGTGATCTACCTTCCAGTTTCTTTTTGGAAGAATGAAAAAAACAAAACAAAAAACCTTTCAGCTTTATGAGCATTCACTAGGAAAAGAAAGAAGAATGATCTTTCCTTCTAATGACGTATGCTCAGGTTCTTCCCGTGCCCCCGTACTGCTACTACTGCGGCGCTGCTGCATTTGGTCCTGCTGAGGTAAGGTAAGGACACACAGAGCATGCTCAGAGTCCTGACTGTGGAGCCTGATGATACCTCCACGGTCAGTAATAAGGCTTCACGATGAATTACAGGTTCAAAGGGCCAGGCTGTTTTTCTTGAAGTGCACAAAGCAGACACTTACCCTATGAAAACCCATACCCACATATGTTTAAAAACGTGAACACTTTAGAACAAGAGTTAATGCACATAAACTATTCCTGACTTAATGAACCACAGTGCCAGAAACCTGCTGATCTTGCTTTCCCCTTCCAAAACTTGCTGCTCTCAGCGCTGGCCCAAGGGTGGCCAATAATTTACATTAAAATAAAAGAATGGAAAGATTTGTGAAATTTGGTTAATTTGACCATCTTTTTTCATAAGCAACTTATAAAAGAATTAAGATTAGACATATACATAATACATTACACAGTGAAGTGACAGCCTCTTGATATTTATGGTGCCTTAGGTTTTCTTGAGAACAAGGGACTCGGAGCATGATTGCTGACAACTATACTGCAGCAAGGACTTGCCTCTGAAATAAACTGCTGCTTTTACTTTTGGGGGAGAAGAGAAGCTCCTCAAAGAGAGTACTAGGTCCTCCGTGAATTCTGTAAAGCTACTCAATTTTTAAATCTGGTGTCATGTACTCAGGAGGGCTCGATAGATATTCAGCAGAGAAAATTAGTAGCCGGAAAGAGGAGAGAGAGAAAAGGCTCAGGGAGTACAATTCTTAGAAGCTTCCAGCAACCCCAGACCACAAATGGTGCTTTCTTTCTCAGTCAGCAGATAGGGTAAGGAGACGTATCAATTAATGTGGAAGACTGGTTTTTAAATGTGCTTCTAACTAGATATTCTCAACAGTTACTATGTGTATCATCTTGAAAGTGTTACACTAGACATTGGCAAAAAGACCCCCTCCTGAAAAATGCAATGATTTTCCTTTATTCCCTGTACCCTCAGTAAACTTACCCCACTGTAGGATAGCTTTTCAGAAAGAATATAGTGGATACGTGTGGTGGTGATGGTGGTGGTGATGCGATAATACGAAGGAGGAAAAGCCGTGGCCAGCAACATTGCTGCCGGTAATAAAAACTATCGATTCTTTTGTCCTCAGCTTTTAGATACTGAGAGCAAAACAGACGAGAAGCCACTGCTCCTTTTACTCCACACCAATGTTTTGCACTCTTTCCCTACATCACTTCCCTAAGGAGCCTTTTAAGACATTTTCTTTCTAACTGCCCCCATGAAACTTAACACCATGGACATATTGTATAGCTGTTTTATGTATGTATATCTATACTTTATACATAAGAGAAATGAGATTTTTTTTGCCTCCTAAGAACCAATTTTTGCCCCATTGGGGGGAAGGCATTGCCCCCTTTCAGAATACATGTTCTACGCCAAAGCTCCTTAGCCAGTTTTTGATTTGGAGATCCCTTAGAGAATCTGATGAAAACTAAGTGTCCTCTCCTCACGCCCTCCCCCACAGTACATACGTACAACACTGTACACAATCGGGCACTCAGAGCCCCTGGAGCCCCGCCACGGACCTTGGCTGAGCTTCCCTACGCTGTACACTATCCCAGGGTGATCGCATATATTCTCATCCCTCTAGCTACCACCTGAGTAGTCTTGAGTTGCAATCCATACCTTGAGCACTGATCTCCAAGTTTCAAACTCAGAGGCTTAGAATTCTAGAAATATCTATTTAGATGTCCCACAGACATCTGAAGCTCAATTGTCCAATTTTGAACTCATCGTCGTCTACTCAAATCTGCTTCTGGATTCCAACTCAGGTCACGCACCCTATCTTCCCCCGTTTCCCAAGCAGACGTTTGTATTGCCTTTGATCTTCTCTCCTCACTGCACAGCTATTCGACCAACAAGTCTTGCCCACTGTTCCTCCTTCATATTTCTCAACTGTGTCCCTCCCTTTCACCTCCTGGCCCCAGTGCAGGCCCTAATCTCCCACCGACACTTGCACTCAAATGATGACTCTGCCTCTTACTCTGGCCCTTCTCCATCCAATCCAATTCTTCAAAATCCCACCCAAGTAAGCTCATGAGAACGCAACATCTGGCAGTGTCAGTTTTTGCCTAAAATCCGACAATGACCAGCTCCATGGGGGGAGGAGGAGCAGACAAACAGATACACACATGACCTTCAGGGAAGCCACACATTCCCAACAGCGGCTCCAGATCCCTCGCCCCCCTCCGGTCTGCACGCCCTGCCCACTCCCCCTGGGTGCCCAGCGCACTGCGCGGCTTCACGCTCCTGCCGCTTCCTCTGCCTGAAACATCTTCAGTGTCTTTCTTCCCTCTGCACCTTGGGAAGGAACTGTTCTCTCAACGTCTGTAACACTGGAATACTCACAGGGGACGAGTGATCGGTAAGGGAGGAATGACAAGAAACACCGCCGGCAAAACTGGAGCTTGGCCCTGGCGCCCTTGGTGCCGGCTCTTGGCCACAGCTCTTGGGCTACCTGAGCACGTGGGGCCCATCCATCGGATGCTATTTCCAGGAATTTGGAATTAGGAGCCGGGGTACTAGCTAACTGGTTAGTATTCCCCCCCACCCCCACCCCAGGCAGCTCCCTGGCCCGTGTTGGTATAATGAGCATTGTACTCCAACGGGCTAAGGCCACGGGCTGCCGACAGCAATTCGCGTGGACAAGCCGTTGTTCACAACCTTAGCTGTAGAGGGCGCAGCTCGCTGGCCCATGTGGGAATCGAACAGGCAATGGGAGCACAGCGCTCCTACCACCTGACCCACCCGGCCACCCCAATTTTTTGAATTGGGAAGTCATATACATCTGAAATGAGGGCAACCATGGTTGGCCACATACTCCTCAATGAAGAAGAGCATGTCTGTCTGTCTGCAGGCAGAAGCGGCGGTGAGACAGGAGCCGTCTGGGAGCACGACAGAAATACTACAGCTCGCGACCACTTGCTATTTTCTCTATGCTGATCTGTATTGAGGCCTGGCCACATCTTCCTTGGACCCATCAGCCTCCCTGGACCCTGACTGTAATTTCCCTGTTTGCTTCAGCCCGTCTGAGTAGATTTCTATTCCATGAAAATGTAAGGGACTTGATTATGGCAGCGTCAGGAGAGAACCGACCTCCGCTATGGAATCCAGGCCGCCTCCTGATGTTTCATAGCCAGTGCCATGCTCTCATCCTGCCTCTTTGAATATAATATATCACTTTCTGTGTAAATGGGAGGGCAATCATATTAAAAGTCATAAACGCACCTCATTTAAATAAACTAGCCAGGCTTCAATGCTCCAAAAAACATAAAACAGAATTGAAAACAAATGAATCTTTGCTTTGGGCTTTAAGGCTTATGAATTAAATCAGCTATTAATCAGACTTGGAAAAACACTGGCTTCTTTCCCATAGTCGTTACTATAGAATTATTTTAAACAATCAATAGAACTCACTAACCTGCATGACTTTCTGGTACTTTTCACTCTCTAGTTTACTCCAGAACTTACTGCTAATTACTGTAGGTTTAAAAGAACGCACATTCAAGTGACAAAAGGCACAAATTATTTACAGGGCTATTTATCTGCAATGGACATCCCATCAGATTCAACCTTGTAAGTGTCATAGGACCGGTTGGTTATTTTTAAATCAGATTGTATTTTATAGGAAATAATAAAGATGCTATAGCAGCACGATAAATTCACACTAACAGCAGATCTGCATTTCATTGTAACAAATGTCTCTACTCCATTAAGCAAGGCCTGAAATCTGCCCTTAATGTGCCATAGAGTCAAGGGTTTCCCTCAACATGTTTTGCAGACTTGCAGGTGTCTAAGGCTAAGAGCCTAGCGTGGGACATTTTTAAAACATCACTCCACCCCCCTCCACAGTTTCCATATGGGAAATGAGACTCTCTTGGATCTGAAAGCACTTGATCTAATCTAAGAGGACCTTGCTCCTGGCATTTATTTTTCTCATCTGAAACATTTCTTCTTCTCTGCTGTGATCCACTGTGTCTCTGCAACAGAACCACGTTTATCATCCAGGACTTATCGCATTGCTATTGCTGACTGACTGAGTGGTCAGCAAAAACACAAGTTGATGAGTCTCGGATGTGAGCACTTGGCAGCCCCCCACTGCTTTAATGGATCTCAGCAGTATTAGTTTCCTGAAAGGCGATCCAGTCCGCCTGGGACAATTTACCATTCCATGGATTGTGCACAGATGAGACCTTTTATTTTGTTAGAGTTTAACTTTGTTTTTTCTCCAACAGACAGAGAAATTTAAACTCTGAAAGTGTTCCAATAATCAGGCAGCAATGGATACAAGCAGCCCAGCGCGACTGTGATGGGTGCTAAACCCACTCAGGATTACCAGATGGCCACTGGCCAGGACCAGGGGAGACCGTAGGCCCTCCTTCCCAGGACCTCGTCCAGCGCATGACAGGCCCACTCTGCCCCGAGGTGTTTGTTAGACACAGACCTGTGCAAAAGCATACAGTGAATGAGATAGACGGCTTCTCAAGGTCACCGCCATCGCCATGATTCATTAATGTCAAACAGGCTGCTGCTCTGAGCTGTGTGTTTTCCTAAAGCAATAGACTGTACTGTCCACCTTCTGTAAATAATAAATCTCTCAGCTTCCCGATCTTTCTGTAATCTGCGCACCAGCACACTGAAAATAATGTAAGCAAGGTGAGCTTATGAAATAAAGCATGCACCCACAGCGAATCCAGTGAGTATGACGTGGTTACTGATCTTCTTTCACGTCTCTAAACTGTTATATAGTATCTAACCTGTGATTACAACTGGAAGAATACAATTTTTAAATTCGTGTACCTTTTATGACCTCAATGTCTATTTCTAATTTTTATAAAACCGAAGGGGAGATTTGTATGTTGTTTTGAACAACTTAAAACAAAAGAAGGCTATTTTATCCATAGACTAACAACAACAAATCACAACACCTCAGTGTAAAAGAAGTAGGTTCCATTAGATGTTGACCCCAGCCCACCCCCAAGAATCCCATGGGAAATGCAATGCACACATTTCACCATCTCCCGGGCCATCAGTCACCTGCATCAACAATGAGACAAGCGTCTCTGAGCCTGGAGTGACAGAATCTTAACCACACCTTTGGCTCACTCATAACCCCAAATCTAGAGTGATTACAACGTAAATATCTCTAAAATCCCAGGGAAATTATATCTTGGTAAAAACTGCCAGTTTATTCTCTTCCCATGTGGAGTCACACTCATTATTAAAAGACTCCAAGCCTAATCACAGTATGATGAGGTACACTAATTTGTCACTTCCTCAGGCTATTTTTGCAGTGGTGAGCTAGGGGTTTAGTGGGTTGGCGTGGAATGACATAACCCATTTTCTAAAAAATCAAACACAGTGCTACAGCAGCTAAAAGAAAATCCAACTCCATCAATCTACAGATCCTTCAAGAAAAACAAAAAGAAGAACACTTTAAAGTATGAAGCAGAACAGGATAAAACCACTTTCATTCATAATTTCAAGGAAAACAAATTTATCATTTTCGGTATTTTTCCTCTTTTGGGGATACCTTCTTGGCACTCTCAGCATTGAGACCATGGCCCACCCATCTGGTGCTAGAAAGTCCTAGAAGGGATGTTCAGACTCCCTGGCTTTTCTTTTTAAACTTATTTTTAAATTAGAGTTGACATACAATATTACATTAATTTCATGTGTACGACATAGTGCTTGGACATTTTATACCGTACGAAGTGATGCCCTGATAAGTCTAGTCAGACCCCCTGGCTTTTCCCTCTGTATCCTCCACTCAGACCACATGAGCCTCTTTCTAGTCTTCCTTCCAACAATTTCCCAAACCTGACATGATTTCTACCACTTTCTACCTGTCATACATCCAAATGACTTCCCCTCTAGCCAAAAGCATCTTACATTTGCCATAAAACAAGTATAGCAAAGGTCTGCCAGATTCTTTGAAAACTCTAAGCTGAGAGTTTTCTCCACCTGCGTCTTTCTCCATGTTTTTCTCCATCACCCCCTCTAGGTTTTTCTCCATGGGCCTCGCATGTGTATGTGCGTGCATTGCGTTATCTTTGGGGGAGGGGCAGAATTAGGTCCTTCTATTTGCTTTTCTGAAGCTGCAGGGCCACTGGCTATCTGTGGTGACCAGCATTTGACAAGGACCATGGTGTTGGTCCGTGCTGGCTGCTGTCCTAAGAAGGCTACACAGCCACAGAGATCAAGGGTAAAATGTGTCATTTTGCTGCTTCCAGACACCACTGAAAATAATCTAGAATTCAGAAAAGTTTCTGACTAAGCGGTGGACCTGTTTAATAGCTTTTAAGTTCACTGACTATAAGAATCATGATTAAGTCCCCTTCATACTTCCAACATTATGAGTACATTACTAAAACACCCAATTTGTGTTGAAGGAAACATTGTGATAGTTTCAGTTTTAATGAGACCATAAAATATGCACTTTAGGAAAGCATTCTGCTATATTTAGTGTTGGGAGGTACACACAAACTTGTTAATATTGGTTTAACATTCAGGTTTAAAAGTTAATGTTAAAAATCAAAACTGGAATAGGAATATATAGATAGATAGCAAGGTAAGTCACGCTTAACTCTGCTTCGATGCCTACCATCTTCTGAAAAACAGGCTTTTAAAATATTAATACCCAAAACTACATAAGGGTCAGAGGAGACAGCACAGAAAAAGTATATTCTGTAAATTTCAGACTTAGATTGGTGATATTTAGAAATGTCTAGATTATTCTAAAATATCATTATTTGAAAATCTAATAAATTATTTTAACTTACTGCATCCTAATAAAAGAACTATCTCCCTGAGACTTCTCATTTTTAGCATAATCATCAGAATGAACAAACTAACTAATGAAATGTTTTAAAACAAATAATTTGAAAAAAAAGAGTTACGGATACATGCAGATACCACCCCCTAACACACACACACACACACGCACACGCACGTGTACTCGCTAGAGACCCACACAGAGACCGAACCCTGCATTGGAATCAATACCTTTTATGTGGCTTTGGAAGCCCTGACAGACGTATGGATACACCTACCATGTCTTAGAAAAGTGTCATTGGCTTTTTTTGCCTGACATAGTGACAAGGAAAGGGATTCAGAGTTAGCAGAGGCATTTTCGTGATCTTTGGAACACAATGTCCAAAAAACACAAGGCGGTCTCTAGGAGCAGAAGAGATGTGCTAGCCGTCACTCTACAGATTTGAGGGGGGAAAGAGGCTTACATTTGTCTTTCATATGTTGTCGTCTTTCAGGAAGGACTAAGGACCAAATCACGTCTCAATATTCCTTCCATCCATGGAATTCTAAGTCCCTTGATAAAAACCAGCACCAAAGGAGCAGCCAGGAGGTGAGATGTGTCGGGACCAGGTAAGTACCAGGAAAGTTACTGGAAGAAATCCTGTTGAGTTGTCCACATGAGCTCTTTCTCAGAATGCAAAGCGCAGACAATCAATATAATAATGAAACATAAATTTGGTTAAAATCATGTTCAACAGGAACTGTGGAAAGGCTTATTTGGACAACTCAGTGGCCTGTATCCTGCTTTTTTAGCATCAAATATTTACTGGGCAATCATAAGATAACACTATTGTGCTAGGAGTTGGCTTTAAGAAGTCTTAGTGTAAGTTAGAAAGTCTGTGTCCTGAAAGTACTGACCATCTTCTATGCAAGCTCTATGCTAATCAGCGTACCCAGTAACTAGAGAGGATAGGGAGTTGGCCAGTCCCGAAAGTCAGAGAGCTGAGGCCTGGAACGACGGCCTTCAGATGGTTGTCTATCCCTGCTAACCACAGCGTGAAGGGTTACCAGATGTTTGAGCTCTGGCAACAATATCAGACCTTTGCTTGCTCCGAGGAATTTAACCATTTGAATTATTGAACAGACTTCTTCAAGAAGACAAGGTCTGTGGGAAAGGGCAAGTTGGAAAGTTCATCCCTTGCTTGTGTTGCGAGGGATGGACACACACACACACACACACTCACACACATACACACACACACACTCACTGTACACTGAGCAATTCTAATTCTTTTAAAACAGAAGAAGTATGTTTCGAACATAAGTTCATACTGAACTAAAAATGTAAATCTGGACTTAGCTAAAACTCCCCCGAAGCAATTAACCTTGAGCCAATCAGAAAAACCACATAGAGGTTAACTATGACAGGAAAATAAAGGAAAGTCTGCAATCTTATGTCTCGTTTAATATAACCAGAAATCATACCCAAGATTCCAGGGCAAAAAGCAAACTCCAAATTACCTCTTGCTGCTTAATGAGCATGGGAAGCCACAAAGGAAAGTTTCTTTAAAAAAAAAAAAAAAGTAAGATGTTATATAAAGTAAACAAACTTTAGAGAAAGCAATACATGAGAAGAAAAACTTGGAATAAATGATTCAAGCAGAAAGATTGCAGGAGTTATGTATATATAGTTTGGCTAAGAACTGGCTAAACAGGGACCTTTCTCTCTACAAATAATGTTGAAGGGTATTCCAAGGATAAAGAATTTTTTTGGTAATATTTGTTAGTGTGGTAGGAAACAGGGAATTGAGGAGAAATAGGAATGAAATTAAGGGAAGGAAAATTTATCCTCAGTGCTGGAACTTTCCCACAATCTATGCAATATAAATACCATGTATGGAGGGTACTACAGAAAATGCACACATCTTAAGGTATGTATGCAGATAGACATTTAAATTAAACAGAATGAAGGCTGTAACAGAATTATTCTGAATGCAGAAACAAGAGCTCTGTTAACTCTCTGATAAAAGGGAAATCATTATGTAAATCATTAACCACTAAGAAACCTCCTAACACCCTGCAATATACATCAAATTTTACTGCAGTTGTATACAAAGAAAATTGGAGACAAGCTGATATATTCTGATATCATTCATTTTACCTAGTCTATGCACTCTGGGTACTCAATAGCTTTGAATGCTTATTACCTTACAGTTGTCCTTCTTGGAGTGGTTATAATCATAAAAAGCTATCTAGCACCCTGAATGGACTGGATAATTAGAATTACAATGACTTCCATCTGAATATACTGTGCGTCATAATTTCTTCTAAGTGCATTATCCTGTTTTGCAATACCCACCCCTCCCATCCTGCCTTGTACTAAAGGCTGCTCTCCAAGGCAGAGATAAGTTTCTTGAGCAAAGTTGGGCTTATCTGAACCAATTTCTTGAGTTGATGGATGAGGTCTCTAATATTTCATCAGGTTCACTTACCTAAACCCACTATATTTCTTTTATAACCACCTTATTCTGTTCAGAAAGTACATAAATTTTTAGTTGAACTTATTACAAGTCTATTTTGACATGTAGATAAATGAAAAGTAAACATTTTACATAATGATTTCTTACTCCTTTGTAGAAGATGGATTTTAGCATGTAACTATATACTGCTGTCTCATACATTCTTCTCAGAAGAAGTCATGTCAGACGCAGCAAGAAAACTACTACTCTGGAGTTAGGACTAGTATTTCCATTAGAAACAACTCAAAAGAGAATAAAATCATCCTCTCTATTTATCTATGAAGAGACAGACATTATTTATTACGGTACCTTTTAAGAATATCAGAAACCAATGATAGTACACAACTGTTATAGCTGAGACCAGAGTAATCTATTGTCTAAAGATGAGGAACAAGATTTAACCTCTACTTTGGGTTTTTGTTTCTCAATTTACTGTGTATTTCATTCTTGTATTCATAAAAATTAAGAGCACGTACATGTACACGTGTACACACACACACACACACACACACACACACACACCCCACTCCTGTTAGATTTACCCACAATGAACTCTCACTCACTTTCATAATTCTTGATTCTCCTGGGAATTTCCAGTTACAATATTTGAGAAGGTTAACTGTTAGGTTGTTCCCCCCCTCTCTCTTTTCATAATCATTACTTTTCCATACAGTACATTTTAAAAAATTTTAATAGAATTACTAATTTTTCTATTTATGGATTGTTACATAATCAATAGGGTGGCATAAATAAGGAATATAGTAAATTCTTCCTTAAAAAAAAAATTTTAGATTCCGTCTTGCAAAAGATCTTTTAAAGGATTTAGTCAGGACTTCCATTTCCAGCAGCACAGCTGACTATATGTGTAAAGAAATCCCTCTTCATGAAGAAGACAGATACAAGAAGACAGAGGCAAAAACAAACAAATAAACAAATGTAAAGAAAAGAAATTTGGAAGAAACAGAAAACCTTAAAATAACTATTTAAGAACAAAACTGAGCTTTTGAAATTAAAAACAGGATAGCCGAAATTTTAAAAATAAAAATAAAACTCAGGAAATTAAGATATGAAAATATCCCAGAATGTATAGCTGAAAGACAAAAACACAAAAAAATTTAAAAATCAACAACAAAAAAAAGTTAAATAGGAGAAAAAAAAAATAAGAAAATGGGAAGATCAGTCCAGAAAGGTGAATATCCAAATAACAGAAGTTTCGAAAACAGACATCAGAGAAAATGGATAGGAGAAAATTCACAAAATTGAAGGATGTCGGTTTTCATATTTAAAGGGCTGAGAATGGGGTGACCAGTTAGCTCAGTTGCTTAAAGCGTGGTGCTAATAACGTCAAAGTTGCCAGTTCAGTCCCTGTATGGGCCACTGTGAGCTGCACCCTCCTTAAAAAATAAAAAATTAAAATCAAAAAATTAAATATAGGGCTAAGAACCATAATAAAAATGAAACTAGCCTAGACACAAGACTGTGAATTTTTGAAAAATTGAGATAGAGAAAGGCTTACAAACTTCCAGAGAGAGAAAAACAAAAGTAAACAAAACACAAAAACATGTCACATAAAGATCAGTTTCAGTTTTTGTATCAGAACAGTTTCAGATTTCTCTAGAAAGCAATAGGAAAATGCTTTTGAATTTCTAAAGGAAAAGAATTTTCAACCTAGAATTTTACATTTAGCTAAACTGTCAAACAAGGTCCAAGGTCTCAGAACGTTTACTTCACATGAATCTTTTTCAGAAAACTATTGAGGGGCATCCTCTACAAAAATGAGGGTTTATCCCAAATCATGGAATATAGGAAAGAGAAGATCCAACAAAGAAGAGAATCAAGGGGAATCTCTAGGGTGACAGTGAAGAGACATGACCACTGTACCCCAGGCATAGAGGACAACCAATCTGAACAATCAGAGTAACTCAAAAAACAGGAATATTGAAGGCTCTTATCACCATACCCTTGGCCACTGAAATCTTTGTAATCTGCAAGACTTCCAGAGAATTTGCTCTACTAAAACAATGGAGTAAATCAAGAAATGAGAAATAATAAATTTAAAAAAGGCACTCCAACTCAGGAGAAAGGCATAGAATTCCAAGCATAACAAAAAAGAAGACCCCTAGAATAATAGCCGTGTATAAGGCTTAGAGAACAATGGGAAATAGAGGGATATTTTAAGTGACAGAAAAGGTACTGATAGAGTGCTCGAAGAAAACTATATTTAGAGGCTATTGGATGGTGCAGGAAAAAATCATCAACAGCTATTAACAAATCCATTATCATTGGAAGATGTTAGCAGCTCTCTCTCAGCAACTGATAGCTCAACCAGACAAAAAAAAATCAGAAAAAATATAGAATACTTGAATAATATAAGTAAAATAACACAGATATAAAGAATAATGTTCCCACTAACTGGAAAATACACATTCTTTTCAAGCGCACATAAGATATTTACTCTTTTTTGTTAAAAAAGGCTACATTCTAGGCAAGCATCACCAATTTTCAAAGGATCTCTATCATCACATTCTCTGACCACAACAAGTTAACTGAAAAATAGTAATACACACACACACACACGAACACACACCTTCAAAATAGCTTTAAAAAACTTATATATTTGCAACCTAAATTTCTCTCTAAACAATCCATAGGTCAAAGGAGGAATAAGTAATAAAACTTAGAAAATATGAATATAAGAACAATAATGAAAATAACACTCACTAAAAATTATAGGGTGGCGTCACTGAAAATGGCAGTGTAAGAAACTCCAGGGCTCCATCTCACCAAAAAAGCAACTCATGAGCTGGCAAGGACTGTCATAATAAACTTTTGCAGAACTCTAGAATTTAGGAATTAACTTACCACAAGCAAGAGAAGGCAAGGTGGAGAAAAGAAGCTGCTGCAATATGAGAGAGCGGTGGCATTCTACACTGCCCACTTACTATCCCTCCCAATTCAGACTGGCAGCAGCCATGACAGCAACCCACACTTGTGGTGCAGATCCCTTGCCAGACAGAGCGACACAGACCTTGTTCCCCAAAAATTGTCGTTGTGGGTTTCAATCCACCTGGTAGTGCCCTCAAGGACTGGTGCAAGGGTTTGCCTTTCTTTTGCCCAACTTGGAACATTCCCAGGGCTTAGGAGGCTTCCTGAATGGCTTTGAACAGAAGCATTTAAAGGCTTACTAACCACAGTAGACTGGGGTAAGAGACAACAGTTGGGACAAATGACAGACTGAGAAACCTGAGAAGGAAGAGGTTAGAAAAGGAGATACATGGGGGACTTTAAAAAACTCCTGCACATACGGGGAATGGAGAACACACCAGTCATTCCAAAGGTTGGGTGCATGTTCAGAAAGGCCTGCGGGCCCCTAAGTTTTCACGTCTGGCTGGCCTTCAGGCTCTGTGTGGAGAGGAAGTAAAAGGCTAAGACAGAGCTGCAACCAGCCTTGCTACGTGTTGAAGCAGTGCCTCAACACAGAGCCAATATGGGAGAGGTTTCCTTTCTTTTTTTTCTCCAAGGAAACTGTCAAAACACTAGCTGAGCTCAACATCACTAGTCGTTAGGGAAATGCAAATCAAAACCACAATGAGATATCACCTCACACCTGTTAGAATGGTCATCATAAAAAAGACAAGACATAAGTATTGATGAGGATGTGGACAAAGGGAACCCTTGTGCACTCTTGGTTGGAATGTAAATTGGTGCAGCCACTATGGAAAACAGTATGTAGGATCTTCAAAAAGTTAAAAATAGCACTACCATATAATCCAGCAATACCACTTCTGGAAATATGACCAAGGGAAACAAAAACACTAACTTGAAAACATATCTGCACCCCCATGTTCGTAACAGCATTATTTACAATAGCCAACACATGGAAACAACCTAAGTGCCCATGGGCTGATGAATGGATAAAGACATTGTGCTATATGTATATGATGGAATATTATTCAGCCATAAAAAATGAGGAAATTCTGCCATTTGTGACAACATGGGTGGGCTTTGAGGGCATTATGGTGGGGGGGAACATACAAGCTGACCATTAAGAAAACAGAACTCAGACTTCAATGGCCATACATAGCAAAAAATACATTTTAAAAAACAGTGGTTCTAAAACCACTAACTAGGTTTAAAAAGTCACCAACGAGCAAACAATAACAATAGCAACAACAAACCCTGGGAAGGGGAAATAATCTGATTTTCAGAGTTGTCTCATAATTATAATACACAGAATGTGCAGTTTTCAAGAAAAAATGACAAGATATGCAAAGAAACAAGAAAGTAGTGGTCTATTCACAAGAAAAAAAGGAACTGATAGTAACTGTCCAAGAGGAAGGCCGGCCATTGGACTTACTAGACAAAGATCTTAAAAACCGAAGGCTATAGCTAATGTGGTTCTTGGTTGGAAGTCTACAGTTTGCTTACATCAGAAAAGACTGAAAATTACGGAATTAGACATTCAATCAATTGGTTGTTATTATTGGTAAAATTGTTCTTACAAAAACAAAAGCTGTAGAAAGTAGAAAGAAGAAATAATAAGAACAGAAAATACTGAAACAGAAAACAGTAATACAGAGAATTAAAAAAAAAAACAGTTGGCTCTTTGAAAAGGTTAACTGAAAAAATTCCAACAAGATCAAGAATAACATAGACAATGGAAAAATAAAATTAAGAATGAGAAGTAGAACATAATTACAGATGCTTAGGAGATTAAGATGCTTAGGAGATGCTTAGGAAATTATGAACAACTTTAAGTCAATAAATTTAAAACCCTAGATGAAATGGACAAATTTCTTAAAAAACATGAATTACTAAAACTGACTCAATAAAAAACAGGAAACCAGAGTTGCCTTATAAATATTAAGATATTTAATTCATAGCTAATAATCTTCCCACAAGGCCTGGAAGGTTTTACAGGTGAGTTTTAGCAGACATTCAAGAAACAATTTTAATATTATACAAATTCTTTCAGGGGAAAGAAAAAGAGGCAATACTTCACAACACATTTTACGAGGCTGATAAAACTTGAAAACAAAATCAAACAAAAAAAGTACAAAAAAATTCTAGTTGACCTGACTCACAAATACAAATGTAAAACTAAACAAAATTTGGCAAAACAAATAAATGATGTATGAAAAGGTAATTCATTATGACCAAATTAGGTTTAGTCCAGGAATTCCATGTATATCCAACATTAGAAAATCTTACAATATTATTCATTAACTTTAAATAAGAAAAAATATATGATCATCTCAGTATTTCCAAAAAAAGCATTGGATAAAATTGAACCACTATTCAAAAATTAAAAAAATTCTTAGCAAACCAGAATATAAGGCAGTTTCCTTAACCTAAAATGGGCCTCTATCAAAATCCTATTACCGAATGTCTTTTATAATGGTAAAATAGAAGCATGCCCTTTAAAATTTAAAGACAAACAAATATGAGAAAGATGACCTCCATTACTCCTTCTGTTCATTATTAGCCTGAGAACAGAGTAAGAAATGGGGGGAAGGGGAAATGACATTAAATTATTATCCATGTAAAATACCCCACAGAATCTACAAATAAGTATGATAAATAAGAAAATCTAGCAAGGATGCCAGATGCCAGACAAAAATGGAAGAGATAGTTGGGCCGGCCCGGTGGCTCAGGCGGTTGGAGCTCTGTGCTCCTAACTAGGAGGGCTGCCAGTTTGATTCCCACATGGGCCAGTGGGCTCTCAACCACAAGGTTGCCGGTTCGACTCCCACCAGGGATGGTGGGCTGCGCCCCCTGCAACTAGCAATGGCAACTGGACCTGGAGCTGAGCTGCGCCCTCCACAACTAAGATTGAAAAGGACAACAACTTGACTTGGAAAAAAAGTCCTGGAAGTACACACTGTTCCCCAATAAAGTCCTATTCCCCTTCCCCAATAAAATATTTTTTAAAAAAATTGAAGAGATAGTTGTATTTGTACACATTTTTGTAATAAATGTACAGAATGTATTAACTAAAAGATAGTGTATACAATAGCAACAAAAATGTTACAACTACGAAAAAAATTAACAAAAGATATGAAGATGTGGAGAAAATTAGGAAATTTTTTTGAATGACAGTTAGGAAGACCAAAATAAATGGAGAGACACATCATGCTTGTGGATAGGAAGACCCAGTGTTGTAAAAACGCCATTAATACAGGTAATATTCAATCTTACACTTAGTGATGAATAATAGGTCTTCATTTTATTAAAACTCATTCTTTAAACTGTACATAAACAATATATGCATTCTTGTGTATGTTATGTTTCTTCAAAATTTTAAAGTCCAGGTAATAACGTTTTTAAGAAAATTTTAAAGGAATGAAAGAGGTTAATAATTTTTTTCCCCAAAAATGAACCTTACAAGTGTATCAAATGTTTAGCAAAAATAAAAGAAAAAAATATTCTCACACATGCACATGCACACGTGCACACACAACACTCAATTAACGATAGTAGAAAAACTGGGATAAAAGCAGGAGGTACCATGGAGACAATAGGGAAGATGAAGGTGTCCGCCTGCAGGTGACTGAGAAGAAAGATGGCCATGGACTTGGGTGGAATTCTGCCCAAACCCCAAGACGCCTGAGAGGGCTGTAGTGGAGACAGGTGACTGGCCAGCTGCACAAGAACTCGGTACCCTACTCCATCACCTAGTACCCCCCTTTGGCATGCTGGCTTTTTAGGGCTCAGTGGGAAAACTTTCAGCCTCACTAACCTAAGGCATAGTGACTCTGGCTCAGTTGGAAGATAAGTGCAAAATTAAGAGTATATTCTGTCCTTAACTTTCACCTTAAAAGTTTCCTTTTACTTTTAAGCTTGCAATTGATTCTTTCTGTAAAGTGTCTTGTGATAGTGTGAATTAGGCTACATAAAAATAAAGCACACTGCATTATATAAAGTTTTATTGCTTCTCTGCTGTAACATCAAATGTGCTTGATTCTCCAGGCCTAATTTGTATATCTTTAGACTCACCAAGTAGTTTTCACCTTATGAAGAATTCAATAAAATGGTATTAAAAGAGACAAAGATTGCTGTCAGATATAAATTCCTTTTTATCTTTCCTCTGAGCCTAGACCTTTGACAAATGGCCCTTCTGGATATGCAAAATGCATCCCACCAGCAAAGGCCTGCTTAGCTAATACAGAAGTTAGATCAGTTAGCATTCACAAACTGGAATCCACCACCTCCAAAAGCTACATATTAGAAGGTCTTCACAACTAGTATTTCCTAACAGTCACATAATTGATAAGGAAAATCACAGTGTTTTCAGGCCTCCAAAGTCTGGGGAACGGTGTGGGGTATACGTGATACCTCCTGAATGACTTCAAACAACAATACTTGAATATGGTGGCCAATTCAATAGAAAAACATTTCTAGGATAAATGACCTCCAGGCTTCATGGGGAATTTTGTCTCATCTTGTATGGAATATACTGACAAAAATACACTTGCTGCATATCAAACCTAAACATCTAGGATTCTTTTAGCTTTGAATCAGCGATCTGCTATTTGTCTTCAACCCTGGCCTTTGGAAGGGTATTAAAAGCCTAAGATCTGTGTCATTTCTGGCTTCCCTGACTGTATTCGTGATCAAAGATCATGTGACATGTAGGTTCCTGTAAAATCTAATTCGTATAACAACCAAAGTAATAGGAACAAAGGATGCCATTAGGACTTACAGTTAATATCTGATTGTTCAGCTTCAAATAGAGATAAGCATACTAGATGCAACATGGTATGAAAGCTCCTTCTGTGCTTTTTATATTGAAATCTTAATCAGCTGATGTTTGAATTTGTGGTTATTATTGTAAGAGAAAAATGCTACAACAGTAATGACTATGGCATGAAAATTATTAATTTCATGCATAAAATTAATTATTACAAACCACAATGGTCAAATAAACGATTAATATTGCAAATATTAAGAAATAGTAGATTTACTAGATATCTTTAGGAAGAACATTTTTTTAAATCAAAATATGCCTATACAATTAAAACAAATACCAGGCCAACTATTAGATATTAAATATCATAATTCTAATCTTTATAATATTACTTGGTAAACTATTATTCATAACCTTAAGCAGAAACCCTTTAACTACTTTAGTTATTTTATTCCATTTGTGCTATGAGTTTCGAGAAACAGTTCTATTTGAGAAATCTTCACGTCCTTTCAGGATAAATTTAAGGTAGATGTCAACTTCGCCAAACTCAAAATTTCACAAGAAGGAAAGACTCCAAAATAACACAGACCAACACCCATGATAAATTATCTTCAATTTAAATAAAATAATTATCAAAAGAAGGAAGAAAAGACTACACAATTAGAGCAAAATGAGTTGTCCCAAAATATCTTGCTTCTCCTCAGACTTCAGTTGAAAGTGGCTACGATCAGAGGATCAATTTAACAGATCATCGCACTGAGAATTCTCGTTCCTGCATTTTTAGGTCAAATTTGAACATTCTGACTACTAAAAATATAACAAAATTATAATGATATTTATATTTGGGATACATTTTCAGATTTATTCTTACTTGCCAATAGTCCAGACTGATATTTTTGGTCTCAATGTTCCATTTGGTCAAACTATGTATCCGATATACTTCTTAAGTGACATTTTATATCAGGTGGAAAGAAAGGATACTTGGCCATAGAATGAACAATGATATATTTAAGAATTTACTTTTGGATATTCAATTTACTATGAACTCATGTTAAATAATCAAATCACATTTCTTTTTAACCACCATTGTGTTTCTGAATGAAAATCTTTACATGTTTGTTTGTTATAGGGAGAGATTATAGTAACTCTAGAATTACTAGACAAAAGCCGTATGAAGGGATTGTGTACCTGACATGCATTATTCAGCAGTCAGTATCTGGTCAGCATGACAGAAATTATGAGTAATGGCCACAAAATATAACATATGGTTTTGGGTGAAACCTTCTAAAAGTATATCATTTGCTTTGTTTATTCCATCTGTGCTCAGAGGAGAAATGAGCCAAATAGATAAATGATTCCACTAAATTCTTGGGAAAAGGACTTTCCCAGGCGCCCAATACATTCATGCAGAATCGTAAAGGAGAAGGGCAAATTCAGTGCGTCAGACGTTTGTGGCAAAGAAGCCTGAAAACCAAGAGAGAAAAATAATGGTCCATTTCATTAGCATTCCATGTTCTCAGACTAGGTAGCATCTCTTTGATTTGAAATGCATGTGCTCACCTCACACTGATAGGATACACCAATTCTAGCTTCTCAGATACCCTTTCTAATCACAGCCCACAGGGCTATCGTCTGAAGTGAAATGTAATCTCCAAGTGACAAATAGAAAATGACGGAAAAAGTATTTTCCTCACTCAAGTGAAATCTGGTTTTATGATGCTCTTGCTCAAGAGACATCTGTTAGCATATTTGGATTTAAATGTTCAGATGTGCACTTTGTGCCAAGAAAATGCTTCTGTATAACTGTCCTAACAAAACGTCTGCTTTAGCAAAACAGCTTTGAGGTTCACAGTTTAATTGGCTGCAGCCCGGCTGTGTTGTTGGTAAGTAGGGCCCTCTCCTATTTGACTTGTACAATGACAGTAGCATCGGCTCTCCAATGGTAGGGGCTGTTTTGTTTTGCTTTTTAAGAAAAGAAAAAAGGAAGATGGTATAACTCAGTACCTGTATTAGCTGTTAGGGTTACAGGCTACTCAGACTCTTATAATGATTTGTTTTACAGCTTTATGTTTTTCACTGAGGAAGAAGCAACAACCATGTTTGAGCTATTGGGATAGTGAGCTATTTGTGTATGCTGTACTAGCTTTTTCCTATCTCTTCACTGTATTACTAGACATATTGACTGAAAGGGAACATACCAACTGAATTTAGTGTGTTTAGAGATTTGATATGGTCCTTTTCACACCAAGTGTGCTGAAAACAGCAGTCCCCATCAATCTTTTAGCCAGTAGTTCTTTGTATTTGTATAAAAACATCTATTCTGTTTCTAAACTTCAGAAACTCTGTAGTGACTCTGTTTCTAATAAATACTAATACCAAAAACCCAAGAATCATTTAAACTGGAAGTTCAAATTAAACCTTCATGACTTCTGAAATATTAAAACGTCATCATAAAAGGTACATTTTTAACAGATTACAGAAACTGTGTTTTTGATGTATTGTCTTACCCTTTCTCAAGAATAAAATCTGAGTTGTGTTAGATCACAGGTTTTATACTAGCAAAAAAGATTTTTAAACAAAGATTTTTAAACAAAATGGTAATAGAGCAATAATAATTTATTTTTAGGACTAGGTAATGTACCAAACTCTCCACTTGATCTTTTAACTGTCTTTAACTGGTAGGAAATCTGTGATAATTTATAGTATAGAGATTAATTAATAGAGGTGAGGGTTTAATAAAGAATCTTTTAAACTTATTTTTACCCCATTTTAAAGACATATATTACATCTAGAGCCAAATTTCTTTCTTCTTACTCTCTCTGGGAAAGTTTCATTTCCTTCAACTCAATACATAAAATCTGTACCTTTGCTCACCAGAGAAATATGCTGGAGTCGTGGTCTGTTTCATGTCTTGATACACCACAGTAAATTGTTAATGATACATTACTGCACCAAAACACAAGCCAATGCAGTACTATGTTCTTTAGACTTCAAATAGAGCCAGGAAATTTCAAAATACTCTCCTTTTAACCCTTCAACATCACCACCAACAACACATGTATTAAAATCTGCACGGCACTTACAGGCCTGTGGGAGATATTGCTGGGTGTGCACATCCATTCACAACTGAATGTACTTTAGAATGACTTCATAGTACATAAAGATTTTACAAAAAATATGTAGTGATTATCCACCACCTTCTTCAAGAACCAATCACTCAAATACAGAAATACCCAAATTAATTATCATCAGCTGATACGATAAAGAAATAGCATAAAAAATCAAGAAGACTAACTCATCTGAAGAAAAGAAAATACTGAATAAAAAAATTAAATGCCTTAATTTAGTATACGATAGCTTTAAAATCCTGGGCACTATGACTATGAAACTATACCAGAATGGTAAATTTTACAGGTTATATTTTCTCTGTGGTTCTGGTGTCTCAAGCTTCATGTTGGTGATTTATGATTTATATTGTCAGTGAAAGCTCTTAATAAAAATACAGCTTTATATCATTCAGTTGGGAATAGAAGTTTTTTCTTTTCTCTGTAGAGTCTTACATACATATTGAATATATTCTAGTAGTAATTATGAAATATGAGATTATAGGGCCATCATTGATTGTCATCATATGCCACTCAAACTTCTTTCTGATGGTACATTGACTGGAAATAGCTTTCTGCTGGTGCTGTCACATACCTGAATGTGCTGGGCTATACGAATACAGAAGACTCATTCTCCCTGACTTCCAGACATTTTCACAGTACAATCATATCAGGCTCTTTGGACTTGGGAAACCGAGGCTTCCTATAAGGGTTGGCTCACACACCTTAATTTCCACCTTGTAGTCAAAAAGAGGGGTTTCCCAAGTGGGATGCATGCACTCCAGGGGATTGTAAGATTCTGATTCATTGGTTACAAAAAGAAAATACTAGGATTTATATTACCATTACCTTTATTGTATACTTTAAAAATGTTTGTTTTATAATGTACACAATAGTACAGGACTACATATGTATAATTTATAAATGAATAAACATATTTGTATCAGGGGTGTCCACTTGAAAATCTTTTTTGATAGCTTTAGTAAGATATAATTCACATACCATACAATGCATCCATTTCAAGTATATAATTCAATGGTTTATAGTATATTCACAGAGGTGTACAGCCAGTACCTTAAGAATTTTAGAACTTTCATCACCTCAGAAAACAACCCTGTATCTTGCAACTGTCAACCTCTCGACTTCTCCATTCCCTCAGACCTAAGCAACCGCTAATCTACTTTCTGTCTCTATCCAGGACATTTCCTAGAAAAAGAATCATATAATGTATGACCTTTTATGACTGGGTTTTTCACTTGGCATAATGTTTTTAAGGTTTAGCCATGTTGTACCATGTACTTCATTCCTTTTAAGGTTGAATAATATTTCACTTGCATAGCTATCCCACATTTTATTTATCCATTTATCAATTAGTAAACATTTGGGTTTTCATCGCCTTTGGCTATTGTGAATAACGCTGTTATGAACATACATGTTTAAGTTTTCATGTGGACATGTTTTCACTTCTCTTGGGTATACACCTAAAAGTGGAATTGTTGGGTAAATGGTGTTAATAACTTGATATTTAACTTCTTGAGAAACTGTCAGACTGTTTTCCAAAGAGGCTGTACCCTTTTTTACATTGTCATCAGCGTTTATGAGTTTCTCTACATCCTTGCCAACACTTGCTGTTACCAGACTTTTTTGATTCTAAGCATCCTGCTGGATGTGAAGTGGTGTCTCATAGTTTTGATTTGCATTTCTTCGATGGCTAATGATGCTGGTTTTCAAACTAATGGTGTTTGTGATTCAAAAAAGTTGTAAGACCACTGGTATAAAGTTCTTTGGCAATTTCAGGGGCAGTTATCCAATGAAAACCCCAGGGAGCATTCTGAAATAAAAACAGTAGCTCCTATTCAAGACAATTAGCTCTTCACGGACAAGACAAAAGGAACATCCTTAGATGACATATAAATCAAGACAAAAAGCATGGGAAACCAGCGGGGGGCAGAAATCAAAGATCAACCAGATGCAGCCATCTGGACACCACTTCCAAGTCAAAGAACTTACCCAATTCTGAGGAACATTCAGAGACTCACACTTACCACTGTGTAAGCTGATCCCTGGCTCCACTCTTATTACAAAGACGTGATGGTAACAAGGCTTCAGTTACTTCCTGGGCACCCATCAGCAGTCTGAAAGGTGACTAGTGACAACTCTGAGGGAGGCACTCCACAAGGACCAAGGGGCCACTGCCTGTGTCTGTGTAAACAGCTCTCCTACAGAACCCAAAGAACTACATAGAATTTTTAAAATATAGCAAAATATAAGCAATGTAAAGAGCTGCCCTTTTAAAAAAAACAAAATGATAGCCACTCTATATTTTGGTATTAAGGAACAACAGTGATAGCCAACGTTTTTACTTAGCAAAATTACTTTTGGAAATTGCACAGGTTGGTGAGATCCCCAAGTCTGGGAACTCCTGCTTTAGTAGATGGCTTCCATCCACTCTAGAAAGCACCTAGGGTCTCCCTAATTTACTTGACTCATTCCTCCTTTTAGATGCTTATTCCTGCTATTTCCCTAACCCTCGAATATCAAGTCTTCAAATTCGACCCATTTTAAAAGACTCAATCTCTTCTTCATCCAGGCAGTCTGTCAGTCAGTTTACTCAAATGTTTACTGAGCACCTACATGGAAGGCACGGTGCTTGGCTAAAAGAATCAGGAGGAGGTGTGTGTATGCCAGGACGATCGGCTCATGAACCCTGCTCTCAAGGGTTTTATATATGATGCTTTCCATCAAGTCTTCAGGGACAAACTGATTAATAATTTCTGAATCACACCATTGGTTAATGGAATGATGAGGGGCCAGACTGATTAAAATCAGAGCTACTTTGGAAAACCTTGCACATATAGGTCACAATACCTACTACACAGTACAGTACAAAAAGCCTTAAAGAAGCCTTTTTGGATGAGTCACAGCTTTAAAGAGGAAAGAGGGCAATAATAAAGGTTTGTACCTTAAGTCAGATCAGTAAAGCAGCGCTTTCTACCTCCCCAAATCTAAGACCTAATGTCAACAAATCTTCTGATTATTTTATCAAGAAAGAAAATGCTCTAATGATTAATTCTTTTTTAACTAATCCTTTTTAGACCTCTAACACCCGCATCGTTGTTTCTGAATAAAAAGTCTCCTTTCTCTTTTTCCACAGCCTTTCTCTCTCTAATCCTCACCCTGCTGAATTTAATTGCCTTGGCAATGCCAAAACAATGTCTGATCCTAATAGGTCAGCATTGATCGCTCTAAACCAATTGGTTCCTTCATTAGCAAGAAAATGAAGTAAAGAGAAAAGGCAGGTGGCTCCGAACAGGCAGCTGGGCTTTTGCTCCTCTCGCAGAGCCTCTCGCTCATTAAACAGCAGCTGATCGATTGGCAACTTGCTCAAAATCCACAAAAACTGTTCATCACTTTTGACATGGAGCTGTTTTCAGGGGCCACTCAACTCATGGTTTGGACGCCCTAGATGGTTTATTTGTGAGGCCCATCACATTCCTTCTAGACAGATCTCTCTGCAGATGATATGGAGGAAAAGGAGGACACATCACCCACACAAGCACTTCCTTGGCAGGGCACCAAGTAAAGCCTGAGTGATTAATCCCAGCTGCGAGTCTTGGGAGCAAAGACTTCCCAGGAGGAGGGTCCTTCTCTCAGAGTCTAGATCCTGTGGTCTTGTAAAGACAGATGGGGTGAGGGATTAGTCTTAGTGATACCAGTAAGTGGAAGTAAGCAGGGATCTAAAAATATCAGTTATCACCAAAGGGAAGGAGAAGAAAACAAGGCCAAAGAGGGAAAGGAAATACAAAAAAAGGAGAGAAAAGAAAAAACACACTAGAAACGCACAACACATTCAGAGTGCACTACTTTGGTTGTCTGGGAAGAAAATGAAGAAAGAGAGCAGACTACAGGCAGCTGCGTTTTATCAGATGGCCTAGGGAACCACCTCTCTGCCAGAATTGAGTCACTTATTCCTGGGGCGCCATGACCCTGATCACCATGACACACGGCTAAGCACTACTTCAAAACAGGGAAACAGACTAGGAAAGGGTGCTATGAAATCTTGACTGAGTGCCTACTATATGGCGGAGACCACACCAAGCACCTGATGGAAGGTATTTATTCAGCCTGATGACAACCTTATGAAGGCGTCATTTCCATCCCCATCTTATACACTAAAATAATGAGTCAGAGACATCAAGTAAGTTGTCCAACAAAACCAAAATCGAAAAACAAATAGAGAATTGATTTCTTAAGTATAAAAATAAAGAAAAATATAAAATAAGACAATGATTTTTAAAAGAAACGAAGAGTGGAAGGAACACGTAACCCCATTTTATTTACTGGGTTACTGTTTTCATCCCAGTGGGTTCCTGGTAACTGACTCCTGGTTCTGCACATTCAGAGGGGAGGAAGTAAGGCCAGCATTGCTGACAAGCCTCCCTTTCACCTGCTGCCTTCCTACACAGCTACCGTGTGTCCCCGAAAATAAGACCTAGCCGGATCATCAGCTCTGATGCGTCTTTTGGAGCAAAAATTAATGTAAGACCCGGTATTATTTTACTACAATATAAGACCCGGTCTTATATAATACAATATAAGACCGGGTCTTACAGTTTGTTGACTGATGCCACCTGAGCACATGGGATTACTGGGCAGAGTATGCAGAGGGAGAAAAGCAGAGAACACAAACAAATACATTAAGAATACTGTTCTAGATGATGATGAGTGTTATACCAGAAATAGAGCTGGATCAAAAAACAGTGAGTGGGGGCGGCCGGATGGCTCAGTTGGTTAGAGCGCGAGCTCTCAACAACAAGGTTGCCGGTTCAATTCCCGCGTGGAATGGTAGGCTGCGCCCCTGCAACTAATTGAAAACGGTGGCTGGACTTGGAGCTGAGCTGCGCCCTCCACAACTAGATTGAAGGACAATGACTTGGAGCTGATGGGCCCTGGAGAAACACACTGTTCTCCAATATTTCCCAATAAAATTTATTTTAAAAAAAATGTTGAAGTCTTTTAACAAAAACAAAACAAAACAGTGAGTGATGGGATAGGGTTGGGTGGCTATTTAAGTCTGGGGATGGGAAGACTGCTGGCCAAACAGAGAGAAAGAGCATTCTGTGTAGAAGAAACATCAAGAGATGTTTCTTTCACAACACAGAGAGTTGTGAAAAAATCTGACAAATCCAGGGAAGCAGCAAGAGTCTGGCACTATTGGAATATAAAGTATGAGGAATGAACAGGAAACATCACGTGGGCACACAGGGGGCAAATCCTGAAGTGCTTTGTATTTGAAGCTAAGGACCTTGGACTTTATTCTGAAGGCAAAAAGGAGTCGTGAAAAGTTTTAAGTAGAGGAGTGACATGACCTCGTTTGATCTAAATCAGTCCTTGGTTAAAGGTTTGGTGAGAAAGGTATTAAAACGTACCTGTGCCGATTTCGTAAGTCCCTCTTTCCTCCCTGTCTCCTTCCTCACCCTCTCCTCCCATTCACTCGCTCTCAGGTAACAATACGCACGGTAAGCCTGACTGTTAGGAATATGAGGGCATACCAAGAAAACAGTGCTCACTTGCAGGAAGATATCATATAATCAGGCAAAATACCCAGGGAAAAGGAAGTCAATACCCTCTTGAGGGTTGTCATTGAGAACTTAAACTAAAAAGACACAATGGAAGTCGGGCTGCTCACAGCCAGGCCCTTTCACCATCCTCCATCCACCTGCTCTTCAGCTCCTATGACTGCACTATCCTTTCCCTCCCTTCATAGGCAAACAGGTCAGGAAGGGGAAACCCCTGAACAAGTAAATTATAACAATAAAGGAGAAGAAAATTAAGCTAATAGCTGAAACATGGTTTAACATTATCTGTTTATTTCAAATGTAAGAGCCAAAGCACTTACCATTTTTCTCCTCATTTATTCCCGTACCCATTCTTTACAACATAATGATTTTATTTCATTTTATGTCTAGAAGTGACTTGCACAGAGTCACATACGCCTTGCTCCTCAGCTCTGAGCCTCTTGTCATCACACTATTTTCATTTCATTGTGGGTTTTCTAAGATAAAATATTTTTCATAGCACTAAGACGGAGAAACATTTGCTTTTAGCAGGAAAAGGTTTGTTTTTAAAATAAATGGTGTTCAGGAATAGCCTTCACCAGTGTTCCTTATGATATAATAGCAGGTCTTATGGTGGGAAGAATTTGCAAACACTTTGCAAACCCTGAGAAATGACTGTGTCTCAAAAGCCAAATGAGTTTCTGAACAAAAACTAAATTAAATCCATTATAAAAAGCTTTTCAATGGACCACATCTAAATTCCACTGACTTCTTAATCTTTCTAGACTTTAATATAACGTATAAAATACTACCTAGATTTAGAATATTTAGAATATCTGCAAGTAAAGCTCTAAATCTTAAACTTGTCTATTTGTTGAACTACAAATACAAATACGTATGCATATAATCACATGAAAAGCAATGGTACAATAGAAAGAATGCTGGGTTTGTGAGTATAAAGACTAGTTTCTGCTATGCTAGCTACTCATTATGTGAACTGTAACTACTTAACCTTCCTGAATGTCAGTTTACTTGTCAGTAAAATGACGTCACTGGTGAACTAATAAATAATTTTAATTCCCCATATATGCTCACCAACCACCCTAGATGGGTTTGGTTATCTATGTCAGACTGTGAAGTGCACACCCGAGTCTATTCCCCTCTTCTTCCTTAATAAAACAACCTTGATTGTTTTGTAAGCTGAACACATAGCTGCCTGGAATGAAAACTACACTTCCCAAACTCCCTTGTAGCTATCTAGGAGTAACCATTTGACTATGTTCTGACCAAAGAGATGTAAGAAGGAAAGTTGTGCAAAAGAACTAGGAAGCGTCCTTAAAAGTTGTCGACTCAGCAGGACAATGCACTCTTTTGTACTTGCTCCCTTCTGTCTTCCGGATATCTGGAATTTTCGTCATGAAAGCTGGAGTCCCAGCAGCCCTCTTGGACAAAATGGCATAGAACAGAAGCTAATACTCATAATGGCAGAACAAAAACATAAAAGGAACCTGGTTCTTCATGTTTTCATGGAGTCATCATATGAGTCCTAGAATGCCTATATTCAACCTTCTTTTACATAAGGATACACACTTGTGTGCTTAAACCATTGTTATCTTGGGTTTTCTACAATATGCAACTGAACCTAATTCTGATACAGCACTATTCCCATGTGGTCTCATAAAACCACGTACGTCCCTCATTTTAATACTTACCACACCTGCTTGTTTACTTGTCTGCTACTTATACAATGATTGACTACTTTCTCTGTAAGAAAAAGGAGAAAGAAGAAACGACAAACGAAGGTGTGATAGTCAATGAACCTAGGAATTTGTCTGTTTCATAGGGTTACTGGAGGGCAAAGTAAGATGTATGTATAAGACAGTAAAAGCTCTGTGTAAATTATAGTTATATTACACAAATGTGAATTAATACCATATAAGTGAGAAAAAAACATATTACCAGACCTCCTAGTCTACCTAATTTTGTAGGGCCATCGCAGTTGTTCAGCAGTTCCTTTTTCTATAGCCTTCTCTTCATTATGGGGACCATGCTAAACCTTTACCTCTCTTCCAAAGCTCTCTACCCAACCCCTGCACCATTCACTCTCAGAGGTGACCCTGCCTCCTGTTCATGGAGAAAATGGAGACCATGAGAAATGGTGTCTTCCAACTCTCCTTTTTTCAGTACTTCCCCCCTTTCCTGTCACTCTTCCTTTGTAACGGATACCTCTCCACCCGTGTTCCTGACCCCATCCTGTCCTGCTTCCTTTACCTCCATCTGCCCCATCAGTTATTCCTTCTCTCTAGTATCTTTAACAGTTCACTCTCCACTAACCACTTCCTCTCAGACCAGATCCTTAAACACGCCTGTTTGCACCCTATTCACTTTGTAAGCCATCACTCCCTTTCTCCTTCCCTTTACCATCAAACTTCTTGAACTCAGAGTCATACACACACTCCTTTTACTTCTTTACTTCACACTCAGCTTCTGCCCTCTTCCTCCCTTGCTCTGCCTAAAACTGATCTTAAAGGTCATCCAATGTCCTTCTACAGGCCAACCCTATGACTTATTTTGTCTTTATTCCACTGACAGCCTTAGGAGCAGCTAGCATGATTAAGCACTGTCCTTCTCAAAAGCCTTCCTTCCCTCCACCTTTTATAACTGTCTCCAGTCTTCTGCTGCTTCTCTGACCATTTGTCTCTGGCTCTTTTGTACTCTCCTCCTCTTTGATTTACCTCAATAGTCATTCCCTAGATACCATCCCAGATCCTCTCTTGTTCCAGTAAATGCACTCCCCAAGGCCTATTCAGTCTCTCCCAGAGCTTCAACTACTTTTAAACAATAAGGTTTCCTTGGCTTTCTGATGATAAAAGTATTCATGCTCATTGTAACCACCTCGAAGAAAGGTTTTTGTTTTTTAAAGCATTTACTTTGTGACAGGCCTCGCTAGGAATTATCATGTATATTATTTATTTAATCCTCACCAGAATCCTGTGAGATGCATATCTACTACTCCTTCTTCCTGGAAGGCTTCTCCCCCACTTTAAGCCATGCTAATTCCTACCATCCTTCAGGCAGCTCACAGGTCTAGAGCCCCTTCCTTCCTGACCCCCTTTCCAGATCAGGATATCCTATTACTCTCTGTTCTTTCCCTCCACAGTGTGTATCACAATTGTTATTTATATACTTTGTATTTACTATGTCTGACTCCTTCAACAGACTATAATCCTATGGAGATAGGGACCATGTGTGTTTTATTTACCATTACACAATCAGCAACATATTTGTTAAATGTATAAGCTGAATAACCTATAGTGAGTGATGAACTACAATATGAATCAGGTTGTCTTTCTACCGCACTATACGCTTAAGATTCCAAACCTTCTCACCACCGACTTCCCTCTGCGCTCCAGTGAACCCACCATCCTCTCCCACCAAATTAACCTACCTTCAGCCAATGCCATCATCACTTGTTCAGTCATGAAGGCTAAACACCTCAGTCCTTCTTCATTCCCCATGTAGAACTGGTTTTTTGACTCGACTTTCAAAATGCCTCTCAAAGTCACCCCCTGACGTCATCTTCTCTACTGCTACTTAGTATCTCCTGCCTGTTGAAAGCACTTCCTGCCTCCAGACGCTATAATGGCTCACACATTCTGCTGAAGGATATCTCTGAAATTAAAATTCTCCAAAGGAGGGAGAGAATCACTATTGTACAAAAGTAAAACGATCAACCCTGATAAGAGACAAGAATTAGAGACCTGGAAAATATTTCCACGTTGCGCAATCTATTACCTAGCTTTCAGCATAGAACTACTTTGAAGTCTTTCTCATAGGCAATATGGTCAAGCGGTTAAGAGGACAGGTTTGGGGGTGAGAGGTGTGGGTTCAAGTCCCAACTCTAGCACTTATTCATTAACAGTAGGACTATGGACAAAAATTTTTCATTGTAAAATGGAGACAGAGGGGAGCACTAGATGAGAGTAAGTCAGTGTAACATATGGATCTTAGTGCATGATACATCTGTGCCAAAACATGTTAGCTTGTCACAGTCTCCCAAATAAAACTACAGCTGCCTTTATCAATTGGTTCCAATACATCTGATATTGTAACAAGAACATATTCTTAAAAGCAGCTAATATAATCAATATACAAAAATCAGTTGTATTTCAATATGCGAGCAATGAATAATATGAAAGAAATTAAGAACACAATTCCATTTATAATAGCATCACAAAGAGTAAAATAGGTATAAATTTAATAAAAATGAAATAAGTATTCACTAAATACTATGAAATATTGTTTAAAGAAGACCTAAATAAATAGAAAGGCATCCTGTGTTCATGGATTAGAAGATTTAATATTGTTAAAATGGCAACACTCCCCAAAGCAATAAACAAATTCAATGCAATCTCTTTCAAAATCCCAGCTGGCTTTGTAGAAATTGACAACATAATCCCAAAATTCATATGGAAAGTAGCCAAAACAATCTTGGGGGGGAAAAAGTTGGAGGACTCACACTTACTAATTTCAAAATTTACTACAAAACCACCGTAATCAAGATAGTGCGGTACTGGCATAAGGAAATACATATATACCAATAGAATAGAATTGAGAGCCCATAAACAAACCCATTCATCTATGGTCAATTGATTTTTGACAAGGGTGCCAAGACAATTCAACAGGGGAAAGAATAATCTTTTCAACAAACGGTGCTGGCACAACTGCATATCCACATGCAAAAGAATGAATTTAGACTCCTATACACACACCATACATAAAAATTAACTCAAAATGGATCAAAGACCTAAATATAAAAGCTATAATTATAACACTCTTAGAAAAAAACACAGATGTGTGTCCTCATGACCGTTGATTAGGCAATAGTTTCTTAGATATGAAATCTAAAGCACAAGCAAGCAAAGAAAAAATAAATTGGACTTCATCAAAACTAAAACTTTTGTGCTTCGAAAGACATAATCAAGAAAGTAAAAAGACAATTTACAGAATGAGAGAAAAATATTTCCAAATCACATATCTGATAAGGGCCTAGGAACAGAACATACAAAGAACTCTTACCACTCAACGATAAAAAGACAAATAACCCAATTAAACAATGGACAAATAAACAAAGAAGAAATAACTCAAGTGAAAATGGGCAAAGGATCTGAATAAGACACTTCTCCAAAGATATACAATACCCAATAAGCACCTGAAAAGACGCTCAACATCATTAGTGATCAGGCAAATGCAAAGCAAACCACAATGTGATACCATTTCATAGCCACTAGGATGTCTATAATCAAAAGTTCTGATAACAACAAGTGTGGGTGAGGATGATGAGAAAGCAGAACCATCACACACTAATGGTGGGAATGGAAAATGATGCAGCTGTGAAAAACAGTCTGGAAGTTCCTGAAAAAGTTAAACAGTTATTAGCATATGACCCAGCAGTTTCACTCCTAGGTATATATACTCAAGAGAACTGGACACCTATGTCCACACAAAAAGCAGCATTATTTATAACAGCCCAAAGATGAAAACAACCCAAATATCCATAAACTGATGAATGGATAAATAAAATATTGACTATCCATACAATGGAACATTACTAAGCCATAAAAAAGAATGAAGTACTGAACATGCTACAGCACTGATGAACCATAACAACATTATGCTGAGTGAAAGACGTCAGACACAAAAGGCCACATAGCATGTGATTCCATTTATATGAAGTATCCAGAATGGACAAATCCATAGAGATAAAGTATGTTAGTGGTTGCCAGGAGTTGGGGGGGGCGGGTAATAGGAGTGAGTGCTTATGGACACACGGTTTGTTCTGGGGGTGATGGAAATGTTATATTAGATAGTGGTGATGGTTGCAAAACCTCTGAATATACTAAAAAAACACTTCATTGTATACTTTTAAACGGTGAATTTTATAGTATGTGAATTACATCTCAATAAAAAAACCATTTTTTTTTTAAAAAGGTAGCTAATATAAATCTATTCCTTTAAAAGTGCTAGCCTATTTTCTCCCCTCAGCAGACTTAGAGAAGAAGTGCTCTTCATTTACCACAGGACAATTTCTGTGAGTCCTGAATATTTTAAAACAGCAGTAGGCCGAGTTGTGCAAACTGACTAGATAAAAGAATAGGGTGGACAAATTTGCATCGTATCCAGCCCAGTACCAAAATAGTGGACGCATTCATTACTGACAGCACAATCGGGACAATGGGAGAAGAGTCAGACATTTAAAAACTGAAAGCTTCAGCCCAAAGCAAGTCAATAAATAAAGAAAACAAACCCCACACTACTAAACACACATCCCTGAGCCTGCCTGGCATGCACGGGCTCTATTTCTGCCAAAACCCAAATTCAAAACAAGTACCAAGATTCTAGGGAAGCAAAGTTCAAATAAGCAAAAACATTTCTAGTTAGCAGCAGATAAGGGAAACTAAACAGAGGAGTTTCATTGTGGGCTTGTTATTGTCAAATTGGCCCTGGCCAGCAAAGCCCGCAAGAGAAGTGGGACTGGTTAACTCCAGGTGAAAAGATGGAGCTCAGCTCCAAAGGTGCCCTCACTTGAAACACTTTCCACCTCAGTTAATTCTCTCTGAAGAAGCACATTCAGAAATTGCTTCAGATTAGAGCCCTGGTCCTTTTCTTTTTCCTCTTTACAATTCCTGCTAGCAAGTGGCTGAGGCAGGAAATATTGCTATAATCACTGAGGCTGTTAGTGCTTATTGTGAATCCTCGTCAGCTTCATACCTCGGATGGAATCACAGTCACAATGTGCGAGTTTCAGGAACAACACAAAACTGCCTGGTGGTTGTGGCTTTGACTTGTACAACACTAGGAATGTCCTGTGATCTCTGGCTTCTGTCTAAGGGCCTGTCCCCTCACAGCTGACCTGGCCAGGGCTGTCACTGCATGTGGATCGCCCACTGTGAACCTTTTTAAGGAAACAGATGCCCTATAACTGAAGATAATTTGGAAATTGGCACAACAGTTAAAAAAAATAAATCCAATTGGACAGTCGTTGTAGGACTCCTGCCAACTTTTGGTTTCTTGCCATAGAGAGTAATGATTCCTGTCAGTCATGTAGAAAAAGATAGCTTCGAGAAAAGCCATCACCGTGACCTAAAAAGAGCAACCCTACATCAGCACATAAAAACTTATAGGAAATTGGAAATCTGAAAAATCAAATTCAAATTCAGAGAGTAAATCTCTGCTCCAATACGGAAGTGACAATGAGAACTAAGCTCCTGCAAAAACACGTATTAATCCTTTTATTGGTTCTGTTGTAAAAAACGGAAAGAAAACACAGAGTTGCATCTCCAGTGCAAATGTTATTTTGTGACTGTACCTTCAAATTATTTTATCCCGATTTGTTCTATAATTTCTAACAATCAAATATCCTCAAATAAATAGAAGTCAGTAATCAGGAAAAGTAGCCAGAAAGCCTACTTGAGTTCCCATATTAATCACAAATATTATAATGATCTTTAAGATGATAAACATTTTGGCATTCAGACTCATTTTACATGTCACATGTGTGCAACAGTCACAAATGCAAACTTTAAAAGCCTGACGGGGAGGAAGAGCGTGGTGAAGACGCTGCGGGGTGGTGGTGAGGTGCAGGCGTCTCACGGCCCAGTAAGTGCGGACAGCGGACAGCGTCAAAGGGCAGCGAAAGCAGCGGAGGGCTGGCTTAGTAAGCTACCCTTCCGGTGGGCTACATTTGCGGCCTCTTCACCCAGAATGTAAGCTTAGATCCAACAAGAGTCCATAGTCCTCAGGGAAAGGCAGGGGTAAAAGACAAGGAAAGAAGTTTTTTGCAACTCTGTGGGAGGGGGACGTAGCACCTTCTTACACGGCAGGGGCTACAACACAGCGCTAACATTTCAGAGTCCCAGAAAAGAGTAACTGCAGGGAATATCCGCACAGGCCACAGGCCGAAGGCAAAATTCTTTGTCAAGGTGTAAGTTCTGCTGAAATTTTGATCTACAGTCGGAGAATTGATAACAACAACAACACCCTCCAAATTCTACTATCAGCAAATTGGAGCAAGGCCCACATCACACTATACTGGAATATACATACATTACCACTCCATTACATTTCTTGTCAGAATTGGCACTTGGAAAGGCCTCTTAAATTAGGGAATTAAATTTTCTTACAGTAAGGACTTGGCATTCCCAATTCCAGAGAGTTCAGTGGTAGAAGGATTGGGGTAAGTTTTCTGATACCCGGACCCTCAAAAACCGTGTCAGAAGATTAAAGGACTGATCCCGGATGTGTGATCTCTTTATGAGGAATGGCACCAGGGGACATTCAAGTTTCTAAATGCATCATATCATCTGAAATCTATAACTGCCCTTATGATGGACGTAGAACAGGTACTTTTATCACCAAGGAATCTCAGTGACCACTCTAAGGATTCACAGGACTAAGTGACAGCCAGGTCTAGAAACGAAATCTTCGGAGTCCAAATTCCTCATTCTCTTCCCACTACCTGACTGTTTTCTGCAAATAAACACACACACAAACATAACCAGGGGGACAAAGATGGGAGTGAACAAAGAAAGAACTGAATAAAAATCTATGTTGCACCTGAATAATTCTCAACAGATTTTAATTTCACTTTCCTATAGGTCTGGAAAATTATTTGGTGACCACACGGTTTAAACTTTTGTTTTAAGCTGCTTAAAACCGTTTAAACTTTTGTTTTCATTTTGAATCCAACTTGTAACACATCTGTTGGTCACATACTAAAATGAAATTGCCAGAGTTTATGCAATAAGTTGTTTTCAATAAATTTATTCCCCGTCCAATTCAAACAATAGCTTTCAAAATGAGCTCAAATTGAAAGATCATTTTTGAGCAGTAAGAGAGGAAGCTCTTTAGGTGGGGGATCAATTTTGAGTTCTGGTTCTTTGAAATTTTATGTCCAAGACCAATTAGTCATCAGGTATGTTTACCTTTCTGATGCCTGCGCACGAGCCTGGCTGTGCGTGAACCAGACAAGCAGCGGACCAGCCCGCAGACCCGTGTGCGATCGGCCGCAGGACTAACCCTTGAGTAGCCTGGTTAGGGTTTTGAAGAATTCTGGTCATGCACTGAAAGTCATTTTCTCAACGTGCTAGACTTCAGTTCTCATTTAGGAAAAGGAAGGTAGGTTGGGTGGTTAAATGTGGGGAAACACACAGAATAAAATCAGTTAAGGGATTATTTTCAACAAAAAGCAAAACAATACAGTTCTATGTCACTTAACAATGGGGAACCGTTCTGTGAAATTCGTCATTAGGCTATTTCATCATTTTGCAATCATCCCAGAGTGTACTTTCACCAAACTAGCTGGTATAGCCGGCCACACACCCAGGGCCTCTGGTCGAGCCTATTGCTCCTAGGCAACAAACCTGTCCAGCACGTCACTGCACTGAATCCTGTAGGCAACTGTAACACAATGGTGTTTGCGTATCTAAACATATCTAAACATAGAAAAGGGCCAGTAAAAATACGGTATAAAAGATAAAAAATGGTGCACTTACATGAGTGGAGCTGGCAGGGCTGGGGGTCGTTCTGGGTGAGTCAGTGAGTGAGTGTTGAGTGAGTGTGAAGTGAAGCCCTGGGACACACTGTACTGTACATAACAGTGTCTATAACTGTACACGTTATAGACATTGTACACTTTGGCTACACCAAATTTACAAAAAATATTCTTCTTACTTCAATAATTAATTAACCTTAGCTTACTATAACTTCTTTACTTTATAAACTTTGTTTTAAAACTTTTTGACACTTTTGTAACACTTAGCTTAAAACATACTACACAGCTATACAAAATATTTTCTTTAAATTTTATTCAATGAGCTTTTTTCTATCTTTAAAACTTTTTTTTTTAAATTTTTTGTTAAAAACTAAGACACAGACACACAGCCTAGGCCTACACAGTCTCCACCTGCACACCTAGTCCCACTGGAAGGTCTTCAGGGGCAATAACACGCATGGAGCTGTCATCTCCTGTGACAACAACGCCTTCTTCTGAAGACCTCCCGAGGACCTCCTTGAGGTGTCACCCCTTTCAGAAATATGTCCATGGTAGTTTGCTTGGTTTCTTTCTGTTTTTCATCAGTTTGCTTGTAAGCAGATAATGCATCTTGAACATTCTTCTCTATTAACGAAAACCTTTTGGTGCTGGGGGACAGGAGGATGTCCATGTTTTCAAACTTTGAAAGGAGCTTATTGGGGTCTGCCAAAAACTTCTGTTCAACCTCTCACTGAATTTTCTTAGGGGTTCTTCTTTTTCTTTTCCTATGGTTTCCTTTCCTCTTGCCCCTTCCCCAGCTATGTGTTCCTATTCCAGTTCCAACAACTCATTAGCCAATTCCTCAGGAACCCCCTCTGGAGCTCCTCAGTGTCGCCTCACACCCCCCCCAGGTTCCAGTTGTCTGTCAACTCAACCACAGCCTCGTTATGTCTGCAACCTTTGTGTTACAACGTGAAGATGGTTACCATGTCACTCGACAGTAGGAAGTTTCCAGCTCTATTATCATCTTACGGAACCACTGTGGTATATTTGGTTTGTCGTTGATCAAAATGTCATTATGTAATATATGACTGTATTTTGTTTTCCCAGGATATTTTCACAACGTTTTCCTATGTTCATGGCTACAAAGATAATCAGTAGGAAATCTTGAAAACACTGTGTAAACGATTATCAAAAGTGGATTCAATTAGAAGACGAACAAAATCCATGGTGCTTGCCTAACCATCCAGATTGATTCAAGAAAACGTGCACTCAAGGACCTGAATGGGCCCACTCTAATGTGTGCTCAGACATATGATTTTAAAAAAAAGCTGCTTTCTTATTTGGAGATAACCAATTTTACCCCCTGAAAAAGGAGTCCCAGTGAAGGTTGATATATAACGTAAAGGTAAGCCCTTTCACTTATTCACACTTAAAGGTCATGATTTTAAATCATGGCATCTCAGTAGTGAGTGAACATGCTTCCCTGTGGTGGCCCCAGACACAGGCATAGCAGCCCACTTCTGTCCCCGCCAACTGCAACGTCTGTCCCCAAAGGCTGCCCGTCATGGTGTTCTGTTTAGTTAAAGTAGCAATGTAGTCCGAGTGAAAATGCAATATCCGTATATATTTTTCAACTTTTTCTCAAAGTTCTTACTTTCTCTTATTCCTTTTGCCCACTTATTCTAATGCCCAAAGGTTAAATGTATTGAAGATGAATAAATCCAAAGGTTTGTAATGTGGATAGGGAGATAAGCCTCCCAAAGTTTGGTTTTCTTCTGCCTGGATTGAAATAATTCTAAAACTACTACATTCACACCTTAGCCCTGTGTCAAGAGATATAGTCGTGAGGGTCATTATGTCTGCATAGTAGCTTAATAAGAAAAATTCCTGAAAAACCATTTAACATACAAGCTAGAACTACTCCAAAGAAAACAGCTTCTGTGTAGAATCCATACAGAAAAGAGAGATGTATGCAAAGAAGAGGCAACAGGTTTTATTATTTCCCAAGTCTTGCTTCCAGATGACTTCTGTCTTTACCTCTCTTTCTCTGAAACTAAGGCTAAAGGTAGGAGCATTTCTACTCCCTCCGCCCCATCCATTCTCAGCACACACAGAGCCCAAAGCAAGTATCAAGAGAGAAAATGATATAAAATTCTATTGCTTTAGGTACTACCGCAGGAACTGGTGCTAGAGAAAAATAGATACCTAGACAACTATCCAACAGAAAAATAGCTGTGGCCCATAAGGTGCAGTATCTTAATTTCTCACACAAGCTTAATCTACAGCACCGTGGCATTATTTCCCGAGATGGTCTATTAAGTTTTAATAGGTGTTAACTGGTTTCTAAAATAGAAGACAATGCATAATATAGAGTAGCCACCAGTTGTTTTTTTAATCCTTATTTTTAATCTATAAAAATATTTCTAAAATACAGAAAAACAGATGCTCATAACTCCTGCTTACTTTTCTGATTAATAATTTCTTGAAAAGGTTATCTGTAGAATATGTGACTTTATAACTATGTGATTTCCTGAGTATAAAATCCAAAGCAAGGCATAACTCAAACTAATTCATCTAGTCATCTCCTTATAGTAAACCCCTTTCCATAATTATTAAGTTCTGAGGCTAAACTATTACATTTTCTGGGCTATAGTGCATCGATGAGTTATTAAAAAATACTCTCATTTTCTTTGCTCTAGAAATTGATGACTTCAAAACACCAAGAGTTTTCTTTAAATATTTTTGTATAGTTGAAAAAGTTCAAAATAGCCATCTTTTTATCTTGGAATTAGAAAAAAAAAATGTAGTCAATGAAATAGTCTCAAAACGTTAACTTTTTTATTCCACAAAACTGAAAAATTGTGGTACACAGGATTTAAAAACAGTCCCAAAACATTTCTTTCATTGATCAGGAAATATAAAAATGTTACCCAGTCATATATCTACTACGAATAAAACATCTTCAATGAGGAAGGTCTTCAGAGAATGTTACTGAATGACTAACTAAAGATGCAACAGTGAAAATGTCATTTCATATATGATTCATACAAATGGTTCCCAGCATATATCACCAGCCCAACCTGTCTCTCGAGACCTTTTGCCCACATTCTAACTGCTGGGCAGCTAAGCTCTCCAAATTCAACCTGGCCCAAATTGAGGGGCAATGTTCTTGGAGAAGACTGAAAATCATAAGGTATCACTACTCCCTCATTCTTAACTTAATATGACATCCCAACAAAAATACCATCAGTCCCCTCCCACACCCCTCCCTGGAATTGGACAAGTTAATTAAAAGCTATTTTGGAAGGGCAATCAAGCAAGAAAAGCCAGAAAAACCTTGAAAAAAAAGATCAGATGTGAAAATATATGATAAGCCTCTAAATAAAATAATGTGATGTCGGCTCAATGGGATAGAGTAGAAAATCCAAAATGCATATGAAAATATATGCATATTATACAATAATTAGCATCTCAGATCGGGGGCTGGAAAATACTCAGTTTTTAGTAAATGGTGTTAGGTGAAGACTCTTCACACCGTACATGAGGATAAATTGTTAACGAATCAGAGATTTAAATATAAAAAGTGAAAAAAATATTACGTACCAGTTAAAAAAAAAGGGTAAATTCCTCTACATTCTGGGAGTGGAGAAACATTTTTTAGATGACTCAAAATCCAGAAGTATAATAGAAAGAAGACTGGTAAATGTGACTACATAAAAATCAAATAAAATTCTACATATTAAAAAAACAACAACCCATAAGCAAAGGAAAAGTACAAATTAACAAGTTGAGAAAAAATTATCTGCAACTCCTATCACATACAGAAGTAAATATTCCCAATATATAAAGAACTCCTAAAAATAAAGGATTAAAACTCGTGTAGAAAACTGGGAGAACTAAGCAGAGTTTACAGAAACAATTGCCAAGCACCCCCATGAAAATATGCTCAAGTTCCCTCCTGATAAGAGAGTAAAAGATCTCTCATCTAGTAGATTTCCAAACGTTTGAAGAACTCATTCTGTTGGAAAGGTTGTGGGAAACAGTTCTCTCATATAGTACAGGTAGGAACTGCATTTGAGAGAACATTGCAGTGAGGGGATGAGGTATTTCTACTACGTGCCAGGGCCCTGTGGAACCAGCAGCTATCTGGGCTATATAAAAAAACTTCACAGTTGAAAAGTTTGTAAACTGCCTTAGAAATTTCCAGTCCAGCCCACTGCATCTACTTGTATATGATGGCTATGTACACCCCAAGGGGCAACTTTCGCCTGGGCTATGCAACGTGGTGTCCATGGGGTTGTTCTGTGTCTGCCCCTGCTAGCAACCGCCTAACCCTTAGAAAATCATTTCTTCCCACTACACTCTTATTTTGATTAGAATTAAGTTTCTTCCTTCTCCCTCTTTCCTTCCTTCTTTCCTTTTTCTTAACTATTCCCTCAAGGAGGACCATAATATCCCTCTTTTAAAAAGCATTCTTTCTCACAGTTAGACTCCTCCCCAGCCACATGGCTTAAACTAGGAATAGCAAACTGCAAGGTCCTTGTGGGTGGCATGGGGAGAGGGCGAAGGCAGACCAGGAACACACACCTAAAACTTACTGCAGCCAAAGGGGAGTGCGGACCTAGTGTTGACAAAGCTTCCTATCTTTCTAATGGCTGCTGGTAATTTGGTTTTTATAGGAAATTCCACAAATTTTAAAAGCTAACAACCAGTTCAGATTTCTTTATACTCTATAGGTCGAGCAAAAATGCCACTGTTTACACCTCCAGTTTGTAAGCTCTGATTTAAATCTTTGTTTCAGGGGGCGTATTTTTTTAACCAATTAATTATCTGGGTTGTTCTTCTCCAGATCAGCCAGTTACTCATCACTTGTCAAAATACAGAGATCAAAAAGGGACATAATTTCCTAAGAATGTCATCTGGTGTATATTGTGACATCTTACGTTTACATGTCATTTTCCTGTATAAGCATTCTAGGATCTCTTTCTTTAGAAAAAAAGAAAGAAACAAAAGTAGTGCACCGTCCTATGCTGGAACTTGCCCACCATCACAGAGCTACTTATTTTTTTAAAAAATTAAACAGTTCAGATTAGAAGCCAGCTCCTTTGATCCCTGATTCAGCCCTTCTGTCCCACTGAGTTACTGTGTGACCTGTGAGAAGTTCCCCATCCATAAAATGGGAATAATAACATAGTATTTATTTGACGGAGCTGTTGTGAAGACTGGATGATCTGAAACAGGGAAGGTGACACTGTAATGACTAAAGTGGCATTACAGCTACTATGTCAGCTACCTGCACATTTAACACTCACACAATACAGAATAAGCCCCAAAATTTCACCGCAGTTTAGGTGTTACATTTATTATCTCCTCTTTTTGCTCATGACCTGTCTACTACAGAAGTAGACTTAACAACTGACAAAATTTGCCATTTGCCAAAACACCGTCATTGCTAGTCAGTGCCTACTGTTTTCAAGTTGCCTCTTTTAAGGGGAGTTTGATGAGATGTTATATTATCGTCCACCCTGTATAATACCCTCCCTGCTGTCTGGAATAGGAAGACATCTATAATTACAGGGGTCCCATCCCAAAGCTATTCTCTAGTTTTTTATAGCTGTCTTTTGTGCTCCATGGAATCTCAAAAATAATAGCTAATAGTGGCTCTACCAATAAATTTTACTAATTCTCTGAATAATAGAGGATGCAAGTCACAGGGTTCTGCTAATATGAATTCATCATTTTCCCCCCAACCATTTATTATTTTTAAAAAACAGCAAACTTTTCGCAAACCTGTATCTTCCCTCTGGCTACTGCCCTTTCTTGTTTCTTTCCCTCACATCAATCTCTACTTTCCCTCTTCCATTTATTCCTCAGTGTGCTGCCATTGGTCTTCTGCCCCCGCTACTCCACTGGACCTGTTCAGATATTTTTCAGTCCCACTGACTGCTGTGCATTCTTCTATGACACCATTCTTTCCTTTCACTCTTCACATCTCTTCCTAGGCTCTTCATCAGCATCCTTCCCTTTTATGCCTGGTCCTCTTCTTTGTTCTGTCCCTTAAATACCGGGGTTATCTAAGCGTCCCACCATGCCTTCTCTTGTTTTCACTCTATGTACCCATCCCAGGCAATCTCCTCCGTAATCATGACCTTCAGCTATTATCCTTAAACTAAGTACACCCAAAGAATAATTACTAAGCTCCAGACCCATACTTTCGATTGCCTACTGGGCATTTCCCCTAGAAGGTTCCACAGACACTTTAAACCCCAAATATGAAAGATGATAATCATTAACTCAGTAGCAATGGCACCACTATCCACACAGGCACCTGTGGTAGGGAGAACAATGCCCCGCATCCCCAAGGATGTCCTTGTCCTAATTCCTGGGACCTGGGAACACATTAGGTTACTGCCAAAAGGGAATTAAGGTTGCTAATCAACTAACCTTGAGATGGGGAGATTACTCTGGATTATTGGGGGGGGGGGAATGTAATTACAAGGGTCTTTAAGTGTGGAAGAGGAGGGCAGAAATCCAGAGTCAGAGGGATACAATATGCGAATAAACCAGCCATTGCTGGCTTTGAAGACGGAAGGGGACCATGAGTCAAAGAATGTGGGCCGCCTTTAGGATATGGAAAAAGGCAAAAAACCAGTTTGTCCCCTAGAGCCTCCACAAAGGAAGTCAACACTGGTGACACTTTAATTTTAGCCCAGTGAAACCTATTTCAGACTTCTGACTTCCAGGACTGTAAGACAATCATTTGTGCTGTTTTGAGCCGCTAAATTGTGATAACTTGTTACAGCAGCAACAGGAAACTAATCCAGCACACAAGGCAGAAGCTAGAGAGACACCCTCTACTTCTAGTCAATTGCTTTGTAAGTATTACTGCATTTATCACCTAAATGACTTTCAAATCCAATTCCTCTTCTTCATCCACATTAACACAGCCTCATCCCATCTTGTCTAGACTATGATCACAGTTTCCTATTAGTTTTTCTGTCTTTAGTTTGGTACTCTCATCCAATTTCATTCTTATCCACTGATACTTCTTGCCTGCCTGGGGAGGAGAGACTCCCTTCTCTGATCATATTTCTTCAAATGGCTCCTCAATGACTTTAGAAATAAAGTTCACACACCAGGGTAGAGCCTACGAAGCCCTATCAGAAGAGAGGCTGGCTGTATGGAACATTAAAACATTGCTGTGGACTAAACATTGCTAACATGGAAAGAGATGAAGGAAAACTACACTGAACAGAATTCCAAAGCACCAAGCACTGCAGGAGCTTGGAAGAAAACCCTGGGATGTGGGATGGCGAGAGGTTAAAGACCCAAGGAGTTTTCTTTAGTGGCACAGGTGTGAAATTGCCATCCAAGAAAGGCCTTTAACGACACAGCATAGCTGGGGACGCACTGCAATATGGGACACAGTCCCCAAAGGGCTCAGCCTTTTCCTCGATAGCCCTCAGTGTCTCCAGTACTATTAATTATTTCTAGGAAAGGTAGCGAGGAACTGGTCTGCCCAAGAGCGGGAACTGTGTTCTGTCATCTCCTGTGCTCTGCCTGCGACACACAGGTTCCACTCCTTGCTCGAGTGCCTTACCTACCTGTGCGGGCAGCTCCTCTGAGGTCGCCTGTGAGTGAGCCCCAGGCCGCTGAGTTGGGTGTCCCCTCAGGACTTGTACGCGGCCCGGGACACTACAGTTGCACGTATCTCACTGAGATACAAGGTTTGAGTTTTTATTTTTTAAAACCTATTTCCTCTGCCTAGAATATAACTTCTCTGAGGGTGAGAATTGGTTTTATTCACCTCTGTGTATGCCCCAGTATCTAATAAAGGTTCACAAATAACTGGTATTGAGGCATTTGTTGAATAAGTATACGAATACAAGTTTTAGTTGCCTTTATCATTTTCCCACAATATGAGTAACATTTGTTTTTGGGTAACTGATCATCACAGCTTATTTTTTCTCAAAGGCGAAGATGGAAAAAAGAAAAAAAGAAGGAAAATCCTTTAAAACTCATTTATCAGCTTTCTACCATGGGCAAAGAAAGCAGCTGAACAATGTACCCTGGAACTCTTGCCTGCTATAATTGAAGAGTGTTTTTTTTTTCTATTATCATTTATGTCTTTGCTTATGGCCCATAAAGAGTCAGATTTAACTGCATTGAAAATTTAAGGGAAAAATATAAAGGATCTTGATGAAACCAAAATGTTGCTATGAGATGAGCCTTCCAAGGGAAATAAATTACACAAAATCACTCTTTCTGACTCTAAGTATGGGAAGAAATATGCTCAGGGTTGCACAACTACATGTAAATGTTTTAAGGCCCAGATGCAGAAATTGGCCCAAATGCATATAAGACTGTCCATTTACAAACCAGACAATCTGGACTTATCTACCCAAGTGTATTCCAGTCCTTTTCTCCATCTCTATCCTCCCAACACATCTCATCCTCACCCCTACAGAGGAGGTCGGGGAGGAGGTACGGAGCAGCAGAGTATGTGTGTGTATGAATGGAGCGAGCTAGTGAGTTTCCTGGTTGCTACAGGAGATCCACAGATTTGAAAAATCCCCAAATGGAGCCTGAAATTTCCCAGATCCCCCTAGAGTAACGATTTTCCTCTGCATGGCAGTATTTCTCAACACATTTTTCATTATAATCCCCACTAAGGAGCTTTTAGATTTGTTTTTCCTAATTGTTCCCTCCCCCAATGAAATTTTAGTAGTACAACTATATACTTCTTTATGTACTGTGTATACAGAGGGTGACAAAAAAAAATGTATACACATTTTAAGACAGGAAAAAAACGATTAAAATTGTAATACTCAATATATACTGATAATAAAAGATGAGTACAAGTCATGTGTATACGTTTTTTTGGCACCCCAGTATATCTGTGCTATATACATAAAAAGAGTAAGATCTTTTTGACCCCAAGAGCCAGTTTTCATGCCTGGGGAGTGACATACCCCTGGGTGAGCATGCGTGGGCTAGAGGATATGAGTATGATACCACCGTTCTCACGCTAAGTAGGGCAAAGACCACTAAGCCCATTCTTATAAAATAGCTATGTGTTTGCGTGCAAGGAAAATAAATGAGATGAATTTCAAGCATGGAATTTACCTTTACATAGGAATGGTGCTAGTTTCCTCTTTCAACATGTATTGCATCGTCTATTTAGGTGCTTCCTCTCTTCAGATTTCCTGAGACTGGACCTGGTTGAGCTCCATTGTTACAGAGCCCCAACGTCCTCTGCTGTCCCTGCACATCATCCTGATGAGCCAAAGGGAATTCTGTTTGGGGGAGGTTACTGAGCAGATTTAATTTTTGCTTGTAATCTCTGTTTCCAAGAACGGCTCTAGAAAAGGGTCAGGACACCCTTTCCATCGCTCATTACCCTTTTTGGAGGTTGGTTATGGACAAAACATCCCATATGTATTTCTATTACCAATTGAGCCTCATCAGTTTTAGGGCTAGAGACTTCTAGCTCTTGAAGAATCCTACTTTCAAACAATGAACGTATAAACGAAATGTGGCATATGTATAAAATGGAATATTATCAGCCATAAAAAAGAATGAAGTACTTATCAGTACATGTATCATGCTATAACATGGATGAACCTTGAAAACATTTTGCCAAAGGAAAGAAGTCAGTCACAAAATACCACAATTTTATGATTCCATTTACATAAAATATTCAAAATAGGCAAATCTAGAGATACAGAAAGATTAGTGGTTGCCTGAGGCTACAGAGAATGAAGAAATGGGGAGGGTGCTAAAGGGCAAGGAGTTCCTTTTTGGGGGCAATAAAAATGTTCTAAAATCAATCGTGGTGATGGTCGCACAACTCTGTGAATAGAAACATTGAATTGTATACTTTAAATGGGTGCATTATATGGTATTTGAATTATATCTCAGTAAAGCTATTATCAAAAAAATAAGCAGTGGTCAGAAATGGTTGGATATTGCATTTATGAGACCCTCAGATTAGTCCCATTTACTTGGTCTGAAATTTCAAATTCATTTCTAAAAGAATCTAAAAGTATGATTTAGTTCAGAAAGAAGAGGAAATGCTCATTTTGCAGGATTCTAAAATACTGGCTTAGAAATATTAAGATAAAACATTTTAACACTTTTAATGGTGTTCAAAGCAAGCTTCCTTCTCTACAAACTAAATGCCTAACAACAAGGTAATATAAACACATTACATTAGATAGACCTGAAATAGTCAAAACTGATTTATCCCATTATACTCATAAATCTACAAATTCTGAAAAACCTCTGACAATGTCTCATTTCCCTGATAAATAAACAAAACTGGAAAAAATTTAATCCTTTTAAGCTTTCAATTATTCTATAAGTAGACGACTGTAACTATTTATAAGACTAATACAGCCAATTTTGCCACTAAAATGAACACCGTTCTGCATCATTACTATGGTAACAATATCCAGGAACTTACATGACTCTATGAGGGTATTTTTCTTTAATCATTTTATAAGAGTTGCTGTGCACACAGGACCCATAGAAAACACGATGGTGCTGAAACACTATGCTGGGCAGGGACCTGGCTCACTCTCTAGCTAAGAAACTCATTTGGCACCTGTGGGGCAACACCAGCAGTGACCCAAACTTCAGTGCCTCAGTAAAATTCCTGGATAATGCACCTGTGTGAATGCTTCTGACTTGTTAAATCTAAGATTACCAAGAAGTCAATGGTAGCGTTTAAAAAAAAAATTGGGTTACCGGGCAACAATAAAAAGTGGTACATGTGATGGCTATGTGGAAAATGTTTAAAAAATAATGTTACATAAGAAAAAGAAAAGCATACAAATTTTAAATGACCTTATAACTGTTAAATATTAAGGTAAAAAATTAAATGTTACAGTTTTAAGATTATTGGATGAAACTTTCAAGATTCTTTATTTCCTTTTATGATGTCTTAAAAATATTTAATAATAGAAAATATTTTAGTTTTAGAAGGCAGGATTATTTATTTATATGGCAAGATTATTTTATTCATATGTTTCTAAACATATGTTTTGGTTTTAAATTTTATTCTTATCTTCTAACAATTTCCATTGTTCGTATATATGTCCTCCACTGCCTTAGAGAGGAGACGGCTCATCTCAAAGATGTCTACTTCCGTATGTCAGCCACACGGAACAAAGGATTTAAGTGGTTCATAGTAATACGGCCAACTATAATAATTCTACACGTTTAACTTTTGCATCCATGACCAGATAAATGGATGACAAGTAGACTCCCCTGAAGTTTGAGATGACACCAAGCAGTAAGGCATTAGCCAGACCCTAGAAGTTCTGACTGAAGCTCAACTGTCAATGGAATAAATAATTACGGTCATTTTAAGCACAGGGTATGTCCGTACAGCAAAAGAAACAAAGACAGGAATGGAAATGGAGAGGACAAATATTAAAATACAGAAGGCAAAAAAAACCCCAAAAAAACCAGAAGGCTTGGCTCAAAACATGCATGCTTGCCTCTGAAAATGGTGATCAGTTGCTTTCAGTTTCCATTAAGGATCAGTGGTAATGAGCTAAGAATGCAGCATGAGGGACTTAGGAAAAATAATTAAGAAACACCTCTTCAATTGGCTAAACAAACAAACAAAAATCCCGGTGCCATCAAACACAGTTATAAAATCTCCCTATCAAGTTAGTGTTCGAAATCAGGGGTTTTCAATGGCAATGGCATCGCCCTAGGCACATTCTGGAAATCTGTGGGAGCACTTCTACCTTCCAGTCTAATCCTTTAATTTCTTCTTTAAGCCACAACTAGAGCGTAATTCTGATTTATTCACCACCCCCCCTTCATTGTGACATAACCAACATACAGAAAAATGGGAAAAGCCTAAAGGCATAATGCAACAAATGGCTGTAAAATGAAGCCCTCCCAGCACCTCAAGCCCGACATGTGCCCTGATAGGTCCTGATAGCTAATCAAGCTAGTCTTCCCACCCTGTTCTCCTTCTGGGGTGACCTGGTTATTTTTGACCCTTTTTACTTCTTTATAAATTTTAAAATCAGCCTATTAAATTCTATTAAAAAACCAGTTGGGGTTATATTGAGTTTTTTAAAAAACATTACTTTTGTGGGTAGGTTATACTTTCCACACGATTTTATTTCTGGCTGGTAAGGGCCGTTACTTCTTATTTCGTATAAAACGGGAATGTTCTACATGACATAAGGCTGTGGCGCTCTCCCCTGTGGAGCAGGGGTTTAATATTCTAAGACGACATCTTCTGTGAGAAACAAAACTCACCGAAGATAATCCCTGAGAACATCCCCACCTGAAAAACCTTTCTCAGATGTCAGGACTTGCCCACCTAATGATTTTAAACAGGGTTTTTTAGGCATGTGCCTTGATATCTTGTAAGGGTTCAGGAGATTTTATCAAAATCCATGAACTAATCATAAACTGATCAAGGACAAACACACTAGTACGAAACAGGCCATTATAAATAAACTCCTCATTTTTATTTGGGCAATTAAAGCCAAAATGGTTAACAAAACTTGAAATCCATCAGGTCAAAGGATCAAAGTTATAACTGTATTGGGATTCTACAGTTAAATCATATAATAAAAAAACAACAAATCAGATAACAAAATGGGTTAAAATAATATTTTTGGAATCTTAAAAATTTAAGCCAGACCTGTTGGCCTATTCATCCAAGAATAGATGATTACATTTTTAAATAGTTCATGACAGGGTTCGTGCCATGTTCAGCACTTTCACTTGGACAAGTTACTTGACCTTTCAGAAACTTGATTTCCTTAACTGTAAAATGGAAACGATGTTGACATTCAACTTTTTGTATGAATTACTGCAGATGAGTATGCAAAACATCTAGAAGCTAGGTACCTAAAGGAAACTAAATACACGTGATGGCCATTAGTATTATTTTTATACTCACTGATTGACTTGTGAATGACTTTTGGTGGGTACGCCTCAGAGGCATTTGTATCTTAAGGCTTTTACTTCTAATTGTGAAATGAAAATCTTTGTCTTCTTTAAGGATTTTCAGGCATCAGCAAGCAGATGGCAGTGTCCATGGAAAATTCATCCCACAAGGTCTTACTATCCTTTCAATTTACAAAGGAGAAATTCTGAAGCAGTTGAGAAATTTTCTGTGATATTTAAAAAAAATGTAATACTGCCCCCCAATTGGCTTGATATCAATGCTCTAGTTCATTGAAAATTTCTGTCAACTGTCGACCACAAATATCAGGTTGATTTCTCACCCTAGTAGGCTTCAATCTGAATGAGTTACAAGATTTTCCAAAAGTTAATCTACCTTCAAAATATAGGGATATTTTCTACTGAAATGTTCAAAAGAATATACTAGAAGACAATATGATGTGATAGAAAAAGCAATGAACTTGCAGCCAAGAGAAATGGATTTTCATTTTAGTTCTAACACTTATAACATTGGTGTGACATTAGGCAGTATGTTTAATTTCTACGGGTTCCAATGTCTCATCTAAAAATGAGAAGGACAACTTCTCTCTGTTCAGCTCCTTTCACGCTCTTTTCAAGCTCCGAGATTCTATGTGAAAGGCACCTCCAAGGTGGGGGAACGGGAGAGGTTGTTTCAGGTTGCCCCTCGCAATCACATTGTATTGAATGGCAAGCCCAGCCCAGAAGCTAAATCTGACATATTTCTTGGTGCCTTTATAAAAAGGAGGATCAGCATGGACCTCCTGGAGAAGAGGATGGGCTGTCTAGAGCTGCTACAGTCTATTTTTATGTGCTGCAGGAAATAATAAAGAAGTCTGATGTGGTATCATGTCTAGACTAGGAGACAGAACCAACCAGCCTTCAACACTTCTTTAAATGCCTGGAATGAAGTTTCAGTTTCTGGTCTCCCCAGATTCCCAGGTGAAGTCTCTCTCCACTCTGCATCCTTCGTCTCAGGCCGGCATGACCTCTCTGCCCTGTACAGCAACACCACAGTGCTCACCCTGACTGGTCTGGGACGTAGTTTTACGTCCATCCCATTCTGTGCAGTGACACTCCGCCCTAGCTGCGTGTCTATGAGGAGCTTAAAAACTACCCGAGGAGCTTAAAAACAATGCTGCTGGCAGGCCCAACCCAGACCCATTTAGTCAGACTCTCCAGACCTAGGCACTGGGAGTTTGTAAAAGCAGCCCAAATAATTCCAGTGTACAGCTGGAGCTGAGAAAAGTCCACACTAGGGAGCAAGAGTTAACCAAGCACAGGACAGACACCTCCCTAGAAGGGAGAAGAGGGAATCCCAGAAGCGAGAAGTACTACTTTTGTTTTTCTAACCTGTGTGTCAAAGTATTTATGTGGTATTTATGAGTGCACAAAACGATTAGGTTATCCTCGTCTCCAGAAAACCTGTCAACGGTAAAGATAATTACAGGTAACGGAGAACTAACAAAAAGAAGAGAAAACACACAAAGATCTACTTTCACGTACAAAAGAAATGCTACTGCATTTTCTTAGGTCAACTATTCTCTATTTGATAATTACAGTGCAGCACGATACTGACAAGGGGCGTTACTCTGAGTTTTGTGTTAACGAGAGTAAGTTTTATCTGATTACAAGATTAAACTGTTCCTGCACACTTAACCTTCATAGTTTGCTACTCCAGAACAGTGTAATGTTTAAGGGAACATTGCTCCTGGGCAGGAGGAAGTGTTAATGTTCGATATTTGCATAAGTGAAGGTACTTTTCTACATTTGCATAAAAAGAGGTAACTGGATCCCTTCAAAGGTATGAGGAACAGAGAACAAGGCTGGAGGTTCTGGGAAGGGTGCATTGGTGAGGGGAGTGAGGGTGAGGGTGGGGCACAAAAAAATGGGGCTACAAAGACTGAAACACATCCTGACATTTACACATCAAGAGGTGCATCATAGAAGACTTTTAGAAAAGGGGCAGAGTGAGGACTCTTCTACAGGAGTTGGGCACGTGGAAGAACAGCAGCACTGCCTGGGGCAGCATCTAGTTAGGTTGGCCACTGCCCTCCGTGGGCCCTAAGAGACGTCTGTGCACTGCGCTGGGGGAAACGTGCTCGGCATAGGGGTGCTTAGCTTACCACACAGTCCTGGAAGGCAGGGACGGGGATTTGTTTCCCTTTGTTTTCCCATGTCCGCCCAACATCAAGAATAGTATTTGAAATAAAGCTCTTGATAAATACCAATAAATGAATGAACTAATGAGTGACTCCTGAATGACTGTTAAATAATACAGCTTATCCAGTCACTGAGAAGACTGATTCATTTGATTCTGTCATCTACGGCATTGGTTCTCTACACGTGCCTGTTACGTTTTCATTTAGGCTTCTGAAGATCATTATCAGGACAGTGCCAGACTGCATCCTGGGATACTCCACTAGAAACCTTACGGGGGTCACTGACTCAAGAACCAACACTCTGAATATAATTTCCCCATCTTATCAAGTGCTTTGCACACACAGATCCTTAAAGGTTAGCTCATCTTTATCTGAAAACATATCCTGAGAAACTCCATCAGACAATGTGCTGAAATCAAGGTACACAGTTTCTACATCATCGCCCTGATTTTCCAACACAACTCTAAGAGAAATCCATTTATTTGGGAATGACTTATTTGGTTACTAGAACTTGCAATTTTCCCTAAGTGCTCATAAACTGTAAGGTTAATCGCTAGTTCTAGAATTTTGCTGGGGATAGAAGTCAGGCCTATTGTTACTTATACATAGAATTTCTCTTTTTGGGGGGAGAGAAAATCACCTGTCATATTAGTCAGCCTTCTTGCTAGAAAAAATGGTGAATGCAAATTCCAAAATCAGATCTGAAAATTCTTTGCCGTGTAATTTAACAGAACCCAGAGATTAGACTCATCTAAAGAAGCAAACACTTCTTTCTCTTTGACCTTCTTACCAACCCTGGGCTTCAATTCCCTCCTCCACGTTTGTTTTTTCCTTTCCTGTTTGAAGGCCAAACTCCTTACTGAATAAAATGTAAGGAAGACAGAAGTTTAATAATTCTGTTTTATCATTGGTAGCAAATAATATCAGAACACTTTTGCTATGTGAGGACCATCCCTTACTGTTCAGAAAGTAGCTTTGAATTTTTTAAAAAATCAACTTTTGTTGTCTATCACATTTGTCTAGATCCTCAATTCACTGTGAATATTTCAACTCTGTTCCTCTCTCTCATGCTAACAACTTCACCTGATACTTCATTTTTAAAGATACTCAATTAAACAGAAGCTCCCATCATTCCATCCCCAAACCCGCCATCTTCCATTCGGCCGTATCCATACTCTGCCTTGCCTCCATTTACAATGGAAGAAGTATCTCTGTTCCGCTTCAGAGCCTCTCTTGGATAATACCCTTTGTTTTCACGACTTAAGGACTTTGTTCTTGGAATTGTTCCCTCTCTCTCTTATATCATAAAATTCTCCCTCTCTACTGAGTCATTCCAAATAGCATACAAATGTGTTTTAATCCTCCATATTAAAATAACCTTCCCAAGACATCTCCCAACCCCCATCGTTCTCTAGTTACGGCCCCACTTCTTATCAGCCCATTCTCTCCAGCCACTCCAATAGAGATTTTCATTCACACCATTCCATGGAAATGGCTCTTGTCAAGATTACCATTAATTTTCCCTTTGTCAAATCCAATGGTTAGAGCTGTCCTTCGTTTTCTCTTACTTTACTTTCAGGCTCATTTGATATGGTCAACTTTTGTCTTCTAACATTTTCTGGACTTTGCTTCTATGATGCCACATCCTTCAGGTTTCTCTCCTGACTCTTGATAGCTCCTCCTCAAGTTCTTTGCTGCCTCTGCCTCTTCTTCTTGATCTCTAGATACTAGAGGGCCCCTTCCTCACTTCTTGCCTCTCTTCTCCTCTTTCCTCCCCTCCCCTCCCCCTGCGCCCCTTCTCTCCCCGCCCCTCCCCTCTTTCCATTGGCAATCTCATCTAATTCTATGATTTTAAATATTCATCTATATGCTGATAAACATCAAAGTTTATCTCCAGCCCTTGCTTCTGTCCTGAGTTCCAGACTCATCGATCCTATTGCCTATTCAATGTCTCACTTGGAGATACTGATAATAACAGTAACAGCAGCAGTGGCAGCAGCAACTAACATTTACTGAGAACTTAATATGTGTCCAATCCTGTTTTAAGTGCTTCAGGGACATTAATTCATTTAATTTTCACACCAACCATATGGCACAGGTCTATCGCCATCCCATTTTACACACGAGGACACGGAAACAATTTGTTCAATATTCCTTAGCTAGTAAATGCTAGAACTATGTATTTCAAAATTAACACGGCTAAAACAAAACTCTTGATTCCCATCCCTCAAACTTCCCTCCTCACGGTCCTCCTCACACATCACACGTCCATTTGCTCACACCAGAAATTTCTCTCCTCCCATCTCTGTATCTACTCCATCAACAAATTCTGAATATACCCTGAATCTGACCGTAGCTCTCTATTTCCACTACCAGCACCCATGGCCCAGCTGCCATCGCTTCTCCTCCGAGTCACGGTCTCTCTACTCCCACTCTTGTGTGTCTGTATGTCCACTGCCACAAGAATAAAACACATTTTTTAAGTTTTCAAAAAGTTACTTAAGATCCTCTTCTAATGGTACCCATCTCACTTAGGATAAAACTTAAAAACTCAGTGACAAAGCCGAGGGCCCTACAGGACAGACACCTAGCCATATTTCCAGCTCTCCCTTTCCCCACCCGCCCTCTTGCCACGAGCATTCTTCTGGTCCCTGAACACACCAAGCTCACTGTCACCTCGCGGCTTTTCGCGAGCACTCCTTCTGCCTGGGATGCTTCCCGGAGAGTTTTACTTACCCAATTCCTTCCTGTCATGTAATTTTCAGCTCATATTTTATCTTTTCTGACCACCCAATGTAAAGTTTCCTAATCCTCAACCACATTTTCTTTTCTCCTAGCATTCATCATATCTGAAACTGCCAGATTTATTTAACTTCTTTGTTATGTATCTTTCTTCCTTCCACAATAAAATGTAAACTCCACAACAACAGGGACCGTATCTGTTGGGTTCATCGCCATATATCCTCAGTGACTGGAACAGTGAGTGGCTGGCACTCAATCCAGATTTGTGGAATGAGTGCATCCAAATTCAAATCGCTTTCTCTCCATGTTCTCTCCCCAATAGCTGCCTGCTGCATTTACAAAGTCTGTGATTACACATTAAATTTGTTTTAGTTGTTTCGTGTATGTATGTATATATGTACGTATACATATATAGATATAGATAAGGATATACGAGTAGTATCTCTATTTCCCCATGTAGAAACTTTTAGAGAACAGGAGTTATGCTTTTATTCTGTATCCGCAGAGTTCTAGGAATATATACAACTCTTAATAGAGGTTTGACTTCTTTTGTCACAGCTAAGGGTTGTGTTCCTTCGGCTTACTTACAGCCCAGAGAAACCTACCACTTTGTGTTGTATGTACAATTTTCCTCTCAGCCTTTCATAAGCCAGGACACAGAAGACTATTAAATTTGATCTTAGAGAAAGAATGATTAAAGATATGTTCTTTAAAAAAAAAAATCTAGAACACAGTAAAAAACAAAAACAACTACCTTTAGAACAGAAGTGCTCCATTTCTATCTTTCTAATAATACATCGAGGCATAAGAGTATTCTGGTATAACCACAGATCTAAGGGAGTGTCCAATATTAGTATTCTGAATATAAATTTAACAATTTGGAGCAAAATTATTAAATGTCATGAATCTCTTAAAAATCTTGAAACTGAAAGTTATACAGAATTGCTGCCTAGTGCTGATAAGTAGATAAATATCATTTTATTAAAGGTAAAGCAATGAGGCAAAGAGTTAAAGATTCCTGCCATAGCTAACAGACATATTCCATTTTCCCATCTTAAATGCAAATCTCCCACTCACTTCTCCCCAGATACTTTACTGTCTAACACTGCAAGTAAGGAAAAAAGCTACAGAAGCTTCCACAGTGAAACTAATAAGCAATAGCCATCGAAATTCTAATTAGGAGAACGTCAACGTTCTCATTCTTGGGAGTTTTTCATTTTAAAAAAAGTGTATGGGGAGCAGACAGGTTTGGATGCCTTGCTCCCTAGCATTTTTCCCTCGGCAAGAACCTGAATCCCAGTGTTTGAGTCAGCTGCTGGCGTTACTCAAGTCACAGAGTGAATTCCTCTCACAGGATCTGTAAACAGGAAGTGCTACAAATTGCAAGTCTACAATAATGACAGTTGTAGTCATAGGAATATGTATGTGGGTACCACTCTTTGAACATCCAGTTTTCCCCCTGACTTCCTGTGATATCTAAAGCAAGTCAGTTTCTTCTATCCTCCTAAAGATGCAGAATCAAGCATGGTATCAAAAAGGGCTAAGTTGGTTAGACTGTATACTATACTAATGTATTAATACAAATTAAAATGAACCCAAGGTTTAAGGAGTATGGATATATAAATACATAGTGAAGCTGCATATACCACCTGTGTATGTTTTAAGATTGAAAGGTCAAGGTGACAGAAAGATAGAGGGAGAACAGGGACATTAATGACAAAGCGCCCCTGAATGGGTCCCACTATCTTAAGGTAGCCATGGGAGGGTGACAGCAACATAACTCCTTACAAGAGGGAAAGGAATTTTAGTATCTTGCCCCATGGCTCTAGAGTTATCAACTATACGATTTATCAGCTCACAACAGCTGGAGGAAGAAGAATATAGGACGATGCAAATACCTTATTTTAATTCATGGGTCTTTTTGCCATTATTATTAATTTTTACTTCTATTTGCTGAGAAGAAGAAGCGTGAAAATAATCACTGTCTTTTTCTGGGCTTACTGTTATTTCTTTGAAAAAGAATGACATTTTAAGAAGAACTGTGAAACCTCTAATACCCTTTTCACGTTTTCTGACATAGTCATCTTTAAATCTTATATCCATGTCACATCTGTCTTACTTTGTAATCCTCATAAAGTGAAGATTCTAGGCTTTCTACTCAGTATATATTAATAGTTCACGTAGAAAAGATGGTATCATTAATAACTAAAGGGGGAGATCATACCGAAATGTACTAGATTAACCTAGAATACAATGTTAAAGCAAGGGAAAATGTTCAAATGGGAGTTCTGCATTTAAGGTTTGAAAAATCCAGCAATCAAGTTTCTTCCCTGGGTGGGGGATGGGAAGAAAAAGGGCAAAGGGAAGTAACCTGTGTTAAAGGATGACATGTCAGACCCTGACTCAGATTTTAAGCGACCTTTTCAGAGTCACACAGCTGGATGAGTGTCGGAGCTGGAATTCTAATTGAAATGCCCGCTCCCCCCCCCCCCCCCCCAGAACTCAGAGCTAACACTGAGGTGAAGAGAAACCTCCTGAGGAGCACGGAATGCTGGGGGTGACCTAACCCCAGCCCTAAGGTGCTATGCGCTGTCCAAAGGTCACGTTAGCGGCTGGTTTTCATTTCTCTTGGGTGCTATTGGTTCCTTTGGATGTACTGAGTCCTTCCCATTTCTTTACTAATTGCCACGATTTTTTTTAGGGGGAAAGGAGTTGCAGGAGTTTTCTGAATCCAGAATACTATTAGATGCTACAGAGAGTTACGGATAGGAAAACCTGTCTCCTCCATCCTGGAAGATACAGGGAAGGCAACAATGGCTAACATTTACTGAGGTCTTACTATGTGCCAGATACTATTCTAAGTGCTTTACACATAGTGTCTCATTATTCCTGACAAGCTATGAAGTCGATGTTACCAGTAGTCCCATTTTACCTACAGCACAAACAAAACTTAAAGTCCTCCCGTGACACAGCGTAAAGCCATCCAGCCAGAATGTAGAGCACTAGGAGCCCACCCAGACAGTGTGCTTCCAGAGCCACTCTCCTAAGCATGAAGTTTTCCTCCCCAAGTTCCTGAGCAAGAACAAAAGTTCCTATTTTAAGGGCCTACGCAAAACTGTGGCAGGAAATACTGGCTCCCCAGTACTAGAATGTATAGAAATATATGTGACAAAACTGTGGCACCTTCGTAATGCTGGCGCTGGGGACGGGCTTCGGTTACTCAACTAATATCTTGTGGGGACAAGATTTAGTCTGGAATAAACTTGAATTCATACAGCAATACCTAGTGAGGAAGAAGACACCCATGCTAATACGATGCCATCAGAAGCTTCACCCTATCTACTCTGCTCAGCAACAGAGATCCCTTTCCTACGGAGGAAGAATCTTGGGAGCGATGCAGAATCATGTCACCTGTGCTATTGAATATAGAACTAGCAAGGCTTTAAAAACAACAACATTGTAAGGCACTCAAGCTGCACGGAATCCTCGTGATTTCTGCCTTTGTATGACAAGTAAATATTGACTTAACAGGCAAATGGACTGTGGTGTATGACCTTGTGACACAAAGGGCACACAAACAATTTCCCAAGAAAGACTGGACAATACTTCTACGTTGACTTAATCAGAGCAAAATAGACAGGCCTCTGTGAGGACTATCAGCAGAGACTGAAACCCTGATATTTCAGTCTGGGTGGGTCCATGTGAAGGATGAGACATGAGTGTTTCTCCCCGGCTGAACCCTCCCATGCCTCAGTGCCTAGAGCTGGGTCACCGCCGAGCTGCTCACTCAGGGTTCTGGCACGTGTCTTCCCATTGACTTCCCATTTACACCCTGTCCCTGTCACTCACCCCTTATCTTGGCACTTCCACTCCTGTGTCCCACTACAGGGGTACACAACGCTCATCTTCCCCTCCAAAGGCTTCTCCACCATTCTCCCACTGGAGGGAAGAGCAAGCGCTCAGCTAGCCGCTCCAGCCAGAAATCAGGAAATTGGCCTTCATTCATATTTATCCCTGCTCTTCCCCCCCCTCCTCTTCACTCCCCCTCTCTCCCCTCCCCGCTCCTCTTCACTCCCCCTCCCCTCCCCGCTCCTCTTCACTCCCCCTCTCTCCCCTCCCCCTCCTCTTCACTCCCCCTCTCTCCCCTCCCCCCTCCTCTTCACTCCCCTCCCCCCTCCTCTTCACTCCCCCTCCCCCCCCCCCTCCTCCCCCCCCCCCCCCCCCCTCCCCTCCTCTTCACCCCTCTCCTCCCTCTCCTCTCCTCCCTCCCCTCCCCCCTCCTCTTCACTCCCCCTCTCCCCTCCTCTTCACTCCCCCTCTCCCCTCCCCCCTCCTCTTCACTCCCCCTCTCTCCCCTCCCCCTCCTCTTCACTCCCTCTCCCCTCCCCCTCCTCTTCACTCCCCCTCTCCCCTCCCCCTCCTCTTCACTCCCTCTCCCCTCCCCCCTCCTCTTCACTCCCCCTCTCCCCTCCCCCCTCCTCTTCACTCCCTCTCCCCTCCCCCTCCTCTTCACTCCCCTCTCCCCTCCCCTCCCCCCCTTCACTCCCCTCTCCCCTCACTCCCGCTCCCCTCCTCACCTCGCCTCCCCAATCACCCCCTCTCCCCCCCCCCCCCTCCTCTTCACTCCCTCTCCCCTCCCCCTCCTCTCACTCCCTCTCCCCTCCCCCCTCCTCTTCACTCCCCCCCCCTCCCCCCCCCCTCTTCACTCCCCCCTCCCCCTCCCCCCTCCTCTTCACTCCCCCTCTCTCCCCTCCCCCCTCCTCTTCACTCCCCCTCCCCTCCCCCCTCCTCTTCACTCCCTCTCTCCCCTCCCCTTCCTCTCCCCTCCCTCCCCATCCTAACCACCTCTGACTCCCATCCACACACTCAGTTAATCACCAAGCCCCAAACCAGCTTCCTTCTGAGTCTCTCAAACCTATTTACATCTAGTAGCCCCGCTGCCACCACCCTAGTCCCCTAACTAGCATCCTCAGGACAATTACAGTCCCAGTCCCACTGGTCTCCCTGACCCACTCTGGTTTCCGTCTAATCCATTCTGTGCCTCTGCCAGAGGGATCTGTACACACACAGATCTGGTGGTTCATTTCCCTGCTTAATAGTTTCCTGCATCCACGGGCTTGCGTGTGACGCTCTTGCCTTTGACCTCTGTGCTCTGTTCGTAACAGATGCCCCAGCTATTCACGTGGCCACCTGCTCCTCAGCACCGGGCTTCAGTATCTCCTTATCCCCTCCTTGTCTGCCTCATCTCGTGACACGGAGCCTTCCCTAACCCTCCTGGAAGATGTCCCCTGGCTATGGGCCTCCACTGGACTTTTTGTGTTTTCTTTCAGTGACTCTCTATTCCACAGGCACAAAACCTCCATGAGAACAGGGACCTTTTCTGTCTTATTCACTACAGTCAATCCCCAGAGCCTAGCACAGTACCTGGCACACGTAATAATTTTTTTTTTTTTATTTACTCCAGAATCATAATCGAATCATGGCTGGAAGGAAGTGTTTTGGTCACCTAGTCCAGCCCCCTGTCAATATCTCAGTTCTCTTCCAGCCTTAGGAGTCTCCATTATGGCACATGAATAATTATTTAAGAAATCAATTTTCTGAGGAAAATGATCTGCTATGGAATGTTTAAAGTACCATATAGCCTAGTGGTTAAAAGCTTGGACTCTGGAGCCAGATTACTCGAGTTGAAATCCTGGCTTTGAAAGTACCAGTCATGCAACTTTGGACTTCTCACTTAACTACTCTGTACTTCAAATTAAGTATCGATAAAATGGGGATGAAAATAGTGCCTTTTTCATAGGGTCATTACAAAAGGTAACTTCACTAAGAGAAGACTCATTAATTCATCCCTAATTGGTCATTCACCGTTAGTCCTTATTTCTACTTACGGATACCTACATCCAGTTCTCCTCTCCTCTGGGCTAATGGGAAACTGAATTTCCTATTCCTCTGTGGCTGGGTGGGCCGTGCAAGTTGTGAGTAGCAGTGACCTGCGTGGTATCTGAGCTGGAAGACTGAACTGCTCAGAATGACACCCCCCCCCCCAGGCCTCTTTCTCCTGCCTTGGCGATCACGGAAGCATGTGCTGAGATGGGGTCTCTGTCAGCCTGCACCCTCACTGACTACAGTGGGCACCCGCCTCCCTCTTCCCCCTCCCCAACTCTCACTGAATCCGGTGTATGAGTGAGAAAGAAGCCACTAAGATTTTGGAGTGGTTTGTTACTACAGGATGACTCTGCCTATTCTTACTGATAGAATAGTGTCTGCAGGTTATTATTTTCTTGAGTGATCCACAGTAGAAGAAACCTAGATAGGATTCTTGGTCTTAACTCCTTTTCCTTTGACGGCCCCATATTTGGCCAGCAGTCAAACTGAAGAGGCTAATAAAAGGTTGCAGGAAGTCAAAGTCACAGTCCAGCACGCGAGGCTGACCAACCAGTCGGTGTGAACTTGCAGTAAGTTGTGTAGCCTGACAGAGAGTTAGTGTGATCCAACATGGCCCTCCCTGAAGTTGTTCTTTCCAGCATTGTCGTGTGATTACCCTGAAGTATCACAGAGTCAATGAATATTGAAGATTCGCTATAAAATAAATGCTTAAAAGACTTTTTTTAAACTTTCTTTTTGGATTATGTATCATCACAGTTTTTCATTAATTGCAGACACCTGAACAGAAAAATTGAAAATGTCTGAAGGACTACACGTTAAAATAAAAAATATCATCAGAAGATCTTGAAATGAATGTATGGAATCCACAATTCCAGAAGACATCTGTAGTGACACTGTTACCATATAATCTGGTGAGATGGGTACATCAGGAAGGACAAAACACTATGTGCTTATCTCTTGACTAATAAAATGTATTGAGAACCAATATATGGAATATCGTGCCAAGCACTGAAGAGAAAAACAATTGGAAAGCTCAGTTCTAGAAGCACACAATCTAAGCGGTAGTTGGAAAAGTATAGTAAATGTCAGTATTTAATTCTTCTACCCTAATGGAGGCCTTGCTGGTCCTCCTAGGGAGTTCGCACTGAACTCATTGGTGAAATACGAGAGGAAAACAAAAAGCCAGACGCCTCAGTGCTGAGGACTCCATCCACAGGCTGCAGGTAACCAGGGCCCCGCCTCCTCTCCAGAAAGGTATCGGCCCAGCTGAAGACACTGCGTGTTCGGTCAGTGTAAACCATCACAAGGGAAGCAGGAAAGCAGCCTCTTTAAATGCACCCAGTACTTTGCCCTCATGTGTAGCTAATCAGAAATAAACAACTACTCTTAGAAGGATTTGCCTAGTGTCTGTCTCTATCCATGGACAGTGAGGTGGCCGTGTTCATGGAACTCTCGTTCATCGCTGACACCTGCCATTTACTGACTGCTAACTCTATGCCAGGCGCTGAGTACATTTATGAGTTCGTTTCATCCTGCACTCTATGAGGTAGGGTCTAGTAATAGCCATACTTTATATTTATAGATAAGGAAATGGAGGCTCAGAAAAGTAGCTTACTGAAGGTCACACAGGTGAACATGAACCCAGGTCTGTTTGATGCCCAAGCAAATGCTCACTGGACTACACTAAATAGCTAGCAGAGTGGAATTAATTTCTCCAACACATACTGCAAAGTCCTAAGTCAAATCCTGTGCAGAAATCTAGGGAAATTAAACCAGGGCAGGCATAATTCCTGTGCATACCTGGCTAATTAGAAGGCCTGAATGATCCTTAAAAGTCTTCAGTTTAAAAAAAAAAAAGTCAACAACAATAAGTCCTCCTCATGTAATTCGTATTTTTCTTCTTTATTAATGGCAATTTTACAACTCATCAAAAGAACGGTCATTGCTTGGATTTTTGCCATAATTACTTCACTGCCCTTATTATTTTAAAAAGCAAATGAAAATATATCAAGCTCTATAAGAGTTGACTAGTACTGAGACAAAGTACTGCAGTAGAGTGAAGACTTTCAAAAATCCTGCTGCTTTGTTAACAATCCCGGAAGTATGTATGACCCATCAATGAGAGACAGAGAATTTGGGTCAGTGGATACAGCAATTTGTTACAATTCAGCTGTCAATGTTGGGATCAGAAAGATAGGAAGAGACTCAAAGGACTTTTCAATCACCTGGTATAACAAGCAACAAACAAAAGATGTAAATAATTCAGCAAAGTCAAAAAGAAACTAAAACAGTAACATTTGGAAACTGTGCCTGACTTCTTATAAAGCTCACCGGTATCCTTATTCTCAAAGAAAAACATCAGAAGAAACAAGAGCTCTAATAGTCATCAACGAATTTAGCATGCTGCCAAAGGGCATGCAAGTGAGGAAAATTCAAGGATGTTGAGTACAGACTTTGTCCAGGACCACCGCACTTGGACACAAAAGAGCTAATTATTAGACATCTTTTCTGAATACATAAGATTATAAAATAAGAAAAATTATGAGAGGAAAAAACACTGTCTCTCCCACTCTCCATTTCCCTATCCACCAACCTCTTTATTAGAAGAAGGGTATATGGTATAGTTTACCAAGTTGGAGAAGAACCCCGTCTTGAAAAATTGATAGTTAAGCTTTTCTGAGGGTAAATTCAAAGAAGTTGGTGGGATAAAAAAACGGAGCTGAAATTTAGCCATAGGAGAATGAAGCCTGCAGGAAAATCCGTGACTGTTCTTTGGTCTTGGTTCAATAGCTTTAAAACAGACCTAGAGACGTACATTTACATAACCCTCCAAAAGGCAATTTATAATTTAAATGCAGCTTGTTTAGCTGCAGCTCTGGTTAACTTAACCCCAGGGCCCAAGCTTAAGAACTTCCTGCAGCCACGCCAGTGTGTCAGGGCCACACAGGAGGAAGCGCAGGGCTGGACCTGGCTGCCGTTGCTCTGCCCTCAGCCGAAGCCCCTCTTCCGCCCCCCAAATTCTCCAGGACGGTATTACATTTTGCCCTACCTAAGAGTGCCTGGACGACATGAAAGCACAGATAATAACCTCTCTAACCTGACACCTGCAAAATTCTTAACACATAAGGAAAGGAAAGGGAATAAAAAAGAAAAGGGGAGGGGAGAAAGCAAACCATAAGAGGGAAGAAGATGGCGAGAGATACATATTTTTAGAAAACAAGATGGGGGGGGGAAGGGACAAGGACAGTAGTCTCTCTAGTTCAAATAACATGCAAAACAACCAAGCACCCGAGCCAGTTCCAGTCCCTTTCTTTTCTTGGTGGCACATAATCTCTTAATAAAGGTTATTCCAATCAACCTTTTGTCCCCATGTTGCCATTCCAATATTTATGAGGACCATATGAGAAAATAATTGATAAAACCACATGGCCCATCTGGGTACTATTCACTCACGACGCAGAGACCATGCAGCAATGATGTTTAGTTCTGGGTGCTGCACTTTACAAAGGTCACAGAAAAACTGGAAAGCATTCAGAGGCAAGCGTCCAAGACAAGGAAAGGATCAAAAGCAAACCAATGAGGACCTGGACGTATTCAGCCTACAGAAGAGAGGTTTCTAGTGCTTGAAGGGCTCTCACACGGGAAAAGGTCTATTATTGTTTCCTGTGGCTTCAAGGAGGGGAGAGCTAAAACTGAGGGATAGAATAGACGGAGATCTCAGCACTTTAATAAAAGGAAAAACTTTCTTACGGTAGCGGGGCTATTCAAAGACAGAATAGGCAGTCTCAGAAGACAGAGTCCCATTTCATGCAACCACTTAGCAGAGAGGCATAGAAAGAGCTTGTTTAAGCACTGACTGACTGGGACCAGGTCAGTGTTTCTCTGAGTGTAATTCAAGGACAAACCGAATTAGAACCAGCCAAAGTGCTTACTAAACAGAAAATAATAGGAATTCAGAAAATAATGCAAGTTCCTGGACCACTCTCTAGCTCTCATGACTCAGAAGGGGGAAATGCCTGGGAATCTGCATTGTCACAAGCTCTCCAGGTGATTCTAATGTACCCTCAAGACTGAGCATTAGACTAGGTGACCTCTGAAGCTTCGTCTGTCACTTACCCGCTAATATTACTTGGGCTGTCCAAACAGTTTACCTGCTCTGATCATTTTTTGTTGTTGCCCCTGTCGGAAAACACACTTTAAGTTTCACGAACCCCTGCTCTCTACCTACTGAAAACCTACCCACCCCTTCAAGATCCAGCTGAAACAAATGATAAATGATTTTTGTCAGATTTTCCTACCACATGTGATTCCTAACAACTCTAAACTGTATCACTGCTTTGTACCACGCCAATGGAACTTGTTACTACAAAACAATACATACCCATACACTACAAATACCTTTCCTTTGGGGAAAGGTCTGTGTCTCCTCCCCCATTTTATCCTCATTACTTAGCAGTGAATTGGCACACACTGTATTCTAAACAAACTTAAATGTTTGTTGAATGAATGCACGTGGATGTTTTGTGCTTACTCAACTGTAGGGTCTGTGAAGGCAGGTGCTCTGCTCTCCTCAGTGCTTAAAGAGACCAGAAGGTCTGATAAACCTGGACTCAAACTAACTCATGAGTGACAGCCCTTTTCTTTATGGGTTTTCGGGAATAAGGCATTTTCACAAACAATTATCCCTCTTTGTGCCCACCGCCACTACTTCTTACAACTCGCCTTAAATGAGTACCGCAGACATATTTGTAAATGGCAAACAATTTGAGATTCCTCAGAGATTATAATAACCACGAGTTGCAGGAAGAGGCCAAAGAGTAGCAGACTCCATTTCTTCTATGGTACAAGGACAGTGAGAACACAGGGAGACAACAATAGTGCCCCAAAGCATCCTACGTACCATGTGAAAAACAGTATCATTGGTCCTTCTGTTTCCTGGGGGCCCTTACTCCTGCACTTACTCTCCACACTCATTCCTTCCTGTCATCTAAATAGTACGTTGGTGCAAAAGTAATTGTGGTTTAAAAGGTTGAAAATAATTGCAAAAACCGCAATTACTTTTGCACCAACCTAATACTTTGTGTCACCACCTTGTGATGGCAAAGCCTCCCCCGTCCCTGTTGCCTCCTACAGCTAGTGCCTCCATTTCATTCCTTATTTTCACTTTAAACTTAGTGGATAAAAGGTCTACCACTCTCTGCCTCTACTTCCTATAATTTACTACGAAGTTCTCCTGATTCATCTTTGCTATTTCTGTCCTGTGCACCTCTCTTTTTCATTCCCATCTGGCACCTATTGTTCCACACGAAATCGCAATCTGGAAAGTTCCTAATCACCAAAACCAAACTTTGATCCTTGGGTTTACAAAGAAATCTGAGTTCAAGTATCTGAAAAATTACAGTCTGTAGTCTATTTGAGGAGAGGAGGCCTAGATATATAAAAACTGTAAACATTGTAAGAAATACAAATTTGTAAAACCCTCATTCTTTCACAAGCATCTGCCAGCGTAGAAAGGCTCTTTTCCCTTATGCTTTCTAATGGAGGGCATCACCCCTGGTCCTATCTTCTAATTTCTGTTCCCTTTCTCCATTTTGTCCTAAAAACAACAATAACAAGAAGCAACGATACTTCTTGTAATAGTAAGTATCACTATTAATAACTATTAAGCCCACTAAAACTAGGTACTTGACATATTGTAGTTACCCCTTATAATAACCATGACATTACTCTCCCTACTTTTAGTTGAAGAACTTGATGCCCAGAAAGGTCAAGTAATCCATCCCTAAGGTCATTCCACTACTAAGGGACTAATGCCAGACTCCACCCCATGTCTATTTGATTCCAAAGCCAATATACCACTATATTATGCTGTTTCTTAATAACACTAATAGCTTCAATTGTTTTTGCAATCACTTACAAACTTTCAAATTGGTAAGTATAAGAAAAGCCATGTTTCAGTATGATAAATCTAGTGGTAATATGCAGGATGGATTGGAAAGAAATTAACTGGAGGTTGGGAAACCAATTAAAAATGTAATAATTTAGGCATGAGTCCATAATGGCCTGCTGTAGAATGCTGGCAATGAGAAGAGGAAAAAAGAGACGATATGAGAGAAATTATGAAAGATGAATCAAAAGAACTTGGCAACTGCTTAAACAGATGAAGTAAGAGAAAAAGAATCAAAGCTGACTTAAATTATAAGTCTGTGTGACCAAGAAACAACAGGAACTGAAATAGGAAAGATAAGGGCAAGATCAGAGTTTATGGGGGAGGAAATGACAAGTTTCTTGATATAATTATTAAAAACAACACAAAGATGTGACCTAGATGTAGGAAGGTGATCACTTTAGAATATACCTATCTTTAGAGTAAAAGTGCCTTTTTGCTTTTCCTTAATGTGACACTAAAACTAATGAAAAGGTCTTCGATTCACATAGTCACATAAGAACATCGATCTCTGGTTGGAGTAAATACCCTTATGTTCCTTGCATGCAATCCCTTTCTTTTCCTGACTTATAAAAAGTGCAATGCCTGCAAATTCCAACACCACTCATTCAAAGGAGATGGGTAAGAGGTCTCATCTGTTTAGCTGGAAAGCGTATAACAGGTCCTTCATAAGAAGACCACAGACAATCGTTAAGAGTGAAAATTTATGCAAAGTAACAGATTAGTAATAGTTTTACACCAGCAGGGCTTCATGTCTCATTATTTTATACTGACTACTAATAGAGTTTAGCATTAGAATTTGAAAAGGAACAAAATGGAAAGCTCTCCCCGCAGAATTTATTGTACTCTTTCAGCTATTATGGGTTTCATTACAGATTTCTACTCCACGGCGTTATTCTTTGTTTTATTTTCAAAATGTGGCTCATACTTTCACAATGGCTTTCTGGGAAACCTCTACATTTGCATGAATTCAAATGAAACTCTGTTCTCTGTCTGCTGCCATCATTCTGTTCAGCAGCTTGGTACATATTTTATAGGGTTAGGACATAATTAACAATGGACTCCTTCCTCTACAGCATTCCATAAAACACCAAAATCAACAGTAAGGCTCAGCAAAGTAAACATCCAGAGTGCTTTTAAATATTTGGTTTTATAGTTTTTAAATGACAAGTTTTAAAAGTGATGTGATGATGTAGACGAGCTACGGCAGCAGCCTGTGATTGAGGGCAGCCTGATCACGGGAGAGGTTCTATATGAAGAATGTTCCCTCCTTAGCTCTTTATTCTCTTACGATATCCACTGGAACATCAAATGTCCCCCTGCATATCGCATATCATCCTAGACGAAGAGAGAACATGATAGAGGGAATTAAAATACTACAAGTGCAATAACTATTACATAAATAAATCAAGTTGCTTTTGGGAAAGAGAAGACATCAGAAAATGAGATAAATTTCAGATGGCGCGGGAATGGGGAGGACGCATTCCAAATCCAGCCCTGTATGCTACAGACTCATGAAACAGAGCTATACATGCCAGGTCGTGCATCAGCAGGACGAAAAGTAGTTTCCTTTTGTTGAGGGAGATAACAGAAAAATAAATGCTGGGAAGTTTTTCAAAGGTGATCAAAAGCTGCAGTGAACAATGACTCGGACACACTTCAAAATGGAAATTCTTCAAGCAAGTAGGTCTGGGTTTCAAGTAATTAACCTAACATGCGCAATGGGTTGCGACAAAATATAATGAAGTTAGTGTACAAAACCCTTTCTGATACATGTTAACTCAGTGTTCATATCCTCTGGTGGACACAGCTGTTTTATTAGAGACTAGTACAAAGTATTTAAAATTGGGGGAAACATTGCATTATGTAACTTTTTAGTCTAATTGTTTTTGAGGTTAAAGAGTTTAAAATTCACATCATGCTGGATCATAAAGCACTGAAAATCATCCCACTCTTAGAAAAATTTATGTTTAAAAACTATCTTCCCACAAGTTAGTTTTAAAGGCATCGTGGATGAAAAAGGGACTCTGTAATAAATCTAACTGAAAGTAACCTCACAGGGTGACCTGATCATAAATTCCTAACTGGGCAGGTCGTGGTGGGTAGTCACATCCCAGGCATGTAAATTCTGTAGCAAAAGGTCTCTTTGCCTTAAGCCAGCCCTGTCCATTGGTCTCGTACATCTAGGTCAACTCACCTTTGAAATAATCTGTAACTACCCTCAAGAGAGCATATAATTTTGTTAACTAACCTGTAATCTGATCCCTGACTCGCTTTCTCCCACCTCCATGTAATCTTCCTTATCTTCCCTCCTTAATTTCAAATGCATAAAAGAAGCTGCAAAACTGTCATTCTCTGGAGCATTTGAGCGCTTGCTTCCAGGCAACTGTCATCAGTTTTGGCACAAATGAACTCTTACAAAAATTCTCTACGGATTGGGACATTTCTTACATCAACAGGCTATTTCGGTTATATCCAATTTTTGTAAATCATTAATATTGTTACTATAAACATTCTTACTTTGGTTTTAGTGAGGAATGGCTGGGTGGAATGCCTGGGTCAGGTGTAGCTGTATGTTTACCTTCATAAGGAACTGCTGAACTGTTTTCCAGAATGGCTGTCCCATTTTGCATTCCTTCCAGCAACGAATGAGGACGCCAGATGCTCCCGACCCTTGCCTGGCCTTGTTATTGTCAGTTTTTCTGTTATCTCATTGCGGTTTTAGTTAGCATTTTCCTAATGACTAATGATGTTGAGCATCTTTTCATGTGCTTATCTGCCATCAGGATATCTTCTTTGATGTAGCAGCTGTTTACATCTTTGCCTTTTTAAAAAGTACTGGGTTGTCTGTTTTACTTATTGTTGCACTTTGAGTGTTCTTTACATATTCTGGATACAAAGCCTGTGTCATGTATGTGACTTGTGAATATATTCTCTCCCTTGTAGTCTTTTTTACATTATCTCCTCAAATATCAGCTGTTTTATTTATCATTCCCCTGGCTCAAACAGTTTGTAACAGCCTTTCACTAATTATCTGGCATGGCATTAAAATAATCACTTTGAAGGAAATAAAGACTCTGAGAAGATAATATTTGTGATCCAAATGATAAGAAGCCAAAGAGAAGAACAAGCAGGCAGAGAGAAGAGCAAGGCAAATGCCTTTTGGTGGGAAGGAGCTTGATAACTTCAAGGGGAAAAGGTAGGCCATCATAGCTGGAGCTCAGTGAGGGAGGCAGAATGAGGCGTGAGATGAAGAAGCAGAGGCAGGGACTAAACCATGTAAAGTCTTATAGGCCTCGGCGAAGTATGAAGGTGAGATACCATTCAAAGGGTTTAAAACAAAGAAAGTCATTCAATCTTCCTTAACTTTTAAATTTGTCTGGCAAACACTTGAAAAATTAACTGGAGGGGCAAGCAAGGAGCCCAGTTAGGAGGCCACTACAGTCGGGCAAGAAATAATGCTGGTGCCACTGGAGTGGTGGCAGGGCAGAATGACTACAGATGAAGTCAAGCTGTATTTTAGAGCTGAAACCAACAGTACTCGCCAGTGGGCTGAAATGTGGAGAACAAGAAAATAGAAGAATAAAAGATGGCTCCTAGGGTTGGGGACCAAGAAAATAAGGTGGATCATAGTGCCATTTACTGGGATAGAGAATAACTAACTGAGGAGTGAAAACCAAGGGTTCCATTTGGGACATGGTAAGTTTGAGATGTCTAAGAGACACTCAAGTCAAGAGTTCAAGTCAATAGCTGGCACACAATGGAAAGGCCTGGCCCAGCAAGCTGTAAGTGCGAGTTAGAAGCACACACAAGTCTGAGAAAAGCCCTAAGCACCCCAACATTCTACTAAAATATCAATTTCCCCATGTCTCTCCCCCAAGGCCTGTAAACTCTTCAAGTGCACAGATCACGTCCTTTTCACATCTGTATTGGAAAAATCTTGGTGCCTAATACTTAGGCGATGCTTACAAAGCGCTTATGGAACTCACACGGGCACAATGTATGAGGGAAATGCCCCCAGGGGTCCTGGAGTGGAAAAGAGGAGCGACTCTGAGGACCCTGGAGGTCCAGAATGGGAGCCCGATTCAAAAGCCCAATTTTGCAGCATCCACGATGGGCAACTGTATCTCAGGCAAAAAGGAGCCCTAAAAACAGCAGATTGAAATATTTGTTCGCGTGTAAGAGAAGTTGGTTTTCAATTAGAACTCTCATAGAATTCTCTTTTCTACTATTTTAGTTTCCTATAAGCAAAATAATGATGTGCTCTTTCCCTTTATTAGAGTTTACAAATTAATAGGTTAGATGACTGGGTTAAACTGAGACTGAATAACTTTGGATTTGATGATCCGAATATAAATCTCCCTGACATTCCTAAGGTGCAAAGGGACTCCAACAGTCCCTGCCACTGCTACCCTACGTTTACTTCCACACCATTTACCATCTTCCCCAACCCCAAGAAAAAACTTAGGAAATGGGCTAAATAAAAGATCAAGATAATTCTATCATGATATAAGATTCTCTTCCTCAATGGTTTAACTTTACTGGAGGAAAAAGCAAAAACTGGGATTGAGAGACAGACCCCCTAACAGGAGAAAACTCCTCACCAAAGATACGGAAATCACTCCAGCTGTTTTCAAAATATATCGCTAGTTTTCACTGTAGCTACATATTTCTACACAAACATACCCACAAAATCTCACTTCTTGGTCAGTCACTTCTTTTAATTATTTGGAAAATGGAAACTGGCAATTTGCTATTTATATGAACAATGATAAACTGAAGAATATATTGGTTCCCTTTCCCCATTCCTATTAACAGATGAGAGTACAAAAAAAATTTAAGTGTGACATAAAAAGGCCATTTTATAAGCATCTTTACCAGTTGGAGACTTTAATTATGTACCATTAAACTTTATATTAAAGGTGTTATTTCAAAGGTGTCGGGCAAAGCAGAGTTCCTATGATGTAAAAATCTGCCCCTCTTTCTAGAGCAAAGACATTTACTTATCACTGAATATGCATGGACTCCCGCACAATTCTCCAGATACCCTGCAGGTAGGTGGGGCCATAGTACTGGTTCTGGCCAATGTGTTGCCAGTAAAAGAACATGTCAGTTTCTGAACATGCTGAAAAAGGCTAGTGTCTGACTGGGCAACTCCCCCGTCCCTTTCTGCAATGACCAAGGAGGCCGCATGTTCCAGATGGTGTAGCTATAAAACAGTGGAGCTTCCATCAGCCTCAGTCCCTGGGAGACCATGTGGAATCTCTGACCTACGTAAATGTGTAATGTCAGTTAAGAAAAATGTCAGTTTCTTTTGTCATAACAAAAGAAATAGGCTTTTGTTATGCTAAGTGACTGAGATTTTGTTTTTGTTACAACATGGCTTCACCTAACCTTATTAATAGACCTTCCCAATTGAAAATCACATTTAGAATTAGGGACAATCTGGGGGAGATAAATTCAGAGACCAATTCTGGTCAAAGAATCTTTCACATTGCACACAACTATATTCAATTTACAAGTATAATTATTTGCAAAGACTAATTCTTTTAAAGTAGAGGTCAGCAGGCAGTCTTTGATTTTAAGAGTCATTTGATTTCCTATTGTTACCTCCTGAATTGGTTTGTACATCCTGGTTTGCAGCATTCCCTCGACAGAGTTATAGCTTTGTGTTGTCTCATTTGTTTCCTCATCTTTCGGGATCATCCCAAGCTAGCTCATGATATAGACATCAACTAAAAACCCTACCAAAGCAGCCTATTCAATCGAACGGGGAGTCAATGCTGATATAATTACTTCAGAGATAACATTTGCTTACTCTTTAACACATACGTTAGCAGACTTCTTGTTACAACACTAAACTTCCAAGGGTCTGCATCTAAATTGTACACAGTGAAAAAACGCAAAGGATCTTATTTCTACATGAGTTTGTGTATTTAAGTTTTGTGTTTTCTTCCTTTCCAACTTAGTAATATCACAGCAATCATCAAACAGTTGGATCTGAAAAATGATAAAACCAGTCTGCCCTTATGTCATTTCTACCCAGGAAGCTGACAACACACTGCGATTTGTTTTCTGGTCGGTAACAACATTCGTCTGAACGTCACTACGCACGCTGCGGTTGCATATTTATTTCTTCTTCCAAGAGAAAAGAAAAAAGAATTTACTAGTGTAATATAAGAACAATGGGACACTTTAAACTAATGGCTAGTGAATTTATAATAAACAAAAAGAAATGTTTCCTCATATACCATACAGACAGTCGGCTAACCCTTGGAATTTGTTACTAATTATTTCGGTTGGGGCTTTTTAAAACGCTGTATAACTTAGTAATTGATGAAATCTTTAATTTTTGTCACCTAACTATAAAAGTGATTAAATTTTGTTGTTTAGGAAATCACCTCCCGGGTCCTGAGGAGGACTTTCCCTCGTACACCATTCACCCTCTGGGGTAAAGGCAACGGCAGCAGTAGGTTTTATAGCCACCAACCTGGATGTCTCCACCAAAACCACCTCTGGCAAGTGGAACCCAGACTCAAGTTCTAAAAATCTCTTCCAGGTTGGTAAAAACTCTGAGCTTCACGATTCCATTCCCTTCTTCAAGAAAGGAAAGTGGTTTTTGTTTGTTTTTAACAGCTTTATTAAGGTTGAACTGAAACAAACTGCGTAATTTGATAATTTTTCACATATGAAACCATCACTATAAGCTAGTTTCCTTGGACCCCTGTGTAATCCCTTCCCCTCCAGTGTCTTCCCACCTCCCACCCTGCTGTTCCGAATGTGTAGTGCTTTCTGACACTATAGATTATTTTGAGTTTTCTAAAATTTTATATAAATGGAATGATACAGTACATACTTTTTTTGGTTTGGCTTCCTTACTTGTTAAAGTAATCAAACAAGGAGGCCATTAGACTGAGGTGGCTCTAGTGCCTTGGTAGCTTATGTCAGCTTCCAAGGCACTATGTGAGCCCGAGTTAATTTCTGTAAATGCCTCAACGTTAGGAAGAAGACCCAATTACAAACAGCCAACTAGGCTTGCCCACATAATGCAACCGCTTAAGCTATACCCAATCAAATAATGTCATTGCTTTGCTTCCAGGTCTTCTCTCTAAATACCTTGCCGCCAGCCCCTGCTGCTGGAGCGCTCCTCACCACTTCTGCTTTGGCGCTGCCTGACTGGAATCAATGTTTCCAATAAATAAACTCTTCAAAAATTTAATGTACCTCAGTTTATCTTTTAACACTCAACATAATTATTTTGAGGCTCATCCATGGTGTTGCTTGTGTCAACAGTTCATTTCTTTTTCATTGCTGAGTAGTATTCTATTGCATGGATGCATCATAATTCATTTCTCCATTTATCTGTTGATGGATATTAGGGTGTTTCCAGGTTATTGATATTACAAATGAAGCTGCTGTAAATACTTGCATATAGTCTCCGTATGGATATATGCTTTCATTTTTCTTGGGTTGTAGAATAGTTAAATCATATGATAATTGCATGTGTAACATTTTAGGAAATTGCCAATTTGGGAACTGCCAAACTGTTTTCCAGTGTGATTATACCATTTTACATTGTCACCAGCAGAGCAGCTGATTATGAGTTACAGTTCCTTCACCTCTTCACCAACACTTGGTATGGCTGATCTTTTTAATTTGAGCCAGTCTAGCAGTGTTATATCATTTTGGCTTTAATTTGCATTTCCCTAACGATTAATGACAGTGAGCATTTTTTCAATGTGCTTATTTGCCTTATTTTTCAATGTGCGTATTTCATATATAATCTTTGGTGAAGTATCTGTTGAAATCTTTTGCCCTTTTACTCTTGGGTTTTTGTTTTGGTTTTGAATTATTGAGTTGTTAGTATTCTTTACGTATTCTGAATACAAGTTTGTTTGTTTCTTTTAATCAGATATATGATCTGTAGATACTCCCCCACGGTCTGTGGCTCATCTATTCGTTGTCTTTACAGTGTCCTTAGAGGAGCTGAAGTTTTTACATTTGTTAAAGTCTAATTCATCAATTTTTTCCTTTTATGAATCATGCTTTTGGTGCTGTTATCTAAAAAAACCTTTGCCTAAGCCAAGGTCACAAAGGTTTTTTTCTTATGTTTTCTTCCAGAAGTTTGCTAATTTTAAGCTTTACATTTAGATCAATGATCAATTTTAAGTTAATTTTTATGTATTGGCATAAGTTGAAGTTCTTTTTTTTTTTTTTTTTTTTTTTTTTGCATATGGATATCCATTTGCTCCAGCGTCATTTGTTAAAAAGACTTTCCCCCTCCATTGAATTGCCTTTGCATTTCTGTGGAAAATAAGTTGTCCATAACCACGTGGGTCTACTTCCAGACTTTCTCTTTGGTCCCATTTGACCAATCTGTCAACTTTTACACCAATACCATACTGCCTTGATTTATAGTAAGTCTTACAATCCGGTAGGGTTAGGGCTCCAGTTTTGTTCTTCTTTTCCAAAGCTGTTTAGATTAATCTAGCTTCTTTACTTTTCTACATGGATTTTGGAATTTCTTCAAATGTGCCTGCTGGGATTTTAATTGGGATTGTGTGAAGTTATTGATCAATTTGAGAACTGACATCTTAACAGTGTGGATACTGTTGACTCATAAACATAGTATCTCTCTCCATTTAAGTCTTTCTCTCATCCTTGTTTTATAGTTTTCAGTGACCTGCACATCTTTTGCCAGATTTCTCCCGAGTATTTTAATTTTTTGATGTTATTGTGAATGGCATTACTTTTAAAAATTTTATTGTCAACTGTTTATAGATATTTTATAAAAATACAACTGATTTTTGTATAATGATCTTGTACCCTGCACCCTTGCTAAACTTTATTAGTTTTAGTAGCTCTTTTGTAGATTCCATTGGATTTTCTACATAGATCCATAGATGATGTTGTCTGAGCATAAAAACAGTTTTCCTTCTTCCTTTCCAATCTAAATGCCTTTAATTTCTCTTCCTTGTCTTACTGCCCTTGCTAGAACTTCCAGTACAATACTATAGGGGAGTCCTAAGAGTGGACACCCCTGACTTGTCCCTGATGTGGAAAGAAAGCATTCAGTCTTTTACCATTACGTTAGCTATGGGCTTTACATGGAAGTCCTTCATCAGTTTGAGAAAGTTCCCTTCTATTCCTAGTTTGCTGAGAGTATTAGAAATGGATGTTAGATTTAATAAAATTCTTTTTTTGCCTCTATTGAAACGATCACATGATTTTTCCATTTTAATTTGTTAATATGGTGAATTACATTAATTTTTGAATGTTAAACTAGCCTTGCATTCCTGGGACACCCCTTAAAACCCCCAATTATGATGTACTATCCTTATGGATTAGAGGATTCAATGTGCTAAAACGTTGCTAAGACTTTTTAATCACTGTTCCATGAGGAAAAACTAAATAGTATTGTTTTATAGTTTTCTTTTTATGTTTATATAGTATCTTTGTCAGTTTTGGTATTAGGGCCTCAAAGAATGAATTGAGAAATACTCCCTTCTGTTCCAATATTTCTAGAAGAGTTTGTGTAGAATTCATGTCGTATCTTCCTTAAATGTATGGTAGAATTCAGCAGTAAAAACATTTGGGCTTGGTGTTTCTTTGTTGGATGGTTTTTAGCTGTAAATTTTAACTACTTTAATAGATATATGGCTATTCTGGTTATTTATTTCTTCCTGAGTTACTTAGCTAGTTTTTGTCTTTCCACAAATTTGTCCAATTCAACTAAGTTGTCTAATTTATTAGCACAAAATTGTTCATAATAGTCTCTTATTATTATTATTTTTTATATCTGTAGAATCTGGAGTGCTGTCAACCTCTCCCAAGTTGATTGAAACCCTGAGCTCCACACTTCCTTTTGCTTCTTAAAGAAGGCAAAGTGGATTTTTGTTTTGTTTTGTTTGTTTGTTGTCTTTAACTAAAACGTCAAAATATTTCTCTATGGGTACAATTCATTTACAAAAGTGGATAAACTATTGAAATTGAGGTATATAGTTTATCTGTAAATGGTTCAATATTTTAAAAACCAAGGTAAAAAAGCCAAAGGCAGAGGTGTGGGACAGGGCAATGCTAAGACCCAAGACCCAAAAGAAAGGAGGTCACACTGAATGAACAGAACAGAGCTAAAAAGAAATACCAGCCACTCGTTTAAAAATCTGGCATTTTTCAATCATATTTTAAAGCAGCTAGAAAATCCTTCAAATCTGGAACACTCCTAACACCCAAATAAGATGTATTATTGATAAGTAAAAGCACTAAAATTCAAGAACAAGAACAGAAGCAATTTTATAAATAACTAAATATACATATAGAATCCAGTAAACTTCAGTCAATAAATCAGGGAATACTTACATTAGAATGTGCTAATGAGAGAGTTGATTAAACCAAAATGCAAATGACAGATTTGCATATTTGGGGTTTTGAATTAAAAAAAAAAAAAGGATTACAGATTAGAAAAAGTTATTTAGACAAGTCCCTAAATCCTGGAGAGAGAATGCCATGGAAAAGGTTCTCATTCTATTTTAGTCCCTCTCAGCTTTGGTTTCCAAAAACTGTCAGGCCCTTCTTTTTCCTCCAGGTTTCTTTCCCTAAACCTAGGGGAAAAAATGTCTGTAATTTTCACAAGAATAAAAATATAACTATTGTTCTGTTTCTGAATTTATGCAGCTTTATTAGCATCTCTGTATACAAATACCTCAATTATAAATCCAAAGTAGAAATCACAGATATTGTCTTCATCCTACCAACAGATTATTAGTTCAAAATACCAACTTAGCTATTAATCAAGAATACTAAGGATAGTTTAACTTAGGTAACAGAAATGTAGAGATACCATAACCTGCTAGGCAATTTCTTCCATCTATCCTCGTGACTTCATTTTGTGCAGTGTCAACTGAAAACCTCATCTCCCCTATGCAACACCCTCCATGATTTCACCTGCCTCTGGATAAAGCCATTTGATATGTTGCTGGCACTTCAGCTCCAAAATGCCCAAGAGATTGATCAACTCATCAAAAAAGCTTTCTCGTCCCTCCTCTTGACTTCTCTTTGTTCTGGCTCCACAATTTTTTTAAATCTCCCAAACTTCACGACTTCATCATCTTTGACTCCTTCACCTCCACTGCCCGTCCTCCATTTAGAGAGTTACAGGGAGTGGGAAATGACATATTTAGAAAATGACAAGGGCACTGAGGGATAATCAGGAAAGGCTTCCTAAAAAATATTTATATTAGGCCTTGAAAGAAGCCTGGGATTTTTCACACAGAAGGGCACAGTATAAATATTTTCTAGGAAGCCTTCCCTGGTTGGTTTCCTTCTTCTAGACTCCCACAGTATTTTGTATTTGTTATCTCGCTTGACACGTACTACTTTTATTGAGTTAATTTGCACCTATCAAATTGTAAGCACTTTGAAGGCAGAAATCAGGTTTTATTCTCCTCTGTAACTCTCTGGGTTCCCTAGGATAGTACTTTAAAACTCAATGTAAAAAAGATTGAATCCTCTACTATGTACAGTATACCACCGTAGGCCCAGAGAATATACTAAAAAATTTAGAGAATGGCCAATGAATGAATATCACCATGTTGGTATGTAAAACTTTAATTAAAGAACATTTATAGGTAAAAATATAGTTTCCATATTCCTTCTCAAAGGTTATTTGACTACCTCTTTCTGAGCAAAACTTCTGCTAGCCTTACTTCCCTAATAACCATTCAAAATACTGAACTATGTCTGACTATATAAGGGAAATCTCAAGGATGGATTTGGGACTCAGAAGATTATCAAAGCAAGCAAACAAGGAAGGAAGGGAGGGAGGAAGGAAAGGAGAAGGAAGGAAGGAAGAGAAAGAAAGAAAGGAAGGAAGGACGAAAGAAAGAGGAAAGGAAAGGAAAGGAAAAGAAAAAACAAAGAAAAAGAAATTTATTCCTTAATAAGGAAATAAAACATCAATTTTTCAGAATAGTATTCTTGTTTGTATGTCTGTAAAAATGTAAAGTTGTAACCAAAAAAAACCAAACAAACAAAAAAAAAACAAAGTCTATTCAGAAATGTTGGCTGAGTGGCCAACATGTAAATATTCTAAATGGGGCAAAACAAAAGCAGTGGATGGCCCAGGCTTACCATATGCCACTGACTTTCAACAGGCTTCCCAATCCCTCAGCTGCAAGTGAGTCTCTGAGCCCTGCCTGACCCTGTATCCTGAGGAGTATGGAAAGGGGGGGATGAGCAATAATCCCAAAGGCCACTCTTAAAACACTCTGCCTGCTTCGGGGTGTTGGAACCTTGTCTTTCAAGAAAGATTGTTAGAAGACTGCTACACAGACAACACGATCACTTCATCTGAGTGATTATAATGTAGATTCAACAAAGAATCACTCTCTTTTCACCTTGAAATATACCACTTGTATTCCATAGTCACCTCTTTGCCGTTTCAATAAACTTTCATATCCACCAGCATTCATTATATGTGATGCATTCTTGGTCTTCAAATACTGGAAGTCACACAAAATATTTTAATATTTAACTGAAAACTGTCCATATATACCAGTATTTAGAATTATCTCAAAATTTTGTTATTGGCAGGAAACACTAGTATGAAATATTTCCTCAGAAATCAAAAGACATTAATGTAAATATCCTATAGACCAAATTGTTTCACTCAATACCAATGATTTCCAGAGAGAAAGAACAGAGAGGGAAAATTTATCTAGTGAGTGGTAAATTTCAATTCCTTATTAAAGACATAAATATGTTTTGTTGCCAGTAATCTTTAAGGCCTCTGCAGACTGTGTGCTTTGCAATTGTTCAAAGGGCTTTGTGTTCCTTTCTATAAGAACAGAAGAAATAACCAGGGGAGGAAAGAACACGACAAAGTAAAGAAAACCTGGCCGTGAAATGCAGTCCGATTTTCCCATTTATCATCCCGCCCAGCCAGGCCACAGCTTAGATGGAGGACAGCCATGGTCCTGGCCACAGAATTTCCTAAGAGCCAAAGGATGCCTTGGTCTTGAAAATGAAAGCAGAGGTTGAAGGTGAGGTGGATTACAGCTCGGGGAGTCGCAGGCAATGCCTTGTCTGTGGATACACATGTTGGTTAAGGAGTGCTCATTTTATCACAAACTCAGGAAAAAGGTCCTTTTTTGAAAACCTTTATTACTCAGATACTATCCCATTTTTTCTTAATGATCTAGTGCCCAGCTTTTGAAAAATGTTTTATCATTTTAATGTGAATCGTTTTGAAGCTTCCAAGTAAAAGACGACCAACAAGAGAGGAGCTGGAGGGGTTTGTGCCTGTGTAGAGCGCAGTGATGACAGCAGGACAGCATGAGCCACCTAGAGGCATGACACACAGCACATCGCTAAGAAAGCGCCCTTCATATTACCTGCCTTTAGAAGAGACGAGCTCTGGAAGACCTCCGGCCTCCCCGCGCAACAGGCCAAGTAAAATGCCAGTGAGGATCCACTGGAAAGTGCCACCTCAGAGGCCTTTAAAATCACATTCAATTATATGACTCACTGCTTCTTCTTTAACATGCATTGAATGAAGTAGTAAATTAGAAAGAGAGCAGTTTTCCAAGATTCATTTGCTACATTAAAACTCTTTGGGAGTTGTCTGTAAAAAATCTTCATCACAGATGACGGGTTTTGGAGCTGTGAGGAACCACCATATAAACACAGGATGGTAAACTTCTTACCAAAGCATCACTATTTTAGGAGCAGAACCAATGGCCTTAATTTTCTGCAAATGTGTTTAAAGCAAGATGTAAGATTTTCCCTTTCTGAGACTAGCCATCAGATCTCAACACACCCTTGAAAGGTGAGGCACAATCATTTTTTCACCTGCTCACCAGGCAATGGCCAGTGACTGCGCTGCTGTTGAAGCCAGGAGGCTTCCTTGGCCAGGGAGTCAGACCCATCAGGACATCAGGAACAGAACTAGCTTGTCTAACTAGGATTTCATCATAGTGAATCCACTTTCTTTTCTTTATTATTACTAGTGAAGCTCAGAATTGATACTTTTAGGTAACCAGTCCAAATGACTTGTAATAACTAAAGGTCAGTCAAAATGATCCGAAGAAACTAGATCCAAAATGATTCGAAGTCTTAAACCTTCCATCCCCTAAATCATCTCCTCCAGCTCAAGGACACTTAAAGAAAGAAAACTAAATGTCATTCCTTGGAATTATGTTTCTTCACTACCTGAAAGAATATCTAACTTACATTATTTCTAGTCCATTTAATAAATAATTTTTGCAGGTAAAAACATGGTCATTAAAGCAAAATGACTGCCTCCTTTGAGATGAATATATTTGCAGTTTCAATCCTTTATTAACCACTTAGAAATATGCAGAATACATGAAATAACAGAGCTTCCCAGAACATTCTGCAAGATTCCACTTAGTCTTTGTAGAAAATGGAGGTATTGCATATAGATTTTCTGCAAAGCACTCTGAAAATTCCATAAATCCCAGCCGGCAGCGATTTCACTTTTCTGTAGTCTTCCGACCATACTTGAGTTCCTAGCCCCTCTAAATATATGCTGCAACGCCAATGTTTCCAGAGACAAAGCACTGCACACTAATAAAACACAACACTGTTTACATATAGTGCAAATATATAACATATTTTTAGCGTAGGTTATGAGCCATATTTTTAGATGGATGGAGCCTGCAGTGATACTAGTAACAAACTTCTACTGTAAATTAGTGATCTAAATAGAAATTTATGTTCCATAAAACCCAGCACGAAACAGTAAGTTAGAAATATTTAAATAACATTTTACAGAGCGTTAAGCAGCAAGTACCACTGTGCCAGTCTGAGTCGGACACTGAAAAGGAGAACTGGGCACTGTCAAGAAAGGTGCCCAAGCAGCAAAAGACAATGCCCTGATTTTCTGTATAACTTTTAAAAAAATTATGTATGACCCCCGATTGTACCTAACATCTCAAAGGGAGCTTCAATCTTGAAAACAAGGTAAAAAGAACCAATCGGTCCAGGGATAAATTTTATAAACTTCTGTAGATGCAAGCCTAAAAGGCACTAACATGAGTTAGGGTTTTGGTTCAAATTTCCAGTCATTTTCTAAAAAGTATGCTGGGTCTACAATGTGAACAGATGAGCTTACACCTAGGTTTGGTTTCTAAGATCTATAATCCTGCTCAAGTCATAATCCAGTCCATTCTTGCATCACTCCCATTTCAGAGAGCAAAGAATATTTCTAGGGGACAATCAGCTTCCAATTTAAATTTATCTTTGCAATTCTGCAAAATACCAAGGTTTTAAACACTATATTCAAAATCTAATACTACAAGTGTGATATATGGTTGGATCCTAGTAAGTACATTAAAACACTACAGAAGCTCCCCAAATTTGTAATTTAGATATTTTTCCAATATAATTGAAGTGGGCGTTTATGGTAGTTGCTGGGGTAGGGAGGAAGAAGGGAAGTTCCAACTTTTTGTTCTCCTCCAAATGGAGTGGGGAAGTGTCAGGGCTGCAGTGATGGAGATGGCAGCATGCCATGTCTTCAAGTGAGACTAAAATGCTGGCTCTATTCTTTCTATTTCCTCATCTGCAATTTAGAAGGAAAAATGCAATATTCTAAAAAACAAAAGAAAAAACCCACCAAGGCCTCAATTAAAAAAATAAAAAAGAGCTCTGATTCACGAATAATATCCCCAAATGAAAAAAAGAACAATAGGTTTGGATTAAGGTTTTTTTCAATTAAGGTAAAAGATCGGTGTTTGACATGCTGGATTTTTCCAATGAATTATCCCCCTTTGATCCTTAAATTCCACATACTTACAACTGGATTCATTATTTCTCTCCTAATTTGACTTGGCCTAACCATTTCTGCCAATGACATCTTTATCCTACTGACCATCTAAAGTCTTGCATTCATCATTTCTGCTCACTCTTCTTCTCTTACCCTCAGAGCCTACGTGGAAGCTCAGTAAGATTACAGACTCTAAGAAGACTGGGACTACGTCTGTCTTATCCACCTTTTATTTATTCTTTCAGGTCCACCATGTGACAAAGGCAGTGACAGATGCTGGGCAAAAGTGAACAAGACACCATGGTCCCTGCCCTCTGGAGCTTCCAGTCTAGTGGGGGAGTCAGGCGTTAAATAAATACACAAATGAAGGTATCACTACAAATTGTGATAAGTGCTTTAAAGAAAAAGACCTGGGTTCTATGAGAGGGCTTAATTAAGACAAGGGGTGATGGTAGTCAAAAAGGATTCTCTCATGGAGTGAAAACTGAGCTGAGACTACAGGGTAAGTATGAGGTGGTTAGGTGAAAATCAGGGAAGAGTATTCTAGGAAGAAACACAACATGCTGGAAAACCCTAGGGTAGAAAAGAGCTCGGCACATATTAGAAAATTCAAAAAAGGCCAGTAAGGCTGGAGGAGGTAAATGGGCAGTCCAGTGGCCGTATTAACGCTTTCTGGTTTTTATCCTGGGTATAATGAGAAACCTAAAGGGTATGTGCATGATCTGATTTATGTCTTAAAAAGAACACGGGAGCTGCTGGGTGGAAAATACAGGGGAGCCAGCGTGTAAGCAGGGACACAAGTTAAGAGGCTATTGCAATAGTTCTGGAGACAGCTGACAGTGACTTCGGCTCATCCAAGCCATCCCCATTCCCAGGGTGCAGCACAGCTCCTGGCTCATACAAACGAGTGAATCAATCAATAAATATCAACCTCAGTTCTTACAGTCTTCTTATATGATCCTCCTACCTGCCTAAGGTAGAGGCATCCTCTAGTTTCTTTCTAAGATACAATTACATTTATTTTCTAGAGTCAAATTTAGTCAACATCTTGATAAAAATATTAGATGGTCTCTAATGTCTACAAGTTAAAGTTCAAACTCCTCAACTGCCACATTAAATTCTATATGAAAGCAGAAGTATAATTTTTTGAACTCTCAATTAATCAGACAATTTATATATAAGAATAAGCAAAAATTAATATATAAGAATATTCATGACAGCATTGTTTACAATATCAAAACAGAAACAATCTATATGTGTTTCAACACAGGAAAAGTCAAATTATGATATTTCTATATAATGAATATACAGTCCTAAAAATTTTTTCAAAGAATATTTCGTAATACAAAAAAAAAGAAATACAACATTAGATGATAAAAGGATGTAAAACATGTAATATGACCTGAAATTTATTTTTTAAAATAATACATACTTATGTACATGATCAAAAAGAAACAGATCTAAGATCGAAGCAATGATCTATGGATTGTGATGCTAGGGGTGATTTTTTAACTTTCTTCATATACTTTTCTCGTTTCCAAATTTTCTACAGTAGTCGCACTTTTATTCTCAGAAAAACCTCCCAGTAATGGTTACATCCAAAAGGAAGACAACTACCTCCTAGCTCGGTACTGCCCTCCCAAGTTTTGCTCCAAAGTCTGTGATTGTGTTGGCTGTGACCTGCCCCTACCATTCGTTGCCTGGCCCACATTATACGGGAAGGCAGCTCCCAGGTGGGAGGGCCCCCTCAGGACCTCATGTCCTGCTCCCCACACCTACTACACGACAGAGCAGGTGCTGCCTGCCTCATCCATTTCTTTTCTGTGCCTCTAGCTCTCATGTCTCTGTCAGACTGACTACGTTTTTGTTTTCCGTCCTGCCCCACAGCACCAAGTGCAGCGTCTTCTATAGAGACACTTCATATTTGCTGATTGCCCAGAATGAAATCATTCCATACAGGGGACACTATTTGGCTATCAGACTAGCGTGGCCATGATCTCGGGTTCCTGATGCTTTTTGGCCAAAAGGTGATGCCATACTTCATACCTTGAATCACGGATGGTTGGGGCAGAGAAGAGACATGGGATGGGGGTCTTGCTCAACCACTGAAATTAATAAAACACAGTTCTAAAAGCACAGAGAGCCTCTCTGTGGGTCCCTGGGGGAGAGAGGCAGCAGCAGAGCCAGGCCTGGTAACACGACGATCAGGTTCAGTGGGCTTATCTATGGCAGGGAACTAACTCCAAGTGCCCTTCTCTCTAACTCGGCAAACAGTGTAAACTGGCAAGCAAGTTTGGAAATGTTCATTCAATTTCCCGACAGTCCATCTGACAGGCTGGAGAAAATGAATTTGGGATTGCCATTGTGTTTTTCACTCTGTATTATCTGTGGACTATCAAAGGTTCACTGAAAGTACATGAAAGTAGTTTTTAAGCTTAACCATTAGGCACTTTAGAAACTGTGCTCGAGGCAGCACAACACAAAAGCCAGAATAATCTGATCAGGAATTCCTCCCGGGGATATAAAATTAAAAGCATAATTCAGTGTCCCTGTGAGGCTGCATCTTCCCTCCTCACACCCCTCTGATGAATGTACACAGGCCTGAGTGAAGCCAGGGTGTGGGATATGTGCTTATGAACTGGCACGGAAAGGACGCTTTAACCACTCCAGGAAGGTATATGAAAATCACTGATGAATAATTATTCAGATAAAGTACAAGATCCTACGAGGTTAGGCTGTGATTTGACAGCTTTGCTTATAAACATTGGTTCTAAAAAATACCAATTAATGATTCATTTGAATCCTGCACTGCTCTGCTACTGTCCAAATTCTGGCATTTCATGTCATGCCATCATCTTTTACACATAAACTTCACTTTTATCAAGACAAAGACATACTTTGGTAAAAAATACTTTCAGGTGAAAATAATACAAGTAACAAAGGATCCATTCTACTGTTGCAAACTCTTGACAATTTCCTCTTTGCATTAAAAAAGATAATAAGTGTCAAACCAGTTATTACAACACGTGACAGCTTCAGAATAGAGATAGCACATCCCACTCTACGTTATTCAACACGGACACATGGGAAAAGAGCAAACAGTTTTTCTAACAGATTTCTCTGCCTCAATGCCAATATGGCAAATAATTATATGAAAATGTTATTACTCTACCTAATCTTCCCTTGGAGCTTTTAAATAGAAACTTTTAAAAAATGATTTAAAAAATAATCTCAGGAAATGACAGTAACAACACTGTGAAGTGTCCTACCAATGACACCCAGGCTTAAGCGAGGTGACACCTGGGATGGGTGGAATTTTCAAGATGAGAAATAAGAGCTGAGGACCAGGGATACACGGCAAAGACAGATGTCTTTCCTAAAACGGAAGGGTTCCTGAAATGGCATGAAATCCACTGAGGCAGAAGTCGGAAAAAGGAAGAGAGAAACCTTAATCTGTGCTTTCTTTCCCTAATCACTGGGAATGACAGTCAAAATTAGAGAAGAGTACAGCAATTCAGAGGTAAAAGGAACAGAAGCAAAATGAAGTAGTTAAAAGGTGACAACATTTTATCAGAGACTGAGATCGATTCATTTCAACTCACCTGTCTTAGGCGGCGCGACTGCCATAACAAAATACCATAGACTGGATGGCTTAAACAAAAGACACTTATTTCTCTGAATTCTGGAGGCTGGGAGGCCAATATCAAGGTGCCAGCCAATTTGGTTCCTAGTGAGAGCTCTCTCCTGGCTTGCAGATGATGGCTTTCTCGCCGCATCTCATGTGGCAGGAGAGAGAGGAAGAGAGAGCTCTGGTCTTTCTCCCTCTTCTTATAAAGACACTAATCCCACCATGGGGACCCACACTCATGACCTCAGCTAAACCTAACTGCCTCCAAAGCTTCCACCTCCAAATACCACCTCATTGGGGGTTAGGGCTTCAACCTAGGAATTTTTTGGAGGTCACAAGCATTCAGATCATAACATAACCCTTACCTAGACCTGCTATGGGAGATGGAAGGTCTGAATAGTCTGTGGACTATTCAAAATTGTATAGACATGGCTCCTTTTGTAAGAGCAAATCCTTGTCTATAGGACACGCTTATAATAAGACGCTCAGAAGCAGACTGTATTTTCCTTCAGACCTAAAAGATGCTTGTTTAGCAAACAAAGTTATCTTTACCTGTAATGCTTTTAAAGCCCGTGCTTCATATTTATGTCCATACTTCTTAGATAAGACCTACTCTGTTGCCAATTCTCACATTTTACTGATCTATTAAACAGTATGTATATTTGCCTATTTTATTTTCTGTCACTCTAATGTTATCATAACTTAATGCTATCAGGGAATAAGAAAGAATCAATGCTGATTAGAGTTCAGAAAGTGAGGGTGAAAGCAATACTAACGGGGATATCTGTTTTTTGTAAAGCCTGGACTGGAGCTCCTCTTATCCTGGAGTCATTTAAGAATCACTAGTTTGACTCAAACCAAGCAAAGATGCTACAAATACATCAGGTAAAGATGTATTTACGGACATAGTTTTCTGGTGATACAGCAAGGTTTAGTGGAAAGAGAATCCACTCAAGGTCTCTGGAGTCAGGCAGACCTGGTTTTGAAAATCTAACCACTTTTCTTTCTTTTCTTTTTTTTTTTTTTTTTTTTGGTTAACACTGCAACCTCTCTGAGCTTCAATTTCTTCATCTATGAGAATAAGAATACCCCTGCTGCACAGAGATGCTTTGCAGGATTATGTGAGACAAACGCATGTGTAAGTACCTAAGAAAAAGTTAGCATGTGGTCAGTTGCTGTGTCCTCTGTTTCCTCAAATGCCTTCGATTAGGGAGGGGGGATCAGTGGTTCAAAAAGTTCACTGCCAGTGTCGGCGCCAGTGTGTACACGTGTGAGAGAAGGGGTCAAGGGCAGAGGAAGGTTATGCATTTGTGAGCACGGGGCTTTCATAAGCCATACCATCTTTAAAATATCTTGGTTTTACTTTATTGATTTGAATATCATATTAATTTACCCACATGGATCATCTGACAACTCCATTTACTGGTGTTTTAGGCATCTCCGGGCATGTGGACGCTTGATAAATCTATTAGTATGCTTTGACTATCTCTATCCTGGCTCCCATTTTTTTTTTTTTTTAAAGAGAGTTACACGGCTGGCAGTGAGGACGATACCAAATCTCATCATTCATTTATAATCACTCTCTCCCCTTTCTGTATCACTGAATTTGACGCTGTTTCTTCCCATCCTCTCCGTACAGGACCACCTCTGGTCTTGTCACTGAGAGGACATATGGACAGGCAGACAAAGCAGAAGACTAGAGGAGGGAAGAAATGTGAGTTCCTGGCTTCTGCATGAGCTCTCACCTACTTCACTCCCCCTCAAACTCTATGGGAATCTATCTCAGCAACTGAAGGGAAGAGCTGGGAAATCCTGTTTTCCTTGATGAAGGGAATGAACAATCATCAGACTAAAAATCAGAAGAGACTTTGAAAATTACAAGAAAGGCCGTTACTATGGAATGACTAAGCTGCCTTGGTGTGTCTTGTGGGCTAAAATTCCATTTCATTTTCATCACACATAGAACCAGAATTATAGCTCCAGGAAGAGCTACAAGTTGTGTTCCCTTTGGTCTATTTGAACATCACAAATAGTATCACATTCTACCTGAAGAAGTGCGCCTGAAATAGATTGACAATGCTTCAATTATCTTGGCTGTAGGTGAAGACAAAATAAGAGTCTCAGGAGTTCTCAAAAAGCTTGAAAAGTTCTCTCTAAACTATGTTGTTATCAGCTGGAAACCACAAGAATACAACCAAAACTGTAAGAGTAGAGATTTCCCTGGGCTTTGTTCGAGCTATAAGATAGTTTCCAAATATGCAATGAAAGGTAGATAGCAGCAGTGCAAATAGAAGCGGGGGCCCAGTGCACATCAAAGTGAGCAGAGTTCAGACACATGACTCATTCAGCACCCCCCCCCCCAGCCCGCCCCAGCTTCCCACTCACACAGCGCTATCCAAACTCTGGTTAACCTAGTATCTACCTTCTTAAAGTTAGTAAAAACATAACTTTGTTATGTGGCAAATATAAGGCAGTACAATGGCAAAGTTATTACAATCCTTGGAGGAAGAAAACAATCCCATTTCTTTAAAATATTTCAACATTTTATAATCCAGGTCCAGGCTTGAGTCACTGCTGTACAGGGAACCACTCCCTTTCTGGCTGGGCCACTGCTGCTGCCATGACTGCTTGGTCAACATACCCCGGAACAAGAATTTTCATTTCTGAATCCAACTTTGCTCAAAATCCTCCCGGGGAAGTAAATTAGCACCTGGGCATATACAGCAGTGTAACAATTCTCTTAACTTACACCTGGAGCCTTACATTTAGACTCAAAAATGCCTTTCTACTTGTATCAGCTTCTCTCAGGTAAAAGGAGATGAAGACAGAAACCATGAGCCCCTTGAGTAAAATGCCATTGACTAGAGAGACGCAAAATAGGAAGATTTAATTTTAACATTACAGGGCCCCATGATGGTGTGAGAGGAAAAGAAGAGAGAGGAGGAACATAATCTGGAAGATTCAAGTACATTCACAGATGCTTTCCCAAGGTGTGTGCGTGAGAATCTAGCTTTCTTTAAGGAGACAACCATAGCATCACATAATTCAAATTAATTCCTTTCTGAATGAGAGCTGAGTAACAAACACAATTTGGCAAGGTGGCAGAGCACAGTGAGGGCGGATTGTATCCCCAGTTAATACGTAGTGAGATGTTAGCTTGTCAGCTTAATGTGAAATAAAATGAAGCCGCGCATCGGAAAATGTTTTGAAAAGTAAAAATCCAAGGTAAAGATGCAGGTAGCATGATAATGAATCTGGAGGAAATAAACTCTGTGGGGTGGGAGGCTCTGACTGTAACCTTGGTTCAGCTGGTATCCCATTGGCCTCTGGGAAGGGAAGAGACATGATGGACAGGCCAGTGCCTGCCTCCTTTCCCCACAATGGGGATGGCAGTGCTATTTACCAGGACTGGGCAGCCGAGAGAGACAGAAAGCCTGGTGTGGAGATCTCCCATCCATTAAAGGCAAAAGAATGAAAAGTGGGAGAGAAAGCTCCCAGTGCCACAGTGGTGAGCTGGGGTCATGCAGTAAGGACTTACACAGGCATTAAGAGCTTTATTCAGATGGTTCCTTTCAGGGCCACTCATTTCATGACACTTAATGCAGGCGGTTAAGAGACCAGTTGGGTTGGACAGAGCATATAGTACGTCACACAAATCTGCAGTGCCCACGGAACATTAATTTCAGGGCACACATTGAGATTATGCTCTTAAAACCAGCCTCTTTTGCCAGGGGCAGCTTGTAACTCAGAAAGTCATGTTTCATTTAGAATGTGCTGTATAATGTTGAAGAGACAAGTTAACTATTTTGTTTTGTTGTGGGTTTCCCCCCCCAATCCAAGTAGAAAAAAGCGTAGAGAAGAGTTATACACGCTAAACTGAAACTTTCTATAAAGTTGTTCTCACTCATCTGGGCATAAATCTGCTTAGGTCATATCTCTTTAACATTTACTCTTGTTGTAAACATACGGCTTCTCCTGCTATTCTGAGATCCTCACATGCAGGCTGACCTTACTCGGAGTTGCTTTTCCCACACACACTTGGGTTTTTCATTTCCTCCTGAATCTAGAACTGTGCTTTCCGTCATAACATGGCAGGCATGAACTATCCCTCCTCTAATGGGCTGTTAAAAAAATCCCACCCTCTTCCAAGTGGTCTTCTTCTTCTTTTTTTTAACCCTTATAGTTACCCCTCAACTCTGGTAATCAGTAACAATTCACTCAAATTAAAAAAAAGAAATCATATTAATTCTTCTAAGTAATGTAAACAATTTTACTCATGCTCGTTAATTACTTTCCTTTCTACTGCATGTTTGTTGTGTAGCTGTTCCGTGTGTCCTTTGTACTGATGTAACTGTCATTCCTGCAACTCAGCTCTTGCCAAACAATGAGCTGTGTCTGGAGATACAAAGATAACCACTCTTGTTGAAGAGATGCCAGTTTAGTGGGAGAGACAGACATGTAAACAGATCTGTATGTGAGAGACATGGCCTAGAGAGGGGGAAAAAAATTTATTGCACAAATAAATCAGCACAACAGCACAGAAAGACCTGGAGGGCCATGACATAGCACAAAGACCTGGCAAAATACAAGGACCGTGAACATGAAGGTAATGCTTCCATTTTTGCCTCATTTAATCTACCCACGCACATCTAGACTCAGCCTTCCCTACAATTACAAGGGAAGAAGTGACCTCATCCCTACCTAAAGCCCAGCTTCCACTTGCGCTCAAGGTCCCAGCCTCTCCTGCGGATCAGGGACTTTCACCCTGCAAACATCCACTTTCCTGCGTTATCAATTGTCCCTTCCTGTGGGATCATTCCGCTTACAATACAAACATACCGTAACATCCAGCCCCCTGGACCTCTGCTTCCCTTCTCAGCAACACTCTTTCCATCTCCATTTACTGCTGTCCCTGTTAGCTTGCCTTCCATTCTCTCCCACGACTCAACTGCATCCGCTCTTCGCAGGGTTACCCATAAGCTCGGTCTTACTAAACCCACTAGGGAATTTTCTGTTCTTCCCAGTCTTGTGTAGCACCCACTCCCATCGCGCCCCCCGTCCATACTGAAGGACCGCCTTCCTTGGGCTCCCATGTTTTCTCTCCTTGTTTTCCTTCTGTCTCACTGGCAACGCCTTCAGTTTTCTCTATGCCCTTTGCCTTACCTGCCTAACTTCCAGCCTCCCTTACAGCCCATGTTCACAGCAGCTACAGTGATCTTTAAAATACACAAACCCAGTCATTTTCTTCTCTGACATAGACCCTCCAATGGCTTCCCGTCGTCCTTAGAATAAATTCCACACTACCAAGGCTCGGTAGTTCCTGGCTCCTGCCTCCCTCTCCGCCCTCATTTCTAGCCAGATCTTCCCCAACACCCTGGAGACTATCTACCACCAGATGTTAGACACATAGGGCCTTTTCTCTGTTCCTCCAACACCCCAAGCCAGTTTCCATTTCACAGCCTTTGCCACTGCTGTTCACGAGCCTAGAACACTCTTCTCTTAGCTCTCTGCATGGCCAGCTTCCCATAATTCAAGGCTCAGCTCGCCTGACTTCCTCAGAGAGGCCGTCCCTGATCACCCAGCTCAAGGGTCCCTTCCCCACACTCAGTCACCTGCTAGCTCGTTACCCCATTCCAATTTCTTTAAACCATCACCAGCAAGTATCACGTTTATTTCTTCACGTTTCATCTGTCTCCCTCTCCTAGAATGTAGGCTGAATGAGGGCAGGGACTGGTCTCGTGCACTGCGGTATGTCCAGCTCCAGGTGTGCTCAGCACACAGGAGCTGCTCTGGAAACCTTTACTGAATGGATGAATGACATGACGGTGAAATCCTGGCTTAGGGCACTGCATCTAGCTCTTTGCTTTTCAACTGCAGAAGGCACAGTAAGGACGAAGTTGGAACATAAAAATAATTAACGCACAAGGAAATCAGATTTACAGCAAAAGGTTAACAGAATGAGAATTAATGAGGAAACCGTATTTTATTTTCATTCTTCAGGGAGTCATTACTAATTTTCTTTTTTTTTAAATGTCTAATGAGGATTAAATAAAAAGAATGGACTACAGGTTCAGTAGACTGGGTTTAAGTTCTACAGTAGATGAGCTGTGGGTTAGAGTTCTGAAAACACTTCCTGGGATTGACTTCTATTTGAGATTATAACTAGTTCCTGAGGAAAACACTGAATATCCTTTCAAAACAGAAAGGGCTAATAATAATCCTACACCACTTGAGTGCCTCCTACGTGCCAAGAGCTGGACCCAGACTGTTACAGCCTGAGCTCCTCTGTCACTTGTAGGACTCCGGAAACACACAGTGTTGTCCTCGGTTGACAGATGAGGAGACGGAGGCTTAGCACAGCTGACTAACCTGAAAAGGCCTGTCCACAGTCCATCACCGACCGGTTGGAACCACACCCTAGGTGTGCTTGCCTACGCTATCTGTGACCTCAACTCCTCTGTCTGGAAGGGAGAGTTTGACGCACTGGATACAGCTCTGCTGAAAACACGAGCGTCAACTTTTTGAATCTTCACCCAAATCTAGAATTCTAAGATATTCTTAGACTAGTATAAAGAACATGATAGAAAGAACTTAAAACAGTCCTATAATGCAGATTTCATATTTGAGCTTTTGGTTATACAGACATTTGATGAACTGGACAAAATAATGTGCTTTTGGTTACCCATTACATAAATTCTTTTCTGTCATTTTGAAGGATTACTTTATTTACAGTCTGAAGACCTGTCTTCAAGTGGGAAAAGAAAAACAAGTTTGCAAGCATCAGTAGGTATGACAAAATAATTTCTTGCTCCTCTAAGGTTACAAACAGAGGTCAGCAAATTATGGGCAGCTTAAGGCCTGCAAGCTTAGATTTTACATCCTTTAAAAGGGTTGTTTTAAAGGAAAAAGGAAGAACATGTCACAAAGACTTTGTGTGGTCCACAAAGCCTAAAATATTTACTATCTGGTCCTTTGCCAAAAAAAGTTTGCTGACTCCTGGTCCAGAACTTAAAAATAGAAGCAATTTATTAAATAGCTGTAATAGAGGACAAAATACCTGCTTAGAAAAAGTGACTCCTTAAAGTTTTTAGAAAGTATCTATGCAGGTTTTTGTTTATTTGTTTACCGTAGACAACAAAACTTCCCAAAGTCAGATTTCAAAGTGGGTCTGGGCTCCAAACCTAGGATCAGTGAGATGACATAAGGGGACATAAAAAGGAAATGAGGGTGTTAAGAGCTTGGAAAAATATCAGGGTGATCCAATTTTAGAGCTGCCTGGGGCCTAACAGAGAAACTAGGGACCCTTCATTTACACTCTGTAAATGAAGAAACCCCCTCAGGGGAGGGCAGTGACTTCCTCAGGTGACAAAGAGCACACACAGCACAATGGCACATCCTGGCTCCTAGGCTGGGTCTATTCTCACTATGCTGCCCAGTGGCCTGTACCTTCCTACAGAGATGAGCCGCACAAACCAAGGGGAGGGAGACAGCTTTTCAAAAGGTCAGACAAGAGCCAGCAGACCGGCAAAGAATGTGTGATCTGAAGGTGAGGTCCCAACCCCTCTATAAACAGAAGTTTAATTTGCTTCTTTTTTAAATTTCAAAAGTGGTATGCGTCATTACAGGAAATTTAGAAAAAAATTAAAAAAAAGAATAATCATTCAAGATCCCTTCCTTCAACGATAAACACTTTTAACATTTGGTGGATTTCCTTACAGCTTTTTAAAAAATGCATATACACATACGCCATTTAAAAAATCAGAATATTGTTTATTTTAGTATCTTTTCCCCACTTAACTTGTTACAAGTTAACTTTTGAGCATTTTTGTGTCATATAAAATTCTCCTAAGATAGTTGTAATTGCCATACAATTCCATTGTATGTATATATGATAATTTTAATTAATCCTTCCAGGACCAGCTCGTATGAGAGAACGTTTCACCTGGCCCTCACAAACATGATTATACACATAATTCAGAATATTTTCCCATTTGATAAGCATAAAATGGTTTCTCTTTGCTTTACAATGAGGTTGATCTTTTCTTCGCATGGCCATTTATTTATATGTCTTCTTTTGTGAATTGTCTATTCCCACTGTTACATGTCCTAGTCCTATTTTTCTGGTGGGGTGTTCATCTTACTCTTTTAAAGAGCCAAACCATAAAATTCTAACCTTTCTTTCTGTTATAAATTTTGTATTTTTCCCACTTTGCCATTTGTCTTTTGATTTTGTCTTTCAAAATATTTCGTTGCATTTAATTTCAGAAATGTAGTATTTCTGTCTCGTCAAACATCCTGGAGTTTGTTCTTTGTGGTTTTGATAGAGATCAGTGCTAGCCCAGTGTTGCTATGGGGCCATATAAGGAATGACCTGCGGGAGCGGCCACGGAACCATCTATTAGTTAGTCTCTGAAAAGTAGCCAGTGTCTGTCTCCCGCATCGGCACAGCCGCCGACGTTCTGCCCAGCGGTGGCCAAATGAAGGGCTGTGCAGTGGAAATGCCAAGGATGGACTAAGAATCAGGCCCCGGGGTGCTCCCCCCGTGTTTGAGCTTGCTCGCCGCATGTCCTCAGGTAAGCCCACAGTCTCTGTGGGCATCACCCATCATCTCTAAAACGATAGTGTGGAGACACCATCTCAAAAGACACATCTAGTTCTAAGGCCCATGCTTATCTGAGGCAGGAAGGAAGGGACCTCAGTGCTAGATGCTGCAGGTTGGTTAGAATCCACAGCCCAGAGAGACCTGCCATCGAAAAGGGTGAAGAAGGTGAGAGGCGGCCAAAGGCAATGCCTGACGGGAGAACTCACAGTCCTTTCGACATGTAGGTTAGAGAAACTCATTTCAAGTAGGTCAGTGTGATCTACAGGGTGAAAGGCAGAGGGAACCAAAACTGGAAATGGGCTCAACACTAGTGTGTAGATTTTTCCCAGAGAAGTCATCAGCTAACACTCCTGTGGTTTACTCTGAGTCAACTGTAAATGTTGGATATGGGCCTAAAGGCCAGAATTTAAAAAAAAAAAAAAAAAGAAAGAAAGAAAAAGGCTGGGCTGGGGGGAAACTTGGATGAGAAAAAGTGGTAGGAGTTCTGAGGTGAAAGGGAAAAGATTCTACGAGGGTCACGTTGAGAGGGAGGTCTTCGAGCGCAGGCATCAATTAGGTCATACCAGAGACGGAAAGGGACTTTTAAAAGAGTGAAACTCAAGCATAAGAGAAGAAATGGTCTCAAGAACAGGCTGGCAGGATTGTAGTAGAGATGAAAGCAATGTTCTCTGTCCCTGTGAAGTACCCGCAAATACAGTATTGTGAAAAAATACTACACGCTCTGAAGTATTACGATGCTGGAAAGAAAGGTAGACTGTTGATGAAGTAACTTAACAGTAGCACCAGGACATCCCAAGTCCAGGTCACACAAGATCACAAGAAATGGCATTAATGAGATTATCTTTATTTGGTAGCTAGCTAACTAGTAGTATTTACATGTACTTAACAAGCAATTGTTTTTTTCTTGCATAATATTAAGTAATAACACTGGTTCGTTTTCTTCACTTTATTGCTATGTTTGTAATTTATCTTTTTCATCTTAGCACTGATTAAAACATAAAATGTCTTTAGGAAATGTTATGTCCTAATTTATGGCTTAATTTAATCTTAGCAGTCAAACACTGATAACACTGCATGTCTTGAAAGAAATCTATTATCACACACCAAAAGTACATTAAAAACACACACACACACATTCCCCTGTAAGAATCTGTAAAGCTATGAAGCAATGAAGGAAGAAAAACAAATCCGGAGTCTTCCACCTGGCCCACGAGGTGCGTTAGGAAGAATCAGAGAGATACTTCCCATCTTTCAACAATGGTGGATGCCTCATCCATCTGTCTACTTCCAGTATTTTTCAAGCTTGTTTACTGTCTTTTATGTAAAGACGAAGGAAACAGTCACTTCCCCCTTCCAAAAACACAGAAGGTAAAAACTACACGTAAAAGTAGCTTTTTACCCTCAGGCTCAAATTTCTCAATAAATTAAAACTCCATTATTGTTGATTCTGTCTTGGATAGAACTGGAAAACAACTAACCAGATCCCATTTTAGAGGTGAAAACACTGACACACAGCAAGCAAGTCTAGAACACACAGGGCAAACAGGCCAGCCATCCCTGCAGAAGGAGCTCTGCTGAGTCTCCCTCAGGGTTCACAGCAGCAAGGAGGGAGGAGGACAGAGCAGGACGCTGATCTCAGCCCCAGCTTTACACCCTACTATTCAGTGATCTTGGTAAAGTTGTTTTAATGTTCTGATAGCTCCGCGTCCTTCTCTACACAATGGGGACACTATTTATGTCTACTTCCTAATACAGTGTTTGGAAGAATCAGATGGAAAAAAGGGCTCTTAATAAAGTACTGGGGCATTCTTGTTGTTTATGGATTTAAAAGAGAAGAATGATGCAACTAAAACAACGATTTTTAAATTTGTGCTACTCTGTCATTTGTGAATTTCATAAGCTCATCTCGTAAAAGTGCTATACAGCATATATTTAAGAATAAGCATAATTTTTGTTTCAATTATTTTGTTTTACCCAACTGAGATAACTATTAAGTGTGTATACAAATACATGCAATGTTTAAAACATATATACATATATTTATACATCACACACACACATGTTTAAAGTTTGATAAGGAAAATTATGGTGTAGCACAAACATCACATAAATTCTTTTTAGAAACTGTTGCTAAACAAATCAAAGTCAATATGCATTTTGCTCATGAAATTAAATTTAAGCTTTCAAGATTTTATTCATAAAACCACCACTGCATATAAAGAATTACATGATGATATAAAATACTAGCTGTTGACCAATTCTGTTTATAGTTGTTTTTTTAAAAACAAAAACAAAAACAAAATAACAATTCTAATCTAGCATTTAATCTAAGAATGACAGACTCTGCATTTTTAACCCTCAAAAAATTATCCGGGTTATGGACAAAACTTTCTAAGGGGTTCAGAATAACAAAGCATGCTGGCCCGAACAATTACTTTAAATAAAGGATATTTATCAACAATTACAATAGTGAAAATGTTCCTTTCTCCAGCAGCCTGGAAGAGCAATGTTTAGGAAGAAAGAATTATTTATGCCTACAAACAGAAGTGTAATGGGCAGTTTTAATATAACACATCACAGCAGTACCAGCAACCTGCCAGAAAGGTGTTACCTTGTTTTGACTTACACTCATCTGATTTCCAAGACCAGACTAAAGCTCTGAAAACAGCTGGGGCTTTTGGTTTTGTTTTTTCTTATAAATGAGTCAATGGCAACAAGAGCTGTGCTGATCGGGTCCTTCTGGCAGGAATACTGAGGTTCTGCCACTTCCTGCTGAAAATGAGTTCTCACCGACAGATAGGGCTACGACGTGAAAGCATACTTCTATCTTTTCTCCGTCTTTTTAAGTGCTCATATTAACTTAGTGATTTCAATCATGACTACATTCATTTTGAAATAACGAAATAATGTTTGAAAGCTCGTATCATAATACATTGTCAAGACAAGTTTTCGGAGGGGAAACGGCCTACAGTTAATCAGTTTTGCTACCAACTGTAGCTGTTGGTACACTGAAATCAAATTAACTACAGAAATAGCAGAAAGAAGGTGGAATGCCTGTGGGGCGGAGCGCAGGAATGGGGGGAGATGAGCACTGAACTGGGATCAGCCTGGGCCACAGGGAAACCTCTCTGCAGTCTGATCATCAACAAAATAGGGAAATTGGTTTTACAGTTTTTAACTTCAATTAGTCACATTAATTAATGCTAAAAACAATGTTAACAGTATATTATTTTCATCCAATTAAATAAAGGATACACATTTGAGTAAATTACACAGCATTAAACATTTAAATAACTTGAAATGAAGCCATTACTGTCATTCAAACAAGTCTCTACAGCTAAGGCTGAATGTTAAGTATGAACTGATTTGGCATTACAGGAATGTAAATCCTTTATCTTTTTAGTGAGAAGAACAAATGAAGAGATTCCATGACTTCTGACTTGATAAGTGGTTTGCAGTAGCACAGCGCCCTCCAGTGGTCAAAGGCTCAAATGCAATTCCCAAAGGCCAAAGTTAAGCAGGCAATCTTCACTTTGAATGGTGTTAATAATATAACGCTAGCTCCTGTTTTTAATACAATGGTTTATCTCAGCATGTATTTTCAGTATCAGATCATGTTTCCATTGCCAAATTTCCCTCACCAAATTTAAAGTTTTTTATTCAAATCTAAGTTGTTCCCTAGAAATGCTCTGGAGAGTAAAAAAAAGAAACCAAAGTAAAACAAAACAAAACCTTACATGGACAGACACAGTTGCAATGAGTGAATTACTTTCTATAATCATAGAATAATGGCTGGGATGCTAGCACTATAGTAGTATTTAACTAATTTTTATGTGCTAAAATCTAAACTGTAGGGCCGGCCCGGTGGCTCAGGTGGTTAGAGCTCCATGCTCCTAACTCCGAAGGCTGCCAGTTCGATTCCCACATGGGCCAGTGGGCTCTCAACCACAAGGTTGCTGGTTCAACTCCTCGAGTCCCGCAAGGGATGGTGGGCTCCGCCCCCTGCAACTAAGATTGAACACGGCACCTTGGAGCTGAGCTGCCGCTGAGCTCCTGGATGGCTCAGTTGATTGAATCGCATCCTCTCAACCACAAGGTTGACAGTTCGATTCCTCAACTCCCACAAGGGATGGTGGGCAGCGCCCCCTGCAACTAGAAAACGGCAACTGGACCTGGAGCTGAGCTGCGCCCTCCACAACTAAGACTGAAAGGACAACAACTTGAAGCTGAACAGCACCCTCCACAACTAAGATTGAAAGGACAACAACTTGACTTGGAAAAAAGGCCTGGAAGTACACACTGTTCCCCAATAAAGTCCTGTTCCCCTTCCCCAATAAAATCTTTAAAAAAAAAAAAATCAAAACTCTAGAGTGAGATTATAAAAATTATACAATTATTTTACCTGATATACAATACAATGAGTACACATAACAAGTGCAAAATTATAGAAATGTCTTCTAATAATTTTTTTATGTGATCATATAAAAGATTCATTGTAGGTACACTATTTTTTCATCATTAGAATTCCTATTAAAATTGATCCGAAGTTAAGAGCTTCAAATATTATTCTGAAGAGGTAGGAAAAGATATTTGCCCTTAAAGGTTATCAAAAAAAGTCCCTTAGGCTAATTTATAATACTTCTACTCTTGAAATTCCATTGGTTTCTCATATACAAAGGGATCATAATTCTATGTATAATAACAACTGAAAACAGTTAAATGATTAAAATACTCTTGGTTTTCTACTGTATAAACTGCAAGGTATGAAAGCATCACCCCAGACTCTTCTGCAAACAACTACTGAGTAGAATAAGGTAGTTGTTTTCAAAAGAATAATGATTATCTAATTAATTTTTCTTCTTCTTCTACCTTCCTCCAAAGAACAGAAAAGTCTGAACATGATTTTAAAATAATCATTTATTTCACTGAAACCAAGGAAGCAACTCTGTAGAATGTAAAGAGAAATGGCTTTGGATTTGGATTTTGACTCTGCCAGTGCAGAGCAACCTAGGCAAATAACACCTCTGAGCCTTAGTTTCTTCATCTATGAAATGGGGATAATCGTTGCCATCTCATGGGAATGCTGAGGATTCAATGTAATGATGCAAGTAAAATACTCAGCGCAGTGTATGCACTCACATGGGAGATCCTCAAAAAATGCTAGTTTCCTTCTATCCCTTCTTACCACTGACAGAATGCAGAAGACCCATTTTCCCGCAAGGAGGACTAGACCAGCGTTAGGAGGTATGGAGTCACATGGAGGAATCCACAAAGCCCACTTGGAATTTCATCTCTGAAAATCCTGTCCTCTTTTACTACCATACGTTAGAAGAGTCAGAGTTGATTCTGGAAGCAGAAACCCTGAATTCTGGGAAGGAAAGGAAAGAAGACAGAACTAGCGTTCGTTCCGCGCTTCACATACGACTCATGGCACTAAGCCTTTCTGTGCATTAGGTTGGTTAAGGCACTGCAGGCGTCTCCCCAGCAGAATCGTTGCTGTGACTGGAATCCGCGACGCTGGCTTATTCTTGCCCAAGCAAGGCTGGAGGACCAGGCCCACTGACCGAGCCGGGAGGTCGGGAGGGAGGTGGGGAGGATGGCGAGGAGGAGGAGCCATAACACAGTGCCACCGGGATGGTGGCGGAGAGACAGATGTGCTCATGAATAAGAATGTCTCACTTATCCCATCTTAATTACTTGCGTCGGTTTCTCTCTTCACAGTTAAGTATGGAAAGCAGTGAGGTGGCAGGAGATGGTATGGGAGCCATATCAAAATCTTCTCTGGGGAAGATGGGTGCATGTATGATTTGAACACGCATTTTTGGAATTATAATAAACTAGATCATATTGCAAAGCAGGTTCTCTGCCCTTTGTAACCATGAACACAAAGCAGTGAAACAGGCTTGATATGTTGTGCTCCGTCACGAGCAAGAACAGGAAAAACACTGCAGCAAGCAAGCAAACCCCACTTTCACTCCGATCTCATGTGACTGAGGTAAAAAGAACCCCATCCTTCTAAGACTGTCATTGCCTTGATTCGTTTGTTACAATTCTTACTTTTTAATGGATATTTTAAGTAATATTAAAGGAGGCGTAAGATTTCTAAGTTTATCAAAAAGGGCATGAATTTTTAACTGTTGGGGAAAACATGTTTTCTTAAAAGATACATATCAGCTTCAGGACAATGAAAAGGTAAAAGGGAGGAAGGGTTCAAGGAACAACTTTTAAAATTTGGGCTTTAGACTAATGGCTACATGAATTATAATGCAAATGGTTAAGGCTTCCAACTTCTGCCAGCTTGCCAAGTACCCTGAAGACTTACTGGTGGCAAGAGCCCTTCTGCTTCCCTGCTGTGTCAGCATCCTGAACAATGGCCCAGAAGCTTCAGAGCCCATGGCAGATCCCCAAGTAGGCAGGGCCTGGTCTCTCACACTCTCTCTCTTTCTCTCGTCCCCAACTGGTTTGTGGTATTAAAAACGAATTGCGATCAAAAAAAAAAAAAAAAGTGTGAGGGCCTGGTCTCTCACACTCTCTCTCTTTCTCTCCAGGACCCACCCTGAGGGTGGAACTTTCCACCAGGGCAGCAAAGGTACCAGCATGTCCCACCCATCCACACGGGAAACATCTTTTTCTCAACAGGACATCTCACACCACAGAGCTAGGAACATCAAGCAAGCAAAAGACAGATGGATCTAGATGCATGAGGTAAAGGACGGAATTGGTTTTGGTGACTTTCTGAATATTCATAGAATCTATAAAAGGCCAATCCGTTTAAGACGCAGTCTGTTAGAAATGAATATGCAACTGTACCAAATAGAAACACTGTGTTTCTCAAAATGTATGCATGGCGGGACCTGCTGCCACCCCCTGTTGCTATCACAGACAATTTCTGGATAGCGTATCATCTGAACTTTGTATTGATTTGTGATTTATATTCTCTGATGTAGGTCTAAGAATATGCTTTCCTTTCTTATTCTTTCACGTCGCACTCCCTCTTCTATCATTTTACCCATCACAAAAGATGCCACATTCATTAGGACGTTTCCTAAGTCTAGTGTGAGAACCGGCTGGCGCTTCAAAATGATCGGATTCCTGGACCCCACTCAGGACAGCAGCATGGAGTTTGTTTCTTCAAGCTTGCCAGGTCATTATATAGAAAGAAAAAGGGAAAGAGAGGGGAGGGGAGGAAAGAAGAGAGGAAGAGAGAATAAAGTATTCAGTAAAAAAGAACTATTATCAATACTGGTGATTACTCCTTACAACTAGACCTATTACGATGAAAATCATCATATACTAGAGGGTTTCTAGATCTTACTGCTGCAAGACTCCAACCAACGAGCTGAGCAACTGCTGCAGCAAGCAAAGGCTCAGACGTGGCTATTCTCTCAAGTCCCAGGCAGGGCTGAAGGATTTTTTTAAGTCTTAATTAAACAAGCTTGGCTAGAGTCAAACTACCAGCAATCAACCAACATGGCAACAGCTGGGTTTATACAAAAGCATTCAATGAAAATAACGAGTGTTAGGTAGGCTGAAAACAAATGGATTTTGTTTCCAATGGAGGCATCCCTTAGTTGCAACACTGCATTTTTGAATTTTGTTGGCTTTACAGAAACACTAATTATAAAGTTACTTTCATATTAATAAAAATCTATAGCAAGGTCAACATTCGAGTGACAGAAATCTGATAATTGATAAAAGTGGTTTACTATGTGAATTTGGCTGCCTAAGGCACCTGTCTAAATATCTAAAGCCAGATTCAACTTATCTCAGTTTTTTTCCCCAGTGAGATTTTTCCAGGACTCCGACGAGGCATCAAGGGCCAGTCACAACACCAGAACTAGTCTGTCGTTCACATTACATATTCATGGAGAAGACAATGCTGTACATACTTCGAAATAGCAGATCATGCTAAATAGGCACATGTATCATAAGCCGAATTTCTGTCATTATTTAAAGGCACATATATATTTCAGAATGCACATGGCTCTATGTTGTCCTGTTACCTAGTACTAAAGTTACCGAGTCCCAGAGCAGGAAGTAACCAGAAAGGGTGGGAAGGGGCACCCTGGCTTTTACAGGACTTGGCAGGAAGTGTCCACATCCCTCCCCTCAGAGTCTACTGGCCTGAGCTGATCACACAGCCCAAACCCAACAGCAACACAGGCTGCGGGCTGTAAGGGGACACCCGCGTTAGCTGACGAACACCCCTGCTTCTGCGCACCATGTAGTTTTAAAATACTTTGATTGTGAAAACCAAGTAGCCCCCACTACTGCTCTGGTAAGCTTCGCTGTCCATCACAAGGACTCATGAGTATCATCTCCTTTGGGAATTTCCCCCCATTATTGATACTGGGCCACTTCTTGGTTCCATGCTGATTGTCTCATAAAATTACATTCAAAACGAATGGAGCCCTAAGGATATAAATTCCGCAGAACAAAAACCTGTACAATCAAGTTAAATCTCCACACGTTTTGCTCCATACCAATTACGTACCATATTTAAAGCACACACACACACACTAATGAATGATCTAGCACATTTGGAGTCTACACAATGCATGTCAGCTACGGCTGGAGGTTTGTCTTTTGCACTTGGCCTTCTGCCGAGCCTGTTTTCTGTCAGCTTTCTTATTTTCCCTTAATTTTGCTAAGTGAACACTATTTTGACAAGGGGTTAAGCAATACACAAAAGCAGAGACAAGTGTTAACAAATGAAGCACTTCTGTCTCCTCCTCCCCAGAACACGGTGCCAAGCACTGGGCCCTGCACGCTGCGGCCTCAGGAAACTGCGCAGGGACCGCCCGCTCTGCATTCCGCATACACATCACTTTGTCTGTGATCACACGTATTTATCTTTATTTTTAACATCTCCTTATTGTTGCCAGTGACACTTGAACGTTACCATTACGAATCCAGCTACTCCTAATAATAGTATTTAAGTAACTTGTCATCTTGGGGACTTAATAGACAATAGCTAATTAATTGTCAAGCATTAATATAACAGGATTCTAATCTCCAACCTCTGAAGCAGGGTATTTATTTGTTATAATGGTAAAAACTTTTGTTTGAATTGCTTATTTATGCAACATATATTCTCAATCACCTCAATTTTAATTTTTATATCTGCTTTGTAAGTAAAATAAAGAACCGCATGCCGAAAGACAAAGACAGTACACTTCACAAGCAGTAATGAATCTCCTGCGCCTCCTTTGATTCACACTACAAGAGATTCTATATTACCATGCAGAGAAAAACAAAACAAAACCCCATAGATTATTCCCCGTGTTTGCCAGATACGCACACACCGTGTTCCGATAGAAACAAGAACTGGAAGGGGCAGCACGTATATCTTAGGCGTGTGAGTAAATGCAATATTCTGTTGACATCTTGTTCCTGTTTTCAAACAACCAGGTATGTTACATATGAACTGTCAGCACAGCTAAATAAGTTTTCCTGTCTAAATGTGCCCACATTCTTTTCAGAGACCTTGTCTTACGCTGAGCTCCCTATCTTAGTTTAACACCGTGGTAACCATTTCTTAACTTGCAACAGTCATTTCAAATCAGTATTTAAATGGTATAAGCACCACCGCTCTTATCCACGAACCTTCCCCTCACATATACCATACATGCTTTCCATGTGACAATGCAAATGGTCTGCATCCTACAGAAAATAGAAAGGTGTCAAAGAAAGAGGATAGAATCCCTTTCTCGGGCCCTTAATGAGGTCTCCAGAGCCAAAGGCAAACCAATAACAAATTGTACTTTCCACATATTGGGAAAAAAAAAAAAGGAAAAAGGCGGGAGGCGGGGGGTGAGCTTGTCATCTGAAATTAATTGAACTTAGCCATGCCAAGACAACACTGGTAATAAACCCTCCCCATCTAAATTAAGGGTTTTATACCATGAAAAAAAAATAAAAATTTATGGCAGTAATTTCATTTGGGTTTTTCAAGAAGTGCTTGCTGATTTTCTTGTACTCAGTAGAAAAATCCCCAAGGAGCAATGCAGACTGCAATAAGGCAGACTTCTAAAAAGATACCATTTAATTTCTCACACCTCCCCTTGCACTATTACCACATTTCCACTTTTCTCTAACTCAGTATTAACTGTCTCAACACAATTCTCTTCCATTAGCTCTCAGCAGCATCTTACAGGGCAGCGGAAAAGTGCTCCATCTGCAGCGCCCATCCATTGCTCTTGGCAGGAGAAGTGCGAGGGAAAAGAGCTGGGTGCCCCAGAAGCACACCCATTTATTTGTCTTTGGCTTTTGCTCATGACACCAGCCATCTTACTCCAAGGCACCCAAAGTCAAAATGGTTTCAAAACAACTCTATCACTCAACACCTTTAACACTGGTGACGAGAACTGATGAATGACTTCTGAGGAAAAAAAAAAAAGTCCCACACAACCACGGTTCCCAACCTGTGGCTCATACTTGGCGGGGCAGCTACACTGACCAGGCACAGAGTTACGGGCAGTGGTTTTGCGATCCCCACGGACACCAAGCACTGCTTGCTGACCAACTGAATCACGCATAAAAACAGACACAGTACTTGTTTTCTCATGTTCACAGATACTGTTGTGATGATTAAAACAGAAATTTATTAAAAACCGTAATTAAATTCACAGTAGCTTTTTTTCATTTTCTCAATTAATGGATGCTGTAAGTAAAAGAGCTAATTTATAATCCTGAAATATTTTGGAAGTCAAAGTGAGGCTTCATATTGAAAAAGATGGGCAACAAATAACATGAGTGTTAGTATTTTCAGTCCTTTCCATTCAGGCACATGGCAGGCACTCAATACTTGACGACCAGAGTTGTGAGTTTTTCTTGGCCCCGTTTGTATCCATTTTTCCTTTCATTCCAGTCCTACCAGTTACTTCATCAATCTGTCCATTCCTTGGTGTACAAGACAACAACAATTTTCAAAGTATGGTCTGGGAACTCCTGGGGGTCCCGAGACCCTTTCAGGAGGTTTGTGAGGTCAAAGCTTCTTGATTTTCAGAAGTTATTTGCTTCCCATGTACGTATGGCTGAGCTTTCCAGAGGCTACATGATCCATGATATCACGACAATTGAATGAGAAATAAATAGATTATGAGAATCCAGCTATCTTCTATTTAGTATATCAAGGAGATTTGGGAGGCCACTTTCTTCACTAAATTTATTTTGTTTTGAAAAACAGTTATTTTTTCATTAAAACTGTTACTTATATTGACATGTAATGGGGCTATTATTGAATTTTTGAATTAATAAATAAATACTGATGAGATATACCCTGCAGAAACAAAAACTCGTTGAGGTCTGTACTAATTTTTAAGACTATCAAAGGCTCCCGGGAACAGCAGTTTGAGAATACTGCTATAGAGAAAGCAGTGCCCTGGTGCCAATGCGGAACCTGGTTTCGGCTCTCAGTACCTGGAGGGGCTGTGAAGACGGGATTCCAATGCAGCACTGGGTGGCTGGACCAGCTGCTCTGGGGTACCTCCTAACGTGAGATTCTGCAATTCTATCTCAGACAGACCCTAAGAAAGCCTCCTTCCAAAGCTGTGGCTACTGACATCGAATATAATACCTAACGTTCCTTCATTTTTCTACCCACAAAACTTTACTATGAGCACATCAATGGGCAAATTAATATTTTTCCATGGCTGTTTGGTCTTCATGTCAGCACACTATGTCCCACCTTTTGGAAGCAAGGTGGCTTTTTAATTTTGCTTATAAAGTTCTTTTTACAAGAAAAGCTCTCTCCTCCAATTTGAGCCTCCCACAGTTTTCAAATCACATAGCACAGTACCATTCACTCAGGAGGGAAAGAATGCTACCACAGTCCTATTCACTCAGAAGACAGTCGCCATCCACTATGTGCTCAAAGAATGTCCTCACTGCCAAACGGTAAGGTCAGCAGCAAGGCGAAGATTCTGCTGACAGAAATTCCCAAGGCAAATGAATTCATGCCAAACCTGCAGGGACGAGTGGGCATCTTCATCTTCTGCACAGGCCTTACTCTTACACAGCGGGAAATAGGATACTGTGTGTCCCCGAAAATAAGGCCAAGCCGGACCATCAGCTCTGATGCGTCTTCTGGAGCAAAAATTAATATAAGACCTGGTCTTATATTATATTATATTACCCGGGTCTTAAATTAATATAAGACTGGGTCTTATGTTAATTTTTGCTCCAAAAGACGCACTAGAGCTGATGGTCCGGCTGGGTCTTATTTTCGGGGACACACGGTAGCTTGGCATAATGAGCACACTGTGACCACAGAAACCAGTAAAGTTGTTTAGAATGTATGCTTTCAGATCAATGAAGGAGAAGGACTTCTAGAAAAATAAAGTGACGATCCTTGTGTAATTCGATTCAATCCAATGACCATTAGCTGAGTGCCTGCTACATTTCAGTGTTTATTCCAGGTGATCATGAAGAGAAGATAAATGAGACATAAGCATTGCTGTCTAGGAACTCACACTCTAAACAGGAAAACAGGTAAATAACTGTAACAAATGTGATAAGTGATATAAAAGTAGGTGTTTAATACTATGGAAACATAGATGAGAAAGTAAATTAGTCTGGAGGAAACAGGGGGAAGAGACATGACGTATGTAATAGAAAGGGAGGAGAGAGAGAAGTTTATGCCTAACTCATAACCTCCAATCTCAGTCAAGCCCTTACCATCTCCTAACAATCCTTCTACTCATATGTGTCACTTCCATTCTCCACAGCTATTTCAAACCTCCTCCATTCCTCTCACATCTCCTATCCAATCCCTAACAGCCCTACCCTCAGCCGCTGTTCTCGCTGCCTTATTCCAGAAGAGAGAGAAGCACCAGCCTCCGGCCTCGTATCCCACAGCCCAGCCTGCTCCCCCTCCCACTGCCGTCTACGAGGAGGCTGATCTCTCCAGGGAGACTCTACAGCCCGTCTATTCTTCCTTCTCAGGAACCTCTGCTCTCCAACCTCTCCTTCACTTCTGATTCCTTATCACCAGCATTTAAACATGCTTCCCCAGTAGCCATTTCAAGAAGCGGCTGTTTTTTTCTCCCAATGCCCCATATATCCCAGGGCCAGGAGTCGAGGGAAACAACGATCCTCGCTCCCCAATGCTACTCCCACCCCCTGCTGTCACCATCATGTACCAACTTCACACTCAACTGAAAAATTGTATTCCTGACTCACTTTGGTTCCACTCCACTTCCTATCATCACATGCTAACAAGAATATACACGATGCAAACAACATCTTGGCCTCCCAGGTCCTGACACCCTCTTTCCTTGGTGACCCCAATCCATGGGCAACACCTTGACTTGGTCACAGGAACTATACCCGTGCCACAACTCTAAATTCAAACAACTGACAGCCAACACCCCTTTCCATACTCCCCATTCATCTGCTTTAGTATCCCCATCGCTAAAAATTTTTCCTGGTCATTCAAGCTTCTAACCACTGGTCCTGTCACGATCTCACACCCCGTTCTGTCCCCCTCTGTTCTTGCCTTTGTTTAGCTTAGATTCTTAGGGTCGATGCATAATCGCTCCCTTGCAGAGCGCCTTTACTTTCCTCCCTTGTTCCTTTCTCGCCATCACTGGCCTGGCTACCTCCAGCCCTAGATGACCCCAAGGATCTACTTTCTCAAACCCAAGTAACAGTATACAGCTAGAGAGAAACCACACGAGCACACTTCATTTTAAATTCATTAAGGCTCAGCAATCTTACTATAACCCTTTTCGACTTTTTAGGGACAATTTCATACTTTGTGCCTTGCAAGTTCCTCCTTTTCAACTGATGATTTCATAGTTTATGTCACTGAGATGACAAAACTTCCTCATGCTACTACCACCCAAACTACAAAACCATGGGCATCTAAAATCTCCTTCGCCTTCCTTCCCCATTACAATGGAGAAAGCGTCCCTTTCTCTATGGAAGCCCAGTCCTTTCACATGTATTATACACCCCAAGTCCTCATACCTTTTTAAGGACTTTGCACCTACAGCTAGACCCCTTTCCTTTGTATCACAATCTCTCACAAATTGCTGGTGACAATGTGAATTTTTACTGCTTTTTGGGAGGGTAAGTAGCAATACCAGCTAAAATTAAATAAAATACACACATCCATCATCCCAGTAAGCTCATTCCTAGAATCTCTCCTGTACAAATAAATTCACCAGTGTGTGATGATGTACATGGACACACACACACACACACACACACACACACACACGGGGTGGGGAAGAGTGAGAGAATACTTATTACAGCCTTATTTTCAATGGAAAAAATGAAAACAAAGCAAATAGTGCTCATCAATAGTGAAAGGTTGAGTAAATTATGGTGGAACCACACCAAGGACCATCGCACAACCCTTCAAAGAATGAAGTAGACTGATTCTAACAGATCTAGTGTAATTGGTACAGCTCTACTTCCTCACTTGCTTTCACTCATCTTCTACCCCCACCACTACGCTGAAAATGCTTTTGCCCTGGTAACCATTAATCTAGATGATGTTAAATCCAAAGCTACTTTTCTGACCTTACTGGAACCATCCAACATAATAACCCTTCATTCCTGAAACACCCCTCTCTCAACTTCCATGATACCACCTTCTCCTGAGTTTCTTCCTACTTCATTCGCTTTCCCAATTTTCTTTGCAAGCTCTGTCTTCTTTTTCTGACTTCTAAATGCTGGTGTTCCTCAAGGGCTTAATCCTGCATCGTCTTCTCAGGAGATCTTGTGTATTCTCATGGCTTGAAACACATCTATGTACCAACAAATTTTCATTTTCTACCTACAGACCAAACCTTTCCTCTAACTTCCGCATAGCTAATTGCTGAGTTAAAGTCAATGCAACTGATAAACGGTCAACAGATATATGAAAAAAAAATGTTCACCTTCACTAGCGATTAGAGAAATGCAAATCAAAACCACAATGAGATATACCACCTCACACCTGTTAGAATAACTATTATCAACAAGACAAGAAATAACAAGTGTTGGAGAGGATGTGGAGAAAAAGGAATCCTCTCATACACTGCTGGTGGGAATGTAAATTGGTACAGCCTCTATGGAAAATAGCATGGAGGTTCCTCAAAAACTTAAAAACAGAACTACCATATGATCCAGCAGTCTCTTAAAATATAAAAACGTTTATCTGTAAAGGGCACCCCTGTGTCCACTGCAGCATTATTCATGGTGGCCAAGACATGGAAACAACCAAAGTGTCCTTCGATAGATGACTGAATAAAGATGTGGTATATATACACAATGGGATATTACTCTGCCATCAGACAGGATGAAATAGTGCCATGTGTGACAACATACATAGATGGACCTTGAGATTATCATGCAAAGCAAAATAAGTCAGATGGAAAAATTCGAGAACCATACGTCTTCTCTCATGTGTGGGACATAAAACTGAAAGTAACAAACGAACAAGACAAACAAGTAAAAACTCACAGACAGACAACAATTTAGTGGTTACCAGAGGATAAGGGGGAGAGGGGTTGTACAGGAAGGTAAAGGGGGTCAAATATACGGTGACGGAAGGAGAACTGACTCTGGGTGGTAAACACATAAAGCAATATATAGATGATGTATTATAGAAATGTACACTTGAAACCTTTGTAATTTTACTAACCATAAAAATAAATAAATACAACTGAATTGTAGAGTGTATAAAATGGGAACTCTTAATTGTGCATATCCTTCTAGCCCCAATGAGCACTGAAAATCTGGGCCCCTTTCAGGGCTTTCCCCCTCGGTAAATGGTGTCACCATTTATACAGACACTAGTGAGACACTTCAATGCTCTCTCTTCCTTGTCCTTTGACCCCTCAGACAATTAGCCAAATCATGTTGATTCTATCTTCACATTTTCCTAGCCGTCCTTTTCCCTCTATCTTCACCCTAACCCAAGTCACCACTAACTGATCTCCTGCTTCTATCCTCACTCTATTTCTATTTCTAATCCATTCTCCACAAAACAGTCATTGTGACTTTTTTAGAACTTAGACTGTGTCATTCTGCTTCCAATTCTCCTATGGCTTCCCATTATCCTTGAATACAATACAAACTAATACGATGCGTAAATGCCTCAACTCACACTACTCTCCCCCAGCTCACCCCACTGTGGCCACAAAAACCTGTTCCTGCTGGTTTCCGGAACATACCAAGCTCCTTCCCATCCTAGAACCTGTGCATTTAACGTGCACGTCCTCTCTCACCCCGCCCCACCCCTACATTCCCCGCCGCTCCCCATGTTCATGAAGTACTCTTTCCTAGGTTTTCTACATTCTGTTTCCTTCTCACCCTTCAAATCTCGATTTAAAATGACACCTCCTCAAAGAGGCCTCTCCTGACCCCAGTGTCTTAAGCAGGTCCTCAGTTATTTTCAGCCATAGCATCCTGCTTATTTCCTTCATAGTGCTTCTAAAGATTTTTGTCTGTCTGTTTTTCAATTTTTAAGGAGCTCTTCCACCAGAATTAAGATCCATGAGAACCAGGATCTACTCTCAGCACAGAGCACAGGGTCTGGCTCATGGACGCCTTTAATGAATGATCACTCCAGGAGGGAATCAACAAAATGATCAAATGTCTCCCACCCCAACCATCTTCCTTCAACCCCTCCACCTTCAGTTATCACCCATCTGTCTTATCTCTGTTGTCTCAAACTTCTTGAAACAATTGTCTACTCATTATTATTCTTTGCAGTTTTATTGAGATATAATTTACATATAACATTGTATTCATTTAAGGTATACAACATGATGATTTTATGTTACTCGTCATTATTTTACCTCACACCCTTCAATCTAGTACTTCTCTCCATGCCATGTAACTGTTCTTCCTTCTGACATAACAGTCTTGTTATTAAAGAAAATGGAAATTTCTTTTTGACCTCTTCATGACATTTAAGCCTGGTGATCACTCCTTCCTTCTTAAAAAGTTCTCTAGCCTTCTACAATTCACCCTCTTAATGTTCCTCCTACTTTTACCACTCCTCCTCAGCCTCCTTCTAAGGCTCCCCCTTTTCTCCTCCTTTCCTAAAATGTTGGTATTTGCAAGGGTTCTAACCCAGGCCTTCTCCTCTCTCTACACACGCTGAGTCATCTCATGTACTCATATAGTTTCAGTTGTTATCTACATGGAAATGTCTCCCAAATCTTTCTCTTCATCCCAGATCCTACTCCCAAGCTTCAGACCATCTGCCTGCTTGGACATCTCTACTTTGATGTCCAACTGATACCTCACACTCAGTATGTTTAAACTGAACTCATCACCTTTCCCTGCAACGCTGCCCCTTCTCCTGGATCCCCATCCTAGTGACTGACACCCCCACCCATGCCATGACCCCAGGCTGAGAACCTCGTCCTTACTACACTGACGTCTCACACATATACCCCACCCCCAACACATTCACTTTTACCTGAGGTCAGCCTATTCTAACAACTAATTATTTCTTTAAATTGTCCACTTCTCTGTATCTCCACTGCCACTACCTTGACTCAAATCACTGGCACTTCTTGCCTAGACTTCTGCAAAAGTCTTTAAATTATATTCTTATCTTCCTGCAAGCCATTTTCCATAGAGTAGCAGGAGTGATTATATGAAAACATGATAAATCTTGTATTACTCTACTACTTAAAACCCAGCAATGGCTCCAGCTGTCTTCAGGATAAAATGCAAATGTCTTGAAACCTGGCAGACAAAGCCCTGAATGATCCAGACCCTGCCTGTCTCTCCAATCTCATCTCTCACTACTCCTTGCCTCCTATACTGTGCTCCAACCGCCATGAATCCCCAATGTCCCAGGCTCTCTTCTTGCAGTGCACACATCTTATCCCCACAAGCCCAAAGCAGGCTCATGCCTCCACCCTGCACCCTCACCCTCCTCACTCCTCCACCAATCCTGATCTTCCGAGCAGAGGCGAGGTGACCCTCCCCGGCACCCACTCACTATCCTGCGGCTCACTTCAGGGATTACAACTGCCTATTGACTCGTCAGTAACCCTACCTACTACCCACCTCCTCAGAAGTACAGAATCAGAACCTCTAGGGCAGGGACCCCAGCGTCCGTGTATGCACAGCCTGGCTTCAGAGGAACTGTTGTACCCTCTCTAAGGACAGGGAGCATGACGTTTACTATTATAACCCAACACTCAGCAGAGTACTGACACACAGAAGTTACTTAACATGTAGTGAAGCAAAGAAGGGAACAGAGCAGTGAGTGGAAGGAAGGGAAGGAATGAATTAATTTAAAATAATCCTCAAGAATAGGTTTGAATGTTCTTCCACACACGCGTACAAGGACATATTACCAGGAGTGCAATCTTTAAGAATAAAGGTTTTATTCTGCTTTCAGTGTTATTCAGGGCTTTTTTGTTGTTGTTGTTTTTTGTTGTTTTTTTTGCTGATGCTAAACTATACGCTCTTTGCATCAACTCTAAGTAAAGAATGGCAGCTAAGCTATGTTAGGCCGAAAAGGTTCAGTACAAATCAGCTTTCACATCTATAACCCTGTGTGCTCCGCCTTCTTGACCTTAGAAATACTGGCTGGAAAGGCACAACCCGCAGAAAAATGCCAGCCATTGAGCACCTGGACTATCCTCAAAATGCAGAGTGAGAACTGAAATAAAGCAGTGGAGTGGCTTAAATGGTTCTGAACCTTTTAGAGAGAGCAATAACTACACAGTGCTTTAGGAGCAAGCATGCATAAAACATAATAAAATGGCACAGAATTAACACTTCTCAAAAGAAACATCTAATAAAACCCCGAATTTGGGGAAGAGACATCACACAAACAGGGCAGAAGCATCTCGTTATCTCCATTGTTGCTCTGAGAGCAGCAGCCTCAGCACCTATTTGTTGAACGAATGCCTGATGATTGAATATGGTTCTTAAAGGATCACTCACATTTTCCTCTCCTGATCAAAGCACCAGCTACTCTTAGCCTCATGTTTCCTCGAAAAAATACTTATCAGGTGTCTAAACCTGCTTGTACTGTGCTAGTACACAGCGTTCTAAAGAACCCACAAGCTTGGTTTTGCATTTCGGCACTCACCATCCGAACCCTATTGGTGGCGTGTCGCCCTGCACCAGCACCGCCAAGCAAACGGGCACATCGTCCAGTCCAGCCACGTTCCTAAACCTGCCGTGTTCTTTCACGATGCCCTAACTTTTCATATATACTATTCTCTCTGCCCAAAATAACCTTCCCTCCTACTCATCCTTAAAGATTGACGTAAATATTATCTTCTTTATAATTCTCTGAATTCAATATTCTCCGAATTCCCCAGAAATAATTAATCATTTCCTCCTGTGTTCTTCTGTAGTATTTTGTAAGTACCTTTAGTGTACGCGTTTTTGAATCCCATTTGAATTATGATGATTAACTACATACATATTCATTATGCACAATTCAAAGTATGAAGGGAAACCATTCACTTTTTTCACATAGAGCTGGACATTTTTCATGTAGAAGAAGAAAGAATAAAGATTTGCCTGGATAGATAAAAAGGCAGGACATGAGATATAATCTGGGAAAACCTAAACCTTGGGTGTGTACAAGTACAGGAAAGGTAAATGAAATGGTCTGGGGCCCTCTTCACAGCTCAGAGTGGGGGTTTTGAGCTCTATCCACTAAGTTTTACGGGAGGAAAGGGACAGTACGGTTCGCATCACTCGTTTAATCATGGAGTGACTGTGGGACACGTGGCACACCAAACACCATATGGCGAAGACCGATTAGGTGCCATCAACCGAGACGACCTACGTAAAATTCACTCTTCCAGTAAAGTGAGAGCTGTTTCAGAACAGGGACGTGGGCTTACTCACCGCGGTCTCTCCAGCACCACGCAAAGGGGGGGGCCTGCTTCATGGACTGAAATGAATTCTTCTTTAATAACTCTACATAACATGCTCTGCAGAGTCTTTACCAGCTTTGATAACAGAGCAGATATGCTGCTTGGTGGTAAACTACTTTGCCTGACTCTTTCACACACAAAAAAACTAAAACCAATAAATCATCCTTTTAGAGGCGGTCATCGATAGTTTAATAAATTTGAGGAAACATCATCACCCTTCAGAAGTCATTTTTTAACTATGATTCAAAAAAATGAACCCATAGCATTATAAACTGTTCTTTATGTAAATGTTTAACTACCTACTATACTGACAGAATTTTGTGGTTGAGACTTAAGTATTTCCATGTAGCCTAAGGCTGAAGTTTAACTTTGTGATACGTGTACTGTAAAAATAACAAGGTTTTAAAGTATGTATAGTCTAAAAGCACCAAAATGAACAAAAATATAACAAGGATCCAATCAAAAGGTAATGTTAAGAAGTACAATGGTTCTTGACTGGATTGAACCATATACTCCAAGTATAAATTCTGAGGACTTAATAGTGCCCACCCTTAATCCAATGCCAAACTGTGGACCCCACTAGAGCCCAGGGAACCTTGTGGTTATCTGGCTTACAGAATTTTTCTTATAAGGTTAATTTAATAAAAGCATGTTTTAAGAAGTGTTCTCATCTTGGTATGAAAGTTCCATGATGCTTTTAACAACCTTAATATAAATGGAAGAAAAGAAATGCTCCTTGGGCTGATGTTAAAATCAAACTAGGAGTAATGCTAATAAAAATGAACCCAAGGAACGATTCTGCTTTGGGGAAAGAGATTAATATGAAGACATACACACATAATATACATTCATTCATTGATTGTAACACTATCAGGAGAGGAGGGCAGAAGCACTAAATGCCGTCACCCAGACACATTCAGGTGGTAGGTATTTGGGGGGTGGGGGGTCGTCTATAGCTCACCGGCACCAGTGCAGCGCTCAATCAGATGATGGTTTTATTTTTGAAGAGTTACTAACACAACCTAGGTTAGGAAAGGCAGTATATGATCCTTGGCTGTAGAAACAAATTGCCAGTTGTCTCATAAAGGACATCCTCATTTAGTGAAAAGCAAATGCCAGCATAGAACAAAAGTAAATAAAGATGGCTACATATGCTCTACGTTTCACGCTGGAAAGTGACAGAGATGAGAGAAGCAGAAGAGGGAAAGGATTAAACACGAAGAACAGCTGCCACCAATAGGAGACTATCTGACTATTCAAGCAGTCTAATAATACAATGCAGCAACAATGCCAATTAAAATGGCTGGTGTGAAGATTTAGAACCAGAGATCTAAAGAAACCATGGGAGTCCAAACAATTCGTCCGCTGCTATCACATAAGGCCAGGAAACTTAGCTGAAGAGTGCTTTGTACACCGCATTGCTCTCTAGAAACATATGATACTGCTGCTATTCCTAATATGGGTCTATTCTTCCTTTAGTTGTAAATGTATCAAAAGTCCCAATTCCTTCTGCATTTTTTTCATTTCTCATAAATAAAGCTGTACTTGTTAATATTACTGTTATTATTTTACTATTTATTTCCTCGAGAACCTTCAAACAGGATATGCTCCCCAAACCGAGTATCTCATAGGTGTATAACACGAACGGAATACGTAATGTGTATGAGAATGAGACGTGAACAAGGCCCGCCTCATTTCCACCCATAGCATGTCGCTCATGCGTACCAAAAGTCTCACAGGTCCTGGGAACCCCCATATTTTCACAGAGCCAAGTGCTCATTAAAGGTTAGAGCAGGAAGGGGAAAAGAAATGGTTGGCCTTTCCTGACAAAAAAGGAGGGCTTGGTGACGTGCTTTCAGTGAGTGGAATAAAAGAAAAAGGTTTCAAAAGGGTCAACGACAGAGAGCATGAAGAGAAGCTTAAACGTCTGACTTCACCACCCACCTTAAAAGGACTACTTCACCCAAATGAACTAAAATAGACCACCACTAGCTATTACACCACCTAACAAAGAAAGAATTTCTACAAGTGACCTCTGGTTACCCTTCAACACTGCAGCCCTTCCAAACAAATTAGCAACAGAGTCTATGCAGCCAAGAAGAACCTAACATTTATATTTTATGATTTTATTTCAAGTTTTCATATAATTTTTAATAGACCTACTTTGTAGATATAATTTAATTCTAAAGTATTTGGGAAATACATTTAGGCCAGTTGTGCCTGAAAAAGGGAAAGGAAAAGTAATTTTCCAGTTTTACAGATGCTTCCAGAATTCTGTCTGAAGATGGATTAATCTACAGTTACTCAGCTGCAGAATATTACTTCTATTCCACAGACTTTGTATATGAACTATTAAATCCATTAGATCGATAGCAATTCCTCCCACCTACTCTTAAAGAGCTGCTTTAATGAGAACGTCATTTTTTTATTCAAGGCTTTCTTTCTTAAGGGAACACAGTCCTATGTGAACACAGTCAACGTTTCCTCTACATCATGACAACTTCATATAAACAGAGCCTGCGGCAGCGCAATGAAGCAAAATGTTGGGTGGTAAATAAGAGAATTTGTTTAAAAGACACCATTATGGAATTTGAGCTTGAAACTGAACTTAACTTACAAAGATTAAGATGTAAGAAAATCAACATTAACCATTTTCTTTCTCAAAATGTCTTCAAACGACACAGGCACGAGTGGCAACACAATACAGAAAAAGGCAATGTTATTCTCTTAGTACTAAGTGTAGAACTGTTCACTATTAAATATTTCAACATCCTCTCTCTCCACTCCCCTTCTGCAACTAAAAGATAATCGTGGACAGAAATCTACCCTTTCATTCTCTCGGGACCTGCACGTTAATAGAGACGAAGTGGTATTATATCAGTTGTTCTTGGTTTAGACAATATAAGCAAGGGAAGCCTCAAGATACAGTCACCAGCTACTAAGCTCTCTCTTTCTCCTCTGAGCCTTTATACGTGAAAAGCATAGAATATATCATAAAATACCACTTAATGCCCCAAAATTAAAAATGGAGACAGCGGGTGAATCAGTGTGCATTGTCCCACAAACATAGTTTCAAAGATAATTGGTAATGTTCTCCTTTTCCAAAGAAGTGAGGGTTAAATATAGTCACTCTGTACGGAGACTGATGATCTTCGGGATGTGTAAATTATACATTACAGTTACATAACTGACTAAATCACAGTTATCAACAAAAGAACATTTGGCACAATTCTTGAATTTTTATGATTCTCGCTTATAAGTAGAGCCTCAAAAAGAAGGAAAAAAAATCCCATCTTATATCAGCTCTGTAAGTAGCCTCACACCTCACGGCAGGTAACAAGTGTCCAAGGTGAATGGAAGAGAGAGGCAATCGTCTTCACGGGACTAGAAAATGGGAGGGGGGCCTTTTATTTTCAAGGTTATCTTAGAATAAATAATACTCAGTCATTCCACTAATTTTTAAAAATAGGAAAAAGAGGGGCAACTAATCAGATGCACGTTAGAACTGTGTGTTTTGACACCAACAGACCTAATGTGACTACGTCCCTAGGTTAAGTCCAGACGTTGAAGTCTGGTGAAAGCACAGAGATCCTCTCAGGATACTTTCAAAAATTTGGAGCACAAACCAAAGATGGGCAAAGAGTTCTCATGCTTCCAATGCAGCTCAAAGAGCTACATGGCCCCCCAGTGCCACGCCAGAGCCACCCACTGTAGGCAATTCAGAACAGGGCAGGAGCGCTCAGCTAGCAACCTGCCAATGAATGTCCAAACACTCTGCCTCGGTTCCTATGACGACACAAAAGCAGGAAGTCCCCTCAGGCTTATTAGATACACCCAATTAACATTCATCTCTGACAAGCTCATCCTTTAATCTCCCACACAAAAACAGCTACCATTACTCTGCAATACCTATTAAGCAGTCATAGTGATCTGAGTAAAGTACACTAATGGAAAAAAAACGAAGAGATCTTAACCCAAGAAAATGGAAGAAACATAAGGAATGCAAAGACCAAACCAACCCAGGAAGGACATTCTTTCCTGCGTTTCTTCAGACTGTGTCTCTTCTGCCACCAATTCAATACAATTTTCTCTCTGCACTCTGAATAAAAAGCAAAAATTGGCTTTTTTTTTTAAAAAAGAAGCTATCCTTGTAAGGACGTTCAGAATTCAAAGCCCACACTCAGAGGATTTCCAAGTGTCCCGAGCTCCAAAGAATCCATCAATCTTGATAAACTTGGAACGACTGGACAATCTAAGGGTGCCCATAGCCACTCCACTCAGCCCCAACCATATTTTAAGATGACTGTGAAGAAATCGATGTTGACCTAGATCCAGAACAGCCAATATGATTTGTGGACTCTGGAACACTGCCAACACTCCTTATATGAGATTCCCAGACCAGAGAAAAGCAAAGCATTTCATAAGGTGATTATCTTAAACTTTATAGCCTTGGATCACAAAAGCAGTTGCTGGCTTGTTTTCTGAAACTAATACATTTCCAAGTAATTAAATACCAAAGTAATGCTACAGCAAAAATGTTCAACTTCAACCTTCTTAGGTGTACTGGGACACAAACCTGAGTACCTTCTCAGGTACAGTCACCTCCGTGTCTATCTATCCTCTTCCTCTCTCTCAGCTCATGCCTAATCCACATCACCTTTGGGTTTGGATGAAATACACACTGCAAGGCACGGGATACAGCATCCTGAGTACCTACAGAGGGCCTGGATGGGGCAGCCTGAAATGACAGGAGGTCATTCCCATGAGATAAAACCCCATCAACTCAAAACAGGGTACAGGAGGAAACCAGGCAGGTAAATCCGCCCTTTTCTTTTTTCTTTTCCCAAGACCACTCCAAGGGTAGTTCCTCCTTGCAAACCTTTCAGAGAAATTGTGTTGGCAAGTGAATGTGCCTGCTGAGTGACCTGCTGTGTCTCTTCCCAGCTTGTTGTGAAGCAAGAGCTAGCTCTACAATACATCAAATCAATTTCTTTGCACCTTTCCTTGCTTCTTTTCCTTCTGCCCTTACCCTTCCTTATACACCTATACGTACACCTCTCAAAGAAAGCATCAACACTTTAATCGTTGCCTCAAGCTCTGCCAGAGAACTCAGGCTTAGACATTAGGCTTAAAGGAATTAATTCCAGATGAAATTAAAAAGAAACTGTTAAAATGCATATTTGTTCAAAATAAAACACGAGTCAAAACTGATTAACTCTAGGAAGAAGTAGAAAAAATATGAAGCACCTAAAACATAAAAGATCAGGGCCACTAATATACCATATGTCACTGATTAAGAAAACATTCAGGGGATGGCCCGGTGGTTCAGGTGGTGGCTCAGGTGATTGGAGCGCTGTGCTCCTAATGCCGAGGCTGTGGGTTCGATTCCCACGTGGGCCAGAGAGCTGCGCTCTCCACAGCGGCTCTCCCTGGAGCTGGGCTGCTGTGAGCAGCCGGAGTTCGGTGTGAAATGCCGTGAGCTGCTGTGAGCTACTGTGTGCTGCCATGAGCGGCCGGTGGCCAGCGTGAGTGGCCGGCAACTGGCGAGAGCTGCCGCGAGCTGCTGTGAGTGGCCGACCAATGACTGGTAACCGACTGCCTCAGCTGGGCAAAGCTCAAGGCTCATAATACCAGTATGGGCCAGGGAGCTGTGTCCTACACAACTACACTGAGAAACAATGGCTTGAATCAGAGTGGGAGGGGGGAGGCAGAAGAAGGGTAAAAAAACAACATTCAGGCAGCAACAAGAATCAAGCAGAATCAAGCATAGAATTTCTTCAGTGTGCCCCCCCGCCCCCACCAACCTCACAGGACAAGATCAGGCATCATCATTAAGGACCAATATTAAGGAACAATGCTGTGTAATAGCTGCTACCGGTGCCTGTACAACATTGCTACCTTCTTTCTTTCTTACAGGCAGAGTCCTGATTATATCAGTGTCTGACCACTCCTCTCCCATGTGGAAAGGGGAGGGATGCCCTATCGAGGAGTAAATCTTGATCAGAAATGACCATGGTTCCATTATCTTCACCAGTAACTGACCTGAGCTTGTTAGGATTAACTAGTTTAGCCAATAACATGGAAGCCTGCTAGGAGGCCGCTGGGCAAGGTTTCTTGGCTCTTTTGAGGGGTAAAAAGGAAGAGATATTATTGCATCTGAATGTGAGGCCTGAACCTGTAGCAGCCACCTTATGACCATAAAAGGATACAGTCTAAGGACAAAGCTGACATATAATACAAATGATGGTAGAGCCTAAAGACAGCAAAATCCTTGTCATTAAGCCACAAGTTAACCAACCGTGAAGCTGGCCAGTCTCTGTACTTCTACACGAGGAAGTATACTTCCCTATTATTAAGCCTCGTTGAGTCAGGGTTTCCCATTACTTGCAGCTAAAAGCACCTTTACAGATGCATAAAGAATCTGGCTGGCTGGACAAGAATTTGAGTAGCTACCATCACATGTTATATAAGGGATAAGGTTAGATATGAAAAGAACTGGTTTTTGCCCTCAAGAGTTTACAATCAATTTTTTTAAATACATATAAAACATGTACTATATCAATTAAAGAAAAAATGATGAGGCACAGGTACAGAAAGAAATCACTACTCTGAGATAGCAGCAGCAGTTTTCTAAAGAAGATGAAACCAACAAACACGCTTTTCGCGTAGCATAAAGATAGGCTGTCTAAACTCAATTAATGTAATTTGACTTCCAGGAAGCTCTCTCCCACAGATGTCTAGAGTTGTATCTGTCCAAGCATCCTCTTACATGCGGGAAATGCTGCTTCCTTCACTCTCTGAGCTCAGGGATTGGCCCCCGACCGAAAGCGGACTAGGGCAATTTCCTGAGATTTTAAAAAAATCTTAGAATCATAAAAAGTGAGTCTCAGAATGTTTTGGGTTACAGGTGTGTGAATTTGTCAAAAGTCAGCAAATGAAAACTTAAGATTTGTGCATTTTCTTGGATGACAATTTTACATCAACAGAAAAAAATGTAAACAAATAGTGAGGTCTAAGGTAACGATATGCATGCTGAAATATTTATGGGGAAGTGTACTGATGTCTGCAATTTACTTTGAAATGGATTTTTAAAAGATGCACTGCTAAACAGCAGGACTGATAGATAGACAGATACATAATAAAGCAAGTACAGTAATATGCATGTGTGGTAAAGCCTTTAGTTTGAAAAATTTCAAAATAAAATTCTGGGGGGAAAAGCAAGCTCAAGACCCCCTCTGCTGACACTACTGTGAGCTATAGCTCAGAAGCTATCTGTGGGCGTGTTTCCCAGGGTATGGAGGGAAACCATTTCAGAAAACATGCAGAAAAAGCCAGGAACAATCGGTGGAGGGTTTGAGGTATCTGGGGTGTCCCTGGCCCATCTGCATCCCTGCCATCTCACCAGTTACCTAAGGCCAAAAATTCTCTTTTCACCTAAGTTAGTTCAAGATGGGTTCCTATCACTTACAAACCAAGGAGTCCTAACTAATACACTATCATTGAGTAATAATAAGAACTATAGGCAAAGGAAGATGGCCACTGTAGCATTATTTATGAGAACAAAATACAGAAATGACCTGATTGTTCAACAAAAGAGAAATAGTGAAATTTACGGTATATTTGATGACACGAAATAATATTCTTGATAAAATTTTAAATGAAAATCCCACAAAACCACATATATATATGTGGTAAATATATATATATATATATAAAAAACACTATGTGTGTGTGTACACACACAAACATACGTTATGATACAATTTTGTAAAAAGAAAAACAAACCTAGACAAAAGTTACATGAAAATATACAAAATAGTGAACATTGGTTATCTCTGGATATAGGATTATTATATTCAAAAGTATACTTTATTTTCTAACTTTTCTTCAATAAGCATATATTACTTTTAGAATAACCAAAAAATTAAGTCATTTTTTAAAAACTCATTACTATTAAAGATGTTTTAATAATATATCTATGGCTCGCTTCCTGAGCACTATTCCCACCATAACTGTTGTAAATGTTCATGCATGTTTGAACTCTCCCATTCATCCCCCAGGCCTGGGAAGCAGTAGCCCAGGGGTTGAGATCACGATCCATGAAGGCAGACTAGCTTGGTTCAAATGCTCACTTCGCCCTTATTTTCAACAGTGAAACAAAATGTATGGTTTGGGGGAAATCAGTTAATCTTTCTTGCCTTAATTTGTCAATCTATTAAGTGGGGAAATAGTACTTACCTTATAGGTTTGAGAACTAAATGAGATAATACATGGAAAACACTTAGGATGGTGTTTGACACATAGGAAATGTTAACTACCGTCGTCATCTTCACTAACATCTTCTCGGGTGATCTTGTTTCCTACTTTCATAACAGAATTGAAGTCCTCAGGTATTATTAACTCACTCTTTTCCACTTCCTCCCTATTTCTAAATACTGTTTTTTACACCTTACCTGCCTTCTATCTTTCATTCACACCTTTGTTTCCAAATACCTGCGAGGTGTCCACCCCTGCCAGGGGCACAGGTTGCCATCGGCTAGGACGATGGGCCTCCTTTCCGACACTAAGCCCACAGGCTCTGCTTCATACTTCCCATCTGTTCTAGCTTCCTGCCAGTTCATTCCACCTCCTTCCCCCCAAATCTTTACTCTCCCTCTCCACTGGCTTCTCTCTCTGTGCCTCAAAATGTACACACCTAACATTTTTTTGAAAAAAAATTTCATGTGAACCTACTAGAGCCACCATATATTTGTTCCGCCTCCTTCTTCTTCCAATCTCAAATGACAGTTCCCAAATCTGGTTTCTTACACGCTACTGAAACTTCGTTTACCAACTTACTATGACCTCCTTATTGTCAGACCCAAGAACTAGCGTAGGCCCCAGTCTGTTAGTTATGCAGCTTCTAACGCTGCTCACTATGCACTGTTGTAGGATAGATGTTGAGGAAAACAAAACTTGCCTTCATTGGTTGATGTGAACTTTTGTCTATTAGCTTTTGTCTGTTCCTGCATGTGAAGGGATTTCTGTGCTGTGATCAGGGGTTGAGTAAATTCCCTGTTTGGGCTCCTTCTCCCGAGCAGGGGAGATATGGGATGAGGTTGCTTTTCTGTTACCCCTTTGGTCTCTTTCTCTCGAGTAGGGGAGATATGAAACGATGTTTGTTGTCCTGTCCGTGTTGCGAGGTGATTGATGGTTAGCTTAGGGTTAGTTCGATCAGAGAGAATTCCCTCTTTGTTCTGTCTGTTTCGCCCACATCAACAGATGAAGTGAAGAAGTAGCTAAGTTATATCAGGACGACGTGACAGGCACGTTGCCAGGCTTTGGAAGACCTTGGGCTGATGGTCCCAAGCAAGAACAGCAGATATCGCTTATCCGGATGAATTGGCCTTTCGGCCAGATGGGCAGCATTCATATCAGTAACTGCTGGACCCTCCCGGGACTGGCCACTCCAGGAGGGGGAGGCAGGAACAAAGAGCCTACCTCTAAGGTACATTTTTGGAGATATATATATATCTTTAAACACACACACACACACACAAACATCTATATATATATATATAGATATATATATATGTATGTATATATGACAAAACTCAGTTGACAGTGTAGTTATTATTTCGTCATTTGTCATTGGTGATTTCTCATCATTCTACCATTTTGAAGACTTCCAGCAACATGCAGCTTACGACACCAGGGGATGTCCTGACTTCCAGCCGCGAACCTGGTGAGGGCTGGCTGGCTCCCGGCCTCTCCAGTGTTGTTCCCCACGGTTAGCCTTCCTGAGAACTTGTTAGCATCTAGAAAACTTGTATGCAGCTTGCAGCTTACAACATCAGAAGACATCTTAACTTCTAACAACAACGACAACAACAGCAACATTCTTCAAATTGCTAACCACCTTGAAAACTTATATGCAACTTATAGCTTACAGCGTCAGAAGACGCCTTGACTTCTAACAACAAAGACCACAACAGCAGCAGCATTCTTGGGAACTAGCAAGCAGAGGTGTGGGAGATGCCTGAGTTTCTCTCAGCTACAGACCTGGCAAGATTTTGATTTATGATTTTTCCAATACTGTTCTCCCCCAGTTTGGTGAGCTTTCGGCATCTTCTGTAATAGTTACTATCCTATAGAGCTTATCACTGCTTTTGGATACTCCTTACTTATTTGTGTATTTAGCTAAGTGATTTTGATCAATAGTAAACATATGTTGGGATCTCGTAAACTTACATGTATGTGTACTCCTTTGACATGACACTGTTATCAATGTATATAGTTTAGTCTTAACCACCTTTACTTTCTGATGTTAACATATTCTATTAATTGTCTTTGTCTTTTGCTATTGCATATTGCTAAATAAATTAATCAGATATTAAATAAATTAGCCCCATTCTAGCGTGTGTCCCTCTTCCTTCTTTTCCCCACTCGTCATTACAACTGTGTTGACACACTTTCTTCTCTTCTTTGATGTCCATTAACACCACCATGGTTTTCTCCCAATTCTCTGGCTGCTTTGCCACGTTGCCTTAAACCAGATGTTCCTCAAGGAGTAGGCCCAGCTCTTCCTGTTCTCCCTCTGGAAGATCTTGATTCTTTCATGGCTCAAATATTAGCTTTAAGGAGACGACTGCCGTATTTCTAACTCCAGCCCTGACTTCTCTCCTAAGTTTCAGTCTTCTATTTCCAGCTACCTGTCAGGCATTTCCAACTGGTCTTTCAATCTAATTAAGCATGTCCGAAAAATCTGATAATTCGATCCACAGTCTGAGCCCTATTCTGATTTCCCCTCTGTAGTTAAAAATACCAAACGAGGGGAGAGTACTAGGCAAGAAAAAAAACACAATTCTAGCAATTTCTGCTGATTTTGCAGATCTAATGTATCAGGTTAATCTTCCATTTTAACACAAGGGCAAGCATATCTCTTTCATTTTTATTTCTCTTTGAGAGGTAGGGGTGGGAAGTTAGGGGAAGTGCTTTACTTTGAATTGACATTGAATTTTATGTATGAACAAAGAAAACATTAGATATAAGATGGAGTGGCAAAATATATTCTCCCCTCTTCAGCAAATTTTAGCTGGCACATGGCTACCCAACTGAGACTATATTTCCCAGCTTCCCTTGCCAGTAGGTGTGGCCAGTAGCTAAGTTCTCATCAACAGAATTTGAGTGGAAGTGATGAATAACATTTCCAAGCCTTGGTGTTAATACATTGGGCATACACTCCTCTGCTATCATGGAGTCCACCAGAGGAATCATGCAAGTCACAGCGAACGGATGGCAGAACCACCCTGCAAACCTGAGTCCCATGAGGTCGTGAAGGAGAGACTGCCTATCAGCCCTAGATTGTAAAGCGAGAGAAAAATACCTTCTATTTTTATCAAAGTCATTGGGTCTCTTTGATGCAATAACTTAATCTGTACTCTTACTGATACAGAGATGGATAAAATTAAACATCAGAACTGCATATTAGAACCCATAACCACTTTTGCAAATTCACAGTACTGAGGTACCAATTTAGAAAAAAAAGTTGCTCAGTATGAATCTATTCCTACATACCTGATGCCTAGGAATTCATTGGTTTCTTCAGATAAAAAAGCACTAGTTGAGACCATAGTATTAAACCCAAGAGACGAGAAAATTACAGATTACTTTGGGGAAATTAAGGGGTTTCTGAGGAGCACATGCATTGTCAACACTAGCAATAAAAAGGAAATGAGAGTGGGAGGCGGGGGAGAAATGATAGAAGTATTCATTGTGATTTTAACTCTGAAATCCAAGTACATTTTAGGAGTGACAGGTATTATCTACATAACATTCTTTTAACATTACTTATATATAGGCAGGAGTAATTTTTACATGTAAAATTATTATCTTCATCTGTGTTTTAATCGAAATTTACTAAGTCTACAGCACTTTGTTTACCAAATCTTTAATCACCTGTGCCACATTTAACTATTATCAACAATTAATGTCATTAACTAACGTTTATATGTTAGTTCATCTGACTGTTACCAACATCAGCCTTATTTAAATGTATTTATTCCTCTAACCAAATGAACTCAGGATTAACACTAATTTCCAAGATGGTCAGAAGTTAGGCAAAGAATCTGAGACTCTGGTGCTTGAATTCCTTTAGGACAGGTGGCTGGTCTGAAAGTATTTATAACCAGGTGACCACTGTTCTAGTCAAGAATGATACTGTACCACAGCCAACTTTGGATTATTTATGTTAACTGAAGCACAGATGATCAAAAACAATCTGCAAATCACTTCTAGTTGGCTTTCAAATATCTATTAATTTTTAAAAGAGATTTATTTGATTATCTTTTTCTCAGGATATGTGAAAAATGACTTGCGTTCTCTGGGTACAAGCCAAATAATGAGAGCATAATCGGTAGTTGAACCAATTCAATGTGGGTATAAATATTCACCACAAATAAAATGGAAAGCAGACCAATTATAAGAGATAAATGAGACTTGACCACAGGTATTAAAAATAAGATATTTTACAACACAATTCTGTATTAGTCTTAATATAGATCGGACTCATGGAGATGCAACGAATGAAAATTTTTGTGCTATACTTGAGTTCACAAGCTCAGGGAAATACAGATTTCTAGAAAGTCACTGGTGGTTGGCTTGCCGGTCTTACAGGTTTCTCAGAGTGAAGCGTAGGGATGTTGATGTTATTAGCGCTTTCCTCTTCAATGTTGACGCTATTACTACCCACAATGAATAGGACACGTGGATCACGAGCACGTGACCCTATGTGTACTCCACATTTTAAAACGGGACTGAAATAGTTTAGAGACCAATAGTAGAGTAAAGGCGCAGGCCCCACACGGGAGGTACACAGAACAGCAGGACTTGTCTCCCTCTGCCAACTGCTGTGTCAGTGTGACAAACAACATTTTGGTCTGCGTCAAGTTCCATTTTCTGATTTTGTTCAGTGCCTAAGACATTTTTGGCATTGAATAAGTACTAAGTAATACTACACATAGTGGAGCTGTAATAAATTAATATGAAATGTGCCACAGTGGGGCCCATTTTACGGATTAGGCTAATAATCCATAAGCCATACATACTTTCGATAAATTGGTTTATATTACAATAAAACTTATCGTATTATAACAGATTCACTGACTACAGCGTATTACACACTTGCAAATCCCAAATTTATAAAGCATTTATTTTTATTTAAGATTTATAAAATCATGTCCATCTTAAGATGCCTCCAGGTGCTCGTATGGTTTAAAGGCAGATACAAAATTCTAACAAAAAGAAAAGCCAGGCTCTGTTCAGATTTACTTTTTGTTCTTTTTTAAAGCACTAAACAAAAGCAGTATGTCTTATACCTGAAGGTCAACCCAAAGGGTTCACTTTATAAAGATTTATAGAATAAAAAGTCTATCTCAAGAAAATACTGCTATCTCTGGACACCAAAGACGGGCTAAGTAGCAGGAGAGCTTCGGCAGAGCCTCACTGGAAGCAAGTGTTAAGATACCTAAAGGTTTAAGTATAAATTTTTAAAAAAGAAAATCACGACTCTGAATGTAACTCCAAAGCCAAGCAGAGCTGTGATGTATCGCCTGCTGGGTTCTCGGCTGCCATATGCTGGCGTGGTGATCCCCGGCACACAGCACCGCCCACAGGTGGTCTGCACTGAGCACGGTCCTTCTCTTTCACATATAGTCACAGCTTGATCAGAGGGGCAGCGAGTCAAGGAAACACAATAGCTGTGTTAATGTTGGACAAAGGTGAAATGGTAAATAGAAACTTAATGACAATGTTTCTGGTGGTCTCAGGTGAAAGACTCCTAACGTGAAGGGCACATTATTCATTTTTATTCTGCCTCCCACACTACTCCCTCCCATATAAAAAGCATGAAAAAAATCACAAAACGGATGTCGGAACAATAGAATGTTTGAACAGATGTTATTACTGAAAACAGACAATAAGTTTCATGGTGGGTTTTTTTGGTTTGTTTGTTTACTATTATGTTACCTATGCTTATTCTATGCCTTGCAGATAGTAGGTGCTCAAGTATTTGAGGAAGATAGGAAGAAGAACAGGAAGGAGGGAAGAATTTCAACAGGAGAAATTTTCTAAGTTGGATATGAAGGCCAACTATAGAATTTTCATTCTGGGATGGACCTGCACTGTGAACTCGCTACTCAGAATTAGTCAAAGCCTGGCTTTCTTCCTCTGTTTCTAGCATGTTTGATATAAAACCAGTCATTTCTTCTGGTTGTGTATCAGTAACTCTTCCTTTTGAGTTAGAATTCTTGAGGTTCCTAGGATCACTGTCACACTTACTAAAAAGATAAAAGCAGTATTTATTTTCTCAAGTAGGAAACATATAAATTTAACCACACGTTTAACTCACAAATTTATATAGAGTATATGGAAAGGGAGAACAGAGATGGTTGCCGAGAGAATACAGTTATGACTCTAAGGCTGACACATACCCTCTTCTCTACTTTCTCTCAGCCCTTCACCCTCGTTGAGCTCATCTATTCCCATAGTTTCAACTCAACTATATGTAACTCCCAACTTGTATCTCCAATCAAGACCTGTTTTCCATGCTCCCGTCCTTCACAGCCAACTCTCTCTGGAACTCTACATGTAGATGACTCACAAGATCTCAAACCTAAAAGGCCTCAACACTAAACGTTGGTCTTCCTGCCCCCACAATATACTTTTCCCCAGATTTCCCTATCTCAGTTGTTCGCGCCAGAAATCCAAGGTCAATGATGAGACCTCCCTCTCCTCCCTGTCTCTGCATCTTCCACATTCACTCTGTCATCACGTTTATCGTTACCACCTTCAAAATATATCTCAATCCCATCTGCTTTTCTGTGTCTCTGCTGCCATCACCCTAATCCAGAGATTGCAAAGTGTCATCATCTGTGAGACTCTATTGTACTTGCAAGGCTGTTCTGTTTGGCCAACAGCATTTTCATAAACTACTTGGTTTAGTTGCTAACAGTAATAAATTGAGAAGTTTAACAAAACGATTTGGATCCCTGACTTCTCTTGGAAAATTAAAAGACCTGGCAACGCTGGGCATAAAATTCCACTTGTCCTAACTTGGTGGGGCTCAGGGCCTGCGGTGTCTGGTTTGCCAGCCACCTCTCCATTACATCCCAACACGTAGGCCAAAAGAAAGGTGACATTTATCAACAGTTTCAATATTATTTTGTTTCTATGGGTCGGCTCCATACTTTTACACTATGTGACCACTGGAAACAAATGAGTTTGTGAACCTATTCCAGTACAAGTTCCCACTTAAAATGTGAAGCAGACCATATCATTCTCCTGGTTAAACTTTCTAATGACTTTCCATTGAATCAAAATAAAAATCTAAACTCTTACCGTGGCCTCCAAGGCCCTGCATGATCTAAGCTGCCCAATTTCATCTCCTGCCACTCCCCTCACTCACCATGCTTCATCTGTACTATCCTTCTCTCTCTTCACTGTCCCCAAGCTTTGAATGCTCTTCTCATAGATACACACGTGGCTGGTTCCTTGTCATTCGGGTTTCAGCTCAAATGTCACCTTCTAGAAAAGTCTTCTCTGACCATAGGACATACAGCAGTATGCCCTTGCAACTCACCTTCATTTTCTATCACCTTGTCTTATTTTTTTCATAGAAGTCATTACTATTTAATATTACATTGCTTATTTATTTACCTGTTTTATATATATATATATATATATATATATATAAAACCCTTCTAGAATGTAACCTCTACTACAATAGGAGCCACAAATGTCTTATTTGACCTTTTAACTCCACTGCTTAGCACTGAATAGCAAATATTTGTCAAATAAATAATATACTATCATCATAGTTCTTGCTTTAAACGGGCTCAGTCAACACCTATTCCCAACCCCTTTCTCATTTCTACTAACCTAGAGGCTAAGCTCTTTTATGGCTTAGGACACCATATACATGGTTCTGTCATTCAACCAGTATACATTACAATTGTTCAACATGCTGGGATCAGCCAAGAAACCTTGCCCTCAAGGAGTTTATAATCCAGTAGTGAGGTACAAACAATAAACAAAATAAGCTAATAAATAATATACTGTATTAGCAGACGATGAAGACTAAAGAAAAAGACAGTGGGACAGGGATACAGGGCGGGTGGTGACTGTGTGTCAGAGACTGTGTGTGTGGGCAGGGAAGGGGCTGCAATTTTACCCGGTGACCTCCTTGCCATTCCTCAGGTCTCTGCCTAACGTCATTTCCTCAGGGAGGACCTCTTTTCCCTCACAGCCCTGACGGTGTGATAAGTGAAATGATACAATTATCTATGTGCTGCTTATTATCTGTCTCCTCCTCTAGAATACAAGCTCCTACTGGCAGGGCATTCATTAATAATAATGTTACCTGGCACACTGTAGGCTTCCAATCAATTTTTGTTAATAAATACATGCGTGAAGTTTCTTTCCCATTGTGAAAAAGTTGCTAAGTTCTAAGAAGTTTCAAAAAAATCACTCGTAGCCACAGTTTATAGTGTAAATTATATAAAACACTATTGCATTCTTATTTTTGATATTTATTTAGTTACCTCTGATTCAGTGTTATGTTTCTTTGCAGCAAATCTACAAGTACACTATTCTCTGGGAACACATCAAAAACATTTATATGTTTTATTTTCAGTGGGGAGTAATAGAATTATTTCAATTTCATTCATTTTCACTCTACCAAAATGGTATAGATTTGCCAGGCTGAAACAATTCATTTCCCTTTCATTTACACACTTATCTGTGAAGGCAGCATGAAGTATGCCACAGGAATCATCTCTCTTCTAAGCCTATTACGTATGCTTTGTAATTTACTGGAAATTGAAATCATCAGTAATCATTTCTTCCTGTTCTCTTGTCAGGCTAGAGTCCTTTTTTTCTTTTTAGAGCTTTCTTTTCAGGTTTTGCCAACACATTTTTAAAAGTCATTTTCCCTTCTTTTAAAATGAAAATGTGCCTACAGAGTTCAAAAATTTTTTAATAGTGCATTCCTAGATGGCACCTTAAAAAAAAATAGAGCAATTTCAAAGCAAGATTTCCTTTTTTGCCCAATTCTGGCATTTATTTTTCCATAGAGATATGTAAATGAGCAAAGAAGTGAGGTCCATACATTAAAACAAACAAACAAACAAACAAAAAGAACAAAACCCACAACAGACTAGGTGTTTAGCTGCAAACCACGTAATAATTCAAACACTGTGAAGGGTCACTGTCAGCAGGTTTGGGCCAGGAGCACAACGTACCTTTAAATTATTGTAAGCTGATGGAAGGGATAAAAGTCTGACATAGTATTCCTCTAACGAGAGCAGAGTAAAAAGATGAGCAATAAATCCACAGGGAAATGGATATGGCCAGGCAGGCATTATAGAAAAGGCACCAGGAAAAATCAATAACTGCAGAAAGGCACAACAGAACCCACAGTTAAAAGGGACCCATAAATTCTAAGAATTTAAAATCTTTTGGATGATTTTCATTGGGTTGGGGTGTTTTTCCCAAAATCTAGCCCCTCGGTTAAAAAAAGAGTTATCTTCTTCACCAGAAGCTCATAATATTTTTTAAAAGTAGCCCACAATGTGACTCCTGTAAATGCCTCTGTGCCCAGTTCCATAAATGTGTCTGGCACCTCACATTCATTCATAAAACACCCCTGGGCATCCCAATGAGCTACCAAAACTGGTAAGATAAAACATAGTGCTACCAAGGTTGTCACAAACCCCAGTTATTTACCTGTAAGAGTTTCTTTATAAAGCTCTATCACCCCAAGTAGCTATTATGGGTAAATGATGTGAAACACCCAGACTCAGCTGGCACAGGGGAAGCACTCAATAAATATCTGCCCTTTTTCTCGTGCACGTGGCACTGCCCCAAGTCTTAGGAAACGCTGTGTCTCCAAACTGACACTCCTGTTAACCTGCTTTGGAGGACAGTATCTTTGTTCCCACACAGTGGCTGGCTCAGTTTTTCTGCATCCTATTTGAGGATCAGAAAGAAAGCAAGGTTTCAGTAGGTCCTAACGTAGGCCCGTCAAGGAGGGAAGCAACCCAACATGACAGCTGTCAGGAGAGGAAAAAAAGCTTAATGGTAATAACCAGGTTTCTGCAAAAGCAACTTTTCCCAGACAGCTGATACCGAAGTGACTGTGCAGCTAAGCTTCCGGAAAGGAGGGAACCACTGCCCTACTTCTTTCCTTTTTCACAGTTAAGTGTCTCAAAAATGTTGTCTGTATATGCTGTTCTCAGTTCTTCTCTTCTGAACCTACTCCAATTAGGCTTTCATCCCACCCCTCATCCAAAACTACTTCACAAGGGCATTCAGGATCTCTGTTGGCAAAGCCCGTCATCAATCATCAGTCCTCATCCACGTGACCTCTCGGCAGCACAACGGTAGTCACTCCGTTCCTTGGCTTCCGAGATACCGTCCCTGCCTAACTTGTCTCCTGCCTCAGCAGCAGCTCCTCCTGGTCTTATGTGCTGGATGCTTCTTCTGTCCTCAACCTCTTAACACCGGTGATCTCATCCAGTCTCACAGCTTTAATGAGCACCTTCTGCTGGAAACTCCCACATTTATATATCCAGCCCAAGACTTCTCCCTTGGACTTCAGATATATATTCAACTGCCTCTTCAAAATCTCCACCTGGGCATCTGCAAGGCATGTCAAATCTAAAATGCTCAAACTGGGCTATCCTAAAATCTACTCTGCACTGCCCTCCTTATCCCAGTTTACTGCAGTTCCATCCTTTCAGTTCTTCGGGCCAAAAACCCTGGTTCATCCTTGATTCCTTTCTTTTCCCTATATCAAATCTATTGGCCAGTGCCATCAGCTCTACCTTCAAAATATTATCAGAATCGAAAGCATTTTTCCCTACCTTCACGGCTTCTCCTCTCCAAGCCACTACCATCGTTTGCCTAAATTACTCTTTCTATCCTCGCCCCCCTCCAGCCCAGCCCATCCTCCACCCAGCAGTTAGAACGATCAGATCACAGGGATCCTGGATCCCTCTGCTCACCACCTCCACCGGTTCCCCATCTCTCAACCAAGCCCCACCCATCTGGCCCCATTTCCTCTCTGACACTGTCTTACACTCCTTTCCCTCCTGACCATTTGTAGAGCACACCAGGCGTGTTTCCACATCAAAGCCAGTTACAATGCCTTCGGCCTGGAACACTCCCACCACATGGGCTTGCTTCCTAGTCTTCTTTAGGTCACCACTCAGATGTCCCCTTTCTAATGAGCCCGTGCCTATTTGAAGTTGCAAACACCACCCCCTAAATACCCTAGTCCTTCTTCCCTGCCTCACTTACTTACTTTATTTAACTGTCTATCTCTGCCCATTAGAGCATAACCTGTTTTAAGACAGGCATTTCTCTGCAATCTGTACTTTGCTGAGTCTTTAATGCCTACCGTACTCATGTTCATACTACTCTGGGAAATTTCACAGGGAAGGTAATGCTCAGGCATCAGGCAGAGTGAAGTTCATTCAGGACAAAGGATACATCACGTTTAAAGGCACAGAATAGTGAACGAGTATAGCATACATTTGGAATCTATAAGCAGTTGGTTTGGTTGGCTGAATGTTTCAGCAGGAAATGAGACTAGACAAGTAAGCAGAGGTCTAACACTTACTAAGTACTTACTATGTGCTAGGCATTGTTTTAATACCTTTATACTGTTTTTAAACAATGTAATCACCATAGCAATCTTTCTCCCACAAAGAAGACACTATTGTTATCTCTATGTTACAGGGGTACAAAGTGAGGGCAGAGAGATTAAGTGACTTTACCAAAGTCACTCAGCTAATAAATAAAAGGCAAATATATAGCCAGGCAAACTGACTCTAGCATTGCACTCTTAACTATTATACTATATTGACTTTGTGCAAAGGAGCTTGGCTTTCACAGTATAGACAAGAAGGAACCACTGAAAGGTTTTATGCTGGGGAATGACACGATCAGTTTGCATTTTAGGAAGATGACCCTGAAAGCAGTGTGGAAAATGCACTAGCAAAGGGCAAACAGCAAGATCCAGGCGAGAGATATTGATGGCAGGATTTAGGGCAGGGAATAGTAAGGAGAAGGATAGATTTTAGAAACATCCACAATATAGAAATTATTAGGAGTTCTGATAGTGTTGTGGCCAAAGACAGGAATTTCTGCTCTTCCATTTACCATTTTTTCCATATATATTTACATTTTTAAAAAGAAGAAAGAGCTGAATGAAAGTCAAAGTATCACTTTATCACTAATTAGTTAATTTAGCATCCAAATACCACCAAGCAGGAATCCAGTGATGCCGGACTAGAGCTTTTGGCTTAGGATCAGGATGCAATTAAGAGCCCCTATCTTCCCTGAAATCCAATTCTCTGTCTTGGGATTTCCCCATTTTCAGGCCAACTACAAGTACAGAAACCTGAAGCAGTCAGTGTCCAGCACGCTCAGACTCATGTGCTGAGAAAACAAAAGAGAATGAGATGATCGTGAGACGAATGCCTGGGTTATATAAAGTATTCTGGTTCAACTTACTACACAGTGTGCAAGGAGGGAGTACACCAGCAGTCCAGGAAGAGACAGTGATGGCAGGATACCTCCTGGATGCAGGAAACCCTCAAGAGAGAGAACAAGATAGCAAGGGCAGCCAGATCCCAAAGCTAAAGGAAATGAAAGACAGAAGACTCTATGGCTGCATGATTATTTAATATCCACCAACCTTACCCACTCGTAACTATAGCCAATGTCCTGGCCACTGGCCACTTAGATCAGCATATTGTTAATATATTAGAAAAGGACACCAGACATGAAGTATGGTGAAAATGAAGGGGGCAAAAGACAAACAGGATCATCACACCATGGTCTGTCCATCTGTAAGTCCAATTAATTCCAAGATAGTGGTAAGGGGTCTATAATTTTCACCCAATACTGACTAGATTTGGAGGGGGCAGGCTGGTCATCAAAACTGATAAAAAAGAAAACTTTACCTGAACTCTAGTATCTTTAGGCTGATATTTTGAGTATTAGAACAGAAACATCTGGACAGACCTTACACCTCAGTTCCTAATATTAGCTGAGGGGTGGGACACATGGCCTCTCTAGATCAAGGGCAAAAAGTCTTTTTAAAAAGTTCTAGACAATGTTCTAGTATAAGAAGCAATCGATAATGAGCCTTCTACCCTTGAAAAAAACAGATAATGGCAAGACTTCCCATTAGTAATCTAGCTGAATGATACAACTTAAAAGATCTAAGACTGACTACTAAGCCATTAGAAGAGGAAGTTCTGAATCCAGCAGATTTCTAAGCTGTTCTTAACACTGGGCACATGGAAGACATTCACAAAATCTACCGGTCACTGGGTTAGTCTTAGTGTCAAGTTTTCTGCTACAGAAGTTTACCTCTCCCCAACAGCCAGACCAAATGATCCCTCTGGAAAAGCTCCCTGAGTCTTATCAAAGAAGTATGGCTTTTGGTTACAGAAAGGGAATGATTTTAACACAGCCCACCTGTCTTTAAAAATATATAATACCAAACAAAATGAGAATTTCTAACATATAGACTCAGAAAAAACAGGAATGTAAAAAACTCTTCCAATTATTACAAAATTACCCACCTATCTGATGTTAACTCCTTTAGAAGTCAATTGGGCAGAAATGATGCAACAACAACAGGCAAGTCTGCTTTAAAAAATATTTATACATAAATTTTTAAAAGATTTACATAATAGTTAATTTGGTAATTTAACAGTTTGGAAAATTAAGCTATATGCAATTTTCAAATTTTTAAATTTATTTTAGGTTGAAAGTCACAATTTTTTTGGTGTTATTTCATTCTGATGCATCTATGATGTACATATATAACTACTTCATATGTCACAAAAGAATATTTTTTTTCTTTTCATAAGCCCAACGGTCTTATAAGGAGGTTTACCTGAATGCTACCCTAACTGGACTGTAAAATCCTTGAGGATTATGTCCCCAGCTCCTAGAAGGCAAATTGCAGAGAACAAGTGTCTAATAAATATTTGTTGAATGAATGAATTAAAAAATGACTGAATGACATTGCCAGTGTGTGGTTTAGAATAGTTTCCTTGATCTGGGGGTGAAATCGTGGCAGGAACATTGAGTGTTTTATAAAAACTAATTAAGTTTTGGATAGGACCTGGAGATTAGCAGGACTGCTCTGCCTATTAGAGGAAGAAGAACTTGAAAGTTCTGAGGAGAAGACAGCCAACAAGACTGGGCACTGAGAGACAGAAGAAGTGTCCAAGAAAAAAATAAAGACGACAACATATGGGGAAAAGACTCTGGAAACATGCCTTCGCCTCTCACCTCTCACCTCTCACCACTCCACCCCCACGTCCAGCTCGTCCAGCTCGTCCAGATCAGGACTTTTAATCTTCACCCACTCCCCTCCCTAGTAAGGTCAAAACTCTCCTTTAAATGTTCTCAAGTACTATGCACCTCTTTTTCACAGCACTTATCACAGTTAGAGTTTTACATCAATCTGTGTGCCTGCTTGATTACCTGGCTCCCCTGCTGGTCTACAGGCTCCATGAAAATGGGGACCTATCTATTTTTTGCTCACACTTGACTATCCAGTGCCCAGCACAATGCTTGACTCATTAAATATGTTTCAATGAATAAATAATGTCTAACACAGATTTTCAAAGCCAATTAATAATGGGATGAATGATGTTAAACCTTTCCTTATCTCTCCCAGTGAAAGCCTCAGAAAAGTCTCCGTCGGTCACTAATGCTTCCGTGGGAGAGGACTCTTCACAATGCAGCACGAATTTAGCACGTAAGGATAAAGGAGACCAGAGTCAGGGGAGCTGTCAGTCAGTCCTGGGATTTCTCAGCTATCTTGGGAGAAGTTTTAGACTTTCCAAGACCATGGAATTGGCGGTTTGAGGCACTCTTACCCAGTTTGCATGGATGGAAGACAAAGTGACCCCTGCATTGTATATATAAACTGGACCCTTGAAGGCTCATTTAGAAACACAGAGATCTAGGCAGAAAGAATATTACCTATGAGCTTCAATGAAAAGAGTAACAACAAAAAAAAGTAAAACTCTACAGAGGTTTAAATAGTAAATGTAAGAAAAAATAACTTATCTTTTTGAGACTATGTCATACCTTTTAAATACTGTAAACTTGTAACAAAGAAAATTATTTCTAAATCCTGTTCTTGCAGGATGATTAAAATACATTATTATACTAAAAGTTACATGACTGTTCTTAAATCTCATTTAGTCATCAGACTATATTATTGCAAGAATCAATCAATTAATTAATTAGCTAAGTCAAGAAACAGTCATTGAATGCCAACTCTGAGCCAGGCAACGGACCAGGAATGAGAAACTATCAATTACCCAGCCTGCTAAATGTAACTCCAACCAGGTAACATATTTCTGTAGCTTTCTAACACAAAACACCACTGTTATAGATAACTGCACTTCAACACATTTTCTGAAATTTCACTGATATGTGACATACTGCAAGAAAAACACTGGTCACAAAGATGGCTAAATCTGCCCTGAAAAGAGCTATTGTTTCAACAAATACATTTACAATTTTTCTAACATATTTTCTAAATAATCAAATCTAAGAGATTTATATTTATTACCTAATTGCATGAAGGTTAAAAAGAAATATATGTACATATATATCAATGTATCTAAGTAGTCCCTGCCTTACCCACAATTTCACTTCCATGGTTTCAGTTCCCTGCAGTCAACTGCAGTCCAAAAATATTAAATGGAAAATTCCAGAAACAAAGAATTCATGAGTTTTAAGTTGTGTGTCATTCTGAATAGTGTAATGAAATCTCACTCTGAGCTGCTCCATTCCCCCCAACCCCACCCCCCCACCCCCAAACACCCCCCGAGCTGGATGAGAACTGTCCCTTTGCCCAGTGTATCCACACTGTATACAACACTTGCTCGTTAGTCCCTTGTAATCATCTGCGTTATCAGACTGACCGCAAGGGTACTGCAGTGCTGGTACTTTTGTAACACTTATTTTACAAAACGTACGCAATGCGATCCTCAGTTAGAATACAACATTAAAGTCACCTGTATGACTACTGAAGGAGTACAACCTCTGCAGCAACACTTTGATGAGTTAAAAAGAGACAACTTCCAATTACAATGTCCTTCTAAAATGTTTCAGAAAAAAACAAAAACACCCCAAAAAACACCTTCAACTATTGAGGATCCCCAACCATCATTATCTTCTGCTCCTGACTTCCTACGATTGACATTGTCATGGCTCAACAGTCCAGGAGCACCCGAAACAAATCATCCTACTTCTGACGTGTGGTCAGAAGGTCAATAGTAGCCAGCAATACCCACATCATTCACTTCATTTCATCTCAACGACAGGCATTTTACTATTTCACATCATCACAGCACAATAAGGTACTTACTTTCAAAGAGAGACCACATTCACATAACTTTTATTACAGTATATTGTTATAATTCTTCTATTTTATTAGTTATTATTGTTAATCTCTTACTGAGTCTAATTTATAAATTAAATTTTATCATAGGTATGTACGTATAGGCAAAAACATAGTATATGTAGCGTTTGGTACTATCCATAGTCTCAGGCATCTACCGGGGGGTCTTGGAACATATCTCCCGTGGATAAAAGGGGACTACTGCATTTACCTATTTTCATCTTATAATAAACAGATGGTATCCGGGGTCTGACAATTAAGTTTGCAAACTTACTGCAACAATGTTGCTAACCTTTTTGATACCAGAGGGATTATTCATTATGAATTTGAACCAACTGGACAAACAGTTAACCAAGTTTACTATTTGGAAGTGCTGAAAAGGCTGTGTGAAAAAGTTAGACGATCTGAACTTTTTGCCAACAATTCATGGCTCTTGCATCACGACAATGCACCAGCTCACACGGCACTGTCTGTGAGGGACTTTTGAGCCAGTAAACAAATAACTGGATTGGAACACCCTCCCTACTCACCTGATCTGGCCCCCAGTGACTTCTTTCTTTACCCGAAGATAAAGGAAATATTGAAAGGAAGACATTTTGATGACATTCGGAACCTCAAGGGTAATATGACGACAGCTCTGATGGTCATTCCAGAAAGAATTCCAAAATTGCTTTGAAAGGTGGACTAGGCGCTGGCATTGGTGCATAGCTTCCCAAGGGGAGTCCTTCGAAGGTGACCGTAGGGATATTCAGCAATGAGGTATGTAGCACTTTTTCTAGGATGAGTTCGCGAACATAACTGTCAGACCTCATAGTTTAATGAAAATACATTCTTAATCACACTAAAATAAAAAGAAACCATATGGTATTGAACCTTTTCAGCTCTAAGATGAATTTCAGAGTAAAATCCTTGGAAAAATATAAATCAAGATTTATGGTTAGCATGATATATGACCTACATGATTGGCCATGAAATGGAGAAGAAGCCAATCACACATGTCATACTTTTCAGTGAAAAACAATCTCCCCACTATTAAGAGAGTCATGACATGTCCCTCTTACAGGTACTACAGACATCTCCACACCAGGAAATGTTTTGTCCCCAGATCAAGTGGCTTATCTCAACCACACAAGGACTAATTCAACCCTTCTCAAAGGGATAAAGAAAAATAAATTGAAATGCCAGCTACTCTAAATCAAGCACTTAACTAACATGTTGCTCCTTAAATTGCACAGATAAATAATTCTAGCCTAAGTTCAAGGGAAGCATGAATGTAAATAGGGGTCATAATGCATGAGCTCTATTTGGAGAATGGCTTTAAGGTACACATTACTTTGCAGGTCTCAAAAAACAGTCTTCTGCTTTTGCTTTGAACAGGGCTTGCATGTTAAGTTATCAGAAAATCAACTATGTACTATAGTTTCAATGGATACATGTCCTTTACACATATTTTAAACCCAGAAAACACTGAATTTGCTGACACTAACATTGCCACGAAGTATTGCACACAGACTCCATGACTTAACAACAACAAAATCTAAAAAGGAACATCATCCCCAGAAATAACGGCTGCCGTGAAAGCAGCTGCAGGGTACATCAGATCCCACTCTGGCTGCTGCAGTTGAGCCTGCCAAGTCTACCCGTGTGCCAATGAAGGCTGGTAGAGTTAGTTACACACACGCTTTTCTTTTCAAATGGATTAGGAAGCTCCAAAATATATTCATCTGGGAGTCTGAGTAACGTTACAGCCATGGGCAGTTGCTACTGAACAGAAACAAAGACTTCAAAACCAAAACAACTGCATTCCCCTCAATGACCCCCCCAAATGGAAATCCTGTTTTATGTATTGCCTTTTCATTTAGAGTGGCCTGAAGCCCTTTCTCTAAGATAGAAGTATACTCTACTGGTGAGCTATTCTTCTAGAAGAGACTATCGGTCATCAAGATTCTGTTTCTTTGCCTCACTCAGGATGAGGCACCCCTGTCTCCAACTCGCCCGCCAGTGTTCGGTGCTGCTGTTCATGACCAACTTAACTTGAGAGGAACACCACACAGACACATGAAGACAAGTATATAACCCATTAGAGGAGCTTCTCATCATTCGAGGACAACAGATCTGAAAAAGGACATTTAAAGTCAATTCATTTGAAACAGGAACCAAACTTTCATAGTGAATGTAGTAAAAGTTTCATTACGTTAAAAAAATTGAGAAATCAAATATAAATGTATTTTATCTTATACTTAACAAAATTTAAATAATAAATGCAACTATGTGTTAACCAAAATAGCAGCAGCAGTACTAAACAATTGTTAGATAACCGTTTGGTATAGTTTTTCTAACATTTCCTGACTAGCTTTCCCAGCACAATTATAGTGACAGAGATTCTTCCCAAAATACTTGGACATCACCAAATTTCACTTAATCTTTAATATTGTATCCTTCTTTTGAAATGCCTACCATGTCATTATTTTGGCTGATTTTCTTTTCTTCAATCGCTCCCTGGTCTAACACTGCCAGAATTTCATTTGCCAATAGCTTTACATGCAAGTCTGGCAGTTCCTCAACATTACTTTTCTTGATTCCATTAAATTTTTATTTCCTATATTTTAGCAAAATCTGCAATTTGACTTTACAATCGAGTACAATGATTTTATATCTTTCCAACAATCAGTGGAACACGATAACTAACAGGACAGGCAGGGATAGTATTCAACAGGGATGAATGTTTGAGTGGGAACTAATTTTACACGTGGCCAGTTCATCAGTGAACATTTTTATATTACGATGACTTCTGTTTCCCTATGCAACCTTTGTGCCTGCAAGGCACAAGATAATGAATATTAAATAAGAAGGGCACCCATATATGAAAGGCCACAGCCATCATAGAAATGCTTCTGTCTTCGGGAGCTAGGAAAGTTTCTCGGGGGACTAGAAGCACATCCCAGAAGCACGTCCTAACAGTCCACATTTTATTTACATTTTAATGTTGCGTGTCTGCATGCCCTATCATCACAGCATAAATACACTGAATAAAATGATACCTAGTATGCATTGCACTCTTTAATGGAAATTATTTTAATCTGGCACCATGCACTAACCATAGCAGCAAAATTAAAATCTTGACTTATTTAAGCATCCAAATGTACATCTGGCAGCTGCCAGAATCTGGATAGTACTGAGGGTACTAAATGCTTTTAGAAGATTAAAAAATATGTAGCATATGGATATTATCCTTGTCCTATAAAGTATGTGTGTGTGTGTGTGTGTGTGTGTGCGTGTGTTGATTACCCTGCAGTAAACGCTATTACTTCAGAATCCTAAAGTTCAGAATCCATTTTTTTCATCTTTGAAGTCTCACTAAAAAACAAAGATAATGTCAAAGATGATAGACAGAGATGGAAAAGACAGCATTGCATGTTAAAAAGACCTTTAGAATGAGATAGACCTGGGCTTCAATCCCAGATGTTGTGTGCTAGCTGTGTGATTATAAATTCATTATGCTAAGTCTCACTTGCCTCATTTGTACAATACAATAGCTGGACAATAATTGTTAGCTCCCCGGTAAGACCAAACGAAATACTTACAGTTTTGGGGAAATTGTGGGCACTACCTGTGCTATAAACCATATCTTAGCTAATAAACAATAACTTTCCTCCTTCTTCCAGGCATTATGACAGTATTCAAACCACCAAAACTCTCTAATGAGGTTCTATCTATCTATAAAAGCAAGTGTTAGGATATCATCACGAGGACTTTGTCAGAATCCCTTGATAAATCCAGTATTATAAACAAAGCTCCCCAAAAACAGTGAGGTCCCATACCCACACATGTATCTGCAAAGCCTTACAAATAAAAGGAAAGGCGTTATTTAAATATGTGAATGGGTTCTTTCTCAGTGATACTGTATGCCATGATAGTCTTTGAAGCTAGCCAAATTGGAGTTAAGAATCCTAGACTTTTCTGGTTTTGAGATCTTAGGCGATGTACTTAACCTTTCTGAGGCTCTGTAAAATGAGAATAATCAAACCAATCTCCAAGAGTTCTTTTAAGGACTGAAAAAAATAACTTATGCAAAAGCACCTAGTACTCAGAAGGCATCCATCTGTATTACCAGCATTCTATAGATAATGCCATTTTAAAAATAAGACAACAACAATTTGTATTCAAAACCAAACAAATCCCAAACCTCCAAAGATCAACATGTGAGCCAGTGTCCTTCAGACCCAGATTCTGAAGAGTATATTTTCAAATACATTTGACAGCAATAAAACACATTCCTAAAATCTGTTCCGAAGATGTCATATCTATTGGTCATGTCTTCTCTAAGATGACAACATAAATAACAAACTGATAAAACCAAAGGGATAATAGGCAATCAATGAGTACTGTTCACTGACAATGTTCAAAATCATCTCTCAACTGACCAAGCAATTGTAAAGTCTGCAAACACTGCACCATCCTCTAAGTGTGTGGTAGGCCACGGCAGTAAGCGCCGTCTGGGCCATATTCTCAGTTGCAATTAAACCTTCTGCTTTTTTTCAGTTTGCTTTCCAAATTCTGGGTGCACACATAACTTTACGTAAGTTTTATATTGAAAGGTAAGCCCCAGGATCTGTTTTTAAGAGCTATAAAGAAAGCCAGGAAATAGCTACATCTTTTCCATAGTTTAAATGCATTTAAAAACAATAGTGGTAGTCGAGACAGTAGTGTCAACATAAAACAAAAACAAAGTAGAAAACAGTACCAGGATGTGAGAAATTATTATTATTGCCCGAGAAGCAATTATCTCTGGACTTTTCTTTTGCATCTTTGCAAACACTCTCCATTTTCTTGCCCCTCCCATCTTCTATTGTACTGGACTAGCCAGACTCCCACCCACTCCTCAGCCACTCAATTCTCTGAACATCAGCCTGAGCAACTGAATTTCACACAAGACACACGGAATCACTACTGTCACATCATGCCTACCAATCTCAAACAGACAATCAACCCTGTCTGGCATGTTAGTTTCCCTAGTAAGCTTACTCTCCCACTGTCTGCAATAACTTCCTACCTTTCTCTACTCTACTCAAACCTCCAACTTCGCTCTCACTCTTAGTTCATGACTCTGTTCCACACATCCTAAAGGAAGGAGAAGCCATCACACTGGCACTCACAGTCTGGAACTGGATTTGTCCTCTTTCTTTCCGCCCGTTACACAACACAAAGGTGTCTTTCATTTCATTGGCTATCTTTCTCTCCCTCTTCAATCTCTTTCCTGGATCCTTTTAATCAGCATTTAAACATGCTTTAATACCTCTCATTCTTAAAAAGTGCATCCACTTCTAGCTTCTATCTTGTATCTTTATTTACCTTTATTGCAAAGTTTCTCAAAAGAGAATTATCAATTGTTTCTCTATTTCCTCACCTCCCAGAGCTTTTTTAAAAGTTCAACTTCCTTTTTAATTTAAAAATGACGTTATAGCAAGTATAACAAAAGATAAATAAAAATAGAATACTACCTTTCTACTTTCCTTACCCCATCTTCATTTTCCTGAAATAATCAATATTAAAGTTTAATGTATATCCTTCCAACCATTCTCTATACTTACATAAATCCATGCAAACATTTATATACATATACATGTACAAAGTAGTTTGTTGACAAAAGAAATATAATTAACACACTATTTGCATTGTGTGTTTTTCATCTAATAATTTTTATGGAAATCCCTTATTGATGGACATTTTAGTAGTTTAGTTTTTTAATTCTATGAGCAGTCCTGCAGTAAGTATCCTGATATCCATATTTCCTTTGAATAAATTTTACCAAAATTAAAAAAAAAAAAAGTGTGAGGGGGTGGTTGCTATCTCAATGGGTGTATGCATTTTTAATTCTATTTCAAATTACACATTTAATTACTTAACCAACTCGCATCTGGCCCCCCCCCCCCCCCCCCCCCCCACACACACACACATAACCCTGGCAGTAAAACTGCTACTGCTAAGGGGAACCGTGCACTCTGTGTTCCCAATGCAAGGCCAGTAGATACTTCTCATTCCTCATCACCTGATCTCCCAGTAACATCCAGCATCGTTGACCTGTTCCTCCTTGAAAGCGCACTTTCCTGGTTGTCTTTTTCTTGCTGGCTGCTCCTCCCCCATTTTCTTTGTTGGCTTCCCCTCTTCTACCTGATCAAATTCTGGAGCACCTCAGATTCGGTTCTAAGCCCTCTTTTCTTCTCCTTCTATGCTCTACTACATTCTATCTCTTTTGAATCTAATCAACTCCCCTGGCTTCAAATACCATCCTCTAATCGAACCCAGACCTCCTTTTTCTGCTCCAAGACTGTATATGCAATAACACTCCTCAGAAGTCTCACAAGCTAAAGAACACACCTGAAAGCCAGACATTTTTCTCTAACTCCACTGTCACCATCCATATACAACCAACCACCATACCACTCCTGAACTACAAAGCAAAGGCCTCCCAACTGGTCTCCCTGCTGCCACTCCCACCCACCTCAAGCTATTCCCCACAAAGGAGACAGGTCTTTACAAATTTTAAGTCAGATCACGCCACATCTGTGCCTACCACCCTCCCCAGGGATTGCACTTCTGGTCAGCCACCAGCTCTTCAGTGTGGTCCTTCCCGTCCTGAACAACCTGGTCTTTACCGACCTCTCCCTTCCACCTCCCACCACCCTCCAGCCACAATGATTTCATTTCCTTAAACAAGCCAAGTCCTTTCCTTCTTCCAGGCTTTCCGACCTGTCTCTGCTCCAAATGCTTTCACTCCTACTCATCACTTAGGTTTCTACTTAAACATCACTTCCCTAAAAATTCTCCCCTGACTTGCCCAGTTGAAACTACCGGTGCCAAAAAAACGTACACATTTTAACAGATGTTATCTATGTATTAGTTTTCGAAGTTGAATTGAATTACGGTAGCAATGTGTAGTATGACGTTCGCTCGAAAGATGGCATTAATCAAATGAATGCTAGCATGATTCATTGTATAATTTTAATATAGTTTTTTCCTTTCTTACAATACCCTCTGTATATTCTTTTGTTACACTACTAATGCTCACTTGTATTTTTCTTTCTTTGTATTTATCATAGCTTATAATTCTTCTTTTACATGTAATTATTTTATTCAATCTCTGACTCGCCTACTAAGCTGTAAACTCCACAAGGGCAGGGCTGTGTGTTTAAAGCTCTCCACTGTAGCTCCAGTTCCTGGCACAGTCCTGTCATGTAGCAAGCACCTGTTAAGTACTTGTTGACTACATGAAGGAAAAAGACTTTATTTCATTTGGGGAGATCAAGGAAGATTCCCTGAAGAAAATGGCACATCACCTTGCCAAATAAATAGACATGATTTCAGTCGTAGAGATGAAAGACCATTTCAGAAAGAGGAAATTGTTTGAGACCAAATGTTTGGTACCAGTTACAGATTTTGTAATCCAAAATCCAAACAATCCTGGCACCAAGTATAAAATTAAAATCTCACTATATAAAAGCAAAGCAGATGAAACAGCAAACAGTGTCACTATGCATTTCTTAAGTAATAATTCTACAACTCGCTCAAACTGGCTCCCTCACAACTTCTGTCTGCCAACGTCAGCCCACTTCCCAGCCACCTAGGTTCCAAACTCGAAAGCTCTATTTAACTCAATTTCTTTTTTTCCCCCCTCCATATTCAATTAGTCACCAAGCTGGACTGGTTTTTCCTTTGAAATGTCTTTCTCATCTATTCTCGTTCTCCATTTTAAGCAAAGACATCTTAATTCAAGCCCCTTCACATATGGAATTGCTGCAACCTGCTCCTATATCAGTTTCTGAACCCTGGCTCTCCTGACATTTAGTCTGGATGATCCTTTGTCGTGGAGTCTGTCCTGTACATTGTAGGGTGTTTAGCAGCGTCCTTGGCTTCTACTCACTAGATGCCAGGAGCACTGTGCCCCTCCATTGTGAATGCCAAAAATGTTTCCAGACACTGCCTAGGAGACAAAATCCCGCCCCCGCCCCCCCCACACACACATTAAGAACCACTTTCCTAGAAGACCTCATGGTAAACGCCCTCTAAAATTATCCAGTCAAAATTCAACCCATCCTTTCAGGCCAACTCAAATTTCATCTTTTCTATGAAAATATGGATGCTTATAAGTAAGCTGATATACAGTTACCTTTACAAATAATACAAAATTTGCACAATAAAACAAATGAGAGATCATGACTTGCTTACCAGCCTGACAAAAGATTAAAAATGAGAATGCCCACTGTTGATAAGGATGTGGGGAAATAAGTTCTATCATATGATGCTGGTGGAAATAAACTGGTACAATGCTTTTGCATGGCATTAATCAATGTTTCACATTTTAAGATGATCATATCCTTTGACTCTCGTTATGTGAAGAAAGAATCAGGAAAGTGTGCAAAGACTACACTGATCTATAACAGCAAAACTGGAAGCATCCTAAAAGTTCCTTAGTAGGAACTAGTTAGGTAAACACCAGAACATTAGAATATTATGCTATTGCTAAAAAGGATAAAGCAGATATATATGTACTAACATGGAACAACCACCACATGAATATAAACATATATGTGCAAGGTTTCAATATAGTACGTGCTATATAATACCATTTTTGTAAATAACATGTTTATGTATGGCTACACACAGAAAGACTGGATGACTATATGTCAAAATATTAACAAAATTTCTGCAGTCAAATCATATTTTCAATGTATTAGATGAATTGTTAAATCTTCTTTAAAAATCTCTTGGAAAAGTCCAATTTATGAATCTATGCTTTAAATTTTTCAGTTTAGTTAAAGCAAGCTTATATATTTATTTACCACCTCCATTTCTGGCAAATATCTTGAGTTGGGATATTCTGTTCTGAGCCATATTTTTGCCCTAGAGAAATCAATGGTAAAAAGGAAGTTTACAGAGAAAAATATATTTTTGTGCATGACAGCTTACCGGTGTGATGCATTCATGAATCATACTGAAAATATGTCCCTTGAAATCAAAGAAAACAATATGTTTATATAAAGAATGTGCCCCAAAGTTCCCCAATAAAGAAAAGTGTTTAATCAAAATATTTGTTGACAGCTGGTTAGTGCCGATTCTAAAGTAGAAAAGAAAATCAGTGTCATTGTAGTCTTTTGTTTTGTGTACAAGAGCTGAATATGCAAATTAGCCCCAAATGGAGACTCATTATCTGTTTTACACTTCAAGTGTGATTTTAAGCACTGTAGGTATATATACACACACACATCCAGAATACACATATATCTCAACAAACCATGCACATCATCTGTTCAGAACTGAGAAACGCATGCATGCTTCTACAACATTCAACGGAAGGCAGATGGTAGGCACTGATCAACAGAAGTAAAATAAAATCCTTCTAAATCCTACTCCCGCTAACATTCCTTCTAATTTTTTTTCTTTAGAAAAATATCAAGCAGTTCTTCACTACTGTTGATTTACAACTTCAAAATTACAATAGGCAATCCAAAAGGAGGATTTCAAAGAAGGCAAAATGTCTGTTGCACAGATTCTCTTTCACAGTCTCAGGCAGGAGATAACACTAACTTTGAAACTCATATCATACTGTAGTTTTATCAGTATCTAATGTATAAATTAGCTCTTTCTATAACTGAAGGTTTAGCTTTCAAAATACATAATTACTGATCATTTTAGTCTGTATCACATTTCTTTTGCAGAGTGAAATGAACTAAAACAGCTGTTACATCCTAATAGCTTCATAATGTGCCTAGAATTCCTACGAATATTAGAAATTAAGCCTACAGCTTCCTATCAGACAGGACATATTCGTGTGTATATGACCCACATTATTTGGCAGAACAATTATTAACTTAGGAAATTATCATTTGCAACATAATGAAGTAAGGCTGCTAAAGGAAATATTACAGCCCTTAAATGAGGTCAAAGCCGCGGTCCATAGTGATCATCAGCCCCCCACCTCTCCTCGCATCAGCAGAGCACTCAGGGCCGAAGGCGGTCCAAGTGTTGAGGCTACCACCATTCCTTGCAGAGATCGAGCCCTCTATTTTCATACCAGGAGATGAATTTTTAGAAGGTGAACCGCGTCTGGCACTCTGCCCAGAACTGCTGGCAGCCGACAAGCAATCTGGTTTCACTTCTGGTCCACTCTCCCCTGAGCTAACCTTGTATCCACAGAAGGAACCCTGATCTAGGGAACTTGTACTGTTTATATGATCACTGAGAAAGCTCTGATGATTTTATTAACCATGGGACTTGTACGCACAGTTCTCTTTAAGCATATTTTCTGTGGAAATAAAGATTATAAAATCTTCTTGTTTTCTGGTATCTCTAACATTGGGGGTGGGGGGAGGAAATAACAGTGTTAAAGGGATTTTTCCAGTAAAAATTATTATTATCCAGCTACCTGCATTCAGAGAAGTTAGAGGACTAAAAAAGGTTGACTAAGCTATCTGATGAGCAACTAGTATGAAAAAAAAAAAAGTGAGGTCCAGGAACCACAAAACAATTAGAGAGGCATACAAGATATATTATATAATTAATGGCTAAATTGGGTGATTCAAGCTATAAATGCTATAAAAGGTCACAGCAATCACTGCTCAGCAGTGTGGGGTACAATTTAAATACACATGGGTCTAGCTCTCCACTAAGAGAGTTTTAATTACTTAACCAATATCTTCTTTAGGTTACCATTTCCAAAGTAAACAGGATTAGAAAATGATGATATAATTCACACATAAATGTGCATCCAAGGGTTTGGGTTGTTTTTGACCTCCAAGATCTAGCTGTCCTTCTCTCTTCTCCATCTTCCAAAAAGCAAAGTAGATGAAGCATTATTCCACTAATGTCATTTTCTTATTCACTCCAGAAGCCATGCTGAAGGTCCTGAAAAGTCTTCCCCACCACTTCCATTAATTCCCAGATTCCTGTCCCCAGTTCCATAGCTAACCTTTGTCTCTGTTCCCTAGGCTGGAGGCCCCGGCTCATAAGAGGGAGCCCAAGGTCCCAGATGGCTCGGCATTCTATTCCTTCTTGCTTTCTACTTGACAGACCCACAATCCCATGCCAATAGTACCTGGATTACTGGTTCAGGATTTCCTAAGTTCCATAAGTAAGTGTTGGGAGAGCCGCAGTGTCAAAACAGATTCCAAAAGGCGATCTCCAATAGGAAAACTGATACACGAATGTTAATTTCCTTATATGAAGCATGTATCCAACAATGAAATGCCCACAAAAATGTGTTATTTTTCTAAGTAAAAGACACACTGACTCAAATCCTGGATCCGAACTAGGGACTTTTTCTTCACTTCTTGAGAATTTTTACTATTCTCTGAATATTATTTGTGAAAAGTAACACAATGTACAGTTCTTCACAGGAAGTCTTCTCATCTTGTTGAAAGAAGTTTAAATAAAAAACATAACTTTAACTAATACCAAGTCCCAGATACCAGAAACAGTTATAGCAGGTCACATAAAGGGAGGAGTGAGTCAGGTACAGTCTCCAAGCTTAGAGACACACTAGGTAGGAGGTATGAGTAGGTGGATGGTAAGTCGATGAGTCTGACTAGTGAGACAAAACAGGGCATTTTTAATAAGAACCAAGGATGAGCTAGAGAAGCAGGAAGACCCATTCATGGAGAGCTTTGAGTGAAGAGTTTGGCTCTGGCCATGTCCAGGGCCAGTTCAGGAAGTGTCCTGCATACACAGCACGCCCTTTCTTATTTTGCCTGCTCAGGACTGATTCTTTGGTCCTTTAAGGCTCACTTCAAACCCTCTCTTCTGTAGGATCCCCCGTAACTATGCTCCTGCACACCACACACACACACACACACACCCTTTTATCATTGCACCATCATATTTTACTTTAACAATCTTTAAAAGGTTGCCATGCCTATTATATCATAAAATTCTTGAGGGCAACAATTGTGTATTGTTCATTGTTTTATGCCTGGCACCTAAACTAAGTGCCTGTAATATAGCAGGTATTCAACAAATGTTTGTTGAATGAATGTCTAAATGAATAAATCCTTTACATAATTGAGTAATTGAGGAAAGGCAAAGTATGAGAAAAAGGATGTTTGATGATCAACTAGGGAGGTGCTGTCTGAATTTAATCCTGGGCCTAAGTGCTTGGCAAGCAACTATTAGCACCACCAAATATAGTTCTTGCCCTTCAAGGATAAAAAAGGGACAATGGTTTTCTGTGGTAATAACACCTCATGCAATGGGATTATTAAAAGACACCAATTTATATTCTAAAATTATAAAATAAAATATAAAGCAAAAATATAAAGCATGTTCTAATTCTTATACTACACACAAAAGAATCTCAACATGTAATTATCCTTTAAACAAAATAAAACCAAAAAACCCTGGATCCAACTGAATAATTTAAGCACAAACAGCCATGTCTCAAAGTTCTTACTGAATATAAAACACAGTGGACTGGGCGGGGGGTGGGGGCGCTAATAAGAGGATTCTAGGTGAAAATAATAAATAGAAAACTCCTCAACTTAAAAAGAAAAGCAATTCAAGATGTGAAGAAAAATTCTATAATATCTGAAATTTGTTTCTGAACACAGCTGAAGCAAAACAAATCAGAAGTTAAGAACCTTAGGTTCACTGTAATAATAAAATCTATAATGACCTTATGGGGAACTAAGGGGCAGAAAAATTCAAAGCTCTGTTGGCACACTGACAAAACAGACCGAGATAAAGGATTGCTACACATCCTCTGGAGCATTTTAAGAGCGAAGCCCTTCCCAGTTGTTTATCCGTACCCTCCTCTGCACCAGTAACCCTGTTGTCCGGGTGCCATCCGGCCACCGTCTGGTCACCAGACGGTGGCCACACCAGGCCCGCTCTCTCAGCGTTCCTGGAAACAGCTCCTGCCAAAGAGGCAACCAGAGCCTCGTCAGGGCTCCATGTCTCCTCCTGCTCTAAAGCAGAGCTATTTCTTTTCCTTGTATCCTGCAGAGGCAATATAAGATGGGATGTTAACTGTGCATGCAGACAGACCTGCAAATTTAGTTTCTCTGAGGCTCAATTTCCTCCTCTGTAAAAACAAGACAGTTAGTGGTATTTCTCTCACAGAGCTATCGTGAGAATCATGTAAGCGAACGACATGTGTCTGGCCCATACAGATGCTCAACAAACAGTAGCCTGTTCCCTTCATGTGTCTTGCCTGAGGTCCTATAACCCTTTCTCTTTTCCTCATTGCTCCTCTCTTTTGCTTTCTGACTCCTTATAAATATTTAATGGATCTATCTCCTTTGAGTTACTCTTCTGTTTATTTCAAAATTCCAAAGGAAGAGTTTTTAAAAAGTTATTTGTATGAAACCGAGTAACTGTCCTCCAGAAGCGCACGTGTCTGCCGTACTTTGCAGATGACACGTCATGAGCTGGCAAGCACCTGAATGTACATCTATGGACTCTGGGCATAATTAACGCTCCACATGAGCAGAAGAGCTTAAATAGCACAAATAGTTTCACATGTTATTTCACAAATCACAGACTTCAGAACGACTTATATTTAAATATGGTTTTATAAAAGAAGCAATTTCAACCTTCCTTTTTTTTTTTTTTGGGCCCCTAGTAAAATTGTAATGATATAGTGACACCATGTGGCTACATTTTGCTTTGCATTCTTAGAAAAAAATCTTCCTCTATGCAGGATTGCTCTATCTATGCTCGTTCACTTATGGTATCGAAGTTGTAGGTAGAGGCACAATTCAAACTAGGTATAAACTTAAATGACTATTTTTAAAAATTCAAATGATTCCTTTTTGATTTACATCTAAATAAGGCTTTTCTTGAATTCTGAAGACGTCAATCGTGTCAAGGAAGTGAATGCTCGGCGTAATTCTAGCTATGGTGCTCAAGCGCCCTGGCGGACCACCGCCTAGTGTAAAAGTGCCTGTCTTTACAAGTAAATACATACACCAGTGTCTGGTTATGGGGGTGGAGGGAACAAAAGAGAAAAGAGCAAACACACATGCTTTTGTACAATGCTAACATGGTAGGAAAAGCATGCTGCCATAAATAGCAATGTTTATTTTCTCATTCGTTTTATGTCTTGCAGATTTACAGCACTGTGTAGGAACTATAATCTAATGAAGATGGGTTAAAAAAATTATGCTGCATCTAAGGTTGGCAAGGATTGGGGGGCACTTGGAATGTATGGTAGCAATAAAAGAGATGAAGGTGCTCTCTACCAAAAAACAGCACAGTTTTAGTACTCATCTAATGAGGCTTCCTATAGTCGACCAGATCCTCCGGAAGAACATGAAATGTACACCAAAGGAAGCATAAATATCTAAAACAATGGCTAGACAATATCATTCCTTTCATCTCAGCTAAAAACAATCACCTCTCTCTCGGGGCTCCCTGACCCCCTATTTAAAATAACCATCCTCCTCCCCTTGACCCTTGTCACTATCACAGTACCATCTTCCCAACACTTATCATTGCCTGATGTGTACTTACTCTTTGTTTACACCTGTTTCTCCCAAATTCCCTAAGAGCAGAAACTCTGGCAGTCTTCCGTGCAGAGGCCTCTGAATCAAGTATAATGCACAGCACAAAGTAGGAGCTTATTTGTGGAATGAGTGAGTGGTGAATAAATCAACAGATGAGTAAGTGAAGAAAAATACACTTCCTTAGCTGGGGACGCATACCTATATTAGAACCTAAGGTAGAGCCATTCTCATGAGGTGTTTATCATCATTTATGGCCTCTAACGTGACCACTGAGACCGGAAGACAGGGGGCAGATGCTCTGTAACACCCTTTCTTTTTTTCCATGACACACTGGCTATATTATAACTTCTCACTCTAAGAAAAGAAGAAAAAAGAAGGAAGAGTAACTACCATAATTAAAACACTTTGAGTCAAATTTTGACTCAAAATTTCTTTGAGTCAAAGAAATCAATGGAACAGAGTACATGCTAGAATTCAGCACGTGATAAATATGGCCATTCACATTAGTGGGGTAAGGAACGAAGATTAAATAAAAGGTCTTGGGCAGCCAGTTGGCTCAGTGGTTAGAGTGCAGTGCTCATAACACCAAGATCGCCAGTTCGATTCTCACATGGACCAGTGAGCTGCGCCCTCCACACCTAGACTGAAAACAATGACTTGACCTGGAGCTGAGCTGCGCCCTCCACAACTGGATTGAAAACAATAAAATAAATAAATAAATGGTCTTAGTTGAATGACTATCCCTGCCTGAAAATATACACAAAAAATATTCTGGCTGGATTATTTAGATATGAAAATCATAAGTAGTAGGAAAAAACTTATAAAAATATAACATTCTTTAATGTTAGAGTGAAGAACACCTTTCTAAACATGATACCAGACCACCAGAAATAAAAAGGCTGATGGATTTGACATTTTTTAAAAAGTGAAATTCTGTTTGGCAAAAAGCACTAATAAAACATAAAAAACTAATAACAAATTGCACAATACATGACAGGCAAGACATACACATAAATACATCTACTACCGTGTTTTCCCGAAAATAAGACCTAACCAGAAAATAAGCCCTAGCATGATTTTTCAGGATGACATCCCCTGAACATAAGCCCTAAAGTGTATTTTGGAGCAAAAATTAATATAAGACCTGGTCTTATTTTCGGGGAAACACAGTATATGTTTATATGTACACATATATGACATTACATATATAAAATCAATGTATATATATATCAATATACCAATATAAAGTTCTCACAAGCCAAAAACACCGGATGGCTCGGTTGGTTGGGGTGCGCCCTCTCAACCACAAGGTTGTCAGTTCGACTCCCGCAAGGGATGGTGGGCTGCGCCTCCTACAACTAACAACGGGCGACTGGACTTGAAGCTGAGCTGTGCCCGCCACAACTAAGAGTGAAAGAACAACAACTTGACTGGATGGAGCTGATGGGTCCTGGATAAAACACACTGTTCCCCAATAAAAAATCCTGGAAATACACACTGTTCCCCAATAAAGTCCTGTTCCCCTTCCCTAATTAAAAAAAAAATCTTTAAAAAATAAATAAAATATGCACATTATAATTTTATAATAAAAACATCACAAAAAAGACATTTCTATTTTGATAATGAAAAACAAAAGGAAAGAAAGAAAGAAGAAGCCCAGTTTTGTGTTAACTTGAGTTTATCCCTCCTACACCATGTTCTAAACTGTCAAGTAGCGCGGTTCTCAACACCCTTTCTGGGCTTGTCTTCAGAAAACTCTGCTCCACCTGACTCTCCTCTAATATCTCTAACAGCCCCTGCAGTCAGCATGTCTGCCACCTACTCTTTGCTTCCCTCTCTCAATAGGTATATCTCTTCACTTGGAGAACTTTGCTTTGAGACTCAACTCCCAGGTTTTACACCAAGATCACTTTTGTAATGCCAGCTACCAGCCACATACAGGCTCTGAAATCTACCTCTGCCCTTCACACCCATGTTTTCAAGTCTTCTCATATTTCAGAAACATTATATGGCTGCCAAATTACAGCACCACGTTGAGAAACATCCAGAAAAAAATATTTTAAAAACCCCAGGGCACTCAATATCTGTCCCTCCTTATTAGTGTTTTCTTGTTCAGTCCTTGTCTCCACCACCTAAGAGCTGCGGAAAGGCTTGATGAGAGCTTACTAGATAGCCTAGAAGACAATGTGAAGGTTAGAGAATTTATGGGTAAAGCAGAAATTGCCTTTTTCTGAGAAAGAGAAAGCTGATAAGACAACATGGTTCTGAGTGCATATGAAACATTGTGCCAAAATTGACAAGTGGTTTTTCTTCATCCCCAGTTGAGGGTTGGAGAGATTATTAGTCTAAGCTTTTGGCTACACAGAGCAGTCCCCTCTTAACCCACAATGCATTCCTGAAAATGACCCAGAAAGACAGAGCAGATCACTTCCATCCATTCACTATTACGGTTCAAACGATCACTCTGGCTTTGCAGTCTGACGACATCCCTATTGCCACTAGATAATGTCTACTACTTTGGTGAGGAGAAATGCTGACTGAATTACATTCCACAAGATATATGAATGGAAATTTTTATGTTGTTTACCACAATAAAAAATGCTTTACCAAAACCAAAATATCGGAAAACTGCTGGAAACATACAAATGGGCAGGTTATTTAGATAGAGACCCAATTAACGCATGTTTTGGATTGCTATACATAGACTGGCAATGTGGAAACACACGGAAAAGACTAGGCTTCCGAGGTAAGGAACCATTTCCTCATAGTGAAAGCCACCGTGGCCAAAGAGGGTGGCAGGGATGAATCTCTTTCTCCCAAGGTCAAATATCAGTTGAGAATCTCAGAAATTAGAAAAAAAAATAATTAAGAAAAAATTAATAAGAACAGAAAACAAATAAAAACAACCTATTTACTGGGCCTACTTTGGGCCAGGCACTGTGCTCAGTACTTGTACGTGTGCTACGCTGTCTAACCCTCCACTGCAGACCCATGAAGGGGGGTGTTATTCCTGTTTTTTACTGGAATAGAAATGAGGGCTCAGAGAGGCACAGCTTTACTAAGATCACAATGCCAGTATTAGATGAAACTGATATTTGAGAAGAGCTCTATCTAAGCCCCTAACCCATGGTTTTTCTACTACACGATGCTGATTTTCGTGTAGTCCAGCCTTGACTCAGACAGAGGGCTGGGTAATCTCACACTCCCCAATTCACAGAGTACCTCTTCTTTAGTGAATATATCTGATGTAATCTTTCGTCAATACATGACATTCACATCCTTTGGGATGAACCCTAAAATTCAGTTTTCTTAAGAAGAAAACCAGAAAGTAACCTTTGCAAACAGTACAAAACAACTTCCCACTCCAGAGAGTTTTTCAGCATTGATAAACATTTTAGCAAATACATGGATAAAAAGTACTAATGGATATATGTACGTATTAATGTTGCATCAATCTCTCTTCATTACCCAATTAGTGCTTTAACCCCACGAAACCTGCAGTACCGTTTACAGAGTACCTACTGCGTATAAAGTCATAGCCTGAGTGCTATGCAAGAATACTGGAAGACTAGAATCCATATTCTTTGCTACCAAGAGCTTGTAATTTTATTATCAGAGGCAAGACAAACACGAGAAGGACACTGAAGAACAAAGGTGACATACAAATGTGCAAATTAACTAACATAATACAAACTGAACACTTATGTGCTAAGGAAATAAAAAATATGTATGTGCCAGTGAAGTTCCTGGAAGAAGTGTATTTAAAACATTGTTTAGGTAGTCAATTAAATGATCGTGAAGATAAGAAACACCAAGTATAAGACACTCTTGGATAATCAATAGGGACTTATTCTTAAGTTCATTTTAAATACTACCAAAATTCCGACCTATTACGAAATAACAAGAAAAAATCCCCAAACAAACAAAAGGTAGAGCTTACAAAGGAATGTAGTAATTAATATAACACATTAAAGTGGTTATAAATTTTTTAAAACTTTTTACTAATATGAATACCGAGACTCCTTCTTTTTTCCCTCATTATCATTATCTCTACCACCACCTTTTCTCAGTTTTTCTTGACCAGAGTTGGAGTGGGCTATAGCAAGACAAAAACTAGCACCATGAACACCGCCAGGCTCTGCAATATATAAAAGCTACACCCACAAAGGCAAGGCCACACGGGAGAGACGAAATAAGGAAAAGGGAGTATAAACAAAGCCTATTGCTTAATAAGGGGAAGTATGTTTTCTAAAAGCCAGAGACCATAACTGAGGGCATATGTTTCCCTCCCACAACGGCGGTTTTAAGGTGGGTAAAGCACATACATAGACTCTGTCATGGCTGGTATTACACTCACAATGATTTGTTCCGGGAGTCACGCTCCTATTGTATCACATTAAATACAAACACACGGTCCTCTGGTCCACATCAGACGCTTTGGTTGTTATATTGTTTATTTTTTAATCCAATACCACAGTAATAAACGGAGTCGATGCAGACTCAATCACCTCCTCCACGCCAGGGCCTTCTGTCACCATCAGAGTATCCCTAGGCAGCTCTGAGGTACAGAATCTTCACTCAATTTCTGGTCCCTCTCATTTTAATCCATTCAAAACTCCTCTGATAAAAGAGCAACCGCCAGACCTGAGACACTTTAGTCCCCTTTGGGGAAATGAAATTGATTTTCTTCATTTTCACACACGAGGATCCCTGGGTAACAATATTATATCTGGTCATACCCATAATAAAAAAATGTAGACAACATTCTTTACTGTACCAGAGGCTGAAAGGTTTTGTGGAGTTCTTGTGGTGGAAATCAGAATTCAGCCTGATGATGACAGATCATAAGTTTAAAAAGTATAAGGGTGTCTTCTGACCAAGAGCAGAAGTGCTGCGGGGCACCCCACCTGCTCCAGATCAGCCACAGTGGGAGGTCAGTCAAGGTGACAGGTGAGCGTGAGGAGGGGACTGGGTAAGGGGGCATTTCCACATTCCCCGTGAACACTGTCTCTTCCTGCCACACCTAAATAAATGAATCAATCAATTTCTGCCTTAGATCCTTTGACTCTGAGGTAAAGAATATCTGAGGGCAATTTCCAAGGGGAAAATTACAACAGAAATAAACACAACAGAATTGAGGGGGCGGGGCCTTAACCACCTTTCCCAACTCCCAAATTCGTTATAGGTTTTGCAGAATTTCAGAAAGAAATTTAGGCTTATACCTAAAGGAAGAATATGAAATATTAGCTTATCAATACTTTATAAAAACAAACTAACTTGGGGCTGCAATACATAACAACAATGAAAGCTAAGGTGGTCTGACTGAGACAGGGTGAGAACCTTGAGCCCCACCAGCTCCGCCTCCCTTGCCCCAAACCAACCCCACTAGGAACACTTGCTCTGTCAAATTCAACTGATAGCCACTGGCCTAGGAAAAGAGCATACATATTCAGAACATGCACGCTGGCTTCCAATAGTCTTCTCCTGGCCAGAAGGTTGCCAGGGAAGCCTCCAGAAATACCTTTTGTGGCTTCTGTGGGAAGAACGCACCCTCTAACAGTAACACTGCTTTTAAGGTACAGCAGGCGGCTGAAAAAGCATTTCTACTTCTCGGTGTTCCCCATCCCTTCGTACTCCTTTACGTGTCTACTACATATATATGGTACAAAACACTTTGGATAAATAGCTCCATAGTATACTCTAAATATTAGGATGATTAATTTTCTATAGTTTCGCTAAGTTTTTAGTTGGGATGCATTTGGTAGCTGATACTCTGAAAAACTTCTTCCATGAGACAGAAAAATGTAGTCTGTTTCTCAAAGTCCAAATCTCCTTAAATAAATCAGTTAATAGCCATAAGAACTAACCTGCAGACACGGGCTGGGAAATACAACTTTTGCCAAGAACGACACAGATACTGTGAATGATCAATCACTCTGATCCAATCGAGTTCATCCATCGACACTTCAATGAAGTATGAATAAGACCTATCAATCAAAAGGAAAAAAGTACATATTAAAGTAACAATACAAAATTATACTTTAATAAAATGTTAAAAGGTACAAAAAAATACACTATTCAGGAATTACATTTTCTGCCTAACAATCAAATTCGGAAATAATGATATCCGTATAGACCCCTGTATTGTAGCGTTCCCCACAATGTACTGACATTCTCTCTCAGCAGGTCTGTTTGCCTTGTTAGATCACAAGCTGCTTAAGAACAGAGACCATGCCATACAAATCTTCATCCATCCGGGGTCTAACACGGTGTTTAGCACATATCACGTATGCAAGACATTTGTTCCTTTTCCAACAGGGCCAGGATGCCTTGCTCATACCGTATGAGCAGACTAGTAAAGCCATGACAAAGAGAGGACAGAACAAGACAGGTGTGTGTGCTTTCTCCCTCTCCCTTCCCTGGCCTAGGAGCTCAGCGCCCCGCTCTCAGGAGGAAAGTCACCTCCAGTGGTTCCCCACAGAGGCCAGCTTATCTCCCACGCCCTCACAGTCTCCTTTCACTCTCATACATACATTCAGCCTGCAGAAAAATAAATGACATGGGTGAAGAGATAATACATGTTTCTTTTGGGTACAACTTAAAATTTACCAGTTAATGATCTGGCAGTAATGAAAATGGCCTATCATCCTCCCCTAGTCAGCTACCCTGGACCATTACATGCTGGTCCCATACTGAACAAATCTATATTCCCCTGTCAAAAGCCAAATTTAAATTTGAGATGCAGTTATTACTTGTACTGTAATATCAACAGGAACAATCTCAGAAGATTTAGATGGCCATAAATGTCAGCCTGCAACCAACAGTTGTGACCAGAAAAGGTCAGCTTATTTTGTGTCATCCCCTCATTTTCTGCTGTCCTCTTACTCCCATTCATTTTATCGCTCAGTCTCAAACTGGTTATAACCTTTTATTGAACCTCTCTGGGTTATCAGTAATGCAGGATATAATTTTACAATACATGTCAGAATCTTTTTGGCTTAAGATTCTGAATTTTTCACCTTTGCTTAGAATGGTTAACAACTTCTGTGAGAAAAGAACTGCTATGTGGTAAACCTAAGTCCCCTGTGAATGTAATGCACATACTAAAACAAAATGGCCTATAAATATTTAAATCATGGAAATGATGATAACTACTTTCAGTTTCAAACATACTAACCTTTTCTTTTATTATTTTTTTTTACTAATTTCATTATTAAATGAGTTAATATATGTAAAGATTTTAGAACAGTGCACACCACATAAAAGTGCTACATGGGTACTATTATTATAGTAGTAGTATTAATCAAACTCTTAGAAATGATATGTGAATTAACTCCATTTTGCCAACTAAACATCACATTACGTCCAACAAGATATGTATCAGAAAATATATTCTTAATAAAAAAGAAACCGACAGAGAGAACCTGGGGACCTCAAAACCTGTGCACAGGAAATGCTGTCTCCTACTTCAGACTTGGCTCAAATGGTCTAAACGGCCAGAGTCTAAAAGGCACAAATTGGTAGCCACGATATTGCCACGCAGATATGAAATTTGGGGAATATAATCAATAATGTAAAGATTTTGTAGGATGTCAGATGGGCACTTGTCTAATTAGGGAGCCCACTTCATGGACAGTGTAGATGCCTGATCATTGCACTGTACACCTGAAGCTGAAGATGAATAATACTGAATGTCAACTATAATTATATATATGTACTTTTATGTACATATATGTACATAAAAGTACATATATTATGTATATGTATATATATATATAGTCACGGAATGTAAAGTACAGCACAGGGAATAGAGTCAATGGTATAGTAACAGCTATATACGATGTCAGAGGGGTAGTAGATTGGGGGAGGAGGTTATTACTTTGTGAGGGGTGTAATGTGAGGGGTGTAAATGTCTGACTATTACATTGTTTTGTACACCTGAAACTATTAAAAATAAATAAAAGGCCAGAGTGGTAGCCAGGGTGCTAACAAGAGAAATGAACTAACTTGGAAGATTTGCAGGGTGTCATCACCAACACCATTAAGCAATTCATGCCCTGACTCAAAGAGGTGTAAGTAGATCCTAGGAGACAATACATCAGTTTCTAGATACGTAGGGTTTAGGTTAATGATAAGCAGCCATGAGAGAGTTCAGTGCTTGGTCATCCAGTCCGCGCTGGTACTTCGGCTATCATTGCCGAACCTCAGAAACTACAATGAGTGAAAGCATCAGAATGGCTAGAAAGAAGGCAGAATCTTGAAGCTACTGTAAAAGTAAACGGAACCCACCAAATTTTTTAAACAAATTTCTTTTGTTTTGAGGATATTTATCCACACACTAAAAAACATATTTTTCTTCATCCATAAAATAAAATGCATTTTAAAAGTTGTTGCAATATCCAAAAGTAAGGAATCAAGTCAATAAATAACGGGAACCCATAAGGTAGAATACCAGACATCAATCAAAAGTAACATTATAGAGGAATATTTTTTAAAGGGTAGAATATTCACAACGCATTAATTTACAAGTGAAGTTAGTTTTTTACACATCTAACTTTTATTTTGTAAAGCTATGTGTGGTTTTACAGGTTTCCGTTTTTGCGCACGTGCGTGTGTGTGTGTGTCTGTGTGAACGACATACTATGCATAACAAAAAACACCAGTTAGATATATATAAAGATTATTAACAGGTGGTGAGATTACTAGCCCTTTTTGTTTCTTTGTGCTTTTCTATATTTTCTACATTTTCCACAATAAACACATACTCATTACTTTTATAAGCAGAAAAAGCAAAAAAACCAAAAAGTTGTTTTTGTAAAAGAATATACCCTTTAACTCTTCCCCCAGAGCTAAACTTCAAGAGAAACACCCAAGTGATCACAAAGAAATACACCATCACATCTGTAAAACCAAAGCGGACCACAAAGTCAGGCCAGCTCAGTCAGACACAGTGCCGGTTTCTGTCCGAATCACGCTAATGACTCACCGGCTATCCCGGTCCCACAGGAGGATCCGAATGTGATTGATAATGGACGGCTGACCCAGCTTAATCTCGATGCCAGAACGGCAGTCATCATCAATTGGATGCCGAGAAAATCCATGATCCAGATCATAATTTTGAGTATCACCATCTAGTAAGGCAGATTTCAGCTCCCCTTTTACAACCTGGGCTCCATACTTCATAGTTGCAATGTTTTCTTCTGGTACTACAGTTAAAAAAAATAGAAAAAGCAAGGTTAATGGTTACTTATTATTCTATATTTTGAGGAAAAAGATAAAATTCTAGCATTCTAGTTGATTCTAGTAGGAGCACTTAATTTAAAAATGGCAAAGACAATTCTATGGAGATAGAAGAGATAAAATCGCCAAGGGGAGTAAGATACCACCCACAGTTTAAATTTAACGACACCGTCACTGACACAAAGTGCTTAGGACTAATGTTATTAAGAAAAAGTTGGTAATACTAGAAAAAACATGTACTAGCACAAACAAATCAGTTCTGCTGAGTTCCTACTATGAGTAGCTTTAATTTAATACCTACTGGACAAAAACAGCATGTAAGATGACCTACACCTGCCATCTGGACGGAGCACATCTGGCAAAGCAGACATGTCAGACATTTGATAAAACAACAGAGAAAGAAAGGTCCAATACAGCAGAGCTGCTGGTCATACATGGATGTGCTAAATCAATTAAGCCAGCCAAAAACAAAACTACGTTTAAAGATACATTTTTACTTCACTTGAGTATTTTTAAAAATGAAAATTCAGACAGTCTGTCATCAAAATCAGTATTATGGTTATAATTAAATATCCTCCATTCTCCAACAGATTTATTAAGGCCAATTATCACTGAGACTCTAAAACCCTCTATGCAAATTTTGCTTCACAGATCTGGAACCTACCCTCCATGTACTAACATTCTAAAATCAACACTCTCCATGGAGAGACCAGAGACGGCACAAAATAGATGCGAAGGGCCTGCGCTTCAAGAAGCTTAAACAGTGGCTCCACCTTTATCAAGTACATCACTCTGGGGAAGTTACCTTCTCTGAACTGAAATTTCTCAGCAGGACAATATCTATCCTCCAGGTGTTTTGTTTGTTTCTTTGTTTTGTTTTAAGAATTAAATGAGAGGATGTTTGCAAAGCACACAGTAAGCTCTAAAAAAAGACTGCCATTATTATTATTTTAAAAAGCACACTATAATAAGAGAACTAAGCAAGTTTACATACTATAAATAAATACTGAATTCTCACAGTATGTATATATCTGGGCTACCTGATTTGAACAAGGGAAAGTATGAGCTATAATTAGGCTCTTAGGGAAATCGGGTACATAATTCATCATTGCAGATTTCTTCGAAAATGTGGGTTTAAAAAAAAATTTCAAATGAAAACAGGTAAGAGAATGGCTCCAGAAGACAACAATAAATGCAACCGAAATGCAGTTGGGCTGGATTTTATTAACTTGCAAAAGACTAAGGCAACTCAGAAGCAAACAAAACCAAACCTAGTCATACTCAACTCCTTACCACCAGAAGCTTAAGTGCCACAGATTTATAACTTCCTAAGTTCTACTAGCTCACGGTAGTCATACGTATCCTTCCTGTTTATTTTTCATTTATTTAACAAACATTATTAATTCCTTTGACCTACTCCTCACAAAAATCCTTTGAATGTAATATTACTACTACTATGTCCATTTCGCAGATGGGAAGTGTGGGCAGAGAAAGATCAGATGGACTTTCTTGCCCACCAGCAAGTATCAGAGCTGCAATTAGAACCCAGGCAGCCTGCCTCCATGGGCCCTACTCTGCCACCTACCTCATGAACGGTTTCGTTGGAAAGAACATACGTCCTCTTCTTTCTAACCACTTCCCTCTAAGGTGATTTAAGACCCAGAGGAAAGAAGCAGATAGTTTGATACAGTTAAAAAAAAAAAAAAAAGTTGGTTTTCAAATGAGAAAACCTAAGTTTGAGACTCAGGCCTCTTAGTCTCTCTGAATTTGCTTTCTCATCGAAACTTTAAACTTTGTCCAACACACCCACAGAATGACGGTAAAGATTATACTACAAATAATATATGCTGAAGTACTGTGTAAGTATAAAGCATTCTATGAGCCAGAAAACATTTACTGTGGACTCATTTTGTACCAGGTACCGCGTGAGGCATTGGGACCACCTCAGTGAACTAGACAGCTGGGCCCTGCCCTCCTGCTGCCTCCAAACTAGACATAAAACATTTTATAAAGCTAGCAAACAAACACAAGCTTCAAATTTGTGCTTTTCAGCTATCAGTGCTGGAATGAACCCCTTATTACTAGTATAAGATGTGGGGGTCCAAAGCCTGCTGCTGCTGACCACTGGACCCATCTCCTCCAATCTGACACCACCAGTCAAGGCCAAGACTAAAAAGGGAGAACTGAGCTTTCCGATTTAGAAACTGCCAGGACCCTTTGATTTTCTGTAACCATAAACTTCTTCAACCTCTAAAATTTATCAAGCTAGGAATAACATACTTGACACAAGAGTTTCAAGTGACTGTAACTAAAAGTCTGAAATGGAAATGAAATTCTAACACAAGTCTAAGTCATCTTTTGATATTTATTTCAAGAGCACTTGAGAACTTTTCTGACTGTTCTTGATAAAGATTCCCTGAAAGCATCTTTCACTTCAAAATGGGGAACATCTATACAAGTGGAAATTCTCTCATGGTAACTATAATCTGAGTACCTCACAGGATAAAAATATAAGTCCAAGTAAGGGCAAATTCTATAGTTAAATGATGAATTTAAGACAAAAAGTGATCATGAGAAAATTCAAGTCATAATAAAATAATTCAAACCATAAATATTCTTAGTGCTTATATTTGTCTATCAGTAGAGAAAATAGCGCTCAAAAAAATGTAGGGTGGCAGGGATTAAACAATAATAGTTTTCTTTACCTTTGTCATTTTTGATGCATTTTCTAAACATTAAGTGAAAAAAATTAAGCTTTGAAGTTCCACAGCTAAGCAGAACCAAGCCAATTATTAGAAAGAAAAACTAAGGAGAAATGGAGCAGTGCCTGCCCCTGGCTACACAATGCCGAAATCTGAGTGGTGCTGGGTTAATGATCTTGTGTTTTTCTTCAATTGTTTTGTTATTAATCATTCTTTATTGACCTGTCTTATACCTAGGCTGAGACGTTGTTTACCCAATGGGTTGTTTGGATTCACACTTCTCTCTCTGCCCTCTGCAATCTCTTTCCCCAGTTCTGTCCCTTCAATCATCTTCTACTCCCTAACCTGACTTCCCTGAAGAATGAATGGATCCTCCCTTCCAACACGTGTGGCATTACATAAGACTTTCTCGACAACTCCTGTCTTACCTGAACGTGCTTGCCATCTCCACTCTCGGCAGGCCTCCTTTCCATACTGCACAGTACTGGTACTCAAACACACCACGAAACAGAGATGACAGAACATAACCCACGCTGGAGACTATCAAAGAACACCAGCCTTGGGAGTCAGCTCAGCACTATGGTTCCAGCTTGGGCATCAATTTCACTCAATAACTTTAGGCAAGTTACTGGTAAAGATTAAAGAATGAAAACATATAAGAGCTGAAACGGGCCTTCATCCTATTTATTTAAAGGGAAAACAATTCCTCAGCGGCCTTCTCTACGCTGGTCACTGCGCTGGACTCAGCCCTCTAGGAGCTGGCACCTCATGGACACAAGAACGCATTTCAGATACTAACTCCCGCCACAGAGGAATACTCAGCAGCGGTTACTTGTGAGCCCCCCAGTTTACAGAAGAAGATACTGTAAACGATAGCTGGGAAGATACAGTAGTAATAGAAGTCAAAGAGTTTTAAAAGTATTAAAGGCTCGTTGTTATTGTCTTTATGTGATAAGTGAGAGAAATTTTAAATTCTAGTTTAGAAGCAAGGGATGGATTCATTCATCCATTTACTGTATTTTGAGAAGTCTAGATTCAGGCACTGTAAGACATAATTACAGTCCTCAAGAAGCTCAGCCGAGGCCAAAAACAAAGCAACAATTAATATCACAGTGGCAAACTTCCTTGGTCTGGGCTGTTAACTATGGGAATAAGTACATGTTGCCATGCACCTACAGCACAGATTTACACACACACACACACACACACATTAACCAATAACTTAACTAAGCAGTCCTATGAACAGACTGACTTTCACTCAATAAGGAAATCTTGAGGATGGAAGCTGTCATACAAACCCTGCTAAAAAGCATGAAGAAACAAGAAATTGCTGATCTGTTTTCCAAAGTCTAAAACCTGAAATAAGCAAAACAAAGTATAACTCAGCCTGAATAGAATAAGCACTAACTTTCAACGCAGAAATAAATATCTCTACAGCTAAGACAAAACTAAACATTAAGAGAATGGCCTGAGCACAAGTTGTTCAAATACCCTAAGGAAACAAAAATAATATCATTAAAAGGTAATTCTCTTTTCCCAGGTTTATAGACAAATGCTCATCATCACATATGTACAAAGCTAGTCTAAACCACCTTCCCAGAAAGACTAACCTTAACTGGTAAGATAAAAGGTTAGATCCGTTGGATCCTTGTTTTCCTTATGGGGAAAATCGCTGTAATTTGGTTTAAAAGCATCAGGGCATGCAAGTCTAAGAATTAAACCTTCCAGTAACCAAAATTAATGAACTCAAAGAAAAAGAATTAGAAGAATGACACTAATCCCTAGTCCTAAAATAAGAACCTCTCTACATTTCATGAAAAGTCCCCAAAGACAAAGAACTGGCATCCAGGAAAGAACAAAGAAACAAACAAATTTGCTCAATAATTTCAAAATAAGCAGAACTACCTTTCCAGATCATCAGTACAAGAGCAGTTCTGAAATTTTAGACCCTTTTTTCCCCTAACGGTAAAGAAATTTTATGAAATAAATAATGATATAAATGTTTGGATAACATTTACTTAGAAAATAACCTATTCTTTAGGATCTGCTGGTAAAATGATATCGTGTTTCCCCGAAAATAAGACCTAGCCGGACAATCAGCTCTAATGCGTGTTTTGGAGCAAAATTAATATAAGACCTGGTATTATATTATTATATTATATAGACCGGGTCTTGTAGTAAAATAAAGACCAGGTCTTATATTAATTTTGCTCCAAAACACGCATTAGAGCTGATTGTCCGGCTAGGTCTTATTTTCGGGGAAACACGGTATGCTTCCTCAGTATTTATATTATGGTTTTACTATTCTTTTAATTAAAAAATCAGAAAAATGTCCTGCTATTTCATCATTTCTCAATTTTAGAAGTTAAATAAAAGATTCCCAAACATTTGTATAATCTCTTCTTTGAGCTCCCACTGTATTATTTCAAAATGAAGAACATTTATTTATGAGCAATAATTACAGTAAGTATGTCATTCCAGAAGTGAGTGTGCCTCAGCTAGTTGATTACTCCCTTTCACGGTAATTTCATGGGTTTACTGTAACCAGGTCTGACGCCTATACTGAGCAGCTGACCAATTCCAAGCTTCCAGCGACAATGCGAAATGTGCAAAGCACCTCCGAAATCCTGCAGCAATGTCCCAAGCCGAGACCTATAACGAATCCACTTATGGGGCCCTACCAGCACCTCAGATCAAAACTAGGGCCAGAAGGGAAAACAGGAGCTTATATAAGAGGATCCAACAATGAATGTTCAGAACGTCTCAAACTGTATTACTTGTCTCGTTACCTCTCCCCCTTCCATCCTCCCACATTTTATGCAAAGCTGACCCTCAGTTAGTACCATTCTCCAGCACCTCCAATCCCTTCCCGGCCCTCTCCTGCCCGTTCCCTCTGGCTACCATACTATTTCTCTACAACCTTTCACTGCAAGTCACACAGCAGATGGTCAACACATTGTATTTACTATCTTTTCAAACCCATGGCTTAATTCCCTATTTAGCCAAGCTTTTGTCTGGACTCAACACAAATTTATGTCAAAAAGTTTTCTCTCAATTCACATTCTTCTTGACCTCCCAGCATCACAAGATACTACTGACCACCCTCTTCTTGTAAAAGCTCTCTCCTCTGTTGGCTTCTGTAACCCGATCCCAGTTTTCTTCCTACCTTTCTAATTCTTCCTTTTCTCCCTTCAGCCTCCTGGCTGTAGGTCTTCTCTAACTTGCAGGCTGGGGTCTTTACTTCTTTCTCTATTCTCTAGCCCAGGTTTCAACTCTTTTATCACCAGCTTTGACTGCTTCCTAAACACCAGTAACCTGCTTCCAGTGTTATTAGACATTTCTCCTTGTACTCATTCACCCAGTGTCTGTTACACGCTATTCAGTATGTTAAATGTTGAGGATATAAAAGATCAATAGGCCTTTCTTTCAAAGATCATCTCTGCCTTCAAGGACAAAAGACAAGTAAACAAAAATGTTTAAAACAATGTGATAATTCCTACACAGATGAGGAAGAAGAAGAAGAATGACAATATGATAACAGTGGTTTCCTATATTGAGCTTACACACATTCTTTGTATGTATTATTTCAATTAATTCTCATAACAACACTAGGAGATATAAAACTAAAGGTAAAATTCCTTATGTAATTTAATACTAGGTCATACAACTAGTAAGCGACTAATGCAGGATTTGAAGTCAAATTTGTCTAGCTCTAAAATCTATGCTTTTTCTTCTAAGCCCAATGAAAAGAAATCTAAATGTGATGAGTAAGGAGAGAAGTCCTAGCTAGGGAACCTACCAGGGATGCCAAAACAATGTCCACAAGTGGACACTTTGGTCAATGTTGCTCAAGCAGTAGTTCACAGTAATCAGAAGTGTCTGGATGCTGATGGTAATTGTGGAAGTCAAACGTGACTTGTGTTCATCTTTTATTATCGGTATATGTTGAATATTACAATTTTAACAGTTTTTTCCTTTCTTAAAATGTGCATACATTTTTTTGGCACCCTCTGTATTTAAGATCAATCAGTACTTCAAGAGAGTGTCTAAAGCCATCGTCAAGGAAAAGATTGCTCAGGGAAATGGCTAACATGAGAAAGAACTTGGATGTCCCCAAAACCCTCAAACTCAGTATGTCTAAAAATAAGATCAGGATCTTCTTCAAAGGACTACTATATTTCATTAATTTTACAACACACACTTCTTCAAATTTTAACATTTCTGAAACTGGGCTATAGACATGATGGTATGTCATGGTTTAACTGGCAACATTGCTTCCTTTCTTAGTTGTACATAAAACAACGGTGCCTCAGAATTTCTGGTTTCTTAGATTTGATAAAATAAAGTGACTTCCTCCTAAACGTAATCCTTAAATTTAAATCCCCTGAATCATCAAGATTTAATATTTTAAAATAATATCTCTTCTATATATCCATTATTTTCCATTTTCCCTGCCACCACTCTAGTTAAGGGTGTATCAATTGTGCACAGGTTAAATACCCTCCTCACTGGTCTCTCTGAATCCCATTTTTCCCTATTCCAAATCGTTGAGTGCAGCACCATGGGTCAATCTTTCAAAACTACCACTGTACTCATGTCTCTCCCCCTCTCTAAAATCAGCTTCTCACTGCGCATAGGAGAAATCCCAATCTAGTTTCAGACTTCCATGATTTTGCCTGATCTAATCTTTACAGACTTTCTTCCTTATTAATCAACATACTGTATTTCCCCAAAAATAGGACCGGGTCTTATATTAATTTTTGCTCCAAAAGATGCATTAGGGCGTATTTTCAGGGCACGTCTTATTTTATCATGTGCAACAATCTACATTTATTCAAATATAGTCATGTCATCTTCTTCTGGAACATCGTCATAACATACTAAATGCGTCCGTCTGGCTGACGATCTTAACTGGGGCTCATTTTCGGGGTAAGTCTTATTTTTGGGAAAACACGGTAATAAGCCTCCTACTCTGGTCAAGCTCTTCTGTTCATGGTCATTTAAATGCTCTAACCTCTATTAACCTCACCAGTTCTCTCATCTGTAATGCACCGGACCCTGATGCCATTTAAGTCAAAGGCCAAGGCTCACCCCAAGCTTCGTGATCGCCAAGAAATCTCCCTTAATCATTCCAAGCCACGCCCGCTTCGGAAATTCACAGCATGTACCCATCTTGAACACTGCTGTAGTCAACTTTCCATGGGGGGATGTCTTATTTCCACAATAAAATTAAAAGGATCAAAGGCAGAGACTATATTTTGCACTTATACAGCATAGTTTAGTGGTTAATTACATAGCCTCTGGAGTCTAACTACACGGGTCTGACCCTCAGCTCCTGGAAATTTTCTGTGTGACTTTGGGCAACTTACTTAACCTCTTTGTGCTACAACTTACTCATTTGTAAAATGGAACCAATAACAGTTCCCACCTCAAAGGATTGCTATGAAAATTAAATGATTGTGTAGGACTGTTATTGGAACATACAAACACTTTATAAATATAATTAATTGTTAGTGCTTGTATTAATAAGAAAATCACCACAATAAGTGTTGGACATGCTACATAAGTGTTAGCTATTACTATTTAGACTCTCCATGTTCACAGTCCCTAAAATAATAATAAGTACATAGCATGTTCTTAGTACTGATTTGATGGAGAAAAGGAGGAAACGTCTTTAGATGAGAAACAGCTTTTCAGGAAAATATCTATTCTAGGGAGCAGCTGGAGAAATTTGTCCATGAATGGCAAGAAATACCTATTTTGGAGTCTCCATGGCTATGCATTCTCAGGAGGAAGTAACAGGAGAAGCCCAGGGAAAGAGGTTCCACAGGAAGCAGAGGTATATGTTCTTAGGCCCACACACACCATGAACACCTGCACGACAGCTTTGTAGTTGAGGCTGTCCTAAGCTGCAAACCGAATTCCTTGGTGAGATCAGAATATACAGGTACTTACTGAGCATGCCCCTGTAATTGAGGTCCATATCCCGGCTCTCCGATCGAACTTTAATAGCATCCAGAATGGCATCGGGAGATAAGAGCCCTGAAGGCCTCACAACATTCAGAAGTTCAGTGAGGCTCATCAGAGGTAAACGCACAGCCTGCATGATTTCAGCATGATTCTCCTTTGCATTGTGCTTACACCAGTTCAACAAGGCTAGGAAAATATCTTTTTCAGGAGCTGCAAATGAATCTCTTAATACGATGTGTAAAAGTGCTGTCTGAAAACGATACAAAAAAATTCTAGTTATTATGGAGCTCAACCACGTGCATGACCAATCAGTAAAGTCTTACAGAACTGCAAGCATCAGTTATATTTAAACAATTAACTCTTTTTGACCATCATCCTTCTGTATTCTTTGTGCCATATATTCTCTTGCACATTATGGCTGTGTAAACAGCTGTAGACATCCCATATCTAGTCTTTCCAACACATCTGCACCCATCTTTAATAAAACAACAAGAAGAAAAATGGCAACGTGAGGAGCTGTCATTCCACACAGGTTCTTCAGGGGAGTTTGCATTTGTAAGTCAGTAAGATACATCTGGCATTTAAAATTGAAAATCTTTTGTTACCCACTATTACTGCACTATTGTATTTTTGGTTCTCAGATTTTCAGACTGACCTCCAGCAACATTAGAGAAACCCTCAAAGACCCTTGCCTCTAAAAATAAAGTAGGACAATAAAAATCATAGTTTAAACTCAAACCAAGATATGCAGCAATTCAAATAGGTGTTCTGATTCAAAATTTTCAGGTCCTAGGAGAAACAGCAAAAGGAAAAGGAGGAGCAACCAGCAGGGTTCAGAGAAAGATGTGAGAAAACCAGTTTTACTCTAGCTATTATACAGTGTAAAACACTGTATAATAGTGAGTTTTGAGCCAGCAAAAACCAAAAACAAAACAGTAACTTAAAGCCACCCAATGATACGCCGGATCTCCTTTATGAATGTCGCCTCTCATAGGAAAGAACTATTAGCTGCATTTTCTGTCAAAGAAAACCAAAACCAAAATGCAGTATGCCACACCACAAACGAGCCTATTTAACTGTCATCACATTGAAAACAACCATCCAGCATCACAGTCTCTTGTGCACATAGAATTTACCAGAATAACCTTAAAAGAAAACAGAAGCACTGTGCTTCTCTTATACGACCTAGAGTCTCAGAAGCCAGAGGCAGGTGGTTAGACAACCTCTTCCACTCTTACGAGTTTTATTTTTCGTCTAAGTCCATCGCTGTATTTCTACAGTACAGATATAAATAAAACAATGCCTGCCTGCAAATTCCTTGCAGACAAGGACACACCTTAGAAAGGGAGAGGAAGCCTTCACTTGAGAGCACCTCCTGAGCATTTCTGTCCATAAACATGCAGCACATGCAAGTTAACTTGGGGAGTGAGTAGAGACTGGCAACATCAAACGTCATACAGACATTCTGAATGTTAAGTATGGTGCAGAGGTACTCGGAGGTAGAATCCTCCAGCTCTGGAAATCCGTATTTATGCGCCAGGCTCAGGAAGTCCAGCAGCACCTCCTCCTTCTCGTCCGTCAGTGTTGCCCGCCCAGTGTAGATGTATTTAAGCAGCATTGTGAAGGCTTCTGCAGTGGTGTCCTGGAGAGGGATTTCTGCTTCAGGCTGAGATTCCCGCATTCCACCATACAGTAATGCTCTGCACGTCAGAGAAGAAATGCATGAGAAAAACCGCAAATACAATTTGCTACAAAATTATGAAATAATGAATATCAACACGACACAAACTTAAGTGTGTTTAATGACACAAAGATTCAGGTAAATAAATGCACACTAGTCATTTTAAACAGTTCTCTAATGAAACTAAGAAAAAGAATTTTTAAAATATTTTGAAAGAATTCTAGGGGGCGGCCGGTAGGCTCAGTTGGTTAGAGCGCGGTGCTCTTAACACCAAGGTTGCCGGTTCGATCCCCACATGGGCCACTGTGAGCTGCGCCCTCCACAACTAGATTGAAACAACTACTTGACTTGGAGCTGATGGGTCCTGGAAAAACACACTTAAATAAATAAAAGTTGGAAAAAAAAAGAATTCTATAAACAACTGGGCTAATGAAATATCCTGAGAGCTCAAGACGTGTAACAGACATTCATTCAACAGAAAGATGAAAGTGCTCTTTTGAGAGGAAGAGTGAAATCAATATAAACATGTCACAGGCCAATAAGGCAATTTAAAAAGTAAAACTCTATAGGAAAAGATATAAACAGATACAAACAATTAAACACAATCAGGTGCCATTCTTCTGTATTAGACTGGCAGAAACTAAAAAGCCTGTTAATATTCAGTGCTGTAAAAGCAATGGAAAAACAGGCTCTCTCAGGCACTGCTTTGACAGTATAAATGGGCACCCCTGTTTGGAAAGTAATTTAAGTAATACCTATTCAAATAAAATGCGCATACCCTTCAACTCAGTGATCACTTTTAGGACTCAATTCTACAGACATAATGCAGCATGGTAAAGATAAACGTGTAAGAATATATACTGAAATAATGGAAACACTAGGAAAGATTTAAATGTCATGGAACGTGGTTGAAAAAACTGTGATATACACATTCTGTGTAACCATTAGAAAGATCAAGGGAGATCAATATAGACTGTGTTGTGAAGATGTCCAGATATAGTAGGTAAGTTGCAGACCCATATGTGTTAAGGAAAAAAAGTGTATAGCACATGCCTAGATATGTATGCACATAGTATATATAGTCTATTTATATTGAGAAAAATCAGGGGAAATTCATACTAAACTGTTAACAGTGGTTGTCTCTGGGGAATGGGATTAGACGGCTGGGAGGGAGGGACTTTCCTTGTTACTTTGTAAATTAAAAATGAAACTGATGATTGAATTATGGATGACTTGACTTTTTTGTCTCTCAGTATTTGTCAGATTATAAAACAATACCCACATTATTGCTTATCTGCTCATCTAAAAAATGAAAACTAGACAATTCAGTCAGGTAATGAATTTGAATTTCTACCTCTATTACTCTATGAGAAATAATAGGAACCAATTAAACCTTCACTCCATCAGAAAAGAAAGGGTGACCAGAGGACGACAAGGGAGGAGTACAGAAAACGAAGAGCAAAGAGAGAGAAAGAAAATATGTAGAAGTGACAGCAAGAGAAGAGGGAGCAAAAAGAGATCGGCCTGATCCTAACCTTCTCAGAGCAGGACTAGCATTTCCAGGGTTCCCTCCAAGCCTGCCTGGAACGCCTCCCACCCTCCCCCAGCATCCAGCATTCTTGCTTGCCTCAGGAAAATAGTTGAAACCATCCAGCAAAAGATTCATGAATATTCTGAGCATACCTCTTCACTGGGTTATACTCTGCCTAAAAACATCCGTGAAGGTTTTCATGAATCCAGAGAGCATCCAGCCACAACTTTAAAATTACTACTAGATTAAAGAACACCTTCCTGGGAAGATCTCGCCAAGATTTACTCCCACTCCTGTGTGATCCATGCTATTACCTGCATTCTCAATGCCTTAAAAGCGGTTTTGATGAGGCTCCCTTGAAACCCTAAATATGAACCCCCACCCTGTGGAAAGCTCCCTCCTGTACAGTTAGCTGGCCCTTATCTGGGAAGTGACAGGCTCTGCGACAACAGTTGGTAAGGCCTCTCCCGACTGCTGACAGTTAATTCAGCCTTCGCACATGAACAGTGGCAGCCAGGAGAATCTCAGGTGGCACTGGTAATGACTCTGAGTTCAGCCTAGTTTAGCCATCACATACTGTAAAGGTCAATTAGCCACAAAGAGACCTCAAGAACAAGATTAATAAATGACGGGAGTATATTCCATTCACTCAATATGACCTTTAAATTTCTAAAAGTATTTGAGTTTCTTTTAAGAATATACAGATCACTTGAAAGATACCCACGTACAGTTGTCTCAAATTATTTTTGAAAGAGGGTATAGTATATACTATTAACAAATATTAAACATAAACTAAAAAGGTCTGACTTCAGAAAGGATGGACTCTTAAAAAACATTTTAATAGTAATGAGCGAACCAAAAGTAAGAAAAGGGAAAGAAACACAAAGGGAAAAGTGTGCAGAGGACAGAGGCTGATAACACTGAGCAGACCAAGGCCCGCTGCCTTGGCAGAGTTGACCATTATCAAGACCAACAGGAGAGAGTTCACTAGAACTCTTAACAGACTCTCTCTTTTCTAGAGCCCTAGCTTCATCGACAGCGGTATTTTCTATGTACAAGATGGAATGTTCTAAAAATGTTCATAAAGTACTAGAAGAGTACTAGCTAAATAGTAAATATTGCCAAGAGACACACTTTACTACAATGTGCGTGACGCTAGGTGTTGTTTCACTGTGTCGGTTAATTCTGATTGTAAAATTCAGGCTGGTTTTCACCAGAAGTAACGGAAATATTCTCTAAGCCATCGGCCCCCTCAATTTTCCCAATATCAAGTTTCCCATGCAAATCCATGATTTTCTGGATATAGAATCTATGGATGTTATCAAAAATAAATTATCATTCAGTGATGATTCCCTTTTAACATTAGGCAAAATGTAGAGTAATTAGAACTCAGTTTAACATTTATAACCCTGGAAATTAAGGGTTTGAGTAACAAATAATAGCAACATACAAGATAAATTTTTACATTAATTAAATACATAAATATGTTGTTTAGTTTTAGTTCTAATATAACTATGAAACAGTAAACACTTAAGTTTCATGTCATTTGGGGTTATCAAACTGCTTGTCTTAGAGACAGATGTGCTGGGCTTTCTACAGGTCCTAGATCTCACTAGTCTGAAACTAAGAGGTATTCATGTTCCTTAGCAAGTCCAGAGGGCAGTCTATAGGCAACAAGAAGCCAGTCTGCCAATAAATCAGTTTAAGCTCCACTGGTCACTAACTGTGAGGAGAAGGTGAGGGCAACAGAGACTCAGCCCGAGAAATACTCCTGAGGCCTCAAAAATCGCTTGACTGGGCACCCAGTCTAGCCTGGGGAGCCTTCTAACCTTAGCATTCTAAGGTGGCTCCTGAAAAAAGGCAATTTTGAAAAATTAAAAAGTCTACAAAGATGAAATTCATTTAGATGTTGAAGTGAAGGATTACCAGTATTTATTGTTATGCTTGGTTACATATTTTTCATAGACTAGAAAATACCAATGTTTTCTACAATTGACTTCAATCTTCGAAAAGCATTACAGACTTACCGAAAATATTGGCACCTCGCTGCTAAAATTACCCTGTGGGCAGGAAAACGTTTCTTTTCCACAACAAATGTGACGTCGCCATATTCTTCTCCAATCAGCAAAGCACCGATATGTTCAGACAAAATGTGCACATGATCAATTTCCCCCACTGCAGTAAAGGGGCGAAGAGGGTGGCTGTTACTCATCTTGTAGAACAGGTGATAGTCACTGACCTAGGATATAAAGAAGGAATGAGAGTTAGTGGGGGAGGGGAGTGCACTTAGGAAACGACATACCATAAACACAGCTAAGAAAAAAATGTAAAGTACTTAATAAAATCTCATGAGAGAAAGTTCATCTTTACTGGTATCTTTATTAACCCATTTATTCTGGAAAGCAATTCAGCTTGCTTCCATTAAATCCACTATCTTCACTGCCTTATCACACCAGAAAAGCCAAAATCAAAGCCAGGGTTTTCAAACACTAACAGCACTTAGAGCACTCACAATCTACAGAGCTGCTCCCAAATACAGGTCCCTTATTTCTCAGTACCTCAGGAAAAAGAAACTCAACCACCAGAAGAACTCGTCTGTTAGCAGATCTATTTACTAAGGTAAAGCATAACTAGTAACCACTCCCAATATCAGTCATTCAGGAAGAGATTTAGACTCCAATCACAAACAGAATAAACCATTGCATTTCAAATAATTTCAGAGGTTTTGGTCTGAAACCATCTTAAATATTTTATAAAAAAATTATAAAATCCCTGGATCTACAAAACTAACTTGACATTATTAATGAAGTTTATAACAAGCATCCTAATCCCCCTCAAAATAAGAAAAACCCCCAGTATTTTTCTCAAACTTGTGCTGATGATCATGTTGCCTGTTTACACCAAACATCATTTAATCTCATTTACAAGCACTTCCTTGCTTTTGAATGCAATTCCTATCTACAAATGTAACTGAAAATCAAAGAGCTAAAACTTGATTAACATCTTTCCATTTGGAAAGGGGAGTTATATGCTCCGATGGCTAAAAATGTTTCTACTCTTCAATCTCCACTGCATTTGCAGGTACTGCTTTCTCAGGTGTCAGTACTCGGCGTGGAGGAGAGCCTTCTCGAGCACCCTGCTGCCCAGGGTGGAGACGTGGCTGACAGCTCAGAGGTGAGCCAGCTACTCTGTGCCACACCAGAGAGTAGGGGAATTGAGCCAGATATGCTCTCTCCATTAGCCCTCCACACCTTCCAGAACTCTCCACTTGGACCGGGAAGGATTAAAGGTTAAGCCACTCCTAATCTTTAAACTTTCACATCCAGATCCATTATTAGCAAAGTGTATGAAAATGGCCTTTATCCTCAGTGACTGCAGTGGAAGCTCCTCACGGTCCAGGCTCTCCAGTTACTGCTATTCCACGCCCACCCCTGCAAAGGGAGCAACAGCCAGGGCTGTGATGCAGAGGACAGGACCCCGGAGGAAGCCTTAGGCAATGAGACACCCACCCCACGTAAGTCAGTACACAAGCTCCTGGCCCCCTTACCTAGGAGCACCCGAGGGCTAGCAGCTTCCCCCCCAACCCCCACTGACAGAGCAAAGTCCTTTCCTTCAACTGCCACCTCCATTTGAAAACTCTAAAAACAGAATATCTCCAGTCACCTGTATAAAAGACAAAATGCAGCTTTAGAGGATCCATTTAGAAGTGTCAGCAAATCATGTGTAAATCAGTCATGTAATGTGTGATACAACATCTAACACAGGAGTTGGCAAACTTTCTGTCAAGGGTCAGACAGTAAATATTTTTAGGCTTTGCAGGCTATATGGTCTCTGTCACAATACTATTCAACGAAAAGCAGCCGCAGACAATAAGTGAATGAATGAGCATGGCTATATTCCAATAAAACGATTTACAGAAAAGGGCGGGATTTAACCCTCAGGCTATACTTGGCAAACTCTTGCTGTAACATGTGATCAAAGATCGACTATAATCTAGAAAAAGGTTCAGACTGTTTTAGTTTTTGGTTTAGGTTTCTCGTGGAGGGTCTTACCTTCAATTTGTAAAAAACACAACACCTGTGTAGTGCAATAAAGGGACGAGCAATAAAAGGAGGTGTGCCTGCACCCAGTAAATATATTCACTGATATAACTATCTCTTCAACTTTTATCCACATCATGAGTTAAGAGTCAAATGACTGGCAAAGTGATGGACAATGATGGATTTTTTGGGTAACTGGATCAAAAGTAAATTTATAATTCTTCAAATGATACTTAATAAACAACACTATATGTACAAGTATAAATATCACCTTAATAGATTCTCCAGATCTGTACTTCTTAATACATATAATTTCATTATGGTAAATTTACATTTTAATTATGCTTTTCCAACTGGAGACATAAAGCAAATATTGCCAGGTATAGAATATAGCCACTTAGTATGGAATAAATGCAATTTTTATTGGCATTTATAAAGAATTTTAATTAGACCCGTGATTCTCAATGAGCTTGCCACACATTGGAATCACATGCGGAACTTAAAAAATACAAAGATGCTCGAGCCCAGCCATCAGATTCTGATGTCATTGGTCTGAAATGTATAATCACTATTCTGAAGTGATTGTAATGACCAGCTTTCAGAAGAGCCACTGCATCAGCCTGCTGCGGGTTCACAACCCTTACTCAGGTGCACTAATACACAAACAAAATATCCGCTGAGAAAATTCATTTAGGGTATAATTTCATGTTGAATCTTATTGCAAAGAGGCAAATGGTGCGAACAAAGTTATCAATGCCAAAGCTTGTATGCAGAAAATATTTTCACCTGATGCCCTAGCTTATGTATAAAGTGATACTTTGGATCCACCCACTTGCATTAAAAAAAGCCTGTGTTAGAAACCACACATCAATAAATTTAATTTTTTAAAACACCAATTTTAATTTCATAAATAAAATTGGGGGAAAAAATTAAGTTCACTGTTTTTACCCTGTGATTGTTCCCATGAGATTGTTTCCACACCTATAATGACATGGTTAAATTAGGTGGTTTTTTTGTTTGTTTGAAGTTATATTTTTTAACTCTGCCGCTGCTTTTTAATATCACAGTTTGGGCTTGTCACGTGAAATGGACTCTCATGACTCAGCATATGGTTGTGCTTACGGCTCTGATTTATTACAGCAAAAGAAAACAAAGCAAAATCGGCAAAGGTTTAGAAAAAGCACATGGGGTAAAGTCTGAGGGAAACCAGACAAGCTTCCAAGGACCCTTTCCCAATGGAGTTACATTGGATGTGCTTCATTCCCCCAGCAAGGTGTGACAATAAGTGTTAAATGTTGCCAACCAAGAAGCTGGATAGAGACTCAGTACCCAGGGTGTTTAGTGGGGGAGGGGTGGGGGTTACTGCAGGTAGCCCTTGCCTGGCGAGGATCCAAATTCCAGACTCCAAGAAGGAAAGCGGTGTTCAACATAAACGATGCTGTTTGTACAAACACTTTACATAGCTCATCAATTAATGGCAGGAGCCCTTCTAAAATCTGTTTCCTGATGCCAGACAAGGGTCTACCTTGCAAGCAGGCCTTTAAAGATAAAAGTTCAGTAATACTATCTGAACTCTTTTTTGTATATCCCCAGAAACAATCAGAGGATCTAATAATGTGAGCAACAAGGAGTCTACAAACCTACCTGGTACAATCATGTAATCTTAGATTGGAAAGAACCTACCACAGTTGCCCAAATGTATACCTGACCTTTCACCTCCCATATGCCAAATCCAAACTTCTATGGACAGGTTTCTTCAAAACTTCAAGGATCACGTAATTCCAATGGTAAACTATTCCTGTGCGAATAGGAAAAAGTTTTCTGCTGCTTCTTATGAAGCTAATGTAACCCTGAAACAAAGATGTACCATAGCCACACACTCAAAAACCAGGATAAATGAAAACAAATTCTATGTACAATATTAGAAAACAAAATTAAGCAGAAGGATTCATGACAGAGTCAATTTCAAAAGGATGGAAGACTATCAGGGAAAATAATTAAGTCATCAAATTAAAAGGTCAAAGGAGAAATAAATCATATAATTAGCATTATAAAAGCTCAAATACCTTTTTATATACACATTAATAAGTTTATTTTTTATGTTTTAATTGAATAGGGATAAAAGGATACTTCCTTGACATATACATACAAAGCTAACTGTTACAGGTGTAAGAATGTTTCCTAGAAACATTCCTAGGAAGTTCAGAAATAAGATAAACAGGTCCGCTCTTCTCACTATTAGCATTTTTCAGGAACAAAACACAGTGCAATTAAGAAAGCCAAGTCACAGGTAAATTGAAGAGGAAACTAAGAGGCAAAATAATCACTATTGCTGATAAATCTCATTGCCCACATGAAACACCATGAGAATCAAATGAAAACATGAGAGGAAATAAGGAAGATTCACTAAGATGACCACATAAAATTATTATCTGAAAATAAAGAGTACCTTTCCTTGTCAAAATAACCAGCTAGAAAATATGAGAAACAAATTTGCAATTTGTAATTGCAAAACACATGCAATACCTAGAAATACCTCATAGAACATGTAAAGGAAATTATAAAACTCTATTGAGGGAATTAAGAAAAATGAATGATGAGACATACATTGTTTGGAGATAGAAAGATCCAATGCTGTAAAGAGACCAATCATCCCTAAATCACACTATTAAAAACAGCATACTTAATATTTTATTGTACTTTAAACTGTGAACAAAAACAATGCTTTACTAACAGAAAGCAAAATTTAACAAAACATTCTTGTTAAAAAGCAATTTGACAAATTGGCAGACATTGGAAAATTGAGAATGAGAAATCACAATTTTATATTTATCAAGAGGTTTTTTTTAAGCTGACACAGCTCTAATTAATACAGGAACCAGAATCACAGCAGAGTTTTTACAGTAAATTGGTGTAAAGAGTTCTTCAGGAAGAATAAATATGTCATTTGGTATATATCCTTAAAAAAAAAAAAAAAAAAAAGGAGTAAGAGGAGGCCAGCTTACTGGATGAGAAAGCAAATCATAAATTAGAGTAATTAAAACAATGTCATATTAGAGACACATATCATTGGAACATATTAGTCTAGGAAAAAATTCAAGTATACACAGGAATTCGGTATGTACAAATGTAGCATTTAAATTCAGTGGAAGAAAAATATGCATTTTTTTTTCACTAAAAGATCTGGCTAGCCACTTTGAAAAAAGTAAGCTGAATATTCACACAAGAGCACAAAATTAAGTATATAAGGATGTCAATTTCAGCACTTTCTGTAACAGCAAAAAATTAGAAAAAACTTAAATGCCCACTTAAAGGGAACTGAGTAAACTAGTAATAGTAAGTCTACACAATGGAATATTATACAATGATTTAAGAAGAATAAAGTTAAACGCTACTGACATTGAAAAAAATCTTAAATATCTGTATTTGCACGTAGAAAGACAAACTGTAAAACAGTATCATAGTAAAATCTTATTTTGTTAATAATAAAAGGCAAACACCAAATTGTTAATGAGGGTTAACCCAATTTGATCAGGGTGGTGGAAAAAGTTTTACACAGAGAGCTACATATTTCTGTAATGTTTAAAATTTTTATAACAAGCATATTTTATTTGTCAGAAAACTATATACAAATATTTCAGTAACTTTGGCCACTACAATAACAAAATACATTCGCCTGTGTATGAGACAGCAAGTGTGTAAATTTGCCACAACCAGTAGCGCCTGATTGACTAAGACAGAAAATGCTAAGCAGAGGGACTACACATCATCCCCACAGATAAAAACGGATTAACAACTTGAAGGCAAGGACAGAAAGTTCATTACACTACGACAGGCAAACAGCAATGACTGTCAGCTACCGGGCAGTGTAGCCTATGAGGACACTCTATCTGACACAGCCCAATAAAGATCCTCACCTAGGGATTGTCGGTATGACTTCTTCTAGACCGAAGGCAGAGTTTCTCCAGGCAAGCAAAAGGCTCTAAGGGGCGCTCCTGCGGCCATTCACAGGATAGGGCCGGGATAGTCCATTCACTCCAGCTGCTCCTTCCAGGTGGGAGGAAGGAGAAAGTAGGAAGGCAGGGGAAGCAGGGACTTACTCTAAGAGAGGACAGGAAGATCTCAACCAGGAAACCTCACCATTGAGCATACCGTACACAATTATTAGCTGAGGGTTCTGGGACTTCACATGGATTTATTTATCAGGGATAGTGACATAGAAACTACACTATTTTTTGTGGTTGGCCAACTTACCTTGATTCAAATACATCAAAAAGTAAATAAGAAAAGACAAAAGCAGCAGTATAAAATTCTCAGGGTTAGTGACTGTTTATGATACAATGAGAAACCCACACCCATTTGTTTATAATAATAAACAATGTGCATCAATAAAGTGAAACACCATACGTAGGGCATAATGTTGTAATGTTTTAATTGCCTCTTCAGGAGTTTGAAAAAACCACGGCGATCTAAATATCAGTTTCTTTACTTAAAGCTCATTTCCAGCAAAACTGTTTACAAACTCTTCCTTAACAAGGGTTTGCCACAGTTTTTAGAATTACAGTTTACTCTCCAGAGTTTAATCAGGAAATGACAAAGAGCAAGTTCCACCAGGTAGAGATGCCACTGAGTCCTTGAATGCTGTATAAATCTCCCCTGGGAAGCCCTCTCTCTCCACCCGCCTGCCTATTTCCTGACTGAAAGGCCTTTATGGGAAAAAAGACCTTCTGCTCTTTAATTGCAAAATATAAAAGACCTTTCTCTTGAGGAAAGAGATGGCATTTACAAGCATATGGTTTAGCACTTTCTTTCTGCTCTTGGTACCCAGTGGGGTGTAATTTGAAGCAGTAGTCCTTAAACTTTAAATGAGTATCGCTTGGGGAGATAAATGATATCGTGTCTGCATCTTAAACACTCTAAAAAACATCACAATCTACATTCCCATGGGAAGGATACCTCACTTCTTTTGATATATACTCTACCCATGTCATCCAAAAGCTTGAAGAAGCAGGTATAGGATGGCCATACTGGTAGGTGCAACCCTGATTCTGATATTCTGCAAATCCAATTCTCAACCTTGCAGAAGAGTAATAACACCCGGGCAGTAAGGTGCTAACGTGAGAAATATGACGGTAGTTCATGGGCATTTTCTCGTCTCAGGATTCCTGAAATGTCTTTGCCTGGGAAAGATGAAATGATTACTAACACCCAGTCCAGATCCAAATTGTTGTCACTCTATGATTTTATATGTTTGTAAATAAATGTTTATAGATATGCTCAGCTTGAAACACTGAAGAACCGTATCATAACAAAAATGTTTGACAAGATTATTTTATTGAGAGAGTATGTAACTCCATTCACCAATTCCCACATCGATTGTCCACTTCTCTGCCGAGGGACAAACTAGTTTCTGAATCTGTATATAATTCATTCGATAAAAGATTTATTACGCTCCCTCTATAAACACAGGCCCAATGCTAGTGACAGAAACACAAAGATTAATAAGTGATAACTTCGCTAACTTTGTAGACCTCACAGTCTATGGAGGAAGGTAGGACTACATGACAAATAATGTCAAGTCTACAACTAGGGAGCCACAATTTGATGATTTTTTAGAAAGTCAGATACAGTTATCGTCCGATCGTCGGTAATACCATACCCAAACAACTACCGTTGTGCTAAACACAATACTAAATCAATGGGAACTCAGGAAATTGCTACACTCTTGTATCAGAATAACAGTTAATATTCAAATAACTGGCTACTTGCTCTCCAAAACGGGGTGCTCACATCCCAAGGAGAGTGAAAACAAATCATAAGAGTTGGTAAGAAAACCTTAACACTTCTATTGATATGTATTTTAACTAGAAAAAGCAGGAAAAAATAAGCTTTAGTAATATTTAATGTGGATGGATACAGCCTCTCTCTCATGACCTGCACGTCAAAAACAGTCACTTGTGTCATAAGATAAAGCGGTATCTTGAGAGCAGAGGGGGAATTCCACAAAGTGGCAGGACTGAAGGCAGTGTCATCCTTTGCTCAAGGGAAATATCAGGTTTACCTGGGTGCTTGCTTATGGGAATTTGCCAAATGTTATCTAGTTTTAATTAAATTACCACTTACAAAATTACACATGGATTAAAAAAGGTTCTTACAAGGATGCCACTGATTGAAGAAAATATAATATCGGTAACACAAGCAAACAAGAAGAAATGGCTGCTATGACAATTCTACTAAAATTAGAGTTTATAAGGTGATCCTGCCATGAGTCCTAGAAACCTAATGCAGAGTGCAGTGAATACTGACAACAATATTATATTATAATCATCAAACTTGCTACGAGACTAGAACTTTATTCCAACCACTAAAAAGCAATGATAATTATGGAACATGATAAAGTACTAATTATTGCTACAATGGTAATCATTACAATATATAACTGTATCCAATTAACATGTTATACACCTTGAACATTTACTATACAATGTTACGTCACATACATTTTAATAATAAACTGACTCCCCCCAAAAATTTGAAATAATCAAGATCATTTGAAGCATACACTATTATTAACATTGAACATCCATACAAAAGGAATTAAAACATATGTTCAATAAATATATATTGGTTGAATGTTTTAACCCCAAAAGAAGCTTAAAACAAACTTACAATCTAGTAGCAAATTCACCATTTTGCAGTAGGTACTCAGAAAGTACTTCTCACGTAGTAATAACGGTTACTACTTATTCATGATTTACTGTGAGCCAGACAGAGCCGACGCATTTCACACAGACCATCGTATCTAATGCAAAGAACTGGACTAGGTCGGTACTGTTTTTATCCTAATTTACAAATAGACACAGACAAAATTAGGCAACTTGTCCAAGGCCACAGACAATGAATAGTAGATAGAAACCAAGGTGTGTCAAGGCCCTGAACTTACACGAGTTCTGCTGTGGTTACACGGAATAAGAAATGATTCTGACTCAGACTCTTAGACTTGCCAACTAGCTCCTCAGACCAGCAATTCTCAAAGGTTTAACACACCCTATTCAAACCAGGGAAAACATGTCATGGATCATAAGAATAAAGTGCCAATTTCCTAGCCAATATTTGGATATTACATAGAAATCTACATTACTAATATAGAGAAACTAATTCCTATTTTAACTGTAATGTAGTTTAATTCTAGAAATAGAAAAATTACAGACCAAGAATATTGTTAATACAAATATGCATCAATATACATTAAAGGGATAACTGAAAAACCTACAACAAAATTACATTGATAATGAGAAGGCTAAACAGGAAATTTAATTAAAAAAAAAGAACCAACTAAAAGCACAACCAACTCAAAAAACACTGATGATATGTACATTTCTAAAAATGCAAAATAATTCTCCTATGTATGTTCATAACTGGAATAGGAGCTTTGCAAAGCTGCTACAGACCATATAGAAGCCAGACTTCTTAGAACACTAAATCAGAATCCTTTATCAATTCTATATTATGCTGCTGTGGATTTGTGCATGCTACAGTTTGCATACCCTCAGTACTTCACTTGATTGGTTATTATTTGTTATTAATAAGTTGCCAAAGGATATGGTTATATATGTATATATATATCCATATATATGAGATTTTATATACATATAAATATATATATAAATATATATGATTTTATATGTGTGTGTGTGTGTGTGTGTGTGTGAGATTCTATGAGATCACCTGAAATTAGCCAATATTTTTTGATCTGGGCCCACCAGTGGCATTGGGCCATGAGAAATGTTCTCCTAGACCAGGCAATACCCCTGGCTCAGTCTGGCAATGATATCTAATTCTGTGGTGGTTGGGAGACGCTCCTCTATAATTCAATCACAAAATACAGAGGGTGCCAAAAAAATGTATATGCATTTAAGAAAGGAAAAAGCTGTATTAAAATTGTAATATTCAATATATACAGATAACAAAAGATGTATACAAGTCATGTGTATACATTTGGCACCCCATTATTTTGGTACCCTCAGCATATAACTCCTAAGCAAAAACAGCCCAATATATAATATGCAGTATCATTTTTATTTTCTATTCAATTCAAGCCTTCTTCAGTTTCTCTGGATCCTACCTCTAATTGAAACAATCTTTCCCAAATACCTGTAAATAAACCAAAACATACAAATCAGGTATCCTAGAACAAAATAAATACCAAATTACCCAAGTGAGCTTCATTGTATTATGTTTTAAGTTTCCCCAAATACTGAGGCTTCTTGCTTCTTCCCTACACAGTATCTTCTTGAGCTCATCTTCAGAAAGGGATAAGGTACAAAAACTTCGCATCAGATTTTATTAACCTAAGTTCTGAATGTCCTATGCCATCCAGCCACCAACTTCCTCTCCGTGTTTCAGCTCCTGTTTGTTCCACTGGAGAATTCCCTATAAGGCAACCTCTATAAGATGGGATGGGTTTTGGGGATAACAAGTCAGACTGCAACTCTAACAAGTGGCCATCACTCAATACATCTCAGTTTATTTAACTGCCTTTTTCAGCTTCTCAGCCTAATTGGACCCAAGTCCACTGAAAACTACATGAACTGTATGCTGGGAACAGAAAAATATACATGCACCTGGAGCCAAAAACAAAAAGTCATGATGAGTGCAGAGGTTATTAGTTGTAATGATATTTCAAAATACAGAACAAGCCATTTCTGTTTAATTTCTTCAGGGACAACTTATGGGTTTGTAATATTCTTGCCCAGATTTAAATTATGCCATACTTTCCTAATTAATAAAGGTTATTATAGCAGGAACACCCATTAAAGCAGTACAATCATCAATTGCAACAATTTAATTTCTTTGTAGCAAAGCTACTGTGAACAGTTGCAATATTGTCTATGTAAAAACTTTGGCTTTTCATTTGTACGTGTTATAAAAATGTCCTACTGTGCACACTTTGATGCCGTTTGTTAAACCCAGATATCTTGGCATGAGATGTTCGTGAAATTGTGACATAAAAAAAAAAAAGATAAACTCTTGAGAAACTAGTCTACCTAATCTTGATTTAGAGTTTACTTGTTGCCATTCTAGAACATAATCTAAAGGAAATGTTCACAAATTATACTAGTCTTCCTGTTGTTCCTATGTAGTTTCTTCCCTTTAGTTTTACAAGCATTGTCTTTGATCCTCCAACATACTATTCTTACTCCAATGGGGGAAAAAGAAGAATGGAACTCAGAGGTAATCATCCTGATGTAGTCTAGGAGTTACTTTCCAATCTATCGGCAAAGCGAAGTCCACAGACAAATCCAAATCCATAGCGTGTACTCAAGAACAAGCAAATGAACAGCACATGTCAAGCAAATTTTCTTTTTAGGAACAGGAAAACTTAGGGGAAATGTTCAAGAATCCCACGTCTTTTAAGATTAAGAAATTGAACCGTTCCTGTAAAACTGTCACCCTTTCATGTTCCAAACTCAATCTGACCCCAAATCTGCCACAAAGCCCCATGAATAAGCAAATATGAGGCCTGCCTTTCACCCTCTTCAGGTGCACATATAAACTTCATTTACACTGTAGGAGAAGCAAACCCATAAAAAAAAAAGACAATAATGTATGTGGTTTTTCTTCTGTTTTAGAACAAAACCTCTAAAGGGTACTGGACGAGTCTTTTGTGTTCCGTGCACTAATACCCCCGAGATGCTCCTGAATAATTGATGACTTTAGGATTAGACTGCTATCCTCAGATTTACACAACATTCACGGACCAAATGTAATTCACATCTAATATTGAATTCTATCTCTTTTATCATCATCATAATATACATCAAGGCTGATCCCTGTTCCTTAGAATTCCATCAGTTCATTCTTTACCTGAGGTTATAATCTTGACATGTGACCCACTGATGTCCCTGACACAAATTCTCACAGCCCATCAAGAAAAGATATTACGACCATGCCTTTATAAGAGAAATAAGCCTGTAACACAGGCTCCTTAGGAATAAATATATTGACACAAGAGGAGGAAAATCTATTTATACCTTAGAAGCAGAATGCTTTCTCATTTCTAAGAGAAAAAATAAATTGTGATTAATATTTTTTCTTTTTTTATTATTATTAGTTTCAGGTATACAAAACAATGTAATAGTTAGACACTTATACCCCTCACAAAGTGATTACCCCCCTCCCCCCAATCTACTACCCCTCTGACATCACACACGGCCATTACATTTCCACTGTCTCTATTCCTTATGCTGTACTCCACATCCTGTGATCATATATATATGATCATATGTATTAAATTATAGTTGACATTCATTATTTTTCAGCTTCCGGTGATTAATAATTTTTAATATTAGGTTGATTTCATTTAGTTGAAATGCTATCACGTTATTCGACAAAGATAAAATGAGCAAATGTACCAACGATACTGTAATAAACAAATGTCTGTGGTCTATTTTCTTCTCCGAGATTATACACGAAGAAGCTTATATATTACTTGGCTAACAGGTTAGGGTCTGCTTCTCATGAGGAAACAAGATTCATAAAACACTCTGTTGTGCTATACCTATGGCCAAAACTAAAGTTACCCATATACCTTGTGGATAAGGTGGGTGTTAAATAATGGAAGAAGGTAGCTTTTTAAGGATATTAAATGAAAGATGTTCCGTGAAGACAAGATGGCAAAGGGCAGAAGTCTCGTGATACTATCGGAAAATGTGAGACTGAAAAGGAAGTTTGTTTTCAGTAACAACAGAAAAGAAGAGACAATATAACAGCACGGTAGCACCGTGCAATACATAATGTGTCTAAAGTAAGATGCCTCCAAGGGAACACAGGTCAGGGGCTGGGAAGTACTCATAGTTCTTCGGAGTCAGATCTAGGCAAATCATTTCAGTCCCCGAAACTCAGTTTCTACCTTGGGAAATGGATGAGAAGGACTCAGCTACATTCTGCGGTCCCTTCAAATTCTAAAACTCTAGGACTAAATCACATATGGAGGAAACAATGATTTCATAACTGCTGGAAGTTTAAACTGCTTCAGGTTTTGGAAGGTCAGTCTGGCAGAAGCTGTCAAATTTTAAAATACATATTTCCTATAACCCAGCAATTGTGCTTCTAGGAATAAATTGTTATTAATTTGGCATTACTTGTAATAGCAAAAAGCTGGGGGACTAAATATCCATTAATATGGCAAGTGGAAATAAATTATAATGCATCCATACAGCGCAGCCATTAATACGAATGGACTAGATCTGAATGATCTGACCTGAGCACTAAAACACTGTAAGTGAAAAGAGCAGGCCTCAGTACAATAGGATCCATTTATGTAAGTGTATGTGAGTATGTGTATCTATTTGAGAAGGCACTTAAGTATCCACTGAACAGATTAAGTAAACAGGTATATACCTGGAGAACAGCACACAGACCACACTGTTAAACCCCGTAACGTCCAGGGAGGGAAGTGGGAGTGAGGGGACGAAAGGGATGAATGGGAAGTTTTACGTTTCAACTCAGTAAACTTCTAAAGTATTTCCTTCTCTTGAAACAAGAATTAATTTATCTTCTTTACAAATGATATTTCAAAAACGTTTAAGAAGTGGAAACTTTAAAAAGTGACAGGATACCCTGTTTATCAAAAGGAGGCTTTTACAAAAACCAAAAGGATGAAATCATGGACACTGATGATCTCTGAGTTGTTGCACTTTACTGAGAAGCAATGTGAGGAGAAACGGGCGAACACTGATGTGAATACATTTTTAGTCAATAACAGGTTTTCTTGATAATTATTTTTAAATTACAGTTGACATACAATATTATATTAGTTTCAGGTGTACAACACAGTAATTAGACATGTATGTAATTTACAAACTGATGACCTGATGAGTCTAGTACCCACCTGACACCATACACAGTAATTACAATCTCATTAACTACATATCCCAACCTGTACTCTGCATCCCTATGACTATTTTGTAACTACCAATTTGCACTTTTTAATCCCTTCACCTTTTTCATCCACCCTCCCAACCCCGCTCCCATCTGGTAACCATCAGTTTGTTCTCTGTATCTATAAGTTTGTTGTGTTTGCTTTCTTCTCTAGATCCATATATAAGTGCAATCATATGGCATCTGTCTTTATCTGCTTGACTTACTCCACTCAGCACAATATCCTCTAGGTCCATCCACGTTCTTGTAGATGGCAAGATTTCATTCTTTTTTTATGGCTCAGTAATATTCCATTGCATATATGTACCACCTCCTCTTCATCCATTCATCCATTCAGGGACACCCAGGCTGCTTGGCCATTGTGAACAATGCTGCAATGAGCATATGGATGCACATGTCCCCTCACAGTAGCATTTTTGATTTCTTCAGATATATACCCAAAGTTGGATTACTGGGTCCTTCTTTGTGTCTCGTTATAGCCATTGTTTCAAAGTCTATTTTGTCTGGTAAAAGTATTGCTACACTAGTTTTTCCGTTTGTTTATCATGAAATATTTTTTTCCATTCCTTTACTTTCAGTCTGAGTGTGCCTTTCGATCTATAAATCTCTTGTAGGCAGCATACAACACATGACAATTAAGTTCACAAACTTGTTGCAACGATGTTGCTAACCTTTTCTTAATGTCAGAGGGATTATTCATTATGAATTTGTACCAACTGGACAGTTAACCAAGTTTATTATTTGGAAGTGCTGAAAAGGCTGCGTGAAAAAGTTAGATGAAAACATCCTGGGGCGGACGGGTGGCTCAGTTGGTTAGAGAGCGAGCTCTGGGCAATGGGGCAGCCGGTTCGATTCCCACATGGGCCAGCGAGCTGTGCCCTCTGCAACTAGAATGAAGTCAATGAGGTGTCGCTCAGCTCCTGGGTGGCCAGATGGCTCAGTTGGAGCGCAGGCTCTCAACCACAAGGTTGATGGTTCGACTCCCACAAGAGATTATGGGCTGCACCCCCTGCAACTAAGATTGACCACGGCACCTTGAGATGAGCTGCTGCTGAGCTCCCAGATGGCTCAGTTGGCTGGAGCACGTCCTCTCAACCACAAGGTTGCCAGTTCGACTCCCGCAAGGGATGGTGGGCTATGCCCCCTGCAACTAACAACGGCAACTGGATATGGAGCTGAGCACAACTAAGATTGAAAGGACAACAACTTGACCTGGAAAAAGTCCTGGAAGTACACACTGTTCCCCAATAAAGTCCTGTTCCCTTCTGCCAATAAAATCTTAAAAAAAAAAAAAAAAAAAAGGAAAAGGAAAACATCCTGAATCTTTCATCAACAATTCATGGCTCTTGCATCACGACAATGCACCAGCTCACACGGCACTGTCTGTGAGGGAGTTTTCAGCCAGTAAACAAATAACTGTATTGGAACACCCTCCCTACTCACCTGATCTGGCCCCCAATGACTTCTTTCTTTACCCAAAGATAAAGGAAATATTGAAAGGAAGACATTTTGATGACATTCAGAACATCAAGGGTAATACGACGACAGCTCTGATGGCTATTCTAGAAAGAGAATTCAAAAATTACTTTGAAGGGTGGAGGAGGCACTGGCATCAGTTCATAGCTTCCCAAGGGGAATACTTTGAAGGTGACCGTAGTGATATTCAGCAATGAGGTATGTAGCACTTTTTCTAGGATGAGTTCGTGATCTTAATTGCCCAACCTGGTATCTAAGGGTCTTGTTTTCTTATTCATTCAACCACTCTATGTTTTCATTGGAGTATTTAATCCATTTACATTGAAAGTAATTTCTGGTAAGTATGTAGTTATTGCAATATTATTATTCATATTTTTTATCTTTCTTCTTCTTCTTAAAGAACATACATATCTTCTTAACAACATATCTTGTAATTCTGGTCTGGTGGTGATGAACTCCTTTAGCTTATCCTTCTCTGGGAAGCTCTTTATCTGTCCTTTGATTCTAAATAACAGCTTTGCTTGGTAGGGCAATCTTGGTTGTACTTTCTTGTATCACTTTGAATATTCGTGTCAGTCCTTTCTGATTTGCAAAATTTCTGTTGAATAATCAGATGACCATCATATAGGAGGTCCCTTGTAGGTAACTAACTGCTCTTGTCTTGCTGCTTTTAGGATTCTCTTTGTCTTTAGCCTTTCACATTTTAATTATGATGTGTCTTCGTGTGGGACTCTCTGGATTCATCTTGTTTGGGACTCTCTGTGCTTTCTGGACTTGTTTGTACGTCTATTTCCTTTGACAGGTTTCAGTCATTATTTCTTCAAATAAGTTTTCGATTGCTTACTTGCTCTCTTCTCGCTTTGGTACCCCTATGATGCAAATGTTGGTACGCTTCATGTTGTGTCAGAGTCCCCTAAAACTGTCCTTTTTTCCGATTTTTTTTTTTTTTGCTGCTCTGGTGGGTGTTTTCTACTAACTAATCTTCCAAATCACTGATTTGGTCCTCTGCTGCATCTAATCTACTGTAGATTCCCTCCATGTATTCTTTATTTCAGTGATTATAGTCTTCATTTCTGACTGGTTCTTTATGTTTCCTATCTTCACTGTTATTTTTTCTATCTCTTTGTTGAAGTTCTCCCTGAGATCATTGAGTATCCTTATGACTATTGCTTTGAACTCTACATTGGGCAGATTGCTTGTCTCCATTTGTTAGTTATTTTTCTGGAGTCCTGTTCCAGAAAAATAGCTAGTGTATTAATCGATTCACAAAAATATAAAACTCCTGTTGATGTGCTTTGAGACACTGCAAGGTTTGCATGTTAAGAACAGAAAAACGATAGGTCTGTCCATTCTTTCTACACTTCTGTGGTACTTGGTTTGTTAGGATAAGCCTGTGCTGCTCTTTACAAGGGTTAGGACCCACGGGAAGCGCAAATGTTTCAGAATGGAAGTTCATGGAGGAAACAATTCACATAGCTCAATTCTAAAGATATTTACTTCTCAGCTAATAGTTAAGTCCACAAAAAACTGGCAAAGGCCTATTATGAGGTTAGCTCCAGGGAGAAGAATAATAGGTAATGAGCATTACCCATAAACACAAACTCAAAACATTTACTCTTCTCCTTGAGCTGCAGCACCTGTACCTAGGAGATCACCGAGCAAATGATCGCTACAATTTCCCCTCCAACCTCACCCCCTCCTCACTGGGGTCAGACCCAGGAATTACTACTCTTCCTTCTTTTTCAGTTGGTCTCATCTGCAGATTTTCAGTAGGTTTTTCCTCTCTGGCTCCCATACAGTAGAACACGGTCAGAACTTTTCATCCACTTTCCTGTCCCTTTGGAGCTGCACTGCCCCAAACAGTAACCACTCACCACATCTGGTTATTGAGCACCCAAAATGTGCTAGTCCAAATTGAAATGTGCTGTAATTATAAAACACACATTGTATTTCAAGACTTAGTAAAATATCCCGTTTATATTTTCATACTGAGTAGATGTTGAAATGATGCTTTAGTATTATTTTTTTTAAATTAGTTTCACGTGTACAAAACAATGTACTAGTTAGACATTTATCATTTATATCCCTCACACAGTGACAACCCCCCTCCCCCAATCCACTACCCCTCTGACATCGCACACAGCCATTACATTTCCACTGTCTCTATTCCTAATGCTATACTCCGCTTCTTGTAACTATATGTAAGATTTATATTATATATATATATATATATATATATATATAAAATTATAGTTGACATTCATTATTGTTCAGCTTCAGCTTCAAGTGTACAGTGCAGTGATCAGGCATCTACATCATCCCTGAGGTGTTCTCCCTAATGGGATAAGTGTCCATCAGATACCCTACAAAATATTTACAACATTATTGATTACATTCCTCAAATTGACTGTCGTAGCCCCGTGGCCATCTTGTTGTTACAGACTGTGGTTTCTAATCCCCTCACCTTCTTCCTCATCCCCACTCTCCTCCCATCTAGCAACCCTCAGTTTTTCCTCTATTTCTCTGAAACTGTTTCTGATTGGTTCATTCAGTTATTCTTTTCTTTAGATTCCACATATAACAAATCACATGGTATTTGTCTTTCTATAACTGACTTATTTCACTTAACATAATGTTCTCTAGGTCCATCCATATTGTTGCAAATGGTAAGATTTCTTTCTTCTTTATGGCTGCGTAATACTCCATTGTATAAATGTACCACAGTTTCTTAATCCAGTCGTCTAACGATGGGCATTTCGGTTGTTTCCATGTCTTGGCGATTGTGTATAGTGCTACAATAAACATAGGGGTGCATAAAATTTTTTGAATTAGAGTTTTGGATTTCTCCAGATAGGAGTGGAATTGCTGGTTCATAAGGTAGTTCCATTTTCAGATTTTTGAGATTCCTCCATACTGTTTTCCATAGTGGCTGCACCAATCTGCAATCCCACCAACAATACACAAGGAACCATAAAAGACCCGGATAGCCTCGACAGTTTTGAGAAATAAGAACAAAGTGAGAGGTATAATGATACCTGACATCAAATTACACTACAAGGCCATAGTAATCAAAACAGCATGGTACTGGCACAAAAACAGACACATAGTTCAATGGAACAGAATAGAGAGCCCAGAAATAAATCCATGCCTATATGGTCATTTAATGTACAACAATGGAAGCAAGAATGTACGATGGAGTAAAGACTGCCTATTCAATACATGGTGCTGGGAAACCTGGACAGACACATGCAAAAAAATGAAGCTGGACCACCTCCTCACACCATATACAAGAATAAATTCAAAATGGATTAAAGTCTTAAATGTAAGATCTGAAACCATAAAATTCCTAAAAGAAAATACTAGGAAGAAACTTTACAGACATTACCCAGAGTAAGATTTTTACTGATATATCCCCTCAGGCAAGGGAAGTAAGTGAAAAAATAAACATGTGGGATTACATCAAACTAAAAAGTTTTTTCACGGCAAAGGAAACCATCAATAAAACAAAAAGGGATCCTATTGAATGGGAGAAGATATTTGCCAATGACATATCATATAGGGGGTTAATATCCCAAATTTATTAAAAGACTCACTCAACTCCAAGAAAACAAACAACCCAATTAAAAAAGGGGCAGAGGACATGAAGAGATATTTTTCTACAGAGGACACAGAGATGGCAAACAGACATGAAAAAATGCTCAACCTCCCTAATCATTAGAGAAATGTAAATAAAATCCACAATGAGATACCACCTTACCTACGTCAAAATGGCTATCATCAATAAATCAACAAACAAGTGCTGGCGAGGATAATGCTTTAGATATACCTGGACTAAATAAAACTCTTTTTCAATGAATGTTACCTGGGTTTTTTCCTTCGACAAGGCTACTACAAAACTTTTAATTACAAACATGGCTTGCATTCTGTAGCTCATGTTACATTTCTACTGGACGGCACTGCTTTAGAAACTGACGTAGGAAAGGCACTAAGGATCCTCCAAAGTCACACTGTCTGAATTCGAATCTTAGCACCACCGTTTACTTCTGTGTAACCTCAGACACGTTACTTAACCTCCTTCTAAACCTCCACTTTCTCTTCTGTAAAACGTGGTAATAATAAAATGCTACCTCACAGGGCTGTTAGTAAAATTAAATGAGGTAAAGCGATCACTATGGTACCTGATACATAATAAATGTGCTATAAATATTAACCACTACTATCACTGCTACTACTATAGTAATAGTACTATTTGCATGATGAAAACAAAGGACAAAGACACAAGTAGGGGGAAAGTGGAGAGAGGATACAAACACAGGCATCCCAGAGAACGCTTTATTTGAATTTGAAGGAGTCCACCCATTAAGGAACAGCCTAGTTTTGCTGCCATACAGCTAAAACACTAACCCAGGCTGGGATCAGCTCCTAAATACACAGCCCACATGGAGACTAACATTACTCCACGGCATCGTCTGGGTATTTCCAGACCATTCCCTTTCCATAGAACGATGTCAGAGGATGGAGGAATACGCAGTGAAAGGGTACTGACGCTCCTGTAGCAGTGGAAAGAACCTTAGCCGGGACTCTGGGAGACATGGACGTGCTGACAACGTATCAGCAAGTCAGTTCTGCTGCTGCCTGCTGGCAGCCTCATTTGTAAATGAGAAGAAATGGCAGAAAATTCTCTGAAGTCCTTTCCAGCATGAATGTTCTCTCCTCTTTCCAAAAGGGTGCAGAACAACAATCGCTTCATCAGAGTAACTTCACCACCATAGAAACCTCCCAGGTAAGCAATGCACTGCCTTCCCACTTGTTCAGCCTACGGCGGAAGCCAGGGATTTAGAGTACTCCTTTTCTGAGATGTCGTTGCCTTTTCTCATATGATCAGGGCTTTCACTACTGCAACTTCCTCTATCCCCTCGTCTCCTCATTCTGTCTCCTTTTTCAAGGCTCAGAATAGGCTTCATGGCCTTCAGCAAGAGCCCTCACTGATGCTGCCAATCTCGGTCAGTGCCCCTTTCATATGCTCTGGAATCAGCTTCTGGTCCGCTCTCTCAGTGCCCCGTTATACTGTCCTGGATTTGGTTCCTGACTTGTCTTGTTGGGAAGGAACCTCCCACAGGGCAATAACCAAGACACAGCACCTGTAGGTATTCAACAAATACTGAATGAACGAACTATTCGTCTTTACATTCCCAGATCCTAGTACAGTGTCTGGCATATTTAGGTCCTCAAAACTTACCAAAAAGGCCATACACATGTGAGCAGAATTCTTCTCTGAATCCCAGACACCTATCTCCCACACATACTTTCCATTTCCACCTGGGTCCTCCCAATGTATTTCAAAACTCACTCCATCCTCCCTACGTCGTCTCTTCCACTAAAAGCCTGTCCTCGAGCAACATGCCCCAGCCAGTGAATCCAATTATGGAACCAGAACGACACGTCGCTCAGCCTCACTTCCCAACCTAATCCACCAGCAAGTTTTCTGATCTGACTTCCTAAATGAGCTCTGATACCGATTTACTTCTGGGCAATTTCCATGCTACCATTCTAGTGCGTACCACCCTGTCTCTCACCTGGACCATCACTTAGCGCCTAACGGATCTCTCCGCTTCTGCTCCAAACTGTTGTCCACTCGGCATCCATCCTTCTGCTGGACTGTTTGTTGTCACAATCCACAGTACTGGCTACTCACTATTCAAGTCCAATGATAAAAGTGATTATGAACCCTTTCCCTGTACCTCTCCCTCTACAGCCTTCCTCGACCTCAACTAGCCAGGGTCCCTTGTCATCTGCAGCCGTCGTACGTATTCATTTCCTTCATAGGCTCATCTCATTGTATGTACACATTTCCATCACCTAAGAGGCCATTTCTCAACACGGAAGTTTTGAAAATGTAAATCAGATCGGCAACTCCAAGCATAAACGCCCTCAGTGCCTTCCTACCTGGGCCTGCAGGGCTCTGCAGGAGCTGCCACCCACACACCTCCCTGAACTATCGCCTGCAATGCCCTCCTGCACATTCTGCTCCGGCCACCGACCCTGCTGCGCCTCAAACACAAACTTCTCCCTGAACACAGGGTCCTCATAATTATTTTCCTTCTGCTGGAATGTTCTGTTGTCACAATCCACACTACTGGCTACTCACCATTCAAGTCTCTGCTCCCCGACCACCCTACCTAAAAAACACCCACCCCTACCCGACTGCTAATCTTCTACCCCATTTTAGTTTCTTCCTGCACTTGTCACCACACGATAACCTCATGGGAGCAAGGACGCTGCCCCTGTCCATCTAGTGCCTAGAGAAATACCTGGCCTACTGTAGGTGCTTGATACTTAAAGCAGCTAGTGTCCTGTTTCAAATAACTGAAATCCGCGGCATACGGGACAGATACAGGTACGCAGATGTGATACTAGTGGCCACAGGCGGCAGAATCCAAGCTGCCCCTGGTTCCCACCTCGGGAATAGCATCCTGTATTCTTCCCTCCCCTTCGCTGTGGGCAGGACCTGCGAACCTGGGATAGTCACGGGAGTGACCAGGCACCTTATATGAGGATCTGCCGTGGCGACTGAGATTCTCCTGCTGCTTTGCAGAACGAAGTTACCATGTTGGGAGAGGGCACGTGGTTAGGACCTGAGCGTGGCCTCTGGGAGATGACACTGACTCCTGGCTGACAGCCAGCAAGAAAACGAGGACCTCAGTCACATGTAGGGTTTTCAGGCGGGAATTCCTGCCCATTCTCAGGAATTTTTTTCACTTTCCCGTTCCAGAATCCAGATATGAACTGTTTTCTGTTCTCCACGATGAATCGTTTCCATAAAGGGATGGCTGATACCACCCGGGTTCAAGGAGCCGATTTTCCGATTTCTGACCAACTTTTCTCGGGATTCCGGAACGAAAAAGTGAAACAAATTCCCAAGAAAGGGTGGAAATTCCCATCTGAAAACCCTAGCGATTCACAGGAAAAATGCCTAAGAGAGGCATCGTGAGTAGTACTTGATTCCCATTGTGGTTACTGGGCTCAAGGAGCCGATTTTCCCGTTTCCCGAGCAACTTTTCTCGGGTTTCGGGAATGGGAAAGCGAAAAAATATTCCTGAGAACGAGCGGGAATTCCCGCCCCGAAACCCCAGTCACATGATCGCAAGGAACTGAATTCTGCAACCTGCAGTGAGCGTGGTGGAGCCGCAGGTGTGATCACAGCCCCTGCAGACACCTGGAGTTCAGCCTTGGGAGACCCCGAGCAAACAATGAAGCTCGACTGCGCCTGGCCTTCTGCACAGAAACTGGGAGGGACTACGTGACTGCTGTTTTTAAGCTGTGAGTTAGTCGTACGTTGTTCCACGTTAACAGAAATCTCATTCAACGGCCATCAACTTATCAGACCCAATGCCCACTTTTCATAAGAAATATCTTGTACCAACGCCTATCATTCGGAAATAAATAGATCTAGAACCTACTAAGCTTTTAAAAAATACACTGGCTATGAGGCAGAAATCAATAGAAAATAATTAACAATAAAATTATGTCTCACCCACGTGAGAAAACAAAAAAGCTCTTATATAAAATTACAAAATGCCCTCTGAGAGGAGACTCCAATCCATGGAGAAACTGTTGCCAGCATCAGTGAATCTAGAATACGGTGGCTCCAAATTGAGAGAATATTTAATCTAGCATGAACCTAGTATTTGCTAATTTGGTTCTTTATGTATCACTGTTGTACAGCACGTCTTTGAAAGTCACATTAGCATTGTATTTTTATCCTAACCTTTTCCAAAATGGACTTAAAAGGTGGAAAGCCTCATGACTTCCTTTCCCCCTTCCTCCTCAATAATTACGCACTCACTGGACACATAATTCTGTTCCTTCAATTTAATTTTCACAATTAAACATTTAACGCTTCTAATTTATTTCCCAACTTTCATTTTTCAGATGTGAACAGAGAATCACCATCTAGTGGCTCATTAAACACACTATAAAATATTTCACCCTAGCTGTGAAACCTGTCATAGTAAATATGTTTGTTGCCTTAATCAAGATTTATGATAATATAATAATTTTAAAGGCCACATGCCAAAATACTTCCTAAATTAATAAAAGTACTTACTTAGCACTTAACCTATTACACACTTTAAAATCGTCACACCACCTTGCAGGTAGCTATTGGCCCATGAGCCCAGGGCTAGCAGCAATGATGAAGAGCCTGTCACGAAGCCTATTTACTTGATTTATTTTACAGTAGCTTTCTAAGCCCACATATATAATAGGTACTCACTTTGTGATGGGAAAGTAAATTATTTATTCTGGACAACCTGACAGTGTTACTATTAAGTCAAGTCACTAGGGGGAGGATTGCATGTATAGCTTTTTTTTTTCATGGCCAAATAGCAACACTATTAGTAAATATTCACAGATTCCTAGACCCAGAGCTGGAAAGAAGTTAAGGATCATATCTACAGCTTTTTACAGATGAAGATATTGAGGCCCAAGACTCAGCATCAATGGCAGAACCTGGGATAAGATAAGGAAAGATAGACTATAGAATCTCAATGTACTTATTTAGAAAATAGGGATAACCCCACCTCCAACAGGATGGTTATAACAAGGAGATAAAATAATATACAAAGTACATGAATGACATAGTACAAGGCCTACTACTTAATGCCATTCCGTAACTATCATTTTCCTTCCCCCCGTTCCTCTACCAATCTCTTCCATCATTTTTCTTTTCACAAAATACCACATAGCGCGACACACTTTGGTGATGATTTTCTCGCACATATGTATGTTGTTGCATCGAAAACAAATTACAGCAAATTATAGTCCATTTGGGAACAGAAGGATTCACCATGACACTATAAAGGAAGCAGCGAAACCCAACTCTCAGGAATGCAGTCGACACTCCCCAGAGTTTTCAAAGATTTTCAACTTGTTGGATTGAGTCTAACCAGCTTCCCTCAGATTGAGACCAGGCAGAGTTCAGAGCCAGGTGTTCCACCTCGTGCTTCCCATGTAATAACTGGAATACCTAGGAGGCGCGTGTCTATCCTCACCTTCTTGGACCACGAGGGAGCACGCGACACTCTTCAACATGCCTCCTTGGACTCCACTCCCTTAGCCTCTGTGACACTCTCCTCTCCTCTCCCGGTTCCCTTTTACTGCTATGTCTTATTTTCACTATGTCTCCTTAAGAGATGTGTTTCCCAGGGCTACGCCTTCCCGGTGAGTTTACTTATCCTCCTGGTTTCAGCTACCACCTACTAACTTCCAAAGCTCTATCTCTTGGCCAGGCCTCCCTTCTGAATTTCTGGTTCATGTGCCTACAGTCTGATTCTCCTGCAGGGCCCTGCCGGCACCTCAAATCTACACTCTTCCCTTAATGCTTCTCTTCCTCCAGTGTCCTTTATTTTAATGCAGTCTCATTACAGGGTAACCACGCTAAAAACCTGTAAGTCTCCCCTGACTCCTTCCTCTCCTTGACCCCACCCGATCTACTCAATTACTACATCTTCTAATTCCACCTCCTCAATATTCCTCTAATTCATCCCTTCTAGGCCTATCTAATAACTTCTATTCTACTTCAGGTTTCAATCACCTCTCGCCTGGACTACTTCAAACGCTTCCCAACTATCTTCCTGCCGCCCACGTTCTCCCCGTCAATTCCATCTCTATTCGGCTTACAGAATAATCAATCTAAAATATAATCATGCTACTCCCCCGCCTAACTCTTTCTAATGAAGCTCTGACTACAAGGCTCTGGAGTAGGAAGACCTATGCACTGTGAATCCACCCTCTGCACCCATTAGACGTGGCCTTGAACAAGTTACCCAACCCCTCTGCACCTCCATATTCTCACTAGTGCGTGCCCCAGAGGATCAGATGAGATAATAACTATAAAGCACGTAGTACTGTTCCTGGCATTTACTCTAACGAATGGTCATTATAGTGATATTAGGACTAATACAATCATAATGATGGTATTACGGTCACTGGATGATATCCAAGTCGCAGACAAAGCACCACACCCTCCTTGAATTGACCCTCGCTTATCACTCTAGCCTTCTTTCTCAGATAGATGCGCTGTGTCTCACTTTATGCTTCATAACACCAAACGTAGTATCCACCTGCCCTGACGCACCGCCATTTCTCTGACAAAAACACCCCGTTCCCTTCACCCGCTGTACAGTGAGGCCTTATTCCTTAGGCCTCATGAAGTGTCACCTTCACCGGGAAACCTTCTCTGCACATCAGAGTTTATCAAGATGTCTCCTCAGAAGTATTCATAGCTGAGTATCCGAGGCATGGAAGTTCTAAGCTCATAGGCTTCTGGATATAAAGGGGGTGCCAAAAAAATGTATCTACATGCCTTGTATTCATCTTTTGTTCAATAACAAAAGATATATATAACAAAAGGTATATACTGAGTATTACAATTTTAATAGTTTTTTTCTTTTCTTCAAATGTGTATACATTTTTTTGGCACCCTCTGTATCTCTATCATAGCACTTACTACTCTGTATTACAAGCGTCTATGTTTAAATCTACCTCCCCCACTAGATTATAAATTCTTAGGGGCAGGGAACAGAAATGATTCTCCTTTGTACCCACAGCACTTAACATAACCTAACATGAGGTCAACACATCTTTAATGGATGAAAGGATATCTGCCTGGAAATCTCCCTCCCAATTCCACCTGAATTAGGTCAATTCTTATCATAAAGGAGTTACATTATACTCAAATTTAACTTATGTAAATTCAACTACTTATATGGAAGGAGTTACAAAGAGTGAGAGCTACCCACCACTCCCCTCAATGACTTGATATAAAAGGTCAGACAATTAAGTTCACGGACCCATGCTACAAAAAGTGCTACATACCTCATTGCTGAATATCACTACGGTCACCTTCGAAGTACTCCCCTTGGGAAGCTACGCACTGACGCCAGCGCCTAGTCCACCTTTCAAAGCAATTTTGGAACTCTTTTTCTGGAATGGCCATCAGAGCTGTTGTCGTATTACCCTTGATGTCCTGAATATCTTCAAAATGTCTTCCTTTCAATATTTCCTTTATTTTCGGGTAAAGAAAAAAGTCACTGGGGGCCAGATCAGGTGAGTAGGGAGGGTGTTCCAATACAGTGATTTGTTTACTGGCTAAAAACTCCCTCACAGACAATGCCATGTGAGCTGGTGCATTGTTGTGATGCAAGAGCCATGAATTGTTGGCGAAAAGTTCAGGTCGTTTTTCTCTAACTTTTTCATGCAGCCTTTTCAGCACTTCCAAATAGTAAACTTGGTTAACTGTTTGTCCAGCTGGTACAAATTCATAATGAATAATCCCTTTGATATCAAAAAAGGTTAGCAACATCATTTTGACTCTTGATTTGGACTGACCGAAGTGTTTTGGTCGTGGAGAATTGACTGACTTCCATTGTGCACTTTGTCGCTTTGTTTCAGGGTCGTATTGGTACACCCAGGTTTTATCACCAGTAATAACACGGCCCAAAATATCGTCTTGCCTCTCCAAAAGGTCTTGGCAAACTTCGACTCTCCTCTGCTTTTGTTCATTGGTAAGTTCCTTCGGGACCATTTTTACACACACCTTTCTCATGCCAAGATTTTCAATTAAGATTTTCCTAACTGTTTCTCTGTCGATGTTTACTTGGTCAGCTATGCTTCTCAGAGTCAGCTCACGATTTTGACGCACAATTCGACGAATTTCTGCAATGTTTTCATCAGTTCTGCTTGTTACTGGCCGCCCTGACCTCTCTTCATCAGTGACACGTTCTCTCCCCTCAGAAAAGCGTTTAATCCATTTGTACACTGCTGTTTTCTTCATGGCATTATCCCCATAAACTTGGACTAACATGTTCCTGATTTCACTTCCACTCTTGCCAAGTTTAACAAGAAATTTAATGTATGTTCGTTGCTCTAGTTCAAGCTCAGACATTCTCGCGATGGCACACAAAAACACGCAACAGCAATAATGAACGCCACTCAGCAAGTATGTGCTCCTTGCCGTAATCAAGCCTGAAACAGAAGGTATGAGTGGTTTTAGAAGTTTATCAATCACTGATAAATAAGTGGAGGCATCAAAAAATTAATTTTAAAGGCTCTAGAAAAACACTGACAATGAAGAGGTAGAGAGGTGGCAGACCAGAATATCCCTCCTTAGAATTAACCTTCCTTTAAAAACCCTCAGTGGGTGATTTCTCCATATCAAAATAATTTAATAACTACTGAAATAAATGGTACACAATAAATCAGTAGTTAACAAAGTGTATGTATGTTAATGTTTAGGTAATTAGATGTTTAAAGGAGGAATAACAGAACAGTAGAGAGAGCAACAAAATCAATGAAAACAATTACACACAAGATTATTTGTACTACAAAGTAGCAAACTACTATCTGAGACAATTTAACCCAACCACCAATTACATAACTGCAAAGAGAGCTCACAGTGGCGCTTTTGAGGCAGACCAAGAAATGCCTAGTAATGATGGCATTAATGGAGTGAGGTGTTAAGCCAAAGCATGGGATGTCAAATAAAACTTCTAGTAAAATTAAATTTTTATAATCCAAAGTAGCTTATTTTATGACATAGCTATATTAAGAAAACCATTACATGGTACTTTGTTGGCATTAAGCAATCTTCTAAAGAAAATTTTTACAGTACTTTTTACATTTTATCCTAACTTTCGCATACAAACACTAACCCCACTCCCACACCAACTATGTGACTCCACTATATGCTCCTGCTGATGCTACCATCTGTAAGAACACATAACCCTCTCTGCTGCTAACTGGAGCCATGGGGTTTCATGAGTCTCCAAGACTTGACTAGTTCCATAATCAGCATTAAAACACAAGAACACTGTGTGTGTATGTGTGTGTGTGTGTGTGTGTGTGTTTGTGTAAATAAAATGGAATACTATTGTTCCCTAAGAAAAGATGAACTAGTGCCATTTGAGAGAACATGGATGGATCGTGAGATTATTGTGCTAAGCGAAATAAGTCAGACAGAAAGAGTCAAGAACCACATGATTTCACTGATATGGGGTATATAACTGAAAGCAACAAAGGAACAAGACAAACAAATGAGAAACAAGAACTCATAGATACAGACAATGGTTTAGTGGTTACCAGAGGGGAAGGGGAAGGGGGGTGGTAGATGAGGGTAAGGGGGATCAAATATATGGTGATGGAAGGAGAACTGACCCTGGGTGGTGAACACACAATGGGATTTATAGATGATGTAATACAGAATTGTACACTTGAAACCTACGTAACTTTACTAACAATTGTCACCCAATAAACTTTAATTGGAAAAGAAAAAAAACAAGAACACTGGCACACCCAGTGTCCCAAGGAGAGAGATATCCGGTTCTGCCAGCACAGACCAGGGGCCTACAAGAAAAAGCAGATGCTGTGCGGAAAGCAAGTCCATGCAGTCCTTGCCCACCTTTAGGAGAACCTAAACTTAACTCACTCTCAGTGGATGACTCAGTGTCCCTGCCACTCATCTGATATCATTTCTACTCCTTCTCCATAATCTATTGTTGTTACATAACAGCCTAGACGATTGCCCCCCGTGTCTTTCCTTACGGAAAGAAGAGTCTGTGAGACGGTGCATCTCTGGGACTGTGTATTTCTATCTGGTCCCCAAAAGATGGTTTGTAGTCAAACACAGATAAGATATCTCACGTGAGATACAACCCAAGCCAGGCGGAACCGAGCGGGGACCCCCAATGAACTGCATTAGAAAGATCTGGGAAGGGGCCTTGCCTCCCCTTCCCCCAGCCTGGGAAAAGCCGCAGCTGACCCTGACTTTTCCCTCTCACTTAATTGTGAGAAGAGTCTTTAGAGCAGTAAGATTAAGCTCTCTCTGTTCAGCTCTGTAAAACAATTTCAACACGTGATATTTGTCCCTCAAGGGAGTCACATATCTCTCCTCAAGTACTTTCTGCTTCGGCTGTTGAAAGATCAACATAATTTGTTTGGGTTATTTCTAAAACATAATAAATGAGTCTCACAGACCATGTCAAAAAACAGTTAACATTTCCTTGTATACTTACCAATAAAAGCCCCCAGTTGGCTTCGTTCTGGGCTCCAGTCCTCTGAGACTGAGAGACCCCTGGCCTTCTGAGATTTAAAACTGCATTAAGTCTCTGTTTCTTTCTTAAAAACTTAACCCCAGCCGCCCCTTCTCGCACCCTCACTGCCCGTGTTGCGCTGGATGTGACAGTCTATAAACTCGAGGGCAGGGACAAGGTCTTAATGTTTGACAGAAAAGTTATCAAAACTGTCTCAGCCTGGGGGGTGGTAGATGAGGGTACAGGGGGATCAAATATATGGTGATGGAAGGAGAACTGACTCTGGGTGGTGAACACACAATGTGATATATAGATGATGTATTACAGAATTGTACACCTAAAACCTATGTAATTTTACTAACAATTGTCACCCCAATAAATAAATACATAAATAAATAACTAAAAAGTACAGTAGTTAAGTTCAAGACAAGGACCAACAGGTAGATAAGCTGGTGAGAAGTTAACAATGTAGATATATTTAAATCTAAAAGATTAAAAGTGTCCTGCTTTTGGCTGCCTTTTAAAAATTTCCTTGCAAAATAGTTCATGATTAGTTGTGGAGCCAAAGATGGATAGAAATTTCAAAGTCAACAGCACATGCTCTATTTCAATTGTACAATTTTATATAACTAAATATTTACAAAAACCGTAATGAATAGTAATGCCCAGTTCTTGACAAAGTGAAAATTAAAAATTGTTTTCAGGTAGCAAAAAGCCCCAAAAAACTGTCTGAGCCATTCATTTCCTTGGCAAAGCACCACATACTACTGCTTCATGATAGCACAGATTTTCCTAGTGATTAAAACTGTCTAAAACTGGGATGAGCTGCTTTATAAAGAAATGAAATGTCCATCAAAACGAGACATACTACATTTGTGAAAAGGTGTTCTTTTTATAAGAAAGTGAAATCATGACACACATAACTAGTATAAAACATGTCAAAGATTTTATTTAACTCTAATTAATGAAACATCCAGTAAGACATTATAATCAGTTCAGAGAGATGTCAAAGGACACATAGATATATACGGGCGATCTGGAATGCTGAAATTACTTTATAAATACATGTGAAACTGGTCAATTTCCCCAGGACAACAGTCAATTGCATTCCACTGGACAAAATCCATTTGTTTCTAAGACAAGAACATCTGCATACATTAGATCAGTTTTCTACAATTTAGAGTTAGAAAACAACTGAAAGACAACGAAAGATACAGATAACCTGGAAGATAACCTGGACAGGACAGTCTTTTGTGCCCATTTCACAGTCTTCCATAATATTTCCTGACAATACCCATAAAATGGAATATTACGCAACTGATAAAGAAAATGAGGCAGCCCTTTCATGTATTAATATGGAATAGACTCCAAGATACAATGGAAAAAAGCAAGATGCAGTACAGTAATGTTGTAGGTGACATTTATCTTTAAGCATCATATAAGAATACGCCATAAAGGAATATTTCTGAAAAAGACATATAGGAATCTTTATTACTTTAAATCACCCCTGGTAGAATGGAAGCCTCCGTGAATGGGAGTAGATCTTTGCCTGTTTTATTCACCCCTCTAACTGCAAACACTAGAACAGTGCCTAGTATTCAACTAGCGCTCAACAAAATTTGTTGAATAAAATAATGAAGCACTGGTAACAGCGGCTGCTTCCAGAAGAAGGAACTGAATGTTTGTGGCGTAAGGATGAATGGAAGACGTACTTTCCACTGTACATCCTTTTGTATTTTTGAATTTTGTACAATGTCCACATATTACCTCCTTAAAAAAAATGATTTTTTTTAAAAAAGGTAATGAGTTGATGAAACCTGAAGTGTTACAAAGGGATTTCTTCTTTAAGTTAACCTCTGTCTCTGGGACTTTAGGAAGGTACTGAAACTCCAGTGTGAAGTTCAGCAAGCTTGATGTAAGTGATACTGTGTTAATACACAGGCTGAAAAATTAATAGAAATATTTAATTGATTTAGCCACTTTAGAAAAGTTTGATGTTATCTACCAAAATTGAAGATCTGCATATTATATGACTGAGCAATTCTATTCTAAGGTAAGTACAAGAATGTCATAGCTAAAACACAAAACAAAAGACCCTAGAAACACCTGAAATCTCCATCAGCAATAGAAAGAGTTCCAGAGCAGAACTAAATGAAACAGAGAATAAAAAGACAATAGAAAAAATTAATGTGACAAAGAGCTGGTTCTTTGAAAAGATTAATAAAATTGACGAACCCTTGGCTAGACTCACTAAGATAAAGAGAAAAGACACTAATAAACACAATCAGAAATGAAAGGGGAAGTTATCACGGATGCCACAGAAATACAAAGGACCATCCAAGAACACTATGAACGACTATATGCCACCAAATTCAATAACCTAGAAGAAATGGACACGTTCTTAGAAACATATAGCCTTCCTAGGCTGAATCATGAAGAATCGGAAAATCTAAATAGACCGATCACCAGTAAGGAAATTGAATCAGTCATCCAAAACCTTCCCAAAAGCAACAGAAAGAGTGAAATAAATTGTATAGTTATGAAGTAGAATACTAGACAGAAGTGAAAATGGACAAAAGCGGCTGTCCTCAACAAGATGGATAAACCTACAATGTAATATTAAGCTAAAGAAACCAAACACCTTAAGAATATACACGTACGATTGTTTTTACACGCACACCTCAGAGATACTGCAGGTTCAGTTCCAGAGCACAGCAATAAGGCGAGTCTCGCAATAAAGCGAGTGGTAATCTTTTGGAAATGGAGGCTCTTGCCTCCAATTAATGAAAAATGCAACACTTGTGAAGCACACTAAAGCGAACTGTAATGAAATAAGGTGATGTCTGCAGAAAAAGTTCAAAAACAGGCAAAGTAAACTGTGTTTAAAGTGTATACTTTTTTTAAAGTGTATACAAGAGGAAGTGCTCTAAAAGCAGTGTGTAAATATAAGAAACCCCATAAAGTAAACAGGTGACCTCTACACAGTGGGATTTTATGCAGCTTTAAATTGAAAACAACAACAACAACAAAAACACACACGAATATGAAACAATGAAGATCTCTATAAACCGAGGTGGGGTGGTTTCCAGAACATATGTATAACAAGCAAAAGCAAAAGAATATCCATCACACCTTTTGTGTAAGAAAGAAGAAAAACTAAAATATACATACATGTGGTTATCTGTGCAGAAAAGAAGCACAGGGAGCAGAAACAATGATTATCTATGGGGCAGGGGACAGGAAGACGGTACCAGTAGACAGAACAAAAGGAATGGGTGACACTCATCTGAGAATGCCTTCTGACTTTTCCAACCATGTTAATCTTTTCACATTTTCAAAAGAAGGACAGTAAGTGTCTATGAGTTTTTTCTTTATTTCTCTTGCTCATTTATTGCTTTATGTTTTATATCTCCCGTAGGCCAACTGTTTAGTACATACAAGTGTACAGAGAGAGGAGGAGTGAAAGAAGAGGGTAAAGTGGATCAAATATATGGTGATGGAAGGAGAACTGCTGGTTGGTGAATACACAATGCAATATATAGATGATGTATTATAGAATTGTTGACTTGAAACCTATATAATTTTACTAACCAATGTCACCCCTATAAATTTTTTTTTAACAAAGGAAAATTAAAAAAAAAAAAATCAACAAAGATGAGGAGAGACTACAACCAAAGTGCATTTCAAATGCATAACATAACCACACTGAAGGGGTTACATAATGTAACTTTTTAAAAAATAATCTTTTATTTTTCAATTTAGTTAACATACAATATTAGTTTCAGGTGTACAAAATAGTGGTTAGACATTTACATAACTTATGAAGTGATCCCCAGATAACTCTAGTACCATCACGTCACCATACATAGTTATTACAGTATTACTGACTCACTCCCTATGCTGTGCTTTACAGCCCTGTGACTTTTTATAATTTGCAATTTGTACTTCTTAGCCCCTTCCCTTTTCACTTACTTCCCCAATCCGTCTCCCAGCTGGCAACCATCAGCTCGTTCTTTGTATCTGAGTTTATTTCTTAGATTCCACATATAAATGAAATCGATGGCATTTGTCTTTATCTGACATAATGTAACTTTTGAACAAAGTATCTGTACTATATTCCTTCAGACTGATTTTTAGACTTACATTAATGAATATTGAACTCTGGTTAGTGGGTTTCATTTTCACAGAAACATAAGTTCACAGTTTTGAACCGATTTTCTAGGTGTATTAGGAATACACAAATAAGTACATACGGTGCCAATAAAGGGGAGCCAGGTTCTCACTGTTGGAGAAGGAAGTTACAAATATGAAAAGGGGAATGGACAGAATAAGTCCTGCGGTGTAGGATCGGAATTGGAAGTATCAGTGTGAACTAACGGGTTTAATACAGGTAGACACGACACACAAAAATAGATATAGATGAGTGTGGGGTACACACACAAACACACACACACACCGCTGTCTGTTAACAAGACCTAGAAGCAACAATATCTCAAGAGCTGTGAGTGCAAATTTCTATTTCTAGATACAATTTTGCAGTAGGGTTCTCTGGACCCAATTCTGGGGCAGGGGCAGGGAAAAATCAAGACGAACCTGGACTATCCTGTTGTACTGAAAAATAAACAAGTGCTCAAAGAATAATGAGGACACATCAAAAAGACATAAGCCAGCTTGAAAGGGCTTCCATTGGTTAAATATGGAACAATTTGAGGAAAGAAAATAAATTTGATTTATAAATATTTACAAAGAATTGTAACTCATTGGATAACATACGAATCTACGAGTTAATAGTGGTATTAACTAATTAAAGGGGGGAAGTAAACTAATAAATATAGAAGGAATGATAGAATTAGAAAATTTTCATTTGGCAAAATTGATTCAGGAAAGAATCATCCATGGACCCTGAAAGTACTGGGTGAAAGGTTAACGTGTAAAAGATATTCACAGGACTCAAATTATTTCCCCAGACGGCACACTACTTACAAAGGAAAAACAGTTAATTTACCCTGGAGAAACCAGGCGGAATCGGGCTACACTAAATGATCTGAGTTAATGTCACCAGTAATGAGACACGTCAACACCACTGGCCTCATATAATGACACACAGAGAAAACCACATCACATCTGTGGCATTCCCGCCAAAATGCATTACTGTGGCTCTAATCATGAGGAAACACCAGGCAAACGTCAAATGAGAGACATTCTATTGAAAAAGAAAACAAAAACCTGGCCTAGCCTCTTCCAACATGTCAGTGTCTCACAGAAAGGATGAGCAACTGTCAAGAGAAAGCCGAGCAAAGGAAAACCCCTGAAGTCACTACATGAGCAGCGTTTTGCTGTGGCGGTTGGGTTTTTGTCGACGTTGCTGGAAAGGGTATTCATGGATAAGCCATTGGGGACAAGGCCTGTGGATGCCCTAATAGCACTACGTTAATGGCAATTTACTGGGTTGTGAGGATTAGAAGGGGGTTACTAAGAATATTCTTTTTTTAGGAAAGGATTTAGGTAAAAGGGCATTATATATGCAACTTTTCAACAGTAAGGGAAAAATATATATGGAAAGAGACAGAGAAAATAAAACAAATGTGGCAAAGTGTTAACATTTGAAGGAATGTGGTGAAGGTTACATGAGAATTCTTTTCTGTGCAGGTTAAAATTAAAGGTTACAAGAGCAATGTAAGCAGGTAATTGCTACCTGTTGGGGGTGGGGGTGGTGAAGGCAAGACATGGTCAACATCTAAAGATACAAAGTTCCAGAATATAGACCTAACTGTGATGTGTTCTGAAACGTTTCCCTGACTAAACTAATTATGTTCTGTATACATCTTGTAAAGAGTATGATTTGGAATAAAATGGATCTACTTTAGGACCTTATTCAAAAAGAAGAGCTTCTAAAGTTCCCAAAGGACTTTAATGTAAGTTAACAGACTCATCCAACCCATGTACCCCAAAGTCGTCATGCTCTATGCAAGACGAAATGCATGACCTCAGACGGTGGTTAAGCAAGTACACTTCATCTAAAAGTTTGGAAAGTACATTAATTTACCTAGAAATGTTTGGTTCTAATTGAGATTAATTATGGAAACTACTAATTGTAAATTAAAGTATACAAGAATACACACAAAAACTGCATAAAAATGAAAGCATTTCAGCTGTATTAGAAGTAAAGCTCATGATATGGATGCAACATTTCAAGAAATCACAAAAAAAAAAAACCTGTAATTCATGAAATCTTGCTTTAGATTTTAAAAACCACCACCTTTTCTTTAGAGCATTTCCAGAAAATACTGTGCACATACAAGTCAGAAAAATTATAGCATGTGCTACAACAGAGACAATTTCAGCTGAAGATAGGATTTCATGTAACAAAGAATTTATGGTTGTTTTAAAATACGGTAAATCTCAAGTACACACTGCTTGGGGTGAGAGGAAAATATTTTTCACTAAGTGATTAAAAAGGAGTTCGGAATTTACTTGAAGTCATTAGCATGGAAAAGTACAGTTCCTCCTCTAGAAGACTTTGCACCTATACATAGAGAAGCAGGACATCTCAACATTTATGTAAAGTCTCTTGTCAGTCAATTAAAAAACCTGGGTCAAATACAGCATGTCTGCACCGGAAAATCGGCACTGGGGCCTTTCCCAAAGTACATTTCCCAAACCAAGAAAAGAAACGCACACACTGCCAGGATATTTTATTTGTATTACACAAAGATGCAAAACGCTGTCCAGGAGATTAATGTGGGTATATGACCTGTTACCATTTCTGGAACACTGCAGTAGCTTATGAGTTGAGATCACAACTGAACACTCGGGCACTCAACAATCACTGGAGAACCTAGTCTGTGAGCAACATTTACACAGCCCGTATCATAGTCTACGCAGTACTGTAGATGTTTTTTCCTCCTCTACCAAATTATATCTTCCTTGATTGCTTAAAGAATTTCTGCTCATCTGTAGGTTTCCATGGCTCCTTTCATACATAAGGCTGAATGAATTTGACTGTGCTATATGCCAAAATCCTCAGTATATGACACATGTGAGACCCAAAGTATATTGGCAAAAATAAGGAATAAGTACTTATATTCAGGTTCCTCTCCATCTACATTTGTGATGATATCTCCTCCTTTTTTTTCCTTTGGGTTCTGCCCATTTTGCCCATCCTATTGTAAACTTCCCCAGTACAGGGAGTATATTATTTGTCTTCCTATCAAACTGCAAAGTACTTAATAAGAGACAGATTATAATCTTGACACTTGCTGTTGACAATTATTCTGCAAACTGCACTCTGACATTAAAAAGTAGTAGGGGGAGGGCATCTAACACACCTTCAAAGCACCCAGCTATGCATCAGCTACTTGAAAGAAACTGTCTGTAGTTACTGCGCACGCACACGTGTGTGTAAAATTAAAAACAGTGCCTTCTCTGTGACTCAGCAGAGATATGATGAATGAAATCGGTGTGACGCACGTGCAGTCATGCACAAAAACAGTATTAAGAAACTTCAAAGGTTCAGTGAAACAATGCTATACCTAGACCATACCAAGCATGATGCCAAATTCTGGAGAAGACAGAAGTAAGGATGAGGTAGGTCTAGGTAAGGACTTGGGAAGCAGCCTGTGCATCCCAGAGTCTGCAGGCTCTGACGGCCTGTCCTCTTCTAAACGCTCTCCTGCTGCTCCATAGACCCGGCCCCGTTGGTACCCAGCCTCTCAGCTGCTTTCTCTTCTTCCATCCCTAGTCTAAGTCAGCAGTTCTGCGAGTCTGGTCCTGGAGATAGCAGCATCAGCAGCGTCTGAGAACTTGCTCAAAACGCACGTTCTCCAGCCCCACGCAGACCCTCTGAATCACAAACGATAGGGGTGGGGCCCAGAAAACTGTTTTACCCAGGCTTCTAGGTATTTCTGTGTGCTCAAGTACAAGAACCATCTGACACTGATCTTAAGTGTTCATTCCCGAAAGTTCCCTTCCTTGTCCCTTCCAGTTCTCACTCTCCGCTTTTTTGTGTAGTTACAGCTCCTTCTGTTACCGCACCAACCGTAACGCTGACCACTACTGCTAGCACCCACGGTCACTTAGTATTTCTAAGCTAGACATGGTGCTAATCATTGTGCACAGGCTTTCTTACTTAATCTCCACAACAATTCTTTACAGTATTAATAACCACTCACTTCAGAAGAAATTTAGGCAGAGGTGATAAATAACTGGCCCAAGGTCACCAAACTCAACCAATAAGTGAAGTGATGTCACGAAGATCTCACCTCAGCTTTATGCCGACGCCCAAGTCCACGGCGTTACCCACTATCCTAACTCCTAAAACGGTATTACTTCTATAGCTTTGGAGGCTGTCGCTTCAATTACACTTATTCCTAAACTGTCTCTGGACTAGAATTTCCAACTACCTAGTGGATCTCTACAAACTACAAACAGGGACCTCAAAATTAACCGCCATCATTTCTTCTCTCCATTGCAAATCTGTTCTTCCTCCTGAGTTTTCTAATTTAATGTCGTCATAATCACCAGTTACTCAAGTTGGACAAGTCTTCTTGGACTTCTCACTCTCACCTCTAGCTGGTCTTAGCATTTAGAGATTTACTATCTAAAATATCTCTAAGAATCCATCCATTCCCAGTGTTCTCCAGGCTCCATGAACTCTCACCTACATCCTAACTGCTCTGCAGACCTCTCCACTCTAATGCAGTCTGTACATAAACTGCCACTTAACTTCCTGATCTGATTATTCTACCTCCCAAGGCTCTCCAGGACCTACAGGAGGTGGGGGTGGAAGGGAGAGCCTAGGCTTTTCAGAATGGAATGAAAAACCCCCTCACAATTTGGCTCCAACCACACCTTTCCTGTGTCATCACTTCTTCCACACAACAAGCCTACAAGAAACAGCTCCAGGTTTTCCAAAGCCCTATTCAGTGTTTGGCAACTCGCTAATGCTCTCTCCCCTCTGCCTGCAATGCCTGTTCCGCTTTTACATGTGGCAAAATTCTACTCAACCTTCAGGACAAGTTCCAGCCTCTTCTTGGTAAAGCTTTCCCTGACTCTTATCTATTTTTCCCCAGCCAAAATGATTATCGACCCCTTCAGCGTTTTATTCATTCCAAAAGTGATTAACGCTTATCCTAACATACGGGTAGTGATTTGCCTCCTCTGACCAACACTCAGCATCTCAGACGGTATAGTGTGTCTTACTCTCTGTCTTCCCAGCACTCAACACACTGTTTGGCCACAGCCAGCACCCAATAAATATTTGCTGAGTCGTTAAATAATGCAACATTTAGTGTTGCAATTGGACACATCTTAGGTTAACAATTCAACCTCAGGTCTACATACCACTCAAACGAATTTTCACATAAGATATTATAAAGAGCAAAGTTTCAATATTTAGCAGCAGCACCTTTAATTTTCTCAAATCTTTTGGTCAATATTATTAGTATCCTTCTCCAACTAGTCCATTTTCCCAGATATCATGATGATTTGTATTCTTGCAGGATCAGCAGTAACTGCAAACCTCACAGGCCACTATGAGAGATAATCCCAGCAAAACTGTGTCTCTGAGAGTGGCTGGGTAATTGCTTTGGGTACATCACTTCAGTCAATTTCCAGCGGAACGTCCCAAGCACATCAGGTAGATTTTAGAAATGGGGACATGCGCTGCTGACTAAACACATGCGATGACACGCACATTCGTGAGGCATTTATTCAAATCAGTAACTGAAATCAGAAGTACACAACAACCTGATGCTGGTTCATCTACAATCCCCTTTCATTTTAAGGAAGGATGACACGTGTTCTTGTGCGAGACGCCACCCCGAGCAGCCCAACCCCCATCCCACCCAGCAAGCAGGCTCTATCATGTTATCAGTGGCTCGCTGAGAAGCCAGCTCGCTCTGAAAACTCTCTCTCCTACCTGCTAAACCTCACCGCTCCAATATTCCCCTATCAGACACCTTCTGCTCCTCTCACCAGACGAGTCTCCTCAATATGTACCCCAATGGCCAAACTCACACTATTTTCAACACATTTCTTATCTCTTCTCTAGTTCAAATGTTGTCCTTCTTTCAAAGACCAGCTCACATCAAACCTCTTCTGAAGTGTTCACGAAGTTCATTAACTTACCTTTTCTAAATTTCTACTGCACTTCAAGTGGAGCAGCTCACATAGCACTTGTTTACATACTGCCTCATTTGGTTTGATAAACAGTCTTATATGTGCTTTATTTTCTATGCTGTTTGCAACTGAAGGGAAAAATCCAGGTCTTCTCCGTCATTTGTGATCCCACAATCCTCCTCCCACATGTAGCATAACACTGGGCAGAGGGAGCACATGTATCTGAACTAAATGCTTGCTACACAATGATTCAACACTTACACAGTGTGACGTACAACAGGTATCTACTGCTTGCCTACTCTGTGGTAAGCACTTCTGTAAGTACTGGACGTATCACCATGATGAAAATAGGTGTGATTCCTGTCCTAAAAGCTATTCTACTCCAGAGAGCAGGAGACATTGAATCTCCAGTACTCTTAAGTGTTCCAGAGTGAGGTTATTAGTGGTTCCAAGATGTGAGAACCGCAGGCAACGTGCTTTACAGCTTCTCAACTAAGACACTGAATCACAGAATTTTAACGCTCAAGGAATTTCTTGCACAACTCATGATTCAATTTCAGAAAAGTCTATCTACCTTAGTCTATCTTTCTCCCAGTTCCAGGCACTGCCTTAATCAACAGTCGGAAAAGACTGACCCTCCTCCCTACCTCCAATTCTACTTTCTCCCCAGGATGGTAACTACCACCCCCACACATCTACCCACGAGCAGTTCAGCCCGCCCAGAGGAGAGCTCTGGGCTCATGGTTTGCTGCGCCTTTACACTCAGGCTGGACCAACCATCCACACTGTCCGGCCCGCACGTTGAGCACAATCTGTCTTTTCTCCCAGGTAATAGCAAGCCTGAGCTACTTTTAAGGAAAACAGTGACACTGCCTCCACACCTCCTGGGCCCTAAGAATGACAGAAGCACGACTCGGGTCTGGGAAACACAACAGCTGATTTGCACCTACGAGGAAGTAAGCACTGAACGGGGACACCCGCCCCTTGCCTCACAACCTGTAGCAACAATGTGATGAAACGCCCCGAGCCCACAAAGTTTGAGGCGCGCATCCGCACGTGCACACAAGGTGAAGTTGGCAAGTCCAGGCAACGGGTGGGCTGCCCGCTCTCCCGACGGAAGCCTCCCCCGGTCAGGGGTGTGTCTGCGCGGCGCGCGGGCACTGCTTCACGACTCCGTCCAGAACAACGGCTCCTCCCACCCCCGAGCAGGGGCGCTGAAGGCCCCGGCGGCGCCGAACTCTCCGAGCCCCAGGCCCGGCCTCGCCGGGTCCTCCTCCTCTCGGTCTCGAGTAACGACGTCTCAGGCAGGAGGCGAGGCTGCCGTAGGAAGCCGGGCTTCTCCGACTCGACTGGGCTGGGGAGCCTGGCAGAGCCACCCCGAGCCTGCAGGCACCCACTTCCGACTACACCTTTCACAACTATAGACAGTCTTCTCCGGCCGTCGCCGCCGCTTCCCGCAGCGCCCGCGTCCCGGAACTGACCCTCGTCAGCCCCCGCCCCGGGAGGAAGCAGCGGAGGGGCGTGGAGTGGTGCGCGCGAGGGCGGTGGGGGCGCGCGGCCCCGCGCCCCGGGCCCGCGCAGCAGGTGCGGCCAGGCCCCAGCTCCCCCGCGGGGCCCCGGCTACTCACCCCGACGATGTTCCTCGGCGACCTAGCCGCCGACACAGAGGCCTCCTCCGCCGGCTCCGCACACCCCTCGTAGCCACCGCCCCCTCGGCCGCGGCCGTCTCCGCCGTCCTCGCCGTCGCCGCCGCTGCCGCGGCGCGCGCCCGCTCTCACGCACACCGCCGTGGCCGCGCACGCGCCTCAGCGCGCTGGCGTCACTTAGCAACCGAACATCGGCCGCGGGGCGGGCTGGAGGCGAGGGTTTAGGGCCCCGGGGTCGCCTCAGGCGGCTTTGGCGACTCTGCCCCGCCCGCCCTACCCGCTGCCCTTCGGAGCCTGGGTCCCCAGGGTGTGGCTGTCCCGCCGGCACCGGGCTCCGGGTAAGTCACGTCACCGTACGTCACTGTATGGCGTCACGGATTTCGTCACTGCGAATGGGACAGTCCCCGCCTTGATCGCCGCCTCGAAGTGACAGGGCGCCTGCGGTGGAGAGAGCTCTGGCCTGGTCCAGACGGGCGCGGACCCCTTCGGTAGTTCTGCGAAGTGCAGTGAGGCTCTCACAGGAGTAAAGCCGGAAGGCGGTGACGGCGCGCTTACAGGGAAGACGGCTGAGGGACTCGTTGACTCAGGAGCAAGGGGGCGATGGGCCGAGCCTTGGGTTCCCGTCTCAGTTTCCTCACTCTGTAAATAGGGATAAGAATGCCCATTGAACCTCCGCTGGAGAGTTGTGAGGCTAAAAGGAAATGCATGCCAAGGTGCCTTGTTAGCTTTAAAAGAGAAGACCGTGGAGCAAGAGCAGTTAAGAGCATGGAGTTTGGAGTCAGAAAGCCAGGTTCAAGTCTGATCCTGGCTGATGGTGGATAATCAATTCTGCTTGACGCTTGGGCAAAGTGTGGGAGTTTAGAGAGAGTAACTGGAAAAGATACAATTCCAGGCAAAGGGAGCTCATGAGTAAATGTATGAAAGTGAAAACGGGCAGGAAGAGCAAGGCTTGTAGAAGGGGCAGATGTGAGCGCTGTTAAGGTGGTAGAATTGACAGCACTGAGTAGGGGCCAAATAAGTAGGCCAAGTTTCTGTTATGGGTGAAGGGGTGGATGGTAGAAAAATTCAGCAAGATGCGAAGACAAATGAGTCTTCGGGTTATCCACACGTTTCTGATCTAAGTTACTAGAAAGTGCTGGTGATAATCTGGGAGGATGATCAGATGTGGGATATGATGATGAGTTCAAATGTGGATGTGTTTATTGGGGAAACACTTATTCTCCACGGGTGATGTCTCCTTCCATGTGGAGTAACATCCATTAATATAATATTCCTGGTTTGTGCTGCACCGCCCCCAGCTCACTCCTCCCTGGAGCACTGACTTTATGATCGGTGAATTTCAAAGAACGTGTACTCATGTCATTCTTTTTCTCTTGAAAGAAAGCTTCGTTCACAGAACTGTTCTGGTGTTCTTCTTTTTCCATGAGCAGGGCCTGGGCTGGGGTTGAGGTTGTCTGGGCCGGGGCTACAAAATTCATAAACCTATTTAATTCCACAGTTTGGCATTGGGAAGTTCTTGGTCCACAGGTAATATCCGATACCAACGTTGTCAGTTGTAGGATACAGAATAATGCCTCCCCCAAAAGACGTTCCTGTCCTCATCTTCTAGAACCTGCGAATATGTTAAGCTTACATGGTAAAAGGGACTTTAGATATGACTAACTTTAGGATCTTGAGATGGGGAAATTATCTTGGATTATCCGTCTGGGCTGGAGGTAGGAGAGTCAGAGAAGGTGATATGACGATGAAGTAGACATCAGAAAGAGAGATTTTAAAAATCTGTACATTTTAAGGTGGATCCAAAGAATGTAAGAGTTGGAAAAGGCCAGTAAACAGTATTTCCCCTGGAGCCCCCTGAAAGAACACTACCCTGCCAAATGACTTGACTTAGAATTTCAGATCTCCAGAACCTTAAGTAATAAATTTGTGTTGTTTTAAGCCACTAAGTCTGTGGTAATTTGTTACAACAATAGGAAACTAGGACACTCAAGAGTAAAGATGATAGTTTCGATGGTGATAAAACAAAGGAGAGTTGTGCTAAGCCTATGATGATGATTTAACATTCCTTCTAAGTAATTTTCTTATGATCTCAATAATTATTTATATTCAGCTGCTTGTAAATTGCGTACTGTTTAATTGGAAATAAAAGGATTGTGTAAAAATTGAATGCAAGAGTAATTTATTTACTTTTCCACCAGATCCAAGAGGAAACATTTATTTGCTCTCCATGCCATGCTCTGTTACATGTGCTCACCTGATCCTCACGTATTATTGTTAGTACACACAGACCCAGGGCAAAGCCCTCTGACTGAAAATAGACCTCGGTAAGCAGAGAGCAGGGATCAACCAATGAAAGAGGCTGGCCACTCCAATCTGGTAATTAACAGAGTTTATTAAAGCAGGCTTACATACAAGGCATGTTTTGGGCAGCTGCGAGATGAAATGGATCCCCACACCACTTGGCAGGGGTCAAAGGATTATATAGGATAAGGGGGGAATAGTGACAGGAAGTACCAGGTACGGGCAATTACTTTGCATGCTTGACCAGGTCAGGACAACAGCCTATCCTAGGAACCAGCACATAGCTGGAGGCAAGGGAGGGGTGCTGTTTATGTCAGAATAATGATCAGACAGTCTCTAAGGGGATTTGGCAGAAAGCAACCTTCGTTCTTTCCCAGGTCCAGCTCACGGGACAGACAACGGTCAGGTCATGGAACATTCTCTCCACAATTACCTCATTTAACATCAACTTACTGTATCAGCGACTGACATAGCTCTGTTTTACCCGGTGAGGATACAAAGTTTAAGTAAGTTGACCAAGGTCATAAAACAGCAGTTAAATAGAAGAATCAGCTTGAGACCCAGTGTAAGCCTCCTCTTTCTAGGAAACCTTCCTCAGGCCCTTCGTTGGCTAAGTGCCCTTCCTCTGTACCATTATATTACATCATGTGCACGCCTTTATTTTAGATTTTACTGTAATAATGAAGACGCTCACTAAGCGCTAGGTCCTGTCTGAGGTACATTATGGGCATTGAGTCATTTAAGCCTCAAAACAGCCCTTTGAAGTAGGTGAATACCAATCACAATACTTTACAAGTCAGGAAACTAAGGCATAGAAGGTTAAATAATTTACTCAAGGTCACACAATTAGTAAGTGATGGAGCCAGGATTCCAACCCAGGTAGTTGGGCTCTAGAGTCTGTGCTCTTACCCCCACACTGTCCCTTCATACCAGGCACCCTCTGCTCACAGTGAGGGCTTCTAGTCAGCAGTGCAGTTCCTGGCGGGTTGTGGTGTGTGGTCTCGCGTTGTATTCCTTTGTAAATGAACACAAGAGGATTTTCTCTCTCAGTCCCATGGCAGGAAACACTTGGCTGCCCTTAAGTAACTGATGTGTTTTCTCCTTATGGGCAATGTAAATTGTATAACTGGCTGTTTTCTGCTTTCACTTCGCCGAGAAGCTCCGAGTACATTTTGTGGCTTAGCATTAGTAACTGGGAGGACCCCTGGCCTGCATATCTGTCTTCTGTTGGTTTGAAAATATTCAAGCTAAAATGTTTGGGGGAAAATAATTTAAATTTTTCTTTATTTTCTAAATTGTTGAGAGCATACACTTATTTTATAACTATAAAATGTAAGCCTTGGTTTTTAAAAGAGAAATGATTTCTCACGCTTGGACTCTAATCGAACTAGTTTCAGGCTAAGTTCCACGAGTTCAATATTGAATCATAATTCTTATAAAACTAGGACTTCTGCTATGATCTTGAGAGTACAGATCAAACTGGTGTTCACACAGATCAGAAAGTATTTCAAGTAGCATCAAACAGGTAAGCTGTGTCCCTCCTTGTTTTCAACCTGTGTCTAAATAATTTGAAACCACTTTTGGATTATTAGGACATATGCCACCTTGCTTTATAGATAAGAAAGTTATCTTCCTTAATGCTGATGATATTCTTTTATAATTAACTTTAATGTATAGTTCATTTTTGTGGTTTACCTTTCTTCAGAACGAATGAAAAAAGGTCGCCTGTTCTAAAACTGAAATAGTTATTTTGGTACATGTCCTGAAATTTAATTGGCTTACATCCAGTAACTAAATACCACATTCCTTTCTTTGCTTAAGGGTATGTTTTGCAAGTAATTCTTCCAGGTAGATTTACCCACCAGTCACTTTTCTAAAAGCCGTATATTTTATCAAAGTATTATTCACGTTTTTCTATAGCCAGAGTGAGTAACTGATCATTTCTTCTTTGAATGTTTTCAATCCAAATCTTATTCATTCTCTGACATCATTCAGATGCCTCAGGGGTGAGTAAATACTCTACAGCCCAGCCGATGGTTTCCATGTGGGGGTATGAGCATCTGGGGTTGCCAGATTTGAAATTTACTGATGTCTAAATATAGGTAACTAATGTGAACTTTGTAAAAAAAAAGTCTCTCTCTCTCTCTCTCTCTCTCTCTCTCTCTCTATATATATATATATATATATATATATATATATATATGTCTATATATATGACATCTCTGTGAGTTTACAGACCCTTCTGCTTTATTGGATAGAACTTTACAGCCTTGAACACTTAAATTTTCTTATTTTTGAAGAGTTTTTCGTTTTTTTAAGGAAAATCCTGGATGGCATTCAGATGTATCCTCTGTGCGCCAGCATGTGGGGTATGTGTGTATTGGAATATTATTGAGCTATAAAAAAGAATGAAATCTTTCCATTTGCAACAACATGATGGACTTTGAGGGCATTACGCTAAGTGAAATATCAGAAAACAAATACCATGTGATCTTACTTATTATATGTGGAATCTAAAAAAACCAAAAAACAAAACAAAAACCAAGTCATAGATACAGAGAACAGATTGATGGTTGCCAGAGGTCAAGGGTGGGTGAAATGGGTAAATGGAGTCAAAAGGTACAAATTTCCCCCGTTACAGAATAAATAAGCCATGGAATGTAATGTATAGCATGGTGAATGTAGTTAATACTGTATTGCATATTTGAAAGTTGCTAAGAGAGGAGATCTTAAAAGTCCTCATCAAAAGACTAAAAAGAACATAAGGTGAACAATGAAAATGTACCACAATTTTTGTTATCCTGGTTTGGTACTTCTTTTCTTAATATACCATGAACCTCAAAACTTGGAAATAGTGCAGTCCTATTTCATACGTCAGTTTTTACTTATTGGATTACTCTGCCAGGCACGGAGGGGATACGGAGATTGAAGATGCAGTTGTTTCTCAAGGGCTAACAGTCTAGACCTGCACTGTCCAATATGGTAGGTAGCCTCTAGCCACGTGGGCTATTTACGTGTAAATTCAATTCACTCCTCAGACTCCTCATATTTCAAGAGCTCAGTGGCCACATGTGGCTAGTGGCTGGACAGTGCATGCGTGGAACATTTCTTTCATTGTAGGAGGTTCTACTGGGTAATGCTGGCCTAAAAGTTTGTTTTGGGAAACCAGCTGATGGTTTTATGGAAGCTCCTTTGTAGGTAACTAGCTGTCTTTGTGTTACTGCTTTTAGGATTCTCACTTTGTCATTTTAATATAATGTGTTTTGGTGTTGGCCTCTTTGGGTTCATCTCATTTGGGACTCTGCACTTCCTGGACTTGTATGTCTATTTCCTTTGCCAGGTTAGGGAAGTTTTCAGTCATTGTTTCTTCAAATAGGTTCTCGATCCCTTGCTCCCTTTCGTCCCCTTCTGGTACTATGATGCGATGTTGTTACACTTGATGTTGTCCTACAGGTCCCTTAAACTATGTTCGGTTTTTATCATCATCATCATCATCATCATCATCATCATCATTATTTTGTTGTTGTTCCATTTGGGTGTTTTCTGCTACCCTAACCTGTGTTCTAAATCGTTGATTCGGTCCTCTGCTACATCTACTCTGCTGTTGATTTCTTCTTCGTTTCAGTTATTGTAGTCTTTATTTCTGACTGGTACTTTTTATGGTTTCTGTGTCCTTCTTTATGCTGGCTATCTCTTTATTGAAGTTCTCACTAAGTTCCTTAAGCATTCTTATAACCAGTATTTTAAACTCTGTCTCTGTTAGGTGGTTGCCTCTATTTTATTGAGTTCTTGTTCTGGAGGTTGTGTCCTTTTTTGGGGGACATGTTTCTTTGTTTTCTCATTCTAGCTGCCACGCTGTGTTTGCTTTTATGCATTAGGTAGATCTCCTGTGTTTCTCAGCCTTTGCCTGGTGGCCTTACGGAATAGGTGTCCTATGTGGTCCGCTGGCACAGTCTCCCTGATCACGTGTGCCCGCGTTCCAGGAGTGTCCCTTGTATATGTTGTGTGTATTCGCCTATAGTAATTGAGCCCTAACGGCTTTTGGAGCTTCTGTGGGTGAGACTGACTCTCAGCCTGACTGGCTATGAGGATTGGTTCTGTGGGGGCTGACCCCTCACAGCGGATTCACCCCAGTGGGCTCTTGTGCCTCTTGAGACCACCCTTTGGGTGTGCCACTTGTGGGGCTAATCAGGAGTGCTCTGGTTTGGTCTGAGGCCAGCCTCTGGGTTTCCGGTGCCTCTTGGGAGGGGCCAATGTCAGCCTTGCCTGTGAGCAGCCCAGGGCTATCTGGTATAAGCTATAAAGCTGTATGCAATTGGTTGCTGCCTGCGCTGGACCTGGAGGCATGTGGGGGTGGCCTTGCTGTGAACCAAGGCCGACTGCCACCAGTATCGGGCTTGGGGCAGCTTAGCAAAAGGTGCAGGGCCCCCTAGGCCTATTGCCACCTGCTGGCTGCCTGCCCATGAGGCTCAGCTGCTAAAAGAGCCTCCTTAGGTCCTCAGACTGGTCTGGTTGATCCAGTGTTGACTGCTCCCGGCAATGCTGCCTCCGTTGGAGGGTGTGGGATGCCAGGGAGTCAGGGGGTGTGGTTGGTGGTTTTCACAAAGTTAATACAGATTCAGTTCTTGTGCCACTGCTGAACCTATGGCCACTACTCAAACCCCCCTGAGAACCAGCCATTGTTTGCCTCGGGCCCACAAAACCCGGAGAGCTACCCAAGAAAGATTACAGTGTGAACTGGAGCTGACCACCTGCCACTGAAAGTTTCCCAGGCCACCAGGGGCCATCCGCTGCTGTACAGTCCTCTAGCAGCTTGTGGGGTGGGACTGAGAGTGCCCTTGGTGATACCACACTAGTGGGCAGTGTCCAGGGAGTCCCCAAGGGGGGGTGTGTGCGGATTTTCCCAGACAATGTGGTTTCCGATTTGGCCCTTTCGGGGAGGATTCAACACAGGAAAGACGGTGCCCTCCTGTAGACTACATATGACGCAGGTCCTCACAGAGATAATGGCAGCTGTCCTGCGAGCCCTTACCCTCTAGCCTTCAAAGACTGAGTGGAAGCCACACAACTCAGTCTTGCCCTGTATGTCTCTGGTGCCTCTCGAGTTGCCGCCCCTCTACCGGGGCCCAGGGTGAGTGCTTGCAAGCGAGTGATTCTGTGCGCAGGCCCTTACAAAAGGACATCTGAGTTAACAGCTGCCTTCAGTTTCACCGGAGTGATGGACAGAATCCTCATTGATTTTCACTGCCAGATGTTGTGGGGGCTCCTCTTCCTGGCACCTGACCCCTGGGCTGGGGAGCTCAGTGTGGGGCTGGGACCCCTCACTCTTCAGGGGGACCTGTGCCACCAGGTGTCCCTCCAAGTGCTCAACCACTCCTGTGGGTGTGAGGTCAGCCTATTTTGTGCCTCCACCCCTCCTACCAGTCTCGATGTGGCCTCTTCTTTATGTCCTTAGTTATAGTTGTTCTGCTCAGCTAGTCCTCAGAAGTCTCAAGGTTGATTGTTGTATGATTTAGTTGTAATTTTAATGTGATCATGAGAGGCAGTAGACATAGCGTTTACCTGTGGAAGGTCCTTCTTGGACCTTCCAGTCTCCTTTAAAGGGCACCTAAGATTTCATTTAGTTCCCACCCAGATAATCCAGGATAAACCTCTTCATTCCAAGTTCCCTAACTTAATCATAGGTACAAATAAATCCCCTTTTTCATAAAAGCGCAACACTCACAGACTCCAGATATTAGGACCTGGATATTTTGGGGGACCATTATTCAGCTTATAAACAATACGTTTATATTTACTTATGAACATAGAAAATGACGTTGAAGGATAGATATACACCAACTTTGTTTTAAGTTTACTTTTATTCTTTTAAATAGTTTTTTATTTTTCAATTACAGTTGATATACAATATTATATTAGTTTCAGGTGTACAACATAGTGATTAGATCTTTATATAACTTACAAAGTGATTACTCTGATAAATTTAGTACCTATGTAACACTACACCAACTTTTTAATGTAAGTTTTTTCAAGATTGATGTGACTGTGGAAGAAGAGGGAAGCTATTAACCAACAGAAGTGGCAATATTAACTTCAGATATAATGGAATTCAAGGCCAATGGCATTTATACAGAAAAGAAAGGATATTTTCTATCATAAAAAGGCCAACCAGCCTTTATGTATCAATTTTATTAGGAGACTTTAATATATAGTTCTTAGAATTTGATGCACCAAGTGGACAATAATAATGATAACAATGATTATAATAATAGTACAAAGACCAGGCCTGGTCCCCTTGCCTCAACCTGCAACATCTCTATGAGTCTGTCCCAGCTTCAGAGCTCATGGAATTGGCTGAGGCTTCTGTTGCCACTGCATTACAAGTAAACCTCTCCTCCTGCCCAGTTGTGCTTTTTTCACTTCCTTCCAGGCACAGTCCTGAAAGCACGCCCAAATAAACCATCTGTACATTTTCAAGTCTGTTTCCTGGGCACCTACCTGCAACATTTTCCTTTACCTACTGCTTTGCAGCACTACCTTTGTCATAAATCAAGTGTCCATTCCATGAGGATCTGTTTCTAGACTTTATTCTTTCCCTTTGATCTATTGTGTATACCAATACCACTCTGCCTGAATTATCGTAGCATTATAATAAGTCTTGACACCTGGTAGAGAAAGCAATCCACTTTTGCTTTATTGGCCCCTTGCATTTCCATATTCATTTTAGAATGAGCTTGTCAATTTCCATAAAAATCCTTCTGTGAGTTTCACTAGGATTTCATTGACTCTACGGTCAATTTAGAGAGAATTTACCTCTTGGTATTGATTCTTCCAATTTATAAACATAGTATATCCTTCCATTTATTAAGTCTTTTAAAATTTCTTTCATAAAGTTTGATAATATTCTCGTTTATAGAGGTTTTGCATATCTTGTTAGATTTATTCCTAGGTATTTGCTGTTTTAGATGCTATTTTAAATAAAATCATTTTAAAATTTTATTTCCTAATTGTTTATTGCTCTTTTATTGAAATACAGTAGATTTTTTGTATATTGAGTTTCTATCCAGCAGTCTTGCCTAAATTCACTTACTAATTCCTCACTCTGGTCTCCAGTCCATGTACAAGCACCAAAGTCATGCAGATTCTGGAAGCAGATGCTGGAAATTTTAATGAACAAGGAAAGTAGGTGAAAACAAAATGCTGAGAATGTGGGAAAACATATTCACAATGGAACGGGGTTTGCCCGTAGTGCTGGGAGGAGAACGGAGTGGTGTGGTTGGGAAAACAGTGAGGAGCGTGTTTCTTTAAAGAAATGTGCAGAAGAGCGCCTATTAGGAATAAGAATTCCATTTATGTCATTTTTGGAAAGGAGGTTGGGACTAGCCAAGGGACACATATTAATGGTGGGGCTGCAAGTGAAAGGATAAGGGAAATCAGGAAGTGATGCTGAATAGACAGATTTACAGTGAGTCTGTAGAATTAAACCTGCAAATCCATAGAGAATGTTGAACCCTTAGGGCAGTGGTTCTCAAGTGTGGTCCACGACTACCAGCTTTAGCATCATCTGGGAACTTGTTAGAATGGTAGTTCTAGAGCCCCCTCGACCTACTGAAACAGAACTCTGGGAGCGGGGCTGACACCCATGTTTTGACAAACCTTCTGTGTGTTTCAGATGCTTGCCAAATTTTGAGAACCACCGATTTAGGCGTGGACTCTTCAGATTAGTCTTTCAGAGATGTAATTGCCTCTCATAGCCCCCAATAGGGTAGTTAGTATTCCTTGTAAACCTATTGTGGCATGATATTTTGAAATACCAACTTTTCTCTCTGCATCACACAGCTAGAGTATAGGCCTAGGGATGTTACAAAGAAAAAAGGCCTCTGACTTTCAAAAATCTAAACCCTTATGCTTTGGGTTGTAAGGAGGGAGTCAGTATGGAGAGCTCCAAACCTGGGAGTCCCTATGAAAAGGCCCTATCTTCCTCTGATCTCTGGGTGAAGATAAAGGGGAACACAGGGTCCTGAAATATAAGTGTCTGGAGATCTAAAAGGAGAGGGGCCCTAATTTGGCTTCCCAGGTAAAACCCCTGGAAGTCATCAAGATTCCTGGGACGAAATGGCCTTGAGAGATGTCTACAAGACAGGACCCTATGTAAACCTTGTACAGCTAGTTTTCCATGGTCTCATGTGATGCTGGAGCAGCAGAATGATCCAGAGCTCCCTGGGTAAATACTGTGGAGGTCTTAGCCCCAGTGATTTCCCCATAGGCTGACATAGCATGAAAACAGCAGCATGAAGCAGCAAGGGACATGCCAAACCTGAAATAGCCTCCAAGTAAGAATGAATAATGTTCTAAGCAAGCTGCAGAAATTTACAACAAAGAACTGAGTAGGCTACTTGACATTTTAGCAAATGCCAGCAGGATGGTTCACCTATGGACGACTCAGAAAGCTCACCTTTCTCCAACCTTTTAGACATGAGAGGAACTTCAGACTTCCTTCAGAGAAAAGCAGCAGAGAGGTCCTGAGTTTATTGAGATTCAGTTCCCACCTACCTGCTCAGAAAATGGGCTTTAAATTATGTCCAATTAAAAATTCTACTTCTCACACCCCTGAGTTTGTGGGTAGATACATATCCTTTATAGTCATGACAACAAATGGGTGTCTTACTATATTTATAATAGTGGGAGAAAATAATTCCTATTTTTGGAGATATACTTCTCCGATATTAGTGGCTTTAAAAGGAGTCTGTCCAACAGTGCTTCTCACAGTTTATTACGCACACGAATCAACTTTGGGGGGATCCTTTGCAAATAAAGATTCTGATTCAGTAGGTCTGTGGTGATGAAGCCTGAAAGTCTTAATTTTCAACTAGCTCCCAGGTGCTGCTGGTACAGAGAACATGCCTGGAATAGTCAGGCTATTCAGAATCCTGGAAGACTACACTACCTCGGTTTGCAACATACATCGACTAGCACTTTCTTAAATACACACAGGGTGGTGGTTGTGGTCCAAGGTGTACCATGGACTTATGGTAAATCAAAATGAAGTGTAAACAACAAAAAGAAAAGTTCATTCAGAGGCAGTCAGCTAAGAGCAGGCAGTGTGGCTAAAAAGATAATGCCGACTAACTTCGTCATGGCCTTACTACGTTCCAACTTTTAAAAAACTAAACAATATCTCTAAATGTTTAATAGTTGAATGTCACCAAATTGAACTTGCTCATTTAGATATTGTCCTTTTAACCATATAAAGAGCTTTAAATATCTTAATATATAGCATCTTTCTAATCTTTTTAATATAAGTTACTGTAGGGGACCTAGCACAGGGACAGGCAGATAAGCTGCAGGCAGTCAGGGTCTCCTGGCTCCATGGGAACGCTGCTTAGCAGACAGCCAGTTCTGGACGCCTGCCCAGCCGGCAAGGTCTTCCGGCTTCTTGGGGCGCGGTGTGCATGAGAGGAGGCCTGCAGGGCCCGCCAGACCGTTTCTCCCACGGAACGTGTTTGTTTTGCGGGACCTGTATAACCTCGCTTCTTCTCCACTCTGATCACTACCCCTCCGGCCGCCACCAGAGATTCTCCCCGGTCAATAAGTCTCAATGAACCTCCATCCAGCACTCAGCCAGCTGGGGTGCTCTTTGGGCTTGTGACATCTCAGGCGCAAATCTTAAAACAACTCGGACTCAGTCTGAAGTTACCATTCTGAATAGAAGTTTAGGTAGCAGACAAAAAACATGTTTGCTAAAATACCTCATTTTACCCAAAAGGTGAAAAAAATAAATGTTAGGAAATTAAGCTGTATTTCTCACTTTTCCAGATTATAAAAGAGAACTTGCTCATTTTAGAGAATTTGGAAAATACAGAAAAATATTAAAGAAGGAAATAAAATCATGGTAATCCCTGCAGTCAGGGAGAATAACAATTTGGTGCATTTTCTTCTAGTAATTTCTTTGTATACTTTTTTTTTTTTTAACAAAACAAAGAACATATTGTACATTAGTTTGCATACTACTTTTTTCACTTAATATCTCATGAGCATTTCTCCACATCTTTAAATATTCTTGAAAATAATTTAATGGTGTTAAAACAGATAACGTTCTATCCTATGTGGGTGCTATAGCAGTTCTCCTCTTCCCCATTTTGGGACATTTAAGTTGTTGCTAGTTTTTTTCTATTATGAATAACGATGGACAGCAAATTGGATATAATTTTTAAACCTAAAATCTTCTGATTATTTTCTAGGAAACAGAATCCCCAGTACATATCAATATTACCAGATCAAAGGATCTGAACATTTCAAAGTCTGTACTGATTCTTTTTTTTTTTTTTTAATTTTTTGGGGGTGATAATTGTTAGTAAAATTACATAGATTCAGGTGTGCAATTCTGTATCACATCATCTATAAATTACATTGTGTGTTCACCACCCGGAGTCAGTTCTCTGTACTGATTCTTGATAAAGTCTATGAAAGTGCCCATTTCATGACAATTACAGCAGTCCTAGACTCTGGCATTTTTAAAAAGTTCTATAATCGTTTTGATAGGACTCATATCAATGCATTTACTATAAAACTTCTCTTAACCAGTTTCTACTTCACCAATTATTGGATTAACCTGACTCACCGTTTCCTCAGTAAATAACTGATGCCCTGGCAGGCTCAGTAGCTATTGCTAGTTGGCGTGTACGTCCCCAGTAGGTTGTGTGCTTATCAAGTCAGTTGTGTCCATTCCCAATATGTTCAAGCCAGTTATCCTCATAAATATATAATTTAATGAAATATTACATAAGACAATGAGTTTATGTAAAAGTAAAGTTGAACATTCTGAAGAACTCTCAAAAGCAAAAATAGCTAACATAAATTGCTGCTGAATTAGTGGCAAACAAAACTATGTAAATAAGGAAGGACGCATAAAACATAGATTCTGAACTCAGATTCCTTTGTAAATGCTTTAAATTCACCACTTTCAAGAAACTAGAATTGGTTAATAGGGAGAGATTGACATCTCTTTCAGCTCCAGTCCTAACATTCTCGGGGAAGGCTTCACATTGACTTAACTGGATCAGGAGTTCATTCCTGGACTAATCAGTTGTGGCTTGGATCAGAGTCCTGTATTAATGTGGTCGTTCCCTAAGTTACATCTTATTTTGTATCTGCTTTCCTGCGAACAAGGAGGGCAGTGGCCAGAGAAGGGGTCTGTAACTCTCATACATCTGTGTACCTTTGCGTATTCTCTCCCTCTGTCTGAAATGCCGTTTCACGCCCTTTCTCTAGGTGGTTAACCAGTCCATTGAGGTACACTTGTTACCTGGTCGGTGAAGCTTTCCCTGAGTTCCTAAATTTGAGTTAGGTAATGCTTCTTTTGTACTTTCATAGTCCTTGGTTATGTTTCTTGTCTGACATTTACCACGTTGAGTTGCGACTATTTGTTCCCAAATCTCTTAATAAATAGACTTTGTGTTCCTCGGTAGCAAAGACTTTTTCTTCTTTATGTCTACATTTCCAATATTTAGAGTCATGAATGAGTGAAAACTTACAGAAAAGAAATATAAAAGAAGTACATGTTATGTATACTTCCTGATTGACAAGGAGAGACTTTTTTTGTGCTTTTAATTTAGTTTGGCTGATTCTTAGATGGATGGTTTTCAACAGGCCAGTACTGCCCCCTAGGGATTGTTTTGGAAATTCGTGGGGCATTTTCGGATGGGTTTCACTACTAGGGACAGGGACGTGAGACCTCCTGTGATGGCCTGCACAGCTTTGTAGTCTCACTGAATATTCACTTAGGTAAAAACCTGCTTTTTCCCTCAAGGAGGAGCATAACTACCCAAACCTTAGGTGTGGGCTTCATATATTGATTTCCTTCCAAAGAGCACAGGATGGAGACGGGGTGTGGGGAGAACTTCAGTGGAGAAACCTGACAAGCAGCACAGCAGCCAGGTGATCGGGTCAGCATCATCAGTGATGGGTCAGGTACACAGCATGTACCTTTGTTAGATGTGATGAGAAGGGCATTTCTCCTCTGTAGTCTTCCTCCTAAAAACCCGTAACTCCGGTTTCATCGTGAGAAAAAATTCAGAAAATCCCAACTGAGAAACACTCTACAAAGTATCTGTCTAGAACTCCTCAGAACTGTAAGTTATCAAAAACAAGGAAAGTCTGAAAAACTATCATTCTAAAGGAGCCTACGCAGACATGATTACTCACTGTAATGTGGTATCCTGGAGAGGCTCCTGTAATAGAAAAAGTAGGTAAAAACCAAGAAAATCTGAATACAGACTTCGGTTAATAATAATGTATCAAAACAGGTTCATTGATAGTGACAAATGTACCATACAATGATGTAAGGTCTTTTAAGTAAGGGAAACTGCGTTTGGGGTTTCGTAGGAACAAGGAGGGCAATGGCCAGAGCTATGGGCAAATCTAAAACTACTCTAAAAAATTTTTTTAATTGTAAAATACAAACTTGCAAGTAGCAGATAAGTAAGTCCTGGAGATCTAATGCACAGGATAGTAATTATAGTCAACAACACTGTATTATAAACTTCAAAATTGCCAAGACTGTATTTTAACTGTTCCCCCCACAAAGAAATGGTAATTACGTGATGTGAGGAGGTATTAGCTAATGCTGTGGTGGTCATCATTTTGCAATATATAAATGTATCAAATTAACATATCATACACTTTAAACTTACACAATGTTTTATGTCAATTATTTCAATTTTTTAAAATTATGAAGTTTGCTTTTTATTATCTGAGCCTAGAACTTCTATTTTACTTATTTGTATATATAATTTCAATATTCATTAGGGACAAAACTATCCTATAAACAGGAGTGTTATTCTTTTATTCAAAACTTTAGCAAGAATTGATCACCATTTTGGAAAATGTTTCCAACAGCAATATTATAGTCATTGACCAATGAAACACACTTATTAGTATGCAATTAAAATGGTAACTGGCTCTTAATGAATCATGAATTCAGTCTTTATTTTAAAATGTCAAATAGTGTTAACAGTACTCTATTGAACAGTTTTACTTCTTCCATACTTAAGAGCAAGCACCTGACTGCTTCAGTTTTCTAGTGTAGCAGCTATCTGGATCTTTACGTATTACAGTGCATATTTTATTACAAATTGATTTCATTTTTCCTCTGCATTACAATAAAGGCATTGGACTGACCCTTTCTGAAACTATGTATTATAGGGAAGTTATATATGAATTTCACTTTAGGATAAATGTTTAAATACCTCCATGTTATAATAAAAAGTGTCGTCTGAGTCTGATATGGTTGACAACCACAACCTTAAACTAAGTTCTTTGAGGGAAGATGTATGATTTTTACAGCACCCTGCACCAACTAGGTCCTCAATATTTAATTTCACCTTGTTGCAGTTTCGATTTATGCTTACTCAGAAGCTCTTATTTGCTTTTCCATTCTGGAAGTCTCACTTTTGATCCAGTGTACACCCTTATGCAGGCAACTTGGGTAAATATGATCCAATGCAGTGGTCTGGTTCCCTTTCCAGTTATCAGAGACAGGATTAGAAAATAACCTTTTGCTAAAGAACATAAGGTTATTTTCTTTCACTGGACAGTGTTGGTTCATACATGACACCTTTGGAATCATGGTAGGCATCCTTGATCACAAGTATTATTAGCCCAAAAAGAAAATGCTGAGAATGACAGGCTCGGAAAGATGGAAGGAAACTGAGGTTCTTGATATGTCTGAACCCTCCATCAACCCATTCTAGAACCTCTGAAGCGCTTGTTACACTTGGTTTTTTTCTTATTGCCAACAGCAAGCATCCTTGCTGATATAACTCTCTTCACAAGCAGTTGTGTTACTAAGTAGTTTTTATGTATATTATACACAATCCTGGTTAGAATACTATGTAGGGGCACCATGACTCTCTCTCACCCACTAATTTAAATGACTTGTATTATAACTGAGTCCTAGGCTTAGCTGTGTAGGGTTCATGGAGACTGATTTTACCTTGACAGTAACCTACAGTCTTGTTGTCCAATTGTGGGAAACAAGAAAACTTCTTGTGCTCAACTCCATCCTTTCAAATCACCACTTCTCAGGTAAGTTAATTTGGAAGTTAAGTGAACTGTCCTAATTCCTAGTGAAGCCTGGTGATACAATATATATTTTTCAATGCACATAAAAATGAATTGAAGGAATAAGCAAGGGCTATCTTTTGGTAAGTTTTACTTAGCAAGTAGAGACGGCTTCTTTCTGTGGAAATAATGTTTAAATGACTGAATTTATGAATCTAATAACCCGCCCATTTGACAATTCTATAACCAACATGTGAAACCGGTTTCCATTGGTTCCCACAACTTACTTTTTGATATTTGACCTTCTTCTCCTGTGTACTTTTTCTCCCTCAATCCTTTATTCCTTATTTACTTTCCTCTTCCCACGTTTCCCACACTTCCTTATCCATCAAAACTATCTGCCTAGCAGGATATATAGAATCACATCTAGTCTCAGTTCAGAATGAGCCTGCAAACTCCTTCAAATTCTTACAGTACTCTCTGAGGGCAGCTTTTTTTCTTCTTTTAAGAAAGAAAATGCTGGACAGAAATTTACAAATTAAACATAGCCTTTTTTAAATATTTATTTTATTTCAGTCTACAAGTACTGCTATTTGTTCGATTTGCTCACATAAATCCATTCCATGCAAAAAGGAAATGTAAATTGCTTTCAGCTGTGTAAGCACAGTTGGCATGGCCTCTCCAAAGGTCTTCCACTAGATCTACGGAAAATCTAAAGATAGTTAAAACTACCAACTGGATGTTCTTATTCTCGGGGCTGGAAGAGAGTTTCAAAATCAGTTTGGTTTTTTCAAACCCGTCAAATGTCAATCATGGCAGGGAAGACCACTGAGCTGACTTCCGATAACTAAGTTACGTTATCACTGATGGTCATTTATCCTAAATGATTACTGGCGTCTGTAAGACCTTGGGGTAGGGGCTCTCTGTAATACAGGCACCACTCACATAAGACCAACTGGGCATCCCAGAGCGGCTGTGTGCTACACACTTCCTCCACTGCTTCTTGCCTTACTGAGGTACTCAGGCCCGAGAGCTGAGAGAATAATGCTCAAACTCACTGAAGGTTTAACAACAGGAGACTAGGAGAGGAGGTGAGGTACTAATTTTAGCTAAATACTAAAAATGATGAAATCTTGGGTACTTGAGCCTATTTATATTGCCTTCAATTCCAAAGTTATTTTACACGTCTAGCCTGCTTTCTTTCTCACAGGACAGTTGGGAGGATTAAATGAGATAAAAGTATGAGACAGCCTAATCCAGTGTTCACCATCCAGTAAATAATATTCCCATCTTCCTCCCCATCCCAAAATAAAGAGGTTAGTCCTTGAATCTTTGAACTTTGAAAACACTTTATAAACAACAAATTAGTTTTTCTATCAGCATCCTTGTCAGCAGAATTCTGAACTGCTCCCAAGAGTGTCTCCTCTTTTGTAAAAGAAACACTTTAGACTATTTGAAGTCCACATAAAGTTTCATTTTTGTTCAGTGTTCTTTACTTTCCATTGTGAAAAGTTATTTCTGAGGAACTGAAACCCCAGAAGGTAACCCAAACAAAAACATGTTAAATGGTTTTTTTTGAAGGTGATGATTCAAAGGCAGACTGGTAGAGAAGTCATAGAAGGAAAATGCAGCCTCTGAAGGGAATGATTCTAATTATCACCTAAGAAACTAATTCTATACAACTACATTCAAGGACATAAGATGGAACTACTTTACTAGAATGACTGAACAGATAGGTGAAAAACACCTGAAATAGGAAAGGGAAATGGACTTAAAAATAATCTGAATTGAGACAATGAACCATCAGTCCTAGATGCTTCTGTTATCTGAATATCTTGAATCACATTGTTTCCTTTTTTATCTCTCACACTGTCTTCACTGAAATCTCAGCAGTATTCTCACAGAACTAAATAATAGTTGTCATTCCATTAGGATTCAAAATTTCAATCCAGTAGCCATCAGGATCTTGAATAAACGCCAGGCCTTTCATTTTACCTGTAAAATGAAATGATTTTCATTATTGAAGACTTTGTGAAAAACTTAAAAATTTAAATATATTTTTTATTACTTCAAATTTTAATTTGCATTTTAATGAAGTACATTATTTGTTTATAGTTTTAACTTTAAAAAATTGTATTGTTATTGTTGCCCAAATGCATTTTTCAGAATGAATAGCTGGAAACAACTCTCCTGAAATAAACTATAGGACTCGCTACATCTTTTAGGTACCAGGTAATTACTTCATCTTCACGATATCACTTCATGTTACCAGTTGAGTAGTCACAGAAATTGTCTTATTTTAAAGAGGAAAAAGAAAATAAAGGAGAAGGAAAAAATGAGGAAGAAGGAAGCATGGCACAGCCAAAAGACTCAGATGCTTGGATCATACAAACCCTTTAAAAACAATTTTGTGTATTCCAAGCTCTACCAATTCATAACTGGGATTGAAAGGCTAGTTAGTAATGCTACCGGGAAAATGACATCGATAACCTCGGCTCTTGTCTTCTTGAAGGAAAGACTTCAACCAAGAGACAGAAATTTGTGCAGCAAGAACAGCAGTTTATTAGTAAAAGCAAGTACACTCCAAGGTGTGGAGTGGGCTGACCCGAGAGGGAAGCAGCCTGGCCTTACGTTGTGTGAAGGCTTTTATTTCTATGGGTAGAATTGCCTCCCCTTCTCCCCTCTCTTATCCGTCCTTCCCCTGAGGTGCCTAGTCCTCTGGCATTTAGCAATGCATTTCTATGATTTAGGGGCATGTGTAAACGTATCCCTTTTATGTAGGGGTATGGGTAAATACAGTCCTTTGGTTTGGGGGGATGTGTAACAACATCTTTGGGTATGTGAAAACCTGGAGTCCTGTTGGGCTAGTAAGGTATTGCTGACAAACAGGATGAGTTCCCCGCTCCTCTGACTTTTAACAACATATCTCTTTGATGTAGAAGTACGTGTCAGCCTGAAGTCCTGCCAGGCAGCTGCCAGGGGTCTTGACCCAAGTAGGAGCCGCAGCAAGGGGCTTTCTAATGGGGCTAATTTTTTTCTTCTCCTGCTCATTTCTATCAACCTACCCTATCAGTAGGTCTAGTAGTAGAGTTGTTTGCTGAAATGGAAAAATGTGACCTCAGAAATTGGGGTCTGGCCTTCCCCTCTATTCACACTGCCTGTGGACTGTAACAGCTAATAGATGCAGGAAAAAACCCTCTGAGACCGAAGTAACAAGAATTCGAGGAACATAACCATAAAACAAACAATGGATTATAGAGTCAAACAGAAGAATAAATATTAGACCAATGGACCAAGAACCATTAAAACACGTAAAAGTGATGAGGAATATGAAATATAATGAAATAAGAATATTAAAGAACATGAAACAAGAATATTAAAGTAACAAGGAAAAATTAGGACTCAAAATTATAATAGCTGAAATTAATAAAACAATAGACGAGAACACAAAAGATGAATATCAAACGGATACATGTGAGGAAAAATTAGCTAACTAGTATGCTAGTTTGAGGAAATCTCCTGGAAAGAAAGCCAAGACAAAGAAATAACAAATATAAATAGCTTCCAGAACAAGAGAAGATAATATACAAAGGAACACAAATTATACAGCAGAGTTTTCAGCAGCAACACTGGATGGAAAAATGAGACATGGAATTCTATTTGCAAGATTGAAGAAAAATAAACCTGATTTTATATTCAACAAAACTGTCATTCATGTATAAAGGCAGGTTTTCAGGCATACAAAGTCTCAAAAGTTTTGCCTCACAAAACCTTTGGAAACAGTTTTGGGTGAGGTACTTAATAAAGGGACAGAAAAATCTAAAAGATGCTACAAGAGATACATGGAGAAAAGGTGATCAAATACTTTGGTATATTTCTTATCTTTAAAAAGAGCCAAAGCCAAAGAAACAAGAAAAATTAATAATATCCCAGTCTGGGAAATAGTAATATGAAAGGAATAGACGGGAGCAAGTTCTTTTCTTATTGGGGAGGATATCTGGATATTTCAAATGAAAACTGAAATAATAAATTATGATGGCAGATACAGATCTAAGTAAAATAAATTACATGTAAATCCAACAAAATCTGGATATATACAATTTCAAGAGACATACTTAAAACATAAGGACAGGCAAAGGTTGTAAAGGGTGAAAAATACCAGGCACTTATTAACTAAAGAGATCTGGTCTAGTTAATAGCAGATAAAATAGACCTTAAGGAATTTGTTTTTGGGTGGCTAGACAACACCTGAGACAGTGAAAGCTGGTGGCCAACGAGAGAATGTGGTAGAGTCTAAGGGTGGGAACAGGAACTAGTCTTTGACGGCACCTTATATCCTGTGTCTAGTCACCTGTGAGGCCACCCTAGTTTCTGTCTTTCAGTTCCCTGAAATAAGCAGATACTCTTCCAATAATTTCCCTTCTTTCCTTAAGCTGGTTGAAAGAGACATCTTCAAAGCTGCTTGCAACCAAAAAGGTTTTACTACAATAGTACCCTCTCTGTGGGTGCTTAGTAAATGTTCTATAACTAAAGAGAGGCCTGAAGAAAACAAGTAGCAGACTGACCATCATCAGGTTTCTTCACAAATTTGACTCCCAGTTCTTCAAATCTTTTACAAGCTCCGCGTACATCAGGAACGGCAATTCCAATGTGACCTTAGGTGACCACCCCCAAAATAAGGCAGAGAAAAGGAAGAAATCATTACAACAGGGCAGCCAAGTGCCACAAATCGCTTCCCACCTAGTATATTTCAAAACAGAAGGCATCCAAAAACAGACTGAATCAAGTAGGTTCATAATCTATAATATATGAAAGAATAAGAATCGAAGTCTAACTGGCTGGGTATAATAAATTAATTAGTTGCTCTGAATTATAAATTATTTAAAATAAGCCCAATATTGGCTCATATATAGTTCAATCTGTTAAGAATAACTACACCAAAAAAAGAGTGATCATTTACTCATACTTAAAAGGTTTGTGGTTGACATTGACAACATAGCAGCCAATTTAAACCTGTAATCGTGTTGTCTTGATTGAAGATTTTACAGAAGTACATGCTAGCAAAACATCGAGATTATTATTAACCATAGTTTTTGTTTTGTTTTTTTTAAGTAAAAAGTCTACTGGAAATACAACAGAGACTGAAAAGTAAAATCATTGTGAGTAGATATAAAGTTCAGACTGAGACTCTGTGATTAAATAACTCCTAAATAAAATTATCTGTGCAAATAAAAATAACCATACTCCTAATAAATTGATTATACTTAATGTTTTAGATTTATTACAAATCATAAACAGGCACACAGTGCAAAATCACACAAATCCATATCCACACAAACAGGTAAACATACCAAATCCTCGAGGGTCTGAATTGCCACTGTGGTAACTCTGGCTCTCATCATCTTCAGTGCCCCAATTGCTACAAAAGAAGGGAAAACATAATTACAAGTGACCTGTAGAACAGATGTTCTGAAAACAAAGTTGCAACAATCTGTCTTTGAAATCTTACCCTGTATATAGGATACTTAATATATACTTGGACTAATCTCTGCTACCATAAATATTAAGTTTTCAACTACAGAAATGGCAAACAGGCAAAGTATGGATCCAGGCATCTGGATAATGATAATAGATCCAGGCATCTGGATAACGATAATAACAATAATAATAGCAATTATCATTTATTGTGTTGGGTACTTTACGTTTCATTAAATCCTCATGACAGCTCCCTGAGCTATATATTTGAGCATCTCCATTATAAATGAGACTGTTACTTATGGTAACAGGTGATATAACTTGTTTAGGGTCGCAGAGCTATTGTCAGAGCCAAGACTCATACCTAGGTCTGTCTGATTCCAGAACGATTTTGAATCAGGGGACACACTAAATCACACACCCTGAAACAAACGCTGTTTATTAGTCGTTAACGAGTGCACAGAAACAACATAAAAAATAAAAAGAAAGAAGGGGGAATACCTATTTCAACATTTTTAAATGTTGAAATTATAAAGACCTTAGTTGTAGCACCTAAACATTTGTTAGCTATAGTTTGGCAAATACCTTGCCATTTCAGTTAGGCTCTCTATCTAAAAAGCAAATGATCTCACTTGCCCTTCCTGTACCACAAGAATACGAAGACCCCAAAATCCATGAAAACACATTCAAACATCTTGTTACAAATGCGACGTGACTAAGTAGATCTGGTTTGAATTAGGCTGGTAAGGAAAAAAATGTAAAAGAAAACGAGCTTTTAAAAAAATGTAGAATATAAAAGGATAAAACCTTATACTCACTGTGTCAGTTCAAGTGTAGCTTTTCTGGAGAATACCCATGCTACTTTTTCATCTTTATCTTTTGGGATGTCATTTTTATCCTCATAAGCCAAGAAGTAGAGCGAAAATTTCATAGCGGGAAAATCGAATTTTTGTATTAGCCTGAAATTAAACAATAAGCCTGAATCAATTAACAACAGGAAAGGTTGACTCATACTAAAATCAGAACTTGAATGACAGTATTCAAGTTCTGTTAAGAATAACACCTGTGTGCATGGAGGTTATTTTCATAGGAAAAACAGGGGGGAACAAAACAAAAAAACAACAACAAAAAACTCATTAAAAAACCCTATTCGCCTGTAAATATCAGTGAAATAAAAAAAAAATTTTTTTAAAGTAAACATTTGTAATTCATCAGTTCTTTAAATAAAATGAAACTTAGCTGGCATTATGGTACTTTTTATAAATGGGCAAAGTATCTTCAAAAGAAAATTTAATTTTTTGACAAATATAATGCATTATTTTATTGTTCTTTCAGATATATGGCATTCAGGTAAATAAAATAAATGTATTGAGTTCGTACTATGCCAAAACTCCTAGGAAAAGAAACTGAGGACAGGCAGTAGGAGATAAGGAAGGGCAGAGGACTATTAGAAGACGTGAATATCAACAGAGTGGCTAACAGAATCAAATCCTGCAGAAAGGTCAAACAAGATTGAGACTGAGAACAGGTCACCAGACAGGGAAAGGTCCTGTGAGGGCAGTTGCCAGTGTGGGCAGCGGAAGCTGGGCTGCCCTGGATGGGGAGAGAATGGGAGGTGAGCAAGTGAAATAACAAGCGTGATCTACCTACGTAGCCGGCCGGTGATGACGGGAAGGAGGGCAAGAGAGCAGAGGGCAAGAATTATCCTAGAATAGAGAAGAGTTACACTTTTCTGTAGGCTGAGGGGAAAGAGCCAGTGGAAAAGGAGAGACTGATATGAGAGCGTGAATGACTTACTAATCCCGAGGTTTTAAAAAAATTAATTGAAGTTATGGCCTATAAAGTGAGTTCAAAGAACGTTAAGATTATTTTGCAAGGAGTAGGGTAGAATGAGGATGCATACAATACAATTTCCTTTAGATTGTTGAGGACTAAATGCTCCAAGATGACCGCATTCATAATCAATAAGAGGGAACGATTCAAACATAGCAAATGGACAGTGTCTGGAGTTCTGGTCCAAACCTTTTAATTATCACTGCTATGTGATATGCCTTGGCCAACTAAGATCAATGCACTGGCTTAGCACAAATAAGGTTTACTCTAATATGTTTATAATAAAGTATAAACACCTCAAATACTGTAGTCCTGAAAAGCGATCTCCACACCCACTAAAGCAGACCGCATGAGCCTTAAGGACCAATCGGATAGGAACTGGAGCACATGAACCGCTCATAACTTGTTTTCCTCAGCTAAGCATATCTTTCATATAATGTCAAGGCTGCTATTCGGGGGCTCTTTGAAAACAAGGTCAACACTAGCGTCAACCAGACCGAGATTCACATTCCAGCTCTGCCACGTGCCCACTGTGGAATTTGGGTCCAGTAACTTAATTAATCTTTGGTCTCTTCCTTCATCTGTGAAATGGAGATATGAGCTACGTCATAGGCATGCTGTAGAGATGGAATGAAGAAAAATGTCAAATCCTGACAAAGGGCAAGTGTGCAATAAATCCGTTTTTGTCTGAGCTTTAAATGTGCCATAAATATATAAAAAAACTAATTCTTCTGGAAAAAATATTACAAGAGACTGTTAACAAGCAGTTATCTTTGGGGATAAGAACTGGGAGAGGGAGGTTATTACTTTTCGTTTTGTATGTTTCTGAACTGGTCAGATTTTCTAAACACAGACATACACCATATTAATTGAATTTTTCTCAGTGTCAATGGAGGTTATCCAGATAGTAAATTAAAAATCATTCTATTTTTATTTATATTATCAAAAACAAAGGAAAAATATCTCAAATCAAGAAAAATAAACGAATATACTTTGAGAATTATAAGATCAGTGGATATTACCTGTTCAGCAAAAGAAAACACATATAAATATGGGACAGATGGCCAGTTTTTGGTAAACTCATTCATTTTCTAAGTAATATGTCTTTATATGTATGCCTTTTCTGAAGTGAACAAGAGGCTATAAAAGTGGCCATAACTCACAAGGGTCTGGACATATTAAGGATTAACTGGCAGCTTTCAGAGTCAGAGCAAATACAAGTATTGGTGTCTTGTTGCCCAGCAAGCCTGGCTGAAATACAGGAGAGGAACCTGACAGACGCCCTGGACAGGAAAACCTAGTCCTAGACTCCTGGTCAAAAGGAGACTTTTGTGACTTATGAAACAAACTTGGACACACTTTTAAAAAATAGATCTGAAAACATTCCCTATACTTGCAAAGCTATGCATTTAAACATTACAGGCACCAGTAAATAGTTTACTTACGTCATTCCAAGAATTCTAGTATAAAAATCCAATGACTTCTTAGGATCCTTAATTCGCAGCATGGTCTGCTGCAACAGAAAATCCTAAGGAGAAACAGTAGCTATTAAACACCTTTAAGTTTCATCACTTTTTACGCACATTAATTGTGCTTTCTGTAACAAGATGCAAACAGTCCACGTTGTAACATAATGTTTAAGACAGCAACGTTGTCCCCTCAGCCTGATCACCTGGAAACAATTCCTACACCCATTGCCTACACCTGCCTGTGGCTCTCTGCCCAAGGCTGTTTTCTGGTCACAAGAGCAGGCCCCTGGGTAAGGCAGGTCCAAAGTGCCAGGGAGTTTATACCCTCAACCAATAATGGATTAGAAAACCTGGCTTCCTTGTCTCTTATTGGGACAATTCTGAGGCACGTTCCACAGTCTCTGAGGCTTCTCAGCAGCAATGACGCCCCGCTGCTCAGTGGTAATCCACTGTGACACAAGGTTTATTGCCTCTGTTCCCTACTCCACAGAGATTTCTTTGACTACCTCCCAAATAAACTACTTAGAACCAAACCCTTATTTGCAGTCGGCTTTTGGATGACCCAAACTGAAGCAGTGACGTTACAAATAAAGAGTTCAATCACTCACATTTGTTGAATGAATGCATAAACACCCTTCCAGATCTATTTATTGGTAATCATGGCAAGGAGTTAAAACATCCCAGACTCCTAAATAACTAAAAGGGTAAAAAGCTACTGTCTCTAACACCACTGTGCAACTGTTCAATTTAAAAACCAGGAAACAAAAGGCTTGACTTGACTGATAAAAGGGTAGAGAGTGTATTATTAACTCAGGGCATTAAATTATTATTAGCATTAATACTTTCCTAAGGGTCTGTCATCATCAGGAGATTTGCCTTCATTAGGTACAATAACTACGCGGTATTACAATCTATTAATAAGGTATTAATATCCCAATTGTATAGATGAGAAACATACTCAGGGTGATTAAATTAATTGTCCCAACCTTCTAAATTCAGGTCTCCTTCTGTTACTGGTACCTTCCAGACCACGCGTCTGTTAACTACACTTGTGCTTCCTAGTAGATCTTTATTCTTGTTATACCCACAGACGGGCAAAACAGGCCTGAAAATTCTGAACTCTCGCTTCACAGCCACGCAGACATCTCTCCCCTATAACTCACATCATATAAAATACAAATGTAGTTGATCCATTCAGCATCATTAAGAATTACATTTTCGTTTTGCTAAATTTTTAAAGTAACCAAAATGTACTAGTATCATTTTAAGCATTAAAATGCTCATTTAAAACAAAGAACGACTTTATTTTAGTAAGCCGCGCTTAATGAATATAAGAACAATTCTTCTTTCACAGTTTATAATCCTATATAAGGCAGTTGGTTCTGGAATATTAGGATGGCATCTCTCAGTCAAGTGCTGTGCTCCTGAAGGTCTCCGTTTCAGCAAGCAGCTGAAACTGAGAAAAACATCTCCTCATATCCAGGCACTCAGCAGACACTCGCAATTAAGCTTTGGTTTTCTGTTGGACATAGTGCAAATACACCTACAACGTCACTTTGTGACTGTGATGAAAGGAGACCAAAATAAAAGCAGCAACACCCATTCCACCTCACACTCTTGTTTAAGCAGAAATTAAAACAAATGAGCACTACACAACAGCAAATATTCTCCTCTCCCGGCTAATGTGAGTGACTGCGGCTTCTCTACCAGTTACAGAGAGTTTGCTTGCAGCCGGCTCTGGGCCAAAATCCTGTGTGAGCGGACCCCAGGCAATTACACCAGTTGTCCCTGGCAGGCCTCCGGGGGTAAGGGGGTGCGGACAGCTGGCTTCCTCACACCAAACTCGGTGCACTGCAGTCTCTGGAGGGAGTTGCAGGCAAGGACTGAATTCTAAAGATGTTCCTAGTTACTCATCAAACACTAGATGCTGCTTTGAGGAACTTTGCAGATGGAAGGACAGTTACTAATCAGTTGACCTTAAAATAAGATTAACCTGGATTATCCAGATGGTTTCAATGAGTCCTTGAAAGCAGAAGAGGAACCAGAAGAGACAGAGAGATAGTAAAGAAAGTAGAGAGGTGTGGCAGAAGAGGAAATCAGATCTCAAGGATGAGAAGGATCCAATGTGCCACTCACTGCTGTCTCGGACATGTGGGTGCACATGGGCAACGAGGTAAGGATGCCCCCCAGCTGACAGCAGGCAAAGAAACCGGGGCCTCAGTCCTACAACTAAAAGGAACTGAATGAGTCAATGTATATGGACTTGCTTTTAGTATTTCCTTACTGCGTTTCTGGTGTCTGCAGTCTGTAGTGCTATCCCCTATCTCATTCCTGATGTTGGTAGTTTGTGCCTCTCCCTTTTTTGTCGGTCTTGCTATAAGTATGTCAATTTTATTGGTTTTTTATAAGAACCAGCTACGTTTAACAGATTTCTATTTTCTGTTTTCAATTTCATTGATTTCCGCTCTTTTTTTATTTCCTTCCTTCTGCGTACTTGGGGTTATTTGGCTCTTTTTGTAAGTTCTTGAGGAAATTTAAATTACTGACTTGAGACTTTCCCTCTTTTCTAATGTATGCATTTAATGCTATACATTTCCCTCTTACCACTGTTACCTGAGATTCCTTTTTCATTTTCATTCAATGTGTTTTTTTTAAATTATCTTGAGAATACTCTTGATCCTTGGATTATTTAGAAATGTGTTATTTAGTTTCCAAGTGTTTGGAGATCTTATTATCTTTCTGCTATTGATTCTAGTTTGATTCTATTGTAGTCGAAGAACACCCTCTGTACAATTTCAATTATTTTAAATTTGTTGAAGCTGGTTTTAGGGCACATGACACGATCTTGGTATATGTTCTGTGGGCACTCGGGAAAAAAGTGTATTCTGTTATTATTGGGTAGTGTTCTATAAATGTTGATTAGATGTTGAATTTGAAATGTTGATGGTGTTGAATTTGTCTACGTCCTTGCTAATTTTCTGTCTAGTTCTATCGGATGGCGAGAGAGGAGTATTGAAGTCTCCAATTATAATTCTGGATTTGCCTATTTCTCCTTTCCATTACGTCAATTTTAGCTTCATATATTTTTGCAGTTCTGTCAATTGGTGCACACACATTTAGGATTGCTATGTCTCTAGGGGAATTGACACTTTTATCATTATATAATGTACTTTTCTATAATGATCATTATCTTGCTCTGGAGTCTATTTGATATTAGTATAGGTACTCCTGATTTCTTTTGATGAATGTTTGCATAATATGTTGTTTTCCATCCTTTTACTTTTAACTTACCTATCATTATATTTGAGTGAGTTTCATGTAGATAGCATAAAGTTGGGGCATGTTTTAACTTAATTTTTTCTTTCATTTTAATTGAGATGTCATTGACACACAGTACCGTGTAAGTTTCAGGTGTACAGCATAATGACTTGACTTACGTATTTGCAAAATGATTACCACAGTCAGTTCTATCACCTCATATATAGATGAGCTGAGGCATGTTTTTAAACCCACTCTGCCAACTTCTGTATTAATTGGTATATTTATATTGAATGTAATTATTGAAATATTAGTACTTAAGTTGGCCATTCATTTTTACTTTGTTTTCTTTTTTCTTTGCTCTCCTATGGGTCACTGGAACACTTTTTTATAATTCTAGTTTGATTTACCTAGAATGTTTTTGCCATGTACCTCTGTATAGCTTTCTTAGTGGTTGTTCTATGTGTTCCGTTATATATAAGTTAACTTATCACAGTCACGTGTGGTGTCATCATTTTATCAGTTTGAGTCAAGTATAGAAACCTAACCTCTCTTTACACCCTTTTACTCTCTCCCACTTATAACTGTGTTAAATATTTCCACTGCCAGGGTTGGGGCAGAATTTCAGGTTTAACATGTTTCTCCACTGATACAGCAAGGTGGGAAAAGCTTGTTACTTCCTGGCAAGATACAAGTTCTGGCTCCTTACTCAGCTTTTCCTGGTACTACCTTGGGGAGATAAGAAAGTTATAGGTAGGACTGCGGTAGAGGACATCAAGGCCCAGAAAAATAGTTTCAAAGGTTTCAAAGTAAGATGGGAAAGTCGTGGGCAGTGAGGGACACGCAGCAGAGGACTGCAAGGCCAAAGAGAACAGTAGCTGACAGAAAAATGTAGAGAAGGGAACAGGGCAGGAGGGGCTACCACATCAGACTGCAGGCAGTCAAAGCCCTAACCCAGGTCAGGAGGGGCAGGGGGGCCCAATCAGCTCCGGGTAAACAACTTAAAGATTATAGACTCAAGGACACACAGTCTCCAGCGCAGCTTAGCCGGCGGGGCATTCCACTTTCGGATCCCCCCCTCCCTCTTTGGAGAGCTTTCCTCTTGCGCTTTTGCAATAAAACTGTGTACAGTTTTAATTTACCTCTCTGGTCCGTGTCTCTATTCTTCGGTGGCTGCAAGACCTGATACCAGACAAACACATCAAGATCCATATATCATCCTGTATCATTTGGGGGCTCGTCCGAGATTAAGGAGAGGTAAATATTATCTTTGCCTTTCTACTTGTCCACTCACAGGCCTTCATCATTTTCATCTCTTTCTCCTGTCACACAAACATTGGGCCTCCGTCAGCCAGTTAAAGGCGACTAGCACGGCTGCCAGTCTCTACAATTCTGAGGACAGGTCTTCTGGGACCGGAGGCGATTGATCCCGATTTGCATCGGGAACATCCATCGGCTGCATGCCGCTCGGACCGTCCTCGGCACACTACTTGGACTGCTCTCTCCCATTCTGTCGCTTTCTTTTCAGCCTTTCCTGCTTTTGACATTTTGTGAGACTGGTCCAGGCTCTTTCCCCATTAGACCTCCTCACTTGCGTGACACATTATTCCAGCAATATCTAAGGTAATAAAATGGATCTTTGCCTTTACAGTACTTCCTTAGTCACCAGGGACCTTCTCTTCAAACGTCTGGCAGAATTTCTCCTCGAGTCCCACTGGGAACTCGTCCAGGCCCTCAATCGTAGGTGGTGTTGTCCTGAGGTTCCCACCCAGCACCTCTGGTGTTTCTGTTCCCTGGCCCATTCCTACCGCTTCAGCAGCTTTTGCCTGGTGGCTCATGTTCACTTAGGTCTCCATCCATGGGCCCCAAATATTTCGCTGCCTTTCTCCTACACCTGTTTTTGCCATCCCTCCAGCAGTCATGAAGGTCACCTCCCATATCCCTGATTTCCTCTACATCAAGGAATCCTCTTTCTTTGAGGCCTTTTTGAGGCCTTTTGCAACCTTTTCCTCAGCCCCTATCCAGACTGGGACTCCCTAGAGTCCCTCTCCCCCTGGCAGGTTCCCGTCCCCCAGGTCTGGGCCATTTACACCCTCATCACTGTTCTCTTCACACTGAGTCACTTCTACATAGATCGCGCCGTCAATTTCCAGGATGCCCAGAGTTGGAGCCTCCATCCATCCACCCTGAGATGGCCCATCGTCAGCCATGTATTATATAGGTCTCTGATCGTGGTGGTAGGCGAGCACTCACTTGGTGTCTGGGTCAGGCGGCCCAGGTAAGCATGACTAATCCTGGCAACCTGCAGCCCCCCCACCGTCTAGCTCCTGGTCATGCAGCGGGTTAGACCCACGGGACTAGGGGACCCCCTAGGCAGAGTAGTGGGAGAAAGAGCGACAAAGGGATGCCTTTTCCTCTTCTTCCTCCTTTTCAGAATAGGCAATCAGCCCTCAACCGCCTACACCCCTCTGAAATGCATCCTGAGATATTGGGATAAATTTGACGCCCAGACCCTGAAGAAATGGTGTGTAATAGTCTTTTGCTCTATAGCATGGCCCCCAATACAAATTAGAAAATGGGGAGACCTGGCCTCCTGAGGGAAGTTATCAATTACAATACCATAATATAATTAGACCTATTCTGTAGATGGGAAGGTAAATGGTCTGAAATTCCACATGTTCAGGCTTTTCTTGCCCTGAGGGACAATCCAAACTTATGCAAAAAAATGTAAAATTGACCCCACCCTTTCAAGCCCTCCACCAAGCCTTCGGACAGAACACTTTCCCCCTCACTTGAGGTCGGGTTACAGGAACAACATACCCACCAGAGGTCTGTCCTCAGGCCTCTCCCCCCCACCCCCCCTCCCCCTGCGAGCCAACTTATCCCTCAGCACCCTCTATCTGTCCTCCTTTCCCTGGACTGCCAGCCCCCGGCCACTCCACCCATAGAGCAAATGTCTTTCCGTTGTAAGAGATGCCAGGAGAATTCGGCCTGGTCTGAGTCGAGGTCCCTTTCTCCCTGCAAGACCTCAAACAATAAAGGGAGACCTAGGTAAGTTTTCAGGTGACCCAAATACATAGAGGCTTTTCAAAACCTAACTCAAGTTTTTTGAACTCTCGTGGAAAGACACCATGTTAATCCTTAATCTGACACTTACCAGCTCTGAAAGACAAGTGGCTCTACAAGCCACCGAGTGATTTGAGGATGATCGATTTTTTAATACACCATAATGAACAGGCAGGACGGGATCCTGTCAGGGAGCCCTTCCCCCACAGGAAAGCAGGCAGTACCCACCAATGATCCCCAATGGGACCCCGATACTGCCATGGGAAACTGGCAGAGGAAGCACTTTCAGGCATGCATTTCGGAAGTCCAGAAGGGTCCAACCCATTTCCACGTACCCCCTCCCCAGTACTCTCAGACAACTTAGGGGTTTCTTGGCATTACAGGATATTGCCGTCTATGGATTCCCTGGCTATGAGGAAATAGCCAGACCTCTGTACCAAATAATCAAAGACAAATAAGAAGCCAAGACGCACCTGATGCTCTGGAACCCCCAAGGGCAGGCAGGCTTTTAACCTCTTGAAACAGGCTTTACTAACTGTCCCGGCTTTGAGCCTCCAAACCAGAGGGCCCTACAACTTCTATATCACAGAGAGAAAAGGAATAGCACTGGGAGTCTTAACCCAACAAAAAGGGCCTGCCCAACAACTGGTAGGGTATTTAAGCAAGGAATTGGACTTGGTAGCTCGCGGGTGGCCCACCTGCCTCCAGACGGTTGCAGCAACCACTCTCCTAGTACCAGAAGGTCTCAATCTCACCCCACACTACATTTGGGAATTACTAAACACTGAAACTAGCCAGCAGCTCACAGATGCTTGTCTCTTAAAATACCAGGCCCTGCTGCTAGAAGGCTCGGTCACACAGATCGGGACATGCTCTACCTTAAACCCTGCCACCTTCTTCCCTGAGGATGACATGGAACTCACATACGACTGTCAACAATGTTAGCACAGACCTATGTGGCCAGATGGGACTTGCAGGATGTGCCCCTAGAGAACCCAGAGTGGACGCTCTTCACTGATGGGAGCTCTTTTATAGAAAACGGGGCCCGCCAAGCTGGCTATGCCATAGTCACTTTGCATGAGACCATAGAAGGAAAGGTCTGACCTCCAGGGACCAGCGCTCAGCCAGCTGAACTTAGTGCCCTCACCTGAGCCTTGAACTAAACAAAGACAAGAGGGCTAACATATTTACTGACTCCAAATATGCCTTGTGAGTTTTACCATGCCCATGGAACCATCTGGGAGAGAAAGAAATTTCTTAACAGCCACTGGATCTCCATCAAATACCATCAGGAGATTAATCAGTTACTCCAATCAGTACACCTCCCCAGAGAAATGGCGGTCATACAATGCAAGGGACACCAAAAGGGAAATGACGAAGTTTCTGAAGGTAACCATCTAGCAAATCAGGCGGCCAAAAACACCACCAAACTAGCTCCACAATAGCTCCCCTAGTCTGGGATGGATCGGCAACACATATCAAGTCCCAATACACACAGGAATAACAACCGTGGACAAAGGAGACGGGCTACACTTATCTGCTTACAGGATGGCTACAAAGTGAAGATAACCGGCTCCACCTCCCAACAGCAAATCAGGGGAAGGTCCTCAAAAACCCTACGCTAGACCTTCCATTTAGGGCGGGACAAAACCCTATAGATGGCTCAACAGTTATTCACAGGCAAAGACATTTGCAAAACATCCTTACCTCCCTGTAAGGTCTGCCACAGAAACAACCCCCTAACACATCCTCAGACACCCATGGAATACAAAGGGGAGGACTGGCATCCAGGGAGGACTGGCAGTTAGATTTCACCCACATGCCCGAAGCAAAAGGATACAAATATCTCCTAGTATGGGTAGGCACCTTCACACATTGGGTTGAGGCCTTTCCCTGCCGGACTGAAAAACCTATAGAGGTAGTTAAAGCTCTAATCACAGAAATCGTACCCAGGTTTGGTCTCCCCAGATCCCTCCAAATGACAATGGACTCTCTTTCAAATGCTTGGTCACTGAAGGAGTCTCTAAAGCCTTGGGAATAAACTACCATCTCCGCTATGCGTGAAGACCCCAGTCCTCTGGCCAGGTAGAAAAGACCAATGACATTATTAAAAGATATCTGCGAAAGCTATCCCAAGAAACAGCCAAGATGGACCATCTTGCTCCCTATAGTTCTCCTTTGTATTCAAAACACCCCCAACAAACGGGGCCTAAGCCCTTTTGAGATGCTCTATGGCAGGCCCTTCCTACCAAATGACCTACTAGTAGACCTTGAAACCATAGAATTGATCCAGCATGTTACCTCTCTAGCCCAATTCCAACAGGCCATCCAACAGATATTAGGGTCACAACCCAGAGAAAAAGGCAGCCCCATTTTCTCCAGGGGATGAAGTTGCTTATTAAAACCCTTCCCTCTTGGTCTCCTAGTCTAGATCTGGTCTAGAAAGGGCCCTACACAGTAATCCTTTCCACTCCCACAGCAATTAAGGTGCCAGATTTCGACTCCTGGATCTACCACTCTCCAGTCAGGCACTGGAACCTACAGATCCCAGCCCTGAATACTCCAGCCCCAAGGAGATCTGAAAGTAATCCAGTGCCATTTAGATAAGTGCCTGGATGATGGGACTTAACCCCAAAGGGACGATAGTAGGGGATTATATTCTCCTAATACTGGCCTTTTTCCTCTTTCTATCACTCTCATCTGCGCTGCCCTAGACCTAACACCCGTTCCCTGTCACGGTCTCTCTCATGGGCAGGCTTGAGCTTGGAACGGAGTTGCATCGTATTCTTAGGACTCATTCCAGCAGTCCTACAAAACCTCCCTGCTCCAATGAGACCCAGACTCTGGGTTGGCTTGTTAGGGTGAGCCTTAATACTTCTGCCACCTTTCTGCTTTGCCTTGGAAATGCTATCCAAATTGCATGCCCGGAGTTATTCGGCCCCTCCTCCTCTTTCTGCTCAATTCAGACCCTGCATCCTCAATCTGCTCATTTGGTTTATCTCTTCTCACCTAGAAACCATAAAGCTACAAATGGTACTCAACATAGAGCCGTGCATGGACCTCCAAAATCCACGCATCTGCCACAGACCGCTAGACCACCCTCTGACCAACCAGCCCACTGCCGGCCCAAACTCCGCCCCTTCTCTGTAGGAAGCAACCAGAGCGGTCTTCGCCCCTTCCCCTAACCAACCGCAGTTAGGGTTAGGTCATCAGAGGGGGGGATTGAGATAGGAAAGTCATGGGCAGTCAGGGACAGGACCGCGGTAGAGGGCATCAAGACCCAGAAAAACGGTTTCAAGTAAGATGGGAAAGTCGTGGGCAGTGAGGGACACGCAGCAGAGGACCGCAAGGCCAAAGAGAACAATAGCTGACAGAAAAAATGTAGAGAAGGGAACAGGGCAGGAGGGGCTACCACATCAGACTGCAGGCAGTCAAAGCACCAGCCCAGGTCAGGAGGGGCGGGGGGCCCAATCAGCTCCGGGTAAACAACTTAAAGATTATGGACTCAAGGACACACAGTCTCCAGCGCAGCTTAGCCGGCGGGGCATTCCACTTTCGGATCCCCCCTCTCTCGGGGAGTTTTCCTCTTGTGCTTTTGCAATAAAACTGTGTATTGCTTTAATTTACCTCTCTGGTCATGTCTCCATTCTTCGGCGGCTGCGAGACCTGATACCAGACAAACACATCAAGATCCATATATCATCCTATACCACTGGCAGAGGGGAAGTTGGGTACCTCATTACAGCCTAGTGGGTAGGAGGCTAGGTTCTCCGTCAGCCTTTCCTGGCACGGGCGGGGCTGCAGTCATAGCTTTTTCTATAGTCTTTGGTTGTAGCAGAGCAGTTATTGTCTAAAAGTTCCTGACTTGTCAGGAAATACTGCCTATTTCCTGGTTCTGTGACTAGAGAGGGCAGGTTTCATTGGGCTTTTTTAGTCTACACTCATTATTGGCATTTCCAGGTTGTTAGCTTCTTCAGCTCCAACTCTGGGCTATATGAGGCAAAAAGAAAACCCAGGAAACTTACCATCATGTTGCTCCTAGGGTCTCAAGGTTCCTAGCCAGTCTGCCTTCTTCCTTCCACCTTTCAGAGTCTCCCTATGTTTGTTTTATATATAATGTCCAGAGGTTTTAGCTGTACTTAGCAGGAGGAATAGGGAAAACTATGTATACTCCATTCCCAGAAGAAATCTCCAAATGGATTTTATGCAATTGCCCCCACAATGGGATATGTTTGGTCACCGAATGTCTGATTTTAGGATATATCAAAACTTGTCAAAAAATGGCAAAAAAGTTGCTCGCCTTTGTGTTTTCTACCTCTCAAATTCTGTTTGTAGTGACAAAGACACTCATTTCTCTAAAACTGTTACTAAGGAGCTTTGTATGATAGTACAAAATCAAAATAGACTCAAAATCAAAATCTCCACTGCCTCTATCACCTTTGGTCTTCAGAAAAGAGAAGTTTCAAACTTAAGTTTGGCTTTAGCCAAATTTTCAGAAACGCTTAAATTTCTTTGGCCTAAAGTGTGTGTTTTGGCCTTAATAGCAGGGATGCCAACTTCCTCGGGAACGCAGCCCAACACTCTATCCCAAGGAATTTTCAAAAGTGTTGCATCACCTCCAGCAAGGAGTCTTAAGGTTCAAGTAAACATTCAGACTCACAAGACAACCTTAGGCTGAAAGGATTTCAGTCAGGAAAACACAGCTTGCCCAGTGATCTTATAAAACCTCCAGAATGATCTGGCAGTATAAGGTGTTCCTTTTCAGCTGGAGCCCTTCAAGAAGTCTAGATAGCTCTGGTGCGGGGAGAAGTTCCACCCTGGTGTAGAAGCCCTATGTACCACAGGACCCAGTATCTCCAGGAGCAACTCCACAGGCACAGCTTCCAGAATCTCCACAAAGGATGACTGACTGTAAGAGTCACTACATTCAGGGAAGCCCAAAGCTAGAGCTTCCTATTAGGTATTTAATGATTCTCCCTTTCCAGATGCAATTTACCAATCGAGTTATTTTTACCATAAGCAATTATTCCCAAGCAACAAACACCATTTTTTATTGTTCCTTGGGAAACAGCTTGAGTTAACCAAAGGTCAGATTCTCATCAAAGGGGAAAGGGCTTAACTCTTTACTCCCAGTGTCTTATCTCCTATAAAACGAAAACTAGTCAAGTTTCATTTTTTCCTGACTTTTTAAAATCACAATTGCCTTCAGTGAAAGATCCTTTTGAAAATACACACATATCTGAGGGGGACAAGATTGTTTTTACTATGTGACAACAGGGGCACATGGTTGATGTACAATATGATGCGATATGTTTTTCTCTCTACTACCTTCCTCCTTCTAGTGTTATTTCCCCAACTCAATCTGTGTCAGAATGCAACAAATGTTCCAGAAAATAGTTCAGCCACTCCCTTTCCATTTATTCTATCTTATCTAAATTGGTTTCATGTGGTCCTTTCCTTCCCACTCTATAAGGCAGCAGCTAACAACATACTTTAAGTATAATTTCCCTATAGATAAGGGACACAGAAAAAGCTGAAAGACACAAAGGGAAGTTTTTTTTTAATTTACAAATGACCTGTGATATTAGTAAACACACCTTACATCAGATAAGAGAAACAGGAAAATTCTAGAAGTCCTCAGTAACATGAGGCCTTTCAAATCTCATGCAAAGGGAGAAAAAAACACACACAAATGTGAGAGAAATAATTATTCAGAGGCAATATGGTTCCAATGCTGACTCTACCACTGTTACCTTGAGTAAATCATTACTTTTCTTAAACCTCAGTTTTCACATCTTTAGAAGGGGGTTAACTATCGTTCTCAGCTCCTAGGATTGGGTAATATCCCCCTAGTAAGTGGGATAATGCATGAAAGTGCTTAGCAGAGAAAGTGGTTAGCACGGCCCAGAGCAAACTACTTCACTCATTATTGTTCTTGCTGTTGTTATAAAATATGCCCAGAGGTTCCACTATCAACTACTGCTTTTGCTTCTCAAACTGCATTCCCCAGGCCAAACCTCTAACCTCAGCTCTGGACTTAAGTCTTCACGAGCCTACTCATCAATTGCACCTGTGTCAAAATATTAAATTGATCACAGCCAAATTAAACACTCTTTCCTGTATCCAGCATCCCTGTTAGCCCGTCAGATACCAGGAGTCTCCCTAGATTCCTCCCTCTCCACTCCTCCGTAATCTAATCTAAGTGTCCCGTCAACATGACTGCTTACACCCTTCTGGAATCTTTCTCCTTGCCTTTCTAATGATCATTACCTTGCTCATGTCTTCATTACATCCTGCTGGGCAATTGCAATAGCCCCCCTGGTCTCTCTGCTTCTTGTAGGCTTACAATGCAATCCAGAGCGATCTTATAACACTTCCAGAATGATCTTTCTATAATGAAAACCCAATTGTGTCATTTCTGGGTTACGAATCAATCCTTCAGTGGTGCCTCACAGCTTTTAGGAGAAAGTCCCAACAGCAAGCACATATGATTGACGCATAGTTCTCTACCTTCATTGTTTGTCACTACTCCCCTAAATGGGTAATCTCAAACATTTTTATTTCATACCCTTGTCAGTTAAAAAAATATAAAGCATGCATTCCCCCCCAATAAATGTGTATTTATTTTAGTTATGTACAAGTACAATATACTAATAAAACATATATTATAAAACATATTTACCAAATAGAAATCTTTACAGGGTTTGAAAAACACGTGAACATAATGGGAGTGCTCGGATTTCCTCTGAGCATCCCAGCGACTGTTTGGTGTATATTCCCCTCAAATCCCATCGCCTATAACTTCAGTCTCGTTGTATTACCTGTAATTCCCTGCATCTGTTCCCCGATGTTATTGTGCCTTTACATATACTATGATTCTTTCTGCCTAGAACAGTCATTTGTCCATCTGACCATTATCCCTCTTTCTTCCTCTTTTCCATTCTTTCTTCCCTTACCCTTGCACCCAACTCTACCTGGCTACCTTATTTGTATTAGATAAAATTCAGCTTAGATCTCACCGACACTAAATTTTTCCCCGACCTCATTATCACCTACCATTCAGATGGGATTGTACTCCAAATTACTGTACTAAAGAACACTGATGGAGAGTAAAAAGAATGAATTTCAGATTACCAGATGGGAAAAGAAGTATTTGGCCTTATGGAGAAAGTTAGCCAAGTAAGACTGCCCAGGATGTGCAGTCTTTGGTCTGGCTTTATGACAGAGATGCAAATGGATCAAAAAGCAAGTTATCCCACCACCACTGCTCTCTCCTTTGCAAAGCAGGCTCTCTTCGCTTATCTCTCTTTATGAAGGAGGCTTTTAGGTATCCTCATCACCTCCAGGGTTGGATCCCTCCAACCTATTCAACAGAATGCTTCAAAACCCTGAATGGTTCCTCATAACCCATCCAAGGTCTGACAATTAAGTTTGCGAACTCATCCTGGAAAAAGTGCTACATACCTCATTTCTGAATATCACTACGGTCACCTTCAAAGCACTCCCCTTGGGAAGCTATGCACCAACACCAGTGCCTAGTCCACCCTTCAAAGCAATTCTGGAATTCTTTCTGGAATGTCCATCAGAGCTGTCGTCGTATTACCCTTGGTGTCCTGAATGTCATCAAAATGTCTTCATTTCAATTTTTCCTTTATCTTCGGGTAAAGAAAGACGTCATTGGGGGCCAGATCAGGTGAGTAGGGAGGTGTTCCTATACAGTTATTTGTTTACTGGCTAAAAACTCCCTCCCGTGTGAGCTGGTGCATTGTCGTGATGCCAGAGCCATGAATTGTTGGCAAAAAGTTCCGATCGTCTAACTTTTTCATGCAGCCTTTTCAGCATTTCCAAATAGTAAACTTGGGTAACTGTTTGTCCAGTTGGTACAAATTCATAATGAATAATTCCTCTGATATTAAAAAAGGTTAGCAACATCGTTGCAACAAGTTCGTGAACTTAATTGTCAGGCCTCATATATAAAATCCAGCTTCCTTAGATGTGACACTCAAAGTTCTCTTCATGAGCTGGCTCCAACCTACCATTCTAGCCTTCTCTACTACTGCTCCACTGCTTAGATGACCTGAATTTCAACCAAAAACACGTAAGTCCCTCTCCAGAATAGGTACCACACTGCATCTTTCTGCCATCTCACATTTTTGCTCAGATGTTTCCTCCACTTAGACTGCCCCCCCATGTAATCCTGTCTTCCATGTGGTATTGGAATCTCACCCATCTTTCAGGCATGGGCCCACCCCACCTTCTGCCTGATGCACTCCTTGATCCCCACAGTTGAAATACAACCTTGAATTATACCACTTTTCACAGTTTAGAGAACATCAGTGCACTTTATCCTCATAGCAACTCTCTTTATGCTGCTTTTACAAGTGCGCTACTAAAATCACTGCAGCCAGTGATAGAATTGGGGATTCAAATGAAGGTCTTCAGGCTCCAAACACCCTGTGCACATACCATAACACAGATGCCACCTTCAAAACTCTCCACCTCCTGTGCTCCCAGGGTGCTTTATACTTTCAATAGCACATTAATCCCAGTTCCATCTTGTGTTAATGTTGTTGTATGTTTGGTGAAGGGACCTCATCTTGTTCATCCCAGTATCCCCCAAACTTTCTTTACATATAGCAGGTGATCAGCAATCAGGCTGAATTTAATTTATTTAGGTTTTTTACTTTCCTTCATGCCAAGTTCCAAAATTAGTGCTCAAGTCTATAGTCCAAAAGCTGAATAGGGCGGAGGCTGAGATTGTGGACTCCTCCTGGGCAAGTTACTACCGTGTTTCCCCGAAAATAAGACCTAGCATATAAGACTGGGTCTTATGTTAATTTTTGCTTCAAACGACGCATTAGAGCTGATTGTCCGGCTAGGTCTTATTTTCGGGGAAACACGGTATGTGCCAGAGTCTTTTTAGTTGTAAAATAGAGATAATTATGCTTTCCTGGTAGGGTTATTGTGAGGATTACATTAAATAATGTACTTAAGACAACAACCTAGGGTGTGGTACACTCAATGTATACCAGCTACTAGTACGCATTCCACTTTATGTCTCCTACATGGTACATACTTCAAGAGCCAAAAATTACTGGTCTCAACATATGAACTACTCCCAATCATCAAGAGTAATTTAGATTATAAAGAGTGTAAATTAAGAATGCAAGGAAATGTATTTAACACATTTTACAAAGATCTCCCTGAAATCTTTTAATAGCCCAGTACATATAATCCCCAGTTATCAGGGAAATTGATTTATAATGAATGACTCTGTATTATGTAAAATAACTAGGTATTACTATCAGAGGCTATAAAAGTGAGATGGGGTGAAAGGATATATATATGTGTGTATATATATATGTAGATATAATAAATTATATATGTAGTCATATACATATACTATACTATCAATGTGCATATATATATATATATATTAGGTTGATGCAAAAATAATTGAGGTTTAAAAGGTTAAAAATGGCAAAAACTGCTATTATTTTTGAACCAACCATATATATATGTATATATACATATATATATATATATATATATATATATATATATATATATATTTCTTCCCCCTTAATTTTGCACTAAGATTTTTCCTAAGCTAACTACCAGGTGTCAGTCAAACGCTTTAGCAATCAGAGGTGTATGACTCTTTGCCCTGAAGGCAAAGAGCAAGCAGGACCAAGTCATCCGCCCTTCTTAAAGGGCGGCATAAAGCACATTCAATCTTCAAGGAATTAAGAAATTCCCCAGTCTAATGAATAAATACAAAGGCGTTTACTGACACTGATGAGTATACCGCCCCCCCCCGCGGTGACTGCCGTGTCTACTTTTGACAACGCAGAGAGGCACCACACCTGAATGAGTTACACTGACTCTTAGTACAGACATGTTAAGTAAGCTGGAGGAACGAAAGCCTTCATATGCAACAGGTCATTCCTCTCTAGTGGATCTGCAATGAGGCGATCGGTGAAGATACTTCTAAGATTCCTTTCGGATCTAAGCTCCAGGAGTCTGTCGTCTCTCCTGGGAACCAACCACCACGCACAGGGAGGACCGAAGTGTGGCCGTGACCACCGTAAAAGCCAAGCAAATGCGAAACGCTGGGCGCGGTTAAATTCGGAGCGATCAACTGGTTTGGAGGAGTTAAGCCTGGGGCCAGGGTAGTTACATAAAAATGATCCAGGCTGGGAGAGGCCGGCAAGGATGGGGACTTCGAACATGGGTTGGGAGTTCTGAAATTGTTCTTTTTATCCGCCACGGTGATTGACCCAGGGAATACACCCACCGACAGACAAGGGATCTGACCCTAGATTGGTCGTGGCTTCCAGTTACCATCCCAAAATTAAGAAGTTAATGCAAGTTGGGTTGCAGGCTTTGAAGCAACCTTAAGAAATGGATCCTCTCACGTATCCCCCATTGGACACCATTAGCCCTCTTCCCAGCCCACTCCGGCCCGCCCAGGGCGGGCGAAGCTGCAGAGGCTGTCAAGTGGGGTTCGAAGCCAGCCCGAACTGAGCTCGGTGATCTGCCCACTCCTAGAACCCCAACCGAGACACGCAAGGCCCCGACTCGGGAGAAATAGGTTCTGCGCCCACCTTAGTGCTGGGATCCGGGTCCGAGCAGCAACCGAGGGCAGCCTGGTCGGTAAGGCCGCCAGACACGGGCTGCGGTTCTGCCATGGCCGCACTGCTGTATCACGTTCGATCGTCCTCAGGAACGCGGCACCCGCTGTACTCCGCCGGATCCTGTGCTGCCCTTACTGTAGCGACGGCTCGTCGGTGCTGCGAAGCCGCTGACTTCCAGCCAATAGCTGAGCGTAGAATAAGTTGGCTCTCTGCCGATTGGGTCCCAGTGAGTCAGCGCCTCCAGCCACAGGGCTCTGTGCCCCAAAACTACAACTCCCAAGGTGCCTTGCGCATATGGCGGCCCGGTTGAGGGGAGAAAACACAAGCCCCAAAACACCTGCCAGAAGCAGAGTGGTTTCTCTGCGTTGCTTAATGACCTAATTTTGTTGCTGTTTAACTGTTAAAGTTCAGTAACCATCTCTGCCACTTGGTGGGAAATTGGAATCTGATGGAAAGAAAATTGGGAATTACTCTTTTCAAAGTGTAAGTCTCAGTTTAAGCAACAAAGATCAATTAAAGCAATTCTGACTTAGTCAAAGACCTAGGTACACTATTTATTAGCTCTAGAAGCTTGGAATAATAACAGACCCCTCTCTGAGTTTCCTTGCAGGATTTTGGTGAGGTTCGAATGAGATTTGTAATGATTCCACTATTTATGAGACAAAGGTCCGTAACTTTCCATGTGTTTTATGTTAATTTTACCAAGGCACATACTATGTTTCCCCAAAAATAAGACCTAAGCAGACAATCAGATCTACTGCATCTTTTGGAGCAAAAATTAATATAAGACCCTGTCTTATGTTAGACAAGTCCTGGTCTTGTAGTAAAATAAGACCAGTCTTACATTAATTTTTGCTCCAAAAGACGCATTAGAGCTGATTGTCCGGCTAGGTCTTATTTTGGGGGATACACAGTAGTATTTTAATGTTGTCCATTGGAAGACTTAGCCATCACTGTGTTCTTTGATAGCCAGCACATAGTAGATGCTCAACAAATATTTCCTGTTGTTAAAAAACTAAGTGATCATGACTACTGTATACATAATTTAGAAAAGGACTTCATGTTGATAAATGAATGAGGAATGAGATTTGAAAGAGAGTTTCTAAGTAAATAGGAGAGTAAGTCAGCAAGAAGGTAGAGGGTTGTCAGGAATGTTGGTTGCAAGAGGTTAGGCAAAATGGGAGCTTATTGGTTCACCTAATCAAACTGAAGCAGGGCAGGGATGCATCTGGCACCAGACATCTAGCACCAGGCCACCACCAACATGTCTGCATCTCTCATTTCAGCTTTTTTCTTCATCTCAGCTGCATTTTGTCAGACATACTTGCTCCACAAGTCTGGAAACTTGGAGCTCTCAACCTCTCACGAAAAGGGAGTAAGCTCCCTCCCTGAATTCTATTTTGATAAAATCCAGGGTGAAGCTATGATTGGCCTAGGCTAGGACCTATGCTATTCCTGTGGTCAAGGCACTGTCATTGACAGCTTGGATTAGAACCACATGGTTGGAATGGGGGCTGAAGCAGTTCCCCAAAAGAAGAGGGATGCTGTTCTTAAAAGAAAAGAGTTGATGGGCAAACTGAACCATAGATGTCCACTGCAAAAAGGTGGGCAGGATAAGAATTTGAACTTATTTGATACTAACTTATTGAGGGCTGTTTCATCAAAACTCAATGTACTAGAACTACAGAACTTCAACATGGCGATAGACCTTAAAGTTTCTAAACCTAGAAATTGAGGCAATACACAAATCCTCCATACACTATATATTACCACTGAATTTTTTAATAGAAAGCCTAGACAAAAGAAATTTATCTGAGATATTTTATCGAAAAGATGTCCCAAACTTTTTTCCCCTCTAACTCCTCTGGTGAACTTTCCAGAATATGTGAGAGATAAATCATGTAAATGGATAGGAAGACTCAGTGTCATAAATATTTGATTTGTTTACAGATTAAATCATTAATGCAAATCCAATAAAAATCTTGTGGGTTTTTCTATGAACTGAATAAACTGATTCTAGATTCTATTTGTAGAACCCCAAATCGGCAAGGCACATGTGAAGAATTAGTAAGTAGGGGAACCTACCCTTCTAGATAATAAGACTTAATATACATCTGCAGTAACACAGTGTAATAATGCACTGGTATAGATCAATAAATGGAAACATTGGTAGGCAGGTGTAAGATGGCCCCAGTGAGACCCACCTCCTTGTATTCACACTGTTGTCTAATGGCCTCCCTTTGAGTATGAATTGAGTGACTTGTTTCTAAGGAATAGAATATGGCAGAACTGATGGAATGTCACTCCTGAGGTTAGATTATATAAAGACTGTAATTCTTCTCTTGGGAGTGCTCTCTCACTTTCTTTTTCTCCAATCGCTCATGCAGAAGGTAAGCAAGTTGCCACATATGGAGAGCAACAGTATGGAGAGACTTGTGTGGTATAAAACTAATTTCTCTGGTCAATAGCTGCTGAGGACCTGAGGCCTGCCCAGGGCCACACGAGTAAGCTTGGAAATGGGTCCTTTCCCAGTAGAGCTTTGAGATGACGGCTGCCCTGGTTGACATCTTAATTTTGAACTTATGAGCAACCTTGAGCCAGAACTACCCAGCTAGACCATTCAAAAATTCCTAACCCACAGAAACTATGAGATAATAAATATTTGTTGTTTATAGCTGCTATGTTTTGGGGTAATTTGCTGTGCAGAAATACAAAACTAACACATACACACACACAAACTTGATATAGATCAGAGCTAGTGCTGCAGATCAGCGGGGAAAGGGTAAAGTTTTCAATCACTGGTGCTAGGACACCATAGTTTATGAAAAAAGGTAGATTGCTCTATTTCATACTATAAAGAAAAACAGAAGTCCAAGTGTATTAAAGATATAAATGTAGATAGAGGGAGCCTCATCACACCGTGCCAGGCACGCATTCCTTCCCTGAGTACCCTTGAACACAAATCATGTGAACATGATTCAGTATTTCTTCAGGAGAGCTACCTAAGAAGTGGCATTACTGCATCAGAGGTGACTGCCAATTGTCCTTTCAAGGTACACTTACAGGACAAGGTGTAACCACACCCATTTGCCTACATGTGGTCAATAACAGAAGCTATCAAACTGAAACTTTCATCTAATCTTACAGCCAGCATTCCAGATGGCCCCGATGATTCTGCTGTCCTGCTACTCACAGCTTGTGTGGCCCCTCCCAGGTGTGTGACCAACAGCAGATGGCAGGAGGAGTGGTACAGCCCCTCCAGGATCAGGTTATAGAGGGCTGTGGCTCTCATCTTGTTGCTCTCTTGTCCAGTTGTTCCCTCTCCCTCTGTCCCATTACCGCTCTGGGGAAAGCAGAGCAGTCCTGTGGTGAGAACCTTGTGGCCCGGAACTCAGCCTTGTCCCAGCTGCCCAGTACCACTTTGGAAGTGGATGCTTTGGATGCCCTGCAGCTCCTGGGAGACCCGGAGCCAGAAACACCCTCGGAGCACCCCCACATCCCTGACCCACAGACACGCACATGTTATAGGCGTATATGTGGCAACAGATGGCTAATATGGTGTCTTATTTGCTTGTTTATTTTTAGGAGCCCTTTACACATTTTGGATGTTAATAATTTATTATATGAAATGAGAATCTTTTCACAAATTAAAAAAGATATAAATGTGAAAAGCATTAAAAACTTAAAAACTTCAGAAAATATCTTTAAGAATTCATGGTAGGAATTTCTAAATGTGATGTAAACGCACCAAGTATAAAAGAAAAAAAAGTATCTTGAGTAAAACCCACCATAAAAAGTAAAAAGACAAACCATATTGTGGGAGAAGGTGTGGACCAACAAACATAGCTAACAAAGGATCAGTATTCACATTATGTAAAAACTCTTACAAGTCGATGAGAAAAAGATAAACAATTCAACAGAAAAAAAATAACAAAAGAGAAAAACAAGCAGTTTACAAAAGAGGAAACACAAATACCTAAAAGGCATATGAAAATATGTTCCAACTCATTGGTAAACAGGGAAATGCAATTTAATATAAAAATGAGACTCCTCTGATGCCCTTCAGATTGACAAAAATTTTAAAATTTAGTCTGTCAGTATCAAGTGTTGGTATGGATGTGAAACAACTGAAACTCACATACCTTTGCTGGTGTAAACCTACGTTATCATAAACACTTTGGAAAATAATTTCACAGTATCCAGGGAACGTAAAGATAGTACATCCTAGGATCCACTAGTACGTATGTATCCTAGACAGTACGTATGTATCCTTATTGTGCCTACACCCTAAGTATAAGAGACATGGTTTGAATAGAAAAAAAAATTGATAAAGCCTAAACGTCCAATGACAAGAAAAATAGATTGTGTTATTTGTGGAATCCTATACATATGTAAAAATGAATGAATCAGAGGAACATATTCCAACATGGATAAATCTCACAAATGGAAATGAAATAATTAAAAGTTGAGAAAAATCCATATGGCACAATTCAGTTTTTGCAAAACATTAAACTGTACAACAATATAATATATTGCTTAGGGCTAAATACACACCTAGTAATGGGATCAGGAAGTACCTGGGAATAAACAACTACAAATTCAGGAACATAATCTCCTCAGGGGGTAGTAGAGGAAGCATAGAAAAGAGACATACTGGGGATTTAAATGTTTTGACATTGTTTTATAACTTCAGTTGGATGTTGGGTAAATAAAAAGCTGTATTGTTCTTTATACCTCTCTGTATACTTAAATATTATAGAATATACTTTTTTAAAGCTTAAAAGTAATAAGCACCACATATAGAAACAAAGGGAAGAGCATTAGTAGGGAAGGAGGACAGATGTTCCTCAACATACGGCCGAGTTACATTCCGATAAGCCCATCGTAAATGGAAAATATTGAAAGTTGAAAATGAATTTAATACACTAACCTACTGAACATCACAGCTAGTTAGATTCTACTGAATGTGTATTGCTTCACAGCATCGTCAAGTAAAAAAATCATAAGTCAAACTATTGTAAGTCAGTAGTTCAGAATAGTAACTTTTTGAGAAGACAAATTCCAAAGAGTTTAGAAGTGTTTCCTTTTCTGGTAGAAGGGAATCGGTTTCCTAGAGCTGACTTAACAAATTACCAAAAACTTGGCGGCTTAAAACCACAGAAATTTATTCTCACAATTCTGGAGGCCGGAAGAGTGAAATCAAGGTGTCAGCTCGGCTGTGCTTCTTCTTTGCCTCTTGCAGCTTTTGCTGGTGGTTGGTATTTCTTGGTTTGTGACAGCATAACTCCAATCTCTGCCTCCGTCTGTACATGGCCATCTTCCTGTGTCTGAAATCTCTCATCTTTCTCTTCTAAGGACACCAGTCACAGGATTAAGAGCCCACTGTCGGTCCAGGTGATCTCACCTTGAGATCCTGAACGATATCTGCAAAGATCCTATTTCCAAAACAGGTCACATTCACAGGTACCAGGAGTTAAGACTTGGACATATTTTGAGGGGACAGAATTCAACCCATGACAAGGGGCATATACATGTTTTTTCATTTTTATTAGTAAAGTTAAGATGAGAAAATCTGCTCAGATTGTATGTTTAAAAGTTTTATGGTTGTTAATTTTTCTTAATGAACATCATTCTATTAGTTACCTAGGTTCCTATTGTCAGGTGTTTTAGATTTCTGCATTGGTGGTCTTTTTTCTTTTTTAACCAAATAGAATGGACAACTAAACAGGATGTTAATGTGCTGTTTCACCCACAAACCAATAATTCTGGAAGAAAAGCTTGGGAGAATTAACTGTGGATAGTTATTCAATATTTATGTATATTTTATTTGAATGGTTGGCTACTAAAATTATGCCAAAATTTTCTAATATAACTTGAAGCACATCTTGAAATCCTCTCCAGGCCCTACCCGCGAAATTTCCATCTCTAGGCAGCTGTCCTTCAGTGGTCTGAGGGGGCCCCTACAGGAAGTTTCACTTCTCCGCTAGGTGGGGTGAGCGTCCTGGCCCATAAGTGCGCGCGGGTGGGGGTGGGGAAGTCCGTGCCTCTGCAAGGTTAGCGCCCGGCATCTCGCCCCGGGCGAGGAACAGCGCCCTGCGGAGTCTGCGCGGAGCGCTCCGAAGCGAACCGGTGTCGGACTCCCAACGGCCGGCAGAGCCTAGGCCGCTGACGAGGCCAGGATCAGCTCCCCCAGCAGCGCGGCCGTTCGCCCGGCTTGGGTGAGCCGAGAGCGGCGGTGAGTGTGCGGTCAGCAATGCGCTGTGAGCGCGGGCTCGGGGGCTCTGGCCGGGGGAGCCCTCCTCCAGCTGGATACCCGCCTGCTGAGGCCCGGCCTGCTGTCCCCCTTTGGGGGACTGGAGTCGGTGCTAAAATTCAGTCCCCCACCTTCCAACTAATCCTTCCAACCAGCTCAGTTAACACTTAACTACAAACCCCCAGCTAAACCGCTGCCCTTTGTAAATCCTAGTATCTTCCTTGGACATCTAAGTGACTTCACACCCTACGCTCTCTTTTAAGAATTCAAAGGTAAAACACAAAATACCCATCACTCCAGGCTTATTTTTCTGCTCCTTTATCCTCCTCACTCCCCTGCACCGCAAAAGTCTTATTACTGAAGTTACCGCTTTTCCCAAGCAAGCCATGCCCTTTACAGTTTTCTTGTCTTTGCACCCCCTAACCCCATCTTTTTGCCTAGAATACTCCCTGATAGGTCGGCCAGTAAAGGGACGTGCACGGTCAGGCAAGTTAAGAAAGTTTATTAAGAGAAAGTCTATTTTATTAAGAGAAAGTCTATCGGGCTGAGCAAAGACAGCTACAGCCCAGGCTGCATGTCTAACGGAGACTTGCAACCCTGAAGGAGGGGGTGAGGAGGGTTTTATAGGGGCTCTGCTGACAGCACAGCCTTGTTTGAACAGAAAATGCTGACTGCCTGTAAGCCAGTAGCTGTTTTGTGGCGTTTTTTGTCATCGCAAGTTTGGCTCTGTCTGCAGGTGCAGGTGTGGGGACAGAGTCCCAGAGAGCAGTTTCCAGGCTCTTGGCCTCACGTGAAAGGTGCTGGCCCGGGTAGTAGATGGCCGTAAGCTGTGGCTAATTGACCATCAGCTGTAACCAGTTAGCCAATTAGCCCCTGATATAAATGCCACGGCTGTGTTGGTTGGTCAGTCGGTCGGTTGGCAGGCAGAGAAGTGGACAGCAGATTGCAGGTCCTGTGGCTCCAGCCTCCAGTGAGACTGTAGTGCCGCCAGTGAGACTATAGTGGTATGACTCCCCTATCTATGGCTCCGTGGGTGTTCCTTTTTTGTCTAGCCATATCCTGCGTTCTTAGGTGGGGAGCGGGACAGGAGGGCCCTGCAGGCCACCCGCACGACAAATGGCGCAGCGAGCAGGTTTTCCTGCACAACAAATGGTGCAGCGAGCAGGGTCCCTCGCACGACAAATGGCGCAGCGAGCAGGGTCTCCTGCACGACACAGGCCAACAGACATTTTGTTGTTTTCTTGGCAGACATGGCTCTGTCTGTAAGTCAAGTTCTCCGAGACCTAACATTCAGAGACCTAACATTAAGTCAAGGTCTCTAACATTCAGAGACCTAACACTCTCCCTCTCCCAACCTCTCATGACAGGACAGCTCTTCTTCAGATCCAACTCAAAAGTTATCATCTTTGTCAAGTTTTTTTTTTCTTTTTCCAGAAATTTCTTTCTCTGCCTGTCTCTCTCAGCCCTTTCTTAATTCGCCTTTTCTTGACATTGACCACCCTGTGTGTGTTTAACAGTCTGTCTTCCCAATTTGTGCATTTTGCTTTGGAGAAGCTTCTCAGTTTTTATATGTAGCCACAGCAAACAAGCACGCAGAAGACCCTCAATAATCACTAATGAACTAACGAATGAAGAGATAGGGTTACAGAAATGGCACAAGAGGGAAGGTGTGGTTGGAGTGGTTGTACACTTAGCACACAGGCAACTCACTTCAGTATTCCTATGCGTGGGGGAGTCCCAACACCTTATTGCTCCTGAAAATGACTAGGGATGGCTTAGTGGACATCCAATGAACCTCCAAAATTGAACTTAAGAAGGGGTAGTGAGAATTTAAAATGATTGCATGTGGCAACAATTTGTGGAGGAGATGGGAGAACAGGAAGAAGAAGATAAACAAGTGTTTATCCTGCATCCACTCTGTGCATTTATGGCCCGGAGAGTGTGAGTGCTTGTAGTAAGGACTTGCCTCTTCATTGCAGAAGTAATCTTGCTAAATCCTAAAATTCATGGGGAATTTTAGGTTCTAAATTTTAAGTCCTAAGATAAATAGGGGAAGAATATAAACACATATTGTATGTTATTGTATATGATATGCACACATATAATACAAGTAAAATATGCACATAAACGTATTTTTTTAAAAAGCCATACAGAAAGTCATAAAATTGAAAAGTACAGTTCTTCCTCTACTTCCTTCAGTCTTTCTTATTCACGGTGATCATTGTTAATAATTTATGGTGTATCTTTCCTGGAAGACTTTTGGTGTATTTTATCAAATCTAAACTATTACTCATTTTATGCAATAACATAAATGAAAATTACACATTGTATGTAAGAGCATAAAGAAAAAAAATGTGAGGAAAGAAAAAAGTGTTGCCAATTAAACTTTTAAAAAATGTGTACCTTAGAATATATGAAATACCATGTATATGCATATACACACTTTTAAATGCAATGTACTGTAGGGAAGCAGCCCCAGAGAGCAGTTTCCAGGCTCTCGGCCTCACGTGGAAAGGTGCTGGCTTGGTTATTAGTGGCCATCAGCTATAACTAGTTGGCTATCAGCTATAACCAGTTAGCCGTTAGCCACTACTGTAACTGCCGTGGCTGTGCTGGCAAGGCAGTTGGTTGGCAGAGGAGCGGGCGGTGTGGATTGCAGATTGTGTGGCTCCTGCTTCCTGTATCTCCAGCCCAGCTGCCTGCGAGAATATATTGGTATAACTCCCCAACTATGGCTCCGTTGTTGTTCCTTTTTGGCCTCACCATATCCTGCATTCTTATGCGGGGAACGGGAGCTGAGACCCTGCATTACAGTACTATATGTATCTTGCTTTTTTTAACGTAACAATGTGTGTTGGAGAATTTCCCATATCTGTATATATATTCTCCCTCATTCTTTTTATTGCTAATGTCTGCATTAAAATTTTGTTGAACAGGGTATTACAGTCCAATTAATGGGTTCTTTATTAAGGGACATTGTTTTCATGAAGTGTGTTTGTTTTCGCTATTACAAACACATTGAAGTGAACAACCAAACTTGTGTGTATGTATATGAACATACAAATGTATACGATATATGTGTGTATATATATAGTAAGCTCATTTATATTATATTTACTAAGATTTTTCCATTTCTGCTATGTAATCTATTCAAAATTTTGCTGTAGTTTTTAAGAATCCTTCCTTATAAACTAATGTAGTTGTATACATTTTCTAACTTAAAATTAAGTAGTTGCATCAGTCTTTGCAAGTGGTAACATGATGTTTTATATTTAGGGTTCATTACATGCCACTTGGCACTTGAAACCCATGTAGAAAATGCATCTCAAATTATTTTGTTAGAGGAAGAATTATACAATTCCTCAAAGCAAAATCTCCCCAAAATGGTAGTGGTTATTTATTTATTCATTTTGAGAGTCTTAGATATATGATACGGTTTACTTAAACATTTTTAAACCATACAAATTATTTAGGATTTATTTGTTTCTCAATCATGATCGTGATTAATACCTAGTTACCAGTTTCCTTATATTCAGTATTCACAGACTACTAACCGTAAAGACTATATTCACAAAATAAGAGCTTATGCTGTCCTGAGTTTCCTTCATTCCCTCAACAAATATATATGTTGGCACTCAATTACTAGAGCACAAATTGAACTCTTTACATAGAACATGTGCCCTGTGAGTAGTAGTTCTGAAGTTCCAGAAATTCATTGCTGCTTTTTCTTTTCCTTATACAGCTTTACCTAAATTCCAAGGAAACTGAGGGAAGAAGAGGTGTATAGAGGTGGAAAGTATTTGTCTGTTAACATTTAAATATTTACCTGAATTGAGGCTATGGATTATATTTTTAGATTACCATATGAGCAGAGCAACTCACAATGAACTCTTTCAGTGTATTTTATTATAAACCTGACAAATTCTTGATTAGGAGATTTTCAAAAACTACCTAGTGCTGGGAAAAATAAGCACTAAGTAGAACTGGGCCTATTCCCTAACATGTTAACATTAAGAACCTGTGTTTGTATAAAAACCACGTTTTAGTATTTGTTATTCTAACTAGCGTAACTGATTCTGAATTCTTGCTACATGTGGTCTTTTGAAAGAATAACTACAATGTGGCATAATCCTAATATATATATTTTAAATTGGGGAATATTGGGGAAACAGTGTGTTTTTCCAGGACCCATCAGCTCCATGTCAAGTTGTTGTTTTTAATCTAATTGTGGCATGCAGCTCAGCTCCAAGTCAAGTTGTGGTTTTCAATCTAGTTGTGGAGGGTGCAGCCCTTGTGGGAATCAAAAACTGGTGACCTTGGTGTTATGAACACTGCGCTCTAATCACTGAGCAACCGGCCACCCACCGCGGCTCAGCTCCAAGCTCAAGCCGTTGTTTCTCACTGATCCATGTGGGAATCGAACCTGTGACCCTGGTGTTATGATCACTGTGCTCTAAACACTGAGCCCCCCCCAGAGTCCTCCCGCCATTAAATTCACCCCTTTTTGACTTCATAGCTTTTCATAGCTTTATCCCTTTACTGTTCTTTCTAGATTTCTTCCCTCTCCTTCTTATTGAATCCTACTTATCCTTCAAGGCCAATTTATGTCCAAATCCTCATGAAATCTTCTTTACTTTGTCCACACCAATTTTTCCCTTCTCTAAATTCCTTTTCCAGCAGAACTCCACAATTGTACACCCTTGATTGACTGATTCATTGATATTACTTTATTTCCCCAATAAGATTGTGAATTCTTGAGGACAAGAGCCACATCTTGTGTTCTGTCTCCCAAAGTGAGTATCATAGCCTTGGGCCTGTAATAACTACTCAGGCCACTCTGAGGAGTAGCTGTGGCTGCAGTACAGAAACACAGGGAGAAGCTTTTCTTTTTTCTTCTCTTCCTACTCTCTTTATCTTCCTCCCAGCTCTCTTTCCTTTTTTTCTTTTCCCCTTTCCTTTTAATTTGCTTTCAATTCAGCCTGACCTTAGTAACCATAAATATTGTTTAACCTAACTGGTTACATTCAGAACTAACTTAAGCATTTTTAGCTTTTAATACCCTTTCTTTAAAAGATTACAAATAGCTATTTGAGCAAAGGGGGAAACTGGTGCCTACAGATGGGTAACAGTTCCTGAGTACCTAAATGATTCTATCTTTTACCTTTCTCTTGTTTAATTTCAAAATTTCCCCCCTCCACCGTAGGTTGGAGGGGAAGTTTTCACAGCCAAAACCTCCGGATAGACTGTCAGTAAATTGGTCATTTCCTTACTGCAGCATTTATCATGTTTTCTTTTTCTTAAATAGCATTTTAAAATTGAGATACATTTCACTAACATAAAATTCATATTAAAGTGTACACACTTCAGTAGTTTTTATTATATTCTCTGTTGTGCAGCCATAACCACTTTCTAATTCCAGAACATTTCCATCACCCGAAATAGAAACCTATGCATATTAGCAGTTAGGCCCAATTCTTCCTTCCCCAACCTCTTGGCAACCACTAATCTACATCCTGTCTCTATGGATTTGCCTTTTCTGGACATTTTATGTAAATAGACCCATACAATATGCGGCCTTTTACATCTGGCTTCTTTCACTTTGATGTTTACAAGGTTCATCCACACTGTACCACGTAATAGTCCATTCCTTCTGGTGACTGAATAATATTCCATTGTATGGATATGTCACACTTTGTTTATCCATTCATCACCTAATTGGACATTTGTGTTGTTTTCACTTCTTGGCTATTAAGAACAATGCTGCTATGAACATTTGTGTACAAATTTTTGTGTGAACATATGTTATCCATTCTCTTGGGTGGAATTGGTAGTAGAATTCCAGCTAGGAGAGGAATTACTGAGTCGTATGGTAATATATACATATACACCGGGGGTGCCAAAAAGCTTTTTGAAATTTCCATACTGTTTTCCCCAGAGGCTGCACTATTTTACATTCCCACCAGCAATGTATGAAGACTTAAATTTCTTTACATCCTGCCAACACTTTTTTTTTGGTCTTTTTAAAAATATATAGTCATCCTGGTGGATGTTAAAAGCTATCTCATTGTGGTTTGATTTGCATTTCCCAATGGCTAATGATGTTAAGCATATTTCCATGTGCTTGTTGGCCATTTTTAGGTCTTCTTTCAGAAATACCTATTTTGATTCTTTGCACATTTTAAATTGGGTTGTCTTTTTATTGTTGAGTTGTAAGAGTTCTTTATATATTCTGGATACTAGATCCTTATCAAATCTATAACTTGCAATTTTTTTCTCCCATTCTGTGGGTTGTCTTTTCACTTTCTTGATAGTGTCTTTGATAAAAGTTTTTAATTTTGATGAAGTTTATTTACTTTTTCTCTGATTGTGGCTTTTGGTGTCATACAAAAAGACATTCCTTAATCCAAGATTTGGGCAAGCCTGCCTAATCCAAGGTCACAGAGATTTTCACCTATGTTTCCTTCTAAAAGCTTTATAGTTATCACTGTCATATTTAGGTCTTTCATCCATTTTGAGTTAATTTTTGAGTTAAAATATGATATGAGTTAGAGATCCAAATTCATTTTTTTTAAATGTGCATCCACATGGTTTTCCAATTGTCCCAGTACTAATTGTTGGAAAAGACTATTATTTCCCAATTCATCTGTCTTACTACCCTTGTAAAAATCAATAGACCATAAATGTATGAGTTTATTTCTAGCCTCTCAAATCTGTTCCATTGTTCTATATGTCTATACTTATGCCATTATCACATTGTCTTGATATAACCTGTAGTAAGTTTTGAAATTGGTAAGGGTGAGTCCTTTAGCTGGTTTATTTTTAAAAGAAGCGAAACCCATTGTGGGGACAGAGTCCCAGAGAGCATTTTCCAGGCTCTCAGCCTCACATGGACAGGTGCTGGCTCTGGTAGTATATGGTCATCAGCTGTGACGAGTCGGCCATCCGCTGTTGCCAGTTAGCCATTAGCCGCTGATGTAACTACAGTGGCTAAGCTAGCAAGCGCGAAGTGTGGCGGAGTGTGCGTTGCAGATTCTGTGGCTCCTGCTTCTTGTGTCTCCAACCCAGCCGCCAGCGAGAGTATAGTGGTATGGCTCCCCTACCTATGGCTCCGTGGGTGTTCCTTTTTGGCCTCACCATGTCCTGCGTTCTTATGTGGGGAGCGGGGCCAGAGACCCCGCATGACACCCTGCATGACACCCATCATCTTAGCAGAACATAAATGTTTAAAGACTGAAATAAATTAGGTGTATTAGTGTTGGAAAAAATGCTCAAAGTGTATATAGTTTGTGGAATATATATGTTGAATATTAAATATATATATATATATATATATATATATATATATATATACTGGGGATGCCAAAAAATGTATACACATGCCTTGGATTCATCTTTTGTTATCGGTATATGTTGAGTATTATAATTTTAATTACAGCTTTTTCCTTTCTTAAAATGTGTATGTTTCTTGGTATCCTCTGTATATATACATATACATGTATATATACATATACATTCATATATATGTATATATGTGTATATGAGGTCAATTAAGTTCGCGAACTCATCCTAGAAAAAGTGTTACACACCTCATTGCTGAATATCACTACAGTCACCTTCGAAGTACTCCCCTTCAGAACCTATACACTGATGCCAGCACCTAGTCCACCCTTCAAAGCATTTTGGAACTCTTTTTCTGGAATGGCCATCAGAGCTGTCGCCAGATTACACTTGATGTCCTGAATGTCATCAAAATGTCTTCCTTTCAATATTACCTTTATCTTTTGGGAAAGAAAGAAGTCATTGGGGGCCAGATCAGTGAGTAGGGAGGGTGTTCCAATACAGTTATTTGTTTACTGGCTAAAAACTCCCTCACAGACAGTGCCGTGTGAGCTAGTGCATTGTTGTGATGCAAGAGCCACGAATTGTTGGCGAAAAGTTCAGGTCATCTAACTTTTTCATGCAGCCTTTTCAGCACTTCCAAATAGTAAACTTGGGTAACTGCTTGTCCAGTTGGTACAAATTCATAATGAATAATCCCTCTGATATCAAATAAAAGGTTAGCAATATCGTTGCAACAAGTTCGCGAACTTAATTGTCCTACCTATGAAGTGTGTGTGTGTGTGTGTGTGTGTGTGTGTGTATGTATTTATTTATCAAGCACAGTTATATATCTCACTAAGCACAGAACCTAGCATTTAATTGTTGGCAATTAATATTACTTTCCGAATCTTCTTCATGGAACTCATATATATCCTATCAAGACTTAAGTGACAGCTCCTCCATAGAGATTTCCCTCCCACATTTTCTCCTCTGATACTACAGATTCTTGTGCACAGTTTGGCTGGTTCTGATATAACTATAAGTGTTGGTATGTTTGCCTTTCGCGTTAGGCTGGGACCTCCTTGCCAATGCCTAGAGGTGAGAAATAGTGCTTGTTTCTGGAACTACTCGAGCTGCTGTGACTGCAGGCAGCACAGAGTGCACCGGCAATAAAAGAAACTGGAGAGATTTGAACTGAGTCAGGAAAGCCCTGAGGAACACAAGAGTTTGTATTTGGCACCCGGAGGAGGACTTTAAGTAGGGCAGTGACATGGTATGATCTGAGGTTGAGAAAGAGCATTCTTGGCTGTGTACTTGAGTAAGACCTGTAACTTCTCTGGATCTTAATTTCATTATCAGTAAAAAGGGAGAGTTGAACTTAGGATTTCTAAGATGTTTTTTCTTGTTCTGAAGTTATGCACCATGAGTCTCAACTATCTGGAGTCTTCAGGAATGAATTGTGTTGAATAATAATATTTTCTGAAAGTTTAATATGCCAACACTTAAAAAATAGTAGCAATTTTTAGATGAAAACACTCATTAGGATTTATTGCATAATTCCCTGATTTCTTAAACAAAATATCATGATTCCGTTTTAACTTTTGCTCGATGGCTTAAATAATAGTGGCTCTGTAGTGGCTTAAATAACTGTGTGGCTCAAGAAAGACCACTGGTTGCCTGCAGAAAAGCTCTCCAGTTCTCTTGAGCTCAGTCAGTACATGTGTTTTACCATTATACTCATATAGAAATTAAATTTTACTTTGGTTTCAGAAACCAGACAACCATGGCTACCGATATCCTCTGAGAGAAGTCACAATTTTCTTCCTGAATAAAGTTAATTGTTTTGCAGAATTCAAAAGCATGAATTTGGGCAGCGTGACAGACAGTTGATATAACTTCACTAAGTTGTATCATTATACTTGTTCATGAGTTATTATAATAGATAGCATGACCAACTCCTGTAGGCCAATTTCAAGTGTAAGAATGTAAGGCACACACAACTCTTGGGTATTGCAGATTGTTGTGTCCAATAATAATTCAGAGACATTTAATTAGTTATTTTCTAAGTGAGTTCACTCACACGTGAAGAAGACAGACTTTAGATTGTGGCCAAGGAACAAAGACAAAAACCAGCACTTACAAAAAAGAGAGAGGAGAGAGGGATGAGAAAAAAATGCCTGCAGTTTGGGAACAATGATTCCTGTTTGCACATCTTGGTTAGCTGGCAGCTAAAAGATAAGTCACATTGGGTATTTCTGTTCTTGAGTAGGCCAATTTGGGATGTCAGAGAAAACAATTGAGCTGTGTATGGGTTCTTTGGAAAACCTGGAGAGGGCAGCTGTGAGTGCCGGTTACATGCGTGCTCTGTGTCTCATGGAGGGCTGCTGGTGTCCCCCCTAAGAAGTACCATTTTACTTAGGCCAAGTCTGCATCAGTGTTCTCAGAATTTCTCACTAGAAAGCCTCTTTGTCTTCTTTTGTACTATTTGCTTTGAAATTTATCGTTTTGTTCTTCAAGTTATTCTGGTTTCTGGATCTTAGCCATATCCTGAAAACTTGTTTATTTTGATGGAGGCTTCATTATTGTCCTACAATGTGTTTTTTTCCTGTAACTCACATTTTCTCCCGTTCCAGAGGTGCCCCCTAATTTTCCTGGTTATGTGCTCATGATAACTTCCAAACCCCTTTATAATTAGAGTTTTTTTGATTGGTTGGATTGGCTTTACACTTTATATGGTACCATTGCTTCAATATATAGTCTCAATCGCCTTTTAGCATGAATTTTATATTTAGACTTGGGATATTTATTTTGGTTGCTAAGAGGACATATTATGCTTTTGCTAGGTTCTTGGTTATGGTCATAAAAATGAGATAGCTAGATAGTTGAGTGTCTGATTGGTGAGTTGTATTGTATCACAGCATTCTTCCAAGCAAGGAACATTTCAGTCTATGTAGTTCTTTGCTTGGTTTCTTGGATGAGTCAGTATCTATGTGGTGGTCACCAGTCTGTCCTCTAATATAGTGGCTCTCACTCTTTTCCAGTCCTTACAAACCTGAGGACAGGTGCCCGCTCATCAGTTGCAGTGGTTACTATGACAGGGATTAATGTGGAGAAAAAGTCCCCTAGTGTCATATCATAATCAGGAGGAGCTCTTCTAGTTTGACAAAGCCCCCAGGTGTGTGCGTGCGTGTGTTGGTGTCCCCCTTAAAAAAATCATCTCTCTAGTCCTGTAAACTTAGCTTCTTTAGATAACATAGTAAAGGAGAAATAGATTTTGCTACCTGTTTAGCTTCAAGGGGAGAAATAAATGAAAACGTTTAACACTCAATTTACTGTACAGTTTTTTAAAAGAAAATCTTTTATAATTCTAGGTTTTGAAATTTAAGGTGCTCTGCAGGAGGAAAGAACAGTTAACATGAGCACAGAAGAAGGTGGCCCACCCCCTCCAGAAGAAGAAGTTCCTCCGTCTCCAGGAGAGGCAACCCCTCCGGGTTCAGAAGATATTGATCAGAGAAAGCAGGCTTCGCCCCGTCCGGAAGAAGAGGCTCCTCCTTCGGAAGAAGAGGCTCCGCCACCGGAGGAAGCCGGTGAAGAGCCCCGGACTGAAGAGGCACCGCAGGAAGATGCCCCCGGAGAGGCAACCTCTGCAGGAGAGGCAGTCTCTGGAGAACATGGGTTCTCTTTTTCTAAAAAAGGTCCTGCTCCTTCCGCAGGTGATATTCTGAATCTCATTCCGTCTGATGAAAGTATGATTCTTCCAGACAATGATGAGCTGGAGGCATATAGAGTTCGCCCGAAGCCTGTGTCCCGACTGGGTCAGTCAGTGATTTCTGAAATGTTTTCTCAGCCTTCCACTGCTAGGTCATCCAAATTTCGCCGAAGTATGAGCGGCATTCCAAATCTACAGGAAACATTAAAAGAGAAACAGGTTTTGCTTCTAATAAGATTTTTCGTATATGTTACTTTTATGTCAAATGAAATATTTTGGTAGTTTTCTTCATAGTTAAATTTTTACACTGGTTTTTATTCTTTAGGCAAGATTTAGAGAAGCAAGGGAAGGCCGAAAACTGAAAATTGAACCTTCATACAAATATATATTTGAAATTCTATCAGAAATCCTTGGCCTGGACTTAGTAGCTATTGAAGAATTAATTTTGGATTGCCCATCTGTAAGTTTGTCTTACCATTATTATTTTTCTTACGGTGAAACATTTTTATATTTAGAATTTCCCAGCTGGACTCGATTTAGATGATTCCAATTTTGTTGGCAACGTCCAAAGCATCATAGTCAGGAGCCAGTCAAACACATGCCCTCTTCTCTCCATCTGGCCTGATCAGGGGCTGACCTTGGCCTTGTTAGTGTCATGGAGCGTCTTTACAGCCTTTTTGATCTGGTGCTTGGTGGCCTTGACATCCACAATGAACACACGTGTGTTGTCCTTTATCTTCTTCATGGCTGACTCGGTAGTTAGGGGAACTTAATGATGGCACAGTGGTCAAGCTGGTTTCTCCTGTGGGAGCTCCTCTGAGGGTATTGGGGCTGCCTTCAGAGCCGCAGTGTCTTGGGCCTTCAGGAGGTGGGTGACAGGCTGATCTTTTCTTTTTCTTTTTCTTTTTTTTTTTTTTTTGGTGGCTTTGGACACCTTTCAGCACTGCTTTCTTTGTCTTCAAAGCCTTTGCTTTGGCTTCAGCTTTGGGAGGGGCAGGGGCTTCCTTCTTTGCTTTCAGCGCCATCTTCATGAGAAATGTTATCATTATTTTTAATCTGATCTTTGAGAAGTGATTGATTTAAGAAACTGGGGTCATTGTCATGAACAAAACATTTAGAGAAGGCTGGAATTTTACTGACTAGAGAAACTATTTTATATATTTATATTATTGCCAGTTGAATGATATTTCTCATTAGGTCTACTGTTGAGGAGGAAGGAAAGAGAAGAGTCAGAAACTAGAATTTGACTAAAATTCTAACTCAAAATGGCTTTAGAAGTTAGAGGGAGAGTCATGCACAGGTAGAGTCATATTTTAAAAGAACAGGTTGTATGCACTGCATATGCAGATCATTTGGATAGAGAAACAAACGGCATAAATATGAGCTAGGAACAGTGACTAGCACATGAGTATAGTAGAAAACAACGAGGTGATTACCATATATTTCAGCAGGACAGTTCTGGATTATGCCTACTTTCCTGGCCTAATTATTAACAGTCCCTCTTTTCACTGCTAAAAGGGTCCCAGTTAGGGATGATAAATTTATATGGCCACCTCAATGATAGTAATGTGTGATAAGCTGTGACTTTCCTAGCAGCTCTCAGAAGCAGCATCAGAGCTTCCTTCCTGGTAGCTCTGGTTCTAAATTGATTTTCAACAGAATTACTACTAATAATTAAATTAACTGCTGCTAATAAAAAGCTGCTTGAACTTTTTATCGACTAGCAGAGTGGACTGGCTAGAGTCCCAGCAAGATGTATGCTGGTGGTGAGCCAATTGTCTCACTGAATGCACTGGTGAGAGAGTTGGGTGGCGGGTGACATTGGGTTGAGGTTGTCATCATTAGGGTCCATGCCCCTGCTTTTACAGGGACCAGTAAACTTGGGCAAAACTCATAAGCTTGTACTAGGAGCCACGATTCTATGGATGGTTCCTAAAAGAGCCTCTCCCTTGCTTGTGCTGCCAAATTCTGGAGAGTCGTCTGCCCTTTATTTTTTCTAGGACCCTTATAAAACGACAACTGGAAATTCCCTAACAGTATGATGGGATTACTCATTTTTCCGCTCCCTTAGTATGTTACATGAGATGGTAATGTGACTGATGCAGAGATCAATACCTTTGAGCTATTTTAATGGCAAAGGATAGAAAAATGCATGGAGATGTGTACATAAAACGAGGTGCCACACAAACAATTGGGAGTAGGGTATGATTTCCCGGGTCACCAAAGTTCCCTGTGGGAAGGTATAGGTGAAGCCATGGATGGCTTCATGGGCGTGCACGCTGGTTAGTTATATAGGCATCTGTGCTGAAGGGCCCTGCTCTCGGTTTAGTGATCTCCTGTTGTCATCTTAATTCTTAATATTTTTTAACAGCCAGTCTTGCACTGCACCCCACAAATTCTCTAGCCTGTTTGGACAGTGGATGATACCATCCATACAGCAAGAGGATTTTTTGTTGTTCTCAAGTTCTTTTTTTTTTTTTTACTCTCCTAGCCTTCCTGCACTATTTGGGCTCCTCTGGCAACTCTGGTTATGTGTCTACCTATTCTCCTAGTAGAAGAAAGTGGTACAAAACAACCCTGTACACATCCCTGAGTAGATGACTATGAGATGAAGGAAAGGCCAATTTATAAAAACGTGTTTCTCAGTAGGCCCAGGCTTCTGGCCTGTCCCAAGGACCATTCCTGCACTTGGTAGGGAGAGAACCGGTTAGGTGATCAACCCTGTTTCGTCTAAAAGTGGCTAGGCCATAAATTTGACTGACCCCACAGTTGGAATCCCAACAGCTCTGCAAAGGGTTTAGACGTAGACGTTGGGCCTGGCTAGTGCCTTCAGAGGAGGACAGCTGCTAGGACTAAGTCAGGGAGATGGGTGCCTGAGAGCTGGCAACCTCATCCTTAAATATTTGCCACCTGGCTTTCTGGACTGGCGGTCTGTGCTTGGAGGAAGTTTTTCTCACTGGCTAGCATGCTGGCCAGGAAGTGACAGTGCCATTTGCCTGCAAATCCATTTGTCATTCCTGAGTTATGTCTCAGGCTTTGGGTCTATGTGGTTAGCTTCTTCCATTAAGGCCACACACTGCTTAGGCTGTAAAGGATGGGACATCTAGATCTTGAGGGAAGAATCGAGCGAGGAAAGGTGTTTCCTTGAGTTGTTTGTGAATTGCAAAGCCACAGTGGAGGGAAGATAGTAGAGCCAGGAGGGAAACCAATGTCAAAATTTGGGAGAGATTAGCGTGCTTATTTGATTGCAGAGAAATGGCAAGGACATAGAGTAAATTGGCATCCAGATTTGTGGACAGGTGCAACAAGGAACACAGGGTGGCATGGTTTGTTGTGGTGGTTTAGGAAACTGGGTATATGATAAAGTTTTCCTTTTGTGTGAAGCCTGGTGTACAATCCAAAGCAAAAACAGTTTACTGAAGGCACCGCAAAGCAGTAGTCAGCAGAGGGTGTGATGGTTATTTTGTTTGCCTTCAGATCGATTCTCTATTCTGCCCCACACTTCTCTGTGCCCTGGAAAGCTGTCCTCTCTAGAATCCCTCACCTGGGCTCCCTTGCTCTCTGGCTTCCAAGTGGCTCAGCCACTGGGAGGCACCAGCAGGTGACTGGAGGATGGAAGGGGAGAGAAATCCGACCCCTCCCCACTTGGCCTTGTTTCTGGCCACCGTTGCATCCTCCTGTAACTATAGCTCCCCGCTTCCCACCACCCACCCCCGCCCCCCAGTTCTCAGCCTGCTTCCAGCGCCACCACTCTCCCCCACCCCCACCGTTTCAGGCTTTGAGGTCGTACTGTTTTCCTCTTGCTAGTCCTGTTGTTGCTGCTAGTGTCACAACTTTGCTTGACCCTGCTCTGGCCTCTAGAAGTAGCCTCTTTATTACAAAATTTCTTTGAAAACCCTTTTGTTGGGACTCCTTTTCTTGACAGGACCTTGACTATAACAGGTTTCTACCACATTAGCTTGCATGCTTCTGCCGCTTCCGGTTTGGCTGTTCCTTTTATTCAGCACTGCTCAAGATAGTCACAGACGTTGCTTTCCTGACTTACGTGACAGTGTTTTCCAAAGTCAAGGCAGCAACAGTAGGTTCTGTGGAAAGAGCACAGACCTGGAGGCCCCGGGATGGTGTCCAGTTCTGAGCTCTGAAATGTGGTTTTGTGTCCTTAGTCCTCCACTCAAATTCTTTTTAGCTTTGGTTTTCTCTTTGGCAAGAGGGGCATAATGCCTCCTTACCTGGTGCAAGGTTGTGGTGATGCTCAGATGAACTATTTGTAAAACATTACATATTATAAGTGAATTTTTAATCCACAGTCAGGATTTTGGCCTGTGACAGCATTCCCTCTGCTGACCTCAGGAGTACAGTGTGTCTAAAAAAATGAGAATTCATTGCATTTGGTATTGAGATGTCTTTTGATCACAGTCTCATGCTCTAATTTTGAGTGTTTGGATGCTTTCAAAGCCAATGGATCATAAATATCAGATAGCAAGAAAGTATTTATGGAACTGGGCAAGAATAGCTGTACTGACAGCTTTTGTAGTTTTCTGGTGACAACCTGAAATAATTGTATAGGAGAGTCAAGTTTATGTGAGATGGAAGAGTAGAAAATTCAGGGCTAGAATTTTGCACGTCACTGTGGCTCTCTTTCATCTCCTAAGTGGTGACTCCCACACGGGTCTGGTCCCACCAGCATCAGCATTACCTGCAACCTTTTTGAAATGCAAATCCTCAGATCCAGCAGTGTGTATTTTTAAAAAGCTCCCTAGATGCTTCTCAAGTGTGAGAACCATTGTGCTAGGGGGAGAGTCTTTGCCAGACCTGGGATACTTCCCACCGTGGTTAGTAAGTAAAGAGAAACCCACTTCCCAAGGGAAACACTTACTGTATGAAATTAGGGGGACTAGGTAAAGCGGGTTCACTAAGTTTGTATTTCCCAAATGAGGTAGGAGGGTTTTTGTTTATGTGACCTATTTAGTTTTCTATTAGGTTGGTGCAAAAGTACTAATTGCAGTTTAAAAGGTTAAAAATAATTGCAAAAACCGCAGTTACTTTTGCACCAACCTAGTACTTACTAAGACACTGTGCTGCCTTGTAAATAAATAAGAACTTCATGCTCAAAAATATGGAAGACTCATTATAATAATTTGTTTTTATATTAGTTTGGCTACAATATGGGTCAAATTACAATTGCTAAAAACATAACTCATCAAATAATTGCTCAAACAAAACAGTTGGTTAATAAGGCAAGTTTTCTCTTCCCCAAGCCAGCTTTTAAGAATGATTTCTCTTAACAATAATTCTTTCTATACACTCCAGTTGGACTAACCCATTTACTTCTTTAAGATTCTGTGAGGAGGATCAGGTAAGTGGCTACCTGCTTACATAGGTAGGTTCTTAATGTACGTTTTGAAGTAGAATTCATGCTGTGTTCCACATAATTTGGGAGTTAAATTAGTTAGGATTCTAATCCTGCCTCTGATGCGCCTGTCACTTTGTATGTTGAATAAACTGTTTGAGCCTCATTTCTTTTTTTTTTTTTTTTAATCTACAAAGTGATGACGATTAAGGTATGTAAAATGGCTAGCACAGGTCCTGGTTCATTTTATGATAGTTCCTATTTTATTGATCCTCATTTTCTCTTTTATATAACAGGTGGAACCATTTGTGTATTTTTTTATGAAAGATGGTTGTAAGACATTGAAATTACTGTACCAGGAAGGAGATGCACCTGGTGTAGGTAAGAATGTTCTCGGGTAGTGTGCTGGCTATTAGTTAATAAATGTTAAAGTGCAGCATTGTCTCCTCTCTTATACAATCATATATTTATAAAGAAAATTTCCCAGAAGCTTACATGTGGAGAAAATAGCATTTTAAAAACAACACATTTTCAGCCTAAATCCATATGTCAGGCATTACTATCATGATTTAAGGAGCAGTCATCCTGGGGAATATACATTGTCACTAGAATTTAATTGGATTTTCCCTGAAAGAGGTGGAGCCATTTTGTACACACATTTTCAGATGACTAGAAATAGTCGTGAAACCACCCAAGAACTCAGCAGTTGCTCCCTGTGGTTCTGTCCTGGGTCAGCATCTGTGTCTGCTTCAGCTGTCAGTTTCCTTCCTCACTGTTCACATTATTCCTGAAATAATTAACACTCTACCAGGTCATGAAACCTTTATCTTAATAACTAAGTGAATGGACCATCCTTTCGGTCTTAGACACCTTATCTTCTAAATCTTGTGGATTTTATCTTCAGTGTGTCCCTCCTATTGGTCTTTTCTTGCTTTCCTCCTCTGCTGCCTTTAGACTGGGCCCATATTTCATACCTGCCCTAGTATTCCAGATTGGAAACCGTATCTCCGTTACCAGATTCCCCCTCTGAAGTTCACACTACTCCGGCTGACTAGATCTTTCATTGTGCTGCTCATTATTGGGTCGTGTCCAACCCCTCTTTATCTGCTAAGGCCCATAGTAACCTGGACACACAGTACTGGTTTAGTCTGATTTCCTCTTCTTCGAGACGTGAATCTGCTACTCCCGTTAAGCCAGTCCCTTCATTGTTTTTGCTATATACCAGAGTCATTTCAGTGCACTTTCCTCTGCCCTCCCAACTCTCAAAATGCCTTTCTCCTCTCCACTCAGCCAAATCCTGCCCTTACTCCTGATCACGTCATGCATTCTCTTCTCAGAACCTTCCCAGAGTGTTCCAAACCCAACTGTTGCTGTTCTCCAAGCCTGTCTCATTTAAAGCCTGTGTCGCAAAATACAGCACTCGATTACATTCTTCTGTTTTCATCTAATTGTTTAATATATATGTCTTTCTTCCCCAGTACGTAGGTAAGCTCATAAGTTGTGACTAGGTCTGCTCTGTGGATTTTCTGTCTCTCACAATTCTTATCCTGGGGCATTACTGTTTGGTCAATATTTTCATTACTCATTAAAAATGACAATACCTAACAATTATAGAAAGATAAGAAAATATCTATAATTAAAAATAAAAACCACCCACATTCCCACTCATTTGGAATAAGCACTATTAACTCTTTGATGAATACATACACACACACACACACACACACACTAGATATGTATATGTATATACATATATACTCATATGTAGTTATATATATATAGAGAGAGTTGGGTATATAACGTGTAGACTTGGATCCCATTTTGATATCTATACATTACAAAATGGGATCCAATTCTACATATTCAATGGTGGCTTTTAAAATTTGATAATATTCTCTTCATGCCACTAGATACATTTTTAGAATCAAATTTTAAACAGTTGCATTGTTTTTCATTAGGCTAATGTAAAATTAATTTCAAAACTTACCTCCTGTTAGTAGAATTTAGGTAGTTTACAACTTCTTGCTCCTTTAAACAATGCCTCAATGAAGTCATTGAAGCCAATTTTATGTGGATTAGGAATTCTTTTCAGGAAGAATTCTCAGGAGGGGAATTTCCAGAAGAAAGAATAGATGTATTTTAATCATTATTTTTGCTACCTACAAAGGTGATAACATTTATAAACTTGGTAAATATTCCCCTGCATGTCTTTCTTATATATATGTTCTGACAGGTAAATCCCGATCATTTTAAAAACTGATCATATATTTTATACTTGAATTGCTTTTTGTACTTGACAGTATAGCTGAGACATTTTCTGTCATTACATATAGATTTACCTCATTTAAAAAATGTACAGTATTCCATAGTATAGTTGCATTGTGATTTTTAGATATCATTCCCCTATTGGTGGATCTGTCAGCCAGGAATATGTTCAGCTGTTAAGTTGTGGAAATCCTACTAGTGTCTTAAACAAGTAGAGGATCTATTTTTCTCTCATAACAAGGTAGGCAATGGCTAGCAATGGTTCAAATGCTCAGCAATGCCATCAGAAAACAGGTTCTATTTTTCTTTTTCTTCTGCCATTTTTAACATGTTGGCTTTTTTGTTGATGTTTGCCCTACATGATTTCAAGTTGAAGCTCTAGACATCACGTCCAGTTTCAAGACACTTGTGTGAAAGGGCCTCACTAGTCACACCGCTCCCCTTTATCAGGAAAGCCCAAACTTGTCTTATGACTTATTGGCCAGAACTATGTCATATGTTTACCCCAGGGGCTAGGGAGGCTGAGAAAACAGTTGTCTCCCTAGGAATGTAGACATTATTTAATGGGACAAAGTCAGGTTCTCTTACCAAGGAAAAAGGGGAAGGAGGATATTAAGGGTAGAGGTAACTTTCTGTGCCAACCTCCATGATTGACCATTTAAGCTCTTACTCTGTATCTGGGTTCTTTGGCTGCAAGCAACAGAAATAGACTGTGGCTTATGTAAGAAAAAATTATGAAACTATGAGTATGTTTGGGTAGTTCACAAATTTTAGAATTAGTTGAACCACCAGGCCTTGGAAAGGACAGGAATAGAGCATTTCCATGAATTTCAGGACAGTTTTTTAGGATTCATCACTAGACAGACGTCTCTCAAATCCTTTTTTATCTTTGTGTGTCTCCATTCAAGATTTACATTCTTGCGGAGAGTCTAATTAGTCTAGTTTTCAGGTGCCCATCAGTGAAGGGCTCTGAGACTGGTGTTTTCCAGAATCACAGGACAGAAGGAATCCCCTAAACCTAAAGGAAGGAAGGCGGGATCCACAAAACGCTTTCGTGGTTTTGTGATGGGAATTAAAAATTTCATATATCATATTTTAAATTGGTTATTGTTGCAAATAGAAAGACTACCGATTTTTGCAAATTAATATTACAACCAGCCATCTAACAGAATTGTCATATTTTTAATAGTTTTTTTAAATTAAAGAAAGCTTTATAATTAAATGATCAATTTTTTTTAAATGCATAAACTTTTTATTCGAAAACAGAAACCATGCACATTTTATACAAGACAGAAATTAGAACCTTTCTTTTTTTTTAATTAGTTTCAGGTGCACAAGACAAAGTAATACTTAGACGTTTATCATTTATATCCCTCACACTGTGGACCCCCCTGCCCCCATCCACTATCCCTCTGACATCACACCGAGCCATCCCATTTCCACTGTCTCCACTCCCAATGCTGTACTCCGCCTCTTGTAACTGTATACATACATATACATACATATATATATATATAATATTATAGTTGGCATTCATTATAAATGATCAATTTTTATTGAAATTAGTTCAAGGAAGAATTTAATTTGGGTGCTATATTTATTAGGCGACTAGATCTTCTCAGAGGAATCAGTGGAGGCTTCCCAGAGGCATTGCGTTTCAGCTGAAATCTGAAAGATAAGTTGAAATCATATAGGCCAGGGGTCAGGGATGGGATAGGAGAAGTTTGTGTGAGGCCAGGTTAAAAGGAGCAAATGTGCAGAGCTCAGGGAAAGAAGCTAGAGTAGGCGGCAACTTAAGAATTCTAATTATTGACAAAAAATCAGACAAAAAAATTTTATTCCGCAATCATATCAAAATCTTCTTACAATAAAGTAAAGCAAGAAGCAAAAGTATAAGATGCACAGTAATTTATCACATCTGATCGTTTATGTGATCATATGCTAAATTCTTGACTTTTGTTTTCAGAATGTGGTCGAATTATTGCTGGAGCACCCAAAGGGGCAAAAATGATGAGATTATATATAGACAATGCAGCCCCGGAGAAACTAAAAGGACTGTGTATATTTTTTGTTCGCTGTCACAGTGATGCTGCTATAAATACTAAAAATATTCATGAAGTATGTTTACGTTTTTCCCCAGTATATAGTTAAATATTTTTTCCAGCTTCATTGAGATATAATTGACATAAGTTTAAGGTTTACGATGTGTTGGTTTAATACACTTATATATTTAGAAATGATTATTACCACAGCATTTGCTAACCTCCATCACCTCACATAATTATCATTTTTTTTTTGGCGATGACATTTGAGGTCTACTCTCTTAGCACCTTTCAACTATATAATCCAGTATTGTTAACTGTAATCACCATGCTGTACATTAGATCTCCCAAACTTACTCATCTTACAACAAAGTTTGAACCTTTCAACCAATGTTTGTTTCATCCCAAATTCTGCAGAGGGTTAGTTCCATTGCTCTTTTCCTGGACTGACACAGTTTTCCTGATCCCCTTTTCAGAGACAGGGCAGCTTTCAACTCAGAAATTTCTTTATGCAGGAGGCTCAGTTTCATTTCCCTCACATTGTGTAGGCTCTAGGCCATATCTCCTTCCCTACCTAGAAATTAAAGCACCAGAGCAAATGTTTATTTGATGAACAACCATGTGAATGGTTAAAATGGGGCAGAATATAAGTTTGTTGATTTTAGAACTCTAATATTCACAACCACTTAAGTTTTCCTAAGAGTTTATAAAATGTATTGTCTATGCTTACTGTAATGTAAAATAGGTTATGATTTTCAGTTCTTTAATGGGATTAGCATATAAAATAATATTTGAACACTGGCCTTTCAGGAAGTACTATTTACTGTCCTCGATGCATCAGAAGGACTCCTAATTGGGATTAGGGATATGCTGACAAAGATATTTTTGCCAGCTATCCTTGCAACAAATAATTGGGGTGCTTTAAACCAGTCCAAACAAGGAGAATCTGAAAAACATATTTTCGCTGAAACAATCAACAGATACCTTGCATTTTTAGATGGTAAGTATAAAATTTAATGTTTAATAAATTACTAAACATGAGCAAATTAACTATAAGATATGTTATTAAAAATAGGCATTACAGAAAAAATTTCCATCTTTAAAGAAGATGTTAAGGTATCAGACCGTTAGAACCTCTTTCCAGAGATCTTTGCAGGAGTAAGATATGTTTTCATTTTTGTTTTCCATTTTTACAGGAGGATTCTCTTCCTATATTATTTGTGATAAATTTCACCATATTTAAAAACATATACTTTATTATAAACTGTCTTTTAAATATGTCATATTATTACATATTGTTAAAACAATTTTATTAACAAATCATCAAATCACCATCAAATGATCAGTTAGAATTATATATATTTCTATAAAGTGTTAAATCCCTAACATTTTAGTAATTATAGCTTGAAACCGTACAGTGACATTTAACACATTGACATTAAACACTGCTTCTCAATATTATCTTTTCCCTTTTAGGTGCTAGAATAAGTATTGAGGGAACAGTTAAGTTAAAGAAGATAGACAACGTTGATTTTTCCAAACTGCATACCTTTGAAGAAGTGACACTTGCAGCTGGCAATTCAGAAACTGTTCGTCAGCTGGAGGATGCGCTGATGATATGGTACAAACAGATTGAACAGGTGAGCTAACTCACGTAATTTCATCAGATGTGAGTCATAGTTCTCATCTATTAATATGTCCTAGTCACTGCAATTTATCTCTAAAAGTAAAGGGAAGAGGAGTCTTCCAGATTCTCTTAAGAAACTCAGCCTATTCTTGACTCTGGTATAAAATCATTGTTTTCTATGTACCACTTAAAATCAGGTTTAAGATATTTAGCACCTTAAGGAAGAAATCGTAACTATATGGGTTGAGAATGAAATAATGAGGAATCAGGAATAGCAAGCATTTATCTCTAATACTTTATATATTGTTTATACTCTTCACGAAAGAGAGAGGAAAAGGACACAATGAAGAGACTATAGCTACAATGCTAGGCACTAAATAAATACTTCTTAGTTGATCAGTGAAAATGTCTGTGTTGACAAAGACGTTCAAACTAGTCTCATTCATATCAGTATTACTTTGGCCAAATAAATTTTTTTCTGGCAGTAACAAAAGCAATGATAGGAATGGGTTATATGTCAACATTCTGAGAGGTATCAACTTACATTGTAAGCACTGCCAAAAATCAGATAGTATGTAATTGCCCTAAACTGAAAGAGAACTCTAGGAGCCATCTCGTACTGTGTTTCCCCAAAAATAAGATGTAGCCAGATCATCAGCTCTAATGCATCTTTTGGAGCAATAATTAATATAAGATCTGGTATTAATGTATCATATCATATATCATACCCAGTCTTACATTATATTAAAATAAGACTGGGTCTTATATTAAGTTTTGCTCCAAAAGACACATTAGAGCTGATGGTCCGGCTAGGTCTTATTTTTGGGGAAACATGGTAGATCTCTAGTTCATGAGCACAGGACAATGGACTAGAAAAGAAACTCTTCAGTTAAGTGAGTACTAGGTGAGAAAAATCTTGACCAAATAAGAGAGGAATGTGTTTCCAATTTTACTTCGATTAGAACTATGTTGGAAGGAGGAAGGTGCAATTGGAGTGGAAAAATTGGAGGACTTTGGAAACTCCACCAGCCTAGAGTGCTGGCTACAGAATTTACGTCCAGGTGTCAAGAGGTAATTGCCCACCAGAGAACTCCTGCAGCCACCTACTGTGCCCCTGGAGAATGGCAAGTTGTAACCCATGTGGAAATCAAGCTCTGTCCTACACAATGACTGAGGAGATCCTCTCCAGTTATTATGATTAATAATATAGATCTTTCACAGAAATGAGCAAACAAGAAAATAGTTTGACACAGGAGATTTAGCAACTTGAAATAAAGAAATCAAGTTGGGTAATTGCAGCAAGTGGCCTCCAATTAAGCAGAATTCAATGCAGGAAATGGGAGAAGTCTTTAAAAAAATTACATTGAAAATAAACCTTGACCTTGACCTCTAGTCATACACAAAAATTAATTCAAGATGGATTATAGACATAATTATAAAAGCTAAAATGCAAAAAGAGACACATGAAACAACATGGATGAACCTCAAAAACATGTTGAGTAACAGAAGCCAGTCTTTAAAAAGTAATGTAAAAAACAAAACATAAATGAAGCAGAACATAACACAGGACTATATTAATATCTTCTTACGATACAAAATCCAGAAGCCATGAAAGAAAAAGACTGATAGATTTGGCTACATTAAAAAAATTAGTAACTTTTATATAGCAAAAACCATCATAAACAAAGTTAGAAGATAAATGGTCTTCTGGGAGAAAATATTATCCACATGTATAACAAAGAATTAGTATCCATAATACATAAAGAACTTCTATAAGTCATTAAGAAATGGGCAATTCAGAGAAAAATAGGTCAAGGATATGAATAGTGTTATTCAAGGAAAGTACATGCAGATGTTTGACCTGGGGAAAAAGGGGAAGTTTAGGAGTAACATGGTACTTTGAACTATTTCATGGGATTTCATGTGAAATGAAACTCGTACTGTATGGCCCTAGAAGGCAGAAGTAAGACCAGAGAGTGTGTGATGGTTATAAGGAGAGAGATGAAAATGGAATATGCTGCATCCCTAGAAGTATCCAGTTTGAGGCTGAATTACTATGAATCATGTTGTAACAGAAATCAAACATCAAAAGGGTTGTTTTGTTTAAATTTTTAAATTTAAAGTTAATTTTTAAGATCCATTTTCATTTTTTAATTTGGAGATTCAAATTATATAGACTTCCAGCCATTTAAAAAGTTTAAATTATGTCTAGTATTTGCTATTTAAGGAGGTGGAGAAGCTTATAATAAGATTAAGAAAGAATTCCATAAACCATTGGTTAAAACTTTTTTATTATTATTACTTTTTATTTTACAATTACAGTTGACATTCAGTATTTTATATTAATTTCAGGTGTACAGTATAGTGATTAGACATTTATATAATTTACGAAGTGATCCCTGATAAGTCAAGTTACCTACCTGGTACTATACATAGTTATTACAATAGTATTCACTATATTGTACTCTAGTCAATACTATTGTACTTTGCATCCCTGTGACTATTTTGTAACTACCAATTTGTACTTCTTAATCCCTTTACCCTTTTCACCCAACCCCCCTCCCATCTGGCAGCCATTAGTTTGTTCTCTGTATCTATGAGTCCATTTCTCTTGTTTGTTCATTTGTTTTTCAGATTACACATATAATTGAAATCATATGGTATTTGTCTTTCTCTGTCTGATTTATTTCACTTAGCGTAATACCCTTTAGGTCCAAATGGTAAGATTTCATTTATTTTTTTTATGACTAAGTAATATTCCAGTGTATACATGTGCCAAATCTTCTTTATCCAATCTGTGTATTTATCTGAAAAATAATCCAAAACACTAATTTGAAAAGACATATGCATGCCTATGTTCATTGCAGTATTATTACAATAGCCAAGATATGGAAGCAACCTAAGTGCCCCCAAATAGATGATTAGATAAACCAAATAGATGATTGGTGGTTAAAATGAAAAGTATTTCATGGATTAAAGATAGAACCTTCATAGCTTCAACTCTGGCCAGTCGATGGTGGAGTAGGTAAATGCTGTGCTTGCCTCCTCTCATGACCATATCAAAATTACAACTAAACTACAGAACAACCATCACTAAGAATCACCTGAAGTCTAGCTGAATAGAAGTTCTACCTCTAAGGATATACAGAAGAGATCACCTCAAGACTGATAGGAGGGGTGGAGATGCAGGACAGGCTGGTCTTATATCCGTGTGTAGAGGTTAAAAATCAGGAGGGATATCTTGGCTGTGGAGGTCCCTCCTAGAGGAGCAAGGGGTTCCAGACCCACACCAGACTCCCCAGCCCAGGGTTCCAGTGCTGGGGAGAGAAGTCCCTATAACTTCTGGCTGTGAAAACCAGTAGAGATTGTGGCTGGGTGAGATAGAGGGCTGCTGGAGTCCCAGGCAGTCCTCTTAAATGGCCCACATGTGGACTTACTGGCTGACAGACTCACTCACTCTGAGCTCCTGCCCCGGGGCAGTAACTCGAAAGGCGTCAGGGACGCGTAGGGAAGAACTAAGTTTTCTTTAGGGAAGAACTAAGTTTTCTGGCTTCTGGGTGAGGGCTGGAGGGGCAGCTTTCTCCCAGACAGAAGTGCTGGTAGAATCCATTCTTTCTTTGTTGAGCTCTTTCCCCTCCCAACTTACAGATGCAGGTGGCTGCCATATTTAAGTCTCCCTCAATCTGGCTATCACCATTCATTTGCCCTACTGTGGTGATTCCCTGAGACCCCGCCCCACCCAACTTGAGGGTCCACCCAAGCTGCTTCCAGTGGCTTTTCCGTAAAATAGCCTGTCATGCAGTGGGATTTCCTAAAATCTCTCAAAGGTTCAGAAAACTCAAACAAGCAGTGTCTGAGTTTGGTGTGTCTCGTACCTCTTGGTGAACAGCTCCAAGCTCAACACTAGCTGTGGCCAGCGTTGGTTTGTGGCTTGGCCTCTAGAGGCACCTCCAAGGCAGCACAGGTAGAAGACATCAGCAGATTGCTTTGTGGCTCATGCCAAGTGGCCCCAGGTATAGGGCTAGGCTGTGGCTGAACTTGACCTGTGGCAGGGCCTCTCCCAGGAGGCCTTGGGGCTAGCACACCTTGTAGTGTGCTTCAGACTGAGCCAGAGCATCACCCAGCTGCCTCCAAGGATGACACACCCAAAGGGCAGACTGGGCTGGCTCCAGAGACTGCTAAAGTGAATCCTGCTTCATATGGTCAGCCCCTGAACAACAGCACCTCTACTGTAGTCAGGGTCAGTCGTCACAACCAATCAGCCTAAGAGTCAGTCCCTCCTATTGACATGCAAATAGCAACCAAGGCTCAACTACAACAGGAGGACACACACAACCCACACAAGGGACACACCTGGAGCACCTGGCTCAGGTGATCAGAGAGCTGGGTCCCACAGAACATCTACTACATAAAGCCACTCTACTAAGACCAGGAGACATAGCAGCCCTACCTAATACATAGAAAAAAACATAGGGAGGCAGCCAGAATGGGGAGACAAACATATCCCAAGTGAAAGAACAGAACAAAGCTCCAGAGAAAGAACTAAACAAAATGAAGGTAAGTAATCTACCAGGCACAGAGTTCAAAAGCCTGGTTACAAGTATGCTCAATGATCTCAGGGAGAACTTTAACAAAGAGATAGTAAGCATTAAAAAGGACATAGAAACCATAAAAAAAAGAACCAGTCAGAAATGAAGAATACAATAACTGAAATGAATAATACAGTAAAACGAATCAACAGTAAATTAGGTGAAGGAGATCATTGAATCAGCGATTTAGAAGGTAATGTAACAGAAAACACCCAATCAGAACAGCAAAAAGAAAAAAGTGAAGATATTTTAAGGGGCCTCTGGGACAATATCAAGCATACCAACATTCGCATCATAGCACTATCAGAAGGAGAAGAAAGAGAACAAGGAATTGAAAACCTATTTGAAGAAATAATGACTAAAAACTTTCCAAACCTGTTGAAGGCAATAAATATACAAGCCCAGGAAGTGCAGAGAGTCCCTAAGAAAATGAACCCAAAGAGGCCCACACCAAGACATAATTAAATGCCAAAGGTTAATGACAATGAGAGAATCTTAAAAGCAGTAAGAGAAAAGCAGTTAGTTACCTACACAGGAGCTCTCATACGACTGCAGTTGATTTCTCAACAGACACTTTGCAGGCCAGAAGGGACTGGCATGAAATATTCAAAGTGATGAAAAGCAACGACATACAACCAAGATTGCTCTACCCTGCAAGGCTGTCATTTAGAATTGGACAGACACAGAGCTTCCCAGACATGAAAAGCTAAAGGGGTTCATCACCACCGTTCCAGAATTATAAGGAATCTTAGAGGGACTTCTTTAGGACAAAAAAAAAAAAAAAAGTAAAAAATATGAATAATAAGATGGCAATAACTACATACTATCAAAAATTACTTTAAATGTAAATGGGTTAAATACTCCAATCAAAGGATATAGGGTGGCTGAATGGATAAGAAAACGAGACCCTTACATATGCTGCCTACAAGAAACTCACTGCAGAAAGACACACACAGACTGAAAGTAAAGGGATTGGAAAAGATATTTCATGAAAATGGAAACAAAGAAACAAATAGCTGGGGTAGCAATTCTTATACCAGACAAAATAAACTTCAAAAAACCAAAGGGTATAAGAAGAGACAATGAAGGACCCAGTAATCCCACTTCTGTGTATTTATCCAAAGAAACCCCAAATGCTACTTGGAGGGGATGTGTGCATCCATATGTTCATTGCAGCATTTTTACAATGGCCAAGATGTGGAGGCAGCCTGGATGTCCATCACTGGATGAATGGATAAAAGAGGAGGTGATACAGACATGCTCTGCCATGGGAATGGGTTCTTCCCATCTGCGGTGTTGTGCTGAGTGGAGTATGTCAGACAGAGGAAGACAGATACAATGTGATTTTGCTTATATGTTGAATCTAAAGAACAAAATAAACAAAACTGAAACAAACTCATAGATACAAAGAATATTTTGATAGTTGCCAGATGGGAGGAGGGTTGTGGCGGGGTGGGAGAAAAAGGGAAATGGATTAACAAATTGGTTGTTATGAAATATTCATGGAGATGTAAGGTATAGCATAAAGAGTGTAATCAGTAATATTGTAATAACTATGGTGTCAGATGGCTACTAGATTTACAGGGTGATAGATGGGAGTTGTGGGTAGGGAGAAAAAGATGAAGGGATTAAGAAGTACAAATTGCTAGTTACAAAATAGTCATGGGGATATAAAGAAAAGCATAGGGAATATAGTCAATAATATGGTAATAGCTATGTATAGTGCCAGGTGGGTACTAGACTAGTCAGGGGAATCACTTCTTAAATTATATAAATTTCTAACCATTATGCTGTACACCTGAAATTAATATAAAATAATGTTGAATGTAAACTGTAATTCAGAAGGTTAAAAAGAGGAGAAAAGGGTAAAGGGAATAAGAGATTCAAATCTCCAGGTATAAAACAAATAAGTCATGGGGATGTAATGTACAGCATAGAGAATATGGTCAGTAATGTGACAGTGTGGTACGGTGTTAGATGGTTGCTGGACTTATGGTGATCACTTCTTTAGGTATATAAATGTTGAATAACTATGATGTACACCTGAAACTAATATAATATCATATGTTAGCGATATTTTAATAAAAATCTTTTAAAATAAAAAGTATTAAAAAATAAAAAATATATAGAAACACAAAACAAATGAACAAACAAAGCAAAACACACACGGACTCATAGATACAGAGAAGAAGCTGATGGTTACCAGAGGGAAGGAGTTGGGGGGGAAGTGAAACAGCTGAAGGGAAATAAAAGGTACAAACTTCCAGTAATAAAATAAATAAATCATGGAGATGTAATGTATAGCACAGGGAATCTAGTCAACAATATGATGACTTTGTACGGTGACAGAGGGTTATTAGACTTACCAGGGTGATCACATTATAAGATATATAAATGTCAAATCATTATGTTGTATTCCTGAAGCTAATATAATATTGTGTGTTAACTGTACATTAATAAAAATAAATAAATAATTTAAAAAATCAACCATGTATTTTACCTCATTCATATTCTTAAAAATTACATCACAGTTTATGAAAAATTATAAACATTAGAAAAGTACAAAACAATATTACACCTCTGTAACTGAGATTAAACAGATACTGTTTTCCATATTTGCTTCAGATTTTTTTATTTTCGCTAAAGCCTATAACCCTTTCCTTTCCCTCCCTTTCCCGATATTACCACTATCTTTTTTTAAAAATTTTATTTTTTACATTAGTTTCAGGTGTACAAAACAGCGTAATGTTTAGACATTTACACCCCTTACAAAGTGATAACCTCCCCCAAGTCTACTACCCTTCTGATATAATTTATTTGTATATATAATATAAAGCTTATAAATTTGCAAATGCAATGAAAGTGTAAAACTACTATCTTGATGTTATTTTCTCTTTCCATTCTCTTGAAAGTTGTGCATTTTCACTGTATTTCAAATTTATAAGCTTTATACTATGTATATAAATAAATTATATATGTATAGAAAATGTACTTGTGTTTAAAATCTTTCTGTAAATGGTATAATACCATTAAGTATCCTTTTACAGTTTTTATTTCTCATTTAATATTCTCTTTCATTCATGCTGGTACAAGGAAATTTAATTCACTCACTTAACATTTGTCTGGTATTCCTCTATGAAGAAATCAGTTTATTACATAGATGTTCAGACATCTAGGAGACATTTAAATTATGTCTTGTGTCTTGTTTAAAGAAATAGAGAAGTTTATTCATCCATTCCCTCAGAAAGATAGTTGATTCTATTTTTTTTGCTATTACAAGCAATAATAATACATATTTAATAAATATCAATATCTGTTCAAGTCTCCTATGCATGTGTTCATGAGTTTCCCAGTGGAATTGCTGAGAGCAATGGATCTTTTATTGGGTCTTGCAAAGCCCTCCAAATATTGGTTAAATTTTTTGACAGAAGCATATGAAAGTTCCCGTTTCTTCAAATCTTTCATTCCATTTGGGATTGTCAGATTTTTAATCATTGCCGGTATATTGGGTATGAAATTGTATCTCGATTTATTTTCCATTACCTTGAATAGAACTGAGATTGAGCATTTTAATGGCTGTGTAGGCTTCTTTGTTGAATTGCCTGTTCATATCATTTACCTACTTATATTTCAGATTGTTTCATGATATCTTACTGAATTGTTGGAGTTTAAATCATATTTTCTGATGTTAATCCTTTCTTGGCCCACGTTGTGTCTTGCATTTTCATTTGGTATCCCATCTTTAGTCATGTAGAAGTTTTACATTTTAACATAAATGTATTGGTTACAAATGGTGATCCCGCCTCAATTTAGCTACCTCCAGTGACTAGAAACTTTTGCTTTTTGTGTTTTATTTAGGAAACTAAAGTTAAGATATAGACAATTTCCAGCACCTCACAGCCCCCATCTTCCCAGTTTTGACTCCCTTTTCTTCCCCCAGTGTTAATCATTTTCTTAACAATTATGATGTTTAGTGCCATGCTTTTCTTTATAGTTTTACCCCCATCTCCTATATTTTCTTTAAATGTTTAACCATTTTGTTTTTAATATTAGGTTTTTAGTCGGTCTGGAATTATTTTTGTGTGTGGGTATAATGTGAGGTAGGAATCTAATTTTGTCTTTTTCGATACAGTTACCCAATTGCCCCAGAACTGTTTATTTAATAGTCCATTCTTTTCTAACAAATAAATACTATCACCTCTAACATACCAAGTTTTGGGAAACGTTTTTCTATCCCACTGGTCTACTTAATTATTCTTTTTACTCATACCATACTGCTTTAATTTCTGTAGCTTTTTACAGAATCAACATTTGGTATGTCAAGTCACTTTCTGTATTTTTCTTCAAAATTGCATTGATTATTTCTGGCTAATTGTTCTTCCAAACTGAGACTAGTTTGTCGAATATCATCAAAAACCCTGTTGAGATTTTGATTGAAATTTTATTGAATGTGTACATTAATTTACAAAAAAGTGCCTTTGATATATATATATATATATATACATATATATATATATATATCAATATATATTGATATATCTCCATTTACTTAGGTCTTCTTTTGTGTACTGAAACTAAATTTTCTAATTTTCTCCAAAAAGATCTTGCACATCTTTTGTTAATCTCTAGGTATCTTATCATTGCTATTATTTGTTATAGCAAATGCTATCTTTTTATAATTACATTTGTAGATTGTTAGATGGCTTGTAAAGAGATGCTACTGATATTTATGTATACATCCAGCAACCTTACTGAATTGTTCACTTTATTAATTGTAAAAGTTTGTCTTTAGATATTCTTGAATTTTTAAAATGTGGCCAACCATATCATCTGTGATTATTCCATCTTTGTTTTGTCATTTCCAATTCTTACTGGAATTCTTTTATTTACTTAGCTTGTTTGAGACCTCTATTACTAGGTTGAATAGAATGAGTGGTGATAGGGGCAAACTTGTCTTGTCCTTGGGTTTAAAGGGATATTTCCTAAAACTTTTATGTTTGTTGTAGATTTTGGTAGATAGGTACTATTTATAATGTTAAAGAAGTTCCCTTCTATTCTTAGTTTGCTAACAGCTTTTAATGTTATTCAGCATTAAATGTTATTTGTACTTCTAGCTTCCTTTGAAAAGATGAAAATAATGAGCTTTTAATGAAAAATTAACATTTCTATATTCTGTGAATTTTTTTGGTTGCAGGTACTTATAGAGAGTGAGCAAATGAGAAAAGAAGCTGACGACTCAGGTCCACTCACTGAATTAGAACACTGGAAACGCGTGTCAGCCAAATTCAATTATATCATTGAACAGATTAAAGGGCCAAGTTGTAAGGCTGTCATAAATGTGCTTAATGTTGCACACTCCAAACTGTTAAAGGTAAAAGGCCTTGTTTTTTGAAGTTTGGTATGCTTCAGAACAACCAACAGGAAAATCACCCTTCTTGAACTGCTTCTTGCTTCATGTACCGAAATCATGTATTTGAAAGTGTTAAACTTTGAATAAAGCTTTCTCATATATTACAATTATTTCCAGAAATGGGAAAAGAACTTGTATAGAAATGAAAATTTAGTTCTTAATATTTCGTGCACCAATTTTGACGATACCGCTGTGGAGTGATTACCATTTATTTTTAAATTGTTTTCGAAATTGTAAATCAATAGAAGCTCATTGAATTCAAGAACGACATTGAAATTCAAAAGCCAAAATGCCCTCTCATCATATATCCCATCCCCACTATTCTACCTCCTTTCTTAGAGGTCATGTTTATTAACAGTGTGGCTTGATTCTTTCCAGGTCCTTTTTTCTTTATTCTTCCTTTAAAAAAAAAAGTATGTGTGTATATATATATATACACACACACACACACACACACATATATATAAAAGTATATATACATATAAAGTATATAAAAGTATACATATGTATATACACACATTCATATATATATACGAATATATACATATATAATATTTATATTTTTAAGATGTTAAATTTTAAAAACATTTATTATACATATATAAAACAAGTAATGCATGAATACTTTATTTGGTAAAAGATTTAAATAGTACAGGTCAAACAAGTCTCTTTAGTTATCATACACTTTCCCACCCTGTAACTCCTGTTCCTAAATGATAAACACCTAGAGACAACCACAGCTCTTTATTTGTGTTTTTTAAAAATGCATCTTATGTAGCATTTATATGAGTACACTAAGTACATATGAAATTGCAGTTTTGTGTTTCTAATTTTTTTATTATATAAATAGTGTGATGCTATATTATTCTTCAACTTTCTTCCCCAATAGCATATCTTAGAGAGTTATGGCTGTTAGACTGAGCTGTGTAGTTTGCCAAAATGTTAATGTACCAGGTTTTATGTAATCATTTTCCTGTTTGTAGACAGATTGTTTTCTTTCTTTCAAAAGTCTTGAGATATAATTCACATACTATTTATTTCTGCCATTTAAAGTGTACAATTCAGTGGCTTTTAGTATATTCACAGAGTTGTGCAACCATCACCACAATCATTTTAGAATCTTTTCATCAGCTCAAAAAGAAACCTGGTACAGTTTAGCTGTCACCTCCTCTCTCTACTCATCTCCCTTTCCCTATCCCAGGCCTAAGTAAACAAGTCTACTTTTTATTTCTATGGATTTGCCTATTTTGGACATTTCATATAAATGGAGTCATGTAATATGTGGTCTTTTGTTACTGGCTTCTTTTACTTAGCACAGTGTTTTCAAGGTTTATCCATGTTGTAGCATGAAACAGTACTTCGTTCTTTTTCACAGCTAATAACATTCCACTGAATAGATAATATCCCATTTTGTTTATCAGTTTTATGGATATTTGGGTTTCCACTTTTTGGTTATTCTGAATGATGCTGCTATGAATATTCTTGTACAAGTTTTTGTGTGAAGATGGGTTGTGATTTTTCTGGGGTGTATACCTAGGAGTAGATTTTCTTGGTCAAATGCTAACTCTATATTTAACTTTTTGAGGAAATTCTTTCTTTTCTGTGTGTTCACAAACATTGCTGCAGTGAAAGCTTCTATACACATACATGCAAGTATTTCCTTAGGGTGTATACTCCAAAACTTTGTCAATACTTATTATTGGTTAATTTTTTTTTCCCGGTTGGGCATCTGGGAAATGGCTTGTTGTATTCTCCTTATTAATATGAAGTTGTTCGTCTTTAAAAGTTTATTGGCTATTTGCATGTCTTCTGTGAATTGGCTGTTTACATCTTTCCTCCATTTAAAAAAATGGTATTGATTCTCGTTAGTATTGATTCTATAAGTTCTTCATTTGTTACATATGTTGGATGATGCAGTCCACCATATTCCTCAGGCATCTGTACACATTCTTGCTGGACATGAAAAGTTCCCTCTGTTGATAGGTATATTTTCATGGAATAATGTTCTGTTTTAATAACTTGACCCATTCTTGAAGATCCAGAATAATGTAATGTCACAAATAGCTAACCTAAAAAAGTCACTCCAGGTAGAAGCAGATTCAGTTTAAGCCTACAGACAGGATGTTTAGCTTTAGTAAAACAATTCAAGGTGTTTGTAATAACTGTAAGTCTTAAATAATATTTAAAAAGATATGTAAATCATCTTTAAGTATCTACTATTTTATATATGTGAGATTAGGGAAGACAGCTTGCATTCCTTTTTTTTTTTTAAAGCATGTTTTTCTAGGGCCCATCACCATGTGGGGATCGAACCAGCAACCTTGTTAAGAGCACCGCACTTGAACCAACTGAGCTAACCAGCCGCCCCCAGCTTGCATTTCTTGACTAAACTTTAGTACACTGATATATTTCGATGTTTCATAGAATTCTTATACTTTTATTTTCAGAATTGGCGTGATTTGGATGCAAGAATCACAGACACAGCGAATGAATCAAAAGATAATGTCAGATATTTGTACACTCTAGAAAAAGTATGTCAACCTCTCTATAACTATGATCTCGTAAGTATGCTTTTAAAAGGGTAGTTTAAAAAATTACTGCATTTAAAAATAATATGTGTGTATTGGGAAAAACTTATACTACAGAAAAGTTATTTAAAAGACATATTTCCCTATTACATATCCGTAATGAATGAACACTTTGAATGAATTAAATATTTGTTATTTTAACCCACTTTTAAATATATAGCATCATAACTATGTGTTTGTTTGTTAAACAAGACAAATATATTAGTTTCTCACAAATGACATTCCATCACTTCTGTTGTATGTTATTCTTTAGAAGCAAGTCAGGAAGGTCAGTGCACACTCAGGGGAAGGGGATTATACAAGAGTGTAAATAACCATGAAGTAGACATCACTGGGGGCCATCTGAGAGGTGGCCTACCATGGTAGATATTTCCCACTTTACAGATTAGGAAACCAAGACGCATGATGAGATAGTGACTTTGCTAGCGTCACTCAGCTAATTGGTGATGCAGGACAGGATCCATTTCTAGTTTCTCACCTGCTTTTCTCATAATATTTCTATAGAGTTCCTTTAAAGAATATATTAGCAATTTCATTTGCTTTTATTTTTCTAAAGTGTATTTGTTTTTAATTCACAAATTATCTGGCATTTCATAACGTTTCATATGAAATATGAAAACTAAAGAAAACCCTCTATCCTTTCTTTAGACAGAGAGGGGAAGTCAAGGAACCTAGTATTTGTTGATAACTTAGGGCAGTTGGATTTTTAATGATGTCCACAGTCTTGAGAACGCTGGCCATCTGTTATAGGCATCTCCATATATTTTTATTCTGTATTCACAACAATCCTCATCTTGAAGATGAGGAAACTGAAACTTGAGTATTTCTACAACTATAAGTGATGAGACTGAATTTGAACCCAGCCCTCTTTGGCATTATGGATTGTATTTTTTCCCACTTTACTATGCTGCCTCTTCAAGGTATTCTCTAAATTAAAATTCTCTCAAAATAACTTATATTAGTGTCTGGTTCACATATTCAGCATTCTCCATTCTAATTTTTGAAGAGATAGTCATATCTTCCACATACCTGGCACCACTGGCCATACGGCATGGCTAAGCAACCTTTTTGGGGCAGGGTAAATGCTGGTTTCCTCCTAGAGGTAGGGAAAGGGGAAAAGTCTACGTCCCACATCGCTTCGATTTGGAGAAGAGGGATGTGTAGGGGCAGTTCCTACCCCTCCCAAGAGGGCGCTGGTAGCCAAGGAGTTTAATGTGAGTGGGAAGGGAAAAGTGTGGGGTCCAGAGTTCTGGGCAGGTGTGGTTCTTACTACCACGTGGGAAAACGTCATCCATCAGGAAGCACCGCGAGAGAGGATGGAAACACTTCTCAGAAACAGTCTTTTAATTGATTCCATAAAGAGATGATGTCCTTTAATTTATTTACAACTTATTGTTGTTCACAAAGAAGAATTCTGCCTTTCTTAAACCTCACTCTCTGTTCACTTCTACCCCTAGTACCAGCAACTGGACTTCTGTTGGGAATCTTTTTAAAATCTGTTTCACATAAGAACATTTTATATCACTTCTTAGATGTTTCTGTGTATATGACCATGAGTAAGAAAACCCAAATTATAGAGAAATAGAAAAATATGACTGTGGCTTGGCTCACTCTAGCTCAATGACTTGATTCCCCAGCTTTATAACGTGCAATTAAAATTTATGTCTAAGAAAAATTAGAATTATCACATGTCACAAGCATTTGGGGCTACTCACAAGGAGCAAATATTAAATACACATACACCTAAAGCCTACTCTAGAAGGACTGCTTATACGTAGCTCTTGTAAAAAGTAACAGATGAAGTGAATATAGCAAAATGCTAACATCTGTCAAATCTGGCGATGGGCGTAGGTAGTCATTAGACTGTTCTCTTCACTTTTCTATATATTTAAAGCTTTTCATCATAAAAAGTAAACTTGAAAGAAAGATACAGGGCTTTTTATTATCAAGAACTCTAAATTTTAAGGTATACTAATTTCAACTTCTTGGTTCAAAAGACTTGCTTAAATTCACATAATTTTCATACCTTTTAGTTCTGGTATTTTTTTCATCATAGTAATTTACAAAACTTTGTTCAGTTGTTCTAGCCACAGATGTACATTATTATTATTATTACTGCTACAGTTACTTTATTGTTACTGAGCTTTTTACATGCTCTGATGTAGGAACGTTTCAATTATCTTTAGAATTTAGAGAAGTACTAGTATTGAGTCATGTAATTGCTTCCCCCTCATACACCCACTATTTCTGTAGTTTCACAAATTCTTTTTTTTCTCTCATTTTCTTTATTCTTATGAAAAGCAAACAGTAATAGCTGTTTAGTTTGTAACTGCCATTTGAGCAGGAAAAGTGCAGAGGACCCATACTTCCATTTCTGGATAAATTTTATGAATTTTATGTTTAATGTTTCACTTTAGCATCCTGGTTTTACACTTTAGACATATCTACTATTACATATTTTACATATAAAATGTTTGAATACTGTGTATAGATAGATTAGAACTGTGCACTCAAGGAGCTACTATTATAAATAATGATGTTTAAAATTCAGATGAAGTGCCTTTTCCTGATGAAATCATTTGATGCTATCCCTGAGCCTTCTTCACTGGAGTTAGGGGTACTTTGTAAACTTGCCTTATTGAGGGTGGCAGGAACTCTTTCTGGACACATTTTTATTAGAATCTTTTGATAGCATATATAATATGAATTCTGATATACAAGGTTCACTATGAAGTAATGATGTTAATTCCCACAAACAACATACAATTGATACACTTATGTCATAGTTATATCTTATACCTAGGACATAGAAGAGTAGCACCTGAATCAGTAGTTGTTCTTCCTGGTTTTATTTATTCCATCACCATTTAAAAATCTTTTACATATTTTTTATTGTCCTAACAATTAAAAGGCATGCTCATTGAGGGCAAGAATGCCGTTGAACTTACCTATGCTTCCACCCTGATTTGCATCACAGTTGAAGCAAGGTACCGAAATCTCAGGCACATAAGTGTGGTTAGGTTACAGCTGTGGGACCAGGTACTGGACCTTGGACAAGGTACTTATGTTCCCTACCTTTCTATTTGCTTATGTGCAAAATGGAGATAATGGTAATATTTAGTTTTATAAATCATTGTGGATGTAACTTGACACCATCTTAGTTTCTTAGTTCTTTCCTTGGTTTTTTTTGGTCCCATTGGTGTGAATTCAGACTGCAGTGAATGAATGCCAGCTTGTGGTACAAATTCTCAGGGGAATTTATTTTCCCTCTCTCCCCAAGGAGTGGGATTGGGACATTTAAGTTTTGTTCCTGTCTTTTTCTCCGTGGCACCTTTATTTCATGCTTACCTTTACAGAGGGAGTGTAGCCCCATTGGTGGCTTTTTTTTAGGTGGGAGTGAGATGCCCCATTTTGGACTTTTTGTTTCCTTTTTCAGTGTCTTATAAAATAACGGTACAGTCTTGCAATCAGTGACGTCTTAGCTCTGATGAAATCAAACCTACCTTAAATGGTCCTGTAAGCATACATTAAGATAACATGTGAAGCTCTTTGCGTAGTGCTGGGTGCATTATGTATACATTCAGTATACATTAGCGATTGTTTTGTATCTGTTTGCACTTGATCTGCTTTGCTCTATGTCGTTCTACTTGTTTAACTGGTTTGTGTGCAGCTCTTCCTCTCTGCCACGACCTCCTCAGGAATCAATTCCTTGTGTCTGGGTTTTGCCCAATGTTCTAGAACCTAGTGGCACTTAGTAGGTTTGCTGAGAAGTGAATCGAATTGAATAAGTAGAAATGAGTTCTATTTTATGTTTAATCTCTGAGGGTTCTAATCTCTGTTTTTAACTAGCTTTCTGACCATAAATAAGTCACTTTACCCCTTAAGATACCAGTTTCTTCATCTTTAAAAAGAGCAGCTTGATCTACTAACCCTTAAAAATCACTTTCACCTCTAAAATTTTATTTTTAAATAAACTTGTAAGCAACAGTAGTACTGAATTTTCTTCACCCAGTTTCTCCTGTTAATATCTTGAATTATCTTGGCACCTTTGCCAAAACTGATGTCCTTTTTCTGTTCTCGGATCCAGTCGAGGTTACATCATTGTAACCTCGTAAATTTGACTTTAAGATTAAAATGTTATACTATTTTATGTAAGTTTGGAGTTTTGAATATTGGAGGATATTGGTCATTAAACCTGTGATAAACATATGATAGAATTCACTTAATGTATTTCAATTTTAGGTTTCCATGGCACATGGAATACAAAATTTGATTAATGCCATCAGAATGATTCACAGTGTGTCAAGGTATTATAACACCTCGGAGAGAATGACCTCATTGTTTATCAAGGTAAGTTTTTGAGGGAAGAAGTCACGCATTAACTCTGAAAAAGTTGACAGTGTTTTCCCTCTGAGCCAGAAAGAGAAATGGGAAGTTTGGGTGCCTCTCAGAGTTCTGAATTTTAATACTCCCAGTGGACAAGAAAAGAAGGGTCTTGACTGAGGTCCATTGTATATAATTGAAGGGCTACTTTTCTTCTTGTCAGAAGTAAGCCCTGAGGCTTTTGGTTTAAATGTAGCTGGTGTGTTTATAATTTATTCACCCCAAATAGTTTTGCTCAAGAGCTAAGAATTGTGCCTACTCTTAACAATTCTTCTATAGCTACTCCCACCAGCACTGTAGTTGATGCAAAATCTCTACGTGTTGTGCCATACGGTTAATTATTTTAAATTGAAAAATCATCCAAGAAACATATAAATTGAATTTCTTTGTAAATGATGCAAACCGAACATAAGTATATAAAGTAACAGTCGCATTTCAACTTTTTTCTAAAAAAAAAAATCAAAGGATAGATTTAATCATTATCTGTGTCCTAAACAAGGCAAGGACCTTAGGATTCTTCCCTGTCACTTGTCTCCCTCCTTCCTATTTATGTCCCACATTGAGATTTCTAGTTCCATATTATTGTTAATATTTTTTCAATATTATGAATCAACAAGTATTCATACTAAAATCTAAGTAGTGCTAGTTTCTTTGATCACCTGTTTTGTGATTTTCACATCTTCCTCCGTCTTGGATTCATTACTTCTTTTGTTGAAAAAACCTTCTCAAGTGGTTCTTTCAGAGAGGCTCGGTGTGTGGTGAACCTCTTGAATCCCCGCATGTCTGAAAATAGCTTCATTTTGTCCTGTCACTCAAATATTAGTTTGACTAGGATTCTAAGTTCAATGTAATTTTCTCCTGGAATTTTGAAGCTATTGTTGTCTACCATCCAGTATTGCTGATGAGAAATTTGATGCTTATCTGATTATTTTTCCTTTGTAGGAAACCTGTTTTATTCTCTTAGGAAGCTTTTTGGATATTTTTTTTCATGCTTGAAATTTCAAAATGATGAGGTTCTTTTCACATTTATCTTGTTCTATACTTGCTAGGTTGTTTCAACCTAAAGACTTTCGTCTCTCTTCATTCCTGGAAATTACTTACTTTGCCTTGAATTATTCCTTATCTACCTGTTCAGTTTGTTCTCACCCCTTGAACCTAACTTCCATTTCTCTTAATTATTTTTTTTTGGTCTATCTTTGTCCTTTGACCATTTTTTTTTCTTTTATTTATTTTAAAGTGTGTTTTTCCAGGACCCATCAGCTCCAAGTCAAATTGTTTTTTCAGTCTAGTTGTGGAGGGTGCAGCTCACAGTGGCCCATGTGGAGATCAAACCGGCAACCTTGTTGTTAAGAGCACTGCGCTCTAACTAACTGAGCTAACCGGCCACCCCTATCCTTTGACTTTTAAGCTCACTCATTTGTTCTTCATTTATGTCCCAATTGCAGGTCAGTCCATCAATAGATTTAAAACATTTTGACAATAAAAATGTCAATTTCCAAGTTCTCTGTTTTTCATGGTGTAAAATCCTCTCATATCTTTATGAGGAATTAATTTAGTTAATAAAAGATATTTTAAAAGATTTTACATATATCTTTTCTGTATTTCCGAATCTTTGTTGAGTTCACTGCCTCTCTTACTATGTTTGTTTTCTTCAGTTGCTTAGTGATTCTTGGTTGTCTGGCCATCTTTGTATTGGAGACTCCTAATTTGCCACCCTGTTCTGTTTCTTGTAGTCTGTCTCTTGTGGGGGAGAGGTGTGACTTACATTAGGCTGGGAGTGTGAATAGCATTTTATCTGATATGTTCTCCGGGTGTGCAGTAGCTACCATGGGCACAACCACACCTCTTCAGTTCACACTGATATTTGTTCTTTCAGCATACGTCACTTTTGCCTGCTGTACAAGTTGCTCCAAATTCAATGTGCAGGGTTATAACTAAGGGACCCCTCACATTGTCTCCTATATTGAAAATCTCCCATAACTGTTCCGTCTTTACAATAACCTTCTCTAGAATTGGGTTCTGGTTTTCTCTAGTCTTTCTTTTTCTTCCTGGAGATTTGAATCCAACTCATATGCTTTCCATATTTTAGGAATTCTCCAAAATTTCTGTGTGTCAGCCTGCCTGCCCGTTTGATCTAACCTCTGAACACTTTAAATAGCTATCTTGATTTTTTTCATTACTAGGGGTGGGATTGTAAGAGGTGATTAACTTTATATTTAGTTTTCATGTTGAAGGATGGTGAAGCATTACACTTTGACTGGATCAAGATCTAATTAGAGGAGAAATAGACGAGTGGAAAATATAGTTGACTTTGAAATTTGTGGTCCCAGTTATGTTGACTTAAATACTGTAGGTAAATGTGACTGGATTTTTTTGTTTGTTGCGACTGGAATATGTATTTCTTTCTGTTTAATGTACTGCGATTAATTCATTTTATAAGTTTACCATTTATCATTTTTATGCTTGTGATTTTAAAAAATTATAATTATTTTGGATTTACATTTATTTTAGGTAACAAATCAAATGGTGACAGCATGTAAAGCCTATATTACTGATGGAGGAATTAACCATGTATGGGATCAGGAAACACCACTTGTACTAAAGAAAATTCAGGTTTGTATAAGTATTTTTATTTTCATAAAGTAAAGCTTTTATCATCTGGCCCAATTTTGTTTACATTGTTCATTCACAAAGCATGTTAATTTTGATAAAACACTGTACAGAGTAGCATGAGAATATAAAAAGGACTTCATTAAAATTATCTACTTCCCTTTATATTTAGTGCTCCTTTTAGGGTGTAATTGAATCCTCGTCTTCTCCCTGGCTGCCTTTATCAGACACCTCTTGTGTGCTTTTTTGTATACTCTGGCCCCCACCTTTCATTCCAGCCCCTGTTAATTTCATTTCCATGCCTTTTTGCCTTGCGTAGGACTGCCCTACATCCTGAAATAGACATGGTGACAGTTGGCATCTGATTTTGATTTCTTTTGAAAGATAATGTTTCTAATATTTCCCAGTTTAGTCTGATGTTTTCATAGGTTTTTAATACATTGATGATTAGATTAAGGCAATTTTATTCATAGTTTTAGTACTAGGTGATATTTTTTAAAGTTATGAATGAGTTTTGAAAAAAATTTTTCTGCACATATATTTTGAGATGTTTATAAGATTTTTCTTCTCAATCTGTTAATGTGATGGATGACATTTTTAGGTTTTCTAAAATGAAACAATCCTAATGCCCACAGGATAAACTCAGCTTTGTCATGGTATAGTGTCTCTTTTTATTTTATTTTATTTATTTTTTTCCCCTTTCACCCTCACCCCCATCTCTGAGTCAATCTGTTGTTTCTCAGTGTAATTGCGGAGGACGCAGCTCCCTGGCCCATGTTGATATTATGATCATTACGCTCTACCCAGCTGAGCTCACGCTGGTCGCCAGCTGCTCAGGCCGCACATGGCAGCTTACACTGGCCGCTCACAGCAGCCCAGCTCCAGGTCGAGTGGTTGTTCTCAATCTAGCTGTAGAAGGCACAGCTAAATGGCCCATGTGGGAATCGAACCAGCGACCTTGGTATTAGGAGCACAGCGCTCCAACCAACTGAGCCACCAGCTGCCCCGTACTATCTCATTTTAAACACTCAAATTCAGTTTGTTACAATTTTGTTAAGGATTTTTCGCAACTATATTGATGAGGGAGATAACTTGTAATTTTCTTTTCTCAGATTGTCCTTGTCAGTGTTTTGGCACTAATGTATCAGAATGAGTAGGGGTGGAGGAAGAGAAGGAAGTATTCCCCCCTATTCTATTCTAAGTTTGTAGAAAATTAAGTGACATGTTTTTTAGAAGTCTGAAAGAAATTAACCACAGCAGGAAGGCTCCATCTGGAAGTGGTCATTGGCTGTCTTCGTGTGTTGGTGGAGCCAAGGCATGAGGCTGGGACTGGGAGGTAGAGCCAAAAAGGATGCCCCCTTCCCTCCACTCAGGACGTGAGCTACTGCTCTCACAGGGCTGGCCCTGAGGACTGCCATCTCCACGCGCTGACCTCTGGCACTCTGGAGGATAGAGTTGTCAGAGGAAACAGAAGATGAAGAATTGCAGTTAGGATAGTTTCTATTGCTAAAACACCTGCTTCCAAACAATGGAAGAACCAGGACCATTATGCAGTGCTTGGAGTTGGCCATGTAAGATACAAAGTTACACAGTCAGGTCAGTGCAGCTCCTAAAGCAAGGGTTTTAAAACATCACCAAAAGCAGCTGGTGAATCAATGAAAGAAGGAGATAGTTACTACCCCACTTGCATAACTAAAGCATACAGGATATCTGATGCAGTGTAAAAGGAGAATTTAACAGTGCAGATCTTACTTTTGATAACTCAGTTCCTTCTAAAAGTGAGGCAAATAACAAATTCTTTGAAGTGTTTTCTCCCAGGGATTGAAAGGAATTCCAGATAGCCTCCCCCAAAAGTTCCTAAACTTGGTTATAAGAATTTACCGCTTGAAGATGTAGAGACATTTTATTTCTTCTGGTATAATTTTTATTCTTGGAGAGACTTAATTTAAGTGAAGAAAAAAGCAGAATGTTATGATGGGAAGAGAGACATTGAAAAACAGAACAGAGCAACAAGGGCACAAAGGAAAAAAGAAGACATGAACTGAACTTAGTTGATAATGCGCATAGCTGTGAGGTAAAGATAAACATGTTCAAAGAAAAAGCCAAAAAAGAAGCAGAGAGTAAAGCACAAACAGAAGGAAAAATGGAAGGAGCAAGAAGCTAAAGAAAAACAAAGATGAGCTGAATTAGAAGCTGCTTGGATAGCTAAGGAGAAAGAAGAGGAGGAAGTTAGATAAGCATTATTGGCAAAGAAGGAAAAAAGATACTCAGAAAAAAGCCTTTAAAAGGGAAAGGCAATATCAAATCATTGTGTTGTATACCTGAAACTAATGTAATGTTATATGTCAAATATATCTCAGTAAAAAAAGTGAAAGGCAGCAAAAACTTCAACATTCATGGAAGACCTGAATCACTTTTCTGATAATGAGATGGCACAGTTTAAAATGATGATGAAGTGAAAAAGCTTTGTGATAAGCTCGAACTAGCCAGTTTACAGTACTTAAATGAAACACATTATTATCTACAAAAGAAGTAGGGGTGGCTGCTCTGGTAAAACAGAAGAAATAAATGAGCAAATTAGAAAAAAAGAGGAAGCAACGCTTGTATGTCACAAGCATCTAAGAATGCAGAAGAATCAACTGTCAAAGGTGCAAATGGCAGTGAAAATTGGTCAGAAGCAGATTGATCTGCAATTACTAATTAAAGCTGTGAACTTCTTCCTTGTTGGAACAAATTCAAGATGGGAAGTTATCACCAATTACGTGAATACACATTCTTCTTCTGGAATCAGTAGAACTCCCAGAGATGTTATTGGCGAAGCAAAGAGTCTCCAAAACTTGAGCTTCATCAAAAAGATGACATGGGATAATGCCTCAAGCCGACAATACAAAACAATTTGAAAGTCCATGCACAGGTTTAACCTCTTGGACAACAGAACACAGAAGCTTTTGGAACGCATTTTGAAAACATATCCAATAAATAACCTGAAAGATTAAGAAAAAAAATAGCAGAAGCCTTTCATTCATCCATTGTGTATGTATACCACAACTTCACATACACAGTGGAATACTATTCGGCAGTAGGAAAAGATGAAATAGGATCATTTGTGACAACATGGATGGATCTTGAGATTGTAATGCTAAGCTAAATAAGTAAGTCAGACAGAAAAAGTAGACAACCATATGATTTCACTGATATGTGGTATATAAACCAAAAACAACAAAAGAACAAGACAAGCAAATGAGAAACAAAATCTCATAGACACAGACAATAGTTTAGTGGTTACCAGAGGGTAAGGGGAGTGGGGTGGTAGATGAGGGTAAATGGGATCAAATAAATGGTGATGGAAGGAGAACTGACTCTGGGTGGTGAACACACAATGTGATATATAGATGATGTAATACAGAATTGTACACCTGAAATCTATGTAACTTTACTAACAATTGTCACCCCAATAAACTTTAATTTAAAAAAAATAGCAGAAGGATAACGGAGGACAAAAAAAGCACTATCTGAGATGACAAGAAGCAACTTTTTTTTTTTTTTTTTTGGTTTCAGGTGTACAAAACAATCCAATAGTTAGACATTTCACTCCTCACAAAGTGATAACCTCTCTCCCACAATCTATTGCCCCTCTGACATCGTATATATCTATTACAATTGCATTGACGCTATTCCCTATGCTATATTCCACATCCCGTGACTATATATATTAAATTATAGTTGACATACAATATTATTCAGCTTCAGCTTCAGGTGTACAGTGCAGTGGTCAAGCATCTACACCGTCCATGAAGTGGTCTCCCTAATAAGACAAATGCTCATCTGACACCCTACAAAATCTTTACAACATTAATGATTATATTCCCCAAACTGTCTTTCATATCCCTGTGGCAATATTGTAGTTACCAATTTGTGCTGTCTAATCCCTTCCCCTTCTTCCTCATCCCCACCACCCTCCCTTCTAGCAACCATTAGTTTTTCCTCTATATCTCTGAGACTACTTCTGTTTACTTTGCTCATTTATTCAGTTCTTTAGAGTCCACATATAAGTGAGATCATATGGTATTTGTCTTTCTCCGACTGACTTATTTCACTTAGCATAATGTTCTCTAGGTCCATCCATATCATTGCAAATGGTAAGATTTCATTATTTTTTATAGGCAAGTAATACTCCATTGTATAAATGTACTACAGTTTCTTAATCCACTCGTCTATTGATGAACATTTCAGTTGTTTCCAAGTCTTGGCTATTGTAAATAGCGCTGCAATAAACATAAGCGTATATTTTTTTGAATTAGCGTCTTGGATTTCTCTGGATAGACACCAAAGAGTGGAATTACTGGGTCATAAGGTAGTTCCATTTCCAGTTTTTTGAGATACCTCCATACCGACTTCCAAAGTGGCTGCACCAATCTGCAATCCCACCAACAGTGCACCAGAGTTCCTTTTTCTCCACAACCTCGCCAGCACTTGTTGTTTGTTGATTTATTGATGATAGCCATTCTGATGGGAGTGAGGTGGTATCTCATTGTGGTTTTTATTTACATTTCTCGAATGATTAGTGAGGTTGAACCTTTTTTCACATTCTGTTGGCCATCTGTATGTCCTCTTTAGAGAAATGTCTCCTCATGTCCTCTGCCCATTTTTTAATTGGGTTTCTTGTTTTTTCAGTGTTGAGTTGAATAAGTGTAAGGGAAGTAAAAGAAAAAATAAACATATGGGATTACATCAAACTTAAAATTTTTTTCACAGCGAAGGAAACCATCAATAAAACAAAAAGGCAGCCTACTGAATGGGAGAAGATATTTGTCAGTGATACATCTGATAAGGAGTTAATATCCAAAATTTATAAAACACTCAGACAATAAGGAATGTGTTCAGATGGTAAAAGCAAAGAAAGATGCTTAAGACAAAGTGCTTAATGCAGGCAGTCACAAAATGACTTAATGACAATCTTTGTTTTGTGTGCGTTTAAAAAATAAGACTGATGAATAAAATACCTAGGAATAAATTTAACAAAGGAATTGAAAGATCTGTACTATGAAAACTACAAAACATAGTTGAAAGAAATTGAAGAAGATAGAAAGAAATGGAAAGATATTTCTTGTTCATGGATTAAAAGAATTAACATTGTTAAGATGTCCATAGTACCTAAAGCAATATATAGATTCAGTGCAATCCCTATCAAAATCCCAACGGCATTTTTCACAAAAATAGAACAAGAAAATCCAAAAATGTATGGACCCACAAAGACCCTGAATATCCAAAGCAATCTTGAGAAAAGAAAGAATAAACCTAGAGGTAGCACATGCCCTGATTTCAAACTATACTACAAAAGTACAATAATCAAAACAGTTTGGTACTAGCATAAAAACAGTCTCTCAGACCAATGGAACAGAATTGAGAACCCAGAAAGAAAACCCACATATATATGGACAACTAATTTACAACAGAGGAACCAAGAACATACAATAGTGAAAGGAGAGTCTCTTCAATAAATGGTCTTGGGAAAACTGGACAGCCCATGCAAAAGAACAAAACTAGACCACTATCTTACACCATACACAAAAATTAACTCAAAATGTAAGACCTGAAACCATAAAAAATATAAACGAAAACAGAAGTGCTAAAGTCCTTGACATTGGTCTTAGTGATGTTTTTGTGGATTTGACTCCAATGACAAGGGAAACGAAAACAAAAATAAAACATTGGGACTACATTAAACTAAAAAGCTTCTGAACAGCAAAGGAAACCATCAAGAAAACAAAAAGGCAACCTATCGAATGGGAAAAGATATTTATTACAAATTGTACATCTGCTGAAGGGTTTATATCCAAAATACATAAAGAAGTCATACGACTCAACAACAAAAAATGCAAAAAACCTGATTTAAAAATGGGCAGAGGATCTGAACAGATATTTTTCCAAAAAAGATGTACAGATGGTCAACAGGTGCGTGAAAAGATGTTCAACATCAGTAATTATTAGGAAAATGCAAATCAAAACCACAATGATACACTATTCTTGGCTGGTGATTTCTCTCTTTCAATATATTTTTAAAGATTTTTATTAAAATATAGCTAACATACAATATTATATTAGTTTCAGGTGTACACGATTCAACATTTATATACCTGAAGAAATTTTCACCATTAAGTCCAGCAACCATCTAATAACACTGGATCACGCTATCACAATATTATTGACTATATTCCCTATGCTGTATGTTACATCCCATGACTTGTTTTATACCTGGAAATTTGAACCTCTTATTTCCCTTCACCTTCACCCCCTTTTTAATTTTTCAATTATAATTGACATTCAGTATTATTGTGTATTAATTTCAGGTGTATAACACTGTGCTCAGACGACCATACAACTTAAGAAGCTACCCCTGAATAGTCTAGTACCCACCTGACACACACACAGACACTACCGTACTACTGACCATATTCCCCAAGCTTTACTCTACATCCCCATGACCACTCTGCAGCCATCAATTTGTACTTCTTAATTAATACCTTCAGCTTCTTCACCCTGTCCCCCTACCCCCTTCCCATCTGTCACCCCAATAAATCTAGTACCCATCTGACACCACACACAGTCACTGCAATACCATTGACCATATTCCCTACTCTATACCACACATCCCCTCGACTACTTTGCAACAACCAACCTGTACTTCCCCATCCCTTCCCCTCCTCCACCCATTCCCAACCCCCCTCCCATCTGGCAACCATCAAAATGTTTTCTGTATCTATGAGTTTGTTTCTATTTTCTTTATTTTGTTCTTTAGATTCCATATATAAATGAAATCACATTGCATCTGTCTTTCTCTGTCTGACGTACTCCCCTCAGCACAATTCCCTCCATGTCCATCCATGCTGCCACAGATGGCGAAAACCCATTCCCTTCCATGGCCCAGTAATATCCACTGTATATATGTACCACCACCTCTTTATCCATTCTTCCATCGACAGACACCCAGGCTGCCTCCACATCTTGGTCATTGTAAACAGTGCTGCAATGAACATATGGATACATGTCTCCCTGAAGCAACACCTTAGGTCCCCTCAGATAATTACTCAGAAGTGGGATTACTGGGTCCCTTTCTGTCATCTGCTACAGCCCTTGTTCCAAAGTCTACTCTGTCCAGTACAAGTATTGCTACCACAGCTCTCCTTCACTTCCAGTCCACCTGGGTTCCTCGATCTAAACTGAGTCTCTTGAAGGCAGCACATACAAGGGTCCTGTTTTCCCATCCATCCAGCCACCCCATCCCTTGATTGGAGCAGCCAATCCATCAACATTTAAAGTAATTGTTTGATATGCAGTCACTGCCATTTTATTCATATTTTTGATTTTTTTTTTTTTTTTTTGGTCTTAAGTCCCTGTAGCATTCCTTGTAATACTGGTTTGGTGATTAGGACCTCCTTTAGCTTTATCCTGTCTGGGAAACTCTTTATCTATCTTCGATTCTAAATGATAGCTTTGCTGGGTTCAGTAATCTTGGTTGTAGGTCCTGCTTTTCATAACTTTGAATATTTCCTACCAATCTCTTCTGGCCTGCAAAGTTTCTGTTGAAAAATCTACTGACAGTCGAGCTCCCTTGTAGATAACTAATTGCTTTTCTCTTGCTGCTTTTAAGATTCTCTCTTTGTCTTCTTTAACCTTTGGCATTTTCATTATGATGTGTTTTGGTATGGGCCTCTTTGGGTTCATCTTGTTTGGGACTCTATGCACTTTCTGGGTTTGTATATCTATTTACTTTGGCAAGTTAGGGAAGTTTTCTGTCATTATTTCTTCAAATAGGTTTTCAATTCCTTTCTCTCTTCTTCTAGTACCCCTATGATGCAAATATTAGTACACATGATGTTGTCCCTGAGGCCCCTTAAACTATGCTCACTTTTTTGTATTCTTTTTTCTTTTTGCTGTTCTGATTGGGTGTTTTCTGCTACCTTATTTTCTAAATTGCTGATTTGATCCTCCACTTCATCTAATCTAGTATTGATTCTCTCTAATGTATTCTTCATTTCTGACTGGTTGTTTTTTTATGTTTCCTATCTCTGTTGAAGTTCTCCCTGAGATCATTGACCATCCTTAATAACCAGTGTATTGAACTCTGCGTCTGGTAGATTGCTTGTTTCCATTTTGTTTAATCTTTTTCTTCAGTTTTGTTCTGTACTTTATTTGGGAAGTATTTCTTTGTTTCCCCATTTTGCCTGCCTCCCTGTGTTTGTTTCTGTATAGGGCTGCTGTGCCTCCCAGTCTTAGTAGTGTGGCCTTATGAAGTACGTGTCCTGTAGGGTCCAGTGGCCCAGTCCCCTGGTCACCAGAGTCAGGTGCTCCAAGTGTGTCCCATGTGTGGGTTGTTTGTGCCCTCCTGTTGTAGTTGAGACTTGATTATTGTTTGCATATCAATTGGAGGGATTGTCCCTCAGGGTGATTGGTTGTGAGGGCTGGCTATGACTAGAGTTGGAGGACCTGTTGTGCAGGGGCTGACCGTACAGAGCAGGGTTTACTTTGGTGGGGCTCTGGTGCCTGCCTAGCCTGCCCTTTGGGTGTGTCATCCTTGGAGGCAGCTGCATGATACTCCAGCCCAATCTGAAGCTGGCCACTGGGCCTCCCAGCCCGGGAGCTTCCTGGGAGGGGACCTGCTGCAGGCCAAGTTCAGCTGCAGTCTGTGCCCTGCCTTTGTGGCATGAACCACAAAGCAATCCAAAGATGGCTGCAGCCTGCACTGTGCCTTGAGTGGCCAACCTGTGAAACAAGGCCAGCTGTCTCTAGTGCTGGGCTTGGGGCTGCTCAGCCAGAGATCAGATGCTGACTTCATGCTGAAGTCAGATGCTGCTTGTTTGGGTTTTGTGAACCTTTGAAAGATTTTAGGAAAGTCTACAGCATGAGCCAAGGCAGGCCGCTTATGTGGAAAAGCCACTGGAAGTGACTTGGGTGTGCTAGAAAGTTGGGTGGGGTGTGGAAATCACTTGGGCAGGTCAGGCAAAAGGTGATAGCCAGTTTGATGAAGACTCAGATACGGCATCTGCATGCTGGGAGGGGGAGGGCTCAACAGAGAAATAATGGCTTCCACCAGCTCCTCCGTTGGGGAGAAAACTGCCCCATCAGCCCTCACGCTGAAACTAGACAATTCAGTTCCTCCCTGTATGTCGCTGGTGCCTTTCTAGGTGCTGCCCCAGCACTGGATCTCAGAGCAAGTGAGTCTGTCAGCGAGTAAGTTCGTGCATGGTCCCTTTAAGAGGAGTGCCTGGGATTGCAGCCACCCCTCATCTCACCCAGCCACCCCCTCGTCTCACAATATCTGCTGGTTTTCACAGCCAGAAGTTATGGGGATTTTTCTCCCAGGATTGAAACTCTGGGCTGCAGAGGGGCTGGGACCCATTATTCCTCAAGGGAGGACCTCCACAGCCCAGATATATGTCTCAATTTTTAATGGTCACATTTGTGTGTGGGGCCAGCCCGTTCCACATCTCTGCCCCTCCTACCAGTCTGAAGGTGGCTTCTTTTGTATATCAGTAGTTGTAGGGTTCGGTTCATCTAGACTTCAGGTGATTCTCAGTGATGGTTGTTCTGTGGTTTGGTTGTAATTGATGTGTGCACAATGTTTACCTACTCCACCATTTGGACCGAAGATCCTTTTCAGTATTTTGAATATTTGATATCACTCTCACCTTGCTTGTAGGGTTTCTGCTGAAAAATCTGATGATAATCTAATGAGGTTTTCTTTATAAGTTACTATTTTTTTCCTTGGATGCCTTGAGAATTCTTTCTTTGTAATTAACTTATAAGAGGTTTAATGTAATGTACGTTGGAGAAGGTCATTTTGTGTTGTATAAATAATAGGTGTTCTGTTATCTTCTTGGATTTGAGGGTCCAGCTCTTTCCATGGTTTGGGAAATTCTCTTCAATTATTTGTTTAAATAGGCTCTCTGTTCTCTTCTCCCTATCTTCTCCTTCTGGTGTACCCATTATTTTTATATTGCTCTTTCTAATGGTGTCAGTTATTCTTGGAGAGGTCTTTTATTTTTTCACTTTCAATTCCTTCTCTTCTTCCATCTGAGTCATTTCTGGATTTCTGTCTTCATTGTCAGTAATTCTTTCCTCCATCTGGTTGGCTCTATTTCCTACACTTGCCAGTTCATTCTTTATCTCTTTTGTGGAGTTTTTCAGCACCGGAAGTTCTGTTTGGTTCTTTTTTTATGGTGTCAATCTCTTTGGTGAAGTATTCCATTTGTTCATTGATTTTATTTCTGAGCTCATTGAATTGCCTTTCTGAGTTTTCTTGTATCTCATTGATTTTTTTCAGAACTGCAATCTTGAATTGTCTGTCATTTAAATCACAGTCTTCCATGTCTTTAAGTTTATTTTTTGCAGATTTAATTTTTTTTCTGAACTTGGTTATTCATGCTATTTGATGTATTATTTCTCTGCCTGGGCATTTAAAGGAATGAAATATGTACAGAGGATGCCAAAAAAATGTATACACATTCTAAGGAAAGAAAGCTATTGAAATTACGCTGATGGTAACCACTTTGAGCAGCTCTTGTAATTGCAGAAGTCAAACGTGATTTGTATTCATCTTTTGTTATTGGTATATATTGAGTATTAACAATTTTAATACAGTTTTTACCTCTCTTAAAATGTGTATACAATTTTTTGGCACCCTCTGTATTTTTTAAGTATTGTCTCTTTTAACTGTTCAGCAAGTTGCTAAGTACAGGTATTTCTTTTGTTTTCCAGTAGGTGGTGCTATAGCACAGGTTTTTGTTTTCTCTTACCTGCACGTCCAGGATTTCTGTGGGTTGGTGTTGACTTGGCTGTGTAAAGTGTCCTGTATTCCCTGAGGAGGTGGGCGTCCTCTTTATGTCCCAGTTGCTTAGGTCTCAGGGCACCATGCTCATGGTAGGATGTGGCAGGCTATGGGTCTCCTGGCCTGTGTGTTCTGGTGCTACTTTCCTGCAGCCAGAAGCTGCCAGCCTACTGGTTCTTTCTGGGGTGTTTCAGCTGCCCCTGTCAGGCTCTGCCATAATCGGTGGGGGTGGGGTGGACTGGGGAAAGCAGGTTCATGGATCTGTGGCTGTGTTCTTTCTAGTGGGTTTAACAACAATGAATACAGACCACTTAGGCTGGAATACTGCTTTTGCCCTTTCATAATATGCTGAGTGAGGGTTGTAATGCTAGCCATGCCACAGGAGCAGGGGGGGAGGGGTAGAATTCCCGCAGTAGTGATGGCAGCATGTCAACCGCTGCCACCCTTTGCACCTGCTTCTCTACCCCTGACCTTGGGCTCAGCCTCAGTGTGTACCTGCCACTCAGGCTGGATTGCTGCCTCTGCCCCTCTGGTCTTCCCAGTGGGGGTTGCACCCTGACCCTTCACTACTGTTGCATGGGCTGGGCCTGCGGCAAGCAATGGACTTCGTCTGCCAGTTCTGTCTCTTCCCTTCCTTCCATCTGCCTCCTCTGCGTGCTCCCATATGCCCACCTTCAGCTGTCTGAATGTACAGATCTCTCAGACATGTTTGTGTGTTGTTGAATTATAGCTGTTTAACTTGTAACTTCAAGGGAAGAGACCTGGAGGTCTTCTCATGCCACCATTATGCTGATGTCAGTTCTAAAACCACAATGAGATATCATCTCATGCCTGTTAAAATGGCTATTATCAAAAGACAAGAGATAACAAGTGTTGGAGAGGATGTGGAGGAAAGGGAGCCCTCATATACTGTTGGTGGAATTGGTGCAGCTGCTATGGAAAACAGTATAATGGGTCTTCAAAAAATTGAGAATTGAACTACAATGTGATCCAGCTATTCCACTTTTGGGCATCTCTCTGAACAACATGAAAAGACTAATTCGAAAAGATATATGTACCCCAATGTTCACAGCAGCAGCATTTACAATAACCAACATATGGAAACAACCTAAATGTTCATCAGTGGATGAATGGCTAAAGAAGATATGGGGGAGACTAGGCGAAATGGGTAAAGGGGGTCAAAGTTATGGCGATGGATGGAAATCTTTGGAAATATTATATGTATGGTATATGTATACATGACAATGCTCAGATCTTTGGTGGTGAGCATTGTCATGTATACATATACCATACATATAATATTACACACCTGAAACATACACTGTTATAAACCAATGTTACCTCAAAAATAACAAAAAACTAAAAATACTGTACAAAAAAAGTCTGATAGAACGAATCTGTTAAATTGCATGGGCTTGATGTTTTCTTTGGGGGAAGATTTTTCAATTATCGTTTCTTTTTAAATAATTAAAAACTTTAAATTGTGGTAAAATATACATAACATAAAATATACCATTTTAACTTTTTAAGTGTATGGTTCAATGGTGGTAAGTACATTCACAATACTTATTGTGCAACCATCACTGCTATCCATTTCCAGAACTTTTTCATCATCCCAAACTGAAACTGTACCCATTAAACAATAACTCCCCAATCTCTTTCCCCCCCTATGCCCTGGTAACACCTGTATTCTACTTTCTGTCTCTATGAATTTGCCTACTGTACATACCTCATTTAAGTGGAATCATACACTATTTGTCTTTTTGTGCCTGATTTATTTCACCTCGCATAATGTTTTCAGGGTTCATCCGTATTGTAGCATGTGTCAGAATTTCATTCCTTTTTATGCCTGAGTAATTAACGTCCACAATTTTTTTATCCATTCATTTTATTAATGGGCATTTGGGTTGTTACCACATTTTAGCTATTGTGAATAATGCTGCTATGAACATTGGTGTGCAATTACCTGTGTAAGTTCCTGCTTCTTTTGATATATACCTAGAAGTGGAATTGCTGGATCATGTGGTAATTTTTACTAAATTTTTTGAGGATCCACCAAACTGTTTTCCACAGTGGCCGCACCATTTTACATTCCCGCTAGCAATTCAGGAGAATTCCAATTTCTCCACATCTTTGCCAATGATTGTTTTTTTCCATTTTTTAAAATAGTAGTCATCCTAATGGGTATAAAGTGGTATATCATTGTGGTTTTGATTTACATTTTCCTAAAGGCTAGTGATGGTTGAGCATCTTTTCATATGTTTATTGGGCATTAGTATATCTTCTTCAGAGAAATGTGCGTTCAAATCCTTTACCTTTTTTTGAACTGGGTTGTTTGTTTTGTTGTTGAATTGTAGTTCTTTATATATCCTGGATATTAATCTCCTGTCATATTATTTTGCAATTACATTATTGATTCATTAAAAAGTGAACTATTTCACTATACTTTGGACTTATTACTCATCTAATTTTGATAAATTTATATTTTTGAGGAAATTCTCTGGTTTGTCTAAATTTTGTAATTTATTGGCATAATTTTGATAATATTCTCTTATTGATCTTTATCTTATTTTTTTAGTATGTCCTTTTATTCAATAAAAATGTATTTTATTTTCTTTATCTTTGTTTTCTTAATGGTTTTTGTTCACCCTATCTCCAGACTCAAACCAACCCATTGTCTCCCCAGCTGTGTCTTGCTTCTGTTGTTGTGTTACTGTTACTTGCTGAATTCTGTGTTACCCTGTATATCCGTATTTTGCTGTCTATAATGTGCACTTTTTTGCCTAAATTTGTGAGGGAAAAATAAGGATGCATGTTATATATGGGTAGGACTAATTCTGTATCTATATAAATGTTTATAATTCTTTTATTTATGTTTATGAGTTAAAAGTGTAACTTTAGAAATCAATAACTATATCTGTGTGCAAAATAATATCCTGTAATACGATAATCAGTTTTGTTGAACTTAGGATGAACTTGCAACCAGGAAGAGTTATTGGCCACCTATGATGCGTAAATGTCATAAATTTGTTACTGGTACATAAAATTTCTTGTACCTTGTATCTCTTCTTGTGTTTTGTAATTATTACATAAAATTTCTTGTACCATTGTATGTTAAAAAATAAATGCTAAAATTCCTTCATAATACAAAAAACAAGTACCTAAATATAAACAAATAAACATTTGAATTAAAAAATTAAAGTGAAAGATATTTTCCCTGAAAGATTGGGCCCAAAACGTGGGTATGCATTATACACGGCAAAATGTGGTGTTTTTCTCCAGGGTTAATTTTTGAGGTAGGAGTCAGAAATCACTCTCCCCAAGTTAATCAGTTGGCAGGAACCAGAACTCTTCACATAGAATTTAGCAATTTATTCTCATAATTTAAAAAATATCCTTTAGGTCACTAGACATTTACTTATTGAACTAGAAATGGAAGCTTGGTTTTTTTGATTTGTAGTTTAATGTGGTTTTTATTAGATCTGATTTTTTTCAGGAAACTTATATACAGTGTTTAGGAATTAATTTTCAGGTGAATTGGAGGAAATGAGAATTGTTATTTAAAACATTATTGTCTTGGGGCGGCCGGCCGGGTGGCTCAGGTGGTTAGAGCGTGAGCTCTGAACAACAGGGTTGCCAGTTCGATTCCCACAAAGGCCAGTGAGCTGCGCCCTCCACAACTAGATCGAAGACAACAAGCCGCCACTGAGCACCCAGAGGGACATCTGGATGGCTCAGTTGGTTAGAGCGCAAGCTCTTAACAACAAGGTTGCTGGTTCAATTTCCGCATGGGATAGTGGGCTGCGCCCCCTGCAACTAACGATTGAAAACGGCGACTGGACTTTTAGCCGAGCTGCACCCTCCACAACTAGATTGAAGGAGATCGACTGATGGGTCCAGATTGAAGGACAATGACTGATGGGTCCTAGAAAAACCACACTGTTGCCCAATATTCCCCAATAAAAATTAAAAAAAAAAGACGTTATTGTCCAACATGAAGAAATTGGTTAGTGAAGAGGAAGGTACCATCCAGTTAGACAGTATATTTTGTGAGAGTAGGGATCTTATCTATAATCCTAGCAGCTCAAGGAGTTCCTGACACATGGTAGATATTGATAAACTTTTGTTGAATAAGTGAAAAATGATCAGGGACCCTGACGACGGAACAGTAATGTTTTGTGTATTGAGATAAAGGATGGATGTGTCATAGTTAGAAATAGGTATGAGGTCAATTATTCACAAATTTGAATGTTTATAGGAATCACTGGGGAACTTGTTAAAAATATGGAGTCCTGAGTTTCACTCAGAAATTCTGATTTATTGGCTGTAATAGGCAGAAATAATTGTCCACATGCTAATTGCCAGAACCACGAATATGTTTTGTTAAATGACGGGGGAATTAAGGTTGCAGATGAAATAAGGTGCCAATCACTTGACTTTGAGATGAGGAGAGTATATTGTATTATCTAAGGAGGCCCAGTTATTTAGCATAATGTTTTCAAGATTCATCTGTATAGTAATCACAAGGATTCTTATATGGGGAAGAGTCAGAACCAGAGAGATGACATTATGATAAAGATTCAACTGTCCATTGGCGACTTGGAAAAAGTTTAACATTTTTTGAAATGATTTTTAAAAAAATGTTAGCTTGACATGACAGTGAATTCCCGTTGGACTTTAGTAAACATGTCCTCTTTTTCATTTCTAATAGATTCACTAGCTTGGTGGAGCCAGCCAATGGTATTGCTGTAGTCAAATATTAAAATTTCAGCAATGCACTCTTCAAAGACTTTATGATCTCCTTGTGGAGAAATGATGTTTGAATGATAAATTAGTATTGCAGAGTATTAATGTTTTATATACATGCACATAAAAAATTCTTATTAAAAGACAGATGCCAAATAAGATAATTGATAATAGATAGATAGAATCAATAGATAATTTCTGGCCTCCTGGGAGTTTAATTAGCTATGAATATGTAAAATAGTGTATGCCATACTTTGATAAGGATGAGCATTAAGGGAAGATAGAATGAAGAAAATGAAAATATGATGTAAATAAAAAAATATTTTCATAGGCCTTTCAATATTTAGGCAGAGAACTTGACTTTTTGATGTTGACAGCAGTGGTCCCTGTTGAGAGGCTGATGTGAGGGTAGAATTTTTGAATTTTGGACTCCTGAACAAATGTCTCACCACTCTTTCTCCCCCCATTTTTAATTTTTTCACAGGACTGTATTTTTCTATTCAAGGAATATCAGACATCTTTTCACAAAACAAGAAAACAGATTTTAGAATCCTCAGGGGAAAAATCTTTCGAGGTTTCAGAAATGTACATATTTGGAAAATTTGAAGCTTTCTGCAAAAGACTGGAGAAGGTAAGCATTGTGCATTTGTAGTACCCACACCCAACCACACCTTTCTGGTTATTTAGTGCTTTACATACCATGTTTCCCTGAAAATAAGACCTAGCCAGACAATCAGCCTCTAATGTGTCTTTTGGAGCAAAAATTAATATAAGACGTGGTATTATATTATATTATGTTATATTACATTACATCATATCATATCATACATCATCATCATATGTAATATCATATCATATCATATATCATGTAAGACCTGATCTTATATTATAGTAAAATAAGACCGGGTCTTATATTAATTTTTGCTCCAAAAGATGCATTAAAGCTGATTGTCTGGCTCGATCTTATTTTTGGGGAAACACGGTAGTATTGTTAAGAACTGTGTTCCAGATCTCTTGTGTCACTATTGATATGACTCATTTGATATTATTCACTGTACTTTATTATAACTTATTTCTTTATTCCTGATTCTGCGAGTCACAAACGCTATTATACACTTTTACCTTTCTCAAGACCTCAATACTACCTCTACCTATAGAGTTTGAATTTAAAAGCCTCTGCTTTTAATCACTGCATTATGCTGAGAACAAATGTTAGATTAAATACCTACAATACCTGGCAGAACCCAGTCGTCATGTCATATCTGGATGTATAGGCACCTTCTCTTTCTAGACCAGTATATAGGGTGTATACACAAACATTGTGTGGATGATGTCTTTGCTGGGCAGCCATAGGTTAGAAAATAAATGCACCTTTGATTCATTTATTAAGAGTAGCTGGGGAAGAGTGATATTTTTTTCAGGGCATATAGGGCAGCCCATACCACAGGCTTCTTGGAGTCAGCCTTTGCCAACTCTATAAAGATATCATTTAGGTACCACCCTCCCCACTCCTCCACCATCTTGCCTACTCCTTAGGTCCTGGTAGTATTTAGGATCCCGTTCATCATTTGTTGGAAGTTGCATAGGTTGAAGGACACATTTATTAGATGTGTCCGGAAACCTATTCTTCATTTGTAACCCCTGACACAGCCAGGTTAGGAAAATATGCGTGATAAAGAGAGCCAGATTACTGAGTGTGGTCTTTCATACATACTTCTGTCGGGCTGTTTTTTGTTTGTTTCTTTAGCAGTTTTGTTGAGCTATAATTCACATACCATAGAAGTCACTCATTTAAAGTCAACATTTTCTAATATATTCACAGGGTTATGCAACCATTACTACAATCTAAGTTTAAAATATTTTTATTTTCACTAAAAGAAACCCAGTTACTCGCAGTCATACCTCATTTCCCCCCTCTACCCAGCTCTAAGCAATCAGTAATCTGTTTCTATAGATGTACCGTACCTATTTGGGACATTTCATATAAATGGAATTCTATGATATGTGTTCTTTTGTGACTGATGTCTTTCACTTAGTATAATGTTCAAGGTTCATCTATGTTGTTGCATTCCTTTTTATTGCTAAATAATCTGTATTTGGGTATGCCATATTTTATTTATCCATTCATTAGTTGATAGACATTTGGGTTGTTTCCACTTTTTGGCTATTATGAATAATGCTGCTGTGAACATTTCAGTGCACATTTTTGTACGGACATACATTATCATTCCTCTGGAGTATATGCATAGGAGTGGAATTGCTGGGCCATGTGGCAAGTCCATGTTTAACTTTTTGAGGAATTGCCCAACTGGTTTTCAAAGTAACCACAGCATTTCACATTCTCATAAGCAATTTATGAGGGCTCCAATTTCTCTGCATCCTTGTCAATACTTGTTATTATCTGTCTTTTTGAATTTAGCCATCCTAATGACGTGAAGTAATATCTCATTATGGTTTTGATAATGACTAATGACTTATGACTAATGATGTTAAATTCTTTTCAAGTGTTTATTTTCCATTTGTAGTTCTTCTTTGGAGAAATTTCTATTCAAGTCTTTTCCACATTTTACATTTAGTTATTTGTATTTTTATTGTTATATATATATTCTGGGTGTAAGTCCCTTATTATATATGATTTGCAAATATATTGTCCCATTCTGTGAATTATATTTTTACTTTCTTAATGGTATCCTTTAAAGTGTGATAACTTTTAATTTTGATCAAGTCTAATTTATCAAATTTTTCTTTTGTTGCTTATACTTTTGGTGCCATATCTAGGAAACTATTGTATGGGGCTGTTTTATGAACAATAGGGATTTCTTGGGGAGCACATATAAAATCAGAAGAATTATGGCATAGGTCAAATTAATAAATAGGCCTTATTGGTCAGGACATTGTCCACAAAGACACTTAATGTTTTTGAATCCACAAAAACCTGGAGGTGGGTCCCAGTTACCCTTATTTAATCCAAGAGCCAGAATCCCAGCCAACTTGGGTACACTTTTATGCTTGATAAAGTTTCAGGGCTGGAACTTAATGGTTAGCCCGTTAGCAAGAAAGATCTTTGGTGGCAGCTCTAATGCGGGGCATCATGGGCATCCACTTGTAACATAGCAGCCCAAGCATTCCTGATGCTAGGAGTGGGCGGTATGGCCACACGCATTAGCTACTCCCCCTGCCCCACCTCTGGAGAAGCCCTGCCTTTACTTTAGTCTTAAGAACCTCATGCAGAGGAGAAGGTTCAAGGTGGCAGAATAGGTCAATGCTGTGCCTGCCACCTCCCAGGATCACATTAAAATTACAATTATAGAACAGTCAACCTCAAGAATCATCTGAAGACTAGCTGAATGGAACCCTTATAACTAAGGATATAAAAAAGAGGCCACATTGAAACTGGTTTGTGGGGTAGAGACACAAAATGGGCTGACCTCATATCTAGACATAGTAGTTGAGCACCGGGAGGGACACCTCAGCAGGGGAGGTCCCACCTGAAGAGTGAGGGGTCCCAGACCCATACCGGGCCCCCCACCCCTGTGCTGGGGTCCTGTGCTGGGAAGAGGAGTGTCCAAAACATCTGGCAGTGAAAATCAACAAGGATTCCATTGTCCATCTCAGTGAGATGGAAAGCAGCTGGAAACCCAGATGTTCTCTTCAAGGGCCTGTGCTCAGACTCACTCACTTGCAAGCACTGACCCTCGGCTCTGGCAGAGAGGCAGCAACTTGAGAGGCTCCAGAGACATACAGGGAAAGACTGAGCTGTATGGCTAATGGTGAGGGCTAGAGAGACAGCTGCCATTATCCCTGTGTGGGACCTGCCTACATGAGGGCACCATGTGTCCTGTGTTGAACCCTCCCTCAAAAGACCAAATCTGGGACCTCACTGGTCTGGTAAAATCCTTGGTGATTCCTTGGGACCCTGCCATGCCTAGCTAGTGAGGGGGCACTCTCAGCTCCTGGGTAGCCAGCCTCACCCCCAAACTGTGGAAGTATTTTACAGCAGCAGATGGCCTGTGGCAGCCTGGAGAACTTTTGGTGGTGGTCAGTTAGCCCTAGCTTCTGCTGCAGCCTTTGTTGGGCAGCTCTTAGGGTTCTGCAGGCCAAGGTGAGTGATGGCTGGCCACAGTATTCTCAGGGCATTTTGTGGGGTGGCGACAGGCTCAGTGCTGGTACAGAACATAAATCTGTATTAACTTTGTGAAAACCACTGGCCACACCCAGTTACTCCCTGGGACCCCACCCCACTTAACTCACGTGATATCACCAGGGTCAACACCAGGTCAGCCAAACTGGCCCATGCACCTAATGAGGCTCTTTCAGCAGCTGAGCCTTATGGTCAGCCCACAGGTAGCAACAGGCCTAGTGGGGGCCCTGGGCCTTTTGCTAAGCTGACCGAGGCCCAATTCTGGTGGCAGCCGGCCTTGGTTCACAGCAAGGACACCGGCATACACCTCCAGGTCCATTGCAGGCAGCAACCAACTGCATACAGCTTTGGTAGCAGGTAGCCCCAGGCTGGTCAGAAGCAAGGCTGAAATTGACCTGCATGGGAGCCCCTCCCAAGCGGCACCAGAAACAACACACCCGTAGGGCAGCCTTAGACCACACCAGAGCACTACCGAATTGGCCCCACAAGTGGCACACCCAAAAGGTGGTCCCAACAGGCATAAGAACCTGCTGGGACAAATCCCCTTCTCAAGGGTCAGCCCCTACACAGCAGCTTATATGCTGTGGGCATAGCCAGTCCTCACAGCCAGTCAGCCTAAGAGTCAGTACCACCCAGTGAAGTCCCAAAAGCAGTCAAGGCTCAATAACAACAGGAGAAGACACATAACACACACAAGAGACACTTCCTGGAGCATCCAGTCCAGGTGACCAGGTAGATTGTGCCATTGGACACCTACTCCTTAAGGCCACCTGGCAAAGACTGAGAGACATAGGAGATGTACCTCATACATAGAAGCAAACACTGTGTGGCAGCCAGAATGAGGAAAAAAAGAGACATGTCCCAAATAAAAGAACAGGAGAAAACTCCAGAAAAAGAAATAAAATGGAGGTAACCAACCTATCAGACACAGAGTTTAAAACACCGTTATAAGCATGCTTAAGGAACTTAGAACTTCAACAAAGAGATAATAAGCATAAAGAAGGACAGAGGAAACCGTAAAAAAGAACCAGTCAGAAATAAAGAATGCAATAACTGAAATGAAGGATACACTAGAAGGAAACAACAGCAGATTAGATGAAGCAGAGGATCGAATCTGCGATTTAGAAAATGAAGTAGCAGAAAACACCTAATAGGAACAAAAAAAGAAAAAAGAATGAAAAAACATGAAGATAGTTTAAGGGACCTCTGGGACAACATCAAGCATAACGACATTTGCATCATAAGGAAAGAGACGAAAGGGAGCAAGGGATGGAGAACATATTGAAAGAAATAATAACTGGAAAACTTCCTTAACCTGGTAAAGGAAAATAACATATTAGGCTAGGAAGTGCAGAGAGTACCAAACAAGATGAATGCAAAGAGGCTCACACCAAGACACATTATGATTAAAATGGCAAAGGTTAAAGACAAAGAGAGAATCTAAAAGCAAGAGAGAAAGACAATTAGTTACCTACAAGGGAGCTCCCATAAGACTATCAGCTGATTTCTCAACAGAAACTTCGCAGGCCAGAACAGAGTGGCAGGAAATACCCAAAGTGCTGAAAAGCAAGGGCCTACAACCAGGATTACTCTACCCAGCAAGGCTGTCATTTAAAATTGAAGGAGAGATAAAGAGATTTCCAGACAAGAAGAAGCCAAAAAAATTCATTACCACCAACCCAGTGTTACAAGAAATGTTAAAGAGACTTCTTGAAGAAGAAGAAGGGGGAAATTAAACAAACAGAAGATAAAAAATATGAACAGTAAAGTGGCAATAACTACCTATGAGTAATCACTTTAAATATAAATGGATTACATGCTCCAATCAAAAGACACAGAGTGGCTGAACGGATAAGAAAACAAGACCCATTCATAAATGCTGTCTATAAAAGACCCACCTCAGATTGAAAGACACACACAGATTGAAAGTAAAGGGATGGAAAAAAATATTTCATGCAAATGGAAATGGGAAATAAAAGCTGAAGTAGCAATAGTTATATCAGAAAAAATGGACTTTGAAACGGAGACTATAGTAAGAGACAAAGAAGGACATTACATAATGCAAAGGGATCAGTACTCCAAGAGGACATCATTCTAGTAAACATCTATGCGCCCAACACAGGAGCACGTTAATATATGTAACAAATATTGAATGACATATTGGAATATTTTCCAATATGATCACATGTTAGGCCACAAACAAGTCAATATATTTAAGAAGATTAAAATCATATCATGTGTCTTCTCTGACCACAATGCTATGAAAATAGAAATCAATTACAAAAAACTTGAAAAATACACAAACATACTAAATAACATGATACTAAACAATTCATGGGTTGAAAATGAGATTAAGGAAGAAGTCAGAAGATAACCTTGAGACAAATGAAAATGAAAATACAATCTATGGGACACAGTGAACACTGTCCTAAGGGGGAAATTGATAGCAATACAGGTCTACCTCAAGAAACAGGAAAAATGGCAAATAAACAATCTAAGCTTACACCTAAAGGAACTGGAAAAAGAATAGCAAACAAGTCCAAAGTGAATACAAGGAAGGAAATAACAAAGATCAGAGCGGAACTGTTAGGTTGGTGCAAAAGTATTGTGGTTTTTCCATTTGTTTTTAACCTTTTAAACCGCAATTACTTTTGCACCAACCTAATAAATGAAATAGAGGCTTAACAATACAAAAGATCAGTGAAACCAAGAGCTGGTTCTTTCAAAAGATAAACAAAATGGATAAACCTTTAAGCTGAGTCATCAAGGAAAAAGGAGAGAGGACCCAAATAAATAAAATCAGAAATGAAAGAAAAGTTACAACAAACAGTACAGAAATGCAAAAAATTTAAACAAAATGCTACAAGCAATTATATACCAACAAATTGGACAATCTGGAAGAAACGGATAAATTTCTAGACGCATACAATCTTCCAAGGCTGAATCAAGAAGAAACAGAAAATCTTACCTGATTACTACTAATGATATCGAATCAGTAATCAACAATTTACCAACAAACAAAAGTCCTGGACTGGATGGTTTCACAGGTGAATTTTGCCAAACTTTCAAAAAAGAATTAACATTTATTCTTCTCAAGCTATTCCAAAAATTCAAGAGGAGGGAAGGCTCCCAAACTCATTGTACAAGACCACCATCACCCTGATCCCAAAACCAGACAAAAACATTACAAAAAAAAAAAGTTATAGGCTGATATCTCTGATGAATATAGATGCAAAAATCCTCAACAAAATATTAGCAAACTGAATTCAGCAATACATTAAAAAGATCATATACCACGATCAAGTGGGATTTATTTTTGGCATGCAAGGTTGGTTCAATATTCACAAATCAATTAACTTCATACACTACATAAACCAAATTAAAGAATAAAAATCATATGATCATATCAATAGGTACAGAAAAAGTGTGTGACAAAATTTGGCATCCATTTATGATAAAAACTCCCAGCAAGTGGGAACACATATATTTCAACATAATAAAGCCCACATATGACAAACCCACAGCTAACATCATACTTAATATAGGGAAAGCTAAAAGCATTCTTTTTAAGATGAGAACAAGACAAAGATGTCCACTTTCACCACTTTTATTCAACATAGACTTGTTAGTCCTATCCACAGCAATCAGACAAAAAAAGAAATAAAAGGCATCCAACTTGGAAAGGAAGAAGTAAAGCTGTCATTATTTGCAGGTGACATGATACTATATGCAGAGAACCCCCAAGATTCTGCCAAAAACCTATTAGAACTGATAAGTGCATTTAGTAAAGTAGCAGGATACAAAATTAATATTCAGAAATCAGTTGCATTTTTATACACCAATAATGAATTATCAGAAAGGGAAATTAAGAAACCAATCCAATTTATAATTGTAAAACAAATATTTAGAAATAAATTTAACCAAGGAATAAAAGTCCTGTACTCAGAAAATTGTAAGGCATTGAAGAAAGAAATTAAAGAAGATACAAATAAATGGAAGCATATACCATGCTCATGGATAGGAAGAATTAATATAGTTTAAATGTCCATATTACCCAAAGCAATATATAGATTAATTGCATCCCTATCAAAATACCAAATAGAACAAATAATCCTAAAATTTATATGGAACCATAAAAGACCCTGAATAACCACAGCAATCTTGAGAAAGAAGAACGAAGCTGGAGGTAACACGCTACCTTAACTATACTATGTGCCATAGTAATCAAAACAGCATGGTATTGGCGTAAAAGCAGACACATAGATCAATGGAACAGAATACAGAGCCTAGAAAAAAAAATCCATGCCTATATGGTCATTTAATGTATGACAAAGGAACAAGAAGATACACTGGGGTAAAGATAGTCTATTCAATAAATGATACTGGGAAAACTGGGCAGATACGTGCAAAAGAAAGAACTGGACCATCTTCTTTCTCCATATGAATAAACTAAAAATGGATTAAAAACTGAAATGTAAGACCTGAAACCATAAAACTCCTGGAAGAAAACATAGGCAGCAAACTCTCAGACATTATGCTTAGTAATATTTTTACTGATGTATCTCCTCAGGGAAGGGAAACAAAAGAAAAAGTAAACAAATGGGAGTATGTCAAACTAAAAAATTTTTGCACAGCAAAGGAAACCATCAACAAAACAAAAAGACATCCTACTGAATGGGAGAATATATTCAGTGAAAAATATGATAAGGCTTAATGTCCAAAGTAATAATAATTTAAGAAAGTATACAACTCATCACCAAGAAACCAAACAGTGCAGTTAACAAATGGGCAGAGGACCTGAATTGACATTCCTCCAAAGAGGATATAGAGATCGCCAGTAGACATGAAGAGATGCTCAATGTCACTAATCATCAGAGAAATGCAAATAAAAACCTCAATGAGATATCACTTTACATCTGTCACAATGGCTATTGTCAGTAAAATAACAACAACTGTTGGTGAGGATGTGGAGAAAAGGAAACGCTTGTGCACTGTAGGTGGGATTGCAAATTGGTTTAGCCACTGTGGAAAACAGTATGGAGGTTTCTCAAGAAATAAAAAATAGAATTACCTTATGATCCAGCAATTCCACTCCTGGGGATTTATTCAAAGAAAACCAAAACACTAATTCGAAATGATATATGCACCCCTATGTTCACTGTGGAATTATTTACAATAGCCAAGATATGGAAACAACTGAAATGTCCATCAATAGATGATTGGATAAAGATTAGGTGGTATATATGTACAATGGAATATTACTAGGCCCTAAAAAAGAGTGAAATCTTACCATTTGCGACAACATGGATAGATCTAGAGGGCATTATGCTAGGTGAAATAATTCAGACCGAAAAAGACAAATACCATATGATCTCACTTATATGTGGAATCTAAAGAACAAAATAAATGAACAAATACAACAGAAACAGACTTAGATACAGAGAAGAAACTGACAGTTACTAGATGGGAGGGGATTGGGGGGGCTGGGTGAGAAAGGTGAAGGGATTAAGAAGTACAAATTGGTAGTTAACAAAAGAGTCATGGGAATGTAAATACAGTATGGGGAATATAGTCAATAATATTATAAAAACTATGTATGGTGCCAGGTGGGTACTAGACTCATCAAGTAGATCACTGCATAAATTATATAAATGTCTAACTACTACGCTGTATACCTGAAACTAATATAAAATAATACTTAATGTCAAGTATTAAGAAAAACAGTGACGGATATAAAGTGCAGCATAGGGAAGATAGTCAATAATATTGAAATAACTATGTGCAGTGTCAGGTGGGTAATAGACTTACTGGGGTTATCACTTTGTGAGGTAGTATCAATGTCTAATCGCTATGTTGTTTCGTAAACCTGAAACTAAAAAAAATCCAAAAAACCCCTCATTCCACGAGGGCTCAGAAACCAGAGCTAATGCAGCACCTCTAGGCCTTACACGAAGTGCATTCAATTTGTGTGTTATCCCAACTCTCCTGCGGGAAGTCTCCGGCTGACTGGCATCTCTCCCTGGTGTGAGTGGTGGACGTGATGTCCAGACTCTCAAAGAATGGGCTATACAACTTACCTTGAAGTGTGGCCACGATTTTGTGAAAATCCTCTAGAGATAGTTACTGAGCTGCCTGAATGGGCTTTCCCTGATGAGTGGGGCCCAGTAGGGGCCACTGTTAGGGTATCCCGGTGAATTCTTAAATAGTGAAGAGGAGAGTCAGATGGACAAGCTAAGTCAGAGCTTATTTGGGAAGGGTATGATTCAGATGTCAGGGTAACCCAGAGGCACAGTCAAAGGACAGACGGGACTGAGACTGGGGTTGGAGAGCTGAGACCTCAGATTTAGACAGAGATATTGGGGATCTTTACTGAATAAGTGAGGGAGGTTCTAGTGTGTCAGCTTCGGGTTCCCAAAATGCACCCTTTTTTTAGTGGGTGTTCACTTGAGGTGCATTGAATGTTAGTCTGTGCTGAGGAGGCAGAATTAAGCGTGTACACTTTTCTTTGCTGATTCTTCCTTTTCTTTCCATGCAAATTTTGGTGTTTATGTTTCCCAGAGTTTAGTTTTGTTTTCTTCTCACCTTGAACATCTGTGGGAGACAAGTGAAGGGATGGGAAACTCATATTGCTGGGGGGAGACTTAAGGAACTGGAGCTAGTAGGTGGGGTGGTGTCTCTACTCATGATGACGTGGAGATGAGGGAATCGTAACATGGTGAGAGCTGGAAAGGGTGCCAAGTTTGGTGAGCAGAAAAGGGATTATAAGTTGCCTGTCAACACTGAGGGGTCAAAAGCTGATAAAGAGACTGGTTCAAAAGCCAAGGCTGGGACAAACTAGCAGGAGCACGGTCCTGGTTGATTCCCGTAACTGGCTTTTACATTGCTGCCACGGGGTGCGGGATGCAGTGGCTGAGTTTGGCACCGACTGCTTTCTCTGCCTCTTGATGCCCTCATCCAGCCATGGACAAAATAGAGGACATGTTAGGGACAGGAATTTTGTCCCAGTTTCTGGCCATTGGGGTCAGGTGGTAGGGAAAGGGATAAAGGGCAGAGTCTTAGTAGGATAGATAACAGAGCAGGTGGTAGTTTAGTTCTTCAGTGTGTTTTTAAATTGTTTTTGTTTTTTAAGGTGAGTGGAGTGTACGTATTAGTGGGAGACCCAGCTATTTCTCATGTTTATATAGAGCATATACAGCATGCTATAAATTCCAGGGTGGTCTGTATTTCCTGAGGGTTTTGGACTGGCTTCTAGGATGACAGTGGTTTTTGGAAGTGTATGGAAATAGTGGCAGAAGAATACCAGTTGCTCAGAAATGGTCATTTTGCATTGACATGTGCAAGGGACTTTATGTGAATTCTGCTGGCTCTGTAGAAGGACTGGTAGTGTGTCTTCTTGTGGTGTAGTAGTTTGAAACATTTTATTTTCTGTTTGACCGTTGGACAATGGGCCCACCCTGGAGAGCTTTGAGCATTGTTCTCCAAAACAGGAATCAAAATGGGGAATTATCCATGAAGAGTAAGGAACTGAGTAGCCAGTTAACATGAAAGAGTTTTTTTTGGTGAAGTGGGTGGTGTTGGTACGTTGAGATGGATGCAGCCATTTCTGCACTAAAGTCCATTGGAAGGGTTTCCCAGAGCCTCTTCAGGGGTCAGAAGTGATGGCAGTTCATTCTTCAGTCTTCTGGGCCTTCCCACCTGAATGGAGGGGAAACAGAAAACAGACGTGGATTTCTGCTAGTGTTACGTATCAGAAGTATAGTGAGGGGAAGGCCAAGAAAAATGGTAAAGCTTCTGAATCCAGTGATCCAGTGAAGTGATTTTCAGAAAATTCTCAAGAATTAAAGGATGAAGCTGTTTAGACATCTCCATGGGCTTTTACTCCAATTCTTTTTTTCCTCCTTCTCAAAGACCAAAGTGATCAAATTCTGAAAAAGGTGTGAACTCTCTCTGGAGAGTCTAGAACATCATCTGTCTTAAATAGAGTAGTACTGATTAGTGACAGAGATTGTCTTTTATTTTATCTATTTTATCTCCTTTGGTTGGTTTTATCTAAATGATTCTAGGGCCTGTTTATTGGTTTGTTTTTTAAATCAATGATTCATTAAGAGCTTATTCCAGGGAAGAGTGCTTAATATCCCACTTGTAAAATAAAACAATACTTCTCTTTTTAAGATTACAGAAATGATAACTGTTGTGCAAACATCTCAGCTTTGAGTAATTCTACCATAGAGGGAATAGATATTATGGCAATAAATTCAAAAATATATATCAAGGGGTTAAGAAAAGCAATATGACATCCTGGATCCCAGAAGGACAGAATTTGACACAGATTTCATAGAGTTCATGGCAAAAATCAATGCTTTAGAGGTAAGTAATTATACATACTTTTACTTTAGTAAAGCTCAAATGTAATCAATAATGATGGAATTCACATATTTATTATGTTACTCTTGCAAATTAATCAAAAATATTTCCTAGTGTGAATAACTTTTTAAGTAGTCCACAAAATATTTTCCACCTTTATAAAAATGAAAAATTAGCATATTCAGTAAAAGATGTCAGTGAATAACCAGAAACCCTAAGGACTATTGTAGCTAGCGTTCATTTTCAGTTTACACTAAAATTTGTATTCGATTTTTGTTGTGCCCAGGAGCCAATGTCATTTTTCCAGAATGAGGAATATTGTCATCCTTATTCTTTGTTTCAAGTGTGAAAAGATTTGAGGACAGATTAGGAAGGGGGGGGGGGGTCACTCTCCACTTGGCCCTGCCCTTGACGGCCATATTCTCTCTGCCGTTTAGGGGACAGCTCTTAAAGGTCCTCCTCCTGTTTATCAGAGCCTCAGGGCCACTGGAGGGATGAAGGTAGTTAACAAATATGTTGGGTGAGACATAACGTCTGTCTTTCTCACCTTTTGGGTTTATATGACCTCAGTTACTCCCTTACTGAAAACTACTATAAAACCAGGTTTAGCCCCAGGGAGAGGTCCCCTCTTTGCTGCGCAATATCCTGGAGACACAGGGAGGGACAAGAATATACTCTCTCCACCTCCTGAGTCTGAAATTTTTGCCATGAAGGTGAGGAAAGTGTGTGTGTGTGTGTGTGTGTGTATACAGGGTGCCAAAAAATATATACACATTTTAAGAAAGGAAAAAACTGTATTAAATTTACGCTGATGGTAACCACTCTGAGCACCTCTTGTAATTGCAGAAATCAAACATGACTTGTATTCATCTTTGTTATCGGTATATATTGAGTATTACATTTTAATACAGTTTTTTCCTTCCTTAAAATGTGTATACATTTTTTTGACACCCTCTGTGTGTGTGTATGTGTGTGTGTGTTATTTATTCTTTAAAGATTCTTTAAAATCTATATTACATGTAATCTGGACAATATAAATAAGAAAAATCCTAAAATTCTAACAACACTGCCTTTTCTTTTTGGCATATATTTCCTTTTAGTTTGGAAAGTTAGACTCTGATAGTAATATAAATTAATATTTTAGATGTGACTACTAACAATTGTCACCCCAATAAATTAAAAAAATAATAAAATAAAAAAAATATATTTTAGATGTGACTTTTGGTGTTTGGCTAGTTGGGCAGGGTAGAGTTTGCTTCTAAAAAGATTTGCGAATTACATCTTCATGGTGATGGGAATGTGTGGATTTTTTAAATTAACTTATTTTTATGATTGCTTAATAAAGCTTACATGTTGTAAAGGCTCTATTGTGGTCTTAGATACAAACTTTAGATACAAAATTTAGCTTTCAGTATATTTAGAGGCCGTATTAACTTTTTAATATTTTGAAAGAGGTGTCAGTGTTTTAGCTTGCTTTCCTTTCCCAATGTTTGAGTAGTGGACGTGGTATAGATTAGTAGACCCTAACAATGTAATCTGTGAGTGAAAGGAACTTGCAAAGAGTGCATCAGTTCCATTGGTTGGGGACCAGGAGTTTGGAGTTCACTGCTTGGGATGGTGCAGGTCTCAAAGGAATGTTTTCTTCATGTTCCTTTTTAGCATGGTAAAGAGGTTTCTGAGAGCAGCAGAGTTTGAAAATGGCACCTGTTGACCTTGGGTGTCTATAGTGTCATTACGTTGCTCTAGCAGTATGCTTAGAAATTCTCAATATACCAAAGAAATATGCTTGGTAAGGGATGTTCACTCCTTTCATAAATTCTCTAGTCAGTAATTTCCAATAGATAACAAGCAGCAAATGCAAATCACATGTGTAATTTTATTGTTTCTAGCCATTGTATGAAAAATAGTTAAAAGAAACAGATGAAATTAATTTTAATAATGTACTTTAGTCAACCCAACATAATTCAGAATATTACCATTTTGACATGTCATCAATATAAGAATCATTGAGATATTTTGCATTCCTGTCTTTGGTACGAAAGTGAAACCTAGTGCATATTTTATATTTGCAACACATCTCACTTCCAAGTAGTGACATTTCAAGTGCTCAGTAGCCACATGTGGCCAGTGGCCACCACACTGGACAGTTCAGTTCTAGATGCTTAGATGGTAGGTGTGCTGAAGGCTATTTTGATTCTGTGGGAAAATTATTAATTATTGTTAAACAAAATGAATTTCTTCCTTAGTGTCAAAAATCATTTAAATATTAGTGTTTTATTTTAGGTACAAATACAGGCATTTATGAACAGTACTTTTGGAAAAATCTTATCTTCTCAGCAGGCTCTTCAGCTGCTTCAAAGGTATTTATAATTATTAGGCAGTATAGTTTCTACTTGGGATAACTTTATATCTGAAAATACAATTTCAAATAAGATGTTCTTGGAAACCTCTCCTAGGCAAACATGAAAACTCACAAGCATTAATCTTTCAATCACCATTAAACAGACTTAAAAATTTGAAATATGATATTTTTCATTGCATATTTTTGGTAGCAGAAAGTCTTTCAATGAGAAAATAAAATATTTTCCATGTTTTTTCCCCCAGCTACGTAATATATTTGAAGTTAATTTCATAGGTGTTATTGGAAAGGGAGCAAGTAATGTTTAATTCTGCGTACTGAAAGGATTTCTGAAAGTGAAATTAAGAGTGGTAGATCTCCAACTTTCCATTTTCCTTCATGAGTGCTCCCGTAGCTTCTTTTCCCTCCACTCCTGACAACAGTGCTCCCCTAAAGGGAAGGAAAGCCTAGATTAGGGGGACAAGCTGGACTCAGGGCTATTTTCTTCCAGGAGGGAGGGCTCATGACCCACGTTAGGGACCTTTTGGGAACTCTACTGAGAGCCAGTGGATCTGGGCTTGGGCCCAGTTTTGCTATACTTCCATGTCTCTCTGATGATGGATAATACCACTGAGACCTTACCTTATGAGACAGACCATCATAAGTCAAAACAGACAAAGTGGTTTTGGTAAGTGATAGTACTGTACAGACAGATGGCAGATACCATTTTCTTGGTGATTTGTCTCTCTGTCTCTGCCTTTTTTTTTTTAACCTATAGTATGCTGGTGTTAACTCACTTTATTATCAGAACATTCGGATTCTGGTATTTCCTGTATATCACTTAGTCTCTAAGTGAAAGTGATATTTGGCTGACAAAAATCATCATTATTATTATGACTATTATTATTATTATTTTGGAATCATATAAGCATTAATATGAGGGACAGAGGGATAGTGAGTGTGCTCCCCTCCCATCTTTGCAAAGCCAACTCCCCACTCATCTTTTCAATCTCAGTTTAAATGTCACTTTCTCAGGGAAGTATTTCTTGACTTCCCAGAAGTGCTGGGTTCCCTGTTACACGCATTTCTGGCACCCTTGTAATTTAAATAATTACTTACGTAACTCTTGTCTGATCTCTCTCTTTCCCATAAGATAACTGTAGGCTCCACGAGGGCTGGGACCACACACCTATCTTGTTCATCACTGTATCCTAGCAAATGTATGAAGCCCGGTATGAGTATTTGTCAAATGACGAAATGAATGGATTTTTAGGATTGCAGCAATTCTTAAGTATGTTTCTCATTTACTTTTTAATTACTCACCTTCAATTACTTTTAGATTCCAGAAGCTGAACATTCCCTGTCTTCAATTAGAAATAAATCACACAATTGAGCGTATTCTTCAGTATTACGTGGCTGAACTTGAAGCTATTAAGAAGGCAAGTATCATGTTTATAAATAGAAGGGTACTTTAGTACAAAAAGAAATGTATTCCGAAAGTATTTGCTGTGATTATCTTGTACCAAGCTTTCCAGGAGCAAACCTTTCACTGCTAAGTAGCTCTGGTACTCCCCTCTCTGTGTGGGAAGGTGCTGACACTGGATGTCACTGGACACCCACATTTACATCCCTGTGCTCTTAAGAACTGCCTTTCAATACTTTAATGGTTACCAGAGAGTAAGGGGAGAGGGGACATAGTAGAGGAGGGTAAAGGGGGTCAAATATATGGTGATGGAAGGAGAACTGACTGGCTGGTGAGCACACAGTGTAATATATAGATGACGTATTAAAGAATTGTACACTTGAAACCTCTGTAATTTTACTAACCATTGTTACCCCAATAAATTTACTAAAAAACATGAGAAAAAAGAACTGTCTTTGTGTGACAGCATTCATGTGTGTTTAGGAAAGCCCATTTAAGTTAATATTTTTATGTGAGAAAATATTGCTCTGAAGACTGTCATGGCAGATATAATGTAGCAATGTGTTCTCGCTATTGAACTTTGGGATAAAAAGGCAGAAAAAAATATACATGTACTGGGAAATAAGGGTTAAGAGAGGATTAAGTGTCATATACTGTAAACAATATAGTTTCTGAACCTCTGAAGTGTATTTATATATTTACTGACTACCTACCTCCTCAGTACGAAACATGGGAATAATGGTAAAACATCAATACAAATGTAGCTTTCTGTTTTTTGCCTCTTCCATTGTATTGAATTTCAGACATTAATACTAGAACTTTAATTACAGCTTTATCATTCTCAAAAAGATGATCCCCCTCTGGCTCGCAACATGCCCCCTATAGCAGGAAAAATTCTTTGGGTGAGACAGCTCTATCGTCGGATAAGTGAACCCATCAACTATTTCTTTGTAAGCCAATGATTAAGTTTCCAGTATGTGGATTGTGGTGGTTTTTAATACAAAAACTATATTTTATGCTATAATATTTGTGTCCAAGGAAGTAGTTAGAGCTAATTCTTTTACTGGGTGAAGAAAAATTAGTTTATAAATATGCCTGAGAGACACCAAGCCAATTTTTTCATGTTTGGTAGATAAGCCCGTTTAGTTACAGTTACATCTAAGGGGGTGAATCTCATAACTTTATGAGTTTTAATAATACAGGACACTTTATAAAGGCTCTAAAAAATAATTGTTTTGAAAATAATAAAGTACAGGCCAAGCGCTGAGGCTTACCTTTCTGTGTGGACAGATAGGTCACTGATATATATTAGTTAAGGTTGAGATACCCTTGGAGCATCTGTTCCTGTATGAAGAACTGAGACCTAGAGAAGAGAATAATAAAGCATGTTCATTCTCTATGTCCTTAAGGGGATTAGATTTCTGAAAAACACTAGAATACTCAGATTTTGTCAGCATTCTAAAATTGCCAGTCTGTCTGCTCTGTTTTTTGTTTTTGCGTTTTGTTTTTTTTTTTTACTTTGTTTTTTAAAGAGACAGAGGAGCAAAGCAGACACAGTCTACTTGGTGTTGTGTCTTACACGTAAATATAGAACAAAATAACTACCAGGCAATATTCTTGCAAGTAACATTATTTAAGCATTATTAAATATTAAGTTTTTGGTTGTTGTTTGGCAACTGTCATTTATTTTACTTTTCTCAATATTTAAAAAAATGAAAATGCTGGCCTTAGACAAGAGACAGGATGGGCACTTGATCACTGGTTGCTCTGTAGTGGCAGAGCAGAGGTTGCCCTGTTTCTGACATATGCCATTCACAACATAAAACATTCCATGGTTACAGAAATAAATTTGGTTTCTCTTCTTTGATATAGGGTTACTTTATTTTGGGGGAGGGAGGTGCTGGAATTTGCAAACTTTGGAATTTTCCAAAGTTCAAGGAAAATCAGTCCATTGTATCTTGTCCAGAAAAGTGGGGAAGGAACAGAGTTGGAGGTAGAGACTCTCAGTGCCTGGGGCTGGCTGCAGGGCTGGAGACCTTTCTTGTTAAGTCCTTTATTACCTTTTCCAATTTCCCCTTTCTACTGATAATGTTTCCCTCCTTCCATCTCTAGCTTGTATAGCCTTCCTCATCTCTGTTTTACTCTGAGGAAAACATCTAAATGGGGAGCATAATTATTTGATTTCATTTTAAATATAAGCAGCTTTATGATTTGGATATGAAAACAAGCAGCAGTCTTTTAAAAATAAATCTTTCTTTTTCCCTTAAAAAACAGAAAAATTCAGACATTTTGTCAAATTCGGAAGGTAAAGCTATCATTCGTCAGTATAACAAAATGTCCTATGTCCTGGTGGAATTTGAGGTGGTCTACCACACGGCCTGGGTCAGAGAGATGTCGCAGCTGCAGTACGGTGTGTAGAGGGCTGTGCAGTGATGCGCAGGCGCGGCGTGGGGGTGGGGGAGGTGTTAGGCGAGTTTGAATGAGCTCATGGTTCTGGAGAAGTTTCACATCGCTTTTATATCATCTTATGATGGTTCAGTTTAGATTTGGGGGTGATACAATTATTTATTTCTTTACAGTTAGTAATAACACTCTGATTTTATAAGCAAAAATTGTCATGACCTTAAAGTTGATGTACTTAGATTATGACTTCCCCGGAAAAACAGTATTTAAAAAGAAGTGTTAAGACTCTTTGTAGACATTTCTCCATAGATATAGGAAAGTTTTCCTATTTAGTTTTATCATGTTATAGATTGAAATCTTAGCCCCAGTCAAGGGAGAAAGAATTGCAGCTTGCTGGTCTGCCTCCCTCCCTCCCTCCATTTTCCCTCCCTCCCTCCCTTCCTCTCTTTCTTTTTCTATAGCTGAATTTAATTTCAGTGTTGAGCTCCAGTAAATTAAGTGTATTAGGACTGTGTCTAAGTACCTGTGAGGGGTGCTAAGACATTGGGCAGTTAAGTGTGAGGTGGGGCGATGGTGGTTCTAAGCCATCATCCATCTGTGGTGGCATCCTCTGAGGTGTTGTTATTGTTGGGCTCACCCGTTGGTTATGCTTTGTCCCACCTTATCCTTAAGCTCTTACCAATAAGCTTGGGGGAACCCTAACTGTGTCCCCTGGTACAGTAGTTTCTGCCTCCCACCCCAGGATCGCCACTGAAGCAGAGCACAGAATTGCAGGCACAGGAAGCACAAATTCTGCAGTTGGGTCACTGGGAGTGACAGTGAAAGGGGCCAGTCCTACTTCTGCCTCTTGGTTCCAGACCCATGCATTTTAGTTATTGGGAACACAGCACTATATACAGGCCAGATTCACTGCACCTGCATCCTGGAGGGCAGTGCCCCAAGCCAGCAGGGTGTCTTCCCCAACTGACACCATAGTTAAACCTTTAATAGGCCACTTCTGTCAGGCCAGCTGTTTCTGGGTAATGTACATGGAAGGACCCTATGGATCCTAATGAAAGCCCGTCAATAGAGCAACACTCTCAAAGGAGCATCAAGAGAAGCTTAACATTCACATTATAGAAAAGAGTAAAAGAATGTTTAACAACTGACACACGGAACATGTACATGTTAGCTTCTACAATACCATGCAGTTTTCTACTCTTTTTTTTTTGTTGTTCTGCTGTTTTTCCCCTCTTATCTGTATATGTTCAAGAACAAGTTCAACAGCCACCTGTTCCGTAAAGCCCTTCCTTATCTTCCTGGCAGAAGATAATGTGCTCCTCCTCTAGAGTCCTCCATACACTTCATCTGCAGTTCTTTCTCATGACACTTACTGCTTGTTGATCTGTCTTATCTCCCCTACTTATTCCAAGGATACTCTCTCTGTCTGTTTCATCTTTGCATCCTTTAAATAACAGCATAGCTAACATGTAATGCTTACCATACCATGTGCCAGGCTTTGTCTAAGCACTACATATACAACTTCCTTTAATCCTCATGGCAACCCTATGAGGAACTATTACTATCCTCATCTTACAGATGAGGAAACTGGAGCACTGAGTGGTTAAGTGACTTCCCAAGATCACACAACTTGGAAGTGGCAAGGCCATGATTCAGATTTGCCTTTCATGTAAACACAGGCTAGTGGAAATGAATTGCTCTGGAAGGCTTCTTGGTGTTACAGTGATGTGATGATGTTTAACTATACAGAAACTCAGAATAATGACTGGGGACCTAGTATCGGCCTCTTTTAGTTGGTTGCTTTATATGAGTATGAAGTTCTCTGGTGATGATTTACGTGGGATGGATGTTCACTCAGCCCTGGAGCAGACTTCCCGGCTGTCAGTATTGTTAGTGGTTTTGCTGACCATTTTGTCCTTTCAAGGAAAGCTCAGTACAGCCTTAAGGAAGACAGATTTCGTCAAATGTTCAAAAGTTACTTTGGAGTTTACTTGGGAGGGTAAATGATTTCTAGCCCAATTTTAAAAAGGTTACAAATGTATTGGGTAAAATTTTTAGTTGAAATCCTCATGAAACCAGCATCATTAGGAACCATATTAAGACTAACTTTATCTGATGAGTAAAAGTCTACTAACTTCAAAGGGATATACAGATATTTTATTAGAAATTTGATGCAGACACATTTTGTTCAGTAATGTGAGGCTTGGAAGATACATGGGAAATTCTCACGTTAGTAGTGTTTGTTAATATGAGATATAATTCAAGCTAGCGTGTACTTGTCTGTAAGTGTGTTGTTATTATGCCTCTAAAGGTAATTCATGTTAGGATAACAAATAATATATGGTTGCTCAGCATGAACCATTGGGATTATGTATTTCAATTCATAATAAAAGGCATATCTGAAAATGCCTATTTATATTAATAATGTTCATGTAGTGAATCAGATACACTGTAAAAAATTCTTCTTCTACATTCCAGGAGTTCACAGTGCAATGGTGTTTAATAAATATTTCTTACTGATACTGAGCCTAGTTATCAGAAATTCAGAATGGAGAATTCATTCAGATACACCTCCTTAAAGGTTCTAGTTGGGGTGAGGCATGGAAAAGGGTTTGAAATCTATGAGGTGTATAATATTTTGTAACTGTGCACATCTTCTAGTTCTCTCCCAGGGATTAAATCACCATCTATAAAAATAAACTAACACTGTATTACAGCTCTCTTAGTCCCACTCAGAAAGTTATTGCAGCTTATAGCACAAAGGTTATCCATTCTTGGTCCATTATTTCTTATCTCTCTTGATCTGGTTTTATGGCTTTACAGAAAGTTTGGAGCACTGACCATGTGTCAGATACGTCCCTAAGAACCTGGGACATCCAGAAATATTCTTTTGCTTGTAAGAAGTCAGTGGTCCAGTGGGAAAGATGGGTAGGGAACCAGGGACGGAAGCAGAAAAGAAATCCAGAATAACTAATGTCAACAACTGTTTATTTGTAGCTTTACAAGCCACACTTTTTGTGCGACATCCAGAATCAGGAAAGTTGATAGTTAATTTTGATCCCAAAATTCTGGAAGTTGTTCGGGAAACTAAGTGCATGATAAAAATGAAGCTGGATGTTCCAGAACAAGCAAAGAGATTGCTAAATTGGAAAGTAAATTGAAAGCAGACAAATTGCGTTTGCAGGTAAGATAGATTATATTTTCTAGTTACTTTTGAAGTCTTTAAAAAAAAAAAAAATCCCAAAAAACAAAAAATATATCAGATTTCCGGTCAAGATGGCAGAGTAGGTAAAGGCTGTGCTTGCCTCCTCTCACAATCGCATCAAAATTACAGCGAAACTACATCATTGAGAATCGCTTGAGTCTAGCTGAAATGAAGCCCTACAACTAAAGACATACAGAAGAAGCCATCTTGAGACAGGGTAGGAGGAGCAGGAGACATTGAACGGGCTCAGCACAACCACATGTGACCATTAAAATCAGGAGGAATATCTCGGATGTGTAGGTCTCTCCCAGAGGAGCAAGGAGGTCTCAACCATATACTAGGCTCCCCAGTCCAGTGTTCCAGTGCTGATAAGTCCTCATAACTTCTGGCTATGAAACTAGTGGAGATTGTGGGCTGAGCAAGAGGAGGGCAGCTAGAATCCAGGCAGTCCTCTTAAAGGGCCCATGCGTGGACTTACTCACTGACGGATTCACTGGCTCTGAGCTCCAGTACTGGGGCAGCAGCTCGAATACTCCAGGGACATAAGGGGAGGAACTGAGTTGTCTAGCTTTGCGCTGAGGTCTGGAGGGACAGCTTTCTCCCAGACAGAGGAGCTGGCAGAAGCCACTGTTTCTTGGATGAGCCCTCCCCCTTCCTGGTGTGCAGACAAAGGTGGCACCCATATCTGAGTCTCTCTAACCCGGCTAACACCATTTATCTACCCTACCCTGGTAATTCCCAGAGACCCTGCCCCACCTAACTTTATGGAAACCCAAGCCACTTCCAGTGGCGTCTCCATATAAACAGCCTATCTTGACTCATGCTACAGACTTTCCTAAAATCTCTTAAAGGTTCATAAAACCCAATCAAACGCATCTGGCTTCAGCATGTCCCATACCTCTTACTGAGCACCCCCAAGCCTGGCACTAGTGACAGCGAGCCTGGTTTGTGGCCTAGCCTCTTGAGTCACCTCCAAGGTCCAGCACGGTGGCAGCCATCTGCAGATTGCTTTCTGGCTTATGCCAGGTGGTCCTGGGCAGGGCACAGGCTGTGGCTGAACTTGACCTGAGGTGAAGCCCCTCCCAGGAGGACCTGGGGCTGGCAAACTTGGTGGCCAGCTTTGGACCGAGCCAGAATATTACCCAGCCATCTCCAAGAACGCCACAACCAAAGGGCTGATTGGGCAGGCACCAATGCCCTGCTAAAGCAAATCCTACTCTGTAGGGTTAGACCCTGTACAATAACTCCTCCATTGTACTCACAGCCAGTCCTCATAACCAATCAGCCTGATGGTCAGTCCCTCCCATTGAAGTGCAAATAGCAACCAAGTGTCAACTACAACAGGAGGGCATACACAACCCACACAAGGGACACACATGGAATACCTGGCTGAGGAGACCAGGTAGACTGCATTACTGAGCCCCACAGGACACCTACTAAATGAGGCCACCTTTCTAAGACTGGGAGGCATAGCAGTCCTATGTAAAGAAACAAACACAGGGAGGCAGCTAAAATGGGGAGACAAAGAAACATGTCCCAAATAAAAGAACAGAACAAAACTCCAGAAAAGGAACTAAACAAAATGGAGACAAGCAATCTACCATATGCAGAGTTCCAAACACTGATTATAACAATACTCAGTGATCTCAGGGAGAACTTCAACAAAGAGATAGGAAAAATAAAAATGGAAATAGAAAACATAAAAAAGAACAAGGCAGAAATAAGGAATACAATAACTGAAATAAACAATACATTAGAGGGAAGAAACAGTAGATTAGCTGATGCAGAGGATTGAGTCAGTAATTTGGAAGATAAGGTAACAGAAAACACCCAATCAGAACAGTAAAAAGAAAAAAGAATCCAGAAAAATGAGGACAGACAGTTTAAGGGGCCTCTGGGACAATATCTACTAACATTTGCATCATAGTGGTTCCAGTAAAAGAGAGAGCAAAGAATTGAAAACCTATTTGAAGAAATAATGACAGAAAACTTTCCTAACCTGGCAAAGGACAAGCCCAGGAAGTGAAGAGAGTCCCAAACAAGATGAACCCAAAGAGGCCCACACCAAGACACATCATAATTAAATGCTAAAGGTTAAAGGCAATCCTAAAAGCAGCAAGAGAAATGCAGTTAGTTACCTACAAGGAGCTCACTTCAAAACTGTCAGCTGATTTCTCAACAGAAACTTTGCAGGCCAGAACAGAGTGGCAGGAAATACTCAATGTGATGAAAAGTAACGACTATGACCAAGATTATTCTACCCAGCAAAGCTATCATTTAAAATCAAAGGATAGATAAAGAGCTTCCTAGACAAGAAAAAGCTGAAGGAGTCCTCACCACCAAAGCAGTATTACAAGAAATGTTAGAGGGACTTCTTTAAGACTATACAAAAAAGATAAAAATATGAATAATAAAATGGCAATAACTATGTATCTATCAATAATTATTTTAAATGTAAATGTATTAAGTGCCCAATGAAATGACGTAGGGTGGCTCCATTGATAAGAAAACAAGACCCTTACATTTGCTGCCTACAAGCAACTCACTGAGATCGAAAGACACACAGACTGAAAGTAAAGGGATAGGAAAAGATATTTCATGAAAATGGAAACAGAAAAGAAAAATCTGGAGTAGCAATATTTACAACCAGACAAAATAAACTTTAAAACAAAGACGATAACAAGAGACAGAGAAGGACCCATAATTTCACTTCTGAGTATTTATCCGAAGAAACCCAAAATGTTACTTTGAGGGATGTGTGCATCCATATGTTCATTGCAGCACTGTTTACAATGGCCAAGATGTGGAGGCAGCCCCGGTGTCTGTAGATGGAAGAATAGATAAAGAGGAGGTGGTACATGTATACAATGGAATATTGCTTGGCCATGGAAGGGAATGGGTTCTTGCTATCCTCAGTGGCATGGATGGACCTGGTGGGTATTGTGCTGAATGGAGTATGTCAGACAGAGAAGGACAGATACAATGTGATTTTGCTTATAGTGGAATCTAAAGAACAAAATGAACAAACAAAACAGAAACAAACTCATAGAGAATATTTATGATGGTTGCCAGGGGAGAGGGGAGTTGGGGTGGTGTTATAGTTGAACCTTGGTTGCTATTGGCATGTCGGTAGGTGGGGTTGATCTTCAGGCTGCTTGGTGTGGGGTTTGGCCACAACCACAGCTTACGGGCTGCTGTTTGGGTGGCTTAACCCAGCAAGTGGGATTCACCCCAGTGGGTTCTGGTGCCTGTTAGACCGCCCTTTGGGTGTGCTGCTTGTGGAGCTAATTGGGCAGTGCTCTGCTGTGGTCTGAAGCCAGCCTCCAAGTACATTGGTTCTGGGGCCTCTTGGGAGGGGCTCTGGTGCAGGCCCAGGTCTCCCACTGCCTGTGACTGGCCGGGGACTACCTGGTAAGAGCTACAAAGCCATCCGAGGTTATTTGCTGCCTGTGCTATATCTGGAGGCATGTGGGAGAGGCCACACTGCAAACCGAGGATGGCTGCCAGCATTAATAGGCCTAGGGTACCTAGGACACCCAAAGACCTCCAAATACCAGGACACCCAAAGACTTGCTGCCACCTGCCACCTACCTTAAGTTTCAGGCATTGATAAAGTCTTGTGCAGTATGGCAGGGTCTCAGGGAGACACTAGATTGGGAAGAGTTATGGTCACTAGGTTAATGTAAATTCTGATTTGGTGAGAGTGCTGATCTTGAAGCTACTCAGTAAAACTCTCAGAGCGCACTGAGGCCAGTTGCTGCCCGCCTTGGATCTGTTGGACTCTGATAGTTTTCGAAGAAAGAGTACAATGCAGTTGGGGCTGTCTGCTCTCATAGAAAAATGTCTCTAGCATTCCGGGAGTTGGGTGGGGTAGGGTCTTGCTGAGTCAGCAGGGTGCAGCCTCAGAGCTCACCAGGTCAATCAGATTCAGATTTGGCTCAATACAGAAAAGACAGCGCCCATCTACAGGAGGAGGACTCCCCCACAGGGAAAATGCTGTCTCCCAGCACCTGTCCAGAAGCCACACAATCCAGTTTGTCCCCCATACGTCTATGACAGCCCCTGAGTCACCGCCCCTTTGGTGGAGCCCAAGATGAGTGCCTGGGAGTGAGAGAGTCTTTGCACAGGTCCTTTAAGAGGACGCCTGGGTTTCCTGCTGCTTCCTCCACATGGATGGTCAGAGTTCCCCCGTTTTTCCCAGCCAGATGCTATGGGGGCTTGTCTTCCTGGGACCAGTACTTTGGACTGGGGAGGCAGTGTGGGGCTGCATTCTCTTGCTCTTCTTGGGGGAACCTCTGCAGCTGAGATATCCCTCCCACTTCTCAACTACCACACTGGCGTTTGGGGTCAGCCAGTTTCACATCTCCACCCCTCCTACCAGTCTTGACATGGCTTCGTCTTTATATCCTTAGTTATAAAACTTCTGTTCAGCCAGACTTTGGACGGTTCTCCAGGCTGGTTGTTCTATAATTTGGTTGTAATTTTAATTTGTTCACAGAAGGAAGCAGACATGGTGTTTATCTACTCCGCCATCTTGGATCTTCCCCAACACCATTTATTGAAGAGATTATTATTTCCCCATTGTATGTTTTTGGCTCCTTTGTATCATCTTGATCCTTTGTAAATTAATTGTCTATATATGCATGGATTTATTTTTGGCTTCTCTATCCTGCTCCATTGTTGATTCTTGACAAAAGTAAAGTACTAATGTGCAAACAAAAGGAAAGATTGGAGTTGGAAAGCAAAGGTGAAAAGATTATAAGAAATCAGATTTAGACTTCTGGCTAATGTTGATATTGTGGCAACTTTGGCTTCAGCATCAAAAGCCCTATGTTTTTGTAATGGCTAGTTCTGGCTTTGGAGAATTGAGTGTCAAAGTGCTGTTATAAATTGAGATTAATGTCACTTGCATTGCATCTTACAGGATTTACTTAGTATTGAATGATATTATGAAAGTCAGAATCCTTTGCCAAGTGTCAAGTATACATAAAAGTTAAGCTACAAGTAACAGAAAAGAAGGAAAGGAATTAATTAATGCCTTTGAAACTATTAAGTAAACATCAAAACAGTTTAGTATTATTAATTTGGGGAAGGATTAACTTGAATCCACATCTGACACAATGCAATAAATTACAAAATGGTCAAAAATTGATCATTATGGTTCATCTCTAAAAGATATCTAAAAGAAAACAGAAAAGCTTATTAATATTGATTGTGTGTACATTGATTTTGATTCAAGAAAATGAGTGTGGCATCAGTGATAAGTATGCTTTAATATGTCAGAAGACAAGGAACAGAAAGGGGAAAAATGTATGACAGACATCATAAAAAGATAATTATCCAAACTATTTAAAATAGCATAAGTCTAGAAAGATAATTAATAAATATTAAAAGTGTAAAGCTAGAAAACTCCATTGAGCTCAGGTAATTTACAGGTCAGGGAAAAGTGCATTGTTAGTATAAATTTAAATGTGTACCCTCCATCTTGGCAGGACTGTGAGGAAAACAGGTATAATGAAACCTGGGTATGAATCAAAATACGACTGTTGCTTTAAAATAAGTTGCTGTAAAACATGCCATTTTGACTTTTAACAGGGTCTTCTGCAGTATTGTGATGAGTTATATCAGGAAGTGCCTTCTGTGTTTGTCAATCTGATGACCCCTAAAATGAAAAAGGTTGGTAATACTGAAGGTTTATATTGATTTCCTTGTTTAAAATTAGATTATAGTTCTATAGATTATGGATTTTAGAACATCTATTCTTGCCTAGACCCTCTATCTTTCTAGTTCAGCTTTATAGCTCTGTTATTCCTACAGAATGATTCCTTGCCTAAGTTTTGTTGCCTTTGAAAAACAACTAACTCTAAATAATAAACACTCTCTCGGAATCCATGATTGCTTCATGGGTAGCCAAACATGGGTTTTAAAAAAAAAAAAAACAATAAAAAGTCACCTCTGCTAAGTATAATGGAGGGGAAATACAATTACGGATATATAACCTATAATATTTCCAGGTAATAAAATAAAGCCTTTTTTATAAATGCAGATGATCCTGTTAATAATGGAAACTGATATATTTTTCTTTTTCCAGGTGGAATCTGTGTTGAGACAGGGCCTCACAATATTAACATGGTCGTCTTTAACACTGGAAAGCTTTTTTCAAGAAGTTGACTCAGTTTTGGATATGTTCAATCAACTTTTAAAGAAGGTATGATACATAAATTTTTATAAATTACATACATTCTTACTCAGGCTATGAATAATAGTTTGATTATCTATAAAAGGCCTTTAAAGGTGTGACTTTTAACTAAAAGGATATCCATTAAGTTAAAAAAATAATGCTTTACATTTCTTTAAGGGCTTTGGGCCCTTTTCATTTAGAGTGCCTTTTCTTGTCTCTGAGTTACCTTGCCTTTTCTATGTTTAAGTGATGGTTCAATTCCACAGTGTAGTTTAGAAAATAGGGTAATTGTAGACTGTGAGAGAGACACAATGGAGTGGTTATTATATTAATGCATCTCATGTTAATTCAATGAGGCAGTCATCTAACTGGAAACTGTCTATTGATTTCTCACATGTTTGCTATATAGAATGTGCATATCTTTTTAGATATGCTAGACTGTCTTTGGTGACAGCATGGTGTAACAGACAAAATTCAGAGGCTTGGCAGTCGGGTAAACCTAGGTATGGTTTTCTGCCCTTCACTAGCTACGTGTTCCTCCTTAGGTTACTTTATTTCTCTGAGTCTTGGTTTCTTTAGCTGTAAAACTGGGATAGTGATGATTCATGGGTTGGAATTAAGATTAAAGGAGATAACATATATGAGGTGATGGCACACATTGCTGCTCAGTAAAACTTAGTTCCGTGTCAAGCTTTCTTTGCAGAAGTACTCCTAAAATTTCCACCAAATTATGCTTGGCTCTGGATGCAAGTTTCCAGATAGAGCCGTCTAAATTAGTTTATAATTCAAATACGTTCTGGATGAAAGAAGAGTTTTCTTCCACATTTTTTTTTTGTTGTTTGTAGGTCAATGACTTGTGTGAAATTCACATTGATACAGTTCTAAAGGAGATAGCCAAAACTGTATTAATTTCTCTGCCTGAAAGTGGAGCTACCAAAGTAGAAGATATGTTGGCACTCAATGAGGTATGCATTTATGTATTATATTTTAATCGTAGAAATACTGGCTGAGAAACCTAAAAAGTAAATTTACAATCTAAAAGTAGAAATCTGTGTCAGTAGCATTTAGATATCCTAGCTTTTTTGTTGTTGTTGATATCCTCGGCTTCAAAGACTTATAAGGCTTCAGCAGCCCCAGCCAATGGCCACACCGAGACATTATTTTACTCACGTCCTCGGTCTCGTGTTGGAGTTCCTGGGCTTCTATCTGTGGTTCCCTGCTCTTCCTTTGCGCACACTCCCAGGGCAATATCATCTGTCCTCACGTTTTTAACTATGACAAACGTTTTCTTTAAGTCACCCAGAAATCAGGGAGTCATTAGAGACCTTTCCTCACTCCCATTTCCTGAATCCAGTCAGCCTTAAGGCTTCTGCCAGGTTTTGCTTCTTACTCAGGTTTTGCTTGAATTACCTCTTCTTTTTGGTACCTACTCCATTCTTAGGTCAGGCCCTTTTGGCTCTGTTTGAGTTTAGTAATCCATCTTGTGATGTAACTGGTCTCTGTGCTCCATATTTAGCCCTGTCACATCCATCCTCTTCATTGTCACCAAATCTGCTTGTGAAACTCCCCAGCTTAAGTCGTTCAATGTCCAGTCCCCCCTGGCGTAAAACCTAGTCGCCTCAACATCACATTTTATTGGAATTATCTGAATACCTATTTGTCCTTCATTGGCTCGAAAGTATAAAGACAGGAACCCTGTCTAATCATTTTTGAGGCCTGGTACCTTGATACAATCTCTCTCAAAAGCACTCACGTTATGTCTTGAACTGAACTCTTTCTCTTTCTTGCCTTCCTTACGCTTCAGCTACACTCACGCTGCCGGTTTAGGTCACCTTGCTAGTGTACCTTTCAAGACAACCAAGGGTGGCTCCATCGCAAGGGGCCCAAAGTGGCCTATGAAAAACAGGTGCCTTTGCCCCTCTTTCTGTGTAAATGCAGCTTCTTCCCAGGACACCTCTTCTTGTCTTTAGGAGTTAGGGTACCCAACCAGCTTCTTGCCTTAGGACTACTTAGGCACGGGTCAGCCTCTCCATCTCCAAATTCTAGATGACATGTGTCAAATTTTCTGAGTAGTTCTTTAGAAGTTCCCTATATTTATGTTTACCAAATCTCTACTGGGGATCAATCTTCCCTTCTTGATCAATGTGGGCAATAGGCTGAGGGTTGCCGCCCCTGCTACCTTTTAAGAACTGCCTTCTTTATAATGTGTAGCATCTTAGATGGTTTGTTCTCAGCATTGGGGGACTTGGTTGTATTAATAACAGAGACAACACTAAATGCTCCATTTTAACATCCTGTTTTTGGAGCAAATTTAAAATGATTGTATCTTCTTGGCTATTTTTATCTTTTGCCATTTTTAAGCTTTTTATCTTTGAAGTCTGTTCTGTTTGATATGAATATAGTTGCACCAGCTTTTTCAGATTATTATTTTCCGGATATCCTTTTTCTATTCTGTTATTCTCAACTTTTCTGGGTTTTCCTATTTTAGGCTTTGTCTTGTAAATAATATTTAGCTGGATTTTGTTTTTCATTTTCTCTGAAAAGTCTCTGTATTTTTTAAAAAACTGGTAATTTAGTTTATTTACATTTATTTTGGCTATCAATATGTTTGGATATTCTCTACTCTCTTTGTGTTTTCTGTTTACCCGAATTTACTTATGTATTTCTAGAAGTTATTTTTTATTCTTTTACAAATATGTCTGGTCTTTTTACATAGTCTTTTTCCTTTCTCATATTTGTTATTCTATTTTGTATTTAGACATTTAAAATATATTTCATGACAATTCCATTATCTGAAGAAATTGGAGGGTTTGATTCTGCTCTTTGCTCTTTCCACCAACTCTTGCTCAGGGTGGCTTGTTTGTGTTTTTAATATTATGGATTGTGAGCTAATGAACCCATGTCCAAATGTAATGAACATGGGGTTAGAACCTGTCCCTTTTTATTTGCTCCTGTGTGGTGCCTAGGAGGTTTACCAACTTGGAGCAACTTTATATTAGTTTTCCAGAGCATAGAATTGCTAAAACGACAAGGTAGTGTAAGCTCAAGTCCTAAATCTATGTAAGGGTAAACTAGTAGTTATAACTTCCCGAGGGACAATTTGTCCTTCCTCCCCAGAGCCTCAGCCAAAATAGCTTACTTCCCATTGGTTTACCCTTTCCTCCAGAGCATAGCCATTGATTTGCCTGATGTTATGTGGGGCAAAGGGATGGATGGGTCTCAGTACCAGCCTCCTACACTTGTGAGGGATCTAAGGCCTTATTTGGTGTTTGGTTAGCGAAAAAGAGGTCCCCACAGAAGCTGTGGTTTCAGCTTACTTTTTGTTTTAGGCCCACATTTTTAAAAAATTTTTATTGACATATATTGTATATACAGCAAAATGTGCAAATCACAAATGCACCATTCAGTGAATGTTTGCATATGACACATCATTATAACCATCAATATATAGAATGTTTCCTTCACCACAAATGAGTCCCGCGTGCTCTATTCCAGGCAATAAACACCCCCAGGAGTAATCACCATTTTGGATTCCATCACTGTATATTAATTTTGCCTGTTTTTGAACTTCATATACATGGAATCATGCAGCATATATTCTTAATGTCTGGATTGTTCATTGTTATGTGTGTGATTCATCTATGTAGTTGTGTGAAACAATAGTTCTTTCATTCTCATTGCTAAATAGTATTCCATTGTATGAATTTATTATTATTTATTTATCCATTGTACTGTTGAGGGTGTTTGGATGGTTTAAGGCTTTTGATTGTACACTGAGAATTCTTGCACGTTTTTTTGGTGGACTTAAGGACTTATTTTGGTGGGTATATATCCAGAAGTGGAATGGCTGGGTCATTGGTTAATGAATATATTTAGCTTTCATATTTAGCTTTTGTAGAAACTGTCTTTTTAGAGTTGGACTGTGTGAATTAGGAGCCAAACAGGTTCGTTCACACGTTGCATTTGATTAATATGTCCCTTAAGTTTCTTTTCATTGACCCACCTTTTTTTCTTGCAACTTTCTGGTGTGGTAAAATATACATAAAATTTACCATTTTAATCATTTCTAAGCATACAATTCAGTGGGAAAGTACATTTACGTTATGTAACCATCACCATTATCGATTTCCAGAACTTTTTCATCATCCCAAACGGAAACTCTGCACCCATTAAACAATGACTCCCCAGTCTCTCCTTTCCCCACCCCTGGTAATACCTGTATTCTACTTTATGTCTCTGTGAAGTGGCCTGCTCTGTGTACCTCACTTAAGTTTCCTTTTGTGTCTGGCTTATTTCACCTAGCATAATGTTTTCAAGGTTCTTCTATATTGTGGCACCATCAGAACTTCATTCCTTTTTATGACTGAGTAATGTTCTATAGTATGGATAGACCAAATTTTGTTTATCCATTCATCTGTTGATGGACATCTGGGTTGTTACCACCTTTTAGCTATCGTGAGTAATGCAGCTATAATCATTGGTGTATAATTATCTGTTTGACTCTCTACTTTCAGTTCTTTTGAGTATATACCTAGAAGTGAAATTGCTGGGCCATATGGTAGTTTTATGTTAAACTTTTTGAGGAACTGCCAAACATTTTTCCATAGAGGCTTCACCGTTTTATATTCCCACTGACAATGCAAGAGTGTTCCAATTTCTCCACATGCTTGCCAACACTCGTTATTTTCCATTAAATTGTTTTTTTTCTTTTCATAAAAGCCATCCTAATGGGTGTGAAGTGCTGTCTCAATGTGGTTTTGATTTGCATTTTCTGAATGTTGAGTGTCTTCTCATGTGCTTATTGGCCATTTGTATATTTTCTTTGGAGAAAAGTATTCCAAGTTCTTTGTCATCTTTTTTTTTTTTAATACTTTTTGTTTTATTTCATTTGTCCTGTAGAATTTCCCATATTTTAGATTTTGGTGATTGCATCCTAGTAGTGTGATTTAAAATAGAGGCGGGTAGAGGGGTGGGAAAGAAGGTGAAGAGATTAGAAAGTACAGATTGGTAATCACAAAGTAGTCACAGGGATGTGAAATACAGTATGGGGAATGTAATCAAAATGTTGTATAGATTATGTAGGGTGCCAGATGGGTGCTGGACTTATCAGGGGGATCACTTTATAGATTGTACAGATGCCTGACCACTGCGCTATACACCTGAAGCTGATGTAGAATAATATAGAATGCAACTATCATTAAATATATGTATATGGTCACAGGATATAAATTATAGCACAGGAAATATAGTCAGTGGTATAGTAACAACTATACGAGGTCGGACAACTAAGTTCGTAAACTCATCCTGGAAAAAGTGCTACACACCTCATTGCTGAATATCACTATGGTCACCTTTGAAATACTCCCCTTGGGAAGCTATGCACCGATGCCAGCACCTAGTCCACCCTTCAAAGCAATTTTGGAGCTTTTTTTTCTGAAATGGCCATCAGAGCTGTCGTTGTATCATCCTTAATGTCCTGAATGTCATCAAAATGTCTTCCTTTCAATATTTCCTTTATCTTCCGGTAAAGAAGGAAGTCATTGGGGGCCAGATCAGGTGAATAGGGAGGGTGTTGCAATACAGTTATTTGTTTACTGGCTATAAACTCCCTCACAGACAGTGCTGTGTGAGCTGGTGCATTGTCGTGATGCAAGAGTCATGAATGTTGGTGAAAAGTTCAGGTCGTCTAACTTTTTCACGCAGCCTTTTCAGCACTTCCACATAGTAAACCTGGTTAACTGTTTGTTCAGTTGGTACAAATTCACAATGAATAATCCTTCTGATATCAAAAAAGGTTAGCAACATCATTGCAACAAGTTACTGAACTTAATTGTCTGACCTTGTATACAATGTCAGAGGGATAGTAGACTGGGAGGGGGTTTGTCATTTTGTGAGGGATATAAATGTCTAATCATTATGTTGTTTTGTACACCTCTAACTAATAAAAAATTTTTAAAAAAACCCAAACACATTCCTCTATCCATTGAATTACTTGTAAATTAATTAGATCTGAAAGCTTATTCAGTTCAAGTTCAATTTCTTTTTCTTTTTCTGACAGAATAGTTCACAGGTGACAGTATGTTTTTCCTATTGCGTCACATCAGGAGGCACATAATGTCACATAGTTTCCCTTTTAGAGATATTAATACTGATCAGTGGGCTCAAGTGTAGTCAGCTTTATCCATCGTTGTAAAGTTTCCCACCAACTTTTCATCTAAATGTTTACTGAAGGTTTTGGCAGTCTTTGATTACTGTTACCTAGAGCTGTTATTTTATTGAAGGATGCAAAATGTTGATTTTTAAAAATTTTAGCATTTATGGATAAAATATTTTTATAAAGAAGAAATTTCCCTCATTAACTGGTTGGTTACTCTGAAATAGCATTTGTACACAAAAGTCAAGTGCAATGCTCCAACTTCCGTTTTACACAACAGTTGTTAGAATGAGTAGGAGGAGGGAAGTTCCTATGCCAAAAGAAATGAGTTGGCTCACTAGCAACTTCTAAAATAACCGTTGAGTTTTCAAGTGTTCAAATATTGTGAATTTATGAATTATTATATATTTGAGGGACTCAGTTCATTACAGTCACTGCTTTCTTTTTGATGTTTACATTTTCCCCATCTTTGTCCAGTGGCATTCTTAAGGCCGGCTTCTGTGTTTTTGATAAGAATCCATCCGTCTTTGAAAGCTTCCTTGCTTTTTGGAAGTGTATAATATCTTAAGCTCATCTTGTACATTTCCTGCCCCAGATCTGGGACCATCCAGATCTGATCTCCAGTGAGCCCATTCCTTTCACTGGTAGCAGTGGCAAATTGTATTTGGAGATCACAACTGGGTGTTAGGAAAGGCACCGATTTTTAACTTTTAGCTATTTCTTATTGTATCATTTCTGCAGCTCTAATTAATATACTTGGGGTACTATTTTTTGAGTTGGAAAATTTATAAATTATTTTCTTTTTACTTTAAGAAGTGAGCATTTAACTCTTTGACCCTATCCTCTATCATTCTTCCCTTATCTTCTCAAAATAGTTATAAAATAGTTATAAAATTATTTTTAGTTAAATATTAACTGTAAATAACAAGACATTATTATGCCTATGTAAATATTAGCCAATGCAGAACCATTGTATATGTATAATATGTCTTTTCTTATACAACTTTTTATTTTTCCTGGGGTTTCTAATTGCCTTTCTTTTCACATTTTCTTTCAAATACACTGTTACATCAGAGTGTCACCCCCTCCCAATCCTATCCCTTCAAGAGACCTCCCTTCAGAGCTCTCTGAATCCCTCTTTCATCCTGGGTCAATTATGTTCCAGGTCAGCTGCAAAATTGTTGATTTGGGACTCTCTCTGCTCTGTTTCCTGGATTCCATGTTATTCTAGGACAGAGAGCCCTTGGAATGCTGTATTGGTCTTTTCTCAGCAATTGAAAATTTCCAAAGAAGCCTCCTGTTTCCTGCCCTGGGGCAAGGGGTAATTTCCTGCCTGTGGTTTTCTTCTTTGCTCATCCTGGAATCTGAGTATATGCACTCCATACCAGATCTTACTTGTAAACACACAGGGCATAAAGGAGTAGGGGAATTTCTATGTCCACTTCCTTCCCTTTGTCTCATTTACAATGAAAATCATCTTCTGTTGGTATGTACCTAAAACTGTTCTGACACTGTCAACTGCTCAACGGGGGAAATTTATATACTGCCAGAGAAAATTTACTTTGAACACACAAAGAACTTTCATATGCATAGAAAGAGAAACAGATCACACAAATGAGGGAAATGGATACATTAAGGGCACTCAAGTATAAATGTGGTTACATTGATGTCACACAGAAGAAGCTGTTATTAGATAAATTGTAAGTCTCAAAACTGTAAGTCAAGATACAGGAGGTGGAAGTGTGAAGTGTGCCTTTGCCAGTCGATATGCGCCAGTCACGTGTAGGATCTAAGAGCCACTGATAGTGGGCTGTCTTCCCACAAACCTATCATCAGGTGGGCTACTGTGGTGAAGGCAGAATAGGATTTGTAATGACAGGGAAAGTCCGGGCAGAAATCCGTTTTGGAAACATGCCATGTTAATGTTAGTTTGGGGGGACCAGTTTAGTTTGGGCCACCCAGTGGTTTCAGACCATGTTTGGGAACCTGAACTGTTTGCCATTAGGGAAGTGTTTCTTGACTTGGAGCCTCTAACCGTGGTTTTAGGACAGATTAAGTTAATTAGTAAAAAGCTGTTGTCCACCAACTTCAAATTGGATCTTCTGCTGTGTGATGCTGGGGCTGGGACTCTGCAAGTTATCTTCATTCTTGGCGAGCTGGGTCCCTTTTAGGCTTCGCCAGTAGTGATGCCAGAAGGAGGGTGAAGGACAGGGTTGATCTTTCCTGCTTTGCCTCCTGTCCTGACACTGTCACACGGGCAACATCTCTTTACCTTGGCAGTGGCAGTGAGTCCCAGGCCGCAGCTTTTTCTCCGCTTTTCCAGAACCAGCTCACAGATGTACCAGCCCCACGAGGTTGCTCTCTGAGCTCCTGGGGCAGCCAGTGCCAGCCAGGGAGCTCCCTCACTTCCCAGCTCCAGGTTCTAATAACTCCATTCTCCTCTCTTTGTTTCCACAGGCCCCAGGGGTGGTAGCTGCCTTTTGCGGTTACTATCTCTGACCTGTGTCCCCTTTTGTCCTGTGGTCTTTTAACAGTTGTTTAGCCAATTCTATATTAAATTCTCTCATTGTGTTGGTTAAATTAGTTGGTGTGGCATGTGTTTTCCTGACTGGACCCTGACTGACATATGTGTGTCTCAATAGATATACAAATGGAATAGACAGTCAGGAAAATAGTTAAGACCCAAGTATGATAGGAGAAACTTGGTCAATATATTAAAGGTATTAAAAATTATATCAACAAAATCAACATGGCTCCATAGAGACAGAAAGTAGGTTAATGTTTGCCAGGGCTATGGAGATGGGGAAATGGGGAGTGACTACTAATGGGAATGGGGATTCTTTGGGGGATGATGAGAATGTTCTGGAATCAGATAGCAGTGATGATTGCACAAGTCTGTGAATAGACTACAATTCAGTGACTTGTACACTTTATAAGGGTACATTTTGTGGTCTATGAAATATATCTCGATTTTAAAAAATAGAAAAAAACTTCCAGAAAATGAGTCTTCCAGGATGTCCCTGACTGCCCCTCAGTATTTCAGTCTGTTCTTCACTGCATTGTAATCTTCAAGGACTCGTCTTCCCAAGAAGAGATAGGATCCTTACCAGGAAAGAATGCTTTACCGCCTGTGGCCTCAACTGGTAGTGACATGGTATAGAAGCAGTTTTTGCAGTGACATTTTGCCACTTGTTGAACAGAAGAAGATGGCTGGACCACTGAGTTGCCAATTGACACAGGAAACTTCTCTGCGGGGGTGTTGTGTACATCGAAGCTATTTATCCCTGGCATTTATGGCAACCCAGTGAGTTGTCAGGATTTTTTAGGATGATCCGATTCAGCAAGGGTCAAATATAAGTTTTTTTGCAGGTATTCTTTGGTTGGGGATATTGTATATGCGACAGTATCAGTGAAGATCCCAGCAGGTGACACACCTCAGGAGCCCCACAGGTAGAAGTCATCACCACTGCTGGGGTTGAAGAGTCCAGGGGAGGAAATAGTGTTTTCAGAGCCCTGTAAAAGCTGGAGCCAAGTGGAAGGGCTCATCCTGTAAGAGCTGAATTTGTGAACAGACAGCTTGTAGCAGAGATGCAGCCTCCAAGCAAGGAGGAAGTGGGAAAGAAATATTCCCCCCTCTCTCTCCTCCAGCTCTCCTAGCTTCTGATGGTGCTTCCCATTGGGTCAAACTCAAATGGAAATCTTAGAATAAGGGAGACCCAGGAGCCAGCTACCATCTGCACAGAGCAGGGCATGGAAGAACTGAGAATGGGGTAGCAAGGGGCAAATGGAGAATAACCAGCACCTGGAGTGTCTGACAAAATGACCTTGACAGACTTCAGGGGTTATTTATGGTTTTCTAAATTAAAGTCGTGTAAATAATTTTCACAGTCAGAGCTCTTGGTACATTGTTGACTGCTTCTGTATCCGTCTTTTCCTTCCATCTGGTTTCATGGAGAAAGTTGCCACTTCTTAGAAATCTAGGTCCCCCAAGTGGTCTATGGATCCTGTGCCTGCTTGACAACCTTGCTTCATCAATCTTGTCCCCTCTCTTCCAAATCTTTACCTTTTTTGTCTTCTCTGGACCCTTCCCACCAGCAGTCTAATATGTTCTCATCTTTTCCTTGCCAACAAGCAAAAACCTTCCCACGTCTTCCATCACTTTTCATTCACAACCAAAGTTCTCCAAATTCTCCCACATGCTGCTTTCACTTTTCCATCTCTCATTTCCCATCTCCATTTTCTTTCCCCAATTCCTGGCTCAAATTATTTCTGGCACTAATTATTATTTCTTAAAAACTTAGTGAGATACAATTCACATACCATACGATTCATCCATTTAAAGTGTACAATTTAGTGGTTTTAGAATATTCACAGAGTTGTGCAACCATCACCACAATTTTAGAACATTTCATCACCCCAAAGAAATCCCACACTCATTAGCAGTCGTTCCCCAGTTCCTCTCAACCCTCCCAGCCCTACACAGCCTTTAATCTATTTTCTGTCTCTGCAGATTTGCCTATCCTGTACATGTCATACGAATGGAATAATACCAATTGTGGTATTTTCTGACTGGCTTTGTCACTTAACCCTGTATTTTCAAAGTTTTCACATTGTGTATCAGTGCTTCATTTCTTTTTATTGCTGAATAATAATGCAGTGTATGGATATGCCCCATTTTAGTTCTTCATCAGTTGATGGGCATACGGGTTGTTTCCACTTTTTGGCCATTATAACTAATGCTGCTGTGAACATAAATGTACAGGTTTTGTGAGGACATGTTTTTATTCCTCATGGATATATACCTAGGAGTGGAATTGCTAGGTTAACTCCACATTTAACCTTTTGAAGAGCTGTTGGACTGTTTTCCAAAGCAGCTGCATTATTTTACATTCCCGCCAGCCGTGTACGAGGGATCCAATTTCTCCACATCTTTGTCAACACTTATTATTTGTCTTTTTTGTTGCAGCCATCCTGGTGGGTGTGAAGTGGTATCTCACTGAGGTTTTAATTTGCATTTCCCCCATGGCTAGTGATGTTGAACATTTTTTCATGTGCTTATTAACCTTTTGTATACCTTTCTTCAGAAATGTCTATTAAGATCCTTTTCTCATTTTAAAGTTGTGTTATTAGTCCTTGTTTTGAGTTGTAGTTGTTTATATGTTGTAGATACTAGTCTCTTATCAGCTATGTGATTTGCAATTTTTTTCATGCATTCTGTGGGTTGTCTTTTCACTTTCATAATGATGTCTTTTGAAGACCAAAAGTTTTTCATTTTCACGATGTCCAATTTATCTTCTTTTTCTTTCGTTGCTGTTTTTGGTGTCATAGCTAGGAAAACTTTGCCTAATCTAAGATTATGAGGATGTATGCCTATGTTTTTTTAAAGAGTTTAATAGTTTTAGCTCTTACACTTAGGTCTATGATTTATTTTGAGTTAGTTTATGTGTATGATGTAAGGAAAAGATTCAGTTTCATTCTTTTGCAAGTAGATATTCAGTTGTCGAATCCCATTAACTATTTTTATATAGTATTGGAAACATACAGAAGAATTGATGTGATATCCTCTCATTTATTCTTGTGGGCATATTCTTTTTAAAATATTATGTTAGTTTTGTGAGGTTTTTGGAAATACCAAGGGAGTGCCAAGATAAACATGTGTGTTCAGTCTGTCATAGTTAATGTCTGGTTTTTTTTCTTAAGGGATTTCAAAGCAAGCAGGGTTGATGTGGAGTGTTTACAACATGTGTTCAATCTGCCAGGATCCCCTGGAAGTGTCCACTTTCTTAACACTCATTTTTCCTGCTAGACTGAAGTGCCTCTCAGCCACCATTATCATTGCAATGTTTAACACTGTGTTGAGTAAATTAGAAATGAATGATGGAGAAAAGTCAGAAGAGGTGGTGGGAGTGAGGAAGATCAGAGAATGTCTTCCAATGGGAGGAGGAACACCATTTTCCCTGAGACTGGAACAAGAGGTGGATGTGTTCAGATACAGATGAGGTGGTATAAATGGGAATGACAAATTTAGAAGTACCTCTCCCTCAATCCAGTCGCTAGGAAAGGAACACATGAGGGCAGTACCTGGGGCATATAGGACCTCCCAAGGCTTGCCTGGAGAGAGGTTTGCTACACAGGCTTGGGTTCCTTCGCAGAAGTGGTTTGGAAGTCCCAAGCTGGCTGCTCCCATTTACTTTTCTCTTTCCTAAAATGTATGGATGTTGTGAACATGTCAAAAGACCTATTCAATTCTATAAGCCTGTTTTCTTTTCTGAATTTAACTAGTTCTCAACTTCTTTGTGAAGTTTTCGCTGACTACTAAAAAAGTTCAGAAAAGCAAAGAACAGTCTCTTAGAGTCAGTCAAAGCTGGTTTCAAACCTCTATCTTTACCACCCACTGTGTGACCGTGGACAAATTTCTTATTCTTTCTGAGCCTCAGCCATCTGTGAAATGGGCACAATAACATTATCTGTCCCAAGAGGTTGTCATTTAACTAAATGAGTTAATACACATGAAGCTCTTAAATTGATGCCTGGCACAATTGATGCTCACTTAAGAAACCTCATCTCATTTGCATCTCAAAGCAGCACTCTATCCTTTTTAAAACCACTTCTCAGTTTCAACTTCTGACATCATCATCCCTCTGCTCCTTCAGCCTTCTTTCTTTTGATCATATAAATGTGAATGTAGATGTCCATGTCTGGTTGAGTCTGATGAAGGTCAAAGACTGAATTTTTCTCCTTTCTCCTCTTTGCATATGCCTTAGCAGCTGTGCCTTTAGCCATTGACAGTTTGGGATCTGAAAGATTATGCTATTGGCAATGACCTCTAGTTATTTTCAAGTGGTGTTAATTAGTTTTATAAATTAAAGTCATCTTAATCATTTTCACAGTATTTTTTAAGTATCTGGAAATTAATAGTCATTTCTTTACTTAATAGACATACACAAAAGAATGGGCGGATGTTTTAAACCACAAAAGTAAGCATGTGGAAGAAGCTGTCAAAGAACTCATATCAATATTTGAGACTATTTATGAAGTTAAGTACAGTGGGAAAGCAGCAAAACATATACCAGGTAATTTCACTAGCTATAATGTTTGTATCAGAAGAGTTACAGGTGTGTTCTCAAGTAGGCACCTTCTGCTTAACAGGTACCAAAATTCCAGACTCCCAGAAAGAAAGCATAAAGCACATCATTTGCATAAACTGTTTAGGCACACTGAGTCCTTTTTATCAGTTAGAGAATGGTGGGAACCCTTCTGAAATCCAAGTTCCCAGATGCCAACAAAGGATCAACCTCTCCATGGATGGGACTCTGTGGTCTGCTATGTTCTCTCTCTCTGTCTCTCTCTGTCTCTTTGCACAGCATTCTAAAATGTCTGGAGACATTTTCAGCTGTCACACGGCATGAGGAGGTGTTACTGTCATCTCCTAGACAGATAACAGGGATGCTGCTGAATATCCTAAATGCTCAGGACAGCCACCAAAACCAAGAATGTCAGTGGGGCCGAGGATGAGACACTCTGAGCTTAAAGAAGCATCCATAGTATGTCTTCTTTCCTTAGAGTTTTTCCATTTAGTTAGTTTTCGTCAGAAGGGTCAAAAACACAAAAATATCAGCTCATTAAGTTAGAAAACTCAAAGTAAACATATTTTAGAAAGATGATATGTAAATGTATCCTAATTCTAGATACTAAGAGAGTATAAAGAGTATGTTTCTTAGTAGAATGACAATCTATTGAGATGGGTGATTTAAGTTGAATTCAAGAATGACCGGGTGGTGAACACACAGTGCAATATACAGATGATGTATTATAGAAATGTACACTCGAAATGTATACAATTTTACTAATCAATGTCATCCCAATAAATTTTTTAATTAAAGTTTGTTGGGTTGACAATTATTAATAAAGTTACATAGGTTTCAGGTGTACAATTCTGTAGTACGTCATCTATATATCACATTGTGTGTTCACCACCCAAAAAATCTGAAAACATTTATCCATAAAGATGTATGTGCTTCGATGTTCATTGCAGCTTTATTTACGGTGGCCAAGACATGGGAACAACCAGTGCCCTTCATCCCAATAAATTAAATTTAACAAAGAATCATTCTCCAGGAATAAATTGTAAAAATTTAAATTAAAAACTTTTTAAGGAGGGGGTTGGTAGATGAGGGTAAATGGGATCAAATATATGGTGATGGAAGGAGAACTGACTCTGGGTGGTGAACACACAATGTGATATATATATAGATGATGTATTACAGAATTGTACCCTTGAAACCTAACTATTGTCACCCCAATAAACTTCTATTTTAAAAAATATACTTTTTAAGAAGGGGTTTTTTAAGAAGGTTTGGCCATATAGAATAAGCCAAACGTTCAAGATTAAATGTCATATATATATATATTTATCTATAGAACCGAGGAAACATGTTGTTTTTGGAAGTGAAGCAGAAGAGGGTGAAAACCATGATGAAGAGACTAATATTGTGACTGCGGTTGCTGTTAATGACAAAGAAGATGAATTTAAAAAGGTATTTATTGTGAAACAACCTCATTGAATTTCACAGAATTATGACTCATAGGATTATAGATAATCCCAAATGGTGCTTTATTCAGGCAATTCTGCAACCCACCTGTGGGGATTTGTAACTAATTTGGAATTATAACAGAATTCAGAAAATATAGGTTTCAGTTCTGCACTGTAGAATCTGGCAGGATAGCATTCCTTACAGTTTTCCCCGATATCATCAACTTTTAATGTGATCTGTCCACTGCGTTTATATAGTTCTCTCCCGCTGTTGTGATTGACTGTGCTTTATTATATAGTACTTCTGGGATTGTACTGCCAATCTGTTTGACTCAGAGGGGAGACCATTTTTCTGTTATTGTGTTTAATAGAGTTACCATATTGCAAGCCCAGATTTTGATGAACTTGGGGCTCAGAGGTCTGCATTTTTAACTAGCGTCATGGATAGCCTGTGGACTTCCCCCCCCCCGGAGAGACCCTGGGTAGGCAGATTTTCACATTGCGTTCAGATGTGTTCAGAATGAAGGTTGAGAAGGAGGCACAGGGTTTCCTGCTCTTTCTTAGGCCTCACCCTTCTGGTTATGCATCAACCCTGAATGCCACACCCACATTTGTACTAATTCTGGCTTTCTCCTGCTCCTGTCAGTTTTCTTTTAATTCATGATAATCATCTTCTTATCATTCTTTCTCTATTTTACATTCTTTTACACTGTTTCTTTTTTTAACACACACTCTAATACATACAGTTTTGGAAATAAACGGCACAGTTTTGTTCCACTTTCACCTTCTCACTCAAGGATAAGAACACCAATGGATTGGGAAACACTTTTCTGCTGAGTCTAGCCGTAGATTTCTTCTCAGTACCATGTACCAGGCAGCCGTTATCAGTCTGCAGCAGTCAGCTGGAGGGAAGTGTACTCCCAGCTTAGCAGTCCTTCTCTTCCCGTTGCACTGCCTTTGACACTGGCTGGAGTCCTTAGAGCAAGACTGAGCCTCTTGGATTGGGGAAACCACTTGGAGCTGCCTCAGTGCCGTCATCTCCTAAATAGCCTCTGCTTCTCAAGTCCGCATTGCTTTCAGAATGGTCTATCGAACATAAATATTTGATTAGCTCACACCGGTGCTTTAGCCTGATCATCCACCGTCCCTGACCTACTAGTCTCCTTTGCTCACGCCTGATGACCTCCCTTCTGACCCAGCTCACCCTGCCGGTCTCAGAGGGGCAGGGTGCAGAGTGGAAAGGAATAGTATGGGCAGAGACCGGCCCTGGATGTGTGACTCCCTGTGCCAACCAGACGTGGTGCCCCGAGCCCTGCCCATGCTCCATATTTGTCCTGCACTCTCACCAGTAAACTTGCTACTTCTCTGCAGGGGAAGAGGGGCTTGGAGAGAGGGGCAAACCATGGTCCAAAGATGGTGGAAGTTTCATCCCATATAGTTTGGTATTTTACATTTTAAAATACATTTATCTACCAAGCTGAGCATTTTGTGGATGGGACTAAATATCCTCTTATGCCCGCACCCCTAGGCCTTGAAAAGTGCATCCCACTTAATAAGTGCTTCAGTTTTGTTGAGTGAATTAGTGAGTACTGAGCAAACTACTGTTACTTTGAATAAACTGTTTTTGAATTTTGGCTTTTCAGTAGGTCCTTATGGTTTGCTAGGGTGTTTATGAAAGCAAGCTTTTCACATATTGTTTTGAAAAATAAACAAGTAATTTAGGATTGAACTTATTTCTACAATATAAATGAAATTGTGTAGTTCATTATTTTTCATCTTTCACGTGACTCTTCAAATATTGTATTCTTGCTTTGGGGGGAGTGTTAGAGTTTTTATATTTTGGCCCAGTTCTAATACGATTTCTTATTACAGGAATGTAAAGAGGTCTATGCTTTCTTCTCTCATCAATTACTAGACAGTCTTCAAAAAGCTACACGGTTATCTCTGGACACAATGAAAAGAAGAATATTTGTTGCAAGGCAAGTTGAAAATATGCTAAATATATCTGGTGATGCTATCATCACATGCTAATATTATAATAGCACCTCTCTTTATAAATTTGTTAATTTTAAAAAATTATAAAATTTAAAATATAGCATTGAAGAAAAGGCTGTATGAAAACATAGGGTAATAAATACTGCAAGAATAGTGAGTGAGCAAATGAACAACCAAGTTCCTAGCAGCCAGGCCAAGATAAAGAACACTGAACATGACCATCCCCCTTACTGGTCTTTTCTCTGCTCACCCAAAGGCAACTACTATCCTGAACTTGAGGTTCGTCATTGTCTAGGTTTTCCTTACGGTTTAACATATTTGTATCCCTCATCAATATATCATTTAATTTTGCCTGTTTTGGACTATGTTCACCATTATGTTTTTGAGATTCATCTATGTTGATATAATTTATTTTCACATCTATATAGTTGGAGCATACATAATCTATTTATGTCTTCTACTGGTGATGATCATTTCGGTTGTTTCCAGTTGGGCTATTGTGAATAGAGCCTCTATGGCCATTCTTATACCTGTTTCTTGCTCCACCTGCTAAGAGCGGAATGGCTGGGCCCTGGGGTATATGTGTGCCTCACTTTACCAGGTAAGGCCTAGCATGAGAGTCTCCTTCTTTGCCCACAATTGGTATTGTTCAATTCAAAAAATTTTCCCAGCCTTGGGGTGTGTGCAGTGACATCTCATTGGGATTTAAGTTACTGATGAGGTTGAACATATTTTATTTTTAGGAGCCATTTGTGCTTCTTTCTCTTCCTTAAAATATGTATTTTCCTTTCCTCTCCTCTCTTTTCCTCCCCTCCCCTTTTCTCCCCTCCTCCTCCTCCTATTCCTCCTCTTCCTCCTCCTTCTCCTTCTTCTTCCTCTCTCTCTCTCTCTCCCCCCACCCTCCTCTTTTCCTGTCTGTTTTTTGATTGGATTGGATTTATTCATAGATGTTCTCAGTGTATTACTTTGTTGATGATAATATAGAAAATATCTATCCTTTAAAACATTTTTTATCAGTCTTTTTCTTAGTAATTCGTGATTTTTATGTTTTTTAAAAGCAGTCTTGCCCTATTTCTAGTATCTTCTAAACGTTTTATCTTTTACATTTAGTGATTTAATCCATGTGGTATTGATTTTTGTATTTAGTGAGAGGCAGGACACCAATATATTTTTTTCCATATGGTTAATTACCAAGCAAAAGTTTTTGAAAATTAATTTTTCTTTTGGGAGGGTTATTTAAATTACATTGAATCTATAGATAAATTTGGAAAGAATTAGCATCCTTCCAGTACTGAGTCTTCCATCAGAAATTACGGATTACTAGAGTCTTGGATTTTTTTGGTCTTCTTTAATATTTCTATTAAGTTCTATAATTCTCTGTATAAAAGTCTTGCACATTTTTGTTAGATTTATTCCTTGGCTATTCATTGCTGAATTTTAATTTAATTACACTGTTAAAATCTCCCTTGTGATTGTAAACTTGTCAAATTTTCCTTCTAGTTTGGTCAGTTCTTGTTTTATGTATTTTAAGGCTATGCTGTTGGGTACATACAGGGTCTTAGTACTTAGATCTGCTTAGAGCGCTGTTCCTTTTATTTTTGTTTGGTGAACCTCTCTATCCGTATTAGTCCTGATTCCTCATATTCTTTTTTAGTCTATCATTTATTTTACTTCCCCAGCTTTTTTGTATATCTTTTTTTATCCCTTCATTTAAATCTTACTATGCAGTTTTTGTTTATCTCTTAAAAGCATCGTATACCCGATTATTTTTATTCAATTGAATTATCTCTGCCTTTTTAAGTAGAGCTCAGTCTGTTTTCATTTACCGTGACTTTATGATACAATTACATTTACTTTATGACATTTTATTTTGTGTTTTCTTCTCACTATCCTTTTTCTTTGGTTCATTTCATTATTTCTGTTATCTTTGGGATGGGTAATTTTCCCTTTTTATTGTCTTTCCTATGTTTCAGTTCTTTAAGCAATTACCCTTAAATTTAGAATACACATATTTAGCTCCAGCTTTAAAAAGTGCTGTCTATGGTGGATGAGAAGTCTGTAATAAGTCTAACTGAAGATTGTTTTTTTTCCTTTATAAAATATTTTTTTATTTATTAAATTTATAGGGGTGACAATGGTTAGTAAAATTGCATAGGTTTCAAGTGTACATTTCTATAATACATCATCTATATATTGCATTTTGTATTCACCACCCAGAGTCAGTTCTCCTTCATCACCATATATTGGGAAAAGGGGGAGCAAATATATGGTGATGGATTGTTTTTTATCCTTGATGTTCTGCAGTTTTCTTTCACTGGGTGTAGTTGTTATTATTTAATCCTACTTTGTTTGTAGAGTGACTTTCTATCTGTAGTGTTTCTTAATCCTGGAAAATCCTCAGCAATTTCCTCTTCAGTTGTTGCTTCTGGGACAGTCCCTTCATTCTGTTCTTATGGAATTCCTAGTAGTTGAATGTGGGATGAATTAACCATATAATTTATTGGCCCGACTAGGACACTCTTTTGAGTGGAGAGGCACTGTTCAGATGAGTGTCAGGACAGACTGAACGCGGAACTGTCCTGGGAAGCCTGGACGTGCCGTCATCTCAAATGTTGAGGCTTCCCCTCCCTAACTCCTAACTCCCTGTCATATATTTTGTCTTTTTGCATTTCTGGGCTACATTATGGGTAAGCATCTTTGTATCTAGTCTAAAGATGATCTCATCTATTGCATCTTAAATATTTCAGTTAATATTTTTTTATCCTCCAGATTCTGTATCATTCTACCTTTTTAGTTGAGCTATTCTTTATTATTATTTTTTAAATATACCTCCATTTATCTTTCTGAACATTCTCAATATACTTGTTTTAGAATTTTTCATAACTTCTATACATTGAATTTTATCTGGAGTGAGGTTCTGCTTCAATTTTTTATTTTTTTCAGTTCTCTTTCTTACTGCTAAACATAGTTGTGCTCATTGGGATTTTACTTTGAAGGCCCTCTTTGAGCAGAACATTTTGTTTTTGTGTGTTTCTCTCTCTCCTCCCCTCTCTCCCTAGCTAGGAGTTCCACTTTTGACTTCACATGACCTTTGGAATCTTGAATACAGAACCATGTTTCATTGGTTCACGTTTACTTCTGCCTGAAGAGATCCTGGGATATGGGAGATTCCGCTGGCGAGCACACAGGTGGCCCTGGTTAGTCGCTTAGTAGGGATGCTGTGGATTTGCTTCTGTCACCCCAGGCTCACAATTTCTGGAAAAGCTCTAGCTTAGGCAATGGGTTAACAGACTTAATTTTATTGTTATTTTGCCTCTCTTTACAAGTGGGGAGACTTAACTTTTGTTTCTGGCTTCAGTTAGCAAGCTTGGCTGAGGTCCTATCTCACATGGAATGCTGTCAGTCCCCTATAGACCACGAGAGCCAACCTCCCACTGTCACTGCCTGTTTCCTGACTAGACCCTGGCCAAGCTGTTTGTGTGTTTCTGATCCATTTCTGATTGACGTTTATCTTGTATTTGCACATTCTCACATCCTTTATATTCTATTCATGATTTGATAATATTTGGCCCAAAGAGGCATTTTTGAAGTCTGAACTTGCTATGCCATATTGATTACAAATCCTGCAGTACTTAAGGAATTTTTGAAGAGGTATGCATGAGTATAATACTTCAGAATCCTCCCTGTCCCAGATATCTTTCTCTTCCCCTCACACATGAATGCTAGTTTGGTCAGTTTGAATCATTATCTCTTTCTTTCACACTCTACAAATACTGTTTCATTGCCTTCTTTTGTTTACATTTCAGATGAGAGTTCTGCTCCTAATTCGATTTTCTTTTCTCCATAACAACTTGTTGTTTGATGCTTGCAGGATTTCCCATCTTATTCTGGCAATTCACAAATTATATGTTTAGATGTAGGCCATTTTCTCCAGTAATCTGTTGGGCACACAGAAACTTTACAAGATGATAAAACCAATCTAAAGATCAGGGCTGTGCTTTAATTTTCATATGTTGGATTTACATGCTGGATCTAGATAATAAAGCCTCTCTGAGCTGAGTGACCCTCTGTACATCACTTAACCTCTCCCTGACTTGGTTTCCTCATCTACCAAATGGAAATAATCACAGGATCTGCCTCACAGAGTTAGTATGAACATGAAATGTGTTGATTCATGGACAGTATTTGGAAAAGTGCCTGGCAAACATTACTTATCTTTATCCTTTCTCTTACCATTTCTTTAAGTAATTTCTCTTTGTATTTTGCTTCTGAACTTTTGGAGAATTCCTTAAGCTAATCCTCTAGTTTGTCAAATAACTTACTGAATAATCTAGTGTACTATTCACTTCCTGTTTTATTTCGGCTGTTTGTTCATACTTCACAAAACTCATTCTCAGATTGTGCCTTTTTTAATAGCCTATACTTGTTTCATTGCTGCAGCTTGAATGTCACAACGAGACCATGAATTAGAAAGGTTTTTTCCTTTGTTTACATACTTTTAGTTCAAAGAGTTACTTGTAATAATATGTTTATCTGGGAACTACTGGTCCTGAGTGTTAAACTTTGAACTGTGGAGGCTTTAGGTTTCTTGAGATCTCGCCTCTCCCCATTTCCTCTGTTTGTGTTTGTAAATGGAAGTGTAGTTTTCAGTAATGATAGCTTTTCTGGCTATGGAAAGTTTACATTTATGATAATCTTATCTGGGATGAGGCCAGAGGTCAAGGCAGAGGGAGATTGCACTCGTGTGTGTCTATACGTCTTTACTTCTATCTGAGCATGAGTGAGATTGTTTAAAAAGGCAGTTTTGGGAAGGCTTTGACCAACAACCCCGTTTAATCTTTCAAAAAAGTACATATAAAAAAGTACATGAAAGTATATGTTTTTTGTTGATGATCTCGTGCAGCATCTGTTACAGGCCTGGGAAAAAGGAGTGCTTTTAGTAAACATTATTAAATGTTTATTACTGAGAGGACAACATTAAAATACTAGAAAATGTATATGAGACTCATATTTTACTTCTAAGAATATTAAATTGCTATGTTTTCTTAGGTCTCTGAAATTTATGGTTCCATTATAAATAACATTCTCTTCGTGTAATTCAGTAGTTTGAAAATGGTCTTTATTTTTAGGATTGAGTGTTATGGCATAGCAAGAGATTTATGAAACCATAGGTTAAGGTTTATCAGCTAAATGTCCATCTTATTACAGCCTATATGGACGAAAGCGGTCAGAAGATGTTATTTCCTTTATAAAAACTGAAGTACATCTTGCGATTCCTAATGTGGTAAGTATTATTGAATAGTCAAGTTAATGCAATGATATTTTGGGAATGTATTTGAGAAGTGTAGCATTAGTACTGAACTTTCATTTATGGTAACCTCTCAGTCCTATGTATTTTTTGACTTCACCTCAGTATTTAACAAAAATCAAAATGTTAAATATATCAATTATAAAAAGATTGCTCTGCATAGCTCATGGTACACTGAGGTTGGTGTAACAGTTTAGCATTTGTTCAGCCATCAATTAGCAATTATTCCAAAAATATTGCTTTTTCTTACTTCAAACATTAAATTACCTACATCAGACCATCTCAGAAGTCCAAATCCCTACCTCAAACACCTGACTGTGAGGCAACCCACGACCAATGGCGGAATAGAAAGAAAGAGAGAGACTCTGCCCTGAGCATCATGGATCTCTTGTGCTTTCTCATGGAACTTATCTCTACCACCATGCCAGCTGCTCATTGGCATCTGGAACCCTGAGGCACACAGGATGACTTGAGGTGCATTCTTTGAGGGGCCAACGGATATGACCAGGAAGGGGCAATCTGTGACTTACCTAACACCACTTGTACATGGTCTGGCATCCTGAAGGACACCTTGTTTGCTTATTTGGCACATTTCAAAGAATTGAGGTCAGAATCTTGGCAGTATAGCTTCTTCAGTTATTTTGCTTCATGGACATCCATCATATAGTCCACAATTTTGGGCTGCATCTAGCTGCTATTGCATGGAAAGGATGACAAGTACTGTTTGACCTTTTTTTCTGCAGGAATTGATAGAATAGGAAAACTTCAGGATAGAGAAAGTCTGCATGCCGTTTGCACTTCACTCACATCCCTCTCCTCAAATACAACCTTTTCCTTGGCCAGCTGAGGCTTTCCCCACTCAGTGGGGAAAGGGGATGGTGAGACTCAGAGGGATAGATTGTATTTGCCAGCTGTAACAGGAACTTGTTCCTTCTTTCCACAGGTAATGGTTCCTAGTTTAGATGACATTCAGCAAGCCATTAACCGTATGATCCAGTTAACCCTGGAGGTCAGCAGAGGAGTGGCTCACTGGGGGCAACAGCAGACCCGTCCCCTCAAGACTGTTATTACAAGTCCGTCCCGTACCACTGCTGACCTGGCCATTTCAAGCACAGGAAAACAGTTTAAGAAGGAAGAGAGTAAGAATGTTAAATCTCAGATCAATAGAATCCTAGAATTATAACAATTAGTAAGTGCTCTTTCTGTTTTTTTTTCTGGGTATGATAGCATATAATTTTTAAAAGTAATTTTTTATGTTTGTTAAATTTTGCATTAAGAAAACTGGTGTTCAAATGGTGCCAAGATGGTGATTTAGGTAAACACTATGCCTACTGCATCCCAGGATCACACCAAAATTATAAACAAATTATAGAAGAATCAACCTCAAGAATCATCTGAAAACGAACTGAACAGAACCCCTGTAACTAAGTATATAAAGAAGAAGCTGCATTGAGACTGGTACAAGAAGTGGAGACGCAAAACGTGCTGACCCCAAATCCACAGATAGTGGTTAAATACTGGGCGGGACACTTCAGTGGCACAGGTCCCCCTGGAAAAAGGAAGAGTCCAGCCCCACACCAGGCTTCCCAGCCCTAGGGGCCTGAACCAGGAAGAGGAGTTCCCAAATCTGGCAGTGAAAAATCAGCAAGAATTGTCTGGCTGTCCTGGCGAGACAGAAGGGGGCTGGTAAACCCAGATGCTCTCTTAAAGGGTCCGCACACAGATTTACTCACTTGCAAGCACTCACCTGGTCACCAGTGGAGGGGCAGCAATTCAAGAGACGCCAGAGACAAATGGGGAAATACTGAGTTGTGCGGTTTGAGGCAAGGACTGGGGGCACAGCCGCCATTCTCCCTGTGAGAAACGCTCCTCACCTAGGTAGGGCATCATTTTTTCTATGTTGAACTGTCCCCAAAGGGCCAAATCTGAAACCACGTTGGTCTGGTAAAATCCATGCATGTGCCCACCTTGGTGACACCCTGGTTCCCCACCCCGCACAACTAGTACTGCATCGCCTGGGACACTCTCAGCTACTGAGCAGCCGGCCCCACCCAACAAGCAGTGGAAGACTTTTACAGCAGTGGAAGGCCTGTGGCTCCTCCAGAGAACTTTTGGTGGTGGGCAGTGAGCCACAACTTATTCCCCTAACTCACTTGGACAGCTCTCAGGGATCTGTGAGCCCTAGGTGAGCAGTGGCTGGCTGCGGTGTTCTGAGGGCATTTTTGTGAAGTGATCATGGACTCAGCACTGGTGCGAGAACTGAAACTGCATTAACAGTGTAAAAACCATTGCACACACCCCATAGCTCCCTGGAACCCTGCCCTGACCATCTAGAGCTGCATTGCTGATGGCTCTCTTGGTACTTGGGTGGCCAGCTCCACCCCACAAGCTGCAGAAGCCTTTTATAGCAGGGGACAACCTGCGGCTGCACAGGGAACTTGTGGTGGTGGGCAGTAAGCCACAACTCATGCCACCGCCTCTCTTTGGCAGCTCTTGGGGATCTGTGAGCTTGAGGTGAGCGGTGGCTGGCTGTGGTGTCTTCAGGACACTGTGCGAAATGGTCACAGGTCATGCACTGGATCTGCATTAACTTTGTAAAAACCACTGGCCACATTGTTTGACTCCCTGGTATCCCACCCTGCTCAGCTAGTGCTGCATCGCCGAGGACACTCTCAACACCGGATCAGCCAGCCTGGCCCTTGCACCTAAGGAGACTCTTTCAATGGCTGGGCCTTTGGTACGGGATGGACTTATAATGGGCAGCAGGCAGGTGGCAATAGGCCTATGGGTCCCAGGACCTTTTGCTGAGCTGCCTCAGACCCAATACTGGTGGCAGCCAGCCAAGGTTCACAGCGAGGCCACCCCCACGTGCCTCCAGGTCCAGCATAGGCAGCGGCCAATCACATAAAGTTTTTTGGCTCCTGCCAGGTAGCTGTGGGCCAGTAACATGCAAGGCTGAAACTGGCCAGCACAGGAGCCCCTTCCAAGAGACACCAGAAATAACTCATGTAGGGGCCAGCTTCAGACCCCACCAGAGCACTACCTCGTTAGCCTGCCAAAGTGCACTCCCAAAAGGGCATTTCAGCAGGTACAAGAGCCCTAGGGGGTCTCTTTGAGGGGTCAGCCCCCACACAGCAGCTCTGTGAGCATACACTGTGAGCAACACTGTGAGCATAGCCAGTCTTCATAGTCAGTCAGCCTGGGAGTCAGTACCACCCACTGAAGCACCAAAAGCAATCAAAACTCAACTACAACAGGAGAGCACACACAACACACTCAAGGGACACTCCTGGAACACACGCACAGGAGATCAGGGAGATTGCGCCATTGGACCAAACAGAACACATACTGCATAAGGCCACCCAGCAAAGACTTAGAGACATAGGAGTATATCTACCTAATACATAGAAGCAAACCCAGAGAGGCAGTCAGAATGAGGAAACAAAGAAACATGTCCCAAATAAAAGAACAGGAAAAACCTGCAGAAATAGAACTAAATGAAATGGAGGCAACCAGCCTACCAGGGACAGAGTTTAAGAATGCCTAAGGAACTTAGTGAGAATTTCAACAAAGAGATAGACATAAAGGACTGAGAAACCTAAAAAAGAACCAGTCAGAAATAGAGAATACAATAACTGAAATGAAGACTACTCTAGAAGGAATCAACAGCAGGTTAGATGAATCAGAGGATCAAATCAGTGGTTTAAAAGAGAAAGTAGCAGAAAATAATAGGAACAACAACAACAAGAATAAAAAGAAACAAAGATAGTTTAAGGGACCTGTGGGACAACATCAAGCGTAACAACATTTGCATCATAGGAGTACCAAAAGAAGATGAAAGGGAGCAAGGGATGTAGAACCTATTTGAAGAAATAATGACTGAAAACTTCCCTACCCTGGCAAAGGAAATAGACATACCAGCCCAGAAAGCACAGAGAATCCCAAACAAGATGAACCCAAACAGGCCCACACCAAGATACATCATAATGAAAATGGTAAAGGTTAAAGACAGAGCATCATAAAAGCAGCAAGAGAAAGACAACTAGTTACTTACATGGGTGCTCCCATTGGACTGTCAGCTGATTACTCAACAGAAATATTGCAGGCCAGAAGGAAGTGGCAGGAAATGTTCAAAGTAATGAAAAATAAGGGCCTACAATCAAGATTACTCTCCCCAGCAAAGTTATCATTTAAAATTGAAGGAGAGATAAAGAGCTTTCCAGACAAGAAAGAGCTACAGGAATCCATTACCACCAAGCCAGTATTACAAGAAATGTTAAAAGGACTTTTTTAAGCAGAAGAAAGGAGAAAACAAAGATCAAAACTATGAATAATAAAATGGCAATAACTATGTATCTATCAGTAATTAAGTGTAAATGGATTAAATGCTCCCAATAAAAGACAGAGGGTAGCTGAATGGATAAGAAAACAGGACCCATGCATACGCTGTCTACAAGAGACCCACCACACATCAAAAGGCACACAGACCAAAAGTAAATGGATGGAAAAAGATACTCCATACAAATGAAAATAAAAAAAAAAAGGTAGCAATACTTATATTAGATAAAATAGACTGTAAAACGAAGACTATAATAAGAGACAAAGAAGGACATTACATAATAATAAAGGGATCAAGCCAACAAGAGAACATCACCCTAGTAAACATTTATGCACCCAACATAGGAACACCTAAATATATAAAACAGATATTGAACAACATAAAGGGAGAAATTGACAGTAACACAATTATAGTAGGGGATTTAAGCACCTTATTGACACTACTGGACAGATCTTCCAGACAGGCAATTAGCACAGAAACAGCAACCTTAAATGACACACAAGACCAGATGGATTTAATTGATATTTTTAGAGCAATTCACCCCAATGCAGAAGAATATCCATTCTGTTCACATACACGTAGAACATTTTACAAGGTAGACCACGTTAGGCCACAAAACAAGTCTCAATAAATTTAAGAAGATTGAAATCATATTAAGCATTTTCTGTGTCTACAGTGGTATGGAACTAGAAATTAATTACAAGAAAGTAAAACAAAAACACACAAACACATGGAAGCGAAATAAAGTACTACTAAATAATGAATGGGTCAACAATGAGATGAAGAAAGAAATCAAAAGATACCTTGAGACAAACGAAAATGAAAACACCACAACCCAAAATCTATAGGACACAGTGAAATCAGTCCTAAGAGGGAAATTCATAGCAATGCAGGCTACCTAAAGAAACAAGAAAAATCTCAAATAGTCTAAATTTACAGTTGAGGGAACTGGAAAAAAAGAACAACGAACAGGCCAGCCCGGTGGCTCAGGCGGGTAAGGCTCCGTGCTCTTGACTTTGAAGGCTGCCGGTTCGATTCCCACCTGGGCCAGTGGGCTCTCAACCACAAGGTTGCCAGTTCAATTCCTCGAGTCCCGCAAGGGATGGTGGGCTCCACCTCCTGCAACTAAGATTGAACACAGCACCTTGAGCTGAGCTGCCGCTGAGCTCCCGGATGGCTCAGTTGGTTGGAGCGTGTCCTCTCAACCACAAGGTTGCTGGTTTCGACTTTTGCAAGGGATGGTGGGCTGTGCTTCCTGCAAGTAGCAACGGCAACTGGACCTGGAGCTGAGCTGCACCCTCCACAACTAAGACTGAAAGGACAACAACTTGACTTGGAAAAAAAAAGTCCTAGAAGTACACACTGTTCCACAATAAAGTCCTGTTCCCCTTCCCCAATAAAATCTTAAACAAACAAACAAACAAACAAAAAAACGAACAAAGCCCAGAATGAGTACAAGGAAGGAAATAATAAAGATCAGAGTGGAAATGAATGAAATAGAGACTAAAAAAAAATACAAAAGATCAATGAAACCAAGAGTTGGTTTTTGAAAAGATAAAATTGACAAACCTTTAACCAGATTCATCAAGAGAAAAAGAGAAAGGACCCAAATAAAATCTGAAATGAAAGGTGAAGTAACCACAGACACCACAAAAATACAAAAAATTTTTAAGAAAATGCTGTGAGCAACTATACACCAACCAATTAGACAATCTGGAAGACATGGATAAATTACTAAAAGCATACAAGTTTCCAAAGCTGAATCAAGAGAAACAGAAAATCTGAACAGATTGATTACTACACACAGAATCCAATCAGTAATCAACAATTTCTCACCAAACAAAAGTCCTGGACCAGATGGCTTCCCAAGTGAATTTTACAAAATATTCAAAGAATTAACACTTATTCTCCTCAAACTATTCCAAAAAATCCAAGAGGAGGGAAGGTGCCCAAGCTCATTTTACGAGACCATCATTACCGTGATTCCAAAACCAAAGACATTACAAAAAAAAGAAAACTATAGGCCTGTATGCCTGATGAACATTGATGCAAAAATCCTCAACAAAATATTAGCAAACTGAATTCACCAATACATTAAAAAGATCATACACCTTCAAGTGGAATTCTTCTTGGTATGCAAGGTTGGTTCAATATACACAAATTAATTAACGTGATACATCACATAAACAAAATGAAAAATGAAAACCTATGGTCATATCAATAGATAGATGCAGAATAAAGCATTTGACAAAATCCAGCATCCATTTATGATAAAAATGCTCAGCAAAGTGGAAATAGAGGGAGCATATCTCAATATAATAAAGGTCATATATGATAAACCCACAGCTAATATCATACTCAATTGGGAAAAGCTAAAAGCATTCCCCTTAAGATCAAGAACAAGACAAGGATGCCCACTTTCATCACTGTTACTCAACATAGTACTAGAAGTTCTAGCCACTGCAGTCAGACAAGTGAAAGAAATAAAAGGCATCCAAAATGGGAAAGGAAGAAGGAAAATTGTCATTATTTGCAGATGACCTGATATTACATATAGAGAACCTCAAAGACACCACCAAAAAACTTTTAGAACTGATAAGTGAATTTAATAAAACAGGAAGATATAATATTAATATTCAGAAATCAGTTGCATTTTTATACACCAATAACAAACTATCAGAAAGAGAAACTAAGAAAACAATTCCACCTACAATTGCATCAAAAGAAAAAAATACTTAGGAACAAATTTAACCAAGGAAGTAAAAGACCTGTACTCAGAAAATTATAAGGCATTGAAGAGAGAAATTAAAGAAGATACAAATAAATGGAAACGTATACCATGTTGTGGATAACAAGCATCTATAGATTCAATGCAATCCTATCAAAGTACCAATGGCATTTTTCATAGAACTAGAATAAATAATCCTAAAATTATATAGAACCATAAAAGACCTCCAGTAGCCACGAAACCTGAGAAGAACAAAGCTGGAGATACTATGCTACCTGATACCAAATTATACTACAAGGCCATAGTAGCTACAACAGCATGGTATTTGCATAAAAACAGATACGTAGATCAATGGAAAATAACAGAGAGCCCCGAAATAAATCCATGCCTATACGGTCATTTAATTTATGATGAAAGAAGCAAGAATTTACGTTGGGGTAAAGACAGTTTATTCAATAAATGGTGTTGAGAAAATGGGACAGATACATACAAAGGAATGAAACTGGACCACTTTCTTACTCGATATACAAGAATAAACTAAAATGGATTAAAGACTTAAATGTAAGACCTGAAACCATAAAACTTCTAGAAGAAGACATAGGCAGTAAACTCTCAGACATTATTCTTAGTAATATTTTTACTGAAATAGCCCCTTGGGCAAGAGAAACAAAAGAAAAAATAAACGAATGGCACTACATGAAACTAAAAGGTTTTTTTCAGCAAAGGAAACCATCAACAAAAGGAAAAGCCATCCTACTGAATGGGAGAAGATATTTGTCAGTGATACATCAGATGAGGGATTAATATCCAAGCTTTATTAAAAACTCATGCAATTCAACACAAAAAACCTCCACAAACAATCCAATTAACAAATGGGCAGAGGACCTGAGTAGATATATGTTCAAAGAGAACATGCATATTGCCAGTAGACATATGAAAACGTGCTCAACATCACTGATCAGAGAAATGCTAATAAAAACCACAATGAGATACCACCTCACTTCTGTCAGATTGGCCATCATCAATAAATCAACAAACAAGTACTGGTGAGGTTGTGGAGAAAAGGGAACTCTTGTGCACTGTTGGTGGGATTGAAAATTGGTGCAGCCCCTGTGGAAAACAGTATGGAGGTTACTGAAAAAATTAAAAATAGAACTACCTTATGACCCAGCTGTTACACTCCTGGGTATTTATCCAAAGAAATCCAAAACATTAATTTGAAAAAAATATATGCACCCCTATGTTTACTGCAGTGCTATTCACAATAGCCACGATATGGAAACAACTGAAATGTCCATCAATAGACGATTATTAGATAAAGAAACTGGGGTAGATGTATAAAATGGAGTATCACTCTGCCATAAAAAAGAATGAAATCTTGCCATTTGCAGCAATATGAATGGACCTAGAGGTTATTATGCAAAGTGAAATAAGTCAGACTGAGAAAGACAAATACCATAATATCTCACTTACATGTGGAATCTAAAGAGCAGAATAAACAAACAACAAAACAGAAATAGGCATAGAGAAACAGAGAACAAACTGATGGTTACTGATCGGGGGGAGGAAGATTGGGGAAATGGAGAGAAAGGTGAAGGGATTAGGAAGTACAAATTGTCACAAAATAGTCACGGGAATGTGAAAGACACTGGAATATAGTCAATAATATTGTAAAAACTGTATGGTGTCAGACGGACACTAGACTTATTGGGGTGATCACTTCATAAATTACATAAATGCCTAACTACTGCGATGTGTACCTTAAAGTAATATAAAATAATATTGAATGTCAAGTATAAGTAAAAAATATATACATATAGTCATGGGATATAGGTACAGCATAGGGAATACAGTCAATGGTATTGTAATAGGTATGTACAATGTCAGATGGGTAGTAGACTTGTTCGAGTTATCACTATGTGAGGTGTTTAAATATTGAATCGTTATGTTGTTTTGTACACCTGAAACTAATAATAAAAGATTAAAAAAAAAAAACTAGTGTTCTCCATCTTCCATCTTAAACATAACATGTAGACATTTTTTCCCAGATTTTTGTCATAGGTGAACAAGGATTTTCATCAGTGTTCTACTATCATAATTTTAGATTCAAAGTTAAAAATTAAAACAAACCTTAGTATTAATACTACTTACAGCATGTATTTGGTTTGATAAACTTAGTTTGCTAGAGCATGGTGCGTAGAAGATCTGGGTCATGTGTTCCTTGTACATAAAGTACGTATAAGCTAGTCCCTTAAGTAATTATGAGTATGATGTGACACTGACCCCAAATTCCAGGGACATTTTTTGGACACTTTCTTGTATAGAAAGCCACACTACTACTACTACTACTTCTACTACTACTACTACTACTACTACTACTTCTCCTTCTCTTTCTTTTTTTTTTAATTAAAGTTTATTGGGGTTACAATTGTTAGTAAAGTTACATAGATTTCAGGTGTACAATTCTGTAATATATTATATCTCACATTGTGTGTTCACCACCCAGAGTCAGTTCTCTTTTCTATCCCCATGTATTAGATCCCGTTTACCCTCTTCTAGAGCCCCCTCCCCCGTTACCTTCTGGTAACCCCTAAACTATTGTCTATGTCTATGAGTTTTTGTTCCTTCATTTGTCTTGTTCTTTTGTTGTTTTCAGCTTTATATACCACATATCAGTGAAATCATATGTTTCTCCACTTTTTCTGTCTGACTTGTTTTGCTTAGCATTATAATCTCAAGATCCATCCGTGTTGTCATAAATGGTACTATTTCATCTTTTCTTACCACTAAATAGTATTCCATTGTGTATATATACCACAACTTCTTTATCCATTCATCTATCGAAGGACGTTTTGGTTGTTTCCATGTCTTGCCCACCATAAATAAAGTTGCAATGAACATTAAAGCACACGTCTTTATGGATAAATGTTTTCAGATTTTTTGGGTAGATACCTAGGAGAGAGATTGCTGGGTCATATGATAATTCTATTCTTAATTTTTTGAGGAACCTCCACACTGCCTTCCATAGCAGCTGCACCAATCTGCATTCCCACCAACAGTGTATGAGGGTTCCTTTTTCTCCACAGCCTCTCCAACACTTGTTACTATTTGTCCTGTTGATGATAGCCTTTTCTAACTGGAGTGAGGTGATATCTCATTGTGGTTTTTCTTTGCATTTCTCTGATGATTAGTAATCTTGAGCATTTTTTCATATGTCTATTTGCCACTTGTGTGTCCTCTTTGGAGAAATGTCTCTTCAGGTCCTCTGCCCATTTTTCAATTGGGTTGTTTGTTTTTCAGTTGTTGAGTTGCATGAGTTCCTTGTATATTTTGGATATTAGCCCCTTATCAGAGGCGCTGTTTGCAAAAATCTTCTCCCATTCAGTTGGTTGTCTCTTTTTTTTGTCGATAGTTTCTTTTGCTGTGCAGAAGCTTCTACGTTTGGTATAGTCCCATTCATTTATTTTAGCTTTTACTTCCCATGTCTTTGGAGTCAAATTCATAAAATGCTCTTTGAACCAAGGTCCATAAGTTTAGTATCTATGTTTTCTTCTATGCAAAGACCTTATGCTTAGGTCTTTGATCCATTTTGAATTAATTTTGGTACATGGTGACAGATAGCATTCCAGTGTCTTTCTTTTGCACGTGGCTTTCCAACTCTCCCAGCACCATTTATTGAAGAGGCTGTCTTTTCTCCATTATATGTTTTTTGCTTCTTTGTCAAAAATTATCTGTCCATATTTATGTGGGTTTATTTCTGGGTTCTCAATTCTATTTCATTGGTATATATGTCTGTTTTTTTTGCCAATACCATACTGTTTTGATTATTGTTGCCCTGTAGTACAAGCTAAAGTCAGGGAGCGTGATACCTCCAGCATTGTTCTTTTTTCTTAGGATTGCTTTGGCTATTCGGGGTTTTTTGTGGTTCCAAACAAATCTGATGATTTTTTGTTCTATTTCTTTAAAAAATGCCATTGGGATTTTGATGGGGATTGCATTAAATCTATATATTGCTTTGGGTAATACGGCCATTTTAACTATGTTGATTCTTCCAATCCATGAGCACAGAATGTCTTTCCATTTCTTTGTGTCTTCTTAACTTTCTTTTAAAAATGTCTTACAGTTTTCAGCATATAGGTCTTTCATATCCTTGGTTAAGTTTATTCCTAGGTATTTTATTCTTTTTGTTGCAATTGCAAAAGGCTTTTTTTTTTCTTTTTCTGAGATTTCATTGTTAGTATATAGGAATGCAGTGGACTTTTGTACATTGGTTTTGTAGCCGGCAATTTTACTGTATTCGTTTATTGTTTCTAATAGCTTTTGGTGGAGTCTTTAGGGTTTTCTATATATAGCATCATGTCATCTACAAAGAGTGACAGTTTAACTTCTTCATTCCCAATTTGGATGCCTTTTATTTCTTTCTCTTGCTGATTGCTCTGGCGAGGACTTCCAACACTATATTGAAAAGCAGAGGTGATAGGGGACAGCCCTGTCATGTTCCTTAACATAGGACAAAGGGCTTCAGTTTTTCACCGTTTATTATGATATTAGCTGAGGGGATGTCATATATGGCCTTTATTATGTTAAATTTTTTCCTTCTATACCTATTCTAATTATTGTTAAGTGTTTTAATCATAAATGGATGTTGTGTCTTGTCAAATGCTTTTTCTGCATCAATTGATATAATCATATGATTTTTGTCCTTTATTTTGTTTATGTGATGTATCACATTGATGGATTTGCACATGTGGAACCATCCTTGTGTCCCTGGGGTGAACCCCACTTAGTCGTTATAAATAATCTTTTTAATGCATTGTTGCATTCGATTTGCTAGAATTTTGTTTAGGACTTTTACATCTGTATTCATCAGAGATATTGGTCTGTAGTTTTCTTTTTTTGTGTTATCCTTACCAGATTTTGGTATCAGGGTAATGTTGGCCTCATAAAATGAGTTAGGGAGTATTGTCTCTTCTTCAATTTTTCGTTAGAGTTTGAGTAGGACAAGTATTAGATCCTCTTTGAAGTTTTGGTAGAATTAGATTATGACAGGTGGAATTACAAATCAATAAGGAAAGAATGTACTTTTAATAAATGGCACTAGAAACTTTTATCCATATGGGAAAAACTTATAGATCTTAAATGTATCTTAATCTCTAACCTCTAAGTTACATACCCACTATTACATAGTCTAATATATATATACATATATATATGTATATATATATATGTGTGTGTATATATATATATATATTTGGCAACCCTGTTGTGTGTGTATACATACGTATATACATATATACATATATATGTTTCACACACACCAGGGGTGCCAAAAAATGTATACAAGTGAACACTTTGGTCAAGGTTGCTCAAGCAGTAGTTCACCATAATCAGAAGAGTCTGGACACTGATTTTAATCACTTTGGGCACCTCTTGTAATTGCAGAAGTCAAATATGACTTGTATTCATCTTTAGTTACTGGTATATATTGAGTATTACAATTTTAATACAGTTTTCCTTTGGCACCTGCTGTGTGTGTGCGCGTGTGCATGCAAGTGTGTGTGTGCGTGTGTGTGTGTGTGTGTATTTAAGCCAATTCTTTGTCTTTTCTTTTGATTTAATTTGATTAAATATAAAACAAAAGAGTAAATGAGTGACTAGCCTTAGAGGAGACTGTGGTAAATTCAGCTGGGATTCCCCTTTTAGAGGCACTGCTTAGCTTCATTTAATTATTGTCATGCAAGAAGGTGGACCCTGTACTACCAAATTAAACCATGTTAAAAAGAAAAGCAGGAAATCTGGAATTTTGCATGAAATTGTTAAATATTTTTTAAAAGTAAGGTATTATTTGGGCCAAACAACAGTATCTATATGGTCTCTGATGGAGAATACTTAACATTTTCAATCAAGGTAGTGACATGACCAGATTTTGGCAAGAGATGTTTATAATGGTGATTAATGGTGAATGGACAATCTCTATATACCTATACCAGATTCTGAGTTGAAGACAAACATATGTTGTCTTATTTTATTCTCACAAGTATTCACGTAACAAATGCAGTGCCTCTTCTTTAACCACCATGCTATTTGGAAGGCAGCAGTTTCAACTCATGACCTTTCCTTGGAGGACCTTTTTTTTTTCAATTTTATTGGGGAACAGTGTGTTTCTCCAGGACCCATCAGCTCCAAGTTGTTGTCCTTCAATCTAGTTGTGGAGGGTACAGTTCACTAGCCTGTGTAGGAATCAAACCAGCAACCCTGTCGTTCAGAGCTTGCGCTCTAGCCAACTGAACCCTCTGGTCTCCCCTCCTTGGAGGACTTCTAAAAAAGTTTTTTGGGGGGTTTTAATCAGTGTTTTTCAGTTTTCTTCTCTGAATAACACAGTTTTTCCACATTAAAGAAATCTAGACCTCAAAATAATTTAATAAGTTAATAGTTTAATAAGTGAAGTTAGCAAGAGAATAGCTCTTAATTATTTGGAGGGAGAGTCTTTTAAGAAAATACAGCTTGAAAAAAGTCTATAAAGAATAAAATTGGTAATATTTCAAATTGAATATTTTATATATATATACATATATATATACATACACACATGTAAATGTGTTTTCAGAAGCTATTGAAGATGTTATTCCTGCAAGGAAGCTGAAGAACTTTTATCCGGGTGTAGCAGAGCACAAGGATATTTCCAAGTTGGTCCTCCTCCTTTCTTCCTGTATGAACTCTCTAAGAAAGGTGGCTCATGACGCCCTGCAGGACTTTCAGAAGTACAAGACACTCTGGACAGAGGACCGAGATGTGAAAGTGAAGGTGTGTTTCTGCTACCTGTGATGCAGTTTGGGTTTGAATTGTTAATTTCTAACGTGTGGGGGTGCACCGAGAAAATATCAGGGATAATGACAGGAACTCATGAGCAGAAGTCAAGAACTTGTAAATGCCAAGCACCTGACACATTATATCATGTGTAATTCTCACATTGACACTTTGAGGCAATTGATAATAATGAGGCTCAGGCAGATTTCGCTTAATTAGCTGAAACAGTTGAGTACCAGTTATATTCCAGATGCGTCAGGAAGCCAGGTGTTCAAGGGTGTATCACATTTACCCAGACTGAGCTGTATTTTTGGTTAGAGACTCAAGGAAGCTTGAGAACTCTGAATAACCATTCATGTTCCTTTGTGAAATTCCCTCACATAGCCTCCTTTTCCGGTACGCCAGTTCATCCCTTCCCTTACTGATAGCACATTCGAGTGGAAACGTATATAAGCAAATGCAATTTTCTAATTTATTATAAGTGTAAGTAAGATTTATACTGTCAAAAAGCTAAAGAAAACGTTTCCTTACTACAGGAGTTTTTGGCTAACAACCCCTCTCTGACTGAAATCAGATCGGAAATTCTGCACTATGCTACTTTTGAACAGGAGATTGATGAGTTGAAGCCTATTATTGTTGTAGGAGCACTTGAATTACATACAGGTATTTAAAAAACATGCAAAATATCTGTATTTTCACATGAAATGTTACTTTACTTAGAAAGCAGTTATTAAGCTACCTTGGTACAATATTATAAATATTAAATATTTCTGGAACACTAATATTATTCATATATGTGTTATATATAATATGTATGTTATATATTATTATTTATTTTATACATAATATTATACCAAGGTGGCTTAATACACTTAATATTCTGCAAAGTTTCTCAACTGGCAGTCCAACAACTGAAAGTACAGGTAAAACTCTTTCAGGTTACTGTGAGGAGGGGATTGTGTACAAGATAGGAGTCGGTTTGAGGTCTCCTGAGAAGTGAATCCATTTGGGATTAGAGTATCAAAGGATGATGAGACAACCACTTAATGTCTGACATAAAAAGCCCAAGATGACTTTTTTGCTTACTACAGTGAGGGAGAGCTATGCTGGACAGGCACAATGTTCCCAGCTGAGCATCTCATAGAGGGTGGCCAGGCAGCACGGAGGCCAAGGATTGTGTGTGTGCCTATAGAGATTAACATCGTCTGCAGAAGGATGCTTGCTCAGGGGACACTGTTGTTGATTGGTCGGCACTCAGTGGCCGGCTTATTGAGTATGCTCCATCTGATTGGTTGACATTCAGAAGGGAGGGGCTGACACTGATTGGCTTGCAAATGTATGTGAGCTGAGGTGAATTGGTCTATGGTTTGGGTTTAAAACTGGTTGTGGTGGCTACTTATTGACGTGGTTACAGAGGTACAACCAGCCTTAAATTTGTGTGGTGATTTTATTCTCAGAATATATTAGAATGATCTAATTTACATCACCTTAGTTAGATTTTGAGATCTATCCTCAAGCAATCAGGGTAACTGTGGCTCTCAAATTTGACTACCAAGGTTACTTGATCCCTCTTCTGCTGGTGATAATAATGTGCCCACCTCATGAACTACTTCATATGAGACACTTAGCATAGTACCTGGCAAATAGTTGATGTTCAATAAGTACTGACTACTATTATATCTATCAAGAAGGGATTTAATTTGGAGAAGAAGCACAAATACTTGAGGGGATTATTTAGCTAGAATTCAGAAACTATATCAGGGGCAATACTTACAAGAACTTCTGTAGCATTTTAGAAACCGTACTCTACCTATTATCTTAATGTCCTACCGTGTTTCCCCGAAAATAAGACTGGGTCTTATATTAATTTTTGCTCCATTAGGGCTTATTTTCAGGGGATGTCTTATTTTTTCATGTACAACAATCTACATTTATTCATTTACAATCATGTCATCTTCTTCTGGAGCATCGTCATAATGTACTAAATGTGTCCATCTCGCTGAGATCTTAACTGGGGTTTATTTTCCGGGTAGGTCTTATTTTTGGGGAAACACAGTATTTGTTTCCTCGTAGTGGTTAGCGCTATGATTCTTAATACAAAAATCACCTGTAGCATTTTCTAGTTGGCCAGGCACTTGACTTTAGAGAGAGGAAACGGAAAAATGGAATAGGTGACAATAGTTATAAAGAAAGGGGAAGGTGGGCTGAATCCCTGGGGCCTAAGGAAAAGGAGAAAAGAGGCCCAGGAGGTATGGCCCTCACAACCTCAATCATCAAGAGGGCTGTGTGTCTCTTCTCAGGATACACTTTCCTCAGCTCCCTATGCTTCTCGGTTTAACTGTTGGAAGGTGGGAGGGGAGTAGTTATTTTCTAAGCTTGGCAGAGTTGGGGATTTTAGGGGTACTGGGAGGAGAGAATAGAGGAATGGGTAAAGATTGATAAGCTAGAGTTGACTTGTTAGATCTGTTTTGTTTTCAAGGAACAGAAACCTGTTTGAACTATGTTGAGGGAAAAATGGTATATCCCAGAATCCAAGATGCAACCGGACTTTAGGACTGGACCAGAACCAGGGACAGCGTAGGAAACTGAGGAAATGCTTTCTCTTCTTCCCTCTGTGCATGGCTTTTTCTGCTTCTCAGGCCAGAAGGCACCATTCCAAACTCTCAAGAATGGATTCTGAACAGTATCTAAAAGGTCAAGATTGCGACAATCAGTTAGGCCAGATACAGGGTCAGGTTATACATATTCTCTATCCCTGTAGATGAGTTTGGGAGTGACATAACAGGAAAATGGGCAGGTTTGGCAGACAAGCAGTATATGACACTCCACTGTATGGGGTAACCTAGAAGAAAATGGGGGATGAGTGAGGACTGCTAATGGGATGGCCAGAAACAGCAAGATTCACGTTGGACAGGGTGAGAAGTAATTTCTGAAATTCTTCTCCATAGACTTAGCGTCCTCAGGCACAGCATATCATACTCCATGGATATAGGAATTAAATCTTCAAAATCTAGTAACCTTACAGCACATTTAATTCAAACTACTTATCAAGTGCTCAGTAGCCATATGTGGCTAGTGGCTATCAAATGGGACAGTGCAGTTATAGGTGCTCAGATTACACATAAAATGAGTCCTTTCAGAATGTCAGTTGTATTCTATTTTGATCTTTTTTTGTCTTCCCCAGAGCCAATGAAATTGGCCTTATCAATTGAGGCTAAGGCATGGAAGATGTTACTCTGCCGATATCTGAATGAAGAATACAAAAAGAAAATGTCAGACATGATAACATTTATTAATGACTACTTGAAAAAGTTATCTAGACCTATTCGTGATTTAGATGATGTCAGGTTTGCAATGGAAGCCTTATCTTGTATCCGTGATAATGAAATTCAAATGGACATGACTTTGGGACCAATTGAAGTAAGAAACGATTATGCTGTTCATTCTTGAAGTGCTATTTTTCTTTTTAGAGACACACTAAAAATTTGATTCTGTTTACATATTTCTTCATTTATTTTATGGTCCTGTCTGCCTATTTCTCCTTTGTGAGGTTGGTGTCCTTGAAGGTATTTTGACAATTATCAACAGTGTACAGTATACAAAGTATTAATATATTAATAATGCTGTACTGGTATAGACAGAGTTCATTTTTTTTTTTTTTTGCTGGCACCAACATTTGACGGAAGGGAATGGTTGCATTGTCTCACATCAGTCCCAACATGTTAGGCAACTTCCCCAAAGTTGTCCTTAGAAACCAGCGATAGGCCTCACTCGTGGCCAGTGGCATCCCATGGGCAGCACGGTGGGAGCAGTCCCCTGCGGCTGAACAGTAAACTGTTGGAATTTAGATCAGCAGAAGATGCTTTAAGGGAAGAGTACTGTATTCATTTTTCTATTGCTGATATAACAAATTACCATAAACTTAATGGTTTCAAACAACACAAATGTATTATCTTACAATTCTAGAGATCGGAAGTCTGAAAATGGGTCTTATAGGGCTAAAGTCAAGAATGTGAGCAGGGCTTCATTCCTTCTGGAGGCTCTGGGGGAGAAGCCATTTTGTGGTTCATCAGCTTTTAGAGGCTGCCCGCACTCCTTGGCTCATGGCCGCCTTCCAGCAATGGCATCACTCCTACCCTGCTTTGGTCCAGACTCCTACTCTCCTGCTTCCCCTCTTGCCTTTATATGGACCTTAGTGATTTCATTGGGCCCACCGGCTTAACCCAGGATGAGCTCCAGGGTAATTAAGTTCTTTAACTTAATCAAATCTACAAAAACCCTTTTGCCATGTAAGGTAACATATTCGCAGGTTCTGGAGATTAGGATATAGACAACACAGTCTACAACAACTATTTTGCATCTAACTTTTAGAATTTTTGTCTCATGGACATAATAAAAACCAGACTGTTAATCCATTTTATTACTGTTTTTTAACTCTCCTGTAGACAGCGCACTCCCTTATCGCCTGCATGCCTGGGCAATCGGCATTCCCACTACCCCCTCTGGCACCCAGTGCTCAGGATTGAGCGTTGCTCTCTTGAACCCATTTAGAATTTATACTCTGGTAGCTAATGAACTTCATATCTTTGAACTTACTACTTCTTTAAATCCTAGGATTTGGGGATTTGGGGTGCTGACCACTCATTCCTTAAATTATTATATCAATTTCTTTCCTGACTGCAGAAGTTCAATTCTTCAGCATAAATTCTTTTGGTAAAGCCAATTGCCAATCCATTCCTTTAATCATTCAAGTTTTCTTTTCCTTCGGGGTGTCTCCCACAGCATTATTTCATTTCATTCCCTATATATCCAATCCACAGTTTATCAGAGCATCAGAAAATATTTGGCATGGTGTTGACCCAAGATCAAGGAGGAGATCGAGGCAGAAAATGAGTCCAGGGGTATTTTCTAGGATCTCAGTGTACTCTGCTTACATCTCCATCAGAATCACCTAGGTACTTACTATGCAGATTTCAGGGCCTAGACTCGAGAGTAAATACCAATGTCAGTGAGAGTCTAGAGGTGCTCCTCATACACGTTTAATTTTGGAAACAACTCTTCTGGAATATGCTCTCTTCTTTGAAGGCATAGGAATGTGTTTCTAGAAGACATCTCAGTCATTTGGCAATTGCTTTCCTTGTGATGTTTCTGAACTCCACCCTCACTCCACAGGAAGCCTATGCTATTTTAAACAGATTTGAAGTTGAAGTAACCAAGGAAGAATCAGAAGCAGTTGATACCTTGAGATATTCTTTCAACAAATTGCAGAGCAAAGCTGTAAGTACAAACTTAATTCTTATTTTTTAATTTATAAATTCTTATTTAATTCTTATAGTGACTTACTTAAGTCGCCGTCTCCAGAAAAAATATATTTCATACTTTTTAAAAGCTTAATATGTTATTTTACTGTCTTTACCAAGACATAATCCACATACCATAAAATTTACCAATTCAAAGTATACAATTCAGTGATTTTTACAGTATTCACAGAGTTCCACAAACAACATCACTAATGTTAAAATGTTTTCATCACCCCAAAAGAAACCCCATACTCATTAGCAATTACTTCTTATTTTCCCCCTCACTATAGTCCTTGGCAGCCACTAATTTACTTTCTGTTTCTATGGATTTGCCTTTTCTGGACATATAATATAGATAGAATCATACAGTATGCAATCATTTGTGATTGGCTTCTTTCACTTGGCATAGTATTTTCAAAGTTTATCTGTCTTGTCAAATGTACCAGTACTTTATTTTTCCTAATGGCTAATGATTTTGAAAATCTTTTCATGTACTTATAGGCCATTTGTATATCTTTGGATAAATGTGAATTTAAATCCTTTGCTTGTTTTTAAAATTGGGTTATTTATCTCTTTATTTTTGAGTTGTAAGAGTATTTTCATCTATTCTACATAGAAGTCCCTTAACAAAGGATTTGCAAATATTTTCTATCACTCTGTAGGGTTGTGTTTTCTCTTTCTTTATGGTGTCTCTTGAAATAAAACGTTTTTAATTCTGATGAAGTACAATTTGTCTAATTTTTCTTTTGTTGCTTGTGTTTTTGGTATTGTATCTAGGAAACCATTGCCTAATCCAGGGTCATGAAGATTTACAACTATGTTTTCTTAAGAGAGTTTTATAATTTTTTTTAGGTCTCTGATACATTTTGAGTTAATTTTTGTATATGTTGTGAGTTTTGGGTCCAACTTCATGCAAAAGCAAGTGGATATCCAGTTGTCTCAGTGCCACCGCATTTCCCCGATAATAAGATCTAGCCGGACAATCAGCTCTAACGCGTCTTTTGGAGCAAAAATTAATATAAGAGCCGGTATTATATTACATTACATTACATTACATTACATTACATTACATTACATTATATCCAGTCTTATAGTAAAGTAAGACCGGGTCTTATATTAATTTTTGCTCCAAAAGATGCATTAGAGCTGATTGTCCAGCTAGGTCTTATTTTCAGGGAAACACGGTAGTAATTCTATTTTTAATTTTTTTGAGGTCTACCGTACTGTTTTCCATAGAGGCTGTACCATTTTACATTCCCACCAACAGTGCATACAGTTCCTTCCACTTTCTCCACATCCTTGCCCAAACTCGTTAGTTTCTGTTTCCTTGGTATTAGGCATCCTAATGGGTCAGATGTATCTAATTGTGGCTTTGATTGCATTTCCCTAATGATATATGATGCTGAGCCCCTCTTCATATGCTTATTGACCATTTGCGTATCTTCTTTGGAGAAATGTCTATTCGAATCCTGCGTCTGTTTTTTAATTGGGTTGTTTGTTTCTTTGTTGTTCAGTTGTAGGAGTTCTTTATATATTCTCGATATTAACTCCTTATCAGATAAATGATTTGCAGTTACTTTCTCCCATTCTGTAGGTTACCTATTCACTCTGTTGACTGTGTCCTTATAGTCCTTTTGATTTCTGTAAGATAGGTAGTGATAACCCCTTTTATTCCTAATTTTAGTAATTTAAGTCCATTCTCCTGTATTTTTGTTTAGTCTAGGTAAAGGTTTATCAACTTTGTTGATCTTTTCAAAGGTGAAACTTTAGATTTGTTGATTTTCTCTATTGTTTTTCTGTTCTCTATGTCATTTATTTGTGCTCTATTTTTTAAAATTATTATTTCCTTCTGTTTGCTATGGGTTTAGTTTGTCATTCTGTGCCTACTTTCTTAAAGTAGATGGTTAGTTACTGATCTGAGATTTTTTTTCCTGTATATATTTATAGGTATATATTTCTCTTTAAGCATTTTTGAAGTAGGTAAATATTTACACACCACAAGTTAGACATTAAAAATGAACTTTAAGGGAGGGTCCAGATTCTTTAATTGTACTGAAAATTTTTATTGAATATTAATTAAATTAACAATGGCTTAAAATTTCTTGTTTGTGGAAAGATTTGTCACTGAGATTGAAGCATGTCATAGTAGCAAGGATATAGTGCTAAAATTAGGGTCATGACTTGTGATTCCATCTTTGCCATCACCCAGTTGGGTAATCTTATGCAAGGTAATAACCTTTGTTTCTTAATTTCTTTATGTGGTTATTTAGGAATATTTGTAGGATTTTTTTTATATGTGGTTATACAAATTGAGGTAATACACTTGAGGTAATGTATATAAAATATTTCTTATACTCATGTTTATTTAAATTCATATTACGTAGTGACTAATTGCTTATTTTTTGAAAAATGCTTGCTGGTTAGTCAGGAGAGTGACTCCTAGGAAGTGGGGAATATTCCACTGAGATTTAGTGAAGCCCAACTTTCTCTTGTCCAATGGAAAAAAATTCACGAGTTGTTCTATCTCTTCAACTATTAGCGTTAAACCCACTAACCCATCCTTTAGTAGAGATAGACAATTCTATATTATAATCACTATTCAGCTTAAAGTAATATATGTTCCAACCAAGATAGATGCTATTGTTGAGAGCAGTTAAGAGCAGGGGCTTTGGAACCCCACTGCCAGGTTTTGAATCTTGACCTTGCCTGGTGCTAGAGCCTTGAGGAAATTACTTGGCCCCTCTCTGCCTCATTTATCTTACCTGTAAAATGAGTATAATATTAGTGTTTACCACACAGGGTTGTTGCAAGGATTAAATGAGTTAACATATGTAAAGAGCCTGGCAGATAGTAAGCATGAATTAAGTGCTAGGTATTATGATTGAAGGTTTAAGCAGAAGCTTTGAAGACCATTGTGGAGGGTATTTGCTTTTTTTTTTTTTTATACCCAGAGTAATACCCTTTCTTTTAGGGAATAGCCCCAACCACAGCAACCGTGTGAATCTACTAGACATTGCTAATCCCAGATCTTGGGCTGGCCTGAGAGAAAGCATGTGACCCAGACTGTGCCTATAGAAGTAACTGCTTCCTTGGCCACAGTGGTAGCCTGAGATGAGTCAACCAGAAAACTTCCGACTGCAGTTAGAAAAGATGGCTTTGCCTCTTGGGTCATGAACTAGATTGATTTGAATCTTCTGTTGGTGCATTTGAGTTGTTTATTTCTCTGTTTTTGTTTTGTTTTGTTTTTTTGTTTGTTACAAATGACATTACAGAGACATTTTTGTTCATATAGGACATCTGTGGAATAACAAACTTTCTGGAATAGAATTGTACTTTTTGTTTAACACATTAATTTCACTCTCACGTTGAGTATTCTGTTTTATTCTAGGTTTCTGTACAAGATGACCTTGTTCAAGTGCAGCCAAAATTTAAAAGTAATCTATTTGAGTCTGTGGAAGTTTTTCGTGAGGATGTAATGAACTTTGCAGAAGCATATGAGATGGTACTTTAAGTATTTGCCTGCTTTGTATTAAAATGTTCACTAGTATGTTTATATGAAATGAAAGTGAGGAACCCTGAGAAATATACTGTGATTTGTACATTGTATGTAAGAGGCCATATTTGCATATTAATAGCTATCAAAAAGGGAATAGTTTCTCCTTCAAGCATGTTTTATAGAGTTAGAAAGAAGATTTAACTGTTAAAAGGAGAAACAACTTCGAAGATCATAGAAGTAGCAAAGGGTCTGGTTTTACCCTTTCTCAGGGCCAGAATTCTCATAGTTGAAAATGTAATACAGTTGTCAAAAGGCTCCAAGAAACTATACATGCCCTAATATCAGGATATTATGTAACTGATTTTTTTTTTTACTAACACTTAGAGAACCAAATTGTCACTGAAAGTAAATAATAAATATCATACTTGGTCATTCATTCCCACAAACTATTCCACCAGGTATAACGACTGATTCTACCTCTTTGTTGTTAAACTCAGAAGTTAGATATATTTCCCTAAAATATTCAACTTTCTTTTAGTGGTCATAATGGATCTGGATTCATAAGACATGTAAGCCCTTGGTGCTACTTATGTAACACTTTCTTTTTTTAAATTTCTTTTTATTTTTAAATTAAGTTTATTCATGTGACATTGGTTAATAAAATTATATAGGTTTCAAGTGTAAAATTCTATAATATTATCCATATATTGCATTGTGTGTTCACCATGAAGAGTCAGATCTCCTTCTGTCACCATATATTTGACCCCCTTTACCCTTTTCTACCTCCGCTCCTCTCCCCTTACCCTCTGGTAACCACTAAACTATTGTCTGTGTCTATGAATTTTTGCTTGTTTCTTTGTCTTGTTCATTCGTTGCTTTCAGTTTTGTATTTCACATATGAATGAAATCATATGGTTCTCAACATTTTCTGTCTGACTTCTCTTAGCGTGATAATCTAAGATCCATCCATGTTGTCATAAATGACAGTATTTCATCTTTTATGGCTGAGTTATATTCCATTGTGTGTGTGTGTGTGTATGTGTGTGTGTGTGTGTGTGTGTGTGTATCTCACAACTATTTTATCCATTTATCTATTGAAGGACACTTTAGTTGTTTCCATGTCTTTGTCACTGTGAATAATGCTGCAATTAGCATATATCTTTATGGATAAATGTTTTCAGATTTTTTGGATAAATACCCAGAAGAGGGATTGCTTGGTCATATGGTAATTCTATTCTTAACTTTTTGAGGAACCTCCATACTGTTTTACATAGTGGCTGTACCAATTTACATTCCCACCAGCAGTGTACAAGGGTTCCTTTTATTCCACATCCTCTCCAACACTTAATATTTCTTGTTTTGTTGATAATAGCTCTTCTAACCGGTATGAGGTGATATCTTATTGTGGTTTTGATTTGCATTTCCCTAGTAGCTAGTAAAGTGGAGCATCTTTTCATACATGTATCTGTTGGCCATTTGTATGTCTTCTTGGGAGAAGTGTCTGTTCAAGGTCCTCCGCCCATTTTTAAATCAGATTATTTTTTTTATTGTTGAGTTACATAATTTCTGTATATATTTTGTATATTAGCCCCTTATCAGAGGTGTTGTTTACAAGTATCTTCTCCCGTTCTGTTGATTGCTTCTTTGTTTTGTTGATGGTTTCTTTTGCTGTGCAGAAGATATTTAGTTGATATAATCTCATTCATTTATTTTTGCTTTTACTTTCCTTGTCTTTAAGGTCAAATTCATAAAATCCTCTTTGAACCCAAGGTCCATAAGTTTAGTACTTAATGTTTTTTTCTATGCAATTTATTGTTTCAGGTCTTGTATTTAGGTATTTTATCCATTTTGAGTTAATTTTGACAGATGGCAGTCCAGTTTCATTCTTTTGCATGTTGCTTTCCAGTTTTCCCACCACCATTTATTGAAGAGACTTTCTTTTCTTTGTCGTATGTTTTTGGCTCCTTTGTCAAAAATTATCTGCCCATTTATATGTGGGTTTATTTCTTGGTTTTAAGTTGATCTGTGTATCTGTTTTTCTGCCGACACCATGCTATTTTGGTTATTGTTGCTTTGTAGTATAATTTGAAGCCAGGGAGTGTGATACCTCTGGCCTTGTTCTTTTTTTTTTCAGGCTTGCTTCGGCTATTCAGAGTCTTTAGTGATCCCATACAAATTTGATGATTTTTTGTTCTATTTCTTTAAAAAATGCCTTTGGGATTTTGGTGGGGGTTGCATTAAATCTGTGTATTTCTATGGGTAATATGGCCCTTTTAACTATGTTGATTCTTCCAATCCATGAACATGGAATGTCTTTCCATTTCTTTGTGTCTTCTTCAATTTCTTTTAATAATGTCTTGTTCTTCTTAGTGTGTAGGTCCTTCACATCCTTTGTTAAGTTTCTTCCTAGGTATTTTATTCATTTTGGTTTTTTTTGTAATTGCAAAAGGAATTGTTTTTTCATTTCTTTTTCTGAAATTTCATTGTTAGTATATAGGAACACAATGGATTTTCGTACACCGATTTTGTGTCCTGCAACTTTACTGTATTTGTTTATTGTTTCTAATATTTTTTTATTTTGGTGGCATCTTTAGGGTTTTCTATATATAGAGTCATTGCAAAATCATTGCATGTCATCTGCAAAAAGGGACAGTTTAACTTCTTCATTCCCAATTTGAATGCCTTTTATTTCTTTCTTTTGCCTGATTGCTTTGGCTAGGACTTCAATACTATGGTGAATAACACTGGTGAGAGAGGGCATCCTTGTTCTGTTCCTGATCTTAGAGAAAAAGATTTCAGTTTTTCACCATCAAGTATGATGTTAACTTAGGGTTTGTCATATATGGCCTTTATTATGTTAAGGTACCTTCCTTCTATACCCATTTTGTTGAGTGTTTGAATCATAAATGGATGTTGTATCTCATCAAATGCTTTTTCTACATCTATTGATATGATCGTATGATTTTTATCCTTTATTTTGTTTATGTGATGTATCACATTGATTGATTTGCATATGTTGAACCATCCTTGCTCTCCTGGAATGAACCCCACTTGATCGTGATGTACGTATAATATTTTTACTGTAGTGTGGTATTCAATTTGCTAGTATTTTGTTTAGGATTTTTTAACTGTATTCATCAGATATATTGGTCTGTAGTTTTCTTTTTGTATGTGTGTTATCCTTACCAGATCTTGGCATCAGCAAAATGTTGGCCTCATAAAATGAGTTAGGAAGCATAGCCTCTTTTTCAATGGTTTGGAAAAGCTTGAGAAGGACAGGTATTAAACCATCTTTGAATGTTTCGTAGAATTCACTAGTGAAGCCATCTGGTGCTAGACTTTTGCTTTTTAGGAGGTTTTTGATGATTGCTTCAATTTCCTTACTGTTGCTCAGTCTATTTAGATTTTCCAGTTCTTCATGATTCAGTCTAGGAAGGTTATATATTTCTTCTAGGTTATTGAATTTAGTGGCATATAGTCTTTTATAGTATTTTTGTATGATTCTTTGTATTTTTGTGGTATCTGTTGTCCTCTTTCGTTTCAGATTTTGTTTATTTGCATCTTTTCTTTTTGTTTCTAATCAGGGACTTGTCATTTTACTAACCTTTTCAAAGAACCAGCTCTTTGTTGCATTAGTTTTTTTCTGTTGTCTTTTGTTGTCTGTTTCATTTAATTCCGCTCTAACTTTTATTATTTTGTTCCTTCTGACTTTGGGTTTCATTTGTTTTTCTTTTTCTAGCTCTTTAAGATGTAATGTTATGTTGTTTATTTGGTATTTTTCTTGTTTCTTGAGATAGGCCTGTAATGATACAAATTTCCCTCTTAATACTGCTTTTGCCACTAATTTTGATACAATGTATTTCATTCTCATTTGTTTCTACTATCTTTTGATCTTTCCTTTTATTTCTTCTTTGATCCAGTCATTCTTTAGTAGCATGTTGTTTAATCTCCACATATTTGTCATTTTTCCCACTATCTTTTGGCAGTTGATCTCCAATTTCAAAGCATTGTGGTCAGAGAATATGCTTGGTATGGTTTCAATCTTCTTAAATTTGTTGAGGCTAATTTTGAGTTCCAATATATAGTCTTGATAATGTTCCATGTGTACTATAGAAGAATGTATAATCTGTTGTTCTGGGATGAAAATCTCTATAAATCTCAATTATGTTCTTTTGGTCTAATGTGTCATTTAAGGCCGATATATCATTATTGATTTTCTGTGGATGATCAATCCATAGCTGTCAATGGAGTATTTAGGTCCCCTACTATAATTGTGTTTTTGTCAGTTTCCCCCATTAGTTCTGTTGGTAGTTGCTTTATATATTTTGGTGCTGTCTGATTGGGAGCATATATTCTGATAAATGTTATATCTTCTTGATGTATTATTCCCTTTATCATTATGAAATTCCATTTTTGTGTCTTGTTACCTTTTTTTCTCCTGAAGTCTATTTTATCAGATATAAGTATGACTACACCGGTTTTTCTCTGGATGCCATTTACTTGGAGTACCATTTTCTACCCTTTCACTTTGAGTCTATATCTGTCCTTGCTGTTGAGGTGTGTCTTTTGAAGGCAGCATATGGATGGATTTGGTTTTTTGATCCAATCTGCTATTCTGTGCCTTTTTATTGGTGAGTTCAGTCTGTTTACGTTTAGGGTGATTATGGATACATGAGGATATCCTATAGCCATTTTATCTTTTGTTTTCTGGTAATTTGGTGTCTCCATTGTTTCTTTGCCCTTGTGTATCTGTATGTAATTTTAGTTTGGTAGTGTTCTATGATTTTTCTGTCTGTTTCCTCTTTTTTTATGTTATGTGTCTCAGTTCTGGATTTTTTTTGTGTGTGGTTACCATTAAGTTTATGTAAAAGAAAGTTTCGTATATGCAGTAGTCCCTTTTTCTTTAGCATGCTTCTCATCTCCATTCCCCTTTGTAAATTCAGACCTTTACCCCCCCGTCCCTTTTATGTTTTTTGGTGTCACAAATTATCCCTATCTATGCTGTGAGTTTATTTCCGAGTTGCAGAAGTTATTATCTTCTCTTTTTCTTTTTTGCCTTCTTTAACCCTTTTGTTATATTTAAGTGTATAGTGTCCTATTCTGAATAAACGTTGCAGTTTCCAACTTCTGTCTGTCTGTTTGTCATCTTACTCATAGTTTTGTATCCTTTTGCCTTTTTGTTTCAGGTAGAATAACTCCCTTCAGTATTTCCTGTAATGCAAGCCTTGTGGTGGAAAATTTTCTCAGCTTCTGTATGTCTGGAAAGACCTTTCTTACTCCTTCATATCTAAAGGATAACATTGCTAAATATGTTGTTCTTCACTGGTAATTTCTTTCTTTTATTCCTTTGAATATTTGTTTCCACTCCTTCCTTGCTTGTAGAGTTTCTGCTGAAAAATCTGATGATAATCTAATGAGGTTTCCTTTCTAAGTTACTGTCATTTTTTCCTTGGCTGCCTTGAGAATTCTTTTTTTGTCATTAATTTTTGACAGTTTTAATATAATGTGCCTTGGAAAAAGCCTTTTTTGCATTGAGATAATTGGGTGTTCTGTTTGCCACTTGGATTCGAGGATCCAGTTTTTTCTATAGGTTTGAATAGGCTTTCTGTTCACGTCTTTCTCTTTCCTCCTTCTGATATACCAATTATTCTTATATTGCTCTTTCTGATGAAGTCAGATAGCTCTTGCAGTGTTCTTTCATTTCTTTTAACTCTCAAGTCTCTCTCTTTTCCATCCATGTCATTTCCAGATTTCTGTCTTTGATATCACTAGTTCTTTTCTTCATCTGGTCAGGTCTCTTTCCTAAGCTTGCTATTTCATTCTTTATCTCTTTTACTGAGTTCTTCATCTCCAGAATTTCTGTTTGGTTCCTTTTAAGAGTTTCAATCTCTTTGGTAAAGTATTCATTTTGCTCATTGATTTTATTTCTGAGTTCGTTAAACTGCCTGTCTGAGTTTTCTTGCATCTCATTGAATTTTTTCAGAACTGCAGTTTTGAGTTCTCTGTCATTTAAGTCACATATTTCCTTGAGAATTCTTTAAATTCATTTTAAATCCATATCTTTAAATTAATTTTCTGGAAATTTTGCATTTTCTTTCTGACTGCCTTGGTACCTTCGTTGTCCATGGTACTTGATGGATTCATTCTCGACCTAGAAAAATGGGAGTGAACTCTGCAGCAGGTTGATAAGAAAAGGTCTTTCTTTTGTTTTCCAGTAGGTGGTGCATTTTATTTTCTCTTGCAGATCTCTGCTGGGTGGTGGGAAATACCTTGCTTTCCTTGGGGAGGTGGGTGTCTCCTCTGTGACCAGGTCACCTTGATCTCAGGGCACCACCCGTGTGGGAGCAGTCCTAAGGCAGGATGCTTGGGTCCCCAGAGAGTGCGCCTGCAGCCTGAATCCTCCGCTCTCCCTGATGGGCAGTGAGCTCCAGGCTGGGTCCTTGGCACCCATCTCTGCTCTTCTCCCTTCTATCCTCCCCTGTTCGCTGATATGACCACCTTCAGATGTTGCGATGTGCGGATCTCTCAGACATGTTTATGTGTTGCTCAGGGAATCTTTTGTTGAATTATAGCTGTTTAACTTGTTGTAACTTAAATGAGAGAGATCAAGGGGACACTTCACACCGGTATGCTTCTGATGTCACCTCCAAACCTTTCTTTTTTACATATATGAAACTTATCTCTTTTAGTTGGATTAGTCAACATTTGATTGCTCTATCATTCTGTTATACTGAGAATCTGGTCTATTATTTTGGCCATCCATAATATTAATTATACAGACTATCTATCCTTTTTGCAAATATTTTCTGCCTCATGCTACCAGAGACTGCTTACTCCTTCTTCCAAGTTTTCAACCTGTGTGAGTCTCTATTTCCTTATAGGGTTGAAGAATTAGTGAAAAGAGGCTGTCCTCAGAATAGAATAGATAACCACTGTGTTTCCCCGAAACTAAGACCGGGTCTTATATTAATTTTTGCTCCAAAAGACGCATTAGAGCTTATGTTCAGGGGATGTCATCCTGAAAAATCCTGCGAAGGCTTATTTTCCGGGTAGGTCTTATATTTTTGGGGAAACACAGTATATATCAGTTATTCTAATGTGTGACCACAGCATCATATGAAACAGTTTTGGTGGTACAAACTTCATACAGGATGAAATTTTGTCACATTTTTTATTAGCTATGTCAAGGTCTTTTAAAAATGAATGGAAGATGGAGTGATGCAAATGTTCTAAAATTGGTTGTGGTCATGATTACACACCTTCATTACACAAAAACCATTTGATTGTATATTTTAAATGAGGGATTGTATAATATGTAACTATCTCAACAAAGCTTTTACAATAATAAAGGAAAACTTCATGTACAGGACAAAATAGACCATTTAAATTAAAAATAATATTTATTTATTTATTTAAAAGGAAATAATAGATAAACCCCCAAAATTGATAAATACATACTCATATGATTAGGAATTAAAATGGAGATTACATTATTCATTACAGGAAGGACCCATGGTTCCAAATATACCACCCCAAGAAGCTAGCAACAGGCTACAGATATTTCAGGTAAAACTACATTCTTTTTATTTTGTTACATTGAGAGTGTGTTCTTATTTTTTTAAGTGATTTTAGGGAAATCATTATGCGTTTTACCTTACAATGGAAATGTTAATGTTTAAATGCATGCCGATTTTAATTATATTCTAGTCTGCTAAGTAATGTAATTGGCTTCTTTTATTGTGTCCATCATGATCTTTTCCACAGAATATCTCTGTATTTTTAGAGAATAAGAGTTTGATTTTGAACTTAAGTTTTTACCTTATTCTAGTTCCAAGCATCTCATTTGTATGTAAAGTGATAAAAAAAATTAGAGAATAATAAAATATAGCAAATCGGATTTTAAATATTGACAAATGGTTTCCCTGTCTTCCCTCTGTATCCAGTAATTTTTTTCTTCCGTATTTATCACTTTCAACTTCCCTGTTCCTATGGTCCTACATCAGACCATACAGTACTCATTGGATCAGGCCAACCATTCACCATCTTTTTCTACACTCAGATCGCTGAGCACATCTAGAGAAAAATCACATACTCATTTGGATGAACGTTTTACAGATTCATGGATTCCCACGTATATGAGCTCCTCAGGAGTATCAGGCAATTCGGTGATTTGTTCCTGTTCTCTCTCCTGTTTCCTGCAGTGGCTGTCTGATATGGTCGTGTTCTCCTTATGGACCTTATTCCACCTGCATTCTTAGTCATTAAAAAGTTATGTGTCAGATGCCTACTGTGTGACTTGGTCGATAGAAAGATGATTAAGAAATGGTTCTTACCTCTAAGCTGCTAAAACCTGGTAGGGGGACAGAGAACTAGAGAGAGAATCACAACACCGTGTGGTGAGCTCTGTAATCTAGTTCTGAGAACTCGTGTTATGGAAACAGATGTGAGGAGCTCCCAGCCCAGATGGGGGCTGATGGGTTAGACGGAGAATGCTTCCTGGAAGAGAAGGCATCCAAGCTGCATCTTGAAGGACTCATTAGAGTCAGGGGAAAACAAGTTAGGCAGAATTTGTGTTTTGTACAAAGGCTCAAAAATGAGTAGATAAGCAGGGAGCTTTAAGGAGATGTAAGGAGTATAACTTGGGTGCAGTGGGCAAAGGGCATAGTGATGAGGGCCGGAGCAGCAGTCACTAAGGGGAGGGTCTTGCGAGCTTTAACAAGGAGCTCACAGCCTGCCCTGAGGGCTGGAAGGCTCTAAGTGGGAACCGATATGGTCAGATTTGGATTTTTAAAACAGTCGTGTTTTTAAAAGATTTCTCTGACATTGGTGTGGTGAACGGTTTGGAGAGAGGATGGTCAGTCTGATGGCAGTTTCAGTAATACACACAAGACATTGAAAACATTGATACCAAGCAGGTGGCACTTGGAATAAAGAAAACTGAATGGATCATGAGTATAGTAGAGAGTGACTTGATAGGTTTGGAGCTTGGGTTGAGGGGAAAAGATCAAGGTTTCTAGCTTGGGCAAACAGATGAAGGTAGAGCTGTTCACTGAAGTATAAATATGGGAGACGAAGTAGTTTGGGGATTTTTTTCAACGGATGATCTTGTCTCCAAATTGACAGAGGAAATTTAGGGTCTGTGATGTGAACTTCGGAGAGGTGTGCTCCCCTTCTTATCCATGGGGGCCCTTTACTTTGTCCCTTATCTCTTCTTAGGTAGACCCTTTTACTCTTCTTTATTTTTAACCTCTTCCTGTTTATTGAATCTTCCCAATTAGCATGTTAAAAACGGTTTGTCTTTCCTTCTTAAAGTTCAGTAACAATAATAAACCTCTCTCTGTTCTGTAGCCCCCTGTAGACCTCACTTTTTCTTCACTGGGTCCTAATTCCTGCATTTATGCTCAGCCCGCTTCTGTGGTCATCCCGCCAGCAGACACAGAGCTGTTGTCCAGAAACCAGTGTTTTCTTCTGTACTCAGAATACCCAAATTTTGCAGCAGATCGAGCCATATGAAAGCTTTCTGTAGTTTATGCCCTAGTTTTGCCACATACTGGGTGGGTATTTCTAAAAATCCCTTTACCTATGTCAGAAGCTACTTTATATCACTTGATAATTCGGTTTTTCACCCTCAGCAAATAAATCGAGTCAGTAATCTTGTTCTTGTTGCTTTATGTGTATGTTCCACGGATGGTTTAGGCTGGTTCCATGCACCCTTTTGCCAAAAAGGTTCAGTCAAGTTATATGGAATCTCAAGTTGCAGGTTCTCCTGAGAGTGGTAGGGATAGTTCAGGCTTTTTCTATCATGAACAACTGGTATTTATCACATGGCATCTAACTTTCAAGTATCTCCCTTGATTTGAGTGTTTTAAAATAAAAAAATCTATGCTCTGATCAGAACGGTGTTTCTCCAGGATCATTGGAATAACCAGGAATTGTAGCTGGTCCCTTGTGGAATAAATGTATGCAAAGTAGACGAAATCATCTGTCACAGAGCCCAGTGTCTGTGCCTCCTGGTTCCAGGGAGGGTAGGTCTAGCCTAGCAGCTCTTGTGGATTTTTATACAGTAGTTGCTTGTGTTGACAAGGATTGCAGCAGGCACAAGCCTTGCACTTAAATGTGATATCCTCAGACAAAAAGCCTTGTTCCTTGTCACTGTTAGGATTCTTCTCTCCCCAGAACTGTGGAGGTCACTCTTGGACTAAAACACTAAAACCAGCTCCCCCCATCACCCTTGCCAGCACTTTCTGCTGGACCATAGTGGAGGCTGTGATCCTTTGCTACCTGAAGTCCTCAGGTTTGGATCCAAAGTCCCAGGGAATGGCCTGCCTCTCTGGAGGAGCGAGGACTTAAAACTGACCTGCTCACCGGGTGGCTGCTCGCTGAGCCATGTGGAACCCCTTAGCAATCAAAGCAAGATGAATAATGAAAAGAGATAGTAATGTTGGATGAAGATAAATGCCAAGGACAAAAAAAAAGCAAAAGAAAAAGCGGGGAAGGTCCATAGAGTGCTGGGCTGTGTGTATGTGAAGTAGAGGTGAAATTTAAAAAAGAGTCTTCAGAGAAGGACTTCTTGAGAAGGTGACATTTGCGTAGAGACCTAGAGAAGTAAGGGACTGAGCCAGGCAGATATCCAGAGGAGCAGCTTTCCAGGCAGAGTAGGGGGGCAGAGCAAGTGCAAAGGCCCTGAATGAGAGCACATGTGAGAAGCAACAAGGGGCTCAGTATGGCTGGAGCAGAAGGAACGAGGAGAGAGTAGTAAACAGTAAGGCCAGAGAGAGGTAAGGAGGGGCAGACCAGAAGCCTTGCCAGCTCCGGGAAGGACACTGGCTTTGACTCTGAGTGAGGAGGAAGACGTGATCTTATTTATGTTTTCAGTGGATCCCCCTGGCTACTGTGTTGAGAATAGATTACTGACAGTCACGGGTAGAAGCAGGGAGACTAAGTAGGAGGCTATTGCAGTAATCCAGGTGAGAGGTGAGAGCAACTTGGACAGAGTGGTGGCATTGGAGTTGAGAAGTGGTTGGAACCTGGGTACATTTTAAGGGTATCCCCACTTCCTTGTCTCTCCCTCAGGAATTACCAATTTGTTGGTCAGCACCTGGGACTTGAATGTGTCCTCCTATTACCAAGGGTATGGTCACTTCCTTGAAAGTACAGTGTAGGGCCCATCTCTGGCCTTCTTTTGTCTTCTGTTCTGCTTAGACCTGCGGGTGTGAGCCAAGCAGGCTGTTGGCCATGCACCTGGATATGTGACTTGGGATCAGATTTGCAGAGCCAGCTCTCCTCAAAAACAGGGGCTCCCCTCTGCCCTCCCCGAAAAGCAGTTGCTAAGGTCTAGATCTGGGGAAGGGCAAGGGTAAGACCCTCACACCAGGCCTCATGTCCCAGTGGTGTTTGCTGATGCAACTGTGCTTTGATGTGGGGAGTTACCAGGCACTCGGCTGGCCTGTTGACAACGCTGATATTTTGTTCTCATTTGTCTGGTACTGTGGGTCTTTTGACATTATTTGGGAACTGAATGGAAGAAGGGCGAGTGATTGGCATCCATCAATAGTCTTCACCACATTAACAAAATTGTAAATGTCATTCTTTTAATGCATGCTAACTTTGAAGTTTTCATTTCTCCTTTCCTGATGTTCACATAGTCCCATGGACTCTTCACTCAGTAAGTATACTGAGTGACCACTATACTAACCACCAGAGAAAATAAAAAGTGCAAAATATGGCCGTTGCCCTCTAGGGATTAAGAGTGGGTTGGAGTTCCTGCAGTGTCTTCATACCTTCCTGATTTGGCTCCTGTAATATATACTAATGTGTCTGTCAGATCTATGTCACTCTCTGAGCGTTGTGAGGTCTGATACAACATACATTATTTTTCAGGGCGGAGAATTTAGGATCCTTATATGTTATGCCGTTTAAGTAGAGTACACATTATCTTGTCACAGGTGGATTATTTCTATTGGCTTTTGTGCTTAAACATTCTAAGTATAGGAGATTCAGATTCCAATTCAAAAGACATGTGCATTATTGACTTGATGATTTAAATTGTTAACATTATTTCAAATGGTGTTAAAATGGAACCCTTCATTTTACAGATTATTGCTTAGAGAGAAAACAAGGTTGGGTGGATTATGCTAACGCTTCATTCATTTGAACCCTGTAGAAGAGATGACCAGTCGAAATTAGTGAAAAAGCCTGAATTACAGTTTTTTTTTAAAATGCAGTTTTATTACATTCAAATGTATTTATGGTAACTTGAAATGTAGGTCTTCTGGGGATCATTTAATTTATTAAAGAAATACTTTGATATAAAATGGATACTTTTATAATATTTAAAAGTTAATTTTCCTAAGTGCTTAACTTTTCCTCTGATAGCTGGTTAAAGTATAAAAGTGCTTCACAAATCCTTGTTTCATAGATAGTATTAAATAAACCTCAATGTAGCTTTTATTGCAATTATAATAAATTCTACTTTAATGGGATCTGAATTAATTATATTTTACTACAATTCAAAAACCTTTTATAGGCCAATTTTGATGATCTGTGGAGGAAATTTGTTACATACTCCTCTGGTGAACAACTTTTTGGATTGCCTGTGACTGACTATGAGGTTTTACACAAAGTCAGGTAAGTTTAGAGATTGTGTGTTGCATGCAAATGATTAGATACTGTCCATTAGAAGAATCATGTCGTTATGCAGAGAAGGGCCTCCCTGGGAATACGCCTAACTATTCCCCTGTGCCTGCCTATTCCTGACCCACTGGATACATAGTCTTCGGATAGAGAAGAAACATTCTAGAAGAGTAGAAAAGAAAATACATTGTAAAGATTCTGTGTGTTCATGGCCTATATTTAGCCTGTGCTTTATTTTTTTTCTTTCACTATTTTTGAATAATGTCAATGATTGTGCAGAAACACTGCAATTCTGAATGACTTCTGTTTATTTAAAGGAATAGTCATCCTCAGCTGTAGATCCCTTCCTACAGCATTTATGCTGTGTTCTCCATTGGGTAGACAAAGAATTCATTGAGAATGAAGGGCAAGGAACTTAGCTGATTTTAAACAGTAACAATTGGTTTTAAACAGTGGATCTAAGATTTAAACAAGTATATTTTAGTAGAATTTTAGATATAGTTTTCCTCAGAGCCAAAATTAAAACAGTGGTATTAGCTTATTAGGATCTTGGCTTTCGAAAAGAACTTTATGTTGACTTCTTTTGAAGTGACAGCATGAAAATGTCATGGCAAAATAGACATGAAGTTGTTTGAAGATAAATTAATGCTTCAGCCATTTAAGGTAGATGGTTTGTATTCTTTTTCTAAAGTAGTCATTCACCAAGCTTAACTCAATGACCAATTTTGTTAGAATTACAGATGTCTGATTCTTGACCCCGACTTTCTGAATCAGAATCTCTGGGACTGGGAACTAGGAGATCTACATTTTTATAAACTCTCTAGTTAATTCTTTTGCATACTCAGTCTGAGACTCAATGTTTTATTTTAACCCTCAGTATTCTAGGAAGAATAATCTTATTTACCATTTGGACAAATGGGCCCTTTTTATTTTTATGTTTTTCAGTAATTTATGAATAGTTTACAGAAGCAATTTTATTACAAAACTTAATAATAACGTAAGCAGGGAAAACCCAAACTTTTACTCCATACTCTCCTGGTTTGAAGATATAGTATATACACAAAATGAAGATCGACGTTTGAATGCAACCTACTGCTCATCAGCTGACGTGGACCATACCCATCTAATAAACACTGATTCCAGATTTCGGATCCATTTCCAGTAGCTTCTAGCTTACCATTGCTTCTGATTTTTCCTTGGACTTGCTTTGTTAAAGCTGGACTGTTGAAATTCAAACACTCATAATTTTGAGGGGAGGATCACCATCTTCTTTGCACTATAAATACAAAATACTTTACTTTTAGGTTTGAATGATTAATTCAGTGAATTTTTGCATTGCCATATCATCCATTTCCTTTGAATACACATCCGTCTCCAACATTTGCCTGCTTAAGGGATGTATCAAATAAAATTTACGTGAACATCATAAGTAATGAAAAAACACTGTCACTTACCTTTTTCACAAAATGGTATGGTCTAGGTTCTTGGTGCAAAATCTTGCGTGGTGAAACCCTTGCCTCTATTGAAATATATTGTTCACTCATAAATTAATGAGTTTAGTAAAATACATCTAGATTATTGTCATCTAAAGACTCATAGTCTGAGATTTCACTTATGCAATCAGTTTCACTATCAAAATTAGAGTCTAGAGTGCTGTTTTCTGACTCTTTTATGTTTAATACTTAAGAAGCACCTTCCTTTGTCAATTTTCTTTTCTTTGCTGTTTTAGGTAGGAAATGAAAATTTTGAGTTTTTAACTATATTAAGTGAAAGCTAAACAAAAATCAAAAGGTTACAAAAATGGTATCTACAGAGTTCTTTTTTTATACTTTCTTGGAAGATTGTGTAATACTTTGGGCAGCACAATAAGAAACATGAAGGATGATGCAATAGTGATTTTTTTCATCCTTAGAGATTTCATCATTCTTTTCTTACTAATTGCGTCATTTTTAGCACAGTTGGGAATAATCAGTGATTAATAACTAAATAATCCCTAAGATGATGAATTAGCAAAGTGAAACAAGAAATGGAAAAACAAGATAACTAGGATTCCAGAATGTGTCTTAAATTTATAAAAGAGTTCAATATATCCATATGGTAATTGCAAACCAGGATCAGTTTTACTCCATTAAAAACAATAGCAAATTTTAGTTTTGGCCTCTGCATTATCTATAATAAAATAGTTGTGAATATCAATTCTTGCAAATAGTTAGGACTACATAAGAAATAAACTCAAAAACTAAAATTTGGTCCATTGGACCCTCATTGTATACTAACGGTTGAGGAATTCCTGGAAAAATCCACCAACTCTGTTGAGTGGTCAATTTTTGGTGTTTTGTATAATGAAGAACTTTTCCTTTACTTAAACCTGGAATCTCTCCTTTTATTCTTGCTTTGGATAAAACTCCATTTGGGCACAGGAGGGAAAACTTTTGGTAGGCAAGTGATGTTTAACGTCATACTTACAGGAAATGTTCTTATAAAAATCTAGTTTGCATTTGAAAGAAAAAAAAAACAAATAATACCTTAGCCTTCACTTTGATTTTTTTTTTAATTTATTGGGGTGACAATTGTTAGTAAAATTACATAGATTTCAGGTGTGCAATTCTGTATCACATCACATCATCCATAAATCACACTGTGTGTTCACCACCCAGAGTCAGCTCCCCTTCCATCACCATACATTTGATCCCCTTCACCCTCATCCCCCACCCCCCAACCCCTTTACCCTCTGGTAACCATCAAATTACGTTCCCCAGATTAATTTTCAAACCTGTGGCCATCCTGTGGTCACCGACTGCCCTCCAATCCCCTCACCCTCCCCCTCCACCCCCCACCCTTCCCGCCCATTGATTTTTTTTTAATCAAGTTTTGTTCACATTGTTAAAAATGATTGGTATGGTAGTAATAATCAAACCACTTGTTAATGTCAGGTCGTACTATGATTTGGAATATTCGAGAGCTGTAAACTTGACCTAATTTATGGAGCTTTAATAAACTCTTTGTTTGGAAACTGACAGGGTTGTATGCATGTTGGTATCTATGACATTATACACATAAAGTATGAAATATTTGATTGGATGAATTCTGCTTATCCTATAATGGAATTTATTTTTAAAATATACATTATGTAATGACTTAATTATTTGGTTTCTCAGAAAGGAACTCAACTTGTTGCAGAAGCTGTATGGACTGTATGATACTGTAATGAGCAATATTAGTGGTTATTATGAAATACTTTGGGGAGACGTAGACATTGAAAAAATTAATGCAGAACTGCAGGAATTTCAAAGCAGGTGAGTTTCAGTTGAATTAAGCTTGCCTTTTTATAGTGCTTACCTTAGGATTCTATAGGTATTTCACAAATGAATTTATACTCTGATATATTGCTATAAATGCATAACGCCTTGTTCAAAGGAATGTGTAGATGAAATAATTTTTTCTTTTTCTTTTTTCTGAAAGATGTCGTAAACTTCCAAAAGGACTTAAAGATTGGCAAGCTTTTTTGGATCTGAAAAAAAGAATTGATGATTTCAGTGAGTCATGTCCTCTACTAGAAATGATGACCAATAAGTCAATGAAACAGAGACACTGGGATCGAATCTCCGAGTTAACTGGAACCCCATTTGATGTGGAATCGGATTCTTTTTGTCTCAGAAATATTATGGAAGCACCACTCCTTAAAAATAAGGATGACATTGAGGTACATAAAAGTATAAGATGGTTCATTAAAGAACATCTCCTCTTCTTTTCTGAAAATACACAAAATTATACAGACATTTTATTCAAGGGTGTACTAATTGCCCGATATGCACCCCCAAAATTTGGAATGATCCTGAACATCCCTTGGTTTTGCAAAATAATGCTGTAACTCAAGGAAGTAATAAGATTATTTGAAATATGTTAGTTTTGGAGCTCCTCAGTCTATCCTCCTATCCTTCTTAACTACACTTCCATTTAAAAAAATATGTTTATTTCTGTATTGTGTTCATGGTGAATTCCTCAGAATATTTTTCCAGATTTCTAATTCTAACTTTTCCCTATTAGTCTATTAGCTATTTAAGATTATTATATTTTTCTCTTCCAAGATTTTTAATCAGTCCTTTTTATTAGCATGGTGTCTCTTTTTATTGAGATATTATTGACATATAATATTATATTAGTTTTAGGTGTACAATATAATGACTCATTATATGTATATATTGTGAAACGGTCACTACAATGTGTCTACTTAACATCCATCATCACACATAGATACATTTTTTTTTGTGATGAGGACTTTCGAGATCTCCTCTCTTAGCAACTTTCAAATATACAATGCAGTATTCTTAACTGTAGTCACCATGCTGTACATTACATCCCCAGGACTTAGTTTATAAATGGAAGTTCATATCTTTTCACCCCCTTCACCCATTTCACCCACCATACACTCACTGCCCCCACCTCTGGCAACACCACTAGTCTGTACTCTGTATCTGTCTGACTTATTTCATTACCATAATGTACTCAGGATCCGTCCGTGTTGTCACAAATGGCAGGATTTCTCTCCTTTCTATAGATGAATAATATTATGTTGTGTATATTTAGCATAATTTCTTTAGCCATGAATCCATCGATGGACACTTGGATTGTTTCCATGTCTTGGCTATTGTAAATAATACTGCAGTAAACATAGGGGTGCAAATATCTTTTCAAGTTTAGTGTTTTCATTTTTTTGAGATAAACACCCAGAAGTGGAATTACTGGATCAATGGTAGTTCTATTTTTAATTTTTTGAGGAACCTCCACAGTGACTGCACCAATTTTCATTCCCATCAACAGTGCAAAAGGGTTCCCTTTTCTCCACATCCCCAACACTTGTTATTTCTTTTATTTGTGATAATAGCCATTCTAACAGGTGTGAAGTCATAGCTCATTGTGGTTTCGATTTGCATTTCCCTGATGACTAGGGATGTTGAGCACCTTTTCATATACCTGATGGCTATGTGTATATCTTCTTTGGAGAAATGTCTATTCAGATCCTCTGACCATTTTTTTAATTGGATTGTTTGTGGTTTTGCTATTGAGTTATATCAGTTCTTTATGTAATAGTTTGTATATTAAGCCCTTATCAGGTTTATGATTTGCAGATATTTTCTCCTATTCGGTAGGTTGCCTTTTCATTTTGTTGATGGTTTACTTTGCTCTGCAGAGACCTTTTAGTTTGATGTAATTCCACTTGTTTATTTTTGGTTTGGTTGCCTTGGTTTTTGGTATCAAAATCATAGACAAAAGATCACTGCCAAGACCAATGTCAAGGAGCTTACCACCTGTGTTGTGTTCTAGGAATGTTACGGCTTCAGAGCTTACATTCAAGTCTTTATCCATTTTGAATTCATATTTGTGTGTGGTGTAAAGTCATGGTCTAGTTTCACTCTTTTGCATGTGGCTCTTTCGTATTCCCAACACCATTTATTGAAGAAACTGTTCTTTTCCTATGGTGTATTCCTGGCTCCTTTGTCATAAATTTATTGACATACTGGGGATGCCAAAAAAATATATACAAGTCGACACTTTGGTCAGTGTTGCTCAAGCAGTAGTTCGCCATAATCAGAAGTGTCTGGACACTGATGGTAACCACTTTGAGCACCTCTTGTAATTGCAGAAGTCAAACGTTACTTGTAGTCATCTTCTGTTATCTGTATATATTGAGTATTACAATTTTAATACAGTTTTCCTTTCTTAAAATGTGTATGCATTTTTTGGCAACCTCTGTATATAGCACATCTTCTTTATCCATTCATTTATCAGTGGACACCTAGGTTGCTTCCATATCTTGGCTATCGTAAATAATGCTGCAGTGAACATAAACATAAAAGATGCAGTGTACATCTTTTCAAATTAATGTTTTTGTTCTCTTCAGATAAATGCCCAGAAGTAGAATTTCTGGGTCATATGGTAGATCTGTTTTTAGTATTTTGAGCAATCCCCATACTGTTTTCCACAGTGGTTACCCCATTTTGCAGTCCCACCAACAGTGCACAAGGGTTCCCTTTTCTCCATATTCTCACCAACACATTATTTGTTGAATTTTTTTTTAATTTATTTTTTTAAATTTATTGGGGTGACAATTGTTAGTAAAATTACATAGATTTCAGGTGTACAATTCTGTATCACATCATCTATAAATTACATTGTGTGTTCACCACCCAGAATCAGTTCTCCTTCCATCACCATATATTTGATCCCCCTTACCCTCATCTCCCACCCCCCAACCCCCTTACCCTCTGGTAACCACTAAACTATTGTCTGTGGCTATGAATTTTTTTTTTCTTAGACGTTTATTATTTATATCCCTCACACTGTGGACCCCCCTCCCCCTATCCACTATCTCTCTGACATTATTTGTTGAATTTTTGATAATAGCCATTCTGACTGGTGTGAGGTGGTGTCTAATTGTGGTTCCTACTTTGTTGCTTTTAGATGGAATGTTCTGCATATGTCTCTTAAGTCTATCTGATCTAATGTGTAGTTTAGGACCTGTGTTTCCTTATTGATTTTGAGACTGGATGGTGTATCCATTGATGAAAGTGGGGTATTAAAGTCCCCTACTATTATTGTATTGCTGCCTATTTCTTCATTTAGTTCTGTTAATATTTGCTTTATATATTTCGGGGCTCCTATGTTCGGTGCATAGATTTTTACAAATCCTGTATTCTGTTGTTGGTTTGACCCATTTATCATTATATATGGCTTTTTTTTTTGTCTCTTACTACAGTTAATTTTCTCTGATACAAGTATAATTACCCCAGCTTTCTTTTGGTTTCTATTTGCATGGAATATCTGTTTGTTTTCCTTCACTTTTAGTCTGTATGTTCTACATCTGAAATGAGTTTCTTATAGGTAGCAAATATATGGGTCTTGTTTTTTTTATCCATTCACCATCGAAGCCATCCCACTTGATCATGGTGTATGTATGTATACTCTCTGTCTTTTGATTGGAAAATTTAGTCCATTTGCATTACAGTAATTATCGATAAGTAGGTACTTATTGTCATTTTATTCATTGTTTTCTGGCTGTTTTGTAATTCATTAGTTTCTTCTGTTGCTCTCTTTCTTTGTTATTTGATGATTTTCCATAGTGTTATGCTTAGATTGCTTTCTCTTTCTCTTTTGTATGTCTATTATTAATATACATTTTTGCTTTGTGGTTACCATGAGACTTACATATAACAACTTATATTGATAATAGTCTGTTTTAAATTGATAGCAACCCAAGTTCAGATGCATTGTAAAGTTCTACATGTTAATCCCCCACCATGTTTTGTTTTTGATGTCACAATTTGCATCTTTTTATCTTGTGTATCCATTAACAAATTATTGCAGTTATATTTTTACTAATTTGTCTTTTGACCTTCATGCTAGTTTTAGAAATAATTAACCCGTAACCTTTACAATATTAGATTATTTTGAATTTTATTATATATTTACCTTTACCAGCGAGACTACACTTTCATATATTTTTCTGTTACTAATTAGTGCCCTGTCATTTCAGCTTAAAGAAGTCACTTTAACATTTCTTGTAAGTCCTGTTTAGTAGTGAATCTATGAACACAAGTCCAGATGGCAGCTGGAGGCAGCCTTCTTACACAGTGGAGGGATCTAGACCTTGGCCCTGATGCTCCCTTTCATAGTGGCCACTTTTAGTCTCTTTTATCCCACAGGAATCAAGGGCTAGGCTTCCACAGCCCAGAGCCTTCAGGCCTGGGGTTCAGCTGCACCCACTGGTTTACATACCTTTTCTACTTCTGGTTCATAGAGATGTTTATCTTGTTTTCAAGACTGGCTACGCTTGTTTTTTACTTTCTCTTTTTGTATTTTAAGCATTATTCTATGTTTTTGGAGGTGAGGAACTGCACCATGAAACCAGAAATTCATATATATGGTTTTGTGTTCTCTGCCTCCCCCCAACATTTTTAACAACATATGTACACCAGAAGTTTTGTTTTCAAAGAATTTGTTGTCCTATTTATGAATGTCATTGAAATACTATTAAAGGAAACAAAGAGTTAAAAACTTCAGTTACCATCTAATTCTTATAAGTGGTTTTACACTTAAGGATATAGCCATTCATAGGCTGTACTTTGAAAACTTCATTTTACAATTCCAAGGAATTCTGCGATTCAGTTATTAACTACTGATACACCAAAACAGACTCTCGGTGCTGTCTTCCCCACATACATTCTGTTGCTCTGCACCACGTGCCCTGTTGTTAGCCAAGCCGGATTTCTGCTGTTACTGGATCCACTGCCTCTAAAGGAAGGAAGGGTCTATCCTCCCTATAGTATGTCTTCTCCCTTCCTATAACCCCCCCCCTCGGAATCCCACTTATTCTCAGATTCTCCTTTCTCCATGAGGCCTTTTTCTCACTGTTGGCAGAAGTCATTTCTCCCTCCGGCATTTATAACAGTTCATACCATTCTCACAACATTTATCACATACTAATTTGTATTACATTTACTTGTGGAAATACCTTGCACCCTTAAATTCCTTTCCAGCTCTGTGATTCTGTGATTCTAATATGAAAATCAATTGAGGCATGATGGAGAAAAATATGTTCCTTTTATTTTCCCTTGTGAGACTTTCGTATCAAGGATTCTCAGATATACAGGAAAATCCATAAGATAAAAATAGAATTGACTTTTAAGTAAATGAGGTGTTCGTATTAGGGTCAGAACAGGCAGGAATATAGCAATGTTTATATGTTAAAGAGTTCAGAAGACTCACATGTATTCTGATTTGTTTCTCATAGTAAGCTGCTGAGATAGAGCAGCTGCAATTGTCTCCATTTTGGCCAAAAAAACTCCAATTAAAATATAATCAAGAAAAATGATGATTTAAATTCCATTATCTCATATATGGATACGCTGGATTTCAGTAAAATAATTAGCAGTCAGAGTCTCAGAAAGTTCTAGTTTGGACTTGCAACACAATGATCTTGAGCCTCAGTTTTCTTGGCCATAAAAATGACTAAATGACTTTTAGATCCAAGCTAAAAAATTCTCTGCTTGTACAGTGCACTTAATTTGTAATGTGACATATTCTCTGATTTCTCGCTGAAGGATATTTGCATATCTGCCATTAAGGAGAAGGATATTGAAGCGAAGCTGTCTCTGGTTATTGAGAATTGGACCAACCAGAACCTGAGTTTTGCAGCATTTAAGGGAAAGGGAGAGCTCCTGCTCAAAGGCAGTGAGTCGGGGGAAATCATCACCTTGATGGAGGATAGTTTAATGATCTTAGGTTCCTTACTCAGCAACAGGTAAGTTTATAATTTGTCGGGAAAGGTTTTAATTTAGTAATTAGGGTTCGAAAATGCTAGGTAAAAGTCTAGTTTTGCAGTTGTAGCACATGAGATTCTGACCGAAAGTGCTAACTCTTGTCTGTCCATCTATGAACTTTCCCCTAGTACTCATGGCCTCCATCTCTCTTCCATGGTATTCATCTCCCCTTCCTATTTTTTTCTGGTGGTCCCCATAATTATCCTCCCCCAAACTGGCAGCTTCTCTCTTGAACATCTTGACTCCCCACTGAGATGACCTCTTCATTTTATCTTTCTCTCTCTCTCTCTCTTTTTCCTCTCTCTCTCTCTCTCTCTCTCTCTCTCTCTCTCTCTCTCTCTCTCTCTCTCTCTCTCTCTCTCTCTCTCTCTCTCTCTCGTTCCTCTTGCTCAAGTGTTCACCCAATGGCCCAGGAAAAGCATGCTGGCAACACATGAAAGGAATATACCATTAGGGGTTTGGCTCTTACCAATTTTCACTTTTTATGGTGAAAAGTCACTTTATCTGTGCTGGGTCTTCTAGGGCCTGAATGAGGCAACCTGTCCAGCATTGGACTACTGAACCAACTCAGAGGTGACTGTGATCTCATGCAGCCTTTGGAAGTTCCAATGGGACTCAGATTAAGCGTGCTGTCAGGTCTTGGTCTGGCCATTAGCAGCCTCTAATCCACTGGCTGACTGTGCAGTAATTCTCAAGTGTTCTTCACTCTAACACACCTAAGGACTATGTCACAACCCCATCATTAACAGAGGTCAATGTTCAAGGTGATGGGGATTCTAATGCCCCTTCTCTGGGTTGGGATCACTGGTAAATGAATGGCATCCTGCATGACCTCAGAGGCAGTCTTGTATTTGGATAACACACTAATCCACAAAGCTCCTAGTCCAGGGAGTTCTGGGTTGAATTTAGTGGGGTTAAGGTCCTAGGTGCACCCTCTGCTTGCAGGGAATCTGAATAATCCTGGCAAAGGTGACCATAGGATATTCAGTGGTTCCTAGACTTCCTGGGCTGCTACTGCTCCAGAGTTCATTGCAAATTTTGCCATTCTGATTTCCTAGATGATGACCTCTTGAAGAAAGACTGCAGATTAACCTGCACAGTGTCAATTGGCCAATAAATTCAGGATTTGAAGGCTTTTCTTATTTCTTAAATATTTAACTTGCATGTAACCTGATTAGTGTAGTACCTATTCATAGTACTGGTAAACTCGGTGTTGAGGCCCTGCTAAGAAAGAATGTAAGAATAGCTAAGAAGTCACTACATTCTGGGAGGTTGTCCCCCTAGAGAACTCGCAGCACTAGAAAGCCTTTTCCAGAACTAACCACAGACTGATGTTATAGCAGGCAGTGCCTGTTGGATCTCTAGGGCTACCTGCATGTGACTTCAAAAGGAAATTGTATATCTCCACACGTGAGACTTGACTCTAGATATTGCCTGGATTGTGACACTTTCCTGGGGGATCCCTGATTCCACTGGGGCTCCACTGATATGCCCATCCATCATGACAGGTTCCACCACACAAAGCTGTGCAATACAGGTACCTGGCCAAAGGACAGAAACTGGTTATGCTGGATTTCATTTCAGATCTCCCCTTTTCATGTTGGAAATGTATACATCATCTAAGATAACTGGTTTGTTTTTTTTTCCTTATGGGCAGGATCATTTTCGGTCCCAAATATTTAAATGCTTCAACTCCCTGAAATGCCCATTCAGATCAGTGTAGTCTGCATTTATTGATTTTGAAGACATATTGACTGCCTTTTAGCTGTAGACCAATGCCCAGATGGACAGTATACATTGAGTGTTGAGAAAAATGCCTCTTACTGCGTGAATAGCTCACCTACCTCCTGGGACAATTTTTGTACAATTCCCTTTATACATCTATGTATAAAAAGTCTTCCAGAGAAGTTATAGATTGTACCCAGTCATCAGACTATACCCAGAAGAACTCCATTCTATATGTCAGCACCATCAAGTCACCCTTTCCTGGATCAAGAAAAGTTTTAAGACCCCAGTCAATGTGTGCCACTCGCTAGGACATTCCGCCACACCACGTCAAAACTACTTGTCATTGCCGCAAACTGAACCCAGCTTCTTAATCCAACTGTAGGTGATTAGGTTTTTACCAAGGAGCTTCCCATCACTTCCTCCATGGCGTCTACTCTATTTTTATCTTTCCTTTTAGTGCCCAGCTTTCTGAACATCTTGTATTCTCATAAACCCTTCTGGTAGCCCTGATGGTCAGAAAACAGGAATCCTGCTGTTTGGGGGTAGCTGTCTGGGATCCCTAGTACTGCAGAATCTTGGTACAGTGCCTGGTGGCGTTAGCAATCTGTGGGAGGGAAGAGCATCCCTGTAAGCAGACATCGGACCGCAAGCCTGACTCAGGCTTATGATAATAGTTCCACAGACCAGTAACAAATAGTGTCCTATGTGTTGTTCTCACAGGTGGTCCCCACTTGTTTTGTCTCACTAAAGTCTTGGCAAACCATTTTGTTCTTTGTTTTCACTTTATTCCCAGAAGCAACTAGCACAGTTCCTTTACTGGACCTCTGTGCCATAAGACTGGACCCATTTTCCGATTCTGTGAGTAACACATTGGAACAATAAGTGAAATCACTATAAAAGTTTTACCCGTAAAAAAAGCAAAAATGTCATTAGCTATAAGAAATTTATTAGGGACTGCCTTTTAGGAAAAAAAAGTTCATTCCCAAAAGAGTGTTTCTCCTATAATTCATTTTGTTAGGCCATACTATTTTCTGAATCTTCATTAAATGTAATATTTTCTTGTTCTTACTTTTTAGATATAATGCTCCATTTAAAAAAAATATACAGAATTGGGTGTATAAGTTGTCCACTTCCTCAGATATAATTGAAGAGTGGCTAGTAGTCCAGAACCTTTGGGTTTATCTTGAAGCTGTTTTTGTAGGTGGAGATATTGCCAAACAGCTGCCTCAGGTAAATGTGGTTTTTGTAACTACTGATACAATAATTTGGTGTGTTGTCTGTATATCTCTGCAAAAGTCTTCACAAAGAAGTGTGGTTGGTTATGTCTTGGTTATTTACACCAGGGGTTGGCAAACTATGGCTCGCTTACCTGTTTTTGTAAATAAAGTTTTATTGGAACACAGACATATTCATTCATTTATGTTTTGTCTGAAGGCTTTAGCATTACAGCAGAAGCGTTGAGTAGTTATAACAGAGACCATGTGGCCTACAAAGCCTAAAATATTTACTATCTGGCCCTTTACAATAAATAAATAAATAAATAAATAAATAAATAAATAAATAAATAAATAAAAAGTGACCTTTGATTATATTAGCAGAAAGAGGAAAAGCACATATTTTCAAACAGTGAAAAATCTCCAGGTTGTTTGAGCATGTGAGGTACATTCAAGTGTGGTATTGTTAAATTGTAGTAGTTCATCTCTTCCAAGAGCTAACCTCACAATATCCTTCTGAGGGTAGAATTAAAATTAATTTGCATTCTGTAAGTGCAATTAACTACTAGTAAGTTGACTAATAGTAAATTAGAAATATACCATGAGGCAAGGAAACTTCACCTTAGAAGCATGTAACAAAAATCATTAAAACAACTCTGTTGGGGTCTATTAAATAAATGCCAATACCTCACTAATAGCTTTATTCAGCGAAGGTAATTTCTCTCCTATGAAATTAAGCCTGCTCTTTCTGAATTTCCTCGCCTATAAACAGGATCTATATAGATTAAAAATCAAGGATAAAAGAGTTTTGAAAATGACTCATTTCCCTTTGTAACACATTTTTGAAACACAAATCTTTTTTTAATCAGAAAGTTGCATTAAAAATGCACTTAAAAGTTTTGAAATAGGCAAGATTATGCCAATTTCTAGAGGCATTTTTGCAATTGAACGCAAAGCTTACCATCATCCATAGTAAATAGAAAATTTTCATTTGCAAACATGTAAATGAAGCTTTGTTTTGGATTTTTACTGTTTTCTTTTTTTTTTCCCTGGGATATTATTAAGCTGTAATTATTCCAAGGATCCTGAGATCAAATTATTTTCATGCTTCTTTAATTTTCTCATCAAACCACCCAGAGTGCTGAAAGAGTAGATTTGAGATTGAAGTGGATAGCTTTGAAAGTTAATCATGTGGTACTTTGAAAAACATATTAAATGTAAGCTAACAAGTGATAAACCCTATTGTGATACAGCAGTATTTCAATAAGCAGTTTTATGACTTTTGGTTTTTGTTGTTCTGATGAAAAAAAGAATTTTCCCTTTCAATTATGTAGCCCCAGACTAGTAGAGGCTGGTTTAAAGAACTCTAGGAAATTAGAAAGTGAGTACTTTGCTTTATTCAAGTATCCGAATGCTAATTTTCACTGAATATGTATTTGTTTTTAGGAAGCAAAACGTTTTCAGAATATTGATAAGTCATGGGTAAAGATAATGCAGCGAGCTCGCGAGAATCCCAATGTGATTAGTTGCTGTGTTGGAGATGAAACCATGGGGCAACTTTTACCTCATTTACATGAACAGTTGGAAGTATGTCAGAAGTCCCTTACAGGGTAAGAGTTTAATTTTTAAATTACCTATCATTTTATATGTGCTGGTGTTTTATCCCAAACGAGTTAATAGTATCATTAACAACATTTCTGGTTGGTAGTGATAGGAATCTAACATTTCACATAAATTTAATTTTTAACTTTAATTAAATTAAATTAATTAATTAATATTTTTTTAAACTTTTATTTATTTTAAGTGTGTTTTTCCAGGACCCATCAGCTCCAAGTCAAGTAGTTGTTTCAGTCTAGTTGTGGAGGGCGCAGCTCACAGTGGCCCGTGTGGGGATTGAACCCTAAATTTAATTTTTCTGTAAAAAAAAAAAAGAAAAAAAGATACCTTCAACCTGGGGGTGGGCAAATTAAAGCATTGTATTAGTTTTGTAGGGCTGCTGTAAAAAAATTACCACAAACTAGGTGTCTTAAAACAACAGAAATTTATTTTCTCACAGTTCTGGAGGCTGGAAGTCTGAAATCAAGACGTTAGCACCTTTTGAAGGCTCTAGGAGAGAATCTTTCCTTGTTTCTCTCAGCTTCTGATGGTCCTAGGAGTTCTGGCTGGTGGCTACATAACTCCAATCTCTATCTCTGAATTTACATGTCCTTTTCTTCCTGTGTGTCTCTCATGAGGACACTTATTAGATTTAGGGCTTAGTTGATTAATCCAGGGTGATTTCTTCTTGAGATCCTTAACTTCAATACATCTGCAAAGATCCTTTTTCCAAATTAAGATTACATTCACAGTTTCCAGGAAATGGGACCTGGACCTATCTTCTGAGTGGCTTCCATTCAGCCCACCGCAGGCATGGAGTAGAGATGTGCAATAAGAGAACAATGAAGCAGATGAATTCATGAAAATTTTCTTAAAAAGCAGTTCATTCTCAATTTCTATTTGAAATAAGGGGAACATATATCCTGGTTTGTCTAAGTTTATGTCTCTGTCCTAGTTTAATGGTTAGTTGTCCCTGCTTTCATTTTCAAAATGTGCTGGTTTGGCGATAAATAATGTGTTCACTCTGGATTTAAGCCTGGGGTTCAAAATACTCTTAGAAAGCTCACAGAAGAACTTTTTTTTTTTTAATTTTTCATACAATATTTTTATTGTAAAAAACAAATTTCTGGGTAATGGTGCTTTTTCTCTGCTTAGAAGAACTCTTGATGAGAAAGAAGATGATGGATGGGGCAGGCTTGCTCTGAAACCCTTTCTTGTATCCATTCGTTTTCCCAAGTAGTATCCATGGTGTAGCATAGACTTTGGATTTAACCAAATATTTCAGAAGCAAATGGGAAATAACGATAGGTGTTTGCTATTATCTTATTGAAGATGTTAGTGATTATGTCATGGCTAAAAATAAAATAAAAATAAATAATTGAGAAAAAATCATTTGGTAACGCGACTTTATTTAAAGGTATTTGGAGAAGAAGCGATTACTATTTCCAAGATTTTTCTTTGTATCTGATCCAGTCCTCCTGGAAATTCTTGGGCAAGCCAGTGATTCCCATACCATACAGGTATGAGCTAAATATCTATTACCTAAATATTTTTTTCCCCATAGCATACATAATCAGTAATAAAAATGAAGTTAACATCTTGAAAGTGGAGGCAAGAAAGAAGAGTATTTAAAATTATGTTGATTACAAAATGTCTTTTTTTCTGTGTATTTGGTGTCCATCAACCTGAGGCAAGGTTCATCAACTATGCTACTCACCAGCCCGGTGACCTTGGCCAGCTTCTTATTTTTCCTGCACCTCAGTTTCCTCATCTGTAAAATCAGGATATTATTAATGGTTTCCACCTCATAGGATTGTCGTAGGATTATGTGAGATTATGTATTGAAAAGTATCTGGCACCGGTGTGTCCTCAGTAAATGTAATTCATTATTATGAGTATTTTAGTCTAAATATTTTTAAATCAAACAGAGCTTATGGTTTGGATCTGTCCTTTTTCCTGTCTAGAATGCTTCTCTAATGCTTTTAGCCATTTCCAAGGGCAATACTTCCAGGAGGAAGACAAAAATTATAGAGAGCTGAGAGTGGGATTAAACCAGGCTGTTTCTGGTTTGGGAATCTGGAAAACAGGTACTGAAACCTTTCTGGTTGGTTTCCAGAAAGTTGTGGGCATGAGAAAAGAGGAGAAAAGCTGTGTAAAGCAGAAGTGGGCCAAGAGAGAACGCAGGACTGAGCTGGGAGGGACCAGGTAATTTAGTCTCTATCTGGAGGAAAGTGACAGTTGTTAATTAGTCCAGTCTCCGTAGTCTAGAGGGGCATTGAAGGGCTTGGAGGAAACATTCTGTGGGGCTGGATTTTAAATAGTGGGCCTCCAATTGAGTCAAGGATCAACGCCGTCTTTTTTTTTTTTTTTTTTTGAGACGATGAAGTAAATTCTTAATCTTTTACAAACGTAAAATATATTAAGACTTTTTAAAGCATCTCAATGGCTTTTGTGTTTAGCCTCATGTATGATGTTTTGCTGTCTCGTGCTTCTTACAGCCCCATCTCCCAGCCGTATCTGACAACATAAATGAGGTGACATTTCATGCAAAGGACTACGATCGTATCCTGGCCGTCATATCAAGAGAAGGAGAAAAAATTATTGTAATTTAATTTGGTTACACTTTCGTTGTTAGGATTTCTTTAAAAATTTACGTTGAGGAGAATGCAATTCTCTTATGAAAAGAAAAGGGTGGTGGGATGGACTCGGGTTCTAGTTCTGCAGTTCTTACTGTGACAAACTAGTTTGGATAATTCATTTAACTTCTCTAAGACTCATTTTATCACTTATAAAATGAAAGTTTTAGACCAGATGATGTTCCTTCCACCCACGGTATTAGTTGATTTGACTCATGTTTTAAATATTTTGTGTAAAATATAAAACTATTTGCTTGGCACGGCCTAACTATGATTTATCAAGTTAAGTGTGGGACATTTGTAAAAATACCAAGCTATTATCAATTTGTAATATATTTGTAATATATTTTTTCAGTTGGATAGTCCTGTTATGGCCAAAGGTCCTGTAGAGATTTGGCTTCTGGACTTGTTAAAAATGCAGATGTCATCATTACATAACATAATTAGATCTGCGTTCTATCAAATCAGTGATTCGGGATTTCAACTCTTACCTTTCCTCAGTCACTTTCCAGCACAGGTGAGAACACAGTGTTTAAATAACGGTTATAAGAAATGAAAATTAAGGGGAAGGATACTCAGGAGGCAGTCAGCCTGATGGTGTGGAGCCTAGTGTAGCTTTGAATTAGCTGGGGAGGCCCACCTTCCCTCAGTGACCAACCACCTGCTGTCCACGTACACCATTCAAGACCCCCCCACCCCATCCCCCTGTTCTCCCATCATTAAGACCATACACTGAGACGAAACCACTTACGGAAAATTTCATCTTATATGTAAAAACATAGGTAGATATAGATACACGTATAGGTAGGGATATATATAAAAGGAATGAGCATCTTTTCTTGAAATGAAATCCATCTTGCCTCTTGTTTATTTTTCCTTCAATTTAAATATTAAAAATTGGCATAATCTGTTAAAGGAGGGCTTCTCCTGCAAGTAACTTTTTAATGAGAGAAGACCTTGAAGGGGCTGAGTTTGGAGCAGGTGTTCTCTTGAACAGCTCTCTCAAATCCAATGGCTCTTCGAAGTGTACTGTAAGTACCACGTATTATTAAAACCGAATATAGAAAATGACGAGCCAATAATTTTATTACATTTTCAGCCAAGATAAATGAAAAGTGATGACTTGTGATATATCTGGGTCATAGATAGTGTGGGATAGAAGGCAAGAGACATCCAAGAAAAATGTAGGCAGTTTTTGCCCAAACTGTTTCTTCTCCAACTGCTCCTACCAAACCGCACTCCAAATCCTGAATGACTTACTTCACACACTGTAGAGAGAGCTGAAATGATATGAAATTAATTATTCAAATGACACGAGTACAGATATAGAAACAATCTTTATTGAGGAGAATAGTTTAATGTTGTGATTTTTCAAAATATTGTATAATAGCCTTCTCAAGCTTTAATATTTTTATTAGGATTATTACCTTTGTGATAAATCTTCATAAAATACTTTATTGGATAAGCTGAGAAAGTCACTCCTTAGACAAAATCAAGATATTTTTCCTCTCCCAGGAGAGCTTGATTACCCCATGTATTCTGAAAGAGAGGCTCAGTCTAGTTTAGATAGAGGAGTTAGCATTAAAGGTGGAAAAGTTGAAGAGTAAGTTCAAATCAATGGTGAAGTTGAACAGGATATAGCAGGAAAGTTGACTAGCTTTCAGGATTTTCTTTAGTGTGTATAAATACACATATACACAAATAAAGAGGTAAAATTTGAAACAATTTTAGGTAAAAATCTTAACATTGTGGTGGGCAAATTTCAGTTATTTGGGAAAATTGCTTTAAAGAGTAACTATATAGCAAACTAGTATGTGTTGAATATATATATATATTGAATGAATATATGGTCATTACTCTTCAAAGCAATTTTTCCAAATAACTGAAATTTGTCCACTACAATGTTAATTTTTTTTATTTAAAATTGTTTTAAATTTCATCTCTGCTTTCTTCTAAACACATTTTCAAGATTATGAATGCAATGGATCCTTGTTGCAAAAATTTGGGAAAATTTGAAAAATATAAAAATGAAAATAAAAATTTCCCATATTTCTATCACTTAGAAATGATGACTAAATATTTTAGTGTATTCCCTTCCAGTATTTTTTAATGTGCTTATTAACAGGCATCAAATAATATGAGAATGAGCATTCTTATTTTGTTTTTTACTTTAATGAGACGTCCTCCAGTTTTCACCATTAAGTCCCCTGCTTCTTACACAAGTAAAAAACATAATTTAAACCTTTCTTGGTGACTCAGGTTAGTCATTTTAAAGATTAATTTTTAGAATATACCAAAATCAACATGCAGTGATTTTTTCAAGGTCTATGGGTCTATTTGTCTTTAAATCAGACAGCCTTACATTGTTGTTTCTGTATCGTGTCTCTTTGCTGTTCCTATCTTGTGCTCTTCTGTCATCATGGCCAGAAACAGCTCGCTATTGGGAGCTTCCTGACACCGGCTATTTCCTCTGTATCTGGTTACACCTTAGCCAGGTGTTTTCATTTACCTTCACCTGCAGACTCCAGGATTGGCAACTGTTCTAGCAGGAAAAACATCGAAGTTCCTCAGAGGACAGGGATTAGGAAAGGGTTTGATTCCTGTTTTACCCACATCAAATGCCATGTCCAGTAGTATCCACCTGCCACTCACACTGCTTTCAGTCCTCTGCCAAATGTGGGGTTCCTTTTTGGTCCAAATGATTTTGGATCTGTTCCTTTACTCTGTGCATGAACAAAAGCTCCCAAAGGGACAACTGCTGCAGTGACGAAGTGAGGGTGGGGGTATTCTGATCGCTTTTACTCCCTTTCCTGGGCAGAAATTGTAGGCAAGGTGACAGTCACTCACAGTTTCCCTGTGCCTTCATCAGGAGACAAAGGGCAAGCTTCTCTCCTTCTCACTTTCTGTGTCTCTCTCCTTTAGACTGATAAATAGATAGAGAGGTAGGTGTAGGTGAAGATACGGATTTTAGAGTGAAGATCAAGAAAGGAGATAGGCAGCATATCTTTTTAAAAAGTTGTGAATAGATGTTTGGAAAACAACTTTTGGGAGTGGAGAAATGCGTGTCCATTTTTTACTTTAACAGGAGTAAAATCCTGTTCACCTTCATGTGAATAAGTGACCACCAACTTTTATTGCAGGATCTGTTTTAAATATTTGGCTTATTTGTCTGCTGAATTTGTAGGTTGGGCTCCTGGGAATTCAAATGTTGTGGACACATGATTCAGAAGAGGCTTTACATAATGCGAAAGATGACAGGAAAATCATGCAAGTGACCAACCAGAAATTTTTGGATATTCTAAATACTCTAATTAGTCAGACAACACATGACCTAAGCAAGTTTGAAAGAGTGAAATTTGAAACTCTAATTACCATCCATGTGCATCAGAGAGATATTTTTGATGACTTGGTAATGTATCTATTTTCTTAATTTACAGTAATTTAGTATACTAGTTAATAATTTAGTGTTCCTAATAATGAGCAATTATTATGCATATTATCTAACTTATACGAAACTTCCGTCTACCTGGCCCTTTTTCACAACTGTCTTCATATATATCATGTCCACAAATATCTATATTTTGTGATTTAAACAACCACATATGTATATTCACATTTGGCATTCTGAAAGTCTAGAACCAACTGATGTGATGTGAATTAACTAATTGTCCCATTAAACCAAATGACAGGAACATGATATAATTTAGGTGAGGTTGGTCATGATGGGCCGATGGGGAAAGAAGTCCAGATCGAATAGAATCAAGCTTCAGAGAACTCACATGGCTATTTGTCCAACTGCTGGTGTACAACAGGGCATCACGGGCTTGATCTGGGCAAGGCTCTGCAGAGTGAGCGAAAGAGGAGTAGTGTTTGCATTCCCTTTGGAAACAGAACTCTAAAGCTAACCAGTGGCCTAGAGCAAGACCCAGTTCTCATAAAGCAGTAGGTAGTTATCTGTTACAGGGTAGGGGCCTCAGGCAATTTACCACCATTTGACTATCTTTGTCTTTAACTACCATTGTTTTCTTTTTATTTGTTTCGATGAGCCTTAAAGGCGTCTCTTTCCTTCATACAGAGCCATATAATCCCTGCAACTTGGGGCCCTGTTTTAGAGAATGTGATCACAGGCTACCTATGTCAAACTTGTATCACAAATTCTGATTAGATAAGTTATATTTATTGAAGATTGAAGGACAAGCAGTCTATTTATTCCACTGGAATCTAGATCCTTGCTTCTCAAAGTATTGTATGCCAACCAGTTGCATTGGCATTTCCTGGGAGCTTGTTTTTTATTATAGAAAAGCAGGATCTCCAGCTTTCTCACCCCACTGCCCTCCACCCCATCTACTGAATCAGAGTCTACATTTCAACAAGATTCCCAGCTAATTAATATGCATAATAAAGTCCAAGAAACATTGCTGTAGGATTTCTCTCTGGATCTTTGGGTCAAACTAGTCATCAGGAAGCTGCATACTTAAACCATGTTTCTTTGACCTTTTACAGATTTGCTTTCACTGAATTGCAGTTGCCCTTATATTTTGGCTTTCATTGAAGTCCATGTCAAGAAACTCCTATGGAATCCGTTATTGTATCTGCTAAGGTTACTGAGGCTGTTGTCTATACATCTTCCACTGACTCTTAAAGCTGAAGTCTCATGGAAGAAATTTCTTTTAAATTTAAGTGCTGAGCAAAGCTTTACTTTACATACAGAATGGATTTTTTTTTAATACCTATACACAATTAAAACCACGAAACTATTTTCTTTTGGTTTTAATCACTATTGAACTCATGGTCAGTTTGTATCCCAACTAAAATAAGATTTCATGGCCAGCATGTTTGCACTTTATTTTTCCATGCAGAATGCTTAGAAGAGCCTGTTATATAGTAAGAAATCAGTAAATATTAGCTGTTCTTTTTTCATTCTCTTTGATCTCCTCCTCACCATCTTAACAGATTGTTGAAAGCAGCCAGCTGACTGCATCGCCATGGCTGTGGGACCTGTGTTAGAGTCCCTGGGGTTGGCTTATGTTCCCGAAAGGAGCTCTTTTAAGGTCATGAACACACTGTGCTTTAGGAGGGAAGCCAGAATTCTTAAGTGAAGGGGAGGCAAGGTCATAAACTATGAAACGACAACAAAAAATAAGATTGTAAATAGCATGGAGACTTGATTAGATGGAGATCTGAACATTGTATAGTGGCCAGAGTTCCATTTATTAGTGTCAGCTGAATGACCTGGAAGAGGGCCACTAGGTTTAGAAGCAGTGAAGGTGACCATTTGCCACTTTCCTATGTTGGTTTCCCCGAGTGGGCAGGACTAGGGTTTCTCCAAGTTTGCTAATGGAGTCATGAGGCACCCCAGGATGTGGTTGTGGTGGGATGTTGTTCCCAAAAGTGTTTACCTGGTTTCCATCTCTTGCATCACGGCGGTGGGAGCCCAGTACTGCTTGCCTGGGCAGGTTGGTTGGTTTGCCACAGTGTTGATGTAGGAAGGCATGTGTGCATGTCTGACCATACATCTCCCTGCTTAATCCCTTCAGGCTTCCCATTTGCCATGAGAACGATGCCCAACCCCTTTCCCATGCCCTGTGAAGCCCCAACTCTTACGCTTTCTCCAGAGTCCGGGATGCCTCAGCTGTAGTGAACTTCGTTCAGTTTCTTGAATATGCCAGCCAGATCTCAACCTTTGCCCACAGCATTTGGCCCTCCCAGCCTCCATCACCCTTTTCATTCTGTTTCCCTGGCTAGTTCCTACTCTTTATCCAGGTGTTAGTTTCGATGTTTCTTATTTTGAGCACCCCTCTCAGATGCCCTATACTACATTAGGTCCTCTTGCTCTACATATTTTCATGAACCCTGAATTTCTTTTCATACTTTATCGTTATTGCTTGTTTATCTATTTGTCTTCTGTTCTTTTCTGACAGCTCCAGAAGGCAGGAACTATGTCTGTCTTTGTTTAACCAGCACAGTGTTAGGCCCAAGGAGAGACTCAGTAAATACTTATTAAGTGAATGAGAATCAGTTCATGAATGGTTGCATAAAAACTGCCCATATGCTTGTGTTTTATGTTATTGCAATGTAGTGTGCAATCTCTTTGTATTTCATATTCTTTAGGTAAAAATGCATATCAAATCAGCTACTGATTTTGAATGGCTAAAACAGAGTAGATTTTATTTTAAAGAAGATCTGGATCAAACTGTGGTGTCTATTACAGATGTTGATTTTATTTACCAAAATGAATTTCTGGGATGCACTGATCGTCTTGTTATCACTCCATTAACAGATAGGTAGGAAACTCAATTTTTGTTATTCCGTTTTGAAATTAAATAAGGTGCTTACAATTGTTCTAAAATTTCATTTGAAATATTAACAAAGCTTATTGCTGTCGTGTTAGGTCTGTGCTAGCTCCTCAAAGTAAGTTGTTACTTACACATACATGTACATTAAATGTTTATGAAGTAAAAAATGGTAAAAGAATAAAAGTAAGCTTGAATTTTGACTATGGGTAATTTAGTAATAAATTTTAGATTGCAAGATGGAAAAACAAGATCTCTAGAACCATAAAGGAAGTCATTAGAATTACAAAGAAGGAAGGGACCTTGGAGATTGTCTTAGTCTCCTGGTTTTTCAAATGTGGAAATCTGAGACACAAAGTGAAGTGTCTTGACCAGGTCTGGATAATTGGTTAATGGCAGGTCCCCTTATAATTTTTTCCAGTATATGACATTAGGCAAGAACTGGGTCTTTTTCATGTTTATATATATCCCACAGCACCATGCACAATGTGCTGTGCATAGAAGACAATAAATGTTTATAGGATTGACTTAAATTGGGTCAGAGAACAATTAATTCTGCTATTACTTTAAATAGGGCTGCCGCCAGGTAAAATTGTAACACAATCAAATTTTGTCTTCAGCTTCCTCTTGATTCATCCAACCTCCCTTTAATGCCCAGTGCCTCTGCAGCATAGAGTTGTCAGTGTGTTTTCTCTTCCATTGATGTTCACATGTAGAGCTTCATGTCTCGCGAAGCTTTACTACGTTTTACTTAGATCTGAAACAAGTATAGCTGTAGCTGGATCATAGATACAAGGAGATTCGTTAGATTATTTTTTACACTTATCTGAATGAGGGAAACACTTCACAGTAAAACAATTTATTTGCAGTGTTGTGCGGGCGTTGGCTCGTGCCAGCTCGTGAGAGCCAACTACACGCACCTCTTCCCCATTTTGTGATGTCACATTGGTAGCTTGTGATGAGCCATAGTGGGAGTATTTATACCGCAGAAATCAGCAAACATGATAATCAAATGTTTTTCCTGGAGAGCCGGTTGTTGAACATCTGCCCGCACACCACTGCTTATTTGGTTCTCTGACTTAGGATTTATCCTGAACCACAATGGAAATGAGGCCTGAAGGCTTTAAGTCAGGGTGGTGGGGTTTAAAGTTTGAACCAAGAAATGTTTGCAACCACTATCCTGCTTCTAACAGGTATCAAATACTCCGGCCTTGTGTGGGTGCTTGTCTCTTTTATGGGGGCTGCTCAAATTCTAAGACAAACAGGCCCATTCCAGTCACATTGGACTGTTGCTTGTGCTTTACTGTAACGAATGTTATCTCATATTCACAGTGCTTTATCTGAATAACACTTGCAGGTGCTATATCACCTTAGCACAGGCTTTGGGAATGAACATGGGAGGTGCTCCAGCAGGTCCTGCGGGCACTGGCAAAACAGAAACTACAAAAGACATGGGAAGATGTTTGGGAAAATATGTGGTCGTGTTTAACTGCTCAGATCAAATGGATTTCAGAGGGCTAGGAAGGATTTTTAAAGGCAAGTGTCAAATACTAAAATGTTTGGTGAATTTATTTTTATTGCACTTTAATACTCTTTTCTGATATAAATCTAAAGTGGTATTTTCCCACAAAACCAAAATTAGCATGAGTTGATGCATATGATATTGCCATTTTTCTTGGTCAAACATGGCTGGATATCATCAATTTTATCTGGTTCAATACTAGTGTTGGCCGTATAGTCCACAAGTTGAATGTGTATTGGGTTATGAAAATGGAATCAATTTATTATTGCCTGAAACAGGTGGAGGAGGTAAGATCCAAGAGAACAAAGTGACGACACACGTGACTTCCCTTTCTACGTTCAATCCCACTGAAGTGAAAGATTTTTTAAAAGCAACACTGGAAAACAAGAAGCAGATGGAGAAAGTTGAGAAAATCCTAAAAGATAGTAGGAGGTGGTTTCAAATGGACAAAGAAAGATTGGAGAACATTTCAGTCTTAGAACTCAGTCCTTCGTGGTCCTCTTTTCTATCTACATGGATTCTCTTGGTGATCTCATGTAGATCCAAACTTTAAATACTATCTATATGATCAAATTTACATCTCTAGTTTGGACTTCTTGAAATGCCAGATTCATATAAACAACTGATATCTACTATTTGACATCTCCACTTAAATATCTGATAGGTCCAAACTCTTGTTCTCCCCTCCTGTATCTACTCCATTCTCAGCCTTCCCCATCACACTAAACAGCCACGCCACTCTTCCAGATGCTCAAACAGAAATCTTTGACTTATTTTTTACTCTCTCTTTCTCTCATGGGTGTGAGAGAATTGTCATCCAAACTGTCAGTAAACACTGTTAGTCCACCTTCAGACAACATCTGAAATCTGATCACCTGGGGTCCCACTGCAGTCATCCCGGTTCAAGCCGGTCATCATCCCCCACGTGCACTATTCCAATGAGCCTCCTAATTGGTCTTCCTGGGTTTACCCTTGTCCCCTACATTCTAGTCCCAAAACAGCACCACAGCAATCCCACACGTTAGGTCAGATCATAATACTGTTCTGCTGAAAGCTGCCTAGTGGCTTCGCTCAGAGGAAAAGCTGAAATCCCACAAGGTCTAATATTGTCTTACACAATCACACCTGCTCCTGCTCTGCCCCACGGTATTGTTCTGACCTTCTGACCTCATCTCCTAATACTCTCCCCAATTCTCTCTACTGTACCTATAGTGACCTCTGTAATACTTCTCAAACACCCAGGGGACATTCCCTCCTCAGATCCCTTACTCTTGCCATCCCTTACATTCTTCCCCCACGTACTCATTCACGTGGATCACTTGATAAAGGTTGTCCACAACAAATATCATACTTGAAAATCTGAAAGCATTCTCTTTGAGATGAGGTATAAGACAAGGATTCCCATTATTGCTTCTTCTGTTCATCACGGTGCTTCAGATCCTACCCAGTGCAGTAAGGAACAACGGCAGCAACAGCAAAGATACGAAGACTGGAAAGAAAGAAATACAAAATTTTGTTATTTACAAATGTTATGGTAGACTGTAAAGAAAAATTTTTTTAAATCTATAGAAAATTAGAATTTAGCAAGCTTCCTAGAATATGTAATCAACACCTAAAATTTATTTTGATAAGCCACAAAGAACAGTTAGAAAATGAACATTTCAGAAAGATATCATTTAGAATGTGGTTTGAGAGTGTGGTTTGGTGCGGGGATTGATAAATAGACCAGTGGAATATAATAGCGAATGCAGAAATGGGTCAAGGACAATTGACATATGGCAAAGGTGATACTGTAAATCAGTGATGAAGAGATAGACTTTACAATAAATTGTTCTGGAACAACAGTTGATTAATATTAACAAGGGAAATCAGACCCCAACATACGTATATGAAAATTGGATGCCTAAACCATATATAAAAATTAGTTCTTAAAACTAAATGCCTAAATGTGGTAGGCAAAACTACATGGTTTTTAGAAGGTGATAAAGGAAAATATTTTTGTTTTCAGAGTAGAAAGGGATTTTTTAATATAAAAATCACAAACCGTAAAGATTAATACATTGATATATCTGCTCATGAATGGATATCAAAAAGAGAAAAGTCATGTTAGAAATTTGAAAAAGGCATTTCCAACATATATTACCTACAAAGGATAGGTATAAATATGTGAATAATGCCGTGACTCAATGAGAAAAATATAACCTAACAGAAAAATGAGGAAAAGTCTTGAACAGGCATTGCACAAATGAAGAAAACCAAATGGCCAGCATTCAAAGAATTGCATATTCTAAAGAGATTCCATTTTGTACACACCAGGTTAACAAAAATCCAAGTGTGACATTTTTGCCCATAGGCACAGTGTAGAGCAACAGAAACAGTCATTCACTGCGGGTGGGAGTAGCATACATGTGCTTTCACAGCTATCTCACCTCCTGGTGTATGTTCCAATAAACTGCACTTACGCACTGGGGACTGTGTGTAAATGTCCACGACAGCATTGCTTATAACAGCAAACAGCTGCGAACAACTCGGAAGTTTTCTACGATGGACTGATTATATATACATTGTGAACATACTTATATATCATACATAAAGGGAAGAAAAAATATATATGAAATTCTGTAAGGCAATGCGATATAGCAATAAAAATGAGTAACTACAACATGATACATTGACAAAGGTAGTCTCATAATTACAACTAGAGGGAAAGAACCATGTCTCATATAATTCATATAATATGATTAAATTTATGTAAAATGCAAAATTAGGTAAAGCAAAAATTAGATTAATTAGCTATGTATATCTAGATAGTAAAAAAAAAAAGAAAAGCAAAGCAAGAGAATGATTATCACAAGGTTCAGACTAGCAGCCTCTCCCTGTGGGAGGGAAGAGAGGAAAAGAAGTACTCTGGGCTTTCCTCTATTAAATGTCACGAGTTCATGCATCCAGCCCTTCCTTTAAATCTTAAGGATATGAGAATCTCTCTATAATAGATATCATGAGATTGCGCACCCAGCTCTTACCTTACCTTTAGTTACCTGACTGTTGGTAATATTTATATATAGAGAGATTCTCTCTCTCTCTCTCTATATATATATATATATAGCAGATATACACACATGGTGTGATCACAAAATACAGTGAATGTTTAAATAAAAAAAATTACAGTAAAAGACACATTGCCTTTAACACCCCTCAACATACTCCCCCTTGCTTCAAACACACTTATCCCATCATTCTTGCCACTTAGTGAAGCAGTTCTGGAAGTTCTCTTTCATGAGTATCTTTAGTTGCACTGTTGCGGCTGCCTCCATGTCCTGAATCCATTCAAAACGTTTACCTTTCAAGGTCATTTTGACTTTGGAGAAGAGCCAGATCCGGTGAATAAGGTGGATGAAGACACACCATAATGTCTTTGACAGAAATTGCCGTACCAGAAGCTATGTGTGATGTGGAGCATTGTTATGATGGAGGATGAAGTAAAGACATTCCTGAAAGAGGACTTCCAGAACTGCTTCAGCAAAGTGGCAAGAACGATGGGATAAGTGTGTTTGAAGCGAGGGAGAGTATTTTGAGGGGGATTAATGGCAATATGTCTTTTACTGTAATAAATTTTTTTTATTTAAACATTCACCGTATCTTTTGATCACACCATATATATGTAAATATAAATATAGATGTTTACATCTATATTTACATATATGTATATATATATATATAATTGCACAGTCTTTATGTAATATTTCTCCATTTAAGAAAGAGAACAAAACATAAGCCACACACTAGGAGAATATATTTGAGCATGTATAGCAGACAAAAGACTGAGATCCAGCACTGTTAGTAAGAATGTGTAGAAATTGCAGCTCTCAGTACTCCTTGTGTGTAAATTGGTGGAGCTGCTGCAGAGAACAGTTTGGCAACAGGTGGTAAATGTGAAGATGCTCATGGACCCAGCATTTCCACTCCTCACACAGATTGCAAGGAGACGTGAGCAAGACCGATACATTGTTATAGCAAATTATTAGGACCAACCCAAATATCCGTTGAGAGTAGAAGGGATTTTTAATGGGTATATTTATGCTGTGGAATACTGTACAGCACAGCATTTAAAAATAGTGAATTAGATCCACAGGTATCAGCATCAGTAAATCTTAGGAAAACAATATTGAGCAAATTATTCAAATTTTAGGAGGATATATACAGTAGTTTATAGATAGCTAGATAGATGTTGACAGATAACTAGATACACACATATAAATTTTGAACAAGCAAAATGTATGGTGTTCATGAATATATGCATAAGAACAGTAGTTTAAAAGCAGGCATAGGAACCAATGGCATCAAATTCAGGATAGAGTTTACCTCTGGAGAAGGAGGGAATGTGGATCCAACAGGGAAGTACATGGACTTGCAGTATAGTTCTAAGATTTTATTCTTTAGAGTGAAATCTGAAGCAAATTGTTAAGATTTGATAGGTGAGTACTTGGCTATTCATTGTCATATTCTTTATAATTGTCTGTCTGTTAAAACAGTTTTGAACCCCGAGAATCATTTTCTAATAAAAAAGAAGGTTCTTCTGTGGATCAGTCTGGGCTTGAGGGTTGGGGATTGTTGAGAGACTCAGACTAGAGCGCAAGGTAAATCCCAAAGTACCAAAATTATGGCAGAAGGCAGGGAAAAATTAAGGGGGGTGTCTGTCTTCAGTGTTTTTTCTCCATATAAAGGCAGTAGCCCAGCTCTCTGAAGTGGGAATCCTGACAAAGATCAAGCCCAAAGGGGGGCTTGTGCCAGAGAGGCATGCAATGCTCCCAGTGAGACTGCAAGCACCAGACCCAGAGTGGAAGCTCTCCTTTCTCCCAAATCACCAGAGGCAGGCTAGCACCCTGCAAACAGGAATTTGCATATACAGGATGAGGAAATAACACATATACAGACATAACAAAGTCTCATAAAATATTTGAAGGATTTAGGGAGGCACCCCAAACAGCAAAGAGACCTGATCACTAAATTGATTAATAGAGGAAACAAAGGAAAAGGTAAATAAAATAAATAGCTTAGAGAGATTCAAGAATTTATCACATACAACCAATTAAAGAAAAACAGGCTACTCTGAAAAAATAACAAATTGAATAATTGGATATTGAAAATGTAAATTAAAAAAAAACAACTCTCTTGAATCAGAATATCTAGCCAAAAGAATACATTTCCAAAGCAAATGGAAAGTTTGACAAAAAAACTTAAGGATCATAGGAATAGCTATGAAGTTCCAACATCAGTATAATGGAAATTCCCAAAGGAGAGAGAAGAAAAACTGGAAGGAGAAGGGGCAATAATAAGAGAAAGAAGAGTATTTCATGCAGCTGAAGATAGTGAATGTTTCCATCCTTAGAGATTACAGACAGAAGCAATAGTCACAATGTACAGGCCTGCCTTTGTGCTGGGTTTTGTAAGGAATAAATAAAAACCCTCTGGCCATTCTCTGTCTCACTCAGCCTCCTGACAGTTCTCTCATCTTAATAAGAAATGAACAGAGTGATCTGACCTACAGTGGGGCATCCCTTATTGTGTCAGTTTCCCCAAATATTATGTCCCCTTGCCCCATCCCCACTGGATGTGACACTTCAAGACTTGTTCAATTTTTTTCACCCTTCAGCATCCCTCAGCGTATGACATATCTGTGCTTTCATTTTGGTAGAGTGCTATTTTCATTGTCTTGGTGGTGATGTACACATAATGAAACCTTTCTATATCTGAAATTAAATATGTCTTTCTAAACAGCCTGATATGAAACTTTATATAAGTTGTATTTCAGTATATAATTGTTTGAGAGCACTTAGGAGAAATGATTGCTAATATGAAGTGAAAATTTTCAAATTAATTGTTTTTCATCCCAGGTCTTGCACAGTCAGGTTCTTGGGGCTGTTTTGATGAGTTTAACAGAATTGAATTGCCTGTCTTATCAGTGGCAGCCCAACAAATTTATATTATTTTGACTGCAAGAAAAGAGAGAAAAAAACAGTTCATTTTTTCTGATGGTGATTGTGTTGATTTAAATCCAGAATTTGGAATCTTCTTAACAATGGTGAGAACACAGGTTTTAAATGCAATTTGATTAGACTTAAATGAAAGAAAATATCTATTAGTGGATAAATGACTGACTATCCAGGGGTCAAGAGTTATTCTCTCTTATATAATTTTTCTGAGTAGTAAAAATAGCCCAGATGGAAGATAAAACAGTAATATATTAATGCTAATAATAGCTACTGTTTATTGAGTACTTATTATGTATGAGGTAATGGGCTAAATGTTTTATGCATTGTATCAGACAGGATAGCTATAGTAACAATTTCCAAATCTTAGTGACTTAAAACCTCAAAGATTTATTTCTCCCTTGTGCGACATGTCCACTGTGGTTTGATGGGGTAGGTAGGGGTGGAGAGGGTGGGTCCACTTTATAGGTCCTCACTCTGGTACTGCTGATTGCTGTAGCAAAGGAACAAGAGAACATGAAGAATTATGCTCTGGCTCTTAGAGTTTCTACCCGCAAGTGACATAAGTCACAGCCTTTGGATAAAGCAATTTACAGGGCCGCACCCAACTTGAAAGGACCAGGGAAGTGTAGTCCTGTACTGTATTTTGTACAGTGGACATTTTAGAACTGAGGTACCTGAGGCTCAGGGAGATTTTAAAACTTGCTCAGGTCACACAGCTGTTATTGTCTGTCTAACATCAACACCTGACTACTTAACCTCTACCCTTGGTTTTTCTCTGAAACTTAATACAGGATGATGGAAATGATTTAAAATTTCCAAAAAGGTCCTAAACCAAAGAATTGTAACAAATTCAGTTACCATGTAATGGAGAGCAGAACTTGGAGATACAATATTGTAAAGACAGAAAACCAAAGGCATAAATAAATAGGAGTTTCTATGAATTGGAGAAGTGAAGTTAAAATGTTGAACCAGTTGTATTTAATTTTTAATACGTTCTCTATTCATTTGAATCTCCAAGTTGAAAGATGACACAAAGTGTCCCAGGAGATAAATCATAGGAAGCAAAATCAGGAAAGTTTCTGATAAGTGTTATTGTGAACAAACATCTAGTAAAGCAGTTGGGGGTAAATAATAATCCTGAAGTGATCAGTTATAACTTAGAAAATGGAATGAAGAAATTTACTCAGTGTAATAACTGTGGTGTAGAAGAATTTAAAAAGAAGTTTAAATTCTCCCTGGATTAAGAATAATATTGGCAGTATCAATTAGATACTGGATTAGGCTGTGAATAACTGAGACACAAAAAATAGTGGTTTAACATGTAAGGATTTACTTTTAAGATTCTTCTGTGTTTTCTACTGTATCCTGGTTTCCACCTTCAAGGTCAGCATCTTATGACCTAAGATGCTACAGAAGCATTCAATTAGTTGACTGTTTTGTTGCAGTCAACTAACTGAATCACCTCCCTTCAAACAAACACGAATATTTCATACAGTGTGTCTCTTTGCATCTCATGGCATAGAATTTAACCAGTCAGCTTCAAGGCAGGCTGGGAAATGTAGTTTTTAATCTGGGTAGTGATGCACCCAGCTTGCAACTGGCATTCTGTGACTAAGGAAGGAAAAAAAGAGGAGTATTGATAGGCAAGTAGCAATCTCTGTATTCCTGGTACTTAGCAAGGTATCTGGCCTAGTGACAGTATCCAGTAAGTGGCCAGGGATTCAAGGTTTCTTAGTGTATTTTCCTAAAATAACTGACCTCTCTTTGCCTTACTTATCTTTGAACCCCTAACCTTACTCCTGGGACTTTGGGCTTTGGGGTCTGACCTGTCCTCATCCTGTAGCTACTTATGAGGCCTTAGCTTCCTTTTCACTTCTACACTTGTCTTTTTTAATACCTTTCTCATCATTCCGTCCTTTATTTCCCTTCGCCTCCATAATTTTTTTTAGCAGTACTTTGTCAGCCAAAGAACTCTCTAATTCTGACTGAAAAGAATAATTGAAGAGAGGAAATTAAAATTACCTAAGTTAACTAATCAGTATGAAATCCTGAATTTTCTTCCTCTTTTAATAACATTTTCAATCATAATTATCCCTGTATTTATTCAGTTTTCCTGTCTTTCATTTTCTTTTCCATTTTCTTAACCAATTGATAAATTGATGCATAATTTTTGCTACACAAAGTGGTGTGTGTGTATGTCTTTATTAAAATAATAAAAATGGAAATATATAAAAGGGAGTGATGTGACATTAATAAATATGGATGGTCCAATATACATTTTTGAGAAAGGAGGGAGCCTTTATGAATCTAATGTTTTTTTCAATACCACCTTAGTCTCTGAATTAGGGATTTGAAATGTATTTGTATTCATGAAATAAAATGTAAATCAATAATTAAAACTTAAATAATTTTAACTTTTAGAACCCTGGATACGCTGGGCGCCAGGAACTACCAGAAAATTTAAAAATTCAGTTTAGAACTGTTGCTATGATGGTTCCTGATAGACAGGTATGCCCTGGGGTTTAAAAGCATAATATAATTTATGTTCTTTACTTGCTTTTCACTAAAATTGTTGAAAATCTCACTGCATTAATTTTTCAGATTATTATGCGAGTTAAACTTGCAAGCTGTGGTTTTCTTGAAAATGTTACGTTGGCTCAGAAATTTTATGTTCTTTACAAACTCTGTGAGGAGCAACTTACTAAGCAGGTACCTCATGTTTCTTTTTCCCTGTGCCGTAGAACCTGATCTTTCACTTTGCATTTTACCTCCATAAATGCTAATCAACGAGCTTTAAAACAAACCTCATTGACTCTTTTCTAAAATATATTTATAATGAGTTTGACCTGTTGGTAATGCGTTTTGAAAACCTTTTTATTTGGGAATAATTACAGATTTACAGGCATTTGCAAAGAAATGCACAGGGAGGCCCCATGTACTCGTTAGCCTGCTTCCCGCAATGGAGACATCTTGTCACTATAGTACAATGACGAAACCGGAAAATCAACACTGATACAACCCACAGAGGTTGCGATTTCGCCGATTGTACATACACTCGTGTGTGTGTGTGTGTGTTTCTATGCAGTTGTGCACATGTGTAGGTTCGTGTAACTCCGACCACAAGCAGCACACAGGACTGACCTATCACCACACGGTGTCCTCACGCTACCCCTTTACTGCCACAGCCAACTCTCTCCCAGATCCCTCACCACTTGTAGCCACTAATCTTTCCTCACTCTCTATAATTTTATTTCAAGAAGGTTATAGATATGGAATCACACAGTATATAACCTGTTTGGTTACATGTTCTAAATCTGTTTGCCTCTCAGACGGTATCAGACTATCTTATTCTCTAAAGATATTTAAAGTGTGGCACTGTATCATCAGCTTGATCTTTCCAATGGAATGATGATCATTTTTCAGTCAAAGGAAAGGTGGAAGAACTGAGCTAATAAAAACTTTGCAGCTTAGCCGCGCCAAAACTACAGTATATATGCGTCACGAGATCTGCCTGTATGTATATAGTGGGTCTACAGTTAGAGCTCTTCAATTAAATCATCTTTTTTCCTTCTTTTCCCATCTTAGGTTCATTATGACTTTGGGCTGAGAAATATTCTATCTGTGTTGAGGACACTTGGATCTCAGAAAAGAGCCAGACCGGAAGATAGTGAATTTAGCACTGTCATGAGAGGACTAAGAGATATGAACCTTTCTAAATTGGTATCTTTCCTCTCCAAATTTACTTCTCTTTCAAGATTTTGACTTGGTTTCTTTCTACTTAGCTGACAAGTGGGGGTGGGTTCATAGTGAGCTAGGAGCATTAATAATTGTAGGGACAATGGGTGTGCAAAGCTACCACTGTGCTCCCTGAAGGCAGAAAACCCCATGGCCTTGGATGACCACCGTGGGCTGGAAATTCATCCTTTGGTCAGTTGTGTGCTGTAAAACAGGCTTCTTCAGTGGGCTTCAGTCCAGTCCTTTATCGTTATTCATAATGTAGTACATATTCTAAACATGAAAATCTGGATTCACAGGGAATCATGAGAATTTTTTGCTTTGTCTGTATATGATTAGCTTATATGTCTTTCCCAAAGCATCGACATTATTTCTGTTTTCCAAAATGCCTTGAAAAGTTTTCTATGGAGATTATAATAGCTATTTCACTGCTTTCATTCTTGTCACAATGGTAACCAAGTTGTTTTGAATTAGTTGATGGACAGGTGTATGTGGTGTTTATTTAAGGGCCTTGCTAGGACGTACTGTGTCCATGCCCTGGGAGAACAAGGTTGAAGAAGAAATGGTTCCTAGGGAGCCCACATTTTAGTTACAAAAACTAAAAATTAACTTCTGTGTAGTTCATTACTATTCCAGAGTCTTTTCTGGGGTATTGTCTTTTTTGAGTCTCGTAGCCACTCTGTGGGATACAGGTGGCTAGGGTGCTTATCGCCATTTTACTTATGAGGGAGCCGAGACTCGGAGTGTTTGGAGAGCCCATCACCATCACAATCAGTTGAGAAGCTGGAACAAAAATCCACAAGACTTTCTGATGCCAAATTCTCTGCTCCTTCCTGTAGACCTCACTGTCTCCCTTAGATAATGTTATTCTTAAAACTACACACAAGAATTCCAGAAAGCATCAGGGAAGCCCCAGAAAATAAAGAGCAATTGGAAGGGGTCAGCAATTGGGAACGGGGTGCTCTAGGCATGAAAGATATAGCTAATAAAGATTAGAGTCAGTGTATTTACACCTGCAGCAGTCAGAACTCTGATGGTTTTCCAGCCAATGTTGGGTGAGCAAGTCATATAGGGTTATGGGTATTTTCCTTATTTAAATGAAATATTAATATTTTACTCTCATAGGGTTGGGCAGGTAACGGTTTTTTAAGGTTCATGCATATACCTGTCTGTGAGAAGCAGAGCACTCATATGATACTGAGATCAAACCTTGGAGCAGTAGCCTGAGGAGACGTTGAATGCCAAGGAGCTTTGGGTGCAATCCTGTAGGTAACATGGATTCAGTGGTGGTGTTCAGGAGAAAGTCCTACAGGATGCAAGTCTGGTTCGGAGAGTAATAAATCTCTAGGCATGAAATGATAAGCTGTGTGCTTCCTAGCTGGTTGATAACATCTGTTGACTGAATGAGTAAATTTCTTCTATGCCATCTTAGGTTGATGAAGACGAGCCCCTGTTCCTCAGCTTAATTAATGACCTGTTTCCAGGATTACAGCTGGACAGTAGCACTTATGTGGAACTACAAGCTGCAGTAGCCAACCAGGTCAAGGAAGAAGGCTTGATTAACCATCCACCCTGGAATCTCAAACTTGTGCAGGTAAAGAAATTTTAATTTATTATTAGTATAACGATAGGCGTGTGTTATTAAAGATCACCATTTGAGGAGAACTCACGATATTAGTATTGATGTAAATGTTAAAATTAAAACACATCAATACAAGAAGAGTCCTCATGGGGATATGTTGGTCCTAGTGGGATAGTATGGATTTATTGAGGTTACCTGTACCTGGTGAGAAGGTTGAGTGGTAACCAGAATCTCAAGAACAGTTGGGAGGTGGGCGATACGAAGTTATGAAAACCCAGGGAGATGGAATGATCCAGCTGGCTTCTTGCGCCTGTCCGGCAGTATCGCCCATGGCTGGGTGCCTCTGTGGGGCATGGAACCTGAGGAATCTGGTAGTGTTACTTTGCTCCTACTTTGTGCGTGGACATGTTCACACACTGACACTAAAACTTGAATCTTTGTCTACGTCTCTTGGTGTCTTTCTGTCCATCACATTTCACCCATGACAACCACCCAACCACTTTATCAGCAGAGTCAAGAAGCTGTTGCAAAGATGCAGGATTCAATCTCTGTGAACTTGATGCTTTCGGGTATTTTTCAAGGCTTTTGGAATATGAATGAGCCGAAATTTTGGAGACTGTTGAGAACTGCATTTGAAAAATAACAATTCTTATTTTAACTTACTGTTTTTGCCAGATTATAAGAAGGGCAAGTATATGAAACATATCCAAATCTTGCAAGGACATATTTAAAGTTTAAAAGTTTTAAGTATTTTTCATTATCCATATATTGGAAACCATTTAAAACCTTTTTTAATTTCTCAGAAAACCTTTTATATTTTATGTGCAGAAAGCATGCTGAGTGCTAAAATCCTAGTCATCTCAGTGGGTGGGGGGCTAGAATATTGTGTTCTTTTTTGATGTCAATAACATTGCTCTTTGATATAATGTTATGTATGGCCAGTGCCTCTGTTGCTTTTAAACTGGGTTAACAGTAGTCATATATTTCTATCTAAAATGTTAGAAGAACTCAATTTCTACCTCTGATCAGCTGTGAGACCCGTGACTTCTTATTTTCATTAAGATAACAATAGACAGGATGTTTTAACAGACACACTGTCCATGTCCTTGAACCATTTCTATGTGCACTTCCTCAGCTTCCGTGTGATTCTAATACATTCACCCACATTCACCACTCCCTTCTGGAGAACTGGAGCCACTTTGTTGCCATGCCTGGGGCTTTATTTCCCACCCACCCCGAAACCTACGTCTCCTCAGTGAATGGGTTACCCTTTACAGGATTTTTGTCCTCCACCACACCTTGCTTGGGTTTTCCCCATTCCTGTTCTGCTTCTCCCACTCCGTTATCAATTTCTCCTGGGAGCCCCCCCTGAATAAATCACTTGCACAAGAATCCTCACCTCAAGCTATGTTTCTGAGGAACCAGAAGGCGGGTGTGTAACTTGGATCTTCACCATAATGATTTGTGTTGCTGCTTTCTACCACGAGGGGGCGATATCATCACATTGCATGCAGACAAAGTGGAAAACTGCTTGCTATGTATCAGCAAAACAAAATCACTAGTATTATAGTTTGAGACGCAAAAACTAGATCCCGAATTATTTATTTCCAAAATGTAATTCAAGTTCCATATTTTCATTACGTTATCAGTTGTGTCGTTTTATAACAGGGTGTTAATTTGCCTTCCACATCCAGTAAAACAAAAAACATTTATTTTATATATTCTCATCTTTTAAATAGTGAACTAGTTACTTCAGGGAGGCACTGATTAAAAAGCCTTTTAAATTTCAGCAAACTATTTCTATAAATGTCCGCAAGAGGCTTACAAGTTACATTTTTCAATTGATTGTTTCATTTCATTGCATAGTTATATGAAACATCGCTGGTGCGTCATGGCTTGATGACTCTTGGGCCCAGTGGTTCAGGGAAAACATCTGTTATAACAATCCTGATGAAGGCATTAACAGAGTGCGGCCGGCCTCACAGAGAAATGCGAATGAATCCAAAAGCTATTACTGCGCCTCAGATGTTTGGCAGACTGGACACTGCTACCAATGATTGGACAGATGGGATTTTTTCTACTCTGTGGAGAAAAACATTAAAAGCTAAAAAAGGTACACATAAGCTCTCCTTTGTGGTCAATGTTTTCCTGCCAGTTGATTCATAATAGTTATTTGCATAATTTTCTGTTTTAATTATTTTCAGGTGAAAAGTGATTTTGTTTTAATTATTCACAGGTGAAAACATATTCCTTATCTTAGATGGCCCTGTAGATGCCATTTGGATTGAGAATTTAAATTCTGTGTTGGACGACAATAAGACGCTCACATTAGCTAATGGAGATCGCATCCCCATGTCCCCTAATTGTAAGCTTTTGTTCGAAGTCCACAACATTGAGAACGCCTCTCCTGCCACAGTTTCTAGGATGGGCATGGTCTACATCAGCAGCTCTGCTCTCAGCTGGAGGCCGATATTACAGGTGGGGACAGAGACCGCCAGAAGCGTATTCAGTATCTTTCCATGTTTCACTTCCCTAATAAACAGAGATTCTGTTTCTTTGCTGCAGGCATGGTTGAACAAGCGCACTGCACAGGAAGCTTCTGTATTCCGAAGTCTGTATGATAAAATATTTGAAGATATATATACATTTATGAAACTAAACCTCAGTCCAAAAATGCAACTCTTAGAGTGCAACTATATCATGCAAGTAAGGTTTTTTTGTACATTCACTACTTAGATTTGAGATTTTTTTTAACTAAGTTGCAGTTTAGAGACGTCTGAAATAGAAAATTCATGCAGTCCATAGAAATCTTTTTATCATGTGGCTGTGAAGGCTCTGAGAAGTTGGATTTCTATTAAAGAGCTCGTTAATGCTCTTACTGCTATCTCTTTTCTATTTTTCACTTCCCAGGGGGGTGTTGTCAGGGAAAGGGTAACGAACCATCTTTCTCATTGTCAAGCTTAGTAACCTCAGAAAGTGTGTCCAATAATGAGAGTAGGCAACATAAATAAATAAAGCTGGCAGTTCTACAGAGAAGTACAAAAAAGAGCTGGTGGCAATCAGGAGAAGATGGATGACAATCTTGGCTTTGCAAATTTAGTGTATACCGGATACGGAAACCTTTAAACAATTCTCCAAGTAGTTTGTAGTATTTTTTTTTTTTCCAAACTCAGTGTTCCTTATTAGTCTTTGGGGGTAAAAAACAGAATTAAGTGTAGATTTTTAAGGGCTCTCCTGATTCTGGTCTATAAGTGATCTCTCATTATCCATTCTAGGCTTTGATTCTCTCTTAGCATAAGGGATATCAGTCAGTTAGGGTGGGTGATTTAGAAATAATATATAAGGCAGAAATCAATGAATATTTAGCAATTACGTAAAATGCATAATATAAGTGAAAATCCTATCTTGAAATAATATTGTTTTGAAAGACTGAGAATGTCTTACTTGTAGATACATTTCTTTCTGATGCCGTATGGGGGTTGGCATACTTTTTCTTAAAGGGGCATGTAGGGCAAATATTTTAGGCTTTGCATAAGTGAATATTTTAGGCTTTGTACAACTCTCTGTCTCATTCACTCTCCTCTGCTGTCGTATTGCAAAAGCAGCCAGAAGCAATGTGTACATGAATGAGTGTTACTCTATTTCAGTAAAACTATTTGTCAAACAGGTGGCAGGACCCTGGGGCCACAGTTTTCTGAGCCCTGCAAAATGTTAAAAAGAAATAAAATCTTTGATCTAGAAAATTGGGAGTAACCAAACTTTAGAACCAGAAATTACCTTAGAAAATATCTAGTCTAGGCTTTTTGCTTTTCAGATCAGGAAACTGAGACTCAGAACGGCTAGTGGCATGAGCTGGGAGTAGAAACCATAACTCCAGATTACTGGGTTAGCAGTCCGTTTTGCTGGGCCATGCAGCCGGGCAACAGCAGGATGACTTTTCTTTGAAATGCTGATGGCTGTTGGACAGTGATCACACAGTGTCCGGAGATTTATTTGCTGTTTCTTTCCCTCCTTCTTCTAAATGTATTATCATTTAAAATTTTTATTTAAAACATTTAAATATAAATTTTCATTTTATTGTATTTTAAATATTTTCAGTCTCTCACTCTTCTGGAAGGTTTAATTCCCTCAAAAGAAGAAGGTGGTGTTTCATGTGTCGAACATCTTCATAAATTATTTGTCTTTGGCCTAATGTGGAGTTTAGGAGCCCTTCTGGAATTGGAAAGCAGAGAAAAGCTTGAAGTCTTTTTACGAAATCATGAAAGCAAGTTAGACTTACCAAAAATACCTAAAGGCTCAAATCAAACCATGTATGAGTTTTATGTTACTGATTATGGTAAGCACAGTGACTTATACCTGAAATGAAATGACATTTTTTTCCTAAAATGGGAAATATAATAAACTCTTCTATAGGGAAATACTAAACCACTTATGTATGAAGAACATAATTGCTAATACATTTTTAAAGGGCATATATGCAAAGAATAGTATAATTTTGCATACTGGCCATGTTGGGAACTGGTTATAGAGACTCTTGACTTCTCCTTTTGGAGTGGCCTAAGTGAAATCTGGCATAAATAAGTTAGCAATACTCTTACATTATCTACTTTCTAATGCTTGACAAGGAAAGATAGCAGTGTAGAGAACACAGATTCTTCGTGATGCAGGAACAGATCAATCCCACAACTTCCCTGTTGGAAATGTCAGAATAAGTAGAGAATGAACCAGGCAGATGGGTCCTACATATGTGTATTAGACCCAGCCTGCAGTGTGTGGTAGGGCCCAGCTCACCTCTCTCTAAAAGAAATGCCCTTGAACTTGGTGCCTTTATCCAGAGCCAATCTCCCCATTTGTCTAAGTCTCAGAGAAGAAAAATAATGCTTCCTAAAAACTGTATTTACCTCTGGTTCTTCCTAAAACCCCAAAAGAGCAAAGGTGTTTTTTTTTTTTAATGCATCAACTTAAAAGAATAGGAGAGTAGACAGCAATAACTACATTCTGAAAGCAAGAAAGCAGAAAGGTAAGTGGCCGTTGATTTAGCACACTGGTCAAAAAGGTAAGCCCTAAACCAGCAGTGGGAAGAGTTGAGAAACAATGTAGTGTACACTATAGAACCTTCTAAGGGCTCAGGCATTGGAAACGGGTGAAGATAGAGGCAAAAAACAGAGGGCTGATTGTAAGTCTGCTTAAGAAACACACCTCCAGGTCCTCTTTCCAAACCACACTACTAGACAACTGCATCTACCCCACACTGGCCAAAGACTAAAGAATTATTGTTTGGAGAATGTAATACACAGAGTTCCCTGGGCTTGGGGGACACTAGTCATTTTTGAGGGAAAGGGTATCATTTGAAAATGAGGATTAAGTGGAAGTTTGTGTTTTAAAGGGCCTTTATAAAGAAACTGAGGTAAATGAATTTTTTTTCAGCTGTCCATCTTTAACCAGAATGACCAGTAATTTTACAGCATGTGATTAGATGCTATTAAAGATTTGAGATCATAAAAGGGAGGTCCAACTCAAAATGCAAACTAAAATTAAATTCATCCTTAAATCTAGATATGAATTCCCTTAGAATCCAGAGCCAACCAAAAGATGGTTCCTTGAAAAGATCAATAAAAGTGTTATCATTCTTAGTAGAGATAACAGGGGTGAAAAAGAGAAGGCATGAATTACCATTGTCCAGAATGCAAGAGTGAACATCACTATAGATCCTATAGACATTTTAAAAAATAAGAAATGAATATTAGAAATAACATGAAATTTGACAATGCAGATGAAATGGACAAATTCTTTGAATTTGAAACTACTAAACAACATCAAGAAGAAATAGATAGGCAAATATCCATATTTCTACTAAAAACCATTGAATATATTGTTAAAACCCTTTCCAAAAAGAAAACTCCAGGTCCAGATGACTTCACTGGTGAATTTTACCGACTACACAGGAGGAAATAATACCAATTCTACATAAACTCTTCCAAACTAGATAAGGAGGAAATACTTTCTAGCCCATTTTATAAGGACAGTGTTATTCCGATACCAACACCAGAGAAAGACATTACAAGGAAAAGAAACTATAGACCAGTATCCCTCAAGAATATTGACACAAATTTCTTAGTAAAATTTTAACAAATTAAATCCAGTAATGTATATAAAGGATAATATATTAAATCCAAGTGGGTGTTTATTCTAGGACCGGAAGTTTGGATTAACATTAAAAAACCAGTATAGTTCACCATTTTAACAAATTAAAAAACAAGCCATACAGTATTCTAAATAGATGCAGAAAAAACATTTGGCCAAATATAACACCCTGTCATGATGACACTCTCAGTAAACTAGGAATAGGAACTTTACCATTCTGATAAAGGACATCCTCAAAAAAGCTAACATTATATATTTAATGGTGAGAGACTGAATACTTTCTTACCAAGATTAGGATCAAGACAAGAATGTTCTTTCTCACCACTTCTATTCAATATTTAACTAGAGGTTCTAGCAGGTACAAGAAGACCATAAACAAACAAACATAAATAATAAATACCTACAGATTGGAAAAGAATAAGTAAAGCTCTCTTTATTTGCAGATGATATTACCATTCATAGAACCCTCAAAAACGGTATTAGACCTAGTAAACAAGTTGAGCAAGGTTACAGAATAAAAGGATAATACACAATAATAAATTGTATTTCTATAAGTTCACAAGAAACAATTAGAAATTGAAATTTTAATATACCATTAAAATATCATCCAAAGAAATGAAATACTTAGAGATAAATTTAACAAAATGTGTGTATATGATCTGTATACTGAAAACTACAGAACTGCTAAGAGAAATTAAAGAAGCCCTAAATAAGTGGAGAGAGAAATAATATTTATAGATCAGAAGACTCAAGATTGTTAAAGTGTTATTTCATTCCAAATTGATCTATAGATTTAGTGTAATCACAGTGGAAATCCCGATAAGCTTTTTGGTTGAAATTTAAAATGAATTATAAAATTATATGGAAATGGAAAGGACCTAGAATAAACAAATAAGTTTTTTAAAAAGTCACATGACTTAATTTTAAGGCTTACAATAAAGCTACATTACTCAACACAATGTATTATTGGCATAAGGGTATATAGTTAGATGAATGGAGTAGCTAAGAATTCAGAAATAGACTCACCCATATGTGATCAGTTGATTTCAACAAAGATGTCAAGGTAATTCAGTAGAGGAAAGGATTGGGTTTTTTAGCCAGTAGTGCCAGAACAATGGATTAGCCAAATATTTAAAAAACAAAAAACAGACAAAATCCCAAGAACTTTGACTCTTACCTCACACTATCCACAAAAATGTATCTTAATAATGAACTCAAAATAGATCATAAAGCTAAACAGAAGAGCTAAAACTGTAAAATTGCTAGAAAAAAACAGAGTGTTTATATCATGGGATTAAGAAAAGATTTCTCAGATAGTATCAGAAAAAGCCCAAATTATAAAAGAAAAAATTAATTAATTTGATTTCATCAAAATTTAAATCTTTCGCACACAAGAGTCACCTTTGGAGCACACGCAGAGGAGGACGACGTGGTGCAAGTCAAATATAAAGGACACATACTACATAAGATAACCTAGCAAGAGCTAGGAACTCTAGGGGATCTACCTAATATATCAAAATAAACACAGTCAGCCAGAATGGGGAAACAAAGATACACGTCCCAAACAAAAGAACAGAAGAAGCCTCCACAACTGGAACCAAATGAAGCAGACATAACCAACCTTTCGGAGACAGAGTTCAGAACACTGGTGATAAGAATGTTTAAGGAGCTTAGAGAAGACATAAAGAAGGATGTAGAAATCATAACAAACAACCAGTTGGAACTAAAGAACACAATTACCGAAATTAAGAACTCACTTGAAGGAATTACCAGCAGGCTAGATGAAGCAGAGGATCGAATCAGCGACTTAGAAGACAAGGTAGCAGAGCTCACCCAAACGGAACAACAGAAAGAAAAAAGAATAAAAAACAATGAGGATGGCTTAAGAGACCTCTGGGATAACATCAAGCGCAACAACATGCGCATCATAGGAATACCAGAAGGTGAAGAGAGTAAGCAAGGGATTGAGAACATATTTGAAGTAATAATGTCTGAAAACTTCCCCAACCTGATGAAGGAAACCAACATACAAGCCCAGGAAGTGCAGAGAGTTCCAACCAGGATTAACCCAAACAGGTCCACACCAAGACACATTATAGTTAAAATGGCAAAGCTTAAAGACAAAGAGAGAATCCTAAAAGCAGCAAGAGAAAGACGGAGGGTTACATACAAGGGAACTCCCATAAGACTATCAAATGATTTTTCTACAGAAACATTGAAGGCCAGGAGGGAGTGGCAGGAGATACTCAAAGTGATGGAAAACAAAGGCCTACAACCTAGATTGCTTTATCCAGCAAGGCTATCATTTAAAGTTGATAGAGAGATAAAGAGCTTTCCAGAAAAAAATAAGCTAAAGGAATTTATTACAACCAAGCCAGCATTGCAAGAAATATTAAAAGGACTTCTGTAAATAGAAGAAAGATCAAAACAACCTAACTACAAATTTAAAAATGGCAATAACTATGTACCTATCAATAATCACTTTAAATGTAAATGGATTAAATGCTCCAATCAAGAGACATAGGGTGGCTGACTGGATAAGAAAGCAAGACCCTTGTATATGCTGTATACAAGAGACTCACCTCAGAACAAAAGACACACACAGGCTGAAAGTGAAGGGTTGGAGTAAGATATTTCATGCAAATGGAAACGAGAAAAAAGCTGGAGTTGTAATACTTATATCTGACAAAATAGACTTTAAAATGAAGAACATGCTAAAAGATAAAGATGGGCACTATATAATAATAAAGGGATCGATCTGACAAGAGGACATAACCCTAGTAAACATCTATGCACCCAACATAGGAGCACCTAAATATATAAAATAGGTACTGACTGACATAAAGGCAGAGATCAACAGTAACACTATTATAGTCGGGGACTTCAACACACCTCTGACCACAAGGGACAGGTCTTCCAGACAGAAAATCAATATGGAAACAACAGCCTTAAATGATACATTGGACCACTTGGATTTAATAGATATTTTCAGAACATTTCACCCCAATGCTGCAAAATACACCTTTTTCTCAAGCGCACATGGAACATTTTCCAAGATAGATCATATGTTAGGCCACAAAACAAGAGTTGATAAATTTAAGAAAATTGAAATCATACCAATTGTCTTCTCTGATCACAATGCTATGAAATTAGAAATGAACTACAGGAAAAAAACTGGAAGACACACCAATTCATGGAGGCTGAATAACTTATTACTAAATAATGAATGGGTCAAGCAGGAGATCAAGGAAGAAATCAAAAGATATCTCGAGACAAACGAAAATGAAAACACCACGACCCAAAATGTATGGGATGCCGCGAAAGCAGTCCTAAGAGGGAAATTCATAGCTTTGCAGGCCTACCTAAAGAAACAAGAAACATCACTAATCAACAGTTTATCTTCACATTTAAGGGATTTGGAAAAAGAACAGCAAAATAAGCCCAAAGGGAGCACAAGGAAGGAGATAATAAAGATCAGAGCAGAAATAAATGAAATAGAAACCAGAAAAACAATACAAAAGATCAATGAATCCAAGAGTTGGTTCTTAGAGAGATAAACAAAATCGACAAACCTTTAGCCAGACTCATTAAAAAAAAAGAAAGAGAGGACCCAAATTAATAAAATCAGAAATGAAAGAGGAGAAGTGACAACGGACACTGCAGAAATACAAAAAGTTTTAAGAAGTTACTATGAGCAACTATATGCCAACAAATTTGACAATTTGGAAGACATGGACAATTTTCTAGAGGCGTACAACCTTCCAAGGCTAACTCAAGAAGAAACAGAAAACCTGAATAGACTGATTACCACCACGGAAATTGAATCAGTAATCAACAGTCTCCCAACAAACAAAAGCCCTGGACCAGATGGCTTTACAGGTGAATTTTACAAAACGTTCAAAAAAGAATTATCACCTATTCTCCTCAAGCTCTTCCAAAAAATCCAGAAGGAAGGAAGACTCCCAAACACTTTTTACGAAGCCACTATCACCCTGATCCCAAAATCAGACAAAGACACCACAAAAAAAGAAAACTACAGGCCGATATCTCTAATGAACATAGATGCAAAAATCCTCAACAAAATATTAGCGAACAGAATTCAGCAATACATTAAAAAGATCATTCACCATGATCAAGTGGGATTCATCCCTGGTATGCAAGGGTGGTTCAACATCCGCAAATCAATTAATGTGATACACCACATTAACAAAATGAAAAATAAAAATCACATGATCATATCAATAGATGCAGAAAAAGCATTTGATAAAATCCAACAGCCATTTATGATAAAAACCCTTAAGAAAGTGGGAATAGAGGGATCATATCTCAACATAATAAAGGCCATATATAACAAACCCACAGCTAACATCATACTCAATGGGGAAAAGCTAAAACCATTCCCCCTAAGATCAGGAACAAGGCAAGGTTGCCCACTATCTCCGCTTCTATTCAGCATAGTGCTGGAAGTTCTAGCCACAGCAATCAGACAAGAAAAAGAAATAAAAGGCATCCAAATTGGTAAGGAGGAAGTAAAGTTATCATTGTATGCAGATGATATGATACTACATATAGAGAACCCTAAAGACTCCACCAAGAAGCTATTAGAGCTGATAGACGAATTTAGTAAAGTAGCAGGATACAAAATTAATATTCAGAAATCAGTTGCATTTGTATATACCAATAATAAAACATCAGAAGGAGAAATTAAAAAAAACAATCCCATTTACAATCGCTCCAAAGACTATAAAATACCTGGGAATAAATTTAACCAAAGAAGTAAAAGATCTGTACTCAGAAAATTATAAGACACGGAAGAAAGGAATGAAGGAAGATATAAATAGATGGAAACACATATCATGTTCATGGATAGGAAGAATTAATATAGTTAAAATGTCCATACTGCCTAAGGCAATATACATATTCAATGCAATTCCTATGAAACTGCCAACGTCGTTTTTCACAGAAATAGAACATATAATCCTAAAATTTATATGGGACCATAAAAGACCCCGAATAGCAAAGGCAATCTTGAGAAATAAGAACAAAGTGGGAGGTATAACAATACCTGACTTCAAATTATACTACAAGGCTACAGTAATCAAAACAGCATGGTACTGGCATAAAAACAGACACATAGATCAATGGAACAGAATAGAGAGTCCAGAAATAAATCCACGCCTATATGGCCATTTAATCTACGACAATGGAAGCAAGAATGTACGATGGAGTAATGACAGTCTATTCAATAAATGGTGCTGGGAAACCTGGACAGACACATGCAAAAAAATGAAGTTGGACCACCTCCTTACACCCTATACAAAAATAAATTCAAAATGGCTTAAAGACTTAAATGTAAGATCTGAAACCATAAAATACCTAGAAGAAAATATAGGAAGAAACTTCTCAGACATTACCCGGAGTAAGATTTTTACTGATATATACCCTTGCTCGAGGGAACTAAGAGTAAAAATAAACATGTGGGATTATATCAAACTAAAAAGTTTTTTCACAGCAAAGGAAACCATCAATAAAACAAGAAGGGATCCTACTGAATGGGAAAAGATATTTGCCAATGATATATCTGATAAGGGATTAATATCACAAATCTATGAAAAACTCACTCAACTCCAAAAAAACAAACGATCCAATTAAAAAATGGGCAGAGGACTTGAAGAGACATTTTTCTAAAAAGGACATACAGATGGCAAACAGACATATGAAGAAATGCTCAACCTCACTAACCATCAGAGAAATGCAAATAAAAACCACAATGAGATACCTCCTCACCCCAGTCAAAATGGCTATCATCAATAAATCAACAAACAACAAGTGCTGGCGCGGATGTGGAGAAAAGGGAACGCTTGTGCACTGTTGGTGGGATTGCAGATTGGTGCAGCCACTATGGAAAACAGTATGGAGGTATCTCAAAAATCTGAAAATGGAACTACCCTATGATCCAGTAATTCCACTTCTAGGTATCTATCCGGAGAAATCCAAAACTTCAATTCAAAAATCTTTATGCACTCCTATGTTTATTGCAGCACTATACACAATAGCTAAGACATGGAAACAACCAAAATGCCCATCGGTAGATGACTGGATTAAGAAACTGTGGTACATTTATACAATGGAGTATTATGCAGCCATAAAGAAGAAAGAAATCTTACCATTTGCAACAACATGGATGGATCTAGAGAACATTATGTTAAGCGAAATAAGTCAGACAGAGAAAGATAAGTACCATATGATCTCACTTATTTGCGGAATCTAAAGAAAAGAATAAGTGAATGAACTAATCAGAAACAGTTTTGGAGACAAAGAGGAAAAACTGAGGGTTGCTAGATGGGCGGGAGGGGTGGGGGGTGGGGGGGAGGATGAGGGGATTGGAGGGCAGTCGGTGACCACAGGATGGCCACGGGTTTGAAAATTAATCTGGGGAACGTAATTTGGTGGTTACCAGAAGGTAAAGGGGTTGGGGGGTGGGGGATGATGGTGAGGGGGATCAAATGTATGGTGATGGAAGGGGAGCTGACTCTGGGTGGTGAACACACAGTGTGATTTATGGATGATGTGATACAGAATTGCACACCTGAAATCTATGTAATTTTACTAACAATTGTCACCCCAATAAATTAAAAAAATAAAAATTAAAAAAAAAAAAGAAAAAAAAATTTAAATCTTTCGCTATTTAAGTCGCTGTTAAGAAAATAAAAAGTCCAGCCACAGAATGGGAAGAAATGTTTGAAAATATATGTATATATATCTGATAAATGAATTTTATCCAGAATACATAAAGAACTCTTGCAGTTCAATAATAACAAATAGGCAGCCAATCAAAAAAAATTTAAATGGATAATAAATTTAAATAGGTGCTTCACCAAAGAAGATTTATGAATGGTGAAAACAGCCCATGAAAAGATACACAATGTCATTGATCTTCAGGGAAATGCAAATTAAAACCACAGACCACAGGATGGCCACGGGGTTTGAAAATTAATCTGGGGAACGTAATTTGGTGGTTACCAGAGCGTAAGGGGGTTGGGGGTGGGGGATGAGGGTGAGGGGGATCAAATGTATGGTGATGGAAGGGGAGCTGACTCTGGGTGGTGAACACACAGTGTGATTTATGGATGATGTGATACAGAATTGCACAACTGAAATCTATGTAATTATACTAACAATTGTCACCCCAATAAATTAAAAATAAATTAAAAAAAAAAAAAACCACATGGGGATATTTAGCCACTAGAATGGCTAAAATTTAAAAAGATTAATAATACCAAATATTTCAAGGATGTGAAACAACTGCAACTCTCATATGCTACACAGTGGTACAGCTACTTTGGAAAACAGTTTGGCAGCTTCTTAAAAGTTAAACATGCACTTATATGACTTGATTATTTTACAAGGAAACTTGATATTGGATTGATTCTTGCAATGATGAATATTGCAATGATGAATATTGAATTCTTGCAATGATGAATACAGTCTGTGTACAAGGCAATTTTTTTTTTGGTACAATCCCAAATCATAGCATAATCTTTTTGAAGACATTTAAAATGGCAGTTAAACTCAACAGTGAAATAACAGCAATGCAAGTAACTCAATTTAAATGGCAACAATATGAATAGCTCTGACTAGGTTTGCCTAGCCAACAGTGATTGTAAGGCATCTTTCAAGAGATGCCAAAATGTAAATAAAGTTTTTTATCACATTGATGAAATGTGATAAGAATTATTATTATAACAATAATACCAATCAGTAAATTAGTAGTTACTGTAAGTCAGAATCTGGGGACTCTATGACACTGTTTTCGGGCCAAATTTGTTTTTCCTGTTTCTCATGGCGAACATCCTTGGTCCAGTAATCAGTAATCCCTCTTTTGGTCTTTTCCATCCTTTCAGTTGATGTGGTTTCCTACTAGATACTAAACATGCCATTGGTTTTACTACTAGCTGATTCTGATTTAATCTCAGGCCAGATCTCTCTAGATGAATGATTTAGTAATTAAAAAACCTTGTAAAGAGGCAAAACAAATTTAATTATCAAATGCCACATGTATTAGATAAGCAGATATTAGATTAGATATTAGAGAAGAGATTAGATAAGCAGATATGTTAATATGTTTTAGGAAAGTGTTTAAAATGTTTACATGATTCTGTTTATTGTTTATAGCACTTGTCTTTTTGTGTTCTGATTACTTCTGAGGAATGCAGTTTTATTAAGATCAGTTTTTACTTATTGTATAGGTGATTGGGACCACTGGAATAAGAAACTTCAGCCATATTTTTATCCAACTGACAGTATTCCAGAATATGCATCAATTTTGGTTCCAAATGTTGACAATATTAGAACAAGTTTTTTGATAGACACCATTGCAAAACAAAATAAAGTAAGTTTGATAGTTTCTTGGATGATCATAAAACATGGAAGAAACACATCCTTTTCCACACACAACAGATAGAAAAATTAAATTCCAGCACAATGGGATGGAGGTAGTGTCATCTGAGAGAAACATGTTTGGGAAATGAACCCCAGGTCCCAGGATATGCTTCTAACTCGGTATCCTCCGAACTGCTGACTCCCAGCTTGCTAAGGAAAGTGGGTGTCTGCTTGCTTACAAAATCCTTCCAAACTCCCGTGGGCACGTGAATATTCACTCATATTTTCTTCCAGCACTTTTATAGTATACATTTAACATTTAAATCTTTAATTCAATTAGGATTTACATTGATGTAGGTGTAATTCTAAAAAGTCTTTAAAAATGAGTTGCATTAATTTATAGAATAAAAGAATGGCTACTAGAACCATAAGATATTTAAAACTAAACATGTTGTAGAACACCTATCAACATGATTATCCTGTGATTGCAGGCTGTTTTGCTCATAGGAGAGCAGGGAACTGCAAAAACTGTAATGGTTAAGGCCTATTTGAAAAAATATGATCCTGAAGTACACTTATCCAAAAGTCTAAACTTTTCATCTGCCACGGAACCAATGATGTTTCAGGTAAAACCCATCATTTGCTGTAGTATTCCACATATTAAATATTTTAAGTGGTGGTTACATTAAAATGTATATGCATACAAAACACTGAGCTATATCTATATAGATAGATATGTCAGAAGAAATGGTGTTGCAGTTGGCATTCAGCTATTTAACCTTCCTAAGGCAGAGATTAAAGCCAAGTCCAAATAGCATATTTTGATTAATAGCCTAAAATTTATTAATAGCCTAAAATTTGGATTACTAGCCAAATATTGAGGCTGAAGCTGAATTTTTTAGTGTATCTCTTTTAACATAAATTAATGATTAATATTCCAATAACTTATTTTTTAAATTCACAATGTATATTTTAATAATGGCATTTATGCATATTAAATAAGTAAATTATATTTTACTCTGGAAAACATACTCATAATTTTTAGAAATATGGATTTAAATTTTTTTCATTTTTTAATTAGTTTCAGGTATACAAAACAATGTAATAGTTAGACATTTATACCCCTAACAAAGTGATAACCTCCCTCCCCCAATCTACTACCCTTTGACATCGTACATAGCTGTTACAATTCCATTGACTCTATTCCCTATGCTATACTCCACTTCCTGTGAATATATATATATATATATATATATATATATATATATATAAATAAATAAATTACAGTTGACATTCAGTATTATTCAGCTTCAGCTTCAGATGTACAACACGATGGTCAGGCATCTACACCGTCCATGAAGTGATCTCCCTAATAAGACAAGTGCCCATCTGACACCCTACGAAATCTTTACAACATTATTGACTTGGATTGAAATTTAATGCATAAGACAAATCATTTTTTTGTCTCCAGAGAACAATTGAAAGCTATGTGGATAAGCGAATGGGAAGCACATACGGGCCACCAGGAGGAAGAAAAATGACTGTATTTGTTGATGATATTAATATGCCAGTCATTAATGAATGGGGAGATCAGGTATGCTATTTAATTGGTATTCTTAGTTATATATAAAAATTTTAATAGCCTTCATCTTACTAAGCCTAGTAAAAATTCTGTCTTTTTTTAAAATTAAATTTATTGGGGTGACATTGGTTAATAAAATTACATAGGTTTCAAGTGTACAATTCTATAATACATCATCTATATATCACATTGTTGCAGTCATATCAGACCCTTAGATAACAGCCCCTCTTCCCCTGAAGATTTCAGTTCCGGAACCACTCTCTCCAGCACTGTCCCGGTCACCAGGCCAGTTTCACAGGAACTCGCACTTCAAAGCGTTCTGCATGTGGTTTAATGCTCTGCTGTTGCCTTCTGGAAATTCTTAATAATTTTGTAAAAGGAGCCTTGCATTTTCATTTTGCCCTGTGCCATGCAAATTATGCAGCCTGTTTTCATAATTCTTGGTGATGCCAATACCTGCTAACGTGATCTTGGCCTCTCAGTTCCTTGACCTTTCCTCCTCCAATGATGGTGTCTTCCACCCTGTCTGAATGACTCATTCTTGCAGTCATATCCTGCACTTTTTTCATTATTGATGTGACTCCTTCATTATCTCAACTTCAAGCATTTTATTCTCTGATTACCATGTCTACTCTTTGTAGCTTATTCCCTCTGCTGTCCAGACTCCAGATGGAGCTACTATTTATTTTTCCTTCCATCACTTTCTCTCATTTCCTCGCTTCTTTTTCCAGCTGGAATTCTATGATTGATCCATCATTATAATCACTGTAGCATACACCTTCTCATCATCTGCCTAAACCATATTAAAGTCTTGTTAAAACTTTCTGTCTACTCTCCATCCACATGACCTATGCGGCTAAATTGACTGGAGAAAAGCACACAATCCTGGTTTCATTTTAAAATCAGGATCATGGACCTCAGCTGAGCTCTTCATGCTGCCCAATCACTGCGTGTCTCATGTTTATGTCTTTGTCTTGTACTGCGTATCCATTCAGGCTTCTGCTCTGGGAGATGACAGTTTCATACTTGCTTCTTTTCCCCAGACCTCCATCACCTCCATTTCCTTGCCCTCAGCTGAGCATAGATGTGTTGCAGCTTTCTTCCTATTTCTCTGAGGAAATGGATATTTTTCCTTTTGTTTGTTTACTACCTATATACTGTACTCAATTTCTACGTTCTAATGGTGACTCTAGACAGTACATTCTGCATGCACAGATCATCAAAAATAAAGATAAACAAACCCTTTATTCCCATTTTGTATATCCCATGACCTTTGAACATGTCAATTTCCTTTATCTTTCTCCTGACTTATCATGTTATTGTTGACTTGTATTTTAAGTCTATATCTCTCTTTTTAAAAAGATTTCCCATGAGGCATTATGTTTACTCTTTTGTATATTCACTCTTCATTTGCATTACCCACATTATTTACCACTTTCTTTGCTCTTCATTTATTCTTGCATCTCAGACCTTCCTTGTGGTATCATGTCCCTTCTGCTTTTAGAACTTCCTTTAGAGCAGGTCTTTCAATGACTAATTCTTAGTTTTTGTTTGTCTGCAAGTGTCTTTATTCCATCTTTATTTGAAAGACATTGCTGCTGAATGTAAAAATCTAAGTTGGCAGTTATTTTCTTTCATCACATTGAATATATTCCTGTCTTCTGTTTTCCTTGTTGCTATTGAGAAGTCAGCAACCACATAAGCATTGCACCTCTGAAGTTAATCTGCCTTTTTTCACTTGCTTCTTCTAAGACTTTCTCTTTACGTTACATATATATGTGTATATATATATATATATATATATATATATATATATATATATATATTTTAATGATGTTCCTTGGTGTATATTTATTTGTATTTATTTGCTTGAGATTCACTGGGACTTGTAACTGTGGTTTGGGTGTCTTTCATCAATTCTAGAAAATTCCAGTCTTTATCTCTTCTGTCTCATTTTATTCCCTTATCTCAGACTCTATCCAAATGTATATTAGACTTTCTTCTATGCCCTCTATGTGTCTGTAGTTCTCTTGTATACATCCCAAACTTTTCTCTCTTCAGTGCTTATGTTCTAGATTATTTCCCCCTCTGCCTTCCATTTCACTAATTTTATCCTCTTTTTTTAGTCTAATCTACTGTCAAATTATTCATTGAGTTTTAATTCTAGTTACTATTTGATTCTTTTCAAATATGTTGTCATTTTTTATAATTTCCTATTCCCTACATATATTTTCAAATTTGTTGTTTGTTTCTTTAAATATGTTGAGCCCAGTTGTTTTAATTTCTGTGTCTGTTAATTCCAGCATGTGAAGTCTATGTGGGTCTGTTTCTGTTTTCTATGGTTTTAATAGTTCTTGTTCAGATTCAAGCTGTCTTGTTTTCTGTATGTATCTTTGACTGATTGCTAGGTCATTGCCCTTGAAAAATTATCAGTGGCTATTTCTTAAAGCCTAGGAGGATATATCCTCATTCAGATAGGCTTTGAAGTTATTTTTGTTTTGTTTTTTGGGGGTTTTTTTTGTTTGTTTGTTTTTGCCAGATCCTTCAGAGTTTATTTAATCAGGATCATCTCAAAGCACGGTTAACATTCGGAAGTCTCTGGCCCGCTTAGGCTATGTGTTATACCCAGGGTGCATACCTGAGCAAGTGTCATTCTGAGGCCATAACCTCCCAAGAAAGGCCTCCTTTTCCTTTTTTCTTTCCACTTTCCTCTCCCATTCAGCAGAGTTCCAAGCCAGATAGACCTCTCAGCTGTTCCAGTAAGGTGAAGAAAGTGGAGGCATAATCAGATATCATCTATGCACTCTGAAGAGCTCCTGAATTTCAGGCTCATTTATCCAATTAGGGATGTCTAGTTGGATCCCAAACTTAACATGTCAAAGTCAAATTCCTGTTACTCCCTAAACTTGCTCCTCCAGCAGTGTTCTCCATCTCAAGAAATAGCAACTGCACATTCATTCTGTCAGGAAATCACGTTGGCTCTATCTTCAAACTACATCCAAGATTTGACCCTACTTATCACCTCCATTGCTAATGCCTGTGCAAACCAGCATCTCTCTTCTTGATCACTACAAATGCTTTCTCATTACCTCCCTGGTTCCCTTGCCCCCTTAATCTATTCTCAGGTCAGCAACCAATGAAAACATGAGTGATCCCGGGACACACTCCTCTGCTCAGAATCCTCCCAGACTTGTAGAATATAAATGCCAAAATCCTTAACGTGACCCAAAGACCCTACCCTGTTTGATCTCACCTTCTCATGACTGTTCCAGCCACATTTACTGAGCCTTGTTTACACTGGGTATGATGTTTACTCAGCACCTCTGCATTTGCTGTTTACTCCACCTGGAATACTCTTCCCCTAGATATATAAATGGTTTCCTTTCTCACCTCCTTCAAGTCTTTGCTTATATGTCATGTGAGGTGAAGCCTCCCCTGCTCCCTCTATTCAGTTGTACCCCTGAGCACTGCCTGTGTCCTTTCTCTGCTTTATTTTTTCCAAAAAGCTTATAATGTACCATTTTATGTATATGCATACATGCATACAAACATACATGTGTACATTTTGTCTCCTACCACCAGAATGTGTGCTCTTGAAGACAGGGATTTTTGTCTATGCTAGAACAGAGCCGGACACACAATAGTCATTCATTAAATGTTTGTTGAATGAAAGACTGCCTTATTTGAGGTGTTTGTGTGACATACACTTGGTGCCCAATAGGAATTTGGACATACAGGTGTGGAACTTAGAAGGGAATTTGAAGCTAGGGTTACAGAGTTGAGATTTCTTAGGGTGTAGGGTTGAGATGGCATCTCCTGAAATAGTGAGAAGAGTAAAGGAAGGAAGGAACCCTGTAGAACAGTTACGTGTGAGGGACGGGTGGTGAAAGCGTGACTTGGGAAGCTATCCAGAATGAACCTGGAAAGAACTGAGTCTCTGAAACCAAGAGAGGAAAAATTTTCAATAAGAAGAGAGTTTTAGAAATGTTAGAGGCTGCATAAAAGATAAAATGAGGACCTAAAACCAAAAACCAAACATTCAGTAATATAATAGTGAGAGTTCAGGAGTAAAACCATCCCACATTCGGATTTAAAGTATTTTGAAGTGTTGAATTTTGAGTGTGAAAGCATTTGTAGTAAAACTTGTAACTCTGAGTACTGTTGTAATTGTACCAAATATTCCATAAATTCACTTATCTAAATTTATTTGAAAATTAGTTCTATCAAGTGATAAAGAGTACTTTGGACTTGCCGCACACATTTAACATATGGCTTAGACTTCATGGGTGGCACCATTTAAGATGATCATTGACATTCACAAACACTTCATTGAGAAGAGCTGAGTATTTTCTTCTAACTCATCTGTACTATTTTGTAGGAGCCATGGAGGAATACGATAGTGATATGTTACTAAAATATTGCTGTATAACATTTCAGATCACTAACGAGATTGTACGACAAATGATGGAAATGGAAGGAATGTACAGCCTGGACAAGCCCGGAGACTTCACCACTATTGTGGATGTACAGCTCATAGCAGCAATGATCCACCCTGGAGGTGGTCGAAATGATATTCCACAACGTTTGAAACGACAGTTTACTGTGTTTAATTGCACATTGCCTTCAAATGCTTCAATAGACAAAATTTTTGGTATGACTATTCTAGGTGTTTAATTTTTTTATTGCATTACGTAGTGGTCATAAGCCATGAAAAATCTTATTTACGAGATAAAAAAGGCTCTGTCTAAAGTAGGGATTAAGTATTTGCAATAGAGAACTAAATACCATAAAAGAGGGACTACATAACAAGAAGACACGTTGAGAGCTTAATTTGAGACTCAGGAATATTTAGAAATAGTCTTGTTGAAGGTCAGCTTTAAAGGTGAGCAAACCTTTGTGTTTTGGTTTTCTTGGCATGAATTAATCAGAAATGTGGGCTATTAAATGATAGTACATCGACCATAGGTGAACAGTATAATATGCTAAGTCAACTGTAGCACTTTGATATATTAATGAAAATGAAATTTTTGATGCCAAAGTCAGGCTCACATAAACTGTACCATCAAAAATTATGTTCGTGAAGACTGACAAGAGAAACTGACCCATGCAGATGTGGACATTAGTTATCTGACAGCAAGTACTATAGATCAGAAGGGAGAAGGTAGACTTTCAATAGGTGGTGCTGGGGTATTTAGTAATTTTTATAGGGAAATAATTGAAATTGGACTCGGACCTCATGCCAAACACAAAATCAATATTGATGGATTAAAGACCTAAATAGGGAAAGCAACGCTTATAAATGTTTGGCAGGAAAATATCTTTTGTGTAGAAGAAAACTTCTTAAATGAGACTCAGAAAGCATAAGCCATAAAGGAAAAAAATGATAATTGACTAGATTAAAATTAAGAACTTCTGTTTATCTAAAAAGTAACATTAGTAGAGTGAAAAACCAAGCTCCAGGGGGGAATAAATTTTCAACACATATAGCAAAACAAAAAAATGTAGTAGTCTGAATATTTAAAGAAGTTTTATGAATCAATCAGAGAAAAGCAAATAACCTAATATAAAAATGGGCAAAAAACAGACACTTTTGCAAGAGGTAATCAAATGGCCAATAAACAAATGTCAAAATGATAAGTATTAATATTCAGGAAAATGCAAATTTAAAACACCAAGGAAATACTATATTATACCCACTAGATTTGCAAAAATGAAAAATTCTGACAAAATCAGGCATTGGTGAGAATGTGAAGCAACTGTGACTCTCATCCCTGCTGGTGTGTGTGTCAGTTGCTGCCAGCCCTTTTTGCGTAATGACTGGACATTATTACTGGTAAAGCAGAATGTGTACCCCCACAGCAATTCCACTTCTAGTTATATACCAACTTGTCCTCTTTTCCCTTTCCAACCCAGGGGTCATGTAGATAGTCTCCTATATTTTCTTCTAAACGTCGGATAGTTTTGTCTTCCATATGTAAGTCTTTGATCCACCTGTAGCTGATTTTGCATATGTGCGCCAGAAGACTTATACAAGAATGTTTGTAGAACAATGTTCATTAGCGCAAAAACCTTGAAATAACCCAAATATTTATTGACGATAAAATAGGATAAATAAATGGTGGCATAGGCTAAAGCGTAATGCTATGCAGCAGTGAATATGAACACACACCCCTACATGCTTCAACATGGATGAAGCCCAGAAATACCGTGTTGAGCGCAAGAAGCAAGTCACAGAGGAATGTATGAGTCCATTAAATGAAATCTCAAAAATTATGGTTAACAAAAGGTTAAAGTTCAGAAATGTAAGTGGCAGAGAAAAGCGAGTTACCGATTCTCACCAAGTCAGAGTAATGGTTACTTCTGGAGGAAGGAAGGGCTCGGGGACAGGGCTAGACAAACGTGTACTGGGGCCACGCTGCGTTTCTCAATCCTTGTCTATACGTGGGTGATTGCTTATTTGTTAAACTATTTATATACTCTTGTATATGATTAATGTTGAAAATTACATATGGAGACAAACCAGAAACTGAGGCTCAGAGAAGAGAAATAACTACCCAATCAAGGCCGTTTAGCCAGTGCATGGTAGACGTGTGCTGCTAATCCTGTTTTCTGATTCCAGATCCCATGCTTCTTATATTACACATTTGTCCCACAGGAAGTTGGAGATCTAGAATTATAGGATTTCGGGAAGCAAAAGGGCCTTACAGGCATCTAGCACAACAAGCTATAACTGGAGGACAATTTCATGTTCCCTCAAGGCCACTCTTCTTTGATCTATGTGAATGAAGCCCAGTTCTTTAGCTGCTCCACCCTTCATAAACCTGCTCTGCATCTCTGAGAAGATACTCATATTCATATTCTCCTGAAAATACCATGCTCAGAACTCAACACAGTCTCACTGGAGCGAAGTAGAGTAAATCTGTTTTTGTAGTCTAAAACCAAACACATATTGAGACTTTAAGAATAGTCTATAAACCTATAACTCAGTCCTTCCTGAGGGTGATTATGTCAGCCTTTCACAGTTCTGGAGGTGTCCAAGGAACCAATAGCTGACCAGCCCCACTAGAGTGTTGACTGGCTGCAGGTCAGGGGATGTGGGTGTGGATTCCAATTCTATCAACAACCACCCCACGTGACCTTGAACAACTTGCTTCACCTGTCTGGACCTGGTCTCCTTATCTGTAAGATGAGGACGTAGTCTCTAAGTCTTTTTCAGCTCAGGTACACGTCCGGGTGAGTGCTGTCCTACAGGCCATGGAGCCAGGCGACCTGGGTTCAAATCTCAGATTCACCCACACACAAGCTGTGTGACCTTGGGCAAATAACTCGTATTAAAATGGGAATAATAATAATAATAAAATAGCTCAGATTCTTTCTCATAAGACACTGGAGGATTCAATGAGCTAACACTGCATACTTAGCTTTATAGGCCCCACTGCTCACAGTCTTAGCTGATTCCTTAAGAGAAATTCCTAATGTCACCTTTGTCAGCTTTGCAATGATTTATTTACAGGGATAAACATTCACTTTATAGTCATTTAGTAAGCTTGTACCTTCAATCTTGTTTATTTTTCAGGAGTCATTGGCTGTGGATACTTTGACCCTTGCAGACGGTTCAAACCTGAAATATGTGAGATGATTTCAAATTTAGTTTCAGCAGGCAGAGTGCTGTGGCAGTGGACTAAGGTACAGAATCACCTGTTGTCAATAATAAAAAAAAAAAGGCAACTATTCAGCCTAGTCCTCCCTTGAGGCTCATGAAATTATCGTCACATTATCTGTGGTATTGCTTTTTAGGAAAAGACGAATTAGGTGCCCAAATAGATTTATGACACTTTTTCCTTCCAGGGAGCAAATATTCTGACTGATTGGTGCTTTCCTTATGTATGACGTATTATTATAAACCAAACAAGACATCCAAGATAAAGTAAAATTTTGATACAATGAGAACACTGCTTTTCCACTTGTTACTCTGATTTGTAATTCTTTGTATGTCTGTCTCTCCCCAGCCAACACTAAACTGTGTTAGACACAAATGTTTACTGACTGAATGAATACTTGGAGTTCCAGAGATTCTTAGATACCCAAGTTTAATTGTGTATTTCTTGAAGGTGGAGATGGAGTTAGTAAATGGATGGAAGTGTGCTTAAAGTAGGCTGGATTTTAATACACAAGTCAGTACCCTAAGTAAAGCTCAGCAGACCAGACAGCTTAAGGCAGACTCATGAAAAAGCACTGAAGTGTAGGTCTGAGATAAAAAACAAAGTTGATGTATTTGCCCAAAAATGCCAGAAGAGGTACAGATTCGTTGTCATAGTTCACTATACATTTATTAGGCCTATTATACACATCTGGGCAGAAGCTCATGTTGTGGGGAAACCTGGAGTGGGCCAGCCTTTCAGATTCCTGGGTAGACTGGCAGAATTCTAGATACAGAATTTATCAGAAGAGGAATGGAGTGTTTCTTATGAAATGCTCTTCCACGCAGCCCCGCCACAGTTCCTTGTATAAGGCCCACTCCTTGTCAACACAGGGTCTCTGCACATGCTGTTCTACCTCTCTTAAAGAAACCCCAAAATGAGCGGCGAGGTCTGTGTGTCTGAGATGCTTTTCTGTGGTAAGAGTCATCTGTTTTCAAGTGGGGCTATTGTTCAGTTTAATGTGCCTTTGGACGTATTTTTCTGAAAAGCTTTGGCCTTCCTAGTATCTTTCTGTCAAAGCTTCCTTTGTTATGTGCATATTTACTGGCTCCACTTTCTTACCTCTTTAACCCATTTTGCCCAAGCTTTCATTTCCATAGCTCTCAGCAAGGTCACCAAAGGCCTCAGTCTTGCCAAATCCAAAGGTCAGTTTCTTCTTCCTCTTACTTGACTTTTTAATAATATTTGACATAGACGACCCCTCTGAACACTTGCTTTACTGGACTCAGAGGGGCTGCAGCCGCTTGGTTTTCTTTCTATCTCATTGGCTACCTTCTCTAAGCCCCTTCTTCTCCCTCCTCTAAATACTGCACTCTACCTGATCTGGATGCTGGGACTTCTCTGTCTCCATCCTTTACCCAGGTAGTCTCATCCAGCTTCAAGGTTCAAACACCATCTCTGTGCTGGTGACTTCAAAAGTCCTCCATCCCAGGCCTCTCTGCTTGGCCCCAGACACATTGCTAACTGCTTAGTAGACATCACTGTTTTGATGTCTAATAACCATCTCAGTTAACATGTCCAAACAGAACTCTTTTTGGTTTTTTATTGGGGAGGGGGAACAGTGTGTATTTCCAGGACTTTTTATTGGGGAACAGTGTGTTTTTCCCAGGACCCATCAGCTCCAAGTCAAGTTGTTGTCCTTCAGTCTTAGTTGTGGAGGGCGCAGCGCAGCTCCAAGTCCAGTCGCTGTTTTTTCCAATCTAGTTGTAGGGGGCGCAGCCCACCCTCCCATGTGGGGGTCAAACTGGCAACCTTGCTAAGAGCACACCTTCTAACCAATGAGCAACTGGCCGGCCCCAAATAGAACTCTTAATTGTCCTTAAATATGATCCTTTCTCAGACTTTTGCATCTTAGTTAACAGTAACAACAATTATCCTGCTTCTCAGGCAGAAAAACTGGGCGTCATCCTTGGTTTGTCTTTTACATCCCCTGTATCCAGTCCATCAGCAAGTCTCTGTAACTTTCAAAATATGTCCCAAAGCTGAGTCCTTAGTGCCATCTCACTGCGATCCTTGATAGGTGCTTGCATCACCTACCCTCATGCAGTGACTTCCTAACCAATCTCTGTGCTTTCTTTTTGTCCTCCCTATAGTCTGTTTTTCACATAGTCCAAAAATGCTTTTTAAAACAAGTAAATCAGAGGTCATTACTCCTTAAAACCACCAGTAGGTTCCCAATGCCTTACTCTGACCTATGAACTTCAGCCTGAGCTGGCCCCTGCTTACCCCTCTTCTCTTCCATCGGTCTGCTCCAGCTATGCTGCTCTTCTCATGCTGTTGCTTGAAAACCCCAAGTTTTTCCTGCCTCTGAGCCATCATACTTCATTTGACTAATTCTCATCATTCTCACCTTCAGAGGTGCTCTCCTGGGTTATTTTCTCTAAAATAACTTCCACAGCGCCATCTCAGGCATTATTTGTCTCCTGACCCTAGTTTATTTTTTTCTAGCCCTGACTTTTATTGTTGTTATTTGTCTGTATGTTTATTTATCAATATATTTGTTTCCTATTTATCCTCAGGCTCTGCAACTAGAATGGAAGCTCCCTGATGACACCAGGTTTCACTGTCCTATTTAGCTATCTTCCTAAGGGTGGCGGGAGGTGCTGAAAAATAGTCATTGAAACATAAATGAATTTTCCTTCTATCCCCACCCCCAAATAAGCAGCCTTCTTTATATTTTTTCTTCAAATTGCCTATCTTCACAAAGCACTCTTTTAATCCACTCACTTTGTATATCACTTCACCTTTATATTACTTTACATAGTCTTAAAGCAGAAGCAGGTGAGAAAAGAAAAAACTTGACAAAAATTAAAGGGAAATATTAGAAGAGTAGGAAAGAAGCAGGGTTAATAAATGAGAAGAGAGAAAGAAAGGAATTTCATTCTGTTTAATGATTGCTTCAGTTACCAATGGCTCCGATCATAACTGTAGCAAAGAAGAAAAAGCGATATTCACAAAGCCTTGTCCCTTTATTTTTTGCATATTTGTAATATAAGTGTATGTTTTACATTTTGGTGAATAGAAAGAACATTTTAGCTTGGCATGGAAATGAGCAAAGAGAGAAATCACACTCCTCTTCATTCCTTCTCCATTGCTACCTGCTGTTTTAACTTCCACTGTGAATTAGCCTGTAAAAATTACTCTACAGACTCAATAGGGTACTATTTCAATATAGAAAGGGCATATTCCATGAATTGGTACTAAAGAAAGCATTTGTTTTCCTGAATTAATCATGTGGAGAGTCTGCTTTGTATCTCCAGAATTATCACTGTTTCACTTTCAAAAACAATGCTAATGACATCAATAACAATCTTTATTCGTGGCCAGCCATGCTTTCCTCACTTAGTACACCTCAAGTTTATCCCCACCTGGAATCTCTCTGTACAAGAATGTGTCTTCGTTATAGCTTTGCCTGTCTGAATTCTAGAAGTTGGTAGAAATAGTAAGTAAATTAGTCTTCAAACCAACAAAGGCAACCCAAGAAAACCACCTAATAATTAGCAGCTTCATTTCAGACTTACCTGTCAATTTACTATAGATATACAGATACACGAAAGCATGTTGACTGAGTTTGGATCCCCTCAGTGAAATCTAGATTATAATATATAAATATATTTGTGGGAACCAAGCATATTAAGGACGTTATCAAAGCAATCTTTGCATTCAGAAGTGAATATTCGTTGTTTCTAACTGTGTGACAACGAGCTCACTTTCATTTTTTTGTTGATATATTTCCATATAACACTAATAAGGTTAATAATGATTAGGAATGCTTATTCCCAAAGCTCACATATTTTTTAAGAACTCAAGGGAAAGTGACTTGTTCAAATCCAACTAATTGTGGTAGAACAGGGGTTGGAATCCATATCGGGTGCATTATACTTGAATCCACCCTATTCAAGGGCTTACGGTCTTTTAAATTCTATGTTGGTTTATGATGTGTGCTTTTTTGCTGTTAGTGCTGTGACAAATATATAAACTTAATCTTGGTTTATTTCCTCAGCCTAATTTATTTAAATAAGATTTGTGAAATAAGATAGTTCTAAAAGCAGTTCCACTTTTAGTTTTATCTGAAAAGCAAATTGAGAGTATCACTTTTTTTTTTTCATCTCTAGATGAAGATGCTCCCAACTCCTTCTAAGTTTCATTACATTTTCAATCTTCGAGATCTTTCCAGAATTTGGCAAGGAATGTTAACCATAAAAGCCGAGGAGTGTGATTCAATCTCTGTTCTCCTGTCACTTTTCAAACATGAGTGCAACAGAGTAATTGCAGACAGGTATATATTACCGCTTGAGTTTAATGTACTGTATAGGAACTTTATCCTACTAGGTTAATTCCTGCATTACTTACTCAAATCAGTATAGTAAGGAATAGTGTCCTAATTTGCACTGGTGCTCCTGAAGCATCAGTGTTCTTTCCCACCTGCTGGCCGTCTTAAAAAAAGAAATGCTTTGCCAATTTACTTGAGTATTATTTCAACAGGACATCTTTTGAAATCACCACATTATCAGAGAGTTGATAACACGCAGAGGCAAATTTTACTTATGTACATTTTCTAAAAAAATTGGGCTCTGTGTAGGTTTTCCATGGTGAAAACTGGTACATCAACTCAGTCATCTTTCTGAGCCTGTTTCCTCCTCTATAAAATCTGAATGGTAATGCCGGTCTACAGAGTTGTAAAGGGCCGAGCACAATGTCTCACACATGGGTGGTAACTGTCAAATGTTAGTCCCTTTCTTCCTGTCCTTCCCCCAATATTGTAAATCTGAACAGGAGCTTTGTGCACTGTATGCCCATAAACCCAGAAAGAGGATGCTCACCCCTTCCTCTGACTGTCACTTCTACACACCTATTGTAAATTGTAGGGACCTTTGACCTCACCTAAATGACTGATCTGTATTACTCAAGAAAAAATATTTACAACACTTGTTAAGACAGAAAAGCACTCAGTCTTTATGCAGGACTATCATGATAGGTATAGTCCTGCAATGGAGGTGTGTAGTAGGGAAGAGAGATTGGGCCCAACTCCTAAAGAAATAAGGGAAAAAGTGGGAATTTATAGCCAAGGAAAAAAGCGGGGGGGGGGCAGTTGGTGGATAGAAAATTACTAAAGAGGAAACATCAGAGGTACAGGGAGATTCTTGCTAATCCTATTCGGTAATAGGATTCTTGCTGAAAGCAAGCCAGGTGATCAACTATTATCCAGGGGGGGATGATGGAGAATGAGGAATTTGGTCAGATAAGGAGGGTGATCAGATACTGGGGGAGGAGAATTCTGGCTACATGAACTTGACAGGATTCCTGCTAAAATTGGGTGATGCAGAAAAGGACATGAAAGTCCAAAAGTCGAGACCTAATTGGGAAGAGGATTCAGAGGAGCCTCAGTTTGGTCAAGAAGAGACTCTTTGTCAGTATTTTCTATAAGTAAGACTATCAATGTTATAGCTTTTTAGGATGGGGTTATGTCCTTCTTGTCAGAAGGCGGAATATTGTTTTTCTGTTTGGAGGTGATGGAGGTACAGGATGGGGGCTGAAAGGAGGTGGAGGGAGGTTGAAACCATGTTCAGTTAGAAAAGTTGACTTCGTATTTTGCATTTTTACTTCTGTATGTTTCTTTCAGATTTATAACTCATGAAGATGAGCAGTGGTTTAATGTACAACTTATTCACGCAATTGAAGAAAATACTAGCTCAGATATGACGTCATATATTCTTCCTGAACCATACTTTGTAGATTTTCTCCGTGAAATACCTGAACCAACTGGTGATGAACCTGAAGACACTGTATTTGAAATACCCAAACTCTATGAATTGGTATTTATCCTCACCTTTAAAAAAGAGGTTTTTTTTGATCACTCACCTAACAATATTTCTCCCTGTACCAGAATCTCACTATGGAGTTGCCATAACTTTTACATAGTTATGTGTTGTGATTTGTGTCATCATATACCAAGTAAAATATTTCTTTCAATAACATTTAGCAGCAACTCCATTAAAGTCAGGTGCAAGACAGGTATGCTTGATAGTGCCATTATTCAATATTACTTTGAAAGTTCTAGAAACTGCAACAAAATGACAAAAAGAAAATCCATGTATACACCTGAAACTAAAATAATATTGAATGTCAACTGTACTTGAAAAATAAAGAAATTAAAAATAAAGAGTAATAAAAATAAATGTAATTATCAGATAGATAAAAACAAAAAGATTATTGTTGCAGATGATATTATGATCTCTTAATATAATCCAAGAAGACTTAAAATCACTTGCAAGTACTAAGAATTCAGTAAGATGACCAAGTGTGATATAAATATAAAACTCAATAACTATCCTCTACAGCAGAGGTTGGCAAACTATAGCCAATGGACCAAATCCAGCCACTGTCTGTTTTTTGTTAAATTTGTGAGCTTAGAAGGGTTTTTGCATTTTTAAGTGGGTAGAAAAAAAAATGAAGAGTAATATTGTGTGACATGTGAAAATTACATGGAATTCAAATCTCAGAGTTCAGAGTTGAACCAAAGTCTTACAACTAAGAACATACAGAAGAAGCCACTTCAAGACTGGTACAAGGGTCAGAGACACAGAATGGACTGGTTCCCCACTGATGTGTGACCATTAAAAATCAGCTGCAGAAGTCCCTCCCGGAGGAATGAGGGGTCCCAGCCCTCCACTGGGTTCCCCAGTCCAGGGTTCCAGTGCTGGGGAGAGAAGACCCCATAACTTCTGGCCGTGAAAACCAGCAGAGATTGTGGCTGAGTGAGATGTGGGTGGCTGGAGTCCCAGGCGCTCCTCTTAAAGAACCCGCATGTGGACTTACTCCAGGATGGACTCACTCACTCTGAGCTCCAGCACTGGGGCAGATCATTGAAAGGCCCCAGGGACATATGGGGAGAAACTGAATTGTCTTGCTTCAGGACAAGGGCTAAAGGGGCAGCTTTCTCCCAGGCAGAAATGCTGGTAGAACCCATTATTTCTTGTTGAGCCCTCCCCTCCATCCAGTGTGCAGATGCAGGTGGCTCCTGTGTCTGAGTTTCCATCAGTCTGAGTTTCCATCAGTCTGGCTAACACCCTTTGTTTGCCCCTCCTTGATGAGTCCTTGAGATCCTATACACCCAAGCTGCTTCCAGTGGCTTTTCCATACAAACAGCCTTTCTTGGTTTATACTGTGGAGTTTCCTAAAATTTCTCAAAAGTTAACCAAACTTAAACAAGCAGCATCTTGCTTTAGCATGGCCCATACATCTCTGGCTGAGCAGCCCCAAGTCTGGCATTAGTGGTACCAGACTTGGTTTGTAGCTTGGCCTCTTGAGGCACCACCAAGCCCAGCATCGCTGGTGGCTATCTGTGGATTGCTTTGTGCCTCATGCCAGGTGGTCCTGGGCAGGGCACAGGCTGTGGCTGAACTTGGCCAGGGGCAGGACCACTAGCTGGAATGCCCGGTGGCCAGCTCAGACCAAGCGCAAGCATCACCAGGTTGCCTCCTAGGATGACACACCCAAAGGGCAGACTGGGCAGGCAACACAGCTCTGCTACAGTGAATCCTGCTGTATAGGGTCAGCCCCTGCACAACAGCATCTCCACTGTAGTCATGGCCAGTCCTCACAACCAATCAGCCTGAAGATCAATCCCTACAATTGATGTGCAAATAACCAAGTCTCAACTACAACAGGAGGGCACACACAACCCACACAAAGGACACACCTGGAATACCCAGCTCAGGTGACCAGGAAGACTGTGCCACTGGGTCCCACAGGACACCTACTACATAAGACAGATCTATTAAGACCAGGAGATACAGCAGCTCTACTTAATACGTAGAAACAAACACAGGGAGGCAGCCAATATGGGGAGACAAAGAAACATCACAAAAGAACAGCACAAAGCTCCAGAAAAGGAACTAAACAAAATGGAGACAAGTAATCTCTCAGATGCCGAGTTCAAAACACTTGTTATAAGGAGCTCAGTGATCTCAGGGAGAACTTCAAAAAAAGATAGGAAACACAAAAATGGAAATAGAAAACATAAAAAAAGAACCGGTCAAAAATTAAGACTACAATAACCGAAATGAAGAATACATTAGAGGCAATCAACAGTAGATTAAATGAAGCAGAGGATCACATCACTGATTTTGAAGATAAGGAAGCAGAGAACACCCAATCAAAATAGAAAAAAGAAAAAAAAATTTAAAATGAGGATAGTTTAAGGGAACTCTGGGACATCAAGCATACCAACATTTGCATCATAGCAGAACCAGAAGATGAGAGACAGCAAGGAATTGAAAACCGATTTGAAAAAATAATGATGAAAAACTTCCCTAACCTGGTGAAGGCAATAGACATACAAGCTCAGGAAGCACAGAAAGTGCCAAACAAGATGAACTCAAAGAGGCACACACCAAAACACATCAAAATTAAAATGTCAAAGGTTAAAGACAAAGAGAAAAGACTAGCAAGAGAAAAGCAGTTAGTGACCTACAAGGGAGCTTCTGTAAGACTGTCAGCTGATTTCTCAACAGAAACTTTGCAGGCCAAAAGGGATTGGCAGGAAATACTCAAAGTAATGAAAAGCAAGGATTGATGTGTACCCAAGATTTCTCTACCCAGAGAAGCTATCATTTAGAATAAAAGGGCAGATAAAGAGCGTCCCAGACAAGAAAAAGCTAAAGGAGTTCATCACCACCAAAACAGTATTACAAGGAATCTTAGAGGGACTTCTTTAAGATGAAGAAAAAAAACATAAAAAAATATGAATAAGAAAATGGCAATAACTACTTATCTATAAACAAGTATTTTAAATGTAAATGTATTAAACACTCCAATGAAACGACATAGGGTGGCTGAATGGGTAAGAAAACAAGACCCTTACATATGCTGCCTGCAAGTGACTCACTTCAGATCAAAACACACACAGGCTTAAAATGAAGGGATGGAAAAAGATATATCATGAAAATGGAAACAACATCAACAACAAAAAAGCTTGGGTAACAATACTTATATCAGACAAAATAGATTTTAAAATAAAGACTATAACAAGAGACAAAGAAAGATTCAGTAATCCCACTTCAGTGTATTTAACTGAAGAAACCCAAAACACTATTTAAGGGGATGTGTGCATCCATATATTCATTGCAGTATTTTCCACAATGGCCAAGATGTGGAGGCAGCCTGGGTGTTCACTGATGGATGAATGGATAAAGAAGAAGTGGTTCACATATACAGTGGAATATTGCTCGGCCAGGGAAAGGAATGGGTTCTTGCCATCTGCAGTGGCATGAATGGACCTAGAAGGTATTTTACTGAGTGGAGTAAGTCACACAGAAAAAGACAGATGCAATGTGATTTCGCTTATATGTGGAATCTAAAGAACAAAATAAATAAGCAAACAAAACTGAAACAAACTCATATACAGAGAACATTTTGATAGTTGCCAGATGGGAAGAGGTTGGGGGGGGTAAATGAAAAAGGGGAATGGATTGAGAAATACAAATTTGTTGGTACACAGGAGTCATGGGGATGTAGGATATAGCGTAAGGAATATGGTCAATAATATTGTAATAACTATGTGTAGTTTCAGATATGTACCTAATTTTTCAGGGTGATAGATGGGAGGAAGGTGGGGGCAGGGTGAAAAGGTAAAGGGATTAAGAAGTACAAATTGGTTGTTAAAAAATAATCATAGGGATGTAAAGCAAAGCATAGGGGATATAGTCAATAATGTGATAATAATTATGCATAGTGCCAGGTGAGAACTAGACTCATCAGGGGGATCACTTCTTATGTAAATGTCTAACCACTATGCTGTACACCTGAAATTAATATAAAATGATATTGAATTTCAACTGTAAGTGAAAAATTTTAAAGGGAGGGCAAAAGAGGTCCAAATTTTCGGATATGAAACAGTAAGTCATGGGGATGTAATGTACAGCATAGGGAATATAGTCAATAATATTGTGATAGCGTGGTACCGTGTCAGATGGTTGCTGGACTTATCATGGTGATCACTTCTTTAGTTAGGTATATAAATGTTGAATAACTCAGGTGTACACCTGAAACTAACATAATCTTGCATGTTAGCTATATTTTAATAAAATCTTTAAAAAATAAAATTTCAGAGCTCATAAGTATAGTTGTATTGAAACACACCCATGCGTTTATAAATTGTCTACGACAGCTTTCACACAACAATGTGAAAGTTGAATAGCTCTTCCAGGACCATACAAGCCACAAAGCCTGAAATATGTACTATCTTGACACTCACAAAAAAAGTTTACCACCTCTTTCCAACAATCACAAAATAGAAAATATAACATAAAAGTATTTTATTCAACAGCAAAAAGTATGTAAAATATCTAGGAATAAACATGATAAAACTTTACTTGGTTAAATGGCAATACATCATTCTTCCTAAATTAATGTATAGTGTTTTTTGTTTGTTTTTGTTTTTGTTTTTTTAAGATTTTATTGGGGAAGGGGAACAGGACTTTATTGGGGAACAGTGTGTACTTCCAGGCCTGTTTTCCAAGTCAAGTTGTTGTCCTTTCAATCTTAGTTGTGGAGGGTGCCGTTCAGCTTCAAGTTGTTGTCCTTTCAGTCTTAGTTGTGGAGGGCGCAGCTCAGCTCCAGGTCCAGTTGCCGTTGCTAGTTGCAGGGGGCACAGCCCACCATCCCTTGCGGGAGTTGAACTGGCAACCTTGTGGTTGAGAGGATGCACTCCAACCAACTGAGCCATCCGGGAGCTCACCGGCAGCTCAGCTCAAGGTTCTGTGTTCAATCTTAGTTGCAGGGGGCGGAGCCCACCATCCCTTGCGGGACTTGAGGAATTGAACCGGCAACCTTGTGGTTGAGAGCCCACTGGCCCATGTGGGAATCGAACCAGCAGCCTTCGGAGTTAGGAGCATGGAGCTCTAACTGCCTGAGCCACCGGGCCGGCCCAATGTATAGTTTTAATGAAGTTTGAAAGAAAACTCCAATGGGATTTTTAAGAACAGGGTCACATAACAAAGTAATTTTGAAGTGCATGTAGAGCAAAGAATTAAATGGAGAGAAACAATTTGCAAAACACATATGTGAATATTTATTTCAGCACAGTTTGACTGCATAAGCAATCTAAAACTTCCGTGTAGTTTTTTAAATCCACAAACAATGTTAAAAAGCAAATAAAAACAGGGAAATATTTGTTATATTTCAACAATTCACTCTTTTGCTGTGACATTCAGATATGTTTTCCTGTGGCTTGCACTATCAACAACAAAGATGTTTTGTATGCCATATTGTGTAACATTTTGTAGTAAATATTTTATGTCATCAGTGCCATTAGATTCTAATTTATCTATACTTAAATATGTTTTGAGTATTTTTTGCTAAAATTCAATATAATGGTAAATTTATTACCATATAACAAAGGTTTAAAATACAAATAATGTCATTTGTGTACAAAGCAGCTCAAAATGTTATTAAATGCATAAAATAGTCAAAATATCAACTTTTCATTTTTTTGTGGATTTTTGACACATTTTGAAAAAACTTGAAATCAATTAATGCAGTGAAAGAGTTAATTACTGTGGATAGGAGTTGGTGCTGGGGTTCTTGAAGGGAATAGTCAGGAATAATTTCATATTGTAAAGTTAAGTTTCAGGCTTCTGAAAGTGGAAATAACTAAAAGTCAACTAATCTATGACAAAGTTTTGGAAATCCATTAGGTTTAAAAAAAGTATAATTACTTTTGAGTGTCTTTACAATTGCTACTTTCATTAATTTTGGATATTAAATATTATTTTTCTCTCTTTTTTCCCACTCATAGATACCATCCTTTGAATTTCTGTGTGAAAAACTCCAGTTTTACCAGAAACAGTTCAATGAAATCATCAGAGGGACATCTCTTGATCTGGTGTTTTTTAAAGATGCAATGACTCATCTTATTAAGGTTCTATCTATTGACTATTTGCTAATGTAAATCGATCACGTAAACACTTAGCAAATTTCACAAATAAATTTTTTGAGATAATAAATATATGGTATCAGGTAGCGTATAGAAGAGTGTCCGTAGGATGGGTCAGTTCATTGTCTTTGAAAACAAAGGCTTAATCAGAAACCCCTTATTTGAATTCACCTATGTGACAGCAAATGTTTTTCAAGAGCAAATTGATAGGTTTTGTGATCAAAGCTTTTGGTACACTGAGTCAGTTTTATCTTCCTAGAAAGCAAGTTGAAGAACCCTGTGAAGAAATATTTCCTCCCAAATTATATTTTGATATAATGGAAGAAAAATTGATGCTGTAAAAAAATGTCAATTTCATGATTGGCTCACAGATTAGGAGCAAACTGATAGAGAAAGGGGTAAGGCGAGTGTACGGGACTGGTGAGAAAATAGAATCCAATTAGAGGCAGCACCAAAAAGGAGTATGGTTTGATCCAAGTCTGAGATGCTACAGAAAGAAGTTATTTGTACAATTTGTAGATTGACAAGGTGTTTCTGCAGGAGCTGGAACACTGAGTAGGGAGGTTTGATAAAGAGGGACTTTAGCACTGTGTTTATTATACAGTTTCATTTTGCAACACTGGTGAATTTCTGGCCTGTATCACATTCATCCATTCAACAAGTAATTATTTAGTACCCACTGCGGCTAGGCCTTAGGGGCCTGGGATGCTATTCTAGGTGAAAAACCATATAAGTGATTAATGCATTTAAATATATAGTGATAGAATTAACCAATATCAAGAGATCATTGTTGAGCTTCCATCTATAAAATTCGTACTTAAAAACATTCTTTTTAGTAGTGATAATTAATTTAGTAATCCTTCTAGACTTTCTGCCTTTGTATTAATGTAAAAGACAGCTTTTTTCCCCAGTGCCTTCAAGGGGCCTGCGTAAGACTTGAACCACGATTGGAGCCTTATCCTCACTAAGGAAATCAACCATAGAAAAGCAAAACAAGCCTATAAAGGCTGTTTCTCTAAGTCTTTTTCTACAAATGTCTTTCTGCCCCCATTGCAAGTAGAATTTAGTACTTTTAAAGAATTTTCATCGGGAGAGAGATGATAGAGCTAGTCTTCCTTGTAGAGGTTGGTGACTATGTAAGTCAGTGTGTTAGACTGATGAGTAATTAGCAAACGTTTCTACACTTCTTTCTGCAGATTGGCAAGAGCAGCTCCATCACCCATTGAGTTGAAAAATTTTAAAAATCACACATATACGCACTCACACACACACACACACACACACACAATAGTTTTGAAATAGGAAAGACAATTAGGTTTCATTTTCATGATGTAACTATAGATGGGCAGGGAAAGAATTTGAATCAAATTAATATGAATTTTAGTTTTTTAAATTCTGAGATACAGCATTAAAGGGAAAAGTTTAATATAGTACAGAAACATATGGTCAAACCTTGGACCCATTTAGTGCAAGAAAATGTAAACAGTTGAATTCTATCTTTGGATACATACTATTTCATTTCAAAACAGATTTCGCGAATAATTAGAACATCATGTGGAAATGCATTGCTGGTGGGTGTCGGTGGTTCCGGAAAACAAAGTCTTTCGAAATTGGCCTCTTTTATAGCTGGATATCAAATATTCCAGATAACATTAACCAGGTAAGAAAAAATTACACGCGACAACATGTTTTTCTATAATTAATTTCTCTAAGGTAAAACATTTACTTTTAAAAAAATATAACAATTTTGTTATTCCTTTTTAAAATAATCTCTTTATTTAAGTGGAACATACATAAGGAAATGTACACAAATCATGGGTGTCACAAAGTAAGTGCACCTATGTAGCTAGCCCACAGATGAAGAAATAAAACATTACTAGCACCCCAGAAGTACCCCTCATGTCCTGTCCTAGTCATAGGGTAACCATATTCTGACTTCTAAGCCTATTGATTAGTTTTGCCTATTTTTGAACTTTTTAGCAATAGAAACGTACAGGATTTAGTCTTTTGTGTCATTTCTGTTACTTGCATTATTTTTTTGAGATTGAACCATAATGCTATATGTTCCAGTAGTTCATTTTTATTGATGTATAATCTTCCACTTTATTGCATGTTACACAATTTGTCTATTGTACTGTCGATAAACATTTGTGGGTTATTTTGGCAAATAGAGCTGTTATTTTATGAATATTATCAATATTATTGTACATGTCTCAATATGCTCCTAGAGAGAGAATTGCTAAATATAGAGTATGTATATATTCAGCTTTAGTAGATCTGTGGAGTAGTTTTCGAATGTAGTTCTACCAGTGTACACTTCCACTGGTGGTTCATGAGTTTCAATTCCTCCATATCCTTGCCCGCCCTTGGCATTGTGAATCTTTTTCACTGCAGCAAATCTGGTGGGTGTGCAATGCGATATCATTGTGGCTTTACTTTGCATTTCCCAGATTGCTAATAATGTTCAGTACATTTTCATCTCTTGCTGGCCATTTCGACAGCCTGTTTTGTGAAATAACCATTGAAGTGTTTTGCCCGTTTTTTTCCATTGGAGTGTGTTTCTTTCTTTTATTGGTTTTTAGGAATTCTTTCTGTATTTTGGCTATAATTTCTTTGTCAAAGTGTGTATTGCAAATATATTCTCCCACTCATTGATTTGTCTTTCTTAGTGGATCTTAATTTCAATGAAACTTAAGTTATCATTTTTCCCCTTTATTTTAATGCTCTTTGTATTCTGTTAAAATATTTTGTTTACCCAAATGTCATGAATATTCTCCTGTGATTTCCTTCACTTTTAAAGATAAAATTTACTATTTTTACATCTAAAATTGTAATCCACCTAGAATTAATTTTCTCATAAAGTCTGATGTTGGAATTAAGATTATTGTTTTCAACATAGATATGCAATCGATCCAGCTTCATTTATTGAAAATGTCACCTTTTTTTTTTTACCAGCACATCAGTGTCATTTTTTCCCCTAAATCAACTGATCATATATATGATTATAATTTATTCTACTGGTTTATTTATTTATCTTTGCACCATTACGTTCTGTTTTAATTATTGTAGCTTTTCAATATGTTTCAAACAAGTTTGTTGTTCTTCAACATTATTGTGAATATTTGGCAATTTGCATTTTCATATACATTTTAAATCATTTTTTCAACTTACACATAGACACCACTCTGCTGCCAAATAGATAAAAATTTAACAAGGTACAATTTACAAGAGCACTTAGAAAACATAAACAGCAAAGAAATCTGGAAAATTATAGTCAAGATGGCAGAGTAGGTAAATGCTATGTTTGTCTCCTCTCACAACCACATCAAAATTACAACTAAACTACAGAACAACCATAGAATTGCCTGAAGTCTAGCTGAACAGAAATCCTATAATTGAGAATATACACAAGAAGCCATGTTGCAACTGGTAGGAGGACAGAGCCAAGTAATGGGCTGGTCCCACACCTACCTGTGGTGGTTAAAAATTGGGAGGGATATCTAGGCTGTGGAGAAGGTCCCTTCTGAGGAGTGAGGGGTCTCAGCCCCACTCCAGGCTCCCCATCCCAAGTTTCCAGAGCTGGGGAGAGAAGTCCCCATAACTTCTGGCTGTGAAAACCAGCAGAGATTGTGACTGAGAGGGAGGGCAGCTGGAGTCCCAGGTGTTCCTCTTAAAGAGCCTGGGCATGGACTTACTCACTGATGGACTCATTCACACTGAGCTCCAGCACTGGGGCAGCAGCTCGAAAGGTGCCAGGGACATACAGGGAAGAACTGAATTGTCTGGCTTCAGGACAAGGGCTGGAGGGGCAGCTTTCTCCCAGACAGATGTGCTGGCAGAAGCCATTGTTCCTTTGTTGAGCCTTCCCCCTGTCCAGTGTGCAGACACAAACAGGCACCATATCTGAGTCTCCTTCAAACTGACTAACACCATTTGCCCCACCATGGTGATTCTCTGAGATTGTACCCACCCAACTTTCAGGCCCACCCAAGTCTCTTCCAGTGGATTTTCCATACAAATGTCCTGCTCATGCTGCAGACTTTCCTAAAAATCTCTCAAAGGTTCACGAAATGCAAACAAGAGCATCTGACCTCAGTAAGCCCCATACTTCTTGTGAAGCAGCATCAAACCTTGTACTAGTGGCAGCCAAGATCAGTTTGCTGCTTAGACTCTCCCAGGCACCTACAAGCCCAGCACAAGTGGCAACCATCGGCAGGTTAATTTGTAGCTCATACCAAGTGGCCTAGGACAGGGCACAGGTAATGGCTGATCTTGGCCTGCACCAGAGCCCCTCCCTCTTGTTGGTTCAAGAGGCCCTTGAACCAACACACATGGTGACCAGTTTCAGATTGCATCAGAGAAACACCCAAACACCTCCACAAATGACACACTCAAAGGGCAGACTGGGCAGGCACCAGAGCCCTGGTAAAGCAAATCCTGCTCTGTAGGTTCAGCCCCTGCACAACATCTCCTCCACAGTAGTCATGGCCAGTACTCACAACCAATCAGCCTGAAGATCAGTCCCACCCATTGATATGTAAATAGCAACCAAGCCTCAACTACAACCTGAGGGCATGCACAATCCACATAAGGGAAACCACTGGAGCACCCAACTCAGGTGACAAGGGAGATTGTGTCACTGGGACCCACAGGACACCCACTATATAAGGACACTCTACTAAGACCAGGAGAAATAATAGCTCTACCTAATACAGAAACAAATAGAGTGAGGTAGCCAAAATGGGGAGACAAACCTGTCCCAAATGAAAGAACAGAACAAAGTTCCAGAAAAAGAACTAAACAAAATGAACACAAGCAACGTATCAGATGCAGAGTTGAGAACACTGGTTATAAGGATGCTCAATGATATCAAGAACTTCAACAAAGAGATAGGAAACATAAAAAAGAACCAGTTAGAAATAAAGACTACTACAGTTGAAATAAAGAATACATCAGAGGAAATCAACTGTAGATTAGATGAAACAGAGGATCAGATAATCAATTTGGAAAATAAGGTAGCAGAAAACACCCAATCAGAACAGCAAAAAGAAAAAATTCAAAAAAATGAGAATAGTTTAAGGGAACTCTGGACCAACATCACGTATACCAACATTTGCATCATAGCAATACCAGACGGAGAAGAGAGAGAGAGCAAGGAATTGAAAATGTATTTGAAAAAATAATGATGAAAAACCTCCCTAACCTGGTGAAGGCAATAGACATACAAGCTCGGGAAGCACAGAAAGTCCCAAACAAGATGAACTCAAAAAGGCACACACCAAGACACATCATAATTAAAATGTCAAGGGTTAAAGACAAAGAGATAATCTTAAGATCAGCAAGAGAAAAGTAGTTAATTACCTACAAGGGAGCTCCCATAAGACTGTCAGCTAATTTCTCAACAGAAACTTTGCAGGCCAGAAGGGATTAGCATGAAATATTTAATGTGATGAAAAGCAAGGAGCTACAACCAAGATTACTTTACCCAGCAAAGCTATCATTTAGGATCGAAGGGCAGATACAGAGCATCCCAGACAAGAAAAAGCTAAAGAAGTTAATCACCAACAATCCAGTATTACAAGAAATGTTGAAGGGACTTTATGAAGAAGAAAAAAGATCAAAACTGTGAATAATAAAATGGCAATAACTATGTATCTATCAACAGTTACTTTAAATGTAAATGGATTAAATGCTCCAATCAAAAGGTAGGGTGGCTGAATGGGTAAGAAAACAAGACCTTTACATACACTGCCTATAAGCAACTTACTTCAGATCGAAAGATACACATAGACTGAAAGCGAAGGAATGGAAAAAGATATTTCATGAAAATGGAAACAAGCAAACAAACAAAAAGCTCGGGTAGCAACACTTAGGCCAGACAAAATAGACTTAAAACAAAGCCTATCACAAGAGACAAAGAAGGACCTACTAATCCCACTTCAGGGTATATTTATCCGAAGAAACCCAAAATGGTACTTCGAGAGGATGTCTGAATCCATATGTTCATTGCAGCACTGTTTACAATGGCCAAGATGTGGAGGCAGCCTCGGTGTTCATCAACGGATGAATGGATAAAGAGGTGGTACGTATATATAGTGGAATATTACTCATCCATAAAAAAGAATGAAATCTTGCCATCTGCAACAACATGGATGGACCTAGAGAATATTGTGTGGAACAGAGTAAGTTAGACAGAGAAAGACAAATGCCATATGATTTCACTTATATGTGGAATCTAAAGAACAAAATAAACCAACAAAACAGAAATAAATTCTAGATACAGAGAACATTTTGATGTTTGCTAGATGGGAGAGGGTTGAACGGATAGGTGAAAAGGGTGAAAGGATTAAGAAGTAGAAATTGGTAGTTACAAAATATTCATGGGGATGTAAAGTATAGCATAAGGAATGTAGTGAATAGTACTATAATAATTATGTATGGTGTCAGATGGATACTAGATTTATTGGGGTGATTACTTCATAAGTCATATAAATGTCTAATCCCTGAGTTGTACACTAGAAACTAATGCAGTATTGTATGCCAACTATAATTGGAAAATAAAAAAATATTATAAAACATAAACATCAAATATCTAGTGATTAAATTTAATCTGTTGTCAACATTTAAAAATTGGGAGAGATCATGGAAAAATCAAACAAAAATATTTCTGACTTTTCTTAAAATAATTGAAAGATCTGGCAACATTGGCCTACTTTACCAGGGGGCTTGAGCTGAGCAGCAGCTGCTTCCTTAGGTAGGACCTGCAATGCTGCAATTTACCAGAGACCCCCACCAGCCCTGCTTCACTCATTGGCATTGCCTGCGTTATTCCTGTAGGTATCTGAGTTTGTGATCCAGGGGTAGGTGGTGTTACGGTCATTCTAGTTAGAAATGACAGAGACTTAAATTAAGGCAGGTGTGTTAACTATATTTTCTTGTTTTCTGTATTCCTGATGCTCTGGCACTGGGACCTTGCTGATTGAGGAGAGATGGCTCATCCCAGGGGTGGCCCAGAAATGTGCCTTTCATATGTGAACCAGCCAGTCAAGAGTTATAACCTGAACCACTGCCTCGATCTGGCTTTACACTCCAGGAAGCAATATTCCTCTGCCTTAATCAACCCAGAGTCAAGGGCCAGACAACTGGGGACAGCATCTATACCCCAGAGCCTTCTGCAATTATTCAAACTAACCAATCCCAAATATCTGCTTAGCCTTCCTGCCTTTGCCTTTTTCACGGAAACTGCAATAAAGCCTGTCATTGCCTATGCTCTCCCCTCACTCCTGCTGCCTGACCAATCTGGTGCTTCCCCATCTGGTCCTAGGCGGCATGGCGTGCCTCCTTCTGTTTCTGGAAATCTGTGAATATAAACTTCCTTTGTGGCAGTTCTTTCCATGTCTGCATGTGTGACCATACTGATTAAATGGAATCCTGGGTATGTTGTAAAACAACAGGAAAAGTGAGAGTAGAGAGAAGGAGTCAGTGAGGACATTTTAAAGTAGGTAGCATTGATAAGACTTAGCAATCGATTGGATATGGGTGAAGAAGAGGAAAGAAGAGAGTCTAGCATTACACACTAGTTTCTCTAGTGGCCTTTATCACATTGCATTAAAAAAAAATGTGCTTGTTCACAATTCTATCTTTTTCACTAGTCTGAGGATGGACCATTGTAACCTCTGTCTTGTCCTTTACTATAAAGTGGGTACTTTTAACCAACACTATAAAAATCTGTGTCGAACAAATTAATAAATGACTAGTTTTAAAGGGGTACAATGAGAATTTAGTTCAATATGTACTGAATGTGAGATGTCTACCAAACACAGTTTCCATAGGTAATTAGACCCATGGGTGTGGTGTTCGGGAGAGGGTTCTGGAGATAAAAGTATAGAAGTCTCAGTGGTGAGAACATTTTTAAGGTAATGGGGAGCATGAATAGGATGCATAATGAGAAGAAAAGATGGCTGTGGAAAGAACTCTGGGGTCTCCCAGCATAGACAAAGGGGGCTTGCAAATGGGGTGGGGTGAGAAGGACAGGCAAGCCAGAGAGGAGGAAATCCAGAGTGGTTTTCAGAAACCAAGGAGGTAGAGAATTAGCCTGAAAATGTTTATTGAGTTAAGGCTTGAAAAGTGGTAACAGTCAACGTGTCAAAATGTTCCGTGGAGTGGATGGGTGCAGAAGTCACATCACATTAAGGAAGTAAAGAAGAAGCTATAACAGGTTTAGAAAATTCTCAAGAAGCTTAGCTATGAAAGAAAGAAGAGAGAGGGGTCAGGACCCGGAGAGAGGTGTGTACTGTGTCATTATAGTGTAGAACAATACATAACAGTAAGTTTAATTATAAAATAAAAACAGCCAAACTGGCCCTGTGACCTCACTGCCTGGTTGATTCAGAGACTAGCCAGTGGGCGGATTACACTGACAACACGGGGCCACAGCACCTCTCCAGGAAGGATGTGGGCTGTGTTGCTCTCACCGGTGTAGCTATGTCTCAGCAAACCATCTTACCAGTTTCTTTTTAATGAATTTCCCTCTTGGGAATTATTTTGAAGGGGATGTATGTTCTCTATTTGATGGAGTCCCTTTTCCTGAAGTCAGTAAGACTTTTTACTGGAGCGCCACCCAGAAGCGGGTAGCTGATACTCCTAGTTTAAAAATAAGCTATTCATTCATTTAAACTACATCATCTCTAATGCCCACAACAATCTTTAAAAATAGATATTATCTCCATTTTGTAGATGAGGAAACAGCTGAGAAATGTGAAGGAAGTTTTCTAAAGCTTTGGAATGGGGATTGGAACCCAGGTCCTCTGGTTCCAAGGCCCATAGTCTTTCCATTACACCCTATGGCATACATGAAACTCCCTATTACTTGCCCTGTAAAACCTCTTTTAAGTGAAGGTTTCTTTATAGTCTTTGTCATCAACTTACTCGTGAAGATTTATATACAACACTTCAGAAAATGTCTTTTTTATTTTTACACTTCGCCTCTGGTAGCACACACATTTACTAGGAAACAGAGGAAACAGAAAAACAGAAACCAAGTTCTTCTTTTCAAAATCTCATAATCACATAATTAGAAGATTTCTATTATTTATATCACATTGCATAAGGCATCTTTTTTTCTTGAGGCTTTCTCTATATCAAGACAATTAGTGAGATGCACAAATTACCACTATATATAATATAAAAATAGAGATAAATTTTATAATTTGTAATTTATCTTTACTTTTTACCAATCCAAACTCACCCAAATTTCAGATTAGTTTTAGATATTATATATGTATTCCCTTGGGCAAAATCTGTTGCTGAAGACTGTCAGATTGAAGGGAATAAAAGTTCATTTCCCTATTCCCAATTACTCTTCATGAGTCACTTCTGGTAAATCCATTTCTCACTTCTCAAAAAACATGTGTTTTGAATGGTAACATATAGCTATTTCACTCTAATCACTGTGTTTTTTAGTAGGTATTACTACTTAATATCTCTTAGAGCAGAAGCAGATTATGCTCGAATCATCATGGGTTATATTGTATATTGAGGTAAAGTATGACTATATATATTTTTAACTTTACATTTTCTGCCGCTTCTCTTTTTAGGTCTTATAATGTGAGTAATCTAATAGAAGACTTAAAATCTTTGTACAAAGTTGCCGGTGCTGATGGAAAAGGCATTACCTTCATCTTTACTGACAATGAAATAAAAGATGAGGCATTTCTCGAATATCTTAACAACCTGCTATCTTCAGGGGAGGTAGGTCTCAAAAGTAGAGAAAAAGCTTATATTTAAACAATGTAAATTATATTTGGGTAGAAAAAGCAGCAATCTTTTGGCAACCTTCAGCAAGAGAGGTCATTTAGCGCATGTTTTTCATTTTAGAGATGATTAATTTCTAAAATGATGTGAGATTTGGTAAATTTTTTGAAGTTCCTGTCAAATTAATGCTGCCTACTTGTAGATTTTTTTTTGTATGCTTTATTCCATGTTAAATTTGATGGCTAATTTTTCTCTTCAATCTTTAATTTGATCCTATAGCTTATTTTAGGAGGAACAAACTATCCATCCATCCATCCATCCATCCATCTATCTAGCAGTCAGGAGTATAGACGGGTTGAAAGAGTTCCACTAGCTGTGTGTCAATGTTAGTGTCACCACTTCTGATACCACTTGTACCAGCACTTTCAAGATCACTCACGTGCTAGGACTCATGGGATTCAGCATATACTTGTAATCCCGACTAAGATTTATTAAAGCAACACAACAAGGATTCACAGCCAGATCAGTAAAGAAAAAGACACATCAGGTGGAATCTGGAAAAATCCATGTGCAAGCTTCCTGCATTCTCACCAAAGGGGCCATACAGAATGTGTTTTTCCCCCAGTAGTGAAGCACCATAACACGTGCACTGTGTTTCTGTTCCGGGGAAGTCTGTTTGAGGTTCAGAATCCAACAATTTTATTGGGAGGCTGGCCATGTAGTCACTCCCTGCCTAGCCACAACTGCCAAAATTCCAGACTCCCAGAGGAATGTACATGTACAGCATACATACCAATGTTTGTATAAATAGTCTAGGCACACTGGAACAACCTTATAAATTAGCAATAGAAGAGGCTTTCCAAAAGCCAAGTTCCAAGCTACCAGCCAACCATACTCTTCTCAAAATCAGGCTTCCTGTGTTAATTCTTCCCTGCACAATGGTGTCTATGGGTGCTTATTGGTGCATGTGCTGGTTAACTGCCTTGGAGCCAGAATTGAGACTGACTATAAGTTAGAGAAGAGAGGACATCACAGGACATTTTGAACAGATGATTGGAATGGTAGAGAGATAGCTTTTTAGTGATAGCTATTTGGGCAAACGGAAATATAATTTGCTCCTAATTTAACTGCTCAATCTGCTCAATAAATAATTCTAAATCCAGCAAAACTATTCCACAATTTAGGCAAAATAACTCCAAATATGATTAAAATAAACAGAATCTTATATTCCTTAAAAACATATTTAACATACAAAAAGCAGTCAAAGAAGAACAGGAAACATAAAGAAAAAAATAGCAAAGTGGTAAATGTAAATTTCACCATCAATATAAAAAATTAAATATAAATGACCTACAGGTGGGTACTAGACTAGTCAGGGTGGATCACTTCATAAATTGTATAAATGTCTAACGACTATGCTGGACACCTGAAGTTAATATAAAATAATATTGAACGTCAACTGTAACTGAAAAATTTAAAAAGGGTGAAGAGATGGGAAATAAGAGATTCAATTTCCAGGTATAAAACCAGTCAGTCATGGGGATGTAACGTACAGCATAGGGAATATAGTCAGTGATATTGTGATAGCGTGGTACCGTGTCAGATGGTTGCTGGACTTATCATGGTGATCACTTTTCTAGGAATATAAATGTTAAATAACTATGGTCTATACCTGAAACTAATATAATATTGTATGTTAGCTATATTTTAATAAAAATCTTTTTTAAAAAGTAAATAAAATACAGAACGCTTTCTTGTCCAATCGTCAAAGATTTCAAATTTGTTTGTTCGGGATGAGATGGATGAAATCACCCAAGGGCTGATATCAGTGATGAAGAAGGAGCTGCCTCGTCATCCTCCTACCTTTGATAATCTGTATGAGTACTTCATTTCAAGGTCAAAGAAGAACTTGCATGTTGTTCTCTGCTTCTCTCCAGTGAGTTTTTATTTTATTTATGTTTATGTAGGAGGAGTTACTTATTTAAACGTATTTATATAGTTTGTTAACCTTCTCTGAAATGCTCAGAAACTATAATGATATGCGTATGTTACATTGAAATAAAATTAACCCTTTACTACCATTAATGCCCACTGACTGAAATCTCATACCAAAGTACAATAATTTAACATATCCATCTTATTCGAAATTATTGCATAGCCTACTCTTTTATTAATTACTTAGAGACACAGATTTGAGTTGTAAGGGATTTGGTTATATAATTTTGTTCAGCTCTCCCTGCAATCTAGACCTACCAGCTAGTGTGTCCCTTATGTACATTTGATTATCTGTAGCTCACTGTGTTGTCCATATAGTGGCCAGTAAACATGTATGGCCATTTAAATTTTAATTAATTAAAATTAAGTAAAAATAAAATTTCTCAGTCCAGTAGCTCCATTTCAAGTGCTCAACTGCTACATATGGCTGGTCGCTAGCATACTGGAAAACACATATAGAGCGGGTTTCCATCATCACAGAAATTTCTATTGGTCAGCTCTGCCCTTGTGGGGAGGGGTTGGGCTCACTAACTTACAAGGTACCTGCCTAATTTTCAGATTGTCTAATAGCCAGAAAGGCCTTCTTTATAATCAGTAGAAATTTGTGCCTCTGTCCTTCCCCCTGTGATTCTGTTTCGGTTATATAAATTGAACCCAACCCCTCTCCCACATACAGCTCCTCAGGTATCTGGAGAAAGTTTTTGCAGACTTACAAAATGGTTTCCTTTTTAGACCAAACACCTCCTGGTCCTGCTGCTGTTCTCACTTACTCTCGTGTCCAGGCTTCTCACTTTCCTGGTCATTTCTGTCTACAAGAGTTCTAGTTTGTCAGTTTCCTCTTAAGAGATAGCTTCTAGAATTGAATCCAGGAATGCAGAAGTAGTCTTAGGACAGAGAAGAGTGTAGAAATATTACCTCCCTTCATCTGGATATTTAATTTACTTATTAATACAGCCTGAGATATTTTTTTTTAATTGTGATGTTACATCGCTGTCTCAGAATGCATAAACCTCTCTCCATCCTATTTATAATCTATTTGTGTTTCTAATGCTCTCTGACTTTTCTGTCCACAGGTTGGTGAAAGGTTCCGCGCCCGTTCTTTGAAATTCCCTGGCTTGATATCAGGTTGCACTATGGACTGGTTCAGTCGTTGGCCTAAGGAGGCTCTGGTGGCCGTGGCTTCCTATTTCCTTTCAGGCTATAGTATTGTCTGCTCTAATGAGACTAAAAGGCAAGTGGTAGAAACAATGGGCCTCTTCCATGACATGGTTTCAGAGAGCTGTGAAAGTTATTTCCAAAGGTAAGTGACATTGCATAAGCATGACAACTACAGAACCACAGTTTGCTCCAAAGAAAAATTAAATTGCACATCCAGTAAAAACAACCTCTTCGTATTGAACATGAAGTCCCAGCTGCACTTATATTTTTTCTTGCTTTGATTTTGTAGTGATTCTGTATTGAAAACATTATAAATAAATGAGATTTAAAAATTAATTAGTGTCTATACTTAAGCACCTCTTTTCCTTCAGGCCTCAAAGTAACACATGTTTAATGAAGCACTTAATTTCATTTCTTAATTTTTTTTGAGAATGACTGAACTAATTCAGTATAAACTGTTTAAAATTAGTTTCTCATCCAAATGCATTTTTTTGTGTGAAATGCATTTATTTTGATCAAAGAAATATACTGTTGTAAAGTTTCTTTACTGCCTTCTGTTAAGGATACATTTAGGCTTTGTATTTGCATCACTTAGTCTTATCAAGTCATGCATGTTTGACCATGTTTTTATGCCAAATAATTAGGAAACAAAATTTTAATTGACTGTAGGACAGTCCACTCACTAAAAGCAGCAATGATGTTCACATGTGAAAGCTGGTGTCAGCAGTTCGAAAACACCAACTTTTTCCCCCCAAAAGCATGATAGTCACTGTGTATAGTTGACAGATGTGAATAGTTGAGCCAACGTGGATTTCTGGAACAATAGGCTTCTCCCTTAGGGTTAGTGGATGGACTTCAGAGGGTGCTGAACCTGCCCAAAAGACTCTACCTATTTTTCTGCATAGAGAGTCTGGGTAACACTTTAATTGATTTTCCAGGGGGTCCCTATCTCACAAAAGTGTTTATCCTGCACCATTTTCTTTACCTAAAACCATACCCAGACCACCCCTCTTGAATAGTTCAAGATAATCTCCTGGATATTCTTGGTGAATTTGAATATTAATTATTACTATTAGGAAGATTTTCTTTCTACTTCAATTGAACTCCTTTTGCTACCATCACCTTTGGAAAGAAATTTTTACCTCTGTACAACCGCAAAAACCTGCGTCTTTATTTTCGAAAAATTTGGTGTATTTTCCAAATTTTTCATGTCCTCTTAGGTTGTAGAAATTTATTCTGAATATAATATTTATATAACACTTTAATAATAGTCACATACATGCCCAAATCCTTAATATTTTTAATGTTAAAAGTCTTCAGAACTCCAAAACTGAAAAATTAATATGAGGTAAAATGACTTTAATAGTATGTGAGGAGCTCTTTTACTTGAGATTTTCCTGTATATAATTATTTATTTTATTTATTTCTATTGCTAGATATAATTACTATAATAAAGGCCATAGTGAGTTAAATGTTTGAATCAAATGTGGCCTTGATTTTAAGGATGATCCAGGGAGTCATGGGGAGACCAGTTTTCACCTCAGTGAGCCCAGCTGGTTCCTACTTGAACGAAAGCAGATCACAGTACGAATTCACTTCACTTATCCCTAATATTTGTACAGAACCTTAAAGTTTACAAAGTGTTTTTACATACTCCGTTTGTATATTTTTTGTCTTCACAAAATTCTGGCAGGTATAAAGCAGTGATTCTTTTCTCAGTTTTCCAGATGAGGAAACAGAAGCCCTGAGTGGGGTAAGGGTGGAGGCGAAGACCCCTAAGAGGTCAAAGCATCAGATATTTAGTGTTCTTTCTACATCACCTCTAGGGAAGTCATTCATAATTCCTGCCCTCCCACTGTGACTCAGGCTCTGGAGTGACACGGATTTCCCAGTGGGAAGAGCATGTGTTCTGACATTGTAGCACACCAGAATGACAAAGACGAGACCATTTTTCTGTTCTGCTTTCAGATACCGTCGAAGAGCGCACGTGACTCCCAAATCTTATCTCTCATTTGTAAATGGTTATAAAACATTTATGCTGAAAAGGTGAAATATATTAATGGACAAGCTGAACGTATGAATATTGGTAAGCAGAATGGAATTTCTTTTAAGGGCTCTTTTGATAAAAATTCCAATATTTTGTTTGGTAGGTATTGCTGTGTTTAAACATGAAATACTAACTTCATTGTTAGTAATAGATTATTTTGAAGGAATGCTCTTAAGGGTCTCTTGACCTGTCAAGAAACTCAGGGCAGAAGAAAATCTAAGCAGAGGTGGCTTGTTTTTTTTCTAGAACCATTTCTCCCTGTCCTTTGAACTCTGGGCCTACCCTGTTGAGCAGTGAGTCACCACCGACACAGAGCTGCTGCTTGCAGATGGGGAAAACCAGCTCTTGGGAACTGACCACAATTTCAATTTTTGGTTGCATTACAGTTTCCCTCCGTTTGCATTCACTTTACCATGTTAATGCTTCTCAAACTTCTAACAAAGGAAAAGGCACAACAGAAACAAATGCAAACAAATAAAAGCAAGAAGAGCTTCTCTGAGCAATGGTTTTCTGAGTGTGCAGTATATGTAATACAAGTAGGAAAAGTAGAAATTAGAATAGATTATATATCTAGAAAACATTTGGCCCAAAACACCTAGTGCTTTCTTTTCATTTCTCCTGTACAAAACTTGGTCACATAGCATAACTGAGCTCCAAGATCGGTGAAATTACAGTGATGATGGATACACAGTGAAAGAAACTTTCTGTTGTTCTTTCATGACTCACCTCCTTGCAGCTTTTCTACAGGATGCTCCAGAATCATTTGGTGTGCTGAAGCTACTTGTTTCTACTGACTCATGAAAGCTGATTGTTACATTTAGGAATTTTATGATCTGGTTGCTAAACAGTCTTTATTAAAAATGAAATCACATAAACTTACAATTAAATAAATATTTAAAATGAAGGCAATAAATACCCCAAACTTAACATTTTTTAGTTATTTTTACTCTATTTTACTATTATTACTATTCTTGAGGTTATTTGCATTCTGTCTGTGTGGTAGAAATATTATATAATGGTGTGCTACTGAGAACCTCTTGGTAGCTTTAAATCAGCCATGGTGGGGGTATTTACACCATGGGAATTGGCAAACACATAAATGAGTGTTTCCTCTTCCCCCTCAAGAGACCAGATGCCAAACATTTACCAAAACACCTCTGTCTAGAACCCAGTTGAAGGTGAGAAATTCGGTTACTTGTTTTGCTCTACAATACTGAAAGTCACAGAGCCAGTTGCACAGGCTTTAGCAGTTATTGTCATATTTATAGCAAAGAGAATGACAAAAATGTTAATAGATCATGTGTATTGTTGGCCATCTCAGCTGCTATATGATTCAAAGGCAAACAATGATAGTTACAAAGTGTTTGCAAAGCCAAGGGGAGCATAAATTTGTCAACTAAGTTCCTTGACTAAATTAATGTTATTCAGTATGGCACCAGGACTTTCCCTTAAATGTATTTTGATTATATTCTTCAACCAGAGCGATTTTCTTCACCCCCCTCCTGAAACTCTTAGAAATATGGTCAGTATTATTGTTCCCAATATATGTATATTTTTAAAACTTTGTCCATAAATAGTTTGCATTTGTTGTAGTACTTATACGATGCCTTATAAGTAGCAAATATTGAATAAATATTTGATGAAGGGATATTCATTTACTCATTAAGAGTGTATATGTGTGTTTATAAAGGTCTTGATAAGCTTATGGAGGCAAGTGAATCCGTTGCAAAACTCTCTCAGGATCTTGCAGTAAAGGAGAAGGAATTGGCAGTGGCTTCTGTGAAAGCAGATGAAGTGAGTTTGCATTGATTTTATCATTAATAGTGAGGAACATTTTCCCATATTAAAAAAAAAAGCATTTAAAAATGTTACTAAAAAGTAAACGGTATAAATGTAAAGACTATTTCAATAACATAATGTTCACAAAGACCATTAGATATTTCCGTTTAACTCTTACCAAGACATGAATAAACTATTATATTCTCCACCTGGCGTAAGACTATTCTTTCTTCTCTGACTTTGTCTCTCTTGTTCTCTGTCATCTGTTTATGAAATTTCTGCTTGACTAAAGGTTATATTTGGTCTTCTTGTTAAGGTCTCTGCATGCTATAGGTGTATAGATGGCCCAAGTGTCATCTGAAGTTTGTGCCAAGCAGGGAAAAGAATAAGAGAAAGAGCTGGTAGAGTTAAAAAAAAAAAAAAAAAAAAAAAAGATACTGCTCCCAAGGTGGTAGGGATATATGTGTGCTGCTCCTTTATCTCTGACCCCACCAGTCTCAGACTGCTTTCAGCTTCCACTCACTGAAAGTTGGTTAAGAATAGATGCTTAAGTCTTGACTCTTAGCCAGTTGCGGAAATGAGTGATGGTGGCACTTTCAAAATATGAGCTGTTTTTCTTGTTGTTACATGCGGCTTAATTGGTTTCTGACATTATCCCATTACACGTACTTGAATTGTTTCAACTCTCTAGAAATTACATAGAGTAGAAATAGCATTTTTCTGAAAACTTAAAATATTTACTTATATTATTCTAAATCCGAGGAAAGCTTAGGAAATAGCAGACTGCCAGGAATTGCTCAAAGGAGTTACTTTAATACACCTTAAAATACTGATGACTTAGTTGGGGAATAAATTTGCTCTTATTCATGTTTTATATTATATTGAATAAATATTCTCTCACTATTCAATTCTATAAATTTTGCTCAAAGGTTTCTATTTGCTCTCATGTGTTTCCTCAACTTCACAGGTATTAGCAGAAGTCACAGTAAGTGCTCAAGCTTCAGCCAAAGTGAAAAATGAAGTGCAGGAGGTGAAAGACAAAGCCCAAAAAATTGTGGATGAAATTGACAGTGAAAAAGTAAAAGCTGAGACCAAACTCGAGGCGGCTAAACCTGCCCTGGAAGAAGCAGAAGCAGCCCTGAATGTGAGTAGTGTATTATTATCCCTCCCAACACGAGTCCTGGCAGGCACCATGTTTCATTACATGTAATCAGAAAACTGAACTGAATTCTTTTTGTTTTTGTTTTTGCTGTAAGACATTGTGTATTAATGAAGGATGTATTTGTTGGTTCCAATATATGTTTCCCTGAAACAATAAAAAGCTGTACCTATTTTGAACATAATTATAATAGAAAGGCTACATTACAGATGAGGTAAATGTGAGGCAAATTTTATCCCAAAAGACAAAAGTAATTATTCCACCAATAGCAATTCATTAAAGGTATATAAATTCAGGTATCAAACTTTAAAGTACATTGTTGTAACCCAACTTATGGGATATCCAGGCTTAAAGAAACCTCAAACTTTAGAGCTATTATTAATTAACATATTAAAGGTTTAATAGTCAAGTTGTAGTTAGAATATCTCCACGTATATGTACTATGTATACCTCTTAATTTTTAAAGATTTTTATTAAAATATAGCTAACATACAATATTATATTAGTTTCAGGTGTACACCATAGTTATTCAACATTTACATACCTAAAGAAGTGATCACCAAGATGAATCCAATAACCACCTGACACCATACCACAATATCACAATATTATGGACTATATTCCCTATGCTGTGTGTTACATCCCCATGGCTTTCTTGTTTTATACCATGTTTCCCCGAAAATAAGACCTAGCTGGACAATCAGCTCTAATGCATCTTTTGGAGCAAAAATTAATATAAGACCCAGTATTATATTGTGTTATATTATATTATGCCTGGTATTATATTATATTACATTATACCCCGTCTTATATTATAGTAAAATAAGACCGGGTCTTATATTAGTTTTTGCTCCAAAAGACTCATTAGTGCTGATTGTCCGGCTAGGTCTTATTTTTGGGGACACAGAGTACCTGGAAATTAGATCCTCTTATTCCCCCTCTCCTTCCCACCCCCCCCTTTTTAAATTTTTCAATTACAGTTGACATTCAATATTATATTAATTTCAGATGTACAGCATAGTGGTTAGACATTTATATACTTTAAGAAATGATCCCCTGACTAGCCTAGTATAGTACCCCCTTGGAACTATACATAGTTATTACCATATTATTGACTATATTCCCTATACTTTACTATTTTGTAACTACTGATTTGTACTTCTTAATCCCTTCCCCATTTTCGTGCTGGCCCCAAACCCCCTCCTATCTATCACCCCAATAAATCTAGTACCCATCTGACACCATATATAGTTATTACAATATTATCGACTATATTCCTTATGCTATAACCTACATCCCAATGAAAACTTTCTAACAACCCATTTGTACTTCTTAATCCCTTCCCCATTTTTACCCACTGCCCATCTGGCAGCCATCAAAATGTTCTCTGTATCTATGAGTTTGTTTCTGTTTTATATGTTTATTTTGTTCTTTACATTCCACATATAAGAGAAATCACATTGCACCTGTCTGTCTCTGTCTGACATGCTCCATTCAACAGAATACTCTTCAGATCCATCCATGCCACCAGAGATGGCAAGATCTCATTCCCTTCCATGACTGAGCAATATTCCATTGTATATATGTGCCACCTCCTCTTTATCCATTCATCCATTGGTGGACACCCAGGCTGCCCTCACCTCTTGGCCATTGTGAAAAATGCTTCAATGAACATATGGATGCTCATGTCCCTTTGAAGTAGCATTTTGGGTTTCTTTAGATAAATACCCTGAAGTGGGATTACTCGGTCCTTCTTGGACTCTTGTTATAGCCTTTGTTTTAAAATCTATTTTGTCTACTATCGGTATTGCTACTGCAGCTATTTTGTTGTTTCTATTTTCGTGAAACATCTTTTTCATCCCTTTATGTTCAGTCCTTGTGTGTCTTTCGATCTGAACTGAGTCTCTTGTAGATAGCATATGTAAGGGTCTTGTTTTCTTATCCTTTCAGCTACCCTATGTCCTTTCATTGGAACATTTACTATGTTTATATTTAAATTAATTGTTTATAGGTATGTAGTTATTTACACTTTATTATTTATATTTTTGGATTGGTTGTTTTATTTTTTTGGTGTTTTGTGTGTGTGTGTGTGTGTGTGTGTGTGTATGTGTGTGTGTGTTTAAGATTTTATTGGGGAAGGGGAACAGGACTTTATTGGGGAACAGTGTGTACTTCCAGGACTTTTTTTTCCAAGTCAAATTGTTGTCCTTTCAATCTTAGTTGTGGAGGGTGCTGTCCAGCTTCAAGTTGTTGTCCTTTCAGTCTTAGTTGTGTCAGGCGCAGCTCAGCTCCAGGTCCAGTTGCCATTGCTAGTTGCAGGGGGCGCAGCCCAGCATCCCTTGCAGTAGTGAAACCGGCAACCTTGTGGTTGAGAGGACGCGCTCCAACCAACTGAGCCATCCGGGAGGCAGCTCAGCTCAAGGTGCCGTGTTCAATCTTAGTTGCAGGGGGCGCTGCCCACCATCCCTTGCGGGACTCAAGGAATCAAACTGGCAACCTTGTGGTTGAGAGCCTGTGCTCTAACCAACTGAGCTATCCGGGAGGCAGCTCAGCTCAAGGTGCCGTGTTCAATCTTAGTTGCAGGGGGCAGAGCCTTCCATCCCTTGCGGGACTCGAGGAGTTGAACCGGCAATCTAGTGGTTGAGAGCACACTGGCCCATGTGGGAATTGAACTGGCAGCCTTCGGAGTTAGGAGCACAGAGCTCCAACCGCCTGAGCCACCAGGCCAGCCCCGTGGTTTGTTTTTTTTGTTTTTTGGGGTTTTTTTTTTGTCTTAAAGAAGTCCCTGTAACAATTCTTGTAGTACTGGTTTGGTGGTGATGACCTCCGTTAGCATTTTCTTGTGTGGGAAGCTCTTTATCTGTCCTTCAATTCTAAATAATGGCCTTGCTGGGTAGAGTAATCTTGGTTGCTGGTCCTTGCTTTTCATCACTTTGAATATTTCCTGTGAATCCCTTCTGACCTGCAAAATTTCTGTTGAGAAATCAGCTGACACTCTTATGGCAGCTTCCGTGTAGGTAACTAACTTCCTTTCTCTTGCTGCTTTTAAGATTGTCACTTTGTGTTTAACATTTGGTTTTTTTTTGTTTTGTTTGTTGTTTTGTTTTGTATTTTAATTTTGATGTGTCTTGGTGTGGGCCTCTTCAGGTTCATCTCGTTTGGGACTCTCTGCACTTCCTGAGTTTGTATTTTGTATTTATTTCCTTTGCCTGGATAGAGAAGTTTTCTGTCATTATTTCTTCAAGTACAATTTCAATACTTTGCTGTCTCTTTTCTTTCTTGTACCCGTATGATGCAAATGTTGGTATGCTTGATATTGTCCCAGAGGCCCCTTAAACTGTCCCATTTTTTTTCTTGGATTCTTCTTGCTTTTTGCTTTTCTGATTGGGTGTTCTCTGCTACCTTACTTTCTAAATTGCTGATGCGATTTTCTGCTTCATCAAATCTACCATTGAATCCCTCTAATGTAGTCTTCATTTCAATTGTTGTAATCTTAATTTCTAACTGGTTGTATTTTATGTTTTCTATCTGCATTTTTATGTTTCCTATCTCTTTATTGAAGTTCTCCCTGAGATCACCGAGCATCCTTAAAACCAATGTTCTGAATGCTGCATCTGATAGATTACTTGTCTCCATTTTGTTTAGTTCTTTTTCTGGAGCTTTGTTCAGTTCTTTCATTTGGGACATGTTTTTTTGTCTTCCCATTTTGGCTGCCTCACTGTGTTTGTTTCTATGTATTAGGTTGGTCTGCTATGTCTCCCAGTCTTAGTAGAGTTCCTTATGTTGTAGGTGTCCTTGGGGCTCAGTGGTACAGTCTTCCTAATCACCTCAGCCAGGTGCTCCAGGAGTGTCCCTTGTATGGATTGCATGTGCCCTCCTGGGTAATTGAGCCTTTGTTGTTGTTTGCACATCAGTGGGAGGGATTGACCCTCTAGCTGATTGGTTGTGAGGACTGGCTGTGACTACAGTGGAGGAGCTGTTGTGTAGGGACCTTGTGGAGCAGGATTCACTTTAGCAGGCTCTGGTGCCTGGAAGGGGCCTCACTGGAGGTCAGGTTCAGCTGCAGCCTGTGCCCCGCCTGGGCCCACCTGTCATGAGCCACAAAAGCCATCTGCAGATGGCCTCCACCCATGCTGGGCTTGGAGGTGCCTTGAGAGGCCAACCCATGAACTGAGGCCAGCTGTGGCTAGTGTGAGGCTTAGCACTGTTTAGCAAGAGTTACAGGACATGCCGAAGATAGGTGCTGCTTGTTTTGGGTTTTGTGAACCTTTGAGAGATTTTAAGAAAGTCTGCAGCATGAGCCAAGATAGGTCATTTGCACTGGAAGTGGCTTGGGTGTGCCCAAAAGTTGGGCAGGGTGGAGTCTCAGGGAATCATCAGGGTGGGGTGAAGGAACAATGTTAGCCTGGTTGATGGACGTTCAAATATTGTGGCTGCCTGCATTTGCACACCGGGAGGGGTGAGGACTCAATGAAGAAACAATGGTTTCTGCCACCTCCTCAGTCCAGGAGAAAGCTGCCCCTCCACCCTGAAGCCAAATAATTAATTTCCTTCTCTTATGTCCCTGGCACCTTTTGAGCTGCTGCCCCAGAGATGGAGCTCAGAGCGAGAGAGTCTGTCAGTGAGTAAGTCCATGTGAGGGCCCTTTAAGAGGATCGCCTGGGAATCCAGCTGCCTTTATCTCACTTAGCCAAAATCTCCACTGATCTTTCATAACCAGAAGTTATGGGGACTTCTCTTCCCAACTCTAGAACCCTGGGCTAGGGAGCTTGGTGTGGAGCTGGACTCCCTGCTCCTCAAGGGGGACCTCTGCACGCATGATATAGACTCTGTCCTTTGAAGATGGAAGTTATCTAAATGATACATGTCAATGAGGCTTGTTACTAACAAAGGTCTGGGGGGAAGACAATGAATGGTTGTGATATTCTAAATAATTATTTGAGGGCAACAGAGGAAAAAAGAATAAAAACAAACAGACAAAAATCCAAGAATAACTATGAAAGCGATTAGGGGAAAAAAATCTTGAAATGCAAAGCCTTGAGGAGATAATGTCAGCATATGGTGAGAAAATACATTTTAAAATTTTCTACTTCAACTATTTAAAAGTATTAGATTTCCCAACGTGATGGAATAGGTAAACACTATGCCTGCTTCCTCCCAGGATTACATTAAAATTACAACTAAATTATAGAACGATCAATCTTGGGAGTCATCTGAAGACTAGCTGAACAGAACCCTTATAACTGAGGATATAAAGAAGAGACCACATTGAGACTGGTAGGAGGGGCAGAGACACAATATGGGCTGACTCCAAACCCATACCTCAGCAATGGAGGCCCCCATGAAGAGTGAGCGGTCCCATCCCCACACCAGGCTCCCCAGCTTATGGGTCCCATGCCAAGAAGAGGAATCCCCACAACATCTGGCTGTGAAAATCAGCGAGAATTCCATGTCTATCCCAGTGAGACAGAAGCCTGCTGGAAACCCAGATGTCCTCTTAGTGGGTCCATGCACAGACTCACTTACTTGCATGCACTCAACCTGGGCTCTGGCAAAGGGGTGGCAACTCAAGAAGTGCCACAGACATACAGGGAAAGACTGAGTTTTGTGGCCTCCGGGTGAGGGCTAGAGGGACAGCTGCCATTGTTTCTGTGTGGAGCCCACCTTATGTGTAGCTTATGGGAGGGCGCCATCATTCCTGTGTTGAACCAACCCCCACAATGCCAAACCTGAGACTGTGTTGGTCTGGTAAAATCCCTGTGCACACCACCTTGGTGACTGCTTAAGTCCTCGTCCTGCCCAGTTAATGTGGCATGGCCCAGGGCATGCTCAGCTCCTAGACAGCCAGCACTGTGCCACAAGCTGTGAGAGGCTTCTACAGCAGCTGATGCCCCACAGTGGCCTGGAAAACTTTCGGCAGTGAGCAGTCAGCCCCAGCTTATGTTGCAGCCTTTCTTGGGTGGCTGTCCGGTATCTGTGGGCCCGAGGCAAGCAGTGACTGGCTGCGGTGTTCTCAGGGTGTTTTGCAGAGTGGCCACAGGGTCAGCACTGCCACAAAGACTGAATCTACACTAACTTTGTGAAGACCACCAGCCACACCCCATGACTCCCTGGAACCACGCCTCACCCAACTCAGGCAACATCGCCGAGGGTACTGTCAACACTTAATGAACAGCCGAGACTGTGCACCTAAGGAGGCTCTTTTAGCAGCTGAGCCTTATGGGCAGCCAGCAGATGACAGCAGGCCTAGGGGGGTCCTGGGCCTTTAGCTAAGCTGCCCCAAGCCCGATACCCGTAGCAGCCAGCCACAGTTCACAGTGAGGCCACCCCCACATGCCTCCAGGTACAACACAGGTAGCAACTAATTGCATATAGCTTTGTAGCTCTGAGCAGGTAGACCCAGGCTGGTCACAGGCAAGATTGAAACTTGCCTGTACAGGAGACCCTCTCAAGAGTCACCAGAAACAATATTCTCAGAGGTCAGCCTCAGACCACACCAGAGTACTGCCTGGTTAGCCCCACGAGTGGCACACCCACAGGGTGGTCTCAACAGGCACGAGAGCCCACTGGGGCAAATCCCCTCCGAGGAGTCATCCTGAACACAGCAGTGCATATGCTGTGGGCCTAGCCAGTCCTCACAGGCAGTCAGCATGGGAGTCAGTGCCACCTACTGACCCACTAAAAGCAATCAAGGCTCAACTACAACAGGAGAACACACACAACACACACAAGGGATACTCCTGGAACACATGCACAGGTGATCAGGGAGACTGCACCACTGCACCACACGGGACACATACTACATAAGGCCATCTGGCAATGACTGAGAGACATGGGAGATCTATCTAATACATACGAGTAGAAGCAAGCACAGAGAGGCAGCCAGAATGAGGAAACAAAGAAACATGTCCCCAAAAAAAGAACAGGAGAAAACCCCCAAAAAAGAACTAAATGAAGTGGACATAACCAACCTATCAGAGGCAAAGTTTAAAACTCTGGTTATAAGAATACTAAAGGGACTTAGTGAAAACTTCAACAAAGAGATAGTAAGCATAAAGAAGGACATGTAAACCGTAATAAAGAACCAGTCAGAAAGAATACAATAACTGAAATGAAAAACACACTAGAAGGAATCAACAGCAGATTAAATGAAGCAGAGGCTCAACTCAGTGATTTAGAAGATGAGGTAGCAGAAAACACCCAATTAGAACAACAGTAACAAAAAAGAATTTTTTAAAAATGAAGGTAGTTTAAAGGACCTGTGGGACAACATCAAGCATAACAACATTTGCATCATAGTAGTACCAGAAGGAGAGGAGAGGGAGTGAAGGATTGAGAACCTATTTGAAGATATAATGACTGAAAATTGTCCCTAACCTGTGAGGGAAATAGACATACGAGGCCAAGAAGTGCAGAGAATCCCAAAAAGGTGAACCCAAAGAAGCCAACACCAAGACACATTATAATTAAAATGGCAAAGATTAAAGACAAGAATTCTAAAAGCAGCAAGAGAAAGACAACTAGTTACTTATAAGGGAGCTTCCATAAGACCATTAGTTGATTTCTTAATGGAAACTTTGCAGGCCCAAAGGGAGGTTCAGCAAATATTCAAAGTGATGCAAAGCAAGAGCTTACAACCAAGACTACTCTACCCAGCAAGGCTATCATTTAAAATGGAAGGAGAGATAGAGACCTTCCCAGAGAAGAAAAATCTAAAGGAATTCATTACCACCAAGACAGTATTACAAGAAATGTTAACGGCACTTCTTTAAGGAGAAGAAGGGGGAAAACAAACAAATAAAAGATAAAAATATGAATAATAAAATGGCAATAACTGTGTACCTATCAATGATCACTTTAAATATAAGTCATTTAAATGCTCCAATCAAAAGACTTAGGGTAGCTGAATGGATAAGAAATACAAGACCCAGGCATATATTGCCTACAAGAAATCCACTTCAGATTGAAAGGCACACATAGGCTGAAAATAAAGGAATAGAAGATGTTTCACAAAAGCAAACAACAAAAAAGCTGGAGTAGCAATACTTATATTGGACAAAATAGACGTTAAAACAAAGACTATAATAAAAAACAAAGAAGGACATTACATAATGATAAAGGGATCAATCCAAGAAGAGGACATCACCCTAGTAAACATCTATGCACCCAACATAAGAGCACCTAACCATATAAAATATTGACTGACATAATGGCAGAGATCAAATGTAACGCAATCACAGTAGGGGACTTTAACACCCCATTGACACCAATGGCCAGATCTTCGAGACAGAAAATCAGTAAGGAAACAGCAGTCTTAAATGACACACTAGACCCATATCTTTTCTGACCACTATGATAGGAAACTAGAAATTAATTACAAGAAAAAAAATCTGAAAAACATAAAAACATATGGAGACTAAATAACATGCTACTAAACAATGAATGCGTTAACAAGGAGATCAAGGACAAATCAAAAGATAATCTGGAAGAAATGGATAAACTCCGAGAAGTATACAATCTTCCAAGGCTGAATCAAGAAGAAGCAGAAAATCTGAACCGACTGATTACTACTAATGAAATTGAATCAGTAATCAACAAGCTCTCAACGAAGAGAAGTCCTGGACCAGATGGATTCACAGGTGAATATTACCAAACATTCAAAGAAGAATTAACACCTATTTTTCTCTAACTATTTCAAAAAATTCAAGAGGAGGGAATGCTCCCAAGCTCATTTTATGAAGCCACCATTACCCTGATTCTACAACCAGACAAAGACATTACCAAAAAAAGAAAACTATAAGCCCATATCCCTGATGAACATGGATGCAAAAATTCTCAACAAAATATTAGCAAACCGAATTCAGCAATACATTAAAATGATCATCCACCACGATCAAGTGGGGTTTATTACTGGTATTCAAGTTGGTTCAATATCCGCAAATCAATTAATGTAATACATCACATAAACAAAATGAAAGATAAAAATCATGTGATCATGTCAAGATGCAGAAAAAGCGTTAGGGTTAGGGTTAGGTTTGTGTTTTGGTTAAGTTTAAGATGGTTACTAGACTTATTGGGGGATCACTTCATAAATTTTGTAAATGTCTAACCACTGTGCTGTACACCTGAAACTAATATAAAATAATACTGACTGTCAACTATAATTTAAAAAAATAGTCACGGGGATATAAAGTGTGGGGACTATAGTCAGTAATATTGTAAAAACTATATATAATGTCAGATGGATACTAAACTTATAGGAGGAATCACTTCATAAATTACAAAAATTACATAAATGTCTAACTACTATGTTGTACACCTGAAACTGATATAAAACAATATTGAATGTCAACTATAATTTAAAAAAAATAGACATGGTGTATAAAGTATAGCATAGGGAAGATAGTCAATAACATTGTAATAACTATGTGCAGTGTGAGATATGTAACAGACTTATTGGAGTTATCACTTTGTGAGGTATATAAATATCTAATCACTAGGTTGTTTTGTACACTTGAAACTAATGAAAAAAATACAAGTATTAGATTTTCATATGACTATGAATACTATTCAATAAAACAATATTGATTTCTAAACCCAAATACAGACTATCAAGCCAAATGATATTGCCACAGTCAGGAAACTTGCAAAGCCCCCGCATCTTATTATGAGAATCATGGACTGCGTTCTGTTGCTATTTCAAAAGAAAATTGACCCTGTTACTATGGATCCAGAAAAGCCTTGCTGCAAGCCATCATGGGGAGAGTCATTAAAAGTAAGTAAAATCCATCTTTATAAGCCTTATGAGGGGCATCAGGTGCCCTCATCCCAGGGTACTTAATATAGACCAGACAATCTGGCAGACAAAACTCATTCATTGTGTATTGAATAATTTATCTTAATCGGCATCTCCCCAAAATGTAACTAGGAAAAATTTTACAACTGAATGCTTTCTTTTTATAAAATCTGTTCAGAACCAGTCTTGATGTCAACCCAACCTAGTCTCCAAAAGGAGATCTGTGTGGTCAGTGGCATTTAGGTGCACTCACATGGCAGGAAGCTTACGTAGCTTTTATTGTTACTCTTTCACCATGGAAATGGGAAAACAGTTTACCATTTACAGATTTGGATTACTAATGACATAGTCTTGGTTTGTATGTTTAGAGCAAATCACTTATTACTTCTTTGAAAAAAATTCAATTTAGAAGTACATACTAACTCAGAAAAAAAGTATTTCTTTTCTTCCACAACTTACATGTTGTAATACTATTTTTCAGCTGATGAGTGCGACGGGCTTCCTGTGGAACCTTCAGCAGTTCCCCAAGGACACAATAAATGAAGAGATGGTTGAGTTACTGCAGCCGTATTTTAATATGGATGATTACTCTTTTGAAAGTGCCAAAAAAGTCTGTGGGAATGTGGCTGGTCTGCTGTCTTGGACACTTGCTATGGCAACGTTTTATGGTGTCAATAGAGAAGTGTTGCCTCTGAAGGTAAAAGTTTCCCTCCTTCTCCCAATAAATAAGTGTTTAATAAAATTAGTCATTAAAAGGCAAAACATGATTTTGACTAACAAAGGTAGATGTCCCTGTTACCAGCTTTTCTTTTTTTCTGTATGTACTCTCAGAGTTTCTCATTCTTTTTACATCTGTTACGTGTTTCCTGGCATCACAGACAAGAAACCAAAACCACTTGTTAACTTAGGGACTGAATTTATCAGGAATAATAATCAAGCTGTCATAAAAGAAAACTTGCCATTTCTGTAAAATTTGGGATGAGGTTTGGAAACTGGATTTGATTGCTGTATTCCAAACAAAATTTATAAAAATTATGAACAACACCTAGAATGTTTTCAATTTCAAAAACAGAAAGAGAAACTTATATGCATCTAAGAAACAAAAAAAAATTTAAAAGTTGCTTAGAAAAGAGGAGAAATCAGGGTGTCACTGATATCCCACAACCCTAAGTATTAATGTTAAGAAATAATGAAAAAACACATGCAGAGTATTGAGGAGGAAATTGCTGGGATGCAAAAATTCAAAAACTGGTCAAGCTGCCCTTCACATATGAGGGAACAGAAAAGACATTCTCAAGCATGCAATTTAAGTATCAAAGGACACACACAAGCGCACACACACACACACACGCCCATATATACTGGCCCAGACCATCTTTCATGTCTGAGGGAACAGAAGGCCATTCTCAGGAGTGCAAAGGAGTCATAAAATATACCACCCAGACAAACACTACCCGCACTGCTCACCTCCAGCCCCATAAAGCTAAAATTGTTGAAAGTGGCTGCTCTGTGGAATGGAAAATGGTAAGTAGGTGGGCAGGGATTTACTGGTTTTCATAATAAGCGATTGCCTCTTTAAACTCTGTGCTTTGAGACAAATAGAAAATAAATTTAAGAAAAAAGTTTTAACAGAGGGAAATGATGAGAAAATATAGCAAACACACCCAAACAAAAAGATACCAGGAGAGAAATATTACTATAAATGTAGAATTCAAGAAAAAAGCACTTGTAAGAGCCATTATTTTTTATTGATAAAAATTTTGATCCACGGTGAGACTTAATTGTAATGATGTTTATGCAATAAATAAAATAGTATCAAGTTACATAAAGCAAAACCTATTAATATTTTAAGTGGGGATTAATAAAAATACTATTGTAATTTGAGATCGTGGCACATAATATCAATCTACCACAGATCTGCTAGGCATAGGGCTACCTTTATCGGTGTACACAGAGAGTCCTATGTTTAGAAGGCCCATGCTTGGCTTGATGCTCTGCTGTCACGCTCTTGAAGTTCTTAATAATTTTTTAACAAGAGACCCCACATTTCCATTTTACACTGGGCCCTGCAAATTATGTAGCCAGTCTTGAGTAGACATAAATTAATAATTATATAGAGATTTTATACTATATTATTTGTAAGGTTCAATAGCTCCATTGACTTGCTTCAATATAAACAAAGAGTATGAAATTACTCCTAGTATCCAAGAAACATTTACAAAAATTGATCATATTGAATATTAAAAAGAAGACCTTGCTCCAATTTCCAAAAGCAAAAATTGCTGAGGCCTCATTCTCTGATAATAAGCAATAAAATTGAAAGTTTACATTTAGAAAAGCTAGTTACTTCTATTTAGAAAATGATGTCAAAAAACTGGTTACCAAAGCTAGTTATGATGTGGCCAAAATGGTACGATCTTAGCCCTTAAATGAATCAAAGAAACTAAACACTCCCATACATACTCACTTATACATAAACACAAAATTTGAAGAAAGCAGAATAGAGCTAATAAAAGTAACGTTAAAAATTAGAGAAGAGAAAAATAGCAGAATTTATGAGTAAATCTAAGAACTGATGCCTTGCAAAAACAAAATATAGTAGATATGCTCTTGAAAAGTCTAACCAAGAAGAAAATACAGAAGAACAAATGAGAATGGAAAGATAAATCCATATAATCACAGATGCATAGATTTAAATAATTGAAAAGTAAATTTTACAGATATATGTAAATACGTTAGAATTTCCTGGGGAAAAAGGGCTAAGTTCAAATAAATGAAATATTGAGAAAGAGAATGAGAAAGTTATCCAAAATCTACACCAGAAGGCTCTGGGGCTATCTTACTTTGCTGATTAATTACTTTAAATTTACAAGAAACAGATAATAACCATGTTGTAGGACTTAGAAAAAAGATGAAAAACTATTATAGTAATGTCACTTCAAAGAATCTTTGCCAAAGAAACCATCCAAAGTGTTTACATACTCAAAAGTATTTGCCACAGCATTATTTGTAATGATTTTAAATGGGAGGGAAAAGGAATTGTCTGAAAGTACAGAAAAGGTTAAATAAATGATAATACATCCAAATTGTGGGATATTACGCAGCCATATAACTAATGTTTGTGAAAAGTTGTTTAAGGACGTGGGGAACTGATTATAGACTACATTAGGTGGGGGAAAAAAATCAAAATGCCAGTCATTAACTTCTTAACACAATACTCAGAGACTATCTCTGGGAAATATCATGGGTAATTTTTGTTCTCCTTCCTATATGTTGCTGTGTTTTTCATGTTTTCTATATTGAACATTAATAAATAAAAGAAGAATTTTAATGAAATATCTCCAAGACCCTTTGCTTTCCCAGCTGAAAACACTGCAACAGATAACCTCAGAATACCATCTAGGGCAAAACTTATCTCATTTATGTATTTATCAATTAAAATCTAATTTAAATTTGATAAATTTATCGATTAAAATCAAATTATATATTTATCAATTAAAAGCAAGTATTTCACAGCGCTAATACAGCTCTCCACAAATCACCTCTTCTTCCTTTCAAGACTAACCTGGCCAAGCAAGAAGGCCGCTTAGCAGTTGCTAATGCTGAATTGGGGAAGGCACAGGCACTGCTTGATGAGAAACAAACCGAGTTGGATAAAGTACAAGCAAAATTTGATGCAGCAATGAATAAGAAAATGGTGAGATTAAATACACAAAATTACTGAAATGACATACTGAAATTTTATACAGTATGTGTTGTATTTAGAAATTAGGCAAATGTTTATGATGAAAAAAATATTTACCTGAATGCCCTTACTCACTATGTTTACTTATTTTGGATCTTTGACACTTCAAATTCTTTTTTGTTTTTTGTTTTTTTTTTAATTTATTGGGGTGACAATTGTTAGTAAAATTACATAGATTTCAGGTGTGCAATTCTGTATCACATCATCCATAAATCACACTGTGTGTTCACCACCCAGAGTCAGCTCCCCTTCCATCACCATACATTGGATCCCCCTCACCATCGTCCCCCACCCCCCAAACCCCTTACCCTCTGGTAACCACCAAATTACGTTCCCCAGATTAATTTTCAAACCCGTGGCCATCCTGTGGTCACCGACTGCCCTCCAATCCCCTCACCCTCCCCCCCACCCCCCACCCCTCCCGCCCATCTAGCAACCCTCAGTTTTTCCTCTTTGTCTCCAAAACTGTTTCTGATTAGTTTATTCACTTATTCTTTTCTTTAGAATCCGCAAATAAGTGAGATCATATGGTACTTATCTTTCTCTGTCTGACTTATTTCACTTAACATAATGTTCTCTAGATCCATCCATGTTGTTGCAAATGGTAAGATTTCTTTCTTCTTTATGGCTGCATAATACTTCATTGTATAAATGTACCACAGTTTCTTAATCCAGTCATCTACCGATGGGCATTTTGGTTGTTTCCATGTCTTAGCTATTGTGTATAGTGCTGCAATAAACATAGGAGTGCATAAAGATTTTTGAATTGAAGTTTTGGATTTCTCCGGATAGATACCTAGGAGTGGAATTACTGGATCATAGGGTAGTTCCATTTTCAGATTTTTGAGATACCTCCATACTGTTTTCCATAGTGGCTGCACCAATCTGCAATCCCACCAACAGTGCACAAGCGTTCCCTTTTCTCCACATCCGCGCCAGCACTTGTTGTTTGTTGATTTATTGATGATAGCCATTTTGACTGGGGTGAGGTGGTATCTCATTGTGGTTTTCATTTGCATTTCTCTGATGGTTAGTGAGGTTGAGCATTTCTTCATATGTCTGTTTGCCATCTGTATGTCCTTTTTAGAAAAATGTCTCTTCAAGTCCTCTGCCCATTTTTTAATTGGATCGTTTGTTTTTTTGGAGTTGAGTTGAGTGAGTTTTTCATAGATTTGTGATATTAATCCCTTATCAGATATATCATTGGCAAATATCTTTTCCCATTCAGTAGGATCCCTTCTTGTTTTATTGATGGTTTCCTTTGCTGTGAAAAAACTTCTTAGTTTGATATAATCCCACATGTTTATTTTTACTCTTAGTTCCCTCGAGCGAGGGTATATATCAGTAAAAATCTTACTCCGGGTAATGTCTGAGAAGTTTCTTCCTATATTTTCTTCTAGGTATTTTATGATTTCAGATCTTACATTTAAGTCTTTAAGCCATTTTGAATTTATTTTTGTATAGGGTGTAAGGAGGTGGTCCAACTTCATTTTTTTGCATGTGTCTGTCCAGGTTTCCCAGCACCATTTATTGAATAGACTGTCATTACTCCATCGTACATTCTTGCTTCCATTGTCGTAGATTAAATGGCCATATAGGCGTGGATTTATTTCTGGACACTCTATTCTGTTCCATTGATCTATGTGTCTGTTTTTATGCCAGTACCATGCTGTTTTGATTACTGTAGCCTTGTAGTATAATTTGAAGTCAGGTATTGTTATACCTCCCACTTTGTTCTTATTTCTCAAGATTGCCTTTGCTGTTCGGGGTCTTTTATGGTCCCATATAAATTTTAGGATTATATGTTCTATTTCTGTGAAAAACGACGTTGGCAGTTTCATAGGAATTGCATTGAATATGTATATTGCCTTAGGCAGTATGGACATTTTAACTATATTAATTCTTCCTATCCATGAACATGATATGTGTTTCCATCTATTTATATCTTCCTTCATTCCTTTCTTCAGTGTCTTATAATTTTCTGAGTATAGATCTTTTACTTCTTTGGTTAAATTTATTCCCAGGTATTTTATAGTCTTTGGAGCGATTGTAAATGGGATTGTTTTTTTAATTTCTCCTTCTGATGTTTTATTATTGGTATATACAAATGCAACTGATTTCTGAATATTAATTTTGTATCCTGCCACTTTACTAAATTCATCTATCAGCTCTAATAGCTTCTTGGTGGAGTCTTTAGGGTTCTCTATATATAGTATCATATCATCTGCATACAATGATAACTTTACTTCCTCCTTACCAATCTGGATGCCTTTTATTTCTTTTTCTTGTCTGATTGCTGTGGCAAGAACTTCCAGAACTATGTTGAATAGAAGCGGAGATAGTGTGCAACCTTGCCTTGTTCCTGATCTTAGGGGGAATGGTTTTAGCTTTTCCCCATTGAGTATGATGTTAGCTGTGTGTTTGTCATATATGACCTTTATTATGTTGAGATAAGATCCCTCTATTCCCAGTTTCTTAAGGGTTTTTATCATAAATGGCTGTTGGATTTTATCAAATGCTTTTTCTGCATCTATTGATATGATCATGTGATTTTTATTTTTCATTTTGTTAATGTGGTGTATCACATTAATAGATTTGCGGATTTTGAACCACCCTTGCATACCAGGGATGAATCCCACTTGATCATGGTGAATGATCTTTTTAATGTATTGCTGAATTCTGTTCGCTAATATTTTGTTGAGGATTTTTGCATCTATGTTCATTAGAGATATCGGCCTGTAGTTTTCTTTTTTTTGTGGTGTCTTTGTCTGATTTTGGGATCAGGGTGATAGTGGCTTCGTAAAAAGTGTTTGGGAGTCTTCCCTCCTTCTGGATTTTTTGGAAGAGCTTGAGGAGAATAGGTGATAATTCTTTTTTGAACGCTTTGTAAAATTCACCTGTAAAGCCATCTGGTCCAGGGCTTTTGTTTGTTGGGAGACTGTTGATTACTGATTCAATTTCCGTGGTGGTAATCAGTCTATTCAGGTTTTCTGTTTCTTCTTGAGTTAGCCTTGGAAGGTTGTACGCCTCTAGAAAATTGTCCATTTCTTCCAAATTGTCAAATTTGTTGGCATATAGTTGCTCATAGTAACTTCTTAAAACTCTTTGTATTTCTGCAGTGTCCGTTGTCACTTCTCCTCTTTCATTTATGATTTTATTAATTTGGGTCCTCTCTCTCTCTTTTTTAATGAGTCTGGCTAAAGGTTTGTCGATTTTGTTTATCTTCTCTAAGAACCAACTCTTGGATTCATTGATCTTTTGTATTGTTTTTCTGGTTTCTATTTCATTTATTTCTGCTCTGATCTTTATTATCTCCTTCCTTGTGTTCCCTTTGGGCTTATTTTGCTGTTCTTTTTCCAAATCCCTTAAATGTGAAGATAAACTGTTGATTAGTGATGTTTCTTGTTTCTTTAGGTAGGCCTGCAAAGCTATGAATTTCCCTCTTAGGACTGCTTTCGCGGCATCCCATAGATTTTGGGTCGTCGTGTTTTCATTTTCGTTTATCTCGAGATATCTTTTGATTTCTTCCTTGATCTCCTGCTTGACCCATTCATTATTTAGTAATAAGTTATTCAGCCTCCATGAATTGGTGTGTCTTCCAGTTTTTTTCCTGTAGTTCATTTCTAATTTCATAGCATTGTGATCAGAGAAGACAATTGGTATGATTTCAATTTTCTTAAATTTATCAAGACTTGTTTTGTGGCCTAACATATGATCTATCTTGGAAAATGTTCCATGTGCGCTTGAGAAAAAGGTGTATTTTGCAGCATTGGGGTGAAATGTTCTGAAAATATCGATTAAATTCAAGTGGTCCAATGTATCATTTAAGGCTGTTGTTTCCATATTGATTTTCTGCCTGGAAGACCTGTCCCTTGTGGTCAGAGGTGTGTTGAAGTCCCCGACTATAATAGTGTTACTGTTGATCTCTGCCTTTATGTCAGTCAGTACCTGTTTTATATATTTTGGTGCTCATATGTTGGGTGCATAGATGTTTACTAGGGTTATGTCCTCTTGTCAGATCGATCCCGCGGTTTCCCGTTTCAGTCTCTGGACGGGCGGGGTAGGATTGGAAGAGCGGTGCAGGGGAGGGGCCCAGGTATGGAGGCTATGTTCTTTGCGCTAGGGCCCTCTGGCTTTCCTCCCGGCGGGAGAAATCAGCCGTGGGACACAGGAAAAGAGCCCACCTCCTGGTCCCCGCGCTCTCTGCTCCGCCTGGGATCCCGTGCGTGCCAGGCACAGCGGTTTTCGGTTTTCGCTCCCGCCAGCTGAGGCTCCGTTGGGGGCTGGGCTCTCCCGCCGCTGCCGGCCGGGCGTTTTCACTCCGCACCTCTTTATCCTTCCCCTGCTCGCCCAATTAGCGCACCTTCAAGTACTTCTTAGCTTCAAGTAATCCACGAATCTCCCCGCTATTCTGTGTGATGAGCGAAAAGTTCTTTGATGGGTTATAGGTCCCGTTTGCAACAAGATCCGGAGGAGAACTCAGAAAGTGCGCCCTGCTGCCCTACAACCAGTATCTTGATCTCCTTTTTTGTGTTTTTTAAAGAATCATTTTCTATATGAGTAAGCTGTGATGTTATACCAAAGAGTACTAACTTTGGAGTTAGAACACTGGGTTTTAGATCCAGCTCATGTGTTTATTAATTGTGCATTTGAGGGCAATTGAGCTAGAATGGGGATCCTAATACGACCTCATGGAATTGGTTGTAATCAGTGGTGGTTTGATAAATGTTCCATAGTCAGCTTGTGGGGAGCAGGGGTCAGGGGGAGAAGAAAGCCCTGATTCACCGGGTTTGTTGATTCCCGTGGTCTAGGTATTCCCATCACTGCCCATTTTAAGCTTTCAATGTGATGACACTGAACACAGATTTGGAAAAATATGCAGCAGCACACCGTTATACATTATTTCCACCATGCAGACACAATGGACTTAAATAGATAATACTAAAAAAATAGTAAATAATTAGGAAGTGATGAGTTTGGGTTATTTGTTACCTTTTCTTTTAATATAATTTATTTAATTCTAAGTTTATATAACTTAATTTTTAATAATGGCTATATTGAACACCAGCTCACACATTTCCTGAAAATTTAGCAATTGGCTCTTGAAAGCTGATAAGAGCTGGCTGCAGCACACTCCTGTTGTATAGAAGTTTTCTGGGGGAAAATACTTTGTAAACTGCAAGGAACTCAGAATTATTACTAAATCCAAGACTTACAATGGTATATTTTATTGACTTGACACTGTTTTGAAAATATTTAATAGAAATACTGTTTTAATTTATATGATTTGGATTCTCTCTTACATAATTGCTTCTCTTGAAATTTTATAAGGTAAAATATTCTGAATGAATTACCAAAATTTAATATGTAATGTTTCACTCACACTGTATTTTTAGATTATATTTATTTTGCACATTAAGAAATTCCTCCGTGTATTTTTGCGTGTGAATATAATGGATGTATGATTAAGCAATTTTTTTTGTTAGTTTCAGATGTACAAAACAATGTAATAGTTAGACATTTATCATTTATATCCCTCACACAGTGATAACCCCCTCCCCCCATCTACTACCCCTCTGACATCGCACACAGCCATTACGTTTCCATTGTCTCTATTCCTAATGCTGTACTCCGCTTCTTGTAACTAATTGTAGTTGACATTATTGTTCAGCTTCAGCTTCAGGTTGATTAAGATATTTTTAAATAAGTTCTTTGAAACATTCTTCCCTTATGAACGTAGGATTTGCTTAATGATGCCGATATGTGCCGGAAAAAGATGCAGGCTGCTTCCACTCTCATCGATGGACTGAGTGGAGAAAAAATCCGATGGACTCAGCAAAGTAAAGAGTTCAAAGCTCAGATTAATAGGTATAAATGTTGGTCTTTGTTATAATTGCTCTCCTGCTTAGTCACCACCCCAAATGCCACCTGTGTGTGACATTAGAGAACATAAAATTCATCTCTCTGTGAAGTGCTTTTCTCATTCATTTCCATATATCCATTTCTGAATCTCATCACCTAAGAAAGTGCTTCCAGCTTAAGTTAGGCACTTAAAACAGAGAGGGAAGAAAATTTTGTGAGACATTTTTAATCTCAATTTTGGTTCAGCGATGTGGATTTTCAGTACGAGAGTGCTCCTCCTATGGTTTGGTTTTGCTAGAACAATCTAGATGCTTGCTCCAGTTGTCTGCTCTTCCCTATGGGTGTCCTCAGAAAACTTCAAGAGGGGAATGAGAAAGGAAAAATAGTTTAACCAAGACTGACTCCAAGCAGGGCCAGGCATGCGGTGGGTGCCGCACACTTGCCTCCTCTGTGTGTCTCCTCTGTGTGTCAAGGCTCTGGACCTACAGGCTGCAGGCAGGAGCTTCTCTCCTGCTCCCTGACGGTCCCCAAATGTGGTCACTTCCACCCTTTGTCGGGCTTGGGGGCTCCTTTGTGCATGGTCTCTTTATGTCTGGCCACCAAGTGTTATGCAGGAAGCAAAGAAGAATTTCACCTCGTAACAACAAAACTGCACTGTGGCCTTTCGGACTCCTTAATGGGAGAGCTTAAACTGTGTCAGGTGACTCACTTTCTGTTTTTTCTTAACAGACTCGTAGGTGATATTCTGTTGTGCACCGGATTCCTTTCCTACCTTGGGCCTTTCAATCAGATATTTAGGAACCTTTTGCTGAAAGATCAGTGGGAGATAGAGTTGAGGGCACGGAAGATCCCTTTCACTGAAAACCTGAATCTTATTTCAATGTTGGTGGATCCTCCAACAGTAAGTATTACTTTCCTCATAGTATTACCTTGATTTTCAGTCTTGTTTTATTTCTTACTTACAAAGAAATCAAGGTACACTTACTTTCTTTTTTTTTTCATTTAATTAGAAAGGTGGTTTTGAAAATGCTTAAGAGCTCCAAAAATGAATTTTCTTTGTTGTATAAACGTCCCTTTGCATTTTTGGAAATCTTGCTTTCATATTAATACCAATTGCACTGTTATGGACTAGAAGGTCGTTGTGAGTTATAGACTTCCTGACACTGAACTCCTCTTATAGCCCTCCATTATTTATACCAGTCCTGTTAAGTCACACTCTCTTTCAAACATTGTAGGTAAATGTAGACATTAACGAGGCCAGGACAACTGGTGTTAATCTTCCTCTGATCATTAACCGTCTCTTTTTTAGGGTCCAGCAGCAGAACACAACAGAAAATTCTGGTGTCACTGAGTAACAGCGTGTCCTGTTACACTAACCTTCCTTGTTGGGAATTTGATGTCTCTGTCAATTTTCACTATATCTTGCAGAGCTCCTGTGGTATTAAATGCTTTCCAGGCAATTTGTATTCATGAGCTGCTTTTCTGATTTGTGAATATACTCCCCAGTTGCTGTTTCCTTAGAGATGCCATGCTGTTAATTTCGTGTTATCTCTGTTTCAAAGTTAAAAAATTAATCTTTTCTGATTCAAACAATGTTGAGCTGAACCTGAGAGGGCCTAGATAATGCACTGGAGCTACAACGGGACCCTGGCAGGCAAAGCGGGCCAGGATGCTCTTTATAAATTACGGCCTTTAGAGGTGCCGGGATGATTTAACGAAGGTGTAGGCTGGTTGGTTCATTGGATCTTGGGTGATTTCATTGACCGTGTGGAAGCAGGCTAGCAATTCCCCTTAATTTGGCACGGAAAAAATTTTTTTAATGTCATTGATGAGCTCCTGCCAATATAATGTCTCATCTCCCCTAATTTCTCTGTCCCCAGCTATGCAATCTCCTGTACCCCATGTAAGCAGAACCTAGGGCAGGAAATGGAAGTTTCAGAGGCTTATACCAGGGTTTGTCTTCTCTGACCTCTCATTCCATATATTCATTATCTCCCCTGACCCGACAGTCTGGATCCCACCCACTCAGAGTCGCCATATTTCAACCCCCTATGTTCTCTGAATGTTCAGCAACCATGCTTCAAACTCCTCAAATCAGGTTTCATATGCAATCGATTTAACAGTATTTCCTTGTAAGTATGAAAATTCAGCATAAAGGACTAAACCTAATCTTGAGTTATTAGAGGAAGGATTTATTAGATGATAGAGTTGTTTTTTGTTTTTATTTAATATTATTTGAATCACATTTACAAGTTTGGGTTTTTTCCTAGGTAAACTGTTGCATAGTCTCAGTGGAAAAAAAAATGTCCAAATTTTAAATTCTTTTAGATTGTGATACTTCTGATTACTAATGAAAGCATTCTTGTTCTCCTTTGAATGGCCATACCCATTTCCTGTTATTCAGATTGGCGAGTGGGGGCTGCAGGGATTACCAGGAGATGACCTCTCAATTCAGAATGGCATTATTGTGACAAAGGCCACCAGATACCCACTCCTCATAGATCCACAAACTCAAGGCAAAACTTGGATTAAGTCAAAGGAAAAGGAAAATGACCTGCAGGTATGTACCAGGCAATGGGAAAGGAATCTGGAAATTCTCCCAAAATTTCAGTTGAATCTACCAGTCATAAAGTTGTCACCTCTACAACTGTTTGCTAATTATTCACCCTTGAGTTTTGTAACAGGGATTTAGGGCAAAGGCTTTGGTATTTTCTCTCTTTTGTGCTCTCTCTTGATCTCACCCCCAGCCCTCCACCCCTGCCCATTTCCCTGACTCTGTTTCTTTTGCCAATGTTACATGTGGCTTTTATTCTGGGCCTGGGGTCTTGGCTTACAGGAAAGCAGCAAAGGAAGAACTTGTGATTTAGGCCCCTTGTGCTGACCTAGCTCAGACACTTGGTACTGCATAACATACTAGAGTCCAGGATTGGGGTTGGAGTCCAGGAAGGTGTTCATTTTAAGGTAGGGGTAGACAAAGGGCAGGGTTCCAGCCCTCCTGGCTCCCTTAGGGACCCTGTTACCACTGATATTGCTATTCAGCTACCAGTATGGACTATTCATTGTTTCCCAGACACTCACTGTTCCCAGTTCTAAGCTTCCTGGATCCGTATTTTTGCTTGTACTATTTCCATTAACGAGAATATCTTGCTCCACGCTACAGCCCACTTCATTTACATCCCTTTTAAAAATCTTAAATATTCTTCAAAGTCCACATCCAACACTACCTTAATCAAGACTTTTCTGGGTACTGAAAAGAAAGCCTGTCCTGAATCCTCACAGTGTATTGGTTGCACTTCTGTTGTGGATTTCGACTTAATGTCTTTCCTGAATTATTCTTTGCATGTTTGTCTTCTGTCTTTACTATATCACAAACTTCTTGCTGACCAGGTTTATAGTTTTACACCATCTTTATATTTTCTGCACAGTTCTTTATATAGAGTACAAATTCTGATATCTATTGAATTTAAAGGAATTAACCAAAATGTATCATTGCAATTAAAAAAAAAAGAAAAGAAAGAAAGAAAAGCCAGAAGAATCATTTGGTCATCTTTTTTTTTTTTTATAATTAAAGTTTATTGGTGTGACAATTGTTAGTAAAGTTACATAGATTTCAGGTGTACAATTCTGTATTACATCATCTATAAATCCCATTGTGTGTTCACCACCCAGAGTCAGTTCTCTTTCCATCACTATATATTAGACCCCATTTACCCTCTTCTAGAGACCCCACCCCCTTACCCTCTGTTAACCCCTAAACTATTGTCTATGTCTATGAGTTTTTGTTCCTTCATTTGTTTGTCTTGTTCTTTTGTTGTTTTCAGTTTTATGTATCACATGTCAGTGAAATCATATGCTTCTCTGCTTTTTCTGTCTGACTTATTTCGCTTAGCATCATAATCTCAAGATCCATCCATGTTGTCACAAGTGGTACTATTTCATTTTTTCTTTCCGCCAAATAGTATTCCATTATGTATATATACCACAACTTCTTTATCCATTCATCTATCGAAGGACATTTTGGTTGTTTCCGTGTCTTGGCCACCATAAACAAAGCTGCAATGAACATTGGAGCACACGTGTCTTTATGTGTAGATGTTTTCAGATTTTTTGGGTAGATACCCAGGAGAGGGATTGCTGGCTCATATGGTAATTCTATTCCTAATTTTTTGAGGAACCTCCACACTGCCTTCCATAGTGGCTGCACCAGTCTGCATTCCCACCAACAGTGTATGAGGTTCCTTTTTCTCCACAGCCTCTCCAACACTTGTTACTATGTCTTTTTTTTATTATTATTTTTTTTTTATTTTTTTTTAATTTATTGGGGTGACAATTGTTAGTAAAATTACATAGATTTCAGGTGTGCAATTCTGTATCACATCATCCATAAATCACACTGTGTGTTCACCACCCAGAGTCAGCTCCCCTTCCATCACCATACATTTGATCCCCCTTACTATATATCTTGATGATAGCCATTCTGACTGGGGTAAGGTGATATCTCATTGTGGTTTTTATTTGCATTTCTCTGATGATTAGTGATGTTGAGCATTTTTTCATATGTCTATTTGCCATTTGTATGTCCTCTTTGGAGAAATGTCTCTTCAGGTCCTCTGTCCATTTTTCAATTGGGTTGTTTGTTTTTTTGTTGTTGAGTTTCATGAATTCCTTTTATATTTTGGATATTAGCCCCTTGTCGGAGGCACTGTTTGCAAAAATCTTCTCCCATTCAGTTGGTTGCCTCTTTATTTTGTCGATGGTTTCTTTTGCTGTGCAGAAGCTTTTAAGTTTCATATAGTCCCATTCATTTATTTTAGCTTTTACTTCCATTGCCTTTGGAGTCAAATTCGTAAAATGCTCTTTGAACCCAAGGTCCATAAGTTTCGTACCTATGTTTTCTTCTATGCAGTTTATTGTCTCAGGTCTTATGTTTAAGTCTTTGATCCATTTTGAATTAATTTTGGTACATGGTGACAGATAGCAGTCCAGTGTCATTCTTTTGCACGTGGCTTTCCAATTCTGCCAGCACCATTTATTGAAGAGGCTGTATTTTCTCCATTGTATGTTTTTTGCTTCCTGTCAAAAATTATCTGTCCATATTTATGTGGCTTTATTTCTGGGCTCTCAATTCTATTCCATTGGTCTATGTGTCTGTTTTTCTGCCAATACCATACTGTTTTGATTATTGTTGCCCTGTGTACAAGCTAAAGTCAGGGAGAATGATACCTCCAGCATTGTTCTTTTTTCTTAAGATTGCTTTGGCTATTCAGGGTCTTTTGTGATTTTATACAAATCTGATGATTTTTTGTTCCATTTCTTTAAAAACTGCCGTTGGGATTTTGATGGGGATTGCATTAAATCTGTATATTGCTTTGGGTTATATGGCCATTTTAACTATGTTGTTTCTCCCAATCCATGAGCACAGAATGTCTTTCCATTTCTTTGTGTTCTTCTTCAATTTCTTTTAAAAATATCTTGTAGTTTTCAGTATATAGGACTTTCACATCCTTGGGTAAGTTTATTCCTAGGTATTTTATTCTTTTTGCTGCAATTGCAAAGGAATTGGTTTTTTTATTTCTTTTCCTGAGATTTCATTGTTAGTATATAGGAATGCAATGGACTTTTGTAGTACGTTGATTTTGTAGCCGGCAACATTACTGTATTCGTTGATTGTTTCTAATAGCTTTTTGGTGGAGTCTTTAGGGTTTTCTATATATAGCATCATGTCATCTGCAAAAAGTGACAATTTAACTTCTTCATTCCCAATTTGGATACCTTTTATTTCTTTCTCTTGCCTGAAGTTTCTCTAGCGAGGACTTCCAACACTATGTTGAAAAGCAGAGGTGATAGGGGACAGCCCTGTCGTGTTCCTGAATGTAGAGCAAAGGGCTTCAGTTTTTCACCGTTAATTATGATATTAGATGAGAGTTTGTCTATATGGCCTTTATTATGTTAAGGTATTTTCCTTCTATACCTATTTTATTAAATGGTGTGTGTTTTTTTGTTTTGTTTTGTTTTTAGATTTTATTGGGGAAGGGGAACAGTTCTTTATTGGGGAACAGTGTGTACTTCCAGGACTTTTTTCCAAGTCAAGTTGTTGTCCTTTCACTCTTAGTTGTGGAGGGTGCCATTCAGCTTCAAGTTGTTGTCTTTTCAGTCTTAGTTGTGGAGGGCACAGCTCAGCTCCAGGTCCAGTTGCCATTGCTAGTTGCAGGGGGCGCAGCCCACCATCTCTTGCGGGAGTTGAACTGGCAACCTTGTGGTTGAGAGGACGCACTTCAACCAACTGAGCCATCCAGGAGCTCAGCAGCAGCTCAGCTCAAGGTGCCGTGTTCAATTTTAATTGCAGGGGGCACTGCCTACCATCCCTTGCGGGAGTCAAAGAATCGAACTGGCAGCCTTGTGGTGGAGAGCCCACTGGCCCATGTGGGAATTGAACTGGCAGCCTTCAGAGTCAGGAGCACGGAGCTCTAACCGCCTGAGCCACTGGGCCAGCCCTAATTAAGTGTTTTAATCATAAATGGATGTTGTATCTTGTCAAACGCTTTTTCTGCATCAATTGTTATAATCATATGATTTTTTGTCCTTTATTTTGTTTATGTGATGTATCACATTGATGGATTTGCCTATGTTGAACCATCCTTGTGCCCCTGGGGTGAAACCCACTTGGTCGTAATGAATAATCTTTTTAATGCATTGTTGTATTCAATTTTCTAGAATTTTGTTTGGGATATTTGCATCTGTATTCATCAGAGATACTGCTCTGTAGTTTTCTTTTTGTGTGTTATCCCTACCAGGTTTTGGTATCAGGGTAATGTTGGCCTCATAAAATGAGTTGGGGAGTATTGTCTCTTTTTCAGTTTTTTGGAAGAGTTTGAGGAGAATAGGCATTAGATCCTCTTTGAAGGTTTGGTAGAATTCACTAGTGAAGCCATCTGGTCCCGGACTTTTGCTTTTGGGAAGGTTTCAGATGACTGATTGAATTTCGTTACTGGTGATTGGTCTGCTTAGATTTTCCAGTTCTTCATGGTTCAGCCTTGGAAGGCTATATGTTTCTAAAAACTTGTTCATTTTTTCTAGGTTATTGAATTTGGTGGCATATAGTCCTTCATAGTATTCTTGGATGAATCTTTGTATTTCTGTGGCATCCATGATAACTTCCCCTCTTTCATTTCTGATTTTGTTTATTAGTGTCTTTTCTCTCTTTATCTTAGTGAGTTTAGCCAAGGGTTTGTCAATTTTGTTAATCTTTTCAAAGAACCAGCTCTTTGTGACATTAATTTTTTCAATTGTTTTTTGTTCTCTATTTCATTTAGTTCTGCTCTGATTTTTATTATTTCCTTTCTTCTGCTGACTTTGGGTTTTAATTTGTTCTTCTTTTTCTAGTTCTTTAAGGTGTAACGTGAGGTTATTTATCTGGGGTTTTTCTTGTTTCTTGAGATAGGCCTGTAATGATATAAATTTCCCTCTTAAAACTGCTTTCACTGCATCCCAAAAATTTTGGTAGGATTTATTTTCATTCTCATTTGTTTCTATGTATCTTTTGATCTCTCCTCTTATTTCTTCTTTGACTTGGTCATTCTTTAAAACTATGTTGTTTAATCTCCACATATTTGTGGTTTTTCCTGCTTCCTTTTTGCAGTTGATATCCAATTTCAACGCCTTGTGATCAGAGAATATGGTTGGTATGATTTCAGTCTTCTTTAAATTTGTTGAGGCTAGTTTTATGTCCCAGTATATGGTCTATCCTTGAGAATGTACCATGTACACTAGAAAAAAATGTATAGTCTGATGTGCTAGGATGAAGTGCTCTATAAATGTCAATTATGTCCATTTCATCTAATGTGTCATATAGGGCTGCTATTTCTTTATTTTCTGTTTGGATGATGTATCCATAGCTGTCAATGATGTATTTAGGTCCCCTACTATAATTGTGTTTTGGTCAATTTCTCTCTTTAGTTCTGTTAGTAGTTGCTTGGTATATTTTGGTGCTCCCTGATTGGTGGCATAAATATTGATGACTGTTATGTCTTCTTGTTTTATAGTCCCCTTTATCATTATGAAATGTCCATCTTTGTCTCTTGTTACCGTTTTTATCCTGAAGTCTATCTCATCTGATATCAGTATGGCCACACCTGATTTTCTCTGGATACCATTTGCTTTGAGTGTTAATTTCCAACCTTTCACTTTGAGTCTATGTTTGTCCTTGTAGCTGAGATGTGTCTCTTGGAGGAAGAATATGGTTGGGTTTAGTTTCTTGATCCAATCTGCTATTCTGTGCCTTTTTATTGGTGAGTTCAGTGCATTTGTATTTAGGGTGGTCATTCTGTCTTTGGTTTTCTGGTAAGACTGTGTCTCCATTGTATCTTTGCCTCTTGTTGTTATCTATTATTTCTGTGTGGTGGTATTCTATGATTTTTCCCTCTTTTCTTACATTATATATTTCAGTTCTGGATTTTTTTTGAGTGGTTACCATTTAGTTTATGTAAAAGAAAGTTTGATATTTAGAGTATTCCATTTTCTTCAGAATGTTTACTTTCTCCATTCCCATATTCCGGTCAGGCCTTTACTCTCCCCCGTTATATGGTTTGGTTGCCACAAATTATCCCTATTGATGCTGGTCAAATAGCCTCCTTCATATTTCTTGTAGTGCAGTTCATGTGTTAGAAAATTCCCTCAGCTTCTGTATGTTGGAAAGGTCTTTATTCCTCCTTCATATCTAAAGGATATCTTTGCTGGGTATATTATTCTTGGCTCATAATTTCTCTCTTTCAATAGTTTGAATATTTGATTCCACTCTCTTCTGTCTTGTAGAGTTTTTGCTAAAAAAACTGATGATAATCTAATGGGTTTTCCTTTGTAGGTTGCTGTCTTCTTTTCCCTGGCTGCCTTGAGGATTCTTTCTTTGTCGTTAATTTTTGACAGCTTCAATACAATGGCCTTGAAGAAGGCCTGTTGGGATTGAGGTAATTAGGTGTTCTATTTGCTTCTTGGATTCGAGGATCCAGTTTGGTCCACAAGTTTGGGAAATTCTCATCGACTATTTGTTTGAATATACTCTCTTTTCCCTTCTCTCTTTCTTCTTCTGGTATGCCCATTATTCTTATATTGCTTTTTCTGATGGAGTCAGAAAGTTCTTGTAGAGTTCTTTCATTTCTTTTAAGTCTCAAGTCTCTTTCTTCTCCCATCCATGTCATTTCCCGATTTCTATCTTTGATGTCACTGATTGTTTCCTCCATCTGGTCAATTCTACTACCTAAGTTGGCTCTTTCATTCTTCATTTCTTTTGTTGAGATCTTAATCTCCAGAAATTCTATTTGGTTCTTTTTTAAAATTTCAATCTCTTTGGTAAAATGTTCACTTTGTTCTTTGATTGTGTTTCTGAGTTCATTAAACTGCCTATCTGTGTTTTCTTGCATCTCGTTGAGTTTTTTAAGAACTGCAATCTTGAATTCTCATATTTAAGATGTAAGTCACATATTTCCATGTCTTTAAGTTCACTTTCTGGAGATTTTTCATTTTCTTCCTGAGCTGTCTTATTACCTTGGTTATTCATGGCAATTAATGATTTATTATTTCTCTTCCTAGACATCTACAGGAGTGGGCTTTCCAACAGGTTGATAGAAAGAGGTCTTCCTTTGTTTTCCAGTAGGTGTTGGTTGAATGTTTTATTTTCTCTCTGACTGCGGTCTTTTATTCTCTCTCACACTGTAGTGTTATATTTTCTCTGCACTATTCCGGCTTCTCACACAGTGGAGGAATTTCCTGGAAGGCGGGCTTCTTCTCTGTGAACATTCTTCACCTGGGTCATAGGGCGCCACCTTCATGTGGAGAGCTTTTGAAGTTCCAAATCTCTTCCTGCACCAGATTCAGAGCCCATGTGTTTCAGCAGTTCTGTTTACTCCTGCAGGGATCCACCCAGATAGGTGGGGACAGGGGCGGGTGCGTTGTGAGAGGTGGCCCAGAGCAATGGCAATGACCACCACCACAGCCAGTTCTGCTTCCACGGCTCCCTCCCCTTTGCCAGAACTTGTTGGGCTGTGAGTCCGTGTCTGTGGACCACAGTTCTCAGAACTGCAAATATTCTGTTCTTTTGGTCTGACACTGCTACTGTTCCGTTTCTAGCACTGGGCAGGTGGGGGCAGGGCGAGCTCTGGGAGGGTAAGGAGGGGGTGGCTAGTCTCAATGCTTAAGGCTTCCATTCTCTGCAGCAGTGAGGGCTTAAACCACCGTTTTCAGTCTTCTTCCCTCAGTCTTTGGTCCGAGGTCTCTGCCGTGAGCGTTGGGTTCAGCTGTGTTATATGTTGTCCCCTCAGCCCTGTGGGCCATAAGCGGAGCCCTAGCAGTCTGAGTTCTTCCCTCTCCTGCAGCTGCAGTAGTTCCGGGATGCAGCGAGCTTGGAGCACTGAGCTATGTCTACGTCCTGCACCCACACGGTCCTGTCTCCGCATTTCTCCCTTCCTTCCTCCCCCACTCAGGCAATTTGCCCACCTTTAGGTGATTTCAGTAGTGGGCCTCTTTGTCTTGCCTGTCTGCTGCGCAGGGAGTCCTCTGTGGAGTTATAGTTGTGCAATTTGTTGTAAATTCCAGGGGAGATTTCAAGAGGCTCACCTCACATTGCAATTTTTATGATGTCATCGCTGGTCATCTTGATAAATACAGAAAAAGCATTTGGTAAAATTCAACACCAATTCATGATAGAACTTCTAGAAAACTAAGAATAGAGTATCAGATAAAGAGTCTGTATATAAAGCCTACAAAATACACTGCATTTAATCGTGGGATATTGAAAGGTTTCCTTCTGAGATCAGGGCTTAGCCAGAAAGTGGACACTGTTCAGTGCTCAGGAACACCCCAGATACTCCCACCTCATTAATATTTTGGAACACAATACATCAGTCTATGTTTACTTAGAAAACCTGGAGGAATCCTAGTAAGGATCAGAGTGGAAAGAAGGGGAAGAGTGAAGGGAAATAGAGGCCATGGAATGTAGCTTCTGAGGAGCTACGTTCACAGAGGAGCGCATGCCAGTCCTAACCTTGTCTGGATCCAGCTCACTGTACTTGCCCCTTATTCCATTCCTCTTGCCTCCCCCGGCTATTGATCTCCCTGCTTGTCTGGTTCTTATTTTTCCTGATCATAGTGTTGTCTCTCCGTTTTGGCATTGAACTCATTGCTAGCCTTCAGTAATGTCCTTCCTGATGCAACTCAGACCCAAGAAGTAACAGAAATATGCTGGAGACACTTCCATATTTTAAAAACTATTAACTGCTGGAATATAAGCAGGCAGAACTATATTCTTCTTACTCGGAAGATGGTATTTTTCTAAATATATGGATTAGCACATAAATAAAAATATAAATGAAAACAAAATGAAACAAAATTTTTTTTTCTCAACTTGAGATGGAAAACAAAATGAAAAATGAAGCGAAAATTCTTCAGAGAAACAGAAATAAGTGAAAAACAACAGCAATATGTTTCGTATGTCCATGGCACACTCCACCTGGGCAGCTTTGCCAAGGCCACCTTCAATGTCATCTCCAGAACCTACAGTTCTGACTTCTGGAAAGAGAAGGTATTCCCAGGTTTCCCTGTAAAGAATTCACTACCTTGTAAAGATCCCAACATCCGAGTATCTGTGCAGATGACCCAGGCTCTGATGGTGACTACCACATAGTGTTTCTACACAAGAAAAAATCAAGTGAACTGAACCTGAAGTTATGACTCTAAAATATTATTTCAAGTTTATAAAAGATATTGAAGATGGTAAAAAATAATCTTAAATAAATTGACAATCTGAAATTTATTATTTCTTTACTTGTATTAGAGTTCACCAGAGAAACAGAAATAATAGCATAGCTATGTATAGGTATAAATATATAGATAGATATATATATAAAACGTATTATGAGAGATTGGCTCATGGGATTATAGAAGCTAAGAAGTCCCATGATCTGTCATTTGCAAGATGGAGGTCCAGAAATACTGGTGGTGTAGTTCTAGTCCAAATACCAAAGACCTGAGAACAATGAGAGCCAATGGTCTAAGTCCTAGTCTGAGACAGAAGGCCCACGAATCGGGAAGTGCAGAAGATGGACATCCCAACTCAAGCAGAGAGCAAACTTACGCTTCCTCCATCTTTTTGATCTCAGTGAATTGGAAGATGATCACCCAAATTGGTGAAGGTGATCTCCTTAACTCAGTCTACCAATTCGAATGCTAATCTCTTCTGGAAAAACTTTCGTAGATACACCCTGAAATAATGCTTGTCAGCTATCTGGGCATCACTTATCCCAGTCAAGTTGACACCTAAAATGAACCATCACACTTGGGAAGGAAATCACAAAAATAGAATTTACTCCTTGGAAAAATGAGCATGACAATAACATTTAGTCTTATTGGGACCTTGTTTCGTCTTGTTTAATAAGCTAGTTAAAGCTCTTTGTTCAGATTCATTTACCTTATTAACTCATAGTGAGGCCTTTCACAGCATAGCATTTGTATTAAAAATGCTATCCATACAGGGGAAAAATTCTTTCATGTGCAGGGTTTTTTGTTATTTTCTTTGTAACCAAAATAGGACAAAGGTAGACTTATTTAATTTTTTAATGCCACATCTTTTTTTCATAGCAAGTGAGAGATCATGTCTTTTAATTTCACTTTCCTCATCACTTGCTCTCCCAATGGATCTTCCTTGTGTCTTAAGATCAGCATTCACAGTAGCATAAAGGCTGTACTTAAATTCAGAGGATGGACTATAAGGAGATAGATAGTTGAAGACTGAACCTTTGGGAATCCTCACACTTAGACAGGCAGAAGGATCAAAGGAGAAGTAAGAATTCAAAGCCAACTGGCTCATGCAAAGATCAACCAGCCCAGTGTGTCTATTTTAACTAATAACAAACATTGATCTACAAATGGGAGAGTCTGCCAGGCATTCAAAATTCTAACTAAAAATTTTTTTCTTATATTTTATAAGAATATTCTTTATATCTTACAAACATATAAAAAGTGAATGTATAGTCTTTTAGATTGATTTTATGGAAAGTATCATACTCCTCCATCGTGCCACTGTTAGAGACAGGATACCTGGATGGACCCTTGGTTTGACTCAATATATCATTTCTGACTTTTATACTCTTTTTTTCTTATCACTTATTCATCTCATAGAAGTCCTGAGAAGGTAAATGCATATCACAAATATGCAAATTACTTTGCTTTCACTGAGTAACTTCAGCTATGTAAGTTTAAAAGGATTGATCCTTGACTGCTGCTCTTCCATCTGTAACTCTCTAAGGAATACCATTTGATTCTCCTCTTTCAATCAAAGAGAACCCATTATACCTCCAGGACTTGCACAAATTATGATCATGACTCACCAAGTTTTGAAAATTAATGTTCATTTGTTACTTTTATTTTTTATAAACAAAGCTTCCTATATAGTCCTCAAAATTCTTAGTCACCTCTTTCCACTTAGAAAGGGGCACATTCTTTCTAACATTTATATAGTGATGAACTCTTTATTTTTAGGTGACATCTCTGAACCATAAATATTTCCGCACACACTTGGAGGACAGCCTTTCCTTGGGCCGACCCCTTCTCATTGAGGACATTCGTGAAGAGCTGGATCCAGCCCTGGATAATGTATTAGAAAAGAATTTCATTAAATCAGGCACCAATTTCAAGGTGAGCTTTGAAAAAAGAAGAAGAAAAGAAAAAAGAACAATGGTGACATCTACTTATCTTTTTGAGCATAGCAGTAAAGGCAATTTCTTTCAGGTGGTAGTATTTGGTACACTGGAAAATAAATAATTTCCAAACTCATATTCGGTGTTTATACAAAAAACATAGTATCTTGGTAAAAGTAGACATTTGGCCAAAACTAAACAATATATTAAGGAAAGACATTGTCTAGTCATAATAATAAGATATGAGTGTTGGGCCGGCCTGGTGGCTCAGGCGGTTAGAGCTCCATGCTCCTAACTCCGAAGGCTGCCAGTTCGATTCCCACATGGGCCAGTGGGCTCTCAACCACAAGGTTGCCAGTTTGATTCCTCGAGTCCCGCAAGGGATGGTGGGCTCTGTCCCCTGCAACTAAAGTTGAACACGGCACCTTGAGCTGAGCTGCTGCTGAGCTCCCGGATGGCTAAGTTGGTTGGCGCACATCCTCTCAACCACAAGGTTGCCGGTTCGACTCCCACAAAGTATGGTGGGCTGCACCCCCTGCAACTAGCAACAGCAACTGGACCTGGAGCTGAGCTGCACCCTCCACAACTAAGACTGAAAGGACAACAACTTGACTTGGAAAAAAGTCCTGGAAGTATACACTGTTCCCCAATAAAGTACTGTACCCCTTCCCCAATTAAAAAAAAAAAAAACTTAAAAAAAAAAGATATGAGTGTTACACACAGAAACACACACACACTATATATATGTATATATATACGACTTTGCATATATATACACTAATTTGCATATATACACACACACACACACACACACACATATAGTAGCAATTCCAATAAAATTGATTTTCCAAGCCATATATACATCTATATAATAAAACCTGTATTTTCTCACTGGAGAAAATGGCATTTTAATAAAATCTGTGGACATTGATTTGTTCATTTCTCTCTTTATTAACTTTCAGTCTAAAGTCATGGACTTTGCTGGAAGCAATGGAATACTGTTCCTAGTTATTGGTTATAATTGTTTGCAGTATGTGTTTCTTTTTTAGTTGATATCATTCTCCACCTTTAGGCTTCTTTGGCTTATTTTTTTTTTTTTGATTGAATGACAGCATTTCTAATTGAGTATTTTCACTTTGGACAACTTAATTTTATGATTATTAGTGACTAAGTAACGAATGCAAGTTTTCTCATTAAAGAAAGATAGATTTATTTAGGAAAAAATTCTTCATAGTGTGAATTCTTTTATGTAAGTATGCCATACTTAACTGCCAGGGAAGGCTGTAGAATCACTGTTTCTGAAGGTCTTTTCAAAGACCCCAGATTTTTCTCTGCCATGTGAAAGCATGGATAGCTGAGAGTGTGGCCGCCCCTTAGTGGTGTGGTTTTCATTCACGTGCAGGATTAAGGTTAATTAAAGATTTAAGTCATTTAAAAATGTTATAATTTCCATCAGAATTTTCCATAGCAAAATCTGTTGTTTTTCAATATACTGCAGATTGTAGTGTTTAAGATAAATGCTGTATTTCTTAAAAATATATTTTTAAAACATATTTTAAAAATATTTCTGAAAAAATATGTTGTCAATTTTTCTTTGAAAACTTCATTAACCCTTTCTGTTGTCAAATCTGCTTCAGATATGACTGAAATGCAAAAAGAAATAACACTTTCTATACACATGATAATTTCCATAATAAGAAACAATTTTCTCAAGTGGAAAAAAACAGTCCAATCTTTGACTGAGTTTTCCTGTATTCAACATTTGTTTGGGATAAATTTTTTATTTAATTTGCTTGGTGTCATGGCTAAAAACATCTTCAAGCAGGACCACAAATCTAAATTATTCTAAAGGAATAGGCTTTATTATAAATTTTAACAACTTTCCTTTGCAATTCATTCAAGTTTCACAGCACTGACCTTTGGTAAATTCTTTCCTAAATTGAACCTATATTCCTTGTCATGTCCTTTAAGTTTTTTAAACTTTATATTTGAATTGATATAGGTAAAAATCGGTGATAAGGAATGCGATATCATGGATTCATTTAAACTTTATATTACTACAAAGTTACCAAACCCGGCCTTTACCCCTGAGATCAATGCTAAAACATCAGTCATTGATTTTACCGTTACGATGAAAGGACTTGAGAATCAATTACTAAGGAGAGTAATTCTAACAGAGAAACAGGTAATAAATCTCTCAAGGTAAAGAACTTAGGACTTATAATAAACCATAATAAATGTTTTAAATGTATTGAGAAATTGTTACACATATGGAAAAAAAATTAAGCAACTCCTATTTACCTTCGTTAACATAAATATTTGGTTTACAGTCTCAAGTCCTGTCAAGAAATCATGTAACCAACTCACCTCTTCTCCAACTCCAGACACACACACACTCACACACCACTCTTTCCACTTCCTACTTCTGTCTTTAAACCTTTGGGTATATTGACATTAATATCTATAGTCCTGTGGATGGATAGTTTGTGCTATACCTGAAAAATTCAATAACATAATGATCCTGGAGAAAAAGAAATTCCTCTGAATGAGTATTAGTACCACTACAGTAGTTTCAACTACTACTGTCTGAGAATCTAATAATATATAGAGCCATACTTTTATTTTAATTACATGAAATTTGCACTAAAGCAGAGAAATTATTTTACAAGATTAAACTAATTTTAGGATAAAGCTCAGAAAATAGTAAATGTTATGCATAAAATATACTTGCATAAAATATAATTTCATATATTTGCACATATAAAATATATTTGCATAATATCAGAGAATGTTTATATTTGCTTAAATATGATTAATTTTAGTAGTAAGGGTTCAAGGAAAAGGCAAGATTAGACATAATAAGACCAGAGAAGCATAAACTGGGAGGGTGAGAAAGACTGGACCAGGAAAGGAGTAAAGGCAAAAGATATGAATCGATGGCCATAAACACAGAGGAAAGACATTCAAAAAGGGAAAGAGAAATGATACACCAAAGAAGGAGAGAGACTCAGTAAAATGAGCCGGAAAATCCTACCTCGTTAATAGAGATGTTTAGCTTTGGGCAGGCCCTGGAAAGGTGGCCAGCCTGGTGGAAGGAAAGGGGCATAGTCCCAGCTTCCACTCTGACTTGCTGTTTGATCTTAGTTAACAACAAACAATTCAGGCTTATGCATTCCAGAAAGGAAATCCGTTCCACTTTCACAACCAGGCAGAGAAAACATGGGCCCCTCAATTCATTGCCTCCATCACCTCTTAGGGCCACATGGTGTCAACTGTTGAAAATTAGTATTTCCTTCATGGTCTGCCTGGTGCTGCAGTCTGTTCTGGGGTGATCCTTCACTGGTAGGACCCCCCATGCAGGCTGTGCTAACTTCTGTAAGGCGGGTCACTCCACTGTGTAAGGAAGGCTACAGTCCCTGTCCCCAGAGCGCCCCACACCCATTCTTCTGGGCCTTAGCTTTTTCTTCAGGAGATACACTAAGGTGCTCACACCAACCTGCTGGAAAAACCAAAATGCACACGTAATCTGCAGGAGGACATCCTGACCATAATGTGTAACCCTCCTGACTCCTGCTCTTACACTCCCATTTTACAGACGAATAAATGAACATTGGAGAGAATCGGGTTTTAACCTATAAGAGCACATGGACTTCCCACCCTGCCAAACCTCCTAGATAAACTTGACCACTCATGCTGTATATCTCACAGTTGTCCACTGTACCATGACACTTGTTTCTCCATATCATAGTGAAGAGGAAGTTAACGTGATTTCATTTTGTGCACATATTTTTATACTGCCACCCGGGGTGCCTATTTTAATGAAAACAGTTCATTAGCTATTTCCCTGCAAACAGCCATGACCTTCCTCACCACCCAACAGAATCCTACAAACCTCGTAGTACGATGGCAGTGTACACTGGTCTTGGAGTTGGAGAACAACTGGTGTTGGGCCTGTCTCTGCCAGTAACTAGCTGTGCCTAATATATTGGGATATTTGGAGTTCATATTTCTGGGTCTTCAGTTTCTCCAACTGTAAAATGAAGTTGTTGAACCATATTCAGCACACTTCAATTTAACAAGTGTTTATTGGGTTGAGTCCCTTCTCTGCAAAGCCTCAAGACAAGGGCTGGCAAGGGTACAAGAACGAATAGAAGTTGCTGCCCTCTAGATGCACAGAATCTAATTAGAGGGACATAATCTACACGCAGATTGTGATGCAAGTCAGAGTAGATATGCGGATGAATGCTGTGCTGTGGCTTTTGATTGACGAACTGGTTTCGGAAGACTTTCTGAAAGTGGTGGGATTTTTGAAGAATTTTTTCAAGACACATTCTCAACTAAGTAGTTTAAAAACACCTTCTAATATAATTCTAAGTACAATATGTGATGTGTATAAGATCAGAAAAAAATGCTATAAACAATGCTACAGAGCCAATTTCAGTTTACTGTATATTTAGCAAGGATATTATATCCATGTTAAATTTCCTGAGTTTGAAAGTTGCACTATGGCTGTCTAAGAGAATGTCTTGGTTCTTAGGAGATTGGCTAAAGCTTTTAGGGATAAAGGATCATGACATCTGCAAATAGTTCAGCAATAATAATAATAACAATAATGATAAGATATATATATCTTATGTACAAATATCTCACAAAGAGTGATAAAGCAAAATGTTACTTGGTAAATCGAGGTGACAGGTATACGAGAGTTCATTGTACAAGTCTTGCAACTTTTCTGAAAGTCTGAAATTTTTTAAAAATATAATTTAAAAAACACATCATTTATGTAGGAAAAAAATACCTTCCAAACATCAGTTTAACTCTGCTGGAAGAAGGAGCTGCAAAGCAACGGAAAATGGATTTGTATTGGCAACTGGCTGTGGCAAACCAGGTACCTGGAGTACCCATAGGCACGTACCCAGCCAAGAGCTCACACTTGGCTTGCATGGCCTCTTGGCTTCTGGATAATTGATTAAAAACTGTCCAGAGAAGCAAAGATACAGAAAGATTGATTTGCCTCCCGAATAATAGTAATTTCTTCTGTCATGCAAAAGGCACTTTGGTTTAAACTTTTAAAAATTGGTAATAAACACTAGTAAATTGAATTTGCCATAATAACTGGTAATTAAAGTTGGGATGTTACTTTTTGTTTCTTAATAACAGGAGTTAGAGTCTGAGAGGGTTAAACTTTTGGAGGATGTGACTTTTAACAAGCGGAAGATGAAAGAACTTGAAGATAACCTCCTCTACAAATTAAGTGCTACAAAAGGTATTGTGTTATAAAGAAGTCATCAAACAATAGGTTCTGAATAAGGATATGTTATCCCTCTTTTCAATGCCCTTATGAGTACAGGTGTTAGGAAATAGTTATCAATGCAAAAATAAGTGAGGCAATTTCCATCTAGACATTAAAAAGGGATGGCAGAGAATCTGATTTTTGACTTAGCAAACGGAGTCTGAGCATTTGAGGATAACAACAGTTTTCTTGATATAATTGCTCTCTCCTGAGAAAAATAAGGACTCCCAGTAGAAGTAGGTAGCTCATAATAGGCTAATTTGCTTGCCCCAAGGAAACTAATGTGCTCAATCTACTTTTTTTTTTTTTACATTGACTCTTTCATTTGTCATTGAAATGCATTTACCACAGTGGGTTATGACATTTGTAAGCTCAGTCGAAGGCACTGAAGCACCCAAGGCCCAGCTTACTCTGATCTGACTTGCCTCCCTCTTAGAAGTCAGGAATAGGGTCTCCTCTGGGCAGTCAGATCATACCACACTCTGATTTGGGGATGGACTCTCTCTGAATATTCGAAAATATTTTATCCAAAGGAAAAAAAATCAACAAACACTATATTGCTCCATAGTAGACAAATTAGAGCAACCTGAATTCCACCGTTGATTAGCAGTCTCATAATGAATACTTGCCAACAGCACTTTAATCCTTGGATTAAAAAAAAAAATCTTAACTTCCTTGAAGTACATTCTGCATCAGTCTCACAACAGTCTCTAGCACTGCTTTTAAGGTGACCTTGGGGAAAAGTCCTTGTGTTCTGCCTTACTTGCACTGCCTGTGCTGGTGAAGTTGTCCGTCTCTTGGTCCAGTGACTTCTCCCACCATTTGGATGCCTCTGGATATTCTAAATACTAGCAAGGAGAGCTGAGGGCTCCTCACCAACCCAGCCAGAGTGTGCTGGAAGTTAATCACAATTTGGACTTCCATAATAGCCGTAGCAGGCCCACCAGAGTGACTTAGCACCTTCCTATAGCACTCATTCTAGGGTAGACTGGAACACTGCTATTTGCAGATATCGCGACCATTAGTTCAGCTTGTCCAAAGTGTGTTTCTGAGTCTTAAAATTGAAGTTATCATCATAGATGTATTATTTCTATTAAAAACACTAATGAAGGCTAAAACTAAAATTAGGATTTTTGTTCCTGGTGAGACACTTCCACTAGCCCCCAATTTACTCTTGTTAGAGGCACAGAGGGACCAGAGTCCTCAGTGGCAGAGACTGTTCCACTACAGCAGGAGCAGAAAGTGTACCATTCAGCTGCAATCTGGTGTGTAACATTTGGGTCAACTCCCACCATGAGAAAAGCTGGCTGGACAAACCAATGATGCTTTGGAGGAAACCCATACGGTGATAATGGAGGTGAAAGCCATGGCACATAAGGAACAGCTGAAACCACTGGGCTGAACGGAGACATGATTTTGTCTTCACACATTTGAAGACCAGTCATGTGGGCTGACTTGAGAACGCCTTTTTGCAGATTTCCAGGCAGAGTTGGGGGGAACCCCTTGCCAAGTACGTTTAGAAGAATTCAGGCATCAGATAGTGGTTGGACTAGAAGCCTTTTGATGTCTTAAGATTCTGCCCACTACCCCATGGTCTTTGAAGAAGTGGAGTTGAAAATTACCAGGATGATTTCAGAAGTACTGCATCTCGCTTTCCGGCTTGCCCATCTCATTATCTACAGTCTTCCTGTTTGGTTTTTAGGTTCCTTGGTAGATGATGAATCTCTCATTGGCGTCCTCCGAACCACCAAGCTGACAGCAGGCGAGGTCAGTGAAAAGCTACACGTGGCTGCGGAAACGGAGATCAAGATAAACACAGCTCAGGAAGAGTTCCGGCCGGCGGCCACCCGCGGGAGCATCCTCTACTTCCTCATCACGGAGATGAGCATGGTCAACGTCATGTACCAGACCTCCCTGGCCCAGTTCTTAAAGTTGTTTGACCAGTCCATGGCCAGGTGGGGCCTCGCTCCCCTCGCTCCAGAGCAGTCACTTAAAACGTGTGTTTGTACATACTCGCTTAGAAAAAGCTTTTCACTTCTTTGATTTTTAAAATGCCTTGCAGATCTGAGAAGTCTCCACTACCTCAAAAGAGAATTACAAATATTATTGAGTACCTGACATATGAAGTTTTCACATACTCCGTCAGAGGCTTGTACGAAAACCACAAATTCCTCTTTATACTCCTCATGACCCTGAAGATCGATCTTCAGAGAGGAACAGTGAAGCACAGAGAGTTCCAGGCTCTCATTAAAGGTGAAGGGTTTGGAATATGGAGGTGACATGTAAAGGATATTGCTTTTGATGTGCTCTTTGATGTACTGTACACCCATTTTTACAATACATAGAAGAAGTTCTTTATTTATACCTCTTTCTTTCTGATTTCCATTCATTTTGCTCTGATTCTTCAAGATAACTTATTTCAGGTCTATGTTAACGCTATGATTTTTAGTATATAATTAAGTGTAGGTTGATCATTGTCACCCATGCTTAGGAGATCCGGATGCCAAAGGAAGGAAGAGTGATGCTGATGATACGCTTTCTGTTGCAAGAGAGCAATTAATTCCTTAAGCAAGGGAGCATAATGACTTCTAAAACTGTAAAAACGGCGCACTTGTATTTCAGATTTGAAGTTAATCCTATACATTGCTTATCTCCATGTTAAAAGTATAATTAAGAAGACCAAAGTATTTTCATTCAATTCAGTGAAACAAATATTTATTGAGCATACTATGCAAACCCACCATGCTAGTGTTTAGGATACAAGGATAAATCAGACATTGCTTTAAAAGAAGTAACAGTCTCATAATGGGAATAAAGATAATTTAAAAAATAACTGCAAAATGAGGCAAAATAACCTAAGTGTTATTAGAGAGCTAAGAACAAAGTGTTAACGTTTAAAAGGAGGGAGAGATTACTTGTGGTTCATGAGATCAATACAAGCTCCTTAGAAAATATAGCTTTGCGGGTTAAGCCATTAATTTTTCTGATTATGTGATACATTGGTAAAATGTTCCAATTATTATTTTTTTGCTCTTTGTATGTAGTTTAATAAATCATTTTCTGGCTACCCCCTCCCCCAAAGGAAGAAAGTGGCATTTGAAATGGACCCTGAAGGATAGATAGAAATGAAGGGAACATCCCATCCTGAGACAGAACATCATGAGAGAAGAAATGAGTGCAGTACGTAAATGTGAGCCTTGATTCCTAGAGGAAAGATTTTCTTGATTTGGTGAAATAATGAGTTGTGTGAGGTGGCGGTGTGATCCTTTAGCAACCTTTTATTGCCCTTTAGGAAGATGACTGTGGCAGACAAGTATAGGATTAGAGAAAAGAGGGTCAAAGGAGTCTGTTATAATCTCCCCAACCATTGGTATTGCATTCCCAGAATAGGGTAAAAACAATGGCAATGGAAAGGAAGAAACAGATATAAGGGTAGAATGGACTGGATGTAAGAGCCAAGAGATGGGTCAGAAATGAGTCTAAGGCTTCTGGTCTGTGCAAAGATTTCCAGTCTGGTTGGTTGAAGGAGGAACTTGTTTGAGGAGTGTTAGAGTAGGGAAATAAAGAATGTGATTTTTGTGACCTCAGTTTAGTCAGGGTAGGCTAGATTTTGTGGCCATAAAAACAATACCAAAATTGCAATGGCTTAACACAACAAAGGCATACTTCTCATTCACTCTCTGTCCCACATGCTTGTGATGGTCATGCAGGAATCGAAATTGCTTCCATAATTACTATGGTGGAGGGGTGGGATGCTGGCTCCTAAAAGTTACCCCATGCGTGACACATGTCACTTACACTCCTATTTCATGAGCCAAAGCAAGACGTATGGCCACATCCAACTTCAGAAAGAGCACAGAAATGCAATCTGCCATCTGCTCGGGAGAAGGGGAAACTGAATGTTTTGAACAGGTCTGATGACTACACAGACATTTGCATTTGAGATATCCAGCAGATGGTTGGAAAGGATAGGCCAGACAATTTAGAAGTCAGAAGATAGAGCATAGAAATAACCAAAGCCATGGGAACAGAGATCATCTAGGAAGAAAATGTAGAGTATTTCCAAGTTCATACTACAAGGTGATAAGATGTGATACACTTTTACCCTCATCATCCAATTTATAACAAGAGGCAGTAACCTGTAACTTCTTATTACTCTATCATTCTTTTTTATATATATATATAAATTTTATTGGGGAATATTGGGGAACAGTGTGTTTCTCCAGGACCCATCCACTCCAAGTCATTGTCCTTCCATCTAGTTGTGGAGGGCGCAACTCACTGGCCCATGTGGGACTCGAACCAGCAACCCCATTGTTCAGAGCTCGCACTCTAACCAACAGAGCCGTCCAGCCACCCCTACTCTATCATTCTTACTTTACTTCTTAATTTCCATTTTGGAAACTTTGTAAAGAATTTTGCATAATCACTGAAATTTCTTTGACGTTTTATTTCTTGTCATTCAAAAGAAAATGGAATATGTTATCTGGTTCATATTTTTCCCTTGGGTCCAATACATCTGGAGAAGTTGGTGTCCTAGAGAGTATGTAGGAGTGAGACAGTAAAGTGTGTGCAGGACTAGGAACCAGGGAAATGAAATGGACTCTGCCACTGACTAGCAGTGTGATCCCAGAGAGTGATCACCTGGTACCTCCATGTACAAGAGGCTGTGCAGGCCCAGGGGAATTGATAAGTGTCACCTGGGAGAGATGGGGCAGGCTCTATAGAAAGGGTGTACAGGCTCTATAGAAAGGATGTACGGGTGTATGGTGTCTGTAAAGTTTCAGTAAAATGAGCCTGAATTTACCAAATCTAGAAAGCTACTTTGAGTCACTTCAGTCATCTTGAAGCCCTCACTTGGACTTGGGGCCACATCCTTAGTGTTTGAGGCACTAAAGCATGTGGGAATCTAGGCAGCAATGGGAGCAAAATGGGCCTCACAACTTAGGAAAGCCTCCTATCTATCTGTGGGATGTAAGTGGGATGGGAAGTATATTTTTGGATCTTTTCTTGTTGGTGAGCTGGCTTTGCTTCCTGAATCCCATCTGCTGGTATGACCCCTGGGAAGGAGACAGATAGGACACAGAAAGAGGTAGGAAACGTGGCCCCTTGATCCACAGTGGGTCATGGAAAGGACAAGGAAGTCAGAGGAGACGGAGGTCCGATGCAAAGATCCTTGTCTCTTCCCTGTCTCCTGAGGCAGGTGGGTAGAGGAGGGTGCTCAAGATGTATCCAGATAGAAGATGCCCCTGCATTCTGCACAGAGCCACATTCAACATGGAAGCTGCGTTACAGCGTTGGTGAAGGGATTGGCTAGATGGGTAAGCCTGAGCTTTGGCAAACAGGAGTGTGGATGTGGAAATGTTGAGAGGGCTGGCTTACAGCAGAGGCTGGGAGTTCAAACCAGAAAGCTTAGGAGACTTTGTAACTGGAGTCAAAGGACCAATCTGTGTGGATAATAGCCCCATGTTGCTATAGGTCAGAGAGGATTTGCTCAGGGAATACAGTACAGGGATCCCACCCTGTGACTGAGACAAGTGGCGACTAGAGGGCAGCATGCAGGTCTAAGGCATGTCCACATCAAGACATGGTCCCGTCACGCCTCACCTCTCCCCACCCAGCAAACCTAGCCAAACCAGAGCTATTACCTGAAAGAAACAAAGTATGTAAATCAGAGGAGATGAGAAACACAGCAACAGAGCAGGGAAAGAATTGGTGAGGAGAATTACCTTTGGCAGAAAAATAAAGCGAGCTGCACGTCTGGGTTGTGGTGAGAGCACATCTGTGACCCCAGTTCATAAACTTGGAGAGTCAGGAAGAACCAGACTGTACAAGACACAGAGAGCCAGGGAGAGGAGTTTGGATTTAATTTGGTTGGCAATAAGGAGCCATTGAACGCTTTACGAGCAGGGAAGTAGCATGAATAGAGCAAATTAATCTTTAGGAAGATTAATTTGGACTGTATAATAGGTTGATTGACAGAAGTATAGTCAGCTCAGGAGTAAAACAGTTTAGAAAAAAAACACTAAACTGGCTTATTGTACCATTTGTATTAGTTTTGAACTGGCCTACATTTTGACCAAATTATTTTTTAAAGCATGATATGATTTGGCTTTTAATGTTTTTTACAAAGTTAATAAATATGGTCCTTAGATCATTGGTATTTTTTATCATTTTGAACTCAGTGCTTATGGGGGAAGGAAGAAAGACTTACTTATCCTAGGAGAAATATTTGATTTCCCAAGAGTGACTGTCACTTTGTATCAATTCCTCCTTGTTTTCTGCACTATTTGGTAGGTGCCTTTGATTTTCTGCTTCAATTGAGAATGTCAGACACTTTGAAAAGTGAAATAAATCCCAGGGACAATCCTGCATCATGAGTAACTGATATACCTGTTTCCCCTGCCTGGTTATTTTAGAAAGGTATCATCTTTCTTTTGTTGTCAACCATGGACAAAAGACACATTAGGGGTGAGCTCTGCTTCTGGGTTGGATGGGACCTGAGCCTTTGAAAACAGAGAGAGTTAATGTCAAAATCACAGCCAATGGTTACATAGTTTTTACCATGGACCAAGACTGTCCTAAGCTTTCTGCATACAATAATTGATTCTAATCTTCATAGCAACCAATCTGGTAGATTCTATTATTGCACCCATATGACAGAAGAGGAAACAGAGAAATTGAGTTCTTTGTCCAAGTTTATGCAGCCAGCAAGTGGCAAAGCCAGGATATTTATGGAGAACAGGATGGGCCGTGATCATTCTGGTTTGGTTTAGGTGCACAATATGTTTGCAAACACTGTTGTAGCTCAAATGTCCTCTACTGATGTCTTTGAAGCTTATGGTCACATGAAAACCTTTTTGTTTTGTTTCGTTTTTTGATACAACCAATAAGAAAAGGATGACTTTGTCTCTGTGTTAGAGAAGCAGACTTTCTTAAGTCTGCAGGTGACTCTAGGGGTCGCTTCTATAGTAAACTCGATTTTAGCAGAAACAGTGCAGAGTAACGTTTCTCTGTCACCAGGTGGCATGTGGTGGGGTGGTGGGAGGAAGGTGTACATGTTCTAAACGTGTGGCACTCAGAATCACTGACCCCACTGGTGGAGCAAAGGGATTTTCATGAAAGGAGTACTGCAGCTCAGTCACCTTCTCAGGGAGATGCCAGAGCGGGAAGCAGAGCCCTGCAGGTCCCGCCACCGCTTTTGTTGCCCAAGAGTTGATATATGAAGTGGAGGGAGTCAATGAGTTAGTTCTTCAGGAAGATTATAGGATTTAAAAGTTCTGGAATCATTAAGAAGTACAAATTGGTAATTGTGAAATAGTCACGGGGATGTAAAGTACAGCATAAGGAATATAGTCAATAGTATGGTAATAACTATGTATAGTGCCAGGTGGGTACTAGACTCGTCAGGGGACTCACAGCATAAATTATATAAATTTCTAACCACTATGCTGTACACCTGAAACTAATATAAAATAATGTTGACTATCAACTGTAATTGAAAAATTTAAAAGGGAGGGGGAAGGTAAAGGGGCGTAAGAGGTTCAAATCTCCAGGTATAAAACAAATAAGTCACGGGGATATAATGTACAGCATGGGGAATATAGTCAGTACTATTGTGATAGCGTGGTACAGTGTCAGATGGTTGCTGGACTTATCATGGTGATCACTTCTTTAGGTCTATAAATGTTGAATAACTGTGGTGTACACCTGAAACTAATATAATATTGTATGTTAGCTATATTTTAATTAAAATATTTTTTAAATATTCAAAACAAAAGTTCCAGAATCACTATTTTGCATACATCTGAATTAAAAAACAGAGCTGGAATTATTATGATATTAATGAAATATTACTAAAGACATGCAATGGAGGAATTTTGACATTGTAAATATAGCCATGTATCTTGGTGAAAGATTGTCACATTGGGTGTGCTCATTTGACTTGTGATTTGCTTCAAAATATGATCCAACACTATAACTTACATTCTTCACTAGGCTGTGTGAGAGCAAGAGCCTTGTTTCGTTTTCTTTGCTTTCCCAGTGCCTGGAATATGCCAGATATATAGAGGGTGCTCAATAAATGTTTTCAATAAATTAATAAATCAATGATTTGAACATTAGTTACCCGTTTAAAATGTACATGTGTATTATATCAATCTATTCATCTGCCCATCTTGTTGACCTGGTAACAATTAGTATTGAATACCAAACTGCTGGAGGAGAGATGACTAAGAGATTTTTAAGATCACACTCGAAAAGATCGGCCTATTCACTGATATCAAAATTATACATTTCAGATTGTTAAAAAAATAATAATAAATGAAAAACAACCACAATCACCTGAGTTGCAGTCTGTATCTTATAACATGGTATAAATCAGTAAATAAAACACTATGACTTGAAGGAAATGTACCACAAAAAGATAACCACATTTTCTGTAATGTGATTATTTTCCAGTTTTTCCATGTTTTCTGTAATATGGTTATCTCGTTTTTATTACTTAGAAAGTAAATTTCTAAAACTGAAGCACAATCTGACCTGATCCCGCTGATGCCTTTCCCCAGGGGGCGCAGCTCTGGATCTGAAAGCCTGCCCTCCCAAACCGTTTCGCTGGATCCTCGATATGACCTGGCTGAATCTCGTAGAGCTGAGTAAACTCCCGCAATTTGCAGAAATTATGAACCAGGTAACAAAGTGCTGGATAAAAGTACAGATGTGTAAACCCAAACACATCTGGGACAATTTAATTGGGGCTTCCTGGTAACAAGTCCTTCACCTAAAGGAGTCAACACAATAGTGTAGCTCGAAGGCTCTGTGGCTCTCTGGGGATATCACAAGGAACCTTTTCACAGGTGCAGGCTGCTGCCTTTTCCTTCTGTGTGGGGCGCATGGGCCATTCATAAGCCTGCTTGAATTGCTGTCAGAATCAGGCCCAGTGGGTGGACCCCTTTATTGTAGACTACTGACATTTTTACATTTTCACTTCTGCCTATGATTGAATAATTTGTGCACATTTGAACTTCACACAAATTAAGAGGTTGAGGTCCTTTTTAAAAAAATCCATTGTTTTCATGGTGCAAATACAAAATGGTAAAACAAGTCCTGATTTACCTGTTGTTTTCTTATTTGAAAATGTAAGTTGGTTATTGTGGATTAGTTGTCCATTCACCTCTAAGTGGAAAACAATTATGCAACTCAAAATAAAGATAGTTGTTTATTACCTGGGTCTGTTGGTTACTGCCTGTCACTAATGGAGGGCCTGCCATTCCAGTGTCGAAGCTGATAATCCTCTTTTTTGTGACTGGGGATGATGGACAAATGAGGTAGTAGGTAGACTGCAAGTTGGCAGAGGCCTCATGCCGTCATCAAGTGGTTCCCTCCCCCTCAGCCCCTCCCCCAGCGCAAACTGTGTGTGTCCATGTAGTGGTCTCTCTGAAACATTGTGTAGACTCTTCACCTATTTATACCTGATTCGATCAGAGTCAAATGGATAAAGTCCCTGGATTCCATCTGTGGTGGACAGTAAGCTTTGTTTTGTAGCAAGCCCAAACAAATAACCTTGAAAACCAAAGTGGTCTTAATCTGCTAGGAGACTGGATAAGGGAGACCTTCACGCACCACTGGAAAAGTCACTCAAAAGCCACGCCCTCTGCTGACAAGCTGTATTGATACAAAGAGATGCATTATCGTTTGCCACTGTCGGTTAGATGTTAAGTACTGCTGGTATAGAATCTGATAGCTACTACTGCCTACTATGACGTAAGTACTTTGCAATAACAGTCACCGTGCAAGGGAAATATTATTGACGCCGCTTTAGAGATGAGGAAACTGAGATTCGAAGAGGTTAAGTACTCGCCCAAAGCCACATGGCCCATAAGTAGCAAAGCTGTAATTTGACCTCATGCTCTTTCCCTGACAGCAGGAATTATTTCTCTCCAACTCCTTTTACACCACTGGGTGGGTCAGACATGAGGGGAGGATTCGTTCTCAGGAAACGTGCAGCTCTGCCTGGGGATCTGCCATCAGTTGGCCGTGGTTTGGGCCTGTCTATGGGAAGGAAGGGAAGAAGTAGAAGATCAGTCTCCCAGCTGAGTGGGTGTTGGGAATTGAAACAAAAATAGCCTCGAACAGCAGCTGCCCTGCCATGTCATCTTAGGCCAACTGTTTAACACCGGGAAGTAGTTTGGATAACAGGACTGGCTGGAAAGGGAGTGGGAAATGGAAGTGGTTGGCAAGGGGTTGGAAGTTATCCCACTGCCCATCACAGATGCAGCTCGCTCTGGAAGCTCCACTGTGCTAGAGCCAAACTCAGCAGATGGAAGGCTAGTAGGCTGGGGATAAACACCTTTTTTTCTTGTACTTCCATCTCTCTAGCCACTGTTGTGGAGGAGGCCTCCACAATATTGTGGAGAGGGCACTGTGGGTAGCAATGAGCAGGTACCAGCTCAGTCGGCGGAGCTGCAGCAGCACCCAGGCCCTGGGAGCTGCATGCCAGGCAGATTGTTTGGGAGCAGGCAAGTGGGGAGAGCCACTGAACCAGAAGTGATGTGTGACACGGAGCATTGTCATGATGGCACACTTTAAAACACACCTTCTCTCAACCGTAGCTCACACCTGACTGACTACACCGAACAAGTTGAAACTTGTCACATATTGTTACTAAGTTTTGCCACTTCCCGTATTAAAGATCCTGCCTTTCCGTTGGATGGCACTCGGCATCCAACGGAAAGGCAGGTATTTTGTGATCACAACAGAAAGGCTCCATATCATACATGACTTCTGGTACGGCGATTTCTGTCAAATAAGAACCTTATGGTTTGTCCTCATCCATCTTATTCACTGGATCTGGCACCACGTGACTTCTAGCTCTTCCTCAACGTGAAAATGTCCATGAAAGTTAAATGTTTTGAATCGATTCAGGACATCGAGGCAGTCACAATAGCACAACTAAAGACACGAAAGAGAACTTCCAGAACTGCTTCAGAAACTGGCAAGAACAATGGGATAAGTGGGTTCGAAGCAAGGAGGAGTATTTTGAGGGGGATTAATGGCAATGTGTCTTTTACTGCAATATTTTTTTTTTAATTTAAACATTCACTGTACTGTTCGATCACACCTCATATATAATGAATTGTTTGCATGATGTGGACTTTCGACAGTTGTTTAATCTCTCTATGCCTCAGTAAAAAGTGGCGATAATGGAAGTAAAAAAGGACAATCTTTGGATACGTATTATTTGCTATATAGGCATTTTCCATTTGCTACTAGTGCCTACCCTGCATGGCTTCTACAACATGCTTGCAATCACTGTGGGAAATGGAAGTGGTTGGCAAGGGGTTGGAAGTTATCCCACTGCCCATCACAGATGCAGCTCGCTCTGGAAGCTCCACTGTGCTAGAGCCAAACTCAGCAGATGGAAGGCTAGTAGGCTGGGGATAAACACCTTTTTTTCTTGTACTTCCATCTCTCTAGCCACTGTTGTGGAGGAGGCCTCCACAATATTGTGGAGAGGGCACTGTGGGTAGCAATGAGCAGGTACCAGCTCAGTCGGCGGAGCTGCAGCAGCACCCAGGCCCTGGGAGCTGCATGCCAGGCAGATTGTTTGGGAGCAGGCAAGTTTTGAAATTGGTTTTGACTGTACTTGGGCTTCATGGAGCTCCTTTTAATGCCTCTGAAAACCTGCGGTTCTCTCCATGCTTCTAAAAGAACAGGTGCTTGAGACCAGCTCTTGGGGAGACTGCCTCTATTCTTAGGTTTAAGGTCTCAAGGCAGAAGATCACTAGGAAAATAAAAATTTTGATTTTGTCATCTATCGGTATTTTAAGTACAGGTCACCATTTAGAGGTTTGATTACCAGAATGGTCTATATCAGTGGTTCTCAATTCAAGGGCAACTTTGTGCCACTCCCCACCCACCTGAGAGCACTGGACAATGTCTGGAGACATTTTTGATTGTCACAAACTTGGGAGAGAACTGTTACTGGCATTGAGAGCGTAGAAGCCAGGCATGCTGCAAAACATCCCACAATGCACAGGACAGCCCCCTCAACAAAAAAATAATCTGGCCCCAAATGCCAATTGTGCTGAAGTTGAGAAACCCTGGTCTGTTTTTTTTCCTGCCCAATCATTTAGTGTAATTGATTCATGGTCCTAATTTTAGTGAATAGTGTAGAAAAACAATGGTTAACTGAAAGGAGAATAGTATATCCATGTTATTTGAGGCATTGATTCTGAAGAACAATATAAACTGTGTGGTTATGTTTGAAAAATTATGTGCCTATAATGACCCTCTAACGTTATTCAGAATCCTCTCCAATATATTCCAATTGCACATATTCCTATGGCTTGATAATTGACTTGTTTATTTTAGATATCTCGTAATGAGAAAGGATGGAAAAACTGGTTTGATAAAGATGCTCCAGAGGAAGAAATTATCCCTGATGGATATAATGACTCCCTGGATACCTGCCGCAAACTTTTACTTATCAGGTGAGAACAGGTATTAGCAGAGCTAGAAGCATCACTTATCATGTTGTCAAATCATAGATTTTACCTCGGTGAGTTTTACCTCACTGTGTCCCAGTAGTTATTATAAGAAATGTGTGTGCTCCCAAATTGCAGTTTGGGATGGCAATTCTTTAGTTCCTTGACAAGCAAATAAAATGGTGATGGTGCAGGGAATGGTATGTTTTGACAACGTATGGATGACAGTGCTTTTAGGAAAAAAACATGAAAAATGCGCTCGTATTATTTACTTCATTCATTATTTATTGTTGAATTTGCTTCTTTAAAAAATAGATCTCCCAGAGTCACAAAGCAATTAGTTTATAAGCTGAAATTCAATTTCATCTGAGAAAAAAACATAAATATTGCACTATTGAAATATATAAATGCTGTTTTGACTATTAAAATGGAAGCAAAACTTTGAAACTGATGTTAAGGAAGAAAATTCTTTTTTCTTTTCTTTTCTTTCTCAACTTGTCATGTTTTCTCAATATCCAGTAGCTCAAAGAAGGCTTCTGTATTAGAAGATCAGTGGTGTGTGTGTGTGTGTGTGTGTGTGTGTGTGTGTGTGTGTGTGATTGGTGGACAAGGCAGGCGCCGGGAGTTGGGAGGAGATGAGACCACCAAAAGAATAACAAAAAGATGCTGGATGATTTTGGATCCATTTTCGTCTTTCTTAACATTATATACCTGAGCTTGCCTTTCTTACAAAAAGTTGTTTCCTGGATATTGTCACTTTCTGAGAGTGATCACACAGCAGTCAGCAGTGGTGACTTCGTGATCTACAGCATGTGAAAGAGCTGCTTGTTTTTATTGGAATAGCTATATCTATCTTTTATCCATTATGTTACAATTGAATCTCTGTCAAAATAGTGTGTACAGAATAGTGTAATCTGTAGAATTTGTCTGTGATCTAAGATATCAAATATGAAGTGACATTATTTAACTTGTCGCTGTGTTTAGAACCTACTACAGTGCAAGGTACACAGATGGTGTTAAATAAATGCTTGCTGATCAACCTACTTCTGACCCCTTGGACACATTAATTCTCCCCCTGAAGACTGCAGAGCTTCAGAGTGTGCAGCCGGTCGGCCCCGATGGTGTGGAGCTGACAGAGGACAGCTCCCTTTGCGTCCTGCTGAGTCCTCAGCACCTAGAATGGGGCCTAATGTGTCGTAGGCACTTGGTAAATCTTTGTCAAAGGATAAATGTGCCCCTTCCTTTTATTAGTTTCAATGAGGAATTGCTTATCTGAAGCTCACCCGGGATCACCATCGATGTGTTTTTTTTAAAAATAACCAATTAACGCTTCAGAGTAGTTGCTGCTGCTTCTGAAAATGAGACACTTGAATCAGCTGCCTTCTAAGTTCCCTTCCAGATTGGCACAGACCAGTGTTGTTACTGGCTCTGCCCTACTTCTTGCCAATGCTTAGCCCCAAACCACACGATTAAATTCGCACTCATCCCAGGACAGAAAAACTTGCCATCTCCCTCTTACACAGATCTGCATAAGGGAGAATTATGTTTTTGTCCTTTGCTAATGAAAAGGTTCTTTACATGCTTAGAATTCGATGGAATAAAAAAAATGAACAGACTAAATTTTTTCTTCTAACTGGTATTCATTTCTAGGTCTTGGTGCCCAGACCGCACTGTTTTTCAAGCAAGAAAGTATATTGCACAATCTTTGGAGGATAAGTACACAGAACCGGTTATCTTAAATCTGGAGAAAACTTGGGAAGAAAGTGATACACGAACACCTCTAATATGTTTCCTGTCCATGGGTTCCGATCCCACGGTTCAAATTGACGCATTGGCCAAGAAACTGAAGCTGGGTATGGTCAACAATCTGTGAAATTTAGCAAAACCTTCACATACTTGCCTCAAATTTTGCCTTTCATAATTTCATACCTGATTCTAGAAATAGATCCATAAAAACTGAGTTAGGAAAAAAAACAGTAAACTCCTTCCTCTTTCCTCCCTTTTCAGAGCTCCTAGAGTAAGGGCCTGATAGCGATATCTTTGTACAGAGAGGAACACACTCACCTACCGCATCCTATTTTTCTTTAGGTTGTAAGCAGGTGGCCGTACTATGTGGATCGTATACTAGCAAGAATGAACACACAAGAGCAAATTTTATTGCCATGTCTATATAAAATTACAACAAAGTCTATTTTTTGTCTCAAATTAAAACACTATAACCATTATTGTAATGCATAGCAATTGGGGGTTCACTCATTCATGCTTTCATTCAATAACCATTTCAGCAGACAGGCAGTGTGGTAGATTCCGGGAGTATTCATTCAGAGATGAATACAGTGTCGCTGGGAAGATAGACATGTAAACATGTGATTGAAGACCATGTGACGACCACAGCAGAGGCCCGTAGACATGCCCGGTTCCAAGATCCAGAACTACTCAGACTGCAGGGGTAGAGGGGAAAGCATCACACTGAGGATATGATAAGTACATTTTACCAGGTGGGTTGGTGGGAAATAGAAGGAAAAGTATTCTGGAGGGAGGAGACAGGGCAAGGAGTTATAAATACATAAGTGGTGAGAGCAGTGATTGGGTCATCAGGACTAAAGGACAAGGACCTGCATGATGCAGAACCCACCTTGATAGGACTGAGCCATCCTCTTATACGATGGCTGTTTAATCTGCTCTTCATCCTCTGAAAAGCTGAATGTTGTTGGAATTGCCATTGGGATCTTCCAGGTTCATTGGTAAAACAATACCTTGTCAGGTTAATTCATTCATGTCTTTATAAAGATTATAAAAGTGATTGATTATGAATCTCTAAACCTACCCTATGCAATAAAACTTACACTGTGTTTATTATATAGTTAATATGAACATGACATAAAATCAATTCAGTTTTCTCCAGGTATTTGCCATCTCCCTCTTCACTAAGAAGTTACTAGAAACCATTAGCTTATTACCATAAGCATGATCTATGTTCACTCACACTTTTGTCATCTTCACTTTGTTCTGGTCATTGTTACCACACCATTCTATGTTCTATACGGATCCATGTTTGAATGGCTCTTTTGGCAACTGCTCATGGTTAAGTCTCACTAACCACCTTTAAAGTAGGCTGTTTTGCTCTGGTATTTAGAGGACTGCAGCATGTTGGTCTTCTGCATTGGTCTAAAAGTGGTGCTGCTTTTACAGCCTTGTAGTTTACAAATGTTTGTGCGGATCTATGGGTCTTTGTCCAGCTGCTTCTATGCCCCAGTTCTCTCTGCATATAGGTTCTTTTTTTGCTGTGTTGCCACAAAGCAATCTCTGTGTGACAGAACTCATGGCCTCTGGTGGCTCGTGGGCTTACATGTTCAGTAAGTTCAGCACTCCCAGGGAAACTCCCCTACTTCCTTAGTCACAAGTCCAAATATCTAGGGAAGAAATTCATTGGTTTTTCTTTGGTCATGTGCTCCTCTCTGCACCAACCAATGAACTGTTGCTGTGGAGATGGGTTTATAGCAGGAATCACATATATGGAGCTAGAGTAGGGGGCATTTCTTAGAAGAAGATACTGTTTCTAGAAGAAGAGCATGTTCCACTAGAATTACCATTTCAAATGTTAATAATGTTTTTGTCTAAGACAAAGGTTTAGACAACAGAATTTAAAAATTCAAGGTCTTCTGTGGGAGAAATTATAACTGAGAAATTATGACATTAAATAAATACATAAGGCCAGAATTGTGCTATCACCTTTAGTGTTGTTACACGTTATACTGCTTTGCTTGGCAAGTTGGTAATTTCTTACTAATACTTTGTTTTTCCAATGATTGTTCAAGATCCTTTTATCGGTTACTTTGTTAGGAGAAACAAAGTAGATTTGATTTTAACACTGAAGGACCCAATGAATTATACAGAATTCATAGGTAAATCATTTTTGGGAATGTTAGGAAGTCATACCCTGTTCATTGCTTTGGGTTAAAAATCCCACAAATAGGTGTGAAAATGAAACTATTATGTAGATGGAATAACATGTTAATCTAGTCCCAACTAGAAATATTTATATGGATATATGGATAATAGACAATCATAGAATGCTCAAGGTAAATAAGACTGGAAATCTTGAAGTTCATCTACCTTATACACCCGGAGAAACTAAGATCTGGAGATAAGGCCAGAAAGATAGTTGGTGATCGATCCATTTCAGGACTCATCTCAAGGCTTCCCAATCCCACTTCAGTAGTCCTTCTCTTTAATTTCCTCTCACTGCCTTTATCGGATGAATTAACCAGTTACCTGACAGCAACTTGAGGGATGGGAGATAATTTTGCACAAAAGCTCTGGGTACCTGGGCAAAGAAAACAGATGGATTTAGCTTGAGAACCCTACTAGGAGCCTGGGTATAGAGAGAGGGGCTGAGAGGAAGGGTGGCTTTGAAAATAGAATCCAGGAATAGAGACAGTGGAAATGTAATGGCTGTGTGCGATGTCAGTGGGATAATGGATGAGGGGAGGGGGATTGATACAGTGAGGGATATAAACGATAAATGTCTAACTATTACATTGTTTTGTGCACCAGAAACTAATAAAAAAATAATAATAATAAAAAAAGAAAAAAAAGAAAATAGAATCCAAGCACAAATAAAAAAGAACAACCAAATGAAATACAAACTCACAAATATACCAAAGTATAAATTACAAAATGGGTATAACAATGTATACAGATGAAAAATTAAAATAATAAGAGAATGGTATGCAATTATGGTAATAAATTTAAATATCTCAATTAAATTGATGAGTTTGTAGAAAAACAAATTTACAAAATTTTCTTTGAAAAGATAGAAAAACCTGAACAGACCAATAAAAATCAAGATGAAAAAAATTAGAAGTTTTAAATTTTTTACCTCAGCAAAGACTGGGTTTGGATGATTTTATATATATATATATATATAATTATATCAAAGGATATATATATATATATATCCTTTAAAACCTTCACATACTGCCATTTGACTACATGGATGGATCTTGAGATTATTATACTAAGCGAAATAAGTCAGACAGAAAAAGTTGAGAACCATATGACTTCACTGATATGTGGTATATAACTGAAAGCAACAAAGGAAGAAGACAAAGAAACAAAAACTCATAGACACAGACAGTGGTTTAGTGGTTACCAGGGAGTTGCGGGGAGGGGGAGTGGTAAAGGGGGTCATATATGTGGTGATGGAAAGAGAGCTTACTCTGGGGGGGTGAGCATACAATGTGATACACTTGAAACCTATGTAATTTTACTAACCATTGTCACCCGAATAAATTTAATTAAAAAAAAACTTTGCTATGCTATATTCCATTCCAGAACGTAGAAAAAGAGGATAGATTTTCCTCTTCATCTTAAGGGAATAGTATTAACCTGATATCAAAAATAGACTAAGATAATAACTGCATAAAAGAAAGAAAACCACAGATTGATCCTACTTATAGAAATATAAGGATCTTAAGTAAATGCAAGCAAGAAGAATTTAGTGCAACATTATAAAAATAACACACAAAAATAATATTAATGATGTGCCTTGACCAAGTAGGAATGCATGGGTGACATAAGAAAGATATCATAATAAAAAATCTTATCACAGCAATAAGTGACTTTCCCTTAAACTATCATATTATTACCTTGATAGATGCTAAAAGGCCCTATCTCCAGACTTTAGTTTCTCCAGGTGTAAAAAAGCATTTTATGAAAATTCAACATTTGTATTTGGCTCTTAAAAAGTAAGAATAGAAGAATATTTTGTTAATGTGATAATGAACATGAACCTCAAACATCAACCTCATACTTATTGATGAATGCCTACAGACACGCCCATTAAAGTCAGGAAGAAGATAAAGATGTCTGCTACCGCCACCCACTGCTATTTACTATTGTTGTGGAAAATATAGCTAGGGTGTTGTAAGAATCATAAATAAAAGATATAACTACTGGAAAGGAGGGACAAAAATCATCATTATTCTCAGACAGTGTAATCGTCTAACTAAAAAACACAAATGAATCAAGTGAAAAACTATTAAACTTAACAGGATAGTTTAGTAAGGGCTGGTCACAAAATAAATATATTAAAAATCAATGGAGCATACTTGTAAAATAAAATGTAAAAATCCCATTCACTATGGCAATAAAAATAAAACTAAGAAATAATTTTTAAAATACCCATTAGAAGAAAACTATAAAACTTTCTTGGAGACATAAAAGTAGGATAGAATAATGGGGAGTTAAACCACATTCTCAGAATAAAGATTTAATATTGTAAAGATGTCAATAGTCTGTAAATTAATCTATAAATTGAATGCAAGTCTAATTGAAATTCCAACAGTATTTTTTTTTCTAATGGGATAATAGAGGGGTCTTAGATCATCTAGAACAATAAATGGACAAGAATAGTCAAGAAAGCTTGAAAAGGAAAAAGAATAATGGGGAATGAACACCACCAGATTTTAAAAACTTTTATCAAATGGCAATAATTTGATCAGTGTAAAACTGGCTCAGTTGATAAACAGATCAATGAAGCAAAATAAAAGGTCCCGAATTAGACTCTAGTATATGTAATAGCTTAGTCTATGACAAGATTCATATTTCAAATCAATGGGGGGAAATGAATTAGCCTGTAAACAGTGTAGGGATAGCAGGTAAACTTTAGAAAAAAGTAAGAATTTTACCTCACATTAAACCTCAAGGTATATTCTAAGTAGAATAAGATTTATTTTTAAGGTTTTTATTAAAATGTAGCTAACATACAATATTAGTTTCAGGTGTTCTCAATAGTTATTCAACATTTATATACCTAAAGAAGTGATCACCATGAAAAGTCCAGCAACCACCTGACACCGTACCATGCTATCACAAATTTATTGACTATATTCCCTATGCTGTACATTACATCCCCATGACTTACTGGTTTTATACCTGGAAATTTGAACCTCTGATTCCCTTTCACTTTTTCCCCCCATTTTTATTTTTCAATTACAGTTGACATTCAGTATTATTTTAATTTCAGGCATACAGCATAGTGGTTAGACATTTATATGCGTATAATTTAACAAGTGATCCCCCTGACTAGTCTAATACCCACCTGGCACTATACATAGTTATTACCATTTTATTGACTATATTCCCTAAGCTTTACTTTACATCCCCATGACTATTTTGTAACTACCAATTTGTACTTCTTAATCCCTTCCCCTTTTCACGCATTCCCAGCACCCCTCCCATCTGGCAGCCATCAAAATGTTCTCTGTATTTATGAGTTTGTTTCCGTTTTGTTTGTTTGTTTATCTTGTCCTTTAGATTCCACATATAAGGGAAATCACATTGCATCCGTCTTTCTCTGTCTGACACACTCCACTCAGCACAGTACCTTCTAGGTCCATCCCTGCTGCTGCAGATGGCAAAGACCTATTCCCTTCCATGGGTGAGACATATTCCATTGTGTATATGTATCACCTCCTCTTTATCCATTCAAAGGACACCCAGGCTGCCTCCACATCTTGGCCATTGTAAACAATACTGCAATGAATACATGGATGCACACATTGCCTTGAAATAGCATTTTGGGTTTCTTTGGATAAATACTCTGAAGTAGGATTACTGGGTCCTTCTTTGTATTTTATTATAGCCTTTGTTTTGTTTTGTTTTGTTTGTTTGTTTTCTAAAGATTTTTTATTGGGGAAGAAGAACAGGACTTTATTGGGGAACAGTGTGTGCTTCCAGGACTTTTTCCAAGTCAAGTTGTTGTCCTTTCTATCTTAGTTGTGGAAGGTGCCGTTCAGCTCCAGTTGCCTTTGCTAGTTGCAGGGGGTGCAGCCCACCATCCCTTGCAGGAGTCGAATCCAGCAACCTGGGGTTGAGAGGATGCGCTCCAACCAACTGAGCCATCCAGGAGCTCAGCGGCAGCTCAGCTCAAGGTGCCATATTCAATCTTAGTTGCAGGGGGTGGAGCCCACCATCCCTTGAGCCGGAAGTCGAGAAGTTGAACCGGCAACCTTGTGGTTGATAGCCCACTGACCCATGTGGGAATCGAACCGGCAGCCTTCGGCATTAAGAGCATGGAGCTCCAACTGCCTGAGCCACCAGGCTGGCCCTAGCCTTTGTTTCAAAGGCTATTTTGTCTGGTATAAGTATTGCTACCCAAGATTTCTGTTTGTTCTTATTTTCATGAAATATCTTTTACCATTCCTTTACTTTCAGTCTATGTGTGTATTTTGATCTAAAGTGAGTCTCTTGTCGGCAGCATATGTAAGGGTCTTGTTTTTCTTACGCATTCAGCCATCCTATCTTTTGATTGGAGCATTTAATCCATTAGATTGAAAGTAATTGTTGACAGATATGTAATTATTGCCATTTTATTATTGATATTTTTATTTTTTAATTAATTAATTAATTAATTAATTAATTAATAATTATCTATTGTCCTAAAGAAGGCCCTCTAAGATTCCTTATAATTCTGGTTTGCTGTCAGTGAACTCCTTTAACTTTTTCTTGTCTGGGAAGCTTTTTATCTGTCCTTCGATTCTAAATGATACCTTTGTTGGGTAGCATAATCTTAGTTGTAGGTTCTTACTTTTCATCACTTTGAATATTTCCTGCCATTCCCTTCTGGCCTGCAAAGTTTTTGTTGAGAACTCAGCTGACAGTCTATGGAAGCGCCCTTGTAGATAACTGCTTTTCTCTTGCTGCTTTTGAGATTTTCTCTTTGTCTTTAATCTTTGGCACTTTAACTATGATGTGTCTTGGTGTAGGCCTGTTTGGATTCATCTTGTTTGGGACGCTGTGCTTCCTGGGCTTCCATGTCTATTTCCTTTGCCAGGCTAGGGAAATTTTCCATCATTATTTCTTCAAATAGGTTTTCCATTCCTTGCGCTCTCTCTTCTCCTTCTGGTACCCATATGATGTGAATGTTAATATGCTTGATGCTGTCCCAGGGGCCCCTTAAACTATCCTCAGTTTTTTGGATTTTTCTTTTCTGTTCTTTTGCTATCTTATCTTCTAAATTGTTGATTCGATCCTCTATTTTATCTAATCTGCTGTTGAGTTTCTCTAATATATTCTTTATTTCAGTTATCATATTCTTTATTTCTGACTGGTTCTTATGTTTTCTACTTTTATGTTTCCTATCTCTTTGCTGAAGTTCTCTCTGAGATCACTGAGCATCCTTATAACCATTATTTTGAACTCTGCATCTGGTAGATTGCTTATCTACATTTTGTTTAGTTCTTTTTCTGGAACATTATTCTGTTGTTTTATTTGGGACTTTTTTTTTTGTCTCCCCATTTTGTCTCCTCCCTGTGTTTTTTTCTATGTATTAAGGAAGGCTGCTATGCTTCCTGGTCTTAGTAGAGTGACCTTATGTAGTAGGTGTCCTGTGAGGCCCAGTGGTGCAGTCTCCTTGATCACCAGAGCTAGGTGATCCAGGTATGTCTGTTTTGTGGGTTGTGTGTGCCCTCCTGTTGAGCCTTGATATTGTCCCTTCAATGGTAGGGACTGACCCTTAGGATGATTGGTTATGAGGACTTGCCATGACTACAGTGGAGAAGCTATTGTTCAGGGCCTCCCCTGCAAACCAGGATTCACTTTAGCCAGGCTCTAGTGCCTCCCCAGTGTTCCTTTTGGGTGTGGCAACCCTGGAAGTGACTGGGTGATGCTCAGGCTGAGTCCAAAGATAGCCACCAGGCGTGCCAGCCCTGGGGCCTCCTGGGAAGGGGCCCACTGCAGGCTAAGTTCAGCTGCCGCCTGTGCCTGCCCAGAGCAACCTGACATGAGCCACAAAGCAATCCACAGATGGTTGCCACCCACACAGGCATGGAGGTGACTTGAGAGGCCAAACAGCAAACCAAGGCTGGCTGTCACTAATGCCGGGCTAAGGGCTGGTCAGCCAGATGTACAGGACACACTCAAGGCAGATGCTGCTTGTTTGGATTTTGTGAACCTTTGAGAGATTTTAGGAATGTCCATCTTATAAGCCAAAGCAAGTTATTTGTATGGAAAAGCCACTAGAAGTGGCTTGGGTGGGATGGAGTCTCAGGAAATCAGGGTGAAAGAACAGTGCTAGCCAGGTAGATGGAGACTTAGATATGGCAGCTGCCTGTGTCTGCATGATGGGATGTGGAGGGCTCAACAAAAAAAAACAATGGCTTCCACCAGCTCCTCCACTTGAGGTAAAGCTGCCCCTCCAGTCCTTGCCCTGAAGCCAGACAATTCAGTTGCTCCCCATATGTCCCTGGCACCTTTTGAACTGCTGCTCTGGCACTGGATCTCAAGCAAGTGCGTCCGTCAGTGAGTAAGTCCATGCATAGGCCCTTTAAGAGGAACTCCTGGAACTGTAGTCACCCTCCTTAGCCACAATTTCTGCTGGTTTTCACAGCCAGTGTTATGGGGACTTCTCTCCCTGGCACTGAAACCCTGGATAGAGGATCCTGATGTGAGGCTGGACCTCCTTGCTTCTCTGGGTGGTGGAGGGGGCGCCTCCACAACCAAGATATCCCTCCTGATTTTTAATGGTCACACACAAATGTGGGACCAGCCCGTTCCATGTCTCTGCCCCTCCTATCAGTCTTGAGATGGATCGTCTGCATGTCCTTAGTTGTAGGACTTTGGTTTATCTAGACTTCAGGCTATTCTCAATGATGGCTGTTCTGTAGTTTAGTTATAATTTTGATGTGGTCATGGGAGAAGGTAAGCACAGCATTTATCTACTCTGCCATCTTCTGATTAAGGTTTTAAATGGTTAAATTAAGCTACAAAAGAATGAAAAGCAAATATTGAATATTATGTACTATTGTGGTGGCTCAGATTTTCTTCATCATAATACCAGAGAGACAAGATAGATAGTTTGGATAAAGTTTGAAAACTTCTGTATGTCAAAAGCATGATAAATAAAATTAAAGCACAAACAAGGATAAGGGTATGGGTTAGAAATTACAGCATTCCATTTCAGCTGGAGACTCTGGCAGTCTATATATATATGTGTGTGTGTATATACACACATATATATATCACAAATACTCTTTAAAATTGCTTGTATGTTTTGTCCCAAGTATTATACATGTGTGAATTTCTCCTAAGATAATATTGAGGGATACACATCAGACTTATATGCAAAAATGTTTAATATAGTGCTACTTATAATATTCAAAAATTGGAAATATCTTAAATATACAAAAGGGTCATGATTGAATGATCAGCATAGTGGAACACTGTGCTGACATTAAAAACTGCTTTTCAATAATATTTAATGGCAGTAAAACGCTCACAACATACTGTTTAAAGGTAGAGTGTACCATATATGAGTGCATGTATATGTAATACATATTATATACAGAGGGTGCCAAAAAACAGTATACACATTTTAAGAAAGGAAAAAGCTGTATTAAAATTGTAATACTCAACATATACTGATAGCAAAAGATGAATACAAGTCATGGGTATACATTTTTTGGCACCCCTGATATATATATATATATATAATTTTTATAACTATATATATAATTTTTAATATAGATAGGTATACAATCCCTTATTCAAAACCCTTGGGATCAGATGTTTCAGACATCTGAGTTTTTCAGTTATTAGAAAGGGAATATTTCATATATAATACACTGCAGACAAGAATATTAATATCTATAAAGATAATGATAAATAGCCTCATGTTCGCTGAGGTCAGCTTTTGCCACTAAAATGTTTTTGTGGTAAGTCTTTTAGTTTTCAGAGTGTTTTGAATTTTAAAATGAGGGCAAGGGATTGTGGATTGTGCATATTTAAAAAGATTGGAGTGACAATCTCTAGGAAGGGATATTGGTGATTTTTATTTTGTTCTTTACACTCTCCTATATTTTCCAAGACTCTCATTATGAACATATATTGCATAATTACAAATAAAAAGTTTAAAAAAATAAGAAAAAGGAAAACTGAAAGAGACACAAGGCTAATTTTGGAAAGACATGGAAAGGCAGTTGAAATCTTACTAAAATCTCTCAAATACAAACAGCCAAGAAGTAAAATAAAATAAAATAAAATAAAACCAACCCCAAATCAGCAAAGAGTAATTATGCTGCATTACCTGCAGCAAGACTTCATACAAGACCCTCTGCATCCATCCCCTCTTAGGAGTCCCTCCCTTGATATCCGAGCAGACTTCTCCACCCTTTGTAGAAATTCAGCCTGTACTGCCTCTTACCTTACTGGACTCTGTCCTTTGAAACCCTTTCCCTCCTCAAGTGTGAAGCTTCTCACTTTTTCAGTGTCAATCTAGTTTTTCTAGACCATTCAGAAAATTTATTAACTATTTATTGACCTATGTTAAAACTGAAGATTACAAATCAATAACTTAACTGTTCACCTTAAGAAACCAGGAAAAGAAAGGCAAGCTAAACCTAAAGCAAGCAAAAAGAAGGAAATAATAAATATTTGAATAAGTAATGAAATAACAACAGAATCAACAAACAAGAAGTATATTCTTTGGAAAGATCAATAAAATTGACAAAACTTTGGCTTAACTGACCAAGAGTAAAGGAAAGACTAAAATTACTAAAATCAGGAATAAAAGAAGGGACATCACTATTGATCTAACAAAACTGAAAAAAAAAAAAGCTTATAATGGAATACTATGAACAAATACGCCAACATATTAGATAACCTTCATGAAACGGACAAATTGTTAGAAAGAGGCAATTACTGAAAGTGACTCAAGAATAAAAAATCTGACTAGAGTTCTAAGAAGTAAAGAGATTGATTTAGTAATGAAAAACTTCCAACAGAGGAAATACCAAGAACAGATGGCTTCATCGGCCATTTATACCAAATGTTTAAAAAATAACACCAATTCTTCTCAAACTTTTCCAAAAAATAAAAGACAGAACACTTCCCAACTCATTCTGTGAGATCAATATTATGCTACTACCAAATCTAGACCAAGACATCACAAGAAGAGACAACCAGTATTATGAATACAGAAGCAAAAAATCCTTCACAAAATACTACCAAGCTAAATCCAGCACTATACAAAAAGGATTTATATATCATGACAAGGTGAATTTATCCCAAAAATGCAAGGTTGGTTAAACACATTAAAATTAATCAATGTAATATGCCATATTAATAGAATAAAGGACTAAAACCACATGATTATCTCAATAGTTACAGAAAAAGTATTGGAAAAAAAATTCAACACTCTTTTATAATGAAAACACTTAACAAACTAGGGTTAAAAATCAGCTTCTTTAACCAGATAAAAAGCACCTACAAAAAACCCAGCTAACATCATACTTAATAGTGAAAGACTGAATGCTTTCCTCCAAAGATCAGAAGAAAGACAAGGATGTCTGCTCTCATCACTCTTTTTAGCACTGTATAGGAGGTTATAGACAGGGCAATCAGAGTAGAAGAAATAAAAGACATCCACACTAGAAAATAAATAAAATCATCTCTGCTTACAGATGACATGATTTTGTGTGTAGAAAATCCTAAGAAGTCCACCAAAAAAACTATTAGAGCTCACAAATGAGTTTAACTAAATTTCAGGACACAAGGTTAATATTTTAAAATCCATTGTTTTTCTACATACTAGCAAGAGAGATCCAAAATTGAAATTATAAATGCAATTCTATTTACAATATCATAAAAAATACCTAGGAATGAATTTAACAAATAACTGCAAGACTTGTACATTGAAAACTACAAAACATAGTTGAAAAAAATTAAAAAATAACTAAAAAGATGGAAAAACATTCGATGTTCATGGATCAAAAGATTTAATATTAGTAAGATGGCAGTATTCTCCAAATTGATCTACAGGTTTAACACACAGCTATTAAAATCCCAGATGCCTTTTTTGTGTAAATTGACAAACTGATCCTAAAATTCATATGGAAATATATGGGACCCAAAATAGCAAAACAGTCTTGAAAAGGAAGATCAAAGCTGTGTGACTCACATGTCCCAATTTCAAAACCTACTACAAAACTACAATAATCAAGACAATGTGGTACTGGCATAAAGATAGACATATAGAAGAATGGAATAAGATTGAGCGTCCAGAAATAACCTCTCACTTATATGGCCAGTTGATTTCCAACAAGGGTGCCAGGCTGTTCAGTGGGGGAAAGGACAATTTTTTTCAATAATTGGTACTGAAAAACTGATACATTCAAAAGAAAGAAATTCAACTGTTATATCACACTATATACAAATATTAACTCAAAATTAATCAGACACATAAATGTAAGAGCTAAAACTATAAAACTCTGAAAAGAAAACATAGGTCTAAATCTTTGTGACCTTGGGTTAGGCAGTAGTTTTTTAGATATGAAGCCAAAACCATAAGCAACAAAAGAGGAAATAGATAAATTGGACTTCATCAAAATTTGAAACTTTTTGTGCTTCAAAGGACACCATCAAGAAAGTGAAAAATACAACCTACAAAATGTTTGCAAATTTTACATCTGATAAGCATCTGGTATACAAAATATATAAAGAAATCTTGCAACTCAACAACAAAAACTCAAATAACACAATTTAAAAATGAGCAAAAGGGCTGGCGAGGATCCAAGATATAGAGTAGATAAGCACTGTGCTTGCCTCCTCTCTCATGACCACATCAAAATTACAACTAAACTATAGAACAACCATCCTTGAGAATTGCCTAAAATCTAGCTGAACAGAAGTCCTATAACTCAGAATATACAGACGAAGCCACAATGAGACTGGTAGGAGGGGTAGAGACATGAAACAGGCTGATCCCCCACCTGCATGTTGTGGTTGAGAATCAGGAGTAATGTCTTGACCACACATCTACCCCCTGAAGGAGCGATGGACCCCAGACTCACACTGGGCTCCCCAGCCTGAAGTACCGGTGCCGGGAAGTGGAGCCCCCGCAACATCTGGCTGTGAAAATCAGCAGGGATTCTGTCCCTCTGGGTGAGACAGAAGGCTGCAGGAAACCCAGATGTTCCTCTTAAAGGGCCTATGCACAGATTCATTCACAGGCATTCATTGTAGGCTACAGAGGAGGTAAAATGACTCTGGAGGAGTCAGAGACACAGAGGGAGAGACTGAGTTTTTTGGCTTCAAGGTGAGGACTGGATGAAAAATCGCCATTTTCCCTGTGTGGAATCTTCTTTCCACGCAGCTGGCAACCAGACACCACCTTTCCTATGTTGAGCCATCCCCCACATGGCCAAATCTGAATCTGCATTGGCCTGGTGAGCTCTGCTCGCTCTACCCACTTGCTCCACCCTGGTGACTCCCTGAGATATGACCTCACCCAAAAAGACAACTTACTGAATGGAAGAAGATATTCACCAATGATACCTCTGATAAGGGGTTAATATCCAAAATTTATAAAGAACTCATACAACTTAACACCAAAAAAAAAAAAAAAAAATCCAATTTAAAAAATGGGCAGAGGACTTAATAGACATTTCTCCAAAGAGGACATATAGGTGGCCAATACACATATGAAAAAATGCTCAACATCACTAATCATCACAAAAATGCAAATAAAACCACAATGAGATATCACCTCACACCTGTCAAAATTGCTATCATCAATAAATGAAAAAACAACAAGTGTTGACAAGAATGCAGAGAAAAGGGAACCCTCATGCACTGTTGGTAGGATTGCAAATTGGTGCAGCCACCATGGAAAATGGTTTAGAGGTTCCTCAAAAAATTAAAAATAGAACTAACTTATGACCCAGCAATTCCACTCCTGTGTATTTTTCTGAAGAAATCCAAAACACTAATTCGAAAAGATATATACACCCTATCTTTATTGAAGCACTATTTACAATAGCCAAGATATGTAAGCAACCCAAATACCCATCAATAGATGACTGGATAAAGAAGATGTGGTACATATATACAATGGAATAGTACTTGACCATAAAAGGGAATGAAATCTTACCATTTGCAACAACATGAATGGACCTAGAGGGTATTATGCTAAGTGAAATGAGTAAGAATAAGAAAGACAAATACCATATGGTCTTGCTTATACGTGGAATCTAAAGAACAAAGTAAACAAGCAAACAACAGAAACAGACTCATAGATACACAGAATAAACTGATGGTTGCCAGAGGAGTGGCTTGTTAGAGAACTGGGTGAAAAAGGTGAATGGATTAAGAAGTACAAATTGGTAGTTAGAAAGTAGTCATGGGGATGTAAAGTACAGCATAGAGAATATAGTCAATAATGTTGCAACAACTACGTATAATGTCAGGTGGATGCTAGAATAATCAGGGGAATCACTGCATAAATTGCATAAATACCTAACCACTATGCTGTACACCTGAAAGGAATATAAAATAATATTGAATGTAAAAAAATTAAAAAATTAAAATGAACAAAGGGTTTGAATAGACATTTCTTCAAAGAAGATACACAAGTGGCCGATAAGCACATGAAAAGATTCTCAGTGTCATTAGTTATTAGGGAAATGCAAATCAAAACTAGGAGATACTACTTCACTCCCACTAAGATGGCCATACTAATAAGAAAAAGACGGATTATAGCAAGTGTTGGCAAGGATGTGGAAAAACCAGAACCTTTATATTAATACATTGCTGACGGGACTGTGAAATGGTAATGCTGTTTGGAAAACAGTTCCTCAAAAAGTTACATATTGAGTTATAATATGACTGAGCAATTCTACTCCAAAGTATATATACTCAGAAGAACTGGAAACATGTCCACACAAAGATTTCTACATGAATGTTCATAACAGCATTATTCATACTAGGCAAAAAGTGGAAATCACCCAATGTCTATCAACTGATGAGTGGATAAACACAGTGTGGTCTATACGTACGATGGAATATTACTCAGCCATCAAAAGGAATGAAGTTGTGATACATGCTACACCATGGATGAACCTAAAAAATATCATGCTAAGTAAAAACAAACACAAAAGGTCACATGTTGTATATTCCATTTATATTAAATGTCTAGAATAAAGACAGAAAGTAGACTAGTGGTGGCTGCAGTGGGAGAGGGTTATGGGGAGTGACCGCTAATGAGTGTGGAGTTTCCTTTTGGGGCTGATGAAAATGTTCTGAAATTAGATAGTAGTGATGGTTCCACAACTTCATGAATGTACTACACATTGAATTGCGTACTTTAAAAGGATAAATTTATCGTATCAGTTTTAAACGTCTAAGAAAATGTTTATTGAGCATCTACTAAGTGCCATACAGTGTTTATGTGCTGGGTAAGACACCATGATCTACGTCCCTTCTCTCATGGAGCTGACTGACATTCTGGTGTGGGGGCAAAGCAGACAATAATCAATAACAATTATATAATAAGCTAAGAAAAGCATATAAGGAAGAAGCAGGCTAAGGGGCCGAGTGATGGGGTGGGTGTGCTCTTTTAGATAGGACGGTCAGGGAAGGCCTCATTGAAAGCACGAGGAGCACCTGAGATGTAAAGGAAGTGAGTCAATACACCTGTCAAGGAAACCCATTTCAGGCAGAGGGAACAGCAGTGACACTGGCATGTGTGAGGAGGCCAGTGCAGCTGGAGAAAAATGAATGAATGAGGGGAAGAGTTGTGAGACAAGAAACGTGTGTGTGTGTGTGTGTGTGTGTGTGTAGTGTAGTGTGGCTGCTGTGGGGGCTGATTGTGTAGGGCCTTAGAGGCTGTAGGTAAGAACTTTGGATTGGATTTTGGATTATGCTCTGAATGAAATGGGAAGCCATCAGATGGTTCTGAGCAGATGGAACTAATCTGATTTAGGGCTTGACAGAATCCTTCTGTCTGCAGTGGGAATAAAAGCTAGTAGGAGACAAGAGTGGGAGTGAGATTAGTAAATTATTGCAAAATTCAAGACAAGAGGTGATGGTCACTTGAACCAGGGGGATAAAAGTGGAGATGTCGAGAAGTGGTCAGATTCTCGGTATGTTTCAAAGCAATGTCTCCTCCTGACCCCTTACCTTGATCAATATAAGGAACTCAGGACATCTGAACAAAAACCAGTTCTTCCTCTCAGAAGGTGTATTTCAGAAGAGTTGGGAAGAAAAGAGATAGAGTGTGGCTCACGTTCCTGTGTTAATACTTTTTGTCCATATCAGCCTTTCCCCAGTGACCTCCTCAGCATCTGTGTGTTCTTCCAAAATGAGAAGGGTTCACTGTCTTTCTGTACAATCCAGAGGATCCTCCCATTCGAGTCCCACCTCCCTTTCTTCTCCTTGTATAGGTTGTGTGGATTCTTCTCAGATGCCCCTGGGAGCGGTGCCTGGTTCCACTTAAGCAGGAGAGATTCATGGGGGACTTGGGGGGCTGGGATCCAGCTTTGTTCAGTAACCTTTGGCCTGTTGCAATTCCTGATTCTCCAGGCAGTGCTCCTCCATCCTCAGTCAGGCGCCCATTGCCAACTTTCTTCCTGTGGCCCTGAGTCCACAAATAACCCTTAATATTGCACCCTGCAAACCCTAATGATGTATCCTGAAAACTTTTTTCTGGTTCCTGACATACTTCCCTCCCCATCCCACGAATTTCTCCAGTCCTTGTAGCCTCTATGAGCAGTTCTCAAACCAGCCTCATTGCTTGCCCAGCCCAATTTTCTGAGGATTCAAACTCATACCATAAAGCAGGGTAAAAGCATACGCTGTTTCACAATGTCTGCAGCGACCTCCTTTCCCTGTGCTGAGGTCATGCCTCTCAAACTCAAGAAAATCCAGGTCCACAAAGATTTGCTTAAAAGTTAATTTCCAACTCGAATTTCATATGCATGATTCACAGACTTCTTCAATTTAGTAAATTCATATGGCAGGACACAAATGCGGTTCTCCGCCTGGGACATCACATTTACTAATAAGCCTAAATAGTGTTTTGTCCCCTGAATTATAATCACACTTCTGATCTCAGAGTGATCTTCACTTTCTCTCCATACTCAGCTCCAAGATGGTGATTTAATCTGAGAACCAGTTACCCCTCACAGGGCTGAGTTGCCTCGAGTTCCATCTCAGAAAATGGACAAACATGTAAACAAAACCAAAACAGACAACACTGCAAGCCTGACATCTTAAAAGAATAAAATGCCAATTAAATCTTTACTGAAGCATCTATAAAACACCAAAGGAGGTTTATAGTCAAAACATACGGCAAAATTTAAAAATCCTCAGAATACCTTTGATAATACGTATTATAGCTGCCTCTCCCACCATCAGTCTTTCTTCTCATTATCTCCAAAGACCCCAGAACTCTCTAGAAGCCCAAGCTTGTGCCTTTTGTCTGTCTCTCTCTCCTTGCCCTTACCTTTCCAGGTGGTTCCTTCAGTTTCTGCTCCACTCCTCTCTCTCATCAACACAACCAGAGGTCAGACCCATTTGAATAGGCTCCTTCTTAAAGGCTATGACTATTCAGAAATTATTTTAGTCCCAATCCCATTATAAAATTTTTGTTTTATCATAGTGAACCTTCTCCTATGTTACAGAATGCAGAACTATCTCAATGGGGCAAGGACAAGAAGTACATGCTCGAAAGCTGATTCAGATGTCAATGCAGCAGGTACGCAGCGAGGGATCACGACTCCTAACGCACCGTGCTTGCTGTTTCTCTGGCCATCTGGTCTACCTGGGACCACCACAGCGCAGGGTGAAGCATTCTGCCTGTGATGCCCAATCCTTCTTTCCATTTTTGTTTATGTATATAGAGTCAACCTGTGATTACCTGTGAATTTTAAACCTCAAGCTAAGTTGTTCCTGTCAGCCCACAAAAAGCATGTTCCATTTTGTGTAGTATATGCTCCATTTTATTTTCACTAAATTTTTTTGACAATCTGGCAGACACACTTTCTGTTTCCTAAGTATGCAGCTCCAGCAGTCTTGGAATTTCACGATCAATATTAATAGATAGTGCTTAAGAGGTGACAGATTGAGACAGTTAAGTTCAATTTTTTGGTTTAAGTTAGACTTTCATTTTTAATTAATGGATAGTTTCAGGCAGATAAATATTTGAGGATGTGGTGTTTAAATATTGATAATGGTTTTTATTGCAAGCTGGATGGAATGTTGAGAAATGTTTTCTGTCACACCTAATAAATACACAGGACATTAATTTTCTAGAAATGCTTGGTAGATAGCAATTTCAGCTGTAATAAGAAATTGTACCGTTTATGAAAATAAAATAAGAACTTGGTTTATTTTTAAGCTTTTGATCTCATAACGTCCGTAGCAACTTCAGTGCATCTTTTCCCTGGGAATTAATGACTAGAGAGGGTTAATGGGCGAAAACTCTACTTGGGCCATCAAATTTTTAAGCTAGTCATTAATTCTCAAGTGCCCTAAGCCTTAATCTTTATCACTTAATTAATTCCAATGACATATTGTGTTTAATTTATATATATCAAAGCAATTATATATAATTATTTTTACTCAGATCAAATGATTCACTCTATTGAGTGATTTGACAGTTGAACTTTGGGCCTTAAGTAATTTCTTTAGTTTCCATGAGTGAGAAACTTTTTAATTTAAGTACTGCATTCGCATTAACCTTCTTTGGTATACTAACTTTTATAACTTCCACGTTCTATTTCTTGAGGTGGGATGGTACTGATGATAATGACATTATTAGAAAAAAGAATGTGAAACAGGTACAGCCACATTGTCACATGAAGATTTGGGATAAAGCTGACATTGCAGATTGCAGAGTGGAGAACCAGAAAGTAACAGGGTCCATGCTGACACAAACCAACTGTGACGTCCACAACATCTTCCACTGGATACCCCAGTTGTCTAGACCAACATGTCCCCTTTGCTGCTTAAGCCAGACTATGTTGTATTTTCTCTTACAGTAGAAGGCATAATACACAAATCTTATTGTCCTCAATGTCTTGTAGCTATATTTACCTGATCTCATTATAGAAGGGTATCAAAATGTTGTCTGGTTAATAAACTATTTTCTCATACAGCTGTGATGGTTATGTGACTTATATTGTTAAAGACAGTGTTATCAAGTATTTAGATAGCTTAATAAGTTTTGTGGTTTCAGGAATGTATGGGAAGAGTGATGACAAAGAAATGAGGTTTAGTATTATGGTAGCAAGTGTTACCAAATGTATTGTCTCCAACTTTCATGAAGGAATGTGTACCTCTCTTTGTAACTGTGGATGACTTGGTTTGGGGTAAGTCATTTCTGATTTACCTTACGCAGGACAATTTAAGTTACGAATTCCAAAATCTCCATTCTCACCATTAGATGGTGCACACACTGTACTTATTCAAGTCTGACTGCAAGTTTTAATTTCTGTTTCTTATGAACCAAGGGTGGCAGAATAAAATCATTTTGAACCCACTTGATTCCAAGTAACCAGCTTTAACAATAGCAGAAGAAATTATTGTATTGACCTATAATAATTTTGTTAAAAACATATGCTCAAAACAGTATTCACATGCCCTAAGCAAAGGTTTAAAAATAATTTGTACATTTTGTTTTTATTAAAATCATAGCAAAAAGGCTATAAGAAATTAATATTAAATTATTTTGCAATGCAGGGTGGCTGGGTATTACTGCAAAATTGTCACCTCGGCCTAGAATTCATGGAAGAATTGCTAGAGACAATAATTACCACTGAAGCCAATGATGAGTCTTTCCGAGTATGGATAACCACCGAGCCCCACGATCGATTTCCAATTACATTGCTGCAGGTTTGTTACTATGAAACAAGTGTCTTCTTCTTGGAAGTTATACGAATTAAGATAGCATAATCGGCATTATCGAAAGATGGAAACACAACAGGGCTTTTTGGTCCAGTAGAATCTGCAGTGCAAAATTTTATACTGTAATCACCAGGATTATGTAGCAAATATTTCTACAGAAGAATTCTAACACTCGGGACTCATTTATTGGGTTTCACCTCTGATCAATGTCATTACTTTACACAGGGCTGAATTTCAGCACATATTTTATGTACCAGAAGCATGTTGTTGTCTGACGTATTGTAATTCCTATATTATCCTTTACAATAATTTATAGAAACAATACTACCATTTGCTTTTTACGACAGAGTTCTCTCAAATTCACTAATGAGCCACCCCAAGGCGTCCGAGCAGGTTTGAAAAGAACCTTTGCCGGAATTAATCAAGACCTTCTGGACATCAGTAACTTACCCATGTGGAAGCCAATGCTTTACACAGTCGCATTTTTACACTCCACTGTGCAGGTAACGTCTGAGAGCAGTTTGTACGTTCAGGGGTGCTAATGATGTCATGTTGCTGCACTGTCCATCCCCTCACCCTGCTTTTCCTCCTTCATGCCACTTTTCCCCACCTGCCCCGGGATGTTTATGTATGCACTTCACATGTCCTCCCCCACCTCCATTGTAGTGTAAGCCTCTCACGGGCCAACACTTTGTCCTTCTGTAGCTGCTGAATCTCCCTCGTCTCACAGCAGCACCTGAGGCATTACCAGAGCTCAATAAACATTTGCGGGTTGAACAAGCAGATGATATAGGTAGGAGCTTGGTTTCCAAAGTGCTGATACTGGCCAGGAATGTTACATACGCCGACTCATATAATACAAACAACCACATTTCAAGGCAGGATTATCACCATTTCAAAACTGGGGAAATCAAGAGTCAGAGAGGTTAAGTTCACTTGGTAGATAGTAGATCTCAGAGTTAAGCCCCACAGTGGCTACCTCAGATGCAAGTATGTTTTGACCCTGCTCCCCACTAGTGCAAGTGAAGTCGGGAGGAAAAGTCACAGTGTCATCTGTCTTTTTCCAGGTTGTTTGCTGTTTGCTTTTCCCATGTACTTAAATAGTAATTGACTGACTTTATGGCTACCCGGCAACTTGTCTATGGGATCTTTTCATTTCATTGCTTTGTTCTACGTTTTTTTAAATTAAAATTGGGGTGATAATGGTTAGTAAAATTACATAGGTTTCAAGTGTACATACATTATCTGTATATCACATGCTTTGTTCTCCATGTGAATTTTGAATTTTGTTCTGTATTCGAAAGCCGTCTAATGTTAATGTACTTGATTCACTCCTTGATTTCCCAGAGAGATGAAAAGGCTCCTTTAACCCCTTCCTGCATTTCTCCCTCCCTGAGACTGGAGTGAGGACAAAATGAATCAACTGGCTTGTACCAGGCGCCATGCTTTAGCTGCTCACAGTGGTGCTTGGATCCTCACCTCCTCTCTCCCTGCCCTGCCCAAAGGAAGAGGGGAATTGGGTGCTCACCCCACAAAATGCTGGGCGTATTTGCTCTCAGGTTCACTGTTGCTACTGTTTTATAGGGTTCCATACTGCCCAACAGAGAGGGCTTTGTAGAGGGGACAGCTGGTGTTTATCTGTCCCTGAACCCTGAGAGAGTTAAAATCAGGTAAAACTCTTTGTGGGTGGTTATTTATAGCAAGTCCCCTTGTGGCCTTCAGATTGTAAATGACACCAAAGCCTATTTCATGCATTCTTATCTGGGAATTATTCGCTTTGCTGGACCTTATCACACGCTAATACAAATATTGCTTTAACTCTGTTATTTAATTCCCAATTCACAAATAACATATTTTATGATTCTGTGCCTAGTAGTGATGATTCAACTCTTCCACCGTGCTTATCATGAAGAGATGACTGGAATATATTCCATATGGTCAGCGCGGCATCCTGTGTTTTTAGTGGCCATTGTCCAAGTGTTAATCGGAAGAACAACGGACCATGGTCCAATCATGGGGCTGAGGTGTGCTTGCACTTAAAATGACTTCTATTGGAGTTAAAATAGGAAGGGAAAAAAATGACTCCGTTGCTAGGGCCATGAAGCTAACAATGGCATGTCTCTGAAAAAAAGCTTGAAGATCTCTTAAAATCCAATCGTAGTAGTGCTAGCGTGAGCCCTTCATTGAGAGTCAGGAGGCCTAGACTTTACTACTTTCTGTGAAATCAATTAGCTCTGTGAAGTTGGTGAAGTTATGCTCCTCTCGGGGCCTCTACCTACCTATCTGTGCATTCAGAGGCAGAAGGAGGTGATCTTTCAAGATTTTTCCCATTTCTAAAATTCTGTTAGAAATGGGAATTTTAGAAATGGGAAAAATGACTACACAAGGAGTGCAGATAATTCAAGCTTATTTAACCCTGTTCATTTTTTTTTATTTTTTATTTTTTTATCAATTTCAGAAGTGTTTACTGTGCTACCGGCTAAATATTTCCTCTTACTTGGTTAGGGTAGAGCCAGCTTGATTGAAAAATCTGGAATTCTTTAGGGGCTTGCAGTCCTGGGCCAGCAGTGTCCACTTCACACGGGAGATAATAAGAGATGGCTCTCGGGCCCAGCCCAGACCTGCTGAGTCAGAGGCTGCTTTGTAGTAAGATGCCCAAGTGATGCTTGTCAACATTAGCGTTCCAGACACAACTGATAATAGGAAAGTCTGTTCTGAACTGGATACATTGTGACATATTTTTCTAGTGTTGGACATAATAGCCGAATACCTGATTTTTTCATTGATTAATTGATTCCCTTAAATTAACCCAGATACACTTTGCTTTATGCAAACATGATGTGTATTCTTTTATCCTTGCACAGACTGATAGAAAGAACAGAAAAAATGGTTCACGTCACATAATCTGAAGCTTCTGAGCTGGGAAGCAGTTCATGCTGGAGTCTGTCACACATCAGAATGCAGCAGCTAGTAGTAAAATAGCCAACCTGCCTGCTCCCTGACATAATTTCTCCTCCTGAATCATGGTTGGCATCACGCCATCACCTCACCACAGCTCAAGGGCATCATGTGTTATGTGGACCCTACTCCTGCTGCAGAAGGCACAGGTAGCACCCGTGCTCTCTGATGAGATACAAGAAGGGAAAGTCAATTGGCTGGTTAAGGACAACTTCCTTGGGCAGAAGAGCAGCGAAGGGTACAGTTTGTTTTGTCGTCCAGGTGGGAGCAGGCTTACCTAGAAAGAGGGTGTCCTGGGTGGCACCAGGGGAATGGGCAGTCTGCACTGAGCTCTGCTCCTCCAAGTGACCCCTGGCTTCCCTCCCCTTTCCTCCAGGAACTTACCATCTGTGTAGGCCAGGAAGTTACTACAGCAACGGCTGCTCACTCTCACTGCATTCAGGTGAGGCTCTGCCTTTGCCAGCGGCCGTCTGCCCTCCCCATAGGAGCCTTTCATTCCCAGTGCCCTGGCGCACGCCTCAGCTCGTTTGGCCACTCTGCCCTGAGAACATTTCCGCATCCTCTTGAAGATGACCCTCCAGGGAAGCTTCCCTCTGGCCTCAAAATGATCTCTTTATGGTTTCCCAGGAAATCCACCATAGCACCATGCTGGGTTTCAGAGCAAGCTCGGGTTCATCCCTTCAGGATTTGAATTTTAAATATATCTTCCTCCAAAGTCTTGGTCTTTTGAAACTCAGCAATTGCATTTCTAGTCTCTTGGCAACACGCCCTACAGAAGTTCAGCATAATGTTTTCTGGTTCTGTCCCATTGAGGGTCCATGTACCACCCTTTGTTTGCCCAGTGCATTGAACCTAGTGAACACCTCAAGCAATGGTTCTCGGCCATTTTCTGGGCCCCAGAGTCCGTGGGAGGTGGTGGCAGGGTGGGGGGATTGCTCCCAAATGATTCTAATATGCAACGGGAATTGAGAATAACTGCCAAACAGCCACTGCCTTTAAGGGAGACCTGTCTTCAGTCATTTTTATGTCCTTTTCATGGTTTGGAGTTTTTCTCCCCCTCACCTTGGCTTGCACACCTTTGAGACTTTGGGGACTTTTCTCTTTGGGACTGATTTGGGACCACATTTGGGACTTTTCTAATGGCTTACACACAACTCTGAGGGTTTTTGCTAAAGTCATTGATTAGGAGCTCTTAAGGCCTGCACTGGCAGTTGCAAACTTGGAAGTTTTATCACAGCTCTTAAAAATAATTTAACTATTAAATAAAAATGGCCCAGGGAATTCCACTGTCAGCAGTTCTTCATTCAGAAAAGTGTTTCCTTCTCCTACATTTTGTTTTCTTTCTCAAAGTTTGAGCCTTGACAAACACTCCCTTCAAATTTAATAGTCTGTATAAAGTTCTTGCTTTGGGAAGGTGTGATCATAAAGTTCTTAGTTTAAATGTCCTCAACATAATTACAATATTACGATACAGATTTTTTAAAAGATCTTGCACATTTTCCTCTGTAGTGTTTCCCAGTGGTTCTGGCCATTTCTGTTAATTACTTTTACCCACTAAAGTTTCCCTTACATTGTCTAGTATGGATTGCATTTTTTTCATTTTGAGTTAGGTCCAGGTATTAAATCAGTAGAGTGTGATGCTCCAAAGAGAGCCTTGTTTTGCAGATGTGAGTGAAGGGATTCTGCATTGGACTATAGAAGGTGGGATCATTGAGATGAGGCAGAATCTAACATAAAATTGGAAATAGTTTTGACATCATTACAATGATGACTCCATTGAGCAACTCTTCTTTAGTGTTCTAAGGAGGATTCTGAGTTTCCCATAATTCACTAGTAGTTCTGTGTTGTGTATATTCTTTGGAATAAAAAGAGGGCACTGTACTGGTTAAATTAAGTAGTGAGTAGAAAAGTCTTGCTAACATCTTCACTCTCCAACTTAATAACGGGTAATAATGCCCTTCCGTTGAGTCAGATTTGAGCTATTCATCCTGACATTCCTATCGGCCTATATTGCATCCCTGAACCATCCTGTGGGCATGTGTCCTGGCTGCTCACCAGAGGTGGCCCTCTGCTGCCGGAGAGCATTTACCAGCAACCTCCTTCTGGATGAATCACAAGCTTTGCGTTCCTGTCTGCTCACGGCCCTTGCCAAGCCTGGCAGTCTTTTCTTCCTTCTTCAGAAGAGACCAGTTTCAGTTTCATTCTTCAGTTTCATTCTTCCCGGAAGCCTCTGATTGCATGTCTTCTTCAGGCTTCTTATCTGTTAAATTTTGACAGTTAATTATGCTCACTATCACGCTGTCCTTCCCTTGTTTCTTGGTCTTATTTTCTCAACTAGGTTAAAGCTTCTTGAAACCACATCAATTTTTTTGTCTTTTTTAAATTTTCAATTATAGTTGACATTCAATATTATTTTATATTAATTTCAGGTGTACAGCATAGTGGTTAGACATTTATATAATTTAAAAAGTGATCCCCCCAGTTAGTCTAGTACCCACCCAGTACTATACATAGTTGTTGCAACATTATTGACTATATTCTCTAGGCTGCACTTTACATCCCCGTGACTATCTTGTAACTGCCAATTTGTACTTCTTAATCTCTTCACCTTTCTCACCCTGCCCACAACCCCCTCTTCCATCCAACAACCACTGATTTGTTCTCCCTATCTATGAGTCTGTTTCTGTTTTGTTCTTTTATTTTATTCTTTAGATTCCACATATGAGTGAGATCATATGGTATTTGTCTTTTTGATTCTGACTTGTTTCACTTAGCATAATACCCACTAGGTCCATCTATGTTGTCACAAATGGTAAGATTTATTTCTTTTTATAAATGAGTAATATTATAAATATGTACCACATCATCTTTATCCAATCATCTATTGATGAGCATTTAGGTTGCTTCCATATCTTGGCTATTGTGAATAATGACGCAGTGAATGTAGGAGTGCATGTATCTTTTCGAATTAGGAAAACACATTGATTTTAATATTTTTCTGTTATATCACATAAGACTCATTCCATAGTTTCAAAAATAATAATTGGGCTGAAGAGATTCATTATTCCAAATGTTCCAAAATTTAACAAAGTCTCCTGCTTTTGAGCTTTCAAATGAGTTCTTAGATCCCAGTCATTTGAGTCTATCCTGATAGTATCCCAAGGTGATAATTCGGAGTTTTTTTCTTTATTGTCACTTAGAGAGATCAATGAATACAAAAAAAAAAAAAAAGAAAAGTGAAATGATTTTATTTGTGAAAGAAAAGACACCCACCAATTTTTTTTTTCCAAGACGAACTAAACCATCTATGATGTTAGTGACCCAACCTATACTGTGAATGCTTTAAATGAAAATTGACAGCAAGTAACACAAAGCGAGGCAAATCTCAGCATTTGGGGCAATTTTCAAAGATTACATTTTAAGGAGCAACTGAATTGCAATTGCTCAGTGCATATAAATGGGAATGTTTCCATAGAGCCAATTTAAGCAGCTTCAGTAATTGAAAGGGAAGTTATTCTTTATTCAATCTCCTGTCTAATTGAACAGTGAGTTTTAAAAATTAAGTCAAACATAGGTAAAGCTATTTTAGATTTGATTATCTCTTTTTAAAAAATGAGAAAACATTTGCATTTCACCAATAGGAGATTAACATTTTTCTCTTTGAAGATCTCAGTAGGAGAAATTCCAGGGAATGCATTTTCATTCCTCCCAACCCACCCTTGCTCTCAGAATAACCTGGAGGAGGCTCACCTCAGTGTTTCTGGGACCCAGTCAAGAAATTCAAAACCTTGTCACAGCTTCATAATTGACACCCCCCCCCCCCCAGGCCAAGGGTGAGAGGAAAAGTGCCTTTCATTCTGATAAATATCCACTAATGTTCATTAGACAGCTATGGTCCTTACCCCAAAATACAGGTACAAAAGGGGAGACATATTTTTCATTGTCAAGGCTCAAATTCTGGTTACAGAACCAAATATTTCAACATGAAACAACTAGGAAAACACATCATAGCAACATGAGTGCTGAGAGCAGGAAGCAGAAAACCATCAAGAGAAGCTGACACCATTAAGAGCCGGTGCTCCTCTTCTTGCACCTGGGATAACACAAGTCTCTCCTTCAGTTGAGGCTGTACCTCTGCTCCTTCTCACCTTCTCTGTGTTCAAGGTGGAAGATTGTGCTTCACAGCGCCCGAGTTTATAAGTCTCCTAAGTTAAGCTCTGACTAGGATAAACTCCAACAGCAATTCTGAAACCTACGTCCAAGTTCCTGGGAGAAGGAATCTGGTTGGCTCTTCTTGGGCTAGTTGTTGACTTCTGATGGAATTAGCTAAAGGATAACTGTGGGAGTCACACCATACAAATGTCTAAGGCCTGACAACCTAACCTAAAGAAGTACAGGTCTAGAAGCAATGGTAGCAGACATTTTCAAGAGTTGTGTGTTTGCCCTCAGTCTTATCTCCCAGGGCCAGATACCTGGACCCAAGTTAATTTTCACAGTTTACTAAATATTTTAAAATGGTATCCTGAAATTCAGTAATTAAAACCTTCTTGCTTTCTGACGTTCATCTTTGACCTGTCCATGAAGTTTTCCAAACTAAAACTCATTTAGATTCCTTTACATGGTGGTATTTTCAGGAGGTAAAGCATTAAGCAGCTACAGAAAAAAGGCTTGGAATGGTTTGTGAAAACAGTGTATGTGCATGTGTGTGCATGTTGGGGAAGGCAGAAGAGACAGAAAAGTATATATTTAGAAGTAGAGAAGTATAATTACAACTTCCCCTATATACACAGGGATTCTTCTCTCCACATGGGTTCTAACCTAAGGCACTGGGGTCAAAGGCCCAGGAGCTAATCTGAAGAAATCACTGGACCATCCTTAGAGTCTGGTTGTGTGCTAGGCCAGGAAAAGCTGATGGTACAGCAACATTTGAGCTCATCTATGTGGTTTGCTAGGTGATCAGGACCTGGAAATACCAGTTTGAACACTTGCATGCCTTTAAAATGGCCTCCAAAATACCAAGGCAATTGAATCATTTCATCTGAGATCAATTTGATTATTATGCTTAATTTGGCATATGCTAAATCTGAAACAGTTAGCCAGTGTTTCATAGGAGAGTACAAACGAGGGCAGTGTGAAAAATTTAAGACAGATGCCTCACATTTTACAGTAGAACTATTTAGTTTTCAAAATCTGAAATTGCTTATTGAAGTATATCATACATGCATAGAAATGCACAAATCATAAATGTGCAGCCTAATGAAGTTTTATAATGTCAATTCACCCCTATAACCAAGATCTAGATCACACTTACCATTACTTGCACCCCAGAAGTCTCCTGTGGCTCCTTCTAGTCATGCGACACCCCCCCTAAGGGGAGCCACTCTTCTCAATTCTAAAAGCACAGGGTACTTTTGCTTTTCATAAATGGATTCATAAGCATGTGTACTTTTTGTCTATATTCTTTTGTTTGAGGTTATGTATTTTTAAGTTCATGTTCAGAAATTGTTCTTTTTTTCCTCGTTGCCATATAAAATTCCACTGTTTGAATATAACAGTTTATTCAACCATTCTACTTTTGATGTACATTTGGGTTGTTTCCAGTTTGGGGATATTATGAATAAAGCTGCCATGAATATTCTTGTAAAAAAAAAAATCTGAAATTGCAAAATTACAAAGTGAAACTAGCAGGGAGTCGAAATGCTCTTGAGTGCTTAAGTTATTCAACTTGAAAAACAAAAATTTAAACCCTTACATTTAACATTTGAAACTTCCAAGCAAGAGTCCAATTTACACTAAATAAAGTCATTTAGCAGATATTTATTGAGCTCCTAATGCTTTTTTTTTTTTTTTTGGAGTTGGCAATAGAGACCTGGACTTTATTTTTTTAAACCCAAGAACTCCAATTTTGCAAATCTTTGCAGATTTGTTCTTGTAAGCCATCTGGCTATAGAGCCATGGAATGATATTTTGAATAGTTAACATATTTAAAATTGTATACTGTCCTTTTACGACATCAACTTATTTCAATATAGTGCCTTAATATTACTGTACTTTATGTTTCAATGATAATTTTTAAAAAAGAATCAGCTGCATACAATTTTAAAGTCTAAGTATGTGTACTTACTTTTCTTTGGTGTTTTTAAGGAGCGACGCAAATTTGGTCCCTTAGGATGGAATATTCCCTATGAATTCAATTCTGCTGACTTTACAGCCAGTGTTCAGTTTATTCAGAATCACCTTGATGAATGCGATATTAAAAAAGTGAGTGAAATTTTCTTTTTTCTGTTTTTATTGCTGTCCTTAAATCAAGGTTCTACAGACATTTTCAGTCTGTGATAGTCAGTGAACCTGTTGAGGTCCCCGCACCTCCCTGAAAAGGGACTGCTGATTCCGATCAGCTATTTACTGGTCCAGCCATTTCCACTCACACCCCTACTGCCCACAGGAATGCATTGGGACTCTCTGTCTCACACGTGTGTCCCCCCAGCTCCTCTCCTGCACACGTACACAACAGAGGCAAACCACTAATGAAAAAACTCAGTGTGCTGAGAAACACAGCCTTTCTCGTATCACACCCAAGTGTCACAGTGCACTTAAAGACAATGTGTATATCTTAAATCAAACTTCTCTTCCTTCACCTCACTCATACCGCCTCAGAAGTGAAAGTGCTATCTCCTAGCTCATGTGAAAGTTCTTTTCACCTAACTCATATCTTAAAGATGTTTAAGCTTATGTATATAAACAGCAACAATTTCTAATAATGGTCACTGATCATTATATAGCATGTCAGTTTTCAAAGGGCTCTTATAGGCAGGATTTCACTTTTTATTTTCACAACTCTGTGAGGTAGACACAGAAGCCGTTATGATTATCCCCATTTTACTGATGAGGTAACAGACAAGAGGGAATAAGGGACTTCCTCAAAGTCACAGAAGTAAGAATGCAAAACCAGTTGTCCTTTCACAATGTGTTATAAGGGTTGGAAATCTGTTTTCTCTATGATCTTGAGCAAGTTTATGCGTCTCTCAGAGCCTGTTTCCTCATCTATAAAACGGCCATGGTTTCTGTGAGGAATAGATGAGTTAGTATTTGTGAAAGCACAGTATATGGTGCATAATAAGGGCTCAGTAAATACTCATTTCCTAGTGTCTGTCTTTCTCTTTCTTCTCCCAGTAGATCTTGAAGATAATTCTAGATACCTTAGTACCAGTATGGTGATAGTAAGCCATGATGAATTTTTATCTGGGCAGGTGGGAAATCTGGAATCAAGCCATCATTTTTTCCTTGAAGTTACAAAGGGATAATAAATTGAGTATGACGTTTTGATGAAAAATTGTATCACATGGGCTCATATTCTGTGATCATCATTTTGGTGTATACAAATATGAGTTATCTTGAAATAGTTGCTTTGAAAGGCAACAAAGCTGAAAAACAAAATTTTAACCAAGAGAAAATTAAAAAAAATCAAGCATCCTTAATTCTCCTATCCCAAATGTATTGAACTGTTTTTTAAATAAAAGCTATTAATATATAAAATGTATTACTAGTATAAAATTGCCATGGAAATAAAAAAATACTTTGATGTTGTTATAGCTCACAGAATGAGACATCAAAGGATTTCATTGTAAAAAAAACTCTTGTGAATGAGTGAGTAATTTCCTAGTTGTTCTCATACTGATTCAGAAGGTATAAGGAAGCATAGTAAAATGTTGATTACTTGATTTTTCTACTTTCTTCACTAAACACAACTTTTTTTCTTCTCTAACACCCTGGCATGACTGTAATGAGCATTATAGATGATTACATCCACGGAGTTTAAAAAAAAAAGTTTTTTCCCTCTATTTTAAATAATCAATGAGCAATATATTCACCGATATTTAGTGCTATAGATTTTTGTTTAGTGAACAAACCATAGCAGTTCCAGTCATGTAATAGCAAAAGAGTTATAAATATACATAATGAGTACTTTTAAATGCAGCCTAACTAGTGCTTCCAGATCTTTCCTCTAGGAAAGACCTGAAATGTTCAGAATTATCTGTGTGAATTGACAATAAATAATTCTTTTGTATTTTTAATAAAGGGTGTGTCATGGAGCACAGTTCGGTATATGATTGGAGAAGTACAATATGGAGGCAGAGTGACAGACGACTTTGACAAAAGGCTACTTAATTGCTTTGCTAGAGTAAGTCTATTTGGGGGAAAAAGCATGAACATACATTTTATTACAGTTTCCTTTGAAACAAGAATATTTTTTGTTTGTAATAGGTTAGCCAGACTTAAGGGGGCAAAAATGTATAGAGCCAAGCTGCTGCAAAGAATCAGCCAACAATACAAAAGTAAAACCTAACCCTAAACCAAACCTACCAGCAATCTGCTTGTTGTCCAGAGCAGAGCAGTGGTCCACTCTCAATGGCCTGTGAATCTTCTCCTGTGTAGGTGAGCTGCTCATGGCCGGGGCTTCTCCCCACCTCCCTTCCTCAATGAAAACACTGGACATAATTTCCCTGCCTCTTCCTCTGAGTGCAAAGCGATTTCAAGCCATAAAATAAGCGATTGGAAAATGAACATAATTTGAGTTTTTTCATCTCTTCCATTAGGACAATTGAAAACTGATGAAGTGTTTTTTTTTTTTTTTCTTCTGTGCCCATTAAAACCCATGTGGATTTTATATCACATTGGTAAACCTTTTCTAGAGAACATTATTCCTTAGCAATTATAGCTTTCACATCAAGCATGAATAGTATAAATAACCCACCACACTCAAACTCTTCTTAAAATGTTTACATGTTAAAGAAACAGTATACATTACCTAGTGGGAGAAAATCAGGTATGTGAGTATATTATGGTTATTTGAATTCTTTCTATTAGAATCTACATTGGTAATTCTCTGTTTCAATGATTTTTGCCCCCTAAATAAAACTTCAACAAAAGTAAAACCTCAACAAAATTAAAAGCTAAAAAGCTTTGGGAATATTTTGGTAAACTGGGAGTTGACCAGAAAACTGATTTTTCTTTCAACCCTTACTTACTTTTGCAAGTTTTTCTTGAAGCCATATGTGGAGAAACGTGGATGATAATAAGTGTCTGTAAGGATGTGTGAAAGCAGGATCCTGGCTGCTGGAGGTTAAACAGGTATAGACCTCCTGGAAGGCAACCGGGCAAAATTGACTGAAATTAAGTACCCTGGGTAGCTACGTCCCAGAAATTTCTAGAAATAGTCCACAAATGGATATGTATAAAAATGTCATGGTGATATTGTGTGGGGGAAGTTGAAGGCAACCTAGGAATCTGTCACTGAGGAATAGATGAATTAAAAGTTATAAATGCCTTTTGTGGAATACAATGCAGCCCTTGGAAGAAATGATCCGTGTGACACCATGCATAGTTCTTAAAAACTTACTGTTGAGCACGGAGCTTAAAAAGATCAAATGAGATCTATAAAGTAATACATGTGTATTTCACAAGGATAAATCCATATTCAAGGACATATGTCAAGTACAGGCCCCCAGAGGGAAGGAGACTGGGAGTGGATATCAGGGCTGAAGGGGGAAAAATAAAATAAAAGGGGCCTAAACTCATGAGAATAATAAAATAAAGGAGTATGATAAACTCACCTCTGTATCTGAGGTTCAAAGGAGAAAAAAAGATGTCTCAATTTCAGCCTCAGTCTTGTCTTCTAACCAGCTGACCTGACCGCTCTGTGGCCACTGTACCCTGACCGTGTTACCTAGGTTGCCGTATACGAATCAGTAATTGTATTGCATATCAATGCCTTCAAATTGGGTCCTCCATTCCTATGACTTACAATTTGGGGCTTATCTTTGAAGCCTGCTCATTTTTTCTGTTCTCAGCATCTTATGGTGTGTCTCCCTAAAGCCGACAATAGTGGAACCTTGTTTCTTGTCCTTGGACTATGACTGCTTATCTTTGTAAGGTACCTTCTTCTAATGTCTCCCAAAGTAATTCCAGGTATTCTTCAGATTCTGTATTTTGATTATACCCCCAAAATGTCCTCCAAATTGGGTGAAACTCGGCTATTTATGTGTTTGTGAATCTAGCTATTTATGTGCGGATAAAGTAATGGAAAAACAGGAAGAAACTTCAATTAGCTTTTATAGATCTATGTCATCTGGCAACACAGAACTCACTGTGGTCATTTGTTGTCTTACGTGCCAAAGACCCCACGGCCTTCACCTCCCACATCACTAAAAGCATAATCTTCCTGATGAACGACCATGATCATAGATAGCACTGTTCTCTTTAATAACTTTCAACTGCTCTCCATTCCTTAAATCATCCCGACATCCATAGTCATTCATAATATGACCTCACTTCCCCTTTCCTGCCCTGTCTCTTCCCATCACATTATATTTACCCTAGACTACATCACTTCCCTGACCCGCCTCACATTGTGCATCAGTGGTCCTATGCTTTAGCATGTGTGCTCTGCCCAGTCACAAGTTCCACTGTCAAAATCTTATCCTTCAGGGTTGATCTCCAAAATCACCTCCTAGATAAAGCCTTGCCTGACATCCATCTGGCTGTTCTTTCTTCCTGTTTTAAGCCTCCCTAATACTTTGCTTATTTTTATTTCCTCTGGCTCTTACCTCAGTGCACTTTGTACTGTGGCTATTATGTAATTGGCTTATCCCTCTACTGGGTCACAAGCTCCTTGAAGGAAAGGACTGTCTGTGTCTCATCTTTGCTTTTTGTCCCCATTGTAAGCTCGGTGTCTTGTGCACAGGAGTTGAATAGAACAGAAGTGTGGAGCGTAAAGCAAAAGAGAGAACCAGTACACGGTATTCCATATTCAGAACAATCACTTGGCCGAAAAGGAGCTGGAAGAGGGTATGGAGGAAAGGAACTAGAGAAAATGTGATTGACGGAAATAAGTCACAGCCCATCTCTTTGCACATCCAGTCCTCTGAGTGACTCAGGCAGCCTGCCTGCATTTCTGCTCCCCATATCTTCCCATTATTTCCCTTCCAACTGGGAAAATTGCTCTGTTAGGTACTGAAGTCATTGCCTCAGATCTGGCTCACAGGCATTCAGCACTTTTTTCTCCCTCTTCGGAATAAGTCTATTCACACCAAGTACATATTTGTTCTCTCACTGTTACACTACAGATAATCAGTTCACATGGATTGAGAAAAGGATGTCCTCACGGCGAACAATAAGACGGTTGGACACATTTGCTTCTTGGGGCCAGGGACAGAACTTAATTAAGGGAAGCTCTCTGGCTCAGGGCGGGAGGAGAGACGTTTGTAAGATGTTGTCCTGGCCTTGCGGTGCTCAGTGCCGCTGTGAGCTGAGGTGAGCAGAAGCCTGGCCCCTGATGGGAGCCCCTGATGGGAGCCCCTGATGGGAGCCCCTGATGGGAGAGAAGGGGAGCACTGATAATGCCAGATCCTCTCCCGCGTGTGGTTGTTGCCCCATCCACTCCGCAGCCTGTTCCAAAGTAGGGTCCAGGGTCGTCAGGTTACTAGAGCGGAGAGTAGACTTGCAAGGCCGGCGCTCTCCTCTCCACCCTTAGCAAATAGCTTGTTGGTATTAAACAGAGGCCTGGGCTTCACTGTTTCTCTGTTGGGGCCTCTCTCTTTTATTCATCTGTGGGCTAATTATTCTATTAGTGGTTTTGTTTAGGTACTCTCAACCTCGATATTAAAAACGATTAAAATGGAAATAAGGTGACCCTTCCTCTTTTTACAGTGGCAGTTTTCATTAAGATATTTATTGATTTTTGTTTCTTCTATTTTCTCTCCCATATAGGTCTGGTTCAGTGAGAAGATGTTTGAACCATCATTCTGTTTTTATACTGGATATAAAATTCCCTTGTGCAAAACCTTGGACCAGTATTTTGAATACATCCAGTCACTGCCCTCCCTGGATAACCCCGAAGTCTTTGGGCTTCACCCCAATGCTGATATCACGTAAGTTCCTAGCATTTTTTTAATTTGAAGGACTCATTTGTAACTCAGCCTGGTAAAGACGGTGCATTTTATTTTCTCTCCTAGTCTGTCTTCTTTCACTTCTTTTTATCTTACTGTGAAAAATAGTGTCATTTCCTGTCTCCCAATTACAACCTTGTCATATCTTGGCTGCTCTCCCCTCACTAAATCCTGGTGCTCTGGAGTTGATGACAGCATTAAAGCTCTAATTTTTGCATTGATTACTTCTCCTCTGTCATGTCATAAAACCATTTGCTGTTATTGGTATTGATGATCTCCACTGATAGAACAGTAGTCTCCCAGCTCTTTGTCTCTTGCCTCCAAAAAAATCCATTAAAAAATAATAGTCATAAGTAGAGTCTAAAAGGGCCAGGAGGGTAGAGAGAGGAGGATGAGGAGTTTTCTTCCTGCTTGATCCTCCCTCTCATGGTCCGTCTCCCTTACTTGTCACCAGCAACCATCTGTCATGAACTGCCCACAGAGGACACGGTGCAGTGAGCAGAGGAGCACAGGGCACAGATGCAGAGCTTGGGAGGAAGGGCTTGGGGGTGGGGGTGGGGGTGCAGCTCAGCATGAGGTCCCTGCCCCAGTCACTGAGGTGCAAGGCAATGAGTAAAGGGATAAAGAAACACACTGAGTCCCAAGCCCCTTCTCAGACTCTTCCTTTTGATGAGGTCTCACCCCTCATCCTTCTAGAGGTCCCTACCTGAAAGCAGGACCAGCCAGCTCCACAGAGAGGGCTCCCAGAAGCCCAAGTTCAGATTCTCCTCTGGATGGTCATTGCCTCTGGCCCGTTGATGAAAGACCCCAAAGTTTGTGTCCAGGAGAGTGATTTCCAAGTCTCCTCTGGTCACTCTAACCTGTAATGACTGAGGAGGAGTCCGCTGTGTCTCTCTCCGTCACTTACCTGCTGCTGCAATTTTCACAAGCCTGTGATGGGGCATGGATGTTCTCACCTGGTTCTCTGCCCTCGCCAGGCAGCCCCCTGGTCCCAGGGTGCTACCATTGCCTTGTCTCTCCAGCCTTGGGCACGCACCCTGACTCTCGCATGAGGCTTGGCCTTCTGGCCTCTCTTGTCACCCACATTGATTCTAACTTCTCCTTTCCTCTGATCTCTCTCATGTTCTTTTCATACTCAAAAGACCCACGCATGGCTAACACTCCTTTCAGACCCCATGACAGAATCACGATGGTTCTTTGGTGGCAGCTCTAGCTGTTATTTGAAGAATCACAGTTGTCATAAGTTAGCTAGAGAAAGGAAAACAGTGAAGAAATAAAAAGGATTCCTCAGGGATTCGTTGGAGAATCAACTTAAACATCTGAAAGAGAAAACCCAGAGAAATAGCTTTGCTTTAGTTGACTTTTAAAAACGTAAGTCAGACCATGTCATTCCTCTGCTCAGAACCCTCCCAAGGCTTCTGTCTCAGTCCAAGTCAAGGTCAAAGACCAGCAGTGACCACAGGTCCAATCATCATTCCATCCACCCCACCTCTCAGCCTGGTCTCCTTCTGCCCCCGCCCCCACCACCACCACCAGCTGGACACTCTCCTGGACACCACCAGCTCCAGCTCCTACTAGCTTCTTATTACTCAGCCCAGATAGCTCCCACCGCTGGATACTTGCACTTCCTGGTGAGTCCTTCCCCTAGATATCACTGTGGCTCAACTTTTCACCTCTTCCTGTCTTTGCTTAAAGCTCTGTCACTTTTGCAAGAAGCCCTCCCTGGCTGCCCTATTTAAAAATTGCAAACCACTCCCCAGCCCCCGTCTCAGTCTCCATCCTCCTTGCTTGTTTTTTTCTATAGATTTTTATCATCAACTGAAATACTCTCTATTTACTAACTTGTGTGCTATCGTCTATCTGCCATCATTGAATATCAGCTCCATTATGTTGAAACTTCTGTCTGTGTTCACTACTGTTCCTCCAGTGCTAACCAGTGCCCGATGCTCAGGGAGTGTTTGTTGAATGGGTCAGCAATACTAAATTCTTCTACATCGTGAAGAATCCAGCGACTGGGGATAGTTCCTGTGAGTGGGCAGAAAAACAGCCAATACGTTTTAATGCCCCTGTAAGTTAGCAGATGAAGTGGTTCACACACAGGGCTCTGAAATTTGATTCCATCCTTGGCAAGAGCACGAGGAGTCATGAGAGCTGGTTCCTAGAAATCTGATCCTGTCAGGTGCTACAGGATCCTGCCAAGGAATACATAAAACAAGCTTGACACCAGCTCACCCTGCCTTAAAGGGATGGCATGCCTGTGCCCGGGTTACCATGCCAGTATGGCTCACCAGCTCTCAAGAAAGAAACCAGAGCTAGAAAAAGTCCAAAGAAGGGCAACTCAAATGGACTCCAGATGGGAGGCAATGATAGAGACAAAGCATTTTTTCCCCCTTGACTTTTATTTTAAATGACTACAAACCATCAGAAAAGTTGTAAGTACAGGGAACACTCATATGCCCTTCACCTAAATTCACTGATTATTAACTTTCTGTTCCATTTGTTTTTTCTTTTTCTATATTTATACCTCTGTGTATTTATATATCTACAGCTATATCCATGTATAGCCACATCTATTTGTGTGTGTGTGCACGCGCACATACTCGTAGCCCCTCTCAGTGGACAGAGCTAGGAAATAGGTATTTTTAAAAATATCATAAGCTAATACTAATAACTCCAATCAGGGCTCCTCCTTCTCTTCCTTCATTCCATATTGATATCGTCTTCTCCCATCGTGAGAGCTCCAGTTCCCACCAACTTCAACACATTTACTCGCTTTCTCCGAAATAACGCCACCAAAAACACTACCAACAACAAATGTGCTAAGTGCAGGTCAAGATCTCTTTGCTATTCTTTTTGCCCTTAGAATAGATCTCATTGAGGGTGCACAGGATACTATGTTCAAAAATCACTCAGATTTTTTTTTCCTGTGTGGTTGTGCTATCAATTGATACAGGTACATTCGTTTGTTTCTATTTGTATTACATTTTAGATTTTTTCCCCCATTTTGTTGATGGTTTTAAATATATGGAACATGAACACGATTCAAAAGTCACAACTAGACATAAGGTGTTTTTAGAGAAGTCTCATTTCCACCCCATTGCCCCCTTTCTTTACGGGCAACCAAATACATTAGTTTCTGGTTTATCTTCCCTGTGTCTCTTTTTGCTTATACGAGTACATACGTACATATATATTCATATTACCTTTTCTTATACAAAGTTGTGCATATATATATAATTTGAATATATAATTTTGTGTCTTGCCTTTTTCACTTAATAATGTATCCTGTAATCACTCCATATCAGTTCATAGATATCTTCCTCATTTTATTTTTTTTCTGAGAAGTCTGCATTTGTCATAGGTCTGGATCCAGATGTCATTAGGTTTAGGAAAGTGAACTGAGTCTCCTCTCAGTCTTCCTGTTCTCAGGGAAGAGGGGTGATGTTTTCAGTGCTCTGTTATTTGAGTGGAGAGACTGTCTATCCATCTGGACAATCCATCTCTAAATGCTTCTATTGACCACGTCACCCAGGAATCCAAAGGGTGCACTTGCACGTGTGTGCACACGTGTGAGTATGCGTGCGCGCGCACACACACACACACACACACACACACACACACACACACACAGAGGCCGGCTGGACCAGGAGCCCGTGTTCAGCAGGCTGCCAGGAAAGCAGGTGCCGGGAGCTAATCCTTAAGGAGCTAATCTGGAAGGGACGCCCAGTCCTCCCAGTACAGCCCTGATGGCTTGTGGCCAGCGTCCTGGCGGCCCAGGAGGTGTCAGCTCCTGGTCACAGGTGACAGGCTGCTTCCCAGATGATCTGCATGGCACCGGAGCGCAGGGGAGCTGGGCCCCGGTGCAGGCCAGGGAGCGGGTGGACTCCGGGAGTCTCCCAGGCAGGCCCGGGTGTGTGCCGTGCGGCCAGGAAGACGGGGAGGCAGTGCATCCGGGCCTCCAAAGGGTGGGGCCCCAGGAAGGAGGAGATGAGGCCCAGGAACAGGAAGGGGTAGGTGGTCTCCATGTCCTTTCGGGGGCTCTGAGGCAGTGGTCCGCGTCCTGTCGCTCCGGCAGGCCTGAAGGCCTCCGTGTCTCGGGGCATCCTCGGGGTTGGCAAAAGCCTTCTTCCGCAGCCTCACCAGGCCAGTGATGACGGCCACCAAATACAGCTTGATGGTCGGCAGTGCAAAGCAGAGCAGCACCTGGCCACTCGCCACGGCACGATGGGCGCAGGCACCTTAGCAGCGGGAGCGCTGGGGAAGGCGCGAGGCAGGCGGGGCCGGTCGCTGTTAGGGCTGCGTGCTCCGTCCGTCATTGTTTGCATGTGTCATGGTTCATTCACCCGTTCGCCTCTGCATGGGCACTGACCTGTGCATTTCCAATACTTTGCTACCACCACCACCCCAATTCCTCAATTAATCCTATGCTTGTGGTTTCTCACATTGTTGGAGATGTATTTTCAGAGCAAATTGCTATGGGTGAGATTGCTAGATCAAGCATTAGTGAATATTGCCGAATTCCCTTACTGCGCGCTGTGCTATGTTGCACTCTCACCAACAAGGTGACAGTGCCTGTTTCTTCAGTCTCATCAACAGTATCTGTGAAGTTTTGAATTTTTGCCGACATGACAAGTGGTATCTCAGCATAATTTGAATTGATTTTCTCTTATTTTGAGTGAAATTGAGCACATTTTCCTACATTTAAGGGCAATTTGGACTAATAGGCCATCTTGGAGATCATCTTGTGTGATGATCTAGCCCCAGCTTAGGGACGATGTTGGGATGGAAAGGGTAGAGTGAAGCTGCAGGGCATGTCCAAAAAGGGAGCTGATGAGATTTAATGAATAGAGCAATGGCTGAGAACCTTCTACAGCTTTCATTCATGCCTCGCTGCTACCTGTGGGGTCGAGAGGGCACAGCCAGCCTTCATTGTCTTTTGGCAAGTGTCTCTTCACAACTATGTCCACAGGCCAATATGCCATTGCTGGCAGACATCTTTCCTCAAAATAAAGTGTCAGGATCTTGCAATCTCTCATCACATTGAGTGAGGTCAAATAAAAAATGCTAGACCTCTGCCTCAAGTAGAGGATTATTTCTGTTAGAGACAACTAGCCAGCCTGTAAGACCTGTGGCTCTTCCCTTCTGATCTCCATTCTTAATTTCCCATTTGGTCTGTCATAGGGTCTTCCCCACTGGCGCCTGCTCTCCTCTTCCCAGAGACCTGGCCCTCTCCTGGCTCCTGCCGGGGCAGTAGGCTCTGTTCTGCAGCTCTACGTTTAGTCATGTTCTCGGTCTCTGGGTGAGCTTTGTCCTAGGTTTGGTGCTTCCTTCCTCTGAGCTCTGAAAAACCTGGTGCCTGGAATCCTAGCCTCACTCTGCCTGGCAAGTGAACCTTCTTGGAGGGCTGCGCTCCAATCCCTCGTTGTTCCCTCACTAGCCACCAGGAGGCAGTAAGCAACAAGAGACACAGCTTCCCAGCTAAAACCTACCCTTAGTCTCACTCCCAAATACACCCTTCCTGCTCCAGCAAGATGTAAGTAAATCTCCAAATTCTGTGTGAAATGAAGGATGTAATCAAATGTTTCCCTGCCATTTCTGGTCTGGGAGTTGGGATGATGGAGGAGCTGGGAACAGGAGTGTATTTCAGGAAGAGTTAGAGTCCTGCTTGGGGCGTGTTGGTTAGGAAAGACAGTGAGTTGTATCTGAGTGGAGTGAGAAATGTGGACTGGAGCCCAGGTGGGAGGGTTGGGTGCATTTGTGCAGAGATAACAGTTGAAGACACCACAGTTGAAGACGCAGATTCTCTGAGATACACTGGCTGAATCTGTGAATGCCTTGCAGCTAGACAAATTCCTAGTAATGGACCTGACTGTTCACGTCATTCAATAGCACTCTTGCTTCCAGATATGCTCAGGGGCTGTAATTGGGCTGCTGGAAAGAATCTATGTCCCTGCTCATCAGAATCTGCAGTCTGATGTTAGCATCCGTAAATTTGAGAGGAAAGGGAGATTTGGGAAAGGGGACACAAGTCCCTCTCCTCAGTCCTTGCTTAAGAATGCAGAATCCTTGAGTAGGGGTAAGGTGGGAAATTAAGCTGAATAAATTATTTAAAATAAGTAAAATTTCTCCCAAGAGCTTAGGTTCCTTGGTGACAGGAACCATAAAATGCATAGTTTAATCACATTGTATTATCTAGATTTATAAGGTACCAACAACATTGCATATGCAACTATCTCTGTGTCAAAAACAGTTATTTATTTTTCACTCCTTTTCTCATTAGCAGTTATGCATATTTTTCTACCTTCTGAAATTTATCAAATGTTGTACTACAACTTTTATATTCATCTCTATGCAGTTTAAATTTAATTATGGTCCTTTATGTGTTAACTGACACTTTGGAATTTCAGATTAAAAAAAAAATTGTGCTCATCGCATTTATATCCATGACCACCCAACAGAGATGATCTGGATGACCCTAAAACTACCAACTGCAAGACCAATATGAGCATCTTCCTACATTTACTCCAAGGAGAAATTCTTCTAGAAGTAACTCGGAACCAGAGCTAAGGGAGAGTTACAGTTCTTGTTCTTTATCTCAGAGCATTTATTTATGGGAACTGTTTCCCTGAAAGGCTTTGAGTTTTGAGGCGTATCGAGATATTTGCAGTTCTCCATTATAGCTAGCTAAGGAGGCTTCTCTGCCTTTTCTGTCTTCGCAAACATAAAATCACATTGTGGAAAAGGAAATGTAAATTGTACATACAGCCTTGGCATTCTGTGCCTGGAGTGCGGTTGGGAGAAGATCTGGGTCAGCTTTTCAGGGATTCTTCCCCACGTCCAGGTCTTAAGGGCTATTCTCAGATCACTTCATGAACGATAAATTAAATGACCCACCACAGAAGTGATTTCTTAGGTCACATCCAGCAGCAGCGTCTCCATTGGCCCCGCCCTGGGGTGCCGGTGAATGCAGCTGGTGCCCACCGGCCAAGAGCAGGGTGGCCGTGACCACGGCACTGTATACTGCTGGCACCCAGCCACTGGTGCCGAGCATTTCCAGAGAGATTCGAGCTGGAGGTGAGCCAAGAGAGCGCCTGAGAACCCCAGATATGGGGTCTTTCCCCTTTTTATATGTACTTAGAACAGGTAGGAAGAATGAACTCTGATTTTCTTAGTATGAATATGGACATTTACTGTGGTTTTCTTCTATCTAACCTTTGAAGATCTGCGGTATATATATATATATATATATATATATATATATATATATATATATATATATATATATATGCTTGTGGAAAGGTGCCAGGGAATAGACAAATAGTAATGACAATATACTCTACTTTTACCATAAGAAGAAAAAAATCATTAAATTTTCATGCCCTTTAAATATTGGAGAATTGCTCTGCTTTATATTTGAGGTTTAATAAAATTCAAGCCAACTGGCCTCAATTCAACAAACGAATATTGAAAACTTACTTTCTAGCCACGTTGGGGATTAGTGAGATGCCCTCCTTGCCCTGGAAGCTCATCATCTTTTAGGGAAAAGAAATGAATGGCAAATAGTACTATGTAATTCAGTACGGTAAACTCTAAAATCAGGACACACACACACACTATGAAAACAAAGGCAAAGGAGCAATACATTTCAACTTAGGGATCAAAGTAAGCTAGTGAAAGAGGCCACATCTGAGCTGTGCCTTAAGGGATGTGCAGGAATTCTCAGGTTAGAGAAGGCTTGGGAGAAGTGACTGCAGCCGGAGACAAGAGAACAGAATGCAAGGAAAGAGGAAGACAACGAGCAGTGAGGGTGTATACATGTCTCAGATCATCACATTGTACACCTTAAATACATGTAATTAAAAAATAAATAATAAGACACTTTTAGCACAAGTGGAAAAAAAGACATAGATTAGGGCACATACAGGAGGGAAGGGGCACGAAGATATAAAGTGTGTGGTATATTTGGGGAACCAAGTCCAATGTGCCTGGAGTCTGGGGGGAGGGGGAAGGGCTTGAAGAAAAAAGTAACCTACCCGTGATGCTGATGCCAATGCAGAAAGTGGCTTTTGGAGATTTGGGGCATCGTGTGACGAGCTTGGGACAGTTCTAAAGGCAGGGAGGATGAAGGTGCTGGAAATTTCTAGATGGATTTGAAAATAGGACTTGGAAACCAAGGAGAGCCGGAGAGTGACATCAAGGAGGAGACAATGTGTGAAGTCTGTAGGTTGGGGGCAGCTGAGCGAACACATTGATGTTGTTAAAGGAGACAGGACAGGGAAGAGTTCACGGAGGGAACAGGAGAATTAAAACAACCAGGTGCGTTTGGAATTTGTTTAAGAAACAGAGCTCTTAGGCGTCAGTGGAAATGTGGATACACGGAGTTCATGATAAAGTCAGAGATGTTACGTTACCTGTAAGATGCCAGCCAATGGTGATACCTACACCTTCTCTAACATAGCAATTCACCCACATGTTCTGTCTTTACTGTGTACTAGGACGTAATGCTAGAATGAGGTTATGGGTATGAGAGTCACATACATATTTAAATTTCTGAATAAATTTCTGTTACATAATAACATCTGGATCCTTGGCTTTTGATAACTTCATCTCGTTGTCATCAGCTATTTTCATAAGATTTCCCCCCCTTAGAGTTATGTGTATACTTTATATGACTTTTAAAAGCTGGAACAGTGCCATCCTTCAAAAATCAGTAATGGATTGCAAATGCCTTTTAGTGCCACTTTATTAGAATGTTTTGTTCTCTATTCATATATTCAATTGTACGTGTGTTTGATATACTTATCTTTCAACTTATTAAATAAATGTCCTTTGGGACATTTTAAAACCCCAACATCTGAATAGAAGTGGCTCACCAAAAAATAATAAAATAAATTTAAAATTATATGTAAAATTACACAAAGTCAATTTTAATTTATTAAAAATCAGCCTTTACCTTATTGGTCTTTATTGTGAAATTCCTATGTTTAAAGATAATGTGGAGTTAATTCCCCAAGTCTGGTTGGATTGCAAACATTTACTAGGTCTGATGCAGGCCCCTCATAATCACTGTTCATCATGGACTGAAAGTCCAGCATGTAAAGCATTGTGGCAGGTGCATTGACCTTAGCCATGACTTTGGAAATGATTCAGTTGTTTGAATACGCAGGTTTGGGTCCAGATGTGGTAGGTATTCTACCTGATAATCAGATAAAAATGCTGAAGACAGAAGCATCTCCTCTGCTGCTCAGCTGATTTCCTAAATAAATTAAAGGTCAGCTGAACAATTCAGGGTTCCCCCAGTTTGCACAAAATGCGTCTTTTTCATAAGCAAAGAAGCCTGGAAAACTTTAGCAGTTATCCTTAGGATTCTGCCGGTTAGGGCCATTTCCACAAAAGGTTGTTTAATTCACACCTGGGGATGAAGAGAGAAAGAGGTGTAATTCTTTCATTCCATATGCTGTGAGAAAATGCAGAAGGGGTGGGTGGGATTAGTAGGGATTTGTAAAATGCAATCCAGTGAGCCTGAAATATTTGTCACTAATTCATCTCAGTTGAGTTCTTGACACTTGTGGTTGGCTTTGCATCTGGGGGGTTATTTTTTTCCCTTATTTTTCAAAATGTAAATGCTTTTAATCTTCTTTATTACAAAATTGTACTTTCTCATTGAGAAAAATAACCAATGCAGAAAATAGAAAGTAATAATTGAAACAAAAGCTCATTATACAAAAATCCCACTATCAAAATACTCTTCTAGGTTTTTTCTCTGTCTATATACACAGCATTATCAACAAAAAAAATCAGATCATACCTGTTTTTTGTACCATGCTATTTTAGTCAATAATCTCAATTCAGTAACCTTATCTTATCAATAAACATAGAGGTACATCATTTTTACCAGCTGTATAGATTTTTATAGAGTGTTACTAGGAGTTATTATAAATACTGTTATAAACAGTCTTGTGTATTATCTTTGTACACTTGTCTGTTTCTTTTGAGAACATATTGAATAAGTACAAGAGCATTTATAATGTCTATAAAATATAAAGAATAAATATAGAATGTTGCTTTTTTGCACCACTGTTTCTGTTTTGTTTCTTTTCTTCCTTTTTGACTTTTTACTGAATATGAGTTTTTCTTATTCTATTTTTCCCCTTTGCTAATTTGTAAGTTTTGTAACTCTGTTTCTATTCTTTTACTGGTTACCCTAGACATTTTAACATCCATTTTAAATTAAGCCTAAAATTACCGTATTTTGCCGTGTATAATGGGCACTTTTTTGCCCAAATTTGTGAGGGAAAAATAAGGATGCGCATTATACATGGGTAGCACTAGTTCTGTATCTATATAAATGTTTTTAATCCTGTTGTTTATACTTCTGAGTTGAAAGTGTAACTCTAGAAGTCAATAACGATATCCATATGAAAAACACCCTGGAATACAATAATCAGTTTTGTTGAACTTACAGTGAACTTGCAACGACGAAGAGTTCTTAGCCTTCTATAAGGCATAAATATCATAAATTTGTTACCGGTACATAAAATTTCTTGTACCATAATATATTAAAATGATAAATGCTAAAATTCCTTTATAATACAAAAGCAAGTACCTAAATGTCAACAAATAAAAATTTGAATTAAAAAATTAAAACAAAAGATTTTTTCCCTGAAAGTTTGGGCCAAAAACATGGGTGCGCATTATACACGGGAGCACATTATATATATACACGGCAAAATACAGTAGTATCTTTACCTTCTTTCCAATCAAAACCTCTCAGATAACTTGAACTACAGTCATTCCTCTCCTGTTATTTCAGTATTTTAATTTTATCTTGTTTTTTTAACCCCACAATTAAACACACTACTTGTTTATACCATAATGTTTACTTAGATTTACCCATGCATTGACCCATTCTTTTCTACACTTCAAACCTTCCATCAGAATAATTATTCTCCTTTCTGAAGTACCGAGTGTGCAAAAACTGTATACAAGTGGACACTTCGGTCAACGTTGTTCAAGCAATAGTTCGCTGTAATCAGAAGTGTCTTGGTGCTGATGGTAACCACTTGGAGCTCCTCTTTTAATTGCAGAAGTCAAATGTGACTTGCATTCATCTTTTGTTATTGATATACATTGAGCATTACAATTTTAATACAATTTTCCTTTTTTAAAATGTGTATACATTTTTTTGGCACCCTCTGTGTATCCTTCAGAATTTTCTTCAGTGAGGGTCTGTTGATGGTAAACTCTTTTGTTCTTGTGTGAAAATGTCTTACTTTGCCTTCCTTTTTTGAAAAACAGCTTTATTGAGATATAATTTACCTATTATAAATTCATTCATTGTAAATGGGCAGGCAGTTCAATGATTTTTAGTAACTTTACAGAGTTATGCAACCATCACCACAACCTAATTTTAGTTAGAACGTTTTCATCACCCCAAAAGAATCCTTGTACCCATTTGTAATCAATTTCCACTTCCACTCCTGGCCTCAGGCTGCCACTGAACTACTTCTGTCACTGTAGATTTGCCTTCTCTGAACATTTCCTATAACTGGAATTATATACCATGTGGTCTTTGTGGATGGATTCTTTCACTAATTTAGCATAATGTTTTTGAAGCTCACCCATGTCGTAGCATGTATCAGTACTTTATTGCTTTTTATTGCCAAATAGTATTCCAACATATGAATAGACCACATTTTGTTAGTCTGTTCACTGGTTGGTAGACATTTGGGTAGTGACCACTTTTTGAATATTATGAATAATGCTGCTATGAACATTCATGTACAAGTCTTTGTTTATTTTTATTTTTTTTATTTTTTTATTTTTTTTTAAGATTTTATTGGGGAAGAGGAACAGGACTTTATTGGGGAACAGTGTGTACTTCCAGGCCTGTTTTCCAAGTCAAGTTGTTGTCCTTTCAGTCTTAGTTGTGGAGGGCGCAGCTCAGCTCCAGGTCCAGTTGCCATTTTCTAGTTGCAGGGGGCGCAGCCCACCATCCCTTGTGGGCATTGAACCGGCAACCTTGTGGTTGAGAGGACACACTCCAACCAACTTAGCCATCCGGGAGCTCAGCGTCAGCTCAGCTCAAGGTGCCGTGTTCAATCTTAGTTGCAGGGGGCAGAGCCCACCATTCCTTGCTGGACTGTAGGAATTGAACTGGCAACCTTGTGGTTGAGAGCCCACTGGTCCATGTGGGAATCGAACCGGCAGCCTTCGGAGTTAGGAGCATGGAGCTCTAACCGCCTGAGCCACCGGGCCGGCCCTACAAGTCTTTGTTTAGACGTATCTTTTTATTTCTCTTGATAGATAACTAGAAATGTAATTATTGAGTCATGATTAATCTATCCTGAACATTTTAAGAACCTGCCAAATTGTTTTCAAAAATGGCTGCACCATTTTACAATACCCTCCAGCAATGTATGAGGGTTCAAGTTTCTCTACACCCTTGCCAACAGTTGTTATTGTCTATTTTTTTTTATTATAACCATTCATGTAGGTGTGAAGTGGTATCTCATGGTTGTTTTAATTTGCATTTTCCTAATAAATAATGAAGTAAGCATCTTTTTTACGGGCTACTAGCCATTAATACAGCTTCTTTGGTGAAATATCTATTCAAATCTTTTATTTTACCCTCATTCTTGAAAGACAATTTTGATTGAAATACAATTTTATGTTTGTAGTTATTTTTATCCTAGCAGGTGGAATACAGTAGTCTATTTTTTTCTGTTTTCTATTTCTGCTCTTGAGGAATTGGCTATCAGTCTAATTGTCATTTATTTCTAGATAACCTGTTTTTCTTTCTGACTGCTTTTAAGACAGTCTCTTTGTTTTTTTGGGTTCTACAGTTTCATTGTGATATGTCTTTATATGGATTTCTATCTATCTGTTTGTTTGCTTGTTTATCCTACTTAGGATACACTGAGTTTCCTGAATTTGAGAATTCAGATCTTTCATCAATTCTCAGTTGTTATTTCATCACGTATTATCTCTTTTTCATTCTCCCTCTTCTATCTTTTTGAAACTTTTCTGAGATGTACGTTAGAGCTCATCACTCTAGCCTACATATTTAGCTTCTCTTTCATATTTCCTATTTATTTTCCCCTCTGAAGCATTCTAGATGATGTCTTCAGATCTATTTTCCAGTTTTGTTATACTTTATTTGGCTCTATTTAATCTGCTGTTTAATCCATTGTTAACTGTTATAGTAGGCAGATTAGTGGACCCCCAAAGATATCCATGTCCTAGTTCCCAGAACCAGTATATGTGACCTTATGTGGTAAAAGAATTTTACAGATATTATTAAGCGTAAGGATCCCGAAATGGGGATGTTTTCCTATATCATCCAAGTGGGTCCAGTTTAATCACATGGGCTCCTAAAAATGGAAGAGGAGACAAAAAAGTGGATCAGAGAGATGAAACAGAAGGAGTAAAGACTCAAAGCAAGAGAGGGACTTAATCTCCCTTTGCTGGATTTAAATATGTACGAAGGGGGCTATGACCCAAGGAATGCAGCTGGCCTCTAGAAGCTAGGAAAAACCCTCACCTGACAGCCATCAAGGAATGGGAGACCTCAGTCCTCCAAGAAAGTGAATTCTGCCAACAACTCAAATAAAGGAAACAGATCTTCCCCAAAAGCCTACAAAAAGGAACCCATCTCTATTGGCACCTTGATTTTAGCCCCATGAGACCTGTGTCACTATAAAATAATAAATTTGTATTGTTTTAAGTCACTGATTTTGTGGTAATTTTTATAGCATCAATAAAAAACTAATACAGTTTTAAATTTTATTTTATGTTTTAATTTCCAGAAGTTCTATTTGGCTCTTTTTCAAATGTGCTATTCATTTTATGGTTTCTACATTTTCAGTCACCTTTTAAAATTCTTCAATATAGCAAAAACATTTTATAATGTGCGTCTGAAAATTCACTATCTGAGATCTTTGCAGGTCTGGTTCTGCTTTCTGTTCTTTCTAGTGACTCTTGCTCACAGTGCCTTGTTTCTTTGTCAGTTTTCTAACTTTGACTATGAGCTCATGTCTATTGGAAATTAACTGTTATATTCTTTGAGACCTGGAGTGAAGGCATATTGTTGCAGGGAAGATTTGTGTCTGCCTCCACCAGGTGCCACCTGGGACTTCCTGGGTCCATCTTAAAATAAATTTTTGGCTTGAGGTTTTTCAAATCACATAGGTAATATGAATGCATGTTAATTAATGTCACAAATCTGGTGAATTAAGAATTCTCAGGAAAGATTTTTTTTCCTACTCAATGTCAAGCTAGATAGACCAATTTACCTATAATCCCCTTCTGACAGGTGGGTCATTAATACTTTACCCTTATACTGAATGTATGTCCCAGATTTATGTAGGAGACTCCTGTTAGACTTTCCACCTTGGATCTAGGGCTTCCCTCTCTCTCACTGTACCATCCAAACAGCAACTCCAGAACACCAGGGATTAGATGATGTCTCCAGAGTAAAATCTGGCATATCTCTCTGAATTCCAGCTTTCACTTTGTATTTCATTGGACCCTGAGGATTTCTTAGTTTCTTGCCAGTTCAGTAATGTATTTAAAAAGCTGTTCTTCATATCTTATCCAGCATTTTTAGATATTTTCTATAGAGTTGTTCAGAGTAACAATTGCACTATACAGTCAGAAATGGAAATGTCTGATTTTCTCTTTGGGATGAACTTTGGGATGTAAAATTGCTAAATTAAAGGTCTGTCCTTTAAATTTTTGATATATATAGCGATATTACAAAGGCATATCTTATGTCCAAGGAAATAAAACATAAAAACAAATTACTAATCTCAAGCATTCATTGAATTCCTTTTAGATTTGCCTCTAACACCTATGAAAGGAGGTACAAATATAATTTACATCTGGACAAGAGAGAAAATTTAGAAACAAAACAAAACAGTAACCCAAAACTAATTATGTGACGTTAACAGTTGGCAAATTAGGCATTCAGAAAAGACAGAAAAATTTAAATGTGGTCATGCCACACCCTGCTTGGGACGTCTTCAGTGGTTGGCTATTACCCTTAGGGTAATGTTCAGAATCCTTAAAGTAGCCCACGTGACGTGCATGATCCGGCCCCTGCTCCATCACCATCCTCATCTCTCCTCCTAGCTCACTGGCTACAACCTCATGGGCCTTGTCTCTGTTCCTCAAATTCACAAAGTCCTTCTCACCTTCAGGCCTTACCTCTTACCCAAATGTCCTTTCTTTGCCTCCCACCCCACCCGACTTTGCCTGGCCAACCTGCTCATCTTTCAGGTCTCAGCTTACATATGATATTTGAAGAGAGAGCTTCCCTGGTCTTCCAATGTAAATCACTTCCAACACCCACACATCCATGTACATGCACACATACACACACACACACACACACACACACACACACATACATATACCATCCGTGTGTCAAGACTGCTGGTTGACTCAGCCACTTTGGGACAAAAACTAAGTTCATGTACCTCAAAGCCTCTGGTCAACCCAAAAAGAGCTAGAGAGCAAGAGTGAGAAAAAGAGAGAGAGACAGACAATAGTGTCCTAAAAGCATCCTGTTCTTTTCTCCACAGCACTTATTCCGATGAGATTGACTAAGGTCCCCCTTCTCCACTAGAGAAAGGGACCAAGGCGGGGACCTGGTCACTGCCATATGCCAGCACCTAGCTCAATGCCTGGTACATAGTAAATCTTTATTGAATATATGGATTATTTTAAAGAGGGGTGGCTGCACTTAGACACCTTGGAAATCATAAAACAAGTGGAAAGTGAGAAAATAAAACAGAAAAGACCAAAGAAATCTTAATAATTGATAATTCAGTGAGGAACTATGAATGGTGCTCTTTGATCTAACAAGCTGTCCTACGAGGTCAGACAATTAAGTTCATGAACTTTCCACTGTGTAAGCACACGGTAGAACGTTTGCGAACTTAATCATCCAACGTTCATACAATGGTAGAGTCTTAGACCAGCCCATAAGCCGCGGAAAATAAAAGGAGGTGGGCTTTGTCCAGCATGAGGTATTCAGGTTAGCTACAAGCAAGATTGTATAGCACTGCTTTGGCCTATCAAGGATGATTGTGGAATCTCTTTTCCTGAAGAGGGAGAGCTTTACATTTCTGTGATGTTCTTGATGTCCTATTAGAAACAGTAGAATGGATCGCTAGTTTTTTATTCCTATAGGTTGGTGGTAAATTTTCCCTTTTGGGGGCTGGGTTTGATTCAGGTGATTCATCATCTCATTTTAGCTGTGATAATTATCTCTGAGGGTGCATTTCCCTACTACATTCTGAACAGTTCCCTCTTTTTATCAGGTATCAGAGTAACACTGCTTCTGCTGTTCTTGAAACAATTACCAACATTCAACCCAAAGAGAGCGGAGGTGGAATGGGAGAGACCCGGGAAGCCATTGTTTATAAATTATCTGAAGATATGCTGAGCAAACTGCCTCCTGATTACGTTCCTCACGAGGTAAGCTGTGCCCTTACCCCCGTGTACAGGGCCATCTTTGGGTTCCACGGCGCTGAGCCCAACCCTGGGACAGTGTGTTTCAGTCCCTTCCTCTCTGCTCACTCCTTCTTCATTTTCAGCTCTTTCTTTTTACCCTTTGGTCTTCTCTTCCTTACCCTTCTCAAGCATCCTACAAATTATGATCTGCATTTTTTCTGACACCTTCCTCCATTTCCTTTTTACCCCACTTTCTCTTTCAATTGTTTTTTCTGTACCTTTTTCCCATCTTTGGATTCCTCTGTCTTTGGATCCCCAGATATCTTAACCCTCTAGGCTGGAAACTTCTCCCTCCCTCTCTTACCTAAGCTTGCTCTGTTCATCCTTTAAATTTACCCCTAGTTTTTGTTTCCTGCCCTCCATTTTCCAGTCCCTTCAACCAGGTAATAGGGAAGCTGTTTAAATGAATTCACTCCCCAGTTTGGGTGGCAATAATTTTCTACTTCTTGAACCTCCCAGGTGTTTACTTATTAATCTAAGTCGGTTTTACTTAATTTTTTTAATTTCAAGACCCTTTTACAAAATAATTGAGGACCCCAAATAGCTATTTTTTGTGGGTTATACTTACTGATATTTAATATATTAGAAACTTAAACTGGAAAATTTCAAAAATATTTATTAATTTACTGTAAAATAACAATAATAAACCCATTACATGTTAACATCAATGACATTTTTATTTTTAAAAAGTATATTTTTCAAAACAGAAAAACAATTGAGAAGAGTAGGGTTGTTTTATAGTCTTGCAAATCTCTTTAATATCTGGTTTAATAGAAGACAGCTGGGCCCTTACATCTGCTTCTGCATTCAATCTGTTGTCACATAGCTTCTGCAAAACTCCACTGTACACTACTGAGAGGAGGAGAGTAAAAAAGTCAAATAATGTCTAAGTATAACTGTAAAAAAAAATGTAACCTTGTGGACCCCCTGAAAGGATCTCAGGGACCTTCAGGGGTCCCACACTACACTTTGAGAACTACTGATCTAAATAAATCTTTAATTGTGGTCAAATTTCTGGATGACCTGAAAGTTCTGTGAGAGGTCCTCCAACATGGTCCTGTCTTCATGCGAGAGGACATGGGTGTGACTCTGGCCTCCTCTCTCCTGTTCTTAGCCTCCACCCTTCATTGGTGATGGTCAGAGTTTCACCTGACTCCTAGGCTTTGCTGAGTCGAGTTTAGCTTTTCAACCAAAATGTGAGAGGCTGATGCCCTAATGCAGGTGTAACTGTGGTCCTGTATCTATCCTGTCTCTGAGAAAAAATGCATTTGTCAGCTAGGAGCCCCTAATCCTCCAACCTGTAATGAGTACCCCCAACAATTAAAAAAGCAAAACCATTTTCTTGTCTCTTAAAACAAATTTTGTTTCCATTGTGTAGATGAGTACCAAGACATTTAGCCAAGATTCTGAAATCAATGACTTCACATAGAGATAGTTATAGTGAGGTGAGAATATTTTTTTAATGAGTAAATATTTTAAGTACATATTTTCAATGGTTCATTGTAAACGATCTTCAGAAGACAGATGAGGCATAATACCTGCCTTCCAAGATGTTAAAAACTGGCATGTGAAAGGGAGATAAAACTGACTCTGTACGACAAGAACACAGGTTGATGTCACCAGAGGAAGGTTTCAAGACCTTGGGACAATTTGAGCTGTCCAGGGTTGGTCGAGGACACTTCACCAAGATCTCTGTTCTGGCACTATCCTGGCAGGAACTGAGATTGAGGGATGTCACCAAGTGGGTTGCTATATGGGAAAGAGTTCATATTAAGAGAGCAACAACTGCTTCCTCTTTCAAGATCACTTACTTTTTTTTATTATTAGTTTCAAGTGTACAAAACAATATAATAGTTAGACATTTACACTCCTCACCAAGTGATAACCTCCCTCCCCCAATCTACTATCCCTTTGGCATCGTATATAGTTGTTACAATTCCATTGACTCTACTCCACTTAGTTTTTAATATCCTTTATTTTCTAGAAGAAATGTAAAGTGAATTTTGCAACTTGGAATATAATTATACTTTTGACTTCCATAGTAAACACGAAGCCACATTACTGTAGAAACTACATTACTATGTGGTCCCAGAAACATAGAAGAGATCTTATATGAGATTATAGTAAATCTTTCATTTTATTAAGAAAAAGACAATTTCAGGCTAGAACAATAATCATACTCAATATAAAATCAGTACTAAAATCAGATTTTCTAGAGTCTAAGTTTTTCTTAAGCATGTCTCTATTGCAAGTGAAGTTTCTCTTTTAAAACCCTAAGTAGGGCAAGGCCCTGCTTGTTTGGGCTATTAGGTACTAAAGTTACCTGGGCTACTGATTTGACATTGTAGCCAATACCTGGGCTTACTTTCCCACTTGTGAGGGTTGCAAAAGTATTTCCATAATTTCCCCTTTCCTTAAGTGTGAATTTGCACAGAGTAGTCATGATTTAAAGTGAATGATGTATATGCCATTGAGGCTGAAGGGCTCAGGATGAGAACAGGATAGTGCAGCCTGTAAAAAATAAGTTCTAGAACCAAATTGAGGAGAATGCCAGAAGGTTGGTGTGGGGACAGAGCCCCAAAAAGCAGTTTCCAGGCTCTCGGCCTCACATAGAAAGGTGCTGGCTCAGGTAGTAAATGGCCACCAACTGTGATTGGATGGCCATCAGCTGTGGCTAGTTGGCCGTCAGCTGTAACCAGTGAGCCATTGGGCGCTAATATAACTGCCGTGACTACACTAGCAAAAATGGGGGAGCTAGCAAGAAGATGGTGACTGAGGCTGCAAGTGGAGCAGTGAGGGTTGAGAATTGTGTGGCTCCTGGTTCCTGTGTCTCCAACCCAGCCGCCAGCGAGAATGAATATAGTAATATGTGTCATGCAGGGTGCCAGGCGGGGTCTCTGGTCCTGCTCCCCACACAAGAACGCAGGATATGGCTAGGCCAAAAAGGAACACCCACGGAGCCATAGGTAGGGGAGTCATACCATTATACTGTCACTGGCGGCTGGGTTGGAGACTCAGGGACCAGGAGCAACACAATTCTCAACCCTCACTGTGCCGCTTGCAGACTCAGCCACCATCTTCTTGCTAGCTCCCCCTTTTTTTTGCTAGCGTAGCCACAGCAGTTATATTAGTGGCCAATTGCTCACTGGTTACAGCTGACGGCCAACTATCCGCAGCTGATGGCCATTTGATCACAGTCGACGGCCATTTACTACCTGAGCCAGCACCTTTCTATGTGAGGCCGAGAGCCTGGAAACTGCTTTTTGGGGCTCTGTCCCCACAATATGACTCCCCTATCTCTGGCTCCGTGGGTGTTCCTTTTTGGCCTCACCATGTCCTGCGTTCTTATGTGGGGAGCGGGAGCAGAGACCCCACATGATACCCTGCATGACAGTTGGTGTGGCGGACGGAGTAAGGGACCTCCACTGGCGTGTTTGCTGCGGATTTCAGTATCATTTGCTCTACCTACACAGATAGTCCCATCCCAGCTGTTCAGCTTTACATCACTGCTTCCCTCTGAGTTTGTGCATCCCCTCTTCACCTCTCGCTTACTAGAAGTGCTTCCCAGCTGCCATAAAGCACAGGTGTCCATCGCTGAGTTGGGAACTTCTGTGTCACACCAGAAAAATGAGGAGGGTGGTCCAGACAAGTCGGAAGCTGATCACCCATCTGTGACTCCAGAAGGGGCAGTGTGTGTCTCCAGCAGAGAATCCCACAGCTTACTGGTCTCTGGTGATTCTTCGGGCTGGATCATCACTAAATTGTCTCTCACTCCCTGTGCTTATTCTTACCCCTCCTACGCCGGCAGCTCTTCGAGTGTGGGCCAGCAGAAAGTTCCAATCTCTTTATGAGTTCTTGCCAGTAATCAGAGTCAATCTTTTCTTAGGCAGATGTCACTAAATTGAAATGTGTATATGTATCGGCTTATTTTCCAGTAAATGTTGTATTTTATTGTTTCCACAGCCAGAGGCTTTTATAGTGATCTCTTCAAAATGGTCAATAACTGGTAAACCAAAAGGAACAAATGATAGGTGCTTAATGACCCTCCTGCAAAATCAAATGTTTTCATTGGTTAGATTAGAAAGCCTCACTTTCATCACCCTAGCCCGGGCAGCAACCATCTTAGGAAACTGCAGCCAATCACATTCACTGGTGACTGTTCTGGAAAGATTTGGGCTGTATTAACTTTCTGTGACATTTCTAATAACGACTCTGTAAGCATTGTGAAAAAAAGTATTGCAAACTGTACTCTTATGAAGGGTAAATTACAAAAGAATACTTAACTGACACTTAGTACTTAATCATTTGAAAGGGGGAAAAGGTACAATTTTATTTCATCTTTTTAAAGTATATTTCCAATTATCAACTAAGTACAATCACTAGGAAATAAAAATCATTTCAGTTGAACAGTAGTTTTGGAAGCCCAGAAAATGGGGGAAATTAATGGCAAGTTTGGTTCTTTAGAGTTCATTTTGGCCGCTGGAGATACATCTAGAGGAAGAAAAAGAAGAGCAAAAGGAGAAGTCATTAAAAGAGAAGTGACAGATGATTTTTTTTTTAATCTCCTTCATTATATTGTATATTTTGTTTTAGGTGAAAGCTCGTTTGATAAAGATGGGACATCTTAATTCAATGAATATATTTCTGAGACAAGAAATTGACAGAATGCAAAAATGCATCTCAATACTTCGCAGTAGCCTGAGTGACCTAAAATTGGCCATTGAAGGAACAATCATTATGAGTGAGGTGAGCTGTTTTTATCTCAATAGTTATTTCCCCCTGTTGTGGATTTTTCTTCTCCTCATATTTCAACTTTATGTCTCTTAGAACTTGAGAGACGCCCTGGACAACATGTATGATGCTCGCATCCCTCAGATGTGGAGAAGAATATCCTGGGACTCATCCACACTGGGCTTCTGGTTTACTGAATTTTTAGAAAGAAATGCTCAGTTTTCTACTTGGATATTTGAAGGGAGGCCCAATGTATTCTGGATGACTGGTTTCTTTAATCCCCAAGGTATGTGCTCATAGAAGAGTGGGCAAACCTGGAAGATGTGGGGCGTTGTATAGTATCACGGTGTGATGGACGCATCCTACATAAAACGATATAGAAGGTCAGCCTGTTGAGAGCTGGACACCTGCTTTCAAAGGTTGGAGACCACAGATGACCCTTCCGTATTTGTTTTATAAATGCATTCTGAAATTCTTTCTACCATATTGTTTGTTTCTACAATATGGCAGCCAAACCTTCCTTTTTCTTCTCATTCACATCAGCAAGCCATCAATCTGTGGTTAGGACATGTGAAATAGTAAAACCAAGTTTGAGTCAAGGCTTCGGTTTTAAATGTGTATGAAAATGACAAAAATGAAGCCTTAAAATGTGCAAAAGTTGTTCCTCGAATTCACAAAATTAGATTGATTTCAAAAATGATCATGTGGCAAAAATTTAATTCGGTAAACTCTGGAATCTGTCCCCCCCCAACCCCCAGTTGTTTTTTTTTCCTTTGAAAAAGTGCTTTGTGATTCTGCCGCATTTATTCCTTCATTCTAGACATATTTACTGAGTCAGTTACTGACTGGATGTCATAGAGTTCATAAAGTCCAGAAAAACAGTAACTTTTTGTCTGACTACAATATGAATAGTTTACTTCAAGTAATTCTTGGTCAAAATGAAGAGCTGGTGGGTCCCTTACAGTTCAGCACCTTATAGCTCCACTAGTACAATTTAAGAAACATTCACACTTACAGCTTTAGGATGTATTATTGCTACTCACCACAATCTGGTGGAATCTCGTAAAATGATGTTAAGTGAAGAAAGTCAATCAGAACACATTGCAATGTATGTATATAGTGTACATTGTAATGTATGTAGAACGTATACATTATGAGGTATGTAGAATGTATGTATACTCTGTAATTCCATTTATGCAGAGAACTAAAACAGGCAAAACAGATCCATGCTGTGAAAAGGCAGGATTGTGGTTACCATTGAGGGCAAGGGCAGTGATTGCAAAGGGCGCAAGGGAGATCTCAGGGTCTGGAAATGTTCCACTTTTTGATATGGATATTGGTTATTTGGTAAAAATGTATCAAATTGTACATTTATGACTCGTGCACTTTTCTTCCTATGAGAAATACTTTAGTATATCTTAGAAGTTAGCATTTAATTGTAGCTGTATACATACATTCATTCACATCATGGGTTTTCAAGTGCCTTAACATTTTCTAAATTTAAAACACTTAACCATGGTGGTTTTATGAGCTTATCAAATTATGCATAGACTATTATTATTATGTTAATAGACTTTAGATTTGTGAAAGACAGCCTCCAGATTTCACTTATCTATTTTTCCCCCCAGAATTTCCATTAAATTTGGTGAGGAAAGTTTTTTATTATGGTTCTCAGACTTCATGGGTCTACTTATGAGTCTCTTTCCTTACCAGCCCTCGATTTCAGTAAGTTGTCACCAGGTAATTCCCAGCTTGGCAGCCTGAAGAAACAGCATTTAACTTAATTAGGATTTTTTAACCACCTCCTGTTGGCCAGCCTCTCTGTCGATGCTTCAGTAGACAGAGATTTGAGACCCGATTCCTGCCCTAAAGGAGCCCATGATCTGGTTAGTAAGACAGATCCATCAGCAACTTTAATGTGACATAATAAATGTCACCCCCTAAAACCCACCCGTTGAGAACCAAGTGCCACACGAGTACTGAGAGCAGAGAGATGAATTTTGCCAAGGAGGACTTCCTACGGGAAGCAGAGAGTAGGGTTTGCAGGGCAGGGATGCAAGAAAAGGCCATTCCAGGCAGCGGCTTGAGTAAATACAAAGCCTGTCCAGGGCAAGAAGGAGACGGTGTGGCCAGAGCTCAGGAAGCAGGAGCAGGGTGGTGGGGAGTGAGGCGGGAGTGTGAAGTCCTCCAGGGGAGTTTGGGCTGCATCACACAGGCAATGGGAAGTCACCCACGATCAGATCATTCCTGGAGAAGGCAGAGGGTATACTGGAAGAGGGGGACCCAGAGCAATGAGACGCTTACCAGGTCCAAGGGAGAGAGCCTGGGATGGTAAGCAGGTGCAGATGAGGGGACAGAGGTGGTAAAGTGATGAGATGGGAATCTTTGAGAGAGCAGGGCATGGCTGTGGCTGGGCTGAGGGCAGCACGCGAGGGACTGGTTGGGAGGAAAGGCAGGACACTGTGTTTGTCAGCTAATGCTGGTGGGACACCCAGGTGGGAGATGTGCTGGCAGTCTCGCAGTTTGGGAAAGGGGTACGGACGAGTGATTCAAAAACCTGCGGGTTGTTAAGTGTATTTTTGATATTCAGTATCTGAGGGGCCTGGGATTTGTTCATCCCTGTCTTTCCATAGACACAGATGACTAAATCATCGGTCACAACCTCCTTCTGCGATTTTCTTTCACTAAAAATGTGATTTACAATAGCAAAGCATTAATATGAACTAATTGTTACTATTTGTTAAGAAGTGTTACAAGCCAGAGCAATACTTAAATTCAAATGCAGGTGTCCGTTTCGGTTTTTCTGTTTGTTTGTTTGTTTTAACCTATCTTTCCTTGTTAATAGTCCTAATCCTTTCACTCTTCTTCATTTCTGGTTTAAGTTAAAGTTTGTTTTCTCCTCTGATGGCACCCCATGTCTTGGAAAGCCCCCGACTTATTCAAGCATCCTACCCTTTACACACACAAGCACACAGACACAAATACTCTTGTCTATGGTTGCTTTCTTTCATCACATGGAAGAGTGGAGACAACTTTCCCTGCATACTAATCACTTCTCTGCTTCCTTTTCCTTCCCTTGACATGAGAGACAAAATATCAGGTTGGTGCCAAAGTAATCGCGGTTTAAGAGGTTAAAAATATGTCTCTTAGAACTTGAGAGACGCCCTGGACAACATGTATGATGCTCACATCCCTCGGATCTGGAGAAGAGTATTGCAAAAACCGCAATAACTTTTGCACCACCCTAAAACGTTCCATTCCGTATCACGTGGCCAAGTCTGGGAAACAAAGATTATAGTCACTCCCTGCATGCTCACAGGTGGTGTGCAAGCAGATAAAGTCCCTTCGATTTGGAAGCTGTCTGGCTACTATTTGAATACCAATCATTGATTTCTCAACATGAATGTACCTTCTGGTTTTATATCTTCTAACCCAGTCCCCATTAATGAAATAATTTCATTCTTTGGCTCCAAATATTTGAATAAATGTTTATTTAATTTTTTTAAGAAGCACACACTTAAGTAAAACACAGTACAATTTGCAAAGAGGCCATAGTTGCATTACAAATATGTATAGCCAAAATCACCTGTGGATATTTGAACTGTTTTAAAATACTTGACATGTTTTGTTCATAGAGGACCATTTAATCTGTGTTCGTGTAATGCGGTGTGCGTCTGATACTGTCTGATGTGTCTCCCATCGTGCTTCTGCCGCAAGGACAGGTGTCAGGCCTCGCTGGCCCCCCGCTCCATGTCTGAGCTCATGCTGTTTGCAGTGCTGCTTGGTTGCGTGATCATGGCCTGATATTTTGTCAGTCATATTTGAAGAGGCTGAGTCAGCCACCATGGAGCTAATCTAGTATTTTCAGCCCCTTCCACAGTCATTTCTGTAGCAATTGATGAGCTCAGCCATGTGGCAGTTAGATTTGATTATTAAAATGGACAAGCTGTCTGTGCCCACGACCCTATAATATTTGCTCAATGGCGCAGCTTTTGGCAATGCCTGGGTTTGCCTCCTGACGGATTACTCAGGCCCAGGAGAACCTGTCGTGTTCTACTGGGTTTTCCCAGCAGTCATTGATACATATTCACATATGTATCACATATGTGATACATATATTAGATTATGATTATTAGATTCACATATAAGATTATGCTTCTTGGATTTCTCAAAAGATTTCTTTGGTCTCTTTTTCCCACAGGTGTGCGTTTTCAAAGTATTATGTATACGTGAATTAGATTCTGGTGTGTGTGTGTATGCGTGTGTGTGTGTGTGTGTGAGAGAGAGAGAGAGAGAGAGAGATATGTGTGGATGTGTTTAAATCCAAAGACTGTCAGTTGTAAAGAGTATGACTTCAGCCAGGGCATTACCTGCCTTTCAGAACCTCTTAATTGATAGCCATGCTTTGCCATCTGCTGTTCGGTGTGACAAGTGCTGCTAATGAAATGGAGGCAGAGGCTGAACGTGTTCTCCAGGTCTTACACCTCTAGATTAGATTGGTCATGGGGTATCATTATTTTCTAAATGTTTATCTCAGTCTGGAGCTTGATGCCATTTGGATGCCAAATGGTGCTAGTTTTTCTGTTTTGTTCTCAGTGTCTTGATAGGCCACGCCAGTCATTTGTGACAGATATCGGTGACAGCTTCTCATTCACTAGAACAAATCATGATTTGCAGTTTCATGGGATTTTGCTGAAGCAAGGAGATGGATGATTTTTGTCCTGCTCTCTTTTGTTACTGTAAAAATCATCGACAACCTCTTGCCTGTGTGTTTGTTTTCAGGGCAGTGTCATCAGCTAGTAGCAATTTCCGAATGCTTGTCTTGAGGATAGTTATAAAAGCCTGAGGTTTGTTGGGTAGAAGAGTGCACCAAAGGTTAATAGAGCTTCAGAACTGAAGGGACTTTGGGGACTTCTTCTAATCTAGTCGCAATTCTAAGCATGCCCCATAGCTACCTTTAGCTGAATGCGCTGCCCCTAGCATCTGAGGGGATCCGAGAGAATGTACCTCAGTCTGAGTGACAGCACTCACCTGCCGGTCCCCAGATCGCAGAACAACAGGGACATCGTAGAAATGCCTCCAGATGAATAACAGCCCATCTTCCTGGCCCTTGTGTGTGCAAAGATCCGATGCGCCGGCTTTGGGCACAACCACACCCTTCATAGTCGTCGTTTCTGCACTTGGCTACCTTCCTCACCCACCACCTAGACCTTTGAGATCTGGCCAGCCTCTGCCATTCTACCGAAACCACTCTCTCCACGGCCTCTAAATCTAGTGATCTTCCTGCCAACTTCATGCCCCTGGACTAGACTAAGATGATGCTCTGGAATCTCTTTCATACCTCGGCTTCTGTCCAGCACCTCCCTTGGTTCTCCTCCCACCTCTCAGAGGGCTGCTTCTCGTCCCTTAGTGGGCTCTGCCCAGGCGAGTTCTGCCCTGGCCCCGGCCCTTCGTTGATGACCTCAGCCATTCTTATAGATGCAACTACTCATCTCTTCCTATGACTGAGAAAGCGGGCTCATCTAAAGTCCCAGTGTGAGATTCTGGTTCCTCACTTCCAAGCGCTAATGCAGCATATTCCATCCTCCTGTGGGCTGCACCAGTGCTACCCCTGGACATCTTCCTCTCCAGCCAGCCTCATCAGGACTCTGCTCTATCTGCTTGTGTGTCACCATCATCCAGATCACCTGAACTCTTGTGAATGGTCCCCTTATGTCCAAAGAGCTTGGAAGCAGGAAACCAAGAGAGTATAGTATCATAGGAGACAAGAGGAGAGGGTAGGAAATAGTGACAGATGCCTTCAGAGGTCGGTAAGATAGGACCAAAAATGGTCAGATGGCTTTATCAGCAAGGAGACTGTTGGCAAGAGAAGCCTCCGTGGAGTGGGTGGGAAGGTAGAGGCAGATTTCAGGGTGAGTGAGTGAGGGACCAGGAGCTGGAGAGACCGTGGGTGAGTGTGAACAAAATTCTGTCAAGAATTTTGGCTTGGAAGAGGAGAAGCAAATTGGAGGGTTACTTGTAAGAAGAAAGGATTTTCTTTCTTCTTCTTTTAATGATAGGAGAAACTTGAGCCTACTCAAATACTGGTAAGAAGTGGAGCAGAGCCAGGAGAGAGGGAGAGGGAGATGGAGCGGAGAGGGAGAGGGGGAGAAGGGGGAGAAGGGGAGGGGAGGGGAGGGGGAGGGGGAGAGAGGGAGAAGGGGGGAGAGAGAGAGAGAGAGAGAGAGAGAGAGAGAGAGAGAGAGGGAGAGGGAGAAAGGGAGGGGGAGAGAGGGAAAGGAAAGAGGGGGAGAGGGAGAGGGGGAGGGGGGAGAGGGGGAGAGAGGGAGAGAGGGAGAAGGAGAGCGAGGGAGAGAGAGAGAGAGAGTGAGAGAGAGAGGGAGGGAGGGAGGGAGGGAGGGAAAGAGGAAGAGGAGATACTCAGAGGGGTTAAAGAGGCATGCCCAAGGGAAGACATACAGGTGCAGGGACCCCTCACCCATTGTAACAAGAGTAATAAAGAAAGAATTAGTATAGATGCAAGAGAGTTTGTAGGTTTCGTGGCAAGGGAGTTGCCACCTGATGCTTTCTATTTCCTCTTTGAAGAAGGAGGTGAAGTGTTGGAAGAAGGATGTAAGGAGAGTGGCTGAAGTCTGAGAAAGAGGGCTAATGAGCGGGACGAGGAAGGATTGCTGGGGGTTTGGGAATCCATCGAGGCTGCTGGTGGTTAACCGTGATGGCAGCTGTGTGTTTGCTTCAGGATTGTTCAGCAGCCTGCTATAGGCATAAGAAGCGAGGCGTTTGGATTCATCCAGGATTGGGGTTTTGCTGGGCAGGTGATGAAAAGGATGGTTCTAGAATAGGAAATGAAGTGAATAAAAGGGTGGAATTCAGGAACACGTCTTCAGAAATTATAAGTTCAGGGAACTGAGAGGTCAAGGTGCCGAGTGGGATACCGAAGAGACCCAGCTGATGGCAGGATGCTCAGTGAACGGGGCCAGATGGGCACTGGGCAGCGACAGTGAGGGGCGGGGCATGTGGCCTGAGGGGATGGTTGTGAAAGCAGTGGAGATTCTCATAAAGGGTGGAGGAACAGCTGGGAAGGACAGTGTCTTCAGAGTTGAACCAGGTTCAACTGCAAGGCAGGTTCAAGGCAAGATGGAGAGATGTTCTAGGAAGAAATGGAAAATACTGAAGAGTTTGTTAACCACAGAACCACTCCAGGGGGAACGGTGGAAAGATTTGGGAGGGAGGGGAGAAGTGGGAGTTTGGGTCGAGGGGAAGGAAGCATAAAGTTAGCACATGGAGAAGACAGAGCGGCACAGGAAATTACATTTTGGAACATGAGACACGGCGGACTTAGCTGATCCCAACCTGGCCAAGAGAATTAGCCCCAGCTCTCCGCTTGTGCTCAGTTTGCTGGAGCCAACTGGATAAATGACATTTCAGAGAAGACATGAGTCTCAGGACTCTGGAAAGAGTTGGCTTGTACTACTGACAGCCTTCTTAATATTTTGCTTGTATCATGAGGCATTTCTCTTCCCACTTGTCACATCTGTTCTTAAAACAGATGTGGGTCAGTGACCTGTCAATGGCCTGTCTTTGTGAAAAGAGTGTGGTTCTCAGCCCTGCCTGCACAGAAGAGTCACCTGGGAGCTTTAAATACACACTAACGCCTGGGGCCCCGGATCTCTGGGGAGGAGGCCTCCAGAGTCTGTACAATTGATTTTCTTAAAAGCTCCCTCCGTGATTGTAATGTGTGCAGAACCTCGGTGTTAGACCTTTGCGGCCCAGTTGTACGGTCCATGGGGGGCAGCAATGGCATCACCTGGAGCTTGACAGAAACCCCAAATCTCAGGCCCCGCCCTTGCCCCACCTACCCGAATCAGAACCTGCGTGGTACTAAGAGCTCCTTTCCCAGGAGGTGCCTATGAACGCTGATGTGTGAGAAGCCCTGCTTTGAAACAATACAGATGCCTGGGTCCCACCTCTAGAGATTCTGATTTTATTGATCTGGGCTGTGGCCTGGGACTGAGGAGTTTCAAAGGCGGCCCTGGTATGTGTAATGTTAATCAATTCACGATTCCTGCCGTACAGTATCTAGCAAAGGTAAGGAAAGGTGACCAGTGCCTTTTTTCTCAACTAGATGGATCAACCCCATCTCTGTTTAATGATTTCTGACCTTTGATTTAACTTACCAACGAACTCCATTTGCTTCTCGTTTGGGGGAAAGACTGCCTGTCGCGAACTTTAGCAGGAACATCATTCCTCTTCATTTTCAAAGATGTTCCTGGGAGGCTTGGTAGCTGATAAGACAGGAAATACTGCACAACCTAAGGCCCATTACGTAAGGACTGGTTCATTTACTAAAGAAAAACGAGGCATTGCCTAGAGCACCATTATTACAGAGGGCCAACCAACTCTTCACAAAATCAAGACAAGCAATCTTCCTGATTCGTTATTTCTTTCGTCTTTTCTAAGACCTTGTTTGAAATGATACTTAACGCACTTTGCAGCTTTCTGTGTGCCAACTGATTGCACAAGTCAAATGTCAGTCATTGTTTTGCTGAAATATTGGGGTACTGCTATTATGGAAGCACCAAGTGTTACTTTGGACCTGAGTTTCCCAAGTATAATCCTGGCTTAAAAGTGAATTTTTTAAAGAACAAGCTTGACAAGTGTTTTAAGAAATCATTATGCTGTATGAGTTTGAAGGGAAAAAAATTTTTAAGCACCTCACTTAGACCACATGTAACTCAGATGTTTGAATAGTCAAATCACCCATTTTCAGGTGGGTGGTTAAATCTCAGGAAAAATAAAAGGTTATTGTGATTGAAGACTTTCCCCAACTTTTTGTTTCTCACTTCAGAGGCAAACATGAATGTATGAATCACTTTTCCACTATGGAAGATTGAAATTTGGTTTAAGAATTATTAAAACAAAATGGTGCCAAGACAAAAGTACTGCTTTTCAAGCCTTAAAGAAAAACAAATAAGTCTTTTTAAATCATACAGGCTTCAGAAAACATAAATTTTGATTCTATTAGACTTGATATCAGTCTGCAGAAAAGATGGTCATTCATTTTTTAAATTCCATAATGAACAATTCAGTGCATTCGCTACAGTTTGAATTCCACAAGGTCGTGTTCTTCTTTTTAGGAAGCCAAACTGAAACTATCAAGACTTGAAATAAATAGTATCTTCTCCATGTTCTCTGGTAGGGATGGCCCAGGGGACAGTTCTCTCCTCCTTCACTCTCAGGCATCAGATACATTTATTTAACATTTTCCTTTCTTAATAGCTGAAGGTAATGTGTATTCTACATTCCACCTACTGGCACATAGAGAATGCTTCCTAAACATGAGAAGGCTTGTTGTCGAAGTCAGGAGGGAGAAGCCGGAGAGTGCCTCTCCTTAACTGCACTAGAGTCTTTCAGAGCTCTCTGACAAACACTGAAGGCTTTGTCACAGGTTGTTACATGAGAGAGAATCCTGCTCAGTCCTCATCTGGCGCCCATGACATCGACCTGAATGCCATATGGAGTGGGGTTAAGTTTGCAATTTAGTTGGAACTTAAAATGTTCACGAAAAATTCAATTATTCCACTTGTGCAGATGGACGGTGAAGGGCAGGATTCGTGTCTCGTACATGATGACCTTGTACACGCATAGATCAGTGATGAATTTTAAAATGTCCTAAAATTGAATTCCAAGTACTCTACTTGGATACACAGAATCCAATACACTACATGGGTGCACGCTTAATGTTGAATGATGAAAATGACATTTTCATGAAGTGACGTAGAAGGGGGAAGTGGATTTTATTATTGTGGTCATATATACCACTGCCTGGCAAACACACAACCTGTTTGTTTTGCTACTAAAGGATGGGCTCTCCAGTGTTTAAAAGAGAAGTCCACATAATCACGTGCTCATCAAATTACCTAAAGGAACTCCGCACATAGAGTGAGGGTGGGCACTGGCCAGTTGCAGCCAGGCAAACTTCTGCCATGTTTCCTGCCCCTGCAGTTAACCTTTCATGTCATAAAATTATCCTTGCCTACTAGGCATTCTTGGTTTCATGAAACTGTAGCTTTATCAGAATCAGATATAAAAGTCCTCCAATCAGCTACTCTGGTTGATTAACTTTTCGTTTGGATTAATGCAAGGACTCTCCTTGAGTGCCTAAATCCTATTTTAGTGACTACCCTGATTAATTTTATAAAATGTAAATACAAGCAAATCACTTGCCTACTTTAAATATTCAGCGGCTTCCCGTCATCCACAAAATCGAGTCCAGACTCTGACTTCTCCCTTGGTTCTAACCTCATCTGCCATTACTGCCTCATCTTTAGCCTAGACCTCCATGCCTTCACACAGGCTGTTCCTCCAACTGGAATTGTCCCACCTAGCGATCTCCTAAGTACCTTTCAAGGGTCACCTCCAATTGCATTTTCTCAATTCTTGAGTGGTTCATTTTGTTCACACTTTTGCTCATACCAACACTGTGTTACATGTCCTGCCTCTTTCCACATTCCCTCTGGACTGAGCTGCTTGAATGCCAAGTCCATGGAAGACCTCTGCCTCTTTGTGGTCATCCCACCTGGAGCTATCCCAGGAGCAGTGCCTGGTACACAGTGGCCACTCCCAAGAGATTTAACAAATGAATGAACAAATGAATGAGTGCCTTCCCAAGTGTCTAATTTAATAACCAGAGAGGGACTTGGCAACAGGGAAAACCTGACCTTCTCACGAAGCCAGGCTTGGGGCCTATTCTTTCTTTCCAACTCCAAGGGATATTAGCTCAGTGCCTGTAATTACGCCTCGTAACTTGGCATGGCATGATATTCAATATTAACATGGAGGCCTAGATGTAATATGTAAGTCACAGAAAAAATGTCCTAAGATTTTGAAGTCCATTTTGAGGTTTAGGGTATAGTTTCTAACATCAAATACTACTCTCCAAGAAAGTTTTCTCTTATTGAATTGAATGGCATGGTTTGCAAATATTAAGTTTAAAGAAAGGCCACAGTATGCGCAACCATGTATTGTCTTAAAATAACTGTATTACGCATATTAAAACATGCAGTTTTCCTTTCCGGTGTGATTGCTTTGTTTGATCAAATTGAAAGCGGGTTTTCTATTTTGGCATTATGCCTTATTTCCTTAGACTAAATGAAATTGTTCCATTATAGCAAATAGAAGCTTGATAATGGTTTGATTCAAGTTTTAATCAGAATGCTGTTCTCAGAATATTTTACCATTCCGGTCTTATTCCTAGATATTGTATCTTCAAATAGATGCTATGAGCTAGGATTGGGTTACAACCCTTACAGGACTTGAGTGGTTGAAATCCCAGGAGAATTTCAAACCAAGGCTCTGTCTGAGGCCGAGAGGGTGCTGCTTTCCTGCTGTCAGCTGACAAGAACTATTTAGCTCATCACAGGTCCCCATAGAAACAAAACACTGAAAGAAATGTCCCCCCTGGGGTTTGATCTCAACTCCTCTTGGATGGGCACGGCTTTAGAGATTGATAAGCAAATAACAATTAGCAGTGCTCCCTTCTGATTTTGAAAGTGAACTATAGCAAGGCATGGAAGTCATTTCTTTGTTTGTTTTTTTAAGGCTTCCTCACAGCAATGAGGCAAGAGGTGACCCGCGCCCACAAAGGCTGGGCCCTGGACTCGGTGACCATCCACAATGAAGTTCTACGGCAGATCAAGGAGGAGATCACATCACCCCCTGTGGTAGGCTCCACCAGGCGACAGCGGGGACAGTGCTGGAGCCAGGCCTGCAAGTCAGGTTCTGCCTAACACTGACCCATGAGTGCCTCAGTGCAGTCCACTGGCTTTGCAGTCAGGGCTTCCTCGGTTGTAACCAGAAGACCTCCATGTCAAAGCAGCCTCCATTTGTTGGAGTGGGGATTAATGACAAACGCAGGGAACTCTCCAGACTGCGTTTCTTTATAAGTTACACTTGTTTGCTGAAAAGGATTTTCCACACATCTCCAGCCCCTGCTGTGGGCTGCTCACAGAATGGAGGAGTGTTGAGAGCACTTGTAGAGGCTACCAGAACCAGCGGTCCTGAGTGCTGGGGCCTTCCTAGCTGCAGGACCCCGGATGGGGGAGGGGGCTTGAGATGAGCAGACACCACTGGGAGCCACTGTTTGGACACTTACCAGCTCTATGAACTCTAGCAAGTTCTTTAACTTTTTTGAGCCTCAAGTTCTTCAACTATATAACATGAGGATGACATGTCAGCCTTATTAAAGGTGGTTATGAAGATTAAATGGGATCATTGAAACTTAGTGGCAGATGGCCACAACACTCAATAAATCTTCGTCCCCTTATCATTTCTCTTTCATTCCCTCAATTGTCAAGTAAGGGGATGGACCACATGATTTCCAACTTCTAGCCCTTTCTGCCACCTTATGACAAGGATTGCCTTTCCTCCAGTTTCCAACTGCACGGTCCTTCCTTCCATCTGAGATCTCACCAGAAGCACCTTCAATCTCTGTATTTCCACCAACAATCTAGGCTTTTTCTGTCATGTGCCTCAGAGTTCTTCCAGCTTCTCCCCATTATGCTATTCCAAAGTCACTTCCACATTTTTAGGTATGTGTTACAGCAGCACCCCATTTCTGAGTACCAAGATCTGTATTCGTTTCCGAAGGCTCTTGTAACGAAGCACCACAAACTGGGTGACTTAAAACAATATAAATTTTTTCTCTCGCAGTTCAGGAAGCCAGAAACCTGAAATGAAGATATTGGCAGGTTGGTTTCTTCTGAAGGCCCTGAGAGAGAGTCTGCTCCATGCCTCTCTCCTAGCTTTCACTAGTTGGCAGCCGTCCTTGGCGTTCCTTAATGTGTAGCTGCATCACGCCAATCGCTGCCTCCATTGTCACGTGGCCCTCTCCCCGTGTGTATCTGTGTGTCCCCTCCTCTTCTTAGAAGAAACCAGCCATGTTGGAATTTGGGCCCACCCTAATCCAGTATGACCTTAACCAACTACATACGCAAAGACCCTAGTTCCAAATAGTCACATTCTGAGGTTCTAGATGGACACGAATTTTGGGGTGATATTATTCAACCCACTACACCCTCTAACCATAACTTCTTGGGACAGGAGCCTAGAAGGGATACAATTTACTGCCGGATTGTTCGTGTAGTACTTGTCATGCAGTAATTAACGATGGGACTCATATGTCCTGATTTTCTGGGGTTGCCCATGCTTTCAGTATCAATTCATGTTCCTCAGTTTTTGGTTCAAAAAATATGGTCCTCATCCTGTTAGAAAACACTTTACAATGAAATCCATTCTCCTTTATTATAATCTACATTGGCTTCCCTTTATCAGTCCTTACTGGAAATGAAAAAATGGTCACCATCTTCTACATAAATATATTTTATGAGCGTACGTGATGATAGGAGTCTCCCTCGGGATTCCCGTTAGCCGTTCTTGTCTTACTGAATACATGTTCTATGGCTCCCCTCTGCCCACAAGATAAAGTTCAAACCCTTCATCTTGGCGTCTAGACTTCCCTGCTCGAGCCCTAACTTATTTTATCACCATTGAACCCACTGCTATGTGAAATTCAGGGTGGGCTTTCACACACACACCGCCGCCTTTCTTCGTAGTGTTGCTCCTGCCTGGGACGCCCACCCTCTCCTCTGTCTTCCCAAAGGCCCCCACCCTTCGGGCCATACTCCCCACACAGGCCCTTGAACACTCCAGCCCACAGGGGCCTTTCATCTCAGAAGGCACTGAGCTCAGCCTCAGTGCTGTTCACCAGGCAGCCCCTCGAACAAGTGTGTGCTGCTGTTACACTCATGTCTTTTAATACACTTTTCTGTGTGTGTCTTGTCTCCCACTTTACTGATGAGGCCCTCAGGGGCAGGTCTTGCTGGGTGAGAGAGAGGCATGGGACGATGGTCAGCCAATGCAGACCAAGTCTCCCCTCCCCGCCCATCACACCCCCTCTTGCTCTATCACACCTGCCTCTGGTGGGGGGGCAGGGGGCTCTAACGCTCCTGCTTGCCAGTCCCAGCGGCACAAAACTCACTTCATCCTGTGACAGAGATGAAGTTAGAGCCATAGGTTAGTCACAGGCAGAGACACCCCGTGGCACTTAGCTCCAAACCCTGTTGTGTGCTCCCCTGCTCCTTAACCAGGCCTCTGGGAGCCGTAGCTCCCTGCAGAGGAGATGTGGCTCTGCTGGCTAACTCTGTTGTCCCAGACAGGCCACCTCCAGGCTCAAATAACCAATAACAGGGCCATTTCTACAGCGCTCAGAGCCTCAAGACAGGCAGCAGGGGAAAATTGGGCTCCCCATGTCCCTAATGCAGGGTGCCCGCGCTGTTTTCGTCTTTTGGTAGCATCTGAAACTGGCTTGTGTTTTCTTTCCAAACGGACAGCCTTTATTACAGTAATGGATGTCCCTCTCATAGCACCTCGTTTTTTAAAACTTTGATTCCCTTCCGCTTGCCTGTTCCAGGAAGGTGTGTACATCTACGGGCTGTACATGGACGGCGCGGCCTGGGACCGCCGCAACAACAAGATCACGGAGTCCACGCCCAAGGTGCTCTTCATGCAGCTGCCTGTGCTGCACTTCTTTGCCGTGAACTCCATCGCGCCCAAGGACCCCAAGCTGTACATGTGCCCCATTTACAAGAAGCCGAGCCGGACTGACCTGACCTTCATCACCGTGGTGTACCTGCGAACCGTCTTGTCCCCTGATCACTGGATCCTGAGAGGAGTGGCCCTTTTGTGTGACGTCAAGTAAGCTCATTTCCGCTTGCTGGAGGCACCGGAAGCCACAGCGATGGACGGGCAGTGCTACCGAGACCCTCAAAGCTGGTGTCTTCCGGCCCTGCTCGTTGCTTGGTTACTCTTTCTACATTAAAAAGTTAGTCTTCTATCATGCTGTGTGTGTGCGTGTGTGTGTTTTCCCTCATGTCAATAGTCAAACAGACAATTCTCAAGTCATGCTTGTTATTCTAGGCAATCGTATTCCATTATCATTGTTTTTTAGATAAAGTCCTATCTTCATGTTAGAATACTTTGGAAGGTTTGAATTTTTTGAAAAGTTGAAAAGTATTCATTTGTTGCATCCTAATGGGAAGCTAGTAGATGCAAACTTTTCTCTCAAATAGAAACCACTTTCCCATCAATAAAATCCACCCATGTTCGTGTTAGTGCTAATGTGTTAGCCTTTGCTCATTTGAGTTTGGTCTTCTCTCCGTGCTCGTGAAACGGAACCTAGAGGGGTCCTCTCTGTACCCCTAGATTTACAGCTCTGTGGTCTGAAGTGTTTGAGGCAGAAAACCCACCTGGATGACGGCTCTTGTCACTTATTTTAACTTTATTTAATATTATATTGTCTTACTTTGTAAGTGCTTCGGAGGCCAAGGGAACCCGGAGTCTCCGGCTCTTCCCTCCCAACCCCAACTCTGCAGGAGATAATGAAGCACACATTTCTAGGCAGCAAATGGAGACAGAAAAACAAACTCCATCAATTGAAATCAGGTTACATGCCAAATGCCCTTAAAGAGCAAAGTCTTTAAAAAGTGAAGCTATTTCTCACTCTGTAGCTAGGTCTGAAGCTCAGTTTGAACCTTGATTTCCTGCTGAAGGAAATTGTCAATTTAACAAAACAGATGGGGTCCTATACTGAATGCTCACGCAGCTTCAGGAAAGTGAAGAAGCGTCTCCACTGGTCTTCCCAGCTAGAATCCTCTTGCCTGCCCCCAGCTAAATGCACAAGCTTCATTCCCTCTGTAAGTTCCGAAATAGGGAAGCCTTTCACGTTTTCTTGCTCCCCTCTCATCCTTCTGTCGCTCTGATCAGAGAAGCCAATGGTAAACAAAATAAGATGGCCGAGCAGTAGCCCAGGTGAGGTGTCTAGGGAAGACCCCAGAGGAAATGCCACCATTGTCTAGTGCACTTGCAAACGGTAGAAAATATACTATGAAATGCAAATTGTAGCAGCGGCTTCTGGTGTGCTCCTGATATTGATTCCATGTCAAAGCCGTAGAACTCTCCAGAGCAGTTTAAAAAGTAAAGTAACCTAGCCCCGCCTAAGTGTTTTGGTATTTCCCTTGGCCAACAGGCACAGTAAGGGCACTCTCTGGAAAGAATGTCCTCCTGAACTGAGGCTAGAATTTGGACCCCCATGCTGTTCTGGATGGGCACAGAGGAAGTGGAACATAAGAGCGGGCCCCCAAATAAAACGCACATTTTATTCATATTCCTGTCCAGTTGTTAAAACAACTGAAGGCAAACTGCATAATCTAACCCCCTGGATATCACGGTAAGTTTTCAGAGAATAACAATTAGGTTCAATGTTCTCTAATAACTTGACTATTTTATGGAAAACTGGGGAAGAGCTAGAAAAGAAGTGAATGTAGCAAGGGTATAGATCAGGCTGTTTAAAGCCACAGACCATTTCCTGGGAATGTTTCACTACTAATGATTATTTTGCTCTGTGTCTACACAGAGGAGAGAGACAGGGGCAGAAGGCCCCCCGGAGATAGGTATCTGGCACCCAAGACCAAGAAAATGGGGTTCTTCTCCGCCATCCCTAGTTTTGCAGAGATGGCTGGGGCTCAGTTCTGTTCTCTTTCTCTAGGCCCATTAAATGGTTTCCTTAGACATTTTGAGCCATTGAATGTCCACAGCACATAATCATTTTCTCGGCAAAATTGTTGCTCTTCGCTAATTACATAATTTGCCGCACTGAGTGAGGGGGACCTGGTGAGCATAAAAAAGGAAAGAATTGGGGACAAGATGGTTAAGCCAACTGAAGCAGGGAGAGAGGCAGAGTAATTTTTGTTTCCTGTTTGGAAGCAGTCCACATAGTCTCATCTTGGTCTCTGCAAAATGAACGAGATTTGAAATGTTATTTTTGTTTAGTCTTCACATAAAAATTAGACCCAAAGAGAAGCATCGAAAGATATGTCTTCTGAAAGGGATTGATCTAGTGGGTCGTGTTGTGTGAACAAGCCCCACTCTGCCATCAGAGGCCTGAGACGTAGAGGGGACTCACCTGTAATGTGACTGTGACTCGGGGCCCCGGGTAAAGGACAGAGAATGGTTAAAGAAATTCAGGAGCAAGGGATGAACTTGAACAAAGGTCACATTTCAGTTGGGTCTTGATCTTCCCATAGATGGTACCAAGCTGGTCCAAGACTGTAGATGATATATTCTAAGAAAGAGAACAGCGTGAGGGAGAAAATGGTAAATGGCATGGAACATTCAGAGGCAGAGGCCAGGCCACGTCGTCCCCGTCTCAGGAGCCGTCAGTGAGTTTTCGTCACTGGACTGTACATTCCCAATACCAAAGCCCATCATGAGCTCACCTAAAATTTCTCCGTTTTGTGGTCACCGTCACTCAACTTGCTCGTTTGCTTCTGCCATCAGGACTGTCTAATGAACATCACAGCTACTCTTGTCAAGGAAAGCTGCCCCACAGAGAGCACCTGGAACTTCCGTACACGCTGGGGGCAACATAAAATGGTGCAACTGTTAAGTTGATGCAAAAAATAATTGCGGTTTTTGCAATTATTTTTAACCTTTTAAACCACAATTACTTTTGTACCAACCTAACATTTTGGGAAACAGGCCCGCCATTTCTTAAAAGTCACATACAGGTACCATAAGACCCAGGCATTTTACTCCTAGATACTTACCCAAGAGAAATAATGGGAGATGTCCATACAAAGACTTACGTGTGAACGTTCATAGAAACTTTATTATTAACAGCCAACAATTGGAAACAACCCAAGTGTCCATCACCAGGTGAATGGATAAGCAAACTGTGGTACACCCATTCTATAGAATACTACTCAGCAATAAAAGGAAACAACTGATACCCACTACAATACGGCTGAACCTCAAAATAATTATGGTGAGTGAAAGAAGTCAGACAAAAAAGAGTGCATATATATGGTTCCATTCATACATAACATTCTAGAAAGTGCAAACTAATCTATAGAGACAGAGCAGGTCAGTGGCTGTAAGAGGGGCGGGGGCCGCATGAGAAAGATTGTAAAGGAGCAGGAGGAAACTTTTGGGAATGATAGATGTGTTCATTCTCTTGATTATGGTGATGGTTTCACAAGTGTCAAAATGTACCAAATTGTACACTTTAAACATATACAGTTGATTGTACTTTCACTATACCTCAAAAAGCTGTAAAGTTCTCTCTACCACCCGATTCTTTGTTCACCCTCTGTGAGGACTTCTGTGACCCCCTCACCACTTCCTCAGGCAGGGTTTATTGCTCCTTCTGCATTTTGGTTGCAACTGAATTTAGCAATTTTAATCCTAAAGATTAATAACATACATCTGTCTCCCCACTCTGTAGCTAGCTTCTTGGAAGCGGAGTCTGGCTTTTTGTCTCCCCAATAAATAGTGACTCATTGAAAGAATGAATGAACAGCAAGTAATCCATTTTGACTGGTAAATGCAGGCAAATGATGGAGAAGGAAGGAATGTCAAGTGGGGGCCAGTTTGGGCGGGTCTAGAATTCCATGGGAGGACAGTGGGGGAACCATGGGTGGTTCTGGACTCCTGCAGGAATGGAAGTGAGTAGGTCAGTCAGGAGGCTATTGCCCTAGACCAAACAAGAGGAAGTGAGGATTGGAACTAGAGAGAAGACAATTAGAATGGAAGTAAAGCAAGTCATTTGAAAGACCGTGTGGAGGTAAAGTTTGGGAATTCCAACACCAGGTTGATGAGATGAATAATAAGCAGTAAGGGTTGAAAGATATAGCAGTTTATAGCCTGGAAAGTTTGGTTTGATAGTTCTTCTGTCATTACAATTTGGGGAAAGAGCGATTTTCGTATCCAAGTGCTTATAAATAACTGCCAGGGTCTCTGAAGAAAGACTCGAAGGTCTGTGTGCTCACGATGAGGTCTGTGACTTAACAGCATAGTGTTACAATGTGCCAGGCACTGGCCTAAGCACTTGACATGAATTAACCTGTGTGATCCTTATTCTAACCCTAGGAGATCTGATGTTATCATTTCCATTTCACAGATGAGGAAACCGAAGCACAGGAAAGCTAAATAATGTGCCCAAGTTCTCACAACTAGTAAGAGACAGAGCTGGGATTTGAACCCACGCTGAATGATTTCAGTCCATGCCCTGATGACCTTTGCAAGGCAGCACTAGATTTTTTAAAAGCCAGAGGCTATTGCATAAACCTCTAAAATTCATAGTTGTGCATAGAAAGTAGTACATTTGTGTTTCTCAGCCTTGTTAACGTAAGCAGCTTCCATGATCTGAATGGAAAGGATAACGTGCAAAGAAGAAAGATTATCAGGTAGATACCAGCATTTATATGTGTGCAAACAAATGTATATTTAAAATTCAGGGATTTTGAATTTGAATTAGTATGTTTATGTAACAGGCAGTTTCTGGGCAGTTCTTGAACATTCTAGACCAGCAGGTGCATTGATCCCTGGAAGAAGCTGGAGAAATCAGTTCTAGACTCCAAGTGAGGAGACACGTGGTCTAGTCCTGGGATATAGGCCCCAGCTGAGTGGCTTCCTTGTCCACAGGTAAGAGAAAGAAAAGTAACTAAGATGTTATTTTAGGGAACACAATTCAGCAAAGGGCAAAAGAAAGCAAAAGTGTGACAAAAACTTCACTATGCTAAATGAAAAAAAAAAATAGAGAACTATGGAGACCCTTTTCATTTAAAAAGCCAAAAACCCACTCACAGTTGAAGTAACTCAATGACTTATTCCTTGGTGTCTACTAGAATTGCCAGTGTTTGGTGCTGTTTTTTAAGGTTTTAAAAAATGGTCCTGCTTTAGGGGGTGGCCGGCTAGCTCAGTTGGTTAGAGCATCGTGCTAATAACACCAAGGTTGCCAGTTCGATCCCTGCATGGGTCACTGTGAGCTGTGCCCGCCTTTTAAAAATAAATAAATAAATAGGTGTGTTTAAATAAATAAATAAATAAAAATGGTCCTGCTTTAGATATAAAAAGATGTCACATGACAGCATTCTAGGAATAGTTGTGACATACAGGCACGCCTCAGAGATATCCGGTTCCAGAGCACCGCAATAAAGCGAGTATCACAATAAAGTGAGTCACTCGAATTTTTTGGTCCCCTAGTGCATGTAAAAGCTATATTTACACTCTACCACACTATACTGTAGTCTATTATGTTAACAACAACCTTATGATTAAAACCACAATGTATGCACCGTAATTAAAGAATACTTAATTGCTAAGAGATGCTAACCAGATGATGGTTAGCATTTCTTAGCCTTCAGTGGATCAGCGGGTTGTAATCTTTTTGTTGGTGGAGGGTTGTACCTTCAACTTGTAAGAAATGCAGTATCTTCAAAGCACAATAAAGCGAAGTGCAATAAAACAAGGTATGCCTGGATAGCATCAATCCAAAACTGTGCCTAATATTGAATAGGTAATGAATCCACCGAACGTTATCCAGGGCTATGTAGACATTGGTGTGTGAGCTTTTTCTATACTTGATAAAAATTGTCCACCTATTAAAAACACTGAAAATGTCACCCTTCTCCCTGGGTCACGTTCTCTGGAAATAGACTCTGAGCTAGAGATTTGTGTGCAGGTTTCCTGGGAAGAGCTCTTGGGAAAAACGCCAGTGGGGGAGTGGAGGAGGCAGGACTGGGCAGAGGGAGAAGTGGGGTCCGATGTAGTCACAGCAAGCGCCTCATGCAACCCCCCGAGCTGTGGAGCAGAGCTGGCCCTGCAAAAGGTCCGACATGGGTGAGGGCGCTGGGGGGGCCAGGCAGCTGGACGCCCATCGCAGCCAATAGTCCTGGCAGCTGGAGGAAGAGAGTCTGAGACCTGAGGGGAGACCAGGGCAGCCATCCATGGCACTGCCTTTCTTCCTCCACACTCTCTTCTTTGTCAGCTCTCATCCTCTTTCTTCACCTCCTTGGATCTGAAAACAAATCATGAACGTGTTTTCCCTCTCTTCCTCTATAAAGGTCTCCTCAGAGAAGCCTAAATTCAGCGAGAGTATTTCTGACATCTGCACACAGACTTCACATCCCTGAAATGAAGAGAGTTTTCTGGAGTGCCTGAAGTGGTGGGAAAGAGACCGGAGGAAGGTGTGATTCTGGTGCCTTCCTAGTGGCTAGGGAAGTCGGGGTTCTCTGCCTGATGACAGATTCTGAAAAGACCCCAAACACAAAGACAACTGAAATCTAAAAGCATCTAACTTAATTGCTGTTTTTCTCATAGCCATAAATTCCCCCAAAATTTTTGAAGGCTACAACTGTACTTTGCCTTAGGGGGAAAAAAACAATGTCTTTTGTACCTTGAGCGCATGGAAGAAAATTAGTCAACTCCCTTGCTTCTTCCCTCCAACATCTGGCTTTGAATGCAAAAGGGAATCATAGTCTTTGAACACTCAACCCTTGATTGACATACAACCTTCTGAGATAACTATGAATCCTTTGGAGTAATGCTCAAATAATGAAAAAGTTCTCCATCTACCCTGAATCAATACCAGTTCCTCAGAAGCTGTTGGTGTAGCAGCTTGCCCTGGCCTGTTCCATTCTCCCCAAAAGGAGCCAGGGAGGGAGGGGTTCACCGTTGTTTTATACTCCAGTGCCTGCAAAATCACCCTCCTTGGGAAGGTGTCGGGGTGACAGGGTGACAGCTGTTTATAGACAGTTTTAACTGAACAGGCGTCCTCAGGAGCAGTGAAATTTCTCTCCGCTTCACACGTGGGTGCTGCCCTGGCAGCTCCCTGCCTTCCCAACAGAAGCTGCGATCCACTCATTCTTACCCAGGCTGTGGCTGATTAATTATGGCCCCTCCTCTCTATTTCCGGGCAAAATCCTCATTGGACCCGATACAGATATTTGATGCTTGAGCCTCTAAATTCCCGGCAGCTTCACAGCTTCTTCAAGATGGAGTTATAAATGCGGGGGGTTCTTTTCCAGTCTCCCAAATGACAGATTCATGGGTATTTCTGTCACTGGAGCCTCAGCCCCTGCAGACATGTCATTGGGGATTTCTACCTGTATCAGAGGGGATAAGGACACCCATCTGTCATTTGTGGTTTCCATGTATTCCTTCCTGATTATTCAAACCCTTCCCCTTTCTATTGTTTCTCTTCTATTGTCCTCCCAAAGGACACCCAGTGTCCATCGTGATAAGAACCTGAATGAGAGGTTGCCAGACAAATAGAAAATACCTCTCTCTCTCTCTCTCTCTCAGAACCAACGGTTTGGCGTTTTGCTAGACCACGTCAGAAGCTTTGTCTTTCATGTGTCATCCCCTCTCCTGGGAAAAGCAGTCACTTTTAGTTTTTTTCCATGTTTATGGAATATTTTAGAGAATAAACTTGCTCTTTCTGCCTGGTCTGCTTTCTCCGGAAGCCCAAGCAGTCCTTGGCTGCCAGCCGTCAGCTACAGTGTCCCCTAGTGGATTCCACAGCCCACTTTCCCCTCAGGTTCCTCCCCTGCCCATGGAACCCTGGGCTGTGGGACAGGTGGCCCAGGGGATGAGCAGATGAGTCCCGCCCTTGGTTCTCAGGCTCACCTGCCCGCTCTGCCCTCAGCTCCTCCGAGGGCAGGGACGGACGACCACAGGAGGAAGGTCATGCTCATGCTTCATTTGCTTACATTACTCACTCCAGGAGCCATGGCAGGGTGGCAGCTGGTCACCTGGGGAGGGCAGGCCCCCGTCAGCCCAGAGGGAACCACCCTCAGGTTTTCCCCATTCTCTGCCACCCATCCTGGAGGAGGACGTGGGTTGGAAGGGGCCAGGGTGCTCCCAGCCCTTTCTCCTGTCAGCCTTCCACAGCCCCAGAAAAGCTCCAGAGCCAGAGGCAAGCTGGTGCCAGCTTCCATACTACAAGTCCCCCGAAACAATGCGTGTGAGCATCTCTTTTCTTCTGGGGAGAAGTCTGAGCTCTTTTACAGCCGTCTTGATTAAAGCTGTCTTCGTCGTCAGCGTCTTTTAGGAAAATTCCGACCTGACTGCCACAGTGTAGACATCTGCCACATCCAGCCATGAGAAGAAACTCGGGCAGCTCCTTCCTCCTTTCTCATCAAAGGGAGTGGAGAGATGTGTCCCTATGTCCATTTATGTATTAATTCGTCACTTGGTGCATAATATTTAGCACTGCGATAAAAAACAAATAAGCCAATCCTATGAGGAATTGATTTCCCTTCCACATCTGTTCACGGAGACATAAATCTAAAGTTTTGTTATTTTAAAAGCCTCCAGTGCAAATATAATCTAAAATTGCTGGGCTTTGAAGTTGGGCTTTTCTGTCAAAAAATGTTTCTAGACCTGCTCCCTCGAGCTTGGCCGCTAATCTTCTGCCTCCGGGCCCCAATCACACTGATTACCTCTCGAGGTCCTTTCCAACTCATCGCAACTCAAGATAATGGTGTCAGCGCTTCCTGTGCACAAGCGCCACACTAACCCTCAGGTGAGACGCAAAAGGGACTGTGCCCTCAGGCGCATGCTATAGTCGAGAACTCCAACGCTGCACGTGAATAGCCACCACGTAAGTCAGAGAAGGGTCATTGTGCTAAAGGTGAAGTGACATAGGCGCTCAGAGGAGAGAGACTGGACTTTTTTTTGGGAGGATGGAGCAAGATCCTTGAAAGAAGTAGAATTTAGGCTGAGCCATGAAGTATGGATGGGATTTGCCTAAAGGAAACAGGGAAGAACATTCTAGGTGGAGGGCATCGCGGAAGCAAAGGCCAGATGTGGACAAAGTCAGGCCAAGTTTAAACAACCACAACAAATTCACGTTGCCTATAGCATGGGACACGTAAGCGGGAGAACTGGAAGGAATGCCAGCACCCTGAGGGGTCAAGACCGGTGTGGGGATGACCGTGACGGTTCTTTATATCCAAATGGCATTTTGTAGTTCTCAAGCTAATGTGCTTGCTTGCACACATTAGCTCACTTGACTTTCAGAGCACACATGCAAGAAGGCAATAGCAGAGATTATCATACAGTTGAGGAAACTGAGACTCAGAAGTTGAGCCAATCCACTGTAGGGGACCAAGAAAAAGAGTGGAAGAACTAGGGTGAGAGCCCAGGTCTTCCCAAGCCCTGAGCAAGGCCTTCCCCCTAACCCAGGTGGTAGTAAGAAGCCTGCAAGAGAACCTGCTCCTTAGTCCCTGCCCATAATGCATGCTTGTGGAATTTTTGTTCGTTGATTTACTTTTAGGTTTAATACACTGAGTTTTCTTGTGTAAAAGCACCATAAGGTTGCTCTGGATATCCTGGTGTGGGCCAGTGAATTCCTGATAGGGAGACTTGGGGAATAGTCTCCTTCCAGAGGTCAGAGCGGTGGGTCGTGGGCGTGACATTGAAATGACCTTGGCAAAGCTGGCAGAGTTGGCCAAGACCTGCCATCGGCAGCAGTTTCCTGGGCACAGGGTCCAACACAATGCTGGGAGGCAGGGATGAGATACATTAGCAGAGAGCCACAGTATTGTGTCACCATGTGGAGCTGGCTACTACCATCCCCCCAGTCATCCCACTGCACCAGGATGATGGAAAGCATGGCCAGGATGAAGGCCAGGCAGATGGCAGTGGGTGCCTCCTTGGGCCACTTGACGCCCACACTGACATGACCGCTGCAGTCCCCAGTTGCTACCCTCACCTTGAACCTGGTCTGCTTTTGCACAAGCGTGATCTTCAGACACTCGTCCCTGAAGGGCATCCCAGAAAAAAGTCAATGATCTGAAACTCCTTGATGGGCAGAGAAAAGAGATTGATCTCCAGGGACTTCATCTTCATGTCCTGGACCTGGTGACCTGGCTTGATGATAAGGACCCACTCTTTGTCCTCGATTTGCTGCCACACGTTCCAGGGCCCCAGCTCTGGCGTTGACCACAGCTGAGACCCCAACCCTGGCTGATGCTGCCCAAGCCTCCACACCCTTTCATTCCAGGACGTCTGTGGCTTCCCGCCCCTCCCACAGCACCAGTGCCATCAGCTTTCGTCTTGGAGAAGTGTTTGTGCATTTCATATGGCACAACTGCCATGCTTGGAATTAATTTTGTGAGCTCACACCCCTGAGGACCTCCCCTGAGAGCACCTGGGTGGCAGCGGATCGGACTTCTGAGCCATTAACTGCTGGGTAGGCTCATCAGCTTTGTTTGACATCCCGTTTGGCAAATGAGCCAGAAATCAGAGCGTGGCTGAGTGCATTGGGAATGAGGGCTTTCAGAACAGGGAAGGAAGTGACTCTTGCAGTGGCCTTGTGAGGGGAAAGAATGCAATAGGCTGAGTCCTCAGAAAATGTCATCTGCCAGGCAAAGCCACAGGTCCACTTGAGGCCAGGTCTAGAGGTCAGACCACAGCAAAAGAGGGTGACTCCGAGCTTTCCCCAAGGCCAGTCTCGAATTCTGAAGCATTACCATGTCACAGGTCAGACAGGACTGAGAGAAATGACCAGAGACTGAAGTGGAAACTTCTGGGCTGTGATCCTGTGGAGATGAAGGAGACATCTGCAGTCAGTCCTAGATGGCTGCAGCTGCTTCCAGCAGGCTCCCGACTGAGACCTGTGAGGTCCTCGGTGGCTGCACAGGACCACTGAGCTCACACTCAGAGAACCAAGGCGCAGTGGTGCAGCTTACTGGGGGGAGTCAGCTCAGCAACTTTCCGATTTCCTGTTTCCCATTTGTTTTCTGTTTAGGAGAAGGGAGCAAGTGGGCTGTCACCTTCCTTTCATACAGAACTGAGGGAGGTGATTTTGTCCAGCCTGAGTGTCAGCGAGAGTGAGATCCAGAAGACTCCAAGACGAGACTCAGGCTGTTGCCGGGTGTCCTGCCTGCCCTGCGCGCTGACGGTCCCTTGCCTTGGGGGACTCTGATGAGGCTTTGCAGGGACTGAGACGCAGCCCTGGAGGTGACCCCGGCTCCTGAAAGCCATTCCCCACCCCGGCTCCAGAGCCATTCTTTCCAGAAAGAAGTTCTGGGGCCCACAGGCCCCTCTGCAGATCATTTCCTCCCGAGGCCTGAGGCCTGTGGCTGGTCTGAAGGATGCGATGAGACGGAAACAGCTGGGGAGTTTCTAAGAAGGAGGCTGCTTGCCGGTGGGCCGGTTAGCGTGTCAGTCTGATGACACCTCTCATTTTAGACTGAGGGGGACGTGGGTTTCATTTCTCATTTTGGTCGCAGTGGGTTTCTCAGCCATGACAGACGTGTTGAAAAGCCACAGTGAGAGGGCCGGTGTGCTGCTTCCTTTTCATTTGATTTCCAAATGCGTGAAATTTGGCCCATTTCCTCTTTTCCTACAGAGTTTTAATTCTGTGAAGGGACAATGTGGGCTCTGTCATAACCACGCCGTCCCCGGTCCCCCACCCTCTCTCCAGAGGAAAAGGCAGCCAGGTGGGAAAAGCCAGAGGTGAAGCATACAGAGGAGCCAGATGGATGCGAATTAACAGGTCTGCTGTCCAGGCCCAGGAGCCACGGCCACACAGAGCTAGAATCCCCTTTCTGATGCTGCTGTCCACTGACAAAGATGAGGGGAGCGGGGGAGGAGATGGGCCCAGAGCAAGGAGTCCCGTTCACCTAATGGCAGCTACAAAGAGAGGACCTTCAGAAGCCTCTGCTTGGACTGACCAGTCCTGCCCCCGACAAGCACAGGACACACGCCAGCCATGTTTGTCAGGGCAAGCTAAGTGCAGTGACAAACAGCTCCCGAATCTCAGCGGCTTAACGTGATACAATCCAATGCAGGTCAGCAGGAAACCGCCCTGCATAGTCATTCGGGAGCCAAGCCTCCTTCTGTCTGTGGTTCCACTGTCCCCTGGAACCTTGGAGGTCTCCACTGGACCGTATGTGTCCAGCTAGAAGGTGGAGGAGGACAGGGTATGGACGGTTGTGTGGGAGGTTTTATGAGCCAAGCCTGGAGGTGGCCTGTATCAATTTCCTGCACATTCCATTGGTCACTAGGCATCAAGGGAGACCGGGAGATGTGGTCTCGGTGTGTTATAGATTGAATTGTATCCCCCAAGAAAGATGTCTTGAAATCCAAACTTCCAGTAATTTACAATGTGACCTTATTTGGAAATAGGGTCTTTACAGAGGTAATTGAATTACACTAAGATCTTTAGGATGGGCCCGAATCCAATCTGACTGACATCTTTATACTAAAAGAGAATGTGAACACAGAGGGACATGCACAGAGAGGGAAGACGATGTGAAGACATGGGGAGAACACCGTCTACAGGCCAGGGAGTGCCTGGGGCTCCCAGAAGCTCAGAGAGGAGCCTGGAACAGATTCTCCCTCCCGGCCCTCAGAAGGAACCAACCCTGCCAACACCTTGATTTCCGACTTCTTGCCTCCAGAACTGGGAGAGAATAAACTTCTGTTGTTTAAGTCACCTAGTTTGTGGTACTGTGTCATGGCAGCCCCCAGGAAACCAACAACACAAGCTGTGTGTGCCCAGATTTGGGAAGCATTCGGTCAGCTCTCCGACATAACCTTCGTGTCAAAGGAAGAGAACAGATGGCTCTTAGGGTAACACCTGACACCCTCACTGGTTCTACTACTCTTAACAAGGCCCTCTCCCCATGACTCTCTCCGTCTCTCGGGTTTTCTTTCACCTCCTCCCCATGTGGAGAAGAGAGAGGACCTGTACTGTTCTCACCATATGTTTTTTTCTCTTCCTTGGTCCAGAGGGTACAGACCCTGTCAACACTTTACTAACTGACCTCAAGCAAATCCTCTGAGTCTGTGGGACTTAGTTTCCCTCCCTGAGGGAGCATCCCTCTCCTCTCAACAGAGGAGTCAGTAATGAAAACGACGCCGTGACACTTTGGATATACAGCGTGCTGCCTCCACCTAAGACAGCCATAATCACCGTAGCTGGAGAGGCCGTCAATCCTCCCAGCTGACTGCCCAGAGCTGGACAGGACCCAGCACCTGGGAAACTCAGCTGGATTTGTGAATGGGGGCTATGATCGTGACACTGTCCTGGAGACACGGCCTCTTGGGTCCATCCAGGCTCTTCCAGAGCCGGGAGACTAGGCTGTGGCCACCTGGAGGGGATGCACTGAGCTGGAGCCCGTGGGCATCAGCAGTTGTACCTGCGGCCTTGCTGAGACCCGCCCAGCTGGTGCACCAACAGCTGGGAAGATGGAGGGCCGGAGAAATACCAGTGGCAGCAATGCTGCCATTTACTGAAGACTGCTTTGTGCCAGATTCTGGGCCAGAGCTCTTCTTGATTGTCTAACAATTCTGCAGGTGGGTTTGCATCTAGGCTATCTTGGGCTATTTTGAACCATCTTGGTTCAAAGCTGGTTACTTCACTGCTTTGTGCTTCAGGTTCCTCATTAGAAAAATCGGGATTCAAATGATGCCACTCTACAACCCAGAATCTTCAGGGTTGCTCCCGGAAGATCTGGGTCAGGGGGCAAAGGACATGGTCAGAGAAAAGAAGCAGGAGACAGAGGGTGGAGCCTTTGCCCACAGGGGCATCTTTCCAACACATGCCATTGCCCCCGGGAGCTGTTGGCAGCCACGGTTTCTTGGCTCCTGGCAGAAGGCAGATTCCTGAGCTCACTCCTGTGGTCTCTGCCTTCTCCCAGCAGCAGGTCTTCACTACTGGTGATGACTAAGGTGAAGGCGGTGGGGAGCATTAAAGGAATACTCACAGGGCTCCTAGGACAGTGCCTGTCTCAAGGCAGGTGCTCAGTTAATGTTGGCCTTTATTATTATCCCCATTTTACAGAGTGTCAGACTGAGGTTTGGAAATATTCAGTGAGTGATTGAACTGGATTTGAACCCAAGACCGAAAGACTCTAAAATGTGTGTGTGTGTGCGCGCACACGCGTGCGTTTATATTCCACTAAAAGATGTGGGCTCTTTCCTTGTCCAGTCCCCCAGAAGAGGGGTAAAAGTCTTCACTTTTATTCCTAAGAAAATAAAGAAGTTTCTTAGGAACTTGGAGCTTGGAAAGTAACTTGAACTTGGAAAAGACTATTTTTTAGCGATTCTTTCTCCGCTGCCCTTCCCTTTTTCTTTCTGCCTGTTCTTTCAGTTTCCTGCCTCCCTCCCTCTCCATCTTCCCCCATGTGAAAGGTTCTGTCCTATCCATTGGCTGAGACTTCCTACTAAGGAGTGGGTTTTCCTCAGCCAGAGACAGAGGAGGGTGGGTGGCCTGCTCTTGGGTGTCTCCAAAGGGACAGGGTCTTGCAGGATCTTTCCCCCAGATGCACACATCAGTTGCTCCCCTTCCCATTTCTGAAGATAATGTCAAACCAAGTTTTCTTAATGGAAACTGCAGATGCCCCACTTTCGGACCACAGGAGGAGCTGTGGGCGTTGTGGGCATGGGGGTCAGGAGCAGGACCCAGAACTCGGGGCTGCAGAGGAGGGAGCCACAGGGGAGGTGCTCCCGAGACAGCCTGGCAGAGCTGAAACTGGCACCCTCTGCTCTGCCACAGACTCAGCTGCTCATCGGTGCTGCTGCACCAGCTTTGGGGGCAGGTGGGCCTACGATGAATGCCAGCCCTGCTCTGTGAGCAACTCACTTTTCATCCCCGAGCTTTGGTCTCCTCAGCCATAAAATGGGCATAACAGTACTTGGTCATAATACCTGAGATTGGGCACACTAAGCACTCAGCAACACCTGGCTCGGTGCAGGGGTGGGGGTGGAGGGGCCTGATAAGTGGTAGCTATTGTTTTTATTCATGGTTATTGTTACTTTAGGAAATGGTATTGCGTCCATTCAAATCTCTGTTCTTACAGAGCTTCTTGCCCTCTCTTCTAGGGCCACTTGTCTTAGTCCATTTGGGCTACTACAACAAAATGCTATAGACTTGGTGGCTTATAAACAACAAACACGCATTTCTTATAGTTCTGGAGTCTGGAAGTCCAAGATCATAACACCAGCAGATTTGGTGTCTGGTGAGAGCCCACTTCCTGGTTCATTGATGGCCATGTTTCCTCTGTCCTCACATGGTGGAAGGGACGCAGGAGCTCTCTGGGGTCTCCTTTATAAGGGCACTAATCCCATTCACGAGGGCTCTGCTCTCATGACCTAATCACCTCCCAAAGGACCCACCTACTAATACCATCACATTGGGGGGTTAGGATTTCGACATATGAATTTGGGGACTGGGGGACACAAACATTCAGACTATAGCAGGGCCTGAGCGAGAGGCCCTGATAACCGTGTGGGGAGAGGAGAGGACCGTACTCCCCAGTATATAATCTGTTCTCTCTCCCAGCACATCCTCCTTTTGATAAGTTTTTGAGCGCCTACTATGTGCCAGACACTTCAGTGGATATTTGGATTGACACATTTCCATGAGGGCAAACATCACTGAGCACCTGCTATGGGCCAGGGCCTGTGCCGACACTGGATATCCAGCGACGAAGATGGAAACATCCTTCCCTCAAGGAGCCCACAATCTAATGAGGGAAAGTCATAACGAGATAGTGACAGAACACAGTAAGAACTTCAATTTATTCCATCTGTTGTTTTGAACAAGAGTCATTGAACACCTAGTATGTATGTGCCAAGCATGGCACTAGGTACTGTGGGTATAGAGGTGAGTAAAACAAGATCCCTACTCAGGGAAACCGAGGAATTAACCAGCATTCAAGAGGGTTCCAAAGTGTCCAGATGGCGGTAAGCACAAGGGACCAGGGCCCTGCAAAATTGGGGTGGGGTGCAATCATGGAAAACTTCCAGGTGGGGGTGACCCCTCCACGGAGGCTCTGAGGGTGGGTAGGATTCGGGGTACCCTGAGGGAGAACCATGTTTCGGGGAGACTTCCAGGGCTGTCACTGCTGACTAAAGCATCTGTGCTGCCCAAAGGGGCACTGAGAAGCAGGGATAAGAGAAGTTTTCTTAGACAGGCAGCTGCCTGAGCTGGCTCCTAAAGCATGAGCAGGAGCTCAGGCAGGCAGGGTGGGTGAGGACACTTCAGACAGAAAGTACCACGTGTGCAAAGAGATGGGAGAATTACTTGCAAGAGGTCCAGTTGGGAGGTAAGTGGGGAGCAGATCTAAGGAGACTCCTTAGATGCTAAGGAGTTTGGAGGAATTTGGAGGATTAGGGAAACAATCGCTAGGCTCAGGGACAAGGTCAGATAAGGGTTGGAGAAAACGATCCTCTAGGAGACTGGATAAGGGGGGAGCGAGAGCAGCTGTTTGCAAAACAGAACCAGACCTTGGACCTACTCTGAAGCTTACTTACCTTACAAGTTGGGGGAATAATACTGACAAATGCCTGATACCCAAGCTCCCAGCAGCTGCAGGGCACATCCACGGAAGCACCAGTCATGGCAGGCGCCCGGTATCACCCGTCATACTGGAGACAGAACCAGGAAGTGTCTGTGAACACTGGGCACTTACGAGGCACCGACCTGTGCCAGTGCTGAAATACAGCATGCTGGCCCTCCTGGAGCCTCGGTTACAATCCACATTGGCACATATGAGATAAGGGGCAGCCTCAGAGCAAACTCAGAGGCTTTGGACCCCCAGGTGTTAAAAAGAGAAGTTAAATAATCTGCCACCCAACTGCCTCTGGGCTCAGGGGCCCGGCTCCCATCCCTGGATACTCTCATATGCCCACTGTCTTCAGCTGGGCTCTCCCAGAAACAGACCCTGAGATGAGGATTTCAGACGAGTAGTTTACTTTTATTTGGGAGGTGTCCTCAGGAAGCACTAGTCCCCTACTGTTAGAAAGTGAGACCGGCCAGGGAAGGAAGCCAACACTGGGTGCATTATGGGGCAGGTTAGCACTGCGGGAAGCTGAGGCTCCACCCCTCTGGGACCTCTGGGAGACTGTGGTACACACGTGAGTTGTCCAGTCCAAGTGGTGAGGAACTGGGGTATTTATCCATCGACTCATGTCCGTTCACGCTTGAGAACTGCTCCTAGGGGTGCCTGCCCTGCACTGGCTGAACACAAAAGTCTCCTCCCAGTCACAGAAAGCCCCTGCCCTGCAGAGAGAAAGTGGTCTTTTAAGTGCGGAGGGCACGACTTGTACAGCATCTGCTTATCCCAGCAGTGCTAATTCTGAGTGTAATTGTAATCTAAATGGCTCCAAAAAACACTTATTTAATGTCTTTCTCCTGCATTAGAAAGGAATCTCCCTGAAGATAGATGCTGTGGCACCACGTAGCACCACTCTACCCCTGAGGGCTTAGTTCAGTGTCTGGCACATGGCAGGTATTCCATAGATACGTGCTTATGGATTAAATGTAATTTGGAGGTTGATAAGTTCATAGTAAAGGCAGAGTTCTGTGTACTTTCTCTAGCCCCTTAGCTTCCGCTCTTCTCTCCTCTCCCCATACCCTAACCCTGGTATCAGAGAGCCTGCAAGTTGTTTCCCAACATCTATCTATCTATCTATCTATCTATCTATCTATCTATCTATCTATCTATCTATCTATCTATCTATTATCATCTATCTATAATCTATCTATCAATCCATCTATCTATCTAGATATATACACTTGACCCTTGAACACACAGGTTTGAACTACACAGGTCAAACCTGTGTAGTTTATACACAGAATTTTTTCAATAAATATACAGTCGACCCTACATATCTCCAGGTTTCGAATTTGCAGATTCAACCAACAGCAGACCAAAGACAGTATTTTTCTTTCTTTCTTTCTTTATCTTGTTCCTTTGTTCCTTTCAGTTTTATACCCCACATATCAGTGAAATCATATGGTTCTCAACTTTTCTCATCTGACTATTACAGAATTGTACACTTGAAACCTGTGTAACTTTACTAACCATTGTCACCCCGATAAATTTTAATTTAAAAAAAAGAAAAAGAAAACAGTATTTTTCTATCCTCGGTTGCGAATCCACAGATGCGGAGGGCCAACTATACCCATTGGTCTATCTATATCAGTTTATAGAAGACACTTGAGCATGCATGGATTTTAGTAACTGTGGCAGGTCCTGGAACCAATCCCCTGTGGATACCGAGGGATGACTGGAGTTAAGTGTTTGGTGAGTCAAAAGTTATTTATACGTGGATTTGCAACAGCGTGGGTCAGTACCCCTAACCCCAGCGTTGTTCGAGGCTCAGCCGCGTTAGCCTTCCTCTAGAGTAATAAAAGCCCTAATAAACTTTGCCAGAGACCGCTTAGAATAAAAGTCACGTTCCCCAGCCTCCTTTGGAGCTAAGAGTACCATGTATCTAGTTCTGCCCGGTGGGCGAAACTGACAACTGCATTTTCCAGGATGTGCCTTATGGGTGGAGGTACACCCATGTTCGCCCCTTTCCTCCTTGCTGGCTGGAATGTGGACATCATGGTCAGAGCTGGCGCAGCCACCATGGATCATCACGTGGAAGGGAGCCTTGCACCATGAGAATGGTGGAAGCTACAAGAGCCTGGGACCCTGGGGATCAGGCAGCCACTGCTCCAACCTGAGCTGAACCTCTGGCCTAGCTGTACATGACACAGCCCTTGGTTATGCCATTGTTGTTTGGGCTTTTCTGTCAGGTGCAGATGAACAAACTAATCCTAAATGACACACAGAGGTGACTGTCAAACTGACTTCTGGGAAGAGGAGGGAATAAATGACTCCAGGGTCGTGGAGACAGAGCTGGCTGGGGAGGAAGACCCCTCTTGCTGAACGGGAGTCCCTGGCTCATGCCACGAGCTGTCTCCCACCTCTTCTCCTTCCCAGCCCCTTCTCCCTGACAGCGCCAGCCTCCTCTGGGCTTTGAAAAGTTCTGTTCTTTCCGAGGAACAGCTACTCCAACAGATTCCCTCTCCCTTTGGAATGCTCCAGACATGCCCCATGGCAGGTCCAGGGCTGAGGGCTGCTGCCGCCCCTGTTCCCCACAGTGACATCAAAGTTCTTTGTGGGGTGTGGAAGGTAATCCCTCTTTCCCAACCCCAGTCCTCACAGGCACTACTAGGTAACAAAGTCAGTGCCTCCTTATCTTCTTAGCACGCTCTCCCACAGCCTGCTGCGTTTGGGGGTGGGGGTGGACACAAAAGCAGGTAAAATAGGAGGAGACAAAGACACAGGAGTCACAGGGAAGTCATGGGCACATGTTATCGCACCGACACAGGATTCTCAGAGCCCAGTGATTCAGAGCAGGGGCCGTGGGGGCTGCAGAAGTGGGAGAAGCACTCCCCACCATCAGGGCTCCATCCATCCATTTGTTGTCTCCCCTCTCCTTCCCCAACCTTGGTTGTCCCAGGGCTGCCTGCGGGACAGAGCTCGGGAATAAAGAGAGGTCTTGGAAAACGGTTAAGTACCCAGCTAGTCTTTCTAGTCACTCGCAGTTCTTAGCGTGACACTTTCTGGGAAGGGTCTGAGGGACGGTGTGACCTTGGACCAGTCCCTTGGCCTCCTCCAGCTTAAGTTTCCTTGGGCGTACCCTGAGTACGTGTGGGGCGGTTTGGCTTTCCTTAGCTGGAGGCACCTGGGAGGCAGTGCGGGGGTGGGGGGCGCAGGGCCGGGCAGCAGCCGGCCGGGACAGGCTGAGCAGCGCCACGGGGACGGCAGGGAGGCTTTCGCGGGCCGGGGCTGAAGGCCGGGGACCCCGCCTGGCCCCTCCCGCGGGCGGGGCGGCCCCGCGCCGGCTCCTCCCCCGCGCCCGCCGCTGGCCGCCCGCCCGGGATTAGTCGTCGCGCGCGGTTCCGCAGGTGGCAGCGATGGTTCAGTCCTGAGCGCCCCGCCATGGCCGGCGCCCCCGGGCCGCTCCGCCTGGCGCTGCTGCTGCTCGGGGCGGTGGGCAGGGCCGGCCCCCGCCCTCAGGTGAGGCCGTGGAGCCCGGGGAAGGGGGGAGGCGGGAGCGCAGCGGGCGGCGGGTCCGGGCTGGGGCGGCGGGACTTGAGCGAAACTCCGCGACCGCAGGCAGACGGACCCCAAGCTTCGAGGGGAGTAGGGACTGGGGAGTTGGCGTTCTGGGCTGGGTGACCGAGGTGGCTTGGCCGGCGGGCGGCTCTCCCATCCCGGGCGCGGCACCCTCTTCCTGTGACCGGGGCCCCCCTGCCAGGGCGCCAGCTGCCCCGCGGCCGCCTGGAGCTGACTTCTGTGCCGCGGCTCCCCAGACACTTTCCCAACTCCTTCTCCTCGGAAACCCGTGCCGGCCGCCCTGCCCCGGCCCAGGCTCGCCCCCTTCCTGACCTCAACGTCTCCCACTGCGCCTTGACCCTGCCCCGCAGTGCCTCCCCGCAGCCTGCCCGCTCGCTGGTCAAAGACCCTGAGACGGCTCTGGGGGACAGAGAGAGCCGGGGGTGGACACCCAGCTCCATTACCCACTCACCAGCCCCCCGGCACAGCCTTTAACTCATAGCCCCAGGGACCCTGCGGTGGCAGCTTGTTGTCCTTCCTTGTGACCTCCCAGATGGAACTCGAGTGCCACCCCACCCCACCCCCCAGCCCCTGCGGCAAACACGCCGCTGGAGGCTCCTGCTCCTCTGGAAGCAGCCAGGCCCCCCTCACACTGGCCTGAGCCCTCCTTCTGAGCCCCCCTGATGGACAACACACCAGAGCACGTACTGAGACACACAGACACCTTGGCCTTCTCCATGTCCCTGGAGAGCAGGCCACAGGGTGGACCCCAAAGCCCTTGTCCTTGGCCTTCACTGTCCTCCCTCCTCCAAGCTCCGGGGCTGGGGGCCATCCATGGTCAGCCTGCTTTTGGACAGGGAAGTTGTGCAAAGCTGCTGTGAGATGCTCGAGCAGAGAGGAGGCACAGGCTTGGGTGGCCTGCCTTGTGTCAGGGAACTGGCTTTTCCATTGCCTCCCATCCCTACCCTCAGACCTAAAACACCGAGAGCTTTGGGGAGTGGACCTATACAGGCTTTGAGATGTGTCCCAGCACAGGTGGGAGGCAGGGTGAGGGGCCATGGCCTTGGCAGAGGCTGACTCTGCCCCTTAAGAATCCAAATGTGGACGGATGTAACTCCCAGCTAAGGCGCCAGGCCATTTTCGGTCCCCAAATTCTTTTCCAGATTTCTTTCCTCTCCCTGTACCCCAGGACAGCCGCAGGAGACACCCTCCCTCCCATAGCACCTTCCCCCAACCCCTCAGCCAGGCTTTGGCTTCCCAGTGCACTTGGGATATTTCGGGAGCCAGGACTGCAGACCCATTACCTGCTTCTCTCTCACCTTTACTCCTCCTCTAGGCTGGGCTGGGCTGGGGGTCCCATCCTGTTCCAGGTCAAGTTTAAAAACCGGTTTGGATTAAGGGAAGAGGAGTGGTCCTGGGGGCTGCCTGTCTTCTCCTCTTTTACCCAGAGGAGTCGGGCTCCTTGAACCTGCCATGTCTTCTCATCCCCTCATTTCTCAGCCCTGGGCCAAGGGCAAAAGCCAAATATCCTGAGGTCATAACAGGTGGGGCGGAGGCGGAGCAGAGAAGGGCAGGATGAGCTGGTCTCTGAGCAGAGAGGAGGGAGCTTTGGGGCATGCTCTCCTCGGGGACCCTGCGCATCCCCAGGCATCCCCAGCCCCCGTGGAGATCTGAGCGACGCGGCCTTGGAGGTTAGACTGCAATAATTATGACACAACCTCATGCCCGTGTGTAAGACTCTGAAAATGGCAAATCTCACATTCTATTTTCTGTTCATGAGATTGGTAAGACTCCCCTCCCCCTTGCGTGTCACTGATGGGGGGACAAAAGCTCAGAAAAGAAGGATTTTCTGTGTAAAGTGACCCAGCGGTTTCGAGAGGAACAAGGGGTGCAGGGCTGGGCTGGTGCCTAATTCCAGCCTACCCCAGCGGGACTGAAGGAAGAGCACAGAGTGAGCTGTCCTCTGTCAGGTCTGGCCAGGCTGGAAGCAGCTTCCTGCAGGCAGGGCGATGGCTGATTGAGCTCCAAAGAAGCAGACCTGGGCCACTTTCTTGCTGCTGGAAAGGACCAGCCACCCTCTACCCCCATTCCTTCTCCCAGACCCCTTTGACGGAGCTGTTCTACTGAGGAGACAGGCAGGCCTTTGACACCCAAAATTAGAACGAGACAAACCTGAATTCAACTATCGGGTCTGTTGTTAGCTGGACGCTTGACCGTCCAAACCGCAGTTTTGTCATCCAGAAATAGGTGTCACCAGCTCGACCGTACAGGGCTATGGAGAGGACTGAGACACTGGCGCCCTGAGACAGCAGCTTCAGTCGCTTGGGGGAACTGACTTGTTTGTCCTGAGGAATCTGAAAGCCTTCTCCAGGACAGCAGAGTAGGGCTGTGGGGACTGGCCTCTGCACTCCAGTGAAGGGTGGAGGGAGTCCAGGATGCACAGTGGTCAGTGAGGACAGGGACTGCCGGTGGGTGCAGGGGCAGGAGCAAGCAGGACGTCACACCCTGCTCTCCAGTGCGTTAGCTGTGGCCTGCCTCTAGGCAGATTTCCGTGTGTGTGTGTGTTAGAGAGATACAGAGATACAGTAACAGACAGGTAGAGAGAGATAGAAAGAGAGAGACCAAGGGGTGAGGGGTGTGGGCTCTATGAGCCTGTTTCTCTGTGTAGTTGTATGTAATCCTGTGTGTGGCAGTCTGCCTGTGTGTGTCACTGTGTGTGAAACATCTCGGCATATAATTGTCTGTGACAGTGTATGTGTGTTTATGACCCTATGTATGACGCTGTACCTATGGGAAGGTCTGTGTGTGTGTGAGAGAGAGAAACAGTGTGTGACTGGGTGTCTTCCAGTATGTGTCCGTGTGTGGGTGAGAGAGGTGCTTGTGACAGAATGAGTGGCTGTTTCTCTGTATATATGTATGTGACAGGGTGAGTTAAGTATATGTCAGTCAAGTTGTGTGTGTGTGTGTGTGTGTGTGTGTGTATTTAGGGGCAAAGTCTCTGCATGTGAGTGTGTACATGCCATCTGTGTGGGTTTGCATGTGTGAGAGAGACTCTGGGTCATGTGTCAGTATGTAAGCATGTGCTCAACAGCGTGGGTGATAATGTGTGTGACAGTGTATCCGTGTGAGGGTTGTTGTGCCTGTGAGAATGTGTATGCAGTTTTCCTTTCCCTGTCCCTCCACTCACCTTTCAGGAGCTCTTAAAAAAAGAGGGGGAGGTCTAAGAGCCCCACCCCGCCAGGATGCAGGGGCCCGTGGTGATGGTTTGGGCTCTGGAGGAGGCTCGGGGTCCCGGGAAGAGCCAGCAAGGAAGATGGTTGTCTTCGGAGATGTCTTTCTCCTTTTGGGAGGCCCTCTCCCATTATTCCCACCTCAGTGGCCCAGAGAGGCAAGGTCTCGTTCCTCCTCCCCTTCAATCAAAAACGTTCCCAGAAAAGGAAAGAATCTGATGCAGTCACATTGCGAACTAAAATTGTAGGAGTAATTGTTCAGGTTATCAGCCAGTCTTTGGAGAGAGAATGCCTTCCCAGGGTGTGGGAAAGCCCATCACCTCGAAGCGACTACTCATCCACTTCTCTTTCTGCTCGTCTTCCTCCTCACACCGCCCACTTGTACAGGGCTTGTCAATTCATAAAGATTTTCACCTACTTTAGCTTGATGGATCTGTGCAGTAACTCTTTGAGAAGAATGATGTGCCCGTTTTACAGGTGAGGGAACTGAGGCCCCAGAAGATTAAAGGGTGTCTAATCAGTCTCATATTAACAAACAGAGCTGGGGTTTAAACCAGGAGGCCAGAGGTCTGGGTAGTTTGTGACCCTCTGTTCAGTGCTTGCACACCACTCTCTCCTGGCATTCTCTTTCTCACCTCCTGCTTCCTCTCCAAACTCCTGAATCTGAGAGACGCCCTCTCCTTATGGTAACCTCCACCCTGGGCATTGTTGCCATTTGACTTCAGCCCCTTCAGAGAGATCCCATGAAGCCTGGTAAGTCCCGATTCTAAAACCTGCCAACATGCCCTCACCCTGGCCCTGGAGGCCCCCACTGCCTCCCTGTTCTCTGGGCCAGCTCTGCTGCCCTGTGAGGGACAGGGTCACCCCCCGCTGTGTCCTCCCCACCACTCCACAGCCCCAGCACCACCTCACCAGGCTTGGAGCAGGGAGTCATATCACAGGAGAATGACATGGGGGAGGGGGTGGTTGAACAGGGCCTTGCCTCTCCTTGCTGTTCCCTGTCCATCAGCGTGGAGTCCCGAGCGTCCCACTTGGCTTTGCTACCACCTTTGGTTGCTGCTGGAAGATGTCACAAATTAAGCAGATGATGTGTTCATCTCCTCCTTTTGAGAGTTGGCGAATCCTTGACTATGCATTTTCCATGTGCCAGGGGCTGTTCTAAGCATTAGCTCACTTAATCCTTGCAACAAGCCTACTTGCAACAAGCCTATTATTCCCACTTTGCACATGTGTAAACTGAGGCTAGACGTTAAAACTCTTGCACAAGGTCACAAATTTAGTTTATGAGGGACTTATTTATTAACTCCGGGTCAGGCCCAGGTCCGAGTCCAAAGCCAGGGCTGTTCCGCCTCCTCTGTGTTTCTGTGCTCACCTGAGCTCCCGGGCCCTGCTGCCCTGGGAGGCCCCAGCCCTGCCCAGACCAGATAGATCCAGGCCTCTGTCCCAGCTCCAGCCCGCCGCTCTCTCCCTGACCCAGAAGGTCCTCCTGCACATCAGCCCAAGGCTTACCTCTGTTCCACGGAGCATCCGTGTCCCCACCGCTGCACCTTTGTCCCTGTGGAGGCCTTCTGCTGAAATGCCCACCCTCCACCCTTGCTAGCCCAGGCTCTCCCCCACCCACCCCGCTTCACCCCAGCTCACCGTCCCCAGAGTCCCCCAGGGCTCTGGAGTCTACACTGAGCCCTGCCCCAACCCCTCCCTGAGCACGTTCCCCCACTGCCTTCACCATTCTGTTCAGAAAAGCATTTGACCCCCCCCACCCCCCCACAGGTGGCCTGGGGACTCTCTCAGGCCAGGGCTGTGTCCTGTATGTTTGTGCCCCCCCATACCCCCCACCACCACCCAGAGCCTGGAAAAACATGGCTTCCATAAACACCAGGTTGGGGAGAGGCCTGAGGTCTGGGTAGTTTGTGCTGGGGGGCAGGGGGCGGTGATGAGCAGTGTTTGGAGACTCTGAGCTGGTGCTGGAAGAAGACAGGACCCTTGTTGTCAGGAAGCTCTCTTTCTGAGGAGAGAGACACCGCTGTGTGTGCGTGTGTGTGTTCTCATAGTACTTTATTTTTTAATTTATTTTTAATTACAGTTGACATAATATATATTAGTTTCGGGTGTATAACATACTGATACAACATTTATATAACTTACGACGTGATCACCACAACACGTCTAGTGACCATCTGCCACTATAAATGGTTATTACCATATTATTGACTATATTCCTTATGTTGTACGTTATATCCCCATGACTTATTCATTTTATAACTGGAGCCCCAGTCTGAGGGGAGGGACAGCCCTGCCCTCAGGGAGCCCCAATCTGAGGGGACACACGGCCCTGCCCTCAGGGAGCCCCAGTCTGAGGGGAGACTCAGCCCTGCCCTCAGGGAGCCCCAGTCTGAGGGGAGACACGGCCCTGCCCTCAGGGAGCCCCAGTCTGAGGGGAGACACGGCCCTGCCCTCAGGGAGCCCCAATCTGAGGGGACACACGGCCCTGCCCTCAGGGAGCCCCAGTCTGAGGGGAGACTCAGCCCTGCCCTCAGGGAGCCCCAATCTGAGGGGACACACGGCCCTGCCCTCAGGGAGCCCCAGTCTGAGGGGAGACTCAGCCCTGCCCTCAGGGAGCCCCAATCTGAGGGGAGACACGGCCCTGCCCTCAGGGAGCCCCGGTCTGAAGATAATTTCATATCAAGCGCTGCTCAGAGCAGGTGACAGGGAGGCCTCTGTCTCGAAGCTCCCTGGGTGTTGGGCCAGGCTGGCCTTCATTGTGCTGACCTTAGCCTTAACCCTACACCCCACCCCCACCCTGAGACTTCTGGTTTCCATGGGTGTCCTTGTCCCCACTCCCTGGCCCAGATATACCTTCTGCCCCAGTTCCCAGCAGTGACCTCGCTTCCTGCCTGCTTTCCTCGTAGAAAGAGATATCAAGGGGCAATCTCCCCAGCCTCTCCCCGCTCCCAGCACCAGTAGCTGCTGCTTTCAGGGACTAGGAGAAGAAGGAAAAGGGGTTTGAGTGGGGTGGGGGTTGATCCTCCAGGCCTGGCTCTAGTGAAGATGGTGACCCCTCAGTTGTAGCTAAAATCATGCCACTGCCTCTGCTGTTGTTGAGTTTGATTTCTTGTTCACTTTATTTATTTATTTATTTACTTACTTATTTATTTAACAATTACACTTGACTTTGCCCTCAGGTAGCCCCACCTCTGGCCTCAGCACACTCACTCCAAGAATGTGTCTGGGGCTTCCTAATCTGTAGGGACCAGCACATGACAGCCGGTGTCTTTACAGGTGGTGTCTTATAAAAGAGGACTCAGCTTAAACTGGGGAAAGGTTACTCAGAAACCAGATCCGGCAAGTGATTAAGCACCACCAATCCAAAAGCAAGCTATTTAGATTTCAGCACACGTGTGTATTTTTGTGATTTCAAAAAAGTCAAATTTTGTTTTAAATTATGTATAAGCCCTAAATTTTATACAAGAGGCTCCCTGGTCATTTCAGCATCTGCAGCCTCTACATGAAGAATATTTATAATCTTGAGCCTAGTCAGGAAAAAATACAAATGAAAAAGAAACACAGTCCCAAGACATATCTAAAGGAAGTGCACAAAAATGTTCAGAAGGGACCATTCTCCGTTTGGGTCTCTGTGCTAAAAAGCCAGTTCTGTTACCACCTTATCTGAAAATTGAGATTATATTCCCTTGTTCACAGATCGGGGGGATCCCTCCCATTGCAGGCCTGATCTCCGTGTTCTAGAACTTTCAGGACTCCTCCCACTCCAGTTGCTAGAAGCTGATTTGAATATTTGATCTGTGTTGTTATGTAAAAGGGGACATGGGGGGGGGGTCCGTGTTGGCCCCCCACTGGCATCATTGGTTGTGCCTGAGGGACGTAATGGGGTTGCATTACCAGGCTGTGAGGTACTGAATCCCTCCACACCCCACACCCTCCAATAACCATCACAGTCACTGATCTGGGGGACTCCGGGATCTGGCCTCAGCTCTTCTCCTTGGGGTGCTGTGTGACCTTCACTGAGTTCCTCTCCCACTCTGGGCCTGCAGTTCCCCTGCTAGAATGGTTGAAAGTGTGAGAAGTTTACAGGCAGGCTGATGGGCCCAGGGAAAGGAGCCCATGGCAATGACAAAGCTTGAGGCCCTCGGGATCTCTGTGCTAGGTGAGGTCAGATGAGACCGTGATGCGACACGCTCCCCTCCACCTGCCCCACTCACCCGCAACAGCTTCAAGTCAGTAGACATTTGCTGGGCACTGCTACCCATCAGGCTGTGCACCAGTCCCCTGGGAGGAATAAAGATGTAAAAACATTTCCCCGGAGCCCTCTGCGGCGGCAATTTGTTTTCCCCTTCTCTCAGAGATGCCAGTGCCTCGTAGAGTTTGGGGCTCTGAGGTCCCTGGAAGATCAAGAAACCCAGAGTGTGGGGGGCAGGGGTAGAAGAGAGGTTGGCTGCATCCGAGAGCCCCCTGTTTCTGCCCCTGCCCCCAGGGTGCCACTGTGTCCCTCTCAGAGACAGTGCAGAAATGGCGAGAATATCGCCGCCAGTGCCAGCGCTTCCTGACTGAGGCTCCTCCCCCAGCCACAGGTGAGTCCAGGTGGGGCCCTCAACCCAACCAACTCCCTGAAGGCTTGAAGACCCCAAAGCCAGCGCCGGGCATCATTTGCTTCTCTGGGACGCCGTGTCTGCCCTTTGCCTTGGGCTGCCATCTCATTGCTGTCTATCCCCTCATCCCCGGCTTGGGTCCCTCAGGAGCAGGGCCCTGGCCTTTCCATTCTGTGTCCTCTTCAGCACTTCACGGCCTGTGCAGGGGCTGGAGGCCCGCCCAATCAACATATTTATAGGAATCAATGTATTTGGGGAGGGGGGTAGTTTTTAAAGAGCACAATATTGGAGACAGGCCTGGGTTCAAAGCCTGACCCACAATCATAACACGGTGACCTTAGGAAGCTTATTGCAGCCATGTGAGCTACCATTTCCTCCTCACCTGTGATGTATAAGTTAAGAATAGGCCTATAGTTTATTGAGCACTTACTATGCTCAGGCATCTATGTAGCATACACTGTTTGCCCCCACAAAGCCCTGTGGGACCAGGATTGCCCTCATTTTACAGATGAGAGAACAGACATTAAGTAATGTGCTCAGTCTCACCGTTGGTAAGTGGCCAAGTCCCCTTGCTTGGCACCTGCCGGGTGAGGAAAGTGGCATATAGCAAGTGCTAGCATCAGTTCACAGAGTGCAGGTTTCTGCCCTGCCAGCCAGCCTCCAGGGTGGGGAGGGGAGAAAAGGGGCAGTGCTACGGTCAGGCCTGGACTCAGGACTGTTCCCCTGCACCCAGGCCTGTTCTGCAACCGGACTTTTGATGACTATGCCTGCTGGCCAGACGGGCTGCCCGGCTCCTTCGTGAATGTCAGCTGCCCCTGGTACCTGCCCTGGGCCAACAGCGGTGAGTCCCTTCCCCTACACATGGACTACCTTTCTTCAAGTCCAGGAGGCCAGGGTGGGGGCTGGAGCTGGGGCCGGGTGCATGCTGCTTCCTTTCCACTGAGACAGCCCTCCCCACCCCGGAAGGACTTTCGGTCTCCTTATGCGTGGTCTGCCCGTCTTTCTTTGAGGGGAGAGGGAAGGATATCAGGTGTAACCTGGGCCTGGGGCCTGTGCTGACAGGTGGGGTGGGGGGAAGTGTGGGGTCTGACTTAAGAGAGAAATGTGAACCCCTCATCCAGTAGTCAGGAAAGGAGCCAGGTGGGAACAGATACTGGGGGTTCAGGGAGGGGCGTTACCCAGAGGTGTCATTGCTCTGATGTATTTGTATGTATGTATGGTGGGTGTCTGTAGGTGCCCCCTAACTGGCCACCTCCTGACTCTTCAAGGGTTCACTAGTCAGGTGAGCCCAGGTGTGAGTAGTGACCAGGGCAATGGTGGGGTTGTCCCTCAGGTCCTCAGTCCTGACTGTGGGGACACCCTGCACCGGGGAAGGTGTGACCAGATAAGTGAGAGGGTCACTGGAGTACAGGGACTTACAGGAGCTGCAGGGGGAACTTTGACTGGAGGAGTAGTTAGTGTGGCCCCCCGCCTCACCTCTCCCATCTATCTAAGGCACCAGAGAGGCTAACAGGAGACAAGCACCCTGCCTCAAGGAGCTCGGTAAGGGAAAAAAGACACTCTCTCGTAATAATACTAATAATTACAATAACAGCTAATATATTTATGGAGTACCTGCTGTGTGCCAAACAGCCCTAAGGGCCGGCTGTTTATTTCATCTTTACCCCGTGGTTATGCTTCTTGTACAGATGAGAAAACAGGCCCCAGAAAGTATAAGCCACTTCCTCCTAATGACGTGGTAAATGGCAGAGCCAGGATTTGAACCCAGCCTGTGCTCTTAACCACTATGCCTTGAAGGGACCCAGCAGAAACCAGCCCAGAAGCAAGTGTGAGAATGAGGTCATACTGTGGAAAGCCAGCTGTCTTCCTGGAGGAGGCGGCCCCTTAGTGGAACACCAGGGCACCTGGACGGCCCTGGCATGAGCTTCACCTCAGAGCTCAGGACTCAGGTTAGATGAAGCGCTGGCAGGAGTCCTACAGAGGCACTCTCTCTTTCTCCACCCTCCCAGGACACCCGCCTCTCCCTGAAGGGGCGCTGGGAGAGTCAGCCTGGAAATGGGCAGGCACCTGGCTAGGACACAGAGGGTGCCTTCACACAGCACTTTTGTGGCCTGCTGTAAGCACCTTACACACCTACACTCATTTCATCCTCACAGCAACCCTATGAGGCCAGTACTCTGATTATCCTCCCATTTTATAGAGATGGAAACTGAGCACAGGGATGCTAAGTGACTTTTCCACGCTCACACAGCTTGTGAGTAGCAGACCCAGGACTCAGTCATGAGTATGATCTAGACTCAGTGTTTCATTGCTACACCACGCTTCCTTGAATGAGTATGCATGCGTGTGTGTATGTGTGTGTGTGTGTGTTTGTATGTATGCATATACGTGTTCCTGGGCGTGGAGACAGCTGAATGGCCTGGGCCTCTGCTGGCAGTGAGCTGCCTGCCCTCTCCCTGTCGATGGAAGAATTGAGTCTTATGATCCAGTGGTTCTGTTTGCTGGTGTTCTGAGTGGCTGTGTGAGCTTGAGTGAATTCCCAGACCTCTCTGTGTCTCAGCTGGCTCACCTAGGACATGGGACAGAGCCAGGCGATGGGGGTGTTGGAAAGGTTACAGATCCTTGAAAAATGGTCACTGTTAATTTTTTCCTCCCACCCTACTTACCTCACCCATCTCCCGCAATACCCACTTTCCCTGCCTCCCAAAGGTTTGAGACTGGCTCCTTGGCCAGACTGGGCTGTCCTTCTAGACCCCTGGGAGCCAGGCGCAGGACAGGGTTCATCACTCAGCACTAAGACGCCCCCAGCTCTGCCTGCTGCTCTGGGCTCCATCCATCACCTTTAATTTTATTTGAGCAGGAAATAGGTCCTGGTGGTGCCCGTTTATGAGCGAACACAGTTTTATTGCTTTCTATATGAAGATAACGGCCGCTGCACAGGCCCCCTGCCAGCCTCCACACCCCGCCCCCCCCAGTCACCAAGCTAATTCACTCCCTTTTTTGACACTCAGAATCACCGACTCTGCCTCCCTCTCCCCTCTCCCTGAGTTAGGGATCCTCAGAGACACCGAGCCCGGGCTCCCTCAGCATAATTACTATCTCTGGTCTGGCCTGGCCATCCCCTGGGCAGAGGCTGGCATGGGAGCTTCCCTCACCCCACCCAGGGCATGTAAGAGCAGGAAGGGGGCAGTACTGGAGCTTTCTTGGGCCGATCAAGAGAGGAGCCTGTAGAGAAACTTCAGTGTGAGTTAGGGGTGGGCAGAAGTTACGGGGGAGGGGGGACGGGGTGTCGCAAGCAGGGTCCTGGCAAAGAAAACATACTCAGCTGGGAGTTTGAAGAGAATTTACTGGAGGGGCCACTTTCAGAGGCTGGACAGGGCTAAAGGGCCAGTAAGGTACATAAAGCACCAAGGACTACGTCTGTGGGAAGCTTAGCATCCCTAGACCTGAGTGGGGCAGGAATGGGACTGTGGGGCTCCCATGACAGCTGGCGGTCATGGTGATGGAAAGGTCACCCAGCAGGGCTGTGGCCACAGAGGGGTGAAGCCATTGCCGGAACCTCCGAATCAAGGCAGGAAGGGAACAAGGGAGAAATACCCCAGCTTTTCTCTGCTTCCACCCTCCTACTTTCTGCCACTGTCCTCCATTAGTCAAACCAGTAGAGGGCAAGGGAGCCAAGCGATACTGTCCACAGGGGTGAGCCTTCTTGGGTACAGAGCAGGGCAGAGGAATGAGTGAAATAATTAAATTCCAAACAATTACCGGACACCTGGGTTAGGTCTGTGTCAGGAGCTAGGAATGCCAGTGAGACCATAGGGGTGTGTGTGTGTGTGTGTGTGTCTGTGTGTGTGTGTGTGTGTGTGTGTGTGTGTGTGTTGGGGAGAAGAGATGACCTCTCGCCACGGGACTGAAGAGGTCAACTCAAGGGCGCAGGAGGTGCTGCTGAGGGAGGTCAGAGCCACCTTTTCTGCCTGGGGTGTGGCATCAGGAAAGCTTCCAGAGAGGTGACATGAGGTCAGGCCTAAAAGAACAGGCAGGTAGAGAAGGGGGATGGAGGGCCCTGCATGAAGGGAGGACATCCAGGCACCACCTTGGAGGAGGGGCCAGGCCTCAGGCCTCTGAGCTACACAACGGCCTCGGGAAGGCAGCTCTTGAATTCCGACCCCTATAATTTAGAATTTGGGACTCTGGATTGCATGGAGAGGGCAGGAGCAGATGAGTCAAGGAAGGAATGGGTTCAAAGGAGATGCTTGGTGTCAACAAGAGTTTCTCTGTAAACCAGTTGGGTGGAGTGGCTTCAGAGCCTGTTGCTGTCTGGGGCCTGCCCACAGCCTCTGTTTACCCACAAACAGCTGATTTGTTTGTTACAAATCATTCTGTTCTCTTTAGCTGCATTCCTTCCTGAGCCCTACCTGTTTGTTAGCTTAGTTCTAATTACACGAGAGTCATAAAATGCTTTCAAAGTAGTCTATCACTCACAATTCTTGGAAACTCTGACAGGTGCCTCTGGAGTAATATTGAACTGGGAGCTTTCCTGGCAGGCCGACGTTGCTAAAGGGAGACTGAAGCCGGAGCTTGGCGCTGGAGGAGTTCTGGCTGAGGTGGTGTCCTGAGCTTCAGCCTCAGAGAAGGGGTGCCCTTTTGAGAACTCAGGGTGGGGGCAGCAGCAGGACTCTCATGGTGACAATGTTTTTGAAGGCTCCCAATATACCAGGCACTTCACGTGCTTTATCTCCTAATCTTCACACTCAGAACTGGGAAGTCATTATGGTTCTCATTTTACGTCGAGGAATCTGAGGCCCAGGGAGGTCTGCCCAAGGTCCCATAGCTGGCTGAAGGCAGAACTAGGATTTGAACTTGAGTCTGTGTGGTTCGGAACCTGAGTGCCTTCTCATGGGCCATGAGGCGATGCACTGCCTCTTAGCCTCACCTTAAGCTGATGCCTTCCGTTCGAGCCCTGCCATGGACCTACATTCCACCACTGTGAGGAGGGCCTGTGACTACCCTCCCTTAATCTCAGCTTCCCATCTGTAAGATGGGGGCCCAGTCATCCTTGCCAGCCACTGTTGTTGCCAGGATGCAGGAGCTAATGGATTCATGAGCAGCTCTCCTCAGCCCCGTGTGCCCGCATCCACGTGGAAGGGTGGCTGTTAGCTTGATTACAGACGCTGCTGCAATTTCCGGGAGGGGAAGTGTTTAATTGGGGGTTTTGTTTCCAGCACCAGGGTCTGACTTAATGAAGTATCCCTGGGCCTCCTGGCATGTGGCCGGCTGCCTCCTGGTGTTGACAAGACCGGAGCCAAACCCCTGACTGATTTACCAGCAGCTCCTGGGCCAGATAAAGCTGGGCCGATAAGCAGGGCTGTGCCCTGACCCACTCTACCTCCAGCCAAAATGGGCATCTGGGGACCACAGCCCAGCCACGAATCAGCCCTGGCTTTTAATATTTGCTGCTAATGAAGGATAATTGACAGATGTACTCATATAGACTCTCTCAGGGACGAAGTGATCCCTTGACACTCTGCCAGTAACACGCATATCTGTTCACATACCACGTCCCTGTCCCCCGAGCGGGCCCTGAACAGAGGCTCTGACCTTTGGGAGGACACTGGCCAATCCAAGCCTACGGGAAGGGCAGAGGAGAAATGGCACATGGCCATTGTTGACAGCAGCGAGAATGGCTGCTAACTTTTGGTCTTTGGAGGCAAAAAGCTGGGGGTTTGAATCCTGACACTACTTCCTGGCTGGATGACCTTGGGCAGGTCACTTAGCCTGGTAGAGGCTCAGCTTCTTCATCTGCAAAATGGGATTAACTGTGCCTATTGGGATGTGCAAAGGTGTCAGACATACAGCAGGAGCTCAAAAACAGATTCTGTGAATGCAGAGCCTGCAGAGAGGGTGTGTGTAAGGGGCTCGAAGGGCGGGAACCAGCAATTATGGAGTGCCGGGTCCTGAGCCAGCGGTGGCAAGTGGGTGTCATTAGGGCCACACTGCCATGGGCCGAGTCCTGGGTAAATGGGTAGTTTGACAGTTTGTGCCCCTGTCACCATGTCTCTCCCATCCGCGGCCCCTCTGTCTCCCTCTTTTCTCACCTCAAAACGGGCGGCCAGAGGAGGCTCCAATATCAGTGTATCTCATTCCCCGTGGAGTCCCCATCACTGCTCTGGGGTTATCGACCACTGGTTTGGCCACATGTCAGAAGACTTGTCCCCTCGTGAAGAATCCCAGGCATCCACCCAACAGATAACAGACACATTTGGGAGCCTGAGAGGGGCCCTCCAGTGGCTAAAATCAGACCAGGTCCCTTCCCTTTTCTGACTTTGTCCTTGCCTGATTTTGTCCATAAATGCCTTGGGGGTGGGAGATCTGGGGACACGGCTCTTCTCGCTGCCTGCGGAAGTCCCGCCATTAGACTTTCAGGTTTTTGTTTCTCTTCCAGGTGTAGTCTCTTTTAAAATGCAGGTCCTTCTAGAAGGAGTGATGCTGCAAGCTGACTTACGTCACTGTATTACCAGATACTTCTGTCTCCTGAACAGAGGCCTGGTTCAGGGTTTGTTCATGGCAGGGAGAAGGAGAAAGGAGAAGAGTGAGCAGGGGGGCTGCAGTGGGTGACTGGAAATCAGCCTTCAGGAAGGACGAGGGTCTGACGGGCAGACCCTGCAGGGGTCTGCACCAGATGCTGCAGTAAAGGTCTCTTGCACATCACAATGGTGGGTGAGTGGGCAGAGGCTTTGTGAACTGTAAACTAGAGCCCCTGTTCCTAGATGGCAGCGTCCCTCCTGTGCCCTAGTGGGGTGGGCCCTGGGGCTGGCAGCGCTCCCATCACGCACACATGTAATGAGCCTCTTCCCACAGAGTTCTTATTGCTATCTCTCCACCTGGAAACTTCTGCTCTGCCACTGCCACCCAGGGCCTCGGCGGCTTCTCCATTCTAACCTCCCTCACACCGCACCTTCCTCCCACAGCTGGGAAAGTTGGTCTTTAAAATTTTCAGTCCCTTAGAATTTTAAAATCTTTGAAAATTTGCCCTGGTTCCAGCTTCCCTCCTTGCTCCCCCTATACGAGCCCCACCACACACACACACACACACACACACGCACGCACGCACGCACACACGCACGCACCACCATCCCCAGTTTTCTAGCCCTAGGTTCAGACGCATTTTCCTGCAGGGAGATGGTAAGCCTTTTAGCCCCTCTTGCGACCCCTCAGCAAACCTGGGGGCCACAGGTCACCCACCTCCCTGGGTAGGAGGACAGTAGGGCATGGCAGGGAGACCGCCACAGCATCCAGATACCCAGATGTAATGTGAGTGGGCACAGCTCTGCGGGGCCTGTGTTTGATCTCTCTTGGTTTGCATTTCTGAGCACTTTTTTGGTTTTTTTTCTGGGACAGTCTTTATTCCCTAGACAGGGACGGTGCTTCCTTTCTCCTTCAGACTGGGCTTTCCCTGAGGACTGCAGCTGGCTCTCTCCCCGCTCTCACACTGGGAGGTCCCTAAGGACAGTCGCCATCTCCAAGTACTGGGGGATACTTGAAGGGAGGAGCTGAGTCTCACCACCTTTGAATGGCGGGTCTCCAACGGCTGTGTACCTACCATTGATTATGTATTCCTGTTAAATCAGGTGGTCTTTGAGAATAGGACTGTGTCTCTCCCATCAGCTTAGGACTTCTTAAGGGCAGGGCTGTGTCTCCTCCCTCAGACTGGGGCCCCTGAGGCACGGTGGTGTCTCTGCCTTCCTCTCAGGAACTCCCTGCCCACTTTGTTCCCAGGATCTGCTGTACTTGAGGAGTGTTGGAGGGAGGGGAGCACTGAGTCCTGAGAATCGGAAGTCACAGCAGGTGGCTTTGGGCTGGTAGGGCCACACTGGTCCATGCCCGACCTTGTCAGTAGTGTGATTTGAGGCTGGCGGCAGGGGTGTGCAAATGGGCTAGAGTCATCTCATCTGAAAGACATGGCTTCATCAGACTGCATGGCAGGGTAGCCAAGAGGAAAGGCTGAGGGTGGGGTTGGGTGGCCCTCACCTTAGTGACTGCCTTTCCTGTCCCTGGGCCAAATGGGCATATGACAGGCAGGAAGGCCCAAGTGTGTGTGTGTGTGCGGGGGGGAGGGTAATATGGTTTGTGTGTGTATGTGTAAGAGGTGTAACTAAGCCCAGTTTGTCAGTCCTGGGGGAGCGTGGTGACCCCAGGGTGGAGAGGAGTGAGAGGCATGTGGCATTGGGCCCAGGCTCAGCTCCCGCGTGTCTCCCCTCAGTGCTGCAGGGTCACGTGTACCGGTTCTGCACAGCCGACGGCCTGTGGTTGTACAAGGAGAACTCCAGCCTGCCCTGGAGGGACCTGTCGGAATGCGAAGAGTCCAAGCGAGGGGAGAGAGTGAGTTGAAAATGGGGACACTGAGCCAGCGAAGGGTAGCAGGGTCCCCGCTTCATTAGCATGAGGACCCTGGGCATTGGCTGGGCTGGTCTGTGGTCATCTTGTCCGTCCCTCGGCCTCTGGGGGCTTTGCACACCGTGCTTTCTGGACAGAGGTGGTGTGTGTTCACCTCTCTGGCCTTGGAACAGGGCCGTGGAAATCGGGACCATCTCCATTGGTTATTCTTTCTTAGTTCTGGGATCCCTGGTGGGACCTGACTTGGGGCCCCACATCTACCTTATCCCGTGGGAAAGAAGGATGTGGGAGAGGAGGGCGTGGGGTGCACCGTGTACACTGTGTCCCCGTTGCACAGAGCTCCCCGGAGGACCAGCTCCTGTCTCTTTACATCATCTACACGGTGGGCTACGCTCTGTCCTTCTCCGCTCTGGTCATCGCCTCGGCCATCCTCCTCGGCTTCAGGTAAGGGACCCGGGGCCCAGAGGGTGCTGCCTCATCCTCACTCGCGCTCTGTCCCCAAATAGAGGAGGGGGCACCAAACCAAAGAACAATGCGGCAGGGTCTTAAGAGATCTCCAGTGAGCCCACACCTTCGAATATGAGGCTGAAAACACAGGATACGACGCTGTGTACTTAGTCGAACCTCTACTGAGTAAATGTGTGCATATAATACTGCAAAAAAGGAAAAACAAACACCACAAGCACACCCACAAAGTACACACTCCAAACCTTAGCAGTGGATGGTAGGATTAGGGGAAACCCTCTCTAGTGAGCCTGTGTAGAACTAATCAGGAATTCTGTGTGATTCTAGACAAGACCTCGGGGTTTTAGAGATCCGGCTCTCTTTGGAGCATGGCAACCCCCGTGGAAAAGGTCTTCCTAGACAAGCCATTCCTTCCAGAGTACCAAGTTCTTCCCACCACCTCTGCACTTGGTGGGGGCAGGCCGGGGGGCTGGCTTCAAGGGCAGGAGGGATTCTGAGGGCAGGGAGCTCAGACACCCACCAGCAGGAACAGGAAAACCGCGTTCCTCCTGTCACCCCATGGCAGCTGGCGCCATCAATTCTGGGCACATAGTCAGTACTCAATAAAAGAGCACTCAATGAATATTCTCCCCTTTTGTTATGAAGTATTTCAATGATCCGAATATACAGTGGCTGATACTGAGATTCCCCTGTCCGGCCTAAGAACCACACAGTTATACTTCCCAGGGTAACGCTCACTCCCTGCCCCTTTCCCCCAGAGGGAACCCCTAACGAGGCTGCTTCGAATTCCCATGCAGCTCTCTGTACTTTTACTGCATTTGTAAGTATCTGCAAAAGTATATAGCGTGGGTTTTGCTTACTTTGAATGGCATGTTGGACATATATTCTCCTGTTAGACATATTATTTCTGGCCCCACAATATGTTTTTGTGAGACTCGGTCACGTTGATACAGGTAGTTCTGCTTCATTCATGTGAACTGTCACTCTGTACTGCACTGTAGGAGATGTCACAGTTTATCTATTATCCTTTTAGTGGACATTTGGAGGTTGTTGTTTTTTTCTGAATTGTAAACCTTGCTACAATGAACGTTCTTACCTGTGACCCCCTTGTGCATTTCTCCAGAGGCACATTCCTGTGAGTAGAATTGCCTAGTCTGAATACCACGTGCTTTTGCAAATTTATTAGGTGTTGGTCACTTGTTCTCCAAAGTGATCATACCAGTTTGCCCTCTCACCAGTAATAAACGTGAGAGTTCCCTTCGCTTAACATCCTCGCCAATATTTAGTATTTTCAGACATATGTAGTGCTGCTAATCTGAAGTGCGTGAAATATCTCATTATGATTTTAATTTGCATATCCCTGATTCCTAAAGAGATCAAGCATGTTTTTATGTTTTACTCTGAGAATTGCTTGCTCATAGCCTTAGCTTACTTTTTTATTGATTTATTTGGCTTTTTCGTTTTTAATCTTAGGCATTCATTATATATTCTGGATACTAATCCAGGAAATAGCCTCCCTTAGTCTATGGTTTGATTTTTTTCACTCACTTTATGGTGCTTTTTACACACAAAAATCCTTAATTTTAATGGAATGAAATATAGCAATTTATCTGTTTTTATTGATAAACAATAAATGATCAATTGATAAAAATCAATGTTGTCAATTGATCAAAAATGTATCAATTTTTCCAAAGACCAGATTTCATCATGGTCTTATTTGCGAAACCTTTCTTTATCCTAGGGTCATAAATGTTGCTCATCCCTTATGGTTCTTTGATGCACCTGGAATTTATTTTTGTCTATGGTGAATATTAAGTTTAATTTCATTTTCCCATGCATACATATAGTTAATTGTCTCAGGGCCATTTTCTGCCAGCCCGTCCTTCCCTCTCCGTTTGCCTACTCTGCCAAGCAGCAAAGGTCATCTCTGCCTGGGTGGGTTTCTGTCATTTGCATCCTCGTCTGTTGGGTCTCTTTATCTGTCCCTTCACCAATACCATGGTGCCATAGCTACTATATATTTCTTAACATTTTTGGATCTCATTGTAGCAAGGGACCCTACTTAGTGGTTCTTTAGGGGTGTCTGAACGATTCTTGGCCTTCGGCTCTTCTTAATAAGTTTTTAAATTTTATTTTAAGAAAAACCAACATTGTTGGAATTTTTGTTATAGCTGTGTTGAATTTATCGGTTAATGTAGGGAGAATTGAAACCTTCAAGATAGTGAGTCTTTCTACCTATGAATGTGGTGTTATATTCCACTGAGTCTTGAGTGATTTTAAGTTTTATTGTGTTCTCCATAGAGACCTTGCCCATCTTAGACGTATTTCTAGGTAGCCACTTAAAAATATTGTCAATGAGGGGCAGCCGATTAGCTCAGTTGGTTAGAGTGTGGTGCTCTTAACAACAAGGTTGCCTGTTCGATCCCCACATGGGCCACTGTGAGCTGCACCCTCCACAACTAGGTTGAAACAACTACTTGACTTAGAGCTGATGGGTCCTGGAAAAACACACTTAAATAAATAAAAGTTTAAAAATATATATATTGTCAATGAATTTTTAAAATTTACTTTTTAATTGTTTATTGCTGATGTATATAAACATACAGATCAGCAACCTTGCTGAACTTTCTTAGTAGTTCCAGTAATTTATGGGTCAGTTGTCTTGGATTTTCTATGAAGATCATCTATAAATAAGAACAATTTTGTTTCTTTATTTCCAATTCTAATACATTTTTCCCTTGCCTTATTATAGTGGCAAGGATCTGTAGTAAAATGTTAAATAGACGTGATGATAACTTCTTAAGGCTAGATGATCCTTTTTTTCTTTCTTTTTTCTTGATTTTAAAGGGAATGCTTCTAAAATTTCTCAGTTAAGAATGATGTTTGCTCCCAATTTGGGTAAAGAGCGCTTTTCAGGTTAAGAAATGCCCTCATAGTTCCTGTTTGCTATGCATTTTCACATGAAAGGATATTGAAATTGTATCCAATGCTTTTTGAATTCTTACCCTGTGCTTAAGTCCCAGTCTGCCTCTGTAAGGCAGCCCGGAGGCGGATAAGACATGGGCCTCGTCATCCAAAAGCAAAGCAAAGTCCCCGTTCAGGAAAGCGGTCCTCACATATAAATCACTTGGGTTACATACACATGCTTTGTAGAAAAGAAGATGCCACAGACAGAAGGATAGAATATGGACGGGGGGTGCGGGAGGGCGGGTGGCAGTGACCACTCAGCTTAAGCTTTCATGGCGAGGCATGACTTGAATTAAACAAAAGGATTTTCAAGGTAATGGGGGGAAAGGGCATCCTTAGAGAAAGGAAGACAGGAGCACAGTCCCAGAGCCAGAAACATGCCTAAAGTGCGTGTTAGCCTGAGAATTAGGGATTGTGGAGCAGAACTGGTGGCCATCTTGCCAGGCAAGGGCCCTGCTTTCTCCCACAGACACCTGCACTGCACCCGGAACTACATCCACCTGAACCTGTTTGCGTCCTTCATCCTCCGAGCACTGTCCGTCTTCGTCAAGGACACAGCCCTCAAGTGGATGTACAGCACGGCGGCCCAGCAGCACCAGTGGGATGGGCTCCTCTCCTACCAGGTGTGTGGTGTGGCCAGGAAGGGCCCAGGGAGGGAGGGAGGTCAGGAAAGGCTGGCCTCCCCCGCACCCAGGCCTGGCACAAAGAAAGGCAAGAGCTGCCCAGGCCTGGTCCTCAGGGAGCCCCCAGTTTGATGGGAGAGGCAATCCACCCTGGGGAGCCCCCAGTTTGATGGGAGAGGCAGTCCACCCTGGGGAGCCCCCAGTTTGATGGGAGAGGCAGTCCACCCTGGGGAGCCCCCAGTTTGATGGGAGAGGCAGTCCACCCTGGGGAGCCCCCAGTTTGATGGGAGAGGCAGTCCACCCTGGGGAGCCCCCAGTTTGATGGGAGGGGCAGTCCACCCTGGGGAACCTCGGGGGGAGACACAGACCCTGCCCTCAGGGAGTTCTCAGCCTGACACAGGGGAGTCGTCTTTGAAGACAGACCTGGGCTTGAATCCCAGTTCTGCCACTTACTAGCTAACTTGGGCAGCTGAGCCTCAGTTTTCTTACCTGACTGAGGATATTATTCTGTCTTCCACCCAGAGAGTGAGGATTCATTGAGCTAAAACAGGTCAGGAAGTCAAGTTCTCAGCACTAGCCCTGGCCCAGGGGGAGTTAGCTCTCTTGTCCTGCATTCAGCATGGTAGACACGCAGCTGGGGTGGGAACAGGAGGGGGGAAGACGGTCAGGGGGCAGAGCTGTTGTCCCCGGGGGACTCTTCCTCTGCCCCCAGGACTCTCTGGGCTGCCGCCTGGTGTTCCTGCTCATGCAGTACTGCGTGGCGGCCAATTACTACTGGCTCCTGGTGGAGGGTGTGTACCTGTACACGCTGCTGGCCTTCTCAGTCTTCTCCGAGCAGCGCATCTTCAGGCTGTACCTGAGCATAGGCTGGGGTAAGGCCCACCGTCATTCACCTCTCCCCACCACCCCGACCTGTGGTATGTGGGGGGAGACCCTGGCCCCTCTTCAAACTGCTGCCTTCAGGCGACCCCCAGGAAGCCACCTTGGTACTCAGAACACACAGCTGGGCCCAGGGACAGGACCCACTGGATAACTCCCTCCTGGGCACAGCACTTACTGCCCATGGGGCTGTCAAGATACTACAGGGGTTATGGTTACCCTCCCCTGTTTGTATAACCCTCCCCCTTAATGGAAACAGAGGCTCCACTCTATTTGGCCAAATACACCTCACATACCGTTGGCAGTCGTGGCACTGTCTTTGAAACCTCCTTCCCCACCCCCACTCCTAAGACCCTCTGGAGATGGAGCCCCACATTCATTCAGTCCTGGGCAGCCCAGGTCCCGAGGTCCCGCCTGAAGGTCCTGAGGGAAATACCCTGGACCACAGGGTGGGAAGTCACTGGGGTGGGGGCTGAGAGCTATGGCTGTCACATGATGAAGAGGGCTCTCTGGAGAGCTGAGTAGGGCAGGGCGGGGCGGCTGGAAGCCGGTTGAGGAGAGGATAGACCGTGGATATGCCTGGAGCCCAGCTGGAAATGTTCTAGCCAAAAAAGTTTGCTGAGAACCATTGTGTCTTTTTTTTTGCTGGAACATTTCTGGTTGTGCTTCTGCCTCTCGCCATGTGGGATTCCGATGAGAAGGGGGTAGGATGGGGCAGGGGCTGGGACACCCACCAGCTGCAGCCCCCACCCCCCACCCACTACTGGGAAAACAGGTGCAACAGTGCTTACTCTGTCAGGACCCACAGGCACCCCCCCAGGGATGGAGCCAAAGAGGGCCCTGCCCTCTGGCCCCCCCTAATCTACCAGTGTCCCTCCCCCCACACTCCAGAGGACCCGCCCTCCACCTCCAGCTAGTCATTCATCCATTCACTCTTCTCATTCCTTCATTTGCCTGCCTCTGGCTGCTCTGACCTCCAGGGGCTTCCCGCCTCATTTGCAGCCAGCTTGTCCCTGGAAGTCCCCCATCCCATCCTGGCTCCTGTCCCTGGCCCTTTGCAAGGCTGTCCCACCCCCCTCAGGAAGAGGCTCAGGTTGACTGGTCCCCTGGCTCTGTGCTCTCTCTGCACCTCTCAGCCTCCCTGCCTGTCTTCCCACTCATCCCTTTTTGCTGGTGTTTCTCTGTAGCCCCTTGTAGAAGAGTACCTCTAAAGGCGCTTTAATGTGATCCATGTCTTGAGGGCACCGAGGCCCAGAGAGGGCCTTACAGGCAGAGCAGGAGCCGGAACCAGGCCTCCTGACTCGCAGGCCTTGGGCCCTGCTTCCTGTCATACAAAGTTCTCTAGCCTAGGCTGTATCTCTTCAGTTCCTGAGGGCCCAGCTGAGCAAGCTCAGGCCTCTGCACAGGTGGGCAGGGGGGCCTGGCTTCTGCACTCAGCTCTCTGCACCCCCCCAACCCCCCACCCCTGTCCTCTCTCCTCCCCCAGGGCCCAGCCCCTCCCTGCTCAGCCTTCCTGCCCTCCTGAGGCCTCCTTATCCCATGAGAGCTGTCAAACAGGCAGTGGCCAGCTGAAGACCCTTGCAGCTAACGAGGGGTGGGAGGGGGTTAGGCTGCCAGGAGAGCTCTGGGAAGGCTGTCCTCAGATGGGGGACCATGTCTGTCCATTCTGGGAAATAACATCAGCGCCCGTAGTGCCTGTCACCATGGTGACCTGAAGGCAGGAACAATCAAAGGGACGTTGTGCGGAGGAGCCGGAGCCGGGGTGGTTGGTGGATGGTTGGTGCCCTGAGGTCTAGGAGTGGGAAATGGGGGAGGGGCGTCAGTCCTTTCCCACCCCCTCACTCCCCAGCTCAGGGCTTAGGGTCTGAGGGGGGCACAAAGGCAGGACCTGGAGGACCCCTTCCCTAATCAGAGCATCCTTTTCTTGAGGAATTGGATGGGGAGATATAGGGAGAGACAGAGGGACAGAGACAGGAGGACAGAGAAGCACAGAGAGCCAGCGGCTCTGTTGAGCTGCCAGGAGGCCTAGGCCACGTTGGCGTGCTTAGGAAACAATGTTTAGCTTCATGTGCGAGCAGAAGAATTAAAATTAGGACTCCAACACTGTTGAGGGAGTCCCCAGAAGACATGTCAACTACTGCCACAGTCATTGGGTGGCCGGGTACCCCCATAACCCACCACAAGGGGGCTGCACAGGAGGGAGGCAAGTGACAGACAAGGGCCTCATTAATTCTTGGAGCTGGTTCTGTGTGTCTGCATTTGAGCTTTTTTTCTCTAGTCTGTCTTGTTGATTTGCTAAATGGGAGAAAGATGAAGCCAGCAGGGAGTGTGTAATGTTTGCATGCGGCAGAGCTGTGCCTGTGTTTTTAAAGGGACTTTGTTAAAGAAATGCTGATGAGTGAATGAAGTTCACCAGGTCTGGCTGGTAACATGAGTGAGCTCCCCAGGCCCGGAGTGGGGTCTCAGAGAGAAAGGATAGCATGTGCCTGGGATGCCCAAGGAGGTTTCTGAACATGTGTGTGGCTCAAGGAGTTGGCATGTTCTTGCCTGGAGAGCTTCCCTTCTTTCATTGAAATATTGACTCCCTCGTCATTCATTCATTCATTCATTCATTCATTCATTCATTCCATTCTCTCTGAGCATCTTGTATGTAGCAGGCTCTGCACTCTGTGCTGGAGCCTTTGGAGGGCATCCGTTCCTTGTCCAGTCTCATGAAGGTCTGTTACTACAGCATCATGGATGCTGAGAGGGCTGGTTTGTGTAAAAATAAATGGCCAAGGAGACAGCTATCCGATGACGAATGCTGGTCCGCTGTGAGCTTTGCCGCGTCGTCCGTCCCTGTCTGCACAGTAGCTGCAGGCGTACGAGCTGAGCTACCCAGTAGCTGCTGCTGAGTGACATCATGTGTTGAGGCTCTGGGTGATTGATGGCAGGAAAGGCTTCAAAGTGGGTTCTGCCCTGGAAATGTGCTCCTGGGGGAGACCCCCCCAAAACCACACACACACATCCGTGTCCATGCACTTAATACGTGCACTTTTACCTATCCCAGACACCCCCATCTCCAACCCTGAGAGGGGCACCAATAGAGACAGGCATGGAGAGAGTTGGTGCAGAAAGCCATTGAGGGGGTTGGCATGGGTGTGGGATTGCAGCCCTGTGTTCTAATCCCACCTGTACCCTCCTGAGCTCTGAATCCATCTCCGTCTGTCACGTGAGAATGAACAATCCGATTTTAAGTCAGCAAACACATACTGAGCTCTTGGGGTGAGCTGAGCACTGAGGCTCTGAAGGTGAACGAGGCTCTACCCTCAAGGAACTGGTAACCAGTTGTATTCGTTACCTATTGCTGCGTAACAAATAAGCCCACAATTTAGCTGCTTAAAACAATAATTATTATCTTGAAGTTTCTCTGGTCAGGCATCTGGCTTCAACCTCGCTACGGGCCTCTGGCTCAGGGTCTGTAAAACAGATGTTGTCAAGCTATCAACCAAGGTTGCTGTCATCTCAAGGCTTTACTGGGGTGGGCAAATCCGGTTCCAAGCTCACTCAGGAGGTTGTTGGCAGGAAGCTCAGCACCGTGCTGGCTGTTGGCTGGAGGCCTCCACTCCTTGCCACAGGGGCCCCTAATAGGCTATCTGAGTGTCCTCACAACTTGGCAACTGGTGTCCCCCAGAGAAAGTGATCACATTGAGAGAGAGAAAGAGCCCAAGACAAGCCTTTTCTAACCTTTTAAGACAGTCTTTTATAACGTAATCTCAGAAGTGGCACGCCATACTTCTGCTGTGTGTCATTGGTCACGCAGCCTGATACAATGTGGATACACCAGCGTGGGAATTCCAGGAGGTGGGGCTTTGGGGGAGTCATCCTAGAGGCTGCTACCATATCGGTCAAGTCTCAGCAAATTAGAAAGTGCTGTTGTTATTGGAGCTGTTACAGTGGGCTGCTGTGCGGTCAGTTGGGCTGCCGCATCAAGGATAGGCTCCTCTCTCTACTGCAGGCTCTGCCCAGCCATTTGCAGGTGCGTGCGGGCAGGGAACAGATGACTGGTCGGGCTTCCGGTGCCTGAAGTTGTCGTCTGAGGTGGGCGTGTGGACTGAGGCAGAAGGGGGAGGGCATCCGAGAGTTGGCCTGTTCCCCCCCATCCAGCATGTCCTCCCCGCTCCATGGCCCTGTCCCTCTGCTGCTCAGGTGTCTGTGTCCTTGTGTTGCAGCCAGAACCCTAGGGGCAAACGCTGGCAGTGCCTGGCCCACGGAAGGGGCAGACTGGTGAAGACTCTAACACAACCACATGTGGTGGGGACCTCTCTGTAGGGAAAAGTCTGGGGAGTCGGAGGCAGGAGGGTGGTTCCTGCAGCCTGCCTTCTTCGTGCACCCAGACCAGCCTGGTTCCATACCTGCTAGAAAGTGTGGTTTGGGGCCAGGCAGGGAGAAGGGCTGGCGGTGGAGAGGCCGGGGAGGAGGGGTGGAGAGGCTCCTTGGTGTGCGTGGTGACGGCTCTGGCCTGCCAGCCCCTCTCCCCTCTGTCTTTCCCTCTTTCCTCTTAGGTGTTCCCCTGCTGTTTGTTATCCCCTGGGGCATTGTCAAGTACCTCTATGAGGATGAGGGGTGAGTCCTATTCTATGGGGTGAGTGTGCTGAGGTCCCCATCTTCAAACCCCCTGGGGTTCCTTGGCCCCTGGGAGGAGAAACTGAGGGACCAGAGCTTTATTTATGACTTTAGTTTTCTAACTCCCCCTCTCCACCCTCCCCGGACTATATGACGACAAATGGTGCTGGGTACATGGTTCCCCACTGCAGGTTCTTCTATAGTGACTGTGAATAAAATGTTTGTTATTTTGTGTATGATGCTGAGTGCACAAAAACTGTGTAGGTTCATGAAGGGGCCATGTGTCTCTCCATGTGTGACTGTGTACTTAGGACTCTGTGTGTGTGTGTGTGTGTGTGTGTGTCTGTGGGACTGATTGGGGCAGTGTTGGGGCTCTGTATGTGTCACTTTGTATGCCCGTGTGTACTTGTGGACGCCTGTACCTAGACTGTGAGCTGGAGTCTGTGTGTCTCTCCCCTGTCCAGCTGCTGGACCAGAAACTCCAACATGAATTACTGGCTCATTATCCGGCTGCCCATTCTCTTTGCCATTGGGGTGAGTGGCGGTGTGGGGGTGGAGGAGGGCGTCATGGCGAGCCTGGGGGTGGTGCTGTGGGGAGCCCGGGGGAGCCGGGAGAGTCTGGGGAGAGCCCCACCTACCCACCCACCTGCCCTGCAGGTGAACTTCCTCATCTTTCTCCGGGTCATCTGCATTGTGGTGTCCAAACTGAAAGCCAATCTCATGTGCAAGACGGACATCAAGTGCAGGTGATGTCACTGAGCGGGCTTTGCTGGGACCCCTCAGCCCTTCCTTCCAGCAGAGACAGAGATCCTGGGGTGTTGGGCTTGGAGAACTGCATGACCTTCTCCCACCCAGGCCTGGCCTGGGACCCCAAGCCTTTCCCTCAGCCCTGTACATAGGTACCTCCTGGACTTCTGGGGTCACCTCTACTTCCTGCCCTCCGAGCAGCCTGTCCCAGGGTACTTGGGATGGGAGGGTCTGTGACCCAGGCCTTGGTGGGGGTTGTGGGCATCGAAGGGGGAGAAGAGTCCATGTGAGAGGTCCAGAATGACATTTCCGCCCCACCCCCAGACTTGCCAAGTCCACACTGACACTCATCCCCCTGCTGGGGACCCATGAGGTCATCTTTGCCTTCGTGATGGACGAGCACGCCCGGGGGACGCTGCGCTTCATCAAGCTGCTCACAGAGCTCTCCTTCACCTCCTTCCAGGTGACCTCCCAGCTGGGGGCCCATCTCAAAGTCCCAGGGTGAGGGTGGGGCAGAGACCAGCCTGTACCACACAGATGGGTGGCCTGACGTCCCGGGGATAGTGACCTTCGCCCACAGTTATGTGGTTGGAGCAGAGCCTGAGCTGGAACCCCCAGATGTCCTGACACCCAGGCCAGTCTTTTCTATAAGCACACTGGACAAGAAGCCATCCCGGATGTAGCTGTGGGCACCGAGCCTGGCATTCCAAGTGCCATCTACTGGGCTGCTCCTGGGTGGGTGGTGGGTGCCCTGCCAGCTGCTTTACCCACATTGTGCATAATCCTCATGGAACCCCAGGAGGTTTGCACGATGATCTCCATTGTACAGAGGAGGAAACTGAGGCTCAGAGCTGTTAAAACAAGATTTTCAAGGTCACATAGTTTCCAAAGCCAAGAATTGATCTCTTCACTAGTGTTAGATGCTGCTGAGGGCGTGCAAGTGTCAATGGGGGTGTAGAAATGTAAGAAACGGTCCCAGCCACTCAGGAGGCTTATGGGATGGCCACCAGCGTGTGAGCCCGTGTGTGCACTTACAGCCATGCACGCGCACGCGCGCACGCACACACACACACACACCACAGTTCTGGAGCCTTGTGTCTCCTGAGTGGACAGATGGGGCTGGGGCCGGGGCAGGGAAAGTTCCCCACCATCAGAGGCGGTGTACTTTCTCAGGTCAGGCCTCCTCAAAGAGGGGATGGTTGAAGCGCGTCTGCCATATCTGAGCATGGGGCCTTCTTGTTCCTCTAGAAAGGAAAGGAGGAGGCGCCCACCAGCCCCGTCTCTGGGGCTGCCCAGTCTGAGGAGGGGGATGTTGAGTCTGGACCCCCAGGATCTTCAGCTTAGGGCCTGCCTGCAGGGCGCCTCCCTCCCGCTTCCTCCCTGCTGACATGACTCTCCTTTCCAGGGGCTGATGGTGGCCATTTTGTACTGCTTTGTCAACAATGAGGTAAGGCCCGAGGCGGGACGTGGGGACCCCGCTGGGCTGCTGCCATTGGCTGCTCTGGAGTAGTGCAATGGGGACTCCCGTCAGTCTTTTCAGCTCAACACCCCCCAACCAAATGAGGCACTAGAGTTGGAGGCATCTTGTACACACACGCGCGCACCTGCGCACACACACATGCACGCACACACTTGCACACACCCACGCGCACACACATGCACACACGCGCGTGCACACACACCTGCACACACACGCACGCACCTGCACACGCACACACGCACGCACGCACACGCGTATCTTAACCATATGTGAGCTCGGGGAAGACCAGCCTCATGTTAAGGAGGTCCTGAGTGAATAGATAGTGGTGACTGTTACACGGTGATTCGACGACATGCCCACGTCACAGCCTTGGGCTTTCATAATCACTGTCTCATGTCATTGTCACTGCTTCTCCCCAAAAAAATCCCTGATAAAATTCTGGTTTCAGGTTTCCCATTTTTCACACATGAAAACACTGAAGATCAGAAAGAGTAAGAAACATGCCCCAGGTTTGGCCTGAAGTAGTGGCAGAGCCAGGATTCAAATGAATTCTACCTGAAAGAAGAAAGCACCTTGTTCTTTGTGCAGGCCAGCAAGGACCCCGGTCCACTGTGGAAAGGGCTTCCTCCTGTGGCTCCTGTTCCTGCTGTGGCTGCCTGGGTGCTAGTCTAGGAGAAGAGGGCTCTTGCTGACCCCTGCACCCTCTCCTATAGTTCCTACAGGACCACAGCCCTCCCCTCTCTGGGGTGGTCAGCTCCTGGGAAAAGAAGCTGTATGTGTCTGTGGGTGCCTGGGGACGACCCCCTTGCTCCAAGGTACCCAGCTTTGTGTTGGAGTAACCCCAAGCCTTCAAAGTGGATATCACATACCACAGCCGCCCCTCCAATTCTTTCCTGAGGGAGAAACAAATAACAGTTCTACAGGCAGCACCAGAGCCACCAGGGGAAATTTCCACAAGAAGATTAACCCCCAGCAGAGAAGAATGCATAGGGACCCCCCACCCCATAGTCTGGGGGGAAACTGAGGACTCTGTTAACTCCATTCAGGCCCAGGTAAGGGTTTGTGTCAGTGGGGCTGGAGCTCAGATGACCCAGGGGTGCTGCTCGTCAAAGACCCAGCACTTTGTGGCTTCTGTTCACTGAATCTGGGATCCCGGAGCTCAGAGATCTTAAAAGTCAGCTTATAAATACAAATTTTACTTTTGCTATGGGTGTGGGGACATGGGGAGCAGTGGCTGGGGACCTTGGTGGTTCAGGGACCTGTGGGATGGCTCAAAGAAGCAGTGTGATGTAGTAGGAAAGATGCCAGGAGGTGGGCTTTGGCATCAGATCTCTGCTCCTTTCCAGGCCCCATCACTTAATGAGCTGTGTGACTTTGGGCAAGCTCCATGCCCACTCTGAACCTCAGTTTCCTCATCTACAAAATGGCAGTAATAATGCTCAGACCACGTGGACTTTAGATTTCTAAAAGAGAGGGAAACATTTCCTGAGCACTTACTGTGTATAAGGTGCTCAAGTGTTGTATTAAATCCAATCTTGTGTAGCAGATGTTATCCCCATTTTACAGATGAGAAAAATAAGGCTCAGCAAAGTAAAATGAACAGACCCAATTCAATAGCTAGAAGGTGGTAGAGCTATCCGGTTGTGGGAGGGCTTCCTACGAATGATTCAGGGCTGCTGGGGCTCGGGAGGTGGAGGCAGCACCGTGCAAAGGGTGGCCGTGAATAAGCTATTCCCATGGGCAGGCCTCAGAGGGCTGGCCAGACTCAGTGGGATGGGCCAGGGAAGCAGGGACGGCAGGTGCAGAGGACACTCGGGGTGGCGTTCCCTTCAGGAATGGTTCTCAGCCAGAGGGGTGATGTGCTACCTGGCCCTAAGCTCTGATGCTGTATTTTCTGGGGGACAGGCGGGGTGGCAGGTATCCCTGGGTGGCAGGGGGGCAGACGGGGCAGAGGCCTATGAAGAGAGTGAGGCTCCCTACTGCCACCTCCTCAACACCCCAACCCCGTTTCCCACTTTTCCCCTTTCCCCCAAAGCCATGATGGCCTCACACACACACACACACATGCACACACGCACACACGCACACATGCACGCACCACTTGTATACACCTATGCAATGGCTTCCCCACCACTTCTGCAGAGAGTCTCACCTGAACCCTGGCTCAGTCTCTTCTCCTGATTCCATTCCTCAAAGCCTGTTCACCCTGTCACCCACCCTCTTGCCTGCACCACCCTGCAGGCTGGCCCCGCTTTGTAAGGAGGGACATTGGGCACATATCCTCACTCTGCCCTTGGCAAATAACTTGACCCCTGAATCACCAGATCCCCAGTGGCCTCTCCCCTCAGGCTCTCCCAGGCGCCTGCCACGGGGTCCAGCCCAGCTCTGAGGACCCAGCGTGTCTGCCTTGTTTAAGCGCACTGCCTAGTTCCCTGAAACCTTCCTGGAAATGCCTTACGCCCTGGCTCCTCCAGGTACAAGAAAAACACACGTCACCAAACACATGTGGCTCCTGGGCTGAGGCCTCTGTTTCCAGAGCTGTTCTCCAGACTCAGGGTTGCCATGGCAATGCCAGGTACTTGTGACCCAAAGAGAAAGGCGGTCTTGGATGTTGGTGCTGTGTGGGTGCCAAGGCCTGCACAGGCTGCCAGTGGGTGCGGAGTGGGCCCAGGAGACGTGGGTGGTTTTGTGGCAGTTCGTGGCCTTTCATGGGCTCTTGACTCCGGAGCCTGATCCAGTTCTGACACTGCCTGGCTGTGTGACCCAGGCAATCGGTTAGCCTGTCTCCCCAAGTGCAAATGGAGGTGAATGAGCTTTCCCAGTTCATCCCAAACTCCAGAGCCTGGCTTGATGCCTGACGAGAGGCTCTGGGAGGCAGGAATGAAAGGCACTGACTAAGTGCTGGAGCAGGCATCTGGGATTTGCACTACTGTCTTTGGGGTTTCATTGTGATAGCACAGTAACCAAAGGAGCCCAATGTCAGATGCTCATTTCATTACTCGTTCATTCATTCGGCTCATTTTAAAAACACCGATTAAGTACCTACTGTGTGCTGGGCATGGTGCCAGGGTCAGGGCACCTGAGCTGAGGAAGATGCCGTGCCCGCCCTCATGGTACTCCCAGCTGAGTTGGGGGGAGACCTGGCCAGAAACAAGCATGACCTAAAGAGTCACGGGAGGCAGAGGGCCAGTGGTTAGGAGACCGGCTTTGGAGTCAGAGGTCTAGGTTCAAATCCTGGCTGAGACTGGGAGAAATACTTGAATACTCTGCACCTCAGTTTCCTCACCTTTATGTGGGGAGTCATAACAGGAGCTACTTCACAGGGTTGCTGTGAAAGTTAACTGAAATAATCCGTGGAAAATGCTGGGCATGCAATAAGTTCCCAATACGTGATGGATTTGAATGACAGTTGTTATTACGGGGTCCACAGCTGAGGTTCAGAGAAAGTGCTGAGGGAGGTGGGGACAGAGGGGGCACCAGTCTCAGCCCTCTGAGAAGTCCCGGTCCTGTCCGATTTCCTGCTGGTATCCATGAGACCTTTTTAGTCCCGGACGTGGCTTCCCATGGGTGTGCCTCAGTTTACCATCTCTCTCCCCACCTCACCAGTAAAGGGCTGTGAGGCAAGACTGGCCACCCTGCTGCTGCACAAGCAGAGGTCACCATTGTCCTCAGTCATCCCCTTCCCACCTGTCAGCACACACACCACACACCCTTAGCCGGGCAGCAAGCTGGCACATAGGAGGGGGACTGTTGGTGGTGTCCACCCCACCTCTCTCCCACCTCCAGCCTGCGCTCCGTGACCACTGCCTGCGATACTGGGGCCATCTTGCCAGGCAGGCTCTGGGCCTCTCAGTTCCACTCGGCACAGAAGTTCTTTTAAGAGATGGCATGCGGCCACACCAGGCGTCGTGACGGGCTTAGCTATATGAGTGACAGCCCCTGCAGGAGGCAGAGAAGAGGGGTGTTTGTATAGGGACTGATGGAGACATTGTTACTGAGCTGCTGGCAGCTGGCTGTCCTGGTGGCCGTGGCCTGAAAGGGAGGGCTCAGGCCCCAGACATGCCCGTGTGGGGAGGCCTAGGGGCAAGGGTGGGGGACCTCAGAGAAGCTCTGGAAATCAGACTTACGGGGAACATCCCCCAGAAGAGCACTCCAGGTATCCTGGGCTAGATGTGCAGGTTCCAACAGCCCCCTCTGGCGGACCAGAATCACTGGCCATCACAAGGAGCCACGGCTCCACCACAGGGCCTCACGTGACGTGGGGCTCCACGGTGTTCGTTGGATTTGTATCTTTCTGCCCAACAACCTGGTCCCCAAGCATCAGCCCTCTGGAGAGGGCTTTTCCTGATGGGGGGAGCCTCGCACAGTAGGGGTTCTGGTTGACTGAACTCTGAGGCAACTCTGAGTTGAACTCTGAGTTGAACTCTGGTTGGGCTGAACCCCCCCATGGGTTGGGACTAGTCCCTGGATGGGATTAGTTCAAATCCAGGCTGATAAGCCCTCGTCCGTCCGTAGCCCCCTTCTCACTGCTGTGGCCACTCCCAGCCTCCCTTCCTCCTTTCCTCCTTCCTCCCGTGAGGCACTGGGACCTGGGTAAGAGTCCCGTGTGGGCGCCACCAGGGTTAGGGACGTGCTGTCCCTCTTCTCAGTGGTCCAGGCTGCAACCTGGAGAGTGCGCTCTAAAGTCCGATTCGCTCTCCTTCTCTCTCCCATCTCCCCGCATTTCTCTCTCTCACTCTCTTCCGTTAAATAATACTGTGATGGATTGTGAAAGGTACTTAGCTGAGTCACAGAGTTTAGAGATGGAAGCGACCAATTAAATCATCAAGCCCATCTCTCTCCTGAGGAGAGGCGGAAAAAAGGAGACAACAATAAACAATTTTATTGGGATATTAATTTAGGCGCCTGAAGGCCTTGACTTGTGTCTCTTAATATAATGCAGTGGATTTTTTCCCTTCCCTACTAATGTAATAATGGGGCCATTTTGTGGGCAGTCGGTTTGCATGATGGCTTTTGTTTCCCTCCTTTTCCCATGGAAGGTCCAGATGGAGTTTCGGAAGAGCTGGGAGCGCTGGCGGCTCGAGCACTTGCACATCCAGAGGGACAGCAGCATGAAGCCCCTCAAGTGTCCCACCAGCAGCCTGAGCAGCGGTGGCATGGTGGGCAGCAGTGTGTATGCAGCCACCTGCCAGGCCTCCTGCAGCTGAGACTCCAGCGCCCGCCCTCCCTACAGTGTCCCTGCTGCTGGGTGGCCATCGCAGGTGGGGGAGGGAGGGACACACGTACACATGCATCCCTGCTTTCCCTTCCCCAACCCATCAGACAGGCAAATGGGCAGTGCCTCCTGGGACCCGTGGATCCATTTTCTCTGAGGAGAAGCAGCCTGGTAATTTGATCACTGTGGCGGGAAGAGAGGAAAAACGATTGCTGCTAAAATGAGGATTTCTTCCCGTTAAGCCACAGGCCCTTGGGGTTCCCCCAGACAGAGCAGCAAATCAGCCCCAGACTCAAACTCGAGGTCAATGGCGTATTAGTGGGACTGTGGCTTGTCAGAGGAGGTGATTCTGAAGGGGGCTGATAGAAGTTCAGCCAAACACAGAGCTCGGGTTGGGGTCACCACCCCCACCTGCTTCCTCATCAAGGGATGCTGTTCACGTGTCCGGGTTGCTTGTTTCCCTCAGCTTGCCCCCTCATCTCACCACCCAGCTTCTGTTTGGGAGGGTTTGTTTGGGCCACCACCAGCAGCTCTTCCTAGAAATGGCTGTGGGCAATGTCGAGAATGCACATTGAGCAGTTGCCTGAAGGTTTCCTCTGCTGGTGCCCGCTTTCTCCCCTGGGTATTTGGGTGGCTTTGGTGTCTGCTCCTGCCATGCCCAGGGAACCAGAGCAGGTCCACTGCTGAGGAGCCTAGCCCTGCGTACACGTATGAGCTCTGAATTCTATTCTAGAGATGCTCAAGAATCCTCGGGCCCATCTAGGGAACTTTAGGAAAGAGTCTGCACCTGGGCCATAGGTTACCTGCCCCTGTCGGGAACCCAAAGGGTCGAGACAGTGTCTCCACCTTACCATGGAAATACTTTTCATTTCAGAGCAGATTCTGTTTCTTGCATGGGCATTTTTGGTGCGCCCTCTAACTTTAGGGGATGTAACCAAGAAGAGAGTTTTGTGGGACAACTACCAGTCCCCACTGTTACCATAGAGGCAGGCTTCCCCTGCCCTGGGTTCCTTCCCTTCGAAATCGCCCCACCTGGGAGCTTGTATAGACTTTATTCATTTTTCTTTATTGCTGTGAATAGTCTGTATGTGCAAATGTACAATTCTGATGTCTCCCACCTGATGAAAACAAGAGCTCAATCATTGTGGTGGTGGTGGAGGTGTGTGTGGGGGGGGTAGTCGTTGATTGCACTCCTCCACACTTTGAGCCAATGAATGTTTGCCCTGCCTCCAGTCTCACCCCATAAATAGTGAGCAACCTACCACTCCTGCCCAGGCCATGATGAGAAAGCAGACAACGTGGCAGCACTGTAGAGACACAGACGAGAGGGAAACAGCCAACCCTGCGAGGCTGGCAATGAGCTGTACGGATGCAAAGGAAGTTTCCAAAGCAGGAGAGAACAGCTGGGAGTCCCGACCTCCTGGGAGGTCAGAGGGAGAGGCTTTGGATGAATTCCTTTGTGAGTCCATTTCTCTCTCCTCCTTTTTAAGTGGTGGGGAAGCCTCCCCCAGAAGCCTGCACCAGACACATTCTCCTGTGCCCCTCAGAGAGGCATGTGATGTGCAGGAGAAATAATAATGGGACATAAAACACATCAAGCAGAAAATTTCTTCCACTTCAGCTTCAGTGAAGTGTTGTCTCTATGTTAATTGGGAAGTGGGACCTCAGGCTAAAGAAAGGAATTGTGCAGACTGCCTCCTTGACGGAGAAAATGTAAAGGTGCAGGACAGGGACATTCTGCTTCCCCAGAATCAGGCAGACTTCCCAGTGGGCACCACTCACTTGGCTTCCTCTTTGGAGTGGGGACGGGGAGGTGAGCACTGGTGGGTTAACGGTAGGGAAGTGAATGGTACAGCTCGGGTGCGCGTGTCTCAGGTTTGGATAAACTGAAAGATTTTGAGAAGCATTAATACACTGCACAGCGACAGAGAGAGAGAGAGACTGGTACTATCTGTGAGAAATAAATTGTTGAGGGGAGGAATTGTGGGGAGAGACTGTTCAGTTATGAGGCACTTGGGAAGCTCAGACAATTTGATTTAAACTGTAAGTAGAGTTCTTTTCCCAACTGATACTGGTGATTCCTGATTTCAGAAGGCTCATCACACCCCCATGCCCCACGCCTTTCAGTACTAAGGAAATTTCTTCTTGGATACATACCAGATACTGAACTGAAGGAAATATTTTCTTTGCTCCAAGACCACTATTAATATTCATTTGAACTGCAGTGCACTCCTGCCAAAGCTATTCCCAAACTCGCCTAAATAAAAAATAGCTCTAACAGGTCTGGGAACTATCAAATGCAATGTACTCCAAAAGTCCACTAGCTGTTTATATGCCCGATGTCATAAGTCTGGAGCTTGCTGAGAACACTTGCCTGCCTCTGTCTTGGGGGTACTATTGCGGAGCCGCGGGGTGTGGGCGCGGTGAGCTGTGCAACCGGCAAGGTCAGTTCAGCACTCTGGCCAGCTCCCTCGAACGTGTGAGGGGATCAAATCCTGTCAACTTGTCCTTGCCATTTCCATCTTTGGAATAGCTAAGTCAAGAACTGAAAAAACCACATGTTGCAAAGTTGCCTTTCCTTTTAAATGACTTTCCAGATTGTGGACATGATTGCCTCAATGCAATTCTTGCTGAAGACCACAGCAGTGGAGTTCTCGGAGATGCAAGAGCTGGGAAAGACCTTGGAGATCCCTCCTGCCCTGTTCTACAGAAGTGAGGAAGGAGGCTTGCAGAGGTGACTTGCCCAAGGTCACAGTGCTAGATGGTGGCTGAGCTGGACTAGGACCAGGCCACCTTCTGCCTCCCAGTCCAGTGGGGCCTCTGGACAGGATAGGCGAAAAATACAAATGGCCACACAAGATACACTAAGTTAAAATTCAGCAGTGTTATCTGGAGTTCTCATGAAAGAGGAAACAGCAGCGAATGTACGGTGAAGGTGCCATCTCCTTGATGATTTATCCTGCTGAGAGGAGGGGTAAAGAGTGCTTTACTCTCTCTACCCTAGTACCTCACTCATCCTTGTCCTAAACTGAAGCAGTGAAATGCATGGGAGCACGCATATGCATAAAAACAGCACGTGATAGCAAATCCAACAGTCTTTTAATGGTTTGGCTTAATGTTTTTCTGATGCATCTGTGCTTGTTGAAGTACTGATAGCCACACAGAGTGGACTAGAAGAACCTTTAAAAAGGTCCTGAACCTCCCCCCTTGTTTCTGTAGTACTCCCCGAAGTTGGAGAAGACCAGCAAACTGAGCAGCTTTAGCCTAGCAAAGACGGCGCAGCCAGCACAAAGGACAAATCGAGTCAGTTCCTATCCATGCCCTGAACGGCTTGGTCACCTCATCAATATGGATCATGGTTCAGCAACTTCCATCCCCCTCTCCCCCATCTCTTCCACAAGGAAAAAGTACTGTGTATGCGTGTGTGTATGCATGTGTGCGTGCGTGTGTGTGTGTGTGAGTGTCCTGTGCAAAGCAGCCTTAAGTTAGGAGCTGATGAATCCAGAATCATCCAACCCACTGTGAAGGTCATGAGAGCACAGAACCCAGGGCAAGGATGGGTGGGAGGCTGGGAGATAGATGTTTCCTCTCCATGCACAGACAGGGCTCCCATTATTGCTAATGCCTGCTACGTGCTCAGGGAAGGCAAGACATATTCCGAAGGTTTATTTTCCTTCCACTGAATTGATTCTAATCTACAGTGCTGACCCTGCTTTTGGCTCCTATGAGGCAAACTCTATAAAAACCCTCAAATAAAACTATGTCAGCTTACTCTGCTAAGACAACTATGTGAATGACATGCTAAATAGTCAACAGAAACCAAATTTGTATCAACTCTGATTTTTCTTTCTTTTCGCTGGAGCAAGTTTTCTTGGGAAACGAAATGGCCCAATGTGAGAAACTTCTGTGCACACACTGACCACGGCCCTACAGTGTTACCTGCTGGCTCAAACTAGCTCCCGGGCCCTGCGAGGTGGGAGGCCCACATCAGGAAGCGTTGTTAAGCAGTATAATTTCAAACACTTGACTTAATGTCGCTGTGTGTCTACAGTATCTATAATTACTTGTGCTCTGTCAATGGATACAGATTGGCAGGAAGCAGATAAGAATAATTGTTTTCCCATTAGCTCCCCAAAGTCTCTTGGATTTCGACTACATTGAAATCTACCAGAGGGGAGAGTTTTCTCTCCCTGTAGTCATTGTAGCCAGTTTTCCAGGATCCCATCCAGCAGTGATGCATTTCCCTCTGATGCATCCAGTCTCTGCCCCACCCCCACTATCCCTTCACCCCCCCACCCCCACAGCAAGCTTCCCCACACTCCTCCCCTTGGTGCCTCAGTGAGAGGTGACCCTGTTAGCCATAACGTGAATGCTCTTCTCTCAGCTGTGACCAATTTAGGGGTGCAGCTGAGAGTGAGGTGCTGCCAGGGCTGAAAATGATGTGCCCCATTGCACCCGACTGGTGCAGTGAGGAACGTCGCAGCCAGCGGCTTGGATCCTAACTTACACTGGGGTTATGCAATCTTCTGAAGGGGCCTGTCAGAACGATCAATAGTCACCCCGGACAACCTAGCATGACTAATTATCACTGTCAAAGCAATCCAGGAGAAGAAAAACACAGATAAATGAGAATGTTCAGAGGTGGTGAAAGAGAGCTCCCAGCAAAGTTTGGAGCGTAGAACAAGTTGTTGGCTTTTTTGCAGGGGAGCCCGTGGGGTCTCCAGGAAGGAGCAAGATTCACCCCAGACAGGCAGCCCTGGGTCTTGCCAAACGGTTCATACTTTACTCCCAAATCGACGGTTCTTCTAAGCAGTTCCCACTAAAAATAATCCCACCCTCAAAGCAGGTAAACCTCGAAGTCCTGTTGGTTTTGGAGGGGTTTGGACAGAGATCTTTAAATACACCAAGAGAGAGTTGAGCCAAGCTCACAGGAGGGCCAAAGCTGAATTTCTGTCTTTAGTGCTCTTGGGGGATGTTTGTTCTTCATGAATGTTTAAACAAGATAATTTTCATGCAATTTCTTAATGTAGAAATTCATGTGAAATACGACCAGCGTCTATCTGGTCGACCAGCAAATGCGTCTGGTGTATAATTCCTTGTACAGATGTGAACGGATTCAGGCTCTTTCCTAATTTGCCTTGTAAGTCAAATAAAAGCCTACCATTACTGTGTCTCTCTTGCTTTTCTTTTGGAAGAGGAGGTTTTCTGCAATGTCAACCGAGGTGACTCACAGTGCAGTGAGAAAACACAAAAGATGCCGTTTCCAACCCAAGGCAAAAACTCTCATTACTCATATCATGATTTTCATCTTCAAAGCACTTACCAAGTACTGACTTATCCATCTCAGCTTTATACAGGGACTGCGATGTCATTTAATTAGAGACGCTGGGTGGTCTTGAGGTTTCAACAATGAGTGACAGCCAAATGGATGTGTATTCTAATTCCACTCATTCATTTGATATCCTTGTCTAAACAAACTCAGTCCATTAAATCCATTTTTTTAAAAAATGCCATAAAAGCACGGGCCTTGTTTGCAAATAGGCCACAGACTTTGAATAAAGCTGCTGCTCAGAGATTCATCTTCAGAAAAATGAACTTTTCATCAATTTAAATCTTCACTTGCTCTCCAGGTTTTTCACTCTTACAGAAGAGCAGAGGAATGGAAGATTCTCCCTAATTCCTCCACCATTTCAGTTACCCCTGTGAGAAGATCAATGTACTTCTCTGAAGGTCTCTTTAAAAACACCTCTTTTTTAGATAAGCTATAGTAATTGTCCCTTTCAAACAATAATACTTACTCTGAGAGCAAACTACAAATATACACCACCACCCCCGGACCCCGACCTCCGCACACAGAACGTCTGCGTTTTAGTGTGTCTGCACCAACCTTGCTTTCAACTTCATTCATTTCCTTATCGATGTTCTCAGCTTTCTGTGTCTTTGACACTTCACAGGAACAAGTGGAACTCGGAGCTTTCTCCCTTCCCCACCCCCAGGAAAACGTCTGCTCCCACCAATACAGTTGGCCCTTGAATGACATGGGTTTGAACTGCATGGGTCCACTTAAATGCGGACGTTTTTCAGTAAATACACAGTTGGCCCTCCCTACTCTTGGGTTTCGCACATGTGGATCCAACCCACTGGGAATTGAAAAAAGTATTTTCGATCCATGGTTGGGAATCTGCAGATGCAAAGGGCCCACTATATATGCATTGTTTTACTCCACTTTATATAAGAGACTTCAGCACCCACAGACTTTGGTATCTTCAGGGGTCTACTTAAGTTTTGGGGGGAGTCAATTACATGTGGATTTTTGAGTGTGGGGGGGCTGGTGCCCCTAACCCCTGCATTATTCAAGGGTCAACTGTAATGACCACCACATTTGTACAACCCGGTAAGTAGGCTTGACGCAACCTCAGGAAAAGAGGGTGCACTCTGATTTAATAGGACTTAACCCCAGGCTGAAGAGAGGGTAAGGGGAGCTGCCCTGCTCTGCAGAGGCTGAGCCATAGAGATAATAAATGAGAATTCTTGGCCTCCAGACTCACCTAGGTTCACATGCAATATAAAGCCACATTTTTTCTTTTTTTTTTAAATTTAACTTGATTTTTTACATTAGTTTCAGGTGTACAAAAACAACATAATGATTAGACATTTACACCCCTCACAAAGTGATAACCCCCTCCCAATCTGCTACTCCTCTGACATCGTATACAGCTGTTACAATTCCATTGACGGTATTCCCTATGCGGTACTTCACTGGGGGATCACTTCATAAAGCCACATTTAAGTGACTGATGCCCCGCAGATGGGGATAACTGAGTTCCACGTAGAATTTGTGAAGGATCTCACTCATTTACCATCTGTATAAGCATTCCCAAGGGTTGGGAATTCCCCCCACCCAAAATTTTCTCTCACTACCCTCTCAAAGGCAATGCTAGATGCAGTTCAGTGTCTTTCAGTGTCTCCTCCCTCCCTCCTTTGCCCCAACACACACACACACACACACACACACACACACACACACACACAGAGTAAAGAGAAAGACTGAAAACAGTGGGGTCTCCCTTATCAGAAATTGTGTGTGTGTGGTGGGTGGGAACCCAAGAAGTACAAACTGATGTACTTGATAACAAATGTAGCCAGATAGTTGGAGAAGATGGGAAAATAGACCCGATATTAGGACAAGAAAGGAGAAGAGATTAAGTATCCCCAAAGTGGGACAGGTAGGTGTAAAAAGATGAGGCCCAAATATAAGAAAATAAAGAAACACAGCAGACTGTTTAAATGGGGCAAAGGGCTGTAGTCAAAGAGAGGAGGAAATTGTGGAGGTGGGGAAAATAATGAGAATTACAAGTGACAAGCTAGAGGGGTCCAAGGGAGGAGCCCCAAGTCTAGTCAGTGTTATAAACTCCTCTTTCCATAAATCTGAGTTGTTTCCCTGCAGATTCCAAACAGTGATAGATTAGTCTTTGGTAACAGAGGCTCATTTTAACTAACGAAATGATTTTAGAAAGAGAAAAAGACCCACAGCCTAGAGTAAATCCAACAATTACATTTCCCCCCCACTGATACAGGGCACCCGTGTTAGAATAAACTACTGTGGCTCCTTCTCATGTAAGACCAGCAGCCCTCGGAATTTATCTGTGTTACAACCTCCAAAAACAAAATCAATAGCTGAGAATTATAAACACTGAGCAGTCCCAAGCCAAGAGATGGACTGCTTTGGGGCTGCCCCAGGCTGGCTAACACATGGACGGAATTGGCAAGCATTTTTTTTTTTTTTAACTTTCCATATCTACCGGGTGAAAGAGCAAGGACTTGAAATAGTAAATAATGTTTACAGAGAAGATTTGTCAATTCCAATGCCCTAAGGTGGAATTAGAAATTCAGTTCTAGGACTTGGGAACATAATGACACAAATGTTAATAGTTACAGCAAAAGGCCAGAGTTACTTTACATTTTAGGTCCTTTCTTCAACAATCTATAACATTTCATGTACATTTTTAGCTTAAAGAGACAGGTGTTTCGTCACCGTATATTTTGCTCTCCAGAAAGCTTCGGAGCCTTCGAAATTCCTAGGAAATTGAATTTGCAGTTTTATTGAACCCTGCTGGTTCACACCAAGTATGCAACTTCACAATGAAACCACTCTCAAGCTCTTTTCACCTTTCAAATCCTGGTACGGGAAGCAGAGACTCCAGAATCAAAATGCAGGAGACACACACCAAAGTAAAGACATCTCACTCTGTGTAAGCTAAACAATGTCCTCCAACAGCATCCTTTGGAAAGGCACAGTTAAAAATACAGATGAAAAGACATCTTATGTACACTCGTTTTATAGATAAGAATCATGTTACATTAAGAATTATACTAGGTTGGAATATTCTTAGCAATCCAGAAAAACATCCATAACATCACACTTCATAAGGTATTTACAAAAACATCTTCATTTAGGAATTGGTAAAGCTCATGAAGCCTGCTAACCAAAGCACGATAGGGCCAGAAGTCCAGAAAATATGCCACACTTAGGAGCTCGAGCATCAGCAGAAACCATTGTTCTTTCCTGTTCTCCTGGCCATGGACTCCGCCTGCTTCTCAGATCCAGCCCCTCTTCTAGCAGGGGTGTTCTTTCACTGGGTTAGTCTTAAGTCACTCCTCACATTAGCAATGCAATATCTCTTGAGATGTTCTGCATCCATGGTGAAAACCCCCTGGAAGTATGCCAAGCCACCTGAACCCCAGCAACACCCCCGAGTTGGAGTTATCTCCATAACAGCATGTGGGGCTCACACATCCTCTGCGTCAGTGGTCCACATGGAGAGACTTGCTTCAGCTGCACTCAAATGATGCACTGATGGAGATTTCCAGAGGCTGCAGCAGCAAAGTCACTGACACCCTGTGTGGACTCTTCAGAATCCGACCTCTCTCTTCTCCGTGGGCTGGATCCTCCAAAGCTGTCATATCCTAACATGAATTTCCTCTTTGATCATCTTTGCTCAGGAAATGTCTCTCCCAGTTCCTCTACCCACCCTGCTTTGACCAGCCTTTCATTAGGCTGTGAGGCTTCCTCTTCTTGGGGGAAATATGTGAATTATGTAGGAAATTCCCCTCTTTCCATCAATAGTTGTTTGAAATTACATATTGGGTAGGACTGGCTGTAATCCATAAGAAAAGCCAGAATAACCAGACATTATTTTTTCATTGATGCGGATCTAGAACAAAGCAATTCTTTCATATCACCCTGTGCCATTTCCCCATATAATGTGTTTGGTACTACCAAACTCTGTCTAAATCGCAGAGGGAAACTCATTAGAAGGAATATGACTAAAACAAACTCTGTACAATAAATGCAGTTTTATCTCTATGGATAGTCCACTGTAAATAAACTGCTATATGTATAAAAAATACTCTGCCTATAAGCACATATACTTCTCTCTAGGAATTATAGAAGTATTATATAAGTGATATTATTCATAAAGCAACTGGATGAAGTATTTAGCATAGTATAGAGGCAAAAAAAGGACATAGAGACATGCGGTGGGGAGTATTTTAGACTGGGTGGTCAGGGATGGCCTTTTGGATGATCTGACATTTAAGAAATCTGAATGGAGTAAGGGAACAAGTTCTAGGCTCATCTAGAGGAAGTGAGTTCTAAGCAAAGGGAACAATTGGTGTGAAAATTCTAAAGCAGAAGTGTATTTGGTGTCTTAGAGTAGGGGTCAGCAAACTATGGCCCCCCTCATTTGGTTTTATAAATAAAGTTTTATTGGCACACTCATTTGTTCATATGTTGTCTATGGCTGCTTTTGCTCTATAATGGCAAAGTTGAATAGTCACAACAGAGACAAATTGTCAGTGAACTTATTTACCGTCTGGCCCTTTATAAAAAAGTCTGCCAAATCCCTGTGTAGGATGAACATGAAGGAGGTGAATATACCTGGGAGAGGCAGGCAGGGGAACAAACCACTTAGGGCCTGGTAGGATAAAACCACCTAAATAGCCAACCACCCACCAAATGAAAGACATGTCTCCAAGGGTTAGAAGTGCAGATATCATTTACAAATTGGGGTTCAAAGGCTTCTTTTCATCAACTCACTCCAGGGTACCCATCTGATGTCTGCTTTATTGCTGGTCCCCAGGTTTTCCCCACGTGACAGCAATATGCACATCTGATCAGTTCCCAAAGACACATCCACGATACGCCAGATGAGTGAAGAAATATACAACATAAGGGTAACCTTGCTGGTGCACTAATAAAATTGCAAAATGAACATTCACAAATAATAGTGGTTTGCTACAAATTACTTTGATACAAACCTAATATTTAATTTAATTAATTAATTTATTTAAAGATTTTATTGGGGAAGGGGAACAGGACTTTATTGGGAACAGTGTGTATTTCCAGGACTTTATTGGGGAATAGTGTGTGTTTTCCAGGACCCACCAGCTCCAAGTCAAGTTGTTGTCCTTTCAGTCTTAGTTGTAGAGGGCGCAGCTCAGCTCCAGGTCCAGTTGCTGTTGTTCAATCTTAGTTGCAGGGGGTGCACCCACCATTCGTTGCCGGTAACCTTGTGGTTGAAAGCATGCGCTCCAACCAACTGAGCCATCCAGCCGCCCAGGAGCTCAGTGGCAGCTCAGCGGCAGCTCATTATCTTCATTCTAGTTGTGGAGGGAACAGCTCACTGATCCATGTGGGAATCGAACCGGCAACCCAGTTGCCCAGAGCTCATGCTCTAACCAACTGAGCCACCCGTCCACCCCAAACCTAATACTTTAAAGTGTGTCACAAGACACCGTGAGAACCACTGTTGCAGACTGTTTTCTAGCATTTTTTTTTTCATTCAAGCAAAATTCCACAGACGCAAAGTATATTCAGAGACCTTGCTAATCAAAGTGTGGTCCAAAGACCAGCAGCCTCAGCACCACCTGGGAACTTGTTTGAAATGCAGAATCTCAGGTCCTGGACAGACCTACAGAATCAGAATCTGTATTTTAATCAAACCCCCAGGAGATTTGAATGGTCACTAAAATCTGAGACCACTGTCCTGATAGGAATTGAACTCTAATTACTTTTTTCAAGAGTTGGAAATATAGTTTTAAATTTCAGAGAGGTTAGCCTGGTTCATGCCATTCGTACCAGTAACATTAGATACAACTTAAATGTTTAATAATAGGGGACTGGCTAAATAAATAATTGTACATTTATCCATACAGAAATACTATGCAGCTGTCAAAATCAATATTGTAAAAGAATAACATAAGAATATATTCAGTTTATCATTAAGTGAAAAAAAACTACCATATTTTGCCATGTATAATGCGCACTTTTTTGTCCAAATTTGTGAGGGAAAAATAAGGCACATTATACATGGGTAATACTAATTCCGATTCTATATAAATGTTTTTAATTCTTTTATTTATGTTCATGAGTTAAAAGTGTAACTCTAGAAATCAATAACGATATTCATATGCAAAATAATACGCTGGAATACGATGATTGGCTTTGTTGAACTTACAACGAACTTGCAACGACAAAGAGTTCTTGGCCTTCTATGATGTGTAAATATCTAAATTTGTTACCAGTACATAAAATTTCTTGTACCTTGTATCTGTTCTTGTGTTTTGTAATTATTTGTTATATAAAATTTCTTGTACCATAATATGTTAAAAAATAAACGCTAAAATTCCTTTATAATACAAAAAACAAGTACCTAAATGCAAACAAATAAAAATTTGAATTAAAAAATTAAAATGAAAGATATTTTCCCTCAAAGTTTGGACCAAAAAACATGGGTGCGCATTATACATGGGGAAATATAGTATTATAGGTAGGACTAAGATTAAAACAAATAGAAATTATGATTAAAAAATAGATGTAGGGCTGGCCCAGTAGCTCAGGCAGTTGGAGCACCGTGCTCCTAATGCCGAGGTCACCGGTTTGATTCCCACATGGGCCAGAGGGCTGCGCCCTCTACAGCTAAGATTGTGAACAACGGCTCTCCCTGGAGCTGGGCTGCCTTGAGCAGCCAGGAGCAGCTGGTGGCCAGCAGCCATCGTGGGTGGCGGGCAGCCGGTGAAAGCTGCCTGAGCTGCTGTGAGCCGCCACCAACGAAAGGCAACCGACTGCTTCAGCCGGGGGAGCACAAGGCTCATAAAACCAGCATGGGCCAGGGAGCTGTGTCCTACACAACTAGGCTGAGAAACAATGGCTTGAATCGGAGTCGGGAGGGTGGGAGAAGGGGGGGAAAAAACAGAATGTAGATATTGTATACCTTAACAATATAGTAATGATATAACAAATAAAATAAGGAAAATAGATAAGAGATATAAAGCAGTGTAGGTATGTTGATATTCTCATCTTTCATAGTCCCTGGTAAAAGTGTGTAATTTAAGGCTAATAAATCAAGTAATAGGTTATAATTAAATCTAAAAATGTAAAGTAAATCAATTAATCAATATAATTCAGTATTAAGGAATGGAAACAAGTAGAGAGAAGGTGGAAATACAAGCTTATTACGTTCATTTTTTTTACCAGATATTAATAAATACTGCCTAAAAATATGAAGGATAAATTAGCTAAAGTTAAGAAATAACTTTGCATCTCAACAATGCACCAGCTCACACAGCACTGTCTGTGAGGGAGTTTTTAGCCAGTAAACAAACAACTGTATTGGAACACCCTCCCTACTCACTTGATCTGGCCCCCAATGAGTTCTTTCTTTACTCGAAGATAAAGGAAATATTGAAAGGAAGACATTTTGATGACATTCAGGGCATCAAGGGTAATACGACAAGGGCTCTGATGGCCATTCCAGAAAAAGAGTTCCAAAATTGCTTTGAAGAGTGGACTAGGCGTTGGTGTCAGTGCATAGCTTCCCAAGGGGAGTACTTCGAAGGTGACCGTAGCGATATTCAGCAATGAGGTATGTAGCACTTTTTGTAGGATGAGTTAGCGAATTTAATTGTCCAACCTCGTATGTACATGTATATATAAACAACTAGTGGAAAGAAATAATAGAAGTCCTCAGAATGAATCACTCCTTCCCAAGCATCCTATTCTCCATCACAATTATCATCTTTTTGCCAGGTGGTTTCCTGTGACTGAAATGCTACCTCCTTGCCCCCCCATCCCTGCCCGACCTTCTTCCCTAAGGGATGATGTTCCTTCAAACTCAGCACAATGTCACCACCTCCAGGAAGCCCTCCCTGACCCTTTAAGTGATTTGGTATCTCTTTTCTATGCTCTGGTTCTTGTTTTGATATCACACTCTTATAGTGCTTACCACACTGTACTGTAACTGTCTGATTATTGGCTGCCTCCTCATTTGACTATGAGATTCTTGAGATAAGGGACATCGACTGCATTCTCTCTGTATGCTCAGAACCTAGCAGCAGACCTGGCATGCATTCAAAGACCACAATAGATACTGTTATGCTTTTTATTCTCTTCAAAAGAAATCATGACCCTGGATGGAATACTGGACCAGAAAAAAATTTTTTATTTTGCTATGGAGAATATTAGCGGAACAACTGGCAAAATTTGAAGAAAGTAAATTAGATAATAGGGTTGTAAAAAGAAAAAAAGAAAGCACGAGCCGAACCCCAAGACAGGCAGATAAATGAAGATGGACAGATAGATAAACAGACAAGGAGAGATACAATAGATTCAATTTTTGTGTGTGTTCACTTTTAGGATAGTCTGATTCAGTTTTTAATTATCACAGCCATTAATATTATTGGTTTCCCCAAATTAAAACCTTCCACCTTAACATAAAAAGTAGAATGTATAAATATATTTCATAAGCCAATAATTTTGCCATAATGTCTATATCTGTTAATAAAATCTTAAAAGATGGCTGAATAAAAAAAAAACATGTAAACATGTTCACCAATGGAAAAAAAAAATAGATTAGGTGCTCCATAAATGAATGGATGTGTGGACAAGTGGATGGATGGATGGTCGGGAAGATGAATGACCAGAGAATCCATTCTCTACATGACAGCCCAGATGATCTTTTAAACATGAAAACTGGATCATTTCATTCTCTTACATAAAAATTTCAAATGCATGTAAATAAAACTGAAAAAAGAACGCAAAGGACAGAACAACGTGTAGAATATGCTATCATCTATGGGCTTGAGAGAAAACAAACATGAAGGTGGCAAGGAGACTTTATCACTGAATATCCCATGTACCTCTTGAATTCTGAAATACATGCACGTAAGTACAAAAATAAAAGACTTTATTCTCTTCTATAGTTCCAAAATGTTCTAACATGAACATGTGCTTCTTTTTGTAATAATTGTGTTTAAAGAACACTTCAAAAATAAAGCACCTTTAATTACCATACAGTCTTTGGAGTTAGTTCCTCATCGTTTTAAAGCCATATACTCGTATGTGTTTCTTTTTTTGTAGCTTTAATATTCCGAATGAGCAGTTTGATAAATGGCAAACTTTGCTGCTCCCTTTTAGTGGTTTAGTTGTTTTCTTTCTTGGCTTGGATGGAATGTACAACTAAGGTTTGTTCCTATTTTAACATTTATGATTTATGTCATGGCTGTTGATCTTTAGTGAGCTGAAGAGGTTGCTAAATACAGATTCTCGGGTCCTACCCCCAGATTCTGAGTCAGTGGGTCTGGGTAGGGCCCTGGAATCTGCATTCTAACATTACCACAGGAGATTCCAATGCAGGTGGTCCATAGAGCACACTTTTCAAAACGTTCATCTATGACTTATTAAGGGAACGTAGTATTTTTCATATAAAAGTGACAATCCTACATCGTAGAGAATTTAGATTTGAAAGTGAGCTCTTCTTGATTCCTACACACACACACACACACACACACACACACACTATTTATACCTTTCTAAACATCGGTATTATGTTATATGCCTTATAATGAGTTTCTTTACCTTGTCTTCTCTCTCAGCTTTTTGAGAGATTCAAGTTTTTATCTAACCCAGTACCCCAATGTTGTGAAATAAAAGTATGTGTGACAGAAACCAAAGGATACAGTTCAAATGTTCCTTTCTTGGCTTCAGGATCAAGTTTCTCTGCCAACTGTGTCTGTCCCCAGAGCTCAGAGCTCAGACAAGCACAGTGCTAACCCCCTCAACTTCAATATTGCCTGCTAAGTCCAGAGAGGAGCTGTTGTTTTATTTAAAAGTATGTATATAAATCACTCTGGTAGCTTTTCTATGCCTTTCCCAGGACCTCTGATGAGCCCTTTCCTCTGCGATGCTTCAAGTGAAAAGACCGCCTGAAAAAAGCAGCACAAATGGTTCATATAAACATCCCAGCGGGTTTTCCACATTACATAAATTATCAAGTGCAACGGGCAGGGGCCCGCGACCTAGAGCGGCAGCTCTATACTACCCCCTGGTGGCAAGATGCTCCATGCCAGGGCAGCCCCACCCCGCCTCCTGGCTCCGACAGTGGCCTCAGACTGCCGAAACGCATTTATTTGTCGCCAGCTGCGCCTGCCCCCCTGCGCCTACAAATATTTGTTGATAGATAGGTTAACAATGTGAGTGGCAGGAAACAAAAACACAGAATTTTACTTTCTTCTGCCCAAATGAGGATCAACTGTGTAACTTCCTGGATTTTTTGTGTTTTGTTTTGTTTTTGTACAGAACTTGTGAGCTTAATCTTAATGTACAAATCAGTCAAAAATCTAACGTGGGAGACCTCCTAGACTCAAAGCACAACCCTAATAGCACAAAATGTGCATGCCTAAATCATCACTGGTCAAACTTGAGCTGTTGACAAAGGTCATTGTACCCCACCAACTGCGACATTCAACCCTCACCCAGACCTAGAACCCTCCAAACAGGTCAGGACTAGCTTTAAAGTGATTGTCCCCGAGGCACAAAGCAGATGCTCTAGGCTGAAGGACAGAGAGGACAGAGAGGACCGAATAATGGTTGAGCGGTTTGGAGGGCGTTCGTGTCCACTAACATTAGAATAAGAAGAAATATCCCGGGGTGGCAATGGGGGGTCAAGAACTGCCTACGAAGAGCCTGAATCTTGTACCTGGATTCTTCTTCCTTAGGGGTCACGAGGGGGAAAAAAGAAATTAATCAGGAGTAAATACAGCCCTACCCAAGCGGTGGGGGGGGAGGGGGGGAGAGGTTGTGGCATTTGATGGCATTTTGGGGCCCCTCCCAGCTATACAAGTAGAGGCTCATTTAACAGTCCCTGTGAATAGGCAAGAAGGAATAATGTGAATAAGAGCAAAAACCAATTTACTTGTAAGATTTGGATAGAAACTTCACCCAGCTATCATAGGGGCTGAACGCAGCGCTGGGATTTCAAGTTCCCTGATGACAGAAGCAGCTTTTAATGGAAGCTGCTTGCTGGGCTAATGGTCAGGCTCTGAGTGGAAATTCTGAGATCAATAGGCCTTTTAAAATTCAGGAAATCAAGTCTGCACCTAAAGCTTAATGGTCTGATAAGAACAGCAAATACATAGTCCTTTTCCCTCTTCCCCACCACACATTACATTGGTTCACACCCCACTTTTCCTAGAACTTAATGCTGTCATTATGCAACTTTTGGGCAGAGGTGAGCAAGGAGAGATGACAAATTGTTCCCAGGAAATCCCATAAAAGATGGGATTACAGCAATGTAGGCTCCACCTCATTAAAAACCAGCAACATTCTCAACAAACTCTAGTGAGGTCCACTCATAAATTGAATCTCTTCTATGCTTAAGAGAAGTCTCTACCTTGCTGGGATTACTAATTGGCTCTATTGTTCCTAATTCAGCTACTGGCACTTTGTTTCAGGGGAAAGTTTGAATCACACATTTTTAACATGCGAACTAAATTCTTTCCTAGAACAATGCTTCCTGCCGTGGGCATTGCTGGGATCAAGAATATTTCTTCCCTGTATTTGGTTTTTTATGAAATGAAAAGGCTCAAGTAAAATATCAGGAAAATGAAGAGAGCTTTAAGAAAATAAATCAGAAAACAAAATTATGTATCTTAAATACAATCAAAACTTGCATGTTGAATAGGGAATTCATCGGTTTTCCATACTTTCTACGGGTCCACTTCAGACATTAGTTATGGAAGAAAAGACTTCTTTAGGAGCGAAAGGGGGGAACTTCTGCTCATTTGGAGGACTCTGAGGGACGGCCAGACTCCCAGTTAGCGACGGGCTCGCGAGAGGAGCAACGCATATCAGAATTGTCAACAAGGGCTGAAACACAGGGGGTTGCTTGGCCACAAAGTGTAATTAATGAGAACGTCCCCTCGGTACTCCTCCTATAACTCAAACTTATCTCTATTACTGCAACTGCTTGTTTCATTTTATCCACCACCCCAACCCCAGCGAGACTGTCGCTCGGAGAACTGGGAATGTGTCTGCATTTCCCATTATCATATCTCAGCTCCCAGCAGAGTGCTGGCATTCGATGGAGAAGTCAAATTTAAATTGAGGTAAGATTTTGCTATAAGTAAATCAGGCAAGAATGAAAAAGGAATTAACAATAGGCCTCCCTCCATTACTTAGTAACAGCTCATAAATATTAGAGTTACTTTCATAGGATAAGATTTCCGAAGTTGGAAACCTACTGAGGAATCAATAATTTCTTAAAATATTAAGTTTGGGAAAAAACCATTGCTTTAAAATTAAGTCCTCTTAATTAGTATGAACCATAAAAAAGTATTTAATAGTTTGCTTTGCCCAATTGTAATGAACCCAAACTTTGTACTGAAAGAGGAAGGAACACTGACAGCCTGCCTGATTACCACTATTTACATAATCTCCCACCACAGGGCAGGGACTGCTTTCTCTAAAGCCATTAAAATACCAGAACTATCCAAGCAGCCAACAAATGTGGACTTCCACTTCCACAGCTCCCTTTTGTACACGTAACTCAAGAACTTTTTCTTGCTGACTTTATCATTAATAACTACTTATCAAATCTACCAATATTGACTTTGTGAAATCCCTCCCCTCCCTACATGTCACCTAGGACTTTGTCTTCTCTTATCTTCCTTCACTGAGTGGGGGCAGAATAATTGAGGAGAGTGGAAGATGGGCAATGGGATCTGTTTCTGAAAAGTAGCAGTTTTTAAAGATATTTTAGTTTTCAATACTGTTAATAACTGAAAAAGCAAGATTTAGGAAGAAAAAACAAAAAACAAACAAACGAAAAACAAAACTTGCAACTTAAAACTTTTTAGGAAACAAAATGTTATAAATATGAGAAGATGGAAAGGGAACATTGACTTTTAATATACAGTCCTGATGTACCTAAGTTACAACAAATGGCTGGGTATTTTAAAAGTTATCTCCCAATGTCTTTCTAGTGCTGTAAAATCATCTCTCTTAAATAATGAGGCAAAAAAGGTCTCTCTTGGGTATGTAATTTTTATAAATTGTATCAGAACCACAGTGTCTTTCAGGGAATTCCACCAAAAGCAAAGAGAAGTTCAAGATAAAATTGCAGCAGATCCAGGAAAGGTAGAAACTCGCAGTTACCCGCAAGCTGTCCTTCGTCTGGGGCCCGTGACACCAGCGCACACCCACGGGCACAGAGGTGTGGTGTCATGTGAACGGATAGCAGCAAGCCAGCAGTCCTATCTCCCCTGCGGGGGTCTCAACAGTAACTCGCGCTCCAGCTGCTCTGCAGTCAGGGTGCCCTGGATGGCTTCGCAGACCGGATTGAACACAGAGTAGGCGCTCTTCTCTCCCTCTTCCTTCTCCTCAGGGCCCCGTGTCCCGACATACATCCAGTAGAACAAGGACAGGACAAAATAAGCCAGGCCAAATTCCAGTTCCACAAACAGTCCCAGCAGAACCAACCAGAGAAGAACCTTCAAGAAGGTGACGCTGGTCCAGAACGACTGGTCCCGTGGCAATGGCGGGGGAATGGCTGTGTTCCGTGGGGACGGTGGTGTGCTGCTCCCTGGCGGAGCCGCTTCCTAGGACACGCAAACAAACAAGAGTAAGAATAAAGGGTAATGGGGCCGAAAGGATGAAAACCACTGTGGAGAGGCAGCGCTCATGGCCCGGGGAAGGCCTCCAGCTCATTGATTTCTATTTTCTGTTTTCCTTTTTATTCCAAAGTGTGCTGCAGACTGTAAGCACTTTCATTTTTAATGTTTCCATTTCCTTTTGTTTCTTTTCTGTCCAACAAAGTCAGCTTTTATTTTGCCTTTTTCTCCATAAAAAGCCCCAGGGTAGAACTATGCCTCAGGTAAGAACAATGCATCTAAACATTTCCTGAGGATCTTCTCTGTGAATCTGCCTTATACGCTATACTTCCATTTACACAGGGCATTATAGTTTCAAAAGGTCTGCCTTAACGCGACCATCTCAACCATTATTACTACTACCCCGTTTGGTTCCCTTCCCCCACTATATATTTTTAAGGTTTTGATTAAAATATAACTAACATACAATATGATGTTAGTTTCAGGTGTACATCAGAGTTATTCAACAGTACCCACCTGGCAATATACAGTTATTACCACAGTATTGATTATATTCCCTATGCTTAAGAAACAGTCACCATGATAATAAGTCCAGCAACCATCTGACACTGTACCACGCTATCACAAAATTATTGACTATATTTCTATGCTGTATATTACATCCCCAAGACTTATTTGTTTTATATCTGGAACTTTGAATCTCTTGTTCTTCTTTATATTCCTTTTAATTTTTCAATTAGAGTTGACATTATTTTATATTAGTTTCACGTGTACAGCCTAGTGGTTAGACATTCATATTGAGGACAGAAAAGGGGCCACAGGTTAAACCTGACAGGCTCAGGAGACTGAAAATAACCATGTAAGATGGTCTGAATATAAAAATTCCTAACTAAAAGCAGGTTGTGGCCAGTAGTCACATCCTTGGCCTGTAGCTTCCTTGACAAAAGTCAATCTTTACCTTAAAAGAGTCTATTTGTTGTCTTTTTGCATCTAAGATAACATGCTCTTGGAATGTCAGAGTAATCCCCTTTTTCCGGACCACCAGGGGGCACAACCCACCACACCAGAGCAGAAAACTACAAAATCCCTCATTGTTATCTTGTTCCCCAAATACCATCTCTATGTGCTATAAAATGTTATTTACTATCCTGTACCCACCAATGTAAAAGAAGTGTGTGCCTCTCCAATTTACTTTTATCCAATCCCAGAGATTTCCCTGCTCTGCTTTCTCCCACCCCTTAATCTACAACCAATGGATTTCATGCATACCTCCTACTTAGATTCTAATGTGTAAGATAAGTTGCAAAACCGCCGTTTTCCGGAGCATTTTCTCAATCTGTTGAGACTTTGCTTCCCAGTGATTGTTAGTTTGGCTCAAATCAATGCTTCTATGTTTTCTGTTAGGCTGGATGGTTTTTTGTTGACAATATAATTTAGGAAGTGATCCCCCTGACTAGTACCCACCTGGCACTATACATAGTTATTACCATATTATTGATTATATTCACTATATTTTACATTCCCATGACTATTTTGTACTACCAATTTATATTTCTTAATCCCTTCACCTTTTATACCCTTCCCCCCACCTCCCTCCCATCTATCACCCCGAAAAATCTAGTATACAACTGACACCATACACAGTTATTATAATACTACTGACTATATTCCTTATGCTATACTTTACATCCCCATGACTACTGTGTAACAACCAATTTGTGCTTCTTAATCCCTTCCCCTTTTTCACCTACCTCCAACCCCCCTCCCATCTGGCAATCATCAAAATGTTCTCTTTATCTATGAGTTTCTGTTTCATTTGTTTATTTTTGTCTTCAGATTCTACTTGTAAGTGAAATCATATGACATTTGTCTTTCACTGTCTGACTTACTGCATTCAGCACAATGCACTCTAGATCCATCCATGTTGTTGCAGATGGCAAGATTTCATTCTTTTTTTACAGCTGAGTAATATTCCATTGTATATACAAGTACCACCTCTTCTGTATCTATTCATCCATTCAGGGACACCCAGGTTGCCTTTATCTCTTGGCTTATGTAAACAATGCTGCAATGAACATATGGATGTGAACGTACCCTTGAAGTAGCATTATGGGTTTGATAAATACCCAGAAGTGGGATTACTAGGTCTTTCTTTGTCTCTTACTATACTCTTTGTTTTAAAGTCTATTTTGTCTGGTATAAGTATTTTTTGTTTATTTGTTTCCATTTTCATTAACTATCTTTTGTTTGTTTGTTTACATTTTCATTAAATATTTTTTTTCATCCCTTAACTTTCAGTCTGTGTGTGTCTTTTGACCTGAAGTGAGTCTCTTGCAAGCAGTCTATGTAAAGGTCTTGTTTTCTTATCTATTCAGCTCCGCTATCTTTTGATATTTTTGGAACATTAATCCATTTCCATTGAAAGTAATCGTTGATAGGTATGTAGTTATTGCCATTTTATTATTCATATATTTTTTTTCGTCTTAAAGAAGTCCCTCTAAGATTCCCTGTAATACTGGTTTGGTGGTGATAAACTTCTTTAGCTTTTCCTTGTCTGGGAAGCTCTTAATCTGTCCTTCAACTTTAAATGACAGCCTTGCTGGGTAGAGTAATCTTGGTTATAGTTCCTTTCTTTACATCTCTTGGAATATTTCCTGCCAAATCCTTCTGGCCTGCAGAGTTTCTGTTGAGAAATCAGCTGATTGTCTTACGGGAGCTCCCTCATAGGTAACTGCTTTTCTCTTGCTGCTTTTAAGATTCTGTCTTTAACCTTTGGCATTTTAATTATGTTTCTTGGTGTGGTCCTCTTTGGGTTCATCTTGTTTGGGACTTTCTGTGCTTTGTGGGCTTGCATATCTCTTTCCTTCACCAGCTTAGGGAAGTTTTCTGTCATTATTTCTTAAGTAGGTTTTCAATTCCTTGCTTTCTTCTCCTTCTGGCACCCCTAAGATGCAAATGTTGGTATGCTTCAGGTTGTACCAGAGGTCCCTTAAATCTCCTCAGTTTTTTGGATTCTTTTTTCTTTTTTGCTGTTCTGTTTGGGTGTTTTCTGCTACCTTATCTTCTAAATCACTGATCTGATGCTCTGCTTCATCTAATCTACTGTCAATTCCCTCTAATGAAGTCTTTACTTCAGTTATTGTATTTTTTATTCCCAACTGGTTCTTTATTATGTTTTCTATCTCCATTTTTATGTTGCATATCTCTTTGTTGATGTTCTCCCTGAGATTATTGAGCATCCTTTTAACCAGTGTTTTGAACTCTGCATCTGGTAGATTGTTTGTCTCTATTTTGTTTAGTTATTTTCCTGGAGCTTTGTTCTGTTCTTTTATTTGGGACATGTTTCTTTGTCTCCCCATTTGGCTGCCTCCCTGTGTTTGTTTCTATGTATTAGGTAGGGCTGCTATACCTCCCGGTCTTCAGAGTGGCCTTATGTAGTAGGTGCTGTGGGGCCCAGCAGCAGTCTCCCTGGTTACCTGAGTTGGATGCTCCAGGTGTGTCTCTTGTGTGGGTTGTGTGTGCCCTCCTGTTGTCGTTGAGCCTTGGTTGCTGTTTGCATATCAATAAGAGGGATTCACCCTTGGACTGATTGGTTGAGGACTGGCTATGACTACAGTGGAGGAGCTATTATGAAGAGGCTGACCCTACAGAGCAGGATTCGCTTTAGCAGGGCGCTGGTGCCTGTCCAGTTTGCCCTTTGGGTGTGTTGTCCTTGGAGATGACCCAGTGCTGCTCTGGCTTGGTCTGAAGCTGGCCTTTAGTCCTATCAGTTCCCAGGGCCTCCTGGGAGGAGGGGCCCCACCACAGGCCCAGTTCAGCCAGAACTTGTGCCTTGCCAGGGGTCAGCTGGCATGAGCCACAAAGCAATCCACAAATGGCCACCACCCACACTGGACTTGGAGGTGCCTCAGGAGGCCAACCCATGAACCGAGGCCAGCTGTGGCTAGAGCCGGGCTTAGGACTGCTCAGCAAGAGGTACGGGACACACCAAAGTCAGATGCTGCTTGTTTGGGTTTTGTTAATCTATGAGAGATTTTAGGAAAGTCTGCAGCATGAGCCAAGGCAGGCTATTTGTACGGAGTAGCCACTGAAAACAGCTTGGTGTGCCAGAAAATTGAGAGGAAGGGGTATTAGGTAATAAGGATGAATGAATGGTGTTAGCCAGGTTGATGGAGATTCAGATATGGCAGCTGCCTGCATCTGCACACTGGGAGAGAGGAGGGCTCAACAAAGAAACAATGGCTTCCGCCAGCTCCTCTTTCTGGGAGAAAGCTGCCCCTTCAGTCCCTGCCCTGAGGCCAGACAACTCAGTTCCTCATATGTCCCTGGTGCCTTTTGAGCTGCTGCCCCAATGCTTGGAACTCAGAGTGAGTGAGTCCATCAGCAAGTAAGTCTATGTGCAGGCCTTTTAACAGAAGTACCTGGGACCGCAGCTGCCTTGTCTGACTAAGCCACAATCTCTGCTGGTTTCACAGCCAGAAGTTATGAGTGCTTCTCTTCCTGGCACAGGATCCCTGGGCTGGGGAGTCTGGTGTGGAGCTGGGATCCCTCCCTCCTCTGGGGAGTGGGAAGGGACCTCCGAAGCTGATATCCCTCCAGATTTTTAATGGTTACATGAAGGTGTGGGACCAGCCTTCCACGTCTCTGCCCTAACCTACCAGTCTTGAGGTGGCTTTTTCTGTATGTCCTTAGTTGTAGGGCTTCAGTTCAGCTAGACTTCAGGTGACTCTCAATGATGGCTGTTCTGTAGTTTAGTTGTAATTTGATGTGGTCGTGAGAGGAGGTAAGCACAGCATCTATCTACTCTGCCACCTTGACAGGAAATTCCTTGATTTCTACTTTTTAGCCCTGCTAAAACAATCCTCTCCAAAGAACTCATGTGCCCTGCTCCAGCTGAATCAGAACTGATCAGCAGTTAGTAAGATGTGACCCAATCAAAACCGTACAGTATTCGATGGGTTCCCAGTCATGGGAGACATTTCCTCAGATGAGTCTGCTGCTAACAAGAGCTAATTTATGCCCCACAGAGAAACTCCCCAGTAATTGATAATGCAAGAGCCACACACATGCCTTACACAGAAAATTGATGTATGTTTGTGGACTTGATTAGATGAGCTAAAATTCTATGAGTGGCATGATTCTAAACTGAGGACTATACCAGAAACAGGAAAGAAAAATCCTTTCCATGTATTAAAAAAAAAAAAAAAAAAAATTCCTGTTATAGCAATTACACCCCCCCAGGCCTGAGCAATGACTGCTGGGCAAGTGGACTCTCTGCCTCCAATCTTTTCCCTCCCCACACCATCCTATATACATACAGTTGCTAAATGAATCTCCTAAAACACTCATCAACCTCTGCTCACAAACCTTCAACAATTTTTTATTGCATACAGGTAAAAATGTAAACTTCTGGGTGGAATTCAAGACCTTCCATTTATTCAACAGATAGAAATGCCAGTACACAGGCCCCTGCACTGGGTACTAATGGAAGCACAGATATTTAGGTTGCTTTTGGGAGCTTAATCTCCACTCTAGTATTTTCCAAACTTTTTTGGGTATAACCCACAAGAAGAAATACCTTTTGTACTGAGACATATATATACATACATATGAAAAAAAAGTTTCACAAATCAACAAACACTTTTGTTACATATGAAGCGCTCATCATCTATTTTTTTAAATTTATTTCTACAGAGGACTAGATTTCTCTATATTGATTTCACCGCTCACTAATGAGTCATAACTGTTTGAAAAACGATGGTCTAAAAAAATTTCCTGTACAAAATCTACTTCTGTATAAATGAACCCTCAACTCCAGTTCAACTGGTCATACTACCCAAAGACATTGCCTGTGGCCTGGAATCGCCTCTGTTTCCCCTCTATTCCTCAGCTCCTTGTCTTCCTTCCAGACAAGCATGATTGGTGAGCTATGTATGCCCTGACCTCCTCGGCCATCAAGGAGGGTGCCTCCTCTGCCTCCTGGAGCACCGACTAGCTCTTTCTCATTGAGCACCAAACTATTTGGCACTGAAGTATCTCTTTTAATATAGGTCACACGTGTCCCTGGATTGTTACCACAAGGCCACAGACTGCCATTTATTATATTTTGGTGTCTCCAGAGCCAAACATAGGTTCTCAATACATAGCAGAACTTTTAGTTCTTTCCTTCAATTATATCCCCTATTCTTCACATGATAATGTTAAAAGGGACCACAAATATTTGGTATTTATTGGAAAAAAAAAAAGTAGGTCATTGGCTTTATGTTGCTTCAGAAATTCAAGTTTGTTAGACCCTTCTTTTTTCGCATCAACATTGTAATTATCATCTTTTCAGGCAGATTGGAAGGCCCTTAACATATCATCACAACACCTCGGCAACATTCATTAAATAAATGTATGTGTCCCTTTCAGATTTGGCCAGTGTGCATAATAGTGAAATCACTGCAGGTCTTAGCAGGAACTAACAGAATCCAATTTATTTTAGGCTACTCTGGCTGCCAAGTAGAGAATGGGCTGCAAGAGCAGAAGCAGGAAAACTTAGTAGCTTATACAGGAGGCCCAGACAGAGAGGACCAGGCAGAGATCAGGGTGGTGACCCATATGTCAGAGACAAATGATGGACTGATGGATAAACAATACATTTTGAATGCACACAACTTGAAATTCACAGTACACTGAATTCATTTTACTATCGAGGGAATATAAAAATCATGCTTATGGTCACCACTTATTGAGTGCCTTCAAGATGCCTGATCTCCTGAAATCCACGAGGCAGGCATTATTATTGCCAATTTACTGATGAGGAACCACTGAGATGTTAAGTAACTCCCCTAAAGTCACACAGCTTGCGATAGGCAGAGATGAGGCTGGTCTGGGATCCAAGGATGGGCTCCCTCCAAAGCTGTTCTTACTTCATTAGGAGGCTTTATGGGAAATGGTAAGGTGCAGGGTTAGAGAGCTAGGAGGAGTTGGTGGGGGTGGGGGGGTGTCAAATGAACTGGCAAAGGGAAGAAAAAAGGAGAGGAGGGATATGGAAATTCCTCTGCCACATTTGGCATTTGTTTTATAACAGTCCCTGTGCACCTTCTGTAGTAAAAGCTGTGTGTGGAAATGTTTGTGGTCATCACAGCACACATAGGCATAGCTTAGGGAAGATACTTCCATTCCTCAAATACCAAGCAGCTTCCCACCTAGGGGCCTCTGCACTTGTGTTTCCCTCAGAGAAGAATGCTCTCCTCCACTCACACCTGGCTAGCTCCCTCCTCTCCTACAAACCTCAGCAAAAATGTCACATGTGCCCTTGGCCTTGTCCCCAAGTTTCTACAAGAGTGGCTCCTTCTTATGAAATGTCACCTCCTTAGTGAGGTCCTCCCTGCCCACTCAATTTAAAGTAGCACTCTGCACCTCTCATCCCCAATTCATTAGCACAGTATCTGGGGTTTTTTTTTAATCTGCTCATAGCATTCACCATTCTGTTATTTTGTTTATCGTCTGTTCTCCAAACACAAATGCAAGTTCTGTGAGAGCAGGGCTTTGTCTGTTTTTATTACACTGTCTCCCCAGATTTAGGACAGTAGATGGAATATAGTGGGCAGGTGACAGGATTTTGCTGAAAGAACGAATGTTGGTGAGGGAAAGGAAGAAACTGAAAAATAACTGCTGGATTTCAGGGGCTGATACAAAGACTGTGCTTAGCAAGGTGACTCAAAAAAAAAAAAGCACATTTGAGCAGTGGGCCAATGATTAGAGGGGAAGAGTTGCACGATGGATGTGGGTAGTGGACCTTAGGGCTAGATGGTGCCCTGAGGATGGGTGTGGGATATGCTGGGGAGAGAGACAAGGAGTTTCTAGGATTAAAAAACTAATACAAGCATTTTTGCCCTAATGTGGTAGAAGCTTGTCACAGGAAAAAATTATTATATTTGAGGGGACTGCATTACCCTAAGCTAAATTCGAGAGTGGGGGAAGGAAGATGTGGAAGCTGCCTTACCGATGATCACAAAAATAGAAACAATTACAAATTGAAGGCTAAAGAAATCTCTGACATGCCACTGTGTGCCACCAAAATTATTAGGTAGACATGGATTGTAAATTAGGAAAAAAAAAATTAATGAGAATTTTTACACCAGAGCAAACCCAGGAATGATAACTAAGTCAATGAAAATGAGCTTAGGACAGAGTCCCTTATGAAAAACAGCTTTTAATAAGAACCAACGGGAGGTCCAGCATTTCCTCTCATCCTTTTGTCAGGCCATCAGCTCTGGGTTTTTAATAATGGAAGCTTTCTCCAAGTTCAGCTTCTCTGGATCCAAGTCCACTATCTCAAATTCATTTGGTAATGAGACATACAGTCAAAAACTCATTGTGTGGGTCAGACATTGTTTTTTTTAACTGCAGGAAGAAAAAAGGGTAGGGGAAGTGGATTCTAAAATAATAACCAATTGTTGTGCTCAGTGAGTTCTAATCAACAATAAAGTTATCCTGAGAGAAAATGCATGCAAGGAAATGGATTGTTTGAACCCTGCAGCACTCTCTTTCTGCGAGTCAGTTGGAACCCTGGTGTCATGGAGAATAGTATCAAAACTGACAACAATAAGTTCTTCACAATTTTTTAAAAATTCCCTAAAACCAAATGTTGTGCAATAATAAATGAATGTAATAAAAATAACTTTACGGGAGTAAGATAAACTTCTGCTCCAGTACATTTTAATTTTCAAAGGAAATGTTTGGCTCATTACACTTATGAGGTACAAAGGCCATGTCAGATTGTCTCAAAGCAACGATTTTCCCTTGATGTTTTATCCCATATTCCCACACAGATACTCCAGTCTCACATGCAAATCACATTGCCACTTTACTCACGAGTGAAAACTAAATGAAGATACAAAAGAGATGGGAATTAAGTTCATCTGCAAAATAAGAGACTACCAAAAGATTTAAAGGGTGAAAAGGCTATATATATACTAATGTATATATTGTTTTCGCCTTCAACATTCATTACTGAACTTGAATAAGCTCCTCTAGTTCAACAGTTACAGCTAGGACACTCCTGCTAGTTTCGTATTCAAACACCATTTCTAAAGGACAGGCTATTAGGGCTACTGGTTGTAAGTGGTTCAGGTGCGAAATTAAATGAAGGCTTAATTACTGCCACTTTCTATCAGTATCCAATTAGACCTTTTACCCTCCATTAGCAGAGGGCTATGGCTCAACACGGTTGTGGAGAGATTTCCCAAAGCCACAGGGTGTCACAACGATAACTCAACTCGCTGTGAATAACAAGGGAAAGGGCAGAGGTGCTTTCTTCTAGGACCCTACACCCTCGCTTCCCACCTGGAATCAGGAGCTGCGTGGGTGGCAGGCTGGAAAGAAAATATCACAGACACTTATCAATACTGACACATGTGGCTGGAGACGCGAGGCCCATCCCCCAGCAAGCGGGAAGCTCCAGCAGTCCCGCCCCCGCCAGCGAAGGCCCCGCCCCCGCCAGCGAAGGCCCCGCCCCCGCCAGCGAAGGCCCCGCCCCCGCCAGCGAAGGCCCCGCCCCCGCCAGCGAAGGCCCCGCCCCCGCCAGCGAAGGCCCCGCCCCCGCCAGCGAAGGCCTCGCGGAGAACCAGAAGAGGCGTGGCCTGCGGGTCATGACGTGTGGGCGGGGCCGCTCCTCCACCGGGGCGGGCCTGTAAACTACACGTAAAGGGCGGGGGGCGGGGCCTCACCCGGAGCTTCCACTGTGGCCACGACAGCGGCCCAGCAGCCAGGTTCCCGGGACGAGGCCTCCTTCCTCTCACCTGAGCGAGGATGGGCTGAGCCCGGACACTCGCGGGCCTCGGTTTCCACACCAGGAACTGTTTTAACCAGCATAGGACTGGCTTTGGAGCCGCAGCTGCTTCCGCCTTCTCCCCCGAGGTTTGTGCGCTCTGGCTCAAAGCGCTGGGTTCGGCCGCCAGTCCCGTCCGTTTTCGGGCCGCCCGGAACTCGGCTAACCGCTGTTCCATGGCGCGCGCCTTGCTCCCCGCGCGCCCGGGAGCGCGCGCCCACCCTCCCGCAGCGAACCTGAGCTCCGCTTATTCCGGCGGCAGGCCGCAGTGCGCCTGCGTAGCGGCGGCTCTCTGCTGCGCGTGCGCGCTGGGGCCCGGGGTGCCAACGTGCGCTGTTTGTGACGTTTGCCGGGCTGTCTGTGCGGCTAATAGTCCCCTCCAGACGCGCGTGGACGCGGTGTCCAGCCCCTCAGGCTCAATGGTTAAGAATCTAAAGCTTAAGGACCGTTTCATGTTCCTCCCGCCCCGGGCTCCTCTGAGGGAAGCTCTGCTGGGCACCTCACTTCAAGGATCTGCTCCCCAACAGGTGGAGCGTTGTTTAGCAGTGGAGCGCTCATCTGGGCGCCAGATTGAGAATGTGGTCCCAGGGCATTGAAGAAGGCCCATGAACTCTGGGACGTTCTGGTGTCAGACGGAAGACAGGATACAGCCTCCCCTTTTCCTTTTAACGAGTATGCGTGCGTTAGCGCTTCACTGCTCACATAGCAGGCAGGCTGTACAGACCTCTGTCGTTGCTTTTGCCACACTGGAAACTACGTATTGGCGTGTCTAAATAGGTCTGAAACTTGAAAACTTACGGGGATGCGGCTTAAAATACACAAATCTTAAGGGTATGGCTTAACAGGTTTGCGCTCAGGTAAATACCTGTATAACCACTACCCAGATGAAGAACGTGTCTCGTACTGCGAGGGTTCCCTTTTTCCCTCTTCCAGTCACTACGTACCCAAAAGGTCACGATTCAGGTCAGGGACTGTTAGATAGATTTTTAAAGCTCTACGGTAAGCATCTAGAAAAGGGCCACTCACATAATTGACTCTCAAATATTTCTTGAATCTTGCTGAGTTTGAGTCAAGAAACCAGACAAACTAGAATGACGTCTTTTGTTCCATTTCACAAATATCTGTCAAGAGCCTGCTGTGTGACAAGTATTGTACCTGGCACTGGAGATGCTGGAGTGAAGGAAAGCAACCCCCGTTTTCTTAGCGCTTACATTCTAAATGGAAACATAGACAAATGCATAACTACATGTTTATGTTTAATGTAATGCCAGGTACTGATGAGTGCTATCAAGAAAAGTAAGAAATAGGAATGGTGGGGCTATTTAGACCTAATGACCAGGGAGGACTTCTCTGAGGAGATGCCAGTTGAGCAGAGATCTAAGTGAAATGAGTGACACATGTAGATATCTGGAGATGAGTGTTGTAGTCAGAGGAAACAGCAAGTGCAAATGTCCTGTGACTTCAAGTAGTATGCTTGACCTGCCCACAGAACATCAGGGAAGCCCATATAACTGGAGGAGACGGAGGGAGAAAATGGTAGAAAATGAAGATGCACAGCGCCAGACCGTGAAAGATCTTATAAGCCATGATGAAGACTTTGTATTGTATTCTGAGGGTGATAGTAAGCGACTGGGGACTTTGAGCAGGAGATGACATGATACAACGTTTTTAGAGGATCACACTGGCTGTTGGATGTGGGACCATGGAAGAGTGCGAGAGTAGAAGGAGGGAAACCCGTTAGGTTTTCATACAGTAGTATGAGAGACTGGGGCTAGAGTGGTAGTGATGGAGGTGGTGAGAACTGGTCCGTTCTGAATATATTTTGAAGATCTGAGCCACCATGATGTGCAGTTGGATTGGATGTGGAGTATGAGAAAAAGGAATCAAGGATGACAGATTTCTGCCACTCCTCCTCCCCCCACACACACCTGAGCAACCGAGTGAATGGTGCTGGGGCCCTCTACACAAATGGGGGGAGAGTAGGAAGAAAAGATTATGGAATAGACATGGAGAGCTTTCTTTGGACATGCCCAGAGCTTGGGATGCCTGTTGGGCATCCAGTGTAGGCAATTGGATAGTGAACACGAATTCAGAGAAAAGTCAGAACTGAAGATACATATTGGGAGTCAACAGCATGTTTATATTTAAAGCTGTGAGACTAGATGAGATGAACTAGAGAGTGAGTGTGGATAAGCAGAAAAGATATTTTAGGTCTGAGCCCTGAATAATGAGAGATGGTTTGTAAGGCAGCAAAGAATGGGGTCATTATACCACAGTGACCTCTCATTGAGAAAGCACAGAGAAAGTTTCTTGCCCATCTTGGTGTCAAGAGTAGGCCTGTTTCTCTCAAGGGACTGGAGATTCTTTTATTGATTGTGTTTCCCACTTGATAATCACACTGAGACCTTACAGTTGTATTTATGGTCTATTTCTAGTAGGCATTTAGACTTAAGGCATGTGATTTGTGGGCTACTGCAATCAGGGTTCCTGGCAGGAAACATGGCACTTTCCAAAAGGTTCCATAAAGAGAATTTTGTGAAGAGGTTAGTTACAAAGATGAGGCAGGATTAAGGAGGCAAACCAGGGGTGGTTCACAGGAAGTGTTACCAGCCTCTAGGCCTTAAGTAGCAAGAGGACAGAGTGGTCATCAGAACCCAGCTAGACCTGTAGCTATAGGAGAAGCAGGAGACAAAGGAGCCCTTAGAAAAGCAGAGAGCATGAAGAGAGGGTGGGAGGAGAATTCAGAAGAGCAAATGGAGACTATCCAGCCATATGCTAATATCATTCCAACTCCATCTTGCTCTGGTAACCTTATTTACCCTTTGCTTCGTTTTCTGATTTATTGTATGTTTATCTCAGTGCTTTGTAAACCTCTTTAAATCCTTTTTGGAAGAGGTTGAAAGAATGGAAAAAAGTAACAATGAAAGAGATGGTTGTGAAGAACAACTCCTGACAATGCCTGCCGAACTAACTTGCATAAGATTATGAAACTAGTAAATAAAAAGGGTCTCAAAATGTACTTATAATGTGTGAATTTAATTTTTATTATGTAATACTTTGTACATACCAAATTGTATTTGTATACACATCCATCATATTTGTAAGTCGTAAGTAATAAAATACCTACATGCCCTGTGATGTATTAAGTCTTTGGCCTCAATTCTTGTATCTACCCATGCCATAAAAGACAGAGTATACTTCCCCATTCCGTGACTTTGAACTCGGCCTTGCAAGGTGCTTTGGCCAGTGGGTGATGGCAGACATGCAAGCAGGGGCTTGAAGTGTGTTTGTCCTGTTGAGTGTGCCTTCTTAATACTCCACACTGCCATGAGATGAACTTGAAACGGCTAGCCATGGGCTCCAAGAATAATGAGAGTCACGTGGATCTAGTCACTCAGCTGACCCACAGACCTACAGTTTAAAACTGAGCTGCCCAGCTATGCCCAGCCTAAAATAGCTGACCTCAGCTTACCCCAAGATGTATGAAAACTAAATGCTTATTTTATATTTTTTGTGTGGCTTTTTGTTACACAGAAAAAGCTAACCAATATACACCCACTACTTAAAAAAGAATGTTTCTTTGTGTGCCTGTGGCCCATTTTCTGAGTCCTTCCCACCTCTTCAGTCTATTAATACAGTGAGTTCCATTAATACATTTTCTGTTAAACCACCGTACATTCTTGGAATAAACAAAACTCAGTCACTTTATAAAATCCAAAACTAGATTCAGCTTGGTAATTTTTTAAGGAATTTGTGCATCTGTGTTCCTTAATGAGATTTTCCTATAATGTTCTTCTTTTCGTGTACTGTACTTGAAAGGTTTTGGTTTTAGAATTATACTAGCTGTATGAAGTAATCTGAAATGTGCCTCCATCTTTTCCCCGTTTTCGAGAAAAGTTTGAATAAAATAGGAATTAACTATTCCTTGAATATTTGATAAGACTTAAAATAATCTAGGCCTAGTGTTTTCTTTTTCTTTTTTTAAATTTTATTTTATTGGGGAATATTGGGAGACAGTGTCTTTCTCCAGGGCCCATCAGCTCCGAGTCATCCTTCAATCTAGTTGTGGAGGGTGCAGCTCAGCTCCAAGTCCAGTCTGCGGGAATTGAACTGGCAACCTTGTTGTTGAGAGCTCATGCTCTAACCAACTGAGCCATCCAGCTGCCCCTCTGGCAGCTCAGCGGCAGCTCGTTGTCTTCAATCTAGTTGTGGAGGGCGCAGCTCACTGGCACATGTGGGAATCGAACCAGCAACCCTGTTGTTCAGAGCTCGCGCTCTAACCAACTGAGCCATCCGGCCTCCCCTAGGCCTGGTGTTTTCTTAAATCAGATAATACAAATGTAAGCTACAGTTAAATGGATTCATAGCTGATCAACACAACCTTACCCAAAAAGTGCTAAGAAATAGACCAACATCAATCTATCCTGTCTGATGTTTTCAGGGGTGGCTTAGATGAAAATATAAAAGGCAGTTTATCATATTTTCAGGTGACGAAAATTTGAGAGAATGTCTACAATTACGTCTTTAGGGTAAAAAAACTGAAATGAATTTGATTCAGTTTATTATGATTAAAGAATTGTGGAAATGCTCAGAGGGAACTCTACCTTCTAAATTTGCATATATGTTTTTATATCTTTGTGTTCATTATTGGCTTGAGAGCAGTTTGGAGCTTTTCCCTGATCAGAAACTGGAGAGGAGGGGCATATATGGTGGATGCTTTAGCTGCTACGGTCCATCCCGTTGTCATAGTGAGAAAAGACCCCCGTGCTCTCATGCTCTCTTTGGTCTTATCCCTGCAGGTACCACTTGCTAAGTTCTGATCACTATGCTTTATATGACAGGCCACAAATGTCTGCAGAGGAGTGACCTGGATAATGATGTATCTAGAGCAGGGTTTCTCAGCCTTGGACTTTAGACATTTGGGGCCAAAAATTGTTGTGGGGGTTGTCCCGTGTCTTACAGGATTCTTAGCAGCATCCCTGACCACAACCCAGTGGCCAGCAACACTCCCTGCTAGTTGTAACAACCAGAAATGTGTCCTGGGAGGCAAATTTGGCCCCAGTTGGGAATGACCAGACTAGCGACCATGTTGTAGTTAGAATGGTGAAACCAGTGGATGATTTGGGCCAGAGAAGAACCAGAGTGAAAACATACCAGTTAGTTTAAGCTATTTTTAAAGAGAGATTTTTTAGCAACTCAAGAACACCCAACAGCATGGGCTGCCTTTCGGAGCAGTGAGTTCCCTAACTCAAGCAAGATTCAAGCAGAGACTGACGAAGTAAGCGCTTGTCAGGAAGGCTGCAGAGAGGCTTTTTGAACTGAAGAGGGATTTGGTTAACCCAGATGATTGCCAGATCTCTTCCAACTGGAGAAATTTATGTTTTAATCCAAGTAGAGCAAACTGGGAGGAGAGAAGGAAAGACCTGGGGTCACCCGGGTAGGAAAGTGTCGCATAAGGTGCTGCCTCCCCTGTCTCGTAGATCTCACTATTGCTCTACATGCTGACAGCTTATTTCTGGACCCACCCGGGACTTTCTGGCCGCAGGAGAGTGTTCAACTAGTGCATGAGGCAGACTAGCAGTGCTGGCAGATGATCCCCCCTATCCCTCAAATAATAGCCGTCAGCCAATTCTGGATGGGGTTGGGGTTTCAATACCCCAACTCCCTCCTTCCTCATGGGGCAGGACTGAGATGGTTCCACAGCGTCTCCCAGGGGACTTCAGGAGGAGTGAGCTCATCCACAGCAGCCCCTGCTCATCCCATATCGCCTTTCTTCCCTTTCCTGTCTCACTTCCCTGCTCCACTCTGCACTTCCTGGAGTCACTTCCCCAGTAAACCTCTTCCATTCAAATCACTGTCTCAGAATCTTCTTCCAGGAGAAAAGAACACCTTCTAAGGTAACATGTACACAAAACCTAAGCAAGGCCTATGGACTTGCTTTCAGACAGGGAAGCAAACTAGAGGGCTGGTTGGTATTTCACATTGATGAGACCCTTGTCTTGAAGTTTGAAGCAAACAAAATAGGGCTTTAAGACTGGCACAGTCCAAGGAGAATGATATTTGGAGATGGGAATAAAGAAGTTAAGGAAAGAGAAAGGAGGGGGAGGGAGGGCCACAGAGCTTTGGCTGAAGCAGTCTGCTCGGGACAGCTGGGAAGGCAGTTGGGCCCATGCCTTATGTTGAGTTCTATGGAGGACAGAATCAGAATGGCTGATCCCCTCATTGTGTGAGTCTGTCCTCCACGGTCCTTAGAGACCATTCATTCAGCAAATATTGATTGAACCCCTGCTATATGCAAGGCCCTGTGCCAGGCTTTGAGGATGCTGAGATGCATAAAAAAAAAAACAACTCGTCAGTCCCAGCCCTGACGAATTTAAGGTCTAGTTGGGGAGACAGTCTCATTAATGGACAATTACACACAGAAGTCTGAGGGAGCCGAGGAGAGGCACAAACTCAGGCTGCAGAGTATGGGGAAACTGAGGCCAGAGAAGGCAAGCTGATGAGGTTATGTAATTGTTGCACACTGCTGTAGACCATAGATATTTCTGGGGATAGTGCATTTTCTTATACCGTGTTTCCCTGAAAATAAGATCTAGCCATGTGCTCGCTTCGGCAACACATATACTAAAAAATTGGAATGATACAGAGAAGATTAGCAAGACCTAGCCAGACAATCAGCTCTGATGCGTCTTTTGGAGCAAAAATTAAGACCTGGTATTATTATTATTATATTATATTATATTATATTATATTATATTATATTATATTATATTATATTAGACCCAGTCTTATAGGACCCAGTCTTATTTACTGTAAGTAAAATAAGACTGGGTCTTATATTAATTTTTGCTCCAAAAGACGCATTAGAACTGATTGTCCGGCTAGGTCTTATTTTCAGGGAAACACGGTAGTACTTTTACATTTGCATCGGAAGGTATTGCCACATTATACCTTGCCGCCATCTGCTCTTGGCTTGGTGGTCACTACTGCTGCCTGACAGCTACTGCTGGTTTGAGCTTTGCTTTTTTCTGTCCCCCTCCATCCCCAACCACAGGGATCCTGCCTTCCTGAACACCTCAGCCGTCTCCACCGATTTTCCCAGTCCTACCTGATCCCATTATCTGACGCTTCCTCATTACCCTCTTTTGCATTTCCTAAACTCCCTTCAGCTTCCCAGATCTCAGGTGATGAGTTTCCTGCCCATCTGACTTGGCTCCCGTTGTTCTATTTTGAGTTCTGTTGTGCTTAGCTTTGAAGCTCGGGAGAAATGCCTCCTGTGGCTTGCAAGACAGATGATCAGACAAAACCCATAGAATTACAGCAAAGATAATCTATATGTAAATCCCATCCCAAAACTCTCCTTAAAACCATCTGAAAGTATTTGGAGAAGAATCTCTTTGCAAATTGAAAATGCACATAAAGCTATAGGTGTGTGTTTCAGATGAGCTAGCTCCTCCACAGTTATATATGGGAATAAAGTTGGCAAAATTTTGCCTTTTGAAAGTCTTTGAGGAAATGGGCTTTTTCGCTAAAATATGTGCACACGCACCCAGAAGAGTGTATTTCCTGATTCTTGACAAAATCGGCTACTCAGCTTCTTCCCTGCAAACTCCTGTTTCAGCTGTTGCATTTCTGTCTAGCCATTGACCTTCTAGAGTTTTGCCTGAACACCAAGGTTGGGGCCCAAATAGACCCATCTTTCATCCAAGCAGCAATGACTGCTGCTGTGGCTTGTAGGCAAAGCCGGCCCCTACTGCATGACTTAGCAACAGGAACACAGCCAGGGCCCCTGACTCTGCTTGATTGTCGCCTGCTCCGCTGTTAGTCATTTCAATGCTCGGCACACCGGGGAGCCATTATTGCTTCTGTAGTAAGGTAGGAGTGATGGAGAGGAAGTGAGGCAATTCCTACCCAACACTGGGCCTCCTTCCGACATCTGTGGTACTTTCCTAGACTTATGTCCTATGGAAAGATTTTCCATCTAAGTTCTACCTTAAAGTTTTTTTTAACCTTAAGGACTGGTTGAGTAATTCACTGTCAACAACAAATACATGTTGGATTCCAATAATAGTTGACCTTTATGGAGTGAGTAATATGTGCCAGGCATTGTGCTACCCCTGAAAATTATTACCTGGTTTAATTTTCTCAGCAACCCTCCAAGAAGGCACTCGGACAGAGATGAAGTAATTTGATGTCACACAGCGAGCAACCAGCCGGGCTAGGATTTGAACCTGAGTCTCATTCCACAGCCCAGCTCATTCCATTTATTCTGCCTCCTCCTCTGTGCAGACCACTTTCAAGGTTCTATGAATACAAACAGGTATAAGTTGTGATCTCTGGCCTCCAAAAAACTTACAAACTCATAGGGAAGATGAAACAAAATGTGAAATGCTAAATAATGCCGGACACTATGTACTAAGTGTCCCATCAGTGGAATAGACAGGCAGGAGGTTACCCAGCAAAGGAAAAGATCAGTGAGGAAAGGGTGGTTTAAAAGTCTCCATGGAGGGGCACGAGTTAGGGTTAGGATTAGGGTTAGGATCCCCCCTTCCAGTTTTTAATCTTTATTTTGCCTTGGGCAAGGCACCTGTCCTTCTGTTTCTTCATCTATAAATGGTGATAACAGCTCAGGAAGACATCGGGATGAGGTGAGCCGATATGGAATGCCCACCAGTACCTGGCTCATTGTAGGATCTTAGTCAACATGAGCAGCTTAGAGAGTATTGAAACCAGCACGGTCAAACTTAGTAAGTGACCAAAGGCCTGGAAAGAAAGAGGAAGGAAAAGGAGCTCTACCTAACCCAGAGAATTTGGATTGCATTTGTGGGATTGGTATCCTTGTAGGGTTTTACACTAAGGAAGATACTATTACCTGAGATGTTGAAATGAAATTATTTACATATCAATAAAACTGACATAGATTCTGCTCCTGCCTTCTCCCTGACGCCCATCACTCTCCAGAGCTTGTCTGAACCACAATAAACCTCTTCCTCCCATTACTTGAACAGGCTTGGTTTAGATGTACTCGACCAATGACCTCACTTGAGGTTACTTTGAGGTGGTATAGAGAGGCCTGCAGCTCAGCCAGCCTCACAGTCTGTTTGTAGGAGCCACTGGGGAGTCTTGTCTGCCTCACAAGAAATCCAGCTGTTAGGGACATGGACTGAACCCCTCTATGAATCTACGGTCTCCATTAGGAAGCTAATAGGAGGGGGGACCATATAGCACTTATCTGTGGCTTTCAGTCTCCTCTCTCACCAGGAACTGCTAAAGACAGAGAGAGAGTTCACGGTGAAGGATTCTCTGATTGGAGTTTTCATTATGTCACCACACCCTCTTCTTTTCCCACACCAAACCCATTCCGGAGCCCTACCCTCATTGCTTCCCACGGCTCATTCAAACCTTACTCTTCAGCTTTGCTAAACTTGAATTTCCCAAACAACCTATGTTGTTTCCTGCCTTTTGTACCTTTGCCCACACTTTTTATCTGGGGCATCTTTCCTCCCTCACCTGTCTAAGTGCCACTCACCTTATATACTTGACTTAAATATCTCCTCCAGGAAGCCCCCTCGGCCTTGCTGCCCAGGTAGGGTTTGGTTCCCTCAGGTATGCTTTCCCAGTGTCAAGTGCATTCTCTATAGCAATCCTCAGCACCTGTACCACAGTTGTTGGTTACTACCGTGTTTCTCCGAAAATAAGACCTAGCCAGACAATCAGCTTTAATGCGTCTTTTGGAGCAAAAAATTAATGTAAGACCCAGTCTTATTTTACTATAATATAAGACCCAGTCTTTATAATATATAATATAATATAATATAATATAATATAATATAATATAATATAATATAATATAATATAATATAAAAGACTGGGTATAATAGAATAGAATAATATAATACTGGGTTTTATATTAATTTTTGTTCCAAAAGATGCATTAGAACTGATTGTATGGCTAGGTCTTATTTTCTGGGAAACACAGTAGTTAGTAGAAAATAGTTTAAATTTTTGAATAAAGTGGCTTGAACAAGATAGAAATTTGTGTTTTCCTTCTAGGCATCACTTGAGAATGCCACTGGGCGGTGACCCAGGCCCCTTCTGTCTTGTTGCTCTGCCATCTATCTATAGGGTGTGGCCCGCACAGTACAGGTTGGCTCACAACCACACTAGAATTCCCGCCTGCCTTAATTCCGAAGCCAGCTTCTTAACCACCAGGTCATACTGCTTCATTGTAGATTGGAGAGGATAAATGTGAAAAACGTTAGGGAAGTTAAAGGTATATGAAGAGACACTTTGAGTGCCTGGTGGGCGCAGGGGAAGATGAGATCATGATGTTGAGTCTTGTTGTACATGACTTAAGTGTCAAAAATACATGTGATGCCTGGGGTGGCCAGATGGCTCAGTTGGTTAGAGTGCAAACTCTTAACAACAAGGTTGCCAGTTCAATTCCCGCATGGGATGGTGGGTTGCGCCCCCTGTAACTAGATTGAAAATGGTGACTGGACTTGGAGCTGAGCTGCGCCCTCCACAACTAGATTGAAGGACATCGACTTGACTTGGAGCTGATAGGTCCTGGAAAAAACACACTGTTCGCCAATATTTCCCCAAAAAAAGAAATTAAGAAAAAAAAATACATGTGACAGTGACAATGACATTCATTGTTACGTAGCGTCATTTCTCGTACACATACTTCAAAATCACTACCTCTCGAATGGGAATTAGATCCAACCACCTCTTAAGACTCTCTTGAATCTTTCTTACATCATTTTGGAGAGACATGGGCCAGATATTTACAAAGGGAAATAGAGTAGAGAAGCTAATACTGAATGAATCACTTCTAAAGCAGGAGCCCATGGGCCTCAGCCCTCCACCTTCTGAGCTGTTTCCAAACCTGACTGACCATCAAAAGCACCTTGTCACATTAATTAAATTAAAAACAGGATCCTGAGCCCCTCCATGGCCCTTGAGTCTCCAGGGTGGGGCTCAGGAATTGAGATTTTTGTAAAATTCTCCCCGGGGTTCTGCTATAGAGCTGGGTGTGGGCCCCCTTGCACTTAGGAGACCTGTCACCACCCTGTATTTGCTGTAACTGCAGATTCACCAGCTCAACTTCTTTTTCTTTCTCGGCGGAAGCATTGTTCTCTGGACCCAGGCAGGGTGATCCTTGTTTGAGTTTCTCTCTGAACTCTAAGCTCCCAATTATTGCAATGTCCAAAAGGTTTTGGACCTTCTCCAAGCCTGCTCAGTGACATATCCATTCTCTAGGCACTTAAGGACAGAACTGAGTAATACAGAAGTTTGGTTAACCACAGATCCAACCATTTTATGTCTTGTGAAGAGTTTTGGAGAATAGTTAGAGTGCAAAACTTCAAGTGGACGCTTGATAAAGATTTTTTCTTACATTTGACCATCCATATCCCATGATTCCCATCTCACTAATCCCCTGGACCAAGTTGTCTGTCTTTAGAAAATTGCCCAGGCAGAGACCGAACCCAATGGTGATAGTAGAACATTCATTAAGGCCTTAATGAGCCATGTGCTTTGTACGCATCAGCTCACGTAAACCCCTTTGACAAGCTGGGGATATTAGCAGAATTAGTCCTAATTTATAGGTAAAACAATCTGAGGCTCAGAAAAGGAGCAGAACTGGGATTCAAACCTATGCCTACTTGAGTTCAAATTCTGAGTTGCTAAGCTACTTCCTCTGGTGTGTGTGCGGAGTGGTGGAGGGGTCATGGGGGTGGTGCAGGAAAGAGGAAGAAGAAAAGGAATAGAGGTAGAGAGACAGCGTTTCCTTGTTAGGACCTGCTGCCTATTATCCTTCTCTGCCTTTCCCCCTTCACATTCTCATGCTGGTAACAGCCAATACAGGAATAGCTTTTAATGCTGCAAGGCAAACTAGGAAAGAAGGGTGAGCTCCTTCTGCAGAAACTAGCTTCCCCTCTGCGTCATTTCAGAGCCTCAGTGGGCCCATAAATATAATTTCCAGCTAATCGTGTATGCGCCAGACACTTGTGATATATGATCAGTGATTAACGTATTCAGCTGATTCCCTTGAAGACAAGTCACCAAATTTATTGGAAGGCACTTTTATTCAGGAAACCACGCAGATTCTTTTTTTCTGCATTTTATTCCTTTGCTGATTCACTGCGTATTGTGCCTGAATCACTTGTCTTTTCTAAGTCAACAGAGTTGAATGGGAGAAGTCCAGGCATGTGATTGCTGCTGGGAAGATGGCAGATTTGGTTCATGAGTACAATCTCTTTGAGATCAGAAGTATTCTAAATCTGAGGCACTTGAATAGGAAGATAACCATCACATTTGGTTCAAAGCTTCCCTTGCAGATTGAGTTTGTCTCCCTAAATGCTATTATTTGCTGATGGGAGAAAAATTATACTGATTCCCTTGGTCTGTAGCAATTAGAATGAATTCTCCTGTGGCGAGCTTGGCTCTCCAGAGCTTTAATTGGTTCTAATGCAGAGTGGCTTAAAATAATTCTCTCTTCCACAGGCTAATCTTTCATTTCCCGGAGCAGATTGAATTGTTCAGAAATGAGGCTTTCTTCTCATTCAGCCCTAGATTTATGGCACATCTTTCCATACAAAAAAGGAGGCTGACACAGGGTGGGGTGGGAGGGGGCTAGCTGTGCCCATTCTGTGACTTCAAAAATTTTTTTCTGGTCTCGTTCCCCAAAACTGATTGGTGAACCCAGGGTAATGTGTATTAAGAAAAGCATTTTATTTCTATACCACTCAGAGTACTGGATGGTTAAAAAATAATGTTAGTCAAATGCAACTGTGTGGAAAGGGTCTCCTGGTACAGGATTTTGTCCTGGCCCTACAACCAACTAGCTCAGTTTTCACATGTGTAAACTGAGCCACTTGGATTCAGTGCTCTCTGAAGACTCTTTAAATTGATTAAAGAAGAGTTTGATTAAGTCGATTTCATTATTCTAAAACAAAATTTCCCAATCTCAGCACAAATAACATTTTGGGCCAGATTAGTCTTTGTTATGGGGGCTGTGCTGTGCGTAGTAGAGTATTGAGAAACATCCACAGTTTCTGCTACATACCAGTAACCCTCCCCATGTTACAATGGCAAAAAGTATTCCCAGACACTGCCAAATGTCATTTGGGGGCAACACTGTCCCTAGTTGAGAACCACTTTCAATAGCTCCCCATTACCTACAGAAAATGTACTCGTTTATTAATTTTTTAACATTATTGAGTACTTACTAAGACCAAAGATAACTGAGAATCAGTCCCTGTTCACAAGGAACTCATAGTCTAGTTAGGAGGACAGAAACAGAAACTTATAATCTAGTATGGCATATATAATGACTAAGAGATGCAGAAGATAGAAAGGCGAAAAGCTTTGGAGGAGGTAGGTAGAGGGAGCTCAGATAGCTTTTTGGATAAACTAGTGATTAAATGGAGCATTAAAGGATGAATAGAAATTAGCTAGGCATTCCCAGCTGAGGGGACAGCGTAAGAAACGGCATAGTGATGAGAATAATGACCTACTCCTACAAAGCTATTTGAACTGAGGAGTGGTGAGGATGGATCCCTCAAGGATAAAGAGACCTTCACTCCCAACTGTGTATGGTCTCTTTCAATATCCCGTTCTGGGGAAGCAGTTCAAAACCTGAAAGAACTCCCAGCCATTGTGGTGCCCAGGTCCCTATAGAATGTTACTCTGTGGAGCTCTCCAGGGTACTGAACCAGACTCCCTCTGAACTGCCTTCAATCAGCAGCTCTCTACATAGGGCCTAGCCTAGAACCCTGCTCCTTTCTGACCCTGACTTCTGCCCACGCCTCCTGCCCTTGGCTGATGCCACGTAGTAGAAAAAAAATAGGTTTATCAATTTACATGATTCAAATTAGGAGATAGTCAAATAAATTATAAATTATTACTATAAATTATAAATTATGGTGTGTCCCTATGAATATTAAAGTGTTTGGATGGCCTTCTTTTTTTTTATGTATTTGGAATTTTATGAATATCCCTAAGATAACTATAACAGCATTTATTTCTTTACTCAGAAAAATATGTTCTAAAATAAAATAATAATAAAGAGCTTTGAAATCAAAGGATTGGAGTATGAATCCTAACTCTGTCACTGAATAGCTGTTTGACCTTTGGTCAGTTAATTTAATGTTCACTGGCTGTTGTTTACTGCAAAATGAAAAACAAAATGACAAACCTTCAATAATTCCCCAGTGTCTACCACGCAGGCCTCTCGTGGATGTTAAATGAGCTCAAGCACATGCATCTACTACTGTGTTGCTTAAATAAGAGAAACACTCAGCAATGCGTGTTTATTATTTCCTATCCCATCACTTGGACGCTCAGTTTTCTACTGCAGCAAGGGCAAGCCTGGTGTACAACAAAGTGGCAACAGGCTTTGCAGGCATGGATTTACAATGACTTTCCCACTTCTTGTTCTTGAGGACTTCATTAGAAACAGAGCTCTGAAATAGGACTAGTTCTAAATATGTTTATGTTATTTCCACACTTGGCTCCCAGTGCATTAGCATCTAGACTCTTATTCTCATAGCAAGATACTGGAAGCTCATTCTACATGTAATCTGAAAAGTAAATGCCTATGTTTGATGTTCTCCCAACAAACAGCTGAGCCAGATTTCCCTACTTTGCATCTCGAAGTACCACACCCTGCTCAGAACTTCCAGTTAGTTTTTGTGTGTGTGTGTGTTTTTTAACCTTCCCATTCATTATTATGAGCATACAGCCAAGTTTTACATCTAAGGCAAGGATGTATTATGGGAGCTAGAGATCAAAAACAAAGAAAAAAAGCAATTTGGAGGAAACAAAAACTATGCAGGAAAATAATTTTCCAAATAAAAGTTGTGATTAGTATATTTTGAGAAATAAAAAAATTTCCATGAAACAAGAACAGGATGCTATTTTTTAAAGTCCAAGGAACATTAACAAGCTCTTGAAAATGAGGAACCTGAAAACATTTATCCATAAAGATATATGTGCTCCGATGTTCATTGAAGCTTTATTTACAGTGGCCAGGATATGGAAACAGCCAAAGTGATTGGATAAAGAAGATGTGGTGTATATATACACAATGGAATACTATTTGGCCATAAGAAAAGACTAAATAGTGCCATTTGCAACAACATGGATGGATCTTGAGATTATAATGCTAAGCGAAATAAGTCAGACAGAAAAAGTCGAAAACCATATGATTTCACTGACATGTGGGATATAAAACTGAAAGCAACAAAGGAACAAGACAAACAAAGAAACAAAAACTCATAGACACGGACAATAGTTTAGTGGTTACCAGAGGGTAAGGGGGGAGAAGGGAGGGGAGTTCTAGAAGAGGGTAAATGGGGTCTAATATATGGTGATGGAAGGAGAACTGACTCTGGGTGGTGAACACATAATGTGATATGTAGATGCTGTATTACGGAATTGTACATTTTAACCTATGTACCTTTACTAACCATTGTCACCCCAATAAACTTTAATTAAAAAAGAAATTGAGAAACCTTCTAGGGGAAATGAAAAACTATAACTGGGTAGGAAGATAATATTGAGGGAATTTCATCTCACTCCCGCCTTCCCCACCCCACCAAAAGAGCAAATATATATATAGAAGGAAAATAGAAGAAAACACAATAAAAAGAAGAAAGGACCATCATAAATGTCCAATATTAGAATAATGGCAGTTCTAAAAAGTGACAACAGAGAAAATAGGGAAGAGTAGGAAATTCTCGGAACTAATGCAAGAATTTTTCCAGAGCAGATCAAAAGGACCTACTAAGTACCCAGCCTAATGAATGAAAGCGAGAAAGAAACTCACAAGGCACATACACCATTGTGAAATTTCAGATCAGTGAGCACGTAGAGAAAAATCTACAAGCTACTAGAGGAGCTAGTAAAACAAACTAGCACACAAACAAATAAATAAATAAAACAAGGATCTGGAATCAGAATGGCTTTAGATTTCTCAACAGTAATATGTGAAACAAGAAGACAATAGACAAATGCCCTCAAAATACTGATGGAAAAATTAACCTCCACTTGGAATTCTGTACCCAACTCAACTATAAATCAAATACTATAGGTTAAAAATATTTCTAGAGGGGTGGCCGGATGGCTCAGTTGTTTACAGCGCGAGCTCTTAACAAGGTTACCGGTTTGATTTCCACATGGGCCAGTGAACTGCGCCCTCCACAACTAAATTGAAAACAACGGCTTGAGCTTGGAGCTGAGCCTCCGGTAGCTGGCAGGTTGGGTCAGTGGTTGGAGCACGGTGCTCATAACACCAACGTCACCGGTTCGATTCCCACGTGGACCAGTGAGCTGCGCCCTCCACAACTAGATTGAAAAACAACGACTTGACATCCTGGAAAAACACACTGTCACCCAATATTCCCCAATAAAAAAACTTTAAAAATAAACAAATATAAAAATAAATAAATAAATAGGTTTCACAGCATGTAGAATCCTGTGGTAGTAACCTGGATTCCATGAAAAACAGCTCTGCGTAGAAAAGCAATTCAGAACCACATCCTAAGCTGTTGGGTAGGTAGCTGTGTATTTTCTCCTTGCCCTCCTGATCTGTTCTCTGCCCTGTCTACCTTGCTCTATGCCCCAGAGGCTGGCTTCTGTGGACTAGATCACCACGCTCTGCTCTTCTTTGGCTTTTAGTTGGTTTCTGTCAATGGGAGGCACTGTCAGGAGAGTAAAGGACAGGAAGGAGAGAGAAGTCAAAGGTATTTCTTCCCTTCTCCCTCTCTGCCTCACCATCACTTATTGCCCTTAATCCCCTCCCCATAACTCCCACCCCCCATAAATAGTCCTGTATTAAATTTGCTTCAGTTAAACCCTTGTAAGAGTCCCTATCGTTTCCACCAGGGACCCTGACTGATACTAGGCTGGAGCCCTGCCTGGGGGTACATTTTCCTGTTAATGTGGATTTTGAGTACCGAAAAGCCCCTACAACCCCAAAGAAGTTGCTCTCGAATGGGGTGGTATTTCAGAGAAGTTCTCATGTCAGTTCTCAAATCAGACTATGCAGAAGGTTGTTTTTATAAGCAGCTGTGTCCAAGGGAAGATATGCATCTAAAAACATCTCCCTGCAATGGGGCTGCCGGGGGGGGGGGGGGGTCATCTGCAGCCATGGCTTTTTATGGAAAGGTTGTACATTGGTTTATTATTCAATGTATTATACTGCTAGCTAAGTATAGAAAGGCCTGAGGGGATGCGCTTCTGGTTTGTGGAATCTTTATTCCTCTTGAACTGTGTCCCAGGGAAAAGGAAGACCTCTGTCCAGGCCCTGGCAGGATGCAGTTCTCAGCATCCTCCTCCTGCTGCTTTAAGTGTGCCTTTTTTTCCTTTCACAGAGTGAGTCAGATGCTGACAGACTCCTAGCATCTCTCATCATCTTCCTGTTGCCCCCTTCCTCTCTGAAGATCAAAGCTCACCTCAGGAGAACTTCTAGAAAAAAGAAATAGCCAACGGAACCCCCAGGGCCAGGCAGGAAAAGCAAGTAAACAAGTGATTGACGCACTTGGTAGAAAAGCTGGAGGGGCCTCCACGCAGTCTCCACTGGGGGAGGGGGGGCGAGTGTGAGTGGGGGAAGTGGAGGAAGCAGTCCAGGATGGGGGCGGGCCCAGAGGTCTTGGGCAGCAGCTCATTGTTCCTCAGCGTTCCCAGGGAATACAGCAGGCCTTCAACAAAAACAAACGTGCGAAGAGGTCAGGCTATTTGTGTTGATAAACACGAAAAGAAGGGAAGTGACAAGCTGGAGGCTGGGTGGGTTTATGTGTAATGTGCCTTATCCTGGGCCCCTAGGGACACAAGAGGAAGAAGGAGAAGGAGCTCAGAGGACTGGAGGTAGTGTTGGGTGTTATTAAACACCTGGAACCTGGAGGTGGGCAGACCTGGGTTCAAATGCCGAGGCCTCTATTCCCTAGCTCTGTAACTTGGTCCTGTTATTTCATTTCCCTGGGCCTTGGTTTTATTATCTGTGAAATAGGGGTGGTACTTCTCACCCATAAGGTTTCCTTGAAGGCTTAATAAAATAATGCACTTCAAGAGTCTGACTTACACAGTTCTCTTTTGAAACTGTTTCCTCTTACGGTTAGGAAGACATTGTATCAGTGGGGGGTGGAACACTGAGGAGGAAGCCGTGTGCTGTGGGGAAACAGCACTGCATTGTCAGGTTCTTGGTTTCAGTCAAGGCTCTGGCACAAATCCCCTGTGAGAACTTGAGCACGTTACTTCCCATCTCTGGTGCTGAGTTTCACCTCCCTGGAACGAGGGTGCTGAACAAGGACCCCAGGGTTTGTTCTAGTGCCAAGATGTCGGCTTCTAAAGAACTGTGTCCAAGGTGTGAGTCGGAAATTCTCTGACTTGAAACAAAAATAATGCATAAGCAGCCAAGTGGGGTTGTTTATTTCCATCATTCCGGTCTCCTTGGGAACTTTACTCTTATTATAATGATGCTGCCTTTTCTCAAAACATCTTCAGATTCATTGGTTTAAACTTATCTGCACAGCCAGTTCTTGGAGCCAAATTAGAAAAGCATCTCATTGCTTTACAGCCATGTGTTTCTTCTTTCTTTTTGTTTGTTTGATTTTTTTGACCAAAACGAAGTTTTCATTTGCTTAAGGCAAATTATATTCCAGGTACAGTTTCACCACTAACTAGTAGAAGATTGAAATGTTGTCTCTTTTGACCTTGGTTTCCTCCCCTGTAAAGCGGGAATGATACAGTCCACCTTGTAATTGGCCATTGGCAAGCTAAGGCAGGCAGGACACTTGGCTCAGTGCTGGCAGGAAAATACATTATTACCTCCATATATACATACCTCTTTTCTGTCATTCCTTCCCCATCCTTTTTACTCACTTCACCACTTTATCCACTAAATAAATTCACAGTCCACTAAACTATTGGGCTCTCTGTTGGAAAAACACCTAAGTCTTTCTCCTCCTGCGTCTTCTTTATTTTCACACAGAACACATCACTTCCGCCATTTCTCCCCCCTCGCCACACACACACTAAGCAGACCCATCAGCTGGGTCTCCTACAATTTCTGACACTATCTACCTGGATATAGTGTCAGATCCCACAGGTTAAGGGCTCATTCCCATGAGACTGTCCCCCACTTCAGATGCCAGGTGCAAGTAGTAGGTCCCCAGGTTACCCACAACTTCTGCCCGACTTGGCTACAAATCAGAGGTTGCCATGACCTTCTTCCCCTTGGACTCAATTAATTTGCTACAGCAATTCACAGGACTCAGGGAAACACTTATATTACCAGTTCATTAAAGAATATGATAAAGATACAGAAGAAGAGATACATAGAGAGAGCTGGGAGGGTCTTGAATGCAGGAGCTTCTTTCCTGGGGGACTTGGGTGTGTCACCCTCCTGGTATCAGGATATGTTCACCTTCTTCGAAGCTCTCCAAACCCATCCTATTGGGATTTTATGCAGGTTTCCTCATTGTAGGCGTGATCAATTACTAACTATTTGCAGCCCCTCTCTTCTCTCTAGAGAAGTGGGAGAGTGAGCTGAAAAATTCCACGCTTCTAATCAAGGCGTGGTCTTTGTGGGGACCAACCCCTATCTAGGAGCCACCCAGAATCTCCTCATTAGAACAAAATATTCTCCTAGTGCTCTTATCACTAAGGAATTTACGAACGTTTTAGGAGCCCTGTGTCAGGGACTGGGGATAAAGACCAAACATATATTTCTTATTATAATATAAATCACAATATCACAGGCTCTAAATGATTTTCTTCCATTTCCAAAAATCGTATATATTTTCAGAGCTAAAGGCTTCCCCCATCCCAACGGACAAAGCCGAACACAATAGAAGATTCTACTACAGGCCAAAGCAAATTACATCCTGGTTAGAAAAATATAAAACCCCAGCTAACCAGAAACCCTTAGCAGCTGTCTACTCTAGCCTCTGTCCCCAGCAACTCCTCTGTCGGTGCTTCTCTTCTGACATAAACTTTCTAATTTCTGTTCCTTTGTGCCTCCTGAATTCTTTCACAACCTGCGAGTGAGCAACTACGACAAGCCTCATAAAGTTGTTATGAGGATCATAAGTGCTAGTTTTATGAGCGAACACAGATGAGGCACCAGTGGGTGGGAACGTTAGTTCTACACAAGATGTAAGACATCGACGTACTTGCAGCAGGTCCCATGTGGCAGGGAAAAACAGGGAGGAAACGGCAGACAAGCAGTTTTAACTCTGTTCCCGTGCAGCCTCTAGGAAGAAGAAGGCTCTCCCCAATGCTGTGCGGGTCTCTGCCCTCCCTGTTTGGAAGCATGCTGTCTTTCTTCTCTCCATGTCTCCCTCTTCTTCAGCCTCTGGCCTCTGCAATCCATTCAGCCCTGAAGCTGCCAGGCAAATTTCAAACACGTTTATGAAATGCCTTTGACCGAGGCTGTCTGATTGGTTTACCAGCCCTGGCCCTGGGAATACTTCCTCACAATGAGCAGTGACATTTACAGCTTCAACAAGTGTAAGGGAAACATTTTTCTTGCTTACTCTCCGCTCTCTCTCTACTGAAGCGGTCGTTATAGTCTTTCAAAGGTGGGCTCTGTTAGTCAAAGATGTGCCATAACTTCCCACAGGAGAAACACTATAACCGTCAGGCACCTGAGCGTTCTGTCTGAGGTGCACAAAATCAGCTGGTTGGAAACTGTAAAACGAAAGGCATGTTACTTCCTGTTCTGCCACCAGGCTGGCTTCCCAGGGATGCTACCTGCGCAGTTACACAGAGCCCTGCACTCAGAAGGTCCCTGCTCTTGGTTTAATAGTCTGCATTTAAAACTGACATGGCACAATACAAGAAGAACAGTAAAAGTCATGCTAATAATTCAAAACCTTATGTTTTCTTCACTTAGAAGGATTTAGAACAGCAAATAAAAAAACACCACGAGCAGCTGAGAACTGCAGGAGAAAGGCAAAAGCTCTCTAGTTTTATACGTTGAATGACACTCTTTCCCTGCTTTTTGAACAAGGAGCCATGCATTTTCATTTTGCATTGTGTCCTGCAACTTACGTAGCCAGCTCTGCCCACCGAAGACTTAAAAACAGCAGATGTTTCTATCATGAGGATAGAAAACAAAAATAAACATAAATGACAAGCACTTTGGCGTAACTCACTGAAAGATGACTACTTTCGTTGAGATCCCTTTTCTCAATTTGTGGTTTATTCACTGTATGTGCGTGTTTATTCGTGCCTACACGAAAAAGCTGTCCATTCCCAAATTTCTCTCCATTTCAGTTGCTTGGTATTTTGTGTGGGGTTGGATGTAGAATATTATTTTAAGGAATTGCAATTATATCTATCTACGTATGAACACTGTGTGAAAACAAGACTCTTTCTTCTTCCTCCCTGGCCATCCCTCAGTGGTTCTATCTCTCCGTTCGATAGCATGTTAAAGGCTCTGAGAAGTTCTGTAGCAAAAAACAAACGGATGAAACATCCAACCTGTTTTGCTCTGACTAACCCAGAATTTTCAGACTTGTTATTTCCAAACTGGTTTTGATTCCCTTCTTTGATATGTCACCTCTGATGGTCCACAGCGTGCCGGGTATTTACAAGCCTAGCTCTGGGGTCAGACTCTAGATTCGAAACTTGCTTCCACCAAGGTCCCAGAGGAAGTCTCTTCATCTCTCTAAACCTCAGTTTTCTCACAGGTAAAATGGAATGAATTAATAATCCTGTCTCATAGGATTATGAGGATTAAATAAGATCATACGTGAAATGTACACAGTCGGCACTTGATACAAGTACAAGCTATTTTTCTTTAAAATCTTAAAGAAGTATTTGCCCTCCCATAAGCCATTCCTGCCCTCAGCAGTCACAGCTTGTCTGTGTGCACGTTCCCTGGCCTATCTCTCTCTCCCTGTTTTCTTAATCGTCTTCTTTGGGCTAATTACAAAGTCAGCACCTGCCAGCCCACCAGTGTATCCATGGTTCTCACCCAGCATGCTACCTGTTGTATACATTTCTCTTTCATACCACCCTCCTGAAACTGGGCTGCAGTGGGCAATGGGGCAGGAGAGGATAAGAGGTCACTTTCATTACCCCAAGCTGAAGGATTTGTGGTCTCTGTCCTCATCTGGGAGATTTTTTTTTTTAAAGAGATGTTCCTTTAAAGTTGCCCAAGTGTTTATAAATATACATAACATGCAATAAAATCTGTCGGCGGAGAGACAGACGCCCAGCCCTGGGTTGAGCAACATTCAGAGGCAGAACATCATGTTAATGGAAGATTCCAGTCAGCAGAACAGTCTGTTCTACACTGAGATCTTAACCCAAAGCAAGAGCATCAATGCAATTAGTAAAATGCCCTGTGTCGGGCTGGCTGTTGCTGAAGATTTCTCTGTTTCTTGTACCATCATGACTGCGCTAATCATGGGGCCTGGTCCCTCTCTGACAGGGCCTGCTGAGGACGGTCCAGGGAGCCTTCCTGGACCTAGTGGGTAGAGTGACAACCATGCAGTGGAACCTCCAGGATGCAGAGAGGAGCACATCGTGAAGCTACCTGTAGTGAAATCTTCTGTAGCAGTCAGAATTCAGAGCAGGAAAGAGAAACCACTCTAGTTATTTCAAGCCCAAAGCAATAAGACTTAATAGAAGCAAGTAGGTGCTTAGAGGAGGAATAGAAGTCAGGGACCACTTGAAGACTATTGGTTCAATGTCATACCTCCACAGCTGCAGGCCAGATGTCAGGAAACTGCTATAGCTGCTGCTGCTGTTACCATGGTGTGAACCCACAAAGCTGGTGACCAATAACTGGAATTTGGCCTCTGACAGCTGCAAGCACATCTGCCCAATCTTGCTTACTTCCTCCTTCTGAATCTTGCCAAAATTTACCTCAGCCTAAACTGTCTAGCTGCAAGGGAGTCTAGCAAAATAGATTTTGAAACTTCCAGCCCTTGTAATACAGATAGAGGGTAAGAGGATGTGGAAGAAAGTGGACTGGATTCCAGGAGATCATATTAGGTATATCTTCTAGACAAAACAAGAGTAGCTTTCATTTAGCAAGTGCCTATTATTTGCCAAATGCCATGTTAGGTGGTTTACATACTTATCCAATTTGATTTTCACAACAGTCCTCTGAGAAAGGTATGATGATAGCCCCATTTTACAGATGAGAAAACTGAGGATCAGTGAGATTGAAGAAATTACTTAAAGTCTGTGATGGTTAATTTCATATGTCAATTTGGCTAGCCTATGGTGTCAAACACCAGTCTAGATGTTGCTGTGAAGGTATTTTTCAGATGGGATTGACATTTAAATCAGTAGATTTTGAGTAAAGCTGATTATCCTCTGTAATTTTGTTGGGCCTTGTCCAGTCAGTTGAAGGCCTAAGAGTACCATTACTAGAAAAAAGACATTCTGCCTCCAAATAGGCTTCAGACTCAAGACTGTAACACGACTCTTGTCAGAATTTCCAGTGTGCTAACCTGCCCTGAAGGTTTCGGACTTGTAAGCCCCCATAATCACATAAGTCAATTCCTAAAAGTCTGATAGATAGATTGATGATAGATAGTTGATAGATTTAGATAGATAGATAGATAGATAGATACATGACAGATATATAGATAGATATAGTTAGATAAATAAATAGTTAGTATCAATATACCTATCTATCTCCATCCTATTGGTTCTGTTTCTCTGGAGAGCCATGATGAAAATAGGTCCAACAAGTAATAAATGTTATGGTTGACTTTCAAACTCAGGTTTGTCCAACTCAAAAATCTATGCTCTTGGAAGACAGATTTCAGACAGCCTTATGTTCTTAGACTTTTATCAGCTCTATAAAAGTCTTGCAGAAGCTCCAGACTCAATGGAGGAAAGATGTCCATGCATTCTAGGACATTTCAGGTGAAGAGAAAGCAATGGTTGACAGATCCAGGATATGGGAGATTGTTGTATGTGTTTGATAGTCATTCTTCAAACATTTATTAACTACCTATTAGGGATTAGAGACTGTGTCAGGCTTAATGAAGATGAAATATATATATATATATATATATATATATATATATATATATATATATATATATATATATATATTCAAAATAGTAACAGTAATTGCATGATCCCTGACTTCCAGCCTCAAGTTGATGTTTCCTGTTCTTCTGGAAATCACCTACAAGCAACAAGGAGAACAAGAAACAGAAATCCAAACTCTGATGCGGACGGGCTCTGGGCAACAGGGCTGCCAGTTCGATTCCCACATGGGCCACCAAGCTGCGCCCTCCGCAACTAGAATGAAGTCAATGAGCTGCTGCTCAGCTCCCGGGTGGCCAGATGGCTCAGTTTGTTGGAGTGTGTGCTCTCAACCACAGGGTTGCCGGTTCGACTCCCACAAGGGATGGTGGGCTGCGCCCCCTGCAACTAACAATGGCAACTGGACCTGGAGCTGAGCTGCTGTACCCTTCACAACTAAGATTGAAAGGACAAGAACTTGACTTGGAAAAAAGCCCTGGAAGTACACACTGTTCCCCAGTAAAGTCCTGTTCCCCTTCCCCAATAAAATCTTTTTTTAAAAAAGTGGCCCTGAAGAGAAAACCAGAAATCATATAATAGAACAAATATTAAAAGATGAAATTCACCAGAACTTTTCAGAAACCAAAGAAGACTTGAATCTAGCTATTGAAAAGAGACAGCTGATTCCAGAAAAAAATTAAAAAGGATTATCATCACCAAGACATATCATAGCAAAATTACTGGGCTTCTGAGACAAAGATCCTTTGGGGCCGTCAGGCCAAAAGACTAAGAGAAGTGACTTGCTGACTTCAGGCTTCTCTAAGTCAACTCTCAATGCTACAAGACAGTGGAACAAATCTTAAAAATTCCTCAAGGAAAGAAAGTGGGATCTAAAAGTTTTATACTGAGTTTTTATTTTGAAAATATAAAATTGAACATTTTTGAGCAAGCAAGAATTTAGGAAAGCTTGTTCTTATGAACTCTTCCTGAAGAAACTATTGGAAGACCAACTTCAACCCAAAAGACAACTCAGAATGGAGGATAACAAGGAGTTACATGAGGAACATTGGCCAGCAGGGAAATGAACAGTCCGTTGTTAGAAAGGAAATGCCTGAGAAAGATTTAAATGTGTTGGAAGAGGCTGGGAACTTAATCGCACACGAGCTTGGAAGCATCAGTGCCCCAGAAAATGCCCAGAAATAAATGCAGGAAAGCAACCATGTCGACAGCAGTGGAGATTAAGAATTTCTGGAGTGGCCAGTTAGCTCAGTTGGTTAGAGAGCGGTGCTAACAACACCAAGTTGCCAGTTCAATCCCCACATGAACTGCATCCTTTTTTTTAAGGAGGGTGAGCTGCACCCTCCTTAAAAAAAAAAAAAAAAAAAAAAAAATTCTAAATTGATATCCTGAGATGCTATTGGCCACTCTGCCTAAGGAATTTTGGCAGGGCTGGATTTTTATAATGTGTGCTTGGAGCATGGACTTTTTCCCGAGACTGGTGCATTTACCAGTTTCTTTGGGGGTGAGGGAACACTCTTCCATAAAGAGGAGACAATACCAAGTGATCCAATAATAGATTGCTCAGTCATTTGAAATGATCTTGGCAGAATTTTTAAAAATTGATTGGAAAATTGTCAGATTCATTTTGGGGACAAATAAGAAAATTTTAATATGGATTATGTAATTATTAATTTTCTGAGATGTGAGCATGATATGGTAATGTAGGAAAATGTAGGAAAAGTTATTGGAGAATTATGCTGAAATATTTAGGAATAGAGTGTCATATCTGTGATTTGCTTCCAAATTATTCAGCAAAAAAGTATATATCATACACAAAGAAAAAACTATGGCAAAGTGTTAACAGTTAGTCAATCTTGGTGAGGAATATATGAGATGTTCATTACACCAATCTCTCAATTTTTCTGTAGGTGTAAAATTTCCAAAATAAAAGGTTATTCAGTTAAGAGCAGAATATCAAAGCAGCAAGGATTATATTTTAGAGAAATCAAGACTCCAAAAAGCATCTAATTAAGGAAGTATCTGGGCTTAAAGATAGAATTATGTGACTTGAAGAAATAATTCAAATGCACAGGAAATGTGTTTGCTATTTGGGAAACGGAGAAAGAACAGAATATGAGGAATTTGTTGGAAAGCTGGAGGTCTATGGAAAGGTTACGCATTTTTACTAGTAAATTCATAAAACTCCCAGAGGGGGAAAGAATCTCTAAAAACGTAACCTAAGTAAAGTGAAGGTGATGCCTGTATACTATCAAATTCATGAAAAGAAAATTCAAGACTTAAGTTGGCCTGAAACTACGATGGGGAAGATTGGAATAAATGAAATACTGAGCTCAGTAAACGAATCAAATCCAATCAGAAATCTTAGAAAGTTCTAGAAGAAGCTCTATGGCCCCAAAAGGATGAAACTCTCATTTTGAATAATTGCACTGGGCTGCTGAAACACATGATGACCAGGGTGAGAAAATAAAAAAAAAAAAGGCAGAGAAAACAGACAATAATAGCTACCTCTTGAACAGAATGAAGAATGGTTGGAAAACAGAGTCTATTTTCAGTCCAAACTGAGTGATGAGGGATCAGCTAGGCTTAAGCTGGAAGCACAAAGAAGTTGGCCACTGATCCTAGGACACCGCATTCCGTCAGAGCTCACTGGGAAAATGGATGGACAGCCTTGCAGCCAAAGCACAAGTTCTTTTCTTAAAAAAAAATAATTCATTTTCCAATCACAGCTGACATACAATGTATGAGTTTCAGGTGTCTAATATAGTGATTAGACAGTTAGATAACTTATGAAGCGATCACCCTGATAAATCTAGTACCCATCTGACACCACGCATAGTTATTACAATATTATTGACTATATTCCCTCTGCTGTACCCAAACCACAAGTTCTCAATGACCTGGGCAGGCATAGAGGCATGGCTCTGCAGGAGAATGAGTGGGAAGAGGGAGATGAGTGCCCTCCGTTGGAGAGGAAGTGAAAGCTTATCAGCAGAGAATTTAAGAACAGGACGATGAAGTATGGGGCAGGAGTAGGGGCGGGGATGAGATGTAATAAAGCCTAAATTGCTCGTTGTGATCGGAAAGTCTGTGAGAGCAGGCATACTGCTGGTGCTGCAGAAAGATCTCTTGTTGGAGAAAAGAGGCAAGCTGCCAGGTGGGGACAGAAATTAATACAAGTAGAAGCACGACACCAGTGCTTCAGACACCAGGGACTGTAGATTACTTACAGTAATTGACTTGTATAGTACTTATAATAAATAATTGACATTATTTATTTGTTTATTTCTATTTTTAAATTATTTTTTCAGTTACAGTTGACCTTCGATATTATTTTATATTAGTTTCAGGTGTACTGCATAGTGGTTAGACATTTATATTAGGTTGGTGCAAAAGTCATTGCGGTTTAAAAGGTGAAACATAACTGCAAAGATCGCAATTCCTTTGCACCAACCTAATTAACTTATGCAGTGACCCCCCCAGATTAGTCTAGTACCCACCTGGCACTATACATGGTTGTTGCAACATTATTGACTAGATTCTCTAGGCTGTACTTTATATCCACGTGACTATTTTGTAACTGCCAATTTGTATTACTTAGTCTGACGTTAAATAACAAATTAAAAACCACGCCAAGTCAAGAGGCCCCAGAAAAAAGGAAAGAGCTATGTATCTTAGTACTTTTTAATGACATTTTTTCCCCCTGCTTTTTTGACCAAGGAATCAGAGTTTCATTTTGCACTGAACCCAGCAAATTATGTCATTGGCCCTGGATAGACTTATCACCTCCAGTTCTGGCAAGTGGGCCAGAAGAGCTACCTGGGCTCAAAAGTTCATTTCTTTTTCTTTAGGCTTTAGCCTGGCCAAGCAAGTCAACCCTGAGTTTTGTATTTGCATGTAAAAAAATGTACTTATTCAAATAAAGATCACCTCTTAAGCTTTGTCCTGCTACAAACCTGTTTTGGTTGTAGTTCCTGTAGTTTGGGTACTTGATAAATGTTTTCTAATGTTATGAAAATATGATCTGTTTAAATACTTTTTCTTTTCCAAATTAAAAAAACAAAACTGGTTCCATCCTAATGGGACATGACTCCATTGGTGAATCCAAATGACAGTCCCCACACATTTGTCACCTGCTCACGGTGTACCTGGAGGTGGCACCAAGAGCTAAAAAGCACAGCTCCTCTCCTCAGGGAACTGAAGGTCAAAGCCCCGCAACAGCCAAGCTCGCACATCTTGCAAGAGACTCAGCTCCTCTCAGAGCCTCCAGATCCTGGCCCCCCTACACACACTGAAATTGCCCATCTCTGTGCTCGCCTGGCTCTTTCATTTTCCCATCCGATTACCCTCTGCCTACCATTGAACTACTGAATTTTTTTTTCCAGAAAATAACCTTTATTTAGAGTAGTTGGCCTAAAGTTTTCCAAAATATGTCCAGAGATCTTGACATCAGAATCCCCCCAGGGGGTGGGGTCAGGGTCTATGAAAGTCCAGGCTCCAGCCTCCTCTGCAGACATTTGAAAGCAGAATCTCTGGGAATCTCAGGCACCTGCAGCTTTAACAAATTCTCTAGAGAATTCTATGCTCACAGGAGTTTAAAAACCACTGGCCTAGTCCCACCACCCATTTTACAGCTGAGAATATTGAGGCCCTGAGGCCTCCTAAGTCAGAAGCAGTAGAGTGGGGACTAAAAGCCAGGTCTTTTCACTCTTAGCCCCAGTTTCTTACTATAAATTTTGATCCGCAATCATCTTGTAAATTACTAAATGACAAGGACCATATGAATCAAACTAAGTATCTAGTACAGAGCTGAGTGTAATGGAGTAAATTGTTATTTCAGCAAGTAGATGAATGAATGAATGAATGAGTGAATGATGACTCCCTACGGTGAGGCTTTAAATAAAGCTTCCCAGCTCTTTTTCTATTTTTTCAAAATTTTATTGGAGAATATTGGGGAACAGTGTTTCTTCGGGGCCTATCAGCTCCAAGTCATTGTCCTTCAATCTAGTTGTGGAGGGAGCAGCTCAGCGCCAAGTCCACTCGCCATTTTCAATCTCTAGTTACAGGGGGCGCAGCCCACCATCCCATGTGGGAATTGAACCGGCAACCTTATTGTTGAGAGCTCGCGCTCTAACCAACTGAGCCATCTGGCTGCCCCTCTGGAAGCCCAGCAGCAGCTCATTGTCTTCAATCTGGTTGTGGAGGGTGTGGCTCACTGGGCCATGTGGGAGTCAAATCAGCTACCCTGTTGTTCAGAGCTCGTGCTCTAACCAGCTGAGCCATCCCCACCGCCCCCAGCTCATTTTAAGTTTACTTTTAGGTATTGTACCTTTATTGCTAGCTGTTGCAAACCCTCTTTGGCAGAAGGCTGGGTCTAACAGATAAATCAGGAAGATGAAAGCAAGGGGTTCTGAAAGAGCAAAAAGGTCCAGCCTGCCTGCTCTGGTACCTGGGTTGGGGCCCCCACAACATGACCTCCCCAGCAGAGCCAACTCTCACTCCTTGCCTCAGCACGCCACCTACACCTCCATGCTTGAATGCCTGGCTGTGGCTCTGTGCCCTCCCCAGGGAACCAAGGTCAATTTGATCCAATATTTATAATTGTCTGTTGCCTCTCATTTGGGCTCCAGGTGCTTTGATTGTAAAAACACCTACCATCCCTCACGGGGTCAGGGGCTGGGAGGGAATAGTTCATTAGTCTTTATGGCTGTGGTACTATTTCATGTCGAGGCAGCGGAGGATCTGCCCACGCACACTGCTCTCTCTCCGCGCTGCATGGCTGACTGTGGGCGCTGTTTGTATTGGTTACATCCATAATGACGATGGCTGCTCTCTGGAGTGGGACATGTAGATGCCTTGACTTTCAGATGGGAGGGAAAGAATCTTTGTCAAAGGCAGAAATGTGTCCTCAGAGATCACGAGAGTATACACTTGGCTGAAGAAGGTCTCACCAGGTGGCATCTCTTTCTTACAATGGCTAATGCCATCCCTCCCCCCGGATATCCATATTCATGGAATGGATGGGTGGATGGATGGATGGACGGATGAGTGGAATCACTTCAATTAAATTTGACAAGTAATAGAGTGCCCGAAGTGAAAGGGTTCCCACAGACCTTTGAATCCAACACCCTCGTTATACAGAAGAGGAAACTGAGGCTCAGAGAGACGATCCTGAATATTCAGAACCAAACCTGGGTGTCTAGACTTCTGACTGGATGGCTAGGACAGTAATATGCCTTCATTCTTGTAAATAACAACTATATACGAGGAAGGGCTGCTTCTAACCCACATGGGTCTTTTTGCAAATCAGATGTCCCTTCCTGCCGGTGGACACAGCCCTGCTCCAGGATGCATGTCTTGGCAAGCAGCTGAATTTCGGTCCCTGCCAACTCCTTGGCGGGGCACCCTTGTAGAGTGAACAACCTTCACAATTCTCACTAGTAGCTCTGGCTAGGGAAGTGCAAACCAAGTCTGTCCCCGAGGACAGGGCTTGAGCTTTGTTTAGCTCTGTGATCCCACCTCATTTAGAGCTGTGCCTGTCCCAGCACAGGAGGAAGAGAAATGTTTATGTAAGGAAAGAAGGGGGCAGGGTGAAGGAGCAATACCAATATCCTTGGGAACATCATAAGTGAAACTTTGTGAAGGAACAAAACGAGTAACACCCAAACAGCCACTTGCTAGGTCTGGCACAGGAAAATAAAGCAAAGTGAAATAGAGTCCAATTAATTTGCTTAAACAGTATCAAACTCCAGAGGAAAAGGGAAAGATAGCCCTACTGACAGGACTGCCGAGCTGTGGAGAAGGGCCAGGCAATTATATTAGGGAAAACAGATAAGTTTGTGAGTTGCCAAATAAAGAAGCAATCACAGAGATAAAAGCAGGTGCTTTTCCCAAACGGAAGACATAACTAAATCATTTATCAGTTTTCTATGCAGAGCTCAGGCACCTGATCTGGAGACAAATAAGGGGGTTGTTTTTTAAATGGTGTTATCTTAAATAGCCTGCCTGGAGCTAATTTGAATTAATCCATCTCCCCAGGAGGCTATAAAATTCTTCCATAAACCTTTGGAAGGACAGATGGTCACTCATCTGCAAGTGACATTTGAATTCCCTCCTTACTCCCCAAGGTGGAGGGTAGAGATCAGGGGTCTTGGGGAGGGGTGTTGTCAAGATCAGAAAGGCAGAGCAAAGGGAGAGAGATCAAATCTTTCATTATGTTCAGAAGTTCAATAATGTCTTTTGTTTCTTTGTCCCATTTATTTAGACAACAAACCCCTTCTTTTAGGGTCACCTTGGCCTATGTCACCCCAGAGCAGAGATTCTATAATCTTTTTGGAGTCACAGATCTCTTTGAAAATCTAGTCAAAGGATATGAACCCCCTCTTCAGCAAAGATGCCCATATGCTCACACATTTTGACAAACAATTTCAAATGATTCATGTATCCCCTGAAGCCCATCCTTGGATCCCAAGTTAAAAAAACCTGTTTTAGAGCCTGGAATGGAAGTTGTTTTGGAGAGGACCCTTGAAGCTTAAATGACAGCACCTAACACTGTCCATTTTACATTTAATGGATTACATTAAAGGTCTCAACTGCAGTATGAAGAGCTGCTTGGAAATGGCCATTCCTACAAGCATTAGTGGGGACCCTGCCAGCTGAGACCTTGGGGAGAAGGGGAGAAACTGGTAGAAACTTAGGTCTTCATGGAAGTCTAGCCTGTAATTCATCAATGCTGCCAAAAGGTGGCAGTGCTACAGACATATAGCTCTTCTTCCAAGTAACCAAGTGTGCATATTTCTGGGTTCTAAAATCAAACCAATAATTTCCAATCAACTTTTTTGATAAGTCAAGAACAAATACAGAGACCTACATATTGTCTGCCAAGTGCCTAGGTATTGGGGGTGCAAAGATAAAGAAGATACATTAGTGTCTTTACATTATGCTTTTAAAAATAATAATTCCGCTAGTAATTATTGGCCATTGGTGGGGCTGGATTTTTATTCCTGAAGTCTGAAAAGGTCTCGACCATTTTCTCTTTCAGAGTCAGGTAGTGAGTATCTATATGCCTTTCTCTTTAATGTCAAAATATGTATGTAAGCTATGCCTGGTATTTTTTCCCCCGAATTTCCAAAACTCTGAGATAATGTAATCTCTTTTCTCTCAATAATCAAAACAAGAATTCTTGATTAAACCAGCTAACTATTATACAGATGAAGAAGTATTAGTAGTCACAAAGGAATTCACTACGCTCTCTTCATAACCTAGAGGTGGAGTTCCTAAATGCCCCTTGCCCACCCCATTTCTAACACACACGCACATGTGCGCACGTGGACACACACACACACACACACACACACACACACACACAATCATTTTTTAGGCTGCTGGGATACAGGTCTGCTTTTTGAGGAAGTTGAGTTTGGCCTTGAAGAAAACTCTGATTTTCTCTCATAGTATTTGATTTCTCTGAATTCCCAAGTACTTGAGACCTGGCATTTAGCATAAATTGCCTAGCATTTCAGCTACTTGTGTACATATCATGTCCTGCAGGACAGGGACGGGTTCCCGCCTGCCAGGGCATCGTTAATAAAATGCTTACTGGGTAATACTGGTTGAATATACCAGTCAGCAGGAGACAAATAGTCACAGAAGAGTTGCATGGGGTGGAGGGCACACTGGGCAGAAGAAGTAGCCAGTGCAAAGACACCCACGTAGGAAACTCCAAGGCCCTCGTAGGAGAAGGTGACTCCACCCAGCGTGACCAGGGAGGAGGTGTCACAAAGGTAGAGGAAGAGAGAAGACTGGGAAGTGGGGAGCAGACAGACTGAAGGGACCTTGAATGTCAACCTAAAAAATCTGGACGTGCGTCACTGGCAAAGGGGAGCCAGGGAAGGGTTCCAGGTAAACAAGATTTCAGCAAGCTGCAGCGTGGGCTAAGCAGAGATCAGTAGGAGGAACCCAGGACACCCATTCAGGGGCGAGGTCATAAGGGGGCTGGACTCTGTTATGAAACACCCTTGATGACAATGACACCCTTGGTGACAATGAAAGGTGGACTCAAGTGAGACAGTTAATGGAAGAATTAATTAACCCCTGGTGACTGCATGTGGAGTGGCCAAAGAGAGAGACCTGGTGCCTATAGGGAGATGAAGTGCTGGATTTGGGACGAAGACTTGTATTCAAAAGAGTATCACATGTAAACTTTTGATGTTACTTACAAACAAATTTGAGCATACAATTACAAAGACATACACAAACAAGATTCTCTGTGGATATAAAGAAGTTGATTTCCAAAATTATACGGAAAGTAAAAACTTGAAAAGCCAAAACAATTTTGAAATAGAAAATTAAAAGATTTGCACGATCTGATTTTAAGACATACTATAAATTACAGTAATCAAGACATTGTGAGACTGGGGAAAGAATAGACACACAGCTCAATGGAGCAACACAGAGAGTCCAGAAACAGACTCACACAAACATGATCAATTGATTTTTGATAAAGGTGTAAAGGCAATTCAGTGGCGTGGTTTCCACAAATGGTGCTGGGACAGTTGGATAGCCATATCTTTTAAAAAGTGAACCTCTACTTATACCACACACCACACACAAAAATTAATCTAAAATGGATTGTGGACCTAGATATAAAATGTAAAATAATAGAACTCTTATGAGAAAACATCAGAGAAAATCTTTGTGACCTTGAGTTTGGCAGAGTTCTTAGACATGTCAACAAAAGTATGATCCATGAAAGAAAACGAAGATATATTTAACTGCATCAAAACTGAAAACTTTTGCTCTGCTAGGGACATAGTAAAGAGAATGAAAATTCAAGCCATGGAATAGGAGAAAATATTTGCCAATCATGTATCTGGCAAAGGACTTATATCTACAATATAGAAAGAACTCTCAAAACTCTACAGTAAGAAAACAAATCACATAATAAAACAAAATAGACAAAAAGTTTGAGTAAACACGTCACCAAAGAATATGGCAAACACACACATGAAACGCTGCTCACCTTCCTTGTCATTAAAGAAATATAAAATTATAAGCACAATGACATGTCACTATATACCTATTAGGACGGTTAAAATTAAAAAATAAAAATACTGACAATACCAAGTGCAGCAAAGATGTGGAGCAACTGACCTGCACTATTGGTGGGAACGCCAGATGGTACAGTGACGGGGGGAAATGGTTTGTCAGTTTTTATTGTTATACACACACTTACCACACAACCTAGCAATCCTACTCCTAGACTTTTACTCTAGAGAAATGAAAATGTATGTTCATGCAAAAAACTGTCTATAAATGTTTATAGTAGCACGATTCATCATCATCCAAATTGGAAATACCCCAAATGTTCAACTGGTGAGTGGATAAACAAACTGATACAGCCATACAATAAAATAGTACTTGTTAAAAAAAAAAAAAAAAAAAAGACCATTGACACATGCAACAACTTGGATGTACTTCAAAGGCATTATGGTTTTTTTGTTTGTTTGTTTGTTTTGGGGACGAAGGGGAACAGGAATTTATTAGGGAACAGTGTGTACTTCCAGGACTTTTTCCAAGTCAAGTTGTTGTCCTTTCAATCTTAGTTGCAGGGGGCGGAGCCCACCATCCCTTGCGGGACTCGAGGAGTTGAACCAGCAACCTTGTGGTTGAGAGCCCACTGGCCCATGTGGAACTGGCAGCCTTTGGCGTTAGGAGCACGGAGCTCCAACCGCCTGGGCCACCCGGCCAGCCCGTATCATGTTGGGTGAAAGACGCCAGTCTCAAAAGATTCCATGATTCCATGTATATGACCTTCTGAAGAAGGTGTGAGGGACAGAAGGCTAAACTATGCCCCCCGCCCGCCTCCAAAGGTATCTATGTCCTAATCCCTAGAACATGTGAGTATTAACTCATCTAGCAATAAAAGGATTTTGCAGATGTGGTAAGTCAACGGTCTTGAGTTGGGGCAATAGTGCTGGGTTGTCCGAGTGGGTCCTAAATGCCATCACAAGTGTTCTTCGAAGGAGGAGGTGGAGGCAGGTTTCACACAGAGGAGACGGCGATCTGAAAATGGAACAGAGAGAGAGAATAGACAGTGCTGGGCTTGAGGACTGAATGAACACAGTGGCTGCCAAGGGAAGCTGGCAGCCACCAGAAGCTTGAAGATGCAAGAAGCAGATTCTCTCCTCCAGGCTCCACGGGACCTGAGGCCCTGCCAACTCCTAGGTTTTGGCCCAGTGATGCTGATTTTAGACTCCTGGACTCTAGAACTGAGAGAGAATCAATCTGTGTTGTTTTAAGCCACCAGGTTTGTGCTAATTTGTTCTAGCAATCATAGGAAACTAACGCAGGACAGAAAATAGATCAGAGTTTTTCAGAGGTCAGCGTTCTGTAGGGTGTTGAAATTGTTCTCGATCTGTTTGTGGTAACGGTTATAAGAAACTAGGCATGTACTAAAAGTCATGAAACTCTACACCCCAAAACGTGAATACTACTGTTATTTAAATTTTAAAAAATCAATCAATACATCACATTTTTAAATTAAAACCAAATACTGGGACCTCAAAAAGGAGTGGCCCCAGCCTCTCTGGAACCCTGAGAGGCCTCAGAACAAGGCTGAGGGGAAGCCAGGTCTCCAGTCCAGGCGATTCAAAGGCCATCGCGGGAGGAGCTGCTGGGGACGGGGGCAGGGAGGCATTCAGCTTGTTTTAGACACTGGAGGAACCTCAGGCTATCCAGGTGGAGGTGTGCAGCAGGCAGCTGGAAACGGTGACTTGGAGAGAGACAGGGCAGTGTTTGGGGGGCCAGAGAGTGCAGTGGTTATGAACACAGATGACTCCAGCTGTGTGACTACCGCAGGTTACTTAGCCTCTCTGAACCTGTTTCCTCTGGGACGTTGGGATCATGTTGGCACTCACCTCATGTGAGGATGCAATGAGAGAATGCAAGTAAACCTAACCTGAGCCTGGCACACGATGAGGGCAGGAGATGTGGGCCGTGACGATGATTGTCAGGAGAGTGGTGGGGACCTGACATGTGGAACCAGGGGGGGGACTGAGAATCTGATTTGGGATGATTTCAGACATACAAGAATGGACGTCACAGGAGCAAGCGGGGCCGGCTGGAGAGATTGAAGAAGAGGGTGGGGGCAGAGCCTCCGATAAGGGACTGTCCTTGGGGCAGCTGAGGCGATGAAATGGCGTGTGTCAGTTTGCTGGGGCTTTCATAACACAGCAACCAAAACATGAGTGTCGTAGAACAACAGAAATGTGTTATGTCACAGTTCTGGGGGCCAGAAGTCTGAGATCACGGTGCTGGAGGGGTTGATTCTTTCTGGGGGCAGAGAGAGAATCTGTTCTAGGTCTCTCTCCAAGCTTTGGGGGTACTGCTCGAACAAATACCTAAAAATGCAGAAGTAGCTTTGGAATTGGATAATGGGTAGGGGCCGAAAGAGTTGGAAGGTGCATGATAGAAAAAGTCCAGATTGCTGTGAGACACTGATGTTCAAATAGGAGTGTGGAAGACGCGGTCTCAGACGGAATGAGGAACGCGGCATGGGAACCCGGAGGGAAGACGATCTTTGTTCTGTGTACCTCAGGGCTGGGGAGAACAAGCACAACCATCCCTGTGCGTCAATTGTTCAGTAAGCACGTGGGCTCTGGTGTCCCAATAAGTGTCCACAGGGGCAGTGGACGCTCAGGCTGTAGCTCCTGGTGGGGAACTGCTGGGCGACGAGAAGCTCCTCAGACAAGATGAGGTTTTTAAAGGCAGGGGGTGAAGAAGCCTGGGGGACTGCTTCTGCGGGCTCGCCCGGTGAGTTCCGCCTTCCTCCTTTGTCTCCTCAAACACCCCAGCACTATTTTCTCCAGGCTGGTCCCTCCCAACCCCACCCCTTTCTGTTCCCCTCTTGACATTGACTCTACCATTTTGGAGACTTTGTACTTGCCCCTGGGCCTTAGGCAAAGGGTGTTTCACAAACCCTCACAACAGCTCCTGAGGCTGACAGGACAGGAACTGTTAGTCTCATTTTATAAATAAGGGTTTGGAGGCTCAGAGATGTTATCTGATTTATCCAGGACACACAGCATGTTGGAGGCAGCAATATTCAAGCCCCTAATCTGTAGACTCCCAGCTTGGAGCTGGGTACACCCCACTACATGAAGTCAGACAATTAAGTTCGCTAACTCATCCTAGAAAAAGTGCTACATACCTCACTGCTGAATATCACTATGGTCACCTTCGAAGTCCTCCCCTTGGGAAGCTATGCACCGATGCCAGCGCCTAGTCCACCCTTCAAAGCAATTTTGGAACTCTTTTTCTGGAATGGCCATCAGAGCTGTCGTTGTATTATTACCCTTGAAGTCCTGAATGTCATCAAAATATCTTCCTTTCAATATTTCCTTTATCTTTAGGTAAAGAAAGAAGTCAATGGGGGCCAGATCAGGTGAGTAGGGAGGGTGTTATTTGTTTACTGGCTAACAACTCCCTCACAGACAGTGCCGTGTGAGCTGGTGCATTGTCATGATGCAAGAGCCATGAATTGTTGGTGAAAAGTTCAGGTTGTCTAACAAATTCATAATGAATCGTCCCTCTGATATCAAAAAAGGTTAGCGACACTGTTGCAACAAGTTCAGGAACTTGATTATCAGACCTCCTATGGCTTTGGTTTCCTGTCTGGAAGGCTCTGCCCGAGGTTGAAAGTGAAACCAGAGGCACAGATACCCTGAGCTCCCCAGTTGTTACCCAGCCAAAGAGAGTCTGGCTTTTGGGAGTTCTTCATTTCCCAGGCACTCTGAGCATCCCCAAGGGACAGAAGCTTCAGCTCTGCTCTCAGTGTGACCACAAGAGGGCAGTGGCGCCCTGCAATGATCTGCTGGCAAGTCAGAGCTTGAGGTCGGCAGGTGGGGAGAGGGCTCTGCGTCTCCAGACGTTCTCAGAACTCCCTGCTGCCGGGGGACCTTCCCAGAGACCCTCCTCCCTAGAGAGGCTCATTGGCTTTCAGGGTATATAACCGACTCATATTGGTCGTTCCAGGGTTTCTTGAGCTGGGGCTGGACTTGATGCTGAAGGAGACCCCCCCACCTCCCACCACAAACACCCACATTCAGCCCGACTCAGAATCACTGGAGCCCGTCACCCCAGCCTCCCTGAGTTACAATGGAATCCATACTGAGGACCCCCTCTGCTGTTCCCTGGGCACTATGGGCAGGGAGGGTCTGCTCCCCATTTTTTTCTGCTTCCTCCTTCTCTTCTCATCCTTAGGATCTTAGAATTCTAAGAGAATAGCTTCTCTGGGGGTTCTGGAAGTGGGCTCAACAGGGCTTAGTGCATCCTGAGCGGGGCCCCAGGGAACCTGTGAGGAGAGGGGTGGGGAGGGAGTGGACTGGACTCCAGCCCCTCTCCTGTCCTCCTTTAGAGACCTTCTCATATTAGCTATTTTGTATTTTGAGCTTTTTCTTAAGATTTCTTTTCAAGAAAGGGCTCCACTGCTTGAGCGGGGAGAGGAGAAACCTTTGCAAACCTCTTACTTAATCCACTCTCCTCATTTCGCACATTGAAAGACCGAGACCCCAGAGCAGAGAATTTCCTGATCACATACCTCGAGAGGAGCAGAGACCCTGGAATCCAGGTCTCCTGGCCACCGCGACCACCCCACACAGCCCCACCGTGGGCAGGTGGGGTGTGTAAGTGGGTGCAGGTGAAGAGCAGAGGAAACTTGTAACTATGAGAAACACAACAGAAGAGTCCAAGAGTCCACGAAGCCGAATCAGTTACAATCTGTCACTGATTCAAAAAATAGGGATTGAGCACCTACCATAGGCCAGGCATCTAGATACATGGGCTGCAACCGTGACCAAAACAAAGGTCCCAGCCTTCAAGAAGCTTACATTTCTAGCGGGAGTTCTGTTTGTTCTGTGACAAAGAAAGAAAAGGCAAGATAAGTGATTAAAAACCCACCCCTCTCCTTCCAATTTTACAGTTACTGTGCCCGGGCATCACCCTCCTCAAGATTTGTCTCGTCTTCATCACACCCCTTGTCCGTCTCCTCTGTGTCTTTCCTGGCTCCATCATGACAGGCAAGAAGGGGCCTGCCCTCCGGATCCACCCAGGCCAAGGAAGAGCACTGAGAGGCTATTCATGTGGGTGGCCGGCTGAGCGGGAGGGAGCGGAGGGAGTTCGCTGTGCCAAGCCCGCAGCAAGCAGCCCTGCTGAGCGTCCCTGGCGCCCAGGAGGCGGTTGCCGCCACCCCAGGAGAAGGACTGCTCTGTCAGTGATGGCCTCAGGCCATTCTCTGCCCCACAGCAGAAGTAGAGGCAGAGCAAAGGCGGGAGGGAGGTCCAGGAGTCCGCTGGCAGCCGCCCCCACCCACCGCAGCAGCCCTATGGGGAGTCCCAGGCCTCCAAGTCCATCCAAATTGTCCCGGACTGGGCCTCCATAAACGCCATCCCAGAAACAGAATGCGATCCCTGCGTGTTTCTAGAGAAGCTTCTGAAGACTTAGGGAAAGTGGGTTTATCACATATGCACGGTATACACAGTATATACGTACAGAGAGGACTTGTGGTTCAGAAGTGTTCCTCATTCCCAGGTAGATCGGCTTCTCAGGGAGCCCCAGTCTGAGGGGAGACACAGCCCTGTCCTCAGGGAGCCCCAGTCTGAGGGGAGACACAGCCCTGCCCTCGGGGAGCCCCAGTCTGAGGGGAGACACGACCCTGCCCTCAGGGAGCCCCAGTCTGAGGGGAGACAGCCTTGCCCCCAGGGAGCCCCAGTCTGAGGGGAGACACAGACCTGTCCGCAGGGAGCCCCAGTCTGAGGGGAGACACAGACCTGTCCGCAGGGAGCCTCAGTCTGAGGGGAGACAGCCCTGCCCTCAGGGAGCCCCAGTCTGAGGGGAGACACAGACCTGCCCTCAGGGAGCCTCAGTCTGAGGGGGAGACACAGCCCTGCCCTCAGGGAGCCCCAGTCTGAGGGGAGACACAGACCTGCCCTCAGGGAGCCCCAGTCTGAGGGGGAGACACAGCCCTGCCCTCAGGGAGCCCCAGTCTGAGGGGAGACACAGCCCTGCCCTCAGGGAGCCCCAGTCTGAGGGGAGACACTGTTTTGGGTCTTCAAAAGTCTCTGATAGAATAGCCCTCTGTCTCCCTGCCACTGTCTTGCTGCCACCTTCCCCGCTCTCATTCAGAAACACAGATACACATACAAAGAGATTCAGAAAAAGCCTTAAAAACACTCAAGCCCAAATCTCAATAAATGTCAAGAACATAGTCTAAACTCCAAGGACTGCAGAGACCCAGACTCAGTAACTAAAGGAAGATGAGTTTGAGCTGCCAGGGGTGAGGCTCCAAACCTCACCTGAACTCAGCGGCCTTGGGTCCCACTGCGTCCGCTGAGGCTCTGGGAGTGACAGCCCTCACCTGCAGATGTGTTTCCATCTCCGTGGTAACCAGAATGGAGTGTGACCCCACGCCCTTGGAGCTGTGCCCTTCCAGCCTCACATGCCCCATACATGGTCTGGCTGCTAAGGAAGCAGGATCTGAAAAGACTAAGAGCACCTACAAAGATTGAAGACAGGGTGGGATGGGAGAAAAGGGGCCGAGCATGAGCTGTCCAAGCTTCTGATGGGCGGCCAGGCCAAGAAGCAGAGAATCAGCCCCCACCCCGCCACATACACACCCCTTGACTGCCAGAGACCCGGGGGGAGAGAGCAGGCCTTGGCATTAATTGTCTTCCTTGAAGTTCAGTCATTCTGGAGGCAGAGGGATAAAGAATTTGACATCTATAACCCCAGAAGCTCAAAGTGGCAACATAGCCCGTCTCCCAGTGACAGGTCACACCTCCAGTGACAGGGAGCTCACTCTCTCTTTGAAGCTGCCCTTGATCGGGGGTGGGATTTGGGTTGTGAGGCTTGGATCCCCTGCTCTCCACCTGGTCACAGCAGACCCTAGCAAAGAAGATGGGGCACTGGAGCTTGAGTTTCATTGTAACCGGAGCCCTAGAGCCTTCCTGGCTAAGTCTGGCAACTCCTGGGAAGACAGATTTCACGGATGAGATTTTGCTCTGAATTGGCTTCATTGTGCTCCCAAGTGGTGCCAGGGAGGTGGGGGAGGCTGAACTCTGAGCCCCTGTGTGATGAAGGTACACGTGGCCCTGGCACTGCCTGGTCCCATCAATACGCCTGGCATATGCCTCCCGGCCTTGGCATTTCCCAGGCCGGATTAAGGTTCAGCCAGACTTCCTGTGCAGGTCTAGCCAATCCTGAGCCCTGGGTGGGCAGGAGGAAGAGTATACGCCCGCAGGCGCAGGCTACTGTCTGGTGGACAAACAAGATGTTTATTCAGTGAAGGCAAAGGGGAGGCCCAGGGATAAAGCTACTGGTGCCCCAATGTTTCCTGCCTGCTTCCCTTCCCCACGCCACACATACTGCACTGGAGTCAGAGGCCCAGACATCAACACCAAAGGACCCATAGACAGGCACACACACACACACACACACACACACACACACACACACACACACCATATGAGGGGACCCGGTGGACAAGGCTACATTCACTTGTCTGATATAACACACACATACACACACACAGCCTTTGTGTTTTAAAGTCAATTAATTAATCCTGCCAAACACAGAGTTGACGGGATGGCCCTAGTCCAAGGGTGTCACAGCAGCTGCCAATGCCAAGATGGAGAATTGGCCCGGAGAGGGAGGGAGGTGGTAGCTGATGGCAGGGACAGGGCTTGCAGGGTGCAGTTGCCAGTTTTGGGGTGTGGCACCTCTGGGGTGAACAGACTGGGCCTTGACCTTGGAAAATCTCCTGGAGGCTGAAAGGACAAAGGACGTGCCTCCCTGGACTAAGGAGCCAGTTTCTGGGGCCCCATGCAGAGACAGACAGAGCAGGAGCGTGGACAAACGGACTCCTGGAGGGAATCTGAGGCCCCAAGGGCCTTGCTACTCAAAATGGTATGGAAAACAACATGACTTGAGAGCTTCTTAGAAATGCAGAATCTCCAGACCTACTGAATCAGACCTGGTTATCCATTCACATATTCAGGTTCTGGAGGCACTTCTTTAGAAGATTCCTGGACCCTGAAAGAGGGTTTCTTCCTGGGTGAGGTATAAATGATGACATCCCTCTTAGTAGACTCCAGTCTTGAGATGGAAAGTCCCTTTGTGAGGTCAGTCCGGTCTTTTCCCAGCCTCCAGGTGTGGCTACACCTCTGGTCTCTTATATGTATTCACTCATTAATTCATTTCACAATTGTTTACTGTGGCACCCTCCTAGGCATTAGGATTCAGTAATAAGCAAAACAACAACAACAACAACAAGATGTTCCCTGCCCTCTCGGCGTTTTCAGGCTAGTGGGACTGATAGGTAAGACTTTCCTGAAGGAGTATCACCTGAGTTGCATTTTGAAAAGTTTACCTTGGTGAAAAGGGGAGAGAAACATGTTTTAGGCAGAGGGAATAGCACGAGTCCAGGCCCAGAGGTAAGACGGAGCATGGCTAGTTTGAGGAACTAAAGATAAGTGTGTCTGGAGGGCAGAGAGTGGGAAAGACCATTGTGTCAGAGGAGACTGCGTGTAAAACTCTCCAGCAAGCCAGAGTTCTGGGGTGCCTGCCACACCCCTTGATTAATAGGTTTCAGAGAATCCTAGAATGTGAAGAATGCAAAGAACCTTGTGGTTTATCCAGGCCAATGGTTTGCACCTGGCTTCAAGCCTCAGCTTCATCATAAATTAATCGTAAATGTGGCCTTGAGTCATGGCTGTTTCATCTGAAAAGTGATGGGGGTTCAGGAAGAGACAAACACTTTGCCTAGGCTGGGAGCCTAGGCTGGCTCATGTAAGAGTTCACCAAGGACTTATTTCAGCTAGGATACATGTTGGGCTGATATTAGAAAGAGAGCCCAAAATATAGTAGCTTAAACAAGAAACAATGTTATTTCTCTCTCTGAGTAGATGGTAGAGTTAGTATGGCAGCTTAATGGTGGTGGAGAGCCAGACATCTTCTATCTTGTTTCTCTGCCACACTCAACACATAGCTTCATATGGCCCAAAATGGATGCTCCAGCTCCTGCCATCACATTTTCACCCTCCTTCCTTTTAAAGATATGATCCAGATGTTGCACCCATCGTATCTGCTCATATTTCAATGGCCAGAGCTTGGTCATATGGCCACACGTAGCTGCAAAAGAATCTAGGAAATGTAGTCTTTTGCTGGGCAGCCATGTGCGTAGCTGAAAATTCTATTACTATGTAAGAACAGGAGAATGGATACGCAGAGGGTGGACGGGGGGCGGTGGCACAAGGAATGACCCATAGTCTGAAGGTAGAGTTGGAGCCGGTCTCTCCAGGATTCTCCTCCTGGCCTTAAACTCCTGGCCTGCTTTACTAAGTTCATCAGTGCTGGACTCCATTCTGTCCCACAATTACCCGTATTCCTATCAACTTCAGGAAGTAAACGCAGCCTGTGGAGGCTTTGGTAGTGTAAGATTACAGTCATGGAGGGTAAGCCCAGAACTCGCACGCTGAGTTCTAGGAGGGTTTCTGGATGCTTGGTAGGACAGACTAGGGAAGAGGTAGGCTTTCACTGTTCACGCTTGTCAGAGGCTACTCTTTCTGCCCTCACATTGGCAGGAGAGGCCTGTCTGGGATGGGCAGTGAGCCAGCTATGTTTTCATTACCTGCTCCTGAGCCAGGACCAGGGGTGGTCCCACAGTCAGGTAAACAGCTGGCAGCAGCAGTTGGAGTGACTAAGGAGCACTTTTCCACCAGATTGTCTGACCCTGAGAAGGCCAAAACCAACACCAGGAGATTCTGGAGGCTGTGTCCCGCCCACTGTCTGGGCTACTCACCCCAGCCAGCAGCTGGCAATGGCTCCCTCTCTGGGCCTCTGTCCTTCACACTTGTTTTCTCTAAGGGAGACTAGGAAGTAAGTGTGAAGGAGGGATTGCAGGAGACCATAGTTTCTCAACCTTGGTACTATTGACATTTGGGGTCAAATAATTCTTTTCGTGGGGGCTGTCCTGTGCATTGTGGGATGTTTAGCAGCATCCTCGGCCTCCACCCACTAGGGGTCAGTAGCACCAACCCCTCCCCAGTTGCCAGATCTTTCCTGGGAGAATGGGGAGATTAACCCTGGTTGAGAACCACTGGTATAGATTGAAAAGTTCCTGACTTACCAAAGGAAAAAGTTAGGCATGGACGGAGAGAGCAGAGAGAGAGAGAGAGAGAGAGACAGAGAGTGAGAGAGGGTGGGGGAAAGGTAAAGAGCAAAACACATGGAAAGAGAAAAAAGAAGGAAGGAGAAATATTGAGAGTGAGAAAATGAGCTAAAAAGGGAAACATAATAAAAGGAATAAAAGAGAAAAGCAAGTTTAGAGATGGAGTGAAGGCCAGGCTCTGGAAGACAGGAGAGGGCAAGCAGGTAGTCAGGACCCAATGATTGTGCTGGAGTCTGGAGATATAATGGGGCCATGTAGAAGCTGGCGTGGGGCCAAGTGGCCACCTGATAATGCCAGCATTGTGGTCAACATTGAGATCTTGGCCTCCCAAACCCTCCAGAAGCCAGGCCACAGAACAGAGCTTTCAGGGGTCAAGCTTCTCCTAGGTCTCTGGCCATAATGCTTTCTTAGTGGGGTTGGAATTTGGATGTGGGTTCTCCCCAAAGTTTCTCTAAGCCTGAATTTTTACCTACAGAAAATGGGTCATTGCTGAAGAGAAAGAATGGAAGACTGACCGTTTTTTATCTCTCCTCTTCTAAAACCCCACTAAAATGATCATGGTAAGACATAGCCCACGAGGGCAAGAGGAGTGCAGCTGTAGAGTAGTCAGCAAAACTTAAGGCGTTGTTAAGGGGTGGACGTGGGCCCTCAGGAGCGTCACCTTAACTGCCTAGGGTGGGGGGTGGAAGGATGGACAGGATGACAATAAGAAGCAGGTTGCTTCAAGCTATGGGTGCCTTGAATGGCTTAGCACTTGGAAAGGTCAGAGCCCTCTGAAAAGGGGTACAGGGTGGGGCTGAGGAGGACTGATTGCAAGTGGGTAAAGGAGAAGCAACAGTCCAGGTCCCCTCCCACTTCTTGCATAGGTGGCCATTGCCTTCCCTGCCCTAGCAGAAAATGGGCTGGCTTACCAACAGAGAGGGTTACACAGCTGAAAGAGAGCATTAAGTGCAAGTCTGAACCAAATGGAAAGTTTCCCTGCGCCCTTTTCCACTCAGCATCAGAACATTGGAAACAGGTTTGTAACCTGCAGCAAATTCTGAGGAGTTTCCCGACGGAAATTGGCCCAAAAGAAAAGTCCTTCAGATGCTGACATGTAGAGGTTTCTCAATAAAAAAAGTTGGCTTGCCACCAACTCCACTAATCACAAGCCCTTCTCATACAATCAGAACCTCAGTATTAAATGTGAATAGACAACTGAGGATCACTGGACATTGAAAGAGAGACATCACTATGAAAAAGAGAAACCAAAACAAGCGAATAAGAAAAAAAAACAACTCAGAGATGATGCAGAAAGCAGACCTCTTTTTTCACTTTGAGATAATTAACAATCTCAGAATTAAGAAAAATACAGCAACCTTTGAAACAAAAACAAGGATGTTGTAAAAAGTAACATTCACAGAATAAGAAATAGCTCTTGAAGATTAAAAATATAACAACCTATGTCTTATCCTCACTAAAAATATTTAACCTGAATGTAACCTTGATCTAACTTCCAATCTCCAGTAAATACATGGGGTCAAATGAATTAAATTACATCATTAGGAAGCAACCAGACAAATCCAGAATGTAGTACATTCTACAAGACAACTGCCTAGATCCATAAAATGTCAGTGTTGTAGGAGAAACAAAAAGATAGAAAAACTATTATAGATTTTTAAAAGACTAAGAAGACCTAACAATCAAATGAAACTAGATGATAGAATCCCAGTTGAACTAGACCATCTATAAAAGAAAATTTGGACACAATTGGGACAATTTGAGTATGGACAGCATATTAAAGATGTTAGGGAATTATTAAAAATTTTCTTAGGTATGATAATGGTGGTTTGATTATGTAGCAGAGTGTCCTTAATTTTAGAATCTGCAGGCTAATGTATTCCAAAATCAAGTATAATGTGGTCTATAAATTTCTTTCAAATGGTTCTGCCAAAATATACAGTCAGTTAATAGATAAATACATAGCAGTTGTTTGATCTAGTCCTGCACTATCTAATACAGTAGCTACTAGCCACTTGTGCCTACTAATCCCTTAAAAATCACCTGAATTGAGACATGCTATGAGTATAAAAGATGAACTGGATTTCAAAGACAGTAAAAAGACAAATACAAAATACCATATTAAACTTTTTATATTAATGAAATGTAGAAATGGTATTTTGAAATATATACATAAAGTAAGAAAATTAATTTCACCTGTTTCTTTTTACCGTTTTAATGTGACAACTAGAAAGCTTAAAATTACATATGTGACTCACATTATATTTCCAGTGAACAGCACTAACCTAGATGGTAGGGAAAAGTATGTTAAATATACTATTTTTTCAACTTTTCTGTACATTTGCAATTCTTTTAATAAAAAGATAGGAAGAAAAAGAAACAAAGTAAAGATAAAGTAGAAGAATTTTTTTTGAATCAATAGGAGGGTTGAAAGATAAAGTTTAGAAAATCCTCTTGAAAGTAGGATAAGAGGACAAAAAGTAAAGATTAGAAAATCAGAGAACCAATTAAAGAGGTGTAGCTCAGAAAGATAGAAAATAACAAGCAAAAACAGGAGCCAAAGGTCATGAGCTTCTAGATTGAAGAGGAGTTCTGAGGGCCCAACACCACGAATGAAAAATTATACCAACAAATGCACTGGGAAATAAGGAGATTCTAAAATGTTTCCAGAGAGAGAAAGAGAGTTATCACATACAAAAGCCTACGAATCAGAATATCACTGAACTTCTCCATAGCCACACAGGAAACTGGAAGAGAAAAGGGAAAAACTCTCAAATTTCTGAAGGAAAAAAATTTCCAACCTAGAATTAGATACCCCGCCAAACTATCAATCAAGCCTGAAGGTAGAATAAAGATATTTTTAGACATGCAAGGTCTCAAAAAGTTTACCTCTCTTGCACCATTTCTCAGAAAACTATTGGAAGAAATTCTCCATCAAACAAAAAAAAGTAAACCAAAAAAGACAGAAGACATTGGACTCAGAAACCAGAAAGTCCAATGTAGAAAGGAGGCAAAGGGAATTTCCAGTGAATGGTAAAGGGACTGTTCAGGATCCTAGCCATGCAGCAGGCCTAGAAAGCATCCATCCAGCCAGGAGCAGAAAGATGGTCGGTTCTAAAGGCAATTCACCAAGAGAAAAACAAACGGGACTGATAGGTTACTCTTCTGAGAAGAGTTTTACAATTGTGGCAGGGAGTTTGGGAATTAATTAGTGACAAAAACATATGAAACTAAGCAAACAAAAAACATGGATAACAAAATGTCCATGTTTTTTGGACATTGCCAGAAATAAAATGGAACTCAAGTATATCGTGTAATATTTACTTAGTCATGATAATATAAACACCAAAAGGAGAACTAACCATAAGTTGAGATCTAATATTGGGAGGACAGGGAAAGAAGTATGTGAGTTGGGGGTGGAATGGAGCTAATCCTCATCTTTTGTAGTAGGAAGATAATTTATAGAACTACAGTAAGATAAAAATAATAATGGGTAAAAAAAATAACTATATGTTATTTAGAGAAGTGGAAAAAAATAGGAAGAAATAGCTGGAAAGTCTAAAAGAAGTTTGCCTCTGGGGAGTGGGGACAGGGAAGGGTGAGGCAGGCAGTTGCTGTTTTCCGTTACCATATGTGTAGCATTATTTGACATTTTGAAAGTATTTATATATATCACTTCCTAAAAATAAAAGTTGAATTAAAAGATAAAGAGAAAACCCAGGTCATCCAGGGCAGGGCAAGTGACTGCCCAGAACTGGGGGTCATGCCAGGTATCACTGCCTGTCAGCTGCCTACATAGTTCCTCCGGACATGGTTAGAGGGAGCTTTTTTGGAGAAACATTATCCTGCCTACCCCCATGACTCACAGGTTCCCATTGTTTTCACACCCCTGCCATTCTTCCACCATAGGGATGTGTGTGTTGATGTGTGGGGAGGGACAGAAGGAACTTTCTTGTGTTCTTTGTTTACTATGTGCCCCACTCCCATCCCCAGAGGTACAGGCTTCCTTGCCAGGGACCATGTGTCAGGCATGGGGCACTGGGTGCTAAGAAGGAGAAAAAATAATCTTAAAATACCCTCTGCCTGCCCATTGTGGAAATTCAGAATCATGTGATTGAGCAGGACCTATGAGACCAACCTGCCAACATCTCCAAGAGGTGGACATCAACATTTTGCCTGAGCACTTTGAAGAACAGGGAACTCAGTTCTTCAGCTGGACATTGTTGGGGGTCGGGGCAAAGTGAGGGAAACATAAAGGTTTTTGTTGGCTCTAGGCTTTTGCAGGGGCTGTTCCCATGGTTGAGGCCGTTTAAATATCCAGGAACCCACTAGTTATAAAAGGCGCCGGTCAATGTAAGAATACAGTTCTCAGGGGAACCAAGGCCTGCCTAGTTCCCTGTCTCTGTCTCTCTCACTATGTATCTGCTTTAGCCTCCTACTTCTCTCTGCACACCTTCTTTCCTACTCATTGGGTCATGACCGGCTCTCAATACCTTAATTTCAAATGCCTAACGGGGTCATCTCATTGGTTCATCATGGTTCAAGTTTCCTCTCCTAGTCCACTCAGCTTTGCCTAGCTGTGTCACATGGTTCAAAGATGGCCACCTAGGTGGGCTGTCCCATCCCACAGGACTGTGAATGGGGAAAACATCTCAAACATCTACTACATTCACCACCTTTCATTCCCTCCCATGCCACATTCATCCACGGATGCTTCTAACAAATATTCACCAAGTATTTTCAGAAAGGGCACTGGAAGTTTGAAGGTGGAGGAATCAGGGTCAGATCTGTGACTTTGGGCAAGGCACTGCCCCTCTATGGGCCCCAGTTTCCTCCTCCGTAACATAAGGGGAGATACATTTCAACTAGATTGGAGATTCTCAAGCCCGAGAGAACATCAGAATCATCTAGGGAGTTTTTAAATAACATTCTGATAACTGGCCTCCCTCCTCTCTTCCCTCCCCCAGCCCTTCCCACAGAGACTTTGGTTTCATTGGTTGGTATAGGATCTGAGTGACATACTTTGAAAAGGCCCCAGTGATTCTAATAGGCAGCCAGGGTTGATATTCATCATTAGATTACCACAAATATTCAATGGCTAACATGATACTTGGCTTATAAGAGGCATTCGTTCAATAGATTCTTCTCGAGGGAATAAATTCCCTGCAGCTGTAACATTTTACTCCAAGTTGAGGGGTAGGTTTTGGGATACTGGGGAGCTCAGAACTAGGGTCAGAAAGACACTGGAGGGAGGGTACACTGCCAGTTAAAGAGGAATCTCAGAGTGGTTCTTTGGAGCTGGACCAAGCTGGATTTTCCGGAATCTCTGACTCCCATGGGGCTTGGAGGCCAGAGGACTCAGGGGATGAGACCTTGGGGATCTGAAGGCCAGCACTGGGTCCTCCCCTCGACAGTTCTGTGACCTCAGGCAAGTTAATAAACCACCAGATTTTCACTTGCAAAACAGGAATACATATTTCTCCTTTCTCTGGGTTGTTGTGAGGATTAAGGGAGACAAAGGATTGGAAAGCACTAGTGAATGTAAAGAATTATTCATCTGAGGCCTAATCTCGGGTAAATCCCAGGTATATCTCTGCCTGACTGCTCCCTGAGAGAGCAGTGGAGAGAAGGCACTACATTGTCAGGGTCTGACGTGGAAAATAACAGCTGTGCACTCACAGTTCTCCCTGACACTTCCATGAGTCATTGTGAAGTGTTTCCTAGCATGAGAAGAATGACGCTAATGTACCTGCTGTCCCTAAGGAGAGTTACATGGAGTAATGCCATGGGCTTTACGTGCTAACCTTCCAGGTAGGTTACGGTCCCCATTTTTCCTATGAAGAAGCAGGGCCAGACAGGTAAGTGACTTGCCCAGGGTTTAGCTGTGAGAGGGCTGAGCCTGAATTTGAGGCAACCCATGAATAGCCCACTACCCTCCCCCCTCATTGGGGAAATGGGACAGACACCCATGAACCACCTAGAGAGCAAACCAGCAGTCACAAATGTGAAGTCGCCTACCAGGTAGAGAAGAAAACCTAGACGGAGAACGGGGACCTGCGAAGAGGATCTTCCTAGGTTAGTGTAGGACCTGGCCACCCAGTGGAGGAAAGCATGAAGAAATGACTTCGCATTCACTAATGTCTTGGGGTGCCTCTCCTGGCATTGCAGGTCAGGCTCTTTGCAGTTGAGAATTGGGATGTTACAGAGAGGGCTCTTTCCGTGGTAAGAATCAGAGATCACATTAGCCAGCTCCCTAGCTAAAAGGAAAGAAGAGTTCGTGGTCAGGATTCAGCAGGTGATCTCAAGGAAATCCAGAGGTGGGACCAGCAAGCATCTTCTTGCAGAGTCCTGGGGCTAGATACGTCGGTGTCTGTTCTGGTGTTTCTTCTTCTTTTTTTGTGTGTCAGTGTCTTTCTGACCTGTTTCCCTAGGTCCCTCTCCCTCTCTCTCTTTCTGTCTCTCTCTGGTTTAATGCTGCTCACGCGTGTACGCACACATACACACGCACATGCGCCCATATGAAGTCTGACAAGTAAGTTTGAGAACTTGCCACCATGCTCTTACATCGGCAGCAGGGTACAAACAGCTCGGGAAGGTTTTGTTACTGGAGAGTGAGTCCTTCTCGGCGCAATGTCCAGGTTCTTGGCATCTCATCAAGCAAAGAACTGAACGAGACATAGAAATACACTGGTGAAAGAGTAGTTTATTAGAAGAGATAGTACACTTCAAAGAAACAGAAGCGGACCCGAGCAGTAGAGAATGGCTCAAGGGCCCGGACTAATGAGGCCTTGGTGGTTTTTATCTTTTTCTCTCAAATGGGCTGTTCCTTTCCGGGCGTGGGACCACCTGATTGACACCTGTGATTGACAAGAGACTATCACCTCATCATTTTAGACTGTGCAGGTGTGAGTGGCCGGTTTGATCTGGTTGGGTACTTTGTACCCATTTGTTCCTCTTAGGGGTAGATAATTACAATGAAAAGAGGAAGTTTTGGACAAAGAGAGGTCTTTTAGGTGGTTGAAAATACTACGGTTTATGCAGGAATGCAGAGACCTGATGCCTATCTCTAACTGCCTGCCTTGTTTTTCCGTTGAGAGACGTGATCCCCATAAAATGTCTATGGGAAGTTGAGGGACAGAAGGTCTGTTCTTCTGTATCTGCTTCCTGCTGGACAGGAGACTAGAGCTGTACCTGCCTATTGGGGAATTCATGGAGCTGTCGCCCTATCTGATCTCAGAGGAGAGGAAGGGGTCTTGGGATCCACCTGGAAGAGAGCGTTGGCATCTTTGGTTGCGATTGGCAATCCTGCTGGGGTATCCTCTGTATCCCCAAGGCCCCTGAATGGGGAAAAATAGATTTTAATTAATAAATCCATTAGCTCTATAGAGCCCGTGGCCATTCAACCAGTCATTTAGGTGGCATCAATTGTCCAGGAGCTGGGCCCAGAATGGGTTGGAAAGAACATTAGGCTTCAGTGATTACAATCAACAAGTATACTGACCTGGAGGAATGTTAAAACCTGTTTGGTCTCTGGGATGGCCAAGAGTTCTGGTCTGGAATGGCTTGGGGGATGTTGGGAAGTCACAGGCTTTTAATTAGTTATCTGAGGCAGGGGTGAGAAACATCCTGTGATTCACACTAGGAGCAATCTTTAGTCTAGGACTCAGAAACTGATCAGAATCAAAGCCTGGGGCTAAGGAGCTAAGACACTAGGGAAAAGGAGACTTAAAATTTGTATAGTGAGGAAGGCTTAAAACTTCTGTAGTGACGGAGCTCTCCCCTATCAGTTTCATAAACTTGGTATATCAGTGTTTCGTAGCTGTGCTCGTGTCGACATGTGGTAGTGTCTTGCTGAGTGGAGTTCATTGTTGTTGCGTGTTTTGGGGTGCCACCGCAAGAATGTCTGAGCTTGAATTAGAACAATGAGCCAACATTTAATTTCTTGGCAAGAGTGGAAGTGAAATCAGGGACACTTTAGTCCAAGTTTATGGGAATAATACTACGAAGAAAACAGTGTACAAATGGATTAAACATTTTTCTGAGGGGAGAGAGTGTGTCACTGATGAAGAGAGGTCAGGACGGCCAGTAACAAGCAGAACTGATGAAAACATTGCAAAAATTCGTCAAATTGTCTATCAAAATCATTGGCTGACTGTGAGAAACATAGCACACCAAATAAACATCGACAGAGAAACAGTTAGGAAAATCTTAACTGAAAACCTTGGTGTGAAAGATGTGTGCAAAAAATGGTCCCAAAGGAGCTCACCGATGAACAAAAGTAAAAAAGAGTCGCAGTTTGCCAAGACTTTTTGGAGAAGCAAGAAGATATTTGGGCCGTTATCACTGGTGATAAAACATGGGTGTACCAATACGACCCTGAAACAAAATGTCAAAATGCACAATGGAAGTCAGCCAATTCTCCACGACCAAGAAAGTTCCATCAGTCCAAATCAAGAGTTAAAACGATGTTGCTAAACATTTTTGATATCAGAGGGATTATTCATTATGAATTTGTACCAACTGGACAAACAGTTAACCAAGTTTACTATTTGGAAGTGCTGAAAAGGCTGCGTGAAAAAGTTAGACAAAAACGGCCTGAACTTTTTGCCAACAAGTCATGGCTCTTGCATCAGGACAATGCACCAGCTCACAGAACACTGTCTGTGAGGGAGTTTTTAGCCAGTAAACAAATAACTGTATTGGAACACCCTCCCTACTCACCTGATCTGGCCCCCAGTGACTTCCTTTTCTTTACCCAAAGACAAAGGAAATACTGAAAGGAAGACATTTGGATGACATTCAGGACATCAAGGGTAATACAATGACAGCTCTGATGGCCATTCCAGAAAAAGAGTTCCAAAATTGCTTTGAAAGGTGGACTAGGCACTGGCATTGGTGCATAGCTTCGCAAGGGAGTTCGTTGAAGGTGACGGTAGTGATATTCAGCAGTGAGGGATGTAGCACTTTTTCTAGGATGAGTTCGTGAACTTAATTGTCAAACCTCATATGCAGTGCTCTGCCTTTCGCTGTGTGTTTATTCCATTCTCCTCTCTCTACAGTCTGACTTCTATGTGAGCACACTTTCTGCCCCCACACCCATGATTGTGGTGGCAGCCATGAAAGTGCTCCCCACAGACCTCCAGCTAACATGCAGCGTAATCGACCAAAGGCTCCAGCTGCTGCCTCTGGAATCCACTGCCAAGTTTGTGCCCAGACCGTGGGATGTTTGTAGCCAGTGACTTAGCAGAGGAGAGTGCCCAGGACTCATCTGAGCCGCCTTTGACTGGAGAACTCCCCGACAGCCTCGCCTAACCTTCTTTAGCCTGCATGGCCATCTAGGATGCTTCCACCTTGCATGGCCCCCGCTAGACCCGCTCCCATCACTCAGGACTGGACTTGCTTCTCAGTCAGACGGAGCTCCCTGCCTCTCATAAATGCTTCCTCTAATATAATCCGTTCCAGTTGAATCCAGCCATAGCATCAGCTTCTTGGGGAACCTGGACTAACACACTGCAGTTCCATGTGGGTCCCTAAGGATCCCCAGTACCAATCCTACGTGACCTCTCCTTCCGCCTCCTACCACCAACACACACATAAGTACGAGAGTGGAAGAGAATGGAGAAAGAGAAACCTTTTCCCTGGGTCCTCTCGTAAAGTGCCCAGCACAGAGACTGTCACAAAGCAAGTGATCAATAAAAAGTTGTAGCTGTTAGAGGGACAGCACAACTCATGGCCCACAAGAGTGTGCCAGTGGCCAGCAGGACCATGCCTGCCCTGAGGGGTGAGCTGTGCTATGACTGGCTTACTATGGACAGCTGCCAGGAGGACTCTGGGGTGCGCCTGAGGGGCACTGGTCAGTGTGCAGCATCCACTTTTGACTGGGGCCATGGACATCCTGCGTGGAGCACCTCATCCCCTGTCCTAGGGGTGGGGAATTTCTGGGACACCTTAGACACCCTCTTGTGTCAGCTCACAGCAGGCACAGGATCCTGTGTGTCAGTGTTTTCGCTCAACAATTCAATCCTGCTGTCTTAGTTTGGATCCCAACCTGCCCCATCGCCCTAGTCCAGTGCCAGACCTAGTGTTTGCCAAGAGGATCTCGCCTGTAATTAGGACACCCAGATGGTGGGGACTTGGCTGAAGCCACAGCTCAGTGGGGCAGAATGCAAGGCCGCTCCTGGGCCAGGCTTTGGGCAGTGTGAGAACTCCAGCTGAAGGCACAAACGCTGTCTACACGGGGCCCATGGTCCCCTTTCTGCCCAGTTTGGAGCATGACCCAAGAGCTTCTGTGTACATACACAGGCAAGTACATGTGTAACCTGCCCACCCATTACCCTCACAGTTGGTTCCCACGGGCCTTGACTCCTCACCCCAAGTCTGCACTGGTCTGAGGGGCCCAAGGGAGTGCAAGTGACAACTTTATGAATTAAGTTCTCCCTGAAATCCAGACACTACTTGCTCCTTTCCAACGTAGGCAAAACCTCACCTCCCCCGACCCCGCTCAGCTGACACAGGGAGTCCGAAAGAAGGTCAATGCAATGATGCTCAGGTCAACCGTTAACACCTGGCTCTCTGGGGAGGGAAGAGCCCTAAATTGTGTAGTTGCCCATTTTTGTGGTGTAAATACTCCAATTATGGTTGATTCTAAGCTACCAACATGTCACAAAATGTGCAGCTGGGAAGAGGATCGCAATAGCACACCATTGTACACCTGTAACAGATGCAAATAACCTCAAAAGCATGGATACTAGTAACATGTAAAGAATTAGAAAATGGTGAGTTTTGTGCATTTGCCACCTCTATTCTTAATTGTATGTTTATATAATTTAATTTTTAATACAACTAGTTTGTCAAATTCCTGAAACTTTAACCGCTGGCTTTCATGAACTAGTGTGAATGGGCTCCATCCAGATCACTGGGTCAGAACCTTTCCCCTGGAGTGAACTACTGAGGGTGGGAGTCTGAGTAGATAGAAAGAAGTCAAGTCCTGGCTGCCTGGCTGGTAATGATCTGTCCTTCATTTTCCTTCCTCCTCAGTCCACAATGTCAGGTGTTCTAGGCAACCCAAGAGAGAATCAACAAATACAGGCCATTGGAATTGAATAGTGTGGGATGTCAACACCACAAACAGAGCAGCTCAGCTGGCCAGAGTGCAGGTGAAGGAATTAAAGAACGAGGAGGAAGTTTCATATACTGGAGGTAAACACAGATTTCAATGCAGATTGAAAACACAGGCAGGGAGGGATTGGCAGTGGATGCCAGGAACACAGAGGGACCTGACTTCTGAGATCTCCAGCCAGGTATTCCCCGAACCTGGGTATTTCTGGGTTTTGCCCCAGACCTGCTGAGTCAGAATCTCCCAAGGGAGAGCCCAGGAAGTCACCATGGAGCTAGGATCCACTGATTGGTTCCCTCACTGATCTTACAGATGAGGAGTGGCTGGGAGCTGCAGCCAGGGCATCCTCTCTGGGCACCTTTGTCCCTGAGCACAAGAGCCCCACTCCAGCGGGCTTGTATGGTAGTTAATACCGTGTTTCTCCGAAAATAAGACGTAGTCGGACCATCAGCTCTAATCCGTCTTTTGGAGCAAAAATTAATATAAAACCCGGTCTTATGTTAATATAAGACCGGGTTTTTATAATATAATATAATATAATATAATATAATATAATATAATATAATATAATATAATATAATATAATATAATATAATATATAATACCAGGTATAATATAATATAATACAATACAATACCGGGTATTATATTAATTTTTGCTCCAGAAGACGCATTAGAGCTGATAGTCCAGCTAGGTCTTATTTTTGGGGAAACACGGTAGCACTGGGTTCTAGCTGTGTGACTTTGGGAAAGTTACATAACGACTCTGATCCTCAGCTTCCAAATGGGGATCGTAATACCGACTTCACAGTGTTGTGGACATTAAACGAGATCATGGGCATAAAGTGTCCTGGTCAGTGCCCTTATGTAGTAAGGATCCCCATAAATGGCAGGTGTGGCTATTTAGGTCACATGGCTAGATGGTAGCATACCCCAGGCCTCCGGGGATTGTTTAAACAGAGCAGAAAGAACGAGAGACCCCAGAGTAGAAGGGATTTTGATATCTTGATGGTAAAAAACCTTGATCTTGTGTAAGGAGTTAGAAGACCTAATGGCATTTGGTCTCAACTCTGCCACTTCAAAGAGTTTTAGTCTCAGGGTAGGAAATGCGGTTTGTGCTCCGTGCCTCAACCCCTCGGTCCCCTTCAGATGTCAGCGCAGCTGTAGCGGACAGTCCCGGGAATGCTGCCCGCGTGCCTCCTCAGAGCGCCTTTGGTTGCTCTCCACTTGTCCACCTCAGACCTTTCTCCGAAGCCTGGCAGAAGGCTGCTTAGGTCAGGGCAAGCCCAGCCAGGATTCCCATTACCGATTGCTGTTTCACCAATCACCCCGAAACTTAATCATGTATTCGCGCATGACTTGCAGTTTGGAGGATGGCCGGGCTCTGCTGTACGTGGCGTGAGCTGGGGCTGGATGTCCAAGAAGATGCCGTGGCAGGGCAGGTTCTCTCTCCACGTGGCTTCTCCATGTGACTAGTGTGGTTCTTTGCAGCAAGAGCCCCAAGGCGCTTCGGTTTCTGACATTGCAGCTGGCTTTCCCAAGAGCACAAAAGCAGAAGCTGCTAGGCCTTGACACCTGGATTCCGGCAGCACAAAAGGTCACTCACACAGCGTTCTGTTGATCCAAACAGTCCCAGGGCCAGCCCATGTGAGAGGGGCATAGACTCCACCTCTTGGTGGGGAAGCAGCGGGGTCACTTTGCTGACCAGAATGTGGGATGGGGAATAGTGTCATGGCCACTTTTGCACAACACAGTCTGTCCTATCCAGCATGTGTGGGAGGAAGGTGGGGATTAATGCCCCCGGGGCCATCCTTAACCAAGGGGGTGGAAACTGGTGGATAAATGCAGGTCCCCCGTCCTTCAGAGGGACAATTCTGACCTATATTGGACAGGTTCTTCAGGGGATCCCCAACAGAATTGAGACGCAAATGCCCACAGTGGAACTAGCTCAACAATGCCCCCTGAATGTCTTTTCCTCTTTCCCTGTCTTTATCTCCCCCTCCCTTCCTGCTACTTCCTCCAAACATCTCCCAGTTCTGGTCTTAGGCTTTCCCCTCCTGAGAAATCACACCAAGACACTCAGTTTCTCTGTTAGAAAATAGCCCCATGATGGGAGCTGTAAAATATTGTACCTGGCTCCCCGGGCTGCTGAGTAATCCTGCAGGAATGGATATGAAAGGGCTTTGTAAACTGGCCTCTGGGAGCTGAGCAGTCACTGAGCAGAGGTACTCCGGAGGGAAGCATGGGGACTGGGGGTCCCTGGGGTGGGAGGCCCAGTCCCCAATCCTCAGGGAGTGGTGACGAGGCTGCCTTGAGGATGGTGACAGGGGAGGACAGAGATGTGGGGAAACGCAAAACAGGGTGTGGCCAGAGGTACTTTCTGAGGTGAGGAAAAGTAAGGTGTGCTGTGTCCCCGTCCTGCCCACCACAGTCGGGTGACTTAGCACAATTAGATGACTCACCAGGCCACCGCAGCTTTGACAAGGCCCCTTAGGATCATCTCGCCAGCTTTGCTGGGACTTGCCCTCTGGAACAATCCTTGCCTCCTGATTTGGCCTCTGCTCCAGGAAGAGAGGTATTGAATTACCAATAAGAGAGTCCAGGACTCTGGCTCGTTCACCCTGTATTCAGTAAACACTGAACAGCTGAGCCCTCCTCCACACCAGGCCCTGAGGCAGGGATCCAAAAGTGAGCAAGCCCCCAGCGTAAATAAATAAATAAGTAAGTAAATAAATAAAGTGAAAGTGAGCAGCCGTTCTCTGCTGTCTCCCAGACTCCCAGCCGGGATCAGGATGGGAGACAGGAGACAGGCAGCCTGAGCAGCATCCAAGCAGCCAGTTTGTCGACGGAGGCCCTCTGGGCACAGAGGAGGGATGTCTGACCTGGAATCCAGAGTGGGTGCAGGTAGCTATGGAACTCTTCCCAGAAAACGTGATGTCCACCTTGAACCCCAACAGATCTTCGGACTGAACCAGGGGAACAGGCAGAGGAAACGGCGTGGCCATGGGCAGGCTTGGCTCATTTGGGAAACTTCACTGTGGCTGGAGCCCAGAAAGAAGTGGAGGAGAATGGAAGGTGAGGCTGGAGAGAGAGGAGGGCCGGAAAGAGCAACAGGAGCCCCTGAGGCGTCTAAAGCAGGAGAGAAAGGGGTCAGATTTGAGTTGAGGAGACATCCCGCTGGTTGCAGTGGTAATGAGGTGGGAGACCAGCTAAGGGGGCTCATGCATTCATTCATTCATTCATTCATTCATTCATTCAACAAACCTCTGTGGAGCCCCTACTAGGTTGTATTGTTGTGGGGCTTCATGGGGAGGGGCTGCAGTGGCCTGGGTGGTGGCCGGGATGGAGGGAAGGGGCAGAGACGCGGGGAGGCACTCACACTGTTTCGCAAACACGTGCTGGCAATTCATAAACTGGCATCTGGTTCCTGGACCAGTTGCGCATGAATTTGGAAATTGGGGACCTGTTGTTTCAGAGGTGGAGAGCTGCTTAACAAGGCCGAACCCAAACCTCAGGGGCCCACAGAAGGGCAGCTATTGCAGGAGACCCCACCCAGAGCAGCGCAGCTCAGCCTGCCTCCTCCTTCCGCCTCCCTCTACCACAGGCTCCAGGAAGCTTTCGCGCAGTCGGGCTAAGGATAACCGGGATTGGCCCTTTCCAGGAAGGGGGTGACACCCACACATCCTGGTTTCTTTTTACCAGTCCTGGCATGGAGCTAAGTGACTCCTGCAGGATCACCACAGAGGGCAGAGGCCCAGCTGGGACACAGAGTTTGTGCTTGTTTGTCTATTTCTGTGCTGCTCTCCCCCTCAGATCGCAGACCCTTTGAGGGCAGGAACTGTCTCCTCCATCAGACTGGGTTATCTGAGGGTGTCTCCCCCATCAGATTAGGAACTTCTGGAGGGTAGCATGAGGAATGGTAACGCAAGTCACAGGAGCTGTTTTGCTGCTGCTGAGTAGTTTGAATTTGCAAAAACAAACAAACAAACAACCCCCCCCCCCAAGAAAAAACAATCTGTTGTGAGGATTAAAAGACAAAAACTAGAAGAGACAAAATTGAAAGAGCCTTGAGGAATATGGTCAGTACATAAATACCAAGCACAAACCATGAAAAATGTCCAGAAATGAGAGCAAAGTGAGACAGGCTATAAGCTCCACGAAAGCAGGGATTTTTTTTTTTTTTTTGTCCACTTTACACACTGTTGTTTCCCAAGTGCCCAGAACAGAGCCTGGTACGTAGTAGGTGCTCAGTGAATATTGTTGAACAAATGAATGAGGAGTCCAGGTGGTGACTGTGGAGTGCAGAGGGCCATTTCACTACTGGGGCAGGGAGGCGTCTGGGAGGTAGCAGGGAAAGCCAGGGGCTGGGAGGCTCCTGGGAGCAGGCCCACTGGCATGGGAATGTCCACCTCCAAGCCCCATGGATCTCTGGGAGTTGAACAATGCACCCCATGAACCTGTAGGTCTCACTTACCCAGGTCTCTCTCACTGACCCAGTCATGAATCTGGTGTCAGCATGATTTCCCCACCAGGGTCCTCTCCCTGACTCCCATACCCTCTACTTTCCATCCCTCTGCAGCTCAGGCACTGTGACATGACCATGTGCCCTGCCTGGTACCCCTTCTCTGCTCTTGGCCCCTCAGGAACTTGGGGCCTCCAGGGCCCCACCCTCTGCTCCAGCTGCTGTCCCACTGTCCCATTTCCAGACCTTTTAATCAGAAAGCTCCTCATTGATCTTAGCCACCATGGCCCAAGACCTCACCTCCTCTCCAACCTTCTATTTGTACCTTATCACCTGTGAGCACAATTCTGTGACGCTGTGGCCCAGTAGTCACTCTGGCCTTTATCTGCTTAACTGCCAATGGGGTTAAATAATCTGTGCCACAGGGGAGCTGCGAGCTGTATTTGTCAAAGGGCTTCATGATAGGTTAGTGGTAAATAAAGGTAGGACTTAGTGTGACTAGTAAACAAAGGTAGCGCTTAGTGTGATGGAATTGTCACACGGAGGCTGGAAGGGGCCAAAGCAAAACCAAAGAACCACGGACGTGTGCACGTGTGTGAGGTGTGCGGAGATGTTGCCGAGGGAGGGGTAGTAGCAAGTAGTTCCAGAATTGGTCGGTATTTTAAAAACACGATCCTTTGTAAACCCATTCATGTTCTCATTAAAAATGTGGTTCACCGAAATCACAGAACTTTTTGTTTTTCCCAAGTCTCAACATTTTAACTGTCTCGTGTGGTGTTGGGAAGAAAGCCCCAAAACTGTCCTGGAGGAGGCCAATCTCAACAGAGCCGAGTGGGGCTCGATGGGTCTGAATCCAGGCTCCCCACCCGCTGAGACCTTGCACAAGTCACCTCTCAGCGCCTGTTTCCAAGCCTCTAAAACGGGGCTGTAATACCCATTCAGTCATGTACGAGGTCCGACTGTTCTGTGCGCGAACTTGTTGCGATGATGTTGCTAACCTTTTTTGATATCAGAGGGATTATTCAATATGAATTTGAACCAACTGGGCAAAGAGTTAACCAAGTTTACCATTTGGAAGTGCTGAAAAGGCTGCATGAAAAAGTTAGATGACCTGAACTTTTCGCCAACCATTCATGGCTCCTGCATCACGACAATGCACCAGCTCACAGGGCACTGTCTGTGAGGGAGTTTTGAGCCAGTAAACAAATCACTGTATTGGAACACCCTCCCTACTCACCTGTTCTGGCCCCCAGTGACTTCTTTCTTTCCCAAAAGATAAAGGAAATATTGAAAGGAAGACATTTTGATGACATTCGGGACATCAAGGGTAATATGACGACAGCTCTGATGGCCATTCCAGAAGAGTTCCAAAACTGTTTTGAAGGGTGGACTAGGCACTGGCGTCGGCGCACAGCTTCTCAAGGGGAGTCCTTCGAAGGTGACCGTAGTGATACTCAGCAATGAGGTATGCATCTTTTCTAGGATGAGCTCGCGAACTTAATTGTCAGACTTACTGAGTTAAATTACTGAGTTAAAGCATATACAACAGTTCCGGGCAGACTGGTGACATGAGTTTGCCAACATTGCCCCTACTTCTCTCCCTTTGGTCTCAACTCCTTCCTGGTTCTTGGACGCCTGCAATGCTCATTCGCTATCATTCAGATCTGTTAACTGTCACCTCCTCCAAGAGGCCTGTCTTGACCACCTCATCTTAAGTAGTCTGCCATTCCTCTGTCAACTTACCTTTCATTTTTTTTATCCCTTCCAGACCACCCTAATTCTCTCGGCCCCGAGGCTGTCCTCAGCCCTCCCTGCCTCCCTGCCCCCACCACTTGGCCCCCCCCCCACAGCACACACCAGGCTCGCCTTTCCATCTCATGTTTTATTGTAAAAATGTTAAAATAAATTACATTTGACATCATCGGCAGTATGTACATACAGTGTGTGTGATTCCAGGACAGCCAGTGACACCCCAGCAAGGTGGGGTGAGGAAACTAAAACGAGCTCATTAAAACATTTCACAGAAAAATAGAAGACGGCTTTCTCACCCCGCTGCCGGGCCAGCGTATCCGTTACAGGATAAGTGCGGGTGTGGGCAGACACGCCCGTCCCTGTCTTCACATGTTGGGGGGCAGGGTGCAGTTCTGGGGCCGTTTGGCCACACAATACTGGGGAGGGGGGTTAAGAAGCGGGAGGGTGTTTGGGTCGAGGGTGATCACTCACCTGCTGCGCAGAATCCACTGCCTGTGATGGGTGCCCTCCCGACTTTGCTCCCCTGTGGGTCAGTGACCTCTCCCCTACCGTGTGGAGACTCTTGACATCATGACCTTGGCTGAGGTCACCAAGGGTCCAAATGAGTTGGGGGTAAGAGGGTGAACACTGAACATCAAAATCCTTGGGACCCTGTTTTTTTCCCTTCTCTCCTCTCTGGCTCTGAAGCCAATTACAGATGCCAGGCATAGAAAAACAGCAGTTTATTTAAAAAAATAACAAAACAAAACATGCAGGGCAGAGTGGGCTGGCCCCAGGGTGTGCAGCATGGAGAGCCCAAGAACTCTGCCAGTCCCTCAACCAGAAACAGTTTCACATTATCTTTTGCTTCCTCCATCCACGTCCTTTCCTGACACGCACGCACGAGGTCCAGAGGCTGGAGGGAGGAGCTGGATTCACATATCTGGCCATTACCCTTCTGTGAGCCAAGGGCAAACTTGGGAGCTGTGAGGTCCTCGTTCTGGGCACGGGGAGATGAGGGGGTGGGGTGGGGGGTGCGGGGGACGCGGTGCAGGATGAGCCAGAGCTGAGCTCACTCCCGCAGCTCCCTGCTCACCAGCTCCAGGAACCCCAGCCTCAGTGGCCATGGCCTGCTACTACCTTCCCTCCCTCCCACCACTTCCCAGGAGGCAGAAGGCCTGCATCTACATCACTTGCCAGAGGGTATCTGAGACAAGGACCCGGTCTCTGGGCTCCGCTTGGTCCCAGCAAATCAACAAGGACCAGGACCCGGGCAGCCTGGGACTTGCTCTGGGTCCCCCGTATCAGGAGTGTTGCAGTACCCACACATCCTCTCCTCGCTGCCTTCCCCGAGGCGACCTCTTCCCTGCTGAGTTTTGCAGTAGGGGCCAGTCAGGCAGACAGGTTCCCGGGATTGGGGGGTGGTGAAATCCTTGCCCCAGGCGGGGCCTGAAGTGCTAGTCCCACACATGAGCTGTACCTCCAGCAAAGGCAGGGCCCAGGTCTCACACTGCCTGCCCCTCTTGAAGTGCCTGGCTCAGGGCTGGGCACACAGAAGGAGCTCATGAATACTAGCAAGCTCAAATGGCTGAGGACCCAGCCTAAGAGAACCGTGTGACATTCTCAACCGAATGATGAGGCGAGGACCCTCACAGTGGCCTCTTCAGAGTCAGTTCTGCCAGCCAACACAAGTCTTTGAACCATCAAATCCACCAGCGGTGCTCAGGACAGACGCCTCCCACTGCCAGGGCGCCCGTTCAGCTAGAGAACAGAGGCCCTGTCCTGGGCACACGCCGTGCTGGACAGGTAGCATCTAGCTGGAGGGGATGGAAGGTGAGGAAGGCCCCTGGCCCCCCACTCCCAGTTCCTGGGGGTCCCAGCCACCGTAGGATGCCCCAGGATGAGGGGAACGGAAGCCATCAAAGGTGGAGTGGGGAGCCGGCCCCGCCTCACGTGCCTCGGGGGCAGTTTGCCTTATTGTACTCGTTTATAAGCTGTTCGTAAGGCACAGAGAACTCCGACTCGGTGCTGGTGAAGGTGGACTCGTCTGACGAGGGGAGCTCGCCCAAGTTCATGGGCACCTCAGCCTCCGCCTCCTCCTGGGGCCTCTCCTCCCCGGCCAGGTTGTCCTCCAGGGAGGACTTGGACGTCTCCTCGTCCAAGAGGCTGGTTTCCTCGTTCACAAAGGTGATGCTCGCGTTCTGGAAGATGAGCGGGTGGTAGTCCTGGGCGTCCCACGGCTCCCCCTCCTCACTGATGCGGTCCAGCTGGTTAATGAATACCTCGGGGGTCGAGGAGCCGTCCCCGGGGGTCTCCGCCCTGGCCTCCTCGCTGGGGGGCCGCGACACGTGGCCTTTGCTGCGCAGTGTCTGAGACACCTCCTCCAAGCTGGGCACCCGGTTCTTAGAGTAGAGCACCAGTGGGGCCAGGGAGGCCGGGATGGCTGGCAGCCCATTCCCCTGAGGGCCCGGCCCCGGGCCCGGGCCCCTCTCCCCACCCCCACTCGTCTTCATTGCTTTCTTCCCAATCTGCTTGATGAGGTCGTTGTAGGTCTCCTCCTTCTTGGACAGAAAGCTGAAGATGTTGACATCCTTGGAGGCCGTGTGCGCCGCCATCTGCAGAGCCTTTTTGGAGTGCGGGGAGCTCTCGAAGGACTCCTTCCGCCGTCGCCGCCGCTTCTTAATGGCCTTGTGGACCTCCACAAACATGCTCACCTTCCAGTTGACAAAGAGGGACAGCCAGGCCAGCCCCAGGTAGATCCAGAGCTCCACAAAGTAGCGGTACAGGGCGTGGTAGTTAGCGCTGGGGTTCACACCTGAGGACAGGACAGGAAGCCCAGAGGGTCAGCAGAGGGTCAGTGGGACCTGGAAACACTCCAAGGCCAAAGCTGTGTTATCTCAGAGTGGACACAGCGCCGGAACACAGAGGGGGACACGCTGAGAACAGAAGGAGGCCTGTTCTAGAACCTGGACTGCCCCATCGTCCTGAAGGGCCTTGGCCCAGTCCCTCACGCGCCCACCCCAGGCCCCAAACGCCTGAGCCTCAGTTTCCTCAACTGCCAAAAGTCAGGAGAGTGGCTCCCTGGGTGGAGGGAGCTTCCAGGGGAAAAAGCTCTTGGGAGGCTGTTATTGGAGGCAGCACACAGGTCAGGAAAACAGTCCCGATGTTTGCCTTTCAGTTAGTCACTTACACCTACACCCGGCTATTTTGTATACTTTTTGGTGTATATGTTAGTTCAGTTAAAACCAGAATGGAAATTAAGTGACATTCTCGTTGCTCACTGGTTTCATATAAATGAGGCTGGTGGGTGGGCTGTGAGCACCGGTCCTGGGAGGAAATATTCTGGACAGCCTTGACTCTCCTGTGAGGTCGGACCTGCCTCGTGATTTCCTGTTTCTTCCCTCCTCGGATCGGTTCCTTCCATGGCCTGGAGGGCTCTGCCCACGCCACGTGCCCTTCCTCTGCGGCCAGGCTCCTGCCACCTGCTCCCGGGGTCACCCTGCACAGTTCTGGTTCCTCTCTTAGATGATCTGAGATTTGTTTAACTTTCCACTTCCAGGCTGATCTGTATCATTACGTATCCTGTGCCTCCCCTCCCCCCGAGACTGGGATGGGAGCAACTCGGCAAAAGGGACTAGAGAAAGGGGGCTTCCTCCAGAGTGGGGCCGCCTCATCAGATGCAATGTTCCTCAAAGGCAGGGGCTGTGCCGTGTCTCCCCCTGCAGACAGGACGTGCTGCTCATCTTCCTCAGGGCTCGTGGGTGTAAGCAGATTATGAGAACCAGGGCGCACACGCAGATAGCTGGGCCCTCTCCTCAGCACCGATGAACAGTAACTCATTTGATTTTCCACTGCCCTGTGAGGTAGGCACTATTTTAACCTCGTTTACAGACGAGCACACCGAGGCTGGAGCTGAGAAAGTATGATTAAACGCCCTGCTGTGCTTCTCCAGCACCAAAGTTTCTCCTTAGCCTGCTCTGGGCCCCAGTGGCCAGACAAAGGCAGGGTGGTGCTTCTGTCTAAATTTATCTCCCAATACAGCAGGCCCAGACCTGCCTGGTCAGTGGTGCTCAGGCCTCTCTTTCCGGTTCCTCCCACCCACTCGGCGGCCCCCTCCCAGCATTCTGAGTCTCCACTTACAAGGGGGCAGAAGGCTAGTGACCTGCCCCTGCCCCCTGGAAAGGGGGAGAGGGAGATCAGAGGCTGAGGTCAACCGGGCAGGGCAGCAGGCCTTGAGGGAACAAACGCTGGGTCAATGCAGCCAAATGGGGTGTCAAGAAGACTGAGAACCAGGATGCAGTGCAGGGCCCAGGCACAAGCACTGACTGGCTGAGACCAGACAAAGGGGCCAAAGGGTCCCAAGAGCTGCATTGCCGCCTGGATTAAGGAGGGGAGGGAGTGCCTGGGACTCAGGGCTCAGGGCAGCTTCGGGCCTCTGAGCCAAGCCTCAAGGACAGCACCCTGAGCTCTTGTAAATGATGGAAAGAAGGCAGCTCCGCGACAGGGAGGGGCCCTGGCTTGGCCCAGGGGCTCTCTGGGTAACAGGCACAAACCCTGCAGGCAGGAGGCCCATCCCCTACCCCTGGTGTACCTAGGTACCTAAGTTCTGGAGATGGGGGAGAAAAGAGCGGAAAGAAGTCCCAAGGAAGGGAAATGGGAACGTCGTCTGCAATGACCCTGCGCCTTGGTTTCCTCCTGCCACTGGCAGGGTGGGGTAAGGACCCCACTGGGTGGGGGAAGTACCTAGGACACTGAATGCCTCCTGGGGCTCCCAAGGAAGAGCAGATGAATTGAGACTGGAGAAGCAGAGAGAGAAGGTGGGGAGGCAGAGGCAAGGGGGGAGGGGAGAGGGCCAGACTCACCGGCCACAAAATCACCGAAGCCGATGGTGGAGATGGTGATGAAGGAGTAGTAGAGGCCCTCGATGTAGTCCCACTCCTCGGTCACCATGAACACGAAGGGCGGGATCACCAGGTGGACCAGGACACCCCACACAATGAAGATGGCGGTGCACGTAATCTGCGCCTTCCGCTGATGGGGTGGCGGGGAGACCAAGTCAGACAACAGTGGAGACTAGGGGAACCCAGCAGGGACACCCCGAGGGCTGAGGAGGCGGCCAGAGGGGAGGCCACCAGGTACCACACCAAAGGAGGCTCGCCGCCCAAGGAGGGAGGGAGGAACTGTGTTCCCAGCCTGACCCAGGAGGGCAGGGGGCTCTGCAGCTGCCCGCGTGCCATCTGTCCTAACACCTGTCCAATCCTTGGGGCATCCCTACCCTCCCGTCACCTGCCAGGATCCCCCGCTGCTCAGCACCTAGGGTTGGGGACATACCAGGCTCACGCCTCTCTTGGTGAGGAACTGGCCCAGCCTCTTTGCACGTCCCCCGAAGAACTTGCCCAGGGCACTGATCCACGTCAGGCAGAGTGGCACCCCGAAGAGACCATAGAAGACACAGAAGAGGCGCCCGGCAGGGGTCTTGGGGGCCACGTTGCCATAGCCTGAGGAAGAAGAAAAGTGAAGCTAAGAATGGACCCAGGCTGAGTAACCCCTGCCTCCATAGCTCTCTCTCTCTCTCTCTCTCTCTCTCTCTCACACACACACACACACACTCACACACACACACACACACACACACACAGCTTGAGGGAGGCCCATTCTCTAAGATCACTTGATACTGATCTAATCTCAATACTTAGGAAGTGACACTTCCCTTGATCTCACTATGATTATGACCGATTAGAGCAGTTACGCTGGTGTGGGCTATGTCTCTGCCACCAGACGGGAAGCTCCCTGAAGGCAGACTAAAGCGTCGCCATTATTAGCAAGGCTTCTACTAGTCTGGGTGGCGTTCATGTACAAATCTGCACCCCAGAGGTGCTGGGGTAGATGGTCTCCAAAGATGGACATTCTTCATTCCTTCCGTTCTTATGCAAGCGTGCTGCTGCCCGGCTCATGCTGTAGTCTCGTTCCCCTCCCTCTGAACCTGGGCTTTAGTGACTTACTTGACCATAAAATGCAGTGAAAGTGGTTATGGGTAGGCTAGGTCTAAAAAGCCTGTTGCATCTCCCCTTGTTTGCACGAAATGCTCGCTTTTGGGATTCTTCCCTCCTGGAACCCAGCTGCCGCACTGTGAGGTGACCGTACCATTGTGTTTTCATCCCCAGCTGCACTCCCAGCCAACAGCCAGCATCAACTATTAAAGCACGTGATGGAAGAAGACATCTTGGACGTCCTCCAGGCGGGCTTGCAGACAACTGACTCCAGCCGCCGCCACCATGAGCGCCACTGCTTAGAGACCTCAAGCAAGAACTGACCAGTTGAAACCAGTCAGCCCACAGAATGGGGCAAAAAATAAGGAGCTGTGTTTTCAGCCACTAGCTTCTGGGGTGGCTGGTTGCGCAGCTCTCCACAGACAATCAGAAGAGACGCCCAGCCTGGTGAGCAAGTACAGGCTGGGTTTGTGTAGTAAGCAACCTGTTCAACTTCCAGCATAGCTCTGGTTATCAGGTCGTGTCCCTTCTGCTGCACGAGCCCAGGTCGGGACTCCTGGAACGCAGTCCCCCAGGCTTGGCCAGTCAACAAGAATTTACTAAATCCCCAGGAACGATCTCCAAAGGACAGGCAGTAAGTGGCCTGAATCTGCTTCAACAAGGCCATGTAACCAGCACTGGAGCTAGAACATGAAAGTGGGTACCCTGAAGGCACCAGAAGACTTACCGATGGTAGTGATGACCGTGGCCGCAAAAATCATTGCGTTGGGCCAGTTCCAGTTGTTGAAGGTCTGGTTCCCTGTGATGGCCACGCCCTGTCCTGCAGCATCAGATACTACCTAAAAAGAGAGAGACAATGCAGGTCAGAGAGGCCAGACTAACAGATGCTTTCTAAGTGACAGCATTCTATTAAACTCCTTATAGACATTCTCATTTAATCATCATAATAACAAGGTGGCAGTTATTGTCTCCATTTTATAGATGATGAAACATTTTATAGAGGATCAGAGAGGTTAAGTGATTTGCCCAAGGTCACACAGCTGGTAAGTACAGTTGCTCTTCAACTTACGATGTTCTTCAACATCCCAATAAGCCATTGTAAGTTTGAAAATGCATTTAATGCACCTAATCTACTGAACATCACAGCTTAGCGTAGCCTATCTTAAACGTGCTCAGAACACTGTGCAAAAAATACAGGCAACAGTTGTTTATCCTCAGGATCATGTGGCTGACTAGGAGCTGGGGCTCGCCACTGCTGCCCAGCATCACAAGAGTAGCCAACCCTATCACAAGCCCAGACCACGCTCCAAATTCAAAATGTGCAGTCTAGTTTCTACTGAATGAGTATACTTTCACAGCATCGTCGAGGACCGTCTGTAGGAACCTAAGCAATCTGGCTCCAAAGTTCGTCCTTTCACTGAGCCAGTGCTTCTCAGACTTACTAACATGCACCCGAATTATCTGGAGAGCTTGTTAATAATACAGTCAGCGGGGCCCTGCCCCCGGAGCCACTGGTTCAGGAGTAGGTCTGGGAAGGGGTCCAAGAACTTGCATCTCTAACAAGTTCCCAAGTGATGCTGAAGCTGCGGGTCCACACTTTGAGAACCACCGCACTAGACTATTCTGCCTCTTAAAGAGGGCCGGGGTGACACAGACACGCAGGGGGACCCTTAGGCCTCCCCAAATCTCTACAGAGAAGTGTTTGCTGCAGGGTAGGCCTGGGAGGGACCCTTACTGTGTTTCCCCGGAAATAAGACCTAGCCGGGCAATCAGCTCTAATGCGTCTTTCGGAGCAAAAAATATAGTAAAATAAGACCAGGTCTTATGTTATAGTAAAATAAGACTGGGTCTTATATTAATTTTTGCTCCAAAAGACGCATTAGAGCTGATTATCCGGCTAGATCTTATTTTCGGGGAAACAGGGTAGCTGGCCAGGCCACATATACACAAAAGCACCAGGACATTTCGATACAAACAGGCCAACAGGAGAGCTAAAACAAACATGAAGGTCTACCCAAAAGGTTTCCTAAAAAGTTATATCTATGCTCGAAGCAGGAGAATGCGGAAGTATGTACCAGGTCCCTGTGTCCTAATGTTAAACAAATGGAAGAGAAGGCAGAACCACTCAGCTCCCCTTTGGCCTCAGCCTTTGTTACCGCAGGTATCCGTCTTAGAGCGGAGAGGGTAGAGCGCAACTGTCAGGGATGAAAAGAAGCACCAGTAAGCGGGTGTAAGCGGGAATTGCACCACTGCCCAGAGGAAAATGTGACCGAGGTGCCCCCTCTCGTCATCCCCATAGAATCTCGGGGAACTAAAAAGATGTCAGGAGACCAGCTATCTCTGTTCTCACACAAACAAAAATGGGTGGATTCTGGAAACTCCAACCTGCATTCCTGCGGACTTCTCACCAGTGGGGGTCTGGCACATTCAGAGAGGAAGTGGTGGGCACTGGAGGAAAGCACCTGTTCACCAAAAACAAGTCACGGTCAGTCAAGTGCACCTCCTTCTCCAAAGGGGTTGCACAGCCTTGAACTTGGGTAGAATGCAATACATCTAGATTTAGTGAGGAAGCTGAATACATGGGTTTTTAAAGACAGCCATGCAGACGAGACAGAGAAACGTAGGGTAGAGCTGGGATTAATTTGGGTCCATTGAAAAGCAGATAAACCACCACAAGAAGTATCGACCATTATCAACCTGGCCTGCGGTCTCCACTTCATGCCAAAGCCCTGGCCTTGTCAGTATTTTAATCAACGCCGCACTGAGGACAGAGATGGCTGACCAGTCTAATCTGCAAAGGATGGAAAACGGGTGACAAAGATGGAGTTGGAAGATGGTAACACACCGCAATGGCAGTTTGGGATTCAAAATCATCTGCACTGGGGCCCAAATTAACAAGATATGATTGTCTTGAAATTTTAATGTTTTACAGTTTGGGTTAGAAAAGACCAGTGTAGGATCGAAACGAAAAGTCCTTGGGTCTCAGCTGACCACAAACCAACAAACAGTAGGGTGGCTGCCAAAAGAAAAGTAAATACAATCTCAGACCATGTCAACAGTTTACCTATTCAGGGCTGGGAGGTAAGGAGCCCATTGTTCTGTCAGAGTCAAGCCACACAGGGGACACTGTTCCATTCTGGGTGACTTCTCACGATATGTTAACCAACGGGTCAAGGTCCAAGAGGGAAACAGCGGTGGCCTTTTTGGATAACAAGCTACCTCGCTCGGAATGGACTGCCCTTGGCCGTCGTCCATTTCCAATAATGGAAAGTATTTAGACCAAGGGTGACCAGCATACATCAGGGATGTTGAAGGTGTGGTGGCACTGCTGCTGGCGGGGTGTGTGCATGGGGGGACACCGTGTGTGCCAGGCACTGTTCAGGCCCCACAGAGAGAGCAGTGAAGGAGCAAAAGCCCTGTCCCTCCCACACGTCCATTCTCGTGGCGGGTGGGGGCGCTGCTGGCATTGAGTGGGGAGGGACCCGAGGGGCCGAATGCCATGCAAGTCACTGTGCCAACCCTGCGCCCACTGAGAAGCACTGGCTTGTAAAAGGCCATCGGTGACTTGACAATCACTTAGCAAGTGCTAAGGAGACATCAAACGTAAGAGCTGGCAAAATGGGGTAACCGAAGAGGCACTGTACTTGGGAGCTTTGAGGTACAACAGCCGGGCTTCCCGCCTCTCATTCACCGTATGGCAGAGCGCCCTCTGGGGCATCGCCTCAGCCTCTGGTCTTGGGTCATCAGGGAGCCACAGCCCCAAGTGCTTTACCCACGACTTGTATTATCTCTCGTGGTCACCCAGCGAGGGGCAGGCAAAGAAAGGGGGCATTCTGAAGATCCCCATGCCCCCAGGGATAGAAGCACCAGTAACCAGTGGCAGTACTTATGCCCACAGACAATCCAGTGGCAGTACTTCTGCCCACAGGATAGGTTGGGAAACAGTCTGAGAAGTTAAGTGGCAGAGCTGGGGTAGGTTCTAGACTGTCTGGTTATACGTCCGCACAGCTCCCCACCTCTCCCCCTTCATGCTGCACCTGCTCTGGGTGCCCCCAGCACCCCTTGCTTCCTCTCTGCCCACAGGTCCCAAGCAGTTGACCTGGGAACCAGCTTGGCTCCATCCCAGTGCTGGGGAGAGAAGCAGGATTTTAGTGCCGCTGTATGCTAAGATACCCCACGCTCGGGCTTCTATATATTTAACCTAACGGGCTCTTCCTGCGTTTCTGCCAGGCATCACCTGACAGGTGAGGAAAGCCAGGCTCGAGGAGCAGAGGTCCCGATGTGAACCTGGGGTGCCTGATCCGTTGCCACCACGTGTGTGGCTCTGGTCCAGCTGCCACACTGGTTATGGTGAGGGTCACGCAGGCTGAGGGAGAGGTCTCCCAGAATGGAGGGGCTGACCCAGGCTGAGTTCATCCCTGGGTTAGGGGACGAGTGTGGGGCAGCCAGGCCAACACCCAGTCAGACACGGTGTTCTGTCCCCAGGGTTAAGGAAACAGCTTTCACAGGAGGAGGTGGCCCCTGTTCCCTCACAGGATTCTTTAACTTGGCTCCCAAGTTCACACAAGACAATATTTTCATTTTCCACATAAGCCTAGAGAGTGGCGGGGAAGAGATCCTACACAGAGCCCGGCCCAGCTCTTGTCTGGTGATGGAACAGAGCTCCCTGCCACCTCCGTCACCCTCATAAGAAAGCAGCTGTGATTTATTGAGAGCTTACTATGCACCACGTGTTATGCTAAGCATTTCACAAGCCTTTAGCTCACTTAATGAGGACAGAATCCTGCTGGGACGACACCATAATTTTTTCCATTTTACAGATGAAGATTTAAGGCTTAGAGAGAGGTTAAGTAAGTAGCCTGAGGTCGGGATGCTAAAAGCGGTGAAGGCAGGAGGGAGCCCCGGCCCGTCTGGGTCCAAGCCGGTCCAAGCCACTGCTCTCCTACTCCTTTCCCCACGGCCACAGGAAAGAGACCAGTGCATACTTCCACCCCTTCGCAACAGCTGAAAAAACAGTGCCCTAGAACCAGTCCATCCACTCCGACCAGAGCTCAGCATTTCCAGCCAGCCCTCCACGAGGTGAGATTCTGCCCTTGCCTTGACTTCAGCCAACCAAGTGCCCTGATTCCACCCCCTCGGGCTCTCACTGTCCACCAACCTTGGGTTTCTGGGTGGCTCCTCATCTCCAGGGACCTGGGGTTTCCCCTGTAGAGGCAGCTGCCAAGTGTCCCCTTCCTGGAGAGATGCCTCCTGACAAGTAGGCAGTTCCAGAGAAGGCACAGCAGAGACTGGGAAACGATGCCCACCTTCAGACAGGGGCGGGCGGGGCTGAAGTCAGGCCTTTCCCGCCATTGGGCTGGGTGGGGGACCCTGAAGTAAGGGTGGCAGCCTGTCTGGGGATGGCGGCTACGTGGCATCCACAGAGCTACTCCCATCCTGCCTCGTTCCCACGGCAGATATCACGTACAGCAGACATGACACGGGGATCGCCGAGTTCCTTCCTGCTCTGCAGGAGAGGGAGGCCCTTCAGGCTCCCCCTCGATGCTAGTCCCCACTGGGCCTAGGGACTGTTAGGACACGAGCCAGCATCCATCACCATGCCTGGCTGCATTCATCCGTCATTCATTCCATGTAAGATCACTCGGTCCCTCTGGCTTGGAAGGTGAAATAAAGCCAATTGTCCTGTGCACAGTACTTGGCAGCCCAGAAAGAACCTTTACAATTCCTCTTACCGCGCCCCACCCAGACACCTTGTGAGGTGGGTGGGTGGGGAATGGCTTATTAATCCTTTTTATATAGATTATAAAATAGTTGATATTTGAATAGTAGCCGAGAAGTGCTCACTTATTATATGACAGGCACCAATCAAAGCACTTGAACTCAGCTCGCTGAATCTTTACAACCCTATAAATAGGTACGATTATTATAGTAAACCCCCTCATCCAAGGGGAATACGGTCCAAGACCCCTAGTGGGTGTCGGAAACCACGGGCAGTACTGAACCCAACATATACTGCTTTTGTCCTACACACACATAACTTTTCACTTAAAGGAAGCATGTAATGGCTTCTCTTTGGTGTAACTCAATTGCCAGCATCACTACTCTTGCACGTTGGGGCCATTAAGTAAAATAAGGGTTAATTGAACACAGCACAGGCGGGACAGGGCAGGATGACCAGATTTTATCGTGCTACTCAGAACAGCACACAACTTAAAACTTATGAATTGTTTGTTTTGGGAATTTTCCATTTAATATTTTTGGACTGCAGTAGCTAAGGGTTAACTGAAACCATGGAAAGCAAAGCCACAGATAAGGGGGGACTACAGTGCCCCATTTAAAGATGAGGAAAAGGAAGCACAGAGGCTAATTAAGTAATTCGCCCAACGTCACAGAGCTGGTCAGTCGTGGAACTGGGGTGTTCGCTCAGGCGCTCTGGCTCTGAACCCCGGCTGGGGAAGGGAGGGGACGTCTTAGCTGCAAGAAGTGAAGCCAGGTCTCTGGGAAAAAAACGACTTCCCAGGTAACTGCAAAGGAAATCGTCACAGGAGTACAGACTCCCCTAGAATATAAGTTCCACAATGGCAAGACTTTTATCTGTTTTCTTTTTAACGACTATGTTTCCAGAGCCTAGAACACTGCCTGGCACATAGTTGGTGCTCAATAAATATTTGTTACCTTGAGTCAATTAACTTGAATGAATGAGGGTATATTCTCTGGCTTTGACTAACTTACCCTCTCGTGTCCTTCCTTGAACCCCTTCCCAGCTGTATTCCGCAGTTGGGTTTTAACTAAATTCATCAGCAACAAGGTGGAAGGAAGCCTTCCTTTATCCAGCAAGAAGATGGGAAGCAGAGTCAGACCCCAGCAAGAGTAGGGCTGGAGGGTCGGAGGATGGATGCAAGGGCTGCTGACACTACCAGCATCCAACTGGTGTTAAAGAATTTAGAAACCATTGTTCTGAAGAAGCCCAAACTGCCAATATTTGCCTGAAAAGTGCTTGTGATCGGTTGACTAATCTCATCTCCACTTCTGTCCTGTTCAGAACGACCCCACCCGCTCCCTGCGGGGCCGCGACCTCACGCAGAAAACTGCTGAAAACTGTCCTTTCTCCGTCTGATCAGTCTACTTCCTCAGGCCACAGGCTGACTTCTCTCACATTGAGGGGGACGAAAACAATCCATGAGAGGACAGGGGAACTGGGGTTCAGCGGGAGGTGTTCCTGGGCCACCAGACAACTGGAGTCCAGGGACCTGGGGGAAAGAGGTGCGATTATTTAAAAAAAAACACACAAAACTCTCCCCGGAAGCAGCAAAGGGCAGGGGAAGCAGAGGCACATCCAAGATGCCCTACCTCACCCCTCAGAATGCCCACCTCTCCTGACCCCTGCCACCCAGAAGCTGCTGGCCAATTTCCTGCACAGCCACGCAAGGCAGGAGGCTGCAGAGAACACACGGGTTCCTCTCCACGGGTTCCTGCTCAGCAGGGAGGCCGAGGCCAGGGCCCAGGGAGCTTCTCTGAACCACAGTCTCAACTCCCTGACCAGCTGCCTCAGCTTCACAGCACTGCCAATGTCCACCCGCCCGTGTCCATGTCTGTCTGTATGTCCATCTAGTCTCTAACAAAGAACACCCCCAGGGCAGGGGGCCAAGTGTGGGGTCGAGAGTTCTGAACAGGATAGAAGTGAAGATTAGACAACCTATCACAGGCACTTTTCAGGCAAATATTGGCAGTTTGGGCTTGTTTAGAACAATGGTTTTCAAATTCTTTAACACCAGGAACTCATGAACAGATAAAGGGTGGTGGGCGGGGGACCCCAGATCCCAGATCCCCCCCAACACCCTGAAGCAGTTTGAGAAGGGGGAGCGGGTTGACAGGGGCCAGTGGGTACAGTCTGTTAGTCTCCATCCGATCTCCTTTTGGGGAAAAGGACTTGGTACCGTGTTTCCCGAAAAATAAGACCAGGTCTTATATTAATTTTTGCTCCAAAAGATGCATTGGGGCTTATGTTCAGGGGATGTCATCCTGAAAAATCATGCTAGGGCTTATTTTCCAGTTAGGTCTTATTTTTGGGGAAACACGGTACATCAAGCTTCTTGCAGGAGGTGAGCACCTGTTAACTCTCTTATTACCAGAGACAAATTAGAGAATTTAACTGTACTAGCTAAGCCCTCGATTATATTCTTTTCTCACTCTCCATCTCTTAGACTGACTCAACTTCTCGAATTTTCCATAAGGTGAACTGGGAGTGAGGGAGGTGTGTTGGGATTGTTCTCAGATGATAAAACTCAGGCTCGGAGACCTTAGACACCACACGACCACTGAGGCAGTGGCTCAATACAGGCTGATACAGTGCCTGGGCCCCACTCACAGGTTACGTGTGTGGCTGACGTGGGCCCCAGGGAACTACCGGGCGATTCTGATGTCAGCCACTGCCTTAGTGGAGAGTGCCGGCTGTAGGCGCTGGGCTCAGGCCTTCCTTCTCCCTGTCCCGAGAAGGAGGATACGCGGGCAGAGGGAAGGAATCCATGGCATTCTCACCGCCCTCCCACCTCAGCCCAGGAGACCAGGGTGTGGCTTGGAGGCAGGTGAAGTTTATGAGCAGGATATTGGCGAGGCCCCAATGGTGCCACCCTGATACCTGTCCCAGCTGCAGGCCCAGCTTACCTGGGCCCTGTCTCTCCCAGGAAAGGAGCGGGGTGTCTGTGGGACAGGTGCAGGGGCAGGGCCACAAGTCTCAGTTAAGACCAGACCTCAGCTCTCGTAATAGAGAGTTTAAGTTCCTTTTTGCTTATCTGCATTTTCAGGTTTGTTCTAATTCCTACCTGGATAATGGTTTCAGAAGACAGAAGACAAATTAGTGGAGACTTGGTTGGTGTGCTAGGACGTCAACAGAGGTAGGGGACGAGGACCGGAGTTCGGCTTTCCAGGGATCCTCCATCTCTGCCCACATCAGTTCCCGTAAAATGAGGAGGCTGGAGTGTGACTCCCCAGATCCCCCTGCCTGGGCAGGTGACACCTCTCTACAATTCACATTCTCCTCTGCCCAGAATCACGACTTCTGGTCGTCCCTGTTCAGCACCTCCCAAGCCCAAAGTGCATTTGAGAAACTACATTTTCATTCTCAGGCCTCAGCTGACTGGCCACCAGCTCCAGCTCTACCAGCGTCAGCACGCCTGTGTCAGGAGCAAGCCCTCTTCCTCGCTCACGCTTCCTTCCTCGTGTGCCCCAGATCCCACTGCAGGATGGAGAAGGCGCCTTGGTAAGGACTTTCCTCTTTAGTCCTTAAAATGCCTAGCTGGCCCAGGCTGCCCTCCCCAGCCCGGGAAGAATCAGCCAGCCAGAGCATGCCCCTGGTGTCTCAGGAGGGCTGTGTATAAAACATGATCGCCTGCAGTGATCGCCATGATCGCCAATCTCGGTTGGGGCCGAGATTAAAGGGACTTTCTTCTTCCACCTGCAGCTTCTCTACCCCCAACCCCACAACCCCAGGCGACCTCATTAGGCAAGAGGAACATGGCACACCCTCACTGCACACTCTATGGGTCACTGTACTACTGCTTCTTAAACTGGTCCGGCATGCAGATCACCTGGGGGGTGCGGGGGGCCTAGGAAAATATTCATGCCTGGGTCCTACCCTCAGAGATTCAGACATAAGTGGTCTGCAGTGTGGACTGGGAACTAGGACGCTTGAAAGCTGCCCCAGGTGACTCTAATATTATATACAGCTGACTTAAAAACCATCGCCCTAGATCCACACCGTTGTCTCTCCTTGTTAGGGGGAAAGCCGAGTCCGGCCCGCCCCCAGAGTCACCCCCCAGAGTCGCTGCGGCAGGCCTACCGTGCACGTCTGACTGTTCTCGCGTCCCCCTTTGGGCTTCCCCTCGCCCGCCTCCTGAGCCATCTCTCAGCAGCCTTCGCACAGTCCAGAGGCACCGCTAGGTCTCACGCTCACAGGCACAAGCCCGTGCCAGAGGTGAGCACGTTTTCAGCAGAAACTTCCGGGTTTCCGACTTTCTCAGACCCGGGAGCCCTGTCCTCACTCAGGAGGGACAATGAAAACAAGGGAGGTGACCCTGCCCCCATTGTTCTCAGGCTGGGACGGTAACCCCCTGGCAGCTCTCCTTCTCCTGTGAGAGCCCAGCCCAACCCAGGGCTTCGGAGGGACTGGCTGACCAGAGAGAGCTGCAGGTTTGGCTAAAGCAAACAGTGAGGGCCTGGTGGGGTCTGAGCTCAGGATGGGAGCTCAGCAAGCATTCTCAGGAACCTGGAGGGCTCAGCTGGTAAGCTGGACTGGAAATCCCTGTGCGTGCAGACACAGGGGACCTCTTGGGCCCAGTCCTGGTCCCACAGCACCGCTGGCCTGAGAGGTGGCCCTGGGGGGTAGAAAGGGCTCCCTCCGGCCCAAACACACACATCAGATGACCCTCTGGAGCCGCGTTCTCGAAATCCACCCCTTGCCTCATTCTGAGAAGGATTCAGGGCAGGGGGGATGTCCAGAGAATTAGATGACAAGAGGGACTTTCTTCTTCCACCTGCAGCTTCTCTACCCCCAATTCTCAACCACTGCCCTGCTCCAAAGTGGCCATGGCCCGGCCCACGCTACTGTGCTGGTACCTCTTCCACCTGGGATGCTCCCGGGGGCCTGGGTTCACAACCTGCCCCTGCCCTGCCCGAGAATCCAGATCCTGGGAGTGTCTGACATCTTTCTGCTTTCATTGATGGCAAGAGGCATCTCCCAGCTAATAGGTCAACGACTTGGGTACAGGAAATCGTTCAGCCAGGACCCCTCAAGCACATCAGGTGGGCAGAATAGCCCCCCCCACCTTTCCCATAGGGGTGTGGGTCACTAGGGAGGAGAGTTCCCGGCATAGGATTCGGATCCTGGCTTATCCTTTCAAAGCAAAACGGCACAGCCCTCTGGGCCCCATTCAACCCCTCTGTAGTAGGCTAAGGAGAGCATTAAGGCAGTAGCCCCTCCTCCCCGCCAAAACCCCACATTCATCAGGCTCCTCTCAGGCCCACAACTCCTCTCGCCCTAATCTCATTTGAGACTCAAGACCCTTTAGGGAAGACAGGCAAAATGGATATTACTATTCCCACTTTGTAGCTGAAGAAACTGATCAGAGAGGGCTAGTAACATGGCAGAAGTCACACAGCTAGCTGATGACAAAGCACATAGAAGAACCAGCCAGAAGCCCCCGAACTCTCAGGGGAGCGCCCTTTCCACCAAATGAGACCATCCCTGCTCTTGGGACCGGGATAAGAAATGCCAACCAAAGTGGAGCAGGTAGACAGGTGACAGGTGATGCAGAGCTATAAAAGGGTTGCACGGTCACACCTACGATCTAATCTTGATATTATCTAGGATGAGTACATGCTTACGCTACCCGCCCCCCCACTCCTAGAGATGCCTCTTACATTTACCCCAACCTTGCAGTCGGTTGAAACGAACAAATAAGGAAGTCAGCAGCCACTCGAAGTTTCTAAAAACAGTCCTCGAGCAGGCCACAAAGGAGGTCACAGGAACTGCTGACTTGCCATCTCCCCATCTGGGCTGATGACCTGAGGGAGATTTGGTTCAGCATCAGCCCAGCTGCCCCACCTGTACCAGCTTGCTTCCTGTTCTGCAGAGCCCAGCTCTGCACGATGGCCTGCCCTGCAACACAAGCTGGGATGGCTAATCCACCTCACAAATCACAATCGTCAAGTCGGGGACCCTCTGAGAGTAGCACGAGGACCTAGGAAGAAAGGCCTGGGCTTTGCAGCAGACACACCTGGGTTCAAAGCCTGGCTCCACCATCCACCATGCAATTACCTGGTGTACGTCTTCTCACCTGCCTGAGCTTCACTTTCCGTATCTGTAAAGTGAGCGTACCAAGACTTTGTGGGCTTGGGGTTCAGATTACGTGAACGAGGCACAGCTCGGTGCTGGCCATACGGAGTGTACTCCTGAAACCACCCCTGGGCAGAAAAGTGAATGTGGGCAGAACCAGGGGGTTGGAGAGGCCGGCTCCGTTCTGAGGGTTTGTGTCCGCTGCACAGGGTACCTCCAGAGCTGTGGACGAGAGCGCAGACCTGGGAACAGTGCTTATCACCACAGGACATCCTAATAGGTATCTGTTACCTGGCCCCTATTTACCTCCCACAAATAGACTATGAATGCTGAAGGCAGAAGACGTCACTCATCCTTCATTCCCAGAACAGAACCTGGCATCAGTGTACTCAACACTTGCCAAATAAATGACAAAGTCTCCAAGATGTATGCCTTCCACAATCACTCCTTCCGGGGCACAAGGATGGGAGTAGTGTGGTACTTAATGCGGTTCTGGCTCCAGGGGATGAGACGGGCAGTCCTGGCAGGTAGGGGCAGCCTGGCTGACGGCTCTGTGTTTCTCTGCCTCAGTGCCTGTTCCCGCCTCACCCCACCCCACCTATCTGAAAGGCCAAAGCCATCAGAGATCCAGCCCTGATGAGTCAGCTACACTGCAGACTTTGGAACCATCAGGATTCCAGAGGAAGGAGGAGAGCGGGTGAGAGGGGTTGGAGGCTGGGAGGGAGGTCACAGTCAGGGGCCACAGGTCTTCCCAAGCTCCTCCTGGCTTTCCTGCTCCCCCAGCAGTGGAAAGAAAGGATGCTAGGCTCCACGAAGCTCTCCTAATCTCTCATGTCTGCCAGCCCTGTTCCTGGGGGCCCCTGTGGGGGTTCTGAGGACCCCCAAGCTTCCATGGGAGGAAACCTGCCCCACCCGCCACACTCATCCCTTCCCATTAACACCCACTCCTCTGAGAGAAGGGTTATGGCTGACACCCCACTTCTTGCCCCACAGAGCACCCCAGACCACAGGCAAACTCTCCCCTACCCAGGGCAAGGAAGCAGCCTGTTCACCTGCGCCTTCCTCCCTTACCCTCCCCCTTCACCTGTGGCCAGTGGCTCCAGGTTACAAGTAACTGCCCATCCTTGAAGGCTGAAGTTCTGAGTATTAGGGATTATTAACCCAATGGCTAAATTGTAAACCTCTTCACTCATTAAAAAAAAACAGAAAGCCCAGAGGGGTCCTGGGTCGTGTTCTGAATCCTGCAGGAGGGGTGGGCAGCTGACTGTCTCCACTCCTGTGAAGGTTAACCTCTGCCCCTTCCCACGCAAACCACAAACCGGGCTCGCTGCCTCAGGCATGCGCCCACCCCCATCCCTCTCCACAAAGCCCCCTGCGGGATCCTCCTGAGGGCCAACCACCTGTCACCAAACCCTCCTTTGTTGTCTGACTCTTACCAAAGTCCCTCCGGCTGCAGTCCAAGCCTATTTCCTTCGGTTCAGTCTCCAGCTGGAGACAGACAACAGCTGGCCTCCATCCTCTCTGGAATAAATTGTACAAGAAACTACCGGCAAACTAGCACTGGCATTTGGGGATGGGTGGTACTCTTTGTAAGGTGGGGGAGCCTTCTGTCTCAGTGGCCCCCAAATTCAAGATCAAATCCCACTGAGTCACAATTAGAGACAAAAGCCAAGACTGCGATGTCTAGTAACTGAAATCACTGGGCCAGATACAAGGGGAGTTTTGCCCTAATGTGCAGACACCCGAGGCCCTGGGCTGCAAGACACAGACCTCACTCCACACCAGCTGCACCAGGGGCTCTGGCCACCAAGGCCGCCATTAGAAATCACCCCCATTGGACAAGACACAAAGAGGATCCCCAAACAGCATGGGAAAGAAGCAGGAGCCTGATATGTGTAACCAGTGCCCCTGCAGGATGGTCCCCCCGCCCCCATCTCCCCTCCCTAGCCGACTGGGCGTGGACGTGACCAGGGTGAAGAAACAGAGATGTTTTGTGCTGAAGGTATGGAAAAGTACAGCCAGCCCTCCTAGCACAGGAAGGTTGGGCCGAGGTGAGGGGTGGTGTTGGGGTCGGAAAAACCTCCTTCCCCTCAACCTGGGGCCCAGGCCCCGGCCAGGCTGCGGGCAGGAAATGGAAACTCCCCCGATGGTGCAGCAGAAGAATCTTGACTGAGACAGCCCCGCTGCGGAAAGCAGGAGGCAGAACCAGGACCATGCCTTGGACACACACACCTTCTTCTCCTTCACAAAGGCTGTGATTTTATGCAAGAGCATTTTCCAAGTCTACTTAACCTCCTGATGCCCGCCCGGCTCTGGCGGCCGTCTGTCCTCCCTGTAGAGTACAGGAACAAGCGATGCAGGCCTGCACAGCGTCACCCAGGCCCCAGCCCCACTAGTCAGGACCTCAGTTTCTTCACTTGTAAAATGGGAATAACGCTGCCTCCCCATTAGTTCTTGGGAGTAAGGGTCCAAGGGCACGAATGTGAAGAGCAGGAAGCAGGCATACAGGCAAAGCTAGAGATGCCCCTGACGGAAACTCAGCCTCCCAGGGCATTGTGTGTGGCCAGGAGAGGCTGACAAACAGGCAAGTAAATGCCACCCAATTTCCAAGTCACCCAAGGGGCAGGCAGCGGGGAGAGACCCGCTCCTCGTGTGAACGCATCCTGTCCCCTGGGGAATTGTTTCCCACAAAACACTGAGTGGCAGCTGGGGCGGCCACTTCTCAGCCTCATTTCTCCTTAAGGCTGACGAAGCAGGTCTGTCCTGGGCTGCGGAGACTAAACCAGTGACCTAGCAGTGGGCTTCCAGGATACACCCCGCCCTCTCCCCCATGTGTCACCTCCCAGGAAGAGGGCCAGATGGAGAACAAGGGTTCCCTTCACCCTCACTCTCACCTCATGGCTTTGGAGGGGCAGAAGTGCAGCTGTGCCTGCCTGCTACAAATGCCACCTCTGGCCAGGCCCCAACCCACGTACAAGACAACCCACCCAATGTAATTCAACCCAAAGAAAGCAGGGACCAGTCAGCATGGACAACCCTTTCCTTCCTTGTACCATGCAGCTCAAAGTCAGGTTGACTGATTCATCAAGTATTTGCAGAGAGATGTTACGTGACCGTGGAAGACAGCATGAGAAAGCAGTGAACAAACCAACAGTGAGGCCAGGACAGGCCCCAGGGCTCACGCCGTGCCCCTTTCAAGTCCAAGCAAGGGGCACAAAGCAGGACAAGAAGCCCAAACATAGACGAGGAAACTGAGGCTTCAAAAGCCATGAATGAACTAGACCACAGCCATCTCCCAGTCGTGTTCTACCTGCTCTGAAAACAGCCCACCCTACCTTTCTACCCGCACCTCAGGTCTTCCGTCTTCCCTGGCCCAGGACCCCCACCATGGGCCCTGGAAGTAACCTACGAAAGCCCTGCGTGTTCCATCAGTCACCTCCTTCTTTCTACATTTGTGGCAGGAAGATACATTCACAGTTCTCATCCCAAAGGGAAGACAAGCTGTGCCCATGTGGCCAGTCACCTGACCAGCGACCTTGAACCGCAGGAAATAGCTTTCCTCCCAAGGACTGCAGAATAGTTGACACCTCAGGGCAGACCGGTGGGCTGAGGGGTTGGGGTTGGAGAGGGCAACAGAAGGAATTGAGACTGTGAGTTTCAAGTTGGGGAACCATGAAAAAGGACTCACTTTCTACAGCCTGATCCCATCTCCCATGGTGCTATGGCTGACCAATGACACTGAGTTTGGGACACCAGGAATGCCCTCCGCCAAATGCACACTCATCCAAGTCTGATGGGACTGAGAGGGGCCAGGCTGTCAGTCTCTGAAAACTCAGGGGCCTCTGAAAACTCGTTTTCTGTCAATTGGACCGGTGGGTAAGCTTAGTTCAGGAGAGCTTGCAAGTTTCCTGGTGGGTGGGACAGGGGAACACCCTTCCTGTGGGTTCTCGGCACCTCACCCTCTCCCCACTCGCACCCCAGCACAGGAACAGAATTTGACTAGGCACCCAGAGAAGCATCAGAAACCTCAGCAGTGCCTCACCAACACGCTAGCTCTTTCCAACAGAACCCGGTGCTGATGGAATGTTCTATATCTGAGCAGTCCCATGGGGCTACTGAGCCCTGGAAATGTGGCTACTGTGACCCAGGATCTAAATTTTAATCTTATTAATTTTAAATTAAACAGCCGTAACAGTTAGTCATAGCATGTTAAAATAAAATTAGCTAGAGGCATATGGGTGGTCACCACCCAAGCCCACCCCTAGGCAGGCTCTGCCTCTCCAGGGTCCTCAGATTTACCCAAGTTGTGGGTCAAAGTCTGCAGCGCGCTCCTGCATGGTCCTGGGCTCTCACATCGTGCCTGTGCTTGGGTTTTTTTGTGACTCCGAAAGGCAGGGCAATTTCTTCTTGGGCTCCCCATGGGGCTTGGCAGAGCTGGGTGCACAGAGAGGCAGAGAGAAAACTTATCCATGCGCCTTCGAAAGATGCCCTCCTTGCAGGGGACACTGACCCAACGCACTGGGGGCAGCCACAGGAGCCCACCTGGTTCTGCCAGGCCTCTGCTGAGGAACTACACTCTCTTCTTGCTGACTGTGAACTCATGCGCCCAACCTGAAGCTTCTTGCAGTGCAGGCCAAAGGCCCACCAGAATGCCCCCCACGTCTGAGGTCCTCCCCCTCAAAGTATTCAATAGCTCGGCTGCCCAGGAAGTCATTACTCCGGCAGCTAAATTTAAAAATAAAAACAATACACTGTTTAGTGATTACAGAAGTGATACCGGTTTTCAGTGTATGTTCTGTGAAAACCATGTGTATCTGTGCTTCACACATTAAAAATAGCCAGTGTGCAAGTGGCTAAGGATCTATGCATTTTCTGACCCTTTAAGAAAATTCGCTTTCTTTGTTTTAAAAGCAATATACAAACGCATTACAGACAACTGGGGAGGCAGAGAGAGAGAAAACCGTGTCAATAATCCTGCGGGCTTCTGTTTTCACGTCGAGTTTCTGTGTATGCCCCGATGGTAACAGAGCCACACACCCCACTGCCCTCACACCCAGGCTTGTTTTCCTGTAATGTGAAGACTGGATCCTACCTCAGATTCACTTTGAGAAACACTAAATTGAGGCCCCAGGAAACCACCGCCACCCCCAGGGCCGGGCAGTGTGTGCACCACGTGGCCTGTGGCAGGCTGTCTGAGGGTCTCACTGCACAGGCCAGAGCCCACCAGGTCAATCGATAAGCAGGGAGAGGTGGGGAGCAGTGTGTACACAGATGGGAAACCGGCTTCACGGAGGGGAACATTTCAACATGGACATAACGACCCCAACACAGAGCAGATGGAGACAGGGGACTTGAACCCACGCAGCTCTCGGCCCCAGGGTATTCTAACAAGAGAGGGTGAGCCAAATTCCCAGCACGCTTGGTGGACACAGGAGCCTTCGCCAGCAGGACCCAAAAGTGCCGCGGCTGATGGAAGCTGCCCTGCCCAGGCCCCCCAGGGAGCCTGACCTGGGTCTAGACAGATGCACACTCAAGGAGATGCTGACGCACTTCTCCAGGCCACCGATCGAACTGTCCCAACAGAGAACTGAGTGTCCCCAGCGAAGAGGGCACTGCACACACAAGAGGCAGGAGTGGGGGCAGTCTCACAGTGTTTAGAGGGGGAAGGCAGAATCTGGCGTGGCAGGTCCCCCACTGCAAGGGCTAGGGACAGGGATTTTCCAGATCTGGGTTTTGGGGGCTGGTGAGAGAGAGGCCATGCAGCTTCAGGGTCAGGATGCTCCTTAATGATTACCCATAATTACCCCCTTCCACGGTGCTAGGTTTGGGGTCCCATGGGGCACACGTGGGGGGGCTTTGTGGGACGCGGGGAGGAGTGCACACAAGGTAAACCCCCAGTGCAGTGGGGGCAGTGGGGTGCCCAGAGAATGAGAGGGCTCAAAGGAAGGCGACCCTCAGGCACAGGGCCAGGGGTACCTTCCCTGACAGCTCCAGCCTATAGCAACTTTTCCACCTTGGTGCCCCCGAGGTCCCTACAAGTCGGCACCCTACTTAATCCTTCACATACATGGCATGGCCCCACCCCAGTCTCCAAGGCAGGGATGTCTACTACGTCTCATAATTCCCACATCCTTGAAACAGCACTGGGCATACAGCAGGTGCTCAGTGTCTAATTGGCCTTAGTGAGCAATCCTTGGCTCAGAGAGGGGTAGTGACCTGGCCTAGTCACACAGCAAGTCAGCCGAACCAGGTCCAGGACCCAACTGTCTTGTAGTCCCCCACAGGGCCCCTCATAAGTAGATCTCAGTGCCGAGGCTAGAGTCAGGGGGATGGGAGAGGTGAGTGTTGAAAAGCTGATAATCAGGACACCCTCCGGTTTCCTGCTCCCCAGGGACTGCTGACAAGCCACTACTGAACAGCTTGCTCCACTTAGCCCACTCAGCACTTATTCCTCGGTGAGAGGCAGCCCTTCCACCACTCGCTGCTCCAAAGGGGGACTGGATGCTGAGAAGGGAAGGGCACCCTTCCAAAGCTAACACTGTCAGGATGCATTCCACGACCCGGGAGGCGAGAGTTTTATTTGAACAGGAGCGGTGGGGAAGGTACGGGCTGCTGTTCTTTCTCCTCCAGAAGGTCTATGAACAGGTGCCATCCTACATCCGGGCCATGGGAGGAACAAGAACCTTACACTAGACGTAAGGGGCACCCAAGCCAAAATAAACATTCAGTCCATAAAGGACCCGCCCCGGGGTCCTGGGCAGGTTGCAAAATCACCGATCTGTCCCCAGCCATGCAGGCAGTACCTGGGCGGTGTTTACACCCCAGGATGAGGGCAAGGTTCAAGCTATTCCCTTCCAAGGTGCAGACCAGAGCCCTGCTGGGGAACCCAAATAGGGAACATGGGGGACGTGTCACAAGTGGGGTTTTTAACTTCTAGGGAGGTGACAGGTAATGTAGAATGCAGGTAGGAACCCCACAGCTAAGAGACAACTATGCTCTCCCCCTCCAGTTCCTTGATTTTCTTAAGGGCTCAGTGTCTGGGTCCCCTGACCCACAAATCCTGCAGTGAAGGGTCAGAGAGGGGCCTGCTAGGTCTGTAAGGATGACAACCAGAGCGGGGAGTCGGGACAGAATGGACAGCCCCAACTCTGAGCTGTGGCACCACTTACATAACTCAGGCTTTCCTGCTTTAAAACTTTTCACACTGAAAGTGGCAAACACACCTATACATGGTCAATGTGGTCAGGAAATAGTGGAGTCAGAACCTACACGGCTGAATAGAGCAGTGCTCAGTGAGGAGCCAACAGGCTTGTGCAGAGCGCGGCTGGGGTTCCAGGAGCTACCGAGGCCCAAGGACACAGCCCCAAAGAGGGGCTGCAGGCCTAGCAAGATCGGTAAGACCGGCATGAATTTCGGACACGTGGAGTCTAAAATGAGGCAACTCTGCAGCGCTCTGGACACAGAAAGCCTGGGCTCCGGCCAGTAACTAGCTGTGTGGTCTTCAGTTATTTACTGTCTCTGCCTCTCTGCAAAATGAGGCTCCCCACAGCACCTATCTTACCATTGTTGGGGTGTCAATGCAATGCGACGATGGCCCTTGCGGGCCCATGCAGACTGTCCTTCAGAGTGCCAGCTGCCGTTTCTAGGGCTGTGTGACTTTGTCATGCCTCCCTTTGCCATCCCCTGCTCCCCGCCAAAGTCATTTATGGTATCCGTGCACAGAGACCTCAAGGGAGTTTCACGAGCTGGACTCCTGTCTGCGTCAAGGCTGATTGGGATCAAAGGTAGGGCCAGAGAGAGACAACATCACACAGGTAGCAGAGTCCAGGTCACCTGGGCCACTGCAAGGTTTCTGGCCTTTGGTCTAAGGGACAAGGACACACCGGGTTTCCTAAATTGGGGATCCCGATCTAACTCTGTGAGGATCCCTGACCGTTAGCGACCAGGAGACCTATTAGGTGTGGCGATCATTTCTCAACCTACCTCCTGTGGCTACTGCTTTGAAGAGCCCTCCCTAATTACCCCTATTTGGCTCTAATTACTTCTTTATTGTACTTCCCCCGACCCTGGTGAGCACAGTAACCTTGGAAAAGTTACATAACCTCCCAAGGTCTGGGCTTTGGCTCCAGGGCTGTAAAGGGAGGTCCAGTTAGATAACCAAGCTCCCTCTTGCCTCAGATTTTATGATTCGCTGCCAGGAAAGGTGCCCAGAGCCTGACCCTCCTCCTCCATCAGCCATGCCAGCCTCCAAGGCTCCAGAAACACCAGCCAACTACAGCTTCTTGGGCGCAGACACTTGGAGAACAGGGTCCTGTGACCGGAAACTCCCTGGGGAGGCATCAGATCACTTCGGCCCCAGGCTCTGGATGGCCCCAAAAAACATCTTCCTTTCTGAGTCTACAGTTCACCACAAATTCAGCTTTTGCCTCTTACCCCAGAAAAACTCACTAGTGCGTGAAGAAGCTGGTGCTCAAGATGGGGAGGGGTGTGCTGGGGCAGGTTAAGAAATCAGGCAGACCAGCTTAGGGTAAGTAGAGTGAGTGCTCTGCTCTCTCAGACACCATCAAGATTTTGATTTAAAGGCCACTTAAAAAGTAACGGCAACTGGACCTGGAGCTGAGCTGCGCCCTCCACAACTAAGACTGAAAGGACAACAACTTGAAGCTGAACGGCACCCTCCACAACTAAGATTGAAAGAATAACAACTTGACTTGGAAAAAAGTCCTGGAAGTACACACTGTTCTCCAATAAAGTCCTGTTCCCCTTCCCCAATAAAATCTTTAAAAGAAAAAAAAAGGGGATTAGAAGAGGGGTGACAAATGGCTCCATGAAGAAAGGCTCTGGACCTGGACAAGTAGAGCGAGTTCAACCTGAGCTTAGTTAAACAGTCTGTCCCCAGCTCCTCACCAGGCCTCTGTTTTTCCATCTGGCAAATGGGACAGCATTTCACTGCCAGACCTCGGAGGTCACAGGAAGGCACCTCGGATGAATGGGTCTGTAGAGACCTGCAGTAAGGTGGGGAGCCTGTATATCAGCCCGCAGGCAATACTCCTGCTCCTTCCCCTGGGGCCACATCCTTGGTCAACTGTAGAGGGTATGCCCTGTGAGGTGGGCTACGGGAAGAAAAAGCCCAATGCAGGCTCCAGTCATGCCAAAGGAGTATCAGCTAGGGACGTGCCCTTCTCCAGCAAACAACCCAGCCTATCTCCCTCCTGCTCCTCCTCAGAAGGCTCTGAAGATCAAACAAGCTTCCACAAGGAAGGGGTAGCGAGGCTGTTGTTTCCCTTCCCCAGCACGTCACTTGCCTTCTTGGCTTCTGCAGTCCTGTTCTGAAGATATTGCCCAAAAGGCAGGTGCGGAACTTGCTCTTGGTGACGGGTCCCAAACAGGTCTGGGCACATAGTATGTGCTTAGTGAACGTCTGCTGAACAGAGGACTGGGTATTTGCTCTGTCTCCAGTTCCTTGAAAGCGGAAACCACGGCTTGCCTCCAGCACCTAGCCCTGCGAGGACAAAACCTGCTCAACACGCTCACACTGACTGGCCTTGTTAATCCCAGGGGAAAGGAGTTTAGGAAAAGTTTATGAAACAAGGGATAGCGGGAGGGCGAGCAGAGAAAGGAATTCCTGGAGAGAAACAGACCCAGAGAGGGAGAGCTGTTTGTAAAGTCCCTCAAATAGGAGAGGATAACAGACTGTTCGTAAAAGTTAACTGACAGCTGGAAGCTGTGGTCAGTGAGCTTAACATGCATTTTCTGCTGTTATCTTCACTCCCAAGGGTATTCCAATGAAGCAATCAATGTGCTCAGTGTACAACTTGAAAGCAAAGGTGGTGTGACTTGAAAGCCTGTCCATAACCACTAGGAAACATGGCCCCACCTCGTGTGGCTTAAAGGGGGAGATGGGAGTAAATTTTGATAATGGCACACCCCCCCCTCTCGTCCTCCAGGATTTGGAGCCTGGGAGACCTGGGGCCAGAGTCTGGACCCGGCTCAGTTCACCCAGGTAACTGCCTTAACCTTGCAAGAGGCTCAGCCCTCCTGACTGGACTTCTCAGCGGAAGGTCCACATGGCTATCAGTGGCCCCCTCAGAGCCAGGCACACACTGGGCACTTGGGCCCAACAGACACGTTCTGAGCCAGTCAGTGATTGACTAAAACCCATCTGCTTACTGAGCATGTCTCATGGGCTGGGCCTGGGAACACAGGGCCACGGTGGGAGCCACGGCCCCAACCACACGGGCTCCCAGAGCCTAGCTGGGCCTAATCTAACAGACACTCCAGCCAAGCCTTTGGAATGAATAAGTGAATTTACTCGAAGGAAGTGGAGTCCAGAGAGGTGAAATCTGACCAGGGTCACACAGCACCAACCGGAACTGTAGGGAGAATCAGAACCAGTTACAATCAGCTGTTCCCTCCACAGTGGTTCAGAACCAGGTCGTCCCAAGCACTTGTCCACTCAAAGGGAGGGGCTCAACTGGGCTTCTCTCCTGGCCTTGGGGCAAGCCCCTCTCCCTTAGGAGGTACAGGTAAGCAGCCACAGCAAGATTACAGTGGGCCATGGGAGATGACAGCAGCCAGAAGCCCACAATCCTGCCTAAGCAATTTGGCAGGAAACCCAAATGTTTAGATAGAGAGGAAAAATGGAATACACACCAAAGCTAATCAAAGAGACTTGGCTACCAGGACCCTGAGAGGGGAGGTAGGTGGTGTCTGTCCCAGGGGCACAGCTTTGACCCCAGATCCCACGTGACCACTCTCCAGGGAGGTCACCTGTCAGGCCATCTGAACCCAGGAATCCTCCAGAAGGGAAAACGTTTAACCAAGGCCTGGGACAAGCCAGGACTAAGTAGACAAAGCCCTTCCTCTTTCCCCCAGACCAGGGAACGGGGCCCTGCTGGAAGGGAAAGGAAGTAAACCGTCCAAAGTTTCAGGAGGTGAACATTAACTCTGAGGGGAGGGTTGTGGGTGACATTTGCAGGAAATGGACAATGAGAGGGATTTGGTGCATTTTATCATCTGTGTCTCCATCTCCAAGATTAGGGGCTCAGTATAGTATGGGGCCTGAAGCATGTGAGGGACAGGAGGGCCCCCACAGAGACAGGAAATAGGAATAGCAGCTGAAACACAGCAAGTAACCTGTCCCATGTGCCAGGCACTCTGTGTGTAGTGTGTTTACATGTATTCTGCAGACAGCAGGGAGCTACTGTACTATTATCCCATTTCACAGACGACGAGGACTTGCTCAAGTCACACAGCTGAGTAGACACCCCAAAAGCTGTCCCAGGTACCCTGGGGCTCTGAAGACACCATAAGCCTTGCACTTTCCCACCGGTAGGCCTTTGCTCCTTGTTTTTTCCACCTTCAATGTGGCCTAAAATAGAGTGAAATGGTTCTGAGTGTGGGCTCAGGGTTCAAATCCCTATCTTTCCACTTCTCAGCTGTACGGCCTCAGGCAAGTTACTGAACCTCTCTGGTCCATTCTGTTGCTCCCACCATGAGGTAGTGCCATTGAGAGTGCCCACCGCAGCAGGTTGCTGTGGAGTCTTGAGATAGTGCCCACAATAGTTCCCATAGCCCGTGGCCAAGGCAGCGCTCAGGAACTGCGAGCTGGCATCGCCACGACCCCCCAGGTCCCGTCACTCCAACCTCCTGGCCTACCTCCACTCCGGGTCAAGGGTCTGAAGTGAACAAGACAGCATGAGTCTCAGCCTTTGGCTAGCCATGCTGACCAGGGCAAATGACCTGGCTTTTGGTTTCCTGTACAACGGGCAGAGCAGTAACACCTAACCCACAGGACGGGTTCAATGAGACACAGGGAAAGAACCAGCCCGATGCCTGGCACATAGCAGGTGTTCAGCAGAATGCTAACAAGCCCTGTGACTCACAGCGCTCATCCTTCCCGCCTGCCTCAAATTCCCCCTCATCCTTCCCGCCTGCCTCAAATTCCCCCTTCTCAAGTGCGAGAGCAGAAATTAACCTCTCAATGGTACACACTTGGTAGCTACCGGTACACTTACCAATGTCAACCAGGGAACAACAGCTCCTTACCTTTCTTTTCCTACATCAAGAGCTCCCTGAGGGCAGGAGTTGTTTTTATCAGAGCCAGCTCCCGCCAGACCCCATATCTGGGGGACATCAGAAGGAGGCAAACCTTATTTCAAATAGGAACTGAATCCTCCAAAGCCCTCTGACCCGCATCCGTCTCTCCAGCCTCAACCATCTGCAAACCATCACTCAGCACCAGGACGGTATTTCCCCTCATTTCACCACTATGGCCCCAATTCTCTCTCCAGCTAGCCTGAGCTCCCAAGGGCTAAAGCCCTGTCTGGTTTCTGAGGCTTCAGCACACAGAGAAATGGCAGCTGGCAGGGAGGGACCCCTCTGAGATCCCCTAACTTTGCCCAGGTCTCTGAGGTTTGGGGACCAGATGAACTGCTCACAAAAAGCTCAGAGGTCTCAGGCAGCTGTACAGAACTAGAGCTCGCTGCCCCCACTTTTACATCAAGGTGCAACTAAGGCATAATCTGGGGAGGTCATCAAATGGGCGAGGTTGTCTTTGGCAGGGAGGGGGACCCAGACCTGGACCTCCCAAGGCGCTCATGGAAGGAAGAGAGTGGTACCCTAACTGAAAGTTTGGGTGTGGGGGAGCATGGGGCGGGCTCTTTGGAGGGGCTGTGAGCTCTGCAGGCTTTGGTGGAAAAACCCACACTCTATCATATCAGAAGAAGAAAGGGAGGAGGCGTTCTTATCATAATACCCATGGGGTGAAGGGTTCAGCCCACAGAAATGCCGTTAGTTTATAGACTAGAATATTCCACTTCTTTTAAGTTGCAAACAGCTGTGAAGGAAGAGGGAACTTTCTGAAATGCTGTTCACTCCTTGACTTGAAAATTGCAAAAATTTTGTGAGTTCAAATTCCTTGGCTAAACCCAGAGAGCTTTGTTATCTGACCCCTACCTCTCTGCCCAGTGGCTGCAGCCAAGGCTGGGCTGATTGGGGGTGGGCGGGGATGGCTCAGTGAACTCTCCAACGAGAGTCTCCTCTACTTTCTCCACACCCCAAAAGGAACATTAGAAGGAGGCAAATCTATTTCAAGTGCTTTCCTATAGTATCTAACTTTCCTGGCCTCTCTGTATCACCCAGTTCTGGCCAATCAGTTCTTACTCCAATCTGACATCCCAATTTGCATGAAGACTCTCTTGGGGGTTCCACCTTAGGAGTATGGTTCCTCTGCTCCCCAAAGTCTTATACTTCCCTGCCATTGTCCCCTCCCCCCCCACCACACACAGAGTTCAGAGGCTGAGCCCAATCTGACAGCAGACAGCCAAGTTCAAGATGAAAGCCCTTGGCCCGAGGTCAGAGCTGGCCAAGCACAGTATTCAAAAGTGGAGGATTGTGTTTCTTTTAAACACCAGATTAAAGTATGGCAAAACCCCAGGAAAATACTTAGAAGCAACAGTCATCGCCGTCCTTGCACCCCCTCCTGTATGAGTCCCCTCACCCCCACGAGAATCTTTCAACACTTGCTAATTTCTACCCTCAATAAGTCTCTATTACCTTGCCATCTGTAATCAGGCTAAGGGCTCTAGTAAAACTCTCAAAACGATTCAATAAAACTTCCCTTCACTGTTAAAACTCTAACCAGTGCTTAACTAAGGCAGATTTATCAATTGAGAATTTTTTTTTTTTGGCTGCCCGGGACTTTGAGAAGACCATAAATAAGAAAATGAGCCTTTACGAAGGGATATCTTTCTTCCATTTCCTCTCAAAAACCCAACTTCTCCACTTCCCATTTCTCCAGTCCTAGAAGGTGAGAGTTCAAATTAGAACTAATGACGTGGAGGGGTCTCCATGATCATGGATAATCAAAAGATCTATTGTGTTCCTTTTACTTACAATGGCAGTTCAGAGGACCAGTGCACTTTTACAATTTCCAACAAAGCTGGAAACAAAAGAGGTTTTCATGTTAACCCTCAATGCTCCAAAAAAGTCAATGAATGTGCCCCTTTGTGAGCATTTTGGTCAGATACAATTTTACCACATAATCCATGGTTATATTTTTCAAGTGTTAGGAGGAGTGGTGCTAATAACAGGATGTCAGAACCTCCAAATTGGAATAAGCCTCACTGCTGTAGTCTGGAGCATGCATAGAGTAGGAGGGGTCCAGAAGATAAGAGGAGAGGGGTCTGGGACACAGGGAAAAACCTCTGAACACAACACTGTAGTTTGGAGCTTAGGCAGCAAGGAGGCCAGCAGGATCCAAGAGGCTTCTGGGAACTGGTCAGCTAGGTGGGCAGTCCAGGAAAACTCAAGTTAGGGATGGGGTGTCCCAGTGGAAGGCAGGAACTGGAGTGACGCCTAACATACAACCAGGAGATTCGGGAATCTCAAGAGTCGCAGCACAAAGCAATACCCCACCCCCTCCACTTCTTTTCCCTCCTAATTCCACGACCCCACTCTGGCTTGAGGTCATCTCCTCCTGAGAGCTCTCCTGACCCCTCAGGCTGGACCTGGGGGCCCTCATTAAGAGTCCCTCCTGAATATCTCTGCGGGGCCCTCTCGAACTGTCTTATAGATTCATTCATCCTACTCCCCAGCAGCCAGTGTGAACTTGGCTGTCTTAATTCGTCTTTGCAATCCCAGCACTTTGCCCAGTGCCTGGCACACAGTGGGTGCTTAATAAACGGCTCTTGACTAATTTCCCAGGTACACTGGACTATAACGCACTTTGACTTGAAACTTGACTCTACATGATATGATCCTGGGCAAGTTATATCATCTTCTCGAGCCTCATTGTCCCCATCTGTAAAAGGGGGTGGTCACCAAGATCAGATTAAAATAAGAATGTACATAAAGTGCTTATTCAAAGCTCTGGGGCATGGTGAGCTCTCAAATCCTTCCTGTTTACGATCAGTGCACACCGGAGGTGATGGCTGAGAAGAGTTCATTCTTCCCCTTTACCCCAATCCGCTGAGTTTTTATGCTTCCAGAGGAGTGGGGTATGGCGGCCTATGCTTACTTCAGTAATGGCGAAGGGGACGGCTCAGCCAGGCACAACACTGAGAAGCCTGCATGCAGATGTCTGTTCTTGAGGAAACAGAATCTCCCAGCAGACCAGAGTCCAGCGGAACCAATTTACTAAACTCACTTACAGACCAACCATTCAACAACAGCTTCACTTCCCCAAAAGGGAGGGCAGGGCTGTACCAAGAGGCAGACAGCTGGTTCCCACCGCAGGCTGTGCCCTCCTGCTGTGTCACCAAGGCCACTTGAACTTCCCTGAGCCTCAGTGTCCTTATCTGAACACCTAAGTTTGCTGGAAGGAGTACCTGACTTCATACAAGTAAAGCACTTGGCAACCTGCCTTAGTCAGTGTGTTCTCAATAATGGAAAGCGACAGAGGGAGACGGGCTCGCTCGCCTCGCCTAAGTTACATCTTCACGCATCTTGCCGCGTGCTTCTTTACGTGACCCTCACGTAGCAGATGAGGAAAGAGTCAAGCTTAAGTGGTTTGATGGGTAAATGGCCAAGCCAGATGGCAAAACCAGTCTGTGCCCTCTCTCATAAAATGCAGATACTACCCACCATGCCCAAAGGGCCAAGTCCATGCTAACACCCCTTGTGGGAGCCTCTGCAATTTAGGAAGAGACTGGGGGAGAGTATCACCCAACCCCTGGTGGAGGAAGCTTCACAGCAAGGGTTCAAGATGGTTCTGATGGCAGGAAGGAGGGCGACCACGTGGTCCAAAGCTGGTGGGGCCTGAACATTTGAAAGTCAACCTCCATCCACCGCAGTCTGAACAGGGAGGAAGCACCTGACAAGTCAGGGACCATTTCCAAAGATCTAAAGAAAGGTGTGTAAACTCCCATTCTCATGCATTTGAAAGTACACAATTTCCAGTGTGAGAAAAACCCCAACCCAGACTGCACCACCCCCACACCCCTCCTACAACCCTTCCCTGGAGCCTGCCCCCACCCCAGGAATTCCTAGCAAGGGACTCCTTTAGAATTACAAAGGTGATTTAGAACGCAATAAAAACACAGAACCTCAGGTGGAAAATGCCCAAACAACCAGATAGATGGAAAAGAAGATTTCGGAATTCTCCTTTTTCCTTAAACCAATTTCCTGACGCCTGAGGCAGTGTCCCAAGTCACAGATCAGAAAGCTGAGCCAGGCAGATTTCTGGAGACTAAAAGTAACACTAGCAAAATGCTTCCACTGGTTTTCATTTCTTGGGTTTTTCCTGTGAAGGGAGGAGACTTGCCCAGTTGGAGATGGTTTGAGTGTTTTGGCTGGGGACGGGGACAGGATTACCCATAATTATCTTCAAATCACTGGCCTGACGCCCAAGTCCTTTTTCTAAAAGTTACCTGCCCATTTTGGGGGCGGTTAACAGGACCTCCAAATAAGAGGCATTTTGTTTGCTTAAACACCTTAGGAAAGCTGTCTAACCTCCAAAGCTACTACCACCAGCTGCACCCGGCTGCCTTACCCTAACCCCTCCTTTTCCTTTCTCCTTGTGTTTTGAAGTTTATTTTCCCACATTCAGCCTTGAATTCTTTCCTTCCTTCCCCTGCAGTGGCGGAGGAGCAGCGAAGAGGGAAACACTTCGAAGCCAGCTCGATTCTTTATCACACCCGCCTGCCTTCTTCCCTTCTAAACAAAGCCCTGGAAGTAACTAAACAACAGCTCGTTGTCCAGAAGAATTGTTTCCTCAAGGGAAATTATCAAGTGACCAGTGACCCCTCCCCAACACATGCACACAGGGCAGACACCCAGCCAAAGGTACCCGCATCACCCCAGAATTTCTGCTCTTAGGAGCTAAACCACCTTCTGAAGCTCACCTCCCGCCAGCCTGCACCCCGGAACTGCTACAGGACCAGACACTCTCCCCGCTAAAATCAAACACCCAAACTGCTGGCCTAAGCCTCCCGGCTTCCGCGTGCCCCTGAGAGGATAAGTGTACTTGCCCTGCTGCCGGCAGGCACCGATATACTCATCCATGTGAATGTCTACCGATCTGGGGACAAAATTGGAGAACCACAGGCAAGATAGCTTCGTGTTTTTCCAATGCTTTCAACCTTCAGAGCAGGAAAGATGGATGAAGATGAGTTCGTTTCCATTTAACATAAGGGGAAACTGAGGCCAGGAAAAAACGAGACACCGAGACAGCCATAAAGTACTGGGGACTGCTGTAGATTAAATGTTTTTCCTCGTCAAACCTCCTTTACGGCGTCTTTCACTCCAAGAGAAATGTAACATCTTAGATCACCTACTCCTTCTCCACCTCCCAATCTAGAGCCTTCACTGACTCTTACTCAGCTCCTGGTCATTCCACTGGAGGGACACCATTAGTGCAGGCCAAGAAGAGTGGATGGTTAAGGCTAAGAGCCTCCGAGAAACTGGGGTACAGGGCCTCGGTCCCCAAACTGGCCAAAGGTCAGCCCCACAGTTTATCCGCGGGCAGTCGATGCCATCCATTGGACATGTGAACAAGAAACTCCCAATGCCAACACGGATGAGAAGACTCTCCCCACTACCTCCCATTCTGCACAACATCTCTCCCCCCACTCCCACCCCCGCCCCCCAAAGGAACTCCCCGGGTTTGTTCTTTTGTTCAACTCAACCTACGTACCACTTTCACGAAGTTTAACTCCAAGGCCTTGGAGTTAGCCTTTCCGAATAGGCGAGATAAGCCTTCTCGGAAGCCTGGGTCGTGTCCTCAGCATCCCAGCCCCCAGCCCCCATCCCAGCGGCTCAGGCACCACAGAGCCTCCTTCCCCGAGACCTGCGGGGGCTGGAGGGTCTTTGCTCAGGCAGGACCCTCCCGCAACTACGCCGGGCTCTCACATTCCCGGAGAAAAGCCGGGCAGGCGCGGCACTGGCCCCGGAGCTGGGAGGTGGAGATGCGAGAGGGTGACACCAGGCTCGGCTCCCTAATTCCGAGAACGTCCCAAGGAAAGACAAACGCCTCTATCCGCCCCACAGCCTCCCTCCAAGGAGAGAGGTACCCGCACACTCCCACCGAGCCACCACGCGCCCGGTTCACCTGGGGGTCAACCCTAAGTTCTCGCTGAACAAACTGGGTTCCAAAGAGTCTCCGCACGTGGGTGACTCCTGTGTCCACGGGGCAACGACAAATCCCAGAAGCCAGATCCATGATGAGACATCCTGTCCAGTCACCCCCAGGACCACCCACAGAGACTGACGGTCATCCAAAGCTGTGAGGGGCGTCCCTTCAGCACTCCTAAAGCACCAGCCAGCTTCAGGTGTGTCTGTAGGGGCAAAGCGGCGGCTCACCTGCAGGATCTTGTCCAGGCCCTCCTGGCCCAAGCACGGGAACTCCTTGAGTAGATGCAGTTTCTGTGTATAGTAGTTTTTCTTAGCCTCTTTCCAGTGCGGCTCCTCCAGCACCTCGAAGATCGCCGCCCCGATGGCCAGGTAGAAGATGATGGCCGAGGTGAGCAGAGGGCCCCGGTCCACCATGGCTCCCGAGAGACCGCCTCCTGGAGAAAGCGTTCCCAAGCCCCAGTGGCTCCGGGTCTACCCGCCCTCCAGCCTCTGGGAACAGCTGTTTGAATTTGGAGCTCCGCATGCGCAGTGCCCGGTGTCCCTGGCGCAGCTTCCCCGACAAAGTTGCTCCTCCAAGTTGGCCCACTGAACGCGGGGAACTGTGCGGGGCCCTGCTCACGCGGGCTGGGCGTGGGCGCACAACAAGGAGTCCAAGGGGGCGCCCTGGATCGCGAAAGCAAAGGGAGCTGGGGGAACTCAGGGCCGCCTCTGGTGGGACACGTGGGGCGCTCTCCGCGCGCCACTGCAGTATGTGCGGCGCCCGCCTCCGCGCGCCTCTTTAACTAGCGCCTGGCGCGCGCCGCCCGCCCTCCCGCGCCAGGCCCCCGCGGGGGAGTGGCCCGGTAAGGCCCCGCCCCTCGCCAGCCCCACCCCCACGCAGGCTCCTGGGCAGGCAGGATTCACCCCGAGATGCGCCCCGGTGCTCCTTGGGCCCCCTGGGGCCGAAGCCTGAGGGGTTGCTGTCGCTGGGATTCGCATTTGCTATTAGTACTGGTGTATTAAATAAAATAAGTGTTACTTAATAACTGGGGTCAGAAAGTTATTACTATTGTTATTTTCATTGTAGTAATATAGTTTTCATTTACTGATGTTTCTACCAAGAAACCTTGATTCTCAATCTCTGTCTCACACACCTTACTGTAAGCCTGGGGAAAAGGCATTAGAAAGGGACTGGAGAAGCTGTAGAGAATCAGAATATTAGAAACTAATCCAGCCAAAAAGGCGTGACTCCTCTCTCTGGCCCTTCTCACCTGTCCTGGTGAGACCCCCACATGGGGAAGGAGCAGTCTAGGTAGCACTGTTTCAGACCCCCTCCTTTACACGCACCCATCCCACACACTGTAATTCTAGGGGAAACACTTGACCTCTTTCATACGCCCAAGCCTATTTAAATGTGCAACCACACCCCGCCTTCCCCCCCACACACACTTACTCCTCATCCCCCTTATTAGCCTTATTTTCTTCCTAGCGCTAAACTTCAAACATACTATATAACTCTAACATACTACCGAGGGTGCCAAAAAAGTGTATACACACGACTTGTATTCATCTCTTGTTATTGGTATATATTTAGTGTTACAATGTTAATAAAGTTTTTTCCTTTCTTAAAACGTGTATACATTTTTTTGGCAACCTTTGTATATAACACTAAACTGACAGCTGGTGGGTGGGGAGTCTGGATTGTTCAATGACATATTCCCAGGGCCCGTTCCATAGTAGACACTCATTAAACATTTGTACGATGAAGGAGTGAATGACTATCAAAAACATTTGTCAAAAACATAAACCCAATGAAAGTCCTAGCCAGAGCAATTATGCAAGAAGAAGAAACAAAAGTCACCCAAATTGGAAAGAAAAAAAAATAAAATTATCACTATTTGTAGATGACATGATATTATGTGTAGAAAACCCTACTAAAGAGTCCACCAAAAAAACTGTTAGAGCTAATCAATGAATTCAGTAAAGTTATAGGACACAAAATCAATTTACAAAAATCAATTGTGTCTCCATATACTACTAATGAAATATCAGGAAGAGGAATTAATGATGCAATCTCATTTACACTTACATCAAAAAATACCTAGGAACTAACTTAATCAAGGAGGTGAAAGACCTGTACACTGAAAACTATAAGACACTGATAAAAAGAAATTGAAGAAGACACAAATAAATCAAAAGATATTCTATGCTCATGGATTGGAAGAATTAATATTGTTAAAATGTACATCCTGTCAAATATATGGTGATGGAAGGAGAACTGCCTCTGGGTGGTGAACACACAATACAATATATAGATGATGTTTTATATAAATGTATACTTGAAACATATATAATTTTACTAACCAATGTCACCCCCAATAAGTTTAATAAAACATTACAATTAAAAAAATATACATCCTACCAAAGCACTCTAAAAATTCAATACAATCCCTATCAAAATTCCAATGGCATTTTTCAAAGAAATATAACAAATAACGTAAAATTTGTTTGGAATCACAAAAGACCCAGAATAGCCAAAGCAGTCTTGACAAACAAGAAAACCTGGACGCATCACAATCCCTGATTTCAAACTATATTATGAAGCTATAGTAATTAAAACAGTATGGTATTGGCATAAACATAGACTCACTGTCAATGGAACAGAATAGAGCCCAGAAATAAGCCGATGCATCTATGGTCAATTAATTTACAACAAAGGAAATGAGATTATACAATAGGGGAAAGGACAGTCTCTTCTATAAATGGTGTTGGGAAAACTGGACAGCCACATGCAAAAGAATGAAACTAGACTGCTATCTTACACCATACACACAAGTTAAACCAAAATGGATTAAAGACTTGAATGTAAGACGTAAAACCATAAAATCCTAGAAGAAAACATAGGCAGCACACTCCTTGACATCAGTTTTGGTGTCTTGGCAATGATTTTTTTGGAACTGATTCCAAAAGCCAAGGCAACAAAAGCAAAAATAAGCAAGTGGGACTGCATCCAACCAAAAATCTTCACAGCACAGTAGATCATCAACAAAACGAAAAGGCAACCTCCCAAATGGGAGGTTGCGAATCATATATCTGATAAGGGATTAATATCCACAATATATTTTAAAAATTCATACAACTCAATAGAAAAAAAACAAAACAATTTAATTAAAAAAAGGAAAGAGGATCTGAATAGAAATTTTCCTAAGAAGACATACAGATGGCCAACTGGAACCTGAAAAGATACTCATCATTACTTATCAGGGAAATGCAAATCAGAACCATATCACTTCACACTTGTCAGAATGGCTATTATCAGAAAGATAAAAAATAACACGTGTTGAGGATGTGGAGAAAAGGAAACTCTTGTACACTGTTGATGGGAATGTAAACTGGCACATCTACTATGGAAAACATTACAATTAAATTAATATACAATTAAAAATTAATTAAAAAATTAAAAATAGAACTACCACATGATTCAGCAATTCCACTTCTGGGATTTATGTGAAGAAAACAGAAAACACTAACTTGAAAAGATATATGCACCCCCATGTTCATCGCAGCATTACTTACAATAACCAAGACAGGGAAAACTAAGTGCTCATCCATTGATAAATGGATAAAGAAAATGTGGTGTATATCTATACCGTGGAATACTATTTAGCCATAAAAAGAAGGAAATCTTGCCAATTGCAACAACATGGATTGACCTTGGGGGCATTATGCTAAGTGAAATAAATCAGCCATAAAAAGACAAATACCATACGATTTCACATGTATGTGAAATCAAAAAACCAAGCTCGCAGATACAGAGACTGATTGGTGGTTGCCAGAGGCAGGGGGTGTGTGGGGGTCATGGATGAAATGGGTGAAGGGAGTCAAAAGGTACTAACTTCCAGTTATAAAATAAGTAAGTCACGGATATATAATGTGCAGCCTGGTGACTATAGTTAGTAATACTATATTGCATACGTGAACGTTGCTGAGGGTAAATCATAAAAGTCCTCATCACAAGAAAAAAACTTTTTTTTTTTCAAACAAAAATTTGTTTTACTTTCATGCTTTACCACTAGTCTTTACAGCTTCCCTATAAATGCTTTGTTGATACAAAAAAATTGTGTAACCTTTTTTTTTTTTTTTTCAGTGATCAGGCATCTACATCATCCCTGAGGTGGTCTCCCAAATGGGAAAAGTGTCCATCGGATACCCTACAAAATCTTTACAACATGATTGATTACATTCCCCAAATTAATTTTCAAAACCCCGTGGCCATCTTGTGGTTACTGACTGTTTTCTCATTCCCCTCACCTTCCCCCTTACCCCCACCCCCCCGCCCATCTAGCAACCCTCAGTTTTTCCTCTATGTCTCCAAAACTGTTTCTGATTAGTTCATTCACTTACTCTTTTCTTTAGATTCCACCTATAAGTGAGATCATATGGTATTTGTCTTTCTCTGTCTGACTTATTTCACTTAGCATAATGTTCTCTAGGTCCAATCCATGTTGTTGCAAATGGTAAGATTTCTTTCTTCTTTATGGCTGCGTAATACTCTGTTGTATGAATGTACCACAGTTTCTTAATCCAGTCATCTACCGATGGGCATTTTGGTTGTTTCCATGTCTTAGCTATTGTGTATAGTGCTGCAATAAACGTAGGAGTGCATAAAGTTTTTTGAATTAGAGTTTTGGATTTCTCCGGATAGATACCTAAGAGTGGAATTGCTGGATCATAAGGTAGTTCCATTAAGAAAAAAACTTTTGTTAACTATGTATGGTGATAAATATTAACTAGACTTATCAGGGTGATCATTGCATAATACATATAAGTATCAAATCATTGTGTTGTACACCTGAAACTAATATAATGCTAAATGTCAATTATACCTCAATTAAAAAAATTAACCAAATTTATTAAACAGCTAAAACATACATACCCAGGATATTTCTCACTCATCTTGCTACAAATTACTGAGTGTCTATAAACCATAAATCCCAGGCAGTAGTACATCCTTTCCATGCATCATAAGCAGGGCCTGTCATTATACCCACTCTGCAGTAAGGAAACTAAAGCTGAGGTGGGTTCATTTGTTCAAAGTCTCTCAACCAGGAACACTCAAAAGTTGGAGAGACACAATCCTTCCAGCACTCTGGACCAAGGGCTGGCCCTGACCCTGTCTGTCTTGGAGGGGTCAGGTGCAGCAGTAGGTCAAGTTCCCTCACTGCTCCCTGGCCAAGACCCTTTTTGTTTCCCCCCTTGGGGGAAGTGTATGTGGTGGGAGTGTCCAGAGTTATGGCAGTTTTTAGTGGAGGAGGAACAAGGGATAGGTATCTGAGATATCACCAAATCTGGCTGGAGCAGAGGAGCTAGGGATGCAGTTTAGAAGATTAATCTGGATTTGTACATGTTTCTATCTCTCCTTTATGGCACCATGTGTGTGTCCCCAGGAGGCTCGATAGGAAGCTGGAAAGCCCCAGGTTTCCTGATTTTGTGTCCCTGAAGCCTTGGAGAGCCAAGTGCCCTCTGATGAAAGTGAACTGGCACCTAAGGATGTTTAACCATAGAACTGGGAAGACTATGGGGGGAGCTGGGCCCCTTGTTAACTCTCTAGTCTTGACTTCTTTTTGAACTTTGTGGTAACATCCAGGGGAGGGATGCGAATAAAGGGGGAAGCCATGTTGGTCTCGGCGCTCTTTTTTCCCACGTGGGCGGTCGGTTGGGACACAGGCTGATGAGGGTGGATGTACACACTCCTTGGTAGCTTTGTTTCTTTTTCTTTTCCTGAATAAACCGTTCTTTTGGTGGATTACCTGGAGAATTATTTGTCCCGTCAACACCTCAATGAGGCCCTGGGGTGGCTCCCTCTGGATGGACGGTCCAGCCAGGCCCGTCACCGACTCCATCCGGAGCCCTCCTCTCTGACCCTGCCTGCCTCCACCCCACCGTGCACCAGGCTCCGTGGTCCCACTCTGCAGCCCTTAGTCCTTGCAGAGACCAGGCTTACATCTCGTTCCCCCTCTCTGTCAAGGGCTGCGGTGTGAAGAGTTCACTCAGTGTGGGTTGGGGGCAGTATGGAGGCCACAGGCTCTCTCTGTTTGGAAAATTCTGTACCATTCCTCTCCCACCTCCAGACTGCATTCTCTTCCTACAAAAACAAAGGGCCTCTTCCTATTTCAGTCTTAACTGTCTCACAAAAACACTGCAGAGTACTTTGGGTGGGATTAACTGGTTTTTATTCGAAGTTTTTATAATTTCCGGTTTATCTTTCTACTTTTCCTATTTCTTCATTTCCGGACCCCTCTCTCTTTCTTGTGCTCTCAAGGTCAGGCTCAGTCTCTCCCCATCTTCTCCTGTTGTCTCATTCCTTACCGTCCTGTATTTTCCCAGACCCCTTAACCTAGCTTTCCATTCTCCCTGCTCCTGCCTCTCTCTTTCCTTTGTCTCTTTCCACAATAAATGTGCTTCTTGTACCCACCCACCCCCACCACTTTTGGACCAACAATTTCTGACGGAGATCAGGAGCTATGCCCATTTTCTGCACAGCAGCCAGTGGGGGCTTTTGGAAATACAATCTGTACTGAAACTAATGAATGTCTAGATACCTTGAGCCTCAAGAATAGAAAAGGAAAAAGTTGGTATATGGGGGAGAGGCTCAGAGTACGTATTTTCTTATTGCTGATAAATAAAGCCCTTGAAATGCCTTTATTATTATGTTTATTTTTCAGCTTGTGGCTGATATCATTTCAGAGTCCCATTTTGAAAGGCAATCAGCTTTGAGATTAGAGTTGAGTTTCACCTTGATAGCAACAGATCGCTAGACTTATCTGGGTCCCACTCCAAGATACTGGCAGAGGAGATCAATTATTTCCCTCAAGGTCTTTCTCCAAAACCTTGGCCACAAAAGGACCCACATTTTTTTCTCCTTCTTTCAGTTAAGTGAAGGGATTATCCTCTTGATGAATGAACATTTGGTAATGCTTTCATACTGCTAAAACATTTGTTGTTTTATCTCTATTTAGGAATATTTCTGTTTATATTCTGTTTAGGAATTTCAAGGGGAGTAGTTTTCCTCTGAAATTCATGTCCCATCTAAGGAGGCATATAAAAAGCTGTTAAGAGCATAAAGTGATTCAACATCACAATCACTTGAAAACCTTCATTCCTTTAAAAAAAAAAAAAAAGCTTTATAGCTCTTGTGGATGAAAAACATAAAAAGCTTCTATGGAAAGTAACCTCACAGAGTGATCTGATCATAAATTCCTAACTGGGCAGGTCATGGTAGGTAGTCACCCTCCCAGGCATGTAACTTCCTTACTAAAAGGCTTATTTTTGCTTTAAGCCCTGTTCATTGTTCTGGTGCATCTAGGTTAACACACCTTTGAAAAGCCTCTTTCTCATACCCCTGGGAAGCGTAACTGTCCTCAAGGGAGCACCTAATCTTAACTATTTTGTAATCCAATCGTAGAGATTTCCCACCTTGCTTTCTGCCACCTTCATGTAATCTTCCTTACCTTCCCTCCTTAATTCCAAATGTATAAAAGAAACTGCAAAACTGTCATTCTGCAGAGCATTTGAGATCTTGTTTCCTGGCACTGTTAGTTTTGGTTCAAACAAACTTACAAAAATTCTCTACAGGTTCAGATGTTCTTACATCAAGGTAAGAACTATACCATTTAGGTTTGTGTAAGTGCTTTCTACGATGTTCGCACAATGATGAAATAACCTAGTAACAAATTTCTTAGACTTGTATCCATGTCATTAAGCAGCCCATGACTGTAGTCAAACTCATTGAAACAGAAAGAAATTGCCAGGGGATGCGGGGAGGAGGAAAAAAGAGTTGTTCAGTGGGTACTGAGTTTCAGTTTTGTAAGATAAAAAAGTTCTAGAGATTTGTTGCACAAAAAAGTATATACTGTTAACATTGCTGTGCTGCCCACTTGAAATGGTTACGATGGTGAATTGTATGTTGTATGCAAGCTTTAAGGTAAAAACACACAAAATAGTAGTGAAAATTGAACTTGTAAATTCAATGGAAGATATTTGAAGTTACAAGAATTAGCCAGACATTGAGGAGAGAGATGAGGCTAGGTGACAATCACCAAGTCAGATTAAGTGTTGTCTTGGCAGGGTTTCATTTATTCTTAACACAAAAGCTGCATGTCCTTCACTCAGAGCCAGTCAAGCTATAGAGAAACATACTGTTGCAGGTTAAGAGCAGAGCTCAAACCCTGATTATGAATTATTTGTATTTGAAGATTTCAGATAGATCTGTATTGCCATTTCAAAGTCTTTCCCTTAGAAAGGGAACACGATATCAGAATTGTCGTGTGACGACAATGACAATGTCTACTGCTGGGAAAAACAACTTGATAACAACAGAAGCCCCCCCACTCTGACCAGTTCAGAGGTCATCTGAAGCTATTCCTTAGACTGGTTCAGTTCTAGAGGAACAGAGTCAGGTGGTGTGAGTTGTGGGACCTACCCCCAAACCTTTCTCTCCAATGTCATTTATCCCTGAAATCTCACCATTTCGAGAGGCATTCCTTTGTGTTAAACATTGCCCTCTCCCTAAGACCTCTTTTCAAACCCAGGGAAGGAGAATGACATTAAGACCCTAACACTTTACTTCTGTGGATCTTACACTGTTTTTCAATTGTTTATGTTGGTCACATCATTGAGTGTCTATGGACGTTTCCTCAGAAAAATGCACCATGCACGTACCCACCAAAATTATTACGCAAGTTCTGATGGTTCACAGGAGCCGCCTTCCCTCACCCACCCCCCAGGTTGTCCCTGGCGGGGTGACTCAATAAGCACCTTGGGCAGAGAGGTTCAGGGTGATTGAGCAGAGCTGGTTGGTCAGAACAGAAGAGGGAAAAGGTGAGTGGAAAGGGAGCGGGGGCACCACGGCAAATATGACTGTTAAAAAACAAAATTCAACCAAGTAAAAATGCATCACCACCCTCAAGAGAGCGCATAAGCTTGTTAACTACCCTGTAATCCAATCCCCGCCTTGCCTTCTCCCACCTCCTTGTCATCTTCCCTCCTTAATTCCAAATGTATAAAAGAAACTGCAAAACTGTCATTCTCCAGAGCATTTCGGCTCTTGCTTCCCGGCAACTGTTGTCAGTTTTGGCTCAAATAAACTCTTATAAAAATTCTCTACAAGTTTGGACGTTCTTAGGTTGACAGTTGTTATGCAGATTTAAACCTTTGTCTGCTGCATTGATAAAGAAAAGGTCATCCTCCTATTCCTTGGTAGACCCAGGGAGACACCCGTACAAATGGAGATTTTTCTTACAAATGCAAATGTCTTTCACAAAGGGTACCTCCTACTGGTTTTCAGAGCTTCTCCCCAGTCTGCTGTTTCTTAAAATTAAGCAGCCTAAAATAATCCTTATGCCAAAGATACATATTTTGGGGGTGACAAACTGTTCCCCTCTAACTTCTTGGCTACAGACCTGTACAGCATGTTACTATACTGAATACTGCAGGCAATTGTAACACAATGGTAAGTATTCGTGTAATGCATTGTGCTCTGACATGATAGCCATAACGTCACTAGGTGATAGGAATTTTTCAGCTCCATTAAAATCTTATGGGACCACTGTTGTATATGTGGTCTGTTGTAAACTGAAAAGTCATTATGTGGCACCTGACTGTAGATTACTATACACAAATTTTATTTTTTAAAAATATTTTGGTTAATTGTGTTTGGATAGAATTGGTTGCCTTTATAATATGGTACATTTCATTGTGCGTTAAAACATACTAGTTAGAAGTCCACAGGCTTCACTAGACAGCCAGAGGGGTGGATTAAACGAAAGGTTTAAGCATTCTGCCTGGCAGGGTTTTAAACAAGTGTCCTGATCACTAGCGTTTCAGGAGTTCATCCAGCCAGGCGTGTCCTTTAGGAGGCCAGGGCCAGAGTCCAGGCGAGGACAATGGGGACTAGAAGAAAGGGTAGGTACCGTGGCAATGAGCAATAGGGACGACTCTGTCAGTGTGAAGGAGGTAGCAGCTTCTCGATTTGGGAGCTGTCACTGTTTTTGGAGCTCTGCCACTTTATGCTGCTATTTGCAGGACCTGCTGCATTCTGGAGGGGCGGCACCCATGAAATCTGCTTCCCATCCCCCACTGCCTGAAACACGTGGTTCACACAGGAACGTCTCCCTGCCTCCCCCGGCCCCCCCCACCCTCCCGCCGCCCCCCCACCCTGGCCTCCCCTAACCTCTCTCACCCTCTGGCTGCTCTAAGCATCTCCAAAAGGCCTCATTCAGTCAGACCCACTGTTTAATGCCTACAGCGGCCACATCTGGCCCCAATGTGACTACTCCCGGAGGGACATAAAGATCCCAGAGACAATTGGCCACTTGTCCACCAAATGGAATGGGAGAGGGCCTGAGGATTGGTGGAGCGGGAGGCGGGGAGGGGAGGAAGATGAGCGGGGTGCCAAGGGGAAGGAGGAACCAGGATTCCTGGAATTGCTGCCCCCTCAGCCACCCGTCCAGGAGCGAGCTGGCAAATAACAGAACTTGAGCACACACAGGACTTTGGCCTTGGAGTCCTGGGACTTGTTTCTGGGTGATGGTTCACAGGGCACTGGGGCTCCAGGGTCTTGGAGCTCCGTACCTTACTATGGGGCTTGTAACATATAAGCTACTATTCATTTATTATCACAAGGGATGGGAATCTCTCTCCTTGGTCACAAAACACCTCCCTCTTCAAACCAGCGACTCAGAGCCTTTTCCCCTGGGTTAGAGGCCCAAGGACCTGGCCGGGAAAAGCCATTGATTGGGGGCCCCCTTCAGGATGTTACCAAGATGAGCATATTGAGGTGAATGGTCTAGCCCCTTTCCTCACCCACCTACTGTCACGGCAAGGACGGCACTAGTCCTAAATGATGCCATGACAGGAGTCACCGTGACTGTGAACTTCTCATGTGTCAGGCCCCGCACTCAGCACCTCATACACATTACTGCCTTTACCTTACGACTCTCTAAAGTAAGCCTGGTATTTATTCCCATTTACCTGTGAGAAAAACTGAGGCTCCAGGAGGGGAAATAGCTGCCAATCGGTGCATGGGGAAGTGAGGATTGGTACCCTGGTCTGATGGCAGAGGCCTCTGAGCACTTAGACAGGTTGGGGTCAGAGCCAGGCTTGTACCTGCTGAGGCACAGCATGTTGGTCCTGCTGCTGATTTCAAAACTGAAAATCTAAGGTACAAGGAAAGCCCAGGTGAGGTTGTCTTCATTTCCAGAAACAGCTTCATATACAGGAGAGGTCCCCTGTCAAAGCGGAGCACTGTCAGTGGTGGAGAGGAAAGGACCCAGGGACCACCGCTGCCCCTTCCTCCACCAGCAAGTTCTTCTCTGGATGAACAGAAAATCACTGGGCGCACGTGAGCCTCTAACCTGCTCCCCCGGGTGCCTTAGTGCCACAACCCCTGACGGACCAATGACCCAGACAGTAACCTTCCGTGGCTGTCAACATTCCCGGAAGTGACAAGCAGACTTCACCTGTCCACTGTGGGAAGCGCCCAACAACACCCTGAAGTAGACTTGCCAAAAATTGACCTTGCATCAAGTCTCTAGATCCAACTTACCGTTCATAGGAAATACAGAGGCCAGAGAAATATGTTTTAAACTATACCACAGGGATGTCAGGGACAAAATGCAGGTGAAACAACTCAGCTTCTTTAATAAATAAGTAACAACAACAAAAAAAGATGGGAGGGGAGGGAGGAAGATTGAGCAGAAACGAATAGATTGCAAGAGACGAAAGAGAGCAACTACATGTTATAGACCTTATTTGGCTCTTGATTCAAACAGCAAAAAACAAAAACAAAACAGCTTCACAATTTGTAACATTTATGAGACAATTGGAAGTGTGAACACCGAATGGATTTGGATGGTATTAAGAAATTTTTGTTTTATTTTTTCCCCCATTGACTATCTGCTGCTTCTGTTTTTCATATTGCAGGAAAAAAAGATACATGACATAAAATTTACCATTTTAACCATTTTTAAGTGTAGAAGTCAGTGTCATTCAGTACATTCACAATGTCACAATGTCATACAACCATCATCGTTATTCATTCCTAGATGTTAAGATTTTTAAGATGTATTGGGGGTTTAAAAACAGACGTTTTCATTTTAGAGATTAAATAAAATGTTCAGAGTCTTGTCCCTTCTCTGTGTTGCTGTTGCTCGAGGATGACGTTCTGTATTTCTCACCGTGGCCTCTAGATCCAGCTCCTGTCTGCCTCTGTGGTCACACTGCCCATCACCTTCTCGGTCCACTCTCTCTGCTTCAGCACCATGGGTCTCATACCAGGACCACTCTGTAACTTTCACGGGCACTTTTGCCGTGAGGTCCCTTCCTCCCATAAATTATATTTTACGAATGATAATATAAAGACCAATAGGTGAACATTACATTTAAAACATTTTCTTCTACTTAAAAGTGCATTTTTCTCCTCCTGATTTTAAAAGAAATGAAAACATTTGCATGGGCTCCTTTTAATATGATGGGCCCCGGACACGGTACCTGCTATGGTTCATGAGTAAATCAGCCCTGTTGGCGAATTCAGTCTCTCTCCCACCGAACACTCCCCTCTACCCCCTTCATCCTGGCAAGCCCTGTTCTTCCTTGGAGAAGCCTTCCCTGACCCCCCAAGTCCCCATCAGCTCACGGCCCCCATGATATGCACTCAGGCTTCCCTACACCCTGACTTCACGAGAAGAACCACCGTTGAGGATCACATATTAATGTTGTGAGAATTTTGCTTCATATCTGTCTCCTCCGATAGGTCGTCTGTCCTCTGTATCCCCAGCATCCAGCCAGGGCCTGGCACAGTGGTGTTTTAAATCATTCAAATCGGTAAAAGAAAAATGTCTAGAAAGAAATCCACCTAAAAGTTAACAATGTTTTTCGGGGGGTGGGTAGTAGGAGGTGGAAAGACTGGTAGGTTTAAGAGTGATTGTTACATAGTTGCTAAGAGACTAGATCTTAAATGTTCTCGCCATAAAAGAGATGCATGAATTATGTGATGTGATAGAGGTGAAAGCGGATGCTATGGTGGTAATCACATTGCAATCTATAAATAACATCAAATTTGTTGCGTATCAGATCAGCAGTTGTATCCTTAAACTTACACAATGTTATGTGTCAATTATATCGCAATAAAAAAAGAGTGATTTTTATTTTCTCGGTTTATGTATATTTTCTAGTTTTTCCCCCCCTCAATGAAGACCTGTTGCTTATGTATTAAAAATATTAAAAATCAAATAGCAGAGAAACATCCTTTCCAGCACCGAAAGAAAGACCCCACTGTCTAAAAGCTCCTTGAAGCATGGCTGTGCCTGTTCTGTTCTCTGCAAAGTTCCTCATGTTGGGCACATTAGAGGAGCTCAATAACTGTTTGTTGACTGACTGCACGCTGATCGTGAGGGTCTGCATTGGAGACGGGAGCTGCTGCTGCCTTGCCTAGGTAAGGATGAGACGAGTGCTGCACAGTCAGCAGAAGGTGGAGAGTAACGGACTTTTGGAAGGCAGAGAGAAAGGATTCATCTTGCCAACTGGGTGGATTGCAAATTTGGGAATAAGGAGGAGAGACTACAGCGGGCAGAGAGAGATAGTAAACTCATTCTGGGGTTTTATTATAGGTAAGGTGCTAAAGAAGCCTAAAAGGCAGTGGGGAGGAAGGATCAGGAATCTGAAGAGACAAATTCAGGGGTCATAGTACCCAGATGGGAACTGTCTTCTCCTGAGTGGACCAAACTTCCCCCCTCCTGCTCCCAGGCTGGGAAACGAAAACGTTAGTGGCCACAGCTTGCTTCAGAGCTCTTTAAGAGGAACAGAAAGGAAGCTTCGCTGAGACAAGGATGCAAAGGGATCCCAGGGCTGAGGCAGAAACCGGGAAGAACCAGACCAGTCCCCTGAACCCAGGACTGGATCCGAAACAGCTATCCGTTACATGTACTGAGTCAGAGAGTCCAAGCTGACGTTTAAAAAAAAAAACCACGTAGGAACACAAAGAAAGGCAGACCTTTCTGTACGGTGAAAAAATCACTGCCTTGGACCAACTGAATCTTCCTTTAGCTCACGCCTAGACTGGAACCACTTCTCATTCCGGGTGCGTCCATGCTCTGAAATGGGCATATGAGTCACTGGGAAAAGAGGATTCGATTAACACAAATTCAATCAGACTACAGCTGTGGCCAAAAAGTGGGGCGTGCCTGTAGGGAAAGCCTTCCCCTTGGTCGGCCAGGTTCCCATGCACTCCATTCATACCTGCTGTTGCCACTCTGTCCGGATCTCACCATCAGGGGGCAGGGGGCACGCCACAGGGTAAAGGCATGGCAGCCCCCAAGGTTCTCATTTTAAAATGTGAATGTCCCTTCACAGTAGCACGTTCCAGTGGCTAAGAACTTGTTGCAAACCTGTTCCCCTTTTCTCCTTGAGGGTTAGCTAGCTAGGATCAGGACCCTGAGAGAAAGGAGTTTTAATGAGGGAAGGGAAGGACAGAGGTAGTTGTATAATTTGGGATGATTCAAGGTGGTGCAGCTTGAAGGCTGTGGGCACGGGCTGGGGATGGGGTCTGGCCTGGAGGGGTCGGCATGAAGTGTAGCTGTGCTGTGCCAGATGTACTATGTTTCCCCGAAAATAAGACCTAGCCGGACAATCAGCTCTAATGCGATTTTGGAGCAAAAATGAATGTAAGACCCGGTCTTATTTTAATATAAGACTTGGTCTTATGTTAGACTTGGTCTTATCTAACGTAAGACCGGGTCTTAGATTCATTTTTGCTCCAAAAGACGCATTAGAGCTCATTGTCCGGCTAGGTCTTCTTTTTGGGGAAACACGGGATGTAGGGACCAGTTAGGCTAATCCTGGAGCAGCTCACATCCTCCCAACACCGTGTGCCTTTGTGGATTGTTCTCATGGTAGTCCATGCACGCTTCACGATCGTTCCTCAACTGTATGAGGCCTTTCCTTACACTTCTGTGTCCTTTGAATCTCTTGGCCCCACACTGGACACATTGTCTGTGCTTCAGTAAGACGAGCTCATTGTTAGCTCCGGGGAAAAAAGCCCAGCCAGAAGCTGAACATCCAGCAGGCACACGGATCAACTTCAATAAGTTTTGCGAACTACAGCATCTTCAAATAAGGAAGAACTCCACAAATTGCTGCAGTCTCTACAAACAGCTGTAGGCTCTGTAAACACCTTTAAATTCTGCGAGCAGCTGCACATTTTACAACATTTACAATTTTAAATTGTGATTTACAAAAATAAATATTTACACATGAGAGGCTCTGCAAATAGGTATAGGCGCTGGAAACAGCTGTGGGATCTGTGAACAGCTATAGGCTTTGCACGAAGTGACAAGCTCTGTAAGTACCTGTAGTCTGCAAGCACCTGCTATAGGCTCTGCAAACAGTTGGACAATAGATGTAAAAGTTTCAACTATAGGCCCAGCCCTGAGAACACTATTAGAGCTTTTGAAACAGCTCATCATGTACCTTTTCCACAACAAATAAATATTAGTACGTATAAAGATTGGAAGGGATGGGAGAAGGACAAGGAAACTTTTCCCCCTTTCCTCTGCCTCCCCACCCCACTCCGGTGCAAGCCGTTGTTTCTCAGTCTAGTTGTGTAGGACACAGCTCCCTGGCCCATGCTGGTGTTAGGAGCCTTGTGCTCCCCTGGGCTGAGGCAGTCGGTGGCCAGTCGTGGGTCAGCTGCTCACAGCAGCTCACGGCATCTCTTGCCAGCTGCCGGCTATTCATGCGGGCCACCGGCCGCTCACGGCAGCTCACAGTAGCCCACGGCAGCTCAGCGCAGCTTATGCCAACCTCCCGCTGCTCATGGCCGCCCCGCTCCAGGGAGAGCCGTTGTTCACAATCTTAGCTGTAGAGGGCGCCGCTCACTGGCCCATGTGGGAATCGAACCGGGGACCTAGGCGTTAGAAGCACGGAGATCTAACCACCTGAGCCACTGGGCTGGCCCAAGGACAATTAATTTGATTAAAAAAAAAAAAGTAGGGGCTCCAATCGGTTGGAAACATCAAAACAATTAAACATCGATGGGACACTTTTTATGTGTTAAGAATGGTGCTAAGGCACAGTAGGATACGTGGAGAACCATGTGCTTTCATTGCTCATGGAAATTCCAATATCCCTGACCCCTTTCTGACAGCCACCGAGAATACCTGCACGCAGCTCAGAGATGTCCTTCTGAGTCATGATTACTGTGTACCTGACTAATGCCCTTGGTTATCAAATGGAGCAATAAAAAACCTACATAATCCACCTGAATACTGCATGCAAAGGTGATTGACATCTCTGCTGGTGGTTGCTGGCATCAGGGCTGAGATAATCTTGCCTGTGGGGACAAGGCAGTCTAAGGGCAAAGAGTGGACCAGGACTGGGGGCAGGACTCCGGGTGTGGCACTGCCTTATTACACAATCCCCATGTGCTCCTGTGTGTCCTTAAGGGCCTGAGAAACATGCAAATGATGTCGAAGCATTTGCTCAATTAAAGCAGAGGAGATGATCACGGGACACATGCATACACACCAACTGCTGGCTGGGGAGAAAGATGGCTGTTGGATGAGAGGGAAGGAGCAGTCCTGAGGGAATGTTGAGTCCAACGCACAGTTTCTGGAGTTGGGAAGTCTATTTAACCTTTCTGACCTCTAGTTTCATACTCAATGGAAAACAGGGATAGTAATAATATCTACCTCATGGTGCTGGGGTGAAGAGTAGATGAGTTCATGTAAATAAAGTACTCAGGACAGTGACGGCCTACGGTTAGTTCCATCTAGTACGCTGGTACAAAAATAATTATGGTTTTTGCAATTGTTTGTAACCTTTTAAACTGCAGCTACTTTGGCACCAACCTAATAAATTAGGTAGGTGACAATGATTCTGATGGTGGTGGTGAAGATGATAATAACGGTGGCCGTGGTGATGATGATGGTAGTCGTGGCGGCAATGCTGCTGCTGGTGGTGATGGAGACTGGATTCGTTTCCATTCGTTTGAGATGTTACAACAAAGTACCACACATTGGGTGGCTTAAACAACAGAAATATATGGTCTCTCAATGCTTTACTGTCTCACAGTACATGTAAGTCCAAGATCAAGGTATTGGGAAGGTTGCTTCCTTCTCAGAGTCTGAGGGAGAATCTGTTCCAGGCCTCTTTCCTAGCTTCGGGTGGTTTGCTGGCAATCTTTGGCTTTCTTTGGCTTGTAGACCCATCACTGCAAGGTTTACATGGCACTCTCCCGGTGTGCATCTCCCTCTGTGTCCAAATTTCCCCTTATTATTAGGACACTCGTCATACCGGATTAAGGCCCACCCTCACGACCTCAGCTTGACTTGATCATCTCCAAAGACCCTGTTTCCAAAAAGGGTACGATTGCAACATTTTGGGGGAGGCTACAACTCAAACCATAACAATGATGAAGATGGCGATGTTGATGGTGGTGGTAGTAACAATGGCGGTGACGTGATGGTGTCCTTTTTTTCCCCTTGCCTCTCTGTGCCTGATAGCAGGCTCTTCTACAGTAGAGTTTAAAGAAATGTCTAATCATTGCCCAGTGTTAGACCTTGGGCCCATAATAAATACCTACATAGCCCTGAATTGCAGTCAACCCCACCCTGCCATGACCTTGCTGGGTGACTCTGGGTTGGTGGTTCCCAGTTCTCTATTCTGGGTTTCCTCTCCAATCTGAGACAGAGGGCCACATGGGGTGGGACTACTCAGCCTGGGAAGCAGGATGCAAGTTGTTTCAGCCAGCAGCACTGTATGGATATTCCCAAGGCTCTGAGCAAGCAAGGCAGGAGGCTGTGTTATTTTATAAGTGTCTGTATAAACAGATGGCAGGGGAGCAGTCAGTAGTGACAGGAAGGGATGATAAGACTCGAAGAGTCATAAACACTTCGGCACAGCCTTCATCCCAGCCAAGCCCGGGCTTAGTGTTTGCTCAGGTGTGGCCCTTCCCTCACCACAACACGGCCTACATCTCCTGTTGCCCTGGGGGAGAAAGGGTTAATCTGGGGGATGGAAAATAAACAAGCACACACTCCATGGTAACACTCCCACCCCCCCAAGCACCGCACACCCTCTTGGAATAATCCCACATTCTAAAAAAAGGATAACAATAGTCCCCTCCTTACATCTCTGCCTTTTGCAAAGTGCTTGGTCATACTTCTGTTTTTTTCTTTTTAATAATTTATTTTGAAATAATTCCAAACTTTTAGCAACATTGCAAGAACAGTACTAAGAGCTCTCTTCACGCAGATTCTGTAACATATCACCACATTTGCTTTGTCATGCTTTCTCCTTTTATATGTATCCATTAATCTTTTTTTCTGAGTTTTAGAGCAAGCTTCAGACACAATGTCCATTATCCCTAAATACGAGAATAACCTCCTATGTAAATCACTCTACGGCTGATTAGGGACTCGACCTTGGTACAAGACTACCATTCGGTCCACAGACGCTGTTCAAATGTTGCCCACTGTCCCAACAACGTCTTCCTTCTTTTGTGGTCCAGGATGGAATCCAGGACCATGCACTGCATTTAGTTGTCATGGTTCATCCATCTCCTTCAGTCTAGAATAGTTTCTCCATCTTTCCTTGCCTTTTGTGTCCTTAGCTATCTTAAAGAGTTCAGCCCTTCTATTCTGTAGAATGACTGTCAACTGGGGTTCATCTGATGTTTTCTCTTGACCAGACTCAGGCTGTGCGTGCATTCTTGACAGGAACACCACAGACATGATCCCATGCCTTCATCTCTTGGTCAAGGGGGTGTCTGCCAGGTTCCTCCACTGCAAAGTCAGCATCTCCCCTTTCTAATTAGTACACGTTTTATGGGGAGATTTTATGAGATTACAAAAATCCTGATCCTCATCGAATCTCTGCCTACCAGCTTTAACATCTGTTGACAACTCCTGTCTGAATCAAACACAACCATGGTGGCTGCCAAATAGGAATTTTTTTTCTATTTCCAGCATTCCTTCTATCATTTATTAGCTGGCATTCCACTAAGGAAAACCTTCCTTTTTCCCTCATTTATTTGTTTATATCAGGCTTACCTCATGGATTCCTATTTTATTTAACTGAAATACAATAACATTATTATTCATTTTATTCATTAATATTATTATTCATTCTAATTGTCCCAGATTGGGCCAGAAATGATCCCCTCTGAGCTGGCTCCTGTGTCCTTTGACACATTCCCATTGTTCTTTGACCATTTCCTTACTTTCTGGCACAATAACACGTTCCAGGTTCATTTGTACTTTCCCTACTCCAGCTCTGGAATCAGCCATTTCTACAAGGAGCCCTGATTCCTTTTAGTGGAGGAGAATATTTAAAAACTGAGATCTGGGTGCTAAATGGGTTGCTGTTACTGGGGTGTCATTACTTCTAGGCCCTCTCAAAAGATAGAGCTAGGACATACCTGTGTATAGAGCTGCTTGTCACTATTCACAGTGGTTATGCTTCCTGAAGTTTCCACCAACACTGTCGTAGGAACCATTGCTCCTAGGGAAAATACAGGGTTAGGTTCCTGTGAGCCTCTGGTCGCAACATTTTCACCAACCAATCAATTCAGAACCTTGTTTTATGTGTATTTCTGTTTAAAGACACCTTATTTAATGTATATTGTTAACACGTTAACATCGAACTCATGGTAAACAGCACTGTAACTCACACCTGAACAAAGCTTATCTAACATGTATTTTCTCCATAAGGCACATCAAAGTTTCTTGTACTTAGGAACACTACACAACACTTCAGCACTCCACCTGGGGGCTATTTTAAATAGCAAACTCACCAACCAAAAGCACAAAAACAAGAAAAATTGTGGCACTGCCTAGACACCGAAAAAGACACTTGTTTACAGTATGTAAGTTGAAACGAGAAAGTGGAGTATCCCTTGTTTGACCTCAGCTGGGAACATGCGCACTGGACAACCAGAAGTTTTCATTGCTCTGTTCTTGTCTGTGAATGACCTTGAACGTGCCAAGAGCATTTATTTTGAGTTTGCAAATATATTTTAGCAAGTAGGCAAATTCACAAATATGGAATCTGTGACTAATGCGAATTAAATTCATACAACCCAATAGCAAAAAACAAACAATCTGATTAAAAATGGGCAGAAGATCTGCATAGACATTTTTCTAAAGAAGGCCAACAGGTACATGAAAAGGTGCTCGGTGTCACTAGTCATCAGGCAAATGCCAATCAAAATGTGAAGCACCTTTCCGACTTAGCTTGCATTATACCCAACATATTTACTTATTTGCTCAATTTACCTTCCTGGGCCTGCAGTCCTTTCAACTGGAGGGCGGGCACCTGGGCTTCTGTGCGGCCCCTACCTCAGGGCTTCACTCCCTGAGCTTCCGGCTTCTGGCTTCCTGTGTGTGCTGATCCTTCCTCGGGACAGGGACCGGAAGACTCAAAGGGGAGGGGCGGGGAAGGCAAGGTCAGCTAACCGTTAAAATCATAGTGGCCTTAGGAGGGACGCAGGGTAAGGAATTTTTACGTCAGTAAATCACCCTAAGAGCTGAGGGACAACGTGCTGTGCCTTAGGGTGGTGGTTCTCATGCGGGTCCGCTCATGAAATCCCTCCACTCATGCTCAAACCCCACCCCAGGCAGTGAGAGAGGAATCTCTGGGGATGGGATGCGGGCAGGGTTTTTACCAGAGCATCCTGACGTGTAGCCAGCGCTGAGAGCCGCTGCTTTATTTAGGGCCACGTGACTCCAGATCAAGTCCTCACTGTGCCACTTATGAGCTATGCCCTTCTGAGCAAATTTCTACCCCTCGAGGCATGGATAAAATAGAATTAGTAACACCTGCCCAGTCTTTCCCTGCAGTATGCTTATGCCATGAATGTTGATCCAAAGGTCCTCTCCCACCTACCAACCCTGATTCTCGTGACTGTCCTCTCGCCCTCCACCTGGTCCGAGATTGGCCATCAGATCCATCCCTTTTGGCGTCCTTCACACAACCACCCTACCTTGCATCACAGTCCTTTTCCTTCTCTTATGTTCATATTTTTTCCAGACCGTTTCAAACGTCACTCTCTCCAAGAAGTCCTCGTAAATTGCCTGAGGCCCTCACTATGTCCCCTTCCCCAGCAACAATTTTTTAAACTTGTTTTTGGTGGTAAAATGCACATACCAAAAAAACGTGCCATTTTAACCATTTCTAAGTGTACAATTCAATGCCCTTTATTACATTCACAATGTTGTATAACTATCACCACTATCACTGAAATTTTTCATCACCCAGACAGAAACTCTGTACCTGTTAAGCAATAATGCCCATCCCTACCTGGTAACCTCTAATCTACTTTCTACCCCTATGATCTTGTCTCTATAGTTATGCTGTATGTTTCACATAAATGGAATCACACAGTATTTGTCCTTCTGTGTCCATCTACTTTTGCGTAGTATAATGTCTTCAAGGTTCATCCATATTGTAGCGTGTCAGTATTTCATTTCTTTTTATGGCTGAATGCTATTCCATTGTATGGATAGACCACATTTTGTTTATCCATTCAATCTGTCGATGACACTTGGGTTGCTTCCACCTCTTGGCTATTGTGAATAATGCTGCTATGGCATAAAGTATCTAAGTCCCTGCTTAAACCATGCTTTTTAACATAAAGTCATAAATTGAGTAGTTCTGTTTCTAGGTCATTTTGTAAGTTTTATCTCCTCCTAGGCCAATGGCTGTAACTTAAACTTCTGTGCGCCTTGGTACTGTCCTGCAGGACCCTGCGGTTGCTCGGTAAGTGCTTGTTGACTGACTGAGTGTGACATCTAGGCAGGAGGGAAGGTGACATGTTGGTCACAGGTCTCTGACAACCAGGTTGATTCCAGCCTGGTTTCTGGGTTCAGGGAGGTTGGGGGAGGTGGAGCAAGGCGATTCGAAGCCCCAGGACTGACATCCACTCCCCCAGTGCTGATTTGGCTTCCCAATAAAAAAGATGTGTATTTAGGCTTTTACTAAGGCTCCTACCTTGGAACATGAACTCCATTCAGTCGGTCTCAAATTGACCATCTTCTCAATGCCCCATGCAGCTTCCCATCTGTCATGCTGGGTCACACTTTGGCACTTTTGCTCCTGTAGTTCTCCTAAGAATTTCCCTTTTCCCTTTCTCCCTCCTACTCATAGTTCAAGGGTGAAACAAGTGCCACCATCTCCAGGAAGCCTTCCTGGACTGGATCCTGTATCCGCCTCAGTTGCCCTTCTTTTATATACCCATAGCATTCTGTACTTGCACCATTTTTGGCCTATAGGGATGAGTTATAATTGCTGATGTACTTCCAGTCTCCCCCAGTGCCCACCTACCACCTCATATAGGTCATTGCTAAAGGTCTTTTTTCTTTGTATGTCTAATCTGTGGCACATTGCCTAGCACTCAGCAGGCCCTTGATAAATATCTCTGGAAAAAAATAGATATGACTATGAAAGATCTCTGCATTTGATGCTTAACTGTTGTTTTTATTTTATTTATTTTTCAAAAAAGTAATACGTTCACATGATCCGAGTCAGTAAGTCTCTTTCCCTTACTTCTGTCCTTAGCCACCCAATTCCCTTCTCTTTTTCACCCTGTCCTGCTCTTTCTTTTCCACTTCACAATATTCCTTTTTCCACTTCACAATATACCTTGAAGATAGTTCTGTCATCACATGAAGATTGTTCCAATTTTTTACACAGCTGTGTAATGTTCCATTGTTTAGATATACCACAATTTCTTGAATTGGTGCCCTACTGGGGACATTTAAGTTGTTTCTAACTATTTGCTAATACGAGCAAGGCTTCCATGAGTAATCTTATACCTATGTCATTTAGTGCATATGTGATCTATAGGATAAAAATCTCTCTGTGCTGGGTCAGAGAGGATGTGAATTTGTAAGTTTGAACATGAGGCAAAATTGCTCTCCACAGAGACCAATTAAAAACCTGGTTATTTGGGTAGTTTGCCCATTAGACACTTGTCTAGAGACAGCTGAGTGGCTCCCAAGGACAACATTTGGTTCAGGTTGTCTTCAAGCAGCTTTTAGGATTGTCAGCAGCACGATTCTCAGCATTACCATCATCATCATAGTGGCTGTCATCATCATCACCACCATCACCACCAGCATCACCATCACCATCGGCAGCACCACCATCACCACCACCAGCACCAGCAGCAGCAGCAGCACCAGCAGCAGCACCAGCACCAGCGGCAGCAGCACACCAGCACCAGCACGAGCAGCACCACCAGCACCAGCACAGCAGCAGCACCAGCAGCAGCACCACACCAGCGGCAGCAGCAGCACCAGCACCAGCCCAGCAGCAGCAGCAGCACCAGCACCAGCGGAGCAGCAGCACCAGCATCAGCACCCAGCAGCACCAGCACCAGCAGCAGCAGCACCACCACCATCATCATCACCATCATCACCATCACCATCATCATCATCACCACCACCATCACCATCACCATCACCATCATCATCATCATCACCACCACCACCACCATCACCACCATCACCATCATCATCATCACCATCATCACCATCACCATCATCATCATCTAAAAGCCCTTAAAAATACATTGGGTAACTGACTATCTGCCAGGCTTTACAGTAAACAGATACCATTCCTGTCCTCAGGGAACTTCTGACACAGTCCATCCAGGGCCCTCAGGGCTCACCTACAACAGATAGGAGATAAGACCCTGTGTCAGATGTCACGTGTGGCTGGGCTGAGCGAGGTGGTAAAAGGCAGAGTCATTGTTCAGGGGCCCCTGAAAGCAGAGCCTGAGATACAGATTTGGGCGTGTAGTTCATTTGAGAGGTGGTCCCAGCAAGTGAGAGCGAGGGAATGGGAAGAGTGAGACAGGGAAAGAGGAATGGCCCTATGTAAGTTGCGGCACCAAGGTCACCGCTGGAGGCAGGGGTGTCCTGAGAAGCGTACGGGATGTTTCCGAGAGTAGTCTGTCCAAAGAACAGGAGGCTGGAGCATCTATCCACAGAATCTGATCTCCTATGCACTGAAGATGCCCGCTGTACTTCCAGGCTATGAACTGGACCAAGCAGGCTCCTGAGATGTTTGGAGAAGATCCTGAGACAGAAAGCAGCCACCTTGAAGAGGCATGAGTGTGAGCTTACATGGGATTGTCCATCGCATCTGTGGCTGTAACCAGATATGTACCAAGGAGATGTGATGCAGCGAGCAGGGTCTTCAGCCTTATGTCAGAAAGTGGCGATGCCTGGAAGGGCTGCCAGCTCTTCGCTGGTCAGCCCAGAAGGCTTCTAGAATGGTGAGCAAGCAGGGAAGAGCTGATTTATTGATCTGGGATTGGAAGTCAATCGTGGCTCTGAAGTCTTTCGTTTTATTTCTGATAACACAGTGACGAGGACTCTTCTCTCTGTCAATGACGCCACGATGGTAGAGGGTGTCTCAAGTTGGAGTATGCGGATCACATTCTGCACTGCTCCCAATTCCAGTCTCTCCCACCCACTGCCCAGAGACAATGACGGCACCCTGTGATGGCTCAGAGGGGATTTTAGGGACGCTCAGTGTTTCAGTTAGGAATTGCATTTGGTTACTAGTAGGAGAGATTCAAAAGAACCACAGCTTAGTAAGACAGAGCTTTGCTTTCTCCCCATTAAAAATGTCCACAGATAAGCCAGTTCAAAGTTGTGGTGACCTCCAGGATGTTGTAATGTTATGATGTTCCAGGCTCCTTCCAGCTTTCTGTCTCTCCTTCCTTGGCGTGGGTTTTTGTCTTTAGGGTTATCTCATGGTCCAAGATGGCAGCTGGCACTCCAGCCAGCCAGCACATCTAAGGAAGGAAGGATTATGAGAGGACAAAAGGCACCTGTCAGCTCAATCAGGATCCTCTATTTCTCCTGACCTCACCCACCTAGTCCCAATAATGTATCATCAGCCACCTGCTCTGAAAGGGAGTCTGGGAAATGTTTGTTTGTTTGTTTGTTTTAAGCTGGGTACCTTGCCACTTCCCACAATGCAACAGTATAATAAGGAAGAAAGGGAGGGTGGATATGAGATGGCAACCAGCAGCCGCAGCGTAAGGTTAAGAACTCTCCTGGCCCCCCAAAAACTGGTTTCAATCCTGGGTGGACAGAATACATAGAATGAAATTTTACCTGTACAATTCCCTTCCCAGCTTTCAAATGGTGGTGATGATGAAACTGATGGTGAGAAGGGAGTGCTGGTGGTTTAAGACAAGTGTTCCTAGCTGACAGCAATCCAATTTAGGAAGCCCAGCGGCCTTTGCCACGGGGAGAGCAGGCCATGGATATCGGTCTTGCTTGGGTGCCCTCCTCCATGGCTCAGCTGTACTAACTCTTACAATGTTCCACTTGCCTGGGCCAGGAGACATTCAGACTTTCAGGGATCAGTGGTTCCCTGCCTGTGCCGTGGCCCAGTCAGGAGGTGGCATAAGGATGAGGAGGGATAAAGGTCAGACAGCTGCATACCCATAGGGTCTGACCCCCTCCCCCGCCGCCCCAAAGGAATCAGTCCAGCCTCTATTCAATGCCCAGCCCTGACGGAACTCACCTCAGTTAAAGTGAGAGAGGGGAGAGGGGCTCCTAGACTCAAAGGTCTCTCAGCCCTCCCCCCCTTGCTGAGAGCAGGACTCCTGAAGTGGGACCTTGCCAGCCTGACCTAAACAGCCTGGCCCTGGCCTCTGAGGAACATGATGGAGGTGGGGGCAACTATTCACTCCTGGATTAAAGCCTTCATTTTCATGCTTCTTGTACCGGAGCACCCCTGCCAAGAAGACTAATTGCTTATCACCATCCCCAGGGCTTAAACATTAATCAGAGCCCAGTCAGGTGATTTTCTGGGGGCTTTGTCCCCATGAGGCACTGATGACCGCTGAGCGTCACTCAGTCATCCATGGAGCAGAGCTGTGGGGGTAGACTTCAGTGCCCTCTGCCCAGGCCTCTGCCCCAGCCCCTCCCCAGGTCTCCACCTGACCCCTCACAGCCCTTTAGCCTTGGCCTGTCCCCCAGACCCCATCTACCATTGCTCTGAGCTATTTTTATCATAAAAGTGCTGGTTTTGTCCTCAGAATCCAAGGAGGTCTGTGTGTGTGTCGGGGGGAAGCTGGGAATTGGTACAATCACCTCTGAGTGACGGAGAGAGGCATGGACCTGACTGACCTGTGTGCCTTAGACAAGTGATATAAAATCTCTGGGTCTCAACGTCTTCATCTGTATAGTGGGAATAATTAGATGTGTGTATGTATGTATGGATGTATGGATGGATGGATGTATAGATAGATAGATACTACGGTGTTTCCCCGAAAATAAGACCTAACCGGAAAATAAGCCCTAGCATGATTTTCCAGGATGACATCCCCTGAACATAAGCGCTAATGCGTCTTTTGGAGCAAAAATTAATATAAGACCCAGTCTTATTTTTGGGGAAACACGGTAGAAGCTTTGCAAGCCTCCAGTGAGATCATGAGTATTTATAAATTGCTGAAGATAAGGAATATCTACAAGAAAACATTTAAGTCACTCCTGGCTTCCTTTATCAGGATTTGGGCAGCCCCAGATGCTGAGGGATGATATGTCTAGTTGTTAAGTCTTGGAAGCCAAGAATATCATAGTTGTCATAACTTAGATAGTGTTTTTCAATCATTCAAAAGCTTCTGATGTTTTCAACACTAATATATAATATTGGAAATGGCCTAAAATATTTTTAAAAGGTCATTTTGGCACTTTTTGATTATGATAAGTGTTTTTCAGTTAAAACATATATATCTTAGAAATATATTATTAAAGATTATATTATAGAGTTCATTTAAATTAAACATTTACAATGTATAAAGACTAATTTTGAGTTTTTCTAGTGTAACTGCCACTTACTATTTAAGGAAAAGAATGATTTGTTGGATAATATCATGTTTAAATTAGGATTGAGTATATTTAAAAGTGGATGTATGTTGTTTTACACTTTAGAACATCAACAATTGTCAAAAAATGTTTTAGGACTTGATGTGTGGAATACTCGCATTCTGTATCATGAAAAATCAGCTGATTCCTTGTCATCCATTGCAAATGTGGTTTCTACATGATGGAAGAGAAGGTTTCAGGCTGTTTTTTTCTAAGCACATCTCCACACATAACACAGTGCAGCTATACATAGTCTCCATTTCCAATAAAAGCCAAGCTGAATTAGAAAGAAACAGCCCTTTCTTGTTTTTCTTTTTAACTTTAATTTTTTTCAATTACAGTGGACATTCAATATTATATTAGTTTCAGATCTACAGCATAGTGGGTAGACATTTATATACCTTACGAAGTGATCCCTCTGATAAGTCTAGTACCCAGCTGGCACCATATATAATCATTATAATATTATTGACTATATTCCCTAAGCTGTACTTTACATCCCTGTGACTATTTTCTAACTGCCAATATGTACTTCTTAACCCCTTCACCTTTTTCCACCCAATCCAACCCCCTCTCATCTGGCAATCATCAGTTTGTTCTCTGTGTCTATGAGTCTGTTTCTATTTTGTTTATTCATTTATTTTGTTTTTTAGATTTCACATATTAGTGAAATCATATGATATTTGTCTTTCTCTGTCTGACTTATTTCACTTAGCATAATACTCACTAGCTCCATCCATGTTGTTGCAAATGGTAAGATTTTATTCTTTTATGGCTAATATTCCATTGTGTATACGTACCACATCTTCTTTATCCAGTCATCTATCGATGGGCACTTAGGTTGCTTCCATGTCTTGGCTACTGTAAATAATGCTGCAATGAACATAGGGATGCATATATCTTTTCAAATTAGTGTTTTGGATTTCTTCGTATAAAAATCCCGGAAGTGGAATTGCTGGGTCATAAGGTAATCCTATTTTTAATTTTTTGAGGAAACTCCATCCTGTCTTCCATAGTGGCTGCACCAGTCTGCAATCTCAGTAACAGTGCAAGAGGCTCCCTCTTCTCTACAACCTCGCCAGCACTTGTTTGTTGATTTATTGATGACAGCCCTTCTGACAGGAGTGAGGTCATATCTCATTGTGGTTTAATTTGCATTTCCCTGATGATTAGCCCTTTCTTGTTTTGTTTTTATATCATTTTTGAAGAACCCAAGACATCTTGCTGTGCTTTAAAATAATATTGAACAGATGAATGCAAATGAGCCTGGCAATGAGAACTTTGATGCAAGTTGTTGGGTTCTTATGCTTCAGTATTAGTATTTTTTTCTACTTTTCCTAATGAACAAACCAGCAATTGCGGATAGACTTAAGACAATAAATGAAAGTATCTAAGAATGATTTAAAATTGTTTAATGGTCAAAAAATACGCATTAACTATTGCGTGTAGCTGTGTAAGAAGCTGAGCCCTCCAGAGACTGAGTCACAAGTACCATTTGTTCACTCAGTAAGCACTCACATTGCTCTAGTGGAAAAGCTTTTAAATTTGTTTAACTTACTTTTGAATAGCTAATAGGGTTAGGTGGTTATAAATGCACAAACTACAGTAGCAAAGTGGAATTGCTGGGTCAGAGTGAATGCATTTATAATTTCGATAGCTGTTGCCAAATTGTTCTCCAGAGGGTTTGCTCCAATTATGTGCTCAGCAGGAAGATCTGAGTGCTGTTTCTTTGCCAACGTTTGATCTTTGCCCATCTGATACGTATAGAAATGGTATGTCAGTGCTGGTTTAAATATGCAGTTTTCTTATTGCAGGTGAGGTTGGGCATCGTTTCAAATATTTGAGAGTCATTTGAATTGTCCATTGATATTCTTTGCTCACTTTTTCCTATTGAAGATTGTGGGGTTTTTTTTAATTGATTTGTAGGAGCTCTTTACATATTAGGGAAATTAGCTGTATGTTTATGACATTAAACACAAATACTTTTCCAAGTTTGTTGTCTCTGGTTTTGCCATGCAGAAATTAAATTGTTTTGTTTGTTTGGAGTTGAATGTATCCAGCTTTCATTTCATGACTTTGTGGCACAGTCAGGAAGACCTTCAGGATGAGAAAAGTAATTATTTAATTTATCATAACTTTAAGAAAATGAGATGGACAAAGATACCATCATCTCCTTTAACTAAAAGTCCCTGGCTAGGAAGACCTCGAGAGACCACAAGCCTGTGGTTGGTATGGGCTGATTTACTCCAGCCACTGACAGCATTGAACCAGAGTGAAGACGGAGGTGAGACGCAGAGAGGAAAAGTCCACCCAGTTGGTGGAAAAGCAGCCCACCTGCCTTCTCTTTGGAGGCATTGCTGTCTCTTCTCATGCACTCCCCCACCCCCGCCCCCCGCCCCCCCCGTGGTGGGGAAGCTCAAACCGGGCCACGTTTGAGCCGCATCCCCTCCGTGAGTGTGCTGGGAAGGAGGGAGAGGAAGCTTCTGCTGGCTGCTAGGAGAAAAAGGCAGATTCTCCACGGGGAGCAGAACTGTGCTCCGAGCCCTCTGGGGAAAGGTCAGGCAGGTGGGGGCGGAGCTGTCCCAGCATCTTCTCTGGGCCCCACCCCTTCCCCGAGGCCCTCCTTCCCAGTCGGAACGCCAGCCCTCAGTCCTAGCGTCCTTCTGTGAGTATAATCCTGAGGTTTGCTTCCTTTCATTACTACCTGCACTTCTAAGAAGCCGGGCCTGAGTTTGCCAAGAGCTGGGTTTACCGAAAAGCTCATGAAACTCAAGAGTCAGGGTCTGTCTCACTCTCCTGGGTCCTTCCCAGGCTGCCACAGCCTATAGCAATGTGTTCCCACAACCACATCTTTTTCTACAAATTGCCATTTTGAATTACTTTTCTAAGAGCCCCCCCTTTCAAACTGTTTGAGCTTCAGGCTCCACAAGCCTCTGCTGATCTGCAGTGAAGCAGCTACAGTGGTGGGACTCCAGGCCAGCTAGAGCAAAAGCTTCGTTTGGGAGCTGGGAATCTTCCTGCTGTCTCCAAAATCACCTCAAGCCAGAGATACCATCTCAGTCATAAGCTCAGGAGAGCAATCAGTGTTGGGTTTTTTTGTCACCAGTACCTCGAGTCTGACCCATAGAACTCGCTTTGCTGAGGGGACAAACGAATGAGTGAGTGAATGACATACCCCAACGCTGCCAGGTGTCACAGCAGCACCTGTCTGCCTGCCCCCTTCTCAGCCCTTCTCAGAGGACATGGTGGAGAGAAGCCTACGTAGCCGGAAGGTGCTTGTTCCTTCCTCCTCCAGGCCCAGCTCAGCAGCCACTCACTTCCTCTTGGCTGCAGTTAGAGGTGCAGGTGGCCCTCTGGTCACTGGGCAGGGGTGGGTGGGTTGGGAGGTGGACCAAGGGCTCTCTCTGTTTATCCCCTTAGGCCTGAGTGAGTAGTGGTGTCCTTCAGTGAGAAATGTCCAACTTTCTTGGAGTTGAGGTTGTTGTGTGTGTGTGTGTGGGGGGAGGGCGGAATGTGGGGGACAGTAGGAGTTTCTGAGAGAGAAGGAGAAGGGGAGGGAGCAGCAGCCCACAGCTCACGTATATTCTCCACCTGCCTCCCCCAACTCTTGCTTTCGGGTGGTATTCCGCTTCTTCCCTTTCCTTCTGTCACCCCTGCCCTTCAAATCCTTCCTAACTAACAACTGTTCCAGAGAATCGCCGCTGAATCCGGACCAGACCTTAGTTCTATGTCTCCTTGGCATTTTTGGATGTGGTTAAGCCTGGTATCTGTCCATCCACTCCTACTGTTCTGTCTCCTGTGCTCTCTCCTCAGCTCTGTAATTCCTGCCTCCAGGTCATGCTGGGGACCGTGCCTCCCTCCTCAGACTGCCAGCTCTGTTCCCTGATAACTGTTGGCATTTAGGTAAAAGTTAAGAACAGAGTGGTTGGGTGGAGCACGTCACTCTGGGGGTGAGTGGAAACGGGGCTGTTACAAAGACCCCGAGAAGGTGTCTGAACAGCACGTGAAAAGGAGTGAGGCCAGAAACGTGGACAGAGCAAGGCCCGGAAATGAAGGAGCTTGGTTTACCTCACCCAGGAGTTTGGACAGCAACAGATCTTTCTTCTCTCCTTTCCTCCCTCTCTCTCTCTCTCTCTCTCTCTCTCTTCCTTTCTTTCTTTTTTTCTACCACTTTTTCTCTTCCCATATGAAAACAATGCATACTCCCTAAAATAACTTCGGGATATGCGAAAACCAAGAGTGTGAAGACAAGAATTTTGCCAATTCTCTGCCATTTCCCCGGGGCTTATTGTGGTGTCTGACATTCGATTGATGCTCAAAAAATACTTATTGATGACACGGGTGCTCTGCAGTATCCTGCAGGCACAACATGGGCAAGGTAGACAGGGGATTGTCCCTCTTGCAGTCACTATACGTAACCAGTAACCGTAACCTGGCAGGTGCCATGGCAGGGAACTGTGGCAGGAACACCTAACATTAGGGTGGGGAATTCAGGGAGGGCTTCCTGGAGTGAGAGGTGCAGACACTGAGACCTGAAATTCACAGCAGGAATTAGTCCCGGTGAGGGTGTTCCAGGCAGGGGGAACAGGATTGAGTGAGGCCCAGAGGCAAGAGAGCCCTGGGGTGTGTGTGGGGTGGGGGTAGCAGTGAGTTGGAGGATGGAAGAGTTACAGGAGGGGAGCAGAAGTGGCTGCAGAGCAGAAGAGGGGTTATACCCCAAAGGCCAAAGTAAGAATATGGGGCTTTGTCTTGAGGACAGTGGCGGCAGTTTCGACAAGACAAACTGAGCTGTGATGAATTTTGTAGCAAAGAGAATGAATCCAGGGGGTCAGGGAATTAGGAGACAGGCAGGTGAGAGACTGTTACTTCAGGGGACAGAGGGGAGGGTGGTCTAGGCAAGAGCAAAAGGGACAGGGCAAAGCAGGGTTTGTGGAGTCCTCACAAGGTACACTGGTCTTGGGGGCTGATGTGTTGAGGCGGCAAAAGGGAGAGAAGAGTCTGGTAGGACTAGCAGGTTTCTGGCCTGGGCAAGGAACTTAGTTTGTGGAGGGGGAAGGCCTGGGGACATTACGTAAAGGTTGCACAAATGTTACTTACTGCCAAGTCTTCTTACTATTCAAACGCACTGTTTGCATGTGGCTCACAAATCACTGATGACTGATAGAAGTGACAGATAGATAGCCTGCCCTGGCACTCAGCTGGCTCTCATGCCCCTGCCCTCTCCTTACCAGCCTGTTCCTTCCCGTCTGAAAGGCTTGCCCCAGCTCTAGTTCTTGGTTTTTCTTCAAGGTCCCTTCTCCCTCTACGCGCTAGTTCTTAAGGTAGCAGACATTTTTCCTCCCTGGCCCTGGGCCAGCTGCCAGCCCAGGATTGCATGAGCCCTCTTCTCTGTTACCTGCTCCTTGTTCATTCCTGCCCAGAAATGCACCATCAGACCCAGAATCGGCAGCCCTAACTCGCTTCCCCTTTCTCCCACCTGGGCTTTTCTGCTCACCACTTAGGCCGCTTGCCCGGCAGCTCCTTCCTTCCTCCTTGATTCTCTTACCTCTCTTCTAAAGCTGCAGCTTCTTTGAAAATCTTCCCAACCCTTCAATGCCCCCCTTGATTCTGCATAAGTGTGTTCCTCATGCGTGCACACACACAGGTGGACACAACCAGAGCTACAGGGCTTCTGTGACACAGCCAAGAGGTCACCCTGACCTTGACACATACACCGAGGCACACACCCAGGGATGTGCAGAGACGTGCTAGGCTGGAAGCTTCCCAAGGCAGAGCCTGGTCTGATGTGTTTATTTCCAAAGCCTAGCACCCAGTGGGTGGGTGCTCAGTAAATATTTGTTGGATGAAGAGTGTGGCAGACACAGATGTGCGGTACAGACCTCCCTTTGAGAAAAGACATGGTGCCCGGTTGCAAGGGTGCGGTGAACTGACGGTTCCAGTCGCTAGCTTCTTCAGGGACCCCAGGGTGAGGAGAGTGAGGCACCTGGGACACAAAATTTAAGGAGGTGCAGGCTCTCAGGGTCATGCAAGCTCCGCCTTTCCTTTTGTGCTCGTCACCTGCCTCACTGCTCTCTAGTTATGGCCTTATGGGCCAATGGCTGAGCACGGCAGCGAGTCTAGGGCCGGTCATTTCTGCTCAGCTCAGTCAGAGCTCCCTTAATGGGTAATCTTTGCTCTGGAGTTCCCCGTTGCGCAGGTAGAGAACTGTCAGAGTTGCCCAATCTTGCTTCTGCCTATTTCCTTGCGTGGAAGTCACTTCCCAATCACCATATCCCATGCCTTTCTACGCCTCAGCAGCTGTTTCCTGGAGAACCTGATCTGATGAACAGGTGTATCCAGACTACAAAAAATACACACCTGCCCCTGTGAGGACCTCACACGCAGTCCTGAGCCCAGAGCCTGGTCTATACTAGATGCTCAATAAATCAATGAGTGTCTGAATGGGGAGGAAATCCCCAAGGTGTTTGAACACCTCCTGGGAGGCCAGTGACTACATGTGCCCGACTTGCTAGATGGCCCCAAGCTGGGGTTCCCATGGGGACTTTGAAGGCAATAATGGAAGCGAAAGAGCTACTTCGACATTTAAAGAGTTTCACAGAATTTATGCTTTTAGATGAGATAAGGCCATTCAGGTTAAGTTAAAGGCAGGATCCTTTGCTTTTGGCGGGAATGGTACTATCAGAGCCACGTGGTAACTTGGGCTCATATTGAGATGAACAATGGTTCCCATTGGCACCTGCATAGAAACGTGTTTTTCACTGGGCAAAATGGAGGCAGAAAAAAGGAGTGGGAAAGTTCATGGCTTTGGACTGTCATACCAGACACCCTCAGGCAAGTCATCCTATGTCCCTGAGCCTGTTTCCCTATCTATCAAGTGGGATCTAGGAATGTCCTGTCCTGGTGGCTGTGAGGATAAGATGAGACAATAATATAAAGACCTCACTGTAGTGTGCAGCCCTGAGCAGAGTGGCAGCTACTATTATCAGCAACGAACACCTATCAAAACCTTTTGAAACACGGTGTCGCTGGGCAGAAATGCCATGAAGCGTCCTTGGCGGCAATTGGCCTAACTGCCTCGAAGGGACCAGGTTGCACAGAGACCGTTCCCTTTGAGATTAAGAGAGGACTTCAGTTCTGAGGCCACAGCAAACATGGGTATGCGCCGGGCCAAGCTCCTAAGAGACAGGAAAAGCTGGAAGAGTCAAGTGCACAGAGAATCCACAAGGCACCGGCCCTAGGCCGAGCTTGGTGGGGAGTATAGGAAGTGGGAAGTCCGTCTGTACTTACAGGATTCGGGTTTGGTCAGTGTCCCAGGGCTGTTCACGTCCATCCGCTGGAAGGACTAATACATGCAAATGATGTGGTATCTGGATTCACCGGGAAGCCCCACAGACCTGCCTTTCTGTGGGTGTTCCAAGGGCTTTTTAGGAAGGAGACTATTCCCTTGTCCTAGGAGGCAGGAGATTGCATATAAAACCTTCACACAGTCTGGTGTTCTGAACATTCACGTGTATGTGTGAAATACAGACTGGAAGGAAATACACCAAACTGTTAACCATCGTTTTTTTTTTATTTTTTATTTAGGGAGCGGGATTATGAACAATTTAAATTTTCTTCTTTGTACTTTCTTTGTTTTCTCCAAATTCATTCTCCATGGCTTGATGATGTAGGTGGAACGGAGGGTGGAGCGGAAGACGTCAAAGTAAAAAAGAAAGAATGTATTATTCTCAGAGTCCATTTAACTTGGGGATGAGGTTCTAGACTCAGCTTTTTCACACGAAGAGCAAGAATCTGCTGCCAGCTTATGATTTCTAGTAAACAAGAGAAAGAAAAAGAAACCGTCAGGCTCCTTCACTCCCATTCAGGATGGGAGTAAGGGTGGTCCAGGAAGCCTGAATAATCGTCTCAGATTCTCATTTATTCTTCTCTTCCCTTTTGCACAAGGAGGGAAAAATGGAGACGGACGTCCCATCTGTCCCCAGGGCAGCGTTCAGATGAGCTGGAGGCTCAGAGATGGCCTATGGGGACAGGTCTCTACAAGTTTAATACCAGGCCCAGCTTCTCATCCTGGGGAAGAAGAGTCTGGACACGGGGCTTTTTGATAATCTGGCAAAGTTTGTGTTTGGCACTCTCATCTCTTTTTTTTCTGAGCTTTTTCTCCACTTCCAGACAAACCTTCTTGTTCGTCATTGTCTAGGCACTTTAATGACCTTCCTGGCCCCAAGCCTTACATATCCTCATGTGGTCCCCTTTCTGCCCTCACCTCCCTCCCCTCGTTTACATTTCCCTCACTGCCCTGTTCTTTGCTGTCTCTTTGCGAAGCATGCTGACCACTAATTCATACTATAGTGTAAAGGACCCCCACCCTACAGTCATAAAACGTGACATTAATAAAAACAGTCTTACCATGGAATTCACTCTGTGGAAAAGTTAGTGTAGATGAGCCAGAGCCCAGAGCCCAGTGCTGGAATCGGCAGGTCTGGGTTTAAGTTTTGTGTTTGCCTTTAAATCATTGCCTCACCTTGGGCAAGTCACACTCTCTGTCGGAGCCTCAGTTTCCTCACCTATAGAAGCATAACAGGACCTCGAAATTGTCTTTTAAAACAAAAAATCAGGTCACAAGATGTTTTTCCTCTCTATTACCTGGTTTTCACACTAATCCTGTGGTTACCGGCGGAGCAGGAAGCCCTATTATTCTGATTTGCTTTTCAAAGCCCAGCGTAGATAAGCCCTTCTCCCGTGAACCCTTCCTCCCCCCACCCCCTCCCCACGCCCGCCTGGGTTAATCAGTCCGCCCTGGGGCTGGCTGGCCTCTGCATCTGTCCCTGGCTCCTGTGGTTCCCACTCAACTCCCTACCTTGTATCAAGGGCAGTGACCCTTCATTGTCCCTTTGGTTGCCCAGGGCCTGGCACACAGTAGGGCCTCAAACGGCTGTTCTACTAACATTGAATGACTCCAAATCATCATTCACAGGGCAATCAGCCACCTGGATTCTGGCTTCTACAGTGTTCATTAGCTCACCCTGTACTGCCTTCTCTAGAAACTCAGTGGGTGGGTGGTTATGTCTTCATTCGGGTCTCTAATGACAGTAGTAGGCAGGAAAGATCTAAGGGTGGAGACTAGGGCACCCCCTGTAGAGGCTGTCACTCTTGTAGTACCAGCCCTACAAACACAACTGGTTCAAACACCGAAGAACTTTCAAATTACTTGCCCTGCCCTGAGCCAAATATCATCTTACAAGTGCCTGACCCAGGGCTGGCACCCAGTAGGTGCTTCTCTGATGTCAAATGCTAGTTCCTGCCCCTCCCTTCCCTAGCGGGTGAAGGTAAGAAAAGGGGAGACTCTAAATGGGTTTCCAATAAATGCCTCTATGACGACCGAGTAAGAGGTCCCATCACCACTGCGTTCCCCCCGCCCTGCAGCCATGTTGTAATTTATACAATCTGTTTCTTGCTCTCAGGGTTCTGCGTGTCCTCCTGGAGGATTTCGAGAGGCTGTGCGTGTGTGTGTGTGTGTGTGTGTGGCAGCAGCAGGGTCACTGGCAGTGTGGTGATAAACAGCAGTCCCAGTTCCAGCAGCTGTGCCACCTGGGCAAATCACTGTGCCTCTCAGGGTCCCGATGTCCTCATCCTGTAAAACGGGGTTAAAAACAGCAGCTGGCTCATTGAGTTAGTGAGAGAGGCTTAGGTGAGAAAATATTTGTGAAGTGGCAGAATAACCTGGAATAGTAATCCTTGTGTCCATCTCCAAACACTGTGGCCACCGTGGGGCAGTAGGAAATACTGGGCAGGACCCCTCCCGAGCAGCCTCTGCCAGGACCCCCAGTCTACAGTGAGCCCCGGGGCTGCCTTGGCAGTGGAAGGGCACCTAGGCAGCCGGGCCCTCACTGATGGCTGGAACTGGAAAAGTCCTGAGTGCTTGCATAAGATTTGGGATGAAGATCCAGGTGGCTCTGTGTTTGCAAAGCATAGCTTTCCCTGGGCCACAGAAGCTACAAAGCCCTGGCCAGGCCTTCTTGGTGATGAATGTGCCCACCCTGGGTGGGGCAGGTCAGCCCAGCCCTGGCCAGGCCGCCGCGCCCTGTTCTCTGCAGTGGGAACAGAACAGCATGTCTTCCTCTGGGTGTCAGCCTGGCCCAGAGCCCAGGGTCCAGGTACAAGGGCGGAGGGTTAGGCAGAGGCAGGGAGACAGCAGACCCTGATGTGACCTGGCAAGCTGTGTGACCATGGGCAAACCCCTTTCCCTTGCTGGGCCTCAGTTTCAGGCCCTGGTCAGCTCAGGGGAGTGTCTCCTTCCCACCCTCCCAGGAAAAGGCAGTGGCACTGCCAAGAAAAATGAGTTTGGGTTCTAGTTTCATTCATTCATTCATTCATTCATTCATTCATTCATTCATTCATTCATTCAGCTTTCCTAAGGGCTGAGCCCATTCTTCCATAGTTAAAACACCTATTCTTGAGGCTTGAGGGTCTAGATGAGAAGAAAAGACACATGCCCTCACATAGCCTGCATCAGTCTGGTGAGAGCAAGTGCCCAGAGGAACTCAGAGGGTGTGATGGCAGCCCTGAAGGGCCAGATGGCGTTGAAGGAGAGCGGGATGAGGCACACTACAGGGAAAAGGAGGGCATTCCAGGTGGGGGGACATGGTGTGTGCCTGAAAAGGCAGGACTCAGAAGCCCTGGACAGTGAGTGAACCTCCTCAGACTGTTGTCCTGACTTTCACTTCTGTGCACTGACCCCTGCCTGGACCTAGGGCCCAGCCCTGCTGTGGGGGCTCCCCCAGGGCTGGGCTTCATTCCTGGCACGCTCTCCCACCCCCACTGGCTCTGTCGGTGGTTTCAGTGCTTGGGGTGACCGGTTAAGAACAGCCACTTGTGTGGACAAGATGGGCCAGCTGCAGAGGCTGTGTCAATAGCTGCCTTTTTCTCAGCATTCTCCCGTTCGGTTTTCATTCCGGTTCAGTTGGGAGCTGTGATTTTCCTACCGCTGAGTCACTCAGGGAAGAGCAATAGAGGAGGGTGATTCAAAGTATTTCAGTTCCTGGGGTTTCTCATTTCTGTTAACAGGAATTCAAAGCAAAGCCACAGAAGTCCTGTGTTGTGACGTAACAAGATACCCCATCAGACCAGAGATTCTCTTAGGGCACAGCAGGGTCTCCCCGTTAGACCCACGGCTTCCTGGGGCCAGGGCTGTGTTTCCCCTCAGACTGGGGCTCCCTGAGGGCAGGGCCGTGTCTCCCCTCAGACTGGGGCTCCCTAGGACAGGGCCGTGTCTCCCCTCAGACTGGGGCTCCCTGTCTGTATCCCCCCTCCTGTCCGGGGCTTATTGAGGGACAGGTCCAGTTCTCATTTTCCTGCACAAAGCCCCCCATAGCCAAGGGCCACTGAGTGTCTTTTCAGAGGTACTATTTAACCCACTGTCAGGAATAGATTAAATGACCCGGTGTCCCCTCCTGGGGTTTCTCTTACAGCAGAGGAAGATGCCAACATACAAGTCTCTCATTTTGTTCCTGCGTTCTTTTCTCCTCTTTCCTTTTCCTGTCTCCTAGTCAGATCACCAAAGGCTGCAACCTTTTCCCCAACTCACCCTCCCAGCCCTCAACATACCACTCCTACCCAGCCCTCCGGCCCCTGTTCTAACTGCGAGTCACTCTGCTACTCATTGACCAGGGAGCAAAGGTGGCAGAAGAGGGCACGTGAAACAGACCAAACCTGGAGCAAGACTGGCTGTCCTCCCTCTTGCCTCCTCCTGTGGACGGCTGACTAAAGTCCAGTTGGGCTTGCTCTGGCTCTGCCCTCAGGGGGAGCTGAGGACCAGAGAGAACTGGCTAGGGCTGCATCCAGAGGGACAGATAGCAGGAAGGACTTGTGGGTAATTGGCTCAGGCCAGGAGAGGTTCACACCAACCAGTGAGACCTTCTGCCAACATTTCCACCATTGTTGAGGTCTCTGAGGTCACTGCCCTAGGAGCAGCTCATCAAGGTGACTTCTGTGTGACCCACAGCCCCTTCCACACACAGCTGTTCCTGGCAGTGGCAGCTACTGTTTGCAGAGCCTGTCCTTGGGACCATGGGTGTTAGAGAACGTTGATCTTTTGCAAACCGCTTCACCAAAGAGGGCACCCAAAGAGGTCAGGCTGCATTCCCCTGAGGGCCTGGCTCAAAACTGCCATCTCGAAGCCCTAGTAGGATCTCGGTCTTCTATTTACCTAAAGCCCACACATAAAGTTTGCGTTCTAGTTCACCATATCTGTGTTTAATACAAAAATAATATTTTCCTCGCATTCTTTGGGTCAAATGGATGTGGCAAGAAGATGGAGCACATTTATCCTTTGGCTTTGCCGCCCTGGGCCCAATGGTGCCAACGGTGAGAGCTCAGAGCAAGTGGCACAGGGGCCCAGATGGCCTCAGATTTAGTCCTAGTGTGGAATCCTCCCCACCCGCTGCCGTAGCTGTGCAAGAAAGCTCTCCATTTTTTCTATCCTCCATTACCCAGGTATTCCAGGTGGAGGTCAGTGGTCACCCTGCCACCTGAAGTATGGGGTAGGGGGGGAGAAGGATGTTCTTCCCCGTGTGTAGGGCACTGTGGAGAAATTAAACCCTTGTGCACCATTAGTGGGAATATAAAATGGTACAGTCGTTGTGGAAAACAGTACGATGGTTCCTCCAAAAATTAAAAGTGGGATTTCCATATGATCTAGCAATTCCACTTCTGGCTATTTACCCCAAAGAAGCAGGGACTCAAAAAGGTATTTGTACACCCGTGTTCATGGCAACATGATTTGTAATAGCTAAAACATGGAAGCAACCCAAGGATCCATTGATAAACGGATGGATAAGAAAAATGTAGTGTATACTCCCAGTGCAATATTATTCAGCTTTAAAAAGGGAGGCAATTCTGCATGTATTACAATATGGATAGCCTTGAGAACATTATGCTAAATAAAATAAGTCAGTCACAAAAAGATAAATACTGAGTTATAAAGATTGAGTTATAATGATTCCACTTATATGAAGAACCTAGAACAGTCAAATCACAGAGACAGAGAGCTGAGGAGGAGAGTGAAATAGGGGAATTTTGTTTAATGGGTATAGAGTTTCAGATTTGCGAGATGAACAGAGTAATTGGGGACGGAAGGTGGTGATGGTTGCACGCTAATGTGAATGTATTTAATACCACTGAGCTCTACACTTTAAAATGGTTAAGATGGTAAATTTTATGTTATGTGTATTTTCCCCCCCTTCTTCTGCCTCCCCCCACACTCTGGTTCAAGCCATTGTTTCTCAGTGTAGTTGTGTAGGACACAGCTCCCTGGCCCATGCTGGTGTTAGGAGCCTTGCGCTCCCCCTGGCTGAGGCAGTCGGCCAGTCGGCTGCCAGCTGCTCTTGCTGGCTGCCGGCCACTCACACTGGCCACTGGCCGCTCCTGGCAGCACATGGTAGTCCACGGCAGCACACAGAAACTCATGGCAGCTCATGCTGACCTCCGGCTGCTCGTGGCAGCCCCGCTCCAGGGAGAGCTGTGGTTCACAGTCTTAGCTGTAGAGGGCGCAGCTCACTGGCCCATGTGGGAATGGAACCAGCGACCTTGGCCTTAGGAGCAGGGTGCTCCAACCACCTGAGCCACCAGGCCGGCCCCATTATGTGTATTTTACCACAATAAATAAAAGTGGAAAAAAAAAAGGAAGTAAACAGGACCTCTTTCCACTTCCGTGATAGATTGTGTTTTCCCAAACTAATCACAACCGTATTTCTTTCCCAGATGCTCTTCCAGAAGAGGCGAAGTCTATTTCCTTCAAGAAGGGGAGTCTATTTCCTCATCCCACTGAAACTGGGTGGGATTTTGTGAGTGCCCTGATGGACAAAATTGCAAATGTCACTGAGTGGCACCCCAGGCTAGGTCGTGTGGGGCAACGCAACTTCTCTCCCTCTTCCGCTGCTCACTCACCCTTGACAAGCAGCCAGCGTGCTGTGAGAAAGCCAAGGCCACGTGTACGCGGGTAGGTCTCAGCGAACAGCTCACCTCAAATACCAGACATGAGTGAGTGATTCTATAGATGACCCACCCAGACTTCAAGCCCCCAGCTGCTGTAGGGAGCAGAGTTGTCCCCACCAGCCCTCCCTCAATTGTAGCTTTGGAGCCAAATAAATGTGGTCTAATAAGCCACTAAATTTTGGAGTATTTTGTCACGCACATTAGTTAGTAGACTCCCCAGCCCACATCCCTTCCTTGACTTGAACAGTACTTTCCCTGAGCTAGGAGCAAGGAGGAGAGATCAAAAGGAGGTGCTGGAAGAAGAAAAGTTGGGAGCAATAGATAATGAATACCTTCTTCTTTTACCCCATTCAAGGAGGCACTTAAAATAGAGATTAAGTTATAAAGACAGAAAAAACATTGTATTTCTTGCTGCTACAAGACTGTGTGCAGAAACCCTTCCTTCCACAATGAACGGGAATTACCTGTTGATATGTTTGTGTCCTTGACCCCATGTCTGTCATTGTCTGGGTCCCCCATGACGCATCAGCCCCAGGACCATCCTGTTACAGAGGAGACACTCCATAAACATGTGTCAATAAATCAATGAATGAATGGTGAATGAATGAAACCTAAAGCCCGTCATGTTTTTTTCATAAAGATCTCGATCATTTATTCAGAGAATATTCATGCAAAGTCAGGCTGAGAGACTTACTCTTTTTATAAGTGAGGACACTGAAGTCCAGAGATGGGCAATGACTGGCCCAAGGCCTCGTGTCCAGAGGGCGGCAGAGCTGATTCAGAACTCAGCCTCCAGGTGCCTAACCCAAGCTCCGACTACCCACCCACTGGTCCTGACCCCCGCCAGGCCAGTCATACCCTGACTGGGATAGATGGGGATAGTCTTCACCCTCCCAGTTATGATCTGCTCCTGAGTCTACTGGCTGGGCTGGTCCTGGTCTCTCATGGGCAAATGGCAGATGTAGAGACCTTGTGGGCTGGTGACCCAGGACCAGAAGGAGGTGCTGTGGAAGAGTATCTGACACAGAGTAGGCGCTCCATAAATATCCGTTGAGTTGAATTCAATTGGATTGAAGTAAACACCCCCCAAAACACATAATGTGAGCCCAAAAAAGGCTAGGTCATAAATCTGACAATTTCAGTAACTGAAAGTAGTCTCACAGGGTGACCTGATCGTAAATTCCTAACTGGGCAGGTCGTGGTGGGTAGTCACATCCCAGGCCTGTAACTTCTTTAGTGAAAGGTTTCTTTGCCTTAAGCCAACCTGATCCATTGTTCTTGTGCATCTGAGTTAACACAGCTTTGAAATTCTGGAAGTAATCCTCTTTTCCAGACCCCTCAGAGACATCACTACCCTCAAGGGAGCACATAATTTTGGTCCAAATGTATGAAAAAACTGCAAAATGGTCATTCTCTGGAGCATTGGGGATCTTGCTTCCTGAAGGTGAAGGCATGATATCAGTTTGGCTCAAGTATTAATAAATTCTTATAATAATTCTTTTACAGGTCTGGACATTCTTACATCAACAATAATTACAAACTTGCATGGTACGTGCCATGAAAGAAGGTTTCAGGGAGATGTGAGGGCATTCGCTGGGGGTCTTCCTTTCCTTCAGTGAGGCCTCTGAGGAGATGGCATTTGAGCCGAGCACTGATGGGTGAGAAGGAGGTGATGGTGTGGGGTGGAGTGAGGGACAGCCTGCATGGTGTGCTAGCAGAGGAAACGGTTTATACAAAAGCCTCAAGGTGCCAGAGAACCAGGCTTGTCTGAAGAACCAAAGGGAGGTCAATATGACTGTTATGGACAGAGGAAGGCAGATTATGACAGTGACGGAGAAGCCAAGGCTATAGAGGTAAGCAGAGGGGAGACCAGTGGGGCCTGGGCACTTTGTCATCTAGTGAAAAGATCACATTTCCCAGCATCCCTTGGCATGAAATGTGATCATGTGACTAACTCCTAGCCAGTGCAAATGTGTTGCCCAGTTCTTTAAAAAGTTTCTTTAAAAGGGGTGAGGAGTGTGGCGCATTTCTTCCCCTCTTCTTCCCTCCAATGGAGTGTAGACAGCATGGCTGGAGCTCAAGAGGCCATCTTGAACCACGGGATGACTGAAGACAATGATCCCGAGTATTTAGCTTCAGGAGCTCAAAGGAGAAAGAAATAAGGATTAGAGAGGAACATTTGGGATAGGTCAAGCTGTATGTAGTTGGTTGTCGAAATCTTGGCAGGCACTTGGTGGCCTAGGGGGAAAATGAGAAAAGAAGATGGCTTAAGGATGAAACTTCGGAAAAACCAATGTTTACAGAAATGACTCCAGTTAAAGGCTCTGTTCTCCACTATCCCTGTTACAGAAGCTCCAATATCTTTCTCTGGATCTCCCTTATCTGCAAAAGACAAGACTCTTCAGGGGTGTAATCCATCCCAGAGGGCTGACTCCTAGCATGAAGCATGGGCTGAGAGCACTGGAGCCTTTTAGTGTCACAAATCTCATGGCCACAGGTCCCTGTTGTAGACTGGTGCAGCGCATTCCTCTCCCTGAACACCTCCAAGGATTTATGCAACGTGTCCACCCCCGCTCTAAGCTCAGAACAATAGATGACCAGTTGTCATAAATTTGGGTGACACTTTGCCTGAAAAAGAAGGTCAATTGTCCTCCGTTTCACAAAGGAAGGAAAGAAGGACAGAACAAAGTAAGATGGGAAGGAAGGAAGAAAAGGAAGAAGGGAGGAAGAAAGAAGAAGGAAAAAAGGAAAGGAGGAAAAAATAAACACAGACTCTCCTGCTGCACTTGAAGGGTGTGGGCAGGTGGGCAGGAAGAAATCCAGGAGAGTGCAGCCACACAGATGCCAAGCTCCTGAGAGAGGCAAGTAAGATACGGCTGAAAAGAGTAGCTGGTGCTGTGATCTGAATGTCTGTGTCCCTTCAAAATTCATGTGTTGAGAAACGGCTTTCCAAGGTAAGGTTACTAGGAGGTAAGGGCTTGGGGAGGCGCCTAGACCGTGAGGGTAGAGCCCGCATGAAAGGGAATTGTGCTCTTATAATAGAGGCCCAAGAAAGCTCCCGCTCCCCTTCCACCATCTGGGGACAGTGAGAAGATGGCTATCTATGAACCAGGAAGTGGACACTCACCAACAGCACCTTGATCTCAGATGTCCCAGCCTCCAGAACTGTGAGGAATAAGTTTCTGTTGTTTATAAGTCACTCAGTTGATGGTATTTTGTTCTAGCCACTCAAGCGGACTAAGACACCTGGACTTAAAAACATGGAGGTTTGTCCTCACAAAGAGACCCTTTGGGGTCAGATTCCACACTGGAGTGCGTGAGGGGTATCGCCAGAAGAGGAAGCAGTGTCAGGGCCTGTCTTTGGAGGCCCTGTGCTAGCCACGTTACTTGCATGTCCTCATGGGGTCCTCACAGCCATCCCGACTATGAAGACTGAAGCCCAAGAGGTTCAGTGACCCGATCAAGGTCACAGAGCTCCTAGGAGAAGAACTGGGATTCAGATCAAGGTCTGTCTGGGCTCCAGCTCCTGAACCCGCAATTCCCCAAGTGTGCTTCCTGGACCAGCAGCTTCAGCATAAGAACTTGCTAGAAAAGCCATTTGTCCTAGAAATCACACAATCTGGGTGGGTGGCAACAACCTGTGTTTGGACAAACATTCTAGGGAATATAGAATGCACACTCGAGTGTAAGAGCCACTGCTCCGTGAAAATGGTGCACACTGGCCCTCACCTCCTCTCTCCTAGACAAACACAGCTGTGGAGAGAGCTCGAACCCTGACGCAAGCTTCAGTTTACCTGCCAACCTCACCCCTACACTTAGCTTCCTTGGTGCAGGCAGGGTCTCCCCAGGAGACTCCTAAAACGGGTGGGCAGAGAGAGTATAGCTGTGGCCTCAGCCACTGGATGTAGTTTGGGATGGGAGGGGACACCATCTTGGAATCAAGCCTTTTGGGAATCTGACATTTCTGGTCGAACGCATGGGATCACCCATTCTCTCTCTGTCTCTCTCTCTCTGTCTCTGTCTCTCTGTCTCTGTCTCTGTCTCCCCACACCCCACCCCCATAGTCCCAGGGCAGTACTGTCCAAAGCATGGCTGGTTTTAAGGGGGCGTTGGGGGCACGGGAGTCTATGGCGCAGGCTTTGGGGAGTTTGGCCATTTCTGGTCCCCTCCATGGGCAGGGAATGATGATGTCATGATGATGGTTACCCTGTCTACAAGCTCAGTCAGAGCCAGCTCATTGTCTAAGCTCTTTATGGGCATTGACTCACTTAATCCTCACCATCTTGTGAGGAAGATAATATTAATATTATTATCCCTGTTTTAGATGGAGAAGCTGAGGCACAGAGACGGGTGGTAAGCAACTTGCCCACTGTCTCCCAGCCAATAAGCAGTGGAGCTGAGCTCTGAACCCAGGTGGTGTTGCTACCATGTCCACGCTCTTGGCTGTTGAGCAATTCAGCCTCCAAATAATAGCAATTACGGTAATGGGGCTTTTTATATTCCAGGCACTGTCGAAAGTGCTCTACCTATAAAAAAAGTGGGATGTTCTTACCATTGCGACAAGGGAGATATTTCCAGCTGACCCTTGGCGTTGATGGTTTAAACATTTGTGGTTATTTTTTATGACTGAGTGTGTGTGTGAGTGTGTGTGTGTGTGTGTGTGTGTGTGTGTGTGTGTGTCTCACCAGGAGAAATGGGAAAGGCGAGGCCAGACATTGTTGCTCTTCCCATGGTGTCATGTTCTAAAACGAACCTGCACATCGCACTTGTGGTTCCTGGGGAAAAATAAACCAATCCCCACTGCCAGTCAAAACAACAATATTTGTGCAGGTCCGGTAATAAACGCTGGAACCCGCTGCCCTCCCGTCTGGCTTGCTGGCAGCACTTTGCCCTCGGCTCACTCTCACTCGCAGGGGCCCTGCAGCCTTCTTTCCCTGAAGCTCATGTTCCTGGGCTCACAGCAGTTCCTGGCTGGTTCGGGGCTGGCCTTCCTGAATGGCTCACACTTCTGTTCTAGGCAGCACTCAGCACTTGAGAACTTGATGCTACCTCATCGTCCCTCTCTTCCTTTGACCTCTGTGTTGCAGGAATCCATGGTTTCTCCCTCTCCTCCTGCGACTGAGCTTCCTGTGTCTTTTCCTCCTCTCCTAAGTTCAATGCTTCTCTTCTCTTCTTCCTTCCTTTTCCTTTCTTTCCCTTCCCATTCCTTTCCCCCTTCCCTTTCTTTGGCGCTCCTTTTTACCCCCACCCATTCCTGCCTCTCTGCCTTAGCTCTCGCAGTTCTTCTACCTGGTCTACCCTCCCTCCTCCTCACCTGTCCACTGGGGACCAGCTTGACTCCTCAGGCCTTGATCCAGCCTGTCCTGATACCCCCAGGTCTGACTGCATCACGTCCTCCTCTGACTGCCCACGGCCCTCCACCATCTACACAGCCCACTGGCTCAAGCATTTGACTCCCTCTCGACTTACTTGGGATTCCTTTAAACACGTGTTGTGCAGCTCCCCAGGTGCAAAGTCCTGCGTCCTCCGTTGCCTGGAAAACTCTGACTCATGCTTCAAAGCTCACCCAGATGATATCTCCTCCTTCCTTGACTCCTTCACCCACAGCTGGGCGGGTGTCCCCTGGGCTCCCACGTGTCCCACACATGGGGAGTGTGGCTAACGCATACAGTGCCCTGCCTGCTCTGCACTCACCGTTCCCAGCTACTCTGCAGGTTTCTGCGCCCCACATGCGGGGGTGTTAGCTCCTCCCTACTCAGGGAGCAGCCCCCCAGCAGTGAGAAATGGGGTTTGGGGGTTATATTCCCCAGCTTCCTTGCCCCTCAGTGGGGGCAACTCTGAGGCATGCCCCGCCCTACCCCCCAGCTTCCCGACTTCTGATTGTCACAGCAGTCACCTGCTCATTGCCACTCTCTGCAGTGGTTTCCTTTCCTTCTCTTGGTTTACTTCCTTACTGGTGCTTCTTGGAGCCACTTCCTAAATGAACTACTTGTAGCCAAACCCTGTCCCATGTTCCGCTTCTCAAACCAAGAAGGCAAATCGTATAGAAGTGCCTTGGTGTCAGACACCGTCTAAGTTCTGGTTTTGCCTGAACTCATTTCGTCTACACAGCAGCCTTTCTCCTGAGGCAGAGACTGCTCTTATCATTTCCATTTCACATATGAGGAAACTGAGGCACAGGGAGATGAAGTAGTGTGGGCAACCTCCCACTTTTCTGGGGACTGAGGGTTTTCCTTAGACACAGGACTTTCTCAGGACAGTCTCAGGAAAGCTGGGACAAGCTGGTCACCCCAAGGTGAGGTGACTCGCGCAAGGTCACATAGGAGTGAGTGGGACGATGGGACTGAACGTGCTGTGGGCCACCCGCACAGCCTGAGCCGCCTGCTTCCCCGGCACATGCCAGGGGTCACATTTTGCACATTTCTGTGTCTCTACACTTTGAGGAGATGTTTGCTGGTGATTGAGCTAGATGTTGGGGACAATAAGAAAACAAATGAGTGAGGTGCAGCCCTACCCTCAGGGAGCACCTAGTCAGATGGGGGAGACATGGGTTCTGCTGTCACAGACTCCCAGTCTGATGAAGGAGTTTCCTGTGGGGGACAGGGTCTGTTCTTTTGTCCCCGACTTCTCTGCAGGGCCCAGAAAATGGTTTAGGGGAAACTTCCCCCTTCCTTCATGCTGCTTGTCCCAAGCCAAGCAGAGGCAGAAGCAGGTAAGGGTGACGGGGTCTGCCTGGCATCTGGCCGGAGTCTCCCCCCTTGATGTTCCCCACAGCAAGAGCCGGAACCTCTCCAGGACCCGGTGGCTGGGTTGACTCCTCCACGGCTTTAATTTCAGCACTTTGTGCCTCCATCCCCCAGCCGGGCTGCAGTTTGGTTCAGGGAGAGGGTGGAAGATTGATGAACTGGAGGCTTGGATCAATTGGGTCCTCGCAGGGAGCAGATGGTGCTTTCTAAGGGCTCACTGCAGAGAATATAATGAAGGGGCCAGAGACAGAGCGTGGGCAGGTCCACGCGATGGTGTGACTCCAGGGGACTAGCAACATTGGGGGGTCGTTCCCACCCCTAAGCCTGAAGAGGCAAGGAGGGCTCTTGCTAGAGCTCAGCCAGTGCTGCGACCCTGGGAAAGGGGCCGCCAGGACAGGCCCTGTGCCCTTAGCTAAGAAACATAGCCGCTGTCCAAACCAAGGCCTGCAGGGAAAGGGGGCAGACACACTGACTTCTCTCCCCTCCTGCTCTCTCATCACTTTCCCTAATCAGTCAGAACTGAAAAGCAGGCGAAGGACCAAAGGAGCCTCGGTGACTCAATCCATGAGTGTCAGCCCCCATCCCCACCCTGCCATCCCTGGGTGTGTGTGTGGGGGGCTTCAGGGGCTCCGACAACGTCAGAGAGTGGATGGGGAGAGGAAGGCAAGAGAGGTGAACAACGAGAGTGCTGACCCCCGCGACCTGACCCCAGAGCTTGACCAGTGGGTGGATTGGGAGCTGCTTTTCCAAGACACACACTAACCTTCTCACTTTACACTCTGTCTCCTCGCCTCCCAGAGCTTTGGCAAATTTATTCCCTCCATTCCCTTCTCATTTCCTGCCCCTCCCTGGAGGCCACTGGAGGCCAAATATCAGGCGGTTTCTGGAGGTCTTCTCAGAGGAAGGGGTGCAAAAGGGCTCTATGAGCTGCCTGATGAATGAGGGTGGGGACTGGGGAAAGCGCTTCAGTTCGAGAAGAGAAAGGGAAGGGAACAAATATGTCTGAGACCTATTTTGTACCAGATACGACATGGGTGTTTTCTCATCCATTACTCACACTCCACATTCATCCAAACATTCCTGAGGTTGACATCAGGCTTTCTAATTTAGGGATGGGGAGACTTAGGCTCAGAGAGGTTATGTGACTTCTCAAATGTTGCACAGCAAGCGATAGAGTCAGTATATAGATTCACATTTGCCTGAGTCCAAGGAAGAATAAATGAGGTAAAAATTGGTCTGAAAAGATATCAAAAGGCTGGAATGTGGGTAAAGGATGAAGAGGATCCCAACCCCAGAGCCAGGCAGGGGCATGGGGCTTGGTCAGTGTCTGCTGGTTTTGCTTTGGCACTTCTGGAGAATATGCTGGTGGGGTGGGAGAGCATCCCCTGCTCCCCACAAGGGCTTTAACTGGGGTGGGAGGCATCCAGCTCTGGTTGCCCTTTCTGCCTCCAGCCCCTGTTCTACCATGGGTCCTCGATGGGTTGGGAGAGATTTTGTGATGGGCTGAGAATCTAGACAAAGACCCCAGGGATGGGTTGAGAGGGCCTTAGGGGGAGGGATATTGCTATCTCCTTGGCCCGAGAAAGAATTTGAACTGGAGAGAGTTTTGGCCAGCAAAGGGCAAAGGAGGGTAGTAGGTCCAGCATTGTGTATGGGGGGAGGAGGAGGGAGGTCAATGGGGCCAGAGCCAGGGACCAGCACTGTGTGTGTGTGGGGGGGTGGGGTGGAAGGCCCAGGAACCAGCAGGGAGGGCGGAGGGGGGCGACCTCAGGACAGTGCTCTCTGGGCCTGGGGCCGAGGGGTGGAGACCCAGTGAGATAAGGGCCCAAAGGGATTGGGGATGGGGGAACCTCAGATAGCTGTTGCCCCGACTGAGGGGTCCTCTGGCTCCCAGTCTGCGTCAAGTCCTTCTCTGGCCTGACTCCTAAAATAAATGGACACCCCAGCATTCACAGGCCTTCAGCTTGGAGGAGACATGAGGGAAGGGCCTGGGGAATTGCGTGTGTGTGCGTGTGTGTGTGTGTGTGTGAGAGAGGAAGAAAGAAAGAGAGAGAGAGAGAGAGAGATTGAGAGAAGCCTCCCTTGGATCCAAATCCAAATGCTTAAGTCAGCCCTAGGAGATAGGTGGGGCTGGACACAGCCCTCCCGTAAATGTGGTCAATTGGAACAATCCAGAGAAAAGCTGAGGGAGTAGTAGTAAAATAGATACTCCGTGAAGTTAGCCTTAGCTTTTGTAGGTTAGGAGGCATAGGAAGGGGAGTGGCTGGTCAAGATCACACAGGGCTCAAAGGAAGTCTCCCTGCCTCCGGGCTGGGTATTAACTGCAGGGACTGGTGGTTACCTCTGGTCTCAATGTTCACACCCAAAATCCCATTTTCCTTATCTTAAAACAGCATTAAAAATAATAACTCCTTTTTCATAGAGTTGATGGGAGAAAGAAATGACTTAGTTCAAGTAAAGAGCTTAGAACAGTGCCTGACATATAATAAGCACCCAGTAAATATTAGGAAACGATGATGATGATGGTGATAAGAGATGCTTCAGCTTTAAAGGGCACCCTCATGTGACACGGAGTCTGATCTTGCCCTGGCTGTGCTGAAGCCACAGCCCGTCCAGGAGGGAAGGCAGAGGCAGCCACTGGTGCGAGGGGGTCTGCCTGCCCTTCCGCATCATACGAGCAGCACTGTCTGGTCCCCTGGCCGTGTCTGCAAACTTGGAATAAACGTCGTCATAGTCTGAGCCAGGAGGTTCTCCTGTGACTCATGTGTATCCAGACCCCTCATCCTGGCCAGCCACCAGTCTGGGGGCCTCCTAGGGCGGGTTCAGTCCTGCGTCACCGCTTGCTCAGCCTGGGCTGCCGGGCCAGCCCCGAGCCCTGAGAGGGGTCAGCAGAGACAACGCCTGCCGCATAGCTGCGGGCCTGCATAGCGTCTGCCTCCTGCCTCGTCCTCAGGGCCTGCTGCAGGACACCTGAGGAGCTGAAATGCCCACCAAGCTTCCTCTGGGCCGATGCACGTTCCTCTGGTACTTCACACACCCACTCATTTACTCCTGGGAGATCAGCAGTGCTCCTATATATCTCCATTTTGCAGAGGAGATAACTGATGCAAACAGATCTTCAATGATTTGCTCAGGGTCACAGAGACGGTGAGCCAGGACGGCATCTCCAAACTCTGCACCCTTAACAACTGCAGTGCACTGCTCTGAGGGGCCCCTGTCCTTCTCCTCAAGGACTTGGTGGCCCGGCCAAGGTTGTGTGAGTGCATGAACGACTCGGTTCCTTGCCCACACAAGGCTGCCCAGCTGTCTCAGGCTGCCCCTACCACGTCATCGTCACTCCCACTTCCCCTCCCTCTTCTCCATGCGGGCAAGACTCACTGCCCATTTCATTCTAGGATTTCTGTCCAGAGGTCTGATTCTCTGTTCTTGTGCATTTTCCAGATCCAGAGCTCCAGGTGGCTCCCAACATGGCTTCTTACGACCTCTCCCCCAGTCCACAGCCCCTCTCTAGTCACGTGCCCCTCCCCACTGGATTTGTACTTCAGAATTCCCGCGACTCTTCTCATTGATTGTGGAGGAGACATCTGTAAGGAACGGGCCAATCAGAAGCCTTCCTCTGCCCCAGGTTGGTTCCCTGTGGGGCAGGCATTCAGAGCTTGAGTAGGGGTGCACATGGGTGAAGGGCGTGATGAGGGAGAGATGGGCTCTGTCCAGGGAGCCCAGTCATGAGGAGAAAGGGGCTCAAGGCAAGGTGGGACCACAGAGGCCAACCCAGCACTCTGGCTTCTCTCTCTCTCCCAGTTTTGAGTTGCTAGGTCCTCTTTCTGGAGTGTGTTAAGTACAAAGAATGCCACTTCTAGACATTCAGCAATCTCTTCCTCATCTCCATTTTCCGCTGCCCAGCCTGTGGGCTTAGGAAGTGGACATGGGCCTTATTGTTTACTTGCTGGTGTTTGCCCCTGGGTCTGGCCTTAGTTACACTTAGGTCCAGGCCAGATGGCACAAGCTGGATGGTGTAACAACTCTTCTTTCTTGGCCAGAAGGCTGCCTGTCCCTGACCTAGCTCCAGGAGGGCCCTGATGCTGACAGGTTTGTCCACAGGGAGGAGCCATTTGAACCCCCTGGGTACTTGTGACGCTTACCTATAGGATGGTAGAGGGGAGCAGAATCACAGGTACCACTGAGGCCAAGAACCCACCTGCCCCAGGTGACTTCTAAGTGCTGGCTGGTACTGCCAAGGCCTCCTTGCTGAGCTTGGGGACCTGGGTATGGTGGGGACCACACCATTATGTGCTACCTTAGTAGCAACTCTGAGTGAGAGACAGAATTGCTCAGGTTGAGAAGTTCTGCAAATAGAAGTGAGCTCTGCAAACCCTCCCTGACTTTGCAAACTGTGGTTGGAGTCTCCAAATGGAACGGGGCAGGGCGAGGCAGGAGGAGCCCACTGGCCTGTCCCTGCCTTTTCTTCGGTGTGAGTGAGCAATGGATCAAGGATTTAGCAGCCAACGGAGACCAGTCACCTGGTAGCTGTGATAGTACTGAGAATTCTCAGCAAATCTTAATAGGTTTACCTGGAGGGTCTCTGGAGGTGTCGGTGGCCTGTACTCCAGTCCTCAATCCGTTCTCTCCATCAGCCCTGGGCACACTCACCTGGGGAGGGAGTAGTTTCTCTCTGCGTATGCTCCAGTTTCAGATGCTGCCTTTGTCTCTGGGCTTGTGTGTGTCAGTTAGAATTAATTTTGGTTGTGATGTTGTGAGTGGCAGAAAAACCCAAACAGTAATGTTCTAAATAAAGAACATCGACATTTATTTCTCTCTCACAATAAATGAAGGCTGGTGTTATTCAGTCCAGGTTTATTACGGTGGTTCTGTAACCATCAGGAACTCAGACTCTTTCTGCTTTATTGTGTCACCAGTCTCAAACATGGCCTCTACCTCATGGTGCAATACGGCTGCCAGAGCTCCTGCCACCGTATCAGCATTGCAGCCAGCTAAAAGAAGGAAGTGGGGGAGAGAGGCACATCCTGCCCCTGCCACCCCCTGCATTGAAAGTCAAGTCCATAGTCACACAGGATACTTCTTTATGTATCCAATTCGGCAGAATTTAATCATATAGCTGTACCTAGCCTTAAGAGATAAAAAAAAAAAAAATGTAGTCTTTTGTCTGGGCGATCATGTGCCAAGCTTAAAAAAATGGGCCTTATTACTGAGGAAGAAGATGGAACAAATACTGGAGTATAGCTAGCTGTCCTTTCCACAGCAGGAGACTTGCGTAGAGGGTTCCGGATGCTGCACGATTCCCATCAGCCCTTCCGGATAGCAGCCTGGCTGTGGGGCGTGGGGCTCTGCCTCTCCATCGGGGCCCTGACTCCAGCTTCGGGGCCTGAATGTCCCCTTAGAGCTGCGGTGGTAGCAGGAATACGATCTCCCTGAGGTCTCCATCAGCGAGAGGAGCAGTTTGATGATCAAGGCCAGCCATGCCATCCCAAAGAGGATCCACAGGGACACTGTGTTCTTGTACCACAGTGGGTACCTCCGGGAGGGGTCCATCCCTGGCGGGGAGGCAAGGTCAGAGGATGGAGGCCTGGGAAAGTCAGGGTCGCGTTCCCAAAGCAGAAATGGACACACAGGGCTTGAGGCGCACGAGCAGAATATGGGAAGTCCAAACAGTTCTGGGATTGCTGGCCTGGTGGTCAGCGCTAAGATTCCAGGAAGCCTCCCTGGATTGGTATCTTGGGTTTGCAAACTAAATTTCCTCTTTGTCTGAGGTATTTTGTTTATGCTCTACCCCAGCGGTTCTCAAAGTGGGGCCCCTGGACCAGCAGCGTCTGGCACCACCTGAGAGTTGGTTAGAAATGCAAATGATTGGGCCCCACTCCAGACGTACTGAATCAGAAATCCTGGGGGTGGGCCCAGCCGTTTGTGTTTTCCCAAGCCTTTCGAAGAGGTTCTGATGCCTGATCTGTTTTTGTGTGTCTCTGTGTGTGGTTTTCTCATGTAGGAAGGGAGACAGCTTGCCAGGAGCTTCAGGGAGAACACGGGACCGCTGGAGCTTGGATCCTGCCTCAGTTCTTACTAGCTGTGTGCCCTTCGTCTGTCTGACTGTCCCTCACCTGTGAAATGAGGAAAATAATTTCTCCCCTTTGGCTTTTAAGATGAAGTCCTGAATTCTTATCCGCAGGCCCCTGTTTACTTCTCCAGCCTCAATTTGCCTAACTCTCCCCTTTGAGCGTTAGGGGGCAGTCACTCCGGTCTTTTCCCCATTTCTCCATCTATCGTCTTTCCTGCCGCAGGGCCTTTGTACTTGCTGTCTTCTCGGCTCAGAATGTTCATTTCCAATTCCTCTTATCCTGGTTAACTTCCCCTTTTCCTTCAGATCTCAGTTCAGATGTCACTTCCCAGGGGCTAGACTGCGCCTCTCTGTCATACTCCCTCACAGCCCATGTGCATTTGTTGGGTGAGTTACTCATCTCTGGGCCTCAGCTTCCTCATCTGTGAAATGGAGGCAACGAGTGTCCCCCTGCTAGGGCAGTTGAGACTATCATATGGGTTCCTGCATTTGAAGTGCTCAGGATGGCACCTGGCACATGGTGTGATGTGCTATTGCTCACTGTAGGTGGGTGATGGTTTCACTCGCCATTGGATTCCCACACTGGAATCCCCAACTCAGTCAGGGCTGGATAAGTAACGGCTAAGGGAGGGGATGGATGGCGGTCACCGTGAAGCTTAGATAAGTTATGTCAAGGGCCTGCTTTACTTAGTTCTTCCCTCTGTCTGTTCTTGCCTCCCTCACCAGACGGCGATCATTCAAAGGGTGAAGATCTGTCCTATCTCCTCGACATCCTTTAGTGTCTTAGCTCCCTGTACCAGCTCTCTGTCTACCCCCATCCTGTCCTGCTGACCCCAAGACAACGTCTCGGTCCTGTCCTCCCATGACCAGGCCCATCACCTGGGCCCCAGCTTGGGGAGGAGCCCGCAGCCCAGGAACTGACCTTGCCACCTGGCTGGAGCTGGGATTGGATTAGGCCGATTGGGTTACGGGCCACGATTCCGCCGGTGGTCCCTAATGAGATTAGCAGTGAGCCAGCTCTGTGCCCCGGCCGCCGCCAGCTCAGCTTGCTCCTGGCAGTGGACGGGAAGTGTTCCTCTCCCCGTTTATTTTATTTTTTTAGCCAAAATCATTAGTGGCAGGAGTCCTGGCAGCTGGCAAGGCGCGCAACTGAGTAGCAAATGCAATTGCGGGGGCCGTGGGGCCGGGGAGGAGCAGGCGGCTGGGATCTGGGAGCTGCTCCCCCCGCAGCCTGCGGGCAAAGAGGAGCGGAGGCAGTGAGGACAATGTCCCTTATAGCTGCTGACACAGGGACAATGGACACCCAATCCCACCCAAGAAATGGGTTGGACCCTGTTCAGGACAAAGAAAGCTGAGAGACATGGGAAAGAGGGGAGAGTGGGTTTGTCCCCTCTCAGCTGTGGAAGATTCTGGAACACAGAAATATGAAGAGCCCCGATACGGGACTCTATCCTAGACCTGCCCTAGGCTTGCCTGCTCTCTGACCTTAATCAGCTTTTTGTCCCTCTCTGGGTTTCAGTTTCCCCTTGAAGGTAAGGCAGTCAAAGGCTGTCAGTGTGGTCACCTGCCACAAACCGCTGAAATGGCTACAGAAGGAACCAGCGTGAGTGGCAAATCTCTGGAGATACGGCGAAGGGAGCAGCTCTGCCCGCAGCCCCTCAGCAGGGTTAGTCTTCCCAGGCAGCCTCTGGGCTTTTAAAGGGCCCTCAGGGGTTTGGGCCAGGCCTCCTGAGTCAGGGTGCTTGGTGGAAGGGGGTTCTGGGAGGCCTGTGCCCCATACCCCAGCCTCCCCTGCCTGGCCGCTCTCCATAGGGTGGCTCACAGGGTAGCAAGACCTTGATCAGCCCTCCTTGCTCGGTAGAGAAGGCCGTGCTGATGTCCCTGCCCCGCCCTCCATGGTGGTGGAGGCCTTTCCTCCCATTTCCAGGATGTCCATGTCTACAGAGGGCTGCCCCCTCCTCCCCCTGCCCCGCCCTGCCTTAGGGGACTATAGGGTCACAGGACACCCTCACAGACTCCGCTCAACCCCATATCGGCTGTTCCTGTCAGCTCTTCCCACCAGGACCCAACTCTGAGAGCCTCGGTGCTCAGTGGGCCCCAAGAAACTACAGTTATGACTCCTGTTCCCACGTCTCTACCCTCTCCTTGCCCTGGCTCTCTCAGAGAACCGGGCCTTCCAAACCACGTTTAGGATTATCTATCACTGGCGATAAGCCCTGCATTTCACCCTCTGAGCCCTGGTTGGGGAGGCTGTGGCAGGACCTGTCAGATCACACAGCCCTGGGTTGAGGCTCCTACGGCTGCTCAGAAGAGTACTTCAGGGTGGCCCAAGTGCAACAAGGAAGGGAGAGGCTTAGAGTGGAGAGGGAGGCAGGGCCTGGTCACGGAGATGGCTCCTGCAGCCCTACTCATGGATTTTGTACTCCGTCCTAAGACTATGGGAAAAACGGAAGGTTTTTAGAGGAGCTGGGCAGGTGACATGATAGCACTTGTCATTTTTAAAGGTCATAAGAGCCAAAGGAGGACAAAGATGGAGACTGCACAAATCCATGGGTGCCATGGGTGACTCTGCATGTAGACAACCCGTTAGGGCTGTGCAGTGCTCAACCTGCCCAACCAGCCCTAGGCAACGGTCCTGCCTAGACTAGGGAAATTGTAGTGGGAACAGAGATGCGAGAACAGATCCAAGAATCATTCTCTGAACTGTGAGGGGGCAGATGTGGTCCTTGGGAGCTGCTGCCTTCAGCTCTCTTCAGACACGTCTCTCCACACTGAAGGTAGCAGTGGGGTCATGCCCAGGGGGAATAAACCTTCCTGAGGATTTCCTTCCAGAGTGACAGCTTCCTTCCCAGGACGGAGGATATCGGGAAGAGCAGTATGAGGAGGAGAGGTTCAGGGACCTTGCACACGGGCCAAAAGGCACTGAGGGAGTCTTAGCCATCACCCAGCCCAGGCCCCTCATGTTATACCCAGGAGCACTGAGGTGCCTAGAGGGGGTGTGTGAGGTGGTCTGGAAGAGTATGAGTTTTGGAGTCAAACAGATCAGAATTGATATCTCACTAGCTGTGCAATCTCAGGCAAATGGCTTGGCGTCTCTGAGCTTCAGCTTCCTCCTTAGTAGAATGGGGTGACACTGATCACTCTAGGTTGCCTGTGACCTAGCTATTTGTTCCTTTGGTAAAACCTAATTCCAATATTCCAGGCTGGGTTCTGTCTCCAGAGGTGAAGAAGGGCAGGGCCTCCTCCCCAGTCGAGGGCCAAGGATCCAAGCGAAAGCACAGAGCCCCTGGAGGCCAGGGTAGTGGTGGTGCCAGTGACCAAGCTCACATGTTGAGCCTTCAGGTGTGGGAATGGAGGGAGCTACCAAGGCTGAGCTGGTGGGTCCAGCCACCCGTCCTGTCCTGCAGAATGTCCTCCACTGCCACCTGCTGGGCATCTGCCTCAGCTCTATTATTACGCAAGGCTTCTGGGGTGCTGATACTGATTACACCCCACCTGGAGCTCTCAGAACCCTGCAGCCCATTTTGCAGGCACTCAGAGTTTGGCTGCCAATTGTTTTCCAGTGGAGGTCATGGGGGGCTGGGGTTTCCTGAGTCTCCTGGACGCTCCAGCCTGATCCTTGTGGGCCCCAACCCAGGGGCATGGGGAAGCTTGGCATTTAATGTGGTGGGGCGAAGTGGGGAGTGGAGACCCTGGGACCGGGGAGGAGAGCCAGGGACTCCCCTTATTTGCTGAGCTCTAAGAATGATGGGTCAGTGCTTGTCAAGATGGCCAGGAGTGTGTCTTACAGCCCAGAGCGCTGCTTCAAACCCCAGTTGTCATTTTTTTGTCTGAGTGACCTTACCCTCGACACACAACCAAGGCGGGTTGAACCTGCCAAGGACCCTGTCCTTGGGACTTTGGGCCTGCACGCCCCCAAAGGGGTGGGCATGCAGCAGGAGCCCAGTGCACACGGCTGCGGAGGCAGACGCGTCTCCGGCTGCCCCTCCCATCGCCTGCTGGGGGCTCTCACCAATCACGTAGTCGCCGAAGCCCACGGTGCTGAGGGTGATGAAGGAAAAGTAGAAGCCCTCCATGTAGCTCCAGCCCTCCATGTGGGAGAAGAGCAGCGGGGGCAGCAGCAGGAAGAGCAGGAGGCCCGAGAGCAGGGCGCTGGAGCCCGCCAGCCAGCGGGCCTTGGCCGGGTCCTGTGGGTGCACAGCCGCTCAGCCCCCATGTGGCCTCTGCCCAGTGCAGGGGTGGGGAGCAGACAGGCTGGGGGTACTGAACTGGAGGCAGTAAGAAGGGGGCTGCCCGCGGGGCCTCACCACCTGGCCCGTATTCTCTGGGTGCCTCGCGCCCGTCCCACGGCCAGGTCCCACTGTACCTCCCCCACCGATCCCCCTTCTGGGCAGTGACCCCAATCCCACCGCATCCCCCCAATCCTACCACATCCCCACCAGTAACCCTGATTCCCAGAAGTACCTCCTGCTCCCACCCCGGGGCCCCCATTCTCACCACAGCTGTCCTTTTCTACCAGACTCTCACTGGGGATAGTGACAACCCTCACCCGCCATCAGTGGGCCCCGAAGACAGCGCGTGGCCCACCCCTCCCCCACTCCGGGCCCCTCACCTGCCAGGCGCCCCCCAGCCTGCGGGCGCAGCCGTGCACTCCTCGTTGCATGAGGTGCCCCAGGTGGTTGAGCACCACCAGGTTGAGCGGGATCCCCACCAGAGCAAAGAAGATGCAGAAGAGGCGGGCGGCCATCGTGTGGGGGCTCAGGTTGCCATAGCCTGAGGGGACGCAGGGGCACTTCAGGGGACATTTCCTGGGGCCCCGTTCCTAACCCACTCCAGACGTGGCAGCTGGTGTTGGTCAAGGCCTTCCTTTCCCATGTCAGGCACTGTGCAGGGGGCCCTACACATCCATTCCCTCCTTCCAAATGGGGCTTATACCCTGTATTTTACGAAGCTCTAGGAGGCTCGGCAATGTGCGTGAGTTCAAACCCACGAAGGAGTCCTGTCTTTCCTCTCTTCACTTCCTCCCTCTCTGGTGGGCAGAGGCATAGGGGACAGGAGCACGGGAGGCTTTGGAGCCTCCAGCCGCTGCGCCTCCGGGATCTCCTGCACCATTCAGGCCAAGGTCCTGCGGTGTCCCGACGGCTCCCAGCCCACGGCTGGGCACAGCCACCAAACCCGGGGCCTCCACTGCCCGGTGAAGCACTCCTCTCACAGGCCATCCTGCTCAGGGGCTCCCATCACCCCGCCAAGCCTTTCTCAGAGCCGCACCGCAGGCTGCAGCTCCTCCCCTTCAAGGCCTTTCCTTGCCTTTCTCCTTTCACAGGTATCAGCCTGCTTTGTACCTGAGGCTCATCACTTCTCTGGCTCCTACTTTATCCTTCAAAAGCCCCTCCCATCCCCCAATACACCTGATTCTGTCTTATCTGATTCCCAGAGGGCCCTAACTAACACACCTGGGCTCTCTCCTGAACACCCTGGGAGTGAGGGGCAGAGGATGGCTATCAGGTGACCTGGGGAGGGTGGAGCTTGGGGCCTCTGTCATGAAGATAAGGGAAGGAAGGGAGGCTGGGGAGGGTGAGGAGCTCCTAGAAGGATTCCACCAGCCTGGACGTTCTTTCCTCCTTCTTTCCCCTCCACCCCGGTCTCCCCACTCCTTGGTCACCACTGCCTTGTCTTTCTAAAATGCAAACCTGATTACATCACCCCTCCTCTCCCAGGTGACTAACCTTCATTATTCCTCACATCTGCTGGGGAAAGTCCAAACTCTCACCTAGCCCATCTCTGAGTCCCATCTGGTTCCCTGCCTCCCAGTTCTGGCTACACTCCTGCCCCTCTGAACCCCCAGACTTCCTGTGCCTCTGTGCCTTTGAACGTGACTCTCCCTCTACCAAGAGCAAGTTTCCCCTCCTTGCCCACTTGTAAATGGCCTCTTAAGTTCTGACCCTCCCGTGGAGCAGCTCCCCCAGCACTCTGCTGAGCTTTGAGGATAGCCCCTGTGTGACAATGCCGCTCCTGAGTGTTGTAAGCCCTTCAAAAGCAGGGGCTGGGTCTTAATAATCTTTAAATTCTCAACAACTGGCATAGGACCTGACACTAATAGGAGCTCACCATTTGTGTGATGAATGAGTACAAGAATGAATGAATGAATGAACAAATAAATGGGAAATTCAGGAATGAATGTGTAAATAGATGGACAGATGCCTTGTATACTGCCCCGTGTTGCTGCTTAATGTCCCTGCCCCACCCCCACCCCCAGATTGGGTCAGCACGCCCACACACTCCATTCACTTGCACTGTATTGAAACTGGTGTTTTACATTCACTCACCTTACTGAGGGGTCTCAGAGGGCATGGTCCCAAGAGAGGCCAAAGCACGCCCTAGTCTAGAGCATTGGCTTTGGAGTCAGAGTCGCTTCCTGGGTTTGAATCCCAGCTCTACCCTTTGTAGGCTGTGAGACCTTGAGCAAGTGGCTTGATCTTTCTGAGCCTCTGTTTCCTTGTCTGAAAAATGGGGATGTTGACATCCATCTCACAATGTGGTGTGGGAATGAAAGGAGGCAATGGAGGTGTGCTGTAGATGGGAATGTGAACTCTCAAGCATCTAGTACACAGGAGGTGCTACATAAATGTTTGTCGCATGAATGAATGGCTGACTGATTGAATTCCACTGAACCAGCTTCTGTTTTGAGGACCTCAGAGGCCTCCTCCAGAGCCCCATCCATCTTCCCTTCCTGGCCATTACAGGTTCCTCCTCTAAAAGAGAGGTCTCTTTACCGTTGGCATCCGGAAGAGGTAAACCTCTCTGCTTGACTCCTCATCAACCCCTGCTCTTCCAGCTGTGGATCCCCCCCAAGTCCCATCCTCTGTCCCCAGGGGCCGAGAGCTGGTGGAGACAGCCCAAACCACCGGCGGTGTCAGCCTGCCACCTGGTGGTGAATCCAGTGTCATGCAGGGGCTGGGGCCTGGCGCCAGGGCAGGGGGATGAGGCCATCTGACTTACTTCCTGGGTCTCAGAGCTGGAGGGCTCTCTTCCCCTTACAGCAGCGCCCAGGCGCCCTCCCCAAACAAAGGTCCACCTTTGTTCTCCTGAGGGCAGGGCTAGAGAAGACGGAGGGTGATTTGGCCCAGGTGTCCCATGGGATAGGGAGGAAGGGTACTTGGAGAGGATCGTGATGGGGGTGAGGGGATGCCTCAGTGAGCTGAGGAGAGGCCTCCAGGAATGGCCACTTCTCCTCTAAGGCTGAGAATAAGGGGTCGAAAGGCTCTTTGTGGATTTCCACCCCCCTTTCCTGGCCTCCCCCTTCATCACCGTCACCTCCCCACAACCGTCCCTGGTCTCAGTGTTAGGTGGGCTTGGCGGAGGAGGCCAGGACACTTACAGTGCCCAGTGTTTTTACTGCAGCACAGGGGAGACCCTCTGCTTCCCGAGAGGTTGTGTGAGGCAGAGGTCCCCCAGAGCAGTGCTTCTCAAACTTGAGCCTGCACTCAAACTCCTGGGGTCCTTGGTGAAATGCAGAAACTAATACAGCAGATCGGCAGTGAGTTTGCTCCCGAGCTGTGCTCATACTACAAGCACTGACTACCCTCAGAATCTCAAGGCCTGAGGAACCCCTCCAAAACGCACTGGTCCTCTGTCCCTCAGGAGACCACCCTCCCCAGCCCCGCCCACCTGGCCCCACCCCACTCTTACCAATGGTGGTGATGGTGGACACGGAAAAGAAGAAGGAGCCTATGAGCTCCCAGCGCCCCATGCTGGTGGTGTTGCCGAGGACGATGTCCCCACTTTGGTATGCTTGGATGATGCCCTGGGGGAGAGGCTGCAGTGACCACCAGGCTCTGTGGGGTGACTGGGCCCCTGCACCCAAACTCACACAGGAGCGTGTGTATGCACACACACACACACATACACACACAAACTCCCAGACACTCCTCATAACCACTCTTTGAGCCCAGCCTATCCGGGGCCAGGAAGCTCTTCCCCTCCAACCATGGGGACAGCTCCTTCCCTCTCTTTATCCTGGAGCCCAGATCAGCCCAGGATATCTCACTGGCTGGAAGAACGCCATTCCTTTTCTTCTCTGCTCACCCATTTTTGCAACAGGTACTGGCCAGGCACGATGTGTGATGTTTTAGGGGACACAAAGATGAAAGCGACATGACTTCCTTGGTGGGACCGAGACAAACTTAACTCTAGTGCCACCAATGCAGTGTTAGGCTTTAAGACAGTGCAGCTGCGTGATCCTGGGCAAGGTCCTCAACTTCTCGGTGCCTCAGTTTCCTTATTTGCAAAATGGAAACACTGACAGCCCCTACTTCATAGAGTTGTTGTGAGAGTTAAATAATGTCCTAAAGACTCAGAACAATACCTGGACATGGAAAACGTTAGTGGTTGCTGTCATCATTACTGTTACGAATATAATGCCGAGAGGGAAAGTGTTCATTCTATGGGGTTAGGGCGAGAGGCCTCATGGAGGGGGCTTTAGCTGGGCCTTCCTTAAAGGTCAGGTAGGATTGCTGCCAGTGGAAGGACATTTAGGTAGATGGGAGGCAGGCCTGAACCTGGAATCTCGCATAGGGAGACTGATAGGTCGTTGGCAGCCAGGCCATGCGTGGTTCTGTCATGCCAGGGGTGGAGTGGCAGGCCTTTTCCAAGGCCACTAAGCAAAGGAGAGGCAAGATCAGGTCGTGTGCTCTGTGGCAGCTGGCAGTGTAGAGCATGTTGGCAGAAGGGGAAAGACTCCTGCAGGGGTGAACGATGGAGAGAGCTTGGCTTGCATCCTGGCGCAGAGTGGTCCAGGAGGAACAGAGAAGAGACATTCAGAAGCCCCGGCCTCTGGCCCTGTTTGGTGTGGGTAGTGAGGGAAGCACCTAAGACCATTGTGAGCATGTGTGGATGTGATGCCAGTGGCAGAGATTGAGGAAAGATGGGTGAGGAAGGCGGGGAGGAGGAAGACTGCCTGCTCCTAACCTTGGGGGAATTTCAGGGCTGCTAGGAAGTTGCATGTAGATGTCTGCACCCAGGGGGCAGATCTGGGGTGGAGACACCACATCCTTATTTCTGAGGATGAAGCCACAGGAGGGTTGAGTGAGGGTGCGGAGGAGGTGGAGCAGGAGGGGTTGGAGGTCAAGTGCCCAGAGATGAAAGTCCTGCTGGGAACCGTGGGAAACACCCATGCCCACGGATCCACACTGAGGGAGTCGTCATGGAAGTTCACAGCCCAGCAACCTGGCTATGTAGCCATATATTTGTATTTAACCTCTCTGAGCCTCTGTTTCTTCATCTCTAAAATGGGGAAGATAATAACGGTACCTACCTGTGGGGTAGGTGAGGAAGAAAACGCGTTAATACAGGTTAATACACTGGGAACAGTGCTTGATACCCTGTAGCATTTACTGTTACTGTCATCCCATCATTGTCCTTTTCCCCGGGCCCAGGGTGCTGGTAGTTGAAGTTCACCTCCTTTGCAAAGGGTGTGTCACAACCTCCAGGGCCAGATGGAGGGCGGTAATTGTAGAAGTTCAGAGGTGGGAGGTGGAGGTGCTACATTCGGTCCTTAGTGGAGATGGTCCTTGCCCTGCCCAGCTCCAGGCCCTGCTGAGGCCCAGTGCGAGGGCTCAGGACTCCACCCCTGCTCTGGTGCCCAAGACGCAGGCCCTGCCCTCCTTGGCAGAGGAAGCACGGGGACTGCCAGGGCAGGGATTTCCAGCTAGGGGCGGGACTATCTGGGCTCTGGGACCAAGCTTAGCCTTGGGATGTTAATACATCCCCCAAACCTAGCAGCTGCCAGTCCAGTGTCGCCCGCCCAGAATTGGAGGAGACTTCCATCCATCCTCGATGTCCTGCTCCAAGAACCCTCCCTTATTTTCTTCCCTCCACACACCTCTCTAGGACCCCATCCTCTGAGCAGTCTCTGTTCTCAGGACCTCTGCATCCTGCTGGCCCCTGTCCGTTTCGGCCCTTCCAGATCTCTGCGGCTGGGGCGGCGCGCCCAGCCCAGCTCCCGCGTCCGAAATCTCGGAATAACGCGGGGTCAGCAAGAGAGCGCCCCTACGTCCGCCTCTCCTTCTCTCCGACCCGGGTCTGCACGCTTGGAGCGTCCAGACTCTGGCACGTGCGCCTCGGCCCGCTTCAACCCACCACCAGGACAAGGGCGCCCCGCGCTCCTTTACCCCCAGACCCTGACGGTGGTGCCATGGGTCTGACTCATCCTTAGGCACCATCAGCGCCCCCTGCCGCCCTCGCCCCCAATTCGCATATTTGCATCGGGAGTCTCTCTGTGAAAGAGGCCATGCGTCGTCCGACCCTGACACAGCCGAGCCATCCCAGTTTGAACCCCTCCAGGTCACCTCCCAAGCACTCCAGGCGCGCCCTGCCCCTGTTCTGACCCGACCGGGTCGACCCTGGCAGTTCCTGACCCGGATAAGCGCGCCCCCTGCCGTACTCATCCCCAAATTCGGATGTGTGCGCCACGCAACCTTCTGTCGACCCGGCGGGTCATGCCCTCTCGCCCCTAAAGGAGGATTCAGAGCGCTGCACTGCGCATTCCTCTCGCTGGAGCGGGGACCCTTTCCCTGTTTGTCCAGCTCAATCCTCTCGTCTCCCCCCCCCCACCACCCCGGCCCCCCGCCACGCGTTCCCTCCCCCTCTCGCCCTGCGTCGTTCCCGCGTCTATCTCCTCTACCCTCTTGGAGAAGTGCTCCCGGTGTTTCCCTGTGCGTAGCGGGGGAGTGCCCTCTTGCCCTCTGTCCACCACCCCGCGCTCTCCTACCCCGTATCCCCGTCGCGCCCGGGCAGCCACGCTCCCCGCTGACCCTGATCAGCGAATCCAGCGCCGGGCCGTCCAGGCAGGTGAAGTTCCGCAGCAGCGCCCACTTGTCGCGCTGGAATCTCGCGCTGGAATCCTGCGCCGCAGGGCTCTCCAGCATCCAGAACACGCCGGTGCCCAGTGCCAAGTAAGCCAGGTAGGTGAGTAGCAGGAGCACGGTGCCTGGCACCGCGCAGCCCGGAGCCCTACCCTGGGGCGCCCCTCGGGCTCCTGGTCTGCACATAACGGGACAGGCAGGGAGGCTGAAGCCTGGAGCCATGGACCAGGACCCAGACAGAAAAGGAAGGGCTAGGAGCTCAGCTGGTCCCTTCCCTAGACAACAGCTGCCTGTGCCCAGTTTGCTCAGCAGAGCAGGCGTGCTGGACAGCCCTGCCCCACCTGCACTGGATCCAATCCCAGGGACAAAAAGAGGTCCAGAGCTGTGGGCATCTGGCCCCGCCTCGAATGAGTATGGAGTGCCCACCCCCAGGCCTAGCTCAGGGAGAAGGGGAGGGCTGCTGGGTGACCGCAGACTCTGAGAAGGAAGGGGCCCAGAACCCTCAGCTTGTCTTGTAGCAATCGGTGGGAGGGACTCCTGGAGACCACACTCCGGGAGAAGAGAAAGTAGAAGCCAAGTTTATTGTCGTAGGGCCCTGCCTAAGTCCTTGGACCCTTGGACTAGCTCCAAGAACTTGCTGCCTGTCGAGTCCTCTCAGACCATCACCCTGTTCTTTGTGTACCCAAAGACAAGCACCCCAGCTGGTCACCACTTGTCCGTGAGCTTGGGAGGCAGAGAAGCCTTGACCAGTGGGTTTGTCTATTCTCTGCTTCCTAAGAGGCCCCCTCACTCCCTCCTCTACCCAGAATGAGGAGGGGTACTGGAGAGGTAAGGGGTCCCTGGCGGTGGGTCCTCAGCTCCCCAGGCCTCTCCTCCACATCAGAAAGTCCTGGGATGTAAGCTGGGTCTGTCCTGCTGCTATAGATCCTTCCCGTCTGGAGCCGCCTCTGCTTTAAGCTTTGCCTCAGTCCTGTCCAGAGGTTCCCAGACACTTACGGGCCTGCCTTGCTGCTGGGGTGCTGGGAGAGGTAGGGACCAAGGTCAGTCTGGGCCTTGGGATGGACTGGTCTAAATCTCTCCTCTCCTTCTGGCCAGAGCTGCCTCAATCTGGCAGGAGAAAGGCCAGGGTGGTAGAGCTCGTTCCCAAGGGAGGCTGGGCCTCCGTGGAACTCATTTCCTGGAAATCTCCTGGGCTCCGCTGGCTTTCCATTTTCCCCAGGGCAACATGTGTTTAGAAAGGGTCTTAAGAAGACAGGAACCCAGAGGGGCTGATGGGATCAAGGGGTGCCCTGGGGGATCAGGGGAGGCCATGCCCAGGAAAGTGGGTGGGACACCCAGGACCTCCTAAGCCTTGTTCACAGACAGCTCTAGACCTCTAGGCAAGGGGCACTGGCAGGCTGTGAGAGGCAGCCCCTCAGTGTGGCTTCCTGAGGGCAGATAGCCCATTTGCACTGAGTTGCTCCAAAGTCCCTGCCCCTCTCCTTGACTCTTCCTGCCAGCCGTTCCCGTGGGCTCTCGTCAGACCTTGGTCGGCCCTCGTCATAGCATTTTGGGCACTGGGTTGGGCTTGCCGCTCTACCTAGCTAGTCCTTCCACTTGACTAAATGCACATCGAGGGCAGGAATTTTCCTTGTTGTGCCCCTAGACCCTGGCACGGTGCCTGATACATACTGGGGGCCAGACCAATGCCCATTGTGACCGTATCCAATGAGGCAAAAGTAAAGTCACCCTCTGTTTGCTGTCCCGTATGACGTCTTCTGGGAGGGGAGTGTGGGGAGGGCAATGGGGATTGGCCACAGTGAGCTACGTCTGGTCACTTTTGAGGGGGAAAGGGCAGGGGCTTTGGGACAACGGTGCACATCTTGCTCCACATGCATCTGTGTGTGATTCTGTCTCTACATGTCCGTCCTTGGACACTCCTGCCTCCTTTCTCTATCCAGAGAGCTCCTGAGACCAGCCCTGGCTGGGAAATGAATGGGTTGAGGGAGGAGCAGGCAGGGCAGGAACTGCAGAGGGCATATGGGCTGGGCAGGGAAGCTGAGAGGGGCTCCTGGGGGGGAGTGGGGGAGCTCATGCAGAGATGGGGATCTTCTGAGGTCTGGAGAGCCCATCTGTCTTGGGGGCTCCGCCTTCCTTGAGACTAAGGCTCCTGCTGAGCAGCCAGAGCTGGGAGCATCTATGCAGAAGCAGCGGGGCTGATGGGAGAACCAGTGCCAGCCACGCCAGGCCCAGCAGGATCCAGACGGCCGCCAGGCTTCGGTACACTGAGATGTAATGCTTGCTGGGGTCCGTGCCTAGCAGGGGAGGGGGACATGATAAATGCCAGGGGTCTAAGGGCACAGCCACCCCCCAGGTTCCATAGGGGCCCCTCCAGCCTCCCTAGAACAAGGATCAGCAATGGAGGTCCCTGGGGAAAGGGCGAAGGGTCCCAGACTAGCAGCTTCTGAGGACATTGTGAGAATCCACAGCAGAGTCAGAAATTGTCTCCTCCAAAAAACCAGGGCCTATCTGATCCTCTGTAGTTACCCCCGCTGACATCTCCCCGTCCCCCACCCGGAGATATGTGATTGCCTAGTTCTCACCAACCACATAGTCCCCGAAGCCGATGGTGCTGAGAGTGATGAAGGCAAAGTAGAAACCCTCGCCGAAGCTCCAGCCCTCCACGTGACTGAAGACCATGGGCGGGAAGACGAGAATGACCAGCGTCCCCAGGGTCAGGAACAGAGCCAGGCCCAGGATCTGAAGTAGCTGGAGGGAGGGAGGGAGTCTGTCTCTGAGTCCACTTGGAAAGCCCCAGGTTTGTATGCGGGGTGCTCTGGGGTAAATTGGGGAGTGGGGCTGGATCACAGCGAGGTGCTTTCCCCACCCTGCTAACCTTTGGGGTGGGGCTTGGATCTGTGCGTTTGTGCTCTTGCCCAGGTCAGGGAAAGACGTGGTCATAGGGATTGCATTCGAGGGTCAAACTGGAATTTAGAGATTGCTTTGGGCTGGGGGGATCCACTTGTACAGGCCCCCCCGGGGGACTCAGGTCTGGGACGAGGACTGTCACTGCAGTGTACCAGCTTCCTCTGCACCTCTGTCCTCCTAGCCTGCCTGGCTTTGCAAGGGACTGGCCAACAGGTGGGCACTAGGGGCATGCTGGGCGGCCCGGAGTTTGTTTCCGACCACAGGAAAGGATGTTGGATTTCTGAGATAACCGCTGAGATGCGTACATACGCAGTGGTGGCCTCCAGCTGTCAGCAGGTGGCCTCCAGCTGTCAGCTCCTTCAGGATGTACAGCAAGCTACCGAGAACTGCCTGGCCCAAGGGCATGCCCTTTCTGGGAAGGCCACCCTGGTGCCTGATTGAGGCAGGGGTATAAAGTCCTGGCCATTTCAGCTCACCACAGGACAACCCTGAAGGTCCACACATACTGCAGAGCTCTTTGAGGGGCTGGCCAATTTTCTGTCGAGCCTGCCCACCTTTTCTTCCCCAGGTACCTACCTAACACCTGCTTGCCAAACTCTGTCTCAGTGTCAGCTTCTGGAGGACTCAATCTGCAACAGATTCTGCCTGGCAGGGCTGTGAGGATGGTAGGGCCCTACCTGGGAGCGCCTGGCCTGGTCCTCCCACCTCTCCAGCGTAGTCAGGTGGCCACGCAGCCCTGTGCCCAGGTGATTGAGGAAGACCACGTTGAGCGGGATGCCCACCAGGGCATAGAAGACACAGAAGACCTGGCCTGCCTGGGTGCTGGGTGCCAGGTTCCCATATCCTGCAGGGAAGGAGTGTGCAAATGTCGGGAAGAGAGGTCTCAGAACTGCCTCCCCCACAGATGCTAGCAGAGGTTGGTCTTCCACCACCTCTGGGGGAAGGAGGGGAAGCACCCCTGTTCTCATGGACACTCTTCCCATTCTCTGCTAGAATGATCCCTATTTATAAGAATCCTGCTGTCTTTGAAGGCCCATTTCCAATGACACTGCCTCCAGGAAGCCCTCCTGACTGCCACCCTCCTCCTTACGAGGTGTGATTCCCCATAGTGCTCTGTGTCATTCCTATCTAATTATCTACTTTGCCTTATACTATTGTTTTTGGTGTGTTTATCTTATCCTTCTTCATTGGATTGGAAGATCCTTGAGGGCCAAGTCTGGGTCTGACCCAAGTTTGTGTATACCCCACCCTGTCCCAACTCCATCCTCTGCTCCACATGTCACCTGAGCTCAAGGAAGGTGTTGGTCTGGATTGGACTTAATTGTATGGATGGGGGAGACCGGGGTTACTGGGGGTCTGGGCATCGCCTTTGGGAGGTGGAGTGGGTCTTGTGGCTGAGGGGTATAGCAGACAACGTCAGTGTCCTGTCACCTGCAGGTGTGGGGACAGTTCCTGTACACAAGATGACTTCCCACCCCAAGTCCCCACATCTCTCTCGACCTGAGAGATTTTTTTTGGCTGTAGGAATGTACTTGGTCTGTGGGCAGGTCCAAAATGCTGGAGAGTTAATACATCCAGGATTAGCTGTCCACCAGCCAGGGCAGGAGTCGGGGGACAAGTACCCCTGCTTTCTCGCCCTATTCTGAGGATGGGCGCTACCTAGCCTCTCAGCGGGTCCCCACTCCGTGTAAGCCCAGTTGCCCTACCCACTAAACTATGCTGCTCATTGATGCAAACTTTATTGCCTTTTCTCCCTTTCTGGTTTCACTTTTCCATTTCTCTATTTGTGCTTTCTGAAATCGTCTCCTAGATAAACCCAGCCTTGTCTCAGCATCTGCTTTTGGGAAACTGAAACCAAGACAGGGGCTATGGGGGAAGCCAAGCCCTTCTTCACCCGACCCTTTACCTATGGTGGTGACGACTGTGCCTGCAAAGAAGAAACTGCTGCCGAAGTCCCAGTTGCTGGGGTTGGTGGAGTTGCCTTTGGGGTTCACGCCCTTCACCCAGGCTTCCATGATGACCTGTGGGGTGGGAGGAAAAGGGAATGAAGACACCAGCTATTGGCTAAGCTCTTGACAGGGTGCTTTTGTGTCATCTCACTTAATGGTATTCTTAGACAGTCTCATTTCCCTTTCGTGGAAGAGGAAACTAAGGCTCATTGTGGCTACAGACTTGACCAACGTCATTGGATTTCAAATCCACTGTCTGTTCCACTGGCCAGGGATGACTGCAGTGGGGGCTGTCAGCATGGGCCAGTGGAGGGGAGCGGGCCTAAGGAGGCAGAAGACGGTTAAAGAGTCGTCCAGGGGGGAGATACTGTTACGGCCAAGAGGGCGAGATGCACATGGGTTGTTAGGACAATGGGAAGCTTTCAGGGTAGAGGTGCCTCGGTGTATTTGGGAAAATGGAGTTTGGGGACCATAAGAAAGCCATGGGGCTGCCCTCCCACAGGGCTAATGGAGGGGGACAGAAGGCGAGCAGGCAGCCTTGCTCTTTGCTGCCCCCTAGTGAGTCCCAGTCCAGGCCTCCAGGAGAAATTCCATCAGAGGACAGGGCAAAGGTCTCTGTGTGTGTGTGAGTGTGTGTGTGTGAGTGTGTGTGTGTGTGAGTGTGTGTGTACGTGTTTAGTGTGGGTTTACAGAACCTGAACCCCTCCCTGCAGGCTCAAGCCTAAGCCCCTCTGTCCCGGGGCCCAGCCCTCTAGGGCTCCCTCCCCCATCTGCTCCCAGACACCCTCCCCTCCCCCATAGCTGTGAATTGAGCTCTTTGGGGACAGGAGGGAGGTGATGGGGGAGGGGGCAGCTCTAGTTCCTGTGGGAACCGTTTCCCAGCTGGCTGGGTGAGCAAGCGCTGGCCAGGGTGGGGGTGGCCTGCTTGGGCCGGGCCAGTCGGGTGTCCCGACCCAGGCTGTCTGCTTCTTCTCACTTTGGCAGATCTGGTCTCCTCACATGTGAACTTTGGCCTCCCTCTCTTTCCCACACACCCAGAGAGGCCAAGATGGAACATTCTGGAACACACCCACTCCCTGGAGATCCTCACCCTTTGGAGCAGCTCTTGCCCTGGACCTAGGCTGTCCCTTACGACCACCCTGACAGCCTCCATCCCACTGAGGAGAGCCGTTGATGGCAGTGGGGGGTACTAAGACGGAGGCACCAAAGGAGGACCTTCCATTGTTCTCTAAGAACCCACACATGGTGGGGAAAGTCAGACACCGGTCCTGTGGTCCTGGGCACGGCCTCCTTTCTTGATGGAGTCAGCCTTTAATACTGCTTGTAGTACTGTCTATAGCTTTTCCCCTTGTGATTTGAACAGTGATGTGTGTTCTGGAATCTTGTCCCAGAATTCTGCCTTTCAGCTCCACATCCTCTGGCAAGTGGGTGGCCCTCCCAGGAAGGCTGAGGACTTTGGGGATGTCCTGGCTCCCCTGGGGGGCTGTTAACCAGGAACACATCCCTCAGTGCTGCGGTCAGGGCTGTTGACTCCCTGCACGTTTTCAGAGCTAGTCAGATCCCACCTACCAGTCCTTTGCACACCCTCCGGCTCCCGGGTTTGACCTCCAACCCAGGGCTGAGAGAGGAGGCGGGTCCAGGGCTTCCAGAGCCTCTGCCTTACCCCCCTCTCGGAGTCATGAGAGGCACCTGAACCCTTCTCCGCCCTGATATGGGTGCTATGGCCCCAGCCCTGTACGGCTGGGGAGCAAGGAAGTGAAGCCTGAGGCTGGAGGCCTCATTTCCTGGAAGAAAGGGCCTGGGCAGCTCTCTCCCAGCTCCATAAAGTTCTCTCTGACCACCCAGCTCGCTCATCTTCTAGGTCAACCGTTCTCCATCGTGAGCCGGCATCAATATCCCCTGGGGGGCTTGTTAACACACAGCCTGCTGGCCCCACCCTCAGAGCTCCTGATTCAGTGGGTCTGGGGTGGACCGATCATTGGCGTTTCTCATGAGCTCCCAGGTGTTGCCTCTGCAGCTGGCCCAGGGGTCACACTTTGAGAACTGCTGCTCTAGGCTGTCTCCTGCCCCCAACACTTATGCTAATGTGTGTGGTAAAGAGCAGCTGTCTTGGGTGCGAGTTCTGTCTCTACCACTAACTGTGCAGCTTTGGCCAACATACTCCCCCTCTCTGTGCCTCAGTTCCCTGCTGCAAACTGGAGATAGTGACATTATAGGTGATTATGAGAAAACACATGTAAATCACTAGACCCCAGGCAACGGATCATGACGGGTCTAAACCCGTCACAGTGACTCCATTCTCCACTGTTTGAGGCACATGCAAATGCTCAGTGAACACCAGTTATCATCGTGATGACCCTGAACTTGGCCGTTCCTCTGTGGTGGGAATTGTCATTGGCTCTTGACTGCATTCACCTTCCCCCACAACACCTGGGTTTTACCTTCTTTCTTGGAGAGAGGGTGCTGGGGCCCTAGAGTTTGTGCTGAGAAGCAGAAGGGGCCCAGGCAGGGGTCACCTGCTCTGCCACCAGACAGAGCCCCCATGGCCACAGTGCTGGCAGAGCTCAGTCACCCTGGCCACTGCTCACCAAGCCCAGCTCCAGGTAGAACCGGGCTGGGGAAGGCCAGCATGGTGGCCTCTCCTGACTTTTATCAGTGTCTCCGACCCGCAGCCCTCCAGTGTGGTCAGCACAAAGACATGGGCTGGGGAGAGGGCAGAACAGTGGCCCCGGAGTTGGGGTAGGGGCAGTGCAGAGTGTGGGGAAGGAAATTTGCACAGTGTGGATAGCACTGACACTGAGTTCACATTTGTGCAGCAGTGGCAGCTGAGAAAGTGCATTTAGTCTGCTACTGAACGTCTGCAGCCCAGGTACGATTATTCTCCTCACCTTCTAGATGAGGAAATTTGGGACCAGAGAGGCTAAGTGACTTGCTCAACGTCACAGCGATCCCGTTTTAGACCTGGATCTAGGTCTCATCTGGCTCTGTGTCCACACCCTCTGCTTCCAAACAGGGCATGGGTCCCTGGGCGATGGCTTGGACCTGTTGTGAGAACCCCCCTTCTGCCCACCACCCCGCGCCGGCGGCCCCCCGGCACCTGCACAAACTGCTCCAGCGCCCGCTGGTCCAGGCAGGTGTAGTTCTCCAGGAAGCGCAGCTTCTCAAACTGAAACTGGTCCCTGGACTGAGCCTCCGCCTGCTTCTCCAGCAGCTGGAAGACGGTGGCACCGAGCAGCAGGTAGCAGACATAAGCCAGCAGGAGCGGCAGCACCCGGCCCCCCCAGCAGCTGCAGAGCCCAGTGTGCGGCATGGCGTGGCCAGGACGCGGCAGGGCTTTGGGGGGAGAGACGGGACGCGCCCAGGGACCTGCGCCCAGCCTCCTGCCTGCCTCGCCCTCCTCAGCGCAGGTGTCTGGGGGCCGGGAGTCTGTTTGAACAATGTGGCTCAGCTTGGCTGCACTAAGTGCCCTGAGTGCAAACAGGCCTGCCACCCCGACCCGGCCTTTTTATCTATGGAGAGCAGCAAGTCAGGGGCATGGACCCCTCAGAGAGACCTACCGGGTCCTCCTGAGGTCGTCATGTCTCACCCTCGGACTCTGAGTAGGATGGGTGTTTCTGGGCCGGGTCTGATACTCCTCATCCGGCCCAGGTCCAAATGGACCCTCTCGGCAGCCCCCAGCTTCTCACCCATCCATGATGGCTTCAAGCCCCCAAGCCAGGGAGCTGGGAAGAAATTGGAATGGGTATGAATAAACCTTGTACTCAATTGCCTTGGCGACAACATGGGTTAGGAGAATTGACCTGCCTGTTGGGGGAACCTGAGGATGAGCAAACTGGATGACAAATCAGGGCAAAGCAAGCAGACAAACGGCAGGCAGTCTCAACCAGGCACAGTATGGGGGTCGATCTCCTGACCAACTGGACACATTTGCTTCTTAGCTTTGGCTGAGGATTTTCCTTGCTTGAAATCCTTTAGCTGCTTCCCCTCAGAGGATACTCTGTTGGTGAGAGGTATGTGTGAAGAAAATAAGAGGCTCACCGTAGATCCAGGCCCTGGGATGTTGACAGTGGTTTGCTCTGGGTGGGTGGGATCGAAGGTGTTTTCCTCTTTCCCTTCTTTGCTTATGTGTGTGGAACAGTTTTACAGCAGTATGATTCACATACCATGTCATTCACACGTTTAAAATATACACCTGTGGTTCTCGGCATATTCTTAGAGTCGTGCAACCATCCCCACAATCAATTCTGGAACATTTTCATCACCTCAAAGGGAAATCGTACACCCGTCAGCTATCAGCCCTCCACCCCACAGCCTGCGCCCTCAGCCTCTGGCCCTCGTTAATCTGCTCCCTGTCCCTATGACCTAGCCTGGACATTTCATACGAATGCAATCATGCAACATGTGGCCTTTTATGTCTGGCGTCTTCAGTTAGCAGGATGTTTTTGAGGTTCACCCACGTTGCAGTATGTGTCAGTACTTCTTTATGGTTGAATGATATTTCATTGTAGGGATACCGTAACATTTTATTTATCCATTCATCAGTTGATGGGTATTTGGGTGGTTTCTACTTTTTGCCTATAATGAATAACGCTGCTATGAGAACTCATATACAAGTTTTTGAGCAAACACATGTTTTCAATTCCTTTGGAAACATACCTAGGATTGGAATTGCTAGGCCATACGGTAACTGTGTTTAACTTTTTGAGGACCTGCTAGACTGTTTTCCAAAGACAGTGGCCGCACTGTTTTCCGTTCCCATCAGCGATGTATGAGGGCTCCAAGCTCTCTGCTTGTCTTTCCTAATGTTTTTTGCAGTGAGCTGCGGCAGCAGGTACCATGAGTAGCCTGCCCAATATCCTTTTCTCCCTGGCTAACAGAACCCCACTTTTGTACATGTCAGGCAATGGAGCATGGTTGGTCTCACCCATCATAATAACCCTGCTCCCTGCTGTCTTAGGCCGGCTTCTCCAGGAGCAGCCGTGAGAGGGGCTTTTGTGTATGAGCAATGGAATAAGTGAAGACCGGTGAGGGGGTGGGGCGAATGGGGCCAAAAAGGCATCCTAGTCCCCACCCCCAACCCCGGGTCCTAGGGAGCCCTGGCGGATCAAGCACACCCAGTTAGTCCCAAGTGGAGGCAAGGGAGCTGGGTTCTCATATTCCCACAGCAGCCAGACATTTGGGGGTCTGGCTCTGTGCACCTGCAGCAAGATGGCCCGTGGAGAGTCCACTGAAGTGCCCCGGGTGCAGGCCAGGCCATTGGAAGCAAAAACACATTAAAGGCGGGAGAGGGGCTCAGAAATGGGGAGGGAATCAGAAGATTGACAGTGTCCCTTGCACCTGCTTTCCAAGCTCCTTTGCAGCTGGGACTGTCATGTGACCCAGTTCTGGCCAATTAGATCTGGGCAGAGTCGGCCGTGGAGGTGCGGGGCAGAGTTGTTCTCTCCTGACAAAGGGTTCAGCCTCAACCGGCCCCACCTTCCCCCCTGTCTGCCCTGAATACACACATGGCTGCACCTGCCGAGCCAATTTGTGTCCTTGAGGGAAAGGTCAAGAGCATTGCAAAGATGCTCAGCTGATTCCTGCACACCCCTGTCTCTAGATCTCTTTTTATGGTAGAAACATAAACCCTATTTGTTTAAGCCACTGTTAGATATTCTGTTACTTTCCAATGGTTACATGAGATTTTGTTTTTTCAATGGGTCAAGGCTTATTTGAGTTGGAAGGACTAGGAACACTCTCTAGTTATCTTAAGTAATTGAAATAATTTGTGGTAGGAAGCCAGGAGCAGCCAGGGTTCCGGAACAACCAGGCATACGGGACCTACAACGGGGAGATTCTCTCCCTCTGTTCCCCCCGCCCCCCCCGCCTGAGTTCTGCCCCAGGCTTATCCCTGGCATTTGGGTCAGTGTCACTCCCACCGCCCTCTGTTTCTTTGTCTTGGTATTTCTTGGCTCCCCTAAGAAGACAGTGTGTCCAAGAGTACCCTTTCATGTGGGTCACTTCACAGCCGAGATGGGCGGTCCTGGGGTCACTCTCCTCCCTCAGCCTATTGCCCCAGCCAGCTGACACTCACTTGTACAGGTGTCACAAGGAAAGGGCTGTGGGGAGGCAGACGCTATAGCCGGCATGTCCAGGACAAGCAACTATGGTTCTGTCATGGTGGGGGGAGTGGGAGAGGAGGGAGAGAACGGACAGGAAGAGAGAGGGAGAGGGAGGGAGGGAAGGAAAGGGGGAGGGAGAGAGAAGTAGGTGTGTCTTACAGAAAATAAAGACAAGGGGAGACTTTGGTAGTTTCCAGTATATGAATGATGAAGAGAATGGCTGGGACACGTGGTGCTTCATCTGCTCCAAGGCCCAAACCAGAATGACGACAAATACAGGAAGTGGAGGTGCAGGCCGGGCTGTGGAGGCTGTCCATTCGGAGTATCCTGAGGCTGTAAGAAGTGCTGAAGGCAGGCGGAGGGGTCCTGCACAGTTCCTCCTCTATTCTGTGGCTCAGGTAGGGCCCTGACTGGGGCTGGGGGCTGCCTTCTCTGCAATCCCGTGGATCCTGGGCTCCCCGAGGGCACCCTTTACAAGGCCCTCCTCACACCCAGAGCTTTCCCAGGCAGCTGGGACGTCACAAAACTCACCCTTGACTGGTTTTATCTCATGTTTTGGGGAAATGGGACAACAGAGTGCTGACTGTCATCTTGTCACTACAGACTAATTCCTAGTTTTAAGCAAGGGTTGTAGTTAGATCTGCAAGGCTGTGTGATACTCAAATCCTACTTTATTGCCCCGGAGAAGCTCATATGTGAAGAGTTCTCTCTTGTTTAGGAAGCTTATCCGTTGATGTCTGGGGGATCTCAGGCAGGTCTTAGCAACCTCTGCAGCCTGAGTGTCCTCAACGGTCCGGACCCCATCCACAGGTAATGGTGGTTCTCCGGTGAGGGAAATGGAGAGAGAATGCACTATCTGCACGGGAGGAAAGGGTGAACACAGCAGGCCAGAGGGGTGTCGGCGATATGTTGGGGTAGAGAGAGGGGTGGATCTGCTATCACTGAAGCCCTCCCTCCCTCAGATCCTGGGCAGGTTCACTGTGGACAAAACACTCCATTCATTTATGGGCTACTGTAGTCTCCCTTTATCCGCGGTTTCATTTTCTGTGGCTCTAGCTACTACGGTCACCTGTGGTCCGAAAATGTTAAATGGAAAATTCCAGAAATAAACAATTCATGAGTTTCAAATTGCGCAGCATTCTGAGTAGTGTGATGAAATCTCTCTGTCCCACCCAAGACGTGAATCGTCCCTAAGTCCAGCGTATCCACGCTGCGTTCACTCCCCGCCCGTCAGCCACTTTATAGTCCTTTCGGTTATCGGGTCCACTGTCGAGGTACCTCGGTGCTGGTGTTCAAATAACCTTTCTTTTGCTTAATAATAGTATCAAAGTGCAAGAGCAGTGATGCTGGCAATTTGGATATGCCAACGAGAAGCTGTAAAGTGCCTCCTTTAAGTGAAAAGGCATGTATGTATAGGAAAATACATGGTATGCATAAGGTTCGGTACTATCCACAGTTTCAGGCACCCATTGGGGGTCTTAGAATGTATCCCTGTCAGATAAGGGGGAACTCCCACTGTCCCTATTGAGAACCTACTATGTGCTGGCGAAGTTGGCCAGACTGTGGCCTCCTCCCGCCATTCCTGGCTGCTCTCTCCCTTGGTGCTCCTTCATCTCTCTCTCTCTCATTGTACCCTCCCTCTCCTCCTCTCACACTCAGCTTTTCACAAAGACCAGCAAGGCATTACCTGACTGGAGTTAAGGAGAGAGTCTTCTCAGGAGTACTTCTCGTTTAGTGGGGGACTTTTGAAAACCCAAAGCTACAGAACCATAATGGTGGACTTGGGGGGGTGAGGGTCAACTCAAAAGTTCCTCAAAGCACTCTGTCCCAGAAAAGGAGCCTCTTGTCCTCTCTCCTTTCCTTGTTCAATACACACGATCGATACCCTCTGTGTACTGGAAACTGTCTTAGCTCCTCCTTCTGGTTGGCGGTGACCTCATGTGGTCAGATTTAGGAGCGAGCCTGCCGGACTTCAGGGGCCTCCCCTGCTCTTCCAATGCTCCAGCTCCCTGCCTGACACTTCCCCACTTCACAGTGGGCACTCCACTGTGAGTGGCGGATGGACAGAGGTCATGATTTATAATCCCTTTCAGGGAATTATTGCTGCTAATGGGCCGAGCCAATTTATGCTTCCCAAGAGGGGGAGGGCAAAATCAATTAATGGAGAGTCTAACATGGCCAGGCCTGATGGCAGAGTGTGGCCTGACATCCGGCAGTGATAAGGGACTTTCTGAGGCTGAACTAATAAGGAGATTGGAGGAAAAAGAAGAAAAACAACCCTCTCCCTCAGATCAATTTCATGTACAATGGGTAGAGAATACAGAGTAAACAGAGCAGCCGGGCACAGGCCTCTTTCCATCTGAATGAGCCCTGAGATAAGGGAAAGGATAGGCTGCCCACCCCGCCATCCAACATCGGTATTCACTTATGCAGTCATTCAATAGGCACATATCCGCACAAATGAAAAAGGGCACGTTCCAAACCGGAACTAAGGGGAGTAGATAAGGCCCTCCGCCCCCAGGTACGTCACCTACAGGGGAAAGGGCAAGTAGAGAGCAGGAGCCCTGGTTTCAGATCCTGCCACCCTAACTGAGCCCACCTAGTAGATGGCACCGGGGAAAGCTGAGTGCTGACTCGAGGAAAAAGCAAAAAACCAACCAACCAACCTTAGCAGTGGATGGCACATCCTTGTTAAAAGAATGACCAGATGAATGAGTCATGTTAACTGTTAAGGAATTACAAATAGGCATCTTTCTGCCTATATTTTAAACATACATCCATTGCATTAAAAAAAAATCCCTGTCTACTTTATCCGTCATCTGTGTCATTCCCGGGTCTATTTCTATTGCTATCAATTGGTTTTTCTCCTCATTATGGGCCATATGTTCCTACTTCTTTGCATGCCTGATAATTTGTTTTAGATGTCAGACAATGTGAATTCTACATTGTTGGGTGCTAGATTTTTTTTTTTTTTAATATTCTTTTAAATATTTTTGAGCTTTGTTCTGAGACTCTTTGAAGATACTTGAAAACTTACTGGAAACAGTGTGACTCTTTTGAGTCTTGCTTTCTAAGCTTTGTGAGGCAGGACCTGAGCAGCTTTTCATCTAGGGCTAATTTGGACCCATTTTGAGGCGATGCCCTATTGTATTTTCTATTCAATGACCCCCTTTTTGAGGAGGTTTCTCCGCTTTGGCTGTTGGGAACATCAACTTTTCTTAGCCCTGTGTTATCTGCCTGCTCCTTTCTGGTGGTTCTTTCCTGAGCCTTGGGTGATTTTCTCATCTGCATGCATTCGTCAGCAGTTAGCTGAAGACTCTAGAGTATCTTCTGGGGATCTCCAGAGAGTGCTCTCTCTCTTTCTCCATATATATATATATATATATATATATACATATACATATACATATGTATATATGTATGGCCAAAAATTGTATACACACATTTTAAGAAAGGAAAAAAACTGTATTAAAATTATGCTAATGTAACCACTTTGAGCATCTCTTGTCATTGCAGAAGTCAAACGTGACTTGTATTTATCTTTTGTTATCGGTATATATTGAGTATTACAATTTCAATACAGTTTTTTCCTTTCTTAAAATTTGTATACATTTTTTGGCCCTATCTATCCATCCATCCATCCATCCATCCATCCATCCATCCATCCATCCATCCATCCATCTATACTTTATAGAGCTCTATATCAACTCTATCTCTATTTCTACCTCTATATCATCTCTATCTCTGTCTATCTCTATATCTATCTATCTATCTATCTATCTATCTATCTAGCTAGCTAGCTATTTATCATCTATCATCTATCTCTATCATGTCTATCTCTGTCTCTCTGCAGCTCACTCATCTCTGGTACTCTGCCTTGCAAATTTAAGCCACTTTGGTCTCCCTGGACTCCCAGCTTCATTTCCTCTACTCAGGGAAACCAGTAGGTGCCACCTGGTTCCCCTTTCCTGAACTGCAGCCTAAACTCTCTGCAGGTAGTAAGTTGGGGCCATCACGGGGCTCATCTTACTGGTTTCTCTTCTTTTGGATATCTGTGTCCTCTACTGCCTTTTATCCATTATCTGAAAACCATTGTTTTATATATCTTGTCTAGTTTCCAGTTGTTTAAAGCAGGAAGGTAAATCAGCTCCCTGTTCCTTTATCATAGCCATAAGTGGAAGTCCCATTTTTCAGAAACAGCCTTTTCTCAAGTGCATTTCGCTAGGTGGTATGGTGGGACAGAATGAATTCTGAGAAATTCTGGATCAGTCACGTACTATCTCTGGATTTCAATTTCTATATCAATCAGCTATTTTACAATTAATGTTTCATAACAAACCACCTCAAATCTCAGTGGCTTATGCTCACCAGCATTTATTCTCATGATGATGGATTTTTGGGTCAGCCAGGGTTCAGTTGATCTTGGCTGGGCTGGATGGGAAGCTCTGTTCCAGGCTCCAGGTCTGCTGGGCTTGGCTCCAGGCTGTAGGCTTGGCCCAGGTCTGCTTTCTCTATGTTCTGGGATACAGGATGAAGGGGCAGCAGCTATCCAGGGCACGTTCTTCTCACAGTAGGTCACTGGAGTACAAGAGGCAAGCCCAACCACGCAAGCACATTTTATTTAAGCCTCTGCTTACATCATGTCTGCCGGCATGCCATTGGTCAAAGCAAGTCATAGGTCCAAGTCCAAATGTCAGGGGTAAGTAAGGAAGTATACCCTGCCCTCACGAGGCCATGACAAAGCGTTGGATGTATAATTCTATTACAGGGAGTGAAGAATTAAGACTAGTTATTCAACCCACCACAGTTTTTCTATCTGCTTTCTAAAATTTCCTTTTTGGAAGATCTGAGCAAGCCACATTCCAAACCCCCCACCCCCAACACTTCTTGTCAAGGGGATGGCAGAGCCAACTGAATTCTGGTAGGGCCTGGAGTCACTGGCCGGGCTACTTTCCAGAAGACATTTTGGAAAGCCCCACACTTTGGCTTGAAGTGACCTCAGATCCTCTGGATCTCCATGGCTCCACTGAACGCAGGTGGATTGCTGGGGAGTCTTTTCAGAACATTTTATCCATTTCTCCCATTTGCAGAGGCCAGTGAACTTTGGGGAAGATGAACTGTAATCCAGTATGTCCACATCGAAGGCCTAGCTTCCACTGGGAGGGGACTTTTGGAGGGTAGGCTCCCTCCCCAGTTGCTGCACATCCTTTGCAGATGGCCCCCTTAGTAGGACACCGCGGTCCCAAGGTTGCCTGCTGTCTGTGTTTCTCTCTTCTTCATTTCCTCTCCTGCCTTAGTGATAGCTCCAGGAGGCGGGTTCACACCCTGTGTGGGGCCACACCACACACCTCTGTCAATAAGACCCTAGGGTCCAGGAGATAACTTCTCAGCAGGAGATCTACAGTCAGTAACTCTAACCAGCTCCAGAGGGCTGAGGGCGGTAAGGTGAGCCAGGTACACAGAGGCTGTTTCCAAGGGACTCTGGCCAACTCCAGGCCATCTTCAGGACTCCTGAGAGTGTGTCTGTGTGTGCGTATTTACATGTATGACTCGTGGACTCTTGGGGAGGCTTCTAACATCCTGTATGAGCCCTGTTTGGTCTTCCCAGGTTCTATAGCTTTATTGAGGACTTACTATGTGACACAGAACTGTGAGGGCCAGAAGTGAACCAGAGAGCCTCCGTCACAGAGCCAGAGTGAAGCTGTGGGAGTGACACCAGCCTGAGAAGCAGGAGATCTGGGTTCTGACTCTCCCACTCATCAACTGAAGGAATACTTATTGAGTACTGAGAGATTCAGTGTGCTGGGGACACAGTAATGAGCAAGACAGACAGGTCCCTGTTGTCATGGAGATTTTAGTCTTGGGGGGTGGGGTTTGCAGGCCATAAAAATATAAGCAAATAAAGATGATATGTCAGACAGTAATGAAGAAAATAAAAGAGTCACGGATAGAGAGTAACTAGGGGCTACTTCTAGGGGTGGTCAGGGAAAGCCCCCTGAGGAGGGGACTTTTGCTACCAACTGGATGTACGTCAGCAAGCCAGAATCTCCCCTTTGCTTCAGCTTTCTAATGATGGAAATGAGGGTATAGGTTGGAGGAGCTCTATGTGCTGTCCAGCTTTGAAATGTAAGGATCTATGTTCTCCTGCATGATGCTTGTACCCAGTCCTGAAGAAGGGAGAATAAGCCAGTTATACTCTATTCTCTCTGTGCTCTCTCTCCAGGGTGGTGAGGTCCTGCATCTATAGGCCGGAGATAACAGAAGCAGTGGACAAGCACTTTTATTCAGGTAGCTTTATTTCCACGTGTCATTCCTGTGCCCTGCCTCCTGTGCCCCTCTCCAACTGCAGCTGTCTTGGAGCCTTGCTGCCACATCGCGATGCAGGTGGCATTTCTCCTAGGTCCTCCTGGAGGCTGGCCCTGGATTGGTATCAGGAGCCAGGTCCTGCAGTGCTGGGAGGCTCACTGAGACAAAACCCCCAGCAGCTACACTTCCCCAGTGGGAACGGGGAGTTTCGGCCCAAATCTTGTACAGCCCCAAGTGACCGGGTGAGGGTGTAAGGTCCAAGGTGCCCACACTCAGGGCTCCTTGGAGCCATCACTGCTCTCTGGGTGCTGTGATGTCCTTAGACCCTGAAGGGTGGGAGGCTCTCTGGAGACTCAGCTGAGTTAGGAGCTGCCTATATGAGCCATCCAGATATGAAGGTGATGGTGGAGGGTGTGGTCCTGGAGGTTGGGACTGGCCAGCAGGGGCCGTGCATTCACCTGCCTGGTCTTTGGCTTTGACCTGCTGTCTAACCTGCCCCAGCTATTCCAGGGATTCTAAGCCAGCAGGTGGGGCAGGGGAGCTGCTGGTAAATGGCTAAGATAACTGACGATGACTTCCCCCCATTATGATGGTACTATCTCATCGCCTCAAAGGTTTATCATGGTCTATGACAAACGCCACTACAAGAGTGAGCCGAAGCCCTTGTCCTGCCCCTAGCACCCTGGCATTGCCTGGCCCTGCCAGCAGCTCCAGCACCCAAAGTGAAGATGGCCCCAGCCTCCCTGGCAGTCTCCAGGACAGCATTCCTAAAGAAACACAGTCCCCTCCTCTGAAATCAGTCACTAGTTGCTCCCAGCAGCCTACAGATCGCTTCTGAAGCCAGGACGAGTGAGAGGAGGCACCTGCATCCGTAGTCTGCTCTTGTTGTCACACTGCCCGGCTGGACACTTATTGGAAACCTGAAAGGGGAGACAGAATGTTCTCGGTTAGGCTGTGCGTGGGACACCGACCTCTCCTGGGATAGAAGAGCAAGGGGAGGAGGCTCAGGCCGCGCCCCCCGGGTCTCGGGCAATGCACCTCTCAGTGCCTTGTCTCCCAGAGGCTGCATTTATTCCCCCAACTGAAGAAATATGCCTTCTTTGTCCTTTGCAAAAGTTTCATCTCCCTGAGCCTGAACCAACACTCATTCTCCAACCCTGTGGTTCTCACTGACACTCCTTGCTTTTTGCTCCAGATACTCATCATAGCCCATCATGGTGTCTCCTGACCGTGTGGCCCCATCCTGTCACTTCCCAGGCCTGGGCATGGAGAAGGGGAGAAGGGTTCTCTGGATTAAGAACCAGGGCTTCAGTTCTAGCCAGGATGGTCCCCAACTCGACGTGTGACTTTGGGCAAATCATGTTAGTTCTCTGGGCCTCACTTTTCTCGTTTCCCAGTCCTTACTTAGAGCAGATGAGGTACCTGGGACTAGCGTGGTTCCTGGCTTCTCAATGTGTGGTCCATGAACCAGCAGCACTGGCATCCCCACGGAGCTTGTTAAGAAATGCAGAATACTGGGCCCCACCCAGGCTCACTGGACCAGAATCTGCAGTTCAACAAAACCCCTAGATTGACTGGCTCATTGAAGTGTGAAGGGAACTGGCATGAGTGACATGCACTTAACTTGCTTAAAGTTAGGCTATCACAATAAGAACAAAGGGAATTTCTGAAGATTCTTGGGTGGAGTAACGAACACAGTGTCTAAAAATTACTACAGCAGGCAGCGAGATTGATGGGTGAGGCAGCTGCTGCCATCCAGGTGTGGCCACAGGGACTTGGTAGTGGGTAGGAAGTGTGGCTGTGGTCTGCTTGATACTGTTGAGGAAGAGGTTGAAAACAGTTCAGGGCTATGAGTCCTTGGCCCTTCGGATCGAATTCTGTGTGCAAGACCCCAGGCTGATCTCGCGGTGCACGGAGAAGGTCCTTATTTTGAAGACATTCCCAGCTGTCCTAATTTAACCGTAGAACAGGAAGGAAGACCAGCAGGCACAGCAGAGCATAGGATTCTGATGTGTTCCAGTTACTTTGCACCTATGGTTCCCAGCTCTGCTGCCTGCTGGCAACCCCTGGGGAGCCTTTGGAAATCCTGATGCCCAGGCCACACCCAGGGCAGGTTAAATCAGAATCTCTGGAGTGGGCCCAGGTGATTCAGATGAACGGCCAGGCCTGAGACCCACTGCTTTCATTTCTCTATTCCAAGGATTGGCGAGGAAAGATCCTGGGGACCACCAGCCATGTGGCTGTTGGCCGAGTCGCTGGTCTGATGTTTCCTCTGCACCGCTGACAAGCAGCCTGAGCCAGAATTAGTTAATGCTGCCAGCAATAAGGAGCACGGAGTCTGAGCCAGCTCCCACCCAGGACTGTCACTGTCCCCCACAGACACTTTCGTGCAGTGATGACTGGAGGTGGGGGTGGGGCAGGGAAGAAACACCACAGAGCCGTGCTTAGAGAAGACAATACTCTAAGACATGGTTCCTCATGTAGACAGACCTCAACCCAAAATATAAGGTGTCATTTCTAGTACATTCTTTACTTTTTGAACCCCAGTTAAGTGATGGAGCTGTCTATCTATGTTGGGGTTTCGAGACTGTAGAGTCCTGGGATGATGGTACCGCTACAGATCAACCATTAAAAAAAAAAAAATCACACCTCCCCATGTTGGGCCAGTTTCTCACCACAGAGGCCAACTTCCCCACTAACAGCTCCCTGATGCTTGGCAGTGTACGAGGGACTTGCATGGACATTATCTCAGGAGAGGCTGACCCCTGGGGCAAAGGTGGAATCTGAACTTGAGAGATGTGAAGGGGAGGCTGGCGGAGGTGACCTGCCCAAGGTCACAGAGGACAGGGATAGCCCTTGTGTTTGGGTCTCTCCCCTCCCAGTTCTGTGTTCTTTCCATTTCACTGGGAAGGTTCCTAAACAAAGGAGAGAGCTGGAGGGTTTCTCAGAGTGGAGAGGGTCGGGGTGGGGGTGGCCAGGGCTTTGAGGCACTCTGCTTCTTCCTGGCAGCTGGAGAAGAGGGCCTCGTGGTCATGGGGGTCACACCAAGCTTCCTGTCCAGATGAAAATACTTCAAAACTCAGGGATTAAGGAAGATTGGAAAAAAAAAACAAACACAAACGCCCTAGAAAGGAGTTAACCTCATTTTCTGAGACTTTACAGCCAGCCTTGGCAGTTAGAAACAGCAGATATGACACCATGAATGACTAATGCCCCTTACGGGGGTTATATACCTGTCCACAGGTGCCCCTGGCAGGGACTGAAAAATTCCACAGTATTCCCATGAATCCTAAATCAAGTAGATTCATCCTGGACCTGTGAGGTCTAAGAGCCAGCGGGAAGCTCTTGTTAAATCACCCTCTCTGGGCTCCTGCTCCCAGGCTGATAGTCAATTTTCCCCATAATGAGCACTCCTGAAGAAGCCCAGACACACAGGCTGCTAAATTAAGAGCAGAGGGAGCCCAGGGGAGAGGGAAGTGTTTGCTTTGGCTGGGGCCACTGCCTGGGCCCTGGCTTGCATGTTTGCCTGACAGGGAGGCCTGATAAGTGGGCTGTGTAGAAAATGCTGTGGTGGGGCCTGGGCCATCTGCCACGCGGCCAGAGAGGCTGCACCTGTTGGCCTGTCAGCCCCTGGCAGGAGAGGGACCTTTTGTCATCCTGTCTTCAGCTTCCTTTGCAGCCCCATGGTCACTAAGAATCTAGGATTATTTTTCTTCCCTTGGGAATAAAAATTGAACCCTTGAACTTGTTTGTTTTGATGAATTACTTCCAGGCTGCTGTTTGGAGAACAAGGCTCGCTCCCCAGCGGCAGGGAGGGTGGAGGCCGAGAGACCAACCCCTGAGGACAGAGTGGCTTTTCAAGACAACGTGTCCCCGTGGAGGGAGCGCAGAAAACCCGAGCTATCCTGGCTCTGCCATTTGTTCTCTGGGCAAATGATCCCATCTCTGTGTGCCTCAGTTTCCTCACTTGTCAAAAGCGGGATCATACTCTTGGCTCTGTGTACATTATAGGAGTGTTGAGAGCATCCAACGGAATAATATAAATGAAAAGAAAGTATGACTAGTAACATGTCTTACAAATTTTAATAAAAGTGCTGCATCCTTCAGCCCAGCTTTTTGCACCATCTGGGCATGGCATTAGCCGGAAGACACCATCTAGACACAGACCTTGGGTTTATGCCTCTTCTCTTCTGAGAGGGTTAGATGGAAAAGTCTCTATTATGTGTACAAAAGCTGAGTAAACATAACTTTAAAATACGGCTCACTTGCAGACTTCTTGATGGGGGAAACATTGATTTTTATGAATTTGTTCCAGGTGGTAGGGCCTCCCTGCTCCAAAAGCCAGCCTCTCTTTCCATTATGTCCAGACACCATGCCCTGATCTTCCTCAAAATATTTTCTCCTGCAGGTTTGGTCCTCTTTTCTACATCATCAATTTCCTTTGTTCTACTGGACCATTCCTTTTAGCATATAAACATGTCTTTGAAATCATTTAAAACAAAAACATCCCATCCTTCCCCCAGGCCCCGCCCGCCCCCTGCCCTATTCCCTTTAGCTCCGGCCTCATTTCTCTGCTGCTCTTCACAGCTGAGCTCCCCAGAGGAGTTGTCTCCACACACTGCCTCTACTTCCTCCTCCCCTTCTTTCTCCAACCACTGCAACCAGTGGAGTTTCCATTCTCCCAGTCCCCTGCCTAAAAGGGTGCTTGTCCAGGACCTCCATGACAGGCAAAATGGCCAACGGTCAATGTTCCGTCCTTGCTGACCCAACCTCTCAGCAGCACTGGCCTCTACTGGTCCGTCTCCCCTTGGAACAACGTTCTCCTGTTGACCTGCCTGAGGCCACATTCACTCACCCGCAGGCCCTTGTCTCACCCTGGCCAGCCTTCTCAGCGACTTTGGCTGGATCTTCCCACCGACCTCTAAATGTCACCGTGCCCAAGAGTCTGTTGTCAGCAACTGGGATTACCCAGTGCCACGGCTTTATGCACTACCCAGACTTCCCTGCTGAGCTCCAGACTCTTTGGCTGCCTAGTCAACATGTCTGGGATCTCACATGGCATCTGAAACTCCGAATGAGCCGACCAGAACTCTTACATCTTCCAGCTCCTTCCCTGTCATGGCCACACCTCCCTGCCTTTCTCGTTTTACAAAGTGGCACCGCCATCCTGTTAGCTGCGCAGGTCAGAAGCCCAGGAGCCGTCCTGGCTCTCCTCTCCCCCTCACACCTCCCGTGAAATCCGCTGCTAAGTCCAGGCTGCCTTCACCCCTTGCCTGGACCCTCCCAGGAGCCGGATAACCGTGCAACTCCCGGTCCTCTACAACATACGCTACATAAAACGCTGGAGTGAGCTTTCCAAAGCACCATCAGGTGACAACCCGCCATGGTTTAAATTCTTCAGGGCGTTGTCACCACATCTGGAATAGAAGCCACGCCCCTTACACAAGACCCCTGTGATGTGCCTCTGCTCCCTCGCTCGGCCCTCCAGCCACTCTGGCCTCCTGCCCAGCCTGTGACCAAGCAAAGCTCCTTCCCCGTCAGGTCTGTTCACTTTGGGCTTGGAACGCTCCCTCACAGAACACCGCAGGGCTGCCATTCTCATTGCTCAGCTCTCAGTTTCAAGTTCTCTTCTTCAGGGGGCCTGCCCTAGCCACTCAGCTGCAGGCAGTTTCCCTGACGCTCTCTACAGCATTACATAGTTTAGCTAGTTCGCAGCACTCGTTAGCACCTCAAACGATCTTATATATTTGTCGACGTGTTCATCCCCTATCTCGTCCCTCCTCCTGGAATGTCAAGGGCCTGGCTCCGTCTGACTCACTGCTACGGCCTCCGCACTGGTACCGTGCCTGGCACACAGAAGGGCTCGATAAATAGTGTCCATTCACTGACGGGCTGTGCAGAACTGTTCAGTGTCCGACACATATCGTTAGACTGTGTTGGGGATGGATGGGGCCTTGGAGATCACCCAATACAAATTTAGTTTTTTTCTTTTTTCTCGTTTACACGAGGAAACTGAGGACGAGAGAAGGCACTTTATGTGGTCAAGGTGTCACAGCAGGTCGGAGGCAGATCCAGCCTAGCTCAGGTCTCAGCAAAGACATGACAGTGATGCTGCTGCCACGGATCCTAGCGCTGAGGAGAGGACGGGAAGCAGATGGCATCCCAGGGAGGGACCCTGCTTGCCATAGGCCAGGACGACATGGCAAAGGACATCCTTTACTGGGGGTGCTCCACCCATCTGCAAACTTCTTACTGTCTAAACTGCAGAGAGTTGGTCATGAAGCTGAGTGTAGGCCTTTCAGGGCAGGTGTCAATTGTGATAGGGTCCTATCTGCCTTCCCAGGAGTCGAGGTGCCTTGTTGACATGTAAAAGCAATGCTAAGCCTGTCTAGTAGCCTTTGAATCTCTGCGACAAAGCTAGGACTGAAAGCAGGCTTGGGTAAGGGGCCCTGGGGCTCGTCCCTATGGGCAGGAGAAGGGAAGGCCGGTCCCCAGCAGGTGGGCAGCTGCCACAAGGAAGGCAGGGAGGTCAGCGGCAAAGGCCAGGAAGGGTCTTTCTCTTCCTGTTGTCTGACGCACCACACATTTCTTCTGTAACTGTTACAGTGTCCTCAGGTCTGAGCCTCCACGTGGTGTTTACATCCACAACTCACTGACAAGAACCATGCTCCAACAGGAGAGTGATATTTCTAGCCAGGTATCCAACAGGTTACCAAACCAAAGGAGAGCTGGCTTTGGGGACAGAGAACAAAGGGGGCTAAAGATCTGGAAGGACAGAAGCTTTGTCAGGCAGGGTAGCTGAACCTGGGCCGGCCACCCTCTTGGGCCCCTCTTGGGGTTTCTGATGCTGCCTCTTGGGGTTTTCTCCAGGAGGAAGCAGGGGCCTGGCCCATGTGAAGTGACCGCAAGGCCAGTCCTGTGGCTTCAGGAACACGCAGGAAGTTTCCTACTTCCTTCTTGCCTCACTGCTTGCTCTACCCTTCCCCCTCAGTTCCCCCAAGTGCTGGTGGGCAGAGTGGGGTGACTTGTGTCCCAGGAGGAAGTTGTACTTACATTTCTTCTGCAGAATGCTCTGTCTGGCCTTGATGAATGCCAGGATGTCAGAGTCTGTCTGGCTGTCCCCGGTGAGAGGGATGGAGGATGTTGGTCTCGCAGGGAGGCTGGGGACAACCACAGGTCACACTTTACTACACCTTACATTTGGACTCAGTGCTTACCTTTCCAAAGTGCTTTCCCATTTCGAGTGACTGGATGTCACCCCGGAAGCTGTGCGAATGAATTTGCCTTCTTCTCACTCCCTCCCCCTTCTCTGTGTAGCAGACACAGCAATCCTTTACATGCAAACACATCATGCCCTTCTCTGGCTTAAACCCCTTAGTGGCTTCTCATCACTCTTAGAATGAAATCCAAACTCTGTCCCTGTGTGATCTGGCCCCTTGGCTCACTACACTCAGGCCACCGTGCCCTTCTTTCTGTTACTCCAATTCACCAAGTTCCTTCCAGCTGCAGGCTCTTTGCTTTTGTCTCCTTTTCCTGGACTGTTCTCTCCCAGACCTTACTATGGCTGAATGTACATTCTCTCACTACCTTCTTCCATTGCCTCACCAACTTATCTTGCACCTCCCAACTTAATTCCCTTGCCTCCCAACTTACCCAAACCAAGCCTGTTTGACCTTCAGCACCTAATTTGGATCTCACATCCTTTAGGATGTCTCTCCAGTGCATCCTTACACCCCACCATGGCCTAGCTAGTTGCTCCTGAGGCAACGATAACTATTTTACCCTCTCTCCTTAAAAACAGAATCATAATATTTAGCAAAGTAATTTGCCATGGCTAAAAAAACTACATTTCCCAGCCTCCTTTGCAGCTATGTGTGGCCAGGTGACCAGGTTCTGGCCAATGAGATTTATAAGAAGGGTGGGATTTCCAGGAATTCCCTTTAAAAAAGGAAGGAAGGATGTATGCGGCCTTCTCCCTCCTCTTTCTCCATCCAACTCCTATACATAAAATCCCCCTTAGGAAAATTCAGAGCAATGTACTCTCCTGGCTTTGTCAACCTTCCATCCTCACACTTGTCCGTCCACACCACAGGTGACAGTATCCACTCCCTCAGAAGGCAGTGAGGATTGTATATAATAAAGTATTGTTCATTATCACAAGTAATTTGTTGTGTCAGCATTCCAGCTGCAACTCAGTGAGAAGTGCTAAAACATCAGGGAGGGCTGGGAGCTGCGCTGGAAATGTTCCTTCTGTCTGAGATTGGGGAAGGGCACAGTGGCATCCACCCTTGGACACCTTGGGAGAAGAGTAGGGTCTGCCAGGTGAAGAAGGGCACACGGGCCTTCTAGTCAGAGGGCACAAAACGCAGGCGCTGGGGAGAGGTCTGACCCAATCTGTTCAGCCTGGAGTGAATGGCTCATGGGACTAAGGCCAGGCTTGTCAACTCTGTGTCCTTCCCTGCCTGGGGACCCTGCAGTGGGGCTAGCAGGCTACGTTGGAACTGCCGCTGTCCAGCTCTTTCCTTTAATGGTCCCAGGTACAATTGTTCAGAAAAAGACGCGAAGCAACTCTGCCTGTACATGGCCCCACTGACACTGGGAGAAAATTCCTCAGCTCAGGGAGGAATTCCTCAGGGAGTCGGCCTCTGTGAGAGATTCCAGGGGACCCTGGGGTACCCAGGGGAAGGCCAGCCCTGGGCTGTGTCTGTGCACCACCCAACCAGGGGCTCCTTGAGTTGTAGGGGAAGCAGATTGACAATTTGAGTCCACTCCATCCATTGCAGGGGTCGTCACAGGTGTCAGAAGGAGGAGAAGACCACAGACCTGTCATCCAGGGAAGCACTGGTTCTGTTCTGCTCCTGGCTGTGCAGGATGGGGCAAGATGAGGGCAGGATTTTCCCGGCATTCACATCACTGTAAAAAACAAACCCACAAAGGAAAATGGATGGGAGGAGGTTTACAGAACAGACATTCAGGGTCTATATTATAAGTTGTATGGACTGAATGCTGTGCCTCCTACCCTCAGTCCATATGTTGAAGCCCTGACTTCCAATGCGATGGTGTTTGGAGGGGCAACCTTTGGGAGGTGATTAGGTTTAGATAAGGCCATGACAGTGGGGCCCCCAGGTTGGGATTGGTGTCCTTATCATAAGAAGAAAGATCAGAGCTCTCTCTGTATAATGTGAAGACACAGCCAGTCCGTGGCCATCTGCGAGAAGAGGATTCACATGGGGAACTGACCCCAGCCTCCAGAATTGTGAGCAATAAAGACATTCCTATAGTTTAAGCCATCCAGTCTATGGTATTTTGTTTTGGCAGTTGAGGTTGCTGTAACAGAATACCACAGACTGGGCGGCTTAAACAACGGAAATTTATTTCTCATAGTTCTGGAGGCTGGAAGTCTGAGATCAGGGTGCCAGCATGGTCAGGTTTCTGTGAGAGGGTCCTCTAGATCACAGACTGCTAACTAATGGTGTCCTCACATGGTGGAAGGAGGGTGAGTTAGTTCTCTGGCCTCTTCTAAGGGCACTAATCTCATTAGAGAGCCCCACCCTCAGGACCTAATTACCTCCTAAAAACCCCACCTCCAAATACCATCACACTGGGGATTAGTTTCAACATATGCATTTTTGGAGGACACATTCAGTCTATAATATTTTGCCTCTGGCCCCCCAAATACATGTCTTACTCACATGCAAAATACATTCATTCCACCCCACCAGCCCCAAAAGTCTTAAATTGTTCCTGCATCAACTCTAAAGTCTAAAGTCCAAAGTCTCATGTAGCTATCATCCAAATCAGATTTGGGTACAACTCAGGTACCCTTGATTGGTTCATCTTGAGGCCACGTTCCTCTCCAGTTGTGAACCTGTGAATTTGGATAATTTATGTGCTTCCAGGCATAGGATAGACATTCCCATTTCAAAACAGAGAAACAGGAAAGAAGGAAGGGGTGATGAGTCCCAGGCAAGTTTAAAATGTAGCAAGGGAAGCTCCGTGAGACAGTATGGCTCAAGAATAATCGTTTGTGGCATATGATCTGTCCTTCTGACTTACAAGGGTGAAGGTCCTGCCTTCTAGACCCACCGCGGTCGAGGTCAGCCAAGCTCTGCTGGGCAGAGGCTGTACCCTCACGGTTCTGCCAGGGGCCCCTGCCTCTATAGTTTTGGGCGAAGGCTGTCTGGCCTGTTGAAAGCAAGGTAATGGTCCCCCCTTTTAAAATGGAGGGGCAGCCCTGGTGATCTCCGATTCACCTTTGGAATCCTTCCCATGCCTTGAAGAACAGTACATGTTCACAGCAGAATAGCTCCATAGTCCTGTCCTGTAAAATCCAAGTGGTCCAACAGCCTGCCTTCATTCCTTCCCATTTCCTTCTTTTCAGTTCAAACTGGCAGTTTTCCTGCTGGGATGGCTGATTATGTCCATGGTTCACACCATGCTAATCTTAGTGTTCACACCCATGCTTAGTGTTCACACCCACGCTTAGTGTTCTCTTCTGAAGATACTTTCTCATATTTTTGCATTATGAATAGGCTGAAAAATTTCCAAACCTTTACATTCTAGTTCTTTTTTTTGTTTAATAACTGCATCTTCAAGTCATTTCTCTTTTCTTGCATCTTACTATAAGCAGTCAGGTAGAACCATGCCACTTCTTCAACACTTTGCTTGGAAATCCCCTCAGCTAATATTCAATTTCATCACGTGCAAGTTCTGCCTTCCACAGAACACTGGAACATGAACACAATTAAGCCAAGTTTTTTTTTATTTTTTGCCACCTTGTAACAAGGATTGCCTTTTCTTCATTGTCCAATAACATGTTCCTCATTTCTGTCTGAGATTTCATCAGTATGGCCTTTACCATCCATATTTCTATTAACATTCCATACATGATTATTATGTCTTCTCTAAGAAGTTGGACACTTTCTCTCCATCTCTCCTCTTTCCTTCCTGAGCTGTCACAATTGCCTTTCAAAGTCCCTTCACAATCTCAGATCCTTGTAGCATGCACTTCAAAACTCTTCCAGTCTCTACTCGTGACCTGGTTCCAAAGCTGCTTCTACATTTTTTCGAGCAACATCCCACTTCTGGTACCAATTTCTGTCTTAGTCAGCTCAGGCTGCTATAACAAAGTACTACACGACTCATACATGCTCATATAATGGAAATTTATTTCTCCCAGGTCTGGAGGTTGGGGTCTGAGATCAGGGTGCCAGCATGGTCAGGTTCTGATGAGAACCCTCTTCTGGGTTGCAGGCTTCTGACTTCTCATTGTGTCCTCATGTGGAAAGAAAGCGAACCCAGCTCTCGGCCTCCTCTTATAAGGGCACTAATCCCATTCATGAGGGCTCCACCCTCGTGATCTATTCACTTCCCAAAGACCCCCATCCTGAAATACTATCACATCACGGTTAGAGTTTCAACAAAAGAATTTTGCAGGACGCAAACATTCAGTCCCTAACAGATGTTTTATACATTAACGTTGGAGCGTTGCATGTATTAGATGTGCAAGTTAAACAGAAACAACAAAGATCGCAACTGCCGTTGATAGACACCATCTACATATCAGGCCCAGGCACAGTGCTCTACAAACATCAATATGGTCCTCAACTTTTTCTGTCTGACTTATTTCGCTTAGCATAATAATCTCAAGATCCATCCATGTTGTCACAAATGGCAGTATTTCATCTTTTCTTATGGCAGAGTAATATTCCGTTGTGTGTATGTACTACAGCTTTATCCATTTATCTATTGAAGGACATACTGGTTGTTTCCATGTCTTGGCCACTGTGAATAATACTGTAATGAATATAAGGGTACATATATCTTCACAGATAAATGTTTTCAGATTTTTTTGGTAAATACCCAGAAGAGGGATTGCTGGGTTGTATAGTAATTCTATTCTTAATTTTTTGAGGAATCTCCATACTGTTTTCCATAGTGGCTGTAGCAATTTACATTCCCACCAGCAGTGTATGAGGGTTCCTTTTTCTCCATAACCTCTCAACACTTGTCTTGTTGATAACAGCCATTCTAACAGGTGTGAGGTAGTATCTCATTGTGGTTTTGGTTTTGATTTGCATTTCCCTAATCGCTAGTGAAATTGAATATTTTTTCATATATCTATCTGTTGGCTGTTTGTATGTCTTCTTGGGAGAAGTGTGTGTTCAGGTCCTCAGCCCATTTTTAAATTGAATTGTTTATTTTTTTTTGTTGTTGAGTTGTACGAGTGCTTTATATTTTGGATATTAGTCCCTTATCAGAGGATTGTTTGCAAATATCTTCTCCCATTTGGTTGGTTGCCTCTTTGTTTTTTTTGTTTTTTTTTTTTTGATGGTTTCTTTTGCTGTGCGGAAGCTTTTTAATTTGATATAGTCCCATTCATTTATTTTTGCTTTTATTTCCCTTGCCGTTGAGGTCAAATTCATAAAATGCTCTCTGAACCCAAGGTCCATAAGTTTAGTACCTATGCTTTCTTCTATGCAGTTTATTGTTTCAGGTCTTAGTTTAGGTCTTTCGACCATTTTGAATTATTTTTAGTGTATGGTGACAGATAGCAGTCTAGTTTCATTCTTTTGCATATGGCTCTCCAATTTTCCCAGCACCATTTATTGAAGATGTTCTCTTTCTCCATTGTATGCTTTTGGCTCCTTTGTCGAAAATGATCTGCCCATATATATGTGGGTTTATTTCTGGGCTTTCAATTCTATTCCATTGGTCTGTGTGTCTGTTAATACCATGCTGTTTTGATTATTGTCACTTTGTAGTATAAATTGAAGTCAGGGAGTGTGATACCTCCAGCCTCGTTCTTTTTTCTTAGGATTCCTTTGACTATTAGGGTCTTTTGTGATTCCATACATCTGATGACTTTTTTGTTCTATTTCTTTAAAAAATGCCATTGGGATTTTGATGGGTATTGTCTTAAATCTGTATATTGCTTTAAGTAATATGGCCATTTTGACTATGTTGATTCTTCTAATCCATGAACAAGAAATATCTTTCCATTTCTTTGTGTCTTCTTCAATTTCTTTCCCCCCACTTCTTCTACCCCCCCCCCCCCCCGGGTTAAGCCGTTGTTTCTCAGCCTAGTTGTGTAGGACACAGCTCCCTGGCCCATGCTGGTATTATGAGCCTTGTGCTCCCCCCAGCTGAGGCGGTCGGTCGGTCGGCTGCTTACAGCAGCTCACAGCAGCTCTCGCCGGCTGCTGGCCATTAACAATGGCTGCCGGCCACTCACGCTGGCTGCTGGCCACTCACGCTGACCTCCGGCTGCTCATGGCAGCCCAATTCCAGGTTGTTCACAATCTTAGCTGTAGAGGGCATAGCTCACTGGACCATGTGGGAATTGAACGGGCGGCCTCAGTGATAGGAGAATGGTGCTCCAACCACCTGAGCCACTGGGCCGGCCCTTCAATTTCTTTTAATAATGTCTTATAGTTTTCAGTGTACAGGTCCTTCACATCCTTTGTTTCTTCCTAGGTATTTTATCCTTTTTGTTGCAATTGCAAAAAGAATTTTTTTTTCATTTCTTTTTCTGAAATTTCATTATTACTATATAGGAATGTAATGAATTTTTGTACATTGATTTTGTATCCTGCAACTTTACTGTATTTATTGTTTCTAGTAGTTCTTTTTTTGGTGGAGTCTTTAGGGTTTTCTACGAAAAGAATCAAGTAATCTGCAAACAAACAAACAAAAAATTAACTTCTTCATTCCTATATTGGATGCCTTTTATTTCTTTATCTTGCCTGACTGCTCTGGCTAGGACTTCTAATGCTAGTATGTTCTTTAATTTCCACATATTTGTGGTTTTTCCTCTTTCTTTTTGCAGTTATCTCCAATTTCAAAGCATTGTGGTTGTAGAATATGCTTGGTATAATTTCACTCTTCTTAAATTTGCCAAGGCTAGTTTTGTGTCCCAACTATGGTCTATACTTGAGAATGTTCCATGTGCACTAGAAAAGAATGTATAGTCTGGTGTTCTGGGACGAAGTGCTCTGTAAATGCCAGTTATGTCCATTTGGTGTAATGTGTCATTTTAGGCTGATATTTCCGCACTGATTTTCTGTTTGGATGATATATCCATAGCTGTCAATGGCATATTTCAGTCCCTTAGTATAATTGTGTTTTTGTCAGTTTCTCCCTTTAGTTTTATTAGTTGTTGCTTTATATATTTTGGTACTCTTTGAATGCGGGCATATATATTGATACATGTTATGTCTTCTTGTTGTATTGTCCCCTTTATCATTATGAAATGTCCATTTTTGTCTTCTGTTACTTTTTTAGCCTGAAGTCTGTTTTGTCAGATATAAGTACAACTACACTCACTTTTCTCTGGATGACATTTACTTGGAGCATCATTTCCCACCCTTTCACTTTGAGTCTATATTTGTTCTTGTAGCTGAGATGTGCCTCTTGACGGCAGCATATGGATGAGCTTTGTGTTTTGATCCAATCTGCTACTCTGTGCAGATTTTTTTAATTGGTGAGTTCAGTCCATTTACATTTAGGGTAATTATTGATATATAAGGATTTTCTATAGCCATTTTATCTTTTGTTTTCTGGTTACTCAGTGTCTCCATTGTTTCTTTGACCTTATGTTTCTGTCTGTTATTTCAGTTTGGTGGTATTCTATGATTTTTTCCTCTGTTTCCTCTTTTTTATGTTATGTGTCTCAGTTCTGTTTTTTTTTTTCCCGAGTGGTTACCATTATGTTTATGTAAAAGAAAGTTTCATATATACAGTAGTCCTTTTTCTTCAGCATGCATCTTATCTCCATTTCTTTTTCCAAATTCAGATCTTTACTCCCTCCCCCCTTTTATGTTTTTGTTATCACAAATTATCCCTATTTATGCTGTGTGTTCATTTCTGGGTTGCAGTAGCAAATTGTCTTTTTCTTTTTTTATGTTTTTATCTTCTTTAGCTTATATGTTATGTTTAAGTGTATAGTGCTCCATTCTGTGGAGGGGTTGACATTTCCTGCTTCTGTCTGTATGTTAGTAATCTTACTTATAGTTTTGTATTCTTTTGTCTTTTTGTTTCAGATCGAATAACCTCCTTCAGTATTTCCTGCAATGCAGGCTTTGTGGTGGAATAGTCCCTCAGCTTCTGTATATCTGGAAAGGTCTTTTTCCTCCTTTATATCTAAAGGATAACACTGCTGGATATCTTATTCTTGGCTGGTAATTTCTCTCTTTCAAGAATAGTTTGAATATTTGATTTCATTTCCTCCTGGCTTGTAGAGTTTCTGCTGAAAAATGTGATGATAATCTAATGGGCTTTCCTTCATAAGTTACCATCTTCTTTTTCCTAGCTGCGTTGAGAATTCTTTTGTTGTCATTGCTTTTTGACAGCTTCAATATAGTACGTCTTGGAGAAGGCCATTTAGGATTGGTGTAATTAGGTGTGTTGTTTGCTTCTTGGATTTGAAGATCCAGTTCTTTCTGTAGGTTTGGGAAGATTTTTTTCTTTCTCCTTCTTCTGCCTCCCCCCCTCCACACCAGTTCAAGCTGTTGTTTTTCAGTCTAGTTGTGTAGGACACAGCCCCCTGGCCCACGCTGGTATTATGAGCGGAGGCAGTTGGTCGCCAGCTCACAGCAGCTCACAGCATCTCATGGCAGCTCTTGCAGGTTGCCGGCTGCTCACGCTGGCTGCCGGCCGCTCATGGCAGCACACAGCAACCCGTGGCAACACTCAGCAGCCTGCAGCAGTTCACGGCAGCTCACACCAACCTCTGGCTGCTCACGGCAGCCTCGCTCCAGGGAGAGCTGTTGTTCACAATCTTAGCTGTAGAGGGTGTAGCTCACTGGCCCACGTGGGAATGGAACCAGCCATCTTGGCGTTAGGAGCACGGCATTTGAGCCATCGGGCCGGCCAGGGTTTGGGAAGTTCTTGTTGACTATTTGTTTGAATAGACTCTCTGTACCCTTCTCACTCTTTCCTCCTTCTGGTATACCCATTATTTTTATTCTTATTATTAAAATTTATTGGGGTGACAATGGTCAACAAAACTACATAGGTTTCAAGTGTACAATTCTATAATACATTATCTATATATTGCATTATGTGTTCACCACCCAGAGTCAGTTCTCCTTCCACCTCCATATATTTGACCCCCTTTACCCTCTTCTACCAACCCCCTACCCTCTGGTAACCACTAAACTGTTTGTTGTCTGTGTCTATGAGTTTTTGTTTTTTTGTTTGTCTTGTTCCTTTCTTGCCTTCAGCTTTATATTCCACATATGACTGAAGTCATATGGTTCTTAACTTTTTCTGACTTATTTCACTTTGCATAATAATCCCAAGATCCACCCATGTTGTCGCAAATGGCAGCACCATTATTCCTTTATTGCTCTTTCTGATGGAGTCAGATAGTTCTTACAGAGTTCTTTCATTTCTTTTAACTCTCAAGTCTCTCTCTTCTTCTGTCTGCATCGTTTTCAGATTTCTATCTTTGATATCACTAATTCTTTCCTCCATCTGGTCAGCTCTATTTCCTAAACTGGATATTTCATTCTTCATCTCTTTTATTGAGTTCTTCCGCTCCAGAATTTCTATTTGGTTCTTTTTAAAAATTTCATTCTCTTTGGGAAAATATTCATTTTGTTCGTTGATTTTATTTCTGAGTTCGTTAAACTGCCTATCTGAGTTTTCCTGCATCTTGTTGAGTTTTTTCAGAATTACAATATTGAATTTTCTGTCATTTAAGTCACATATTTCCATGTCTTTAATTTTATTTTCTAGATATTTTTCATTTTCTTCCTGAGCTGCCTTGTTGTATTTTAGTTATTCGTGGCAATTAATGTATTATTATTATTTGTTTTTTGCTTTCCAGTAGGTAGCACTGGAGTATTTTATTTTCTCTCGCCCTGTTCTGGCTTCTCACATGGTGGGAGATTTCCCGGGGAAGTGGGCATCCCCCCCGTGACCAGGTCACCTTGGTCTCAGAGCACCATCCCCAGGGGAGGGTGTGGTGGGTAATGGGGTTCTGAGCCCCTGAAATCCCAGTGCTGCCCTTGCAGCCAGATGTAGCGCTGTGCGTCTCAGCAGCCCTGGGTCCCTCTGCTGGGACCAGGTGCGAAAGGTGGGGGTGGGGTGGGCTGGGAGAGGTGGCTGGTGTGCTTTTGGTTTTTTTTCCTCCTCCGAGTAATGGCAACTGCCAGACCACAGCTGCCTCGCCCATGTATCTCCTCCCTTGTCACTGGAATTAGCCACAGTGTGTGTCTGCCACTCAGGAATTGCCTCTCCAGTTTTCAGGGCTGTAGATATTCTGCTCTTTAATCTGACACTGCTATTGTTTCTTCTCGGACTCGCTGCTAACACTGGACGGTGTGGGGGAGATGAGCTCTGAGAGTGTGGGGGGAGGTGGCCAGGCTCCGTGGCTGCTTTCTGCCTGGCAGTGAGGTCTGTTAGACCACAGTTGTTGCTCTTCTGTATTCGGTCTTTGCCCCAAGGTCTCTGCCAATCACTAAGTTCAGCTGTATTATATGCTGATCTCTCAGGCAAAATTACTGGGCCCACAGAGAGTGCACCTGCAGTTTCAATCCTCCACTCTCCTGGGACCACAGTGAGCTCTGGGCTGTATCCTGCAGCCCCCATCTCTGTACTTCTCCTTTCCCTCCATGTGCCCCGATTCGCCCACCTTCAGATGTTTTGATGTGCGGATCTCTCAGATGTGTTTGTGTATTGTGTAGGGGATCCTTTGTTAAATTATAGCTGTTCAACTTGTTGTAACTTCTAGGGGCGAGATCAAGGAACACCCCTGATTTTGTCATGTTTCTGACATCATGTCACTGGATTTAACTCTGGCATTAGGTACAAGTACACGCTGGAGACACATGGCTTACCCCTGGCCATCAACTGCCCTTACGTGGCCCCGGCTAGCCAGCTCTGTGCTTCCTTAGTGAGGAGTCAGATCCAACAGTTCATGAAGATGCAATTTTGCCCATTTTACTATGCTGCCTGGTACATGTGTCTTGTCTTGGATTCCTGGTTGCAAACAGAAGAACCCAGCAGCACCCCTTGGGAGATAAAGGGCCAGTGGCCAAAGCTGTCCCAGATGCCAGTGACAGGATGGGATTCTCTCGCTTGCTTTTGGATGGTCCTTCCTAGACACGTGTCAGAGCTGGAAGAGGCCGAAAAAGTCACCTGGTCAGAACCCTCCTTTTACAAATGGGAACAGTCAGGTGGAGGTGGGCCAGGGTTAGAGAGGGGACAGTGGCTTTGCCATGTCTGCATCAAGAGTCCAAGGACCTCCACCAGTCTGACCACTTGCTGCCCCATGCACCAGTACAGCCCCTTCCCCAGCTCCAGCCTTCTGTCCTCTCCAGCCTCATCCAGCAGCAGGACTGCATAGGTTTCTGCCTGCATTGGTTAGGATTGTGGGTCAAACAAACAAAGGAGATCAGAGCCTGGGATTTCTTTTTTTTCTTCCTGATGCCTATTTCCCAGCATCCCAGAGATTCTCCACTGAATCTCTGGGAGAATGGAGGACCTGTGTCATTTGGTGAGGGCTGCTGTAAGACCAGAGGCAGCCGCAAGGTGGCAGGCTCTGCATGCTTTTCTTTAGAGAACACTGGCCAATTCTCAGGGCTCTTATTGGTGCAGGCGGAGAGAAGGGAAGGAGAAAGGACTTTTCACCCTGTAGGTGCTTCGATTACACAAGGTCCAGGTCAGTCTGGAACCTGTAGCAAATCTTACAAGATCAAATCATCGGCACACAAATGCATCAGTGACTCAATGGCTCCCCAGTGGAGCCTTTTCTAAGATTCCCAGGAGTGTTCACAGGAGCCAAACTGTTGAGTGTTGGGAGAGGTTGGAAGAGGGCAGAGATGGACATGGGCAGCGCAGAAGGGCGTCATGATCACACCATGGCGGATGGGGCACCCGGGACCCTCTGCAGAGGCTCAGCTGTCCAGCCCGTTGCCTTGAGCAGCTCGTGCAGGAGGAGGGAACCATGCGAAGACTTGGGGCTCCTGAGGGAAATGACGCCTCTGGTCCTAAAGCTGCTCCAGTGTCACTGGAGGACACAGCTCAGTTTCCCAATACTCAGGATCATGTTACAAATTACTTTTGTCCTCTCTCCTGGCCAAGTAGCCCTTGACACTGAATTCATTACTCATGTTGACATTCGTTCTGGAGAGGAGAACATACCAGCCATCAGAATGAATGATCTCTTTCTTAATAAGGATTAATAAGCAATATGAATCATAATTGGACCTCCTGGGTTGCCAATCAGAGCTCTGTGAATTTAGCATGATCAGCCTGCAGGCCCTGAGCAGGTTGGGAAGTGATGAAATCATGTTTTTTTTAGAACCTGAGGAGCAGAGAGGTCCAGTCCCTGGACCTTACAGTGAGCCCGTCAGGAGCTCAGATGGAAACAGTCAGCGGACTCTCACTCTGTCACTCCAACAGCTCCTCACTGGCACTGGAATATCTATCTGCCCATAGAATACTAGTGATGCATCCAACAGAAAAGACGAGGGCATCCCCAGGGGGCAGCTGGCCTTCCCCAGGGCCCACGGCTTGGAGGAGCTACACGAGGATTCTTGACGCACTCTGTGAACGCGGTGCTGAGGAGCCTCCTTGGAGGTGATCTGATGGACACCTTTGCAATCCAAGGTTCTGAACTTCGGGGTTGGTTAAACATCTATCGGCAAGCACACCCAGGGAGCTCTTTAATTGGAACCCCTGAGGAGTGCCCAGGAATGCCACGGCCAGCACAGACCCGCTTCTCAGACTAGGGGAAGGCGGGGCGGTGTCGCCTGATCCGAATGGTTGGTTTCCTAAGGAGATCCTAGGAGCTCTGCCCAGCAGCTAGTTCTCAGACCTATTTCACGGTGGGCACTGTCTCAGAGAAGCTGGCAGGTGAAGTCTGGCAGCAGAGTGGACACCTGGACAAGCAATAAAGAGTGGCACCCTTGGCTGATGGTGAATGTGGGAGAAGGGCAAGGAAGCACAGGGAGGGAGACAAAAGAATAAAAGGGAGGAATCATGAGTAAAACGAGAGGACTGATTCCAGGATTTCTCAACTGAAATGGTGGGGTCAACAAAAGGGCGTTCTGGTTTTCCAGGCAGAGGCCAGACTTTGAAGGAAGCACAGATTTGTACTTGGAAAATCCTGGCCCCTTGGGAAAATCAGACTGTGGACACACTGAAAGAATGGAGGCCCTAAGCAGGAGGACCAGGCGTTTGGCAGAATATACAGAAAGCACGTTTGTGTGACATAGCACCGAATATGGGCAGGAAAATGCCACCTCCTTCTAAACAACAGAACATACACGTGCCCCTAAAGGACAGTCATTCATGTTAAAGGAAACTGACCTACTGACGGTCGAGGGGTCTTAACAATTACTATTCAGGACACTTTGTTCTCTCTGCTGAGGGTTAGAGATCTGACCAAAGCACTGGCTGTCACACAGATGACAGCACTCCAGGGCCCTCCTGAGAGCCATCTCCCAAAAGACTCTCCTTCCAGCAGCCATCAGAGGGACTTGGGGAGAGTCGTAGCAGCAGGATTTGGGGAAAACTCCCATGGAGATCTGATACACATCTTTGAAATTCAAGATTCTGAACTTTGCATGGCAGGCATCGTCTATTTCTACCCTGTAGCCCTGGAGTGTGTTTACTGGGCCCATCCTGACATCTTCATACACACACACACACACACACACACACACACACACACAATTTCATTGTCTTTAGAGAAAAAAGAAAATTAGAGCTGGGACTTCCTATTTGCTGGGCAGGATATTTCTACCAGTAGGGGCTATGGAAGAGATCAGAAAGACGCTGGGGAGACAGCCAGGGGTCCTGAGCCTCACAAATGGGGAGCTTATTCTCATGTGGCAGATACACGAGAGGCTCAGAACAGAGCCAGAGCAATGATGGGGGAAGCTCTGTCCTCTTGGCTGGTCTGGGTCCATGTTTTTCACACATGCTCTGTGGAGTCCTGGGGTTTCTGGGAGGGGACCCTGGGTGGGGAGGAGGCAGGTGTACAGGGGTTGCAATCTTAAGTGCCCCAGAGGTTGGCAGGTACCCAAGTGAAATCACTTAGTTGGCCCATGTATGCTAAGCTGCCTGCACCGCCATGGAGTAGTGTAGCTGTCTACTTACACCGGCTTTTATTTTTTTAATTAATGGCTTATTTTTCACAGAAGATTCAGGGTTTTAGAAAATTGAGCAGATAGTACAGAGAATTCCCATATAACCTCTGACTCTCCCCTTATTGTTTCCCCTATTATTAAACCTTGCATTGGTGTGGTATATTTGTTATTACTGAGGAACCAACATCAATACATTGTTATGAAGTGAAGTCCAGCTTCCATGGGGGCTTGCTCTTTCTGTTGTGCATTCTATGGGTTTTGACAAATGCGTAATATCATGTATCCACCATTACAGTATCCTGCAGCATAGTTTCACTGACTTAAACATCCTCTGTCTTCACCTATTCATTCTTTCCACCCTCTCCTCTTGCGCTGGCAACCACTGATCTTTTTACTGTCGCCATAGTTTTGCCTTCTCCAGAATGTCACATAGTTCGAATCATAAAGTAGGTAGCCTTTCCAGACTGGCTTCTTTCACTTAGTAATATGCACTTAAGATTCCTCCAGGTCTTTTCATGCTGAATAGCTCTTTTATTTTATCTTATTTTTTTTAGCGTTGAGTAATAGCCCATTCTCTGGCTGTACCACACAGTTTATTTATCCATTCACCTTTTGAATGGCATCTTGGTTGCGTCCAGTTTTGCCAATTATAAATAAACTGCTATAAACATCCGTGTACAGGTCTTTGTGTGGACATAAGTTTTCAACCTCTTTGGGTAAATACCAAGGAGTGTGATTGCTGGATGGTATGTTCAGTTTTCTATAAAACTACGAAACTGTCTTCCAAAGTGTCTGTACCATTTTCCATTCCCACCAGCGATGAATGAGTTTTTGTTGCTTCACATCACTGGCATGTGATGCTGTCATTTAAAATTTTTTTTTAGCCATTCTAATAGGTGTACACATTCTCTAATGATATATGATATTGAGCATCTTACTGTAGACTTATATGCCATCTGTATGTCTTCTTTGGTGAGGTGGCTTGCCCATTTGAAAATTATTGTTGAATTTTAAGAATTCTTTGTATATTTTGGATGCAAGTCCTGTATTAGACTTGTTTTGCAAACTTTTTCTCCCTCTTTTATTCTCTTTATTCTCATAACAGTGTCTTTCACAGAACAGTATTGATTTTAATAAGTCCAACTGATCAATTTTCTTTATGGATTTATACTGCCTTTTAAAACACCAGGATAGCCAAACAGAACATAGCTTGCCAGTTGTTGACCTTGGGCTTAGGGGCTCACACAGGAGATGTTTCCTAAAACTAAAAACAAGATGCTCTTTGGGGGATGTGGAGAAGTCCAGAGTGTTTTAAAGAATATTTTCATATTACAGAAAAGTTGCAAAGAAAAGTTGCAAAGTTGCAACAAATAGTTCCTATGTACGCCATACCTAGTTTCCCTCATTATACAATCTTATATTAGTATGGTACATTTGTCACAACTAATGAACCAATGTTCATACATTATTATTAATTGAAGTCCATACTTTATTCAAATTTTCTTTTTTTATTGGGGAACATTGGGGAACAGCGTGTTTCTCCAGGTCCCATCAGCTCCAAGTTGTTGTCCTTCAGTCTAGCTGTGGAGGGCACAGCTCACTGGCCCATGTGGGAATCGAACCGGCAACTGTACCACTCAGAGCTCGCGCTCTAACCAACTGAGCCATCCGGCTGCCCCTCAGATTTCTTAGTCTGTACCCAATGTGCTTTTTTCTGGTCTAGGATTCCATCTGGGTCACCACATCACGTTTTGTCATAGTATCTCCTTTGCCTCCTCTTGTTTGTGATAGTTTCGCAGACTCTTCCTGTTTTGACGACCTTGACAGTTTTCAGGAGTACTGATCAGGTATTTTGCAGAATGTCCCTCAGCTGGGACTTGTCTGATGTTTTCCTCATGATTTGACTGGGATTATGGGTTTTTTGGGAAGAAGACCACAGAGGTACAGTGGCATTCTCATCACACCATATCAAGGATACTGTCTGACACGACCCTCCCTTCCCACCAAACCGCCTTTCAAAAGCTGTTTCACATTTCCAATGAGAGAGCTCAGCTCCTATTCAAACCTCGTCAAAGGATCACTCCTTGGCGTTAGAGTCCGAGGCCCCACTCCTGCTGCCCTGGCCTCTGTCACAACAGTGCCCTCTGTGTGGCAGTGGGCACAAGGTCATGGCCTCTACCACCTGACTGTGTGGTTGGAAAGACATAATAATGTGGATGGCATGAGAAGGAACCTGCCTTCAAAAGGTGCTGTGTGAGGAAGTAGGGTGTCTGCTGGATCGTGCCACCACGCAGGGAAACTGGCTCTGGGCTGTCCTCGTGAGGAAGCCGTCCTCGTGGGGGCTGCTCACATCTCTCCTGAATCTGTGCTAGTACGGAGTCCTTTACCAGAGCTCCCTTGTCCACTGGCAGGCTGACTGCCCTCTACGACCACCAGCACCCTCTCTCCTCCTCCCCCTCCCTCTCCCATGCTACTATCCCCTCCCACCCACTGCCACTCCCTTCTTCCTTTTTAGGGCTCAGGACCAGGGCTTGTTAAACCTCTTGTCTCTTGTTGCCGTGGCATTCAGTCTACTGGCTGTCAGAGTAAGGGGGAAGGACTGAAGGATGCATGTGCAAACAAGCCTGAAAGACACTGGCCTGTGTATCTACAACTAATTTAACAGTGAACGTAGTTGATCGTCCTGGATCATGCAGCCTATAGAGAGACACTGAAAGCAACAAGAATGGGCTGAGGACAGGTAGGAAGCCTTACCTGGGCACCCTAACCCGGTCAGAGGAGTTCTCTCCTTACCTTTTGTTAGAGAGAAGTGGGGACTCTTGGTGCTGGGATCCAGGCGTCTGGGAAAGGGCTTCATGTGACTGAGTGACTTCACTGCTGGAGAGTTTACCTGTTGCCCAAAGAGGAGTTTCACAGTGTTAGCTTGAATCTCAGGACACGGGAAAGTTCCCATGGGAAAGTATTCTTAAGGAGACAAAACTAACTATAAAAGTTGGTATATACAACATACGTGTCGTATGAGGGCAAAATAAACCTAGACGTAGGTGACCATGTCTCAATGACCATGATGATGGGCATAGAAGTGTTTGGGTGCAGAATTACAGGTGATACGGATGCATTCTTTGTGCTTTTCTGGCTAAGTTTTCCAAACTGACATGTATTACTTTTGTAGTTAGGAAAACAATGACAATTCTCCAGAAGTCCTTTCTGGTTTTGCTTCCCCTTGTGCCAAAGAGATGCTGCCAGAGTCGGGAGAACTGCACTGAGCACTCTGTGCAGGAAGCAGCTCCGCCACGGTGCCCTGGACCCTTGCATGTGTCCACACAGGGCTCGTGGATAAGGCTTCACCTGCAGCTTAGCTGAGTCTGGCAGATGCCTCGCGATTTCCCCAGATCATGAGAGCATGGAGGCTTATGAGGAGCTGCTACAAAGCTATTTCCCACTTGCCTCCCTGTCTCCCCAGGACACTGTCATGGGACAGTTTCTCATTGACTCCCTCGTTCTGATGAGGTTTAAGGATTTCTGCCTCGCGCCACTCAGGGTGCATCTGGAGGCTATAAAACCGCTCAGCATCAGCATAGCATTGGCTCCTCAGAGACAGGGTGTCCTATTATCCCTGTCACAGTCATCTGGTCCCTTTTGTTTCAGTGACATCTGTGAGACAGAGGACACACCGAGCTGACACCATTGGCTACTCTGGCTTTCACTGTCTATGTAAGTCACACACTGTCTGACTCTGTCATCCTTGCCGGACACTTCCCGAGTCACATGGGATGTCCCTTATCTACTGTCAGGGACTGAGCTCGCTTGGGTACAAGCAGCGCTGACACCTCGCTCACTGATGACCTCACCGGCAAGGGTTCTTAACTGGAGAACAGACGGAACCGAGGGGCGCTGGGAACGTGGATGGGAACCGCTCACACCTTTATTCTTCCTAACTTCTACCTGGAATGTAACATTTCTTCCAACGATAAGTACAGACAAAACGCACAGTATTAGCAGTACCGATGACTTTACCACCAGTAGACATCACAGATATTTTCATACCATGTTACAGATGCAGAAGTCTTGAAATATTGTGTTCATCGTTCCTCTGACCTTATGGTAAGTATTGGACCCGCCCCTAGATCTTATTAATTAATGCATTCGTGAAGTGTTATACATACTATTATACCACAACTTATTGTAAAAATATTTTGAGACATGCATTTCAGTCTTATTGGTTTTCTTTGTCATCTTGTGTATTTAATTTTATCCAAATAGTCTTCTCCATCGTCTGGTCACATGGCTACGTGGTGACTATCGGTTACTGCCTGACTGTCCTGGGACAAAGATCTTTGGCTCTCAATTTCCTTGTCCTTAAATGAAGGGATCAGCCTGTCCGGTCATCTCTAAGGGCTCTGTCAGCCATACAAGTGATAGGAGCATGTGTATTTCATCACTTTTATTGTACCCACTGAGGAGTCACATGAGGACAACCAGAACCAGGAGTTTGTACTAACATTTCCTAACAGATTATCTTAGCCTTCATTATATTATAGAGAACTTTTAGGAATTTGTCTAGAAAATATGCAAAGTTTACCTATAAATGTGTTTCCAGTGAAATACTAGAAACAACCTAAACATTAAACAGTAGATTAAATAGATTAAAATAAATCCCTATGATGGAATAATGACAGCAGTTAGAATGATGAACAAATAATAACGTGGAAGAGCAGTCATGCTATACAATTAAGAAAAAAGAAGCCATTTGTGATACTTGAAGGCCAATATGATTCTATTTTTACAAGACCATATGAATGTGTATGCATAGAAAAAGATAAAATAATATAACCCTACACGGTAACACCGGTTATCCTTAAGTAGTGGGATTATGGTGATTTTACTCCATTGTGTTTTTCTGTATTTTCTAAAATTTCTATAATATATACATATGTATATACAGAGGGTGCCAAAAAATGTATACACATTTAAAGAAGGAAAACTGTATTAAAATTATAATACTCAATATATACTGATAACAAAAGATGAATATAAGTCACGTTTGACTTCTGTAATTACAAGAGGTGCTCAAAGTGGTTCCCATCAGCGTCCAGACACTTCTGATTATGGCGAACTACTGCTTGAGCAAACGTTGACCAAAGTGTCCACTTGTCTACCTTGTTTTGGTATATGTGTGTGTGTATATATATATATATATATATATGACTGTAATATGTATATATATGTTTGTAATATGTATACGTATGACTGTAATATGTATATATGACTGTAATATGTATATATGACTGTAATATATATATATATATATGACTATAATATGAAAAAAAACAATTAATTGTCAATATGACATCACAGGAGAACATCACACAAAGCAACAGTGGCAGGTCCATTGGTTTCGGGAGCTACACCTTCTGTCCCCCACCTTTCTATGTGACAGGCATCGGAGAAGGAAACAACCAGCCTCTGACCATTTGCATTCCTTGTTAGTAAAATGAGCACTTGCTTCATGAGCCAGGGACAAGAGCAGGAGGTCCTGTGGGTTGAAGCTCCTACTTTTCTTCCTGTTAGCTCCGTGGGCGCTGTGTGCCTGCCCCGCCCCCACCTCTCACCCCCAGCTGCCCTGACATTCCCCAGGCCACAGAGGATGGGTTCTAGGCCAGCAAGGGGCAGGGCCAGTCATCCCTACCTGCAGGCTGGTGGCCTCCTCTGCCCACCAGGCTTCAAATTCTTTCTGCAGCTTCACCTTGGCTTTGTCATGAGCAGCTGCAAGTGTTCGATCTCCACCTTCAGGGCCTTCAGCCGTATGAACATTGTTTTATACCTACAGTGGAATCGAGGCAGAGTCTTGAAAGTCAGTGGCAGGGAGGGAGAGCGGCAGGTGGACTGCCGGCTGCAGGGCCTGTGCCTCAGAAGCCTGGCAGCGCTGATTGGTAATGGGGACTGGGACCCAGTAGTTGCCCACCGAGGCCAGAGTATGGTGCCGGGGTTTCAGTCCAGAGAAGCAGAGCCAGGTGATTTCGTCCAGGAGGCGTATGGGCCTGTGTGTGAGACGAACAACCCTCTCCAAGAATGATAACTACCACTATTGAGCGCTTACTAAGGGGCAGGCCTTGCTCTGGGCACTGGACACACATAGACTCACTTACTCTTTTCACAACCGTGTGAAGAAGATACTGCTATTATCCTCTCTACTTTACAGGTTTGGAACCTCAGGCATGCAGAGGTTAAGTAACTTGTTCTACGGCACAGAGCTAATAACAGAGGAGCCAGAATGGGAACCCAGGCCACGTGGGTCTAGAACCAGAGTCTTAACTGCCTTCTCCATCCCACTGGTTCACTTTCATGCTGAGGACCAAAAGTCACAGTACGTCTGTTAGTGCATATGTGGGTTTTGGGCGATGCAACAAGGAACTAGAAGTTGTCCAACAGGAAGCAGGTGAATAGCCAAACTGCATAGACAGCCTGACTTCTGAGATGACCCTGAAGGTTGGAAAGATGGACCAAGGAGACAAGATGGGGTGGAGTAAAGACACAGAAGAGTAAATTAGAAAGGAACTGAGAAAAATAGAGTGAGGGAGAGCACAACTGTGGAGCGACCCCAGGGGGTGGAGAGAAATAGCCCATGTGAAGGAGGGCAGCACGAGGCATTCTGGAAGGAGGATGCTGGCAGGAGAAAACAGTGCACAGTTATCGGGCGTGATCTGGAGACCAGCTTGTTCTCACCAACTCTCAGATGGCAGGAATGTGTGTGTGTGTGTGTGTGTGTGTGTGTGCATGTGTGTGTGTGGCAGCAGGGTGATGGGGTTTGCTCAGGGTGCAAGCCTAGCCAGCCCAGAGGTAGCGTGTGTTGCAGTGGCCCCATCAGTACTTTGAGGGCAAGGAGGCTACTTGTGCGGTCTCCCCAAAATCTGTCCATGGCATAGAGGAGAGTGCATACAATTGTTGAATGCATCGATGAGTGAATGAACTACAAAGCTTGACTGGAGTGTTAAGCGAGATTTGGTGACCATATGTGTATCAGTAATGGCCACGTGTCTGTTTATGCTTGAGGTTCCTCACTCTGTCACTGAAATCATTTGGGGACCCTAAATGGCTGCATGAGGGTATGATGTTCTCAGGACACTTGTCAGATAACGAGAGGAGGGAAGAGGATAAAGCTGCAGGCGGGAGGAAGACCTCTGTGGTCATACTTCTCGACTCCCCTAGATGGCAGCAGTAGACAAGACTAGTTGCTTCCTAAGCTTCAAGCCTGGGGCCCTGGGCTGGGGAGGGTGGCTACAGCAAACAGCACTCCCGATTCGTGAGTCCGGGCTCCCCATTCCGACCTCACACTGCCTAGGGTTCCCGCATCATCTCGGTCTGCTCAAAGGTAGCACCTCCTCCAGCTATTTTGGGACTCAGCTGCTGGACCCAGTTCCCAGAGAAGCTCCAGGCCTGGGTTGGGGTGTGGCCGCCCTGCCTTTCCTGGGCAGCTCCAGGCCATCTCTGAGAGCCCCCTGAGGCTGGGGGCAGGGTGGGCAGGGAGAAAAGAAAGGGCACCTTTTCTTTTCCTCTTCCAGTTGTGATCGCAGCTTCTCTTCCAGCAGGTCTGGCACCGAGGGCTCGGCCATGTTTTCTGAGATACCTGGAGAAGGGAGATGCTGGCAGTTTACTCCAACGAGGAAGAAAGGCAAAGGGAGAAGTGGGATCTTTAGGGCAGATGACAGAGTCAAAGTGCATCCCAAGCTGAAAGGAGACCCTAGAAGTTCCTCTGGGGCCTTTGGATGGGACGCTGCTTCAGCCTCCTCCTCCGGATGGCCACCTCTGCTTGGCCGGGGGCCCCTGAGGAGGCTTCCTTGATTCCGCTCCATTCGCTGTCCCTCCCACTGCCCAACAACTGTCACTGAAAGAGAATTCTTTCTCACGTTGCTACTTATCCTTTTACTACTGACTTCACTCACTTCCTCTGGAGTCCCCAGGGAAGAAGCAATGTAGCATTTTCCCGTCCTCTGACACAGAGCTCCATGCAAACCAAGAAGACATCACTGAATCATTTCACACCTTTCTTTGCAACGCCAAAGTGCTGAATTCTCTAGCCTCAAATCATGTCTCCTGTTTTTGACTTCTCTCTAAAGCGGTGGATCCCACGCCTGATGAACCCAGGCAATGCTAATACACAACCAGAGCTGAGACCCACACTCGGATGCCCCGCCCATAAGACAGGGCGACAGGACCGTGGCCAGGCCACATATGCCCACCGTCCCTGGTGGTTGCCCGGTTGCCTGCTGTGGTTAGTGTGCTCATCTGGAGCCCATCGTTTCCTAGCCGGTGGGTGAGGTCTGTTTATCCTCCTAGGAGTCTCTCTGTGGTTGCACTGCATTTTTCAGCCTCACAGAAGGCTCCTTAGAAGTCACACAGCCCTGTTTTTTCTCCATGTAAGGGAGAATCTACTACTATGGGCCAGGTATTTTCTGGACACAGTCAGACTCAATCCTTCTAGTCCTCATCTGAGGTGTTACTGTTCCCACTTTACAGACAAGGGCATTGAGGGTCAAAGAGGTTAACCTGCCCAAGGTCACATGACTAACCGGAAGAACCTGGATCCAAATCTGGGTTTGTTTGGTTGCTAGGGCCTTGAATTCAGAAATTCCTTTTCTGACAGATGATCATCTGCTTTCTGCCCAAATACTTCCAGTGGTTGGAGATCACTACTTGGCATGACAGCACATTTCATTGTGGGCAGCTCTGTTTCCTCTCACTGTGAGCTGAGACATACCCCACTAGTGTATTTTCACCTCTGCTTTGGATCTGTAGAGCAGCCTAGCATATCCTCCTTAATTTGATGGTTCTTTAAATATCTTAAGAACAAAAACAAAAGCAACAACAGGAACAAAATATGTGTCTGGAGCTTTATTCTCAGGCCATCTCTGTCCAATTCCCTCATCTAAGGGCTCAGTGACACGGTGACTTTCTAACCGATCTTCAGTATAGAGCCTATATCTGGACATAATACTCCAGATAGGTCTGAGAAGGCCAGGGTAGAGAAGGGCTCTCCTAGCCCTTACAAATTTACGCTCCACATTTCTGTAGCAGGTGAATGACTAACAATGTCCATTTATGGAGCGCCTTCCATATGCCAGGTTCTGCCAAGTTCAACCAGGCACTGGCCTAAATGGCCTACCCACCTTATTGGTAATTCTCCAAATAACCTATCAGGGAAGGCATTACCACCTCATTTCAGTTAGTTAGAGTTTGGGGCTCGGGGAGTGCAGTGAGTAACCCAAGCTCACACAGCTAATAAGTGGCAGAGCTGGGATTTGAACCCAGTTTTTTGTCTGGATCCAAAGAGCTAAATGTTTATAGCAGGCAACTTCACCAACACTTCACCACCTTTGTCACTGTCACGGCCATGTCAGTGTGTCATTGGCCACTATTAAGCTTGAGGGTAGTTTAAATACTTTCATATTTTGATGAGTGATTGTCAAAATGCATCCTATTTCCATGTGATTGTCCTTCTGATCCCAAATGCAGCACTTCCCATTTATTGGGGGTTTAGCCTCCTGAAAGGTTCTTGTTCTGCTATACCTTTATTCTTTCCCCTTTGGTGCCTTACATGCCATTATCTAACCCACTGATAAATATGCTAAGTGAATTAGGATTCTGTCCTTTGTCTTCCAGGAACCTGTGACTCTGTCTCTCTTGTGTCAGGTGACAACTGTCACTTGTAAACTGACTGAGCAAGCGTGTTACTTCACCATTTAAAACACAGGAGATGTATATACCACAGACTTCCCAGCTGCAGACCGTCTTGTCACCCATGCTGGTCCTACGGAACCCGACTGCCTCTCACAGGTACTGGAAGCCCCTCAAGGGCAGGGACAGGCCCTCCTGCTCTATGTCCCCCTGTTCTTTGTTCACACTTCATGGACACGATGCCCTCGGGGCTATCCGTGTTCACTGGCCCTCGTCCTCTCTGAAAAACAACATGATAAACTCAACCAAGTACCCGAACATCAAAGTGATAATGCTATAGGACTTGAAATGGACAGAATGTTTCCTCCGTTAGTAGTTTCAGAAATGGGCAAATGTATCTTCCAGACTGTTAAAAAAGAAAAGCTGTGACTCCCCTTCCTCCTTTTAATGTGTTTTGACCCACACCAAGGGACCTGCTGAGGAATTCAGTGAAAGTCGCTGCTCTGCGGTGACTGGCTGGGTGTCCTGCAGCCACACATGGCAGGACAGACCCCTGGGGTGGGTGAAAGCAGACTGCTGGGTCTGCACAGGGGTGTCTCCAGCCTGCCGGAGGCCGTCTCTAAGGGGCTTGGGAACGGCGATGGGTAGTAGAGGGGCTGCGATGCTAGCTGCCCCAGCTCGAGGGCAAAGCCCCTGCAGGAGAGCGACTCTGCCTCGCCCCATGGCTGGCTGTCTCTTCCTGGGGCAACAGAGTCATGTCACACGCCCTGGAAGCATCAGGGTGTCCAGGAACTCAGGGCCAGGTGAGTGTTCTGCATGCAGCTGACACAAGCATGGGAGGTGAAGTCAGCTACCGTCCGTGGAGCATGCCCTCAGTGGCATTCACTGTGCCACCTCATTTATTCTTGTCACTCCAGCTGGGAGATAATATGATTTCCATTTTCCAGAGAAGAAGACCAAGGCTGAGGGTGACCAGGTAGCTTGTTCAATGCCATCAAGCTACCAAATAGCAGAGCCAGGCTTTGAATCCAGGACTAGTCATTCATTTGTGTATGTCACAAATGTTTATGGGTGTCGACCACGGGCTTGCTCCTGTGCCAGGGGCAGTGCACTGGGCAAGGCAGACCATAAACCAACACAAATGGAGTCTATGATAAAATGCCAGGGGTTGAAAGGTGCTATGAAGAAAGAGAAAACTGGGTAAAAGGTTGGAGAGCAACCATGTTAGATAGGATGGTTGGGGAGTCTCTCTGAGGAGGGGATATTTAAGAAAAGACCCGAATGAATTGAGAGAACAGCATGCTGAAGTCAGGGGAGAGAGTACAGCAGCCAGTGCAAAGGGCCTGGGGTGTGTCTGTGGGTGCGTCTAAAGAACAGTGAGGCCAGTATGTCTGGAGTGTACCTCCTCTTACCTAGCATGATTTTCGGAAAAGAGAGAGAGAATTAAGACTCCTCTTCCCATTTTTTTATTCTTCAGCAGCTTTGTCATTGTCATGGCCACATCAGTTTGCCATTGGCCATTATTAAGCTTGAGGTCAGTTTACCCTCCTGTCTCTCTCTCTCTGTCTCTCTTTCTCTCTCTCTCACACACAGATACACCATAAGGGAGAGTGGTAGGAGCTGAGACCAGTGAGAAAACTGAGGCCAGGTCACACGGGACCTCGAGAGGGACAACGCTGGAGGGTTTGCAGGGAGGAACAGCTTCATCTATTCCTTTGATGGCTGAGCCAAGTGGTTTTTTTGCTGAGCAAGACAAAGCTACTCTATACTGAAGAACAGTTAATGTGAAGTGGCGCCAGGATGCTGTAAGCCTGTTGAAAGGATCTGGGGGAAAAAGCTGGGGCATGGGACCTTGGGCAGCGAGAACGAGGACACAGCACACCCCCAAGACACACGCTATCCATATTGTCATGACAACCAAAGGGGCCTCTTGCCAAAGGTGATGTTTGCTTAGTGAAGTGCATTGTAACCCCACCAGGAGACAGCCCCTGGCTGCTTCTGATGCTTGGCTTATCCGTCCTCTCCGGAGAGAAATAGGGGCTGGGGACTCAAAGGGAAACGAACAAAAGCGTGGAGCAAGCACAGAGGAGTCACTGCAGGGCATTTGGGCTTTGTAGGTCTCTGTGCCCACTGGGACCGTGACCAGGGACAGAACCTCCAGTCACCTGACAGCAGGCACAGGGAGCCCTCCTTTCAGGCACAAGAGTCTGGCTGGGACAGGGGCACAGGAGGTCACAGCCCTGAGTGGCCTCTGTGGCCATACTGTGAATCTGCGCGGGTAGTGGCTCCAAAGCTACACAAAAGCAAAAAAGAAGGGTTTTATTCTAGCGACCATGCATGAATCTGAATGTCACCATGAAGGAAGCCCTGAACTGTCAAACAGTAATGGAAACTCCAAATAGGGCACACACTGTCCCAGGCTGGCCCTGCCTCTGAAGTGTCAGGTATTGAGGAACTAGCAGCACCAGGACGAGTGGAGCTTTTGCTGGGAAGGCCAGCCTCCTGTCGGCCCCCTCCTACCTGGCATGATTTTGGGGGCACCACAGAGATTGCTGTAACTCCTGTTCCCACTTCCCCCCCTACCCCACGCACACCCCAAACTCTTTGTTATGCAGGGTGTCACGCAGGGTCTCAGCTCCCGCTCCCCACATAAGAACGCAGGATATAGTGAGGCCAAAAAGGAACGCCCACGGAGCCATAGGTAGGGGAGTCACACCACTATAGTCTCGCTGGTGGCTGGGTTGGAGACACAGGAAACAGGAGCCACACTATCTGCAACCTGCCGTCCACTTCTCTGCCAACCAACCTCACTTGCTAACTGCAATCCGCTCTTGCAGGCTCAGCCACCATCTTCTCGCCAGCCTCCATTTGCTGCTAGCATAGCCACGGCAGTTATATTAGTGCCCAATGGCTCACTGGTTACAGCTGACGGCCAACTAGCCACAGCTGATGGCCATCCAATCACAGTTGATGGCCATTTACTACCTGAGCCAGCACCTTTCCACGTGAGGCCGAGAGCCTGGAAACTGCACTCCTGGCTCTGTCCCCACACTCTCCTACGCAGTTATACGATGTTTGAAATGTGCAGAATCTCATTTCTTTGGTTCAGTGGCTCTCAACTGGGGGTGCACATGAGAATCACATTAGGAGCTTGCAAAAGCACAGATAGCTGGGCCCTACCCCAGACCTACTGAGGTAGAATTTGCCCGTAGGTTTCCTGGTCCTTCTGATGCCGACCCCTTGTTAAGAAACACCGCTCGAGGCTCTGAGTCCAGTTTCAATGCAAGTACTTCATGCAAGAGACATCCAGAACGCAGGAGCTGCCAAGGTTTGGATAGGCTGGTATATGAGCTAGCATGTCCCTTTACTCTCTGGCAACCTGCCAGAGCTTCGGGAACCATTGTGGAGAAAAGGGGCCTCAGGTTTTGCAGCAAGGAAGACTCACTCTCTATAGGTCTGAAGCTGCCTGCACTTGGCCAGCGTAGGTGGTGGTTAAAATTTGAATAATGATAACCGCCATACGGCTGCTCCATGGGTCAGGTACTTCCTGTGTCTCATTGTACATAACTGTCACAACCCCCACCACAGATGGGGAAGCTGAATTCTGACAGGGGAAATAATCTGCCCAGGATTATACCATTGGTGAGTAGAGCTGAGGTCAGGACCCAGCTCTGTCTGACTTCAAAGCTGGTGCTTTTTCCTCTGTAAGTGATTTCGATAATGAAGGAAGCCCCGGAGCAGATCACTGAAGCCGGCATTGACTTGTCCTTGGTATTTGAAGGTGATACTCTTTTTCCATGAACGCCTTTCAGATCTGGGGCTGGGGCTGAAAGAAAGCCTCAGTTTCTTCCCGAGCGGCGGCCTGTGAAGACTGCCCTCTGCTAACAAAGCCCTGGCCTGCACCCTGACCCCAGCTGGCATTTGCGGCTCACCTGCTGGCTGCCAGGAGCTTTCATTATCCCCTGGTACCTGCCCCTCTCCAAGTTCAGCCCCTGAATACCCGGAGCCAGCCTGCTCCATTCTCCTTGACTGTGTACTAGGAGTCCCAAGGAAGGCAAGACTGACATTTTCAACCAGTCACAGGAGCCTAAAGGGGCCCTGTAGGTTTCCATACAGCAAAGGACACATGGCCGTCCCCACCCAGTGCCCTGCATGGGAAGAGGCCGTGAGTTATGTGGCTCTTCTGTGGCCGACTAGACATCAGAGCCAGGGAGTCATTCCAGCTGGTCGCTTCAGCTATCCAACTAATGATTCATTTGCTGAATACCCACTCTGGGCCTCCTTGGGGCTGAACTGTCTCACAGAAGTGTACATCACTCAGCTTCACCTTGTTTGCGAAGTCAAAGTGTCTCTTCTTGTGGAGAGTAATGGTGTCAGTGGCTCGATTACCACAACGGTCAGCAGCTCAGCGGCAAAGAGTCTGGGTTCCCCATCAGGCCATTTCCTGTTTAATGGCTCAAATTGATTGTCAGCTGGCGTAATCACGTGCTGACGGGTGTTCAGTGCCACCATCCATCTTGGTGTTGATTTCTTGTAACACCATAGCTGCCCGGGGGCTGCTCAGACTTAAGGGCGTGTTGAACACCCTGCGGACATATGGCTGTGATACACTCACACCCACAGCCACGGGCGCCACACTCAGTGCCTCCGTCTGCCCCTCAGGGAGAATGGGGTACGCTGACGAGAGGAGACACGGCCATGCTTTAATCAGAATTGTTCGGGATGCCTGTTTGGAGCAAGACACAGCTCAGACACCCCCTAACAGAAGGCCATCTGCCATCTCTTCCTGCCTGAGTAACCTCCCCTGCTTCTGCTCTGGGCCTCTCTGCCCAAGATCATACCCCTGGGACGGTGGCCTCTTCCCTTCGGCGTTGGCTCCTTCTTCCCCACCGTGTTGCCTGTGCAGGAAATAGACCACCCAGAAGGTCAGCATGCACTAGGGTCAGTGTGAACTTGTAGGCGATATAAGGGAGACCCTTGGGGCATACGACATACACAGGAAAGCCATTTCTAGTCTTGTTACTCACTTCAGCTTCACACAGGTTCCTTTCCATGGTCACCTCTGTTCCAAGTGGGAGCTCTGTCTTTCACCCATCTCTTCACGATCCTTTCTGCTTTAACCCCAGTCGGTATTTTGGCTTCCAGTCAGCATTTCCTGGTGGCAGCCACTCAGAGCCTGGTTCAGTGACGTTCTTTTCCAAGGCTCCTGGTGCCTCTCCCTCCCACCCCAGGCTTCGAGAGGCAGGTCTGTCCAGAGGCTTTTCCTGCCTGCTTTTCAGGCTGCTGTGACTTCCTCACTCCTCAGTTGGAAGCATGCTTGAATTTCTGAATGCAGAGTTTCTCTCAAAGTCCAAGTCCCTTGGCAATTTTACCCTCTGTCACTTCAGCCTCACGGGCCGGTGGTGACCCCATTTCTCAGTCTCGGTGGCTTTTCAGAGACGCGTTAGTAGGAACCTGGGCATCCCTAAAACCCAGTTACATTCTTGTCACACTGAACCCAGCCAGTCTGGTGTGTTCTTAGGACACATGCCTTGTGGGGAGGGCAGTTTTTCTCATGCTTAAAGAGTGAGCACGGCCTTCTTCCTATAAACACTTCGAATGATGATGGTTAGCGGGGGTTGGTTGATTCTCTTGAGTGGCTTATAAGAGAAATTTCAGGACTTCTAGGAATTTAGTTGAGGAGCCTTAAAACTGTCTCTCTCCACTTCTAGAAAAAGTATTTGCTACTGGCTAATTTGTAAGTCAATTGCTCATTTGGTAAAAATTTATTATATACAGTGTCAAAAGTTCTGAGACAGAACACACAGCAGAATTGGCACATTTTAAAAGTAAGATGGTAAGAGACAACCAAAAGACACACATCGATGTTGGAAAACGGCCAAGAGAAATTTTTGAAGAGCATTTCTTGCAAGAGAGCCAGCTGTTGCCTTAAGCCCACCTTCTTCACTGGGGGGATAAAGAAGGTCCTACTCCCTCCCTTAGGGGTCATCATAGGGCTTGAAGGAGACCACTCAGAACGCTTGATAAGAATCCTTGGGAGTGTTTGTGTGTGTGCGTGTGTGTGTGCATGCACGCGCACACACACACACTCAGTGGACTAATGTTTGATTCCCCTTCAGGAAATGTAGAGGGTAAGGCAGGGGGCTGACGATTGTGCTAGGAACAAGAGCAAGGAATTGCTGCTGTGTTCCTGTGGCCCCAACATGGGCTACAAGCATGGAAGAGAGTCAGGTTAGGGTCACCTCGGTGTGCTGCTAAATTAACCACCAGCTTTCTGAAAAAAAAAAAAACCAAACTAACAGAAAAACCAAAAACCAAAAAACCAAAAACCCTGATTGGTAGTGGTTGACAATTTTTGTGGTGTAAATACTCCCCTCATGGCCAATTTCATGGGCCGATGTTCCTGAGTTTGGAGCTGGGAAGAGATGCCCAGAAGCTCTCACGAGTCAGTACAAACTAGCTTCAGCACGCCACTTAGACTTTTCTAGCACATCACTGCCGACTTAGATCCTTTGCAATAGGGCCACCTAGAGGGGCAATGGGACCTTCCTAAAGAGAAGCCGGGCAGTGGACTACAGGATGCCTGGGGGCTGTGCATTGGACCTATTTCAGCTGCTTCTCCAAATCCACCCTCCCCTATTCTACTCTTCTGCTACTTGTCCCAGGAGGCTGGCTGGTAGAACATTGGACTTCCTTACCGCTTGCCTTCTGTCTGAGCTCAGCCAATGGGGAGCATGGGCAAGGGATTGGAGGCTGGAGGGAGGCTGAGGTATTTCTTTCCCTGCACATCTCTGTAGGTGCCATGAGCTGGATGCATTGCTTGACTGAAGGTCATAACTCCTGTCAGATGGCTAGAGCTTTTCTGCACAGACAGCCCTTTCTACCTTCAAGTTCCAGTAACTGCTCACTTCTCTTGCTCCTTCAAGGTCCAGGGGCAGTGATGCTTCCTGCCTTGCTGCTATTGCCACCTCTGGGGTGCGGTGGTCTCCTTTGCAGTTTCCCTACATTCTGTTCACACCTTTGTCAATAAACCTGTATTCAAATCTTTTCACAATACCCAATTCAAGTATTGTCATCTGCTTCCTGTTTGGACCCTCACCTATACAGGCTCAAAGTGGGTAAACAACTGTTGGACTGAGATGCTTTTCCTCAGGTCAAGGGACTGGCTGGAGAGGGACCCCATCAAAATGACCCAAATGAGGAAGAATCAGCTTTGAACATCTACCAGGCCCAGAGAGAGCACAGAGCCATGTTACACCACGGCTCAATTGAGATCTTCACCAACTGTCTTTCCTCCCTTCCTTCTTCTCTCCAACTCCTTCTTGGGGAAACTGAGCTTAGCAGACTGAGAGAGGAAGTGAGTTAGAAACAAAGAAGGAGCTGACGGTGTATCTCTGTCTTCCTGGCAGTTGGCCTTAGCTGGGGAAAGGAAGAGAAGTCTTATCTTTGAGTGAAATTTGAATTATTGAGTCTATAGTTAAAAATATAAAATGACTAATATTTTTCTATCGTTTATAATTCATAATGGATGACCAATGAGTTAGGGGCTGCTCAGTTTCCACCCAGGGACAGAGAAGAACTCTCCCCACTGTGAGGATTTAAAGAGACTGTGGGAAATTAAAGACCTAAACATAAGACCTGAAACAATAAACTGCATAGAAGAAAGCATAGGTAGTAAACTTATGGACCTTGGGTTCAAAGAGGATTTTATGAATTTCACCTCAAAGGCAAGGGAAGTAAAAAGCAAAAATCAATGAATGGGACTATATCAAAATAAAAAGTTTCTGCACAGCAAAAGAAACCATCAACAAAACAAAGAGGCAACCAACCAAATGCGAGAAGATTATTTGCAAACAATGCCTCCGATAGGGACTAATAGCGAAAATACATAAGGCACTCAGATAACTCAACAACAGAAAGACAAATAATCCAATTAAAAAATGGGCAGAGGACCTGAACAGACACTTCTCTTAAAAAGACATGAACCTAGAAGAAAATATAGGAGGAAACTTTACAGACATACCTGGAATAAGATTTTTACTGATATATCCCCTCGGGCAAGGGAAGTAAGAGAAAAAATAAACATGTGGGATTACATCAAACTAAAAAGTTTTTCACAGTAAAGGAAACCATCAATAAAACAAAAAGGGATCCTACTGAATGGGAGAAGATATTGCCAATGATATATCCGATAAGGGGTTAATATCCAACATTTATTAAAAAACTCACTCAACTGAACTCCAAAAAAACAAACAACCCAATTAAAAAATGGGCAGAGGACATGAAGAAACATTTTGCTAAGAAGGACATACAGATGGCAAACAGACATAAGAAAAAATGCTCAACCTCACTAACCATCAGAGAAATGCAAATAAAAACCACAATGAGATACCACCTCACCCCAGTCAAAATGGCTATCATCAATAAATCAATAAATAACAAGTGCTGGTGAGCATGTGGAGAAAAGGGAAACCTTGTGCACTGTTGGTGGGACTGCAGATTGGTGCAGCCGCTATGGAAAACAGTATGGAGGTATCTCAAAAATCTGAAAATGGAACTACCTTATGATCCAGCAATTCCACTCCTAGGTATCTATCCGGAGAAATCCAAAACTCTAATTCAAAAAAATTTATGCACCCCTATGTTTATTGCAGCACTATACACAATAGCCAAGAATTGGAAACAACTGAAATGCCCATCGGTAGACGACTGGATTAAGAAACTGTGGTACATTCATACAACAGAGTATTACGCAGCCATAAAGAAGAAAGAAATCTTACCATTTGCAACAACATGGATGGACCTAGAGAACATTATGTTAAGTGAAATAAGTCAGACAGAGAAAGATAAGTACCATATGATCTCACTTATATGTGGAATCTAAAGAAAAGAATAAATGAATGACCTAATCAGAAACAGTCTCAGAGACATAGAGGAAAAACTGAGGGTTGCTAGATGGGAGTGAGTGTGGGGATAAGGGGGAAGATGAGGGGATTAGAAAGCACAATCGATAACCACAAGATGGCCACGGGGTTTTGAAAATTAATTTGGGGAATGTAATCAATCATGTTGTAAAGATTTTGTAGGGTATCCGATGGACACTTGTCTCGTTAGGGAGACCACGTCAGGGAAGATGTAGATGCCTGATCACTGCACTGTACACCTGAAGCTGAAGCTGAACAATAATGAATGTCAACTACAGGTTTATATATATATATATATATATATATATATATATATATATATATATATATATATATATATGTATATAGTTACAAGAAGCGGAGTACAGCATTAGGAATAGAGACAGTGGAAATGTAATGGCTGTGTGCGATGTCAGAGGGGTAGTGTATGGGGGGAGAGGGGTTGACACAGTGAGGGATATAAATGATACATGTCTAACTATTACTTTGTTTTGTGCACCTGAAACTAATAAAAAAAAATCCACACCCAGAAAAAAAAAAAGACATGCAAATGGCCAACAGATATATGAAAAAATGCTCAACTTCACCAGCTATTAGGGAAATGCAAATCAAAACTACAATGAGATATCACCTCACCCCAGTCAGAATGGCTATCATCAACAAGACAAATAATAACAAGTGTTGGAGAGGCTGTGGAGGAAAAGGAACCCTCATACACCGTTGGTGGGAATATAGATTGGTGCAGCCACTATGGAAGGTAGTGTGGGGGTTCCTCAAATAATTAAGAATAGAATTACCATATGACCCAACAATCCCTCTCCTGGGTATCTATCCCCAAAATTTGAAAACATTTATCTGTAAAGATATATGTATCCCTGTTTTTTGCAGCATTATTCATGGTGGCCAAGACATGGAAACAACCAAAGTGTCCTTCGATAGATGAATGGATAAAGAAGATGTGGTATATATACACAATGGAATACCACTCTGTCATAGAAAAGACGAAATACTGCCATTTGTGACAACATGGATGGATCTTGAGACTATTATGCTAAGCAAAATAAGTCAGACAGAAGAAGTCAAAAACCACATGACTTCTCTCATATGTGGGCTATAAAACTAAAAGCAACAAAGGAACAAGACAAACAAATAAACAAACAAAAACTCTTATCACAGACAACTGTTTAGTGGTTATCAGAGGGTAAGGGGGATAGGGGTGCTGGAAGAAGGTAAAAGGGGTCAAATATATGGTGATGGAAGGAGAACTGATCCTGGGTGGTGAACACACAATGTAATATAAAGATGATGTATTATAGAAATGTACACTCGAAACCTATGTAATTTTACTAACCATTGTCACCCCCATAAATTTAATTAAAAAAAGAAAAATTCCAAAAATAAATGGGATTGTCTTGAAATCCTGAAAAAAAAAGAAGAAAAGAAAGAGACAGTGGGAAAACAACAAAGCAGCTTTCATGAGCACCTCTACACAGCATCTTTAGCTACGAAAGTCCCTACCAGAGAATACAATGCACCTAGAGAAGAAATGAGAAGTAGTGAATTTTCTATTTTCATCTTTAGGTATAAACGATCCTGACATAAATGGTAGTGAAGAAAATGAAGATTAATCAGAATCGAATTGGGACTCGCTTTCTACTACTTCTATTATCACGATTTCACTGACACCGTAACTTTGTATGGTCTCTGAACTCTTGGAACCGAATCCTTCGTAGAGTTCTGGAAATTATTACAAACCGTGTCAAACACACGAAAAAGTTCAGAGACTGATTTAAATAACATCCATGTACCACCTCTGTATTTTGAAAAAGCTAAATAGTTAACCACCGTGGCTTCCACTTTTGTTTTTGAACCAGAACGTTGCAGCGTTGGCGGAAGTCTCCTAATACCCTCTGAGTCCACTCACTTCCTGCCCCTAAGACAACCCTTGCTTTTATTTCTCACGCCACATCCTCAGTGTTCCTTAAACATTGTTCCTTCAACACTAAGGTCCTTAAACTTAGCTATTTCTTGACCTAAGAGGTGGTGGCATAGGTGTTCTCTTTGTAAATATTTGTTGGACTGCACACCTGTCAATATAGTTTGTGCATCTTTCTTATTTGTTATCTTTCACAATAAAATATACAAAGCACCCCAGTAAATAGTATTGAAAAATTTGGGATTTACATGAATAGTATCATTTCATATATATCCTGCAGAAATTTTCTTTCTTTCAGTAACCATTGTGTTTTTGAGATTTATTTATATTGCCACATGTAGATCTAGTTTATTTTAAATTCTCTGTGGTGTTCCACTGTATGAATACACGAGGTGTGATTAACACATATGATGAATGTTTAAATAAAAAAGATCATTACAGTAAAAGACACATTACCATTAATCCCCCTCAAAATACTCTCCCGCACTTCAAACCCACTTATCCCATCGTTCTTGCCACTTTCTGAAGCAGTTCTGGAAGTCTTTTTTTCTTGAGTGTTTTTAGTTGCGCTGTCATGACTGCCTCCATATCCTGAATCAATTCAAAACGTTTACCTTTCATGGTCATTTTGACTTTGGGGAAGGGCCAGATCCGCTGAATAAGGTGGATGAGGATACACCATAATGTTTTTATTTGACAGAAACTGCTGTACCAGAAGAGATGTGTGACACGGAGCTTTGTCATGATAGAGGACGAAAACGTTTGCCCATTTTATGTTAATACATTGTTCATGATCCATGATTTTACAGCACACTTTACAACAGCACACTTTCTCTCAGCTGTACCTCACGCCCAACTGGCTGCATTTAAACAAGTTGAAACTTGTCACACACTGTTACTGAGGTTCGATGCACCACTTCCCGTATTGAAGATCCCTGCCTTTCCATTGGATGGCAGCAGTCACCATAGTTTTTGATCACACCTCGTTGTATATAACTATAGCTCATGTATCCACCCGCTTCTGTGGGATCTTTGGCTTGTCTCCTGTTTTTGTTCGTTTTTTTATTTGCCGTTTGCTATGATAAGACAATGCTGTGATGAGTAACTACTGGGGCACAAATGTCACACCTTCTTGGGTGTATGTTCCTCGGCATGGAACTGCAGGGTTGTGGGGTTTGCATATCTTCAGCTTTACGAGATATGGCTAGAACCATCCTCAGATGGTTGTTCATAGACTTTCATTACACAATTCACTTTCCCCTGCTTTTTTCTTTTCTTTTCTCTCTCTCTCTCTCTCTTTTCCTTCTTTCCTTCCTTCCTTTCTCTTCTCTCTCTCTCTCTCTCTCTCTCTCTCTCTCCTCTCTCTCTCTCTCTTTCCTTCTTTCCTTCTTTCCTTCCTTCCTTCCTTCCTTTCTCTTCTCTCTCTCTCTCTCTCTGTCTCTCTCTCTCTCTCTTTTCCTTCTTTCCTTCCTTCCTTCCTTCCTTCCTTCCTTCCTTCCTTCCTTCCTTCCTTCCTTCCTTCCTCTTCTTTCTCTCTCTCTCTCTCCTGTATTATTATTATTATTTTTTAATGGAAACTTCTCTGCGTTGCTCTGTGGCTGTCACTTGCCATCGCTCTGCCCTGATGTACTACAATGTCTACCTTGTGTGGGCCCCTGGCTTCTTACAACAGCTTCCTCATGGTTTCCTAAATAGACACTAGTATTTTCAAAACACCACTTAAAACTTTTTGTTGGTTGTTTGGAACGTACAGCACCTGTTATTTATGTCGGAGCATAGATGACCCAAGTTTCCTGTTGGTAGGTCATCCCCAATCTCATAACCAACTTCTTTGAAGAAACGGGAAGGTCTTACCCAGCTCATGACACACACAACAGGATTGGTCCTAGGAAATGCTGTGACCTTTCCTGGGCTGAGATTTGCCAAGCACAGTTGGTGATTTTTATCATGTGTAAGGGAGAGAGGACAGGTGAAGGGGCCAGCCATATTATACATTTTAGTCTAATGGATGAAGAAGCTAGAATTTTGTTTTCTGTATGGTTGATTGTTATGGACTGAATATTTGTGTCCCTCCCCACCCCCAAATTCATATGTTGAAATTGAATCCCCAATGTGATAGTATTTGGAGGTAGGGCCTTCAGGAGGTAATTAGGTCAGGAGGGTGGAACCCTCAGGACCGGGATTAGTGCCATTATAAGAGACCAGAAAGCTGCCTTACTTCTTTTCTGCCATGTAAGGATACAATGAGAAGCCAGCAATCTGCAACCCAGATGAGGACTCTTACCAGAATCTGAGACCATGCTGGCACCCTGATCTCAGGCTTCCAGCCTCCAGAACTGGGAGAAATAAATTTCTGTTTATCAGTCACCTAGTCTATGGTGATTTGTTATAGCTGCTCCACTTGACTGATATTGGTCAAATGCCTAATTTATTCAAAGTAGCACACATGGTTCTGCACATTTGTGAGATGAAAAACATGGTTCTGGCAACTGGTAACAGGATCGTCAGTGATCAGATGCTTGGAGCAGTAGCCCCTTCTTGGGGCTTGATTGCAGTTTTGCACAGCAGAGTGATTAGTAGTGTCTGTGAGCAAATGTGGGGAGAGAGATGTGGTGACTGTGGGAGTGTGGTGACCTCCACTAGGTATGCCGGTTGGTGGTGGTGGCCCGGAGACGTGGTATAGTTTCTGTAGCTGGGGGCTGTGCCTGCTGCCTGGGCATTTGGTTCGCTTGGTTTCTGGCACTCGGAGTCGGAGTCCACGCAGATTTGCTGAGCATTCTACTCTGTTCTCGGCTCCATCACGTGTACATCTCGCTCGATACTCAGACCAGCCCAGTGGAGCCGATGTTTTTATATGGACCAGGCCACGGAAATTTTGGAAGGCTAATAATGAAGCAAGATTACATGACTAGCAAAGGGTGGAGGCGTGATTCAAGCAGGGTTCTCCTGAGTCCGAGACAAGTACTCATTTTACTAAACCACAGGTGCTGTTCAAGACTGGCACCAAGAAGGATGCCCAGAGCCTCCCTCTGGTCTCCAGAATGAGTGGCGAGGGAGTCCTGAACTGCTCAGAGGGCGACTGAAGCCTTGGCGATTGAGAACTGGGCAGGGAAACAGGGTGGGGACTCCTTCTTACTTCTGGCCTCCATCTTGAGCCTGGTCTAGTACCTTGTGTCACTGAAGCTGGTCCTATATTCACAAGTAACTATAGATTAGAATCCATGCAGGTGGTAAGATTTTATTACTGGCCTTCCGGAGCCATCTGAGTCCTTTTGGAACCAACCAAGACGCCATCTCAGGTTTTGGGTCAGCTGCTTTCTTTACATTCTGCCTTACTCCAAGGGGTCAGCATTTTGACCCTTTGTTTCTGAGAGGATGAAAACATCTTAATATATCCAAGCCCTTGCATGTCTCCTCATCAAGGTGGCGAGTGTTTCCTGCACGTCTTAAGGAAGTCTGCATTCACAGAGAGGTAAAATCATGGCCCTGGAGGGCGGAGGGGTGTCAGATTCATTTGTGCCTTCAACAAACGATCAGTAGATGACAGCTAAGGCACAGACTGTCATTTAGCCCACGACCCAATTTTACAGATGTTGGGACCTGGGCACAGAGCTCCTTAACTGGTGCCTGGTGCATCTTTAAGGCAAAAATTCGATCCTTTAGATATCACTGATTTGTACAACAAATATTTATGGAGGACCTACTGTGTGCCAATCATTGTGCTCAGTGCTGGGGAAATGAAGTTATTCCATCCAGTGGGGAGATGGGTAAGAGACTAGTAACTGCCATCCGGTGTGATGAGTTCTATCACAGGGGTATATGCCTGGAGGAAACTAAGAAGGGGAGTGAAGCTTTGACTACCTACCTTGGGCAAGGTCTTAAACAGAGCCACAGTATCTGAAGGGAGGAAGATGTGTTAGAAGCTACAGAACCCTTTCTTCAAAAAAGGCTCTGAAAGGCAAAAAGGAAAAAGGAGTTGCTTTGGTTGAATCAGAGTGGGTGAAAATCTGGGGCCCTGCCACTTGCATACTGACTCCCCTCACCCTCACCCTCACCTTTTTGTCCCTAAGGGACCATGGGGAACACCGAGGTCCCACAGAGCCCATTTTGAAAACCACTGGGCTAGCCGACGCTGGGAAGTCCCCACCATTTCTGTCCCCACCATTCAGTGGCTCCTTTGCATATGCTGGAATCCTGGTTTCACATACTGTCTGGGTCATACTAGGTGCAGTGACGTTGGCTGAATAAATGGATGACAGTTTGGCCTCTTGCTTTCTCACACGTTTGTTGTCCCCCGGGGCACAATTCCAAAAAGCATTTCAAGACCCAGTCTTAAACAGTTTTACTTGAAATGGGAGAAAGTGGTGGCAAGAGAGGCCTCTATGTGGAGAGCAGCCAGGAAGCCACAAGAGGTCACTGCAGGAATTCTTTTTGGGAAAAAAGAGCTGCTCTGGAGGATGCTAAGCTGGAACAATGAGGTAAAACAGGGAGCCCGCAGCTTCAGGGCTTCCCCCACCTGCCTTAGGCCCTTGCGGGAGACTGGAGCTGCCTGGTTTTCAGAGTCAGGTACTGCACATGACCCGCGGTACTGCAGCCACAATGGCCTGCTCTTGGGGGCTGCTTAACCCCTGGGGTGGTGAGGGGGATGAGGGAGGAGAGAGAGGAGGCTAGTGTGTGTGGGGGGATCTCCCATGTTGTTTGGAACCTGCCAATGTCGTGTTTGTGGATTTTTTCTTTTTATGAATTAATCATTATTATTGCTATCTTCTGTATATTAAAAAAATGCCTACAAGTAGAGGCAGTGGAATGTTGCAGTAGGTTATGTTTTCATAGAAGTTGGGTCAAGGGATAAATGCAGAGAAAGGGGTGGTGTCATCCAACATGGACGGCTTATGTTGGGCACATCTGGGAATTTCTCAGGGGCAGAGGTTCCCTCTCTTCCATCTACTGCCGGACAAAATAACTGGTGTGTGATCAGCGGAGGACTCCTGGCGCAGCCTCAGATCGCACACGTCCGCAGCAGATTTACTCAGAGGTGGCCAGGAGTCCTCGAGGCTTCCCTGGGCTTGGGCTGGGAGTGTGTGCCCCCAGGGGAACAGCCCAGCACAGGGGCCAGGTGACGGCTGGGGTGGGGGTGGGGCGGGTGGGGCAAGTGGGGCAGAGTGTCTACTCATCACATCAGGCAGTTAGCAAATGCTAAGGAACTGGCATGACTGCCCGGGGCTTTCTTTTCCTGAAAGGCCTCTTTGACCAAGACTCCCTTGCTCACAAATATTCAATGGCTCAACTGCCCCTAAGACAAATGCTCAGATCCAAGGCTCTCAAGCAAATGGCCCGACTCACCATTTTAGCCTTTTCCTGGACTACTTCAAATCAGGTCCCCCGAAAGTCATCCTGCCCTCCACACACAAAAACAAACACATCACACATCCACACACACACACCACATGTGCTACACACATATCATACACACTCATCATATATATACCACACACATGCCACACACATCACACCCCACATGCACACACATAACAAACATACCACACACACCCACACACCCACACACACCACATACCGTACATACATCACATCCCCATATACACGAACCACACGCATAGCACATGTACATACACACCACACACATAGCACACACACACCATATACACTCACTACACATACATCACACACACCACACAATACCACACATACACACACTATACACACACATACACCTACACCACACACACAACACCACCTTCCCCTCCGCCCCCACCCTCACTTAGGTTCTGAATCCTGCCTGTTCTTTAAGGCTCAGCCCAGATCATGGCCTCAGTGACAACCCTCAGGGGCCACTCCCTCTGGAGGGTTCCCAAAGCTTGGTTGGCCCGTTCCTCTTACCTGACACATTTCATATGCTGCTTGGTAGTGCCATGTATCGTTTACATTTTAATCACAGGCCCTTGGTAGACTTTTGATTGTGAGCTGAACGAGAGCCGGTCTCTGATCAAATATTGCCCAGGAGAGACATTTGAGGAACGTAGCCCACGTTCCTGGGGCTGGCTTCTCCTGGTTTTGTTCCTGTTCTGTGCGACCATCAGAGAGCAGAGTACCTGGAGCATATTATCTTGGCCGCTCACATAAACACTTTCCTTCAATGAATTATGCTTTAGTGTCAGGCCTCTTGCTTTTATAGAGGGTCGATATAAGAATCATCTGGTTGAACAACGTTTCAGTGTATTTTGCAAAAATGCAGTTGAAGACATCGTTCACTATGTCACTCAGTGTTCTTTATACAAGAGTCCACATGAGAAATTCTGGTTTGAGTTTGGTTCCAGGAAGAAATTCTACTTTTGCAGATAAATTCGTTAGTGTGCTTCCTGTTGTCAGAAAATGAACTCTGTAACTCTGCATGCTTCTCTTCCTGCTTAGTGGCTAGAAAAGAGAGTCAGATTTATCGCTGTGTGTTTTAATCTGCTCAGCTGTGGGGTCCAAAAGCACTTACTCCTTCTGCTTTTTTTTAAATAGACTTATTTTACGTTCAAATGTCTCATTATACTTTTGCAAGATGTGGAAGTCTGGAAGTCATCTGGGGAAGCATTGATTTGGCCTATTTATTGCCTGTGCTGGCTGCTAGGGGTACAAAGATGAATTCGATTGCACCCAGATTTCTAGGAGCTCACATTTTAGCATGGAGAATAGCTATGGAAATCAATAATTACAAAACAAGGCTGGTGCTCTAACAGAGGTGCATGAGGCTGGAGGACGAAGCAGACGTGGGGAGAAGCCAGGGAAGAATTGGTTTTGGGGCTGCAGTGGGAAGAGGGCACTGAATGGCACAACACGTGTGTCTAAATCTACTGGCTAGAGAGAAAACCCTTGGAAGGCAGGCATCGGTTCTCCATTCCTCTGTGGGCCCCACGCCGCCTGGCACAGGGCTGAGGGCGATGCAGGGGTCAGAGCCTGGGACCTGGAGCCAAGGCGTCTGGGTTGGCATCCTTAATTGGGTAAAGTCAGGCAGGTTCATGTAAACCCCTTTGGGCTTTAACTGTCAAGTGTGGATAATAGTGTGTAGCTCATGGGGATTTTAGGAGCATTTAAGGAATAAATACGTCAAGAGCTTAAAATCATGCCTGGCACAGGGCAAAGTACTCAAGAAATGTTTGCTGATTAGTCTCATCTGCATTATTGACGATACTACACCATTCAGGGTAGCTAGTGAGATGAAGTGGAATAACACACGCTGAATTCAGCAAAACGCGCTCAACTCAGCTCCCTGACCTAGTGCAATTAGTACCATTTCCAAAATGATGCCTAATTTAAAAAATAAGCCTGTTTTATTGTTTCCTGACAAGTGTGTGGGAGTAGGCCCTGCTTAGTCTGCCAATAACCTCTGTTTGTCGTTGATATCCTTAGAACTGGGCATTGACGTGTCTCTTAAAGAACCCTTCCCTCCAACTCTGGCTGTCGCGTCTAGGGGCTTACTAGGCTCAATGCTTCTTCTGTTCCACTTCTATCTTTGTTGGTTTCCCTGTCCACTGACTTCCAAAAGGACCAGGGTTCCGAGGGTAGGCAGTATACGAAGAGAGAGCCCTCAACTGGATTTTCCGTTAGAAAGGGGAGTAGAAGTCACATAAGAGCACACACACACACACACACAAAACTGGCCTCTCAACGATACTTGTCTGTGTGCCAATGGTGTGGTGGTAAATGTTTAACAACGGGCTCTACAAGGCAAACAAAGCCCCAATTTATAACATTTGTCAATTCCTTGGTGTCAATACTCACACGATGGCTGATTTCAAGCTGCCATATGTCACTGAATGTGGAATTAGGAAGACATGCACAGCAGTTGTCATGCGGGATGACCTGCGGGGTCTCTGGTCCCGCTCCCCACATGAAAACGCAGGACATGGTGAGGCCAAAAAGGAACACCTACAGAGCCATAGATAGGGGAGTCATACCATTATATTCTCGCTGGCGCTGGGTTGGAGACATAGGAAGCAGGAGTCACATGATCCGCAAACTGCCGTCCACTTGTCTCTGCCAACGAACCTCACTTGCTAGCTGCAATCCACCATGCTAACTGCAATCCACTCTTGCTAGCTCAGCCACCATCTTCTTGCTAGCCCCCATTTTCTGCTAGCTTAGCCACAGCAGTTATATTCATGGCCAATGGCTCACTGGTTACAACTGACAGCCAACTAGCCACAGCTGATGGCCATCCAATCACAGTTGATGGACATTTACTACCCGAGCCAGCACCTTTCCACGTGAGGCCGAGAGCCTGGAAACTGCACTCCTGGCTCTGTCCCCACGGTAGCCTTCCATCAGATAGTATTTCCGTGATCTAGACACAGTAGATGTCAGTCACTCAAGAGCAGAGATAATAGTAAAATGTAGTAAATCAATTAGGAAGTGATGAATTTTGAGTATTTGTTACCTTTGTTTTTTAAAATATAATTTAGTTAATTGTAAGTTTTTATAATTTAACTTTAAGGAACAGCTGTGTTTAATCAGGGCTCCCTAAATTCCTGCAATGGTAACAATCGCTCTTCTGACTTGGAGCTGGCTCTAGAACATCACTGCATCTAGCATTTCTCTTCATCGCTCTACAACCTCTTCCACCTGGCACCACTCACTTCACCACTGCATCTTTGCTCCTTTCAGACATGAGATCGCCTTTATGCAAATTTTCTTGGGCATTTTCTACTCTTACATACAGACCCATAGTCTTATGCAAAATACATGAGAATACTTCTCCTGCTCAGCCCTGCTCATTACTCTGTACTCCACCAAGACAACTAAGCACACCTACACGTTCATGGTAACTTAGAAACATGGAGGCAAGAGAAAGGAACAATACCAAAGGGAATACTCAAAATGGGGGGTGAAGGAAAGTGAAGAGGGGAAGAAATAGACAAAGGAAACAGGACAGGAAGAGGGAAGGGAATATAAGACACACAAAAAGCCAAGAGACGGAAGGGCAAGGGCAAATGGAGTCACTGCTTCACTCCCTGTCATGTGGGGTGTCATGAGGGGTCTCTGGTCCCGCTCCCCACATAAGAATGCAGGACATGGTGAGACCAAAAAGGAACACCCACGGAGCCATAGATAGGGGAGTCACACCACTATAGACTCGCTGGCGGCTGGGTTGGAGACACAGGAAGCAGGAGCCACACGATCAACAACCTGCTGTCCACTTCTCTCTGCCAACCAACCTCACTTGCTAGCTGCAATCCGCCGTGCTGACTGCAATCCGCGCTTGCCAGCTCAGCCACCATCTTCTTGCTAGCCCCATTTTACTGCTAGCGTAGCCACGGCAGTTATATTAGTGGCCAATGGCTCACTGGTTATAGCTGACGGCCAACTAGCCACGGCTGATGGCCATCCAATCACAGTTGATGGCCATTTACTACCTGAGCCAGCAGCTTTCCACGTGAGGCCCACTCCTGGCTCTGTCCCCACACTCCCTCACTCCATCAGAAGCCCGTTACAGAACATCAGGAAGCCACAGAAACTGAGTTGCTCTTGTTCTTATAGAAGCCGTGGGTCCCAGCCCTCAGCCCCACCGTGGGCCTGAAGGGTGCGGGTCAAGGCAGGAAACGGCTCTATACATAACCTGTTGCGTTGAGAGGTTTCTCTCAATGAGAAGAATTCCCTTCTGAACTGTGGTCACCTGGGACGCACGAGCACTGGTGCTTCCAAACCTCTGTCAGACAAGCTCCTAAGGAGTTTGGACAGCAACGTGGCATTTACTCTCAAAATGGCAGCTGGGAGATGTTAGCAGTTCCTCTCTAATTGGAATAGTATGCTTTTAAAATAAATAGGTATTTCAAATGCTCTTAATTAGACTTCCAGCTAAAGGGCTTTCCGTTTGAAGTTGGCTGATTACTTCAGGCAAAGCTGAGCCCTGTTCAACCTGACACCTGCTGTAATTCAGACAAAGTCTGGCTCCCCAAGAGTGAGCAGAGGAATTAGGAAAAGGCATGTGTCTGAAGCCTTGCGGTAGTTTCCCAAGGGCCCAGGAGGGCCAGGGACTGGGGGGGTGGCAGAGAGGATGGAGCACCTCTTGCCCTGACAGCCATGGAAATGGCTTCCCAGGCCCTAGGTGAAAATTGCCCCGGAGTTGTCTGAGTGGTTATTCTCCGTATCATTGTTTCTATTCAACCAGAGTCATGATAACTGGAGAAGAGGCCAGATGGCAGTGCTTCGGGGTGACTCTCCATTTAGGGATCTCCCTACGAGACCCAAAGGTCACCTTGGCACAACTTCCCGACAAGGCCATCGTGCCCTGCCCAAGCCCAGCTCTACTAGTCAGGGTCCTGGGGAACCCCTGGCTCTTTGTTGAAGGTACTGGGCAGAGTCTTAGCTATGAGCCCAAATCTCTGGCATGGGAGGGCAGGCCTGGCACGTTTACTGGACCCCTTAGTCCTGGGGCCAACAGTGGGAAGCCCAAGCCCTAGTCAGTGTGTCTTAGGCTTCCTTGTTCTATGTTTCTGATACAATCAGTAGTTATTTGATATGATCGTTATTATTACTGAAGCTAAATGACCAACCTTCCGAATTATCCAAGTTACTACTGCGAAATGAGTCATTCTCAGGACTTTGGGGCTCTCCTCCATTTCCCCCCTGAGATCTTGGGTGCTGGATTTCTCCAATTACAATTACAGGTCACGCCAGGGCCAGGCCATCCCAAAGGAATCCTTTTAGAATGTGCAACTTGCTTATTTAATTGAAGCTGTCTGTATGCTGGGTCCCAGGCTAGCGGGAGAGGAAACGGGCTGGTCCTGCCCAGGATGCCTGCTCCATCAGCCTTTCTGGAAGCTGCACGCTCCTCCCAGGTGACTTCCTTGGGTCACCTATCAAAACGGAGCACTTTCTGCAGATGTGCCCTGCTTAAAAGGTGCCAAGGGCCTCTTAGAATGTCACTGTGTTGGTTTAATGTTTGCATTTTTATTGTATTGAAATACGTCCACCATTGCTGTGGGCAGTAAAGAGCATGGGGGCTAAGAGCACCAAGTTTGGACTCAGAAAGCTGGGTTCAAATCCTACTTTCAACACTTACCAGACACATGACCTTGGGCAAGTCATTGAATTGCCTGCATACAGAAAATGCACTTACCTCTTAGGATGGCTGTGAGGATGGAAAGAGACTGCACATAAAGTAGTGCACTGAGATGGTTCGGCAAATGGAAACTGTTTTTATCGCCAGTTGTTACTGTTAGGATTAATCTAGTGGTGGCTCTAGGAAGCTCAGAGCAGGACCCTGAGGGGCTGGTACATAGGGAGTGAATTTAGGTTGGGGTATGGGATGGAAAAGATCAGGAGGATGAGACAGCAGCTGGGCGAATGGGGTGCCAGGTGCTAACATCTGGGACCAAGCATGCAGGTCGGGGAAACTGGTCCCAGAGAGCAGGGGCCTCCTGAGAAAGCCTCCCTGACAGCAAACCCTGCCTTCCTTCACCTCCCGGAGGGTTTTGGATGGGCTGTCTTTCAGCTGGGTGTGGACAGATCAGCTTGTATTACCTTCACCTTTGTTCCGCAGGCTCTACTTTGTACCCACCTAGAGCTACTTGCTGCAGATGCCGCTGGGTGATTTCTTCCTTCAGGCGACCTGTCAAAGACACAAAGGAAAACCACTAGTGAGTTCCCAATGGGCTGGAGGAAGACTTGGTCTCAGAAGCATGTGGCAAGCTAAAAACGAAGAATAAGGGAGACTAAAGTGGGCATAGCTTCCAAGACAAGCCCTTCCATGCCCTGGATTTTGTTGGAAGAAGAGGTTGCATAAGCCGAGCCCTGGCACATCACTGCTAATGTACATTTCATCTTTGGATTCAATTATCTTTGGATTCACTGATAATCTTTGCTAGGGCTCTGTTCTCTTATGTAGGGAGGGAGGATTTAATAGTTTAATAATTTATAGGACCACTTTTAAATCCACTTCATTCTTTTAAGCTATATGAAATTGTGTCAAATAATAATGATGGTGGTTTTGGTTAATGATAAACTAAATATGAACACAACAGTTGATCATTTGTATGAAACACAAAAACTTCTAGGTTGCATTAATAAAGAGATAGTGTGTAGATCAAGGGAGGTGATAGCTACTCCATACTCTGCAGTGGTCAGACCAGAGTTGGTATTTGTTCTGGGAGCTACTTTTTATAAAGAATGTTAGTAAAATAGAAAATATTTAGAAGATGGTAACTGGGATGGTGAGGGATCTCAAACCGTGTCATATGAGAAATATCTGAGGTGACCTGAGACATTTAGATGGGGAAGAAAATACTTGGAAGGAGAGGAGGTATGGAGATAATGGCTATCTTTACAAACCTACACATTATAAGATGGATGAGAAAACAGACTTAATTTTGTCCTACTGCTGAAGGCAAGAGTCACGTTGAATGAAGGAAGACGTGGGGCTCAAAATGAGGAAGAAACAGCTTAGAATGAGGACTGTCTCAACACGGGTTAAGTTGTCTCAAAATGGACTAAGTCTCCCGGCGAATCAGTGAGCCCCTTCCTGAAAGTGCTCAAGCAGAAGCTGGGTGACCACGTGTTGGGTGGTTAATGTGAGAATTCCTGCCCTGGGTGGGAGTTGGGACGAAATGACCTCCAGGTTTCTCCATCGCTAAAACTCTGCGATTCCATGCTTGAAGGATGGGTGAAACAGCAGCCCCGGGGTTTGTTTACGTCCAAGGACTCGGCACACTTGCTGAAGTGTCGGTTCTGTCTACGAGCATATCGCAGGTCCCATTTGGGAGATGGGCTCAGGCCCCTGGGAGAGTCCAAGAAGCCTGGGAACTTCATGGCTCCTGTGTTTAATACATGTCTTTCTTATCAGAAAGCACATTCCACATCTCAAAGGCTGTCACTGAAATGAGTTTTCAAAAGATGAGTAGACACTAAAGCAGTCGCAGGGGACCGTGACACTCACTGGAAGTTCTGGGGCCCTCCGAGGATGCAACGACTGGGACGGAGGGCGGAGGTCATTCAGTGTCACTTCCCACCCAGCCTAGGAACCCTTCTGCAGAAGGAAATGGTCATTTCACCTCCAACTTGTGGGTACGAAGGCGGCTCCCTTGATTACATTGCATATAAGGAATCACTGATGTGGCGTCGACACCCGCTTCTTTGTAACTTTCAGATTTGGACCTGGTCTGTTCTCTGGAACATCGTACAGAAAGGATCCTCTCTCGTTGGCAGCGAGAGCCCTTCATACATCTGAGGATGCTACGATTTCTCTACTTGGACTTGGTCTTTCTGGGTGAAACACCATCAGTTCCTTCCGCTCCCCCGAGGCTGCTGTTTCCAGGCGTGTCATTGAGCAAGTCTGCGCCTTGCCTTCCCTGCGTCCCTACTGGAGAGGACTGTGCACAGAGAGGAAGCCAAGGCTTGGACATGAGCCAGAACTGCACCCTAATTCCAAATGGGGGACAGTGGGAACTCAGGGAGTTGGGGAGGTGGAAACCTGATCCAAGGATGAGTGTTGGAAGAGCCTGGAACCAACAGAAACACGACCTGAAACTCAGGGGAGCCACAGCCACAGATGGCACCTCCTCCCCCTCTGAGTGACACAACCCTTATTGTCTTTATCAGCAAAGTGAAGAAGTTGGGGGTCTGGGGGGGGGCAGATGGGCTGAGACTCCAGTCTGCTGGAAGCAAATATCGCTGACTGGAATTTTAAAGAAGCATAGCACACACAGTCTTCAGAGAAAAGGAGATGGTGCTGTGACAAGTGCAACACGCCATTTAGATACATCTCTTGATGAAGAGTAGGTCATTAGGAGCTTTGTCATGTCCAGTGTGGGGAGCTACTGTCACCTTGGTGCCTGGCCTGTTTCCTGGGTATCTGGCACAGGTGCTTTGTACCATAAGCCTCCTATGTGCCTGGGTCCCTCCTTCCTAATGAGATTAGACAGTGACTTGCTCCAGTGGAGCACACACTAGGTTGCACTCCTCCTGGAAAACTACCTCGCTGACATCGAGCCTTCTTGACAATTTGCCTCCCTGACACGGGTCTCCCCAACTACAGGTCTCCCCAACTACGGGTCTCCCCAACTACGCACCTCCCCACCTCACACCTTGTTCCCAGTAGGATGTCATGATTTCCCGGCTCCTATTGGAATGACCAGGCTCCCTCTCCCAAGCCCTGGGGAAGCTATTTTGGAATGATTGGCTTAAGGATTCTCCACAGCCCCCAGTCTTGGAAGAGCTGCTCTTGGAAATAAACAAGGCAATTTTGCTACCAGGACTGAAAGTTCTATAATCTCTGCAAACAGAAATACCTCCTCCCAGAACAATGAGCTAGCCCTAGGGGACAAAAGTGGGTCTTTTTAACGCTCCATATCGATGAAGGTAGGCTTAAAATGTGTTTAGTGACTCTCAGTTTTGGAGAATTAGCTAACATCTCTCATCACAAGGCAATTTTTGTTTTTGAGATCTTCCCAAACAAGCTTCTTAAAATAGCCTTATGGACGATACCTAATTGCATTTTCCAACAGAGCCATTCTTCATGTGAAGATAAGTCTCTATAATCTGCTGGATCTTGCAGCTCCACGGGTTTTGGCACAAGAAAGAGTTGAGGGGGACTGCAGAATTCACTCAGCATGCAGCTTGCTGTCATGAGCATGCTGATAAATTTGCTGCTTTTGGCCTGGGTTCCTGGACACATCCCCATCCTGAAGTATGGTAAAGAGATGAAGCGGCAAGAGAGAACTCCCAGCCTGAGGCAGGAGGTATTCTGGGAGGGAAGCAGGGGAGGGGAGGAGAGCTCGGCTTGTAGCAGAATGGTAATTGGTAATTTTTGTCTCCAGCAATTTACAACAGTACATGCCAGAAACACCTTCTCTCCCTTTCTGATTCATTAATTGACAGTGGGGTTGGGGTACACCGAGCCTGCGGCGATGCGGGGAGCTCCAGGTGCACGACCTTAGAAGTAACCACGTGGAGGTGGGGCTCTGCACGGCATACAGTTTCTCCGCACCAAGGAATGCATATGAAAAGTATTATCATCACGCAGGAGCAGCGATGCTTATTTCTTGCATTGATACTCAGTCGTTTGGATAAAACAATTTTCCTTAAGCTTCACACTTTATTTTGCATGCATGTTAGTTAGGAATCGTTCATCCAGTGAAAGCTGCTTAGCTGGTCCAGAGCAGAGCTTATGACTCCCCCAGTACTGCTGTTGCAGGCTGCAAAGCAATTTCTGTGCCTTATTGAAGATGTTGGCGCAGCTGTCACATTGTCACATCGTTAACTATTTACGCTCATCCACTACATGTTAAATACTATGTGGAATATACAAACGAGTAGAAGACTCTATCCTAGCTCAGGAAAGTGAACATGATACAGGCGACGGCAAACAGGTGAGCTCTTCCTGTAAAAGCTGGGCCCATGGCTGACCTTGTTCCTCCATCAGGGATGGTTTGCTTTCCTGCTGAGCCTGGATCTTTTCAACATAGCATTTTGGGCAGCTATAACCAATTACTTGGAATTGGACTTGAGACGAAGCAAACATCTTTGCCATTTTGGTTATACTAGAAATTCATTACAAATTTGTTGGTAGACAGAGCTCAGTCCGAATCCCAATTCTGCCACTTCCTAGTTGGGCAGGTCACTTCACATCTCTAAGCCTCAATGTTAGCATTTCAAAAATGGGAATAATATAACTGTGATAATATCTGCTTTACTGTATCTCAAGATTCTTGGGAGGATCAGGGGATAATGTACCAGCATAAGGAATATATACTGCACTCGTTTTAGGTATTAAGTCACTCTCAGACATATTGGAAGGATACTGTATACATATGATGACATGCCCTACAGGCCAAGTGGCTAAATGTCAGGTCACTAGTAGAGATAAGTTGAGAGGAGGAAAAGGTGGGTCAGTGGCATTAGGAAAGGCTCATTACTAAAGCTGAGACTTGAGTAACTCCTCAAAAGAGCACAGGTGTTAAGGTGGGGTTGGGAAAGGCATTGCAGCCATAGAGGACTATTGGGCAACAGTGGGGGAAAGGCCAGGTTTACATTGGCTTGGGGAGGGGCTGGAGGGGAGAAGTAGGACTGGGGGAGAACGAGTTCTATTTATACTAGAGCCCAGTGTCCTAGGGCTCTGGGCTCAGGTCAAATCAGTTCTTCTGTTTAACTATACTACTGTAGAACTCCAGTGAAATCAACTGACAATAAGCTTCGGTAGCAGAAGTGGGTGAGGGGACAGTACGCAGATTACGTTTCCTGTCTAAGGAGCCTCTTTGAAAGGGAAGGTCTGATTAGGTGCTTCTGAATTAGGGTGTTGATTTCAGCTGTGATGTGGGAAGCCAGTTTCTTTGTATTAACATAGAGGATGTTAATTACTAAAAGGTTAGCTTCCCTACAGGCTGTTTGTAAAGCTACTTGTAAAAATAATGGACTTAGCATAAATTAAATCTGTAATCTTTAGATGCATTTCCAACAAACTGGAGTGTGTAAATCCTTGGATGCCTTCAAATCGGGCATTTTCCTCTCCTCCTTGTTAATATATATTTCATCAGGTTTTAAGCTTGTTCGTATGATTTGAATATCTATTGAGAGAGGAACCACCTCTTTCCACCATAGCGATGGGGGATATAATTAAAAAAATAATAAAAGAGACAGAGAATATCAAGAAGACTTTGCTAGATTAGATTACAAGACATATTTCTGAAGACCGGCAGCGGGAAAAGAAACGCAAAATGGTGAGTGGAGCCTAAGCCTCAGCTGGCAGGACTCTGGGTGCAGAAGTAGGAGGGTGAGTCAAAGTGTACCATGTAAGACAGGGGATAAGAGCCTGGCTCACAGTTTGAAGCTACAGGTTGGGGTGAGAAATCCCATCACCCAACATGTGAGTGAAAGGACACTGAGAAAGAAGTGCTGCCAGATCTTGCTTGGGGATGGTCTACCACAAGTCCAAAGAGGAAGAAAGGTACAAAGTCAGCCTCTTTGCAGTTGCTAGGCCAAACTGCCTAGCAACTGACTCTATGACCAGATTAATTGCAGCCCAATAATCCCATGGAGCATCATTCCAAATGATCATTATTAGAGTTACTTCTGTGTTGGGGGCCTGACAGGTCTGTCAGCCAGAGAGGGATAAGCACAAAGGGACAGAGAGAAAGAGAAAGAAATTTTTATTTCATTAAAAATGGGCCTGCCTACCAAAATGCCAAAATATATGAAGAAATCTAATGCTAAAAAAGATAACAAAATCAATAGCTGGAACATGAATCATTACAGATGAAAGTAATTTCCTGGACAGGCAAATAAAGACATTTATTGATGCAGAAGCACAGAGGGTTGAATTAGTTTTACTTTTCAGTTTACGGCACACCCTTCTCATCAGTCTGTACGTACGAATGTGTGCATTTTTATCCCCAGGCCTTATGCCCATCCCCATATCCATTCCCTTCTTTCTCCAATAGGCTGGCATTCTAATTGGCTTGATGCATTTGTATGTATCCTTACAACTGGTGTTAAAGCTTTTTAAGCTATGAACGTAACATTGTGCTTCAGATCTCATTCTGTTTCTTGTTTATTGATCAGTACTGTGTTTTTGACATCTACCCGTTTTGCTGTATGTGCATTTAATTCTCTTTCTGATTGCTCCATACAACCTGTAGTGTGTACCCCAACATTTTATTTTCCTTTCCTGTGGTTTGAACAACTAGATTGCCTCCCACTAACACAGATAGTGCTGTGATGACCATCCTTGAACATGTAGTCTTATAAGTCCATGAGAAAATTTCTCTGCTGGGTCTCAGCAGTTTTGTATACTTCATTTGAAGTGTTGCTCTCTATAATGACGGAGCAAGTCTATACCTCCAAGACAGATGTTAAAATAAGTGTGTTGAAAATACTCAAAGAGATTAATGAAGGCATAATATTTTTTTAAAAAGGAGTAAGAAATCATGCAACAAATAGTATAAATGAAATAAGTGAACAGAAAAGAAAATTTGAAGCGAAAATAGGAGTGAGTGAAACAACAACCACAATCACAAACACAACAACAGCAATAAAACAATAGAAGGAGTAAGGGAATAAAGCCAGACCTGATATATTTTAAAGGCAAATCAGTGAATTGGAAGATAGGGCAGAAAAACTCACCCAAACATAGCATGGAAAGCAGAAGACATAAAAATGGGAAAGAGCAGTTAAAAGTTACAAAGGAGAGATGGAGAGGCTTCACCATCTATGTAATAAAAGTTCTAGAAGAAGGGAATGGGCAATGGGGAAGAAGCAATATTTAAAGAGATATCTGTTGAGATTTTCCAGAATTGAAGAAAGACATAAGCCCCCAGGTTGAAAGTGCACTATGAGTACTGAGCAGGAAAAATAAAAATAAATCTACCCCTAAACATATCATACTGAAACCACAGAGCTTCAAGGAAAAAGACCCACTACTACCAGCTTCCAGGGAACCTGCATTGGAACAATTTAGATGGTCCCCACCTCAATTGACAGTATGTGCCAGGAGACAATGGAGAGAAATAATGTCAACTTGAATTTTATAGATAGTCAAATTACCATTCATAGGTGAGGGCATAATAAAGACATTTTCTGTCATGAGGAGGATTCAGACTATAAACCACTCCCAGAACCCCCATGCCCCAAAGAGAACTCAACTGAGAGATAGCCAAACATGAAAGTTAAGTTCAAGGACTCTGGAGCCAGGCTACCTGGTTTGCATACCAATTGGGCCACTTACCTGTGCACCATTAGGCAAGTTAAAAAAATGACAATAATAGTATCTGCTGTGAGGGTTGAATTAGGTCACATATGTAAAGTGTTTAGAATGAGAGCTGGGCATATAAGAATTACATACATTTAAAAAACTATTATGATCAGTAAGAACAAAAATAAACAGAGAAACATATAGGCTAAAAGAAACAATGATGAGGATTTCCAGGCAAAATGGTGGAGTATGTAAACGCTGTGCTTGCCTCCTCTCGTGACCACATCAAAATTACAACTAAACTACACATCAACCATCATTGAGAATTGCCTGAAGTCTAGCTGAACTGAAGTCCTACAACTAAGGACATACAGTAGAAGCCAACTTGAGACTGGTAGGAACGGTTGAGATGTGAACTGGGCTAGTGTGACACCTGCATGTGTCAGTTGACAATCAGGGGAAATATTTCAGCTGCAGAGATTCAGTTGGAGGAGCCAGCCCCACACCAGGCTCCCGAGCCCAGGGTTCCAGCACTGGGTAAAGAAGTCCTCGTGACTTCTGGCTGTGAAAACCAGTGGCGATTGTGGCTGCATGAAGAAGAGTGCTGTTGGAGTCCCAGGGGTTCTTCTTAAAGGACTCACACACGGACTTACTCACTCTGAGTTCCAGCTCTGGGGCAGCAGCTTGAAAGGCACCAGGGACATATGAGGAGGAACTGAATTGCCTGGCCGTAGGGTGAGGACTCGATGGGCAGATTTCTTCTAGACAGAAGTGCTGGTAGAACCCATTATTTCATTGTTAAGTACTTCCCACTCCTGGCATGCAGATGTAGGCAGCTATCATATCTGAGTGTCCATCAACTTGGCTAACACTGTTCACCTGGTGATTCCCTGAGACACTGCCCTATTTAACTTGTGTGCCTATCCAAGCCATTTCCAGTGGCTTTTTTATACTAATGGCCTAACTTAGCTCATGCTTCAGATTTTCCTAAAATCTCTCAAAAGGTTCATACAACCCAAAGCAGCAGCATCTGGCTTTGGCATGCCCATACCTCTTGCTGAGCAGCACCAAGCCTGGCACTAGTGGTGGTCGGCTTCAGTTTGGGGCTTGGCCTCTCCCAGACACTTCCAAGCCCATTGGGGTGGCAGCCATCTGTGGATTGCTTTGTGGTACATGCCAGGTGGCTCCAGCAGAGCACGAGCTGTGGCTGAACTTGGCCCGTGGTGGAGCCCTTCCAAGGAGGCCCTGGGGCCAGCATGCCTGATGGCCAGGTTAGGACCCAGCCAGAGTACCACCTGGCTACCTCTGCAGGCAGCACACCCAGAGGGTAGATTAAGCAGGCACCAGAGCCCTGCTAAAGTGAATCCTGCAACATAGGGTTAGTCCCTGCACAACAGCTCCTCCACTGTAGTCACAGCCAGTCCTCACAACCAATCAGCCCAAGGATCAATCTCTCCCATTGACATGCAAACAGCAACCAAAGCTCAACTACAACAGGAGGGCACACACAACCCACACAAAGGACATAGCTGGAGCACCTGGCTCGGGTAACCAGGGAGACTGCACCATTGGGCCCCTTAGGACACCTACTATATAAGGCCACTCTCCTAAGACCCAGAGACATAGTAGCCCTACGTAATATATAGAAACAAACAGAGGGATGTAGCTAAAATGGGGAGACAAAGATATATGCCCAAATGAAAAAACAGAACAAAGCTCCAGAACAAGAACAAAACAAAATGGAGACAAGCAATCTACCAGACACAGAGTTCCAATCACTGGTTAAAAGGATGCTCACTGATCTCAGGGATAACTTCAACAAAGAGATAGGAAACATGAAAATGGAGATAGAAAACACAAAAAAGAACCAGTCAAAAATGAAGAATGCAATACTTGCAATGAAGAATACATTGCAGGGAATCAACAGTAGAGTAGATGAAGCAGAGGATCGAATCAGAGATTTAGAAGACAAGGTAGCAGAAAATGCCAATCAGAACAGCAAATGAAAAAAGAATCCAAAAAATGAGGAGAGTTTAAGGGGCCTGTGGGACAGCATCAAGCACACCAACATCTCCATCATTGGGGTACCAGAAGGAGAAGAGAGAGAGCAAGGAATTGAAAACATATTTGAAGTAATAATGACTCAAAACTTCCCTATCCTAGTGAAGGAAAAAGATATTAGAGCCCAGGAAGTGCAGCGTCCCAAACAAGATGAACCTAAAGAGGCCCACACCAAGACACATAAAAATAAAAATGCCAAAGGTCAAAGACAAAGAGAGAATCTTAAAAGCAGCAAGAGAAAAGCAGTTAGTTACCTACAAGGGAGCTCCCACAAGACTGTCAGCTGATTACTCAACAGAAACTTTTCAGGTCAGAAGGGATTGGCACGAAATAATATTGAAAGTGATGAAAAGCAAGGACCTACAACCAAGATTATGCTACCCAGCAAAACTATCATTTAGAATCAAAGGCCAGATAAAGAGCTTCCCAGACAGGATAAAGCTAAAGGAGTTCATAACCACCAAACCAGTATTACAAGGAATGCTAGAGGGACTTAAGACCAAAAATCAATCAATCAATCAATCAATCAATCAATCAATAAAAATAAAAATAAAATAAAATAAAATGGCAGTGACTTCATATCAAACAACAATTACTTTAAATGTGGATGGATTGACTGCTCCAATCAAGGGATGGGATGGCTGGATGGATGGGAAAACAAGACCCATATGTTGCCTACAAAAGACTCACTTCAGATCAAAAGGCACACACTGACTGAAAGTAAAGGGATGGAAAAAGATATTTCATGAAAATCAAAACAAAACAAAAAAAGCTGGTGTAGCAGTACTTATACCAGACAAAACAGACTTTAAAACAAAGGCTGTAATAGAGACAAAGAAGGACCCAGTAACCCCCCTTCTGTTTATTTATCCAAAGAAACCCAAACCACTACTTTGAAGGGGCATGTGCATCCATATATTTATTGCAGCCTTATTTACAGTCACCACAATATGAAGGTAACCTGGGTGTCCATCAATGCATGAATGGGTGGGGTGGAGGTGGTACATATGTACAATGGAATATTACTCAATCATAAAAATGAATGGAATCTTGCCAACTGCAGCAACATGGATGGAACTAGAGGGTATTTTGTTAAGTGGAGTAAGTCAGACAGAGAAAGACAAATATTTTCACTTACATGTAGAATATAAAGAACAAAAGAAATAAACAAAATAAATAAACAAAACGGAAACAAACTCATAGATACAGAGAACATTTTGATGATTGCCAGCTGGGAGGGCACTTGGGGGTGGGTACAAAAAGGGAAGGGATTAAGAAGTATAAATTTGTAGTTACAAAATAGCCCTGGGGATATAAAGTATAGCATATGGAATATAGTCAATAATATTGTGATAACTATTTATTGTGTCAGATGGGTACTAGATTTATCAGATCATCACTTGTTAAGTTATGTAAATGTCTAATCACTATATGGTAAACCTGAAACAAATATAATATTGTATGTGAACTGTTATTGAAAAATAAAACAATTATGTGTATTAAAAAATGATGAGCATAAAACAAAATATTTAAATAAAAATATTTAACTATTGACCATAAAATTCGTGTGTGTGTGTGTGTGTGTGTGTGTGTGTGTGTGTGTGTGTGTAAACTGAAACTTTAAGTAAGAATAGCAAGATGGGAATAAGGTGAGGGGATATCCAATGGGGAGTTATAACAAGCTACACCCCTGGATGTGTGTGGAACGAGGATGTATTTGCAATAACTACGGACATTGTTATAGTTCCTTTTTTACTCAAGAAAAATAAAAATACATCATACAGCAGTCAAATCAATAGAGGATCAGAAAAAAGATAGGGGTGAGTGTTGTAGGGTAGGACTGCCAACATTTAAACAATTCAACAGAGCAGGAAAGGAGAAAAAAGGGAGACAATGGGGCCAAAGGGTATAAGTGATCCTTTTCTTGGACAAACAAACAATAGCAAGAGCCTTACATGCCTGTTTGTATATATAAGTGTGTGTGTGTGTGTGTGTGTGTGTGCATGCGTGTGTGCACAAATATATGACCAGACGAGCACGGAGAATGTGAATGGACAGGTACAGAGTTGTTACAATGGATTAGCTGAAGGTAGAAGCGGGGTGAAAGACGAATTGTGTAGAAGAGATAAAGCCAAGCAAGATGAGAAAAAAAATTGTACTTTAATAAGTGTCTATGATTTATGGTTTATGTAAAAGTATATTTGTATATATTAATAAAAAGAATGAAAAATTAAAAACCCACTGCAAGATGCTTTCTTGAGAGGGAAATGTGGTATTATATAGCATACTGAAAATTGTGCTTGGGCACCTGCCACACATGTGATGTCATCTGTCACGTGTGCTGACTGAAAATAATTCACTACTCACATCTCAGTGACAAGGCTGGGGGCTACGAGTGTTTCAGCTTATTTGTCAGAGCTCTGTTACTGCCCAGGAGACTGCTGAATAAGAAGGGGCGAGGGTGGAGAATGGACAGTCAGAGGGAGCCCAAAATAGCAGCAGCTACCCATTGGCTGGGGCTCAGGGGAGGCCTCTGAGAAGCCATCAGCCCTTCTTGGGAGCAGAGGAAGACAGATCCTTGCCTGGGCTCCCCAGAGAAAGGTTCAGTGGTGGAGTGCCGAGCAAAGGATCAAGAATGGTCTAAATGCTGGGCAAATGTTTTTAAGCCTTCTCATTCCAAAATGACACTTCAATTGTCCAGAATTCAAGATTCTCTTCTACTTGGTATGCCAAACACCATATTTGGTAACATTAGGAAAAAGCAGCTCATTCTAAAAAAAGATGAATAATTTCAAGAAACGCACACAGTAATTGGCCTGGATTCCCCACACCCCGCACCCTCCTGCCGGGATTTTCTCAAGAGCACCCATCACCTGGAACCCATCTTGTAGAGGAGGATGTGCCTCATAATTGATGAGCATTTCAGCTCACGATGACAACAGACAACAGTCTGGGTTTTAAATACAGTTCCTTTCTTATCACTGGGACAGTACACGATGATCACATTTTGGGGAGTGCTCTCATTTATAAAAAATGACCAAATTATACTATGTCTGGGAGACCCAATTTCTTTTCCTGTGGGATTTTCATTCTGGCTACCCACGTGATCATCCTAACCAGACAAGATTAGCACATTCTATCTGAAGCTTAGGCATTCAGCTATCATGTACACTTAATTAAGCTAACGAGCTTATTAATATCACTATTCCAGTACATGATAATATTCCATAAACATATTCAGAGAATTAAGTAAATAAGCTTCTTTGTTAAAAGCTCAAGCAAATGTGCAAGTAGGTAAGCATAGGAAAAATTTCAGCTCAGCAACCAGCATGAATTGTTAAATACTTAACATCTCAGGGAGCTGAGGGCTCATGATTGTGTTGGCATTCTTCCAAGAGATGTTACTTTACATGTTTGGACGTTCTTATCTCAGCTAGGGAGAGATATAACCAGCTTCCAAGACCTGCCCTGGAGGAGTAGCTATAGATCACAATCCTTCTTTCCACTTGAAGATATGGCTCTGGGATGGTCTCTCGGGTGAAGGGAGGGCCCGTGCTTCATGGCCTTGGGCTTCCGTCCCTGCAGTCCCAGAGGTGGTACAGGGAACACACGCAGGGGTGCCTGTGTGCACTCAAGGCTCCTCTGCAGCAGTGTGGGTGGGGCAGGTGATTTCCACCTCTGCCCATGCTCCCTTCTCACACTGGAGGCTAGTTTGTACAGGCCCTTTGTTGGGTGGAGGGCAGGGTTCACTTAGTGCATGAAATAAACCCCAAGCACACTAAGAAGTTTGATTTGGAGATATATATATATATATATATATATATCTCCAAAAAATGTACATATATACTGATAACAAAAGATGAATACAAGTCACATTTGACTTCTGCAATTACAAGAGGTGATCAAAGTGGTTACCATCAGCATCCAGACACTTCTGATTAAGCAAGTGTCTTGAGCAACGTTGACCAAAGGGTCCACTTGTATTGCTGCACATGCTGTTTCAATATCTTCACACAGTACAATGTGTCTCAAACTTATCATGAATGCATGCAGTTGTTAGATGTGTTGGAGGTTCGGTTGTATACTCACACCTCCACTTCCATAACATTCTTGAATTTCAAGTATCACTTCAAAATGGTCTTGCTCTTCTTGAATAACCGTGTTTCCGCCATTTTCTTTGACTGTCCTGCCTGTCGCATGGTGATGCTAGCATTCATTTGATTAATGCCATCTTTTGAGCGAATGTCATACTACACATTGCTACTATAATTCAATTCAACTTTGAAAAGTAATACGTAGATAACATCTCTTAAAATGTGTATATATATTTTTGGCACCCCAGGTATATATGTATATGTGAGGTCTGACAATTAAGTTTGCGAACTCATCCTAGAAAAAGTGCTACATACCTCATTGCTGAATATCACTACAGACACCTTCGAAGTACTCCCCTTGGGAAGCTATGCACCGATGCCAGCACCTAGTCCACCCTTCAAAGCAATTTTGGAACTCTTTCTGGAATGGCCATCAGAGCTGGCCATCATGGTCATCGTATCACCCTTGAGATCATGAATGTCATCAAAATGTCTTCCTTTCAATATTTCCTTTATCTTTGGGTAAAGAAAGAAGTCACTGGGGGCCAGATCAGGTGAGTAGGGAGGGTGTCCCAATACAGTTATTTGTTTACTGGCTAAAAACTCACAGACAGTGCCGTGTGAGCTGGTGCATTGTTATGATACAAAAGCCATGAATCGTTGGCAAAAAGTTCAGGTTGTCCAACTTTTTCATGCAGCCTTTTCAGGACTTCCAACTAGTAAACCTGGTTAACTGTTTGTCCAGTTGGTACGAAATCATAACGATTAATCCCTCTGATATCAAAAAAAGTTAGCAACATCGTTGCAACAAGTTCGCTAACTTAATTGTCATACTGTTCGTATATAGTTTTTAGATGGATTAAAACATGAAAACAGCAAGTTTTACATTGCTCCTTGATATAAATAATAAACTCTCTCACTCCAACATAAAGCTTGATTATATTCACTTAATTTAAAATCAAGTAGTGCTTAAAAAAACATCAATAGAAAGAGACGTGCCCCAGTTAAGGAGTTAAGGCTCACGGCTGGTCAAGCTGCCCGCTTGGCCTGTGAAGTAAGTGCCTTCCAGAGTTGGTGGGTGCTTCTGATGTGGGAACTGTTGTCCAGCTGAAAAGGCTGGCGATTAGGAGAAACACATCAATGAGTTTGTAAAAAAAAAAAGACAAAGTCAAATGGAAACGGTTTCAGCTTTCAGGTTCAAAAATCATTTTTTTATGTGCTACGTTGACTTGTTGCTGATTTTGGGTGCAATGGGCCAGGTCCTCTGTCTAATCCATATGGGTTCCTGTGCCCTGTCTCTGCAGTCCTACCTGTTGTGGGGGTAGGGCAGGGGGTTGGGATATATGAGTGCCACTGAGGGAGCTCATCTGAGGAAGCCGAAGGGCGCTCAGACTATGGGAAGCAGCCAGTGGGGACATGGGGAAATCACGGTGGAGGTGGGAAGCCAGAGAAAGATGGCTGACCTTCTGAGCCTCACTCAGAAGGTGAGGGGCAATGGAAAATGGCAGGAGAGATAGCAGAGGGAAGCCTGGTATAGTGGAAAGCAATTGGGAGCATGTGTCACTTACTACCTGTGATCTTGGGCTACTTAATCCCTTTTCATTTCATTTCTTCATTAAACTAGGATGATAACATCATCATGGCAAGGTTGCTGCAAGAATGAAAGAAAATGTACATCAAGCACCCAGCACAGTGTCTGGCACATTGCAGGTGCACAATAACTGGGTTAGTAATGGCGGTCGCAGTAGTAAGAGTAATTACCTTGGGGGAGGGGCTGGAATCACAAATAATACTGCACGGAGGGTAGAAGAAAGCAAAGCCATTGCAATTGTTCCTAAGGCCTTGATGGTGTTCAAATATGATATGACATCTGTGTTTTCCTCTGTTTTCTTTTCTTTTCTTTTTTTTATTTTTTTATTTTATTTTATTTTATTTTAAATTTATTGGGGTGACAATTGTCAGCAAAATTACATAGATTTCAGGTGTGTAATTCGGTATCACATCATCCATGAATCACACTGTGTGTTTTCTTTGCTGAGAGACACATTAACAAGTTATCCTGGGTCCAGTGCACTAAATTGAAGGTGACTCTGTCCTTCAGTGTGGACAGTCACGTGTCTTTGTGATAGTCACAACTCAGGGCTTCATAAAGCAACGCTTCAGCCCTTTGGCAGTCATTGACCCCAACTACAACTTTTTACACATGTGGGACCCCCCCCCCACATACTAAATCTCTGCTTTCCAATCAATTACTCACCCTCAAAGTCACCATTACTTTCATTAGTAACACGGTCGTTCATATTCCTTTATGTAGCCAAATATGATTGATTTCTGTAATTGGAAATAAATGATTTTTTAATAAGCCTGCTTGAAATGTTGGTAGTAATAGCCCTGTTTGCAGAGTCTGGGATGACTCGTACCCTCATCCGTTAATTTTTCTTTCTTCCAGAAAACAGCACTAGAGCCGTTTCCCTTTTTGTTTCCGTTATGGCTAAATATCATCAAAGAGGAGAGGGGAAGAAGGAGAGAGGCAGAGACAGATTTGCAGACCATTTTTCAGGAATGCTGTATTTCAGAGAGAGCAGTTTCTCCTCACTGAATTTGAGTTCTGCCTACATGAAATGCTAGTATACTAGCATATGGCTAGTATAGAGCATATGGCTCTCTTTCTGTACAGATTTCAGTCCCAGTGGGTGTAAACTGGTCATTTTGGTGGTAAGTGGAGAATAAGGGAATCCAGGGAGATAGGACTAGGAAAAGGAGGCAAAGCAATACTGTATTTCCCCGAAAATAAGACTTAGCCGGACAATCAGCTCTAATGTGTCTTTTGGAGCAAAAATTAATATAAGACCAGGTCTTATTAATAATATAATATAATAATATAATATAACATAAAATACCGGGTCTTATATTAATTTTTGCTCCAAAAGACGCACGACAGCTGATTGTCCGGCTAGGCCTTATTTTTGGGGAAACATGGTAGTAAAACCAGAGCGGAGCTTTTTGCAATGAAGCTTTGGGAGAGATGAAGGAAGCTGAAGGTGGAAGTAGGCTCAGCCTGAGAATTACACTTCTTTATTGATCAGAAGGGGCGGGGAGGTGGGGAGTTGGGAACTGGAACATGTGTAAGGAGGACTGAAGATGGCACAGGTTTTGGTGCTGTGTCTCTGGGGAGTCAGCAAGTCCAAGTAATAACATCAGGAAGGCCATAAACAGTGAGAAAGGAGAAACAGTCCCAGAGAAGGAACTGCCATAATACATATGCAAATATAAAAGTAATTGACAAGCTTCATGTTGACACTTTTGGGGAAGAGATTCTGAAAATTTTTTAGTGTATAAGGAAAGGTAAATGGAAGTTAAGTATATAGAACCCATTATGACAAATTGAAGATGAAGTAGATGTTGTTATATGGTTTTTAAAGTGTATTGGCTTTAGTGTTTTGTTTTGGTGAACATAAAAATATTTGTAGGGCCTTTCATAGGTTTGCTTGCAAACTCAATCTTGTTTTTCATGTGAAGGCTTAATCCTTAATTATTGCTTTTCCTATCACAGGCATGTTCAGGTCCCTCATGGCTGGGGGTGGACAGACAACTATACTCTGTAAATTAGAAGACGTGACAGTGTACATTCCAGGGCAGTCAGTCAGGTTGAGAGTCCTCATTTCGGCAGAAGCGCCTCTCCTTTCATCTGCTGGAATACATTGGTCATCAGCTGCTCTGGGGGTCTAGCAGGGTGCCAGGCGGGGAGCAGCCCCTCACATTCTTTGAACTTGGGAAGATTCAAGTTTTCAGAACTAGGAGCAACTTCTGCCTTCTATGGCAGAATCTGGATATTATCTTTGAGGTAAACACAGCTCTGTTTGAGATAATCTAATCATTTAAGGGACCATTTGAGGCCTGTACTTGGAAGGTTAAGTTCTGCCATTCCTGGGGAAGCTGAAAAAAAGGAAACAACCAAATGCAAGTACTTCAGGGAAAGAATTAGGTGTTCTGTGTGCAGAAACATAGATGGGGTGTTTCTTTAGCAGAGCTCTGCTCCCACCCAGCTAGAGAATGTTTCCCCCCCCTTAAATCTGCAAGTAGATTGTCCGTCCTATGCCTAAAAAGTAGTGTTTGTGCTTGAATGGTATGATGGTTAATTTTATGGGTCAAGTTACTTGGCTGAGGTATGGTGTCCAGATGTTTGGCCAAACACCAGTTTAGATGTTGCATTTAGATATGATTAACATTTACATCAGTAGCCTTTGAGGAAAGCAGGCTACCCTCCCTAATGTGAATGGCCCTCATCCAATAGTTGAAGGTTTAAGAGAAAAAACACCGAGGTCCCTTGAGGAAGAAGTAACTCTAGACTGCCCTGGGACTCGAGCTGCAGCACCAACTCTTCCCTGGGTCTCCAGCTTACATACTCGCCCTGTAGAATGTGAACTGGACAACCTCCACAATCACATGAGGAAATTCCTTAAAATACATCTCTGTCTCTGACTCTGTCGCTCTCTATATTTATACACACACACACACACACACACACACACACACACACACACACACACACACCCTGTTGCCTCTGTTTCTCCGGAGAACCCTGACAAATACAGAGGGTGTGGGGTGTGTGTTCTTGTCCCTTCCCTTTCCCTAGCACTGTGGGAGCAGAGGACACACCATGGTGGGATGGACATGCAGGCCCTGATCTTGTCCTTATCTTGCACGTGAATGGAGGCTGCCATTCAGGTACTGAATCATGATCATGACAAGGGGAAAGACACCACTGGTATTTGGTGAGCTGGGCCTGGTCCTACACAATGAAGAAAGGCCTGTCTCAATAGGCTAGTGGCATTCCCATAAAGAAACACTGCATTGGAGAAAAACTATGACAAGGAGCTGGTTGCTGAGGGCAGCCCATCTGGACTAGTCACTCGCTTGTGTCATTGAAGACTGAAAAGCCCAGAGTTTGGGAAAATAAAGTGCAATGAGCTATTTGGGTGGGAGGGCTGTGAGTCCAGACAGTGGCCTGGAGAGAGTGAATGCACAAAGAAGCAGTTGGGCCTGGAGGCGAGACCGAAGCAGGTTGCTGATGTGGAGGCCCCCCAAAATTAGTCCCCAGAGCCACTGGGTCAAGTCCCTCCCAGAGCCCCACTTCCAGAGTCACTTTTAGCTACCTTCCTGGGAGCACTGCCATTTGCCCCAAGCTTTTGGTAAAGTCTTGTCAAAGTCAGCCTAGACCTAGTTGGATGCTGTAGCCAGGGAAGCAGCGTCCCTAAGGTTGGAGCAGTGGCCACCCGCAATGCCAGCATCAGAGGACAGCGAATGGTAGCCCCTCAGCACAGAGAAAGATGAGAAAGTCAGGGGGAGAAGGATCCCCAGCTGCTATTAACAGAGCGTTCAAGAGGTGGTTCTTGGAGACCCTCTCAGGTATAGTCTGGGGACTTGTTTTGAGAGGAGTGGACTAATTTTTAGCAGTAAAATCAGGAGGGACTTCAGCCATAATCATTTGGGGATAACGAGCAGGCCCAGCCCTGTTTGGCTGTGACAGGCTGGTGAAGCCAGGGCTGTCTGAGACTCAGTGGGAGACGTTGTTTCCTCTTGAGCTGTCCCTCCTCCAGGAACAGAAGGGGGCGGAGGGGGGGCGGGGGGTGTCTTACAAGGGCGGGGGAGGGGCGAGAAGGCTGAGCAAACTGGAAAAAGACAGCATTCTTTCAAACACGGCCTTGGATGATTATATTCCTAACTGATGCCAATCCGAACTCACAAACTGCTGAAGAAATAAAATCTGGTTAAATTTGTTCTTTTTCACCCTTCTTAAAAATATCAAAAGCTAATATTTTGCAGGCAGCTCTGTGCTGGCCATGCTGGCCGGGCCTCGTGGGGTCCAACATAAACACACCTGATCTAGATTTGGTCAGCGTCAGGAGGCCCGAGGAGCGGCCAAGGAATTATCAGAGGAATCCAAGGATTGTTCCTTATTTCGAAAGGCCTCACCTCGAAATAACTCCTGCATCGGAGGACTTGTGTGAGTGGCAAGGAGAGGGAGCGGGGCTGGGGAGAAGTTTATGAATCCACGCAGGTTTATGTAAAAGGGTTTTGATGCTGACCTGTCCTTGGAAACAGATCTGACTCCTTCCTGGGGATGAATATTTATAATCTTTTCAGAGGCAAGGGGATCAGTGAAGAGTGAAGGTGTGTGACATGCAGTTTCTGCTGAGAACTTGGCTCTGGGCCTTAGGATACAGTCTGCTGGAGACAATGTGCTTAAGGTAATGATTTTTTTGTACCACAGAATTACAGAAATATGTTTTCCATGGATTATGTGTCAGCAGACTAATGTCAGTGATCCTTTGTGGGTTGTTATTTTAACAATGAGGGGGTGTTTAGTGGAATTGGTGGTTTTTACCTGGATCGTAGGAAATCACCAACTATGCTAATATAATGAATGAATGAATGACAAGAGAGCTAAGATCTTGCATACCCAGCAAGAAAAGAACAACTAATTATCTGGATGTCAAACTAGCACCCTGAATGTTTAATGGTGTGACAGTATCAATATGACAGTGACTTCTGGGCAGTTGTCAAAGGGGCCAGAGGCCCTCCTGCAGTTTCTCAACTCAGTTCTCAGATCCTGCCTGAATAATCCAGCCCCCCTTTCCTCTGTCTTCTCTTCACCATCTGAGTTATGGTGACCCACTGTCTTTCTTAGTGTGGCTTAAGCAGACCCTAGCACAAGTAGTTCCTTTGAGAAGTGATCCTTGGACAAACTGATAAGAAAGTGGGGAAGTGAGACAGAGGGAAGGCAGCCAGGAAAGGGGCCACAGCTCCCACTGTGGGAGACTGGAACTCAAACCCACTGGGGACCTCCAGGGGACAGTGGAGGACACATACCTCCATGCTGTCCCTCTTAGGGGTAACGGGTGATGTATAAATATATGAACTTCCAACCGTCACTGGTTGAGGTGTCCTGCGTTGTATGTGTGTGTGTAAATTCCTTCGCACTAGCTTGCCCGAGGCCCATCTCTTGGACGGCCAGAGAAGGCTCTCAGGAAGAGTGAAAGGTTCTAGTAGACGGCATCGTCTAGCGTGCACACACGGGACGCAGAGGGGATATGAATGGAACTCTGACAGCATCTGCTCTACCCTTTATTTCTTGTTCTTCATTCTCCTTGTTTTAAAAACATGACTACCTCCTCACTTACTATAGTCTCTTACAAACACAGCTAATTCTCTGGCAACAAAGCCAACAAAGAGCAAGGCAGAGGAAATGAAATAGTCTAGCCAGTCCACTGCCTGATTTCTTATAGGCCTGGCTGGTATTTGGGGGGCCAGGTTAATTCCTGGTCTAGCAGATGGGAATGACTAGAGCAGCTCCTAGTTTTCTACTGACCGTATTTTAATAGAAACCAGACTACCCAGACCTTGTCTCATATTCTACATGCTGGGGTGAGCTACTCTTGCTTGCTGCCTCAGTTTACCTTTTTGGGGTGACACCTTGGACATGAAACTCTGATGTCAGAAGCTCCTTAACTCTTTTTCGTGGCTATCAGCTTTCCCTTGGTGCAATGGAAAGGTGACTCTGTGCTGCTCTGATGGCAAATGCCACTTCGACCAACCCTGGCAGAGGTGGATACCCTGTGGGGCATGAGGGACTCAGCTGTTTCAGGGACTTACCCTCCAACAATGCAAACAGTGCATCCTCCTCAGCCTGCGTCCCCCAGTCTGTTTCACTCACTCTGTGCTGTGCCCGGCAGAACCTTGCAGCCATTTAGAAAGTCAGGGAGAGGCATCCCTGGCTGGGGGCAGCTTGATGAAATACTGCTATGTGGAGAGAGACTAAAAAATAAGCAAATTATCTGAAGTGAGACAGAGATCAGGAAATATCCTGAGGCACGTTTAAGGAACCCATAGATTTTACGGGGTTGATCATAGAAGGAGAGGTTGTATTACAGGTGATTATCTCTGATAAAATGGTCCCAAATCTTCCACAGGACATTTGTGGTGACTTATTACTTCACCAAAAAGGCCTGGTTGAGAAGCCCTCCCTGTCTCGTTGATTAGAGTAACTGCAGGTCCCAACCCCACAAATCTCCTTTGTCTTACTTCTCCACCGGCTTATAAATATTCTGAGGCTGGGCCTCTCTCCTAGGGATTTTTGTGTCCCCCACAGGACCTTGAATGTAATAAATGCACAATAATTGCCAAATGACCACATCACAGGACCTAGATAGTGTTTCCGCCAGGATTCCTGATTATAAGAGCCCTCAGTTTCTTACTCTCTCACTGCTGATGGCCCTGCCCAAACGGAGGAAAAACCGTAGGAGGTAAAGGCTCCTACTGCCTTCAGCCTGAAATACTCCACCAGATCTGTGTCCTTAACCCACACACGATTGCCTGAGGCACCTTCTCCAGATAAATTAAAAAAAAAAATTGTGTCCTCTACGTAAGATTCATTTCAAAACTATAGCTGAGGTAGTTGTTTAACATTCCTTCCTGTCTTTCTTTGGTGAACTCACACTTTCATTTTTTATTTTTAGTTCTTAACATTCAGTAAAATTGATGTGGTTGTGCGTCTGTGTGCGTTTTGCACATACGCGGGCAGTTCTATGAGATTCAACACATAGTAGATAGATGTGTGTAACCACCGTCACAATCAGGGTTCCTAAAAGTTCTGTTTCCCCCACAACTCCCTCATCCTGCCCTGTTGGACTCACCCCCTCCTCCACCCCTGCTCACCATCACTACAGCTTCGTCTTTTTTCAGAATGTGATATAAAAGGAATCAGGTTGTGCATAGCTTTATGAGACGGGCTTTTCTCACTCAGTACAAGCCTCTGAAGTGTTGTACGTTGATGTATGCACCAGCAGCTTGTGTTTTTATTGCTGAGTAGTATTCTGTTGTATGGATTATAGTTTATCCATTCACTCAGTGAAGGGCATTTGGGTTATTTCCAGTTTTCGGCGATGATGAGCACTGCAATAAACATTTGTGTACACGTTTTTGTGAGAACATAAGTTTTCATTTCTCTAGACTAAATAGCTGGGTTATGTGACATGTCTATGTTTAACTTTCTGAGAGATTGCCATATTGTTTTCCAAAGTATCTGCACCATTTTGCATCCTCACTAGCAATCTATGAGTTCCAGGTGTTCCACAGCCTTCTCAGCCCTTGGTATTGTCAGTTAAAAAAAACTTTTAAAATCTTAATCTATTTTACTATTTCCAATTTATTATTTTAATTTACATTTCTCTAGTGGTTACTGATGTTGAACCTCTTTGCGGGTACTCATTTGCTATCCGTATATCTTCTTTGGTGAGGTGTCTTATCAGCAGACACGTGAGCACCCCTCCCCCATATTTTGTACTCACTAACCTGTTCCAGTGACTTACATGTTTATTTTTTTGCCAATATCGATACCGTCTTGATTATAGCAGCTTATAGTAAGTCTTAAAATTGGGTGGTGGAAGTCTCCAGTGTTATTCTTTTATAAAATCATTCTTGTTATTCTAATTTTATTGCCTTTCCATATAAATTTTAGAATCACCTTCTCTATAGTGACAAAAAATTCTGCTGGGATTTTAATTAGAATTGTATTAATCTCATGATCAGTTTAAGGAGAATTAATATCTTTCTTATATGGAATCTTCTAATCATTGAACACAGTATGTCACTGTTTAGTCATGTCTTTTTTGATTTCTTTCATTAGAGCTTGGTAGTTTTCAGCATAGAAGTCTTCCATATATTTTACTAGTTTTACATTTCAGTATTTCTTTCTATATTTTTAATGACTGTATATATTAATACTTAATACATAAAAATTTGCTATAACTGTATAATACATTTTAAAGTATAAAATAATATTTTGTTTTGGTTGTCAATTGTTCATTATATATATAGACGTATGTTTAATTTTTATGTGTAGACCCTGTATCCTGCAAACTTGCTCAACTCTTTTATTGTTTCTAAGAGCTCTTTTGTAGATTTTTGGGTTTAAGATAAATATGTCATGAGTGACTAGGGACAGTTTTATTTTTTCCTTTTAAAATCTATGCCTTTTATATATTTTTCTTGCTTAATTGCCCTGGCTAGAACTTTCAGTATTGTGTTAAATAGGAGTGGTGAAAAGTGACAACCTTGTCTTGTTGCTGATCTTCGAGTAAAAGCATTAAGTCTTTCACCACTAAGTATAATGTGAGCTATGAGTTTTTAAGATGCCCTTCATCAAGTTGAAGAGGTTCCCTTATATTTCTAGTTTGGGAGAGTTTTTTTTTTTTTTATTGTGAATGAATGTTACATTTTATCAGATATTTTTCTTTATCAAATGATATAATCATGTTTGTTTTTCTTCCTTAGTCTGTTAATGGATTAGTCTGTGGTGGATTATATTGACTGATTTTTGAATACTGAGCTAGAACTGTTTTCCTGAGATAAATCTCACTTAATTGTGGTACATTATTGTTTTTATATATTGCCGGATTTAAAATGCTAGTATTTTAGAGTGTATGTTTGTGGGATATATTAGTCTATAATTTTCTTATAATGTCTATCTTGTTTGGTATCAGGGTGATACTGGCTTCATAAAATGTGTTGGGAAGTGTTTCCTCTTCTATTTTCTGAAAAAGATTGTGTGGAATTGATATTACTTATTTTTTAAACGTTTCGTAGAATTCTACAGTGAAACAATTTGGGCCTGCAAATTCCTTTTTTGGAAGATTTTAAACAATGAATTCAATTTCTTTAATAGATATAGAAGCATTTAGATTATCTATTTCTCTTTGAGTGGGGTTTGGTAGTTTGTGGCTTTCAATACAATTTGTCCATTTGATCTAAATTGTTAAATATGTAGATTGTTTAAAATAATCCCTTGTCTATAATGATATCCCTCTTTCAGTCTTGTTATTGTTATTTGTATCTTTTCTTTATTACTTTGTCAATCTGGCTAGATGTTTATCAATGTTAATGATCTTTTCAAAGAAATAGTTTGGGTTTTATTGATTTTCATTGATTATTGCTTTTCTCTTTTCAATTTAATTGATTTTTTTGCTATTATCTTTATTGTTTCCTTTCTTCTTGTTTTTAAATGATTTTCTCTTCTTTTTCTAGTTTCTTAAGGTGGAAGCTAAGGTTGTTGAGTTTAGATCTTTCCCTTCCCGCCCAATATAAGTGTTGAATACTATAAATTTCTTTCTAACTACTGGTTCAACTGAAGCCCACACATTTTGATTTGTTTTCCTTTTATCTTCCTTCAGTTAAAAATAGTCTAATTTCTCTTGAGACATTCTTTTTGACTTATACCGTAAGTTATTTGGAAATGTGTTTTGAAATTTTCCATTATCTTTCTCTTATTGAGTTCCAGTTTAATTCCATTATTGTTAGACATAATGGAATTATTTGGATTATTTCAATTTTTTTAAATTGGTTAATATTTGTTTTATGACCAAGAATATGGTCTGTTTTTTAAAAAAGATTTTTATTAAAATATAGCTAACATACAATATTATATTAGTTTTAGGTGTACACTATAGTTATTCAACATTTATATACCTAAAGAAGTGATCACCATGATAAGTCCAGCAACCATCTGACACCGTACCACGCTATCACCATATCATTGAATATATTTCCTATACTGTATGTTGCATCCTCAAGACTTATTTGTTTCATACCTGAAAATTTGAACTTCTTATTCCCCTTCACCTTCACCCTCCTTTTTAAAATTTTCAATTACAGTTGACATTCAATATTATTTTATATTAATTTTCAGGTGTGCAGCATAGTGGTTAGGCATTTATATAATCTAGTACCCACTTTGCACTCTACAGGGTTATTAACATATTATTGACTACATTTCCTATGCTTTACTTTACATCCCTATGACTATTTTTTAACTACCAATTTTTATTTCTTAATCCCTTCATCTTTTTCACCCTGCGCCCAACTCCCTTCCCATCTATCACCCCAATAAATCTAATACCTGACACCATACATAGTTATTACAATATTATTGACTATATTCCTTATGCTATACCCTACATCCCCATGACTACATGTAACAACAAATTTGTATTTCTTAATCCCCTCCCCCTTTTCACCCACACCCAAACCCCCTCCCATCCGGCAACCACCAAATTGTTCTCTGTATCTGTGAGCTTATTTCTGTTTTGTTTATTTATTTTGCTCTTTAGATTCCACATGTAAGTGAAATCATGACATTTGTCTCTCTCTGTTGGACATACTCCAGTCAGCACAATACTCTCTAGGTCTACGCATATTGTGTCAGAGAGCAAGATTTCATTGTGGGTTTTTTTTTTTTATGGCTGAGTAATAGTCCACCCATTGTATATATGTACGACCTCTTCTTTACCCATTCATCCATTCAGGGACCCCCAGGTGCCTTCATATCTTGGCTATAGCAAATAATGCTACAATGAACATATGGATGCACACATCCCCTCAAATAAGCATTTTAGGTTTCTTCAGATAAATATCCAGAAGTGGGATTACTAGGTCCTTCTTTGTCTCTTGTTATAGCCTTTGTTTTAAAGTCTACTTTGTCTGGTGTAAGTATTGCTTTTTATTTTCATGAAATATGTTTTTCCATCCCTTTACTTTCAGTCTGTGTGTGTCTTTTGATCTGAAGAAGTCTCTTGTAGGCAGCATATGTAAGGGTTTTCTTATCTATTCAGCCACCCTATGTCTTTTGATTGGAGCATTTAATTTATTTACACTGAAAGTAATTGTTGATAGATATGTTGCTATTGCCATTTTATGATTCATATTTTTGATCATTTTTTTTTTTTGTCTTAAAGAAGTCCCTCTAAGATTCCTTGTAATGCTGGTTTGGTGGTGATGAACTCCTTTAGCTTTTTCTTGTCTGGGAAGCTCTTTATCTGTCCTTTGATTCTAAATGATAGCTTTGCTGAGTAGAGTAGTCTTGGTTATAGGAACTTGTTTTTCATTGCTTTCAATACTTCATGCCAATCCCTTCTGGTCTGCAAAGTTTCTGCTGAGAAATCAGCTGACTGTCTTATAGGAGTTCCTTTATAGGTAACTAACTGCTTTTCTCTTGCTGCTTTTAAGATTCTCTCTTTGTCATTAACCTTTGGCATTTTTATTATGACGTGTCTTGGTGTGGTCCTTTTTTGGATCATCTTGTTTGGTACTCTCTGTGCTTCCAGGGCTTGAATATCCATTTCCTTCACCAGGTTAGGGAAGTTTTTCATATTATACCTTCAAATAGGTTTTCAATTGCATGCTCTCTCTCTTCTCTTTCTGGTACCCCTATGATGTCAATGTTGATATGATTGATGTTGTCCCACAGACCCCTTAAACTCTCATTTTTTTTTAATTCATCTTTCTTTTTGCTGTTCTGATTGGGTGTTTTCTGCTACCTTAGCTTCTAAATCTTTAATTTGATAATCTGCTTCATCAAATCTACTATTGATTCCCTGTAATGTATTCTTTATTTTAGTTGTTTTATTCTTTATTTCCAACTGGTTCTATTTCATGTTTTCTATCTCCATTTTTATGTTTTCTATCTCTTTGTTGAAGTTTTCATGGAGATCACTGAGCATCCTTATAACCAGTGTTTTGAACTCTGTGTCTGGTAGATTGCTTGTCTCCATTTTGTTTAGTTCCTTTTCTGGAGCTTTGTTCTGTTTTTATTTGGGACATGTTTCTTTTTCTCCCCATTTTGGCCTCCTCTCCGTGTTTGTTTCTATGTATTAGGTAGAGCTCCTGGTCTTTGTAGAATGATCATATGTAGTAGATGTCCTGTGGGGCCCAGTGGCGCAGTATTCAAGCTCTGGTCACCAGAGCTAGGTACATCAGGTGTGACCCTTGTGTGGGTTGTGTGTGCCCTCCTGTGTAGTTGAGCCTTGGTTGCTGTTTGCACAATAGGAGCAAATTCACCCTCCAACTGATTGGTTGTGAGGACTGGGTCCTCACAGTGAAGGTGTACAGTGGAAGAGTTGTGGTGTAGAGGCTGACACTGCAGAGCAGGATTCGCTTTAGCAGGGCTCTGGTGCCTGCCCTGTCTGCCCTTTGGATGTGTTGTCTTTGGATATGGCCAAGTGATGCTCTGGCTCAGTCTCAAGCTGGCCACTGGGCATGCCTGTCTTGGGCCCTCCTGTGAAGGGACCCACTGCAGGCCAAGTTCAGCTACAGCCTCTGTATTGTTCCCTGGCACGAGCCACAAAGCAATCTGCAGATGGCTGCCACCCCTGCTGTGCTTGGATGTGCCTTGAGAGGTGAAGCTACAAACCAAGGCCAGCTGTGGCTAGTGCCGGGCTTAGGGCTGCTCTGCCAGAGGTATGGGACACACCAAAGCCAGATGTTGCTTGTTTAGGTTTTATGAACCTTTGAGAAATTTTAGGAAAGCCAAGGCAGGCTGTTTGTACGGAAAAGCCAGTGGAAGTGGCTTGAGTGTGCCCAAAAGTTGGGTGGGGCCACATTTCAGAATCACCAGGGCAGTGCAAATGAAAGGTATTAGCCAGGTTAATGGAGACCAAATATGGTGGCCACCTGCATCTACATGCTGGGAGGGTAAGGGCTCAACAAAGAAACAATGGCTTCCACCAGCTCCTCTGTCCAGGAGAAAGCTGCCCCTCTAGCTATTGCCCTGATGACTCAGTTCCTCCTTGTATGTCCCTGATGCCTTTCCAGCTGCTGTCCCAGTACCGCGTCGCAGAGCAAGTTAGTCTGTCAGTGAGTAAGTCCATGGGTGAGCCCTTTAAGAGGAGAATCTGGGACTGCAGCCATCCTCTGTCACACTCAGCCATAATCTCTGTTGTTTTTCACAACCAGAAATCATGCAGACTTCTCTCCCTGGCACTAAACACTGGCTGGGGAGCTGGGGGTGAGGCTGGGACCCCTCGCTTCTCTTGGGGGGGACCTCGGCAGCCAAGCTATCCCTCCCAATTTTTAATGATCACACGTGGGTGTGGGCTGGCCCTTTCTGCATCTCTGCCCCTCGTACCAGTTGCGAAGTGGCTTCTTCTGTATGTCCTTAGTTGTAGGGCTTCAGTTCAGCTAGACTTCAGGAGATTTTCAGTGATGGTTGTCCTGTAGTTTAGTTGCAATTTTGATGTTGTCATGAGAGGAGGTAAGCACAGTGTTTATCTACTCCACCATCTTCAACAATGATACAATTTTAAAATAATGTAAGAGGAGATTAATGGACTATTAATTCATTCAGATATACACTATTTTGATTGGTCTTCCTTTATTCTTCTCCTCCAAGTTTCCTTTTGATACCATTTACTGTCTATTTGAAGAATTTTCCTTAGCATTTCTTTTAGAGAAGGTCTGCTGGCAGCTGGCAAAAACATTCTTTTAATTTTCTTTCCTCTTAGAATGTCTTTATTTAATCTTCATTCATGAAGGATATTTTTGCTTGATATAGAATTCTGTGTTGATAGCTCTTTGCTTGCAGCACTCAAAAAATGTTGTTCTACTTCTTTCCTTTTGTCCTCCATGGTTTCTGATGTGATGTCTACAGTCATTTGAATAGTTGTTACCCTGGCAACTTTCAAAACTTTTTCTTTGTCTCATGCTTTTAGCAGTTTTATTATGATGTGTCTGGATATGAATTTCTTTGAGTTACCTGGGGTCTTTCATCAATTTGGGAAGTTTTTTTTTTTCTTTATTCAAACACTTTTTACTGCACCCACACTTTCTTTCCTTCTAGGACTCTGATGAAACAAATGTTAAACTTTTGTTGTTGTCCCATAAGTACAACAACAGAAGTTGTTGTGGCTTTGTTCATTTAAAAGAAACAGCTTTATCGAGATATAATTTACATATCATAAAAATAATCCCTTTATCTTATTCATAGCAATGGTGTTTAGTATATTCTCAGGGTTGTAACCCATGACCACAGTATAATTTTAGAACATTTCCTTATCCCCAAAGGAAATGGCACGCCCACTAACAGCTACTCACTCACTTACCTTCCCTAGTTTTCGGTAATCACTAATGTACTTTCTGTCTCCACAGATTTGCCTGTTTTGGATGTGTTAGATGATAGAATCATATGTGGTTTTTGTGACTAGCATTGTTCACTGAGCATAATGTTTTCCAGGTTAATCCATGCTGTGATGTGTATCAGTGCTTCATTCCTTTTTGAGGCTGAATAAAATTCCATTATATAGACATACCACATCTTGTTTATACGTTTATCAATTGGTGGACATTTGGTTATTTCTACTTTTTAGTTATTGTAAAGAATGCTGCTATATGCATTCATGTACAAGTTTTTGTGTGAACATATATATATTTTCAATTCCTTTGGGTATATACCTAGGAGTGGTATTGCTGGGTCCTATGGTAACTCTGCACTTAACTTTTTGAGGAACTGTAAGACTGTTTTCCAAAGTGACTGCACCATTTTACATTCCTACCAGCTGTGTATGAGTGTTCCAATTCCTCTACATTCTTTCCAACACTTGACTCTTTGATCTAGCTACCATAGTGAATGTGAAGTTGTATCTCATTGTGGTTTTAATTTGCTTTTCTCTGGTGACTGAGGTTGAGTCATTTTAATCTATGGTCATTTGTATATAACTTTGGAGAAATGTTTATTCAAATCCATTGCCTTTTTTTTTTAAATTGAGTATAACTGACATATAACATTTTACTAGTTTACTAGAATACAACATAATGATTTCATAATATGATCACCACAATAAGTAGTTTTCTTAATTTTTTTCAGATTGTTCATTGCAAAGAAATACAGTTGATTTTTGCATATGATTTTATACCTTGCAACCATGCTGAACTCTTATTAGTTATAATAGGGTTTTTTTTTTTAAATTGAATTCCTTAGAATTTTCTATATACAAGATCAATTCATCTATGAATAGAGATAGTTTTACTTCTTCCTTTCCAATCTGGATAACTTTTATGACTGAGTTTTTTTAATACTAAGAGCAGAACTTACTCTGGGTGGTGAACATACAATGTGATTTATAGATGATGTAATACAGAGTTGTACACCTGAAATCTGTGTAACTTTACTAACAATTGTCACCCCAATAAACTTTAATTAAAAAATAAAAGAGCAGAACTTTACATGTATTCCTATCACACTTAATTTTTTTTGTTTTAACCCACAGTTCAGTTCTCTTAATTTGGATAGTCATCCAATGCATTTTATTTGCAATTCATCTTTTTATCCCCAGCAGCTGGCACAGAGTCTGAAGTTTTACATTTAGTAGATGTTTGCAAAATTGATTATGGTATGAACCTGCAATTTTGGTAAGCATGTCTTCTCTGTGTCTTTCACTGATGTAAATGTTAAACAATAATTGGTGCTATTAAAATGTCTAGGTTCCAGGATATCAACGGTGGTGGTAGTGGCACCCAGAACCTTCCCTTTCATAGTACCCAGAGGCCATACCAAGAATCATTCTTCACCCAGCTCATTAGCTGATTCTGATTTTACTACTCAATTCCTTATCAAGCCCTAGACATTTGTGCTTATGTGATCCTCCGACCAACTGACCAGCCCAGTTCTGAAACACTGAATCTTTCCATTACTTCTCTTGCCTATAGAGTAATGTACATCTGCCTCACATCAAATTCATACTACAGAAATTGTAACAGCCTGCACTTAGGTGATTCATGGCGATACTTATCATAGGATGTCTTTCTTCACTCTAAATTGTATAACCTTAAGCCATTTTCATTAAATTGAAGAACAAGAAAGGAGAGGCTATTACTGTTATTAGTCAATAGTGATTCAGAAAGAATGCATTAAGACAAGAAAATAAAATACTAAGTGTAAAAACTAGAAAAAGATTTTTCTTTTGTGATGAATAGAATTGCATTTCTAGAAAACTCAAGAAACTATAGCAAGAAAAAGACCTCTAAAATTAAAAAGAGAATTTGGTAAGATAACTGGGTATAAGGAAAATGTTTTTTAAAAATAGATTTTTTTCCTATCTCAGGAAATGGAAAAATATTCCATTCACAAAAGCAGCAAAAATCATAATATACTTAGGATGAAATCCTACTCTTAGGACTCCATTCTGAGGGGCTGGCAGGCCATTCTGTCCTGCGGTCTATTTTTGTACGGCTTTGGACTGTGAGCTAAGAATGGTTTTTACATTTTTGTAGGGTTGTAAAAAAAGAAGAAGATGCAACAAAGACCATGAGAAGACCACAAAGCCTAAAATATTTACTATCTGGTAATTTACAGGAAAGGGAATACACATACACACACACACACACACGCGCGCACATGCACGCACGCATGCACGCGAGGTCTGACAATTAAGTTTGCAAACTTGCTGCAACGATGTTGTTACCCTTTTTTTTTTTTAAATCAGAGGGATTATTGATTATTAATTTGTACCAACCGGACAGTTAACCAAGTTTACTATCTCGAAGTGCTGAACAGGCTGCGTGAAAAAGTTAGACGACCTGAACTTTTCACCAACAATTCATGGCTCTTGCATCACGACAATGCACCAGCTCACACGGCACTGTCTGTGTGGGAGTTTTTAGCCAGGAAACAAATAACTGAATTGGAACACCCTCCCTACTCACCTGATCTGGCCCCCCAATGACTTCTTTCTTTATCCGAAGATAAAGGAAATATTGAAAGGAAGGCATTTTGATGACATTCAGGACATCAAGGGTAATATGATGACAGCTCTGATGGCCATTCCAGAAAAAGAGTTCCAAAATTGCTTTGAAGGGTGGACTAGGCACTGGCATCGGTGCATAGCTTCCCAAGGGGAGTCCTTCGAAGGTGACCATAGTGATATTCAGCAGTGAGGTATGTAGCACTTTTTCTAGGATGAGTTCACGAACTTAATTGTCAGATCTCGTGTGTGTGTGTGTGTGTGTGTGTGTGTGTGTGTGTGTACACATGGGTGTTTATTGCACCATGTTTTATATGGCAGAAAATTGGAATAAAACAAATACCTGTCAACTGGAAAAGGATGAAAAATATTGTGATAAGGCCATTCTATAGAATATTTTGCAGTCTTAAAAAAAATGAAATGTAGCTACACCAGTCGACTTGGAGGAATATATATATGCATAATTCTATATGTAGCAAAAAGCAGTATGCAGCGAAATATACATAATGTGATTGTTTTCTTCCCCCCTCTCTCCCTTTTTTAAGCAACCCAATTCCCCATATAACTATGTGAATGTTAATATCATTATATGGACACGGAGAAAGAATTTTGAATGTTAGGCTATGGGTAGACCTCAGAGGTTTTTGAGTGGGAGTGAAGAGGACAGAGATCAACTGAAACTCTGGCTTGGGAATATTAATCTTTATAATGCAATCTTCACTACTTATTACTCAGAATTCTAATTTAAAGGTGGCCAACTATCTATTGGCAGACTACTCCCAAATCTGCTGTTTCCCTCACGACTACACACGTCTGTTCAATGGATTTCTCTTGTTTGGAATCAGTATCCTTGAATTCTTTAGCATTTGAGCAGCTTTGTGGCTTTGGCAGCAGTTTGAGTCGACCCTGACTCTGAACTCCTTCCTCTGCAATCCATCCTCTTCCTCCAGTGACAACAGCAGAAACTTATTGCCACTATTGCATTGCTAAGACTGCCTAGGGAGTCACTGTCACACCCTAGTTAGTGGCTGTTAGGTCACAGGCTTCTCCAACTCTGCTTTGCCCCAGGGGTATGGTATCTGGCCTCCCAGGTGTTGGACTCCTTTTTGCATGTGACGTCATCTCTATTCTGGGAGTTAATAAAGGTTTTGTTTATCTCACTGTGGGTGAGGTGAAGCTAATCCCTTTATGACTTCTCTCCATGACATATATATATATGTCATATCTCATATATCATGTATCATGTATCATCTCATATATCATGACATATCTATATATATATATCTCATATATGATATGATATGATATATATATTTTATAAGATGGTGGTATTTACTTCTGCAGGAATACATTGTTTCATAACTTTCAAACATCAACCTGGTCTTGCTTTAGATTATTGGTGCAGGCAATTAATAAACTGCATGTCTTTGATGTTCCTTGTCTATTAAATTTACTTGGTACATTACCCATTTCTGTAGTCATTCCTTAATTATTTGTTTTAGTGAGATCTGTGCAGTGAGACCAAGGTTACCTTGGATATCTTCCTTGGGGCCGTGTTATGGTGAGACAGCCTTCCTAACTCTCAGTTAACAATTTCAAAAAAAGGGAAGAGCAGACAAACCAATCTTATCCATGGCAATTTTTAAAAATTAGAGAGAAGCAACTGTCCTAGGGCTCTTCCAAAAATCTTAAGAGAAAATTAAAACAAGTTACACACTGGAAGATAACATCTGCTACTTATTTCATAGACAAAGGCCCAATATCCAGAGGACACAGGGCGCTTCTACAAATGAAAAAGAGAATTCAACCAGCCAATGGGCAAAGGGAGTGAGACACTCAATTCCACCAGCTGTCAGGGAAATGCAAATTAGGACAATAATAAAATACCATCTTTTTGCTCTCTGACTGGCAAAACCTAAAATGACTGATATTATTATGTACAAGCGAGGATGTAGGAGAATGGGTACTGTCACACACCGATGGGAATACAAACTAATGAAACATTTTGGAAGGCAATGGGGAAATAGTCATGAAAATTAAAAATATACACCCATTGTTGTTCTCCCCTGTTCTACTTCTAGAAATCTATGTCAAAGAAACACTCATATTTGTGTACAAAAACGCTTGCATTGTTTGTGATACACGAAAATTGCAGAAAAAAATGAAATGTCTGTTACAAAGGAGTAATTAAATAGATCCCAGTTTATTCATACTTAAAAATTGCCGCATCAAAAATGGTGAGCGATAGACCCGTAACTCCCTGTTAAATGAGAAAAGCAAAATGCAGAGTAACATGTACATTATGGTCCCATTTATGCAACAAAACAAGGTGTTCTTGTACATGTCTGATGCCTACCATCTATCTATGTCTGTCTATCTATCTATCTATCTATCTATCTATCTATCTATCTATCTATCTATCTATCTATCTATCATCTGTCTATCTATGAATGCACAGAAGGGGATGGAAGGACATGCAACAAATTGTTGAAAGTGGTTACTCCCTTCTGGTGGGTACTAAGGGAGAGGAAATAAAGAGGAGCTCTTACATTTTGATATGTATATTAATGTAGCATTCGAACATTCTACAGCAAAACGCACCCATGAATTGCTTGAGTAATTAAAAAGAGACAAAAACTAACCCTCCAATGAATCCCTAACTTTCTAAACTGCAGATCAGGGGTGAGACCCTAGGAAGGCAGGCTTAGCCCTTCTCCACCTCCCACCATGCTCTTCGCCTCCTTCCTTTATTATCTCCCTGGGAGTAAAGATGCAGGAAAGACCTCACTGGCTCTTCTCCTTCTTTTGATCCTGAACTTGAACTCAGAGAGACCTGTGACTTTCCTGGGCACCTCTACAACAGGGGCCTAATGCCTCCTTCTGAGTTGGGCTGTGAATGTTCCTGCCATCTAAGGGCTTTGACCTTGGAGCCCGATAGAAACTGGGTTCCAGGTGTGGGTCTGCTCCGTACTAGCTGTATATTCCTGGGCATGCTGATTAACTTCCCTGGGCCTCAGTGTCTTCATCTATAGTAAGAGGATGACAGTGCCTCTATCAAAATTAGCTATTATTATCATTATGGTGAGGACTTGACCTCTTGGACATTTGCTGGCCCAAAGTCTGTGCTTAGACACAGCATGGCCGCCCGTGAGCTTCTGTTCGCTCCTGGTCCTTTCAGGCAACCCCAGCTCTGTCCAAACATTGATACCAGACTTTGGCATCTCGGTAGCATTCTTCCCAGCTGCCCTGCCCCTGGCTACCCTTTCAGCTTTGCTCGGGAAGCTGCCCAGGGTCCTGCTGTTATTCTTTCCCCACACAAACTGCCTAGGCTGGGCATTTGTTCACGAGATGCCTGATTAGTGGTGCAGCTTGCCTGTGCTTGGGAGCATCTGCGTCTCTTCATTGCCGTCCGACAGCAGACCCGTACCTGCCGGAAGGGGAGCACAGGGTCCCTGCGGGTGGACACATGTTTCGACATGCTGTTTCATCCCCTTCTCTGAAGGTCTGTGCATTAACTAGCACATTTGGCCATGGAGTTGCGCGTGTACATTTTTAGGCTCGCTGAAGTAAGCTGTGGTACAGACTGTGTGTTAGAGAGTGGGGCTGGTCCACGGGGGTCATGTGATTGCACGAAGCCAACACCAAACCGAGGCCATCTCCATCCTGGGCAGAATGGCCACTGTAGGGGAGGGGTCGTCCCATCCTCGTGTGTTCTGTTTTTGAAGGCTACCGGTGGTTTTCAGCCAGAGACGCGTCAGTATTTTCACGGTGATCGACAAGAGACACAGCAAACCCTCTGCTGCTTTCAGCTCTTCCTGGTCCAGCATCACTGACAAAGGCCCCTCCCACTTCTACCTCAGCAACACATAATCATTCCCCCTTCTCATCAGTATAAGATGATGAAATACACTTTTTCTCCTTAGAAGTGAAACAACCTGGTATGAACTATCTTCCCGTGGAAAATGAGTCAGTCAAGCCCCGCTCATGCTGCTGTATTTAAAGCCAGTCTCCTCCCCTTTGGAGAAAGCCCACAGCCTGGAGGGACCTCCCACTTACAGACAGACACCTGCCTCTCCCCATCCACCAGCTTCCCGGTTTACGTGCAAGTCGGCACTTTCCTGCAGGGTTATTCTGATATCCAGAGAATAGTATCTCTGGCAAGTCATTTTTGAAATACTTGCATGAAAATGATCATGTCAAGGCTGTACATTACTGTTACGATGAGATTAGAATGCATCAGCTGCCTTCTGAAAATCTGAAATGACTCTCCTATGAGGGGAAGAAATTTTATTTTAAGGCGTTTCATTAAACGAAATAGGTGTTGGGAAAATTGGTTCTTTGAAAAAGAGTCAACTTAGAGCCTCAGCTTCTGCCATATTCTGCAATAAATCCTAAATAAGTTGAGTGTGAGAAATTGAACAATAAAAAGACTATAAGAAAATTTAGGAAAGCATTAAATAGATACCAGGCAATGAACAACCCATCATTATTACTGCTACAATAAGAAGTATAAAAGCAATGGAGGGAGTCATAAAAGAAAATATCAATGGATTTGATGATATTAAAATAATAAAATAAAATCCTGCACATTATAATGCACGTTATAAAGACTAGTCACTATTATTGTTGGTAAAACAAAGGGGCAATGTCCAGGTGCTTCCTTGATAAACCTGGAAATAAAGAAATTGATGGCGCCTTATGAAACCTTCACACAGCAATCCATGAGATAAAACCAAGAGGATACAGGACATCAATTGCTGTGGCTGCCCTATCCGTCCTCGTTATGAAAGAGACATCTCCCATCACAGTCTTTGCTGCCTACGTGGCCACTTTCTGTAACACACGACCTCTCTTCCTTCCTGGACATAGCTGTCTGGACCAGAAGTGGGTTTATGACCCAAAGGCAGCACATTCTTAAAGGTTTAGCAAAGATAAATTGGGCCAGTCAAATTCATTTCCCCACAACACCAAGCTAAGAAACAAGCAAAAAACTAGCTAGTCAACCTTGGGGACAGAATGTTAAAGGACACGCTCAGGTTACAGCTGAGGTCAGAGCAGGGCCAGTAGGTTGGGACAATAGACATACACAGAGGTAGCTAGAAGCCCCCGGGGGAGGCACGGGGAAGGTGCTGGGATCTGGAGACTCCCTGGTCCTGGTGGCCCCCAAGGTGCCGGCTCTGGCTCCCATGCCAGCTTGGAGGGGGTCTCAGATCTTATCATTATATCCTGATGAGATTCTTGTCATCACCACACATGCATCCTAAGCCTGACTTAGTTCACTGGGTTTCTATTTCTAAAAATCAAAAGAGCCAAACTCAAAGTAATTGTTTCTGTGACGCCAAACACTATCAGTGTGACTTGCGGTTCAACCGTGAGAGGCAGGAGTCAGACGTAACTATAGTTTAGTAAGTAGAAGCCCCATATAAACGATATTTTATCCTTTCTGGAGGAAGGGGTATTGTGCACGGAAGGGAGCTGGTCGGTGCTGCAGGGGTGTTCGCTCCTGTGGGCAATGGAAGTCTGGTGAGGCTTTACCATCACCATGAGAACCTAACTCTCGAAATGCTTTACTTCACTTTGTGTTGATTCCATTTACGCTTGGGGATGTCTACTTACCAGCCTTCCAATAACTAATCTATTTTGTTTGCTGAGAGGAGGGCCCTGGATGGGAGGCAGTTCCTGTCTATAAAAGAACGTTCTCCTGGCGTATTAAAAAATTGCTTCTCTCTGGTTTATAGTGAGCTGATTGGCAGGAGTCAGTCTTCCTGAATCCACCCAGCCAAAGCCAGATCCCGGATGCTGATTCATTCACCCGGTTAATACCACCCTGTTGGGACTCTTGGGAGGCAGCCATCCATCTTTTTCGGTTGATGTTGTGACCAAATTATTGCTTCCTGCTTTTATACACGCCAATTATTCGTGTTACCTGTGGTCAGTGAATATACTCTACAGCCCTCCAGCTGGCTTGAATCATTCTGTTTGTTTGTTTGAGCTCCAAGATGACAACCATACATTCAATCAATTCCTTGAAGACATCAGTCCTACTGGTTATGGGCTGTCATTTGGACAACTACACGTCTGGGAATTTCAACATTCCGAGTTGTTACAAAAGGGACCTTAAGACTTAAGAAATCAGCTTTGCTCTTTTCATCTCTAAATGCCCTGAGTCATCTCAGAAAGATGCCTATCTATCCTGCTTTTAAAAGTTCCGGGAATCTCTATCCATTTAATTACCTTTTTTAAGGGGCAAAGTGTTTTTTTTTCCACACGACCAAGTGTATTTTCAGTACAACTGAAAATTACTTCTCCCTTTTTGAGTCTCTTTAAAGATGAATTACAAGACGTTGGTCCCTCTGGATGCTATCAAGGAATAGGAGGAAACAGTCGGTTCTCTTACAACTATGTTTCTTTAACAGGAAGCAGCTCATATGCAAGCGTTGGAGACGATGTCAGTCTCACACAGCAGTCTCACTTGTTCACGTGGGAGTTTTTTCCTAGTACGTTGGAGTTTTGCACCATCGAGAAAAAAATTGCTAAATACAAAGTAAGAGAGCAGAGTCGAGCCCCGCAGGCTGTGGAGAAGCATAGGAATGTACACAGGCCCCTACTTCCCACATTCCTTGCCTTGGTCCCGTGTGGCCAGTGCTCTTAGAAGAAAGAGAATCTTTCTTATTGGGCGGCTCTCCCCAGCTTTCGTGTGTTGCCTGTGTCTCCATGACGCTGTGCCTCAAGCATTCCCTGCGCCCTCTTCTCTCCCGATAGCCTCCATTTGGAAGAAAAAATATCTGGTGTTTCATATAGCGTTTCTTTATGTGTTAGGAATTTAGCATGTCTTTTTATATCATGATTTTTTATTGGAATTGTAATTGGTTTGTTAGAGTGCTAGTTATAAAGTTGCATGGTCTTCCCAATCTTAATTTTCCTACAATCCCTGTTATTTTTTAGCATGTAATTTTGCATTTATTCCATTAGAGCAGAAGAGCCTGTACTTAAAACCAGTTTTTAAGTTCCCCATTCACAGCTTTCTTTTTTCTGAGGATAAATTAGTCTGTTTTTTTTTCCTCTTAAGAACTATCTACTACTCCTTTATAGATTTCTCATTTCAGATCACAGATAAATTTCTGAAAGGTCTGCAGTGAACATGGTTGTTTTCTGCTCAGCATTTCTGCCTTTGGAGAAAGATACCTCTTCGATTCTTTGAAAATCTTGCTCAGTGGTGCAAGTGGGCTAAGCATCCCCCCCAGGAGTGGGCCTAGGCCCAGCCAAGCAGATGTTTCATTCCCCTGGATGTAGGGATTGTGTCAGAGATGTGCACATGACCTAAGCGAGCCCAATCATTCCTCCCTCTGGGCACTTTTGCTGATACTGTTGGGAAAGATCCCTTTTACTGGGATTATGAATTCTACAGGTCATGTAAACTTACAGCTATCAGGGGCACTGTGCCACCAACGGGGGAGAGGCTATCAGAGAACCTCTTCAAGTAGAATTGAGAGATGGAAGGAGAAAAAGGGGAGGAGGGGAAGGGTGGGGCACGGGGAGTGGGAGGAGAAGGAGGAGAATTTGAAGCCAACTGTACTCCTTGGACTTCCTAGTTATATGAGACAATAAATTTCCTTTTATGCTTACAGCCAAACATCCTGACCAATACAAATTGAGCACAAACGAACTGAATCATTTTGACAAGTATAATTTTTAAAAAAAATCAAAGGAACTACTTTAATGCTCAACCAGAGCTTGTTATTAAAATAAACATGTGTTGAATCACTTAATAAAGTAAAAATCTACTTTGTAACTTTTTTTCATCATTGCTTTACATGCTTTTCTCGGATCCATCTCTCTTTTGTAGAGAGTCACTGTAGACTTTACCAAGGAAATACACGCAACGTAGGCTTGGAAATGCTGGGCAGAGTGAAAGGGTGATGTCTGGACTTTTGCATTTTTTAGTTTCGAGAATACAGTATTTTTTCATTTTATGGTAATACATTTTTATTTTGTGGTCCCTGATGACTTCTATGCCTGCCCTTCATTAGGCTTTCCCTAGGCCTTTTCCGTGCTGGCTTTGGTATTTAAGCGTAAGTACTTTACACCTATTCATACTAAACTTCATCTAAGTTTTAAGTTCTGAATCCTCTTATGTTTTCTGAAGCATCAGTGGACCCACTAAGTTGGGGTTGTATACAGTCTGAAAATAACAACCCTTCTGTTTTCCAAATCACTAAAAATGATGGTTGACATCCATGTGGCACACAGAATCCCACCAGGGCTGTTGCCAGCATATAGTGCACCTTCTTGCCAAATAGGAAAAGGCGCCCCTTCCTAAGGACAGGTGCAATGTGGAGTGGAGAGCAAGGGCAGGCTGGGTGTCAGACCCCACTCGCCGCTACGACAGACCCCATTGTGCAAACATGACCTGTCATTAATCACGTTACAAAGACCCCTTTAGCCTTCTTGGGCTATGAGTGCATGAGCTGGGGTCTAGTTTGAGCCTGTTGTTGGGCACATCATATAAGATGAAGGCCAAATAGTCAGGAAAACTGAGTAACAGCTTAGTAAAAATTTAAATGCAGAAGAAAATGTCAGAGTCAAATAAACCTGAATTTATGGCGATAGTATACTGTGTTTGAAAGCTCTGGAGTTGGACAGAAATGGATTTTAATTGCAGCTTGGGCACATATTAGGTCACCTCACTGAAACTCCATTTTTAAAAAAATAATGGTACTATCATGTTTTATAGAATCTAGACTACATCAGCTGTGAGACTCATCCTCATTACAGAGGTTTTTAAAATATGAATAAATAGCCAAGTGGGATGGGCAAATGCATCCTGATTTGCGGTGTTAAGACTGTAAAAATCATGTGGCTTAGAATATATGATATACGGTAATACCCCATATAGGTAACAGTCCTTCTCTGCGAGGATTAAACGAGATCACATAGGTCAAGCTCTTGGCAGTGCTCAGTACATGGTGAGGTTGTTGTTGATGTGCTTGTTATTTGGAGCTGGTGCCAAACAGTAACAAAAGAATATACTTGATTCAGGTCTTCATGATCTAGCAAAATGACCTGGATGTCATCTTTCCCTTACTCCAGGATGAGATACTAGAAGCCAACATGTGCAAATAGGTCTAGAAGTAAATCTCAGAGGAAGATTAAAGGACAGAAAATGAACCAAACTGAAAAATAGTCCTATTTATTCTGCTGATGGAGACCCAGATCTGATTTTCTCCAATCCCAAATGTATGAGAGCAACAGTTTTAATAAACGTTATTGCTCAGGTGGTGGGTTGGGGTCCTTCTTTGAATTTGGAATAGGAGAATAAAAACTTTCAGAATGTTTTGTTAGCTTTCCTCGTGTTTGTCACTTTTTCTTCACCTCTCACTAACAGTTACTTCTATGACATTTCCTGTGATTTTTGAATTGATCATGGATTGGCTCACTAGTGAAAACCCTTCTGTGCAGCATCCTGCGATGTTAGTTTTCATTTAGGCCTGGAGGGGTCTATGGAGGATGAAGAGGGGCCAAGAGCTGTCAGTCAAACCCTTTCACCTGCCTCCAAAGCAGCTGGTTCCTGGACTGGTCGAGGAGCGGGCCTTATGCCAAGGAACAGTCGTTCATTGTCCTTTGCTGCCAACGATAATGCTGCCAGGGGTAGAACACTGATGTAGAAAAACTAAGGCCAGAATTCTAATAAGTGAAAAATGGCCTGCTCTGTGCCAAAGCAGTCTATTTCTTTTCCCATAGTTTGGGCTCTACGGCGTTTTTAGAGATGCGATGGAATCAGGGTTACATGAACATATTCAAAACACAGCCCCTATGATGAAAAGCATCCTGAACACTCTTACGTGTGGGACAGGTACATACAATGAAAATGGCTCTCCTATGGAAACAGAGATTCTATTATTTTTTTTTTAAGGGAGATTCTAAATTGGTTATTTCTTCCATTTCTGATCCTAACTTGTTTCAACATCAGGACTGATAGAAATGATGTACAGAGAAGGACAAAAAGGGAGTTTGTGGCAAGAGTTTATCTACCTAGTTTGGGTTGTCTTATTATAAGAAAAGAAAATAATGCGGAAGTTTTAGATTTACTGACTATGCCATGTAAAAACTGGTATTATGTGGTCACTACTGAATTGAGGCTTCTAGGGATTTTGGAGAATGAAACTCAAATGGCCGCTCTAGATGATAATGTCAGAGGAAAACCCAATTATCTGAGAAGACAGTGGCAACCTAAACGTTACACCTGTGGGCTCGTTGATGTGCAGTTCACACATATAGCTTTTGTTTCCTTTCTGCAGACCAGTTCCACATATACTCCACAGCTTCTCGTTTCTGCCTCGGGCTCCAGAGGCAGGATACGGCACAGTGTGGGAGCGACGCGGAGTCTCATCCCAGGAAAACAATGGTCCATCTGTGCCACGCTCCCACTTCCAGACTCTTAGATTCACTAAAGGACTCACTGGGGACTGAAAATTACACTTGATTTAATTTCTCCCCAGGAAGAAATTAAAGATTTATGATTCAGTAATGTCATAAATTCAGTTTCCTTCAAGGTTGCTTGGGAATTTTAAATATGTGTACAAGTTGCACCTTCTAACTCCTTAATCGTCACCTTGTGTCTGAGATGCAGAGATGGTGGGCTATTCCCCGTGCTCGAGCACCACGAGGGGAGTGTTCAGTGATGGCGCCGAGTCTCGGTGGTCCACTCACCTGGGTCCCCTTGGATCGAGAGCACATTTGAAAGACGAGTGGCTAGAAGGTAGGTCTTAGGGCAGCCTCCAACTTGCCTGAGCTCAAGAATGGGACAGACTGGGCCCATCGACATACGCTATGGCACCAAAATGACGGACAATTTAGAATTCTTTGTGACCACAACCCAACGTACTCAGAGTGAAAAGCGACGCATATTAGCATAGGCCATTGGTGCCTTCCATCAGTCATCTATTTCATTAATGTTGGAAGAGTTTTATTTTGATTTAGACAGTCAGATATTTTTCAAGAGCAAAACCTCCTATTACTTTTTGTGGAGAAGCAACTTATCAAAGGTCTTTCCCTCTTTTCTCCCAGGAATGAAAACAGACCATTGGGTCCTTTGAGTCAGATGAAGTTGAGAAGTTGGCTGCAGCTCCCCTGAAGACTGCGTCCTCTTCCCTCCCGCCCTCCCTCCCTCCCTCCCACCCTCCCTCCTTCCCTCCCAGGCCACCCCACCAGGTCGGCCAGCACAGCTCTGCCCTGGGACTGGCTGCTTCTCAGCAGGGTGTCTGCTTTCCTGCCTGAAGCCCTGGCGTGGTGATGGGTATACGCCTAGTAGAATCAGTTTCCTTATTGCTTTGGGTCACTGAGCCCTTTGAGCATCAGGTAAACTATGAATATTATCTCCAGAAAAATGCACACATTCCTAACCCCCAGTTCTTTTCATGAAGTTTCAGGGGGCTTGGGGATCCAGGCCAAGAAAGGAGTTGTACATAGGGTTTTACGAGAAACCAATTATATTGAAAGCGTTATCAAAAACTGAAAACATTTTGTGATAGAGAAATAAATACCTGTGTGCTTTTATATAAACGTACTAAACAATCAGATATAATGGTATCATAACTGCTGTAGTTTTGAAGTGCTGATAAGCATAAAAGACATTTTAGGATGTCTGCCAATCATGTTGTGACATGAAAATGTCTGTCATTTCCACTGGTCACAGGTGCTGCAAGTTCTGCTGCCTACATTCACCACGGAAGGTAATGCTAAATGGTAGGTAGAGGTTAGTGAGAGCAAAGGTGCCGGTTCCCCCATCCAAGATTCTGGACTTTTGGTTAAGAATCTCTAAGCCTCTCGGGGTTCTCAGCCTGGTGCTGGGAATGGCTCAGGGCCTGGCTGCTTCAGCCCTTTCCATTCAGGCCAGTGAGGAAAACACAGGGAGCCTGTTTCCTCAACAGAAACGACCTGAGGCTATCATGATTTTCAATATTCTGTAGAAAAAGCCAAAAGGGAGTGGCTTTTGCTCTGTCCTCATTTATGAAGCGAGGAAGGTGGGGTCAGAGGGACTTACGGAGTCACCTAGGTAACTTCTGCCTTCCCTGTTGCAGTGGCAAAGGTACACGGATGCCCTCTGCAAAGCTGCCCCAGGCTGGGAGATGAATCTCCATGTTTTCTGGCTTAGAAAGCAAGATGCATTTTCCTCTCACTTTAACAAAGATACGAGGCACGCTTTTGTTGTGTTTGCCTTTTGCTGACTTAACCTCACCCGTCCAGGGATGCTCACCTATGTGGAGGAGCCCTGCTCAGCAGCCTGTGCCCTGGGAAGAAGGCACAGTGGCTCATTTTTGCTTCTCATCCTCCCACTGGCTTACTGAATGGCACTGAAAAATGTGCCCCAAATGCTAAGTATAAGATTTGGGAGGTGTAAAAGTGTTTCATAGCACTTGAAAATATGAAATGTCACTGTAATCGTGTGGTTCTGACCAGCTGAGCTATTGCTGAAAAATACTAGGGAAAAGCAAAACTTTCTCATTGCGATGCTAGAGCTCAGGCCTGCACGAGGATGAAAAGGTCAAGTTCTAGAGAAAAGAAATTGCTTTTCCTGACGGATGAGGGTAGGGATGACAAACTTCCAAGGAAAGGTACTCTCAAAGCAGCGCCCTTGGCAGGACTTTCCAGAAACTAGGCTCCATGGCTATTTGGAGGCACATCGTGACCTGATTTTCACCAGGAAAATGGTCTGTGAAATAGGCTTACAGAATATCATCTGCTTACCAATTTTACTTCTTGCTTCATTTATATTTTCTCCCAGGGCCTTTGCTTCAGAAAATCTGAAAGAAAAAAGCAAGAGAGTTTAACTTTTTCTCTTCATCCTAAATTATGTTTTAAAAATAACAGATTTCTGAGAGGTCTCTAAAATATAAAACTTTATTAGACTACACAAAAGAAAATCTAAATAAATGAAATATATTAGGCTTAAAGATAGAGATAAATTTTGTATTAATTATTGGTATTGTGAATTTTTACTCCTCTACCCAGCATAGAATTTTCATTCTCATATTCCACTAATTTATGACTTGCAATTTCTAATGTTTTCTGATGCAAGGATACCAGAATAAAGCCTGGCTGTAGGCTTTCTGCACTACGTGTGCTCTATTACTCATAGTATCGATGTCTTAGAGCCAAGGAATGCATATTTGATAGAACTTAAATAACTTTTTTTCTCTGATTATAAAGTCAGATATCAGAGGTCAGCAAGCTATGAGTGGTCAGGAGACAAATCCAGCGCACCACTTGTTTCTGGAAATAAAGTTGTATACTGGTACACAGACACACCCATCATTTACATATTGTCTATGATCACTTTCCCGCTACAATGGTGTGACAGAGACAGTACGGCCTGCAAAACTGAAAATATTTACTATCTGGTGCCTTACAGAAAAAGTTTGCCGACTCCTGTTATATACGATGTCAAACCACATTTTGAAAATATAAAAAAAAAACAAAAAATAAAAAATAACCTCCCATATTTTGAGATCTACCCAGTCTTTTTGCTAGCCAGTTTTTATAGAGTGAAGATCATACATATATATGATTTTGTGCTTTGATTGTTCTTTTTTTATTAGTTTCACGTGTACAAAACACTGTACTAGTTAGACATTTATCATTTATACCCCTCACACAGTGATAACCCTCCCTCCCCATCCACTACCCCTCTAACATTGCATACAGCCGTTACATTTCCACTGTCTCTATTCCATATGCTGTACTCCGCTTCTTTTGACTATATATATTAAATTATAGTTGACATTCATTATTATTCAGCTTCAGCTTCAGGTGTACAGTGCAATGACCAGGCATCTATACCATCCATGAAGTGGTGGTCTCCCTAATAAGACAAGTGTCCATCGGATACCCTACAAAATCTTTACAACATTATTGATTATATTCCCCAAATTGACTTTCGTGATCCGGTGGCCACCTTGTGGTTACCGATTGTGTTTTCTAATCCCCTCACCTTCTCCCTTATCCCCACCCCCCTCCCATCTAGCAACCCTCAGATTTTCCTCTATGTCTCTGAGACTGTTCCTGATTAGTTCCTTCATTTATTCTATTCTTTAGATTCCACATATAAGTGAGATCCTATGGTATTTGTCTTCTCTGTCTGATTTATTTCACTTAGCATAATGTTCTCTCAGTCCATCCATATCGTTGCAAATGGTAAGATTTCATTCTTCTTTATGGCTGCAAAACAGTCCATTGTATAAATGTACTACAGTTTCTTAATCCAGTCGTCTACAGATGGGTATTTCGGTTGTTTCCATGTCTTGGCTATTGTGAATTGTGCTGCAATAAATATAGGGGTGCATAGATTTTTTTAAAATTAGCATTTTGGAATTCTCTGGATACCCAAGAATGGAATTGCTGGTTCATAAGTTAGTTCCATTTTCAATTGTTTGAGATACCTCCATACTGTTTTCCATAATGGCTGCACCAATCTGCAATCCCACCAAAAGTGCACAAGGGTTCCCTTTCCTCCACATCCTCGCCAGCGCTTGTTTGTTGATTTACTGATAGCCATTCTGACCGGAGTGAGGTGGTATCTCATTGTGGTTTTTGTTTGCATTTCTCTAATGATTAGTGAGATTGAGCCTTTTTTCATATGTCTGTTTGCCATCTGTATGTCCTCTTTAGGAAAATGTCTCTTCATGTCCTCTGCCCATTTCTTTAATTGGATTTTTTTTTTTTTTTGGTGTTGAGTTGAATGAGTTTTTTTTTTTTAAATAAATTTTGGATATTAACCCCTTATCAGATATATCATTGACAAATATCTTCTCCCATTCGGTAGGCTCCCTTTTTGTTTTATCGATGGTTTCCTTAGCTGTGAAAAAACTTTTTAGTTTGACGTAATCCCATGTTTATTTTTTCTCTTACTTCCCTTGCCCGAGGGGATATATCAGTAAAAATCTTCCTCTGGATAATGTCTGTAAACTTTCTTCCTATATTTTCTTCTAGGAGTTTTATGGTTTCAGATCTTACATTTAAGTCTTTAAGCCATTTTGAATTTATTTTTGTATATGGTGTAAGGAGGTGGTCCAGCTTCATTTTTTTGCATGTGTCTGTCCAGGTTTCCCAGCACCATTTATTGAATAGACTGTCTTTACCCCACCGTAAATTCTTGCTTCCATTGTCGTAGATTAAATGGCCAAATAAGCATGGATTTATTTCTGGGCTCTCTATTCTGTTCCATTGATCTATGTGTCTGTTTTTATGCCAGTACCATGCTGTTTTGATTACTATAGCCTTGTAGTATAATTTGATGTCAGGTATTGTGATACCTCTCACTTTGTTCTTATTTCTCAAGATTGCCAAGACTATCTGGGGTCTTTTATGGTTCCATATAAATTTTAGGATTATATGTTCTGTTTCTGTGAAAAATGTTCTTGGCAGTTTGATAGGAATTGCGTTGAAGCTGTACATTGCCTTAGGCAGTATGGACATTTGAACGATATTAATTCTTCCTATCCATGAGCATGGTACGTGTTTCCATCTAGTTGTATCTTCTTTAATTTCTCTCTTCAGTGTCTTATAATTTTCTGAGTACAGGTCTTTGAGCTCTTTGGTTAAATTTATTCTTAGGTATTTTATAGTCTTTGAAGCAATTGTAAATGGGACTATTTTCTTAATTTCTCCTTCTGATATTTTATTATTGGTATATACAAATGCAACTTATTTCTGAACGTTAATTTTGTATCCTGCTACTTTACTAAATTCATTTATCAGTTCTAATAAATTTTTGATGGGGTCTTTGGGGTTTTCTATATATAGTATCATGTCATCTGCATATAATGACAATTTTACTTCCTCCTTACAAATTTGGATGCCTTTTATTTCTTTTTCTTGTCCAATTGCTGTGGCTAGAACTTCCAGAACTATGTTGAATAGAAGTGGAGAAAGTGGACAACCTTGCCTTGTTCCTGATCTTAAGGAAAACGGTTTTAGCTTTTCCGCATTGAGTATGATGTTAGCTGTGGGTTTATCATATATGGCTTTTATTATGTTGAGATATGGTTCCTCTATTCCCACTTTCTTAAGAGTCTTTATCATAAATGGCTGCTGGATTTTATCAAATGCTTTTTCTGCATCTATTGATATGATCATATGATTTTTATTTTTTATTTTGTTAATGTGGTGTATCACAATAATTGATTTGTGGATGTTGAACCAACCCTGCATACCAGGAATGAATCCCACTTGATCATGGTGTATGATCTTTTTAATGTATTACTGAATTCTGTTTGCTAATATTTTGTTGAGGATTTTTGCATCTATGCTCATTAGGGATATTGGCCTGTAGTTTTATTTTTATGTAATGTCTCTGTCTGATTTTGGGATCAGGGTGATAGTGGCCTCGTAAAAAGTGTTTGGGAGCCTTCCCTCCTTCTGGATTTTTGGGCATAGTTTGAGGAAAATAGGTGATAATTCTTTTTTTGAATGTTTTGTAAAATTCTGCTGGAAAGCCATCTGGTCCAGGGCTTTTGTTTTTTGGGAGCTTGTTGATTACTGATTCAATTTCCCTGGTAGTAATCAATCTATTCCGGTTTTCCGTTTCTTCTTGAGTTAGCCTTGCAAGGTTGTATGCTTCTAGAAAATTGTCCACTTCTTCCAGACTGTCTAATTTGTTGGCATATAGTTGCTCATAGTAATTTCTTAAAATTTTTTGTATTTCTGTGGTGTCTGTTCTCATTCCTCTTTCATTTCTGATTTTATTAATTTGGGTCCTCTCTCTCTTTCTTTTGATGAGTCTGGCTAATGGTTTGTCGATTTTGTTTATCTTCTCAAAAAACCAGCTCTTGGAGTCATTGATCTTTTGTATTTTTTTTTTGGTCTCTGTTTCATTTATTTCTGCTCTGATCTTTATTATCTCCTTCCTTGTACTCCCTTTGGGCTTATTTTGCTGTTCTTTTCCCAGATCTCTTAAATGTAAGGATAAACTGTTGATTCATGATTTTTCTTGTTTCTTTAGGTAGGCCTGCATTGCTATGAATTTCCCTCTTAGAACTGCTTTTGATGCATGCCATAGATTTTGGGTCATTGTGTTTTCATTTTCATTTGTCTTGAGATATCTTTTGATTTCTTCCTTGATTTCATTGTTGACCCATTCATTATTTAGTAACATGTTATTCAGCCTCCATTTATTTGTGTGTCTTCCAGTTTTTTTCCTGTAGTTCATTTCTAATTTCATAGCACTGTGGTCAGAGAAGACAATTGGTATGATTTCAATTTTCTTAAATTTATTGAGACTTGTTTTGTGGCCTAACATGTGGTCTATCTTGGAAAAAGTTCCATGTGTGCTTGAGAAGAATGTGTATTCTGCAGCTTTGAGGTGAAATGCTCTGAAAATATCGATTAAATCCAACTGGTCCAACGTGTCATTTAAGGCCACTGTTCCCATATTTATTTTCCGTCTGGAGGACCAGTCACTTGTTGTCAGTGGTGTGTTGAAGTCCCCTACTATGATAGTGTTACTGTTGATCTCTGTCTTTATGTCAGTCAATATCTGTTTTATATATTTAGGTGCTCCTATGTTGGGTGCATAGATGTTTACTAGCATTATGTCCTCTTGTTGGATCGATCCCTTTATTATGATGTAGTGCCCATCTTTGTCTTTTAATATATTCTTCATTTTAAAGTCTATTTTGTCAGATATAAGTATTGCAACTCCAGCTTTTTTCTCATTTCCATTTGCATGAAATATCTTACTCCAACCCTTCACTTTCAGCCTGCATGTGTCTTTTGATCTGAGGTGAGTCTCTTGTATACAGCATATACAAGGGTCTTTCTTTCTTATCCACTCAGCCACCCTACGTCTTTTGATTGGAGCATTTAATCCATTTACATTTAAAGTGATTATTGATAGGTACATAGTTATTGTCATTTTGTTATTTGTATTCTGATCTTCATTAGTTAGATTGTTTTCATCTTTCTTCTGTTTACAGAAGCCCTTCTAACATTTCCTGCATTGCTGGCTTTGGTGGTAATGAATTCCTTTAGCTTATTCTTTTTCTGGGAAGCTCTGTATCTCTCCTTCAATTTTAAATGATAGCCTTGCTGGATAAAGCAATCTAGGTTGTAGGCCTTTGTTTTTCATCACTTTGTATACCTCCTGTCACTCCCTTCTGGCCTGCAAAGTTTCTGTGAAAAGTCATTTGATAGTCTTGTATGTAACCCGCTGTCTTTCTCTTCCTGCTTTTAGGATTTTCTCTTTGTCTTTAACCTTTGCCATTTTAACTATAATGTGTCTTGGTGTGGGCCTGTTTGGGTTCATCTTGGTTGGAACTCTCTGCACTTCCTGGGCTTGTATGTTGGTTTCCTTCACCAGGTTAGGGAAGGTTTTGGTCATTATTACTTCAAATATGTTCTTGATCCCTTGCTCCCTCTCTTCACCTTCTGGTATTCCTTTGAGGTGCATATTGTTGTGCTTGATGTTATTCCAGTGGTCTCTTAAATCATTTTCATTGTTTTTTATTCTTTTTTCTTTTTGTTGTTCCGCTTGGGTGATCTCTGTTACCTTGTCTTCTAAATTGCTGATTCGATCCTCTGCCTCATTTAACCTGATGGTAATACCTTCAAGTTTGTTCTTTATTTCGGTTATTGTATTCTTTAGTTCTAACTGGTTGTTCTTTATGATTTCTGTATCCTTCTTTATGTCGTCACTAAGCTCCTTAAACATTCTTACCATCAGTGTTCTGAACTCTGTCTATTTCATTTGGTTCCTCTATTTCATTTGGTTCCGATTCTGGAGGTTTCTTCTGTTCTTTTATTTGGGACATGTTTCTTTGCTTCCTCATTCTGGCTGACTCTCTGTCTTTGCTTCGATGTATTAGGTAGATCCCCTAGGGATCTTGGTCTTTGCTGGGTGATCTCATATAGTACGTGTCCTTTATATTTGACTTGCACCACTTCCCTATTCTCCTGTGCATGTGCTCCAAAGGTGACCCTTGTGTTGTGTGTATTATCCTGTTAAAGTTGAGCTTTAATTGCTTTTGGCTTGTCAGTAGGTGTGATTGACTCCTAGGCTGACTAGTTGAGAGAATTGGCTATGCCCGTAGTGGATGAGCTGTTGTGTGAGGGTTGACTGCTCAGATGGGGCATGGCCCCTGTGGCCTCTTGTGCCTGTAGAGAATTCCCTCTGGGTGTGTCACTTGTAGGTCAAATGTGGTAACACTCTGGTTTGGTCTGAAGTTGGCCTCCGGGTGTGTTGAATCTTGTGCCTCTTGGGCTGGGCCCTGGTGTAGGGCAATTTCAGAACAAAGCAAATCACCAAGCATAACAACAACAACAACAACAAAGAAAAACCAGATACACTCACATGTGAAAACAACCGATAACCCACACTCAACACAGGCAAAAATATCAAAATACAAAAGAGAAAAAAAAGAAAAAAAGAAAAAACAGCAGCACCAGTCTTGGCTTAAGCCCACCCAACAATCTCCAGGTTGTCCTCTGCTATACAAAGAGTCCTCTGCGTCTTGTGTAGGCAGAGCCGGCCAGCTGGTGCCCAGAGTGTCGCTGGCACTGCAGTTCTAGATGAGTGGGGCTGTGGGGTGTGGATAGTAGTTTTTACAAAGTCAGTGCAGTTTCTGCTCTTGCCTGCACATAACTCTGAGAGCACCACAGCCAGCCATGAGGGTAGGTTTATTCCCTGTGCCCAGGGCTCCTGAGTCTTAGGGCACTTCTTCTGCTGGGTGTTGTGGAGGGCATGAGATTTCTGAACTGCTGAACGCGTAGAGCTGCCTCTGCCACCTGCTGTCGAGCTCTGTGTGCGTCTCTGTAGCTGTAAGTGTCCTGCGCTACAGGCCAGAAAAGGTGAGGGCTGGGAAGGGAGGTGTCTTCCGTCTCCCAGCCCAGCAGTGTCACACTCCTCCCAGCTTCTTCCCTAGGTCACAGCTGTAAAGAGGTGTTTTCTAGGTCCTGAGCACTACAGCGCCTCTGTAATCTGACACTATTCTTCAGTTCAGGGGCCAGCTCGAGACTCTGGAAGGGCGGGAGTAGGATCGCTGTGGGAGAGTGGGGGGCGGGGCCCAGGTTTGTCTTTAGTCTTTTTTGTCCCACCTAGGGCCCAGGTAGAGATCTCAGCTGAGGTTACTGCCTCAAACACTGGATGCTGGATGTGCTGCTCTCTCAACAGGAGAGACCAGCTGTGGGACGCAGAGAAAGAGCGTCCCACCAGTGTCCTGGCTCTTGTGATCTCTGTTCTGTGACCTGAGGCCCCTGCGTCCCGGCAGCCACAGATGCAGGCCGAGTCTCTGCACCACTCCCTTCCCTTTTCCCCTGCTCGCCCCGTTTGCCCACATTCAAGTTAATACTAGTGCGAGTCTCTTAGCTGTTCTGTGTGATGAGCCGAAAGTCCTCTGATGGATTATAGATGTTCAATTTGTGGTAAGTTCCGGAGGAGAACTGAAGAAGAGCACCTTGCTGCCGCCATTCCTATGACGTCACCCCTCTGATGTTTTTTTTACTTAGCATTGTAACAGTGATCATTCCCCATGTCATTGGAAACTTCTCCATTATCTTTGATGGCTGCCTACTAGCCAGCAGATGGTTGTGCTGATGTTTACTTAATGGTTCCTCCACGTTTCCCAACAAATACTTGTGAGACATCCAGGGAGAGCCCAACCTTGTGCTGGAGAAGAATGTATGAGAAACATGCTGCACAGGACCTTATGAAATGATAGTTGCTCTCCCATCTTCTCCTTTCTGCCACGAAATTTAAGAGGCAACTGAAAAATCTATGAAACAAATACATAATATGTGGCTACTACAGTAAAGCACTGTGCTACGTGCCCAACACTGGCCAGGCCATTAGAATGACTAGGGAGGGGCCAATCCATGAGTGGGGAGTAGTCAGGAAATCTTCATGTACGAGGTAGGATTGACTGGGTTTTATGGATGTGTACGAAATTTTAGAAAAAATTTTATTATGGAAATTTCCAAATATACACAAAATAGAGAGAATGACAGAACGTACCCTTTCATACCTACCATCATATTTCATTAATTGTCAACACGTGGCCAATTTGATTTTTCACTCTCTTCTCTGTCCCCATCCTCTCCCCACCTCCCCAGTGTTTCTGGATTCCAGTAAATCCCATAAATTGTTTCATCCACAAATGCTTTAGTTGAGCAGGATTTTGTTAGAGGAAGTAGAGAGGAGGGTATTCCAGGCAGAGGAACGACATGCCACGACTGCTCTGTGCTTGATGAAAAGCAGTGTGAGTGATATCACTTCTGTTTTCCGAATCTGTCTTCCTGGCCTGTGACCGCAGGCAGGAAGTTTCCAGGGAAGGAGACGAAATTTTCTCTCAATGTGAGGTTTCTTGGGACTCCACCCCTGGTTCCCTCATTAAGGGTGTGCATCATAGAGTATGCATGTCCTCTCTTCAGCTAAGGCCTGTTACCTTCTGGAGAGAAGTGCAGTTCCATCTGATGCCATTCGGATTGAATTCGGTTCAGCAGACATTCCTGTGATGTGCTGGGCTCTGTGAGGTCACACTGGACTTTGCGGGCAGCCATCATCTGAAGTTTGGCCCACGCCACTCAGAAGATGAGGGCTATCTTCATACCTTAAGCTCTGCTTGTGGAGACGCCTCCATGTCCATCTCCATGACCTAGGATTTTGTAGGATTTGATCACCCTTCATTGCTCAATGAATGATTCCTTTTACTGCCAGTTCTGTAGAGTTCTGGAAGCTTTAGACTCTTTGGAATAAGGAAAATACAAGAGCAAGGCTGCAAGCCTGCTGAAATTCATGTCAGTGCTGGAGGAAAGCAGAGCAGAGACAGAAAAAAGAAGATACCACAGGCAATATCCACAGTGGCACTGTTTGGAGCAGCCCTGATAGGCCTGGCATAGAAAGCTCCCTCATCCTCGCACACCCACCACCTTGGCAGTGCCCAGAGGTGTCCAGGGAGCATGGCGGAGGGAGCTGCTTAGTGCTGTGGTCAATGCTCTCCGAAGAGCCACCCTGCAGCGGGCCTGGCAGACAGCTGTGAGCTGTTCCAGTCCGTCCTCTGCAGCCCAGTGCCAAGCTTAAAAGGGTTTACCCACTGAAGAGGTGTGGGCTGAGCGCTCTCCCGTGTTCATGAGACCATTTTTCCCTTCATTCTGCAGTTGTCATCACTCCAGGCCACCCCACCCACATGCATTCCTGATCCCTGGTTGTCAAGACAAACTCTTTCCTAAGGAAGCCCAGCCCTGAGGGACAAGAGGGGGTGGTGTAAAGGGAGCCGGGAGAGATGAGAAGGGAAAGTAGGTGATGCCAAATTGCTGAGAAAGGAGGGGAGTCCTCCAGCTCTGCCACTTTCTTCCTTGCCCACCCTGCACCTCCATGCCTTGCCAGTGGGTCTCCCTTGGTCCCACTCCCTCCCCTTCCACCTCCCTCCGTGTAAGTCCTGCTCATCCAGAGTTGACTCTGACCCCTGACCTTCTGAAAGAGGCTCATTTTCAGTAATGACATGGCTCAGGGAGCCAGTGTGTGACCAAGGCGGTGAACCTGCGCTGATTGTCCCCAGGGCATGCTGCACCCTGGACAATATCCTCAGCTGGGGCTACACTGGTGAGGAGGCGTGGCCCTTGAGGAGGGCCAGGTAAGAAGGCTCTGGGACTCAACCAGAACCATCTGTGAGCCCTCACGGGTCTGTCACTCCTGGTGCTCAAGTGTTCCTACCAGGGAGTCACTGGCTGCGTGGCTCACACTGGGGGGTTGTTGGGTACAGATCTGGGCTGGCAGGCACAGAACCTGTCTACCTTGGGCCAAGGCCTGGGTTTGGAAGGGTGCAGTGCTCTGGCTGGTCTCTCACAGCTGCCTTCCTGAGGTAGCTAGCCTCCACAGATCCAGCTGCACCCACCGTGCGTCCAGCACTGTGCTGATGACCACGGTCTCCACAGGGAACTCCTGCTCTTTCACTGACTTCCACGTCCTATCACCTGGCTCCCCTGGGTTTTACCCCTCTCTCCTTGGCTGCTCCTTTTCAGTCTCCTTGGAAGGGTCTTCTTCTGCAGGCTGTTGCTTAGATGTTGGTAAGTGTCAGGGTTTTGACCTAGCCCTGTCCTCACGTTACTATTCTCTCTGGGTACTCGTCACGCCAGTGCCTTCATTTGTGACTTCGGCTGACATCTCCCCAATCTCCACCTCAGCCCTGCTGAGTTCCTGACCCCGTATCCAGCTGTCCATCGCATGTCCTGCACATCCCTCACATTCGCTGTCTCCCAAGCAGGACTGATGACTTTCCCCGAAGACCTCCCGCCTTTCCTCATCTCATTACGGCACCAGCATGACCCGGGAACCCGCTCACCATCCTTTGCCTGGCTTCCATCAGCCCCTTCACTCAATGGTGGAGTCGCGTCCATGCTACACGCTCAGTATCTATCATAACATGCCACTTCGCTTGACTCCTACTTGGCCTTAGAGAAGAAGCGGTCACCTCCTGCCCAGGCTACTTCAAGGACTGCTTGCTACCTCCTTCAGGCTACTTCCCACAATTTAGCTGCGGGGCACTTTCTTCAATGCAAACTTGATCTTGTTATTATCCTGCTTGAAACTCCTCAAGGGCTTCCCGGTGACCTCAGGACAAAGTCCACATTCCTTAACCCGGCTAACTAGACTCCTCAGCTCTGGCTCCTGCTGATGTCTCCAGGTTTTGCTTTGCATTTCTAGGCTGAATTGCTTTCAGTTCCATCAAGTGTCACTCTCGCTCTCACCTTGGGGCTGTTCCCTTGGCTTGGAATCTCTCTCTTCATCTGGCTAGTTTGTACCTAATCCCTCAGTTTCAGCTGAGATGTCTCTTCCTCTGGACCACTTCCTAGGACCATGCAAGGTGGCCATAGGTGTCATCGTATGGGCTCCACAGCACCCTGAACTGTCCTCACAGGAGACGGCACGCTGCACTGGGATTGCCTTTTTTTTTTTTTTAAAGATTTTATTGGGGAAGGGAAACCGGACTTTATTGGGGAACAGTGTGCCCCAATACTTTTTTGTACTGCCCCAAGGACTTTTTTTTCCCAAGTCAAGCTGTTGTCCTTTTAGTCTTAGTTGTGGAGGGCGCAGCTCAGCTCTAGGTCCAGTTGCAGTTGCTAGTTGCAGGGGGCGCAGCTCACCATCCCTTGCGGGAGTCGAACCGGCAACTGAGCCAGCCAGGAGCTCAGCGGCAGCTCAGCTCAAGGTGCCGTGTTCAATCTTAGTTGCAGGGGTGGAGCCTCCCATCCTTGGTGGGACTTGAAGAGTTGAACCAGCAACCTTGTGGTTGAGAGCCCACTGGCCCATGTGGGAATCGAACCGGCAGCCTTCGGAGTTAGGAGCACGGAGCTCCAATCACCCGAGCCACCGGGCCGGCAGGGGATTGCCTGTTTACTTCTTTGTTTCCCTTTCGATATCTTAAGTTCCGTGAGGACAGTGAGCACATCTGTTTAATTCACTCCTATATTCCTGGAGCTTAGAATGGGCTCATACTAAGTAAGCATTCCGGAAACTGCAGAATAAAGGAAGCAACACATGAGCGAGCATGTGCATGTGTACACAGGCAGCGTGAGCAATGTGGAGAGCACTGGACTGGGAGTCAGAGACATGGATTCTAATGCCCACTCCACCTCTTAACAGCTGGATCTCAGATTCCTCATTTCTGAGCTTAAGATGAGATGCCTCTCAGGGCTGGAAAGTTCCCAGGTGCAAGTGCGTTTTGGGATGTGAAGCATGACCCCTGCCTGGCTGTGTCAGAACCCCGGGGGCATGGGACCAACTGTGAGGTGGGACTGCATGTTGGAAACAGTAACCACAGACAATAATGGATAAGCATCATCCTGTCAGCAAACCAAAGAGTCAGAAGGGAATCTTGCAAGTCAACGGTGAAGGTCACCCACGACAGCTGCCAAGTTCTTCATCTACAAAGGGAATGAAAAGGATGGGGGATTGAGACAGAATCTCAGGTAACTTCCTATGCCAGCTCCTGGGAGAATCCCCCCTTGCCCCGGGTGTGCGTCAGGCAGAGACGTAAGTCATCACTGGGGCAGCCGCTGAGGAAGCCCAACGCCTGGCTTTGCCCCAGGGCAATTAGAAACACAGACAATTTAGTGGGCAGCATGGGCAGCTGCTGCTTTAACCTCGCGGACCACCTTTCACTTCCCTTACACTTTTAAAACAAATTCCAATATTCCTTTTCTATTTCACCTCATCCCCCATTAGGATGGCTCCCTTCTCTCGTCTGGTATGGAACAGTTCCTTCCTTGACTCTCAAGACGCCTGCTGCTGCATTCTCTTACTTCTAGTTAGCCACAGCCTTCTCAAGCAGTTTTCGTGACTGCTAAGATTTCTCCAAGTCAATTTCAAATTGTCAATCTCAAGCAAAAGGGGGCTTTTGAGTATCATCTGTGAGGCCAGCACTGTTTTAAGACCCGTGGGGAGGCTGAGAAGATTCTAATCTAATCTCTGCTCTCAGAGTGTGTAATTCTGGTTCAGGAGACAAGAGGTAGGTAGAAAAAAAAACAAATGGAAAAATAATAAAGGTTAAAATTGAAGTCTAATGGGAACCAGGGCACTCCCATTTGTCATGGATGTTATTTCCAGATGGTGCCGTGAGATTTCTCTCCACCCTTGGTCCAGTTTTCCTGCTGGTTTTAGAGTGCTGCTCTATTCTGTGTCTGAAGGATCCAACTGAGTAAAGGGGCGCTTTTCCCGGTTTACTCATATTATCAATGCCCTTTTTCCAACTGCAGTTAATCTCCCTGTTTATGTCTGCTTTTGTTATTTAATGGCACTCTGTGAGTGAGTGACTCAATTTGTAGGTAAGGTCTGCCACAAAAGAAAGTTAGCTGTGTGTTGCCTGGGCCCTGGTGTTTGCCTAGCATGGGCTTTCCAGCCCCTCTTCATATTATTATGTACTGTGAGACTGAGTCATGCCTGAAAAATGAAGTGATTTTCAATTGCAATTGTCTTCTACTGAAAAATCCGGCTTAAGCATCGGCTCACATGCTGTAGCTCAGTGAAGGGCAAACGTCCTATTAACATGCCAACATCTTGTTTCTGTTGTCACAGGCGGGCAGCATAGCTTTCCCCTGATAGGCCAGAGCTGGGGGAGGCTAGAAATCCCCTGTGAGGGCAGTAAAGGGTGCAGGTAAGAAGAGGAAGAAAACCCTTCTATTAAGTAACACAGACGTAGGAGCCATCAATCGTGCCCTCCTGCAACTCTAAAGCAACTCTTGCACTCTCGGGGAGCTGGGGGAGTTAGAAGGGATGGTGGGTCACCAGTAGTCCCTATATTTAAGCTTTGAACCTACGTACTATGGGCTAGAGAGGCTGAGCTGGCCCAAGGCTCAGATGTGGGGGCAATTAGTCCTGAGTCCCTCTTTTGTGGATTTTGCCAATGTGATGTCACAACACTAGAATCATCAGAGAGCAGAGTTATTTGATATGAGAAGTAGGGATAAAATGGTAATGTAGGCCGCTGGGTACTGGTTGCTGAGGACTAGGAGAAAGGTGAGACGAGGGAGAGTGAGTAGAGTTTGGTCATTTAATGCCATCCTGAGTAAAACCCTGCTGGTGCATGTCTGTGTTCCCAGGACTGGCCAGTCCTCCCGAGATGGTCCCCGTGATGCTTCCGGTCACTAGCGGGAATGGGAACAGATGTGTAGGGGTTATCAGGTTACTGTGGACTGTTTTCTAAAGTAAGGGTGGCTTGGAGGTCACCCCTATATGCATCTGTGGGGCCTTATTTTGATGTCTGTAGGAACACTGGCTCACAGCTATTTGTTTTCATATAAAAACATTTTCTCTTAGTCTTCTATCTTTAGCAGTTATGAGCATGTCATATATAATAATTGAATATGCACCATGAATGCAAACCAAAGCTCCCATCCTTAGAAAGGGGTAGGTCCTAGGTTGTACCCTCAAGGACCAACTATTCCTTCAATGATTTTTATTACAGTAACATTAAAGAGATGTAGATATTTTTTTTAAAAAATGTGGGCTGGTCTCCTGACTTTCCACTTGACTTACAAAGACTGATTTACTAATGGGTAAACCTTTTTTTAAAAGAAAGCTTTGTGTGAGTTTCATTAATTCCCTTGCTCTATGATCTCAGGGAAGATGGGACCTCCAGTATTACCAACCCATCCTGCTTGATTAAGATGTGTTTAAACCCAAAAGCACATTTGTCACATGGGTTATCAGAGCTCTGCTGTACTAGAGTTTAGTGAGCGCTGTATCAGAAGGCTTAGAAAGACCAGAACACCCTCATCTCTAAGACTACCACCCTGACCCCCACCTTCCCGCTGGAAACACACCTAAACTCAAGGGTACAAACCAGAACCAGGAACCATGCCAATTCTAGAATAAGAAAGATGAAGTAGTACGCTCTTCCTCAGCCAGTGGTTCTTAAGCATGCGTGTGCAAAAGAATCACTTGGCAACTGGTTTAACCGGAAGAGTTTCTGAGATCCTACGTCAGAGCTTCTGGACCTCAAGGTATGTGGACACTGTCCAGCCAGCGGTTTTCAAATCTGGTTGCATGTTGGAATCTTTAAACAAATGGAGCTCAGGCTCTACCTAATTAAGTTAGAACATCTGTGGCGTCAGTCAGGCTGAGGTGTCGGTAGCTTACAAGCTCCGTGATTGTTTTAACATCAAGCAGGGTTATAAGGCACTGGTATAAGCTCTGAAGCCTCAGGTAGCGACACAGCTTAAGGGCATTTTGGAAGCCCTTATTGGATGAGGCAGCTGTTGTCTAGTTTGACACGATTATCTTCAGACACACAAGGTATCCTGCTCCAACACATCCAACCGACTATGGTATATATATGAGTACATGGCTTACAACATGGCAAAGCATTAGAAGGTTTGTGAAACTGCTGGATTTGCGTGGATGTGCATAGGTATATTTTTTTAGGGAGAGAGTTCTCATCTTTCAGTAAATTCACTTTATTTTCTTCCCCACCCCTTGTTTTATTCATTTATTCATTTAAATCCGAGCTCTGGTCCCATTGTCTTCTCCACAAAGGAAACCATTTTATGGTTAAAGTATGCGAAAGTTTATCTTTTTGTTTGGCTGTTTTTCTTTGGTGTTCACGTGTTTACAAGGTACATAAATTGTGTGTTCTTAGTGTTGTCCTTGTTAGTATGTGTACATTAATCCACGTATCCAACCTCTGGAGGCCCTTCTCTCTACTTCCCCAGGAGTGGACACCCAGAAGGCTTCTAACTCTCCTTGGCCACCAACAGAGCTGCCCTGAGCATTCTCACATGTGTCTCCTCTGAACCATGAGAACTCGGGAGGTACACGCAGAACTGGAACTGCTGGGTCACGGGGGTGCATACCCTTCTTTGGACTAAGGAGGGATGCGCTGCGCTCCAGACGGCGGTCCCTGGCTACGCACCTATCACCTTCACTGTGCACCTGAAGTGAGCTGCGATTCCCACCAACCCCTCCACTCCCCCAGCCCGCCCAAGCGTAAGGGCTGTGGTTAACCGTCCAAGCTGGGCCCTCGATGCTGAATGCCTTTCCTTGCTCTTTTTTTCCAGGTCGGCCTTCTTGCTCGTTCCCGGGGCAGCTGTATTAAACCTTCATCACCATCCTCAAGTCTCTTGTTCTGCCTCAACTTTCACAGAGTAAGTAGAGATCACCTTTAATCTTTTCTCTCCACTTCTGAATGTATCAATGTCAGCCCCAACTTGCTTTGTTGTTTTATTCAGGCCTCCTTCCAGGCTCAGCTCCTCTGATCTTTTGATTCCCTCCTGACTGGACTCCCTGAAGCCTTGCTGTGTCAGTCTTTTCCTTGTTCGGCTATCTCTCTCTTGCCCCTGGCTTGCTTCTGCAGCGTTCGGCCTTGGCCAATTCTCTCCTATTCTGAAACAAACCTCCCCTCTCCTTAAGCTACCTCCCTGCCATCCCCCACTTTTTCTTTTTAAACGTGTTTTTCATCTATCACAAATTTTTTGAACAATTGTTTGCTCTCTTTCTCGATTTGTTCAATTTCTTCTCACTTGCTCCTTCACTCCCAACACTCCAAACCCTGGTCTTTTAGTTACTAACTCTGTGCACTTTCCAGCTCCTCCTGCTTATTTCTTTGCAGCATCTGACCCCACTGGCAACATGCATCTTCTTGGAGCCGTCTCTCCTCTTGGTTTTCAGGACAATAATTTCTCCTGGTTCCCCCCATTCTCTTTGCTTCTTCTCAGTCCCCATCATGGCCTCCATTTAGAGGAAATGGAGGGAACTTCCACTAAAGCTTTCCCCTGTGGTTCTACCCTCTAGACCCCTGCACTTCCAAATGATTTCCTGAGAGAGCTCATCTACTTCTCAAGCTTCCTCGAACTGTCAGTTATAAGCATGTGACTGACTTTCAATCTCATTTTAAGTCAACCAATAGTTTTTGGAAGTTTACTGTGTGCTATGATCCAGAGTCACAAGTGACATGTAAGACGTTCACAGTCTAGCACTCTCCCTTCTGAGCTCTAGCACCATAAGTCCGGTAGTCTTTCTGTTTGCTACAGTTTGAGGATTATGTGTCTAGTTCATGGGTTCTGAAACATGTCAGCAGATGATGCCGCCTGCTCTGCTTCCAGCCTGGAGAACGCACGCACCTAGGGCCTCTGGGTCACAAGGTGTGCGTATACAAATTTCCTTTGACTAAGAAGTACAGGACTGCTCTTCAGAACAGCTGAAGGGCCTGGAGTTCTAGGACTATAATTTTGCCCATAGATTTTTCTCTCTGCCTTTGGAACAGTAAGATATTGACAGAGTCCCAAGCTGATGAGAATGAATGTATGATGTGAGGAGTGTATACAGAGTTAGGGCTGCCAGTAACAGCCCCTGCCCTATTGGTGCTTCCCAGAAGTACCGTCATGATGAGGCTTCCACATCTGAGAGAATCATACCGGGCTGGATGGAATTCAATGTGAAACTGAATAAAGGCCGTGCCTTCCTTTGAGAAATTCGGTTGGGCAGATGAAGGAGGACAGAAGCAAATTTCCTCCAGGCTGGCCCGGATAAGCCCTGGGGACCAGCTGCTCGCTGAGCCAGCCTTACCTCTGTTTCAGAATCTGTTTGTTGTCTGCGATGGTAACGCTGTCAGCGTGGTCCCTCTTGAAGATTTCAAAAGCCTCCTGGCGTCCTAATGACATCTCCTCTCTCATCCCTGTGGGAGACACAGGGAAATGGCCTCAGTCACAGCATGAGGATCCCATTCACTTCATTGTCACTTTAGTCAGACCACAAAGCCAGCCCTGGCTCCAGCTCCGAGAGGCCCAGAGCAGAGAGGCTCCTGACCAGACAGGTGGCCCCAGGCTCTTCCAGCTGGCGGCCACTGCACCCTGCAGGGCTCCGCCTGCACATCCATGTGACGTGTGGGGGGTGGAGTTTGGAATGTCTGGTCAAAGGAAATGAAAGCCAGAGTGCCAAGCCCTGGACTGCCAGGAACATCTGCAAATGTACTTTCTGCCATCGTTCAGTGCCATATTTCTCCCTGTTTTCCTGTCATGCCCCATTTTGGTTTTCTGTTAAATTTCACCCTGAATTTCCAGGGATTTAGTTAAAAGAAGTATAATCCAGACTGAAAGATTTAGAATCGAGAAAATTCCGCTCGCAGTCACCATATAATGACTCATCCCTGTTTCCTGTGGCTAGTGGGGCCTCCGTTCTTACTTGGGAGTTAGAGTCTCAATCGCGAGACCCATGAGCAGATGGTGGTGAAGGTCCCTAGTTTATGTCTAACTTCAACATCTTGCATCACTATTGCCACGACAGACTAATCCTCGCTGCTGGGTCCTGCTCTGGGGCCAAATTCTGAAACCCAGAGTCAGAAGGGCCAGGGCCCTTGGAGGAAGTAGTTGGCATTCTTGCAACAAGGCCCTCTTCCGCACTCCTCCCAGGGTGCGGGTCAATGCACGTGTGTGCCTGGGACTCTGCATTAGAGCAGAATTCATAGCTAAATTTTGGATAAAGCTACAGAGCCATTTTTTTTTAATTCCTTTGTTCTTGGTTCCTTTTTCGATGTTTTCATCCATTTAACTATACTTATCACTGAAGCCCTGGCTGAGTGTGAACACCTCCATGGAACTTTCCCCAAGGCCCAGACAGAACAAATCCTCCCTCCACCATGTACCCATCGATGCCTCCGGAACATGCACAGCCTAGGAGACTCCGTCACTTTACATGACAATCCTTTCTGGTAAAACATAAATTTCTCTGGGGAGGGGGGTGCAGATAATATTTTTTGGTGACTTTTGGCATCTTGTTCAATGACTGGCATTTAGAATGTGCTCAACATATGTCTGTTAAATGAATCAAGTCAAGAATGAACTGGGAGTGATGAGGAGACTTGCTGTTATTGCCTTAGGAAAATGGTCCAGGGCTACAGGGGTTCACTTGGAGGCCTAGGGTTGCAGAGATGCATTCATATGGGCCACATCTCCTCTTGACTGGAAAAAACCCGCTGAATCCCATCACTAAGCCTTGGGGTGAGGAACTGGACCAGCCCATCTGACACCAATTTAATGATTACTGTTGATAAAAATAGCACCATGAAGAATGTCTGAATGATGAGGCCCACATAGACACCCCACCCTGTTCCATCAGAAGCAAATGGATACAGCTCAGTTCTATCTCCACATCTGCCCTGCACACTCCAGAGTCGGGGGTGGGATGGGGCTGGGAACACGTTTGTTTGAGACTCGGAAAGACAAGCTCTGATGCACGAGAGACATTGATCAGAGGGATCTTTTCTTCTACCAGGAGCCAAGGGACTCACTCCATCCCTCTCCCCTGTCTCTGGTCTGGGCCCATTTTAGCAATGTATGATGCCTTTCACTGCATAATAAAATAACAACAGAGCATAAAGGGAACAAGTCTCTTGGAATAGAGTCAGGGAAGAGAGATGCTGTTTACAGGCCACATTGGAACCTGCCTGTGAGATCCCCGAATTGCCTCCCACAGAGGTTTCCACCGACCAGTAGTGGCGGTGGGTGGAGGTGGCGGTGCAGGATGGAGGGTTGCTCAAAATGCTGTAGTGAAGGAGAAGCATTCATGGCCTTTGCTCTCCCAGGTTCTGCTTTCTTTTAGAGCTGACACTCTGAACTGCTAGCTGGGTGGGAAGGCCAAGTTGAGGTTTTTCAGCACGCAAGATACTGTTAGAGCAGTAGGTCCTAGATGAACCTACAACCAGTTGAAAACCCCTATGGATCTTCCATGAGGCGTGGAGGTCACTGGGCAGTGGGAGCAGAAGGACACTGGCTACATGGAAGAGATACGCCCAGGAAGGTAGTTTGGGATCATTTTGTAGAGAATATGGAAGGTCTTGCTAAGAAATTTGGGGCCAGCACGATACCATATTATATAAAAATCACCCATATTTTTATATGTCTTAACATTTAGTAAAGTATGGAAACATTTCATACTTTTGGTGATTTAAAAGGCATTCGGGGTCTTGCAGCGCCGTGGGTTTATTGCCGGGAACATGGTCTTGGTTTTCCTCTAGCTATAATGGAGAAAGTACTCTGGAATTGGCGTTCTTTGATGGTGGTCACCTCAGGTGAATGAACAGTAGTGTGATGGCCATAACCCTGGCAGCCAGCACCCTATGGGTCTGCTCAGACAGGCCATGGTCGAGTGGCCAATGATTCCCATAGTCTGAAGGCAAAGAGGCAAAGCAAGGCCTGGAAGCCTACCGACGCTTCATGGCTGCCTCGTGGAGGATGAGACTGAGGTCCTCAGAGAAGGCACCTGGAAAGGACTCCACAGGCAGCGGTGGTGTGTGACTCAGGTTCCATCTCAGCTCTACTCTTGTGCATCCCTAATCTGCTAGTTTAGAGCACACATCCAGCTCTTTTTGGGTCATATGAATAGACCAGTTCTCACTCCAGTTTGGGGAGACCCACAAAGTTAATGAACACCTTTATATTTGCTGAAGAGATGTCTCTACTTCCTCTTCCCTCTCAGGTTTAGCCCTTCGTCATATGGCAAGCTCTTGCCTCCAAGCACACATTGTATACAGCAGAAAGAACAAGGGCAGTGGAGCACACGAGAGACTGAAAGCTCGCTCAGCTAGTGAGATGGTCATCTGTTTATTTATTCTCTCAACAAGTATTCATCTTAGGCACTGTGCTAGGCATGTGACAGAGAGATACATTTGAACAAGAAGGTTAAAGTGTAGGCCCTTGCCCTTAATGAGTTCAAAGTCTAGTAAGGGAGCGAGAACAGTGAGCACTTACGATGGCAGTCGCTGCGTGCTGTGAAGGAGGCATGTGTCCAGTGTGGGGAAACAGGGAGGGGGAGAGGGCCACCTCTGTTAGGGAGAGGAAGAAGAAGAAGGATTCTGAAGGATGAAGCAGCATTTTCCAGGTGGAGAAAAGTAGAAGAAGATGCTAGGTGGAGGGGGAAGAGGTGGAGTGTGGGTTAAAAGGACAACTTGATTAATACGTGTGGTTCTACCACCCGGTAGGAATGACCTCTGGGCTGACTAATAAATGAATTTCTTACATATTGTGTGCTAAGCACCATACCAAGTGCTTTCTTCCATATAGGCATACTTTATTTTATTGTACTTCACTTTTTTTGCACTCTGCAGAGATTTTGTTTTTCACAAAATGAAGCTTTGGGGCCACTCTGCCTTGAACAAGTCTATCACGGTCATTTTTTCCCCAAAAGCATTTGCTCACTTCGTGTCTCTGTGTCAGATTTTGGTAATTCTAGCAATATTTTAAACTTTTTCATTATGATTACATTTGTTATGGTGATCTGTGACCAGTGATCTGTGCCGTTACAATTGTAATTCTTTGGGGGTGCTACGAACAGTGCCATATAAGATTGTGAACTTAATTGATAAATGTTGTATGTGTTCTGATTGTTCCACTGATTGGCCATTTCTCTCTCTCTCTCTCTCTCTCTCTCTCTCTCTCTCTCTCTCTCTCTCTCTCTCTCTCCCCCTCTCTCTCTTCCTCCCCCCCAGTCTTTCCTATTTCCTGAGACACAACAATATTGAAATTAGGCCCATTAATAACCCTACATGGCTTCAAAGTGTTCAAGTGGAAGAGTCACATGTTTGTCACTTTAAATAAAAATTAGAGATTACTAAGCTTAGTGAGGAAGGCATGTAGAAAGCCAAGACAGGCCAAAAGCTAGGTCTTTTGTGCCAAATATTTAGGGAAGTTGTGAATACAAAGGAAAAGCTCTTGAAGGAAATTAAAAGTACTACTCCAGTGAACCTATGAATGATAAGAAAGTGAAAGAGCCTTATTGCTGATATGGAGAAAGTTTTTATAATCTGGATAGAGGATCAAACCATCCACAACATTCCTTTAAACCAAAGCCTAATGCAGAGAAAGGCCCTAACTCTCTGCAATTTTATGAAGGCGGAGAGAGGTCAGAAAGCTGCAGAAGAAAAGTTTGAAGCTAGAAGAGGTTGGTTTAAGGAAACATGCCATCTCCATAACATAAAAGTGTAAGGAGAAGAAGCAAGTGCTGTTGTAGAAGCTGCAGCAAGTTATCCAGGAGATCTAGGTAAGATAATTCATGAAGGTGGCTGCACTAAACAACAGATTTTCAATGTAGACAAAACAGCCTTGTATTATAAGAAGATGACATCTAGGACTTTTATAGCTAGACAGAAGTCAATGCCTGGCTTCAAATATTCAAAGGACAGGCTGACTCTCTTGCTAGGGACTAATGCAGCTGGTGACTTTAAGTTAAAGCCAATGCTCTTTTGCTATTCTGAAAATCCTAGAGCCCTTAAAATTATGCTAAATCTCTTCTGCCTGTGTTCTATAAATAGAACAACAAAGCCTGGATGACAGCACATCTGCTTACAACACGGTTTACTGAATATTTTAAAGGCCATTGTTGAGATCTAGTGCTCAGAAAAAAAAAGATTCTTTTCAAACATTACTGTTTCTTGACAATGCGCCTGGTCCCCCCAGTGCTCTGATGGAGATGTACAACAAGATTAATGTTGTTTTCATGCTGCTAACACAACATCCATTCTGCAGCCCATGGATCAAGGGGTAATTTTGACTTTCACGTCTTATTATTAAAGAACTACATTTTGTAAGGTAATAGCTGCCTAGATAGTGATTCCTTTGATGGATCTGGGCAAAATAAATGGAAAACTTTCTGGAAAGGATTTACCATTACAGATGCCAATAAGAACATTTGTGAATCATGGGGAGAGGTCAAAATATCAACATTCACAGGAGTTTGGAAGAAGTTAATTCCAACCCTCATGGATGACGGAGGGGTTCAAAACTTCAGTGGAGGAAGTAACTGCAGATGTGGTGGGAATCGCAGAGAACTAGAATTAGAAGTGGAGCCTGAAGATGGGAATGAATTGCTGCTGCAATCTCATGATAAAACTTTAATTAACGAGGCATTGCTTTTTATGAAGGAATAAAGAGGTTTCTTGAGATAGAATCTACTCCTGGTGAAGATGCTGTGAAGACTGTTGTAATGACAACACAAGATCCAGAATATTACATAACTTAGTTGAAAGAGCAGCAGCGGGGTTTGAGAGGATTGACTCCAATTTTGAAAAAGGTTCTATTGTGGGTAAAATGCTATCAAACAGCACCACATGCTACAGAGAGATCGTTCGTGAAAGGAAGTCAACTGACGGGACAAACACAATTGCTGTCTTATTTTAAGAAATTGCCGCATCTCCCCTAACCTTCACCAACCACCCCACCCTGATCAGTCAGCCCCCATCAAGGCTGAGGCAAAACCCGCCACCGGCAAGAAGATTACGATTTGCTGAAGGCTCAGATTTTGGTTATCATTTTTTAGCAATAAAGTATTTTTAAATTAAGGGGTATACATTTATTTAGACATAATGCTATTGCACACTTACTAGACTACAGTATAGTGTAAATATAGCTTTTATATGCACTGGGAAACCAAAACAGTTCGTGTGACTCACTTTATTGCGATATTCACTTGATTGTGGTGATCTGGAACTCAACCCCCAGTATCTCCAAGGTGTGCCTGTATTACTCTAATTAAACTTCTCCATGATCCCTGGTCATAACTTCATTTTACAAATGAAGAAACTGAGACTCAGTAAAGAAATGGTTATAGGAATAAAAATTGCCCAGCATTTAGAGGCCAGTTCTGCTCTTAGATCAATTTTTCCAGGGGAAGTATGCCTGGTGGTAGGCTTCCAAATGACCTGGTGGTAGTAGATTTACTCATGAAATTGTGCTCTTATTAGTGCCTATCTTGTCCAAAACTTTGATTTTTTTTAATAGTATTGCAGAAAAACAGAACCATGGATTTTGTTTATGATTTGTATAGTTTACTTAATATGTCAATATGTTGTATTATGATTTCTAGAATCTGTAAGCCCCGTGAGGGCTGGGATTTTTGTCAGTTTTGTTTGCTGCAATATTTCCAGCACCTGGATAGTATCTGGCACATAGGAAGAACTAAATCACATATCTTTTGAATGAATGAATGAATGAATGAATGAATGTTTTAGATGCTTAATTTTTTCTCTTTGGTGTAGCGTATTATGAGATTATGGCGGAAGTAAAGCATGTCTCCATTGCTTTCCCTCCCCCTCCCAGCATGTTCCTGGCCAGGCTCATCCCCTGTCTAGTGATTTTAGAAATTCAACAGCCGCTCCCCACTACATGTCCCCGTTTCAAGGCCCACCATTAGAAATAAATTCCAATGCCAAGAAGCTTTCATAAAAATGCAAATACTCTTGAAGGCATCATTATTTTAGTGCCATCAAAGAAAAAGTCCATGATTTGTTGAAAATTAGCTAACAGGTCCTGCAAAAGTGAGAGACATAAGATGGTGTCTAAGGCGGGGGCTAGCATCAGGGGGATTTGAGCTTGAAAGGGAAGGTAAATTGCACCTTCTCCCCAACTTTGTTTAGTCTGTCGGACTCAGCTGCTCACCAAAGCGCAGGCCCTGAGGAGATCTGACTCGACACTCCCATTTCTAGCTCTCAGTTGTTTCCTTTTAGTGAATGTCAATCACAGGTCCCAGTGTCGAATCCCAGAAAATATGGATGACTCAGAGAAGCCTGCTGGCTTACTGAGTCAAAGGATTGTTTAAAACCTAAAGGAGAGCAAGTAAAGTATCACAGGACAGTATAAAATTTCAAACAAAACAAAGCAAAACCAAAAAAAAAAAACCCCCAAACCAAAAAAACAACCCCCCAAAAAACCCTAAAGAGGAGAAGTTTCTTAGTGTAAGTCCCCAAAACATGACATTACAATTCTGGGTTGTGAGTTGGGTGGAAAACATTTCCAAGTCCTACAGGTGTGACATCTTCTGGATTTTGATACCTATTAAGGAGCACTTAGGTAGAAATGACAGTCAACAGGTACTCTCAAAATTACCCTTGGAGTTGGATTTCTGAATAGGCATCCGAAGTTCTTAGGTTCTGGTGCCTTACATATTTTTTAATTGCCTCCCCACCCTTTTTTTTTTTTTTTTTTTTTTTTTGCCATCCTGAAATTTGGTTCCCTATTTTGCTAAAGAATACAAATCAGTACTTTTGGAAGCCCTCCCCACCCCCATTGCAGGATCCCATGGAAACCAAATGCAAAGGAAAAACATCGGAAGTGGAGAGTTTATGCTACTGCCTTTGGGCCTGCTGTCTGATTTCCTTTAGTCTGGGGCACGCTGGCCAGAGCTCATTTTCCTGGCTGCTCCCAAACAACCTAGTGCTGCTGAAGCTATTGCTTAAAAATTGACAAAAGTAAAATGATGGAGAGTTGTGTTATTCATGCTGAAAAATGATTTCCTAGTCCGAGCCAAAACTATATTTTCCTTGGGAAAGACATTTATTCATGTGGTACCTCTGACTGAAGAAGGAAGGGGAGAAAAGAAGAACAACAGGGAATGAGGAAGAGTGAGAGAAGGGGTGGATTCCAAAGGGAGAGGGGGTTTGGGACACACGGGGGCTAAAAGCATGAGAGGGCTCAGAGCTGGGTGGGGGTCACTCGGGGCTGACGCTGGGAGGAAGCTGGATATGGCAGATGACTGCGCTGTGGCTTGGTAGCAGAAACTTTCAAAACTGAAGGTAAGGGAATGGCTTTGATACAGTGATGTGATGAACACCTACAGTATGTAGGACGTGGCGGTGCATACAGGTATGAGAAGCAACAGGCAGGAATGGACTGTGTTTTTGTATGGTATCTGACGTAAGGTTCTATGGGGACTGAGATTTCTTAGTAAATGTTGCCTTAGGTGACAAAAATACAAAAATATCCTCACATGAGCAATTAGAAGAGAATTCCATCCTTCGGTGTTTGGAGAAGTGACAACGAATGGACCCACAGGAGGGAGAGGAATGGAGAATGTAGATGAGAGGAAGGGATAATCCATTGAGGCAGCATGAAGCATCAAGGTCAGGAGCGGTATGAGAACCAAAGGAAAGGCCAGTGGGTCAGCACTTTTGGGAATGGTGCAATGGTCCTCGGGGAAGTGATGGCTACAGACAGAAATTCCGCGGTGAAGGACAAGTCATCAGCTTCTAGAATGGAGAGCAAAGGGTCCACTGACGCTGGACTAAAGCAGTTCGTGAGATGCGGAGGTGCTAAAGGATCTTGTAAAGAGAAATGGATCACCTCCCACAAGGATTAAGGAACATCTGAGATGTTGCATTTACCTTCCTCCCCACACTGTGGGGAGGATGCTGTCATTCAGGAAGGAAGAGGTTTTAGAAGTCACATGAAAGACAGGGATAACACATACGTAGCCCCTGTGTTCCCACTTTCCTTCCTCACACCGATGGAAGACGTTGCTAACCAATCACAGCCTCCTTTGCTGTGGAAACTGATTATAGCACTAGAGTTTGCAGCACAGTTCTTCAGGCGGCCTCTCCCAATCAATCATCCCTGGTATACATGGCTCCCTGTTTACTGCCCGATTAAATGATGACTGCTGTTACTGTTATCACTCCTGTGCTTTCAGGAAAAAACAGCTGCCTTGTTCCATCACCTTAGGAGCTGGCAGGCAGGTGATTATCCCCAGGGAGCAGCATCGTGCCCTAGAGTGCCTGAATCACTGAGAGGGGTCGTCTGGGAGTAGATGCTGAGAAGCCCTCTGTCCATGTTTCTCCACCACCAGGGTGATGGTGGAAAAAGGAAGCCACAGGAAGCAGTGCCATGTACCATGGCTCTGTTTACTTTAAGGGCCAGGAGCAGCTCAGCTACAATTTGAGGGGTTGCTGGGTGGGGACAGCAGGGCATAAAATCGGAGGATGAGGGGAAGACAAAACCACTTAGCCACGGCCAAAGTGGCTGCAGATGTGAAGGCCAAAGAGTAGATTTTTTGGGGTGACCCAGGACAATTGCCCAACTTACTTCCTGCTTTTGATTGACAACTTCTGGAAGGAGTTGGTGCCCCAAGGCCTTGGGGTTAAAGGCCTATGTTCAAGCCAGATGATTCCACCTGGACGAAAGTCCTCAGATTAGGACTTGCCTTGGAGTTTCCTAAATTGCCACATGAAAGATGTCAGAGGAGAACCTTTAATTAGTAGATTCTTAGGGCTGGCTTGGACCAGGCTGAAGCATGGCAGGCTTGGCAGGGGCCCCAGGGAGTGGAGTGAAGGAAAAATCTGAAGTGGAAAGCCACAGAAACCTTAGGAGACCCACCCAATGGTGGCACCACATCTAAATAAATCAGATGGGTTCCTGGCTCCTGGTGCCAGAAATCACACATCCCACCAGCAACTTAACAGGCCCAGCCACGCACACCACGTGGGCTGGGTGGAATTAAGGGGTGGTGTTTGAGGCAGGTTGTGTTCCCGTCTCGTCTTGGTAACCATGTCTGATTCACCCTCTTGCCACAGCTGTGTCCTGTATGTTAGCCTGAGCAGGTAAGGAAAGGCCTGGTGTGCCAACCGAGTGACAGGCCTGTAGCCTCTAAAAGAATGGCAGCTGCTTGAGGGTAGTTGCCCATTTCCAGCAGTAAATAAAACCTTGAAACAATGATCCTGAAGGTCATCTGCAGAAACCTTCCTTTTCCTAACCCACCTCCCTGGGGTTTTTATTTTGTGAGTATTTTTATTCAGGACACAGCACTCATGTGGGTGGCTTACAGAAACCCATAGACAGACGCGGGCATGGAGCTTGGAGAGCAGCCTGGGTCATGTTGGCATTTCTGCGTGTTGGAGTTAGCTCAGGAATCTGGAGGCCAGCAACGTTTCCATTACATGGAACTTCATGCCATGGCTCCTGCTGCCAGGCTACACTGGGTCTATGGAGCCTTTTCCATCGATTTCAGTCCACAGATATGGCAGCCCTGAGAGAAGCTTGGTGTCTGATTCTGTGCCCAACATTTGGACCAACCCTGGGAATTTGGGTGGCAGGACATGTGTGTCCTAGCCCCCTGGGGGTTAAAGGGCACTTGACCAAGAGGGCCCCCAAACAGAAGGGCAGCATTCCTTTTCAGCCAAAGAGGCTCCAGATTCTTCGTAATCAGAAAAACACACGATGGCTTCAGTTTGAGATGTCCTGACCACTTCCAAAGGCCGTGGTTGTCAGGGTTCTGTCGACTGGCTTCTACCCGGTAAGTTCAGTTCTCATGTCAGCCTGCGCTTTGGGGGCCGTGGCTAAGGCAGTGTTGACATGTCCTGCTGTCTGAAAAATAAGGCAAGTTTTCTATCTAGGCCTAAATTAGGAATGAATTCCACTCTAGTCTCAAATTTACTTTGATACATTTAAAAAAGAGAATTGAAGAATTACACTCTAGCCTCGTAGCAGAAATGCCCCTTTCCTGAAATGCATGCAGGTTTAAACAAAAATGGAGCAAGGCAAAAATGGAGTTTGGACATTCCTTGGTTGGGGTGGGGGACAGCGAAGGACGGGGACACTTGTTTTTTGTGTGCCTTCTACAGTATGTGACAGGCACCGTTCCACATTTCAGAAATATTAACTCAATACTCACAACTCTATTGGCAATGAGGGGAGCTCATGCTTATTGAGACTTGTATGTGCTGGACGGATTACATATGTTATCTCATTTAATTCTCACGGTGACCCTGTCAACTAGGTAGCACTGGGCCATTTTAGACGTAAGGTAGCTGAAGTTGAAAAAGTTAAAAGTAACCCCAAGACAACAGTGAGTAGAATTGAAAGCCATAACTTGACCCCAGGTTTGTCTGACTCCAAAACCCTACTTTTACATACTGTGTTGCTAAGGGAAAAACAGTTTCAAAGTAGAAATGATCTCATCAATATCAGCAAACCTCGGAGGTCAGACCTATGTGGTTAGGAAGTCAGAGATGGCCAAGAGAAAAAGGCAGTTTTGGGAGGGTTGTGATTTGGGCGTGGACTGAAAATTACGAATGCACACGGCAGCTCAGAAGAGCTAGAGATCTTCATGCAGGGGAAACCCGGCACCAGACATCCGAGAGGAGCTGCTTCACCTGGGAATCCAGGGGGTGGGGCAAAGATCAGAGGTAAAGGGAGAGTTGGCTGACTTAACTGTCTGCCATTAGGACTTTATTAGTGACCCAACTATGTCGCCTGCATTTCAGTAATTATCTTTCCCTAATCTATACCGAGCTTGTATTCAGAAGAGTCTTCACCATAAAATAGTTTATGCACTTAAAATGGTTCTGTTGGACTGAAGCGGGGTGGGATGGTGGGGCGTGTACTACAGAGAAGAGAAGGGGTACGGTCCAGGTCCTAAGAGTGTGGTCTTTGGCGAGTGTCTCCCACATGCAAATAAGCAAGCCATGAAAAAGAGGTGAAAAGGATCCAGGAAGCCATCATTTCCCTTTTGACCTCTCTGTGTCCTAACTGCTTCTTTTACGGAAAGCATTTCATTATTTAAACGAAACATTTGTTTATTCACTCAGGCCGTGAGTCAATTGGTGAAACAGACCATCTGTCAACAAGTACTGAGTATCTATTGACAGACCTCTGGCTAGTTACAGATAAATAAAAGAAATGGTGTCCTTGACCTTATAATAAAAAGCACTGGGGATATGGGAATGCCAAAGCTTAGCGTGCAAAGCAGGAGAATACTCACAGATAACGTGCAGATGGTAACACGGCGCACATGGTGCAGAGGATTGTGAGGGAGCGGGAAAAGGGGCATCGTCAGATTGCGGAGGGACTTTGCAAGGAATGTTTCTCCTGAGGGAGGTTGGAGAGGAACTGAGGAGCAGGAGCTGGAGGAAAAAAGATCCTTGTCGTTCCTTGCATAGGGATCAGCAAGGTAAAGCCACAGGGGTGGGGAGGAGACCGCTATGTACAGGTCTGGCGCAGAGATTGATGGCGAAGGCCTCGGGGGTTTCCTCTGGGCTGGGGGAATTTGTTCCCTAGTGACCTCGAGGTCCAGACAGCACACTCTTAACTTGTTCCCTGCCTGCCCAGGGCATGCCCAGGCAGAGGGCCACCGGAGTTTTCCACAGGCTTCTCAAGCAATTCTCCCTCCCTCAAATGGCTGAAGAAGAATAGTAGCTTTAGAGTGTAACCTCAGGCTACCCTTCTATTGTTGTCCAGTGGCTGGGGAAAGGAAATAGGATTTGTAGTCAGAGGACACGGGTATGAGTGCTGGTTTCACTTGTTAGCTGCATGACCTAGGGTCTGCCATTTAAATTGCTCTAAGTCTCAGGCTCTTCATCTGTAAAATGAAGCTAATAAGAACTCCTGTCTCTCAACGTTATTGTGAAGGGTTAATGAGAGGAGGTAGCACATTGCGCATGTCTCCGTCTTGGAACTACTAAATACCTTTGCAATGGTGTATTTCTGTGACTATCTCACCGGCCCACCTTCCCCACCTGTCAGGCCATAAACTCCAAAAGGCATGTGACTTTGTCTTACACGTTTGTAGGTTTGTAGCTCTGGCTCCAAGCTCAGTGCCTGAAACATAGTAGACACTCCAGACAAGGTCTGTAGACTGAATGAACGAGCAAGGGTGAGATAGCTCTAGTTAACTTGTTTTTCTTAAAAGCATTGTTAACTATACATATATAAAGATACGTATTTTTCTGCGTATGTTTTACGATAAAAATAAAGAAAACAATGTGGCAGCGATGACTCATTTATTTAAATGTCTCTGACAGCATGAATGAATAAGTACGGAATACACTATAAAAAGTGAAAGTGTAAAAATGAGTTATTAGTATCGTCATAAGTAATAACGAGTCATCTAAAAACCTACCCACAGCAAGCTGTTGAGCGTGCAAGAGCTCCTTTAACACAGTAGGAGAATTCTTAAGGTAGTTGCAAATTGTGGGTTAGTAATTCGGGGAGAGAGAGTGGCTTAAATTGTCAGGCTGGCTCCACTGCTTCTGTGCTCTCTGTTTTCCCAACCACACTGACGACCACATAGCACTGGGAAGATAAATGCAACAAGACAGGGGCTGCCTCATCTCCCCAATTCCATGTTTACTGGCGGCCTCGCGGGCAGTCCGGGCTCTCCTTCTAGTTACAATGGAACAAGCACCCACCATCTCATCAAAGGCCAACTCCTCCACCTGGGCGGTGGTTCCCTAACTCCTCTCCCGGCCTTCTTCTCTTCTCCCTTGCCTGAGCAGTCTCCCCCTTTTCCTGGATTATTTCCATCAGCACAAAGGCTTTACAATCCATGTGGACTTCGTTCGAGTTAGATGTAGATATATTTGAATTTGTTGATACAAAATGGAATATTAAAACGCTCACGTTCACTGGCTTTGATTTCATTGGTGAAAGAGGAGCCACGATCGTTATTTAGGTGGGACTGCAGAGTAGGAGCCCTAAGGACACTTAGATATGCAGGGAAGAAAAAACCAACTGTCTTAACAATATCCTGCCTTTACCCCATTAATCTTCCAGTTATCTTTCTGGTCCTCTGGTCCCTTTTCATAGAAAATGCCTCCACAGAGTTGCCTGTATTCACCATTCCTATCCTCTCACCTCCCAATCTCTCCTCGATGCACTCCAGTGGCGTTTCATCTCCTTTCCTCCATTGAAACTGTGTTTTCGACACCCCACTGATGTCAGCATTGCCACAACCAGTGGTCAGTTTTCTGTTCTTGTTTTAGTTAACAGCTCAGTAAATGCTAGAGCAGCGGAGTCACCGACTATTCCACATGGCCCCATCCATGTCCTAGGTCTCCTGCAGTAAGGGAGGTGCATGTGACTGGTTCTGGCCAGCAGGCTGTAAGCTGACTGGTGTCATTCCAGCTACAGAGTCTGTGTCAGCCTAGGTCCCCGGGGACTTGGACCAGAGCTGCCTGCCCTCCTGACTCATACTGCTCCTGCAGGGTGAATGAGAAATAATTTCTGGCATCATAGGCTACTGAGAGTTACTGTTAATGTATCACCAAAACACAACCTGGTCTATCCTGACCAGTGTGCAGCAGCGTTTGACACAGCTGAACTCCCTTTGGCTTGAAACACTTCCTTCCTTGGCCTTCTGTGATATTACTCCCTTCTGATTTTTCTCCTGCCTTCCTGGCTTCTCTTTCTAACCTCCAGATGTGGTAGTGCAGTAGGGTTCAGGCCTGGGCACTCTTCTCTTTCACCAGGTGATTTCATTTAGTCTCACAGCTTTCATATGTATTACACATCAATGGCTCCAAAATTTACATCTTTAGCTCTGACCTCTCCATTGAGGGCCAGATTGGGACATTTAATTGCCCACTTGAAATCTCGACTTGAATGTCTACTTGGCATCTCAAACTTCACATGCCCCAAACAGATCCCTTCATCTCAAACTCCATTCCAAACTCTACCCCAAGCTGTTTCCCCTAATCGTTTCCATATCAGTAAAAGGTACGATTTGCTTAAGCAAAAACCTCTAGGACTTTTCTACGGTTCCTCAATTCCCACATCAGCTCCACCAGCAGGTCCTGTCAGCAATCCTTTAAGAATATGCCTACACCTCTTTGCTTCTCTTTAGCTTCTTTTTATCCCAACCCTAGTCACTGCCATTTCTCACCTGGGACGCCTCCGCACTTCTTTGCCAGCTCCCATCTTGCTCTACGATATAGTCTTCACATAGCGAACTGAGTGCTTTGTACAGAACACAATCATGCCACTCCTCTACTTTAAACTCTCCAGTGGCCCCCAATAAAGCCCGCAACCCCTCAGCCTGGCAGGCCTTACATCATCTCGCTCCTCGTGCCCCACCCAGGTCTTTGCCCTTCCCTTCTCAGCTCACTGGCCTTCTGTCAGCTCCTCAGATAAGTCAACTAACTGTATTTCTACCTCTGGGCCTTTACACTTGCTGTTTGTTTCTTTTGTCCGCAATGTTCTTTCCCTGAATCTTTAGGACTATCAGTACACTACTCACTTCTCAGCTCACGTGTCACCTCTAATGGTTCCCAACCCACGAAATGTTTCCGAGCCCATTATTCTTTTTCATGTCCTTCCTAGCTTCTGTCGCGATCTGAAACTATGTATGTACTATGTATTGTGTAGAGTTAAAAAACTCCACAAAGGCATATTAGTCTTGTTCACTGCTCCTTCTCCAGTGCTGGGAAGGAAGGAAGAAAGAAAGGGAAGGAGGAGGGGGTCCCAGTCCTACTGGAAATAGGTCCCCCTGACAGGTGTCAGCTTCGCACCCTCACCCTTGCCGTCCATATCCAGCCGAAACTGCTCTCCTATGAAGATGCCGACTCGCAGACCAGAGCTCCCTGCTCCCCACACTCACAGTCAGAATTATAAAAATGCCCCTTCTTCCCCAGCGACCTGGGCAGGGTCAACTTCCCCAGGCCCTTGCTAACCCACCCCTTGACTGACCTCGTCACCTCATGCTCCTGCTGTCTCTCTCTCTTTCTTGGTTTTCACTTTTATGCTTGTTTATTTTCTTCATATTACACCTTTACGTAATTATTTCTAAAGGGAGCCAAGCTAAACTCCACATACAAATGGCAGTGGGGCTTGTGAGAATAGCTGTTTTTCCTTTTCCTGGCAAGAGCTTCCATGCCTGAGACAAGAGAAATGAGAATCTTTGGGTATCTATCACCATTGCAGAATGCCACAGGGTCAGCCAAGGTAATATCTGTGTCTGCTATTTGTACGTCCTCAACAGAGAGAAGTAATTCACCTTATGAACCACTTACATTAAGCCATCCAACAGGGTTTCTGAGGGATTTTTCTTTCACAGACGCATTATCCTATAAGAATTCAGAGAGGAGGGGAATACCAAGATGGCGGATTAGATAAACCCTATGCCTACTGCATCCCAGGATCACACCAAAATTACAAATAAATTATAGAACAATCAACCTTGAGAATCATCTGAAGACTCGCTGAACAGAACCCCTATAACTAAGGATATAAAGAAGAGGCCACCTCAACACTAGTAGGAGAGGCGGAGACATAAAACGGGCTGACCCCAAACCCACAGGTAGTGACTGAACACTGGAGGGACACCTCAGTGGTGGAGGTCCTCCCTGAGAAGTGAGGAGTCCCAGCCTCACACTGGGCTCCCCAGCTCAGGGGTCCTGTGCTGGGAAGAGGAGTTCCCACAACATCTGGCAGTGAAAATCAGCGAGGACTCTGTCCCCCCATCCTGGTGAGATGGAAGGCACCTGGAAACCCAGACTCCCTCTTAAGGAGCCCTCATAAAGATTCACTCACTTGCAAACACTTACCTGGACTCTGGTGGAAGGGCAGCAACTCGAGAGGCACCAGAAACATACAGGGAAAGACTGAGTTGTGTGGCTTTAGGATGAGGGCTAGAGGGACATCTGCCACTAATCCTGTGTGGAGCCTGACTCATATGTAGCATACAGGAGGGCACCGTCTTTTCTATGTTAAGCCCTCCCCCAAAAGACCAAATCTGAGACCACATTGATCTGGTAAAATCTGTGCATATGCACCACTTTGGGGACGCCCTGGGTCCCTGCCCCACACAGCTAGTACAGCATTACCCGGAATACTCTTGACTATTGAATGTCTGGCCCCACCACACCACAAGCTGCAAAAGCCTTTTACAGCAGTGGAACGCCTGCGGCAGTCTGGGAAACTTTTGATGTTGGGCATTGACCCAAAACCTGCGCCGCACAGCCTCTTTTGGGTACCTCTCAGGGATTTGTGAGTCCGAGGCAAGAGGTGGCTGGCTGCAGTGTTCTAAGGGCATTTCATGAAGTGGTCACAGGCCAGGCACTGCCCTGAGGTGGGCAGTAGCTGGCTGTGGTCTCAGGGCACTTTGTGAAGTGGTCAGAGGCCGGGCACTTGTACAATAATTGAATCTGCATTAAGTTTGTAAGGAACGCTGGCCATGTATCATGACTCCCTGTGACCCCGCCCTGCCCAGCTAGTGCTGCATTGCCAAGGGCACTGTCAACACTGGGTCAATGAGCCTGGCACATGCACCTACAGAAATGGAAACAAGGAAAAAGAAGGAAAAGATACTCCACGCAAATGGAAACAAGAAAAAAGCTTGTATCAGACAAAATAGACTTTAAAACAAAGACTATAATAAGAGACAAAGAAGGACATTACATAATAATAAAGGGATCAATCCAACAAGAGAACACCCAACATTGGAGCATCTAAATATATAAAACAAATATTGACCAACATAAATGCAGAGATCAACAGTTTCATGATCATAGTAGTGGACTTTAACATCCTACTGACACCAATGGACAGATCTTTCAGACAGAAAATCAACACAGAAATAGCGACATTAAATGACTCACTACACCAGATGTATTTAATTGATATTTTTAGAGCATTTCACCCCAATGCAGCAGAGTATATATTCTTTTCAAGGGCACATGGAACATTTTCCAAGATAGATCACATATTAAGCCAAAAGTATTTAAATGTATTAAATACATTTAAGAAGATTGAAATCATATCAAGTGTCTTCTCTTACCACAATGGTATAAAACTAGAAATCAACTACAACTAAAAACTGAAAATCACACAAACGCATGGAGGATAAATAACATGCTACTAAATAATTAATGGGTCAACACTGAGATCAAGGCAGAAATCAGAAGACACCTTGAGACAAACAAAAATAAAAACACAATGACCCAAAATCTATGGGACACAGAGAAAGCCATCCCATAGGGAAATTCATAGCAATGCAGGCCTACTTAAAGAAACAAGAAAAATCTCAAATAAACAGTCTAACTTCATACCTAAGGGAACTGGAAAAAGAACAGTAAACAAAGCCCAAAGTGAGTACAAGGAAGGAAATAATAACGATCAGAGTGAAAACAAACAAAATAGAGACTGAAAAAGCAATGCAAAGGATCAATGCAACCAAGAGCTGGTTTTTTGAAAAGAGAAACAAAATCAACAAACCTCTAATCAGATTCACCATGAAAACCATAGAGGACCCAAATAAATAAAATCAGAAATGAAAGAGGAGAAGTGACAATGGACACCACAGAAATACAACAAATTTTAAGAAAATACTATGAGCACCTATATGCCAACAAATTGGACAATCTGGAAGAAATGGATAAATTCCTAGAAGCATACAATCTTCCAAGACTGAATAAAGAAGAAACGGAAAATCTGAACAGACTGATTACTTCCAATGAAATCAAATTAGTAATCAACAAACGCCCAACAAACAAAAGTCCTGGACCAGATGTCGTCACAGGTGAATTTTACCAAACATTCAAAAAATAATTAACACCTGTTTTCTTCAAACTATCCCAAAAATCCAAGAGGAGGGAAGGCTCTGAAGCTCATTTTATGAGGCTACCATTACCCTGATTCCCAAACCAGACAAATACATTATAAAAAAAGAAAACTATAGGCCGATACCCCTAGTGAACATGGGTGCAAAAATCCTCAACAAAATATTAGCAAATTGAATGCAGCAATACATTAAAAAGATCACACACCATGCCCAAATAGGATTCATTCCTGGTATGCAAGTTTGGTTCAATATCTGCAAATCAATTAATGTGATACACCACATAAACAAAAGGAAAAATAAAAATCATATGGTCATATTAATAGATGCAGAAAAAGCATCTGACAAATCCAGCATCCATTTATGATAAAAACTCTCAGCAAAGTGGTAATGAAAGAACATATCTCAACATAATAGAAGCCATATATGACAAACCCATAGTTAATATCATACTCAATACGGAAAAGCTAAAATCATTTTCCTTAAGATCAAGAACAACAGAAGGACGCCCACTTACACCACTTTTATTCAACATAGACCTGAAAGTTCTAGCCACAGCAATCAGACAAGAAAATAAAATAAAAGGCATCCAAATTGAAAAGAAGTAAAACTGTCATTATTTGCAGATGATATGATACTACATATAAAGAACCCCAAAGATTCCACCAAAAATCTATTAGAACTGATAAATGAATTTAATAAAGTAGTAGGATATAAAATTTATATTCAGAAATTGGTTGCATTTTTATATACCAATAATGAACTATAAGAAAGACAAATTAAGAAAACAATCACATTTACAATTGCACCAAAAAATAAAAATACTTATGAATTCATGCCTACATGGACATTTAAACTATGACAAAGGAAACAAGAATTTACATTTAGGTAAAGACAATTTATTCAATAAATGGTACTGGAAAAACTGGGCAGATACATGCAAAAATATGAAACTGACCACGTTCTTATGCCACATACAGGAATAAACTCAAAATGGATTAAAGACTTAAATGTAAACCTCAAACCCATTAAACTAATAGAAGAAAATATAGGAAGCAAACTCTCAGACATTACTCATAGTAATATTTTTACTGATATGTCTCCACGGGCAAGAAAAACAAAAGAAAAAATAAACAAATGGGACTACATCAAATTAAAAAGTTTTTTTCCAGAGACAAGGAAACCATCAACAAAATAAAAAGACATCCTACTGAATAGGAGAAGGTATTTGCCAATGATACATCTGAAAACGGGTTAATATCCAAAATTTACAAAAAACTCATACAACTCAACACCAAAAAACAACCCAATTAACAAATGGGAAGAGAACGTGAATAGGCCTTTCTCCAAAGAGGATATACTGATGGCCAATAGACATATGAAAAGATGCTCAACATCACTGGTCACCAGAGAAATGCAAAGAAAACCCCCAATGAGATACCACCTCACTCCAGTCAGAATGACCAACATCAAGAAATCAACAAAGAACAAGTGCTGACGAGGTTGTGGAGAAAAGGGAACCCTTGTACACTTTTGGTGGGATTGCAGATTGGTGCAGCCACTATGGAAGACAGTATAGAGGTTCCTCAAAAAATTAAAATTAGAACTACCTTATGACCCAGCAATTCTGCTCCTGGATATTTATCCAAAGAAATCCAGAACACTAATTCAAAAAAGCATATGCACCCTATGTTTATTGTAGCACTATTCACAATAGCCAAGATATGGAAACAACCAAAATACCCATCAATAGATGATTAGGTAAAGAAATTGTGTGGTATATTTATACAGTGGAGTATTACTCTGCCATAAAAAGAATGAAATCTTATTATTTGCAACAACATGGATGGACCTAGAGGACATTACGAGTATGCTAAGTGAAATAAGTAGAATGAGAAAGACAAACACCATATAATTTTACTTCTATATGTGGAATCTAGAGAACAGAACAAACAAACAAACAAACAAACAAACAAAAACAGAAGTATACTCATAGATACAGAGAACAAACTGATGGTTGCTAAATGGGAGGGGGTTAGGGGGTGGGTGAGAAAGGTGAAGGGATTAGGCAGTACAAACGGGTACTCACAAAATAGTCAGAGAGATGTGAAATACAGTATGGGGAATATAGTCAATAATATTGTAAAAACTATGTATGGTGTCAGTTGGGTGTTGGACATATCCGGGGGAACATATCTTAAATTATATAAATGCCTAAGCACTGTGCTGTGCCCTGAAACTAATATAAAATATTGAATGTCAACTATTTTATATATATACACACACATACACACACACACACACACACACACACACACACACATATAGTCACGAGATGTAAAGTACAGCATAGGGAATATAGTCAATGATGTTGGAATAGCTATGTACAGTGTCAGATGGGTAGTAGACTTGTTCGGGTTACCACTTTGTGTGGTGTGTAATGTCTAATCATGTTGCTTTGTACATATGAGATAAAAAGTTATTTAGCTACTTAAAAAGAACTCAAAAGGAATATAGTTGATGCTGAAGGCAAGTCCTAAAGATTTGAGCTCCCATACCTTTGCCTGATGAGGTAAGAATAGGTACAAGGTATTACTTTACTTTTCCTAAATATTGAGGTATAGATTGTCCATTGCAAAAAATTTGGGAATTAAAGAAGAGTGTAAAGAAGCAGAAATAAGATCACTCATCACTCACAATTCCTCCACTTTCCAGTTTTTGCTATGCTTTGTTTTACTGCATAGGTAAGATGATAATGTATACATAATTTTGTAGCCTATTTATTTCACTTAACATTATCTCATAATCTTTTATTCTAAGTCAACAATTCTTTATGAATATTGCTTTTTATTGTTGTATAATAGTTCATCATTATAGTCCATTCCCTAATACTGGATATATGCCATATGTATATATCCAGTATATATACCCAGTATATATATGTATATGTGTGTATATATATATATATATATATATATATACACACACATATATATATATCAGTAAATAATGCTGCAGTGAGCATGTTGATGTGTAAACTTTATTCTAATGAAATTAGTTAATTAGCTAATTAATTTATTAACACAAGTATTTACTGAGTGCCCGTATGTGCCAGTTACTGTTCTTGGAGCTGGTGAACAAAGCCTGTATCCTCGGAGAGCTTACATTCACGAGGGTGATGGACAAGAGGAGCAAATAACTACATACTATCAATGATCTCTATGAAGAAAGATGATGCAAAGTAAGGGACGTGCGGGATATGAATAATGGGGGAGGCTACTGTCCTTAGGGAGATGAGAGGAAGGTCTCTTTGAGGATGTGGTACTTGTATAAAGGCATTTTTTTTTTTTACTATTTGAAAAATGTTTTGTATTTATTTTTTGTTTAATTTATTGGGGTGATATTGGTTAGTAAAATTATATAGGTTTCAAGTGTACATTTCTAGAATTGACCTCAAAGGCATTTTGGATTATTTCTGTAGGCTAGATTCCTAGAGGGAGTTTCTGAGTTAAAGTTCTTGCTCCCCAGGAAGCCAGATTGTTGTCTGACAGCCATTTTCAGCAATGCCTGTAAGAAACAACAGTTATAAAAATGCACCCTACCAGGGTGTGAGATCGAGCCAGTTACTTAATTCCTCTATTGCTTATTTTTCCTGTGTGAAATGGAATAACGATACTTGTATGTGTACGTGTGTGCATACGTGACATGTGGTGATAGAAGGGCGGTTAGGGGTGGCTGTGGGGACGGGACGTGAAGGTTCTTACCTCCCAGAAGGATTGGGTTAGGGAGCAAATACACACAGGTCTGTGAAAAGGGAGTGATCAAGTTGTTAAATATGTGCAGGGCATTCCAATTGATGAAAACTTAACTGAAAGAGACTTCTGGAAGGTGTAGCATGAGCGCTTATCATGTCTGGGCACATTAGGTTGTCAGTAATACACAGTGAATGAAAGGAAGAACCCAACCTCTTGAGAAGAGCTTGTTGACACGGGGTAGCTGAGAAGAAAAGGTCTGAGATGATTGGTCACAGAGCAGTACACTGTGGCTCGTGATTTGTCTATCAGACACTACAAACAAAGGCTCTCTCTTCATTCATCAGCCTGCAAATAGGTGGCATCCTCAGTTTCCTCATTCATCTAATGGGGCCAGTAACGTCTACTTCATAGGGCTATTTGGGAGGTTAGAAGGGATGAAACATGCAAAGAGCACAACATTGTGACTCTCGCGTACACAGTAGGCCCTCGGTACATGTTTGTTTCTCTCCCTCAACTTGTAGGAAAGGATCGGGGATAGTAAGAGGTAGGGCAGTGGTACAGAGCACCGAGAGGGCTGTAAGTTAATTGTAACTCCCCAAACCCCAGAAAAGGTTATACTCTTTTGAATTCTCAGAACTGTTGTAATACAAATATTTTATTGCATGTAAGGTAATTAATGTTGACAAAAATCTCCAAGGAAAGCCTTGCTGATGACAGCTGATGGTAAGCAAAGTTATCAGAGGCCTGCAATTTAGCATCAGACTTAAATGCTCTCTTCATGTAAAATGATTAATCTGATTTGGAAAGCACAGCTCAAATCATATTCCCTTATTTCCCTTGGGTCTTTCCAGCAGAGTTTCTCCTTCAGATTTAGGTACTTACCTCCACAGGCCTTGCTCTAATCTCTCTGCTATACTGCGCTCTCCTCCAGCATATCTTTCTGTTTCCAGGGAGAGGCTGTTTGTAAGGTGGCCCTGGCGGGGGACCAGGCACCCCCTACTTGGGTCGTGCATATTTGTAGGGAGGAGGACACCCACATTAGACATCATCCAGTATCATCCGTCCCTTTCCCGAACTGCAGTGATGTCTAGGGGTTCCTTACTCTGGTGGCATCCAGTGGAAACCACAGATCTGTTCCATCTACTGCTGGCCTCACAGTTCCTACTTGTGTTCATCTTTCGCTCTTCGCTGCGTCGCCTCACGTGTTAGGGGCACATGAGTCATTTTCCTCTCAGGAATAGCTTTTGTCTGACTTTCCCCCTCACTGTTTAGCTGTTGTTGTTGTTTTGAATGCTGTCTTTTCTTTAATCCAGAAGCAGAATGGGATCGTGGAAAACAATGTCCAGGGTATGAGGCCCTGATTGCCAGCCTTTGCTACAATGGCAGGAAGAAAAGGACAAAGGGCAGGGCACTAAAAGTAAAGCAGAGCAAGGAAGAAGACTCTAAATTTGATGTGCTTAAAAGCTTGTCAGATGGGCATTCATCTGTGGTAGAAAATGTTCACCGGCAGATGCTCTGGGAGCTGGTTAACTGTTTGTTCACATGGCTGGGTAGAAGGACGGCCCTCTCTGCCCAAGCCCAGGAAACTGCCTTTCACTTCAGTGGGTTCACTAATGACCTCTGGGCTGCCCTGGGCAGTAATTTGCTCTCTGGATATAAAGAATGCAAAGAGTGAGCAGACTGAAAGCCCCTCTGGCTGGGCTTCCTCTTGTTACAAACAGCCAGTCTTTGAACTTGTAATTATGAGTCATGGGACTCCCAGTCTGGCGCAAAAGTGACTCATTTTAAGCAAATTATCAGTTTTTGCCCTGTTACCAAATGCTGTGATCAGCCACTCTGTTTTTTTTTTTAAAGGAACATTTTTATTAAAAGAGCAGGAGATGTGGAAGGAGAACGAATTGCACTATGCTTTCCAGACGTATGGACCAAAATCAAGCTCAGGCCCAGTGTGAGCCAAGCAACAAAATAAATAGTAAAAATGGCACAGAAAGCAAACGATCAGGAATATTCATTTCAGAACAGACGCAAAACCAACTTTTGCAGCCAACAGCATAAAATGCCTCTAATGCTATGATTCCTGGACATTCTCGCCTGCCCCCATTCCAACTCACTTGGACCTACTGGAATTGAGGTCAAAGAAGAAATATATTTTGGGTGGTTGATTTAACCCATGACATTGTCCAAAAGTCAGTGATGATCAATGCCTTTGAGTTGCCCAAGGGGAGTTACTTAGACAGATGGGCTGACAGATACAGCAGTCAGAGTAAGTAAATGTGATCTGTGATGAGTCTGTGTAGAGGGAGACGTCCAAGGCCTTCTGTTTTAGAGTCTTCTCCTAAGGACACCTGCTACATTAATGGTCTTTGGCTGAGGAAGCATGTGGAATGATCATTGCCTCTTCGTCAGTTTCAAGAGTAGTAACTGGTCTAAAAAGACAATTTCTCTTCTCTGATGCCTTGGGTGTGATTAACACTTCCCAGGAACACAATATGGGGAAATGGGCCCAGACTGAGCTGGTCCATGTGTGCATTTTTTGGAAGAATGATTTGAAATTTCTAATTAATCCCTTTAAATAGCTGCCCACTCATCTATACCACTGTAGAAGATTCCATAAGCTACCTGGGTGACTTGGCTCTGGATTAAATTGTCAGACTTACAGATGTTACATCCTTTCCAAAATTACTTTCAATTTAAAACTGCCTTTCTTGTTCCTTGAATACATTATTTCTTGGCCCTTCCACAGAAATTGTGGTTATCAAATGGCTATGTTTATATGTTCCCAAACTCCCAAAGTAAAATCAATTAATCACTCAACATTTTTGGAATATCGATCTTCTATGTTTTCCGCTAATCACTATAATTGATAAAGAATCAGTAAAAGCTATGAAAAGTAAAGGCAAAATATAAGTCATCAATCATCTCTTAATTGGCAATTTCAGTATACATTTTCAATTCTCCTTTCTCTTGGCCTCTCTACAGTATTTGAATATTCATTAATTATTAAAATTTTATTTTCTGCATCGTGGCACAGTTCCCTCCTTATTATCCTTCTATGTCCCTCACTGTTCAGTGTAAGCCTTTTTTTACTGGCTGCCACACTGTTTGCCCATCTAAGTGGCATAACTGACAATGAAGAGATCAGTGGAGATGGAAAAGAAGTGTTAAATTCAGTAGACATTTCTGATGGCACATGACAACTAACTAGCTGTGTGAGTATATATTAGAACTCTTGAGTTACAAATAATGGAAACCCAAAGTTAAAGCTGTCTTTTAAAAATGCATTATATTAGTTCAGGTAATTGAAAAATGCAAAGACAATGCTGGCTTCAAACATTCCTTGATACAAAGATTCAAAAGCAAAACAAAGAGAAAAGACTGATCTGAGGAAATGACTGAAATGTAGCACTGACATCTAATGAGATGGAAAAAATGGAAGATCGAGATGTGAAAGACAGATTATTAAGGTCTAAGAAGAGTGTACAAAGAATAGAGAGAATGGTAGAGAGTCAATATTAAAAGAGAGAATGATTCTGCATTTCCCAGAAATAATAAATATATGAATCCTGGTATTCAGGAAGCACAATAAATCTTGGGCAGGAAAATAAATTAAAAAAAAATCTCTCATTCCCAGGTCTACTTCCTGCCCAAAAAGCTGCACAAAGCAGTAGCTGAAGCCCACGTGGGCAAGCTGAACGTGAAGATGACCACGCTGACTGAGAAGCAAGCCCAGCACTTGGGCACGTCCTGTGATGGACCCTACTGCGACTGAGAGACAGGCCTGCCCTTTTTGCCTTCCAGCTGCTCTCATTGCCTACGTGCCACCTCTCCTCCCCAAGAGCAAATGGTGCCAACTTTGAGAATGATTTGTTAGTGTCCCCCATTGACTCCCTGGGGCTGGTCGCTCAGTCTTCGGCCTCCATTGCATCCCTGATACTGTTACAAAGGTGGCGGGGGATTGAGAAGCCCCCTCAAGCCCTGGTCACAGCGGAGGTACATGGGTGATACCCACAGGGAACCACGAGCTCAGGGTGTTTGGAAATGCTAAGTCAGTCATTCCTTCCTTAGGCTGGAAGCTGGCAGTGGTGGTCACAAAGCCCACGCACTGTACCATCTATGTCCTCACTGGCCTATGGGTGTTACACTCATGTTCTTGGTTTCAGGTTCAGTGGTTCTTCAGCCCTTGATAGATGAGAAGGAGCTACATCCATGGGCAGGAGGAACTGTTGGGAGTTTGAATGCTCCTGAGAGACTGGCTTAGTGCTGGGCATTCTTTTAAACCTCAGAACAATGAGGTTGGTAATTTCAGTCCCTATTTTACAGGGGTTATAGAATATACTGTTAGGAGACAGTCAAGAAAGAACAACAGAAGTGGCAGCCAGAGGTTCAGAGGGGCCAGAGAATCTGAAAAGCAGACATAAATCTGCCACCACTCTGTAACATGATGGTTCCTATCACAACCCTGCGTCAAAAATATTCATTTGGTTTCAAATGCTTACATAATGCTTATAATATTAAAAGAGAGCATGAAGATGGGTAAATAAAAATAAAATAAGCCCACCTAATTTCCTAGACATACTCTCGATACAGAGAGCACCAAAGACAAGAGACCTTTTAAATATCCAGGGATTTTAAAAAGCATTTTGCTTACTACGGAATAACAACCAGATTGACATAATACTTCCCAATGATAACAATGGAAACAAAAAGTGAACAGGATAGTATCTTTAAAGTACTGAAAGAAAATATATATCAACCTAGAATTCTGTACTCAACTAAATTGCCATTCAAATATGGGGAACAAAAACGCTTAGTCTCCATTCCACCCATATAGAAGGCCCAAACTCTAGCCTCAATTCAAAGTGATTTTTCACCAGTATCCAAACACATGAGGTCCTCTCATGACCTTTGGGCTTTTGCAATACTGCCTCTTTGGCTTGGAATGCCCTTTTCCACATGGCAGGTTCCAACTCCTGTTTCAATTCAGGAAGAAGAATGTTGAATCCAAAAGAAAAAAGAGAGATGTAAGAAAAAAATAGTTAAATAAGTAAATAAATAGGAAAATCTAAATAAGCAGTGCCTGTATTTAACAATATTAATACTATCTGTTAACTTGGGAAAAAGAAAGGATAAAAATAAATCTGGTCATATAGTGGACAACAGTAGTGTTTAAGATGAAGAGAGTTTTGAATTAAAATTTTGTAAGATTTTTGCACTGTTTGGGAAGACGGTAGAACTATTAACTAACTTTTTAGACTTCATAAAGTAAAAATTTATTCATAAAATATAAGAACAATAGAAGTAGCACATAAAATGTCTAAGCCAATATAGAAAAAAAAAAACCCTTAATAAATCTACAGGAAGTAGGAAAGAAAAAAATAGAAGCAAGGACAAATTATAGTGAATAAAAAGGATAAATTGAATAAAACAATAAAATCCAAGATATTAGGAATCACAATATATGAAAATAGAGCAAATTCACCAGTGCAACAATGAAGATTGTGAGACTGGATTTTAAAAATCCAACTATCTGCTATTTATAAGAGGCACATCTAAAATATGAGGACATGGAAAGATTGAAAGTAATAGGATTGAAAAAGATATCCAAAGTAAACGCTAACCAAAAGAAAATTAATGTAGTAATATTAATATCAGGCAAAATAGATTTTAAGCAAAGTGCATTGCTAGGGGCTAATAGGCTCACTATATATTGATGAAAAGAAATCACAAAGCAGACATAATTCATAAATTGAAAACCCTAATAATATAGCATTAAAATGTATAAAACCAAAGTAAACACATTACAAGAAAAAAAATGGCCAAATCCATTACTGTAATGGAACATTTTAATATACCATCACAATAATTGAAAGATCAACTAGACAAAATGAGTAAAAACATTGAGAATTTGAAATAACATGGTAAATAAGCTTAATTCAAAGAACTCACAAAAATCCTATACACCAAAATAAGAAAATATACATTCTTTTTAAGTATACATGGAACACTGACAAAAACTGAACATGTACTAGGTCTCAAATCAGGTCTCAACAAGTATTAGGAGTTAGTCATATAAACTATGTTCATTGATGGTAGTGCAATAAAATGAGAAATTAATAACAGACACCTTTAAAAACTTCATAATTTCGAACATTTATAGAACATCTCAAAATTACTCACGGGTCAAAAAAAATAGTAAAAAGGAAAGTAGATGTTATTTATAACAATGTTAGTGTTATATCAAATCTTGTGGAATACAGCTAAATCAGTAATTAGTTGCAAATTTATAGCTTAAGGGTTCTATGAGAAAATAAGAAAAAGTATAAGTTAATGAAATAAGCATTTACTTTGAGAAGGTAGAGAAACAACATTAAAATAAATCCCTTATAAGAAGGAAGGATTACAAATCTGTTTACATCATTTCCCTACTTAGAGAAATATCCTGCTTACTCCCAACTCCACCCTCATAGAAAGTCCACACTCCAGCCTTAATTCCAAGCAGCCTTTACGCCAGCCACCTAAAACTTTTCACCAGTACCCACATGTGTCTTCTTGCTTTTGCAATGCTGCCTTGTAGGCTTGGAATGCCCTTTCCACATGGCAGGGTCCAACTCATCCTTCTAATTTCAGTTCAAGTGCTACCTCTTCTAGGAAACCTTTCATGACTCTTCCTGGCAGAATTATGAACTTTATTTTTACATTCCTTCTCATTTATTTCAGTATACAATAAATTTTTGTTATATGAAAGTATGGATGCATGCCTTGATAAAATTGCTAAATTGGTGGTCAAAGAAGAGTTTTTGGAAGAGGTCACCCTTAAACTAGAATTTAGTTAAAGCACAGATAGAGATTAAGGCTCAACTTAATAGCAATAGGAGTAACCTCAACAATAAATTGTAGTTAAGATTTATTGAGCGCTGCTCTCTCTGTATCAGTTAATAGATGAGAAGAGGAAAAGTCTGCCTCATGAGTGGATGACACAAGCAATATGAGTATGGCCAACCCTATTGATTGGCTAACCTAAAAATCATCCCCAATCCTCTTCACCTTTGCATCTCTCTGACTTTAGACAAGGACTATTCAATAAAAATGTTAGCAAGTCATACACACACACACACATATATGTATATATGTGTATCTATATATGTATGTATATATATTTCTATGTATAATATCTATATCTATCCTTTTTTTTTTTTCTCGGTTACTAGATTATAAGGGCTGGGAACTTTTACAGAGAAAGTATTCAGTAAATATTCATTAGCCAAATGATTAGAGATAGAGCTGGAAGTATCAAGACTGTGTCTTCAGCATAGATCAAATGTTTAACATTAAAGAAAACCCAGCAAACTAAAGCCCTCAATGAGAAAACTTATTGAGGTTTCCTATATTAATATGTCAAATGTCCTTGGCCTAACTTTTATATCCCATAAATACCTACAACAAAAAGGACCACATGGAACTGAATTTTGCCTAACCCTCTCTACTTTCAACTTACTTCCTAGGTAGCACCTTTATCCTTCCCCTGACATTTGGCTTCTATTTTCATCTCTTTGAACATGTAACACCTAACCTCACAGTGTCCTTCCTGTTACTGCTCTGAACTAAGCTCCCCTATCTCCTCTCCTTTATCTCTCTCCCATAGTGTGAGACCAGGCCTCCAATTTACAGCTTGAATACTTTGCAAACCTCTATTGGCCAATCTGCCTGCAGCCTTATCAATCCCAACCTACCACCCAATCGAATTCCTCTGATACTATTTTCTAAATCATATGTAATTTCCCCGCCCAGATTTTAAAATAATACATTCTTTGTAGATTATTCGGAATAAACTTTTAAAAAGAAAAGAAAAAATAATCTCTAATCTGACTACCAAAACATAATAACTATATTTTGGTGTATTTTCTTCCAGATGCATATTTAGATCTATGTAACACGATTGAAAAGATATTAAAAACAAAACTTGCATTCATCTTTTTCATTTCTCATCACTTCATGAAACATTTCCTTTGTAATTAAAAATTCTTCAAAAGCATTTAAAAATAATTGCATGATAGCCCATCAGATAGCTATTCTTTAACTTATTTAGCCGTATTTTTAGATCATCACTTCTCTTTTCTGGTTCCCCACAGTGACTTCCAATTGTCTTTTGTATTAAATAAAAATTACAACTCTTGGCCCCCGTCAGGTGCTGTCATTCTACATCTGCCTCTACTCTCCAGCTGGTGTTTCATGTTCTAACCAAATGAGTTGGCTCGCTCCTTCCCATACACAACTTGCCTCTCTCCCTCTGAGCCATCATTCATTTTCTTCCTCTTACATCTCGGTCAAATCATTGCCCTCCTTAAAATTTACCTTAGGTGTCATTCCAATAATCTCCCACTGTCCCTTTCTTTATATTTCATGTCTTGTGTACATGTTTATGACTTTGGTAGTTTGTAGCTGGTTGTACTTACGTTTCTACCACACGTGTCATGGTCTGACAGGGTGGCAGGGGCCAACACGATGGGCCAAGAGCAGGAGGAGTGGAGCTAGCAGGCTGGGGGCTGCGTCTTCTTGACTCTCCATTGCATTTGATGAGGTCTGGTCAGCTTTGGAAGGGGGGTGTGAGGTAGGACCCTTCTCACGCTCAGAGCTGAGTAGCAGGGAGTAGCTAATGTTGGCTGGCTTTCATTAACAAGATAGACTATCAGGCATTTGGACACCATCTGCATTTCCAGGCTAAATGAAAACATATTTATTTTGGCTGCTGAGTATCTGGAGGATGAGGAAACCTTTGAGCACATGGGAGGCTTACCCTCCTTTTGGAAAAAATTATCTCAATTAAATCCATATCTGCTTTAGATTAGCCAGTGTGTTAAGTATAACCTTGTGCACTGACTTAAGGGTCCCCGTGAAGTGGCCCTACTTTTGCATCAATAGTCCTTTATCTCACACAGCTATTCTTTTATAATTGAAAATTGTAAGCATTTGATTAAAAGTAGAATCTGGAATACAAAACAGCTGCCAGCCTCCCCCTCCTCAGCCTCCTGAGGCCATCACTCGGTAGCTTGCCTCGATAGAGCCTAGATGCCAGCAAGCTGAAGCGGCTAGGCCAGGCCAGGTGGAGTGTTTACAAGCACCAGTCCATGGAGCTGGGCTTGTGCTAACAAGACTCCAGTGGAGCCCACTAGTCTTCTGCCTGTGGGAGATCGTTACAGTTTATAGAATTCAGTGCAATGGTACAGGATGGACTAAAGACCTTTCAAGAACTGCCTTTTTACATTGGTCATTTTTACTCACGTTAACGTACAACGAACTTTGAGTAACTGAAAGCATGACTGTCCCAGTTTATGGCGAAAGAAAGCTACGTGCAAACCAGGTTTTGTGCTTGTGAGGTACTCGAGCAAAAATTTGGATGGGAGTTAGCAGATGTATTTGTAAATTTTAATTGGTCAGGACTTCTTCCCTAGTAGCCCACTTTTCCAAATATTTCTGGCATCACCAGATGGCAATGTATTTCTCATTTCCAGAGCAAGGTATGGACTAACTTTTCTGCTTCTGTAGGTGGACAGGGATGTCATACCCTAGGTATGCATGAGCCTTGAAGGAGGCAGCCCTGTTCTTTGGTTGCTAGTATCACTGCCCATGAAGTTATCAAGAGAAGGCAAGGAGGAAGGTCAGATGTTATCACAGCATCGCTAGACTCATTTTTGACAAAGACAAAGAATTTTGGACAAGTAATTCTTGTCTCCAAAAATCAAAGCAATGATGTTATCATCAAGAGGTAACATTGCGTAACTGAGAAACAGTTGCCAAATGTCAAATATTTGAATCATCATTGACTCCTTTCCTATCACTGGCATTTAATTAGCACAAAGACCTTTGGATTCCCTCTCCTAGGGGGCTCTCCTACTCACCTCTTCTTTAGCCCCAACACCACTGTCTTGGTTCAAATGCTCATCATCTTATGCCTAAACGACTGCACCTCCTACCTTCCTAATTTGTCTCTCTGACTCCATTCTGACCCTCTCTTTATGCTCGTCAAGAGTATCCTTCTAAAATAAACGTGATAGATTCTCTCTGATGCTTAAACATTTTTAGAGGTCCCCTAGTGTTTATGTTTACCGTATCATTTCCAAACTTTATGGATTTAACCATTGGGTCCTAACCTAACGGCTTTTCTTCTGCTACTTCCACCATAGAGTGCAGCATCTTGTGTTCTAACTACACTCAGCCACTTGAAGTCCTCGAAACATCTCATGCTTTTGCATGTCTCTGTTCTTTTGGGCCATGCTATTTTCTATTCCTCAAATGTTCTTCTCCATCATCTCTGTATGATGAACTTATTTCAAGAGGCAGCAGAAATGTTGCTGTCCCTGAAGCCCACCCTCATTCCTCCAGGAAGAATGTCACATTTTCCTCTCCCTGGCACAGCACTCTCTCCACATGCCTCCCTCATCCCCTGCCCCATTACATGGTAAGGGCTCTTTTACTTTTGTCCATCTCTTTGACTTCCCTGTGACCGCCTTGATCTCGGGACTTTGTACTTCAGGACTAGCACAGAGCCTCACATACGTATGGTGCACATGCATGTTTGCTGAACATATAAATATGGTGGTAGAGGAAGTTTTTCTGATAAATAGTTTTGTGTGACAATAAGACCATCTTCACTCCCTCCCTCCCTCCCTTCTTTCCTCCCTCCCTCCCTACCTCCCTCTCTCCCTCTCTCTCTCCCTCTCTCCCTCCTTTCAAAAAAAACACTGGTACCAAAACTCTTTTGGACTTTCTGGAAGAACACAGAGCAATGGTTCCTCAGTTAAAAATCACAGATAAGGGAAGTCGGTATTTCCAAAATGGTGGTGTGAGGAGCTCAAAGGGCCCTCTCACCAGCAAACAACCATAGCTACTGAAATTAAAAAAAAAATTAAAGTCTCTAAATTAATTTTTCCGGTCAAGATGGCAGAGTAGCAAACGCTGTGCTTACCTCCTTTCACAACCACACCAAAATTACAACTAAACTACAGAACAACCATTATTGAAAATCATCTGAAGTCTAGCTGAACTGAAGCCCTACAACAAAGGACATACAGAAGAAGCCACCTCAAGTCTGGTAGTAGGGGCAGAGACACGGAAAGGGCCAGTCCCGCACAACAGCTCCTCCACTGTAGTCAAGGCCAGTCCTCACAACCAATCAGCCTGAGGATCAATCCCTCCCACTGAGGTACAAACAGCAACAAAGGCTCAACTACCCAGGAGGGCACACACAACCCATGCAAGGGACACACCTGGAGGTCCTGGCTCTGGTGCCAGAGAGACTGAGCCACTGGGCCCCACAGGACACCTACTACATAAGGCCACTCTACTAAGATCAGGAGACATAGCACCTCTACCTAATACATAGAAATAAACACAGGGAGGCAGCCAAAATGGGGAGACAAAGAAACATGTCCCAAATAAAAGAACAGAACAATGTTCCAGAAAAAGAACTAAACAAAATGAAGAAAAGGAATCTACCAGACACAGAGCTCAAAACACCGGTTATAATAAGGATGCTCAATGAGCTCAGGGAGAACTTCAACAAAGAGATAGGAAACATAAAAAATGGAGATAGAAAACATAAGTAAGAACCTGTCAGAAATAAAGAATACGATAACTGAACTAAAGAATACATTAGAGGGAATCAACAGTAGATTAGATAAAGAGAGGATCAAATCCGTGATTTAGAAGATAAGGCAGCAGAAAATTCCCAAACAGAATGGCAGAAAGAAAAAAGAGTCCAAAAAATGAGGACAGTTTAAGGGGTCTCTGGGGCGACATCAAGTGTACCAACATTCCCATAATAGGGGTACCAGGAGGAGAAGAGAACAAGGAATTGAAAACCTATTTGAAGAAATAATGACAGAAAACTTCCCTAACCTGGTGAAGGAAATAGGTATACGAGCTCAGGAAGCACAGAGAGTCCCAAACAACAGGAATGCAAAGGGGACCACACCAAGACACATCATAATTAATATGCCAAAGGACAAAGACAAAGAGAGAATCTCAAAAGCAGCAAGAGAAAAGCAGTTAGTTACCTACAAGGGAGCTCCCATAAGACTGCCAGCCGATTTCTCAACAGAAACTTTACAGGCCAGAGGGATTTGCACAAAATATTGAAAGTGATGAAAAGCAAGGACCTACAACCATGATTGCTCTACCTAGCAAAGCTATCATTTAGAATCAAAGGCCAGATAAAGAGATTCCCAGACAAGAAAAAGCTAAGGAGTTTATCACCACCAAACCAATATTAAAAGAAATGTGAAAGGGAATTCTTTAAGAAGAAGAAGAAAACAATATCAAAAGTGAATAACAAAATGGCAATAATTGCATATCTATCAATAATTATGTCCAATGTAAATGGATTAAATGCTCCAATCAAAAGATAGGGTAGCTGAATGGATAAGAAAACAATACCCTTACATAAGCTGCCTATAAGAGACTCACTTCAGATTGAAAGACACACAGAATGAAAGTAAAGGGATGGAAAAGATATTTCATGAAAATGGGGGGGAAAAAAAAAGGTGGGGTAGCAGTACTTATACCAAAGAAAATAGACTTTAAAACAAAGGCAAAGCAAGAGACAAGGAAGGACCCAGTAATGGCATTTCTGAGTATTTATCTGAAGAAATCCAAAATACTACTTCAAGGGGATGTGTGCATCCATATGTTCACTGTAGCATTGTTTACAATGGCCAAGATATGGAGGCAGCCTGGGTGTCTGTCAAAGGATGAATGGATAAAGAGAACGTGGTACATATATACAATGGAATATTGCTTGATCATCGAAGAGACTGGGTTCTTACCATCTGTGGCAGCATAGATGGACCTAGAGGGTAGTGTGCTGAGGAGAGTATGTCAGACAGAGAAAGACAGATTCAATGTTATTTTGTTTACACGTGGAATCTAAAGAACAAAACAAACAAACAAAACAAAAACAAACTCATGGATACAAAGAACAGTTTGATGGTTGCCAGATGGGAAAAGGGTTGAGGGGGGAGGATGAAAAGGGGGAAGGGATTAAAAAGTACAAACTGGTAGTTACAAAATAGTCACAGGGATGTAAAATAAAGCATAGGGAATATAGTCAATAATATGGTAATAACTATGTATAGTGCCAGGTGGGTACTAGATTAGTCAGGGAGATAGATCACTTCTTAAATTATATTAATGTCTAACCACTCTGCTGTACCCCTGAAATTAATGTAAAATAATACTGAATGTCACCTGTAACTGAAAAATTTTTTAAGGCAGAAAAAGGTCAAAGGGAATAAGAGGTCCAAGTAACCAAGTATAAAACCAATAAGTCATGGGGATGTAACGTACAGCATAGGCACTATAGTCAATAATATTGTGATAATGTGGTACGGTGTCAGATGGTTGCTGGACTTATCATGGTGATCACTTTTTTAGGTATATAAATGTTGAATAACTATGGTGTACCCCTGAAACTAATATAATATTGTAAGCTATATTTTAATAAAAATCTTAAAAACATAAATAGTAAAAAAAAAATCATTAAGGGAATTAACATGCTACACTGAAAAATATTCACTGAATTCAAAATAAAGCAGTTAAGGAGGAAGAGAGGAACAAAAAAGACATGATACATAGAAAACAAAATTAAAATGGCAGATATAAATCTATAGCAATAATAACATTAAATGTGAATGGATTAATCAAATCAATCAAAAAGCAGAGATTATCAATGGGATAAAAAGAACAAGATCCAGCTAGGTATCTGCTATAGAATGCATGTTTTACTCAAAGGTAGAAATAGGTTTAAAATAAAAGGAAAGAAAAGATATATCATGAAAACAGCAACCGTAAGAAAGCTAAAGGGGCTATACTAATATGAGACAAATAGACTTTTAAACAAAGAAATGTTACTAGAGATAAAGAGGGACACTTTATAATGATAAAAGGATTAACCCATCAGGAAGATATAAAAATTACATGCATACAGCTAACTACAGAGCCCCAAGAAAGATAAGCAAACTTTGAACTGAAGAGAGATATAGACAATTCAACAATAACATTTGAACATTTCAATATGCCACATTCAATAATGGATAGATCAACTAAGGAGAAGATAAACAAGGAAACAGAAGACTTAAACTACACTATAAATCAACTGGACCTAACAGACTCTACAGAACACGCTAGCCAAAACCAGCAAAGTGCACATTGCTCACAAGTGCAACATTTCTCCATTTAGACCATAAAACAAGCTTCCATAATTTTAAAAGGGTCGAAATCATACAAAGTAAGTCTGCTGACCATAGACTGGTGGCAGGGATGTCCAAAGGGGATTATAGAGCAGAGAGTAGGGAAGGGCCAGGAGCTGGGATATCAGGGCCAGAGAAGAAGCTGGTAAGGAGGCAGAGGAAGGAACTTCAGGGTTGAAGGTTCAAAGTTGAGAGGTCTAAGAGCAATTTTATACAGATGAAAGATCAATGCAGTAAGAGCAGCTCACAGTCTGACAGGTGGCTGAGCTGTAGGTGGCTCAGTACACACTAAAGCCTCCCTGGGTCCTCCTGCCAGGGACACAGGAGGTCACAGACTTCTCTGGAGGAGTGTCTAGATTGGTCACAGGAGAACATCCAATAGCGTGTCCTAGTAAAGCTGTCTCTAAGCATCACAAACTGGAGTATACCGGATGCCTGTCCTGGAGATTCACTAAGGATGACCCCTGGACACCACGGAGTATGATTAGGAGGGATCTCTCTGCATGCTCCCTAGGTGATGTCGAGGATATTGTACAGTCACAGGGTCAGGTTTAGAACACAAGAGATTTGGAGGAAGGGAAAAGGAATGATATGTCATTTTTTTCATCTCCTTGGGTAACTATCTACTAACAGATGTTCCCACTATTCCCTGTACGTGAGACATTTGAAGAGAAGTGTTAGCTCCGTCCATGAGTCCCCTTCCCAGCATGCACATGCACTTCCAAGGGAGTAACAGGCACTAACTGCCCGTATTCCTTTATACGCTGCCCTTCTTAACGTGGGCTCCTTTAAGATCATATGGCTTTAAGACGATCGGATTTTTCCTTTAATGGAACACCACAGAGCTCTTTTCCTCCTTGACCTTTTAATTCATGTTGAATAATAAAACTTAACACTGAGCTGTGATTTGATATTACAACGCCAGGGATGCCAAAGCTAAGGCCTTGAATTTGCCAGACGTCTGCAATTCTGGGTCTAGCAAGATTTCAGGATGCAATCTGGAAGTGTTTTAAATGCCAAAAGAAATGTGATACCCCTCTCTTCTGTTTTCATTTCCTTTTCTCCTGTTCTCCTTTTCCCCTGGTATCTTTTATGGTCTCCACGTTTCCTCCTTGAGGCGGTCTATCCAGCACACGGACCCACCTCTTCCCAGGGAAGATTCTGCTGTGCACAGAGCAGCTGCATTTGCTGACCATCTATTTTTGCTTCCTCCTCCGACTCCCTGACCTTTCTTTCCATTAGCCTCTGTGGCCCATACCCAGCCTTCTTACTGCCTTCCTGTCTGGCCATGAGATTGAGTACTCCTTGTGCTCTGTGCCAGCCATGCCACGCATGTGGCATACTCTTTCTGGGCAAGGATACTGGTCACACGGACAGAGCTGGCACTCCACATCTTGGGTTCTCCTCATCTGTGGTCCTTCTACAGGTCCTCCATTCATGAAGCCACGTGTGTCCTGTAAATGTGTACCTGTGATGGCTGCAGGCCACCCAGAGGACCTCAGGTGTCCTGACCTGAATGCCACCAGGACAGGGTGGGAGAGTAGTAAACATAGGGACCAGCTTCAAGTAGAAAAGGTCTAAGTAATTCAAGTCCTCCTGTTCCTTCCAATGGAACTACGTTAACTCTAGGAAAGGGAGATTTTCCCTATATATTTACCTTGATCTTGACAGAGCTACTAGCTGAGCATCTAGAGTGAGAGGAAACACACACGGCCTTTCCGAGGAATGAACAAATGTCAAGGACATCATAGAAAGCGGAGTAAATTGTAAATAGATGGCCTTCTACGTCTTCCATTTAAAAATATTTCTGACACACCCAGGAGTTCCAACTGCAGCCTAAAGCGGAGGGGAATCCTAGCACGTGAGACACGTACCGCAGTCTCTACGTCTGAGAGCACTGTCGCCTAATGCAAGTGGCCACAACCCCCGCCCTGCACCCTGCCCTTCCAGTCCTCCACTGACCCGCGTCTTCTTCGCCTTCACCAGCGAACTCCTGGAGACGCTGTCAGTTCCCTGGCTCCATTTCCTCAACTACTCTTCACACCTCGTTTCACTGCAGTCTGGTTTCTATACTCAGCGCCTCATTGAAACTGCTCTTCTGAGGTCACCCACCACCTCCTTATTGCCACACCCAATAGTCTTTCTTTTTTTTTTTAAATACTTAATTTTTTTTAAAGCAGTTTTGGGTTCAAACTGAGCAGAAGGTACAGAGATTTCCCATGTGCCCCCTGCCCCTACACACGCACAGCCTCCCCCATTATCAACATTCCCCACCAAAGGGTCACATTTACTGCAATCGAGGGCCCTGCACTGACACATCATTGTTACGCAAAGTCCAGTTTACCTTAAGGCTCACTCCTGGTGCTGTGTATTCTATGGGTTTGGACAAATGTATACTGACATGTACTCACTATCATAGTATCATATGGAGTAATATTATTGCCCTAAAAATCCTCTGTGCTCTGCCTGCTTATCCCTCGCCCCCACAACCCCTGGCAACCACTGAACTTTTTACTGTCTCCATAGTTTTGCCTTTTCCAGAATATCATATAGTTAAAATTATACAGCATGTTACCTTTTCAGATTTGCTTCTTTCACTTAGTAATATGCATTTAAGGTTCTTCCACATCTTTTCATGGCTTGATGGTTCATTTCTTTTTTTGCACTGAATGATACTCCATTGTCTGAGTGTAACTACAGTTTATTTACCCATTTACCTACTGAAGGAGACCAACTGAAGGACATCTTGGTTGCTATCAAGTTTTGAAAATTATGAATAAAGCTACTATAAACATCAGTTGTTAGATTTATAACTAAGTATTTCATTGTGTATTATGCTAATGTAAATGACATTGTGTTTTGGATTTCAAATTCCACTTGTTCCTGGCTGGTATATAGGAGAGCAATGGACTTTGTGTACGTTAATTTTGTATCCTACAACAGTGTTACAATCACTTATTAGTTCCCAGGGTTTTTTGTTTGTTTGTTTGTTTTCTCTGAGCTTCCAGCATTTGTAATTTGATATTTAACATTAATTTGGGGCAGATTCTCAGTCATTACTGTTTCAAATGATTTCTGTGCTCCTTTTTCTCTTTTCCTTCTGGTATTCCCGTTACACATGTTACACCTTTTGTAGTTATCCCACAGTTCTTGGATATTTAGTTCTATGTTTTCAGTCTTTTTTCTTTTCACTTTTCAGTTTTAGAATTTCCATCTCTCTGCTTACATTGCCCCTCTCTTTGTGCACACTGTCTAATTTAGCCATTAGAGCCCTTAGTGTATTAATCACAGCTGCTTTAAATTCCTGGTTGGCACAATAATCTCAAGAGCCATCCATTTGGTCACAAATGGCACTATTTCATCTTTTCTTATGACAGAGTAGTATTCCATTGTCACCCCAATAAATTTTAAATAAATAAATAAATAAAAAAGAAAGATTACGTCATAAAAAAATTCCTGGTTTGATAATTCCAACATCCTTGCCATATCTGTGTCTAGTTTACATGCTTGATCTGACTCTTCAAACATGTTTTCTTTTTGCCTTTTAGTAGGTTTATATATATATATATATATATATATATATATATATATATATATATATATATTTTTTTTTTTTTTTTTTTTTTTTTTTTGATAGCCAGACATGATGTACCGGGCAAAAGGAACTGCTGTAAACAGGACTTTAGTAATGTGGGGTGAGGGCTTGGGGGAGAGAAGCATTCTGCAGTCATATGATTAGGTCTCAGTCTTTCAGTGAGCCGGTGCCTCTCGACTGTGACCTTCACATATGCTTCTCAGTCCCTGTTTCTACCCACCCACGTATGTGGAACAGGGTGGCTATAGTGGGCTGGAACTACGTAGGCATTTCCCTTTTCCCACGTGGAAGACTAGCAGGGGCTGCAGTGGGGTGTTTTCCTTCCCTCAGGTCAGTTAGGCGCTGATAAAACCCCAGCAGGGTAGGCTCTGGTGAAACAGCTTCTCCGGAGGGTGATCCTTCTTAAGAAGAACAGAACGTTCTGGCATATTTCAAAATGTCCCTTTTCCCCTCCTCCTGCCAGAAGCATGAGGGAATTTTCCTCTGCTATTCACTGTGAGGAGGTGGTAGAGCTCTTGGAGGCAAAACTCACAAAAGTGTGTCCCCGTCATAATTGGGTTCCCTGGAGATTTTAAGTCTCAGAGTTGTCCACACCGAGCCTCAGGCGACTCGTCAGTCAGAGTTTAGGTGTCCCTGCCACTGGTTCCTGTGGAGGTTTGTGCTCATGGGTTCCTGCTTCAGTACAGTCATGGTTCTTTGTATTCGCTGGTTGGTCGCTCTAAGTTTGGAGGCAGTGGTTTGCCCTGTGACCTCACTTCCTTTATGGAACTAAGAACAGTTGGTGATTTTTCAGTTTGTTCGGCTTTTTACTATTGTTAGGACAGATAGAGCGGCAACCTGCAAACTTTTTACATGCTGGACCAGAATCCCCCTTCCCAATAACCGTATCTTATTTGATACTGCCAGCTCATCCTGATTCTGTTCTCTTGGTTCCCAGGACTCCACACTGCTGGCTGTCTTTCCATCTCCCTGTCTATTCCTGCTTCAGTTTTCATGGCAGTCTCCTTCTTTCCTTAAAAGTAGGCATTTTTTTCCTTCTCTAGCTAGAAATTTTCATACCCCTGGGTGAAAACCTAATTCAAAACTTAAGATGGCAAATGATATATGACCCCAAAAGGTTAATTGTTGATCTTTATGCCTTTTATATGTTTGTATTGTTTTAAATTAAAGTTTATTGGGGTGACAATAATGCAAAAGGCAAATACAAAAAAAAATACAGAGGGTATTTATTTATTTATTTTTGTATTTGCCTTTTGCATTGTCGAGGAACACAGACCCATGGTATAAACAAAATCTATAGATGGTCCCTATTGCAGTAGGAATTCAAACATCTGTGCAGGGCTTTTCCATAATGCAAAATAAAAAACAAAAACAACGAATAACAATAGCACACATGCACACGCACACACGTATTCTAATGTGACATTCTAGTTTTAAAAAAGTAGCTGCCTGGGCTTTCTTGGCCTTGCTGAGAAATCAAACACTCTAGGTTTTCTGCTCTACAGGTGAGTCCTTGCCAAGTAGGTCAGAGTGAGTCATACCGTCCCTGCTAAACCCATCATACATCTTTGTTTTGATGCAACTGCAGTGCCAATGCCATCAGATTCTCCAATAATAAGAAAGTTGCACATTTTCCAATCACTTAACTGAGCATAAAGATTCTACTTGCTGGGCAGTCGTATAAAAGAAAAAGAAAAGGATACCAAATTGGTATATAGAAAAGTAAGATTTTGCTAATTTTGCTGCATGTGTGACAAAAACTTTTAAGAGCACTGAAGTTCACAGTTTTCCCCTACACATTCTCCTGTTTAGCAGGTGATCCAGGAAGACTTGTTTCATGTTCATTCAGTTGCTTTCAGTCCCCTAGGCCTACTGTAAATAGTTTAGAGTTTAAGATGCAGAACCCTATGTATCAGGAAGAGACTAAATGTCGTATAATACTAAGCTCGTCTTACACTGACAGAGCGGTATGCAATTGATTTTTCGAATGATGTGTATCAAAATTGGTTAAAATGAAAAAGAGATAAGCTTCAGTTTTTTTTTTCTTGCGAATTTCCCTTACCTGAAAATCTTTTCTTTCCCACCAGCATAGGATAAATGACTCTACTTGATGTGTGGGTCAAACACGAAATAGAAATCAGGATTAGAACACTAAGTATCTTTATGTCTAACTTGACTTCTAGCTTTATTGTCCCCTCTGCTCAAGAGCTTCGCTGATTAATTTGGTAATCCGAGCATGATAGAACACTCAGGACACATCCTTTTCAATGAATAATTCTCTTTGTGGAAAATTCATTTGAGTTTTGATCCAGGACCATGACAATACCACCCACTTCTGTTCTTTATTTGGTCTTTGGAAAATCCAGTCCTTGGAAATAAAATCGTTTCCTGAGAGGTTTCATTTTACTTCTGTGTGACTCGATAGAAAAGCTAATATCTGAAAATAGGTAACAACTGAAGGAGGGACTCTTTGGCAAGGAGATGTTTAAAGAGACTTATTTTTAAGAGTTTGAAATACTTTCCCATCTTTGGTTATACATAGGTCATGATGTGTGACTAAATGCTAAGTAGGTAAAATAACTAATAAAGATATTACCTATTTTGGGGTTAACATACTTATTCTTAAAGCAAATTTCTTTCTTAGTTAAGAGGTCTCTTTAATTGCAGGTATCCAGTAACTAAGGTAACTGGCACATAGTAAGTGCTCAATAAATTTTCCTTCTTTACTTGCATGAATGAAGTATATCTTACAAACCGTATATTTCACGTTGGACAGCCAGACTCTTGACTACTTCCATGGCGGTAATAACTGATTACAAAAACATAATAAAAAATGGGCTGGCCTGCCCGTTCCTCCTGTGAAGGAGCTGTGGTCTGAAGCTTCTCTATTTCTTTCTCACAGTTCCTCTGCGAACTGTAGGCAGGCACATGGTGGGACTAAATAAATACTTGGTGAGAACTGTGTGTTTTCATGTGTGGTTTGTGCATTCTGACAGGACAAGCTTATCTCTGAATAAGCGGCAAATCTTAAAGAATGGTTCCAGCTTGGACTTTGAGTTGATCTGCCTTACAGTGGACCCCCTGCCCTGTGGCATAACCCCCAGGGAAATCATCCAGAGCTATTAACTGCTCCTTTACCCCTGAGTTTGGATCCAGGACAATTGCTGTGACTTCAGATGATCACGAAACAATTTGATAATGGTTCTGCTGCGGAAAGTTAAATTCTCAGCACTGGAATTCCTTCACTTAAACTAATTTTGCAATGAGTTCAGAGACACATCCTGGGAAGAGCCCCACTTTGGGGTTCAGAAGTCTCGAGTCCAAGTCCTGCCTCCTCTTGATGAATTGTGTGGTCTTGGGCAAGTCACTCAGCCTCTTCTGGTTCCTCCTTGTCTACAAAAATGGGTGGGTGGTGGATATGGAAATAACACACACGTGTGTGCTGGGGAGGAAGTGACACAACGAACATAGACTGTTAAATGCTGAACATATGCTAAAGTTGTTTCTTGCATCTAAACACACACACACACACACACACACACACACACACCCCAAAAGTAACAACAGAAAGGAAAAGAACCAGTGATGGAGAGTTTGCAGGTATGTTAATTTTCCAAATGTCCTTATTTTCAACAGTCATTCTCCATCAACATAACTATTTTAAATATCGAGTACAGTTCCCATTCACATGATGTTCCTCGATCCCTGACACTGTTTGTTAGGATTATTTTCAGTCGTAGAGGGTCTGGAGTCAGGGTTCTAATCAATTTCAGGCCTGCCTTCACGTTCTTTTTCCCCTGTACACTTTCTGCGTCCCTCCTCCTTAGCGTGGCTGTGGCTCCTGGTAGAGTCCCTGGCTTGCTGTGAGCTTACATTCTGGGCTGGACTCAGCTTTAAGAGTCCCTCTGTGACTGCGGAGGCAGCTCTTGTTCTCTAAGGAGGAAGGGAGCTTCCTAAGCAGGTGGAAGGCTTCATGCTTCTTTTGGGGAAGGCTTTCCTTTGGGGGCCACTGCAGCACAGCTGTTAGTAAAGTCACTTCAGGTAACGGGACACCATGGAAAGTTCTGCTGTGGTCTTGCTGACAATTGCTCTCACCCTTTGCCTGTATAACAGTGGCTTCTCTTTAGCGGAAGATAGCATAAAACAAACAGCGAATATGCTGCTGGAGAGAGGAATTCCATAAAATTCATAAAACTAACAGACAGACAATCAAACATGCTTTGCTTGTGGCTTATGGTATTTTCATGCGGAAATACATAGGAACAACAGAAAAACAAAGAAACACAGGCTTGAAACTCCAGCTAATGCCACTCTGCACTGCCACAGAAGCTGATTTCTGGGTGGATTCTAAAAAGAAGTGAAGCTGGAAGGAGCCTGAGGAAGCCACATGCTGGGGCCTTATTTTGTCTCTCCTGATTTATTAGTTAGTTCTATGAAAACCATTTAATTACACCAGCTGCAAACCACTCTTTAAATGAACAAGAACCCACGGAAAAGAGCTGTGGGGTTCCTTCTTCCACCAATCCCTCAGCTTTCTGGGGATAAACAAGGTATTTCATGTAAGATTCTCCATTTTGCAGCCTAAGGCAAATAATTATTCACTCTCAGAATACTGCAATGGAATCTTTGAACATATACATGTTGTTTTTACATCTGCTCTGTAAGCTTATCGTCTTATGCTGCTTGAGGGAAGAATCATATCTAATTGAAGATTTATAACTCCAGTCACATGAGAATTTATTCAATCATTTACCTACTCATTCATACAAACATTTATTGGATTTACCAATCTTGACTGAAACCTATTTTGCAGCAAGGCATTTGGGAAAGCTCTGGGAGAGATACAGGAATGAAGAAGTCAGCCCCCTAAGAAGGAGCTTAAAATCCATCGGGCCCATAAACATAAAAAGATGCTCAACCTCATTCATAGTAAGAGAAAAGCAAATTAGAGCTGCATGAAGATTTTGCCTAATAGACTGGAAAAGCTCCCAAAGTGATAACCCACTGTGTCGCAAGGCTGTGGGGAAGGAGGCAATCCCAGACACTGCTGGTGAGAGTGCAAATCAGTGCAACTCCCTGAAGAGGGAAATTCAAAAATCTCTATAAAATTATAAGTATATGTAGACTTTGATGCAATGAGCCCATTTGTGGAAATTTATTCTACAGGCATACACACACACAGACAAAATGATATAAGGGCAAGTTATTTTTTGCAGCACCATCTATAATAGCAAAATATTATTAAAAACACATCCATGAATAAGGGTTTGTTTCTCTGGATAACGGAATACCATGCAGCCGACAAGAAGAAGGATGTGGGAAAAGCCTTAAGACCTATTTTTAAATGAGGAAAGAAAAATCCAGATGAGTGTGTAAAGTACGGTATCTTTTCTTTTTTGTAAAAAAAGAAGGAAGATAAGAATATACATTAATATTTGCTTGAATTTACATAAAGAAACACTGGAAGCATACACAAGGAAGTCATGAAAGTGGTTTGGAGTGGGGGTGGTGGTGGTGTGGGCAGAGAGCCAGGGGGGAATGAAACAGAAGGGGACAGAGATGGGAGGACACCCTTCATTGTATACCTCTTTATATTTGGATTTAAGAGCCACGTGGATATACTATATTTTAAAAAATGAGATAAGTATGTTTTTAAAGTATTTTAGGGAAGACAAACACATGCTCCAATAATACGTACAATACACATTGCTACCTTATTTTCTAATTAAATTTAAAGCTCCTGGAGGGATGAATCACGTAAAAGCCTTTTAAACTAATCTCTCACATAGTTTCTCCCTCTCCAATTTCTCTTATAAAACCTTGGCAGATTAATCTTTCCAAATACCCGTTTAGACAGATTGCCAGAAACGTTTCCTTATGGTTTCTGCATCAAATTCAAATATCTCTGTTTGAGTTTTAGGGCTCTCAACAGCCTCACCTTATCCAACTGACGCAAGCTGACGTCAGATTGCATCTGACATTTTAGGGCTCCCATCTCTGTCTTTTAGGGTTCTCAACAAACACACCTTATCCAACTGAGGCAATCTAATATCCACTACTGAGATCCCCAACAAGCATCTTATGCTCCCTTCAGGCCGGACTCATCATTCTTCTTCAATGGTTCCATCCCTGTGCCTTTGCTCGGGCTATTTCCCGTCTGTGGGGATGCCTTCCACCCTGCCCTCCATCTATCCTGAACCTTGTGTCCTCCAAGGCCCCTCCCATCCGTAAAGTCTGCACTTGGAGCCCAGACTGATGTACTCCTTGTGTGACCTCCATGATCACACACACACACACACACACACACACACACACACACACACGACTGGTAACTTTGGCATGCAGTGATGTCAGCATCATACATTTCCGGCTTTCTGGGTCCTACTAAGAGGTTGTCCAGGTCACAACCGTAAGCACCGGCTAGAACCCAACCCATCCCCCCACGTGCTGCTTCTAATGGGGTTTGCTTCTCATGAGCCAAATTCTCCAGACTCCTGTCAACTGTCACTTGCATAGCAGGCACCCTATCTTGAAGTCAAAACTAGTTGTGTCTGGTGAATTGGAGGGTGGTCCCATGTGGAGCTAGCTTGTTTGCCCGTGGGTCCTTGCCACCACTACCACCATCACCACCAGATAAGCGAAGAGGTGGGAGGACATTTGAGGTAAGAGAGAAGAGGGTACAGCTTCAGCTTCCAATCCCTTTCAGCCCGTGTCTGAGCACCATGGAGAAAGAGCCTACAGGTCAAACCCGAAGGACCTATTTTCCTGAGGAATGCTGGGAGCCACAGTGTATGACGCTGAGTCCTGTCAATGAGGCTCAGTGAGAAATGGAGAGAATGGAAGGTGGCTTTGACATTTTCTGAGTTTTGCAGCTTTGGGGAGCATGGGACGCTAGAGCCTGAACAGGGTAGCCTGGCGAGGGCAGGACAACAAGTGACTTCTCCAGTCATGGATGTCAGGGAGGGGACCGCTGTGGAACTACAAGAAGTACCAGTTCTTGAGCAATGTGAGATCCCACAGGGGTCAGAAAGCCTAGTGAGGGGTGGTAAGGGGAGTCTGTAGGAGGCTGTGGTTGGAAGTGCGGAGGGGCAAGAGCCAGAGATGTTCAGATTATTTCTGTGGGTGTAACTGTGTCCACACAGCCTGAGAAATTCAGCCTGAACTTGATATTCAACTAGGTCCTCTTGCAGTGTGCGGCCCACAATCTCACTGATACAGGACATACAGTTCAACAGGATTTTAGAGGCAGTGCTGGGACAGCCAGCAGGTTTCATCCAAAGGTCTGACTCCCTCCCTTCATCGGGCAGTGAGTCCTTGGAGTTTTGTTGAGAAGGATTTTGCAGCCCAGTTGGGCTCACTGTGGGAGAGCATCCTAATCCAGTACAGATGTCTGCCATGGGCTCAGACTGGGAGGGCAAACGGATTTGCCATCTTTGATCCTATATTACACACAGGGAAACGGAGCCCTAGAGAAGGGAAGTCGCTTGTTCAAGGTCTCTTTACCAAGCTAGAACTAGAACGCAGGTCCCTTCTCTCCCTAACTGGGCTTCTCCATTGCCTTTTAAGTTTTTTTCTTTTTCAGATAAATAGAAAAAGTAAAGATAATCGAAATAACAAATGATCTATAATAAAACCTTGATTTTAGTTAATAATCTTGTTCTTCCATCCCTTCCCTCTGCTCCTCTACAAAAGAAACTATGAGTTTCTCATAACATAGTCAACAGATCTGAGATACTTTATTCCTTTCTCCATGACTTTCTGCTTACCCTTCTGGGGGTGAAACTAAAGGGAACTAAATAGACAAAGTATAGCAGTCTGTAGGAGAAGCAAGTAGGAAAATATTTGGCAAGCACACAAAATGAGTGAAAAATCCAGAACTGACGGTGCCCACAAACGTTTCTTACAGGGACCGAGATCCTTTCCCTCCACAACTGCTGTTTTCCTGAAGCTCCTTCCCCCATCTGTGCCATGTACAGCTCCTACCCAGCTCCACATCTGATTTCTGCAGCTGGGTTTTTGAGGAAAAAGTGATTTTTTAAAGGTTTCCCACCTGCCACATCACATTATGACTCATCACACTGGGGTGTACCTTTCTCTGACATGCCAAGTTTTCTATGCTCTCATTTTAAAAGGCAGTCTTTCCCTCACAGTAACAATTGGAAATCCATTGACAGAGAGCAGGTTTTAAATCAGTGCATTGCAAGCATCTGAAAGAGATGTAAGCTTTGACCCTGACATTTAGGGCGTGGGCACTTAAATGTTTTGCACTTCCAGGCCTTTACCCAGGATTCAAAGGGAAAATCAAGGACCGTTCCTGTAATATCCAGCATATTGGCCTTAAGAGAAAAGGGAAATGGAAAAAGCCTCCTAGTATTTCAGAATCAATAAATGAAATGAGACAGGTTTTGATGGAAGACAAGGTATCTAAAAGTGACATTTCTCAGTGACTAGCTGCTCCATTCATTCCAAAAATATTTATTGAATTCTGACTGAGGGCCAGAAACCAGGGAGGAAAAAAATGCATCAGTCATATTCCGTGTTTTTCAAGTCCCTGTGGGGGGTGGGGGAGGCCCACAGCCCTGCAAAGAGGATTTCAGCGCCATGTGACAAACGATAATGAAGATGTGGGCAGGGAGCCATGAGAACACTTTCAAAAGTGACTTGAAAGGACTTGCTGCTGCTAACATTTATTTGGTTCGTATTTACACCACCCCACATGTGAGACTGTGCATTTCTACCTCATCTTCCCTCCTGTGTTGTAGGAACCACCTTTTCAACTTATTTGTATTGTTTATAGGGTCGGCTCTATCGCACACACTTAATAAAGAATTACATCCACAAATATTTATTGAGCAGCTGGGACCTGGTGTAACACCAAAAGTCGAGGCTTACAAGGATGAATACATGAATTCCCACAGCCAAGACTGCAGTTCAGTGAAAATGAAATGCGTAATGGGACAAAGCAACACAGACAAAAGCACGGTGAGAATGCGTGGGCCAGGAGTGGTCAGTCGCACCTGGATAATCGCAAGGCGTGAGGGGAGGAGAGCGCACGGAGCAGCGCGGAAGGGAGCCACAGGGAGGAAAACGGTGGGAGATGGAGCGGCTGACGATGGGGAAAAGGTGCGCAGGCTGATGCCATGGTGAAGACCTTGAACTTTATTTTCCAGGCAACAACAAGTCCATGTCGATTGACTGAGAGAAGTAATTAATTTCAGGAGTCTTGGATATATGCACAGATCTGGCCATGTTACTGAAGAGAAGCCATTACTGAGAGTCACCTGGACTGTGAATCTTGGTGCGATTTTTCTCTGCATGGAGCTACATCTCCTATGCTAAGGACTGGGCCCTCCCATACATGGGTGTCACTGCCTCACTGACAGGCCAGGCCACAGGGCAGCCAAGTCCCTCAGGTGGTCAGCCTGTGACTGCCCTCACCTCTGCCTGACTCAATCTGGTATTTGCCGCCACCAGGGAAGCCACTCTTATCAAGTATGCAACATGCCCTCTGGGCCCCTTTCTCTGGCCTCTTCTCTCCACTCTGACTACTCCCTTTATCAGCTTCCCTCTTCCCAGCACTTCACTGTCACCCCCTACCCACTCCCAGGGCTCTACCCTTGGCCTGAAGATTTCTCTGTTTGACAGATGACGAAATCAAACCTTAGTGAAGTGAAATGACTTGTCCACTGTCACACTGCTAATAAGCATAGTTAATGGAAAGAGACCTGTATGGGTGACCCCAGGGCTGGGACACTGGGTTACTTTCTGCAGTGACACTACTACTACCTATATATAGTAGATGAGATTAATTGCCTGCAAAGCTATTTCATACTTAGAATGCTGCCAAAAATGAAGAAATAAAGGAAAGCTCTAGAAATTTAATCAAGATGTGATGAAATGTGAAAATGCTCCTGTCTGCTTATCAAAGAGATCCCTGAAGCTTTATCTAAACTTATCACCCCTCCCTCAATCCTCCTCAATGCTTACTCCTCTTATGAGGTTTGATTTTCTTCAGAGCACTTATGATATCTTTGCTTAACTGATTGTTAACTGCCCCACTCCTTTGAATATGAGTCTCTTGAAGGAGGGGGCCTGTGTCTCAACCAAACTCTTATCCCCAGCACTTCGAACAGGGCTTGGCACATAGTAAGTAATGAGTTAATACAACCCATAGTTTAGCGATTCTCAAGGGAAGAGCTTCAAAAAGCAGTACCCACACTCCTACATCCTAGTGGGAGAGTCTGACCCACCATCTCTCTCATTAATAATCAGTGGGCAGAGAAGCACTGTCACAAAATGAGCGTGTTGGCCCCTCAGGTATGTTGGAGCAGAACAAGGGCCAAACCACTGATATCTAGCCTGAACTAGGGTATTAATACATTTTTTAGAAGGAACATGCCAACATAAGAAGAGTGGTACATAAAGAGCTGACACTTATAAAGAGCACTTGCTTCAGGCCCGGCAAAGGTCTAAGTCATTGTAAGTCATTGAATCCTCACAACTATCCAATGAGGGAGATGGTTATATATTATCCCCATTTTGTAGATGAGAAAACTGAGGCACAGAGAAATTAAGTAACTTGCCCAAGGTTGCACAGCTAGGAAGTGGGATTTGAATCCAGACATCAGGCTCCAGAGTGCACGCCAGGCAATACAAAGCAATGCTTGTGGCAAATTCAAGATGGCCACAACTACTCTGATATTACTCCCATCAAAGGGTGGACTCTATGTACCCTCCCCTGTACCCAGACTGGCCTGCAGTTAATTTGACGAATAAGTAATACTATGCCATTCCTGGGCCTAGCTTTTTTATTTTTTAGCCTTTTAATTCAATTTAATTTTTAATTTTGTATCAGTTTCAGGTGTACAAAACAATGTAATAGTCAGACATTTACACCCCTCACATTACACCCCTCACAAAGTGATAATCCCCTCCCCCAATCTACAACCCCTCTGACATATATAGCTGTTACAATTCCATTGATTCTATTCCCTATGCTGTACTCCACATCCTGTGACTATATATATATTAAATTATAGATGGCATTCACTTGCATACACCAATAATAAACTATCAGGAGGAGAAATTAAGAAAACAGTCTCATTTACAATTGCTTCAAAAACTATAAAATACTTAGGAATAAATTTAACCAAAGAAGTAAAGATCTGTACTCAGAAAATTATAAGACACTGAAGAGAGAAATCAAAGAAGATACAAACAAATGGAAACACATACCATACTCATGCATAGGAAGAATTAATATAGTTTAAATGTCCATATTGCCTAAGGCAATATATAGATTCAACGAAATTCCTATCAAATTACCAATGACATTTTTCACAGAAATCAGAATAGAACAGATAATCCTAAAATTTATATGGGGCCATAAAAGACCCCGAATAGCCATGGCAATCTTGAGAAATAAGAACAAAGTGGGAGGTATCAGGATACCTGACATCAAATTACACTACAAGTCTATAGAAATCAAAACAGCATGGTACTGGCATAAAAACAGTCACACATTGATCAATGGAACAGAATAGAGAGCCCAGAAATAAATCCATACCTATAAGGTCATTTAACCTACAACAATGGAAGCAAGAAAGTACACTGGGGTAAAGACAGTCTATTCAATAAATGGGCCTAGCTTTTAAGAAGAATCGCACTTTCCATTTCTTGCCTCTGGGAGCCTCTATTGGAAAGGCCAAGTGGAGAGGCCCAGAGGCTACAAGGAGAAAGAGAGACTCAGCAGGGTCCAGCTTTTCCTGGTGTCTCTTCCAGGGCACCAGGTATGTAGATGAATTCAAGCCATCTTGAATTGTTGAACAGTTGACTACCACTGGAGACTCAACATCACATAGAGCTGACCCCTGTCTAAATTCCTGATTCATAAAATCATGAGCTATGATAAAATGACTGTTGCTTCATGTCAGTGAGGTTTGGAATAGTTTGTTATGCAGTTATGTTGTGTTAATCAGAATAGTGCTTAAACATTTTGACTGTGACAAACAGAAAGGAATACATTGTCCATGAAACACACATATGTACACACTAGGGCAGCCAGGTTGGCACTGGCTTCAGACTTTGAAAGTCCAAGTGGCCGAATGCCTCATTGAACATCATTTCTGGAATTTCTGAACTTATGAGTGACCAGTGGCAATGTGGATGCATAGGTTGCATGAACCCAGCAATGTTCGTAATACAACAACATACAAGGAATGTTGTTCAGATTCATTGTTGGTATCCATCCATCCACCCATCCATCCACCCACCCATCCATCCATACTTCTATCTGAAATCAAATCTCACAAAACTATCCTTGCCCTTACTATGTGTAATGCACTCTGATAGTTTCTATTCTATTTACTTTAAAAAATTGCTCATCATGACCCCCTAAGTTTACATTCCTGACCCACCGAGGAGGGAATACTTGCAGTTTGAGAAAGGGTAAGCGCTGAGGAAGAGCTTATCAAAGAATGGGCAGCATTCTCTAGGAGAGCCAGCGTTTCCAATCAGCCACCCCCCACATTCGGTTCACTTGGCAGATGGAGTGACGATGGAGATGCCCTGTCCCAGCTTTATGACACCTGTGTTAGGATCACCCACCTGATCGCTGTGCTTTGATCCCACACTCAATAACCAGCTCAGTTTGCCCTGTGCTTTCTGCACACGCTGCTCCCTCCGGGACTTGCTCCTTTTGCCCCACCCCACTGCTGCCTGATGAACAACTAATATTCACCCTTCAGGACTCAGCAGAAGCCTTTCTCCCAGAAGCCTTCCTTGATTCTCTAGGGCTGGGTCATAGCTCTGTATTCGAGGCCGACTGTATTATCCTTGCCTGTTTATTAGGTGGTGGGCCCTAAGAGCTTAGGGACTCGATGCCACTGGCTATGAATCCCTAGAGCCTGACCTAGTGCTTGGCACTGAGCTGGAACTTGGTAAATATCTGTTGAATAAGCAAATATCTGTTTGACCACGTGCATATTTCTACTAGAAAGAGATTGATCTGACCAATTATTCCCTAACCAAACATTAGAATTTTGGCTTGCATGGCAAACATAAACAATATTGTGAATCCCTATCAATTGACATTTTGTGATTTACAGCTGTCTCTTGTGGGTTAAGTCATGTGACTCAGTCCCCATAAATTTCATTAACTCTGGGAGGAATCATAAGTTTCTAGAATGGCAGAGCTGACGACCAGACCTTTATGATTTCACCAAATTAATGTCACTTTCTAAAGTCTTGACAGCAGCCATCTGATGTCTGACTTGTAGCCCTACATCAATTTTAAGTGCAGAGCCAATATGTGGCCTCTGAGTCTCTTTACAATATAGCACCTTCCACATTTTCATATGAATTAAAAGTGATGGCAGCCTTAGAAATAGGTTGTAAAGTATTTTCCACTTTTTCTTGATTTCATGTAAAATCTTTGTTGTCTAATAGCCTTTGACTATTTGGATTTCTTTTGTGGGATTTTTTTCTTCCTTTTTGAGGATCATTTTCTTTTTTTCCTGAGGAAGTCTATTAACAATTTTCCAAATTGTTTTTGTCCCAAATCACATAAATTGGGATACATCTATTAGTTTAAAAATTAGGATGGTCATGGCAAGGGACTTGAGAGGTATCTCAGCTGGAACTGAGGTCTGCCTGTGTAATTAATGTTGTCATTAAAAATAATCTTAGGTTATTTATTTCTTACTTGTTGCCAGGAAAGAAACTGAAGAATATTAGCACTTGAACAAAACCTTCAAACAGGAAATCTGAAGGTCACAAAAGGACAATGACCGTGACAAGAGCAGCAGCATTTTGGTGCCTGCAAGTAGCCACACTGTTTCAGGACTGAGTACTTCCCCCAGTGGCTGGCTTATTAAAAACAAACAAACAAAAATATAGCTGCTAGGGAGAGCCACACAAGAAGGGGATGGGAAGGTAAAGGTCTTAGAAATGAGCAAACTAAACCCTACAAAACTACTTAACACAAACCTAGAGGCGCTATGACTTTATATTGTTAGTCATTAAAAAAAAAAAAAATTAAAGTGTTCTTTAGAGCAGTCCCGGAGTCCAGGGAAGGCTGCCGAAAGCAGAAGGCAGAAAATACATTCAGGAATGAACTACTGGTAGTGTCTTCACCCTGTGACATTTTCGTTCTTATCCTCTGGCCAAGTTTCACTCTTGGATATATGCGAGAGCTCTTACTAAATTAAATGGAGGTTAAATGTGCATGCTCAAAGGAGAAATTTGGCCACTAGTATCTTTCCAAAGATATTAGTAAAACAATAGAGGTGAAAAGCATGGTTGGGCCACCAGAATTCTTGTTTCAGATGAGAAATGCCAGGAGACAGGGCAAGCCTTGCATTATTTTTTCCTTTGCAGAGGCTCCCTCTTTGCATTCCCTAAAGTCAGTGCATTCTCACTAACTTAAATGTGTTCACAGAAGCAGCATCTATTCCAAGTAAATACTCTAATTCCCTGCAGCAGAAGACTCCTAGACGATGTGAAAGTGGAGCGGATTGTGAAGACATCAAACAAGGGAAAATGTAAACTTTTAGTCCAAAAGATGAAAAAGTGAGTTTTCACACCTTTCTTGATGACAGAAGTGGGAATGCTAGAGGGGAAAAAGGACCGGTTTGGGAGGCAAAGCAAGCCGTTTTTGAGCCTGACGTCTGGTACCGATAAGTCGCCTGACTTGGTGTGTGCAGGAGCTTTGGATTTGTCATCTAAAAATAAAATTGTTGGTTGACAGGCTAAATAAGGTGCTTTAGCTCTAGTACTCTGTGATTTTATGAATTATAGAATTATCTGTAAAAGTGTTCTACTAGCAATTAAAGACGACAAAGGATAAAAGTTATAAAGGGCGGGGGAGAAGGGAAGTTAAAACAGTCCTTTATATGAGAAGATTGTTGACAACACTCAGGAAGAAAAAGCACTGAATAATACGAATAATAATGACACGAGAAACAATAACAACAATTTCGCAGCTACTACACAAATGTCAGGCTATGTGCCAGACACTGGATATTCACTATCCCTCACCACTAGGAGTGGTAAATTGTATCTTTTAAAGATGGCCACAATGATATCTTCCATCCCACACAGTTTTCTAGAATTTTGTCCTTCACCATCAAGAGGTGGAGTCTGATTTCCTTCTCCTTGAATCTGGGTGGACTTGTGACTCATTTGTAGCCAGGAGAACATGGCCGACGTAATTCTGGATAGGTCCTGGGTCTAGCTCATAAAAGACAGTGCAGCTTCTGGCTTGTTAGCTGGAACACTCACTCTTGAAGACTTTAGTTGCTAAATAAGCAATCTGGCTGCTTATATGTTGGAGGCTGCCATGTTGTGAGAAAGCCCAGACAGAAACCACAAGGAAAGGTCCTGAGACAATGTGAAAAGAGATGCCTAGATTGCTCCCAACTGCTCCAGCATTCCCTCTTCCCACTCTTCCAGCTCCCACTACCGTTTGACTGCAACTACATAAGAATCCCTAAACCGGAACTACCAAGCCAAGCCCTCCCCAAAATCCTGAACCAGAGAAACTATTGAGAGATAATAAAATGACTGTTACATTAAGCCACTAAGTTTGGAGTGATTTTTTTATTTAGCTATAGCGAACCAGCAGATTTTGGTAACTTTGGTACCTGGAATTTGGGTATTGCTACAAACAAAAACCTATAACATGTGGCAGTGGGTTTGGGACCAGACAGCAGCAGGAAGCTAGAAAGGACTTGAAGAGTCTGTTAGTGAAAGCGTAAAGAGTTTTAAAGAGAGTGTTCGCAGAAGCCTGGAGGCTACCGGTGAGGGTTTAACAGAAAGGGAGGGAAATATTATTTGAGCTGGAGGGAAGGAGACTCTCGTTATGTTGTGGGGGAAATTTAGCATAATTATCACCAGCAGTAACGTGGAAAATACAAATTGTACCTAATGAACTCAATGATTTCACTAGGAAGAATTCTAGGAAGTGTTAAGGGTGCTGCTTGGTTTCTTTTAGCTGCCTATATATAATGAGAGAGGAGAGAAATGAATTAAGAAACAAGCTATTCAATTTTCGAGAAGTTGGAGGAATTTTAAAGGGTGCAGAAGAGTCTTTTCAGCCAGCAAAGGGTTCCTGAATTAAGGAATGGCTTCCTGGAAAAGATGACATTCCGGGTGTGACAGTAAGATCCTTTGTTAAGACCTCATGAGGATCTCTTTGACCCTTTCTGAGAGACAAAAGTTCTAGGGATCTTAAGGGCATGACTCATAGATCCTTCTAGTTAAATAACAGGGCTTCCAGTGATTTTAATGGCTTTGTCCCACAGCGGCCTCACAGGAAGACCAAGTTAGAGAAGGACTTACCTTGAAGAGATTTATGAATATGAATTTTATCTAATGGAGTGGACTATAAACTGATATGCAGGCAACCCATAAAGTTTTTAAGGAAATTGTATCAGTTTGGGATGAAGGGGCAGGGATAGTGCAAAATATAAAAAATCCTTTAGACCCTCAACCTTTTGTGGGCAGGAAGTAAGCTGAGAAGTCGCTCAGTTGCAAAACCAGGCCACTTCTTAGGGAAACAAACAAACAAAAAAGGATGTCCCAGAGACTGGAACCAAGGAAAGAGCCAAAAGCCATGGAAAACAACTCCCAGGAAGTTGGACTGGGCTCTAATGAAGGACCTGGAACTGTGTTCCTGGATAGATTTTGTAATTGCTATGACCCAGTGCTCCCAGTCGCCCCCATTCTGAATGGAAGCATATATTGCAGTTATCTGAGTTTGGCATTAAGTTCAGCATATTCATTGTATGTTACATGTGTGTGTGGGGGGCAGGTATCTTGTCTGTATTGGTCTTCAGTTGGAGAAGTATGGTACATGAGTACTTCTCTGTGAAGTACCCACGGACGTACACCAGGACCTGATTTAGAGCCTAGACTTTGAGCCTAATGCTTTCTTCAGGCTCTTGATTTTCACAGGGAATTATAGCTCAAAGCACAGAAAATGTCACATGCAATGTTTTGATTTCTTTTTTCCTTGACCTGTAAACAGTTAGCATAGGTCTTACTTCCTCCATGAAGCTGACTGCTTCATGACTGAAAATAAGCTCCTTTGGAGCAGGAATGAAGCTTAAATTTGCCTAGCATACAGCTCAGGCTCTTAGTATTTATTAGGCGTACGTTAAATGCTTGATGATAATGAAAATGGTGATGAAAGCCTGTGTCCTTCCTTCTCCATTTACAGGACCTAGGGGACATATTTCTTGCTGCAGAATTCTTAGTTTCAACACTGTCAATCCTAAATGACTCAGAAACTATTTATGGAAGATAAATCTTGTATATTCTGGAATTTTAGAGCTGAAAGGGACCTTGGAATTCCAATAGTTCAACCCCTTCATTTTACAGATGAGGACATTGAGGTTTTATTGGTCAGTGGGATGACTGACCATAAAGTGGTTAAGTGACCTGTCCAAAGTCATCTAATTAATGCCAGAGAGAATCAAGACTAGAAATTTCTTCTCTAATTCCATTCCTGCATTCAACAAGCTCTTTTGAGAGCCTGCTATTTGTTAAGCATGTGTTAGATTCTTTTCTTCTCCGTTTCCCTTTGATACTCACTACATGATGTTAAGCAGAATCAGGAAGTAGATGGGCATCCAAGCCAGTGTACTGAATCCTGTCTTTTTCAGTAGTTCTAGAAAAGGCTTGCTGGGTGGAGATGTTAAAACTATTGCCTTTGGCACGGTATCGTCTGTGATTCTGGATTATTTATGCCAGATGGCTTGTGTGCCACCTCACCACACAGAATCAGGAACTAAATAAATTCTATTTGGCATTTTCCAAATAGAATATTCTTCTTGCTTCTATGGCCACTTTTAAATTGTACAAAGTCCATTTAATTCAAAATTTTACAGCAATCCTTCTTACCAGCTGCTTTGGTCTATTCCTGGCCTCTCCCAAAACCATCACTGCTTCTCAGCAAGATGGAGCTCAACTTGGAGCTCCTCTTGGCTTGAAGAACCTTCTTTTGGTTCCTTTCTACATGCAGCTTGGTGAGGTCTTGGCATCTTTCATCAAAATTTTCCCCACTCCTGGCCCCAAATCTCTTGTTACACAACTCCCTACGTGAGGAATATTCTCTGTTTCCAAGAACATTAAGAACTTTCTGGATATCTTTGGGAAAATCTCAGTGAAGAACCCACTTCCTCTTTAATCCTGTAAGTGTGGAATGTGGATTCTCCCAATCTTACCACTTTCTTTCTTGTTTATTATTGACTCGATATATACATAATTTAGAAGGTAAGAGTGATACCTGGTGAGTGACTCTGGATAGCTCCTAGTATATCATCCTGCACTCAAGAGGATTTAATATTACCTTTGAGTATAAGGTTGCACACTTATTCAATTGACTAAATCCTGGGAACATTGCTTGCTTTTATCACTTGGATGTTTATATATTAAGAAGTAGATACAGCCTCTTCCTTAAGAAGTTTCTAAAATAAAAGGTTTATAATGAAAAAAAAGTGACAAGTTAAAAGAAATTAATACTCAGTACCAAACAAGAAAATAATACTTTTTTAGGTTAAATAATCACATGCATAGTGCTCCCACTAGAGAAGGGACAGATACTTGAAATAGTATTTTTGTAAAAGAAACATGGAGAACTACATCATTCAACCAAAAGCATAAGTTAAATTTGATAACAAACAATTCAATGCTTTCAGAATTCTGAAAGTTTGAAAGAAAGTCTAATAGTCAGATATAAAAGAATGGGGTGTTTTAGTCATGGAGAGAAAACGTATTGTGATATTTTCTTATTCCTTGGTTCTTTTGTAGAAAAAAAAATCCAGATGAATGAATGGTGAGGTACATACGCAATGCCAAATAGTTGAAACCTACAAGAAATGCCTCATGACTTTATAGACAAACAATGATAAGAAAGACTATACAAACTGCTGAGTCCACAGAAACTTTCTAAATAGGCAGTGTGGTTGCTAGGATCATCTTTAACCAGCTTCCAAACATACTTTTCACATCAGTGAAGTTTCTCAGGGGAAGTGGACATGGGGACATCGGGGGCCTCAGAACTGCCAAAGTTATTTCGGGAAAGGAAATAAAGGTGGAAAAAATCTGCGTCCGTGGCTCCCACACCCCGTGTTGGTGGTCACTTCAAAACGAATAGTCACCAACAACATTTTCAGTAGATGAGATAACTGCATTCCCAAACAGCCACAAAATGGACAAATGACTGTAATTAAAACAGATTTTAGTTCTTTTAAGTCATGAGTGAAGGGATAGCTGAGACAACTTGGTCTGGGTTCTGCTCTCCATGTCTCTTTATTAAAGTGAGGCTAGAACGGGGAAGACACACAGTTTAGTAATTTGCAGCAGCAAGAGAGAGCAACAGCCCCTCCGTAGAGTGGATGACGAAGCATTGGTGCAAATAAGGAGGCAGAAGTGGGCGCATTGGGTGCTAAGCACCTGCTCAGCAGCACCTGTTCCTCCAGCCCTACCCTAGACTGGATGTAAGCTTCCTGGGTGCAGGCAAAGTGAACATTTGTATCTTGTATCTCTTTCCTGGGTGGCCTTGGTGCCTTATTCCAGCACTCCCTGCAGCATGCTGCAAGGAGCAGTGAAACTCTGCTATGTTAAAGATCTTACGCGTATAAAAGGGGGTGGGGCAGTGCAGTGATCAAACAAGCCTGAAACCTGATGGGTTCAACAGAACAAACAGTTTTATGGGGGGATTTCCTAGACCTTTAGTAAATTCATGCACAGTATGACTCCTTAAAGGGGATGGCGGACTATGTAGCATCTCTGAAACTTTCTGATCAGCAAACACATTATTCATGGATTTTTTTTTGCAGGACTCTACTTCATGGAAAGTGCTCCACTTTTTTCGAACTGAATTGACATAGGTAAGGCTCACCCTTTCACTTGTTACCCCTTCACCTACTTGAGGATAGCACATTTCTCCTTGTTTTTTCTTTTCTGTGCTAAACCTCTTTAGACTTTTTTCTCCTGTAATCATCACCATACTTTCTTATCATTCATGACTTTTTCGGTCTGCCTGCCTTCCATACCCTAGAACCTGGGAAGGCAGGTTCACCACTTATTGCCAGGAGCTCTTTCTTCTGGGCCTGTTCATTCTGGGCACCTCAAGAAAGGGGTGTCCAGAATAAACCTGACATTTCAGAGGCCACCCAACCGACTAAGGCAATCCAACCAGGGTGACTGTCACAAGTGCTGCGTTCTGGACACTGCCTCTGGCTGTCTGCCCGGGATCATGTCGGCTTTGTTGGCGGCAGTCACGTGATCCTGCTGACTCACGGAGAGCTGGCAGCCCATTGAGATCCCTGGCCCTTCTGCACAGGAGCTGCTTCTCCTGATACCCTACTTTTGCCTGATACCCTACTTTTGCCATTTTCTTTTTGTTTGTTTGAAACAGCTTTGTTGGGATAACATTCAGATAGCATAAATTTTACCCACTTAAAGTGTACAATCTAATGGTTTTTGTTACATTCACAAATTTGGGCAACTACTGCCACAGTCAATTTTAGAACATTTCTGTCATGCCAAAAAGAAACCCTGCACCCTGTAGTTATTACCTCCCAGTTCCCCTATCCCTTCTGGCCCTAGGCAGCCACTAATCTACTTTTTGTCCTTATAGACTTGTCTATTTGGGGCATGTCATTTCAATAGAATCAAACGTGTTTTTTTTGTGACTGGCATCTTTTACTGAGCATGATGCTTTCCAGGTTCATCCATGTTGTAGCATGTATCAGTGTTTCATTCCTTTTTGAGGCTGAATAATATTCCACTGTATGGATATATCATATCTTGTTTATACATTCATCAACAGATGGACATTTGGGTTGTTTCTACATTTTAGTTATTGTGGAGAATGATTCTATGAACATTTCTGTACAAGTTGTTGGGTCAACATATGCTTGCAATTCCTTTGGGTCATTCTATGTTTCACTTCTTGAGGAATTGCCAGACTGTTTTCCAAGGCGACTGCACCATCTTGCATTCCCACCAGCATTGCATGAGTGTTCCAGTTCCTCTAGGAGTACATCCTCTCCAACACGTGACTTTGATCTAGCTACCATAATGGATGTGAAGTGGCATCTTGTGGTTTTGATTTGCTTTTCCTTGATGACTAATGACGTTGAGTATCTTTTTATATACCTATGGTCATTTGCATACCTTCTCTGAACAAATTTCTATTCAAATCCATTGCCTGTTTTTAAACTGGGTTATTTGAGTTTTTATTGTTGAGTATAAGATTCTTTATATATTCTGGATACCAGACCCTTATCAGATATATCAATTTTCAAATATTTCCTCCCATTTTGTAGGTTGTCTTTTCACTTTCTTGAGGGTATCCTGTGAAGCACAAAAGTTTTAAATTCTGGTTAAGTCCAATTTATCTATTTTCTCTTTTGTTGTTTACATGTCATATCCAAAACCACTGCCAAATCCAAGGTCATGGAGATTTTTCCCTATGTATTCTTCTAAGCATTTGTAATTTTAGCTTGTCATTTTATATTGAGCTAATTTTTGCATATGGTATGACATAGGGGTTCAGCTTAATTCTTTTGAATGTGGATATCCAGTTGTCCCAGCGACATTTGTTGAAGAAACCATTCTTTCCTCCATTGAATGGTCTTGGCATCCTTATTGAAAATCAATCAAACATAGATATGTGAGTTTGTTTCTGGACCTTCAATTTTGTTCCATTCATCTATATGTCTTATCTTTATACTAATACCATGCTGTCTTGATTACTGTTGCTTTATAGTAAGTTTTGAAATTAGAAAGTGGTGAGTCCTCCCACTATTTCTTTTTCAGGAACATTTTGGCTATTCTGGGTCCTTTGGATTTCCATGAATTTTAGGATGAGCTTGTAATTTCTACAAAGAAACCAACTGGGATTCTGATAGAGACTGCATTGCCTCTGCAGATCAATTTGGGGAGCAATACCATCTTAACAATATTAAGTCTTGTCATCCATGAACATGGGCCACCTTTCTATTTATTTAGATCTTCTTTAATTTCTTTCAATAATGTTTTGTAGTTTTCAGAGCATATACTCCCTTTATTAAATTTATTCCTAAACATTTTATTCTTTTTGATACTGTTGTAAATGGAATTGTTTTCTTAATTTTATTTTCAAATTGTTCAAAGAAAAATGTATAGAAATACAATAGATTTTTACATATTAATCTTGCACTTTGCAACCTTGCTAAACTCTTTTGTTGGTTCTAATAGACTTTTTAGTGGATTCCTTGGAATTATTTATATACTAGATCATGTCATCTATGAATAAATGCAGTTTTTTACTTCTTCCTTTCCAATCTGAATGCCTTTTATAATATTGATTTTTAATACTAAGATTTTTAATACTAAGAATAGAAGTTAACGTATACTTCTATCCCATTTAATTATATTTGCGTTAGACCATAGTATGGTTCTTTTAATTTGGATAGTCTTCTAGTGAATATTGTTTATAATTCATAGTTTTATTGCCAATAGTTGTCACATTGTCTGGTGTTTTACATTCAATAAATGTTTGTAAAATTAAGATGTGGTAGAATTTGCAATTTTCATATGTTAGTTATGTTCTGTGGCTCTAATTGATATAAATGTGAAACAACATGGGTGCCATCAAAATTTCTAGGACCCCAGGATATCAACAGTGGTGGCAGTGGCACCTAGAACCTGCCCTTTCACAGTACAAGTGGTCACACAAGAGGCAAGAGATGGCAGCCTCAAGAAGCAATGGAGATAAAACCATTCTGAAAAGAGTATAAGGTTCTTTAAAAATTAATAATAGAACACACAATGCAATATATAGATGATACATTATAGAATTGTATGCTTGAAACCTGTATAATTTTATTAACCAATGTCACTCCAATAAATTTAACACTAAAAATAAATTGTAAAAAAAAAATAGAACTGTACATAATGCAGCAGTCCCACTCTTGGATATATAGCCAAAGGAAATGAAATCAGTGGTATCTCAAAGAGATATCTGCACTCCCCCAGTCATTGCAGCATCACTCACAACAGCTAAAATATGAAAACAATGCACGTGTCCATCAATGGATGAATAGATAAAGAAAATGTGGTATATACATCATGGGATATTATTTAGCCTTAAAAAAAAAAGAAATCCTGTCATTTGCCACATTGATGAACCTGAAAGACATTATGTTAAATGAAATAATGGAGGCACAGAAAGACAAATATGTCATGATGTCAGTTATATAAGGAATCTAGAAGTGCCAAACTCTTAGAAGCAGAGAGTAGAATAGTGGTTGCCAGGGGCTAGAGCAACATGGTATTATTAACTACAGTGACCATGATATATATTAGATATCCAGAACTTATTCATCCTGCATAATTGAAATTTTGAATCCTTTGATAAACCCTTATGCTTATAACTTATTCAGAATAAGTTCTGGAGATCGAATGTACAGCATGGTGACTACAGTTAATAATACTGGGCTGCATTCTTGAAATTTCCTGAAAGTAGACCTTAAATGTTCTTACTACATACACAAAAACTATGTGAAGTGATGGATATGTTAATTAGTTTGTTTGTGGTAATCATTTCACAACATATACACATATCAAGACATCCCGTTGTACACCTTAAATATGTACATTTTTGGGGGGGCAATTATACCTCCAGAAAGCTGGAAAAAAATAAAATGAAAAGTAAAAGAAGCAATGGAGACACCCTGGCATAGACATTGGCAGTGGCCTCGTGGACACTGACACTAGAGGATGAAGGTGAGACATCCTCACTTCGCTTGGGCAGCAGATGGCACCAAAGAGGCCAGAGCAGGAGAGGAGGAAAACAGCTGCCATGATATGTGCTGAGAAACCTCGCTTACATGCACATGTAAAATACCCTCTGTGGACTCTTAAAATTAGTGACGGGGATACTCTCGGGGGGCTGAGAACCCCAGAATAAGAGGCGGGCGAGAGCCACATGGGAGCACTGTTGCATCTCAAGCTGCAGTGATCTGGGAAAACTTGAGCCAGACATACAAACGTCTCTGTATCACAAATTATTTCTTTGATTCTTCCTTCCCCTTAAGAAGCCAGTCCATTTTGATTCTTTCTGTTAATTTTAAACCCTTACGCTGTCTCTCTACGTGTTCATATCCCACACAAACTGCAACCCATTCCTTTTCCGCTTCGATATGTACCATCTACCAAAGGAGATCTACCTAAAGTCCCTCAGAGATCGTTGTGACGTCACACTGCCTATGCCACATGACCACAGGATGGGAGGGAGTCAAAGGGGATGGCAGAGCGATCCACAACGAGGCTGCGTCCTCAAATGGCTGATCTGACTCCCATAGTCATAGCAGTGGTGACAGTACTGCTCACATTCCTTGAGTACTCACTCTGCTCGGCCACAATTCTAAGCACTTCAGCACTTTGTACACATATATATTAACATACTCAAGACTCACAGTAACCCTCTGAGGGTTAAAAAACTTCCTCTTTCCTTGTACATGGCAGAGCCCAGCCCCTACCTCGTTCTTCCTGCTCACACTCCCTTGAGGGAATGAAGTTTAGATAAAAGTGAGGCCCCCATTTTCAAATCTGAGATGGTCACAGGGTAAGGTCATCTATTTTTATGTGAAAACCTTGTTTACCGAGAAACTACCCATTACGCTCAATATCTAAAGTCACCAGAAGCCACTTAACAATGGTAAGTTAATATTGTCACATTGAGCCCAGAAAAATGAGTATAAATTTAGTAACATTATTATACGACTAAAATAAGTCGAAGTCTGGGTTTATACAGGTTTATGCCTTAGGAACTCTACTTTTTTGAGAGCCCTCAGAAAACTGGCAAACTTAGAAGTTCCACTTTGATTTATAGTATATAATCAAATTACTTAAAAAGTATCACTCTTGTACCAGAGCTACAAACCCATCACCCAGCTGAAATAATTGCTAGGGTCACAAAATAAAGATTGCAGACTGGAGTGTCAAGTGCCTTTTCTGCTTCATGCAGGCTTGAACGCAGAGGCCACATGGCCATACACAGCTCCTATACAGGGCAGTAGCTGGACTACACTAAAAACGGAAAACTGCTCATTCTATATTGACTCCCTTTTGCAATCTCGGGAAGCTCCTCAGTGACAGGAGCCAGCTTGCCAAAATGTCAGCATCAGGACCTAGTCCAATGTAAATACCCGGCACTGTGTGGCGGATGCACTGAGTTAGAGCTAGGCTACTGCCCACCATTCCTTACTCAAAGATGACCTTCCAGATCCAAGAAAAACAGATCTGTCAGCAGGAAAACTGGTATAGTTGTGAAACTGAGAAGTCAATGCCGTTTAAGTCCATTGTCAGTAGCCAAGTCTGAGGAAGACCTTAAGAATTGCAGGCTTCTGACAGAACCTTTGTTGAGCTACCCAGACCTTTATTTTTAACCTCCTAATATCCCAGCCGATGGGTCTGTGTGGAGAGGAAGGGGTTATTTGATCTGCTTAGCAGTCAGCCAATTGTAGCACAAAGCATGGTGTTCAGGGCTCCTGACCACCAGCCTAAGAGAGGCTCAGAACCAAACTTGTTTCACACATGAAAAAGTGAGACACTGCAACCATAGTGACAGCTTCCATATGGCCCTGTGGGGCCAGACTTCCAGATAGAGCCATACTGAAGTCGTGTTTGACAACCCTTCCCTCTCCTGTCATTGCCCTCCCCCCACCACCCCCAGTTCATGTTTTTTAACTTTTCTATAATGTTCTTGCAGATTCCTTCTCATTGTCCTCTTCACTATGCAGCTCTTCCCCGTCTGTTCCTCTCCACATTCCACAAAAAGTAAGTGAACATCTAATAAGTTATAAACTATCGGGGACTAGAGAGTCAACTTAATTATTCTGGAAACTTATTCTTGGTTGTTTATCTTTTAAACTAGGAATCTAGGATGTCTTACAGAGAGGAGAATGCTGTGCTTGTCAAACTTCAGGGTGCATCAGAATCATAAGGAACTTGTAAAAATGCAGTGTGCCTGTAGTGGAGCCCCCAGTCCCCAGTGGCCCACTTGGATGGAGCTCAGGCTTTGGCCCCGACAGAGCCCAGGGCCTTCCCTCCCTCCCCAGTCCTGGGCCCTGCACAGTCTACATTTTCAAAAGCTCCTCTGATGATTCCAACGCAGCTTAGCCAGACCTCAGCTGAAAAGCACTGGCCCACACCTCCCTCCCGGTTCCCTCATCTCCCTCCAAATTCCTTCCCTAATCAGCTGTTGGTAATTCCAAAGCCCACTAGGGAGGACCATCTTCTCCCTTTGGGGTACAAAGTTGAGGGTGGGGAGAACTGGCCGTTTAGAAGGCGCAGAGACATACAGGACAATGAGCGCTCAAGCAATCAAAGCTAGAACAGAAAAGAACAGGTTGGATGGACACAGACACATCTAGACTGCTTCACAGTTTCTTCTAGAACAGGGTCCGTGAAGGGCTACACAGTAAATATCTTTTCCTTTGTGGGCCATATGGTCTCTGTGGCATCTACTCAGTCTGTTGTAGTGTCAAAGTACACATGTACACAAATGAGCAACACTGTGTTCCCATAAAAGTTTATTTATAAAAATGGGGGGCTGCAGGCCATGGGCTATAGTTTGCTGATGTATATTCTAGTCAATATTGAAATAAATATCTTTTTAAAAATTATGGAGGAAGAGGAGATGGTAAGGTGTTGGGTTCTTACTGCATTAAAAAATTATTTTAAAAACAGTTGGTAAGGGAAAAATTGACTAGCACACTTGCTGAAAGTGCCCTTCCCCTGCAGATAAGGGAGACTGGCATATTCAAGTCTGCTGGCCCTTCCTGTGGGCACACAGAAGGGAAATAAATGGAAAGGGGAAAAAGAAATATTAATTAAAAAAATAAACAGCTGATAAATGCTCTGGGAATAATTAGTAATCACTTGTCACTGATAGAGAGAAAATATAAAAAGGACAAAGGATTTGGAGCCAAAAGACCTTTATTCAATTTAACCAAGTGTGTTAGGCCCTGCCTTCAGGGAGATTGAAGTACCATGGGAGCCAAGTCCTTAACCAGACAGTTGGAACTGCATGTGTAAATGTAGTGGAGACCCAGGGGAGGATGACCTATCTCTGCCCAAAGGTGCAGGAGGGCTTCCTGGAGGTGGTGACACAAAAAGAACCTTGAAAGGTGAAGAGCAGTTGGCCAGCTTGTTTTTTTAAATGAAGGGGAAGCAGAAATGTCATTACAAGAAGAGGCAAAAACATGAGCAAAAAATTGCGTACGAGAAATAGCAAAACGGTGAGCCCAATGCTGGCGAGAGGAGTCAGCTCAGGTCCCCGGGGGCTGTGCCCCACTGTAGGTCCCTGGCATATTTGGTTTATGGAACACAGTTCCCCAACAGCCCCTGTTGGTTTCTTCATCCCCTGTATACACCTCTATAAATAGTCCCTTCCTTAAAAAACATCTTCAAATATCCCAGCTGAGCATGCCATGTCTGCTTCTTGCAGTGACTAAAGAGTTTGCATTGAGAAGAGGGTAGGCACCTCCCCCTCTCTCCCTTGGGCCACAGTAAGAAAGTCACTTTCACTTAGAAGAATCCTCACTTGTAGCCTCTCTTCATCATCCCTTCAAAAGCCTCAAGGTGGGTGGTGATGAACTGCACAGAGCAAAATCAGTTTCAGCTTCTTCTAAGAGAGCTTATGATTCAGTTCAGGAACTAGATACAGATATGTACAATCTCTTCTCACAAGAAAGGATGAAGGAACTGCTCGACAGAGGTATAGGCTGCAGACTGTGGGTCCACGGGGAGAAGGTGGTGAATAGTGGAGGGCGATATCCTGACCCCACCGAGGGAGAGGTGGGGTGATGTGTGGGATGGAGCAAGGCCTCAGGGCTTTAGTTAGGGAAAGGGTGTGGGATGTACATGGGACACGAGGCTAGAAAGTGAACTGTGGACCCTGATGTGTCAGGGACGGGAAGACCCCTTGTCTAATACCTTAGTCCCTAGTGACCTAGATTTGTAGACCATCAGAAACAAAACTCTGGCAGAAAAGCAACGATTGGGCTTGGGAGAGTTTTAGTACAAACTGGAGCAGAGTCTTGCAAAGTGAGCACAGTGGGTTAGCAATGCAGGTTCCCAGGGCCCACCCACCAAGATCCTAACAAGCGATTCCTACCTACATGCATTGAAGTTTGATAACCTTAGAGGGATGGGTCCCAGAGGCGACTACGAGTAACAAAGAAGCCAGTATAAAGAATCGGAAATAGAGAACCTTTCGTGTCTACAGAGAGACTAAGGGAGGGATGGTGTTAGAAGCATTATTTTAAAAACTGTATTCTTTTCTTTTGTCCTATGATTCTTTTCTGTTGTCTGATATAGGATTTTGTATACGTTTTCATTGCCACCCTTTGTTCATCTGCATGTGATGCTGGTGGACCAAAAGGAAGGGGCGTTCTTCCGGGTTTTCTGGACTTTGCTGGCTCACTCCTTTTCACCTGCAGCCTGTGCCGTCTTGGCTGTGGCAGGTGGCACATTAGCAGCCTTGGCCGCTGAGCTCTGGGCCAAGGCTTGCTGCCCGAGTCAGCGCTCTGATGCTGCTGGAGAGCCCGGCTCTCCGGTGTCTGTCTGTTGCAGCTTTTGCCTTCCTCCCTCCATGCAGACACAGGTTACATGAAAGCACTTTGCCCCAGCTTCTCTGCCTACTACTTCAGATCCCCTATGGATTGCAGGCCTATCCCGAGCTTCACTAATCTCGGCTGGGACCCTGACATCCATTTTGGCCCCTGCAGATCCTTTCAGCCAGAGGACTAGCTTCTAGTTCGTGTACCTCTAACCATAGGACAGGATCTTATAACAAAGGGACTGATTATGGAGTCATGAAGATATGGACAGAAACGTTTCTGTCCTGACTTTGAGCTCGCTTGCCTCTTGGAAGGAAGTCCACTAAAATTTGGTGCTGTGAGCCAGGCACATCTACGTTTTTGTTTTTGTTATTGTTTCCCAATAAGTTTTTCAACCACCCAAAGAAGTAGAAATTATCCTTGGTTTTATATAGATAAGGGAAGTGGGCTCAGAGAGGTTAAGTAACATGCCCAAAGTTGCACAGCTACTGAGGGCATACGGATGACAATTCTACTCCAGACCTTCATGACTCCAGAACTCCTGCCCGTTCCTCCGTACTGCAATGGCTCTCTTCCTGCTGCTGTTCCCATCTGAGTTTACCACGACGCTTGAGATTCTACAGCAGGCAATCTGCCTGCCTTTCTTTGGTGAACCTGTAGCTAGGTCTGTTTCCTCTTTGGCCTGTGGCATCTGCATCAGGTTCCCCCCTTTTCCTCCCTACTAGACTCCCATGTGCCTGAGCCTGCCCAAGTCATAAAAACAGCAGCTACTGGCAGGCTGATTACTTCCACGCTCTCAGTCCCTATTCACCACAAGCCACAATACGTTGAGGCCTTGTTACCACAGAGCTAATGAAGCCCATGCTCTATGGCCCCTGAGAGGTTCTCAGTAGTAAGGGCACATGATCACGAGGTATTGTACAAAATTGAAAAGTCAGATGTTTTCATCGCAATCAGTCAAGACCACTGGATCTTCCAACTTGGACTTCCTCTGTTACGCTTCGCACCTAGTTGGGAAGCATGGAGTACTTGAGTGACCACTAGCATTTGAGGACCTAAGGAGAACATTTAGTCGTCTGGTTTTAGAGGAATATAATTGCATGGTTCTTGGTCGCGTCTGTTTATGCTAAAGTTATTGCTAGTGGCCCTGGTGTAGGAATAGTCTCCAGCAATACATTTTTCACTCATTGTGCCATCTGACCTGGTCTTGTGGCACGAAGGCATAGGTCTAGAGGTTAAACTACGACATAAACATGCCCTGTGGCACCCAGTGCTGGAAGGTTTTGGTATTGGAATAGAAACGAGGTGGGAATGTATGGACACAGAGACGGGTCCGCAAAGGTGGAAAATTCCTCCAAATCCGATAGCTCATATGTGAAAGGAACATGATGGAATTTCTCCAATTCTGACAACAATTCTAACAACTTCCATGACATTACTTTGTAAATTTACAATGACAAGCTGCGAAGCTGGAAGAATCTTTTCTAAACTCCAATAATATACACAAGTTTCAGCCAACCATGCTCAGAAAAAATTGAGTAGTCTTTCTATTCTCTCTATGGAAAATAATATCACAAAATGGTTACAGAAAGTGGTGATCAAAGATCATGCAGCAAAATGGTAGATAAAAAGTATTATAGAGGTGTGTCAAATAGTTAATTAATTAAATATTGCATTTTTCTGGATTTTGTTATTTTTTAGCTTTTTAAAATTTGTAATGTGGCATGATTAAGTTTTGTCTCATTATTTCATAAATATTTGATTTCCTATGTACTTTTAAAAGAAACTCTGGAATGTTTTTATTTTTCTGTAATACATTTAATTTCTTATATAATACATTTATATAAATAAATTTTTTTCTTATGGTAAATACTTTTCATACAAATGGATCTAAATAAAAACAATGAAAATATTAATATTTGAAAAATTATGGCCTTATAACAACAAAAAACGTTGTTGTAAGGTCATGTCTACTTTTGAATTATAATTTTGTATTCTTTTTCTAAGAGAACCCCCCTAATTGTATAAGCTTCAGGCCTCATAAAACCTGGGTCTGCCCGAGAATGGCATTTACAAAAGGGCTGTTTAGATCTAGGGGTGCGACATGTAAAAAGTTAGCAAGTTTTTTCTTTTAAAAATTTTTGTGGTTTTTCTCTTTCCTTTAGGAGGTTAAATGGCTCAAGTAAGGACCGAATCCCTGTTTCTGCCTTCCTGGTACCAAATGTAAACTGTCATCTCCATCTAGGCATTAACATTTAAGCATAGAGAATGACATCAGAAATTGAGTCAGAAAAACCTCTTTCATGTAGGGCACAAAGTTAGAAAAGAATGCAAATGCGTTCTCTAAATGTCTATTAATTGCATATGTACATAAACATAAAATGTGTAAGATTTAATTTTTGCATTCCTCAGAATAACCCTGGAATACAAAGAAATGAAATCATTGAAACTTCAATTAAGTCCACCAATATTTTCCTTGCTAATAAACACACAGATAAACCATATATAGTATTCACATAGGGAAAAAAAGATGTAATGAAACACATTTGATTATCTCACTTATGAAACTACTTGAATGAAGTTTCCAAAAATAATCCAAATTCAAGACTTGATGATTTCCCTTACTACTTGGTTTAATCTTTTTAAGGTTAAATGAATGGATGGAAAAATGGAAAATAACTTAGCACTAACTTGATTAATGACCGAAAAAAATCTGCATTATTTTTACTGAGGATTAAAGTGAACAAACCAAAGAAAAGATTTTTTATGTTAAGTTGTGATAAAGCATTTATCTATAATAAAATAAATACTTGGAAACCTCAACTGGAAAGAGAAAACTATGAAACCCACTAATTTTTTAACTATATGAAAAAATCTTTAATCTATAATGTACATTAAATTCATGTGGATCGGAATGAGGTAAGGAAAATATTTCAATTATGAGGACTAGAATTCATGCTATAGTTGAGGCTCTTGTAAGTCTCATTCTGTTTGTTCAGACAGAAGGACTTTTTCACATCTTTATCAAACCCGAATGTCTAGAAATAGGAATGCAGGTTTTCATAGTTCAGAAGGATTTAAAAAGAGTGCTAGGTGATGTCATGAATAGGAGCCATATTGGAAGATGAAAAAAATGGGAATTTAACACCAAAATAGAGCCTCCCCCAATGTTCAATGTGGACTCAGATAAAACTGGCCCCCTGTCCTCTCCTCTGGCGTGATCATGTGCACTTGCTGTTGTGGTGCAGGCGTGTGCCATCCTTTCTCAAGTTTCCATTTGTCTTCCATCTCTACTCTCCTGGTCACCACTCTAATTTTGTTTCTAATTGTTTAACATTTGATGCATTATCCTAAGTAGAAAAATTTTTTTTCCTTACCAGCACTCTGAAGGATTTCTCTTGCGTTGTACCTGTGGTCTGACAACACAGACTGCAACTGACAAAATCATCACAAAGTGATGTGGGAAGTCCAGTTACTTTCTCTCTCTCACCATAGAGAGTGGAGGAAAGCTGCAAGGGGCCCTCTCCACTGCCAGCCAACTGTACACAAATATCCAGTAGACCAGATGGCTGGTCAAAGTTTCATGACAATAATTCCATCGGTCTGGGGATGTCTAAATTACCTGTGATATAACCACATTTATGCATCATTTAAAATGACTGAGGTGGATCTATATGTACGAAAATGGATAAGCCTCCAAGATATATGTATTATTGAGTGAAAAAAGGAGTTTAAGAATGATAGCACTTACTACAATGTAAGTTTCATGGTGGCAAGGATTTTTGTTTGATTCAGAATTCAATTGCCAGCACCTAGAACAGTTCCAGTACAGAACAGGCACTTGACATTTGTGGAATATTGAATAAATGAATTTCTGGAGCAACATACAAATATAGTCACACAAAATAATGTTATATATTTTCTATGGGTTTATTATATATGTAAATATGTATTTATATATTATAAATATATTTATATAATTAATATATTTTAAATAATATATTATGTAAAATGTTATATATTATAAATATAAATAAATATATTATTTATATATTATGAATTACATTTTACATACAAATATATACACATACATATATGTAAGTATACATACACATGTACATATGTGTATGTATACTTATATATGTATATACGTATATGTATATATATATATATACATTAGGTTGGTGAGAGAGGGAAAGTAAAGTAAATGATCTCATATACAGTTTTAACTGGGGAGGTGGGGATTGGGAAATTGGGGTAGGTTGTCAACAGAAACTTGGTGTTATTTGTAAGGTTTTAGTTTTTCAAAAGGAAAAATACATGCAAGTATTACTTGTAAAATTAAAAATTAAAAGTTCTATGGCATCATTCTTGCTAAGCTACTGTGTTTCCCTGAAAATAAGATCTAGGTAGATCATCAGCTCTAATGCGGCTTTTGGAGCAAAAATTAATATAAGACCTGATATTACATTATATTATATTATATTATATTATATTATATTATATTATATTATATTTTACATTACATTACATTACATTACATTATATTATATTATATTAGAGACCCGGTCTTATGTTATAGTAAAATAAGACTGGGTCTTGTGTTAATTTTTGCTCCAAAAGACACATTAGAGCTGACGGTCCGGCTAGGTCTTATTTTTGGGGAAACACGGTATGTGAATGTGTGGCCAAATGTGACATAAGAATAAGCTTTAAAAAATCCTTCTGCAGGCTGCACACAGCAAATTTTGGGTCTGTCTTAATAACAGACTCTCCAGGTGGATGCATTAGTTGCCAGGAAGCCAGCTGACTGTGGCTGGTTCCCTGACTCCTTTCCTGCGCCTTCCTGACCTCTGCAATCCCAGTTAACTCCATTAAACGACAGCTGTACCTGACATGTACCTGACATGGAGGAGGGAAGGTAAGAATAGCAACATTCTGACTAGCAAACCACTTTCCTCACTCTCTCACTGTCCCCCTGTTTTGCTCCCTTGCCACTGCGTCAGCTCTTCGGGCTTCTAGAAAACAGGTCTCCATTACTATAATACCCCACCCAGATGTGTTGGTTCCTCAAATTACCTCTGTTTATCTTAGCCGAGAACAGAGTTGACTAAATGAAACGAACTAAGGCAGAATGATGCTTATTTCTAGAGCTTAACCTTTTTAAGGTTATCTCATTTACCCAAATGAAACCGAAACTGAGGCAATTTCAAGCTTAGGGGAAGATATTTGGGGCAGAGCAACCTAGCCCCCACCAGAAGTCTTTACTGTGGGATCAAAAAAGGGTAAAAAGGAGAGAGTTATATTGAGACTCCCGGCTGCAGCAGGGGTCAGCTGACCATCTTGCATCATAACCTTTGACAGGTTTGGTGTGCGACAGTGAGTGACACAGATGGAAGGGAGCTCCTCTCGCTGGACGTGTTAGACACCATTGACAGCACTGTCACCTGCGTGCATTTGGTGAAAAACGGGGTTTTAAACCCCAGAGTCAATCTTCTGTCAAGCAACACTATTTCACAAAAACGGTTAATTCAAGCTAATGAGGATAGTGAGGCCCTGTGGATTCTGTGTGGTAACAACAAGAATTGATTATTTCACACAGCATATGTAATTAAAGCGGAAGGGCTCATGAGCAATGAAGTTATGAAATGAATATAGTAACCAATTAAGTCTTTTACTTCTGTTTAAATTTTTTTTAAGGAGCCTATCTATTGTATATCCAAGCGAACGTAATCAGCTTAACAGACCTTGATGAGTTTGGAGAGAACAATAAACCAATAAATCCTCTCTCTCTGTAGGACCTTATCAAAAAACTATCTTGAGCCTTGGTGAGAAAAATCACAAAAAACCCATGTTAGGCAGAGCATCACTTTTCCATTATTTCATACATACCAAATGCTGTTCTGATCCTGCTTGTGTTTACAGAATAAAGTAGGTCAAAGGAATTCATTGAGACCATAAAGGTAAGAGAAATGCTAGAGCATAGCAACCTGGTAGCTGCTAGACTTAATGGAATGGAAAAAATTGAAATTTAAACTGAGTCAGTGAATCAACCATTTAGATAGTTCTGGACCAGCAAGTATGGCAGGACATTTGTTTCATTTAGTACAGACTAAGAACAGGACAGATGTACAAGAAAAGCACACACACAAACAAAAAGAGTTGGTGTGTGCACATGTATGCAGTGTGTTATGTGTGTGTATATTGTGTGTCTGTGGTATGTGTGCACGAAAGTATATGTACATACACATTTGCATTGCTGTGATTGACAGAAATGACTTAGTCACTCTGTTATCCGAGTTAAGTGATAAGCACTGCAGTCTAATGGTTAAAAAGGCTCAACTGTTCTTTCTCATGTCATACCAGCGGACTGTAAACAATTGAGGTGACAAATCTCACTGAGATTTTACTGTAATATGGGAGAGTGATTGAACAACACAGGACTTGAAATATGAAGTACTATACTGTAGTCTTATAAAAAGAATATGTCAGGCATTAGCTTGTGATCACTAATGTACATTGCTACTGAAAGGAAAAGGATGGATACATTCAATGTCCAGATGGTGCTGACACCTCAATTAGGTCACGGTTTGGTATGAGATCTGAAGGGTAAGGCAATTGCTACTTGGTACTTCGTGGAAGGGCCATTATTTGACTCCCGTTAAACTCTTCTGGGTAAGGTCATTCATACACTGCAAAATGTGACTCAAACCATCCAAATGGTAAATATTGAGCTTCTAGAGAAATAAAACTCCTAAAAAGAGATATGTAAACACACCTCAACAGCACAACTGGAGAGGGGAACCCTGTCATCTAAAAACTCAGGGTAGCCTTGAGTTGATTTTCATCATAGGATGAAGATGGAAAAACCGCAATGTTAAATGCTAATATCCGTTTGTTACATCTGTCAGCTTCACAAAGGCGTATGGCGTCATGCGCACAGCTGAGCTCTGGAAGCACCTACATCTGGCTGTCTTCATAAACAACTGTAGGCTATCCTGATCATTTAGTCAAGTTAGAATGGAGAGTCCTTCAATGGAAGGAAGTAGTACATGTAATAGTTCTATTTTGGTTTGTCAGCATGAGGACACTAGGCTCAGAGTACTTCTGGGCATTTGCAAAATTTCCAAAGGAATAGGTCACATTATTAATGAAAGTATTGGTTATAAAATATTTCCAAAAATAGCCATATACAAATGACTGGGCTCTAGGAATACACTTACAACAAGATACAGAGTTCAGCATGCCATGGGTTGAGTCAGTACGAGGCACTGACGAATAAACCTGAAGAATAAATAGCTGGACACAGTAGTAACCAGGTGAACTCTACATGTAGCAAACAATGTCCACGGGGAGGGCTGCACGGCCGGTTTTCTCAAACTGTGTGCTACAGAGCACAGCAACCTGTGAGATGCTGACAGGCATTCTGAGGCAAAAGTTTGAGAAATATTATGTACTATAACACCCCTGGCCCCTTCCTGGGACCAGACCTGGAATTCCACCAGTCTAGGAAGAAATAGGTGAAGGACAAAAAAGAGAAAGCTTCAGTGTTCGGTGCCAACGTGACGATCAACTCCACCTCTCTCCCTCCTCCCTCCCCATCATCTCCCAACCCCCTCTACCTGCCTCGCCCCCACCCTCCCAAAAAAAAGAGAGCCCTGCAGTAGCCCTGTATGCTAATGACTCTACAAGACCTCCTTATTCCTCTTTTGGAGCAGTTCTTTAAAGGCTACCGAGAATCCCTATACCAAGGAAAGATCACAACAAAGAAAGGGGCCAGATAAAATACAGGATTTCCCAATTAAATTTGAATGTCAGATAAATAAGGAAGAACTTTTTAGTATAAGTATTGCCCAAATATTGAATGGGACCCACTTATACTAAAAAATAAAATAAAATTTGTTGTTTATCTTAAATTCAAATTGAACCGAGTGTTCTCTATTTTTATTTCTACATCTCGCAGCCGCAGCCAGAAGGCTTGCCTCTTCTGTCAGTTTCAGAACAGTGCTCAACACAACGCAACCTTAGGAGGCTCAAGACGTTCAGAAAATGGGTTGCTGTAGGATTCCCAAGAAATCTCTCTGCAGCAAAAAGAACTCAACCGATTCACGGAAACGTAACTAGAAATGAGGGGATGACATGAGGAGACAGATCGGCCTGAAATGCAGCTGGAGGAGGGGAAGGAGTATTTCTGAGCTAAGCTTTCTGGCTGAGGAAGGTTAAGAGGCAGAGTAAAGGTGACAAAGGGCTTTTCAAACAATGACTGAGGTTCTAATAAAAAGACCAACTGCACATATGCACAGCTTATTGTTTCCAAGGTGGCCTTTTCTGCCACCCCCACCCACCACCTCAACATATATACTGATTGCAGTCAATCTTAACAACATAACCACCGACATGAAAACCCGCTAAACCTAACTGTAGGAGAAGAGTGGTAAATTCTGTCTTGGGTTGGCAGAGCAATTGATAGATGTTTTATAAAGATCATGTCTTATGCTACAAATAAAGTCGGGGTTCGTCTATCATGTTTCTAAAATACATTCCCTAGCGAACACACCAACAGAAACCACTTTCGTCTTTGCTGGTATAAGTCCCAGAAAATCAAATTTGAAAAAGGAAGTACTGATGGAATTCTCAGACTCCAGGGTGAAGGCAAGTGATGAACCTCGGCGCAATTATTGTCTCTCATCACAAGATGAAATCTGATTGATTATATTATGGCCACGGGAAGTAACAGTTAGACTAGTCAGACAGGAGGTGTAAAGATTCTCAGCTCTGTGCTTGGCCCAAATCAGAGACTAGAAAAAAGAGTCTGCTTGATTTGAGGGTCTTCTTGCCTTTGTGTCTCTATGTTACCTCCAGAGGGGGCTCCGGGAGGCCTTTGAACAGTGAAGACATATTTAAGAGCTTACCATCTAGGAAATACAATACCAAATTTATAAATATCTGACTTAGGAATGACCCATATCTACAAAGCCACCAAATTACTACCCCAGATACAAGAACAGCCCCCAGGTCAGTGCCCCCATCCCCAGGAAAGCTGCTGCCGCTGCTGGAATCAACCAGGCCGCCATCAAGAGAAGAGCGTGTGGGGGCCACACCAACTGCCTCTCCACAGTGTGGGGAAAACTCTGAGAGAGATTTTTCAGAGCTTTTTCAAACTTTTTCATGCTGTACCTTCGTCCTCACCTCACAGGGCCCTGTGATTTCACTGGGAATGGAACATTCCAGAAGCCAGCTGATCTTTTCCCTACCCTCATTCCAACACAATATTCAGGGAGAATTCATTTCAAACGCAATCCTCAGAAGGATACCATTTAAAAACCAGTAAGAGACGGAATCTGCTACTTACCAGGCCTGTAGACTCAAGAACAATGCATCTCACCATGACTTTCATCCCTGTCATCACTGGCCACCCACAAAATGCAAAACCCTCCAGGCAACTGTCATGTCACATATTCTTTACCTCCTTGCCCTACCTGTCTCATGACACCCATTCCGCCTCCCACAGCTGGCCTCCCTGAGAACCTGTCCTCCTCTGCTCTCTGGACCCTACATTCTACTGTTAATTAAGCTCTCCCTCATACTCAATATTTTCATGGAACACCCCCTCCAGCTTTCTCATCACTGAAATCTGACTTCCCTTAAGGATAAATGCCTTATCTGGAGCCTTCTCCAGTAGAAGATGTTCATTCTCTGACAATGTAAATACCAGAAGGGCCAGAGGTAATATCGGCCTTCTTCTGACTCACCAATATTATTTCAAAATCACTATTTTTTAATGCCAAGGCCCCAAATCTTCCTCCTTTGAGATTTGTACCATTTGGTCCTGCTACCCACTCTCTCTCTGATGCTATTTGAAATTAAAGGCTATTTGGTATATTTTGGTTTAATGATTGAACAAACCACCCAGCTACCCTAAGCAGACTTGTGTTCCTGGCTCGCAGGTTTCTTTTCCACCCCATTTCCTGCCAATATCCTGAATGACTTCAACATCCACAGAGAAACTCCATTTAATAGCCCTAGCCTCAAAATTCCTTACCCTCCAGTGATCTGTGCGACCATTCCTGCCCACTTCCTTACCTCCTACTCTTCAATCTGGTACAGTGAGCTTTCTGCCTCCCCACTCTTTGAAATTGCTTTGGCAAAGGTCACTCATCACTTCCCATCCAAATCCAATAGGATTTGTAGTTCTCATATAACTTGAGCACGCTGCAGCATTCAATATGGTTAACCACATCCATCTCCTTGAAAAGCAATCTCTAGCCTGGCTTCTGAGATCGCACTCTCTCTTGACCCTCTCTAGCCTTTCCCAGTTCTCTTTGCTGCTTCTTCTGCTTCAGCCTACTCCATTAACACTGGGGATCCTAAGTATTCTGCCCTTGGTCCTTTTTGCCCTCTTTATCCTTGCTACCCATCCTTTTGACCAGCTTATCCTCTCTCATGGCTACAAGTCAGTGATCCATATCTCTAATTAACTTCTTGCCTTGAGCACTGAAGCTCTGTATTTACTAGCTTAGACACTCCCATCTCATACACATTCTCAACATATCCATAATTAAACTAATAAACTCTCCCTCCAAGCTTGCTTCTCCTCATGTTTTCACAGCCTCGGTAAACGGCACCATAACCACTCAGAAACCTGGGAGTTATTCTGGACTGTTCATCTCACCCAAAGTCTAATCAGTTGTAATCAGTTTTCCTTCCTATATACCTCTAACACCTTTCTTATATTTTCAATCCCTACCGTGGCTGGTTTGAGTCAGGCCCTTAAAATTTCTTTTCTTGAGTGCTACTACAGCATTCTTTCTTCCAATTTCTAGTTTACTCAGCACACTGCTCTCATGGTCTTTCTTTAACGGAAATCTGGCCATGTTACTCTCCTGTTACAAAGCTGTAATGGCTCCCCACTGCCAAGAAAATAAAGTTCTGAATTTGAAAACATGGCTTTATAAGCTTCTCATGAGCTGGTCCCTCTTCAGTTTTATTTCTTGTTAAACACCATCCTAGCCACACAGACCCTACAATCCAGCCAACCCAAATGCTTTAAACATCACAAATATGCCATGTGTTCTACACTTCCATGCTTTTGCTTGAGAAGTTTCCTAGGCCTCAGTGCTTTGTCCTTTTCTTCCCTCCTCTATTCATTCTGCCAGACATAAATGTGGTTACTCTTTGAAGATTTTGTTCAAGTACCACCTTACCCATCCAGGTTTTCCTAAACCTACCCAGGAAAAGTTGACCTGTCCTCTTTCACGTCTCATGGTATCTTTTATACATGTTTACCATATGCCCTCTTCTAGACTGTAAACCCATTAACAGATACTGGGTCTCATTCATCTTTTAATTTACAACACCTAGCACAATGCCTGCTAAATGGCTTAAATTCTCACCTTTCCTAGTTCATTTAAGAATGTTAATTAAGTAAATTAGTAGTAGCCACTATTCCTGCAGCTAAGGCTAGTCCTTCATGTTTCTTAGAGCCTCTGTAATAGAATGTCTTACATTCTAGACCTCATCTAGAATGGCACAGTACTTCACATGTTCTATAGGGTATATACATAGTTGGTAAAAGAGTAATGTTTTATTGCCAAGCCTGAACAAGACTGCATGTGCACATGCATGTATGTAGGCATGCATGCGTGTGTGTGTGTGTGTGTGAGTGAGAGAGAGAGAGACAGAGAGAGAGAGAGAGAAGATACCATCTATTTCTCTGCTGCCAGAGTGATATGGCATGTGTTCTTGCCATCTCAAATAGAAATGCAGAATATATTTTGTTATGAAAACGATGCTAAAATAGTGATGACACAATTCCTATATTTATTAAGCTTTATGGGTCATATTGCCATAGAGTTACATTATGGTCTATAAAGTTATACAATTCAGTTAAATTAAGAACTATACTGGTATTTTGGATGCTGTGGAAAACTTACTGTGGTGGATACTCTGATGTGCCATCCAGATACACACTCAACAACCCAGATCTTCAAGAATAAAATACATAGGAATAAATTTAACCAAGGAGGTAAAAAAAAAATCTGTATATTGAAAACTACAGCACATTAATGAAAGAAATTGAGGAAGACACAAATAAATGGAAAGATATTCCATGGATTAGAATTGCTAAAATGTCCATACTACCTAAAGCAATCTATAGATTCAATAAAATCCCTATCAAAATTCCAAAGCACTTTTTAAAGAAATAGAAAAATCCTAAAATTTTTATGAAACCAATTTTCCAGTCAAGATGGTAGAGTGGGTAAATGCTATACTTACCTCCTCTCATGACCACATTAAAATTACAACTAAACTACAGAACAACCATCTTTGAGAATCACCTGAAGTCCAGCTGAACCAAAGCCCTACAATTAAAGACACACAGAAGCAACCACCTCAAGACTGGTAGGAGAGGCAGAGATGGGGAATAGGCTGGTCCCACACCTGTGTGTGACCATTAAAAATCAGGAGGGCTATCTTGGCTGCAAAGGTTCCCCCCAGAGGAGTGAGGGGGCTCTCTAGCCCAGGGTTCTACTGCTGAGAAGTCCCCATAGCTTTGGCTGTGAAAAGCAGCAGATATTGTGGCTGAGTGAGATAAGGGCAGCTGGAGTCCCAAGTGCTCCTCTTAAAGGGCCCATGCACGAACTTACTCACTGAAGGACTCATTTGTTCTGAGCTCCAGGACTGGAGCAGTGGCTCAAAAGGCGCCAGGGATGGGAGGAACTCAGTTGTTTGGCTGCAGGACAAGGGCTGGAGGGGCAGCTTTCTCTTGGACAGAGGAGCTGAAGGAAGCCACTGTTTCTTTGTTGAGCCCTCCTCTTACCTGGCGTACAGACTTTGACGGCTGCCATATCTGAGTCTCCATTAACCTGGTTAACACTGTTCCTTTGCCCCGCTATGGTGATTCCGAGGCCTGGCCCCACCCAACTTGAGGACCCACCCAAACCCCTTCCAGTGGCTTTTACATATGAATGACCTGTCTTACTTCATACTGCAGACTTTTCCTAAAATTTCTCAAAGGTTCACAAAACCCAAATAAACAGCATCTGGCTTTGGTGTGTCCCACACCTCTTGCTGGGCAGCCCTAAGCACAGCACTAGCCACAGTTGGCCTTGGTTTGCAGCTTATCCTCACCAGGCACCTCCAAGCCCAGTGTGGGTGGTGGATATCTGTGGATTGCTTTGTGGCTCATGCCAGGTGGTCCTGGGCAGGACAGAGACTGTGGGTGAACTTGGCCTGCAGTTGAACCCTTCCCTGGAGGCCCTGGGGCTGGCACACCTGGCGATCAGCTTTGGTCAACTATAAAAGGGGGGCACACACAACTCACACAAGGGACACACACTGAGATTGTGTCACTGGGCCCCACAGGACACCTACTACATACGGCCACTCTACTAAGTTCAGGAGACACAGCAGCCCTACCTAACACATAGAAATAAACACAGGGAGCCAGCCAAAATAGAGAGACAAAGAAACATGTCCCAAATGAAAGAACAGAACAAAGATCCAGAAAATTATAGACAAACAACCTACCAGATGCGCATTTTAAAACACAGGTTGTAAGGATACTCAATGGTCTCAGGGGGAACTTCAAAAAAGAGAGAGAAAATATAAAAATGAAGATTAAAAAACATAATAAAGAATCAGTCAGAAATGAAGAATACAATAACTGAAGAAAGAAGATATTAGAGGGAATCAACAGTATATTTAGATGAAGCAGGAAATTCAATCAGCAATTTAGAAGATAAGATAGCAGATAACAACCAAACAGAACAGCAAAAAAAAAAGGGGGTGGAGAATTAAAGGGGCCTCTGGGACATCAAGCATACCAACATTTGCATCATAGGGGTACCAGAAAGAGAAGAGAGAGAGCAAGGAACTGAAAACCTATTTGAGAATTAATGACTGAAAATGTCCCTAATCTGAAGAAGGAAGTAGACAAACAATCCCAGGAAATGCAGAGAGTCCCAAACAAGATGAACCCAAACAGGCCCAAGACACACCAAGACACATTATAACTAAAATGCCAAAGATGAAAGACATAGAAAGAATCTTAAAAGCACCAAGAAAAAAGCAGTAGTTACCTACAAGGGAGCTCTCATAAAACTGTCAGCTGATTTCTCAACAGAAACTTTGTAGGCCAGATGGAATTGGCATGAAATATTCAAAGAGATGAAAAGCAAGGACCTACAACCAACATTACTCTACTCTGCAAAGCTATCATTTAAAACCGAAGAACAGCTGAAAAGGCTGAAGGAGTCCATCACCACCAAACCAGTATTACAACGAATGTTAGAGGGGTTTCCTTAAGACAAAAAAAAAAAAAAGAAAAAGAATAACAATATGGCAATAACTATATATCTATCAATAATTATTTTCATTGCAAATGGATTAAATACTCCAATCAAAAGATAGGGGGGCTGAATGGCTAAGAAAACAAGACCCATACATATGCTGCCTACAAGAGACTCACTTCAGATTGAAAGACACACAGACTGAAAGTAAAGGGATAGAAAAATATATTTCATGAAAAAAAAAAAAAAAGATGAGTAGCAATTCTTATACCAGACAAAGTAGGCTTTAAAACAAAGGCTTATAACAAGAGACAAAAAAGGACCCAGTAATCTCTCTTCTGGGTATTTATCGGAAGAAATTCAAAATGCTGCTTTGAGGGGATGTGTGCATCCATCTGTTCATTGCAGCACTGTTTACAATGTCCAAGATGTGGAGGCAGCCTGGGTGTGTATCAATGGATGAATAAATAAAGAGGAGGTGGTACATGTGTACAATGTAATATTGTTAGGTCACGGAAGGGAATAGGTTCTTGCTGCCTGCAGTGGCATGGAGGGACCTGGAGGGTATTGTGCTGAGTGAAGTACATCAATAGAAAAAGACAGATTGCACCTATATGTAGAATCTAAAGAATAAAATAAACAAACAAAAGCAGAAACAAATTCATAGACATAGAGAACATTTTGTAGTTACCAAATGGGAGGGGGACTGGAGGGGTTGGTGAAAAAAGTGAAGGGACTAAGAAGTACAAATTAGTTGTTATGAAGTATTCATGCGGATGTAGGGTATATCATAAGGAATATAGTCAACAATATTGTAATAACTATGTATAGTGTCATGTGGGTACTAGATTTATCATAGTGATAGATAGGAAGGGGTTGGGGAGACAGGGTGAAAAGGTAAAGGGATTGAGAAGTACAAATTGGCAGTTACAAAACAGCTATGGGATATAGCATAGAAAATATAGTCAATAATATGGTAATACCTATGTATAGGTCCCGGTGGGTATTAGACCAGGCAGGGGGATCACCTCTTAAATTATATAAATGTTTAACCACTATGTTGTACACCTAAAATTAATATAAAATAATACTGAATGTCAACTGTAATTGAAACATTTTAAAAATGGGGGGAAAAGGTGAAAGGGAAGAAAAAGTTCAAATTTCCAGGTGTAAAGCAAATAAGTCATGGAAATATAATGTACAACATGGGGAATATAGTCAGTAATATTGTGATAGTGTGGTACGGTGTAAATGGTTGCTGGCCTTATCACAGTGCTTACTTTTTTAGGTATATATGTTTAATAACTACGGTGTACATCTGAAACTAATATAATATTTTATGTTAGCTCTATTTTAATAAAAATCTTTAAAAAAAAAAGGAGTATCTCACTACAGCAGAAATTTTCTTCCCATTGATAAAAAATGAAAATGAGGCTATAACCAAAGTAAATGTTCAAGGTGTTTACTTGTTAACAGATCAAGGAACCATTTACCAATGTTGAGTCAATTAAGTGATGTGTGATGGTAGCAGCCAAAGAAATGTGTCCAGATAAACTAAACTTATCTATGACTATTAGCCTTTCAGTGAGAACAGTTGCTTGCAGAGTTGGGGACATTTGAGCAACATCAATAGTCAATTAAAAAACAAGGCAAGTTATTCCAGGTGGTTTCCTTTGGCTGTTGATAATTTGACATGTGTTACTGATACTTCTCAGTTGTCATTTATTTTAGAAGTCAATGCCAATTTTAAAGTGGCTGAAAAATTGGCGACTATGAATACTTTGTGTGAACAACTACAGGTGACAATGCTTTCAAAGAAATTGAGAAAACATAAATTCAGTGCAACCTGAAGTGGAATCTGCTAAGATGTGTTATAACTGATGGTGATAAAAATACCAGGTGTGCCAAAAAAATGTACACACATGACTTGTATTCATCTTCTGTTATCGGTATATATTGAGTATTACAATTTTAATATAGCTTTTTCCTTTCTTAAAATGTGTATACATTTTTTTGGCACCTTCTGTATGTGTAAGCAGTAAAGGCTTTCATTGGATAGATTTATAAAGCTTGTGAAAGTGTTTAAAGCTATGGTTATTTTTTATATTATTCATTGAAGGTACTTTGTAGAAAATAGTTGTATCTATCTTGTGTTCACTGAACCAGTAGTGTCAAAGGTAAACTATTCATTCTTGTGGACTTAACCACTGTTAATACACGAATTTTTGTCAAATAAAGCTGAATAGCCTGATTTTCCCTATCACATAGCAATTTGATAGCCTAACAGGGGTAAAGTTTCACTGCAATTTTACCCTTGACTCAAATTTTTCTGAGTCAATATGGATAATCAGTTCTGTATAGGAGAAGAAAAGAAACACACACACACACACACACTCAGAAAATAAATCACAAAAGTCAAAGCAATCTTGAGGGAAAAAACACAAAATAAAGCTGGAGGCCTGCCACTCCCCATTTCAAACTATATTACAAAGTGATAGTAATTAAAACAGCATGGCATTGGCATAAAAACAGATGCATAGATCAATGGAACACAATTGAGAGCCCAGACATAAACCCACAGGCATGTGGTCAATTAATTTATGACAAAGGAGCCAAGAATATACAATGGGGAAAGGATAGTCTTTCAATAAATGGTTTTGGAAAACTGGACAGCCACTTGCAAATGAATAAAATTTGATGACTATCTTACACCATACACAAAAATTAACTCAAAATGGATTAAAGACTTGAACATAATACTTGAAACCATAAAACTCCTAGAAGAAAAAGCATAGGCAGTAAGTTCCAAGACATAAATCTTGGCAATGATTTTTTGAATCTGGCACCAAAAACAAAAAATTAATAAGTGGAACTATTAATACATCATACTAAAAACTTCTGCAAAGTAAAGAAAACCATTAATGAAATGAAAGGGCAAATTACTACATGGGAGAAAATATTTGCAAACTATTTGAAAAGGGGCTAATATCCAAAATATATAAAATACTCATACAATTCAATAGCAGAAAAACAAACAATCCAATTTAAAAATGGGCAGAAGACCTGTATAGATACTTTTCCAAAGAAAACATACAGACGGCCAATAGGTACATGAAAAGGTACTCACTAACGATGATCACTAATCATCAGATAAATTCTTATATTATAATAAAATAAGACGGGGTCTTACATTAGTTTTTGCTCCAAAAGACGCATTAGAGCTGATGGACCGGCTACGTCTTATTTTCGGGGAAACAGGGTATTTAAGGATTTTCTCAGCTGAAAAAACTGCCTCATTTAAAGCCATGTCTCCTTCCAGAGGAGGCCTGTATCCAATGTCTGATGATCACGAGGGTAGACAGGCCCTGCCTGTCTCCTGCCTCAACTGGGGATGACTCTAAAAGGCCCGCTCAGCTCCTGAGCCCTGAAGCCTTTCTCAGGACTGCATCGCAGCTCAGCTTCTCCCTCTGCCAAGTCCTGCTCTCACTTCCACAGGTGTCCGTCCCCAAAGCCCTCCCTAATAAACAGTGAGCTCAGACTTTGTTTCCCACTGAACCCAACCTGCCTTCATACGGGAAAAGAAAACCTGAGCTCAGAATAAGCAATTGAAGAATTAATTTTTGAATGCACTGTTTAATAATATGCAAGTCACCCGTGTCCTGACACAATCTTCACACTTATGATCCTCTATTCTAGAGCCAAAAGATAAGGTCCCCACGCCCAGGGCCACTATTAACTTTTCTGTTGCATACAAGTAAATCGCTTGGGCAATTGGTCTTCCATTACTGTTTGGTGAGGGTACTCTACCAGACCTTCTCCCAGCAATTTTTGAAAGGAGGTTTGAGAGTATCATTTCTATTTGAAGAATTCATTTGCTTGTGCAGACAATATCCGATCTACTTTATGAACGTACTGAGTAGAAATATAGCCTTTCACCCCAAACTTCAGGACAAGGTAAAAAAAAAAAATGGCACGATCCCAGAATGGGCTCCTTCCTACAACAGGGTGAGGAAAGAGGGATGTTGGTCTGCATTTTATCTGTTTTCTCTTGTGATTCTAGAACAATGGTCATCCATGCTGATGAAAATAAGCACACAAACAACACAATATGTGCACACCTTTCCCCTTTCCGGTTCATTCTATCTGGCTATGTCTTTTTCTACCATCTCCTCACTGACATTAGCAGATCTCTCTTCGAAATCATTTCCCAGAGCACCTGGGTTCCACTTCCATGGATCCTTTTACATATCTAACCTAGTAATCTTAATATCCATAGGGAATAGGTTTCCATTTTAGTAAACTACTTTCTGCCTCTTTGACACCATACCGCTCATTCTTTGGCTCCTCCCCACATTTAGCATCTGCGTTCCCCTTGCTGACCATACTGTTTTCCCCCAAAGTATGGAACTGAAGGCTGACTAGACTACGGTTTTGCAGGAACCCTCAACTATCCAGACCCTTTTCTTGAGCATTCATTACACTGAAAAGCAGCGTTAGCTATCTATTTATATCCCCGACTACATGAAAAACTCTTGACATGCTCAGAGATGGTGATTTCCAAAATTGATACATAGAAAGAACGATAAGGCCCATGGGTGTTGATGGGTGTCTGCTGCACCTAAATGCCAGAAAATGAGTCCCATCTAAAGCCATGACTCTTTCCTTTAGAAAATGCACTGGCTTCCATTCGTTTGTTTACTTACTGAGTTGAAAGCCCTTATTGGAATCACAAACATTATCAGATAAAACAAACATTTAGAAATTGGTGTGGGCCTTGATTTTTGGACCTAAAAGCAGAGATATGTTCTCTCTTTCTCTGTCTGTTCCCCTTCAACCCCCCTGTTTCAAATGGGAGAGACGTAAAGATGCATTTCTCAGAGCTAGCACTCGGAGCAAACCTTGGCTAACGGATCAGTAGTGTCCTCTGCAGAAGTGAGATTGGCCATAGAGCTAGAGAGAAGGCAATTACTCGTATACTGTCTCTTTAATTGCATTTATGAGGAAATGCAAAGATGAAAGTGGTCCGTTCCAAGAGAGTGGGTAAGGTGGATCATGAGTGATTTGAAATGCAAGAGGTGGACATTTGTGCCCGAGGCCTACAACAAAGCAAGCTGCAAAGGATCTATGTTCTTTTTCTCTGGTTGGTTTATGAGTGAGTTTTGCCTCCATGGACTTCTCTTTGAGCTTTTCAGCTTAGTGGAGGGCTGGGTATGTTAAATCTTTATAGTGGTAGCTTTGGTTTAGAGAGCAATCCTTTGAACAAGGGTAAAGCAGACTCAAGGAACTGACTCATGATTTTGAAGCAGCATCCCAGAGAAGCACCAGCTACCCCATTCTCTGGCTGTGTCCGTCGCTGCATGCTCAGTGTCAGGAGAACTTAGCCAGCCAGGAAGAAGGACAAGAAACACGGTTGTCCTTTACGCCACAAAGAACTGCTGTGGGCTCCCTCCGTAATAACAGTTCTTCAGGTTCCTCGTCTCGTCTCTGTTTCCATCACTCCCAACATGGAGTATTATGATATTTCCTAAGCCACTTCCTCAAATCTCCAGGGCCTCATCTCCAACATACCCTAAAGATTCCTTCCAAAGAAACCTCACCAGAGTACAACCATCACCTGCCTCTCTGCGTTGGTGGTTCCCTTGCAACCAAACGAAAATTCCCTGGCTTGGCATTCGAGGGTCTTCATAATGTGGCCCTACTTATTCAACAAAGAAATGCAAGAAATTGCAAGATTTTTTTTCTTTTTCTTTCTTTTCTTTTCTTTTTTTTTTTTTAAGGTGGGCACAGCTCACAGTGGCCTATGCAGGGATCGAACCGGCAACCTTGGTGCTACTAGCCCACGCTCTAACCAACTGAGCTAACTGGTAGATATATACAATGTCAGAAGGGCAATAGATTGGGGGAGGGGGGTTATCACTTTGTGAGGGGGGAAATGTCTAACTATTGTTTTGTACACCTGAAACTAATTAAAGAAAAACGATATATATATATATGTATGTATATATAAAAGAAATGCGAGAAATGAAGACAATATGAAAGCATAGAAAGTTGAAAGGGGAAGTTCCCATCTATTTCTCTATTCCCTTCCCACAAGCAACCATCCTAACAATTTGTCACTTATTTTTGTAGCCTTATTTCTTCTCATTTCCCGTATATCTTCAAGGCTCCAACTAAACAAATATCCGTGCCAACTCTACATATTTTTCCTTGCTTTCCTGTTCCTAAGCCTTTGCTCATAATATTCTTTACACCTGGAATGTTTAGAATGTTCATCCCTCAGTCTTTGAATTTCCAAATTCTACCAATCCTTTGAGAGCTAACTCCCATGTCACTTGCTCTTGTAAAGCTTTTCCCAATCTACTTATTAAAATTCTTCCCTTATCCTTTGAATTTCCATAGCATTTCTCCTAGCTCCCACTTACAGCACACTTCTTATTTTGTTTTCTGCTCTTTGGTTACCAAGCCAGCCCTCTCTACTTAAATGTAAGCTCCCAGAGCCAGAGACCATTTCGCAGTTCACCTTGGTACCCCCTATAACATGTACCCTTGTACCTTCCATGCCCTTAGTGGAGATTTAATAAACTCTCACGGAGTAAGAGAAAACAGCCTGGAGCCACGGCTTTCAATTCACATTTTCAGATGCTAATGACCTCACCTGTGATGAGTGGGTGCTGTTAGCATCTCAAACAGTTAAAGGCTGTGGTGAGTCATCAGGGGCTTTGGAATACTGCCTGGCTCCAGGTGGCTATTTGGAACTTACAGTCAGAGAACTAAAACGGAGGGGGGGGGGACCAAACAAACAAAATACAAAAATAAAACAAAAGAACAACAACAACAAACCAAAAAATAACAACTCCAGAAACAAAAGACAAACTATAAAACTGCTATTTTAAACAGAACAATATGACTCTTTTAAACTGTGGAGCTGAACAATCCCTTCCATTATTTCAATAAAACCAAAACAGACATTTAACCTCCAAAACAACAACAAAAAGCCCCAAAGCCCCTAACCTTCCTCTGCCTTGGCAGGCGGATTGCACAGTGACTCTGTGGGACTCTCTAGTGAACCGTGAACTCGGTTTCATTTTCTTTTAACATGAGAAATTGGAAGGGAGTCATTTTCAGCATAAAATAGGGGTAAATGGAAGAAAGGGGAGGGTCATCAAAATAGTGACAGTTTGACAGCAGTCTCAGAGAGGAAGACAGTCAAACTGAGTTGCTTTCTGCATTAAAAACAGCCCCAGGGATGGTTAATAGAAATTGACAACAACTGTATCAGGCGGAAATACTTTTAAACAACATGGTTATTAATTTTCTGTATTTGGTTTAGAGTACACAAGCTTCTTATATATAAAATAATGTGATAATAAAAGCCTAATCATTTGCTAGGATCTTAAACATTGTAACAAACTATCCCATTACCTGTTGCTTTGCAGCATTGGTTCATCCACAGCAATTTTCATCCTGTTTGTAGTTTTGCCAAAAAATAAAATCAAGCTCCCATTAATCCCTCCTCCAAATGCTTAGATCATTATCAATCCATTTGTAAGCCTACTTCTATTTAAAACTATTGCTACAACTATATCTAATGACAGTTAAAACAACTAAAAAACCCTTTCAACTGTAAGGCTTTTCTCCAAAACTCTTTTACCTCATTTGTACTTGGACTTGACAAACAATTTCCATTATTTTTTCAGTGATTTTCTATTTAAGTAAACTTAATTCATTTTCCAAACAGAACTATAGTCTGTCTCGATAGCAGTATCAAGGGAGAAAAAGAGTTACTGAAAGTTGACTGTAATTATGAGTTAGGAGACAGATTATGAGATGCTGTGGGGACGAAGAATTATGAGAAGAGAACTGGTGTGGGCAACAGAAAATAGAAATAGAAAAGGTCTGGCCCACAGCAAGGGTTGGGCAGTGATGTCTGAGGCCATTTCTGCACGGCACATGGTGTGCACCTTTGGGAAAGGCCAGGACACCGAGTCTGTTCCGTCGTGAGCCTGGGTTCTGATGTGGGTACTGGCTGTTCCCTTTCGTTTCAGCAGAGTAGCCAATGTTCTGATCGCTGCAGCCAACAATGCCCATCGTAGGGCCAATGGAGGCACAGCTTCTTCTGTCCACGAAGAGCCTCACCGGCCACCCAGAGACCTGGAGGCCAATCTTCACCCTTTCCCCCCACATTCTTTAGTCACCAAGCCCTGTTCACATTACCTCCTCTAGGCTTCTGGTCCCCCCACCTCGCTCCCGTCAACCCCTACGCTTTGGCCTGGATGGCTATCCTACAATGGCCTTCTAACTGTTCACGCGAACTCTGTGTTCTCTACCAGTCTGTTCTGCACATGTTATTCAACTTGTCTCCCCAGGCTCTCACTCCCTGAATCCCAACCATCTTGGATTTTTCACTTCCTAAAATGCTCCTTTCTACCACAAAGCTTTTAATCACTTAAAAGCTATTCAAGTGATTCCTCCTGCTTGCAATATTCCTTCCAGCCACACTCCTACCCCATGTCCCTCTTTGGATCTTTCTGGTCTAAACTTGAGGTACGGTTTCCTGGTATACGCTCCCTGAGTAATATAGAAGTATACTATGTAATTAATTTAAGACTCTCTTCCCTGTCAATGTGTAAGTACTCTGAGGTCAGAGACTGTGTCTATCCATGAATGTCCTCATCTGTAATACGGGGTAAAATAAGAGCTTATAGGACAAGGATTCGATGAGTTAATTCAAGCAGAGAACTTTGACTAGTACCTGATATATATCAGGGCTCTGTAAGCTTTAGTTGTAATAATAATTAGCACAATACCTTCTGAAAATAAGACCTAGCCGGACAATCAGCTCTAATGCGTCTTTTGGAGCAAAAATAAATATAAGACCCGGTCTTACATTATGGTAAAATAAGACTGGGTCTTATATTAATTTTTGCTCCAAAAGATGCATTATTGCTGATTGTCCGGATAGGTCTTATTTTCAGGGAAACACGGTAGAACAAAGTGTATACTCAACAAACATATGTTGAACGAGCAAAGGAATAAGTCAATTGATGGATGAGCTAATGAACTCACCAACCAGGAGGGCCTCTTTTTTTTCCAACCGGCTGTTACCCATAATAGAGTACAGGAATGCCGTATGGAAAACAATCAGAGAGGAATAATTGCTTTTCCCTGTCTACAGCCACCATGATAAATGGTAAACATAGCATTTCTGGTTTCCTGTGATTTTGAATTTATCCTACCATGTTACTAAAAAAATATTCAAGAAGACTTGGAGTTAAGAGATAAAGGGGATCAAACATAGGGTAACAGAAGGAAACGAGACTTCAGGCGGGGAGCATGAAATAGAGTATATAGATGTCGAATTATAATTTTGCACATCTGAAAATTATATAATGTTATAAACCGATGTTATGCCAATAAATTTAATTTTAAAAAGAGATAAAGGGATATAATATCACAAAATATACTTCTAGGCTTCTTAATCTTGTCCTTATTAACTAAAAAAAAGTCTTTCTTTTATTTTGTTTTTCAAGGTTTATATCACAGTAAACTTTTTATTTGTCAATTACAGTTGACATTTAATATTATATTAGTTTCAGGCATATAGCATAGTGGTTAGACATTTATATAACTTACAAAGTGATCCCCCTGATAAGTCTACCTGGCACCCTATGGAGTTATTACAGTATTACTGACTATAGTCCTTACACTGTACTTTACATCCTCTTTCTTCATACTCTAATTATTCCCAAGCTAAACCCTTTAGAAAACCATGCATGTCAGGTTGCCCATCCCAACAAATGTTTATACAGCAAGTTTCAACCTATGTTGCCAAAAAAGGGAAGCTTTTCACCCCTTTGTTCTAGTACATTCCATACTTCAGATTCCTCAATGTCATCAAGAGAAAGGCATCCGTCACCTTACTGTACATCATACATTGCTGGTCTAATAGAAAGCGAAAAGTCTCGGAAACCAACCTGGGCTTCTGGCGTGGTTCTGTAGTTGAAGTACTGCACATTTATTAAAAGCTACAAATGGGGGAGGAGACTCTGAGTTGGTGCAACCCTGTGAAATTATCTGACAAAATTTTGTTCATTTACTGTCCTTTAAGGCAGACTGTGGTAATAGTTTTAAGTTATTTTGCTGCGGATACCTCACTCGAATTTAGAAATAAGCAGTACCAACACATCAGTAATGCAACACTTGTCCTTATTCTTTCTTTCCTATAGCAGAGGAAAGTTTTTGTTCCTTTCTCAAGTCAGCTTTTCTTCTGTTGCCCTGGACTCATCTATTTCTGCCTCTGAACTCTGTGACAATTCAGACTTTATTTTTTCTGGTCAGCCATCAATTTTGGAAACTGGTATTTAATTTAATAGATTTCATAGTTATAAAAAATTCTACCAAATAAATTGACAAAGCCTTCATACTTGCACATTTAAAACTAAAAGATGTTAGGTGCTCGCTTCGGCAGCACATATACTAAAACTAAAAGATGCTATACTGAATTCTATTATGGAGAATGAGGGATACTGGAATTTTTTTTTTTTTTGAGGATGGATAAACTTCACTTGGCATTTTTTGTTATTGTTGCTACAGCAGCAGCTGCTGCTGCTACAACTACACAACCTCAAGAAATATTAGTAATAATAAAAATCGTAAGAATGACAATGATGAATCAAATGATAAAATTATAATGATTTGCTATTTTTACTTTTTACATAGATATATAATTATGATAGTCTATGTTTTCTACTTAAGGTAATATAATTTCTATTTATAAATGAATATCACTGACCTGTTTTTCTCTGGAGCAAAGTGGATCTGTACCCAAAAGTGCTGGCGTCCTGGACCTGTGTGGAAGCTGAGGACGACGTCCTTGGACCTTCTGGGTTCCCAGGTGGGAAGGGTGAGCTCTGTGAGTGTCTAAATTCATTTCTATCCACGCTAGATAAGTGGAGAGCATCTTGAGCTTTCTTCTTTTCCTTCTTTAACATATTGACCAGAATATCTGAGATTTGACTTAAGGATTTAGTGACTCATGATTGATTATAATGACCAAAACATGAATGTTTAAAATGGGATTAATATTCCCAACAATAGATATTTACTATTTGTCACATGGTAAAGACTGCCTGAAGGAAGTCTTCAATTTCCTGAAGTCGTAGATAGAGTTATGGCCAGTTTAGGAGGCTATTGGTCTTTCAATATGGTGCCATTACAGGAAAAGATGGCAAACCCAAAGGTCTTTAAAATATTCTAGGTGGAAACCAATTAAGCCTTAAATTTTTTGGAAAGGTTTATAAAAAGTAAAATGAACACTGAGTAGCAGCAGGCAATGGAGCGATGCATATGTCAGAGCTTAATCCAGGAAGCTGCTCAGGAGGAGCGGGGAGAGAGAACGCCAGAAGCTGCCCAGCTGGCAGATCGGCCAAATCAATCCTGGTGACCAGAGCACGCCATGTCCAACACGTGCTTAGTAAGCGCACATTCAAAGGGGGCTTTCAAGTCACTTTTTAAAAAAGTACCATATTTTGCCATGCGTAATGCACACTTTTTTGTCCAAATTTGTGAGGGAAAAATAAGGATGTGCATTATACATGGTTAGTACTAATTCCGTATCTATATAAATGTTTTTGATTCTCTTATTCATGCTTATGAGTTAAAAATGTAATCAATAAATAAATGCTAAAATTCCTTTATAATACAAAAAACAAGTACCTAAATATAAACAAATAAACATTTGAATTAAAAAATTAAAACGAAAGATTTTTTTTCCCCTGAAAGTTTGGGCCCAAAAAAATGGGTGCGCATTATACACGGGAGCGCATTAAACTCGGCAAAACATGGTACCCAATATTTTGGTTCCAAATGGAACTGAAAAGAGGTAAGTTATTAGTATTGATTTATCATTTAAAATGTACCTTTTGTAGGCCATTCAGATATATGAGGAGCACCGATGATAGGAAGAAAATCATTCCCTTCTCCCCTACTTCACTGTTCTTTAGGTTCAGGATGTCTGGAACTCTAAGGGACTTTTGCTTTCACTAAAAGGCAAGACTACAATCCCTCTTGAGAATGTCAGAACTCTAACTGCATGTGCAGTAAGATGAATTCAAGGCCTTCGCCATCCCTAGAGATGGGTTCATGAACCTTAGAGTTTGAAGAGATATGAGGATGGTGCAGGAGAGAAGACTGATACTCAGAATGGAAGGGCAGCATCCAATGACACTTATCCTTGGACAAGTAACATGGACATCGTTTGACCTCCATCTTCCTTCTCAGCTTTGACCCCAACTTTTTGATTTCTGGAACGACAATCAGTTTTTCTCTTACAATCCCAATGTGGCTTCTGTTCTTTGCCTCCAAAAAGCTTGTACCCACCAAAGGTGTTCACAACTTTTGTACTGTCTATGCGTTGGCCTGATGGAGAAGAACAGGGCTCTGCCCACAGCGTCCACTCCTCTTCGTACGTACCTAATTTCAACAGTATCAGGTATTTCAATTGGTTCACATAGTGCAATGGCAACGTCCTTTCATCTACCCATTCAGTGACATTTATTGGAGCTTGTACTATGTGCCAGGCACTATTCCAGGCACAGGGAAAGAACAATCAAAAGGCAGACTCTCATGAAGCAGATGTCCTACTGGGGAAAGACAGACTACTTACACACACACAGACTCACACACACACGAGTAAAAGTGCCAGATAACTTACTATAAAAAGATCAAGACTGACTGAGCAGCTACTCTGCACTGGCTGCTACCCTTTGTAAGAGTGAATTTAAGCTGAGATCTGAATGACAAGAACCAGCGAGAGAAAGAGTATATCTAAGCAGAGGAAACGGCTAGTGCTGACACCCTAAGGAGAAATGGGCTTGGCAGTAGTTCCCAAACAGAGGCTCTTTTACCACCCAGGGGACATGTGGCCATGTCTGGAGACATTTTTGGCTGTCATGCTGGAGTGGGAGGTAGGTGCTGTTACAGAAGTCTAGCAGGTAGAGATGCTGCTAAACACCCTACATGCATAGGACAGTCCCCAAGACAAAGAATTCCACAGCCCAAATGTCAGCGGTGCTGAGGTTGAAAAGCCCTGTGAGAGGAGAACAACAGAAAGGTCACTGTGAACGACGCCTAACACACACGGGCCAGAGGCAGAAGAAATGAAGTCAGAGGGCTAGTCCAGACGGCCTCCTCGTCTGGATCAAGGAGTCTGAATTTTATTCTAAGTAGAATGGGAAGCCCCTGGAAGATTTTAATCAGACAAACAACGTGTTCCAGTTTACATTTCATAAAAATCACAGTACAAACGTATCTCCTGTGCTACCTTCCTTCTTCCCCTTCCCACGCTGTTTGACTTGGGCCTTTTTTTCTGTCAAGCTCTATGTGTGGTATTAAATGACACGCTGTTATATGTTTTCTGAAAGGGTGTCTGAACTTTATTCAAACTGATGTCATGGAAATGACATCAGTTTCACTCTCTTTACAAGAACCTTTAGTGTTTGTCACTGTCATTTTGGTTGCATTACTCTTTTGTTGAGTGCAAGTATTACCACTGTTCCCCCCCGTAAGTTATGTCTTTCTTATTCCTCCTGATAGTTTGGCCTTCATCTCTCTACCAAAAAAAAAAAAAAAAAGGTTTGAAAATATCCTCCAATCCGTATGTGAAAAACCGAAATTTCAGGAACCTTTCTTGGTCATTAGCCCTTGAGAAGCGTAAGCTTCGTGAGGAGTAATTCTTAGCTGCTATATTTCCTTCTTCTGAGTTTACCCATTGTCTACAGAAGCACACCCACCGCTATATAACACTCTAGCGTGCTCACAGCACTCTCCACTAAGTGATAATATCTTACTGGTTTTGCTCAGCACTGTGATGTTGGAGGGGCAGGTCATATGCTCTCTTTCCTGAAGAGAAGGAAACAGCTTCACTGAATAGTTGGACAGCTAATGCGTGGAGAGCTGGGGTGTCACTCTGTGGGTGAACTTCACGTTCAGGATGCTTTTCACCATACCGCCTCCACACCATCATTTTGAAGATGAGTCTCAGAAGGAAGGGACCCTGCTCGAGTTATTCACAGTCAAGAAAGAATCTTGTGTGGCCTCACATGAACAGTGTACCTGGATTTGCCCGTGGAGAAGAGAAATGACGTATGTCTCTCTTTCTTACTCTCTTTCTTAAAATAAACATATATGAGCAAGCTTACAACTGTTCCCTCTCTCTGTCATATCTCATTTCATCTCTCCTGTGTGCACAGACATTCATAAGCCCAGAAGGGGATTAAGAAGTTGCTAGGAGCATTTAGGGGAGAAGATCTTAAACTAGGATCAAGGCCAGGAAAAGAAGCAGAGCTCAGGCTGGGGCTGTGGCCAGGACTGAAATCTAGGCCGGGACCGTCCTGGAGGTGGATAGGGTAAGACAGAGGAAAAGGAATGCACGGGTGACAGCACGTGTGGCAGCACTCACAGACAAGGGTTTGTGCGGGAGTATCATTCACAGCTGACCCCACTGTTACTGGCCTGATAATAAAGCAGCTAAAACTCCCCTGAATCAGACATACAGCGTCTGCTAATACTCAACTAAAATTAGAGACTGAAGTTAATCAGGCAGTGTGCCTACCTCGTATTTGTTTGTTTTTACCTCTTCAGTACTGGATTTCCTTCATGTAGGTTATTTTTATCCATTTTGCACAACATCTGAAGCTAAAATGCCTTTCAGTAATTTTTCAAAAACGAACAAAAATATCTGTTCATAAATAATTTCTTGTGCGTGACTTTTTAAAAAAAGGCTGAAAATGTCATGAAAATGTCAAATCGTTTACAAGAAGCTTGAAAGATAAAATCAGAAACAATACTGGGGACATGTTAGGGAGACCTGAGGTCTAACTCACCGGACAGGAGCTCTTTAGAAGTAACCACCTAGCCTGTCCCTGGAGGCAACTCCCACAGGCTGCTACCAGTTCAGCTCCCAAAATACACCACCTCCCAAAGCCCGTAAGAGTTCTATCTTGAACACTCATCTGTCCTCACTTCCAAATTTGGGAACATTTGTAAGTGGAACCCAAAGCAGTAGATCTGGCTTTTAAATACAAAGTTACATTTAAATCAATCTCTGATCTTCATAAGCTAAATACCATTTGTCATTTTTCAGCCATCATTTGAGTTTCACCCACACGCCAGCCACAAATTCTGGGCCATGGTGAGGCTGTGGTCAGCCTGGTGTCCGGTCAGCTAGCTAAAGATAACCAGTTAACTTACTGGCTCCTGGCTCAGGACTAAAACAGAAAGAGCACCACAGAGTAGTAACAAAAAAAATTTAAAGTTAAGCGATGGGATAAAAAAGCCCATACTTTTCAATAAACTGAAATTCTCCCTGCAATAGTAACTCCATCTGGCTAAAAACAAAGTCAATTTTTTTCTTTTCTAGCAACTCTGGTTTTCATTAGTTGCTCCATTTTGTTTGCTGAAGGGACATTTTACTTCTAAATGGAAAGAAACAATGTGACCCGGAAGCAGGCTGGGGAGCTGGGTAATGTGGCTGGGGGAAGGCATCTGTGTTCCCACTCCCCGTTTAAGCCAGGAGAGGGAGAGTTTCTTATCGCCATAGAAAGGATACTGATTTCATTGTCTCTCTGCTGTAGAATATCTCGTAGCTTTTTATATTCTTCCTCTTTTAATGGTTCTTGACAGTCTTGGTCTTTGATTTCGGAAGACACTGTGCTTTTTCCATGGATCTTCTTGTCATTCAACAGTTTCTGTAAGATGAACTACGAGCTTAGTGTCCATACTTCTACTCCAAATCTCTTTATTTCTTTGACTCTTCCCACCTTTAACAATTCCTTGCACACATCAGACATGCACGTCTGTCATGCCGGTCTCTGGTCCCCTTCCCCATATAAGAACGCAGGATATGGTGAGGCCAAACAGGAACACCCACGGAGCCATAGAGAGGGGTCACACCACTATATTCTCGCTGGGGGCTGGATTGGAGACACAGGAAGCAGGAGCCACACGATCCGCAACCTTCCATCCGCTTCTCTGCCAACCAACCAACCAACCCACCCTGTAGCATAGCCACAGAAGTTATATTAATGGCTAATGTATAACTGGTAACAACTGATGGCCACCCAGCCACAGCAGATGGCCATTTGATTACAGCTCATGGCCATCTAATAACTGATCCAGCACCTTTCCACGTGAGGCTGAGAGCCTGGAATCTGCTCTCTGGGACTCTGTCCCCACAACATCCTTTCTTACCTCCTTGTCTTTTCAATGCAGTTGCCTTGGCTTGGTATGTTTTCTCTCCCTCCCTGTCCTCTCTCTATCCTCCTTCCCCATTTCCCTCTCTGCTATCTGACCTCTTCTTCCCTAAACTGGGAAATTCCTGCTCAAACATTATTTCCTCTCGAACTTCTTTCCCTGTCTCCATAACCCCATACCACTTTATAAAATAGCAGTTACCATGTGCTATAATTATTCTGTACATATCTGTCCTGTCCACGACTTGCTTGTTCAACTTTGCCTTCCCTATGCCAGGCTCACAGCAGACTCAACAACGAAAGTTTCTTATCTTAAAGAAGTATGCCAAATTGTAAGTGGGGTAGACGTAAAGGTTAATGACACTCCCACTGTGTCATCATAAAAGGTAAAACCTAAGGCAGAGAAAAACTGAGGATTTATATGGATAAATGAAAACTGCTGGGAAAAAATGAAGGACACGATTCTCTTGACAGAGCTTGAAAATAAATGGTTTTCGAACATGGACCTATTCTGTGTAGAAGGTAGAGGTTCCTGGCAAAAGAATTAGAAGTCCGTGGTCTGAGTTTATTCATTGGCAAGTAAGGTACAAGCTCTGAAGAAATTCAGTCAGAATCACAGCCTCGGTTAGAAGATCATACTGTTCTGGATGAATGAATGTCCTAACCTTTCAAGAGTTGGTCAACTAAGAAAGCTTTACTGCAGTCTGGACGTAGCAGACAATGGCTTCTGCTAGAGGAAATGCTTAAATTTACCTTTAAATGATGGAAACAGTGATGAATTTTACGCATGTCGGCGCCAACCTCTAGTCTACTCTCTGGATCCTGGTCTTCCAAAAAGGATGTTATTAGTTTTTCCAGCCTAAAAATACATAATGCATGAGAAGCAACTATGAGCTAGAAACTTTAAAGATTCTAACAGCATTACTTTGTTGGTTAGCATTTGAAGTACAGGGTAGTGTTCCCACTTCTTTATGGAAATACAATAATCTGATTTGACTCTTAAAAACTAAGGGGAAAGGAAGAAATTGACACATTGAAATCTGAAATGATGCAATTATTTACAATTAATTTCGGATAAATTTTCATATGCAGATTTCAATATAAGAATCATCTGATTTCTACAAAACATGAATTATAGCCAAGCTGAATTTCTATGTCCCTGTGCCTACCTGCAACTGCTAGAGAAAGTAATGAAAAAGTTTATTAATTTCATTAAAACTTCACAAATACTCAGCCTCAGCAATGACCTCAATGTTGCTCCACATTCCTGGTTGACTTTGAATCATTCCTGGTTGACTTATATCCTTCACAGTGGCAGTTTCAAATCTTCCCACAGCTCCGAAGCCTATCACTGCTCTCATTCTCTATCAATAATGTTGCATCTCACTAGACTGAGACAGTCAAAGATGTTACACGTGGGCTCTTCTGGTTTCCTTTTCCTTCATCTTAGAGTGTTTATGCCTCACCACTCAGGCCCTCTTCCTTCTGTTACATATTTTGAATAATATCCTTCCTCCTTCTCACGACCAACTTCTCCCGCTGGGCTCTCTTCAGGCGTCTACCAGGGTTACCTGATTTAGTCCCTCCTTATCACCTTTTCATACTGACTCCTTCCCCTTTGCTTACAATGATTTTCCTATTCTAAAACAAAACAAAATAGAAAGCAAAACACCTTTGGTGGTACTATTTAACCACTGTATTCTGAAGAGCTACTTCAGTTTGTAGGTTTATCTGTGATCATGACAGTCCACGTCATGATTCTAGAATCTGTGCAGCACCTTGGCTCCGCCGTTAGTTTATAAGCATCGTGAGGCCGTGCTTGGCTTTTATTCATCTTTCTGTTCCCTCTCCCTCTCCCTGTATGAAAAGCAGTACGCACATGCGGTTCTCAATACAAATATGTTAGTTAATGGATTCATTTCCATGGAAATTATTCCCCTCTGTGTTGAGATGGAGCTCTTCATAAGGAAGGTGTAAGCACGGCAATCAGTATCAGAGATGTTAAGTATCATAATAGAACAGCAGCATATCTGTCTCATTATGAAAATATTTGCATACTTTCAGCATCTTTTTTAATTGCATACATTTCCCCTCCACTGTTACTATCAGCCCACTCAAACAAAATATGATTTCCATCATATAGCAGTTTTGGATTTTATTTTAATTTCTTCTTATAATCTGTGACATGTAACAGCTGATGTTTACAAGTGTGAGACAATTTATATTGTAATTTTAAGGAGTTTTCTCAGGTGGAGGGATATTTGTCATCTGTACTATGTGCTGATTGACAATGTTTCTTTGTAGAACAGAGCTTCAAACCACCAGATACACAGAGAGATTAATTTCTGATACAAATGTTTTTATGTTTTATATAAAACCTGACAAAATACATGTTTATGAAAAAAATCCAAACAATGCAGATGTGAATAAATTAGAAAGTAAACATTCCTCTCTTCCCCTTCACCCGTCACCATTCCCATCTTCTTTATTCATTCTTGATACCTTGGGGAAGCCACTGTTATCAGTTCAAATACGTTCTTCTGGCTCTTAACGAAGCAGATACCTATATCCATATGTTATTTGTGGATTTTGTTTCTGTTTATAAAAATGAGATCACACTATGAATAGTGTTCAGCATCACTATTTTTCTGAACATTTTATCACAAATAATCTTGTATGTCAGTACACATATAATAGAGCTATTTCAGTTTTAATGGCTACATAATATTCCACAGTATAGGTAGGCCGACCCTCTCATAATAGATATTGAGGCAACATATTCACAGTTGTGACTTTCCTCTGTAACTCACGAGAAGGCCTGGGTCTACAATTCCCACTTAATGAGTCATCAAAAAATAGTAATGTTCATTACTTGCATTTTCCCTGAATACTTGGCAGAAACTCGGGAACTTTGAAAGTCACCATTAGTTCGAAGATATACCCATTTTCTGGAGTAAAAGCATTTTGTGGTTTCTGGTGTCCATAAAATTTCCAACAGATAATATCAGGGTAGCATCAATGGTTAACCAATCGATTCTTCCTTCTTGCTTTTTCTTTGGAAAATCATTTCTTCTGTACAGTTGGATGATAAAGTATATAATCTAGGAAACATTCCATGGAAGAGGGCTGAAGTGAAATCCTAGTTCACAAGAAAGCATTGTAAGATACAAGCCTGATGGCTGGATGGATGACCATTGGCAAGTCCTCAGTCTCACTGGGCTTTGGCTAATGAAATACATCAAGACTCTTGTCCCACACAATAATAGTATAGGGTACAAAGATTACCAGGAACATGATGCAAAGAAATGGTTAAAACCTTCTTCCTAAATGAAAGAACTGATTTACCATTTCTGGGACTCAATTAGTCTGCTAAGAATGAAAATCAGACCTTTTGATGTGCAATTTTTTTTTCCTCAGTGCTTGAGACCACAGAGCCCCTTTAGATAAGAAAAAGGCCTGGTCTTTCATTTACACATTTGATGTATTGTTGAATTTATTTTCTTATTAACCGAGGACTTGGTCTAATAATTAAAATTCAGTAAAATGCCGAATTCAAATTTTTCTGACGTATTCCTCTAATAGTTAAGAGTGAACGATTGACCCCAAATTCCCTGCATTTTCCTATCTCCAAAAATAGTTCCCAAATTCCATATCTAGTCACTACTCCCACTGAGGGGTCTCCCAGCTGCTAGAACCCTGCTGGACAGTGAAGAACTGTTTGCAGAAAAGGCTCTCTAAGGAGAGGTCAAGTGAATACAATAAAGTCTGTTCTTTAGGAAAAGCCCAAGTAAACAAGAAACTTTACTTTTTCTCTACTTTCACTAAGAGAAAAGAAGGAAGAGAAAAAGAACCCTAGGAGATAAGTAAAAATAAATGTATGAGGTTTGACAACCAAGTTTGCGAACTCATCCTAGAAAAAGTGCTACATACCTCATTGCTGAATATCACTACGGTCACCTTTGAAGTACTCCCCTTGGGAAGCTATGCACTGAGGCCAGTGCCTAATCCACCCTTCTAAGCAATTTTGGAACTTTTTCTGGAATGGCCATCAGCGCTGTCGTCGTATTACCCTTGATGTCCTGAATGTCATCAAATGTCTTCCTTTCAAAATTTCTTTTATCTTCGGGTAAAGAAAGAAGTCGTTGGGGGCCAGATCAGGTGAGTAGGGAGGGTGTTCCAATACAGTTATTTGTTTACTAGCTAAAAACTCCCTCACAGACAGTGACGTGTGAGCTGGTGCATTGTTGTGATGCAAGAGCCATGACTTGTTGGCGAAAAGTTCAGGTCGTCTAACTTTTTCAGGCAGCCTTTTCAGCACTTCCAAATAGTAAACTTGGTTAACTGGTTGCCCAGTTGGTACAAATTCATAGTGAATAATCTCTCTGATATCAAAAAAGGTTAGTGACATCGTTGCAACAAGTTCACGAACTTAATTGTCAGACCTTCATATACCATTCAGTTCTAGTTCATATGGATAGGAAAGATCACAGATAACCTCTGTGTGTCTGATATATAACCTGGCTGACGGTAGGCGACTGGTGGACGTTTGGCGACTATACCTATCTGCACCACACTGACTGCTAATGAGACACCGCTGTCAGCCTGCAGCCTAGTTCAGCAACTTGACTGTATTATAGATTTTAATACCTGGCCACATAGCAAGAATTGACCATATTTCCTAATATGTGCTTTACCCCCTTGAGACCACTGTACTCCTTTCTTTCTGTTCTCAATATTTCTTGCCCAAAAGTAAAGTTTTGTCTGCAACCATAGCTGTGTGGAAATGTACGTCTAATAGTGTGAATAAAAAAGAAAAGCAAGTTCATTATCGTTAACAACAGCTAATATTCCTTGAACGAGGAATGCTAGACACTGTTCTTCGCCTTTGCATACATCGTTTCCTTAATCCTCAAAGCAGGCAGATGAGATAAGTGCTATTAGTATCCTCAGATTACAGGTGAAGAAACAAAATACTGTTTGTTCACTTTTACAAAAATGAGATTACACTCTGAATAGTGTTCTGCACCATTATTTTTCTAAACAATTTATCACACGTAATCTCCCATGTCAGTAGATATATAGTCGAGCTATTTCATTTTTAACGGCCATATAGTATTCCACAGTACGAATGTACTGGTACCATACCCACTCGAATTCTTTGAAGAGCTAAATAGGTGAATAGACCAGCAGGAAATAACTGAGTAGCAGTTGCTTAGATCTTAACAATGCCAGGGACCATCATGATTTATAACAGCAAAAGAAGTTAGAAAAGAATCAGAATGCCCCATACTATGAAATTAGTTAAATAAATTATGGTATAGTTATATACATAGTTAAGCAACTATTTAAAATTATGGTGAAGAGAGATTTATATTTATTGACATGAAAAATACTTATACTATAGTATGATAGGTTAACAATGAATTCCTTTGCAAGGATTCTGCAAGTACCCTGTACCGTACCCAAAGCGACAGAAGAGAAGAGACAAGGAAGGAAGGAAGGAAGGAAGGAAGGAAGGAAGGAAGGAAGGAAGAAAAGAAGGGAGGAAGGGAGGGAGGGCAGTAGTCCTGAGACTTTTGCCTGGTTGCATTTGGCTCAAGAACATTTATTATCTCCCTATGATAAAGGAGACTAGTGATCCAAGCTAAACTTGCTCTTCTGTAATATTTTTATGATGATGTTACATTTAACTGTTTATTAAATTAACTTCATTGTTTATACATTGAATGTGATTATGTTTTCATTATTCTGAAATCATCTTTAAAAAAATTTTTTTTGTGAACATTTTCCCATCAGCATTCGCTTCTAAAAATGGGCTGGAAGCCATATCACTGTGGTACTAATTGTAGGAAAGTGAGAGAAAAGAGGAACGGGACGTCAGTAAGAAGAGCATACCTGCACTGGGGCATGGAAACCCTGGCTGGTTCTAAACCCCTGGGGTAGCTATGAGAAGTGTGCCCCAGGGAGTGGGAGGGGAGCATGCCTTTGTAACCGGGGGACAAAATGACAGAAGTATAGCACCGCACAGTATTACTCCAGGGAATTTACTGAAAACAAGGCTACGGGCTGAAAAGTAACAGAACCTTGTCCTCTGATATGGAGCTGGAAAGAGTGAGGTAGATAAAAAAATACCCCAGTTGGTGGGTCAGGGATGTTTTGCGGTAGAATCATGGAAATGCCTGGTATTCTTGAGCTGATGGTCCTTAGTTCATGTAGCTTCTCGCTGGTTCTGGGAGAGGAGCAGGCAGCTCATACCAAAGAGCTAGCTAGGAAGCAGTTCTGCTTTAAGAGCCTAACTGGTATCATCTATACCAAAAGTATCCAAATATGCCTGACCGCTACCAGTCATTTTGCCACTAAAGATGGCTCCGCCAAGGATGGGTTGTCTCTGACAGGGCTGAGCAATGCAGATACTGACAAACTATAGTTACATATTAACAGGAGCAAAGATCTCTAAAACAGCTGGGTAACAGTGATAAAGCCTATAAGAGGAAACTTAGTAACTCTTAACGTCTAGGAATATGAGAACTAAATAGGAAGAATAGTTACACAATTTAAAAAAATTGATCAAGGTAGATAAGAGATATAGCTGAACTACGAGGTTGAATGATCTCAACTGTCAACTAATGTACCACCCAATATGGGTCACACATTTCTCATCTGTACAATGTGTAAAAAATATCATCTCTAACTTTGTAAGCTCAATGAAATACGGTAACGCAAGGAATAAAGGGAGGGTATTTATTGCCTGGTGCATTAATGCCTTGCTATTCAACAAGTAGGCCAACCTCATACGCATCACCTGGGAGCCTCTGAGAAATGTAGAATTCAGGCCCATACCAGACCCACTGACCCAGAATTCAGGCCCCATCTCAGACCTGCTGAGTCTGCATTTAACCAACATTCCCAGGTGATCTGAACACACACTAAATGTTTAAGAAGCATTACAAGGCAACCTGTTGTTGAATGCTGAATCAAGAAGATCTACACATCTGGGCCGGCCCGGTGGCTCAGGCGGTTGGAGCTCCGTGCTCTTAACTCCGAAGGCTGCCGGTTCGATTTCCACATGGGCCAAAGGCTCTCAACCACAAGGTTACCGGTTTGACTCCCGCAAGGGATGGTGGGCTGTGCCCCGTGCAACTAGAAAACGGCAACTGGACCTGGAGCTGAGCTGCGCCCTCCATAACTAAGATGGAAAGGACAACAACTTGACTTGGAAAAAAGTCCTGGAAGTACACACTGTTCCCCAATAAAGTCCTGTTCCCTTTCCTCAACACAGTCTTTAAGAAGAAAAAAAAGAATATACACACATCTTTTCAGACCTGGAGACCAAACAAATACCTGAAACATTAAATGAAACAGTAACTAACATCCTTTGATGGTCAACCATGTCCTGGCCACTGTGCTAGCGACTTTACTATGTTTTCTTATTAAGTGGAAAAACAATTACAGATATCATGGTCAGGCTGTCTTTATAACTGCCTTCTCCCAGTATTTTACTATTACTTTTATTGAACATCCATTACACACTAGGCACTCTCACATGTATTTCGTTATTCATCTGTACCATAAACCTATAAATTATTTTACCTCTTTCATAGATGAGGACAGGAAAACTCAGAGAAGTTAAGTAATTTGCATATTGTTACAAAGTTAGGGAACGGAGACACTGTCTTCTGAATCAGGAACCCCCAATTTTCCCACATGTATCACAAAGCCTCTTAACCATTCAGGAAAATGTCTTCTCCTTTGCCATAATCCCTGGTATACTAAATTTGTATTTGCAATTCAGAACTTTCCTGCAGACATTTTTTGAAACAAGCAAAGATGCAAACAAGGTCAACGAGATCATCAAATAAACTTTGTGTCTAGCATCTCAAAACAACAAAAAAGAATTTTTAACAGGATACAACTATGAGGGTTCTTGAAACCCAATGGTGGGGGGGGGGCGGGCGGGGCCAAAGAAGGCCTCACTTTGACTTTGCTAACATGACAGGCTTCTTTTACGGGGTACGACCTTTTAAAACATACAGTGTTGGGATAGCATGTAATTTACAACAGGAAAGTTCAGATAAGAATAATAAATTCACAATTTATGATTAACTACAATCCACAGGACATGAAAAACTGAAGGTTGAGATTGTGCCAACAGGACTACGACCAAAGGAAACTATACAAATATTTTTCAGGGTCATTAGTTTCATGTTTGTTTTTTGTTAGACTCTGCCGAAAGAACTATTCCCAACGGGCTTACAGGTCGTTACTTAAAGATCTTTTTTCTTTTAGAATTCTCTGGTCTGTGACAAATATTACATACATTATACACTCCCCAAGCCCTAATCAGCAAAGTGAAAGACATGGCCCCTCCTGTGCAAGGCACTGAGTTCCACGTCAGCCACTTTGTTGGAATAAACTCTTTTTCCTATCAGTAGAGGCCAGACAGTTCATGATTTTGGTGATACAGAGGAAATTTCTATGCAGTTTCTTCTATTCAAGATTTATATTAGGTAATGCATATTTCCTTTACCTCCACAAAAGCAGCTATATGCACATGGCCCCTCAAATGCAGAGTTTCACAACTGCTTGATACTTTTAGTGTTTTGAAATAGCAAATGTGACAAAGCTAAGCCAAAATCCAAGCTGGTTGGCCTCTTCAATGGTGAGGATGCAGCCCATTAACAGGGAAACGCATCTGTGGCCATGTAATTCAGTTGATGGAATCTTAACAACTATTTCAAAGAAATTTTTAAATAAACTAAACCAACTTTAAAGATACTAAAGACGTATTTTAAAAGCTCCTGCAGAATGCAATGATGAAGGCTTTTGGAAAGTTATAAAAATTAACTCTGATTTTGTCAATCCAGATGTTCATACATCCAATTTACTTAAGGCTGTAGATATTAGGTTGGTGCAAAAGTAATTGCGGTTTGAAAGGTTAAAAATAATTGCAAAAACCGCAATTACTTTTGCACCAACCTAATACAAGTATCTTGATATGATTAAACGTTTTGACTTCAGTAGACATACAAAGTCAGTAGTTTTGAACAAATGCAAACAAGAGATGAAAATAACAAATTAACCAATCCATAGATATTAATAACTCCCTCTTTAAATTCTCCATGTAGCTTTTGAGTTCCTTGTTTGCTATAGGCAAATACTATCTCGTTTGTGCTCAATGTAAACATGAAAACTCAGCTACATAAATACATAATAAATAAGAAACTGACTTACAGGGAAGAGAACGGCAGTGTGGTAGGATGGGGGCAGAGAAGCTAGGTAGTAAGCAGGAGAGCTGGTGGCAGAAAAATATAAAAGACAAGTCACATTCAGGAAGATTGAAATGACAGTCAACAGAAACAAGGCAGGAAAGGTTTCCTGTTATTTTGGCAGAGACTGAAAGAGTTATGAGGGAAGTTAAACTGGGCTAAAGCTTACAGAGGAGTGCAGTAGAGAGACAGATACCTAGGGAAAGGACTAGGAAAAAAGAATCAGATTAGAATGTGGAGAAACTACTGAGAGCTCCTCTGAGGAGAACACCGGGGACAGTAAGCGGATGGAGTCAGAGGCGCAGGAGAAGAAAGGTGAGACGGAGGAAGGAAATGGGGAGGTGGGAGAACAAGGATAGCGAGGTGGGGAACGGAGAGAAAGGGAGAGGAGAGAAAGACCACAGATAGATAAAATCAGAATGTACCTACGGAAAAAGATTTATTGGGAAATTTGGAGACATAGGTCCAGTTCTACCATAGCTATATAGCTCCATGGTTAAAGTTTCCCAGCTACAGACTTTCCTTCATTAAGTTGAAGGAGTAGTGAAAGCTCTATCCATCCTTTGCTCCAACTCTCTGAACTCTTTTTCTGTAATTCTGTCTTGTATGAAATTACATTGGTAGACAACATTAAAGTTTAAAGATAAACATTTCTCAGCTGGTTCTTTTAGCAAACTTCTAAATAACGGTTTATATACAAAAATGCAGAATATATGTATATTTTTAATTATACAGAAAACTTGTAATAGCTTAAAAGACAGATTTCAAAAGATTTTATTATGTAAAAATACAAAGCAAATCATTGTGGGTATGTTCCCATTTGATAAAAAATAATTTACTTTATTCTAGCATATGGAAAATAGTATATAGCTGTTTGCAAACATGTGTTCTTGTAATATTAATCTAAATCAAATTTATGTAAATTGAATAATGCATTATTATTGAGTTTTATATTAAATCGAAGATGGGTTTACAAGGTAAAGACAGAGACCCTAAGATGTGATAAAATCACAATAAGGACTACTGAAAACTTAAAAAGTTAAATGTTTAAAAAAATGACCACTAAATTATTAAAACAATGATGCAGGGCCTATATAAAGAAAAGCACAAATCTAGAGCAGGAACAAAGAGGACATCATACTGGGAGTCTTAACATGCTTCTGAATGGAAAGCTGTAGAACTGTAGTCTCTCCCTAAATTTATCAATAAAAGTTAAAGTAAGTCCAATTAAATGTCCCAGTGCATTTTTTCCCCCAGAAAAAATACATAGACATACATAACCCACAAAATTTCATGTATATTTTTCGGGTGAAGGGTCCACAAATCCTCCAAAATCTATGCATGGACCCCACAGAACCTCTGTTTAGAGATGTACATATATATTGATATGAGAAGATATAAAAATTGAATGAAAAACCAGGTTAAAATCCAGTAAATAAAGTATGAGTTCATTTTTATTAAAACACATATTTATATTGAAGGATTATTTTGGAAGCTCACAACTAAATAATAACATTTATTATCTTTGAGTGCTGGAATTATATGATTTCTCTTTTTTCTTTTTCTTTATTTGTCCATTATCACTTTTCCACAATGAACATGAATTTATAACATAAAAAAATTATAAAACTCCTACAATTCTCACATCCAAATTTAAAAAATAGATAAAATTCTAAAACTTAACTTATAACAATTCCAGTTACTTTCCTTGAGGACAGAGCTATGGGAGAGAGACTTACCCCTTATTAGTTATTAGTTATACCCCTTATTAGTTATTACCATGCTTCTCCGAAAATAAGGCCTAGCTGGACAATCAGCTCTAATGTGTCTTTTGAAACAAAAATTAATATAAGACCCGGTCTTATTCTACTATAATATAAGACCCGGTCTTATATAATATAATATGATATGATATGCTATGATATAATATAATACTGGGTCTTATATTAATTTTTGCTCCAAAAGATGCATTAGAGCTGATTGTCTGGCTAGGTCTTATTTTCGAGGAAACACGGTAGGTCCTTGAAATGAAATCCACAGTTAAAACCGAAGGCCGTTCCTCTGTTGCTTCCAGATGGTTTGATTTGTTGATATGATCTACTTACTTATTTTATGGTCCTGATTACAATGGTTGGTGGCTATTTCTGCATTTATTTATCTATCCTTTGAGCAAGCTATCAGGAACCAGGTGTTAGACGTTTGCTGCAATTTATTATTTCCACAAGTGCACATTTTCACACTGTGGTTTTTCTTCACATGGCATTAGCTATATAAAACTAATTAGAACAAACATTTGTTTCAGGAAGTCTTTAAAAATATCCAGCTCCATGTATATGCAAACTTTTCCTGTGAAAAGGTTATTGGGGAAAGCAAGAAAGAAATACAAATATTCCTGGTTGTGATGAAAGTTCTCATTCCTTCTTTTAAAATAATTCCCTGGAGCTCACAAAGCCCAAAAGGCGATAACAAAAAGCAAAAAGACTTAACACTGAGAAAGCATTAAATAACTGGAAGAATGAAGGCTATGTTCATGCTTTCACACTCAAGACTTTCTAATTTAGCATCAAGTACTTGGACTTCCCATGAAAGAGTCGTACAGGCCAAAAGAATCCAATGCGTCAACCAAAGTCCAATCGATGGAACTGCCATTCATATCTCATCCTTTCTTAAAAATCTGTTTTCGATATTCATTCATTTAGTCTATTAGAGCCCAAAGCACTTAAACTTCAGGAGAATAAAATAATCATTGAAGTACAGAAACCGTCCTGAGATGGAGACAGGCTTTTTAAATCATGTTAGATAACTATGTCTTAAGAGCTCACGTGCTTCCATAAACTACCCAAGGAGAATGAACACAAACTGTAGACCACGATTTTAGTTTTGGTTTTAATGTCTTCAAAATGTAATGTGAGGGCCCAAAACACTTTGTACCGAAGTGGGGAAAGCTCATTTGTAGTGAATTATATCTCATGAATGATTTCAGAGATGTGATTTCTTATAAAATGAGAGAGACAGCATTAGCTGTTAATGGCCTCGGGGATATTTAATCCACAAAGCTTAGGTTATTGCTTTACAGCTAGCCATTACTAGAAGCTGGGGAAAGCATGCCTGGGATCCAAGAGATCTAAATTCAGGACATTAGCAGATACCCTGTCAATTTATTTTTTATTTTTATTTTTTATATTGCCTGATTACTTGGGCCTTTTCAGGTAGTATAAATCAACTGTTCGGTAAATACTGACCATGGTACAAAATGCTTCTCAATTTTCTATCCACCGAGACATTTTAGAAAAGAACTATATTTGGAGCTTAAATTTGTCTCTGCATAAAGGGAGATTCTAAGAAGATGCGGGATAAAAATCAAGAATGTGTTGACTCCTTCATTTTACATTTATTCAGAGAGCATTTACTGACTGCCTACCATGAACCAACCGGGTGTTGGGGTCACAGAGATGAATAAGACACATCCAAGTCTATTCACCTTAACTTCCCCTGGATCTTGATCTTTAAAAATCTTTGAGGCGGTGTTCAACAGGATTTTTTTTTTTTTAAAAAAAGGTAAAAAACACAAATATCAATTATCTGTTTGTAAGGCAAAATTATTCATGGAAATCATGCAAACAAAAGTAAAAACTCTGATCACATGAAACAAAACTGAAATAAGTTTACAAATATTGTATTGGGCACACTTACACTAAAAACTTATTTTTTGTTTATGTAAAATTCAAATCCAATTGGATATCATTCATTTTTATTTGCTAGACGTGGTCATCCCAAGCTGAAAACCAGAAAGACTGCAGGCTTTCCAGCTTCGAGTTGGCCTGTGGGTGCACGCTGCTGGGGTGTGTGGACCCCAGCACACTGGAGGGCCACCACCACTGCTGTTGGTTAATAACCCGTTCACTAATAATAAGGATGGCAAGGCCCAACTGTTGTTTCCTGAGAGAATAAAAATGCACTGCAGGCATTGCTCATAGTGTTCAAATGTTTCCCCAGTAATAATAATAATATACTACATTTTCAATTGATTTTAAAGCTACAAATTCAGAGAGCTATAAGACTTTTAGAGCCCTTAGAGAGCCAGAATTTGTGAAGGCTGATTTCCTCAGGAACAAATCCAACTTGGGAGAGATCTTTCCTAAGTCACGTCACTTCTCTGCATCTGTTTATGAATCTATAGAATAAGGAAACCAGACCACGGCTTTGCTCATATTGACCCCTCCTCTATCTGAAATGTTCTCCCTGTCCAGCTTTGCTTTTCTCAGTCTTGTCTTAAGTCGTGGGTCTGTGAAAAGTCATGTCTGATCTTCCCACTGAAAAGTGATTTCTGTCCCTCCAATGGCCCCAGTACTTCTCTTGTTCAGAAGTACTTACATCATAGACACTTACACTTGTCCTGTCTCCCTTACAAGACTGAAGCTCTCCAAAGCCAGAATCTGTCACCAGTTCATCTTTGTATTCCTCACCCTGCCATCCCACTACCAAGAACTCATTTTGCTTACTGCCCCTACTATGGGGCTGAGGACTCAGCCTTTCTGTGTCTTTGAGGAAGGCAGCCTTTTTAGGGGCATTTTGCAGATGTCACTGCCTGAGCATTTTCTGATTCACGTCAGACCCTCTAAAATTCCCTGCCTTTATATGGATCTGTGCAGTAGCAAACAGGAACAGAAATAGCTAAAGCAATGAAAATACGATTGCATACATTCCTGAGGTTGTGTAATCGCAGCAGGAAGTCTTTGCAGTTTAAAAGGCTGATTGGGGACACTTATGAACTGAGCAGATAAGTTGCCTTTACAACAAAAATATGGATTCACATTCAACTGGGATGCATGGCCAATGTGGGTTCAGAGGGGCAGCTCACCTGAGTTAGGAGACAAGGCAGAACCAGAATCATGAAAGAAAGAGTATCTGAGCCAGGATCAGAAGAAATCCTAGGAGAGGAACCATAGCTAAAAGGAGATCCACATAATAAGTTATTACAAACCTACATATTATTTGCAAGCAGTATTTATGAAAGCGAGTTTAAGTCATAGTGTTTCTTTTCTTTTGATTTTTAAAAAAGAACACTGAGAATGCTAGAACATAAATATCAAACTCCAACCATTTAGAAACAAACACTGTGTCACCTTTGCTTTCCTAGCCCAGTGAGAACACACAATGCTCTGGAGATTCAAAGCCCAGCTCAGTCAAGGAAGGAAGTTCTGCTCAGCACCTGAAGAGGGGCGTGGGGCAGACATGGGCAGGGCAGGGTCGTCCAGAGCGTTCCCAAAGAGTACCAAAGAGTAAGGAGTGTCCTGTGTTTGCGAGATCGGCATGAGGCGATCCCAGGGTTTCTCCCCAGCCTTCTGAGCTTCTGGTTGTGTGACATTCAACGGAAGCCATGTGAGAACATATTTCTGTGAAATCAGCGATACTGATGGAAACAAACAAAACATCCCATACATTTCCGCTCTTCTTCTCTGGCTCTGATAACAATGAAGAATGAAGGCATGAACTTCGGAGAAGTTAGTTATTTGACCCAAATGATGGCTATAAGAATAATTAGGATCTGTCCCTGGGATTTTAGTAACTACCTCATAGGTTAGTGGCCCCGTGATTACTTGAACTGTGAGGAATTTCATTACTGGCACGAACTCCTGAGTTTTATCAGCTGTGGTTACTTCTACATAAACTGTCTCATATGAAAATAAGCACTGGTTCATATACTTCGAATACACCAAAAAATGAGCCATCGGCAGTGGGTGGATTATTTACTTTATGGCCCTGTTCTCTGTCTTAGTTAGGAAGCCAATGCCTCAGGATGGAAAGAGGGATACATTTCCCCACCAGGAGAAACATACAAGTCTTCTCCTTATCTTTTATCAGACATTCCAGATCAGACTATTGCTATGTGGCATAGCCAGAGTGAATGAACAACAGTGAAAAAATTCGCAATTCCAGATAGGCCTCAGTTTCTGATAATGAACAATACAGAAAAACCAAGCCAATTCTAGAATATCGCTTGCCCTGTGCCATCAGATCCTTAGAAGCGGATTCAGGTTTGTCATCACTGTAAACCTCAGCTCTTTGTGGCAGAGAAAACTAGGATTCAAATGCGGACTCTGCATCTCCTCTTGCTAGCTGAATGCTATTTACCTCATGAAGTTATTGTGCAATTTTTATTAGACTATGTATATAAGAATTGTAATGCAATGTCAATTGGCAAATGCTTGATAAATGGCACGTACTTTTTATCATAATTATTACTACATGTTTGCTGAGTGATCTGATTATAACTTATTAAAAATGGGATGTTAACATAGTGTATGTTTAATGTATTTTTAAATACCTTTATTTTGTCTGATCATAAAGTGAACGCATGTCCAGTGCAAAAAGTTTAGAAAATACAGAATAAAAAAGGTTACTGGAATCCAAAGTTAACACTGTGAAATTTTGGTGTTTATCTTTCTATGCTTGTTTGTAAGCATATATACATATATGTATACATGTGCATACACATAAATGTATTTTTTGTTATGAAAATAAAATGGCAAAGTATATAGTTTAGAAGTGTTCACACACACACACACACACACACACACACACACACATAACAGGGTGCCAAAAAAGTGTATATGCATGACTTGTATTCATCTTTTGTTATTGGTATATATTGAGTATTACAACAGTTTTTTTCCCTTTCTTAAAATGTGTAATCATTTTTTGGCACCGTGTTTGTGTGTGTGTGTGTGTGTGTGTGTGTGTGTACACACACACACACACGTGTATATATATATATATATATATATATATATATATAGATACAGATATGTCTTCATTGACACTGACATTTACTGTATTATATTCCATTGAATGAATGTATCATAACCCAATTCTCTATTATAAATATTGTTCTGATAAATATCTTCATACACATATCTTTGTACAAGTGTCCTTAAGGACATTTCTAGAAGTTAAAGTGCTGAGCCAAAAAACATAGCCATTTAAAAGTTTGTATGAATGCTTTTCAAAGCCGTCCAGCAAGGGGGAACAATCTGAAAATGATACATGGGATTTGCCCAGGCCCCAGGCCCAGGCTTTCCTGCCTGCTACCCCCTCACTGGCCCTGTTTACTCTCTCTGCAGTGTAAGAGAGCACCCACATACGGTATCATCATCGTTTTCATTCTCACCAGTAAGTTTGGGGAAACAATTACATCTTATTTTAATTTGCATTTCTTTGATTATTAGCAACTTTGGTTTCTTGATGGTTGCTTTCTTCCTCCAAACTTATAGGAAAAGTTACGTCTATCAGGCAGGGAACATAACAAAAAGGGAGATGCAGAAAGGACACATGTGGTTGTAAATTTCAATTAGGGCTTTCAGATGCGATACAAAAATAAATATTCAGTTCTGTGCTCTGCCCAGCACATGCTGGTTGACTGCTCTGAAAAACACACTGATGAGGAAAGCCGTTGAAAAGCACTAATAGTAGGAGGTGGGTTTATGGACAAGAAGGAGAAATCTGATTTCTCCAGCAAACTGAAGAAATTATACGTGAGGCAGTAGCTACCTTGATATCAATGATGACAAATTTGGGGGACTGTGGCAAAAGTCATCAGTATGTTCAGTTAATGATAAACACAAAGGGGACCACCAGGGAAACTGGGTGGGGAGGATGGGAGTAAGAATGAATACTCTGATGTAAAAAGTCCAAAAATACCCCGTCTTGAGTTGTCCCTGAGCTTCGCTCCTGAGAGGTAGTTAGAACAAGAACAGTTTGCTAGGCCAGTCAGGGAAGGGCTGTCTTGGGGGACATTTGTCTTCTGTCTATAAAGATGTAAAGGCAGGAAGTAAAGCAGACCTACAAGAGTACCTGTGAATGCCAGATGAGAAGGGCTCTGGGTGCTTGGGTAAGGCTCAGCTTGAGTAGGAAACGGGACACTTACATATAGCATCTAACATTTTATTTTGGTGTGCGTTTGTCAGGAGTTGAATATATACTATGAACTCACGTATTATTTGGGTCTAATTCTCCATTATGTTGTGCCAAACTAGAAGGGTCTGTCAAATTTCCATTTTTTTGACAGGTGTAAAATTAAAAAGAAGCAGAAGTTATCCCTGTGTTTATCTGAATACAAAGATAATCACCATCTCATAAACCAATGAATGACACAAATTATCCTTGTTCCACTTTTGGGTATTGACTTCATCGGCACTGGGACGTCCTGCACTGGGATTCTTTAATATAAAAAAATCTTTGAATTTTCTCACAGCTCTCAGATCTTTACCTAAATGGTAGGGAGATGGGTATCCATACTGTAAAGGGAAAATAGCTGAAATATAAAATCAAAGTGTTTAGGGCCGGCCCAGTGGCTCAGGCGGTTAGAGCTCCGTGCTCCTAACTCCGAAGGCTGCCGGTTCGATTCCCACATGGGCCAGTGGGCTCTCCACCACAAGGTTGCCAGTTCAACTCCTCGAGTCCCACAAGGGATGGTGGGCTCTGCCCCCTGCAACTAAAATTGAACATGGCACCTTGAGCTGAGCTGCCACTGAGTTCCCGGATGGCTCAGTTGGTTGGAGCACGTCCTCTTAACCACAAGGTTGCCGGTTGGACTCCCGCAAGGGATGGTGGGCTGTGCCCCCTGCAACTAGCAACGGCAACTGGACCTGGAGCTGAGCTGCGCCCTCCACAACTAAGATTGAAAGGACAACATCTTGACTTGGAAAAAAGTCCTGGAAGTACACACTGTTCCCCAATAAAGTCCTGTTCCCCTTCCCCAATAAAAAAAAAAAAAATCTTTTTTAAAAAAATCAAAGTGTTTAATTCTAGATCCTATGCAACTTGGTAACATTTCTGAGAGTCCTTAAGTTTGCTTTGATATTGTGTATGGATAATTCTTGAAGCAGGTCTTTTTTTGCATTTTATTTAAAAAGCTTGACCTATCCAGACAGTTATTTGGGTAATTAATTTTTCTTTCATTAAGTCCTTTACACTCCTGGTTTTTATTGTCCATTAGGTCTTAATCTCTAAGTTTTTTTCAAATGCAGATGTCACTCCTCCTCACCTAGTTCGTTTTGGGCAGACACCACACTTTGTGCTTCTGCTTCTTTGACAGCTGCTACCACAGTGGTATGAGTGCTTAATAATACTCAGGGACTGATAATTAAGGCCCTTGGATAGATGTGAATCTTCAGTTTTCAGCGGCAGCAAGGCCAAGGAATGAAAGAGAAGGATAAATCTCATCACCTCTTCTCCCAAGCCTTGGGGGATGAAGCTAAGACAAACTGTTCTCTCTGAACTCTGTTTAGCCCACAGATTTGTAAGCAAAAGAGATAAATTAGAAGATATATCCAAAGGTTAGGTTCTAAGGTCATTCAAAAATTAGCTCCCCCCCCCCAGTAAAAACAATCAAATAAAATCCTTTTCAGTAACAACATGAAATCTCAACTCAATCCATCTTGCTCATTTATAAGATTCTAGGATATTCACTAACAATTTTATATGTGTGTATCTTTAGTATACTATTAGACAGATGTTGAAATGCTAAATTCAGAAAATGGAAAGCAGAAGGTTTTGCTGACATGTCGAGCATTTGAAAGAAAGAATAGAAAGTTCAAAATAAAAACAACTGGGAAGTACCTGAAAGAAGTATTAAGGTAGTAAACTAAGGTGTTCACATTGAACTTCCACAGAGAGATGCAGAATTCCAAATGGCAGGAATCCGGAAGAACAGGGCAGAAGAGAGAACAGGGGCATGTAGTCCACAACTTCATATTAGATACAATATTTGTAAGTCCCTTGCAAAGTCATATAGGGGAAAACATCTTCACTAACATCACTCAAGCAAAATGTGTCTGCCTCTTACTTCTAGCATGTCTCCATTGCATTCAGATATGGCCATGAACATATACATATTGTTTTCTTTTTTATGTCTGTCTGTATTTTTTAGAATTTTTACAATGAGTACATTTTACTTGTATACTTATATATATATATATATATATATATATATATATATATATATATATATTACACCACGTGAAAATACATACATATATTTACAAAGATTTTGTTTAAATTTGTATTTTTATTTTAAATAAAAATATAAACTTTATGAGTCAGTTCTCTTTTGATTCAGGCTGCTACTTTATCTTTAAATTTCCAAATATCTTAGGAGTTTCAGCCAATTTTTATCACTTAGGGAGTATGTGGAGCTCTGTTATGGTTAAAAAAGTGGATGGTAAGATTCAAAGCAAACAACTCCAGTTTGGAAGTATTTTGTGAACATTCCATTCCAGCAATTTATAGTTTTTGTTTTATTTATCCATTTAGATATACAGTCTTATATCAACTGTATAAGAAAAGCACCACTCTGAAGCGACTGATTAATAATACACAATATTATAGCACAAATATACAAAAAATAATACAAATATTAACTATAAAAATAATTTAAAGTTAAAAGTCTAGAGACAGATGTAATTTATATCCTAGAACCAACTATGTGTTGTGCAATAATTTGCTATACGCCAAGAGAGAACATTTGTTTTTAATTCAGCTATGAAATTTAGTGTAATAGTAGAGTTACAAATAAAGGCATTTTTTTCCTGCTATGCATTAATTAAGTAAAACAGTTTTACTTTGCCACATGGAGGTGTAAAATTGGCAAGTGACATTAATTCACTTAGAAATAATCTTTAATTTTCGGTAGAAATCTTAGGAAATACAGCTAGGTAAAAAGAGCTAAAAACACAAAAAATCCACACGTAATTCCAATAACATTGTCATGACTTTTCCTTCCAGTACTCTCTCTTAGTGCATGAACATGTAAGTGTGGGTATAGTCTAAAGAGAGACATTTAGAACAACACATCTCCAGATGGATTCTAAGATGGCAGAACAGGTAAACGCTGTGCCTGCTGCCTCCTATGACAACATCAAAATTACAATTAAATTCTAGAACAATCAACCTCAAGAATCATCTCATGACTAGCTGAACTGAACCCTACAACTAAGGATATAAAGAAGAGGCCACACTGAGACTGGAAGGAGGGGAAGAGACACGAAACAGGGTGACCCCAAACCCACAGGAATGGTTGAGCACAGGGAGGGACACCATGGTGGCAGAGGTCCCCTTGAAGAGTGAGGGGTCCCAGCCCCATACCAGGCTCCCCAGCCCCTGAGTCCTGTGCTGGAAAGAGAAATCCCCACAACATCTGTAAAAATCAGTGAGAATACCACCACTCTGGGTGAGATGGAAGGGGGCTGGAAACCCAGACATCCTCTCAACAGGCCTGTGCTCAGACTCATTAGCTCCAGACACTCACCTTGGGCTCCTGTGGAGGAGTAGGAACTCAAAGGGTGCTAGAGACAAGACTGAGTTATGTAACTTCAGAGTGAGGGCTAGAGGGACAGCGTCCATTATTTCTGAGTGGAGCTCACCTCACATGTAGCCTACAGCTGGCACCACTTTTCCTGAGTTGAGCCCTCCCCAACATGGTCAAATCTGAGACTGCATTGGCCTGGTGAACTCTGAATGCCCTAGTGACTCCCTGGGACTTTGCCCCACCCTGCTCCCACAACATCCCCAGAGGCACTCTCATCACCTAGGCAACCAGCCCTGTGGGAGGCTCTTCCAGAAAGAAACAACACACAGCAGCATGTGTGGTCACCTGAGACAGTGGCAGGTAAACAGCCCTAACTTGCACTGCATCCTTTCTTAAACTCTTGGGGATCTGTGAGACTAAGGTGAGTGGTAGGTGGCTTAGGTGATCTTGGGCATTTTGCAGAGTAGCCACAGGCTTGGCACTGGCCCAAAACTGAATATGCATTAACCTTGTGAACACCATACACCCCACCCCAGTGATTCCCTGGGGCCCCACCTGCTCAACTACCACACATTCACCAAAGGCACTGTTAAGCACTGGGGCAACCAGCCTGGTCCCACACACCAAAGGAGGCTCTTTCCGAGGCTGAGCCTTAGGGCAGCCAGCAGGTGGCAATAGGCCTAGGGGTGCCCTGGGTCTTTTGCTACACAGCCCCAGGTCTGATACTGGTAGCAGTTCTTAGTGTGGTCACCTCCACGCATCTCCAGGTCTAGCACAGGCAGTGACCAACCACATGTGGCTTTGCACCTCCAACAGGCATAGGAACCTACTAGGTAGTGCCAGGATCAGCACAGGAAACTACTGAACTTGGCCTGAATGGGAGCCCATCCCAAGAGGCACAAGAAACAATACACCTGCAGGCCAACTTCAGGTTAGCCCCATAAACAGCACACCAAAAGTGTGGTCTTAACAGGCACAGGAACATGCTGGGGCAAATCACTCTCTAAAGGGTCAGCCCCCACGAAACAGCTCATATACTGTAGGTGTGGCCAATCCTCATAGCCAGTCAGCCTGAGAGTCAATCCCAACCATTGACAAGCCAACAGCAATCAAGGCTCAACTACAACAAGAGGACACACACAACTCACACAAGGGACTCTCCGAGAGCACAAGTAGACTGCGCTACTAAGCCACATAGGACACCTACTGTGTTTCCCTGAAAATAGGAGTGGGTCTTATATTACTTTTTGCTCCAAAAGACTCATTAGGGCTTATGTTCAGGGGATGTCCTCCTGAAAAATCATGCTAGGGCTTATTTTCCAGTTAGGTCTTATTTTCGTGGAAACACAGTACTACATAAGGTCACCAGACAAAGACTGAGAGACATTGGAGGTCTACTTAATACGTAGAAATGAAGACAGAGAGGCAGACAAAATGAGAAAACAAAGAAATACGTCCCAAATAAAGGAACAGCAGAAAACTCCAGAAAAAGAACTAAATGAAATGAAGGCAACCAACCTACCAGAGACAGAGTTCAAAACGATGGTTACAGGAATGCTTAAGGAACTTAGTGAGAACTTCAACAAGAGGTAAGAGCATAAAGAAAAACATAGAAACCATAAAAAAGAACCAGTCAGAAATAAAGACTACAATAACTGAAATGAAAAATGCACTAGAAAGAGTCTACAGCAGAGTAGATGAATCAGAGGATCGAATCAGTGATTTGGAAGATAAGGTAGCAGAACACACCCAACAGAACAACAAAAAGAAAAAAAAAGAACATAGTTTAAGGGACTTCTAGGACAACAAGTGTAATAACACTTGCATCATAGGACTACCAAAAGGAGAAGAGAGGGAGCAAGGGATTGAGAATGTATTTGAAGAAATAATGACTGCAAACTTCCCTAACCTGGTGAAGGAAATAGACACACAAGCCCAGGAAGCACAGAGAGTCCCAAACAAGATGAAACCAAACAGGACCACACCAAGATACATCATAATTAAAATAGCAAAGGTAAAAGACAAAAGAAGTAATCCTAAAAGCAGCAAGAGAAATACAACTAGTTACGTACAAGGGAGCTCCCAAAAGACTATCAGCTGATTTCTTAACAAAAACTTTGCAGGCCAGAAGGGAGTAGTACAAAATATTCAAACTAATGAAAAGCTAGGAATTATAACCAAGACTACTCTAACCAGCAAGGCTGTTATTTAAAATTGAAGGAGAGATAAAAAGCTTCCCAGATAAGAAAAAGCTAAAGGAATTCATTACCGCCAAGCCAGTATTGCAAGAAATGTTAAAGGGACTTCTCTCAGAAGAAAAGGAAAACAAAACAAAAGAACATAAAAATGAATAATAAAGTGCCAATAACTACATATCTATGAACAACTACTTTCAATGTAAATGGATTAAATGCTCCAATCAAAGAACATAGGGTAGCTAAATGGATCAGAATACAGGACCCTTATATATGCTGCCTACAACAGACTCACCTCAGATCAAAAGACACACATAGACTCAAAGTAAAGGAATGGAAAAAGACATTTTATGCAAATAGAAATGAAAAAACAAGCTGGGGTAGCAATACTTATGTCAGACAACACGGACTCTAAAACAAAGATTATAATAAATAAGGGACAAAAAAGGATGTTACATAATGACAAAGGGATCAATCCAACAGGAGGCTATAAACCTAGTAAACATCTGTGCATTCAACATAGGAGCACCTAAATATATAAAGCAAATATTGGCCAACATAAAAGGAGAGATTGACAGTGATATAGTCATAGTAGGGGACTTTAATAATACCCCACTGTCAGCAATGAACAAATTTTCCAGACACACCCCAATGCAGCAGAATATATATTCTGAATTGATATTTTCTGATCAGAATATATATTCTGAATTGATATTTTTAGAGCACATCCCAATGCAGCAGAATATATATTTCAAGCGCCTATGGAACATTTTCCAAGACAGACCACATGTTAGGCCACAAAACAAGTCTCAATAAATTGAAGAAAATTGAAATCATAGCAATCGTCTTCTCTGACCATAATAGTATGAAACTAGAAGTCAATTACAAAAAAAAAAAAAAAAAAAAAAAAAAAGAAAAAAAACCTAAAAAAACACACAAACAAATTGAGGCTAAATACCATGTTACCAAACAATGAATGGATTAACAATGAGATCAAGAAAGAAATCAAAAGATAGCTTGAGACAAATGAAAATGAAAACACAACAACCCAAAATCTATATGGGACACAGCGAAAGCATTCCTAACAGGGAAATTCATAGCAATGCAGGCCTACCAAAAGAAGCAGAAAAATCTCAAATAAGGAAACTAACTTTACATTTAAAGGAACTAGAAATAGAACAGCAAACAAAGCCCAAAATGAGTAGAACAAAGGAAATAATAAAGAGCAGAAATAAACAAAATAGAGGTTAAAAAAGCAATACAACAGATCAATGAAATCAAGACCTAGTTCTTTGAAAAGCATAATTGATAAGCCTTAATTGACCAGCCTCATCAAAGAGAGAGAGAGAGAGAGAGAGAGAGAGAGAGAGAGAGAGAGAGAGAGAGAGAGAGAATCCAAATAAATAAAATCAGAAATGAAAGAGGAGACGTGACAAAGGACACCACAGAAACACAAGAAAAAATATTTTAAAATTACTACGAGCAATTACACACTGACAAATTGAACAACCTGGAAGCAATGGACAAATTCCTAGAAACATACCATCTTCCAAAGCTTAATTGAGAAGATATATAAAATCTAAACTGACCAATTATTACTAGTGAAATTGAATCAGTGATCAAAACTCCCAACAAACAAAAGTCCTGAACTTGAATGGCTTCACAGGTGAATTTTAACAAACATTCAAAGAAGAATTAATACCCATTCTTTTAAAACTATTACAAAAAATTCAGCAGAGGAAAGGCTCCCAAGCTCCTTCTAGGAGGAGGAGCTTTAGGAGGCAATGCAATCAATGAGTATGGCGTCCAGAGAATAAATATGGGCTAGTAAAATAAATGTGTCATCGGCATTTGGATTGCAGCTGAAGTAAGTGTGTCGATGAGATCATCTAGGAACAAGTATAAAGGGAACAGGAGGTGCTAGGACAGTGCCATGAGGAACGCCGACATGAAAGGAGGATAATTTGGCCCAGGAAGCCAAGGAGCAGTGAGGAGGTGGAAAGAAAACAAGAGAGGAGGATGTTTCCATGAGAGAATGGTTAATAATGTTGAATGCTGCTTAAAGGTCAAGAAATATGAGGACTGAAATAAGCCCATTAAATTTATCAGCACTGAGGTCATCAATAACCGGAACAAACTTTGATGTGATGGGGCAAAAGCCACAGTGGAGTATGTTGAGGAGTGGGAGGGGAGGGGATTGAGGCTGTGAGTGGAAGCAACTTCTTGTAGTTCAGCTTAAAGGACAGTAAAGTGAGCAGCAGTAGGTAGAAGGGGTCGGTGGGTCAAGGAGGAGTAGTTTGGTTTAAAATATGGGGAAAACTTGAGCTCATTTAATAAGAAGTGTCCAGTAAAGAGGCAGAAGTTGAAGATAAAGATAAAATAGGATAGTGGCGTTCCTGAAACGGCAAAAGTGACTGGGAGTGAGAGTACAGTTGGTGAGGTCGGCTCTACACAGGAGATGGGACACATTCTCTACTGTATCAGGAAAGAAGGAGAGGGTGGGTGCAGACGCAGGCTGGTATTATATATTGATTGGTTTGGTAGCAGAGCAGGAAATTGAGGAAGTTCTCCTCAACTTGGACACGTAGTCATTAATTGTAAAAAGGTAAGTTTGCATGCACCGAGGGGCTTGTAGTCAAAGATAAGTTGCTACTACTAAACTAGCTACAGCAAAATTTTACCTAAAGGAAAATCCCCCGCTGCATGGTTTTGTTTTACTTTGCTTTGGTTTGTTTAATTTCTGGTCTTTTAATTTTATATCATCTTATATCATATAAAATTTTCCAATTTTTTTTTAAAAGTCAGGTTAGTTGAAGTTAAATGTACAGATAGTAAAATGTTCAGTTCACCCTTTCCAAATGTGTGGTACTATAACTCTTGACCAATGTGTACAGTTATATAACCACTACGAAAATCAAGATGTATAGGGATGATCCAAGATGGTGGAATAAACGCTGTGCTTCCTTCCTTTCTTCAACAGATTAAAAATTACAACTAAATTATAGAACCATCAACCTAGAGAACCATCTGGAGTTTAGCTACACAAAAGTTTTATAGCTAAGCATATAAAGAAGACACATTGAGACTGGTAGGAGGAACAGAGATGCAAAACAGGCTGGCCCCAAACCTCCGTGTGGCATTTGAGAATAAGGAGGGATATCTCAGCTGTGAAGGTTCCCCCCAGCCCCACACCAGTCTCTCCAGCCCAGAGTACTGGTACCGGGAAGAGGAGTCTCCACAACATATGGCTGTGAAAAACAGTGGGTATTCCTACCATCCAGGTGAGATGGAAGGCTGCAGAAAACCCAGACATCCTTTTAAATGGCCCATGCACAAACTCTCTTAATCCCAGGCACTCACCCTGGGATCCAGTGGAGGGATGGTGACGTGGGGGGTGTCAGAAACATATGGGGGCAGACTGAGTTGTGTGGTTTCGGGAGTAAAGCTGGAGGACTGTTGGCATTTCCCTGTGAGGAGCTCCTCCTCCCCTGCAGCTGGCAGGCTGGCGCCATCTTTCCTGTGGTGAGCCCACCCCCATAGGCCAAATCTGAATCTGATTGGCGTGGTGAGCTCCACAGCTCTGCCCTGCTGACTCACTGGAGCCCCACCTGAATTGCACTCTTGGAAAACTATCAGAGCCCAACAGACCCCAGGTGGGTTGTGACAGGCCTTGGTGTGATCTGAGACTTTTGCTGAGTAGCTTCAGGCCCAGCACTGGCACCGAACCAGAATTTACATTAACCTGGTGACCACAACTCTTCCCAACCTAGTGATTCCCTGAGACCCTGTCTCATCCAACTTGCATAGGCTTTATCAGTGGATAGATCTTAATGAAGTCAGCTGGTGGCAGCAGGCCTCTGGGTCGCTTGGCTTCTGGTGGAGCCACCCCAGACCCGGTACTAGTGGTAGCCATCCTCAGTTTGCAGCGTGGCTTTTCCTACATGCCTCCAATTTTAGCACAGGCAGCAAACAACTGTGGTTTGCTTTGTAGCTCCTACCAGGTAGTCCCTGGCTCGTCACAGGCAGTGGGTGACCTGGGTCTAAACTGGAGCCCCTCTCAAAAGGCCCCAGAACCAACGTACTTGGACGTTGGCTTCAGACCACAGCAGAGCACCACCCAATTAGCCCCACAAGCAGCACACACAAAGGGTGGTCTCAACAGGCACAAGAGCCTGCTGGGGTGAATCCCAATCAGTGGAGTAAGCCCTCTGTGCAGTAGCCCCATAAACTGTAGATGTGGCCAAACCCCACAGCCAATAAACCTGAGGTATAATGCCACCCACTAACATGCCAATAGCAATTAAGGCTCAACTATAACAGGAGGGCACAAACAACTCACACAAGGGACACTCCTGGAGCACTCAGAGCAGGTGACCAGGGAGACTGCCAGGTCCTCATAGGGCACCTACTACATAAGGCCACTTGGCCAAGACTTGGAGACACGAAGGTCTACCTAATATGTAGAAACAAACACAGAGAAGCAGCCAAAATGAGGAAACAAAGAAATATGTCCCAAATGAAATAACAGGAGAAAACTCCAGAAAAAGAACTAAACGAAATGGAGGCAAGCAACCTACCAAAGACAGAGTTAAAAACAACCGTTATAAGGATGCTCAATGAACTTAGTGAAAACTTCAACAGAGAGATAGCAAGCATAAAAAAAAGAACACAGAAACCATAAAAAAGAGCTAGTCAAAAGTGAAGAAAACAATAACTGAAATGAAAAATGCACTAGAAGGAATCATGAGCAGACTAAATGAAGCAGAGAATAGAATCAGTGATTTGGAAGACAAGGTAGCAGAAAACAGCCAATTGGAACAGGAAAAAAGAAAAAAAGAATCCAAAAAAAAAATGAGGATAGTTTAAGAGACCTCTGGGACAACATCAAGCGTAAAAACATTTGCATCATAGGGGAACCAGAAGGAGAAGAGAGAAAGCAAGAGAGACCTATTTGAAGAGATAATGACTGAAAACTTCCCTAACCTGGTGAAGGAAATAGACATACAAGTCCAGGAAGCACAGAGAGTTCCAAACAAGATGAACCCAAACAGGCCCACACCAAGACACATCATAATTAAAATGGCAAAGGTTAAAGACAAAAAGAGAATCCTAAAAGCATCAAGAGAAATACAACTAGTAACTTATAAGGGACGTCCCATAAGATTGTCAGCCGATTTCTCAACAGAAATTTTGCAGGCCAGAAGGGACTGGCACAAAATATTCAATGTGATGAAAAGCAAGGACCTACAACCAAGATTACTCTACCCAGAAAAGCTATCATTTAAAATCAAAGGATAGATAAAGAGCTTCCCAGATAAGAAAAGCTAAAGGAGTTCGTCATCACCAAATGAGTATTATAAGGAATGTTAGAGGGACTTCTTTAAGACTGGAAAAAAAAAAAAAAGATCAAAATTATAAATAATAAAATGGCAATAGCTATATATCTATCAACAATTACTTTCAATGTAAATGGGTTAAATGCTCCAATCAAAAGACATAGAAGGGCTGAGTGGATAAGAAAACAAAACCCTTACATATGCTGCCTATAAGAGATTCACTTCAGATCGAAAGACAAACACAGACAGAAAGTAAAGGGATGGAAAAAATTATTTCATGGAAATGGAAACAAAACAAAAAATCTGGGGTAGCAATATTTATTCCAGAAAAAATATACTTTAAAACAATGGGTATAACAAGAGACAAAGAAAGACCCAGTAATCCCACTTCTGGGTATTCATTCGAAGATATCCAAAACACTACTTCAAGGGGACGTGAGCATCCATATGTCCATTGCAGTATTGTTTACAATGGCCAAGATGTGGAGGCAGCCTGGGTGTCCGTTGAATGGATAAAGAGTAAGTGGTACATATATACAGTGGAATATTGCTCGGCCATGGAAGGGAATGGGTTCTTGCCATCTGCAGTGTATTCTCTCTCTCTCCCCAGCAGAATAAAGCTCCATGAGGGGCAAGAACTTTGTTTTTGTTCATTGCTATATTCTAGCACCTACAGCGGTGCCTAGCATAAAAAAAGGATTACAATAAACATTACAGAATGAATGAATTGCAATGCTTTCACATCACAATGTTTCCTAGTCACCATTAAATAAAATAGTAGCTCCTCTACATATGGTATTCATAACCTATCATGAAATCACCATTTATCTGCCTAATCCTATTCTTCAATTTTTCCATGAGAAACCCAGCTTCCTGACAGTCCAGTTTCAATCCAGATCCTCGAGAGTTAGTTCCTCTATGCAAGCCCTCCAACTGGTCTCTTGCTATTTCCCCCCTCCTCTTCATATGGCACTCGTTCCCTCTCAGAATCATTGGTTATGTGGTCCCCTTTGTCTTAGAATGGCACTTCCTTCCTCGTGACATCCTTTAAGACTTATTTAGCTTGCTCAGTGGGTGACATCTGCAGTGACTTCCCCCATTTCTGAATTCCCACATAATGAATTAGCTTTTCACTATCCTAGATAATGAGTACATAATGTGTCAAACTGTGTGTAATAAACTGGTATTAGGTTTAAAAACATGGAGCTAAAAGAGTGCATAGAGAGCATTTAGTCCAACTCTCTCACTTTACACATAAGGAAACTTAAGTCTAGAGAGCCATTAAAAAATGAAGATGACTAGAATTAGAACTGTAAGTAACATTTTACAATTCTCAGTGTCCATTTATTCTTTCCACTGATATACTCACTTATTGTGTTTTATATACACATATACGAGTTCTGACAATTACGTTCACGAACTCATCCTAGAAAAAGTGCTACATACCTCATTGCTGAATATCACTACAGTCACCTTTGAAGGACTCCCCTTGGGAAGCTATGCACTGATGCCAGCACCTAGTCCACCCTTCAAAGCAATTTTGGAACTTTTTTTCTAGAATGGCCATCAGAGCTGTCGTCATATTACACTTGATGCCCTGAATGTCATCAAAATGTCTTCTTTTCAAGATTTCCTTTATCTTCAGGTAAAGAAAGAAGTCATTGGGGGCCAGATAAGGTGAGTAGGGAGGGTGTTCCAATACAGTTATTTGTTCACTGGCTACAAACTCCCCCAAAGACAATACCATGTGTATTGGTGCATTGTTGTGATGCAAGAGCAGGTCATTTTTGTCTAACTTTTTCATAAAGCCTTTTCAGCACTTCCAAATAGTAAACTTGGTTAACTGTTTGTCTATTGGTACAAATTCATAATGAATAATCCCTCTTATATCAAAAAAGATTAGCAACATCATTTTGACTCTTGATTTGGACTGATGGAACTTTTTTGTTTGTGGAGAACTGGCTGACTTCCATTGTGCATTTTACGCTTTGTTTCAGGGTCATATTGGTACACCCATGTTTCATCACCAGTGATAACACTGCCCAGAATATTGTCTTGCCTCTCCAAAAGGTCTTGGCAAACTTTAACTCTCCTTTGCTTTTGTTCATCGGTCCTTCGGGACCATTTTTACATATGTCTTTCTCATGCCAAGATTTTCAGCTAAGATTTTCCTAACTGTTTCTCTATCAATGTTTACTTGGTCTGCTATGCTTCTTACAGTCAGCCGATGATGCTGACACACAATTCGATGAATTTTTGCAATGTTTTCCTCAGTTCTGCTTGCTACTGGCCACCCTGACCTCTCCTCATCAGTGAGGCGTTCTCTTCCCTCAGAAAAAAACGTTTAATCCATGTGTACACTGCCATTTTCTTCATGGCATTATCCCCATAAACTTGGACTAATATGTCCCTGATTTCACTTTCACTCTTGCCAAGTTTAACAAGATATATTTAATGTTTGTTCATTGCTCTAATTCAAGCTCAGACACTCTTGCGATGGCACACAAAAACACACAACGACAATAATGAACGCCACTCAGCAAGACACTGCTACACGTCGACACGAACACAGCTGTGAGACACTGATACACCAAGGTTATGAAACCTTACCGAGCTGTTTGTACAGTGCTGCCACTGTAAGTGCACGGTGGCAAGTTCGCAAACTTAATTGTCAGACCTCATACGTGTACATAAATGTATATCTGTGTATACATGTATTACTTCCCCAATAAAACTGTAACTCTCTGGAATTGTTTGCTGTATCCTATATCACTGAATCCCTTAAAGCTCCTATTAAAATTAGCATCTAGAAGGTGCTCAAAAAATTCAGATTAAGGATTTATTGATTTGCAAAATTTAGCTAAGAGAAATAAGTCAGAGAAAGACAAATACCATATGAACTCACCTCATATGCATAAAATTAAAAAGTTCAACTCAGAGAAACAGAGATTAGATTGGTAGTTGCCAGGGATTGGGAGTGGGTGAGGGAAATGGGGAGATTTTGGTCAAAGGATACCAACTTCCAATATCAGATGAATACGTTCTGAGGATCTAATGTACAGCATGGTGACTACGGTCAACAGTACTTCACTACATACTTGAATTTGCTAAGAGACTAGATTTTAAATTTTCTCAACACACACACACACACACACACACACACATCTATTCTAGGTGATGGATGTGTTAACTAACTTTATTATGGTAATATTTCACAACATATACGTATATTAAATCATCACAGTGTACACCTTAAACTTACACAATGCTACATGTCAATTATATCTCAATAAAGCTGGGGTGGGGGAGGAGGAAATAAAAGAAAAGCATCCAGATGTTTGGAAGTTTATTTTGGGTGAACTTGAGCCCACGAAATCCAATTCAACTCCATCTCAGAAGTAAACTTGCTATGCTGCAAATATTCTACTCATTTAGACTTAGGCCAGGGTATAATATTCCCATCCTAGCCAGAGATCTACAGGCTTTTTTTTTTTTTCCTTAACCAGAGGAAGAAAGAAGTATGTGTTTAGAGAATCAATCAGAATCCAATCTTCACCCAAGAAGTTCTATATAAACATTAACTTGGCTATACAGTCTTCATCCAGCTGTCTCTCTTCAAATTTACACAGGCCCAGGGAAAAAAAAAGATGTAAACTAAAAATATCACAATAACTGGAGGCTGACATCTGAAATCCCCTTCAATTGAGGCATCCAAGTCAGTGCAACAAATATTTACATTAAGAACTGAAATGTTGGGAAATAGTTCAAAAAATCTGATAGGGCTGGATAGTAACAGATATCTCCAAACTGCCCAATGCATAATACATAGAATATATTATCTATAAAATACCTGCTTTCTGACATCCTTTACAGAATCCCTGACGTTAATGTCCTTATGCCATGCCAGTCAGCATAAACCCAGGAATCAGCAGGGCAGAGAAGTAGACCAGATCTTGAACATTTCTGCCCTTTGTCCTGCCAAGCTGTGGGGCTCTTCCTCTCTCCAACACCACGACCCCCTCCCACCTTTGCCAGCCGGGGAGTCTAGGCACAGCGAGAGGACTGAAGCTGATTCACATTCCTGAGAAAATGTGCTGGGACCCGAGAAGACAAAGAAGCACAGTCCAATGATATGAAATAGCAGTGCCACACTAGGGGAAATCTTTAATTTATCTCTTTTACTTTAAGATGATAAAGGACTCTCAAGTCTGATGAATTTTGAGTTGTACCAGTATTCAATCTAGCTGATTGTGGCAAAACATGACTACAACAACAATATAACAAAAACCATAACAAAAAACCACATTATCTGGATGATCTACACTGTCAGTATGAACAAGCACCAAATTTGCGGGATTGTTGTGTAACCCTATGTTTTGCTTGGGAGGGTGGATGTAGTTTGTAACACTTATTCTCCCCAACAGCTGAGCAGAAATCATTAGTAAGATGTAATGCTACATTGCATACTTATCTTGACAGCAGAGAAATCATTACATCAGGAACTGCTGAAGTTTACTTATTAGCACTCAAACTAATTTTACATGCTTCCTGAGCTCGAAATTAATCATTACTATCTCTGCAATTTCATGTTTTATTTATATCTTTCAAAATACTTATACACTGTATCATAATTACTTGTGCTTATGTCTGCCACTGCCATTAAACTGTGACCTAACTCCTGGAGAGCTGGATCCAGGTTTTGTTCATCTTTGGGTTTCCCTCAGGGCATTGGGTAGCTTTTTGTGAATACCAGATGAACAATACTTGTTGAATGAATGAAAGAATGGATGAATGAACCAATTGCCCATACATGGCAACCATATATACTGTTTATGCAGAATCTGTTCCAATTGACATTTGTGTATTTGTTATCTATGATCAAAGGAAACCAAACCATCATCTAAGAGTCCTTCAGTATTTTAAATCTGTGGTCACAATTTTATTTCTCTGCATTCTACCCCGTCCCCCACCCCCATACCAGACTCCTGTGAATGGCACATTTGATTGTTGTCAGTAACTTTTAAACAGAAATATCCATTTATGTAATAAATGACAAGTTACTAAAAGATATAATGTAAATATAATATTAAGTATAATAAAGAAGATATAAAAATTTGCTCATTGTTATACTTTATGCCATTTTTCTTTTCGTGAAAGTATAATCTATGGGTAGTCTCTTTTCGGAGAGGATCGAGGGTGGTAACTTTTCTGTCTGAAAGTTTGTATGTCTGAAAAATGCCTTTTATGTTGCCATCACATTTGAATACTAATTTGGCTAGACACAGAAATCCCCATTCAAAGTCCTTTTGTGTTTTATTTTGTTTTTCAGCACCAGAAACTCTCGTTTCCAGAGTTGTCGAGGAGAAGTCTGCTGTTCATCAGATTCTTGGTTGTTAATAACATTTTTTCTCTTTGATAATTTTCGGGATGCTTTTCTATATTTTGAGGTTCTGAAAGTTTTCTATAATATTATTATATTGTTTAGCACATGCTACCCCTTTCATTGTGAAGTCTTGTGTCTGATTTTTTTTATTATTTAGTTCTAAGAAATTCTTAGATATTATTTCAACTATTGGCTCCCCTGCATTACCTCCATAAACTCCCATTTGTTAGATACTGGTAAACCTAGAGCTATTCTCTATGATTCCTTTCTTTTAAACTTTCTTTCTCTGTATCCCTTTATCTTATATTCTGGAAGGATTCCTTAGCCCTGATCTCCCTACCTCACTAATTTGCCCCTTCATTTTTTCATTCTGCTCTTGAGCCATCCATTAAGTTCTTAATTGCAAGAATTGCATTTTTCACATTTTCATGATCTCTTGATTCTGTTTGATAAAAATCAAGATCCTGTTGTTGTTTCATGGATGTCATACCATCTTTCACATTTCTAAAGATATTAACTACACTTGGTAAGTGTAGTTCTGAAGCCCTCCAAGCCGTATTTGCATCCTGTTCTTATCTTTCTTAATATGGCAGTCCTCATATTTCTAGTAATTCCTGACTGTGAGCTCGTCTTTTCTAGACTCTCAGCTCTCAGCTTGGGCAGCCAGTCTTAGATGAGGCTGAAGCAGCTGTGGCTGCCTGTGCTCCTTACTCTTTTCAGTGAGAACAGGGGATGGGCAGAGCTAAGGACAGCAGCTGGTGTTCAGAGAGCATCTGGCCCCTTTGTCCTGGACTTCTAAGTTACCTGAGGCCCTTTCCTCTTTCTCCATCCTAAACGGAGACCTACACACTAGGTGGTGAAAGGAAGAAGGAATGCTCAGAGTTCACAGGACAAACTGCTCCCAGCACAGCAGCTCTACCAAACCCGCATGGCTGTCCCTGCCCTCTCCTGCTCCAAGTGCCACCAGCTCTAGACATGGAGACTTCATGGTGCGGCATCTGTATGTAGGTCTATCCTTTTCTCTTGCCCATCTCAACCGCACCTTTCAGTCTCCCAAGAATTCCTTGAAGCCTCTAGTTCCTTGAGAAGTTTACTTCTTGTTCTTCGGTGTGGCTAGAGATTCGGAGGTTTTCTTATATCAGGTTCTGTAATTCCCCAGATTCGGTGCAGTGGAGGGAACCTGCAGCAAATACTCAATCGGATATCTTGAAACCACCACGTTCAGAATTTTACCCTCAAACTGTGCCCTCCGGGCCACATGCAGGATACACAGGAATCAGAGAAAACACTTGTACTACGTGATATGCTGGTCATTTCCCTTTTCACTCTTGGATCCAATTTCCACCCTTCCCTGTTTGACTCTGCATGCGGGAAACCATATTCTCCTTTAACAACTGGCTTCTGGGTAAGCTCAGCCAGTGGGAGGCACTGGGGTAAGGCTGGAGGGGAGATGAGGGAGAAGCTAGGGCTCCTCGCTGGCATCTCGTCTCTCACAGCCCCTGCGGCCCTTCAGTGGCCCCGGCTTATATCGGGCGGCACTCCTCGTGGTCTAGCGCCTGCTCGGCAGCCCCAGTCTTAGGCTTTGGTAACACAACCTTCCGCCCTGGGCCGTTTGGGCCTAGGGGTGTAGGAGCTCCTGCTGCTCCTGATTTCTGGGGTGCTGCCCCACTTCCACAATACCATCTCCTGCACACTGCCTACATTCAGTTCCTTTTGTTGAAAGGTCTAGAATGATTTCATCTTCCTGGCTGGACCCTCGCATGAAAATCAGAATTCTGAAGCAGTATCTTCAAAGATAACATTTGGCAATTCCTTTCTGTGAGGGGAAGGGAAGACCGTAGCAAAGGAATTCTCAACTTGGGTTTCTCAGTATCTAAGATATCCCACGTTGTTTCAAAGAGTGACATGAAATACTTTAAAATGGGCATCTGGGCAATACGTTTCAGGTTAGCTGCTTATCTGCCAGAAAGCAGTTTTGTAAGGAAAGCCTTAAGGGCCTGTCCTATTATCAAACATGGTGTTCTAGAATCAGGAAATGCTACCTGGAGGAGGAAAAGCTTAGCGTCTAACAGAAACCTTGCTTAAAATTCTCAAGCTTGAGAGACCTACCTCCAGGGGCAGCCGTGAGATAGTTTAAAGAAAAGACTTTTACTATCTCTATTATTTCCCGTGTTCTCTGTTGAGAGAGGGTTAGGCGAAATGGCAATCAGTATACCTTTAGAAAACCCTTGTGTGGCTCTATTTCTGATTTGGAAATAGACAATGCCACTGCCTTGTCAGCTGCGTCTGTCATTAGGACTCCACAAATGCTTAATAAGCAGCAGACAAACAATAAGCGAGCCCACCGCTGTGGCTCATGATTAGAGAGCCACACTGTGCCACTGGCGTGCCACACGGCCACACATCTAAAGGCTCTGAACATGCCACCCTTGTATAAGGCCCTGAATACCTGCTTTCATCCCCATTTTGAGCGTCTGAACAATAATATACGGCCATCTATTTATTAAAGGAAAGAGCTTACTTTGGCATGGGATAAATTGGTGCTTGCAACAAGATGCTATTTAATACAAAGGACGTTTCTTGAATTCCTTTCAGATCTGAGGTCCACGGCTTAAAGAGTGGTGTATATGTTTCAAAATAGCATGACTATTATATAATCCCTTTTCTTCAGCTGGCATGAGAAGGACATTTCCATCATCTCTATGCTCTCTGTTCTTTACTTCCTCAAAGCTGAGGCGACAAAAACACTGCCAGCCTTATCCAGCTTTCCATGGAAAGCCGCCACTCTCAACTGGCGCCTACATGCAATTTCAGAACTGTCCCAGGAGACCTCTGTGCTTTGAGGTGAATTCATAACATGAAGGCCAACAAAGAAGGGAACACAAACTCTGGCTGTTAAAGAAAAAGAAAAGGAGTCTGCGGACTTACTGAAGGAGCTCCGCCTCTGTGAGTGCTTCTGGCCTCTGCTCCCCGGTGACAATGGCCAGTTCATCCTTCAGCTCCTGGATTTCCTTTTGTAGGCGGACAATCATCTACAAATGGCAAGCCGGGAGAGGAAACGTAACTCCTCATGACGAGCAACTTGGTGACAGAGAACATACATCTTTTAAGAGTATGAGCTGTTCTAACGATACAAAAATGTGTCGACAATGATATCAAATGCACTCCTGCACCTACCACCCAGCTTTGTCAAATCTGAACATTTTGTTAAAATAGTTTCAGAATTTTTTTCTTTTTAACAAATAAAACACTACTGATATAACTGGAGCTCCTTATTGCTTTTCCTCCTCTGTCCTTCCTAAACGGCGTTTAGGGGGTGGTATTTCCCAGTATGTTTTCATATATTTACTCCACATGTACAGATCTAACTGTAAACGATGCACGGTATTGTCTTGCATGCCTGAAGCTTTATGTGAACGCTACTATACTATATGTAATTACAACAGTCTCCCCTCTCACATTATGCTTTTGAGATCATTTATCTTGCTTCATGTGGCTCTACTTCATCAATTTTCATGGATATGTAGAATTTCAGTAAAGGAATATATCACAATTTATTTATTGATGTCTCCTACTGACAGACATGTAGACACACTTGATAGTAGCCAAAAGGCCGAGATTGATAGACATTTAGGATTTTCACTTCTGCCGTTTACAGTGTTGCTGTGAACATTATAAATCTCTGGGCACACATGTGAGAATTTCTCTATAGGGGGCACTTAGAATCGTGTGGTTGCACCTTCCCTTTATTATATATTGCTAAATTGCTCTTCAGAGTAGTTGTATAAATTTACATTCTCATCAGCTGTACATACAAGTTCCTGTTTCCTCACATTTTTGCCACTATGTGTGTAGTATTGACAGTATTGCAGTGTTGTCAACCTCGTAGGTGTGAAATGGTACCTCACTGAGTTCTAATCTGTATTTTCATGATTATTATGCAGAGAGGTCGGTCCTCTTTGTAGATGTATATCAGCTCTTTGGGTTTCCTCTTCTGTGAATTATTTATTCATATTCTTGCCCATACAATTGTTTTTACTTTTCCTCATTCATTTGCAGGCTTTTTAATATAGTCTGGATGTGAACCCTTTATTAGTTTTATGCAATACACACATTTTCTCCCAATCTATGCCATATTTTTCACTTTGTGGTGTTCTTTTTGCTAAATGAAAGTTTTACATTTCAATATAATTTCGTTATTAACTGCTTCCCTTATAAATTGCATTTTTGTGTCTTCTTAAAGAAAATCTAGTTTACCTAAAACCATAGGAATATTTTCCTATATGTTCTTAAAAGAGTTTTAAAACTTTGCTTTTCATATTTAAGTTGATTTTATTTTGTATAAAGTATGAGATATGTATCTAATTTTAATTTATTTTTTTATGTGACTAACCATTCAAAGTTTGCTATTACAATTCTGTTATATAACATGTTTCCACATATAAATGTGTCTTTTTCTAGGGTATGGGTTAAAAACATTTATTTGCTTGAGTATATGTATGGCACACCTTTTTAATTAGTATACCTTAAGAAATTTTGGCATCTAGACAGAATAAGACCCTTCCATCTTGTTCTCTTCTAAAATAGACTTGGCAATTCTGGGTCATTTGCTCTTTCATATAAATTTTAGACCTAGCTAATAAAATTCTACCAAAGGCCCTCCTCAAATTTGATTAAATGGTTAATTTGGCAAGACTTACCAAATTAATGATGTTGAATCATCACATCCATAAACAGGGTATGGTTTTCCACTGATTCCTTTCAATAAAAATTTATAATTTCTCTATAAATATCTTACATGTTTTTAATTCATTTTTCCTAGAATTTTAAAGTTTTTGTTGCTACTATAAATAGAATTTTTGTAAAATTGCAGTTTCTAATTATTGGCTTTTGATGTGTAGGAAGGCAATTCATTTTATGTATGGATTACGTATCATATAATTTTGTGAACATTACTTTGGTTCTGTTTATTATTAAATACTCTCGAATGTTCTATTTAATCAAATTGTCTGCAAGCAGTAATAGGTATTTTTCTTTTTGTTTGAATCCTCATTAATTTTTTTTTTTTTATACTGTCTCTGTCCTAGATAGGACTTACAAGTACAATGCTGAAGACACTCTCCTCTTATTTTCTTTGACATTTCACCTTCAGAAACAGTTTGGGAGACAATGAGGAAAAACTGAGGGTTGCTAGATGGGCGGGAGGGGTGGGGGGTGGGGGGAGGGTGAGGGGATTGGAGGGCAGTCGGTGACCACAGGATGACCACGGGGTTTGAAAATTAATCTGGGGAACGTAATTTGGTGGTTACCAGAGCGTAAGGGGGTTGGGGGGTGGGGGATGAGGGTGAGGGGGATCAAATGTATGGTGATGGAAGGGGAGCTGACTCTGGGTGGTGAACACACAGTGTGATTTATGGATGATGTGATACAGAATTGCACACCTGAAATCTATGTAATTTTACTAACAATTGTCACCCCAATAAATTAAAAATAAATTAATAAAAAAAAAATGTTTGCTGCAGTTTTTGGTTGACACTCTTAAGGATGTTCACTTATATTCAAAGTTTGATGAGTCTTTTCAAACTATGTATGAATGTTTAATGTCATCAAATACTTTGTTTTACATCTAGTGATATGATCATATATTTTTTCTCTTTTAAACTATAACTGTGATGAATCACCTTAATTCATGTGATTTTTTTTTTAGTATGAACTACCTCAGATATACAAAAAGATATGAGAACACCTTGTACCCACTGCTTAGCTAAGTGACAATCAATGTATCTACTACTTAGCTTAAGAAGTAAAACATTACAGGCTCTTTTGAAACTCTCGCTCCTGTATGGCCTTCCGTGATTGAATTTGTCTTACCCTAACTTTGTTGTTTATTTTTCCCATGGCTATTTTTCTTTTAGTATACTGTCATATATTTTCTAATGGTAGATTATCCTTAAATTCCTGAAATAAACCCAATGAGGTCATGATATCACGTATCATATTAATGATCATAGGATTATAATGCAAAGTTCCTAAAATAAAAACGAGCAGGTTGAATCCAATTTTTATTCTTCCTTCGATATTTGATAGACAAAAAAACATAACGTCACTCATATGTGGGATATAAAACTGAAGGCAACAAAGGAACAAGATAAACAAATAAAGAAACAAAAACTCATAGACACAGATAACAGTTTAGTGGTTACCAGAGGGCAAGGGGGAGGGAGAGTGTTAGAAGAGAGTGAAGGGGGTCAAATACATGGTGATGGAAGGAGAACTGACTCTGGGTGGTGAACACATAATGCAACATATAGATGATGTAGTTTAGAAATGTACACTTGAAACCTATGGAGTTTTGTTGACCATTGTCACCCAAAAAAATTAAAACAAACAAATAAAAAAACAAAAAAAACCAAAAAGTCATGAGTTCAGTCCTCCCTCCCTACGCCCGTCCCTCCTTCCCCCTCTCTCTTTTTCTCTCTTTTTGGTAGCTTTGTTATTATTGAGTCAATTTATTTATTAGTTGTAGATCTATTCATGTTTTAAAATTCTTCTTGCTTTAGTTTCAGTGTTATGTTTTTCTAGGAAATTGGCCATTTTAAATTTTCAAATTTATATCATCAAGTCATTCAAAGTACTTTAGTTTTACTGTACCTATAGTTAAGTCCTCCTTTCATTCCAAATATTTTTGTATAAATCTGTGCCTTCTTTATTCATTTCTTCATTAATATTTCCAGAGATTTGTTCATTTTATTAATCTATTAAAAACCAACTTCAGTTTTGGTTGTTTCTCTCCACTGTCTTCACTTTGACTTTTGTTTTTACTCATTTTTATACTTTTAAGTTTCTGTCTTTCTTTATTTTTGGATTTACTTTATCGTTCATTTTCTAACTTCTTGACTTGGGGGTTACCAGCCAAAGGTTGTTGTGTAAATGTGAACTTCAAATTCGTGAGAGGCAGAGCCTTAGGATTTCAAATTTTCAGAGAAACCATGTTTTGTTTTACTAATGTCCAGTCTAAGGCAGACAAGATTCCCTAGTGTCTCCCTAAGCCGGTGAATAGACTTTTTTCCTCCCAGGTTCACCCTTTCACTGGTTTTACGTTGAGAGGGAGGGGAGGGGTGAGATGTCTTAGGTTCATCATCTGCCTTCCAAGGGCTTTGACCTCTAGGCCGTTATGAAAACCCCTTTCACACTTCTACTCACGACAACCGCAGCCTCAGCTTTGTTTCTGGGCTCTAGAGAATTCCCTTACTTCCTCTAGCCTCAGATATATCAAAAGATGCTTGTTACATTTTATACAGGTGGGTTTCATGTTATGTGTACTACATCAACAGGGCCAGAAGTTCCAAAGAACATGATACTCAGTATTTTGAACATGTCAGTGCTCCTAGAATTTCCTTTAAATACACAGAATTGAGTAGGTTTTGGTTGTTTGCTTCCTTTCAAAAACATTCTTAGAATCATCAAGCTATGCAGAATGAAAATCCTTGGACAGGAACTATGGGAGTCATTCATCTGTATCCTCCCTCTACTAAATTAATATTGATGCCATATTTTCTGCTTAGTAGAAGCTTTCAAAGTCAAATCTAACCAATTATGTTCTGTCTTATTGAACAAAAATCTCAAAACTAAGCCAACTTTTCATGATTTTTCAATTATTACAGTCACACTTCCCATCAAATTACTACAGACATTTTGGAATGAGAGCCACCCTTAGAAAATTTTGGCCCATAACCAGTCACCGAAGACTCTGATCTGTTCATAGTTCTCCTCTCACCTTGTCTCTCTGAGGCACTAACAATTACAAAGAAAGCAAGTCAAATCCTCGCTGATCCTGATCTTCAGGGCTGGTCCACATTTGCCATTACATTTTGAGAGTAAGATACAGGAAATCCCATCAAGTTGTATTTTGGGTGGTTATGGGGACACATTTTCAATCGTCACTTGTGCTTCAGAAAAGCTCTGTACATAAAATAATGAACAGTAACGGCAGTTTTTAGAAGCACTTATACGAGACCAGTAAACAACTCTTGTCAATTACCAGATTGTTCTGCACCAGGAAGGTCTCAACATTTGTTCAATTATCAGCGATTAGCTTTTGACTCCTGATTTCTGGTTTCTTCAACTCTCACTGACCTATATCGAAAACACGATGTTTGCCTTTCTTCAAATTCCTCAAGTTCCGTCAAAGAAAAGTCTCTCTAGCCAAACTTAAAGAAAAAAAACAAAACCCTTACGTCTAATATGTTTATTGCATTCTATTATAAACTAAGTTTTGTCTCCAGGCTAATAACCCCATTATTGTCTTTCTCATTCTGAGCAGTAAGGTTACAGGGAGGGCTTCTGACAGGGTAGGGACAACAGAAGAATGCATCCTTGGAGTTCAGTTCCACTTGACTCACGCCTTTGGATTCTCTCTCCTTTCTCCAGAGGGGGCTCTGTGTAATGCTGCATCTGACGACAGGCCGGCCCCTACTGGAAACAGATCCTGCCTCACCCATTGGTTTCTCCTGAAGAGAATTCCATCAGGGGAGCTCAAGCTCCCGGAGGCAAGCAGGATAAAACAGACAGCCCCATTATTCTTTTTTTCTCCTTCTTCTCACCCTTTCTGGAATGATTTCAGGGGAGGAAGGGCAAACAATCAAGAGGAAGTAGTTAATATGGGTAACAGTGAATTTGAGATTTTTTCTTTTGGAATTTGAGAAATTTATAAATAAAACACTGTTGGTAAGATTTCACATCTTTTTTTAAAAATAATGCATACTACTAAGCTTACACCAGATTATATTTTAGAAAACTATTAAAAAAGAAAGCCGAGTGGTTTGCAAACTAATATAATCTTAATTGGAATTTTACAAAATTGAAATATTTTATTACAACGTTTTCAGAGCTGGCATGAGTTGATTTCATGCTGCATGTCATCTGTGAAAGACTAACAAAACTGTGAAAAGAGAAAAATATCTGCATTTATAATGAGTAGTTGAATCATGTAACTTGCAAATATTTTTGCTTTGAAAAAGCAGAATTCATTGTTAAAAAACTAGAAGCTTGGTCATTTTTCCACAGATCAAGCCATTGTTAATTTTTAAAAATCACTAGAATAAGTAACAGAACGATTATGCAAAATGTGGTTGTATTTAATAACCATCAGTATTTCTATTTCTCTATAAGCTTTTATTAAAAATGGTCTATTATTATTGTCTCTAGAAAGTTAAACCTGTTTTCTGAAAGGCTGTGGCCTGCTTATCAACCTAACTGTGTATGATTCCATTGCATGTCCTCAGGGTTCACTGCACATCGTTCCAGTGGGATCATGGGGAGCTGTAGGTAAGAGCACAGGCCCTGAGTCACACTGTCTCTGCTTCTTATTAGCACCGCGACTCTGAGTAATTTAACATTTCTGTGCCTCAGTTTTGTCATCTGTAAAATGGAGATAGAGATGGCACCTACTCATAAGGTTGCTGCAAGAATTAAGTGAGTTAGCATGTTTCCAGTACTTAGAACATAGCTCGGTTACGGGGAATAAGCACCCCCCTCCCCCAAGTGTTGCTAATCTCTGATATAGTACTTTGATTTTTTTGTTTTGTTTTGTTTGAGACCTACTTTATTTATGGATGATAATATGGTTCCAAATTACATTAGATCATAAACCTGCATTTTGTTGAATAAGAGTAAGATAAGATTATCTTAAGATAATCTTATAAGATAATAAGATAAAATAATAATAAGATTATTATTAATGTTTATTCATGCTCTGGCATATCTCCTTCAGGTGCTTAGTTAATAATGCCTTTTAAAAAACCTAGTTGAAGTTGTACTGCATTTACAATTTCATATCGTGTGGTCTTTTTTTTTTTAATTAAAGTTTATTGGCGTGACGGTTGTTAGTAAAATTACATAGATTTAAGGTGTACAATTCTGTAATACATCATCTATATATCACATTGTGTGTTCACCACCCAGAGTCAGTTCTCCTTATATTTGAGTACTTTGATTTTTTTAAACATAATCAGTTAAAAGTGGCTTACCAATCTGGGATCAATTTCTTCATTAAGAACAGCTTCATTCTTTATGAGTGCCACTCGTTGTGCAAATCTGCAGGTAGATATAGACTCCTGAGAAAGCAAAATAACTCCTTAAGATGTTATGGCATAGAGAGATAAAAAAGTTTTGCTCTCAGGAAAAAGATGCCCATTTAAAGAGTGATACGTACTAAACACGATGAGGAAACTTGCCTCCAAACTGGGGAGCTGTGCTCTAGAATATTATTTTTCACTAAAATTTTGTGTGGGCTTAATAAAACGGCCAATGCCAAAAGTGTGGGAGACCCTGCGGTCCCCAGTGGCAACCAGTATGTGTTTCTCAACTATTGATCTGTTCAAGCAAAACCACATAGACAAATCATAATCAGAGCAGGTGCCATAACCCATGAAAGATTACGAAATACACAGTATTTGTAACAGATCAAAAAGAGACTTTTCAAGGCATCTTACAGTGCACTTGGGGCTTGGCCTTGTTTTGTGAGGCACCCTGCCACGTCCTGTTTTCCTCTTTTGGAGAAAGTCTGGATCCCAAACATTAAACTGATATGCATGAAACATCATCTGGCTCTAAAACAACCCAGGAAAGTCATTTGGCAGCTAGCCCCCTGCCAAAGCTTCATGGGTACCGTACCCAGCAACACGTCTGGGGACATATCTGGGCGATGTCTCCAAAGTATCTCAGTGATCAGGAGCACAGCAGAGAGGGAGAAGCTGATGGGTGTCCTTTCTCAAGTCTCTGGCCAAGGTAACTGACCCATCAGCGGGTCTGCCAAAATGTGTATGAGGCTTCTTCAAACCATCCTGGGCTATGTGAAATCAGTTCTCAGACGGGGTAATTATAATGTTGGCAAATAACCCAAAGCTGTAAATTCTGTAGGGTATTTACCCATGAAGGCATACCCGAACCCAGCTGAAAAGATGAAAACCCACCCAGGAAACTGGACCCTGCTCCACCAACTAGCAATAAAAACTCAGACTGAGAGCTCCAGAAAGAAGAAACCACATACGTCGATATTCCTTTTCTCTAAAGAGAGCGTTGCAATCATGGTCGTCATGCAGTTCCCTCCCAAACTGTCTCTTAGGACACTGGTCATCATGGAGTTCCTATATGGAATGTGTGAACGGTGTTTCTCTGAAAGGGCAATGATGACCTGGAAAAGCAGAAAAATAACGGCATCAGCTGAGCAGAAAATGCAACCTCTGACACACAATTGAGCTGCACCTGCCATAAAAATCCACAAGAAACAATAACTAAACGCAGGGTGACACTCAAAACTTGGGCTCCAAATAAATCTCTTAACAATATTTAGTACATGCTGAAGACAGAATGAAGTAAAAGTAGCATAAAACATACCATGATGAACTCCATAATTTCTGGACAGGTGATGTAATTTGTACAGAATTGGACAGTATTCTGTTTTTGGCCATTGGGAAATTCACATAAAGACTGAAGAGGAAATCATGTCAGATTTAAAAAATCCTACCAAAAATTGTCTGTATGCCTCATCTTCAAGGTTAAAAAAATGGCAGAAGAGTAAGTAAGAACCACAAGAGCCAGCAGGGATTAGGCGTGGAGACCCCACATTCTGGTGCAAGATTGTCCAGGTCCAAATTCTAGCCTTACTAGGAGCATGTCACTCAACATCTCTGTCTCAGGATCCTCAGCTGTAGAATAGGGAAAAATCAGTACCTACCACAGAAGCAGTTGGGAAAATTAAGAGTTAAAATGTGCAAATTACTTTGAGTAGTACCTAGCCCATAATAAGTGCGACCTAGTGTTTGCTATCATTGTAAGTGTCAGGAGAAGTTTATGCTGGTGCAACTAAGGCTCGTTCATCTTACACCTAATGAATGTCTTAGGCACTTAATAGGAAGGTAGGATGGATGGATGGATGGATGGTAGATGTGGGTTGTCCCCAAAGGAAGCCACCAGGGGTTCAGGGTTTTCCTGGGAAGATGAATCCAGTTAGGACGCCCATTGCAAAGCATCAGGAGTAAGTCACCCACATATGTGGCTTCTGGGGCATCACAAGGTCCTATCTCTTGAAAATACGGCCAACACCTGCCATTGTTCTAGTCTTCCCTCTTCCCAGGCATGTAATTACCATCACTAAAACTTCTACTCCTTCAGCTTACAAAACAAGATGAGTGCATTGTTTTTGATGGCTGTTTTGTGCAAAAATATACAACTATACCACTGGTCTCACTTTAAATTCATGACCACAGGTTTTACTGCAAACCAGATATCCTGTGGTATTTCTCCCAAAATCACTTTTCCACTCTCAGAAATGAGGCCTTCACACCTTATCCTTTCTTTCCCCCCCCCCCAAATCTCTATACAGGCTCCTCTGTCCACCTTCACTCTGCGCTAATGCCACATACCCTTCTACTAGATACAAGCAGCCTGACCATAACTATCTCATGCCCCATCACTAAATCCACGAACATTCTACCCTTCCTTCTCTTACTGTCCTGCTCCTGTCGAAGGCCAGCCCTCATCCTCTCCTTCTCCTGTCACCTATTTTGCTCCTACAATTAACACCTCTCACTTCCAGTCAATTTCTCCCTCTCACCTGGATCATATCCGCCCTACAAGCCCACTGTGGTACTAAACTAAGATGGCTCTTGCAGGGTCCTCAGTAGCGCCCCTCAAACCAGAAGCATCGATTGCCATCTTACTAGACTTCCGAGTTAAGGAAACATTCCACACAGGTACCCACTGCCCCCTGGAGGAAACATTATTCACTTGGTAATCAGCACGCCACCCTTTCCTGGCTTTCATCTTTCTCCAAAAACTACTTAATGAAAGCTTCCTTCTCTTCTTCCCAAATAATAAACACTAGACCCATGCGTTCCCCTGGATTAAATACATCTATATCCTGATGTCTCCCCAGTTTATATCATCAGCCTCAATCTCTTACCCGAGCTACGAACCCTGACAAGTCTACACCTCCACTTGGAAGTCTATTCTTGACTTTCTCTCCCCTCCGCCCCCTCTCCTGATTCTTTCCCAGACTTTACCCTTTATTATCAATGGCACCACCATTTACCAGCAAAATCCTAGGCATTATTCTTGATTTTCCCTCTCTTCCAACATCCAATCCAGAGCAATTTCTGTTAGGTTTAACGACAAAACATACCCAGAATTGGACCACTTTGTCACACCTCTCCGCCACCACTCCAGTTCAAGCCTCCATCATCTCTTCCTTGGACAACTGCACAAGTCTTTGAATCAGTCTCCTTGCTACTACTTTTGCCATCGCGTGGTCTACTCTCCACACAGCAGCCAGAGGAATCTTTATAAAATGTAAGTTACAACAAGTCACTGCCTTGCTCATAACCTTCCCAATACACATAAGTGTAATGGGCCAACTCCCACGTGATCTGGTCCCTGTCTACCTGTCTGACCTCGTCTCCTGTTGTGTGTTCCTTGCTCCCCAGCCTTGCCATTGCTCCACCACGCCAAGCTTACCCCAGATCACATCCTTTGAACGCACTGTTCCTTTGACCTGGAATGCTCTTGCCCCAAATTTGTATACAGCTTCCTGCTTCTGATCATTTAACTCTTTGCTCAAATTTTACTTCTTCACAAGGGCTTTCCTGGAACCCCCTATCAAAAGTAGCACACCTATCTTCAGGCTGTGACTCCATTTTAATTTTTCTCACGGTACCCATCACTATCTGAAATGTCATTTATTTATATGTTAGTTACCTGCTTCCACAGTAGACTTTCTATCCACAAGGCCACGACTTCCTTTCTCTTGTTCATATCTCTATCCTCACAGCCTGGAACAGTGCCCAACACCCAGTACATGTGGCAGAAACTGAGCTCTCATGACAACACTCATTCTAGTTTAACTTTCTATAGAACTACATTTCCTAGTCTCTCTTATAACTCCCGTTTTGCATAAGACCTAGTTCCACCAAGCGGACACCCCTATATGGGGTTTAGAGGTGAGTAAGGAGAGGTGATGGCCATGGGAAGATCAGATTTACAGGAAAGTATGGTAACAAAAGCATCTGGTTCTTTTGAGGCAGCTGCAAGGAAGTTTCTGGAATCTAGGACTTAATGTCCTAAGTGCCAAGTGAGGATAATAGCTGTGTTTTGCAGAGCGGTTCTGTGGTGTGGTTAGATGTGTCTCCTGGTTGCTCTGCTCCCAGCTGGGTAGTATCCAAGCCCAATTTTCTAACTTTTCTTGAGAGCCTTTATGTTTAATAAACTCTATGCTGCTTAAATTAGCTAGAGTAGATTTTTCCAGTTTGCAACTAGAAAATTTGACTAATACACATGTGCTCAACACATTTTTGTTAAATGAATCTGAACAGATACATGAGTAGATTAATTAGTTTGACCTGGGAAAGCAGCGTGAGGGTTATTAGTATGAAATGAGATTTGAGAGAGCTAAATTTCAGTGCAATTGGAAAGGAACTGGGGAATATGGCAGACCCAAGTCTGCGTGACAAGGTGGTAGCAAGCGGTGCTGGGCAGAGATCCGGACCCTCAGGGCCAAGAAGACAATGAAATATCTGAAAGAGGAAAGGTAGGCCCAAATACCAAATACCAGACCAAACAGGAGTTGGTCTGACAGATGTGCAGATAGGGTGGCATTATTGTTTATGAATCATCAATTAAATATCTAACAGTGTCCTAAATACTTTGATGTTCTTTCATAAAACAAATGTCACCAATTGTTTTCCCCGTTCTGGGGAACAATATTGATATCTCTTCTATTCAACAGTTTTATTTACAACTTAGATAACATAAAGGAGAACATACTTATTCAACTTCCTGTTGATAGTAAATTAAATGGTGCTTTAGTCAACTTGCTTTTCATTGCAGTACCAAAATATAACCCAATCTGGCTTTAATCACATGGGAAATTTATTGGCTCATGTATCTATAATAGGAAAAGCTTTGGTTGGAATGAAGCAAAAGGTCAGTGCTACCAGCAAAGACTTAGTTTATGCTCATATCTCTGCTCTATCTCCTAGATGGTAGAAGTCAGCCTCTCCTCATGACCGTAGGATGGCTGCCAAATACCCTGATGTTACAAACTTCCTTATTCATAACTGAGGTGGTACAGGGCCTTTGTTCTGTTTTCTAATCATTAAAGTCCTGAACTTCTCTAGGGACCAACTTGGGCCCATCTGTGCACCAATCACTGTTGCCAGGAGAAAGACAGGTTCCAACTGGCTTAGACCAGTCAGGGTCTACTCCTGGAGCTGGGATGGGCTCCTGGCTGCTACTCCCTAGAATGAGTGGTGTGGAGGCTCTCCCCATGTCCTAGTTTCTAGAAAGGGTTCTAACATTGTTAAAGGAAAGAATTAAAATTCAAAATGGGATTACAAGTTAGAAAATACAGTCTTTACAAATGGGGCAAAAGAAGCCAGTTCATAAGAAAAGAAAGAACCTAGGACGTAAGAGTCAGAATCCAGCTTTGCCAGTTGTGTGATCTTAGGCAAATCTCTTACATTTATTAGCTTCAGTTTCCTCACTTGTAAAGGTGGGATGAGAATGCCTGCCTATCTCACAGAGATGTTTTAAACATCAACAGAAATCGTTTCTGGGATGGCTGTTAGCACAGAGTGGTGCGGAGGGGTCTTCAGGTTATGTTCTTCATGGTCCCTTTGGAGACTTCTTTTAGCCATAGAGACCAGTGCGAGGCCATTTCTTTAGAAGAGGACCCTGAGCAGGTAGGCATCTTCTCAGTGCTGAAGAGCTTAGGAACACCATCAGCAGCTCAGACCCCTTGGAGCACATACAGATTTTCAGAGTGACCCAGAAAAGGCCCGTATCTGGGAAGAGGCAGAGGTAGATTACTCTTTCTGTGGCTGCTGGGGGCTCCCTAAATTGGGTAGGAGCCAGAGGATCAGAATGGCACAAGGTAAGGAGGTGGTCACACAACCAGGACTTTAGAAAAAAACCATTTCCTTCCATTTTGGATTTCATGAATAAATACAACAACACGTTCCGGAAGGCATTCTTTAAGTGACAAAGAGGGAAACCTCACATCATAGTTAATGATATCTCCAAGACCGAGAAGCCATGTCTAAACTCAATAATTTGGTGTACTGTTGAATGAATGAAAGACGTTTTTCTTTTAAGAGCTCAGAAGTGCATGGAAAATTACCCTCTGAAAACGGAAAAGATTTGGAGTGGTTACAACTACTGGCACTGGCACCATTCCTTTTTCCTTCTGAGCACAACACGTTCGGTGGAAGCCAAGTGGAACCTGAAACTCGGCAAGTCCCACTCATAACTGGCTGAAGGGACGTGGATTCTGATTTCTGCAGTGCTGGAGAGCAAACACGCCCCGCTCCCAGCGGTTTCTCACTCCATGTTTGGGCGGATGGAGACCGCGCCGTCACACCAGGAGCAATCGGGAGGCTGATGGTTAGCACAAGCAGACACAGCCCCTTCTTTTTCCTCCATGGACTCGATTTCTACGGCTGAGATGTACCCTGTTATTGTGGTTTAAAATGTTTTTGAGGAGACTTTTTGGGAAAAGTACTGCATACACAAGGAGAACTCCAAAACCAACAATACCCTGGCAAACGGAAAGTTATTTACTTAAGAGCACAGTAAGGTGCATTCAAGTCAGAACGGCTGTGCCCTGTGAGCAGGTGGAAGGTCCCCGAATTATGGCCAGAAGGGCAGTGACAATTCTCCATGGGATTTCTATAACCCATGTGAGCTAATTAATGTAAGAAAGGTTAGCAAACCGTCCATTGCCTAGTCCATCTCCATCTTATATAGTGAAACGGAGACAGAAAGCATGTAATTAATTACCGATACTTACATGAATGTCTACTATAGCATTTATCTCAGTGTTGTGACAATTTGTTTATATGACTGGCTCTTGCACTGGATAATATGACAGCACAGACTATTTCTGAAGCACACATTTATCCCCATTGCCTAACGTAACTCGTAGCACCCAGTGGACACTCAATCACAATTTGTTGAATGAATAAATGAATAAATGAAGCTAATTACACTAATTTGTGTTATACTTCCAGTCTCAGACACATAATAAAGCACTACATAATGAGGATTTGATTATGAAAGTCTTTGAATTCTGTTATTTCATTAAGAGCATCTGCCTGCTTTTTTATTGTTCTCATTCCTATGTACTCTTTGGTTTTCTCTTATCTTTTTCTGCATGAAATTCCAAACTTTCTCTACTACCCACCTACTTTCCCTCTAGCAGCTACTTCTTGACTTAACCCCACACGCCCTGGTCCACGTACTATAGTTTTCCATATTTATGTTCTTTGTCCCTCTCCTGATAATCATCTTTTCTTTCCCCTCTCTCCTTTGTTTTATGCTATGCTCTCCATGAAGACACTTGTATATCAGTGTAAATAGTTAATAACTGGAGTGATGCAGTGGGTGAATATGAAGCAGATCAATTATACTCAGACGGCCAAAGGTCAATGGCATGTGAAGGTCACTGCCATCCTGAATCCATCCCCGGGACTGGAGCTAAGGGCTGACAGGCCCCGAGTTCCCACTGCCTGACATGCTCTAACCCCATCTTTGCCTGGCTCACTCCTACTCATTCTTCAGGTCTCTGCTTAATATCAGCCCGGAGAGAACCTTCATGAACTCTCTCCTCCTCAGTCGCAGTTTACCATAATAAGCCTTCCTCACCCTTTGGACTGTCTCTGCACAGTTCTCACCTGGATTACAGCCACGTACTTCATTATTACTTATTGAATAGATATCTCAGTACACTGGGCCATGAGGTCTTTGCGGCAAGGACTGTTTCTATTTTGTTCCCACTATGCACCAGTGCCAAGTACATGCCTAAGCATATTATCTTTCCTTATAAATATCTGTTAAATAAATAAATTAGTTATATAGAAAATCAAACGCCACATAGCCACCAAGACTACTCACATAAGGCTGATGTCACAAGAATTTTGAGAAGACATGGGGGGAGAGAAAGACTTTTAATGACAAGTAGCAGCTTGCAAAGTTGTGTAGAATAACGAAAAAGACAGGCTTAGGAGCAGAACGTTTCTCTTGAGTAATGACAACTGGTGGAAATTCTGATTCAACCAATGAGTATAATTTTGTATGAACAGATGGACATAATGGGAATTAAAACAGTGCTACCATCTGAAACAAGTAGGTATATTTCTTTGAAATAAAGCATTTTGAATAATGGCCATTATGTTTTCATATCAATGTTTTATAAGTGTCCTATTAAGTAAGAAGCTCTGTTAAGTACAAGCAGTGTGTAATATTTGAGCATGCAAGAGCTCAGGAATGCCGACTCTTGTCAGAAACACTAAAATGATTTGAATGCCACGCAGGCCTTAATCTCTGAGTACTGCATAACTGGGATTCATCTGGTTAGAGGCTAACTGTGTGCGCCTTGTTCAGAGAGCTCCCTTAGGTTTTCTCTCAATCTGCTTTTTCAGCCAACTTGACCGTTACAAAGCATTTCACACCAAGACAACATCCGTCTCAAAAAGGTTCTTTAGGCAGCTAAAAAAAGATGTTTTTTTCCCTCAACTCTTTTAGCCTCCATTCATTAACAAGGAAGTCCTTCTGCGTTGCCAATATACTCTGTATTTCTCCACTCCAGGTTTTGATCATGTTTCTCTTATTTTCTTTTAAAGAATGTGTAAGAAGTTTCCATCTTTAACATTCAAGTCACAGCACTTACACTCACAGAGCTGAAAGGAATTTGAGAAATCATCTCATTCAAGTCACTCATTTTAGAGATGAGGATTTTTTTTCTGGAAGATTTACTTAGCAATATTCACATGAGCCTTCTCTGCCCTTGAAATCAAATTCAAAAGTTAAAAATAGTGCACATACTGGGTTGGATTGTAGTAAGCTTGGGGTAGCAGTAGGGAGGGGAAGCTAAGGCAAAGAAAATCACTGCAGGGTCAAAATTACCATCTAGACGAAGTCACCAGAAACTGAAAAGATATTGGCCATCTCTAAATTATGTTCCCAGAGATAATCCACTAGCCTGAAAAAACAGGCCACAGGAGGTCATTTATAACTTACACACTCACTACTAATTTTACAATAAAAACCAATACATCATAGTGAAATAAAGCATAGGCTTTGGAGCCAAGCAATTCTAGGTTCAAATCCCCATCTCACCACTAGCTGTGTAGCCTTGGGAAGGTTTGAGATTAATGTCTAATCGTTATGTTGTACACATGAAACTAATATTATATTGTATGTCAACTGTAATTGACAAATTAAAAAAACATTTAAAAAATCAAATCTGTATGATGGGATAACAACTCATACTCATACCTATAGTGTAGGATTGTTGTGAGGTTTAAATGAAATGGTATATACAAAATGCTAGTGGCTACATAAATTTCCATAGTAGCATTATTCACAATAATCAAAAGGTGGAAAGAACCTGTGTCTATTTTGGATGAATGGATAAACAAAACAAAACAAAACAAAATATATATATATATATATATATATATATATATATATATATATATATATATATATATATATAGTGAATATTATTCAGCCCTAAAAAGAATCAAATTTGGATACATGATACATGAATGAACCTTTAAAACATTATGTTAAGTGAAATAAATCAAATACAAAAGGACAAATATTGTATGATTCCACTTATATGACTACCTAGAATAGGCAAATTCATAGCAACGGAAAGTAGAATAAAAGTTACCAGGGACTAGGAGTATAAGGAAATGGGGAGTTATTGTTCAATGGCTAGAGTTTCTGTTTGGGATTATGAAAAAGTTCTGGAATGGATGGTGATGATAGTTGCACAACATTGTCAACGTACCTAATGGCACTAAGTTGTACACTGAAAAATGATTAAAACAGTAAAGTTTAGGTTATGTATGTTTTACCACAATAAGAGAAGAAAATCAAATGAAAACAAAAATGCCAGGAGACTGCCAGATACAAAACACAAGGTCAACAAATGGTAGTTATAGCTGACATCCCATGCTACCCATCTTACCTGTTCTAAGTAATGTAGTGACAAGTTGATGTACTTGGCCTCTGTTAGAAGCTGGCCCCCTACTCCAGTCTTTGCCACTCGCTCTGAACCAGCCAGGTCAACCAAATGAAGTTTGGCATGTCGGACAGTTGCAGATCCTGGTTCTTTGCTTGATAAATGAATCGTGAAAATGCAGTGGGAACGGGTTGAAGCTTGGTTCATAGGAGTCTACAAAAAAGAAATTTCAAAGCAAAAAGAATGTGAACAGTGAGAATTTGTGAAGCATATTAACATATATAAATTTATTATTTCCAATGATGAGACACTTCCCATGAAGCAAACGCTGTGAAATGAAGCAAAAAAAATAAACCCTTCAGTGGAGAGTCTGAAAGTGAATTATTTTCAAAGTATTACACCTTGAATGCTGAGTGAGAGATGTCAATGGGTTAATTCATAAAATCAGAAAAGACTTTGAATGAGGTAAAGCTTGGCTCCTCTTACCAGTATGATAATTTTATTGTATTATATTACCACAATTCACACCTTAACCTTGGCTAGCCATATGGAAAATGCTTAATACAACTATCATGGGAAACGGGAGAGAATGGATGCATTGGGAGAATTCATTACACAAGTGTAAACACAATCCATAACAAGAGTGCCCAGCATTGCTGCTACTACCTAACACTCAAGCGGAGGTCCCAGCCAATATTAGAAATTGGAAAAAGAAATACAAGGCATATTGATAGGAAAAGAAGAGATTAAAGTATCATTGTATACAGAAAATACGGTGGTCTACGTACAAAATGCAAGAGTATCTACAAACTGTTAAGAACTAAAAAGTTTAGCAGGGTTGCTGGGTGCAAAATCAACATGGGAAATCAATAAAGTTCTAATAATCGAGCAACAATTAATCAGGAAATATTCATAATGGTAACAGAGATGATGAGATAATATGGGAATAATCTTATAAAAGACGTGCAATTTGTAGGGAAAATGACAAAATTATATTAAAGGATAAAACTGAAAACCTGAATAAATGGTGTGCTAGATTTAAAATACCATTTCATGGATGGGAAAACTCAAAATTAATCTCCCCATAGTAACCTACATATTCAGTGCAGTTGAAATAAAAATGCTACAGATTTTGTCTGTAGAACAGAACAAATAAATTGGTTCTAAAAATCAGATGGAAGAGCAAATATTGAAAATAAAAAAAAAACTACTATGTGAAAGAAGAAAAAGGAAGGAGGATTTGTCCTGCTGTTTATCAAAGTATATCATAATACCATAGTAGTTAAAACAGTGAGGTACTGGTGCAGGAACAGATAACTAGATTAGCGAAACATGCTGTGTTCATTTAGGAACTTTACAGGATAAAGGTGACATCACACCACAGTGCAGAAAGAATGGACTGATTATTAAGAAATGGGGCTGGAATCACTGCCTATTTGTCTTGAAAAATGTAAATTTAGATTGCTTTCCCACACTATACACACAAGTAAATTCCAAAATGTATTGAAGACGTATGTGTAAAATATCACAACTTTAACAGTATAAAAAAATATGGTAGCATATTATAGTCAATCCAAGGTAGTAATGGATATTTTATGATAAGACATAAAATATAAAAATGAGTTGATTTTAAGTATTTGACCAAATAATCCAAAATTAAAGAACTTCTGTGTGATAAAACCTACCACAAAGGTAAAAGACTGGGAGAAGATATTTATAATACATATAGCTGACAAAAGATTAATATTTGAAATAAAGAACTCTCACAGATCACTAACAAAAAGACAAACGATTCAGAAAAAATAAATGAGCAAAGATGTGAACAGGCAACCCGTAAAGAGGAAAACTGAAAATGGTCAATAAGTACTTGGGGAAAAAAAAAAGGTTCAAGTACAAATAATCAGGACAAAATAATTAGAGCCATAACGATAAACTATTTCATTAATATCCATCAGACTGGCAAAATTCTCAACATAAAATTTAACAAAAGTGTTTGTAAGGACATAAGGAAATGGGAACTTTTATACACTGCTGGGGGGACTATAAATTAAGAACCTTTTCTGAGAGCAATTTGACAATATGTGGCAAAGTCGCAAGTGCCTATAACCCACAACCCAGCAATAGACTAGTAGGTATATTTCCTAGAAAGAAATCTGGGATAAGTATACCAGGAGAGAGAGCAAGAGAGAGAGATAGAGAGAGATTAGACGTGGATGGACATTCACTGAAACACTGCTTGAGATAGTAAAAAAGAATTGGTGTAAGATATACAACCTAAATGGACATCTCTGATGGAAAAGATGAATAAACTGGGATCAATTCAAACTAGATAAGTTAAAATGAAGCAACTTTTGGATAGATGGGCATAGATTTCTAAAATAAAGGCTAAGGAAAAATACCAAGCTAAAGAATGATAAACACCATGACAGAACTTATATAACTGAAAAAAGTAATACGTGGTCTGAAACTATTTGTTCATGGTGCTATAACTTAGGTCACTAAAGAATAAAAATATGGACTGGAAAGATATGGCAAATTAATGATAGTGGTTACCTTTGTGAGGGATAGAAGCAAAAAGTCAACAAAGGGACTGCAACTTTGCCTGTAATATCCTATTTCTTTCATTTAAAAATTATCAGAAGCAAATTCTGATATCCAAAAACATCGAAAAATGAAAATTATCTAAAAATATTCCAAATGAATAGCCATATGAGTAAATGTGTTGCGATCTCCACTTTTGCAAAATGGGATTTAACCAAAGAAACTCCATATGGATGCATATCTATGCAGATAGGGTAACATACTTGGATGCTATTTCAACCAGAAATTCTGTCTGTAAATATAAATTCTTGATATACACCATCGGAGACTCATGCCAACTAGCAAAATACACAGATGTCAAAAGCCTGGCATAGCTTTGGTGATGATGATGTAGCTAGTGAGTTAACAGGCTGAAAATTTGACCCATTACTTGTTGCCACAATAACTATACCCAACCGAGCCAGTGTGTGATTTTGCTGCTAAAGTGGATCAGCAAATAACTGCATGTAAAACCGCAAACTCAAATTTAGAACCGAAGTTGAGGTGTTTTGGACGTGACTGTAAGTTATTTGCAGAACTTAAACATGGGTTTCATTTCACTGTTATATTCACACAACAATAAATCCTACAGTACTGTAATGAAAGTCAAATTGACAATCGATATAAACGAAACCCATAGAGACTCTCCCCAACAGCTGTCTTCAACTTCCAAACTGATATACTGGAATCACAGTAAAATGCAGGCCATTAGTGAATATTGTAAGAGTGTACCCATTTCAAAGGAATGTGAGATTTACATCAAATTAAACTGTATTTCTAGAGTCTGTAATTAAAATGCCATAATATGCTGTAGGAGTCCATGCCTACAATTTTGTAACTTCTCATAAATATTTTCTGCATGAAGTAGTAGTGGGTGTCCTCTTAGCTAAAATTTTCTTAAACCTCAGAAAGCATTCTTTATGTGTAGCTGTTTCATTGTGCTTGAATGTGTGGGTGCCTGCTCTGTGTTTATTTAAGGACGTCTTTATGTCTCAGAGGCATGCCCCTACGTTTGTCCTTTTAAAGGTAAAATTGTATTGAAACGTTTCTGAAACTGCCTAAGAACAGATGGCACCATTTAGGCAGATTCATTCAAATTTAAGTGCACATTTTAAACAAATGTGCTCTTGGCACTAGAGACTGTGCCTTTGGAAAAATTCTAGTGATGATTAATCATCCCAAAGCACAAAGCTTTCACATTTCAAAACAGTCGATGGATACAGCTCTGTGTTAGGCAGTACAGAGACTAGAAGGAGAATAAGATATGGGCCTTGCCCTCAAGGAATTTATAGTCTAGTTTAGGAGCTAAAGACTAACGCTGTGGAATGAAGGTCAATGATGAGAAAAAGGCAACTATGTAGTAAAGAAAGTGATGTGCTCTGCATGGAGCATTCTGATCCCCTAGGTAATACCTAGGAATGCTAGCCAGTCACTCAATCCAGAAGCTCTCCCCACCCCACCCCACCCCACCCCCAGTCCCTGGTTTCTAGAGTCAAACACTCTTCTGGTACTTTCTTTTTAACTATTCTGTCTCCTTTTCCTTTATTGGACCCTTTTCTCTCCAGGTCCTAAAAGAGACATGTGTAAGCTGTGGTCATCATATTTCTTCCCCTTGGGAAACTCTTCTTTTATAGCTCTGATTCCAATTGGCTAGACACTGTAGTGTAGTTTAAACATCACACACCAAATATCTTAGAATCTGCAATAAACATGGGGGTGCATATATCTGTTCGAATTAGTGTTTTTGTGTTATTCAGATAAATACCCAGAAGCAGAATTGCTGGGTCATATGGTAGTTCTATTTTTAGTTTTTTTTTGAGGGAACTCCATACTGTTTTTCGTTGTGGCTGCACCAATTTATATTTCCACCAACAGTGCACAGTATTTCCTTTTCTCCACATCCTCACCAACACTTGTTCTTTGTTGTATTGTTGCTAACAGCCATTCTGACGAGTGTGAGGTGATATCTCATTGTGGTTTTGATTTGCACGGTTTACAATAGCCATGGAAGCAACCTAAGTGTCCATCAGAAGACGACTGAATAAAGAAGATGTGGTACATATATATAACGGAATATTACTCAGCCATGAAAAGAATGAAATCTTGCCACTTGCAACAACATGGATGGACCTAGAGAATATTATGGTGACTGAAATAAGTCAGAGAAAGACAAATACTGTATGATTTTACTTATATATGGAATCTGAAAAACAAATGATCAAATAAAATGAAACAGAAAGAAACTCATAGATATGGAGAACAAACTGCTGATTGCCAGAGGCAAAGGGAGATGGACAAAAAGGGGGAAGTACAAACTTTCAGTTATTGTAAGTTATGGGAATATCATGTACAGCCTAGGGAGGATAGTCAATATCATAATAACTGCATGGTGACAGATGCTTACTAGATTTATTGTAGTGATCACTTTGTAAGGTATATAAATGTTGAACTGCTATGTTGCACACCTGAAACTAACATATGTCAATTATAATTTTAATTTTTTTAAATTAAAGTTTATTGGGGTGACGGTTGTTAGTAAAGTTACATAGATTTCAGGTGTACAATTCTGTAATATATCATCTATATCTCACATTGTGTGTTCACCACCCAGAGTCAGCTCTCCTTCCATCACCATATATTTGATCCCCTTTACCCTCATCTCCCACCCCCACCCCCCTTACCCTCTGGTAACCACTAAACTATTGTCTGTGTCTATGAGTTCTTGTTTCTCATTTGTCTTGTTTTTTTGTTGTTTTTGGTTTATATACCACATATCAGTGAAATCATATGGTTCTCTGCTTTTTCTGTCTGATTTATTTCGCTTAGCATTATACTCTCAAGATCTATCCATGTTGTCACAAATGTTCCTATATCATCTTTTCTTACCGCCGAATAGTATTCCATTGTGTATATATACCACAACTTCTTTATCCATTCATCTATCGAAGGACATTTTGGTTGTTTCCATGTCTTGGCCACCGTAAACAAAGCTGCAATGAACACTGGAGCACACTTGTCTTTATGGATAAATGTTTTCAGATTTTTTTGGTAGATAACCAGGAGAGGGATTGCTGGGTCATATGGTAATTTAAAATTTTTAAAAGAAAAAAAAATTAGAATTTGGTACCAGATGACCTGGTTTCAAGTCTGGTTCCATCACTTACCAGTGTTGAAATCTTAAGCAAATTTACATAAAGTGTTTTGGTTTTCATATCTTTGATGTACCATAATAAAACTTGCTTTGCTGCAAAGAGTTATACTAAATACCAATGGAGTTACTGAGTGTTGAAGTGGTCCATGAACAGTAAAAGGTCCATCACTGTTGATAGTCACTCAATTCAGATGCCTCCCATATCCTTATATCCGAACACAATTTCTCTGTACACCAGTTTAGAATGTCCAAGAGCTCAACTGATAATTATCACTAAAATACCTTGCCAACATCTTGAACCTAATAGCCCCCAAAGCAACCTCATCACTTTCCCTCAATCTGTGTCCCATAAATGGATATCCAATCCATTGTATTCCTGTTGAATTTAGCATCACTTCTCTCCATCTCCAAATATCCTTTAACTCTCCCTAGGTTATCACACTCTCTTTGTAGTAGTCTCCCCATATTTATTCTGTCTCCTCCAATTGTTCATCACCTTGCAGAGTACTACTTTTAAAAGACATATTTGATTTTTTTTAACTTTATTAAATTTATTGGGGTGACATTTTTAGTAAAATTATATCAATTTCAAGTGTACAATTCTATAATACATCATCTATATATCACATTGTGTGCTCACCACCCAGAGTCAGTTCTCCTTCCATCACCATACAGTTGACCCCCTTTTCCCTCTTCTACCTCTCTCCCTCACCCCTTACCCTCTGGTAACCACTAAGCTGTTGCCTGTGTCCATGAGTTCTTGTTTATTGCTTTCAATGTGATATCCCACATGAGTGAAGTCATATGGTCCTCAACTTTTTGTGTGACTTATTTCACTTAGCATGGTAATCTCAAGATCCATCCATGTTGTCACAAATGGCAGTATTTCATCTTTTCTTATGGCTAAGTAATATTTCATTATAGATATGTACCACATTTTCTATAGCCAATCATCTATTCAGGGACACTTTGGTTGTTTCCATGTCTTGGCCACCATGAATAATGCTGCAATGAGCATAAGGGTACATGTACCTTTACGGATAAATGTTTTCAGATTTTTTGGATAGACACCCAGAAGAGGGTTACAGGGTAATTCTATTAATTTTTGGAGGAACCTTTATACTGTTTTTCAGTGGTTGTACCAATTTACATTCCTATCAGCATTAAAAAAAGACATATTTTATTATGTTAATCTTACCTATATCCCTGAAATAAACTGGCATGCTCCCTAAGACTAAATATCTCTAGTTTCTTCAGCTGTGGCTTATGTAACTGTTTATCAAACTTTAAAAAATATGGCACTCTCACATTCTGAATTGAATATATTCTTTCCAAAGAAGTCTAACCACAGCAGAGGACACTAGAATCTGGGCAATCTAAATCTAATGTTGCCAATAAGTAGAACATGAAGTGTTATATCATATTTTCTCCAGTCTTTTACCCTTGCTATGGAATTCCTATGGGAAACACACACACACACACACACACACACACACACACACACACACACACACACACACACACTCAGATTTATCTGATGACTGCATTTGATGAGATTTTACCCCAACACTGTAATCTGTTGAGATAATTCTGGATCTTGATTTTTATTTTTGAATTTTGTGTTATCTATGAATGAAAAAATCTTGTATATTCTGATCCAAACAATGTGTAAGACATGGAGTAGGGCAAAACAACAACATCTCATGAAGACACCCCACTCACTACTGTGTTAGGTAATACTTCAGGTATTTTCCAATTGGCTTCCATCTAAGTACTTCCATATACTTTTAGTTCCTCTTTATGTCCTCAGGGATATGTTGAGAGATTATTAAATAAATTGAATTCCCTTAATAGAGGTATGAATTTTTATAATCCTATCAGGGAAGTGAATGAAATTAATTTAAGGTAAATCAATGCTGACTCTTTCCTAATTGCTTATTGACCATTATTTAATAATCTCTTTTCAGGTCCTTTTTTAGGGCTTGGTATTAAAAATATTAACCTGTCCTTTTCCAAATATCTTTTCTTTTTTGGAAAGTTGAGAATAGATGACTTTCATTTATGGGGTAAAAGTCTAAAAATGTAGGTTCACTGGGTCCCTGACAGATTCATCATATCTATAGTCTGTGGTCACTGAAAGTTAGCTTTCCTCTTTCTCATCTCCAATATAGCAAAATCTTACTTCTCACTGAAGGTCCATCTGAAGCTTACCTCCTCTATGAAGGCTCTCTACTTCCTTTTTCCTCTTACCTAGACTCTGAACTCCTTGAGGGTAGGAACTGTGCCCTATTCATCACTGTAATCATTGCATAACATAATAGTGCTCAACAATAGTTGTTAAATTGTTGGTTCTTGCTCATTTCTAGTTTTCTGAAATCTCCATGGTATGCTTTATAATTTCTAAAAAAAAAAAAAGTCTCCAAATAATTCGGAGACTATATCTGCAAAGTCTTTAAGTGCACAGAATATATAATTCGAGTCTAAAAATCAGAATTACTTGAAATAGCTAGATTGACTCAAATCTTTCTTCCTATCTTGGGCTCCAACTATTCTTTGTGCCTGATTCTGGAACGGTTAACCACTGTCCTCTATATCTTCAACTGCCTTTCTCTTGTCTAGAATGTCCTCTTCCTGGTCAAATATTGCCTGATATTTCTTACTGAAAAGTATGCCGTTTTCCTCCTCCCCAAATAAACTTATTCAAAATTTATTTATCTTCACGAATTCCCTTGGATTATTCCCAACTGGCATTAGACTTGTGTTCAGAGAGACCCTTTAACACATGTGCAGATAGTAGATCATTAATATCCAAACTCTGGAAAAATCCAAAGAATGGATTGTTCCAAATGGATTTTTAATGTCCATCATTTTAACAACTATGTCTTTGTAATGGACAATTTGCTACAGTTGGTAGTGAAGTGTGATGGTGCGATCCACTGGACTACAAATGAGTGTTTGGTGGCCAGCTCATTTTGTGCAATGTAAAGAGCAGTGACCCTGTCAGACAATGGTGGCTTCAGACTTTCTATATACAAGGGGCTTGGTGCAGCAGTGTGGTTGTGGAGTGGTACTTGAAGTGGCTTTTGCAGAGCACTTCACATAATATAGCACTGAATTGAGGAAACACCACATGCCCGTATGGAAGGAAAGCTCCTTCTCCCACAGCTCAAAGCTATTTACTGGTACTGCTGGGCTACCACTCTTAGAAGCTATTTCATCTGGTAAAAAATCTCAAGTTTCACTGGACAAAAGTCATTTTCTACAGACCAGGAAATACTCCTAGCCTGAAAGAGAAATTTGAAAAGAAACAATGTAACAATAAGAATCATGTAAGACTGATAAACATTTTCTAAAGGCTATTTATTCATCTTCCCTTTTGGGTTCTGCAGACGTACAACAACCAATCCTGATACTCTACAATTTTGTTACACATATTCTTATTGGCAGATACATAAGGATTCCTTGTAAATTAAAATTTTCACTTTTAAAAATTATTTCATGATGCTGTATGTGTGTGTGCCGCCATTTTCAAGACTGAAAATTTTGAATTTAGGGGTAAGAAATGATAAGTGAAATATGGTTTTTGTGTTTTTATAATATACTATTATGTTTTTTGTAACATTAATTTTTTCTACTTTTAATATCATATGTTTTCAATCACTTCAAAAATGATTATAGTTAATACAGCCTTCAATGATTTAAAACTACCTCTTCATATTACATATAAGATTTTCTAGGATCCTTTGAATACTTGATTATTTCTTGCCATATCTTTAACTTATATTCCATTTTTATGTACCAAAATCTTTTTTCTATCATTCTGCAATTCTGGAATGAAATATCTCAACAAGAATTTCCACTAATCTAGAACAGGTTAGGTGACATAATCTCTCTTAGACTGAACTCGAGTATATAATGCATATGGCTCGAAACTCTTCAAAGGAAACCAATTAAGACCAAGAACAGCAGCCAAACAATCCAGAATTCAGCTTTCCACTCCAATTCCCCGTTTGATAATACTCTGTAACCTAGATTTAAAAACACTCTCTAACCTAGACATCCTAATTGATCTGTTTCTCTGGTCATTTGCTGCAGCTGTACATGAACCAAAGACTGAAAATATGAACCTCCATGTGTTTTCAAGGCTAATATCCTAGCCTTTCAGGTTAAAACTCACCCTCAATTAAGGATTACCTACCCCCAGTGGATAAATAATTCCTTATCTAGTTCTTCCCAAAGTAAATGGGTTGGATTAGAAGGCCCACCGTGGTTTTAATGTACTCCAGCTTAGCCTGGAAAAATGAGGCCTGACCAAATGTAATGGTTTAGCACGTGACCCTATAAACACCTGCTTTGATTTTCTTGAGGTTGTTTTAAAACATACTTCCTAGCAGCAAAATATCCCCAGTTAGATAATCCTGTATTGAAAGTAATGATCCTAATTGCTCCTTTTCCTTTCTGGTATTTCTTTTTATATGGTAATTTTTAGAAAATTAATCAAAGTCATTTTTCCTACTTGCAGGATTTCTAGGTCCAGCAAATTGTCAAAGTAGTTTTGTAAAAGAGAAAAATAGACTAGGCACATCAATTTTGTTTAAAATTTAAAAAGCAAGCTTTGGAGCAATCTGGAACATATAATAAAGATGTTCTAGCAATTATGATTCACCTTTCTGATAAGAATATCGTACCATGTTTTATTATAGATCACTCCTAACAAGTATGGGATCAATTTGATGGATTTTTTATTTTCACATTGTCAAAGATTTATTAGCTGATTTAATAATTTTAGGAAAATTGAATGTCAGAATTAGTGATGGCTCTTCTTCTGTTGATGCCAGATTCAGAAGATTGCTTCCCTATGGGTCATTTCTCCAGGATTTGGCAAATCAAAGTCAAACACATTTATATAAAAATCAAGGTATGCTAAAAGCAGCACATATGGCAAATTAAAAAGGAATTTTACCTGTATCTCTAATCAGAGCTATTTCAGTTATCATCCCTGTTTATCACTTCGGAGCTGGATCTCATCATATCATCATCAGGGTAAAGATTTGCTCTCTGAACAATGGAAAGTATATAACCACAAATGTCCACCCCCCCCCCTTATTTAACTTGACTTAGAACAATCATAGCTAAATTTAGTCCTCAATGGTAGCAAGTAACTCATCTTTGTTGTCTATCTAGCATATCTACTTTTCTTCTTTTAAATTGAGTTTACCTTTTTTTTCTGTTCCTTTTAAAATTTAGTATAGCTTAGTAATTTATAAGTCTGACTATCCACATAACTGAAACAATAATATTACAGGGCTAAAAAGTCTAATGATCCTCTCAAGAATTGTAGCAGTTCATTTAAACTATCCTTAAGGGAACCCCCACGCCCCTTTTTTACTCTCCTGTATATAGACAACTAGGAACAGGTAGTGCTATCACACCAATAAGAACTCAGATATACATTTTTTTAAAATTGTATTCTTACAAAGAAAATTTATCCTGTCAAAGTGATTGTGACAGCTCTCAATGTGATCTTTGAGACTGGACATCAACATCAAGAACAGACACGGGTTTGAGGACACTGTCACTCACAGCAGAGATGCTGAAGGAACAAATCTAGAAGCGCAGAGTCTAGTATTAGGTAGACTGCTTCCCTCCATTTTATAGTTCAGTAATATCTTCTCCCCATTTTGAAGATTCCAGTTTTCTCTATGGCCACGAAGGTCTCTGACTGTTATAAGTGACAAGACTCCAACTGGCATACCCAAAACATGATTAGATTACGTGTTGAAGGTTTTTGGTGGCTGCTAAGACCTGTCTCCTATCTCCTGTCTCAATTATAGCTTGAAACCAATACAGGGACTAGATATACAAGTCAGTCTGCCAAAAATTGAAAATAACTATCAGCAAGAAATGCTACAAGAATAGCTTCTGTGCTTAAAATCACAGCCAAAATTGACTTCCTGCCAGTTTCTTCCATATGTATTCCCGATTTGTAAGATGAGCCAACAGCAATTGATCGGAGTTATCTAAGTTTCTTATAGAAACGGTTTTACTCAGGGGCTAATCATAGGCCTCTTTGCCGTCTTCCCCATTCCTTCCCTTTCCTCCACTTTGCTCTACATCACAGAGACGCTGAGTCCTCAGGGCAGCATTTTCCTGAGGCTCCTTTTAGCTGGCATCCAACTGGGGAGATCAGAAGAGGGAGAAATCCTCTGGCTCTTCCGTCTCCCACACCCTCCAACCTCCTGCCAGGGCCCCCGATTAGCTGAGACCCGCCTATACATTGTAGTGGTTTCCTTTGTTGGTACCCTCTGAGTTGCACCACTGACCTGTCTGGCTTCCCAGATTCTTCTATCACCCATGAAACAAAACTACCTACACTGACTTTCTTGTTTTAAATGCAGAGTGGTTTGTTTTCCTGGTTGGATTCTGACTGATAAGACAAAATTAAATGCACTACATTTAATATAATGCTCGCAGACTGACAGAAGTATGACGTTTTTGTATTACTTTCAAAGTTACAGGCAAGGCATTGCGCATTGTGTCTATCCTTAAGGGAACCCCCTTAAGGTATTTTAAACAAATATACATGTATATTACCTACATTCAATATCTGTAATCTTGCTCTGAACAATGAAAATTATATAACTTAAAATGCCTAAGCGTTTCCGTTGTTTTTACTTGTCTGCTTTAAGAACCATAGCTAAATTTTGTCCTTAATGGCAATAATTAACTTATTCTAGTTATTTACCATATTCATCTATCTTCTTTTAAATTGAGTTTACCTTTTAAAAAATCCATCTTTGACATTTTTTGTCCATTTTTTAATATTTAACTTGTTTCTAACCCATTTGAAAAATAGATGAGAGATAACATCATAAAAATGGGGCATGAGGTGAGCTTCTTTAAATCTCTCCTGGAATTTACAACAAATGGAACAGCTATAACTCCACAAAGGACTCCCTGCACAGCAGACAGGCAAGACTAAGAGGCTCACTACTGAAATCATCTAAAGGTGGGTGAATCCCGTGAGCGGGAGGAGGAGGAAGGGAGAAGTGCGGAGAAGGGGTCCCGCGGGCACAGGACGCAGACCTGGCTCAGTGCTCTGAGCTCGCTGCATCCTGGAACTACTGCAGCTGCGGGAGAGGGAAGAACTCGGCCTGCTAGGGCTCCGCTTATGGCCCACAGGGCTGAGGGGGCAGCATGTAACACGGCTGAACCCAATGCTCACGGTGCAGACCTCGGAGCAAAGACTGAGGGAAGAAGGCTAAAAACAGTGGTTTAAGCCCTCACTGCCGAGCAGAGGATGGAAGCCTTAGGCACTGACACTAGCTGCCGCCTCCCTACCCTACCAGAGCTCGGACTGCCCCCACCTGTCCAATGCTAGAAGCGGAACAGTAGCAGTGTCAGGTCAAAAGAACAGAACATTTGCAGTTCTGAGAACTGTAGTCTGCAGACATAGATTTGCAGCCCAACTAGTTCTGGCAAAGGGGAGGGAGCCATGGAAGCAGGGCTGGCTGTGCTGGTGGTAGCCGCCATTGCTTTGGGCCTCCTCTCACAGCCCACCCTGTCCCTGTCCCCAACTATTTGGGCAGAGCTGCTGAATCACATGGGCTCTGAATCTGGGGGCAGGAAGAGCTTTGGAACTTCAGAAGCTCTCCACATCCCCTCATGAAGGCGGCGCCCAGATGAACTGTTCAGAGAGGAGAAGCCCGCCTTCCAGGGAATCCCTCATTGTGTGAGAAGCTGGAATAATGCAGAGAAAATACAACACTACAGTGTGAGAAAGAGAATAAAAGGCTGCAGTCGAAGAGAAAATAAAACATTCTACCAAAACCTACTGGAAAACAAAAGAGAGACCTCTTTCTATCAACCTGTTGCAGAACCCACTCCTGTAGATGTCTAGGAAGAGACATTAATAGCCATGAATAACTACTGTAACAAGACAACTCAGAAAGAAAATGAAAAGTCTCCAGAAAATGAACTTAAAGACACAGAAATACGTGACTTAAGTGACAGAGAATTCAAGAATGCAGTTCTGAAAAAACTCAAGGAGATTTCAGAAAACACAGACAGGCAGTTTAATGAACTCAGAAACACAATCAAAGAACAAAATGAACATTTTACCAAAGAGATTGAAATTTTAAAAAAGAACCAAACAGAATTTCTGGAAATTAAGAACTCAATAAAAGAAGGAATGACATAGCCAGCTTAGGTAGTAAAGTTGACCAGATGGAGGACAGAATCAGTGACATCGAAGATAGAAATCTGGAAATAGCACGGATGGAAGAAGAAAGGGACTTGAGACTTAGAAGAAATGAAACAACTCTACAAGAACTTTCTGACTTTATCAGAAAGAGCAATATAAGAATAATGGGCATAATAGAAGGAGAAGAAAGAGAGAAGGGAACAGAGAGTATATTCAAATAAATAGTCAATGACAACTTCCCAAACTTGTGGACAGAACTGGATCCTTGAATCCAAGAAGCAAATAGAACACCTAATCACCTCAGTCCAAACAGGCCTTCTCCAAGGCACATTGTATTGAAGCTGTCAAAAATTAACGACAAAGAGGCAGTGGAAGTCTGCAATAGGAAGTAAAGTAAATTGACCTAGTGAATCTATACATACTTAATTTTGAGTTCTCTTAAAAAATAAACATGCCTAAATGTAAAAAAAAAAAAAAAAAAAAAAAAAAAAATTAACGACAAAGAAAGAATCCTCAAGGCAGCCAGGGAAAAGAAGACGGTAACCTACAAAGGAAAGCCCATTAGATTATCATCAGATTTTTCAGCAGAAACTCCACAAGCCAGGAGGGAGTGGAACCAAATATTCAAACTATTGAAAGAGAGAAATGATGAGCCAAGAATAATATATCCAGCAAAGATATCCTTTCAATATGAAGGAGGAATAAAGACCTTTCCAGACACACAGAAGCTGAGGGAATTTTCTAATACATGACCTGCACTACAACAAATACTAAAGAAGGTTATTTGACCACCATCAACAGGGACAATTTGTGGCAACCAAAACATAAAAAGGGGGAGAGTAAAGGCCTGAACTGAATTATCGGAAGGGAGGAAGTAAGCGTGCTGAAGAAAATGGAATACTCTATATGAAACTTTCTTTTACATAAACTTAATGGTAACTTCTCAAAAAAAAATTCAGAAATGAAATATATAATGTAATAAAAGCAGAAACAGAGGTAAAAATCATAGGATACCACCACACAGAAATAATAGACAACAACAAAAAGGCAAAGATACAATGGAGACACAGTCTTATCAGAAAACCAAACACAGAATGATAGGAAATCCTCACATATCAATAATCACCCTAAATGTAAATGGACTGAAGTCACCAATAAAAAGGTGCAGAGTAGCAGATTGGATCAAAAAACTAAACCCAACCATATGCTGCCTCCAAGAGACACATCTCAGCTACAAGGACAAGCATAGACTCAAAGTGAAAGGGTGGAAATTGACACTCCAAGCAAATGGTATCCAGAAAAAATCAGCTGTAGCCATACTGATATCAGATGAAACAGACTTCAGGGTGAAAAAGGTAACAAGAGACAAAGATGGACATTTCATAATGGTAAAGGGGACTATACAACAATAAGACATAACAGTCAGCAATATTTATGCCCTCAATCAGGAAGCACTGAAATATACCAAGCAACTACTAACAGAACTAAAGGGAAAAATTGACCAAAACACAATTATAGTAGGGGACCTAAATACATCATTGACAGCTATAGAGAGATCATCCAAACAGAAAATAAAGAAAGAAATAGCAGCCCTAAGTGACACATTAGATGAAATGGACATAATTGACATTTATAGAGAACTTCATCCTAGAACATCAGACTGTACATTTTTTTCTAGTGTACATGGAACATTCTCAAGGATAGACCATATATTGGGACATAAAACTAGACTCAGCAAATTTAAGAAGATCAAAATCATACCAAGAATATTCTCTGATCACAAGGCTTTGAAATTGGATATCAACTCCAAAAAGAAATCAGGAAAAACAACAAACATGTGGAGATTAAACAATATACTTTTAAAGAATGACTGGGTCAAAGAAGAAATAAGAGCAGAGATCAAAAGATACATAGAAACAATTGACAATGAAAATACATCCTACCAAAATTTTGGGGATGCAGTGAAAGCAGTTTTAAGAGGGAAATTTGTATCATTACAGGCCTATCTCAAGAAACTAGAAAAATCCCAGATAAATAACCTCACATTACACCTTAAAGAACTAGAAAAAGAAGAACAAATGAAACCCAAGATCAGCAGAAGAAAGGAAATAGTAAAAATCATAGCAGAACTAAATGTAATCGAGAACAAAAAGACAATAGAAAAAACTAATGTGACAAAGAACTGGTTCTTTGAAAAGATTAACAAAATTGACAAACTGTTGGCTAGACTCACTAAAATAAAAAAAGTCACTAATTAACGAAATCAGAAATGAAAGAGGGGAAGTTATCACGGATGCCACAGAAATACAAAGTATCATCCAAGAATACTATGAAGGACTACATGTCACCAAATTCAATAACCTAGAAGAAATGGACATGTTCTTAGAAACATATAGCCTTCCAAGGCTAAACCATGAAGAACTGACTGATCACCAGTAACGAGATTGAATCAGTCATCCAAAACCTTCCCAAAAGCAAAAGTCCGGGACCAGATGGCTTCACTACTGAATTCTACCAAACCTTCAAAGAGGATCTAATACCAATCCTGCTCAAACTCTTTCAAAAAATTGAAGAAGAGACAGTACTCCCTAACTCATTTTATGAGGCCAACATTACCCTGATACCAAAACCTGGTAAGGACAACACAAATAAAGAAAACTACAGACCAGTATCTCTGATGAATACAGATGCAAAAATCCTAAACAAAATTCTAGCAAATCGAATGCAACAATGCATTAAAAAGATTATTCATCATGACCAAGTGGGGTTCATCCCAGGGGCACAAGGATGGTTCAACATACGCAAATCCATCAATGTGATACATCACATAAACAAAATAAAGGACAAAAATCATATGATTATATCAATTGATGCAGAAAAAGCATTTGACAAGATATAACACTCATTTATGATTACAACACTTAATAAAATAGGTATAGAAGGAAAATACCTTAACATAATAAAGGCCATATATGACAAACCCTCAGCTAATCTCATAATGAACAGTGAAAAACTGAAGCCCTTTGCTCTACGTTCAGGAACACGACAGGGCCGTCCCCTATCACCTCTGCTTTTTAACATAGTTTTGGAAGTCCTCGCCAGAGCACTCAGGCAAGAGAAAGAAATAAAAGGCATCCAAATTGGGAATGAAGAAGTAAAATTGTCACTCTTTGCAGATGACATGATGCTATATATAGAAAACCCTAAAGACTCCACCAAAAAGCTATTAGAAACAATCAACAAACACAGTAAAGTTGCTGGCTACAAAATCAACGTACAAAAGTCCATTGCATTCCTATATACTAACAATGAAGTCCCAGAAAAAGAAATAAAACAAAAACAATTCCTTTTGCAATTGCAGCAAAAAGAATAAAATACCTAGGAATAAACTTAACCAAGGATGTGAAAGACCTATATGCTGAAAACTATAAGACACTTTTAAAAGAAATTGAAGAAGACACAAAGAAATGGAAAGACATTCCGTGCTCATGGATTGGAAGAATCAACATAGTTAAAATGGCCATATTACCCAAAGCAATATACAGATTTAATGCAATCCCCATCAAAATCCCAATGGCATTTTTTAAAGAAATAGAACAAAAAATCATCAGATTTGTTTGGAACCACAAAAGACCCGGAATAGCTAAAGCAATCTTAAGAAAAAAGAACAATGCTGGAGGTATCACACTCCCTGACTTTAGCTTGTACTACAGGGCAACAATAATCAAAACAGCATGGTATTGGCAGAAAAACAGACACGTAGACAAATGGAATAGAATTGAGAACTCAGAAATAAAATCACATAAATATGGACAGATAATTTTTGACAAAGAAGCAAAAAACATACAATGGAGAAAAGACAGCCTCTTCAATAAATGGTGCTGGGAGAATTGGAAAGCAACGTGCTAAAGAATGAAACTGGACTGCTATCTGTCACCATGTACTAAAATTAATTCAAAATGGATCAAAGACTTAAGCATAAGAACTGAAACAATAAACTGCATAGAAGAAAACATAGGTACGAAACTTATGGACCTTGGGTTCAAAGAGCATTTTATGAATTTGACTCCAAAGGCAAGGGAAGTAAAAGCTGAAATAAACGAACGGGACTATATCAAACTTAAAAGCTTCTGCACAGCAAAAGAAACCATCGACAAAATAAAGAGGCAACCAAATGAATGGGAGAACATTTTTGCAAACAGTGCCTCTGATAAGGGGCTAATATCCAAAATATACAAGGAACTCATGCAACTCAACAACAACAAAAATAAACAATCCAATTGAAAAATGGGCAGAGGAGCTGAAGAGACATTTCTCCAAAGAGGACATACAAATAGCAAATCAACATATGAAAAAATGCTCAACATCACTAATCATCAGAGAAATGCAAATAAAAACCACAATGAGATATCACCTCACTCCAGTCAGAATGGCTGTCATCAACAAGACAAATAGTAACAAGTGTTGGAGAGGCTGTGGAGAAAAAGGAACCCTTCCTTATACACTGTTGGTGGGAATGCAGACTGGTGCAGCCACTATGGAAGGCAGTGTGGAGGTTCCTCAAAAAATTACGAATAGAATTACCGTATGACCCAGCAATCCCTCTCCTGGTATCTATCCCAAAAATATGAAAAGATTTATCCATAAAGACACGTGTGCTCCGATGTTCATTGCAGCTTTATTTACGGTGGCCAAGACATGGAAACAACCAACACGTCCTTCGATAGATGAATGGATAAAGAAGTTGTGGTATATATACACAATGAAATACTATTCGGCGGTAAGATGAAATAAGACCATATTTGACAACATGGATGGATCTTGAGATATAATGCTAAGAGAAATAAGTCAGACAGAAAAAGAGAACCACATGATTTCACTGATATGTGCTATATAAAACTGAAAACAACAAAAGAACAAGACAAACAAATGAAGAAACAAAAACTCATAGACATAGACAATAGTTTAATGGTTTCCAGAGGGTAAGGGGGGGGGGCTCTAGAAGACGGTAAACGGGGTCTAATATATGGTGATGGAAAAGGAACCGACTCTGGGTGGTGAACACACAATGTGAGATATAGATAATGTATTACAGAATTGTACACCTGAAATCTATGTAATTTTACTAACATTGTCACCCCAATAAACTTCAAATTTTAAAAAAAGGAAGAAAAAAACACAAAAACAAACAAACAAAAAAGAAAAATAGATGATATATATAACAGTAGCATAATTTTCTCCCTGAAAAAAAACACCATGGTACATTTGAATTTTATGAGGAATAATTAATGAATTATTGTTTTGTAAAAGTGACGCATACTCATTATATTCATCAAGATAGACCAAGTTATATTGTGGTAGCAAATCAACAAATAGCACCATAATCTCAGAAGCTTAAAATCACAAAGGTTTTTTTCTTGCTCCCAATATTTGTCCAATACGATTTAATGGTAGTTCTGCTTCATATACTTAACACTCAATTAGTAAGGCTGGTGGAGGTGCTGCCAGCTTGTGAGACCTCCATCTTTACATAAAGCTTCAGGGTTTGTCACAAAAGGAGAGAATATTAAGGAGAACTTCATACTAGTTCTTAAAAGCTTCAATGCAAAAACATCATTTTCACTTGCATTTCATTGGCTAGAGCAAGTCACATGAACTCTCTTCAAGGAAGCATGTGCAAGAAAGAATAAGCTGGAAGTTTTGGTGAGCATTGGTAATCTCTACCACACTCATTATTATTATTTAAAAAAACAAAACTCAACACAAAAAGGAGCAAATATGAGGTAGAAATCTGCCAGTCAAAAATAACAATGTTAATGTTTGACAAAAATTGTTTGGACATTTCTTTATATGTACAAATAGAAGAACAGACAGAAGTACCTTTATCAAAACAAAAGCATACCACATATATTTGAAAATTATCAAATTTTATTTGAATTGAATAGAAAAAAATGAAATTGAAGGAATTAGTGAGCTGCAGATAAATATATGTGTTTTTTTCCCATGGTAAGGGATGTGTATCTTTTTTTCTAAATGTATCTCTTTAGAATTAAGAAAAATGGAAAACATTATGGGACTTGGGTCATTACATTTTTTAATGATATGGTAGAATTTAGATAGTATCTATTCGTTTCTCGCTTTGAAATGTAAGGAAAAAAGGTCACTTATAACACCACTCCCTCTTTTCCTTTCTAACTCCAAATTTTTGTTAGATCTATTATTACTTTTATATTTTCAAGGTTTATCATATTCACTTTACACAGTTGTTTATTTTTATGACTGTATTAAAGTAAATTCAGTGTTTCTCACTAGTCTTTCTGTGATGCTTCTCAGTTCCTGAGCTCTTTATTTAGATTTATCTCTTAGTTGGTTAGACTTCATTGTCAAGCAATTTTAAAAAGAATCCCTGGGTTCATTTTCTCTCTGAACTCACACATGCTTAAAAGTATTTGTCTGAACAGAAACAGACTCATAGCCAACAAAGTGATGGTTTCTATATGGGAAGGGGTTGGGGGGCTGGGTGAGAAAAGTGAAGGGATTAAGAAGTACAAATTGATAGTTACAAAATAGTCACAGGGATATAAAGTACAGAATGGGGAAAATAGTCAATAATATTGTAAAAACTACAAATGGTGTCAGGTGCTTACTAGACTTATTGGGGAATCATTTCATAAATTATATAAATGTCTAACCACTACACAGTACACCTGAAACTAATAAAAAATATTGAATTTTATCTATAATTTAAAAAGTAGTCATAGAGATGTAAAGTGCAGCATAGGGAATGTAGTCAGTAATATTGTAATAACTATGTACAGTGTCAGGTGGGTAATAAACTTACTGTGGTTATCACTTCATGAGGTATATAAATGTCTAATCACTATGTTGTTTTGTACACCTGAAACAAACAAATTAGAGTACTTGAGTTTTTATTTTTAAGGAACAAATTGATAATTTGGCTGGATATTGGGACACAATATCCTTGCTTCAGAACTTCTTCTATTGTCTTCTGGCATTGAATGCCACAGAAGAAAATTCTGAGAATAATCTCTTATTTTCACTCATAGTTGGCTTGCATTTTCTGACTAGTTGTCCATAAGGCTCTTTAGCATTGGGATTTAGTAACTTCAATAGATTTTTATCTTGGATTTGAGCTCTTTCAATTTTTTCTTGGATACAGGTGTGCTTTTCATCTGCAGATTCAAGTAATTCCAAATTTCAGCAAACTTTTTATTTTTCTCTCTACCCATGCTTTTTCTGTTGCTTTTGTTCTTTTCTTTTCTTCAAGATTTTGAATTATGGATTATTAGGTTCTCCTTTGTCATTCTGAGTATCACTACTTTGTATGCCCTTAGTTATTTTTCAGCTACATTTCTTCCTCTTCTTTTTTACCCCTCCTTCTTCTTCTCACTATACTCCTCTTCTTACTTTTTTGCTTGTAATGGCACTTTCATCTGTATAATGGCTTTCTTTTTCTCTATTATATCGTTTAATGAGTTCTTCAGGTTTACTTTTCATCTTCTTCTCTTGTCATCTAATCTTTTCTTTGAACACTTCTATATTTTTAAGCTATTTTTTTAAACCAAAGAATGAATTTAGGTAACATATTTAAGATTACGAAGAACACATCCTCTGCTCCCAGATGTAATCAGCCTTCAAATATATATTCCTTAGCACCTCCTCCTCCACACACACTCCATATATATGTATATAAGTCTTCAGCTGTTTTCGTTTTGAGAATTTTACCTTTGAACCCTCCATATATATGTATATAAGTCTTCAGCTGTTTTCTTCTTGAGAATTTTATCTTTGAACAGGTCCATCTTTTTCCTAAAGAGTAGTCTGGGGGATGCGTGAGGGAATGTTCAAATTAAGTTTTGTTTCCAGAATACTTTTACTCTATATCTGTTATGTCTTTAGCCTTAAAGGCATACACTTTCCTCAGTTTTTTGCACTAAGAGGTCTGGAATGATAAAACCTCTTGTCACAAACTCACTGAACACCTCTCACAAAAGGCCATCTTTCTTGGCAATGAGCCTAGACCACTGACCACAAAAAAGGCCTGTCTTTGAGGTTTCTTCTTCGGATTCACCTTTTATAATATAGAATAAATATCTATATAATACCACTCCCTTGCCTAACACTTGCCTATGTTCTTAGATCTCATCACCCTAACCCAAAGATTACTGGATTTGTGTTTGAGAATTGTGACCCTTTCTTAAAGGGGAAACTGTATCCTGACTGAGGTTGGAGGATATATGTGTTGGCCCTCAGCACCCGCCCTCACCATAATTCAGATTTCATAGTATTTGGCAGGTTTTCTTATGGTTTGAGGTTATGGCTAGTTCCTTGTTTCACTGAAGATGGCTTTCCCCCCCTCTATTTTTCATATTTCGTTGCTGTTGTTAGTGAATTTCAATAACAGGGAGTAGAATAAAAATTACTTTCTTCTGCTATGTTTAGTCAGAGATGAGAATTTTAAAGATCAGAAGAAACACTACAGCTAAATTTTTATAGCCAAAAAGATTATGTTTCTCTAATTGTGTACATGGAGTGTATACATTTTATACATTTTAACATTCTAATAATGACCATACACTTTACTTATTTTAATAAATGTTTTAGATCTCAAAACTCATGGTTCATGCAATACCACTCACTAATCAGGTTGGATGAGAGCAAAATGCAAACTGTATCATAACATAGAATCACTATTTAAAAAACATTATATATTTCTCATACACCTCATATATAAGATGTAGAAAAACCAGAAATGTCTGGTATACAGTAAGTGCTCAAAATTTAAGTTTCTTCACTTCTAGTAAGGGCACATGGTAGATAAGAGGTTATAATTGTCAACACATCTTTAGCTAAGGCTTTTAGCTGTCTTTTGGGACCTAATAATAAGAGATGCTATTCGTGTTGTAATAAGAACAAAGCCAAAAGTATTTTTCCTGCTGTGTGTTTTGCTCTTGCCAGGCTCAAAAATCTTGGAATACACTTGCTAATTAGATACAACTAAAGTATCTTTCAAACAAATATCTGTGAGTATGTGTTAGCCAGTGTCCCTCTAAGTTTGGTGAACTATGATTCTGGAACACTAATTACAGCCGAAATCCTCTCCTTTCCCACACACACACCACACAAGGACATTGAAGCCTAGTGTTGTTAACAAACATAATCTAATAGGAAAGCTGCCCTGTCCTTCCTGTGCTGCCCTCATGTCATTAGACAACATGTTCAACAGCAGCTGCTCCTCTAACCGGCACAAACCTACTAATTCCACTCACACCCAGTCTCCCAACTGTCTGTGCACATCCACAAGGTCAGACAACTCACTCCAAAAGTTCGATAATGTGCAAAGTCGATTGCTTACAAAGCACATCAGCACAACACAGATAAACTTAGTATGTTTTTTTACCACAGGAAAAGAGTTAGGTAGAAAGACCTTGAGTAGCTCCTGGAAAAATAATTTATAAATCCTGTAAACATTATTCGTAGGTTGACTATTTGAAATGTAACTTCTTGTAAAAGGTTGAGAGTCTTACAGGCTTTTGTTTGTCTGTTTGTTTTTAAGAAGTCAAAGTCATCTGCGATGTGCTCTGTACTCACCAACAGGCACAGTGTGTCAGAAAATCACTTTCGATTCTGAGCCTGAGATTTCAGGTCTTAGCACCTGAAATGATCAGGTCTTCCTCTCTCCATCAATTCCACAAAACAATGAATTAATGGCTGACTACTTCAATGCCAGGTACTGAGAGAACAGAGGTGAACAAGTCAACAGTCTGTCTTCAAATAGTTGCTAGCTAAGAACTGTAGGGTCTTTCCAAATGTCATTTAATTATCACTATAACCCTAGAAAGTAGGTATAATCGTGCCCATTTTACAGGTTAGAAAGTACAGTTTAAATCGGTTAAGTGACATGCGTAAGGATATACACCTGGGAAAGGGTGGAGCAGGAGAAGAACAGAAGATCTTATCCGAAACTCATGTTCTTCATCGCTGCCTGGCAGGGATGTGTAATGATGGTGCAGACACCACAGACTGGACATCAACACTGGCTGGAGGAACTCACCGGGTGGTTCACTCGGGAAAGGAACCATGTGGAAAGAAAGCAAGCCACCTATCAAGGGAGCCTGGACTTTCCCAATGTTGGCAGAGTACTCTTCCCTGACCAAAGCTCCCCTTCAAGCAGTTTCATAGCAAATGGTATATACTAGATGTAGCATATTATCACTCCTGAATTTATCAAGGTCAAGAGCTGCATCGGATACCAATCGTGTGAAAAATTATATCCTACCTTATTTGCACACTGTATTAATTTGCTAGGGCTACCATAACAAAATACAACAAATTGGGTGCTTACACAACTGAAATTTATTATCTCACAGTTCTGAAGACTAGAAGTCCCAAATGGAGGTGTTGGCAGGGTTGATTCTTCTCTCTGAGAGTTGTGAGAAAAGGATCTGTTCCAGGCCTCTCTTTGGCTTATAGATGACCATTTTCATGGTCACATGGCAATCAACCTGTATGCGTGTCTATTTCTAAATGTCCCCATTTAATGAGGGCACCAGTCATATTGTTTAGTGCCCACCCTAATGACTTCATTTTAACGTGACTGCCTCTGTAAAGACCCTGTCTCTCAATGAGGTCACATTCTGAGGTACCGGGGGGTTAGGACTTCCACATATGAATTGGGGGTCGGGGTGGGAAGACACAGTTTAACCCATAACAGACAATACTGTGAAGTTTTAGTGGAAAGGACCCCAGACGCTATTCTCTCCTCCAAATCAGCTAATAAAAGAGGCTCGGGTTAGTCTAATGATTCACTTTGAGCAACATTATTACTCCTTAAAATGGACATTTAAATGGCACCTTTATCAATGGAGACTACTTCTAGAAGGAGGATTCAAAATGGACCCTGATTTTGTTAATGCAGAACAGCTTTTTGTTCAGATTCAGGTAAAATCCCCACGGTCCAGACACCTCTGATAAGATTCACTCCAACCTGATGATGACCATCCCTTTCCATGTCTCAGGCCAAAAGGGAACGACGGGGTAGAAGCGATGGGGCATCAAAGTTCAATTCAAAATAACAGAACACTTTCTAATAGGTAGAACTATAGATCAGTGAGCTATTGCACTTCTGAGCATGATCTCCAAAGCAGAAACCATAAAATGAAAAGACTGATACAACTAACTTGAAAAACCTAAAACAAAATTTATAAAATGGGGAAAATGTTTGCTGAACATATGACAAAGACAAAAAGTTATTATCCTTAATGTTCCTTCATTCAATAATTATTTACTGAGCACCTACTATGTATCAGGCTCTGTTTCTAAAAGTGGTGGTTGCAGGGTGAACAAGACCAAATCCTAGTCCTCAATGGGTCAACAAATCAACCAGACCTACTCTAATACGCCAAGAGAAAAACAAACAGAAGACATAAACAAAAACAGAAATACAAACGGTAAATGAAGATATAAAAAAATTTGGTAATCAAAATGCAATTTAAAACAAGATATTTTTTTTCGCTTGCCAAATTGGCAGAATTTTCAAATTTAGTGGTGTTGGTAAGGAGGCAGAATATAGACCTGCTCATATACTTCTCTGGGAGTGGGTTTTAACCAGCTTCTTAAGAGTAAAACCGAAACTGTTCCCAACTTTAGCCTGAACACATTTAATTGCTACAAATGTGCTTTCCTAGGCTCCACTACAGAGATTTTGAGTCCATAGATCAGAAATAGGATCCAAGAAACTGTGTCTTTCGAGTAAGACACAGTGTTCTGTTGCAAGTTATCCTCCAGCCATACTTGGGGACAAAGTGCTCGAGACTATGGGCAGAGTTGAGCAAATGGTCCCAGGTATGGGGCCGTGCAGGGCCTGACCATCAAGTGCAGAATGTCCTGCTCACTTAGGCTTGATTGATTGAGAGAAACATTTAACTATAACACAAAAGAGTGTCAAGTCACACATGCTACTGACGGGCTTTGACACTGGTTCACACATAGTTCAGCTTCTATAACATTTAGTCTCTTTGGCACAGCAATTCAACTTTTAAAAAAATGTACCCTAATGATATAATAAGGTCTTATTCAAAACATTGGTTGGATTACTGAAATTATTTAAGAGTTCTAAGTAAATGAGAAGAGGTTAAAGTTAATTTTGATAACTTTTCCTTAAAATGCTAGCTTTGGGAGAGAATATAAAAGGAAAGAGCCCTCCATTTTGTGTCCCACATATTCAGACTTTGTTTTGCAAATGTTTTCTAGTTACCATAGCAACTTCTGAATTTCTCTGTATAAATGGGAATTTGGGAACATTGTTTAAAAAAAAAAAAAAGAATAGCATGTTCTTTTTATCCTGGTAATCTCATTCAGTGCTGACAAATTACATTCTGACAGCTAGGCTGTAATCTAAAACATGCTTTTTTAGAGACTCTGAATAATAAAGTATTTCCTGGGATTGACAGTTATTTTTCATGTATATTTTTATGTGTTTGCTTTCAACGAATCAAGAGATAAACTGAAGAGCTAAATATGTGCTATATTTTTTGAATAGTTCAGAAAGATATCCTCACTTGAAAATTTTGACATATGTCAATTTGATTATTATACTTGTAAAATGCAGCATAAAGAAGGAACATAAGCTACTGAATCAGTCAGACTTGGAGCTGAACCCTGGCTCTGCCATTTTCTAGTTGTGAGACGTTGGGCAGGCATTCTAAGACTTTGAGTCTCAATTTCCATCTATAAAATAAGAATCAGAAATAATACATAAACATATACGTGGTGCGATCAAATGATATGGCGAATGACTAAATTAAAAAAATTTTATTACAGTAAGAGACATATTGCCATTAATCCCCCTCAAAATACTTCCCCTGGCTTCCAAAACACTTATCCCATCATTCTTGCCACTTTCTGAAGCCTTACTGGAAGTCCTCTTTCGTGAGTGTCTTTAATTGTGCTGTCGTGGCTGCCTCGATGTCCTGAATCATTTTGACTTTGGGGAAGAGCCAGAAGTCACATGGTGCCTGATCTGGTGAATAAGGTGGATGAGTACACACTGTAATGTTTTTATTTGATAGAAATTGCTGTACCAGAAGCAACGTGTGACACGGAGCATTGTCATGATGGAGGATGATTTATGGCGCACTTTGAAACACACCTTCTTTCAACCATAGCTCATAGCTGAATGACTGCACTGAACAAGTTGAAACTTGTCACATACTGTTACTAAGATTTGACATGCCGCTTCTCATATTGAAGATCCCTGCCTTTCCACTGGATGGCATTCAGCAGCACTCACATTTTTTTTATCACAACAGAAAGGCTCCATGTCACACATCGCTTCTGGTACAGCAATTTCTGTCAAATAAAAACATTACGGTGTGTGCTCACCCACCTATTCACCAGATCTGGCACCTGGCACCATGTGACTTCTGGCTCTTCCCCAAAGTCAAAATGATTCAGGACATTGAGGAAACCAATGACAATGCAACTAAAGACACTCATGAAAGAGGACTTCCAGAACTGCTTCAGAAAGTGGCAAGAATGATGGGATAAGGGTGTTTGAAGCGAGGGGTATTTTGAGGTGGATTAATGGCAATGTGTCTTTTACTGTAGTAAATTATTTTTATTTAAGCATTCACTGTATGTTTTGAGCACACCTTGTAAACTGTCTACAACAATGTCAAGTCTATTGAGCAGGTTCTCAATATAAAAGGGTAGCTCTTATTCCCCAAGAAAAAGTAGAAGCAAGCACGGAAACACCCAAAGCCTACTAGACTTGGTTTATGAGAAATTAGGCTTCATATAGGAAAAATGAATATATTAAAAAAAATGCACACCAGTACGATTCGAATTGGACTTCTTCAGGTGTCAGCTTATTTACAATACTATTATTGGATACTCATCAGTAAGTTATAGGAAAAGACTTGGGATTTTGTAAGGTGGTAGAACATGATAAACTTTCACAAAGGAAGTTGGTGGTCCTCAAAACTTTACAAAAAAATAGTTTGAAAAGATGCAGTCAGCTAAACTTAACAAACGAAACAGCAATGGCCAAGCTTTTAAGCTAATAAAGGTAATGATGAATCAGGGCCAGGAGCCCTCAACAACCTATTGAAGAGGAAGGGATGTAATTCTCAGGACGAAGCCTAGACTTCTCTCGGGATGAGTCGCTTCTGGAGGAAGCTTAGAATGGGCAGAGACAGATCTCTCCACTTTGTTTCCCAATACATTTATGGATCTCCCGTTTCTCTTTTTCATATTCCATTGGTGGGCAGGATCCATCTACATTCTGTATCTCTTGGTTTGCTGTTTATTAAACTGTATGAACAAACAGGATTTTTAATTGGGCATGCTAAATCTTTCATCATTATACTCCTTAATTCTTAATCTGCCTTTATTCCTTAATCTTTAATTACTGTGACAAATAAAAGCATAATGGATGACCAAATGGGCAAAATGTTGAAGCAAAACATTGTAGAGCAAAAGAAGACATTCTGAAATTAAAACCATGTAAAAGTTTCCTGAAGTGAAAATCATAATTTAAGGGTTCTTAAATCCATATTATATGTGGCGCATAAGCTCAACTTGTATGTTAGTCTATTGGAAATTACTGATGCAGAACTGGTAATACAAAACAAAACAAAACAAAAAAACCACCACCAACAAAACTAAGGGCCCAGCACAATTACAGATGTCAATACTCTATTTTCACTATTTGAATTTGGTTTCTATTTATCTATCTTGTATCTAAAGTGGTGCATTCAAGAGGGTGGAAATAGGGCAGAAAAAAGTCAGTTGATAGACTTTCTCAGACTACTTACCCTCCCAGCTTACGATCCTCACCTGCTGCTTGTTCTCAGAGACAGAGAACTCTGGGAGCATGGTTTGAAAAGGAAACTGCCAGTGCTAACAGTAAGCTGTGCGTTTGGGGAACCATTCCCACACCACCAGCACTCCACTCCTTTCACTGCAGTGTCACCGGATGAGAGCTTCATGACCCTCCATCTCCAGTTAGACACTGGTTGAGGTCAGGGTCCCCTGATCAAGCTGGGTCAATCCTGGCTCCTGCCTAGGGTTCCCACATAAAACAAGGTGCTCAGTTACGTTTGGACGTCAGATTAACAACAAATAGTATAAGGATGTCCCAATATTGCCCTGAGACATACTTACATTACACACCACGGTGGTGTTCCCAGATCTGCCAATAACAGCTGCAAATGTATAGAGCACTTCCTGTGTTCTATGCATTATTCTAAATGCTTTATAAATAATAATTCACTAACTACATGGAAATACATGGGTATGTAAACATATGCCAATATATGAGGGATAATCTGAGATTAGAAAGAATGAATTGTGTTTTTAAATTTTAAAATTTATGCAAATATTCCTATACTTAAGACATGTAATGAGTTGTCATTCATTAACTGCCAACCAATTTGTATACGATTGAAAAATATAAAAATTACAAGAGTCCACTAACTAGCTGAGAAACTCTTTTCACTTCTCTGGATCTACATTTCCTAACCTGTAACATGAGCTTTAGATGAGACCATTTTTAAGGTCTTTGCTGCCTCTAAAATCCTATTACATCTTATAGTATAGAAAACCAGCTTGCAGAGAAAAGTTTATTACCTCGGCAATCATTCTATTGGTGTCTCCTAAGAAAAGCAGATTCAGAGCTTCTTCTTCCGTGGTTGCATGATGAAGAGACAGATTTTTCAAGTGAATGTTCTGATCAGGGTCTTCCAATATTGTCACTTTCCTAGGGAAATGAGAAGCAACAAAAATGAGGTGTTTGGAGAATGAAAAGAACGTGAACCTGTCTTTCTTACAGGCTCATTTTTAAAAAGCTATACAGTATGACGTCTTGAACTTATACATTCAAATAATGTGTAAGACACCAGACAGCACCAGATCAGCATCGAGCACTGTAACTACCTTGACAGTACATCAAACAGCTTTGGGGCAACAAAGCTCCTGATTTAAAGCCATCTGTCTTTGTAATCATCAGATCACTAAATCATCTCAAAATGCATATTATTACTGAATTAAAAATGCAAATCGATAACCTTCTACTTATATATCGGGAAATTTGGCCATATTGTCTTTTCTGTGTTACAATTCAGTTTCTTACAAAGGTAAGCCTCTAATTTTTCTCCTTTTGTTTAATTTCATATCAATTTCAACTAATAGAAAATTTCAAATTGATTAGCTCACAATTTAAATATAATGAAAAGCAAGGTGTCAGCCCTCTAGGAATTATTCCCTTGCCCAGTTTTCTTATCAAGGTGAGCAAAACAATTCCTCAGAAGTCTTATAATATAAAAGTTTAAGTTTGTCATTATTATTTTTATGCCGATCAGATGTGTTTCTTGATCCTTCTTCTCTTACAACATATCTTTTCCTTCCATTACACCCTCACAGTCAGAGTCTTGGGTCTGGAATTACATTCATCTGTTACAACGGTCTTAATGGGTATCCTGGTGCCAACACAGTTTCCTCCCAGGTGAATCCTAACCCTGTTTCCAGAGTTGGCTTGTCAATACTCTCCTTAAAGTCCTTTTAGCACTTTTTGCAACTGAACGAACACAATTTGGCCGAACTCCTCATCCTCTGCTTCAAAGGCCTACAGATCCAAGCAATCAAATTACCAGAGAGAATTCCCGTCTGTCTCGGGAGTTTTGCCTTCCTGACTTTCTTAAGCATTGTTAAGGGAAGGGAATCCTATAATTCACAAGGATTGCCAAAAAGTATCTCCAGGTATCGATACTTGCTTAGAATATTTGGGACTGATGGTGATGAGCAGAGGGTGGCATCATCTGGCACTATGTCTCCTTTAAAAAGGTAACTTGCAAATAAACATGGGTCACTTGCCTATTTATAAAGACACACTTAGGATACCTGAAAAATGAAGACTTTGCAAATACCATCATTTTTCAACCTTCTCTTTTCTCAAGAGGTTATCTGGATTTTCACGTGTAATTTGTGGGCATTTAAAATACTAATCGCAGGAAGGAAATGTAGGTAGGTCTCCAGCACATCTGTGACCAATACGTCACTAATAATGTATTCCTTTGCAAATTTTTGGACTTCGTTTTGTCTCCTTCAACAACACCAACTAAGACGGAAAAAGATCTCTACCTTTAATGAAAACAAGTGTATTTTATTTATTTTTCAACAAGACTCATAAGTGAGCTTATTAAAAATGCTTAAGAGTTCAGAAATGCTTGGAAAACATGAAGGCATTTTTAACTGAAGTGGATGAATTGTGTTCTATTTTTAGGAACCCCCCCCCCATTTGTTAAACTTTATTTTCAGCTCGATTCTTCTGAAGTGCCAGAGAACGTACGGTTAAATTCAATATCTAGGGGCGTAGAGGTTATAAATCTCCTAAATCCACAGATTCTGGGGTTAAAAGGTAAAAGAAGATAAGTCATATTGGAAGGAAGATTAAAGTATGAAATAAGTGATGAGACAGTACACGAAAAGTGAGAAAAGAGAGTTCTGTCCTTTTCAGCATGAAGATAAAAAGAATTCTCCAACTCTGAGGCCAAGTCACCTGCTACATGTCGTAAGACCAAGAGAGATACACTATTGTGTGCAAGTTCAGCAAAGGGACAGGTGGGCAGCAGGAAATGACTGCAAGAGGAGCTTGCTCACACTCATTGGGCACCAAAAGCACGCCAGACACCTGCAGTGTTTCTTTGACTCCAGTTGTTTTCACCATGGCTGCACTCAGGCACAACCTGCAGAACTTAAACAAACAAACAAACAAAACACTGGTGCGAGGTCCCATCCTAAGAGATCCTGATTTGTTTGTTCTGGGCTGTTGTCTGAGTATCAGCATTTATAAAAGCTCCAGGTGATTCTAGAATTTATAAAAGCAGCCCAGGTTGACAGCCACTGGCTTCATCTTTAATAACCCTACAAGGGGAGGAGGTTTCTGGTTTCTTTTTCTCGTTTTTCTTTTCTAATTAAAATTTACTAGAGTGACAATGGTCGACAAAACTACATAGGTTTCAAGTGTACAATTCTGTAATACATCATCTATAAATCCCATCGTGTGCTCACCACCCAGAGTCAGTTCTCCTCCATCACCATATATTTGACCCCCTTTACCTCCGGTTTCTTTATCAGTACGTTCCATCCAGCTCCAACCCATCCCCAAAGGGGAAAGTTCCTCATCTTCTTGGTTATCACTGAAGTCACTCTTAAGCCACATCTAATAGGCAAGGTCACTGTGAATTTTAAAAAGCCTGTCCTCCACAGGAAGTGTCTTTCCTACCTCTCTGACAGTGCAGCTGATGGATCAACTAAGCCACCCATTAACCACAATAAGTAAGGCTCAACTGGGGATTATGGATATACCTAAACATCCACAGGGTTTATATCATTGCTGAATCAAAAAATTTAAGTGATAATAAGGACACATCATATAGATAGATAGATGACAGATAGATATAGATATATATTTCTATATCTCATATATGTAATATATACGTATATATATATATGTGTGTATGTGTATATATATGTATATGTGTATATATATATGTGTATATATATACATATATGTGTGTGTGTGTGTGTGTGTGTGTGTATATACACACACACATACACACCGGGGGTGCCAAGAAATGTATACACATTTTAAGAAATGTCATCTTAAAACGTGTATACATTTTTTTTGGCACCCTCTATATATATCACCATTACTTCACTGAAAATAAAAAATGCAGAAAACAAGCAAACATGGAATTCTAAGAATGTTCACTTATTAGACAACCTAAATGGATTTAGGATTGTATTTACCCAGAATAATTAGGAGACAATAAGGTAGAAAGTGTTTGTGAAATGTCATCAGTGGCATTTGGCTAAGATACTTTTTTCTTCTAAATCATTCAGAGTCTTCCATCTCCAAGGTGGCGACTTCAGATCTATTATACTTCTGTATTTACGTCCAGGTGCTTGTCCAGCCTTACCACTTTGACCAAAATAAAATTTGTATGTACCCCCAGCTGTTTTTCTGCATGGAACTTTCATCTGCCTTTTGTAACCCATCACTGCTGCATTTTTCTGACTCTTTTCTGATAACATGTTTCCCACACTATTTTCTGATTTTTTTTTTTTTTTTTTTTTTTTGCCAACAGAGCTTTCAAAAAGTAAATAAAAAGACAGGTTGGTGTACAAATTAGTTTAGCTTCTTTCATGGCTCGCTCCTTGCTTAGGGCTCGTCTCTGGGCATACTATAAAGGACTCCAGCTTTGGCATCCTTCTGGAATCTTCTATGGTGCAACCGTGTCTCTCCAATCAGGATCTCCCTTGCCAGTTCTTCTCTTTAGATTCTTTCCTGGTTTCTGCCCAATAACCTTGGGCACGAAGGCTTTGGACTTTCCCATATTGCCCTGCCCGCCCTCATTGAAAAACCCCTTTTTCACTAAGCCTTGCAGCCAATGAGTCAGCCTCACCCACTCCCATGCTTTCGTTCAGAGAAGCCCACCCTGTGACATGCCCTAGGTACTACCTCTTGCCTAGGTGGGCTAATCTGGGAGTGAGAATACTTTAAACTGTGCTGCTGGTGGGATGCTTTTTCAAAGTTGGAGGAAATAAGAATCATTAGCAAAAGGTTCTCATCAAATTGATTCCTACCCTGGTCCTTTCTTTCCTACGCTCTCTCACAAATCAATAGCCATTTCCTGAATTCTTAGTCAGCCACTTGATTCTGACTATAATTTTCATGGGCTTGAAAGAAGGCTTTATTAGAGTTTCTTAAATAAACATCCTAATTCCAAGATGGAAACCCCCAAACTATTTATTTGATTATTTTTGAAAGAGCCTGTGAATCATTTTCCCTACAAAATGTTTCTAAAATGTTTTGATTTCAAGCAAAAGACACTGATAGCCTTAACTTGGACACCTAAGTGGAAAAGTTCTGCTGCTAAGTAAACTCGGTCTGCTTAATGATGGGGAAGAAGCAAGCTTTGTGTTTTCTCTGTAAACAGAGAATCTTTTCCATTTGGCTAAGTAGTTGGAATTTGCAGGCTCTTTCTAACCGACTGGAAGACATATCAAGAGCAATAGCCAAGCTCTTGTTCTCAATATGGAAGCCATCGATGAAGGACCCCTCCCCGCCCCACGCCCTACCTCCACAACATTCCAACACCGCCCATTTGCTGAACAGGAACTTTTCAGGAGTTACTGCAATGACTCTGGTTTCTCATTTTCACATTATAGACGAATGTGGCCATGGTGATTTCTATTTTTTTTCTTCTACTTGCAAATACCCCATGTGATTGTGCAGGCAATGGACTGTGCAATAATACCATATCCGAGGGGGTGCAATTCACATCATGCGTTTGTATATTTATTAGGACAAATGTCTGTCAGAGGGCAGTAAAGTGTCTTCTAATAAAGACAACAATATTGTAACAAATGGCAGGGGTGCCTTTTAATAATTCACATGAAAGTAGGTGCCATACAGACTAGAGATAGCCCTGTCTGCCTCTTGACTTAGAGCAATATTAATAGCAGGCAGGTCTCATGAAAATGGGACTGGGACCACCAGTTTCTTCTAAATAACCAGGCATGTTTCATACGTTGTAAACACAGTTCCACTATTTATTTCGATAAAGAGAATATCCAGCGATATTCAATCTCTCCTTTTTCCCACTCCAACACACATTCTGCAGAAGTTCTCTACAATGAATACTTGGGGGAAAAGGGAAATGTAAATTTTTAGGAGACATATGTAAGGGGAGCCTGCCTTCCTGCATTTAAACAATTTCAAAGGTAGATTTTTCTTTAGGCTGATTAAAAATCTAAGAGATTTCCTCTGTTATAAATAGTTGAAACATATCATTTGAGAAAGTTTTCTGATGCTACAAGACATTTTTCTACTGGTCTTAACCTAGACAGAATGTGCTAAAAGTAATGACATTTTTTCTATCTGACCACTATTGAGATATTTTGGAAACTCTTTCTAGTAATTTGAAAATTATATTTTTAAATTCTAGTCTTATCTAACATTGTATCTTTTTACTGATGATGAAGAATATAGTCAATCACACGACAGTTTAGAATTTAAGTTCTTTAATTTAACCCACTAAAAACATCAGGTTGTCTAGCAAATATTTAAGGAAAAATTGTACCAATTCTCTACAATCTCTTTCAGAGGATAGAAGCAAAAGGAATGCTTCCTAACTCATTATATGAAGCCAGCATTACCTTAATACCCAAACTAGACAAAAACATTACAAGAAAAGAAAACTATACACCAATATCTTTCATGAACATAGATCCAAAAATCCTCAACAAAATATTAGCAAATTGAATCCAACAATGCATAAAAAGAATTATACACCATGACCAACTAGAATTTATTCCAGGTACACAAAGCTGGTTCAAAATTCAAAAATCAATTAATTAATCACATCAACAGACTGAAAAAGAAAAAAATTACATGATCATATCAATAAATGCAGAAAAAGCATTTGACAAAATCTAACACCCGCTCATGATAAAAACTCTCAATAAACAGCACAACACATTAAAAGCAATTCATGTCACAGTAAAAAAGAAAAAAAAAACTTTCCATAAATTAGGAATAGAGGGGAACACTCTTAACTTCACAAAGACTACTACAAAAACCCTACAGCTAGTGTCATACTAAATGGTAGAAAACTCGAAGCCTTCCCACTAAGCATTCCCATGTAGAAGGCAAGGACGTGCCCTCTCACCACTGCTTTCTAACCTTGCATTTGCTAATGCAATAACGCAAGAAAAGGCAATACAAGGTACATAAATTGGGAAGGAAGAAACAAAACTGTCTTTGTTCACAGATGACATGATCATCTCTGTAGAAAATCCAAAAGAACTGGGGGAAAAAAACAACAACTCCTGGAACTACTGATTATAGCAACACTGAAGAATACAATGTTCATATACAAAAGTCAACTGCTTTCCTATATACCAGCAATGACCAGGTGGCAATTGAAATAAAAAAATAAAATACGATTTACATTAGCACCCCAAATGTGAAATACTTAGGTATACAACTAACAAAATATGCACAAAATCTGTATGAAGAAAACTACAAAATTTTACTTGTGTTTACTTCTTACAAAATTGATGAAAGAAGTCAAAGAACTAAATAAATGAAAAAATATTCCATGTTTGTGGATAGGAAGGTTCAATGTTGTCCAGTTGTCATTTCTTCCCAGATCTATATACCCTGTTTCCATGAAAATAAGACCTAGCCGGACCATCAGCTCTAATGCATCTTTTGGAGCAAAAATTAATATAAGACCCAGTCTTATTTTAATATAACATACGACTGGGTCTAATATAATAAATATAATATAAAGTAATATAACATAATATAATATAAATAATAAATATAATATAATATAATAATACCAGCTCTTATATAATACCATGATTTCCGAAAATAAGACCTAGCTGGACAATCAGAGCTAATGCATCTTTTGGAGCAAAAATTAATATAAGACCCGGTCTTTTTTTACTATAAGACTGGGTATAATATAATAATATAATATAACATAATATAATATAATACCACATCTTATATTAATTTTTGCTCCAAAAGACGCATTAGAGCTGATGGTCTGGCTAGGTCTTATTTTTGGGGAAACACGGTATCTGTCTTGATACATAGATTCAGTGCAATCCCAATCAAAATCCCAGCAACTTATTTTGTGGATATCAACAAAGTGTTTCTAGAGTTTATATGAAGAGGCAAAAGATGAAGAATAGCAAACACAATATTGAAGAAGAACAAAATTGGAGGACCGATACTACCTGACTTCAAGACTTACACAGATCAATGGAACAGCATAGAGAGCCCAGAAATAGACCCATATAAATGTAGTCAGCTGAGCTTTCACAATGGAGCAAAGGCAATACAATGAAGCAAAGACAGTCTCTTCAACAAATGGTTCTAAAATAACTGGACATTGCCATACAGATAGATGAATCTAGACACAGACCTCACACTTTTCACAAAAATGAACTCAAAATGGATCACAGACCTAAATGTAAAGTGCAAAACTATAAAAATCCTAGAAGATAACATAGGAGAAAACTTAGATGATCTTGAGTATGGTGATACCTTTCTAGATACAACACCAAAGAAATGATCCATGAAATAAATAATTGATAAGCTAGATTTCATTAAAATTAAAAACTTTGATTCAGGAAAAGATAATATCAAGAAAGTTAGGAAATAAGCCACAGACTGGGAGAAAACATTTGCAAAAACACACGTCTGATAAAAGACTGTTAATTCAAAGTATACGAAGAACTCTTAAAACTCAACAATAAGAAAACACCCCAATTAAGAAATAAGCAAAACATCTGAACAGACACCCTGCCAAAGAAGATATACAGATGGCAAATAAGCATATGAAAAGATGCTACACATCATATGTCATCAAAGATCTGCAAGTTAAAACGAGACACCACTACACACCTACTAAAATGGCCAAAAGCTGGAACACTGACAACACCAAATGCTGATGAGGTTGTGAAGCAACAGGAACTCTCTCCCATTCATTCGTTGCTGGTGGGAACTGAAAATGGTACAGCCACTTTGCAAGACAGTTTGGCTACTTCTTACAAAACGAAACATACTCTGACCATATTATCCATCAATTGTGTTCCTCGGTATTTACCCAAAGGGGATGAAAACTGTGTTCATACAAAAACCTGCACATGGATATTTATAGCAGCTTTATTCACAATTACCAAACTTGGAAGCAAACAAGATCTCCTTCAGGTAAATAATGGGTAAATAAACTCAGTACATCCAGAGAATGGAACATTCCTCAACACTAAAAAAGAAATCAGCTACTAAGCCATGAACAAACATAGAGGAATCTTAAATGCATATTATAAGTGAGAGAAGCCAGGCTGAAAAGGCTACCTACTGTATGATCCCAAGTGTATGACATTCTGGAAAAGGCAAAACCATGGAGACAGTAAAACGATCAGCAGTTGCTAGGGGTGGAGGTAACGGGAAGGGACGCTAGGCAGAGCACAGAGGACTTTTAGGGCAGTAAAAATACTCTGGATGATATTATCATGATTGATATGTGCTGTTATACATTTGTCCAAACCCATAGAATGTATAATACCAAGAATGAAACTTAATGTGAGAGCTATAGACTTTGGGTGATTTGGGCATCTTTTTTTTTTTTTTTTAACATTTTGTCAGGTAGGGTTAAGTTGTTGTTGTTGTTGTTTTTCTTTAAAGCTTACTGGGGCGACAATTGTTAGTCAAGTTACAGAGATTTCAGGTGTACAATTCTGTAATATATTATCTATATCGCACATTGTGTGTTCAGCACCCAGAGTTATCTAAAGTAGGTTCATTCTTGGTAACAAACGTATCATTCTGCCGAGTAATGTTGACAGTGGAGGACGCTGCGCACTTGTGAGGCAGGAGGTTTCTCAGAAATCTCTGCACCTTCCTGTAATTTTGTTGTGAACCTAAAATAGCTCTAAAAATATATGGATAAGATTTATTCCCTGTCTGAAAAGGAGCAAACTTGAAATGAGCAAGGGATTAAGTCACTTAATGTAGTGTATCCTACAAGACTCGAGGATGCCTGGTGTCGATGTGGAAACATCTTCATACTTTCAAGAAGCTTCTGCTTCTAACTGTGCTTATACTGTCATATGCTGTGAAAACAGACATCACCAAAAAACACTCAAGACAGAGTACTGGAAGCTGTTGGCCATTGCTATGGAAATGCAAAACCAACATGAGAATTATCCACGATAGGCAAAGACAGAACCTTATTAGGTGCAGTTAATGTGTAGAAAACCAATACTTTCCCCACCAAATGGTTATATTTATTTATTTATTGGTTTCTATTATTTAATTATCTAAGATTTTATATACATATATATATACACACACATATATATGTATATGTATATATATATGAAACATTGTTTCATTTCTATTCTTTTTTCCAAAATTTTATCCAAATATAAAATTTTGAATTGCTAGTAACTTGATAAGATCATCCTGTATTATATTAAACTAACCAAACTTTCCCCATCCCCAAACAGTAGAACAGTGTCACTTTGCAACCACCAACATACAAATGGCTCCCAAATCTAATGTATATAACCATGGCTTATCGGACAGTTAACTATTGCCTATACAGTCACCATGATTTTCCAATAGTGAATAGTGTAGGCATTAAAAACTATGCTTGTTATCCTCTTGTTACCCGTGAAGCCTTTGCTAATTCCCAATTACATTCAGCCATATCACATTCCTTCTAGCGCTCCAAGATCACAAATAAACTGTCATTTAATAAACTGTCACTTAATAAAATGTCTCGTTTGGCCTAATTCCATATAGTAATTACGGAGACATACACTAAACTTTAACTTCTTCAGAGCTACCAACTTTTTTTTCCCAAAGAAAATATTTTCCCTCCCATTTTCAGTAATACTTGCTTTTTTATTCACATTTTATAATTCTAGTACCACAAATTACGTAGTCAAGTTTTCCACATTTGGGGAAATCAAAGAAATAGATCTAGAGGCAATGGATTTGTAATTCTGGAAAACCATAGCATTTCTTCTGCCAGGTAAATAGCTTTATATACCTCTAAGTTTATGCTATTGCATTTTATAAGTTTTGAGTTTATTTACTATTATTTATTTTCATTTGACATAATGTTTATTATTTTTCCAACTATAAAAATAATATGTGCTTCTTGTGAAAAAGTTTGAAGTTTTTTAAAATTAGAATTTTTTTTTTTAAAAAAAGAACAGTCCCATCACAAACACAATGATATGTCAATATATTTCTTTCTTTTTCTTTTTTTAAAAAATATATTTCCTTAAGGTAATTTTCTTATACATATTTGTAGATCTGTGGTAAAATTATAAATGCATTCCTGTTATTATAGTATCATTAATATATAACATTATATATTAATGATAATACATTTTCCTCTACTATTTCAGGATACAGGTACAGGAAAGGAAATGAAGGCTCTACATGGGTTTTTCCCCTAAATAACTGTGTGGCTCACAGTGCAGGTTGCCTGTATGGCATCTGTCCTTCTCTATTCCCTATTACGCTCTCATTTTGTTCAGGGAATTACTTTAACATATTAGACTTCCCAGACTCCCTTGCAACTAGGGCTGGCCATGTGATATAATTCTGGTCAGTGATAAGTATCAACCAACACGTGCCTTTTTCTTTCCTCTTTTTCCTTCCAGGAATGTGGATGTGATAGTGAAGGTAGGACAGACATTTTGCATAAAGACTAAAGCCACCTTCCAAGAATGGCCAAGCAGAACCCCAAGAGCCCAGATGGCACCCTGGAGCTTCCACAGCAGGCCTGGCTCTAACCTCCAGAATCCTACCGTGTGTGTAGGGCAGTAGGAAAGGGACTGACTAGTTGGTTAAGCTGCTGTAAGTTGGGCTGCTGTTACACACGGCTGTTAGTTAATTCACTAACAAAAAACATTCAATACCACTGACTGAAAACTCTACCCTCTAAATGAGATTATAACATGGCATAAGATCTGATTCTGGTTTATCTAGTCTTTCTTCTTCATCTGTCTAGTTTTGAAGAGGTATAACACAATTTCATAATTAGAGTTTTTACTTAATTTAAATATATGGTATCACCAGTCCTCCCTCATTTCTCTATTTTTCAATCACTTCTTTGCTCTTCTTGGCTGTTTATCCTTTCAGATAAACTCTGGAATCATATCAATGTTTTTTTAAGTCTTTAAGATTTTGCTGGGAATTTCATTAAACCTCTGCATTAACATGGCAAGAACTGACCTCATCAAGGCACTCACACTTGTCATTCAGAACCAGATTAATAGCTTTCCATTTATCTTCAAGTCTGTTTTATTTGTTACCAAAAAAAGTACTAGTGTCTTCACAAAGTCCCTGAACGTTTCCTGAGTGTTTCACCTTATTTTGCTGTTGTAAAAGACCTCTACTTTGCCATTATTTCTTCTAACTGGGTTACTCCGAGGGCTTGCATTTAGATTGAGGTAGACATGTACTGAAAGATAACAGGTGGTCGGCCAGCCTGAATGGCATCCGTCTGATCTCTGTTTCATAATAACTAACTTGTATTTTGAAAAATGTCTCCAACTACACCAGGACTCAGTCTGAAAACACAAGGTCAATTATAATTGGCTAAACAATGCATAGACTAACTGCTATGGAGGTTTCAGGGCAGAGAGATTAACATGCTACCCGTCACCCTTATCACCTGCTCCATCTTGACATCTAATGGAACTTTCCCCCCTCACCCACCTAGAGTTCATTCTAAAAGCTCTTCCCTCTATGGCCTCTCTCTAGCTGGCTCCGGACTGCTCCCTCATTGGCAGCAGTGCCAGCTCTTAGCTCAGTCAGAACTTTGGCCTTGGCATATGCCAGTCAAATCAAGAAATCATTGAGGGTCATGGGAGCAGACATTGGTGTGAAAGTACCGGAGTGGCCTCCGCTCATGAGGTTACTGCAGCTCTAAATCATTTGCACGACTTTTTTTGCTTGTACATACATTATTAGCTGGACAGTTGAGAGTAGTTGTATTTTGCAGAAGTTTCTTGAGGTGTTTCACATGCATGTTACATTTTACAACTAAATGGGAAGTTGATTAAAGATAGAATACTGTTTAAACTCTTTATAATGCCCCCAAAAGAGCTGAGATTCTTGCAATATAATAGTAAATGCTTCGTACATATGATGTTGATGCTCCTAAAAGGTTGTAATAATTATTTTCCCTCTATTAGTTGAGCTGTAATAGTTAGATGTACATCCAAACTCTTTGTATTCTCCTAAGGGACAGAATAAAGTGACCAAGCAAACCTAAATTATTCAAAACTCTTAGGTAATCCTATGGTTATGCTTCATATACTCAAAATTGAGAACAGATTGCAAAAAATGATGTAGTATCAGAATAAGGCAAATAATTTGTGAGGCACTTATGAAGACTAACTAGACAATAAGTCAAATCCATACCAATACATAATTTAAAAAGTTCATTTCACCTCTTAATCTAAGGAAAATAAATTGTATGCATTTGTTTGTTTACAAAGCATGAGAAAAATAGAATTGTGACTAAGGTGACAATGTTTTTCTTGCCATTAATTAATCTCATGTGACTAAAAACCCTGTATATCACAGATATATTTTTATATTCCAGACGTATAAGTGAAAATACTGCAGCTGTTTCTTCCCATTCTTCTACATATCACATATTAGGCATTGTTGGTGAAAGCTAACACCTGTTTTGGACTAGGAGTTTGTGTCCCCCCAAAACTCCTAGGTTGAAGCCCTAACCCCCACTGGTATTTGGAGGTAGGACCTTTGGGAGACGATTAGGTTTAGCTGAGGTCATGAGGGTGGGGCCCCCATGATAGGATTAGTGTCCTTACAAGAAGAGAAAGAGAGACCAGAGCTCTTTCTCTCAGAGATGGAGGATATAGCAAGAAGGTTGCCATCTGCAAGCCAGGAAGAGAGTTGTCACCAGGAACCAAATATGCTAGGACCTTGATGTTGGACTTGCCAGAACTGTGAGAAATAAGTGTCTGTTGTTTAAGCTACCCAGTCTGTGGCATTTTGTTGTGGTAGCCAAGCTAACTAAGACAACCTCCTGTCTAAGACATTTCTGACATTGAGAGTGATTTCTTTCCATTGACCATTCAGAGTAGTGGATGTTGGCTCCTGTCTTGCTATTTATTCCTCTAGTTGGACAGGCTTTGTGTAGAAGTGTGTCATTTTTAGGCTGTAAAGGCTCTCTATTGCCTTTGCCATGGTCATTGGAACATAATCTCTGGCCAATCCATGGTGGACACGGAGTGTGCCTTACCATCACTGGTCACTTGCTCAGGTCATCTTGTAGGACGGCACGCCCAGCTTTTAAAGAGGTGGCCTCTCAGTTGTGTCAGTAATTGGCTCAATTGAAGAAAAGACTGGAGTTAGTTTTATCTTTGAAATCTATGTTTATAGGCCCAGGAATCTCTTCAAATGCTCAGTGGGGCCAGAAAAGTTGGGATCAGACAAATAAAACAAATGAAAAGTGTAATGCAATAGATAGGAATAAGAACTAAAGGATGTGTGCTTCATCTAAAGGAATTAATTTCAAAAATTTTAATCATAAACTGTATAGGACAAACAAAGCAGATTTGGGGCTGGTGCAAGAAAGGTCCAGAGCATAAGTGGAAAGATTGGCTTTCAAATGCACCATTTCATGAGACTAGAGGAAAGTAGGTGAGTGGCAATGGGGTAGGAGGCAGGAAGTTGAAGGAATTCATATTTCACAGCTTCCGCATTCTCTCTGAGGTAAGGATACCATTGGTTTCGAAGAGAATTGGGGCAGGTAGTACTTGACTGAAGAGCTAGACATCTGATATAATTATTTTGAGGAATGGGGAGAAAAGGACTGGGCACATGAAGACATTGCTTAGCAGGCTAAGGGCCCAGCTGAGGTTGGAAACTGTAATATGTCAGAGCGTTTCTCCAGCTATCTCTGAACTCCCAGGTCGAAATCAGTGTCCTCCCCGTACCCTTAGAAAACCCAGAGCATCTTATCACTTACTGTGTAAGATTAAAATGATCAGTTTACGAGTCTGTTCTGTTAGACAAGAGCCCTTGGAGGTCAGGAACGGGTACTCTCAGGGCCTTGCAGAGTGGCTGACACACAGCAGAGAGAGCTGAAATGAACTCCAAGCTTTGGCTCACACAAGAGGCTCCAGAGGCCTGAAGAAGCCCAGAAAACCATGATCTGCTCACAGCTCAGATGGAATGCCAGGATACAACACAGACCTCCCTGAGAAGCGCACCAGCACTCCCAGCTCTGGTGTTTGATGGACTGAGGTTGATATTCTGGTCTATCGTTTAGCAGACATAGAATCCTAGGGAAATATCACACAATCAATGTGAGCCTCAGTTTAGTCGTGTATAGAACATGGATGATGACACCCACTTCCTTAAACAATAGGGTATATGAGGTCCCTAGCAAAAGGACTGGCACGCAACAGGTGCCCATCTCCCTGGAGAGATATTCCTGGTGTCTCTAAAAAGAACTTTCCCTGAGTGAATGAGGAGAGGGATTAAGACAAACCACCTGCAACAGGATCACGGGGGAAGCTTATTCAAACACATTTCAATTTTCTGGAGGCGAAGGCCAAGAAATCTACATTTTTAACAACCATCCCAGGAGATTCTTATACATAGTTCAATTTTAAGCACCTGGATTATGATGTTTTCCAATTTTGCCCCTCCTTTTTACACCACGGCCCTAATAACTTTGTGGGGTCTCTCTTACTCCCATCTATTTCATTCCAGGCCTACACACTGCTGACTGGTTTTTCTTCCTAAAAAGGAGTTGCAATCCTACTATGTCCTTGAATAAACATTCAAGGGCTACATCTTGCTGGCCAAATCCTTGCATTCATGTCTTTCCAGTCTTAATGTTCTTATCTACACGCCCTTACGACACTTTTCAACTTTCGTACCCTTGTTTCCACATCAATGCCACATTCCACCGCCCCAACCCTGCTCCTCCCCTCAGGGGTGATTTCATGTGTCATCCTCTCTATGAATCTCTTCCTGATCTCGTGACCTGATGTGATTTCATTCTCCTTTAAGCACTTGCCATTCTTTGTGCCTCTCTGATGATGTTTTTTCATATTCCACCGTCTGCTATTTTGTACTGGTTTTACCTACTCACTCTGTGAGTTCCAGGAAAGCACGGACTATATTCATAAACTCAGTGCCTAGCACAGTGTGTGAAACAGAGTTGGATCTCAATAAATGTTTATTGACTGAATGATTCCACATGACTAGTGTAAGCCGCGAGGGCAGAGGCTGTGCATTAATCTTTCTTTCTTTCTTTCTTTCTTTGTTGTGTGTGTAACTCCTGCAGCACTCAGCAGTGTTTTATGTCTCATAAGTATTAAAAATGCTGTGAATCAAAATTAACATCTGTCAGCTTTTTTTCCCCTTTAATGACAAATCATTTAAAAAACACAACTAAGATTTCAATACTAGATGCTGAAGTTTACTGACAATTTTGTGACAATAATAACCATGACGATCTTTGGAACCTTAAATGGAATGTGTTTCTTTATTTAGGAATACTAAAATTACATTAAAGTGACTATTTTCCCTATGGTTGAGATCAGCAGTTATACTGTTTTACTTCATGAGACATACTTAGAGTCCAACTGTATTCTTTTTATAGCATATGATATAAGGAGCTTTCAAAAATAGAAGTTCTGTTTTCATTTAAATGACTAAACACAGAATAGATGTAATACACATATGTGTATATATACATATACACATCTATCTAAATATACAGCCAATTACTTTTAATTAAACTTTTTACTTTGTGATAATTATCGGTTCACTTGCAGCTGTGAGAAATAATGCAGCGGGATCCCACGTGCCCCATCCCAGTTCTTCCCAAGGGGAACACCTTGTAAAACTGCACTAAAATATCACAACCAGGACATTGGTATTGATACGCTCTATTGCTCTATTCCGATGTCCCAGTTTTGCTTGTAGTCATGTGTGTGTGCGCACGCGCAATTAGTTCTATGCAACATAGTCACATGGTGGGTAGTTCTGTGTATCTACAGCCACCGTCACGATACACAATCATCCGTCACCCCAAGGATCCCTCGTTGGCCTGTATAACCAATCATTCCCATGTCCCTCCCTAACTCCTTCAACCACTAATGCTCTCTGTTTCTAGAATTTTGCCAATTGAAAGAATATTACATAAATGAAATCACACAGCATATAACCTTTTAAGATTGGCTTTTTTTCACTTAGCATAATTCCTTGGAAATTCATCCAAGTTGTTATATGTATCAAAAATTCATTCCTTTTGGTTACTGTTTTATTAATTAACGGTGCATAGTTTACATTGGGTTCACTCTCTGTGTTGTAAATTCTCACAGATACAGAGAACAGATTGGTGGTTGCCAGAGGCGGGGGTGGGAGGAATGGGTGAACTGTTTTGTTTTCTTTTAATTTACACAAGTTTATAAAAAAAACCCCAAGGTTTCTTAGAGAAAGGCTGATTCCATGTGGGGGCAACAAAAATATAGGTCAGTCTAGGACATCTGTGCCAGAAAGCAAACACATTTTCCAAGACTAATAGGATTTTACCACAAGGAAATAGAGGGTACCACTGGCCATTTTTTTTTTTTTTTTTAATGGCTGATAGATTTGCTAGGGAAAAAAAAAAAAACTATGGGTTTTGACAAATGCATCAAGTTATGTATCCATCATTACAGTGTCATATACAATAGTTTCACTGCCCCAAAATATCCCCTGTGTTTCACCTATTCATTCCTCTACACCTTCCCTCCTCAACTACTGGCAACCACTGACTTTTTGCTGTAATTTATAATTCTAATGTTAAGTTTTCAACTCATTTGGTTAAACACCTAGGAACATGATTGCTGGATCATATGGTAAGATTATGTTTGGTTTGTAAGAAACCAGAGATTGTCTTCCAAAGTGGCTGTAGCATTTTGTACTCTGAATAGCAATGAATGAGAGTCCTTGTTCTACATTTCTGCTGGCATTGGATTTGCCAGTGTTTTGGATTCTAGTCATTCTAGTAAGTGTGTTGTGGTATATTTTTGTTTTAATGAGCAACTCCCTAATGACAGATGATATTGATGATCTTTTTATATGCTTATTTGTCACCTGTGTATCTTCTTTGTTGAGGTGTCTGTTTGATCTTTTGCTCATTTCTTAATTGGGTTGTTGTCTTATTGTTAAGTTTCACGATTTCTTCGTATATTTTGCATACAAGTCCTTCATTAGATACTCGCTTGGTAAATGTTTCCTCTCAGTCCCTGGCTTGTCGTTTTCATTCTCTTAACAGAGTTTTTTGCAAAGAAGAAGTTTTTAATTTTAATGAAGTTCAACTTATCTATTTTTTCTTTCACATATCATACTTTTGGTGTTGTATCTAAAAACTCATAACCAAATGACTAGCAACATTTGCAAAAAGCAATTGACGTTAGTCTGGTACCCCGACATCATAGATAGAAAGTCTTAGGTAGTCTATAGGCAAATGCTACTGCAACTGACAGAGAGGTAGAACTTATTAGAATGTAAGAGAAAAAGAAACAGAACAGGTAAAATGCATGTGACAAGAGCATCCAGCAGGGATTTGCGGGGAGTTTTGTCACTCAGTGGCAAGGATGGCAGTTATTGTGCAATATGAAAATGACCTTGAATTTGATTTTACATGGTTAAGCCAGGTATAAAAATATGTAAAGGATTATATGTGTATATTACCATTGTCCCTCAAATGGATGACTGCAAGAGGGAACCAAGGTCAACAGACATTTTGCCTACTATTTTTAGATGGTATTCAGAGTGTTTCGGACATTCATGACACAACAATGAAACCAGTCAACCAGACAGATAAGACTTCAGAGTTAGAGCTTGTTCCAGTTCAAGAGTGTGAAATCAGAATAACAGTGCCTAGTGTCAATCCAAACCTGGTACAGCAAAACTCACATTCTATGATAAAGAACTACTTTATAATCTTAGCGAAAGGCAAAACCTCTAAGATCCCCAGAAAACTGACAGACTCAATACCAGTCAAATCACATTATCCCCACACCAAAATACTACGCAATTCTTGAGTTTTTCTGGACTTTTAGACTATTGAATATATTTGAAGTAAATAGGTCTGGGATACGGAAATCTTCTTTCTTAATGACTTTTTTTATTTTAGTGCGATTTTTGTCATGTAACTACAATCCAAAATGTAAAAATAAGAACATTTTCCAGACCTTGTGTGTGTGTGTATGTGTGTGTGTGTGTGTGTGTTTTCATTGAAAACACCTGTCTTCTAACTGAGGTCACTTCTGCCTTGAGTCAGTGAACTCCTTCTCCAACAGGAGGACAAGGAAGCTAGAGAAAGAGCAGGAGTTTGTTAGAAAACTAGCACCATCTTTAGAGACAATCTGACCAACGTTAAGGGGTGGGTGGGGATTAGGGGGAAGGTGAGGGGATTAGAAAGCACAGTCAGTAACCACAAGATGGCCATGGGGAAACGAAAGTCAATTTGGGGAATGTAATCAATAATGTTGTAAAGATTTTGTAGGGTGTCCGATGGACACATGTCTCATTAGGGAGACCACCTCAGGAATGATGTAGATGCCTGATCACTGCACTGTACACCTGAAGCTGAAGCTGAACAATAATGAATGTCAACTACAAGTTTATATATACATATACACATATATATATACGTATATGTATATATACGTATATATATATGTGTATATATATATATGTGCCTGTGTGTATGTATATATATAGTTATAAGAAGCGGAGTACAGCATTAGGAATAATAGAGACAGTGGAAATGTATCGGCTGTGTGTGATGTCAGAGGGATAGTGGATGGGGGAAGGGGGATTGACACAGTGAGGGATATAAATGATAAATGTCTAACTATTACTTTGTTTTGTGCACCTGAAACTAATTAAAAAAAAAAAAAGAAAAAAAGGAACCATTACTAAATGCTGGCATGCTGGGGAATGCAAAGGCATAAAGTGAATTAAGGTATTGTCCTTGCTCTTAAGAGACTTCAGGCTCTTTTCTAAGAGGACAATAGAAAATACCTAAAACATTTCTTATTTGTTTTGAAGGGGAGAAGAGCCACCAAATAAGTCCTATCTTGTGAGGTCACCAATCTTTGAACTCCAGACATCGGAGGTTGGAAGGTCATTACATGTTATATAATCCAGTGCCCACATTTTACAGACAAAGAGAAACCCAGAAAAGTAAAAGAAGTTATCTAAGATTGCAGGGTTGGGACTAGACCCACATTTCCTGACTTCTAATCAAGTGCTCTTTCATCTGCATTTCACTACCTCTCTTAGAGTTCAATGGACTTTTCTCATTCCTTGTTCTTCCCATACTTAGGCTGCGCCCAATGAAGTCAACTAGACTCAGATTCATAGCTCATGCTGTTTTCCCATTATACTCTCATCTTTGAAAAGTCTACTTCATAGTTTTACTTCCACAGATAATTTAAAAAAATATAAAGGACTTCCTTTGGCCTAGGTAGTAGAGAGACTACCACCTCAAATAAGGCATACTTCCTACTTCTGAGGAATTTATTGTAAATGTAAACACCTCAGACAGCAACGTTGTATGTGCGAAACTTATCACCACCCAGTCCAATTTTCTCATGGAGATCTCCTTTTTAGGTCAACCACACCTTAATTCTCTATGCCCCATGGTAAAATCTTGACGCTATTTTTGCTGCTCTGTCATGAAAGTGAGAGTTTCAGGTTTTTTAATCCTTGCTCTACCACTAATCGATTAGTTGTGAAACCCTGGGCGGGTCATACCTTCTGGGCTTACTCTTCTCAATCAGTAAAATGAGGAAAGCACCGACTTACTATGATTCACCTTCTTTTCAAATAAAATCAAACTCAAGGTACTGAGCTTAATCAATTTCATCCTTATTTATTTATTTTTGCGTATCTCTCAGGTTTATCCCTCCTCCTTCATGTTCATCATAACCAAGCCCCCTCATTTCTGGATTATTGTTAAGCAGGCTTCAAGTTCTTCAGTGTAGATGGGACTTGTTAAAGGCAACTTTAAGCAAGATTTAGCCTTGAGCTACACAGGTCCAAATGGAGCTAGAAAACTAGTTAAGACACCTGTCGGAATGAAGATCAATTTCACAACAAAGGCTGTTGTGTAAGTCCCTCCCAAGCTGCCTTCAGCTGGCCTCTCTGCTTTTACTTCACGGCTCCTCAGCACCCGGCCTTTCCGCCTACACCTTCATGTCTTTAATGTTGGTTCCTATCCTTCCTGAGGAAAGTTTTACTTTTATGAATGTAATTCCAACAGTTTCTTTAAGGCCAAGTTCTACAAAGTCAGTAAGTTTTCTTTTCTCTTAACTGTTATACAAATACTTAGAGTATCAATAATAATCCCCTTTTCTAACTTCCTCTAATGAATATTGTTAAGTATAAAAATATTGTTAAGTGATATGTAAAAACATTCATTCAACATTCCTAGAAGAATGCATATAAAGGTGGTGTAAAGAGTATAACTTATTTTCTTTATTATTTCTTCTTATTTCCTTTACAAATTAAACAATTGGTTGTTGATCTTTTTGGTGGAGGATTGATATATACTTTTAATAGTTTTAGAATATTTAGTAAGTAGAGTATTAAAATGTTTTCTTGGTTCCAGCATCTTCTGATATATGAAGATGTCTGGACAAAGTATATGAATTGTTACCAATTAACATATGACTAATTTAGGCAGACGTTCAAACAAGCAGTGAGTAATGTTATATAAATGCTGGCAGGGTAACTTATTCCATTATTAGATAAGCTCTGAAGACTATTTATAGTTCGGTCGCAAAACAATCAGGGCCAATCTTGACCAAATGATTGTCACTGTTAGTCTTAATAATAGCAGAGAAGGATTTGGGGGAAAAACCTAAAGTTTTATTTTCCCTCTTTCAGATTCTCTTATTGCTGCTAAGCCCTAATTTGAATACCTTTTTCGGAGAAAGGCCACAATTAGAGGAGTAAAAGGGTTTTGTGTGGCAAGAATAAAGTAGTACTGTCATATCCCATCAGTGCTCTCAGCACCCAATCTCCAAGAACATTCTCTGCACTGTCTTGTACCAACTCCAAAAGACATTTCCCCAAGAAACGAGTTTTAAGCAATTTCAGTTTCTATCACTACTGAACAGATATCCATTATATTACGAAAAGATTCTGTTAACCAGCATTTGTTAATTACAGTGGAGACCAGAAACATGCAAAGTTTCAAAGAAAACAATTGAAGGGAACATCTGAAAGCAATTTCCCCCCCATTCTTTGTTGTTTCGCTACTCACGGCAAATCTTCCAAACTGGACGCTTCATGCCTTGGATCCAACAGATCATAACCACATTCATTGTAGATTTCCAAGTAGGAAATGTGCGTTGTGTATATTTTGCTGGTGTCCTGATTGGCAAAGGGGAAAGACATTATTTAATGGCTCTAAATAACGATTCAGCTCAGAGTAAGATGAGCACACTTATCCCGGTAGTTTCCTCACAGTTTCTCTCCTTTTCTCTTTCACTTTGTATGGTTTACATTTTCAGTTCGTGACACTTTCAAGTTGCCAGTAACCATATGCATGAAGCTTTTTTTTTTAATAGCCAATACCCATGATTACAAGCAATGTTAGTCTGTGATTCCGTATTGGTTCCATGTTATACATAAAAGTCCATATACACGTACAATGAGCTGACTTGGTTGCAGAACTGTATAACACTATGTTTCACTTTCGGACCAAAAAAAAAAAAAAGTTACTGAGAAAACCTTACATTCTGTGAATAGTCTATTCATAAAAAACAAACAAACAAACATGGAAGTGTTACTTTGGTTTAAAAACTTCAGTAGCAAAGAGTTTCCATCTTTGATCATAATTCTTTTTTAACTTTTTAATATTCAAATTTTCTAATGATACAAACAGATGACAGGCAATAACTACTTAATGGAAAGTGAATTCCAGGGCACAGACATAGTTTAGATTAACTGGGTAACTGTAAGAATGGACATTACCACTTCCTGGCCTATACCTGACTTGTTGGGTATTTATCCTGGCCCAAGTGGCAATTCAGGGATATTTAGCTACTGAGTAGAGAGAGGTATTTTCTATGGCTCACTGCCATAAAGCAGTGACACAGGCATCGATGAAATTAGGATAAATGTCAAGGGAACTGGTCCCAGTTTCAGTTCTGTGAAGCAACAAAAAGGACCCATCCCACTGGGATGGAATAAAACAGGGAATTTTTTCAGCTCTTGAGAAAACTCCAAATTCAATTTTCAATACAAAATATCGATAGCACCTTCTTCTTGTTCCTCCCAAAATATAAATGCTTCCAATTCTGTACATATCATCCTGCTTCTCATAAGAGAAGAATGTATTTGTGTCTGTGGCAAGAAGGTTGGCAGGTTGTCAGAGTGGATACTCAGACAGGATTTGCTTAAGATGACCTTCCTGATTGATTTTCATCCATATCCAAGACAATCCACTTAACAGGTATTATTGAAGGAGAGAGAACCAAGTCACAGAGACGGGGGAGAAAGCAGCAGCCTGCGACTCCAAAGCTGGAATTCTAGTCCTACTAGCTAGGAGCCCCCACCATGTTAGGCCTCAGTTTGCACCCCCAATATAGTGAGGAAGCTGGAAAATGAATTCCTACGTGTTCTTCAGTTTACAATTAATATGATTCTCTGTTCCTGAAATGGCTCAAACTATCCAAATAGAGATACCACCCTTTCATTAAAACAATGAACAATGCACCTGTGAGCCAGAAGACAACTATAGTGAAATGCTTAAGCTACAGCTGAAATTTCATGTTCGGTGTCTGTGAAGGTGACAGCATGGACTGAACCTCTACAAATAAAATTTCTCCCAACTAAATGCTGGGAACCTTACTGACGTGGGTGCCTCTGGCTGCTTATCCTGCCAGAGATCCATCAGTTACCTTAGTCTCCTGGTTTAGTAAAGGCACCATTTCAACACAATCCTTTGGGTTGAAGTTTGGCTCAGTGCAGGTATCAAAGACCATAAATACTAGACAGACTCTGTGTGGCCTTTAGTCTCGTCCAGTGTTTCCTAAACTATTCCTGCAAACACTCATGGAAAAAAATGTTCCATGGTTAACACGTATATACTGTTCCTCTCTGGAAGATTCTCAGAGCACATTAAGACGATGGCAAACAGGATCCTGAGATCCTGTTTAAAACAACATATTTCTAAAACTCATCTGAACATACCTGAAATATTCCACAGGTTACGGGTTGAGGTTTTAGCACACAGCTTTGAGCTCATCTTAGCGTAAGAGAAAAAACTGGGTTTGAATATTGGATCTGCCATTTGCACCCTTATCCTCAGTTGTTTAACCATAAGAATGAGGATAATAACCCTTATCTTGAAGATCTGTTGTGACAGAGAAATAGGGTTCTGTATTTAAAAAATCCTACCAAAAATGTGTGGGCTGTAATAGGCACCAATAAATTGTTGCTCTTGCTGCTGTTATTATCATTGCTGCTGTTGTTTTTATTATTTCTAAAAGCCTTCAGATGGAGAATTCAGTATGTGAACATAAAAAGAAAAGCAACATGAACAGCTAACGTGTACGTCCAACTGCAGTGGAGAAACTCTCTTCTTCCAGAAATTAGAAGAGATCATAAAAAGTCAGGAAAATGGCAGGCCCACTGCCCTGAGATGAGCGGGACGATGCCTTGGGCTCCTCTGGCTTCTGCATTTTCTGGGCTTTTATTGGAACACATACTTAAAATTCACCGAGCTATGTGGCCAGCTACCTTTCCTTATTACCCTTTGCTTAGTGTTTAGACTTGCCAGACTGTAATGTAACACACATGTTTGCTGCAGACAGACTTTTCTCCTGCCCCAAAACAAGTTTGAACTTCACAATACTAAAAAATAATGAGCAGTGATTTCTAAAATAGATGGACTCAATTTTCTTCTTTTAAAATCATTGAAAACGTGCTCCTACCACACTCCCAGGCACTGAAGGACCCGGTAATACACTGGACCTTAGTTTATCTTGAAACAAATACTTTGCATAAGTCAAATGTTTCCTTTAAGAATTCTAGAGAGCTCCACGTGGCCCTCTACAGCAATCAGCCGGGGACATCTGAGGACCTGTCTGCATATTTCAGCCATACAATGTGGACAAACGTTATCAGGCACTTTAAGCTGCTTCTGACTTGTCTTGCCACAGTTCAGTTCGATTATAATGAATGCACTGTGATCCATGGTGGAAATTTCCAAAGTTGTCCTGCCTGTAACTGGGTCTGATGGGCTCTCTCAAACCCAGGAAGTTATTTAGGATCATTCAGAATGAAATGGGGTTTAGAATAATGTCACTGACAAACAGATATAAAATAGTGAACCCAACATATAGCAGGTACTTGGGAGAGCCATTTGGGTTTTTAGCCAGGGATTTTGGTAACCATAGACAAAATTTAAAAAGAGGCAAATATATTTTCTATTAAGAAAGGATTTGTTTTCTCTGTTTAACTTAATCAGGGGAATTGGCTTCATTTGTTCTGAGTTTCAAAGGGCTCTTTGAAATTGGTCAGGGATCATCTGTCCATATGTATATGTAGTACAGTAAGTCCTCCCTTAACATTGTTGATAGGTTCTGCAACTTTAAATGAAACGGCGTATAAAACCAATTTTTACCATAATTAATTGATGTAAACAAGAGTTCAGTTCTCATGGCATCTCATCAATGTTATAATGAAGCTGTTGAACAAACAACATTATTCAAGGACCTGTTGTATATGGATATCAACAGCTGTAGGAATAAGTGTCATGGACTAAGTAAGCATCCACAATGTGCCGGGAACTAGTCAATACCTTTAAGTACAGAATGCTCAGCTCTCACAGCAACGCCACAAGATGGAGACCTTAAGTATATATATAACTGCCCCAAGGCCACATGCAGTGGCACACTTGCTCAGAAGCAGGTCAGCCTGCACCAATTTCAAGAAAACAGGCCACCACAGTAGGCCACAGCACCAAAAACTATTAGAAATTCTATTCCCAGTTTGTGAAATCTGGGGACTAAAACAGCTAATGTCAGAAATAAATAAGTAAATGAAAAGAAGGGATTTGGATCCAACAGACTATACTCAACGCTTTCTCTTCCACATTTTCTGGCATGCAGAGTTGGAATGTTTGAGCTAGTGAGAGATGAGCTGAACTAATGGGTAATTGCTACTTTATGGATGGAAATGAGAATTATGCAGATCTCAGCAATTTCTTCTCATCTTTGCAACTGAAAATGCAAACAGCATAGAGTCGAGAAATTTTGGAATGAGTGTTACACTGACCTAGTTAGGAAATTTGTTATACAGAATTAGTACAACCGAGCAATTGTTGGAACTAGCAGGGATGCTGGAGATCTTCTAGTACCATTCAACCCCTGCTTTCACGGAGGGGAGAACTGAAACCCAGAGAAGTGACTCACTGTAGAGAATTTGTTTAAATACAACTTTATTTGTTTAAATAAAGCCAGTCTGGGACATAGAGGCAGTGTATGTAGTGGTAAAAAGCACAGAGTTTGGCATCACACAGCCCTGGGATGGAACTCCAGATCAGTTACACACAAGGACCCAAAGAAAGATATTTAATCTGAGACTCAGTTTTCCCAACTATAAAAGGGGGATAAGGATACCTACATCGTTAGTTGTATTATGTGTTGTATTAAATATGGATAAAGGAACGGGCACTTGGAGCCACACAATATAAATGATGCATAGAATATAGATAGGGAATTCAACTTTATAATAATATTAATTGCAATAGGATTTTCACTCTGGTAAAAAATTCCTCTGTACTTCTATCAAAAGTGTGATAAAGGAAGAAGCACATTATCTATCCTATTCAGTGCTTTAGCAGCTAAACAAAGGTCTGTTCGGGAAAAGGACCTTCTGTTTCTTAGTGAAGAATGTAAGATATTAGTTGGTAAAATGTGTTATGTGTTCTTTTAACACATAAGTGTATCAGAAGGAACTCCCTTTGAGCCTTTGCTGAAACAGCATCCCTTTAATGAGAAGCACCTTCTTAATTTCCACTTTTCAGCAAAATCCCGAACTTCTCTTAAATGTAACGGACAGAGTTATTACACAATAATACTTCCTCACTTAGATACAGTATAATACAATGCCACAATAATTTGTTTGCCCACAGTACATTTCTGCTGAGTATATCAAATACAAAATGAACTCACAGTTGCATACCTTTTGTAATTGCTCAAAGATGTATGACAGTGTCCTTGGGATAATGCCTCTGTCACTGTAGCGCTCTGCCCCACCGGTGATGGTGAACGTCTTACCACTGCCTGTTTGCCCATATGCAAAGATGGTACCATTGTAACCTGCCAGGACACTGAAGAAAGGAACGGCACACTTTTAGTATCAAAACGGCTAACTGTATTTGTACTAAATAGCTCATCTCATAATAGCGACCACATTCACCACTATTGAAAAGACACCAATACAAATATTTATACATGTTGAGTATATAGCAGATTTACTCTTGTATCCAGGAGCATCAGCACATTGATGGTTTTCTTGAAAAAGCACCTGCGATTACAATGGGGTCCCAGCACCTTAATTATCTTATTTTAAAACTAGGATAAAATTTTCATTTTAGAATGGTTTTACATGTACAGAAAAGTTGCAAATATAGTACAGAGAGTTCATGTAACCCCACCCTTAGTTTCCCCTACTGTTAATATTTTACATTAGCATTGTACATGCCTCACGACTAATGAACCCATATTGATATACTATTACAAACCTTATTAAATTTTCCTTGGTTTTTACATGTCTCTTGGTTTTTTATATCTTTACTCAGAAATAATTGATCTATAACACATGCAAGTTTGAGGTTTACAATGTGATGATTTGATATACACATATATTGTGAAATGATTACCACAATAATATTAGTTAACATATCATATCCATCACCTCACATAATTACCATTTCTTTCGTGGTGATAACATTTACGATCTACTCCCTTAACTGTCATATATATAATGCAGTATTGCTAACAACTGTAATCACCACGTTGTACACTTATTCATCTTGTAACTGGAAATTGGTACCCTTTGACCAACATCTCCCAATTTTCCCTATCCGTAGCCCCTGGCAACCACCATTTTAGTCTAACTCATGGAAATCCCATGAGTTAGGTTTTTCAGATTTCACATAGAAGTGAGAACATACAGTATTTGATTGTCCCTATCTGACTTAATCCAATTACATAATGCTCTCAAGGTCTATCCATGTTGTTGCGTTGTTTTTTTGATAGAAAGTTTTCTAAAATATATGAGGCATTCTGTGTGTTGAAAACAAAGAATACAGAGCACAAATTAGCATTTTCATCTTGACTTAGCTACAGCCTATGAAAAGTGAGTACTACAGGGTGCTACATTGGCACGTGCTGATTGTTATGCCTATTTGTTATACTTAAATCTTCTTTCTCATTACCAGTTGTCCTAGTGTACATGCCTCTAGTGTGCGTTCTTTTTTCCCATATCTGTTGTGGGATAGAAAACCAGATGGTAAAACTTCATAGAAAGCTGCGTAAAATAAAAAGTTTATGTAGAACACCTCTATATATTTTATGGCTACTTATTTATTCCTGTAATGTAATAAATAATTAATGTAAATGGGCAAAACTTGTCTCCGATTTCTTTTCTCTAGAGCCCCTTATCCCAATTACGCCCTCTCCATTGGACACTGGGCAACTTCTAGTCTCATTTGTCCTAAAGGAAGATATTAACACAAATAAAGAAAGATAAATGGTGGGTTAAAGACCTTTGCAAATTCACTCCTCCACAAGAACAATGATCACAGCGGGGAAAACTGTCGAAATCAACTTTTTCAGATCCCTGGAAATTATCCAAAGGCTCACAGCAATCCAAAGAGTGCTCACTCAAGGAAAATGGCTGCATCGCAGTCAGAATAGTGAGCTTTGTGGTATTTTGACTTGACTATTCCCAATGCCTTCATCCCAGCTCCATGTTAGACTTGAAAAACAACAGCTTTGCAACCACAGTAACTGTAAACAACTGGAGACTAGCAACTACTGGAGGGGGCGGTACATGTCTGGAGCACCCCCAAAAGCCCAAAGAATTGTACTTCTCTGACCTGTCTGGAAGCTCCCAGGAACAGCCCCACTCGCAGTTCTTACCTTTGACAGACTCCGAGATCACTACAAACAGTACAAACAGCCCTATCCCCGGGGTGTTGGGGTTTTTTTTCTTTTGAAAAAAATCATAGTGAGTGTTTTATATCATAGTTGCCTTAGGCTGCAATACCAGGATGGCAAACAAAGGATGAATAAATCTAACAATAGAAATCTGTGAACTGCAATGTCTAGAAGAGGCTTTGAAAAGTTATGAAATATTCCTGGGAGTCTCGAAGGCCACATACATGTGTAGGCTTTTCGCACACAAAGGAGGGACCTGAGAAGGTCCTTATAGCTCACCGCTGGCTGACTGTGAGGCTCTGAACAAGCAGGAAGTGAAGCCTAAAGCAGAGTTATAAATTCCTAGAGCATCGAAGGGGTGTCCCCAGCACACACAGACAGCCCTTCATCAAAGGGCTGGAAACTGATTTGTTTAAGGCATTTAAAAAAATTTCTGTCCAGTCATTAGCTGAGCGCTAAGTCACCAGAGCAGGGACTTCAGAGGCTGCATACATTGAAGAATACATACTTTACAGAGTTAGTCCAGAAAATTCACTTAACAAACAAACAGCAGCAGCAACAACAATAACAAACAACAACAAACCCTGGGAAGGGTTGGAATCTGGTTTCCAAAGCTGTCATATCACACTACTTAAAATGCCCAGTTTTCCAACAACAACAACAAATTATGAGAAACAAAGAAACAATAAAGTATTTCCCATACAAAGAAAATAAAATGTTTAATAGAAACAGTCATTGAGGAACCTCAGATTTTGGCTTACTATATAAAAAGTTTAAGTTATCTAATATATATGTGTTCAAAAGACAAAAGCAATGCACATTTAAAAAAATTAAAGGAAATCATGAGAATGATGACTCCTAGAAAAGAAAATATCAATACAAATAGGAATTGTAAAGAACCAAATGGAAATTCTACAGTTGAAAAGTAAAATAACCAAAACAAAAAATTCACCACAACAGCAAATTTGAGTTGGTAGAGGAAAGAATCAATGAACTTCCAGATAGGTCAATTGACAATATCTAGTCTGAGGAACAGAAATGATTTGAGACCAAATGGGAGTCCCAGGTAGAGAGGGAAGAGACTATTTAAAAAAAAATAATGGCCAAAAACTTCCCAAATTTGATGAAAAATATTAATCTACATATCCAAGAAGCTCAATAAATTCCAAGTAGGATAAACTCAAAAATATCCAAACCTAGACACATCATAATCAAACTGTATAAAGACAAAAAAATATTGTAAGTAGCAAGAAAGAAGTGACTGATCACATATGAGGAATCCTTAATCAGATCAACAGTAGATTCTCCTCAGGAACCAGAAAGGCCAGAAGGCAATGGAATAACATATTCAAAATGCTGAAAGAAAGACTAGTTTGAATATCCCTTTTTGCAGAAATTGACAAGCTTCTCCTAAAATTTACATTTTAATTTTGTTTTCATATTGTTCATTGATACTGTTACTTCTGCCCTTCCAATATAGATGTTTTTTTCTTTCACTTTCTTGCGCAAATGCACTGGCTAGTTTGCTAGTGACAAATTCTCTCATTTTTTGTTCATCTGGGAATATCTTAATTTTGCCATCATTTTTGAAAGATAATTTTTGCAGATATAGATTTCTCTGTTTGCAGATGGCATGGTCTAGTATATAGGAAACCCCAAAGAATCCACTATGGAACTATTACAAGTAAGAAACAAGTTCAGGAAGGTTGCAGAGTGCAAAACTTAACGTTGTGAAAATGAACTGAAAAGCGAGATACATAGTCATGCAATCCTTATCAAAATCTGAGCTGCTTCTTTGCAGAAATGGACCAGCTTCTCCTAAAATTTATATGGGTATTTAAGGGACCCAGAATAGCCAAAACAACCCTGAAAAGGAACAAAAGGGAGAACTCACACTTCCCAATTCAAAACCTACTACAAAGTTAAATTAATCAGGAGGGTGGGATGACGGCACAAGGACAGACGTATGGATCCATGGGAAAAATTGAGAGTCCAGAATAGACCCTTACCATTATGATTTTTGATACGGGTACCAATATCATCCAATCAAGGAAATAACAGTCCTTTTAACAAATGATGCTAATACAATTGGATACATACATGCAAAAGAATAAAGCAGGACCTCTACCTCAGACCACATACAAAAAATTAAGTTAAAGTGGATAATTATCCTAACACAATAGCTAAAAGTAAAAACAAAACACAACAAAAAACCTATTAAAAGAACATATAGGAGTAAATCTTCATGAACTTGGATTTTGCAATGGTTCCTTAGATATAACATTAAAAGCACAACAGCCAAAGGAAAAAAAAATAAACTGGACGTAATCAAAATTAAAAATCTTTGTGTTTCAAAGGACACATCAAGAAAGTGAAACGACAATTCACAGAATGGAAGAAAAGGCTTGAAAATTATATATCTGACAAGAAATTTGTCATAATATCCATAATCCATAAAATATAAGTCTTATAACTCAATGATAAAGAGACAATTAAAAAGTGGACAAAGGAATTGGACAACAGTTCTCTAATGAAGATACAGCCAATAGCACGTGAAAAAAATGTTCAACATCATTAGTCATTAGGAAAATGCAAATTAAAACTACAATGAGATACCACTTCATACTAACTAGGATGGTTAAAATAAAAAAGACAGACAATTGCAAGGGTTGGTGAGGATGTGGAGCAACTGGAACCCTTATACATTGCTGGCAGGGATGTAAAATGGTGCAGTTGCTTTGTGGTTCCTCAAAATGTAAACAGCGAGTTACCACATGACCCAGCAATTCCATTCCTAGGACACGTCCAGCAGAATGGAAACGTGTGTCCACACAAAAATTTATAATGAACGTTCATAGTAGCATTATTCTAAATGGTTCAAAAGTGAAAATAACCCAAGTGTCCATCAACTGATGAGTGGATGAATCAAATGTGTCATATCCATACCACGGGCCATTAATTGGCCATGAAAAGGAATAAAGTTCTGATACATGCTACCAATATGGATAACCCTTGAAAATATTGTTAAGTGAAAGAAGACAATCACAAAAGGTCACACATTGTATGATTTCATTTATATGAAATGTCTAGTATAAGCAAATTCACAGAGGCAGAAAGGAGATTAGTGGTACCAGAGGCTGGGAGTAAGGAAGAATGGGGAATATTGCTAATGAATATGGAATGGGGCTTCTTTTGGGGGTGATGGAAACGTTCTAAAATTAGATAATGGTGATTGACAGTTGTACATTTATACTAAGAACTACTAAATTGTATATTTTAAAGTGAATTTTTGGCATAGAAATAATATCTCAAAGAAGTTGTTATAACAGTAAGATAGTAAAGAAGAATCTATTCTAAGTTGTTAGCAACTAGATGTGTTTTAAGACCTCAGCAGTAGTATTTTTAAAAGATGGAAAGATGGAATAGTAACTTAAAAAAGGTATGAAAACTAATGATGAACTTCAGCAATAAACAACAAGATGGACATATGGGTGAGAAATATTTCTGAACTTCCTAAAATCAATAATGCAGACTTCTGTCTAATTCATCGCAGGTAGAGACAGTCCTGATATGTAAATAAATCAATGCTTCATAAACCCAGAGTTGATGATCAGATGAAATCGCCAGTGTAGAAATCCTCTCCTTCCTTTTGCAAAATACATTTTCCCTATAAATTTAAATTATAAAGCTAAGATATTTTGTCATATCTTATCGTTTAATATTCTCATGAATAAAACAAAAGTAAAGCTTCTACCCTCTTGGCAATAATAAATTGAAGTATTACTCCACACACATCACATTTACACGCTGGAAAAATACAAACCATTCAAGTTTCGTTTTTCACTTTTATTACTTTTTATTTGTTTTACTAGACCCCGAGTAGAAGAAGGCTATTTAGAAGTATCTGCATAAAGTGAGACTTCATTTTGTTTACCCAGATAAGAAGGCTTTAAGAATCTCCTCATACGATGTCTAAATCAAAGTAATCAACAGAAAATTATTTTTGTGATGATAATTTAGTTCACTGAACCGAACCAACGATATTATAGTCCTGAAAATTTGAAAACATGGCACAGTTGAAAACAATAACAACAAAGCAATAGGGTCATGGATTTTATAATTGATGTCACGAGAGGTCTTCTAACTACTTTTTGTCCAACAGAAGAATCCTTTCTAAGGTATTTCTGAAAAGCAAATATTTGTACTATGCTTAAACAGCTGTTTGATTCAGGAGCAGGATGGAATCAGAGAATCCCGGTGGGGCTGCCTTCATTTTTGAGGAAGAAGGGGCAGGTGAGGTGGTACCTTAAAATGCAGTTTAGTCTTAGAAAAATCGAGAATCCCAGGAAAATACATATTCATATTTTATAAAACTGTTTATTGGAACGAAACAAATTAGTTGACTCAGAAAACACAAACCAAACAATTAGTACTAAGAGCAGAATTTTTAAACTAATAGAGATTATATTTATATTTATTTCACTAAAAATCTTTGCCTAATGTCAACAAGACTAATCTGGAACAGAATTATCAAAATTAAGGCCCCTATTTTAAACATATAGTTCCTCTGTTACTCCAGCTTGCCTTTTACACAGCTCTATGAGCCCGAGTAGCTGAAATTCACTTATTTTGATCTGTTTTTTATTCTCAGAACAGTTCATTTCTGTCCACTGCAACCCTCTTCCCTCATAAGCAGCCTCAAGCAGCTCTTGGGTACAGACCAAACTGTCTTTCATAGAGAATGTGGTAAGCAGACCTTTTTTTTTTTTATGTTAGTTTCAGGTGTACAAAACCACGTAATGATTAGACACTTACCCCTCACAAAGTGATTAGACACTTACCCCTCAAGTCTGCTACCCCTCTGACATCATATATAGCTGGTACAATACCACCGACTCTATTCCCTGTGCTGTACTTGACATCCCGTGACTATACACATATATATAAAATGATAGTTGACATTCAATATCATTCTACGTGAGCTTGAGGTATGCAGTGCAGTGGTCAGGCATCTACACAGTCTATGAAGTGGTCCCCCTGATAAGTCCAGTGCCATCTGGCACCGTATATGATCTTTACAACATTATTGATTATATTCCCATACTGTATTTCACATCCCCATGACTTTTTTGTGACCACCAATTTGTACTTTCTAATCCTTTCACCTTCTCCCCCATCCCCCAACTCTTCTATAAAGAAGAATGAAATCTTACCATATGCAGCAACATGGATGGACTTAGAGAATATTATGATAAGGGAAATAAGTCAGACTGAGTAAGATAAATACCATATGATCTAATATGTGGAATCTAAAGAACAGAATAAGTGAGCAAACAAAACAGAAACAGACTCAGATATAGAGAAAAAACTGATGGTAAGTAGACTCTTAATCGTTTCACTTTCAGAATATTTCTGAGTGAATAATTCAGCAGCCTAAATTTTTAAGAGAAATTTGAACCGAAAACAGTAACAATGCATAATGAACACAGTTAACACAATTCAGTTTTGCTATCTATAAAATTAATCTTTCCACCTGTTAAGCCAAATGAGCATGCAATTTATAAAATTTCCAGCAAATTTTGGTCGTGGGGTGTCATCCAGGGTCTCAGCTCCCGATCCCCGCACAAGAACTCAGGACATGGTGAGGCCAAAAAGGAATAGCAATGGAGCCATGGATAGGGGAGTCATACCACTATAATTTCTCTGGCGGCTGGGTTGGAGACACAGGAAGCAGGAGCCACACGATCCACAATCCGCCGTCCGCCTCTCTGCCAACCAACCAACCCCTAGCACAGCCACGGCAGTTATATGAGTGGCTAATGGCTAACTTGTTACAGCTGACGGCCAACTAGTCACAGCTGATGGCCATCTACTACCCAAGCCAGCACCTTTCCACGTGAGGTCGAGAGCCTGGAAACTGCTCTCTGGGATTCTGTCCCCACATGGGGCATTCGCTTTGCTAAAGGAAAAGGAGGGAGCAAAAAAAGTTGGGGGGACCTACCCTTCTGAGGAACTTGAGAGGGCAGTACACTTGGAGAGCTATATTTTTCTGCACAGCAAGCTTTCTTAGTCCCTCTTCTTCTGGTAATATACCCATACAAACACACATATGCACACACACACATATAATCTTCAAGCTCATACGGAACAGGCAGGTGTACAGGGCACACAACTCAGTCCTGGCCAACCACACCACCTCTTTCTGTCACAGTCCATCCTATCCCTGCCTCATCTGTAACAACTACCGTACTGTTCCAAGAGGCTGATGACAATGCCTCATGCAGAGCACGTAACCGTCCCTCCTGTATAGCTTTTGAGAAGAAAAAACTCTCTTTTCGCTGGGAATCTTGAACCGTCGTTGCCAGAGGCCATGCCCCTGCCCTACTGCACAAGGAAGTAGGGCCCAGCAAAGGGCAGATGGTGGAGAAGGAATCTTGGCTGTGTCAGCTCCCTAGTTGGAGTAGCGAAGACTGCTTTTTACAGCACTCCCTTCAATTCTCTGAACTGACCCAGTTGTGTGAGCCAAGAAACCCTTTCTTTTCTGCGAGTTAGGATTCTGCTATGTGTAACCAAGAGAGTCCTACCTAATGTAAAGTTTCTAGAGTGATCTGAAAAAAAATATCTTTTGAACCTTGGTTTAGACCAGCAGTCTCAAGCTGGCAGTGAATCTTGCCTCCAGGAATGTTTGAACCTACTTAAATGTGAGTGGCTTTGTGGAACATCTGTCCTGCAGGTGGCCGTAGTCCCCACCACTCCCTATAGTCTCACACCCGCGGCTCCCCAAGCGTGTGTTACCTGCCTAGACTTGAAGGCAGGGCTGCCTCACTGCACAGCAGCAGGGTGCCAATCACAGTGCAGCCCACGTGAAGGCCAGCGCTCCCCCCACTCCCAGGGCTGCACAGTGCTCGGGCGTTCATGTGAACTGCTGTCAAACGTGTCCCTCTGATGTGTGAACGTGGCAGGCCTGCTTATAGGCACCTGAGGTTAGTTCTCCTGGTGTAGACATGGTCCTTCTAAAAGCATCTCCTGGCAAGATCGTCCTACGATCCGGTGCAGATTCACGTGTATGAGGTATTGATCTAATTGTAATTCCTGATAGAGAAATAAAGGAGGTTACATAGTTAACCTTAGCTGACCTAAATCAAATCATTAGCTATTTTGGCGGGGAGGCGGGGGGAAGGAATACCCAAGGGATGGCTATCTAGATTAAAAACAACCTACGTGTCCAAGATATGCTTTTGTCAGAAAAATAAAACTGCAACTGTGGAGTATGTGGTAACTGATACACTTGGGATCATCATTTAAAGCTTTCTGTAAGCACCTGTGAGCATACTGGTTATTGGATCAGGATGACAAACAAGAGGCCCAAGGCCACATACGGCCAGCAGAGCATTGGGTTTGCCAGGACTGTCTTTTCTTTCTTCTCTTCCTTTTTTAAAAAATTTAAACTTATAAAAAGTTTAATCTGACTGTTCTTGGCCCTGGGGTCAGAGTTCCCCAGTTCAGGCACACATACCACCGTTCACTACCGTGTTTCCCCAAAAATAACACTGGGTCTTATATTAATTTTTGCTCCAAAAAACGCATTAGGGCTTATGTTCAGGGGATGTCCTCCTGAAAAACCATGCTAGGGCTTATTTTCCGGTTAGGTCTTCTTTTCGGGGAAACACGGTACTACTCTCATTGGCTTCCTTCAGATTAGCGGCCTGCCCTCTATGGAATTCTTAGTTTGACAACCTGTGGTATAAGGTAAGTCAGATAAAGGCTAGGAGAGTAATACTATGATATAAAAACAACAAAACTAAACTAAACATAAGAATGAGATGGGCATGGAAAAATCTTCCAGACTTTGAAATGTCACAGGCCACCCCCTCCACTGAATCTCTCTCCCAACCATTGCTCACATTTCTTAAGTTTTAAAATATGATGGAAAACAAGAATGTTGGGTGCTTTCTTCTCAGTCACTTGGGCACAATCAGGACTCCCACTCTTGGATGTGTCATAAAAACCAGATCAATAACCGCCTGTCTAGAACCATGTGCAAATTCTCCTCCTTGGATCCAGGGGCTAAGAAAGGGGACCTTTGGAGCTTCTTTCCAGCTCTGTGATTCTCAGGGATTTGTTCACAGTTTTGTCCCAACTACTTTAAACCAAACTTTGCAACAGGCAAATACATCATGGGGCATATAATCCAAACACTCTCCCTTGAAAGGATCCTTGAGATCTTAAGCACACTAAACAGCTTCATATCCATAAGTTCATGGACCGAATCCAGGCCAAAGTGCTCTCTAACTGACGCTGTTTATTATTTCCCAAGTTCCTGAAGAAACCATTTTGCCTTTGTATTAATACTAAGAAGCTCAAATCTGGAAACATAACAGAAACGCATGAAACTTCAATAGAAGAAAATGACCCCTTCTGAACACAATCCAGTTCTGAAATATGTTTCAGTTTGAAGTCCAGCGTACTGTATTAAAAAGTGAAGGCTACATTTTTATCTTATTTACATTATGAAAAATGCATTTACTGTAGCGTTTCTGACAGATATTTTTTCTGTGACCCTTGAGAATAAACACTTAGATTCATTAAATACATAATCATTTTCACATGACCATCTAAGGAGGCAACTAAAATGAAACTACAAAAGTTTATGCAGTAATATGGAAAAATCCATTGTCTATAGAAATTTATTTGGGCACAATCTGGCATAAAGTCTAAACTGATTACTTTGTGTTTCTTTTTTAAGGATACAAAAGAAAATAGAAAAAACCTTTTCCCTAAAATTGTAACACTGAGATCAACACTCAGTAAATTGATCAACCGCATTTTTAAAGCATTCATTATATTACATCAGAAGCTTGGTATGTGTGCTATATGAATTACAGGAGGAAAAACCTACAATACAAGGTAAAACAAAATAATTAGCAAGGTAAGTATCTTTAAATATGTGAGTGTGTGTGTATATATTATGCCTATATAATTTTATAATTTACACATTAATCTGTAACAACAAAAAGACCCAAATGGCGTATTTGTAAATGTGTCTGATACAGAGATAGAGAATTTATAGAAAGTCCTCTACAAAGATTTCTCATTAGAAAGTTCAAAGTGAGAAAACTATTTTCCTGGGAATTCGATTCTTTTTCTTGCAAGGTAGAACGGAGCTTCTGGGCCCTCCAGCCTTCTGAGTAGGTAGAAACAGAAATTCAGAAATTCAGGCTAAGATGTGGGGATGACAGACCCAGAAAAGGGACAAAAGGGACTACCTTATGTGGAGGAGTTGCCTGCAAAGTTCTGAGAGATCATGGAGGGTGGAGGGTGAGAAATAGTGAACTGCAGGGTGGCTGGGAGGGCAGCAGTTAGTTGCCAAGGGTATGGAGGATGCTGAGAGAAGCAACAATGGAGAAAGGTTATTGAAGATGTTTGCAAAACAATAAAAATGCACTCCTCTATCCCTAGCATTTCCATGTGAGCCTGAATACAACCTGACCTCTGTGCATCTTCAAAAGATATGTTGTACATAGACTAGACCACATGAAGCTCTAGTTTATATCAGAGTTACAAGTCTTTCTCTCTATACTTCCAGTCTCAAGACTACTTGCAAAATAATACCTTCTACCTTGATTTCAATTTTGTGTGAAATGGGAATTCAATCACACTTTGATTTCAATGGACAACAACCAAGGGGAGGGGAGAATTTCCCTTTGGAACAGAAAGGTAAGTTAAAAAACACTTTTCATGAAGTTGCTAGTCACTCTTCACTGTGGCTTTAGTTTAATGTCATGGATACACAATGATTTAATGAGATTCAGGAGCTGAGAATCTGAAGTACAAAGATGTGACTTGATTTGGAATGAAAGGAGAAAAAATGAGGCAGAATGTGTGGGCCAGATAGATCATTATTTAGTTGAGTGACCATCTGAGAGATGGCAAGGTTTTCCGGTAAGCCATGGAGAGCTGCTGAAGGGTTTATACAGGTGGGTGGTGGCCAAGTGGTGACATAGTCACTAGAGGGGCACATGCACAGAGGTGGGAGGCAGTCTTGCTGAGAAGACATCCTATGAGCTTATCTTAGTTTCAGGTGTACAATATAGTGATCAACATTTCTATACCTTACAATGTGATCACCCCACTAATTCTGATAAACATCTGTCACCCTATAAACGGATAACAATATTATTATTTTAAAAATATTTTTAAAGATATTTAAAAGATTTTTATTAAAATATAGCTAATACAATGTTTTATTAGTTCCAGGAGAACACTATGAAAAGAGACACAAGGAGAGCAGCAAGGAACAGTGTTCACAAAATTTTGTGAGAAACCCATCCTTCTTCATGGATAATCCAGTCGAAATACCATCTTTATAAAGTGCTATTTACAATATGGTCTCAATAAACTAAAAAAAAGAAACTCTCTACTCTGAAGCAGTCAATCAAACTTTGAATATCTAAATCGTCCTGCAGCACTACAATCTCGGTTTGATCAAAACCGAACTCATTATTTTTCTTCTCATATTCATTCCCCCTCCTTCATTCTCTAGGCAATTTCTCCCGAGATTTCTCTCTATTATCCCTACTTTAAGATGGGAAAACTGAGCGTTAGAAAAGTTAACTGGATCAAGGTCACAATTAAGTGATAAGACTAAAATCAAGGTCTATCTGATTGCAAATACAATATTCTTTCCACTACCTAATTAAGTTATAAAATGAACTGGACCATCTTTTTTTAAAACTTAATGATCCAGTGTGTTCATTAGAATCATATCCAGTTAAATATTAGGCTCAAAGCTGCTATCCTCAGAAATTTATGAGGAAAAAGTACTCACGTGCTACACATAACAATGTTTCAATGATGGACCATATTCGGGGTCTGACAATTAAGTTCACGGACCCATCCTAGAAAAGGTGCTATATACCTCATTGCTGAATATCACTATGGTCACCTTCGAAGGACTCCCCTTGGGAAGCTATGCACTGATGCCAGCGCCTAGTCCACCCTTCAAAGCGATTTTGGAACTCTTTTTCTGGAATGGCCATCAGAGCTGTCATCGTTATTACCCTTATGTCCTGAACGTCATCAAAATGTCTTCCTTTCAATATTCCCTTTATCTTTGGGTAAAGAAAGAAGTCATTGGGGGCCAGATCAGGTGAGTAGGGAGGGTGTTCCAATACAGTTAGTTATTGGTTTACTGCCTGAAAACTCCCTCACAGACAGTGCCGTGTGAGCTTGTGCATTGTCGTGATGCAAGAGCCATGAATGGTTGGCGAAAAGTTCAGGTCGTTTTTGTCTAACTTTTTTATGCAGCCTTTTCAGCACTTCCAAATAGTAAACTCGGTTAGCTGTTTGTCTACTTGGTACAAAGAATTATTCATTATTCGTAATGAATAATTCCTCTGATATCAAAAAAGGTTAGCAACATCGTTGCCACAAGTTCGCGAACTTAATTGTTACACCTCGTATACTATGTTGGTCCCATGAGATTATAATGGAACTGAAAATTTTCTGTCACCTGGGGACATTGTAGCTGTTGTCCTATCATAGCTCAATGCATCACTCAAGTGTTTATGGTGATGCTGGTGTAAACAAACCTACCGCCCTACCAGACGTATGAAAGCACAACACAATTATATGCAGTATACACTACTTGCTAATGATAATAAATGACTATGTTACTGGTATATTTATTTACTACACTATACTTTTTATCATTATTTTAGAGTGTACTCTTTCTACTTATTTTTAAAATTTATTATTTTATTTAACTTAGGTGGTATACAATCTTATATTGGTTATATTAGTTTCAGGTATACAACTACAGTGATTCAACACTTCTATTATCTTAACAATGTGATCACCCCACTAATTCTGATAATCGTCTGTCACCCTATAAACATATAACAATATTATTATTACTTTAAAAAGATTTTTATTAAGATATAGCTAACACAATATTATATTAGCTTCAGGGGTACTGCATAGTTATTCAAAATTTACACACATACACCTAAAGAAGTGATCACCGTAAGTCCAGCAACCATCTGACCCCGTACCACGCTATCATAATATTATTGACTATATTCCCCAGGCTGTACATTACATCCCCATGACTTGTTTTATACCTGGAAATTTGGACCTCTTATTATGCTTCACCATTTTTCCCTCTTTTTAAAATTTTTCAATTACAATCAACATTCAGTATTATTTTATATTCATTTCAGGTGTACAGCATAGTGGTTAGACATTTATATAATTTAAGACATGATCCCCCTGACGAATTTAGTACCCACCTGGCACTATACATAGTTATTAACACATTACTGACTATATTCTCTAAGCTTTAGTTTACATCCCCATGACTATTATGTAACTACCAATTTGTACTTATTAATCCCTTCCCCTTTTTCACCCTATCCTCCCATCTAACACCCGATAAATCTAGTACCCGTATAACACCATACATAGTAATTACAATACTACTGACAATATTGCTTAAGGTATACCATACATCCCCATAACTACTATGTAACAACCACTTGTACTTCTTACTTCCTTCCCTTTTACACTCTCCCCAACCTCCCTTCCCATCTGGCAACCATCAAAATGTTCTCCGTATCTATGAGTTTGTTTTGTTTCATTTGTTTATTTTGTTCTTTAGATTCTACTCATTAGTCAAATCACATGACATTTGTCTTTCTCTGTCTCACTTACTATACTCAGCATAACACCCTTTAGATCCATCCATGTTGCTACAGATGGCAATATTTCTTTTTTTTATTATTAAATTTATTGGGGTGACATTGGTTAGTAAAATTATATAGGTTGCAAGTGTACATTTCTATAATACATCATCTATATATTGCATTGTGTGTTCACCACCCAGAGTCAGTTCTCCTTCCATCACGATATTTTTGATCCCCTTTTCCCTTCTATCCCCCTTGTCCTCTGGTAACCACTAAACTGTTGTCTGTGTCTATGAGTTTTTGTTTCTTTATTTGTTTGCCTTGTTTATTTTGTTGCTTTCAGTTTTATATCCCACAGATCAGTGAAATCATATGGTTCTTGACATTTTCAGTATGATTTATTTTGCTTAGCTTAAAAATCTCAAGACCCAACCATGTTATCACAAGTGGCAGTATTTCATCTGTTCTTATGGCTGAGTAGTATTCCATTAGGTATACATACCACATCTTCTTTATCCAATCATCTATCGAAGGACATTTTTGTTGTTCCCATGTCTTGACCACTGTAAATAATGCTGCAATGAACATCGGGGTACATGTATCCTTACAGATAAATGTTTTCAGATTTTTTGGGTAGATACCCAGGAGAAGGATTGCTGGGTCATATACCGTGTTTCCCTGAAAATAAGATGCAGCCGGACCATCAGTTGTAATGCATCTTTTGGAGCAAAAATTAATATAAGACCCGGTATTATATCATATCATATCACATCATATCATATCATGTTATATTGTATTATATAAGACCTGGTCTTACATTATATTATATAAGACCCAGTATTGTATTATATTATATTATATTATATTATATTATATTATATTATATTATATTATATTATATAATATATTATACCCAGTCTTATATTACATAAGACTCAGTCTTATATTAAAATAAAGACCAGGTTTTAATTTTTGCTCCGCAAGACACATTAGAGCTGATGGTCCAGCTAGGTCTTATTTTTGGGGAAACACGGTAGTAATTCTATTCTCAATTTTTGGAGGAAACTCCGTACTGTTTTCCATCGCGGCTGCACCAATCTGCATTCCCACCAGCAGTATGAGGGTTCCTTTTTCTCCACTGCGTCTCCAACACTTGTCATTATTTGTCTTGTTGATGATATCCATTCTAACAGGTGTGAGGTGATATCTCATTGTGGTTTGGATTTGCATTTCCCGAATAGCTAGTGTAGTTGAGCACTTTTTCATATATCTATTGGCCATTTGTAAGTCTTCTTGGGAGAAGTGTCTGTTCAGGTCCTCTGGCCATTTTTAAATTGAATTGTTTGTGTTTTGTTGTTGAGTTGTATGAGTTCTTTATATATTTTGGGTATTAGTCCTTTATTAGAGGCATTGTTTGCAAATATCTTCTCCCATTATGTTGGTTGCCTATTTGTTTTATTGATGGTTTCTTTTGCTGTGCAGAAGCTTTTTAGTTTGATATAGTCCCATTCATTTATTTTTGCTTTTACTTCCTTTGCCTTTGAAATCAAATTCGTAAAATCCTCTCTGAACACAAGGTCCATAAGTTTAATACATATGCTTTCTTCTATACAATTTATTGTTTCAGGTTTTATTTTTAGGTCTTTGATCCATTTTGAGTAAATTTTGGTATATGGTGACAGATAGCAGTCTAGTTTCATTATTTTGTATGTGGCTTTCCAATTCTCCCAGCACCATTTATTAAAGAGGCTTTCTTTTCTCCATTGTATGTTTTTGGCTCCTTTGTCGAAAATTATCTGCATAAATATATATATATATATATATATATATATATATATATATATATATACCCATATATATATATGGGTTTATTTCTGGACTCTCAATTCTTTTCCATTGGTTGGTGTGTCTGTTTCTCTGCCAGTAACATACTGTTTTGATTACTGTTGTTTTGTAATACAAATTGAAGTCAGGGAGTGTGATACCTCCAGCATGTTCTTTTTTCTTAGGATTGCTTTGGCTATGCAGGGTCTTTTGTGATTCCATACAAATTTGATGATTTTTTTTGTTGTTGTTCTAATTCTTTAAAAAGTGCCATTGGGATTTTGATAGGGATTGCATTAAACCTGTATATTGCTTTGGGTAATGTGGTCTTTTTAACTATGTTGATTCTTCCAATCCATGAACACGAAATATCTTTCCATTTCTTTGTGTCTTCTTCAATTTCTGTTAAGAATGTCTTACAGTTTTCAGTGTATAGGCCTTTCCCCTCCTTTGTTAAGTTTATTCCTAGGTATTTTATTCTTTTAGTTGCAATTGCAAATGGGATTATTTTTTAATTTCTTTTTCTGAAATTTCATTGTTAGCATATAGGAATGCAATTGATTTTTGTACATTGACTTTGCATCCAGAAACTTTACTGTATTTATCTATTGTTTCTAATAGATTTTTGGTGGAGACTTTAGGGTTTTCTATACAGAGAGTGCAAAAAAAATGTATACATATTTTAAGAATGGAAAAAACTATTGAAATTGTTATACTCAACATACAACGATAAGAAAAGATGAACACAAGTCATGTGTATACATTTTTTTGGCATCCCCGGTATAAAGAATCATGTCATCTGCAAAAAGTGACAATTTAACTTGGGAATTTCCTTCCCAATTTGGATGCCTTTTATTTATTTCTCTTGACTAATTGCTCTGGCTAAGACTTCCAATACTATGTTGAATAACAGAGGTAACAGGGAGCAACCCTGTCTTGTTTCCTGATTTTAGACAAAAGGCTTTCACCATTAAGTACGATATTAGCTAAGGGTCTGTCATACATGGCTTTTATTATTTTGAGGTACTTTCCTTCCATACCCATTTTATTAAGTGTTTTAATCATAAATGGATGTTATATCTTGTCAAATGCTTTTTCTGCATCTATTGATACAATCACATGATTTTTGTCCTTTATTTTGTTTATGTGATGTATCACATTGATCGATTTGCTCATGTTGAACCATCCTTGTGCCCCTGGGATGAACCCCACTTGATCGTGATGTATAATCTTTTTAATGTACTGTTGTATTCAATTTGCTGGAATTTTTGCATCTATATTCATCAGAGATATTGGTCTGTAGTTTTCTTTTTTGTGTTGTCCATACTGGGTTTTGGTATCAGTGTAACTTGGGCTTCATAAAATGAGTTAGGGAGTATCGCCTCTTCTTCAATTTATGCAAGAGTTTGAGGAGAACAGTTATTAAATCTTCTTTGAATGTTTGGTGGAATTCACTGGTGAAGCCATCTGCTCCTGGACTTTTGCTTTTGGGAAGGTTTTGGATGATTGTTTCAATTTCCCTACTATTGACAGGTCTATTTAGACTTTCCAGTTCTTCATGATTCAGTCTAGGAAGGCTATATGTTCCCAAGAACTTGTCCCTCTCTCCTAGGTTATTGAATTTGGTGGCATATAGTCCTTCATTGTATTCTCATATAATCCTTTGTATTTCTGTGGTGTCAGTGGTAACTTCTCTTTCAATTCTGATTTTGTTTATTTGTGTCTTTTCTCAGTGAGTCTAGCCACGGATGTGTCAATTTTATTAATCTTTTCAAAGAACTAGCTCTTCGTTGCATTAATTTTTCTATTATCTTTTTGTTCTCTATTTCATTTAGCTCTGCTCTAATTTTTATTATTTCCTTCCTTCTGCTGACTTTGGATTTCATTTGTTCTTCTTCTAGTTCTTTAAGATGTACTGTTAGGTTGTTTACTTGGGATTTTCTTGTTTCTTGAGATAGTCGTGTAATGATATAAATTTCCCTCTCAATATTGCTTGTGCTGCATCCCAGTAATTTTGATAGAATGTATTTTCATTCTCATTTGTTTCTATGTAACTTTTGATCTCTCCTTTTATTTCTTCTTTGACCCAGTCACTCTTTAATAGCGTGTTGTTTAATCTCCATGTATTTGTGGTTTTTCCCACTTTCAGTTGATCTCCAATTTCAAAGCCTTGTGGTCAGAGAATATGCTTGGTATGATTTCAATATTCTTAAATTTGCTGAGGCTAGTTTTGTGTCTCAACATATGGTCTATCCTTGAGAATGTTCCATGTATACTAGAAAAGAATGTATAGTCTGGTGTTTTAGGATGCAGTGCTCTATAGATGTCAATGATGTCTATTTGGTCTAACATGTCATTTAAGGCTGATATTTCCACACTGATTTTCTGTTTGGATGATCTATCCATAGAGCCAATTGTATATTTAGGTCCCCTACTATAATTGTGTTTTTTGTCAGTTTCTCCCTTTAGTTCTGTTAGTAACTGCTTTGTATATTTTGGTGTTCCCTGTTTGGGGAGCATATATGAGGTCAGACAATTAAGTTCAAGAACTCATCCTAGAAAAAGTGATATATAACTCTGCTGAATTTCACCATGGTCACCTTCGAAGTACTCACCTTAGGAAGCTATGCACTGATGTCTGTGCCTAGTCCCCCCTTCACAGCAATTTTGGAATTCTTTTTATGGAATGGCCATCAGAGCTGTCGTATTAACCTTGATATCCTGAATGCCATCAAAATGTCTTCCTTTCAATATTTCCTTTATCTTTGGGTAAAGAAAGAGGGGCCAGATCAGGTGAATAGGGAAGGTGTTCCAATACACTTATTTGTTTACTGGCTACAAACTCCCTCACAGACAGTGCCGTGTCAGCTAGTACACTGTCGTGATTCAAGAGCCATGAATTGTTGGTGAAAAGTTCAGGTCGTCTAACTTTTTCACGCAGCCTTTTCAGCACTTTCAAATAGTAAACTCGGTTAGCTGTTTGTCCAGTTGGTACAAATTCATAATGAATAATCACTCTGATATCAAAAAAAGGTTAGCAACATTGTTGCAACAAGTTTGCAAACTTAATTGTCAAACCTCGTATATTGATACATGTTATGTCTTCTTGTTGTATTGTCCCCTTTATCATTATGAAATGTCCATCTTTGTCTCTTGTTACTTTTTAATACTGAAGTCTATTTCGTCAGATATAAGTATGACTACATCTGATTTTCTCTCAATTCCATTTGCTTGGAGTATCGTTTTTCACCCTTTCATTTTGAGTCTGTATTTGTCCTTGTACCTGAGATGTGTTTCTTGGAGGAAGCATATGGTTGGGTTTTGTTTTTTTGATCCAATCTGCTACTCTGTGCCTTTTTATTGGTGACTTCAGTCCATTTACATTTAGGGTGATTATTGATATATAAGAATTTCCTATAGCCATTTTATCTTTTGTTTTCTGTTAGCTCAGTGTGTTCATTGTTTCTTTGCATTTTTGTTTCTGTTATTTTAGTTTGGTGGTATTCTAGGATTTTTCTGCCTGTTTCCACTTTTTTTAATGTTACGTGTCTCAGTTCTGGATTTTTTTGAGTGGTTACCATTAAGTTTATGTAAAAGAAACTTTCATATGTATAGTAGTAGATTTTAATTGTTCAATCTTTATTATGTCTGAGTAATATTCCATTGTACGTATGTACCACCTCTTCTTTATCCATTCAGGGACACCCAGGTTGCTCGTATCTTGGCTATTGTAAATAACGCTTCAGTGAACATATGGATGCACATGACCCCTCAAAGTAGTATTTTCGGATTCTTCAGATAAATACTGAAGTGGAATTAATAAGTCCTTCTTTGTCTCTTGTTATAGTCTTTATTTTAAAGTCTATTTTGTCTGCTATGTTTTGCCATCACAGCTTTTTGTTCGTTTCGATTTTCATGAAATATATTTTTCCATCCCTTTACTTTCAGTCTGTGGGTGTCTTTCAATCTGAAGTGAGTCCCTTGGAGGCAGCATTTTTTTTTTGGGGGGGTGGGTCTGGGATGCTCTTTAACCTCTGATTCTAAATGATGGCTGTGCTGGGTACAGTAATCTTGGTTGTAGGTCCTTGCTTTTCATCACTTTGAATATTTCCTGCCAATCCTTTCTGGCCTGCAAAGTTTCTGTTGAGAGATCAGCTGACAGTCTTATGGGAGCTCCCTTGTGAGTAACTAACTGCGTTTCTCTTGTTGCTTTGAAGGTTTTCTCTTTAACTTTTGGCATTTTCATTATGATGTGTCTTGGTGTGGGCCTCTTTGGGTTCATCTTGTTTGGGACTTTCTACACTTCCTGGGCTTGAATATCCAGTTCCTTCACCAGGTTAGGGATGTTTCGCATCATTATTTCTTCAAATAGTTTTTCAATTCCTTCCTCTCTCTCTTCTCCTTCTGGCACCCCTATGATGTGAATGTTGGTACACTTGATATTGTCCCAGAGGCCTTATCTTCTAAATCACTGATTCAATCCTCTGCTTCAACTAACCTACTGTTGATTCCCTCTAATGTCTTCTTCATTTCAGTTATTGTATTCTTTATTTCTGACTGGTTCTTTTTTATGTATCCTCTTTGTTGAAGTTCTCCTTGAGATCATTGAGCATCCTTATAACCAATGTTTTGAATTCTGCATATAGTAGATTGTCTCCATTTTGTTTAGTTCTTTTGCTGGAGCATTGCACTGTTCTTTTATTTGGGACATGTTTCTTTGTCTTCCCATTTTGGCTGGCTCCCTGTGTTTGTTTTGATGTATTAGGAAGGGCTGCTATGTTTCCTGGTCTTAGCAGAGTGGCATTATGTAGTAGGTGTCCTGTGGGACCCAGTGGCCCAGTTTACCTGTTCACCAGAGCCAGGTGCTCCAGGTGTGTCCCTTGTGTTGGTTGTGTGTCCTCCTATTGTAGTTGAGCCTTGGTTGCTGTTTGCATATCAGTGGGAGGGATTGAACCTCAAGCTCATTGGTTGTGAGGACTGGCCACGACTACAGTGGAGAAGATATTGTGCAGAGGCTGAACTTATGGAGGCTTTGCTTTAGCAGGGCTTTGGTGCCTGCCCAGTCTGCCCTTTGGATATGTCATCCTTCAAGGCAGCGGGGTGATGCACTGGCTCAGTATGAAGCTGTCCACTGGGTGTGCCAGCCCGGGGCCTCCTAGGAGCAGACCCACTGCAAGCCAAGTTCAGCCATAATGTGTGTCCTGCCAGTGGACACCTAGTATGATCCACAAAGCAATCCTCAGATGTTTTCCACCCCACGCTGTGTTTGGATGTGCCTGGAGAGGCCAAACCAAAAACAAAGGCCATTTGTCGCTAGTGCCAGGCTTAGGGCTGTGCAGCCAAAGTTACAGGAAATGATGAAGCCATTTGCTGCTTGTTGGGTTTTGTGACCCTTTGAGAGATTTTAGGAAATTTGGCAGCATGCTCCAAGGCAGGCTGTTTGGGTATGCCCAAAAATTGGGTGGGGCGGGATCTCAGAATCACCAAGGTGGAGTGAATGAACAGGTTGATGGAGACTCAGCTATGATGGCTGCCTGTGTCTTCACATGGGGAGTGGGAAGGGCTCAACAAAGAAACAATGGTTTCCACCAGCTCCTCTGTCTAGGAGAAAGCTGGTCCTCCATCCCTTGCTCTGTAGCCGGACAACTCACTTCCTCCCTGTATGTCTGTGCAGCTTTCCAGCTGCTGTCCCAGTGCTGGTGCTCAGACCAAGTGAGTCCTTCAGTAAGGAAGTCTGTGCAGGGGCCTTTTAAGATGACTGCCTGAGACTACAGCTGCCCTCTGTCTCACTCAGCCACAGTTTCCACTGGTTTTTACTTCCCAACATTGAAATTCTGGTCTGGGGAGCCTGGTGTGGAGCTGGGACCTCTTGCTCCTCCAGGGGAGACCTTCACAGCTGAGATATCCCTCTCAACTTTTAATGGTTACACTCAGGAAAGGGACCTGTCCATTCTGCGTCTCTGTCCCTCCTACTAGTCTCAAGGTGGCTTCTCTTGTATGTCCTTAGTTGTAGGACTCTGGTTCAACTAGACTTCAGGCGATTCTCAATGATGGCTGTTCTGTAGTTTAGTTATAATTTTTATGTAGTTATGAGAAAAGTCTAGCACAGCGTTTCCTATTCTGCCATCTTGACCAGAAAACTCTTTCTACTTATTAACAAATAGTTTTCTGTAATATAGTATGCTGTGTCACACTGGCCATGGTCTCCTGTATATTTTCCTTACTCTGTCTCTTGATTGCACCATTTTCTCTTGTGTTGTTTTGTACAGTAAGATGATGTACAGGCTATACCATAGAGCCTAAATATATAGTAGGCAACACCATCTAGGTTTGTGTAAGTGCACTCTATGATGTTCACGCAGCAATGAAATTGCCTAATACCCCATTTCACAGAACGTATCCCTGCTATTAAGTGGCACATGACTGTAACATAGAAGTCTTAACAGATTAAGTTTACTGGCTTCATTTAAAACATGTGAGTGCTGATCAGAATAAAAAGATTAAGAGTAATATAACAGATTAAGTTGTACAGTATTATGTTACCCATTCCAATACTTTTCATTTGTTCTCACCTTAAAACCTTACCTCTGTTGCTCACACTGCATTTAGTGAGCATCTTATAGGTATAAATTTGGTGCAGATTTACAATCCTTTCATTTGGAGTACACTGATTTTCATTAATTATATAGTAAAATCCTGCAAAGCACCGTTGTATAACACTTGCTACTCACTAGAATGGTTAAAGGTAGGAGAGAAAATTAACAACAACAAATCAGTATCATCCATTGAGAGAGAAGCAAAAGATGTACCTTTAACATCAGCGTGTTATTAGCAGGATTTAAGCACAGAAAACAGGGAGGGGGAAAAAAAGTGAATCTTTTTAAGGTTTTCCTCCTGAAGGCAGCTATCAAAGGGAGAAAATCCTAGAGCCTTGGAGGGTAGCCTCTAGGAAAGTCACAAGTTTTAGAGCAGTAAAATAAAGGACTTAAATATTTTCCTCAATTTCCTTTGATGCCTCATCTAAAAACTCTTTTCAATTCCATATTTGGGACCGAAGGATCAGAAGGGGATTGCAACTTGTAATAAGTGGCTAAACATATTTTACATAAAAGGTAAGTTCAGGCTGTTGGAAGGCTCTTAAAATCTAAAGGAGGGAGAAGGGCATAAACACTTCTCCCCAACTCACAGTTAGCTGATTGTTAAAAAGGAACAACAGAGGGCTTTGTGAGGCTGCAAAAAAAAAAAGAAAGAAATTCCAGAGAATGCCGATTTTTTTTTTTGGGGGGGGGAGGGTCATAGATTTCTCTGGGGAGAAAGCTGGGAAAGTGGTCCTATAAATGCACAGGGGAAAAGAAAAATCTCTCCAGTACAAAATGGGATACACTAGAATTAAAGTGAACCATTTGAAAGCAATCCCCCAGATTCTTTCAAGCCATAGGAATTGGTTCATTGATATGGCCCATTATTATCCTTTTCCGGGTAGCGCTGTAAGACTTGTGGGAGCATCTGCACTGGCAGTAACAGCTATTCTTTACAAAGGTTACAAGAGGAAAGAGTCCACTAGTACTGAGGCGTTAATACCATTAAATGTCCTTGAGGTGAACAGGTGGAGAAGCGAGTCAGTCACATATATTGATACCCACAGTGAAGATAACGGGACTCAAGGGGGGCGGGGGACAAGCTGTTACTTCAAAAAGAAAATAGAGGTCGTCACACAGGAAATTCCTCAGCTCCTCTCTGCACTCCAAACCTCCACCCCCACATACATAAATTTATCTCTGTTTAGCTCATCCGCTCCTCCTCTTCTCTGGTCCTAGAAGATTGGTCTTCCTCCTCCTATCCAAAGCTAACGTCTTCTACATAAGTTGTAGACTGTATTCTCTCCTACCTCCTTCAGGACCTTTCCCACCATTTATCTGTTCCCCTGTATTTTTGACTCTTTCTATTCATCACTTCCTTCTCAGAAAAAAAGGCTCAACTTTCTCGCATCATTGAAAACACTTTTATATATTTTTTATTATACAAGTAATTCATAAATTCATAACCATGTGCTTGTTAAATGTTTAAAAACTTTATATGTAAATTAAATACGTTTAAGTCCCCTTTGAATAATTCCCCTCCCCCATCCTCAAACTTACACCACAGTTAATCTCGGTTACTTCTTTTGCATGAATACGTCCAGACTTTATTTTACAGATAGCATTGTTTTATGTCTTCTTTTTAAATAACTGGTTTAATACTCTGTGTATTGTTGGGCAACTTGTTTTGTTCACTCAACAAAATGTCTTATCACAATCAGAAGATCTATCTCATTATTTTATACCCCAAGTCTGTGTAATATTTTGCAGTATAAGTGTACATCTTCTTTAACCAACGAACATTCACATAAGTAATAGAAGAGTTCCTGTTGTACCAGACTCTTACTTACCCTTGATATTACCAAAATTTTATTTTGCTAACTTAACGAGGGAAAGAGTTCGCTCATATTTCTAATTTACATTTAACTGATTACAATATGATTAAGCATATTTTCATATTAATATTAAGCATACCTCCATATGTTATTGACTAATTATATTTCTTCTTCAGGGAAGAGACTGTTCATATCCTTTGACTAATTTTGTAATGGATTGTTTGTTTCTTTCTTATTACTTGGGAGATGTTATTTCCATGTTATGGGTATTAATCCTGTTACATATTGCATATTTTCTTCCAGATAGTAGCTTACCTTTTAGTATTGTTTATGGTGACTTTTGCTGTCCAAATATTTTTTTTGATCAAGTCAGATTTGCTTTTTGCATTTTACGTCATATTAAGAGGGCCTTCTGTTTCGGACATCATAAATATGTTTTCTCCATTTCCCTCCATTTATTGCTTTATTTTTTACAATTTGTTATTTAATTCATCTTATGTTTATTAAATGATCCAACATTTATTAAATGATCCACCATTCTTCAACTCATTTAAAATGCTATGTTTATCATAAACTAAATTTTCACACATACATGAAACTGTTTCTAAAATATCCATTTTATCCTATTAATTTATTTGTCCATTACTGTGCCAATACCATACTATTTCAATTATCATAGATTTATAATATGGTTTGATATCTGGTGGAGCAAATCTCCACATCTTTGTTCTTCTACAAAATTCTCTTGGATATTCTTGCACATTTTCTGTTCCTTGTGAATTTTAAAATCAGTTTTGTCGAGATCCAATTCTTCTAATTTATTTGACCGCAGAACTCATTTTTCAAAGATTGGTGTCCAAAAGAACACACTTCAGTGATACATTGCCTTAGATTGTGTCTGGTCCAAAGATTTATTTTGTTTGGTCAGCATAGTGTTGACCCGTTCATGTTTTTAAAAACATTTGACACCCATCTGAGAGCCAAAAGTAAACAATGAATGTGCAACAGGGTGTGTGTATGTGTGTGGTGGGGTGTCTTTGCTTTCCCAATGGCAACAACTGGCTAGAGCCAAGTGGTGAGTGCTCTTTTTATTTACATAGGCCCTAAGTCTACGTTCTCCAGTGTCTGAACTTGGCCCATTTTGCCTATTTGTGTGCTATTTGCCTAGACCCTAGACAGCCTTTCCCTCTGAGAACCCTGCACTGCAGTAATACCATCCTAAATAGTATCGTGGCCTTCCAATTCCTCCTCTCTCTACACTACACTTCCATGCTAGCAGCATGATTTTTTAATAACACATATAACTGGGCCACCACTCTGATTTAAAGTATGGCAACTTCTGATCGCTTTTAGGATAAGATCCACTCTTCTCTATAGGCGATATGAGGCTTTTCATAACCTGGAGGACTTTTTATGTGTCATTTCCCATTATCTCCACATTATCCATCCTTTAGCCATCTGTCCAGTCTGCAGTCTTCCATAAGTTTACCACATATCATGTATCATTGGTTTAAGATACTCTGTGTGGAAGACCAAGTCACTCCACCACCCACAAACCTCACCCGCCAACCTTCTGCCCCAACCAAATCTGCTCTTTCCTCATTTGTATTTGCTTGTGTAACACCTACATCTCCAAGTCTCAGACTCAGTTCCATTACCATCTGCTCTTTACAGTTCTTTATGACCATTTCTCCACCATCACTCTCATCTTCCCACCACTGTCTCAAGAAAGGACTGAGGCTCTTTTGTGTCCCTCTTCCACTCATTATACCTTCCACGGAATCAATAAGAGACTGATTTTTGTGTCTATTTGACCCATAAAACTATGTTATCCTTATGGACAGAAATCCTGCCTTAATTAATTCAGTTTCTCCTAAGCCTAGGGCAAGGTAACTAGAGGTCTATAGGGACTCAATAAAACCTGTGGAAGACAGGAAGAGAAGATTGGAGAGAGGTATGAAGGGAGGGAGGACTTAATGAATCAATTATTGCTTCTGCTCTTGGGAAGCTTAGAGCCATATAGAATTCTTCTCCTTATTTAAAACAGTAGCATCGTCAGCATGATCAAACAACTAAATCCCCAAGGAGAGAGTAGAATTAACTTTGTCCTGTGTCATAACAAATAGTGTTGACACAATTGCATAATTGTTTCTCTGACAAACTTAGAAAAGTTGTGCAATGACACAATTTCTCTCTAAATTTAAAGTTAAGGTTTTTACGTCTATTTTGTCTTATAGCCAATATATTTTTAATTTCATTTCTAAAATAATAAAGGAATTTTATGGTAATAAGTGATTAAGTACACAAATATTTGTTTTGCACACAGTTACTCAGCAGCCTCTAAAGTTAAGGCAACCCGTATTCAAAAAAGACTTAAGGATATGCTTTGGCACAGATGAACACTCTGTTCACATGTTAAAAACCAATCAGCTATGCCAGCTTTGTCCAAAAGAAAAAAACCTCAGCGAGATGCCTAAACCCTAATCACATTTATAGAGTATTTTTAGTTGTATTCCTAGTTGGATTAATCCCATTTTGGCATTTTTAGCATTTGCCTACCAGACATGTGCGTGTACATATAAAACACAAAATTCCATTAATACGACATTAGGGTTTCAAATTTAAACATTCAGGAAATTGAAAAGTTATAGCCCTCAGAACAACTTTAACTTACTTTATATTTTCTACATGTGTGAAGTTTAGATACTAACATGTGAAGCATTGAGCTGGAACACAAAAAGGACACATATAAACAGTCCAAATTCTCATCTTGCTTAGGATGTCTACTCTTATTTTCAAAGACTTAACACTAATATGATGTGTTTTCCATACATTTAATGGATACGTACACAATGGAATTGGAATTGACCTATTCCACTTAAACATTCAGGTGGTTTAAAGTTGAATATTCCATTAAAAACATCTCCACACTGCATTAAAAATTGCAATGCATTTTCAGTACATTTCCAATTCTGAATAGTAAAAGAACTTATGTCCAAAATAAGAGAAGCACATGATCTTATTAGATATCTTGAAAATTCTGTAGTAGTTGAAAGAGCAAAAGAATTATACCCGACAGTCTTACACCACCTTTTCAATTCTATGTATTATTTTATTTTCTCCCTAAACAATTTCGATGCAGACATGTTAGAAAGAATTCTGTCACCTTGGAAATAAGCACCCACCTCCCCTGAGGAGCATAATTTGTTTCACAAATGAGGGCAGGGGAAGCTTATTTTGCCTTACTACTACTTAACTCAGCATATTAAGTTCAGAGTTATGCATTAAATAATTTCCCTATGAGCTGAGGCCAAACACACATATTTCCACCCAAGGGGAAAAGTTTAGAGTGAATGAAAACAAAACTCAATAATGAAGGTTTTCACGCATGGGGCAGTCAGCCAAGCTAGCGTGTAAAAGTCCAACATGGTGTGTGGCTCTTATTTGAATACATGAAAAAGAGCTACTAAATCGTTTCAGTACTGGGGCTTAATTTGGGGTTATAAGGAATCACAAAAACTTTGGGCTAGAAGGACCAGTCTGGTGTGTCCTGCTCCCAGGTAGGCCTACCCAAGCTATCCCAGACAGAGAAGAAATGGAACTGTATTTAGAGCCTGCCAGGAGAATCCACAATTGCTCCTAATAACTCATTCTAGTATTAAATAGCTCTGTCAAGACATCTTCCCAATATCTCTAGTAAATCCTTTGTGCTGAAATTTAAACCGGAGAACTGGCCCCAATGTGACTTTACCATGTGGTCCCCTAACCTGGAGGTTATATTGTGCCATAAAGGTTCATACAATAGGACCAATTCCCTATGTATTTTACAGCAATTTCCCAACAGTTACTTAACAGTATCTGGGCCAAGAAAGTGCTACATAAAGAAAATTTATGTCCTATTTTGTTACAGTATTTGGAATATCATCTCATTAATCTGGGTTTCTTTTCTTAAATGTGGCCACAAGTATAAGGCCAGCACAGCAGCAGATTACAAAAGAAGACCACTTCTTGATACATGCAGTACACTCGTGAGTCAGTCATCAAACCAGCTTTTTCACCGGGTTCATGGCTGATCAAGTCATGGTTGATCAGCTCCACTGTGCAATGATCTTAGTAGTTATGCTTTGTACGATTTACCTGGCCTTAAAGAAATGGCTTACACTGGGCCATGATGAAAACTGGCCAACCTAGCCATATCATATTTACTCATAAGTTCAAGCAGTATAAAATGCTTCACCAAAATAGCCAATCAAAAATTTGCTGATGGCCAATTATTTATCCCTTTATTTATCCATTCCTTCATGCGTTTATTCCAACATTTACAATTCCTCTTCTTCCACAGCACTGTTCTAGGTAAAATATAACATAAACAAGTAAAATTCACGTGCTATACCAGAACATATGGAGCGTACAACTTGGTCTATAGTTGGATGGGTAGTCCTAGTCATAGGGTCTTGCCCAATCGCTTGGGGGTATCATCAAATCAGAGGAGGATATTGGGTAAGTAGCCACCTATGAGAATACAAGCTGTCCAGTTGTGTTGTCAGTGTTTCTTTAGAGGCTTTGAAACGCAAGTTGCTAAGTTCAGATATGTAAATTGCCCCCATAATTTTGTCAATGAAACTTTGCTTCAACAGCAGAAATCCTGCACTTTTTTCTTCTAGGTCATCTAAAACAGGCTTTAAAGAACCAAATATTTTTTAGCTAAGGAGCCACAATATTCAGTTTATTCTATGGAATGATATGAATGTCGTCGTTCTAAACATACTCAGCACTGTGCCCCTCGTAAAAGAACTTCACAGCAACTTCAAAATACTAACAGTTAGCATGAGATAACAACATTGTCTAAATAGATTAATATGATCCAGTAGCTTCCATTTTCTTTCCAAATAAGTAAAAAGTTAAAATACAATTACTCTGGTCCACAAGGCCATTCTCCATGATTCCATAATTACATCAAGCTTTCTAGGGCGAGTAATAGTTTCTTTTTCATTCCCTGTAAATCCCATGAAAGCAACATGTAGTGCTTCATACACAAAGCTGGTGCTGGCCTATTTAGTGTACTGCTGCTCTCTCGGTGAAAGCTGCAAAATCCAGATTGGTTTTATTTGCACTTCAATTCTCACACCATGGAATCAATCACCCTGAAAAGCTGACGTACATTGCGACCCACACACAGTGACTACCATTCACAATCAGTCTGCAAAGACACATCAAAGTCTGCTATTTCAAAAGCTATTCTTCCTATAATTCTGTATTGATAGGAAATGCAATAATGACAATAATTTTTTAAAAGGGTGGGCTCAAAACTTCCTCAAGATTCACTTCTACCATTTTCATAAAGCCTTTTCTGATTCTATTGCCACACCAATCCCCTTTCTTTGCATTTCTTTTTATTTCTTTTTAAAAATGTCTCTTGATTATAGAAATTGTATACGTTTCTTGTAAAAAACACAGTAGATTAGAGTAGAAAGTCAAAGTCCCCCATAACCTAACCCCATACAGATAACATAGGTTAACATCTGCTATGTATACCTCTAGATTTTGCAATGCCTACGTGTCAATAATGTTTTCTTTCTTTTTCTTTTATTCCACTGTCCAACCCCCAACACGTTTGCTTCTTGGGGCCTGATTTTCCTCAACCCCTAGAATCTAAAGCATCCTACTCCACCTCCAGTAGTAGTAATGGGAGGAAATGAAAATCGAAGACCAGAAAAGGAATTTAAAAAGGCATGGGGAAGGAGAAAGAATAGAAGAGAAGGGGGCAAGAGGCTGCAAAGTCTTGAGAGATTATAAGGAATATCCAGAGAGAACCAAAGTCCCTTCCCATGGAGAAACTGATGAGGAGTTAAATGTATCAGGGAGTCACACCAGATCGGTATCTTCGGACCCCCTCTGTCAATACTTTGCCACCCAGCAACAAGAAGCCATCTTTGAAAAACACAAATCAGGCCCATCTCTGAGCAATAATTCCCCATAAGGATATTTTGATTTTTCAACCTAGGAACTTCAGCTATCCATGGACAGGACAACTACTTGTCTTAATTGTGCTGGTCACTTTACCAGCCCAAGAAAGTTTCAATAAATAATAATAGAGGTAAAGTAAATCAAACGCATTCTCTATACTTTTATGGAATATATGTTAGAGTCATTTTCACATCACTGGGCTATTCTAAGTATGTTTATTTAAAGAGTTTGAAATACTTAAAGAGATTATGATTTCAATTTAAAACGTGTAATTGATTTCCGACTTGTGATATTAAATTGGAAGGTGGGAGAATATTTGATTTGTTTGGAAATAGTGTAAAAAGGTTTAAGAGAGGTTCATTTGCTACATGTATATACTTATTATTTTTGTTTAAGTTGCTTATTTTTTTAGTTGTTTACTACATGTATATGTTTGATTATTATTTTTTCAAGTTGCTTAAGTACTTAGAATGATTTGCTTGTTTGGTTCCTAAGGATGCCCCACGAGGCAGTTGAGCTGTTTGAGAAATCAGATACATTAAATATGTAAATGAGGTATAAAATGTTCAAGGAAATTGAGTTACCTAAATTGGGGTCAGACTTAATTGTTTCGAAAAATTTCAACTCTTCAACTTGAATTAACCAAATGTTAATAAAATAAATGAAAGAGACTATTCTTATTTTTATATAATAGTTACTAGATTTAAAAATAGAATTATAAGATTTGTAGATTGCAGTAGGTTTCTGAATGCACAGCTTTAATAGATTGAATATGAATTTAAAACCCAATTAAATGTAAGAAGTCCTTGTAAAAATTCCCCTTGGACAATAAAATACTCAAACTGAAAGTAAGCTCCAAGAAAGCAGGGATTTTCTCTGCTGTGTTTACACTGGTGTCCTGAGAGCCTAAAACAATGTCTGCACATAGCAGCCAGTCAAAAATGAATACATGAATGCAGGGCTTGGAGCTGGGAATCCATTTGGAAAAATTTCTTCAACTTCAACTTGGTATTCTTCTGAAGATCAAATGAGAGCAACCAGTCACACCAACACTAACGGAAAATCCCGTGTTCTAGCACGTGTGCAGATTTAAGGAAATTCAAATTTTGGAACAGGATTATCAAGGAACTCTATGAATAACAAGAACCGTTTATGTGTGGGACTGCAAAGATTTGTTACTTGACTGGTGATCGCAGATGGATTACAGGAAGAAAAGAAGCAGGGAGTTAGGGGGTACATGGCAGGGTCAGAAATAAAACCAGCCCTCTCAGGGCTTCCTCAGGATCGTGTCCCACATGGTACTAAAACCAACGTAGAAGCCTGGCCAGAGGCAAAGTGTTGGCCGCTTGGAAAAGGTCAGAATGAGCATAATGTGGCACTTTCAGATTTGGCCATGAAAAGCGTTAGGAAAAAAGTATGTTGATGAGAAGAATTTATGAAATACGAATATAGTACAAATCAAACCGCAGAGCATTTTGGAAGAAATAGGGCCAAGGCAGCAGAGCAGACGGTCACTTCCAAGGCATGAGCTGAGCAGGGAAGTAATTACAAGGAGCAGTAAGTAAAAAGAGGCAAGTCTGAGGAAATGATTGCCTTTTGTCTATTCATTTTTTATGTTGTGACATTTGGCTTCCCTTAAAGGTGTAGACTGAGGAGAACGTCTTATAATGGCAGCAAGAGACTTGATGATGGGTAGATAAGGACATCAAATGAGAAACTGTGGTGTTAAGGGAGAAATCTAAATCAATTTGATGAACACGACTAGACACTTACTAGACACTAGCGCACATAAATTAGCCAATAAAAATGTTGAAAGATTTATTCCTAGAATGTAGTATGTGCTAGGTACTACCCTATGCGTTGGGGATCTAGCAGTGACCAACACAGACAGGGCTCCTGTCCAATGGGGCTGACATTCTCGTGGAAATAATGAGAATCTGAATCAATGCCAATTTAAAATGTAAAATAAATGCTGTATATAACTTCACGTGGTGATAGCTGCAATAAAGAAAAATAGTAAAGCAAGGGAAGGAGACAGAATGAAAGGATTTTATAACATTGTTGGGAAAAGGAGGAACAACACATCAGAGATGGCATTTTGAACGTGGGAGATAGAAAGCTGAGGAAGAAGAAAAGGACGGGGGTTATCCTGAGAATCTCCATCTCCAGAAACATCACTCAGCTATAGACAAAGGCATGACAACTACCTCTAATTTCCCCACATGATGGCAGCCTTGATTCTAAGACTGAGAGGTCTTTAACTTCTTTTCTACCCCTTACCATCGCACTGACAAATGGTCGCACGTGTAAGGAATTGTCATTACAGGTCCTCTCATGGTATTTCTAAGTCAATCTGGACCCTCTGGACCCAAAATATACAGTGTTGTTCATGACCGTTGACTACATAAAAATATGTGAAACATGTTTGGTGGTGAATTAGATATGTACAGAAAGAACAAGAGCTGGCTCTGACTAAGATTCAGTTACAAGTGCACAGGAGATAGATCTAGAAAGAAATAGCAAAAACATGTTTATTTTTCTTCTCTAGCCTGAGTTAAAGGTGTAGGCGTAAAAAGTTAGATCTTTTTGCATGCCTCTCAAAATGAATACGTAAATCCTTTGTCTCCTGTGTGACTTTAGGCTTAGGAAATCAGAAAAGCTAAGTGTTCAACTGCATCTGAAATAATTCAGAGTAATTTCTTACGTTGGTTCTGTTTTCAAAAGAAGAGTGATCATAGGATGACTTCAAACATTGATTCATCCAACAAAAAGTATCTGATTACAACAAACTAAACTAGTTAGAACTTTTGTCCTAGAATTCAAAGAGCCCCCAGAAGTCTCTCCCTACTGAACACGAAATGCAGAAACCCAGTACACTCCAGGATCCCTGATATAAGGTCATTCAGCCTTTGCTTGAATACTTCCTGTGATAAGAAGCTCATTTCCTCATGAAACAGTTCCTTCACTTTTGGTCAATTCTGATTGCTACACAGGCTTTCTGTATCCAGAACTCCAGGGCACCTCATGGTAACTTTCCCTGACTGCTTCTGTTCTGCCTCGTCAGGTCCTCCAAATTACATTAATTATTCTATAAATCCCTCAGGAAAGAAACACAAATGCAACTCAAACCCTCCTCCATTATAATTTTAAGAAATATTTAATATGAACTTCAATGTCGTCATACAATTCTGTGAATACATATTTAAGTCCCTTTTCAGTAATGAAAAATGGCATCTACTAAAAATGAAATTTATCTGGAAAAATATCGAAAATTCTAAAAATTACTGAAAGATTTATTCCTAAGATTAAATATTGAGCAACTTTACACCATAAAATCCTTACTTTAGTTAATGGCTAGAAAGTCACTTGAATAAATTTACTTTTTGAAATAATTTATTTATTTTTACTTAACACCTATACATTCGATTCATGAAATAAAGGATAAAATATATTCTCTTGAAGCATTGGCTTCGATGTTATGAGAAGTTGCAAAAACAGACCCAAGGGGAAAAAAAATAAATGAGAAAATCTAATAAAACAAACCAAGTTAAACATTTCAAAGGTCACTTTTTAATTACTTTACAAAGCGTCCATTATGTAAACAAAGCTCTGCTCCACAAGTCATACTATCCCCCCTACCACCACTCTGACTCTTAGAGGAAATGGCTAAAATCATTCAAAGGGTTCCTTTCTCTCTGAATACTAATATTAAATAATCTTCTGTGAGCATGATGCAAAGCACACACATATGGATTTATCCAAGACACAGACGTTCTCCACAGAAGTTAAAAACTGACCTGCATAATTCATGTAAGTGCCACGTCTTTGAGGTGGTGAATCACTTCCTTTGCTTTAAAATATTTTCCACATCTCACACAGGTCCTTTCTCAATTTATTTTCTATTGAAAATGTTACTGTTCATTCATCGTCGGCTACTTAAAAAACTTTAATTGTGATAATAAACTCAATTTTTTTTCTGCAGTTTGATCTCTGTCACACAGGGTACTTAGGTTTTGTTCCTCACACAAGATATTAAGAGGTACAGTTCCCAGGAATAGAACACATGTGGTTATAGGTGTGCTGGCACCTATGGTGTCACAGCATAGAGCTTTAGTCCCAGCTGGCGGCTGGGCCAAGGCAGAGGTGACAAGTGCTGGCTGAGCGGGCTGCTAGGTATCTGGGCCTGGACTCCAGCACACTCAGACTTGTGGAAACATTGCCAGGGATGGCAAACTACATGTTGTTTGCTTATCTTCCTTTAACATTGTTTTTCTGAGCAGCCCAGGCAGGAGTGAGCAAAAAGCAGATAGCCTACTCTGTTGGAAGTCACTGGGTAAGGGTCCCTTAGTGGAAAAAATACACCGAGGCTTCAGCTCAGGCAGGTAAGAAGTCCCCACTCCACACTGACACTCTGAGAAGTCCCTGGGGCTCTGTCTTACTCTCCCTATGAACGTGTGTCACTGCTCCTGCCTTTTTGGTATCAAACTCTGTATTTGTCAGCTCAGGCTGCCATTATACATAGACTGGGAGGCTTAAAACAACAGAAATTTATTTCTTACAGTTCTAGAGGCTGGAAAGTCTACGATCAAGGTCTGGCAGGGTTCCGTTTCTGGTAAGAGCTCTCTCCCTGGCTTGCAAAAGGCTGCCTTCTCCCTGTGTCCTCACATCGCAGAGAGAGAGAAAGAGAGAGAGAGAGATCTCTTTCTCACTCTTTTCATAAGGCCATAGCCCTATTGGCTTAGGGTCCCACTTTTATGATCTCATTTAACCTTAATTACCTCCTAAACACCCTAGCTCCAAATACAGTCACATTAGAGGTGAGGGCTTCAAAATATGAATTTTAGAGTGGACACAATTCAGTCCATACCAAGTAGAAAAGAAATTGATTAAATAGAAAAGGAATAGCTTATAAAATCTCCAAGAAGTTTAGAGTACCAGATTCAGGAAACAGGCAGGAGCAAAAAGGAGCTGGACAGCCAGAACCATGCCCAACCATGCCCAAGCCATGGCCGGAACCATTCTGATGAGGACCCCACTGCTATTATATGCCACTGTGGAGGCTGTCAGCCCCTGCTGCCTCCAAAGCCAAATGCTGGTGTCATGGGCATTGCCACCACCACTAGCCTAGGTACTCACTTCCCCTGCTTCTGTTGGTCCCAATTCAACATCTCAGGCATCTGATTAAGCAAACCTAGGTCACAAACCAGCACCCTAGCTGCAAAGGATGCTGGGAATACAAGACTTGGGCTTTTTCTTAGCTTTTTTAATGCAAGGCAGGCCTTATTTCTTACCAAGATTCATATGATACAGAGTTCTCTAACACAGGAAAAAGGTTCAAATGCTAGACAGCCCTCCAAATGACAAATAACCATTGTATTTTTTTCTTTCTTTTTTGAAACAAAACTTCCATGAAGAAAAAAACACACACGTTTCTTATAGCCATGAACTCTAATATCTTCAATCTCTTCTATGTATCATTAAAAAATTCTGACCATGAAACAAGTAAATTAATTTTATAAACTACTAGATCATGAATCACAATACGAAAAGCACAGGACTAAGATTAAAGTCAGGAGAAATGGAAAATATTTAGGAAGTTATCCAATTATCAGATGAGAAAGGATAAGGGCGTGGACTAGGGCACTAACTATGGGAATAAAACACTGGGGATGATATGAAATGCTTTGAAGATAAAATATTGACAGGACTTCCTGACTAATAGAATGTTAGTTGGGGTTAAAGAGAAAAAAGAACAAAGATCGAACCCAAAATTTCTAGTCCAGATAAAAACTTATTTCTTAACTAAATTAAGTTCCCTCTCTGAATGAATATGTGATTATATCATTAGTTTGCCTAATAAATTTTCAAACACCAACAGTAAAAAAAAAATGAGCTGAAATCTTGGACCAAGTAAGAAACCCTGGGTAAAAAGTTAACAAAAGAGACTAGGCCAAAACAGATCAAATTGATGTCAGATATCTACTGGGGTGCCAAAAAAATGTATACACATGACTTGTATTCATCTTTTGTTATCAGTATATATTGAATATTACAATTTTAATATGGTGTTTTCCTTTCTTAAAATGTGTATACATTTTTTTGGCACCCTCTGTATATTGAACTGTCTTTCTGGGAAACAGAAAGCTTGGAGAAAATTTTGGGAAAATTTTTAACAAAGAGGGGATATAGTTATACAGGGACAAAAAGAAAAGAAAATACTATCTGAAAGTGACTTATAGTATAACCAATATTTTTAGTATTCTTTACTGACATAAAGATACTCTGAAAATTTACGAATTAAAAATACCTAAATGAATTTATTCACAAAAGACTATGAAGAGGACACATGGAAATTAGCCTTGCGAAGCTTTTCCCAGAAATGATATGTTCAAATTACAGCAAAAAAAGGCAAGAGGGTGGAAACCATAAACTATAGATCAGTCAGATAGAAGTCAATCCTGAGCAAAATGTAGGAAAAGATTATCATACGACTGTTTTATTTGTTTATCTGAATTTCTCCTCTACCTGGCTATGAGTATCATGAAGGAAAAAGCTATGGCTTGTTCTTCTTTATATCTTTGGTGCACAAACTACACACAATGGCACATAGTATGTACTTAAGAAATAATGGTGGGAATGAATTGGACTGAGCCAAGAAAGTTCATTAAAAATAAGCTTTGTGAACAAAATGCTGAAATGTGAGCTGAAATAAATAATAGAGTCGGATTTATTTGTTAGTAATTTAAAAAGCTCTGATCAAATGTCCGCTGCCAGAGAGCTCTTTAGTGGTATATACCTGGGCTGTGTACATGCTTTGGTTTAATATTTTTACCAAACATGGAAAATCAAGATTGTTTTGTATACCAAATTAACAAATGACTTGGGTTGGGAGGTAAAACTAACATACTAGATAACTGAGTCAGGAAGGAAAAATGTTAGAATGAGGACCAAACTAATGACAACAACAAAAACAATAAAGAGTCCTGCACCTCAGTAATTACAACAGATAAACCAATTGCATTAGTACAGGACAGGGAAACGTGAAATGACTGAGACTTCGAATTCTCCCACTTTTGGTTGGCCAGAAAGCTTGAAATCTATTCTTCTAAAATCTAATTTAAAATTCTGGATAAAATATAATGCATAACCTTTTAAATGTATAGCTAAATTTGAAAAAAAATATCAGGAAAATACCTAGGGACCAAAAACAAAAAAGTAAATGAAACATGAAAAAGTACATGAGCTAATGCTGGAGCAACCCTGGGATATGGGGTTATGAAAAGAATGCTGGTATTACTAACCAGGGTTTAGACCAATATGAAGTGGGTAGTTAGAAACAAGATCCCTTTATAAACCTAGGACCATCACTAAAATAGCAAAAAGAAAAAATCTTCGTATCTACCTATCTGCATAGGAAATAACAAAGACATTGGTCTTTTTTTGCCTGAACTATGGGTGAGCAAAGAAAAAGGTTTCTTTCAGCATTAGTAACCACTGACCTATCCATGTGCGTAACTGAGGTGTAAATTTATCCTACCCAACTGTTCTGCAAATCTCAATCACTGAAATTAATATAAAAAGTATTTGGAAGCTGCTAATAACCCTAGAGCAGCAGGCAGAAACAAAAATAAACCCAGTCTATAGTGACATGCCCTTAACACTGTAGTATAAGATTACAATAAAGACTCACTGAAGATGAGCTCACAATCCAAAACAACAAAACCCACAAGTACACACTCCACCACAAAAGAGTCAGCAGATGTAACAAATAGCAGGTCCAGACCTACAAGAACTTTTGATATAAACACCATATGTATTTAAAATGATTAAATACTTAAAACAAATAATAAAAAAACGAAATAGCACGACACCATGAAAAGTAAAAACAGATAGAAGAAAATGACCGAAAAGAACTTCTAGAAATGAAGATATAGTCACTGAAATTTTAAAAGCTCAATGTAAGGGCTAAACAGACTACACAGCAGTGAGGAAAGGCTTAGTGAATTAGAAGAGATATCTGAAGAAATTACCCAAAATGCAACAAAGAGCAATGTAAAGATTTTATGTGTGTGTGTGTATGTATATACATATATACATACACACACACACATATATAAACATATTTATATATTTTAAAGTCTAAGGAAATAGCACTGAATGAAAAGGAAAATGTGTGTTTAATATGAATTACAAAAGTAGGTATTATGAGAATGGAAGAGAAAAACTATTCAAAGAAAGAATACCTGATAATTTTCCAGAGTTTATGACAGATGTGAATCTTCAGATTTAGGAAGCACAATGAGTCCTAAGTAGGAAAAATAAAAATAAATCCACATGGAAACGTATCATTGTGAAACCACAGAACATAAGCACAAAGTAAAACTCTTGAAAACAATGCAAGAAATTGGCTGAAAAAGACCAATAGTACTAAAATGGACTTCTCAAAAGCAAAAATTAAAAGGTGGCAGGATGATATCTTCAAAGTACTGAGAAAACATAATTGTCAACCAAGAATTCCATACTCAGCTAATCTGTAAATCAAGTGAAATAAATACTCAGAGTTAAGAATTAAAAGACCCCCTCTGAAGGAGCTACCAAAAGATGTACTTCAGGAATAGAAAAATTGAAACCAGAATGAAGTGAAAAAAGACAACATTGAGCAAAGAAACTGGAAAATACAGGGAAACTCCAAACATTCACTGATTTTTTTTGTATGAAATAACAATAATGACTAATTTGAGCAACATAAAAACAGGGTGGAATTAAAATATTTAACAGTGATAACATAAAATGGGAGGAATGTGATTAAAGTTAATCATATTAATCAGGTGATTAGAAATATTAATTTTAGATTCTTTTAATTCAAGCATGCTTATACATTTTTGATGATAACCACTAAAAGAAAGAGAAAATAAAATTTCCAGACAAGCAGTGGAGAAAACAAATAAGGAAAAGTTAGTTAGCAAAGCAAAAGGTAGGAGAAGAGAGGGGGGAAATAAAAAGGCACAGAAAAATACCAGGATAAATAGAATATAAATATGATAGAACTAACTGCAAACATCATTAATCAGTAAATTGACTAAAACTTGCACAAAACAGTAAAAGTCATCCATATGTCATTTACAAGGAGACACAACTGAAGTGTATGAACATGGAATGTTTGAAAGTAACAAGATGGAAAACATATTTTTATATGTGTTGCTTAATGTGGATATTCACACATTTTGATGTGGTTATATCAAAGAGTTTGATTACCACATGCTGGCTCGGATCCTTTGGTGTTATTATGTAATATTCTGTGAATGTATTGTGGGCTTTAGATATGGGTCTCGATAAGTTTTTTTTTTTTTCAAATAAACTTTAGTATATAAAGAATTATTACGGATATAATCAGTTACTGCATAGCATAAAAGGAAAGATTCACAGGAAGATGAAGCAATTCTAATCAAATAATATAACCTCCAAATATATAAGGCATAGATTGACAGAATTACAAATGGAAATATACACATCTGGAAGGTTTTATACACCTCCTTTGGTTCTTGATAGATCAAAAAGAAAAAAAAATTCATATGAATTATAGCAAACTTGGACCACAAAGTCAACAGGCTGGAACCAAAGAACAAATATGGAATACTGCATGGAAGTTAATTAGCTATTAAAAGATTTTAAACAATCTGAAATTGATCTTGGGAATCATACATCAGGTGGAGAGCTTGGTTAAGTGACCTCTAAGATCTCAACTAACTCTGGGATTGTTCATTGTTTAGTCTAGTTTCAATAAATGTTTCACTCAAAGATTTAAAATCAAGGCTTTCCCCAACCCCCCCTTCTTTTTTTTTTCCAAAACTGGGTAAAGTTCTAGGATGAGTTATAGCTTGAGGTATAAACCTCAACATTCCCACTGTGTTCCACTTTGAGTTTGGTGTGGGGTGGGGATCACCAAGCTAAACCCAAAGAAAACTTCATGGGTGTAGTCCAAAGGGAACCAAATCAAACGAACCAACAATTTTGCACAAATTCCCATGAGCCAAAACCGCTGAATTTCACTCAGCAACAAAGACCTACATTAGACCCCCCTCAGCAACGGGAGCCAAATTTTCCTAAACCTCAGACATGTCAGAGCCCTGTTCAGTTTGAAAGATGAGCAAAAGGCTAGATTTTTTTAGAATTGACTTAAAACTATTCAAGTTTCTAACATTTTGGAGCCTTTCAATACAACATTTTGGAATCTTTACAATGGAATAAAATTAGAAGAAATAAATCATACAAAGCCCCGGTACCCTCTGCCAAGAAGTAATATTTTCTCCCAGACATTCACCGCGGGGGGAAAAAAAAAGTTTGTGTTGATGTTCAACAAACAAATGAAAGCAGCATTCTAGAAGGGGAAAAAAAAATAACAAAGCACATGTTGAAATAATATAATGGACTAAATTTACAACTAACATCTTTGTAAAAACAGACTTGGCCCAAACATCAGTCTGTATATATAATTACAATTCTACTGTTACAAAAACAGATAAGGACAAAAGGACGCCATCATTTAATTGGTTCATACAGTACCCACTTGTGTGGAAAACAGTGCCGTAGTACTGATGTATGAATTTACATTTGCAAATTTATGATATCTCAATGTCCCCCTTTTTAGAGCGTTCAATTTCTTTATTTACCTTATATCGTTTTAAGGGAAGCATTAGGGTTGTATTATCTTCACTGATGCTTATGTTACCACCAGGGGTGGGGCTCCTGGGAAGGGTATTGGTGGGGAGAGGGCAAGGAGGATGGAAGAAAAATTAACAGAAGAGTCATCTGTCCTGTGACTTTGGCTTTTTCTAAAAGTCCCTTAGACTTTTGTACATGTCATTCCATTTCCTTGGAATGTCATCCAGAATGCCCGTGTTTCTGAATTTGAGATCGGTCTTACAATCAGTGCATAGATATCATATGGCAGAATTTCTTTTCTTACATGAAAGTTATTAATAACTTAACAAGTTCTGGCATCTCAAATAAAGCAAATACAGTTAGTTTCAATTCCCCAAGCAAACTATCAGTTCCTTGAGAGCAGACAGGGCACCTTGATATTTGTTAGTTTTTCCCGTGGTAACTATCACAGTCTCTCAGTGAGTATGAATTGACTGGTTTAGATTGGCGTTCACTCAACTTTTTGTTCAGTAAGATAAATAACTGGAAACAAAAAGATAAACAAGACAACACCAACACAAAATTGACTGAAGCATATATAAAAATGTACAAAGGAAATGGGTCAGGTGATTTTTTAATGGGCAGATTGTGCTCATTGGTAGAGGAAGACAAGATGGGCTTATCAAAAAGTACATTAAACTAAGAACTAAAAGAGGGAGAATGGAATATAACAGGCTCAGGGGAAGTTAATATTGCACCCTACTTTGACAGCTTAACAAAGGCTAGAAATAATTGGCCATTAAGCAAGCAGCTTTGCTAAAAAGGGCAAGATAAGGTATAGGGAGTGTTATAGGAGTAAGTAATAGATTAAGGTAGCTACAGAAATAAACACTACCATTCCATCAACATGTATTTAAATCCCCTTTTCCCCCAGGTACCATTATATTAGATAAGACGGGGAGTGGGAGGGAGAGGACAGGTAGGGAATATAAAAAATGAATAAAACACAGCCCTTCCCTTAGTATGTACAGGATGCAGACAAATAAATACAATTACAGTATGATAAGGGCCATGGATCAAGTATCATGGTTACAAAGGAGAGGGTGTAAATACTTCTGTCTGAGAGAACCAGAAAAAGTTGTTAATAAGTGACTTTAAAAACCTAAGACATTTTTACATAATATAACATTTATATGGCTCATAACATTCGAGCCATTAAAACATAAATTTGATGATCTGATTTGAACACAATTACCATTACAATGAAAGAAAGATCTTCATAATGTAACAAAGCTGTTTCCACATTTCAGAAGACTATACAATTAAAAACAAACACAAAAGCCTCCACTGCTCGGTTTAAAACAAGCTGTCAGCACCAAGTACCTCCTAACAGGAACTGTGTTGTTTTGTCTTGTTTCACTTTCTGGCCCTTGTTCCTGTATATTCTCATGGGCAAAAACAGAACGTGATGATATACCTTTTCATGACCCAAAAAGTAGGCGAGAACACTGTTTAACTCTCGAATCTTTCTTGTCACCAAATAGTAATTGCCTTTTCACTTTTCTCTTCCTCAATTACCCCTTCTTCCAATACTCAAATCATTCAGCAAGAAACAAACAAACAAAAAACCCCAACTCCAACCTTCCATGTAGAATGTCAGGGAGCCTGGACAAGGGAAGCAGACTAGCTTGATCTCATTGCTCATTTCAGAGTCAGAGTTTTTTCCTTTCCCAATTCCATAGAGAAATGGAGAATCAGCTGTTTCATCTGCAGTTTCTGTAGACTGGAAATGCAATTTCTGGCGTTGTGACCAAGTCCGCTGTAACAAAGCCAGTGGCATGCCCTGTGGAATTCACTATAATGAGATTTTAACAGTATTGGCATTATGTATAAATTCAAGGAAAAGTACATCTTGAGGAATGATGAATATAATAAGAGTTCAGAAGTGTAGAGTTAGGAAAATGCACTACTTTTTTCTTTCAGAGAAACAAATACATTCATGGAGAAGAAAAACTGAAGTTCTATCAATTCACTCGTTTCACAGATATTTCTGAATGCTTGCTACATAGCAGGCACTGATGGAGGCCTGGGAATGCAGCCGGCAACAGGCCATGGAGCTTACATTCTAGTGGAGGGGAGACAAACAATAAGTAAAAAAGAAAAAGATCAGAAAACACAAGTGCTCTGAAGAGAATGAAAACCGGGTGATGTTCGAGAAATTAACTAGATACATTATTTAGATTGGGCGGTCAGAGAAGGCCTCTCTGAGGAGGTAACATTTCAGTAAGCGATCTGAGTGACGAGGAGGAACACCAAGGGATGAGATAATAGGCCCAAAGCAAGAACAACGTTGGCTATTCTGGGAAGAGAAAGAAGGCCACTGCGGTTGGTGCAAGGGGAAGGAAAAGGTAGTTCTGAGGGGCCAGCAGATGCTAATCATATAAGATTTTGTAGACAATGTAAAGGAATCTGGATTTTACTCAAAGTTCAACAAAAAGCCTTTGGAGTGCTGTAAACGGCAGAATGATTAATACTGACATTTTAAAAGCTCATTTAGGCTACTGAGTGGTTGGCAAATGGACTAATGGACTATGGGTGGGCAAGAGAGCAAAGGATTTGAGGGTTGCTGCAACACGGAGTAGGGTGGCAATAGTGAGGAAGAAGTAAAATGGATCGATTTGGGAGATACTTTCGAGTTCATTCAATAAGATTTGCTAATGGGAAATAAGAAAAAAGAGCAATCAAGGAAGATTGGAGCCATTTACTAAGATGAGAGCAACTGAAGGAGGACAGGTTTGGATGAGGATCAAGAGTTCCTTAAAAATATTTTGTTTACTTTTTAGATGACCATAAATGTCCAAGTGGAAATGTCAAGAACATGATTAGATAGATATAGAAGTCTGCAGTTCTGGGCATAAAATAGAGCTAGAGATACAGATTTGATAGTCAATAACACAAAGAATGTATTTAAAGCCATGGGACCAAATAGGATCCCAAAGACATCAAGAAGAAAAGAGTTGGTCCAAGGATGGCGCCATCAGTGTAAAGGGCTCACGGAGAAGAGGAGGAGAAGAAAACAAGCAACTGCCAACTAGGTAAGGAAATAGGACAGTGTGTGAGGGCATTTGGGTCCTCTGGGAAGGTGAAACCAAGATAAGATTACACATACAAGAGATAATATAAAAGAGGAGGGAGCAGGAGTGGGTAAAGAGAGTTTCAGACATTATGTAGGTCTGACATGTATGAATAGAGGGATGGAAGGATTGAATGGGAAGAACTTCAGACCACAGCACTCCGTTCTATGAAAGACTTGGCTTGGCCAATGGGGACTTCCTTATCCAATGTATCTATTAAAGGAATTGTGTGTAGTGAAAGAATGTCCCAGTTCTAGTACCAACAAAGACAAGAAAAACTTTTCGGGGAAGATCCAAAATGATAGAGTAGATAAACACTGTGAGTGTTTCCTTCCATGAACACGTGTAATTAAAATTACAACTAAATTATAGATCAACCTGGAGAATCAACTGAAGTCTGGCTGAACAGTAGTTTTATAACTAAGGATACAAAGAAGAAGCCATGTTGAGACTGATAGGAGGGGTGAAGATGCAGAATGGAACTGGCTAACCCAAACCTCCGTGTGGTGGTTGAGAACCGGGAGGGATATCTCGGCTGCAGAGGTTCCCTTCCCAGAGAAGCAAGGCGCCTCAGCCTCACACCAATCTCTCCAGCCAAAAGTACTGGTACTGGGAAGAGGAGCCCCCACAACATCTGGCTGTGAAAAATAGTGGGGATTCTGAGCATCTGGGTGGGACTGAAGGCAGCAAAAAACCCAGTCGTTCTCTTAAAGGCCCCATACACAGACTCTGTCACTCCCAGGCACTCATTTTGAGCTCCAGCAGAGGGACAGTAACTCAGGGGCTGTTGGAGACATACATGGGGCAGATAGGGTTATATGACTTCTGCACAGGTGCTGCTGGAGAGTCGGCATTTTTCCTGTGAGAAGTCCTCCAAACATGCAGCTGGCAGGCGGGCACTATCTTTCTTATGTTGAGCCCTTCCCCTACGCTTACGGCCAAATCTGAATCTGACTGTCTGGTGAGCTCCGCAGCTCCACCCTGCTGACTCACTAGGACCTCACTCACCCTACCCAACGCCCCCAATGCTGGAGGCACTTTCTCCAAGAGCAGCCAGCCCTGCCTGCATTGCACTCTTTCCTGGAAAACTCTCAGAGTTCGACAGACCCCAGGTGAGCAGCCACTGGCCTCTGTGTGCTCTGAGACTTCTGCTGAGTAGCTCCAAGCTCAGCAATGGCACCAAACCAGAATTTACATTAACCTGGTGACCACAACTCTTCCCACTGTAGTTGACTGCCTGAGACCCTGCCTCATCCAATTTGCATGCTGCATGAGGCTTCATCAGTGGCTGAAACTTAAGGGAGCTGGCAGGTAGCAGCAGGCCTCAGGGTGTCCTGGAATTTTGTGGAGCTACCCCAGGCCTGGTACTGGTGGCAGATATTCTTGGTTTGCAACATGGCCTCTCTCACACACCTCCAGGGTTAGCACAGGCAGCGAACAACTGCAGATTGATTTGTAGCTCTTACCAGGCCAGTCACAGGCAGGGGGTGACCTGGGCTTGCACCAGAGCCTCTCGAAAGAGGCCCCAGAAACCACATACTTGGAGGTTGACTTCAGATCACAGCACAATACGCCTAATTAGCCCCACAAGTGGCACACACAAAGGGCAGTCTCAACAGGCACCAGAGCCCACTCGGGCAAATCCCACTCAATGGGGTAAGCTCCTGCACAGCAGCTTCTAAGCTATGGATGTGGCCAAACCCCATAGCCAATAAGCCTGAGAGTCAATCCCACCCACTGATGTGCCAACAGCAACCAAGGCTCAACTATAACAGGAGGACATACACAACCCACACAAGGGACATTCCTGGAGAACCAAGTGCAGGTGACCAGGGAAATTGTGCCACTGGGCCCCACAGGGCACCTACTACACAAGGCCACCTGGCCAAGACTGAGGGACATAGCATATATACCTAATACATAGAAACAAACAGAGAGACAGCCAAAATGAGGGAAAAAAAGAAATGCATCCCAAGTCAAAGAACAGGAGAAAACTCCAGAAAAAGAACTGAATGTATTTGCTCTTCTTGTGTTGCAAATATAACTCACAAATATTGAAACTTATAATGAGTACAACACATAAATCTGCTGCATAAGTTTATTTGTGTTTTAGTTGATTTTAATGACAATTTTTTGAAATTTTATTTTTTTATAATGAAGGTTAGATTTTAAACATTGCTGTACTTAAATATTCCTTATTTGCATGGCAGATGAAAGAGACTCTTGATGAAAATAAGCAAAATAATTCCACATGACATCTTCTTAAGTCTTTGCCAGGACAATGGAATAATCATATTTGGTAAAGTGCTTAGCTTAATCTTTCTAGGTCTCAAATGTCTATAAAACGGTAGTTCTTTTCAGAAAAAAATACCACCATGTTGATTTTTTTTTTTTTTTTGGCAATTTGTCCTAAAAAGTAGGTGTGACAGAATTTCCCTGTTTATTTGAGCAAATCTTTGAAAATGCACTTACAATATACTCTCTTCATGCAAAAACATTTGACCAAAAAGATGCTACTTACACCAACCTTGTGGTAAAACTAAAACTTTTTAATAAGCAGCTTTCTCTTATAGCTTCAGTTTATTTCAGAATAAGTCTTAAATACACCACCAAGGTAAGTAGTTTGAGAAAATATAAATGATTGCTTGTGCTCATGAATTTGAATTTCTGGAGAAATTCCCTAGTTTGGCAGTTTAAGCCCACAGTAATATTGTATGGGGTTCCAGGCAAGAAGAAGGAATTGCCAAGAAACTCTGGCCTTCTCCCATGACCCAACCGCCCACGTTAGAAAAAATGACTGGGAAGCAAATTTGTCAAGAACAAGACCTTCACTACAGAATAGCCATGCAAAACCCAAACTAAAAACAGCCACTCATTCAAATGCACTATTTTTAACAAGAACACCTGAATTATAAATGTATGTTTTTCTTCCTTGAGCTCCTAAAAATCAACTTCATTTGTAAAGTGTGTGCATACCTGAGACCAGTATAATTATAGGCTATCAGCCTATGAAGTTTTAATAGTCAGGGATCCCAAAGGAACTGTAACAGGGCTGTTTCTTTATTTTCAGTATTTTAGCATGAAGAAATGAAGCTACACTTTAGGAAGCTGCTGTGTTGGAAAATTTTTTAACTGCCAAATAAGTCATCCAGAAGCAGCGTACTGTAGCAACCAAGGGTACCTACAGTCCAGAATCAACACACTGCAGCTGCATTTCAATAGCAGCACCACAACACAAGGCCAAGAGGATGGAAAATGTGATAGGTTACACCGCAGAAGACTACGGAGGACGATGAACAATGAATAATGAATGGTGAGTAGAGGGGGCAGGGCAGAAGACATGTCCCCCAACACAAAGAACACAACAAAATGAGGACTACGCCAGCTCTGGGAACAAACTGAGAGGACCAAAATTATGTAAAAACTAGGTCATTGTGAGAAATGAATACTGCTAATGTCAGGCTCTTAAGAAAAGAAAGAAGCTAAATTTGAGCCTTTGATGAGTTCATATTTTAAAGAGAATACTTAGTGGTTGGCAAAGAAGTATTTTTTCTAATAGAGCTGAGTATAATAACATCAAAGAATATTATTCTTTCAATCTTTCCTGGATAAAAGGAAAAAAGAAAAAAAAACCCACTATCTTCTGAAGTATTCTGATAAAAGTATTAGGTGGGGAGAGACCACTGGTGATAATTTGATCAAACCTATCTGTCATCAACATGATTGATTTTAATACATTTTGTTGTTGTGAATATTCCAAAACGATGATGAAACACTGTATCACTCATATCATCATTACCCGTATAGCATGAAGGGCAAATTAAGGTTATGTAGCTTAGAGCCAGGCTTGAATCCTGGCTGTGTCCCATATTAGCCCTGAGATCCTTGCAGGCCACTTAGTTTTTCCGTGCTTTACTTTCCTTTCCCCTAGAATGAGGCTGGTATTTCCACTTACTTTCATAGTATAGTTGAAGGGATTAAATTAGTTACACCACGTAAAGCACTGTGTCAGTGAGGATTCAAACAGGAAATACTCGTAGATGATACACTCCATTCACTGACGGCCTTTTTACAAAGATGTGGGACATTCGGGGGAGCCACAAAGCATAGTGCTGAAACCCTAGGCTAGTTGTAGTGGACCTTTTACCACCCCTCCGCCTGGAAGTACATGGGGGAAGGAAGTACATAGGGGAATTCAGAAATTGAGAGAGTTATGGAGTAGGCTGCCTTGAGAAGTAACTGATATGTCTGAAGAAAACAGCCAGTCCAAGGTGACCTTGCAGGGGAAAAAACATTTTGACCTCATTTTCCCTTCTCCTGTGATCTCCTGCTGGGGCTTCCCACTGGCTGAACCCACTGAGAAGGCAGACGGCAGGAAGCAGGTCGATGAGCCCGCACAGGTCAGCCTGTGAGGACAGAGAACAGGTGGAAAAGAGAAGACAGGAGATCTGCAGAGGCAAATGATGAGATCCAGCGCAAGTACTTCCATGTACTGAGACCATCTGATGATTTTAAGCATCTTAACTTCTACAAATACACCCTGACGGGAATTAATCACATCACACCGATCAGTATCAATCGTGAAGATTAACTCAGCTAGATTGCAGTTCAAGATTAATACAACCTATTTTCATCTTGACAGATATAGACCAGGGACCAGGAGCTTATTAATATTATTTATTCAATTCATTATGGCCGAGGAGAAAAGAATGAGCAAAGAGGTGTTCACAGGAACTGGTTGAGGCCTTTTTCAGATGGTGCCACAGAAGCTGCTGCAGTGCTTTGTGACTAACCCAAACCCACAAAGAGAGGTGTGGTAGGGGACGTGTCGGAGACACACTCCGCACCCACAGCAGAACAAATGGAGAGTCATAAGGGGGAAGGGGAGGACTGTACACAATCTAGCTTTTTATTTATTGTAAACATAGACTATCTAATTCTGAAATACATTCACTGTAGAAAATGTTTGGAAATAGCAATCGGAAAGCTACTTTCTTATTTCATCACTTAGAAATATACTGTAAAAGGGATGAAAATTTTGAAATTACGAAAAAGTTGATTTTAAAATACAAAATGTGAGAGTTAACAAACATTAGGTCATGAAACACTATATTTACTAATAATGAATATTTCATATACATTTGGTTGCAAAGTCAAATGTAATGTAAGGTGCCTTTTTAAATTGTATTAACAAATCGTATTTTTATTACCTAATTAATCCGAAGTACAAGAACGTGTGGGTCATTTGTAAATGGGGAAAAGTCAAAACATTTCTTTGTATTTATATAATTAGAAGATTAATACATTTTTATTAGAATAAACTTTATAATGTAACATTTACTAACACAGTAATATAAACTAAGACCACACTTCCTTTTCATCTACCTGCCGAATGATTACATAATGGTAAGCATCTCTAAGGGGGTGTTCGATAATATATTAGGGTGAAAGAGTGAGTGAATCTACACGGTGCAACACACTGATGTAAGGTCATGATGTAGCAGAGACTGGAGAAATAGGTAGAGGCCAATTCTGGAAAGTCTTGCACGTGAGGCCTCAAATAAGGGGCTCACGCTTCATTCTGTAGACCACAGTAAATCATTGAAGGTTTTCAGCTGGGAAGGAATACAATTGGGTGCAATAGTTTAAAATGACGAACCAGCAGTGCAAAATCACCTGTGGTAGCGAGAGTCTAGGGTAGGAGGCCAGCTGGAAAAGCAGGCGGGCAGGCGCCACTGATGAGCAAGGACCTGAACGGACGGTGGGGTAGGGGAATGGACAGATAGGGGCAGACGAGGAGGAGACAGTGAGGGAGAGGGAAAGAGGTGGGCGGGCGGGGGAAATGGACTGTGAAGGAAGAATGGATAGGACTTGTGATTGTCCAAAGGCAAAGGACAAGGCTACAAGAGGGCTCAAAATAACTCCCAAGTTTCAAGCAAAAACATTTCGTGCCACCAATAGGAGGAGATCAAGCAGAATAAACTGCACTGAGCTGATAAACCAACAAAGGGAGAAGAGAACATTATCCAGATGGAAATAGCCACAGGCAGAGGAAAATACAGGGACAGAAGAAATCCACTGATGGAAATGTGAACTTCAGTGAAGAAAATATACAGACAAGATTATAGTGACGAGGGCTGGAAGCAGAGTTGCCAGATCAAATACAGGTTACCCAGTCAAATTTGAATTTCAGATAAATAACAAATCATTTTTTAGTATAAGTATGACCCATGCAACATTTGGGACATAGTTATACTACAAATTTATTCATTGTTTATGTGAAATTCAGATTTAACTGTGTGTCCCGCATTTTCGTTTGCTAAATCTAGCAACCCTAGCTGGAGTGAATTAGGAGATGAACTTCTGACAGAGTCAGACTGAACTGGAGACAAAGGCCTCCAGTGGAAAATTTAGTAAAGAGAAACACAAGCTTAAAACTAAAGAAAACGAGTCTTTCTATGCTCAATTTTTTAAAACCACCAATTTCCCCAAAGTAACCATAGTCTTTCTTTTCACAACATGGTGGCCATATGGAGACAGGATACACTTTGGTTTAGTTAAAGGTGACTATAGTAGTTTCTTCAGAATCATGCTCAAGAAGATTTTACTGAGGGAGTTTCACACTCACTTTTTTGTCTGTACTTCTAATCTTAGAGAGGCTGAGAACATCAGGTAAATTGCCAAACAACTTTTTCAATGTACTAAAACTATGAAATATGACTCATTACAGTGAGTATTTGAACATGTTTACCGTTCAAATAAAATATGTTATGTGTTTTTATATGTCTCACAAATGAGAATGATGGTTATATCACTGAGATATTTCCAAACCTCTGTTCATAACTTATTTTGTCAAGTAATGTCTAAGGAGAAATCTTTTTACCATACCTACACTTTAATAAATTTACTTGAGGCTACTTAATATACAACCCTGTTGTACTCTTAACTGCTCCTTAAAGAATTTGCAATATGTGAGGTGAAACAGAAGAGTTATACTCAATACTGTTTTTAATGAAGTAAGAGTATACCGTACTTAATATATATATAAGCCTCTTTATAAGTCACTTTAGAAGTGACACACAATGCATTTCTAGTTATAGAAATGAAGTAGCCTCTCAGCATCAAAAGGAAAACTATCATAAATAACTCTCATCCATCAATTCACTTAGGGAAGGATGGCAGGAGTAACGGAATGGCTCATGAGAAAGCCGTGGTCACACACAATAGAGCCTCACCACCAGATCAACACACACACATGCCCTGGAAAGTCAGTACGTGCCAGAACTCTGAGAAGATGCATCAGGAAACACTGTACAGCATATCTGAAGCCTTGGCCAAGAGAAGGAAGGGAGCTCTTAGGGCAACAAACCAGGACAAATCAGAGATGCTAAGACTTTCCTAATTTGAGTAACACGATCTTCAAGCTCCATGACCAATGTTTGGTATATGTCCTAGGAGATAAATTATGAGGAAGAGACTCCTGGTTGTTTCCCAGTAGTCATTCTCCCCCTCTTACTGAGTAACCAAGCCCCAAACTTTAGTTGGGCAACTAATGAAAAGAATTACAAGCTCAGCGATACTGCAGGTTTGGTTCCAGACCACGGCTATAAAGGGAGTATCACAATAAAGTGAGTCGTGATATTTTTGCTGGTGGAGGGTTTTGCCTTCAATATGTATAAAATGCAACATGTATGAAGCACAATAAATTGAAGTTCAATAAAATGAGGTATGTCTGTATAGTTCTCTGCCTCACTTACTGCTTAGTGTGGCCATGTGACTAAGTTATGGCTAATGGGATCAAAATGAAAATGTTGTGTAGGACTGACAATAATCCTTTCTAAAAAGAAGCAGCTACAACCTTCGCCTACTCTCTCCTTCCTGCTGCCTAGAAGGTGCATCTTCGGGCTGAAGTTCAAGCAGCCACCTTGTCCCACAACATGATGTGAACGGTGGAACAAGAGAGAAGGAGCCTGAGTCCCCAGCGGTCATGGAGCTGCCAATGCAGCCTTGGATTGCCAATCTCCAGGTTTCTTTTCTGTGAGATACTAAATGTTTATATCTTTAAGCCACTATTAAGTTTTTCTGTTACAGGTGAATCAACACCTCATTGACTCAACTAGAATGTATGTATATGAGGTCTAACAATTAAGTTCGCAAATTTGTTGCCACAATGTTGCTGATCTTTTTTGATATCAGGATTATTCGTTATGTATTTGTACCAAATGGACAAACAGTTAACCAAATTTATTATTTGGAAGTTCTGAAAAAGCTGCGTGAAAAAGTTAGAGAACCTGAACTTTTCACCAACAATTCATGGCTCTTGCATCACGACAGTGCACCAGCTCACATGGCACTGTCTGTGAGGGAGTTTTTAGCCAGTAAACAAATAACGATATTGGAACACCCTCCCTACTCACCTGATCTGGCCCCAAGTGCCTTCTTTCTTTACCTGAAGATAAAGGAAATATTGAAAGGAAGACATTTTGGTGACATTCAGGACATCAAGGGTAATACAACGACAGCTCCGATGGCCATTCCAGAAAAAGAGTTCCAAAATTGCTTTGAAGGGTGGACTAGGCACTGGCATTGGTGCATAGTTTCCTAAGGAGAGTACTTCAAAGGTGACTGTATTGATACTCAGCAATGAGGTATGCAGAACGTTTTACGGGACGAGTTCGCAAACTTAATTGTCAGACCTCGTATGTATTTAAAAAATCTCAAAGTGTTTGTAACCTAGCATATAGTAGAAACCTAATAATGCATGTTAGTTCTTCTTTATCTAGTATGATATTAATACAATCAACCCCAAATATATTGACATCTGTAAACCTCCCATTATTAAACAGATGAGTTAATTATTAGATACCACAGAAGGACACAGCCAAAATGTGAACAAGCCCCACTCTATTCCTCAATTTCTATAGTCACCCTAAAAGTCCTCAACCCTTAAATATCTCAGCGTTATCTTCAAATTGATTTGGCTTTGTTGACTTTGCCTGTTAGCTCAAGGCAGAGGTTTATCTGTCTAGCTTGCTTTCTTATCCCTCTTCTTCTGGCATCACCAACATCTAGTCCTTTGGTGGACCCTCTCCCCATCTCCAAATAGTACAAGTAGGACTATCCATCAGGTTGGGGAGACCTAGATAAAGAGCGTACTCCAACCTCTAGTGAAAGTGATTGGTTTGGGGATGGACATGTGACTCCACAATCCTCACGTGGATATTCTACTTAAGCTAGTAGGAAAGACCAATGTCCTGTTTGGGGTCATGGTTCTGCAAGCCTGTAAACTTGGCGCTGCCAGGCACATGGAGGAAACGGAGACTGAAGTTAACCATCTCTAGACTTCCTAGTAACATAAACCAGTAAATTCCTTTTTCTTTGATTTGAGGTGGGTTGCTACCCCTTTCCATTGAGAAAATTCTGGAGACTAACATTAGACTGGTCATTTTTCCATGTGACCTAGCAACTTCAATGACATAATAAGGCTAAAATAGATTGGGAAACTACAGAATCAACAACGTTTTAGTATCCGTCTTAGTATCTTCTTAGTACCCTAAAATTGTGATTCACATTACTCATATAATGCTGGTCATACACTATTATTAATATCACATGGAAATTGGCAAATCTTTGGAACCGTGCCTACATCTAATATAGACATGAGTCTGTTGCCATGATTTTCATCCTTCTCATTATATTTAGAGAAGCTAATCAAGTTTTTATGTCATATCAACATTTAGAAGATTGTACTGGAGTGCTACTTAAGTGTTTCATTATTCTGGTGGCTTCCTTGGAAATCCAAATTTTATAGTCTTGATATAAACACTCTACCAGAATCATGGATAGCACAGCAACTTTTGGTAACAATTTCTCCCATTAAAGAAGCAATTTCATTTTTTTAAAGTAGCGTGCTGCACAAGTTTGCTTTTTTTTTTTTTTAAAAAAAAGGATATGTCTTAGTTGTAACAATAATCCTGATTTTGTCTCAGTGACAAGAAAATTTGATGTTCTCATGATAAACTAATCAAAATTAAATCAGAAGTAAAAGGAACATTGATTTTCAAAGGTCCTAGTGGTTGAGAGTAAACACAAGTTAGTAAATATACATTTGAATCTCTACAGAGTTATGAAGAATATTTCGCCTATGAATAAGAATAATTCCTAACACAACTGGCTGTGTACCCAAATTCAAAATGAAAATACACACACTCCTAAGTGAAAACATACTGTACTTCAATTATCATTTCAATTGAGGCAAAACAGGGTCTCATAGGAGATAAATATTCTTAACAAGTAAAGAAAAAATTATGCCACTGGGGTTTTCTTTTTTATTTCAACTGTTTAAGCTTTTGTAACAAAGTTTTTAGCATTCTGAAAGTCTTTTACGGCTCTAAATATGCAACAATTATATGAACAACAGGATTTAATTGGAATGTATTGAATGTATGGCTCTATAATGGGAATTTCATTAATTAAAGTAGATAGAAATACAAAAACATTCGCTGTAAACAATTTGAGGAATGGAGAATCTCATTTGCCTATTGCACAACAAAGAAAAACACACTGCAGTTACGTGAATAACTGTGGTTTGCACAGCAACTGCAAGTTTATCTAATACTTTCAGATTTCATTCATTCCACAAATATTCACTGGGCACTTACTATGGACCAGAACCATTACAGGTGCTTGGGAATCATCAGTGAACAGAACGGAAGATTCCTATCCTCAGGAATCCGACATTCTTACAGAGGAGACAGATACTGTACAATAGACAGTGCATAAGTAAATTATACGTCAGAGTATGAGGGGAATAAAAGAGAGGAAAACGCAGAGTAAGGTAGTGGGGTCAGTGGTAGGGGAAGAGGGCTGGGCTGCAGTTTTAACTAGGGCGGTCAGGGTGTGCGCCTCTTTAAGAGGGCGACTTTCCAGCAAAGCCTTTCAAGAGATGACAGCGTGAGCTATGTGAGTATCTGGGGAAGAGCATTCCAGGCAGAAAAAAACAGCCAGACAGAAACCCTAAGGCCAAAGAGTGTCGGCCTGAAGAGTGTGGAAACCTGAAGCAAAGTGAGCAAAGTGGAGAGTATTAGGAGAAAAACCTACTCTAAGGTCAGGCTCCTTTGTTTATAAGGGGGAAGCAGACCATGGAGGGCCTTTTGGGCAGGAGAAGTCCCATTACTCGTGGGGCCCAGTGCCCAATGAAAATGCAGGGCCCCTTGTTCAAAAAGAGATAAAATGCTGTCAACAATATTAAAATATAAAGCTGGTATACCTTAAAAATATTTTAGTACTTATAATACAGGGATTCCTTATAATCAGAGGAATAACAGCATTACATGAGTAATGAAAAACTTTCAAATTGCAAAAAATAGTACCAAGGTGTTCTAATTTTACATAACACAAACAATAATGGTATTGATTAATATGATACCTTGATTGATCATACCATTTTCCTGGTTTGCTTTTCTACATATTCATTTGTTAGATCACCAAAATGTACATATTTAGCAGCTTCATTTTTGAATCGGTAAATAATTGAAAGCTCTCGGCAAATGCGAGATGACCAAAATTTTTTTGGTAATTTTGAATTTTGAGAAAGATCTTACTGCTGACGCAACTGTTACAGGAGCTGTGAAGAGTATTTTATAGGCTGTGACAACACTGAGATAAATTTCTGATAAATTATTTCAAAATATAAATTTTAGTATTTGTAAGTTGATAAATCTTGCAAAACAAATTCTCTAAAAAGATTTAATTCTTCGGACAAATCAGTTTCATGTAAGTTTGAATTTAATTTTAAATGCAAATATATACAATGCATTTTAATGCTTCCTCTGACATCTCTGGTAACTTGTGGAGGTTGAACAAGAAACTGAAAGTAGCTTCATGATTTCTACATAATTCAAAACACCTGTTTATGCATTCTATCACTGTATCAATGACAAGCAAAAATTTAATTTTAAAATTGTCTTCCTCATTAATTGGACGCTTCTGAAGCTTCAGGTGAAAACAGTGTCCTTTTCTGTTGAATGTGATGATCTTTAAATTTAATTTCCATTTCTAAGCCTGTGGATATTTGCTTGACAATGTCGCAACAGTTTATAAAACTGAAAACTCTAACCTCCTTGAAGAATTCTAAGAATTCTCGGATATGCTTTATTGCAATGCCCACATGTCTGCTTTTATTCTGTAATAACTTACTGATAAAGTTTGCTGCCTGAGCACCAGCAGTTCCTGTCTGGGTGCTTGGGACAGAATTAACATCGGCCGCCTCTGGGACTGGCTCTGGGCCATGGGACAGCCAGGTTCCCACAGCCAGTCTGGTGCTGCCCCCTTGGGAAGTCCCTATTCTCTCTCCTGGCCGTTGCTGCCATAGCCGCCACCACCTAACTGGGTCCAAGTCCCAGCGTGCCTGCCCCACAGAGTCCCACAGTGCCCCGACTGTCCCCAGCTGTGCAGTGCACAGCTGACCAAACCCTGCTGCATGGACGCTGCCTTCTGTGCCTGAGCCGGTGTGTATGCAAACTGCTGCTGGACCACAGCCACGTGGACAGGGCTGTGGGATCTCCTCTCCTTTGTCCCATTGAACTTCGGTTACAAAACATAAGTTCAAAGATAAAATTATTAAGACATTCAAGATGACAACAGCAGAGGATTAAACCTAGCATGGGGTCCTTCTCAGTGCAGGGCCCTGAGCGCCTGCTCAGCCCCGGTTTGTGAAGCCGGAGATGCTTCTAGGCCATCACGCAGAGCTGGGCTTGTCCTCTGAAGGAAACAGGGAGCCACTGAAGGGTTCTGAGCAGGGACGTGACACGATATGCTTCACGTGCAGGCACCAGTGAAAAATATGGGTTTTGCATTTCACACTTGACCCAATAAGCTCCTCTGATTCAAACATCAAACTTGATTTAGACAACTATCATTTTGATTTTGGGTATTCAGTGCACTAGAAAGTAATTTCGAAATAAAATCCTGTGGGGCAACCTAAATATATACGCTTTTTATTTGCCAATCATACCTCAATAAAACTGTGGGGGAAAGGGAATTTCTAAATCTTTATTCAGGCCCACATTAGGTATAAACAAAGTAGATCAAACCTACTTATACAGCAACCCTGATTTAAATAGATGAATTTGGTTGTAATCAACAAAAACGGAGGGATGGAAGGTAACTGTCAGAATATGAGGACATGTGGAAACAGGGCATTCAGTGCACTAAAAAGTGCAGGCCCCTGAATCTTGTGGGACCTTCTCCTTGTTTATCTTTATCTAGGTCACCCCCTCTGCTGATTCGTAACCACCATCCCCTGTAGTCCAGTGAACCCTCCAGACTCTCATTCACTACCTGACAGCCCTTCAGCTCCTGCTCCTGCTGCCAGCCGTCTGCTTTGTCCAAAATTTCCCAGTTCACACGGCCAACAGTGAGACTCCAATGGCCTCAGCTCATTTCTCTTTGGGCAACACTCTTAGCCCGATATCCACGTCCTCAGCCATGGACAGCTTTTGCATTGCTGCCCTTCACTAAGGTTCCTTCTTCTGATCCCATCAGCCATGGCTGCGGGTGTCCGTGTCACAGCGTCACAATACAGTTCCAGCATAGGAAACTGTGGGTGGGATGGTTTTCCTTTATCAGAGTCTGTGAGGACGGTAGGCATGGAAATGACATAACTGGACCCTTGCCCAAAATGTCTTCTAATATGCAGCTTAATATCTTTCATTTCAGTGTAAGAAATTCAGTGCCTTCAATTCCATCAGTCTTGACCTAATTTCAGTAAATAAGGATTTTTTTAAATGTAACAAACTTTCCTCTAAGAAAATTAAGACTTACTTGTAGTGCCCGACGTATAGCTAGCACTCCATAAATGCTAGATGAGTGAGTGATGACAAGGTTTAATTTATCTAATTGTTTTCCTCTGAGAATAGCTACATTGGATGAAGATATTGTATGGACAAAAGAAAGAAATGTTGTTTACAGCACATGAAAATCGGACAGAACATGGGAAAAGGGTGCAATCGTTAAAGGACCACGCAGAGACCATGGACACTGGGGGCACAGAGGGAAAAAAATCCAGGAAGTGGGAAGTAAAAGGAAATTGCCTCTCACTTTCCACATCTCGTCCCCCAGTACTGACCAAGGCAAAACAAACATCTCAATTTGGACTGTCTAGGAATTTTGATGGTCAGGAAGTTCATCATGGGATGCTGCTGAAATGGCAAACAGGCTGAGGACTGAAAAATACCCACTGATTCAGTGACATGAACATCATTGGTGAACTTAGCGAGAAGCAACTGCCATGAAATGAAATCCATAAATGCAGCAGTGTGATATCACCATTTAAGGATCAAAGGCTGCGAAAGGAAGATCTATTCTAGTCTCAGCTCCACAACCTAATTACTGGGTGACACTGCAGAAGTCAACTAAATGCTCAGAGCCCCGGCTTTCTCATCTAAAGTGGGAATAATAATACCTATCTACCCATGGGGTTATTGTAAAAACTAAGTGAGATAACACATGTGAAAGTTCAATGAGACTGACAAAGCTCTATATGAAATACAATGTATTCTTGGTGTTATCAAATAACAGTCAGTAAAAGTGTTCATGTTATTTAGCAAGAAGTACACTAAAAACTGGGGGCAAAAACACATGGTCAAGTATAAAAGGAAAGGCCAAATTCACGGAGAATGACAGAAATTCTGTTAAAAGAGCTCTGCTCCAAGTAAAGCACCTTTCACATGAGGAAGATGTATGTAGATCTGCAAGTGACAGAACACTAACTAAATTTATTGCTATATTTTCCCTGACAATTTAAACAACCTATTTTAAGTATGGTTACACTATTTGCCACAGTCAATTATAAATTTAAATAACTACAGCAAAAATTGTGCCAGTTGTAATCAATCACTACACATTTGCGTAAAAAGGATTTTCCAGAAGGCTTTGCGTTCTATTTTCTTTCTTTATATATCATTCTTTTGGAGGATTATTAACTTGAATGATAATAACTAGAAATATCTTTGGATTATCTGTAAATGCATCTTTGAGTCCTGAAATAAAGGTCTATGATAAAACTGCAAACTTGTGTCTGAGGAGAAACCAAATCTAAAACCAGTCAAGGGGAAAAAATCCATAAAGAAAAACATTCATAATTTGGTAAAATCCTGAATTGGACTGAAAAATCTTTTCCTATAAAAATGTTGGTGGGGAGCCCAAAATGGATGATAACTAATACTTACTATGTACTGGGACACGTGCTTTTTCATGTGCAGTACATTTGATCATCATGGCAAATGAAGTAGCTATTAAGGTATCATTTTCCCCATTTACAGATAAAAAACTGAGACACAGAGAGATTAAGTAATTTGCCCAAAGCCACACAGCTATTAAGTATTGAAGTTGGGAGCTGAAACATGCTTGTATGGCTCCAAAGTCCACAGTCTTAATCAATGTGTTATACAGTCCTCCAGAATGATTCCTCTAAAGAAAATGTTTAAATTCCTGAAAAATAATCATAATTAATTAATTACTTAATTTAGTCCAAACAGTTTCTGATTTCTCTGTTCTTTTTAATCAGCCTATAAATGTTAACAAGAGAGTATGAAACCAAGAGGGGTGTCCTTCTGAACATGGGGCCCTGTGCCACTGTACAGGTCTCATATCCATGAAGCGTCCCCTGGCATTAGAAGAAGGTGCTTCAATTTATTTTGGAAATCAGTGGGATGTAAATTATACACACACACCAATTTCGGATCGTAAAGCTGTTTAGAGTGCATCTCAGATTTCCGGGAAAGATATATTATAGACAAAAACCCTGAATAGCTGTGTTGAGCTTTCTGTCTAGATTAGTCAATCTCAAACTTGCGTGTACATCAGAATCACTTGGAGGGCTTGTTAAAACACAAGTTGCTCTGATTCAGCAGGTCTGGGTGGAGCCTATGCATCCACATTTTTACCAAGTTCCCAGGTAATGTTGGTGCTGCTGGGCCAGCGACTAGACTTTGAGAACCACTAGACTGGACAAAAGAATAACTATCTATCATGTTAGTTTAGATTCACTGGAAGGGACTCTGTCCCAAAAGTACCTCAGGTTGGAACCAAAAGTAAATCTCCTTTCACAAGAAATAAAGCCCATCATTATGCATTCAGCAAGAAGGAGAAGGCTACAGCTTCTAAAGGATAATCCTCTATGCACTAATTGTCACACTCGGCAAATATTCATTGAGTATGCCATATACACCTGACACTGTTCTAGAAGCTGGGGATATAGTATCGAATAAAGATAAAGAGCCCTTGCCTTTACAAAGTTTACATTTGAGTGGGTGGGTGGAGGCAGGCAATGAACAAATTTAACAAGTAAATAATGCGGATAGTATATTAGTTGGTGTTACATGCTATTAAGAAAAATAGAGCAGAGTGAGGGGTGAGTGTGGGTGAGGGCTGTTCTTTTGCACAGGATGGTCAGGGATGGTCTCACCGCAAGACATTAGAGCACAGACCTGAAGGACAGGAAGGTATCAGCCAGAAGCAAACCTGGGAGAAGAGAGTTCTAGGCAGACAAGACAGCAAGCGCAAAGGCCCTGAGTTGGAAACACACTTGATGTCTTTCAAGAATAGCAATATTAAAAAAATAACGTTTTTAATTATTTATGAATGAGAGAAGTTTTCTACTATTCTCCAGAATTAAAGGGCAAAATGAAACTGCGTGTGTGGATTTCAGAATATTGGGAAGAAATGGGGAGAGCTCTCATCCACACTCAATGTGCAGAAAATTTCTCTTCTCTATTCTGGTATCACAGTGTTTTTGACAACCCAATCTCCCATAAAGATGTAGGTACAAATAATGTTGGCTTTTGTTTTTTCTTTTGGACTTTGTTTTCATCTGCTTTGCTGTCAGGGTGACTGCGGAGGAGAGAAGCCCGCAAGTTCTCAGGCTCTAAATGGCTCCAGCAACCATCACTGACACAGTACCACGCTATCACAATATTATTGACTATATTCCCCGTGCTGTACATTACATCCCCAGGACGTATCTGTTCTATACCTGGAAATTTGGACCTCTTATTCCCCTTCACCCTTTTCCCCACTTTTTAAATGTTTCAATTACAATTGACATTCAGTATTATTTTATATTAATTTCAAATGTACAGCATAGTGGATAGACATTTATATAATTTAAGATGTGATCCCCCTGACAAGTCTAGTGCCCACCTGGCACTATACATAGTTATGACTATATTATTGACTATATTTCCTGCGCTTTACATCCCCATGACTATTTTGTAACTGCCAATTTGTACTTCTTAATCCCTTCACCTGTTCTACCTTGCCCCGCAAGTCCCCTGCCATCTATCACCCAGATAAACCTAGTGCCCATCTGTTGCCATACATATTATTACACTATTATTGACTACATTCCTTATTCTATACCCTATGTTCCCATGACTACTTTGCAACAACCAATTTGTACTTTTTAATCCCCTCCCCTTTTCCACCAATCCCCTAAACATCCCCTCCCATCTGGCAACCATCAAAATGTTCTCTGTATCTATGAGTTGGTTTCTGCTTTGTTTGTTTATTTTGTTCTTTAGATTCCACATATAAGTAAAATCACATTGCATTTGTCTTTTTTCTGTCTGACATACTCCACTCAGCAAAATTCCCTTGAGGTCCATCCATGTGGCCACAGATGGCAAGAACCCATTTCCTTCCAAGGCCAAGCAATATTTCACGGTACATATGTACCATCTCCTCTTTATCATTCATCCATCGAAAGACATCCAGACTGCCTCGAACATATGGATGCACACGTCCCTTCCAAGTAGCACTTTGGGTTTCTTTGGATAAATACCCAGAATTGGGATTATTGGGTCCTTCCTTGTCTCTTGTTATAGCCTTTCTTTTAAAGTCTATTTTGTCTGGGATATGTATTACTACCCCAGCTTATTATGGTTTTTTTCCATTTTCATGAAATATCTTTTTCCATGCCTTTACTTTCAGTCTGTGGGTATCTTTTAATATGAACTGAGTCTCTTGTAGGCAGCATATGTAAGGGTATTGTTTTCTTATCCATTCAACCACCATATCTTTTTTTTTTTTAGAGATTGCTATTTTATTTTTATTTTTATTAAGGTTAGCAATTAAATTTTATTAATATGATAATGTTAATACACCTAGATTTTTATCCATGTATTTCTTTTTTTTAAGTTAGACATTTATCATTTATATACCTCACAGTGACAACCCCGCTCCGCCATCCACCACCCCTCTGACATCTCACACAGCCATTATATTTCCAGTCTCTAATCCTAATGCTGTACTCTGATTCTTGTGACTATATTATATATATATATATATATATATATATATATATATATATACACACACACATATATATATATCAAATTGTAGTTGACATTGACTATTGTTCAGCTTCAGGTGTACAGTGCAGTGATCAGGCCTCTATGGCCACCCTATCCTTTCATTGGAGCATTTAATCCATTTACAATGAAAGTAATTGTTGATAGATATGTAGTTATTGCCATTTTTAATTCACATTATTTATTTATGTATTTTTGGTCTTAAAGACGTCCCTCTAACATTCCTTATAATACTAATTTGGTGGTGATGAAATCCCTTAGCTTTTTCTTGTGTGGGAAGATCTCTATCTGTCCTTTGATTCTAAATGATAGCTTCACTGGGTAGAGTAGTCTTGGTTGTAGTCTTTGCTTTTCATCACTTTGAATATTTCCAGCCTATCCCTTCTGGCCTGCAAAGTTTCTATTGAAAAATCAGCTGACAGTCTTGTGGGAGCTCCCTTGTAAGTAACTAACTGCTTTCCTCTTGCTGCTTTTAAGACTCTCTCTTTGTCTTTAACCTTTGGCATTTTAATTATGATGTGTCTTGGTGTTGGCCTCTTTGGGTTCATCTTGTTTGGGACTCTCTGCCCTTTCTGGGCTTGAATATCCAGTTCCTTCACCAGGTTAGGGATGTTTCGCATTATTATTTCTTCAAATAGGTTTTCAATTCCTTCCCCTCTCTCTTCTCCTTCTGGTACCCCTATGATGTGAATGTTGGTACACTTGATGTTGTCCCAGAAGCCCCTTATACTAGCCTCATTTTTTTTTTATTCTTTTTTCTTTTTGTTGTTCTGATTGGGTATTTCCTTATCTTATCTTCTAAATCACTGATTCAATCCTCTGCTTTGTCTAGTCTACTGTTGATTCCCTCTATTGTATTCTTTATTTCAGTTTGTAGTCTTTGTTTCTGACTGGTTCTTTTTATGTTTTCTATCTCCATTTTTATGTTTTCTCTCTCTTCGTTGAAGTTCTCCTTGAGATCATTGAGCATCCTTATAACCAGTGTTTTGAACTCTGCATCTGGTAGATTGCTTGTCTCCATTTTGTTTAGTTCTTTTTCTGGAGCTTTGTTCTGTTCTTTTATCTGTGATGTTTCTTTGTCTCCACATTTTGGCTGCCGCCCTGTGTTTGTTTCTATGTATTAGGTAGAGCTGCTATGCCTCCCAGTCCTAGTAGAGGGGACTTAGTAGTAGGTGTCCTCAGGGGCCCAGTGGTGCAGTATCCCTGGTCACCTGAGCTGGGTGCTGCGGGTGTGTCCCTTGTATCGGTTGTGTGTGCCTTCCTGCTGTAGTTGAGCCTTGATTGTTATTTACATGTCAATGGGAGGTACTGACCCTCAGGTTGATTGGTTGTGAGGACTGGCTGCAACTACAGTGGAGGAGCTGTGGTGCAGCGACTGACTCTATGGAGCAGGATTCACTTTAGGTGCCTGCCCAGTCTGCCCTTTGGGTGTGTCATCCTTGAAGGCAGCCAAGTGATGCTACATATCGTTCTGAAGCTGGCCACTGGGTATGCCAGCCCTGGGGCCTGTGTCCTTCCCAGGGCCACCTGGCATGAACCACAGAGCTATCCACAGATAGCCACCACGTGTGCTGGGCTTGGAGGTGCCTGGAGAGGTCAAGCTGCGAACTGAGGCTGGCTGCCACTAGTGTTGGGCTTGGGGCTGCTCACGAAGAGGCACGGGACATGCATGAAGCCAAATGCTGCTTGTTTGGGTTTTGTGAACCTTTGAGACATTTTAGGAAAGTCCAAAGCATGAGTCAAGACAGGCCATTTGTATGAAAAAGCCACTGGAAGTGACTTGGGTGTGCCTGAAAGTTGGGTGGGACAGGGTGGGGTCTCAGGGAATCAACAGGGCAGGGTAGATGAATGAACAATGTTAGCAAGGTTAATGGAGACTCAGATATGGTGGCTGCCTATGTTTGAAAACCAGGAGTGTGTGTGTGTGTGTGTGTGTGTGTGTGTGTGTGTGTTGTGGGGGGGCAGGGGCTCAACAAAGAAACAATGGATTCTGCCAGCACTCTGGGAAAAAGTTGCCCCTCTAGCCCTCTTCCTAAAGCCAGACAATTCATTTCCTCCTCTTATGTCCCCGGCACCTTTCAAGGTGCTGCCCTAGTGCTCAAGCTCAGAGTCCATCAGAGAGTAAGTCCATGTGTGGGCCCTTTAAGAGGATCACCTGGGACTCTAGCCACCTTCTGTCTCACTCAGCCACAATCTCCACTGGTTTTCACAGCCAGAAATTATGAGGACTTCTCTCCCCAGTACTGGAACCCTGGGCTGGGGAGCCTGATCTGGGGCTGGGACCCTTTGCTCCTCCAAGAGTGGGGGGACCTCCACAGCCAAGATATCCCTGCCAATTTTTAATGATCGCATGCATGTGTGGGACCAGTCCATTCTGCATCTCTGCCCCTCCTTTCAGTCTCAAAGTGGCTTCTTCTTTATGTCCTTAGAGGTAGGACTTGGATTCAGCTAGACTTCAAGCGATTTTCAATGATGGCTGCTCTTTAGTTTAGTTGTAGTTTTCAATGTGGTCATAAGAGGTGGCAAGAACAGCATTTACCTACTCTGCCATCTTGACCACAAATCCTTCCTATTGTCTTTTTAATTCAAGCAATGTTTTTTATTTTACCTAGTGATTTTCATCACTTGTATATGGTCTGTTAGAGAACTCATAGTCTTCAAAATCAAATCATACAACTCAGGACATTTATTAGAGGTATTTTTATCAAAGAAATTACAAATAACTTTAACTTGTAGTTATCACCACAAAAATGACAGCATCATGTAATTTCTTGATTGGTCATTCTCAAGAAGAAATGTCCAGAATTAGACTCATTTCTTTCCGCAAAATCCATATTTAAAATGTGCATCATTAGTACAATCTATGTTTATTAGATGGACCGCTGTTGTTCTCTCCAAATTCACTAGCTGTAGGTGGAATGGCAAAATTATTCTCTTCTTTGTTAAGATCTTGGTGGAGCACCTCAAGGTCATCATCTTGTATAATTTCACGGTTTTAAGTGAATATGTTTTCCTGTTTTTAACCACAAACCCATGTTTTCAGTTGAAAATGTAATTTAAAAAATGTTACACTTGAAAGTTAGTAAAATCACAATAGCCAGCAAGGTAATGTTATCAGGAAATTCAATGTAGCAGGAAGTAGAGCCAAGCATAGGTACATATTTATAAACAATGCATCTGGTGAAATGAAATTGTGGCCGGAAGATGAAAAGATCAGTGGGAGCCAATGTTTTTTTTTGTAATTTGCTGGTAACCAGTGTTTTCTGCATGAAAGCCAACTTTGAGAAAAATAAAGTACTTACTGGCAGGCATGTTTTGGTGAATGTCAAATAGGATTCACTTTATCGAGTCCCATAGGGGAGCAGTTCTAGTCTAATAATTTGGATTACCTAATTTACTGAATAAAAGAACATCACAGGAAAAAAATGACACTAAAATTCTCATATCTGGGAATATTACTATCTTATTTGGAAATAATTATGAAGTTACAGGAAGTTAACTTCATATAGAGCACAGAGTGGTTCTGTGTACCCTTCACCCAGTTTCCCCCAATGGTTACATCTTGCATAACTAGTATATTACCAGGAAATTCACATCAGTACAGTATGTGTGTAGAGTTCTATGCCATTTTGTCACGTGTTGATTTGAGTAACCATCATTGCAATCAAGATACACAACTATTCCATCACCACAGAGATCTACTGATGTTGACATGTGACCAGTTTGAATGAGGTGTAGAAATCTTACTTCCCTTTAAGTATCTTTCTCCTCTCCTGTTTATAATATAATTGTCATCAGACAATGCTTTATTTTTTGCTTCAACAATCAAACATAATTTTTTTTTAACTCAAGAGGAGGAAAGTTTATTTTATTCATGCATATTTTTGCTCTTTCTGTTGTTTCTTCTCCCTTTCTAATGTCCTGAGATCCATTCTATTTTCATTTCCCTTCTTTTTCAAGACCTTTCTTTATCTCTTCTTTTAGGGGAGGTATGCTGGCAACTAATTGCCTTAGTTTTAATTTGTCTGAAAATGTCTTTATTTTCCATTTATCCCTGAAGGATAATTACAGTGCATATAGGATTCTGGACTTACAGTTCTTTTATTTCAACACTTGAGGATATTCTACTACTTTCTTCTAGACTCCATGATTTCTGATGCAAAATCTACTGTAATTCACTCTATTTTTTTCTCAATACCATGTTTCCCCGAAAATAAGACCTAGCTGGACCATCAGCTCTAATGTGTCTTTTGGAGCAAAAATTAATATAAGACTCAGTCTTATATTATATTACCATGTTTCCCTGAAAATAAGACCTAGCTGGACCTTCAGCTCTAATGCGGCTTTTGGAGCAAAAATTAACATAAGACCCAGTATTATATTATATTATATCATATTATATTACATTATATAAGACCCAGTCTTATAGTAAAATAAGACCCGGTATTTATTATATTATATAATATAATATAATATATTATATTATATTATATTATATTATATTATATTATACTATATTGACCCAGTCTTATATTATATTAAAATAAGACCAGGCCTTACATTAATTTTTGCTCCAAAAGACACTTTAGAGCTGATGGTCCAGCTAGGTCTTATTTTCGGGGGAACATGGTAAGTGAGGTATCATTTCTCTCTCATTGCTTTAAGATTTTTTTCTTTATCTTTAGTTTTCTTAAGTTTAACTATGATTTGTCATGGAGTGGATTTCTTTGACTTTATCCTGCTTCTTGGAGCTCTAGGTTTAGGCAATTTGCCAAATTTAGGGGATTTTTCAACCATTATTTCTTTGAAAACTTTTCAACCCTACTCTCTCCTTCTCCTCTCCTTGGAGACTCTGATGACATGAATGTTAGATCTTTTGCTATAGTTCTCACAGGTCCCTGAGGATCTGTCCCTGACTGGGAAAGAGAGACAGACAAAGACAGACAGACAGATAGAGAAATTTTAGATATTGAGAAAAATACAAGTAAGTTTAAGTATCTGAATTTATACTCTATAGAGGTGCTGAACTACAGTAGACTCCTTGAGAGAGAAAACAGAGAGCAGCAACAACGAAAAGCACAGTCAAACCAACAAACAGCAAGAAAGGGAACAAAAACAGAGCATATGATAAATGGAAAAAATTTACGACAGGAAGAATACCTCGAAACACCATTACAGTAATCATAATAAATATAAACAGGTGAAAGTAACCAATTAAAGATCAGGGACTCTGGTGAGTTTGGCTTCAAAAGCAAAAGCCAGCTATATTTTCTTTACCAAACCCATACTTAAAACAAAACGTCCCAGGGCAGTTGAATTAAGAAATCAAGAAAAATAAACCAGAAAAAGACTAACAGAAAAAAAAAATAGCAAAAATAGTTTCAGGAAAAATGGGCTACAAGGAGAAAAGTATTAAAAAGGACCAAGAGGAATGTTTCCTCTTGATGAAAGATATGATCCACTGGGAGCAACTAGGGCAGCCTGGATAAAAATGCTTTTGCCTGTCATTTTTTAAACCTTGACATCAGCTGGTTGGGTGTCTTTATCAGTCAGTGAACAAAACAAATCTCCGGCCTCTATAGAACTTTTGTTCTAGTGGAAGGCAGACAGACAAAAAACTAATAAGTAATCAAACCATACAGTATGCCAGATGGTGATAAGTACAAACACCATCAACAAACAAAATAGGGAAGGGTGACAAGAGTGCGGTTCCAAATAGGGTAATAAAGGAAGGTCTGACCCAGAAGTTAATATATATGAGCAAAGACCAAGGGGCTGAGGAAGCAACTATGCCGATTTCTGAAGGAAGAGAACTGCAGGCACAGGGCACACACAGCAAGAGCTGGAGGGGGATGTGAGCTCAAGATAGGAGAGGTGGTCAGCAATGGGAGGTAAAACCAGGTATCCATGAAAAAGAAGCTAAGGTTCCCTCCCTGGATGATTTTAGTGAAGTTTCGAAATAAAACACATGAGACCCACCACCTGAAAAATGACATCATGCAAAAGATTACTACAAAGAAGAGAATTTTAGAATGTATGACATGCAGTCTAGGAGACCTGAATTTAATCTAAAGACATGTTATTGGACTGTGGCTATAACTAAAACAGCTTAAACCTACTCAGTTGTATTTTACCCACTGTGAAGAAGGTCTGTATTAAAAGAGAAGAGATTAATTAACAAATCTGGGGGTTTAATGTACAGTATAGTGATCATAACTTATAATACTGTATCATAGACTTGAATATCGTTAAGAAAGCAGATCTTAAGTGTTCTCACCACAAAGAAGAAATGGCGATTACGTGACAGAGATGGAGGTGGTAGCTAATACTACGGTGATACTCATCTTGCAATTTATAAATGTATCAAATCAACATGTTGTACATTTTACACGTATACAATGTTATGTGTCAATTATATCTCAATAAAGCCGGAAAAAAGAGAAAAGGGCTTGGTTTGGGTAGGATTCCTAAACCAGGAGTTTGAGAGACAAAATGTGGCAATGTGTTTCATGCAATGTTCCTGGGAGAGGATATGCTGCTGAGTGAACCTGAAAAATGGGTTCATTTAACACATGCAGTTTCCATTTTAATTGTAAAGATAGATGTATCTGGGGATGATGAAGTCATTAAAATCACCCAAATGATTTCAGGATCAGAAAGTAACCTTACTCAACAGTGCTTTCACATATAGATTCCATACAAGAGTAGAGCGCGCGTATCAAAGAGCTTGAGTGTCTACTCCCAAGGAGACTTTGCCAATGTATATTAATAAAATGGCATTCTGGTTTACTCAGTATTCTTGCATGAATTGGGTTCTAGTAGTCAGCAGCCTGGAACTATCTGGATATCCAGAAACAAAAGGGACCTAGAAGTGAAGGGCCAAGCTTTGAAATATAATTACACTGAGGTAGAGCTGGGTCAGTCATTATGAGGCCTCCCGGGTGTCACCCATACCTAGTCCTTCATCCATCTAACCATATGTTTGAAACACTGTACTAAGGAAAGAACACTGGACTTACCAGTCAGAAAACTATCTGGGACTCTGCCACCACTAGCCACCAACCAGTGCCACTTAATTCCTCGGATCCTCAGAGATCTATATATCTTTTAAAATGGAAGTAATAATAGCTACTCTGCCTATCTCACTGGCTTGTTTTGAGGCCCAGAATCTAAATCTAAAACAAACAGCCATATGAATAAAAGGTATTAACGCTATCATCATTACATGTCCTGCAGCCTGAGAATATAATTGATATACTGAAGCACATTACCACAATTATCTGAGAATTGAAGACAAGATGAAAAACCACTAACCCAGGGAACAAAATATAGGAAATCCTACCTCTCAGCAACTGGTTTGGCAATGTTTTCAAAAATGGTCTCTTGGTTTGCATCTTGATCAAAAATCCTTTGAAATCTGAAAATGTGAAAACAGTAATTATTTAAAAGCCGAGCCTTCAAACACTGTTATTGGATTAATATTTTTTTTTCCCCTGACAGCTTTGTAAATTATCCCATATTGACATCACCGGGCTTACCTAACCTAACACAATGTGTGCCCTGTAGTCCCAGCCACACTGCACTGTGGTACCACTGTATACAAATGGTGGGTAAACAGTATTGCTTTGACAAGATCTACACAATAAATCCCTCTGAAAAACTGCAGCAGCTTTGAACCAAATAATAAACTGTGTGTTATGTAGCTCTCAAGAGGGACAGTGTCTGCATTTGGCATCAAATTCAAATCTAGATAAGTGTGTGAAATGGAAACCCAAGAACAGGATGTAAACAGCCAAAGAACTTCTGATGTCTGACCTGTAAGAAAAGAACACAGCTGTGAAATGTATGATTACTGAACATGGTTTTAGATTTTTGAACTGAAGTTTATTTTCCACTAATTAGGCACTGCATCCTAGTATCAGCTACTTAATTCTCAGGAAGGTTTGTTTCACTTGGTTGATTATGAGTCAAAAGTCAAAAAGCAAATTAAGATAGACCTGTCCTGCAATGAGAAGTCTTTATCAGATTGGCAAGGCTGGTGGTGGTGGGGTGGGGGGCGGGGGTTGGTGTCAATTTCACTCTTCCTGCAACCGCAGTCTGACTTAGCTGAGTACAGGACCACAAGCACAGCGGAATACCTGGGCTAGACACACAACCTATGCCTTTACAATGTGGTCAGCTGCTACCAGCAAGTATGTCCCCCAGCAAAACATCATGGAGAGGGAGAGAGAGAATATAGTATTTAAGGTAAAATGTTAACAATTGGTGAATCTCCTACAAAGAATATAGGAGAGTTGGTTGCATTATTCTTCCACCCCTTCTGCATATTTAAAGGTTTCAAATTAAAAATTGGAAGGGGGGGGGGGACTTGAAAGCAAAACCTTTAAAACAAACATATTGAGGGCATCCTAAGCAGCTTTCAGGGCGGCTTAAAACCTTTGGTCTGTGTGTCTGCCTACACAAGTGAATGGGGTACACATTCAATTAAAGCAGAGACTGCATGAAACGCAGGACTGGTTTCACTTCTGAGGCGTTCAGAAGGATGCCTGGAGCTGGGTCGGAACTATAAAATGGAAGGAAATTCCTTGTCTTTAATCAACACGAACTTCAAAAGATCCCTATAGCTCATCAACCGCCCTTTCGTAGAAGCAAATAATGAAACTGTATACAAAGAGAGACTGTAAGGCGCTCGGCCTGCTCCGACGTTGAGCCGGCAAGATGGTATTTGAGCGAGCATTGTTTACCGCGCATGCTCAGAACACTCCTCAAACCCCATTGGTGCATCCGAGCTTCAGGTGTGATCACCCACACGTCACAGGGGACGTGACTGCTCAGCGGCCTTCAGGGCTTACTGTGACGTCTGAACACAGACCCACTGGTGCTTCTGAGGGTCAGGATGATGAGGATGATTTGATTCTTTACCAGGTCGACGATGAAGCCATTCCCAACGCCACTTCCTTACGTAATGGGAATTTCATCTACCACCATGTAAACCAAAGAGATGGCGGGGGGTTCAATAAATCATACAATGTTTTAACATCAAATCATCCTCATCCCCAAATATGTTATTTGATAAAATGTAGTTGCATAGTAATCTGAAAAGGAATCATGATCAGCTCTCCCCTGAAAACTACTGAAGAGTAAAACAGAGTTTAACAAGTTGAGTCTAGTCGTTTACAGAGGAAGAAGATGCTTTATCCCAGGGAGATAAAGCAATTTACTCATGGCCCTGGAGCAAATCAATAAAGCGCCTTGAGACATAACTTAGCTTTCCTGATTCCTAGGGGTCCTTTTTTCCATTTTAGTTTTTAAAGATTTTTATTAAAATATAGGTAACATGCAATATTATATTAGTTTCAGGGGTACACCATAGTTATTCAGCATTTATATACCTAAAGAAGTGATAGCAACCATAAGTCCAGCAACCATCACTGACGCCGTACCACGCTATCACAGTATTATTGACTATATACCCGATGCTGTACATTACATCCCCGTGACTTATTTGTTTTACACCTGGAAATTTGCACCTCTCATTCCCCTTCTTCTTTTCCTCCCTTTTTAATTTTTCAGTTACAGTTGACATTCAGTATTATTTTATATTAATTTCAAGTGTACAGCATAGTGGGTAGACATTTATATAACTTAAGAAGTGATCCCTGTGACGAGTCTAGTACCCACCTGGCACTATACATAGTTTTCACCATATTATTAACTGTATTCCCTATGCGTTACTTTACATCCCTATGACTATTTTATAACTACCAATTTGTACTACTTAATCCCTTCGCCTTTTTCACCCTGCCCCCAACCCCCTCCCATCTGTCACCCCGATAAATCTCGTATGCACCTGACACTATAGGGAGCTATTACAATATTATTGACTATATTCCTTATGCTATAGCCTACATCCCCATGACCACTGTGTAACAATCAATTTGTACCTTTTTTTTTTTTTAAGATTTTATTGGGGAAGGGGAACAGGACTTTATCGGGGAACAGTGTGTACTTCCAGGCCTTTTTTCCAAGTCAAGTTGTTGTCCTTTCAATCTTAGTTGTGGAGGGTGCCATTCAGCTTCAAGTTGTTGTCCTTTCAGTCTTAGTTGTGGAGGGCGCAGCTCAGCTCCAGGTCCAGTTGCCGTTGCTAGTTGCAGGGGGCGCAGCCCACCATCCCTTGCGGGACTCGAGGAATCGAACCGGCAACCTTGTGGTTGAGAGCCCACTGGCCCATGTGGGAATCAAACCAGCAGCCTTCGGAGTTAGGAGCATGGAGCTCTAACCGCCTGAGCCACTGGGCCGGCCCCCCAATTAGTACTTAATACCTTCCCTGTTTTTCATCCACAACCCACCTAGGAGGTCCTTTCATTTAATAGGAGGTTATGTACACTTTTTCTAAACTCTGTTTCAAATTTGGCGTCTGCTGACCTCTTCCCACCCCAGACTGTTCCTCCTGGTCTTCCTCATCCCAGGAAAGGACAGCTCCATCCTTGTAAAAGTTCAGTCCACAATGCTTATGGCTTCCTTGACTCTTCTCTTTCCAACCCATCAGCAAACTCTGTCATCTCTGACCTTCCAACTACATTCAGAATGCAACTATTTTTCAACATTTCCACTTGCTACTACCCCAGCCCCAAGCTACCAAAATTTCTTGCCTGGTCTTCCTTTACTCCATTACAGTCTATTCTCCCCATGTCACCAAGAATGATCCTGCTAGAATGTGAGAGTATTACACTCTTCTGCTCAAAACTCTCCGTTACCTTCCCAATGCACTTGGGGGAAAAGCTCCATACGACCCGGCCACTCTGCTGCTACTTTCACCTTCCTCTTCCTCTCTCCCCCTGGATTAATCTCTTCCAGACACACAGATCCCTTTCCTCCAAACAAGCCAGGCATTCCCCCACCTCAGGGACTGTGCTCTTGCTACATCCTCGGCCTGGCATCCCCATCCCTCAGATATGTGAATGTCTGGCTTCCTTACCTCCTTGCAGTTTTTGTTCAAATGTCACCCTCTCGTAGGCCCCTTCCCTGGCTGCCCTGTGCAATACTGTAACCATCCCGCCCCTTTGCTGCCCTTCATCCCCGCACTCCTCACTCCCCTCCCCTGCCTTACTGTTTTCCATGTCCCTTCACACTTACTGACACACATTTTACTTATTGATCTGCTTGTCCATCTCCTCCTCCCATTGAAGTGTAGGCACCATAAGAGCGGGAGCTTTGCTGCGTCCCCTGCTATACTCCAAGCCATTAAAACGGCATACGGTGGACGGTCAATAAATATTGATTGATTGAATGGATTTTCTTAGGAGACAGCGGCCTTTAAAATGCTTAAATATTTATCTCTGAACATATGTAAGTTAAACAGTTTATTAATTTCTTTGTTTAAAATACAAAGACCAATATTTTTAATTCAGAGATTTAGAAAGAATGATTAAGAGATTTAAAAATAAGCAAACAGCACGTTTGCAATAAGCATATGTTTCAATACACTCTGTTTGTATCTACATAGTGTAAAAAATACTTTAGAAAGGGTCAATAGCGACGTGGACAATTATTTCTTAACAGGCAAACAGAATCATGATGAATAAAACGTTTTAGCAAGCTGTGGCTTTGGAGAGACTGGCCTATGCCAACTGTCATGAGGTCATAGCTACTTAGGTATGTAGTGTGCTTACATTAGTGGGATGGGAGAATGCCTCCTTCGGAAATAGGAAGTCATCTATTATAAGGCTACTCCTTAAAGGACAGAATGAAAGGCAAGGTGGAGCCAAAAAGACAAGTTGAGGACCACCTCCATATGCAGCCGTGTGCTAACAATCCTGCTTGTACTTATTGTAAAAGGAGACCCAAGAAGATGGCATGAAGGTGAGAGGAGAGATATATATAATACATGAGAGACAAAGGGTAGACTTGTGAAGACCAAAGAGACTAGAATGAGAGAGAGAGAGAGAGAGAGAGAGAGAGAGAGAGAGAGAGAGAGAGAGAGAGAGAATACCTGGTACGGTTTTATTTAAAGAGCCAGGGCAGGAACAGTCTCCAAAGAAGGACTAACTATATATAAAACTGCCTAGAGAGAAATGCAAGAGAGCACTTAGGATTCCTTCAGCAGGACCCAGAAATCCACTATGTAAGTATGGGCCACAAATCAAATGTGAGCTTAACTTCGGCTCAAACTTCTCCAAAAATCAAGTGGGGATTAAAGGAAATGATGGAATCTGAAACTGGAGAATAAAGGCTGTATGAAATAGCCATAATCCCCAAATTCAAGGCCTGGCTGCTGGAAGATTATTTGGACCAAAGGCACAAATGACAATCCCGAAGCGGTTGTTTAGTACTTTTCACCTAAACCATACAGTTCAGCACTGTCCGAAAGAAATATAATGCAAAGAAAGAAATGTGAGTATATATGTCATTTAAAATTTCCTAGTAGCCACATTTTTTTAAAGTAAAAAGAAATGTGAAATTACTTTTAATAATATATATTAAGCCAATAGATCCAAAATGTTATCATGGTAATATGGAATCAAGATGAAAAATTCTTGAGGTATTTTACATTCTTTTTGTTTCATACTAAGCCTTCAGAAATCTTTGATATATTTTACACTTACAGCACATCTCAATTAGGACTAGCTAGTACATCTCAAAGCCTTAGGAGCTACCTGTGTCGAGTGGCGGCCAGACTGGATGACACAGACCTAGAGTGTACGTATGTACACATGACATCCATAGGTCATTTATGCATAAAGAAGGCTCACCTGTACAGCACACAGATTGTACCTTAAGTTCCTATCTGTAATAAAGTTTAGTCATGTATTGAAGTTCCTATAATTGCTAAACCATAGTGGACCAAGTAGGAAAAGGATAACACAGACGTGGTAAAGAAAGCTTGTGATCTTGGGGTACAGACATACACCCTCTTTCCAATTTTGGGCACAGTAGTGAAAAGACAACTTGAATTCTATCTACTAGGTAAGATATAGAACTGTACTACATGCTCCCCAAGAAACAATGCTAATGATTTCACAGTGGATATTAATGCAGTATAAGAGTTAGTTCAACAGCAAAACAGATATGAAGAGACAGGAAGATACACTTACTTAAATTTGTAGCTTTCTCGCTTGTTATTCACAAATCCATCTGCCAAGTCACGAGGTAAGATAATTTCCAGGCTAGGTATTAATTTTTCATCTTCATCTACGGAATAAATCTGCAATATGAAGACAACAACTGGATATAAAATGGTAAAATTATAGCTCAAACTATGACCATGTTATTATGACGTGCTTTGTAATGGCATAAAATTGTACTTTTAAGATAAAAAGTCATAACGTAGTATAATTTGGATAATTTTCCTCTTTGAATTATGTACAGACTCAAACAAATATATGGAACTGAACAAGAGTTAAAACCTAAATCAATGCTCTATCCAAACTTAGATCCTCTTGAATGATCTCAGATTCAAATTTGAGAATTTGAGTGTCTCTTTCGTTGAGAAATTAACAGACCTAAAATCAACATGTTCTCTAAATATTGCTTTGGAATTATGTACCAGAAATTAACATTTTACTACAACCAACAAGCATTTCTGAGCATTTACAAAATGCTAGACACGAAAATAAAAGGACAAGGTCTGAGACTTCTCAGAGAGCTCATAAGAACACTCTAATTCAAGTTATGTTCAAAGCCCAAGTTTCCATGAGACATATTCAGGCATTTGATAAAAGACATATGGTTTCAAAAGACACATATAATTCATGTCTTTGATGTCATTTTCAAGATTGTCCTCCCAGCTCAGCCACTAATTAGCAAATGACCTAGGAAAAATCACTTAGCCTCTCTAAGCTGATATGGAAATGAAGGGTCTTAACCAACCCCCTTATAACTGTAATATTCTCTGATTTTCTTCTTGGTTACCTACTCGTTTATTTATTGGCCAGGCAAATCAAGAGTCAAGCCTATAAAGAGGCCATGCAGAATAAATAAAAGGATAAGTTTTGGTGCCCAAAGACCTGGGTCCAACGTCAATCTCAATTTACCAGCTGTGTGACCAGCGACCACTTTCAGAATCTCAGTTCTTTATACATAAAATGAGGAAAACAGAATTGCCTCCCTTACAAGACTGCAATGGGGATAAAATGATGTCATGGAAATGGAAGCATTTTGTAATGCACCATAAAAAATGTTAGTCATTAGATTTAGAGGTTTTTAAAAAAGACTTCTTGTCTTTCACCAGGAAATAAAATTCTTTCTAACAGGTAATACTTCCTGTTTAAGACCCATTTAGATGCTTGATTATGGGGGGAAAGCCATATTCTTAAACAAGTAAAAGCCTACCTAAATCTCCAGAAAGTCTGAATAATTTTCCTAAGCAGATTTTTATTGAACTCTCTCATTTAAAATGTGGAGAATTCATGTAGAAAAGTCATTCCATAAAATAAAATTGTTTGTAGAAAGTAATGGCATCAGGTCCAACACTCTGGCTAAGTTTTCTCAAGAGACATTTAAAACTTATATCCTGTAGGGCACTATATTAAAAAAAAAAAAAGGTTAATGCTGAGACAGGTGAATGAAAAGGGTGTGTAAGATATGAAACATACAGGAGTAAGGGTTACTACAAATTAAAAAAAAAAATCTGTAACATTCAGTGTTCAAAAGACAAAAAGGACCATGGACTACTCATATAGTAGGAATAGTGATCCTCTATCATTTTCATTAAGCCATTCTTTGAAGCATTAAAAGTCCCTAATAACCAGAAAATTTGTTTAGTCTAATAGATTGGCTTTCTACCCTTAGTCATAAAAGTATTTGAGATAGAGTAGATTTTTTGTTTTTGTTTTTTTTTAAGGACATAAGACAATTAGACCTAATGCAAAGATGAATACGAAAATGTTTTGAAATATACAAAGCACTATACAAATGAAAAGTATTGCCATTAAAAAAATTATCAGAGGTTCATCTTACGTATATTCTAATTTATTAATCTATGAATTATTGTAATTTAATTTATAGTGCCCTACGGAGTAAGATTAATAAAATAATGGAGCCATAAAATGAAGAGGACAGAAAAAAATACCTTTGAACCACTCTTGTTTAACGCTACAAGTAGCATTTCCAGTCCAAGAAACGACTATACGATCTTTTGGGGGCAAAAAGCTAGGATATGAAAAGTGGGATTTCTAAGGGAGAGCAGAGAGACACTAACTCAAAATGTGTTCATCTGTGTTCTCTTATTTTTGTATATGCGGCGTAATGTTGAATCTCGGTAAGAAATCTGACATTTGTAAAATACAGTATGACATCTAAAAATACCTCTTGGAGTACCAATCACTCCACAGACTCTCACCAAAGAAATGAAAAAGGAGTTATATGAAAATATACAGACAAAGTAGAGTGGTTAACAGAGGATAAAGGGGGGGAAGGGATAAGAGCAAAAGGAAAACGAGGTTAAACATACGGTGATGGAAGGACAACTGACTCTGGTTGGTGAACGCACAATGCAGTATATAGATGATGCATTATAAAATTGTACACTTGAAACCTATATGATTTAACTAACCCGTGTCATCCCAATACATTTAACAAATAAATAAAAATAAAACAAAATATGCAAACATTGCATTTCAAGAAAAGAGAAAGTTCAATATCAAATCAATGATTCTCCATCAACCCACCCCCAACCCTCCACCCATCCTCTCTCTCACATTACCTGCTGCTGACTGTTGAGTCTATGTAAATAAATTCAACATTTTTAGCTAAGAATCTGAGGGCGGTTGAGGGGAAACACATTACATATAGTAATATACTTTTTTACATATGATGCACTTTGGAAAACCTTCTTGTAAGTGAATGTAAGAGACCACTGGGAGATGCCATGGTTCCTTTCTACACCGCTTTATTCCTTAAAAAAAAAAAAGCCAACATTTTTTTTGGAGTCTTCTCATGCATCTTCTAAATGTTATTCCATGATTAAAAAAAATAACTGATGATGACAGACACTATATTCTTGTTACTTTAAATACATAAATTACATGAAGCAAATGCTAAGCTATGAGATGCTAAAATGTTACATATATAGACAGTGTAGAAGTGTACAGATGAGATCTAGATACAATATTATTAATAAGATACCCATTCCGGGCACTGATGAATATGACCCAGATTGCTCTTGCCTAAAACCTCACTTTAGGAAGCAAAAAGGTTTTGTCTGAAGAGCCAAGAGCTTTGGAATAAAAAATTAAAAAAAAAAAATCCTTCATTAAAATTAGGGCCACTCACAAGTGGGTGTCTTGGACACACTAATTAACCTATTTGAGAATCAATTTTCCAATCTATAAAATGAGGGAAATGTCATTTGCAGGGTTCACATGAAAATCAGGGATAATGTAGACAAAGAACCTAAGAGGTAAGAATGACTATGCTTCTTTCTAGGGACAGGAAGCAACGCTTTGAAATATTTAAGAAGCATTCAAAGTATTTCTGCTCAGAGCAAGGATAATGTGGTAACCTTCTTGGTACCTTTCTGAGCTTAGCACACTAGAGGAAGCACCTAGTAAGAGCTCAGTTAATTTTTTCTGAATAAAGAGTATATGCGCATTCATTGTCAGATGCATAAATATACATATCTGCAAGGAGTGTATGTTACCGTTCATGTTTCTGTTGCAGAATGACCACATGGTCAACAAATTCTAAGGGCCCGCTGTGTGCAGAGCCACAGTGTATGCTTTGTGTATCTAGATCTGTATTTATTATCTGTAACATCTCAGACACGTAGGGACACGCATCTCTCGCTTGCACGTTTTGCCTGACTGTGCAAAACATAAGTTTGAGTCTATATATGAGTGAAGAGCTGGGTGGCCGTTTGCAAGAAAAGAGCAATAAGGGTGCGTAGTTGAGGCGCAGTCTATGTGAGTGTACAAACAGACATACGTGCATGCGTCTGTCCCCTGTGTGAACACGTGTGCCCGGGCGCATGTATGTGGCTCTGTGCAGGGTATGTCTGCGCCCTCAGGGGTGTGCTGGGTGGGAGTGCCCGGGTGTCCATCTGTCCGCGTCCCTGACAGCGGCGCGCTGGTTGTCCGTGCACTGCTCAGAGTACGCTAGCTTCCGGACGGCAGCTGCACCCTTCCCCCGGGCCCAGACGCCTCGCGTGCCGCCCCTCCCCGGGCCTGGGAGGCCCCGCCGCTCCGGCGCACTCACTGCTCGGACCCGTACCCCTTGTTGCTGCTTCCGGGCAGTGGGCTTCACCCTGGCGAAAATCTGGATCGTCTGCTTCACCATCTCCTCCTGGGCTCTCTACTGACCCTTGACCTCTAAGGCCCCCAGCTCCGAAAACTTCTAACTCCCAACACCTCCGGTGAGCTGCAGCCTTAGCAACAGTAACTAGGGACACTACCCAAGGAGCACCGCGCCAACCAGGACCGCCTCTTCTCCCTAATTGGCTGCTGACAGGGGGCGGCCAGAAGGGAGGGGACTGAGGGGCGGGGTTGAAGCGGGACTGGAGAGTGCTGCGCGCATGCGTGAGGTGGGGGCCGGGGCTGTGGGTTTAACTCCAGAACCGGCCTGGAGGGTGGTTGATGGGGTGACAACCACCATGCCTTTCCTTGTTCCTTAATCCACTCTTTCTCTGTGCCAGCATCTCTTTTTAGCCCTGAAGTCGTTCTGTTTTTTTATTATTCATTCATTGAAGAAATGGCACTTGATCTGTGACAGCCTTACGCTGGTTGGGGATCTTGAGCTGAGCAAAACTGCCTCTGCCCACTTGGAGATTAGGATCTAATGAAGGAGACAGATTTTCAATAGGAAATGACGAGTTATGTCGGAGTAAGCAAAGGGCTGTGTGGGAGGGCACCTCATCTAGTTCTGTTTTGGAAGAAGCCAAGACTAGAAGGGGGACTCTTTTTCATGCAACCGATGGTCATGTCAAGAAAGAATGGGCTCCCTTGTGCACTGTTGATGAGACTGTAAATTGGTCCAGCCACTGTGGAAATTCCTCAAAAAATTAAAAGTAGAACTGCTGTATGATCCAGCAATCCCACTCCTGGGTATCTACCCGAAAGAATTGAAATCAGAATGCTTAAGACATGTTTGCACTCCCATACTAACTGCAGCATTAGCCAAGATATGGAACCAATGTAGTGTCTGCTGAAGAATGAATGGATAAAGAAAATGGATGTGTATAATGGAATATTTTTGTACATTATATATTACGTTTTATATCTTTAATGGAGTTATATATAATGTATTTATAATGAACATAAAATGGAATGTTATTCTCCCATAAAAAAGGAAATCTTGCCATTTGCAACAATATGGATGAAACTGGAGGGCATTACGCTAAATGAAATAAGTTATATAGAGAAAGACAAATATTGTATGCTCTTACTTATATGTGGAGTCTAAAAATTGGAACTCAGAAACGGATAGTAGAATGGTGGTTGTCAGGGGCTAGGTGGGGGAAATGGGGAAATATTACTCAAAGGGTACAAACTTGTAGTTGTTGGAGAAATAAGTTCTGCGGGTCTAATGTACAGCATGGTTGATGATAGTAAATAATATTGTATTATATACATGAAAGTTGCTGAGAGTACATCTTAAATGTTCTCATCACATACACACAAAAAAAGATAATTCTGTGAGATGATGGAAGTGTTAACTAACCTAAGTGTGATAATCATTTCACAATATATCCATGTATCAAATTATCACATTGTACACCTTAAACTTATATGTCCAGTATATCTCAATAAAGCTGGAAAATAAATAAATGAAAAGATGGCACCTCAGAAGATGCTGTTAGCACCTGAGAAGATGTTCAACATCATTCTCCACCAGAGAAATACACATTAAAACCACAGTGAGAGATCACGACACACCTATCAGAATCGCGAAAATAAAAAATAGTGACAAAACCAGAAGCTTACAAGAATACAGAGAAACTGGATCACTCACACATTATTGGTGAGAATGGATAATGGAAAATGTATCATGGATAATGGTACAGCCACTCTAGAAAACAGTCTGGTAGTTCTTGCAAAACTAAAGATGCAACTTTAATAAGATCCAGCAATTGTGCTCATGGCTAGTTATAGGAAACTTTGTGTTTTCACAAAAAAACTATGCATGAGTGTTCATAGCATCTTTATTCAAAACAGCTCCAAACCAGAAAGACCCTAGACGTCCTTCAACCAATGGATAGTTCAGTAAACTGTGGAGTACTATTCAGCAATAAAAATGAAGGATCTACTGATACATATAACAACTTGGATGAATTTCCAGAGACTTATGCTGAGTGAAAGAATCCAGACTCAAGTTAAATGTTGTATGATTCCATTTATATAACATTCTTGAAATGACAAAATTATAGAGATGGAGAGCAGATTAGTGGTTGCCAGGAGTTGGGGAGGCAGGGAGTGGGGGAGGTGGCTATGGCTATAAAAGGATACTTGTGATGGACTGTTATGTATCTTCACTGTGGTGGTGATCACAGAAATTTATCCATGTGATAGAATTGCATAGAACAAAGGACACACCCACACGCACGCACGCACGCACGCGCGCACAGGAATGCATATAAAACTGGTGAAAGTTGAATAAGATTGAATAAGATGGATGGGTTGTATCAATGTCCGCTCCCTGGTTATGACATTGTACTATAGTTATGCAAGATGTTACCACTGGGGGAAGACAATGCAAGATCTCCCTGTATTATTTCTTAAAACTTCTAATCTACAATTATCTCAAAAATAAAAGTTTTTAAAAAGAAACTCTTAGGGAATGAAAAGACCAGCCATAAACTGGGAGAAAAGTTTTGCAAAACACATATCTAATAAAAGACTTGAATCCAGAATACCTAAAAACTTTTAAGGCTCAATAATAAATAGGAAAGCAAACAACCCAATTTATTTTTTTTTTAAAAAGAGGGTGGTCAAGGATTTGAACAGACACTTCCCACTATGTGGATGGCAAATAAACTCACGAAAAGATATTTAATGTAATTAATCATTGATGAAATGCAAATTAAGACCACAATGAGATGCTACTACACACCTCTTAGAATGGCTAAAAATAAGACAATAAAACTGGCTATACCAACAGCTGGCACATACACAGAGCATCTGGAACTCTCAAACATGGATGGAGCAAGATGGACCAGTCGCTTTGCAAAACAGTTTCATATTTTCTTATACAGAGTGTTATATTTACCATATGACCAAGCATTCCCAATCCTAGGTGTTTACGCAAGTGAAATGAAACATAAACACATGAATGATTATGGTGGTTGTATTCACAATTGCCCACACTGGAAACAAAGTAAATGTTCTTCAACTGGTGAATGGATAAACAAACGGGTACATCCACACAATTAAAAAGTATGGACTGTTGATGCTTGCAACAACATAGATGAATCTCAAATTTATTATGCTAAGTGAAAGATGCCAGATTCAAAGTTACACACATTATAATTCCATTTGTATGACATTCTAGAAAATGCAAAACCATATGAATAAAAAATAGATCAGTGGTTGCCAGGGCCTGGGGTAGGGAGAGAGGTTAACTACAAATGGGCCTGAGAACGTCTTTTTGGGGTGATGGAACTTTTTCATACCTTGATTGTCATTGTGGTTACATGACTATATACATTTGTGAAAACTCATAGAAATATCTATACACTTAAAAGGGTGAATTATACTGTATGTATGTACACTGTACTAGTATAAATTTTTCTTTTAAAATAGAGGATAGGGTATGAACAGGTGTAGTGTAGCGAGGATTGAGAAAAGGAGAGAACCAGATATTTATGAAATAGACTTTAAGGGCTTTTACACCTGGTGCTGGGTGGTAAGGAAGAAAAGTCTCAAGATTGGTCAATTCGGTGGTTTGTATATTGTGGCTATTGTGAATAATAGTGCAATGAACACGGGAGTGCAGATATCTCTTCAAGACACTGGCCTTATTTCCTTCAGAAGTGGGATGATCTGAGTGTCCATCTATGAATAAAGGGATAAAGAAAATGTTGCTTATATACATACATACACAATGAAATATCATTCACCAATAAAACAAGAAGGAAATCCTGCAATTTATGACAACATAGAAGAAACGGGAGGGCGTTATACCAAGTGAAATAAGCCACACAGAGAAAGATACATACTGTATGGTATCACTTATATGTAAAATCTAAAATTAAAAAAAAAAGTCATACTCATAGAAACAGAGATTACAATGGTGACTGTCAGGGGCTGGGTGGTGGTAGAAATGGGAAGATGTTGGTGAAAAGGTACACACTTTCAGTTATAGATGAATTAGTTCTGAGCATCTAATGTACAGCACGGTGCTGTGCAGTATAATGTACAGCATAGTTAATAATACTATTATTATAAATTTGCTAAGAGAGTAGATCTCAAGTGTTCTTACTACAAAAAAAAATTTAAAAAGGTAATCATGTGAGGTGATGGATGTATTAGTTAACTTGATTTTGGTAATATTTCACAGTGCATACATATATTAAATCATCACATTGCACACTTTAAATATATATAATTTATTTTTCAATTATATCTCAATAAAGCTGAAAAAAGATTGGGTAACTGGGTGTATGGTGCAGGTATTCACCTGGACAGGTAAAATAGATTCAGAGGGTAAAGGGGGGTTGGGAAAAAGGAGTTAGGGAGATGTTAAATTTCAAGGGCTTGTGGGATTTCTACAGATAGTTGCACAAAGTTTAGGAGAAAGTATGGCAGAAAATACGGATTTGGGAGTTATCACAGTTGTTTTTCTCCAAAAAGTGATCAAGTCACTCACGAGACTGTGGCTGCAATCCTAGCACTGATGGTTGGAGGTGGAAGAGGGGCTGCAAAAGGGACTGAAGGCAGCAGCTGAAGAGGCCTGAGGGACAACAGGGAATGCTGCATCATGGAAGCTGAGGGAAGAGAACATTTTGAGAAATTTGCATCAGTGTTGGATACCGAAGAAGATGCACTGAAACATGTCCATCCAATTTAACAACTAGAAAGCCCTTCATAATCTAGACAGCAGCTTCAGTGGAGCGATGGGATCAGAAGTCAGATTGCAGGAGGTCGAGGAGTAAATGGGACATCCGGAAGTGGAGGCAGCCAAGAAAGTCTACTCTGCGAGAAGTGTGGTGGTGAAGGGCTGAGATGAAGCAAAGCACAGGGTGAAAGCTCAAGGGACCCAGGGTAAGAAAGGACCTTTTGTTCATATCTAAAGCGGTATACTCAATAAAGAAGGGGAGGTTGAAGGGACAGGAAAGAGAGAAGATAATACATGTTTGTCCCAGATGAACAAATGACATTATACTGAGAGACTGCAATGGAAGGGAGCTGAGGGTATTTGCAAAAGATAACTTTAAGTGTTGAATCACAGTGTCTAGGCGACTTGAAGATGCTAGTGGCCTTTGATATGGAGGAGTGTTGTGAGGTTAGGGAGAAAAAGTATAAGCCCAGGATGTGGGAATTGTACAGCTCCTGTCTTGAACTCCAGGACCTATGATCAAATGCCTTGATGGGAAGGAAGTTTTGTGGCTTCCTGTCCTGCTTCTGTCACACCTCAGGGTGTGACATTGTGCAAGTGATTTGTGTTTCTAAGTCTCAGTTGTCTCATCCAGTTAATGGGGATGGATAATAGCAACAACTATCTCATGGAGTTGTCGTGGAGATTACGTATGGACATGCCTGTAAAAACATTACCGTGGTGTCTGATGAATAGAAAATATTCCATATCCAAAGGATTCTGACCTCGGCCTGGATTCCTTTCATTGTAAACACCTCCTAAGGAGCAGAAACGATGACATGTACACGAGTAAGACATATTGCAAACTCAAATATCTCCTGGGGCCAGACTGATGCTGGAAGTATGTCTGGCAGACAGGTATATGACAAAAGGAAACATTCACTGAGAAATGGAAACTACGTGCCCACAACTAAAAACATTCTCATTCAAAGTGATTAAAGCACAAGCTTGCCTAAATAAAGCACATTTGTCGGGCCCCCAGTTTACAACCTCTGTTTTTGTTTCTGTTCCTGGTATAACAGACTTCAGGGATTCCCAGGCCCAATGCCTCTCACAGGTTTACCGAAATTTCAAACAGATGGCCCTAATGGGTATTAAATAAGTTTTGAGATGAAATCTTCAAGTTACAGTGTCTTTCCCACAATTGGATATACCACGGGTGCCAAAAAAATGTATACACATTTTAAGAGATGTTATCTACGCGTTACTTTTCGAAGTTGAATTGAATTATAGTAGCAATGTGTAGTATGACGTTGGCTCAAAAGATGGTGTTAATCAAATGAATGCCAGCGTCACCATGCGACGGGCAGGACAGTCAAAGAAAATGGCAGAAGCACGTTGTCACTTGAGGAGCGCAAGACCATTTTGAAGAGGTGCGGCTGAGTTTCCCCAGCAGAAGTTCTCCTGACTTAACACTCCTTGACTCCTACCTATGGGGGACCTTAAAGGATGTGGTGTACCATAGAAAACTGGCTACCCTGGCCGTTCTTCAGGAAGAAATTGAAACGGCATGCGCAGCGATACAAGTGGACGCTTTGGTCAACGTTGCTCAAGCAGTAGTTCACCATAATCAGAAATGTCTGGATGCTGATGGTAACCACTTTGAGCACCTCTTATAATTGCAGGAGTCAAACGTGACTTGTGTTCATCTTTTGTTATCGGTATGTATTGACTATTACAATTTTAATACAGTTTTTTTCCTTTCTTAAAATGTGTATACATTGTTTTGGCACCCTCTTCATATTCAGTATTAATATTTGCACCTTATCTATTGGCTTAAATGTGGGAATTAAGATGCCTTTAAATTGTTTAAAAGACTCTTGAGCTCTGCAGTTGCCAAAATAAAATATAACTGCACCAGACAAATTAGCCAGGGCTTTATAGGCCTCAAATCTGAAAGAAATTAAGCTGTGCCTGAAATAAATTAGGCAAGGTAATTGGTTTTTCTTTGTTGGTATGTTTTTTAAGAAAAATGGAAACTGTGCTTCAGTGCTAGTTTTCAGCTATCTCTTTATCTGTTGGTACTGAACTATAAAAGGCATCATTTTTCTTTGTAATTTTGAAGTGGGGCCAGTTAAAAATTTACAGGCTGGTAATTTTGATATTATAGAATATGTACATAAAATTACCTAATTGCAATAAACTTTCCCTTCCCCTATTTAATCTGTGGCTTTTGGAGATTTATGATTGTTTGTTCTAAAATTTTTCATTGCCACAGCCTGACCCCACCCCTCACCCCCATTATTAGATGAGCAAGCATGTTTAGACGAGAGTGGGGGGCCCTCACGGACAGGACAGAAAACATTTGATTAGGGTCTTCTACTATGAACGTACTCCAAGAAGCAAGACGAGTAACCAGAATTTTGCTGCTTATTGGTAAATATAAATATTAATAGAACAAAAGTCAACTGATATAAACTCTCCCTATACTCTCATGGAAGCTGCTCTCAAGCTTTCAAGGCTGTGTTTGGAGATAAGAGTATGAGTAGGACATCAGGCATGATTCCTGACTGTCCTCAACTGAAGCTTTTATGGAAAGGAATTAAAAAATGAGGAGTAAAGAGCATGTTTCCTGTGGAGGATGCTTTCCTTAGGAATCCCGTTCTCATCTGAGCCCCCGGCCACGTCCATCAGTCTTATGAGTGGTCAGTACGAGAGGGAACCCCTTATACTTATTCCGTTGTTTTTAAATCAAGTGGAGAATATACAGAGCACTTTCTGGTACTCATTAAATGCTAAATAATAACAACATGCTGTTAAATTGCAGAGCAAGGGTACCACAGAATCTGTAATATATAATTTCAGCAAAGAATTTTCCTTTGAGAATATGTTCAGCTAATTTAAAGCATAATTTCATTAACATAACCATCTCTGCACACACAGCAGAGTAGAATTCATAAAACTTTACTAGCACTTGGGTTTATAGGATCACAGTGGGAGCTGCTGGCTTTGGTAAACTTGCACTACCTCCCTTTTCCTATCAGATGGTGGATGCAGACTTTTGACATCATACTGGGTTCTCTCTCCTTTGGGTTCACCCCCTTTCTGGCTGAGAGGCAGAGGCCCCTTTCCTCCTGCTTTGTCTGATTCTCTTCCTGCATCCCTCCTGGGGCTCCCCTGACAGCAACTTCAAAGTCATTTATGGCTGGAAGCTGGTGGCCAGCCATATGGAATTACAGCCCAGGCTCGCCGGATTATAGAGTATAGCATAGGAACCAAATGACAGTGCCATGGCACAGAGGAAAGGCTGGTAAAGCCTCCAGTTTTAAATGGAAAATATGACTTTGTATATTTATACACAGGCTCCTCATAAACAACCTGAATGTTTCACCAACATCCCAATGAAGCAAGGGATGGGCTGAGTTAAAAATAGCTGCAGAATGCCTCTCTTCTAAGTAAATTACCCACCCTGTCCTATCTTCTCCGGCTGTTTACTTTCACGTGTTTCCCTGCATATTTCAGAATTATAAGCAATGCTTACCAACAAATAGCATAACTTAAGACATAAAAGAAAATGGCTCGGGGCGGCCGGTTAACTCAGTTGGTTACAGCGCGGTGCTCTTAACAAACAAGGTTGCCGGTTCGATCCCCACATGGGCCACTGTGAGCTGCGCCCTCCACAACTAGATTGAAACAACTACTTGCCTTGGAGCTGATGGGTCCTGGAAAAACACTTAAATAAAAAGCTAAAAAAAAAAAAGAAAGAAAGAGAGAGAGAGAGAGAGAGAGAGAGAGAGAGAGAGAGAGAGAGAAAGAAAGAAAGAAAATGGCTCACATAGCAGAGTTCCCTTATCTAATTCATTATTATTGCCACAAAATCCAACTACGTTTTGCCCATTTTGAATGTAGCTATTTAGCAACCTAATTTAGCCAGACCGCTCCTCCCTCCTCTCCCATTCAATTCTCAACCTCTTGCAGTCTGGCTTTTGTCTCCCACACAGCACACAATCTGTTGAAACTTTGCACCTCCAGAGTACTGCCTTTTGTCTGCACCTCCTGGAAAAACCTCACGATAGACCCAATTGCCCAGCCTTGACCTCAGAGTTGCCCCTTGATTCTCTCTCTCTCTCTTAGGTAGCTATATCATTTCCAAGTCCTGATGATCCTACTTCCTAAACATCATTTGTCTTTTTCTTATCAGCTCTCTGCTCGCTACTTCCTGCCTTAGGGACACTCTTGTCTCTTGGCCAGAACTAGCAAAGATCTGCCATTTGCCTCTAATCTTGTCCTCCTCATTATTCCTTCTACACTGCGACCAGATTATCTTTATACAGTGAAAATCAAGTTCCTGTCACGCCTTGTTTGGAAACCTCCAATCTTTCCCTGTTACGAGTAGAATCGAGTCCAGAGAGCCTTCATAACTTGCTCCCAAACTGCCTGTGCATCACTTTCATAGCCCTTATCATGTTCTCCCCGCTACTTGTTCTCCACTCCTACCCCCGAACTCTTGCCACTGGCTTCCTGAAGCTCCCCAACGTGCCACGCTTTTGCATGACTCCATGCTTTTGTGCTGTTCCTTCTGTTTCCAGTGCTGTTTCCCACCTTGTCCGTTAAGAAACCTCAACCCAACTTTCAAGAGCCAGCTCAAATGCTACCTGCTCTGTGAAGACCATCCCTCTCCCCTAGGCAAAGTTAGTGACCCTCTTCTGTGCAGCTACATCTTACGCTTTCGTTGGCAATAGCACTTATTGTCCTGTCAGTGTTGCCTGTATATCTGTGCCCCCATCATGCATTGAAGGGCTTCGACTGTTTCCTGTTTATTTCTCTGTATTCCCAGTAACCAACAAGGTACCCAACACACCACAGATTTCTACATGCCTGACAAATGAATAAATGGATACTAAACGCATTGTAAGTAATCAATAAAATAAAACCCCTGCAGTTAAACGTTTTTATCTGAGGTTCGTATTTCCATAGTGAAAACAATTTCCGCCTCCCCTCTCACCCAAAAGAACAAAAGATAACTTACAGAATGAGTAGACACTGAACAAGAGAAAGAGTTAGAAACAAATACAACATCACTGTTTCAATTTCTGAACCCTCTTTCTTCAGGCACAAAAAGATGGCTACAAATTTCCCAAGGTGATAAGGGGAGCACATTAACATTTGTACCAATGAAAGATAACAGAAACAGGGTGAGAAGTACAGAAGCAAAGCAGCCCGTTGTTCAATCAGGGAGTTTCATCTAGGATGTCTGGGAGGCATTTAATGAATCTGGGAACGAAGTTGTTTTTAATTTAAAAAGAATGCACCATTTACAAATGACCGATTAAATGGTTATTCACCTTATTTTGTTTCCTGCTAAAAAGAATTTGTTCAGAAGATTGACAAAGGCAGTCTTTGGCACTTCAGTCAACTGTTCTTCCTTGTCCATGATTTTTATTCCCCCAAACACCAAAGAAATGTTTTCTATTACACAGCCTGGTGCACTTCCCTCTTTCCTTTTTCACAGCCCTTGCTCATTGTTCAGGCCCCAGGTGAAATATCACTTTCTCTGAGAAACCTCTCCTGATGCTCTCAGACTACATACAAAGCTGGAGCTCTGTGGTCCCTTAGCACCCAGTACACCCCTATTGTACACTTACACCACTTTGCTGTTATTACTTATAAAAGACTCTACTTACTCACCATCAGATTCTCAGTCTATGGACATTGTAAGTGCTTAATAAATATGTATTTATGAAAAGTAATATGTTTGCTGAATTGATGAAAAATGCCTTTGGTGGGTGGGAAGTATCAACATCGTCTTAGGTTGCATTCTCCCCCCAAACACTGAGACAAGGATTTGAATGTAAGGAGTTGATTTGGGAAAGGAGCCCAAGAAGACGGAGGGAGGAAACCCAATGGCAGGTACATTAATGGATGGATTAGCACAGTGGGAAACTAGGCCACATTCCCACCGAGGACCTTCTGACAGATTGTGCCTAACAATCTCAGCCTTGTTCTCCGGGCAGTTAAGGGGTGAAGAAGCTGGAGTAGTTATCCAACCGCTTTTGCTCCTCATTATTTGGGGACGGCTCCTGGGGGCATAAATATCCCCCTCCCCAGCACCTCTAGCCTACCTGTTGTGCCAAGGCCCTGACTTTCAGAGAAAGCCCTTGGGTAGAGAGAGGCGCAGGTGCCTGAGGCAGGATACTGTTGGTACATAGGTATGTCCATCAGAGTTCCAGTGACATCTGGAGTGGACTGAGAAGTAAATGTCTTCTAGGCTACAATTATAGAAGTGCTTCTACAATAGAATGTCTTCTATAAAAAGCATGATTAACGTTTTTTCCCTAAATTTTATTTTTGAAAAAAATGTATGTTAGAAAATTACCAAACTCATTTGTATGGTTCTAAGTCTTACATAATTATCTACTTCTAAGTAACAGGATCTATCTACCTCTAAATAATACTATAATACCTTGTACAGTCACAGGAAACCGCATGAGTGCTATAGGAACATATGACATCTAATCTTCGTATAGATGCTTGGACCACCTTTCCAGCATCCCCTGACTTAGTATTACTCATCTGCTTGAGGATCCCTGGTCTGTGTCTGCGTTGTGTTTTACAGTGTCAATGTATAGTTTCAATAATACTCAATTTTTTCTTTTTACATACTAAGCATCTGTACCATACAACTTTTTTTTCTTTGAATGGATCAGTTGTTACATCAAGCATGAACTCTTCCGAGCAACACGTTAGTATTCCATCGATACATTATACTTCTTTAAGTGCTCCATGGTTAAATGAGTTTGGGAACTTCTGACCTGAATTCAAGCCCTCCTGAAAAGGTTTGGATGGCTTCCCACTGTCTGTTGAATTAAGAACGTCTTACCAAGCCACTCAAGACACTTTGCAAATTAGCACCAACACTTCCCACTTTTTCTCCAAACGGAGTCATGCCCCTCTCCCTGCCTACCGTCTGCATACCTGCCTGCACCCATACTCCTTGGGCTTCTCCTGGCCTGACCTCTCTTTTCTCCCATCTCCAACGGCTGCCTACTAATTGTGCTTATCTTTTAAGGTCCATCTTAAATTCCTTAAATTTTCATTTCTCATCATGTTTACAGAGTGGTACCTCCACTCTCCTTCCTTTAAACCCCTTGCCGCTGTGTGTACTTCTCTTGAAGCTCTTTATATAGACTGCTCTCTAGTAGAGTTTTCAGTGGAAATGTGCCATTCTCCAGCCTCGCCTAGAGTCTTTTTATTAGATTTTGTAAGTTCTCTTGAGGACAGGGACTCTGACTTTCTAATTTTTTATCCTGTACAACCTTAGCGGGGTGCCTGGCATATAATACTCACATTAAAATGCACATTAAATGTTCATTGAATCGAATTTTTAAATTTTAGTTTTTCTATTTACATAAAGTATAATTCACTTTTTAAAAAAGTACAGTGCTATCAGTTTTGACAAATGCATAGAGTTATATAACCATCACCACAATCGGGATATAGAACAATTTTATCATCCTCCCAAAATTCCCTCATGCTGCCCATTTGTCCTGAAATTGTCTCCTCACTTTGGGCCCCTGGCAACCACTGATCTATTTTCCATCACTGTAGCTTCACCTTTTCCAGAACGTCATAAATGGAATCCTACAGTACGTAGCCTTTGGTTATGGCTTCTTTCACTCATTGTAATGCATTGGAGATTCGTCCATGTTGTTGCATGTGTCAATAGTATGTTCTGTTGTATTGATGAATGGATTGGAGATACTACAGGTTATTTACTCATTCACGCATTGTAGGACATAAGTCTTCAATTCTCTAGGGTTAATGCCTAGTAGGATTGCTGAGCTCTATGATTAGTGTTAAGAAAAAATTTATAAGAACCCCCAAAAGCTATTTTCCAAAGTGACGGTACCATTTTGCATTCCAACCAGCACTATTTGAGAATTCCAGCTCTCATCCTCATCAACACTTGGTACGGACACTTAAAAAAAAAACAACAAAAATCTTTCTAACTATTTAACAAGTATTGGCATCTTATGTGGTTATAATTTTCTTTTTCCTAGTGACAAATGATATCTTGCATCTTTTCATGGGTTAATTTGCCATCTGTATATCTTCTTTGGTGAAGCGCAGTTTGGCCACTTTTTAAATGATTTTAACTGGCTGTTTATTATATATTTTATATATGTATATGTGATTTGCAAATATTTGTGCAAGTCTGCAGCTTATATTTTTCATTCTCTGAATAGTCTTTCATAAAGTAAAAGTTTTTAAAGTTTTGATGAAGTCTAGTTTAACACTTTTTCTTTTACAAGTTCATGATTTTGGTGTTATAGCTAAGAAATCTGTCTAATCCAAGGTCACAAAGATTTTTCTCCTATATTTTCTCCTAAAAGTTTTATAGTTTTACATCAATAACCTTACATGCCTATGATGTATGCTTATGCATTTTAAATTAATTTTTATGTAAAATGTGAGGTATATTGAAGTGAATTGAATGACTTTGGACAACAATTTACTTTTACCTTATAACATCCTGCTTCCAGTTCAACCATTGCAAGCCTAAAGATGCTCTAATGTCTTACATCAAGTTTATAGTGCTAGTAAGAATCTTTGAGACTAGGCAAATTTGAACTGAAGAAACGCTTAATTTTTATCAGATAAGCTGACTGGAAGGATTGTTAATAAAGAACAAACAAACAGATACTGAAATATCTAGTCCTTGCTTTGACAAGTAACTATTGGTTGGTACAATCAACCTCAGTGTGTGTGTTTACACACACACACACACACACACACACACACACACACACACACATCTATAGGCTCTTAAATATTTCTGAATTATCGCCTCTCCCTAGAGCTTTAAGCCATAATTTTACTTACTCAGAAATTCCAGCTACCCTTTTCCCAGAGGCAGAAGATTTTGGTTAGTGGCTTTAGATTTTGTCACAAACTGTCACATTATTCAGTTTATGGAATGTCCTTGACTATGGTAGACCAAGCATGGATTTTCCATTACATCACTTAGAAAGGGATAGGTCTTTCCATAAACACATTTAGACATTTTATCCCAACCTCCACATTTCCATTTTTTAATGGCACTTCTGCTGGCAACCAGCACATCCCTTTTGGCACTGCTGGCAATGTCAAGAAGCTGAGAGCATTTGCGTTGCCTTGGATCCGCCAGAATGGCAGCGTGGCTTCTCTGCCAAGCCCACGGCATTTGAGGCCTGAGGCATCCCCATCTCCTCATCACAACGAGACCTTCACACAGTGTTGGGAGCATTGAAAATCTTTTGGATTAAATAAAGATTAATGACTTTCGCACTGTGGTCAATTCTTTAGTGTTTATGGGTTCACTTAATGTAACACTGTCAGGCATTAGCCTAAACTGTTATCTTTGAAATTTAAAAAAAAAAAAAAATAAGCAGTTATCTAGGCCAGCCTTTACCAAAACAAAACAAACCAGAATACTTACTCTGGAAGATTGAATTATTTATTCCAACTCTTCACTCCTTTGCGATAAGATTGTACATCTACACCCCTTCCCTTTGCAGGCTGGCACTGTCCCCACACAGGACAATGGGACAGTTGGAGAAGTTCTCTACCCCCCAATGTCCACTTTTTTTACAATGGGCTTGGCCAATGGAATGCAGTGGGAATGGCGGGCACGTAGGCTTTATGTGTGCTTATATGGTTTGTTTGGCTTACCTCATTGCACTCCTGTGATCACCATAAGAAAAGCAGCCCCCAGCTAGCTTCTATCCCTTCCATGTGGCCCCAGAATGAAACACACAAAGAAGATTTAAACCCGATCTGCACCCTGGACCTAAACTAGCCAAACTGCAACCTGAAGCAGCGCTACCCTGGCCAATGCACGGACCAGTGAGTAAGACAAACAAGATGCTTGTGGTTTATAAGCCACTGAGTTTTTGTGACATAGCATTATTACAGCCATAGCTGACTAATATACTTACCTATCTGCAGTCATGTTAACAATGGACAGTAAAGTCAAATGGTTATTTGCTGGGAAGAACAAGTGCACAGTTGCAGCCATGAATCAGACAGCTTATCATCTTTTCATGGATTTTTCCCCAGCCTGGCTCATTCTTCAAGTATCTGCTCTGAGTAGATTTTCTGAGTATCATTTTAATAGGATCAATCTATATAGAATAATAGAATGTAAAGGCTGTTATTCCTTAATTATCCTCACAAGCGCTAGATCCCAACAACTGAAGCCTCTATCAAGTTTAGTTTTCATAATTTATAAATGAGTGATGGCACAGGTTCCAAGCTGTAGGAGCCAAATTTCATGACAATAGAAAAAGCCATTAAAATTCAGCCTTTTCCCAAGAATATTAACAGATCCTGATCATTAGCAGTTGTTCAACTGTCCATTGCAATGCTCAGTATCAGCATGGAATGAAAAACAGTCCCTCGTTTTACCTTTATCCTCAAATGAACACAATTTCTGGCATTTCTTGATCCATGATATAGGTGCATTTTGCAGTTACATTATTGGGGGTGGCCAAAACTCACAAGTATAATTCCTGACACCTGGATTAGCGAGATAGTTTTAATTGAAATCTTTTATAACAGTGTGCTGTTTCAAAAATCTAAGGACATCGACTGATATTCCTTTTACCAAGCATGTCTCAGAATAAGATGCCATCATCTTGTCAACAGAAAGTTCTTAGGCTAACTTGAGGCCCAGATTTGTATTTTTACAATGGTCAAACACTCTTCCTATTTCTAATGCATCGTATGAATTTTTAAAAGTGGTAACCAAGTACATAAAAGTCATATTTAACCTTATGAAACATGTGGTGGCTAAGTTCATTTTCTCAAAGCTCACCGCCTCTTCTCCATCTTGACTTTTTCTACTTCTCATCTCACCATTCCCTTATCCCTGGAATAAGGTTGCTTCTCCTCTGACTAGCAAAGCACAGGCGGATTGGACAAAGCTTAATTGCATAAGAGATGTTTAGCTTACAAGGGCACACTAAAGCAGGACATTATAGTTGTCTTTTAATATTTGGTGGCCCTTCATGTAGAAGAGGGAAGATGCTTGTCCTGTGCTACCATGGAAAGAATGGGGCTAGAAAAATAAAAACAAATGATAGGAAGGAAATTTGGGCTCAGTTGAAAAGCTTTTGAACAATTGGGAATATCCAGTAATAGAACAGAAAGTAGTGAGCTCCTTGTCAGAGATATGTTCAACTTCTGAGGCATAATAGAGACATAATTCCAATGTCTCTGAGTACCTTCTAACTCTAAGATATGATGTTTTGATCTGCTTGCTTCTCTAATCAGTAGGCATGCTTGTACAGTGTGGGACAACATGGGCCATAGCATTTTTATGATTCTATGATTAGATGGAAAAGACCAGCAGAATTTGTAGTCTTGAATGCAGTATGTCCTTCTACCTACTACAACCAGGAATTGTCCTGGTTTCTGTGGACTCTAAATTAAAAGTATTTTATTTCATTGCATTCTGCTAGTTAGCTTTTCTTTTTCCCGTAGCCTATCTCCACTGTCTAGAAATATAAATATGTGCATATTGTTATGGCTGAGATAATGTTAATTTATTACCTCCCATAGTAGTCCTGAAAGGAACGTATTACACCCTATTCTATTTTCTGGCCACAACTTTTGTGTTAAGTTTCTTTTAATCTAGTTATATTGATATATAGAGTGTACTAAGATAAATACTTTCTATGTAGGCTTATTAAATCAGGAATACAATTCAAAAGGTTAAAAAATGATATATAGTGAAAATTATCTTTTTGTCTCTTCTTAAAAAACAACAACAAAGGTCAGGTATTTAAAAAGTATATAAAAGATTTAGCTCAACCATCTAAATGATCTACTTTGCAATTGGGGATTATTCTCTTCTACCTCTAGAAAGTCCTTCCCTGTGATCAATTAGTGGTGAACTCGTCAGGGTTTGAAAGAATATTGTCCTTCATGAAGAACCCTTTTTCCTAGTGAAGAATTCTAGGTTAGCAGTTATTATTTATATGTGTTTTTCAGCACACCAAAGACATCGATCCAAGGGCTTCTAGCTTCCATTGTTGCTGTTGAGAAGTGAGCTGTCAGTCTTACGGTGACGCATTTAAAGGTAATCTCTTTATCCTCTGACTACTTTTAAGATGTTCTCTTCGTCTTTGGTTTCCTATAATGTCCCTCTAATGCACGTAAGTGTCAATTTCCTTTATTTATCTTGTTTTTGATTCATCATGCTCTCTGAATTAGCACATGGAACTTAGATTGGTGGTTATCATCAGTACTGGAAAATTCTTACCCATCAGTTTTCAAATATTGCTTCTTATCTTTTTTCCTTCCACTTTTCCTTCTTTTTTAATCCAATTAAACCCCATAGAATTCCTCATTATATATACCATATACCCCTTTTCTTTGCTTCTGTATTTTCTAGGATTTTTGTTTGTTTATTTCTCCATGCTTTATTTTTAATATTTTTCACTCACCTTCCAATTCTCCAACTCTCTTTGCAGAGGCTAATAAATCTATCCATTGAGATCTTAATTCTGTTGTTATATTTTTCAATTCTAGTTTTTATTTGATTTCTTTTCAAACATGTCAAGCCACTTTTTATGGTTTCTACTTCTATGCTGTAATTTTCAGCTTGTGTTTTTAAGTTATTAATTTTATTAAACATAGTTGGTTCTTTTTATAGTCTGTCTCTAATAATTCTAATATCTGGAGTCCTATATCCTCCTTTTTTTCATATTGTACACATAATGTTACCGAATCTCCTTAATGATAATTTTGATATCTGTACAAAATTCTATAGATCAAAAGCATAATAGTTTCCTCATCTATCAGATGGGAATATTCCTACCTCTTGTGGTAGCTGCCTGGCTCACAATTAATCTTCTCAAAGGATGGAACCTAAGTAATTATTTCTGTCCTCCTTTATCTTTGCAATGATTATGACTTTAAAAATAATGTTTGTGTATAGATGGGGGTTTTGAAGAAAACATTGGAAAATGAAGTAAGTTGATACGGATTGGGACTGTGTGTGTTTAAATGTTGTGTTACTTACGTTGAAATATGTTTGTGCAATAAACGTAGTTCATAAAAAATACAATAAAGTCTCTAAAAGCTAAAATGGTAATAGCTAATATTTTAGTGAGCAATTACTGTATACCAGTCCCAATTCTAAGCTCTTTACATGTATTAGCTCAGTTAGTCATCCCAGCAACTTCTTTGATAGGTATGGTTATTATTCCTATTTTACAGATGAGAAAGTTGAGGCACAAAAGGGTTAAATAACTTTTTCATAGTCATACAATTAGTAAAGGGCATGGCCAGGATTCTAGCACAAGCAATTTGGCTCCAGAATCTCTACTTTCTTTACTATTGCTTTATGGGGCAGGGAAAAGGGAAGCAGGAAAGGAAAACAAAATGAAACAAGACTACCAAGAAGTATAACCCCACTAGGCTTATCACATCTTTTTTGACATCGCGGCACCTTTGTGCACTAACGTTAGAGGATGAGGAAAGGAAAGATGGGAAGAGAAAAGGGAAGTGTTCTAGGTACTGTGGGTATGTAACAAATTGCCCTAATACTTACTGGCATGAAACAAGCATTTATTTTGCTCATTGATTCTGTGGGTGACAAATTCAGAAAGGGTATAGCGACCAAAGCTTGTCTCTGCTTCCCAATGTTTAGAGCCTCAGCTGGAAGGCTTGAAGCTGGGGGTAGGAGTAATCACCTGAAGACTCCTTCACTCTTCTTTACCTCACATGTTTGATTACTGGTGATGGCCATTAGCTGGGGGACGGGGAGAGAGAGAGAGAGAGAGAATAAGGCTGAGATTCTTACAACCTGCTGGGCAGTCACATAGCATCTTTTATACCACACTCTGTTGGGTGACGCAGTCACAAGCCCCCACCCAGGCTCAAGGGCCAAGGGGCCTGCCTCATTTCTCAATTGCCTGGAACAAACTCATCTTTGCAAGGAATTGCACAACATATTAATGGCTTCTGAAAATAATGCTTACCATGCCTCTTGGAAAATCAGGATAAAATTCACTTCAAATAAAATGACCAATGTGAGCTTAAAAAAGAAACCCACAAGCACTAGCTTTTTTGAAATAAAACAGAAGCCCTTTTGGCCTGAGCAACTTCCTCAAATGTACTTCCAGTCAAGGGCTTATTTATAGAGACAAACAACTCAACAGACTTTCCCTTAAGGTGATGGAGACATAGTTTCTTTTCTGTTCCCTGACCACCCCAGAATCCACATGCTCAAAAAGTATAGACACTATAGGACCAGATTGTAAACTTCTTGAAATCAAAAAGTTTAAATTCCCTTGCAATTTTGAGTGTTTAACGCATTGTCATACATATGGTAGTTCCTCAGATATTGTTAATTTGGCTATAGATCAGCTTCAGTCAGGTGGCATAAGATAGATATTTGACAATAGAGTCTGGATTAAATTACCTCTACACAATAGGTCTGACATTCAGAAGCAGAATTTCTAAGATCTTGAGCAGTAGGAAAAATATATGAAATACAGGGAAATTGCCTCCTATCGCACAAATGGTGAAGTACTCTCTAGGAAAGCTGACCTTCGTTAGGCTATTCCTAATTCATTGAAAATGTATTTCAGCTGAACTAGAAGCCCTCTCACACTGAACGTTCTCTCCAGATGATCTCAGCTACTCTTAGAGCTTCAGCTACCTCCTAAGAGTGGAGGAGTCTCAGATCACTTTCCAACTCTTATCCCTTTCATGACCTCTAGGCCACCCATTCCAACTCTTTATTGGAAATCGCCACTTGAGTGTGCAAGAGCCAACTCAATGTTAATATGTTCAAAGCTAAACTCCAAATCCGCTCTTCCTCATAATCCAAATATTATTTTATGACCTTATCCTCTGTACTGGACCCTAGCCAGAAACCTTGACATCATTCTTGACATTTTCTTTAACCTTACACTCTAGAGATACAATCAGATGCCGTATCCCATCTTGTTTGCCTTCTTGACCATTTTTATTTTTAGCATTTTTTTGAGGTTTAATTTACATTTTATAAAATTCACTCACTTTGAATGCGTTCTTCAACGTGTCTTAATCAATGTATACAGTTGTGCAACCATCATCACCACGCAGCTTTCAAACCATCCCATTATAGCAAAAAGTTTCCTTGTGTCTCTTTCCACTCACGCCCTGGCCTCAAGCAACCACTTATCTGTTTCTACAGTTCTGCCTTTTCCAGAAATTGTATGTCAATGGAATCATACAATATGAAGCCTGTCGGGTCTGGCTTCTTGTACTCACCGGGATGTTTTTGAGATTTATCCATGTTGTTGCATGTCTCAGTGGTATGTTCCTTTTTATAGTTGATAGTATTGTATGCGTATACCACATTTCTCTTCTCAGCTGTGGACATTTGGGTTGTTACTGACTATTATGACTAATCTTGCTATGCACGTTCTCATGTAAGCCTTTCTCATGTAAGGTTTGTTTTGCATAGCTACCTAGGACTGGAATTGCTGGTTTATATGGTAAATGTAATGTTTGACTTTTTAAGAAACTGCCAAACTGTTTTACGAACTGGAGTTTCTATTTTGCATTCCTGCCAGCAGTGCAATGAGGTTCCAATTTTTTCACATCCTTATTAACACTTGCTATTGTCTACTTTTTAATAGTAGCCGTTCTAATAGGAGTAGCAGGGCATTTCATTATCGTTTAATTTGTATTTCCCTAAGGAATGATGATGTTAATCACCTTTTCATGAAATTTGCCATCCATTTATCGTCTTTGGTGAGGTATCTATTAGTACCGTTTGCTCTTTTTTATTGACTTGTCTCTTACTACAGAGTTGTAAAAGTTCCTTGTATTTTCTAGATACAAATGCTTCATCACGTGTATGTTTTGCCGATATTTTTGCACAGTCTGAGACTTGCTTTTTCATTGTCTTAATAGTGTCTTTTGAAGAGCCAACATTTTTAACATCTTAGCTCTTTTCAATCTAGCTCATGCCTCCCTTCCCAAGCCTTTATCTTAAATTCAGTTCTTTTCCTTTCTTGGCTGAATTTTTTTAGTAGCTTACTGACTAGACTCCTTATCACTACATCTCATTTGCTAAAATTCCTTTTGCTTTCAGGATTAAGCACAGATTTCTTAGCAATGCATATGTGGCAGCTATGGAGGGGTGACCCACAGATCTCCTCCCAAACAACCTAGTGCAGAGGGCATAGCTACGGAGAGCCTCCAGCGGCCACAGCTCTGGATCTAGCACAGCACTCATGCCAAAGCCATTCTTGCTCTAAATAGCCCCTTGACAATGACCGAGCTGGTGGTGCTAGAGCTTAGCCATCCTACACAATGCAAAACTCTCCTAACAGGCAACCTCTGCTTCGGAATTCCTAATCAGCCTTTCCAAGGATTTCTCAGAACTTTGTTGCAGCCTGAAGTTTTTCCAACCCAATCCCCTCTTCCCTCTGTCCTTTCACCGGTATCCAACCTACATCACAAATCTCAAGGCCCTCCTAGCCTTGTCCTGTTTCTTTTCCTTCATTCTCACAGGTGTTTTACCCAATAAATTTCTTGCGTGTCTAATCTTATTCCGGCGTCTGCTTCTCAGAAGACACAAACTGACACAACAAATAACGATATTCCTGATGCAGACTCCCATCCTTGCTGCAATCTTGCTGACTCCTCAATTGTCAATGAGCTTTGCCTTCCATTTCCAAATATGACTATGGAGGGAACGAGGGCTTTCCCTGTCCCATCCAAGATTCCTCCTTTTTGCTCAAGCTCTTAAGGCAGCATAAGCAATGTCAATCTGCAGTATTACAGAGGCTATAACAACATGCTGAAGAAGCCTTGTATGAGTAGGAAGAGCAGGAACTCCAAGGAAAATTCAGCTCTTGCCTGCATCTATACCCCCACCACCTTCTTTAGAGCTATGAGTATTAGAGGGAGAAAGAACAAAAGGATTAGAGGGAGAAAGAACAAAAGGATATGAGTATTAGAGGGAGAAAGAACAAAAGGGAGAAAGAACACTGTTTTTGCATGGGAAGTTATTCTCCCTGTACCCATACCATAAATAGATTCCCTCTTCCTTTGCAAAAACGATGCTTGGGACAGTGCTCAAATATGCTGCTAGAGGGGTTTATTCAGTAGTGAGAGACAGCAGAGGGAAGTGAAGTGTTTATCATTATAAGAATCTCATGGGGTTCTTAAAAAATTACAGGGATCTGGGCCCTAACACAAACCTTTTAGACTAGACTCTACAGAGAAAGGCGCTGGGAAGAGTATTTTTAACAAGTGCCACAGTCAGTTCTGGGGATGTTTGAGAAGTACTGGTAGAATGGTTAAGAACACAAATACTAAAGCCGGCCTGACTCAGTTTAATTTTCAGCTCTGACATTTGCTGTCTGAGTGACCTTTGACAAGTTTCTTAACGTTTCTGTGACTCAGTTTTTTTCACCTGTGAAAACAACGTAATTAACACCACTTCCCTTGTAGGTTGCTATGAGCACCCAAAGAGTTCGTGTTTAGAGAACGTGTAGAACAGTGTCTATTATGTAGCAAATTGCTCATGAAAATTTAGGTATTTTTATTGTTGTTATGTTATCCTCATCACCATCATTCTTATTAGTGATAGATCGATCAACGAAGGTCATGAGGACTGCCAGGCATTACTCCAGGTCCAGCATGGAAAGACGTGTGTGAGGGGTAGGGTTAGGAGATAGAAGTGGGCAGAACACACCGTCTGCTCACAGCTAGATGAGTTTTTCCTTACGCACCCACATTCTCCTGTCTCATCTCCATCCCCCAGGGCACACATCTGGCAGCTATCTACCAGGAGTAGGGGTGGGATCTGTGGTTGGTGTGGAGACAAGCTAACAGCCTTTGATCTTGCCTTCAGAGAGGTTCTGCTATGTTCAGGAGTCTCTGAGTCATCAGATCAGAGTTCAAATCCCAGGGTATCTCATTAGAGGAATGAATGAACTTGAGCAAATTTTTTAAGCTCTCTGAGCTCGTTTTCTTAATTTCTGAATGTTTTCTAGCTCTCTGGGCTATTGTGAGGCTTAACTGAAATGATGCATGGATATGCCTTAGGACGTGGAAGGGCTGAAGAATAGGTGTTCCACCAGGTGACCCATCTGTAGAGGCTGGATGAGCCCAGCTCTGTCCCTGTAAGAATAGACTTGCAAGACCTAAAAGGCTCTCCAAACTGTCAAACCTGTAACTCACATAATCCATCCTCACTTTGGATGTCCCCTTGGGGCATAGGACTTTTCACTCCTTACCCTTGTACTGTCATTTACCCCTATAGCCTGGGATTGGTATTGCTGTTCCAGGGTTGTTTTAAAATACTGATAGAAATTCATCTCAGCTCAACAAACCCAATTCTTTCCCCAAACGTTGGCTTTGGTTTCATCAACTTGATTTCAGATTCTTGCCCTCTGCCTTGATGTTGGGCACATGTGGCCTCTATAAACATGTCTTCAAAGTGTTTCCAAAGTTTCCAAAGTGAGCCTTGGAACAGGACAGTAAGTAATATCAGCAAAGCAGCAGTCATTTGTAAAATAATCTTTTCAAACAGCCTAATATGTTTTGGACTTTGATGTGTCCAAATTTCAGAGGAATGTATAAACTAGTTGGTATAAATTTTATTTTTTTTAAAATTAGAACATTTCTTAAAGTAGTTGCCAAACTGGTGCCTAATTTAGAAAGGTTCTTTCCATCCTGGTTTGCAAGGGATTTGCTACGGGATAAGGTTATGTAACATAGACTGCAAGTCAAAATTTACTTCTATCAGATTTCTAAGCTTAAAGAGAAAGTTAGTCCCCCCAAAATGGACAGGATAACACTTGAAAGTTTTATCAGGTGAAGGGCAGCATTATGCAAAGATATAACAGGCAGTTCATAATCTTCTTGCTATTTTTCAATATGGTGAACTTCTGCAAGTTAAGAAATGTAGAAATAGAGATGTAACAAAAACTTTTTGGAGCTAAGAATGAAAATGCTAAGATATTCTAAAAATTTGCCAGATAAGCAACTCGTGCGTGGAGGTGGAACAAATCATACAAATTTTATGATTGATTTATTTAAACATGACTCTATACTTCAGGGGGAAAAATGATTTCTGGGGGAATAGAATGGAATTCTGGATGTGGTTGCCAAGACATCCCTTGAAGAAAAAATTTCATCTCCTAGATAAAAGTAGAATGGAGTAACACCCATAAGCGTGGAATTCCGATTCCTAGGAAGCTTAGCTACGGCTGATCCTTGTGTCCTTTGTACAAAAAGAAGAGTTTGTACATGGGTTGATAGGAAAAACCTTTCTTTGACAAAATGCAGCAAGTAAGTGGAATCCTACTGAAAGCGTTTAAGAAATAGCAGTGGGTGAGGGCTAGTGCTAAAACTAGAGTGGCAGCAGGCAGGGCCTCTTCTTCTTTCTTGGTGGAAGTTGGCAGACTGTTTAAGAGAGTCCTGCTCATATTAAGGGATTTAAAACACAGCCTCAAATGCAGCCTGTGAGAGAGAGGTTATTTAACCACAGCTGTTGGCCTGTGTTTGTCATTTATTGCTACATCACAAATGATCCTAAAATTTAGTGACTTAAGGCAACAATATTATTTTTCATGATTCTGGACTCATTTGAGCAGTTTCTTTCTTCGTGTGGTGTTAGCTGGGGACACTCAGCAACATTTAACTGGTAGCTGTGCTCGCTGGTCTGCTGTCTTGGTGTTCCTACTTGTTAGCTCTCCATGAGGTTAGCTTGGGCTTTCTTACAGCCCGGTGGTCTTGGAGTCGTCCACCTTCTTATGTAGCCGCTGGTTTCACATGGTCTCAGAAGTTACTACTCTTCACTTCTGTCACATTTTATTGGTTAAAGCAACATATAAGGCCAACTCAGATTCAAAGGGAAGAGAAATAGATCACTCATCTTGATGGAATATGAGGTATGAAAATTAAGTTTGTGAACCTTTTGCAACCACATTGCTAACCTTTTCTGACATCAGAGGGATTATTCATCAAGAATTTGTAGCAACTGGACAAACAGTTAACCAGGTTTACTATGTAGAAGTGCTGAAAAGGCTGCATGAAAGTTATAGAGGCTGGATGAGCCTTGAACAAGGCTGGATGACAACTTGAACTTTTTGCCAACAATTCATGGCTTTTGAATGACAATGCACCAGCTCACCGGCACTGTCTGTGAGGAAATTTTTAGCCAGTAAACAAATAACTGTATTGGAGCACCCTCCCTACTGACCTGATCTGGCCCACAATGACTTCTTTCTTTACCCAAAGATAAAGGAAATATTGAAAGGAAGACATTTTGATGACATTCAGGACATCAAGGGTAATACGATGACAGCTCTGATGGCCATTCCAGATAAAGAGTTCCAACATTGCTTTGAAGGGTGGACGTCGGTGCATAGCTTCCCAAGGGGAGTCCTTCGAAGGTGACCGTAGTGATATTCAGCAATGAGGTATGTAGCACTTTTTCTAGGATGTGTTCATGAATTGTCCGACCTCGCAGTATACACATAGAAGGAAGAAAAGAACTGATGGCAGCCCTCTGTGGAGAGTCTTTACCATAATCTGAGAAGATGGGGCTGGCAGTGGGTGGCTCTGTGGGGAAGAGACTGAAATCAGGCTAGGCAGGAGAGAGCCCCATCAGGAGGCAAAGCCAGTGTGTGAAGATTTTTAAATCTTAAGCAGTTTGGCACCAAACATCAGGTAGAAGTTTAGAGAGAATACAATAACAAGTTGATCCTAAGGAATCTCAGAGGATAGAAGAAAAGGGAGCTGGCAAAATTATTCTAACATGAATCAGACTTACCATGATACCATGGATTTCTTTAAAAGTTAAATGTCTACACAAAAACAAGGTCTTTTCGCATCATCTGTGCATCACTGACAACTCTGTAAGCTTGTGGCTTTAGGTAAGGAGCAGGGAGACAAGTGGCCCAGGAATGATGGGGCCAGAGAACCACAGTCAGTTTCCGGGCCCTGTGTTGGTGGCAGCTGGCTTCCTCATCGCTGCCTGGGAACCTTCACATGAGGCAGCCAATGATATTCATCAGGGAGATAGATGTGCCCTCCTCGGGGGTGCTTGTAACTGTGGTTGTCTTAAAGACTTGTGGTGGTGGGACTGTTACTGGCGTTTAGGGGTCGGGGCCAGAGATACTACTAAACATCCAAGTGCCCCCCACACTTGGGGAGAATTGTTCCAGCCCAAAGCCAGCAGCTCGCCAGATGAGAAACACTACAGTAGACAATTGGGTGATGTAGGGTATTTGGGTGGAAAATATGGAATTTGGGAGATATAAGGACTGTGAGATCCCATGGTAGACTGTTGTCTTCTGGTAAAATCAGAGTCAAGCATGGTGCTAAATTGTAGGAAGTATAGTGCGTATAGAAAATACACTCTTTAGATCACATGCCAAAAAAGGCCACCATTGTAAACATGCATGTTCTCACTTACCTCAGCCTTTCTGACATGTTAAATGGATTATCAAGAAAGGTTATAATTTTTTAATAGAAATAATATTGTACCATAATCTTTTGAAAACATCCTTCCAAGGACTGGCTTATCCCCATCTGTGGAAATCCATGGCATTCTGTTTTTCTTTTGTTCTTGTTTAAAATCAAATATGTTCAAGTTTACTGTGAAGAGATGTTTCTTCTATGTATGGAGTCATATTTTGTTCTTCCCTAATCCAATTGATTTTTTTCCCCATGTGCCAATCAATTAGTCATACATTGTCAAATCCAGTCTTTGATGGAAGTTGAACCTGACTTATATCAAAACCTTACATGGGGTCTAATGAGTTGATTTTTCTCCAGAATGAAATTCACCTCATGTCATAGAAACATACTCTGCAACCTTCCTCTTGCAATGCTACTTTTAAGGAGAGAGCTTGAGTTTGGGAGTCCTGTTCATTCTGGTCATGAAATTGCTCCTTCCAACTTTACTTTTTTATTAATTTATTTTTTCAATCCTGAGGGTTTTTGTTTTGTTTTTTAATTCTTTTTGAGAGAGAAAAAATGTGCAAGCCTAATGTGCCTGCAAGTTCTAACTTCAGAGTAGTAGAATCACCAAGGTGGGGAAAAAAACACCTTTCTTTTTCAGGTTTGGCCCCAATGTTCTCGTTTCTTTCTTTTTTAATTTTATTTATTTATTTTTATTATTAGTTTCAGGTGTACAAAACAGCATAGTGATTAGACATTTACACACCTAACAAAGTGATAACCCCAACAAGTCTACTACCCATCTGACACCATCCATGGCTATTACAATACCACTGACTATATTCCCTATGCTATAGTTCACATCCTGTGACTATATATTTTTTAAATTATGGTTGACATTCAATATGATTTTGTATTAGTTTCAGGTGTACAAAGTAGTGGCTAGGCATTTATATAATTTATGAAGTAAATCCCGATAAGTCTAGTACCCATCTGACACTACACTTTGCTGAGAGTTTTGATCATGAATGGATGCTGGATTTTATCAAATGCTTTTTCTGCATCTATTGATATGACCATATGATTTTTGTTTTTCATTTTGTTTATATGGTGTATCATGTTAATTGATTTGTGGATATTGAACCAAACTTACATTCCAGGAATGAATGCCACTTGATGGTAGTGTATGATCTTTTTAATGTATTGCTAAATTCAGTTTGCTAATATTTTGTTGAGGATTTTTGCATGTATGTTCATTAGAGGATTTGGCCTATACTTTTCCTTTTTGTAATGTCATTGTCTGGTTTTGGAATCAAGGTGGCCTACTACAATGTGCTACGAAGCCTTCCCTCCTGTTGAATTTTTTGAAACAGTTTGACAATAGGTGTTAATTCTTTTTTGAATATTTGGTAAAATTTACCTGTGAAGCCATCTGGTGCAGCACTTTTGTTTGTTGGGAGCTTGTTAATTACTGATTCAATTTCATTAGTAGTAATTGGTCAGTTCATATTATCTGTTTCTTCTTGATTCAGCCTTGGAAGCTTGTATGCTTCTAGGAATTTATCCATTTCTTCATGACTGTCAAATTGGTTGGCTTATACATGTTCATAGTATTTTCTTAAAACTTTTGTATTTCTGTGGTTTCCATTGCCACTTCTTCTCTTTGATTGCCGATTTTATTTATTTAGGTCCTTTCTCCTTTTTTCTTGATGAGACTGGTGAAAGGTTTATTAATTTTGTTTATCTTTTCAAAGAACTAGCTCTCGGTTTCACTGATCTGTTGTATTGTTTTTTTTCTCCTCAATTTCATTTATTTCTGCTCTGATCTTTATTACTTCTGTCCTTATAGTCACTTTGGGCTTTGTTGTTGTTTTTCCAATTTTCTTAGGTGTAAAGTTAGACTGTTGATTTGAGATTTTCCTTGTTTCTCTAGGTAGGCCTGCATTGCTGTGGAGTTCCCTCTAGGACTGTTTTTGCTGTGTCCCATAGATTTTGGGTCATTGTGTTTTCGTTTTTGTTTGTCTCCAGGTATCTTTTCGTTTCTTCTTTGATCTCATTGTTGACACATTCATTATTTAGTAGCAGGGTATTTAGCCTCCATGTGTTTGTGGGTTTTTCAGTTTTTTTTTTCTTGTCAGTGATTTCTAGTTTCACAACATTGTGGTCAGAGAAGATGCTGGATATGATTTTGATCTCCTTCAATTTATTGAGACTTGTTTTGTGGCCTAACATGTGGTCTATCATGGAAAATGTTCCATGTGCGCTTGAAAAGAATACATATTCTGATGCTTTGGGGTGAAATCCTCTAGAAATATCAATTAAATCCATCTGGTCTCGTGTGTCATTTAAGGTTGCTGTTGCCTTGTTGATTTTCTGTCTGTAAGATCTGTCCATTGGGGTCAGTGGGATGTTGAAGACCCATACTCTGCCTTTATCTCAGTCAATATTTGTTTTATAGATTTAGATGCTCCTATGTTGGGTGCACAGATGTTTACTAGGGTTATGCTTTCTTGATGGATCGGGTCCCTTTTATATTTATGTAATGTCCTTCTTTGTCTCACAGTATCGTCTTTGTTTTAAAGTCTTCTTTGTCCAATATAAGTACTGCTTTTTTCTCATTTCCGTGTGCGTGAATTATTTTTTCCATCCCTTTACTTTCAGTCTTTTTGTCTTTCAGATGGAGGTGGGTCTCTCGTAGACAGCATATGCATAGGGTTTTTTATTCTTTTTCTTTTTCTTTTTTTTTTTTTATCCATTCAGCTACCCTATGTCTTTTATTGGAGCATTTAATCCATTTACATTTAAAGTGATTATTGATAGGTACATAGTTATTGCCATTTTATTATTCATGTTTTTATCTTCTTTTATTAGTTTGTTTTCCCCTTTCTTCTTAAAGAAGTCCTTTTTAATGTTTCTTATGATACTGCCTGGTGGCAGTGAATTCCTTTAGCTTTTGCTTGTCTGGGAAGCTCTTTATCTCCCCTTCAATTTTAAATGACAGCCTTGATGGGTAGAATAGTCTTCGTTGTAGGCCCTTGTTTTTTATCACTTTGAATATTTCGTGCCAATCCCTCTGATCTGTAAAGTTTCTATTGAGAAATCAACTGATAGTCTTATGGGAGCTCCCTTGTACGTAATTAGTTGTCTTTCTTTTGCTGCATTTAAGTTTCTCTCTTTGTCTTTGACCTTTACCATTTTAATTATAATGTGTCCTGGTGTGGGCCTGTTTGGTTTCATCTTGTTTGGGACTCTCTGTGCTTCCTGGGTTTGTATGTATTTCCTTTACCAGGTAAGGAAATTTTTAATCATTATTTCTTCAAATAAGTTCTTGATCCCTTGCTCTTCTACTTCTGGTACTCCTGTGATGTAAATGTTGTTATACTTGATGTTGTCTGAAAAGTCCCTTAAACTGTCTTAAATTTTTTGTTGTTGTTGTTCTTTTTGTTGTTCCAATTGAGTGTTTTCTGCTATCTTGCCTTATAAATTGCTGTTTTGATCTTATGCTTCAGCTAATCTTCTGGTGGATTCTTCATTTCAGTTATTGTAGTCTTTATTTCTGACTGGTTCTTTTTTATGGTTTCTGTGTCCTTCTTTATGCTTACTATCTCTTTCTTGAAGTTCTTACTAAGTCCCTTAAGAATTGTTATAATCAGTGTTTTAAACTTTGTCTCTTGTAGGTTGGTTGCCTCCATTTCGTTTAGTTCTTTTTCTGGAGGTTTCTTCTGTTCTTTTATTTGAGACATGTTTCTTTATTTCCTCATTCTGGCTACCTCTCTGTGTTTGCTTCTATGTATTAGGTAGATCTCCTATGTCTCTCAATCTTTGCCAGGTGACCTTATGTAGTGTGTATCCTGTGTGGTCCAGTGGTGCAGTCTCCTGGTCACCTGTGCATGTGTTCCAGAAGTGTCTGCTCTGCGTGTTGTGTGTATTCTCCTGTTGTAGTTGAGCTTTGATTTCTTTTGGCATGTCAGTGGATCGGATCGACTTCTAGGCTGTCTGGCTGTAAGCACCGGCTACACCTACAGTATCTGAGCTGCTGTGTGCGGGGAGACCCTTCACAGGGGGATTCACCCCAGTGGGCTCTTGTTCCTTTTGAGACCACCCTTTGGGTGTGCTGCTTGTGGGGCTAACTGGGTAGTGCTCTGTTGTGGTCTGAATCTGGACTCTCAGTGTGTTGTTTTTGGTGTCTCTTAGGAGGGGCTCCCATGCAGGCCAATTTTAGCTTTGCTTGTGACTTTCCTGGAGCTACCTAGTAGGAGCTACAAAGCTATATTTGGTTGGTTTCTGCCCGTGCTAGACCTAAAAGCATATGGTAGTGGCCTTGTGTTGTGAACTGAGGCCAGCTGCTGCCAGTATTGGGTCAAGGGCATCGTAGCAAAACGCTCAGGGCCCCCTTTGGCCTGTTGCCACCTGCCAGCTACCTGTAAGGCTCAATCTTTGAAAGAGACTTAGGTACACGGGCTGAGCTGGTTGACCCAGTGTAGAGAGTGCTCCAGCGATGTAGAACTAGGTGGGCAGGGTGGAGTTCTAGGGAGGCACCAAGCTGGTGCACATGCATGGATTTTATGAGACCAACGCTGTCTCAAGTTTGGCTCTTTAAGGGAGGGTTCAACACAGGAAAGATGGCACCCTCCTGTGGGCTACACATGAGGCAGACTCCACACGGGACAATGGCAGCTGTCCCTCCAGCCACACATCTCAGTCTTTCCCCGTATGTCTCTGGTGTCTCTTGAGTTGCCACCTCTCCAGCAGAGCCCAGGTGAATAGTTGTGAGTGAGTCTATGTGCTGGTCCTTTAGGAGTATGTCTGGATTTCTAGCTGCCTTCCATCTCACTGGGATGGACAGACAGAGTCCTTGCTGCTTTTCACTGCCAGATGTGTGGGGATTCCTCTTTTCAGCACAGGACCCCTTGGCTGGAGAGCCTGGTATGGGGCTGGGACCCCTCCCTCTTCTAGGGGGGACCTCCACCACCAAAGTGTCCCTCCCAGTGCTGAACCACTACCTGTGGGTTTGGGGTCAGTATGCCTTGCATCTCTGCCCCTCTTACCAGTCTCTTCTTTATATCCTTAGTTATAGGGGTTCTGTTCAGCTAATCTTCAGATGATTCTTGAGGTTAATTGTCCTATAATTTAGATGTAATTTTGATGTTTCCTGGGTGGCAACAGGCATAGCATTTACCTAATCCACCATCTTGGACCTTCTCTCAACTTCTCCCAACTTTAATCTCTCCTTCTCCTCCTCCCTTGTTTCCTTTTATGATTTTACTCTTTTATGCGGCTGTGACTAAAAAGATATTGTCTCAGAGGATGGCGACCATTCCATGTGAATCTCAGTATTGTCCATCCCAGGGCCTGGAAATGGCCTAGGAGTTTGCTGATGTGTGGTCAGCAGATGGAAATCATAACATAATAGCAGCCCAAGGGAGAGAGTTTGTTTCACCCACTCGTAAGCTCAGAAACTTTCAAATTTTAAAAGCTTTTTAACTACTTCTAATTTGTCAAAGAATAATACAAATTAGGCACAAACAGAAGTGATTTAATTGGGTACATTGACATCGTCTATTATAGACATGAACTTTTGAAAGTCGTGCATAAGTATTTGCGCAGAGTCCACATCGACCATGAAGAAAATCACCCATAGGAAGAAGCTCTACCTGATGTAGTACAGATTTTTACCATCCACGAAATGAATGACCTGTGACAAATTTGAAATCCCTACTTTATTTCTTCTTCTACCTAGCACTTATCTGGACTCCTGCCCTTTGTGGTTACTTGATGTGTGTCCTGGGAATGCAAACTCATTTTCGTGCATTCTCTTTGATGGCTTGGAAAGCATTTGAGACCACGCTGAGCCCCAGGGTCGTGATCATGAACAACAATTATTGTACTGGAGATTTACAGATGTGCTGGTTACTAGAGGGTTGTGGTTAATAGAATGTTGAACAACAAAGAGTTTATTGTATAACTGAGGAGGGACAAGCTCCCCAGCAGCAAAATACATAATCTCAGAAAGTCAGGGGATCTGGAGGAAAACATACAAAGTTTGAGTTTTTCCTTTATAAAAAAGTTTTTTTGTTTCCCCAAATTAAATGGTCAGATTTTGAAACGTTACCCTGTTGGAAACATGTTGCTTCAAAGGAGAAAGATCAAATATAGAGGCAAGAAGCTAGCATCTCTCAAATGTAAACTCCGTTCCACAGCTCAGTTAGGCATTGGTGAAATCTGGTTAACTCAGGTCACTAGGGAATCATTGGAAGGCGTTTTTTACTTCATTGCATAGATTTGGTCCTGTGAACCTTCTACTGCACATAGAGCATTAGACCTGATCTTTCTGGGGCAAATTCAAACACAGTTCAGGAACTACCATCACCCTTTACACTGAATGCATTAGCCCGACACTACCTTTTAATTCTATCATTTGACGTGGACTCTAGCAACTTGCTCCTCCACATTTATTCTCTATCCCCTTCCGTTCTTCTCTGCACACGGGGAGGCTGCCTTTAGATTTGCCCAATACCAGGGTACCAGCATTGGGAAACTCAAACAAAGGGTGATCAGGAGATTCACTCCTCCTACCCCCGGTTCCTAAACGACCTGGTCGCCACTGCCCTCTGTTGAAGTTTGCAGCACGCTCTGTCTTTGGGTTCTGGTCATCACTCTCTCCTTTTATCCTTTCATGTCTAATAGTGATAATAGCTCTTTGCTGTGGCTAGCCCCAGAATGGAACACGACCTTTTGTGGATTCTTTCTCCCACCCACGTCTTTGGAAGTAGCCCCTTCATTAAGCTGGCTTTCTATGACTTGGTTTGAGTGTTATGGCCCGTTTCCTGCTGGAATCCTGATGGACACACAGAGTCAGCTCACTCTTCTATATACGCAACTCCATGTTTCCCAGGCTACAATAATAAAAGACACAGAAGAGTATTTCTCTGCTTCCCTTTCCTCCCCACGCCCTGTAGAACGTTCAGTTCCTTGGTTTCCTAACAAGTTCCCTTGATTTGACCGTTTGGATGCACTGCCTTCTTCTTTTCCTGCTCCAGCTCAGTATGGTCAAAACTCTGGTCATCTCAAAAGGCAGTGGTGCCAGCTTTGCCCCGATGGCTTCTCTAGTTCAGCAGCAGCCGCAGCAAAGTGTTTGGGCAACGTCCCTGATGTGGACACTAAAGCCACCTCCACAGTTCATACAATGGCTTCCAGACTACAGCTGCCATCAGCAATTCTGGTTGCCCCTTCATGCTTGGCTTCTCACACTTGCATTGTTCCATGCAGATGATACCCTTTATCTTTGCTTGCTCTTTATCAGAGCTCTCTTGGTCAAAGACTTGGGCATGAGCCCAGTGGAAAGGGTCAGGGTTTAGTCTGAGTGACAGATAATGCACTGATCTTAGAATCAGGCCTCCCTTTGGTGTGCTTGCCTCTTGTCCTTACGCCAACTTTCCCACTTCTATTTATTTCCCTTGGGATGTGTTTTTTCTCAGGAGTCCAGTTTCTTGTATAAACAGTGTCCTGTTGCACTGCCCTGTTATTTATTCTTCTAGGCCTGCCTAGATATGCCTGGATCCTAAGAGGAATACAGCTTAGATTCCCCTGATACACTCATATGCTAGGTATTCTACGTGGACTCCTAAAGCCCCACCCTCTGCCCCTATCTGCCCTAATCTGTGCCTGGGGAGGCTGACCTATAGGGACTCCATCAGCTGGGTTCCCTTGGCCTCTCAGTGCCAGTTGGGCTCAGGCAATGGAAGGCAGTGGCGGGACATCAGAGGGTGAGGAGAAAGAGGTCTCAGAATGTTTACTTCCCATCCCTTGCTGCCGAGTGCAGTTTGACGGTAGTCCTTCTTCTCTCCATATGGCTGCAGCTCCTACCAGGTCACCTCTACTAGAGCTACAGCTTTTGCTACATTCTGATGAGAGTGCCCTTCCTTAGTACTTTATAGTCCTAGGCAGGGAATGGTAGGCAGAATGGTCCCCCAAAGATGACCACACCTTAATCCCTGGAACCTGTGCATCACATAGGCTTTGCAGATGTGGTTACGGTTATGGCCATCTGAAGACAGAAGAGATTGTCTTGGATTATCCAGGTGGGCCCAATCTAATCACATGAACCCTTAAAAGCAGAAAACTTTCCCTGCCTAGAATAAGAGAGATGCCACAGTAGAATAAGTCAAAGAGATTCCCACTGTGAGCCAGATTCACTGCTGGTTCTGAGAGGTAAGGGCCAGAGCGGAGGAACCTCCAGCTGACAGTCAGCGAGGAAGCAGATCTCAGTCTCACACCTGCAAGGAACTGGGTTCTGCCAACAACCGCCATGAGCTTGGGAGTCGGTCCATCCTCAGATCCTCCTGAAGGGAACCTAGGCCTGCCAACCCCTTGAATTCAAACTTGTGAGACTAAGCACAGGACTGAGCTGAATCACCCTGTACCCAGACTTCTGACCTGCGCAACTGTGAGATAATACACAGATGTCATTGTAAGCCACTAAATGTGGGTAATTTGTTAGGGCAGCAGCAGTGGAAAATGCATGCAGGTGGTAACGGCGTCCCCTTGTTGCTCATCTTGGGGTGCTGCACCATGTTCCAGTACCTCTGCCCACCCCACGTCAACGGTCCCTGCAGCTACCCCTCGAATGGCTGCCTTTCCTGCTGGCACCTGGACTGATACACCTTGCTTTATCTGAAAGCCCTAAAGACACTTGCTAAGACATTTGCTAAGTAGTCGTGACATGTTCTTGAAATACAAAGTGACCAAGGTTTCATCAGTGTGTATAAGTCACGTGTCTCCTATAGCCCAGTGCACATTCACCGATAGGGGAATTTTCACACCATCTGGGGAGTTTATGTTTGAGGTCTGTGACCTAGGAGAATTTTGCTGCTTTCATCTCCAGGATATCTGAGGTCCTTCTAAAATAGGATGAGGACAAAAATTAGAAAGACATAACATGAGTGCCTCAAAATGTTCCTAAAGACTCCGCTATTCAGAGACATACGTACCAAGATCAGCTAGGCAGGTCACTGCACCGAGTGTAAGACTGAAGGACCTAGTCCCTGTGTACAAATGCTCTTTCTTATCTAGTCATGAGCATGAAAGACACCCAGTCCTGGCAGCCATCTCACACACAGAGTCCTGGCAATGGTCCAGATAAGATGGCATAAATGGATCCATGCTGCTTGTGAAAAGCCTGCAGGTGGGGGGTCTTTTTCACTTGCCAGACACACTTAATCAGGAGATACTGTCCTGGGGTCTTTGCTCCCCTGAGTTCACACAGACAACACAACATCCTTTCCTTGACTTTTGAGAGGCTCCCAACAGAAGAGAGGTTTACAAATCTGCTTCTGGTCCAAGAGAGGGAATTGAAGCCATGCTTTAGAGAAGCAATATGGTAAGGATGGGAGACAAGATGAGAAGACAAAGTATCGGCTTTAACTTTACTTTGAAGTGAAATCCCCCCTCGGTTACATTCTGCAGGGGTCCGTTGTGTGTTGGCTATTTTCACTGGGACCTGGACTGTGCCTCCATGACAATAAGCCATAGATCTTGGTGTCACAAAAACTCTGCAGCTTAAACCAGAGCACAGACACTTCACAGAGCTTTTGTTTTCCTCACCAGTCACAGCCAGTCCTAGATGTAATGGATAATATGTCACTGATTATAAACAAGCAGACAATGGAGTTTGTTTTTTGCCCTGAGAATCTGCACTCACTCCCAGTCAGATCTGAATGCATTTTTCAACTGTAATAGAAACCAGAACTAAGTGCTTTGGGGCTTTATTATATGTGCAGAAAAACAGAAGCAAACGGAAAACCCAATCCAAGTTTTAAAAAATCGAGTACCCACTATGTGTGGATTGTTTTACGTATATTTTCTCTAGTAGGTAAAATCCTGCAAGTTCACCATCACCCCTATCATCCCTAGTTTTTAGATGAGAAAACCGAGGCCACTGTGGTTCTTTTCACTTGAGCGAGGCCACCCAGTTGACAAGCGTTGCAGTTGGGATGAAACATGTCCCTCCGGCTCCAGAGCCCAGGCGTCAGACATTTCACCACGCTGCCACACCAACAATTTCCCCCCAGAATTTAGGGATATTTAACTTCTTCTCGGGTATACTTTACTGGGGCTGGAAGGAAAATCTTGCCTCGTCCGTTCTTTTGCCTTCCAATAAAACTATATCCAAACGACCTCCGATAAATAAATACTGTTTCTAGGACTTTCTCTTCATGGTTCTCACTGCCTGGAAGTTCTTTCTTATGTCTGACCCAAACATTTCTTGCTGTACTTTGAAGATTTCTTTCTTGCTATTCTCTTCCTGTAGAGAGACAGCAGCTTCACATAACCACACCTCCCCCCACCCCCACCCCCACCCCGGCAGCAAACCTGTGGATTCTGAAGTAGCGGCTCGCAGCCCCCACTCCCTCTGCGGAGGGAAAAACTCATCCTCTCAGACCAGACAACTGCGCAGCCAGAGAAAATCAATCCCGTCTGTTGAAACTCAGTATAGATTTTACCATTTCCAGGCCTCTCCCAACTAAAAGCTCAACTTGGAATAAATCTTCAGTGTTCTTAACTGTGCTTTCCACACCTCTACTTGTTCCCCACCCCCACCCCGCTTATTCCCCATCATCCTTGAGTGAAAAGATAGGTAAAGAGACAGAAATTGGAAATGGCGGGGGGGAGGTTGGCGATTGAGTTGGATATAAACATCAATTGCATTGGACTTCTTTATAACAAAATGTCCTTGTAGAAGATATCAAACTGATAGTAGCTCAGAGGCCAGGAGAGCCAAAGAGGCCGCCTCTCCTGTTTGGCACTTCAGATACCATTAGACACACCTGGCTGAGCATATGAGCCGCTCGATGGAGCCTCTCGTGTGGTTGGAAGATCAAAGCAACGTATCCCCCCACAGCCTGGTCTCACTGAAGGAGCTCAGTCTCTTCTGGGAATGAGAACCCAGCGAAGGGAAGCTGCCCGCCATGGATGGAGATCAGAGGGAGGGCTGGGCGCCGTGGTCAGTGGTTGGTCATAGTATTCCAGTCCAGGACTAGCAAGGCTTTGAAAGACAGCCAAAGCACGAGATGGCAGGCCCCAGGCTCGGTTCAGAGGAAGCCACAGAGGGTACCAGGACACTGTGAAGGTCTGGGAGCTGACCGGCTTCCCAGTGGTGGCACCTGCCACTTTGGATGTGCTGGGAGAAGAACAGAACCCCAGGTAAGCGGGGTTCTTGCTTTGCCCTCTCCACCTGCTCTGTGAGACCTCCCTCCGCTGTTCCGTCCCTTCCCAGGCCTGCAGTCTCCACCTTGATCAAGGGTGCCTTCCCTCTGCCCCAGTTTCAATGTCCAGCCTGGAACGCTCTCCTAAGTGGCAGACTCCTATTTTAACACCCACTGAGTATGTCCCCCTGGGGGCCCCACGGGCACCTCAAATGTAATATTCCAAACTGAGCTTACCATTGTCTCCTCTTCAAAAATGCTCCTCCTTTGTGTTCCGTGTTGGTCATTGGCATGGCTCCCCAGCTCCCCCAATTCAGAACCCTCCGAATGAGGATCCTTTGATCTTGAATTCAGCCCCTTCTTATGCCCAGACGCCACCTTCATTCACATCTTCTCTGGCATGTCTTAGCTCAGGTCTCCCTCATCTCAGTGGAGGATTGTAACAACTCGCCACGGGCTTTCCCAGCACAACCTTTGTCCACAGTTGAATCCACCCTCCATCCTATCCCAGAATGTCCTTCCTAACCCCTCGGGATCCAGCCACACGCCTGCCCCATAACTCCAGAAGCTTCCTTGCTGTCTGTAGGATGCAGACCAGACTCATTTGTCCTTCACACTTTGACCTACGACTAACTTTCCTGACCTCAGGAGCCATCACCCATCCTCACACCGTGCAGTCTAGGCTCTGGGATCAGCCTGCTGAGCTTGGAGTCCTGGCATTTCAGGCAACGGTTTGGTTTTGTGATTATTTTTTCCTAAGGATGAAGGCTACTGGGAGGCATCTGGCAGCCTCTGCCACATTCACTGAAAGACCTTCTGACGCCACTAGAGTGATTATACACACACACACACACACACACACACACACACGCATGTAGATATATACTTATATAAAAATATCCACTGAGCACTTACTATGCGAATAGGCACAGTTCTAAAAGCCTTGTACACATTCCTTATTCCTCTCCCAAACCCCCTGAGGTAGCTATTATTAGTAGCCTCCACTGACAGATTAGGAAATAAAGGCACAGAGAAGTTGAGAACCCGCTCCATGTTGTCCAGCTAGGAAGTAGCAGAGACTGGATTTGAAGCTCTGCTGTGGAACTCTGGAACCCACACTATTAACTCCCGTGCCACGCCACCGGCCACTGCCTCATGGCCCCACAATGTGTCTCCTGAGTCTGGGGGAGGAGACATAGCCCGCCCTCTGTCTGGCTAATCTGGAAAGGTTTTTGTTTTTTTGTTTTTTCCCCACAATTAACCTGTCTGTGTTTTCAGACCCAGGAAAATCAAAATTGGGAGGATTCTTGGCTCTGGTCCAAATTTTCCACTCTTCAGAGAAGGAAAGTGGCTTACTCAGAATCACACAGGAGATCAGACAAGGCCCAACACAGAATTTCCACACTGCTTTTGTTTTATGCTTCTGGATATAATTTCTCACTTATTATCCCCTTGGTACCTCACTTCTGACTTGGGATTCCTGTAAGACCTACTTAGTATTTCATAAAGAAAGGGGAAAAATGTGTCTACCGTGTTTCCCCGAAAATAAGACCCAGCTGGACAATCAGCTCTTATGCGTCTTTTGGAGCAAAAATTAATATAAGACCTGGTCTTATATTATATTACATTGTGTAAGACCCGGTATTATATTATATTATATTATATTATACCCGGTGTTATGTTATGTTATGTTATATTATATTAGACCCAGTCGTATATTGTATTATATAAGACCCGGTCTTATTTTATTATAAGAAAATAAGACCGGGTCTTATATTAATTTTTGCTCCAAAAGATGCATTAGAGCTGATTGTCCGGCGAGGTCTTATGTTCGGGGAAACAGGATATGTGTACACACACACACACACACACACACACACACACACTCACACTCACTTATGTAAGTGAAGCTATATCCTTAGTTTCCTCAAACTGAGTTCTTTATCCCCAGTCAAACTCTATTTTCCTTTGCATGGGCTCCTCGCCATAGCATCCTTCCCCAGTTGTTGATTTTATCTAGGCTGCAAATGTGGAAGAAACTGCAGTTACTCCAAGCGCTAAATACCTTACTACGACTGCTCATCTGTTACTAATGCCCAGCGAATGCAAACAAGGACTAACAAAAGCAGAGGGATAAACACATTTAAGCCAGACCAATTTCCAGAGAAATTAATTTAAAGACGGTTCAAACAAGTGCTTGAAACACACAAAAACAATGATTTCCCCATGGACACATTGTGTGCTTGCTGGCACTCTAACTTTGGCCTTCCACGCAGAATCCCATAAAAAGTTAAGGGCAAGATAGAAAGAAACAAGTAGTGCACAATGGAGGCAAGCCATTTGTGTTGCAGCCGAATATCCCGCCCGAAATTATCCAGCCCGAGTCTGCTGTCCGTGAATTTCAGGCGTCTGGAATGCTGCAAGCTCAGTATCCATGGAAGTGTCATTTTTGGATGCTGGAACACACGGGGAGAGGACCTCTACCTGCTGCTTCCCTGTGATTTTGTTTTTTAGGAGTGAGCTTCTTAGCCAACCATGGGTAGGTTTGCCCATGTTTGTCTCCTTTTTGCAAAGAAAAAAAATCAAAGCAAACATATAGTTGGGCATTTGGGGAGTGGCCCAATCCCAGAGTCACAGGAGAGACTGAGTTATTTTCGATGCTGGTGCAGCCCACCCGTCTGCCCCTCGGAACCACTGGAAACCACAAGAGGCTTTGGCTACCTTGAAAGGGTTGTCTGACCCTGATCCCCGAAGTCTAAATTTAGGTATTCCCATCATCCCGTAGTAGGCCATATTTTGGCAGGGGAGATTCAGGGAAAATCAGTGCGGCCAACTCTGTCCATTTTGACCTACTCCTGAGCCCTTTATTTGGGATATCATCAAGGATGGCAACACATTTGAAAAAGGTCTACCCCAGTGCTTCCTTGCCTAGGGTTTCCAAGCTCTAAGGGTCCATCAAAAGTCATGGGTTGCTTTCAGTGTTTCAAGAAAACTTTAAGAATAAGACTTCTTCAGTCTTATTCCTATACTTCTTCAGTAATAAGACTGTGCACATGCTAGCTAAAGACTAGGTTTCTTTGCTTATGGCTAGAATTATATTAACTCAGAATGTCACGATGACATTACATCCCGCTTATAAGTGTCGATTTCTATTGATAGCACCTTAGAACTTGCTTAGACGTTTTTAGGGCATCAGATGTGGTTGTCAGAGCTCCATACTGTTTCACTCTTCTCTCCCAGTGTGCATCCTACCCAATTCCTCACTGCTTGCTTATGTTTCTGAGAGGTACAGCACCTACTTTACCCCTGAATTCAGAACTCCCGAATTCTATCTTTCACAAACTTGGGTTTCTGGTTCCTGCACATGGATAAGGGACTAGACAGAGCACAAGATGAGAACTTTCTTGGTCCCCTCACTTGTCCTCTCCCAAGGCCTCATCAGCAAGGGGGGCTGGTGGGGAACTCAACAGGGGTTCATCTGCCAGGGGCTTCAGTGTGGGTTCTGGATCCAGACTGAGTCTCCTTGCTGAGGAGTTCAGAGTGACCAGACAAGTTGTGGGGCCAATCAGAAGCCCCAGTGCCCAAAGGGATAGCATCCATTATTGGATCAGTCTAACATAGGGATGTAGAATGACAGCCAAGACTGAACTGTCCACCACAGAAAGAGGGCTAAAAGGAAACTTGGTGAGGTTGGAAACCATTGGCTCATCCTGCAAAGGCTCCACCCACTGTCTTGGAATCAGGAGGCTTGTCTGACCCCTTGGCTCTCTCAGCCCCAGGACTTCATGTACCCCAGTTATGTGCTGTGAGTTTGAAGATGGTGAAGAATCAGAACCAAGAATTAGAATGCTGCAAACTTAACAATGTGTCTTCGTGTATCTGAAAGGGATCAAATCGCAAAAGACAACTTCTCTTATATATCGCACGAGTAATTTATTAAGAAATTGCTCCTGAGGGTGCCCATAGCGTAGTTGGGAGGCTGGACAAGGAAGGGGAGGAAAACGAGCAAGGCGCCGCTTGGGCCGAAGTCTAGCGGGGGGAAGGGTGCAGCCTGATTCTGCAGGGGACCTTTGTATTAGATGTTCTGCCTCTGAGTGGCCACAATCCAAGACAAATGACTGGGACTTTTATACTCCCCACCCCACAGTCGTGGGTTAAGGGCTTTTTGAGGGTGGGGAGAGGGCCATAAGCAGCCTTTCCAGCTCTATGCTCTTTGTCTGAGAGGGCAAAGTGGCTCTAGCAGCCAGAAGACAGGCCAACAAAGATGAATTGCAGGTGTAGGCAATTGAAATCACATGCTCCCTCCGAAAAGTAGGGAGTGAGCAGAGAAACGGTAAAACGGGATCTCCGGGAACCAACTGGAACCATTGACACTGTGTGCTACACCCAGCTTCCTTTCATGGATTCTTCTCTCTCACCTGGCTTCTCTGGCCCGGCCAGGCCCTGAGTCTCCTCTAGTTTGGAAGTGGCTGCTCAGACTCTGACTTGCAGATCCCGTCCTTGCAGACTCCGTCAGTCAGGGGCCAGAGGGCCGGTGGGCTGTACCATCAGCCTGGGAAGGAGACTGGAAAGGAGCAGTCTTGCTGAGGCAGAAGCAAGAGACTGGTGTGGAGCCCAGTCCATATCTATGATTGCCCTGCCATTTCAATCCACACCCTTAATGCTGTGGTGCAGACCAGCAAAGACTGCCCTGGGTTTGTCTACACAGCAGGTCTGCACGTGCCGACGGTCGAGTACTGATTATCTGCCAGTTACGATTATTCACACCACTGCTCCTCTGCCTCGTCCTGTTTTAAGGGTTTTTCATCTATGTGCATGAGTTTATTTATTGTCCAGATTTATCAGATGAAAAGGTGGAAAAGAATGTATTGACGATTTTTCTGTGTGTGATTGTGTCAAGTGGAGAAATCCCTTTTCCTTAAAGAGCATACATAACACCAGTGCTACCTATTCTAGGGCTCTTCATGGTGATAAACATAATAAATTATAATGACAATAATTATTATCACAACAGTGGTTAGTGTTTTTTGTGCCATGCCCTGTTCCTCAGGTGCATTATATTGTCATCATTTCTATTATTGCCATTTTTTTTTTACTTGGGAACTGAACCCGAGACCTCGGCATTAGGAGCATTGCGCACCAACCACCTAAGCCACCGGGCCAGCCCTATCATTCCTATTTTGCTGCGGAGAAAATCAAAGCACAAAGAGGTTAGGTAGCTGGAGCATAGCCACACAGCTACTAAGGCGTAGTGAACAGATTCAAAGCCAGGTTCATTGACATTGCTGTCCGATGTTGATTGCTAATGCAGACGTGTGGGAATGCTGAGAAGTTTGATAAAACAAAAGCAGCAGAATTATGGACTCACCAACTCAGAAACAAAGTGAGACGATACCTGAAGGACAGTTAAGAATAATAGTAAAATGGACAGAGCCCTGGCACTCTCCCTCTGAGTGACTATGATCTGGCCTATTATAAGGCTGGTGATACTTGCATGTCCAACCCTAACAGACGACTGGACAATTGATAGAAACTCCAGGAGTAGTGAAATACGGCACTACGAGGTCTGATAATTAAGTTCACGGACTTGGAATCAGGAGGCTTGCTGTATACAAGCCTTGCTGTATACAAGCAAGGATGTTGCTAACCTTCTTTGATATCAGAGGGATTATTCATTAGGAATTCATATAACTGGACAGTTAGCCATGTTTACTATTTGGAAGGACTGAAAAGACTGCGTGAAAAAGTTAGATGACCTGAACTTTTCATCAACAATTTATGGCTCTTGCGTCGTGACAATGCACCAGCTCACATGGCACTGCTTGTGAGGGAGTTTTTAGCCAGGAAACAAATAACTGTATTGGAACACCCTCTCTACTCACCTGATCTGGCCCCAAGTGACTTCTTTCTTTACCCAAAGATAAAGGAAATACTGAAAGGAAGACATTTTGATGACATTCAGGACCTCAAGGGTAATACGACGACGGCTCTGATGGCCATTCCAGAAAAATAGTTCCAAAATTGCTTTGAAGGGTGGACTAGGTGCTGGCATCAGTGCATAGCTTCCCAAGGGGAGTACTTCGAAGGTGACCGTAGTGATATTCAGCAGTGAGATATGTAACACCTTTTCTAGGATGAGTTCACAAACTTAATTGTCAGACCTCATACTAGCTTAGCTTCAACCCAGATCCTTATTTATTTTCCCTCCAATTTTATCTCATCTGTATGCATTTTTCCTTAGCTTTAACGGGACGTTGGAAAGAAAATGAGAGGAATCAAAAGAACTGGGAAGCCCGCTGACAGTGACTTTGCATGCTCTCTCGCATGTTCTGAGTGTGCACTTAACAGAGGAATGATAAGAACTGTCACGTTGACATCCTTATACGTGAGGTCATGGCACTCATAAGTGCCATAGTTAGAAATAAAAGGGCCTTCTGGTTCTCAATAAAAGGGTATGGCCTAGAAATGGATGAAGACTGTCCTCTATAGAAAAAAGAAAGAACATTTTATGAAGTTCAGGTTTGACTTTTTTTAAAACAGTGGCACAGAAAGATAATCTGACTTGTTTGAAAAGGTTTATTTTTAATGGAAAAATTACTGATTTCTACTAAAAAGGGAGATGGGGGAGAGCGAGAAATAGTTTTCTGTGGGTGATGTATACAGCAAGCTCTTTCTGGGGACTAAAGCTGTCTACCTGGCTTTGGGTTATCTGATTACTTAAAAACTTGATTGAGCAGAAGGCAGGTATTAATTTGTCAGCTTTCTGGTTGACCTCTGTGTCGTCATGTCCTCTCCAGAGGAGTTCTGGTGACATCTATCTGGGGTGGCTTCTCAGCTGGGCTCGAGCCTGTAATAGCACTTGGTTCTTCTTCCTCCTGACAGGCCCCTCCTTGGGGTCTTTCACAATGGCTGCCTAGGAATCCAAAGAGCCTCAGTCTTGCCGGCCTCTGTCTAACATGTCTCTGAGGAAAATGTTGGACTCCACTGGAACGGAGCAGAACTAGAAGGGGAGACGTCATTATCCCAGAACTGTTTAGTCTGTAAAGCAATTAGGTCTGGGGAGTGTAATATGATGCTTTCAGCTGGCTGGCCTTTGTGGCCCTTGTCGGAAATGTCAGTTCTCCGTGGGCACCAGCATTAAGCCTTTCCAGGACAGTATCTGCTCTCCCAAACCCAAGCGGATGCTCTGAAATCGCCTAGTTTCCTCTTCGGAGTTGAGTCGTTCTGTGTACAAAGGGCTTGGACTCGGTTGAGGATCTGAGTTCAAATTCCAGCTTTGTCTCTTTCTTGCTCTTTAATGTGAAGTAGGGCCAGTCACAGCAGCTGCTCTTGAGCAAGTCTCTGTTGCATGAACTGGGCCTTGTCATCTCTACCAAACAGGTCTAACAGGACGGTGCAGAGCTGGCACGGGTCTGAGTGGTTAGACTGCAGTGTGCGTTCTCCCGTCTATCCAGGTCCCTATGCAGTGTGGCTGGTTACTACTAATTGGTTGGCAGCAGGCATGTTGAAAAGATCTGCCATCGTTTCTATTTGCTTTTTGAGAACGCTGGCTGGCCTGAAGACATGCTCCAGGGATGCCTCTCCCCGACCATGTCTGTAGAATTCTAGCCATGGCCCATACAGCCGTGTATTAAGTAAGTCTCCCTGCTATTTTCCATCTCAGTATCCTGGCTCTTTCCCACATACCACTTAGCCACCGTTTTCATTTCATGTGTTTACTTCTTCTTATCTGTCCTCCCCACTTGATTGAGAGCTTCACGAGAGTGTGGACACAGTTGCCTTAGTCACACTATGCCCTGGCACAGCACATAGTACCTAGCTGCTCAGTAAATATTGTGTAGGATGAATGTATGAAAAATAATACACACCCAATCTGCAGACAATAGGCAGATTGGGACAGATGCCCTCCTCCTTGCTGTCCTAACAAAAGCTCAAGGTCTGAGTCATGTCCCTGAAAGGTCCACCAGGGCAGCTTCATCCCTGGGTACCCCTGGGTACATCCTCACATCTTCTATACCACACACGGTCTTGGGCTCCCTTCCTCGGGACTTCTTTTACATGAGCAAGAATAACCTTCAGTGTCATTGATGCTGCTGTTGTTTTGTTCGCTATATGCAACCAGAACTGATTTAATTGATACACCAGGGAATTTACGTTCAAGGGCAGCTCCACTGGGCTAAAGGCTGCTTTGGAACCGCAAATAAAGTAATGAGAGTCCTGTGTGTGTTTGTGGGTGCGGGAGAAGGTGTCACCAGAATCCTGGGTGCGTGTGGTGCAAGAAGGAGTCTCTTTTCCCCAGTGACAGAGAAAGCACTGGGAACGCTGTGCGACTCTGCACAGTGAGCCAAGCCCACGTCGCTTCATGTGGACTCCAAGACACATTTGTTTTCAATTATTCTCTAATTGCTTAAGTGTTTGTGGTGTCTTTACTTTTAAGTTGGGGTCCTGGAGAGTGGAAGGAGGGCATTTCACTGTCTCTGCCCCTGGTCCCCAAGGAGGGAGACCCTCACAGAAACTCCTTTCACGAGGACTAGTGAGAGGCCGGTTGGTCAGAAAGCCAAGTCCCCTGTGTGTGAGAAACGGAGCGACCATTGGGCTTCCCTTCTAATCCTCCAAAGTCCAAGGCCCAGCTTGGTGTTGTGTTGGGAAACCTGACTGTTTTGCTTTTGTGGCAATGCTAACATATACCTAATTAGTCTGTTTGTCTTGAATCCACCCACTCTTCAAAAGAAAAAGAAAATAGCTGGGGCTTTAAATAGTTCAGTTTTATATGTGGCAGCCATTGCCAGAGCTTTAATAAGTATTGAAGACCTCTTTTTGGTCTTTCCTGGACCCGCTTCTGGGGCAAAAGGCTGCAGGGACCTGGCTAATGCTCTCTCTGCTGGGGTCACGAGTGGGCTCTCACAGCTGCAGGGAGGGAGGGACGCACCTCTCACAACAGTTAGGAGTCACCACACAGAGACTGTGTCAGCGATGAGAGAAACCAGAAAACCAAGGAGAACAGCTCTCTTGTTTTACACCTGAGATCACAGAGGACCAGAGATGGAAAATGACTTGCCCAAGGTCTCCCAGCTTGGAATGGCAGAACGGTCACTTGAATACATGCTAGGTTCACTTCTCTCCCCTTCTAGCTCAAGTTAGAGGCATGTACAACCCAACCTCCATATGGTATTGGCAGTCCTGCCATGAGCCTCGCAAGTAGGTCATTTGATCCTTACAAGTGACTTGCCCAAACTCACATAGCTTGACAGTGACGGGGCTTAGATTTGGACCCCGATATTTTTGTAGGCATTGGTATTGTCTGACTCCAGAGTCCCCAGTCTTAACCACTATACTCTATATGGCCTTCTAGACTTTTAACATCTTAACTTCTCTGTTCAAGGAATCTAGTATTACTCACCAAACATCAAAAGACCATATCCCTGGAGCAATTTTTCTTTGAGGACAATGGAGTCAGTGGATCTATTCATAGTTCCTGGTCTGTTCTGCTCGGTGACCACACTAGTGGCCCGTGTTGAATGGATGTAGCTTGTATAATTTCTCAACTCAGGCTTGCGTATTTGTGAGCGGGACCCAGAATGAGAGAGGGCACCTGAACAGATCCATGCTGCGGTGCAAGCTTCTTAGCCACATGGGCTGTGTGACCCAGCACACCCAGTGGTGACTGAAGTGTCTCTGACAGCTTGGGACGCTTATGTGAAGCCCTCGACAGGCCTTAGTCAGTGAATCACAGCAAAGACCATCAGCGTTTTGAGCAGATGCCCCATCCTGTGTAAATAACCCTTCTCCTTTGAGAAGCAGCTTTGGCTTATTCCCAGGCCTTAGTAGAGGCTGACCGTATATAACCATGGGCCACTAAGTTACCATAGGACCTGAGTGGCCCATCATGCATTGGGTGGCAGCTGTCTCACACAGTAAAATGGAAAGTTGGGCACGCATGCCTCATTCCATTATCAAATGGAAGCTGTGTACATGGAATTGGGCTCGAAGAAGTCCTAAATCACAAGTTAGTTGTTCATTGGAACAATGAGTCCAGATGCCATGGCGCATATCCGTGGGCATTCTCACAAGGGCCCATGCTCAGAAGGGCCCCACATTTGGTTTAATGCTCTGCTGTCACTGTCTTGAAATCCTCAATTTTTGAGCAAGGGGCCCTTTATTTTCATTTTTCTCAGCTCCACAAACAATATGTCCAGTTCTGTGTCTGGCCCATCACCTTCCCCTCTCAACCTGCGTCTCTGGCTGCATGGATTTTCCTCTGACCAGTTGACTTAAGAAGAGAAGATTCGAGCTTGGTATACAAATGGTTCTCTGCAAGATACTGGCACTGCCTGAAGATGGACGGCTACAAAGCCATAGCCCCACGCCAGGGTGTCCCTGAAGCATCATGATGAATGAACATCCTTCCAGTGGACAGAACTGTTCGTCTTGCCTGGAAGAAGAGACGGCCAAATGTTGAGATCTTTACTGGTTTACGCATCGTGCATAATGATTTAACTGGATGGTCAGGGACTTGGAAAATTGGTGACAAGGAGACCTAGGGCAGAGGTATATGTATAGACTTTTCTGAAGGGGCACACAATATAAAGATATTTGTATCTTTGCTCATTAGAGAATGACCTCAGCAGAAGAGGAGCTTAATAGCTTGGTAGACAAAATGACCCCTTTTGGAGATCAAACAGCCTTCTTTCCCCAGCCACCATTCCTTGATCAGTTGGCTTGTGGAAAAAATAGCCATGGTAGTTGGAATGGAGGTTGTACATGAGCTTGGCAACACGTACTTCCACCCACTAAGGCTGATCTGGCTACAGCTACTGCTGAGTGCCCAATATGCCAATAACAGAGACCAACAAAGAGCCCTTGATAGTATTCCATTTCTTGGGGTGGTGGGTGGGATGGGGTGGGTGAATAAGCCGGACAGCTACACGGCGGCAAGTCAATTACAGTGGACTGCTTCCATCATGGAAGGGCAGCACTCTGTTCTTACTGGGGCAGATGCTTTCTTTGGATATAGATTTGCCTTTTCCTCTCGTAGTGTTTCTGCGAAAACCACTACACGAAGTTCTGACAATTAAGTTCACAAACTCATCCTCGAAAAAGTGCTGCATATCTCATTGCTGAATATCACTATGGTCACCTTTGAAGTACTTCCCCTTGGGAAGCTATGCACCCACACCAGTGCCTCGTCCACCCTTCAAAGCAATTTTGGAACTCTTTTACTGGGATGGCCATCAGAGCTGTCATCCTATTACCTTTGATGTCCTGAATGTCATCCAAATGTCTTCCTTTCAATATTTCCTTTATCTTCAGGTAAAGAAAGAAGTCATTGGGAGCCAGATCAGGTGAGTAGGGAGGGTGTTCCAATCCAGTTATTTGTTTCCTGGCTAAAAACTCCCTCACAGACAGTGTCATGTGAGATGGTGCATTGTCGTCATACAAGAGCCATGAATTGTTGGCGCAAAGTTCAGGTTGTCTAATTTTTTCACGCAGCCTTTTCAGCACTTCCAAATAGTAAACTTGGTAGACTGTTTGTCTGGTTGGTACAAATTCATAATGAATAATCCCTCTGATATCAAAAAAGGTTAGCAACATTGTTGCAACAAGTTCACAAATTTAATTGTCCGACCTTGTACATGGACTTATATAATGGCTTACCCACGGTCATAGCTTTCAGTATTGTTTCTCACCAAGGAACTGATTTTCCAGCCAGTGAAGTATAGTGATGGGCTCACGTTCATGAAATTTTGCCTGATCATACTATGTTCTCCATCACTCTGAAGCAGCTGACCTGATAGGATTGTGGAATGGCCTTTTGAAGATATAGTGGTGGCACCAGCTGGGTGGCAATACCTAGCAGAGCTGAGACAATGTCCTACAGGATGATCTGGGACAACGTCCTAAACCAGTGATCAAGAGACAGTGCTCTTTCTTCCAGAGCCAGGATCCATGGGTTCGCAAATCAAGGAGTGGAAATGGGGTGAGTTCTCACTATTTGCATCAGGGGCATCGCTAGTGAAATTTTGCTTTTCTGTCCCTGTACCTTTGGACTCTTCTTGTCTAGAGAGCTTAGTTTCCAAAAAAGAAATGCATTCATCACAGCAATGATTCCATGACCTCTTTGGGCTCTTCATGCTAGGGAATCAAAGGCAAAGGAGGACTCCTGAATCAGCAGAGGTGATTTTGACCAAGGGAAAATTGGTTGTTCCTACACAACGGAGGTAGGAGGAATGTGCTAATATATCTGGAAGGCAGGAGATTCTCTGGGGCCTCTGTTGACTGTCCACCATCCAGTGATAAAAATCAATGGTAAATTATAGCAACCTAGTACAGACTGACCTGCTAGTGTCCAGATCCTTGAGGTCACTGCCCGCCCCTGATTAGGTAAGAAACTGTAACCACATGAAGATGCTTATTGAAAGCCAAGGGAATATTGAATGGGTAGTAGAAGAAGGTAGTTATAAATACCAGCGATGGCCATAGAACTAGCTGTAGAAATGAACACACTTTGATAGTTATGAGAATGTCTTCCTTATTTGGCTATGAATACAGTAACCTATTTTTCTCCTTTTCTTCCCCTCTCCCATTTCTTTACTATCTAACATAAGATGTGTTCACGGTAGTGAACTTTATATCTTAGTATTTAAGTCACAAGATATCACCAGATGAGTATGACTCAGCTGGAAGAGGAATGAACATCACCCAAAGATGACAAAAGACCTTTGGTTCCTCTTTTACAGGGAAGGTTACTGTGTTTTGGTAATACATGAGATAGTTGCATCATGTGAAGCAAAGTGTGATCTTGCTATTGTCTTTATTTGGACATTAAATATGATTAAAAGAGATCTGTATGGATGCCAAGCTATCATGTGGACTGTGGTGGCATTGCATTATGTCCACTTAGCTAAGCTGGAAGTATGTTTGGTTCCAGGCTAAGACTGGCCACCAGAGAAATTTGCATACGATTTGAAAGGCGGAGGTGGAGCTCTAGTCATTTTGCTATGCTCTGAAAGTTGTTGTAGGGCAGGTGCGGTTGTAACTCATGCATATTGTGCTTGATCTGCTGGTTCATCTTGTTGATGAGGGGTAGAAGCTGGGCACACGCTCTGCCAGCTCCCACCTGATACCCTCCTCCCTTCTCTGAATCCTGGACCAGGCACATGTGCTGTGTGGCAAAGGTGCCAGCTCGTCCTGCAGGCCACTTGGGTCATCAAGAGTAGAGCGCATGAGATACAGACATGATTCCAGTCTGCCCTTCCAGGTTCCAGCCGAACTTTAGTCTCCCCAATTCACATCCATCTTCCTTTCATGACTTCTTCCTCTGCTGACTTTGAGCCCAACATGAGCTACAGAAGTGACAGTCTTAAATAGACTGCACTACCACCCCACTAATGCTAGGTCTCATCCTGTAGTAAACTCATCGTGGTTCATCTTCCCTGAGCGAACTCTGATTGATGTACCTAGACTAAGTAAGTATGCTCTCAAAATTCTTTCATAATCATCATCCCTCTTAATCCTTATAGTAACCCCTTGAGTTGGATATTACTATTGTCAATTTGAAGATAAGTAATTTGAAATCAGAGAGGTTAAGTGGCATTCCCAAAGTCACACAGCTATTAAATAGCCAAGCCAGGACTCAAAGCCAGGTCTAACATATTCTGAGTTCAAAATTCTGCTCCCCAAACATTTTGACTCTACGCTTTGTTATATTGTTGAATCTGTGTCTTTATTGCTCTGTTTCTGATCCTTGTGTCATCAGAGGCTAAAAAGTCAGTTTTCACGGGGAGTGATTAGGAAATCCACTTTACCTTTGCCTCCTGCTACCCTTTCACACATGAGACATGGGGAGCGGGTATCTTTTCCCTGCTACCAGAGAAAACCTCAGGCCCTGTGACTTTTCTGTCCATTAGCAGGCAATAAAAGTTCTACAAACAGGTTAGGGGGTAAAACACAGACTTGATTTAAAATATCCAATCCTGTATGTTAATTAGCACTTCGATTTATATTTAGAGTAAGGCTCCCTTCTTCTCTGACCCCCTACTCTCCCCAGCTAAAATTGGCTGCCGTCTAACTGTCTGCCTACCTTCGGGGAAAGGATGTGGTTAGCATCCTTCCCTTTTTCTGGCCTGACTCTTCCCCACCTTCATCCTCCCTCTAGGATTGAAGTTGGGAGGAAGGAAGAGAGGCAGGGAAGTTATTTTGTTTTCTATAAACAGTTTTGCGTACCACAATTTACATACCACAAAATTCACCCATTGTACGTGTATAATTCAATAATTTCTAGTAGATTTCTAGAATTGTGCAACCATCATAATTTTAACTGTTAGAACATTTCTGTTACCCCCCAAAGTTATCTTGAGTCCATTTGCAGTTAATCCCCATTCCTTCCCCCAGACCAAGGCAACCACTGATCTGCTTTCTGCCTTTATAAATTTGTCTTTTCTGGATATTTCCTATAAATGGAATCACACACTATGAACTATTTTGTGTCTGGATTCTTTCACTTTGCATGAAGTTTTTGATGTTCATCCATGTTAGAGCATGAATCAGAAATCTGTTCTTTTTTATTGCTGAATACTATTCTATTGCATGGGTATAGCGTGTTTTATTTATCCATTTCCCAGTTGATGGGTGTTTGGATTGTTTCCAGTTTTTGGTTATTATGAATAATGTTGTTATGAGCATTCACATACATGTCTTTGTGTGGATTTATCTTTTTATTTCTCTTGGGTTTGTTCCTGGAAAGGGAATTTCTGCATCTAATGGTAAGTTTATATTAAGTTTTCAAGAAACATCCAAACTGTTTTTCAAAGGAGCTATACCATTTTACATTTCCATCAGCAATGTAGGAAGATTCCAGTTTCTCTACATCCTCACCAATACTAACTGTTGCCTGTTTCTTTTTTTTTTTTATTCTAGCCACTCTAATAGATGTATAGAAGTATCTCCTTAATTCTCATTTCCCTAATGACAAATGAGGCTGAGTAGCTCTTCATGTATTTATAAGTCATCTGTGTATATCCTCTTGTAAAATGTATATTCAAATCTTTTGCCCATTTTAAAACTGGATTGTCTTCCTCTTATTGATTTGTGAGAGTTCTTTAAATTTTTAGATTGGAGTCCTTTATCAAAGATACGATTTGCAAATATTTTCTCCATATATGGCTTGTCTCTTTATTTTCTTTTTATTTCCAAAGTGTCTTTTGAAATGAAAAACTTTAAAATTTTGATGAAGCCCAGTTTATCACGTTTTTCTTTTATAGATTGTGCTTTAAGTGTCATGTCTAAGAACTCTTTGATTAACCCAAGTCACAAATGTTTTCTCCCATTTCTATTCTAAGAAGTTTTATAGTTTTAGTTATTTCATTTAAGTCTATTGATGATTTTTTTCATGTGGATCTCCAATTGTTTAGCATCATTTGTTGAATAATCTATCCTTTCTCCATTAAATTGTTGAAAATAAATTGTACAGAAATGTAAGGTTCTATTTCTACACTTTCAATTCTATCCCGTTGATCTATCTATAATTTACATATTGTATTTAGGTTACATATGCCCATTCTTATGTCAAAACCACACTGTCTTTATTATTGTAGCTTTATAGTAAGTTTTTAAATTGGGTAGTGTAAATACTCCAACTTTGTTCTTCACTTTCATTTTTTTTGGTTATTTTAGTCCCTTTGCGTTTAAATTTTTAATACAAGTTTGCCAAATTCTTACTTCGCAAGCAACCAACCAACCAACCAACCAAACAAACAAACAAACAAACAAACAAACAAATGCTGCTGAGCTTTTGACAGGAATGTATTGATTCTGTACATCAATTTGGGGAGAAATGCCATCTTAACAATATCGAGTCTTCCAATCCATGCACATTGAAAAGTATGTTCTTTAATTTCTAAATATCTGAGCATTTCCCAGATTATTTTTATCGTTGTTGTTTCATAATTTAATTCCTTTGTGGTCAGATTCCATACTTTGTATGATTTCAATCCTTTTCAACTTACTGAAACTTATTTTATGACCCAGTATCTGGTCTTTCCTGGAGAATGTTCCAGGTGTGCTAGACTAGAAATAGAGTTAAAGAAAAGGAAAATATTTACTAATGATAAAATGATTACCCATTGTCTGCAGAATACATATGATTTTCAAGCACACTTATGATATTCTCTAGAAAAGACAATATAGCAAGTCATAAAACAAGTCTCAATAAATTTAAAAAGATTAAAATCATACTAAGTATGGTATTTGACCACAAAAGAATTAAATTATAGTATCAGACAAAATAGACTTTGAGACACACACATACACACACACACACACACACACACACACGTTAATTATGTCAAGTTGGTTGTAGAGTTATTCAAGTCTTCTATATACTTGCTGATTTACTGTCTAGTGAGTTGATCAATATTTGAGAGTTGGATATTGAAATCCCCACCTATTATTATTAATTTTTTTTATTTCTTTTTTCAATTCTGTCATGAATTTTGGGGTTTTATCATTTCTTATATTTTCCTGGTGCATTGACCATTTTATCATTATGAAATATTTTTCTTTTTGTCTCTAACATTATTTCTGGTTTTAAAGTCTATGTTCTCTGATATTAATATAGCCACTCCGGTTCTTTTGTGAAGGCAGTTTGCATGGTATATTTTTTCCTAAACTTTTACTTTCAACCTGTTTGCATCTTTGAATCTATGGTGTTTTTCTTGTAGACAATATATAATTGATGCTTTCTTTTTTATTCAGTCTGATAATCTCTGCCTTTTGATTGGGTTTTTAGGCCATTCACATTTATTTACTTATTTATTTGTTTGTTTATTTATAAGATTTTTATTAAAATACAGCTAACATACAATATTATATTAGTTTCAGTTATACACTATAGTTATTCAACACTTATACACCTAAAGAAGTGATCACCATGATAAATCCAGCAACCATCTGACATCATATAATGCTACCACAATATTATTAACTATATTCCCTATGCTGTACATTACATCTCCATGATTAATTTGGTTTATATCTGGAAATTTGAACCTATTTTTCCCTTTCATTCCCCCCCCTTTTAATTTTTCGGTTATAGTTGACATTCAATATTACTTTATATTAGCTTCAGGTGTACAGCGTAGTGTTTAGACATTTATATAATTTATGAAGTGATCCCCTCTGACTAGTCTAGTACTCACCTGTAGGCAATTTATATTTAATCTTTTATATTTATGGTGAAACTTACATTTGCCACTCTGCTATGTTTTTCTTTATGTTTCTTATTCTTCTTTGACTGCTTTTTGTGTGTTAAATATGTTTTTAAGGAGTATAATATTCTGTCTATTTTAATCATGTTTGGGATTACTTTGCCTAAATTTTTGAATAGTTTTGCTGGATTTAGAATTGTTGGTTAAGGACATTTTTCTTTCATCACTTTGAATATGACATTCCACTGTCTTCTGACCTCCACTGTTTCAGAGGAGAAGTTAGCCATTTTTATATTGATGTTCCCCGTATGCAATGAGTCATTTTTCTTTCCCTTCTTTCAAGACTTCTCTTTGTCGTGGCTTTTAAGAGTTTGACTGCATGTCTAGGTCAAACTGTTATTCCACCTAGAGTTGTTTTTATTCCACCTAGAGTTTTTTGAGCTTCTTGGATCAGTAGATTAAATATTCCTATCGAATTTTGGGACTTCTATGCCACTATATCTTCAAATGTTTTTTTTCTGTCTCTTTCTATCTCTTATTTCCTGGGACTCCCATTACATGAATATTGGCACAGTTGATGTTGTTCCATACGTCTCTGAGGCTCTGTTCATTTATTTTCTTTTTTTTTTCTCTCTGTTCTTCATATTGGTAATTTCTATCAATCTATCCTCAAGTTCACTGATTCTTCTTCCATCATGAATCTGCTAATGAGCTCTTCCAGTGAAATTTTTACTTTAGTTGTATTTTTTAACTCCAGAATTTTTATTTGGTCCTTTTAAAAATGTAATACCTATGTCCCAATTGAGAATTTCTATTTGTTCATTCATTAATGTCACTCTTTTCTTTAATTCTTTAAACATTGCTTTCTTCAGTTCTTTAAACATATTTATAGTTGAAATAGTAGCTGAAATAGTAGCTGTTTATAGTAGCTGTTTTTAAGTCTTCGTTTGCTAACTTAGGTATCTGAAGACACTCAAATAGTTTCCACTGAATGCTTTTTTTCTTGCATATGGTCACACTTTACTGTTAGTTTTTCTTATAATTTTTTTTATGAAAACTGGACATTCTGGATAATCTTTTGTAGCAACTCTGGATTCTGATTCCTTCCCCCGCCAAAGGTTGTTGTTGCTGTTTTGTTTGATTTGTAACTTGCCATGCCTAAATCTGTGAAACTTGCAGTATATGAAAACTGATGTGTCAGCTCAGCTTTGTTTTGAATATTCTTGCTTTTACTTAGAAGCTTGGCTTTTTAAAAGTCACCTTCGTGTCTTCATAATGTAGTGGTCAGCCGATAATTTCACATAGCCTCAAGACAGAGCATCAAAGAGTCCCACTATTCTTACCTGAATTTTTTCAGTTTTTAAAATAGAAATGCTTCTGACATTGTCATATGCCTTTGATTGATTTCCAGAATGCTGAAATGGTTGTTTTTTTGTCAATTTTATCTAGATTCATCATTGCTTTGGGGATATAGGTTTGCTGATCTCTACTCAGCCACCGTTGGAAGTTCCTCCTTCCACAGAGACTTTTTTACTTGACTGGTAAAAGAGCTTTGTGTACATCAGACTCTATCCTGTGAGCCCTTTGGTGGGTTCTTCAGAGAATGTTCAATTGGTCTTCTCCAACTGCAATTCTATAATATGGGCTGTGCATTCTCTACAGCAACTCTCAGTATTGTGGTCCCATCATTCTTCCAGGTAGTTCTCTTTGATAAGATGTAAAAATGGCTCCTGGCTCACTTTCTTTCCCATGTGGCCCACACATGGTCCTCAGGAAACATGTATTCATCATTGTCCTAGCAAATACGGAAAGTGCCAGCCTTTCCAATAAAGCAATTACTCTCCTTTGATCTACCACAAAATCAATTTACCATCTGTCTCTTGCCCTCTTGATTTCTAGGCTGGGGTCTGACACTGTCCCCAACTCTCAACGTAGGGGAGAATTTAGTGAGGTCCTTGAGTCACCACCTTCAGGCTGTTCTCACTGCGTGGGTGAAAAGAAGAAATTTTGGTGCCAGTCTCTCACAAAATCCTCCTCATAACATTCTTTCTCAACTTCCACACTTTCAATTCTTTTTATGGAAATGAGTTTTTAGAGGCATGAAATGAGTGTTTAGAGGCCAGATATTTCCTTTTGAAAATCTGCTTCTCACTCTGAAATATTATTTTAGAACTTCTTATCTATTGTATCTTGCTGCTTCATTAAAAATTCCCATTCAGCATCCCGTTACACTTATGTTTATTTTTAGAGACTTCTTCTGGTCCCCTTCAGACTAAACAATGTTTCTTAAAGTTACGGGATGTTCATAGACGTTATGTGAAAAATGGGTCCTGTGAGGAAAAAACTTCGGGGAATACCGTCTAAGCAAAGTTAGGCAGATCTTTTTTTGCTGTGGGCCTTCTCAGAACCTTAAATATGCTAATATGCACTGTGAAGTTCCAAGGTGTGTGTGTGTGTGTGTGTGTCTGTGTGTGTGTGTGTGTGTAGAATATAAAGTTTTTATCACACTGATTTGACCATGAGGAACACTCTCCCTACCTTTTTGGCAAGCCATTTAAAGAGATTAGCATTCTATAGAACACATTTTGGAAATATTGGCCTGGAAAGTACCAGTGGAAAGAGAAGGTATTTTCTTCCTCGTCCAGAGTGCTCCCCAAAGGCAGGCAACATGTGATTGCCTTTCACCTCCTCCTAACCACAGCGATTCTGAAAGTTTCATGTGCTTTTATTTGTTTAACCTGAATGTAATAGGGCTTGATTGCATGGTCCTTCCACGAGACTGAATTTCTTATTGATAGGAATCCCATCTTACTCAGTTTTGCATCTCCAGGGCTTTCCACAGTGGCTGGGACTTAGCAGGAATGAATGAACAAATAGCAGGAGAGGAGGGTTTCTTTGCAGCTGCTTCTTTTTTTTCCAAAGGAAAGTTAAAAAAAAAAAAAAAAGACTATACTAGAGTCCCAAACCACATATATGCAGCAATCAAACAAGTCTATTGGGTGTTTATGAAACTCCTCAGTGTATGGAAATCTGCTTTTGAATATCTGCAGGAGCATTCATTAAATGTGCAAATGTCCTGTGCTCTTTCTTTCCAAGGGCAACCAGGGTGGAATTTGTCTTCCTTTGTATCTGTGTGTGTGATTGTGTACACACAGCTGAAGAGACGCATTGCTGAGAACTTTCCAAAAGAAATGAATGGGATGAGACAGATTGCCAAGTTACTGAGTGGTAATTAAGAACAGATTCCTCTAACATCATTACTCGACCATTTTTAAGAAATTTTCCTTTAAAAGACAAAACCACTGAATGATGAAACGTGTCATGCTTCTCCTGAAGTCCCTTAGTCTTACACAAGTCCCTGCTCAGTTGCACATACACATATACGCCAGCCCAAAGTTACACATACCTGAAGATTGCAAGGAGTCTCAAATTATTTTCAAAGGAAAAAATTGTGTGTGTGTGTGTGTGTGTGTGTGCGCGTGCACGTGCAATACTCATCCTCACCCTCACTATAGATCAGTTGAGAAGATTTCTTTCTCTCAACCATTTCAAAAATACAATTTCACCCTGAAGCTGACTGCAGTATTCTTGGCCGTGAGCATTATTTTCAAAGGGTTTTGAGCTACTGAAAATGGGACTATAAGGGGAGTTTGGATGCAATCATGACTGTGCAAGAACTCTGGCTCCAGAAATAACATAAGCAGCTGTGGCTACTAGTGGGCACGTTCTTCCCCAGCCTGGGACCTTAGGCTCTGATCACACATTGTCTGGGGGAGGGGCAGGGAGGAATTCTACCCCCTTTCCCACCCGGTCTAGTGCTCTGCGCACTGGGTGATATTCCATCTCACATCTGGCCAGGTGCATGTCTTACTGGCCTCTGCCAGGGGGCCACATACCGGATTAGACACACGCGTGGCCGGCCTCGCAGTGGGGGTGGAGGGCCGCCGCCACGATGTCCCAGGATTGTGTGTCTTGTGGTTAAACACTTAGGGTTTTGACGCAGACAAGGCAGCAGAGCCGACCCTCAAAGCCGCTGCAAACAACCTGAGAAGGCTTCTCAAAAATGCAGACCTGCGCCTCGGAAGGAGACGGCCTTTACGGGGGCAATTTTCCAATCGCTGCCTATTTGGTGTGGTCATGTCTGAGCCAGGGGAGGTTTCTTAACTCCAGGCAAAGATATTTACAGAGAGCTGGATGCCAGGAACTTGGTGAATTGTGCACTAAAGTGAAGCGCATTCTTGGTATTAACAGAGGAGCCGTGTGTGTATGTTGGGGGGTTGGAGACGGGAAAGGGCAAAGAGAGGAAAAGGCACATAAGAATAATTCTGGGACCAGAGGGTCGAGCCTCCCATTAATCCGTATTTTTCAGAGAAGCTAAATGACGCTCTTCCTCAGCTGTAAGAGCCAGAGCTGGGGTTAGAAACCAGGCTTTTTGGACGCTGTGCTCTGAGGCCTTCCCATTACAACACACCACACCACCAGGGCCTAAATCACCTTCAAGGAGTTCATATCTTATGGCTAGGACCTTCCTTCCGAGGAAGAAACTGTGGTAGTTCTGGACTTTTTCTCTCTTTAGTTGTACCCTTGGAAGCTGCTGTCAGATGACAGAAGTCCAGGAGGTCTGCTCTAAACAATGTCGATTATACCTCTTATTGTAAGTGAGAGAAGCAGGACTGGGCCCGTGATCCAAACATCTGATATGTGACACAGCGGCGCGGAACTGGGTCCAGCGCAGAACAACATCTTCTGCCTTCTAGGCATTGACAACCTCCCTGATGCTCAGTGTGGCACATCCCAGAGCAGAGCCTGGGGGTCAGTAGGCTGATTCTGACAGGCTAAGTGGTGGAATGAGAGAGACCTCACACTTCTGAGTGTCCCCCTCCCTCCCCAGTCTCAGAAGAACTCCTTGAGGTAGGGACTTTCAATCTGTTTTGCCTCACTTGACCTTCTCAGCAATCCTTTGGGATGGAATGATCGTTGTCCCTTGTTATTGGCGAGGGATGCAGTGTTAGTCATAGATCTCCAGAGAAAAGGAACCAACGGTGTGTGTGTGTGTGTGTGTGTGTGTGTGTGTGTGTGTAGATAGACAGATGGATTTCAAAGAATTGGCTCATGTATTTGTGGAGACTTGGTGAGTCAAAACTGTGGTGGGGTAGGATGATAAGCTGGAGACCCAGAGAAGAGTTGCAGTTCAGGTCTGAAGGCAGAATCCTGGTGGTCAGTCTTTGTTCTATTACAGTCTTCAACTGATTAGGTGAGGCTCACCCACTTCATGGATTTCACCAATTTAAAGGTAAATGTCATCAATAAAAAAAAAAAAAAAAACTCATAGAAACATTTAGAACGTTTGACCAAATATCTGGGCATGACGGCCCAACCAAGCTGATATATCAAATGAACCATCACACACAAAGTTTCAGAAAGTTACCTCCCATGCTGAGCTTGCACAGCAGTGAGTGGCAAGGCTGGGGGTTTAACCAAGGTCTCTAATTCTAACCCTCGAGTTCTCTTCCTGATCTGCTATAGCCCGTGTTAGTAAATCATGGAAAAGGACATGTTATTCCTGGACAGCCTCATGTTGGTTAGATGACCTACTCATGGGATTCTCATTCATTCTTCTAAAGGTCTTCTCTGAGTGCTCCCAAGGTCCGTGGAGTGTAGACCAGGAGCCGTACCTCTGGGAAGTGAGGAAGGAGGGAGCTTTGTGGAGCTACTTCTCCCCAGGACGTGAGAATAGGCTGTGCCTTGGAAGTACATGGTTGGCTTTGGAAGGACAAGCTTGGTGAACTACTTGAGGATCCCTCAGTGAATGCATAGAATATTCCAGATGAGCAGTGTGCTGTGCAGAGTCTCACTCTATGTTCAGGGCACATTCCTGGAACAAGCAGGTGACTGATGGGTCAAGAAAGATGGAGCCCCTCCTTAGCTGTCTTGAGAATGGGAGATGCCTCCACCCCTACATTCCAGCCCTGTGTGATAGAGTTGGGGGTAGGGAGGGAATCACCCCTTGGAAGGGGCCCTCCTGCTTCATGGTCTCTTCAGGGCTGACCAGCCTCAGAAACAGCCCCTTAGCACTGAGGTCCACACGTGTCGTGAGCTTCACCTATTTCTTTGCCGACCAAACCTGAGTAAGCTCACCTGGTCAGGGATGGAGCCTCTTCTCTCCCTGACCTGGAATATTCTGTTGCACAGACTCACTTGGGCTGTGCCTCTCCTCCTCGTGCTCCCCACCCACCACCTCCAAATCTCTGGTCCTATCGCACCTCATCTTATTTCCTTCCATTCTCTCACTTTGCCTGGAATGAGTTAATGAGTTAATTCTAAATGAGTTAATGAGGATATTCTATTTCTCATCAGGTCTGCCTCTTCATTTCTATTTGGTCCGTGGCTGCTAATTTCTATAAATTCCACTTCATTTCCTCATGATTGTGGACAATTAGATTGGCCTGTGGTGTGATTTCCAAGGGAGGATGGTCACATCACAGCTACTGATACTAGAAATTAGTCATAAAACGCTCTTATGCTTTAGTAACTTTTCTGCATCTTTTTTTTTCAAAAATAGTTGCAAATAGATAACATTTATTTAATATTTGCCATCTGTTGGGCAATATAGACAACAGTTGGAAAAGTGGGATTAAAATTGAGAGGAAATGTGGTTAGAATATAGATTTGGACGTAGAGACAATGGTCGACTTTCCCAGACAGTTATTGCGTCTGTGGTGGAATTCATGAGAATTGAATGAATGCACAAGAGGAGAATGAAATCACAAGAAGAGAGTCTGTGCTACTCAGGAAAAGGACTGCTACTGACAGATGCCTGGGGAATATCAATATCTAGATGGGGTAAGAGAAATCAGGAGAGAAACCACACAAGGAAACTGGTAGTGATGGTAAGACCTCCCTGAGAGAGGGACGTTCTTCGAGAAAGTGGTGGTCTAAGCCTTTCGAAGGACCCCAGAATGAAGAGTGACAAGACTGGATTCATCTGAAAGACCAAGTTACCTTAGAAAGACCAAGTGACCTTAGAAAGAGGGATTCAAGGTAGGATGTCAGAGGGTCGCTGAAACATGAGGGGGATTCGGGTACGTAGTGGACTGCACTTAATTCCCAAGCAGCCTGTGGCACTTTCCAGTTCCAGAATTTACTTGCAATCTGCTTCATCCTGGTTGAATTAAGCAGAATTCACACCAACTTAGTAGGAATAAGGGTCCTTCATCAGCCCTTTTTTGTTGTGGTATTAAAGATGTTACAGAAAATACACAGAATTGGAGTCAGAGGAACTAGCTTAGGGTCCAAGTTCCTTTATTTACGATCTGGAGCAGAACATTGATCAGATATGGCTTGTTTTCATATATATATATATATATGTGTGTGTATATATATATATATATACACACACATATATATATATATGGAAGTTACAGTGATATCTTCTAAAGTTGTGAGGTTGAGGGAAAATATATACAAATAGGCTTTGAAAACTAAAAAGAATTATGCCAGTGCAAGGTATGTAAAAAATCACTGTCCTACCTGTAAGTTAATGCTCAGGAGTTATCCTAACATTATATTTTGGTGGATTGACAAGAGTGTATCAAGTAGGACTATATGTTGCTGTAAACAACAGAAGACTCAACTATAATAACGTAAACACGTGGTTTATTTTTCTCACCTAACAAGAAGCCAGAGGAAGGTGCAGCAACTTATGGCTGTCATGTAGGTAGGACCTGGGCTCTTTCTACCTTCATGCTCCGCAATCCTTAAGTGAGTGGCTTTTGTTCTCAAGGTTGCAGGATGGCTGCAGTATCTCCATGTTCCCAGAGAGGAGAAATGGGGGAAGGGAAAATAGGGACTGTCGAAGGGTTGAAGGGGCATGCCATCGGAATCTGACCTTCCCTTAAAGAGTTTTTGCGGCTGACCCCTGCCTTATGTAGGACAGAACTGGGTTTCATAGGTATCCCTAGTTACGAGGGAGTCTGGGGTGGTGGATATTGTGGATTTCCGGTTTTTTCATTGAGGAAGGAAAAGGAGAAGGGGTTTGTCAATGGCTTTTGGAAGCCAATTTGCATTGTCTACAGCAAAGCAGAACTCACCTTGTCAGTGGGACCTGGATGTGAGGAAGAGGAAAGACATGGCAGTGGGGTATGACGCTCAGGAGGGCAACCCGACAGTCACCAAACAGCAGGGCTCTGGGCGCCCTGTGGCTTGGATCCAAACATCTCGGCTGTCCCCCACCAAGAGGCCCAGCCCCAAGACTTGGCCCCTTCTGGCAATCAGCCCTAACCAGCTGCTGCCAAAGGGGTAAACACATTCCAAGTCCTTGAGTCCCTGCTGCACTGTAACTGTGGTTAAGGCACCCCCCACCCCCACCCCATCTGGGCTAACAGAAAGTTCCCTTGAGTCTGGGATAGTTTAGTGATGATCTGCAGTTATCTGTGTCCCTTCTATTAATGCAGAGTTGAATACCTACACGCTTCTGTTATTAGCTGTGGAGGCAATTTGCTTCTCATGTGTGTCATCTTCATGTTCCTTCTCCAATCCTTGGGAACTACGAAGGATAAAGCAGTACATTCTCTTTTTCTCTACTCTGGAAGGATGGCCCTTAAACCAAGCCATTTCCCTAAGCCCCTTCAGCTAGGTGGAGAAACAGACAACCATCGGAATCCAGACCTGAACACCTAGAAAACGCTACAAGAGGTCATCACCCAGTGTGGATGCCAACTGCTTGCACCCTCCTGGGATTGTGGAGGAAACAGAGACCTTACCGTCAGGATGGTGCCTATCATGGAGGAGGCAGTTGCTCTTGACTAAGGCAATTTCCAGTCCAGTCCAGGAGATGGATCACAATCACATCTAAGGAAAAAAACATTTTAAGTCATTTCTTAAAGTATGAATAAGAGCTATTGTAAATGGCTGCTCAAACTCTGTATATAAGCAGTGAAGTAAGATGAATTGACTGGCACTGAGTTGGAAAAGCTATACAGAGGCAGGGAGTGTGGAACATAATTTTATAAAAATAAACTTTTTTTTTTTTTTTTTCACGTACACACTCCCAAAGAAGAAATGGAAAAGTTGTTAGGGTGTGGACCAGGGCTTCTAATTAGCTGTTCTGTTCTGCCTGATTTATCTCCTTTCTTGCCCTAGCACCTTCCTGGGACTTACTGTCCCATGTAGGACACTGGGGATGGAGAGGGCATTCTCACCACTCCTGACCCCTGCAGCTGGCTCAGGCCAGGTCTTTGCGGCCCGTTGCCCCCTGGAAGAGCAAAGAGAAACCTACTGCCCAGGTCGCCACTCTTGCCTCCTTGACCCTTCCATGTTTCCAAAACAGAGGGAGCCCTGAGAAGGCTCCTTGCCAAAGTTGGAAACAGCTACCCTCATTGTCTGCCTCGCCCTGCCGGCTGCGCTCGCCCTTCCTCCCTTCCCTCCTTTCTGTCTGAAAGTGTGAAAATTACAAATCCCAAGGAGCTGCAATCAGAACTCTACCTAGGGAAAATTCGGAGTATCCTTGCCATAAATATCCCGCTCCAAGACGCCTGACGTCAGAGCGGGGCGGGCGGGAGAGCGAGGCCGGAGGGGAGGGGAGGCGGCGTTGGTTTCTCTGAATACAGCGGAGTCCAGAGAGAGGAGCCTGAGAGCGGCCACGAGCGCGCAGCCGGGGTTCGGGCTGCAGGGAGCGGCGCCCGCCATGGGGTCCTCGGAGTAAGTGCAGCTGACCTGCCTCTTCTGTTTCGCGTCTGTCCGTGGGGGTGGGGGCCGGGCTGGGGAGGCTTTCTGCCGGCACTTCCCCACTTTTCTCCCCCCTACTTTCTTCACAGTGCTAAAAAGGGATTGGAAAGGCAGCGGCTCCACAGGCTGCCTGTTTTGTTTCTCCAAAGTGTTTGCAGGAGCCACCGGACCCTGAGTGGGCTCCCAGGGCCTGCATGTGAGCGCGCGCGCGTGTGTGTGTGTGTGTGTGTGTGTGAGAGAGAGAGAGAGAGAGAGAGAGAGAGAGAGAGAGAGAGAGAGAGAGAGAGAGAGAGAGAGAGAGAGATTTGCTTGTGTGTATGTGTCTGTCGGTATTAGCACATCTGGACACAGGAAATGTCTTTGGAAAACTTTTTAAAATGTTTTTTTGTGTGTGTGTGGCTTTGAAATCTGATTCCTTGTTGTCATAAGTGGACAGACATAACCGGTACCCCCCCCAGCTCCAAACTGACAACTTTTTGGTGGTGGTTTTTCCAGGATTAGTTTGTGCCTTCATTCTGGTGATTTAACTCTTCACCAGCCCCCAGCTCCCACTTGCACGCCTGGCCTGGGGCCATCAGGCAGGGCAGGGGAACAGGAGGTTCTTGCTCTCAGTGAGTGGCAGGAGACTTTGGGCTAGGAAAGGCGCATCTCAGGGAAAGGGGTCCTGACTTTGGGACCTCAGCACCTGTGGCTGCTGCCAGTCCCCTGCGGTGGCCCTGACATCCCCAGGCCACGGGTCTCTGACTTAAAGTGGAAGGAAGCATCTGGTCAGGAGGCAGGTAATTGTAAGGAGGATGAGGGAGACGAGGTGGAGGTGGTTGGTGGCCGGGACACTGCATTTCGGTATCCAGTCCTGCCCCAGGAGTGGCATGAATGTGTCGGCCACATGTGCCCACGGTGGGTTCTCTGGGAGCACCACAGTGCCCCAAACAAGATGCAAGCTCATAACATAAAGAGACATGTCTGAGCTGTGGGGTGGAGGAAGGGGGGACGTGGGGGAGAGGGAGAGAGATTTTTATCAAAATTGAACACAGATTGCTGAGGTCTGGGCTTGATTTAACTCTTCTCTCTCTGCTTTGGCCACTTTTCCACAGTTCTGTGGCAGATTTGCAAAGTTCCTGGGAAGGTGGAAAGGAAAAATCACGCCTCTCTAGGAAAGAGGCCCCGGAGGTTTTCCTTGAAGCCGACATGGGAAAGAAAGCAACTTCCCATCTTTGAAAAGCTTAAAGTTGTGTGTTTCCCCCTTTCCAAGTTTGGTGTCAGCGTCTTGGATTTCTCTGAGAAGTTGGCTGATGGAGGGGATGGTTTCTCTCTGGGATGCAGAGGGGGAATTGTGCTCTCCTGAGAGTGGGAGGGAGGGGGGCACAGGCCAGCAGCCCTGGATTGCCCAATGCATGGCCCTGGACGTCAATAGCTGGGTTCAACAAACCAGTGACCACTAAGAGAGCCCTTTCAGCTTTGTCCTAGCCCGGTCCTCTGGTTTTGTATTTTGCAATAGAGCCAACCTACAATGTTTGGGTGGGAAGAAGATTACTGGACTCTCCCTGTGTCCTAGAAAAATGCGAGAATGAAGGGACAAGGAGGAAATCTGGATATCGAAATGGATCCACAGGAAGTTGGAGATTTGGGAAGGATTTTAAAAATTATACAAATTGACCCCGAGGGAAATGCTATAATAGACTGAGCAGACAGCAAAGTCAGAAATAGACTCGTTTAACTTCAGGAGTACATCTTCCACTTAAGGGTAATGAAGAAGGAAATGACTTTAATGGCAGTGTAAACACGTGTGTGTAAATCGGGGTAGCTGGGTTCCCGTGAGATGCATGTGTAGGCACATGTTGACGCGTTTGTGACTGTGTTGTGATAGTCATGGCTTTGGGTCCTGGAAGCAGATACAGCCCATTTCTCATCTGTGCTGGGAGCTGCGTATGACCCCCCCATTTCTTTCTTTTAAAAAAAAGACGGCTGTGCTGTTATTGTCCCGCTGCCTGGTAGCTGCACGCTCCGGCGCATAGCTCCTAGCTGAGTTTTCAGAGCTTTTCCTCTAGATCCTGGGATGCTGAGGGAATACTCGTGCCCCCATCAGGACAGAAAGAGGAGAGAAACTTCTCCTGGGCGTTAGAACCTACAAGACAGTCAGGCGTTCGTTCCGGTAGGGAGGCCCGTTTTTTCTTTTGGTGAGGGTGAGGGAGGTTGAAAGACTCCTGCTTTCTCTGGGAACATATTCTCTCCCCAGTCTCCTTTCCCAGCCTCCTGCCCCCAAAGTTTTGGGCACCAAACAGGTTAAAATCTCCCCCTCACTGCAGAGCCTCGGGTCCAGGGGTGAAGGAGAGGGTAAGCCTAAGTGCCGGTGGCCAGGAGGGCACAGAAATAATCAGCCGGGCAGAGGCTTGCTTCTTTGGTTTCAGTGGAGCCAGTAGAAGGAACGATTTTAAATATTCTTGCTTATCCCCACTGTTTACAAACAGAAGGCTGAATACCCAGGGATGGAGGGGACCTATTGGAGGTAGACTCCCAGAAACAGCTTGTCCCAGCACAGGGCTCCTTAGGGAGAGAACTGGCCTTTCAAGTTTTTCATCATGTGGGTTTCTCCAGAGGGCCAGTGGAATCCTTGCCCTTTGGGGTTCACTCTGGGAGATATTTCACCAACTTGAGACTGGGGACACCTTCCCAGGCCACTGAAACTTGGACTGATGCTGAAGCTTTCTCACTGCACCTTCTATCAGCTCAAGCTCTGGCCAGACCTTCAGCCATCTCTGAGATCGGAATACTTAGGGTGCATTCTCTAGCTCTCCTGAAGAGCCAAAGGGCAAACACACCTGGCAGAAAAACAACTTGGAGGGTGTCCTTGGCTTTGATAGCAGATAACCCTCTAGATCTCCACAGCCAGAACCTCTGTGTTCAGGGATCCTGTGTCCTTCAGCTCTGGACTGCCAATGCAGCCTGCACAAGGGAAAGACTGCCCTGGGAGAGGACACATTACTTATTCCTGTACAGATGAGCTTCGCGTGTCCTCATCTGTAAAATGGGGATAGTATTTACCGCACAAGGTTTTGTTTTGTTTTTTTGTTTGTTTATTTTTTAAAAAATGATACTTATGCAAAAGGACTGAAACAGAGCTAGGAATGTTGTAGACTCGTAATAAATGGCCTGTCATGATGCGTTGTCAGCCATCAGGAGCGTGTGTGTGGAGAAAGGACCTCGCCGCCACCTAATTTGGTGTTTTCCATTACTGAAAGCCAGTGGATGGAGTTTCTACGGCTCTGGTCACCTTTACTTCCTCCCTCCTGAAAAGGTGGCTCTTGAGGATTATCCAGGAGCTTGCCTGGCCCATTATCCTGAGGGGTGGGAGGCGGCTCCAGGCATCCTGGATATCTGCCCTGGAAACCACTCCTGTGTGTTTGAGCTCTCTAGGGAAGGAGAAGGGCAGCAGAACAGGTTGTATGTGTCTGGTGGGGGTGGGGCAGAAAGAACAAGAACCAGATGCGTCTTGAAGAACAAGCCTGAGGTCAGAGGTTGTTTAGGCAGCCACTGCTCCTCTAAGGTACTGAGGTCAGAGTAAGGGGAGAATCTGATGGGTTGTAAAGGATGGAAGCTTTAGCTCCCCATAAACTTCTCTGGTGGTGGTTGTAGGGTGGGGTGGCTGCCCCCTGATTGACACATTGTCTAGGGGAGTGGGTAGTCCAAGGACTGAAGGAGCATCTGACGCTCGAGAGAGCAGCTGCAGGTTCTCTTGGCCCATCTCAGAGCTTCTAAGTTATCTTTCAATTTGACATTTAAGACTTTGAGGATCACATTTGTTTCTGTTTTGTTCAAGCTCGCTCTTGAAGCATGGCCTGGGATGACTTTTCAGCTTTTAAGAGGCTCAGCCAGTGGCCAACTTCTCTTGAGATGACCCAGATTGGGGGTCAGTGAATTCCTCACTCCTGGCAGTGTCTGTTTCTCCAACTCTCTTCTCACATTTTTTGGTTTGTTTGTTTTTTTGTTTCATTATGAGGTTATAAAACTGCGCCGTCAAGATTGCTTTGCGGAGGTGGTGGGGGGGGGATGCCTTTTCTTTGGACCTGTGTATCATGCTAGCGCTGTGCACGGCTTATCAAACTGTGGGCATTAGCAGGTGTCGTGGGCTTCCTTCTGGGGCTTCCCCGCCCCCCAAAAAGAAAAACCTGGGAAAATAAACTTTAAGAAGTTTGGTATCTCTCTGAATCTTGGCCAAAGAGGAACTCAGTTCTTTGTAGGATGCCCCATGGTTCTAGAACCGAGTAAACCCATGTTTGAGTTCTGGCACAACTGGGTCACAAGTTGTTCAACCTCTCTAATTCTTCTTTATCTGACAAATGAGAACAATGCTTATTCTCACCTCCCAGGGTTGTTTTGAAGATGAAATGTAATGATATATATGAAGGACCTAGCAAACTGCTCAGCGTTCAGCAAAATGTTAAGGGACTTCTCCTCTCTAGTTCTAAGCTCATGAAAGTACATGGGTTTGGACAGTTGTCCATAAGTCGAAGTAAAGAAGCCGCTTACTTGAGGCTTAACAACAGTGCTCAAAGGTCAGCTGTCTGAGCCTGGAGATGGAAACCTTTAAGACAAAAGTGGGGCACAGATCAGCGCTCCCCATGCCAAACAATGGCAGACCCATGTGACCCTCTATTGGAATAAAGGAAAGGCCACCCGCTCATTTACCCACAAACCTGGGCTGTTAGTGAGCTCTCCATAGAGCTTGTTTTAGAATTCCCAAGCACTGTTTTTGTTTACAGAGTCAAGGTCAAAACTGGACAGAGAAACCACTGGGGCCGTACCTAACATTAAAACCTAATAATAATGGTGCCATGACAACAGTACCTTGCATTTGTATAGCATTCTATAGTTTGAAAAGCACATGGCCTCATTTCATCACCATAACAATCCTGTGAGATTGGTATTATCCCCATTTCATGACTCATACTTTATGGGCTAAAAGACTTAGCCTAATACACACAACAGGTAAGTGGAAGAAACAGGAAACGAAGGAGGATCCAAGAAGTGGGTTGCAGCCCTTGGCTACACATTAGAATCAGGTGGGGAGCTTGTATCAATACCTGGGCTCACCCTGGACCACTTAAATTGGGATCTCTGGAGAGTGGGGTCCAGGCATTGAGAGTTCTACAAGCTTCCAAAATCTGAAGTCTAAGTTGAGAGCCATGGGTCCAAGGGGAGAGTGAAAAGTACTGTACCCACCTTGGGACTCAGGGTATCAGGCACGGATAGAACAAACAGGCAAGACTTCGCTAGCATTTCATTTAAGCTGCGTGATCGTGAGGACTTGCGTGATTTTCCTTGTATCTCCAGAACCTTGAATAGTATTGGGCACAAGGTAGACACTCAATAAACGTTGGGAAATGAATGAACGAACAAACTGCTATTGATTAGGAGCCAACAATTTCAACAGCCAAATCCAGCCTGTCACCTTGTTATATAAGTCAAGTTTTATTGGAATGCAGCCATGCCATTTGTTTATATGCTGTCTATGGCCACTTTCCCACTAAAAGGGCCGAGTTGAGTGTTGGAATAGAGACTGTGTGGCTCCTAGTGCTGACAATATTTACTCTCTGGCCCTTTAACAGGAGAAGTTGGATGGCTTCGGCTCTGGGTCTCAGACGAGAGCGGAACAATTATACGTTAGGGAGAGTTATTATTGCCCAGTGGTCAAGTATATGGGTTCTCGAATCAGACAAACCTGCATTTGAATCCTGGCTCTGCCACTTTCCTGTTGTAAGACTTGGCATATTATTTTACGTCTCCGAGTCTCAGTTTTCTCATCTGAAAAAGCACGGACGATAATAAATAAAACCTCCCTCGCAGGACATTTGCGAGGATTGTCAGCCCTTGGCCTAGGGTAAGCAGGCAACAAATGTTAACTCTCGCTGTGATGGTGGTTGTTGTTCCTTGCAATTGGCCAAATCGAATAAGAACGAACTAAATTAAAGTCAAAGTCTAAACCCAGTATCACAGAATAAGGGACGCGGTGGGAAATAAAAATTAGGCGGTAAGCTGGTGTAATGAAGAACGGCTATGAGGCTTCTGAGGTAAAGGGAGTCGTGTTTTACACCCCAGGGCAGGCCCCCAGATGTGAGTGATTTGCCCCTGTATGGCTGACTGCGGTGTCGACCAGCAATCCCCATCCTTCCTCAAGGGTCAACTTAGATTTTATTGCTCTGACCCAAGTCACAGGCAGGTCCTACCTCTATACCCTTGTTCATAGTTCTTTCTAACTGAAACCCTCTTCCCCAATCCTTATCTTCCTGGTCCACTTTTTCCTGCCAGGCTTGCCCTGCTCCCTCAAACTCCCTTTTAAGGTTCCCTCCAATCACTCCTTCCTCCCTATTCCCATGAACTTGGCACAAAGCTCTGCCATACCAGTTAAAACATTACATTACAATCAAGGAAGGCCCGAGTCTCCATCTTGCCTTCTATGTCTTTGAAGCTCATAAAAGTCGAACTGCATGGTGGAGTCCATACCTGATAGCCAAACAGTGTCAGTTGGGTCCTTGATTCAATGCAGTGATACCTGAGTTAACGCCTGAGGAAGAGTAGGACTTGCCCAGGTGCTGATGGGATGGCAAGAACGAATTCCTATAGCCAACCAGATGGAGAAGAGCTACCCAGTTTAAAGACTTGCGTGGACCCTTTGTGTCCTCATCCCTCCACTTTGTGGTGGCTCCTGCCCTTTGGGACACCTCTCCTAGGGGGCAGCCAGGGACAGGGAAAGATGGAAGAAATTTAAAACCAACTCTTTGACTTCTTGTCAGCAGATGTGGTGAAAGTGGGGTTTTGGCTTCTCTGGGCTTTTTATGTATATGTGCCAAGATAATTGGGAGTTAGCTTGCTCTGGTCAGCTTTCATTAGCGTGGTAATAGAGAGCAGTATGGTCACGAATAATAGCAAGCAGCAGATAATTCACAGAATTGCCATTTAACTACAGAATGTGTTCCATCATTGTTATGGATTTTAGTGGTCGATTTATTTTTGGTGGCAGATGTATATTGTGTGTGGAATACAATTAAAATAAAGTTCTCTTCTAATGATTAAGGGGAGGGCACAGAAAAATCCCGGCCTTGAATGAAATATGCCTTTTCGCCAACCCCCAATGGACAATTAAGAGCTTCTTGCTAAGAGCAGAGGGAGGAGAGGGAGAAATCGTATGTTTATATAGGTCCCCATTACGCACATGGCCATATGCCGATCATTTTTTAAAAATGTGTTCTTTATTTGATTTTTGCAGATTACGAGAGTAATTCTTCCTTGCTTAAACAAGTGACTCAATCTCACGCAGAGGTACAAAAAGATAAATGGAAAATGAATAACATCTCTACGCCCCTGGTAGTTAACGTTAATTGCCTAGAATTATGTTCTCCCGTATCTTTCTCTTCGTTCATACGAATACCTACAGGTGTGTATACAGGTAGAGCAGGATCTTGTTGTGTGTTTGTTTTTCACTGAAATGGGATCTAACTGGGCACACTACTCTGCAGCATACGTTTCTTCCCCTTGACTATGCGTCAAGTTCATCCCTACAAGGGATCAAGCTTTTTTTGTTTTGCTGTTGTTGTTGTTGTTCTGATTTCTTTATGCTTAGACACACCCAGCTCTGTATATCTGAGACCATGCCATTCTTGTAGGGATGTTTACTTTTCCATCAGTCAGTTGTTACATGTGGTTCATCCTGGCTGATCACCAGGTTGGGTCCCTGAGTCTGACATATCAAGCATTCATCACCCAGGAAAGCTTTGCTTTGGCTCAGGTGGTCATGTACAAGGCTCGCTGACCGTCCTGGGGTATGACTACATGTTGTGTGTGGCCCTCGTTTGTTCCCTACAGAAGCTCTTGAGCATCAGGCCCTGTGGCTGGCCTCCACCCCCTTTTCATCACACTTAGCCTTCCTTCCTTGGGTCTCTTCAATCACTGAAAATGTGGGAAATGCAACAGGAAACATCAAAGACTGGTCCATTAAATTGGAGACCGGTCCTGACGGAGCAAATCAGGCGGGTGTGTGGATTCTACACCCTGACTGCCTGGCTGGGTCCTAGTCCTGAGTGGTGGACACTGGGTTGTGCTACCCAGACTCCCGCTCAGGACTGACTCCCAGGGGTGGGCCGTGCTGGCGGTGGTCTCTCCTCTTTGGAATTGCCTCAACTCAAAGGTTGCTTTGCCCACCATCACTCCTGCCCATGCTCCCCTCCTGAGTCTCCTGCAACCGAGGACTGGTGGGAGCGATGAAGGCCTGGACCCTCTGTCCCAATGAGGGGAAATTCTAAAGGGCCTCCCAGCTGCAGGGCTCCCCTGGGGTCCTCGCCGAGGCTGTATGGCAGCCACACTTAGCCCTTTGCCTAGCGCTGCCTCCGACCCGTCCCTCCCTCCCACGGGTGGTCGATTCCAAGAGCCCTTCCTAGTACTCCCTGCCTGTTCCACGCATTGTGACTATTTTATATGAAATCGTTTTGGAGGAGTCCATTACTGTCTAGGTAATCCTTGGTGGCTATCGTAGAATATAGAAAAGTGTACTTTTTTTTTTTCTTGTGCTCTATTGTGTGTGTTTTCTAGATGAGACCCAACTGATTTCTCTACAAATAGAGTTGTGTCATAATCGGAAGACTGAGCAAATGTTTTGACTGTTATTGCCAAGTTTGTATTTGCCTCTGACCCTGTCCCTGCTCCCCGTGCTAGGCTGAGGGGTGTAGGTATATCTGGGTACCAGCATGACTGGATGGCTTTATTGCCCACTTGCCTCTTGATGGGGGCTGGACAAGCTGACCGATGGGAATTCCTCTTCATCTTACTGCTGCTTCTGCAGTATAAAGGGGGTGATCTCAGAGGACCCTGCTGGCCTACTGGAAGCCACCTTCCTGCCTATATAGGTATTCACCTCATGCCTGCAGATGTGACGTGTCTGCCAGATCTGATTTGTCCCTGTGGGCGTTTGTTTCTTACTAGTTTGTCCCAAGCATGGGCGGTCTTTGGCATTCATTGTGAGTTGAACATCCCACCTTTCAGGTTATGTACACTGATCGCCTGCCTGAGTGCCAAAGCAAAGCTTGCCTGCGTGATGGAGACGCTGTGTGCCACTCTCAGGGATCTAGACTTATAGTTCAACGTCTGAACACATTCGAGGGGTCGATGTCAACACGCCCTCCCTCACTTCCTCCCAGACACCACAGCCCCCAGCCTCAAGATTCTCTGACCTGGCAGCAAGAGAAGGGAGTGACTCCAGGTCAGTGGGGAGTTCCATCAATGTTTCCACCGTGCCAGGGGCAGCTTTGAATTTAGTTGGAAGCAAATTCAGGCTTTCTGTGGACTTTGGGCAGTACAAGGGCCAAGCCATTTTAACTCTTCTTTTCTTTTTTTAATTCTCCATCAATATATTTATCAGTCCGTTCCCGGTCACGTGGCGCTGGACTGGCAGCTGCCCAGAGACAGAGTTAGAAGCTGCTTCAGCCTTTCTGAGATACACAGTTGATCATTTACCATCACCATTACCCTGAAGAGGTAAAGTTAGTGAAGTCTGTGGCTGCCTAAACGGAAGCAGGGGCTGACAGAGTTGATACACAGACCAGATTTCTGAGTTCTGAGTATAAGGCTGTGGTTCATAGCACAAGCCCTGGGTTCAGGTTCTGGCTCCACGTTTTGTTAGTTGGGTGGCCTTGCACAAGTTACTTCATGTCTCTGTGCCTTAGTTTCCTCATCTGTAAAATAGGTTGTTATGAAGAAAAAGTGGATGCATGACTTGGTAAAAAGAAAAAAAAGAAAGTTCTTGAAACCATCGTTGGCACATAGTAAGCACTAACGAATGTTAGTGATGATGATGGTGATGGTGATGGAGCTGATGATGGAGAATAGGGACCAAGTCTCATAAACTCTGTTTGTACAGTGCCTGGCGCAGAGCTGGGGCTCAACCAGCATTTATTAAATAAAATATCCCACTGCCTTTTGCTGAGTGAGTGTCTGTTGCCTACTTAGTCAGTTCAACTCTCTACCAAAAAAAGAAACACGTTTTCCACTTAAAATTTTATTTTATTTTAAATTTTGAAGTTTGACATGATTCAGAAAAACACACAGTTTAGAAACATATAGCCCAACGGATTTTCACAAACCAAACACATCTGTGTAAGCAGCCTCTAGATCAAGAAACAACGCTCCACAGCCCCCCGCCTTCCCCACCCCGAGAAGCCCCTCGTGCCCCCCCTGGCTCCTACCCTTCCAGGATCCTGACTCCTAACACTGCAGATTAATTTTACCTGTTCTTGAACTTCACATACGTGGAATCATGCGGTGTGTACTTGTGTGCGTCTGGCTTGTTTTGCTCAGCATAAAATTGTGTAAAGATGCGCTGATGTACGTTTATCCTCATTGTTATGTCGTATTCCATTAGGTGACTGTACACACTTTATTTATCCACCTTGTGGGGATGGGTGTATGGGTGGTTTCCAAGTTGGGGGCTGTTGTGAACCGTCTTGCTGTGAGTATTTGTGTACTTGTCGTTGGGTGAACACATGAATATGTCTGTGTTGGTGTGTTCCTGGGAGCGGAATTGTTGGATCATTGGGCGGTACTGCCGAACGGTTCCATGAAGTGCTTGTACCGTGTTTTCCATTTTCTCACTAGTAGATTGGGGTTTCTGAGGTGTGCATATCCTCCGTGCTCTTTATATCTGAGAACTCACATGTTCTAGAAAGCCTGCTGGGGGAGGCCTGTCCTGTATACCAGGCATTGTGTTAGGTGTTTTCACTTACGTTGCTTCACCAGATCCTCACAACTATCCCACGAGATGAGATGGGTGTTATCCTCCCCCCTGACAGATGAGGAAACTAAGGTTCACAGGGGTTGAGTGACTTGCCTAAGATCACAGAGGAAGAAACGTTCAGAGTCAGAATATAAAACAGATATGCTTGAATCTCAAGCTCCTGCATTTTTGGATCTGATGGCATATAGTTTTGTCATTAAGGCTAACCCTGAATAGAAGCACAGACACAGATGTGGGGGCTGTGCCCCACAACCTGTGCCAGCTGTGGGGTGGTGGCTGTGAGAAGAAGCTCTGTGAAAAAGAGCAGAAATAAGGCAACTCAATGACCTTGAGAAGCCAAATTGTTTTCCTGTCCAGGGGCTGTTGGAGAAAGTCATAAATTTCCTGGAAGGCAAGGGTGACCATGTAATTTACTGTCTAAACCAGGACTCTTTCAAGACTGAAAGGATAGGACACTGGGACGCAGGCATACTTTGGCACTGTCCCAGGTAAACTGGATATATACTCACCCCCTGCACGTCCCTCCGAGCAGGCATTGCTCTCCTGGTTGTTGGTGGAGCTGTCCGGGTACCTTTTAACTCATTCAGAACACGGTCTGTCGGGAGTTTGCCCTGATGAGATGGACTTCCGGTCTCCGCTGTTTATACTAACCCAGGGTCTGACTTTCTTTTTTAGGCTTAGGCTGTGCCTTAATCACTGTGATAGGGATGGCACCTATCATCCCTATCAGGTGACAGACACTGAGTTAGCACTCAGGGAATCCTTGTTGACTGTATATAGCATTTATCCCCATGCTCATTCATTCATACATTCACTCATTCATTGTTCATAGAACAAGCTTAGTGTAGATTCTTTCCTCTTTTGTTTTGTGCAATCTGACTCCTATCCTGCTGGTCCAGAAAGAAAAGTCAGTTGTGTGTGTACGTGTGCATGCATGCAAAGGACAGGGATTAAAAGGGATCCACTTAATGAGCAGCAAAAGATACTGTATCTTGGGATTTGGTGTCAGGATCTAGGTTGAAGTTTCAGCCATCCACTAATTAGCTGAACTTCCTTAGATAAGTGATTTAGCAATTAAGCATATCTGAGCCTCGGTTTTAATCATGTGTAAAATGGAAAAGACAGTGATACGTGTGGCACCGGAGTTAAATGAATCTAGGATGCAGGGGATACGAGAAGTGCTCGTTACTCTGCGAAGTGCTGTGTAATGCTTAGCTATTAATGGTTGTGGTTCAACAACTCTCTGAAAAGCACAGGGGTAAGACGCTGTGTGCTGAGGCAGGTCCTGGGGAATGAATCCTGGTGAGCGAAAGTCACGCCCCTGCTGGGGCCTCCAGTCTCTAAAAGTGAGGCATACAGTGCCTACCTGGTAAGCCCATGGGACTGGGAGCTTTCGTTAATAAATAAGGAAGGAATCAGCAAATTCTTCAAGGCCGTAGAGATTTGATGTGGGTGTCAAAGATATGGATGCAAAGAATAATTAATTTCTCATTAAGCCCACAGCTGTATTTTCACCAGAACAACAGCAAGGAGCGTTGCAGGGCTTATGTGTGTCCAGCAGGAGCTTTGATGTAGTATAGTGGCTTCTAAAGCAGTTTCTGGAGTCAAACTGCTGGGATCCAAACTCAAATTCCACCACTTACCAGAATTGTAGCCTTGGGCAAGTATTTATCCTCCCCGAGGCTCAGTTTTCTTATCTGTAAAATGGTGACAGTAATAGTACCGACCCTCAAATGAGGACAAAATTAACACTTGTCCTTAAGCCAATGTTTGGGACATGGTATGTACTCAGTAAACCTTAATTATTATTATTTGCCAAATAATGTGCTTTCTTATGGAATACTAGTTACTGTATGGTGCTGATGCAATCGTTAGAGGAGCAAAGATCATTTTGAGATAGTGAAAGTCAGGGAAGGCTTCGTGGAAAAGAAGCGTTCCGAGGTATTGTTTAGATTTCTTTTATACCCTGAGCAAAATAATTTGATTATTTCTCTGATCACTCTGTTCTTAAAGCTCAGAAAAGCAGACTTAGTATGGAAGAAATTCCTTCCCTTAAGAAACGTTAAGTCAGATGCCTCCTGGAACTTTGAAGTTGGATAAGATGTGGTCCCTGCCCTCAGGCGTTTCCAAACTAGTTCATCCATCCTTGTGTCAGTGACAAGAGACATTAAGATGAGTCCTCAAAATATTAACAGTGTTGTCAAGGAAGCATCTAGAAGTGAAGAACACTCTTCCATGGAGATGTTCAAAGTTGAGAAATTTAGATTCCATTTAAGAGTGTTTCGGAATGTCAGGACGTTCCAGAATCTCCTTCCAGGTATCTGTTATTATTAGGGGAGTGATTTCATCTGTTGGGATGGTAAATATATGGTGCTTCCTGTATGAAGATGGACAAATGGTTCCGCTGGTTCCTTCAGTCCCTTTGTGACATCCACATAATTGTGTGTCTTGCAGGCGAAGGGCACAATGAAAACATTCTGAACTTTTTCTAGACAACGTTGACAAGGTCTGCAAGATGTATTCCCCACATTACTCAGGGATTGTTGGAATTTCTGCTTTCAGTGCTTCATCTCTAATGTTATGACTCATTTTAAAAGCCAATATGCAAAAGGAAGTCTTCCCTCTGCTTCCATCCACAGCTCTTCCTCCCTCTCCAAGTTTTCCAGTGAAGAAGTGATGAAATACCCAACTTGTTCCAACTTCTATAAATTAAAAGGAAAATTCTTTTGGTTTTACAAAGCATGCAAATATAATTCTAACTGTAAAATGATGGTATAGAATAATAAACATATGAAAACATGTTTAACGTTACTTGGAATCAGGAAGATACCATAAGTTGAAATCACAGGGAGACACCATTTCATACTCATCAGATTGGCCAAAAAAATTATACTCATCACGTTGGATGTAGAGCTTTGGCTCTAAACCATTCACTAATGGTGAGAATTATGTTGGTATGAACACTTTGGAGAGCAATTTGGTACTCTCTAGTAAAATTAAGATGCACTCACCCTGTTACCCAGCAATTTCACTCCTAGGTAAGTCTAGAGAAACTAATACATGTGAAAAGGCGATAAGTTTAGGAATATTCATTATAACATGGTTTTTAAGAGCTAGAAATGTCTGTCATCAACCAGAAGACTGGTTAAATAGTTTGATATGTACATACAATGGAATACTATGGAATGCAGTAGAAAAAGAAATGAATAGACTGTTCTAGTGAGGTATAATCTCAGAAACAGTGTTTAGTGGAAAAAGCAAGTTGCAGAAAGATGCCATTGATGAAGTTTGAAATCATACAAAATAATCCTCTCTTTTATTTATACATGTTTACACGTGTAATTAAAATATAAAAACATGTTTGGAATAACCACTAAATTCAGAGAAGTAGGTTCCTGTAGGGAAGGCAGGAAGGAAGACCAGGGAGGGGCACCCAGGGCTCTATTTATATCTGTGATATTTTATTTCTTATACCCAGTGATGGATACAAAAATGTTTATTTTATTGTCTATATGTTTAGCTAGCTAAAATATTTTTAGTTTAAAAACTTTAATAGTTTTATTTTTATTTATTTATTTTTAAATTATAGTTGATTGGGGTGACAATGGTTAGTAAAATTGCATAGGTTTCAAGTGCACAATTCTATAATACATCATCTATATATCACATTGTGTGTTCACCCAGAGTCAGTTCTCCTTCCATCACCATATATTTGACCCCCTTCACCCTCTTCTGCTCTCTCCCCTCCCCCACTTACCCTATGGTAACCACCAAACTATTGTCTATGTCTATGAGTGCCATTTGCGACAACATGGATAGATCTTGAGATTATTATGTGACGCGAAATAAGTCAGACAGGGAAAGTCGAGAATCATATGACTTCACTCATATGTGGGAGATAAAACTGAAAGCGACAAAGGAACAAGACAAACAAATAAAGAAAAAAAAATTAATAGTTTCAAATGGGCACAAACTCTCAACCACTCTCCTTTGCCCATTGGCACATAGGCAAGCCGAAGGCTGAATATGAAGCCGTGCCCCTTTGCTCCAGGTCCATATGGGGAGTTGTAGGTTGATGTGACCGTTCTCCAGTGGGCTACACTGTTCTCCAAACGTGTACACGGGACCCCGTATGCACGTGGTAATCACTGTTTCTGAAGTAAAAATCTTGACCTCTTTTTTTTATGATTTGTGGATTTATTGGGATCCTATTTTGATACACGGGGGCAGATGCAAGATAGGGTCATGGTAATAGAAACCAAAAAGCAACTCGCTGGCTCATTCTCTGTGTAGCCAGTTGCCAGGGCCTTCTTTCATTCCATCCCTTTCTTGGGAATCACTGGGATTTCTTGCTAGTGCTGGCAAGCGACCACAGCCATTATCCTGACATCCTTTTAATAAGGACATGGGACCAACAGTCTCACGTATTTCTCATTGCCCCAGCGTGAAAGAATTCCCCTCTCCCACCATAACCGCCCGGTTTCAGTGAGGGTCTCCATCCTTCTGACTTTCATCAATAAGGCTACCACTTTATTCCTCTTGCAAACATCCTGCTCTGGAGTGGGAAATTGCCTACCACTTGCTTTTACTGTTCAGCGTAGCCATGCTGACTTCTTCGGTGGGTGCTTATTGAAATGCAGTCGATTCAGCTCTTTCGTGTGCCTTACTCTTTAGTGCAGCCCCTTCTCCCTTGGCAGCTGGTCCCAGCCCAATCCAAGTGACACACACTGTGTTGGCCTTGAGTGCCCTGTTCTCTGTTGTCAGCCTCTGTCCTGGACGAGCTCATGAACCTCAGTGAGCCCCTTCTCTGGCCAGCATGGTGCTCGCACTGGGGACGAAAGCTGGGGGATGCCATTCCTCTCTGCCTCCTGCTTATTTGTGTATCGTATAATTCACCTGAATTAAAAGGAAGGAGAGCACATGAAATTGGGACTTTGGGGAGCAAATTCTGGGTATATGGTTGTTCTGAGAATGTACATTGCAGTCTGTGTCAGTCACGCTCTGGGCAGGAAACGGTTGGCACTCCCGAAAGGGTTTAAGTGGTAAGAATGTAAACGAGAGGACTCTGCAGAGAGATAAGGGACTAGAGGAGATGGTGAGACACCCAGAGATGAGCAACAGCAGGAAGCTGTTAACACTCCTCCACCTGAAGGGGCAAGGGGAGGGATGGCGTTATCAGAGCGCTGTGCCAGCTGGAGGAGGTGGTACCGCTTGGCAGGAGCTGTGGCCCTAGAGGAACACAGCCACGGCTCAGCAGAGAGGGAATGGGGGAATAAACACCCTGAGGTCTCTCTCCTTCCATGTCCTGGCCACCTGCTGTTGCTTCCCACTGGGCACCGAAACCCAGGAATGTGGGCGACGCATCTTAGAGAGGTCAGTGCCCTGGGCAGAAGCATGCAGGGAAGGGCAGGGAGAGGTAGTGGAGGGGCCAGCAGAGTTTGTTCAGCACCTGATATATTTCTATATGCGTTCATCATGTACCTGGACAGACCAGGCTTAATAAGGAGTCCCCTTTGATTCAAACTGTAATAGCTTGGGGCAATTTGGTCTCTGTCTGTGGACTGGTTGACTCCAGGAATCTTAGGTGGATAAGCCAGGAAGGGGGTCTGGGAGGGAAAGAAACTGACATTCACGGTCACGGGTCGGGTACTTTGTTCAATGCTTCGAAAAGGAAGATGTTTTGCATGTGACATGAGAATTGGCTATTTATCATGCTCGAAATACTCTGCAGTCCAGAGAATGGATGTGTCTACCTTAAAGAGATTGAGCTTGGTGGTCTCAGGTGCCAGGTTGAGGATTTGAGCCCTGGTCCGAGCCCAAGCCAAGTGACACACATGACATTGGTCTTAAGTGCCCTGATAGGTAAGCGTGTGAAGCTGAGGATACCGTTAGCTGGAACTAAGCTTCCCAGAGCTTTCCTCCCAGCTCCACTTTTATCCACATCACTCATTACCCTCCCCTGAGGCTTACCTGAGCACATCTCACCTCCTGTGAAGGCTGGGATAAATGTCAGAGAGGCAGCTGTGACTGAGTGTGCTGTGTTGTGGAGACATGGTCTCTAAACACTGTGGCAAAGTACAGAGAAAGGAGAAAATAACAAATCCACACTACAGGGGTACAGGGCCTGCCCTTGAGAATTCCCAGTTGATCCAGTCTATGAATTGGGATGCACACACCCAAAATAAGGGACACCTGCAAAGCAATATATCAAGGGAAAGTTCACAACGTACAAACAATATGTGTACTTGGCAAAGAAGGGTGGAGGAATGGAGCCATTGAAGTTGGCAAGCACTGGGGGTAGAAATGACCTGTTCTATCACATGGTCACTGTGTGACCTTGGATAAACTTCTGACATCTCTCAACAGGCTTTAGGTTCCTCATCTGTAAAATGGGCATACTAAAGGTATATTTTTCATTTTTGCAAGGTATCGTCTATGGAAACACAGTGCCTAGCACATAGTCAAGGCTCACTAAATGTTGGCTGTTATCAACATCACTAATATTCCTGAATGCCAATCACCACTTGGAAAGAGGAGTGAGCACTCCAGAATTCCGGCACTTCCTTGAGTCTTTTTTTTTTTTTTTTAAACTTTTTGTTTATTTTAAGTGTGTTTTTCCAGGACCCATCAGCTCCAAGTCAAGTAGTTGTTTCACTCTAGTTGTGGAGGGTGCAGCTCACAGTGGCCCATGTGGGGATCGAACCGGCAATCTTGGTGTTAAGAGCACCGCGCTCTAACCGAGCTAACCGGCTACCCCCAAATCTTGTAATTTATCATTGCCCTTTTCCATCCAACGTCACAGGCCTCAGTTCTCTGACTCACACTCATGTCCCATTAAGGGTGAATGCTAAGGCTGTTTGTCATCTGCTTGGTGCCCTTTAGGTGGGAATCATGAAATGTTAGGGAGTTAAGAAATCTGAAGAGGTCATCTAGTCTAGCATTTCCCAAACTTCATTTGATAAAACACCAGGTTCTCACAATGGCCCTAGGGAAAAAAAATTCCGTGGTTAAAGAAATTTAAGCAATGCTCTTCCATCACCCCAACGCTTAGCCCCACGGAGCCACAGTACTCAGAAGAGCAGTGCAGTAAAAAACAAACTAAAACAAAAAAAAAACAACAACAACAAATACCAACCAACCAACTAGGTTCCCGTTGTTTAAATTAGTCGTCTATGTATCTAAAGAGGAATTTTTCCTTGGGACACCGCACAGAACTAGTGCTTTCAGGGCATATGTCAGTTAGAATTTGTGCTCAGCTACACTGTACAGAAACCCTACTAGAATGGCTGTACCAACTAGGGGTCTTTATTTTTCCTACATAACCAGTCCAGCAGATGCAGTCCAGAGTTGGCAGAGTGGCACCAGAGTGCCAGCAGGGGCCCCGCTCCCCCTCTCTCTGGATTTCAGCCTTCCCTAGAATGAGACAAACGCTTGTTTTTGTGCTCGTTGCCTCATGGTTACACGATGGCTGCCTCACCTCTAGCTTCACATCTGCATTCCAGGCAGGAAGAAAGAGAAGGACAAAGCACAAAATGGAGATGCCAACTAATTCTTCTCTATTTAACAAGCTTTTCTGGAAGCCTCTCCAGAAACGGACCCAAACTGTGTTAAGTAGAGACTCAAACTGCAGCAGTGTCTAGGGGGAAGCTGAAAAAATTGTAATTGGGCTCATTGTTGTCTCCAACAAAAGCAGGGACCTACTCGTCAGGCAGAAGGACAGAAGAGATCGTAGGTGGGCAATTCACAGCTTGTGCCACATCGATCAAAGCTTTGCTCCTCGCTTCAGCAGGTCGATTCTAAAAGCATCCCATGCAAAAGAAAATAAAAACAAACAAAATTCTAAGCAACAAGGCCCTGGGCTCGCAGACCCTGTGCGGGTCCCCCAGCTGTTGTGGGTGCTCCAGCGAATGGCTGGCACCTGTGTGGACTGCCCTTGGGCTATTGAATGCTCTCGCCCAGAGGTGCCTGGACTTGTGTCATGCTCACCCACCCTCCTGTCCTGCCCCAAGTGGGGCCCTTGTGGCAGTGCAGTTCCCTCTCCAGAGCTCACAAAGATTGGGCTGAAGCGAGACCTCTCCTGAAACCACATTCTTGCCAGGTCCCTGTCTGCCCTCTCTTCTTTCCCCCATTCCCTTCCTGGTTTCCCCTAAGAGCACAGTCTCCGTAAGTGACATATATGCAAATCTGTCTCAGGTTCTGCTTCCAGGGTCCCAGTCTAAGGTGTCCTAGGTCAGGCAGGGAGCTCTTTGCTTCCTCCTGAGGGATTCGGTCTGAAACCCTTTCCCTCAGTCCTGTTTGTGGACCCTGGTGGGCTTCGACTTGGCCTGGGGGTTGTGGGGACAGCTCCACATTCCACCGTGGTGATGGCTGTGGGACAGCTTTCCAAGTGCTCTCACACATGTCGGAGGAGGCCTCAGCACAAGACACTCAGCAAGGGGAGTCTAGCACTGTATCTTATAAGGCAGATATTCTTAGAAACATTGATTTGCACTCTTAAGCCCACGGACTGTTTGAAGGGACTTGTCATGTGGGGTGTCTGTGTGTGTGTGTGTGTGTGTGTGTGTGATTTTTCCATCTGTGGCAATGGCAGCTGGGTATTTATAGCTGGATCTACAGGGCCATTCTCACGTGGCTAAGGAAAATTAAAACCTCATGTGGATTTTGTTTTGTTTTTCCCCTCTGCTTTGCCATTGCAAACTCTCCGGTTCTTAAACCCTGTTGTTGTAACTAGAGCCGCACTCAGCATCGCTCCGATGGGGAGGTTATGTAAATTTACTATTTCAGGCAAAAGTGCCTGTTCTCCATCAGTCAGGCCACAGGGTCTGAGAGGGGACTTTTGGGGAGAGCTTGTGGGTGACAGTAAGTGGCGGCCTCATCCATTACCACTCTCCTCGAAAGTGGTGGATTAACCTTGTGGAATGTGGATTCCTTGGATCACCTCCTGCGCCTTCTGCATATATGAGCTCCTTTGAAAGAAAACTATTTTCTTTCCCCCTTGTTTTTCTGTCTTCGTACGTCTTTTATGTCTGTGTTTTGCCTGCTCCGTTAGACTGAGAACACCCTGGGGGCCCGGTCTGTTTGCCCAGGTTACTGGAGCTCTCGGCCGGGGTGTGTGGGGAGGTGGAGGTGGCAGTAACTCAGGTCCCTGCTTTCTCCAGGATGGCTTAAGAACTCATAGAGTTCTGTAGACAGCAAGGTTGGGGTGGGTTGCCTGGTCTTTATTGAGAGGTCAGTATGCTTCCTGTTTGTGTTAAGCTGAGGAGACAGAGGCACCCAATGTAGACCCTCTACCATTTTATTCTGGTGGTCTGGAGCTCACACATTCACATTTTGGATTTAAGCAGCTGACGCTGCAGAGGCTCTGTAGCTGGGGCTTAGGGTAGCGCGGCGTGGCTCAAACCTGCCAGAGCATATGAAGGCCCCTGAGGAGCATAAGAAGGAAGGAGCTTAAACTTGGCTCCCATTTTCCCCACAGAGCTGTGTCTTCTCACTGCCCGGCCATCCCCAGGGCTGGCAGACCTCCTAGAGCTGGCCCGCTACACAGAGGGCTTTATACACTTTTACTCTTCAAACTTGCCAAATAATACCTGTCATCTGCTGAAGGCCTACTGTGTGCCAGGCACTGAACTAAGCACTTGCACACTCCAACCCATCTCATTCTCATAATAGACCTGCAAAGTGGGTGTCAACCCATTTTACAGAAGAGAAAACGGAGGTTCTGAGAGTTTAGGCACCCTGCCTGAAGTCGCATAGCTAGTTAGAGGCACAGAGACCATTCCAAATAAGGTGTGCCTGACTCCAAGACCCCTCTTCCTTGTACTGCCCCCGACACATCGCAGACATCTCCCTTTGTGATGACCTGAACAACCTACTGCCTACCTTCCACTGTGTTACAACTCTCTAGCCTCAGCAAGCGTTTTTCAATATCCCCACCTCCCCTCCGTGCCTGCATCAGCCTTCTAGTCACAGAGTGGAAGGGGGCTTCTGAGGTGGGGGTCTGTGGGAGCTCCTGCAGTGCCTGTAGCTTGACATTGTGATCCTATATCTCAGGCCTGTGCCATCCTTTTTGCTGAGAATATACCCATACCCTCTATTTCCACCTTTCTCCTCCTGTGAGTTCTAGAGGGTTTCCAAACCTAGGGTAGAGCCAGCCATTCATTAGTCTTTGTCCTGTGTCCAAGAATCCCAAATATACAAGAATTCTTATTGAAACGTCAAGGATTCTTGGGGACAGTGTGTGTCACCGAGAGAGATTCCTCACATTGGGAAATGGGAGTCTTCGTCCCGTCCAGGAAAATAAGTGTGGATTTCAGAGCTTGATGGAAGCGGATTGGCTCTCCCTGAAACCCCCCACCCCAGCTACATACCCCGTCGTAAACCACACTGGGGAGTTTGCCTCCCAGTTCATCTGAGGCTAACTGGATGACCTTTTCCTCCGGATATAGAAGGGAAAAGGAAGCAGACGGGTGTGTGTGTGTGTGTGTGTGTGTGTGTGTGTGTGTGTACAGGTCTCACCTGCGGGTCACTTTCTGTGAACTTCCTTGCCTCCTGGCATGAACCACTCATTTCATGAAGAACCCTCTAGTGACTTTTCTGGGGTGGCAGTGGGTCCCAGGATCAGGAATGGCAGGCAATGAGCCTGGCTGCTTTTCTGTGGCAGGAAATGTCTTCTCCCACTTTAGGGCAGCTCCACCTACCAGAGAGTCTCAGGTCATAGCATAGGATGTCTGCTCAAGGACACTGAGACAGCAGCCACTCGTGGCTATTCATGCGACTCCAGGTTAGAAACAGGGCAAGAGCCAAGACGCAGAGAGGTATGGAGTGGGTTATAATCCAGAAAAGCTTTGGAAGAATATGGAGTTTAAATAAAACAAGTTTCCCTCCTTAATTGTAAAAGAAATTATTATAGAAAATATAGAAAATACATAGAAGCAGAAAGAACAAAATAAAATTAGCCTATAAGCCCATCACTGGGGAACTGAAAGGGTCTTGGGTCTTTCTGTCCTTACACCCCTGCCCCCCAACTTGCCAGCTGGCCACAAACCACACTTGGGGAACTTGCCGTCCCAGTTCAGTTAACATCTGGTAATTCTTATTCCAGTCTTCTCTCTCTGCATGCATTTTTAAAGCAGGGTTGAGTACATATTGCATGTGCAGATGTTGGACAGTTCTGTATTCTGATTTTGTCTCTTTCCTTCGTGTTACCAACTGTGTAAATCAGAGAATTTTCAAGCTAGGTATGGAAAGGGGTCACTGAGCATGGTTTGGTAGAGAGAAAGCTCAGAAGTGGGGGAAGAACCCTAAAACACTGGAGGATACCCAGCGTGATGGAAGATCTTTTAAATGATGGAGGGTAACCAGGATCTCAAGTTCAACCTCCTGACTCCTGCACGGGCTGTGAGCAGCAACAAAGCAAATCCATGCCTCTGACAGAGACTTGGGTTCCCTGGCCATAGATAATAGCTCTAATGCCATTACAGCGTCGGCTTTTACAATGCTGAGTTTCAGGTTGTTAGTTGCTCCATTTTATAGATTTGGAAACTAAGGTTTAGAATAGTTAAAAACCTTGAAGCAAGGTCCACACTACACAGCAGCAGAGCTGCAATGGGAACTTGTTCCCCTTCTTCTAACCACTGTCTTGCACAGCTTCCCATTGCGAGAAAGAGGGTGTCTCCTGGTTACTCATGTTTTGCTGAGACTTTCTGGTTGGAGTCACCAAAGAACAAGGGGGTACCCTCTCACATGGCCCAGAGAGGACAGGTCATCTGGATTAATCGTGTTTCCTCTAGGGAGGGAACTTGAATGCCCGCGCCCTGCTCTCTGGAAGGAGTATACATCAAATCAGTAATCCCAGTGTCACTTCTCACCACGTGGCTCTTCCTTCAGGAAGTTTTCCAGGTTGAATTGCACTTAGTACTTGTCCCTTCCCTTCTCCATTCTCTTCAGTATTAGCCTTCTCTAATTCCCAGCTACAGCAGTAGTTGGTACTGTGACCACATGTCACCTGAGGAGCCTTGTCTTTGAAATTCAGAATAAATTAGCGGAATCAGCCCCCCCCAAGCACAGGAAGCCCCATATCCCTCTAAAAGAGCAGTGGGTTCTCAAAGAATGGTCCTGAACCAGCAGAATTGGGATCACCTGGAACTTGCTAGAAATGTAAATCTTTGCGCCCCACCCACCCCAGAGCCACTAAATCAAAGGCTGGGAGTCCAGCCCAGCTGTCGTACTTTATCAAGCCCACCTGGTGATTCTGGCCACACTAAAGTTTGAGAATTACTGGTCTAGAGATTTCGAAGTACCAGGTGATGGCTTCTATTTTTCCTGTCACCTCTAGCTCTGAGTTACTATTTCTATCCAATTAGTTAAGATTATTAATTATCTCTGGTCACAAGCAGGGCGGCCCCAAAGTTAAGGACGTGGACTCTCAAAAACTAGGATTTGAATTTGAATTGGATTTGAATTCTGCCTATACCTTGACTCATTGTAATCCCTGAGTGAGGGGCTGAAATTCCCTCTGCCTCAGACCTCTTAGCCCTACTATGGGATAGCAGTGGTATCCCCTATCGGGCAACTGGGATCATTTGGTAAGATTGCATGGCAAGTATTTGATCAGTGCCTGGCACTTAGTAGGGCTGCAATAAATGTTAACTCTTATTACTGGTTTCATGCAAGTGGACTCTTTTTTTGCACTGTGCTGACCCATGTGGAATTCAATGCCCACACCCTGATTTACTTACACACACACACACACACACACTCACACACACACACACACACCATTTATCCAGGGGCTTTGTGAACATGGTAAACTTGAAGGAGGTTTGAGGAGACCAATGGTGTTTATATCACAACAACGCAAACAATTTGAAATTGAATATTGGACAACCTTGTTCTAAAAAAGATTGATTATTTGGCCAGAGTCAGGTTGTTTGGCCTTCTTCCCAAGCTTTTTGGTTCTCACCAGCAACTCAGACAAGGAATTCCTCCTCTTTATTATGTCCGGTAGTTCAGCTGTCTTTGTTCTCCAGTCTCACTCCTAAACTTTACTCCTTGTCTCACTTTGCAAATCTAAAGACAACCTCTAAATAAGGGACCTTCTACTTCGGGGGTGCTCCTGCTGGCTTCCTCCCTCATCGGGGGGAGAGAGTAACAATGAAATTTGTTTCCCTACCAATGTGAACTCTGCTACCTCTTAGAATGCTTTAGTGGTAGAGTCATTTTGCACTTATCTATATATGTATATGACTGTTAATCTAGATTTATATGTCCATATCTTTTCCCCGTTGGAGCATGTTGTTCCACACATGTTCTTCCTGCTTTTTGTTCTAATCCTTCACACCCTCATAAAGGGGATTCAATCTCAGCCAGAGTTGTCAGCCTTGGTACTAGCCTGGATAATTCTCTGTTGGGGATGGAGGTGCTGTCCTGTGCATTACAGGATATTTAAGAGCATCCCAGGTCTCTACCCATTAAATGCCTGTAACATTCCCTGGTCGTAACAACCAAAAATGTTGCCAGATGTCCCAGGAAATGCCCCAGGTGGAGAGCCAATGGCCAAAGCTAAATTCTTCCGGTATTAGTTTCAGTCCATTACCACTTAGTTGGTCCCAGAGTTTATTTCTGTAGAGTATTGCAGGTCAGGGGTCTGGATTTATCCATTGAGAAGAAAGATGCAGAGTCCCAGCAGCCTCTGGGCCCCTGTTTATCCCTAAGGAGAACCACCAGTACTTTGTAATTGCATTTCCTCAAAGGTTCCACACTTCACCCATCTGCACGTGAGCCAAGGACATCCTGCTCCCTTTCTAGTAGTACCCGCTCTCAACTGCTCGACTCTCCCCTTCCAGCAGGAAACCTCACAGGAATCAGGGAATGGCCTTTGGGTTTTGGCTTATAAATACTCATGGTCTCATTTTTCTTACTGAGAATTTTTTTTTTTTTTTTTTAATCGTGTTTAACATTCTTGTTGCCGTAGTGGAAACTTTTGTTCTTTGGAGACTTTCCCATTCCAGGCCCAGGGTCAGATTCCTCAGCGGAACTCTGAACATTTTCTAGGGAAGTTTCTTTCACCACTGAGATTGTACCTTTGATGCATTTACACAACTGTGTTTGGCTTCTGAGTTAAGATGTCCCAGGATCCCAAAATAGACAGGAGGGAAGCTGGGCAGCTGGAGGAAGAGCCATGTGTCTGGGACTCAGTTGTCAGCCAAGACCAAAATCCTTTTATGGTTCCATTACTGTGTTGGATCTCTCTCCTCACACTCCAGCATCTCAAACCTAAGACAAGCAGCCAATGCTTGAGTCAGTATGAGTTAGATTGTGCTGTGATAACACACAACCCGCAAATTTCAGTGACTTAAAACGACAGGTTATTTCTGACTCATGCTACTTGTAATGGATCAACAGAGAGCCTCTGCTCATGATAGGCGCTCAGGGACCTAGGCTGGCAGAACGGACACTCCTTCAATGTTGACGATTGCTGTGCCAAGGGGTCCTGCCAATTTAATGCTCTAGACCCCTAAGTACATCTGTATTGTCCTGGTTCTCCAGGGAAACAGAACCTATCGGATGTCTGTTTTCCTCTGTCCCCCCTTCCCTCCCTCCTCCCTCCCTCTTTTCCTCTTTCCTTCCTATCTATCTCCCTATCTATCTATCTAGATTTATTTTGAGAAATTGGCTCACTTGATTGTGGGAGCTGGGAAGCTCAAAATCTGCAGGGCAGCCCAGCAGGCTAGAGACTCTGGGAAGAGTGGATTTTACAGCTCGAGTCCAAAAGCAGTCTGGAGGCAGACTTCCCTCCTCCTTGAGGGCCTTCACTATTTTCTTTATATCCTTTAAATGACTCGATGAGGTCCACTCACATTATGGAGGAGAATCTGCTTTACTCAAAGTCCACTAACTTAAATGTTTATCTCATCTAAAAAATACCGTCAGTGCAGTGACATCTAGACGGGTGTTTGACTAAATATCTGGTACGATGGCCTAGCCAACGTGACGTTTAAATTAAGCATCACAACACTCAGCTTCTACTCTCAGCTCATGGGCCAGAATTAGTCACGTGGCCCCACACAAATACAAGCGGCCAGGAAGTACAATCTGCTCTATGCTTAGAGTGGAGGATTGGGAACCAACAGTATATGACCAGGCACCAATAACTATCACAACTGTAAACGGACGAAATATCAGTCTGTGGTATCTCCATTTGAATGCATTCTGGTGTTCAAGGCAGAAATAGTTTTAGACTTAGACCCTCACGCCCCCTTTGCTCATAGGAGAGGTTATGGAAGGAGTGGGTTATGAAATGGCTTGGCCGCCAGTTTCACTAAAAACCTTCCTCTGTTTTGTCTTTACTGTTTTCTTTATTAAGTGTTTTCCGCGTGTGGTGTTGCATTCAAGAATCATTTGTATGTTGTGTACTTGAAGAATGTCCTGCAAAATAATTTGGCCTTGGTGACTTCCTTTTAGTACAAACCCTTCACGTTTCATTTTTCTTGCTTGGATCAGAAAGGGCTCAGGTGTCAGCCCTCACTTGGTCACCATGTCACTCTGTAATTCTGACACGTCCCTCTCCCGTCTGGGCCCGATTTTCCTGGCTGTCCAGAGGGGGCTTGAGCAATGGGAACTCTAAATTTCCTTCTGGCTCTAACGTTCTGTGCACCTTTGGTCCACACCTCTCCCCGTGACCCCCAGTGCCAGAGTTTGTGGACTGGCTGTCTGGTGGGTACAGCCAGGGCTGTGTGACAAAGTTTTCCTCCATGAAGCCGGCAGGATTGTTCTGGGTTCTCACTGTAAACTGGTCTCATTAGCGCCTTGGCCGTGCTGCATTCGCTAGCCCAGGGAGAATGCATACTACACACCAGCTGGGAAGTATCATCTCTGTGCCCTCTGACCCTGTGGCGACACCCTGCCTGTCTGACGGGGGAACCCAGGGCAAGGGTATGTTGGGACGGAACACTGGGAGGCATGCGGAGAGGGCAGGGGCGTGAGATGGAAAGAGTCTGGCCTCGCTGAGACAGGTCAGGCAGCTAGACCTGCCCTTCCAGGTCATCTGGGCAAACCGCATCTCCAAAGGGCAGAATTTCAAGGACCTCAAGCATTACTTGTTTCCTCCATATTCCCATTTGACAGTTCTAATACCCACCCAACCAGTTGTTTTGAAGCTCAAAGGAGATATTGTAGGAAGAAGTACCTGGAAAACTATAGAGGCTCTTCAAGCAATAATTGTTGTTATCATGTGTTGCCTTGTTCCACAGATAGTTTGGTGCTAGGGATAGAAAAGTGAACAAAGACTAAATTAATTCGCAGGCAGTGTGATGGCAGCTCAGATAGCGTGCTCTGGATGGGCAAAGATTGTGGGAGCTCAGAGCAGGGAGCGATCAATTCTGCCTGTGGGAGCAGAAGGCTCCATAGGAGCAGTGACAAGCCAGGTCTTGAAGGATATCAGTGACTTCATCGGAAGAAGAAAAGGGCATTCCAGGCAGGCGGCACTGTGTGAGCAAATGTCAGCGTGCTGAATAGGCTTAGGGAAACCTCTGGAAGGCTGGCCTGGCTGCCAGGTGGGGTGGGTGGGACAAAGTGAAGGGAAGCTGCAAACTGGGTGGTGAGCAAATTATGAAGGGTCTGGAATAACAGAAGAGGAGTTGAGTCTTAACTGAGTTGTTTTAATTATTAGGTTTTAGACAACTTTTTATTTCAGTTTTGACTGAAAGAAAAAGCTATTGCTTTCATTTTATTGAAAACCTGCCTGTAGATTCATAATAGGCAAAACTTAAATAAATTTAATCAGAGTATTGTTGCACTGTCCTGTTAGTTTTGTTACTCTCTTGTTTGTTACTCTCCTTCCTGTTGGAACTTACGTGTAGAGTGCATTCATCTTCCTGCTCCCGTCTGGGTCATTTGAAATATTCAAATTGGAATCTTTATTTTTTCTCTTTATAAAAGGAATAACTGCTTATTTCAGAAAGTGTGGAAAATACAGAAAACGGTAGAGATAAAAATAAAAAATAAAAAACAAGCACAGGTAATACCACCCTCTAGGTATTTAGCATTTGGATAATTCCTTGCAGTGAGCATTTTGAGGGCAGACCCCTTGTGTTGTGTGATGCTTTTCCCAGGGCATGAACCTGACCCTGGTAGGTGCTCCGTCGGCAATTGTAGTTTGATATAGTGAGGTTCCCTTCCTGGTTGTGCTCTAGTGGGACAATTTATGTTAAATCCTAATGTTTTGATTCATTACCTGTGAGACCTTGGCAGTTTCCTTTCTCTATGCCTCAGTTTCTTCATCTATAAAATAGGAACAACAACAACAATACCTACGTCCTAAAATGTGGGGACCAAATAAGTTGCAAAGTACACTGTAAGTGATTAATATTTGTTGTTGGTTATTGTCCTGCTCTCTGGGTGAGTCCAGGCCCTGGAGCTTATGCCAGAGCTTGTCCCTGAAGAAGGCTGGCTCATTCTTGCTCCCTCCTTCCTGTCCATGAGCTCTCAGTGCAGGCTGTCCCTTTAAGACAGGCTGCAACAACTATGGATGGTGCCAGGTGGGTACTAGACTAATGGGGGCGGGGATGGCAAATCACTGCCTAAATTATATAAATGTCTAACCACTATGCTGTACACCTGAAACTAATACAAAATAATATTGCACGTCAACTGTAACTGAAAAAAATAAATAATTTAATAAAAATAAAAGAGAAAGGCGGCCCCATACTTGGCTACTCCACGGAGGGCCCTGCCACCCCTGCACGGTGCCCCTGTGGGCTGCAGATGGGACCCTCCTGAGCTGGACCTGAGTGCTGGAGCCTCTGAGAAGGGTGCTGCTTAGAATCCAGTGTACATCCCCCCGGGAATTCATGCCCTGGGAAGGGCTCCCTGTCCTGTCTGTAGCCTCCCCATTGAGACCCTGGGCTCCTATCCCCCCAGCCCTGGCTCTGGGGCATAGGAGGATCATTCTTAAGGCCTGAGCTCAGGATCCCTGAACAGAAAGTTGGAAATAGCTGGGTAAACTTGGTAAGTGACAGAAACCCACGGTGCTTCCTCCTCCTTGGATTGTGGATTGCAGATTTGGGGTTGAGTCTTGCCAGATGGAATTTTTTTTTTATTGAAGTATAGTTGACATACAATATTTTATTAGCTTCAGGTGCACAACACAGTGATTCAACATTTATGTACCACATGATGTGATCCCCACGATACGTCTGGGAACCATCTATCACCATGCAAAGTTATGACCGTGTTGACTGTTTTCCCTGTGCTGTACACTACATCCCCGTGACTGTTTTATCCCCGGGACTGGAAGTTTGGACCTCTTGTTCCCCTTCACCTTTTCCATCCACCCTCCCAACTCCCCTTCCCCCTGGCAACCATCAGTTTGTTCTGTGACTCTGTTTCCTTTTTGTTTTGTCTGTACAAATGTTTGTTTTGTTTCTTAGATTCCACATATAAGTGAAATTATATAGTATTTGTCTTACTCGGTCCCAGTTATTTCACTGAGCATAACACCCTCTAGGTCCATCCATGTTGTTGCAAATGGCAACATTTCATTCAGAATCTGATGGGCAATTGTGGGAAGGAGGTGGGGCTGGGAGTCCCAGTGGGTGGTGAGACTTGGGGATACACCCTTGGCCCCCTTCTCTCAGGGGTTGTCACCCTTGAGGCAGGGAGCTGAGGGTTGACATCTGGAAATATCTGGAGCCTGGCCCAAGGGGTGAAGATCAGGGAGGGGCAGATGTCAGATTTCTCTCTTATTTGGGGAAAACAAAGTGTGGGCAGTGAGGTCTGTATGCAAAGATGCCGAGGCCAAATGACATTTGAAGCCTGAGGGTGCAGTGGGTGACCCTGCTGCTGTGTCTCAGCAGGGGACTCAGGCCAATTCCTCTTCCTCCTGGGGTGAGGGGCAGACCAGGCCCTGGGCTTGTTCCTCAGGCCTCTGAGAGGTCTGTGTTGGCCCCTTGGACTGGGGCAGCTGCCTGTGAGCCGCAGTGGGCAGTGCCATAGTGGGAGGAGGCAGGTCTGCCAAGGGCAGGGAAGAATGGGGAGCCTGTTGTTCCTAAGCCTGGGAACAAGGCGTTGCGGAGAGGCCCACGCTGCCTCCAGCTCAGCGTGAGAAGCACTGGGGGCAGAGATCTGTGCAGCAGGCGGAATGGGGCTGAGCTGGCACCCTCACCTTCTGCAGAGCAAGTGGTCTCCCAGCCCTGTATCTTGTGGCATGGGCACAGGTGAGCTCTCTGCCCGGGAGGTCCAAGTGCAGTTGGCGGGGCTGGGCATAGGCCTGAGAGGTAACCTCCCCCTGAGAAGGCTGGAGATAGGAGTAGCCTCAGCTCCTGCGTTTCTCTGAGGCTGCGAGTTCCCAGTCAGAGAAGCTCTCTGCTAAATTCTGCTCCAACAGCTCTTTCCTGTGACCTCAGTTGTGTGGGGCTCTGTGCTGGTGGCTTCCTGAAACAAAGATGCCATAATGGAATTGCGAGAGTATGAAGATCTGGAAAGCTCTTTGGCTATGGGATTAAAGCCATCCTTGAAAAGTAATAATAATAACCACCATTTACTCTGTACCTTGAATGTGCCAGTTACTGTGCCAAGGGCTTGATGGGTACCATCTCATTTAATTCTCCCAGTAATTCTTTGAGTCATGAATAATTTTGGAGATTTAAGAGATGAAGAAATTGAGGCGCAGAGAAGTTAAGGACCTTGCCTGAGGGCACAGAGCTGGTAAATTGCAGATCCAAGTTCGAACTTCTTCATTCAATCCTGTATTCATTCGTTTGTTCGACAAAATTGAGCTAAAGGTCTACTATGTGCCAACCATGGGCATTGACAACAAGGCTGGGCGTAGACTGGGGAAGGCGCAGCCCACCTAACTCCACAGTCTGGATCCTCAGCCCCACGCAGAGTCTTTCAAACGGGCCCACAGACCCTTGAGGGAGTGTGTTAAGAACTGTGCTTGAGGACCTTCTTTTACTTAAGAAATGTTGCATTTTATTTTCATTTTAATAATAATCTAAAAATCGAATGCATTCATTCTAAATGGCCATCATATAACTTACCACTGGCATGAGATTTTTAGTCCCCGAGTTTATGTTTCTGTGCAAGTGGTTTCCGAAAATGATAGTGTTTAACTTTTAATGCTTTGTTTCTTAAACTGGGTTCTACATTGTGTGCTTGGAAGGCCCAAAGTATCAAAGATTAAGAAAACCTACATCGATTCTGCTGCAAGAAGGGAGAGGTACAGTACAGGTGTCCCAAGATAACATGGTTCCACATCCCCCTTTCCTCCGGTACAGTGACCTGAACTCACGTAGGGTGAAGCAGCTTGGGGGTTCTGATCTTCCAGCCTCTGGGTCTCCAGGATCAGGATGGACTCAGTCCAGAGGCTCAGAGAGGAACATACAAGTCAGGAAAGAGGAAAGCCCCCCAAATAGGAGCCAGAGCCCCACTCTGACACAAGATCTCTGAGCCCCAGTGAATGGTTTCTCCTCTCTAGGCCTTCACAGCTGGAAAACTTATGCTAAGGCTGGGAAGGGAGAGTGAGGGCCTCCTAGGAGCACCGTGTGACATCCTCTTAAAGAGGGGTGTTCTCCCTCAGGTCATTCCAGAAACTTCTGACCTCTCCCTGTATCCAGCTGTTAGGTGAGAAGGCCATGGTGGGATCCACGATGTAGGGAACTGTGGATGTGATTCAGGCCTTACCACCCAGGGTGTGCTGGACATCACGTCAGCCTGGTGCCTGGGCCTTTGTATGGGGCTAGGTGACCAGCAGTACCCTGTGGGGCGGATAATCCACCAGAGCAGGTGGCTGGAGACAGGAAACCCGGGACCTAGACCTGCTCTTCTTCCCCTTCCATCTCCTCTTCCTCTCCTCCTGCTGAGGTTTGGGTCCTGCCGTGATGCACCTTGTGGTCACACGTATATCTGATTAACGCTCTAGTGTGTCTTCATTTTCTGGTCACTGTCCCTCACCTGGAGCCTGAGCAATCATCCTGGTCTTTCTGTCTCCAGACCCCTTTCCACCCTTTTCCGTCTTGTACATGAAGAGTCGGCAAGTGTTTTCTGTAAAGGTCCTGAGGAAGTATTTCAGCTGTGGGGGCCACATAATCTGTTGCAGTCACTCAGCTCAAGCACCAAAGACCTAGACAATATGTAAATGGATGGGCATGGCTGTGTGCCAATAAAACTGTCTTTACAAAGTCTGTCAGGGGGCCAGATTTGGCAACCTGTGCCTGGGATGCAGTTAGCCTCTGCTGAAAAACATTCCCCACGGCCTGCTTGACTCCTTAATCGGACGGGCCCCCCGCTTCTGCATCTCCAGGTGCTTCTTCTCTACTGAGTCCTTCTCCTGCCCTCGTAAGCCCCACTCTCCAGCCACACCACACTGCCTGCCCTTCTTTAAACATACTCTTCTATGGCATGCCTCCTGGCCTTTGCCTGAGCTTTGCTCTTTGCCGGAACGCCCTCCTCCTTCTCGTGCATCCTGTCTACTCGTCAGACTCTGACTCCTTGTTCAGGATAGATGTTCCCTCTTTGTGTCCTGCCGTGACCCTCCATCCCTCAACCCTCACCAACAGTGGTTCTTCCTCTCCTCGGTGACTCTGCCGCGTACTGCTTGCCTCAAGGGTGACCTCCCTACGCTACACTTTAGTTACTTGTTTCTAACTTTATCTCCTCAAAGGCAGGATTCAACAGGACTTGGCTATCTCGGCCGCCTCCCCATCGCCAGCTCCAGCCTGCCAGGCAGTAGGCACTCAGGAAACAGGGTTGGCACAAACACCTATGACTGCCCCCTTTTGCCCCTAGAGCCCAGGCTGACCCGGGGGCTTTGGAGGGTCTACCTGTTCCATTTTGGGAAAGCAAGATCTCGTCAGGTGTCGGGCATTGAAGCGTCTGGTAGCTAAACCCGTCACTGGCCCTATAACCGGAGTCTGTGGTTCCCTATGCCCCATGATCGGGTGTCCCTGTTTGTTTTGACATCCTGAGTGGGGCACGAGAGATCGAGATTTCAAAGCAAGAATTTTCTCTAGCAGGCATTGAAGGCTGAGCCCATGCCAGCTCCTGGGGCTCCCCTGTTAGCATTTTCACTTAATTAAGAAAACAAGCCCCAAATCCCTGACAGAGATGGTTGTGTAGACTTAGGCCAGAGGATTTGTGTCAGCGTGCAGCAGAGGCCTCCCAGCTCCTGTGCGGGATGAGCTGAAAGATAGTGCGCCAGAGAGGACCACAGTGCCTCTTGCAAGAGAAGGTGCCTCAGACGTCGGGCTGTGGGGAGCCAGCTCCAGGCAGAGCCCAGAGCATGAATTTCTGCTCCTCCTTCTCTTCCAAGGCATTTAATGAACAGGTGGAACGTGGAGAAAGACAGACTGGGTGAGAATAGGAGAGGATACAAGAGACCGGGATGTGCCAATCTGCTTCTCTGGAAACAGGTGATTCCAACTCCCTGGCTACTGGAGGACAATGGTGAGAGGTGACCTAGGGGTGGCTTCAGGTGCGGTCTGGGTCGCTGACCTGCCAAGGGGAAGCCTGGTCAGGGATGCTGCTCACCCATGAAGAGCCTTGGTGTGAATTTAAAAAGGCTGTCATTCCTTAAGGGAAAAGTATTTAGCATATTGCTGTAGAAGCAGCCCAGACACCCTCTCCCCTGCCCGCACACTCTCTGTGTGCCCAGGAGAAGGTGCTGGGCCTTCATGAACACCATCCCCTGAGATGGGTGTGATTTCAAAGGTGGGAATTGGAGTTAGGCCTCCGGGAGTTGCAGGAACATGGGTGCACACAGGTGTCTGTGCTAAGTGTCCGGCCGGTGCATTTCCTCCCAAGTGTATGTGTCCTGGGGGCAGGGTGGCTTTATGCATCCCCTTGGAAGTGTGATTCTCTTGCAGTTCACAGCCTGAACACCACGTGTAGTGGTCCTGGCATCTCTTGGGCAGAATGCAGAAGCAGAGACACCCAGTTCTGCTCTACCACTACGAAATTGTCCAGGGCGAATTATTTGGCCTTTGTGAACCTCCAGTTTCCAGTAGGAAATGAGGATGAGGCTTACATTTTATGTGTGTCCCGGCAGTTGGGGGAAATATTAGATAAGGCATCTCCCAGTCTGGTTCAGTGAACCTGGTTTCCTTCCCCATCAGACAGCTATCTTGGTCCAACTTCTGCCTGCTGGCTCTGCATCTAGCTGTCTTTAAAAATACTGGGGAGAAATAACAAAGACATGGTTACCTTCTGCTCAGCTGGGGGAGGCCAGGCCTGGGGAGGAAGTGGTTCTAGGGCCAGCTCTCAGTAGCTGGTGGTGGCTGGTCCAAATAACCGACAGTTGCTGGCAGATACACTGTGACTTTTAAGAGCCCTCCCCTTACTCCTCTGGGAACGTCAAGGCTTCCTGCCTTCTGTAAGTCATTGCTTCATCACCGTCTCTCACAGGACGAGGTCGCATTCCGCAAGCAGCTGCGACCATTTCAGGAAGGCAGATTTCTCCAAAGGTGAGCATCTCCGTGGTGTTTGTGCTAAAGCTTGAGAGAAGTCATTTGGGTGTTTAGGGGAGTCTTGAGTCTTTCTCTCTCTCTTTTTTGTTCGTGTGTTTGTTTTCTTCATTTCCAACAGAACCCTCAAGTTGCGTAGCTGGGATGACCAACAGCTCTTCTTTCTTGGAACACATACCCCAAATGTCACCTGATCCTCCTAAAAATTCCCCAATCCCTTGCTTTCTGCTTGTGCTGGTGATTTTGCTCACTTCATCTTAGGACCGTTTGAACACCAAAATTAAGGAAAATATACACGAATTCAGGTGTGGAATACAAAAGGCATACTAATGGAGGGCAAATAATGATAAGTGTGTGTGCCTGGCAGATCAGAAACGTTTGGACTGACTGTTGGAAGCACTTTCCCCTTTTACAAAAGCGTTTCTAAGTATTCATCAGGCTTCACAGGGAAAATTTGAGATAAAGACCAGGAGACGTTGTGAATTTATCTCTGGAATATCAGGGAACATCGTCCAAAGAGAAAGGTGGTATAGCCTGGGCCGGGCAGGATTCAATATTTAGGGAAAAATTCACTAATGAATCTCAGCTAAGATTTTTGGAGAATTTTTGTTGTTGTTGTTGTTGGTATTACATTTTTGTAGTTGTTTTTACCATATACGCTATCTTCAGTAGAAACCATTTAATGGGAAACAAAGAACCAAACCACGGTTGGTCTGCCATTGTTCTTTGATGAGAAAGACATGTTCTGGCTGAGGATTTCGGAATGGGGTTCGAGACGTGGTTTGTGATGAGTGTGCTGTGGGCCCTGGGATAGGTATTCTTGCTTCTCAGGCCTCAGTTTTCTCCTCTATAAAATGGGCTTGATAAGGACAGTCACCTCAGCTCTCAACAGACTATGCCTCCCAAAAGGTGTGTGGGACCCCCCTGCAGGGCAGTCAGAGAAAGGAGTTGAGTTCGTTCAGCGTTCAGGCAGAGGCTGGGGGGTGGAGGAGGTCACACCCCAAGAGGGGAGACATAGCCATCCAGGAGAGAACAGGGTAGTCTTTTCCAGAGTCAGATTTTTGCATCTGAGCTTGTGCAGTGGTGCGCGGTCACTCCAGAGAACAGCAGCCCTCACGCCTATCTCTCCAAGTGGGGGTCCATTGAAGTGCCCCTGTGCCTGGTAGGATATGGGCTTGGGCTTTGCTTGTTACTCAGGGCCTCTGTCTCTGTGTGACGTGGACTTCCCCTTGACCTCCTTGGTTTGAGAATGGATTCTCTTAATGGACCAAAGGGGAATTTGGGAACTCCCAAACCCAGTTTTAGAATCCAAGGAAAGTGGCTCGCTTCATGATCAAGCCCTAGACGACTCCTCAGGTCTGACCGCACTGGCCAAGCCTGCTCTGCACGCCCCTCCTCTCACACTCTCCGTCTTAACTCTTGCCCTTCCCTTTGCCTGAAGGTTGGTACCTGTTGTCTACCAAGCCATCCTTTAAGACTCACTTGAAACACCACCAATGTGTAAAATTTCTCCAACCCCGCTTCCCACCCACCCACCCCCAATTTCAGGAAGGTGAGGTGCTCCCTCATCTCTGCCCCCCACAGAGCTGCCCCAGATGTAGCACAATGTGTGAAAAACCATTGTTCTGCCTGGCTCTCACTGGACTGAGCTCCCAGAACACAAGGATTCTGAGGGTTCAATTGTGAATTCATAGTTCCAGCAGCGGAATGAGTGAATATAGGAATGAATATCGTAAACAACAGGGGAACCTGTGCTCTCTGCAATTTTCCTCTGAGAAGGAAACAAGAGGGGCTGGTGTTTGGATAACTTACCCAGGGGCCAGCTTCAGGGAGGTATCTGAACAGAGCACTCTAATCAGAACCCCCTCTTTGTATGGCGCCCATGGTGGTAGCTGGGGAGCAGTGTGTGGCTGGGCCTGCAGTATGCCCAGGCCTGCTTGTGGGTAGCGGCTCCATCCTGTTCTTTTATACAGAGCAAGGTCCTGACGTGGGTGCCAACTGCCTGCTCATTCTGGCTTTTGTCCATGTGGCGTGCGATTCTCGCAGCTGCGCCCAGGGCATATGGAGGGAGAGTGGCTGTGTGTATGGGGCAGCTGGTGGTACTTTGGGACATGGACAGAATACCACTGTGTGTGCCCTCGAAGGACACTTGTTTTGGAGGCTGAGGAGACACCTCCTTCCCGGTAGACAATTATAGCGTATGATGATGCTATTTATACTCACTGAGAGGAAATTGGGCAATAGTATTTTGTGAGTGCTGGGAGGGTAAGAGGAGAGCAAGCGTTCCTCAGAGTCAGTAATGACCTTACCTTCAGGAAGTTCATTCATTTACTGACACATTCAGGTAATTCACTGACGCATTACTAAGTGCCCCCCATGTGTGTCCATCAGTGTCGTAGCCCAATGGATGCAGACAGACTACGTCCCTGCCCTCAGAGGGCTTACTTTCTAGTGAAAGTCCCTGCACACCGAGAGAATGGCCACTGAGGTTACTCTCTCCCAGCGCGATTCTGAGCCAGCCCCATGGTGAAGGATATCATTTCTTTATTCACTAGCTCCTGTACGCTGCTCCCCTAAGACGTTACCTGCCAGAAGCACCTACGCATCAGCCTTCCCCAGCTGGAGTCAGAGACCCTTTATCCAGACTCCCATCATGCCCTGTGCAGCTCTGCCTGACCCCCTTCCTCGACCAAGAGCATATTTGTTTTCATGACCAGGTCTCTGTTTTATTCTCTGTCGTGTCCCTACAGTGTACAGTGCCTGACATAGAGTGGGAGTTCCACTCATGACTGGAATGAATGAAACCATGGGGTAAATGCATTTATTTATCTTCACCAATCATGCTGCAGTCTGTACATCTCTTTGCTTCCATCTCTTTCTCAGTCCGTCATGGAGAGGAATGGACTCTTGAGGAAGTTGCTGGACAGCTGGAGAGTTGTGAGAAATTAGAGAAATGGGAGGTGATCATGGTTGCGGTCAGTTCTTCGGTGTCCTCTCTGTGACTTGGCCACGATAGGCTCATTTGCCTTTGGACGTCCTCCCTCCCTGAGGCCGGGAAGGTGGGTGGCCTTCAGGGCTGACAGAGCTGGGCTCAGAATCCAGACTTTTTGTGCTGAGTCCTGCGTCTTTCTCCTCATGGTTAGGGACAATGCGATGCTGAGGGACAGACCTGCCCCTGCAGCCCTCTGGCTCCGAAAGCCCAGCTGGGCCAGCGGGAGAGTAGGCCGCCTGGGAATGACTTGGAAGCAAGTCCAGGCCTCAGCCCACCTCCCCCAAGGCCAGGATGTGGCGTGGGACCCAGGCGGGTGGAGGTTCCCACCGCTCGGCTCCTGCACTCACTCGCAAATGCTCTAGGACCAGGCAGCCTGTCTCAGCAGGAGGGGGTGGGGAGAGACTCCAGCTGCCCGGGTGAACACCCAGAACGCGGACCAGGGCAGCTCCGCAGGCACCCACCTCTGACATTCATCGTCTACCTGGACAACTGCCAGTGGCCCCGCAGCCCAGCCTTGCCTCACATGGGAGAAGAGCATCAGGGATTAACCATTGCAGGCCCTGCCTGAGTCAGGCCGAGCCTGGTGCTCTTAAAACAGCCAGCATCCATCAACCCCATACCAAGGGCTGGAGTGGGCAGTCACAAGTGCTGTCTCATTTAAGCCTCACATCAATCTGTGGATATAGGCACCAACCCCATTTTCCAGATACGTAAACTGAGGCACAGGGAGTTACATAATCTACCCAAATTTACACAGTTGGTAAGTAATGTTTCCTATATTCATTCTTTATTGCAAGGGCCTGTGAGGTGCTAGGCGGTGATTCTAGGCACAGCGCATGGCTATGAATGATGGGCAGAAATGTCTCATGGAGCTCACGTTCTAGTGGGAGAGACAGAAGCTATAAAAAGTAAAGTGTATACTATCCCATATGGTGATAAGTCTAGGTGGAAAATGGAAAGGAGAAGGGAGGGGGACAGTGCTGGGGGAGGGGTCATTTTAAGTAGTCATGGAAGACCTCATCGAGAGGGTGGGCAATGATCGATATTTACACAGCGCTTGCGAGGGGCCAGGCACTGCCTGATCACTGTTCAGGAGTCCGCTCATTTAATCCCCGCCATTACCTTATGATGGTGGTGATGATGATGGTGATGATAGCAGCTAATATTTAGGGAAGACTTACTAAAATGTGTGGTGCAAATGTATACAACTCGTGTGCAGAAACAAGTAAGTATTTCCCATAACAGATAATTTGCAATAGAAATCTTAGCTTGATCGATAAAGATACTTTAGTCTCTTCTGATGTGAGACAGTGGCTTTGGATCACGGTTCAGTGAAGTCACCTCCCTGTGACGATGTCTCCCTGTGGCCCTCCTCCCTCTGTGGTCTGGTGCCCAGGAAGCTCCAGTAGTCTCGAGGCTGCCCCAGGAGGGCCGTGGGGCCACAGGTAAAGTGTGCCGTGTTCCCTCTGCTTCGTGGGCCCCTGTGCTGAAATCCACTGAAGGGGCCAGGTCTGCTTTTATCCCTCGGAGGTTTTAAGGGGGGATCTGCCACCCGCTGCTGAAGCTTGTGGCTTCCTCAGGCCCACTGGCTCTCTTGGGACACCCACTGCCCCTGGAGGACCTGGATGTGAGGAAGTCCCCAGGTGACTTCCTCAGCCCTTGTTAACCTGCCCCTCACAGAGCACGTGGCTGTGCGTCCAGCTGCAGGCAGGGCGTCTCCAAGGGGCATGACTCTTCCCCAGGTGTATGTCCTTATTCTGGGATTCTTCAGTCATTGGGTCATTTCTAGTGATGTTCCTTCTTCCCACCTCACCCCCTCACTGCCCTTCCCCCCCAGGTGGAGAAGGGAGTGAAGTCATGGCCATTTATTTCTATTCCCTAGTAGTCCTACAAAGGTTTTCCATTCACTCTTCCTGTCTGAAAAAACCAACATTACTTCTTAGCAACCGTTCCCCATGCTATTGACCTTTTGGTTCTGGAGGCTTCTTTGCTCAGGGTCGTGGTTTTGTTATGATATTAGAAGGGTACTAGAGAAAGGAAAGGGAAAAAAAATGAACACCTGGATTTCCCAGAGGCAAAATATATTGGGAAATGGTTTCCTTGTGAAATACTCTGTATCAGACATACAGTATTATGCCTGAGTTGTCACTTCTCACGACTCCAGTATGAGGTATGTCCTGTCATTCTCTTTTTACAGATGAAGAATGTAAGGCTTAGAGAGGTGAGGTAACTTTCCCAAGGTCTTACAACTAGTTAGTGGCATAGCCACGTTTAGATGCTAAAATGTCTCCATCCTATTCCTGAGGCTTTTGCTGCTTCTCAGAAAGGAGTCTTGGGTTGCGGGTTCTTTAATCCTCAATGACATAAAATGTGGCCCCTTGACTAACATATGAAATCCCCAGAGGAAGGGGGATTGGCTTCAATGGACTCACCCAGGGGTAAATAGGGCAGACCCCTCCTGTCACAGGAAATCTCAGTCCGTGTTAGCAAGGGGCTGCCGGTATTCAAATTCTCTCCCATTCATATGTGTGTGACTACCTACATCTTTCTGTTCTCATTCAGCCTTGACATAAACAGTGATTTTTCACTACCTGTTCAGCTTGACAAGAAGTGTGGTGTGACCACCTCCTCCCTTCTCTGCTTCCCCAGTTAAAGAGTCCTTTGACTCACAGCTGTAGCTCCTTTCTGCAGAGCCTGGTACAGCCCCGACTCGCAGTTCTCCAGTTGGCTGAAGCCCTGCCCTTTTCTGTCGGCCAGTAGCTGTTTTCCAGCTGTTAAGACCATGGTGCCACACTTAAAAACTCAGCTCTGGCCCTCAGCTGCACTGGAGTGGAAAGGCTAAGGGGGGCAGGGAGGTATCTGGTCAACACCTAAAAATAACCAGGGTGAATAAACCCTTGCTTTATATTTTTAGCTTCATAATTAGCATCATGTTGTTGGTATTATAATATTAACGCTAAATAAAAGGAGGCGTAAAATCCACCCACAATCATACCATGTGCACAGGGATTTATTTTTCTAAAAGCCCCAGTGCCCTGGGCATTCTGAGATGGAGGGGTGGGGAAAGGAGAGGCGAGAAGTCAGGGAGAAGTGATTTAGATAACCTGAAATGGCAGGCATCGAGCCAATGCACAGGCTTCATCTCGAACTTACAGCTGCTCTTCTGTAAGACTGAGCTCTGGCACCGCCTCCTCCAGGAAGCCTCCCCGGTTGTCCCCCTTGCCAACAGGCAGGCTGTACTCTCGATAGAGGCTCTTTCTGCTCACATCATGTCTTACCTATGTGCTTCCCACATTGTGTTATCACTATCCGTTTATGCTCATGGCTCTCCCACTAGACTGTGATCTCTCGGTGCTCAGGAACATAGCTTATTCCCTCTACATCTCCAGTGCCTAGTATTTCCAAGAAGTACTAGGTCACATGTTAGTTAGAATGGTCATTAAGCTACGATTCCAGACACAGGGGTCAACGCAGTTACAGAAGATGACACGCTCTGAAGCTGGGCAAATTTCTAAAGTGTACGGGTTGGAAAGCAGAGTGAAGTGTGTTATACATGTCTGATACAGGTGTGTTTTCTTTGGAGTGTTTCGGGTATGCAAAAGAGAGAGGAGGGAGGCTTGGCCGCATCTCCCCAGTGGCTGGGAGGTCTCTTCTCATGTTAGAAAAGAGAACACTGCAGAGCATGAGAAGGGGGCCCCCTTTTCTCCTCAGGACTGTGTAAGTTCCAAGTCCAGAGCGCTCTTCCTTAGCCTGCAGGCGGGCATGGACTCTGTCTTTTCAGATGGGAATCCCTGCTGCCTGGCACGGTCCCTGGTCCCAGAGAAAATGGTCAGTAAACATTTATGGAATGAATGGATACATGAATGACTGCACACATGGAGGAAGGAACTCTTGCCATCAAGTCAAGTTCATCGGGGAAGACACAGGGAGCTAAGCATTGAGTCCAGTTATGAATGAGGGAAGGGGCGGGAGTTGGCAAAAAGGGCTTTGCAGTTGGGTGATGGCGGGGCAGGCTGTTGGTGCCTCTCTTGGTTTGGATACTTCTAACCAGAGGCAGGCTCAGCATGGCCGTCTCTGGGGGGAGAGGAAAAGTGGGGGCAGTGGGATGTCATACAAAGACACGAGCCTAGAGAGCGGGTTTTCTCCTTTATTTTGCTTCTTTCCCTCCAGCACTTAGAGTCCGACACATTGCTAAGATTCCTCGCATCCCTAGGGCAGGGGTGGGGGTGCGGTGGGGTGGGGGCAGTTCTAACAAATGAGTCTGGAGAGAGGCATGTGGAGTGTGGCCCAGAGAGAAGGGGAGGAGGGGGAAGCAACTTGTGAGCTTGGAGAGAAGGCCGTTCTATTTTGGGTGACTTTGAATCCCAGCCCCTCTCCCAGCCAGAGCTGCAGCAGACCCCCACCCTCTGTGCACGATTTGATTGCTCCACTTCTGTGCACCAGCTTCTGCTCCATTTCTGGCTCCCCTCCCTGCATCCTTCAAGACTTGGCGCATTCTCCCGTTGGTATTCTGCCTATTGGTATTCTTGCCTGTATCCAAAACCTCCTCCCAATGTTTTCAAAGAAGCTGTCCCCGAATAACAAATAACAACAATATCTACAAACACTAATCAACATCTATAACTTCTCCCCATTTCTACCGTGTGCCATGTACCCCCCTGGGTACTTGGTGTGCCCTCCTTCAACTCCCCAGAAACAGGAGGTCATTACTTCCGTGATCTCTGTTTGACAAATGAAGAAACTGAGCCTGAGAGAGGTCATCCAGGCACGCTCACCTTGCCAGGTGGTGGCCAAGCTGTGGCTAGGACCCAGATCTGTGTAACTCAAAAGGCTGTGCTCATCTCACAGCTACACAGCCCTCTCTCTGAATCAGAAACTGTGGGGGTGGGGCCCAGTGAGCTGCATTTTAATAAGACCTCTAGGAGATGCTAGAACTGCTGGTTTAGCTGATCTGGTTCCAACCTGGCTGAAAACCTCCAAGTCCACTGAGATTTGGAGAAAGCCGATCCTTTCATTGCCATGGCCCCCACCCCCTGTCCCCCCCATAGGATTCTGTTTATGAGCTCCGGGCATAGGGCAAGATGCTCACGGTTCCTGAGCACTCGGGTTCCCTGGTTGTGAAATAGGAATAACCCTGACCCTCAGAAAGGAATGTCCCTGGCTTCTTATTTCCTAGCTGTTTCTCCCAAAAGTGATTACTCAATCCTGACTGCCACTTACCATCACCTGAGGAACTTTTGCAAACTGCCAGGGCCCAGCTCCCTCCCCAGAGCTGGTCAGCCCCTCTGGGCAGGGGGTCAGGTCATGAGTGGTTCCAATGTGATGTGCGTAGGGGTGGAGAACCCTGACGGCTCACTCTCAGGCCTCTCCCTCCACATCACTTCCTCAAGGGAAGAGGCGAGGCGTCTCTAACAGTGACTCTAGGCAAAGGTATGAGCAGGACCTGCCAACACTCCAAGGCTCCCTGTCCTGTCTGCGATCTGCCACCTGCAGGGTGGGTGCATCTGGCCAGCAGCGGGTAATGAAGTGTGGACCCTGCTTCTGTGGGAGGTCCACGCTCTCCCTCCTGTGTCAATGACTGGGCGTGGGCGCTGGCCTCACTCACGCGTGGGATGTTGGGAAGTCCGTTTGGCCAGCGTTAGAAAGCCACGTACTGCCACAGCTTTATCGGGAACGTAGCTGATACTGTGACCTCCATCTGTCTGCTTCATGTATCGGTTTCTCAACGGGTCCTGAACTCAACCAAGAAGAGAAAACTTGTATGTATGGATCCCAACATCCTATACTTAACAGAGTTAGTGTTGAATTTAATGAGATGGCACAAAGAAGCCAGCGAGTTAGTTAGTGGTCAGTGTGTTTCATCTGAATCAAAATCAAGGCCCCTCTGAGCACCACTGCACCTCCTCAGGGACTGGCCTCCCAACCTCAAACCACCGCCGCCACCAATCTCCTGCTGGGCAGTTAACTCCTTAATCCCCACCTCATTCAAGCCAGTACATGTCCTTTGCTCTTCGGGATTCACAAAGGATCTGTAGCTGAGAGAACACTTTTTTTCAGAATTGGCTCTACCTTGTCGTAAACAAGTTCCCAGGTGACACTGATGCTGCTGGCCGAGGGACACATTTTGAGTTTCCCTGAGCTACATGGGAACAAAACGAAGGTTAGCTTGGGCTGTCGGGAATGCCCGCGAGAGTTGGCTCACTGGGAGAGGCATCTCTTGACCCAGATTTCGCCTAGTGTTTTGCAAGCTTGGCTGCAAATGAGAATCATCTAGAGAGATTTACAAATGCCAGAGACCTGCAGGGTAAACAACTGTTCCATTTTCCCCAGCACTGAGGGATTCCCTGGGACATTGGACTTTCAGTATCAGAACGGGGACAATCCTGGGCGAACCAGGAGGAGCTACTTCTCATTCCAGTGGCTCTGCCATGCTCACCTAGGGATTCTGTTTTGATTGGTTCTGGTTGGGATCCAGGCATCAATATTTTTCAAAATGCCCCCATGATGCTCCTGTGCCACTAGGTGGGAGAACCTGGGGAGTCTGATCACAACTCTGGGAGGAAGGGGTGGCTTCAGATAAAGGTGGGTACAAATGCTGGTGAAAGAGGAGGAGAGAGGACCAAGAGTGAATTAAGAGACGTGCATCCCATGCATCTCTTGGGGAACTTGTTGAAATGCAGATTCCTGGGTCCTTACCCAAAATCTGCTGACCCCAAATCTCTGAGAGCAGGGCCCTGGAATCTGCACTTTCGATAAGCCCCGGCTCAGTCCATTACCTGCTTGTGAATCGGGGCAGGGCACTTGACTTCTCAGAGCCTCAGTTTCCTCGTCTGTAAAATCAGGATGCTAATACCCACTTTTAAGGGTTTGTTGTGAGAATTAAACGAGATGCTGCATCTAAAGTGCCTGCCATATCGCAGTACTCAAGACAAAGGAAGAGTTAATGATGATTCTGTAGTTTTGAACCTTAGGACTGGTGTGTCAATCACAGAAAAAAAGCAGGGGTGGTCTGAAGCGGGGAGGAGATGAAGTCAGCTTGAGAGGAAGTTGGTGGGAGTTGTGTCAGCACGTCTGAATAGAGCTGTGGGTAGTTGGAACTATGGAGGTGGAGATTGGGGAAAGGAGGATTTTGCAGTGAGCGTTGTTGAATTAGTCTGAAAGAATGTCAGGGAAGATTTTCTTGCAGGGAGAAAGGATAAGGGAGAAGGGCAGGTCTGAGATGCAAACCCGGGCAAAACCCTGGCACCACTGCTGTGTGCCAGGCTCTGTGCTGGACACACGATTCTTGTTGAACTGTGCTCAGGAAGGTCACAGCCCAGTGTGAGTGATGGAATTCAAGAAGCAATAGCATCTCTGTCTGATATTTGTTGGCGGAGAAATGCAGGAAGCTGAGGAGGCGTGCCTAGCCCACACCTGAGTGGAGGGCAGAGTGGCTCGCCAGGTGAGTGGCCAGGAGAATGGGGAGGGGCTGGGAGAGGCTGCCCCAGGCAGAGAAACCAGCTGGTGGAAACCAAAGAGGAAGAGGGGGCTTGAAGCCTTGGGACATGGAGGTTGGACTTCACGTTGTCCTGAAACACCGTGACAAGGGAGAACGGCGAAAAGGACCTCTAGAGGGGTGACAGGGTGGAAAGAGATACCCGGATGTGCAGATTCCAGGGTGAGGTGTTTCATGGGCCTCAGCTGCTGGGCACTGAGGAGGCAGATGGGGAAGAGAATGAGTGGAGAGAATAGGGCAAAGCTTGCAGGGAAGTCGGGGTCAAAGAAAGGATTTAGAAGTGGGGGAGTCCATGCCAGGACTTCTTCCAGGACTTGGGGCTATTGGGAGGGATGGCCTGGGCTCGGAAAATCCCAGCTCGTGCAGCCTGACGTGCTGGAGGCAGGGTCTCGTTTCCCTCAGAGGAAACATCCCGTTTCTCCAAGCCCAGAGAGGAAATACATCTCTTACACCTTTTACCTACAAGATGTCTTTACCTACAAGGAAGGAAGAGGAAAGTGGAAACAAACAGAAATGAAAATGTCCTGTGTTTTGTCTGGGAATGCCAAGGTCTGATTTAACCATGCAGGTTTATAAAGGAGCATGCCTTTGCCTCTTGCTGAGTGTCACTTGAGATACTTCTTGTGGGTGTCTGGCCAAGGTCTGGATGCCTTTGACCTCCAGCGGACTTTGAAGAAGAGGAAAAGTTGAAGGACCTGAGTTCATTGGGTTTGCCATAAATATTTATTTCTGGGGAGCTAACTCTGTCCTCTCTCTCTCTCTCCCCCAACCCCACCCACTGCCATTAGATGTGTTTCATTCAGGAAGAGGACTTGCGTATATAACACTGTGCCGGGAACTATTCTCATGGGGTCCAGAGGTTAGATGGTGGAAATTGTCACTGGAATAATAAATAAAAATTAATATAAAAGATCAAATATCATGAAGTGCCATGTAGTCGTATACATGATGAAATATCCTATACACAGCAGACAAAACATGTTTCAAGTTTATTTGGGAGCATTCAGGTAGATTGGGACGGTCAGGAAGGCTGTTTGGAGAAGGTAGGGTCTACATACAGGATGGAGAGGAGGAGGAGGAAGCAGAGGTGGGCATGGGTGGGGGATCATATTGTCAACCCCAATGGAGAACAAGCAGCGCCATTCTTACCATATTTCAAAGTTAACAATGCTCTTGCTTTTAATATTTACCCGATTGCAGGAGGACACACAGCCTCTGTGTATGAATACTGCAATGTCACCACATTGATGATATGTCTTATAACTGATAGAGTCAAGAATGCAGGAAATGCAGCAATTGATTTAATCCATCCAGTGGTACCAAGTTCCTGCTGAGTTTGCAAGAAGAGTCCTGTCGGGGGAGTTGGAGATAAAAGCAGAAGTGTCCATGCCCTCTAGGAATTTCAGTCCCTTGAGCAATGATGGTGCGTTGAGGGAGGAGTGAGTAAGGCCAGCTCAGAAAGCCAGGCAGTGTGGAGTGGAGGGGTGACGTGGGATAAGGAGGGGAGACCAGGGCCGGAAACAACCCAGCAGTTACTGAGTTGCCCATCGAGGCCATTCAGGCGGAAAGCCACCCCAGATTAAAGTGACTCGTCTCTGTTCAGTCCTGACCATTCAGGGACTGTGGGTAACATTTTTGGAAACATACAGGGAGTGGCTGGGCTGCTCTCCCTGGGAAAGTCTGCCTGCGCTGGCTGCCATAGGAGATGGGCAGGGCCAGCTGCATGATTTGCGGGACCCAGTGCAAAATGGAAATGCAGGGCTCCTTGTTCAAAAATTATTAAAGATTTCGACCCAGGACAGCAGGGCCTGAAACCAAGCAGGAGTCCTTCTGGGCCCAGCTCAGATGCCCAAGAGGCTGGCCTCACAGATGGGACAGCCTGGACCTTTCTGTGACTCAGTGTGTACGGTAAGATGATGGGACGGGATTCCTGTCTGTCTGGGGGGCAGGGTTTCTCTGTAGTAGTGCTGAGCTGTTCCCTGAGAGTCAGGGTGGGGCACGGAGAACGGATGGGGCACCGCGGGAAGCTGCCATGGCGGTGGGAGCGCCCACCGTGTACCACCGTGTACCACCGTGCTGCCTTTTACACAGTTATTTCTGTGCAGTGGGAAAGCTATGTCTGAGTTCTGGAATCATTCAGACTGAGGTTCACATGTTTTATGAACTTTAGGGACTTGGCCAAGTTGCTTATTTTCTCTAAGTCTTAATTTCCCTAGATGTAAAAATGAATATCATAATGCAATCTTTGCAGGATTTGGGGATCATTAACTGAAATAAAAAGTTTGACAGTTTGAGCTCACCCTGGCTCTTGGTAAATGTTAGTATCCTTCTTTCTGGGAATGTATTGAATATCTATCTTATAAAGTGTGGCACATAGAATAGTTCGAAGACACATTATTGTCAGGGATTTATTTTTTCTATCTCACGCTTGCTGGGGAAGCAGCTAAAATACGACACCACAATTTCACAGAGCGGAGGCAGAGGGAGTGTCTGCCCCCTTATAATATACACCCCAGGGAAACCCAGTTACTTCTTCAGGACACACACAGCTACGCAGAGGAATACACATATCACACCTGCACATGTATATACACGTCCCCAAGCTGAATCGAAACTGGGCTGGAATGAGATGCTGTATTATAGGAAAAAGCCCTAGTTTGGGTGTCATCTCCTGGTTTTTTTTAACCTCCATGTTCTCATCAGTCAAAAATCCTGACCTTACTTTGTTATCTGGAGATTAGATAAGATGAGGACTGTGAATACTCAGTATCTGGCCCCTGGCAGGTACCAGCATCCTCTGAATCGGTCTCTGCTCCTGGGTCATAGTGCGGCCCATGGGAAACTAAAGAGTACCACAGTACCATTTCCTAAAGCTTATGCGTGGGCCGCCCCTTTAAGAACTGAGGGTGGGCGGATATGAAATTGGCGTGGCGGCTGATGGTCAGTGCTGTTCCTGTTTCCTCTGCTCATGTACTTTGTGGAGATGGCTGGGTTGTCTTGCTGCGGAGACTCGAAAGTCGGTGGAATCATGTGTATTTGTTTCCTGGACATGAACACACACACCATACCACATACTCAGTCAGCCACGCACATACACCATACATCACACTATAAACATACAAACACACACACTGCATACAACCACCCACACATACATCTCTGCACCCGTAGAGGCAAACCCTCCCACGTGCTAACTGGCATTAGTTTCTTCCCTCCCTCCCTCGGTCATCTGCTGTGCATCTCCTAGACTTGCTTGTCTAGTCTGCAAAGGTCAGGCATCTCCCTCACCCCACCCAAACCACATCCGGGCTGCTGCCTTGCCCTGAAAACTCCATGGCACGGCTACCATTCTCAATGCCCTTTGCCACCTTGTCTGCCACTCTTAGCCAATTCCAGAGTGGAACGCAGGCTGTGAGACCCCTCGTTTTACCCACTCAGGGGCCCTGGATTACTGTCACTTCAGCCCTGTCCCCAGAAACATCCAGGTGGAACCAGGTCTGTGCCTGTTGGTGCTTCGCTGGATTCTAACTCCATCCTCACTCAGCTCCTGGGAGCGCCTCTGCTTCTCTCATGCTTTCATGGGCTGAGCCTTGAACCTCAGCCACCACTGCGAGCAGCCTGGGTCTGGGAGAGGGGAAGGGAACTCAGTTTGAGGGCCTGTGACATGCTTGGCGCTGTGCTAGGTGCTAAATCCTTGCCCTTCATTTGGTGCTCACAGTAGCCTTGGGAGGTGGACTTCGTCATCCGTGTGCCCACGAGGGAGAGGATGCTCACAGGTGCTACGTTACTGAGCCAGGTTTAATATGAATGGAGACACTTTACAATATACCACCCTTCCTCCTGGAAAATGAAACCAGGTGGGCCGAGGCTTGGCCTGTGGGGGATTCCTTGTTCTGCGTCCCCTCACTCCTCCGTGGTCGTTCCTAGAATCTGTAGAGTACCTAATCGTAGTAATCTTCTAGAAGGTAGCCAACTACAGTAGCCTGAGCCCTCGGTGGTTTGATTTTGCCAGGCTATGAATAGACCTCTTTTGTTTGTTGTTAAGTTTTATTGAGGTATAATTGATATACAGTAAGCCTTTTATAATTAAAGTACATCATTTGATACGTGTTAACATACGTAGACACCTCTGAAACCATCACCACCGTCAAGATCGTGGACCTGGCCAGCACCCCCGGAAGTTCCCTCATGGTTTTTTAGAATCCACCACCTCCCTTCCCACCCTCGTCCTCCTCCACACGCAACCACTCAGATGGTTTCAGATTAGTTTGCATTTGCTCAAATTTTAGAAATGGAATCATACAGCATGTACCCCCTTTCCCTCTGGCTTCTTACACTTATCATTATTTCGAGATCCATCCACAAGTGGCATGTATGGGTAGTTCATTCCTGTTTCCTGCTGAGTAGTATTCTATTATATGGATACACGATAAAATTTGTTTATTGATTCACCTGTTCACGGCCTGTGGGTTGCTTGCAGTTTGGAGCTAATACAAAGAAAGCTGCCATGCACATTTATGAATAAGACTCTGTATGGACGTATGCTTTCATTTCTCTTGGGTAAATACCTAGGAATGGAATGACTGTATCCTACGGAGGTGTGTATTTAACTCGTTAAGAAATGGCCAAACTGTTCTCCATAATGGCTGTGCCATTCTGCAGTCCCACCAGCAGTGTAGGAGAGATCCAGTTCTTCCATGTCCTCAGTGGCACTTAGGCTATAGATCTGATTTCAAGGCTTGGTGGGTATGGACTTTGTGAACCCCACCGAATGGCCAAACCTAAGAATTAAAGCAGGACGCTTTCAGTTTGGCCTGGGAATCCCCAGGGATGCTGACTCAAGGGATGCAGAAAGAATCAGGTGTCTTAGAAACGTTATTGAAAGAGCTGTTTGCAGAATGCTGGAGATGGAAGAAATGCGAGGTCAGCTCTGGTCCCAGCTTAGACCATGTGGGGCTGGTCCACGTCTGGAGCTTGGTGGTTGGGAATGAAACAAATGCACTCGAGACATTTTGGGGAAAGTGGTAAGAATCATTAACAAGATGGGCCGTCAGGGAGGGAAGACAAAGAGCAGTCGAAAGGGACTCTGAGCCTGGGAGACTATAGTTCTCTGAGGGCAGGAGCTGTGTCTAGTTTGCCCTCAGATCCCCGGCACCAAGAGCCAGGCATAGCGTGAGTGCTAAAAACAATGGCGGTTGAATGAATGACCCAGTGAATGAATGATGAGCTAATGGGCACTCAGAGATTATGATTCCATTCAAACCAGCCGCATTTAGCACCTCATGTATTCTGTGCACAGAGCCTAGTGTCGGGGTGGAAGAAACTCTAGGGAGCACGTGGCTTGACCTGCTCATTTACAGAAAAGGCACAGAAATGATGCCCTCTTGTGCAAGGTCAGTCCTCTCTTGTCCAGGTAGCCTGCCTGCCAGGGCAGAGGTGGGTCTCAAACCTGGGTCCCCTCATTTTTAGTCTATGGTTCTTCTTTAAAAAAATAACATTGTTTTTCCTGATGAAAGTAATTAAGTGCTCATACTAAGAAGTCTGGAAAAATCTAGACATGTATAAGAAAAATACCTCCAAACTCCAGCAACCCAAAGATAATTACTTTGGGCTCACACAGGTGTGTGTGCACGCGTGCGTGTGTCGGTCTGTCTGTCTGTCTACCTAATCAATCCCTATTAATCAATCCTTATGTTTGAATATTTTGGGTGTTTGCAGTCTTTTACCGTGTTAGTAATCCTGGGACGGACATCTGGTCCAGAATCTTTGATGACATCTCTGTTTATCCCCAGCACCCATGCCACGATGCAGTGTGGCTGTAACTCCTTTGTATAAACTGGTGGAATAGAACCCACCTTTGGGATGGAGTTCTGCAAACATTCATCAGACTCAAACACTTGTACTTCCCCCATCATAACCGTAGCCACACTTTGTTATATGATTTGTTTACTGGTTCCCCTGCCCCACCAAACCGAACTCTTGCTTACTATTGTATTTTTCCAGCTCTTTGTATGGTACGTAGGCGCTCGACAAATATTTGTTAGAATGAATCAGTGAATGGATGAAATTGAATGAACAAGAGTGAAGGGCAAGTGAGCGCGCACCCTGGGTCTGCATCTGCCTTCACATTTGTCTTCCAGGAGTCAGCTCAGCTCCCCTTCCCTCCTTTCTCAGCCCCGGCCCTCTCCTTCTCTGCCCACCCTGAAGAGATGGAATGTGCCTGCGGTCCAGGATTTATGTCCAGCCAGGCCCTGAGGCACATGCAGGGCCTTCTCTGGTGTGAACGCAGGACGCTCAGAGGGGCCAGCAGCGCTGTGAGGTGGGAACCATGTCTGGGACGACTCAGTGCAGAGTGAGACCATGTGCACAGGCCAGCCGGGTCCCAGGGACAGGACCTCAGGGTGCTGCCCTCCTGAATGACAGAGTGCCTCTGTCCTGGGACCCCAGGAGGAGAGGACCGGGGGCGTGGCCAGTAGGGAGCTTCTCCCACCCCGAGGTGCCTAGCACGGTGTGAGTTCTCAGCACGCTGGGCGTTCTGGCGGGAGACCTGGCACGAGTGCACAGGAAGAAGCTGTAGGCGAGTTTTCCCTGAAGCCTTTCAATAAAGACGGTCTGATCTGTGTGATGGAGGAGGGGCGTGGCTTCCTGGAAGCAGGAGGGGGTGAGGCAATGGGTGTCACACGGTATAGGGTGGTTTCCCTTTGGCCAGGAGCCCCTCTGGCTCTAATGGGCAGCAGACTAGGGTGTTGAAATTCCTTCTTCTCCTTCTTCTCCTTTACTTTACAGCTGTTGTCCACCACTCCCTCTCGCTCAGCCCGAGTCCTCGTCTGTGCCCAGGACATGTCATACCAACGTCCCAGCACCCCCTCACACACGTGCTGGCACACCCTCCGTGACATCTCCGGCATCTGTCCCTTCCGCTCCATTCTTGGTAATTCCCCGCCTATTAACGCTTCCTCACACAGAGCTGCATTCAGGGCCTGCCTTCATCTGGCCCCAGTCTTGTTTCCCACTGTACCTTTTTTGAGCCCTGTGTTCCCGACTGATACAACTACTTCCCTTCATCACTCGCTCACCTCCGGGCTTTTCTTGATATCAGGCAGTCTGGCACACCGTTGCTGTGAATGCTTTCTTGGACAACCTGTCCCCGCGCCTCCAACCCCCTCCCCCCCACACACACACTGGCATGAGCTAATATTCTTTCTTCTTCTTTGACCCAGCTTCAGTGCCACTTCCTGTGGGGAATGTTTCAGATTACCCTCCCTGCCCCACCCCAGAAGTCACTCTTCCCTCCCTGCAGTCCCACGGCTGCAGCTGCACCCCTTTGTTGCATCCTGGCTGGTTATGCACTTGCCTCCCCAGTAAGACTGTAAACCTGCTGACCATAGGGTTCAATGTTTGGTTCATCTGAAACACACTGGCCACGGCTTGTGCGTGGCAGTCACTTGGGATGGATGGATGGATGGATGGATGGATGGATGGATGGATGGATGCTCGACTGCGACCTTGGAGAACCACTATCTGCTTGTTTACTGTCCCAGGGAGACAAAGAAACCTATATTCTCTGTATCATTTCTCAAAATGAGAAACCAACTGGAAAATCCCTAACTTCCACACTTAAGCCCAAGTCAGAGAAATGGCACTTTGGGGAATTTTCAGTTTCACTTTCCCTGCAAGAGACCCCTTTCTCTCCTTCCCTGTCTGCCCTTCTCTGCATGTCGCACCCCAAAGCCTGCACCAGAGAGGACTCAGGCTGAGAGAGTTGTCTGTTGCTGTCTTTGCCTTTCCCAGAGCAGAGGGAGTTGCTAAAAATAGCTCCCCCAGTGGAAAAGGACCTTGCTTATTTTTGAAAGTTCTCCCCGCCCTCTCCCCAACCCCACCTGAGGCTCACACTGCTTTCAGTTGTCCTGAGGGTGACAGGGAAGTCACAACGGGACCCCTCAGCCCTGTGGCCAGAGATGTCTGGGAGATGGGCCCTCAGAGAAGCGGGGGGATGAGAGGCCTTCATGCTTCCATTTCTTGTCCGAATCAGACATGGATCTCACTCCCAGCAACTTCTTTGTGGACGTGGTTTGAGTCCTAGGCTTATACTCTGCAACTTTCTGAGCCTCAGATTTCCTCACCTGTAAAAGGTGGGCCGGTGAAGGGCAGTGAGCATATCTGCCCTACAGGAGTGGGATGAAAGTTCAAGGTAAACCTTGAACAAAAATGACAATTATGACTTTATTATGGTTAGAGTCACTGGACGTAGAGCACTACATTTTTGTCTGAATGGGTAAGACTAGGCACACGAGCCAGGGTGATAGACGAAGTTGAACCACACTAAATTAATGATTTTCTAGATTAAACATAACCAAATACTGTCCAGTACATATAATTCAACCTAATAACACAGTGATAAGTACACTTTCTATAAAGGACAAGGTCGTAAATAGTTTGGGCTTTGTGGGCCATGGGGTCTCTGTTGCATGAAAGCAGCCCTGGACGAATGGGTGTGTTGTGTTTTAAAAAGACTGTATTTACAAACGCAGGCTATGGGCTGGGTTTGGCCCCTATAACATCTGCCAACCTCTGTAATAATAGGTAAAATTCATTCCCATAGAGAGAGAAGCTTCTGTAATACATATAGTGAACATTCAGGTGTCCTCACCGTTATAACAGTAGCTTATCTATATAGCCATTAATGATGTTTACTGACACTAGGCACTTTTCTAAGTGCTTCACAAGTATTAACTAATTCAGTCCTCATGACAGCCCTGTGACGTATGTACTATTATTATTTCCCCATATTACTGATGAGGAAACTGTGAGGCTCAGAGAGGCTAAGCAACTTATCTGAAGTCACACAGTTAGAGTTTATGGCAGTTGAACAGAACCCAGCCAAGTGTGTGGTGTAGGGTTGGGTGTTGGCAATCAGACAGCTCCAGGGTGGAGGTCTGTGTAGACAGGGTTCTGAGGGATCATATGCCTGTCTGCTGCCCACAAAGCATGAGGGGAGGGTCTTCAGAGGCTTGACGCGGGAGCAGGCGTGGTGTAGGTGGGCAGTAGGGGGAGATGGTGGGCAAAGGCCCGGGCAGTATAGCCTGGGATGGAAAAGCAGAGATTCTTCCTTGGGGAGCCAGGTCTCAGGTAAGCTGGGCCTGGGCCCTTTTCCTACGTGACCCCCAGTGGCACACAGGGGTCAGTATATAGGGAGGAATCGCCTGCCAGTGGGACAGGAAATTGTTTACATTCCTCATGGTCCATGCAGCAGCTCTGGGGAGCGCTGGGCCCCGTTCCCAGACCCAGGCCCCAGGGGACATGGTGGGAGAGAAGAGCAAAGGAGCAGGCTCCCGAGGATGCCTGGGTTCTACTGTCAAACCGAGGTGCTTGTGTACCTGGTCAGTGCCCTTTGCCTATTCATTTAAACACAAGTAATAGGCCACTAGTCAGAACTCTGGCCTCACACACGCCATGCTGTTCCTCCCTCTGTATCTTCGCGTATGCTGTTCCCTTTGCCTGGAATGCCTTTTCCCACCTCTTGTACCCTTCCTGAATTCTCTCATCTCTTTCAAGACTGGCTCAATGTCACTTTCTTCTGGAATCTTCTCTGACATCCTCTTTACCCCCCACTGCCCAGGTCCACTTTCTCCGTGCTGCCGTAGTACCTGTCTTTCTAACCCTTCTGTGTTGTTACTGCCTTGACTCCCCTGGCTCTCCCCCTAGAAGGGGTCCTCCTCAAGGAAGGGGACCCTGCCTGGTTTACTCCTCTGTCCTCACCACCCAGGTCAGTGTTCAGAATATGGGCTAGGAGCTGGTTAAAATCATGGGTCTTCAAGGGTGACACCACTGTCCTCAAAACCCAGCGCCTTCACCTATAGCCTGTGGTCTCTGGGCAAATTGCCTGACTTTCGGAAGTCTTAATGTAACCATCCGTAAGGAGGGGTAGTCATGCTATTAGAGGGTTGCAGGGAATAAATGAGATAAAGCGCAAAATTTTCAGCGCTGTGCCTGGCTCCTAGTCGGCACTTTGGACGTGGCCAAGGAGAGACATAATAGCACATCCTTGCTCTGTTACCCCCATGTATAGAATTGGGAAAGGGGGGTAGGGGTAGGAAATGTGAATACTCTGAAGCTACAGCATTGGTCCCAGAGCTAAAGGAAGGGTTTATGCGTCAGCTTTGGTCCTGTGATTCGAGCACTGAACTTGGAGTCAAGATATTTAGTTGTGAGTTCCAGCTCTGTCTCTTAGCAGCTGGTGTTGTTGACAAGCCACGTAACAGCTGCTGAAGCTTTAATATCATCGTCTATAGGGAGGGATAATGGTAATAACCACCTTATAAGGTCACTGTGAAGCTGAAGTGAGATTGCAGAGCTGTGAAGGCACCTGGCCCAATTCATAGGAAGTGCTCAATTATGAATTATTGAATCTAGATGTATAGGACACTTGAGAAATCTCTGAGCCGGTCACAGATTAGGGCATTCCTTGGACACGTGCCCTATGGCTTAGTGGTTTATAGCTTTAGAGTCAGTCATGTGTTTGAATCCTAGCTATGCCATAACTAGCTGCGTGTCTTTAGGCAAGTTACTTAACTTCTCTGAACCACAGGTTGTTTTTTTTCTTTAAATAACTTCTCTAAAATGATGCCACCTATCTCAGAGAGCTGCTATGAGGATAAAATGTAGTATAACCCAGTGTCTGACAAATACCAAAGTCTCAAGTGTTAATATTATTCTGTTTTTAGTTATGACTTAGGAGTAAGCAGTAATGATACAGGGTTTTGAAGTCCTAATCAATGCAACAACTGATGTGTAGAGGGGCTGGAGGCCAGGATTTGGGGGGAAGGGTTAGGATTTTCATCTTTACAGATCAAATGGGAGTACTGAACTCAAGTAATAGGAAGTACTTCCTGGCTTGTGGTGGAATGTGGGAGCCGTGCTCAGGGTAGGCTGAGGCGAGCCCGTGGGGAGATCTTTGGGAATGAGATTGAGCCAGACAGTGTGAAAGCTCAGGGCTGACTGGGCCCTTGGAGTTCTTCAGCCAAGCCCTGCCATTGCAAAGAGGAAGCAGGTCCCATGAGGATCGTACCATGGCTCCCTGACCCATAGCTAGCTGGTGACTAGCCCTGGTCTCCAGAGTTGAGGAAATATGTTTTCTCCACAGTGTGGAAGGTTGTGACAATAGGAGAGGGAAGTCTGGCTGGAACCAGAGGACTAGAGGAGACCCCTGTGAGAGTTACAAGAGGACTAACCATCTGGAGGTGACCAGATGGTTTAGTGTCTTAGGCCGATTGGTCTATGTTTAGGGACTAACTGTCCTGAAAGACCTTCTCCCTACAGGGAGGAGAAAAGGATGGGACAAGGAGACAGGATACGGGGGGCCTGGAACGGTAGGTGTTAGGGAGGTTTCCATGGAGAGAAAGGTGGGTGGTGGGGTGGGGAGCAGGTTAAATCCCTCTGACCCAAGTCCAAGTCCACTGGATTTTGTTTGTTGTTGTTGCTTCCCGTTTTTCCATATTGCTTCTCAATTCTTTTCTAAGATGGGGACCTCCATTGCTTGTCTTTGTAAAGGGATTTTGCAGAAATGAATCACTCTGGCCACCTCCACCATTCCCACTTCCTGCCCAGGGTCAGTGACAAGGGTGTACCTTTCAAACTAGAGGTAGTTCAGAGCCTGGGGACAAACCTAGCTCCTCTGGTCCAGACTGTCCAGTTACCAGAGGCCAAGCTGGGCAGCTTCTTAATGTGGCTGGGCAAGATGCCACAATGCCCCGCGTTGGTGGCCCCATCCAGGCCTGGAGGACGGCTCCTGGTTGCAGGCTCTGGGCAGGGCCAGGCTCACCTGGCTGGTGATAATGATAATGAAGCCACAGCAGCAGTGCCGGCCTTCCTTCATGAGTGCCCAATGTGCTCCAGCCATCTTACTCCTATTACTTCATTTACTCTTCACCAAAACCCAGTGAGGAAGATGCTGTTATTACCTTGGTATCACAGAAGAGGAACCTGAGGCTCTCAGAGCTTAAGACCGTATGAACTGTGCTCAGGGTCACCCACCTGGGAAGGCAAAGCCAAGAGTCAAATCCTAGATTGTCTGACTTCGAAGACTCTCTGAAGTGAAGGAGGGGTCAGAGCCAGGTTGGATAAGAAATTGGGGCAGTGGAAGATGGAAGCAGGTCCTCCTGGTGGAGGAGAATCAGGTGGCCTTTAGGATCTCCATAACTCCCACTCGGTCTAGAGGGAACCTTTGAGACTGGAGCTATTTCTAAACTAAGCTGTTGAGATTGGTCTTCTCTAGTGGAGGGAGGCTGGGGCCTTGGATAAAAGAGCCACTGATGTGGGAAGAGGAGCTCTGGTGAGGTCGGGACCAGACCACTGCTTGAACACTGGAGTCCTGGGTTTCAATCCCAGCTATGTCCCTAGCATGTGTGACCTCAGATAAGACATTTTTCCTTTGGACCTCAATTTTCTCATCTCTTCTGATGAAGCTAGATGATTTCCAGCTGGGAGCCTGTGGTTTTAGTTTTGGATGTTTAGATGGGGCCCTAAGAAAGAGAGGCAGGAACAGACTTAAAGATGGGTTTGTGGGGAGGAGAGCGTCCTCAGGAACATAAACACACTCAGGAGCTGTCAAACAGTCCTCCCCTTAAAAGGGCAAATATGCAGCCCTCCCCTGGGTGATCAGGCCCCTGGAAGGAGGGCACTTCCTGTTTGGAGGGTCTGTGTCTACTTCGTGCCTCCTCCTGAGGACACTACCCCTCACTCCTTGTACTCAGGGGAGACATGAAACATATTTAATGGCAGGTATGACAACCAATCAGAGAAGTCACAGCTGTAAACAGCTGGTGTAAGACTAACAGGATGTGCCAGCTGTAGGCCTGCCCTGCCCCTGCCCGTGATTCCTCCTGGCAAAGCCTGGCTCAGGAGCTGAAGGGCAAAGAAGGACGAGGAAGGAGACTGGGGGAGCAAGAAGTTGAGCAGGCAACTGCAGGCAAGAGTTCACAGGTTTTCCCAGACATCAGTACTTCCCTGCCCAGAATCCCACCATGCCATGAACCCACCCTCACCATGGCCTCTAGGAGTTTCTTTCCCATACTTTGTGCCCTGAACAAAGCAGTCTTGCCCACCAACTGTAGCTGCATTTTGGAGGCTGATGAAACAAAGGGGACCTGGTCTGTATTCTGCGTCATTATCCCAACTTGGCAACAGGCAGGGGGACTTCCAGGGTAGGCCATCCCATTTGTCTGCAGAGTTGGTGCTTTCCTAAGCCTGACAGTCGGAGACCAGGGCTTTGTCTCACCTGCCCTTGGCCGTTGGCTAACAAGTCCCGTGGACAGCCTAAAGCCTCCCTTCCTCTCTTGTTTTCCTCAGCCATCAGCCTATTCCATGTCTTTGTCAACATGTACCAGGATTTCTGTGTTAGCTGGCCTGCTGCCTCCTCTACCTACAAACTCTAGACTGTCCCCTTGTTCTCTATAAAGGTTCTTGTGGGATTATCAACCACTAGGAGTCAGGGATTTCCATCAATATGTCTTGACTGGTTGATAAGGACCCCTACCCTCCTTTTCCATGAGTGCAAGTTGTTTTCCAATTGACCAAGAAATATTTATTGAACACTCATTAAGCGCAAGGCATTTTATTAGCTGTAGAAATGGGGGGTATGGGGGGTTGTCAGGTAAGTAGGAGGCATGACCCCTGACTTCCAGGAACCTTCACATTAGCTGTGGAGAGCCAACAAGTAAACACATAAAAGATAATCAGCAATACAGGGCTACCTCGGGTAGTGTGTTATTTGAGGCTCTCCTGGGTCTATTAAAAAGTCTGTCACAAAGCTTATAAAGAAAGATGAAATGGAGCTGGTAAAAGACTCTAGAATGACAATTAAAATGCATCATGACTTATATGAGAGGGCAGATCAGGTGACTGAGTTATTCGCTACATGATTAGGGCTTAGGAAACAAAGCGATGTTCTCCAGAAGTTACTCTGAGTTCACTAGGAACAAGTTATGCCACATTTATCTTATCTTTCTTTGATAAGGTTCTAGAGCTTGGTTCAAAGGAATGCCTTACGTTTGGCATATCTTGAGTTCCACAAGGCTTTAGGAAAAGTTTCCTATGGTGTCTTCATAAAAAAGAGGGCTGGATAACTGCATGAGTTGATGGATTTAGAGCTGATTGAAGGACCGTCCCCTGAGAGTGTTGATAACTAGTTCTTTGGCTCCAGATGAGGTAGCTATGCCATCTATGTCTGTCTGTATCCTGTATCAACATTGTAAGCAGTGATGTGAGTAAAGACCATGGAGACATTCTGATCATTCTGTCAATGACCCGAATCTAGAAGAAACAGCTAAGAATCAATACTTGAAAATACCTCAAGCCTTCTTTCCCCATGGGAGATACACCAGACCCCAGAATGAATCAAGTGAGTGAGTGACCCTCCTGGAAATGGGTCTGCCAAATAATGGGGAACAGGATTCCCATCGGACAGTAACGTAGAGATAAGATGAGTGCCAGCTCTGACAACCCGGAAGTCACATTCTGTGACTACAGCCCTCTACTCTTCTTTAGGGGCACAGAGGGGGAATCTGAAAGTGTTTGTGGCAGGAAACACTGAGAGGGTATTGTGAGGAGGAAATGCCTCCAGGTTGAAGGAGCTGGAGAAAACAGAGAGACGCTGAGGGAGAAGAGAAGGAGCTTGGCTATTGGGTTGAGGGCTTCTGGAAGTTGGGAAAAGAAGTTATGGTGGCAGAGTGACCACTGTCCCCACTTACCTGGCTGCCATGCTAACGACCGCTCTGTGCTCTCTGTTCGCCCACCCAGATCACGATGAGGACCTAAGGCACCTGCCTGTGGACCGTCCCCCTGGCCTGTAGTGACCATGGCGCCCCGCAAGAGGAGCCGCCATGGCCTGGGCTTCCTGTGCTGCTTTGGGGGCAACGACCTCCCTGAGATCAACCTCCGCGATAACCACCCTCTGCAGTACATGGAGTTCTCCAGTCCTATCCCGAACCCAGAGGAGCTTAATGTCCGCTTCGCTGAGCTGGTGGTGAGTGAAGGGGCAGGGAAGGGAGGGTGTGGACAGTGGGGAGGGCAATGGCTGGATCAGGCTGAGCAAGACAGAGGGCAGGGGCCCATGTGCTGGGATCTCCACCTCTTGAAGCTCTGCTTCGGGCTGAGGTGGGCCCCTCAGGACACCTCAGCTATGGAAGAAACAGAGTCACTCACTTGGGTGGACACCAGGAAATGTGTCCCCAGAAGAATGGACCTACCTCATATCTCCATTGGATTCTTGATCTCAGGGGGCAGCAGTTAGGCTACCAGGAAAGGAGCAAGTCCAGGCTTTTGTGAAATAAGGCAGTGAGGAGCCTCAATGAACATCAGAACGCTTGCCACCTTTCTCTCTTCTGCAATCTCGAATTTCCCTGGGATCCTTTGATCTCAGACACAGGAAGAAGAGACAGGGTGGAATTCTGCAGACAGACACTGATTGGCTAGAAGTATGGAGGTAGAGATGCCTGTATCACACCTGGAGCCTGGCTTGGGTCTCGGATGGCTGTATCTCATGTCTAGCCTGGGGCAGGCAGAAACTGTCATTCACACTAAGATCAGCTCTTCCTGACTCTGGGTGGTACCCATCCAGATCAGAGCAGCACGACACCTCTGTGGAAACCCCTGTGTGTGAAACTTCATCCTCTGACCACAAAGAGACAGAACAGAAAGAAGCATGATTCCTCTCTTCGGAAGTCTGATGGCGAGACAAAGCCTGCACACCAAGGAAAGTCCCAGAACAGGGATGCAGGACCTGTACCCAGGACTCAGACCCGAAGCCTAGCACAGAGCAATAAGCACAAGTTCAAGTTCATCTACCACGAGCTCTTGGTTACTCATTCTCATGGTTGGCCAGTAGAGAAACAAAGCAGCACGTTTTGGGATGGGCTTTCATACTGGAATTCTGTAATGGATGTATTCAAATAATAAGACCACGATAAGATGAGACCATGCAGGTTATGGGAAAAAGTTATCCGCTTTCCTCATCACATCAGGTTTCGGAATACTCATTGTTGTTCTGATTTATACCTTTCCTCAGGATGGGGGACGGGGTGGGAGAGAACAAACTGTTCACTAGTGTAGAAAATCGTTTGTAGCCTGATTGGTGTTAGTCAATACTACTAAGATCTTTTTTGTTTCTCAGAACACTGCTGACACCAAAGGTGTGGGTTTCCTGATTCTCTGCACACATCAACTGGGGGTCCTATGATTTCTCTGATTCTCTGCACACATCAACCGGGGGTCAATTCTGACACTAACTGCCCAGAGTTAGAGACCCCCCCCCCGGGATAAGGGCTCAGGCCCACAAGACTGACCCCCACTTTAGACACCAATCACAAGTAGGTTGCTCATACTTTTTTCTGACTCGGCTACAAATCGGGAGTTCCCACCACCCCTTCCTCAGGTTTGCTAATTTGCTAGGAAGGCTCGTAGACCTCAGGAAACACTTTACTAGGTATTGCTAGTTTGTTGTAAATGATATTACAAGGGATATACATGAACATCCAGATGAAGGGGTATATAGGCTAGGCCAAGAAGGGTAATAAGGACGGCAAGGCTGCTCTCCAGAGCACAGGAGCTGCTGTCCCCATCAGTTTGGGGGTACCACCCTGCCAGCATGAAAATGTGTTTACCAACCAGAGCTCTCTGAGCCTTGTTCCTGAGGGACTTTTCTGGAGGTCTCATTATGTAGTACGATCGAATTTGAGCTCAATCTCCAACCCCTTTTCTTTCTCTCTGGAGTTTGAGAAGTAAGGTCTGAAAGTTCAAGGCTTCTAATCAAGGCTTGATCTTTCTGGCGACCAGCCCGTCTTGAAGCTCTATCTAGGGGCCCCCCAGGAGTCACTTTACTAGAAGAAAAGAGGCTCCTATCACCCAGGAAATTCCAAGGGATTTAGGACCTCTGTGCTAGGAAACAGGAACAAAGATCAAAAGGACTTCTTACGTTATCACAGGCAAGTCCATTTTCTTGAACAGAGTGCAAGAGTTTTGAAAGAAGGACACGATGAGAGGTACTCCTTCCTTGGGCCCTTTTATTCAGCAAATATTTACTGAGCATCTTTAGTGAGCAGGCCTCCTAACATGGTGCTTTGGCAAAAACCGGGATGAGGCAGAGAAGTCTTGTCTGCAAGGAGACCAGCATCAGATACTGATCAAATAAGTGAAAAATATTTCTTGAGACACTGCTGTGTGCTGGGCCCTATGGGGACCAGGGATTGAATGACGAGCCACCGGGCACAGTCTCTGCCTCCAAGAAGATGAAGTCTAATAGGGAAACTGAACTAGACCAGGAATGACAAGTGTGGTGACGTGTGGGAGTGTCTAGCAGGGAGCTGTATTCTAGAATGGGGACACAAAGGCCCCCTGAAGCGGTAACATTTCCACTGAGATCTGAAAGCAGAGTGATGATTGGATAAGCGAATGGGGGTACACGGGGTCCCCCACAGAAGCAGCCTATGTGAGAATCTCAAATCAGAAAAGAACTGGGTCCTTTTGGGAAACACCAGGAAAATGAGAACACCGTATTTTGCCATGTGTACCCACGTTTTTGGCCCACACTTTTAGGGAAAAAAATATCTTTCATTTTAATTTTTCAGTACAACCCATGTGTAATGTGCATCCTTATTTCTCCCTCACAAATTTGGGGGAGAAAAGTGCATATTATGCATGGCAAAATACGGTAACTGAGGATTTTGGATTCAATTCTAAGGGTGACAGAAAGCCACCGAAGGCTTTAAACAGGGGTTTGAGGTGACCTGGTCTGCTTTTCTAAAAGATCATTTAGAGTACTCTGTTGAAGAAGTGTTCTGGGTAGAACATTAGCATGCTTTCGGTGCAGCCCAGGCGAGGGAGAATGGTGAGCAGTGATGATGGAGAGAAATGGACAGATTCAGAGCTATTTAGGAGAAAATATAATAGGACTTATCGGGATTTGTGAGTGAGCTGGAATCCAGGAACACCCAGGTTTGTGACGTGAGGCACTGAGTGGATGTTGGGCCTTGTATAGGACAGGATATGCTAGAGGAGACTCAGGTTTACAGGTCTGAGATGATGAACTCAGTTTCCTCATCTGTAAGATGGGTTGTTGCAAGTTTAATGAGTAAATATGAAGCCCTGATAATAGTCTCTGGCCCATAGTGACACTACATAAATGTGTGAGGTACTTGAGGGACATCAAAACAGACAGGTACTGGAGTCAGTTGGGTTCCAGAATCTGGAGCTCAGGAAACTGGCGAGCTGGAGGTACAAGTTTGAGAGAGTGTGGGATCATAACTGAGTGCTTGGGATGTCTGAGAAGCCTTCACCTAGGGAAGCATCAGGGGAGGAGAGCCAAGGACCCAGAATGGCACCTTGAGGCACTTGAACATTCCATGGTAGGAGAGAAGAGGAGAAATCATGAAGGGATCCCAAAAGGAACCTAGAGCGAAGTGGGAGGGACTGCTCGAGAGTGTGGCTGTCAAAGAAACCAGGCAGAGCGATTCAATAAGGAGTGAATGGTCCACAGAGACATAGGCTACCTGAGCTGAGCCAAATCGCCAGGAAATGTCCACTGATTTAGTGCCAGAGACCACTGGCTAGAAAAGACAAGTGCAGAAAGGACTGTAACACAACGCTGAATGTCACTGCTCTGGAATTCAGGAAGGAAGAGATGTTCTGACCTGGGAAGGTTTGTGGAAGACTTGCTGGACGAGTCTAACTTTGAGCTTGGGAATTAGACCAGGGTTCACGGGGTCTGTGGGCAGGGAGGGCAGTCTGGGTGGAACAAGCTGTACAAGGAAAGCAGAAGAGATGCAGAGTTTGTGCTGGGACATATAAGGTGAGCATAACTTTACTTTTTCTTTTATTTCTGATTCTGACCGTGGAAAAGATACACTGCAGGAACCTCAAGCTAGGGCTCTGGGAATTTTGACTAAGGACGTTCCTTGGATATGAATGAGACTGGTTCTAGGGAAGAACCTTTGTTTAGCATGAGACAGGCAGGAATCTTTCTTTCCAAAAGCAAGTGACTTATGGGAATTGTTTCAAATCATCTTTGTATGTGCTGTCCAGGACGGCAGCCACTGGTCACATGGGCCGCTGACCACTTGAAATGTGGCTCGTCAGAACTGAGACGAACTGGGCGGGTAAAATACACACCAGACTTTAGTAAATTATCTCACTGATGTTTTATGTTGATTACATGTTGAAATGGTCATATTTTAGATGTTTTGGGTTAAATAAAATGTGTTATTAAGATTAACTTCACCTATTTCTTAATCTCGTAATGTGACTGGAGCATTTTTAAAGTACATGGGGCTCACGTTGTATTTCTATCGGACAGTTCTGACCTACGCGAAGGAAAGCCTTCAATGTTCTCCAGTGAATAGAAGTATGGGGAAAAGAGTCTAGATTTTGATATTTAAGACCTTTTTTGCTTTCTTAGATATTCCTTTCACTATTATTTCTGAAAATAAAAAGGTTAGTAATATTATGCTTTGATGTCTTAATGTGAATTTTGCTTTCGATTGGAAAAAATATTCACCATAATTGAGTTGAAAGGCACACTATGTTCCCCACGGCCCATTAACTTTTTTTTTTTTTTTTGATGAGCCTGAGCATTGCTCATAGAAGACTCTTCAAGAAGAGAGCTTTTTAGAGGCCATCCAGCACAGCCAAAGCTATAAGTCACACCAAACTACCTATAGAGTTTACCCTAAGTTTGATGATGTCAGAGACGGTCCCGTTCTACTCCTCGGGAAGTGTGAGCTAGTCTTGGGGGACCCCAAGCCTTGTGCATGGGGTGTCTCTGGGTCATATGTGTGGAGGGGGCTGCCTCTGGCAGGCACATCACCGTGGGAAGCAGATGCACCCCCTCCCTTGGCATGGTGTGCCATTCCAGCCAGGAGAGCTGCTCAGACCCTCGTCCTCCCCAGCCCTCCCCAGCCTGTGCTGGGACCCATGCTGAGATTAAGGGAGCCAGAAAATTTCTGGGGGAGAGACCGGAAGGTCAGGGAGACTTTAAGAATAAGGACTGGATCTGTCGAATGACTTCTTTCTTTGTCCAGCCTTGACTTATGGTATTACGAGTTTAAGAGGGACAAGGGAAGGATGACAAGAAGCCCCCGAGAAAGAGGATTAAGGGCTAGCAAAGCATTGCAGGGGGTGGTCAGGGCCTGAAGGAGGAGGGTGGATTTGCAGAGACAAGGTGGAGTGAACAGGAAGTGAGGCCAGCATGAACAGAGCAGCACGGGCGCGGGTTGAAGCAAGGAGAGGCGTCTGTATTTCTAGCAGAGAAAGAATTGCCCCAACATATCTTTGGTCCTCTTTGGGAGGAAGATAGGGGACTGAGGGACAGGTTTGGGGGAATTGTAATTTCCTGTAAGGCTGAATATTTAATGTCAACCATCTCTGGATTTCAGACTTTTTTTCTTGTTGTCTTTGCAGGATGAGTTGGATCTCACCGACAAAAACCGGGAGGCTGTGTTTGCACTGCCCCCTGAGAAAAAATGGCAGATCTACTGCAGCAAGAAGAAGGTACCACCTCTCTCCACAGCACACAGCAGCTCTTGCCTCTATGCTCGCTCATTTATTCAACAGATATTTATTACATACCAGCACTGTCCGAGGTGTTGGCAGAACAACAGTGAATAAATCAGAACCAAAACAAACAAACAAACAAAATCCGTGCTCTCATGGAGCTTATACTCAGAGAAGTAGGATTCTGTTTTTCAAAAACCCTTTAAGCAGGTGCCTTCTGGGTTCCAGCAGTGGTGCTGGGTTAGGGAGATACAAAGATGACAAATCTAGACTCCCTTCTCAGGCCTATACCCATGCCTGGAGGGTGTGCTGACCTAGGCCATACCTGGGGCAGCTTTGTCGTAAGGACTCAGTTAGGGGGAGCGGAGTAGCCTTTCTCTGGATTTTTAGCACCGTCCTCTCCTAGGCTTAGCCTCACAGGGCAGCATGCCTGTCAGGCTCACACGTGAGTCCTCCTTCTGCCCACCTTTCCTCCCTCTCCTCTCGTTCATTAAAAGATCTCCTTAGAGATCCAGGTCCTCCCTAGAAAGGGGTGTGTGGCTACAGTCAGGACTTAATTGAATTTTACCTCCCCCCCTCTGCTTTCCCAGCAGCTGTGCTTTCTTCTCTTTTCCTTCATCTCTGTGTCTCTTTTGCTCATCTCTTTCTCTCTGTGTCCCTTGCCCCCTATGTTAACCTGGCTGTTTCTTTCACTCTGTTTTTCTTTTCTTGACTCACCTTCCTCCGCTCCTGTCCACTCTCCCCTTTTTCAGACTTGCAGCTAGTCCCTTTGACTTCAGAGTGTAGGGGTTTGGGGGTTAGGACCTGGCTATTCCTGCACTGAGGCTCAGACTGTCTCCCTCCTGCGAGAAGATGGGCAGGTGTGGGGCGATTCTCAGCTGTTTCTTCTTCCTGCTCCCCAAGCCCAGTCGTGGCTCTCTTTTTACTTTTCTTGCTCAGGATTTTTGTCCCATCCAAGGCTTCATACCGAGCGAGACTGACCTTGTAAAATCGGAAGGTCAGAATCATACACCATTTTTGAGTTGGAAGGAACTAAGAAACAATCCAGTCTAGTCCTTTATTCTACATATGAGGCAAGGAAAGCCTAGAGAGGCACTGGACTCACCCAAAGTTACCAGCCAGTTATGGCAAGTGGCTGCACCAGTGATGGAACCCAGGCCTGCTTGAGTCTGAGAACCTGTGACAAGATGCATGGGCTGCAGAGACTACAAGCCATTGTCAAGTATACTCAGTGTGCATTCATTAAACACCTGCAGAATACTGTGCTCCGTATCCAGGAATCTCACTGTGAGAAAAGCAGGTTTAAAAAACAAAAAATAAAAAACAAAAAAACCAAAAAACTCTAGTCATGGGAGGACGGGAAGAAGGATTGTGAAAATGAATTTCAGGAGTAATTAATCATGTCTCATGATTCTCTACTTTCCAAATTGAGTTACTATGGCGTTCCCTTAAGTTGATTTCTTTTATAGCTAAAACAAAAAATGTGTTAAAATATAAGGGCATCTCTGTCTATCTTCTCTCTACAAATTGTGTGTAATTTCCCCACGTACTTTCATAAACCCGGCTGTTTCTACAATGTGCTTCCTCTGACTGTCTCACCCTCCCCATCTGTCTTAGATTTAGTAATCTTTAATAACTCAGCCCCGTCTTCTCAGCCACCGACCACCTCACCACCCTCATGAGCCTTGTAAGCTACATGCCCCCGTCAAGGTTTCCATAGCTCACTATGGACAGTTTTACCGTAGAGTGTTTGTCACCCTGACTGTGATGCTGTGGAAGGCAGGGATTATGACTGTTTGCTCAGTACTTTCAGGACTCAGTACAGTGATTTCCATGTAGTAGGTGCTCATTAAATGCATATAGAATGGATACAGGATGAGCCAGCCAAGGCAGGGAAGTATGTGTTTGATGACGCATTTGTTTTTGGTTCCGTGATCCCTTCTCCAAGGTAGAAGATAGAATTTGGGGGCCTCAGTCATGGAGCTTTAACACATGTCGTCACATGAAATCACAAAGACCAAATCAAGGTAGCTTTCCCGTGGGTCTAAAATTTGGATTTTATGAAACCAAATCATGAAGCCCGAGTGGACAGAGCTGAGGGATCGAGGGCAAAGTCCAGGCCAGTTGGCAGACAGGTGGCTTGTCCGGGAGGTTCGGGAGGAGGTAAGTTTTCATGATGATTTGGAAGCAGGAGATTGGCAGAGAGCAGATGACGGGGAGTGGTCCAGTGGGACAAGGACAGGAACGGGAAGGAGCAGGGTATGTGTAATACCCAGATGCAGATCCTTTGGCTGGAGGAAAAGGCTGGATTTTCAATCAACAGTAGTGTTATCCAACTGCCGTCATTCTTGCCCACACTTGGGAAGGAGCTGAGGTTTTCTCTTGGGACCTGGCACTGGGCCAAAGGCCCTCTGACCTGGGCTCTGCCCGTCACTTGCACAGACCCCCTCTAAGACTTACCAAAACCCAGGGCCTTGGGCATTTCTTTTTCCCTCTTCTTGTAAAGTTACTATTTCTTGAGCACCTACTATGTGCTAGGCAGTGCACCAAATGCTTTATGTCAGTGCTTCTCAAACTCTCTGGGAGAAACACCAAGTTTTTAAATTTCTAAGCCATCACAGACCAATACTTTTGTAAAATACAAGAATATTATCAGAAAAATAAAATTTGAAAAAAACAGATGTATAAAATATCAGCACAAATTTTTATGAGATTCAACAGACATAAAATTATATTTTATTAAGTAGAGTCAGGATAAATATAATAGGAGAAAAGGAATTTAATTTTAATTGTATGAGGTGTAATCAGAAAATACAGTGAATGTTTAAGTAAAAAAGTATTACAGTATAAAAAACACGTTGCCATTAATTCCCCTCAAAATACTCCCCCTCGCTTCGAACACACTTATCCCATCATTCTTGCCACTTTCTGGAGCAGTTCGGGAAGTCCTCTTTCATGAGTGTCTTTAGTTGCGCTGTCATGGCTGCCTCGATGTCCTGAATCTATTCAAAATGTTTACCTTTCATGGTCATTTTGACTTTGGAGAAGAGCCAGAAGTTTCACGGTGCCAGATCTGGTGAATAAGGTGAATGAGGACACACCATAAAGTTTTTATTTGACAGAAATTGCCGTACCAGAAGCGATGTGTGACATGGAGCCTTTCCGTTGGCATCACAAAATATGGTGAATGCTGCTGCCTAGTGCTACCCAACGGAAAAGCAGGGATCTTCAATACGAGAAGCGGTGTGTCGAATCTTAGTAACAGTGTGTGACAAGTTTCAACTTGTTCGGTGCAGTCAGTCAGGTGTGAGCTATGGTTGAGAGAAGGTGTGTTTCAAAGTGTGCTGTCAATCGTCCTCCATCATGACAACGCTCCATGTCACACATGGCTTCTGGTATGGCAATTTCTGTCAAATAAAAACATTACGGTGTGTCCTCATCCACCTTATTCACCAGATCTGGCACCGTGTGACTCTTGGCTCTTCCCCAAAGTCAAGATGATTCAGGATATCGAGGCAGCCATGACAGTGCAACTAGACACTCACGAAAGAGGACTTCCAGAACTGCTCCAGAAAGTGGCAAGAATGATGGGATAAGTGTGTTTGAAGCGACGGGGAGTATTTTGAGGGGGATTAATGGCAATGTGTCTTTTACTGTAATGATTTTTTTTTTTATTTAAACATTGACCGTATTGTGTGATCACACCTAGTATACATTGTTCATTGAAAGTGTATATATCTCCTGGTTTCTGCCCACGTCATTGGCTGGTCATGAGATTCAGTGTTCATTATCCATATTTTACCAAGGAAGGGATGGAAGCCTGGGGAGATTTTGTAATTTCCTTGAAGTCACCCCGTCTAGGCAGAGCTGGGAAAGGAATCTGTCCATGGAATGAAGCTGACGATCTCAGGCCATGGACCTGTCTTGCCGGTTGGTCCATACAGTTCTTCTTGTTCCAGGAGCAGGAGGATCCCAACAAGCTGGCGACCAGCTGGCCTGACTATTATATTGACCGAATCAACTCTATGGCTGCGGTGAGTGGCCACTACACTCCAGCCCTGGCCCCACCTGGAAAGGCTATGGGGGAGAGAGAGCCTCTGTCATCTTTCCCTGCACCTCACACCCCACTCACTGGAGATCAAATCCTTAGATGTTGTAATCCCTTCCCTGTGTGATATTAGAGTCCTCCAACCATTGAAACATTTATTAACCATTTGTACATCAGACAGACTTGGGAAATAGACTGGGCCAATCATTCTCCCCATTTTATGGATGAGGAAAGTAAAGTCTGGGGCCAGAACCTGAGTCTTCTGAGAGTCTGACACTGTCTTTAGTAAACCACTCCCTGAAGCCTCACTCTTCTTGAAGCGAGGAGAGTCCCTCACACCTGGGCTGGGGGTGCGGGAGGCTGGGAGAGAGGCAGCCCAGTGTGACCTCCACCCTACTCAACCTACCTCAGATGCAGAGTCTGTACGCATTTGATGAGGAGGAGACTGAGATGAGGAACCAAGTTGTGGAAGACCTGAAGACAGCTCTCCGGACGCAGCCCATGAGGTGACTCACTCTGTTTCTACTTCCCTCACTTCCTTCCACATCCCTTCACCTAGTGGTCCCCCTTCACTTCCTGAAGCTTCATGCAGTGCTTGGTTCCCATCCTCGTCCCCTTGGCCAACTCCACTCCTCAGCGTTCCCTAGAGTTTACTTCATTCCACCTCCCAGCTCCCACACCCCCTTTCTCTGAGGAGCTGGGAGGCTGCCAGGGGATGGACATGTTAGAAAAATGGACTAAACCTCAGGTCCTGAAGAGCTATCTAAAGAGAAATTGAGGGAAGATACTTGTTTTTCTTCGGAGAATAAAACAGAAGGGAAAGGGGCCATATGGACAATGTGGACAAAAAGCAGTTCTGAGAATAAGGGGGCCTCGTGAGTGTGGGTGAGAAATAGTCCAACCACTAGGAGGAGATGTGGTGTCCATAGGTGAGATTTCACCAGTGAGAGTGGGAGCAATGCAGGCAAGGAAAAGGGGTGGATGTCCGAAAGGCTGCAGAAGAAACCTTCCCCCCTCTCCAGGCCACATTATACAAGGGTCCAAAGAGGGGACAGTTGCCACAAGTTCTTCTTTGTCTGGGAACTGGCTCGTACCAGCTTGTGAGAGCCAAATGTTAAATTTTCAGCAGTTTTGCAAGCTTGCTCTTAAACATAGCTGTGATTAAAATATAGCTTACTATAAATTTACGATTAAATAAATTATTTCAAAAATAATGGTAATAAATACGTGAAACTTATCACTCCCAAATTAGCTAATGATTTCACTGCGTTGAACTGTTATGTGTGCTCTTCGCTATTACATATGCTCTTGAGTTTACACCTGTTGTATATGCATGGTGGAAATACTATAAATGGTGCGTCTCTTCCCAACTTCATGTTCAATTACATCACATTGATGACTTCAGATCAGCTATGCTGGGAGTATTTATACCATGGAAGTTGGCAAACACTACAATCAGGCCTTTTTTGTTTTGCTTTTTCCAAAGAGCCAGTTGTTTAACATTTACTGGCATGCTGGTCTGCAGTTGCGCCTGTGTGTGTGTGTGTGTGTGTGTGTGTGTGTGTGTGTGTGTGTGTGTGTGGTCTGGGCTGAGCTCTCTGTCCCAGGAGCCTGGAAACAGAGCCTCAAGGAGAATGGAGCACCCTAAGGTTCCCACTTGTCATTCAGGTTGGGGTGGGGTCTGGTATGGGAAGGAGGGGTACAGGAAGTATGAGGAAGTTAGGAAGTAGAGTGGTTGAGGAGAGGTTGCCAGGTTTGTCCCCCACTTCGATTTATTTTTATTTCCCTTAATAAAATTCCGATTTCAAAGTTACACCTAGTCATGGTAGAAATTTTGAATACAGAGAAGCACATAATAGAAAAATGTAAATAATACCTATTTTAATAAGTTAATTTGAGAGTATATTCTATGTTTCTAGGCATATTTGTATAAGAATATAGAAATACACACAAATACACTTGATCCCAAGTGTATTGATTATATGTAGTGGTTCCCTCAGCTTCATTTGTGACATTCTTCAGATCATTAATTACCATCCTTCTACATCAAGGCTTCTAAGCCATTGTGTGTGTGTGCTCCACGGCTGACTTGGGCACCCAGATGAAACTTACTGACTGCTTTGAGAATGTTTTCAAATAATAAAGTAAAACAGATAAAAATAGGTAGGATGAAAAATAAGCCAATTTAAATTGAAATGCAGTTACCAAATGGTAAAAATTTGTGAGATGGCAATAAATGTGTTTCTGTATTGCTTAAATAGCAAGAATAAGCAACCACCATAATTTTGAAGCGCTGATCAGTATAAATGATATTTTGAGATACCTGCAACCACTATCATTTTATATGACAATAGCCGTGAATTCTTTGGGTGACGAAGTCACAGATTCTGCTAACACCACTGTCATTTATTGTCTACATTCATCATTGAAAGAAATGCACAATTTCAGTTAGAGGTTACCAAAACTAAAAGTGGAGGCACACGTCAGAGATCCTGCAGGTTCGGTTCCAGACCGCTGCAACAAAACGGATATCACAATAAAGTCAGTCACACGATTGTTTTGGCTTCCCGGTGCAGATACAAGTTATGTTTACACAATGCTGTCGTCTATTCAGTGGGCAATAGCATCACGTCTGACAATGTACGCACCTTAATTAAAAAAATACTGTATTGCTAAAAAATGCTAACGATCGTTTGAGCCTTCAGCAAGTCCTAATCTTTTTGCCGGTGGAGGGTCTCCCCTTCAATATGTAAGAAATGCAGTATCTGTGAAGCACAGTGAAGCAAAGAACAATAAAACGGAGTATTTCTGTATAATTTTCTTTTCCCAGCCACGTTCATGAACTCCTGAATGTTAGCGGTAGACCCTTTAGGGGAACGTAGCCTCCAGGTTAACCTCTGAACTAAATGGTTTTTAATGTTCTCTTCTAACATGCAAGATGGCTTAGTTGTTTTCTTAAGGCTCTCTTGAAGAGTTCCTTTCCCAGCCTTGGTCCCTAGACTCAGTGACTGAATCGCCCCTTCTCTCCACCTCAGTCTGGAAGTCCTCCGTGTTGTCTGACTGTAATCCTCGTAATTCCTAGTCTCAGGGGAGATGAATCTTCAGGTTTAACAGCTGTAGTAATTATTGTAATAATTATCACGATCATCCCCTTCACATACACAAGCAGTGTAGCAATGAAACTGACAACCAATGACATGCAAATGAACAGCATTTAAAATGCAAATCAGATGCAAGTCCCCTGTGAGGATGCTAGGATTTCAGTGCTTTAGATAAGCTTTATGAAGGAACCAAGCCATTACTGGGGGTGCGGCACAGTGGTGCACAGGTAATGGGGTAACGATTTGCAGAATGTATGTGGAATACCGTGCGAGGACAGGATGCCTGTTTTGCTAATGGCTCTGGCCCCGGGCAGGTTTGTGACCCGCTTCATCGAGCTGGATGGCTTGACCTGTCTGCTGAATTTCCTCCGGAGTATGGACCACGCCACCTGCGAGAGCCGCATCCACACCTCCCTTATTGGCTGCATCAAGGCTCTGATGAACAACTCCCAGGGGCGGGCTCACGTGCTGGCGCAGCCCGAGGCCATCAGCACCATCGCTCAGAGCCTGCGCACTGAGAACAGCAAGACCAAGGTGGCCGTGCTGGAGATCCTGGGCGCCGTGTGCCTGGTGCCCGGCGGCCACAAGAAGGTGCTGCAGGCCATGCTGCACTATCAGGTGTACGCAGCTGAGCGGACGCGCTTCCAGGTGAGCCGCCCGCCTGCAGAGGGCGTAATGAAAAAACAGGAGGGGTCTTAAGACGTAAGAGTTTGGCTGGGAAAATGGGCTCCTTGCTAGAACATGGGTTCCTTGAGGCCGGAATATTGATTGGTTTCCTTCCATTTTGTGGCTCCACTTCTCTGAACCCAGCACGTGGCTCATGATAGGGGCTCAGTCAAGAATTGTTGAGTTGAGTGCAATTGCAGGCGTGGAGATTTTAGGCGCTAGACCCTGGCCAGGGCCTACAATGGGGACATTGGGAACTCTCCTGGGAGCTCGGCCATGGTATTCACCTTTCTTCTCCCCGACCTGCAGAAAAGTAATGAGATAGACAGTAAATATACGTCTTGGTACAGAGTAGGTCTCCATAGATGTGAAGTGTCATTACAAACTCCATGATTTATCCACCAGTATAGGCTATTCATTTATTGTCATCAAACATTTTTAAGTACCTACTCTGTGCAAAAAGTGGCCCCCGACCCTTTGCAGAAGATACACAAGAGATAAAAGGCAGTGGCCATGCTGTCAAGAAGCAGAGCAGCAAATATGTGCAAGCTATAAAGCCCTCTAAAGTGCTGAAGCAGGGTTTCAGTGCTGCCCCACAAAAGAACCAAGCCCTGAAGGCTGAGTGGAGAGGAAGTAAGGCAGGGCAGAGACTGAGGTGTTGAGAGGCAAAGGATGCTTCTTGGAAAAAGTGAGCTTTAGAGAAGGTCCCAGATAAGTTGAAAAGATTGGGTAGGGAGAACGGATAGGGCGTTCTGGGTAGTTGGAATGGCAGGAGCAAAGGGGCAGAGGCTGGACCTGTAGGACCCTGAGCCCCCCTCTTCTTTTCTGCCCTGCCTTTTCCTCCAGACACTGCTGAACGAGCTGGACCGAAGTTTGGGCCGGTACCGGGATGAAGTGAATCTGAAAACAGCCATCATGTCCTTTATCAACGCTGTCCTCAATGCTGGAGCTGGAGAGGTAAGGCACCTTCACCTCGCCCTTGCTGTGTCCTGACTTTCTGGACCTGGGGTAGAGTGTGTGAGTGCTTCCCGGGAAGTAGCAGAGGGAAGGGGCCAAGGCATCTGGTTGGTATGGCTGCCACTAACCATCATCGTCTTCAATTATCTTGCCTTCCTCGCTTGTATCACCTCTTGCCTCCCTCGCTTGGGATCAAGAAAGAATAGCTTGTCAGTAACCTCACTATCATGGGGGGTTCCTGGGGAGTTTTCTGCATAGGTAGCATCATGCATTCTTTGTGTCATGGACAAACCAGTCTTGGCTGGCTGATGATGGCTTAGGGTGGTGAGGGATCATTTGTGGCAGGAAGGCAAGTGTAGGCCCTTCTTTCTAAGAGCTTTCTAAAGACCTGTGTCTGGACTGCTGTCCAGGTGGGCTAGTCATGCTTTTCTAGCACCTTCTGTTAGGAGGTGTGGTTTAAAAAAATTTTTTTTTCCTGTGGGGTTAGAATGAGATTCTCAGACCATAAAAATAGCGACAATTAAAGAAGAACTTGAAGAACAGGTGAACTCCCCAAATTCTAAGGTAATCAAATGTCCCAGTCAGGGTCAGCTTATTGAAGGATAAAAGGGGGCATTTTAACAATCTCTACTTTTCCCTCTTTTCTACCAGCCGTGCTTTTTTTGCATCCAATCCTGGTGACCTGAGTTAGGAGAGGTGAATAATGTCCCTCAGATGCTGACATCACTTTTGTCAGTACTAGCTATTTATGGTTGACACCTGTTCTGATTAGTTGGTAACCACTACTCATCAAGTAATTTTTGCCAATACCATTCCTGTAGGTAAGTAATATCATGCCCATTTGACAGATGAGGAAACTAAGGGCTTTCCCAAAGTCACAAAAATAGTATAAGTGGCAGAGCAGGGATTTGAACCAAAATCCGTCTGAATTCAAAGCATGTGCTCCCTATCACTACAACACTGTTCTTTGATGCCAAAAGCTAAGAGAAATCTGTTCAGAGACTTAAAGGAGGTGACGCAGGAGACCTAAAGGGAGTAAATTAACGACATCAAAAGATGTCTCCTTCTGCCCTTCCTTGGAATTCTGGGACTTGAAACAGTTCCAGATGAGTTCACTGCAGGAGGTGTGGCGGGACGATGAGTGGCGTGGCAGCGAGGGTCCCCTGGGAAACTCTTCTGGAAATTGAGGCCAGCCAATGAGTCTGGTCCTCCCTTGCTGATCCCCAGGATAATCTGGACTTCCGCCTACATCTGCGGTATGAGTTCCTGATGCTGGGGATACAACCTGTGATTGACAAACTCCGGCAGCACGAGAATGCCATCCTGGACAAGTAAGGCCCAAGCTGCTCATCCATGGCAGACCTGTGGGGACAGTGCCTCCGTGGGGGATGGTCAGGGCCTTCGTGGAGGCTGCCCTGTCCACTGGAGACCACCTGCCTTAGCCAGCATTGATTCAGAATCAGCTCTGGGGTGGGGGTGGGGAGTGCATAAGTCCCCCACCCCCTTGTCCCACATCTTACCTATGTCTCTGCCTGTCCTCGTTGTTGACCTGCCATGTCATCGCTGATGTTATAGACAGATGGACCCTGTAGTTCTCAACCATGGCAGTACTGCCCCCTGGGGGGCATTTGGAAACACATGGGAGTGTTTGGTTTTCACACCGGCTGGTGGGAGCGCTATTAGCTTTGGTTGTTAGGGGCCAGGGATGCTCAGTGTGCACCCCTGCTCAACAAAGAAATGCCCACCCAAAAGGCAAGCCCTAAAGGTCCTTGTTGCTCAATGGGCACAATTACATTCCCATGAGTTATCAGTGAGTCCCCTCTGGTTCTGTCCCATTGGTACAGGCCACTTTATTACACTGGGTCTTAGCGGAGAGAGGATGAATCCTTTTGAGGTAGAATGGGGGCATGAATGGGGTAGAAAATGAGAGACTGACTTTGAGAGATGAAATGGGGACAGTATGAGAACACTGGGGAAGGTGTATGTAGGCCAGTAGTCCTTGACCGGGAGTGATTTTACCCCCAGGGAACATTTGGCAATGCCTAGGGACCTTTTTGGTTGTCACAACTCAAGGTGGGCGGTGCTGCTGATAGTGGGTGGAGGTCAGAGAGGCTGCTGAACCTCCTGCGGCTCCCGGATTAGCCTCCCATAACCAAGGGTAATCCAACCCCAAGGTCAGTAGTGCCCAGTATTGACAAAGCCTGGTCTAAGGCGATGGGCCCTGAGGTGTCCCTGAGGGAGGGGCATGGAATAAAGGAGGGGAGTGTGGGGCTACGGATAGCTGTTTTTTTTCTGGTTTAGCATTGGTCCCACCTGAATGAAGCTTTCCGTTTTAGCTGGTGAGGTACTCAAACGGGCTTAGCCCTCAACCAGGGATGTCCTGGTGGTAATGTCTGCGCTCTCTATGCTCCCATCCTGTCTAGGCATTTAGACTTCTTTGAGATGGTCCGGAATGAGGATGACCTGGAGCTAGCCAGGAGGTTTGACATGGTGAGGAGCCTGCCGGGGTGAGGTGACTGCAGTGGGGTCCCAGGTGGCCCCACGGCCACTTCTTCAGATCCTGTGCTGTGGTAGGTCCAGGGTTGGTTGGGTTCCCTGGTGGGTACCTGCATGGCCAGGTCCTGCTTCTGGAGCCCTGGCAGTAGGTTGGCTCTGGTGGGCCTCACCTGGCGGGCCTTAACTGGTGGGGTATCTACGCCCTAGGGGACCACAGCCCCCAAAGGAAAAAAAGCCAGTTCTTACACACGATGCCTCTCCTGTACTTTCCCCCCCTGCCTTCCAGCAATTTCCTGAGTCCCTCTCACCGTCACTAAGCAGATCATGCTTAGCAAACAAAATCGTAATTTCATTTTAGCCTTGGAAACCCTGAAAATACACAATTCTGCTGCTTAAATATTGTACTATAAAAATCCTGTCCGACTAGAAGCCTACTGTTGGGTGGGTACTTCAGCCGCTAAGCATCATCCCAGTATATTCTCAAAAGCCCTGGATTTGTAGATACAGAAAGCGAGGCCAGAGAGGACAAGCAGCTTGCCTCTTGTCACACAACTAGAGAGTAGGTCCAGGATTTGAACCCAGATTTTAGACTTAGGCTACTACATGCTTCTTGAATCATCTATGCCCCTGCTTACTTCCCTTAGTCTGAATTAGTTGTTCTCAACCAAGGGCAATTTTGCACCCCCCTCCCCGGACACTGATAATGTCTTGAGGCATTTTTAAGTTGTCACAACTGGTGTCAAGAGGGTATCACTGGCATCTGATAGATAGAGGCCAGGGATGCTCCCAAACACCCTACAATGAACACGGCAGCCCCTACAACAAAAATCACCCAACCCCAGGTGCCAGGAATGCCGAGACTGAGAAACCCTGGTTTATAAAATCAGCACACCTCCCTTCTGTTTTTTAAGCCTGGGCCAGCAGCAGGGGAAGGTACACTGTCCTGGGAGAGGGGGTTCAGTGGATGAGGCAGGGTCTTCTCTCCCCTGTTCTGGTTCTCCGCCGCCTTCCCCCTCTCCAGTCACCGCCCTCTCCACTCCCCCAGGTCCACATCGACACCAAGAGTGCTTCGCAGATGTTTGAGCTCATCCACAAGAAGCTGAAGCACACGGAGGCCTACCCCTGCCTGCTGTCTTTCCTGCACCACTGCCTACAGATGCCCTGTGAGTAGCCTGCACTTGCCGCTTCCCTCAGCCGGCCTGAGCCCTGGCCGGGGCAGGTTGAGACAAGGCATCAGGACCTCCTAGGGTGGTGAGTCTCACCCTGTCTCCCTCTGCACATGCGCCGGAGAGGCCACGCCAGGACTCAGGCCCCTGATAGGCCATGCCACCTCGAGCCCCGGTCCTCCCTCCCTCCCTCCTTGAGGTCAAGGCTTCCACTGTCATGGTGGGGAGTTGCTGGGGACGTGGCCTGAACAATGCCAACATCCCATTCCAACAAGTGGTATCTCGATCCCTGTGAAATCAAAAAGCTCTGGTTGTCAGCTCCTTACAGGGGGGTGATCAGCCCTCTTGGGGAGTTTCAAACAAAAGTTTTGTGTTTGGGGAAGTAGCACAGATGTGGAATGAGCAGGGATTGTTTTTCTTTAAGTCAGTTCCTCCATTTAGTCCTTGCTGGCTCCCACCCTAACAGCCACATCCCTGCCTCCCTTTACAAATACCACATGTCAGCATCTACAGAGAGCAGATGCAGGGCTCTTAAGATCCAGGTGTGCACAGTAACTGCATAAATTGCACATAATTACTAATAGCCCAGCATGCAATTCGCAATGAGCTTTAACCATTTGGTATTTAAGTTCTTCACAAATGGAATATTTAGAAAATTAGCGTGGGCCACCATCATGGTCTGCCTATACAGACTCTCTTTCGTGGTGGTGACGGTGGTGATGGTGACAACTACAATTTGTCGTGTGGCAGCTCTGGGCCAGGTGTAATGTGAAGTCCTTCAGCAGTGTCTCCAAACCTCAGAATGACTTAGAAAGCGTGCATTATTATCCCTAGTTTATAGTGGGCAAACTTGAGGCTGAGCGAGTCCTTACATAGGAAAGAATTTTTGTTTCTTTGGGATCAGGCTTTAGATGAAACATGTTCTACTTCTGTAAACCAGTGACCTGGTTTTACCCTGTTTTGCTCGGTAAAAGGTAAATGGAAAATGATGCCAGTCAGCAATGCCTGTGTCAGTGGGGGTGGTGGAAAGAAAATAGACACAGTGGCCTGGACGAGGAAGCTCTGAATTCTTCAAAAGTCCGTCCAGAAGGTCTTCATGGAAGACGTGGGCAGTCCTTGGGAAACCTGACTTCTGTTCCTGTGTTCGGTGTTCCACCAACAATATATGTGGGTCTCTCTATTCTGCTTCAGAATGGGGCTTTGCAGACAAGACCTTTCAGCTTGTAGGCATTGATGGTTTGACTTCAAGGTCAGGATCATGCTGGTTGATGTCCCTTGGTGTTCAGTAGAGACAAAGTATTGGAGATCAAGAACCAATGAAGAGAAGCTTATGGCTGTCACGGGAAAAGAAAGTTCATGTCCAGCCAGACTATGATTAGAAGGGATGAGAGTAGGGCCCTGTGAGATCAGGCACAACACACAAGGCCTTTGCTTTCTAGTTCAAGGTCACCTTCACCAAAAAAGTCCTCTTGGATTTCATTACCACTTCTCCAATTCAGTCTGACTCCCTCTCGGTGCATACCTGTAATTAGTTTGCATTCATCTTTCTCTGTAGAACAGTAACAGATAATCCTAAAACACTTTTTTTTTTTAATTTCCCTGGAGACTTTATTATTTAGCATGTAATATTTTGGAGCAGATTTACTTTCTTAAAGGTGATGTTTTTAGATAATGTGAAAATCAATTTACATTCTCAACACATAGGACGCTCAGGTACCAACCGGGAAGAAAAGCAGCCAGGAAACATTTCAGAGAGTAAAGAAATACGTTGGGAGGGTTGATACATTCATAGAGGGTCAATTGCAGATAATCAAGAAATGACTTGTCATTCTCCATCATCAGCAGTTGCCTCCCCCATCAGACTGGGAACGTGCCAAGGGAGGGGAAGGGCACGTTTCACCAGCCTGGGCAAGACTCCAGGGGGCTCCAGGGCTCAGTAACGAGATGTGCATGTTGTCCTTTAGACAAGCGGAACGGTGGCTACTTCCAGCAGTGGCAGCTTCTGGACCGCATCCTCCAGCAGATTGTCCTCCAGGATGAGAGAGGCGTGGACCCTGACCTGGCTCCCTTGGAGAACTTCAACGTCAAGAACATCGTCAACATGTGAGCAGTGGCCAGCCCTCACCTGTCTTCTCCTCCTTCTCCATCTCTCTCCTACTTGGGGTCTCACCAGTGAAACCTCAACTCCCTCTCTCAAACCAGATACCTCCCAAGGGTCTTTGCCCCAAAGAACTCTCTGAGATCATGGAAAGGTTCCATAGCTGCACTGTCCACATGTGGCCGCTGAGCCTTTCCCATGTGGCTAGTGTGACTGAGGAACTGAATTTTACCTTTTATTCCCTTGTAGTTAAATTCAAGTAGCCATATAGCTAGCGACTGCCACACTGGGCAGCACAGATGAGGGGGTCACTCAGCTCTCAGGGACCCACTGCCTGCAGTGGATAGAGGAAGAATTTAAACACGTTGACACAGAGGAGGAGTCAGCCGACTATGCGTGGCCTGTGGGCTGACTCCAGTCCTCTGGCTTGTTTGTGTATGGTCCATGAGCTGAGAACAGTTTTTACATTTTAAAAGAGTTGTTAAAAACAAACACAAGAATATGCAACAAAAACTGTACATATGCGGTGTGACACTTAAGTTCGCAAACTTATCCTGGAAAAAGTGCTACAGACCTCATTGCTGAACATCACCACGGTCACCTTCGAAGGGCTCCCCTTGGGAAGCTCTGCACTGGCCCTTTAGAGAACATTTGTGGACCACTGCTGTGGCGCATGGCCACCTAACTGTGAGGCTGTCGGACAAGGACGTCAGAGCCTGAGGTTTTCGGACTTGTCGTCTTGGACTTGACCCTGGGAATAGAGAAACGCAGAGAACCAAGTTCCAAGTCACGTCGATTAATATTCAGACCTTGTGTTAACACACTGATTTTTAATTTTAAACTTTTACTTATCTTTCAGTATAAGTCTGAGCCAATTGCCCTGAAGGAGATACATGGGGTCTCAGTGATCCAGTGTATTGTGTTCCAGAGACGAGCAGAAAATGATTTTTGAACGATCCAGCTACTCTTTTCATTTGAACCAATAGTTGGGATTGATGTCCTTAAAGCACTAATTGCACTACTTGCACGAGTACAAGTAGTAAATATCCAATTGTAGCTCTATTTTTATTTTCTACTACTGCTTTACACTATTTAATAGGAAAGCTTTTCCTCTGCTAGAGGGTGAAAACTCCTCAGGTGCAGTGAAGGTTTTGCTGCTTTTGGGGCAATGGAAATCCTTAAGCTGCCAACATAGTCTCAAATCTGCAACGGAAAAAACTAGTTCCAGATGTGAATCGACATTCTAGATTCGGTTTAGCCTTAAATCTCTCTTCTTTCTGGACTGGGGCTGGGAAGCTGCAGCAGAAGGCGGCGTGCACACGTGTGATGGTTGACTTCTTTCTCTGTTCCGTTTCTCTTCTAACCCCATAACCCGCCCCCGTTTCCAGTAGCTAGCCAGTTTCTGACTCCCACCAGGGGCAGCATGGGGGCAGAACGGAGAAAGGGAGAAGGTCTTACTTGATCAGGTCACTTAGTAAACAGGCCTTCTCTCTGGGCTTGGCACATGGGTAAAGACATGAAATGTATTTCTGGCATGTTCAGAAGTTCCTTGCTGGGTGCCTCTCACTACGAAACCCTGGTCACCCGCCATGCAAGGTGCGTTTTGTGTTTTTTTTTCCCTCCAGGGATGGCTGGTATCATCCCTTCCGTCAGCTCCTGATTCATTGGCAATACAATACACACAGATTTACACTGATGAAGTATCCATTTTTCTCCCACGTGGACTTCTTGGACAGGACGTAAAATAGCTTTGGCCAATTCCTCAGCGATGCTTACCTCTGGCCCAGGAGAAACCCTCATGCAGTCTCATATTTACAAACTCTAGGAGCACTGACAGGTCCTGGCTCAGCAGTGCCTCCTGCTTAATGCTTCCTCACTTTCTGGACCCGTGTGGGCCCACGTCAGACGCCAGTCCGCCATGCCTCCCACCCAATGTCAAGGAACGTGGGTCCCAACTCTCTGAGTGGCCCAAAGAAGCCACTTCACTGGATGAGAAGGAGGTGTTCCCTCCGGGGAGGAGGGCAATGGTTCTCACCCATGAAATCTCTGATAAATGAGATCCCCCTCCATGCTCTGTCCCCTCTTTATGTCCTGATCTTGTTGAGGAAGCCGAGTCGGGGCTCTTCTACGTTTTTAGATTAAAAAAAAAAAACAACACCTGATTATTGGGATCTCATCTTGGGATTTCACGTCTCTCATTATCCCTCGGTGTCTAGGTAAAGGCTTACTTTTAACCCCCTGCTACAAGAGTTTGCCATGAATCAGGCCTTCTTGTGGTTTAGACCCATCCCCTCTCCACCCTCAACACACTTATTCTGTGTTGTTGAAGTGGGCGATTTCTCTGGAAGCCTGGTCTATGGGAGGGCCAGTATTTTGATCTCTGTCCATGCAAAAACCTATTTTTATAAAGGGTACAAATCACTATGCAGCTAAGGGAAGCCTGAGACTGAGTCCTTATTCTACCATTAGTTAGCTGTTGTCTCCATCTCTGGTCTCAGGAGCCTCCACTTTTCACAGAGGGGTTAGATTATAAGTTACCTAAGGGCTGTCACAGGCCACAGAGAGACACATAAAAGAGACCTGGGCAGGGGTGGGGACCTGGGAAACATCTGGAAAGTCAAAATCCTGTCCTCCTTGATATGTCCGGACAGATCGGAGATCAGGTACCAGTGTATGGGAATGGGAAGATGACGTGTCTTCCGGGAGGCTCTGAGCCGGCGTTCAACAGACCCTTCCCTCTATTCCCCACCAGGCTCATCAATGAGAACGAAGTGAAACAGTGGCGAGACCAGGCAGAGAAGTTCCGGAAAGGTGAGGATCTCAGCCTACACCTGCTGCACGCTCCGCGTACCTCACCCCCATCCAGGACTCACCTCCTCCTTTGGAGGGGGACACACAAATTCACATTCTTTCTCTCCATTTGCTCTCCTGTCCCACCCCCATCCCAGAACACACGGAGCTGGTGAGCAGGCTGGAGAGGAAGGAGCGAGAATGTGAGACAAAGACGTTGGAGAAGGAAGAGATGATGCGGACGCTGAACAAGATGAAGGACAAGCTGGCTCGAGAGTCCCAGGAGCTGCGCCAGGCTCGGGGACAAGTGGCTGAGCTGGTGTCCCAACTCAGTGAAATCTCAGTACGTGGGCACCCTCGCCTCCTTTTACATAATTGAGCCAAGACCTTTGGGATATGGTGGGAAGAAGAGGTGTAGGGAGGGGCCAAGGACCCCAGGATGAGGGAGACGAGAGGGGTCCTCAGCCCAGCGTAGAAAGGACCCCTGAGGCTCCAAGGGTGGCACCTTTGTGTTACTTAGAAAAAAATGATACTTCTTCCTCCGGGGGACACTGTCCCAGGAAGCACACCTTGGAAGCAGAGTGCAGGTGGGATTTTGGCTCCCCGTGCCCTCAGCTGGATGCCCTTGGGCAGGTAGCAGCCTACACAACTATGTAACAATCCTGCTGTCGTATTGTGATGACTGCAACTTTGTCCAGTCGAATGCTTGGGATACAAAGAGAGAAAATGGGGGCTAAATGTCTGTGGGAGGTAAGAGCAGGATTGGGGGGCCTCGTGTAGGTGGAGAATAAGAGTAAGGAAAGGAACAACGGCGGTATCATTGCTGACAGGTATCATTGCTGATGGTTTTGTTGTTCTGATTTTTCTGTCTCCCCGCAGACAGGACCTATATCTTCCCCACCTCCCCCTGGGGGCCCACTCACCTTGTCTTCCTCGATGACAACCAATGACCTGCCTCCACCCCCACCCCCTCTACCATTCGCCTGCTGCCCCCCACCGCCACCACCACCCCTTCCACCCGGTGGGCCCCCCACTCCCCCAGGCGCCCCACCCTGCTTCAGCATGGGCCTGCCCCTCCCTCCAGACCCCTTCCCCAGTAGTGACACCCCGCTCAGGAAGAAGTGTGTCCCCCAACCTTCCCACCCACTGAAGTCCTTCAACTGGGTCAAGCTGAATGAGGTGAGTAAGAGGGAAGCGGTCAGTGCATTCTCCTACAGCCAGTGGCAGTCAGCGCAATGGGCTGGCTGCCCGTCGTTCACAGATCTCTACCCTGGGTTCTTTCTTTGCTGGGGGTAAGTGTAGACACAGTGGATGCAGACGACGGGGTTCCTGACACCAGGCAGCTCGCTGTCCACTGGGAAGACCATCTCACTGGGAGCAGATGGCTTGGCCTGTGGTAATGCTTACGTTGCCCAAGCCACCTACAAATGGGATTTGTACGCGCTTTGGGTTAATGAAGTAATATAGATAACGGAGCCTGGGCCAAGCAGGGGTATTTTCTGGACAAGACAAGGGCTGGGCTGGGATTTTAAGGATAGGATCAGTCTGAGGAAAAGAGTAGAAGATCTAGGCAAAGATCTTGAGATTGTCAAGATCAGGGCAGTGGGTACAGAGGGCCGAAATGACGAGGCCGTGGCAGGGTACGGTATGACAGCACGCTTGTACTGAAGAGTTTGATGTCAAGATAGAGCCGTTTTGGTATCTTCCCAGGGAAAATGTGAACACACTAGCTACTTGTATAGATTGCTCAGCAGCGAGAGGTCCTCATGAATATTATCGACTAATAATCATCAATCCCAGGCCCGTGTGTGTACTTGATTCCTCTGTTGGACTCTCCTGAGCAGAAAACAGAAATGCCCCAGGTCATATTAGACCCCTAGTAACTGAAGGCCAGTTCCAGCCCAGGTCGAGCCCTGCCTCTCGTTCTGTACCATGTCCTGTTAAGAGGCCCAGGGGCTTTGTCTATGACATAAACACATATGAGGTAACTGAGTTCAACTGGTCTGACCCACTCTCACACTTCAGCAATAGCCCTGCAGGCCTCAGCTCTGGGACTAATGGAGGCCCCCTGAGCTTGTTGTATGGGCCTGCTGGACCAACTCTTGGGGCATTCATAGCCGTGCCATTCTGTGTGAGCTTAAATGAGCGCATACGGAGACTCAAGTAAGAAGAGATGTGAGATTGCTAAGTAGGTCAATTATTGGTTAGATGCCTTCTTCTAATGGTTGACCAGCCAGCCAGTCAATCTGAGGCCTGCTTTGTATAAAGCTCTTTGCTGAGGGGCTGTGATGGATAATATTAAAAGGTGAGACGTATTGTTGCCCCTTAAGAGCAAATTAGGATGTGTATTCAAAGAAACACCTAGAGATCCTGGGGAAGGGATTGAAGGAGAGCTTCCAGCCTCTAACCAAACCAGGTTTGGCTCTAACTAACTGTGTGACCTGTGCAATCACTCACTTTATCTATACCTCATTTTGCTTATCTGTGAGATGTTCTCTAAGATTCCTTCTACTTCCGGTTTTATAATCTAGGTGGAAAGACAAAGCATGAATGCCGCCCATTCTTAGTCTCCTTGGCCTCTGATAATATCTCCAATCTGAGTTATTAAAATATTAGAGCACCTGTTAGCAGCAGTTTGAAGCAATGCTGTTAAAGTTTGCGACAGCTGCATTGCAGTTGTGCCCTGTGGATGCTTCTCCATGGTCACCAGGCAAACCAGAAAGGCCAACTGTGTGCGAGCAGGCAAGCAGCTCTGCAGAACCAAAGGCCATAGGCCGTGTGGAAACGTTCATTGTTCATGATCAGTAATAATATGTTTTTTAATTGTGGTAAAAAAAAAAAAAAGGTATATATTTTTTCTCCTGTACTTACAATTTATTAGTTTGAAAATGTAATGAAAAGATGACTAGGCACCTCAACAATTAAGGAAGACAGATAAGGCAACTAATATTTTCGTAACAGTTTCACCATATGGAGCTTCGTGCTTAGGATTTTCTCTCAGGTCCAGTAATAATAAAATCTACATGAATTCCTTAGAGACCCAGAGCAGGCCGGAGTTTCATTCCTGGACTGGTGACTGACACATAGAAAATCTTCATAATAATAATAATAATAATAATAATAATAGAATAGATTATCGTTAGTGTCACTACCATGTGTGCTTTAATTGTGTTATATAACTTAATCCTCTCTTTAGCTCAGTAACTAAGCACCGTTGAGACTCAGTTGCCTTTTATGTGACATGAGAAGTGAATAGTGTCCCTCCGTTTGCCAACAGCCCCACATAGTGACGAGGCTGGCAGAACAAGCCAGTTTGGTCTGTCTGACCCCAAATGCTCTGTGAGGGAAACAGAGTGAGACGTGTTTGTGAGAAAGATTACCCTGGCACACCCACGATATCTCTAAGGGGGCAGAAACTCCAGGAATCTAGACTGGAGGTGATGAGATCTTTGGCCAGAGAGGTATAAAAATTAATTTTGACCTTGATTATACCTGGTAGGCACATCAAGGTGACCTGGTGACATTTAGGACGTGGGGAATCCTAGGCGTAGATGTACCTGTGTCTGGCTCCAGACGTCCGCTACCTCCACGAAGAGGCCCCTAGCGAATATGGGGAACGGAGAGCAGGAAGAGTGAGGGAGAGACTGGGCCCAGTGTGTTGTCTCTTTCTAGTGTTGAACATCCTGCTCTCTCATTCCAGCCCCTTTTTTTTCCTCATTCTGGCCTCACCAGGAATAAAGAGCAGTGGGACGCTTTACCTCTCTGGGCCTTCCCACGGCGCTCACCTCCACTCCAGGCATAGAGTTAGATGGGGACTGACTTAGAAGCTTCCCCTCCTGCCTTCCTCAATTCCGTTCACCCCGTCTTCTCTCTGCCACCTAGGTACCCCGTTCCAGGAGACTGGCTCCTCTGCTTGGCTCCCTTCTCCTACCCCACGCGTGCTTCTGTGTTCACACACACACACACACACACACACACACACACACAAAATGGTTGTTTCTGCCATGAAAAGAATGCGTCTGTGTTGGGTTTGGCCAGTTGCCTGTATCCCTTGCCGCTCTGAGCTTCCCAGCTCGGCATTCCACAAGAGGGTCCCTGGCCTTAGGAAGGCCACAGGAATGTCCCCACCCCCCTGCTCTGGCCTAGCCTCCCCTTTTCCAGAGTTTAAGAAAATAACAGTGAGTGAAAGGTATGCTTCTCGCTCCAAGCCTCGCTGAGGGGGAGATGGGGGGAGCAGGAGGCCCCATGAGGAAGGTTCCCCAGCTGCCCTGCCCTCAGAGGAAGGTGGGAGATTCTATTTTAAGAAACACAAAGCTCTAGATAAGGTGCGGGTTCCTGGGAGGAGAGGGGTGGAGCATCTGGGAGCAGGGGCTCTGCTCTCTGTCCCCTAAGCCATTATCAGGGTGTCACAGGACTACTGGGGTGCCTTGGCTTGGCTAACAGCTCCTCCCCAGAGGCTAACCGCTTCTCCTTAGTTCCCTGGGGTAGTGGTTCAATGTAAGGGCTCCTCACAGAGGTGGGACAACACCTGAGTTGACAGACCTTGGAATGTAACCCCCGGGCCCATCGCAGTCACAGCAATGGACCATCTTCCCCGGTCTGACCAACAGGAAATTGTGGCAGAGTCTTGCTGTCCTCAGCAGTCACTATGGTGGCCAGGATGTCCCAGCCATTGGCATTTGTCCACATTCTGGGCGTCTGGGAAAGTGGGAGGAAGACTCCTGGGAGAGAAAATGACCATCTCAGATACAGGAAATAAAGTCGGCCCTCGGGATTTGAGGATCTCAAATATGTGTGGGCACTATTCCTTCCAATGGCTCCAGCCAACCCTGACCTTTAGGGAGAGGGGGCCCTGTGCAAAGTGCCTCGGGAGCATTAGTTTGGTTTGGTTTTCTGGAAGGACTCTCATACCCACTCTCATACTTGCCCATCCATCACTCAGCACTCCCGTTGATTTCTGTAACACGCTCACAAGTGGCCCCACACAGAAAGGAGAAGGAGGTTGTCTCTGGTCTCACCCCTGGAGCAGAGTATTGGGGAGGAAGAATCCACCCCCTGCCGAAGGCCTGAAAGCCTGGCTGTTGTAAAGTGTGCAGCTGGGGGACAGGTGGAGTGAGGGAGGCATTAGCCGTCTCCACAGTGAAGGAGTTGTCAACCGTGGGGTCTACTGTCTGCCCCGACTCTTAGGAACGTGTTCCTGGCACCATATGGAATGAGATTGATGACATGCAGGTATTTCGGGTTCTGGACCTAGAAGACTTTGAAAAAATGTTTTCAGCCTATCAGAGGCACCAGGTAAGACCCTGCCCCCTCCAGCCTCTTGGGTCTTGACTTTCGGTCTTGACTTCACATATGCCCCTTGAACCCAACCCTCAGCCCCCCTCTCTCCTTACCTCCCACCCTCCTCCCTCCCACGTATATTGGATGATTTTCTTCTTTGTCAGGTACCGTGTGCTTGCCAGGAGTGTAGATATGGATTAGAGGTGTGCAGTGCAGTAGGGGGAATGTCCCATTGTATTACAGTTTGTATTTGAACATCAACTGATGAAATAGTATTTTGTCCATTTCTCTCTTTCATCCTGGAGCACTTGAGGTAGCGTCCGAGGGCCTGGACACTGTTGACCCTGCTTCTCCTTTGGTCTCAGGATTGACAGACTATACCTAGAAGGCATTATAACTGTTCAGACCTCTTCCTCCACCATACTCTCATCTCCCAACACCGCCAAGAGTTAGTTGGGTAGCAGAGGGTGTTAATGTTTCAAGAAAGGTGGAGCTGCCCCAGGTCACGTCAGGGCGTTGAGGCTGGGCCAGGCCTGGGCAGGCTGACGGGGGCCCTGGGCTCTGCTCTACAGACACTGTGTACAGATGGCGGACCAGTAAGCATGGTCTTCCAGCAGCAGTCAGGGGAGTGGGGTTAGTGGCAGAACACAGGTGGTTCCTGAGGCAGGGGTCTCACACTATGCTGAGTACTTGTGGGATTGCCCAGAATGCTGATTCTCAGACCTTATGGATGTAAGTCAGGGGATGAGTCGGGAATCTCATTGCCCGGAAATCAACATTGCACCTCGCACATTTGGGGGCCTTCGGCCCTGGTTCAATTTGGGCATCACCAGCCAAAGGCCTTCAAGTGTTTGCTTTCTCTCTGGCTTGCCTCTGAGGGGCTGTTTCCTCTCGGGATTATGCTATTTTCTTCTGGATTTTCTCTGCTGATCCCAGGGTTCCAGCCCTGAGGACTTCTCCAGGTTCTAATGAGTGGAATCTGTGCCCTCCTGGGCCCTGGGCAGAGGCTGCATGTTGTGAACAGGCTCCCAACAGCCTTCTGCCAAGTCCAGACCTGTGGCTGAGCCTTCTTGAGGGCAGATAGGACTGAGGGCACGTGTGATGGCTCCTAGGGGACCAGCCCAAGGGGTAGGGTGAGCATGAAGCTCTGGTTCTGTTTTGGGGTTCTAGAAAAAACATTATTTAATTTAAATATGGGTGCTCAAGGCATCTGATTTCTACCCCTACTGTCAGGAACCATGTTTAGCTCTTGCCCATGTCAGGCAGGCATGGCCAGACAGCAGCTGAAAGGAATCCTGGGCCTTAGTGCTTCTGAATGGGCGTCGAGGAGGGAGGGAGTGTGTGCAAGGGCTGTGTCAGGCATGGCCAGAATCACACACCTCCACCGAGTTGGAGCATCTTCCTCTGGACCAGGGCCGCGGCCTGGCCCACCGGTCTTTGGGATCCTGAGGTGGGGCCAGGGTGGGGGCCAGTGGGGAAAGAGGGGCTGTGGGATTGAGGACAAGCTGGGTTTGGGGTCCCCATTTGGTGAGTGGAGAAGAGTTACGATGGAAAACCCCGTTCTGTCCCCAGTCACCTCTCTGAGCCCACACCGTCCAGCCCCCTGTTTCAGGGCTGGGCTCATGCAGACTCCTGTCATTCAGCGATTGCTCAGACGGTGAGGCTGACTTCACAGCAACGGAGCCAGAGAGATCTCAGAGGCTGTGTTGTCCTGGCCGCTTCCTCTCCCTGTCCCGGGACCCGGATGGTCATGGGGCGGGGGGGACGTCCTATGAGCTGTGGGTCTTCCCTCTGTGCCCTGTGTATGTTCTGAGTTAGTGACTTCAGCTCCATGAGGATCCGGAAGGGAGACCCAATTGGCAGCCCTGCCTCCTCAGCTCCCATTAGAGGAATGTCCTCTGGAATTAGAGTTCCAGCAGAGGAGAGGGAAGAATGGCAGCCAAGGCCTGGGGTGGGGAAGCTTGGGGGCCTGGAGTGCTGGTCCCACTGGGCCCCAGGCTAGCGGGAGACTCTGCCTGTCCTCTGCTTCGTATCGCTTCTCTCTGAGTGCATGTCTGCTAGAAGTAGCTCCTGCTCAGTGCGGCTTACAGGTCTCCGTCTCCAGCCCTGGTGGGTCTCATTGGGATGGGGCAGACAGATAGAATTGAGGGGTCCCCATTTCTCTCCTCCTATTTCTGGGGCCCTATACCTCTTGGCTAACGTTGTGCATGTTTAATTCTCTGTTGGCTGTGGCTGCTACCTGCCTAGGAGCTGATAACTAATCCTTCTCAGCAGGTGAGTCACTTGGGGCTCTGGATACTCCAACTTTTAACTACTACTCTGGGCTGCTGCCTTATATTGGGCCCCCAAATAGGGCCTGTCCATTCTACCTTATTACCCACCCATACAGGATGGCACAGGGGAGGCTCCCCAAAGAGAAAGCAGAAATGTAGGAGGGGGTGTAGTGTAAACAGACCCCTGGCAACAGTGGAGGTGAATGGCTACTAACGTAAGGAAAAAGCTTCTAGGTCTCTTTCTTACCCAAGACAAGGGCCCAAAGCCACGCTGTCCTGTAAGACTGCTCAGGCTGCGTGCTGCACAATTCCCGGGGCACAGTTCACAAAGACAGTGACATGAGTGGTGGCCCCTGCAGTTGTGCCACATGGCACAGGTGCTTGGAGGGACCTCCCAGAGTAAGAAGTAGCCTCCTGTCTAAGTAAGACAGTGGCCTCCTGTCTAAGTAAGCAGGGGCCCAAGAGAAGACGGATGGAATCTTTGATTTCTAGGAATATGCCCGCTGGAACCCCAGAAGAGAGAATTCTATGTGGAATTCTGCCTCAGTGTCCCCACCTCTGAACATGTGGCTGCCTTCTACCCAGGGCACATTGGGCTGTGCCTGAAGTCCCTAAGAGTCCAGAAGCTGTGGCCCTATGGAGACTTAGAACCAGCTTCTTACCATAAGCTTGGGGAGGCTCCTGGGTGGGGCACTAAGCGTGGGCGTTGATTCTCTGGGGACTTGGTAGATCATAGCACATTGCCTGAAGCCACAGGGACCAGTCACTCTCCTCCATAGGAATAGCCCCTTTAGTTTGCCCAAAGAGGGCAATCTTAACAAGGGGGTTCCTCATGGCTGTGCCCCAACCTATTGTAGCTCATGGTAAAGTCCCAGATGACTCCTATTAGAGAGTCAATTATTCACTACCCTCCCCTCCCTCTCCTGTCTTTTTCTTTCCCTTTCTTTCTTCCTTGCACACCGGGTATACTCCCTGGTTGGTAGGGAGGTGGCTCCTGGAGGGAGGCGAGGACTGGGGAGGGCACACACAGCAGCCTTTCTCGTTGGCTTGTTGGTTGCAGAAGGACTTGGGCTCCACCGAGGACATCTACCTGGCCTCCCGCAAGGTCAAGGAGCTGTCGGTTATTGATGGCCGGCGGGCTCAGAACTGCATCATCCTTCTCTCCAAGTATGTGCTCGGCCTGCCTCTTTGGCTCCTGCCCCATGATAGGCTCCTGACGGGAGGGGATGGGCCCCCCAGGAAGCAGAGGCCAGAGGTAGGGCTAGAGCAGAAGACGATGGTTGACCTTTATGCCTGGGGGAGAAAGGTGGCAGAGGACTGGGGCAATAGCAGTCTGTGGCCTCCCCTTCTCTGCTGTCCCCAGGGAACATGGGGGCACTGATCTAGAACCTGGGAGCCCACGTTGAGCAGCAACGTGGGGCTCTGCAGACAGGAACCTGCCCCAGTCACGTGGCCCCTGACCAGCCTGGTCAGCATTGGGCAGTGGAGTTGCTCTAAGCCCGTGGAGGGCCCCACTCAGCTTAGGCCACAGAGCAGCATGATCTCAGCCCCCAAGCATTTCCCGTGGCTGCAGAACAAACAAGGCAGTATCTGCACTAACAGCACAGCTTCTGTGCGGGGCCTCCTGCCTGAGCTGGGGTCACAGGGCACTGCCTCCCAGACTATTCTTAGTGCTACCCCAACCGCCTCTGGGACATCCATCCCCCTTCCCTCCCACAAGGCCCCAGTCCTCAGTTTCTCCCCCTTGATGGCGCGGGAGAGTTCTGCACCCCCAGGGCTCCCATTGGGTGTGCATCTGGAGGGGATAGGGAGTGTATCTGTGCAGGGGGTGGGGTGGCGTCTCCCCCTCCCAGACAGCAAGACAGATTGGAGCAGCTGTGTGGGAGCTGAGGCGCTGTCAGAGACTGAGGGCTGGTCTGTCTTCTGAGAATGAAGTAAGCAGGAAACTGCCCCCTTAGAGGTCTGCCGATACTCCCATCCTCCCATGGAGATGCTGCAGATATTTTAGGCATGAGGAAAAGGAGAAGGATCAGAAACCCTTCTCCCTGCCTCTCAAATTGTCCCAATCAGCTCTGTCAGAGACTCAAGCAAGAGACCACAGACTCAAGTCTCTATTTAGAGGCGAAAATACCTCATTATCGAGTTTATGGAATGAACCACATTAGTTTAGTCCAAGGAGGCTTTACAGAAGAGCTGAGGAGGGAGGACTATCAGATGTACTCCCAAGTTCACGTCAGGGAGAGAGAGAGAAGCCTAAGAATCCATCTTCTGAAGGAGAAGGTCTGGCATCTGATCAGAGGGCCCAGGCCAGGCTCCTCAGGGGCTGGGGTTTTGCCTTAGGTTGAAGCTTTCTAACGAGGAGATCCGGCAGGCCGTCTTGAAGATGGACGAGCAGGAAGATCTCGCTAAGGATATGCTGGAGCAGGTGAGGCCCCTCCAGGGGAGGAAAGCTGCAACTAGGGGGCAACTGGACCCTTCGGACAGCCCCCAGAGAGGCCGAGACTCTTAGGTCAAGGAGAAATGAGGGAGGGGTTTACAGAAATTCCCCTGGGCCAACCTCTCTGAGGGGCGGCCAGAAAAGGCTGCATCTTTTCCAGGGGACTGAGGCATCAAAAGGACAGGTGAGGTGTGATTCCCCTGGGTCTCGAGGCAAAGTCAGAGTGACCCATAGTCACAGCTTCCTCACGTCACTTCCACCTCCATTTGTTGCATCTTTCAAGAGAAACCTAGAAAATACCTAACAAAACCACCATCAACTGGACTTCATTAAAATTATGAACTCTGTTCATCAAAAGACACTATCACGAGGGTGAAAAGACAAGCCCAACCTCGAGAGAGAGTTGCAACGATCTCATATTCAGAATAAAGATATTCTCTACAAATCAGTGAGAAAAATGACAAAACAACTGCACTTAAAAATGAGCAAAAAACTTGAACACAGACGTCATGAAAGAGCTCGTTTCCAAGTCATTAGAGACATCCAGTAAAAGATGATCAATACTACGAGTAGTCAGAGAAATATGGTGAATGGGGGTGTGTGAGGTAGGTAGCACCACGCACCCACCAGAATAGGGAAAAGTAAGAAGACGGACAATCCCAAGGGTTGGCAAGGGTGTGAAGCAGTTGGAAGTCTCGTTCGGTACAGTCATTTTGGAAAAGGCTTTGACAGTGCATTCTAAGGCCACACGTACCCCCCTGTTGCCCAGAAGTCCCTCTCCTGGGTCTATACTCTGTGAACAGCCCAACTGTCTATTGATAGGAAAGCAAATAGACTGTGGTCTATTCCTACAGCAGAATACTCCTCAGCAATGAACAGAGAAACAAACTCTCAATACTTACAACATGCATGGATCTCAGACACTATATTGAGGGAAAGAAACCAGACAGCAAAGAACATACAGTATGAGTCCATTTGTATGAAGTTCAAGAATAGGCAAACTGAGTCTAAGGCGATACAATTCAGTTGCGAGGCTCTATGGGGGGAGGGGTGGGTTGGCTTATTGAAGTCGTGCGAAGGAACGTTCTGGCGGGATGGAAATCTTCTGTACCTTAGCTGGGTGGCGGTTCAGTGGGTGGATCGTGTTGTCAAAACTCATTGAACTGAACATTTAAAGTGGATGCATTTTATTGTATGTAAATTATAGCTCAATAAAGGTTTAAAAGAAAAACCACAGAGCTGTATACTCAAGAATAACGTACTTCACAGTACGTAAGTTATTTCTTAATTTTAAAAACGTGGAAAGGGAACAGAAAGAAGTTTAGAGCTGGGTGCCCTGTGTCCCCTTCGGGCAGATGAAACGTAAGTCATCCATATGCGGATGCGTCTGTGTTTTAAGGGGACACCTCCCGACCAGAGCCTGGGCAGTGTATGGGCTTCTGCGTGCTGTACCCCCTTCTGTGTCAGCGTCCCACCGGTTTCCCGTCTGACCTTCACCTGCTCTTTGCAGCTCCTCAAGTTCATCCCGGAGAAGAGCGACGTGGACCTTCTTGAGGAGCACAGGCATGAGATCGAGCGCATGGCCCGTGCTGACCGCTTCCTCTATGAAATGAGCAGGTCAGGGCGGCAGGGCTGGGAGACGGGGTTCGGGGAAGGCCGGCCGAGGGGGCGCTGGAGCTGGCTCCTGGGGCTGGGGGGGCCTGCCGTATGCCGTAGCTCGCCCCGTCCACAGGATTGACCACTACCAGCAGCGACTGCAGGCCCTCTTCTTCAAGAAGAAGTTCCAGGAGCGGCTGGCTGAGGCCAAGCCCAAAGTGGAAGGTAAGGCTGAGGGTGTGGGGGAGGCCTGGAGGGTAGAGGCATGTGGGGAGACTGTGGCGTGTGAGTCCACAAACAGCGCCAGAGGAAAACCCCTTCCTTATTCTCGATCCGCCCCCTGGCCCCTGCCAAAAAAACAAACAAACAAACAAAAAACAGTCAAAGACAAGGACAAAATTTAAAACTATGATTATTCTAGATACATGCACTTGTTTATATCAGCACATGTGCCAAAGATGTGACACGTTCCCCATGCCTCTGCGTGCAGTTCTCTAAGGTTGGGGATCTGGTGACATCTGCCCCAGCATGGGACAGAAACACTGAGCAGGTGATGGTAAGAGCAAGCCCCCAGGACAGCGCCTGGCACGGACTAAGCTCATCCATCTTTACCCTGCTCAAGAAACTAAGCTCATAGAAGACCTCTGGGCACATTGTTTTAAGTGTGAGCCATTCAGAAAGTAGGAAGCGGGCAAAGTGACCCCCAGAGGCGTCGAATTTTCTGGGTCAGGGAATTCCTTCCTACACAGGCCTTTTCTAGAGGAGCACTTTGTAATTACATGAGAACCACGTGCCAAGCTCTGTGTGAAACCTCCTGCGTGGATGGTCTCCTGTGGTCCTCACAACAACCCTGTGGGTGCATCTCTTCTTTCATCTCTAAAATGGGGAGATGTTGCCTGAGGCCGTGTTCCTACTGGTGGGTGGTAGAGCCAGGACTGGAATGTAGATGTCAGGCTTCAAAACCCATCCCTTCACTGTCATCCTGTAGTACTTCCCGGGGAGGGCAGAGGACGGAGGGGCAGGGACTTGGGGGGAAAGGCCGATGGTCAGGATGCGGGGTGGGGAGCCTTCAGACCCAGGAGGGGAGAAGCAGGAGAGGCTGTGAGGTCCATCTGTGGTGAGGACAGGGTCAGCAGAGTGGGACGAGGGAGCCTGTGTCCAGGCTGCTCAGGGGGAGCAGCTGGGGACAGGCAGAGCATGGGCCCCCTCTGCTGGACACTGGGGCTGGCCAGCGCTCCCTGAGATGCCCTGTGGAGAGAACGGCCCTCCTGGAGTTCAGTGAGTTATTTCAGGGACGTGTCTGGGCATAGGTGGGGCATGGCAGAGCTAGAGGCAGACAGTTTCTGTAATCTGGATCCTGACACACACACATACACACCAGGGGAACTACAGGCCGGCTGTGATCACAGAGAGAGAAGGATGTGTGACCCGAGAGACAGAGAACGAGATAGGCAGTGACTCTGTAGGTGTGTGGTCTGGCGGCACCTCCTGCCCTGGCGATGGGCGGTGCTTCCCTTCCTGCAGCTTTCTGTCCTGCTGCAGGCTGCCTCTGGGGCCTGAGGCACACATGAGGGGTCAGCCTAAGACATGTGTGCTCCACTACTTGTGTGTCTTGGGTGGGTGGAGCCGTGGAACCAGCGTAGCTTAGCCACCGGGTCGTTTAATCTCAGACAATTGCGTGTTCCCAGGAGCTCGCTCCTAAACTCTCTGTAAGAGTCGCTGGATGCACAGGAAAGAGTATCCCTTTATTATCCAGCTAAGCAGAACTAGATGTGTTTTAGATGGCAGGACCTGCTGGGGAAGGGAATCATCGCTCTGCTGTAGCATAACTGCTGTTCTAGAATGCTCTGGAGGTCTCTTCCCTCCAAGAGTTGGGAAGAGGTGGCTGAAGCTGTATCTTACAGAATCAGGTCAGTGGGCTTGACTGGGGGTAGAGACGAGAGGATTGTGTAGGAGTTGCGGCTCATATTTTTTCCAGTTCCCCCAGGGAATATTTTTGGAAGAGCTAAGCTTTGGCCTCTCCCAGCTGGTTGATGAGCTTTTGACACCCACCCACCCCACTCCCATCTTCCATCCCCCAGCAGTACCTCTGGGTCAATTTGCTAAAAGCCTATTCACCAAATTTGAGAAATTGACCAGTTCTTCTATGAATATATTCATGAACATATTCTTCTTGAATGTATTCTTATGACTATGTTCATTGCTGAATCTACTGAATTTGCTGATTCTCATTATGAATACATTCACTGAATATAGTCAAGATGAATATGGTTTCAAATATAAACATATTCTTATGAATATATTCATGAATATATTATTCTTCTGAATATATCTAAAATGTCTGCATTGCATATGGGAGTTTTCCCATTTACACTGATTTCCTTTGAACTCTTGTCATCTGTTTTGCCAACATTTTAGCATTCGCAGGAGGATTCCTTTGCAAATTTTTCAAACAGCATATCAACGTTAGAAAAACTATCCCAACCAATAATAAATTGCTGGAAACTTTTCTAAGTAGTTTTATTTTAAAGTAAACTTTTTATTAAAATATGCATGTAGAAAAGTACACAAATCCTAAGAGTCCTACTTGACAAATTACCACGAAATGAACTCACCTATGGAATCAACAGCCAGGTCAAGCAATCGAACGTTTCCAGCCCCCCCAGACCCCTTCTTCATGTCTCCCTCTCAAACATGACCCCCTCCAACCATTACGCTGTACCTCCTTCCTAAAGGTTTGGTCTGTCTTGAGCTTTATGTAAATGGGATAGAGTACGATGTATAATTTCGTGCAGGTTTTTTCTGCTCAGCATTGTGGTTGTAAGTTATCCTGTTGTTATGGGTAGCAGTGGCTTATTCATTCTCAGTGTTGCGTTTTATTCTATTGTATGAATGTACCATAATTTATTTAACCAGTCTATTTGTAATTTAAGGAGGGAGAAAACCAGGAATCACTCCAATACCCATCAAGTGTAACGCCACGGTTGTCACAGACGATGCACATGTTTAACTTCAGAAACTACTGACAAGCCTTACTTACTATTCACTTTTACAGCTTCTTTTTTACAATTACTTATTTTTAACTACTCTTGGAGATTTCTGGAAACTTTCAGTCAGATGGTTCTCATTGTATGTTCATAGCAGCACCTTAGGGAATGTGCAGTTTGGCACACACCAAGGATCACAGAATAGCTTGGTCTTCTTATCACCACTTTCAGTAATCAAAAAGCATATTCCATAGCTAGTAGCCAAAATTTCAGTGTAGGATTTGTATCCCAATTCTGCACAGCAGCCATAAATACATAATAGCTGAGGAAGAGCCAAAGCATCCACATTGGAATTAAATACTGAAGTTTTGGTTACTGTGAGCTTAGTTTGTATTTCTGGCAAATGTATCACTTCAGACCTTGGAGGGAAATGGTTAAAACGCCTGAAGGTTGGAAAAGTTTTCTGAATGATATTCAACAAGATGTCAAGTAACCTAGTTAATCAAAGTCACCGTCAACTATAAAGCACACTGTTATCTTATTATAGAACAAAAATAATATGGGGATATCACAGTTGTTGACATATTACAACTTAATTTGACAGGGATTTTTTTCTTTCCAAAATAGTCAGTAAAACTCAGCATTTCAAAAGAGGCAGAAATAGTCCCAGAATATGTAAAATGCTGAAATTTGAACTTTAATCACTAAGTGTAAAAAAGTAAAAGTATTATATTTTTGTGTAAATTCATAGAAAGAATATATTAATGATTTTAAATATATACAAGAAAAGATATTCTCAAATATATTCTTAAGAAGAGTTGGCACATTCTGAGAATGGATTCTTTGGTGAATTGGCTTTCGGCGAGTGTGTCTGCTTCCCTGAGACGGGCAGGTGTGGAGTAGACTGTGGAGGTTGTGGGCACAGTCTCTGCTCCTCTGAGAGTTGAAGACACTTGCAGCCCCTTTTCTGGACTTTGTGGTGGCATCATCCTGAGGTACAAGGGGCCCCGCTGCCCTGGCCTCATCTGTGTAGGGAATCTGACCTGTGCCTCGTCTCCCAGCCATCCTGCTGGCCTCCAGGGAGCTGATTCGCAGCAAGCGTCTAAAGCAGATGCTAGAGGTCGTCCTGGCTATCGGTAACTTCATGAACAAGGGGCAGCGTGGGGGCGCCTACGGGTTCCGGGTGGCCAGCCTCAACAAGATTGCAGACACCAAGTCCAGCATTGACAGGTGGGCCCCAGCCCGCCCCCTTAGCCTCCACCGCACCCCACCCTGGCCTCTCCCCTCCTCCCCCTTTCCCTGTCTCCCTTTCTGACCCCACCCCTCCCTCTTTCCCCTAACACCTCACCCTAGATTCTTCCTGACCCTCATTTCCTTACCCGTGACCCGGCTTTCATCCACAGAAACATCTCTCTGCTCCATTACCTGATCATGATTCTGGAGAAGCATTTCCCTGACATCCTGACGATGCCTTCGGAGCTGCAGCATCTCCCAGAAGCCGCCAAAGTCAAGTGAGGGGTCCCTCCTAGGCTTCCTTCTCACTGTGTTCACACACTCTAGTCTAAACCTCCTCCTTGGGGGCTACTCTGGGCTGACTAGGGATGGGCAGTGACTCGGGGTCTGCTTTTGGGAGAGCCGAACAAAGTCACATGGTTTGCTCTCCAATCCTTATTTCAGACATACCCCCAGGAAACAGCAGGCAGTGGGGAAGTGAGCCGGGATGGGAGCAATGCTAATAACAGAAGTGTAATTCAGCCAGCTACCACTGGGGGCGACTGGCACTCAACCCCTCCAGGAAAGGGTGGGAGACAGTGTAGGACTCTCGCCACTTATCCCACCCAAGGGGTGAGAGAGGCGGGGCATCATACACCATCTCCTGTCAGTCAGTGGCTGAGGGGTCCTAGTGGGGGATGGGGGGGCCACATAACTCCCTGGCCATGGGTCCAGGCAGAGGTAGCTCTGGCTCCCAGAAAAAAGTGCTCACACAGTTGGAAATCAGGTCCAAGGAGATATGGGTGAGGCACCAACAGTACCTGCTGCAGGCAAGAAGTCAAACCTGCACAGATCCAGGGTGACGGAAGCATCTCCAATAGAAGCAGAAATGCACTGGTAAACGGGTAATACGCCTCGAATGGTTCCTGCATACACGTACCATGTTAAAGCTTATAAATATTACCTGGTGGTAAAAAAAAAAAAAAAAAAAAAAAAGTCCAAACCAGAGGCCAGGTGTTAGAAATCTTCTAATATGCAGCTTGGCATTTCTAATTTGGAAAGAGCTACAGAAAATGTGTCACCCCTGTTATTTTATAGAAGCACAGACAGAGCACGGAGGGGAAGTGATTTGCCACATGTTTGTGGCCAAGGTAGGGCTAGAGCACAGGTCTGCTGACCCCCAGGCCATTGGGCTTTGCACTGCCCTCTCCCTGAACCCCCCTCAGCGACTCTCCCTTCCTCTGTGTCCCCCCACAGCCTGGCAGAGCTGGAGAAGGAAGTGGGCAACCTCAGGAGGGGCCTCAGAGCAGTCGAGGTGGTGAGTACATCGTCGCCGCCTGCCTGGCTTGGAAGGGATGCTGGCAGAGGCAAAAGCGCTGTGGCCCCCCAGGCAGCAGACCCGGTCTGATGCATTTCTGGCCCAAAGCTCCTGGCTGGGGTATAGAAAAACTGGCACAGTGGGTACAGCCTCTAGCACAGAGTCAGCCCTTAGGAAAGGATGATTGGTTTATCTGGGGCTTAAATTTAGGCTCTTGACGGGGGGACATTGAGACTAGCCAGGTCACTGTCCAACATGTCTATCAGCCACATGCTTCAGTTTGATTCAAGTAGATGGGAAAGAGGACCCACATTCTTTGGAAGCCGGCTAGGGGCAGGTGGCCCATAGTGTGACACTGGGGACCGCTGTCCTCCGAAGTTCCTGCCCTATGTCTCTTTGCCGTTCTCCCTGGGCCAGTAGAGGAGCCAGGGGCTGCACTCTTTGCTGGAGACGCAGGTCTCTGGTTGCCACCGTTCCTGTTTTGGTGGCTTCTCCGATGATACCATCTCTGGCCTGAGGTTAGGCTGGTCCACTAGGGGGATGTCGTCAATTCTTTGTCTCCCACATTTAGGAACTAGAGACTCTAGAGAGCCTTCCTGTCTTCACTGCGTGTGTGGCGGGTAGGTGGGTAAGGAGAGGATGAGCTCAGAGAACAAAGTTCAGTATGAGAAAGAACCTGTCAAGGCCACGATGGTCGGAGGGGGCAGATGGTGGTTACCACTTATAACCCTGTGAAGTGCTTCCCAACGCGTGGCTCCTGGACCAGCAGCCTTCGCACCAGCTAGGAGCGTAGACAGGCGTGGCACACTTGAATGCGCGTACGAAACACCTGAAGCTCTTGTTAAAATGCTGATTCTGATTCCATAGGTCTGGGGTGGGGCCTGAGAACCTGTATTTCTTCAGATTTCCCAGGTGAGGCTGCTGCTGCTGCTGGTCTCAGGCCAGGCCACACTCTGGGGAGCAAGGACCTAGAGAAAGAAAGATGGCAGTCGAGGGGGAGGGAACGGTAGTGGCCGGGTGGACTGGTTGATAACTCTCACGATCTTCGGCACCCTTAAAATTCTGACACTCGCGGTGTTCCCTCTTCCAAAGGAAGGCTCAGTATCCTGTGATTGGTACACAGGGTGCGCGACATGGCGACCCAAGAATTCCTGACTTTTATCCTAGCGCCAGCCTAACCAGCACTTCACTCTCCCTCTTCAGGAGCTGGAATACCAGAAACGCCAGGTGCGGGAACCAAATGACAAGTTCGTCCCAGTCATGAGTGACTTCATTACGGTTTCCAGCTTTAGCTTCTCAGAGCTGGAGGACCAGCTGAATGAGGCTAGGGACAAGGTAAGCGTGCCACAAGCTTCCAGTCTTACCCTCGGCCCACCCCCGCCACCCCCACTTCTCTCCAACTCAGCCTTCTGTAGACCCTGCTCCTTCACCCATTCCTACCACATGGCCCAGAAGGGACAAACCCAGAATCACAATGCTTTGAGGAATAACCATTTTGTCACTCCGACAAGAAAAGCAATAGCGTCTGTTGTGAAGATCATAGTCCATTCATCAGGTGTCAGGCACAGCCTTAATTATTTTACATGTGTCTCATTACCTACCTTTGGGTTTGTTGAAAGGTGATTAGCCCTCTCAATAGATATGTACCCTGAGATCCAGAGAGGTTAAGCAACTTGCCCAAGGTTGCCCAGCTGTGAGAGAGCTTTGGTCTCAGCTGCTGTCTTCCTGCTTCTCACACTAACATGTACATGGACCCCCATCTCTGGGGGTCTTATTAAAATGTGGGTCCTCATTCACGAGGTCTGGCATGGGGCCTGAGATTCAGCATTTCTAACATGCTCCCAGGAGACGCCCATGCAGCCTAATGAGTAGTCAGGTCTTTCGTAGAGGACTTTGGGTTCAATTGGAGATGATAGGACTCAATAGAAGAACAGAGCCTGGCCCGTATAATTGTAGCTAGCACTTTATATCTACTGGTTTAACCCCCATGACAACACTCTGAAATAGGTTCTATTATTATCCCCATTTTACAGATGAGGAAACCGAGACACAGAGAGGTTAAATACCTAGTCCAATAACTATGACCTCTGAGGTCATTCTGAGCTCTGACCAGGCAGTTCCTTCCCAAGGTCCCTAGCTCCTGATCCCAGACCTACACCATAACAGAGCCACAGGCAGCTCTGGGCAGCCTCATCAGCCAGCTCGGATCCCCCACACCCCCAGGGTGTCAGCCTCAACCCTTCCCTTTAGCCTGGTCCCTACCCCGATAAGAATGGGGGTCTCCCCTTCTCTAGTCCCGACCCCATTCCAAAGCTGTCCAGCCTTGGCTGGGGCTCTGCTCTGGCTGGAACCCAGCGAAGCACATGGCCTGGGCCCATGATGCCCAGAGGTGACTCTCCACCACACCTTCACCCCCCCCAACAGTTCTCCAAGGCCCTGATGCACTTTGGGGAGCAGGACAGCAAGATGCAGCCAGACGAATTCTTTGGCATCTTTGACACCTTCCTGCAGGCCTTCTCGGAGGCCCGGCAGGACCTGGAGGCCATGAGAAGGAAGAAGGAGGAGGAGGACCGGAGGGCCCGAATGGAAGCCATGGTGAGGGGCTGGGCAGACGCCGAGGGCAGAGAGGCTGGTCCGGGGGGGACAATGGTGGGGCTGTGTGCCAGGAGACCAGGGCCTGAGAAACACTGCAGGGGCTGACGTCAGTCCCCAAGGAGGGAACGGTCTTCCCAGCACGAGGGGAGACAGCATGGGACCTGGGCGGGCACTGGGCATCCTGGGAAGGAGTGGGGCCAGTTGGTGAGCCCCAGCAGCAGTGCACAGAGCCGGGGTGTTAGCCCCTGGTTGGGAGGACATCCATGTGTACATCAGACAATGGGTGGCTGCTCCGGCCTCCTCCCATCTCTGGGGGTGCCAGCCCTTCACTCTCCTTCCTCACCCCTCCAGCTGAAGGAGCAGAGGGAGCGAGAGCGGTGGCAGCGGCAGCGGAAGGTCCACACGGGCAGCACGCTGGAGGAGGGAGGCGAGTTCGACGACCTGGTGTCAGCTCTGCGCTCGGGGGAGGTTTTTGACAAGGACTTATGCAAGCTCAAGCGCAGCCGCAAGCGGTCAGGGAGCCAGGCCCTGGAAGTCACCCGGGAGCGGGCAATAAACAGGCTAAATTATTGACCTGGGGACTGGCCACTGCCGGAGGCCAGGAGCCAGGGATGGACTGAGAGGGGCTGAGTGGAGAAGGCGGTGATACTTCAACCATTTGGTGCTCGGTTTAGAGCCCTGGGCTGGGTCCTGGGGTGGGGGCTGTGTGTGGCAGGACCAGGCGTCTCCCCACACTTGCCTGAAGGGGCTCCTCTCATCTCCTCCTCCCATTCTTTCTGCTCCCCGGCCCCCGGGACTCTCTGAGGCTGACCTGGACATCCCTGGCAGGCCTGGCTGACGGGGCCCTGCTGCCCACCGCCAACATGGCACCCACATGTTGGCACAGAACTGTTTCAGATCTAGACGGAACAGGTCCATGGATTTGGTCTAGATTTCGTGTGCAGTGGGGAGGAACTGTGGGGTGGGCCTCTGAGGGCCCGGGTGAGAGAGTCCAGGCTCTCATCCCTCACGAGGTGGCTTCACGGAACATTGAGCTGGGGGTATACTTTCTTGAATGGAAAAGGAAGAGGCATTATATAGTCTAGCTAGATGTGTTCCAGGAAAAATATGCTGGGTGGATGATGCAGGGACCAAGTCATCAGGACTGAGTAGCAGTGCCTGTTTCCTACATCACAAGTCCTTTAATCCCTCTCTTGCATGTCTTAAGTGTCTCTCCCTTCCTTCCCTACTATTACCTCCATCCTGTCTACTAATCCAGAATCCCAGAAAACCCCTCTTTGGGTTCCCATGACTGTGGCTTACTATCAGGGACTTGATGAATCCGGTAGGGGAAGGGGTTCAGCCAAGACCCCATGTGCCACACCTCGTGCCTTGGGCATAGGGACCCTAGAACAAAATACCGCCCCGCCCCACCTCCCCTGGACAACCGGAGCGTTGTCCTGAGGTAAGACCGTGACCTGACAGCCCCTCACCCGAGGGCAGCACTTGAATGCCTCGTCCCACCCCAGAGCTTTCTGGTCTACCACTCAGATGCCAAACTCCAACGTCTGCCTCAGGGCAGAAGCCACAGTGACCTCCCACTCTGTCCAGTGTGCAAGAGACCACCTCAAACCACGTGTGTCTATCTGGCTGAGGCTGGCCCTGGAGCGTCGGTTCCTGAGAGGGTCCCAAGGGCCAGGGCTGCTGTCTGCATTGACATGCCATTTCTGAGGGTGTCTCCTTCTCTGAGGCATTCACACGGAGCCCAGAGCAGGCAGGGGAAGCTAGGGAGATGGGAGATGAAGGATGGAGGAAGAAGGCCCATTTCCCTGGGGTGTCAAGGGGGAAAGGCTGGTACCTGATGTGGTTCTTCACCCTGAACTTCCAAGGGGCCCCTGTAGGTCCTCCTGTCCACTCCCACCTTGCACGCTGTCCATTCCCATTTCACATTCTGCCCATCTTGAGCAGGTGGGCCAATGGCTGTGTCTAAACAAAATCTTCTGTCTTCTACAAGAAAGGAGGTGAGGTCAACTCCATCAAAGCTCTTATTTTCAGTCTTTTCTTCCAATAGAGTTGACCTTTCATCCTCTGTGTCTGCCTACCTGACACCTCCCACCCCGCCACCATCAAACAGCTTCCTGCCCTTCCATCCTCCTGCCCTTCCTTTTGTTTCTCAACCTTCCAACCTACTCCTCCAGCTCAGGGTTATCGCCAGTGCACAGACTGATGGGCTGGGCCCACTCTTCAGCTGCCTATCTATCTTTACCCTACCTAATCTTTTCCCTACAGATTCCTGGGGGTGGGACCATAGTAGCTCCAAGGGGGTGTGGAGAAGAAACGTAAGGTTGGTGAGCCCGGCATGTGTGTTGGTTTGAGGGAGGGATCTATGCAAATGCAAGCCTGGCCAGGACAGGTGTGAAGGAGCCATCCGGGAGCCCAGGTGAGGGCAAGACGAAGGCTTCCAGGCAGAACAGCTGCAGAGAGCTCTGTTATACCCATCTGTACACCCAAGAGCCCGTACCACCAGCTGGTGGTGGGGTTATGGAAGGTTGTGCGTTGTCTCCCGAACTGGCGGGGCTGAGGTCAGCCTAACCCCCAGGGGCAGGGAACAGGCAAGGGCTCCACTTCTATCCAATAGGCACAACCAAGTCCTGATAGTCCCACCCACCATGGAAGACTGTACACGCACCCGGAGAGACAAGGAATATGGAAGCTGTTCAAGACACCTTGGATCCGCAGAAAAGCATAATTTGGTTTAACTGTTTACAGAAGACACATACATTTGTTCCAGGGCTCAGGCTTCTCACCCCCCAAAATTTTTCCTTCTCTATTTATTATTTGCAAGGTCTGGTCAGTGACTCTGGCACCAGACATCAATTGTAGGCAGATTTCCAAAAAGTGCCTTGGACCATGCACCATCGTGGCTGACTCAGCAAGAAGGGGCTAGTACCCCATGAAGACGGCTGAGTTGGTCCTGGATATGCTACATGTTTACGCCTGTTTGTTCTTTGGTCTTTTCCCAGTGCCCTTCCCACCCTTCCTGCCATCTGCGGGTAAATTTCTCCAGCTGTCTAACTTTGTGTCCATTGTAAAATTCACTTAACCTAATACAAGCTGTTCCCTTTCTCAGCAGCAGCACCACTCCTCCTCCCCTGTGATGGAAGTAAGGTGTGTTTAGGGCAGTGGGAGGAGGAAATCCTCCAGGTGGTTGGGGAAGGGTTTGGTCCAGGCTCTCCCTGCCCCCATCCTATTTCCATCAACGGGGGAGCCATGACTGTCTCCCCCACCTCTACCAGGGACGCCTTCATGCCACGGCTCTCTCACCAGTTGTCTCAGACAACAAATGAGGCCAAGGTCTGAAGTCGGCAGCGTCCTTTTCACCTGCACCTTTTTTATAATATATTGTAATACTAAAAAATATTAAATCCATACCATCCCCTTCCAGCCTGCCTTGAAACTTGTGCCTTCTTCCTGGGAGAGGGCTTCAGGTGTGCTGGAGAGCAGGCACAGCCGGGGCTGTGTTGGAGCCAGCTCGTCCCAGCTCTGAGAGCTCGGTGGTGACATTTGCAGGAACTCTGCAAGCCAGTTCACATGGTACCATAGCTTGAAATTGGCCTTGGAATCTGGCTTTTTCTTTTTCCAAGAGCTGGCTGTTAAACATTCACCAGCACACCTGGGTGTAGGGCAGAGGGGAGGCAGCCAGAGAGTGTCTCAGAGGATCAACCCGAAACCCTGTCCACATAGAAAACCCAGCAAACAAGCCCAGGGCTGGGGATGTGGAACCCAGGAACCTGTAATTGCACCCCGATCTCTAATAGCGAGTGATAAGCTTTGGATACTCCCACCTGACAGTCTTACTGTACACGGTGCATTTCTGTGCCTCCCACTCCACCCCTACATTCTCCCGCAGGGAAGGTGGGAATATAGGGAAGACACGTCCCTTCAGCATGTCCAGCATCCCCTGCTCCTCTTCCCCGGGACTTGAGCTTTGGGGTGGGGGTGAAGGGTGGGCATAAAATCTAGCGTCTCAGTGCCCTGTGCACAGATACAGTCCTCGGTCTTGCGTTTCCAAAGTTGGCACTGCAGCTTTATTTTGTGCGCTGTGAGGGTGAAGGCAATCTTCAGCTCTCTTCTTTCCCTGATATGTTCCAGAATAAAGGGGTATGGGTAGAGGGGGAACAGCAGTGCACAGGGCCAGGTGTGGCCGTGAGTGGTCAGGTATCCTCGTGTGCGTCCTGCAGCCCATGTGTGTGTCCTGTTAGAGGAGGGGGACTGAGGAAAGGGAGCAGGCAGGACGGTGCAATGGTTAAACAGAGAGCCTGCAAGTTTGAAGGGAAACAAGCTCTCTCCGAGGATGGATGGTGGAGAAGCAGGGCAGGGCAGGACTATGGATCCACAAACTTGGGCAGGCAAATCTGCTGAAGAGAAGTCGTCGTACATTCTTAGTGCAAGCTGTGCTTTCCCACCTCAAAGTGGGTTCTCTGCTTTGTGAGCCCTTATTCTCTCCCCAGGGAAGCAGCAGAAGAGAAAACCCAAAATGAGAAGTGGAAGTTCGGGGCCGGATTGTCTGTAGCTGGTTGTCTGAAACAGTCCGCAGACAACGCAATGGAATTTTTCGGGTACCTAGCATTGCTTATTGCAACCCCCTCCCATGACCTTAGTGTCCAGGAAGGTTGAAGGGCCTGCTGCTTTCCTCTCTGAATAAAGGAAGCCTCGCAGGTCATCAAAGGTCATTGAGTAGTAAGGGAGGGGGCTGACCTCGGGTTCGCACTGGTAAACAGAGATGGGGTTAAAGGAACTTGACACCTCTCCCTCGGCATTGCACCCCACCTCCTGACCTGGCTGGGCCGTGGGGAGAGAGGGCAGGATCTCTAAGTGCGATGGAAATCCCCCCTCTGACCCCCCGTCTTGCTGATGAGCTTGATCTCCTCCAACACGATGTCCCTGCTGACAGCCTTGCACATGTCATACAGGGTGAGGGCAGCCACCGCAGCTGAGGTCAGGGCCTCCATCTCCACCCCAGTGGGGCCCTGAGCCCGGCAAGACGCCTGGATCACCACGGCATGGCGTGTGCTGTCCAGCTCCAGCTGCAGCTGGACGTGGCTCAGGGCCACATGGTGGCACAGAGGAATCAGCTGGCTTGTCACCTTCGCTGCTTGGATTCCAGCCAGCTGGGCCACCACCAGGGCATCTCCCTTCTTTAGCTGGTTCTCTTGGACGAGTTTGAAGGCCACGGGCCCCAGGAGGACCACAGCGGAGGCCACGGCCACCCGCTCTGTGTTGGGCTTACCACCCACATCTACCATAGCTGCCCGTCCTTCTGTGTCCACGTGGGTTAATTGGTCCGAGGTTGGCAGGGGTCCTGAGCGGGAGGCAGGAGCCCGGGACACAGGGCTAAGGCACTTTGGGTTGGAATCTGAGTCTGGATGGGAACAGTAGTGTCTCTGAGGGGAGCCGGACCCCGGCCACCGCTGGGCAAGGGGCGGGGTCTGGGGGACCCGGCATCCTGCCCACAAAGTCGCCACCTGGTTGGAGAAACTCACTCTGTGTCTCAGACCCTGAACACCGAGGGAGTCCTTGGAGGAAATGCTTGGAATGGCTGGTGGGGAATCTTGGAGCATCAAAAATAATTCTGAAAGGCAAGAAAGAAAAAGAAAAAAGACTGAGTCCGAAAGATAATTCTTTTTCCCACCTCTTCTCCTAACCCTTTCCCTACCCCGCCTCGAGTTCTCTCTTCCACACTGAGGAAAGAGGAATGAAGAACAAAAACCATAGTGAGAAGAGTGAAACAGAAGACACACAGATAGTCCCCAGAGTACAAGTATGCAGCCCTTCTCGTCAGGGGTCACACAACGGCCCTGCCAGGTTCCGCCTGTCCTGTGAGGGGACCCCTGGGCACCCCTCCTCACAAAAACTATGTTGTCCAAGTTCCCTTAGAAAACACCTGAGGTCTGAAGACTGAAGCCTGGATCAGAGTACCTCTCCACGCCTCTTCATTTTCTTAAAACTACAGCAAGCGTCTCAGCCTGAATCACCAATTACAGCTACTCTCATCTTTGCATTCTTAGGAAGAGTTAATAGTAATCATGTCCTTTACAAATTAACTCCTAATAGACATATTTAGTCTATTTAAACAATGCGTTTCCAGTCTCCTTAAGTACATCAGACCTGCACATAAAGCGACAGGCTGGCTCAAACGGTCCTGAGGGTCCTTGCAAGCTCCTGTTACTCAAGGGTGGTCCCCGGACCAGCAGCGGCAGTGCCATCTGAGAACGGTTAGAGATGCCGAATCCCATCCGACCTCCCAAATCCACATGTGAAATAACAAGATCCCCAACGATTCGGATGCATATGAAAGCCTGAGAGGCTCTGCTCGGGGCCACTCTTGGCTTTTAGAACCCAGACTGGTTTAATCACTTTGTATCCTGGAGAGCAATCAGATACTGTATGAAGCAAACGTCCAGCTTCATCATGCTCTGGACCCCTCCCTTGTCAATGTCAGAGGCACAGCCTTCCTTCTAGGGGGGCCCTCCAGGCATTCCCCACTCCTTGTCATAAAGTGTCAGCATGGCTCAGTGCCCAGCAAGAGGGCTACAGAGCTGGAAGTGGGAGAGGAGCGATGATGAAGTTTTCTTCCCAAAGCACAGGGTGCCTTGGTGAGCTGTCTTTCCTCCTCTAGGTGGCTGGTGTGCAAGGCTCGTCCCTGGGTGCTCTCCAGGCCATGGGCTCACGGCTCCAGCCTTTGCAGAAAAGCCTCTTCCCCTAGTTTTTCTTCACTGCTTCCTCTTGCCTAGTGGCACAGTTCAGGGGCCCAGACCCAGAGCTATGGCCAAGGGGGCAAGGCCTCCCCGGGTCTCGTCTGGGCATGGTGCCAAAGGGGCAACAGCCCCTCTGAAGCTTATCATGGCCCAGCCAGTTCCCTCTGGGCCGGAGACCACATGTTTTTTTGTTTGCAGCATCCTATGCACTAAGAGATGTCCTAAGCACCTAAGTTAAGACCTCGGAAGCTAAGATCCTGGCTGGGTCGTCTCTGACAAGATGAATAACGTCCTTAGCTTGCTGCCTCAAGCGCTGCCCAGCACGGAAGCTAACAACACATGAACCAATGGGTGCTAGTGGCCCACATTCACCCATGGACTGGCCCACGGTACAGAGGGAAAGGGACGCCTATAACTGTATTCACGCTGGGAGATTCTAGAGTTGAGGACAAGGTCTCCATCTTAACCAGGAGCTCTGTATTCAGGGGACAACTAACTCAGTGATCGTGACATCTGGAGGACCCCCGCCCTGATTTCCCGTGAGCCAGAAGGACCATGGCTGCAGCATGGTTAGCGGAGGGGAGCCGTGCACAGGGAAGAGCAGAGGCAGCAACAGCGTGAAGGGCTACAAAAGGATGAAGGGGGAATAGGAGAAACATAAGGACGAGGCTATCAGGACGAAATGCAAGACCTACGGGTGCCTCGTGGCAGGGCCCCGCCCCCCTGGAAGCCCCAATGACAAGGGTGAGCGGTTACGTACTGCTGGGTCACCCACCGATGAGGATCATGGGCCGGTTCTTCATCTGGGAAATATTGAACATGCCTGGGGTCGGGGCAGAGAGAGGGGAGCAGAGAACGGGAGAGAGAGGGTGGGGAAGGGAGAATTCAGTGGCACAAACACGGTCAGAGCATTTATGGCAGCCCCCTGTATCTGCACTCACCTCTGTGTATCTGACAAAGCCCCCACTGTGTACGGCAAGGTCACCCATGACCAAGCCCAGAACAGTCTGTGGACACCCAAGATCTACCCTCCTGACAGACGGCAATGTGTGGGATGAGAGAGAGGCAATGACACCCCTCTTGTCTCCACCCAATGAAACAGCCCTGGAGATTTCAGGGTCCCCTCTCCTGTGCAGTCTCTGCAGTGCCAACTTCCCCGAGGAAGGGGAACCATCACCATACCCCAAACCTGGGGTCCCACAGGAGGGACTGGGAGTGGGGATAACCGTCCTGCCAGCCCCTTTCCCGTCAGGCTTTCCTGTCCTCTCACCTCAGCTATGGCTGCCTTCCTGCCGACAGGGGCCCACTCAGCATCCGGCCTGGCCTGACCGACTCGCGCCCCTTACCTGCATGCTGCCGCTTCTTCCTGCCCACAGCAGCCCCGATGATGCTTAGCAGCTCCTCCTCGGACGCCCCTGCCCGCAGGTGATCCCGTAGAGACACCTCTGCGTTCCCAAAGAGGCAGACCTGCAGGGGGTCACCGTGGGGGTGAGGACAACATGCCTCCCTCATCCCTGAGCCTTGGCCCTGAACCCTAGGGACCCCCCTGGGCTGAGCGCCAGCACCCAGGCCTCCCAGGGCTGGGTCATACTCAGGCGGGACTTCCTGCAATGAGGGATAGAAGGTGCTGGACAGAGGAGTCCAAGAGGCTGGAAGAGCAGGAAGCAGGATCAGACAACCCAAGGTCCATCTCTGACTTAGTCATGTTGCCTTCAGCTTGTGGGGGTGTACTTTTAAAAATTAAATAGTCGCCAAGAGAGACGGCGCCTCCAAATCCGGATCTATACCTTCTTCTGAGACATTCCATAGAATGGTGTCTTCATGGCCAAGAGGGTGGACCCCAGTCAGTAGTAGCTTGAGTCCTGGCAGCCCCCTCCGGACATGGCATGCACATCTCATCTCGCTTCATTTCCCTCCTGGTCCCTTCACTCATGGATGTTACCTGCCCGCCCCATCCTACTCCAGTCTGCGATCCCTGACTGGTGGCGGAAAAGCAGAGGGCTGGTGGAGATGCCATCCTCAGGTCATTCAAACTTAACTCAGTGCTCCCCAACTTCTGAGAGGGGCCAGTGCTCTGGGGGTCTCGGGGTGTGTGAGGCAGTCTCAGAAAGTGAGATACCTACTATCCTCCCACAGAACTGTATAAAGTACCTACTATGTGTCGGCTCTACACAAGACACTGTGGACGCAGACACAGAATGTTTGAGAAGCCCCTGAGGGCAGAGACCACCAGAGAAAATCTAAGCAGAAGGCACAGCTACTTCACCATGTTGGTTAGTCCCCATTCCTCACTCCCTTCCTGGTACCCAGGTCCTACTCTCTGCCCGTCGGCCACCAGGAGGGCCCCTTACGAACTCCACCTTCCAGACTTCCCTCCAGCTGGTTTCCACCTGGGTTTCGCTGATGGGAGATGTCAGGGTGAGAGGAAAGTGAGGCCCGGCATTTACTTCCTGCTTCCTCCCCGCTCTGGCTGTTCCCCTCCATAACCACCCCAACACCAACCAGGAGGCCACGCTGCCAGCCTCCGGCTCTCCCCAGACCCCAGTAACACCACTTCCTCCCCTTCAGCTTCCCCCCAGGGGTGGGGACAGCTGCTTGCTGCTGCTCGTTGAGTGTCAACACCCTTTACAGGTCCCCCAAACCTGCACTATCAATAGCCTCTTCGGTCCATTCTCTCCAGAATCCCACCTTCCCTTTCCTGCAGGCCCTGACTGACATGCACACCACCGAGTCTCGGCCAAGTTTATATCCCCAGCCCAGAAAAATCTTTTAGCTTTTTAACAACTGCTGGAGGGTTCCCTTTGGAAGTCAAACTTAAATGCATCTAAACCCAACTCCGTCTCTCCTCCCCCACCTCAATCCTAAACAGGTCCCAATGCCGACCTGCCACCTGGACGCCTTTCTCTCCTCCCTCCACCTGCATTACCAGGGTCCTTCATCCTTCCTCCCCATTTTCACCTTATGCTCTTACATATTTAGGACATCGCTAAATGGCCATCTAACCAGTCTTCCTATTTCCAAATTCAACCTGTTGGTTATTCTTCCTGACACACGAATGGGGGACCATGTCTCCTCCATGTTCGGAAACTGCACAGCGCCCTACTGTCAACAGAGCACCCTCTGCCGCTTCTATCTGGGCGTTCCCGCCCACTGCAAAGTCCGACTTTAATCTGCCCTGGCCATGTTAGCACGGACCCCAGATATACCTCCTCCCCTGCCCTCACTTCTCCTCCCCCAGCCCTTCTTCCAGGCTCCCCAAGGTCCACCACCCTTACGGCCTGTTGGGCCATGCATCTGACGACATGTGGTGCCACCCATTAGCTCCGTTGGGCCTTACCAAGGAGCCTTTATGTCCCTAGAGGGAAGGGGCACGTCTAGGCCTCCCGTGCATCATCCACTTTGAGCGCCCAGCACACGCTGGTCAGACATGAGTCATGGAGGCGGTTTCAGGGCTGAGCCCCTGGCCTAGTGGAAGGGGCCAACCAGGGTGGGGGCCGGGCGAAAGTGCACACTGATTCAACTCTCCCCCGCCCCCCATTACCTAGTCCTGGAAAGTGGGTCCCAATCAACCGAAAGTTACTTCAGGGAGCCAAGGAAGGAAGGAATCGGGGCCCCCCATAGGGGTGCCTGCTGCTCCCATGACCTCCCCAAATCTGATACTATTTCACCAACCACCCTATTTGCCCTGCTGATCTCCCCTCCAGTCAGGGGGTTCAGGTGGGAAGGGACCCTCATGGGGAAGGGGACACTCATGGGGAAGGGGACCCTCATGGGGAAGGGGACACTCATGGGGAAGGGGACCCTCATGGGGAGGGGACCCTCATGGGGAAGGGACCCTCATGGGGAAGGGGACCCTCATGGGGAAGGGGACCCTCATGGGGAGGGGACCCTCATGGGGAAGGGGACCCTCATGGGGAAGGGGACCCTCATGGGGAAGGGGACACTCATGGGGAAGGGGACACTCATGGGGAAGGGGACCCTCATGGGGAAGGGGACCCTCATGGGGAGGGGACCCTCATGGGGAAGGGGACCCTCATGGGGAAGGGGACCCTCATGGGGAAGGGGACACTCATGGGGAAGGGGACACTCATGGGGAAGGGGACACTCATGGGGAAGGGGACCCTCATGGGGAAGGGGACCCTCATGGGGAAGGGGACCCTCATGGGGAAGGGGACCCTCATGGGGAAGGGGACACTCATGGGGAAGGGGACCCTCATGGGGAAGGGGACCCTCACCTTGAGGTTCCCGTCAGCTGTGATTCGCAGCCGGTTGCAGGTCCCACAGAAATGCTCTGACATGGACGTGATGAAGCTGACGTGGCCTCGGAAGCCAGGGATTTTAAAGCTCTGGGGTGAGGAGGGCAAGAAGGGCCGTGTGGGGGGCGTATATGGATGGAGACGAGCCTCTGCGCACCAGCTCGCTCCCTGGCATCAGAGCCCTCACTCCACAGCCCTCCAGAGGATCCCTTCGGAAGGGCGCACCCAAGGCCCTCAGACAACAGAAGACCCATCCACGAATGACCCCTGAGCTCCCTGCCTGCGCCTGGCCTGCCCGAGAGCAAACGTGCTAAGAATGCAGGGGCCTGTGGGCAGCACGGCCAGAGCAGGCCCTGTGGAAGAACAGATCGAGCTCCCCTCCACCACTTACTGGAGGGGGGGTGTCCTACAACAAGTTACTTAACCCCCCACCCATACGCGGCCTGCGTCTTTACCCAGGAAAAAGGAGGCTGTTGTGATGGCCCTGACACGCTTCCTGCTTCAGTACCCCTGTCCTGCAGCGCTGCGCTCCAACCTCATGCAGCCCCTGCCAGCCCGCCTGTCCTAGGGTGAAGGCGGGACTTGCCTCCCTACCCAGCCCTCCTGTTGCCCCCTCAAACCTTGGCTGTGCTGGATTCCTCCTCAGGCAGCTTCTCCAGCTCCGGCCACCGTTGCCGGAGGGTGTCCAGCATCTCCTTGTAGCTGACCATCTTCTTGAAGTTCCACTTGTTGCCTGCATTGGGGTTGGAGGTTACTGAGTCACGGTGCTGCGGGGGCCCAGGGCCTTTAGGCCCATCCTCCCACATAGCCCAGGAATCAGCTCTCTCGGATGGGAGGTCCAGAGGCCCCGCCTAGAGCGGGTGGATCAAATCCCCCCCACACGTGGCACTGAGAAGCCTCCAGTGCCCCACTGCAGCCCTAGCCCTGGCGCCCCCCCCCGGGCCCCTCCCTACCATCCCTGGAGAAACTCCTACACACACAGCAGGGTCTGAGGTCAGCAGTACCCACGGGCTGAGCCGCGACCCCTCCCGGGGTCACCGTGCTCCGCCGCGGGGCCCAGCCTCCTCTCCCCTCCCCTACCCCGCTCCGAGTCACTGACCATCAAAGGGCATGTACTCTATAAAGCGCACGTCCAGGGGGAGGCCCTCAGTCAACGCGACAAAGTCCAGGAGCTCGTCCTCGTTCAGGCCACGCATCACCACACAGTTCACCTGCCCGGGGCACAAAGGGGCCATGAGGCCTGTCCCCCAGGCTTTCTTTTGCGGGGATGACTTTTGGGGCTCTAGCCCCTGCCGAGGTTCTCCACTGGGGGTCCCAATCCTTGCCTTTCACCCCACAGTTCTCCGTAGGTTGGCGGATTCCATGGGGTCACTGATTTTCTCACCCCCCCTTTTGGGGTGAGGGGCAGGACTGGATGGAGTAGGTAAGGAAGTGGGGGTGGCGGGGGCACTGCAGCTGCACTGGCCAAGGCCAGCAGGTGGTAGTGAAAGGTCAAGCCAGGGTGGAGGGGACAGGAAGGCCAGTAGCAGTGACATGCGCTCACCTTCACAGGGCTGTAGCCCAGCTCAATGGCCTTGTGGAGGCCCTCCATGACCTTGTGGAAGCCTGTGGTGAGGAAGAGAAACAATCTGGGAACTTCCTCCCTCTCCCCGACCCCTCCCACCCATAAGGAAGCAAGTGCCAGAGCTGTAAGGAGCCTCCGAGACCCCTGAGTCTGAGCAGGGGCTAACGTTTTCCGTAAAGGGCCAGACAGCAAATACTTTGGGCTTTGTATACCAAGAGGCAAAATTCAGGATATTATGTAGGCGCATGTCATAAAGATTGTATTGACCAAATTCAGAATATGGTAATAATTGAGCATGCTTTTTTTTGTAGGACAGGTCTACATATGGAATGGAAGAACTGAATTCTTTTCACAGGGACATTTTGCTTGATTGGCACTCATAGTAAATGAACATTCCCTATCATTACACTGACTGCAAACATTACCTGCAAAATCCACCCTTGGCTCGCAGGCTGTTAACAAGCACGCAGGGGCCAGATTTGGCCCCTGGGGTGTAGCATGCAATTCTGATCTAGGTGAACCCTCTCACGGTCTCGAAGAGGAAACTGAGGCCCAGAGTGAGGCGGTGCCCGCTGGTGGCGCCGCCCTGCATCTCTTAGAATGCAGGCTACCCATCTCCCTGGTTAAGACTTTCTCCTTAACAGCTGTCCATTCATTCACTCTGCATATTCTCACCCAGTACCTCCTTTATGCAGCAGCTGGACCAGGGCTGGTGAGCCATTCCTACGTGTGTGGTTCTCACCTATCTCTGTGCTTAACCCCAGGCTGGCTTTCCCTCATGCCCAGCTCACTCCTGCATCTAAACATCTGAGTGCCTACTGTATGCAGATCCCACCCCAGCCCCCAGCCTGCACAGCCTGGTGATGCGTGATTCCCGGCTCGGATGCCACCCTGGAGTGGCTTGGGGATAGCCTCCGGTGTCCTTGCAGCATTTTGGATGGCTCAGTAAGGGAGGGCAAAGGGAGGAACATGCCGCTTTTATATAAAATGCTGTTAGGATAATCTAGAACTTTTCTCCATCAAGCACTCTCCCCTCCTAAGGAAGGTGGTGGGCTCAGTACGAACGGGAAGGATGATCTGATGTTAGGACATACTGTCACCAATTGTCATTCCAAAAGCCCACAAACACACCTCTACTTTCCCACCTCAGAGCCCTTGCAGGTCCTCAATTGATGTTCCCCTTAGAATAAGCTCCCTTGATCTGAATCCCCCCCAACCCGGTTCCTCAAAACCCAGGATATATGCCTCCTCCCGGAAGCCCTCCTTGTTTGTCTTCCCCCACTAGGAGTTCTCTCTTCCTCTCTGTCGTGCTTCAATCGACACCACTAGACCAGCAAAGGCGGTCTAGTGGCATCACACCGCTGGGCATTCCTAGCCTGCACCACAGGGCAATGTCTTGAGTGTCTTTGTCTTCTCCCACAGCGCATGGAACAGCTCTTTACAGAGAGCAAGGACACCACAAGCACTTCCTCAGCACACAGATGGGTGTAAATGGGGATTCACACTGTGAGGCAAGAACTTCTGCCCCAAAATGAGGTCCATGACCCAAGAGACTTCAGGCAGCACTCACCTAATGAGACCTGGGGCTCTGGCCGCTCTGCCTCTCCAGCCCGGCCCTCCCTGAGGAAGCCCCGTGGGAGGGGGATGGGGGTATGCTTGTTACAGAGGGTGAGGGAGAACGACCAGGAGAGGCTCAGGAAGCACCGCTGGGAGCTGACGGGGGCCCCCACCTGGCAGTGCTGTCCCTGACCCTGGCACCTCAGGGCAGCTGCTTCGACCCAAGGTGGCCCCGGATTTCTTTAGAGCTCATTATACGGTGATCAATTCACCCCAGTTTCACAGGCCTCCTGTTGGCATAGTGGTGAGCATCCCTGTCAGTCATCCCTGTTTGCCGGGGACTATCTGGGTGTGAAAACTGAAAGGTCTATGTTCTGAAAATCCTCTCAGTCCTGGGAAAACTGAGGGCAAGGCACAGGTAGGCTGGTCAACGTAGCTCTTAGCGTCTGATCCCCAAAAGTCCCCAGGGGTGTGGCTATAAAGACAAGGGACATTTGGTGAGGGGTGAAGAATAAATAAATGCCTAGGCTTATCTATCGCCCAGACACCGAGAGAGAGAGAGAGAGAGAGAGAGAGAGAGAGAGAGAGAGAGAGAGAGAGAGAGAGAGCGCCTCCACTGTGAGCAGCATGGGATCACCTTTCCTGCGGACGATGAACTCAAACTTGGCTGGCACCAGCGTGTCGAGGCTGATGTTGATGGCATTGAGACCAGCTTTCTGAAGCTGAGGCAGCAGCCGGGCTAGGTTGATGCCGTTGGTGGTGACGCCGATGGTCCTCAGCCCCTCCAGTCGGTGGAGCTGGGCTGTGGAGAGAGAGGAGGGGGAGTCAGCCTCCTTATTCTTGGTGGGGCCAGGAGAAGGGCTGAAAGGCCAAATAAGACGGATGGAGCAGTGACTTTCTGTGGACCTCTGCTAATCAGCCTTAGTGTAATAAGAAATATTAGCATAAAAACAATGATAAAAATAACCAAAAGATTAAACACTGACTGTCCGTTCTGCTAGAGGCTCTACTGAGGGCTTTGTGTGCGTCAGCTCGTTGAAGTCTCACAATAAGGATGATCCCCATTTAATAAGGGGGAGGCTCAGAGAGAGTAAGAAAATTGCTTGAAGTCACATAGCTAAGAAGAAGAACAGCTGAAAATCAAACCCATGTGTACTTGACTCCAGAACTATGCTCTTAATAACCAACTTACAAGTCTTAAGACTCCATATAATAGAAACAAAAAAGTGTTTGGATAATGCACTAAACGGACTCCTCCATTTCACCAAAAATCCCCAGAAATAACAGAAGGGTTAAAAAAGAACCCAAAATAGCATCGGAAGGCAAGAAAGAATGCCTTCAATGGCCCAGAAAGGTGGGGCATACAGAAAGATAGGAAGCAGATGGAGATCAGATGGATGGAGGATACAACCCAAAGTACACGCAGAAGACAGTTCCGTACAAAGTGGGAGGGTGACGGCACCACACTTAGCGGTCACATATGCAGGGAACAAAAGGGTCCTGGGTTACGTCAAGGGGGTTGCCTCTCTGGGGAATTATATTTGGGCTAATTAAGTAAGTTGGCCTCCCTGCAGGGAGCAGCGGCATTTACCCCAAGGCTAGGTCACTTAAACTAGCCAAAGGGGCTGGGGAAGCCCTGAGAAACTGCTGACAGTCAGGAGACGTGGGAGGCCTGGAGCCCAGGATCCCAGCAGGACCTCATGCCCCTACCCCACAAACTCAAGGGCAACGAGCATAAACAGGAACAGCATCGACAGCCAGGCCAACAGAAACCCTGGGCACTGAGATGAGTACACAGCGAACATTTAAGGATAATTCTGAGAAAGAAAGATAAATTCCACAATTAGTGAAATGAAAGCGATACGGATGATTCTTTTAAAATTCAGAGTTAGATGAACACAGATGCAAACATCCTCAACAAACATTAGCAAACCAAATTCAACAATACATTAAAAGGATCACACACCACGATCAAGTTGGATTTATTCCAGGGATGCAAGGACGGTTGAACATCCACACATCAATCAACGTGATACAACATCATTAACAAAATGAAGGATAAAAAAACACACAGTCATTTCAGATGCAAAAAAGGGCATTTGCCAAATTCAATATCCATTCATGATAAAAACTCTCAACAAAGGGGCATAAAAGGAACATTACTCAACATAATAAAGATCTATATGACCAGCCATTTGCTAACATCATACTCAATGGTGAAAAGCTCAACGCTTTCCCTCTGAGCCTGGGAACAAGACGAGGATGCCCACTCTCACCATTTTTATTCAACACAGTATTAGAAGTCAGCCAGAGCAATTAGGCAAGAAAAATGAATAAAAGGCATCCAGATCAGAAAGAAAGAAGTAAAACTGCCACTATTTGCAGATGACATAATATAAGACAGAGAAAGCCCTAACGACTCTACCTAAACACTGTTAGAGTTAATAAACAAATTCAGTGAAGTTGCAGGACACAAATTCAATATACAAAAATCTGTTGCACATACTCATAATGAATTATCAGAAAGAGAAAGTAACAAAACAATCATATTTACAATTGCATCAAAAAGAATAAAATACCTAGAAATCAATTAACCAAGCAGGTGAAAGATTTGTACACTCAAAACTATGAGATATTGATGAAAGAAATTAAAGACACAAATAAGTGGAAAAATATCTCTGCTCATGGATTAGAAAATTAATATTTTTTAAATGTCCATACTGCTTAAAGTGATCTACAGATTCAGTGCAATTCCTATCAAAATTCCAATGGTATTTTTCACAGAACTAGAACAATCCTAAAATTTGTATGGAATCACAAAAGGTCACAAATAGCCAAAACAATCTTGAGAAAGAAGAACAAATCTAGAGGCATTATGTTCCCTGATTTCAAACTATGTTACAAAGCTACAGTAATCAAAACAGTATGGTATCAACATGAAAACAGACACATGGATCCATGGAACAGAATGAAGAGCCCAGAAATAAACCCACATGATCAATTAATTTAAAACAAAGGAACCAAGAATATACAGTGGGGAAAGACCCTCTCTTCAATAAATGGTGTTGGGAAAACTGCACAATCACATGTTAAAGAATAAACTGGATCACTATATTACATCATACAAAAAGTTAATTCAAAATGGATTAAATAGTTGATATGAAATGATAAAACTCATAGAAGAAAAACATAGGTGGTAAACTCCTTGACATTGGTCTTGGCAATGTTTTTTTGTATATGATACCAAAAGCAAAGGCAACAAAAGCAAAAATAAACAAGTGGAGCTACATCAAAAGGTATTTATTGCAACATTATTTAAAATAAGCCAAAACATGGAAGCAACCAAATTGTCCATTAATGGATGAATGGATAAAGACAATGTATATATCGTATACACACACACACACACACACACACACACACACACACACACACTTGGAATAGTCTTCAACCATAAAAAGAAGAAAATCTTGCCATTTGTGACAACATGGATGGGCCTCGAAGGCACTATGCTAAGTGAAATAAGTCAGACAGAAAAAGACAAATAACATATGATTTCACTTACCTGTGGAATCTTAAAACAAAAAAACCCCAGAAAAACAAAACAATACTGAACTCACAGATACCGTGAGTTGCCAAAGGTAGGCTACAGTAGGGGGTGAGTAAAATGGGTAAAGGCAGTCAAAGATAGAAATGTCCAGGTATGAAATAAATAAATCATGAGAATGTCATGTACAGCACAGTGACTATAGTTAATAATACTGTGTTGTATATTTGAAAGTTGCTAAGGGGTAGATCTTAAAAGCTCTCATCACAAGAAAAAAAATATAACTATAACTATGTCGTGATGTATGTTAACTAGACTTATCGTTGTGATCATTTGGCAATACATACAAATAGTGAATCATTATTTTGTACACCTGAAACTAATATAATGTCATATGTCAGTTATCTCTCAATAAAAATAATCAGAGTTAATACCCTCCAGGAGTTACATATGACATTCTGAGACAAGAAAAAGAACTAATCAGAATTCTTGAAAATAAAATATATAGAGTTATAGAAAGATACGTACTTGATGGAAAGTTATAAAATACAGTTTTGGAAATACACAGAAAGTTAGAAAACATAGAAAGAGAAAAACTCGATGGAAAAGCAGTATGGACACATAAGAGCAAATGAGCAAGCTGGAATACTGAGCAAAGGAATTCTCCCAGAACTGTATACAAAGGAACAAGACTGAAAACAAAACAAACAAACAAAAAAACACCTCCTCACATTTAAATCCAATAAAATCTATAGAGAAAAGATACTGTGTCAAAATGTCCACGATGGTTATCTTTGATCAGTAGTATTATAGGTGATTTTTTTTTCTATTTACTTGCCTACAGATAAAATTTATTTCAAACTACCTGAATACATAAATCTTGGTGAAGGATTAGCTCAGCTCTGCATGAAAGCAGAAACCAGGAGTGCTCGATTGAGAAAAAGGCCGCAGAAGATCACCTTTTTAACCCCAGTTAGGTAGGGATGTGCAGAAGTGCACATGCTCGTGATCTAAGACTAAAATTACATAGCCTTTCTGGAGAGAAGTTATGTATGATACCTTATAAAGCCTTTGATCTTAAATTTCACGTCTGAAAATTGAAACCTAAGGAAATAATCATGGATGTGAACAAAATGATCGAGGAGGATGTTTATTAGAGAGCGATGCATAATAACGGGCAGTGGGAAATCATTCTGATAGCCAACAATAGAAAACGGGCTAAATTATGCTTTGTCTAGATGATGGAATAGTATGCAATCAAAAATGACTTTGTAAAATGTTAGGATGTTGGGACATATACATGCTATATTAGATTGAGAGAGTAGTTTAAAGAGTAGTTAAAAACTAGATGCAGAGAGAAAAAGACCGCAGATCACCAAACCAAAATGTTGACGGTGGTTACCACGGGGCAGTAGTGATATTCTTTTTGCTTATCTGAAATAAACATGTGTTATGACTTTTGTAATAAGAAAATAAAAGTTTAAAAAGTCAAACTTGTTTTAAAAAGAAAGAAAAGTGCTTTCCTTTGGGGCTTTGCCAAGATGGAAACTGAGCAATAGCTGTTGGTTCTTTCCACCCCAACCCTGGAGAAACACAGAATCCAAGAACATGAATAAAAGAAAATCTTGAGAAACTCATAGGAAGATGGACAGGTCTTTTGAACTAATATGGGGGTGTTGGTTTATAGCCTGGGGTTGAAGGCACCTGGCAAAAACTGGTTGAAGGCACCTGGTAAGCAGTTAAAGGAAGATAAGGTGGTTCAATTCTTGCCTCATCCACTGATGGCTCAGAACAAGCAGAGCTTGTCCCCTTACTGAAAAATCGGTGGCATCAGCCCCAGACAACTTGCTCAGGAATCCACGTGTGGTAAACTCAGTAAGCTGCCAAAGCCCTGCTGGAAGAGGGGTTGAAGACAACAGGTGGGGACTGACAGCCTCCTGCATTCATTCTTCCACCCTCCCAAAGCCCAGCACTGGTGGATTAAAATCAAGGGTGAATCCTTCCAAATCCACTTCTCCTTGAGGGTTTGAAGGTGAAGACCTACAGGACCGCCATATGACATAACTCCAGGAGTGCCAGTCTCATCATAATGTAAAGTCTGACGTGGTGGGGAGACAAACGCGAGTGAATAACTGTGATATTCTGGAATCGTGGGCTCCCTGGGCCTATCAAAGATGAAAATCTTGCCTTACCCTTTTTTCCATTAAGCAGTGCCATGTGTGTTATGTGTCATTGAGTCAACTGCGACTCCTGGCGACCATGTGAATGAGTGATGTCCACCAAGTCCTGTCCTCAGCAGCCCTGCTCAGCTCCTGTAGACTCAGCCTATGGCTTCTTTTATGGAGTCAGTCCACCTCCTATGTGGTCTTCCCCTTTTCCTGCTCCCTTCTATTTTCCCCAGACTTAATGTCTTTTCCAAAGAACCCTGCCTTCTCATGATGTGTCCAAAGTGGGACAGCTTCCGTTTTATTACTTTTGCCTCCAGCGATGTTTCAGGCTTAATTTGCTCTAGGACCCACTTGTTCATCTTGCTGGCAGTCCGGGGTATCTGCAGAGCTCTCCGCCAACACCACATTTCAAATGAATCGATTTTTTTTTTTCTATCAGCCTTCTTCCCTGTCCAACTTTCACATCTGCACGTAGTAATTGGGAACACGAGGGTGTGGATGACCTTAGCCTTGGTCTCCAATGACACATCTTTGCCCTTGGTGATCTTTCCTCGTTCTTCCATTGCTGCCCTTCTCAGTCTCAGCCTTCTCTTGATTTCTTGGCTGCAGTCTCCATTTGAATTGAGGACTGAAGCAAGGTAAGCAAAATCTAAAATTTCAATGCTTTCATTGTTTATGTTAAAGTTGTGTATTTCTTCTGTAGTCATGATTTTTTTATCTACTTCACGCTCAAATGAAGTCGTGCTTTGGCACTTTCTTTTTTCACTTTCATCAGAAGTCATTTCAAATCATTGCTACTTGCTGCCAGTAAGATGGCATCATCTGCATACCTTAAGTTATTAATATTTCTTCCACCAATTTTCACTCCTGCCTCTTCTGAGTCTAGTCCAGTTTTCTGTATAACATGTTACGTGCACAGATTAAACAAACAAGGAGATTAAATGCACCTTTGTCTAGCACTTTTGCCTATAGGAAACCATTCTGCGTCTCCAGACTCTGTGCGGACAGTGGCCTCCTGTCCCCAGTACAAGCAAGTGCTGAGACACACCGATTTCTTTCAGAGCAATCCATAACTTTTCACAATCCAGGCCGTCCTGGATCATGAGGCTTTACTGTAGTCTATAAAATAGTAACTAACCTTCCTCTGGAATTCTTCAGAGCACTCCAGTATGCAACGAATGTGGATCTCAAGAGCTTCTTCCTTTTCTGAATCCAACTTGAACATCAGGCACTTCTTGCTCCATCGAAGGCAGACGCCCTCTGTTGTGTCACCTGGAGCATAACTTTACTTGCACGAGAAATCAGAGCAATGGTCCTACAGACTGCACTCCTTGGCATCTCCTTTCTTGAAAATTGGGATGTACACTGAACATTTCTAGTGCATACAGGATAGCTAATTTGCTAGGGGAACAAACTTACTGGCTAAACTAAGGAAACCCTTGAGAAGTACAACTAGCACCCTCACTCCAACCCCCCCAAAAACCCTGTGAAATATATACCAATAGAACAAAAAATGATTAAAAGAGATAGATCAAGTATGTAAGATAAATATGATAAATACAGTAAAAGAAATGAAGAATATTAATCATATGAAATAAAATTTTTCATTATGAAAAAGAACAAGGCGAAAGATTAAGTAAAAACATAATTGTGAAGGAAAGAAACACAAGAAATAAGATGAACAGTAATATGTACAACAGAAGGCAAAATTGGTGAGTTACTATAAGGTAAGATTATAGGGGTCTTCCAGGAAAAGAAGAAAGAGAATAAGAAACCAAAACATAATTTAAGAACTGTGGAGGTATAAGTAGAAGGGGCAACATCCAGATAACAGAGGTCCCAGGAAAAGAAATTAAGCTGGAGAGAAAATATCTAAAGAAATAATGGAGAAAATTTTCCTCAAATTTAAAACAATTGCTTAGTATTGAAAGAACAATTTCATGGAATGTCAACAGAACAGATGAGAAAAGCCTATTCTAGACATATTATAGTAAAATTTAAGAAAATCAGATACAAAGAAAACACTCTAATAACTTCCAGAGAAAAAGAGCCTATCACCTGCCCAGAGCAAGAAGCAGACTGACAGACACCCAGACTTTCCCCAACAGCAATACTGGCTGTAAGGAGACAATGCAATGACATTCTCACCATAAAGAAGGAATGATCTTGAATTTAAAATTTTATATGCATTCAAATAACATTATAAAACTACTACTCTACTACTTTAAAACATAAAAACTACTGGCATGCCAGATTTAATTAGATTCACAATCAAAATTAGATTCACCATTAGACCCACATCAAAAAACTGGTAGAGGAAATACTCAAATAAGATGAGAAACAAATTCAGAAGATGCAACAAGAATTATGGGAATTATGGGTGATCAAATAATTTGGTCAGGATTGTTGTTATCTTAAAAGGCAGAAGTGTGCTTACAAGAGATACAGAGGGGCAGACTATTTGTAATAACCCAGAAGAAAATTCTAAAAAATATCAACAATAAGGGGGAGGGTAGTGAAATCACGGGACAAAGAGTGTGATCAAGTTCTTGTCTTGTTAGAAAAATCATTTATTTAAAAACCAAAAAGGAGAAAAAAGAAATATAGAAAATGGTAGGTAGATAAGACTGTAGAAACAACACCAAATATGTCAATAATTACCATAAAGATAACTAGAATAAACTCACCAGTTAAAAGTCAGAGATAGTCAAATTTGATAAAAGAAACAAAAGTAAGAGCTATATGCTGTTATAGGAGACACATCTAAAGCATAAGAACACAAACAGGTTTACAAAGTAAAAAGATGAAAACAGATTCACCAGTCTTATTAAACCTAAACGCAAGCCAATATAGCTTTAAGTAAAATAAAAGACACAGACGTTAAAACCCAAAGAATCATTATGGAGAGAAACCCACTACATAGCGATGAAAGATCCAATTTATGAAGATATAATTCTAATCACATATAAACCTAATAAAATCACCTCAACTATATATAAAATAAAAAGCAATAGGACCTCTGAGAGAAATTAACAAATCCACTCATTTATTATTGGCAGGCTAAGCAGATAGAAAGCCAACAAAGACAGATAACCAGAGGTTTGAACAATAAAATTAACCAGCTGGATCCAATGAACAAATATAGATGTCTCCATCCAATGATTAAGAATAATCATTCTCCTCAATAGAATATTTAGCACAACTGCCAATATACTAGGTCACAAAGCGAGCCTCAATAAATTTTAAATAATTATCACACAAATATGTTCTCTGACCACCATATACTTAAATGATACTTTAAAATATTTTTTAAAAATCCTCATATATTTGGAAATTAAAAACTCCACTTCTAAATATCTCACAGATCAAATAACAAATCAGAATAAAAAATTAAATACTTAGAACTAAATGTTATGAAAGCAGTAGGCTATGCCAGGACAGAAGCAGAAATAATAAAATAAAATACAAATATACAATAAGAGGTTCAACACATCCAAAAGTTGGTTTGTTGAATACTAGCACTATAGACAAACCTCTGGCAAGACTTACTAACAAAAAAAGGAGATGAGGCACAAATAAGCCATATAAAGGATTAAAAAAAAGACAAACTGCAAGTAAAAATGAGATTAAAAAGATAGTAAAAAATTTTACCAATATTTCACACCAATAAATTTGAAATAAAAAATAATAAATGTCTTAAAAATAATGCTATCAAAACTGGCTCCGAAAGAAGTAGAGAACTTGAATAGTGCAGTAATTAACGAAATCAAAGCAGCAGTTAAAATCTCCCTGCAAAGAACATAACAGGCAGAGACAATTTTACAGGTGAGACAAAACTATCAAAAAGTGATTATAAAACAAACTCTTGCAGATAAAAGAATCAGAGGGGATACTACCTGCCATGGTCTGAATGTCTGTGCCCGCTTCTCCCAAATGCACATGTTGAATCCTAATACCCAGTGTTGGGTATTAGAAGTGTTAGAAGATGGGGCCTTTGGAAGGTGATTAGGTCAAAAGGGTGGTCATTAGTGCTCTTAACAAAAGAGAGCCCACAGAGCTCCTTAGCTCCTTCTGCCGTGTGAGGATACAACGAGAAGTCTGAGACCCAGAAGGAAGCCCTCACCTGACCATGTTGGCTGGCACCTTGATATTAGACTTCCAGCCTCAAAAGTGTGAAAAATAAAAGCTTGTTGTTTATAAGCTATCCAATGTTTGGTATTTTGTTATAACAGCCTAAAGGGACTAATATACTACCTAACTCATTCTTTGAAACTTAATACCAAATCAGTTAAAGTAGGCATGAGAAAGGAAACTTACATGTCCATTTCACTCATGGATATAAATGCAAAAACTCAAAATTTTAACACACTGAACCTAACAGTAGGTAAAACATAGTATAACAGGACGAGGCGGGTGTATGTATTACAGGTTTAATATCAGAAAAGCTATAAATGTCATTCAGAATAACACAGAAAAAAATCATAGATTATCCTAACATACATAGAAAAGTGTATAATTAAAAAAAAATCTTAGTAAACTAGTAAGGACACTTTATTACCTGATAAAAGTTATTTGTGAAAAAAATCCTGTAAGACAAATCATTCTAAATGGGGAAACATTAGAAGCCATTTTCCTACTACCACTACGATCCAACATTGTACTTAAGATCCTAGATATTGCAATAGGACAAGAAAAGGAAATTAAAGACATACAGATAGGAAAGAAAAAAAAATGGTCTTTAATTGCAGATGATATGGTTACTAGTATAGAAGACTCCAAAGAATCTAAATAGATATATTATAGCATTGATAGCAGAGTTAGGAGAATAAATCAGTAACAAAATGAAAAAACATAATTTAAAAAATGAGACTGTATCTGTCTGAATCCTAGCATAAAATAGAATTCATCCCAGATGGTTAAAATAGACTTTATTGAAAGGACTACTTACAAGGGTATGGGCAGAAGGAAGGACCCCAACAATGAGTGGTACAGTGTTCAGACTAGCAACACTGGGCATCCATTACTGTGCCTAAGGCCAAAATGACATGGGGGCGGGGATTAAGTCAGGAGTCCAATTAAGTCACTATGGAGGAAAAGCTAACCTGTGGGAGTTTTAGTTCTGGAGGGAATTCAGCTAGTGTCAAAAACCCAGTAGAAACAGAGCAGGGAGCAATAAAAACAGCCTGATTTCAGTGGCTCAACCCATCAGGAACCCAAAAGGCAAGGGACCCTGAGCGATGATGTCCCTTGGGGTCAGCCATCTAGAGCAAAAAGCAAGGCAAAGGAGGTTGACTGCTGTGGGACGATGGGTGTATGAATAAAAATGATATTAAGTCTCCCCAGTTTGATATATAGATTTAATGCAATTAAAATCCCAACAGATACACAAACAATGGACAATCTGAAAAGGGAATTATAAAAACAGTTCCATTTATAAGAGCACCAAAAATAAATAAGTTAAATGCTTAGGAATTAACTTAACCAAGGTGAAAGACTTTAAGAATGAAAACTACAAAACCTTGCTGAAAGAAATTGAAGACATAAATAAATGGAAACATATCCTATGTGCATGGGTTGGAACACTTATTGTTAAATGTCACTATTACCCAAAGCGATCTGTAGGAACAGTGTAATCCCTATCAAAATCCCAATGACTTTTTTTTGTAGAAATAGAAAAGCCCATTCTAAAATTCATATGGAATCGCAAGAGACTCTGAATAGCCAAAACAATCTTGAAAAAGAAGAACAAACCTGGAGGACTCACACTTCCTGATTTCAAAACCTATTACAAAGCTACAATAATCAAAACAGCGTGGCATCAGCATAAAGAGAGACACATAGGCCAATGGAATGGAATAGAGAGCCCAGAAATTAACCCTCACATTTACAGTCAAATGATAGTTAAGGAGATTGCCAAGACCATTCAATGGGGAAAGGACAGTCTTTTCAACAAATGGTGCTGGGAAAACCAGATATCCACAGGCAAAAGAATGAAGTTAGACCCTTACCTAACACCATTTACAAAAATTAACTAAAAATGGTTCAAGGGCCTAAATATAATTTCTAACACAATAAAACTCTTGGGAAAAAAATCATAGGACAAAAGCTTCATGACATTGGGTTTGACAACGATTTCTGGATATGATGACACCAAAGACACAGGCAACCAAAGGAAAAAAAAGACAAATTGGACTTGACAAAAATTTAAAAATTTTGTGCATCAAAAGACATTATCCATAGAGTTAAAAGCAACCCACCGAATGGGAGAAAATATGTGCAAATCATTTATCTGTAAGGGATTAATATCCAGAATAATAGAAAACTCCTAAAACTCAATAACAAAACAACCCAATTAACAAATGGGCAAGACTTAAATTATTTTTTTCCAAAGCAGATATACCAATGGCCAACAAGCACATGAAAAGATGTTCGATATCACTAATTATTAGGGAAATGAAAATCAAAACTACAATGAGATATCACCTCACATCAGTTAGGATGGCTGCTATCAAAAAAATATAAAACAAATGTTGGCAAGAACGTAGAGAAACTGGAACCCTTATCACTGTTCGTAGGGATGTAAAATGGTACAACCACTATGAAAAACAGTATGGAAGTGCCTCAATTAAAAATAGAGCTACCAGATAAGCCAACACATCTACTTCTACTATCTCTTTGAAAGCAGTATGTCTAAGAGGTATTTCTAGCAGCCTTATCCACAATAGCTAAAACATGGAAGCAACCCAAGTTGACCAACGTATGGATCATCAATACATGGTATTCATACAATGAACTATTATTCAGACTTACAATGAAAGAAAATTCTGCAATACATTATAACATAGATGAACTCTGAGGACCTTATGCTAAGTGAAATAAGCCGGTCACAAAAGACAAATACTGTATGATTCCATTTATATGAGGTTCTTAGAGGAGCCAAAAATCATAAACACAGAAAGTATAATGGTGGCTGCCAGGCTCTGGGGGGCAAAGGGGAGAATGGGGAGTTATTGTTTAACAGGTATAGAGTTTCAGACTTACAAGATGAAAAGAGTTATAAATATGGATGTTGGTCATGGCTCTACAGCAATGTGGACATATTTAATACTACTGAGCCATGCAGTTCAAAATGGTTAAAAGGGTAAATTTTATGTGATATGTATTTGAAAACAACGAAAAAAGGAAAATAATCCCAACAGAATTTTCCATTGAACTTGGTAAGCTGATTCTAGAATTCACATGGGCAAAGCTCAGTCAGTACAACTAAAGCACTGCTGAAAAATAAAAAGGACTGGCCCTACCAGGTAATGGATACAGTGCTACAGTGATTAAGACTAAAGGATGTTGGCATAGAGATAAACAAACCGACAGAACAGAACAGAATCCCAAACAGAACAACGCCCACATGGCAGATTTAGAGAGGAAGTGGAGACTACTTCATAAAAAGGAACTAGAGGAAAGGACTATCACATGGAAAAAAAAAAAAAAAGGAAATTGGATTCCCCCAAATCATCCACAGATGAACTAAGGACTTAAATGCCAAAAGCAAAATGTTAACTCTTTTAGGGGAAACATAGGTAGTTGTTCGGGGAGGTGTTTCATTAACAAGATACAGAAAGCATGAACCATAAAAGATAAAACTGATAAATTTAAGAACTATTGCTTAAAAGAATTGTTACACCAAATGTGGCATGATTTTTCAAACTGGGAGAAGATGTTTGCAACATATATAAATAAATGTAAGAACTGCTATTGCTTAAAAGAATTGTTACACCAAATGTGGCATGGAAGATGTTTGCAACATATATAAAGAACTTTTACCAAACCAAGATAAAAAGATACATAACCAAATAGAATAGAAAAATGGGCAAAAGGCATGATCCTGTACTTCACAGAAAAAGAAATATATGTGGCTTATAAACATGTGAAGGGATGGGTGGCCTCATTCTTAAACAGGGAAATACAAATTAAGACGACATCAAATAACATTTTATACCCATCAAATGGCAAAACTCCAGACGATAATACTGAGTATAGGGAAAGTCGTGGTTTGAGAGGGTCTCATGTTCTGCTGCTGGTAACAGAGTAAATTAACACAACCGCTTTATAAAATAATGCCAAATTGTTTTCCATAGTTAAACATTCATACCTTCTATAACCCAACCAGTTCATTCCTAGAGAAACTATACACCAGGACACAACAACGAGAATAAAAATGTTTAAAACAACCATGTTTATAACATCAAAAAACTGGCAGTGACCCTACTGGAGAACGTGTGGTAGGTTCACATAATGGAACAGTAGATCGCAGAGTAAAGGAACTTTGGGTGCAACTCAGGGCGAATGTCAATTGTGGCAAAAGAGTAAGTTCCAAATGACTACACACGGCATGATACTTGCAAAGTTCAAAACACTAGATCGCATTTTTGAAAAGCAATGAGAAACACAATATTTAGGGGTGTTTCCCTTGGAGGGGGGAGGTACAGGGCAGAGAAGTCCACATAGGCGGTTAAAAGGTATTGCCAGTTTTATTTAAAAAAAAAAAAATTTGGTGGGGTAGTGGGTTGCCTTAGAATTCATAATATTGTTAAAACATATAAATACATTATATGTTTGAATAAATGAAACAGGCTATGCATGGACCAAAATGATGCCTAGCTCATCAACTAAGGATTAGGATTGAATCGATTTCTATGCAACTAGAGTCCATCGAAATATGAAACGAAATAAAAAATTTCAGCCTTGTTCAAAACCCCTCAATGTTCCCCCATTGCATTGGGGTTCCCATGGGGCTTGAAGCTGTAAGATGCAGATGCTCCCTATGTATTCATTTCTTCAACATAACAGGAGGGAAGAAGGGAGGGAGGGAAGGAGGAAGGAAAAAAAGGAGGAAGGGAGGAAAGGAAGTGCAATATAAAAGGAAAAGGCTGCAGGACCAAGTGTTCATAAGCTAAGCAAAGCTTGTACGACAAGGGCAGGTCGTTCTTGAAGTGAGGATCCAAAACAAGCGCTCTGCAAACTATCATAGTTTTTGTGTATTTCCTTCCCTTTTTCTTATTGCCCAACGTTCACTATGCAACATAGCAGCCGCGAGTAGCTATTAAATGAATTACAATGTAATCAAGGTACAGTTCAGCTCCTCAGTCACACTAGTCCTGTCCAGAGCTCAAGGCTACGTGTGGCTACCGGCTACCATATCAGACACCGCAGATACGGAACATTTCCACCATCTCAGGAAGTTCTGTTGGACAGTGCTGCTTTAAACACATCTCAGATGAAAAGTAGGGGCAGAGGAACTTGTTCACACATAAGTGGGGTTGGAGGAGTGCCAGAGAGTCTAGGGGTTCGGAGAGAGAATCACAGATAACAGCAGAGAGCCAGGGAGCGTGAAGCTGTCTTCCCATGGGACTCCTGCAGCACCGGACCAAGGCTGACAGCTTCAGGCAGGGACAGGAAGGGATCAGGACGGCCGGCTCAGAGAAACCTGACAGCGTGTCACAGCCCCCTGGGTGAGCTCTCTGGAAACTCACCTGGGAGGGTGGGGACAAGTGTTTGTGAACATCCCAGCTGACTCCTGTTCCCTCCCTCAGCCTAACCCTTCTCCCCTCCCAGCACCCACCTTCAAGGCCGATTTGCTCTGAAGATCTTCCGGTGAAGATCAAAGAAGCTAGGCTGGGAGATGTCAAAGTGTTAGCAAGCACAGCTCCACAGGAATTCAAGGCACTGCAGCAGCCATTCATTTTGGGGCACTGGCAGGGAGAGGAGGGTGCAGTCTTTCCCCATCAACCCACCCCCTTGGAGGCAGGAGGGAAACCCTGCCCCTGCAGCTGGGGGCTTGTCCTAACTAGGATCTAGGCTGATCACCCCCTGCCCCCCATCCTATCAGCCAGGACCAATGACCATAGACCCTCACAGCAGGAAAGCCCTAAGGTGGCAGATGCACAGAGGAGGAAACTGAGGCCCAGGGTGGGAAAGGAACCAGCACTGGTTCACACGACTTGGCAGCCGCAGGGCAGGAACAGGGCTGCCAACGTCCCTGGCTCCCAATCCCCCACTATGCAAGTCGGCAGCTGCCGTGGAGAGCTCTGCCTCCTCATGTCTGTGCCCAGCCATCCGTCTCTGACCATCAATGATCCCCACCCCCTCTGTTCTTCCACAGGCCCTGGCACAGAACATAAGGATGTAAGGTGGAACCGGTGCCAGAGGGCAAAGTGGCCTGAACGACAGGGGTGGGCCTGGCAGTCCGCCAGGTTCAGCAAGTTCAAGCCCTTTCCTGGAAGCCAGCCTCCCTTTCGGCTCTGAGGAGCCACCAGGAACAGGGGGTCAGCCACCCTGGGACAGCTTGTCCAGCCCAGAAATAATGGCAGGATCCCAGGTCAAGTGACCAGTGGGGGCTGGAGGGAACTGGCCACAGGGAAGGAGGGAGGGGAGGCTGGCAGGGGTTCCCTGGGCCCCTCCTTGCGGCTCTCTGTGCTCACTCCTTATCAAATGGCTGTTTCTAGTTACTTCTGCCAATGGGCTGTGGGACCTCGAGGGCAGGGCCTGCAGCTCATTCACCGTGTGCCCCATCACAGTACCAGGCACTCCAGAGGTTTCCTGAGCCAGTGAGGGAGGCAGAGAGCTGAGGGTTGGGGGGTCGCACCCAGAGCAGCTGGGGTGGATTGAGGGTGGAGGATTCACCAGTCAAGAACACGGACCCTTATTTTTCTCCGATTTCATCATCTACTGTTACATGAACCAAGGTCTCTCTCTCCTGAACTTGGGGCTTAGACGCAGTCAAGGCCGCCCCTTGCAGAGCAATAGCCATGTGCAAGCACGTCCTTCTCATTTCCCGCCCCGCGCCAACCCTCTACGGTAGGTAACCGACCTCTGTCCTAAGGCTTGCAATGGATTTTAAAAGTGGCCCAAAAGTATGCTGCCAGCAAGAGGCACAGCTGAGACTCACACCTCAGTAAGTCATACTTCAGAGATCGTACTTTGAACCACTCTCCATTCTTCCTACAAATCCCAGTGAGCACCTTCTGCCCGTCGGCCACGTTCCTAGGTGTTGTGAACAAACCCTGCCACGACTTCCTGAGAGTGCTCACGCCAGTTAATGGAGGAGATAGATAACACAAGAAAGGAAGGAAGGGAGGGAGGGAACGAGGGACGGAAGGAAGGAAGAAGGAGAAACATACAACCAAGTAACATCAGGAGACAAACACTATTAAAAAAAAAAAAAGGCAGGATAATGGGATAGCGTAGGAATTGCCACGCTTTTTCTGCGAAAGGCCAGATGGTAAATATTTTTGGTTTTGCTGGCCACGTGGTCTCTGTTGCAACATTAAAAAAAAAAAAAAAGGCAAGATAATGGGATAGCGTAGGAATTGCCACGCTTTTTCTGCCAAAGGCCAGATAGTAAATATTTTTGGCTTTGCTGGCCACGTGGTCTCTGTTGCAACTACTCAACTCTGCAAACACAGCATGGGGCACATGGAAATAAGTGGTGTGGCTATGTCCCAATAAAACTTTATTAATGAACAGTGAATGCAGGATTTCACATAATTCTCACGTGCCGTACATGTTATTCTGTTGATTTTTGTTTTCTTCCCTGTCTTCAGAAACATAAAAACCATTCTTTGCTCGCAGGCCCCACAGAAACAGGTAGATTGGCCCAGATTAGGTCTGTGGGCTGTACCTTGTGAACTCCTGGGACAGAGCGTGGGAGGGTGTCTATGTAGTGACGCACTTTATTTTTCTTATGTTTCAGGTGATAAGTGAACACCTGTATGAGGGGCTGTCCTTTAGATAGAGCGCTCCAGGCGGCCTCCTTAAGGAGATGACGTCTGAGCAGAGACCTGAAGGAGGTAGGCAGTGAGCCCTGTGCTCCCAGGAAGGGAGCAGCAAGTGCACAGGCCTGGCGGTGTGACTGGAGTGGGGACCGGGGGCCGAGGGGCCGGCACGAGGTCGCAGAGGCCAGCAGGAGCCAGGTCACCGTGAGCCTCCTGACCCTGCGGAGGACTTCAGTCCAAACGCGACAGACAGCAAGCCTCTGGGCTCCGGCACTTACTAGCTTTGTGGCCTCGGGCAAGTTATGGACCGTTTCTGGGCCTCGCGTCCTAACAATATGTGAATGACGGCACCTGTCAGAGGGTGGAAGGACCAAGTGCACATAATGCTCTAAATGAACGTCAGCTGCTGAGATTGGTCTTAATACGTGAGTTCAGCTGGACGCGGCAGAAGCTGGGGGCAGTGGTGACAGCTTTCGGCAAACTCACCCACGATGTCCACCACGTCCGGCCGGATGAGCGGCTCTCCCCCCGTCAGCCGGATCTTATCAACGCCTTCTTTCACAAACAGCCGTGCGAGCATCAGAATCTCCTCTGTGGTCAGCAGGTCAACCTTGGGGGTCAGGGGGACACCCTCCTCGGGCATGCAGTACTGACCTGAAAGGAAGAGAAGGGACGTGGAGGCAGGAAATAATGGCAGAGGTCTGCCGGCCCCAAGGCCAGCACCGCCTCCTGAACCCCACCTAACAGTGAGGAGAGACCCAGCAGTAAGGTCTGCGGTGGTACAGACCTTAGGACAGAGTCTCCCTGGGCCTCACCTTTCTCATTGATGGAATGTGAACACTCCCTCCCCACAGCAATATGCCTCTGTCGGGGAGCTGAGGGTACAGGTTAAAGAAGATAAACTAGGCTGAGAGCAGAGCCTTGCTTGGGGTAGGCAGAGGCCGAGACGCTTGTTCCCTCAGTTCTGGGCCCATTCCCTCTAGTGTTGTTCACCCTGCTTCATTCATCTGTTCTGGCAAACAGGTACCCATCCCCGGGTGTGCCATGAGGTGAAAGAGGCTGGGAGGTACCCTCTGGCCTGGTAAAAGCCACTGTCCTCTGTAGCTCCAGGTGTTCCTATGAACAACTTGTCTATCTCAGGCTATCGTCAGGTTGGAAAACTGAGGTACTCCTCCTTGAGGGTGAGTAAGCAGAATGAGGTGAACGAGGTGAGTCCTGGCAGCTGGGAGGGCGCCGTGCCCTACAGTCAGTTCCCGCGGCACAGTGCTGCCGAGGATTGGGCCAAGATCTGGTAGAGGGTCACTTAGCCCAGGTAGTGAAGGCTCCAGGATAGAACAGGTAAGAATGTCAGGATATCAGTACTGCATGGTGCCAGTACTGCTTGGTTAAACATTTACTGTACACACATACAGGCATTTCTCGGGCCATGAAGTAAACACCTTTCTTATCATGCGCTACAGTGGAAGGAAGGGAGGGAGGGGGCACATGGATTTTGGAAGTCCCTCCCCAGTGATAAACCCCCAGAGTGCATGGGATTATGAAATGAAGACTCTGTGTATCAGCTTGGCCCCAGACAACTTGTGTCATGAGACTGGGTGTCCCCACGGCTGGCAGGGTTGGCATGGGCACTGCTGTGTATCTTACATGTTTGTAGTGTCCAGCACGGCCACCGGGCCAGGTCCTGAATGCTGGGCACTCCAGGGCCACAGGAGGGAGGAAGAAAGAATCCTGGAGAGTGGGAGATCCACATCCCATCGTATCCTAACCGCAATGGCTGTTCTCAAATCTAATCCCAAGTACAACCCCTTCCGGGATCATGAAACTAAGCCTTGACCTATCGTGTCCCTGAAGCCCACCTGGCAAGCAAGGAAGACGGACGGATGGGGAAGTAGTTAGACAGAGGAATTGGGAGGATTGAGAAGGATGCCTGGTCCTGGAGAGTGCAGAAGCTGCTTCAACAGAGGGACGGAAGCCCAGGGAGGGCCCGGGAAAGACTCACATCTGAGGTTGCACTTCTCGGTGAGGGAGATCCGCAGGTAGCTGTGTTGCCTGCCGAAGCTGTCAGTGAGGAAGGCAGAGAAGGGGACCGGGTGCTCCCTCAGGAACTGCCTCCGCCTGGACAGCTCCTGCAGTGACAGGGTAGGGAGGAAAGGTGGATAGTATGCTTTGGCTGGAGGAGAGGAGCTGGGAGAGCCTACCTGGGGAGAACCCACCTGGCGAGAACCCACCTGGGGACAGCTCAGCTGGGGATGGCCCACCTGGGGATGGTCCACCATGGGGACACATCCCTGTCTCATCAACCACCCTGTCCCTCATCTCTGACATCTGTACAGCACCTCTAACTTTTCCATCCATATGGGCTCCACAGTCCTGGGGGAGCTGCGAGGGCCCTTGGTTCACAGATTGGGAGACAGGCCTGAGGGGAAGGGCCTGTCCCCAGGTTCCAGCACTCGGCCCATGGCTGTGGGACCACTGCAGGGCATAATGCCCTCCCTCTCCCACCTTAAAGGAAGCCTGTCCAGGAACAAACATCGCTACTATCTCTTGGACGGGCCACTGGGAGAGAATGAGCCACTAGGCACCTAGTAACCACACCGACTGGCAAGCAGGTCCAGAACAGAGGAGGGAGGGAGGAAGAAGGTAACAGAGAGGGATGGGGACACCACTGCTCCACTGCCTGGGACTCGGTGAGCCTCTTCTCCTGGGTTGCCTTACCTTTACAACAGGAGATAGGAGCTCAAAGCAAAATGAATAACTCTAGGGACTGGGTGTCACACAGCTGGCTCCTTTAACTACCTCCCTGTTGGTTGGGCTCCTTGGGGCATCCCCCCTGCCCAGGAGCACCCAACAGGCCAAGCCATCAGGAGCAGCTGGGAAGGGTATACCGGGGGAGGGCTCCCCTCATGCAGAACGACTTTGGGGTAAGGACAGCACCACCAGGAAGACCTGCAGAAGAAATGAGGCCACCAGCCGCGAGGAAGACAGAATGAAGGGGCCAGGATGACCACATGCAAAGACTACTCCAGTCTATCCTTCACCCTACCCGTGGCTAGAATGAAGGATTACGCACCCACAGTCTGGAGCCTAAGGGGGAGGAGATTGCTGCAGGGTCCGTGCAAGGCCCAGCCTCCTGCTGGAGAGAGAATGGAGGCAGCCGACCTCACTCTTTCCCAAGTCTAATGGAGGATGTTCTCCTGCCTTGAGAGCACATTCCTGGGTCATGACAGATGCTAATGAGATAATTGCTCCAAGAAGACACATTTGCAAAGCATCTTAAAGTTCCAAAAACATGTTCTCTGTTCAATTCCCACACCTACCCCACAGAGGATGATTATAACTAAGGCTTGGATGGGGCCCAAGAACACCGTTGGCAGAACTAAGATTCAAATCCAGATCTTCTGATTCCAAGATCTAAATTCTTTCCTCTAATTGCACAGGGCGAGTCCGAGAAGGTACGTGGGATGGTACACAAGGCAAAGAGAAGTCATTTTTCTAGAATCCTTAGAACGAAGAAATCATAACCTCGGCAGTCATCCATGAGGCCTACAGACAGTGCTCTGGGTGGGGGGCAAGAACCCCCAGTTTCTGGGACAGGTGTGACCTTATATACTAGCAAATTTCCCTAACTCCTGAAGGCCTGTTTTTCCAGTTACAAAATACAAAAAGAGTAATGGGCGATGGGAAGGGAAGAGATCCAGGAAGCTGGTAGGTAAACACCTGGGATTATCAAGAAAGCAGAAGACCGTGGGCCCACCTGCCTGAGGTCCAGGGTAACTAACTGTTCACCTGCACCCAGGAGGGAGAAACACTTAGTTCAGTGACCTCCTCAGCCCTGGCTGTACATTACAACCATCTGGGGAAGCATAAGAAAAAAATTCCCCCGGTGACTAAGTAAATTTAATCTCTGAGCGTTTGTGTTTTTAATCTCTCCAGGTGATTCTAACGTACAGCCAAGAGCCATAGACTGACTCAGGAGGTCAGTCTGTGTGTGGGGGGGCTCCCATAAAACTGGCCTCACTCTGCTCACTAGGAGACCAGTTTCCCACATCCTCCCAGAAACCCTGCTCCCAGGCCCAGGACAAGCAAGCAGCAGTCACTTCTCTGCACTGCAGTCTGCTATCATCATAACAATGCCTGCCTCCCTCTCTGCTCACTCAGGGCACTTCCGTCGGTAACCTGGGAGCTGAGGCAAGGGACGCGGCAGTCAAGCGTCCCATTGGCCGACAGAGTCCAGGAGAGAAGACACCTGGGAATGTGGATTTCTGGCAGAGTTGCACCCTCTTCCCCATCAACAGTTCTCTGCAGTTCATTACCGTTAGTCACTTCAAACCTCACCTCCTCACTTTGCCAAGATGCCCTGCCTCACGCACCTCTTAACGTATAGGGGAGGTGGCTGGGTGAGAGAGAAGCCAAAATAAATCCAGGAACTGGGAGAGAACCAATGAGTGTGACTCAGCAAAAACAGGGAGGAAGCAGTGTAATAGGGCAATCAAGAGCGGAATTAGGCAGGCTGGCTTTCTCTTTTGAGACCTCGAGTGACCTTATCTAAATTCATTCAGACTCGGTACTGACCCAGCCTCCTACATACATTCTCTCTCATTCTCCCTCCCTCCATCCCTCCCTGTCTGTCTCTCTCTCTCTCTCTCCCCACCCCCCCCCAGGCTTGCAAACTCATCACTTGGATATTAATAAGCCTCAACCCTGTCTGTTTTCTCCTCCCACACTGAACGTGCTACTTTCGTTTTTCTAGTGTTTTTCCTTTCCCTTACACCCACCAGAACACAAAATACCAGTATCCGTCAAAGGAGCCCAGAGAGAATTACCACCAGAGTAAACAATGCCTCTCCCCTGTCCAGAAGGGCTGGGACGTGTCAGAAGTAGAATGACCTCAACTGTTCATATTCCCAGGGCGTCAGCCTGGACGGGGCGGTTTACCCTGTGTGAGAAACCCTCCTGCCTGATTCGTATCCAGGAGTCTACACTGTATGGTGGTAGCAAGTGTCAAATCACGGTGTCAAGGAACAAAGAGGCAGGTCCCTAATCCAAAGAGAAAAGCCGTGTGTGCAAAACCCATTTACATGGGGGGGTCATCATTCACTTTCAGACTGAGCTCTACTATAAGGTGGTTTAGCTTAGCACAGTGGTTCTCAGCTCTGCTTGCCCGTCAAAATCACCCAAAGAGCTTCTAAGAAGTACTGATGCCAGAGCCCCACCAAAGAGTCTCACTCAGTTGCTCTAGGATGGGCCCCAGCTTTGGTTTTTTGTTTGTTCGCTGTGCTTCAACTTCCTACTCTGCAGCCCGACCTCAGAACCACTGGCCCAGCCATACCAGGATCAGGTGCCTTTTTGCTCCAGGGGGAGTTGTTGTGGTTCTGAGCTCAGGCTTTGGGGTCAGGTAAACCTGAATTACAAGCTTGGCTCTGTTAACTAAGTGGCTGTTGCGCAAGTCACCCAGTTCTATAAGCCTTAGTTTCCTCATCCATAAAGTATGCTTAATAATTCTACCTAACTCAACTGGAGGTGTTCCCGTCACAGAGGAGGTATTAAATAGATGATGGTTGCCATTTTCTTAATATAACTCCTACTTGCATATTTTCAGGCGTCAAGCAAATATTCACGAGCACCAGCTGTGTGTGCTGCGACTAGCTTTCCCACTCTGGTCAGCACCTCCAGCCCTGGCCTTCCAACCCTACTTCGTGGCAGAAGGGCCATGGCTGGGGTTTCGGAACTGCTGTCACCACCCAAAGCAGGACAGTGGGGTCTGAGCCGCACTCAGGACCACGACTACTCGTGCTAATAACCAGCTGCTTACCTTTTGTTACTAGTTATCTCTTATCTACCTACCCAGTGAAGACTCAGGAAGAGTGCGGTGGGGAAGGATGGTAAAGGAGTGAGTTAAGTGAGGGACCCTACCCTCAAAGTGCCTCCCCTACTAGTCAGTCACTAACCTTGGACATTTAATTTCAATGACAAAGGCCAGACCCCAAATAGCTAGAGTGTAACAGAGTAGCAGAGTTGTGCAGGAGAAAAAGCACATGCCAAACTCCAATGTCAGTAGCCCTGATTTACCTGCTTTTGCAATGATGTACATCTGGGTGCCGCAAAATCAAGCTCTACTAAGTGAGAGGACCGAGCCCCAGGCCTAGCTCCTCCCCCTCCCTTCATCCCCACCCTCAGTGTGAGGTCTTCACATCTAAGGCTCCCATCAAGGAGTGTCACACTCTACTGAAGCAAAGATTGTGAGAAGCTGGGGGTGTGGGAGTCAAGATCATCCCTTGCTTCTTCTCCAACTTCTTTCCCTTTGTATGTCCCCTCCTGCTTTCTCCTACACCCAGTTGCTCCCTGCAGAGCCCCCTCTCCACCATGTGCTCTTCCTGGCCCTTTGAACAGCTGGGTACCTCTGCCTTGCACAGAGTCCCTCTCTCCCCTGCCCTGAGACAGCAGGCCCAGGACTGGAGGCCAACTGTCTGTTACCCCAACAATGGCTGCATGGAGCCTGAGAGGGAGAAAGATGGGTGTCGTGCTTCTGGACAGGGGTAAGCCCTGCAGAGTAGACTGGCCACCCCAATCAGGATGGCAGGTAGCTGTGTCTTCCCTTCCCACCTCCCCACTTACCTACCTAGCACCACTTCACTTTTCTACCTGTACAAGCTGCTCAACCTTCCTCAAAGCAAACCCCAGGCCTCCTTTCCACCGTCCTCACAGCCAGCTCCCACCTCTCTCACACCTACACGCTGACGCTCAAAATGGTAGGTGCCCAGTGGCTTTCCGCTCTGTTTCTCCAAGCACCCCACACCCCCATGCCAAACCAGAGGGCCAGGGCCCTCTGGCGGGTGTGGCAAAAGGCACCCTTCAGGATGGGAAGAGGGATAGGGGTCCCAGAGGCCCTCACCCCTGCTCTTGCCAACTGGCAAGCTCTGGGGATAGGTTGAACATATATATGTCCAGACTTGTCTCACCTCTGAGATTCTGTTAAAGACATTCTGTGCCCACCCCCACTGTACAGAGATGGGCTGGTCCAACCCTCTGGTTTTAAAGACATGCAGAGAGAGGAAGTAACAGCCCCAGGAGCCGCGTGAAATTGGAGGCAGAGGAAAGGTGAAAACTTGGGGTTCCCTGTCCACTGCTCTACTATTCCAGGTGACCCCTCATTAGTTGGGTTTCAAACAGCCAAAAACATCCACTAATTGCACTGCCTGCAGAGCACCACGTTAAGCAATGTGGGGAAATACTTAGAAAACCAAGGGAGCATCCAGCACTCAAGGAGCAACCCGTCTGCTGAGAATAACCCTACTGGGGAACACCCAGGATGGAGGTCAAATAGACTAGCTTGAATGTCCAGATGGGAGGGGACTAATGGGACACAGCATGGGCCTATCCCCAGAGCTTGCCAGCGTGAGGGCATCTGGAACCCCTATCCCCCTTCCCTTCCTGAGTGGCAACAAAGATAATAATTGCAACATATATATATATATATATATATATAACAGCACTTACATGTGCCAGGCTTTGTTCTAAGTGTGTGTGTGTGTGTGTGTGTGTACATGCATGCACATTAACTCTTAATCCTTATAACCCCTGATGGAACAGACACTATTATTCCCACTTTACAGACAAGAAGACTGAGGCACTGAGAAGTGAAGTTCACACACCTAGTAAGTGGTAGGGCTGGGATTCAACTCTAGGCATTCTGCTCCAGAGTCCATATTCTAATTACGGCTCCCCTTACAGAATAAAGGAAAGCGTAGGGGCAGCCTCTCTCTCTGTTCTCCCCACAGGGAAGAAGCAGGAGCACAGGCTCTACAGTTTGAGTACCTTCTCCCTTACTTTATGGCTTGTGACTTCAGAGAAGTTAACTTCAATAAGGACTCACCACTGAAATACAGACATCTACTAACTTCACATGATGTACAAAATAAATTATGTACAAAATAAGTTAGGGGCAGGAGGAAGAAGAAACTTCATTTTTTCTGAATTGTTTAAAGATCTCTCAGCAATCTTTGCCTTCCTCTTTTTCCCTCAATGGAGTTCAGAGGTCAAGGATACTGAAAAACTTCTCCACTTCCCAGCGATGCAGACTGCTCATCTGAGGATCCCAGAGGAGATCAGATTTGGGGAAACCAAGTAAAGCCGAGGCCCACCCCCTCAGTGAGCAGTAGTGCGGGGTGGGAGGGGAACGTGATCTAATGAAGCCAGGATATGAAGCCTTGTGCTAGGACATGGGGAAAGAATGACCAGATGGCTCTACAAATAAGGTTTCAGCAAAGGTTTTCAGCAGAAGCGATGCTTCTCCCAAAATTATTCCCTAACTACATGAACAAAAGAACAACAAACTTAAAATGTGCTGTGACAGGAATCTCTCTGAGGGGTGCTGTCAAGGACTGACAGGGCCTATCCCAGCCCTAAAGAGATACCAGAATCCTTAACCTGGAAGAGCCCATGCTGCTCTAGAAGGAGGCTGAACCCTCCTATGGGAAATAAAAACGAAACAAAAAAAGTCAGAGCCCTGTGACTACAGAAGTGACAGCTGACTTGGCGGCACCAAGGTGACATTTTTAGTCAGTGTCACACTATACAGCAGGGTGTCACAGGAACACCTGATCATACACCTGATCGCACCTCCACTGGGGGAAAGGGAGGAAAATGTTTAAGGGAGAGGTTGAGTGTGAGGCAGCGCTGAGAGGGGTACTAACAACATCTCATAGGACCCGAAGTCCTACCCACCTGCTCCCCACCTCTGGTAGCAACGCACACCCGGAAAGGGTTGCACAGCTGGGTGGGCAGGGAGATTTTTAAGTGAGACCCCAAGGAGCGTCCCCCACCCGTTGGGGTAGCGGGTGAGACTGGGTAGTCTATCTAGAGAATATCATTCCACTCCTCTCCTCACCCCCAATCAAGCGCCCAGGGGTCCCTCCCAGAAGCGGCAGCCTCAGCCGGCCCTGAGTGCTCCTCTCGGAATCAGGGTCAGCTTGCCAGGCCATCCTCTCCCGGGACGCGGGCAGGCTCACCTCCGCTGCAGATTGGGAGGGATCCCCGGGGCGGGGCTGCGTCACTGGAGCTCCTGAGTTGCAGCTCCGGATGCTGGACCTCAGGACCCGCCGCACCATCCGGGACACCACTGGCGCCGCCATGAAGCCTCCTGGCTTGGGTGAGACTGCACTAGGAAGCTGGCTTCAGTAGCACACTAGCCCCGGGACTTGCTGCCCTGGGTCATCAAAGCAGAAGCGAGGGTGGGGGTGGGGACCGCTCAGCCAATCGGCGAGGGCTCCGCGCCGCGCAGCCTTCTGGGAGTTGTAGTCCACTCCCTCTACTCTTGTCCTAGGCCGGGTAAGGCGTTCTGGTGCTTAGAAAGCACAAGTTCGAATTCAGAGATCCCAGGTCTTTTCTTGCAGGCTTCTCTGGCTGCTCTGGTGCTTAGGTCGTGGTGTGACTGGCACAAAGTGCCAGTGAATTCAGTGCGAATGAATGAAGCATTGCTTTGGGCCAAAATCTAAGGAGAAGCCAAAACAAGTCGGTTGTCAAGATAAATAGTATTTTAATGCAATATTTTGCAAAGACAGAATCAAAACAAAAAAGTCCATAATGAACATGATATCGACATTTTATATGACAACAAGATTTGACCTTGCACATTTATGACTCAGCTCACTCTCTCCACTGTAGTGTAGGCTCTGGTTGTAGGATGGTTAACTCCCTCTTTTAAGATACATTTATCCAATTGTGTCCCCAAAGGACATTAACAATCTCGGCCTCTCGTTTTTAAAAAGGAGCATATGGAAAGAAGTCATAGAATAAGTGGATATAATTTTTGGAATGTTTCCTACACACCAAGCAGCATGTTAGGCATCATTTAATACTTACAATAAACCCTGCAATTAATAGAATGTCAATTTTGCAACCGAGGCTTAGACAGGTTAGGTCGTTTTTCCAAAGTTGCATAGTTGATAGGTGACAAAACTGAGATTTAAACCCAGGACAATCTGATTCCTAAAGTCAAGATTCAGTATGTATCAGGAACGGGGTGAGAGGATTGGGTGTGGGGGTAAGGCGGGTATCTCTTTCTCTTTATCAAAAACAAAGAGCTATAGTCTTCTAAGATTTTGGATGGTAATGGCCACTCGATAATTAACCTATCTACTAAGATTCATTATGCTCAAACTAGTCTATCTGTTGTATCCAAAATTCTATCATTGTGGAATTACAAGAATCAAACATAGACTGGAACATCCTAGCTGCCAAGTGCATGTTAGGAAATGGGGATACAGTCCCTGGTCTTGAAGAATTGACAGAGTAGTGGAGAGAAAAGGATAACTGACTACGTATGACTGATTTGTACAAATGCAGCACGACTGTCAGAAACTCTGGGATGATTTTAGCCTTAGACTCAGGGTGAGTTTCTTATGATGTTATTCAAAGTTCAGACAGTACGTTGCAGGGGGTGAGTGAATATCTGGGTATGTTTGACACTGGTGGGGACAGGCCAGACAGAAGTCTATTTGCAAAGGGCCTGAAGACCTACTGAGGACAGTTCAAGCTCTGCCCACTGCTAAATGTGATGTGTGAATTTACCAAGGGCGGTGGGTGTTGGGGTAAGGAGAACAAAAAACTTATTTTTTTTTTTTTTTTTTTTTTAGCTATGAGGCCTGAAGAATTTCAGGAAAGCACTCAACCTCAAGAAAAAGCGATATGACATAATGAACTAGATCCAGTAGTAAGTCCTTAGAATTCTATGTCGGTTCTTAATCAACTCTGTTGCCAGCGATATAAGTTTCTTATGACGGCTCTAACAAGTTATCACAAATTGGTGGCTTAAAACAAAATTCTTCTCTTTCAGTTCTAGAGGCCAGACTCTGAAAGAAGTTATGTGGGGCGAAAATCAACATGTTGACAGGCACACTCCCTCTGGAGGCTCTAGGGGATAATCCCTTTTCTTTGTCTTTTCCAGCATCCAGAGCTGCATTCCCTGGCTTGTGGTCCATGCTCCTATCTTTAAAGCCAGCAGAGTAGCGTTTTTCTCTCTGTCACTCTACCTCCATCTGCTTTCATCCCATGGCCTGCTTCTCTTCTGTCTTAAATCTGTCTCTGCCCCCTTCTTATAAGGACATTTTTCATTGTATTTAGAGAGCACCTGGGTAATCCAGATGAGTGTTACATTGTGGATCCTGCTGTTACAGGAAAAGAGGGTCCTTGGCTTAGCGCAGGAAAGAATGCAAACATGAGCTGGTGTAGAGTTCAAAGTAAAAGTACATTTGTTTAGCTGAGAGTAAGAAAAGAAAGGCCACTCCACAGACAGAGTGGCCACAGAGAGAGCGGAGGTCTCTAATCGCTAGTGGAAGAGAGATCTCCCTTGATCCCCTGGGGCTAGGGTTTACATGTGTTTCTTTCTTTTTTAAATTGGGGAATTTGGGGGAACAGTATGTTTTTCCAGGGTCCATCAGCTCCAAGTCATTGTCCTTCAATCTAGTTGTGGAGGGCGCAGCTCAGCTCCAAGTCCAGTTGCCGTTTTCAGTCTTAGTTGCAGGGGGCGCCATCCCATGTGAGAATCGAACCGCAACCCTGTTGTTCAGAGCTCGGGCCCTAACCAACTGAGCCATCCGGCCGCCCTTATATGTGTTTCTTGTTTCCATGGAAAACTTCTACAAGGTACCAGCAGAATAGGGGCAGGTTTACCCTTAACTTTTGTAAGGTAAACCCTGTGGCTAGTTTGGAATAGGTTTAATTATGGGAACAGCCGTAATGGGATCTCTTTGCTCAACAGGCTTCAGACGGTCTGTTCTGTGTGATTGGTTAACATGTCCCCAAGTGCTGTGTCTGGCAACACGCAGGCTGCAGGCTTGGAATCCAACCTCCTAGTTTCTTCTTCTGTAAAAATAGTCCTCATGCCTCTTTCCTATATTGTTACTTGGGAAGACAGGTGGAGAGACAAAAGTGGTAGGATAGAGAAAGGGGTATCTACCAGTTGACCAGAAACAAGATCACTAGAGATAATTAAACTGTAAGGTGTTAAATCTTTTAAACGAACCCCTGATAACAATCTTGTGTCCTCACACATATTCCCACTCTTTGAGCCTGTCTAAAATACAAGTTGCATGAAGCCTTTCTAGATTCCACCCTCTTCATCTATATATGTGATTGACCTCACGTGGCTATTGAACACTTGAAATCTGGCTAGTGTGACTGAGGAACTGAATTTCTAATTTTATTAAAGTTTAATTAATTTAAATGTAAATGGCCATGGGTGGCTAGTAGCTACTCTATTGCTCAGCATCATTCTGGAAGCTTGTTTTCCTCTCAGGAAGCAGAATTAATTCCCTTCCACTTGCATCTGGGTAGGTTTGTAACGGGCTGGTAACCAACAGCACATGGCAGAAGTGATGCTGCATGAATTCTGAGGCTGGGTTAGAAACCTGTGATGCAACTTCTACCTTACAATTTACCTCTAGTGACCTGGGCTCTGGCCGGCTGGAAGATACTTTCCTCCTTTCTCTCCCTCCTAAATTATTAAGTACTCCTCACTTCAAAAGGTGGAACATAGGTCCTCTCTCCTTAAATGTGGGCTGAACTTAGGAATTCTAACGAATGTAATGCGGCAAAAGTGATGTTATTAGGCTTCTGAATGTAGTTCATAAGAGACATGGCTTTCTCCTTGCTCTCTCTCTCTCTTCAATCAGTCGTTCTGGGAGAAACCAGTTGCCGTGCTGGGAGCAGCTGTTTGGAGAGGCCAACATGTCCAGGAACTAAAACCTCTTGCTGACAGCCAGTGAGAAACGGAGGCCTCCAGCCAACTGCCATGAGAGTGAGCCATCTTGGATGCAGATCCTCCAGCTTCATTCCACGCTTTAAATGACGACAGCTCCTGCAGATATCTTGATGGCAATCTCATGCGATACCCAAGCCAGAACCACCCAGCTGGCCACTGCCAGATTCCTGACCCTCAGAAACTGAGAGATAATGGATGTTGGTAAGCCATTACATTTAGGCTAACGTATTACACAGCGATGAATAATTAATACAGTGCGAGAATTTCTTCTGTGAGGTACCATTTCTTTAAAGATATTACCTATCCCTATTACAGGAAAGGAATGCGTTTGGTATCTGTGTTGGTGGAATTCTGGATTATTTGTTCTCCATTTGCTCCCCACTTACCTAGGATCAAGTTTTTCACCTGTCTTTGCTCTGCTCTCTGCTATAAGGGGTTGATTCTACGGACTCCCTTGCCCTCAGGCTTCTGTTTGGTTTCCATCCATGGAAAGCACTTGTAGGGTCGCAGAGGGCAGGACGAGAGAGAGGTGTGGATATGTATCCCTCTGACTCTGCTTTCCTTCCTGCCAGGCCTAGGGAGGCAAGAGATGATATTATATGTGATTTTGTTTAACTTCTACCTTCAGAGTTGTCATTCAGCATGTTAAAACCCATGCATGCAGAAGAAAAGCAACTCACTTTTGGTTCTTTCTTTGAACCAGAAAATAGCCTTTAATTCTCCTAAGACAATCAATTCCACTTACTCGGGCCTGATTCCTCTATAGGCAAAATCAAGTTACACCGTCTGGATCACGTGATTGCTGTTTATTAAATTGAGTTGGGGTAATTATTGGGGTGGAGATACAAGACAAATATTAAAGCTTAACATTTCTGGAAACACCTGAGAAGTTCTTCCTGCTTGTTTGAGAACTGGCTGGATCAAGAATACCTCGTGACATGTTTTCCTCCTGGAGCAGTAAGGAGGGGCCAGCCTCTGAATAAATCAGGTGATGACTTGGAAAGAGCCCTGGCTTGGCAGCAGATCTGACTGCCAGTCCCCACTTGCCACAAGCCCATTACCTAACCTTGGGCGAATTTCTTCACTTCTCTGGTTTCCTCATTTGTCAAAGGGAAGCTTACCTGTCTTATCTACTTCACAGGATGGTTGTTGTGACAAATCAGTACAATAGGATTTTGCTGTACTATTAAAACATAAAACCAGGCACAAAGAGGTTAAGTAACTAGCCCAAGAACATACAGCAAGTCAGTGGTGAAGCTACTGACTTTGAGCCTAGAAAGTCTGGCTCTAGAATCCATGCTCTTCGTGACTGAGTTCTGTTGGAGCCCGTGACCCCGACCACCCCCCTCAAATAGTGCTTCCAGTAAATTTTCTTTGAATAGCCCCTTAATCTCTTGTCACTTTCCTACTGTAATTCTGTACTATAGGGGTTACCCCCTCCACTCCCCACCCCCACATACACTGTGCTAGGTCCAGGATATTGCACTTGCCCTCGGGGTTCTTTCACAATCCTATATCCTACATCCTATTCAAAAGTGTCAGGGCGATACTTTAAAAACTAATTTTGAGTTAAAAAAACTTTATATATTTTTCTTCTTGAATAAAAAAACAACAACACGGGGTGTTTCTTATTGTAAAGAAAGAGAAATGGAAAGCAATGGTAGTGACCAGAAAGAGGAATGATAGTTATATTCACCTTAATGTGTGTGTACCAGTTCTGTTTGCATTAGCATTGGAAAACTCTGAAGCTAGAATCCAGAACCTCAAATCTATGATCAGAAGGTCTTGAGGTTGGCACGTGGAAGTCAGTGTTCCTTTGTATTTTTTTTTCCTTTTAGAAGCTATACGAAGTCTGACAATTAAGCTTGCAAACTCATCCTAGAAAAAGTGTTATATGCCTCATTGCTGAATATCACTACGGTCACCTTTGAAGTACTCCCCTTGAGAAGCTATGCACTGATGTCAGCACCTAGCCCACACTTCAAAGCAACTTTAGAACTCTTTTTCTGGAATGATCATCAGAGCTGTCATCGTATTAACCTTGATGTTCTGAATGTCATCAAAACGTCTTCCTTTCACTATTTCCTTTATCTTTGGGTAAAGAAAGAAGTCACTGGGGGTCAGATCAGGTGAGTAGGGTGTGTGTTCCAATACACTGATTTGTTTACTGGCTAAAAACTCCCTCACAGACAGTGCCATGTGAGTTGGTGCATTGTCGTGATGCAAGAGCCATGAATTGTTGGCGAAAAGTTCATGTAGGCTAACTTTATCATGCAGCCTTTTCAGCTTTTCCAAATAGTAAACTTGGTTAACTGTTTGTCCAGTTGCTACAAATTCACAATGAGTAATCACTCTGCTATCAAAAAAGGTTAGCAGCATAGTTGCAACAAGTTTGCGAATTTAATTGTCCGACCTCATATATAAAAAGTTGTTTTTCTTCTGTACTATCACGGAACTTCTACATACATTCTCAGTCCTGCTTGTAAAAGCCAAGAACTTTATATTTTATATCAAAGTCAAATTCTAGGAATAGAAACTCTAATAACTATAAATGAAAAACATAATACTCCTGATCTCTTTTCTAAAGAATATTATGGAACTAAAGTGAGTGAGAACACAAGTCTAAAATCTCTTCTCTGAAGGCCTAGGAGCCAGATAGATTTTGGAATTTAGAAATGTTTTGGAGTTTTGAAAAGTCATATACTATATATTATATACATTGTGCTGTATATGTAAAAGTATATGAATATATTACATAACACAAGGTCTAGGGAAGCCTTCAGTAATCAAACAATTTTTCTACAAGAAAACATATACATGTTCATTCACACTAAGTGGAATAGAAAACGGTTATAAATAGCTCATGTCAATAGGTCATGTTTTACTGACAAATGAAGTATGGAAAAACTGTTTTCAGAAGTAGATTGGAATTTGGAATTACAGATAAAGGATTATGGACGTACCAAATTGGGCCAAGGGTAATAAAAATAAGCTTTCATCAGAGAGAAGAGAACACACTTTCCCCTTTCAGCCTAAGCACCTCCTCAGGAAAGAAGATGGAGCTCTGTCCCCGTCCCCATTAAGATCAAAGAGATTCTTTTTCTCCTCTTGAGGTTCGGTACACTGGGGCAGTCCAAGTGATGTGGAACACTGACCCTAACACAGAAATGTGAGTTTTTGCTTTTTGGAGTGGGGATATCTTGGTTGCACCTCCATACGTCTTCATCTTCTCTGAGCTTGCTCTGGGCCTCAGAAGGGAGAACTGTATGGATGACCCTTGACTTCTGGCTTCTGCCTGACTGCGTTTGTCCCGTGGGGGGCCTGGGCAGGAGATCAGAGAAGGGAGAAGAGCCGTTTCTGGGTGCTAGTCCCTCAGTTCCTTCCCTGAGGGTCCACCCTGGGATGGCCATGTCCTTCAATTGCAGTCACAGCTTCTGGTAAGGCAATCTTCCCCTAGTGGCTCTATGGGGTCCATTATCTCTTCCCTTCCCCTTGCTCCTTCAGGCCTTGGAGTGATTACCAACCCCTACTCCCCGCCGCACCACACGCTGTTGCTAGCTCCAGGATATCGCACTTGCCCCTGGGGTTTCCCAACGCCCAGCCTGCATCTTTATAAATACCACTTAACTAAGCTCTCCCAGTGTGAGTGTACCCTCTGAGTCCTGACAAGACATTGAGTGATACAAAAGCCAAGATCAATTAAAAAGTGATACCAATTGAACCGATCTGTGCCTGCGTTAAATTTATTTAAATATCGCTTTCAAATAGTAATTTAATAGACAGTTAATACGCAACCAGTATCATTTTAAAAACCATTTATTTATTAAAGAATGATAAGAATAATAATTTTATAGAAAACTCATTATAAACTCAACTTTCTCAGTAAGAATAAATGGACTCCATGCATGGTCTATTTTAAATCCTTTCTAGAACAAGTTAGGACACGGGCAGGGTGCACGATGGGCCCGAGAGTGGTCTAAAGTCTTGGTGGCATAGCTCCAGGAGATGACTGGGAAATTGACCCTTGTCCTGCTTCAATAGTTCTGAGCGCAGGAAAATTGTACTTGGACCCGGCTGTACTATCCCACAGAGCCTGAGGATGGTGCCCTGTCTATACTGTGTCCCCAACAATCACATCATACACTTTATCACCCCAAGAGAGATAAGGCACCCTTTGCCCAGTGAAGGAGGTCTCAAGCTCACGTACAGAGCACACGTGTGTAAGGGCTGACACAGCCTATTGTGTATACGGCTTGCCTTGGATGGGGACAATTTATTTTTCCAGAAGATCTGTGAGGACTCTCACTCCCGGCAAGGCTCTGTAGGCCGGGGCGCTTGTAACCCTTCCAAGGGGAGAAGGAGGCAGCGTAGTGCTGTGGATGAGCCCAGAGCCAGGAGGCTTGGGGTCAGATCCTGTTCCCATCATTGACCAGCTGCATGACCTGGAGCAAGTTAGTAGTCTCTTTCGGTCTCTTTTCTTTATAATTAGAAGGGGACAGTAGTACGGGCTTCCCCAGGGGGTGGTGGCGGTATGAAGGTCCCATGAGTCAGTACAGAGAGCGCTTGGGCTTAGAGCCGTGCCGCCACTGTGGACTTCTCAGGATTGTTTCCCACCTTTACTGGACTTGGTTGCTGACCTCTCTGTGGTATGTCCTGGCTACAGACTTCTTTCTGTATTCTCTAAGTGCATCTGAATGTGGCCTTTTAGCCACTCCCACCTACCCCTGACATCCATCTGTCTATCTGCTATCTATCTTTGAGGTCTTCCTCACATCCTGTCAGGTACCACCGGACCTCTCATGACATCTGTGATATAAGCAGTCAGCGCCCAGGCAGGGCTAGTCGGGATCTAGGGAAACAGCCCTGCCATTTCACTCCTGTACTTACAAAAATAGGCATTTCCCATGTGGGGTGCACAAACCAGAGAGAACAAAACAAAACAAAACAAAACAAAACAAAACAAAACAACAAAACAAAACACAGAGACCTCAAATGAGCTCATTGGGAGGGTAAAAATTGTTCTCCAGTTCTGAGGGGTCAATGAGTGGGGAGAAGTGAAAATGAGTTTGCTCTTTCCCAAACACACATTTTCTCACATTCCTGTCTTGTTTTCCTAGCTAATCAAGAAAAATTTCCGACAGCTGTGGTTTAAGTTTCTTCACCTTAGCAGGCAGAAAATTTGGAGAGCTAGAAGCACAGAAGAAGCAGTGTAAGTCTGAAGTGAGGAGACTAGAAAAAGCTACAAAGGCAACACCTAAGCAAATGGGGCAAAGCTGCTTTTTGGAGGAAAAAAGGTGAGCAGGAAGGGGGGCTTCCACGGGAGGGTGGGGGAAGGAGGGGTGTGAGTGGTACCTTGAGCAGTGAGTGGTACCATCTTAGTCAAGGGTGTGAGAGTTTGACAAAAGAAAAATGTTTATCTCCAACTCTAACCTGTGATAACTTTCCACGCCATTTCTAAAACAAGTCCATAGTAACTCCTAAATGCTTATGATTCCCGGTTCCCTTTTCCCAGCATTTGAAACTTCATAAATATTCATGCTTCTTCGCCAGGTGTTGCTCTTCAAGCAGCCTTTTCTCTAGACACAAGAAGAAACCCCTGAAATGTGTCAGGGGGTTGGTGATCTCACAAAGATATCAAAGGTGAGGTCATCCAGGACAGACCCAAGGTCGCTGGTGTCAAGTTGTTGAGCTCCATTCTCACGGCCACCACAGGGATCCCTCTTCCTAAGAGTTTACTTTGAATCACCTGACTTTGCCATTTTGGGCTGTTTCCTCTCCCACAGAGTGCGTATTCAGAAAGCATGTATGTACATCCTCACAATTCGGCCTCTACATTACAATAGAAGGGAGACATAACTGTGCAGCTGGAGATTGTTCATGGGATTCAAAACTTGCCACAAAGCTTTAGCTCAGCTTCAAGCACTGCCAGCGTCTTCCAGCCCTCTCTGCTTTATTCTTCTCTCAATCGCACCTTGTTTTCCTTCCACCCTTGACCTTTGGGGAAAGAGATGAGATTAGAGAAGGCTGGTTCATCTTGTTTGCATGCTTGCTTCAAGAGTGTGCTGTCACAATCCTGCAGCCAGCCATTTCTTAGCTGGATCTAACAGTCATTGCTCACCTTTTGTGGCAAACCTTTTCCCCAGCTCCTAAAACATGGTGCATGACCGATAAATGTTGAAGAACAATGATGGTACAGGTGCATGCCAGAAAAGAAAGGTCCCATCATTGGGCTCTCTATTTTAATATAGAGTACATAGAGCTCAGTCATAGAGAGGAAAAAAGGTAGTAGGATGACTTAAGAAGGGGTTGACCATGTCCCTTCCCCTTCTTCTGCAACAAAGGGTCAAAGGGCAGAACACTGTGATAACATCTGCACCTCTCTCTACTCCTGCCCTTAATTCTGGCATCTATTTCAAGCAGAGAACGGTGGGGCTGAGAAAAGTTTTTATCTGCAACTCAGTCAGAACTTTCCAATCTCTACAAGGGTTAATCCATTGCTGGCACACTGAATGTCCCGTCTAACCTGTTATGCTACAAGTATCTCATACCTGTCTTGAGTTACATTTCAAAAGGCCCCCTTCTATTACCTTAGCCATATGACTTGGTGAAGGGGTGAAAGGATCCTGGGTGGGGTTGGTGTGGCGGACAGGGCACCGGGCTGGTGCCTCACTCTACACTCCCTAGATCCTCCAATGTTCACAGTAGCCGTGGTCCTTAGCTCTAGCACAGTGAATTCTTCCCACCTGGAGCCTGAGGAGTATTTTTAGATGACAGGAGCTCTTTTGGCGAGTGTGAGGGGGTGAGCATTTGTGGGGAGGATGCCTCCAGAAGCAACCCTCAACCAAAAGGGCCCGGGAGTCAGTGGATACATGTCCAGGGGAACTACCGTGAGGCCTGGTTCACACAGTGTCTCGGGGGGACCCAGAAGGGACAAGCAGCATGGCCTTGAGTTGTGCATGGCAGCCATGCCCATTACTGCCACCTTCACTAACTTTGCTCCCTGCCCTGTGTCCCTTACCCTACTTCACTTGTGCTGCCGGGATACACCTCCTGAATAGACTACCTGTACCTGAGTACACTTCCAGGGTCTCTGTTTTGGATAAATCCAAACTAAGACAGTCGAAAATGGAAAAAAAATTATCTATAGTTGCTCTGTCCTCCACCTACTTCCCTGTCATGTTACTCTCCCACCCCACTGAAAGCTGGCTTCTGTCCCTTCCACTTTGAAACTACAGATACTGCCAAATCTAGTGATTCTGTACTCTCGTACTAGACCTCTGAGCAGCAGTTGACCGACCATTTCCTCCCTGGAGCACACTCCTCTTTTGGCTTCTGGAATGGCCTTCTCTCCTATTTTCCTCTTACTGAGGAAATGGCCTTCTCTCCTCTTTTCCTCTTCCAGAGCTTTCTGTCATGGCCTCATTCAAACATGCCCTTTTCTGCCACTTTCCCCCTTAAGCATCTACGTTCCCCAAAGCTCCAAATTAGCCTTCTTCTATTCTCATTCCTCACACTTTCTGGGAGATCCCACCAACCGCAGTAGCTTCCGTTATAACAAATGCTACTCGTGCTCCAATCTATGTCTCCTGCCTAGGCTTCTGTGCTGAGCCCCTTACCCCCACCCCCATGCCTACTGGGTGGAAACTCTTGAATGTTCCATGGCTCCTCACTTAAGCATGCCCCCAACTGAATTCTTTGTGGTAGTACAGAGTATGATCACAAAATACGGTGAATGTTTTTAAAAAAATGTATGACAGTAAAAAACACATTGCCATTAACTCCCCTCAAAATTCTCCCCCTCGCTTTGAACGCACTTATCCCATCATTCTTGCCACTTTCTGAAGCAGTTCTGGGAATCCTCCTTCATGAGTGTCGTTAGTTTCTTGACATTGCTGCCTTGATGTCCTGAATTGATTCGAAACGTTCACCTTTCATGGTCATTTTGACTTTGGGGAAGAGCCAGAATTCGCATGATGCCAGATCCAGTGAATAAGGTGAATGAGGACATACTGTAAGGTTTTTATTTGACAGAAATTGCCGTACCAGAAGCAATGTGTGACATGGAGCTTTTCCACTGTGATCACAAAATACGGTGAATGCTGCTGCCGAGTGCCATCCAACAGAAAGGCAGGGATCTTCAATATGGGAAACGGTGCACTGAACCTTAGTAACAGTGTGTGACAGGTTTCAACTGGTTTGGTGCAGTCAGTTAGGTGTGAGCTGTGGTTGAGAGAAGGTGTGTTTTAAAGTGTGCCGTCAATCATCCTCCATCTTGACAACGCTCGTGTCACACATCGCTTCTGGTGAGGCAATTTCTGTCACATAAAAACATTACAGTGTGTCCTCATCTACCTTATTCACCGGATCTGGCACCGTGTGACTTCTGGCTCTTCCCCAAAGTCAAAATGATTCAGGACATCGAGGCAGTCATGACAACACAACTAAAGACACGAAAGAGGACTTCCAGAACTGCTTCAGAAAGTGGCAAGAATGATGGGATATGTGTGTTTGAAGCGAGGGGGAGTATTTTGAGAGGAATTAATGGCAATGTGTCTTTTACTGTAATGATTTTTTTTAATTTAAACATTCACAGTGTTGTTTGATCACACCTCATACACTTTCCTCCCAAAAAATTTGGCAGAAAAGGAGAGAAGAGAGGCAGGAACATGAGGAGGTAGGCTGAGAAAGGTTATGACTGTTTTTACATTGGGAAGCACTCTAACCGAAGTGAAAGGTGAATGGAAAGAACTAGTGGAAAGAAAGAAGATAAAGATACAGGAGAAGCTGAGTTTCTGAGAAGGTGGAGGGGGAAGACTAGAAGGAAGGAGGTGGATAGTTTCTGATTCAGAAACACTTGCCGGTGCCAGGAAAATAAGTTGGCATTCTTGTTAGCTGGCCTCTGTTTCCTCCTTGAACCAAAAGGCAAGATCATTTGCTGGGAGTGGAGAAAAATGAGCGATCTGAGGGTAGGTATAAAATTTTGGAATAAAGCATGGGTTAGGAGACAAGAATGGAAAGCTCAGAACAAACTGGCTTTTAGAAAAACAAGCAGGAAATTTACTGACAGTAAATGACGTAACTTGACAGTCTATAGGCAGACCTGGATGCAGGCATATTTTGGCCCAGAGGCTCAGTACTCCATCTGGCTCCTGCAACTCTCTTGTCCACCCCACCCCTCATGTTTCAGCAGTTAGACACCATACCCACACTGCAACACCCAGAGAGAAATCTCCTTTGAGACATGAGAGAGAAAGCTTATTTCCCAGAAGCCCCTACAACTGTCTACTGGTGTCTCATTGGCTCAAACTGGGTGGTGTGCTTAGCAGGGATGAACCAATCACTGTGACTAGAGACACAGAAGAGCCAATTTACTTAAGCCCATCCAGGCCCAGCCCTGGAGACGGGAATGAGGTCAAACCCACCACCCAGACTACATCATTGATAATGGGGGAGGGGCCTTTAGCAGGAAAAGGGGGGAATGGATTCTGGGAAGTCAACCAACAATGTCCATCGTAATTAGTTTCTGAGGAAAATGTGAGAAGCAACTGTTGAAAGATCTGGTAAGGCCTGCTAATGCCGGGGAGGGGTTCTGATGAGTATGAAGCAGAGAAATTGGTGTTGGCTCCATGCCTTACGGTTTTATGACTGTCTGTAACAGTCCAGAGTAGGCTGGTGGTAGGAGGGGAGAAAGTGAACGATGAGATTGATCCAAAGTTGGAGATTTGTCAGGTATGTGTAAGGGCAACTGGGCAAGACTCGAGTTGAGGGTAATAGAGTGCTTGAAGTGATGGATGGGAGAAGAAGGGAATGTGGAAGGGTGATGGATTACGAGAAAATGGAGTGGGTTCAGGGACTGAATGTTCAGAAGAACTCGGAGAAGGTTGTGTTGGGAGGCATGGGAGAGCACGAATGTACACACTGCAGACAGCAAGCAAGCTACAGTGAGCTAGAAAGGGAAAGCTAACAAATAAGGATGTGGGCAAGATATCGGCACTTAAAATGCAGATGGAGACCGTAATGGTAAGGGTTCTATTTTCTAAATGAAGACATTATGACATACGTGTGACAAGGTACATGGACTTAATAGCAACACGATACATATACATATAAAAACCCACACCAGCCTCAGAAATCTGAGACATGTCCCCAGGGTTTCACTTGCCTGGATGTCATGTCCCCCACATGTCACCTAAATGGGAAAGAAGAAAGTCAACTTCAAAGAGGTTGCTGACCCTATGCCACTATTTCTTCTTGTCCCTGGAATGCTGTTAAGACGTCAGACGCCGCCACCAATGAGTTAAATAACAAATATCCAACTGATGATCACAGTGCCTCTTCAGAAGAAAAAGATTGCCCTTGGCCTGACCTAGATGCTTCCAAGAACTCTAAATCAGGAGAGGACAGCAGTTCTGAACCTTTACCTGATGGGGAACTCGGAGTGTCTTCCATCAAGGAAGCTTCTACTCGGGCTGAAGAATGAGAGGATAAAGAATTGTCCACAGATCATTTTATTCAGAATCTAATGAATAAACCTGACTGTGAACATTGTAACACTGAAAATAAACACGATGAACAAGTGACCCCCCAGGCTCCTTTCCCGGGGACAGTTTTTACAGAGGGTGGACCCGGAAGGAATTGAGCAGTGTGCACAACCCGGTCTGTCCTCTGATACTTGAGGTTAACAGGAAAGTTGACATCAAGTATTGCATTTTGTTCTGGAGCAAATATGCTGACCTGGTTGTGACGCCCTTGTTTCATGTACAATGTGACCCAAACTGTCTAACTTCCATTCAGTTTCCACATTCCCTCTGCTTGGGTCACTGTGACATCGAAATGACATTCAAAGACGTATGTGTTAAAAGTTCTGTGGCCTTGTTAGAATCTACTGGGGATCATTCTGTAACCCATGTCAAAAGGTATATGAGCTCTCTTTCTACTGTGGGACCTGCTATTCAGAGCAAAGAAACAGTATACTGCCACTAAAACTATATTTGGATTCTGTAGAGAGCCATTGACAATAATCCACCTTTGTCTTTCTCACTGTACATAGAAAGCAATAACGAGTCCTTCATCAAGGCTATTTCCAAGTCTGTAAAGGACTCCTCTAAGAAATTCATGAAAATTGACAAGCCTTCTGATTGCCAGAAGTTACTGCAGAATGGGAAGAAATACAGACTGATCAGTGAACCAGAAGCTGAAACTGTCTCAGAGGTTTATGTTTTAAAAACCAACTTGGAGTAGCAGCAGAGATGTATATTTCTTAATTATGGTACTTTGGAAGTGTTGAAATAATGCATTTTATTTTCATTTTTTATTTCTCTAGAGGTCGGACAATTAAGTTCACGAACTTTCCACTGTGCATTTATTTACACGGTGGAAAGTTCGTGAACTTAATTGTCTGGTATGTTGTATTTATAGGAAAACAATTGTTTTGCTAAACTTACAGCTTATTCCTAAGATACTGTTGAATTTCAGGATTAATCTTCAACCATTGCAAAAATAGGCTATCTAATCTCTTTCCCTTTAAAAAGGTTTTAAATTTTCTTGAACTTTTTATTAAATTCTTCAAACAATGCTAGCTTCAAGGGAGTGAAAAACCTAAGTTTAATTTTAAGTCACAGAGCATTAAAGGTTAATGGAAAGTTTCTAACAAGGGATATTGGGCTTTTCTTACTAGAAGGCATTCAAAAAATAGTTATGCGAAAAAATTGTCACTAGTTCAACTATTCACTGTACACATCATGACATTTCTAAGTGATTTTGGTTTCTTCTAAATGACTAAGTTATTTTTAAACTTATTTTCATTATGCGCTCTGAATGAGTGCCGTAGCTTAGCTAGCCTCCATGTCTGTGGGGAAATTCCTTTTGTACACCTCTTTTTGTTTGTTTTATAGTTTATGAAAAGTTGAAAACATGTTTTGATTTCATTACATAAAATGTGAAGCAAGAAGAGAGCTAAATGAGCAAACAAACCAAACAAACATAAAATAGAAAGGCCACTCATAAAAGAATAAAGAAAGATAACAGCAGGCAAATACCAACCAGAACAAAGCTGGTGTAGAAGAGAAGAGTTTTTTTTGTTTTTTTTTTTTTTTTTAACATAGCTTCGTTTTGACAGGTCAAGCAAATAAAAAATTAATAAATGTTTAGAAGCTGTTGATAACATGAACCCTATACCCCAAATTAAGAAATACAAATTTTGCTCAACCACAAATGGAGTATTTATGAAAATTTGCCATGTATTAGGCCACAAAACAAGTCTCCACAAATACTGAAAAAATCACTATCATACAGAATACATTATCTGACTACAACACTATTAAGTTAGAGAGTAGTAACAAAAAGATGATAAAAAATATATTTGGAAATTTAAAAACCACACTGCTAAGTAGTTTGGGGTCAAAGTCAATATTGTAAGGGACATTAGGAAGTATTTCAACTGAACAATAAAAATTTACATATCAAAAATCACTGGAGTGCAGCTAAAGCAGTATCTTTAGAGAACTTTACGGCCTCATAGGCTCAAAGAAGTCTGAAACTATGAGTTAATCATCTAACTCAAGAAATTATAAAGAGAACAGAGTCCAAAGTAATGACATGGAGGATAATAAAGATAAGCTCAACAATTAATTGTGGTGGATTGGATTATTGGTCTCCCTGCTTCGCTCTCCTGTAATAGGATTATACATCCACAACCTTTACCCTCAGTGAGAGGCTACTGCAAAATTATCAGGCAGAATAGACTTCCTTGCCCCATTGAAAAGAGGCTTCACCATCAACTTGCTTTAGCCAGTGGAATGTTTGCAAATTTGATAGGAACGGGAGACTTAAATATGTGTGTGCAGTTTAGTTTGGTCTCTTGCAAGCCTGCCGTCTACCATGAAAGAACATGCCTCAGGCAGCTGCTAGTCCAAGGAGGATAAGATCTGAATACAACCTGTAACTTGGAGTCTGAAACTTGGATATCAGCCTAGCCCAGCTGAGGAAATGACTTACGCATCATTTAGAAAGAAATAAATGCTTGTTGTTTAAATGCTGAGTTTTTGTTTATTATGCAGTATTATTGCAGCAATAACTAATTCACTCATGAACAGAAAATATATGAACAGAAGATATAGCACAGCATCACCAAACCTCAAATCTGATCTTCTGGAAAGACTACTATACACAAACCGTTGCCAAGCATAATGAAGGGTTAAGGAGGGAGGGACGGAAGGGGAGAGGGGGAGAGAAAGAGAGAGAGGGACAAATGACAAAAAAATTATGAACAGAAATGGAGATGGAACTACAGATTTATCAGAGAACTTTAAAATGAAGGAATTGCTGTGAAATTTTACGGCAATAAATTTGAAGATTTAAAGTAGACAGTGTTCTAGAAAAACATAATTTATTAAAATCAACAGAAATAAAAATAGGAAGCTTGAATAGGCTTATAACTATTTTTAAAATGAACCAGTAATTTAGACTTCTGATGGACTAGATGGAATAGATGAAGGAGTAAATGCAATTTTCCATATTCCTTATTCAAAGTACAACTAAAAATCCTGGACATTAAAAGTAAAACAAACTTAAGATTCTGAAAAGTGGAGAGAAGAAGGCAGACCAGTTAGGACCTCAGGATACAAGGGACAACAAGGTAATGAGTTTCCTCATTTTCTTTTTGCCTGATACATCTTAGACTTGAAGCTAAAGATCCCAGAAACCAATAACCAAATGTGTACAGACAAAAATATTCTCAGTAATACCATACCTTTCTAGCCACAGGAAACACTGTGGCCACGTGGCCACACCCCACCCCTGCCCACAGAAGCCCAGCTGGGAGCCTTGGCCAGGCTATCAGGAGGCATCACCTCTCTCTCTTGCTGATGTTATAGGAAGTCTTCAGAGTTGGGGCTTTCACGACCACCCAGTGGTAATGAGGCCACCCTCTAGCACCGTGGTGTCAGTGGAAGCCATTTGGGGAACACTCATGAAGCACTCCTACCCCTCCCAACGAGGGAGGCCTATTGGGGAGCCAGAACTCTCACCCCTGCTCAGCTAGGAAGAAGCCCTTTCTTTCAGGTGTTAATGGATGCTGAATGGGAAACCTGGACTTCTACCCCCACCTGGCAGTAACAAGGTGGCACTTCCCTTTCCCTACCAGAGCAGGGTCAGAGTAAGCCAGCCAGAACAGAAGGTTTAAATACGATTCAGATCCTCATGACATAATATCCAGGGTTCAAGAGTCAATCAAAAAACACTCATCAAGAACCAAGAAGGTCTCAAACTGAATGAGAAAAAAAAGAAAATCAATAGATACAATACCAATGACAGAGATGTTAGCATTATGTGACAGTTTAAAGTAGTCATCATAAAAATGAATCCACAAAAAACAAACAACCCAATTCAAAAACGGGCGAAGGACTTGACTGGACGTTTCTCTATACAAAGTATATGAATGGCCAATATGCACAGGAAAAGATGCTTATCACCATTCGTCATTAGGAAAATGCAAATTCAGACTGCAATGAAAAAACCACCTCACACCCAGTAGGGTGGCTACTATGAAAAGAACAACAACACAGAAAATGACAAGTGATGGTGAGGATGTGGAGAAATTGGAACATTTGTGCACTGTTGATGAGCACATAGAATGGTACATCCACTATGGAAGACATTCTAGTGGTTCTTCAAAAAATTAAAAATGGAATTACCACACGATCTAACAATTCCACTTCTGAGTATACACCCAAAATAATTGAATGTAGGGTCTCAAAGAGATATTTGTATACCCATGTTCATAGCAGTATTCTTCACTGTAACAAAGAGGTAAAATAACCAAAGTGCCGACCAACTGATGAATAGTAAGCAAAATGTGATATATAAGCAAATGAGGTCTGACAATTAAGTTCCCGAACTTCTTGCAATGATGTTGCTAATCTTTTTTTGATATCAGAGAGATTATTCACTATGAATTTGTGGCAACTGGACAAACAGTTAACTAAGTTTACTATTTGGAAGAGCTGAAAAGGCTGCGTGAAAAAGTTAGACGACCTGAACTTTTTGCCAACAATTCACAGCTCTTGCATCACAACAATGCACCAGCTCACAGGGCACCGTCTGTGAGGGAGTTTTTAGCCAGGAAACAAATAACTGGATTGGAACATCCTCCCTACTCACCTGATCTGGCCCCCAGTGACTTCTTTCTTTACCTGAAGATAAAGGAAATATTGAAAGGAAGACTTTTTTTACAAAAATCAATTTTATTGGGGAATATTGGGGAACAGTGTGTTTCTCCAGGGCCCATCAGCTCCAAGTTGTTGTCCTTCAATCTAGTTGTGGAGGGCACAGCTCACTGGACTATGTAGGAATCGAACCGGCAACGCTGTTGTTCAGAGCTCGCACTCTAACCAACTGAGCCATCCGGCCATCCTAAAAGGAAGACATTTTGATGACATTCAGGACATCAAGGGTAATACAATGACAGCTCTGATGGCCATTCCAGAAAAAGAGTTCCAAAATTTCTTTGAAGGGCGGACTAGGCGCTGGCATTGGTGCATAGCTTCCCAAGGGGAGTCCTTCGAAGGTGACCATAGTGATATTCAGCAATAAGATATGTAGCACTTTTTCTAGGATGAGTTTGCGAACTTAATTTTCAGTCTTGTACTACAAGGGAATATTGTTCGGTCTTTAAAAGGAAAGAAATTCTGACACGTGCCACATGAGGATGTTATGTTAAATGAAGTAAGTCTGTCACACACATGCAGACAAACACACAAATACTGTATGATTCCACTTATATGAAGTATCTAGAGTAGTCAAAAATTATAGAGACAGAGAGTGGTAGTTGCTAAGAGCTCAGGGAAGAGGGGGATAAGAAGTCATTGTCACATGGACATAGAGTTTCAGTTTTGCAAGATAAAAAGAGTTCTGGAGATGAATGGTAGTGATGGTTGCACACTATAGATATAGATATTTAGATACAGATGTATAAAATATTTTTCATTTTTCAATTACAGTTGACATTCAATATTATTTTATATTAATTTCAGATGTACAGCATAGTGGTTAGACATTTATATAATGTACCAAGTGATGCCCGCAATAAATCTAGTACCCACCTGGCACCATACACAGTTATTACAATATGATTGACTATATTCCCTATGCTCTACTTTATATCCCTGTGACTATTTTGTAACTACCAATTTGTACTTCTTAATCCCTTCACTCTTTTCACCCAACCCCCTAACACCCCTTCTATCTGGCAACCATGAGTTTGTTCTCTGTATTTATGAGTCTGTTTTTGTTTTGTTTGTTCATTTATTTTGTTCTTTAGATTCTGCATACCAAAGAAAAGATATGCCTTCTGATCCATTATGCTATTTTCTATGTGCATATTCCAAGAATTGCCTACAGGAAATCAGAAGCAAACCTTCCAAGAACAAACAATTCAAAGCAAATAAATGTATTCATAAACATCTATTTAATTGCACTAAAGACACAGTCTAGCTAAAGTTAAACCCAACTAGCAATACTAAACAGACTACTTACCATCTGTCTGACTCAGCCTGAAATGTCTGCACTCAGGTTTAGAGTGAACTCAATTTTTTTTCTCTAAAATTGATAGATGGGTTCTTGTTTCATGTTTGAGTAACTAAAGGTTTTATTCTTACATTTTTTCTAAAACAAGATAGTTTTTTAAAAAAATCATTGGAGAGCCTTTTAAATACTTACAATCTTAAAATAAAAATAAACCCATACATATAGCCCACGCAATGTGGAATACTATAGAACAAATTCATATCTCCCTCCCCAGCTTTGTTTCCCAAGGAGAATCACTTAAATTTCTCACTTCTGGTAGTTATCTACATATCAATTTAAGTAATAAAATATTCTTAACTGCTCACATTTACACATACCTATGTTACAAAAGGTGAGAAAATTGCCGAGCTTCCAATTCTTTCCATCGCCCTTCTCTCCCTTCCTCCTTCTGATACTGTAGTTTTATCCCTTTCCCTTTGTCTAGGTTTACATTTTTGTTCTGTCCTTTAACTAAAATTACTTCTGTGCTCTTTCTTCGGATTGATTTTGAAAACTGAAACCAAGTCAATTTACTTATGTGATTACGATTATGTAGCTTTTATTTGTAGCAGAATCCCAAGTTGTATGATTAAATCCTTAATGGAAGGAAGTATAACGTTTTATCATCTGTACCGTTTAAAGGGGACTGGGTCAGGCACTGTCCCCTTTACATGGACTTTCTTTATATAATTATTCAGCTTACTTTGCTGGTTCTGGGACATAATCAGTTCCTACTATTTCTCACATTTCACTCTATTTTATTTTTGGATTCTTTTTTCTAAAGCACAACCTTCATGTTTAACACCCAAGTTAGTGGGTGGCAAACTTTCTGAATCCTTGCACATCAGAGCACATGTGTGGCTGCCATGGGCATGTCCCACTCGGATGTCTGACTGCAGAGAGTGTAATCGACACACGGTCCCCACTGCTGCCTCTCAGATCCATCAGTGAGTTCATGCTGAGCGTTCTCACAGCCAGTGTTAGTTATCAGGGAGACCAGGGACTGCATTTGGGCTTGAGCACTTCCTGGAAGCCTTTTTGAATGCTTCTAAAATTGCACTGCAGTCGAAGACACTCTCACCCACCCTTTCTTTCTTCCTCTCTCCTTTACCTGGAGTCAGATTAGCATCCATGTCTGACAGCTGATCCACCCTCTCAGGCTCCCTTCTTGCTTAGAGGTGTTTGCCTTAATGCATTTCTTAACTCACATAATCCCATCTGACCATGTTTTCACAGGACCTAGACTTGCACAACTTATTGTTTTCTCTCATTTTATATTTTGCGCCTAGAATTCTATACACAGCCATTTTTTCTCCAATTATTGAGGGCATTGCTCCATTGTCCTTTAGTATCCAGAATTGCTGATTAGGTCTTATGTCTTTTATATTCTTGTTTCTTTGTTCACAAAATGTTTATTATACTCACTCACACACACAGATATATATATATATAATAAAAATAATAAACACATATATGTTTATTATATATATGTTTCCTGTATATGTGTATTATATATGTGTATATATAACAGGCATGATAAACATATATGTTTTCTTCAGCTTGAAAACTTTAAAATTTTCTCTTTATCCTTGAGGGAGAGAAATGCCAGTAGTATATACCTATGGTGTGTGTATTTTAGAATTTTTTTTCTGCTTAATACTTTCAATTTAAAGAGATATTCTTGGTTATGATTTTGTTATTTTCTTAATTATCTCCTTTCTTCTTGTCCCACTCTCAGTTTTTCCATTCTGTTTTTCTTTGACTTCTATTAAAACCCCTACCACAGTTTTTAAACTTCTGAGAACTATGTGTTTTGGAGAAAGAGCTGGGTTTTATCTGTTTTGATTGTGTGTGTGTGTGTGTGTGTGTGTGTGTGTGTGGTAGTAGAGGTAGTAGTAGTAGCTGGTTGTAGGAATATGAGAAGCCCAGGGCAGGTTGTAGAACCAGAATAGGATTAGCCCAACCAGGAAGAAGCCCGGAGAGAACTACAGGAAAGTAGATACCAGTCCAGGTGTTTGTGGCGTTGGATTTTTACCAGGTAAGTCTGTGAGTTTAAAAACATGCTAAAGCCCTTTGTGGTTATGGGTAATTTGTTTCAATACAAATTGTTTTTATTTTCTAAATTTGCAGTGATGAGAATATATAATTGTGTAATCGGGAAACTTCACTGTATTTGAAAGCCACCAGGCCCACCACTTTTCAGGACCTAGTGACTCTGAGTCTTTTGGGGAAGGAGATGGTGTGGAAAAACATCAAAAGTGATGGTGTTTGAGCTGGCATCTTGAAGGCTTCATGGTGAAATTAAGGCATAGGGATTAACCCGGCCTGTGGTCAATAAAGTACTTGGTAGTTTTGGAAATGGCTACGGCCCTTGTGTAATGGAGTGTTCACGTACAGCATGAGATGAGGCTGGGATGGAGGCCTGGGGAGTCGGATTACAGCAGGGCTGGACTTGCATGACCTGTGTTAAACATGGACTTTTTTCTGAAGGAGCTTCTGAAGGTTTTTGAACAGGTGAACACGATGACTGTCAGATCTGACTTTTATAAAGATGCTGCTGGTGGAAAGTAAATTTAGAGTGAGCTAGATAGGAGAGTGTCCACATTGAGGGTAAACAGTGTGTGTTCCCAAGGCTAGGACTGGGCAACTCGTTGAGGGCAGGGTGGGCAGTTGGTGATCTGTTCGGGATTTTGGTAACTGGGAGATCGGGATACTGAGAATCCAGGTGGAAATGTGGGAAGCTCCAGAGTAGGAAATCAAGACAGCACAATTCTGCTTCTCTGACAGAAAAGGAGAAAGAAGTGAAGAAAAGTGGGTTATCTTCCTCTTTTCTAATGAAGGAAGAGGTCGTCTTTCAGATATGAAAGGGCCAAGGATGGGGAAAATGGAAGCAATACTGTAGGACCTGGTCAAGAAAACTACCCAATGAAGACTGAGAGGAGAACCAAGAGACTTAAGGCCCACTTGGGGCAGGAAAACATGAATAAGTAGGGTGAGCAGGCTCCCTGGCTCTCTGGTTGCATATGATCTTAGTGGCTGCCAAGTGGATGCAGGGAAAACCAAAGGCCTCCTTTCTGAGATGTTTCTTCACCTCCAGGACATCGTGTTCATCTGGTTTTCGTTCTACCCCTCTGACTACCTTGTTTCAGTCTCCTTAGTTAGTCCTTCTACCCCTCTAGACCTCTAAATGTCAGGGCATCCCCAAGTCTCAGTCCTTGGACCTCTTCTGCCCTTCCTTAAATGATCTCACCCAGCATCTTGCCTTTAAACATGATTGATAATAAGATGACCTAATATTTATTAATACATTGTCTATCAAACTACTTATTAATATCTCTACTTAGATATCTAATAGACATCTTAGACATGTAAATAGAGCAACTTTTGATTCCCTCTTCCCAATCATCAACCTAGCCTTTCTCTCATAATTTGCCATCTCATAAAATGACAACTCTCTTCGCCGTGGAGGCATTCCCCCGTCTGTCTTACCATCATTCCCTTATGAGTCATATCTAGTCTATCAGTGAATCCTGTCAGATCTACCTACACACTTGAGCACTTATTCCTGGTCATTGCCACCCTCCCAGTCTAAGCCACCGATGCTTCTCCCCAGGGTTCCTGCATAGTACCTGGCTGGTTCTCTGCTCTTTTTAGTGATTATGTCATTCTCCCACTCAAATATTTCCTCTCCAATGGTTTGCCATCACACCTAAGAGTGGAAATCCAACATGGCCCCTCAGGCCCTATCTGAGCTGGCCCTGGCTTCCATTTCCTCCCACTCTTCCTCTCAGTCAGCTCACCCAGCCATATCAGTCAAGCTGTCCACTGAACACACTAACCATATTTCCTACCATAGAGCCTCTTCCTGAAATGCTTATCCAAGATATTCTCCTGGCTTACTCTTTTACGTCAGTCAGGTCAAAGAGTCTTTCTCTGACCACTCTTTTCATTACCCTGTTTTATTTTTTCATAGCCCTCCATCATTACATGCTATGTTATATGTTTGCTTTTTACACTATGTTTATTCCTTTTATGAAAATTATCTATTGCCGCTAGACTATAAGTTCCAAGACAAATTGTTCCTCACTGATGTATCCTCAGAATATAAAAAAATGTCTGGCCCATCATAGGTACTTAATGAGTATTTATTCAAAGAATGGAAACAAGCATGAGATGGGTGGAAACTAGAAACTAGTAGAGTAGAGAGATCAAAGGTCAAGGACATTGGGGATTTGAGGGAGTTGGTGAGAATTCCCACATCTGTCTTGGCCATGGATTCCACGGCATATTAGCCATGGATTCTGAGGAAGATATGGAGGTGAGAGAAGTCAGGATGCTGGGTAAACTGGGATATGGATATAGAGTCAGGGGACCACTTAGCAGGTGCAGTGGGAGGAGTGGAAGAAAGAAGCTCTAGTCAAAAAGGAATTGTGGAGTTGATTATTGTGGAAAAAAGGAAGCATGAGTACATTGAGTAATTATGAATTTTCTCAGAACAGAAGCTACATTTTATTCATCTTTTTGTCTTCTGTGCTCAGTATAGTTTAGCACATACCCGACCCTCCATTTGTTGGTGTATGAGGAGATCCAATTTCCAGGCTCCACAGGCTCCTCCAGGCATACTTTAATTCTGGTTCCTTGTATTTTCCAAATGGTACAATGGAAGCATCATATTTTTATGCTGTGTTCATATCTTACAATCAATGATTCCTTCATTCTTTGCCACATGGGCTCCTCCCTTCCTCTTAAGGGACTTAGGGCGATGCAAATCAGGCCACCTGAGCTGGAGGTAGAAAAACTTGCCTGATATTGCCCAGAAACTGGTGGCAGAATCAAGACTCAGCCACCTCATTGGCCTAAGTAGCTTCCACTAGATGTTACCCCCAAATTTTCCTCAATTTCCGATATTAAGATTTCAGACTTGCTAGTTTTAAATGCTCCTGCAGGATTTCTTCTTTTTGAATTTGCCCTTATAATTTCTGCTGTCCTAGCCCACCTCTCCCCTCAACTACTGAATAGCTTCCTCCCTCATTGCACCTTCAGTCTTGCATATTGCACCCAGATTAATCTTCTAGGTATTTCCCTATAACTATGACACTCCCTGCTAAGTTGTAGACTTCTTACACTCAACACAGGTCCTGACACACAGTAGACATGCAAAGAGAGTGTAGTAAATGGAATTGAACAGTGCTCAACATTGGGATATTGATGCAAGAGAAAAACTAAAAGCCAGACTTTCTGCTCCATATACCTGGGCCATTTGCCTCCTCTTCAGGCCAGTTCCAGTTCCACCTCTGGAAAGCCTTTCAACCCTTCCCTCTATGTTTATTCTCAAGTGATGGGTGGTGATGACTGGCCCAGCTTCTCAGAAAAGCAAGGTGGAGTCTTGAGCAAACAGGAGAGAATACACGTAATCTTTGGGATTTATGCTGATAACAGCAACCTCGCAAGATGCATTACCAAAAATAGACACAAGAGAAAACAAAAACACTTCTTCCCTCTGTTTCACTATGGGCAGAATTAAATAGAGACCAAGTCAGTCCATTTCAACAATTTCAATTCCACATTATGTGAAGAATGGCAGGGAGTCATGTTGAGACCACCAAATGACCTGAAAATGTGGCTACTTTGTACTTTCTTTTCACAGAATTTTGATTGTCTCCTCTGTGTCCTTATCTCTTTCTCCTTTCTGTTAATTCTTTTCTCCCTTCCTCCTTCAGTCAGGGTTCAGGATGAAGTTCAAGGAATTTCCTGGTTCTAGAAATCCATCGAAAATGGTGCTAGGAGTTTAGAGCACTGGATCCTGCATCACCTGCCCTTTCCCCAAGACACGGAACAGACCTCTTGTGCATGGCTCCCCAGCTGGTCTCCTACTCAACCTCAGCACTGGCCCTGCTCCAAATTTAAGTTTGGAAATGGAGGAATCACAATTCGCTTTGGTGGAACTTCGCCCAAGGTTCCTAATAGAGATTATTGCTATTCTGGCCTCAGGATTGAAAAGAAAAGTGAGTGAAAGCTGGGATATAGAAATAAGAAAGTGGAATTGGAAGTAGGGGTAATTTTACCCTCTAGGAAGATTTTGCTAAAATTTGGACTGTAAAGCAGAAACCTCAACTTTAACGTCTTCACAGGACATCGAGCATGTAACGGTGCCATTGATGACGACTACTGGTGTTGTCCTGTTAATAGCAGCCCTGGCATAGCCGATGGTCTTGATAATGGCAGCAGTAACTCAGATATTAGAGGATATCTGGTGATGGTCGCCCTTTCAGCATAGGTATCAGTGACCACAATATCTCACATGGGCTTTGGTCGTTCATCAAGCATGGAGAGGTGATATTGACAAACGAACTGAAAAAGGACACATCAGCCCAGTGAGCTAAAATATAGCTTTAAAAAAGTAAACGTGCCAAACATTACAGTCACCAAGTTGACTGGAGTTGTCAGTTGGCATTGACAATTGCCAAAAATCACAGAGGAAGAATATGAGGGGGCTGGAGGGCATTCCAAATAGACAGTGAGGGATCCAGAGACATGCTATGGCTCACAGTATTGCCGTCTAGTTCATGGGTGCTGTTTTGGAGGAGGGCCAATGAGACTGGTAAGTGAACATAGTTTGTATGCTTTAGAGCTTTATTCCTGAGTAGGGAATTGTGTTTATGTGCATGGAAGTGGGAGGACTAGAGGCAAAGAATCTGAATTTAGGAGAGACAATCACTGAGGGACCGGGCAGAGAGGATGGGGTGTCCCTGCCTCCTAGGGTTGTGAGGTGCAGGAGGGGCTGGGGTTGCTCCTGTGAGATGATTTCCAAAGGCTGTCACTAGATGGCGGTATCGCTCAGCACATGAGTCTGCAAAGGTTTCCCAGAAAACAGCATGGGCTGAATGAAAGATGTCATTTCACAGATGAGGAGATGGAGGATCAGGGAGGCAGGGCAGATCACCAATCCAGCTCTGACCCGTTCTCTTTGCCTCAGACTTCTAAGGACAATGCTTAGGTTCTACTTCCAGCGCTGTTGAACTTATTTTTAACATCTAATCTCCCTACCACCTAAAACAAGAAGTGCCAACCTGAAGCAGATCCGTTGTTTTGATTTGAATCTAGAGGCCAGGGACCTTAGGTGGCAGCTACACTGTGGCTCCCCAGGGCCTGTGGGATCAAGTTCAAATGCTATCGCGTGGCTTATAAGGTATTCCCCATGCGGCAGAGTCTCCTTTTCCTACAGTCTCTGTTACTTAAAGCTTCTTAAACTCTGCATGGTGCTTTTTGTAAATGTTCTGAGACCTGTGACTTCAACATTCCTTGACCTGCATCATAGAGAAGCAACCCCCCAACCATTTAGGGGATCTGATCACTGGAGACTTCGTGCCATGACGTTACCTAATGTTAATGATATAGGTTGGAGGTCGTATGATGGCCAGGGACCCAGAAATGCCTACCTATCCTCCCCTAACAATCCATTACTGTGTCAGTCAGGATCCCTGGGGTGTGACAGAAATCCAATTAAGTCTACCCAAGACGAAAAGTAAATGCTATTGGTTTTAGGAAGGGTGTCGGCATTGCTGGGGAAGATTGGGAGCAGGGATTACATGATTTCTGTGGAACATTCTTGCTTTCTTTCTCTGCTGCTTTAAGTGTTAAATTAATTCTTTCCTATGGAAGACTCACTTTCTTCTGGTGGAGATCGTGGATCCTAACTACTTAACGCTCATCATCTCTTGCCAACTTCACTACCAGGAAGGAAAAAGCTCTTCTCAAGCAAGATTCTGTTAAAGGACAACAATAAGGAATGACACTTGCAAAAGATGGACGTATGACCAAAGCAGGGCCAGTCGTTACTGTTGCCAAGGGATCAGGTCCCCTGATTGGTCTGTCTTGGATCACGTGCCCAACCATAGCCTATGATGAATCGCTTTCCACTCAAACTGCATGATTGGAGCTGAAGAGGGGAATTTTTCAAAAGAAAAACGCTCTTACCAAAGAAAAATGATAATTGGGAGGGGGAAAGGGTGCGGGGCAAGCAACAGTAAACGTCCGTTTCTCAGCCCCTGGGGTACCCAAAGGACACATTTACAAAAAATAAAAGCAGAATTTAACTAACATGTCTTTATTACTAGCCAGGGTAATGACATGTGGCTCTCAATACAGAACTCCTAATTATACACGAGGCTTGGGTCTGAGGTTTAAGCAGGGCTTGCTACTTATCCCCTAAACTCAAAAGTCATAGATCAATCACCAACATGCTTAGAAAGCAGAGCTTCATCCTGCAAGGAGGAAGGAATGTGGTGAAGTCACCCACACAATACCGACCATGAAGCTTTCTTCTGCTTTCTCTCATCCCAACTGACGAAATCAATGCCCTCGGTCGGGAACCCCATAGGAGGCCTCGCTCTGCCCCAAATAATAAATGAGACCCAAGCAATAGCTCAGCAGTCTTAGCTACCGTGTTTCCCCGAAAATAAGACCTAACCAGAAAATAAGCCCGAGCATGATTTTTCAGGATGACATCCCCTGAACATAAACCCTAATGCATCTTTTGGATCCTATTTTCGGGGAAACACAGTAGTTAACAGGTCCTCCTTAGGTAATTAGTAAGAGTTAGGAACAGGTGGGTTGATTGGTGGAAGTATTTCTTCCTCTACATTTACCCACTTTGTGTTCTGTTGGCCAGAGAGCTCAAGGTTACCGTACTTACTCCAGTCCATGGTCAACCAGGAAGGACACCATCCCCTTCAATGGGGAAAACCATCAATCACCAAGGGAAACCCTGAGGCTGCTCCCCAACATTTAGTTTTATAAACTGGGACCAGAGAAATGGGCAGTTCCACTGTTGACTCTAGAAACTTCTGAAATGGATAGAATAAGACATTTAGCCCTAGGTCACAGACTTACCAAACATTGACACCCGATTTTATTTCCCAACCCAAATAATTCCTAGAAAATTTTATAGAAAAATCTTGTTCACTAGAGCCATAAACACTTGAGTAACACACATTGTATGCCCATGATATATATATATAAATAAAATGCCCCAAATTGAAGTCATATGAATCTCCTCCCCTTATTCAATTGTTTCAGAGATATTTAAGTTCTAGCAGAAAATTCTTTGTTGCCATGGAAAAAATAAAATCTCTCCCCCTTGGGGAAATTAAAGTCCTAGGGAAATTAGAGGCCAGAAATCTCATTGTATTTTTCTCATTCATCTAGAGATAACCTCAGTATGTTGATTCTGTTTACTCCCCTGCACACACACCATTCTCTAACCCCTCAACTTCCTCAAAGCGTTCTTGTCCTTCTCTCTGTCCTCTAGACTGGTCCCCAGGAACTGTATCATTACAGCTCCTGCTGGCTGGTTTCTCATCAGGTTTAGCCAGTGACAGCCCTTGATAGGAGACTGGTCCAACCTTGGAAGAGGTTGGACTATTTCTTCCAATGTCCTCCCTGCTTTGAGACACATTTCTGGCAGTGGCTGTGTACTTGAACACCTACAGATTCTGTCTAGTCCCTTCTCCCCAGCTCTAGCTCTCACTGTGGTAAGATAACCCTTCTTGCTCTCTTTTCTTACTAATGAAGGATATGACCAGGTTCCTGCTGTTGCCAGACTTGGGTGCCTCTACAAGCCTGTTGGTTCCCTTAATTCTGTCCACACCTCTGACAGTTCTTTAATTAAGCTCTCTTCCTTTGAACCATTGGAGTTGCATCCTGTTCCCTGCTGTGACCTTGACTTCACACTGAAATACCTGGCACCAGGCAGCCTGAGTAGAGTGGGTCCTTCTCCAACAGCAGCAATCCGGGATGTTTTCCACCAGAGTGGATGGAATCATTTCAGCGCCTGCATTGCTAAAATAATTCCCACTTCAAGACTCATCTGTTTGACTTTTCCAAAGTTCCAAAGGATAAGAGGGCATCTGGAAATCATGACACCAATCCTAGACCCACACCATTTAGTTACAACAGTTGCATTTCCTAAACAAGAGTGATGTTTCCACGACACAGTGCTTATTACAGTTTCTAGCCCCATATTGCTTTTGCCAGCTGTCGAAACTAACAAAGAGGAAGTGCTATCTGGGGGAATTAAGGCAGACAAGAAAGCAGAAGAGAATAGAAAATCTGGATGTCATCTTCACGGAGAGGCTAGTTGTGGTTATCAATAATGCTGTTCACCAAATGCCCATCTTCCCCATTCCCGGCACAGAAAATTATTCTATTTCCTGGTCCCCTGTGGCTGGGTGAGGTCTTACGTCTTACGATTAATTCAGCTAATGAATCATGAGTAGAAATGATGGGAAATGATGTGTGTCTATTTGTGGTTGAACATTTAATACCTGGTATGAGACTCTCCAGAACACTCTTTCCTTGTGGTATTATGACCGGCCAAGCTCAAAACGGTAGGTAATTTACCAGCCAGGGTCCTTGAGTGAGTATAATGAGCTGAACAGCCCGCTTCATTCATTATGAACACGAGAAAAAAATCTTTGAGCCATCAAAACGTGGAGATTGTGTATTATAAATCACACAATAACTATTTTTGATAAAAATATTTTTAACATAGTGGAAGCTCAATAAACCCAATGACCTTTACCGTTTGCTTCTTTGCCAAGCCTTTCAGAAGCCCAACTTCAGAAGCCCTAGCTTATGCTTCAAAAATCCAATGAAATATATTAGGATATCTGTCCGCCATGCTCTAAAATCTTGCCTTTGGATCGCCCAGGCCTTGGCTCATTTTATTACCCCAAAGGCAGCACCCAAATCTCTTTTCCTCTACCAGTTTTCCTGCAGCATCAGTTCCTATGGAGAAGAAGAAAAAAATCCAGAGCAGCATTTGAGAATGAGTTGTTTTGAGATGAGGGAAGGACCAGTTGTGATAGCAAAAGCTATTCTACCCTCCAAAGGTTAAAGGGCTTGTTGTGAATTGCATTTACTCGGGCCCAGGCGAGAGCCCTACCCTCTCCATTTGGAGTGAGGTTAGCCAGCTGAGACTTATATGCACAGCCACTTCCACAATCTAATGACCCAGAGTGAGTCTCCCCTGACCCTAGGAAAGGTGATTTCTAAGGCAGACCAAGAGTCAACTTATTTTAAGATCCTGAACCAGGTAGCTCAACCTTCTAGTATGAGGTCTGACAATTCAGTTTGCGAACTTGTTGCAATGATGCTGCTAACATTTTTTTGATATCAGAGGGATTATTCAATTTGAATTTGTACCAACTGGACAAACCGTTAACCAAGTTTACTATTTGGAAGTGCTGAAAAGGCTGCGTGAAACAGCTAGACAATTGAACTTTTCACCAACAATTCATGGCTCTTGCATCACGACAATGCACCAGCTCACACGGCACTGTCTGTGAGGGAGTTTTGAGCCAGTAAGCAAATAACTGTATTGGAACACCCTCCCTACTCACCTGATCTGGCCCCCAATGACTTCTTCCTTTACCTGAAGATAAAATAAATATTGAAAGGAAGACATTTTGATGACATTCAGGACATCAAGGGTAGAACGATGACAGCTCTGATGGCCATTCCAGAAAAAGAGTTCCAAAATTGTTTTGGATGGTGGTGCATAGCTTCCCAAGGGGAGTACTTTGAAGGTGACTATAGTGATATTCAGCAATGAGGAAAGTAGCACTTTTTCTAGGATGAGTTCATGAACTTAATTGTCTGACCTCGTACAGTGCTTGGCTCCCAAATTCTGTGAATATACTCACTTGATCTGCCATGACCACCCAAGTGTTATAAGTAGAAGGGGAGGAGTTCAATAGCATTAGATGATATTTCCATGGGACTCTAGAATGTCAGTCATCCCTCATTTCACAATGTCCCTTAGAGAAGCAGAAGGAACAGGAGCTGAATTGGAAAGAAATTATTGCTTGATTATTAGCTGAACTAGGATCTCCTCCTTTTGATACATAACTCTTTGAAAAGCTAGGGAGGAGGTCTAAGAGGGTATGGGAACCAGCTTCCAATATGACTTAATGATCCCCACCTAGTGATATCCACACTCTTGTATAGTCCCCTCTCACTTTGTATCAGGATTGGTCTCTGTGACCAATAGCATGCAGCAGAAGTGATGGCATGTCACTTCTAAAATTGATCATAAAAGACCCTGCAGTTTTGCTTTTGGGTTCTCTCTCCCTCTCTCTTCCCCTTTGATCACTTGGATCTCCCTCTTGTCTCTGGGGAAAACCAGTTGCCTTGTGTTTTGAACACGCAGGGAGCTCTGTGGAGAGGCCCATGAGGACCACATTCCAACAGCCTTGGGAAAACCAAGGCCTGCCAACACCCAAGTGCGTAAGCTTGGGAGCAGATTCTCTAGCTCCCGATACCTGGTGCCCTAGACAACAGGTTGATGCAGTCTCTGGAGCCAGAACCACCACACTAAGCCATTCCTGAATTCCTGACTCATAAACGTATGTAAAATAATGTTTGGTCTTTTCATCTGCTGAATTGTGGAGTATTTTGTTACATATCAACAGATAACTCATAAAAGGCCAATGGCTCTCTGAATTATGGAAACTTTCCAAACTCTGGTGGCTTACATTGTATCTGCACTTAAAGCAACATTCAGCCTCTTGGTTATGCATTTTGGGGTTGAGGGTCAGGGCCCCGGTTGAGCAGTAAACATGCTCAACTTACTCTTTATTCTTTTGGGAGCAGAGGGGCAAGAAAATAGGAAGGAAATAGGTACACAAACAGACATGTGATGGAGAAAGGGGGCTTGAGACTTATTTTCACTTTTACACACGCCTACACTAATGCTTCTCTTAATTATCTGTGTAATTTTTTGTTGTTGGCCGAGCTTAGCTCATTGTACACGTGCCACCTCCACTCCCCCTTTCCCAAAGGTCTTCACCTGTGCGTACAGGTAGAGGATGAGAGGTTTTGCTTTGTAATTAGTGAGAGCCGTTTTGGTGGGAGGGGAAAGTCCATGAAGCAATGTAAACTAAGATACTGAGCGATGTGAGTTCTGTCTCGGCCAATGGTTAGAGCGAGGTTAGACCTGTTCTCAGGAGAGACTGTGATACGTAGAGTGAGGCCCTGGGCCCAAGGAGACTCACTCTGGATTTTGGGCAGGAAGCTTTTCTTCCTCTTCCTGCTATAACCCAGGAACTCAGGTATCTCCAGGATGGAAAACGCAGGATATATGCCTGCTTTTATGCCCCAAGAGGTGACATGCCCCATGTCCCATCACAGACAAAGACAAATCAGGCTGGATTAAAATAACCAGAAGCAGAGCAACTGAGACCCATATTACGGTAAATCCCCCCTTTGAAATATTTGGAGTAGTGATTTCTGTTCTAACTGGACTCTTAATAACACAGGTCCTTTCACCTAGGAAATCAGAAGAGGAAGGAAAAGATAAACATGGGTGTTTCATTTTTCACACCAATTTTGACACCAACTAGGAGTCCAACAATTCCATTCCATTCCATTCCATTCCATTCCATTCCATTCCATTCCATTCCATTCCATTCCGGCATTAAAAGACAAATGGAATAGATGTATAGGACTAGGTAGAGGGTGGGATTACCCAGAGCTTCCACACTATCCAGGTCTGCCAGCTTCCCAGCACGTCAATGTGTTCACCTATTGGTAAGTTCCTTGAAACTTATCATCTAGGTTTTGTTTTGTTTTGGTTTGCTTTTTTATGGATGTTTCATTATGTCGCCATAATTGATTAAATTGTTGGGCAATTTATTTCCCTTTAATATACTTTGTGAATATTTGGGATTGACCTCAATCTTCATCCACTCTTCCCTTCTGGGAGGTTGAGGGGTGGGGCTGAAGTCTTTAACCTTTTAATTAAGTGGTTGGTTTTGGTGACTACCAGTCCTATCCTGAAGCTCCCCCCAACCCATAGGTCATCTCATTAGCATATAAAAGACAGTAAATTCCAAGGATTTTAGAAGTTTGGTGCCAGGAACCTGGGACCAAGATCAAATATTTATTATTTATTAGATCACAACATGAGACTCTAGAATAAAGTGGCAGAGAGCTGGGGCAACTTTTGAATCTCACCAGGAGCATACCAGTTCCCTGCCCGAGTCTCCAAAATGGGCTGCTCTACGTTATAGGTGTATGTTCCACAGATCAGCTCATCACATGGAAGAGAGGGGAGCCAGAAATGGGAAGTGTTTTCAGAAAGGAGCCACTTCAGGCAGAACTGAATACTTTAAAAATTGCTCCACACTGTCTGCTTAGGAATTAGCTCAGGCAATGTCTCATGTGACAACTGCCTTTGCACGAAGCCAAACCTAAGGGATGGAAAGAACACAGACTCTATTACCTTGAATATTGAATATTTTTCACTGGAGTCTTGAAGAATAAAGAAAAAATGAGAATGTGTAACACATAAAGCAAATAATTCTTGGCTCCAGGAAAAATCAGACTAAACATGCTTTGATTTCAGTGCAATTGAATTCCCTTTATAATTTAGCAAGCGACCCTAAAGGAAGCATATAATTTTCCTTTCAAAAGGTGTTTTTTTCCCCCCTTCATATTAATTTCAACTTAAAGCTTAAGTTGAAAGCTCTATTACCAATACCAAAACCCATTTATGGTTCTTTGGTGCATTTGATTGGATGAAACTGATTTCATTGGGGGAGGAGTTGGTCTTATCCTTCTCTGGGAGAGGGGCTGTCTTCATTTGAAGATAAGGTGGGATGCACTGTAGTGAACGGAAATAACTGAAGTTATTTCACTTACTTTAGCAATTCTTGAGACTTGCCCTATGGTGTTCCACTGCATACAATCTTCTCAAAAAATAAAATCAATAAACTGGGGTTACTTTTTTACTTTCATATAGGGGAAAATGTACAATGCTATGGTAACATATGTATATTCACAAGTCTCCAGTGTATATTGCAGTTGGCAATGTTTTCATACACTTGCAAATGTTGAGGTAAAAGTCAAAAGTACTTCAATCTTGTACAATTTCTGTATATGCAAAGTTTTCTATGTGATTCTTTTACTTATTATTAAAAGCCTGTGATTTTTAAAATATAGTTTGGAGGACTTAATTCTTATTTGGGGATTTATTTATATTTTTGCCCTCAAATCTTTCTTTCATTATTTATAAGAAGGCTGGTCAGGATACTGAAATGTTTTTAGAAATAATAATTAAAAAAAAGTATAGAGCAAGGTCATATCAAAACTGCAAGTCAGGCAACAGGGGTACCTGATACATTTGGGTCACACACATCTGATTCCTTGTCAGACGATGACATATTAAATGTTGACTGGCTATTGGAAATGAATATTCAAGAATGTTGTATAGAACGCAGAAAAAGAAATCTGACTTCAATCAGCTATTTGATCACTGAATTTTTAGGACTCAGTTTCCTCCTCTGTAAATTGATATTCTTAGATAAGATTTCTACGGCCAGGAGGGACTGTTTTTTTTTTTTTTTTTTTTTTTTTAATTCTTTAAAGATTAGAGACTCCAGCTTCTCAGTCCACCATTTAAAGTTTCATCTCTATTAGGTATAGGCCAGGCCACTATTCTCAAACTTAGCTGCATACTGGAATCACCTGGGGAGTTTTAAGTCCTCTTGAGGCACTGATCACACTCCTGAATTCTGATTTAATTGCTCTTGGGTATGGACTAAGCACTGGGAGTGCAAGAGAGGAGTGGGGAGTGGGGTGGTGGTTAAATGCTTCCTTGGTGATTCTAATGTGTAGCAAAATTTGAGAATCTCATGGCTAGGTCATGTATTAGAATCACCCAGGTTGTTCTTAAAGACATAGATATCCTGCTCTCAGGCTGAGATTCAGATTCAGTGAGAACCAGGAAAGCTACGTTTTTAACAAGTTCCTTCGATCTTTAGTACAGGGCTTCTCAGAACCACACTCTGAAGGGACACTGTTTAGACGGTAATTCTTTTTTTTTTTTTTTTTTTTTAATTTATTGGGGTGACAATTGTTAGTAAAATTACATAGATTTCAGGTGTGCAATTCTGTATCATATCATCCATAAATTACACTGTGTGTTCACCACCCAGAGTCAGTTCCCCTTCCATCACCAAATATTTGATCCCCCTTACCCTCATCTCCCACCCCCCAACCCCCTTACCCTCTGGTAACCACTAAATTACGTTCCCCAGATTAATTTTCAAACCCCGTGGCCATCCTGTGGTCACCGACTGCCCTCCAATCCCCTCACCCTCCCCCCCACCCCCCACCCCTAGACGGTAATTCTTGAGTGCTCACTCATGGTTTAGTAAGTGGGAGCAGCCTTAAGAAACAGCTCCTCTACATTGGGTTCTAACTTTGGGAAATTGGGAGAGGATAAAGAGTAATGGGGCAAGAGGTCATTCCAGGGGATGCTGTTAAGGCAACTGGCTGAGAGTGGAAAAATCCCACCAAACCCATAAAATCCCCTGTATAAAAAGAGACCCCAATTTGAACTGTTTAGACATGGCCAAAGGAGACCATACCATAGGCTACCTGAAGAAAAGGACCACCCACTTCTGGCTTCTCACAATTTTGGACACGAGGACTCAGTAACATCCTACCGTAAACTCTATGGCCTAAGGTCACAGTCATCATGGTGTAATGCCGGACTCACCATATCAGGATACTCATCAGGCTTTATTTTCCTTCTGGTGTGGCCCAGGATAATCACCAGTGCCCTCCAATGTCATCCAGGACACTCATTCCATCAGGGTCCTCTAAATAATGGTAGAGAGGACCAAGTGTCTGGTTGGGTGTAGCGATGCTATTGGTGCCCTGCCCAGAACTCCTTCAGCCCCTGCCACTTCAGTGCATGCTCCAACCTCATCTCCAAGCATCCACCCTCTGCCTGACGATGACTTCCTCTTGTTTGATCCCCAAACAGAATAATACATACATGTAGCCCTTAACTAATGACTAAAGGGAGTTAGTTGTTAGCTCCCTTTCCTCTGAGGTATGTTTCCTACCAGAAGTCCCAGAATTTCTTAGTGGGATTAAGCTTTAAGGTCCACAATGGCAAATAACCACACCCTTTATCAGCTGTTTCCCTTCCTTGCCTCACTTCCCCAATCCCCAAACAGTGTTTCCTCGGATCACATCCAAAATAAACTACTTGCACTGAAATCCTCCTTTGGGTTCCTGCACAAACAGATGCTGACAAAGACACTGGGATTATCTGCTGCTTGTAACTAATTCCCCATATTTATAGCTCGGCTACTTCTGCATGTTTAAACGTGATGCTCTCAGAGAGAATTATGCATTATCTTCAGTGACAGAGAAGGCGTTGGTGCTCAGATATCTGCACTAGACACCTTTAATTGTCTATAATACTCAAAGGGTATTATAACTAAAGTTCAAGTACTTGATCTTTAGACATTACATGAAGACAAGAGAATGGTTTTGCAAATTGCAAACATTTTATGATATGTGTAGTCACTCAATCGTTTTTCAAACAAGTAGGCATGAATAAATTTAAAGTGGCTGGTAAGCGATTATATTAAGCTTAGTTTACAAAAATATTATTTCAAGCTAGAGATGCATGGCATGAACCTAGTAATGCCAATCCTTTGTACTAGGAAATTGATAAATCCACGTCCAGGTCTTTTCCTCCCCCTCAGCCCCTAGTCTGTTATTTGCTGATCCTGCTCCGGAGCATGTTCCATACCCCATACAGGTCTGTGTTAGATCCTCTCTGTTGTAGTGCAGAACAAAAAGCACAAGGTGAACTTTGCACATACAAGTGATTATTTACACACACACACACACACACACACACACACACAACTGTATGATTGCTCAGAGCTTTCATCAGCTATGTTTTCATAGTTCTAGTTATACATAATTTGCTACCACCAACCCCTGTGATTTGGAATACAATTTATTTCCCTTTAATATACTTTGTGAAATGTGTGAATGTGTGACAGCCACCCGTGCTGGTCTTTTTATACTGTGGTTTTGGGTCAAAAACATCACTTCCTGACTGACTACTATCTGAAAGTCCTCCCTGCTGTGCAGGACAGAAGTGGACATTTGCTGGTTAAATGGTGAGCTTCTGGCAGCTTCATGTGACAGAAGCCCATGAGACTAGTATCACAACAGCACATGCAGACAACCCACCGCAAACGCTGTGGGCTTTGTGGGTGTCACTCATTTTTTAAATTCTTAGAACCAACTGGAAGGTCAACAATAGGGACAACCCAACAGAAATCAAGCTACAAGCTTTATGGCTGGTAGTGGTGGACCGGAGAATGTGGCTTGGATCTGAACTGCAATCAGATTTCCTAAGATTCCTCCCCCTCCATCCCTGAAAGTCTAGATCTTACACCCCTAGAGAAGAGATCAGGCCTATAGACCAGATACACGTGGCCAGAACCACTGGTGGAATATATGACCTGATCCTAGGAGGTGCCCTGGCTCACCGGACCAATTCCTCCATGGATGGGGCTGGATAGCCTGTCTTAGGAGGCTGCTGGATATAAAACAAGGGGAAACCATCCTATATAAGAGCACTGATGTAGTGACCCTGCCCACCGGTAAAGCATGGCCCTGTGAATGTCAGATTCTGACCTCTTGACTTAGCCGTTCCTCTCCTGAGGTGTAGTGAGGGGCTGCTGAAGGGCACTCAAGATTTCTTTGTCCTCATGCTCCATGTGGAGGGATAAAAGTCCTCCCTTCTTTACGATCCGTGTCTCGCATGCTTCTATGCCCCTTCCTCCATGGATCACAGGTCGACTAGTTAGATGAACTCATTAAATCTCTTTCAAGTCTTCCCATTTCTCTTTGTCTCCTGGGCCATGCCCCAAGCTCAGGCCACCATAAGGCTGGGATCATCACTAGAGCCTCATGTGCAAATTTTCTTCTTTTTCACTCTACATCCTTCTCTGTGTCCCAGGAGGCTGCCATCCACAGACTATCAGCCAGATTCCCATACCACCGGTCTTCTGATTAAGTTAGGCCAAGCTGCTGCACGGGCTGAGGTCACAGGGGCTGGGCGTGGTTTGGGCAGTGGCTGTACTCCAGGAGAGCCACAGATTCTGCTAGGTGGCCCTTTTCCCATCACTCCAGCACCCTCCCCTTGACCCTATGGGCTGGGTGTGGCAAAGGCTCTCACATTTGCTACTGTGTTTCCCCAAAAATAAGACCTAGCCAGACTATCAGCTCTAATGCATCTTTTGGAGCAAAAATTAATATAAGACCAGGTCTTATTTTAATATAAGACCAGGTATAATATAATATAATATAATATAATATAATATAATATAATATAATATAATATAACATAAAATAATATAATACGGGGTCTTATATAACATAAGACCGGGTAATATAATATAATATAATACCAGGTCTTATATTAATTTTTGCTCCAAAAAATGCATTAGAGCTGATGGTCCGGTTAGCCCTCATTTTCGGGGAAATGCGGTAGTCCCTGAGTGAGGCCGCATCCTCTCTGGGTGGCCTTAATCGGCCCATACCTCTGTAAATAGTCCTTCCTTAAACTTTCTTCAATAAAACCCTATGAGTGTGCCCTATGTTTCCTGGGGGAAGCCCGATCTCCCTGTAATAAGCCCCTGTAATCCATCTCCTGCCCTTGCTCTCCCTGCCTCAGGTAACCGGCATCCTGAATCCTGCAGTTACCACTTTTTTGCTTTCCTTTTTAGATGATTTTATTCCACCTGTATGTATTTTAAAGAGTATTTTTTGCCTTTTATTGTTTTTCACTTTATAAAAAAGGCATCTTGATATATACATATACAATATATATAAATTATATATATATAATATATATATATACACACACACATATATATGTATATGTATATATATATATATATAAAATAAGTCTTTTGGATTTACTTTTTCACTTTATTTATATTGCTAAAGCTCACATGTAATGTTATATATCACTGTACTTACTTTACTCTCACTGCTGAATAATCTCCCAATTAATAGATATATCCCAATTTAGTTATTCTCCTTCAGGGGACAAGCATTTAGGTTGTTTCCAAGATTACTGTAAACCGCTACAAATAGTCTTTTACATGTCTACTATTATATACATATCAGTTAGCATAGGCTATAACATGCTGCAGTGACAAGCAACACTGAAAATCTCAGCAGTTAAAACTACAGAGGTTTATTTCTCCCTTATGCTATGTGTCTTTTGCAGTCAATGGGAAAGTCTCTGCTTATTACAGCTACTCAAAGACCTAGAGTGATAAAAATAGACACTACCTCACATGTTGACAGTGGCTGTGCCAGAGGGGAAAACGAGAGCTCTGAAGGCCTCAGCATTTCAGTGCTGTGGCATGGAAGTGACACATACCACTTCTATTCACAACTCAGTGGCCACAACTAGATCTATGGCCCCACCCACCCACAAGGGGCCAGGAATAATATTTTCGCTGAAGAGAGAACCAGATATATTTGAAAAAGAGTTTGAATATTCAGTTTTAGGAGATAATGCCAAACGCTTTATAATCCAGCAATTGCACTCCCATATATACTCATATAGGCAAAGAATTTTGCACACTGTGATATGAATGTGATCTTCCAAAGCAATGGCACCAATTATGCTTCTACCTGCAAGATATAAGAAATCTTGTGGAAACATCACTTTTCCAACTCTTGGACTTATCAGATTTTAAAAATTGTTGCCAATTGAATGGGTATAGAATGGTATCTCATTGTGATTTTGATTTGCATTTTATGATCACAAATGGTGAACATCTCTTCATATTTTATTGGTTATATACTTTTCACCTTCTGAGAAATTCCTTTTTATCTTTCCTATTTGCTACTTATTTTACTTATAGCACTTATTTCTATACTCTGAATACTAATCTTTTGTAATTAGTATGTACTGCAGAAATCCCGCTGTGTGTAACTTGTCTTTTTACCTTCTTAAAGGATAAACAAACGTTGTTAATTTTAACAAAGTCAAGTGTATTAATTTTCTTTCAAGGTTAAAGATTTTTGTGCCTTAAGAAATTTACCCCAACTCCAAGGTTCAAAAGTGAAACTTCAAAACTCTCAGTAGAAAATAGAAGTGAATTCTTTAATTCAGGTGAAGTTATTGGGTGTGCATGTGTGTAAGAGAGTTGTGTGAAGTAAGGTAAAATTTAATTTTACTCCATATGGTTAAATTTTCTCAGCTACATTTGTTGAAAAATCTTTTCTTCACCCATTACATGACATCCCACTGTCATCATTTGTTTCTGGGACTCCCTACTCTACTCCATTTGTCTATTCTGTCAATACACCCAGTTTAAATTACCATATTTAGTAATTCCAACTGATACAGAAAGACTCCCTGCCTCCTCCTTTCTTTGGAGAATATTCTTGGGCATTTCATACAAAATTTACAATCATCTTACTGAGTTTTATAAAAATCCAGCATTAAGTTTTTAGTCAATAAACATGTTTTAATTCTTCATTTGCTTCATTTGTTTAGATCTTCAGTAATAGGTCTTACGGTTTATTTTCCCTATAAAGGCCTTACATATTTTTTGTTGGATTTATTCTTAAATCCTTTATATTCTCTGATAGTGTTATAAATTGTGTCTTCTTTTTAACTACATTTTTCCAACTTTTTGCTGCTGGTATGTAGAAATACCACCAAATTGGAATATACTCTTGTTATATCCAGACTTAATACCATGTAAGCACATGGTGGAAAGTTCGCAAACTTAATTGTCTGACCTTCGTATTCTAATAAATTCAAAGGGATCTACGGACAAGTTATCTTCTATAGACAATGACAATTTTATTTCCTCCTTTCCAATCTTTATGGCTATTTTCTTGTCTTATTACATTGGCTAGGACCTTCAATACAATGTTGAATAAATTCTACTGAAAATCCTTGTTTCATTTCTATTTTTAAAATGAATGCTTTTAATGTTTCCCCATTAAATTTTCTTAAATCAAAAATGGTTGTTGAATATTATCACATGCTTTATTGGGACATTTACAGATAACTGTCATGAACTGTGAAGGATGTCAGATGTTACCCTCCTTGCCAGCCTGTAAGCTATCCTGCCACAGTTTTGTAGATTCTGGCAGAAAACATAAGATTCTTGGGTAAAAGATAAAGGACTATCACTTATATGTTCCTGTTCACATCAGTTCCCTTTGCGCCTCAAACCCCATGGGCGCAACATAGGGCAGTCCTGTTGCACGCGGCACATGCAGTGGATTTGCATCACAGCTGAAAACACCTGACTCTAAAAGTGGGCTCCATGCAGATCTGTCCAACATTTTCCCTGCAGCTACCCATTACCTTTGTTATACTGGGTAGTCAACAAAAAACACAAATAAACAAAAACAAAAAAAGAAACTCTTGCCATCTGCTTCAGAAAGAGACAGTATACTTTCAACACTATTTTCTATACAATGATCTTTGAAAAGTTAATCTGGAACAAAGGTCATGAAAGCTTCTGCTCACGAGATGTGCAGAAACATAAGAGATCCATGGAGACTTGTCTCTTAACAATTGCTTTTTATGTTAATCTTTTGATGTGGCAGATTATATCTATGAGTTTTCTAATATTAAACTATCTTTGTACATACCTAGCTCAAACACAATGTATTACCTTTTTTATACTCTGTTGGAGGTAAGTACTAATATTTTATTTAGTATTTTTGCATCTACTCTTGTTTACAAGGATAACGTGCTTGTAATTTTCTTTTTTTTATAACGTTATCACTAGGTTTGGCATAAAGGCTGGCTGGCCTATTACATTGAGTTAGGGAATACTACCTCTTCATGTTGCCTTTAATTAAAGTAGAATTTCTGATCCTTGAAAATTTGGTATAATTCATCTGTAAGCCATCTAGGCCTGGTCTTTTCTTTGGAAAAGGATTTTAGCCATTGTTTCAATTTATTGAATAGAAACTATTTGAGCTTTTCATTTCTTCTTGGGTTAGCTCTGGTCAGGTTTCTGCTTCTAGAGATTTACTCATTTTGTCTAAGTTTACAAGATTGTTGACGTATAGTTCATGGTATTTTCTTATCTTTTGAATCTCTACTTTGTCTATAGCTATGTCACTCATTTTACATACATTATTTGAGTCTTTCCTTCTCTTTATCAGTCATATCAGAGGTGTCTAGTGTGTTACTCATTTCAACAATGTCACTTTGGCCTTGTTGGTTTCTCTATTGAAGATTTGTTTTCTATTTATTTCTGTTCTTATTTAAATCATATCTTTTTATTATTATTTTTTTTAATTGGGGAATACTGGGGAACAGTGTGTTTTTCCAGGATGTCAAGTCATTGTTTTTCAATCTAGCCATGGGGGCGCAACTCAGCTCCAAATCAAATCATTGTTTTCAATCTAGTTGTGGAGGGCACAGTGCACTGGCCCATGTGGGAATCGAACTGGCCACCTTGTTAAGAGCTCGTGCTCTAACCAACAGAGCCATCTGGCTGCCCAAATATTTTTAATTTATTTGGGTTATTCTCTTGCTTATTTTCTAACTTCTTGATCATTACTTTTGAATATTCCTTTTTTAAAAGATATTTAAAGCTATTAGCTTTTCTGTATAGATTGTCACAAGTAATTTTATCATCATTCAGTTCTAGGTATTTTTAAATTTCTATCAAGATTTCTTATTTAATCTATGAGTTTTTAAATACTGCTTTTAAACTTCAAATATGCAGGAATATTTTAAATTAATTTCTGACTTATTTTTTATAGTCAGAGACCATGATCTTTATAAGACCTATTGTTTAAAAGTTAAATTTTATATTTGAGTGCATACTCTTGTGAAAATTTCCCTGTATGGTTGAAAAAAAAATGATCATCAAATTATTGGAAGTTGGTCTAATTATTGACCACTAGGTCAACCTTGTTAATGGAATTGTTCACTTATGTCCATATTGATTTTCTTTTGTTTGTTTGACTTATCTCAACAATTGAGAGAGGTATATTGAAATCTCCCACCATGGTATTTTATTAATCAGCTTCTTTCTATAATTATTAATTTTTGTTTTCATATTACAAAGCTATTTTAATACATGTATGAGAATTAAAAATTACTACATGTTCTTGCATTTAATCTTTTAAAGTTAAATATTACCTTCTCTATCCCCAATTACATATTTGTCTTAGCCTATTTTATCTGCTATAAATATACCTATCCCAGTTTTCTTTTGCATCGTATTTGCCTGATATATTTCTTCATCCTTTTACTTTCAGTCTTTATCCTTGTGTATTAGGTGTTTCTCTTACAAATAGCTTGTATCTAGGTTTTGCTACTATTTAATCCTATCTGTCAATATTTTTCTGAGCTAGTGAATTTTGTACAATTGTTGTAATTGATACTAACTCTGATTTATGCCACCTTATTCCTTCAATTTCCCATTTATTTCTGTGTCTTTTCCATCCTCTTATTTTTATGTAATATCTATGTTGTCTTCAAAACTTTACAAGAATCTTAACATGATCTTATAAGACTAATTTCTACCTCTGTTCATACAATCTCTACTATTTTAATATCGTATAGACTCTTAATTATGGATTATATTTTCCTTTTATTTTTGTAAAGCTATTATCATCTTAAAAAATAGCTAAGATCAAAGGCATGTGATCATTTTTACTTCATTTCTCTTCTGCAACATCTGGATTCATCTCTTTTCTTAGGTAAGTGCTTTGTCCAAAACTGTCTATAATGTGAGTTATTTTAAATATAATTTTTTAATTTAACTTTTCAATTACAGTTGACATTCATCTTATTAGTTTCAGGTGTACAGCATAGCGGTTAGACATTTATATAACTTACAAAGTGATCCCTCAATAAGTCTTGCATCTACCTAATACCATGTATAGTTATTACAATATTATTGACTGTATTCCCTAAGCCGTACTTTACATCCCCATGACTATTTTGTAATTGTCAATTTGTGCTTCTTAATCCCTTCACCTTTTTCATGCATCTCCCCAAACCCCCTCCCACAGTGCAACCATCAGTTTGTTCTCTGTATATTTTAGTGTTTCTGTTTTGTTTGTTCGTTTATTTTGTTCTTTAGCTCTCACATATAAGTGAAGTCATATGGTATTTGTCTTTCTCAGTCTGACTGATTTCCCTTAGCATAAAACCCTCTAGGTCCATCCATGTTGTTGCAAATGGTAAGATTTCATTCTTTTTTATGGCCAAGTAATATTCCATTGCATATATGAGCCACCTCTTCTTTATCCATTCATCTTTTGATTGGAGCATTAATCCATTTACATTTAAAGTAATTGTTTATAAGTATGTAGTTATTGCCATTTTATTAGTTGTTTTTTATTGTTTTGTAGTTCTTTGTTTTTTATTTATTCTTTTGCTCACTTCTCTTGTATGTTGATGCCTTCCTGTAGTGTTATATTTGGGCTTCTTTCTCTTTATTTCTTGTATGTCTCTTGTAGATTTTTGATTTGTGGTTACAATGTGCTTTATATATACCAAGCTATGTTTATAGCAGTCTATTTTAAGTTGATGATCACTTAGGTTTGAACACATTCTATAATTACTACCATTTTTACTCATTCCCTCCATGTTTGTTTTTGTTATTATCTTTTACTTCTTTTGTGTATGTATTTGTGTGCATCCCTTAATTTACTGGTGTAATTACACATATATTTTTACTTTTGTCTTTTCACCTTTGTACTAGCTGTACTGTTGGTTGTTCCACTGAGTTTATTATGTGTTTGCTTTCGTCAGTGAGAATTTTTTTATTATTCATATTTTTTGTTTTTCTTCTTTAAGAAAAATGATTTGGTGGTAATGAACTCCTTCAGCTTTTTCTGGTCTGGGAAGATTTTTACATTTCCTTTGATTTTAAATGATAGCCTTGATGGGTAGAGTACCCTTGATTGTAGGTCCTTGCTTTACACCACTTTGAATATTTTGTGCCAATCCTTTCTGGCCTGTAGATTTTCTGTTGAGAAATCAGCTGACTGTCTTATAGGAGTTCCTTTGTAGGTAACTGTCTTTCTCTTGCTATTTTAAAAATGCTCTCTTTTTGTTTAACCTTTGTCATCTTAATTATGTGTCTAAGTGTGGGCCTGTTTAGGTTCATCTTGCTTGTGACTCTCTGTGCTTTCTGGGCTTTTATGTCTATTTCCTTCACCAGGTTAGGGAAGTTTTCCATCATTATTTCTTTAAACTGGTTTTCAATCCCTTGCTCCGTCTCTTCTCCTTCTGGTACCCCTATGATGTAAATGTTGTTATGCTTGATGTTGTCCCAGAGGTCCCTTAAACTATCCTCATTTTGGGGGGATCCTTTCTTTTTATTATTTCAATTGGGTACTTTTTGCTACCTTGTCTTCTAAATCATTGATTCAATCCTCTGCTTCATCTAATCTGCTGTGTGATTCCATCTAATGTGTTTTTCATTTCATTTACTGTATTCTTTATTTCTGACACTAGTTCTTTTTTATGGTTTCTATTACCTTTTTTGTTTCCTATCTCTTTGTTGAAATTCTCACTGAGGTAATCTATTCTTCCCCTAAGTTCACTGAGCATCCTGATAATCAGTGTTTTGAACTCTGCGTCTGAGAGATTGCTTGCCTCCATTTTGTTTAGTTCTTTTTCTGAAGTTTCTTTCTTTCCTTTCTTTCATTTGGGACAGGTTTGTTTGTCTCCTCATTTTGGCTACGTCCCTGTGTTTGTTTCTGTGCTTAGGCACAGCAGTCTCCCACTCTCGGCAGAGTAGCTTGAAATAGGAGGTGCTCTGTGGGGCCCAGTGGCAGTCTCCCAGGTCACCTGAGCCAGGTGCTACGGGGTGTTTCTTGTATGGGTTGTGTGTGCTTTCTTATTATAGATGAGCCTTGATTGCTGTTGGCAGGTCAGTGGATGGGATTCACTCTCAGGGTGACTGGATGTGAAGATCAACATGAGTTTTCTTATGGCCAAGTTTCTAAGGTCATGACTGCCTGAGAATATTTGAATCATGTGTTAGTTTGACTGGATTTACATTTCTAGAATATAACTTATTTCCCATTAATATTTTGACATCAAAATTTTTAACAGAAACATTAAATGAAAGAAGACAACGAGTCTTTTTCTGTAAGATTTGACATTTTCAATTGTCTTGAAAATCTTATATTTTGTTATAATGTGTCTGGGTATGAGTTTTTCCTTCTCTCTTCGTTTTGGCACTCTAGGCCCTTTTAATATGAATTGTCTCATTTTATTAATTTTGAGAAATTTATCTCTACTAGTTCTTCAAATATTTTCCCACTGTCCTTTTCATTGAGCTCTCTTTCTGGAATGTTAGCACTTTTATTTCTATCCTCCACATATTATAATTAAAAAACATATTTTTCTAGTTTTTTCCTTCTTGTTTTTCCTGAACCTAATCTTCCATCTTGCTAAATAATTCCTAAACTATATCCAGAATGCTTTTTATTTCATCTGTTGTGTTTATTATATAATGTGTTTATCTCTGTTACTATATTTTTCATAACTAATATTACTGCTTGTTATTTTTAATATTTCATTGTTCTTGTTTCAAACTGTGGAATATCCCCTTATCGGTTTTTAGCATGTTTATTAAAATAATTTTAAACTCTTGGTCTGCTTTTCTAATATTTCTGCTTTTGATACAACTTGTAGTTATGTGTGTGTGTGTGTGTGTGTGTGTGTGTGTGTGTCTGTGTTAATAGTTGTCTTCCCAAACTTCTTATTTTGACCTATGAGCTTATTTTACCTTGGGGGTTTTTATCCCTAATGTCAGTCATTGCTTATGGAAAAGGCCAAACCCCAGTCCATGTTGGCCCCAAAGAGCGCAGGGGTTATAGAGGGGATGCCTCTCATGAGGAGTGCTCCAGGCACCAGAAAACCCCAAACTTCACCCTTTGCTTTTCAGAGAAAAGCAGCAGAATGAGGGAATATTCTTTAGATTAGAATTCCCCAGTCCTGGTAGTTAGTGTAGTGAAGTTTGCTAGAAGCAACTGCCTGAGGCCAGTTTCTGTGTCTCTCACTCAAAAAAGTTCCTACCTTCCAACCCACAGGCTGGGGTTTCCCCACACATTTCTCCTTTGTTACTGTTTCCTTCTTTCGTTTTTTTTTTTGGTATTAATCTTGGAAGGAGGAGTTAACATTGGCTAGTTCAGTACTTTGGTAGGCTGTGATAGCTTTTCATCTTTCAGCACAGCTTCCAGGCTCTCTCTTCCTCCTAAACCTTGTGCAAGAAGGTCAAGTACTCCCCACCCAGCCTCAGACGGGGAAATCAAGGTTCACACTGCTCAGTGACCAGCTCAACAGCCAAGATGACTTCCATGCTCAAACCATCCCATTTGAGATCTGGGCCAGTCTTCTGTGACATCCCACCTGCAAACGTCTTGAGCACCTCCTTTCTCCTACCCACCTCCAAGGTGAAGAAACACACGGCTCAGCCTGAAACTATATTCCAGTCAACTCCTTCCATGCCCCACCCATGGTTCTCAAGATCATGGCTCTCCTTACACAGTTTTAATGAAATTTCCCAAGAAGGTTAAGTGGAGTATGGAATAACCATCATTGGGCTCTGCCCCAGGCAGATTTCTAATGAGATACATGTACCAGGCCCAGCCTGATAAAATGAAACCCCGACACGAATAGGCAAGTAACTATTTGATGAATTCAAACCTATCAATCTCCACTGCATGATCTTTCCCATTTATCTGGGACCCTCAAGCTGAAAAACCTTCCCTAATTCAACATCCACAGACATTTTTTTCACCTCCTTCTCCCTTCCCTTTCAAAACTTGTCCATCTCTGGTTCCAGCTTTGCAATAATTTAAAGAACGATCTGTACTCTGGGAATAGTAGATGATGGTTGGTTAATGACTTTCTCCTTAAATACAGGTATTTTATCAGGTGTTGTCTTGTTAAAAGATGCTCATAATTTCATAAGAATGATGAAAATATTTAGAGGTAGATAGGAAAGCAGATACTTTGCAGAGGTATATTTTAAGGATTTTTTAAACAATTGTTTTTGCCTAGAATTGATTCCTAGATGCTATAAATTACTGAATGGGAAAGACAGCTTAGGAACTAGGGTCATTCGGACAGGCACTTGGAGTCTTTAGCATACCTGCAGGGACTGGGGAGTCTAAGCACAAGCAAGAACTATACAGAGCATGGATTCTCTCATTGCTACTATCTCTAGACCCTCACCAAGGCTGCTCACTCACACCTTGTACACACCTGCAGTCTCTTCATATATGACTATCATCCTGGCTTGAGAGACCCTGGAAAGAAAGTGGAAGGAGGGCTAGCAACATCTAAACTGCTGCCTGGAGCCATTAACTCAAACTTTGAGATTACCATCAGCTGCATGAGATGTGCAACCACACAATGGCTGTATGAGTTACGTTCCTCCCCATATATTCCATTTATCATTAAAGTGTGCAAGGAGATGGGAAGATCAGTTTTGCCTGTGTGTCACTGAATGGGACATCTCCTTCCGCTTTCCTAAAACCTTTGCAGCCATGTCCAAACTCTAGACATTCCCAAAACATGCCATGTAAACACTGTGCCCGCTACTTAAAATTCCCTTCCCTACCTGATCTAGGTAACACCACTCGCCTTCTAAATTCCGTTCAGCTGTTATCTGTGACGCTTGCCAGTAATGACCTTTCTGACGCCCATCCCAAGAGTAAAATTTGACTACTCTCTTTCCTATTTACTAGAGATGTCTACAAAGTGTTAAGATGTCGAGTCCCGTCATACTGTACCACCTTTGGTAGCCACCTCCCTTTCTCAGCAGAATTTCTTGAAAGCAAGGAATCCCTGCCTCATCTCTCTCTCCCCAGTTCCTACCACTGTAGCATTTTGTAAGTTTGTTCATAGAATGTTTCCTCAGGCAGCCTGTAGGGTACACCTCTTTTTCAGAATGCCTTGCCTCATTTCATCAGGCCTAGGGGTGCTAACACCTCCACTGTTACTACCGTAGTGCAGTACATTTTCCTCGGTGAGGCCTCACTTTGTAAAGATTCTCTTTACAAATAAACCTCCCTCCAGTTCTCCTAATACAAGTGAGCCCTCTGTTTCAGATGGAACCTTGACTGATTTTCCTAACTTTATAAAATATATATATATATATAATAGTTTATTAATATCATGTCATTATAAACATGCTGCTTATATATTTATAGTTATAAATGTATTTGTATCTTACAAATATAGTTTAATATTTTATTACTATATTAATAAAACATTTCTTCTACAAAATGATGTACGGGGGAGCCTGCAATCAGACATGGCGTATCGGAGAAAGGAGACAGATGAAAAGCCATTTGTCTTTTTAGGGGGTGCTGACCCCCACCCCATGGGACAAGCAGCCCTGTTTCTTGGGTGGTGAGCAGCCGTGTTAGCATTTTGCCCCAGAACCCACGACGCATGCAAGCTGTATGCACTGTCTGGGGTTTGATGGAGGAGTTGGGATCTGGCCCCACTCACGGCCAGCTGAGGGCAGGCAGCCCCACTCAGGTTTTGTGTGGCAAGTGTACTAAGCAGCAGCCCCAGCCCAGGCCACAGGCTCCAAGTGCCCAGTTACCTGGGGTGTGTGGGGCACGAAGCGGGCCAGCTCTGACCCACTCATGGACTGTGCAGGTCCCAGGTCTTCCCTCTGAGGTCTCATCTGTGGGGGACACACAGCCACCCAAATGGTGCTGACATCCTTTTTAAATATGTAAACTTCACTTGCTGGAGCAGTGGGGAAGATACAATTAATTTTTTACAGTAAAAGATACTTCTGAGGAGAGCTACCGTGTTTCCCCAAAAATAAGACCTACCTCGAAAATAAACCCCAGTTAAGATCCTCAGCCAGACGGACGCATTTAGTACGTTATGACGATGTTCCAGAAGATGACATGACTCTATTTGAATAAATGTAGATTGTTGTACATGAAAAAATAAGACATCCCCTGAACATAAGCCCTAATGCGTCTTTTGGAGCAAAAATGAATGTAAGACCCAGTCTTATTTTCGGGGAAACACGGTATAAGACCTGGTCTTATATTCAAGGAAGCATGGTAGTCCTTTCTGAGTCTGGGGACACTACTCTTTCCGCTCCACTTCCTTCCATGTTGCGGCATTTTCCAGGGGCCTTTAGTTCCCTCTCAGGCTGAGCCTACAACTAGCTTGGGATGGGAGACTGGCTGAGGAGAGCTGCAAGGCCTGATGCCGCAGCGCAGAGGGCTTTAGAAAGGGGAGGGCTGTGTGCTAGAGATGGAGGGAGCATAGAACGAGTGTTGCCTTGCAGTGCAGAGGCGGAGATTTGGAAAAATGTGCACTTGTGTTGGGGCCGATCGCATACAATAGGGGAAAGGTACTTATACAGCAGGTACTTACTAGTCTTTTAAAGTTTACAAATTGCTTTCACATTCATTCTTATCAAATCCTCAATGGACTTCGAGGTCAGATTACCAGTTATAAATTGAATGAGCTTAGAGTTTTGAGAGAATTCCCCCAAAGTCTCAGAGCTGGTACTCCCTGTCTGATGACATTTCTCTCTATACCATGATATGGGACCCTCTGTTTCACATCTTCTTGACCCAACTCTCACTTCAGCCACTGCTGTCGTGTTCTGCCCAGAGGTTTCTCTCACTTCTGACTTCCGGATGCGGGGGGAACCATGGCTACCAAGCAGTTAATATCCAAAGGGACAACTGTTGACCAATGGAGGAAAGGAGCCAAGCAATAAATGTCCCCAATTTTGTCCCTTGGATGGGCAATTCGGGGTGGAGGGTGGTTTCTGCTACAGCTTCTGAGACTCCTAGTGAGAACACACATAACTCACGCTTGTTTTGGCACGTCCTCGTTTCCCGTTTCCTCACTCAATTTCTTGGACTCACTTCTCAAACCTAATTGCCTACCCGTAAGCTTTTGCTTAGGGTTTTGATTTGTCTTTTAAGCTAAGACCATCACAATTCCTTCTCCTACCAGTCCAGGTGGTAGGGGTGGGGGAAGGGCTGATACACATGGTTTGTTCATTACTACTTTTATACGTTTCCTGGGGCTATTATAACAAATTACCACAAACTTGGTGGCTTAAAACAAACTTATTCTCATAGTTCTGGAGGCCCTAAGTCCAAAACCAAGGTGTCACCACGGCCACACTCTCTCTGAAGGCTCCAGGGGAGAATCCTTCGCTGCCTCTTTAAGCTTCTGATGACTCCAGGTGTTCCCTGGCTTGTGGCTGCATCACTCCAATTACTGCCTCTGTCTTCACCTGCCTTACTGCAGTGTCTCATATGCAACCGTCATTGCATTTAGGGCCCACCCTGAATCCAGAATGATCTCATCTAAAGACCTGCAACTTATTTATATTGGCAAAGATCTTATTTTCAAATAAGTTCACATTCACAGGTTCTGAGGCAGGACTTTGACATATCATTTTGGGGATCGCTAGTCAACATATACAACCCCTTTGAAGAAAATATGGAGACACAGGCACCTTGAGCTGAGAATCTCAAGAGAGGAAGACCTGGAATAGAGGGCAGGTGAAGATGATCCCACAGAAAGTGCTGGAGAGAGAAGAGTCAGGTGGTGCAGTGTGCAGATATGGCCAAAATCAGAGGCTGGGAAGAAGGTGGATGTAACCATCGTGCGGGCACCTCGCATGGAACCTGAGGCCAGGTCCTGCAAGTATGAGCAAGGCTCCAACACACTGGACCTTAAAACAAGTTTCAAGGGTAAATAGATCTCATCCAGGTCACTTGGCACCTTTACAGGAGATGGAATGCACAGGCTGTGGGCCATGTGGTCCGGACAGCTGTGGGTGGGAGCAGAACTGGTAGGAGGATCAAAGTTAAAGGCCATAAGAAAGTATAAAGGCAGCCTCTTCTGGACTACATTGGTGGCAGTGTATTAATGAGATGGAAATTAAAGTTTCTTGGGTTTGGTCCAGAGAGCAAGGAAGAGTACAAGATTGAGAGCCAGACTATGAGCTTTGCGTTCTAGGCACTCCACATCGTGGAGGGTACCACCCCAGTGTCTAATTAAAAATGCATAACTAAACAATTAGGTATTTTTAAAGTAATAAACACTTATTATAGATACATATTTTGCTACCTACTCTATAGAACTCATAAAAGCATAAATGCTGTCTGTAATAAAACCAGCCAAAAAAGTCACTGTTATATTTTATGTTGGCAAAAATGAAATTGCACTCTGTAATGTTTTAATTCATCACATTTTGTATTTCCACATCAAAGTACATTTTGACATTTTTTTTCATGGCTGTAGTACATTCTATTTTACAGAGCTACCATAATTTAATCACATTGCCAAGCATTTAAATTGTTTTCCTATTTTTTCCTATTCTAAGCACTGCAATGACTGCTTTTATATACTTGTCTAATGACATAAGACATTTTGAGAGTGGAATTTGCTAAGAAGGTATGTGAATTTTTTCCCTTCAAGTCTAATTTTCTCTTATTGGAGTAAAATTTACATATAGATCTCAAGTGTCCAACCCAATGAAATTTGACAAAGGTTTAATTATCATCCACTCAAAATAGAAACCATTTCCATCACCTAAGAAATTCTTTCATGCCCCCTTTTAGTACTTAGTCTCTATCCCAACATTTATAGGCAAACCTGTTCTGATTTCTTTCACCATAGATTAGTTTTACCTGTCTTTGAACTTCATAAGTATGGAATCATAAAATTTCTCTTTTGTGTCTGGCTTCTTTAACCAAAACTAATGTTTTTAAGTTTTATCCATATTGTCACATGTATCCACAGTTCATTCTTTATTGCTTTTATATTTTATATTAATGTGTATATTTTTTATTTTGTTCTGTATTGTTTTTATTCATTGTAGGAAAAATACCACAATTTACCTTCTCCTGTTGATTTTATATTATCATTCATTGGTATTTTCATGATACTGTCTGACTATCCCACAGTTTGGACCAGTGACCCACAATCCTGACTTACAGAGAGGGTACAGAAAAATGTTGAATGTTCGAGTCTAAAGGATTCGCACATCTTTACACCTGAAAATAAGTAGCAGATGACCTAACACAGAAGAGGATGGTGATTTGCTCATGATCACACAGTTCTATAGGGTCTCCGAGAATCTTTGGGTCAGAGATCGCTCATTTAAAACTTCCTTCAGAGAAAGACAGGAGGGGAGTGGAGGAGAGCACTGCAGATATGTAAGGGTTGGGCTTCTAGATAATAGAATTTTCCCCTGCCTGCTAATTTAACAACTGCAACACTCTAGGGGGCAGTAACTCTGTACGAGGTTGGTTAATTACTGCCCAGCCACAGAGTGAAATTTCCCCAAGACCCCCATATTCTGGGCTGCACTTCATACCAATTAAAAGTCTAATCCTGTGGGACTCTTTCCCGGCAAATTAACATCATGGAATTTTTATAGACTGTGGTATTTGGGTGCACTCAGTCACAACTGTAACTGCTCTCCTCCTCCTCAATGAGGTCAGCAAGACGAGATCACGAGGATTTGGGCCATTGGCACAAGGTGGACAAGAGCAGTGGAGGCAAAGGAAAGTGAGAAATTCAGTTAGGAAACGCACTTTCAATGGACTCATTCATTTTTACCAACTCCATGATCAAAAGCAACTGACAGGGAATCAGTTATGTTGTAAGATTTCATTGGATCATTTGAATATATACAGAGGGTGCCAAAAATATGTATACACATTTTAAGAAAGGAAAACTATTAAAATTGTAATAATATATACTGATGACAAAAGATGAATACAAGTCACATTTGACTTCTGCAATTACAAGAGGTGCTCAAAGTGGTTACCATCAGCGTCCAGACACTTCTGATTACGGCGAACTACTGCTTGAGCAACGTTGACCAAAGTGTCCACTTGTAATATATTAATTTGGCATATATATTTACACACACACACACACACACGCCAGGTACCGAGAATAACAAGCTAAATATGACTGTTCCAACCCTCTAGGCTAGGAGTCCATTGGGAAAAAGACCTCCAACACATTCTGCCCCCACATATACATTCACACCCCACAGCATGTTCTGTTTCCTGACTTTACAGTTGTTCTTATGAACTAAAGATTTGTATGTAAGATGTCCTGGTTAATAACCTACCCCTCAAAGGGTCGTTTCTACCTTAAGTTATAATCTGTCCATAGAATCCAGATAGGTGTAGACTAGTGGAGACGAAGAATGGAAGAAATGGAGCAAAGACAACCAGAAATTGTCAGGCATCACATCATATTTAAGAAATGGGTTGGGGGGTGCCCTGATGTTAGTATGATTTACTCTCTGGGGTGTATTTTGTCTTCATCCAAGGTTTCTTGTTCATGGCTTTTGAAACCTTCTGGATTTGAGTGATAAAGGTGTCTTTGTTATGTGAATGAGGTGACCTTTGGAAAGCATTTAAGGGTAGGGGCTGGATGCCTGTGCAGCCAACTTTGTGACTAGAGGGCTAGAACTTTCAGTCTCCTCCCCACCCCACCCCTCACACACACAACCTCTGGGGAGGGGACAGGGGCTTGAAGTTGAATTGATAGCAAATGATTTAATCAATCATGACTATATAACGAAGCCTTAATAAAAACTCCAAAGGACTGGTTCAGAGAGCTTTCAGGTTGGCAAAGCTGTGGAGAACTGGGGAGAGTAGTGAGCCTGGAGAGGGCATGGAAGGTCAGCGCTCCTTCCTCACGCCTTGCCCTATGTATCTCTTTCATCTGGATGTTCCTGAGTCATAGCCTTTTATAAGAAACTGGTGATCTAGGAAGTAAAATGTTTGAGTTCTGTGAGCCCCTCTAGCACATGAATCAAACCCAAGGAGAGTGTCATGGGAACCTCTGATTTTCAGCCAGTCAATCAGCAGTGACAACCTGGAGAGAAGGGGAAGTCAGACTCTGGAGGTGTGAGAAGGGTTTGAGGCACCATTGCTGTTTTGGTGATGGAGAAGGTCACATGGCAAGAAATGTGGGTGATGTCTAGGGGCTGAAAGCATCCTCTGGCTGATAGCTAGCAAGGAAACGAGGACCTCAGTCTTACAGCTGCAAGGAGATGCATTCTGCCAACAAGAAGGAGCTTGAAAACAGATTGTTTTCCTTGGAGTCTCCCTATGAGAACTCAGTCCAGGCAACACTTTTATTTCAGCCATTTGATACCCTGAGCAGAGAGCCTACCATGCTGTATAAGACTTTCGATTTACAGAATTATGAGCTAATAAATGGATATTATTTTAAGCTGGAAAAAAAAAAGTGACAACTTGGACTTGCAATTGGCATTCTGAGTTGGAGGGGGTCATTGGAACCTCTAATTTGTAGCTGGTTGGTCAGAAGCACAGGTCACAACCTGGGCTTGCATCTGGCATCTGACGTAGAGGGCAGTCTTGTGGGACTGAGCCCTTTACCTGTGGAATCTGATTCTGTCTTCTGGTAGTATCAGAATTGAGTTGAATTCTTGGATACCCAGCTGTTGTCTGGAGCATTGTTTGTTGTTGCAGGGAACCCCTTCCTCATATTGAAATTTGTGATCGGAATACAAAAGGCTCCCTTTCCCCCAAAAAACAAACATATAAAAATATTTTGATGATAAAAAATGTGTTTTTTTTGTTTGTTTTAGTTTCAGGTGCACAAAACACTGTAATAGTTAGACATTTATCATTTATATCCCTCACACAGTGACAACCCCCCTCCCCCCATCCACTACCCCTCTGACATCGCACACAGCCATTACATTTCCCCTGTCTCTATTCCTAATGCTGTACTCCGCTTCTTGTAACTATGTATATATATGTAAAATTGTATACTTTTTTGTCATGTAATTTTGAATGGACTTTGAACAAATACTTACGGTATACCTGCTCTACCAGTGCTGTGGGGTGAAGGAGGGAATACAGAAGCAAGGGGAACTCTGGTTAAGAGAATCACCATCTCACCATCTCTTTAGTTTGGAGGATAGCCGTAAAATCTAGAGTATTCAATTGCCTTAATTTCAGATGGAACCCTATCTACAAATTATTTCAGGGTCTCTCTAAGTACAATCAGATATCAGGAAATTGGGTTGATAAGATTGGGAGAGCTCGTGGAATTCTAGCTGTCAGAATTTAAATCATTTTACATTGGCCCCTGTTTTCTGAACCAAATCAGAGATCTAGGGTCTACAGTATTATGTTTTCTCCTGTTCAGCCCATTCCTTTCTGTTGTAAAACTGGCTCAGGCAAGAAAAAAACAGCCATGGACACTACCTACCTACTGGTGATTAAGGTCATGGTGAAGATCTCTATCTAGCTATCCCTCATTTTGGGGGTTTGAAGGTTCTAAGTAAGTCCTTAGAGAGATCCAGTCAGCTCAGGAATCTAGTAAGTTCTCGAAAAAGATCTTGGAGGAGAATATTGGAAAATTCTCACCCTTGCCAACAGAAAGATGACGGGTTTTAGTGCCCTGGACTTTGTCAGACTAGGCTTTCCATCTTTGCTGTAGCAGGTGCTAACATGGACACACATGGCATATTGGGGGAGGTGGGGAAAGCATAAAACAAAATACCATAATCTTGGTTATCAGCTCCATCATAAGAGAGCTTTGCCTTGAATTGTCTTGTGCAGTCATTCAAATGTGGGGCGAATAGTCTTACTCTATCTTACACTGCTTTTTCCACCCACACAAAATATCTCATTCCTTGAATTCATACATATGTCTACATGCAGACCTGTTACTTTTTATAGAGAATACTCTTCTTGCCTCATCCTTCTTTTCTTGACCAGTGGTTACTCATTTGTTGAGTCTCAAGTCTTCCAAACTTCTGGAAAGTCTAATACCTTCCAAGATTTTAGAAGGGAAGTTCTAGCAAATATTACCACTCATCACTGATATCCTTAAGGGCAAACGGGGATTGTACTTCCAACCCACTTGCAGTTAAGTGTGACCATGTGACATGATTTGGCCAATAAAATGCTTCTGGGCAGAAGCATTTAAGTGCCTATATCTGACTCACCACCTCTGTAGTAGTAGAAGAAAGTGTTGTGGAGATGCAATGCCAATAGAAGTGACTGGAGAGTCACTGAGACCCAAGGTGGATTTTACATGAGTAAAAACAAAAACCAAAACAAAACAAAATTTTGTTGTTTCAAGACCCTGAGTTTTGGAGATGTTTGTTACTACAGCATAATCTAGTATATTCTGCCTAACACGTGGTATTAGACGCCAAATATTCGAATTAGGTATCAATGACTCAATGTCTTACATCCTGCCGTTGCCATTGTCTCAACCTTGAATTGTCCATGGATGTTCTTTTATTTCTCAAAGCATGAATACCAAGACTATTTATTAGTCACATCAGACAAACCCTGAAATCTGTCATTTAATACATTAAAATTTTAACCATTGCTCACACAATGCAATGAAGATTGGGTCACCTCTCTAAATCTCGAAGCTATGCCATCCGAAATTCTTAGCATTCAAGATTACCATGACAGGAGAAGAGACTGACGGAGGGAAGACATATTTTATCTACCTCTCCCTAGAAGTTACACATGTTATGTTCATACATATTTCATTGGGTAAAAATAGTCCTAACCTAATTGCAAGGGAGGCTGGGAACGTTGGGAGCACATGCAGGATTTGGTGGAAACCCAGCTGTCTCTCACTCACCTATTAGTCATCTTGTACCGTAAAGTTGGGCATAGAGGGTGAGGGATTGTACGCCAGCAAATCTAGAAACAAAATGAAGACCCTCAGCCAGCCCTATTCTAGGAAGTTCTTCACTAGACGTTTCCCTTGGAGCCCATCTGCTGCAAGTCTCCTCTCCTTCTCCTTCTAGATGAAGGTCAATGGATGCTTAAATCTTTTACCCCGCGCTATGCTAGGGGATGAATATTTTGCCTTTCCAAAGAAGAGATGTACTGACTCTCTTGCCTAACATGCAATCTGCCTCCACTCTTAACTAGAATTATGACACACAGAAGCTTTAGAATTCATTTTTCCAACTAGGATAAGATAAAATTCTCTAGCATAATCCCCTTTCCTAGTGTTTTCTAAATCAAAGGGGATTGAGAGAGCATTTATTCTTCCATCATCTAGAGAAGAAGTTGAGAAACTATGCCCTTTGATCTAAATGCAATCACTACTGCTGTCTATTTTTGTAAAGTTTTGTTAGAACATGGCCACAACCATTCTTTTATGTATTGTCTATGGCTGCATTTGGACTACAGTGGTGAGGGTGAATATTTGTGACAGAGACCAACTGTCTGGCCCTTTAAGAAAATGTTGACCTCTGGTTTAGAAGAAACTCAAGGGAGAGAGTTTCCCTTCTCTAAATACAAAGGACTTTCTCTTCAAACTCTCTCAACACCCACCCCCCCTGCACCCCCAAGCAGCCCCCTTGCAAGCTCCTTTTTCATTGTCTTTTGCATTATGCTGTGACTGCCTGCTTACTTGTTGTACGAGCCAGGAGTATCTCCATTTTCCTTGTGAGTTAATCTCCTGTCTCTACACAAACACTTTGTTCATTCAAGGTGCTCAAAACATTTGTGGAATGAACAAGCTTTGAAGTTATCTCACCAAGGTCTGGCCTAGGAAAGGAGTTGCCTTTCCTTATCATTTTTTCCCCCCATGGAAATAGGGATGTTGAGAGAACCACTGGACATGAAGACTACTTAAGAGGGGAGATTTTCAGTGGAATGGCTTAGCAAGGAGCTGAGGTGGAGATTCCCTCAGCCCTTGGGGCAGTTGGCTGGGGCCTGAGCATCCAGAGCCCAAGGCCAGTGACCTTCAGTGACCTCACTACAAAGATCATTTTCTACATGTTCTTTGATGTGAAAGAGGATGGGAAGCACGACTTAGACCTGAGCACACGGGTCAGGGATATGTCCGTAACCCGATCTATCTAACTAGGGTACACTGAGGACCCCAAAGGCATTCTGAGCTGAAGGCTCCTGTCACAGATGAGGCAGGTCTGGACTAATGAGAATGAAAACAGTGTGGACACTATGTGTGGGAAAGCTGGGAGGGAAAGGAGCACAAACAGGAAGATGAAAGACCCGTCTCCTTTCTGCATGAAACCTGGCTGTCCACTTCACTTGGTAGCTTCCAAAATAGTTCACAGAGCCAGGCACTTTCCTGAGCTCTGCCTAATGTTCCAAATGTCAGGACTATAATTACTTCTCCCCTCCAAGGACCCTGACATTTACAGAGCCCAGTTCTTTGAATTCGCCTCCAATGGCCCAGGCAGCCCCAGGAGCTCCTTTACTTGTTCAAACATGCATTTTCTGAGCACAAACACGTATCACATTTCTCAAAACATCTTGCTTGTCACTAGGGACTAAAGGTGGCTAAGACAGTCCTGCCTTCCTTGAGGCAGCTTACAGTCTTACACTGAAGTTTGCAGTCTGGTGTAGCGTCCTGGTGCTGACACGGTGATTTGATCATCTCTGGCTAAGCTCCCCAAACGCTTCGCCATAGCCACTCCCCACCCCCCGAAGGCATGGATGCTAGACCTACTCTGTGATCCTGGTAACATATACCTGGTCCCTGTATCTTTCTGATGACAAACGGTAAACTCCTTCTCATCCTTCACAATTTCACTTCTAGATCCCAAGAGGTGTGCCTTCAGCAAAGCTGATTCTCCCCGCCCTGCTCACGACAACTCTTGTTTTTTTTGTGTGTGTGTTTTTTTTTAATTGAGGAAGAATTACACACACACACACACACAGAGTCACAGGAGCCTCGTCATCCAGGTGGGGAAACTGGAGAAATTAAACTAAGGACTCCAAGCTTGTTATACTCTCAGCATCATATCTATGCTATTTATCTCCACTTTGTTCCCTTCCTCTTCACAATGTCACCTGAAGTGCCACCTCTTATTAGAAATCCCCTGGATGCCAAACAAGGAAGGTGGCGGGACACTGCCCAGTACCACTGAAAGCAGAAAACTAATGAGAACTGATTGATATAGCCGGTTGGGTATAATTTGATACTCTGGTAGTAAATTATTTATAAATTACATTTACTTGTAAAGGACTGGACGCCATTTTCAAGTGACCAATTTCAGAATTTCCTTTGGAACCATCACTTGATTCTCCTCTGCTCCTTCTTACCTACTCAGGAGCACTAAACCACCATGAGTCCTACACCAGTGCTTATACAGACATGGGGACAAGAAGTCTTCAAAACGGGTGCATTATACCATCGAAGAGACCACCACTTTTTTCTCCTCAAAAAGATGAGATTCTTAATATCTGAGGTGATCTGCTCTGTGTCCATGGATGGGAGTGTGTGAGGCAAGGCTGTGGAGAGAATCCCTCAGCACCATGTGAAGCCGCAGCCATGCCCAGGTCCCAGCCAGACCCCAGTGAATTGTCCCAGGCTCTTCTACCCCATCCCTACCCAGAAGAAACTCACTTTGCCATAGACTGAGTTTTACTTCTGCTGCGATGGGAGCAGCAGCCAACGTGCCTTCTCGGTTTGACCAAGAGGTTTCTCACTTTGTTGACGGTAATGACCACAATGAGAAGACTCAACATGAATGACAGAAGGAAGCAGTCTCAAGAAGCGGATACCTTGCATGCTAAAAGGTCAGTAGACATAAGGCACTTTGATTAGGGCTTCCATGTAATGATGCAGCCTCCTAAGCTTCCCACAGCTCTTCCCATTAGGCTGTGACCTCCTTCGGAAGAAACAATGCATTAAACGTTAGGCATAACTTTGCCAATCCTTCAGTCAACAAGGAAACATAAATCCTCCCCTCCCCCAAATTCTATGGGTATAGGGAGAGGCAAGACTGTCTGGAAACCAGAAGAAAAGTCTCCCAAATGAGGCAGTGGCCCTTCAAATGGACTACACGAGGGCAACATGTTAAAGACTCACCTTAAGAACTTAGAATAATTCCCCTTTCCAGGACTGATTAACAGGCATTTTTCAGAATGATATGACAAAGAATTAAGAACCTGTCCCCCTGCACCAGTCGATGCCCTGGTTTTGACAGGTGAGCCTTCATAGCCAAATGGACCTTTGGCAGCTTCTCTGAGCTCAGCTCCTTGGATGTTCCAGCCTGATCCAACTCTCATGTCTCCACCACGTGCAGTTTGGGGACTGGAGTGTGAGAGAAACCCCGCTGCACTGCTTCTCCCCATGAACTTGAGACAGAGAAATTGTATGTGCACGTACACACGGAGACCTCATATTCAGTAATCCTATATATGGCTGGTACGGGATTTACAAAGCTCACGTCTTAGTTTATATTCCCCCAGACACAGGCTCTAAGGCCAGGGTCCAGGGCAAGTAGTTTGAGTGGCACAGAAGAACTGGCAGGAGCATGGGGAAGTGATACTGGGGAAGGAAGGAAACCAATGAGGCCACAGAGGGCAACTGGAACTTAATTTCACTTGGAGACCCTGTGTAATGGTACAAAAACAAATAACTCAGAATCTCAGAATTATAGCACTGAGTCTATAATGTGTGTCTGAGAGAGATAGAAAGAGAGAGAGAGAGAGAGAGAGAGAGAGAAAGAGAGAGAGAGAGAGAGAGAGAGAGAGTTGGGGGTGTCACTGTTTGAACACGTTAAATCTCTTAGGGAATGTTAATTGCTTAGTGCTTTGGGTCTGCTGTCAATTGCCCAGCAATTTCAGGAGAAGCTGTCATGCACAGAGATGCTGATACTGACCATTGAAAGTCAGCCCTGATACTCTAAAGCAGGAGTGTCCAAACTTTTTCCAACGGTTTTCACCCAGGGCCATATGCGGTAAAATACACAAACAGCCGGGCCACTCACTCGAGGTGAAGTACGTATTGCCTCACCTGGTTTATTTAAGTAAACTAAATATATTTTTGGACTTTGCTGCGGGCCAATAAAAAATGGATCGTGGGCCGCAGTTGGCCCGCGGGCCGCAGTTTGGACACCCCTGCTCTAAAGGTCCAAGTGAAATGGGAGGATTCTCAGTCGGTAACAAGCCAGCACATATAACCAGGTGACAACCAAAGATAGAGCTAGTGAGGGCACAGGCAAGACATTCCACGGCAAAACCAGGATCTACCTGTCCTTTCCTAACACGCTCTCTCACTCTTAGCCAATGATCTCAGAAATCTCCCCACAAGAGCACAACTCTCATTTTATAACAAGACGTAATTGGAAAATGCTTTTCCCCAGTGACTTTAAATCTAATATAGACAGATCCAGCCACCTTATTATAAACCCTCTTCCATGAGAGCCATCCTCCGAAGTGAGTTAAACAACAAGCTCTCTCCTCGTGTGTTTAAAATGATTTAATTTGCACAGGTTCAAGAACACTTCTAGGGTAGGCACGGCCACATGCACAATCTCAATTTGTAATAAACATGCTGGAATGTAGTTTCATTTTTACTTAGATTTAAAGGAGGTCAAAACTTTTTCCACACCCATTATCTACCTCACTTCTTGAAATGAAAATCCCTGATCAGGCAATGAGATGCAAGGTTTAAGCAGGGAAGATTTCGAAACACAATTGTTTTCAGAGCTTTAGATCAGAACAAGGTCCACTTGAAGTCTAACAAGTCTGAAAAGCAACAAGAGTCACACCCATCACTCACCGAGTGTCAAGCAACCTCAGAGTCTTCTCATTTGACCTAAGATGGTATCACAGCCTTTTACAGAAGTCCAGCCAAGGGGTGAGCCTATACAGTGTTTGCTGCTCAAACAATGGAGGAGGGTCCCCTGACTCCCAGAGGACCTACTCCATTATTCACATAGCCCAGAGAGCCATGGAATTCCTTCTAAAGCCAAACAAATCTGTCACCCTTTAACTCTTACTGTCAGGGAAGTACAGAACAACTGCAATTCCTCTTCCACAGGCCAGCCTTCAAAGACAGTATGCTAAAACAGTGGCCATCACTTGTCAACCACTTGCTGTGTGCCAGGCACCATACTGGACAGTCTCCTCACACTGGCTACTGTCTGCCATCCTCGTAGTACTCCTAGGAGGTAGTTATGGATTCCCATTTCATATATTTAAAAACTTGATCATTAGAGTAGAAATCATGACACTTGCCCAAGCTCTCCCAGCTTGTGATATGTTGGGCCAGATTCAAACCCAAGACTGATTTGAATGCCATGTGCCTTATGTGACTGTCCAATTCTCTCTTTTGAAGTCTTCCTTAGGTTCTGAAACTCTTCCTATGCGCTTTGGTCAAGTTTATATTTCCACCAGTCTACCTTTCCTCCTCAAATCTCATCCCCCTGTCTCATAGCCTTGCTCAATATTCCTCACCTCCAGAAATTCCCTGTGGACTATATCTTATCTAGAATTTTTTATCTGGCCTGTTACTTTATCCATCCACATTTAAAAGTGCTACCCTGCCTCCTTAATTAGCTCTGACATTCTCTACTGCGTGAGACCACTGTCTCCCAAATCCTTTCTCCCCATAGCCCGCATCCGAGCCCCCTGGGACGGGATGTTAATCTCACTGCTAAGAAGACATTATTGGATTTCAAGTCACAGAGCAATGTTAGGTCAGCATCTATCTGGGGGGGGGGGGAAAGTGTGTATTATGGATTGGTTGATACAGTGAAATTAAGATTCCTGCAATACAATATAATTCAGTCAATGTACATTGTATTCCAGACATGTCAGATTCTTCTTGTGCCGTGGCTTACAGCTCTCTCCATTGTGCTCTAGAATTCTCTGGAATGCCCCTCACCCCCCATCCCTCTTCCTTACTAAGGAAGAACACTGACTTGGCATACATGGGAAACTAATGATGGATTTGGCAGAAGGAATTGGCCCCAGGCTTGGGCACCTGAATAACCCCCTTGAGCCCACCAGTATCTTAAACCCCAGAAAGACACTATACGTACTGCCGGGTCCAGCTATTTAGTCCCGTAGTGGGGAGGTAGGCCTGAGGCTCAGGCCCCTCAGAGAGGAGGAAGCTCTCGGGGACCATTTTCTCATCATTGTCCCTTCTGGCCTGATCTAGTTAATCACCAGCAGGCAGCACTGTTGACCACAGCGCTGACAGCAGAAGGCAAAGGGGTGGCAGTTTTTGTGTCCAGAGCGGGAGCAAAGGCAGAGGACATCATCTAGGGGTCCCGACTCGAGGGATGCATGTCAGAAGAACTCTTGGGGTGCCTTTTATTACTCGCATTCAGTCAGGATTTCAGGATGTGTCATTCCCATTTTATAGATGAAATTGGGCAAAAATCATTCTGCTTTGAAACCAAAGTCCCACAACAAAGAAGTGGCAAAGTCAGCAACTGGAAGCGGCAGTCTGGGCTAAGTCTCAGGCTTTTTTAAGGCCACCTCAAGTTGAAATGTCTTAGGTTGGATTCTGACAGAAGGAGTCCCAAGATAAGGATTTGAGAGGAAGCTTTTAGAATTTGGGAGGTGAGCCCAGAAAATACTGCCAAGGGAGAGGAGAAGTGAGACAAAGAAGGGAAGGCAGTCTGTGAGTGGTATGTCACCACGCTCAACACCTTTGTGGGTAACTGGAGCACGATTTCACTGGAGACTTTGGAGCACGCACGCCTCAGGGAGCTGGGGTGTTTATACATAAATTCCTGTCAGTCACTGTCTGAGGGCTGCTCCCAGTGGTGTTAATTCCCTGACCCTTTGAGACTCTCATGTGCCAGATTTCCACAGCCAGAGAAAACCCACAGGGGAAGAAGCATAGGTGCAGTTGGAAGGTGAGCTCGAATTCACTGAAGTGATAAGAGCCAGTGGTAAGAGCCACAAATACCGTCCAACATAAATGGGTTTCTCACATACGACGTCAAGTTTGCTAGTACCCATTGAAAGGACACTGAAACATGTATTTAAGATATCCAGGCTGCATAGCCTTGGAATCCCTAGTCAGGTAACATCCTGACACTCTCTGAGAGTCTGGCCCTGGTACCTGTGGGGTGGTCTTAATCAGTCCTGAAGAGTGTTGGGGGAATCTAGTCACCCAGGCACATTGTGTGCTACAAATTGGAAAGTTGAAAGCCTTCAGGTTTCCTCTGGAGTTTTCACCAGGGGCTTATATCAAGGGCTAGTAAACTTTTCTGTAAAGTGCCAGATCCTAAATATTTTAGGATTGGAGGGCCATCTGATCTCTGAACTATTCAACTCTTCCATTGTAGAATGCCACAGCAGCCGTGGCCAATATCTAAACAGTTCTGGGCAAACCAGGATGACTTGGCCACTCTAGTCAGAAGTGTGTGCCAGCCACCTTAGGAGCAGATCCTCCAGCCCCAGTCAAGCTTTCAGGTGACTGCCACCTCCTGAGATAGTCTGAGCTGGCACCACGCAGCCTAGCTGTCTCAGACTCCTAACCCACAGAAACTATAGTACAAAGTCAAGCTGCTAACTTGTAGGGTCATTTGTTACATAGCAATAAGTAACAAATCCAAACACATAATAAAGACCCTGCCTTTCAGCCAACTCTTGGGAATGAGCTTTGATGGGGGGAACACTTATTATGTGAAGAGAAAATTAGGAGAACTCTGTCCCAGATGTGTTCCCCTTGTTCCTTCAGATACCCTCTGCACCATTCCCCGTCCTCTCTACCCCGGGAGGCTGATTGTAGGGATGGAGTCAGCCCCTGCCCTCTGGTTGAGTTCAGTCCATGGGGAGGCCAGGCAGGGTATCAGAGTAGGAGAGGGAGGTCACCTCCAGCTGGCTGTGCCCTTGTCACTCACTGCTCCTCTCAAGGCTGCCTTCTCTTCAGAACTCACTCCCCAAGTTCCAGTAGCCTCGATCCCTCCCCCTTGCAATGCTGGGGCTCAGAGATGATAACAGCTTTGCTGTTGGTTATTGACCTCTCCTCTCCATAGCCTGGAATCAGCACAGGAGGGAGAGAGAGTCTTAGACACGGACATCCCCGCAAGGCCTTCCCCATGGGAGAAGTCTGGGTGTAGTGACAGGGGTGTGGGAATTAAGGCCTGGTCATTTCAGCCCAGCACCACTGGGCTCCAGTGGCTCCAGAGCTCCCTGCAGAGTTGCTCCAGGCTTTGTCTAGGCTGCATCACAGGTCTGCTTCCTCTGCCCCATTCCGCTTCCTCTCTCTTCCTTTCATCGGTGTTGAGCCTTATTCAACACCTTGTAGCCCAAACTCTGTCCCGGAATCTCCCTGTGACAGAGAGAATCTTGGCGTACAGAGCAGATACAATCACAGCCTTTAAGGAGTGCCCTGTGCAATGGAGACAGGATTCAGAGCAGAATTAATTAAACCACCACCACCACCACAAAAGTGTTTAAATGCAAGAAAATCTGGATAAAATGCAGAATTACTCAAATGAGCCAAAGGGGACTCAGAACAAATGATACGGCAGGGAGAACTACGACTACGCCTCAAGCTTGCTGAAATCTAAGAGCTCGCCACCTCTAGCGAGACACACACAGGGCTTCCCACCGCCACTCAGGTCTGAGCACCGCCTGTCAACCACCCCCCACACACATATCCCCAAGTGGGCCAGACTGCCACGTTCCCAGGACAGGGGCGTTCACCACCTCCGTGGGGTGTCAGACTGCTCTCTTCCCCAGAAGCGTATTCTGACTGACTCAGGCATGTCCTGGGAAACCTCCTCCTTTTCCTGGGAGAATGCTGTCACTGAACTGCTTAATCACTTCACTTAGAGCTGCATCATTTAGCACTGTCGTGCAGTTTTCCTTGACAAGCACACAGGGGAGCTGCACGTAGGGCTGACACGCACACATGCCACTGGATACACAGTGACAACGTGCCCAGATTTTCACACCCTGCTGGGGAGGATGTGACCGGGATGGGACGTGTGGGTATTCATACCTAACCGTTACAGCTCCAGGATCCCTACACCTGTCCCTGCACTGGGGAGGCCCCGCACACCAAAGGTCACTGGTTCCCTTTAACTCCACACTTTAAGGGAAGGGAGAGAGCAGTTGGGTGCACAGGAGTGAGAGGTGAGCGCAGATTTATTGGCTATTCGTTATTTTGTATTTACCCCTCCAGAGCTATTCTCTATCTTGCTCTGCACACAGGAGGCTGGCCTTTGCAAAAGGCAGCGCACATCTCCCTTGCTCTCATAGGTTGATTTCTCTAGAAAGCGACACTGAAATGGAGTTTGGGATACATGATGTTTACTAGGTATCAACACCTGTGAAAGGGAAGTGAAGTGGGATTAAGAGAGAAATCAAACTGCAACACAGGCCCAGCAAACTTTGGCCAGACTGGCAGGGACTTCTGAAGTCTTGTCACTCCCAGTGTCCTCTGTGGGATTGGCATAGCTGGGTCTTTACAGCCCCACCTTGTTCAGTCATTGGAGGCGGGCTCCGTCAGGTCAGGCATGACCTTGAATAAATGGCTCTCTGCAACTGAGTAGCAAGACTGTCAGGGCAAGGGACACATCTGTGTCTTCCATACTTGTCCTCTGACTTTTCGTTGACTCAGCCGATGGACGGCACCCACAGGTAATTAGAGGAGGGGACGAGCAGAGGCTGGAATGCTTATTGCTCATGCTTCCTTCCTGACAGGCCATCTTTAGCAGTGGCTGTGTTTCTCCACCAAAAGCTACTACTAACTCCTGCTGGGCTACCTCTCTCCTGTAGCTATAGCTCACAGTGGGTTCTGGTGGTGGTAATGGCTTTCCTATCAATATTCCTGGTACTTTACTATTCCTTGTGAATAATGTAGAGTTCCCTCAACCTTACATCTACTTCCTTAAATGGTCTCATTATTAACTTCTCTTTCATTAAATCCATGAAGTACACAATCTTTTTCCTGCCAGGATCTGAAGGGACCAGTATTCAAGGGATATTTCCCTGCATGCTGGTTCTCTCCTGTCCCGCATTCCTGTGCAATATCAAAGATCCTCTGAAAATCAGACAGGGGTTGAGGAAAAACCTACTTTTAAAAACTATAATACAAAGAGTATAATGTAGAGTAGCATGCAGTTTGTTTTTGTTGTTCAATCTTTATGAGATACAAGTTGCTGTTGGATAGGGAGAAAAGCAATATATACTTTGGATCTTAGTTATAAAGATCTTAGTTCTAGATTTTACTTAGAAGTTACTTAGAACTCACTTAGATCTTAGTTCTAGAAACAGAACCTGAGATGAGCATACGTGCAAGTGATTCAGGAAGGGTTGCAAGAAAAATAGTAAGAGAGTCTGAGAAGCAGGACAGGGAAGGGGAAGGAATCATGAAATCAGATGATTCAGACAAGGTTCCACAGAGGGTAGTTGCAGCCTGATTCCACAGTGAAATTCTGGAGTGGAAGCGTATGCCTCCAAGTTTAGTGGGTGTGGAGATACGAAAACCTAGCTCCTTTGCCTCAGGTGGGGACAGTCATTGGCTAAAGACTGCCCCATGGAGACAAACTCCCAGACTCTTTTGGCTCTGTATCTGCAGATAAGGTGGTTCCAAGCTTGAGGGCAGTCCTCTGAAGAGGTGCAGGAACAGGCTATTGGAGGCAAAAGCTCACAGCCAGGAAGAGATACACAGAATGGTAAAAAGGAAGTAGGGAGTGACGTCAGCAAGACGGCAGACTAGGGAGCACCCATCTTTCATTTCCCAGTGGAAACACTGAATAAATAATATTAGGCCAAAGTAGCTTTGCAAGAACTCTGTTAAGAAGCTATAGCAACCAAGGTGACACCTAACCAAGAAAAAGCTGCACTCAAAATAGTAGATGACTACCTGGCATTTTTGCTTACCCTTGATCAACCTCCTCTCTGGGCAGTTGGGAAGAAGCTGCCCACTTCCTGGTCCTTCCCTTGCTAGGGAGTGAAACAAAATGGAACTTGCCTGCAACATGCATTCTTGCTTATTTGGGGGCTGCCTGAGGAATTGGTGTCTGTCTCACTTGACTTGGAGCACTGATGGGAAGGGCAGCATAGATTGGATATCAGCTTGGAGGCTCCTGAAAATAGTGGCTGGCACCATACTGCAAAAGCTGCAGAGGGCGCTGCAGATACATGGGCTCCTGGTGACAAGAGATTATGGGCAAAGTAATACAATAGAACCTCAAAGCCCTTGCTAAGAAGCAGGGGGTGAACTCTTAGGGAAGTCAAGACATTTCAAAGCAACCCTATATATAGGAAATTGGAGTGAGCACTCACAGGCCCAGGAAGATGCCGCATTAAAAAAGGGTTGAGAGGATACTCAACGTTTATCCTGGGCTGATTAGTGAAGTTCTTTCCCTTCATAGAAGCCTGAAAAGACTGGGAGAGGTGACTGTTTTTTCAAATGCCCAATTTTCAACAAAATATCATAAAGCATATGAAGAAACAGGAAAACATGGCCCATTTAAAGGGACCAAATACATCTCTAGACTGACCCTGAAGAAATACAGTCCTCTGACTTACTTGAGAACAATTTCCAAAACAACCATCTTAAGTATGCTCAATTGAGCTAAAGGAGAACACAGACAACTAAACTAAATCAGGACTATGATATATGAACAAAATGAGAATGTCAAGATGGAAATTATAAACAAACTAGTTCTGGAAATGCAAATACAATAACTAAAGTGAAAAATTCGTTAGAGAGATTCAACAGCAGATTGAACAGGCAGAAGAATCAGTAAACTTGGAGATAAGTGATTTGAAATTATTCTTTTTGCTTTTCAAATTCAATAAAGTGAACAGAGTCTGGGGGACTTATGGAGTAATATCAAATTGACCAATATATACATTATGGGAGTCCTGAAAGAAAAAGAGAATGTGACAGTTTCTTTTTAGTAATAATGGCCTAAAACTTCTTGAATTAGATGAAAGAAAGAAATGTACAAATACAAGAAGTTCGACAAACTCCATGTAGGATGAAACCAAAGAGGCTTACACTGAGAGGTTATAATCAAACTGCTGAAAGTCAAAGACAAAGAGAATCTTAAAAGCAGTAAGAGAAAATTGGCTCATTACATATAAGAGAATCTCCAATAAGATTATCAGCAAGTTTCTCAGCAGAGACCTTACAGGCCAGAAGGCAACTGGATGATATATTCAAAGTGCTGAAAGAAAAACAAACAAATGTCAGAGACTGCTATAAGTAGCAAATCTGTCTTCAGAAATGAGGAATACACTTTCAGATAAACAAAAGTGGAGGGAGTTCATGACCACTAGATTTGCCCTACAGAAATACTAGAGGGAGTTCCTCTAGTTGAAAGGAAAGGATGCTAGACGGTAACTCAAAGCCATATGAAAATATAAAGTTCTCTGGTAAAGGCAAATATATGGACAAATATAAAAGCCTGTACTATTGTAACTTTGGTCCCTAACTCTTAATTGTTGTGTAAGATTTAAAAGGCAAAATCATAAAAATTAACTAAACCTATGTTATTTGGTAAATATATAAAGACATCATTGTGATATAAGATCAAATGTGAGAAGTGAAACCGTGAAGGAGATTTTTGTGTTCAATTGAAGTTATCAGTTTAAAATATATTGTTATGGTTTAGGATGTTTTACGTAATCCCCATAGTAGCTACAAAAAATATCTATAAACTGTACACAAATAGAAATGAGAAGGGAATCATTACAAAAAAATCAACTAGACATAAAGGCAGAGAGTAAGGGAGGAAATGAGGGACAAACTATAAGACATACAGATAATAATGAACAAAATGGAATACATTAGTCCTTCACTATTAGTAATTAATTTAAATGTAAATGGATTGAACTGCTTGACCAAAGGCAGATTGGCAGGATAAATAAAAATATAGGATCTAACTATATGCTGTCTACAAGAGACTCACTTTATTTTACCTTCACTTATTTTTCTTTGATGCTCTTCCTTTTTTATGTAGATCTGAGTTTCTGACCTATATTTTTTTCTCTAAAGAACTTAAAAAAAAAATCTTAGTTTTATATGTCAATTATACCTCAATAAAGTTGAAAAGGAAACCTTAGGAACTCTATATCGTCTTTTTAAAATTAAGAATAAAGAGATCCAAAATGATGGCAGTACTTTCTATCTCCAAGGGCTATTCCTCTCTCACAGAGGTCTTTTTACTTGTCTTTAGAAAGGTTTTCCCTCCCCCATTTCTCCAGATAAATGGTCTACAGGAAGCAGTTTAGCAACTCTCCTAGGTAGCCTTTCTCAAGACTAGCTTCCCACACCCAGTGGGAGGGCCTCTGGCAGATGTCATCCCATTTGCCATTGGGGTGGAAATGGGCACAATTCTCACCTCCCCTGGCCTGGCTTCCAGGTCTTGAAGTTGGTCTCATAGTCTGTCCCATCACCTACTTCCAGACACCTTCAGGATCACTGAAATTCATCCAGGTGTCTGAGGAACTTATCTGTTCCTGGACAAAATTCTGGGATGACAGAAGGGCAATGGTGGTTCCTCCCCATCTCAGCCAACTATTTGGACTAGCAGTTTTAAACTGTGGCTGTTCATTAAATCAGTTGAGGAGCTTTGAGATCTAAAGAACTTCTTTGAATATTTCTTGCAAGGCAGATATACAGGCCACAAATTGCCTTCAGTTTTGTTTTTTTCTGAGACTTTATTTTCCTTCACTTTTGAAAGATATTTTGCAGGGTACATAATTCTAGATTGGTGGTTTTCCCTCTCAACACTAAATATTTCATCGCACTCAGATTGCTTGCACAGTTTCTGAAGAGAAGTCAGATGTAATTCTTATCTTTGTTCCTGTATAGATAAGTTCCCCCCCACCTCCACCCTACCCTGGCTTCCTTTAGGATTTTCTTTGATTTTCTATAGTTTGTAAATAGTATTCCTACGTGTAGTTTGTTCATTTTTTGGCTTGGTGTGCTGAGCTTCCTGGATCTGTGGTTTGATGTCTGACATTAATTTGGGGGAACTTATCATTGTTTTAAATATTTCTTCATTTTTTTTTCTTCTCTTTCTGACATTCCCATTATATGTTATACTTTTTGTAGTTGTCCCACAGTCCTCAGATACCCTACTTTTTTTAAGTCTATGTTTTTGCTATTTGGTTTCAGCATTCTACAGATATATCCTCCAGCTCAGATAATTACTTCAGCCATGTCTAGTCAAAGTCCAAAGGAATTCTTCACTTCTCTTAGTGTTCGGGTTTTTTCTCTCTAGAATTTTTTTGTAGTTTTCCTTAGGATTTTTCTTAGAATCTCTATGTCTACTTACATTGCTCATCGGTTCTTGTATGCTGTCTACTTTATCCATTAGAATTCTTAGCATATTAATCATGGTTGATTTAAATTCCTAGATTGATATTGCCAACATCTTTGCCATTCCTGGCTCTAATGCTTGCTCTGTGTCTTCAAATTGCTTTTCTTGCCTTTGATATGCATTAGAATTTTTTCTTTTCTTTTTTTAAATTGAGGTATAAATGACATAACATTATATTAGCTTGAGGTGTACAACATGATTCATTATTTTTATATATTGTGAAATGATCACCACAGCACATTTTTTTCTTGATAGAGAGACATGATATGCCCGGTAAAAGGAACTGTTGTAAATAGGCTTTTAGTAATATGGTGGTGAGGTATGGGGGAAGAGGGAGGGAAGTGTTCTATAGTCTCATTGAGCCCCTTTTAGACAGTCCCTGGACCAAATTTCACAAACGTTTGTCAGAGTTTTTCCTCCCTTACGTTGGACTGGTTGGCCAGAGTGAACTGAAGTTTGGTATTTTCCTTCCCCAAGTCAGTTAGGCTATGATAATACTCTAGGCCAGGCTTCGGTTAATAGTTTCCCCTGAGGGCAGGCCTTGTTAATAAAAACAGAGTACTCTGGCATATTTGAAAATGGTTCCTCATCCCTTTCCCCCCTGTGGAAAGCCTGAGGGAATTTTTCTCTAATATTTACTGTGGGAACATAGTTGAGCTCCTGAAGGCAAATCTCACAATACTATGTCCCCTGGAGTTTTAAACTCTGAGTTGTTCACACTAAGTCTTCAGTAATTCATCAATTACAGTTCAGATTTTTTCTATCCAGCACTGATACCCCAAATTTTCTGCTTGTGAGCCTTGGCTCTGGAAATCATGACTACCTATACTCTCCTGTCTCTCCAATCTTGGGGGCAGCAATTTTCCCTATGTCTTTTCCCTTTTATGGATCCAAGAAGAGTTGTTGATTTTTTTCAGTCTGTTTAGCTTTTTGTTTTTTCTTGTTGGGTTAGGATGAAGTAGTGACTTCCAAAATCTTGACATGTGGCCCCTGAAACTCACTTTAAATCTAAGGGCATGCATAGGTTGAACGTGAAAAGATGGGAAAAGATATTCCAATACAAGTAGAAACAAAAGAGCAGGTTGGCTGTCGTGATGTCAGACAAGATAGTCTAAGTGAAAAACTGTTACAAGAAACAAAAATGGACATTATATAATGATAAAAGGGTCAATTCACTAAGAAAAATATAATGATTATAGACATATGCACCAAACATCAGAGCTCCTAAATATACGATGTAAACACTGACAGATTTGAAGGTAGAAATCGACGGCTTTCCAATATTAGGAAACTTTACTACCCCACTTTTAATAACAGATAAAATAAGGACAGAAAACAAATAAGAAAATAGAGGACTTGAATACTATAGACCAATTGTTCCTGATATACAGAGTCCACCCAGTAAAAGAGCATACGTTTTTTTCTCAAGTTCACATGGACCATTCTTCATGATAGATCATTAGCTAGGCTGCACAACATGTCCTAATCAATTAAAAGGATTGAAATCATACAAAGTATCTTATCACAATGAAATGAAACCAGAGCAGAGGAGAAGAAAAACTTGAAAACCCACAATATGTGGAAATTAGGCAACACGATCTTAATGGATCAAAGAAATTACAAGGGAAGTTAGAAGAAAAGATTTTAAGACAAATGAAAACAAATAACATACCCCCTGGATTCTCTGTTCATGAACCCTTCACCAAATACTTGCTAGCCTCTTTCCCTTTCTACTTAACTCAAGGTCCAGCCTCTATAAAGCCACACCTCTTCTTTAAGATCTCGTGTCTGGCCCTGACTTCTGCCTGGGTTAGTTCTGATATGGATTCTATCTTGCTGTAAGCAATTTTTAATTCCTGTCCCTTCTTTTTCCTCCACCCCCAACACATTTACATTTTGAGTTGTTTGTTATTATTTTCCTGAAATTGTTACTATGCCAATTTGGTTCTCAACCTTAAGATATAAAAAAGCAGAATTGGATAATTCTGGCTTGAGACAGCTGAAGGGAATGAAAATATGTCACCCCAAAACGTGCCAGTTAACATATTATTTTGAGCTGAAGTCACCTGAGAAAAAGCAGGTGCAGGAAGGGCTCTTCCTGTCTAGAAGCAGGGCAACACAGCATCATCTGAGAAAGGTACCCATCCTGAACAGTCTTAACACCAGAGACAGGGAATCAATATTGAGATGAATATGTACAAACAAACCTGCTAAAATAACCTTTATCTTCCATTAGTTTCCTCCATGTATTTTCTAATCCCTTTCCTACAATGCAATGTCCCTAGTCCAAGCCCCTTTTTCTTGTCTCTACAATTTATCATTCTTTGTTAAAAGGGTATATAAGGTCTCAAAACTATCTGCTTCTCTGGTCTTCATTCCTTATATATGATGGCCTCATATACATGTAAAACTATTATCAAATAAAGTTTGTTTGCTTTTCTCCTGTTTTTCTGTCTTTTGCCTGTTTAATTCTCAGGCCCAGTGACAGAACTTAAACTGTGAAGAAAACGTTCCTCCTCTTTATAGCCCTGGGTGTGCCTCTTATTATAAGCTTCTACTTATGCAAGGATTTGGGGCAAGTCAACTGCTGAACCTCAGATTTTCTCATCTGAACACCTGCCTTAGAGTTGTAGACGGAAAGAATGTTTGTCAAGCACGTAGCACTCTCAGGTGATCACACTGCAGCCCGAAAGATAACCTACGTGTTGGAGGGCCTTGGAGTCTCTTCAAAGGAACAGAGTCTAACAGTCATAATACATACTCTGCTTTCTTAAAACTGAGTAAAATCTCACTGTAAACTGAAGTATTTTGTTCAGTGAGGCATCTTAAACATTCTCCTTACTAATGTCCTTAACTGTCTCCCACAAGAGGCAGCTCCTCCCTGAATTCTGTTCAGTTTCCAGACAGACTCACTCTCACTCATGCCAGTATTTCTGTTCCTTTTTAACTCCTGCAATAATTTTCCTCTCCTGGCAGTAAAGTCACTTCTTTCTATTACAAACACAACTTCACTGATTCTCATGTTTTCCTCTAAGTGATTACCCAAATCTGAATGATGCCCAAAAACTTGAGGGATGGAAGAGATGAGAAAGGGAGTGGAAGAGGCAGAGGACACTCATCCATTCGTCATTTGACCCTATGACACAAGTGACTATATGATAAAAGTTAACCATATGTCATGCAGTATGCTGCCAGGACTGTGGGTTATGAAGAACATATGGTGTATGAGGGAGATCAGAATTTTCCCTCAAAAACTCATCCCTCAGAAACGATGGAGTCAAACTATAAAACTTTACAATGACTTTGAGATTTGCAATGATTGTGTTTACAATGACTCACATTTGGGTGCAGTCTCTCGGTTTTATTTTGAACACAAAGTGCCATGTGGGGGAGTCACATTAACCAGAAAAGACTCTAGTACTGGTTCAGGACTGTGATGGAAGTCACCTGACAGAACTGGCTAGGCAATGGGCAGCTGTGCACACACACACGCGCACACACACGGTCATGCGTGCACCATAACACCAATTCATTAATTATGTCTTGGGGTATGCCCTATGTCCTCACAATCAAATTTTAGATGTCACTATAAAGAAGCCTTTTACAGATCACTTTAAAAAATAACAGATTAAGTTACACTGCAGGAAACAAATATCTGATCATTGGAAGACTAAGATATTGCATGATGCAAAGGGGTCCTCATGGCTTGGGATCACGTTTCCTGCAGTTGTGTATGATTCAAATATTATTATCTGTTATATGACTAAGCATATGAACTCTGGAAAACTTAGATGACTCAGTAGGCTGTTCATGATGCTGACACTAACGTTAAAGCCACATATGAAAAACAAATTGTTATATAATGTGACTATTAAAAGCAATATTTGAAAAATGTCTGATGACTTTAAACTGTATATCTAACCCAATTGGTGGACACTTGACCGTTTTTTTTCAGCTCTAAAAGTTTCTATGTTCAAGGGTATCCAGAAAATGTTTGCATCTTCTCCTTGGAAGATAGAAAAGAAGTGCCTTGCATTTGTCATCCATTCTTTGGGCATTTAGGGCACTAGTTTGCCTGTACAGAGCTCAGAGCCTCGCTCTGCCCTTCTCTTGTGGTTGTAGGATCCCTCGGCTACTGCAACGGTAGCTTTTGTTTTCATAAGCCAGTTAGTTCTTAGGGGAACATAAGGTGGATGTTTTCTAATTAGAAACCATTTTGTCTCCTTCGTTAACTCTCTCCTTACATATGACAGCAGCTATTGCAAATTTTTGTTCCTCTCCACAAACCTTTTATTGCCCTTTTTCTGTCAGCACATGTCCTTGCTTCCATCTGCTAAGAAAATAGCTCAAGTGTGAACTCCTTCAGTTCTCCACCCTCATTCCCAAAGGTACTGCGGATCTTCCCCTCTCCACTCAACTTTCCTTATCAGGACATGGCTTCTTTGAAAGTAGAAATTTAATCCTTCTCCATGTTTCCTAAGTCCCAGGCTTTCCCTTCTTTCTCTGTGACACACCTTATCAATTACCTCTTTCTCCTTCACCTCCAGCATTTCTTCCAGTGGTTCCTTCCCCTTAACCCAATATTTCAGTTTCACCCATCTAATTAAAACCAAACCAAACCAAACAAAACCCTTCCATCAATTTCTTGTCCCCTGATTATCACTGATTTCCTCACAGATCAGATCTTTCAAGTATTTTTTCATTACATCAGCAGATTTCAAATTGCGTTAGATGTTCCCACAATACACTTCAATAAAATGTACTGGGGTATACAGAAACTCATGTTAATGTTGGTAAATTCTGATAAAGTCACTGGATACATAGGTTGACCCCTGCTTGTCTGTGCTTTGGATGGTCAGGGGGCACCTGGGATACATGACACATGGGCAGAGAAGAAGCTCTCCAACCTGGAGATGCTGACCAAGGCTCCCTTAGGCATGACTCTATCTTCACTCCACAATGTGTTGCCCAAGTGGGTTGATGGATATTACTTAGTTTTAACTAAAAAATCCTCCTAACATAGGCAGTGTGTGATTTAGACTGCTGCAGTGACACTGCAGATCAAAGAAACTAATATAGCACCTGAGAATAAGCTGAAAAGCTGATAATTTGTACTCCTGGTATGATTCTTCAAAAGCCATGTTATGAGATACAACATAATCAGATCAAGAAATCTGCCAGAAGATTTTTAAATTGAAATGATCAAGACAATTAGGATAATGTTTGTCATTAATAGCAGAAAATCCCATTTCTTAAGTATATAGAGTGACTTGACGTGTTAATGTTATTTTTGAAGTCTTGCGAATCCTGATAATTCATACTAAGCATGCAGAACATACAGACACTATACAATGTTGTCACTGCTCTGTAGAGTTATGCAATTCTTACTCCAATACTCTACAAGATTTCACTCAACTTAGCAATAAATTTTTAGGAGTGAAAGATAAAAAGTCATTTACCTCTGGGGAAACACTTGGCTCTTCCTACCATAATAGAAATGTCCAGAATACACTGGAAAAAATGGAAGAAACCAAATGCATTTCTTTATCACCAAATACTATCAGCAGGTGTGTGAAAAATACTGAGGATTTGAAGAAACAAGGTTTAGAACAAATTACATAGTGTGGGAGGTTGCTATACAGTTGGATGAAAGTATAAATGTTTTGAACATGTCTCAGACTATGGTATCTGCCAGATTCTATTTCAAAAATGATGTACACCTAAAATTACTTTTGTGAGCCACATTTTAACATTAAATGACCCCTTCATGGAAAATATAAGTGTAACCACTGTTGTTACCAGAGGAAGTTTATAGATAGATGCATTGCACATATAGTGAGCTATCTCATCATTGACAAACAGGGCGTTGCCAGAGGGAAGTTGAAAACAGTGTACATAGTGCTAAAAGAGGTCATTGCTGGGACTGATTTCATAAAAACAAGACCTTTAAGCCATGCTCATCTCTTTATGATACTTTGCAATAAAAACCAAAAGTCTGTGGTAGGAAAAAAATATATATCACTCCCTACCTCAAAAGAGAAAAAAGTAAAGATGAGTTATGCATTTGTCTTCAAAACTTCAAATGTTCCACATTTGCTGACCTTGAAAGAAGGATGCTCTCTTGGAGAGATAAAAGTGAAGTCATACCAACGATAAAGGGATAAACTGCCTTTGAAGAAATTTATGCTATGGACAGAATATTGTAAAAACACATTTTGACATGTTTCCAATGTTGATATTTTGTTCTGGATAAAAGTGTGTAACATTCCTTGTGTCTGCATACTAAAATCTGGAAATTATAAACAGATTAGAAGATTCTGTTTTCAAACAATTTCAGCAGGTTTGGGCTAATTGGTTAAAAATGTAAAAATACAACACCTTCCAGTTAGTTTACAACAAGTGATTGACATTAGAGAAGATGGGAGTTTCCAAAAGATTCTCAAAAACAAAGAGGTTTGCATAATTGGTAGCTGGAACTAAATAGTGAATTCCATAATTTAATAAAGGCAAACAGTGTAGTTCTTTCACTTGGAGCTACCAATCTTTGTAAAATATCTTTGTCAGCTATGACAACCCTTAAAAACCAAGAATCAAAACAAGCTAAACTTTCAAGATCTACTAAGTATCACAGAGGGTTAAAAACATACTTTAGAAAATAGAGCACTTTTATTTACAAATTAATGTTTTCGTTTTCAGAAAAGAGGTTTCGTATTATGAAAATGTATTTTATGACATTAATTTTTGGAGAATGCATTAATACGGTAGTGTATACATATGATAGAAGTATACGGATATGCCAGTGTCGCTGGTCTACCCAGATCACTGCTTGGTCCCTTTACTGCTTAGTATATTGAGATCTTGCTGTTCTTTCTTTCATTCCAGTAAGCAGACTTGAGCTAATGTCTTCCCATCCGATTCATGGGTCACAATCTACCCTGTTTGATTTTTGCTGGATTTGATATCGTTTTTCGAATCCCCTTTTGAAACTCCTCTTTCCTTTAAGCTATTGCTACAGGGACCAATTCCACCCAAGGTGTAACCCAACATCACCTCACACCACCTGGCATTCTGTCCTGGAGCTTCTGAAACTACCACGTAGATGCTTGTGGGAATCCACTCAGTACTTATGTACATGAAACCCAGAAAGCCATGGAGTTACACTTGATCAACAAGGGCAATGAAGTCTCCTGGACAGACGCTTTGTCTTTTCCTGGTGGTCAGTTCTGAGCCCTTTCCTGAAGTCCCCATGGGATAGCATGATCAGTCCCCTGTAGTGGTGACCAACTCAATAATGCCTCTTTGTATTGTCTCTCATTCCCACTATCTCTAGCTCCTGCTATATTCCCAATAAACTACCTGCACACGACCCTCAGCTTGGGTTCCCCCCAAAGCAGGGTCCGAAACAAAGATATCAGGTAAGCTCAATCACCGATCACCTTGAGTACAAGGTGCAGGTCCCCTTCTCTACCTAGGCTTCTGTCCAGACTCTCTAACTGCCAATGTCCATTTCCACCTGAATGAGCTGCAGGAATCTCGAGCTCCAACAGAATGACACTTCTCTCACCTAGACCCTTATTTTAGCAAGAGGCACCATCATCAGCCAGACTGAATCTGTCAATCCTAACAAGAATGTCAACAAACATGAAAAATAAAACAGTTGCTTACAGACTGAAACTGTTCAGTATACATTCTGCTTTTCAAGAAAGAAGATGCCGAGGAGTGCAGTAATTATAGGACCATTGCTCATATTTCCCATGCAAGTAAACTGGTACCTAAGGTGATATGACAAACGCTTCTACCTTATATGGAGCAAGAAATGCCTGATGTTCAATCTGGATTCAATCAAGGAAGAGGCACTTGAGATTGAATTGCAAACATTTGCTGGGTACTGACTGGAGTGCTCTGAAGAATTTTAGAAGATTAGTCTATGTTTTCTAGACTACAGTAAAGACTTTGACTACCTGGATCATGAAAACCAAGGGTTGCTCTGAAAGAAATGGGCAGGCCTCTGTACTTGATTGTCCTGATGTGTGGCCCATATTGGGGAAGGAAGCCACTGTCAGGACAGAATATGGAGACATGGAATGATCTCCTAAAGGCAAAAGTGCCAGACAAGGTGCATTCTATCTCCCTTTTGATTAATCTATATGCAGAACATATTATAGGAAATACTGAGCTGGACTCAGAGGTAGGAGGAGTGAAACTGGTTGAAGAAATATCAATAACTTAAGATATGCAGATGACACCATCTTTCTGGCACCAAGTAGCAATGATTTGAAATGACTTTTGATGAAAGTAAAAGAAGTGCCAAAGCGGGACTTTTTTTGAACATCAAGAAGACAAAAATCATGACCATAGAAGGAGTATACAACTTTAACATAAACAATAAGGACATTGAAATTATTACAGATTTTGCTTACCTTGGCTCAGTCCTCAATTAAAATGGAGACTGCAGTCAAGAAATCAAGAGAAGGCTAAGACTGAGAAGGGCAGCAATTGAAGAATGAGGAAAAATTACCAAGGGCAAAGATGTGTCATTAGACGCAAAGGTTAAATTCATCCACACCCTCGTATTCCCAACTACTACGTGCAGATGTGAAAGTTGGAGCATAAAGAACTCTGATAGGAAAAAAAAATTATTTGCAAATTAAGCCTGAAATATTGGAAGCAAAAATGACAAAACTGAAGCTGTTCTACTTTGGGAACATCATGAAAAGGCAGGGTTCTTTGGAAAATACAATAATGTTGGGAAAAATAAAATGCAGCAGGAAAAGAGGAAGACCAACTATGAGACAGATTGACTCCATAAAATAAACCATACACATGAGTCTATGAGAGCTGAGCAGGACTGTTGAGGATAGGACAGGACATGGTGGACATCATTCATTCATTCAGTGTCACCAGGAATTGGAGTTGACTCAATGGCACATCATTCACACACCATCATCTGAGTGGAGCACTTCTGAGGACCCTGGAGTCATTCTTGAGATCTTCGTTTCCTCAAACCTTCAAAAGGTCACAATTCTCAACATTGTACATCTTAGCAATGCTGGATAGTCCCCCCCAACCACTGAAGCCTTAGTTAGAATTTTCCTAACTAAAAACTAAAGAACAAAATAAATGAACAAACAAAACAAACAGACTCATAGATACAGAGAACAAACTAATGGTTGCCAGAGGGGAAGGAGGTTGGGGGATGAGTGAAAAAGGTGAAGGGATTAAGAAATACAAATTGGTAGTTACAAAATAGTCACAGGAATGTAAACAACAACATAGAGAATAAGTCAATGTTGCAACAACTAGGTATAGTGCCAGGTGGTTACTAGACTAATCAGGGGGATCACTGCAAAAATTACAAATGTCTAACCACTATGCTGTACACCTGAAACTAATAAATATTGAAAGTCAACTGTAGAGATCCAAGATGGCAGAGCAGATAAACACTGTGCTAGCCTCCTGTGACCACTTTAAAACTACAGCTATATTACAGAACAATCAACCTGGAGAACTATCTGAAGTCTAGTTAAATAGATGTTTTATGACTAAGGATATAAAGAAGTCACATCAAGACTGACAGGAGGGATAGAGATATGGAACGGGCTGGCCCCACACTTGCATGTGGTGGTTGAGAAACAGTAGGGGTATCTTGGTCACAGAAGTCCCACCAGAGAAGCGAGGATTCCTAGTCCCAGTGGGCTCCTAAACCTGGAGGACCAGTGCTGGGAAGAGGGAGTCCCCTACAACAGCTTGCTGTGGAAAACAGTGGGGATTCCAACCATCAGGGTGAGATGGAAGGTTGCAGGAAACCCAGACATCCTCTTAAAGTGGTTGCACATAGACCCACTCATTCACAGGCACTCATCCTGGGCTCCAGTGGAGGCATCAAAGACATATAGGGAAAGACTGAATTGTGTGGCTTCAAGGCAATGATGCAATTTTCCCTGCATAGAATCTTACTCCTGTGCAGCCAGCAGGCAGGTGCCATCTTTCTTGTGTTGAGCTCTCCCCCATTTGGCAAAATCTGCATCTGCATTGGCCTGGGGAGCTCTGCTTACTCCACCCTGGTGACTCCCTGAGACACCCCACCCCACCCAACTGGTGCAACACCAGAGGCATTTTCTTGTTGAAAAGCCAGCCCTGACTCCATTGCACTCTCTTAGACAACTCTCGGAGGTCTACGGGCTCCAGGCAGGCAATGGCTGGCCTCAGTGTGCTCTAAGACTTTTGCTGAGTAGCTCCAGACTCAGCACTGGTACCAAACTAGAATCTACATTAACCTGGTGAACACTACTCATCCCACCCTGGTGAGTCCCAGAGAACCCACTTCACCCAACTCATGTGCCTCATGAGGTTCTATCAGTGGTTGAGCTTTATGGGAACCAATGGGCAGCAACAGGCTTTGGGGTGCCCTGGGCTTTTAGTGGAGCTACCCTAGGCCTGGTACTCATGGAATCTGACCCCGGTTTTTAGTGTGACTTCCTCTACACACCTCCAGGTTCAGCACAAGCACCAACTAACCACAGATTGCTTTATAGCACCTACCAGGTAGTCTGCAGCTGGTCACAGGCAGTGGCTGACCTGGGCCTGCACAGGAGCCCCTACCAGTAGTCCCCAGAATGAACATGCCTGGTGATCAGCTTCAGATCATAGCAGATTACCATCCAATTAACTCCACAAAGGGCACGTCCAAAAGGTGGAATTAGCAGGCATGAAAGCCCAATGGAGAGAATCCCCACAAATAACAGCCCATAAGCTATGGATGTGGGCAAATCCCATAGCCAGTCAGCCTGAGGGTCAATCCTACTCACTGATGTGCCAATATTAATCAAGGCTCAACTATAATAGGAGTGCACATACAACCCATACAAAGGACACTTCTGGAGCACCCAGTGAAGATGACCAGGGAGATTGTGCCAGAACCCCACAGGGTACCTACATCAGGTTACCTGGCCAAGCTGGGAGACATAGTGATCTACCTACTACATAGAAACAAACATGGAAAGGCAGCCAAAATGAAGAAAGAAATATGAGATCTGACAATTAAGTTCATGAAACTGTTGCAATGAAGATGCTAACCTTTTTTGATATCAAAGGGCTTATTCATTATGAAGTTGTATCAACTGGACAGTTAACCAAGTTTCCTATTGGAAGTGCCGAAAAGGCTGTGTGAAAAAGTTAGATGAAAACGACCTGAACTTTTCACCAACAATTCATGGCTCTTGCATCATGACAATGAAGCTCACATGGAACTGTGAGGAGATTTTTAGCCAGTAAACAAATAACTATAGTGGAACACCCTCTGTACTCACCTGATCTGGCCCCCAATGACTTCTTTCTTTACCAGAAATTAAGGAAATATCGAAAGGAAGACATTTTGATGACATTCAGGACTTCAAGGGTAATATGACAACAGCTCTGATGGCCATTCCAGAAAAAGAGTTCCAAAATCGCTTTGAAGGGTGGACTAGGCACTTGCGTCGGTGCATAGCTTCCCAAGGGGAGTCCTTTGAAGATGACCGTAGTCATATTCAGCAATGAGGGATGTAGCACTTTTTCTAAGATGAGTTCGCAAACTTAATTGTCAGAAGTTGTATGTCCCAAATGAAAGAACAGGAGGAAACTCCAGAAAAATAACAAAAGGGAGGCCAACAACCTACCAGATACAGAGTTCAGAACAATGGTGATAAGGATGCTCAAGGAACTTAGTGAGAACTTCAACAAAGAGACAACCAGCGTGTAAAATGACACAGAAAACGTAAACAAGAACCAGTCCCACGTGAAGAACACAACAACTGACATGAAGAATTCACTAGAAGGACTTGACAGCAGACTAGATGAAGCTGAGGATTAAATCAGTTTTGGAAGATAAGGTAGCAGAAAACACCCAATCAGAACCTCAAATAGAAAAAAAAAACACTGAGAATAGTTTAAGAAACCTCTGGGCAATATCAAGTGTAACAACATTTGCATCATAGGAGTATCAGAAGGAGAAGAGAAGGACCAAGGAACTGAAAACCTATTTGAAGAAATAACTACTGAAAACTTTCCTAACCTGACAAAGGAAATAGATATTCAAGCCCAAGAAGTGCAGAGAGTCCCAAACAAGATGAACCCAAAGAGAACCACACCAAGACACATTATAATTAAAATGACAAATGTTAAAGACAAAAAGAGAATCCTAAAAGAAGCAAGAGAAAGGCAACTAGTTAATTACAAGGGAATCCCCATAAAATTGCCAGCTGATTTCTCAACAGAAACTTTGCAGGCAAGAAGGGATTGGCATGAAATATTCAAAGTGATGAAAAGTGAGGACCTACAACCAAGACTTCTTTACCCAGTAAGGTTATCATTTAAAATTGAAGGAGAGATAAAGACCTTCCCAGACAAGAAAAAGTTAAAGGAGTCCGTCATCACCAAACTAGTATTACAAGAAATTTTAAAAGGATTTCTTTAGGAAGCAGGGAAATGGTGAACAATATAAAGATGCATTATAAAATGGCAATAACTATGTATCTATCAATAATCACTTTAAATGTAAATGGATTAAATTCTCTAATCAAAAGACATAGGGTAGCTGAATGGAAAACAAGACCATTCTGTCTACAAGAGACCACTTCAGACTGAAAAATATACAGACAAAATAAAGGGATGGAAAAAGATATTTCATGTGCATGGAAACAAAAAAGCTAGGGTAACAATATTTATATCAGACAAAATGGACTTTAAAATAGAGGTTATGTAAGAGACAAACAGGAACATTACATGATGGTAAACAGTGAAGCCCAATAAGAGGATATAACTGTTGTGAACATTTATGCACCCGACATATGAGCACCTAAATATATAAAGCAAATATCGACCAACATAAAGGGAGAGATCTACAGTAATACAATCATAGTAGGGGATTTTAACACTCCATTTACACTAGTAGACAGATCTTCCAGATAAAATCACCAAGGAATCAGCAGCCTTAAATGACACACTAGATGAGATGGATTTAACGGATAATTTTAGGGCATTTTATGCCAAAGCAGCAGAATACATATTTTTTTTCAAGTGCACATGGAATATTTTCTAAGATAGACCACAAGTCTCAATAAATTTAAGAGGATTAAAATCACATCATGTGTCTTCTCTGACCATAATGGTATGAAACTAGAAATCAACTGCAAGAAAAAAACCAAAAATGGAAAAACACACAAACACGTGGAGGATAAATAACATGCTCTTAAATAATGAATGGGTCAACAATGAGATCACGGAAAAAAATCAAAAGATGCCTTGAGACAAGAGAAATGAAAACACAATGACCCAAAATCTATGGGACATAGTGAAAGCAGTCCTAAGAGGGAAATTAATATCAATACAGGCCTACCCCAAGAAACAAGAAAAATCTCAAACTATCTAACCTTACACTTAAAGGAATTAGAAAAAGAACAGCAAACAAAGTGAGTAGAAGAAAGGAAATAATATCAGAGCAGAAATAAGCAAAACAAAATCTAAAAAATTACAACAGATCAATGAAACCAAGAGCTATTTTTATGAAAAATGAAAATTGATAAACCTTTAACAAGACTTATCAAGAAAAAAGAGGACCCAAATAAATGAAATCAGAAATGAAAGAGAAGTGACAACAGACACCACAGAAATACAAAGGATTATGAGAAAATATTACAATTATATGCCAAAAATTCGACAATCAGGAAGAAATGGATAAATTCTTAGAAACATACAATCTTTCAAGACTGAATCAAGAAAAAACTGAAAATCTGAACTGACCGATTACTTCTAGTGAAATCGAATCAGTGATCAATAAATCCCAACAAACAAAAGTCCTAGACTGAATAGCTTCACAGATGAATTTTACCAAACATTCAAAGAAGAATTAACACCTTTCCTTCTCAAACTATTCCAAAAGATTCAAGAGGAGGGAAAGCTCCCAAGCTCATTTTATGAGGCCGCCATTACCCTTGATTCCAAAGCCAGATGAAGATATCAAAAAGAAAGAAAATTATAGAGTGATATCCCTGATGAACATAGATGCAAAAATCAACAAAATATTAGCAAACGAAGTTCAGCAATACATTAAAGAGAAAAATCACATACCATGATCAAGTGGGATTATTCTTGGTATGTAAGTTTGGTTAAATATCTACTGATTAACTTCATACACCACATAAACAAAATGGAAGATAAAAATCATATTATCATATTAATAGATGCAGAGGAAGCATTTGACAAAATCCAGCTTCCATTTATGATAAAACCTCTCTGCAAAGTGGGAACAGAGGTAACATAACTTAACATAATAAAGTCCATATATGACAAACCCACAGCTAACATCATACTCAATGGGGAAAAGCTAAAAGCATTCTCTTTAAGATAAGGAACAACACAAGGATACCCACTTTCACCATTTTTATTCAACATAGTATTGGAAGTCCTAGCCACAGCTGTCAGACAAGAAATAAAAGGCATCCAAATTGGAAAGGAAGAAGTTATTATTTGCAGATGACACGATACTATGAGTATATAAAGAACTCTAAAAATTCTACCAAATCAGAACTGATCAGTGAATTAAGTAACAGTACACAATATTCAGAAATTCGTTGCATTTTTATGCACCAATCATGAACTGTTAAAGAAATTCAGAAAACAATCCCATTTACAACTGCATCAAAAGAAAAAAAAAAAACAACTTAGGAATAAATTTAGCCAAGGAGGTAAAAGACCTGTACTCAGAAAGCTACAAGACACTGAGGTAAGAAATTGAAGACATAAATAAACAGAAGCGTATACTGTGCTCATGGATAAGAATTATCATTAAAATTTCCACACTACCCAAAGAAATCTATAGAGTCAATGCAATTCCTATCAAAATACCAGTGTCATTTTTCACAGAACTAGAACAAATAATCACAGAACTAGAACAAATAAAATTTACATGCAACAACAAAAAACCCTGAATAGCCACAGCAATCTTGAGGAAGAACAAAATTGGAGGTATCACACTACCTGATATCAAACGATCCTACAAAGTTATATTAATCAAAACAGCATGATACTGCTATGACATAAAAACAGACACATAGATCAATGGAACAGAATAGAGATCCCAGAAATAAACAAACACCTATGTGGCCATTTAATCTACGAAAAGGCGGCAAAAACATACAGTGGGGACAAAGACAGTCTAGTCAATAAATGGTACTGGGAAAGCTAAACAGATACATACAAAAAAAAATGAAACTGAACAACATCCTTACACCACATACATGAATAAACTCAAAATGGATTAAAGACCTAAATGTGAGAACCCCATAAAACTGCTAGACAAAAACATAGGCAGTAAACTCTCTGACATTGCTCTTAGTGATATTTTTTCTGATCTGTATCCTCGGGCAAGGGAAACAAAAGAAAAAAAATAAACAAATGGGACAACATCAAATTAAAAAGTTTCACAGCAAAAGAAATCAACAAAACAAAAAGAGCCCACTGAATGGGAGAAGATATTCACTACTGATACATCTGATAAGGGTTTAATAGCCAAAATTTATAAAGAACTCATACAACTCAACACCAAAAAATAATTTAAAAACTGGACAGAGGATCTGAATAGATATTTCTCCAAAGAGGACACACAGATGGCCCACAGACACCTGAAAAGGTGCTCAACATCACTAATCAGAGAAATGCAAATTAAAACCATAATAATATATCACCTCACACCTGTCAGAATGACCATCACCAGTAAATCAACAAACAACAACAGTGAGGACGCAGAGAAAAGGGAACTCTATGCACCATTGGTGGGAGTTGGTGCAGCCACTATAAAAAACAGTATGGAGGTTCCTCAGAAGATTAAAAATTGATCTACCTTATGACTCAGCAATTCCAGTTGTGTGTATTTATCTAAGAAAATCCAAAACATGACTTTACTGCAGTGCTTTTCATAATAGCAAAGCTATGGAAGCAACTCAAGTGCCCATTAATGGAAGAGCAGATAAAGAGATGGTACATCTATATCATGGAATATTACTTGGCCATAAAAAATAATAAAATCTTACAATTTGTGACAACATGGATGGACTTAGAGGGTATCGTACTAAGTGAATTAAGTCAGACTGAGAAAGACAAATACCATACAATCTCACTTAAATGTGAAATTCAAAGAACAAAATAAGTGAACAAACAAAACAGAAATAGACTCAGATATGGAGAACACACTGATGGTTACCAGAGGGGTGGTGGGTTGGAGAGCTGGGTGTAAAAGGTGAAGGGATTAAGAAATACAAACAGGGGCGGCAGGATGGCTCAGTCGGTTAGAGTGCAAGCTCTGAACAACAGGGTTGCCAGTTTGATGCCCACATGGGCCAGTGAGATGCGCCCTCCACAACTAGATTGAAGACAACAAGCTGCCTCTGAGCTGCCGGAGGGGCAGCTGGATGGCTCAGTTGGTTAGAGCTCGAGCTCTTAACAACAAAGTTGCCGGTTCAATTCCCGCATGGGATGGTGGGCTGTGCCCCCTGCAACTAAAGATTGAAAACAGCAACTGGACTTGGAGCTGAGCTGAGCCCTCTACAACTAGATTGAAGGACAACGACTTGGAGCTGATGGGCCCTGGAGAAACACACTGTTCCCCAATATTCCCCAATAAAAAGAAAAAGAAATACAAATAGGTAATTTCAAAATAGTCATGGGGATGTAAAGTGCAGCCTAGAGAGTATAGTCAACAATGTTGCAACAACTATGTATAGTACCGGGTGGGTACTAGACTAATCAGGGGGGTCACTGCATAGATTGTATAAATGTCTCACCACTATGCTGTATATCTGAAATATAAAATATTGAGTGTCAGCTGTAATTGAACGTAAATAAAATTTAATTGCCATCCCATCTGATTTTCATCCTATTTTTGACTTTAATTCTGTTTTATGAAATGCAATATGTATTACATAACTTTAAAGACTAATTAATATCTATGTGTATAAAGAATTCATCTCAAATAATGGAGTTTTACCCATAACTCTGACGCCTCTATTTTCAATCAGGATCCAAATCCAAACTTAATTCAGTTTGTTTTAATTAATAGTCCCTTGAAACTAGATCACTTGCTCTGTAAATAGTTCCATGATCTAGATTTGAGATTTCCATGGTGTCATTTATCATGTTCTTTTGTCTCCTCTGTCTTCTATAAACTGAATGTTAGATCCAGACACTTCAGATTCAAATCTGTGTTTTGGCAAGAACAGTTCGTAGGGAATTGTTTTAGGCCAGGTGTTTTAGGACACAGAGCCTAAAGCAAAAATATTTCCTGATACTTTATTGTAATAAAGTACAATCCCAAGAAAAATGGCAAGGAAAGATGGCAAATGTGACAAATTAGATTTCTGAGTCGGCCATAGCTTCTTGTCAAGCTGATTTCTCAGTCTGCCCAACAGTCTCTATAGAGGTCGAGGAAGTTATTTTCCCCCACATTCCTCTGAGTGAGAAAGAATAGTTTATCCACCAGCTCTTTCCTCCCACTGTCAAAGCTGCCAAAGGGACTGTGAACCAGCACAACCACTGCCACCCTCCCATACATCTGATGTGCCTGCAGAAGGTCTCCCATGGCCTCACGTCCCCAGAATGAGGCACCATGAGGCAAGGCCGTGAGAAACCTGAAGATTCATGTTGCCGCCCTTACAAATCCCTTGTTCTGTGGCAGTGACTGAAGCACCAGAAGCCTTTCTTCCCGGGCTGCAGGAAAAGTCCTAACCAGTGTCAGAGCCCCTGGAATCAGACTCAGGGCAGGCGGATGAGTTCAGAATGATACATATCTGAATTTGGAACTGTCATACACTTCAATCAGAAGGCACATTGTCTGGTTGTCTTTTTCTGACAAGAGAGGACACTGATTATTTTCTGGAACCATCATTTTATTTGTGGTACAACAAGATTCTGGCAAATCCTTAAGTGTTAGGTTTTTCCACGCTGTCAAATATGCTTAAAATTGTCAGTACTTATCTCAGTCGTCTCCGATATCAGGATGCCCAGGACGACAGCTGCTCCTCAATTTTCGGTGTGCTTAGCAGGAAGCTGGGTGTCCTACCACCTGCTATTAGAGCCCTCCAGGCCACCTACCAGCTTATCCCACCAAATGATCAGGATGCCCAAATGTAATCAGGTGAAAGAATTCTGCTGGCACTGAGCCCTGGAGGGAACCCGTACTGGGGTAGGAAGAAGACCACCATCCAAGTAAGGAGACATCAATGACTTCGGTATAATTCAAAGTCATACTAATGAACAGGATGAGCTAGAGAAATGAGAAAAGAATATGCTGATTTCAAAGAGAGACAGATTGCAGCTTCGTATTTACCAGGCCACAAAAGACAGGACAGTAATACCTGGACAGCCTTGGTAGCCTCGGGGAGAGCAGACCATATCTGTAAGTAGGAATGTAGGCACTTGGGAAGTGCAAGCAAGTGACGGTCACGGTGGCAGTGATCTGCGTCCATCTCAGCCTTTTCACGTGACTTTAGCTCCCCTATGCCTGGCACTGTGGTGACCTGCCTTGGCTGACATACCTGTTTCCACATGTCACCCAGCCTGGAATTGGAATCAACAAGTTCACCAGCTCCTTTAGGGTCTGAACAGTCCTAGAGCTTCCCCGCTTAATGTGAAGCTCTTCCTGGCACAGCACCGTGACTAGGTAAGGGAGGGAAATGGTCACAGCCATTTAAGGTCCAGTGTGGGACCCTGATGAGCAACTCTCACTCCCGACCACCTCACTGGGTTGGTCAAAGCTTTCTCTGGCATGCCTCACTGTTTGACTTCTCCATCTGCCCAGTGTTTCCCCCTGTTATTTTCACAGGTGCCAAAAGCTGATAAACATCTTATACCCCAAACATCTATATTGGCACCTGTTTGGGGAGGATGCAACCTGCAACACGTCACCATCAATGTTATGTTTCTTTCCTCCCACTCATTTTAGATTGTTGTTTTCGTCATCCTCAGACCTCGCTTGTATGATTTAGGCTACTTGTAGAGAGATAACCAGGATTTTGCTCCTGGCCACCAAACTCTTGATTACTGAAATTCATGGTTGCCAACAGTTACGGAAGCACCAAGATGTGTCCGGTGACTCCCAGCCATGCTCTTGCCTCCACTCATTATGTAATAGCAGACTTAGAGTCTCAACACAGCCAAAGTAAGTTATATAGTAATTTCCTTCTTGTGTGTCCTTGGTGAGAAACGGCTTCTCTTTCCTTTTACAGCAAAATATAAGAAACAGAGCATAAAGTTGTGTCAGAGGTGAACACAAGTTCCCCAGGTGGGTCTTGAGTAAGGAATTTAAGAGTGGCCACTCCTATCTACCCTCTGGAGATAAGGAGAAGACAAGAGTATTTTATTGGTGTCATCAAGTAGTAGCTACACATGGAGACAGCAGATTTCTCTCACTCTCAGACCTCACTTGTACGGTCTAGGTTGTCTGCCCAGAAGGGTAACCCAGACCTTCATCTGTAAGGAGGCTAACACCGGGCTTAGCAATCTCTCTCCGGGTCATGGTTTCTGAAATTGCTGGTATCACCATGCGTGTCAGTCATAGAAACAGCAAGAGGTGCCCAGCGAATCCCACACATGCTCCCTCGTGCTCTCATTATGTAGCAGCAGCCCGAGCTCCTTACAACAGCTAGAGTCAATCCATATTGTTGCTACCTTCTTTGCGTGTTGATTCTGTGGACCTGGCAGTATTCATACTTTACGTTTGGTGGAATTTGTGCATCCACCATGGTATGAACATTGTCCACTTTCCTCCTCTTCGTTAGGAACTGGTACTTCTCAGCTCGACAAAGGGAAACATAAGCCCCTAAATGCATCCCTGAAGGTGACGGTAAGAGTGGCCACTCCTATCTCCATCCTCAGGTATAGAATTCTCTCAGATGCTACCTGTTGGTAGCATCAAGTAGTGGCTTTTGGGGGAAGGTACGCATGCCTTTTTCAAGACAGTAAGGTGTCAAAGGCAAAGCGGAGGCAGCAGCTCTGGACATGAGCACAGCCTCTAGGCTGTGTGGTGTACGTAGTGATCTGTGTCCCTTTGGTGCTTGTTAGGCTTAGCCATCATTTACCACGAGTATACCAGGTGCCATTCACCCGCACCCAATGAGGTCGTGATGCACAGCGACCACAACACACATATCTTTTAAGACTTTGAGGGAACAATAGTTATCTGTCTACCGTCCCACCCATGTATGGTATTAATTCTGTTTTTTTTTTTTTTTTTAATCTTAGACAAGGTGTAGTGAGTTCCCCCTTGAAAGGTAGGTCTTTCCTACCATTATAACTCAGTCCACATATCAGGAAGCAACATGAGGACTTTACCGACTACCAAGCAGGTCCGACCTCTCAGGCCTTCAAGTGTAATGGGAAACGACCACAGGGGGCACCCAGAGACTCATTGGACGGATAGCAAGACCGTCCAATAAGGGGAGGGGAATTCATTCAACTTCCCTCCCACACATACCCTTACTCTTACAGAAAAGTCATGAGTGTTTGGGGTCCTTGATATCAGTGACGTATCTGACCCTGTATCCAACAACTTATGAACGATCTGAGTAGTTCCCTTTCCACAGGGTGGAGTTCCGCAGATAAATGACCATGGATGCCTTTGGGTAAGGACTTGTGGAATCACTACTCTGTGTACTTGTGAGGGACTGTCGGTCGTTCCTCAAAGGGGCTTAGCCAGTACTAGCTGAGGTGTGAGAAATGAGCACGAGATAGTGACTTTACATTGGGGCAGCTGGTCTAAATCTTCTACTCATCCCCTTTATCCCTTTTGGTGACGTAAGGCAAGTGATATTTCTTACCAATATCTAGCCTTATATTCAGCATCCTCTAGTTCCAGCATCTTTAAAAATGGTTGGGCACCCATCCATGGGCACCTACTCCATGGATCATGGTCTAGTAACCCTGTGCTTGCCAATCTGACTACGTGGCTCTTTATGCCAACCCTCAGAGACATTGTGGAAATGATTAAGAGCTGGTGCCAGGCCTCTGCTTTACTGAATTCTACCATCTCCATGGACACCAGGGAGCCTGGCTGCATATATCCCCTACCATAAACATTGGCCTACGGAGGACCTCCCGCAGCAGCTTCTCATGGAGGCTGCTGTTCTCTCCTCACTAGTACTCTCCTTTAGTTCTAGAGAAAGGAGTGACCACTGAGGCATCCTGGGGAACATAGCACGTGGCTTCTCTGGCCAAGTATTCAAACCATCCTGGCCACCTATTTCATATGATGTACAACTCAGTCCCCAGAATTGTAAAACATATGAGGGCTTTACCAAGTATACCTTCACATTTAGGCATCAAGGACGAAGGAAATAACCACTGAGTGGTACCAGAGGCTCTTTGGACTTCCGGAGAATCCTCCTTGCTTGGAGACTATCAACTGGTCCCATACATCTTTAGTCTAACTGGAAATCCATGAGCCTTTTTTCTATCCTGAACATTACTAACAAGTCCAAGTGTTATCCAAAATCTCCTGAAAGATCTTAGTATTTCTTTTCCCCAATATACAGTTCCTCAGATAAGTGATCATAGGTTCCTTTTGGGATGGATTTTGGGGAACAGCTATACTATGTAGTTCCTATTGGATTAGGGGTCCTTTCCTCAAGGGATGTTATTTAGTATTTGGCTCAGGTATAAAAACTGAATAAGGGATAATGGCTTCCTATTGTGGCAATTGGTGTAAGTCTCCTAACCTACTCTTGATCTCTTTTGTTATATAGGTCAAGCAATACCTTTGTGGCCACCAATCTTTCATACTGCTAGATGAATCATGGTCTAATTGTATGGAGAACCAAGGCATTCTGCTTGCTATTCTGGCTGTATGGCAACGTGATGTGCTTAAATGCTATTGCCTGGCCCCTGCTATTTCTGAATCCTACCATCCACATAGACACCGGTTCAACATGAACCTCTACTATCCTCAACCCTGGCCCACGGATGACAGTCAGCTGTTTCTCAGTGAGGCTGGTGTCTTCCATCATTAGTGCTTTCCTTGTTTTATGGAAAGAGCTGACCTCTGGGGCATCCTGGGGAACATCCCGGCTTCCCTGTTTACATATAATAAAGCTCTTTTAGTGGACTCCCCTTGAGACCTTTCTCAAAAATTTGCTGAGGTAACTCTGCCATCTCCCTGCTCATTTGCTGCATGTCATTAGCTTTCATATTTTGCTGCAGTTAAAATAACCTGGGTAGTTCTAAAAATACTGATGCTTGGGCCTTATCTCCTGAGACTAATTTATTTGCAAAAGGTGGAGAAGTTTAAGGGTCAAGATTTAAAAAAAAAAAAAAGTCTCCCATGATTTCAATGTACAGCAATGTTTGAGGACTGCTGCTTTAGGCCATCTTTCCATATCCCCTCCCTTGCAAGAAGCTCCTGATAGTTATACCAGCAGCATATTACGATTTTATATGTGTTTGCCAGGACGTTGGCCCTGTGAAGCTACCCTGTATCAATAAGTTCTCCATTATTCAGCCTTATATTCTGCACCTCCTGCTCCAGAACTTTCAAGAGCCATTCCTAAGTCTGTTCTCTCAGTTCCTACTGACACCAAGTAGCCAGCTCCTGTGATCCTTTGGTGAATGATCTTTTCTCTGTTGCATGGACTTTGGCACATGCACTTTGGCACCAACAATTGACCTAGAAATTGTGAGGGATATGGGGCGTATCTTACAAGAAGCAAATATCAGCTTGTGATAGATATGCCTCTGGAGAGGGCTCTGCTTTACTCTCAGGCAAACAGAGAGGGTTCTGGGGAACTGAAGTGCACCTGCCCAGATGTCCCCATACAAGCATCCTACTTCTTTATCAAGGCCTGACTTTAGTGTACGAGGCTCGCCAGGGGTGAGAATGTAACATCCCTTCTAACTCTGTATTGTTCTGATCGTATACTGAGCCTGATTTTTAGCTACATGTGCTGAAACATGTTTCATTAGGATGCAGAAAAGTTGAGGGTCAGAGGTAGAAAGATACCAATTGAACAAAACCCAAAACTGTAGTAACATGATCTCAAAGTCTGTTTTGCCTGACAAGTTATTATGTGTACTCACACTAAACAATATCATTTTGAAGTGACTATCTCTAATGTTTTTCTTTTAAACATATCAACCAAAATACCAAAAGTTGTAGTTCTCTCAATGTGAAAGACAAACGCATAAATATATTGAGATATTACTCTACTTCCCTCAGCAACTGATAGGAAAGTAGACAAATCCATAAAAATATTAAAGATTTGCCCACCATCAATAAACTGGAACATGCATATAGAACTGTGCACACCCATTAATTGTGGAACATGCAGAACATGCAGAACATTCACACATGCAGAACTTTTGCAAAAAAACAAAACAGGCAAATCCAATTTCAAAAGGGAAATTATAATGAGTGAGCTTTGATTAAATGCAAACGGACTAGAAATCAGTAAAAAAAATAACTGGAAAATCATCCGATATTTGGTAACTAAGAATCTCACTTGTAACATTATCCATGGGTCAAAAAAAACCTCATAGTGCAAAATAGAAGTTTTGGGGTGACATACTGCTTCTGTTTACAATGTCAAAACCTCAAGAAAGCACTCTTTCCTTAAGAAAAAGCCAGATGAGGTACAAAATTTTGTCTTTCTTGAGCCCAGAGAGCTGAGACTGCAAGGTAAGGAAGTGAATTAAATTTGAGTGCTAATTGCCCCTGAGACAGGACACAGCAAGGTCTCACATTGGGCCAAGCAGAGGAGGAAGGGATGGCAGCACTCCCACAGAGGTGGGTAAGAAGAAATCAGGGAGAATATTAAGGAATTATTAAAGGCCAAGTGTGGCCTCAAGTTTTGAGGAGCTGGTGTCCCAAAACACAAGAGAAGTTTGCACTGACTCACAAGCTCTTTGCCAAGGGCCTCCTCTGGCCTTGCATGAGAAAGACTGGGGCAGAGGCCACAGAGCCCTGCCTGGTGGACTGGCTGCAGCTGGAGGCCAGGCACGAACACCTCTTCATTCCCCAGACCTTTTCTTCGAAGGAATTAAAGCCTTAATACCACTGGGGGTGGAATGGAAAATACTCTTCCCCTAGAGCCTGGCAAAGATCCAAAGCTTCTGAATGAGAAAGAGAAGCAAAACCCATCTGCCTTTGTAGGAGGGAAGGCATTCCTTCTCTCCCATTGCCAAAACTAAAGTTAAGAGCCACAGCTTCTGGGAGAGAGGTGGAGCAGAAAAACCTGTAGACTGCCCCTATTCCTACACCAGTACAAACAGAGGTGTGCTGCTGCTGGGGGAGGTGTAGGAGATGCTTTCCTGTGAAGACCAGGAGGAATGTGGTTGCCATGGGAATGGGGAAGAGTTGCTCAGAAACCACCTTCCCAGGGGCTTAGGTACATAGTCTCAGGCTGGTCAAAGAGAACAGAGGACAGCTCTGCACCCACCATAATCCTAGCACTGGTAATAAGCACAACAGTCTACTGCTGGGGCAGTGCAAAATTATAGAGAAAGACCTTTCATGGTACAGGCATGAAGGGACAGCTGAAAGCTGAGGATGGGCAGGAACACTGAGAAAAATACCTCTGACACCATAAACAAGGGAAAAGCTGGCCCCACTGGAGGCAATGAGGTAACAGTACTAACTAAACCCAAAACTCGACATCTGACCAGATTTATACCCCACACCGCCACATATACAATTAATAGCCTGATATCCCATCTCCACAAATAGATTTTATTTATCTGTTTGTTCTGTTCACCATAGCTGGCACAAATTTTGACAATGGGAAAAAGCACCGATTGTAAAGGGATGAAATAGTCAATAGAACCAACTCAGGATGCCTCAGCTGCTACAATATCAGATAGGGACTTTAAGATAACAATGATTAGATGATAAAAGATTTAGTGGAAAGGGTAGACAATGTGCATCAGTAGATGGAGAATATCAGGAGAAAAATAGAAACTATAAAAGTAAAGATGTGGAAAAGCCAGTCAAAAATGTGATTAGAAAAACACTGTCTTCAAATGTCTCATCAAAAGACTAAAGAATCAGTGAACTTGAAGATAATTCAATAGAAATGATTCAAACACAGAGACAACTCCCCACCCCAAGAATCCAAGCGTTATAGAACAGCATTTCATAGTTTAACATTATGGAAGCTCCAGAGAGAAAAGAGAATAAAGAGATAGAATAATATTTAAAGGTACAAAGGTGGGAGCAGGGGGTACTATGTGAACACTCTAACATTCCAATTTCTGCTCAATTTTGCTCTGAACCTAAAACTGCTTTTTAAAAATGTCTATTAAAAAGAAGTAAGGAAAAAGATACAAATGTAAAAAAAAAAAAAATCAGAGAAAACCATAGATCCTGAAACCTCCAAGAATACAAGCAGAATGCCAAAATATACCCATAATCAGATTTAACATGATTATGTTAAACTCCAAAAGTTTTGTTTTCCATATAATTGACAAATTGGTTCTAAACATAGGTGGAAAAGCAAAGGGACAACAATAGCTAATGCATTGCTGAAGAAAAACAAGGTAGAGCGATGTTCTACTAAAGACATATAGTAATGAAGACTGACGGAACAGAAGAAAGAACCCAGAATAGACTCAACTCTGCAAAAGTCTAAAATGACACACCTGCCTCAGAGCAGGGAGGGCATGGGACAAGAATGAGTGCTTCAGTTAATGAATTTAGGACAGGGAGTTCTTAATATGTGGAAAAACTTGAGTCTGCACACCACTGTATGCCATCTCCAGATATATTAAAGATGTATTAATAGATGTAGACGCCAGCTTATTGTATATTGTCTTCTAAAATTATTTTAGGGCTTTGAGGTAAGGTAGAAGCAATCTTTTGGTATGTAAAAAGCACTCGTTAGGAAAGTTAATTTTTGCTACATTAAAGAATTAAGAATTAAGGAGGCATTATAGAGGGAAAAGATACTGTAAATTGGGAGAAAGTATTTGCAGCATATCAACCAACAAGAAGACTACTGTTTCGATTACATGATGAACTCCTATAAATCAATAAGAACAACAACAACAACAAAAACTCCACAATAGCAAGTGGTGAACAGACTTCACAAAAACAGAAATAACCAATAATGTTGAACATGGTCAATAACACTAAAGACCAAGGAATGGAAGTTAAATACCCGATTCCAGAAGCACCAGGCTGGCAACCATTAAAGAGGTAAAGAATATCTGGCTCTATTAGTCGGAGTCCTCCTAGGAGACAAATGGCTCACTCAGTTTAGAGTATGAGGAAGGTTCTTTTGCAAAGGGATTCTTCACAACGGCGGTGGTGGTAGGTAGGGGAAGCACGCCGGATAGTGTGCTAACCAAAGGGAGAAGCTGTCACCTACATCCAGAAGGATCAGGGGACGGAGCCGTTACCTTCCTTCAGATCTCTTGCCAGTGTTTAGCTTGGTGGGACCGAACCAGAGCCCAGAGGGCCTGGGAGCCTGAGAGGTGAAGTCCATTCGGCTCAGCCTCTGGGAGCAGAGAAGAGGGTGGAGAAACGAGGCGAGTCTCAGGGAGCAGAGGGTCCCTGAAACCCTGGTATTGTTTGGGACAAAGAGCAATGAGAACTTTAATAACACAGCTGGGAATGGAAAACATACAAAATGTGTTCAAACACCAGTTTGGTGGTTTCCAGTAAGATATAAGGTCCACGTGCCCAACAATTCCTGGATATACATGAAAAAGAATCTCTTACACATGTGTACCAAGAGACACATTCACGAATGCTCAGAGCAGCACTGCTCAGATACCAAGAACCTGGAATGAATGGAAATGTCTGTTGACATTTGCTCCCAGTTTCAGTCTTAGCCCTTACGTTCTACCCAGGGGCCCACAGCGGGGCTGACCCTTGCTCTTGGAGGCTGCATTTCCCGCACTCCTCATTCAGTTGGCGCTCAGCTGCTTTTGGCCAGACAGAGGTCTGGTGGGGGATTAAAAGGTGGATAAGAGTCCAGGGTATTCCTGCCCCTTCTTCTTTGTTCAAGGTTGGGACACAAACAGGCCCACCTTGGTTGTCGGGTTTTTTTTTTTTGTTTGTTTGTTTCCCTCTAGAGAAACCAGGGCTCCCTGAGATGCCTAATACTGCTTTCCCTTCTGTCTCGCAGCCCAGCGGTGGTAGTTCCTGCAGCTGTTAATCTCTCCCTTTCCCATTTCCTTACCATCTCCATTTCCTGTTTGACTCCCAGTACTTACCTCTTCAGAGTAACTCACTACCTGGATTAAATTCCCTTTGTGGTAAATATTTGAAATGCTTTGTTTTCCTGGTTTATAATCTGACTGATAAAAGAGGATACATCGCATAAAGAAAGAAAATGCCAAAATAAAGAGGAAGCTGGCCTAATACATTTACAAAACTACCATAACTTTGATACCATAGACCGAATGAGAAAGGCAAGCTATATGTCAATATTAACAGATGCAAGGAAGTCTAAAAATATTGGAAAATCAAATATGGCAGTGAATTAGAATCATATATAAGGACTAAGTAGAATTTGTCTCAGAATGCAAAGATGGATAGATACCAAGGAGAGTATCAATAACTCACTGCACTAACATGTTAGAGAAAAAAAACACATCCTCCTTTTTTTAAAAAGTCTTTGCAAACTTTTTAAAATGAATGAGGGAATTTTGTCAAGGTAGGAAATAAAACGGAATATCTGTGACTTGATACAGGGGATACTCCAAAAGCTTAGAGCAAACATCACATTAAATGATGAACCATTAAAAGTATCCACTTTAGTTAGAAAAATGGCATTACTACTATTCCTGCTACGTTTGCCATTTTAATATTGTCCTGGCAAATTAAGCAAGAATAATGCTAATATTAGAAGGGGAGAAAAATAGTCGTAACTATGATGCTATTTCAAGTTCAAGGTGGTACACTGAGTACATGCTGAAAACATGCCTGTGTTTTACCTTACACGCCAATGTTTTAGGAAGGGAAAGAGTTCACGAACCACAGTGTAGCCCTGCTTCAAATGGAGAAGTCAAAAGAGGTTGGGTTGAAGACATGTTACCCACCACAGTCAGTTCCTTGTGGTGGGGTCCTACACAGAGCACCGTCTTCTGTGTAAGACAACACTCTCCATGGACACCTACCTCCATCCCACTGGGGCAGGGTACAAGGACATCTTTCTGTGATCCACACTCAAGCGGGAGGACCGAAGCTGAATAAGACACTTAGTTGCTCAGGCCTCATAACGTTCATGAGCCCAGATACCATGGCTCGTTACTTTCAAAGTCAAAATTAGTTGAAGTATTTACTTCAACTTCAAACTTCAAACTTCATTTACTTTTTACTTCAACTTTATGTAGTCAAACCTTCGTCTCTGCTCTCTTCCCCACCACGCCAGTCTCAGTTTAGCTTAGAGAAGGTAAGCTTAAAGTGAAATAGAAACAGTTTGTCCCAATCTGTTAATGGCCAGGTCTCCTGATCGAAATCCCATTTGCTATTATTACTGTCATTTATTATCCAACACATGTGTCTACCTCATAACCAAAAACAAAACAAAACAAAAAACGGCTAATGGAAATCTATTCTCCCATGCATCCCAACACCTAGAAGGGCCAGATCTTACTCTACTTTATCAGCACTGAATTTTAATGCATTAATTTCTCTCTTTGCTAATTTCTTATTCTTTAGTGATCTTAAATATAAAAAAGTTGTTTGGCCAATGCTATAGTTATATGCAAATGTTTTGTAATATTTTTTAACAACATGTTTTTATGATTTTACCTCTGGGTATTTGATTTATCCTTTGATCCAATAGTCATAAAGCAGAGCATTTTAAATTGGAAGGATAAGGGAAATGGTTTTTCTTTTCCATTATGTAAGTTATACTCTCTTATGACAATGTAATTTCTGTTTTTTGAAATTAAAGATTCTCTGGCCTGGAATAGAATCGATTTTTATTAGTCTTCCATGGATGCACAGAAAATGTATACTCTGTTAATAGGGTATAAAGTTCAATGTGTAATTACCAGTTTAGCACAGATCTCTGGACTGAGAAAATCAGATCCAGGATGAAGAAATGTAAGTCAACAGTCACATTCCTGGATATATCCCAGAATATTCACACAGATTCATAAATACGTGAGAATTGACCTGACACAGTCTCTGCAATGGAGAATATTCATGTTGATGTTAAGGAAAGTTGGCAAAGAACCTGGATATTCATTATAGGAAATGGAAAATAAAATTACAGAAGTTAGACACCATGAACTGCATGTGGTATAACCACCACCACCAATCTCGGAGTGTGAAGTAAAAGACCTATAGCATAATCTTTTATGTAAATGAAAAATACATATCCTTGATATGTATTAATCAAGGATGAATGCCTATTTTCAGACATTTAACACAGAGTGATTAGCTAATGGAGAGGTTGGAATGGGAGTAAAAAAATCGAGGATAAAGAGAGAAAATGAGATAGGACAGGCTAAAATAGTTCTCGTCTATATCATTTGACGTTTGGTACTTAATGGATCAGGCTCATGAACATCAGTTGTTTTATCCTCAGATCCTTTGCTTCCTCTCTTCCCCTGCAAGCTACGCTTTCCAGGTTCCTCTGCTGTGATGGACCATTTTTAAAGACAGCGCTGTGATCTCTGCCTCCTGGTATTTCCATCACTGCAAAATACCCTTCCCATGAGCGTGCGCAGAATGCTTCATTGCTTCTAACTAATAAGATACAGCAAAACCGATAGCGTGTCACTTTCATGCTTCTCTTACATAAGAATATCCAAACCAGATGAAGGTGACCATTTTCCTTTTGGCTTTAATGAAGCAGGCCTCTGTGTTGGGGGAACCCATATGGCAAGGAAGTTAGAGAAGCCTCTAGAAACTGAGGCCCTCAGCTCAACACCACAAGGAAGGGAGTTTTACTAACAACCACCTGAGTTTGTAAATAGATTCTTCCCCAGTAAAATGTCTGGATGAGAATGCAGCCCAACCAACAGCTGGACGGCACCCTATGACACCTTGAAGCTGAGGACCCAGTTAATTAAGTTGTGCCCAGACTCTTGACCCATAGGAACTCAGGTCATGTGTGTTGATTTAGGCTGCAAAGTTCACAACAACGTTCCTACGCCGCAATAGGTAATAAATCTGTCAAGCTTTGTGCTAAGTTCACCAAATGGCACCCGCTAATGTGATACTGGACAGTGGAGAAGCAGAAGCTCAAGTATTTACCTTAACTCTCAGCTTTGTGCACCATCTCACAGTGACTCCATGTTGCCTGTCCTGCCAGATAGCCTTCTTGGAAGCCTGGGTTCCTGGGTTCTGGGAACACCATATCCTCGCTTTGTCTCATTAGCCTAGAGCACTGGGGGGCGGGGGGACTGCTGCCCATTGTTTTCAATCTCTGGGGTACTGCACTGATCACCTTTTGCTCTGCTGTATTTATTATAACTGCTATGAAATTAATTCTTCTTGAAGTTTTTCTATTGAACTACTGAAAGTCCAGCAAGGAAAACTGGGCCTACATTGACTGACAAGAAGAGTTATCTTCAGTGGATTTGTTCTTGATTTCTTAATGAAGCATCAAAATACATGCGAAGGTCTGACAATTAAGTTTGTGAACTTTGTTGCAACGATGTTGCTAAGCTTTTCTTGACACCAGAGGGATTATTCATTATGAATTTATACCAACTAGACAGTTAACCAAGTTTACTATTTGGAAGTACTAAAAAGGCTGCGTGAAAAAGTTAGATGACCTGAACTTTTCACCAATTCATGGCTCTTGCATCACGACAATGCACCAGCTCACACAGACAGACAGCTCACTCTTGAGTTTTTAGCCGGTAAACAAATAACTGTATTGCATCACTCTCCCTACTCACCTGATCTGGCCCCCAGTGACTGCTTTCTTTACCCGAAGATCAAGGAAATATTGAAAGGAAGACATTTTGATGGCATTCAGGACATCAAGGGTAATACGATGACAGCTCTGATGGCCATTCCAGAAAAAGAGTTCCAAAATGGCTTTGAAGGGTGGACTAGGTGCTGGCATTGGTGCATAGCTTCCCAAGAGGAGTACTTTGAAGGTGACTGTAGTGATATTCAGCAGTGAGGGATATAGCACTTTTTCTAGGATGAGTTCCTGAACTTAATTGCCTGATCTTGTATCTAAAATATTGTTGAGGAACAAAGGATCTGAGCAATGTCATTTATGGATTGGATAGTTCATATTGTCAAGATGCCCATTCTACCTCACGGATCTAGATAATCAACATAATACCAAAATACCAGCAGAATTTTGCTATCGTAATTGACATTCTAAAATTCATATGGAAATAGAAGTAGAATAGCTGAAGAAATTTTAATATAGAAGAACAAAGTTAGAGAACTTTACTATCTGATTTCAAAACTTAAGGCGATTAAGACAGTGTGGTATTGGCATAAAGTAGATGAATAGATCACTTGTCATGTTAAGCTTTTTGGGAAGCAGATGCTGAGGCAGTTAGAAATGCAAAGCTTTTGAGGGAGAAATATCTTTGAAAGAAAAGGGGAGGAAAGATAGGGGAGGGGAATCTACCAGATTGCAATGTCGACCTGACAAAGTCTCTGCAATGGAGAAAGTTTGTTCCTGAGGGGAGAGGTCCATGCGACAAATAGCTCGGTCTTTGACCAAGGTGGTACTACAGTCATTGGTTGGGGCCAACCCTGGAAAAGAACATGACCTTGAAGAACATCCGGAGGATGTCAGATAACCACATTCCACGTATCTGAGCACTAAGTCCTTTCCTGAGTACATCAAGAGAATAGGGAGTCCAGATATTGGTCATGTATGTATTCAATCTTTAAAAAAGACACCAACAATTCAATGGAGAAATAATATATTTTTATAGTAAATATGATTAAAAAATAATGAGATATTCATATGAAAAGGCCTACATGTCATACCGCAATCCATACATACGAAGGTCTGACAAGATCGCAAACTTGTTGCAATGATATTGCTAACGCTTTTTTGATATCAGAGTGATTATTCATTATGAATTTGTACCAACTGGACAAACAATTAACCAAGTTTACTATTTGGAAGTGCTGAAAAGGCTGCGTGAAAAAGTTAGACGACCTGAACTTTTGACCAACATTTCATGGCTCTTGCATCACGACAATGCACCAGCTCACACGGCACTGTCTGTGAGGGAGTTTGTAGCCAGTAAACAAATAAGTGTATTGGAACACCCTCCCTACTCACCTGACCTGGCCCCCAATGACTTCTTTCTTTACCCGAAGATAAAGGAAATATTGAAAGACATTTTGATGACATTCAGGGCATCAAGGGTAATACAACGACAGCTCTGATGGCCATTCCAGAAAAAGAGTTCCAAAATTCCTTTGAAGGGTGGACTAGGCGCTGGCGTCAGTGCATAGCTTCCCAAGGGGAGTACTTGGAAGGTGACCGTAGTGATTGATATTCAGCAATGAGGTATGCAGCACTTTTTCCAGGATGAGTCACGGACTTAACTGTCTGACCCCGTAAGGTTAATTTAAAATGGATCACAGACCTATTTAAGAGCCAAAGCTATGAAAGCTTCTGAACTTCTATAGGACTGTGGCTGACCTGTTTATCCTCCTTTCTTGAGTCGTCTATGGGTGCTTTTGAATTACAAGGCAGAATTGAATATTTTCAACAGAGAGTATATGGCCTGCAAAGCCTAAGCTATTGGCTTTGGCCTTTTCAGAAAAGGTTTTCTCAGCCATGCTATAGAATTTGCTCGGTTATCTGGCCCAAGCAGCATAGGCTGGACCTGCTGAAGAGCCTGCTTTTTCTCAGCACTCTGCTTGGATGGAGTTTGCAGACTGTCTTGCCACTCAGTATATTGGTCAGAGCAGTAATCCCAGGTGAGAATGTGCTGTCTCTAAACCTGGGGAGCTGAGCATAACTAGGTGTTATGTTTTCTTCGTGGTGGAAGGTGCAATCATTCATCTTTTACTTTCCAACACACCCTTGATCAGTGGACTAGTAAAACTTTTTACTGATATGCAGGCCCTTGAATCTACCTGATTTGTCTTCCACCCCATGTAGCACATTGCCTCACCAGCACCTCCAGTGCGTTAATGTCTTCCTGCTCATCCAGTCCAATCAGCAGGCCATCAATAAAGAGGACCGGCATGATGTCCTTCAGTACGTGCAGGCCATCAATAAAGAAGACCGGCATGATGTCCTTCAGTACGTTCAAATGGTCCTGATCTCAAGCTTGAATAGTTTACATAGCTTTGGGGCAAAATTGAGTTTATAATGTCTATTCCATGTAACCGTGAGCCATTTCTGATTCTCTGACAGAGAAGGACATGTTCACCATATTAGCAACTACATACCATATATCTGAAGCCAAGTTCGTCACTTCCAGTAAATACATCTGATGTCACCTCAGTTGCAATGCAGGCTACTACTTAGTGGATCAAGCAGACTCATTCCAAACTCTTTGGATTTTGCAGCCATCAGACTGGTGAATTAAATAGAGATGTGATGGGCACCACTATCCATGTCTCCTCTAGATACTTATAAGCGGCGTTCATCTCACCACTTCCTCCTGGGATGTGATATGGTTTTGGTTACTGCTTTGGCTGCAAGGGGCCAGTTTTAGAGGCTTTCACTTGCCTGTTGGGTAAAGGCTACGATAGTTAGGAAAGGCCAAAGACTCCCTATGGGAAGTGTGCCAGCTACCAAGTCAATCTATTCTGATTCTACAAGCTATCCATTTTATAAAGGTATAAAAGTATTGTATTGTTCAGGGATGGGCAAGTGGACCAATATAACAGAACGATTTCCATATGAACTCATGCATATAGAGCAAGTTCACGTTCACTTGGCCAGTGGGTAAGAGATGTACTGTGCAATGTTATTTTTATCCATAAGGAAATAAAGAATTGGATGTTTGGTCTAATTGATTTATGAACAGTGTGAGGATAATACTTAAGTGAGAGCTTTACAACTTAGAAAGAGAATTGGGAAAGAGATTTGAGATGCAATACAGGATTAGTACTCAGAATATGTGAGGAACTCCTAAAAATCAGAACCACTTAAGATCCCTCAGTCTTGTTCCAGCAGCTGCTTATCTATATAGCTGATTATATATTCACAGGAACATAATCTAACAGCATGCTGCATTACACTCATGCCAAAACCTCAATTCCTGCCCCTGGGTTTCCCTCCTCAGATGGAGGCACAGAATACCCCAGATCCCTGCTCGGTGCTCACGCATGTGCAAATGGGATGTTTGGGAAGGTAATGTTGCATGGAGTCAGCCTCTGACTCATGGGAGAGGGGAACTGGCAGATCAATTTTTCCCTCCTCTCTCTGAATGAACTGTCAGGGACACAGATTATGTAGCGTCTCAGAGGAGGGTCTGCAATATTGAGAAGTCAGTTGCCCTGTTACTTCTCCCCCTTTCCTTGACTGTAACAGGCACTTTTGTTCCAAGTCACAGCCTCCTGGCTCACCTCTAATTTCATCTGCAGACGTTTTGGACAGTTCTAAATGAACTTGAACTCATGGTGGCAGTGATTGGCCTCAAGCGAGCTTCACGTCTTTATGCTTTTTGCCTCAGGGTCCTGAAGTCTGCCTCCGAAGCCACTGAAGGCAGGCCAGCACAGGTGCAAGCACAGGATGCAAGTTCAGAACAGATCTCTAGTGATGGGGAAAGGAAATCGGTGGATGAATGACCCAGATATCCGTCCTTCATAGAGATTTTGGAAGACAGCCCTTTGAAATTTGAAGTTTCTCAAATTTCAGCAGAAGCAAGCAAGACCCTATAGCATCACTATTTAAGACTCACCTTTCCTGGGTTGAGGTACAGATGGGAAAGGAATCACGAGGTAATGGAGACGCTCTAGCACCTGAATGGTGTTGGGTAATACCATAATACCAGAAACTATAAGGATGGTAGAAGAACTTGACTTTAAAAACTGATTTTGAAAACTTGAAGAAAGAATGACAGGCTCAGATCAGCCTACCACCAACTCAGGACATGCTGTGAAAACCAGAAAATTTCAGTGACTTAATTTAAAAAGATCTTCATCTCCTCTAGCTGCATGACAGACCATATTGAAAATTCGCACAAAGGATTTGACTGTAAAGATGGTGAGATACAAAGGACATTAAATGTGAAAACTTGACAGGTCTCCTATTCTAGATTCACAGCCTTGACAGTGAAAGGCTGGGCTCCTGAGACTCAGGATAGGTTCATTTGGGTGGATGCCCCTAAGAATCTTGAACTCTCAGATATCCCCTAAACCTTCCAGGCTTGGAGAAGTGGTCCCTCTCCCCTATTTTTCTTCGCTTTTCCATTCCCAAATCCCGGAAAAGTTGGTCGGGAAATCGGGAAAATCGGCTCCTTGAACCCAGGTGGTTGGTAATATAGGCTGTCATGTTGTGGAAATGATTCATCGTGGAGAACAGAAAACAGTTTATATCTCGGGATTCGGGAAGGGGAAAGTGAAAAACAATTCCTGAGAACAGGTGAGAATTCCCACCTGGAAACCCTATCTATGAAGTTTCCAGGTTTGAGCCAGTTGCCTTATTGAAGGAGAATTTGTCTCCTTGAGGAAAGGCCTACCATATCACCAAAAGTAAGTTACATACGATATCACCAAAAGTACTTCCCCAATTCTACGTCAGAATGAGCCATTTTCGAATAACTGTACACAGGTAAAGAACAGCTCAACTTTCAAGTCTACTGGATAGAGAATCTGAAGTGACATCTATACCAGAGAACTTCAAATGCAATCATGGACCTCATATTCGTATCTGGTTTATGAAGACCAAGTGATAAACGAAGTCCTGGCTCACGTTCATGCCACAGTAGGGTCAGCAGTTCAGTGGATCCATGCTGTGGTTCCCAGTTCCTTGAGTGAAACATTTTGATACTTATACTTAGCAGATTGTTAACTCACATCAGCTCCTTGATTGGTAGGATGTAAGATATGAAGGTAGGGAAGGCCAAGTACAGTCTCCTGAAATTGCATCTCCATCCTTATCCATCCCACCTCCAAAAGCAATACAACTTCCCTGGAGGAATTACAGGGACTAGTACCACACACCTGAAGGATGCAGGGGTCAGTGGTCTGTCATTACCCCGTCAATTCACTTGTCTGATTCTTATAAAAACCAGATATGTGTGGCTGATAACAACGGAGCATCCTAAACATAAATGGGATTCTAAGCACTGCTGTGGCAGATGGGGTTTCTTTATGGGAACATATCAACATAGCTCTGACACTTGTCTGGAAAATGCATTTTTTTTTTCAAACTCCAGCCAATAAGGACCACCAAAACTTTTCATCTTATCACAAGGCAAAGTCTTCTGCTCTCCTACAGTCTGACTTAACTGTCAGACCTCTCATGCCAGGCAACAATCAGCAATTATCTCTAAGCAAAGGCAGAACTGAAATGACTTTTCTCTAACAGCCTGCAGCTCTGCCAGCTACCCTTTATCTCAGGTCACAGCCACTATACCCATGGGGACCGTATGCATCAACTTGCCCAGGCAGTTCCAGTTCACACCTGTAGCCCTACTGCGATTACTCTCAAGTATCCCGTTTGGACGATTATATTGGCATTGTAGCAACCACAGATGCACACCACTCAGATGTGAGTGATAATTTGCCTTGAGGAGTGCAGTTAGCCAATAGACTCTAGATGAAGCTTCTTTGTGATCTGTTGCAGTGTCACAACTGAGGACACTCTTCACCCAGGTAGTTCCCACTCAATGACCAGGTAGAGCAGGGCACACCAGAGCCTGGCTACTTCTGCCCGATGTAGGCTCCTCAAGGGGTGGTCATTATACCAGAGGTCTCTGTGAGGCTGGCTGAGGCTTTCTTTGACCTGCACTGTGCTCTGGGTGTCTTTCCGCCAGACCTGAACTGACCCAGTCATCTTATCTGTACCACCCCACATCAGATCAACTCTCCCCCTTTCAGTCCGTCAAGGAGCCTCTCACAGTAGTTATTCCTGGATTCCATGAGCACTTCTATAGCTTCTCCAGAGTTGATGGCTGAGGAGGGAGGCAGCAGTCAGTACTGATTTATCATCTTAACAAGAAATCTCAGGCTGGGGTTGGGAGGCAGGAGGCAGTGGTGCACAGTCCCAGCCTCATTCAGGTGAAAGTTATGCAAACTCTTGTCAAAATCTTAGGTTTTTTTCTTCTTTTGTTCCTCTAGTAGTTGCTAGAAACTCCCTTCTGAAATACTGTCCCAAGGCCATAGGTTACTGGATCACATTAAAGTGCTTCTTTCTAGAGCTACAGTTCCGAGGCTACTCAATGTTACCTCTCAAAATTAAGTTAACTCAGCCTCTCCACAGACCCCTAAAGCCAATTAGATTGCAGGATTGTGCTACTGGATATGCTACTATAAATTGAGTGGAGAGAATCCAGAAACCCCAGTTATATTACCCTCTTGGATACCCTATTTTCAAAACAACTGCCTATGAATGTGTTGTGTACCAGGTGCTTCCAATGTCAACTTTATTCATCACATTACCTCATGATAAAATCTTAGGTAATTGATATTGAACATGTGTCAAGTACATTATTCACTAATGAGGGAATCAGGGAACCAGGAGGTGGAGTATGCTCATCTGATAAACCCTGGGGAGCACATCCCAAATATAAGTAGCTAGGATGTCCTTCTTTCATGACACAGCCCCTAGTGAGGAAGCAAGTTTCACTACCCTGATAAACCACCTCCATTTCCTAGATTCTTACCATCTGGCTTCCAGCTGGGTTTAGCCAATGGGAAGCACTGGTGGGCAAGTGGGAGGCAGGTGACAGGGAGACACCAGGGTATTTTTTTCCTCTCCCCACTTCAGCAGAACCTCAAGCAGTGGCTATTTCACTTCTAGTGAGTGAGTCAGTCCCTCTCTTCTACCCATTTCCTTTAAGTATTCCCTGCTATGGCTCTAGTCCCCTCTGTGTAGTCTCTACTATTATAATAGTAACACCACGTCTTCCCCTTGACCTTTCAGCCCTAAGGCTAGAAGTAGCTTCTTACTGTTAGTCTGGATTTCTTCACTATTTCCTGTGTGGCTCCCAGCTCTTAAAAATAACCTCGTGGCTTGTTGTCCATATTAAATTCCCTCTATTAAACTACTTAGCTTTGGCTCTGGTTTCCTGAGTGAACCCAGACTATTAAAGCTGCTGATTTATTTCAAGAATAAGCAAGCCATTAAATTGCCATCTTTTTCAGTTGCCATCGGTTAATATTTAGGGCACGGGATATTTAGAGGTATCTTAATTCATGAGCCATTAATCATAGATACCAAGTAATATATCTAGGAGCAAAGTATGAGCAAATTTATCTGTAACTATAAGCTGTGCCAAACCACAAGAGTTTATCCTCCACAAGATAGTACTTAGCACAGAGGTATCAAACAGGCCAACGTCATTTTGTAGAAACACAGGGTCCTTACAGTTGAAGCAGATAATGGTAACTTTCTGTAACAACCTTGCAAAAACACTGAGCACCAGTTTCATACCCATTCTAGGGACAAAGTTTGTTTTTATCGTCAAGCTTTGAATATACTAGATTGATTCTTAGACCATCCCCTTCAGGAGTTCAGGGTCTAATATAATCCACTAGCAGATATGCCAGTGTCCAAACTTGGATAACCCAGGAATATTTCTTCAGGGAAGAGCCATCCTGAGAGTGACAGCTAAAGGCATAATTTGGTAAACAGCATGTCTATTCTAACTGCCTCTTCAAGAAGCCAGATGAAATATTTGTCACTTAGCACTGATTTTATCAACACCATTCACTTTCATCTTTAACCCACAGCTTCTAATGTATTGAGCCATCTACTTGCTAACTCACTCACACCTAGATACACAATAGTGGACGGGACATCAAAACAGAATTCTGGCCATAGGATTTTTCAGGGTGTTCTCATGGTTGTCTTTGCTCTAGACCAGAAACATGTTTGAGACACTGATACTTAGTATCATATAGAGAACATAGCCTCTTATTGTCTCTACCACAAGGTCCAGGCCACACATAGCCCAGTACTTACTATATTAGGCTGGTGCGAATGTAACTGCGGTTTTTGCATTGTTGAAATTTGCTCTTTGATATTGGAATACTTAAATAAATGCGGTTATGTTACACATCATTTTAATGTCATTTCATGGTGTTTTTTTTTTTTTTTGCTAATGACTTATTATTTGCTGTTTATTTTATATTTCAGACTATGGAAATTATGTTAGACAAGAAGCAAATTCAAGCAATTTTCTTATTCGAGTTCAAAATGGGTCGTAAAGCAGCAGAGACAACTCGAACATCAACAGCACATTTGGCCCAGGAACTGCTAATGAACATCCAGTGCAGTGGTGGTTCAAGAAGTTTTGCAAAGGAGACGAGAGCCTTGAAGACAGGAGCGCAGTGGCCAGCCATTGGAAGTTGACAATGACCAACCGAGATCAATCATGAAACTCATCCTCTTACAACTACATGAGAAGTTGCTGAAGAACTCAACGTCGACTATTCTACGTTCGTTCGGCATTTGAAGCAAATTGGAAAGGTAAAAAAGCTCGACAAGTGGGTGCCTCATGAGCTGACTGCAAATTTAAAAAATCGTCGTTTTGAAGTGTCTTCTCTTATTCTGTGCAACAACAATGAGCCATTTCTCCATCGGATTGTGACGTGCAACGAAAAGTGGATTTTATACAACAACCGGCGAGGACCAGCTCAGTGGTTGGACAGAGGAGAAGCTCCAAAGCTTCCCAAAGCCAAAGTTTGACTTCCCAAAGCCAAACTTGCACGAAAAAAAGGTCATGGTCGCTGCTTGGTGGTCTGTTGCTGGTCTGATCTACTACAGCTTTCTGAATCCCAGCAAAACCATTACATCTGGAAAGCATGCTCAGCAAATCGATGAGATGCACCCAAAACTCCAATGCCTGCAGCCGGCATTGGTCAACAGACAGGGCCCAATTCTTCTCCACGACAACGCCCAAACACACATCGCACAACCAATGCTTCAAAACTTGAACGAATTGGGCTATGGAGTTTTGCCTCATCTTCCATATTCACCTGACCTCTTGTCAACTGACTACCACTTCTTCAAGCATCTCGACAACTTTTTGCAGGGAAAACACTTCCACAACCAGCAGGATGCAGAAAATGCTGTCCAAGAGTTCGTCGAATCCCAAAGCACGGAATTTTACGCTACAGGAATAAACAAATTTATTTCTTGTTGGCAAAATTGTGTTGATTGTAATGGTTCCTATTTTGATTATAACTTGGCTCTAACACATCTTTCTTAATGATTTAAAATTCACGGTCCAAAACCACAATTACTTTTGCACCAAGTAAGGGTGCATTGGGAATCATTGAAAGGGAATCATTGGGGAAGTGGGTTTTCAGCATAGCCATTTCCATAGGGAAGGAGGAGAGGCAAAGAGGAAAATCTGATTTGGTCTGTTTCACAAATCATGGCACCTTCTCCCAAGTCTGGCCCTGTGGACCGTTTGCTTTTCTACCTATCACTCTCAGGATAGCTTTTCCTTAAAGGAATGTTCTTGGGCTAGCCACGTCTGGGCACCTGTGGGACTCTGTTCATTTAAACCAGTAAGAAACTTCACACTGGGCTTGTTCAAGCCCTGAAGTCTAATTCTTTAATCATGAAGAAAACAGCTGATGACCCAGCTAGACTTGACTTTACTGGTGTCGTCAGTCTTTCGGTTCTGTCCCCCCAAGTCAAACACCATGTTTAGAGGGTCCAGTGGGAACGAGAGCACTCACGCTGGTGTGCATATCTTGGCACTTCTGTTCTATTGGGAGGAGGAGGTTTTGTGTTTATTCAGCCCTGAGCATTTCCTGCTGGCCTTCACTACCACTGCCTCGAGTTCATAAAGCAATCCCAGATCTTTGGCTAGCGACTAGAAGTGAACATTTGCGCTCCTCAAAATAAAAGTTGATTGTAACCACATAATTGCCACCTGTTTATTCCAAAGAACTACCACTGGGCCAACCTCCTGAACCTGTGCAGTCAATCTGCAGCTCCAAGACAGCTCTCCCACGTAACCCTGGAGAACAATAAACAACTCTCAAGTCTATTCTTGAGTATTTCCATGAGTTCCTTACTCATATCCAAACATCTACATGACATTTTCTTGTGGGTGCCCTAGTAGGCATCTCAGGTTTAGATGCTAAAATCTTGGGAAAGACTAGGATCAAGTTCTGAGCAAATCTATCGTATTGGCAGCACCAAAAACTACCCATCAGGTCAGAAAGCCAGGGATCATTCTCAATTCTTCCTTACTCTTCATTCCTCCTCATCAAGACCTGTTCATTTTATTTCTAACACATTCTGAATCTATCCAACTTCTCCATTTTTCCTGCCTCATCTTAGTCCCAGCAATACTTCTGCTTCTCAATGAGCAGATTGCATGGGTCAATAGTGGAGGCAGAGCAATTTAAGATTTAAAAATGGAAGCCATTCATGTTGCTCTACTGCTTCAAACTTTCCTTGTGGCTTTTCATAGCTATAAAATGGAACCTACCTCCGCTACCATAGAGCTCAGGGTTCTTCATGATATGGATCCTGCTTCTCACTGTCTCTCCCCTTCACTCATTAAATATTAGCCACACTGCTTCCTTTCAGTCCTTCAAGTGTGGCAGGGTGTTTCTGCCTGAAGGCTTTTATTTGCCATCCATCTCAAATGACTTCTTCTAGGGGTCTTACATGCCAAAAACTTAAATTTTTAAAAAAATGGAGCAAACATTAATGCCATCATAAAAATCCCTGACCATTTTATCACTGCCTCCACAATGCCTGACTAATCAGATATCACTCGATTTCCTTTCTTTACCTTATTAACTAAAAATGGCTTGTCTGACTCTTATCCATTTCTTCCATAAGAGCACTAGAGCCTGTTCCTGTGGAACTCATCTGAGTAGATTGATATTCAGGCATGGAAATATGCTGCCAGATCTTCAGGGAAGAACTTGCTATTGAGTTGCAAAGAGTGCATTAGCCAACAGCCTCATTTGCAGCACGTCTGGGATTCACCACAGTATTCGAGCTAAGGCCACGTTCTTGAGTATGGAACATAGTGGTGATGCCAGGACACTTCGGAGGGACGGCTCTGCAGGCATTCTTTGCACCAGAGCTTCCTTTTGGGATTGCCAAGGCTCTCTCAGGGCTGCACTGCAGTCTAAGTTGTTCTTAGCGAACCTTCCATCCTTAGCTTTTTTCACAGGTGCCAGATCAGCATTATCGTTTGAAGGCTTGCCTTGCCTACGTGTAAGCCCACGGTGGAAAGTTTGCTAACTTAATTGTCTGACCTCGTATATCTGTTCCTTTATCTTTCATAGGTATTACCCTCCATAAGTCTCAGACTTCCAACTCTGCTTGGCATTTACTTTCCAGAGGACCCACCATCATGGTTGATAAAAGCAATTTGAGATATCAAGGGACTGAATCACCTCACTGTCCAGATAGCCAAGGTGGACCCAATCCCAACTGACATGCGGCACCACACAGGTGGCAAACCAATTGCTAAAAACTACATTACTAGTGACTCGAGAGAATGGTCCTGTTGAGGGGGAATTCTCTGGCCAGTGCAATGATTCAGATCTTTAAGTACAGAGGAAATGGAATTGGCTAATTCCACATTGTGGTGATGTCCTACTGCAGAAAGACGAGAAACTGAGGAGTTTTCATGGTTAGGGCCAAGTGAGAGTCAAAGAGTCTCTTTGGGATCTAGCTTACAAGAGGTCCTTGTCACCTGCAATTGGACAGTAGACACACCTATCGATCAAATTCAGGATCTGGTAGTGAACTGGCTAGAATGATGGTTGAATACTGCCCAGGCAGGTCTGCTACAATGTCAGAGCTCTAGCCGGACCAACCTAGGGCCTGTGAAACATGGGATGGGGACATCTGGGTAGATGCTCCTAAGGACTGTGATTCTTCAGACAGTCCTGAGCCGACACCATCATAGCCTGGATACCTACTTCTCATTATTAGGAGCTAGCTTTCCTGCACGCAGGAAGACACTGTGGAGGCCTCTACCCCACAAGGTATCAGATCCCCCCATAAGGGGGCAGGCTGATAACTCGAACTAAATCCCAGCATACCTCAGCATAATTGAGCTCAGGATGTGCTGGGCCTCAATAACGGAGGAAAGATTATATCCCAAGAAGCTGCAAGAACTAGCTAGCAAGTACCAGCAGGAGCCCAGGGAATATATGTAGGACTAGGTTTTGAGGATGCTTATTCAAAGGGCCAGAATATAAAACTTAATACTCTCTCACGACACTATATTTAAGCATGGCAAAGACCCCAAGGGATGGGGCAAACTCACTGTTCTTAGGTGATTCTTAGGCATTTTAGCATTGCTTAGAATTGACCATCTGTATCTCTAGTCTTCTGAGTTGGTGTGGCAAAGGAGGCACTAGATTTCTTAGGGAAGCAGGCACATGGGAATGGATGAGTTGTATAAGGCCATAAAATCTACCAAGTGATCATATTCCATGAAAGGACAGAGATATACCATTAATCAAGGCCATGATCAACGTACTGGTGAAAGGGAAGGGACCCCACAAAACTAGGTTCAGTGGTGGCTCTTCTACAGTCCAAGGCAGAAGGTGAAGCCGTCCCCAAATCTGGGTTCATTAGTAGCCTTGAAGATCACAGAGCCTCAAAGCAATCAATGCCAAGACGCTACAATTACTATGTCAACTAGAAAGGTTGGAAGGGTCTCCAGGGGGGCTTGTCCCACAGGGAGTCATAGAGACGATTAACTAAACATGGCACCCTGGGGGCAAAATAGAATGGCAGCTGGGAAAAAAAATACAGCTTAATTCATACAAAAGAACGCATTAGCTGTAGGCTGAGGAAAATTGCCTCAAAGTTACAGTGCCTAGCTACTGTCCAGACCTAAACAATTTTTAAACCCATAACCCACTGACTGAAGAGGTGGCCAGGTCCCAGAAGGAAGGGCTCTGTGACACCACAGCAAGTATACCTTTCATCCTTTCTCAAATACACCTGTTGGTGAATAGGGTAGGAATATTTAGACACTAAATTTTTCTTGGACACAGGGTCCAAGTTGATATCAATACCTGGAGCCCATCAACTTCCTCATGAAGAGTCTCTTTGGGAGAGTCTCCTTCTTTGTTAGAGTGTGGGCCAAGAGGAGTCCAGATAATAAACGGGGTTATGGTCAAAGTATGAGGTTCAATGTGTTTTGCTGTGTCCATACACCCACCTAGAGGTCATTCCTCCTGAATGTGTAGCTGGCATGGACATACTCAACAATTGAAGTAATCCACATGTTGGCTTCTTGGGCTGAATTAACCGCTATCAGTGGAGAATGCCACGTGAAAGCTGAAACTACCCAACCCCTGGCCAAGATTGTGAATCAAAATATCACATTTCAGTACCACCCTTAAGGATTTTAACACTTCAGGGCTGGGGCTTTTTATCCCAGTCGTTTAATTCATCAGGCTGACCTGTGTAGAACTTGGATGGGTAGGATAACTAGTCTTAGACACGTAACCTAGCGGTCACAGTTGTTGCTGTCAAACCAGATGAAATATCTTTGCTAGCACAAAGTAATAAGATCTCAGAATGTGCTGTCTGATTAATGATAAGGTAACAGTGCTTTTCTACCCCGATCATAAAAGAGAATCATGCAGTTTGAATTCATGTGGAGTTGTTGACGTACATTTAGATCTTTGCCCGGGGCTATGTGGACTTTCAGCCTGTTATAATATATGCAGAAGACTTCAGTCATCTTGGACATCTCAGAACATATTGATCCATTATAAAGGGAGCCATGCTGATTGCACAGGATGAGACAGAGATGGCTCATACCCTGGAAGTCTTGGTAAGATATGTGTACTTTAGAGGCTGGACATTATACCCTGTGAAAATTCTGAGATCTGCCACTTCAAGAAAGATTTTAGACATCCAGGGTTAAGAGAATAATGCGACAGTCCCCCTAGTATTAAGACAAGTTGGAATAGAGTGTGTTAGATGTGCTTTCTTTTTTGCTCCCATGTCTGATAGGCTTCTTTAGGTTTAAGCAACAATATAGGCCAAACCTAGGAATATTGTGTTAGCCCATCCAACAGGCTGTCAAGCTCTTGCGATGAACTCAGAACAGGAATTCGACGCTACAGGAGGTCTAGGCTGCACCCTGGGCCGTACAATCTAGTGAGGTGATGGAGATGTCTTTTGCTTCAATTGTGATGGTTTCATGGACGTTTGCATATGTCCAAACTCAAGTCATATACAGACATGTGCAGTTATTTGTATATACATTACCTTAACAAATTATTAAATAAAGTAGATCACAAATTAAAAAAGAACTGTCAGTAGTGGAGAATGGTATAATATAAAATGTGTGCCAAGCCCCAGTGGGAGAATCACAATGCAGCCCCCTGGGCTTAGAAGCCTAATCCTGCATCTGCAGCAGACAACTGTGTACTGTTCAAGGAATGGTTGATGTGCTGCCAGTCCTCGGCAGAGAGAGAACCTTACCCATGTGGTACCAAGTAATCACACATCTGCAAATTCCTACTATGTTTGGAGGTCAATTAGACCCACTAGCTCACCAATTTGGCTTTCAATACAACAGGCCTACTGGAACCCTGAGGGATCTGCTCCTTTAACGTGCATGGGGAACTATATCCACAGGGCACAAGGGGTGAACTGTGACACCCACAGAGGCATGTCATCACAATTTCCCTTACAACAACCAACTTGCTACTTGTGACGAGTGAACTTGTCTAACAGCCTCCAACTGTAACACCTTTGGGATCCACTACAGCATTGGAGAGGGTGGCTTCAGCTCAAATCAATCCGCAGCAGAAAGGCAGAGGTCCTCCAGCCTCTTCATTCATCTCTGCCCAATGGGGGAACTCATTCATGCAACATATTTGACCTGTTCCTTCCCCATCAAATGAGCTGTGGTCTGAGCCTATACAATCTTCCCTCCGTTCTATTTTTTTTAACAAGTGTCAAACTGGAATTTGTAGTCTGAAGTCTTTTTTCTGCATATTTCTGGATCCCTCCCCCTTCGACATTTATAAACTTTAGCCCAATAAATATCTAGTCCTTCCAATTTCAGACGTTTCGATCAACATGTTTGATGTATACCCAGCCCTTTAGCTAGTGCCTGGAATGCAGTAAGTATTCACATATTTGATAAAGTGCTAAGATAGAAAGGCAGAGAACTTCAGCTCTGCTTCGTAAGATGTTTTGGCAAAGGTGGGGAAAAGGCTACTCAGGTATTCAAGGCTAGATGCGGATATTGGGAATAAAGAGAGTAAGCTCGTGCTGGATATTACAGAGACTGGAAGATGAATTGGACTCTCACGGGTATATCGGAATCTGTCGTTTTGCCTTGATAGATAAGACCCTAAAATGAGGAAACATGGAACATAGAAGTTACGGATCCTCAATGACTACCAGGTCATCTCCAATCCCTGACATCTTGAAGGGACATTGACCAGAAGAACAATCCTAAAAGTCGGCCTCCTAACTCAACGATACCCATTTTGTCATGATCTGAACCCAGGGCAACAGTAGCTATGGGAACAAGGTCTCTTACTCATTCAGTGTAATAGACTGTGGGGAGCCATAAAGGCCTGAGCTCTTTGGAGCCTTGGAGACTGGTTCGGCCAGGCTCTGTTTATACTTAATCTGTTTCTGCTCCTGAGGCATTGTTTCTGCCTGGACCTGGGGGCTGTGTACTAACCGCCTAGGCATGCAGGGAGGATGGTCAGTCTCTTAGTCGCTGATCACTGATGGTTATCAGAATAATGGATAGCTTCTGTCTTAAGATAATGGGTTTCGGGCTTGCTTGATGATTTTACTATCTCTGTAGTTTGTTTCTCAATGTTTCTGTATTTGGGGTAAAGATTAACTGTTTGTGATGTCATGCATTCCTGTAAGCATTGAACTATAGATGCTGCACGTATGCATAGGGTATATAAGTGGAAGGTTTCAATAAAGAGGGGCTTCAGGATCACTGGAGACCGGCCGCATCATCATCATTGTGAGTGTCTTTTCATTCCCACTCCCCTTTTCAGGATCCGCGTTGATTCGTGGCTGCTGGTCGGCCGCAATTGGCGCCCAACGTGGGGCCTGAACACGGGGGATTCAGTGAGGAACACCGTACGGATTGGTACCGGCTCAGTTCACGAGCTAAATGGAGCTACGGTGAGTAGGGCACTGTTGCCTTGGTCGAATGAGTGTGTGAGTGAGTGATAGCTCCACGACTTCGTGTTACGGAGCTTGAATGGGCTTGTAACTGCGTTTCCGGCACTGTCTTACGGCTAAACGGCGATCAAAACTTCGGTTTTGCCTGGTCGGGGGTTTATACCGTCACGCCTACTGCCACGACAGTCTTGGTCCCGCGAGGGGCATGGCCAGCCGAGCATCTGTGTGTTTTACTTGTGTGAAAGAAGGGCCGAGGAAAAAGGGAAATGGGTCACGCTAATAGCAAGGACCTTTACATTAGAGGATTGAAAAAATTGCTCGCCGCTAGAGGCAGCAAGGTCAGCAGAGACCAAATGGAGAAATTCTTAGATTTTGTGAGAGAAGTGTGCCCTTGGTTCCCAGATGAAGGTACCGTCAGCTGGGGAACTTGGGAGAAGGTAGGAGAGAGGCTGCAGGATTATTATGCAGCGCATGGACCCCAGCAGGTCCCCGTAGAAACTTTCGGGCTGTGGACTCTAGTCAGAGATTGCTTGGATCTTAGACATGAGGGATGTAAGTTAGAAAAATTGAGACAGGCAGGATCGGAGGAGTTGCCTCCCCTTTTTGCGCCCGAGACAAAGGGAGAAATAGAGGCGCCCACTCTGCCCGAAGAACTTATTGATCTAAAGTCTTCGGATGAACAATGGGAGGATTTAGACCCCAAAGATGAGGAGGATTTAGAAGAGGCTGCGGCGAAGTATGATCGGGAAAAATATCCCCCGATGATTGCTGTGGCCCAAGAAGAGAAGTCCTTTTTAGATACGCAGGAAGGGAAATCCCTCCTTGATACAGTCCATAGTTTGACTCAGCAGGTGGAGACTCTTCAAGGCCAACTGGCCGCGATGAAACTTAAACAGGACAAAGGGTCGACTCAAATCAGAAGCCTTACTGGACCCTCTGTGACATTTTCCTCAGAACAGTGGAATCCAGGGGGTAAAGATCCCCCTGATGATATAACATTACCACCTTCTGTTATACCTCCTACAGCGCCTTCTTTGGTACCCCCGGAACCCCCCCTGTGGGGCCCTCCTTTATCTGAACCACCTCCACCCGTTTGGGACATGCCAACTAAACCTCCGCCAGGATATGCTAGGCCAGGGTCAGATTCTGTTATGTATTCTTCCCGAAATTGTGAAGGCTCTTACAGACAAGGGGGAGATACGAAACATCGTGAAACATTTCCTATTATCGAGAGAGTAGATCAGGAAGGTAAACCCCTACAAGACTGGAAGCCTTTACGGCTTCGTGAAACGTTTCCCGTTTTTGAAAGAGCAGATCAAGATGGTCAGCCTATAAGAGATTGGAGGCCTTTTCAATGGAAACTAATAAAAGATTTGAAGGAAGCATGCACCCAGTATGGTCCCATTGCCCCTTTTACCATGGCAATTGTGGACTCAGTAGCAAGAGAAGCCTGTACTCCAGAAGACTGGAAGCACATAACACATGCTTGCCTGTCTGGAGGTGATTATCTTGTATGGAAATCAGAATTCTATGAAAATTGTAAGATCAGGGCTAATGAGAATAACATGAGAAATATTCCAATCACTTTTGAAATGCTTGCAGGAGAGGGACCCGAGTATGAGGATGCTAGAAATCAATGGGGTTTTGCACCTCGTGTTTATGATCAAATTGCTTCGGCAGCCAAAAATGCTTGGCGAATGTTGCCTGACAAGAATAGCAAAGAAGAACAGGTTACTCAGATAAGACAGGGAGCTGATGAATCTTTTCAAGATTTTGTGTCTCGCCTTACTGTTGCTGCGGGACGGACCTTTGGAGCGTCTGTAGCCACGCAGGCTTTCATAAAACAGCTTGCCTATGAGAATGCAAATTCTGCCTGTCAGGCGATTATCAGACCCATTAAGAAAAAAGGCACTATTTCTGATTTTATCCGTTCATGTGCCGATGTCGGCCCCTCCTTCTCTCAGGGGGTGGCCTTGGCTGCTGCCTTGCAAGGAAAAAGCATTCATGAAGTAATGCAGCAACAGGCCAAGCTTCATGCTAGTGGACGCGCAGGAGCTTGTTTTAACTGTGGAAAAATGGGACATCGAGCTTCTCAATGCCCACATAAAATGGAGGCTAACAATCCGTCGGCTACTGCTGTGGTTAAAAAACCTCCAGGGCCTTGTCCCAGGTGCAAGAAAGGCGCTCATTGGGCTAATGAATGTAAATCCAAAACTGACAAAGATGGCAAACCCTTGCAGGGAAACTGGGTGAGGGGCCAGCCCCAGGCCCCGACTCAGCAATGTTATGGGGCACTGCAGGTTCAGGAACAGACCCAGGAGCTGAAAAAGAACGAACCCCTGCGAGGAAGCATGTCACAGACTTATTCAGGGCCACCACAGGCAGCGCAGGATTGGACTTGTGTTCCACCTCCGACATCATATTAACTCCTGAAATGGGAATGCAAGTTTTGCCCACTGGAGTTTTTGGGCCCCTGCCACCTAAAACGGTGGGTTTACTGTTAGGAAGAAGCAGCTCCATTATAAAGGGAGTTCATGTTTCTCCAGGGATTATTGATGAGGATTTTACAGGAGAAATAAAAATTATGACTCATTCTCCTCTTAATATTTCTGCCATTCCTGCTGGAACCCGTATTGCACAACTGATTATTTTGCCTCGTCTTAATATTGGAAAAAACAGGCAAAATCAAGAGCGGGGGAACCAAGGATTTGGCTCTTCTGATGTATATTGGGTTCAAGAAATAAAAAAGGATCGACCCGTATTGTTACTCAAAATAAATGGAAAAGATTTTCAAGGACTTCTGGACACTGGAGCTGATGTCTCGTGCATATCTGCTGAACATTGGCCCTCCAGTTGGCCGACGCGCTTTACTAATACCAATTTACAAGGCATAGGCCAATCACAATCCCCCCTCCAAAGTAGTGATCTTCTGTCTTGGCAAGATCCTGAGGGTCATCAGGGGACGTTTCAGCCATATATTATCCCTGGTCTCCCAGTTAATTTATGGGGAAGAGATGTTATGAGTAAAATGGGAGTTTATCTTTACAGTCCTAGCTCTCAAGTGACTCAACAGATGTTTGATCAAGGTCTTCTCCCTGGTCAAGGCTTAGGCTCAGAAGGACAAGGACGCCAAGAGCCCATTTCACCTAATCCTAATTTACAGAGAACAGGTCTGGGATATTTTCCCCAGGGGTCATAGATTTACCTGTACTCCACCAAAAAACTGCAAAGGCAATAATTTGGAAAACAGATACACCTGTGTGGATAGATCAATGGCCCCTTACGCAAGAAAAGATATCGGCCGCACAAGCGCTTGTACAGGAGCAGCTTGAGAAAGGCCATGTGGCTGAGTCTACCTCCCCCTGGAATTCACCTATTTTTGTAATCAAAAAGAAGTCTGGAAAATGGAGGTTGTTACAAGATTTGAGAAAGGTTAATGAAACTATGGAGATTATGGGCGCCCTGCAGCCAGGGTTGCCTCATCCTTCTGCCATTCCTAAGGATACTTATAAGATAGTGCTGGATTTAAAAAATTGTTTTTATAACATATTGCTTCATCCCCAAGATTGTAAAAGATTTGCTTTCAGTATCCCAAGTCCGAACTTCCAAGAGCCCATGAAACGGTATCAGTGGCAGGTTCTTCCTCAGGGCATGGCAAATAGCCCCACCCTGTGTCAAAAGTTTGTTGGTGAAGCAATAGCTGATACTAGAAGACAGTTCCCTTCTGTTTACATCATTCATTATATGGACTGAGCCTATACAATCTTCCCTCCGTTCTATTTTTTTTAAAAAGTGTCAAACTGGAATTTGTAGTCTGAAGTCTTTTTTCTGCATATTTCTGGATCCCTCCCCCTTCGACATTTATAAACTTTAGCCCAATAAATATCTAGTCCTTCCAATTTCAGACGTTTCGATCAACATGTTTGATGTATACCCAGCCCTTTAGCTAGTGCCTGGAATGCAGTAGGTATTCACATATTTGATAAAGTGCTAAGATAGAAAGGCAGAGAACTTCAGCTCTGCTTCGTAAGATGTTTTGGCAAAGGTGGGGAAAAGGCTACTCAGGTATTCAAGGCTAGATGCGGATATTGGGAATAAAGAGAGTAAGCTCGTGCTGGATATTACAGAGACTGGAAGATGAATTGGACTCTCACGGGTATATCGGAATCTGTCGTTTTGCCTTGATAGATAAGACCCTAAAATGAGGAAACATGGAACATAGAAGTTACGGATCCTCAATGACTACCAGGTCATCTCCAATCCCTGACATCTTGAAGGGACATTGACCAGAAGAACAATCCTAAAAGTCGGCCTCCTAACTCAACGATACCCATTTTGTCATGATCTGAACCCAGGGCAACAGTAGCTATGGGAACAAGGTCTCTTACTCATTCAGTGTAATAGACACGTGCCAGGACACAAGGATGAGCTGAGTAGGCCAAGATCAACACAAGGGCACCTCTCACGTTGCACTGCTAATCCCCCTGGACATGGAATTCCCGGTCAATTGCAGCAGTCGTGCTGTCATTTACCCTCCGGGTCCTACTTGTCTGTGCCTCTGAGACTTCCTATTTCCTCCAGAGGCCCCGTGTTCCCTTAACTCCCCAAGTCACTGTCATTTAAACCAGTACCTGGCTAAGCCTGTCTGGCTCCTGAGGAAAGGGAAATGGTGATGAAATTCTAGGGGGCCCATGAGAAGCAGAACACAAGAGCTATTGGTGCATGACTTAAAATACAGAAGTATTGATGTATAAATGCAAGTTAAACAACGCCTCATCATCCTTATTTTAAAAAGTTCTCTCTGGTACCTGAACACTTGCTGAGTCCCGTTAATTCAGGCTAACACTAAGTAGGGGATTTCAGCAAAAACAAGGTGTATTTTTCTCTAGGAGTTCTTGCTCTGCTAACAAGGCTTTGATTTTATTTTAGGCAGAAAAGATTCAGAGCATTTTATCTCTTAGGATAGAGTATCTCCAGGACCCTGGAAAAATCTTATGCCAATAACTTGTTTGTTTCTACCATTGGTTTAGAGGTCGAGATGTTGAAATGGTTTTACCAGTGTCCACCCATAGCAGAGTGTAGGGCTGAGCCATGAATGCAGATACACCAGCCAAATTGGCTTGCTTGGGAGCTAGAAGGTGTCCTCCGGCTTGAGATTCATATTATCCTAGTCATCCTCAGACCAAATTAATTCCTATTGCTATCACACTGGAGTTTCTGCTTATCTGATATCTTGCCCTAGTAGGCAAAGGTACTTTGTTTTGAAAGGTAGAAATGATAGGTCAGTATGAAAATTTAGACAATCTATGGGACAGGGCACACTCGATTTTCAGCCCCTGATATACAACCATGTATGACGTTTTTATACCCTGTAGATACAAAGAAGAGGCCCACAGTGCTGAGCTAGTGACTAAATCTGCAGATCCTCGCTCGAGGCTCGTTTCTTTCATTCAGAAGCTTGCTCGGTTTCTGAAGTCCTGGACAGTTCCAGGTCAGGCTGACGCTCTCTCCCACTCACCCCACCTCACATAGCACCAACTAGGAAAAAAGGTGCTATGTCATGCCCAGGCCTGGCAGGCGCCTTTGAACTGTGTGTTAAGCAGTGCTTTGCCATCCATCACAATACCTTCAAGATAAAGGTAGTTCACACGCAGGGAGAAGTTCATGGGGATCATCTGGGCCCCAGAGTTCAGTCCTCTCCTTTCAAGCTTGACTTGCCTTGGGATGCCACCCACAAAGCCATCCACTTTGTCATGTATACCAATGAGATCAGGTTTCAGCCATGAATACACCTCTTTAAACTGGCTAGCACAGGTTTTCCCGCTCATCACTGCTGAATGCTCTGAGATCCCAGGGGGCTCCAAACTACAGGGTCCACCGAGCTGAGTCCTGGGTCAGTACAACTTTGAGAACAAGTAGAACACCTGAGACTGGTACAACATCCTTTCTGCTACTGTGTTTCCCCGAAAATAAGACCTAACTGGAAAATAAGCCCTAGCATGATTTTTCAGGATGACATCCCCTGAATCTAAGCCCTAATGTGTCTTTTTGGAGCAAAAATTAATATAAGACCCGGTTTTGTTTTTGAGGAAACACAGTAGCAAAGGTCAGTTGAAAAAGGTACTCCTATCTTAACGTGACATTAAGGTGACAAGCTTCCTCCAGGTCATGAAGCAGAGCCTGCCATCCACTGGTCTCAGCTACAAGAGTCAAAGTTTACTTGCCTGGCCTTGGAGAGTGTCTGCTTTGTTACCAAGACCCTAAACCACATATTGTGCCTGGCAGTGCACAAATAACATATTCTGAGTGCTTCTTAGTTACCTTCCAATGTCTGACCAAGAAAGACAAGGCAGAAGGCAAAGGGCACATGGGATGATAATCCTGCACCTGACATCAGTAATTAACTAGCTACACAGGGAACTAGCAGATGCTTTGACATCAGGCACCATGCACCATTTTTATAGGAACGTTATCTTCTACAAGATCAGTGTGGACTAAAGCCTGACGTAGTATGAGGACTAAGTCAGATCTTTGGATCTGACTTGCAGCACTTATCGGGGAGGTCTACCTGTCTTTCAAGGTAGGAGGCTAAAAGCCAAGCCAACTTCTTGAGAGAATTGTGCCAAGCGTTTCACCTATTTTAATCCAACATCAAAAAGCAGAGCAGGCACGATTCCTTGGATAGCCTATAATTTAAGTGCCGCAGGGTCATGGCAGGGGAAGCCAGAGAACAAGGAGAGAGTAGCTCTTCACTCTTTGACATCCTGCAACCATGATAAATGAAACCAGAACAGCCACTCAGGATGCTAAAGCTGTATATAGGGTCTGTGGCTCCCTAGATGTATATACCATACAGCGCTTGTTGTACATCTTGAGTTGCATCATGAACTAGACCCACCATCTCAGATGAGGGTAGGAGCTGAACTCATGCTCCTCAAAACCAGGAAAAATAAGAACAAGTTGGCATCAAGATAGAAGAGCCTATGTGGAGGAGCTGTCGCAAATAAACCACCAAAGCCAAGTACAAGAAGTACTCACAGCCTAGACTTCCCATCAATGTCAACATCACCCGTGCCTACCGTCCCAGTGCCAAGGCTCCAGCGATGTCCTAGACCGCCACCACCACCATCTTTCCTCTTCCTTTTCTTGTTTCCAGATCAGGTTAAATACCTAGCCCTGGCTGCGGGAATCATACCAACTCCCAAGAACCTCAAAGACCTGCTATGCCAGGGCTGTGGCGTCAGCTAGAAGATAATGCTAGAGAATATGTTGTGCTCCCTCAGTTCTATCTCACTTCCCAAGCATCTCCGTCTCACTGGTGGAGGGCTGGAAGAGAAGATCTAGAGCAGCATTCGTGTATCATCCAGTTAGGTCTGCCCTGCAACTCCTAGCCCGTGCCAAAGAGAAGTATGACACAGGTAGTAGAGAGTCTCCTGTGACAACCAGAATGCATCTCATATCTGACTACAGGAAGCATAAGTGACCAGGGTCCCTCACTGCTGTGCTCTAGAGTCCATCACTGCATTGTACCAAGGCCGTACTTCTCATGACGTCTCCCAGCCAGTGACTGATCACGGCAGGGACACTAAGGCTGGTCTGTTCCTGGGGGATGTAGGACTCCTCTGATAAGCAGCTTTGGCTTGACTTTTTTGAATTGCATTGCAGGCTAAGACAATTCCACCTAACCTTCATTCCTTCCTCTCCATTGCTTTCCTCAGGGCCGGACCAGTCTGCCAGTGCTCTAGCCTTTTTGGGCCTCTCCCCATTTTCTCATAGGTATTTACCCTAATAAATTTCTTACACATGTAATCCAGTCTTGGCATGTTTCTTGTAGGACTGGGACTATCACATATCCTTAATTTATAGGATTTACCATTGATGGGTTATAAGAGAAAGTGACTTTACATAAACTCTTTGAGAACACGTCCCAACATGTTTTGAGGCAAGAATAACCCTGATATCATTAACTGAAAAAGGTATTACAAGAAAATAACTATAGGCTAATATGCCGTATGAACATAAATATTGCAACGATCCTTAAACTTTTAGCAAATAAAATACAGCAAATATAAAAATTCATCATGACTAAGTGAAATGTATTCCAGGAATGCCAGATGAACAAAAAAGCAAATCACTAATTAACATCAACAGAAGACAGAAATCTCAATCGATGCACGTAAAGCATGTTAAATACCCATTCATTGCAATAATTGGACTGGGAAACAGAAGATAACTTTCGCAAGCTGAAAGGTGTTTATGGAAAAACCTACAGCTACCAATTTGTATTTCTTAATCCCTTCACCTTTTTCACCCAGCTCCTCAATTCCCTTTCCCCTTTGGCCACCGTCCGTTTGTTCTCTGTATCTATGAGTATTTCTGTTTTGTTCATTTATTTTGTTCTTCAGATTCCACAAGTGAGAAGGAATGATATTTGTCTCTCAGTCTATTTCCACTTAGCATAATACCCTCTAGGGCCATCCATATTGGAGGACATGTTTTTATAAGCTCAGTATGGGCTGTATGTCTTCGGTAGGCCAGGAATGACAACAGGAGATGCTGCCCTGCCATGAAACAGGACTCTCTAGTATCATCGCAGCCACAATTGGCACTTAGCCTCCAGAGGCAAAATGAATGTGATTATAATAGGCAGTGAGTCTGGTGTAGCCACCAGTGTACCTCGGCCAGCAAGGCTCTTTTGACCGTGACTAATACACAATGAGGTTCTTAGGGAGTGAGGAAGATGAGTGGCTGACTGGAGTGTTTGACTTGTAGACGGAGGGAAATAAATCAAAGGTCCCAGAGCTGGGAAGCATGGTTTCTAACCACAGCAATATAAAATCGTGATTCTTCACCCAGTTTCCAGATCTAAAGCAGTTCTCTGACCCAGACCCCATTGCTTGAGGATAATAAACTGGATCCCATTAAAGGATGACTTTAGAACACAACTACAGGTATATACCGTAACTATTCTTCTAATCTTTGCCTAAGCCATTTATAGGAATTACACATGGGGGAGTCACTAGAGGTTACTTAAGGTCTGAGCTGAAATTCCTATCAAGAAATTTAAATTACCATTATGGTCTCTTAGAGTAGGGGCCAGATAACAGTTGTAGTTCAAGGCAATCTCAGTAAGTCCAGTGGTCCAGAGATACATCTTCTACTCTGAGAAGCATTATTTCCCGAGTCCTCAAGGATGGATCGACTTGAATCCGAAAGAACTCTCAACCAGTTCCTTGGCATAGGATGTAGATAGGGCATAGGGAGAAAATTTCAAGGGCTTGGCCTTAGTCCTTCCTAGCAGACTGGTTCTGAGTGATGCTAAATCCTGGAATAAAACTGCAGAGAAGTGGTCACAGAGTCAAGATGGGGACCACTAGCACTGCATCCTGTATCACATTTATGACCTCTATACAAACTTGAATGTGTTATGGCAAATGTATGTCAAGGTTGCCTAGTTCTCCATGTGATCTCCAATTGTAGTTGCTTTGCTAAATGTGGCATCTTTGATAATACCAATATGACGTGCACTTGGTATAGAACATATCAAGTTCATGAGGCATAAGTATGGCAAACATGTCTTTCTCAGTCCCCGCTGAGATAATTTGAGTCAGTTTATACTTGTGTGGGAAGATACCTATACAACTTCACAGCCTTGCAAATCTGTTAACTCTCCTGCTCTTTTGCTGTATAGACTACAGGATCTTGATCACTTTGACATGCCACAAAAATACCATATTAATCCTTTATGGTGCTGTCATGCTTATCAGATCTGGTGAAAAGGAGTAGCAAGTTTTCTGGCTGCCCTAGAAAGACAGATATAACAGGTGGTGAGAGAAACCCTACAGAGATTGGGTGCTTCCATAGTGGTAAGGATTGTAAGATTCTAGTGATCTGTTCTATGCCCAAACATCTCTAAAGTAAAGGACATGTTATTGCATCTTGTACCCCTACTACCAAAAATCCACACACATTTGGTGGGTTTGGGTACAGGCAGCATATGACACACTTGGGAACATTTTCTCAACACATTTGTCAGCTTATGCTCAAGGCTCCTAGTTTCAAATGGGGCCCAGAGAAAGACAGCTCTGTAGGAGAGTCAAGCTGTTGTGCCAGCTGTTCTGCCACTTGGTCTATATAATCCAACCAATTGCAATGTACTAGAGACGTCTTTGGTTCAAAAGGAGGCAATAAGGGATGTTGAGGCAATAAAACACAATTTGAGAGCCCTAAACTTTCTTGGACAAAGTCATGTTAACTGTAGCATGAAATTATGCAGTTAGAAACAGTTCCTGGCATATTGTTGTGCCCTCATAGAGACTGACGGTCTAGCTTGGGGACACCCAATGACTATGTGACTGGAGTTGGCCATGTGTTAGTATACACAGACCCAAGTCATAAAGGTGGGTGGACACAATAGAAAACGTTTAAGACAACACAATATACAGATGATGCATTATAGAATTGTATACTTGAAACCTATATAGTTTTATTAACCAATGTCACCTCCAAAGTTTAAAAGAATGAAGAGTGTAATCAGGTAGATTATGAATTCTTGAGGGTACAAGTTAGATGAGCAGGTGGTCCAGGCCCAACATCACCTACCTCTTTCCCTAAATTCACTCCTAATAACTCATGAGCATTCGTTTCCTACAATCAACCATGAGGAGGATAAACCACAGCTCTATTTCAAAGCTCAGTGAAGGTGCTAGTCAATGTTGACTGTTGCTGCATTACAGCCCTCCAAGAGAATAGCCCCAAAGGACAGTGGTAAGGGGAAAGCCTCTTAGTGGAAAAGAACTCTAAAGAGTATATCTAGGGTAGCCATACTCTTTGTCAGATTTCTTAAAGTGGCCTCATGATAGGCAAATCCTCCCCAAGAGGCCACTAGACTGATGGCAGCCCCAATATGAGCCAGAATGAGTTGTATGGCCTGTGTGGCTTGGAGGGGGTGTAACGTTATGAACACTTACTATACCTACCCTAGCAAAAAGTACCTGAGATGCCCTCCAAAACTCACAGCACTCACTCGATTCACTTGCAAATGTTGTCCATGACAACCAATCGGCTCTTGATTACCTGCTCGGCAAACAAGGAGGTGTATGCACAGTTATTAAAAAGATTTGCTACATCTCTATTACTACTACTAGCCAGGTAGAAGATGTCACTTAACTATGTCACTTGACCACTTAACTATGGTCAAGTTAAACGGCTTCATGATTTTGCAGAGGGAAATCCAACAGCTGATTCCATCTGGCAGGCTGTAAAAAGTGTTTTGCCTTCCCTAACCTGGTTTCTGTCCCTGCTAGGACCCTTGGTCTTTATACTACTTCTACTGCTGTTTGGACCATGTCTTTTTAACCTCCTTGTCCAATTTGTCTCCTCCAGGTTATAGCAGTTCCACATACAGATGATGGTCCTCCAAGGATTTCAGCCGGTGCCCTCAACAGAAACCACACTGGCGGGAGGTCTTGACCTCTTAGGTCAGGTAGATAGAGGATCTTGGTCCCAGGCTAGGTAGGATCAATGCCCTGTCTCAGCCTGAAGCAGCTCTAGAAGTCCGACCTGTCCCTCAACAACCCATACGATTATGGGTCTGAAAACCCCTTGGGAGGATTTATGAGGCAGGATAGGTAGCCTAGAAAACGGACAACCCTTCCAGGGTACAACATGAAGCAACATGAAGCGCCTCACTGGTTACACAAGTTAACGATTGTATCCAGTACCTGCAGCTGGAGAAAAGCAAGCACCAATTTCATTCAGCAAGGCTAATCCCTATGACCAGGGATCTGACCTTTAAAATTAACTAATTTTAATGTCATTATAATGTAATTTGCATTGTGGTTACTATGACTTTCATAATGCATCTGATGCCATGACAGTTCCAGAGGAACCAAAGAAGGAAGAAAAAGCAGGAAACAGAGGGTCTTGGCCAGGGGGAGGAGATGAATGAACCACGTTAGTGGGATGTCACCAATTCCTGCCCTGAGAGGGATAAAAACCCCTGATGTCACTTCCTCAGCACAACTTGTTCTGAGTTTGCCCACACATTCCTCTCAAGTGCGTATTTTCATTTTCAATAAATCATTTTCGCTTTCCTGGGGTGGGGGAGAAGCATATCTATGTATTGACAGAGAATTGACCCGAGGTAAGGATATGCAGCAACTTCTAGGCAAATAGCCTTGCTATTTGGTCAGGTGCTTGCAAGGAATCACAATAGAAGAATGGATGCAAAGAGTGTCATCAGATCTATAGCAGGGGTCATGAAGAATGATCTGTGTATCTCACGTCGATGCTACGACATCCAAAGAGATACTGAACAAGATAAGCAGACCTGTCTATTTGACATCAACCAGCCTCTGCTCTTGGCCATTCTAAGGCTTTCTCGAATGACTCATGAGTGAAGTATTTATGGTGGCAGGAATGTAGGCTATTGTATGGGCCCAAGAGCATGCCTTTCTCCTCACCGGGAATTATCTAGCTATTGCCACTGAATATCTAACCTAATAGCATAGGCTTTTGGTAGTGACATTCACTATATTGTATCATCCCCTCAAAGATTGACCAGCCATTTGGGGATAAGATGAATATTGGGTCCTTTCTATCCTGCAAGGAATAGTGACTCATCCTTACTGGAAATACGTATTCTGAGTATGGGCCTACCTTTCCTAGTCATGGTGCTGAGCCATCAACGCTACATAAGGGCTCACTACATTCCAGTTATGTAACATGTCTCTCCGACTACGGAACCCATTCTATAGTGAATATGTAACGGGAACGTGATCAAGAGAGCTATTGGTCCTACCAGATCACGTGGAATCTTCAAGCCCAATAGGATGTTAGAATGGCCTCTTAAAGGAGCAGATAAGGCACCAAGGAACCAACCTGGACACAATCCTTCAGTAATGGGACAGTCTTTAAGAATGAGGTATAAGCTTTAAACCAATAGCTAGAATAGGACACCTACTCCCTAAAAAAACAGCTAGAAAACACAGGTCTTTAGGGTGAAGGGTAGAATAGCCCTTTTCTATCATCTTAGATCCACTTGAGGAACTGATGCTTCTTTTCCATATGCCTCTAAGCACTGTTGGACTTGAGGTCCTGGGTATCTGGGAGAGAAGTGGAAGAGGAAGAGGAATGCCTCTACCAGAAGACACAATAAAGAGTCTACTAAATCTTAACTCGTGGTAAACCAGCAAGCAAAGGAAGGAGTTTATTGGCAGGGGTAGAAGACCTCTATTATGTTGGGAATAAGTTTATTCCTACATAAAGGGGATTAATTGTGTCTGGAATATCTGGAATGCAGCAAAAGCACGGCAAGGACTTAACCAGACCCTCATTCCCCTTGGAACAATGGTTTTGAGCTACCTGAATAGGCAAGCAACCCAGACCAGCAGAAGTGCAGACAGAAGATGAAGGGATGTGGAGCAGATGGGTGGTAGAGAAAGAAGTATCAATTATCACCTCAGGATAACCTTCCACACAAGGACGTGCTGGTCACCCCACTCACACTTCTGTAGTAATATTTTGTGTCTATTAAAAGCATCTCAGCTTCTCTCAGTATACCAGATTCAGGGATGTAGATAACAGGGCCGTCAGTATAATCTCAGGAAAAAAGTGTGTCATAGTATTGTCAGAAGCAAATTTAAAGCCCATGGATTTGTTTTCATGGACACTCGTGGCCACCTTTCAAAAATGTTAAACAATTTATGCAATCGCAGAATCCCAGCATGTCTGGTTGCAAGTTACCATATAAAGACAAGAATGAGGAAAAAAATGCAAAACACATGCAGTTTGGTGACCTGATTTTTCAATCAAGTTCTTTATTTTGAGAGCTGTGACCTTCCCTCTAGAGAGGCTACCATCATGGATACGCAACAGGATCATGATTGCATTAGGTTTTGCTTTATGGGGGGATGGGGGGTGGGGAGCTGACATTTTTCCTTAAGGGTTTCTAGTTTGCATCTTTGGAGCAAACAACTGCACGAGTGTCAGTTCTTGTTACAGTGTCATCTCTAGAGCGTTGGCCCTTTCATGTCTCATGTCATGAAGTCTTACTGTGCTCTCATCAGCATGAATTTGTTATTAAATAGCGGCCAGTCGCTAGCAATATTGGACCTTTTCTTCCATGCTTGCAGCAGTCATAACGTTTGGCAGATACTAAGAACCTAGTAGACAAATGGGCCAACGATAGACCAAATTCACAAGTAGAGCCAGCAAGTAAGAAGATGTTGCTACGTCTGTGCCATCCTTGTCAGCCCCAAAAACATTTTAAGGAACTCAGACCAGAATAAGTTAGTCCTTGCTCTCGGCTTCTAACCCAGGTCAGTGACAGGTTGTTAGCACCTGCATGAATCCTGCATGGCTCTTGATCAATCCTTGTTTCCACCCTTTGCATCTCAGGCTGAATCATACGTCCATTAGATTAGTTTGAGGGGATAGATTTCCATCCTCTCTAGAAAGGCAACATGCTTTTGAAGTCAGGTTCAAATTGTGGCAGGAACTACCCCAGTTATCCCCTCAATATTCTTCCCTTCTGTAACAGGTTTGCTCCAGGCACATGGACACAGCTAGAGATGCCTTCTCCCAGCCTTCCTCGCAGCTAGCTATGGACACATGACTGGACACTGGTTAGTAAGATTGAGGTGATTTATATAAGTGTAGGGTCATTTTCATGAAGGTACATCTTCGTTTCCCTTCTAGTTTGGTAGGCTCTAAGGATTTTGAACTTGCTGAGAAGCCCTGACGTGCGTGCTGTTTCCATAATGGCCCTTGGGCCTGGTGCTGTGGAGTGACACCCAGTCTTGTGATGGAGAACCTCCCCCATCCCAGTCTTCAGACTGTTCCATGAATATGCTTCACTCAGTCCACCTTCCTCATACCACGTCCTGGAGTTGATACCTGAAGATCTACCTGGTGGCTATTAAGGTAGATACAGGATTAGACACGATCACGGAGAATGGAAAAGTAACCCTAGCATAAGAAAACAAAAGCTTCAAATGAACAAGTAGGAGAAGAGGACGGGAGAGAAACTTGATCAAGCTGCTGTCTCAGATTCTGCTTTCAGGGCAACTAGAAGAAGCTTATATGCCAGTAGTTTGCTTGGGGACATGAAAGCAGGGAAGATTAAAGGATAGGGACAGAGAGGCAGGTAGAAGGCTGCATTATTAATTTGGCCACCAATAACAGCAGCTGGTTGCTCCTCCAGCAAAATTACCCAAGAAGCCTAGGAAATCCATCTCAGGTCCCAGGGGAAAATAAAACGATGCACTTATCCATTGGCTCCCAGCTCCTATCGGTTGAGATTTGCCCCCAGATGCTAACTACCTCGTACTACCAGGTTGCTTGGCATGAATGTCCAGTGGATTCCCAACAGAACCCCGCACCTCCAAGTTAGAGAAAAGCCCTGGGTAGCTAGTATGAGGTTCTCTTCTAGCAGCCACAGCTGGAATAAAGAGGAGAGACAGGGGATCTGACTGGGCACACAAGAAGTCAATACACCAGCCAACAGAAGGGGATTATGGTAAAGATAGAAGATGCAAGTTAAGTCAGGTTTCAGGTCCCAGAATGATATTTCCTATGTCATATATTTCATCTGGGTTTTATTTCCTTTTTAGAAAGAAATGTTGCCTAGCAATGACAAAGAAGCTTTGGAAATAAACAGGAGGAGCCCAAACATGCCAAATACTAATAGAATAGTAAGAGAAATAAAGCAAAATAAGACCCAAAGCATTAAGCCATAAAAGAATGGTACATAATGATGTTTTTAACTATATCTTAGTGGATTATAAATCAAGACTGACTGGTTAGATTTTGAAGTGAGAATTCCCAGAAACTTAACTTCCTTGAAAGATCAAGGAGAAACAAGACATAGAAGGCTTATAGAATGATTCACTAGCATAATAGAGTAGATACACAGAATTTCACACTTTAAGATATATTCTTATCTCCATATAATAGACACAGACCTTGAGTGTGAACCTTGGAACATCCCTTTTGCCAGAACAGTGGGGCCACTGGCATTAACTTGAATTGGCATTCAGTTTATTCTCTTCTGCACGTTTTTGATCTTTGCTTCTGCCTGTGGAAGGCCTGAGACCCTTCCATTTTGAATCTCAGAGCCAACCTTAGTTTTGCCCTTAGATGTCAGCCTTGCTTTGGACTGCGTTATTTTGACCCACTGACTCTTCAACTGGCCCCACAGTACCTGCCCAGCTTTCGTGCTTATGTCCCTGCTCCCTGCACAGCCATTAGAGCCCAACAGAGCTTGAGTGCCTTTTGAGTTGTATTCATTTTAACATCTGACTTCCTAGAAATAGGAAGTTCAGCTGTGGAAACAATAGGAACTTCCAACACTGGACTGATGAGACTTCCAGTTTCACACCCAAGTCATTACCTCGCACTTCCCAAATAAATTGTTTTATGCTACCCCAGCAGTAAGTGAGCCAGCTCCCAAATCCAGATTCTCCTCTCTGCTCAGTGAGGGGATTCTGATAGGCTATGTTTAGAGTGCAGAAGATGGTGAAAACTTTATTTGGGACAAGAATCTTGGCATAATCCACTAGACCAACTCCAAATAATCTTGAAAGGAAACTTCTTTGTTGAGTTCATCTCACCCCAGAATGAGACCTATCGCTTGGATTGTAGGAGTTGAAGCTGGATCCGCACAAAACTAGTTCCAAGATATGAACATCTGCGGAACCTATCCCTATTGCCTTTGGGCAGAAGGCTTTATAAGCTCCCCATATGTTCATCTTCTTAGATGAAGTGGACCCAATTTGAGTACAATGCCCACTGCTTCTCTATTCCATCCCACGATCCCCGAGCATAATTCTGCCAAATCTGTTTAGACTGGAAACCTGCTTCCTTTAAATGCAAAGAGAGGCCCAAGTGCCTGGGAAACTTACATTACCCTGTGACACTCCCTGACACTGGCATACTGAGATTCCCGTTCCTACCACCGTGATCTCTCATCCTACGTTAAACCAGCTAGACAAACCTACTACAACTTTAAACCAGTTGCAGTAAGTCAGTTAACTAGATAGCTACTAGTTCATACCTCTTATCTTGATCATCTAAATCCTCAGAGGTCTGCCAACCCCAGTAAGTCATCTCTGGCTTGTTGCAGAGTGTGGTTTCTTATTCTAGTTTATGGGCTTTGATTTCCTCTAAGTTTTTACTTTGGCTTTTTATCTCTGCTTACCAAGGAACTGCATGTCCCGTCTTAGGCCTCAAACTCAGTCCTGGCCCTGGCTACCTGTGGATACACTCAGACTCTCTATGGGAACACATACCAGCCCCAAGTATGAATCAGCCTCTGGAGGGGGCCAATAAGATGCCTAGTACCAGGAATAAATTCAAAGCACTTGTTAGTTGGCCATAGACACCAAGGAAGAATCCTAGTTGGCAGTGCTGACGTTTGCTAATTTGTACCATATGTCTTTGCTGACTACTAATAGCTCATTTATACTCATATATATATAGCTCATATATAGGTAAAGGTATGGACACACCCCGGCAAGTGATATTCTTGTGAACTAGAAAGGGGATCTAATGAATCAGTGACTGAAAATAACCTCCCAGGTTGATCTCTTCATAAATCTCTAACTGGTAAGGTCACGGTGGGTAGTCACACCAATATCCTTTTAAGACCTGATGTGCTCGCTGGAATTAAGCCCATTAGATAAATTTACTTTAAAAGGAGGCTTATAATTCTATATATGAGCCCCTGTAATTCTCCTATCCTTCCAGTGAAGAAACCCAATGGAAAAGGATAGAAATTTGTATGGGAGCTCAGAGCTATAAATAAGTTATTCCTAGACATCTTTGGTTCCAAATCCACACACCCTATTATCAGCCTTTCCTGTGGGCTGCCAATATTTTTCAGTAATAGATTTATGTAGTGCCTTTTTCAGCATTCCTATAGAAAAAGACAGTCAATATCGCTTTGCCTTCACTGGAAGATCATCAATTTATTTGGACTGCAGTGCCTCAGGGATATAAGGAGAATTCCACTTATTTCTCTCAGACACTGAAGGCTAATTTAAATGTTGAATTTCTCAGATTCCACTGTAATCCAATATGTGGATGATTTACTTTCATACTCTAGGACATTCCTCAACTCCCAGAAGGACACAATTGACCTATTACAACAGTTACCTGTAAAAGGTCTCAAAGGAGAGCAATTCTCCACTTGCTAGGGTGCTGTGAGATTCATGAGTCACTCAATAAAGCCCATTAAATCTTTAAATTAAATTTACTTGGCTGAATTTTGTTATTTAACAGAGGGAAGGCAGAGCACAGAGGATGTTTAGGGCAGTAAAATTACTCATTGTATGATACTGTAATGGGGGTTACGTGTCATCATACATTAGCCCAAACCTATAGGAGGTGCAGCACCAAGAGTGAACCCTAATGTAAACTATGGCCTTTGGGTGACAATGATGGGTCAATGTCGGTTCACTGACTGTCATGCATCACTCTGGAGGGGGATGTTGGTTATGGGGGCAGCTGTGCATGGGGGGGGGGTATGGGATGGACAGGAAATCTCAACTTTCAATTTTGCTGTGGACCTAAAACTGCTCTAAGAAAATGAAGTCTTTCATTAAAACAACAACAAGAAGCTTACTACAAAAGAAAGGTCTCAAAGGACAAGCTTCAATTCTGTTTGCCCCAAGTAAACTACCTTGGACATCGTATATCTAAAGATGGGCTACTAATTAATTGGGAAAGACTCAGAGGAATCCTATCCTTTCCACTTCAAAGAACTAAGAAACAACGTAGGGGATTCCTAAGGCAGACTGGACACTGGGTTCCAAGTTTTTCATTAATGGTTCAACCTCTACATGCCCCATTAAAATCAGACTGACCTGATCCAATCCAGTGGAACCCCAAAGGGAAACAAGCTATAGAAGCTCTATTATCTAAAGCTCCCACTTTGGGATATTCTAATTATAAGCTTCCATTCTTCCTGTTCACACATGAAAATAAAGAAAATGCTTTTAGAGTTTTAACTCAGAAACAGGGAGTTAAACATGTTTAACATGGAAACTATAGGATATTATGGCCAGCAATTAGACTCAGTAGCAAAAGGGCTTCCTTCCTGTATGAGAGTCATCTCGGCTATAGCCATGCTATGCAAACAAACAGAATAGTTACAGGCTCTCCTTTACCCATTTGTGTTCTTCATTCTGTGGAACTTTGCTGAACTCTCACCATACTCAGCATTTCTCCACCAGCTTACTGGCTTCTTACAAAGTATTCCTTTCTGCACCTAATATTACTTGAGCCCAATGTAAGAGTCTTAACCCAGCAAATTTGCTACCTTCTTTATATAGGATGAAGATACCCATGATGGCACTTTACTTACTGACCACCTCCTTCCCCTAGAATGATTTACAGGAAACTCCTATTGATAATGCTGACTTCATTTGGTTTGCAAATAAATCTCAAAAATGAACAGGGACATCACCGAGTTGGACATGCAATGACTTCCATGGGGGGTGTAATTCAAAGTTCTTATTTACCGGAAATAAAATCTGCCCAAGAAGCCAAATGAATTGCTGTAACTCGAAGCTTGTCAATTGAGCAAAGATTACATACCCAACATTTACACTGCTAGTCACTGTGCCTTTGGTGCAGCTCATGACTGGAATGTTATGGAAGCCACGAGGCTTAATTTCCCAACTTCCTCTAGGTAGTCGATAAAGAATGGAAAACAGGTCACCGAATTGTTAGATGCCATGTAGCAACTAAGACAACTGGCAATTATCAAAATCCCAGGACATTCTAAAACTACCATCATAGAAGCAAAAGGAAATCATTTAGCTGATGCTTCAGCTAAACAAGCAGCACTAAGCAATCAAATTATTCAGACCAAAGAATGTCTTTTGCTGCCACTAAATCAATAAAACTCTTACAGTTCAAGAAGTCAGCTGCAGACTGGAAGATGTACCTACAGAAAGAGGGAATCTTTGACCCACAGATATGGCTTGGACCTAACTGGAAACCAGTATTACCTATAGAAGCTCAATTGCCTATACTTCAACATGTACATGACCATATTGGGGTCCTGAAAAGATTTCATGGAGTTAGCAGTATTACCAGAAACCTCCCACTGTAGATCATAAAGTGTATAGTGTATATTCCATCGGTTCAAAATATAACCCTAAAACCATTCCCTGGATTCCAGGGACATTTCCCGCTCCCTTTAGACTCATTTGAGGTATGGCAATTGGATTCTATCCAAATGCTGCCATATCAAGGATACAAATGTGTTCTTTATGATTTGTATGGTCTCTCATTGGGTTGAGGTATCCCATTGCAGAAGAACAACAGCCTTAGTGGTAAAGTTCTATTGGGGAAAGAAAAAAAATGATTCCCAATTGACGAATTCCCTGAGTTATAGAGGGACGAAGGGACTCATTGCATGTGCAAATAATGCAATCCATTTGTAACATTTGGCCTATTCGACAGCATTTCATTGTCCTCTGGATTGGTGGTACATATCAATGTGCAACTCAAACTAGCTGAGTTTTCAGAAGCTTTTAATCTCCCTTGACCAAAAGTTCTCCCTGTATTAGTCCTCAACCTGAGGGCTACCCCTTTTGGTGAACACAGCCTTTCTCCTTATGAAATAGTCACTGGTTGTCCTATGCATCTGGATGAAGGGACATATTAAAGAAGACATTCTGCATTATTGTCAAGGACTTATTAACCAGCTTAAAGAAACTGATAATGAATAGCTTATTCGTTTCATAGTGCGCTCCTGGGAAAGGAAGACTTCAAAGGCCATGGCCTACAACTGCGCGATTTTGTCTGTTGAAAGAGATACCAAACAAAAGACTCTCCAACCTTGTTAGAAGGGCCTTTATCAGGTATTACCAACTAATCCATGAGCAGATAAACTTGAGTCAACTTGTGAATTCGTATTTCTCATCTAATAAAGGCACCTAACCATGAATGCACATCTGACACTCACCTCTGCCTACAAAAGACACCAAAGACTCCTCAAGGATGAGCAGCCACCAACATCAGAGGTAGATAGCTATCCCAAGCTATCAACAAGGCCCATATAGCTACGGACTTGTGTGGAACTCAAACCAATTGTTTGATTGTCTTTACCTGTCTGTTGATGACTAATGTCATTAACAGTTGTACTTGTTCTTTAGTTTATCTATAGTCCAAAGTACATACTAGAAACATATAGAAACACGGGTATAGTGTTTTTAAGTGCGCATGTTACTTTTCCAGGTACCTTTGCCAGGAAGATGAGGAACACCCCAGTCTTGTCCCAGGCTCCCTACAGTGAGCGATGTCTTCGCTGGACTAATAGCATGGAATTATAATTCAGATTCCCTCAGTGCCTGCTACACACAAAATAACCCTCCAGTTTCAAAAGACAAGTCAAAGAGAAATAAGTGTAAGCCTAGACACACACAACCTGTGAGCAGAGCGTTGAGAGGTCAAGTGTAAGACTTAGCTTAGGACTCTGGTTCAAGCAATCTGAAGATCTTAACCGCCATATCAAGATGAGTAACAGCTGAAATCTATGTAATTTCACTAACAATTGTCACCCCAATAAATTAAAAAAAAAGAAAAAAAGATGAGTAACAGCTACAACTCACAAGAAGTAACTTGGACCTACATACCAAGAAAGGTGTTGGTGTGCCTGGAGTGATTAGACATCTAGGCAAGCACAAGAAAGATCTGGCCGAAACCCAAAGGGAACAAATGCTGGAACTGAGGAGTAGCCCCCAGCGATAGACGGGTGACTATTTGTTGGTGGTCTGGCCTGGCCATGGAATCCACCTATGTCCCATAGCAAGCAGTGGTTTTCCTGAGCACATCTCAGACCTGGGCAAGCAGAGTCATTCATACCATTTATTCTCAGGGCCATTAGTGTCAGTTTAGATGATAGTCCTGCCAGCCAGCCCAGAGTCATTCCAAGTCCTAAAATTAGATTCCTTATTTTCAGTTGTTATAAGAATTTAACTACATCACAGAATTTCAAGAAATAGGTTCAGTAATTCCAATTCCAGTGTGATCATTATTGGTATTTTGCTTGTTTCATTTTGTTCTCCCACCACTATTAAGCATTCACTTGCGTCCCCATCAAGGTTTATTCTGTGTTTTGGGGAAGTCTAATAAATGCCAGTGTTTATTCAGTCTGGCCAATCTATTATCACCAGGCAGACATCCTCGTTTTACCTTTTCCCAATCTCACTACTTCCATTTAGTATAGATAAAGAAGGGCCTAAAGATTGTGTGTTTATAATTACCACAGCCTCCAAAAAAGTAATTTGGTAACTTACACCACCATTGATGCTAGAAAGAGCCGAGTGGAATTCTGTGTACAAATGACCTGTATACATACATCTTTCATTAAGCAAAAATTAATGACACCCCTTTTTGCTTAAACTCCTTAACTGTTGAGCTTGAACATTTGCCCACAAGACCACCAGCTATCCTGGTGAGTTTGTCACTTCTCTTGACTTCAAGGTCACTGGATTATGCCTATCCTTACATATTCCCTGAGGAATTTTGCAGACACTTGCCACTCTTATTAGATTCAGGTGTGCAAACCATAGTGATTAGACATTTATACAGCTCACAAAGTGATAACCCCAGTAAGTCTATCACCCATCTGACACTGTACATAGTTATTACAATACCACCATTTTTTTTTTTTTTTTTTTTTTTTTTTTTTAGTGTACAGATTTCGTTGCCTAATCAAAAATGTGGAAGTGAAAAAGATACCATGTGCCCAAGATTTGGTAGATATTTTGGTCCAAGAATTTCAAGTTTTCTTTAAATGTTCAGTGAAAGGTATGACAGGAGACAAATATCGAAACTATACTATGCAGGTTGCTAAACCATCTGCCATGCCACCACCTAATCCTTTACTCATTTCAGAACAATGTTCCCTTCACAATGAAGAGTAGTTTACATATAGGGATAGTTTCTGCCCTTGTTTTAGAACAAGAGTAGATAAACAGAACAGAAACTGAGTACACAAATAGACTAGCCACGCAAGTATCAATGGTCTATCATCTTTTTACTATTTTAGTCGGGGCAATAGATCAAGTTCACACTTGTAATGGGCTGAGGTTTCCTGTTTAAGTGTTTATGCTTCAAAAGATAAGAGATAACCCTGAGTCGGTCAGCTGGCTCCCAAGGCTTCATCTGGTAGGTTCTTAAAAATCAGATCTGTTCTCAGAGTTTGCCTTCCACATGTCATGCACCATTCTGGCTTCTTCCATTCTGACACCAAGTAATTGATCTTGGATTCATGGCTCAACTCTGCCTTTTGATTTTGACTGGATTGGATGATCCAGCTCTTGTTTCTGAAGCTGATGCTTTAATAGTATTTTGTACTCTGACCAGAATCATCTTTTGGAAAGCCAACCAAGAACATGGCAAGTTCTTATGCCGAAGGGGGAAACCTCCTTTCCTGAAGTCCTTCGAAGTTCTACTCCTTGGTTAAAAGCACCTTTTGGCCACAGCCATCCCTACACATCAATGCCCAGCAGTTCCTAGGCTTATGTATCCCAGAGGCACTGGGACCTCCATGGATTCAGAGGACTCAGGGACCAATTCCCATGTTTTGCTTCACAAACCTGTCCAAGGAGCTTCTGGGGTGTAATAGTTTCTAAGATCCTGTTCCAGAACTCTCTGTCTGAAAAGGGAAGAGATGCGATAAACAATGAGGAACCACAAATTAGTCAAGCAGATTAAACATGACCTGAGAATCACACTTAAATTCACCTGGACCCATCAAGCTAGGTCAAGGTTCCATCCCAACAAATGCCACGTATGAGTGTCTGGCCTCCTAAGGGAGGGGCCACTAGGATTCATCCATGCTGTTTAATACAGCAAGCAAAGGGAAGTTATCAACAGAAGGATAGATGAAGCATGGTGAGTTTATATCAATGCTGGATAGCAATTAAAACAAATCGTATCACACTGGTCTACGCAGTGTGACAAGACTGATGGCTCATGTTCTGTTGACAGCACCTATGAGTAGACTCTGTTCCAGGGCATCCTGTTATGAGGATATTCTAAAATGACACCATGCATTTGACCCACTTAGGACTGTATGCTCATATTTCCCATTTTCACATGAAATACCAAGTCCATAGCTTTACTTTTCCTGCATCTATACCAAGACAAGACAGTGATCAGGAACCCCTCGATAGATAGCTTTGACCTACTACCAAGTCCACTGAGTCTACAAGGCGGCCTCCAAATGCAACACTAAGACAGACTTTATCCAAAGCCTGGGGGAGTAAGTTCTAGTTCCTTGTCTACCAGGCACATGAAGCTGATATCCTGGATCATGAGGCAGAGTCCTAGTTACAAGGACTTGGTATGATATAGGCCTGCAAGATCTGAAGGTCTAACTTGTATCTAATACCCTGACCTCAATGTTCTATGGCACCACTCTCTAACTTAGTACTTATGTCCTATACATGAGTTGGGGTTGAAGGAAAACACACTGAAAGTGACCAAGTTGTGTAACATTTTTCTTCATTCCTTTGCTCTTCCCAACCACTCACCCTAAGTATTATTTCATTCTGATGCTGGTAACCTGCCTCAACATTACCCTCCTTTAAGGTTGACAATTGCCTTGTGCTAGACCCAATTTTAGTGGCTACTCCAACACATCTGCTCCCTAGAATTGTGCTTTGCTTTGAGGAGTTCTTATTTTGGTCCCATGGTTGAACGAAGGCTACGCCAATTCACTAAATAGGTTAGATGGTTCTCTGCACCAGTACAGGAAAGTTCATGTATTAGATCTCCTTCCTCCCTTAAGTTCTTTCGAGTAAAATCTAACTTTTAGGAGTTGGCTTTCAATTGTTTAAGCCAACAGATGCGTAGAATAAAAGTCACTCTGTGCATCCTCACCTCATGTTTCAATAACTTTTTGTATCAAGTTACGTGGTCTCCCTAACAGATAAGTACCTAAACTTGGTATTGGCAACTAAACTGCTAAGAGACAGGGACACGTAGGAAGTTCCATTCAGAACGTAACTTTCATGGACCATGTTGGAGCAGCTTATATGGTCATGAAAGGAATGCAGGTCCCTGAAGGCTGAGCTCTAACAAATGATGGAGACATTTTCAGTAAGTTCAGGTCTTGAATGTCTAGAGGACAGCCAACAGCCAGCCGAGGCAGCTAACCAGGACACATTACCTTATGCTAACTGAACACTCACGAATAACTCGTCAGATAGAGCCTCTACTTAACAGGGTTAGGTTACAACATGGACTGGACAGTAACATCTCTGCAGTGGGAAAAAGTGGGTTATTCCCTGGAATAACTATAGGATCTGGCTCACACATAAGCAGGAACTTGAACATTTCTGAGACAGGCAGGATTTAAGCTGTACAGAGGAGAATAATCACAGAACCAGCCTAAACCGGCCTTGTCCTGTTCCTAAGGACATGATTTTTCATGAGATTATGGAACAAGGCCAGAGATCATGTAGTTCTTTTCCTACTAGAAAAAGAATTCACCCGAGAATAACCTTTCAACATTACGAGGTCAAAATCTACTGTGGACTACATACTAACCAACCCCCAACACTGCCCCCCCCAAAAAAAAAAATCAAACATGTGATACATGAAAAGCCATGATCCCCTAACACCTGCACACTAAGTTCTCATATTACAATAATGCAACTCTATAGAATATGTGTAACTTCCCCACTTCTTCCTTTAAATGTAACCCAAAACCCTGGGTCTGAAAGACAGATTTGATTGAGTCTTGCCTCCTTCCTCTCTTCTTGTGGTCGGCTTAGCGATAGAAGCTTCTTTTCCTCCAAAGCCGGGGCCATAATATTGGCTGCTATGTGCGTCAGGCAGAGGCCCTTGCTTGGTAACAAAAGGATCTTATGACTCAACATTTAACATCTCAGCAAGAGTGCCTGGAGCCAGTCCTAACGTGCTGTGGGATGGTGTCCTGATGCTTGGATACCATGGCCTGTAGCAAATGGGAGGATGGAGAGTAAGGTGGTCATGGCAACATGGTAATATGACCAGAGAACACACCACCTGGCCATGTGCGCTGGAAAAGCCTGTCCTTCTCTAGAGGGACAGTGAATGCACCAGTGAGGATCACTGACATACCAAGAAGCCCAGTGGGGGTGTCCTCTGTGGGTCAGAGCTGAGATAGGAGATGCTGCCTTGTGTCAGTCGGGATAAGAGTCTAGAACAGGGGCCAGGTGCTGCACTTAATTGCTGAGACATGGACGTAGCAGCCATAATAAGATCAGAATGGTCTTGACCTGCAAGAATCTATGGCAATAGCTTATCAAACCATCTCGTACGCCTAGGGATGAGAGGTGGGCAGCCCACGAAAGTACTGCTTGATCTGTGTATTCACAGATCAAAACAAGTGAGAAGGCAAATATTAGCCATTGCAAACAAAAGTCTTGACCCCTGTGATGGCTTTTTTGGTCAGCTTGGCTAGGTTTCAGCCCATGTCACTAAGCCAAACACTAATCTAGGTACCCTGAAAGTATCAGAGATGTGAGTAAAGCCTCTAAATATTTGACTTTAAATAAGGGAGATTATCCTGGATAATCTGGGTGGGCTTGATTCTACAGCTGAAAGAGTTCAATCCTGCTCTTGATCTTTTCCTAACTGCCTGTGGACAACAGATAACTCCGGCCCATGCCTGTTGAGTTCTAGCCTGCCTGGGATTTTTTTTTTTTTTTGCATTAATTGGGTAATATACATTTGAAACCCTTAAATATGTTGGGGAAAAAAATTCCTAAGTTAGGGGAGTGAGTTATTGGGAGGCCCCAGAGACAGGAGGACCCTAGAATTTTAAGATTTTTATTAAAACATATAGCTAACGTACAACTTTGCATCAGTTTTAGGTATATGTGATCTCTCCATCGTGACTGCTGGCCTGACGGATTCCAGATTCTTCACTGGCTCCCACAATCACATAGGCCAATTCCTTGTAAAAAATTCAGCTTCTTGACACATATATCCTACGAGTTCTACTTTTCTGCTTGAACCCTAACTAATGTAACCCTTCACCTAGTTTCCATATTTAAGCAAGTTTCTAGACTCAGTCCATGGATTGAAGAGGATCGATGCTTCCCTTGAAGAAGGTCCTAAAGCATCCCAGTAAAAAATAAATATTCCTCCTCCCCCCCAGTAGGGACCTATGCACATTTACCTGGGTAACTAATGGAGAAAGGGGGACACTCAGACCTGTCACAGGCTGTTGGATAGAGGGTCTGAACTGACACTGATATCAAAGGACCTCAAGCCTGATCCATCCCCCTGATACAATGGGGAAGGGTAACAAACTGAGACTAAGGGAATTTTGCAGTGGCTGCAGTGAATCAGTAGACCTACTCTGCTCATTTTCCTCACCCTCAAGTACCTAATCAGACAGCAACTGACAGTTCTCACGCTAGTTTCTTGGCCCATGGAGCAAAGCCATCATGGTAGGAAATAGGAAAGACCAAGTGGAATCCACTAGAACTTCTCCCTACTCACACCGAAGAGTAATTCCTAAACTGAAGATGACAGTACCCGGCGTGGGGACTCCCTCTCATATCGATTCACGAAGATGGCTCCTAGAGAAATGAGATGAATCGTGACATGAGCCAGCACTATCAACTCAAAATGGTAGCTCAGTTCTAGCTGCTGTACCAGACACGGCATCTCTACTACTGATCAGCCTCCTTGATCACACTCGTTTGAAGCTATTGATCTGGCAAACACACTCCAATTCCTGTGGGGAGATTGAAAGCAATTCATATTCAGTTGGGAGGAGCAGCCGTCTGCTGTCTTATCCCAGGGTTCTACACGTTTTTCCTGCTCGGCTACAGTAATTTCAACGGACTTTTATAGTCTTGAGATTCTGAAGCCCATCACACTGTTCCATTCTATAACAGCAAGTGTCTAACCTGATGAGCGAGAAGTGGTTGATGCAGTACGTGGACACACATAAGCCAAAGAGAAGCTCCATCCTTCAGATATTCTAAGACCTGCCCTAGTGGACCTGGGGGCAGGGCAGTGATTTGAGGTACGCCAGGAAATCCACTCCAAGATAAAGACTACTTGTTCTGTTATTCCGTTAGCACCTAACGCCTCTTACCCCTTGATAGCCCTGTTTGGGTTTGAGGGACAGCATGATCCCATGCTTGGGAACAGTACTATTTTGAGTAGGGCTCTGCATAGGTCCAGAATTCAACAAGGTATTTCCTGCAGTTTGGGCCCTGAGCCTCCATGCTAGTGATGGCCAAAGGTACACATGGTAAATAAAGATATATCACCTAGGGTTCTGGAACAACAGGTTCTGGAACAGAGCTGTGCAGTGCTCATCACAGCTCCTGAACTGTTCCCAGGGTCTAAGAGGGGCAGAGTGTCTGATGGTGAGATATCAAGTGACGGCAAAACTAAGGTTGCCATTTTCTGCGTGGTATTTTGGACTTCAGTCTGAGCACATCAGAAAGTCATTGCACAACAGAAATGGTACAGAGGATGCAAGACACAGGCCCAGCACTCCACATCACTTATGACTCTCCAACTTCCATCTAGGCCTTACGGGGGGTTCCTCATGATTGGAGGGAAGTTACAGATGCAGGGCTGGTTCAAAATGGTCAGTTAGATATTAATGCGAGAAAGAAAATTGCTACACTGAAGACTCCTCTATGGCCCTGACAGCAGCGGTGACAAAAGTCCCCCCAGGAAGCAGAGACTCAAGCACTATTATCAGGTCATCTACTTGGTCAGAGAGATAAGTAGACAAGGGTAAGGATTAGACTCTTGGGTAGCACCAAGTGGCTTGTCTGGATGGTTGGGGTCCTGGAAGGGACAGAGTGCAAAATGAGACAAGACCTGGGAGAATCTAGGTAAATCTATGGAAGGTAGCAAAGCATGCAGATCTCATTCTTGCATACTTCTGTAGCCCAGAATCTTATCAAAGGCTGTTAGACATTTGCTTGGCCCCTGTGGTCCCTCTGGAACAGTGAATAGACATTTAAAGATACTGAACCAGATATTCAGGTTGGACGTTTGGAGATACTTGATCATAAGTCTAATCAGTAGCCAACTTAGTAGGGTGTGGCCTTTGCAGAAATAAGTGACCTGCAGGCTGCAGATTCACATGTTAACTTAATGTTCAAAGGTAGACGTGCATCTGTGTGCACTGACATTCAGATCCTGCATCAACTAGTTTACATGACCCCTAGTCAATCCTTTTCTCTACTTATCCCGTTGTGGGATTGGGGTGGGGGGTGTCTTCTGCTGAACTAGAACTAGTGGAAACACTAGGAGGGGACTCTCTCCCCTTCCCACATTCAGAGCTGGAAGCACATCTCCCAAAATGCCAAGGAAAGACTTAGTATATACTAGATAAGGGACGAGGGTCCCCATTGGTCCCCTAGGGTATGGAGGAGCAATGAGATGTAACGGGGCTCTGCTCCCTTCAAGCTAAAAAGAACTTGCTTCATGTATCAAGTCAGGGTTCCAGGAGGAAACTGAATTCAACTCAAATGGTTTGAATGAATAAAAGAAAGCCTTGGTGGAATATGAAGGATTCAGGGAACAAAGGATGACGCACCAGGGGTAGCAATGGCAGGAAGCTACTGCCAACCATGCAACCGAAAGGAAGGAGTTACCTGAGCAGAGTGAGCCAGATCCATAGAAATGGGTCCCACCTGGCAGGAGCGGCAAGCCTGGAGGGACACACCTACTGTCTGAGATGTGGCTGTAAAGCAGAGGGAGTCAGGAAGTACCCAAACCTCTCATCTTCTAGCTCGTGTCCTCCCGGTGCCTAAACCCACCTGGATGTTCACTTTCAAGGGAGACTGGGTGATGCAGTCCACAGGGGTCTACCCCTACTGGGGCACAGAACAGCGGAGAATGGATCTGTGTTGAGGGTGGGACAACAGCCAGCTCACTTAGGGACCAATGGGGAGGTGAGAGAATCAGAAAGGAAAGAAATTGCCACAGAACACTTAGGGAGAGGACAAAGTACAAGGCTCTGTACCCCGTCTTTACATAGGTCCCACCTGCCAAGGACCACACAGGCCGGAATGATCCAGTACTGGAGCCTAGAAGACTCTCCTACAAGGAACACACTAGGTTTGCCAACAGCTAGTTGGGGATTCAGAGCAGAGTCATTTTGGTTTGAAGAGGAGAACGGCAATATTTCATTCAGCAGAAAATACAGCGCTAAATCCCTGCTCCTTATAGAGCTAGCGGAGGTGGACACCCTGCTGGCCGAGGAATTTGCCAGCATCAGCCTTAGTCTGTGGATGTTCTCTGCAGGTGGCTTTGATACAGCTCCAACACATCCTTGCTCCCTAAATGAGATTAATCTCCTTTTCTTAGTCCTATTACCAGGGAGGTCAGCTACTTCCATTTTCTAATGGAGTTAGATTGGATGATAAAAACCCTGATTAAGGATGCATTATCTTCCTGTCAGAGGAGACGCCCTAGTCTCAGCTTCGGAAGCTATGGTGTGGCGGGGATTGTTGCAGGAAAAACAAACAAAAAACCCTCCAGGGATTGTTTTCTACTTAATGAGTATAAAACAAAAGTTAATATAACCTGTGTCTTCATTTGCTTTTAGCTGAGCATAGCACTGTTTGCTATTTGAAGACTTTGTCAGTGCTACACAAACGTAATTGTAGCCGGTGTCAGAAAGATGTCTAGCAATAAAAGGAATATGGCTTGAAGAGGACAATGTGTAATGCATTTATATTACAATTTCAACGTTTTAAAAATTTCACCTGCATCCTATAATTAACCCATTTCAGAAATAAAACATTTCACACAACGATGACAAAAATCTCCACGCTGCTTTCAACATCTGCTCATGTCCAGGCCCCATTTCCCGGCACTCTCATCATTTCACGTATCTAAACGCCCAGGCCTTCTTTGAAGCTGTGGCTGATCTATCTGGCATTTCAACTCACAAGCTCAAACTTACCTCCTGTGTCAGCCACGGAGTGACTCTAAAGCCTTATTTCTGATCTGACAGCAATATTCAGGCACTAACTCACTTCAAGCGGATAACACTTTGCTCAGAGTGAGTCCCTCGTGCATTGACTTTCCACTTCAGGGCTCCAAATTCTGGGGATTTAGGCAGGAGCTTGCTAACTTTGAAAGGAACTCAAACAGAATCTGATAGATAAACACTCTTGGCTTCTTAGCCTTCGAGCAAATAATTCCTGAAGGTGTTCTGAATGGATCTGGGCGGTCTCAGCAGAATTAAGCCCCTGATACAGACAGCAGGGATATTAACACCCTGCCTCCTCCAGACTTCTCTGGACCACCCACCCCAAATAAGCTACCCATACGTACATCCTCACATCAGGTTGTTTTCAAGCAAGTCCAGGCTCAGGCAGGATCCCTTCCTAGCCAGCCAGATGAGGCACAAGCCCCTTGCCTTAGCATGAGTCAGATGAATATGTTTTACAACCAAGTGAATTGTGGAGTTATATTGGTTGAGAAAGTTCTCATCTTCAGTGTTTGGCTCAGGCAAGAAAGCCACTTGATCTCAACCTCAAGTTCATTTCCATCAATTAATGGTTGCCTATGAAGGCTCAGTCACCTTTTCATGGTAGATCCTAAGGAGAAAGTTCTAGGAGGACATGACTAAGCCTGAAGCTCCTCAAGGATCCGAACAGACAAGTTAGAACTAATTCCAGCACTACTCCCCACTCCCCCCAGGGGAAATGCGTCTTTCCAATCCTCTCGAGTTTCTGCTATGTTATTCATTACTTGGTTACTGAACACTGAATAGCTTCACCACATCTTATCTTTCATAGACCTGAGGACCTTTTTTCAAAGGCTGTTTAGGAAGCCTTCCTGGAACTTAGCAGCAGCAGTAGGATGGAGGGGAGGAAAGGATTCTAATCCCTGTTCAGGAAATAGGCATCTGGCAAACGCATACGCCACACAAACTTCAGAGGTATGTTTTGAAGCATATGGGGCTGGCGATCCTCTAGCTGGACAGAAGCTAAAATGTTAGTGAAGGCTCAAGTTAGCAAGGACAGTATGCAAACACAACTGGAGAGGGTGGTAGGAGCCTGGCTCATTTTCTGCCCAAATCGAATTGCTCAGCTGCCCCAGGCTGAGAGGTAGAGAGGAGGCCCTCAAGTTTCCCTGAAAAGATGGTAGGTCAGGGCCTCACCTCAAAGCATCTCTACCAAAATGCGTTTTGTTGATCGACAGGTTTTTCACTAGTGCATTTCCTACACTTCTCCTTTAGTAGAATCTTTAAATCCACCATCCCACTGCACAGCCAGTACCAAGGTAGGGGTGCCCCTGAGGCCCTCCTACTGTTATAACCTGTACTGAGGTATCTATCCTAGTCTCTCTCAACCACATTCTGTCCTGTTCACCTCCTTCGTTTCCAGTCAGATGCACTCTCCCACTTAGTAGCTTTGTCTTGCCTTTGCCACTAGTCCCTGCTCTTCTCTTAGCGAGGACGTTTCTTTGACTAGGACAATTCAAGTCCCCTGTGTGCCTTCATAGCTACGTCCCCTACTGCTTGTCCAACATGGAAGGTGGTCGCTACTTGTATAGAAGTTGGAGCCGGACAATGCTAATACTAACCACTTCCAAGCATCACCCTTCTTTGAGTTTACCAACCAAAACGGAAGACCCTTTATTTCTTCTTTTCACTGGGCTTCCAGGCTCTACCAACAATCCTTGAAAAAAATAAGCTGAGTCTCCAGCAGCTAACGTCTCCCACTCCTTTGATAAATCAGGGCCGATTCCACTCACATGTTGCCCCTCGAGGGGCATTGGCACTGTTCCCAAGAATGCTAGGAGGGTGCCTGCCACGTGGAATGCTGCTAAGCTGCCCACTTGAGCCGTTACCCCTGCAGGTAGGTGTGCCACACTTCTGCCAGTTGGCACGGATGTTTGCCTCTTCTTAATTAGATCAGCTGCATCTTCATCTCTAAGTGGTTATGTAAAAGGTGTGAGTAGCTAATTAAGCCAGAGGAAGAGAATGCTAGAGCTAGCTCATTTTCCCAGCCGAGTACAACACACAGCCCAGAGAACAGGAATTCCTATCTCTGGTCGGGGGGACATCTCAAGGTAGTTCTCAGAAGGAATCGCAAAATTCTCATGGTCAATGCCTCATGAATGACGGTAACTAGATATCACCCTTCCAAGGGTGTGCACATGAGGTCCTTAAGTAACAGGGACGCTCAAGAGAGTGAAGTCTAGAACTGAGTTGATTCCAGGAGAAGTAGGGAGAAAAGCTAGGCCCCCTCCCAAAGGATACTATAATTGCCTGAGAAAGGAAGTCTGCTCAAGTTCATTACAGTATTACCAACCTAGGTGTCTCAGCAAGGGAGCACATAAGTGGGAAGATATGCAAATGGAGGTTTAGAGACCCTGTTGAAGAGGGGAGACCTGAGGTGGTGGCTTAGGAACAGGAGATGTGGGTGTTTACAAGTTAACTGTTCTAGAGTAGTGAGCTTGTCAACACCCCAGCCATACCCACCTACTCAACAAATGGCACTCAAAGGAATTTGACTTGAGTTGGGCAGGCTGGGGTGTCTTGCTCTTAATCTAAAATAAAACCCTTCCCAGTAAAAGTCCCTTTGCAGTGAACAGTCTGAACAAGCATCTCACGTGGAGTGCGTAAGAGTCCCCCAAAGTTCATTTTCCCTAAAAATGCATGAATCAGAACAAGAGTTCACCTATGGTAAGGTACCAATGGCTTGGATTTAAAGAGATCATGTCTCCTCACTCAAATCCACTTAAGTGACCAGGATAGGTAATGTACAACTTCCAGTGGACTTAAGGTCACTTGTAAGAAAAGAATATGGTTCTTAAGAGCTTTGAAGGGCTTTCTTGTCTAACCACTGATGATTTATACCCTACTTACCCTGTACAATGCTAGCAACTGAGGAGTAGGCATCTGAGAGATTACTCTAGCAACACAAGACAGCTGTGCTTGTGAAGATCAGAATTTTCAGCTCTGCCTTCTACAGGAAGCAAAGCGGGATAGAACGTGGCAACTACTGGTTGGAGGCTAGAAACAGGACTAAGTGCCTGAGAAAGCAGGAGAAGGAAAGAGCCCTACTGTTAGAAATGCACTTAGTTCTAGGAGAGCTTTGAGAACAGATTCCTATCACGTCCCCTCACAGGTCCTAATCCTCCAGTCCACTCATATGCAAAGCTGACCTAGAAAAAGGCCAGGTGGGACCCACAGACGATCAAACTGACACAGTAGGCTTTTCTACCCTTCCTTTCTGCTTGCGGGCAATGCTTGGGAGTCTTGTCTTCCTAGCTAAGCAAAGTAGGTCTCCAGAAGGTGGTTGTTAGACTGGCGACTTTTCCTTGAAGATCCTGGAACCTTTTCTCCATGTCCAATACCCTACCCAGTAGTTAAAACTCATGGAAGTGTGAGGAGCCCCCTAAAATTGGATTCCCCAGAGTGAACTCTCAAGCTGGTCTCACACTGAAGCCTCCTGCAATTTGTCAGTTATCACTTAAGTGTTCCTACTGGTTGGTTGCTGGTTCCCGCTGTGGCTTTTGCTTCTGGCTAGCTGTGATTCTGTCTCCCATTTAAGGCAGAAGCTTGTCCCGTGACCTCAGTTCTCTAAGTTGTGGATACAAGTTGTGGATTCAGTTAATTCATCACTCCTGTCCTTACAGCAAGAAAGCTGACTTCTAAGCTCCTACTTTCTGATGCGACATGTGTGTAAGAAGTCCAGTTAGGATCATTTAGAATGAAAGCATCTCAAGCCAGACAGCCCAATACGTGCTCTAAATTACAAAATGTTTCAGTGACAAGTTAGAGTCCCTTTGTATTTAAAGGGATAAAAGCCTCAAGTCCTGTTTGATTCTGTTATTGAAGCAAAGAAGCCTTTCTAAGAAGAAATTCCAGCAGGTCTGAGGAAAGCCACTGGCAGACTGGATATGAAACCAGCCTTTAGTTTACAAGGTAGTCCAAATTAAGAGGAGAGAAAATCTACAACATCTCGAATACAAAGTGCTCCTCTCCAAACAGAAGCACTGGGAGAGAATTGCGTTTTTGCCATTTTAAAAAGTGAATGGAGAATGAGCTAGCTTCTCTTGAAATTATGAGAATAGACAAAACAGATCTGTAGGATCTCAAATTTTGGGGGGATTCTCAACTTGAGAGGAGACAATAAGAGCAGGAACCACTGGTTCAACCGTTTTCCTCTTCTGCCAATTACAGTTTTCCTTAAAGGGAGCACAGAATTAACACAATGACTATGAAGTTAAAATGCACATGAGATTGTGGAAACTTGCAAAAAGCCAGCTCCCAAGAATTTCCCTAGTTGTAAAACTTGGGTCTCTGAGACGTGGTTGAAATAAGCAAACATCCGTCCTCTCAGTCCTGCCTTGACCCTGCAGAACTGCCACAATCGTCATTCTGGGGTATCTCAGAGGGTAAACATAACCAGGGACAGATTCTGAAACAACAGCCCAAGGGGTCAGCACAGTTTGCCTTCACTTCAAGTTTCCTGAGAAAACTTTCCAAAGAAGGATGGCAGAAGAGACCATTTCTCCCCACCCCACCACTCGGACCTACCTCTTAATTAGTCCAAGGCTTTCATGCAAATCCCCAGTCTCAAGTTACCTCAAACAGCTTAAAATGTCACGGTGCCACCATCTTTGGTAAAAATGGTCAGACGTGCTATGAGCTGGTCCAAAGCTACCCCAGGCCTATGAAAGGAGCCCAATGAGCTGGGAAGTAGAAGTGTTCAGAGACTAGGTCACCTCTGTAGCAGTCCATCGGCTGTGACAGGTGGAGTTAGACGCAGGGGTGGGAGGTCCTATAGCTGGAGCTACCCTTAAAAGGGACTTCTTGCCAAGGGCAACACTCCACATGGTGCTCAATCCGCCGTCCGCGTCTCTGCCAACCAACACAGCCGACAGTGAGACTACAGTGATATGAACCCCCATCTATGGTTCCGTTGGTGTTCCTTTTGGGCTTTATCATATTCTGTGTCCACTTGCCAAGAGCGGGACCAGAGACCCTGCGTTACACTTGGAGCAGCGAGCAGGGTCTCAAACAGCACAGGGAAAGGAAACATGATCTGCCTGGGAGAAACATGACCCCTCAGCAAATTGGTGGTTCTCTCGAGCCTTAGGATGGCATGCCATCCTCTTGGCCATAGCAAGCGTTGCCTGCCTTTTGGTAATCCGCTGCTGCCGTAGGCTCCTCGAGTTGTGGACATCTTACACCGGGGCCACCACTCACTCAGACACCTGGCGCGGCAAGAACAATTCCAGCCAGGTAAGAATGATGTCTGACTCTGGGCAAGAGGACTTGTGGCCCCCACATAGTGTGTGGTACCCGGTGGCCACTGTTCTCAGGAGTTGGACTCCCATGGAGGGGTGGGAAGATGTGGATGGCTCTCTGGCCAGCATAGAAAGGGCTCTGCAAGTTTTAACTGAGCAGTTGCCGGAGAAGGCAAAAAGTGCAGCCAGCTGTGGGCTGGATGTTCCTCACCACGTTGCCTCATGACACGGAGGAAGTGCCTACTGAAGCAGGTCAGGTACAGGACCGGCAGCCCAGGTGGGAAGCTCTGGAAGCTCGAGTCTGCCAGTTAGAGGAGAAGTTCCACAGTGGAGACTGAGACAGTGACGGACGGCGCAAGTGGAAGTGATGTAGCTCCCCACCCCCACGCCTGGCCCGTCCTGCAGCAAAAGTTGAAGCATGAACAGCCTTTGGGCCCTGGAGCATTGTTGCTGGTAACCCAGCTGTGACTGAGTTTACAACCTGCATAGCTTACACTCCCATAGAGCTGCAGGAGCTGGGGAGGGAGGCAATGCCGACAGCGGCCTGGAGAGCCAGTCTCGGCTTGGCTACCACCTTTATGGGATGAGGGGGCAGACAGCAGTCTCTGCTCCCCAGGCGAAATGGAAAAAAAGCTGGCCTCCGTGACAGTGCATCTGTCCTGGCAACAAAAGTTACAGAATTGCCACAGGTTGGCCCAAGACCAGGGCAACCACACTCTAATGGAGTGGCTCACTGCTGCGGTACGCACAGTATGGGGACAGGCTGGCGAGCTGCCAGACACTGATAAAATGGCAATTGTATGAACTTGGTCAAATCATCCGTGAAATGGGTATGAGGCATGCTATGTTCAACCCTGATATACGGGGGCCGGATGACCAGCGTTTTACAACCAGCATGAGAGATCTGGTTTTGGATACTGCCCCTGCGAGTGCTTTTGGATCCTTGGTTGCCAATCTTATGCCCAATGTGGGGCAGCGGATCCATGAAGTTACCATTGCCATGGCCACCCTAGGGGATATTGAAAGCCAGTGGCGATGGAAGTTAAGACAGGAGGTCCGAGAAGTCAAAACCTGGAAGCCCAAAACAAAAGTAAGGGAGCAAAGCCGCAGGCCTCAGAGAGTAACACGCACACAGATGTGGCGTGATCTTGTGGCAGCAGGGGTCGATCGGGGAAAAAATAGACTGACACCCCAATGCACTCTCGTTGGAACTTTGGAAATAGCTGGGTCCAAAACAGCAATTCCGGTGAAGCCTAAAGGAGAAGTCCAGGAAAGCGCAACCTGTGTCCCTCTAGAACTTCATGCGGCCGCATGAGGCCGACTCCTTTCAGCTTGATTAGGGGTGGGGCCAAGGTACCCGGTCAGAGGGGACGAGCAGGGACCGGAGGCCCCATGTGGAACTGTCCATACATTGGTCCCCTTCTAATGTGCAGAGGGTTTTGGCCCTAGTTGACACTGGCGCAGACCGCAGTCTTGTTTATGGGAACCCAGAACTGTTCCCCGGACCAGCAATCTGCATTGATGGCTACGGGGCAAATACTGTGACTGTAAAAGCTGTTTCCCTACCACTGGGTATAGGAAGGCTTCCCCCTTGTACCTACAAGGTTTATGTCTCCCCCGTTCCGGAGTATATTCTAGGGGTGGACGTGCTACATGGCCTCAGCTTACAGACGTTGGTAGGAGAGTTCCGTCTCTGGATCCAGGTGGTGAAAGCGGTGACACACGGGCATGCTCACCACCCTCCTCAAGTGTTGCCGCAGCCCTGGCACATGGTTACAGTGCGACAGTACCTCCTGCCAGGAGGGCAGGAGGAGATTGGTCGTACAGTGTTGGAATTGGAGAAGGCACATATTGTGAGGCCAATGCACAGTCCCTTGAACTCCCCAGATGGGACCTGGTGAATGACTGTGGACTATAGGGAGTTAAATAAGGTGACGCCACCTTTGCACGCGGCAGAACCTTCAATTCACGATTTGATGGATTGTCTGACCGTCCACCTGGGAACGTACCACTATGTAGTGGACTTGGCCAATGCTTTTTTTCTCCATTGACATTACACCCGAGTGTCAGGAGCAGTTTGCTTTTACTTGGGATGGGCAGTAGTGGACTTTTCAAGTCCTTCCACAAGGATACTCACACAGCCCCACTATCTGCCACGGGCTCGTGGCCCAGGATTTGGCACAGTGGGATCACCCGTCCTCTGTGGTCTTGTTTCACTATATTGACATTTTACTAACATCTGCTTCTTTCAGATTTAGAGCAAGCAGCTCCCTCTCTTCTCTGCCACCTGAAGTCATGTGGCTGGGCGGTGAGTGAGGAAAAGGTCTAAGGCCCTGGCTTATCTGTCAAGTTTTTGGGTGTTGTGTGGTTGGGTAAGACAAAGGTCATATTTGAGGCGATTATTGACAAAATATAAGCCTTTCCCCGGCCGTCCAAGGTCTCCCAACTGCAGACGTATTTGGGTCTGCTGGGGTATTGGCAGGCGTTTGTACCCCATTTAGCACAGATCACAATGCCCTTGTATAACAAAAAAGGGGGCCAGTTGGGATTGGACAGAGGCTATAGAGCAAGCCTTTGTTACCACAAAATGGGCAGTACAACAGGCACAGGCTCTGTAACTAGTGGACCCTGGCCGCCCATTTGAACTTGATGTTCACGTAACCCAAGAGGGGTACGGATGGGGCCTCTAGCAATGGCTGGAGCATCTCCGGTCGCCAATGGGATTTTGGTCCCAATTGTGGAAAGGAGAGAAGGTCTGCTACTCTCTAATAGACAAACAGCTGGCTGCTGTGCACACAGCCCTAGTGGCCACAGATGCCATCACAGGAATGGCATGGGTGTTGGTTCAAACAACTTATCCCATCCAGGGGTGGGTCCGTACATGGACCCAAGGACCCAAAACAGGGTCCTTCACCACCCTCACCAAATGGGGTGCCTACTTGGAGCAACGTAGCACCCTTAGTTCAAGCCCTTTGAGCACAGAGCTACCACAGGTCCTGGGGCCTGTGGAGCTTGTAGCCCAGGCTGAGCCAAGCGCTCTGCCTGGAGGGGAGGACTTGGACCCTCGCCCTACAAAGAAGGACAGTCCCCAGTACCTGAGGATGCCTGGTTTACCGACGGTTCTAGCCGAGGGGCTGCAGCTGTTTGGACGGCTATTGGTGTGCAGCCCAAAACAGACACCATTTGGTTTGATACTGGGACGGGCCAGAGTAGCCAGCGGGCTGAGTTATGGGCTGTGTGGATGATAATCAGCCACGAGCCCGGGCCCCTAGTTACTTGTACTGACAGCTGGGCGGTGTTCCGGGGCCTAACACTGTGGCTCCCTATGTGGAAACAACCAAACTGGTTGGTAAGACGCCGTCCACTGTGGGGTCAAGCCATGTGGCAGGACCTCTGGGACCTAGGGCAGAGAAAAGAGGTGACCCTAATGCATGTCACAGGTCACTCCCCCTTAGTGTCCCCAGGTAACGATGAAGCACATCCCCTAGCACAGGTCCAATGGTTAGAACGGGCCCCCACCACTGATGTGGCCCATTGGCTGCATAGGAAATTGCAGCACGCTGGAAGCCGAACCATGTGGCAGGTGAGCAGACGCTGGGGTCTGCCTTTGAAATGGCAGGAGATAGCAGATGCCTGCTATGACTGTGCCATCTCTGCCCAGGACAGCCCCCAAAGGCAGACGCTCCCCTGGGAGACACAGCAGATTGCGCGAAGGGAGGGTGCCCCTCACTCTCTGGCAAGTGGATTACATTGGACCCCTGCCTAAGGCCCGCAATGCGATGTATGCCTTCACAGCAGTGGACACTGCTATGGGGTTGATGTTTGTGTGGCCAAGTCTGGCTGCAGATAAGCGGCATACAGTGGTTACTCTTACATGGCTGTGTACCCTCTATGGGTGCCCCAAGTCATTGAAAGTGACAAGCACTCATTTTACGGGGCAAGAAGTGCAGTGCTGGGCTGCCAAGATGGACGTACAACGGTTGATTCATACCCTGTATAATCCACAATCCGCTTGCTAACTGCACTTGCCAGCATAGCCATGGCAGTTATATACAAAACAATAGTGGCTAATGGCCATCTGACTACAGCTGATGGCCATCTAATAATTGAGCCAGCACCTTTCCACGTGAGGCCGAGAGCCTGGAAACTGCTCTATCGGACTCCATCACTACAGTGGATTCTGTTCTTGCTAGGAAGCCTCCACTTGAAGACGCAGCTACATGAACCCCCTTCTCCTCTCTCTCTCCCCTACCACTGGTTCCAGGATAAGTCTGAGTTACTCAAACAAAGGTTACACAGCTTAGTGATGAGGGGTCATGCAGGGCGGTCTGCGGGGTCTCTGCTCCCGCTCCCCACATAAGAACGCAGGACATGGTGAGGCCAAAAAGGAACACCCACGAAGCCATAGAGAGGGGAGTCACACCACTATAGTCTTGCCGGCGGCTGGGTTGGAGACACAGGAAGCAGGAGCCACACTATCCGCAACCTGCCGTCCGCTTCTCTGCCAACCAACCTCATGTGCTAACTGCAATCCGCGCTTGCTAGCTCAGCCACCATCTTCTTGCCAGCCCCCACTTGCTGGTAGCATAGCCATGGCAGTTATTTTAGTGGCCAACGGCTCACTGGTTACAGCTGATGGCCAACTAGCCACAGCTGATGGCCATCCAATCACAGTTGATGGCCATTTACTACCTGAGTGAGCATCTTTCCACGTGAGGGCGAGAGCCTGGAAACTGCACTCCTGGCTTTGTCCCCACAAGGGGACACAAGGCACCAACCTGGGAGAGGGAGATGCTGCTTGAGGGTGCGTTTTGCTGCGGGGAGGAAGCTATACCGAGGATAGGCGCCTCGCTCTCCACCATACCTAGAACTGAAACCAGGTGACCTAGACAGGGTAGCGAGTGCACAGCTCTCAGTGTTTACTGGTCATAGGACTGGCAGTAAGCCAAGACCTGTGATGACTATTGAAGCCTCCGTAGCCTTTAGTTTACCCATTTTAATAGGTCAAATATTCAAACAGCTTCAGCCACGTCAAATACTCGAACAGTTTAAGCAACTCATCCAAGACCTAATGAAATAAGTGGCAGGATTTAGGCTGAAGTTACATCTGGCCCTGGAGTCTGTGACCTCAAACTTTTGGTTCTATGACCCCCATTTCTCTTCCATTGAAAGTCTATTAGGGAGAGCCTGAGACCCAAGCTTTGTCAGAAGCAGCTTCTCTGTAGGGAATCTACAGTCTAGATTCTACCTAGTCCTGCACCCATCCTCCCCTGCACTCGGACAAGAGAAGCTCTCGGTGTAAAAAATCCAAAAGCAATTGGATTTACCAGCCTTTTATCAGCAATAACTGGAAGCCTTGAGTTGGCCCTCTTCACTTAGCTCCTACTTGACTACCAGTTGAGAAGGCTGGGACCCTCCCTTCAGGATTCTAATACCCAATCATGTGAACTTCAGACTTTTACTTGGCACAGAGACCAATGTCCCAAATAAAGTTGGTTCTGAGTGGCAGCCCAGACCATGTAGCTCGTGGACTCTTATGGGCTCGGGCACACGCGGGCCCTGGATTTAAGTCATGTGCTCAGCATCTCAGCCCCCTTTTCCCTGCCCACAGGTTCTTCCTGCTAAGTGCTAAAGCTGAGCGCCTATGAGTTGCTGGATATCTTCAGTCCTTAACATTTGGATAAGTTACAGCTGTGGCTACTTGACTTCGGTCAAGAGTTCAGGGGTTGCCAGCAAGTGGCACCTGTAGTCTATAGTATGAAAACTGGCAAACATTCTTCAACCGGAAAGATTTTCAAGATCCTATCCATCCCCCTACTTTTAGTTTTTCATTAAGGCAGCTCATGCAATTTTAAGTGAATACTTTCAGATTACTGGCCTAACTATGACCTTGTAAAATCCATTATCACCAACCGTACTTCAAACACTAAGCAACCATACTTCAAACCCTGAGCAATTAACAAGAAACTTTCATCCATGCCTAAGACATGTCATGTGAAGCAATTGCTCGGGACAAGCTCACACAAGCCCAGGTGCAGAGTTTGCCTGAGATGGTGAGGGAGCTAAGCAAGTATGAAGTACCAAACTGGGTTCAGAAAGCCTGCAAGGCTACAGGGAGTTTATAAGGCACTTAAGTTCAAATGACACTTGTGACTGAGGAACACCAGGAGCTCCAGGCTGCAGAAAGAGTGTAAGTGCCAGAAAAGAAAAGAAAAACAAAGTGATCCAAAAACACATGACCTCTGCATTACCTAGGGGTCCTCTACCAGCCAGGAGGTCACGTTTACTGAGCACATACTATGAAGGGCAGTGGTTTACATGCAGTATCATCTAACCACCAAACTTCAGGGTTTAAGCCAGTTTCTCAGAATCAGTAACTAGTGAGCTAGTAAGTGATACAGCTAGGTCTCAGCTAGTAAGTGACAGAGCCAGGGACAGACCCCAGGTGAGTTCAAGCCCTTATCTTCAGTGTCACACACCACACTGAAAGCACTTCCCCACCAAGAATCAGAGATTGAGGCTCTGGGGAAAAGTGGCTTCACTGTAAGTGGATCAGCTCCTGCCAGACCTGAATCCAGACCCCAGCACTCCCACCTCCAGTTTGAACAAAAGCAATCGCTCCTGAAACACTGGAAGTGGCCTTCAGAGGACCTGCCTTAGGAATGTGTCTAAGCCCTCATCAAGTGTGGCCCAGAATTGGCTCAGGTAGGCAAACTCCACACCCGCTAATCTTACCCTATTTTCAAGTCAGCATTTCCCACTATTTCCAAGTTCAGCAGGTTGAGCTATCTCCAAGCATCAAGTTCTCTTGATTCTCAGGCCACGTCATGTGATCAGTTGCCTTTTATTTCCCTCGAGTACCCCTTGTGTGCACTAAGACTCCATTTGCTTCTTCCGAGCCTTCTTCAACCTGTTTGAGTTTTGTTTAAGATGGGCCCAGCATGCTAGGCATATCCTCAGGCCCCTACAATATTTGGCTTGGTCTCTGCCACCCCCACTGCATTGAGCCTGCACTCAGAAACCGGTTCCCGGGAGCCCGCTAGGCAGGGCAACCAGTCATAGCTCTTAAATGAAGATGTTCATTCCAGTGTAAGATGATGCAAATAGTGGTAACAGGCCAGGCTCATTACCACGATACTTTAGGCACAAGCAGTGGTTACAGCTGTGGACTGGGTTCTACGAGCTACTCCCTTATCTCAGCTGAGGGAGAGGAGAGTGGTATGTCAGAGCTAGGTCAGCAGGAAACGTCCAAGAGCTGTTTAGCTATGCTTCTGTTAGAGAATGTAACAGTTCTTAGAGGAGTGTACAATATTAGAGGAACTTCCGTCAGCCAGTTCCTGCTTGGGCACTCGCCTGGAACGGATCCTAAGGAAGAGGAGTTGAGTAGGACAATCCATAGGAGAAAACGCTCGTCTTCAAGGGCTGACATGATTCCCACTATCTGCTATCCCAGTTCAACCCACATTGATATTTTTTTTCAGTTGAAGAGAAACGTGGGTATCCAGGCTCACTTTAGCAGGTTTTGCCCGATTTAAGCTCATATATCTGTCCTGGCTTTTGCAATAGCACGTCTACACTGTAGCAGCTTATTTCCAGAGAAGAGCATTAGAAAGCTTAAAGGATCAGGAGGAAAGTAAATCAGTAGGGCTGCGGTCTCCAAGACCTGACCACAGAAGCCAGACCATGGATTGGAACAGAGGGCGTTTGACTAATAAAAACTGAAAGATGAGTTTATCATCCTGCCAGAGGAAGGGCTAAGGAAAAGTCACTGTCAGAAACTTTTTTTTTTTTTGGTTTTGAGGAGTGGGAGACAGTACGTTTGCTCCAGTAACGGCTCCTACAGGTGCAAGCTCTTCACGGGAGCTAAGAGTTTACAGCAAGAGAGTTTAGCAGCGCTAATCCTCCATGCTTACTCCCCAGCAACAGAGCTATTATTTTTTAGAAGAACCTACTCCCAGGGAAAGGTCATTCCTGGAAGAAAGCATGGCTTTCCCAGACAGGGAAGAGCCTGTAGCTTTGCTTTAGCTACCACGAGAGGTTTCTAAGGCTTTTTCTCCAGTTGAGAGAAACAGACCCCTGAAGACAGGTTTTTCAGACATAAGGAAACAGACAGAAGAAGCCTCTTAGGGAGAGCGAGACAGGAGCCTGTATTCTTGAGCAAGAACTTCCATGAAGAGAATGAAAGGAAAACACAGGAGAGTGGGAGAGGGTGGCTTTTGGAGACAGCCCCCACATCCCCTATCCCAGAACTCTTTCTTCTTTGAAAGAAAAATAGGCTTTCTCCCCCCACCTTCCCGGCGTTTTCCGCTTTCCCCACTCCAACTCAGAGGAGCTGCAATAGTCACTCCCAGTCACACAGCTTCTATCCCCACAACCGCCTCAGACTGAGCAGCAGTGCTCTTCAGGCAGCCGACTGCAGGCTTTATAGGCTGTGGAGACTTCATTCCACCCCTGCTCCGAAGCACTCCGGGTGGGCAGCTGTTCCTCTGTTTCTCACTGGCTCCCTCCCTCCCAATCAGTAGCTAGCTCCAGCCCCCTCTGCTGTTTTCTGTTCTGTAAGTCGCCAATAACAGTAAAAGGAAGGGGAGGTTTCAATGGTTGCACCCAAACTGAGCAGTAAAAACTGACTTCCTGCCCCTAGCAGTGACTTTGATGGGAAAAGGAGGTCCAGCCTCTTCAAAGGCAGAATATGTAATTATCTCCGGTGTTTGCTCAACTTCTTGTTGTTAAGAATCACCTGAAGTGCTTATAAACCCGAGGGTTAGCAAGGCTTTTCTCTGGAAATTATGACTCAGAGGTCTTGGATGAGGGTCTGGGAGTCTGTGGGTGTTTTTCATAAGTATCCTCAGGATTTGTGTCTTTAGGGAAGTTGGTGTGATACACTGAAAGGTGGTATTCCAAAATTCCCTTTGAAGAAATTGCTTCTGGTGAATTGTTGAGGTGATCCTGATATTCTCCATCTGTTTTTGCTTTGGGTTTGAGTTTCTCCAGCAGCTGCCCCCAATAAGCATTGTTTCTGAGAAAGAAAGAAAAAATGCAGAGTTTAAAAGGGGGCTGCCCAATCCTGATTTTCACAGCCCCTCTGCCCTTCTCCTTCAAGGAATGAGCCACAGATGGGAGGTGTCCTTTATAAACCAATTTGCCTGAATCCATTTATGAGCCTAGCTGTAGGTCTACCACTATACCTGAGTGAGGGGATAGGGTAGGGTGGGAGCCTTTTAACAAGAGAAACTGCAGTGTGGAATGAGAAAGTTTCAGATACACAGGGAAGGCCTGGGCAGCCAGAAGAAGGTAGAGACACAAGTGACTTTTGGCAAGGAGGTGGCACTCTGTGCACCATGCATGTGGCAAATGAACTTGATATAAGATACCTAGTCTGGGATCAGAAAAACTCCAAGAAAGGGGACATGTTAAACTCAGTGATTCATTCTTGTTTTTTTGTAGCACCTTTGAAAGTTGATTCTGTAAACACCACTCATTTCCTAAACAAACTGTCAATGTCCTCGTCTCAACAGGTCCTTCATTCTCCTGACTTTCTCTTTACTCCTTCTGTCCCCCCAGCCAGGAATGTCCTTTCCTTCTGCCACAGATCGATATTCTATCTGTTATCTGAGAACCAGTTGAGATGCTGAATCTTGGTGGAACCTTCTATGACCTCCCAGTTTGATCCCACCTGCTCACCAAGTGTTTGCCAAGTACTTTCTGAGATGCTGGTGGTTCAGGAATCGAGATGGTCTTCTCCCTAGAGAACCTCACACCCTGCTTAGGAAATTCCTCTGTGTTTTGCCCTGTTGTAGTATCACTGGCAACTCTATAGAACACACACTTTATTTGCCTTGTATTCAGTTGCCATCACACTCGTCCACATCTCTACATTGGAAGTGTCTAGAAGGATGTGAGAATGACTTCAAGTCTGTGCCAAGAATGTAGTACAAGTACAATGTATGTTTCTTGAATGGATGGATGAGAGAAAGAAAAAGAGAGAGAGAGGAGATGGCTGCAAAGAAATCAATCTAATTCTGCCTCCTGCATTGTTTTCTCTGGGGCCTTAGAATTGAGTCTGGGGGTGACATGAAAGTTCCGGAATGCCTTGGGCTCTAGAAACATCTCTACCTGCATTAAGCTGGCCTGCAAGATTGGGAAGAACAAATATGAGCAGGGTGATAGAGGGAAGCTACCTCAAGGCAATAACTGGGTCCCCTCTCCCTTATCCATAGGGTATGAGTTCACGTCCTACCCGGCGCAGCTATGGGTGAACTTTGAGAACTGAGGAGGTGGTGTAGTGTAGTAGTTAAACATGCAGATTCAGTGTTCATATCCTGGCTCTATGGCTTACTAGTCATGTGACCTTCTGTGACCTTGTACAAGTTATGTAACCTCTCCAGGCTTCACTTTCTGCATAGGTAAAATGGGAATGCATATGATTATGACTCATCTCTCAGGATTATTGAGGTTTCATTGAGCTAATACATAGAAAACACTTAGAATAGTGACTGGCACATAGTGAGTACTATTTATCATTATCATCGTCTGCCATGTAACATATGGGCTAAATAATGTATAGTGCAACAAGGTTTAGCTGTTATCATTCACTTACTCTAATTGAAAAACGAAAGTAAATTCAACGCAGATATAGACCAAGCCTATGCACAGAGGCATTTTGAGAACTGCTGGGAATTTAAGGGGGTGTTGGTTGGTAAAGGTCCCTAACTTTATAGGGCACCCATGTCTTTCCCCACTTAATCCACGTGCTCCTGGTAGAGTCAGAGCCCTGAACCCAACAGGGCCTTGGGTGGCTCACGGGGGAGAGGCTGACTGATGTGTTCACGTTCTTGTTATTGGAGAAAATGATTTCTTGTTCCTTTGCAGAGAAATAACATACATTATAAATGATTAATTTTGTCTGTGATGCATAATGACTTTGCATCATGAAGGCTGTTATTGTATAATGATAATAAGGCAAAACAATTTTATTGGTCTCTAATTAGCTTCTGAAGAAGATTCTGGAAGCAAAAGAAGCATAATGGCCACCTGCCTCACTCAAAAAGGAACTGACAAGCAACTATGGGATGGGGGCAGCTGTGCCAGGTAAGTAGGGAGGGAGGAACAGTGCAGCTAACAGTATGCCTCAAACCAGCAGGCAGAGTCTTCTCCCCTAGCAAAATACTCTGGGAAAACATCTGTCCCCAAGCTGGGGCCGTGGCAGAGTGGGGCAGTTAGATAATTCCCACGGGTGGTGGCTGTAGGGGGTGTGAGTATGTGTGAGAAGGGAGGATGGAGGCTGCTCTGACGACACTGATTTCTCAGGGACATGATGTGACATGCCTCTCCACGCTTACCTGGAACCTCGAGAGCATTCCTCTAAACTCGTGTGTCTCTCATGTCACTGCGCACATGAATCCCCTTAGAGAACTTGTTAAAATGTAGATTCTGAGTCAGTGGCTTTGGGCTGGGTTCTGAGATTCTGTATTTTCTAATGTCTCCCAGTGACGTTCATGCTGCTGGTCCTGGGAACATGCTATGAATGTCAAGGTCAAAGACCTTGTATCCAAAGGCATCATCGTCACCAGGGACCGTTTTAGAATTGCAAATGCTCAGGTTCCATGTCAGAATCAGAAACTTTTTTTTTAACAAGCCCTCCAGGAGAGGTTGGTGCATGTTCAAGTTTGAGAACCACTGTTATAGATTCTACATGAGCTATTCTCATCGGACGGGCAGGTGAGGTTTTAGAAAAACGGTATTCAACTAGCAGAGAACCCTTGGGTGGGGAGACTTGGCCAAGAGGTTACTGAGCCAAGCCCTCTTCCAGGTGGGCCCTGGAAAAAGTCTTTTGCCCAGGGGCTGAATGGCAGAGGGTACTGGCACCCACACCTTTCTTGAATCTTCCATAGGAACTCATGCTGCCGGTGGGGCTTTCCTGCGATACTAGCTCTTGTCATCCACGAAGGGAAGGCTTGTGGTGGGCATTTTGTGGAAGAGGAAGAGGAGCAGATTTCTTGAGATCGGTAGAGAGAAATTGTAAGCAGAGAAAGGTGTGTGTGTGGGGCGGGCCTTCTTGGCCTTGCCACTAACACAGTGCAACATATACAAACATACATGTCCCCATGCTGGTGAACAGAACTGATCTTTACATTGGGAGAGAGACAAGCTAAGTTTTCAAGGCCTGGGTTGGGATCTTCTAGCCCAGAAGAGAGAGAGACAGGCCGGCGGAAACTTTATCACAAAATTCATCAACTGTATTTGCATCCAGTTAATTCACTAGGAAGACTAAATAAACCCTATAGCCGTATTCATTTTGGAGGGGACCCTCGATGTCTCTGAGCCCCAAGACCTGAGAGGTGGGCAGTGCTGGGCTGGGAGCATCTCCCACGGAGGGCTGAGCAGTATTCCGTCAATCGTGGCTGTTCAACTGTGTTGTTCTGATTCATGGGGAATAGATTAGGAGTGTGTTTGCCTCCCCCAGGCTTTCCTGTGGAGCATAATTATAGACGCAGTGGAGTAGGAATTCAGGTCAACAATTACTCTAATGAGATGTGTGAAGAGTGTGGCCCAGCAAAGGGGAGGGCAGGAGAATAGGGAGGGAGAGAAGGTGTGTGAGGAGAGGAGACAAGAGAAATCAGAGGAGGAGAGAAAGGGAAGGATACTGGCACGATAAGGGGCTGAAAAAAAAAATGAAGATGTTTGTGAGGAGGTGAAGGAGAGAGGAGGAATGAGCGCGGGGGAGGCAGAGAAGCTCGAGTACAGCAGCATTCACTAGGTCTCTGCCAGGCGCTTGGCCCTCTTTTAAAGATGCATGGAGAAAGCTGACCAATAAACAAGGTAAGAGAATGATACTGCGTACCCACGGGGGAGGATCACAGTGTTAGATTCTGATGTTCCTCTCTTGGATCTATCTGGAGACAGTGGAGAGATACGGAGAATGAGCTTTGTCATCCAACTGGCTTGGGTTTGATTCCTGATCCCACCCTTTTTGAGCTGTGTGACTTCTGGCAAGTCACTTAATGTCTCTGAGCCTATTTCCTCACCTGTAAAATGAGAGCTAACCACGTCAAGTCTATGTCTTAGACTGTTTGGGCTGCTATAACAAAATACCATAGACTGAGTAGTTTATAAACAGCAGAAATTTATTTCTCATACTTGCGGAGGCTGGGAAGTCCAAGATCATGGTGTCTAGTGAGAGCCTGCTTTCTGGTTCATAGACAGCTGTCTTTTCACTGTCCTCGCATGGCAGAAGGCATGAAGGACCTATCTGGGCCTTTTGGATAAGGGACTAATCCCATTCATGAAACCTCCACTCTCATGACCTATTCCCCGCCGAAAGGCTTTACCTCCAAACACCATTGCTTTGGGATTCGGTTTCAACGTGTGAATTTTAGTGTGACACAAATATTTAGTCCATATCAGTATATAATGATAAACTCTTGTCTGACATATAGTAGATGCTCAATAAATTACTGTTATAACGAGGAATCTGAGAGTTTCCTTTTGTCCAAGGGCTCATAACTAGTCAGTAGCAGAACTGAAATTTAAACCCAGGTGTGTCTGATATTCACTGCCACTGAGGACATATATACATGGCTGTCCTTATGGGGGGGGGGAGACAAGGCCTGCTTTCCAGGGGGTGACCCTCAGGCCAAGAGGACATTCCTTGTAAGCCGGTGCTGGGGCTCAGGGGAGAACCAAACCAGTTTCAACCAGCTTTAACCCAGTCACGGCAGGATTTTAAAATTAAACACAGATTTGAAGGTACCATTTCCACAAGCTAGTGTTTCAAGGACATGCCCTTGGTTATATTCCCCACGCCCCATAGGTACGTAGGGCGTATCCATTGCTTAGTTCATTTCAGGGCTCACTCCTATGGCCAGTACTATTGCAGGCCCCTAAGGAGCACAGGGTCCATCCAGCTGGGCAACTGTGGCAGTCTTGGTAGTGCGCTGCTCAAATCTCCCTTCACGTCCTAGAACCTGCTGTAAGAATCTGCCTTTGGCATCCATGAGAAGGTTCATACCACAACCACGTTCTTTCCCAGGCTGTTCCCAGCAAATGACAAAGCAGGGCAGGAGTTCTAGAGCTGGGCCATTCCTGCCCAGTGGGGGACGTCTTTAATAGGGAGGGAGACTGTGGGGCTCCCCAAGTCCTGCTCAAGACATTCTCAGAGCTGCACTCCAGCGTGAGGCTCTTTCTACCCAATCCTCCTTCCTTCCCTCTCCCCTTTCTTAGAGGTCAGAACTGCATCGCCGTTTAAAGACTCTCCTTGCCTACTCTCTCTCCCTTTCCCCTTACTTTTCACACACATTTCTCCCAAGGAATCTGTTGTATTTCTATCTTGGTATCTGCTTCTTGGAGCACCAGACGAACAAATGAACCAAGATCTATTGTTTATTAAAAATAAAAGTTAAATGACAATATAAATCAATTGAACAGAAGTCACAAGCTCCTTCTAAATATCTCTTGAATCTACCCTCTTCTCTCCAGCTCCACAGTCACCACCTCAGCTTAAGTTGCCATCACTGTCAGTTAGGATCCTGGCAGAACACAGATGGCACGCTCAAGTTGTGTAATTTGTTGAGAAGTTAACAAAGGGACAATTTACAAAGTTGTCGTCCAAAGATATGACTCTCGGTCAATGGGACAGCCTGCCTACATCAACTGGGGTAAGGGATGCATACCCCTGCCTCCCTGTCCTCCCATTGGTGTTCCTCCTTGGCCAAACACAGATGGAAGCCAGAGAGGTCAAGAGCATGCTGATAAAAGTCCAAGTCCGCTTTCTGGGGAACAGACAGGGTCAAGGATCACTCAGGTGGGACAAAAAGAAGGTATCTGACACAATTGTGTCTTGTCCAAAGCTTTTCAAAATATTGTTGTTAATATTTTTCCTCATTCAAATCAGTGACATTTTAAAAACAGTGCTAACCCTCCCAGCTACTTACAGCCATCCAGTGGCTTCCCACACACTTAGGATCAAGGATCTAGCCTCCACTCTTACCTGCACGCAACCTCACCTTAGGTTGAGATTAAAAGCTTGACCTCACTCTGCCCTCTGGAATGCTCTCCCTCTTCCCTCCCCACTGCCCTTCAACTGTCCTCTCCGCCTCATGCTTCAGGTTTCAGCACCTCCCCCCCACACACACTTTTACATCAGACCAGATAAGTTCTCTTTAGGTCCCCTCTATGGTTCCTGAATTTTGCTTTCATAACACTCATTAATATGCAATTATTTATTTACACATGCAGCTATTTGATAATGACAGCTTCCAAAAGGACCGATTTCTGCAAGGTCAGGAGCTTTGTCTGCCTGTCTCAAGGTTGCATTCTCTGAGATTAGAACAGTGTGGCACCCCACAGACACGTGTTTGATGAGTAAATCAAATGGGCAAACCATAAATTTCAGATGATATTGACTTCAAACATGTCTTTCTCGTACTCCCAATCAAATATTGGGAAGTCCTGGAGCTTTTAATATTTGTATCCCAAGTCTGTCCGGTACCAATAACTGAGCACCTACTATGTGCTAGATATTCTGGAAAGTGTTTTTCTTGAGACCAGTTTTGCAGACTGGTCCCATACACAGAGGGTAGGGAGACATTGAAGAAAGAGGCAGGATTGGGAGGTGACAGGTTTAATGAGCAAGGGAATTTACTTAGGAGGTTTGTTTGGGGTGATTGCAAGATGAGTAGATCTGTGCACTCACCTGCCAGAATCCTAAAAGTTTATGTAAAGGCCTTACCTGGGTTCAGTTATGTACATCATCTAGATGGTTTCAATAAAACCTTACTCTCTCGAGGCTGTGTCTTTGAAAACAGGTTCCACGGTGGGAATAGTGGACTGACTGTGCACTCCAAGGACAGGGAAGGGGTTGTGGAGTCTTTGACGGGCCAGGTCCAGCTCGAGGGTCTGCCAGCAGCCCATCCTCTCAGTGACCTCCTCCAACAGTGTTTCTGAATAGGATTACTCGTCTACACGACTAGGGCACCTCTCTGTGTTTTTCACATTAAGGAATAGGCTGAAAGCTAAGAAACGAGTTGGCCATTGCTAATCTGATGGCCCAGTGGAGGTCAACATCCGATTCTTTCACTCTTCCATGCCACCCTCTCCCCCGATACATCTCCTTTATGGAATTGCTGGGAGGATTAAGTAAATGAGCGCATGTAAAGGGCTTCCAACGATGCCTGGACCACAGTACATGTGCAATCACTATTAGCACTCATTAACGTGTCATATTCTTCCTCCTTCAACTCCCAAGCTTTTGTATGGAATACGATTTCCACCAGGTGGACCCTCCCCCACCGTCTTGCACATCATATTAATGTAAGTTCATATAACGATCTGTTCAAGACTTATGGCCTCCTGGACAATGTCCAAGGCTTATACTTCCTGCTTGTATTGACTCCAGAACTCCGGAGAATTTATGTCAATAGTTCTGAAGTAAAAATGAGAGCATGGGTCCAACCACTTTTAGAGGAAGCTGAGCCCCAGAAAGGGGACCTGGCCTGTCGTTATGGCAGGAAATCCTACAGGTTCACTCACTCCCCAGTCCTCATGCTGGCTTTGAGCTCATCCCTTCATCCTCTGTCCCTTTGGGGCTCTCCTGCTGTCTGGGCATGTGCCCAGAAGGGACACAGCACCCTCAGCATTTCTCCCTTCCCCTCCCTGCAGTTACACACTGCGGCTTCCTCTCCTCAGTAGACGTATTTTATTGTAAATCATGCAGGGGAGACAACACGTCACACATATATCTCCCCTCCCCTCTTCTCTCCTCCTTCCCCTCTTCTTTCTCTTCTCCCCTTTTTTCCTACTCCCACTACCTGCACAAACTGAATTACCTTCCCAGGTCTTTGTGTTACTGTGCAAAAGGTCCAGCTGCTTGCCGCACAAAAGCCAAAACTCGAGAGGTGAGGTTGGTGGAAAGAAAAACAGGTTTTATTCCAAAATGCCCACATTAAGGGAAGACAGTGGACCCCCTGTCACAAAGACTGCCTCATTGCTCTTAACATCACCAAAAGGTTTTATAGACACGCAAGGAGGGGCAGAACAAAGGAAGGAGAAGTTGGCTAGGCACCTCCAGGGAAAAGCGCTTCCCAGAGGCTGGTCTTTCCCAGGGTCAGGAGTGATTCGCGTATAGATGCAAAAAAACCCTCCCAAGTTACCGGGCCAGGTGTGCACACTGGTCCAAAGTAAATAGAAGCACTGGAACTGCTGTGCCTAGTAAATGTATGGTAAACAGTCATCAAAGTTTGCTGGGAGGGGAGGGAAGCAAAGAAAGGAAAAAAGAAAAACTTTGTACAAAGTCCTAAGCCAAACCTCAGTCAAATCAAATTACAGCAAAGGTTTAAATTTAAAAAAATAGAAGATATAGGGTCACCATTACTTATGGCCACTTGAGATGCCCTCACTTCCATGGAATCCTTGGAGCTTCTTGAATCGATCACTTCCGCGCACCACTTCCCATCCTGTGGGCCGCCCTGCTCCCCCGGCCCCAGCTGTGGTCCCCAGCTCCACACAGCCTTACAGCAGCTTCGTGCAGGTGCTTTCTGACAGCACCCCATCTTGGCCTGTATTGCACACCTTGGATTCCTGCTCTGGGACTTCTCTGATGCCAAGGTGTGGGCCACCTGCAGGGACCCACTGGGCGCTGTCACAGGCACACATGGCAGTTTAAGGGGAGTTAACACCCTTGACCAGATGGGGGTAGGGGTCAAAGGCCTCCCACTTCTGTCGCCTCCATACTACACAGGTCTGAGGAGCACTGTGTGAGGTCCTGGTGGGAAAGGCATTTGTAGCAGGGCAACTTAGCAGCACATGCTTAGCTGGTTCTCCCCCCTTCCCCCGGTTCACTCCCCTGGTCCCTCGCTCTTGCTGAGATTACTTCCCATGTAAACTACTCGTATACACACAAAGCCTTTCTCAATCTACTTTTGGGGGATCCACACTAATACAGCATTGTCTCCTGGAGCTACAATATCCCTTCCTGCCCACCAGTCTTTTCCATGGAATTCCTCATGAGCTCCTTTCCACCTTTCAAAGTCCCATCCATTATTCAAGGATCATCTGAAATTCCATTGCCCTGAGCACATCAACCCAAAAGAATCTATTGGCTTCCTGGGCAGTGATAGCCCTTTCTAAGTACTCAGAGCAGTTCTCTGCTCTTTGTTTCTTCTCAACAATAACAGGGAATCACAATAGCTAACAATTATTGATGCATTAATTTGTTGGGTGCCATTTTAAACCTTAAAGAGATAAATTGAGGCCAGGCCCTGTGCCAAGAACCCATAGAGCCTAGCATAGGGGGAGGCCCGATTTCTGTGGTTCTCACAAATTCCTTCAGTACAGGACAGCTTTCCTCTGGACACCCGGGGTGGTGGCGGGGAGGGCGCCCTTTCCTCTGTCTGCTGTGACTGGTTTCTCGACTATAGTTAAGACCTGAGCTCCCTACAGCCTTCCTAAAACTCTATTACGAAAAGTGACGTGTTGTCCAACTCAATGTATGAGAGAGACGTCAAATTATACTAGACCTCCAAGGCTCAGCGCCAACACCACCTCTTCCTGAAGTCTCCCCATCCTTCCAGAAAGAACTCTCTGTCCTCTGAATTTCTGTAGCCCTTTATCTGTGCCCTTTCAATGAAGTTTCTCATTTCCAAACAATTCTTGTGCTGAGTGATGTCCATAACTTGTCCCTCAACCATGAGTCAGTAAATCCTTTACTAAGCCCCAGGGCCTACGGCTTAGTCGCTGCTCAAGACACTTTGAATGAATGAAAAACTGAAGTGGGGAAGGGAGGATGAGAGACTACAGGCAGAAGATTGTCAGGTCTCCTGGCATCCTGAGAAATCCAGGGAGGCCACAGTTGCAGATTTATAAAGATTATGGCAGAGTCTACTACTTGGCCCCCCAAAACCCATTCTTCCCTCTTACATAAAATGTATAATTGGGCACACATGGCCACCTGACTAGAAATCATTTCCTAGTCTCCTGTGCAACTTATAACTAAGTGCTGCTATCTGTGAGCTGAAGAGAGATGAACAAATTATGTCCTTAAAAGGAATGGCCCTGTGTTCCCTGGGAGGGCAGGAGCTGGGGCAGCCACCGTGGGCTATGAGGTGGGAGCTGCGTGTTGATGTGGGCAGAGCAAGAAGATAAAAGGTGTCTAAGTTCTGATGATTATGGAGCCACCCTGCCAATACTAGACCACTCACTGAGATGTCTATGTGAGAGAAAAATGAACTTTATGTTTTTTAAGCCATTAGTATTCAGTCTCTCAGTTAAAGCAGCTAAACTTGTGTTTTAACCAAAACCAGAACCACTCTGTAAGTCTGATCAGTTCTAAAGGAGTAAAACTAAGGTATAGGCCAGAGATATGTTGGGCCAAGGATTTGTGATAGTTGCAGGGTGGGGGCAGGGCAGCTGTGTCGCTGGATAGGTGCAGAGCACAATGCATGTGTGTGTTTAGACATATTGCTGTATGGTCCTATTGTCTCTTCAAATTGGCCAGAGCTGGCTGTGCTAACCGGTTGGTTCAAGCGAGCGCTGGAGCTTGAGTGGAGAGGGGTTGGAGAAGATGTTCCACCCAAGGAAGCAGAGGCAGAAAGCTGGTATAGGAAACCCTGGCGGGAGACAGGGAAGGATACCTCATGAGTTCCTGACAACAGCACCTGATACAGACATTGAGTCCTCAGGGCTCAGGGCGAGATGCTAAATCAAAGCCAGACCTAAAAATCAGGCACTGCGGTGGAGGACCAAGCAAGCAGAATCTGGGATGATTTTCATGAATACAGGTGAACTATATGGTGTATGTGGTAGAGGGTGTATTCTACTGGGCTAAAGATACACAGAGGCAACCAGGAGCTGTTTCACACCTCTGCGCCCCTGCTCATGACATAGGCTGTGCTTGGAGTACCCGCCCCTGCTTGTTTCTTCATTTGTTAGCTTCGCTTATCCTAAAAAACTCAGCTTGGGTGTCATTCTCTAGGAAGCCCTCCATGACACCATAGGCTGAGTCCGGTGCCCCCACTGAGCGTCCCCTAGACCGTGTGCTTCCTTCTGTTGTAGTTATTAGCGACCCGACAACAATTATTATAGGATTACAGTTATTGCAACACAGTTTGTGACCAAATTGTACAGGGCTCCCCAAGAGCAGTTAGTTTTGCCTTCATCCCTTCAGTGTTTCCCGTGATTCCTGACACATGGTGGGAGCCGGTAAACCCAGATAGAGGAAGGGGATGGATGACTGGATGGTGTGGAAACATGGTGTGTGGGCCTCAGGCATCCCAGGGGATAGGTTGCAAATGAATTCTCTAAAAGCCCATTGAGATTCCAGGAAGCATTGGGACTGGGGAATGAGGAATGAGTAGAAGGGAATCGTCAGGACCAAGCTCATTTCAGAAAGGACCTAGGGCTGCTCGGAATGGCCTAACGCATATCATCCTACATCCCCAAGTCTGGTACCCAGAAAGGAAGAATATCAATAACCAAAGGATGAAGTAAACATCCCAGGATTGAATACGGCACATGCTGGAGGCTCCTCTGTACGTTTTTGTGCGCTGCACTCCCAAAAGAGAAGAGGCTGCAGAAAATTCAACATCTCCCCCTCATACACACAGCCACACCTTGAGATGTGTTTTCTTCGGGAAGGAAGGTCAAGAGTCTACAGTTAAATCTAAGGAGAGGACCCTAAGAGGAATCATGATCTGATGGCTCCTATTCCTATTCAATCATTTCATTACTAATTAATAGGGTCATTACTGCACCCTCAAGAGAAAGAGCTATGATTAAAGGTTAATGCATTGCTGCACGCCTCACACCTCAAATTACATTATAAAAATGTCCAGAGTGTATAATTGAACCTATAAGTAACAATGTAATTACACTTAATGATGTATGTGCCCCCATATTTATTTGTTGCTCTCTGAGGTGCAGAGAAACCCACGTGGGTAGGTGCAGCAAGATCACAGTGACTCACTCCGACAACTTGTTCTCCATCCCTCAAGCCCTATCAGTTTTCTCCCTGCCCCCTCCCCCTCAGGTGACCTGGTCACAAAATATCCATACCTTCCCCTTCCCCCACTTCCCATTGGGACAAGGTCTAATCTCAATACCTCCAAAGAGGGAGGGGAGGAAAAGAGAGGGGCAGAGAAAGCAGCAGTTGCCCGAGCCCTTCGCACTTTATAGTTTTGCCAAGGGGCCATGATTCTTGAAACCTCTATGTCTTAGTCCCTGAGGGTTGCTATAACAAAACTACTATAGACTGGGTGGCTTATAAAGAGCAAACATTTATTTCTCACAGTTCTGGAGGCTGGGAAGTCCAAGACCAAGAAGTCAGAAGACTTGGTGTCTGGTGGGAGCCCACTTCCGGGTTTATACGCATCCGTCTTCTGGCTGTGTCCTCACATGGTGGAGGGATGCAGGAGCTCTCTGGGGTCCCCTTTACAAGGGCACAAATCATTCATGAGGACTCCACTCTCATGACCTTAATCATCTCGCACAGGCCCCACCTCCAATTACCAACACATTGGGTGTTAGGTTTCAACATCTGAAGTTTGGGAGGACGCAAACATTTAGTCTATGACACTCTTTTGTAACACCACCCTTTGAAAATACCCTTTGCTCCTCTTGGAATATCTCCTTTTTTTCTTTTCGTTTCTTTCTTTCTTTTTTAATTTTATTTTTTAACAAAGTATGGTGCATACATATAATTAGTCCTCAACCTCATTCTCAGCTTCTAGTATTTTACTTTACTACAAAGGCTAAGAAGCTTAGAATTACTTTCCTCAGACTCCCTTGCAGCTATGATATTGGGTGCAAATCACGCTTCACTGCCCCCCACCCCCCACATACACACTAGATGCATTCATGTGAGATTTTGAAGGTGTTCCAATGAGACAGAGGCATTTTCTTGATGCTTTGGCTGTTTCAAAGGGCAAATAAGTTTTTGGAGATGTGATATTTTTGTAGCAGTATTGCTCTCCCTAGGGATAGCGGGGCAGAGAGCTGAAGGTGCCTAAAAGCTTCATAAAGCAGAGCCCCCATACCATCCCCAGGGTGCTCGGCTCCATACGTACATGAAAGACAACTAAGAGTCCATCTTGTTAAGCCAGTTATTTAGGTTTGATTACTTTTAGCTGAACTTAATTCTAACAGATACACTCACATTATAGTTTTCTGTCCCTTTTCTACCTATCTTGACATGTTCATGCATCCTTCAGAGTACATCTGCAGAGAGTTAGCATTTAACTCTCACCAATAACTGAGAGTCATTTATGAACTCAGAGATGACTGGGATTGACTTCTGTGGTTGATTTTGAGAATAGCCCCGAGTCTTCATCCTTTGTCATGTAATTTTGGAGTGACCTCCCTGGGCAGGTTAACATACCCACCCTTGACTCTGGGATTGACTACGTGACTTGCTTTAGCCAAGACAGTGAGGAGAAGGTACTAGCTCCAAGCCTAGGCCCCAAGAAGCTTTGTGTATTTCCACATGTGTTCTTATGCCTTTGAGAACATGCGCAGGCTAGCCTGCTGGTGCTAGGAGAAAAATGACAGACACATGGCACACAGCAGAACTGAATCAGCTGAGCTTAGCCTTGATGAGTTGACCTCCAGCTGACTTCCAGACACGTGAACAAAGCAGTGACCCCATTTGTTACATAAGCAATAAATGCTTATTGTTGTATGCCACTAAATTTTTGAGGTTATTTGTTATGTAGCATTAAGCAATACATATGCTTCCTTGCGATAAATAAAAATATGTAATAAAATGATCCATAGGTATCAAGATCTTAAAAGTCTTATTTAAAAGGGAAACACATAAATGGAAGTTAGGAAACCAGCATTCTGGTTTCAAGACCTTCTATCTATTGACTATGTGACTTGGGCAAGTAATTTATTTTCTCTATGTCACTTCTCAAATGACGACTAATAATTTTTTTTTTTTTTTACCAATTTCACAAGGTTGTTCTAAATATCAAGAGTATCTTTGAGAAGAGTGTTGTTGAGATGCTGAAACAAACTTTGCGATTGTAAATTATCAGTCTCATACAGTTTCCCTTAAATCAGAACTTTTTCTAAGACAGCTGATCTTGGATGATTCAGTTTTTCATTTTTTTTTTATAGATTTTCGTATATAATTCTGAGAGCCTAGATTCATTTCCTGCCCCTGTTCCCCTTTGCCACTATCGATATGTGTCTCCCCACATAATTCTGGAACATTTTGCCAGGAATGATTTCCCCTTACAGAACCAAGTAGGCTTTCTTGCTGGTACGTAGCTTTTGCTGGTGATACTACTCTTTGTTTTAAGTGTAGATAATATGCCAGGTTTCACAGCCAGTCTCACCACTGAACAGTTCCCAGGGACCTTTGTGGAGGCATACTCACCCTCCCTAGCTCTCTGGCACCTCATTGTTCTGTAATGAGCACTTACAAGTTTTGACCAACAGTTCCCCAATTTCACCCTTGAGTTCTTGCACTATTCTTGGGTCAGTGCCATCTGGTCCTAGTGATTTAGCTACATTGAGTGTGTCGATTAGGTGTAAAATCACTTGTATGTTTACTGCTATTTGAGTTGGTACCTCTACCTTGTCAGTCCCAAAAGACACCCTGCAAGTGGGAATTTTATAGAATCACATAGAATCATGGAACCTCAGAGCAGAGATGGTCCTTCGAGAGCCTTTCAGAGGAAACATCATCTGTCGGTTCATTCAGATATACATTTATCCTAGAAACAACGATTGAGTACCTGCTATTTGCCAGGGCTGGATGCTGAGATAAAGCAGTGGGCAAGATAGACTCTAAAATTGCCCGGGTATCTCTGTCCGCATTGCACTAGAAGTTAGTGGCTAAGCTGGGGCAAGAAGTGAAGTCCTCTGTCCCCTGCCTCTCAGAATCATCCCCAGGAAAGCTAGGAAGGGGACACAGGGAGGAAAAGATGGAGATGGTTGAAGGGCATTATGAGGAATGGAACAAAGGAAACGAGGAGAATGAGAGGTCAAACTGAAGATCAAAGGTAGTAGGGGGGCAGAGCCATATTGCATGGAAGAGAAAGAAGTGAAGAGGAGGGATATAATGATCCCTGACTGGGGTGAGGACTGAGGGAACAACTGAAAAATAGCTGGCGGGTGTCTCTGACTCCTTTATCATCTTTATGCTTCATTCCTTCCCGTCCTCACTCTGGTTGGCTGGAAGGGAGGTGGAGGTGAGGCATCCACTGCTGTAGATCAAGTTGATTATACTGTGCGAGATAATCATTATCAAGGGAGAGGTTTATTATTCTGACAGGTGCTCCCCTCTGACAGCTTTGATGGCCCGGAATCTGCTCCCAAGAGGGACTGTTAGAACCATTGTGTGTCTTACAACATGAAGAAAGAACTAATGGGATTTCCCCAGCCTTAATTATGCAGGGCCCTCGGAAAACATAACCAGGCATTTGGGGGCAGGGAGGAGGCAGAAAAGGAACAAGGCCAGGAGAGAAGGGAGAGTGAGGTGTCCTATAGAGAGATGCTAGGGAGGGGGAACGGATTTTGCCACCCCAAATTATGCTTTTGGGGAATATCGATGATTTTAAACTGGCTATTTTTAAGAAACAAAAGACTCAGAAGAAAAACCTTTGACCTTCTCCCTAATTGCCTAAAATAATTTAGATAGAAATCCTGCTCTAGGAATGGAGCTATCATCACAGATAACTACAGTTTAATATGAACTAGTGTGTAACAGATAGGGAGGAACCGAACAAGACCCATTTGATCAATGTCCTCTCTGTGTCCCATGGTTGGTTAAAGGCGACCCAGCAAACACTTGTTTACCAAACATTTGCTTTTCCATTGCCATGTAAATTGCCTTCCTGCCCTTTAAAATCCAAAACTACCACCCTGCTTTCTTCTTTGCTCAAGAGGGTGTAAAGCCTCAACTACTCAATTTGTCCTGTGGTCCCCTATTCTGAAGAACCCCCTACATGTACATATGTAATTAAATTTGATTATTTTCTCCTGTTAATCTGTTGCATGTGAATTTGATTATTAGACGAGCCAGAAGAACTTTGAGGGAAAAGATGGAACATTTTCCCCTCCCCCAGCACAGGGAATTATAAAGAAAAATTTGCTCTGTTTTTTTGGACTTTAGGTGTTCATAATGGAATATTCCCCAAGCCCTTCCAGACAACATTTCAGTAAGAAGGAAGGCGTTTTATGGCCAGAAGCAGTGCTCAGGAGTCCAGTGGCAGGGCGATGTTGACTTAGCTCAAGGCAGAAAGCCAGGACACAAACTGGAGAGGTGTGCGGTACAGTCTGTTATTGTTCAGAGTATTTGCTGCCTCTCCAGTGGCAAAATTATACTCCCCCCAACCCCACTGACAGACTTGGTTATGTGACTTTGGGTGACTCCCCCGCCACCCCCACCAGAAGAACAGAAATCTCCACTGTCTTAACTTTGGGATTGCAACATGACTGGCTTTAGCGCTAAAATATGAGCCCGTCTCAGGTATTATTTTTAAGTGGAAGGTTTAAGAACAAGCTCTCGACCTGCGATTTGTCTTTTCCCTTGATTAGTCTGGTAACGTGGGGCTTCTCTGTCCGCCTGGGTCCTGGAGTGAAGACAGCATGGAGCAGAGACACAAGTAGACAGTTGGGAGTCCGGAAAACAGGGCAAACCATTTGTTTAAAATTCCTGCACTAGATATGGCACATGAATGAGGGAGACACATACTTCTGCTGTTGTAAGCTATTTAGATTTGGGGGCTGGTTCCACAGTGTAATCTGGCCCATCCTGACAGACACAGGGAGGTTATGGGAGCTGCTGAGGCAGGATGTTACTGGTGTTGGCAATAGATCAGGACAAGTTCAAAGCCAAGAATTCAACTACACAAAGGGCTCTGTACCAGGCAGGGATACATAATAACCATGAGATAGAGGGTTTGGGCTATCTGGAGGACTGGAGCATGTAGACCCTTTGAGCTAGAAGAGAAGCTAGGAATTACAATGAGAGCGAGTCCGGCCCTACCTGATGACAGGATGGGCTCTGGAGCCGAATCCCTTTTCCTCTACTCTTTGTACAAGTTACTTTGTGTTTTAGTTTCGTCTTCCATGAAATGGAGGTGATAAAAACAGAACCTAATTATAGGGTTGGTGTTGGGGCTAAATGAGTTACCCACAAATGAGTTACCCACATTTGCTTAGAACACACATAATGAGTTACTTATATACAATGAGTTAACCATATGTGCTTACGAGTTGAGTATTTCACTCATTGTAAACGCTCAATAGATGTTAGCTGTCGGTACTAGTCTTTTCAATGCTCCCATTTTGCAGATAACAAAACTGAGTTGCAGAGACAGTGCAAGATTTCCTAGAGGTCACATAGCCAACTGACAGCAGAAACATTTCCCCTGTAGCCGGCCAAGAAGTGGGCTGGTTCTGCATATAATGGGTGTGGAAGGCCAAGGGCAAGCATTTAATTTGCTCTTAAGCCAAAACAGTTGTTAGTAAATTACATGTTGATTGTGAAAGGGCCTCCAATTAACATTTACTAACTATATCACCAGCTCAATTGTCATGCAATTTATATACAGTTACTCCAGAACAAATATTTAATTACTTTCTTCCTCATACATTAAACTAATATTATTCCTCGAACTGTGGGGTCGGGATATGGAAACATTTAATTGACATGGAGACATGAAATCAGAAAACTAATGAGACAAGAACGCATTGTCCTGTCCTCCTCAGTGTGACATGGCCCTGGGCTAATGAGAAGGAAGGGGATGGCAGAGGGAAGCCGGTTGTGTCTGTGTCTTCCTTTCCTGTAATTGTGGAGGTGGCAGTCACTGGGGAATGGTGCAGAAATGTGGGGCATCTCTGAATGGAATTTTCCAGAATCCTTGTGGGATTACCGAAGCTGTCATTGATTGAATATGCACTGCAGCTTAACTTCTTCTTCCACTCAATCTTGCTTCCTTCCTTCTCCAAAGATGTCAATCCCCCCCCAACCCAAAGACACTCCCTAATGCACATCTTGCACACTAAATTGCCTGCCACAATCTGTTCCAGAAAACCTCATCTGCATCAGGAAACCATTGGATTTTTCTGAGCAAAGAAGTGGCATGATCTGACTTACCCGAGAGCAGGCTGTGACTGAAGAGAGGCCAGTGGTGACACAGGTTAAGGGGAGGCTTCCCCCTCCCCCAACCTCAGTCAAGGTGCTCTGCTTTAATGGATGGAGGGAAGGTCTCAGCCCTGGAGGAGGAGGACTCATGGTCTCACATGGGGAGAGGGAAAAAGGCTGGGGGTGGAAGCTGAAGTCTCTGCAGGCACTGTCCTTGCTCTGCCCTTTGCCTGGGAGGGGTTCTGTCTGAAACAGGAGCCATGTTCCTCCAGCATCCAGCAAACAGCTCCCCCACAGTCCCCTGGGACTTCCCCTGTGGAACCTGGGGCACTGAACCCTGGGGGCACCCAGGATCCATTGGGGTGCTTGTGGGTTTGGTTTAGAGAGGGAGCTATGAAATTTACATTATGTAGACAATTATTTCACAGGTTGATGAAATCGCTACAATACATTAATAATCTGCAATAGAGAACTTATTCCTTCCTTAAACCTGTCTGTTCAAGGAAAGCTAAGTTGATTCACAGACTTCTACACGCGCAGAGAGAGAGCAGTAAACTCAGGCCTTGAGGAGCGGGAGGGGGGTCTTTGATGTAAATCTTTTCTCCAAGTCTTCTGAAACGTGGGATTCTCGTCAATAGTGGCTCTGCCACTTACTAGCCGTGTGACTTTACTCAAGTTATTTAATCTCTGTGACCCACTTTCCTCTGCTTACAACACTGACTAGTCCACCTCACTGAGTTGTGAGTAATGAATGAGATACAGAAGTGGCCATGGTGTGTAATGCTGAAAAATGACAGAGAAATGTCATTTGGTGGGTATGGTGGCCATGTGATTTTCTCTGGGACAGGTGCTGCTAGGGAAAGGGGACTAGCTCCCTTCTACCAAGAAGGCTTTCCCAGCCAGATGTGAGAATTCGCACCTATGAAGCCTGGGGCCCTCGTCACACCTTTCTCCCGCAGTATTTACCTCAAAGAAAATCTCTCTCCCTGTGACTTTATCAGATTGAAAGACAGTGAGGGACATTCCGAGATATTGCATGCCCATGATGGGCCAAAAATCGTGCTGGGTGCTTTAAGTATATTACCTCAGATAATATCCACATATTTCTGTGAGGAAAATTTGTGAAAGACTTTGAAATGGGAGAAAAACAATCTAACAACAAAAAGGTAACTGTTGGGTATTCTCTCGAGTGCAACCTGCCAGGTTATCTGATGGTGTTGAGGGTCTGAGCATGTCACTGTCTTTGAGCTGGTGACAACTCTGCCAGTCCTAGGAAAGTGACCCTCATACAAATGATTCTAATCCTTAGAAACGCAAATGAGGTGTGTTTGGTGGAGATGCAGCTGATTATTTCCCAGTGGTTATTGACCCGTCTTGCAGATAATTGTAATTTTATTTCAGAATACCTGGTTGCCTGTCGATATATATGTGTTCTTCCCATTCTCCCGTCAACGGGTTGTTCTGTCTTAGTGGTTTCCTCGTTAATGTGTGAGTCAAATAAAGGCTTTGACATGTAGTTATTTTACGTTCATAAGCTTAAGAGTCATGAGCTTTACTTAAAAAAAAAATATTCTTTAATATTACATATCAGACAATTGAGAGAAGGCTTACGCAAAGCCATAGAGTCGCAGCTCTCCGAGCTGGGATTTGACCTTAGGTCTGTCTGGTTCCTTCAATTTGATGGAGCTGCCTCAACATGTCAGTCCTACTCACTCACGTACATGCCGTTTTTCTCCAGTTTGTTGTGAGCCCTGGAAGATGGAAGGGCCTGGGCCTCCCACGCAGGAGTAATTACTTTTTTGAGGCAATGAAGGAGTGGGGTCAGCCTGGGTTCTGGGCACCAGAGGTCATGTGATAGATTGATGAGTACGTGATGGCCTGAGCTGGTAGTGTCAGCAGCACTGTGGAGAGGGGCTTGTGTGGGGGGACAGACAGGGAAGGGATGAACGCAAGAAATGTCTAGAAACCCAAGCGGGCTCCCTCCCCTTCTCCCTTTCTTCCCATTACCACCACCACCTACCACCTGCCTTATCCAGAATTCTCCCTGTAAGTATGGTGTAGAGTGAGGAGGAGAAAAGTCCCAGCTCCGCTCTGAAGGACCTTGGGCTTAGTCCCCAAATTGCTCCATGAAATGCAATCTCATGGGTCCCACGCTGCATCCCTGGCTCAGGCCAGATGTTTGGGTGAGCCTCCTAACTTGTTTTCTCTAAATTCAGCTTCTCCCTCACTGATCCAGCTCACACAACTACTCCTCCCTACTGCGGTGGTCCTCCTGAAAGAACACTTCGTGCACGGAAGACCCTTGGCTGGTTTTAGAAATGTTTAGAACGTATTTGCTGAAGAATGATGAAAAGCATGCTTCCTTCTTCCCTCGTTCTTTCTTGTATTCATCCAACTAAGCATCCAACTATGCTGACTCCCACTGGTAACGTTATAAAGCATCACATGGGGTATTCCTGAAAGGTATAAGAAAGGAACTTTCCGATTCGGATGGAAAAACCTTTTAAGGCAATTACCATGGAATAACATCGCCGTCCCTGCCCCTTCCCAGCTTTATCAGTCTCCAAGCACTGCTCACCTTCGAAGTGTTACGTTTCCCTTATTTATCGTCTGTCTCCTCAGTAAGAAAGGCAGCCCCACAAGAGCAGGGATTTGGTTTTGCTTTTGGTTTGGCCTCTTGTTTTTATATCTTGTTTACTGCCTGGCATTTAATGAACAATCAATAAATGTTTGAATGAATAAATGTGCATCTCACAGGGTCCTGGGTGTTTTTATATATTATCTCATCATCCTATCAGCCAGTGCAGTACATTTAATCACTTCCATTTTATAGATGAGGAGACCAGAGAACAGGCACCTCGTTCCCTAAGGGTGACTCACCTAGAAAAATGAAGGAGCCCAGACTCTGGCGTAGGACTCCTCAGCTGCAACACCTGTAAACACCTGTCCAGCAAGGGTCCCCTACAGGGCCTAAGTCAGTCACAAAGCAGGACATTATGAGGGTCACTGACAGCCACACTGGCCTGGGTGTAAAGGACACGAGTGTGCGCAGGAACAGCAGGGGCTGCCTCTGGAGGAGAAGGGTCTGCAGCTTAGAAGGGTGTGGACAGGACGAGACACGCTCAGGGCTAGGATCAGTGAGGGAAGTTAGGGCCCCTGAAGCCAGACCAAGAGTACGAGGTCTAACAATTAATTTCGCGAACTCATCCTAGAAAAAGTGCTACATACCTCATTGCTGAATATCACTACGGTCACCTTCAAAGCACTCCCCTTGGGAAGCTATGCACTGACACCAATGCCTAGTCCACCCTTCAGAGCAATTTTGGAACTTTTTCTGGAATGGCCATCAGAGCTGTCGTCGTGTTACCCTTTATGTCCTGAATGTCATCAAAATATCTTCCTTTCAATATTTCCTTGATCTTCGGGGAAAGAAAGAAGTCACTGGGGGCCAGATCAGGTGAGTAGGGAGGGTGTTCCAATATAGCTATATGTTTACTGGCTAAAAACTCCCTCACAGACAGTGCCGTGTGAGCTGGTGCATCGTCGTGGTGAAAGAGCCATGAACTGTTGGCAAAAAGTTCAGGTCATGTAACTTTTTCATGCAGCCTTTTCAGCCCTTCCACATGGTAAACCTGGTTAACTGTCTGTCCAGTTGGTACAAATTCACAATGAATAATCCCTCTGATATCAGAAAAGGTTGGCAACATTGTTGCAACAAATTCCTGAACATAATTGTCAGTCTACAAGTTCCCCAACGTAATTGTCAGTCTCATATACGGGGAGAAGGAAAAAGATGGGAAGTTAGGAGCTGGTTTTGCATCCATTCAAGGTGTATTGACTATCTGCTATATTCCAGATATAATACTAAGCTCTGGAAATACAAAAATGATTAAGACACAATATTTGCTCTCTAGGGACTTATAGTCTGAAGGAGGAGACACTCAGACCTGAGCAGAAGTTGTGGGAAATATTTATAAGACGTTCGGTGGGGCACAACAATAGAAGCCTTGAATTTATGGGGGGGGGCCTCCAGAAGGGCGGGCTGTAAGGCAGAGAGGGTGTCATCAGAAGAGAACTCCAGGCACAGGGGGTTCATGAGCAGCAACAGAGAGGCACAGACTAGGCGGGTTATTCAGGGGGCTGTGCATTTACGGCTAATGCTGCGTGGGACTGTGCAGGATGTACCCAGAGGACACGTGGGAAAGGTGGTGGAGGCAGGGTCGTACAGAGCCCGGCTTGCTGTGCTAGGGGACACTGACTTTATTCCATACGCCAGGGGTCCTCAAGCTTTGTCTGTAAAGGACTAGATGATAAATAGTTGAGGCTTTGAACGCTACCTTTGTATTACAAAAGCAGCCACAGACAGTGTGTACATGAAGTAGTGTACATTTCACTGTGTTCCAGTGCAAGCCTGAAGGCTGGGTTTGTCTTTCCTTGTCCTAGAAGATGGGCAACCGTGAGCAGTGTTTCTGCGGAGGACAGTCGCCAAAGAAGATTTGAGGCTAGAATGTTCCAAATAGATTGAAACAGGAGACTTGTTGGGAGATGGGTGAAACAACCGAACTCTGAATGTACAAGTCTGAGTAGGATGGCAGCAATAGGAAATGAAGAGATGCAACACCACTGTGTATAGCCGAAGAAGGGACCTGATAGGGCAACTAATTCAAGGAATGAAGAGATGAAAGAGTTAACGGTGCATCGCAGACCTGAGCACGGGTAGGAGGGAGAAAAGCAATGACTTCATGATTTAATTTTAGGCAGTACCCTGCTGCTCTGTAACAGAGATGTAGATAAAGATATTCATCAGGAATTGCAAAACAAATCAGAAAAAATTGCTTCCATGTTACTGCAAAGGCAGGGATTCTTTTTAGAAGCAAACATTACCTGCAGGTGGAAGGGAAGGGATTGGGGGTGGTGAGCAGGGAGAGACACAATATCTTCCAAATAAGCTTTTTGCAAACTTGAAAAGAAACAGATACATCTGGAAAATTCAAAACTGTTTGCATAAGTGACGCACGGCTGCTCAGGCCCTGTTTCCCAAATCCCAGGTGTTACATAAGATAATGTTGCTAAAATGTTTGGGACTTAGGGAGAGAGACTGTATAAACATGTGGTTTTACTATAGCTCATAAAAGATGATTGTGTGGAAACCTCAGAAAAATTGAAACTCTGTACAGTACGAATGAATGTCTTCCCTTCTCATTTTATGGCTGTGCCTCCCTCCAGGCTTGAAGATGTGATTAGAAATGGGTGTCTAGAGGCCAGGCCAATGTACTAGCGTTTAGCAAGTCACCTCTGTTTGTCTATTGTGTTGTGGTGACTTGGTATGTGGGTAAAATAGAGATTAGATGTGCGTTCCTGGGTGCTCTGGGCCAGGCCTGGAAAGAGAAATGAGTGACTATAGAGTAAGCAGCAGGGAAATGGGGAGGTGGTTATTTCAGGAAGCTGAGACTCTGTGCAAAACTTCCAGGAGAACTTGACCTCAAAGCAGCTCCTCAGCGTTTCCCATTTTCTCAAGTAAAATAAAATGTGAAATGGACTTGTTTCTCAGCAGCAGCATTTTGTTTTTATTTGCCCACGAGGGGACAGACTGTGGTGCCTTTGAAGAGCCAGCTGTGTGTGCAGCCCCAGGGTCTGCTCTCTGGAGCAGGAGCCACGAAAAGACCAGAAAACGCGGCAGAAGGAAAGGGAGGACATGGGAGGACAGCAAATCCCTCATTTTCTGGGAGGCTGCAGGAGTCGTTCCTGGCGCTCCACCTGGTACTTTGCTGTGACTTCTCCAATGAGACTAAGCCCCCTGGAGCCCACTTGGTACAGGAAAAACCAGATGGGGCGGCACAGGGTGCAGAAGACGAAGGCATTATTATAATGAGTCACTTGGAAAACCTTCCTCAGGGGAAGAGTCCTGCAACCACCAGGAGGAGGCCAGGTAGAATGGAAAGAGCCAAGGTCTGGGAAACATGTGAGGGTTCGAATCTCGGGTCTGTCACTTGGCTAGATGCCAGGCCTCAAGCTTAATCTCTTAGAAACTTTTTTCCTCGTCTGTTAAATGAGCATGCAAAGATTTCCAGAGTTTTAAAAGACTTTGCAAACCGCTGAGCTGAAGGCGTGCCCATTCAGTTTATACAATCCTCTACATGAGATTGGTATGATCATTACCAAGTCCTATTGCCAACCAGAACCAGACAGTTCTGACTTTACAGGCCAAGGGCAGGCCTGGTTTTCACAGAATGGTCTTGGAAGGACGTGGAGGCATTTTAGATCTCCTTTCTGAAATCTTCTTTCAGTTCCCAGGTACTGACAGGCTCAGTGCTGTGTTCCGGGCAGGGTGGGTATACAGAGCAGTCAGTCATGTTGCCAGTGGGTCGAGAGGTAAAGCCTGAGGACAAAGCAATCACTACAGTGCCAGGCAGAACGTGTGGCAGTCTCCACAGATGGCGGGTAACGGGGCTGGGACAGCACAGAGGGGAGAGCCTTTCTGGCTTTGGAGATTCGGCTGCTTATTAGCTGTGCAATCACATGAGCACATTACAGAACCTCTGAGCTGTGTCCTCTTCATCCTCAGGATGACGGAAATGGTGAACAGGAGGTCACTGGGAAGAATAAATGAGATGACATATGCAAAAGCTTGTAGCAAAGTGCTGATCTGGGTTGGATGGTTACGATTAGCAGGTTTGAGCCCATCAAGTAATTTTCCCTCCTACCCCTTACTTAGCAAATCCTGCAGCTGGAGCTCTGTGACGGGAAGGAAATAGCTCTGTGCTCCAGGAGTGCAGGTTGGTGTTTTACCTCTATGCACCGAGTGTGCCACAGGGCTTGGCAGAAGGGGGTGGTTCTGCCACATTCAGCATAAAAAAAGAATGCATTTCATGGACTGGCCAGAGAGAGCACGTACATACATCCCAGTGGCCAGAAACTAGGGAAGGACGGGAGAAATAAACCTGCTGTGATCTCTTCTTTTGTGGGCCCAGGCCGACTCTGCTCTGCCCCAGAGAGGCTGACCTGTGGGGACTGCTTCAGTGGGTACCCTGCCCCTGGGCTTGTAACGGGGTTCAGTCAGTGGGAAGTACCAGCAGGAGATCAGAAAACAAGTGGAAAGTGAGCTGAGATATTTATTACCTGGGATTCCTTTTGCCAGGTCACTGTGGTTGATGGTTTAAGTCTACGAAAGGCCACAGCTCCTGTTGGTAGCTCTTTCCCTACAGCTACTGTCTGCAGTTGTGGTAGTCACTCTGTCCCTTCACCTCATTAGGCCCCGGGAGGTGACAGCATCCTGCTGTTGCTAGCACCGATGCCGCAAGGTACCTTAACCCATGCAAACCTTGGTAAGTGGCCCATTCATTAATGTCTCCATTTGACTCGATCATCTTTTAACACCCAGGCACCTTGACTGTTACAAAACTTGTAAGAGAAAGTAGGGAACCATGAACAGTGACTTGATCCATAAATGAAGGTTAATGAGAGCATAACTTAAAGAGTTGGAGCAAGAAAGTGCTGGGAAGGAGGAGTGATGGTCAGGGCCTTTCTGAGGGTGGGCATGAAGGGCGCCTGCTCCAGTCCCAGTGTCAGGAATGAGGTCTGACGGAATGTGAGGGCAAGACCTAGAGAGCAGAATCTACAGGGAGCCAGGGAGTGGGAGCCAGAGACGAGGGGCTGGCTTCCACCTGGGAGAGAAGAAGGGCTGCAACTGGGAGGTGAGATGGAGTCTCCCAAGCCTGAATACAATGACAAAGCCAGATTCAAAGGCTCACCTCTTCCCATATCTTCCTTACAGCTGACACGTGCCCTGCCAGTTCCTCCTCGTTGAGGACAATTTGTGTTCTGATGGACACATGACCCACTGTGGAGAGGGCACACATTAGGAAAATAAAGGGGAAAGACCCCCAGCTCTTTTCGAAAAACCCGTCAGAGTCGCAGACGAGAGATGCAGGAAGCAGACAGACTGGAAAGGATGGCAGGCATTTTCTGGGGCTCCCTTGGCTTTTGGTCTGCCAAGTGGTTTGGGGCCGAATTGTTGAGGAGCATGGCCCTAGGAACTGGGCCACGGGGGTGAGGGGCAATGTGCACGTGGGTGGGAGTTAGGGAGACTGTCAGATCCAGGGCTCAATAGCTCTGTTTTCAGGCGCGTCAACAGAGGGGTTCAATTTCTGTGGAGAAGCTTAGCCGTTTTATTGGAGACACGTCTACTTCACTGTCCCACCCCAGCCATGTCTTTAGGTCCTCTTTTTATACATATATATTAGTTTCAGATGTACAGAACAACATAGTGATTAGACATTTACAGCCCTCACAAAGTGACAACGCCTCCAACACACACACACACACACACACACACACACACACACACACACACGGTGCCAAAAAAATGTTTACACATTATAAGGAAAAAAACTGTATTAAAATAGTAATACTCAATATATGCCAATAACAAAAGATAAATACAAGTCGCATTTGACTTCTGCATTTACAAGAGGTGCCCAAAGTGGTTACCATCAGCTTAATTTTAATAGTTTTTTCCTTTCTTAAAATGTGTATACGTTTTTTGGCACCGCGCGCGCGTGTGTGTTTAATTATAGTTCACATTCAATATTTTCTACTTCAGCTCCGGGTGTACAGCGCAGTGGTCAGGCATCTACACAGTCTATGACATGATCCCCCCGATAAGTCCAGTGCCATCTGACACCCTACGTGATCTTTACAACGTTGTTGATTATATTCCCCATACTGTATTTCACATCCCTGTGACTATTTTGTGATTAGCAATCTTTAGGTCTTGTCACACACCACGTGAGACCCATACTCCCCTGTCAGTACTAAGATGCTTGTATGTGTACAAAGCCTGTCTCCTCAGCCAACTATGCCCTGTACAGGGGTCCTGTCTGTCTGGTCTCACTGCAGAACCCCCATATCCAGCATCCTGTGCTGCCTCAGGGAGCTCCAGTCTGAGGGGAGACGCAGTCCTGCCCTCAGGGAGCCCCAGTCTGAGGAGGCTGCACAACCTTTTCCCCTAAGAAGCCCCCCCCTGAAAAGGTGCTCCTGCCCGCTGTAGCACCCCTGCCTGATGAGGGAGATGGGACTTGTACCACGGTTCCAGTAAAAGAAGCTGACAGCAATCACCCTAGAGGCCAAGTTCAAAAGTGCTGATTTGAGCATTGTTGAGTCAAAGGCTTCAGGGAACCACGTGAGGCTGACAGAGGGGGCTGGGCTCTGCTCTCAGGAGCCCGGCCGAAGCCTGGCGAGTGTCTGCCTGAGCTTCTCGCAGATGTTCTGCTCACAGGCTGATCATTTTGCACGGTCAGTTTGCATTATGAGCTTCTGGGGTATTGCCAACCATACCTAATTCTCTAATCTAGTTGTCATGCTCAAGTCGTAAAAAACAAGCCAAGGGCTAAAGGTCAGGTGCCCAGCTGGCGGTGGATGAAAGGTGGGAGTGGGAGAAGAATCATGAGCCCTTAATCTGACAGGGAAGGTGGGGACCGGCATGGTAGGTGCACGGGTCAGGGACTGGGTGGGGAGAAGCAGAGCACTCCCGTTTCTGAAAGCCACTGAAAATGTCTGTGGGCGGGAATATTGTGGTAGCTCTGTGAAGACCACCTAGAGAAGGGCATGGGGGAGGGTCTCGGCTGCCCGGAGTCCCATTACCACATATATCTCTACCTATGTCCTGCCTTCCTAGGTATAAATACGTCCATACATCACACAGAACATCATCCTGCCTCTTCCTGGCACACAGCACCTTGACTTGTCAGATAGGACAAAGGATGACGCCAGGCTTGGGGATAAGGTGAGACAGTGGGCTGCTGACACAACCCTGTCAGTGAAGGAAACGCCAAGCCGGTGGAAGATGCTGGAAGAATGAAGTTCTCCCAATCTGGGGAAGAGCTCCTGTGAGAGAAAGTGAGAAGGGGGCGGGGGCGAATCTGAGAGAATCATGGCCTAAGCTCTCAGGTTAGTGGGGAGGAGGTTTATCGGAGTCTGCTCTTGGGATCAACACCCCAAGAAGGGCAGGGGTGGAAGCAGGAGAGGGCGGAGGGAGAAGGTGGGCTGTAGCACAGTCAGCATGGAAGCCTTCGCCAACTCCTTGGGGGCATGGGGCATGCAAAGATGGAATTGGCCTGCATTGGTCTGTCCCCGGATGTGGGCTGCTCTGGGAGGGGTGTGACCTTGGGCGGGAGCTGTCGTCAGCAGAGGTGATCTTCTCGGGGCTGGCAGGTGGGGAAATGAAACCTTCCTTCCTGAAGGGGACCGAGGGGGCTCATCACAGAGCCACCACATGATAAAAACGGGTGCATCCCACCTGCCTTGAATACCTTACACTATGTAGGTGACGTGAGAATTAAATCCGGTATCATGCACACATGTACTTTTAAACATACAGTGGAAATGTGAGGAAGTCTTACTCTCCGCAGCTGGCCTGCTTTGTGCAGCTCTGGTTTGGGGATTGACAAAAGCAGGATCACATGACAGGAGTTGCATTTGTCCTTGCATGTGTCTGTAGGGACCTCAGGAGGGAGGTGGGTAAACACGCAGGCCCCGTGTTTCTCCCTGGGTTTGTTTTGGGTCCCCTGGTGGAGCATCTCTCCCTCCAGGGCCCAGCATCCTGGGAAAGTAAGAACACAGTTTGAGACTAGGTCTCTGGGCGTGCTAGCAAGAGTGCCACCCTTTCTCGTCCTTGACTTTCCAGACTCATGCAATCTGCCAGTGGGAGAAACAGCTCCATAGACTTTGGGATAAGGTTCTACAATATTTGCGCAATAAACTTGATCAAGGTGAGAAGAAAGAACACAGGGTTTGGATGCAGGCGTGCACTGTCTTGAATCCTGTGGCAACACTTATGAGCTGTGTGGCTCTGAATACTTGTTTCCTTCCTACACAATGAGAATAATAATAGAGAAGGTTAAATAACCCAACACATATAAAATGCCTATTACCGTGCTAGACATGTGGAACATTCTAGATCTCTTCCCTTCTTCTTTGCTTCTGTCCGTTGGGGAGATAGCAGGGACAACAGCCTAGGGAGTAGGACTGGGGGAGCCATAGCTCCTTCTGCTAATGCTTCTTCAAGAGAGAACAAGCCCTGTCCCCTAAATGTGTCATCCTCTCATTGTGTCGGATTTTTAAAGACAGCCTGTGAATTCAGCACTTTCTTTCTCTCCAAGTTCCTAGCCCATTGCTAGGCATATAACAGAGATGGAAAACTCAGAGTGGGGTAGCCCAGGGAGGAAGATATGAGAAGAAAGGGGTGTTCTCTGAGAAGACTGGGAGAAGTAGGGGTGCTTTAAGACTGCCAATACCTTTGGGAAGACTCTGAGGTAGCAGGTGGGCTAAGAGAAATGAATGATTCACTTAAGAGGAAATACGATTTTTCTCTGGTCTGTGGACCTTGTCAGGTAAGAAGAGGTGCTTAACTGAAACCTTGAGAGAGTAAATGAACGGTGAGGAGTTTCAAGATTGAATCTCTGTCTCCTTCCTCAGGAATCTCTGTGCTTTTCCAGCTTCACTGCACCTGGCTCCCAGCTCCTGGAGCGTTCACCCTCTCTCAAAGGCATTGGGGCACGGACGGTCAGCAGCCCAAGTTCAGCAGGGACAATAAAAGAAGAGCTCCACTTCTTTGAACAGATTCCCAAACGGCCAGCAGCCCCTGGAATGCTGGTTTTAAGTAGAATCTAAAATGTGGACCTTACTTAAAGACTGGTTCAGGGAGGCTCACGTCCCGACAGGAAACTGGATTTAAACACTGACTGGGAAACCCTTTTACTTTGTTTCTTGGGGAGTGCTACCATTTCAGACCTCACAAGGCAGAGGCTGGAAGAGGGCATTGGGGGAGCTATTCGTGGTTTCCCCCTTTTGTCAGAGGAATGGAAGCCTGAGTCCCAGTTGACTGACAACGCAGCTCCGCCTCGCCTCCCAGAGGACGATTCTTGGCCCATGTTGTGGAGGCATGGAGGGCACAGCAGGTGTATTTCTAGGAACTAAGAGAGAGATGAGCACGTCCAGCTCTGAAAGGGGCCCTGGCATAGGATGGTGATAAAAGTGAACTGACATCTTGGGATGCTTAACCATGGTGCTGGGAGGCCTGTGGGTGGAGCTGGGCCTCTTGCTGACACTCTGGCCCTGACTTCCTGCTGAACTTTGCGGTCACTTCAAGGGGAGGGATGCTAATGAATAGAATAGCCCTCTTGGAACCAGGGTCATTATTTTCCTTCTTCACCGGGAGCTGGTTGGAGCTCGGGGCTGGAGGTGGGCATTTCCGCACTGCGGTGGTGGGTTTTGTTTCTTTTTCCTTTTCCCGAATAAACTGTTTTTCTTGTGGATTTATCTGGAGAGTGATTTTTTGCCAGTCGACGATGACTAAGGAGAGGGCACTGACAGCAACCTCAAAAGCATATAAGAAGAATGACCTAATATCTGAAAGAGGGGGAAAAAAATTGAATTCGGGCAAATTATAAAACAAAACAAAACAACAACACTCCCCCAGCCAAATGCCTGACTTTACAACATGAGAAGCAAGAGTATGGTGTGGAGAGGGGTGGGGGAGGGGTGGCACTCCTTCCTGGTGCTACCTAGAAACTATGACAGCAGTCTGAGCCCCGCAAAGTCTAAGCGATGTTTTATCATCGGTAAGGTCCTTCAAGACGATTTTTAAGAACCAGCTGGGATATTGCTTCCTTATCAAGCCTTATAGGGTTGTCATTCCCCAGGTGGAAATCTCCATCTCTTGGTTAAGCTCCCACAGAAGTTCGCTTTCACCTCTTTGCAGCGTGAATTTCTGACTTCCTCCACAATTGTTTTCCTGTCTGGTTCCCTCCCTAGACTGTAAGCTCCTTGAGTTCAGGGATCAGGCCTTGTTTAGCTGCTTCTCCTTACACTACCTGGCAGAGTCTACTGACGTGAACGTAAAGAGAAAAATGCAGAAAATGAATGCTCTAGAAGACCAGTAGGGGAAGTTGCTGGTGTCCCTCTGCCTGCCCACTGCTGTAGGTGTTTGCCAATTCAGGAGAACTGACAATTGTCTCCTGAATGGAGAATTGTCTCCAGTTCAGGAGAATTGCCCAAGTCCAGGAGGACCCTTCCCTGGGAAATCACTCACTTGGAGGGTGACTATGGAGGAAGGCCTTGGCAAAGGAAGCTGTGGTCCCTACCCACCCCCACCCCCCAGACTTCAGCCAATAACCAACTGACATTGGAGACCCAAAAAGCTGGCCTGCTAGCCTCAAGGTGGAGCCAATTCTGTGGTGCAATTTGCACTCTAGAGCTCCCTGTGGGATCACGCTGATGACGTGAGTTGCTACCTGAGCTCATATCCTTACTTAGCTTTTCATCCCGCCCTCTCCTGCTTCCCCCACTCTTTCTCTCCTGAGAATGTCCCCCCAATAAATCATGAACAAGAGTTGCGTCTCAGGATCTGTTGTTCACGAGCTCAGCTGAGGAAAGACTAATGTGTATGGTTACCATGAAAAGCTGGCCTGGTGTGGCAGCCGTCAGATAAGGATGTGAGTGAAAGTGGGTTATTGGAAAGTGATCCCCGGAAGCTCTGTGAGGAACGGGAAGTGAGGCCGGGAAGGGAAAAAGCCAACAAGGAGCTCACTGATAAACAGGCCACCCCTGTGGACAACAGACACTCAATCCTGCTAGGGGCCCTCTGAGACACTATGCACCTAAGATCTGCCTACCTGGAGGGGCAAGAAGCTTGGTATTTATCCACCAACTCCTGTCCATTATTGGTTGAGACTTGCTCCTGAGACATTAACTCCTAACACTTCAGACCTGCCTGGCTCCATCAAGGAGAAAACACACTAGGGCAGAGAGATGCAGGAAGCTGTGAGTGGCTGGGGCAACTGTTACAGGTGACCTCCTGCGTAGGCCAAGACGATATGGATGGAGGTACCAAACTCACATGAAAACCAAAACTATACCACAACAAACAAACAAACAACAACAACAAAACTAGTTATATTGCCAACTGGATATTTTCAGGCACGTCACACTTCATGTGGCCTCAAAGTGAACTCACAACGTTCCTCACCATCGTCCAACCCCCAAGCGACTTCTTCTCCTGCTTCATTTTCTGTTGCATGACTGGCCAGCGAGTGGACCCAAGCCAGTACCTGAGCATTGGTCTAACTTGCCAACCAATCTCTCATTCCCTCAGGTCATGAGGCACAAAGTCTTCTGTTCAACCCTTCATCTTTGAGCTTGCCTGGGGTCTCACCCTTTTCCATGTCTGCTGGGCTATGGTTTATCCTCTTCCAGAGAATCCCTGCTGGTTTTTGTTATTGTTTTGTTTGTTTCTAGGATGGCAGCTACTCCTTCCTTGACAAGACAGATATTTGCCCATCAGACAGCCAGGTTCCTCACTTAGGGGAAAGTTCGTGACCAAGCCTCATCTTTCAGCCTGAATTCTTGAATCTCCACTGAGAGGAACCATTTATTGGACAAACAAGATCCTCTCACTCTGCGAAGCTGTGGGTTTTGTTTGGCACATCAACCCTTGTGCCCTGACTGAGGCTCCATGGGAGAAATTGCTCTATTTTCAGAACGAACACTTCCCGTGTTCCTCCCAAGCAGCTGGAGTGCTTTTATCTCATGGCCTCTGTGAATCAAGTGATGGATTGAGTTTCCCTTTGTATTGATTTTTAGAAAGTCAGACAAATTCATGACCCACCTCGGGCAAACATAAGGACCTGAGTACCCCAGTGTGAACTTCTTTCATAGCCTCATCTTATCTTTCCTGTTTTGTTTTTCTATTTGTCCTGCTTCCTTCTACATTGATTTAAGATTTTATTTTTGTTTAAAGTTTAATGCATTATATCGAAGCTGCCTTGAATCCTGCTGAGACAAGACGGGTTACAAATACATATCTACACGCACATCAGCACAAAAACATATCTACCTCTTATCATCTTCTCTTCTCATCCCTGCTATGTCCAGGCCCTCATGCATCACCGTTACTCAAATAATCTCCTTGGTAAATTCCTGCTTCTGGGCATGGTCCCAGTCCATCGTCCACACAGCTGCCAGGATAATAATCTTTCTAACATGCAAATCTCATAGGGTCACTGTTATAGTAGAAATTCTCCAATAGTTCCCTCAATGCCTCCAGGGTACATCTAACTCTTCCCTTACATAGCACACAAGGCACTCCCTCCCCAATACCTGGTCCCTGCCTGACTGTCTGTTCAGTCACATTTCTCACTCTTCCTTCCCCTTTTCCCTAACACACCCCATTTGACATTCCAGTAATCATGAAAACACCAGACTGCCTATTCCCTCTGCCCCGGCTTCCCTTGTTCATCTTCCACACTCCTACCCATCCCTGAGACTCAGCTGAAAACCACCTCCTCTGTGAAGCCTTCCCTGATTCCCCGGGCAGACTCTGATGCTCCAGCTGTATGTATGGCCAACAGAATTTAAGAACTTTGGTCACAAAGTCAGACAAAAGGTGAGGAAATTCAGGACCTTACGGATTTGCATTCTAACATCTTCCGAGCTAGAGCAGAAGACACCTAAATGTCTTAAGAGAGCTAAAAATATAGGAAGTCCAGGCAGGCAATAAAGGAAGCCAGCTGGGGAAAGGAAGGTCTCTACCCTTTCCCTCAACTCTTCTTAGAAGATATAATTAGATAAAGGTATGGCTGGGGGCAAGGATTGCAAAATACCAAATGAAAAGAAAGACTACTCCCCCATGCCATTGTCAGAGCAGTCAGAACATGGATGCCCTGGGTCACATACTGCCACAGTGTCTGTGTCCAGTTTGGAGTCAGGACGGTACGTAACTTCCGTCCACATGATATAGTTTCAGTGTAATGGACTTGAGTTCTTAACCTAGCAACGCTGACTCTTTTCAGGGAGTAAATTTGCTTGCCTTGCCACAGTGATTCTCAAACTGAGGCCCTGACCCAACAACATCAGCATTACCTAGAACTTGTGAGAAATGCAGATCCTCACGTCTCCACCCAGGCCCCACGCATGGGTCAGAGCTTCTAGACGCAAGGCCCAGTCTCCTGCGTGTTCACAAGCCCACCAGGACCTTCCCCGAACTGTATTAGTTCAGTGCTTCTCAACCTTGACTGCACATTAGAATCTCCCGGGGTTTTCAAACAATGCTGATTCCCAGGGGTGTGCCCCACTGCCTAGTGTTTTCAATTCTAAGTAGGTTTAGAAGAGAAGGTGAAACAAATCAAATCCATGACATTCATACTTTTGGATTAGTTAAGGAATACATTTTGCAAACATAGGGACAATCTGTGACCTTGGTATTTGATAAGTTTTTATTGCATATATGATATCTTAAGGAATCTCGGAAATTGGTGTTAAAATTCCAATTTACTTTTTAAAATATCATATGCAGAATTTCAAATGAATGCAAATATTGATGGCAGTGTCCCATGAGCCATCAAGAAGCTATCACCAGCAACATTTACCAACTCAAGGACAGTCCTTCCCCTTCTAGATCCTTTTGCCTTCCCGTTTAACTTAGAAGCAAATCCCAGATGTCACAGCACATTATAGACAGATATAGATAGATAGATAGATAGATAGATAGATAGATAGATAGATAGATAGATAGACAGATAGATGACAGATAATTCCTTAATAACATCAAGTGTTGAGTCAGTGTTGAAATTTCTGTCTCATGAATTCCATAAAAAATTTTTAAGGTTTTTTTTTTTTTTTTTTTTTTTGTAATCAAGAAGCAAATAAGAGCAACACATTATGATTGGTTCTTCCTTTAGTTTTTTTTTTTTTTTTTAATTCATAAGTTACCACTTCTTATTTTTAAAAATTTGCCAATTTAAAACTAATAATTGATTTTAGGCCTGTAATTTTAAAGTTAAAATTGGTAAAATCATTTGAGTTAGTTTAGTGAAAATGTTGGTATTAGACCAATACTTATAAATTAAATATAATCAACTTACCGCAGTTGTTTAGACACTTGGGAAAGTTTTCTTGTTAGAGCCATAAGTTTCCCCTATTAGGCACTTGAAGAACTTAATGAGAAAACAAAATATATTAAGTATATGAATACAGTTTAACATATTTAGTAAATTTAGCTAAGTGTGTAAATTACACTATTAAGAGAGAATTAAATGTGTTCATCTTGAACAGATAAACATTATTCAAAAGTCCCATGGAAAATGATCATTTCATTTTTATTTAAAATATGCTAGATTTTTAAATGGAACAATAAGAACTGTAGTTGATCGAAGACTTAGGAAAAATAGATTTCACAATCTTTTGTTTAAAAAATTAATTTAAAACCCATGTAATTGTAAATAATCCTTTCTGCATACTTACACACAAACCCTGCTGACATTTTAAGCACACTTCAATTATAGTAATTACCGTATTGTAGTATAATGGCATGTGTCCTCTTCTGTCTCCCTGTCACGCTATGAAGTCTGAGCTCTTTGCAAGTAGAGTCGTTTCAACCTGGTGATTTCAGGCCCTGGTTAGAGCCTGGGGTGGGCACCGGGAGGCTTCCCACTGCCCCTTCAATGGTGCCGCAGCTGCTGGGTGCTGCAGCATGTGGCCCTCAGCTGTTGGACCCTTCTCTTCAGGGATTGATATAGCTGCAGAGAGCTCCGTTAAGGGCCAGCCCCTTAGGATAGCTCGTACCCAGGACCCAATGGTGTGGGGGTAAAGAAACAACGCTGAAGGACCAGAGCTCCTCAGGGTCACCAGGTTTCCTTGGCCAGCATCACTGCTCAGTGTCGCCCTCCCTGTACACTCCTGTTGACTCCTAGGGCCCTCCTTAAGAAACATCCTGCACACTGTACTCTGCCTTGGAACCTGCTTCCTGGGAGACCAACTGGTAAAGCAGGTGATCCATAGATAGGAAAGGCAGGAGACAATTATTTCCAGGTCAAGAAGGAAACCCTGATAAAAGTGGAAGATTCAGGAGCCCCACATCTATACTAACTGACTCCAGCAAGCTCTGGTCAGATCCTATTCACCTGAGGTCTCTGTGGCTGCACACTGATCCAGGCACTGAGTTTCACAGCCGGGTGGGGGCCAGCACTGCAGGAGGAGGGAAAGCAAGTTCTGTAGCTTTTGGCAGTTTTATTTCTGCATGAGCTTTCTATTCCTCACCTGTCCATTTCTTCTGAGAAAAGTCCATCATTCTCGGCCTCTATGTTATGTGGTTTCAACACATGACGGTCCAGCTCCCAACATATAATATGCATGTCTTTAAACACTAATTTAATCTAAGTCTAGTGAATTCCAGTAACCTCTCCGCCCCCCCCCCCACAGCCCCCCACCCCACACACACAATAGATCTGAGCCTCAGAGTCCATTCTCCAGGCTCTTTATGACACCAGTTGGAGGTATTCTCCACGGCCAGTGTTTACGATCTCCTCACCTCCCCTGTGCCCCAAGTCCTCACTCCTTACCCCTAAACCACTTCCTCCAACAGACAGATTTGGAAATGCAGTGTGCTAGATCAGACTCCTACATGTGTCTCTATATGAGAGTTGACTTTCAATCAGAAACTAGTGCTCCAGCAGTCATCTGAATTGTTTTTTAAAAAAGGATGCATGAAGAGAAACTTAGGAAGATTGAAAACAGATCAAGAAAATTTCTCTGTAAGTGTGTGAGTTGCCAGAAGAATCAAAAAGCTTAAACAAATAAGATACATTTTAAAAGCAATGACTGAACAAAAATATCATGAAAGGAAAAACAGTCTCAGTCGGTTTATCAAGTGGGGCAATTCTCGAAGAAAGCTGAAGAAAGCTCCTCCGAGTCCCCTACCGCCACCCTCCCAAACCAAACCACCTTGTTAAGTTTTAAACTTCAAAGGCAAAGACAGGATATTTAAAGGGGCCAAGGAGAAAAGAAAGATCACATTTAAAATTGGAAGAATTCCAACAAATCTAGGTTTCTTTCTCAGGATGACCAGCCATAGAGAACTAGAACTCTTGGCCCTACCTGGCCAGGTACAGCCAAGACAAAACCTCCAGGTGGGAAGACCATTATAGGAAATAGTGAGAGCCAAGAGCACATAACTAAACAGAGAGGGAAAGTACAGAGACTTTAGAAGAGGTAAGTAGATCTCAACTTTGACAATATCCACATTTAATCACACAAGTAAACACCATCAGGAAATGAAACACACTCTGTGAGAGACCACAAGGTATACAGATGAAATTTTTACCATTTCATTATAAATATCTAGCTTTTCTCAGTGCTTAACATGTCTATTTTTCTACACGTAAAATTTTTTATTATCTTTAAAATTGTAATAATTTTATAACCTTTAATATTTCCATCCAGCTTTTTGGACTAGACAAGATATAAATCATTTAAAATATATGATTTCATAAAGTAGTTCAGACACCCAAGATATGAAAACGAAGTATGAATTGGAAATAAAATAGAGGAGAGACAACTTTGGAAATGAAACTAGTATCCCATGCAGAAAAGGGCTCGTCCTTTATTTCACTATTTCATACACATTTACTTAATGCCAATGGTGAGTTTGATATTGCACTTGACTTTGTGGAAAAATAAGTGAACCAGGAAGAGTTCCAGGCCCAGTGAGAGTATTAATAAAGTCAGTAGATGAGAAAGAAAATATATTTTTGTATTTATTATAATTTAGTAGAATTATTCTCAGTTACATGATAATCAAGTTGATATCTAATTGGAAGTGCATAATCCTTTATACAAGGTTTTAACTTCCAAGAACTAATGTGAAAAGGAGAACACAACCAGACTAATAACAGAATAAGAATGACGAAGTGTTGTTATTAAAGATTTATCCCTCACGTAGAACCTGTTAGATGGATTCCCTAGTTGGTTTCCTTAACTTTGAGAAAAATCAAGGATACTTGATTTTATGTAGTCTTTAAAAAATACGTATATAAAAAATGAAATGTTAGCTAACATTCGTTGAGGCAAATACAGTTAATCCTCACTTCTGATAAATATCAATCATTAAAGCAAACTAGAACAATTCACTTTGGAGAAACAAATGCAAAAATTCCTAAATAAATATTAGGAAATAAAGTACTGCACCTTAAGAGAATTATTTGCTAAATCCAAAACAGGTTTAGTCATAGAGTTCAAAACTATCATACAGAAATGAAAAACCTTTCATAATTAACTTTATCAGTAGAGAAACAAAATAGCAAGTGTCATTCTATTATCTTAATATGTGCCAGGAATAACTTTGGCATGTTTAAAAGTCCATTTTGTACACAATTCTTTAAGACTAGAAGGATAGCTTCTTTCTTTAAATTATTTAAATTAATTACTTAAAATGGATTATTCATTTCACGTCAACCTACATATACTGACTGTAGTTAGATGCAAGGCACACCATGCATGTGAACGTTTAGAGTCATTTCCTTAAAGAAACGAAAACAAAAACAGGAACAAAACAAAGATGTCTTCTTCATTGTATCTATTTAATATAGCACTAGAAGAGCCCTCAATAACTACTGGAGAGGGAAAGCAATAAAAGACACAAATATATGAAAGAAAGAAATAAAATGTTTCTTTTTAGCAGTGACCTAGAAAATCAAAAGTAATCAACCACAAAATTATTAGAGGTAATAAATGAATTCTGTAGAGTTATGGGATATAAGATGCAGGCTCAAAAATCAATTGTGTTGTTACGTACTAGTAACACACGGAAAATCAAATGAAAATGAAGGGCCATTTATGGTAATAAAAATTTGAATATCAACCTGCACCATGAGAGATTTATTCAACTAATAGTATAAATATTTAATGGGAAAAACAAGACATTAATGCCTGGAGAGAGAGAAACTCCCTCTGCCCAGGAATTCCAAATGCAGTGAGGTAACAACACACCTATGTTTTCCCGGTGCTCCTCAGGCCCATTAGTACCGTGTTTCCCCCAAAATAACACCTAGCCAGACCAGCAGCTCTAATGCGTCTTCTGGAGCAAAAAGTAATATAAGACCTGGTCATAATATAATATAATATAATATAATATAATATAATATAATATAATATAATATACTGAGTATAATATTATATAATACCAGGTCTTATATAATATAATATAAGACCGGGTCTTATATTAATTTTTGCTCCAAAAGACATATTAGATCTGATGGTCCAGCTAGGTCTTCTTTTCGGGGAAACACGGTACTCTCTCCCTTTTTGCCAAGGAGTACCAAAGACATCGGAAAAAGAGCAAGTACCTCATGATACCCAGTACTGTGGACACGATCACCAATTTTGCCAGCTTGCTTTCTGCTTTGTTCATTTCTTCATCACCACCTCTGTCTAACCTTCCCAGTTCTGACTCCCAATCGTTGAATTCCAGGTCTGAATTTTTGGCTCATTTTTCTGCTTATTTGTTTTGAGACATCATCTTGGTGAGTATCCCCATGGCCAGATTAAGCAATGGTGGCTGTCCTAATTGGTCAGCCTCCAAACACCCCCTTCTTGGGTATTCCTTTAGTTAGCAGGACCCAAGTGCACTTGAAAACCATATTGCTTTGGCTAACAGTGCCCCCAGTGCACTTGGATGACACAAAGGTGAGATTTAATGCAATTTGGATTTAAACTTCCACTGGCTACCTTAGAGTGGAATCCAATCGCGAGAATGAATGATGAAGAAATAATTTAGAAAAAAATAATAAGGTGTGCATGTATGTTTGAGGCATTTCTTGTGTGTGATATTTCACTACGAAAGATATTTAAGAAGGAAAAGGTAATGTGGTAAACTAATCTGAGAAATTAGCTTCAGAGAGGACAAAAGCTCATGTGGGAGGTAAGGAGAAAAGACAGTTTGAACTCACGTCTTTTTGACACCAAAAGCCAGGTTCTTAAATACTACTCTTTATAGACTGCAGATGAATCAGAGATAAATATAAAATCCAATCCATAAAAAATTATCTAGAAGAAAATATAACAGAATATTTATCTCAGTTCTGGAGGGAAATAAATTTATAAGTATTAAAAATGGAGGATATCATCAGGAACAAGATGGATGTGCTGAAATCCATAAAGCCAAGGACTTTTGTACAATAAAAAACAATAAAATAAATACCAGAAAGAGAGCAACAGAAAAGGGAAACGTATTTGAATATAATCAGAAAAATTTACTGTCCAAAATATACAAAGACTTGATAAAATATATCAAGTCTTTGTATATTGTGGAAATTGAGGTTGAGACTCAAATTCCACAAAATAAAAGATCAAAAACGATGAGAAGAAAATGCTAACTCAAGGAAATTTAGATGGTAAAACATCTCAGGGAAAAAGACATTCACACTATCAATTAGAGAAATGCAAATGAAAACAACTGTAAGATGTGCACATTTTTATTATATGCATTTAAGGAGCAAAACAGTCCATTTCTAGGGAGGAGGGAAGGGCCCATTTTTGCATTATGTCTCCAACTGCTATAGGGTTTTCTTAACCATGGGGACCTATTCCTCAAAGACCCCTCCAAGCAGCTTGGAAAGGGCATGATTCATTCTACCCGGTCTAGACTTAGCCCAGATGAAGAAAAATATTTTAAAGCCATAAGATGCTAGACAATTAACCGTTAGTGGCATCATCATAATTACTCATTTTCATGATTCATTTAGCTACTTTACATCATCCCCTTCTTCATTGGGGTTGGTGAACCACAGACCTGTTTGGGTGGAGCTATAGCAACTGGGCACCATTTGGGTCCTGCAGGAAAGCCAGAGTACCAGGAGAGCAAGGCCAGAGGCAGAAAGTGGGCCCAAGAGTAAGAGCAGGTCACCAAGGCCAGAGCCGGAGTATAGAGATAAGGCCTGGGGCAGTGAAAACCCTCAAAGTGAAGGTCCAGGGAGAGTGGCTGATTAAGATATGGCTTAGAAAGTGTTATCCTGGGGTGGTTTTCCTCAGAGTCCCAGTGTGGATAAGCTCAAGTCATTTAAAGAGATTTGGGACAGACACAAATATCTATCGACTGCCCAGAACATCGTGCTGTTTCTCCTATGTGTCCCTTTGCACGTGTATTTCTAGCTGACAGGGATACTGTGGCTTTATAACTAGTGGGCTTAGCAAAGCTGAACTACATTTCCCAGAGTTCCCTTCTCCATATGGTTAGGTTAGAGCCAGAGGAGACATTTGCAGATTTGAAAGGTAGAAGTGAGGCAGTTGCCCAGCTTACTTCCTGAAGGATGAAATTTAGGCCATGTTTTAGCTCACGCATGTTTTGCAAATCTGCTAATTCTCCTGCTGGCATGGGCGGCAGCAGGGCCCTCATCTCCTCCAGTTCCCATGAGATCTCTTCCTGCAGCTTTCCTGAATCCTGGGCCAGGTATGAGGGTGACCCTGCAGTGAGAGCACGAGCTTCCCCCACAGGTCATCCAGGGAGAGAGCTTGGAGATGGGAGAGACAGTCACAGATTGGTGTCAATTGCCTATTGTATCTCAGGTACAGAATTTGGTACCAGAAGTGATTGCAGTAAATGGATTCATAAGTACGAGTTCTCTGTATTGGTTCTGGATCAGCTGTGAAGGGTCCTCTGATTTCATTAGATTTACAGAGCATCAATGACCGTGTGTCCAGTAGTAAAAAGGACATTGGTAGCCCATGGCAAACAGTGGTTAATAGCTACTTAAATTCTCATCTGTAGACACCTAATCAAGTGTCTGTAGAAGGCAAGGCTTTGGGTGACCAGGTGGTTGCTGCCATAGAAAGTTTGAGTGACAATAAAAAGTATAATGGGCTGGCTGATTTTCCTAACTGTGCCTGAGGACTTGGAGAAAGAAATTAATATGCTTAGGGCTTTAAATTTCAATTCAAGTTCTGTTAAGGGTACCCGAAAACTTCTATGACTGATTGAAAAGATATCTTTATCACATGGAGCCACTAAGATTTCTGGAAACTAAACCCAAAGTCTAATCTCACAGATAGTTGAATTACAATGCAAATTGAATTCTAATCTCTCAGACTCTTAGAGTCAACTTAGGGCTCTTCTTGGGAAAGAGTAGAAAAGAGTGAAACTCGAATGGGGACATATGGAGAGATTTTGATGAAGCTGGGGACCTCGGCCCCCTAAATCCTGCCCACTCTCTTTTTCTAAAAGAAGCAGCTCCTTCGACGCCTGCCTGAGGAGTTTGGTCTCCCTTTGCATGAGGAACCTGTAACAGCCTTCCCTGAGGTAGCTGCCTTGCAAGGGACTACCGAGTCTCCTTGAGACCTATCTCCACCTCTCATTCCTTAGAGCTATCATCTCACTAAAGTGCAAACAGGCCCTAGGTAAGGTATGAACTGCTACCTATGAGGAGGTGCCACACATGCCAAAAGAATTGCATGGGTTCCCCCCCACCCCCGTTTATATAGACAGAAATCTGGAGGATATATGTGCAAATGAAACAAAAGGGTGTTAGATCCGTATGGGAAAAACATAATATTGGATTAGGTAGAATTTATTTATTGAGAGGGCTCAATAAGTAGAGATCCTGTTGGTGTTCACTCTAGTGGCTGGGAGTGTCTCCAAACGTCTGGTTGATTGACCTGAACCCCATGTTGGCCTACGCTAAATTCAGTTGAAATGCCCGTCTTTCTTAGATACACTGTAGAGGAAGCTATCCAAAGGCTTATGGAGATGAGAATGCTACCGGTAAAATGACTCCTTATTTAAGACCTGCTCCCCCACCCCCATATATCACCTAGAGGACACTCCCTTCACCAAGGACGAAGAAATACATTCACGGGGGAAACCCACCTTGGTTGAAGAGCGCTGTAGTAGCTATACTCTAAAGGCCAGGAACGGCCATGGGAAATACTGCCTTCAAATGAGGCTCCCTGAATCCAGGGAGATCGATAGATCCCTGGGGGACAGGGGACAAGTGGCGTCACGGAACTACCAATGACATGGTGGATGTGGAGACTTTGAGTGCAACAGAGCTGAAGAAGTAAGTAGAATGTTTTGACATGCACAGATCTTTGGTTGTTTTGAAACAGAAATAGAGGGATAGCCTGTTCTATTTTTACTTGATTTATGTAAGTAGAAAAGCTTTAAGCATAGTAACAGAAGTCTAATTTAAATTGCCAGGATGGAGATTTTTAGCCCCTCGACCAATTCTTAGAGTTGAGCCAGAACCTCTGGAATGAAGAAGAAGGCGGATCCTCTTGAGAAAGACCATGTTATAATGCCAAAAATTTGTACTGCAAATCTTTCTACCAGTCTCCCCTAAAGGGGCCAATGACCAGTTACCCGGGTGACTAGCAATGGGGAAGGGAAATAATCAGACTTTCCAGGGATTATGGATACTGACACTACTTCCTGGAGACTCCAAATGCCTCTGTGGCTCCTGAGGCAGAGTAGGAGCTCATGGAGGTGAGGTGAAAGCAGTGGGCTGATGGGTCTCAAAGCCTACCCTCTAGGTATTTCAAGAATGTATGATTGGAATAAACATAGTTAGAAGCTGACAGAGTCCCCCACATTGGTTTCTGATCTGGGAGTAAAGACTATCCTTGTAGAAAAACCTAAGTGCAATAGTTATTTGCAGTAGTCATTTGAAGATTTGGTTACCACTTCGGCTGAGTAGCGACACCTTGCAAGTCTGAGGCAATGGACTCCAGGACGTGTTACATGCTTTGAATCAGTAACTGCTATATATTTACCCATATCAGGATTTATGGGGACAGGAATCCAGGGATAGAAATGAGAGTGGTTTCTCTCACTGTTACCCCTAGGGAGCCACTAGCAAAAATTTTGCTTACCATTCCCATCCCTGAGCCCTGTTACCAAGGGAGAAATATTTCTGCCAGGGACACAACTATGGTTCCAGTAAACTGGAAGATGGGACTGCCATCTGGCCACTCTGGGCACTCCATACCAGCGAATCAACAGTCAAAGAAGCAGGGTCGGCTGGAGCGATTAATCCTGACTAACAAGGAGAAATTGGGTGCACAAGGGGAGGTAAGGAGCAGTTTATGGAATGCAGGCAATCTCCTGGAGTGCCTCCCAACGCTCCCACGTCCTGTAATTAAATGGAAAACTACAATAATCCATGACCCAGAATCTTGAGGAACAAAGATTTGGGTTACTCCAACAGACAAAGAACCATGACTGTTTGAGGTGTTTGCTGAGGAACAAAAAGAACGTAAAATGAATGGTAGAAGAAAGTAAGTTATAAATACCAGCTACAACCACATAACCAGATTCAGAAATCAAGATGCAAGCAATTATATTTTCCTTATTTTGATACGAATATATTTTGTGTATATTAATCCATCCCCCCCCAGTCTCTTGTCATCTAAGTTGAGATGTATTAATAGTAGTTAATTTTATACCTTAACATTTAAGTTACACAATAGTCAAGGGAAGATCCGATACAGCTGGAAGAGAATTAACCCAAAGATGGATAAAAGAATGTTATCTCCTCTTTTGAGGAGAGGGTTGGTGTGTTTTCGGTGTATGAATTGCAGAGTGGCCTCATGTTAGGCAGCAGCATGACTTTGCTATTGTCTAATCTGGAAGTTAGGTGTAAAGAGATGTGTATCCCCTGTGCCCCCATTTCCTTATCTGAAAGTGGTGAAAGAGCACACACTCCTGATAGACTTGTTGTGAAGGTTAAAATGACATGGCTTAAGACATATCAGAGGCACTCAATGGTATCTTATTTTTATTAGTAACAGAATATTGTGAGTAAGCACAGGACAAATGCAACCATGTATAGAAAAACACTGACTGTTAGACATTACAAGTAAAATGTGCTGATATGTTTGTGATTAGAGAGAGAGAGAGAGAGAGAGAGAGAGAGAGAGAGAGAGAGAGATACAAGAACATCAAGTGAACTGTGGTGGCTTTGTACCTTGTTAACTTAGCTCTGTTGGAAGTGCCTCTCCTAGAATGTATGTTTTCAGGCTAGAGTTGGCCATTAGAGAACCTTGAGTAAGTTTTGGAAGGCAGAAATGAAAGTAGTCCTGCTTACTCTCTGAAGGTCAGTGTACGTGAGTCTACTTCTTTGGTTGAATCCTGGCTGACACATCAGCACATTTCTCACTGCAGACAAGGCAGGGGGCTCCTGGTCTCCATAAAGGGGACTTTTACTATATTCTCCAAGATGGCCAAATGTTGGAATGACTACTACTGGCTTTTCTTTCCTTCATCTTATTTAGTTCCCCCCACAGGTAGAGGAGCAGCCATTCTGATTGGCGAGTGACAGAATTCCTTTGACCATAGTCCTACTGCTGGGTGAGGTGACTGTCAAAGGCCACTGCTCATATGGGACATACTCTTACCCTCTCAGACAAGCAGACATTTAGACTGAGTATAAACTTTTTCTCCTCTTTCTGTTCCCATTTGGTGTCAATTACCAAAAGGGAGGTGCCAGGTATAATTTCATGTTGACAGGTAATAGATTCTGCCACTTTCTCCAATGTAACACTTATTAGGAAGCCCTACAGGGAGAGGGAGAGAGAGAGAGAGAGAATAGAGACTTATTTAGCCATTAATAAATATAGAGAATAATAAAAAATTAGAAAGTGTTCCATTGTATTTAGGTTTCAAAAGAGTCAGACATCAATCTATTTTTTTTTTTAAAATCTGTTTTGTTGCAGTACAAAGAGAACAGTGAAGCTATTCATCTTAACTACTTGGAGTTTTCACTGAGGTTTTTATAATGTTGAAAATGCACCTTCAAAAAGAAGCTTTGTAAGCATGACTGCTAGTTTATTTATATCAAATGACAAAGATTTTCTTAAATTGTGAAATGTATCATACATACATAAGAGTATTAAAATCATAGTTACAATGTAAAGAAACATTATGAGGTTATTTAATGTTAAGAAATATCGTACCTTAGAAGCCCGTGTGTTACTCCCCAGTTGCATACTCCCTCACCTTCAGAGGTAGCCATTACACTGTTTTGTTTTAATCATATTCTGTTGTTTTGTGTGTTTTTTTTTTTTTTTTTTTTTTTTTTTTTTTTTTTTTTTTTTTACTTTTCACCACCTGTGCTAGTACCAGGTGCAAACCTAGCTGTGTAAGGAAAGGGTAAGATGGTCCCTGTTAGATGAAAGCTTACAAGGGAAACTGAGCTGAACTGAGTCTTTTGGTCAGTCTGATAGCAGGGCACACAGTTAACACAGTCTAGAACAGATAAGAAGCTGAGCCAAATTCACCAGAAGATTCCATCTGTAGATTAAAAAATAGGTAGCTGGGATCCTCACTTATAAGTCATCAGCATATCATAAGTCGTCACACACATCTGGATCAATTGTCCTCTATCCCCACTGTACAGCTGTCATCATGGGATCTTCATTTATCACATTTGCCTCTCTCTTGTGATGGATCATCTCCTTCTTAAATATCATATTTTTCTCTTTCTTGGTCTATTCTCTCATTTTAGTAAAGCACAACCTCCATGGATATTGTTGAGAAAGGGTGCATGTGAAGTATGATTTTTGAGACTCTGCATATTTAAAAATGTCTTTTTCTGCCCTTCCTTTTAGATGATAGTTTGGCTGGGTATAGAATTCTAGGTCAAAGATAATTTTCCTTCAGAATTTTTAACACCCTGATTTATTGCTTTCTAGCTTCCTAGTTGCTGTAGAGAAGTCAAAAGGCATTCTGATTCCTGATCCTTTTCAAGTACTTGCATTTTCTTTGGAAGTTTTTGGAACTTTCTTGTCCCTAATGTTCTGAAATTTCACAATAACATATTTCACCCTGGATCTATTTTGAGCCATTATGCTAGGCATCTGGTTTATTTCTGTTTTTCAATCTGGAAGCACAAATCATTTAACTGATAATTTTGAACCAACAATTGAGAATAAAAATGAAGTCCCTATATCCCTAACAAAAGACTGATTTTTATAGAACCAGTTTTAAACCTGTTTGATCAATCAATGACAACTTGCCTCAGTCTTATATCAAAGATAAGTTGCTTCATTAAACTCATTTCTGAAAACCAGCCAATCAATAATAGCATTTGAAGGTTAGTCAATCAGCAGTCAACTTACTGCAGTGAAGTCTTGCCTAAGTAAGCATACTTCTAAGGCCAGGCCAGTACCAGCCTACTCCCCACTCTAAAACCATTAAAATCTCCAAATAATCCCTGACTCCAAATCTTTACAGAAATTCAGCAGTCTTCTTTTCTTGGCGAGATTGTTCCTAACTAGCATATCTCTTCAATACTTAAGCAAAAAATTAAGCAAACCCCTGTATATAACTGCCTAATCTTATACTCCCTTACCTCCAGATATAACCTTTAAGCTGTTATTGTTTTAATTTTTTAATACTTTTTATTTTGTACTACCTAAACTGAGTATCAGGCACAAACCCAGCTGTATAAGAAAAAAGCAACATGGTCCCTGTTTCCTGAAGGCTCCCAGGAGAAGCTGAGTTGAGTGGTCTCTTAGCCATAGCTTTTTGTTTTGAATATTGAGTGGCAGCCTTTTTCTTTTGAACTACAGGTTTGAAAAATAATGACCTAGAGCTCACTCACACTTACAGTCACTCTCATAGCAGACACGGACACGGGTATGATGTGTTACAGTTTACAATGCGTGTTGTACACTTAAGGTCCCATATCTGACTCTACCCCTCCAGAGTCCATGGATTGCTTGTCTTAGCCTTGGTTTCCCTCAGCTTAAAATCCCCCTCCCAACTCCATGTCAAATCTAATAACTCCTTCTGGAAGCCTTCTTAACTCTTCATGGGACAAGAGCAATCAATTACCCAAAGAGAAAGAGCATGGAATGGGCAATCAGGTCCTAGTTCAGCAAATCAGTTAAATGACATTATGCACATATCCTCCTGCTCCTTCCTATGCTTCAGTTTTCCTGTCTGTGAAATAAAGCTTGGACCAAATCAATAATTCTCCACCTCTACTGCACAGAAGAATCACCTACTAGTTATTTTAAAATACGGACACTATGCTGACCAATTAAATCAGAATCTCTGAGCGTGGCGCATGGACATCGGTATTTACATCTCCCATCTGATTCTAAAGGACAACCAGGATTGAGAACCTGAACCGGGTGAGCTCCGATGCTCCATTCAGTGTTCACACTTGGAGTTTAGAAGTACTGAGATATCTCATTGAATAAGTTGGACATCGTGTTGGTAGGACTCTTGGTTGGTTGGTTTTCTAAGGGAAGTAGAAGCATGCAAAGGCACAACACAAGAACATCGGTGATGCAATTTATCTATGTGATAGATATTGATGAGCGGTATGCTGATGGAAGCTTGTAGAAATCAATGAACACAAAGTGTAGATCACGATCTTTTCTCAGCCATGCCTGTAACTGGTGACTGTAGTAGCGAGTGATAAACAGGGGCCTAACGTCTGTTAATCATTCTGTAGCTTATTGAGGCTACATGTGTTGGGAGAAGGGGTAGCTCTAGTTTGTTAGAACCTCACTCACAGCAGCTGAAAGTCACACTCTCTACATCTCCAGGTCCAGGGTCCCTTCAGAAGCAAAGGTCAAGTGCAGACTTGGATATCATTAGAAACGTTGTCCTTATAGTTAGACACTAATTGGGATGGCAGTTTGGCTTCCAAGGACTCCCCAGTGTCAGACTCTGATACTCAGGATGGGGAAGCCTTCCAGGGGTCATGTCTGAACTCTTGATTTGCCCTTGAGGAATATTTGGAGCTGAATTTTTTTCCCAAAGTGGTATCTCGGGAGAAAGTCCACTCCTCCTGCTGCCTAGATCCCTGGAGTGGTCCTGTCATCTGTCCATCCTGCATCCTGGCTATATGGCTATTCCTTTGAATTTTGTGAGCTATCCCAGGTCCTTCAGACAAAATTCCTTTTTCATTTAAGTTAGGCAGTTTCTGTTGCTTACAAACAAAAGAATCTTAACGATTACAACACCTCTCCCCAAATAATAATAGCTTCCAGTTATTGAGCATCTGGTATTCACCCAGGACTTAAATATATTATTGCTAACCCTAAAAACAACCCTATGTGTCAGCGTTATCACCACTGCCCAAGTAAGAAAATTGAGGTTTTCAGTGATTTGCTCAAAAACAGAAAGCTAGTAAGCAGCAGAGATAGGATTTGAACTTACTTCTCTCTAACTGCAAATCCTGTATTTTTCTGCTGTTCCATTCTACTTCTCGCAAATGTTTTATTAACAAATGACTAGCCCTTTCTGCCCATATCCAAACTCACACATACTGGGCCCTGACTAAATCTCATGAAGAGGATGGAAAAGGGCATGGGAGATTCCTCTGTGCCCCCTGTGCACCTGTCTTTTCTCTTGATGATAGGAGCTTGCGGAGGTCAGAGCCAGGCTCTCAGCCCAGAGCCCTTGTGGACAGTCAGTCAGTACTAAGCACTGGGGATCACAGAGACAAGAAATTACGCCACATTACATCAAAGAAAGACTGAGCCCCGAGACACATGTAACTGGGATTGCCATCCAAGGATAGATATAGGTGAGGATCCAGTGGTTGAAACTGGATATTGCTAGATTAAGACCACAGAAGTCATCTCCATTGAACTCTTGCCCTTTTCCATTGGGAGAACTGGGGTCCAGGGAAGGGCGCGATCTGCCCATATTGCACAGCAACAAGGTGGCTGAGGCATATTTTTGTCTACTAGCGCATGCTCAGGAGATGGTTTATCCCTTCATTCCATCAACTTAATTTTCATTTGTGATGACAATGCTGCTTTCCAAAGGGAGTTACACTTAGAAACTGTCCTTTGTTCCCCATGACCCGAGTGTGTTCACTTGTACTGAGTTTTGTCCTCGAGGCACCCTGGCTCTGGAAAGGAAGTCCTTATTTTCCCACATGGAGATCCTGTAGTCATCTCTTTACTTTCTAGGAAGACATGTTTCTGGGGACCCTTATTTTTTCTTATTGGATTTCTGAGATGCAGGTGTTCAGAAGTGAGAGAAAACGGACATAGTGGCAGGTGAGAGACAAGAACCCCGGAAAGCGCTGGATTTCAGAAGGACACCCTTTGTGACACAAGTGTGGTTACCCTGATAGGACATGCTGTGATGTTGCTTGGGGAACCCTGGGCAGGGTCCCTGGATGACCCAGCCCATCAGTCTGTCTGTCCTCAGATGTTGCCAGACGTGGAAGCTCCCAGTGGTCTTCTTCAGATCTGAGGATGTACAAAGTGCCTGCTGGTGAAACCACCCTCTGCTTCTTTCAAAAGGAAGGAAGCAGATTTAACGGGTTTCCCAGACTCAGGGGAGGATAAGGCATGCAGCAGAATTTTACTACGCCTCACCTCACTGATTTCAGCACATCTGTGGTGGACAGCGTCCCACCTCAGGGTACAGGGGAAGGTTCTGCTTTTCTGCCTCTGGGCTTTCTCCAGAGCTGTGGACTTAGTCCACACCTGGGCATAGCCAGGAATGCAGGAGAGTTAAGAATCCCAAGGTCAGTCCTCTACTAATGGGGGACAGAAGCCCAGGGACAAACATCCCAGCCTTCCACCATCAAAGGAACAATTCTGAGGCATATTCTACATGCTTCCCTAGGGTGACCCTAGCAGGATTGAAACATAGATACTCTGTACCCAGTAAACAATAAATCCTCCACCCCCTTCTACCCTCAGCCACTGGTAAACTCTAATCTACTTTCTGTCACTATTAATTTGCCTTTTTTGGATATTTCATATAAGTGGAACCATTAATATTTGTCCTTTTGTGTCTGGTTTATTTCCCTTAGCATAATGTTTTCAAGATTATTTTTGTTCTAGCACATATCAGAACTTTATTTTTTATAGCCGAATAACATTCCATTTTATGTATGGATATATGTTCTTTTGTGATGGGCTTAGCGTGTCTTCAAGGGTGATCTACACTGTAGCGTGTGTCAGAATTTCCTTCTTTTTTAAAAGCTGAATCATACCACACTGTATATATACACCATGTTTGTTTATCGATTCATCTGTCGGTGGACACTTGGGTTGTTTCCACATTTTGGCTATATTGAATAAAGATGCAATAAACATGGGCATACAAGTATCTGAGTACTTCTTTTTAATTCTTTTAGGTATATATCAGGAGTGGAATTGCTGGTCATATGGTAATTCTATGTTTAACTCTTTGAGGAACTGCCAAACTGTTTTCCATAACAGCTGTGCCATTTTATACTTCTACCAACAATGTACGAGGTTTCCAATTTTTCACATCCTTGCCAACACTTATTTTCATTATCGTTATTATTATTACTATTATTATTATATTGCCGTTCTAGTAGGTGTAAAGTGGTATGTCATGATTTTGATTTGCTTTTCCTTCATAATTGATGATGTTGAATATCTTTTTATATGTTTATTGGCCACTTGTATATCATCTTTGGGAAAATATGTATTTAAGTCCTTTGCCCATTTTTTAATTAGGTTGTTTGACTTTTTGTTGTTGAGTTTCGGAGCTATTTATTTATTTTTTTGGATACTAAACACTTATCCAATATTTGATTTGCAAATATTTTCTCTCATTCTCTATCTTTCTACCTCCTGGATAGTGTCCTTTGCACAAATTTTTTAAATTTTGATGAAGTCCTATTTACCTATTTTTTGGTTGTTGCTCAGTTTTTTTGCGTCATATCCAAGAAGCCATTACTAAATCCAAGATCATGAAGATTTATTTCTATTTTTTCTCCTTCTTTAAGATATTTATGGTTTTAGCTTTTATATTTAGATCATTGACCCATTTTGAGTTAATTTTTGCATATAGTGTAAGGTAGGGATCAAACTTCATTCTTTTGTATTTGGAAATCCAGATTTACAAAAAAAACATTTTTACAAAAAAATGGTTCTGGTTTGTCCCAGAACCATTTGCTGAATTGATTGTTTTTCCCTTCTTGAATGAACTTGGCACCCTTGTTGAAAATTAATTGACTATAGATTTATGAATTTATTTTTGGACTCTCAGTTGTATCCCATTGGTCTCTATGTCTATTCTATACCAAAGCACCCTGTTTTGATTACTGTGACTTTGTAGCAAGTTTTGAAATTGGGAAGTGTGAGTCTTCCAAGTTTGTTTTTTCAAGATAGTTTGCTATTCAGAACCCCCTGGAATTATATATGATTTTGAGGATCAGCTTTTCCATTTCTCCAGAAGTCTTGAATTATATTGAAGTTTTAGACTGCTTTGGGTAATAGTGCAATCTTATCTTCCAATCCATGAACAAGAGATGTCTCTCCATTTGTTTAGGTCTTCTTTAATTTCTTTCAGCAATGTTTTGTAGTTTTCAGTGTACAAGCCTTTCACGTCTGTGGTTAAATTTATTCCTGGGTGTTTTTATAGATACTCCTTTAAATAAATTGCTTTCTTAATTCCTTTTCAGATTGTTCATTTGCTGGTGTATAGAAACACATATGCTTTGTGTGTGTTGACTTTGTCACCTGTAACTTTACTGAATTTATTCATTGGCTCTAGTAGATTTTTTTTTATGGTTTCTTTGAGATTTTCTATTTACTGGATAAGTCATCTATGAATAAAGATAGTTTTACTTTTCCTTACCAATTTAAATGCTTTTTATTTTTAATTTTTTCCATGTCTGATTGCTTTGGCTAGAACTTCTAGTACAATATTGAATAGCAGTGTTGAAAGCAGGCATTCTTGTCTTCTTCCTGACTTTAGAAAGCTTTCAGTCTTTCACCATCAAGTATGATGTTAGCTGTGAGTTTTTCATAAATGTTTTTTATTGTGTTAAGGAAGTTCCATTCTATTCCTAGTTTTCTGAGTGTTTTTAAAATGAAAAGCATTTGGATTTTGTCAGATGTCTTTTCTGTGTCAATTCAGATGAACACGTGTGTTATTATCCTTTGTTCTATTAATGTGATACATTACATCAACTGATTATTTTATATGTTAAACAACACTTGCATTCTTGGAATAAATCACACTTGGTCATGGTGTGTGATCCTTTCAATATGCTGTTGGATTCAGATTGCTAATATGTTGTTGAGGATACCTAAATCTATATTCATAGTAGGGGATATTGGTCTGTAATTTTCTTTTTTTTGTGATGTCTTTATGTGGCTTTGTTATCAGGGTAATGCTAGCCTCATAAAATGAGTTAAGAAGTGTTTCCTCCTCTTCTCTATTTTGGAAGAGTTTCAGAAGGACTGGTGTTGATAATTCTCTCCTAAATGCTTTATAGAACTTAGTAGTGAGGGCATCAGGTCCCAGACTAATAATGCACTAGCTTTCCCTCATTCCTAGTTTTTCTCTCCTTGCTCTCTCACTGCTCCCTCATTGGGATTGCTTCTCAAACAACCCATCTACTCCCAAGCCTTACCTCAGGCTCTGCTTTCGGAGGAACCGAAGCTAAAACAAGATATAATAAAAACGAGAGGTTTATATAAAAATATTGTAATGTAAAAAAAACTTTAAATTGTATGACAATCCAAGGAAGTGGGGAGAAAGGGAGAAGAGATTTTCTGTCCAGCACTGGTGAACTAGGAGTCCTTACGATGAACTGGCGATTCAAGAGAGAATGTTGAGATATTCAGGAAAAACTGGATTCAACAAAACGAAAAATAGCTGAATGAGCTAGTAGTAAGATCTGGGGAAGTGGTAAGAGCACATTAAAAAGAAAAACAATAATAATAAAGACCACACAACAGGAAGAAAGTTGAGGGACATGAAGAACACATTAATCAAGATGGGGACTTAGTCCCAGCCATTAAACAAAGCAGGGAGCAAGGCCTCGTGGAGGAATTTCCACGGGCAGAGAACAGGAGGAGCTGGTGGACGTGGTGAGGGTTTGTGGTAGCCCTGAAAATATGCCTTGCAGACCTTTCACTCCAGGGAGCATAAGTGTCCTCCAGCCCTGGCTGCTGTGCTCTGAAATCCATTTGCCACAGGGCCAGACTTTCAATGGGCTGCTCCCAACCAATGACTGAGCACAAGCAGGTCCTTGAAAGACTCGACTCCTCGGATGGGACTTTGGCTTGAGGACACTCCAACAGTTTTGCCGAAACTTCTTTAGACTGTAGGGAAGTCTAGGATGTTTCTACCGAACCTTCTCCTCTCTCTCCTTCATTCAAGGTGAGTCTTGCTTTGTAGTCTGATGGCTTTCTCAAACTCTCCTGACTCCCTCCTCATTTTCTTTCACAGGTGTTTCTCCTACTACTAAAATCCTTGTACATTTAATCCCATCTTGGCATCTGCTGTTTGGAGGACTCAGACTAGACATCATCCATGACATGTCCATTTTGACCCACGGTTGAGGAGATGGACCTTGTGCCCGGTCAGAAAGAGACCATGCTTCATCAGATACCTAGAAGAGAAAGGAATCCATGCCTGGCCTGAGACAGGAAGGAGGTGACCCAGCAAGAGAGGGCAGTGAGAGGACAGTCCTGAGGACAGTTCCAAAGACAGAGGAAGATAAGGAGCCAGGAACTAAGAGGACCCTAGAAATAGGCACATTTGAGATAAGCCCATTCAATGCTTGAATTGATGTTAAATCACCTGGGTAAGATGCTTCATACTCAGTAACTTATCTCTATTTTGCATGCTTGGTGCCCTGAAATCTCCTACATTATATTAAAAATAGCTGTGGACACTCCAGTGGCTGACTACACTACACTCCATCTTTGCAATTTTTCAGGTGGTGGCCACAGGCATTTACAAAGAGCAGGAATGACAGGTACCTGGCCTAAAGAATGCCTCTGCACCCCGATGCAATTGCTTTACGGATGCCCCAGGATTGTTGCTGTGTCCCAGACGACTTCCCAGTCCCTCCCTGAAGCTAGTTTTAGATCAGCCCTGTCTACATGCCTCTTTCTTCACATTGGCAGGGGGATCACCTCTTCAGGGAAAAATATTCTTTAGATTTCTCAAAGTTGGTGAAAGGAAGTTTTTCCAGATGCCCTTGAAGCCCTTCCTTTTAACCTTGCTGAGGGTCACGCTGGGATAAGTATTTCTCTGAAGGATGTCTCCACAGGGGAATCAGGCTCCTAACCAGGAAGGAAAGGGATGGTTCTCTGAACCCAGTGCCCACTGTCCCCCATGGCAGACACCTGGGTGATCCAGAGAATTGGTTCTCTCCTTGCCTCCAAGGCCAAGGACACCCTTGGGCTATATATAAATTTGATCTCCAGATCCAGGCCCCACCTTGCTCTGTACCCAAGAGAGTCACCCCTATACACTGTATCCCTGGGTCTCCCTTTCCCTCAACTTATAGCTGGGCTCAGCCAATGAGAGGCACTAGCAGGGAGTCAGAGATCAGGAATTAGGAGAGAAGTAGGGATGTTTATCCCCTGCTTCCTTTTGGTGGTGTTGCTGTAGGTTGGCCGTTCCTTAACTGAAGGTGACAGCTCCTGTCCCACGGGATCCCCACACAGCTCCCTTTCTCTCTGGGTTCCACCTGCCACTCCTTCCCCTGGGCTGTCCAGACCTAGGATGGAAACGGAACCCCTTGCCCCACCCCCAGTCCTCTGCCATCCTTTAACGCTTCCCCACTCCCTGCGTGCAGCTGTGTAAATATCCCTTTCTTAAACGCTCCTCAAATGACCCAATTTGAGGTGCCATCTATTTACTGTCAGGACCCTGATGGATACATCTCATCTCCTAAAAGTGGGGCAGAGATAATTTGCCAGTGAACTCACACACCAGCTTTTTCTTAATGGTGGCCATATCCTCAGTCCCACCCTCCGGAGAGGTGCGCTGTCCTTGTTCCCTGTGGAGAAAGGGGTAGAGGTATGCTGGGTAGAAGGAGCACTGAGCTGGGAGTCAGGACTGTGAACTGCTGTCCCTATCCTCCTACTGACTCACGGTGTGACCTGGGACCAGTCCCCTCCCTCTACTTTGTTAATCTGTGCAATGGTGTCGATTGCTCTGCCCGCCCATGCTGGCAGCCCAGGGTTCCTGTAGGTACCCCGTCCTCGGGCCAGCCAGTCACCTCCATGCAGGACCATTCCCGGGCAGGGGTCCAACCCCTCAGACCCCACTGCTCCTCCCTATCTTGGGGACAAACAAGATCCTCCCCAGGTGATGCACATACATGTCCTTCCTTTCCCCTTACATTTAAGAATTCAGAGAATAGATGATATAATCTGTTGTTGGCTTCTGAAGGCTCAGAAGGGAGAGGTGACACTCTGCCAATCTCCCAGGTTGGAAAGCAGGATATGTGACTTCCTCTGGGAACTTCCTGTCTCCACAGAAAGCCTCTGTGTCTCAAGCTGCCTAGAAAGAGAAAGAATACCTGATTACGTGTCTGAGGCTTCCCCAAGACGGAACATGGTTCTGACTAACAGAACCAGCCAATACGTCCATGAGACAGAACATTTTTATTTGTGAATAATAGGCCCTTATAACTACATGGAAATCACTGAGCCAAAGCGATAAATTGCGCAAGTTGGGTTCTAGACCAAGACTCAGCTCCTGATGGTAGAATGGGCTTCTTTGCTTGAAAGGGAGTGTCTCCTCACTGCACATGTTCAGAAGGGCATTGGATGCTCAGGGAGGGGAAGGAAATGTATCAGCCAGGTTCTGTGTAAGAAATGAAAAACAGGTAGTTTAAGTGGAAAGAGATTGAAGACATGGAATTAGTTGCCTGAAAATCTTGGGAAGGGCTAGGACTGCTGGGCTAGGACCGCTGGGCCCAGGAATGCCTCTCAGAACACCATGGAGCTGATCCACCATGGGAGCTGCTCCCCTGAGGCTGCCACTGCAGGTGTTGAGTTGCAGATCACACCCATAGCCATGAAACGGGGTCCAGGAATTCGGACCTGGTAACCAGCCCTGCAGCTGTGCCCCTGTGACTATCTTTCTTGAACTACTCTCCTTGCCGGAGACCGGGGCCGGAATGTGGTTTTCCGCCATCGTGTCCACCACAGCTGCTTCTCAACACCTAAGAAGCTGAAGAATGGGCATCGGAAGGCTGCTGTGGAGGGAGCAAAAGCCACATCTCCAGAATCTTCCTTTTCGGTAGAAAAATAACCAAATGAAGCAGTATGGTGGTCTCCACCGCTCCCTGTCTCCCAAATATTTAATTGGAGAATTTAATTCACAGGCAGAATAATAGCTACAAGGAAGTCTGAGGAATGTGGTTTTGAGCTTTGCAACCTTTGCAGTGCAGGAAGACACCTCGGAAATAGGACAGAATGGAGGGCGAACAGCTGATCCACTCTAGTAGGTGTCCTGCATTAGAAGGAGGCCACTGCCATGTGCAAAATCCCCCTGGGCAGGTGCCAATTCTCTCACACCTTTCTGCATTTCCTCTCAGAAGGGTACGTGAAGACCCAATATGGCTGGACCCAATAATATACCTTGTACCCACGCCAACACCTACTGGGCAATAAATTATATGCAGATTTGATTTAGTAATTTGTGTATGGTGTGTGTTGTATGCGTGTGTGTGTGTGTGTGTGTGTGTGTGAGAGAGAGAGAGAGAGAGAGAGAGAGAGAGAGAGAGAGAAAGACTCTGTCACTTTTGTACTCTGGAGTAATGTTGATGTTCAACTGTTCAAATAATTTCATATCCCCAACATAACAGAGGTTTTGGATATACACAGACCTGGGTTTAAACCCCAGCTCTGCCCCTGTGTGACTCTAGACTAGTTGCTTGTCTTCTCTGAGCTCAGTTGTTTTTTTGTGTGTGTGTTTTTTTTATCTGTAAAATGGGATTCATGATATTGACTTCATAGGGTTGTAGCCAGGGGAAAATGAGATAAAATCTGGAAAGTTCCTGGTGGAGTGCCTGGCACACATGCACAGGGGTCTCCAATGACTATCCCCATTGGTTAATACGTTTTGCAGAAAGAGCTAACTAACTCCCATGTCAGGACATTGACTGTCCCTGGGATAAATATTAGTTGCAGCATTGTGTTTGAGAGGGAGAAGTGATGAGATTTTTTTCCCTCTAGTGTTTCCGGGAACCCTCTGTAGACCCTGACCTGGTCTTCAATGCAGCACACGTTACCGGAGATTGCAGCTTCCCAACAGGAGGGGTCACACAAGTAGCATAGTAAGGAGGAAGGGCAGCAAACGTTTTTTTATATAATTCGTCAGGATCAATGTTTTTTTAAACTGTAGGTTAAGGCCCATTAGTGAGGAGCAAAATCAATTTGGTGGGTTGTGACCAGCATTTTTCGAAATGAAAGAGAATGGAAGGAAAAAGAAGAAAAGTGACAAGACTAAAGATCAGAAAAGAGAATTTGAAAGTGCATCGTAATAAGAGTACCGTTTTGAGAGTACTGTTTTGTTTCGGTTCATAGATGTGTGTGTGTGTGTGTGAGTGTGTGTTGGGTCACAATGGGAAATACACATTACTTGGATATGTTTGCGAAGTAACAATCAAGATAACCAATCTCCTCCTTTGGAGTGGGAGGAACATTGATAACCAACCTGCTCTATAACTTGCAACAAAAAGGGATTTGATTGAGAATAACTTAACTGCCCAGGAGATGAAGTTATACCTGGAAATTTTCAACAGCCCCACTGCTCACCTCACCGCTGCTGTGGGTCACTGTCCAGGGGCCAGCTGGCCCAGCCCCGCAGGAGACCCACTGTCAGGTTGGAAGGGTGTCTCTTCTTCAGAGGCATTGAGTTTGCTGTATACTGTCCCCCTCTCCCGGTCTCCTTTTGCTGAGCTCACTTCTCCTGTGCTCTTCCATCTGCTCCTCTACCCTGGGCTGCGACTTCCTTTCTGCGGCTCCTCTCCTGACGTCTCACCTGCTTCCACTGCTAAATGGCTTTCTGCTGTCAGCTAGCAAATAATTCCTGGCACTTCACAGTCTGCACACAGCTAGTACTGCCTGTCGCTGCTGCTGCCCATAGCCCCTGGGGCTGGTTCTTCTAAGGCTCTCAGCCTCTCTCTGGCCCTTAATCAACAAGACACATGAGGTATGACGGGATTGCTACTTGGTGCCAGAGGAGGCTCATTCAGACAAGTTCCTCTCGGAGGCTTAATTTCCTCATCTGCACAATGGGCATGAAAATAAGTGTCCTGTCTCCTCATCAGTATGTTGTAAGCACCACAGAAGACGAAAAAGTGACTGTTGAAACCAGTAATGTCCTTCAAAGGAGCTGTAGGAGTTTAAGGGTTTTGTGCTCGTCATAACCTTCCCTGTCTTTCTGTTTCTTCTTTGCCTCCCTCCTTTCCCTCCTTTTTCTTGGTGCTGCTTACAGTAGCCCATCTAAAAACTGTTGATTCCTACGTGCGGTGGTCCTACACTTAAGGAAACTTTCATCTTGGAAGGAAAGGACCAACAGGGGACAACTCCCACCCCCTGGTAACCCAAGGCTGCCTCATTTTTGGTGCTCTCTGGTTTCCTTACCTTGAAACTCCCGAGTCAAAGGGACCCTCCACGGCCACTTACAACTGGTTGATTGTAAGACCAAAGGAAGAGCTTTTTAACTTTTAATGGCTCGTTACATGGGAGTTATTCTCCTGGAATTAAAGTCACTTGACTCCTGGGTGGATACTCAGGATAACCTTGTCCCCTCTCCTGGTTTTGGATGACGGGCTGCTGGATCCCAAGCCCTGTCCGTCCTCCCCCACCCCCCCCGTCACCCCACCCCCCCAACCACCCCTGCACCCCCCCACCCCACCCCTTCACCCCACCCTGCACCCACCCCCCACCCCCACCCCTTCACCCACCCCCCCACCCCCCCTTTACACCCCCCCCCCCCCCCTGCACCCCCCCCACCCCACCCGTCACCCCCCCCCCCCCCCCCCCCCCACCCCTCACCCCTCCCCCCACCCCACCCCTTCACCCACCCCCCCACCCCCCCTTCACCCACCCCCCCACCCCACCCCTTCACCCCCACCCCCCCAACCCCACCCCTTCACCCACCCCCCCACCCCACCCCTCACCCACCCCCCCCCACCCCTTCACCCCACCCCCCCACCCCTTCCCCACCCCCCCACCCCCTTCACCCACCCCCCCACCCACCCCTTCACCCCCCCACCACCTTCACCCCCCCACCCCCACCCTTCACCCACCCCCCCCCACCCCACCCTCCACCCACCCCACACCCCACCCTTCACCCCACCCCACCACCCCACCCCCCCCCCCACCCCACCCCTTCACCCACCCCCCCACCCCACCCCTTCACCCACCCCCCCCACCCCACCCCTTCAACCCACCCCCCCCACCCCACCCCTTCACCCCCCCCCCCCCCACCCCCACCCCTTCACCCACCCCCCCACCCCACCACCCTTCACCCACCCCCCCACCCCACCCCTTCACCCACCCCCCCACCCCACCCCTTCACCCACCCCCCCACCCCACCCCTTCACCCACCCCACCCCACCCCTTCACCCACCCCCCCCACCCACCCCTTCACCCACCCCCCCACCCCACCCTTCACCCACCCCCCACCCCACCCCTTCACCCACCCCCACCCCACCCCTTCACCCACCCCCCCACCCCACCCCTTCACCCCCCCACCCCACCCCTTCACCCACCCCCCCCACCCCACCCCTTCACCCACCCCCCCACCCCACCCCTTCACCCACCCCCCCACCCCACCCCTTCACCCACCCCCCACCCCACCCCTTCACCCCACCCCCCCCACACATACACATGCAGCGCTCTGAACTGGGTGTTGCAGGAAGAGGTAAGATCTAGAGGACCAGGAAGGCTCTCCTGGGAACCAGACCAGGGATCAGATGCCTAAGATGTAGAAAACACCTTAGAATGGCACCGTCCATCGAAGCTTTCTGTGATGGTACAAATGCTCCGTTCACGCTCATACAACAGCCATCGTCATGGTGGCCATTGAACACTAGTGTGACGGCTAGTACGACCGAGGGAGTGAAGTTTGAATTGTATGAGAAATATATATGAATTGTTACGTTTCAATTAATTTAGATGTAAATAGCCACGTGTGGCCAGTGACCACGCTATTGAACAGCGCGGCCTGGGACTCCCCGTCTCGTCCCTCGGCCCCAACTTCCCTTTGGGAATCTCGCCTCTGAGTCATTGCTTTCCGTGGAGGGCCTTGAGTCTGAGAAAGGTGAGCAGGGAGGCCTCTATGCGTCCCTGGGCCCTGGCCTCCTGCAGTCCTCTGTCCCCACCGCCTCCCTGCCTCCAGCATTCAACTGCCCCACAATCTGAGATGCAGCTCTCAAATAACAGCAAAGGCAGGAGGTAAATACACATGGAGGGAACCGACACCAAGATTAAGTGATTAAGGGAACAAACCACCTGCTGAGACGGTCCTGCCTAATGAAACACCCCAGGTGTCACTTTTGGGACCAGGACACTCTATGCCTGGGCCCAGCTCCCTCCCAGCCAAAAAACTACCGCGTCCTTTTCACTAGTTGAGGGTCACCTGCAGCCAGTGGACCGTTCCTTCCCCAAAACCCCTCATTCCAGGGTGAGCTGGGAAGCTGCCAACTCATTTTTCCATGAGTCCTTTCAAAATAAACAGAGGGAATCCAGGCGGATACAACTATGATTGTGTGATCATTGGCATCTAGCCTGAAAGCACACAGTAGGCCTGAGAGACAGGGTGAGCAGCAGGACAGACTGAGTGAGGAACCCCGGAACCCAGACCTGCCTCTGCTGTGAACTCTCTTCCCTGGGGAGGTCACTTAGTGGTACTTGGCTTTCTCATCTGTTAAGTGAAAACAATGACACATAGGATAAAAGCCTCTCTCAAGTGCTCCACAGAATGACTGGCACATAGTAGGTGCCTAATTGTGCACCCCATATTCATGGCTTCATTGATAAATTCAGTCGTCCAGCTGGTATTGTCAGAAACGGCCAGAACTTCGACCACGCCCTACAGAGAATCTCATACATTAGAGAACCTGCTTCTGGAACTAAAAGGGATGGGTTTTCAGAGTTGGGAATGGAAGGAATCTTTCTTCTGCTACTCACGTCAGGGAAGACTGATCTTTCTCCCCATCTCACTGGCACATGGACCCTCAACAAACTGGTTTGTAGCCATAGCCTTGCTCCCAGAATGCTTTGTAACTTCGGGCCTCAGTTCCTTTATCTGTAAAATGGGGGTGGATTCCCCTCCAGCTCTGCCACTCAAAGGTCCTACAGCCTCCCTGCAGAGGAAGGTGTGAGTACCTTTGGAAGCAACTCTGTTCCACAAGGAAGATTTTCCAAGTTATCAAGTTTCACCTCCCCTGTTCCTCATCTGAAGATTCTGATTAGACTCCAGGATAAAAAGGAAACCCTGCAGCCTCCTCTCCGTTCTCGCTCATTCCCTGTTGACACCCTCTCTTGCCTGCTGTCTCTTACTTGCCGTTTCATTCCTCAGCTGTGAGGGGAAATTTGCATATTAATTTAAAAATGATATCAGTTATTAGCCATAACCTGTCACGTATCATCCAATGCATCTGGACCTGGATTAGATTCAATGTTGCCACAGAAAAAAAGACAGGGGGGGAAAACACTAAATAATTTAAACTCATTATTCTACTAATCCTCCGGCTTGGCTGGGCTCTCTGGAGGTGAGTTAGGAGGTAATTGAAAACACGGAGATTCGCTGAGAAGACATCTGAGAACGAACATTGCCAAGCCGTGGAAAGCATGGGACTTGATGTTTTCCCCCTCATTTCCCCATGAGGAAAGAAAGAGAGTGATGAGTTGGGGGAGAGAGAGCCGCCAAGAACAGCAGGGCAGGGAGGTAGTGTTTTAAGACACAGGGCGGGGTCACAAGAGGCCAGCGAGGTACACTTTCAAGTACAGTACAGGGGAGCCTCTACTGCCCGCATCAGGGTCCTAGGGGAGCGAGGACGTGGTGAGCCCCCTGCTGCAGACCCTCACCCACCTCGCCCCTTCCTGGGGTCTTTTCAGCCTTGTGCCTAAGAAAGTGCTCAAATCAGAATTTGCCAACGGGCAGCCCAGACTTGTGTTCAGTTTAATCTGAATACACAGTATCTTTTTTTAAAAGATGAATTTAATACCAACACTGTAAATCAGGAACTCTTACATAGAAATTCAGATGTCTGCTTTCCTTGGCAGAGCAAATTTCTGGCCGTAATGTGTCCATACTTTCCTGAAGCCGGGGCCGGCTGGGGCTGAGTTGACTTAGGCAGAGCCTGCGGGTCCACACAGACCGACGAGGTGGGCTTCCCTCCTGTATGGTACTGCCTCAAGCCCCCATGCATCTGTGTTTGCAATCCCTTGTTTCAGAGAGAAAGGCCCTTCCACTGTAGCTCCCAGGAAATGGATTGGCTACAAAGTAGGTAATCAGAGAAGCCCAGACTCATCTTTACCCAGGTCAGGCAGACAAGGTCAGGGCAAGGGAACCAGCATTTCCAGTACACCTACTCAGCCAGGTGCTGTGCCAGGAACCAGGCTAACAAGAGGTGAACGACATGCTCCTTAGTGCAGGGTGTCTTGGAAGGGAGATGGACTATGTCTATATAAAGAAAACAACTAAAGTAGCTATGAGGAAGAATTTGTAACAGAGGGATTCAAAAATAGATTTGCTGCGTTTCCCAGTACTGGTGGAAGTCCATGGAGGTCGGTCACTCATGGGGCAGAGGTGACCGAACACAGCCCCGTGGTGGGAAGATGGCAGGCCTGACCTGCGTATTCCAGGAGAAGAGCATCCACAGAACTGGGCAGAAAATACAGTGGTCTGGGCTCCAGGACAGGATCTGCCAGCAACTTGCTTAGCAAAATACCCCTGGGCAAATTACCAAACATTTCTGAAAGCTAGTCTCCTGGGCTATAAAACGGAACCGATAACGATGCTTCCTGCCCTCTCTGTTTCCGGGAGCAGAGAGTAGGATGTGAGAGCACAGATGCCTCCTCTTCAGGGAACTAAGAGAGATAGTAAGGTACATGCCGGGGGGCTGGGGAGGAAAGCCAGAGTCCCACACCTTCCAAGTGCAAACACTTTTAAGCTACCCAACCCCCGCCCCCAGGGTGTGGGACACCTGGCACCAGCCACAAGGGACCCCATTTTCTGCCTCAAACCAAATGCTTGGTTATTAGCTCTGTTTATTGCTGCTGTAGGGATTATCTGCTGCTTAATTAATTTCTTAACAAAGAAGGCTGTGCAGGTCCCTGCACAGCTAGAGAAGTGGAGGCAGACATTGCCTCACCGTCATTTCTCCCTCTTCTTCCCACATCTGGGCCTGCACTGTTATTACTTACAAGTTCTCATTTTAGGCTGGCAGTCTGGGCAAGTCGATTGTCCTTTCTGGGCCTCAGTTTGTTCATTTGTAAAATGGAAAGTTACACCATTGTTCACAAGCATATTATTTTCTCCTGTTTCTTTCGGGAAATTTCCCCCACCCCTGCTGCTCACTGTCCTGAATCTCCAAACAAATAAGAGAGTGGGCAGTGAAAAACCATACTCTGGCTTTTCATCAATTACGGCCTCTAATCGTGTGGGAATCATTTCATTAATTGTTTCCGCCCGACGGAGCCTCAGCTCTATGAAGGGGGTAGAAAGTCCCTTGATTGCTACCTAAGTGATTAAAGGAAATGAAGCTAAGTAAATCCCCAGCTTATATCTCACCACGGAGACTCTGGCAGGCTTGTTAGCGAACTCGGAAAGTGACCTGTAGTTGACAAGACCTCTCTTGGGTTGAGAATGAATCTTGTATTTGGTTTTGTCCCCGAAGACGGGATCCGATGAATCACCGCTCAAGTGGGCGCCGAGATGCTGTGTACAGACAGTTCCTTGTCACCAGCATTAGGCTTCGTCTATTTACAAGCCTGTCTTTCCTGCTGGACGTCAGTGTCACCCACTGGTCTTGCGGGTGTCTGCCCCAGAGCAGGCCCTGGGGGGGATGATTGTGAATAAATGAATGAATGATATGTAGTATCCTACAACCATTCATTCCCCGAGGATTAAGGATGGGAGGCTCTGTGTAATTTATCTTCAGTGTGCTCATGCTGAGCAGTCCCTGCTGGGGGCTTCTGCGACACCAGGTCCTGGGACTTCAGGTTAAGCCTTGGTTCCTCCCGTTGTCATGCTCCTCACCCCTAGACCTGCTTTTCTTGAGAATCAGTGCCAGGTGATCGGTACGAGGTGATCAGTACTAGGACTAGGGTGAGGAAAACAAGACACTTGCTAGGGTGCAACATTTCAGAGGGACACTAAATAACTCAGGTATCAAATAACAGTTTCATGGAATATGTCAAAAAATAAAAATTAATGCAAAAAAAATCCATAATGAATCAAACAACAACATTTTGAATAACGACAGGATCCAGCCCTGCACTGGCAAGACCCTCCTGCCTCACCTGCCTCACCCAAAAAGGGTCTTTGTGGATATACTGCCTCAAAAATAGCTCCGCGTGGGAATCCAATAGTAACACGTCCATCCATTGGCTTTGACTTTAGGCCCTTGGCTTCCTAAGAAAATGTGGCCTGGGGGATACTGGTTCTCAAATGAGAAGCGGGGATTTCAACGCATGACATCAGGGTCCCCTCCCTCACCAGCTGTTAGAATTTGAACTCCCCAGACTAGATGACCATTGAGGATGCTGCCAGCTGGTATGAAAGACAAGCATTTTAAAGAGAGCCAACAGAGCCAAGCTGGCCTTGTGGTGGCCCACAGAGCATGGACGTGGTGGCTACATACTCTGTCTCTTGGAGTCAGGCACTGCCATACTTCTGCTGCTCCGCGTGCCATGGATGAGGTGGTATGAGCTGTATTTGGGGTATCTGCACTGAGGAGGACCTTATGAACCCACCGGGCCTCACGATACAGGCCCAGCCCCCCACCACAGGGACATTTGGCAATGTCTGGAGACGTTTTTGGTTGTCACAACTTGGGAGGATAGAGGCCAGGGATGCTGGTAAACATCCCACAATGCACAAGTCCATCCCTGCAACAAAGAAGGATTGTTCTGTGTACAACATCAACAGTGCCGAGGCTGAGAAACCCTGAGGTAGAGAAAGGGGGAAGAACGGGTTAAAATTCACATCGAGGGAGGGCCAACTCCTGCCCTCTGACTCCTCATCAAAAGGCAGACACCTCTGAACCAGTCCCCTGAGCTCTGAGAGTCTTGTGGTGGCTCCCTCTGCACACACATCGGACTAACCCCAACTCAGGCGCTTGTGAGAGAGGATTCATGTTTTCCTGGTCCCGTTCACCTTCCTTGGCTTTCGGAAGGGCCATCCTCAGGGCGAGCCTTACTCTCTCCCCACCGCAGTTAAAGAATGTTTGATTTCTCAGTAGGGGTGGAGATCAGATGTCTCTCTCCTGCTCCACCCCCTTCTGGCCCTTTGAAATAATTCACCAGAATATTGCTGATTGAGGTTCCGGGGTCAAAGAAATGAAACACAGCTCAGGTATCACGGGAAAGTGTAAGGGCATTTCGGTTTCTCTAACACCTTCTCCGTACTGAGATAAGCCGGCACCAAGGTCCTTCACGCTGCGACCAGGCGGCCTGTGTTGGGTTAATTACGATGGGCCCTGAGCTCTCAAGCTGGGGCTCACAGGCCGGAAGAAAAAAATCCCTCTTTGGCTCAAAGTGACAAATCCTCAATACAGAGACAGATCCTATTTGAGACAGAGCCACCGAGAACCTGTTTCTGTAAATTGGACCCGCCCCGCAGGAGCCATTCATCCTCCCAGCAAACACTAGTTGAGCACTTTGTGCTCGGCACTGGCTCTTCATTTTGATGAGCTACAAAACCCTCCGGGGGGCTTGTTAAGACACAGATCCCCGGGCTCACCCCCAGAATGTCTGATTCAGTGGGTCAGGGTGGGGCCCAAGGATTTGCATTTCTAATGAGCTCCCAGGTGATGCTGCCACACTGCCCATGGACCACATTCTGAGAACCACTGTGTTCAGCTGTTCTAGATAATAGCGATACAGCAGAATATTCTAAGCAATGAACATCATCCATGAGTAAACCACGTAGTAGGTTAGCGGTGGTAAGTGCTATGAAAGAAAAGAAATATAAGAGGAGAATAAGTGGGAATCAAAAATGTGAGGGGAGGGAATGAGAATTGACCTTTTAAATAGAAGAGTCGGGTCTCATTGAAATAGGATGACCAACCATCCCCGTTTTCCCACGTCTGTCCCCGTTTTCTTTAGCACTGAAAGTCCCACATTCTGGGGAACCTCAGAGTCCCAGGAAAACCGGGATGGTTGGTTACCCTACCTTGAGATAATATCAGAGGAAAGACTGGAAAGAAAGATGCAGTTGTCCATGCAGACATCTGGAGGAAGACCTTTCCAGGCGGAGGAAATAGTCAGCACAAAAAGCTGAGGTGAGAGCTTGCGTATATATTTGAGGATCAATAAAGACGCCGGAGGGAAAGTGGTTGGGCAGGAGGTCAGAGAGGTAATGGATCAAATCAAGCAAGTCCTCCTAGGAAAGGGGTAGCTACCAGTGGGGTTCATTGCCCCTGCTGCCTTAAGGAGCTGGGCTGGCTGCTACAAAGTGGGGGCAGGAAGGAGCATGCCTTAAACTCTGGAATCAACTGGAGAGTTTTGAGCAGAGGATCTAACTCACGTATTGAGAACAGACAGTAGCGGGGGTGTCTTACACTGCCTTTCCCCATAAGGCAGAATCCAAGACAAAGGCTTGCATGTGGGTGGTTTATTTGCTATGTGATCCCATGGAGCAAGAAGGAAGGACAGGAGAGTGAAACTGGAAAAGAAAGAAAAACCAGAAGGGGAATGCATGAATGAATTGGCCACTAGAGTGTGATTTTGACAGGCTACTGGGACTCTCAGCCTAGAGAATAAAGGGGAGGCACCATTCCACTGTCTTCCTTCCCCCATTGATCAAGTTCGGCCTCCCAGGTTTTAGCTACCACACACTTCTGGGTTGCTCGTGTGTGTGTGTGTGTGTGTGTGTGTGTGTGTTGAGTGGGTTCCTGCCAGTATCCGTGCCTCTGTGTCGTAGAAGCCCCAGCACAGGAAGCAAGAAGTATATGGCGTGGAATTACAAAAGGTGCTGTTAGATTGTAACCTGTGCAATGCGGGCGTGTAGCATACACAGGACCGAATGCCATCGCTGTGGATGGAGTGAGAAGTGGGGACATGGGGTGCAAAGTAGTAGAGAAGAATCTACCCCTTGAAACACTCAAACTTTTTGGGGCCCTCCACTCTATCTAATCCGTCACAGAGTTTCCTTCCTGGTACCTGCAATAGCTGCCTGTAATATCTCTGCTCATACTTAACATAGGACCCTAAGGGGCACTAGCTTTGTGCCTGTGACTGCACCTGGTCCTGAGACTGTACTTGGTATCCATCATCTCCTTCCCCCCACACAGACTCCATTTCCCTTGCCCTCGGCTGCTGGTCTGGGCTGGCTTCCCGGTGAGAAGCTGTTGAGCCTTATCTCAAGGTGTCTGACCTCTTCGTTGCCTCGCCATCTCCAGGCTGTGATAACAGCCGTTGTGTGTACCACCGCCAGGCAGGGAGGCCAAGAGACGGCTCAGTGTGTTCTAGGCTTGCCCCTCCCCGCCCCCAGTGTGTAACAGCAACCTTAGCTCTTCCTGGTGATCAGGGCCAATTGCTTCCACCTGTAGAGTAACCCCTTCCTTTGCGTGTTGGTCCACTGGCAGGAGCAGCCCAAAGTGCCCATGTGGTTGTCATCGCTTCGAGTTCAGGGTCCCCGGATGGAAGTGTAGTCCCTCCCTGGGAATCTGACAGAGCCCAAAGTTAGGAGGACAGGAAGCAAGCATTCTCCAAGTGGTCCATCAGGAATGCAAATGAGAGTGGCACCATTTGTCAGCCATTGGTCCAGCTTGTCTCCTAGGGGGTGGCACCCCACATCTGAAGAGTATTGTCAACTTGGCCTGTTCACTTTCACTTTCACACCCGCTCATATCTGTGTACATAGGCACAAATACATGTGCACGTGTGTGCCCCCCTACCCCCCTACACACAAATAGCATTCTAGAACCTAGACCTCAGCGAGGTTCTCAGTCATTTAAACCATGTGTTGTATAATAAAGAATTTGGCAGGTCATTGTTCTTGGGTCCTGGGAAAGAACCTCTAAACCTTGGAATACCCCGTCTTATTCGTGGTGGGCTCTTCCACAACACCTGAGCTTTGCTAACAAACGACGGAAGATGGGGGCTGGTCATGCCCGAAAGCCCAAACGTGTGATTAGATGGTTGGAGCTTTGACCCACATAATATCAGCCCGACCGCTCGGGAGGGGTCGGGGACGACAGATTAAGTGCAATGTTGTGGCCAGTGTTTCAATCAGGCCTTTGTAAATAAAATCCCAATAAAAATTCTGGACACTGCGGCTCTAGTTGGTGATGCACACGAATGTACTGCAGGGGTGAAGCATCCTGCGGACGCAGAAGCTTCACATTGGGACCCTCCCAGACCTCCCCTGTGTCTCTTCTTAGGGGCAGTCCTGATTTGCATGCTTTATAAGAAAACTGTTATTGTAAGCAGAGTGCTTTCCTTAGTTCTGTGAGTCGTTCTAGTGAATCATCAAACTTGAGGAGGTAGTGGGTACCCGTGAATTTACAGCCAGTTAGTCTGAAGTATAGGGGGCTTCAGGGGACCCCCCCAAAATTGCAGCCAGTGTCTAAAGTGAGGGCAGTCTTTTGGGGGACTGTGCCCTTAACCTTGGAGTTTGAGCTAACTCCAGATGGTTAGCATCAGAATTGCATGGAATTGCACCCAAAGCTTGGGGAGAGTCTAAGAACAATCCAGTTCGAGGGAAAAGAACAGAAATGACCCACAAAAGGCAAATTAGAACCTTCACCCCAAACCCGCACTGTTGAGAGCATGCAGACGCAGACTTGCTATTCTGTCATCTGTACTGCTGAAATATTAAAATACTTTCATCTCCATTGCTAAAGACACGCTTCTCTGAGACTTCCAGTGGCCCATCCTGCCTCTCTTCCAGGATCCCCCCCTGCTGACCACTCTAAGCTCCAGAAACTAATGAGTTAACACTGCACAGCAGCCTGCAGGCCATAGCCACTCTGACCAGTCAGTGCCAAGCCCTCCATTCTGTTAAATATTTTACATTTCAGCCCTGAGTGCAGGGTATCTCATTGTGGGGGTTGGAAGGGTGGAGAGCTGTCAGTGCCAACCATATTTTCCAGTATCTAGCTCTGCAAATACTTTCTCAAGAAAGAGCCATCGGGGTCTTAGGACTATAAGGACTATGTACAGAAAATACAAAATAAGGGACTGAAGAGTGAAAAATTCAGTCAATTGTGTTATTTGGCAGCATGTAGATTTAGAAGCAATCCATTTGTCAGTTGAATTCAATAGTGTTTTGTTTGTTTGTTTGTTTGTTTTCCCTTTCCCTACCTTCAGCCCAAAGAAGAATTAGCAAGCTAGCATGCTGCGCCATGTCTCAGAATCTCTCTGTATAAAGAAGAGACTCTATTTGCTCTGTTCCTGAACTCGGGTATTTTGGCCAATTCTAAGACACATAAATAAGCCTGTTACTCAGGCACAGAGGAGAGTGGGATTTATTAATTTAAATGAGCTGGTGTGTGTTGGCGTCTGGGGAAGGACATCAGCACGACTCACTGGCTTGTCCCAGGGTGTAATTTACAGTGAGTTTTGCCTTTATGTTTTGGATCAAGTTGAAGCTAGGGCATCAATTTCCTCAAGTTATTATTACTGTAATTCATTATTCATTGAATGTTGACTCAGGTTAACACAGGCAGGAGCAGAAAGACAAGGTCCGCCCAAAGGGCAGGAGATCCAGACAGTTCCGTACCGAGGTAACAGACCTTCTGGGATCAGAGAGGGAGCTGTCTCCCAAGGACTCATCGAGAGCTTCTTGGCGTCCACTACAGTCACCCCAAAACACAGGCTTTCGGCAGAGACAGTGTATATAAATGTAGCCTTCGTGGTGAATGGGTCACACATTGGTCTATTCGTTGATCTTAATTCGGACAAAAAATCCAGTACAGTGGGAAAGGGCCAGGGCAGAGCACAGGGACAGAAGCCAGGCCCTAGGATGGGGGACGAGGGTAGGAGATGTTTCCATTTGGGGCCCGTCCACTCACTTTTAACCAGGTGCTGGGTGAAGAACTAAATGTTTGGGCAGGTGGGAGGGAGCCGGATGTCGGCATCCATTCCCCAGCTCCGCCCCCACCTAAGTTCCCTTCTTCCCCTCCTCTCTCTCCCACCTAGGCTGGCCTCCCATGGGAGCAGAAGTGTGTTTCTTCACTCATCAATCTTGCCAAACAATTGTGCAGCTTGGAGGTGCAGGCCCGAGTGACAGAACATTTTAGACCTAGCAACAGAAAGCAATTAAGTGCCTTTTGGTGCTGCCAATAAATGCAATAGGATTTAGAGTTGGGGAGATAAAAATGATTTCACAATGCCAAGACGGGGTGACTGGGGACCATGTAGTGACAACCCTTGCTCCCTCCTGCCCTCAAGCATCTATTGAGCATCCGTTGTGTGCCAGATTCTGTGCTATTGCATATGGGGATGGGGGAGGAGGGGGAAACTCGGGGTGCAGGGAAGTTACTTAACCTCACTAAGGCTCAGCTGCCCCATCTGTGAAAGTGGAGTGCTACCCGCCCACACAGGACGGCTGTGAGGGAAATGCACGTAGTGGGTGGCACAGCACACATGCAGATTAGCCATTTATCTGTGTCATTAACAATAAGTCTTACTTGTATACTCAGCGTACTGAAAAGCAATACTGTCACCATTGCTTTTATTTGAAATTTTCAATGAAACCTACGTACACACATATCATAAATGTGCAGTTTGATAAATTCTCACAAACTGAATACACGTCTGTCTTTTGGACCCAGATCAAGAAATAGGACACCAATAGGACCTGAGGACCCTCCCCTGCCATCTGCCCCGTCACTGTCCCGCCCCCCCAGGATAATGATTTTCTTGACTTTTAACAGGATCTATTAATTTTGCCTGTTTTTGTCCTTATTATATAAATGGAATTGTCCAGCATGTAAGTTTTGCATCTGACTTCTTTCATTTGAACGTGTGTTTGAGGGGGTTCATCCATTTTGCAACTGACTTGGCATTTGTCTGTGAACTTTGCAACTGATCATTTTTTTATGGCGCTCAGAACCAAAACCATGGCCCACCTCCAGGAACACCCAAGATCACAGGACAGGCCACAGAACAGGCATTTACTTTGTCCTTGCTCTTCCCTCACCCACATTTCCTCTCTCTCTTTCTCTTTTTCTTCTTCTTTCTTTCTTTCTTTCTTTCTTTCTTTCTTTCTTTCTTTCTTTCTTTCTTTCTTTCTTTCTTTCTTTCTTTTTTTTTTTGATAAAGCATAAAGATGTTGTCTCAAGTTCCATTTGGAAGAATACAAGGTAAGACAATTAAGCTCATGAACTCATCCTAGAAAAATTGCTACATACCTCATTGCTGAATATCACTATGGTCACCTTCCAAGTCCTCCCCTTGGGAAGCTATGCACTGATGCCAGTGCCTGGTCCACTCTTCAAAGCAATTTTGGAACTTTTTCTGGAATGGCCATCAGAGCTGTCGTTGTATTATTACCCTTGATGTCCTGAATGTCATCAAAATATCTTCCTTTCAATATTTCCTTTATCTTTGGGTAAAGAAAGAAGTCACTGGGGGCCAGATCAGGTGAGTAGGGAGGGTGTTCCAATACAGTTATTTGTTTACTGGCTAAAAACTCCCTCACAGACAGTGCCGTGTGAACTGGTGCATTGCGGTGATGCAAGAGCCATGAATTGTTGGCAAAAAGTTACCAAAATCATTTCAACAAGTTCGTGAACTTAATTGTCAGACCTCGTATATCTGGGAAAATAATAATAAAAATAACTGAATTAACTTTAGTTCTTCTTCCTTGCCTAACCCAGGGCTCGTTTCACTATACAACTGTTTTAGGGAGATGATGATGAAGATGCGGCTGACGAAGGCTTACGTGTGCTCTTCTTACTGTGCACCAGGCCTTATCCTCATGAAATCTTCATCACGACATACTTCCGTCCCTATTTTCAATTAAAGAAACCAAGGCACAGGGAGGCTAAGTGTCTTGCCCAAGGCCACCCAGCTGGAAAGTGGTGAAGCTTGGCTTGGAGCCCAGCCCGAGCAGTCTGGTTCTGGAACACTGCTCTCAGCCAGCACCAGGCACTGTCATGGATGACATCTCCTAAGCCACTGCATTGTCAGCCCTTTTAAGGCCATGCTCCTGGCCTGCCCCCTTGATCCTATTCATCTGTTACCAAAGCACCAATGACAGGTCCGTTCTGCAGCCTCCCCTGAAGGGAGCGTGTGTGTGTGTGTGTGTGTGTGTGTGTGTGTGTGTGTGAGTAGAATGTGAGTGAAGCCCCTGATTTTAATGCAGATGAACACAGAGCTGAAGACTCCAGTTGAGCAGTCTTCTCACCGTCCCTGGGCATCAGGTGTAATGATCAGTGTCTTGCAGCGGAGCCACAGGTGGCCTCCATTGCATCAACAGCCTTTAGTCACAGAGTGGGAAATCCCTGCAAACCAGGCTGAGCTGCATGGGTGGATGGCCAGAGCTGTCGTCTGTGGACAGTGTTGACCCGGGGCCAGGCAGACCAGAAGTTTCCATCACTGAGTGGCCCCGGCTCTTGACAAAACTTATTTCTCTACTTCACAGCCATCCCTTAAGGCAAGAGTTATCATTTCCATTTTCCAGATGAGGAAACTGAGGTCCCAGGAAGATGTGGGCAATTAATAAAAGCCTGAGCAGTCTGGCTTGATCTGCCATGAAAAGGGAACCCCAGTGTTAAGGAGAGAAATAAAGTGACAAAGGGCCAGGGTCCCCACAGCAGGGGAAAGAGGGTGACATGGCTTCAACCTGAGTCATGGCTACTGGAGCAGAGCATGCTCCCTGGCTGTCTTCCCCCTGAGCTAGATCAGGCCCTTTGCCTCCAGTAGCTGCCACCATACATGAGAATTACAGAGAAAACACGCACGGACCTCAGGCTCCCCAGAAAAACTACTGCCGCTGTGGTTGCTTCCTTGGGCTTTCATCCTTCTTACCACTTAATTTTTCAGTCAATTCTGTTGACAATTGGCCTGCACTCTCTCCAGGAGCAATAAACACCTTGTATTTATAAATTATTTCATCAATACTTGCCTGAAGAAGAAATGGAGTAACCAAAGGCTGGATGGAGAGGATGGAGAAGAAAAAAGGCCCACCGACTACAAGGGTGACGTTTAAAGGAGCAGACGGACCAAACTCCAACCCCAGTGCTCTGAAGGGGCTGCCTGTCCTCAGCCAATAATGCCTGTTGTCACGCTTAGGACTCAGGGTTGATGCTGTCACTACTGAGCACCCCACGAGCCTGGCATTTCTCAGTTATCACCTCTAATCCCCACAATAAGCCTGCACGGCCAGCATCATTCTCCCCCTTCTCTCACATATGGGAGCGAAGGCTCAGATGGGTTAAGTCGTCTGTCCAAGGTCCCACAGCTTGCAAAGGGCAGAGCCAGGATCAAGCCTTCCACTGGCTGACTCTAAATGTCACCTGGCAGTCTCTCAATGTCACTTTACTCCCTTACGGAAAATGGCTTTGAAGTGTATTTGACTGCATCCCATAGTCAGAAATAGATTTCTCGACTCCCTGTGCCTGAAATCATCCCTGTGCCCTTGGGGTCCACCGCCCTCTGCCCCAAGGGCTGAAAGTCACTGTCCTCTCTGGCTTCTGAGGAGGCTCCACCCCTGGGGCGCTCCAGGGGCACGTGGAGAAAGGAGAGTGAGGTTGGGTGTTTCTCTCCCAGCCTCCTTCTTGCTCAGTAGCAGCGAGCTGGCTGTCCCTCCTCTAAAGGCCCCTCTTAAGGTCGCCTTGTCTACATGACTCCACTGTTGGGTGCTGGAAGGTACTCCCTCCCCATGTACCTTCTGCTGGAGGGGTGGTAACAGCTGTGCTGCTAGCGCCTGGGTCCTGCATGGATGGGTGTTCTATTATCTGCTTTTGTAAATAGCCTCTCTATTAAACCCTGCTCAGGTTGTGCTCATTTAAGTGTGATTTCTGTTCCCTCTTGCGACCCTGACTGGTACAGTGACCCAGTACACACACCCGAAACGAAAGTTTCAAAAACAACTTTTCATTCTGTCATGCCCTACCTTGCCTCACCAGATAATTAAATTTATTTCATGATCCTTATTTTGAAAACAAACAAACAAACAAACAAGCATAAAACATTAGACTACGGTAGGTAGGGTCCACAGTGATCATCCAAGACAACCCTGTCTTTTTTGGAAAAAGAAACAGATTAAGAAAAGAAGTAACTGTTCAAGGACAACTCGGCTGCACTAGAATCCAGACCAGGTGACACCAGTCCTGCTCTCAGTGTGGAGACCAGCACTCCTACTCCCCTTGCTTTGGGGACCCTGACTCGTCCATGCCTTTCTTTCCCTGTGAGCTGGCTGGAAGGTGGTTATCTCCTTACTAACCATCTTTCCCCCTTTTCCTGGTCTTTTCCAAGGCTGTCACTTACTCTTCCACTCATGAATGGCACTGCCAGTGTTTACAGAAGCCTTGCTTGTCAGAGCTGGAAGGGCCCTTAGCAATCACTCAGTCCAACCCTCTCATTTTACAGGTGAGGAAGCATGTCATCAGAAATACGACATGCCACTAAATCACCACCGGCCTGATTCACAGCACAGTGACTGAGGCCAAACATTACAGAGAGAAATGTCCAGACGCTCCTACAGGAAAAGGCAAAACCCTGGAGCGTTGGTATGGAGAATTCGCAGTTAGGGAGTGCCCTGAAAACAAGGAGGTACCCAGCCATGACCCACCATAGCTCCCCTCCTACTCCAAGAGAAACGAATCAGGAGGGAGTCATGGTGGAGGGAAGGAAGCCTGAAGTTTCACCTTGATCTTAAGGGGCTGGGTTCCCGCCTGAGAATGAGCACTGCTGACTGGGGCTAGGAAGGCACAGGGTAGGACTGGGTGAGAAGAAGGGCTCCAAACAAACGGAGTGACGACTCGTGCTCTCCCTGGCAGCTAAAGCTCCTCTCCCAGTGCCTGTGGCCACGGCCTTCAAAGCGGGGACCACTTTAACCCTCCGAGTTGTTAAAAAGCAGACTCTGGGGTGTGGGGCGGGCGTGGGACAGGAAGAAATATTGCAATTTCCATTTATATTTATTTTTATCTTTAATACACTTTTTTCTTCTATTACTTAATATCCTGACTCTCAGTATTACATAATATAAAACAAATTAATATACTTATTTTGGGGGTGAGAGCTAACATGTGTTCATGCGTAGGATACAAATCTGAAAAGGTTCTTGGCTACTGCTCTGGGGAATCTGGGACTCTCAAAGTGTGGTCTGCATCAGACTCACCCGGGCAGCTTGACTGAGGGGTTCCAGGCCACACCTGCTGCAGCAGAGTCCCTGGGGCAGGGCCGGCAAGCTACATGTTAAGCTCCGCGGGGAACGTCTACACCCGCTAGCAGGGGGTAAGGGTCACTCTGGGCTTTGCCTCTGCAGCAGTGGGAAGAACAGCTTCATCCCCAGTGGTCCCCTGTGTTCCCATCCCCAGAGCTGTGTCTCGCAGAGAAATAGGTCCTGGCAGCCATGCCTTTCCAGGCACTGTTCAAGCGTATCTGGCTGGCCAAGGGGGTGCATGGGGCTGAAGTCTTCAGGGATGTGCCCCCTGATGTAGAAGGGGCGCCTCTTTTCTAGTTCCCACAGAGTTGCCTGCAGGCTGGTATGTCTTTGTGCTGATTCTAGATATGCCTGCTGGGGGTGGCTGACCATTCGCCAAGACCACAGCCCGTGTGAGGGCAGGAGGGAAATGTGACTGAGACACCGCAGGACAGGCTAGGGTGAGAAAAACACCCCCAAAACTGGCTGGGATTAGGAAGAACTTCCTGATGTGAAGGTCTTGAAGTGCAAAATCATAGAGGACCTACCTCAGGAAAGGGAGGAGAAAGAGAGAGGGAGGGAGAATGTAGAATAAGAAAAAAAAAAAGGGCAGATGAGAGAGAATAAGAGAGGTAGAAACTGAAAGAGAAGCATAGAGAAAACAATTACTCTTGAGATGAGGGCACAGAGAGGCACGGACAGTAGTCAGAGTAGCACACCTGCCCTATACGCAAAGCCGGGGAGAAGGTCAGTGGGTGGGATCATGCTCATTTTAGAGCAAAAATGTCTGCCTCCTTGTGCCCCCACGACCAGCCTGTATGTTCCTTTATACTGGCCAGAAACGGCTGGAGGAGAAGAGAGGGAGACTCTACAGACCAGGAATGCTCCATGTTTCTGGGACCTGGCAAAGACGAGAAAAGGAATTTCCACCGTCACTGCTTTCTCATTGGCTGCTGGGACCCACTTCCACTCTGGTTTTAGCATCTGAGCCATAAACCAGCAAATTACTTGTTGGGTTGTTTTAGCCAGGATGCTTGCTGCTGATGACATTTCCCTGGTGATAGGCGCCAACTGGAATTCTCCAGGGTGATTGCTGTTATTGCATCATCAGGAGTTTATCTTGGGAGCATTTGGGATTTGCTGATTTAATAACCAAGCCCTAGAGACTACGCCATGGGGGGAAATGTTTAGTGTGATGAAGAGAACTGACGAGTCCCGTGTCTTCTCCCGTAGGTCAGGCCAGAGCTCATTTAAGAGAGTGAAAGTAAAAGGTGCAAGAGGAACATTTGTCTGGCCATTGATTTTCCTGGCAATAATTTGCGGCAAGATAAGGGACCCCTTCAAGGTCATGTGTCTGGGCATGGCTGGGTGAGGACTAGGACATTCTGGGGGGTTGGCTTTTTAAACGAGTTTGCTGACTTCTCTAGGGCATCCATCAGCTGGTGAATGTTTGTTGTTTAACCGATGGTTCTTGCCCGGCTGGCCGGGCTCTCCACCTGTATGAGCCATGTCTGGACAGAGGACTTGCCCCAAAGGCATCAGACCCAGACCCCAGGAGCATGAACCCTTCCCCAAAGTCCATGACTCACTGTGCAGTTTGGAGATAGGACAGGCCACCTCTGTAGGAAGCGATGGGCAGAAGTGCCTGTGTCACAGCTTGCACAGGTCCAGGCTGATTTTTCTGGCTGGGCCTACACCCTGGTTCCAGACTTGTGATCTGCTGGAGCACACCCTGTGATTCCCCAAATCTGACCAGAAGCTGATTTTATGGCGCGCACAGGGCCTTAGAGATCCTTGAGTCCAACTGCTTTCTTTTTCAAATGAAGTTGAGGCCCACGATAGAATCCATATCTCTGTGTTCTGTTGTGATCCGACAGCCCTCCATCCCTGCCTTATGGTGCTGTTCAGCATTGCTGTAAGTCACTGTGGTCCTCCAGCCCCACAGGGAGAGTTCCATGAGGCCGTGGCATGCATGCTATTTTCAGGGGCTTAGCACGGGACTTGACACTCAGCAAATACTTAGGAAGTATTGGAAGGCACACATGAATGAATGAATGAATGAATGAATGAATGAATGAAAGTGACTTGCCCAGGGACACATAGTTGGTGGTGGTAGAGCCAGGACACCCAGGACTAGCATGGGCTCAGTGATCCTTAGACCCCCACACCGTCTACCAAGGGGTAGAGCAGAAGGGTTAAGTACACAGGTGTCTGGCCCCTGACTGATGGAGTCTGAGTGTGTGTTTGTTTTCTAGCTGTGAGGTAGCTAGGGATGCATGCCTCTCAGATCCCCCGTAAAGGGGGGATTTGTTGTTAAGAGACAAGGAGGGCAGAGTGCTGACAGCCTCCAGCTCCTACACTTTTAGGGTCCACCTAAGCTCTGGAGTCAAAGCCAATTCCTCCCAGTCAGGCACAGCCTATGACCGAACATGGTGGGTGCTAAGGCCTCCCCACTTCTGCCCAGAGCCAGACTCCTGTAAGGAGTAATCTGTTCCGGAGCTCCCCACTGGGCTGTGTCACAGTGCAAAGTGGTCTGATTTGCTCCCTGACCCGTTCCCTTTGCCCGCTTTCAGGTCTGCATTATGGCCTGAAGGCTCTCTCTGCCCAATCCCACTCTCTCCCCCTTTTCCACAGGCATCACTTCTAAGAAACCTCAAAACTCTTCTGCTTTCCAGAGGACCCAACTGACATAAGCTCTAAACTCAGATAATTTATGTGACTTCTCTATTTTCTTTTCTTTTTTTTTTAACTTTTATTTATTTAAGTGTGTTTTTCCAGGACCCATCAGCTCCAAGTCAAGTAGTTGTTTCAATCTAATTGTGGAGGGTGCAGCTCACAGTGGCCCCTGCGGGGATCGAACCAGCAACCTTGGTGTTAAGAGCACTGCGCTCTAACCAGCTGAGCTAACCTGACATCCTGAGCCATCATTTTCTTATGTTTAAATTGAGGTGATGGCCACACCTGCCTTTCAGGGTGGTTGTGAGGAGAACCTGAATCCATGTCCATAGCTAGCCCAGCACCTGGCACAGGTAAACACGCGATATCTGTTAGCCAGTGTTATTACTGAGGAATCCTGCTTTCATGGATTTCTACTGCAGGGCGTCCTGCATCTGGGTGAAGGAACCATAACAAGACCTTGGACTGATCCAAACACTCCGCTGGATGCATCTGAAGTAAGGTTATGGAAACAACATTTCTGCTCCCCTTTTCTGAGTAGCTACTGGGGGAGCTAACAGAGGGCAGTGCCTGGGGTCAGGGTTAAGCAGAGACTGTCCCTCTCCTGTGGAGTCAGGTCCTGAAGGTCAGGAGTGTCCACACCTGCCTAGCCTTAGAGAATGAGCTTGGACACCCACCATGTTCAAAACCCGGTGCTCTCTGGGAAAAGTTGTGAAGTAGTGGGGAGCTGCCCTTGGTGCTTCTTGAGTCCCACTCTTCTCCCCCAACTCCTTTGGCCCCTTTCCTACCTTAATCTATGTCCTCAGCTACTCTGGGTGACACTTGTAGTTGAGACATTGGCTTATGAAAGAACCAGAGAGTTCTAACCCCAGTCCTGCTTCAGTAACAAGCCATGCCCTTGTCTGGGAATAGGCTCAAGGTCACTGGGGTCAGTTGTGGGGGGGAAATAATGTCTGCTTCCCCTTCTGGCTCTAACATTCTATGTCAGGGGTCTGCAAAGTCTTTCTCTAAAGGTCTAGATAGTAAATATTTTATGTTTTGCAGATCATAAGGTCTCTGTTGCAGCTACTCAAATCTGCCATTGCAGCACAAAAACATCCAATATGCAAAAAATAAATAAATAAATAAATAAATAAAAAGTGTTCCCTCCAATAACACATGTCCTTTGGCCCGCAGGCCATAGTTTGCTGACTCCCATTCTATGTAATAAATATGATGATACTTTACAAAATAGCGTCTTGGATTTCTTTGAATAAATACCCAGAAGTGGAATTGCTGGGTCATGAGGTAGTTCTATTTTTTTTATTTTTTAAGGAACCTCCAAAATGTTTTCCATAGTGGCTGTACCAATTTGCAGGCCCCAAAACAGTGCACGAGAGTCCCTTTTTCTCTGGGTATTTATCTGAAGAAAACCAAAACACTAATTCGAAAAGATATATGAACCCCTATGTTCATTGCAGCACTATTTACAATAGCCGAGATATGGAAGCAACTGAAATGTCCATCAAAAGATGACTGGATAAAGAAGATATGGTACATTTATACAATGGAATATTACTCTGCTATAAAAAAAGAATAAAATCTTACCATTTACCACAACATGGATGGACCTAGAGAATATTATGCTAAGTGAAATGTCAGACTGAGGAAGACAAATACCATGTGGTCTCACTTACATGTGGAATCTAAAGAACAAAATAAACAAACAAAATAAAAACAGACTCATAGATACAGAGAACAAACTGATAGTTGCCAGAGGGGAGGTCGGTCGGGGAGGTGGGTGAAAAAAGTGAAGGGATTAAGTACAAATTGGTAGTTACAAAATAATCACAGGGATGTAAAGCACCGCTTAGGGAATCTAGTCAGTAATGTTACAGCAACTATGTATAGTGCCAGGTGGGTACTAGACTAATTGGTGGGGTCAGTGCATAAGTTATATAAATGTCTAACCACTATGCTGAGACTAATACAAAATAACATTGAATGTCAACTGTAACTGAAAGATAAATAAACATTTTTAAAAACACGTATGACGATACTGCCCAGGGATAACTGATTCCAACACCTGAACATAGTGCTTATTGGGGGAGGGAAGTGGAGGGAACACACGCCAAGTTTTGTCAATGAGTTATGAGAGGTTTGCTGGGGGCTTCTCCAAAGCTACCTCCTCTTCTTCAGCAGGAACCTCTGAGAGAGAAGCTGTTTTTCCCCGGATGGTGGGGTAGCCGCTATTATGATGGTGTTCAGAGAAGAAAACTGACCAGGAGTAGAGCAAAGCCAAGGGAATCACAGGGAAATGGGGCTAGAGTTCTGCTGACGATGGGAACTCCTGGATCAAAACATGCCTGAAGCCCACAAGACTCTGAACTTTGCAATAATTCATTCATTCTATTATGTCACCTAAGACCAAGCTAAGTGTTCTATCATTATCATTTCCAAAAAAAAAAAAAAATGCAAATCCTAACTGATGCAATTAGGGAACTCATAAAAAGAGAACCCCACCCCCACCCCATCCCCCACCCCACCACCCCACCACCTCCCCACCCTTCCAGCCTTCCACTCCCACCTTGCCCTGCTGCCAGGTGACAAAGAAATGAATCTCGAAATGGCACGTGGATGGCAAAGAAATCTCAGCAAGAGATCTGGGGACAGAAGGTTCAGCATATATTCCCCAAACCAGATTTCATGGGGAATGGATTCTCCAGGACCCATCTAGGGCCTGAGAAAACTGGATAGACAGAGGCCAGGGTTACAAAGGTGGTATTCTCATATCCCAGGGGCAAGAAGAGAAGGGAGCCAGGCCACATCCCACACACACACCCAAAATGAGAGGAGAGATGGAGCCGGAAAACCCCCTGCGGTGCTCTGACACCTAGCATGAGTCAGGGTTAAATAGATCTGCTCCAACACATTGCCCAGGACCCAGGACTCCTAGCCTGGAGGGCCCCCAATTCAAAAGGCCCACCTCTCTCAACCCTCTGCTCAGCCTGCTCTCCCCAGTGTCATGCAAATTGCCCTGCAGCAGACTTTGACAGGGCCTGCTGGGTAAACAGCACTACTGCAGAACCACCTGGAACACTGATTGAGTCAATCAAAAGGAGAAAGGTGTAGCAGCCAATTAGCCTCTGCGTTATTTGTCGACGTGTGCCAGATGAATTGCAATTATTAATTACGGGGTTCAGAGGGCAGACATGTAATTATGGACCCTTCTCTTTATGGGAGATGACTGTGGGTGACGGGAATCTGAGAACCAGAGCAGGGATAACCAAGTTCATGATTCACGCTGGGGCTCGGTGAGGGGTCATTCTTTGGGCTGAGAAGTGGGGAATCACAGGGCCACACCCAGTGGCTTTTGAGGGGAGACACAAACCCAGTGCTGCCAGCTGGGCTGACCCCGAAGGTGGTTCTGATTCTGGCATGGGATCTGCATGGTGAAGGTGTTGGTGGTTAAGGCGGAGACATGCTTCTGGTCCTAGATCTGCCCTGATGCGCCAGGTGAGCCAGGACTAGTCACCCTACCTGGGATTCAGTCCCTCACCTGTTAATGTGGGGTTGTTCTGGAACGAGTGTTTCTCAAAGCAGAGGTGCTATTGGCACTTGGGGCCCGTAAGTTATGTCAGTGTAGGACTATTCCACGTATTGCCCCGGGGGGCACATTGATAGGAGTTCCCTGTCCCCAAGTGACTCCAGCCACGGTGACACCCCAAACCACACACCCATATCTCAGCATGTCCTCTAGGGAGACAGTACCACCCCTGGCTGGGAACCACTAACGAATGTAGCCTTCCTGGAGAGCTGTGTGGCCTTTCTGTACCTCAGCGTCCTCATTTGAGAAACGGGGATCATAACGTGCCTTCCTCTTTGGGCTATGAAGATTAAACGAGATATCACCTATAAAAATGAAGCACAGTGCCTGGCACATAGTAAATACAATAATTGTTACCCATTACAACGTATGGAGCCCCCTCCCGAGGATGTATTATCTCAATTCAACTCTGCAAAGCACATTCCATTATTCTCACATCACAGGTGGGGAAACTGAAGACCTGCGTGAGAGGTTAAAGAACTGGCCAGATTTCAACCATGGGCCAGTGTGACTTCCCAGCCTGGCCTCTTAATGATCCATCTGGGGGGGACGAGACAAAGCCAGGCGCGTACTGACCTGTGTTATAGGTTGTCCAGGCTGTGAGGGTGGAGAAAGGGCAGGACAGTGGCCTTGGACTTCAGGTGACATCTCAGGGACACCGACGGGAGTGAGGGCTTTCCTAGTCTGCCAAGCTGCATGCTTCTCAGGCACCCTGTGTGTACATCCAGGCGTGCGGTCAAGGATTGGTTAAGATGGTGTCAAGGAGCAGGAAGTAAGGGGGGTAGCTCTGGGGAGCGGGTGTGTAATAGCAAGGCTGGGGGGCAGGGAGTTCACAGAGTGTTGGCTGCACCCAGGGGTGGCTGCAGGAAGACATGTAATTATGGACCCTTCTCTTTATGGGAGATGACTGTGGGAATCTGAGAACCAGAGCAGAGATAACCAAGTTCATGATTCATGCTGGGGCACGCTGGAAGGTTACTTCCTCCTTTATTGCTCAGGGCAGCAGAGGAAGGTGGAGCGTGGGACAGAGGCCTCCCATGGAGACATTTGGAGCTCAGTCAGGGTATCACAGAGAAGCCACAGAGAGTTCAGGGAGACCCATGGAGTGGGAGTCAGAGGTCCTCGTCTGTACAGGGTTAGTAATGGGGGGAAGGGCATTGAAGGGGAGGGGGAGACCCCCATCCTCCCCAGCACAGTCCAAATACAGATGTCAGACCCTTGTAGAGAAATCGCAGCCCTGCGCATGCCCTGGGCACAGCCTTGGGCAATTCATTCAACCTTTCTGGACTCCAGATTTCTCCGCTATAAAAGGGGGTAAAAATAACCTTCATTCCCACCCCCATCCTGCACCCCAGCGCAGTGAGGATTATCTAAGGTGACGTAGGTAAAGAGCCTAGCTTGGCACCGGGCACAGCAGCCCACAGCATGGCATTGTCTGCCCCTCTGAAAAGCCGCCTCTTCTCAGCCTGTGTTCTGCCTGTGCGTTATAACGCTTCCCTGAGGCAGCCGTTTCGAAGCAGGAACTGTTACTGGGAAGAGATAAAATCCTTGGCACAGCTCAGCTGTTTCCAGATATGTGTAACCAGCCCATGTTCACAGACAGGAGGACACGCATGACAGCGTTTTATCTTCTTCCCATAAAGGGAGGGCCGAGCCCCGTGCCAAGCCGAGATGAGGGCTTGATTTTTTTTAAATAGACATTTAGGATTCTACTGACGCTTTGCTAACTCCCAGTCAAATCACGACATCAAGGAAAGAAAAACTCCATTTGCTGCTAAGATGTTGAAATGGCCTTTTCCAATTAGGCTGTGTGCTCCAGGAGGGGGAGCCCAGGCAGGCAGCCTAGAGCCATATGTGCTCGTATATATGTTTTGGGGTCTGTGAGCCCCTCGGAGGCGCTGAGCCTGCATGTCCTGGGGGAGGGGGCTGGCGTTCAAGTGACACTCTGCCCTCCATGTCTCCCCACCAGGCTCTCCAACAGGGTCCTGGGATGTCCCTGGAGGGATGTGAGACCTGTTAATTACTACCATCAGTTGCATGTGTTGCATACATTAGTTGGTCTGATCATCTCATTTGCATTAACAAAGACCAGGACTCTTGTAAAATTGCCCAAAGGACCTGATTCTGTTCAAACAACATCCTCTATCTGGAAGCTGCCAGGTCCCCACAGCTCCTTGCCTACCAGGAGAGCTCAGGTTCCCCTTCTAGGACTCAGCTCACGGGCGATAATATTAGCAAAAACAGCAGAAACTAGTGTGGCCCTTACGCTGCCAGTCACTGATCTAATTGTTTCCCGTGTATTAACTCATTTCCTCTTTTTGGGACTGTGGTGGCTTAAAGAATGGCCGCAAATTCCTTCCACTCTTCCCATTGGAGAAGTGGGGTCTAAGCTCTCTCCCCTTGAATCTGGGCAGGGCCTGGGTCTGCTCTGACCAGTAGAATGTGGTAGAAGTGAAGTGGTGCCAGTTTCTAGACCAGGCCTGACGATACTGGCAGCTTCCACTTCCATCTCCTGGCACAGTCTTTTTGGGGAGCCCTAGGCCACCACGTAAGGAGTCTGACTAGCCCAAGACAGCCACACTGGAGAGGCCACATTGAGTGATCTAGCAGACAGTACCAGCTGGCCACAGCCTTCAGTCATGCCAGCCGAGGTACCGGACATGTGAGTGAAGCCCTTGGGACCCTCCAGGCCAGCTGAATAACCTTTGAGTGACATCAGTTGACGCCCTGTGGAGCAAAAGCACCAAGCAGCCAAGCCCTGCCTGGGTAACTGACCCAGTGACACGTGAGATATAATAAAATGGCTGTGATACCTTGTTATGCAGCAGTCAAGCAACACAACGATCTAATACCACCTTCCGAGGTAGGTACGATGGGATGCCATTTGACAAATGAGACGACGGAGACACAGAGAAGTGAAGTAGCGTGGCCACGGTCACAACACTATTAAGAGGTAGAGGCAGGGTTTGAAACCCAGGCCCCCTGGCCCCCGAGCCCTCTTGCCTCCTCCTCTTCTCTGAAGCCTGTGTTGACGATTCTCCCAGGTGTCCTAACACCTCTGGGACTTACCCAGCGGCAAATCTTCTCCCCTACTGGGAGCAAAGTCTGCTGGAAGGCAGGTCCCAATTCCTGGCCATTATTACAGCTCCGTTCCTAGCACAGAGGAAGAGTACGTTATGTTTGCTGAGAGAGTAGAGGGGATGGATAGATGGACGGATGGACGGACGGATGGATGGATGGACGGACGGACGGATGGACGGATGGACGGATGGACAGATGAATGGGATAGAGCCTGAGAAATATGGGGGAGCTGGCACTGTTTGGGATATGGGCTTATTACAGGTATCATGTGAAAGTCAGTATGTGGGAAGCAGGGGGTCCTGAAGGAAAGGACAGCCACACACCACACAGAGGGGAGCAGAGGCCCCTTTCCTAACCGGCTTCCTGATTGTGCCCTTTCTTCTCCAGGGTCTCATGAAACAGTCCCTCTTTGAAGGGAACGACTGATTTTGAAACACATTTTTAATTCCGTATTACATGTTACCGCCAATCCTTTTTTTTTTTTTTTTCTCCCTGCACAATCTTAACAAGGACCAAAAACAGAGACATATGAGGAACTTGGAATGTCTCCTGACTATGTGAACACTGATTTTTACCTCTGAACGCCCTGGTAGCCCAGACAAAAAGGTAACTGCGTTACAACTAAGAGTTTGGATATGGGGGAGGTTGGGTGGTCTCTTAGATGCAGAACTAGCAACCCCCAATAACTGCATGTGCGAAAGGGGCACCTCTGACTCTCAGGTGGGGATCCCCTCCATACTCAGCCCCCAGACACACGCACCCGTGTTTTTACCACCAGTCCACCTTGAATGCAATGATGTTTATCCCCGTCATTTGCACCGCTATTCCCTAACAGCCTGAGTTCTTTCCTCTCTCAAACATGAATCCCCAGTTCTAGAAATCCTGTGCTTCTTGCCAGACGAGTCAGTGTCCTCAAGACCTTCCAAACCTCCAGAGCCTTCTGGAGAAATCGGAGTCCCTGGGCTCCCTCCTCCAACACTCTTTCCTTTAAGATTCCAGGCAAAACAGAAGGATTCCTATCATCTTGCTCAAGAGTGATTTTCTAGGAAGAATGGTCACTCCAAACCTCACTGGCAGTTTCCGTTGGGCCTTCCTGTTTTCTATATAACCCATTACGCAGAGCAGGATTCAACTTACAGGATCCAATCCTTTAGATGCCAATGGTTAGGTTCTATAGTTCATGGTAGCAGATAAAAAAAGGCCAACAGGCTTATCTGGAGCGATGAACTTTCTCCTGCAAAAGAGGGTGGTCTCTGCTCAGAGTTCAGAAACAGCAATTTCTCCACAGGAGGGATTTATGGCATCGATGGTCTTACAGAGGTTGTTGGATAATACGACAGTTCACCCAGAGGTGTTCACTGTCTCATTCACCCCATAACAGTGGCCAGGACAGCAGGTTCTGAGCCACTAGAGAAAGTGACGTGTTCCATACACAGCCATTCCCCCTCCCCTGCCCTGTTTCCCACCAGCCTCTACCACTAGGCCTTGCTCAAGACAGAGAATCAAACTGACAACCTAAGGAAAATGCTTCATCCCAGGCAAGATTCGCCCTGCCAGGTCTCCTCCCTGCTTCCTCCCACCACACACACACACACACACACACACACACACACACACACACACACACACATTCAATTTCCCCAATCTCTGCGTTCAGGGAGCTGATTCAGTTTACTACCACCTTGAGTAAAATGGGAATCACTGAGCAAAGAACTATCAGACACAGACAAAGCTGAAGATAAATTATTTTTGGAAAATTGTCATTTTGAGTCACCCAAAGGCAGGCTTCTCCACGGTTGGTAAGGATGTGGAAGGAGACAGCCAAATGAGGCCACTGGCTGTTCCTTCCACCAAACACCCTCCTCTGACCGCCGTCTCTTCCTGGTAAATGCCATCTATCTTTCAAGGCCTAATCCACTCTCTGAGGCCAGGGCACTCGCCTGTCATCTCATGGGCAGCTTTGCGGTTAACAGTGCAGTCTCTGTAGCCTGTAGCCTCGGCTCGACTTCAGGCTGGAACTTACTAGCTGTGCAACTTTGCAAAAGTTACTAAGTCTCTCTGTGCTTTAGAGTCCCCTTCCAGGAGACAAGGATGAAAACCATGCCTACCGGAGAGTGTTCTTTGGAGAATTTTGTAGACCATATTAATTATTGTCGTTATCATTATGCCTCCTGGGGCTGCAAGCACAGGGCTGGGCCCTCGAAAGAGCTCAGACTGGCTCCCGAACTGCATTGTGGAAATATGGAATTGGCTGTAGTCCACTAGTGAAGTGGGAGTAAAGAGACGATAACGCAGTGGAGGAAGCTCCAGGAGAAATCGGAGGGCCCAAGGAGGGAGGTGGAGCTGGAGGTCCCGCCCCGCACACCCCAATTGTCTCTACCACAGGGCCCTGAGATTTTCCTCTGCACCAGCCCCTACCTCCTCGTCCTCCAGACTCTGGGGCCATCTGAGAGCAGACTTGAAGGGGAGCTCAGGCCTCAGATCCGCTCTGCAGGGAGGTCCAGTTACGGATGGGCTGGGACATGTGAAAAATCAGCTTTCTGGAGGAGGAAGGGGGAACAGTTGTGGTTTATAGTGTTTGCTCATTTCGACGGTGTAACTATTCCCAGCGTGGCTGATGCCAAGCTACCAGTGACGTCCCTGAATGAGAAGAGATACGCAGGAAGCACTCGGTTATATAGTATTTCCACTATATGCCTTCAACAGATGTAAATACCCCGAAGAGCTTGGATCATAGTAAAATGTAGTTAAATAAGTGGGAAGAGATGTGTTTTGAATATTTATTGCCTATCTTTTTGAGGTAATATTACTTAATTATGTTTATATAATTATAAATAACGGTTGTGTTTTTAAAGGGACCATCAAAATTTCTGAAACTTTAAGTGGCTGTCCCCTCATTAGTAACCCTGATGTCCTTTGCAGCACACACCCGCCGCAGGCCTTTGCACGTGCAGCTCCCTCTGCCTGGTGTGCTCTTTCCCCAGATAACTGTGATTTCTTCCCCACTTCCTTCAGCTCCTGCTCAAGCATCACTTGGTCACATATGAAAAGATCTCCTCTGGCCATTCTATATAAAACAGCAGCACCCCCTTCCCTCAGTACTGCCTTCCTAACCCTCTAACTCTGCTTTACTTTTCTCCAGAGACTTGACATCACAGACATTACTCTCTGTTTATTCATCATCCATCTTCCCCCACTGGAAGCTCCATGAAGGCAGGGATTTCTGTCTCATGTGTTCATGGATTCATAGTTAAATCACGTCTGGCAGATAGTAGGTGCTAAATGTATATTTGTAGAATGACTATGTGTCTATAGCTCTCTGTAGTCTGCAAGGTGCAGCCACCATTTTTAGTGCATCTGTTCTTATAATCTCAAGGTGCTTATGACGACTCCCAATTTACAGAGATTTCCTTCCTTCCCCACAGAAGATATAAGGCTTACCAATACAGTGACTTCTCCAAGATCACAGCTGACTGGGGGACCAGCCAGGCTAGTATTCAGTTCTTTTGACTGCTAAACCAGGGTTCTGCCCCAGTACCGTGATGCCTTTCAAAAGATATAAGAACTCCATTGGTTGTTAAGCCCCTGGCGACCTGGAATACACAGGTCACACTATGTATTTCTTGCCTCTCTTGAGCCCTTAGCAAAGCTCTTGGAATATATTAATTGCTCAATAAACCTGTTGCTAAATTGAATTGAAGTCAGACAACTTTTTCTTTTTGCTTTCCAATGTCCTCTCTCACTCCCTCCCACTCTCCCAAGTTCCATCTCTCCTACCTACACCATCTCCTCATCAGCTATTGGGAAGCTCTGACAAAGCTACGAGGGTCCAGCTTTGTCTGTCAAGGCTTAAAATATTTTTTTGTCTGCAATTGCAAGCATCCTCACCTCCTAGCACATTACTTGGCACAAGAATGTGCTCAATATAAAATGTCGAATGAATGGATGGATGATAAATGAATAAATAAACTGTGTGTGTGTGTGTGTGTGTGTGTGTGTGTGTGTGTGTGTATACGTGAAAGGATGGAAGGCATACTGCACTGATGGTGAGATTTCAGGCACCCCCAAAGAAAGGGAAGGGAGAGAGGGTCTCCTGGAGCCACGGGACTTGGAGTACAGGAGCAAGAGACCAGGAACCTCCTTCCTTCCTGTCACAGCCTTGAGATAACGGTTCTGCCCCAGAATTAAACAATATATTGGATAGGGAGCAAGAGAGCGTTTCATTTTTCTGATGACTGGTAGGCCCAGTGCCTCCAATCTCCTTGTTATTCTTAGAGGGATCTCTTGCTTGGCAGGGAGGAAGGAGGTAGGGACCCAGGCTCCATAGGTCACCTTCCAGAAAATGAGATGTCAGCTGGTGGGAATGAATTAATAAAAAGGACTGGATTCTGATGACCCAGCCTCATTCTTGGTAAAACTTGGATTAGGGAAGTTTCTCCATGGCCTCCACTACGCAAGGGAGCAGCCGGAGGCCAGGTGTGGAGGAGTAGATGCATGCACATTGTGAGGTGGGGGTTTTAATACCTGGTCTCTGGCTCTCTTGAATGTTACTTGCTTCTAAAGTGGGGAAATACTGGCTGTTTCTTGGACAGCTTTTCCTGGAGAGGCCCAGAGGTGAGCTGGGGAGAATCCAAGCCTTCCAGGAAACTTGGGCACCAGGACCTGGAAATATCCTTAATGATTTCAAGGCTTCCCAACCTTTTCTAATGCTAAGAATCACCTGCTGTAATTATTAAGCGATACAAACTCTAGGCCAGTGGTTGTCTTATTTTAGCAGGTGTCAGACTCACCTGGAGAGCTTGTTCAAACCAATGGTGGCCCTACCCCCACAGTTTCTGATTCAGTAGCTGTAGTGCGGGGCCTGACGATGTACAACAAATCCTCAGATATGCTTGCTGCTACTGACGCTCCTGGGACCACACTTTGAGAATCACTGCCTAAGCCTGGGCTCCCTAGACCAGAACCACCAGGAGAGGCATCTGGATGCTGTGTTTTTCACAGCTTCCCAGGTGATTCTTAGCAGCAAGACTGTTTAGGGAGCTACTAAAGTGGGAGAGTCACCAGCAGCAGGAGCAAAAGGACGGGGGTGTGAGGGTGGGGGAGGTGGTCCTTGTTAAAATGCAGATGCCCAGGCCTTGCCTTGGCTCTACCCACTCAGAGCCTCTGGGGTGTGGCCCAGGAATCAGCATTTAACAGGCTTTCCAGGTGATTCTGTGATAATTACAGTTTGTGAGTCATGACCCTGTATAGATAGCCTCCTCTATTACAGAGGAGTAAACTGAGGCCCAGACATACGTACTTACTGGGCAAAGCCCTCATCACTGTATAGTGACCAAACTGAACCACAAACGGGGCTGTTTTCCAAGAAGGGAAGAACAGTTCAAGGGCAGAGTAAGCTCAGGTTGTTCCAGGAATCCCAAGCGTCCTGGGCATGTTGGCCGGCGCCCTCTGAACCTTGCTCTTTAGGCACTAGGGTCATGGAGCATCATTCCCCAAACACACCGCCCTCCCTTACATTGAGGTGCCTTTGTGCCTCTGCACAGCCTGAAGTCTCAGCTGGGAATGGCCCTTTCTTCCTCCTGGCATCTTTCCCACCTCAGCTCTCACTCACCCCTCTGTAAACCTCCAGGGACCCCCAACGGGCAGGCATGATGCACTCGCACTGACCTTGCACATTTGTCCACTACTGCACTCACTGCTGTGCCAACGACCGGCTTGTTAAAGGATCACAGCTGTCCCCACCTTCCAAGGCATTGGTCTTGCTGGGTGATGCGTCTGTTGCACTGCGCCTGGGTGGCAGGTTGGAGAACACGGGGACCGTGCTCCAGACTCCAGACGGAAGCACTGAGGAGACATGACCCCAGTGGGCTAGAGTTCTGGAAATAGCACATACACGTGGGGAGCATTTTCCAGAAGGAAGAGAATAACAAAGATTTGTAAGGAGTTTGCATCTCTGCTGTGAGATGTTATTTCCACCTCATTCCTCCCCTTCCAGAGAATCTTCAGCAAAACTGCTCATTTTTTTTTCAAAAGCTTTGGGATTCAGGTTTTGCTGTATTTTTATTTTATTTTTATTTGTGTATTGTGATGCTGTGATGATACGTGGTTTAGATGGAATCAAGACGGCCCGTTTCAAAGGGGTCCTGATACTCTGTACCGTCATTGTGTTCATTATTGTTGCTTAACAAATTACCTTATAAACTTAGTGGCTTAACACAACAATAAATATACCCTCTTCTGGTTTCTGGGTCAAAAGTGGGGGTGCAGCTCCGCGGGATGGTGCAGGCTCAGGATTTCTTAGGAGGTGGCAGTCAAGGTGTCGATCGGGCCTGCAGACATGTGAAGGCCTGATTGGGACCAGAGAAGCCGGGGAGGCAGGGCAGTGGCTTTCAACACAGCTCTTCACACGCTGCCAAGTGGAGGCTGGGTTGGTGGGGGGGGCCGCTGTTCCCCACCGTGTCAGCCTCTTTCAGGGTTGAATGAATGTGTCACAACATGCTGGCTGGCTTACCCCAGAGTGAGCAAATCAAGACAGAGAGAGAGAGAGAGAGAGTGAGAGGCAGACAGAAGTGCAAATGTCTCTTATGACCTAGCTTTGGAAGTCGTACCTCATTGCTTCTACCACATTCTGTTGACCCGGAAAAAAATCACCGAGTCCAGGCCACATGCTCCTCCCACTTTTTTAAAAAAATGTTTTAAATGTATTTTATTGATAACTAAGATTTCAAAATATTTTCTTTAGTTTAATATACAGAGGGTGACAAAAAAATGTATACACATTTTAAGAAAGGAAAACACTGTTAAAATTGTAATACAATGAATGATGCTAGCATTCATTTGATTAATGCCATCTAGTTAATGTTCTTCATTCCTTCTTTTATTTCGGTTTTGATTATGAGATCCTGAACAATGTATCCATTCTAACCAGCTTTTTACAACTCATATTACTATATGCCGTGGTCTTTCTCATCTTCCTCATCCCCTCTTTTTTTTTAAAGTTAAACACTTGAGAGAGTCCATATTCACATTATCTTCATTCTAAACTCTCTGTTTCAGTCTGGATTAAAGTCTCACTGCTCTGCAGAAAGTATATCAAACTTGTTAATAAACACTGAAGAGAGAGTCTCATTTTTGATGCTTACTAAAGTCCTCCTCTTGTGTTTTTCTTTTTGTAATTAGTTTCAGGTGTACACAACAATGTACCGGTTAGACATTTACCACCCCGAATCTACTGCCCCGCTGCCATCATATAGCACTGTTACAACCCCATTGACTCTACTCCCCATGCTGTACTCCGTATCCTGTGACCATATATATATTAAATTATAGTTGACATACAATATCATTCATCAGCTCCCCCTTTGGAAGGGAGGAGTGCCGAGGCTTCAGTGGGCCGATTTTCACGTTCTTCAGTCATAGTGTGTGGGTACCAGTATCTGGTACATAGGAGATGCTCATTACGTCTCCGGTGAACAGGACTGACAGCCTGTCTTTCCCTAATGCCATTCTCAGCTAAGCTGGGACAGGCCATAGCAGCCACTGTCCCGGGTCAGCTCTGTTCCTGGGCATCTGGGCTGCACAATGCTGAGCTTGGGCTCTGGCCTCTCTGGGACATGCGGAGCGGCCTTCCCTGGCCTGGGGCTCTGACCACAGTGTCCTTCCTGCCCCGTGCACACACCTGGCCCCCAGCCTCCTGCGTGTTGCCTCTGCAGTGCCTGGCTGTTGACCCTTCAGGCCTCCTGCAGGGCTCCAGGCGACTCTCAAAGCCCTGGATGGGCAGTCTCTTCCACCTGGGGTTTGCTTCCAGGTCTGGATTCCTTCTAGAGAGAGACTACGTTATTCCACTGTGACATGGTAGCAACAGGTCAAGGGGGTAGGAACAACTTTCCTCCAACGCTTAACAAATTACCTTATAAACTTAGTGGCTTACCACCACACGGATATCAATCAAACTAGTGGCTTTCCCTAGTCTTTTTAGGCCCATTTCAGCCTCCATGATTTTGCTTATACTGTTCCCCCAGCCAGAATGCCCTTCCTTCTCCTCTCTGCCCTGAAGACCGTACTCCCTGGGAGACAGTGTGGCATGGTGGAAAGAACACAGGCCTCAGAATCAAAAGCCATGAACTTGAGGTGTGATTTCACCAAACGGTATTTGATAAGTCAGCCCCATGACCTTTCTGAGTCTCCATTTTTATCATTTGTAAGATGGGGCTATTATATCACCTCAGGGTCTTATTTCAAGGCTTAAATGAGAAAACAGATGGGAAGAGTGCTTTTTGTAACGTACAAAGCACGATATGTAAGAAATCATTATTTTTCCTCTCCATCCTCCGGAGCCCAGCTCAAGTTCACATTTATGAACCCTTCCAGCAACTACATCTCAATCACACATCTCTGATATTAACCTGGATACCGTCGGATTTTTCTTCTCATTGGTGTGAGCCCCGTTTCTGACAGCTAGAGGAAGTCCCACAGGATCTGCTTGTGTCTCTACCACAGCCCACCGCTCAGCGCTGGGTCCACACAAGGGCTCAAAGCACCCGCACTGACACACCACACCACAGGCAGGCTGACCTCTGAGGGCCTGCAACAGGATTGCTCTCCAGTTTCTCTTCTGCTCTCTGTGATCCCGCTGAGCCCCTTTTCGCGGAGACTACAGTTCTGTATGGCCCGTCTCCAGCTTCTACTTTGTGTTTAATGGTCCATGCCTGGTATTCTCGTCCAAGAACTGCCTTGGGAACTGCTTTGTCCACACTTGCATTCAGCAGGCTAGTACCCTCTTCAGCAGCCCAGCCCCCAGCAGCCCTGCGCCAGTGAGTGGTGCTGGGGTCTGCAAACCCAGCTGCCTTAGAGACACAAAGGTGTAATTTCTTATGCTCCAGAGCTCCCTGCAAGACCAGGCTGAGGCTGGGACATTGCCTGGAATTGCCTAGCCTTTGTTCTGCTTTGCCTACTCTTTTCCAGCTTCCTAAGTACTTTTTTTGTACATGAATCCTCAGCTCAGGATCTGCTTCTGGGGAAGGAGAACCTGCCTCAAACATTCCATCCAAGCTGCCATGAAAATGAGCAAGGTGCCATCGAGGAGGCTCATGGACCAGGGATCTGCAGAAAGGAAAGGGAGAGAAAAAACCCACGTGTCTTTTCTTTCTTTTGTCTGCTTCCTCCTCACCATCTAATACCACTACCGTGGAGGGGAAAAAAGTGATTGATTTTCAGTTTACCTTTTCTTTAACATAACAAACTTCCGCTTTTTGAGGCGTAATTGGGTCTATTCTTGGATGTGACAAAAAGTTAGTGGGAGATGAAAGGGGCATATCAAGGGAAAAAAAAACATTCCAAGTGAATAATTTAAGATCACATCCATAATTAATGGCATTTGGCATGCTTCCTCTGGCAGCCTAATCATAGCGTGGAATGTGCTAATTAGAGCAGTTTGGTGCAAATCAGTCAGTGCAGGTGTGGAGAAGCAACCGTCTGTTCTTTTCCACACCAGTGGTGGCTGCAGCGCGGGATGCTGAGGCGGGGCGGGCCTTGAATAAATGACGGGGCTCCATTTTGAAATGTCTTATGGTGTGAAAGGAGTTTCTCTTTTTGTTGAAGAGAGGGACAGGCAGATGTGTGTTGGATGGTAGGGTACAGCGGTGTGGAGCTGGGGAGACACTTCCGGTGAATTCTCTCCCTCTCTTGTCTTTGGTGAAGACAAGAGAATGAAACGGGGCCAGACGGGGAGAAGGGTGAGCAGATGAGTTAACTCCCCCCAGCCCAGCACCCAACACAGTGGGAAGGGCATGATGCCCTGTCACAGAGCTACGGCACCTCGGAAAAGGTAAGGCACCAGGGCGTATTTGGCTTACTCTTCCCCGTCCACTCTCCACCCTGCCCTCCGCCCTTGGATGCTGAAATCATGCGCTCAACCCATAGTAACCTTGAAGTCTGGCTTCTGGTTTGATTTAGCACATGGGAAGCCCCTATAAGAAATTGCAGGAAGGGAGAGATTTCAGGTGATTTTCCTATGTCCCTCTCTCCTCCTTGCTGTGGTATGCCTGCACTCTTACAGCTAAGACTCTTGTTGGGCAGCCCTCTACTCAGCACCTTCTCTGCCAGGGTGCCAGTGACCTGGGCTTCGGGTCCAGGGGCAGAACATCCCCACTCTTACCAGCCTGGGCTACAATGCTCCCCTTTGTGATTTTTCTATCTGCCCATAACTTGGTAAACAGCCCGTAATTAACCTCTTCTCAAATGATCCTAATTTGAGGGTGACATTTCTTAATAGCTCTTTCAGGAGCCTGGAGAAGAATCACAATTTCACAAAAGTGGTATTGTTTTAAATGGAGCGCTCTCCCTTAAAAGCCAACATTTTGGCAAATATCCTTTTTTCTTTTGGAGGGCAACCTTTATAAAATGCGTCCATTATTTCCTTGCTGTCTTAAAGAGAAGTAACTACACATATTTAAAAGCTGCTCTTAATAATAACTCTTCACGAACATCAATTGTCCTGTGCTGGCCACTGCAGAGTTTGGGGATTGTTAGGAACTGAACTGTGTCCCCCTAAAATTTACACGTCGAAGCCCTAACCCCTTAACGTGGGTGTATTTGGAGACAGGGCCTTTTAAAGACATAATTAAAGTTAAATGAGGTCAAGGGCGGCCGGATGGCTCAGTTGGTTAGAGCAGGAGCTCTGAGCAACAAGGTTGCCGGTTCGATTCCCACCTGGGCCAGTGAGCTGCGCCCTCCACAACTAGATTGAAGACAACGAGCTGCTGATGAGCTTCAGGAGGGGCTGCCAGGTGGCTCAGTGGTTAGAGCGTGAGCTCTTAACAACAAGGTTGCTGGTTCAATATCCGTATGGGATAGTGAGCTGTGCCCCCCACAACAAAAGACTGAAAACGGCGACTGGACTTGAAGCTGAGCTGCACCCTCCACAACTAAGACTGAAGGATGACAACTTGACTTGGAGCTGATGGATCCTCGAAAAAACACACTGTTCCCCAATGAAAACCTGGAAATACACTGTTTCCCTTCCCCAGTGAAATCTTAATTAAAAAAAAAAAAAAGTTAAATGAGGTCATAGAGTGGATCCCTAATCTGGCAGGACTGGTTTCCTTACACAAAGAGGGAGAGACCCTGTAGCTTTTCCTCTCTCTCCCCATGTGCATAGAGAGGCAAGGCCACGTGAGGGCACAGTGAGAAGACAGCCATGTGCAAGCCAGGAAGAATCCTCCCCAGAAACTAAGCCTGCGGGCACCCTGATCTGGACTTCTAGTTGCCAGAACTATGAGAAAATAAATGTCTGTGGAAGCCACCCTGTCTGGGGTCTTTTACTTTGGCAGCCTGAGCCCAGACTGACACAGAGACTCAAGAGCAGGAGACTGCTTGCTCTTGCCTTGAATGGTATTAGCCCCCCCCACTTTGGTTTTCCAGTTTCTTTTCCGTAGCTCTCTCAGCCAGCTAGTACCTCTTGCTGCCCATAGGGTTACTACGTTTGCAGAGCCATCCCTAACCCACTTAAATCTTATTTGTTGTTTTTCGAGTACAGAAACGTCATGTGAGACCAGAAAAATCAAGTTTATTAGAATTGTGTGTAAAGCAAGAGTTACTGGGTTCTGAGTAAGGGCCCGAAGTGCTCTTCCTGGAATAGTGCGTATATTTTCACGCAGAGACTTTACCAGGAGGACGTTTGAAATGTGCAGAAACCCTTTTGTTTTTCTTACTCTGGAACCCTGGTTATAGTCTCCTACAGCTGAGGTTTCCAAACCAGTGCCAAAGGGTAGGTGTCGCATCATCGTCACGTGTCTTTTCTTTCGTGAGCTAACTGGTTAGAACACAATGAAACTTCAAGGCTTCTAAGACTGGGTCTTACCTCACACTTGCGGATCCTCTGGCTTGAAATGGTAAGAAACTTGGCTTCTGGCCCCCTGTGATCCGCCCCCTGGTAGGAGAGAGGTCTCGGATTCATTGGTCCCGGTGGGTTCCCAGGGAGCTGGCTTAGCTCTCAGGCCCTGCATTAGGCCTCCCTCACCCCGGCCTGGACGGCACTGCAGCCAGTTCACACGCGCTGGGCTTAGGAGGTGACCCCCGTGTAACTGCACACGTGACTCTCCTCCAACCTCCTTGGCTTGTAATACTCATTGGCAAAGACAGCTAATCAATAATTGCTCCTCACCAGCCCCATAGATATTGACTTGGGGCTTGGGAAGACTTTATAAGGAGTCATCAGGGGGGATTCTTTCAGTTCAAATTGAATTGTGGGCCATTAAATCTCTTTAGTAAAAGACTGCACCTCATATCATATGCCAATGCTCCCTCTGAATTTTTAACCAGGGCAGGAGAACAAACCACCTTTGGTAGAGCCATCTCAGCAGGGCTCAGGGTTTTTTCCTCCAGCAGATCTGGTTAATTGTTATGGATTTTTCAGCAGGTAAAAGCACTTGAAGTTTGCGAAAGAGCAGGCTTTGTTTTCTTTTCAAAAGAAAGGCAGGTCACGTGGTTCTGCCTAGAGACACAGGAAGGAGGGAGAGGGGTTCAGCAAGAGGAGACAGAATGGGCTGTGGGGCGCCTGCCATCCTGGGCGTCTCACAGGAACCTGGACATCCCTCAGACGCCACACGTAAGCACCCTCACGCATGCAGCTAGACACACACAAGCAGACGCACACAGAAACACATGGGCACACCAACAGGCACATGCATGTAAACAGGCACACAAATAAGCACACACATTCATGTGCACTCCCACAAACACTTGCGTGTGCGCACACATACAAACATACACACGTGCATGCACAGACACCAGCTCCCTCATTGTTAACTCGTGACATTAGACGAGTTACATAACCTCCCCCAACCTTGGTGTCCTCATCTATAAACCGGGAGGCAATTTTATATAACAGGGTCATTGTGCAAAATAAATTAGTCCCTGGTTGAAAATCCGCAGGCACATGATAGGTATGAAATGTCTGGTCGCTTACCTGCAATCCTCGGTGAGGTCTGCCTTAGAATCAGAGATGGGAGGAGCCTTTAAAACTCTCATTTTATCCATGAAGATACACAGAGCACCCCCCCGCCCCCATAAAAGATGTGCTTTGTCAAGGTCACCAAGCAAGTTAGTAACAGGTGGGGCAGGACGCCTGGTCCATTTCCTTCTAGTACTGTTTTCTATTGTCCTCTCTCCATCAAAGAGAAGGCAGAAGCTCCTCAGGTCACATGCTTAACCCCAACAAGATTAACTGTTTTTATTAGCAACTCACATTTGTGCCGGATTGTACTCTTTTCAAACAGCAGAGGCTAATTAGAAATTGCAGTCTGAAAAGAGGCTGCTCTGGGCTTCTTGTCTGTACTCCTGCCAGGCTGAAGGGAAGGAAAGCCAGAGAATAGGCCTCCTTTCATATGAAGACGTGACTCTCAAGTGACTTCACTGGCCTTGACCCCACCTTGAGTGGGTAGGGGTCACCTGGGAAGGGTCTCAGGTTTTCCTGCCTAGCCACCGCCATTGAGTTCAGCAAAGGCGGCAGTGCATGGTGGGGGCAGGTGCCAAGCCAGGCTGGGAACCAGAGTCCAGACTCACAACAGAACACGTAGTCAGGAGTGGAAGAGGGGCCACAGTCAGAAGCAGTTGGGTCACAGTCAGAACAAGAATTCGATTCAGTAAATATTACAAAATACTCTGCCCCTTACAGGGTGTGCAAATGCCCTTGACCTTGTGAGGCTCGTGGTTTACTGATATCTGAGCACTCGCCACGTGCCAGGTGCTGTTGCCAGGGGTTCCTGGTAGTCACTCACCTAATCTTCAGAACAACTCTGTGAGTCAGGATTTGTCATTACACCCATTTCCCAAGTGAAGAAACTGAGGCAAAGAGAGCCTAAGTCACTGATCCAAGGTCTAAGAGGTAGAAAAGGGAATTGCATCCACACACTTAATGCTGCCACTGTTTACTTGGGTTCTGCTTACACATGTCTGAGTCTAGGGCTTGAGAGCAAGAACAAGGTGTGATCAAACAATACGGTGAATGTTTAAAAAAAAAAATACTGCAGTAAAAGACACATTGCCATGAATCCCCCTCAAAATACTTCCCCTCACTTTGAACACACTTATCCCATTGTTGTTGCCACTTTCTGAAGCAGTTCTGGAAGTCCTCTTTCATGAGTGTCTTCAGTTGTGCTGTCCTGGCTGCCTCGATGTCCTGAATCATTTTGACTCTGAGGAAGAGCCAGAAGTCACATGGTGCCAGATCCGGTGAATAAGGTGGATGAGGACACACCGTAATGTGTTTATGTGACAGAAATTGCCGTACCAGAAGTGATGTGTGACAAGGAGCGTTGTCGTGATGGAGGATGACTGATGGCACACTTTAAAACACACCTTCTCTCAACCGTAGCTCACATTTAACTGACTGCACCGAGCAAGTTGAAACTTGTCACACACTGTTACTAAGGTTCCATGCACCACTTCACATATTGAAGATCCCTGCTTTTCCATTGGATGGCACTTGGCAACAGCATTCACCGTATTTTGTGATCACAACAGAAAGGATCCATGTCACACATCGCTTCTGGTATATGTCAGTTTCTGTCAAATAAAAACATTGCAGTGTGTCCTCATCCACCTTATTCATCGTATCTGGCACAAATGTGACTTCTGGCTCTTCCCCAGAGTCAAAATGATTCAGGACATCGAGGCAGCCTTGACAGTGCAACTAAAGACACTCACAAAAGAGGACTTCCAGAACTGCTTCAGAAAGTGGCAAGAACGATGGGATAAGTGTGTTTGACGTGAGGGGGAGTATTTTGAGGGGGATTCATGGCAATGTGTCTTCTACTGTAATATATTTTTTTAATTTAAACATTCACCATATTGTTTGATCACACCTCATAGCTTATTTAGGAGCTGACCTCAGGACACCCAGGAAAAGGACTGGGGAAGTGGGTAGGGAAGGAAAGGAAGCCAAGACAGTGGCAGTGAAGAGCAGATCACCAGCGGGAGCCCCAGGAACCAGTGAAGACGATGCACCTTGGACTTTTGAGCCTCTGAAGGTGAGGGAGCTGGGTCGTTCACACATCTGCTCCTGTCACTCATGCATTGAGCTGCTCCTGGGCTGTTCATTCCTCCAGCTCTTCTAGCTCTCCATGAACATGAGAAAAGACTCCAGAGGCCAAGGAAAGCCCTCAGCCAAAAATAAAATAAAAGCCCGTGCAGACATCTGGAAGCCAGCTGGTGTGCTCCCTCCAGAGCAGATGTGGGTGAGCCATGAGTGTTCCGCATGACCACCCTAACCTTCTAGATGGCAGAAGAGCACAGGCATCCTCTCCTCCAGCTCAGAAGTCCAAACAGGTAGACCCAGAGGGGTGAGCCATTGAGGATCGGAAATCCCTGATCCCCTGTGCGATACCCCCTTGTTCCCGGTTTACAATTAGCTCCTGCAGCCTCAGTCGGTGCACTTCTCCTCATCCTGACACAGAACACACGATGGTAGGCCTGACCAGGGGTAATCTAAGTTCAAGGATGAGACGAAGACCTCACCAGACGCAGTGGCTGCAGCTGTCCTGCCGCGGCCCCCACCTAACAAACACCTGTGAGTTACGTATAGGTCAGGCCTTCTCCCTCCCTAACTGGGGGACGCTGAAGGGCAAGGCATGCCGGCAGGAGAAGGAAGGGCCCCGATCCCCACACGGCTGAGCCCTGACAGGCTGAAACGGCCTGCCTGCGCTGGGAGCAGAAAGTGGTGGCAATAAGTAAGTACATTCTCATTTGCTTGGAATTGGTGTTAACTGGCCTGTTCTGTAGGCTTAGTTTTGGAAAATGCCAATGGAACTTGGAGAAAAAGTCAATAGACATATGTAAAAAGAAATCATTACGTTTAAAATGATTTCCCCCGAAAGGCCCCAGGAAACTGTCACTATAAGGAAAGAAGTGGGCCCCTGCCGAGCCTGGAAATGCAGGCGGGCTTGGGCTGCTGGTCGTGCTGCAGAGCCGGCCAGCCTCCCTCATCCACTCAGCAATGGTTTGTCAGGCTCTCCCCAGGTGACTGTGCCACGGAGAAAGCGGACGATGAACCAGCATGCTCACGGAGACTCTGCTGAGGGAAGGGTCAGTCTTCCCCTTGACCTGCTGGAATTTATATTTTCTTTATTCCAAGCATGCTGGACAGCACCGAGATTTAGAAGGCTCATCCTGTGGCCTCCTGGAGACAACAGTTTCCTCAGCTGTAGGTTGAGAATAATAATGACTCCCAGGTTTGTCGTAAGGAACAAAGCGTACATATAGCATATTGCCTGGAGCTTGGTGTTATTCCCAATCATTTACTGTCCAAAGAGCTCACTGTCTGTGTCCCATCCGGACCTGAGCTCCGTGAGAGGAGAAAGGTGCTGTCAGCTTCCTTCCCACCCAGGCAGCAGGACTTGGCAAACTGAGTACTCAGTAAGTAGTGAACGAATGAACGAATGAACGAATGAATGAATGAACGAACGAACTGTGACAACTCCTGATACATACTAACTTCCAACCTTATTATGTACGATTTTAAGCCCAGATTAGGTAAGGCACCCTGATACTTTTCTCTTGTAACACTCACCACAATCACATTTACAAATTTTTTCTATAATCATCTGCTTACCACTTGTCTCTTCTACTAGAATAAAAGCTCCCTGAGGGTGGGGTCCTCTCTCCCTTGTTCACTGTGTATCACTGGGCCTGAGCACTGTCACAAAGTCTGTGCTCAGTGATTGATGGGAGGGAGAAGGAGTGGCGAGGAGGGAAGGAGAGAAGGAATATAAAAAGTGGAAGCGTCTGGGAAAACTGCAGGTACCAACATGGAGAGTCTCCTGCTTCCTTTGTGATGGAAAGGTCCTCGGCTTAGACTGGGGGCCAGGTGCAGCAGGTCTGCAGGAATGAGTCTGTGATCAGGGTCGCTTGGCTGCTGCCCTGCTCCAGTGCCCAGCCTGGGATGCTGTCACTGCAGCAGCTTCTGTATTTTCCCAGGGAAAAGAATTGTGGTGTTGGGTCGCTGTGCAAGTTCATAAACTTGGCCTGTGTGTGTGGGGGGGGGAGGGGGCAGGGGGCGATGGGGACAGATTTCTTTTCCTCCGTGTAAAGGTCAGTGTCTTCCCCAGTAAGTCTGCTAAGGGGTGGGGGAGACAGAGGGGGACAGGTAGCTTCTCAGGGGAGCGCTACCACCCAGCTCCCTAGGAACCCATGCCAGCTTTGTACACCCCTGGCTGTGCTGGAAAGGACGCAAACTGTCCCTATTTGTCTCTAGGTAAAAAGCAGTGGTTTCCACCTTGTAATTAGGCTTATTCTGCTTGCAGCAACACGTTCCTTTTAATCAGCAAAGAGTAAGCGCACAGCTAGTATAATGAAACATGTTCACCTTCATACCCACGGGTGGTAGGGGGAAGAGGGCAGCAGAGAGAGTAGGGACGAATAGGGACAGAGAAAGCCAGAGCAGGGTAGGCTGAGACTGGGAAACAACATGCTGGCCTGGAAGACAACACCCACTGGCTGGAGTAGTCTGAGACAGGCTTGCAGGTGGGCAACTGGTACTTGATCCCACGGGGAGGTCTCAGGAGCCTTCGGGAACAGTTCTCAGCGTTGTGCCCCAGGGAAATGAAAGGGAGGAATATTATCCATTGCTGCCACTGCCTCTTGGCTAAGGGTGGCCTGCACTTCCAGACTGCAGGCACCTGAACACCAATGGGGCACCCTTTCTGTGGCATCAGAGAAGCCCTGGGCAAGAAGGAAGGGAGAGACAAAGGCACAGGCAGAAGTGAAGGCTACGGCGCTGCACCTGCGAGAAGCTGCTCCAAGCCTGTCTGAGACCCAGAGAACTGTCTGGAGAGAGGGGCAGCACTGAGCAAATTAAAGTGATGTGGTGTCTGCTGCAGCCCTGGCTGGTCCGACCCGCTGAGACGCAGAGGCTGCCGAGGAGTTAGGAACGCAAACGTTTTCTTGGGAAGTAACACTTGAGAGGAAAAACCAGAGAAAGCAGTTGAGTGATGGAGTCTACTTTGGAATCTAGAGCCCACGAGGATCCAGCCTCCTAGCCCCTAACAAAAATCTGAGATGGGGGTCACCTAGCAGAGTCCCCTTGGCCCAAAACAGACGCAGTGGTGAAAACGTCAACCTCAGAATTCTGCCAAGAAGAATTATTCTGATTCGTGGCAGAGACTGCAAGATGTCCTCACTATCTCTGTACTCCATCTTCCTTAGGGATAAGACCCTTAATTTTTTGCCGGGCACACGGACTCCTGGAATAAAATCTATACTCCCATCCTATCTTGTGAGGAGCTTTGGCCCTTTGACTGAATTCTAACCGACAGGACGTAAGCTGAAGCAGTGCAGACAACGCTTTGGACATGTCCTTAAAATGAGGAATGCCCTTCTCTTCCTCATTTCCTCTACTCTGCTGGCTGGAATGTGGATGAGGTGGCTGGAGCTTCAGCAGGCATATTGGATCACACAGCAGAAGCTCTGTGCTGAGGAAGGTGAAGGAATAAAATAAGTGGATGTGACTTAGGTAAGAATAGTGCCACCCTACCAGAGATACCTACTTCTGTAACTGATTAATGAGGCAGAAATAAACTATCTTGCTTACGTGACTGTCTTAGGGAATTTTTTTGTAATTACTTGTTTATGTATCTCTCTGCTGTTAAGGACTCAGGGAGGGCAGGGACCTGGAAAGACGTAGTTATCTTCGTGGCTCTGTCACCCAGCATGGAGGCTATCACAGCGTAGGCATTTAGTGTTTGTTGAATGAATAAATGAATGAACCACCTTCCTTCCCACCTGAACCCTGGAGAGGTGACCTAACATTTTCCCTTCTGGTACCATCTGGAGCGGGTAGAATGAAATCCTGAGCTGGGTGCTTGGACCATATCTTGTGCCTCTCAGTTCTACTACTCCAGAGATCTGGGGGTGGGGGAAGCCAGAAGCCACTATAGGTGGGGAGCCCTCCAGAGGTACGTGCCCCCGTGAGCAGGGGCTTCCTGCAACTGGCCCACGGAGGATTATCCAGAAGGACTTTTGGCTCTTGAACCCGCCACACTGTCTCTTGCCTCCTGGCCGTTGCACACACTCTTCCCTCTGCCAGGAATGCTTTCTCTTCTCCTTAGCCACCCCAGTTTTGCTTCCCTGAATCTCATCCCCAGGTTTCAATGAAAAAGGCACTTTTCCTGGAAACTGTTTTTGGGGCTTCACCCGCTGGTGAGTGCTCCCTAGGCTCGCGCTTGCCCCCTCCAGAAGCTCATTCAACAGGTTGTGACCTCTGTGAGCTCAGGGGCTGTGTCCTCTCTATTGTGGAGCCTGGTGCTGGTGGGTGCTCAGGGAGGGCGTGGGAAATCACCCCTGAGCAGCCCACAGGAGCAGAGCTTGGGAGTGGGGTGGCTTTCAAAGGACCAGACAGCGCAGTGCCAGCCACAGATCCCAGCTCTGCACCGCCCGCCTGTCTACCAGTCCTTTAGCCGTCGTCTCCCCTCCCTCCCCTTGTCCCAGCTCTTTCAGCAATGCCCTGGCAGAACTGAGTGTTTTCTGCTCTTGGTGACCTGTAACCAAAGCCGCTGCAGCTAATTAGCACCAGGCTGTGTGTGTGACCCTCCCTCCTGGCTGGCACACACCACTCCCACTCATTCTCATTTAACAGGATCAATGCGCATCAGGCAACCTCCCTTGTCTCTCCTGTCACGTGATTTAGCTTCCAGCCTGAGAATTGTTTCTTCTTTCCTTCTGGTTTGCTTCACTTTGTAATTAATACTTCCTTCTAGCTGTTCTCTTCCCTCCTGCGCCAACTGTGATGTATGATGCTGGACTGGCTCCCCACAGAGAGGCCGAGGAAGTTGTGGGCCCTGCCTTGGGGACCTTCAGTTGGGGCTGACATCCGGAGATGGTGGGGGAAGGGCAGGGCACAGGGACGCACAGAGGGAGGGACCCCAGAGAGCGTAAAGTCCAATGTCTACCCACTGTGCAGAGGGGAAGACTGAGGCTCAGAGAAGGTGAGCGAGCTCTCCAAGGTCACCCAGTGATCTAAATGTCTTAGCCTGAGTTCCTCTCACCCCAAAGCAAAGTCTGACACAGGGTTGTGGATCTGGGTAGTATAGTTTACGAAGTGAAACATATTAATGAAATAGGAAGACGAGCAAGCAGATGTCGGTGTGCCTCACCATCACACCGGGGGCCCCCAGTGCTCCAGACTTTCTACTCAAGGTGGGGGTGGGGGTGGGGTAAGAGGGCACTATTTCCTCTTTGGCGTCTGCAATGGCTGCCTCGTACCATAGCAGTGTTGATATCTTTGCACTTTCAAGGTCATGCTTATGTCTGCACCGCTGGGCGGGTTCCTGCAGGCAGCCCGTGACGAGGCAGAGAGAGAGGTGGATCAACCCAGGAAAGGTGCTGTCAGAAGATGCTGTGAGTGGCGGATTCCCACAACAAGGGCTGTGATGAACAGTCGGGCTGAGCGTCTGGGCGCGTGAGGGGTCTGACATGTGACAGTTCTTCAAACGGCAAGAAAGGATGACCCACTGCGCCTGTTAGGGATGTGTTGGGTAGCAATGATCAGCAATCCAACTTCAGTGTCCAAGAGAGAGAGAGGTTTATGTTTCTCCCAAAAGAAGACATCCAGCGGCAGGTAACTACTGGTACAAGTTCAAGGATGTCAGCCCCGAAGTCTGAGATTATCTTAGTCTTTCCCTTATGAGCCTAGGATGGCTGGTGCAGTTCCAGCTGTCACGTTTGCATTTCCAGCGGGAAGAAGGTGGAAGCATGACGGAGGGGAGAGAGGCAGTATCTTTATCAGGTCAGCAAAAGCTGTCCCCAGGAAACCTCCAGTACATGTTTATCACAACTCATTGGCTGGAAGGGCTGTCCCTTAGTACCTTAGGTGGAAGGTGAATGAGGGCTGGAGCTGTCTCCCAGCTCTGTCTGCCACACAGACGTGGTCCCATTTTCTTTTTCTTGGCAGAGCAGCTGGCTTTTTCAAACTCTGCCCCCACAACACGTTTCCTTTGTTGCTCCTAACTCATGGTTGGCCCCAAGTGGTCCTGGTCTTTGGGACCATTTAGGCTGACGGTTGTTTTTTTTCACTGAGACTAGAGAGGTGAGGAGAGACTGAAAATAGCCATGAGTTGCTCTTTTATTTTCCTTCCACTTTTATCTCCCTCTGAATGAAGGAGACGCCCCTGGTGCGGGTGCAGAGAGCATCATCTGATTTCATCAATAACTGAGCACTGGCCATAATGAGAAGGATATATATTGACGTATTTGTTCCCGTCTTCTGGCTGGTGGGTGATTTCGCCCAGTGGTGGGACTAGAGAAAGGTGGTGATGAGAGAAATGAAATCCAGGTCTCCCACAGCTGTCCCTGTGTCTTCCTGGGCAGTGTGGGGTCCCAGCCATCTGCACACTCTGACCCAGCCACCATCCATCCCAGGGGTTTGGTCAAGTTTAAAATCCCTGGCAGTGATTCAGTTTCCTCTGACCCATCCTGGATCCAGATGGGGCTGAATCCAATCCATCCCAGGTGGGCAGGGCATTGTGTCCCAGCCTCTCTGGACAGTTGGGCAAGAAAGTCTCATGGTCGCTGTCTCAGTCTGGGCTTCCCCAAAAGCTGACCCTGAGACAAGGATTCGAGTGACGATAAGGGAGCTGGGAAACTGAAACAAGGAAGGGAAGAAAGTCCACAGGCTGCAGTACCGTCCTAGGTCTCACTGTGGGCAACTGAGGCTCCCCCCCGGGGGACCTTCTGAGACCACATGGAATACAGCTCAGTCACCCACTGAGGGGCAGGGGCGGGGCAGGTATGTAATATACGTGAGCTCCCCTCAGTTATTGGTGAGGGCTGCTCCTGGGACCTGTTCATTCCAGCATTCCAGCTCGCACATGGGCAGACAGAACAGAATCCACCTGCTCAAGCAGGGCCGCCGACAAAGAAATGCAGGTGTTGCTCGGGGAAGGTTCATCTGACAGTGCCTAACATGGTCAAGACCAGGGCAGGGGGCGAAGCCCCAACAGTAGCCACTGCAGGTCAGTGGGATGTCCCAGCGCAGGGAGGAGAGGCTGCCGTCACAGCGAGGCTGTGACCGTTTTGTAGGATGAGTTTTCTTACGTGGACCAGTCATTCTGCGGGACGTTGGCATCCCCGGCCCCACCCATCACGCCTCCTAGTCACCATGACAACCAAAAGTGACCTCTGAACACCCTGCCTCTGTCCAGTTGAGAACCATCTATCCAGCCCAACCCCCTCATTTTCCAGAGGAAGGCAAGAGGCTTGTCCAACACCACACAGCTCGTTCTGAGAGGCCAAGTCAGACGTGAACATCCAGTGTCCTCAGCCGTCACACTGCTTATTCCGAAAAAGAATGAGGGGTTCAGTACTTATTCATTCATGAATCGAAAATTATATGAACGTCCTGCCTGAGCGCTGGTCCCCAGAGTGTCCTCCCTAAGGGCTCACCCGACGCTCCTGCTGGAGCCCGCGCCTCCCCCACGTCTCCCGGCCTCCCTGGAGGGGTAGTGGTGCCCTGGCGCTGTGGGCTGGCGGCTGCAAGGTGGTCTGGCACAGGCTGTTGCTGGATGGGAACGTCACTCTCAAACAACGCTTCCCTGATGTCCTTTCCGGCAGCTGACGAGGGCCCAGCAGCTGCAGCGATGGTAACAAAAGGCCCTTAAGTGGGGAACGTAATGCTGCCGATCAGTGCTCCCGTTGTCACTGTCTCCGCACCATCCATCTGCCACCCACGTCCAGCACCTGTAGCCAGGCTCCCGGCCACTCTCCAGCCTCCAGGCCCCTGGCTCCTCTGTGATTAGCTGCCCCACTCAGGCCTGGCACAGCCTCCTGGCACCAGGTGTCTTGTGAGTGCCGCGCCAGCCACGGCAATGATGGAGCGTACGTGCCGCTGGGCCGAGGGGCCTGGTTACGCTACCTGCCTGCAGCCAGGATCTGCCTGGCCAGGCTTCCGCTGCTCTCTGCTGAGGGCTGGACCAGATGGCGAATTATGGGGCTGATTTATAGCGACAGCTAAGTCGGCCGAGGATGAAGTGTGGATGCCAGTGGGTACCGTCTGAGGGAGGGGCCTTCGGGGGCTGGGCAGGGTAGGGATTGGGGACACACAGAAGGGGGGAGAGAGAAAGGATGTGCCCCAAGGAGAGAAAAGTGGGACAAAGAGCAAAGAGAAAAAAACGGGTCCATGAGGGGAGAGAGGGGTGCGAGAATAGAGGCTGCCCTAGCTGATGTTTAGTGAGAACGCCAGGTGGACATTATCCCGGGGCCTTTCCTTTCGCGTGGCCCTGTCCTGTATGGTAGCCATGAGCCCCACGCGGCATTTTAAATTAAAACTGAAATTAATTACAATTGACTGTAATGGAAAATTGAGTTCCACAGTCACACTGGCCACATGTTAGATGTTTCATAATCGCATGTGACTGGTGGCTACTGCACTGGACAGTGGAGATATGATCTAGAACATTTCCATCTAGTCCCATCCGTTTATTGTCATCATCGCAGGAAGTTCTACTGGACAGGCGGGCGGAGGGAGGGCAGATATTAAACGATAGCTGGTAATTTCATGTTGCTGATATGCATCTCTATCTACATATATTTGTCAGGCACTGTTCTAAGATCTCTGCATATATTAATTATATCTCTGCATATATTAATCATTTACGTCACCCTTAAATGGCAGGTATTTATACCAGAGGTCAGCACACATTTTCTGTAGAGTACCAGGTAGTAAATATTTTAGGCTTTAATATTTTAGGCATACTGCCTCTGTCACAACTGCTAACGCTGCCACAGTAGTATGGAAATATGGACAATATGTAAATGAATGGATGTGACTGTGTAAATAAAACTTTATTTGCAGCACTGAAATTTTAATTGTATATAATTGTCATGGTCAGAAAATAGTCTTCTTTTGATTTTTATCCAATCATTTAAAACTGTAAAACCATTCTTAACTTGCAGGTCAATCAAAAATAAGCAGTGGATTAATTGACATCACCGACATTCGACAGATGTGGAAACCGTGGCACAGAGATACCATGTAGGTTGTCTGAGGTCACACAGCTAGACACGGCAGAGCTGAGATTTGCACCCAGGTAGTCAGGCTCCAGAAGGTAAGCTCTTAACCATTCACCACGTTTATGAACAATGTAATTTCAGGAAGTGATGATTGCTCTGAAGGGCCACACAGTGAATACTTTAGGTCTTGGGACCCTGTGATCTCTGCCTCAACTACTTGAGTCTGCCATTGTGGCTTAAAAGTAGTCACAGGCATAACACAAAACTTCTCACCAAGTCAGGCATTGGGCTGCCGGGCAGTCATGGCCCCGGGAAAGGAGTCATCTCAGGAGGAGGGGGATGGATACTGGGCTCCAGCAAAGAGGACGAGAGGGCTCAGGAAGGACCCCAAACTGGGCACTAGTGACAGAGAAGCCAGCCTCTGGCCGGGGCCCTCTGAAGGAGGTGACAGTGTGGATAGTCTGAAGCTGACCCTGAACTTAGCAGCTTTCTGGCAGGTATTGGAAATCCAGAGAACAGGCAGGGTAGACGTGTGCACATGTGTGGGGGGAGTGGGCCAGCGGGAAGGGCTAGAGGTCAAGGATGGAGGCGATATGGGCTGCCCCATCAAGCCGCCTCCCCCTGCAAGCCGCCTGCAACAATTTCCTGTTTAATATGGTTTGAGACACTATAGGCGTCCTGCATAGCACTGAGCATATCTGTTACCCCCTTTCCTTGCCCAACGCCAATTGAAATAGCAGCAAAGAAGTTCCAAAGGGAGTACATCCAACTGGCCCAGGACAGAAGGGAGCTATCCGTGGGCCAGAGGTCTGAGTGGAGAACAGATGAGGGGAGAACCCAGAGCAGAGGGCCGCCACCCAAAACTCACCAGGACTCGCCAGAGAGGCAGGGTGGGGGAGACTCCTTCTTCCCTTGCAGCCTACACATGCAGGGCAGAAGTGGAAAGTGGGTCAAAGTCAAGGCGATCAATTGGGAGACTGTCCATAGAACAACTGTGCCAGTCAGTTCTCCCAGGTCCATGCCTGCAGAGTGACCGCAGGGATGGTGTTTACCTCTGGGCTAAAACCAGAACAGTGCTTTCTGCTTAAACTGAATGACTTCCTAAAAACGGCTGGGACGTAGGTGACTGTCAGCCTCCCCAGTCACACCTTCCTTCATTTGCCAAGTGTCCCCCAGCCCCGTCCCATCCTGTGCACACTCACAGAGCTCACAGGGAGGCCTCCCATTTCGGGGCCATCTGGTTGTCATTTTATCATTTTATACCCTTCTGTATTGTTAGAACACATATATTTTTTTTTACTACAGGCGTGACTTACATTAAAAAAAAATGTTTTTCCAGATAAGCTTAGACTAAAGATATTTATACCATCTTTAACAAACATTAATATTTATAGTGCAGTCAAAACTTTTATGAATACTCCTAAAGGCAACATTATAGAAAATGGGCAAAGAATATGAACAGAATTGATAGGAAACTCAAGGCTAGTGTGTCAGACAGGGCCCGGCCCAACACAGAGTTCACCCCAGCTGGGATGACAAAGCCACCAGAGGCCAGCCACAGCAGGAAGCTGTCACCACTTATGGACTAAAAGGGCCACTGGAGGAAAGTGTTACCTGAGTCCCTGAGAGCTGGAACATCGGGAGGGGCTGCCATGTGGCAGCTGTAGTTTTACAACAAGGCCAACACCAGGGACATGGGGCTGAAGCAGAGAAGAAATACCCAACCTCTTTCTCCCCCCACCCCCAAATCCTCACTCAGCATTCCAGAAATTTCTCCATCCCACAGACAAGCTCACATGCACGTGCAAAATATGAGTAGAAAGAAATCTTCATTGGAGCATTCTTTATAACAGAAAACTGGACACAAATTAATGTCCATCCCTCATAGTGGTGATGTTGGTAAACATGATAGCTAATACTTGTGTGTGTGCGTATTACGTGCCAGCACTGATTCTAAGCAATTTACATGTATTATCTCATTTAATCCCACAATAATCCTATATAACAGGTACTATTATTATCTCTACTTTACAAATGAATAAACTGAACATCGATAGAGATATAATAAAATTATGCCATAGCCATAGTGTGAAACGCCGCCCTCTGTCTGACTAAGCCACAATCTCTGCTGGTTTTTGCAGCCTGAAGTTATGGGGACTTCTCTTCCCTACACTGGAACCCTGGGGAGCCTGGTGTAGAACTGGGACCCCTCGCTTCTCAGGGGGGATTCTCCGCAGCCAAGATCTCCCTCCCAATTTTTAATGGTCACACCTGGGTGGGGGACCAGCCTGGTCCCCGTCTCAGCGCCTCCTACCAGGCTCGCGGTGGCTTCTTCTGTGTGTCCTTAGTTGTAGCACTTCTGTTCAGCTAGACTTCACGCTGTTCTCAGTGAGGGCTGTTCTGTAGTTTAGTCGTAATTTTGATGTCATGAGAAGAGGTAAGCACAGCGTTGATTTACTCTGCCATTTTGACCGGAAGCTCTGACATGGTGACTTCAGCCGTGCAGGCTGCAGTGCCAGTGCTGCCGCTTTCTAGCTACATGGTCTTTGGTGTATTCCTTCTCTAAGGTCAGTTTCTTCACCAAAAAAAGGGGAATACTAATCGTCAAACCAGCTTCTAAAGCCACTGAGAGGACTGCGGAAAGAATGTACATGGAGTGTGTGTAGTGAGTGAGAAAAACCCTGCAGACACGCAACAGCTCAGTAAGTGCTGTGCTTCCAGCCCCTGGGCCAGCTTGGAGGAAGGTGGACTGGTAGGGGACTGGATGGCCCACTTCTCGTCCTTAAGGATCCATAGAGTCCATGGGGCACTGTCCTCTGCCCAAACAGAAGTCAAAACCCAGAATTAAGCTTGACTTGATCTCCATGCAGCCAGGCATGTCCTGTGTGCTTGGCTCCTCGTTTTGGCAGAAAATAGCCTGAAGAATTGTGTCCCTGGGATCTGCAGCCACATCTCCTGATGGGAGCTTGGAACAGAGCCCACAGTCGTTTAGTAGAAAAGTGAGTTAAAGAATCACACACATATACCTCTATGACTTTCTAGGCCTTAATAGTAATTATTTACAGAATGTTACCAAACTACTTTCTGGAGGCCTGTTTTAATAGAGCTCATTTGCAGTTAGTACATTGAATGTTGATATGAAAAATTAAATCCTGCCTGAGAGAAACAGTTGGGTCTACCCACTCTCCAGTAAGCTATTCAAAGGGTAATCTTCACCTAATGTTCTGTGACATGGAACTGAATTTTACAGCTCCAAGGACTGTATTGGTAAAACATAAGTCTATACTTTTAAAGTCTGGAACGATAAATACCAAATGCCCCCCCCCCAGTAGTTCATTCTGGGGAATATGTTGTGTGTGTGGGGGGGGTGGGGGTGGGAGTGAACATAGAGGCGGGTAAGAAAACGCATTTGTACTTTACTCCAAATATTGAAGCAGTGCTTGACTTTGTTATGATGAGAATGTTTTCAGATATGGCTTGGGTAAAACATTGTAACAAAATAAGCAAAAAAAGGAGGAGTGTACCAAACAGGGTTGTTCCATGGACTAAACAAGCTCTTGGATATGAACACGTGCCTGGCTCTTACTAGACGTAAAAGTAGTTACTGTTTATTGAGTCCTGACGGGGTACCAAGTGTTATTGGATGTATTATCTTATTGAGTTGACCAGGTGGCCCACTCAGGTAAGTATTATTTGTCCTATTTGCACATGAGGAAATTCAGGACCCAGGTGGAACTATACCCCAAGTCCTCACCTGTGCATTACAAGTTAGTGAAATCACAGGAGCAACGTGAAATGGATTTTCTCCTCCCAGAGAAAAGCAAAGAACCTCACCGAGGAGACGCTGCCCTCCCTACCTGGGACTCCTCGGGGAGAACTGAGCAGCATCTGTTCACATGTTATTGGGGAGCAAAATGCCAAGAAAATTAGAAATCCTGCAATTCCACCTTGCTGGAATGAGTCCAGTAGGTAATAAATCCTTCCGATGAAGCGTAACAGCAGGAGGTCCCAGCCTCCAAGGGGAGCAGGCCAGCTCCCCCCTTATCAGTGGGCACATTGGGAAGACCCCAAAGGGGGTCTTGGCAGTTTTGCCACCAGGGACTGTCCTGTAGCTACTGTCCAGGGGATCACAGGGTGGGGGTCTGAGTAGATTCCCTTCTCCCCAGAACTGGTGGCTGGCAGCCAGCAAGTTCACAGCTGTCCTCATCCGAAGCTAAGATGAACACGTAGGAGCAGCTAGTGGTGCATAAACCGCACACAGCTTGTCAGGCCCTCCGGCCCGGCTGTGCTGAATGCAAGGCTCTGCTTTCACCGCCCATTCCTTCTCTATTTCCTGTTTCCACCGCTAGAGGCAGAGGGATGTCTTAACTCCCACCCCCATCATGATGAGAACAAGTTTTGCTGGAAGTGCTCTCCTGGCGGCCATGCCAACCTCAGCCCTGGGACCCCTGAATCCTCTGCTGGGGGCCTGTCGGCCCCTCTTGCTCAGCTTCCCTGGAAGCTCTCTGTGATTTCACAGTCGTGTTTACAACCCAATTATGTGGGACTCCTGTGGCTACAGACAGCTGGAGGTTACTCTCAACTTCATAGGATTCTAGGGGCAGGTGGCTTTGGACTCAAGAGTCTTAATAGATGATTCATCAGCACACTCAGCCCCTGGAACCCATTTGAGTCACTGCTCCACCTTGTGGCCATGCCTGGAACTGCACCCTGGAAAGGAAAGCTCCTGAGAGGTGCTTAGCCCAGCTGGTAAGGAGGCCTGTGGGGGGCTTAAAGATGACTGTCATTGATGATGACGACGATGATGATGGTGATGACGATGATGTTGACTCAGGGAGTCTGAAATCACTTGCTTTGTTCCGCTTTCTGTTCACATCACCTCCTCAAAGAGGGTTTCCCTGACCACTCTATTTAAGATAACCCTCACCCATCACCCTCTACTCTTTTACCCTGCTTTATTTTTGTGGGGACAGAGCCCCAGAGAGCAGATTCCAGGCTTTCGGCCTCACGTGGAAAGATGCTGGCTCGGGTAGTAGACGGCGATCAGCTGTGGCTAGTTGGCCATCAGCTATAGCCGGTTAGCCATTAGCCACTCATATAACTGCCATGGGTGTGTTGGGGTGTTGGTTGGTTGGTTGGTTGGTTGGTAGGTAGGTAGGTAGGTAGGTAGGTAGGTAGGTAGGTAGAGAAGCGCGGATGGCAGATCGTGGATCGTGTTGATCCTCCTTCTTGTGTCTTGCCCGGCCGCCAGCAAGACTAGGGTGCAGGAAGACCCCTCGTTGGGGTACTGGCGGATGTTTGCTTTTGTGTCTCCACCAGCTGCCATTGAGAATATAGGGGTATGACACCCCTATCTATGGCTCTGTTGTTGTTCCTTTTTGGCCTCACCATGTCCTGCGTTCTGGTGAGGGGAGCGGGACTAGAGACCCTGCATGATAATTTTTTAGTAGCACTTATCCTCACCTCACATATTATTAATTTTTAAAAAACTAGTTGATAATGTAAGCCCCATGAGGGCAGGGGTTTTATTTTGTTCACTGACGAAAGTTTCCTCTGTGGCTAAGAGTGCCTGGTATATAGTAGGTGCTCAATAAATATGTAGGGAACAAAAGAGTTAATAAATGACTCCCTTACCTGCTCCTGTGCCCAACAGTCCTCCGACCCCTAACAGGGTCCCATATCCGTCTCCCAGAGACCCAGGTTTGCCCCTAGTGCCGGGAATAATTCCCATGTGGCTCTAGATACGGCAGGACCCCGACACGTGGCCCCAGCCAGCCTACGCTGGCCTTGCCTTTTGTAGTCAAGCCTTGGTTCTCGCCTTTAGTATCTGCATCCCTCAGGGTCATTCCCTGAGCCTGCGTGCCGGCCTAAGTCACAGCCGCTTCACCTTACTGCCCGCTCATGATGCACCAGGCCCTGGGCAGGGGTTTTGTGGACATAACCTCTCATCTTCACAGCAGCCTGCGTGGTGGGTGTTCCTCCTTACCCTTGTTTTTCAGAAGAGAAACGAGCTCAGAGTGATTAGCAATTTGGCACAGGTGATTTCTGCCACCCCAGTGTTTCCCAAGGACTGTGCCCCATGATGTTAATAGATGAAAAAAAGTAAGAAAAGATCATGTGAAACAAATACAGAAGAGTTTCCATAGTGAGAAATCTTAGAAAACACTGGGTTAAACAAAGAAGGAGTTTTCATACCGAGACTTCTCAGAACCTTTAAAATATCCATGTGCACTCCCACCCTGCAAGTGGGGAGGAGTCTATAGAGAGCACAGTGTTTCCCAAACTTATTAGACTTTGGAACCCCCTTCTCCAGGAGAACCTCACAAGTCATGGCTTGGAAAATAATGCCATCAACCTTCAAAGCATCAAGACTGGTCTCATTGTCCTGACCAGGGGAGGGAGCGGACGCGGTTCAGGCACCTCCAGTATGTATCTCATTTATTCCAACAACAACCCAGTGAAGGAAGACTCATCATCCTCATTTTCTAGATGGGGAAACTGAGGCACAGAGAGGGAAAGGAATTTGCCCTGTGCTTCCCCACAGATATTTGGAGCAGGTGGAGTGTGACTCTTCACCAAGATTACGACCAGGATGAAAACGATGATGAGGGCCCCCCCGCCCGGTTCTGGGAGGCTGCCATGTGGCCTCACAGGAAAGGAGCTGGGGTGGGGGTGCAGCTGTGCCCAGCCTCTGAGGGACGCCCCCCAGTCCGAACAAACAAATGCCTATGCCCACAGCCCTCCACGCTCCTGTAGTCCACATTCTTGGGATGCGCCTGCAGTTTTAATTAAATGCTGTGTATGGTGGCTCATTAAGGAGAAAACAGTTATTCTACTTCTAAGTGGCCTCAGGACTCCTCACTATTTTCACTGCTCGAACAACATTGCAGAGAATTTTATAGTGTTTGAGTTTGGTATTGCCTCTGAGTCTGGCAGGACCTCCAGGCCAGGGCTGGGAGACCAATCTCTTCCTTCCAAGGGCACCTCCTTGCAGCACCAAGGATCCACCTGCTTCAGGCCCCCCCCACCCCCAGACCTCTGCAACTCCAGCCTCTCAGGGGTATCCTTCTCGTTACTTGAAGTTTTCATTACGTGAAGAAGTTTGCCCCACTTCAGAGCTCCCCGATACACACCATTTGGCAGTTTTGTTCCATTTTATTCCCAGTGCTTTTCTGTGAAACAGCCTGTTAGCAATATTAGCTTATCCTGACAGCACTTCCATGCGCCAGGCTCTGTTTTAAGCTCTTTACCTTAAAACAAACATATACATACTGTTGTTATCCCACTTAATAGATGGGGAAACGGAGGTAAAGGGTGTTTACATTTCTTGCCCAAGATCATAAACTACTAATTGACAAAGGCAGGATTCAAACACAGGCAATCTGGCTTTAGAATCTCTGCTCTAAACCACTGTGTCATACCACCTGCTAATAAACTCCCAGCCCTGCCCTCGCTCTTGTCAGCTGCCCCCTTCAGGAGCTGTAATTCTGATACTGAATCCCAGCCCAGTGACGACAGCTTCATTGGCTGCCTACCTAAGTCTCCAATCATTACCTGATTTTGGATTCCTGTCGCCTGGATTGGCGTCACCTGTGGCAGGTTGTATTTTACAAAGGTGGTGCAACAGCATCTCTCATCCCACGTGCTCTCCCAGAACCTTCCCACTTCCCCTCCTTTTTGAACCCAAGCAGATCTTTGTGACTGCCTTGACCAACAGAGTATAGCTGAGGTGACACCGTCAGAAGCTAGGTCATCAAAATGTCCTGCCCTCCTGCCTTCTCTTTGGGGATTCCTGTTGTGAGGAAGCCCAAATAACCCCTGGAGAGACCCATGTGGGAGGAGCTGACACCCCAACCAGCGCCTAGCAGACTGCCAGCACCCCTCACCAGCCAGGTGAGCCACTTTGAAAGTGACCTTCTAGCCCTAGTTGAGTCACCCCAGCTAATGCTATGGGAGCAGAGGAAAGCTGTGCCTACCACGTCTTACCCAAATGTCAGAATGTTGAGCAAAATAAACGATTATTGTCATTTTAAGCCTCTGAGTTTTGGGGTGGCTTGTTACATAGCAACAGCTCACTAGAACACACGCTGTGCCTATCTTTTGAGGTGTTGGTGATGCCGGGTAGTCCTCCCTGATGGGGCTTATTTTCTTACTGGGTTCTGTCTGCCAGACCAGACCTCCCCCAGGCTTCTCTGTCCCCCTGATCCCTGCCTTCCCTGACAGAGAAAGTATAATGGCCAACGTTTTTCTATCTGCCCATCTCCCTGCAGGGAACAGGACTCTACTGGGCCGGGTCCAGCTGCCATCTATCCTAGCAACTGAGATTTCATCTCTTCATGCCAAGGACCCAATTCCCCAGGCAGTGGGGTCAATTCCAACCTATTTTCTAGTTCACAGATTCTCACTTCAGCTATGCCAAAATCTGCTGTTTGCCCCGTCTATTGCGTTTTTTTTAATTTCAAATATTTTTCGTTTATGGGAATAATAGCTACTTTGCAAATTGTCTGGTCAATTTTAACAGCTCTTCATTGCTTCACCATGCTTTCAATCCCCTTTTAATTCTTTAAATATATTAAACACACTACTTTTTTACTGGGTATCTGATGATTACAATAGTTCCTATTTTTGATGAACTGATTTTTCAGTTTGTTGTTTCCGATAATTCTTACTTGTGGTGGTTTGTTTCCTTGTGTGTTTAGTGAATTTTAAACTGTGAGTTCATGTTGTTTGTAATTTTATCTGTGAGAATTCTTTGAGGTCAGTGTGATCCTGAGAAAAGATTTATGTTTGTTTCTGCAAGACTCCTAGGGGCACCACCCATCCAGAATCACTGGCACATTTCACATGGATTTATTAAATATAAGTCTTTGAGGACATGCCACCATAGCCACATTTGGATCTTTCCAGGTGGCCTAGGTCCAATTTTCCCGTCTTAATAGAAATATTTTGGAAGAAAATTTTTTCTCAAGTTCCGCTCCCATTCTAGTGCGTGCATTTTAATCTGAGTTTAGTTTTCCTAACTGCTTCCTTTCCCACCAGAGGTACCCAAGACAGCCTTAGCACACTGGGTATTTGTGAAGGAGAAGGAGCCACTAGAAACGGAGGAGTAAGAGTTGAAAGACCTAAAGTAAACAAAATAAAGATTTTTATGAGAAAGAGAAACTGTGAGTTTGTACCCATTGCCAGACAATGATTTCATGTAACTAGCAACCAAAGTTGTTTTCTAAAACATTTAGCAGCTTTCACTGCCATATCAGTAAGTTGATTACAACTGGATTTTGTCTTTTCTTGAAAGTACATACCTCACCCTGACAACAATTGGTTAACATTTAGTTACTATAGGCCCTAAGAAGCAATTCCCAACAAAACCTCTTTGCTTCAAATATCTTAACTAACCCAGATCTTTCAGTGGTTCAATAGTCTCATCCACCCAGTTCATTTGCACGTGTGTGGTTTGACAATCTCTTTATTATAGCTGGTTATTAATTAGCAATTGCCACAATTAATGCTACCTAACAAACCACCCCCAAACCGTGAACGTTTAAATACCGTGTTTCCCTGAAAATAAGCCCTAACTGGAAAATAAGCCCTGCCATGATTTTTCAGGATGCGCTTAACATAAAACAAGCCCTACCGTATTTCCCCAAAAATAAGACCTGGTCTTATATTAATGTTTGCTCCAAAAGTCGCATTAGGGCTTATGTTCAGGGGATGTCATCCTGAAAAAATCATACTAGGGCTTATTTTCCGTTTAGGTCTTATTTTCAGGGGAATACGGTAGTGGGTCTGTGATTTAGACTGGCGTCAGCTGTGTGGGTCTTCTGGCCTCACCGGAATTTATCCACGTGTCTAGAGATGGGTTGGCTGAGACGGGCTGGACTTTCCTAGGAGGACTGGGTGGTTTCGTTCTGCTTCGCATGTCTCTCGTCCTCCCGCAGTCTGGCCTGGGCATGTTCTCATGGAGGGCGGAGATTCAAGAGTGATTTTTAAAGCTCAGTTGTCTCTCCTACGAATATCTCATCAGACAAGGCCAGTCACATGACAAGCCCAGTGTCAAGGGATGGATATCCCTTCACCCAGGTGAGAATACACAACAAAGTTACATGACAAAGGAAGTGAATACAGGGAGAGGTAAGGAATTTCAGCCAAACAATGCCATTTATCACAGCTGGAGTCCAGGTATCCCTTTGCAGGGGGCATGTCAGGCAGGTGGTTTAATGGGCCATCAAGGTGTCCCTCAGGCGCAGGGACAGGGATGGACAGAACTCTCCTTCTCCTTCCTCAACCCTATTTGGTCTTTGGCTTCAGAGTTGAGTTCTCTTACTCTCTCCCAATACACCTGCCCCTGGTGAAAAATGCTGGTAACATGATGTTTGTTTTCAGAGACCAGCTAGGAACGCAACAGCCAAGCGGGGCCGATCTTTCTGGGGCCAGCAAGCCTACCCTTCTGTTCAGGCCACAGTAGCTACTCAGATGTCTGGGTGTATTGCTGAAAATAAAATGTGGCTGGAGTTCGATCACTTAGAAACCCAACATCACTTCCTGTATTAACTGAAGATACTGTAAATAGATGACCTGGAGAGCATCTATCAAATCTTCCATTTGTCAATACCATACCAAAGAAAGCAGCATAAATCAGAGAGCGATTATGAGAAATTGTGCAAAAATGCTACGAAGTTCAAGGTCAGGGGACCAGGACGTTCACTTGTCTTCTATGAACCCAGAGCCCACACCAGGGCTGAGGCATGAGGTGTGTGCTCAATATGTCACCACGGGCGTTGTCTTCATAAGCAGAAAACATACTTGTTTCACTTGGTGCAAATAGAAGGGCCAGGTAGGTACAGCCTGGGAAAGGTTAGGTGGAGACCCTCAAGAGCCTTGGGTCTGAATCCTTCATATAGGGTACATTTGTCAGAATTATCATGGAAGCAAGTAATAGCAACCTAACTCAAGGTAGCTTTAAAAAAAATTTATTGTCTCATGTAACCAAATAACTTATGAGGCTAGCCTCAAGAATATCTGGAACTGGTGGCCGGCTAGCTCAGTTGGTTAGAGCGTGGTGCTAATAACACCAAGGTTGCCGGTTTGATCCCCACATGGGCCACTGTGAGCTGCGCCCTCCTAAAAAAAAAAAAAAAAAGAAAGAAAAAAAAGAATATCTGGAACCAAAGACTTGACCATCAGCAGCTCTGTCTCTTTACCTCTCTCTCCTCTGCTCCCCAGTTTTTCTCTGTGTAAACTCTAATCTCACTGGACCTTTTTCTCTTAATGTAGTAGGTGGAGGGTGGGGACATCGCCTCACAGATGTCAGCTGACCTGAGAAGAAAAGGCTCTCGCTGATGAGATCTTGTTTGAAAATCCTAGGGAAAGTTTCTGATTGGCCAGGCCTGTGTCATGTGCTCAATCCTAGGCTGATGGTTTGTACCTGAAGTTGGAGGTGTGGGCAGAAATGGGATCCATGTTTATCAGTTCCCATCAGAACCACGCGGTTCACAGGATCATTGCCAGAAGATAAGGACACTGTCTGGGCAGTACAAAACATACATGTCCCCCACAGAGGGAAGAATCATGCTAGCACAAGGGACAGCTTTGTAGACAGGGCCTCTCTGATTTACGCTGCTTATGGGTGATGAGCATAGGTGTTAATTTTAAGCTACCCTTTTCCTGAGGGGAGGCTGACTGAGGTTAGTGAAATATGAATGGGGGAGAAGTAGACAGGAGCTATGATTTTATTAAATGTGCTAGACACCGTACAAGATGCTTAAGAGCATTCTTTCTTTCAAGTATTATATTGACCATCTTAGGGATGTACACTTAGCCCCATTTTACAGATGAAAAATGCTGAGGCTCAGAAAGGTCAACTGGGTTACCCAAGGTCACATAGTGGTGGAGTGGTACTTGAAACAAGTCTCTCTGACCCACCCCCCCAAATAATATAGCCAATACTGTGAAAGCCTCTCTAATCCCCAGCAATTCCACTGCTAGGTATTTACCCTAGAGAAACGAGGGCTTATGTTCATCAAAGAACATGCATGAGACTGTTCCCAGCAATTTTATTCATCATGGCCCCAAACTAGAAACAAGCCAAGGTCTACCAACAATAGAACAATAGAACAGATAAATACTTTATAGCATGTTTACACATGGAACACCACCCTGCACTGAAAATGAACAAACTGTTGTTACACATAACATGGATGGATCTCACAGATACTTTGTTGAGTGAATGAAGCCAGACACACACACAAAAAAACATACTCTGTGAGTCCACTTATACGAAGTTCAAAAACAGGCAAAGCTAACCTTGGAAGGACCAGGATGGCAGTTACCTCTGGGGTAGGATGAAGACTGGGAAGGTGTATCAAGACGTCTTGGAAAACTGGTTACACAGGTAGATCTATAGATGAGAGAATTCATCGATCTGTACACTTAAGGTCTGTGTACTTTATTGTCTGTCTATCATACCTCAATTAATTTACATGTTTCATTGTAATTTACATGTTTCATTGACTAAAGTCTCGAGCCCTTCAAACCAGCATTTCATTTATTCAGTCAAAAGAGAACCAAGGAGTCCCCATCTAGGTTTGAGGTTAAAGCCCCTATGCAGCTGCTTTAGTGAGACCCCACTTTAGGGTTCCCACTTTTCTGTGGCCCCAGATCCCAAATTCCAACAACCCCCAGTTTCCAAAGGGGCCTCTTCCTTTTCTGGGCTTGACCGTGATGGTGAGTTGGGGTTGGGATGCCAGGATTCAGCACACCGTCCTGAACCAGGTAGCTCTTATGTGACCAGGGGGGAACTGGAGCTCCCTGGGGAAGCTGAGGAGCGGATGCCTGGCAGAGCTGAGACGTGGAGAGATTGGTTCCTCCATCCACACCTTCTCCTGAAGGGCGACCATTAGTAGACATATCTTCACAGAAAGCAAAAGACCCAGACACAGGATCCTGTCTACAGAGGCCAGCACATGGTGGGAAAATGCCTCTGTCTTGGGCTTGCGTCACAAGTTGGCTAGTTCCTTACTTACCAACTAGATAACAATAATCCCGCCCATTTCAACTTCCTCACCAGTAAATGGACCCAAAATACCTACTTAGAGTGCCATCTTGAGTTAGACATCAAAGGAAGACTTTGCAGAAGGATTAATCTAGTTTATACAGTGCCTTTTTTGGTGGATAACAAAAAGAGGAACTCTTCTTCAAGATATTTTACTACCATCCATTGGAAATGTATCATGACATACTGATTTTCATAGGACAAGATGCATCACAGCCATCTGTCATAAAATGGTCATCCTTAGCTTTCACATCTACAAGGTCTCCAATGTGACTGCTAACCACAAGGGTTGTGCAGTGCACAACCTGAGCGACCGTATATAATGTCCTTGTTTGCAGGATATGAGGCACTGGGGAAATATAGGAGGTTTGCTTTATTTTTCTGGGCGGGAGTCTTAGGTTAGCGCCTTAATTCTTGGAGGACTTTATTCTTGCTATGGACTAAATTGTGTCCCCCCATAATTCCTATTGAAGCCCTATTTGGAGATGAAGGCTTTGGGAAAATATTAGGTTTAGATGAGGTCATAAGGGCAAGGTCTTCATAGTGGGGTTAACACCCTTGTAAGAAAAGAAACAGAGACCAGAGCTCTCTCTCTGCCAAGTAAGGATATAGCAAGAAGGCAGCTATCTGCAAGCCAGGAAAAGAGCTGTCACCAAGAACTAACCATGTTGGCATCCTGATCTCAGACTTCCAGCCTCCAGAACTGTGAGAAATAAATTTCTGTTGTTTAAACCGCCCAGTCTATGGTATTTTGTTATGGCAGCCCAAGCAAAGACAGATTTTGGTCACAAGAGGTGGGAAGCTGCTGTAATACCTAAAAATGTGGAAGTGACTTTGGAACAGGGTAATGGATAGAGTCTGGGAGAGTTTTAAGTTGCATTTTACAACTATGGACATTAAGGAGGATTGGTGAGGTCTCAGATGGAAATGAGGAACATGTTATTGGAAACTAGAGGAAAAACATGCATGGTTATTGTTATAAAGTGAAAAGGAGCTTGGCTGAACTGTCCTCTAATGTTTTGTGGAAGATAGAACTTGTGAGTGATGAAATTAGATACTTCACTGGGGAAATTTCTAAGCAAAGCATTGAAGGAGTGGTTTGGTTCCTCCTGAATGCTTATAGTAAAATGTGAAAAAAGAGAGATGAATTGAAGAAGCAATTGTTAAGCAAAAAAGCAACCAGAAGTTGCAGATGTGGAAAATTCTTAGCCTATCCATATTGCAAAAAAAAAAAAAAAAAGAAAGAAAAAAAAAGGGAAATCTTGTTCTGAAAAGAATAGTAATGGTGTAGCTGAACAACCATTTGATAAAAAGATCGTAGGAGCGACTCACGGACTTAATCAGCCATTTCAACAGAAGCCAGAAATAGAGTTAAGATTAATTATACCAAAATGGTGATATGCAGTTTGAACTAAAGTGGACAGAAAAATAAGATGAAGTGAGGGTAAGCTGTTGGACTTCTTAGATGACCCTACAGGACTGACTTATAGAGCCATTTGACTATAGAACATGTGCTATTCTTAAAGAAAAGAAAAGATGGATCCCAAAGGCAATTCAGAGATCATCAGGACCCATGTATCAGGTGGCCAGATGGCCCTTGACCCAAGCCTAGGGGCTAGAACCCCCTTATAGAGATAAAAGACTGGGAACAATCTGTGGAACCTCATGGGTGGGGCCACCCAGAGCATTGGGAACAGGACCCCCCACTTAGTAGAGCCACGGGGTTGGAACCCCCAGCCTGGTGGGTCCAGAAGGCAGAGCATCGAACCAAAGAGGATTATGCTTAAGAAGTAAGATTTAGTGGATTGCTACGTCTGGATTCACCCATTCACAGCTGGAGAGGCATTTTTGCCTCAGGATGAATTGATCATACCTGGAGTCTCACCCACATCTTATTCAGATGAGATTTGGATGAGATTTTGGACTTACTTAGAATTAGAGTTGATGGTGGAATGAGTTAAGACTTTGGGGGTTGTTGGAAGGAATGTAGTTTGCTTGTGAGAAGGACATGAACTCTGAGAAGCCAGGGGTAGAATGCTATGGATTGAATATTGAAGTCCTAGTGATGGTATTTGGTAGGGGGTCTTTGGGAGGTAATGGGGTCATGAGAATGGAGACCCCATGACGGGATTGCTAAGTTTGTAAGAGGAAGAAACCCCAGGACTTTTTCTCTGCTGTGTGAGGACACAGCGAGAAGGAGGCTGTCTGCAAGCCAGGAATAGAGCCCTCCCTGGAACCCGACCATGCTGCCACCCTGGTCTGGGATTTCCAACTTCCAGAACTATGAGAAATAAATTTCTGTTGTTTAAACCACCCCCTCTATGGCAGTTTACTACGGCGGCCAGAGCTGTCAAAGACAGTTCTCATTATCTGTGAAAGCAACTTTCCCAAAAGAATTTAGCGACAATGTCTTAAGTTACTATCCCTCTGAGGGATATATGCATTCTAGAGTCTAAATCCAAAGCCCCAAGAGTGAAGGGCTCCTGATGGGCCTTTAAGCCATGTTATCATGAGTGAGATGCATTTGAAGGAGATGGAGGTGCGTGGCCACTCCCGAGACAGCCTCCCTCGCTCTCCACACCATGCAGCCACCACTCTCTTCATCCACACCTGAATATGGTCTTGGCTCTGGGTTCCGAGTCCCTGCTCTCTGGGCAGGAGCTTGATCCTGCAAGATGCAAGGGTATTAAAGTCCTTGAAACAGGAGTTTTCTATCTGTGCAGCTCTTCCGGCTACAAAATTAGACCTGCTTATTTCAAAGGAGCCATTTGGCAGGTGGGAGGAGTAGAGAGTGGGCCCTGACCCCTCTAGGGACGCCTGGCTTGGAGACAATAAGGAAAGTCATCCAGTGGGCTCCCATGTGTTTCCTTCCCCCGCAGTTTCTGCTTTAGCATTTTGGGAGGAAAAAAAACATGCTGGTGATGAAAGTAGGTCCTGCTAAAAGAACATGGCTGCCACCGTGGGTGTTGGAACCATGGGGGACCCACGGTCTCCTGTACTCCATGGGGCTTTTCCGGCCAGGGCTCCGGCTGAGCACCTTCAGTCCCTTGTTCGTTTGGCATCTCCCATATGTCCCCCAATGTGTGAGCTGTGGGGGACAAAGATGTATAGGAAAATACTCCCAGCCCTGCCAGGAGGCCACAGCCTGACAGCTCACAGAAAAATCATTACCAATGGTATGTGAGAAGTCCCGTGGAAAAAATGGTGGAATTATGGGTGCTGGGGGAATGCAGATGAGAACAAGGAACTCCTCCTGGACACTCAAGAGGGCTCCCAGAGGAGTCACGTTTGAGCTGACTCTTGCAGGATAGGTCGGAGTTCACAAAGCAGAGAGTGGTGTGGGTACAGCCACGGGACCTGGAGGTAGGTTTGGCAATGGAGAGACTAGACACCCAGGCAAGGGCAAGGGCCCCGAAAGCCTGTGAACAGCACTGAGCTGGTTGGATTTGATCCAAAGTAGATGCCGGGTGTCAGAGAAGATTTCAGCAAAGTCAGGGGTAACTTCCCCAGTGGGGAACAGCATGTGCTCACCTGGAACTTGGGCCCTCCCAGGAAGGAGCAGCAGAGCTCTGAGACCTTTGATCCTCCTCACTGGAGCCGGCCTCCTGGGACCTGAGGGCCTGGCTGACGGTGGTGGCTGGGGCTTTGAAAGTCCACCCTGTTCCTGGGCTATGTTCTGTGTGGATTTAGGCTCATATTTGCTACAGATTCTTGCCTACCTTCAGGCCTTTCTGGAAACCTTAGGTTCACCCTCTCTGGTCATGGCCCAGGTACGGGGAGGTTAAGCTCAGCTGGGAGCCCAGGATAGGGATAAGACCTGTCCCCCTTGAGGGAATGGTGGAGGGGAGGGCATCGCTCGACATCAGTCCAAAGCAGAGGCTAGTGTCAGAGGGCACAGCAGCTTGGTACAGGCCATCCAGGGACCAAGCGGGGGGGTGGGCATATCTCCAGAGTCATGGGCCTTGGTTCTCTGTTTATTTATCTTTGGAATTAATTTAGGCTTGCTGTATTAGGACCTAAAGCCAGCATTGGCATCTGCTGGGACCACCCTTTGTGGGGAAGGGGTAGGACATCCCCTACAGAGATTGCCCTTCCTTCCCTTTTCAGTCATACCTAGAAGAGCGGCGCCCCACCGTAGGTCAGTGACCCAAAACTCTGAAGGCAGTTCCTAGACAGCCAGAGGAAACATCCCTCTCTCTCTCCAGGGGCCTCATTCTCCTGGATCTCCACCACACGGGCGCTGTTGTCCAGGCAGGTGCTCTCGCAGTGGGAACCAAGATGGTATCCCACACAAGAAGGCTGGCAAGAGGAGGGGAGAGGAAGGCGCCAGGCCCCCCGGAGGAGGACGGCGCCTGTCAGCCAGATTGGCCAGTTGCATGGAAAAATACAAATGCTCTATATTTTTGTCCCTCATTGTATCCCCGAACTTCTAGTAAAGGCTTATTTAACTGTCCCAGTCTAGGCAGGAATGAAACAAAATGTGACCTGATTGGGGAGCAGTCTTAAGGGAACCACAGTGCTCTCAAGGCCACCCAAGTGGTAGTACCAGTAATTATAGGGAGAGCCCATGGGAGGGAGACTCTGGAGACCTGGGGGAGAGCTTCTAGGTCTCACTGCCTTTCCTCCCTGGTAATTCGCCCTCTCCCAAGTTCCCTTGGAGAATCCAAGTTGTTTTAATGAGAGATCATGGTTCTTTTGTGATCTTAACATGTGAGAATCCAGGAATAGGTGAGCCTTGAAAGAAGAACTCATTAGTTCATACTAAGAAAGTAGCAGAGCTTCCCAAACCCACCCACCAGCCAAAGGGTCAGAAGCAGAGCTCCCCCACCCCCAACTACCAGGCAAGGTGGGGAGGGGGGCCGTGGTCAGGGCCAGAACTGGGTTCTGGCTGAGGCAGGGGTGGAAAGTGAAAAGCTGAAGGGTTCCAGCCATGACTGGATCGAGTCAGGGTCTCAGGCTCTGGAACAAGGCATTCATGGTCTTCTTTCTCTCCTGAAAATGTCTACATGCAAATACACACACGCACATGTAAAGAAGCCCAGGCATGCATGCATGTGACACACATTCTCTACCAAGGGAACATCCTGCCACCTTCCCTGCTCTGCTCCCAACAGACAGAGCCTACAAAGGGATCTGACTTTCCAATCATCTTGCAAACAAATGAGCTTGACTTTAACTCCATTACCAGGGCTAATCTGTCCTGATTCACACAGGAAGTGGGCTCATTCATTATGGATGGTGTGTGCACTTTTGCTGAGTCCTCTAGAGGGATCAGTTAACCAGTTTGCAGCGACACTTTCCTTAAGCAAAGCGAAGGGGCTGAAACATGTCTCCCTGGAAAAGGTCAGGCCTGCAGTGGGAACGGCTAAAAGGCAGAGAGGTCTGGGTCTGGAACCACTGGTCTCCACCCCCAACCCCCATCCAATAGGCATCTGTGTGCCTTTCACTCCTCCATTCACTGACCCTGGAGATAAGCTCACTGTCTGAGGCCTTGTCTCCCCTGGGCAGCTCCACAGCCACTTTGTGCATAGCCCTTCTTTTTGCAGGCAGCAGAACAGGGAGTCTCAGAAACGACTTGAGAGGCATTAGTTCTCCTAGTTCTCAACCTTCAGGGTACATTAGAATCCCCTGAAGGGCTTGTCAAAACTCAGATTGCTGCCTCCCACCAGCTTCTGATTTACAGGTCCGGGTGGACCTGAGAATTTCATTTCTAACAAGTTTCCATGGGATATTGATGTGGGCACAAAGGACCACACTTTGAGAACCACCCATCTAGCTGCTTACCTGGCCCCAGAACTGCTCTGCAACCTTCCTCACAGGAAATGCGGGAAACTACGTGTTCTTCTTCCTGTTAGTTGCCTTCTTCTAGTCATCACTCTCTATTGTGTTTCATTTCCTTGACTGTCTGCCCTCCCAGACAGTCCCTAGAGAACAGGAGAGGTGTCTTAGTTAACTGTGGATTCCCAAGAAAAGATTGAGCAGAACTCAGATCACTCAGAAAGCAGTGAATATATCTGGCAAGAAGTGGCATTGGGGTGGGGTGGCTTCTAAAGAGAGACCATTCCTTTTTAATTCTGTACACTACTATGTTGTTTGCATTTTTGAAAGGAGAGTGATTCATATATTATTGTGCGATTTAAAAATTAGGTCAAGAGAGTGAGAAGACAAGCTGCAGACTGTGAGAAAATACTTGTAAAAGACACATCTAGTCAAGGGCTGTTAATCAAAATATGCATGAACTCTTAAAGCTAAACAACAGGAACACAAACAACCTGATTAAAAAATGGGCCAAAGACTGTAACAGACACCTCACCAAAGAAGATTCCTAGATGGCAAATAAGTATGTGAAAAAATGCCCCACATCTTTGGTCATTAGGGAGATGCATGTTAAAACAACAGTGAGATACCATTACACACCTGTTAAAAATTTAGCCCAAATCTGGAACACTGACAACACCAAATGTCGGCGAGGACGTGGGCAACAGGAACTCTCTTGCATTGCCGGAGGGAATGCAAAACGGCACAGACACTTTGGAAGACCGTTTGATGGTTTGTTATAAAGCTAAACATATTCTTACCATACAATCCAGTGATCACATTCCCTGGTATTTACCCAAAAGAGTTGAAAACTTATATCCACATAAAAATCCGCACATGGATGTTTACTGCAGCTTTATCCATAGTTGCCAAAAACATGGAAACAACCAAGATGTCCTTCAGTAGGTGAACTGATAAATAAACCGTGGTACATTCAGACAGTGGAGTATCACTCAGTGCTAAAGAAGAAACGAGCCATCCAGCCGTGAAAAGACAACGAGAAACCTTAAATGCATATTAGTAAGTGAAGGAAGCCCATCTGAAAAAGGCAACCTGCTGTATGATTCCAACTGCATGACGTTCTGGAGAAGGCCAAACTGTGGAGACAGAAAAAAGGTCAGTGGTTGCCAGGGGGTGGGGGGAGGAAAGGATGAAGAGGGAGAACACAGGATTTCTAGGCCAGTGAAAATACTCTGTACGATACTGTAATCATGGATTCACGTCGTCATACATTTGTCCAAACCCATAGAATGTACACCACCAAGAGTGAACCCTAATGGAGACTGTGTACTTCCGGTGATTTGTATGTGTCCATGTCGGTTTATGAGTTGTAACAAATGAACCACTCTGATGGGGGATGTTGGTCACGGGGGAGGTTATGCATGCGTGGGGGAGGGGGGCATAGGTACCTTCCCCTCAGTTTTGCTGTGAACCTAGAATGGCTCTTAAAAAATCTTTTAAAAAAATGGTAAAAGGAGTATTCCTTTGACTAAAGCATCCTTTTTAAAGATACCAACGCTATTATCCCACATTCTCACTGGGTCTTCAAATGTGTTTAGCTAATTGCAGTTACTAAGTGCCAGGTGCTGCTGAAAGGGCTTTACATATACAGACTTATTTAGTCCTTAGAGCAACCACCTGAGGTGGGTACTTTTTATTATCCCTGCTCCCCATGTGAGGAAACTAAGGCACAGGAAGGTTAATTACCTTATTCAACGTCTCGTGCCTAATTAGCAGTGGGCTTGCCGTTCACTCCTGGCAAACTAGTCCTGGGATTTGTGGTCTTGTCCTCTAGGGGGGCTGGACCACCCAAGTTGTGACACCTTGAGGATCATCCAAAGATGGAGTTTTATTTATTTACACCTAACCCACATTGTTCTGAAGAAGATTTGAGGGACCTGCGATCTGTTTTTGTTATCCAAAGCTTGAGTTGCCTAGAAATGCTACCTTTAATTAAACGTGTGCTAGAAACACAATGCAAACACATAAGCTCAAGCACGTAGGCTTACCAAAAAAAAAAAAAGAAAAAAGTCATCAAAGTCGACATGATCAATGGCTGCTGAGAGTCTGTGTTCTCATTGGTTTCTTTCAGATTACTGGCAGGCATGTAGCAGCAGGTGCCAAAAGGAGAGGACAAATTTATGGGGGCAAAACTTTAAATACAGAGCATTGTATTCATTACCTTGATTTTTTCTGTGCATTGAGAAAAGAGCTGCAGGATTCAGTTTTAGTGAGGGAACCCCTTAGCCCTGCTCTCAGAACCCTGAGTTCCTTATCAGCGGAGCTTGGAGCTTCTGGAAGGAAGTGAGGTTCAGAACCATCTGCAGAGCTCATCCCCGTCCAGCCTTCCTGAGTCAGCATCTTCAGGGGCTGGGGAGGGCGGGGGTCTGGGCTTTCTAGTTTTTAAAAAGGCACCAGAGCTCATCCCAAAGTGCAGCCAGAGTTGAGAGCCACCAGGAAGGCCCCTTGTAATTTTAAAGTTCTGATCCTCACTCTGAAATCCCTCGGTTTTCTAATATTTTATGATCTGTATCCCTCTTCCACAACCGCAAAGATCTGGCCCTGCCTTTCCAGGATGGAGCTGGGTTGGTTTGGAATTTAATCACCACCACAGAAGCAGAGCCCAGCTCCCCAGAGGGCAGCTTGTTCACCCCATGTGAGGCCAGCGGGTTTATTTATGGCTTCTGATTTTATTTATTTCCCATCCTCAGAGTTGTTCTTCTGCATGAGAACTCAGCTGTCTGCTGCCGGCACAGCCACGGCTGCCTTGAACTGGGCCAGGATGGATGGCAGAGTTTAGCCCATTGCATTGGCTGAGAATCTGGTCACCTTCCTGGGGGTGATTTATGTGACGTGGAAAACCCTGCCTGTACCCAAATGTCTCCCCTATGAGCTTTCCCAGCACAGGACTTCGGGATGGATGGGGCAACACAGGCCTTGCCTGCAGGAGGCTCCTGAAAAATTCTGTTCTAACTTGGAGTGCTTAGCTCTGCCTATTTTCCCCTTAGCCTCGGGACAACCCGAGAGGGCATCTGATCTTGTTCTAATGCCTGTGTATCCCTCTCCCCCACCTTCAATAGCCAAGGACCAATTTGGAGGACACAGCCCTTGGGAGGGTAAATGTATGTGTTGGAGACCACAAAGAGGAGGTAGGGAGGAGACCATCATTTGTACCTAATTTCTATTTTTCATATTTTCTACCTCACTTTATACCCACTCCCTTCCACCCTGCGTCCCTTCCTCGTCCCTCACCAGTCCTACCAAGTAGGTGGTATATCAATCAGATCTAAACTACATGAGAAAACAGAAATCAATTCATGTACAAGGGAGGGAGTGTAATGCAGGGACCTGGTCATACAAATATGGGAGGAGCCAAGAGCCAAATGGAACAGGGAAGTAAACTAGAAATTAGAAACCTCCACCGGGCCTGGGAGCTGGGGCAACTCTGACAGCTGTGACCATGGCAGCCTCTAGAGCAGGAGCTGGGCCATGGCTGCTCCAGGCAGGGACAGAGGGGCCGACACCCTGCTACTTCCTCCCTGATGTGGCACTCCTCACCAGGGACACAGAATCTGGCTGACACGAGTCTGGGGAAGGTGGCTTGCAGGGGCCAGGCCTCTGAGATGCAGAACAGGGGCAGGGCACGGCAGGGATTTGAGGACAATGGGCCCAAGATCAACACCATGGGGTCCCCAGGCCCCCCTGTACTGAGACTCTGGGGCCACAGCCAAGATCCCACTGCTAGTTTGGGTTTGATCCAAGGTCTAGGCTGACTGTCCCAAGGGTGGGACTTCATCACAGGCCTTGCCTGGGTGGGATAGATGAGGCCTTCTGGTCCTGGGCTGTCCGTCAGGACCAAGAGCTGCTTTAGAGATGGTAGCGGAAGACAGAGGGTTGACTGTGGTGGCAGTGACTCACTGACCTTTTCTTTCTGGGCTCCAGCCTCCTAAGTCATTATGGGAGTGACCAACCCATCTCCTCTGTCTGAACATGTGGCAAGATCGCATCTCCCAGCCTCTCTTGCAGCTAAGCTGAGGCCATGGGACCAATCCCAGTCAATGGCTGTGGACAGTAGTGACATTGGTCTCTTCTCGTCCAAGTCACATAGCAGACCTGAGTGCCCTGATTTCTCCTTTCCCTGCCATAGGAACCTGGAAGTTGACATGTGCTGACACTACCCTACAAGATGGAAATAGCCAGGATCCCTGCAGAGGAATCAACCAATACTGGAATTTGCATACAGGAGGGGGAAAAATTGTGCTAAGATACTGAGATGTGGAGCGTTTTTTGGTATTTGTTTTGTTTTGTTTACCACAGCATAGCCGGCATTACCAAAATATAGCTGCTGTATGTTATAATGATTTTTTCCCAGAGAGACAGTTAGCCTCCCTCTTATATTCTGTCACAGGTCCCTGGGCACACTTCGTCCCATTTCAGTGTTCCTTGCTAATGCTGTGATTGCCACGAAAGCCAGGGCGTGCCGTGAGCATGGCAGCATCCCCAAGCCAGCACAGTGACTGGCACAGAGGAGAGACTCAGTAAGTAGCTTTTGACTAAATGGGTGAGTGAATGAACAAATGAATAAGCCACGAGCAGTTAAAAAGCATCTTAGATCTAGATTCTGGCTCATACTGGAGCACCAGAAGGAAAACACAGTCCAAGGGAACAGGAATTTATTTCCGAAGGTTGATGGATTATAAGACAAATGACTTATTTAGTATGAATGAAATACAAGGCAAAGCTTTTAGAAGTTAAACACCAGCCCCACCAACCCAGGAGGAGATGAGGAGAAAATCCTAGGGGACCCAGGATCCTAGGAGACCGTGAGCCTGACACCCTGCACCACCCTACACATGCAAGACCGGGTGCCACCATACCACTGCACTTGGCTTTCTCCTGGAGACGTATTTGAACTGTCACATGGAAGGATTTGGGGGGTCTAGAGAGCAGCCAGAGCCAATAGGAGAAATGATGAAAATCTGGGGGGAAAAAAAGAACCTGTAGGAAAAGCCTAAGGGATGTAGGAGTTAAATAGGGCTGAGGGAGGAAGGCGGATGCTCATCAAAGTTCTTTATCGTGGGGGTGGGAAAGGAGGGGACACGGGTTTACACAGCAGCAAGAACAATTTCAGTTAGACTCCGGGCAGGGCACCTTGGTGGAGAGGGGGTGATACATTGGAGGAGGTAGTGTGGCTTCTGGTGAGGTCCGCATTTCCCTTGGCGGGTCCTCTTCTAAGGAAGCCCTCTTTGGTCCCACAAAGGGCCGGGCACAAAGGACAGCTGGGCAATCTGAGGTCCTAGAGGTGTCGAAAGGCAAGAGATGGCTGATGATGACATTGGTGTCACCTGACAGAAAAGGAGAGGAACTTGACCAGCATCTGCCTACTCTGGCTTGTAGGTCGGAGGCAGTGGGCTGGACCCAATGACTTCTGTGGGTTGGGAATTCCTCACACAGCCTGGAGAAAGAGTGGTGTTTCAGGAAATCGATACTTCACCTTTCCCGTCAGTTATTCGTGTACGGCTATATCCCTAGGAAATGTCTAATGTCAGGTACAGAGGTTGACATGTTATAACTATAGCCCTAGGACAGGCTTTACGGAAGAGTCAGGGAGAAATAGGGGAGCCTCATGTATCCCTGGGTGACAGTACTGGAAGGATGCTGTGAGGTGCCAGAGGCTTTCAAATATGATTTCCCTGCCAGAGAAAACTGGTCCATCCCCTTAGCGGAAGGGTCGATCTATTCTCAGGCCTACGTCAACGTCTGAGCAGAGACATGCCCTGGCGTCCCTCTCCCCAGTCACTCATCTCTAGGATCTCTGCCCCCATCCTCCTGCCCCAAGCATTGCCCTGAGGCACCTCCACGCGGTTAATGCCTTCCCTCCACAAGGGGGCAATCTCTGGGCTTCCTCCTGTTTTTCTAACGCTTTAAAAGCCAGCCACAGCCCCCGTGTGGGTGCATGGAGGAGGACCGCTCCCAGCTGCGCTGCGGAAATGGCTACTATACTGGTCCTTCACTCATTTACTTGCTTTAGGACGTTCATTGGTCTTCCTGAGCAAAGCAGTCCCACCTGGCCTCTCCCGTCTTTCTCCATCCAGGATCCTGCTGCCACCCCTACACCTGGCCACTAGAGGGCACCATGCCCTCACCACCACCCCAACAATCCTGCCCTTTTCTATTATCCCCTTCCTCGCAGACCAGGCAGATCGCCTTGGCAGAAAGGAACCACCTAGGAAATCCCAGGATAATCTAAGGGGCTTACATCAAATGGTGAACAAAATCTAAAAGGTAGATAAAACTATGTGCCTGGCACTATGTCAGATGCCGGGCATTATAAGGGGAATAAGACCCAGGCCCTTCCCATTCCTCAGTCTTAAATGGGAAATAGACAAGGAAACAGGTTGGTAGGATGCAGTGGGGTGAGCCCAGGGAGAAACGTAAACTGCTGAGGGGCACCCAAGAGGGGCCCCTGCCCTCCGCCTGCAGCAGGGGCCTCAGGGAAGAGTATTGGACGAGCCAAGTTTTGAAGAGTGAGCAGGCAGTCGTCAGGTAGAGGAGGGAAAGGCATCCCAGGGAACAGGAACAGCATGAGCAGAGGCTCAGAGGCATGAATGTTTTCAGACTGGGATGTAGGGTGATTAGAATTACGTCATAGTTTGGGCAACAGGCTCTGTTCCTCTCCTTACCAGTGGGAGGAAACCCCAACTGTTACCTTAAGAAGCTTAGTGGGGTTCCCAGGCCCTCCCATACTCCTTGCCCTCCTCCTCTTTCTTGGGGGTGAGGTGTCCAAGTTTGGGCACTGCTCCTAGTCCTCACTGGTCCTCGGGATGCTGACTTCTTGGCTCAGGTATTATTATTCCAATTTCGCAGATGAGGATCCCAGGGCCCAGCAAGAGGCAGGGACCTGCCCAAGTCACACAGCTGGTGAATGACAAGGTGAAACTCTCATGCAGGCATTTCGATCCCATGACGTGTGCTGGCCAGGAGAAGGGACCGTGCCAAATGCTCTCTCCACAGGGGCCTGTGAGGCCGGCACTCGCCATTTTTAAGCAGATTTCTTTTTAATGGAGACTTTCTGATTATAAAAGTAGTACATGCTCATTATTTTAAAATGCAAATAATATAGAAATTCACGATATTGATAGTAAAAGTCCCTCATAATCCCACTCTTCCACTGCAAGATAAACACTGCTAACAGTATGATATATATTCTTCTAGACTTTCCCATGAGTTTGCAAATATGTATTATTGTACATTTTGAAATATGGAATTAAGTGTTTCTGCAATTTGCTTTCTTTACTTAACAGCCAATCTTGGATAATTTTTCATACCCAAACATATTGCTCTATAAATCGGGGTCTCTTGTGATTCCCATTTACCTTTTAGGAAGGCGGGCTCAGGGGAGGTAAGTTGCCGCAGGTGCACAGCCCACAAGGGACAGGCCTGCCAGCCCCACAGGATTTGGGGCAGCCAGCGGGGAGCCACCCACAACTACACCCTTCCTCTCCCCACTTTGCTCCCAGAAGCCTTAGCACCATTGTCAGATGCTGGAAATTTTTAGGAATAGATTTCTGTGTCATTTGTAAATCAGGAGTGTCCCAGCAGGACAGCTGATAGAGTCCCATCAGTTGAAAATCAAGGCTCATCCCTCTATCCCTCTTGTATGTCAGTGATTCTTTCTCCAGAAAGGCAGCTTTGGACAGCAGCTCCTTTCAGGTGGGAGGTGGGGGCAGACCGCAGTAGCATGGACCTGATGACACAACAGCGTCCTGAAACAGCCAAACATCCCGGCTAGCGCAGGCAGGCGCCGTCGGGATTCAAGCTGGAGCCCCCCTTCCCCGCTTGCTACTCAATGTGTGGTCCCAGCATCACGTGGGAGCTGGTTAGAAATGCAGAAGCCCAGGCCCCACTCCAGACCTGCTGAATCAGAATCGGACTTGAACAAGACCTCCAGGGAATCCTGTGCAGAGCAAAGTGTGGGCAGCAAGGCTTTAGCAATATTCTGGAGCCTGTAAAGCCAGCCCAGGGCTTCTTTTCTAGATGTTCAGTTGATGTGCTCAGTATAAGAAATGTAGCAAGAGCCCCCAATCACAGGGAAGTTTCTTCTATGTGGCAGGCAATACTGCAAGTGTTTTCCTTGTATTAACTCATTTCATCCTCACAAGGACACAAGGAGATGAGGTACTGTTACTTTGTTGATTTTGCGGAAGAAATTGAGGGGCCAAGAAGTTACCTAACTCGCCTGAGGTCACATGCTGACACACAAGTGAGCTGGGACTCCAAGCGAGGCCCTCCGTGATCTTACCCACTACCCCACCCTGCCTGCAGGAAGATGAGCCCCTCTGACAGGGACCTGTTCTGGCAGGCAGCTCCCGAGCAGCGTTTCTAAGTGCTGGCCAGTGCATCTTGTGTTATTCCACACCCCCCATTCTGTCTTCCCAAAGACTGATCACCTTAGAGAAGCCACGAGAGCTCAGCATTAGCAGCATTGTTGGTTTCACAGCAATGCTGAGACCAAGAAATAACAGCGGCACATTACATTTGCAAAACCCTTCATCATCCATTATTTCCCTTTATCCTCCCAAGAACCAAGCAAGATGAGGCAGGTGCTATTATCCCCCAGATGAATGGGGAAAGGAAGCCGGAGACACCAAATGACTTAGCCAAGGTCACACAGAGCTCAGACTAGCAGCTGGGCCTCCTGGCTGTATGAGCATGTTCCTTTCACAGAAAAGGCTGCCCCCTTTTTCTAGAAGACTCCATCCCGGTCTCCCCACCCTGGAGGCGGCCCACATCTCTTCTTGGTGCTTCCACAGCTCTGTGGGAAAATGAGGTCCCTGACGGAGCCCCTGCCTCTCTCCCAGGCTGCCTCCTGCCTGAAGCAATTATAAATCACGGCATTTTCCCTTCATTCAGACCTGATGTTTAATTCATTGCTATTCTAGCTGCTTTAATGCAGAACATTTATTCAGCAGAATAGCTTTGTTTTTGCCTCCCAAGCTTTATTCTGTTTAGAATAGCGTTTCCATTGCAAAGGAGCCTCACTCTTAGCCAGCTTCCAGGACTCCCCGCTTCCTGTCCCCGAGACTGGCCCAGCTCTGCCTTCTGCGGAGACCCACCCTGGGGCTGTGAGTCAGCTTCAGCTCCTGACAAGGCATCCAGACTTTTCTGTCCTTGGTCCAAGCACCTGATATTTTCCATTTGCTCCCCCTCCCTTTCTCCCAGGCCACGTGCCTGGTGTAATAAGCTGCCTGGCTCCCTGTCCTCTGGCTCCCAAACCTTACAGCTGGGAAATTTAGTCCCCTACAGGACTGGGCCCGCCTCAAGCCCCACAACCCCAGATGGAGCTGCTCCTGCCCAGGACATAGGAAGGCGGAGGGTCCCGGGTGGGTAGCACAGCTGTCGTGTGACAACTTCGGGGTTCCTGCCTCATGCCATTGACCATACCTTCAACTTACCCTGGTCTAGACAATTCTAGAAGCTTCAGCTCCTGGCTCTGAATGCTTATGCCAAGGCCCCACTCTCTGTGATACAACCCCCGGGGGATCATTGCCATTGTCCTGGATAGCAGTACATTTAAAGTCAAGGAAAAACGACAAAGACTGGAAAGTGGCTACTAAATATCCATTCTCTCCTCTTTTGTAGCAACAAAACCCTTCATGGAGCACAGGGCTTGACACTCAGCTTGTATATAAAACACTACTGCCCCGCCTCCCTTGTAGCTAGGTGTGTTCTCATGACGACGTCTGGACAATGAGGTCTAAGTGGAAATGTTGCATGGGACTTCTGTGAAGCCTTCCTCAATAGGAGAAGGCACAGCTTTCTTAATCTCTTTTCCCTTACTTGCTTGGTGGAATGTGGATGCAAAGGTTGGAGCTCTGGCAGGCATTTTGCATCACGAGGTGGAAGCCGCATGCTGAAATCGGGGAAACACAAGCTGGAAGGATCCTAGGTCCCTGACATTGAAGATTCACCCTGTTTGTGTGGTTGGGTGATCCCTGAATTTCTTTTACAATAGCAGTAAACTTCTATCTTGTTTTAGCTACCATTATACTATTTCGTAGCTTTCAGATATAGGTAATCGAATTGATTCCTAATTGATGAAGACACAGCCATTTACCTGTTTCTTGATCGGCCTGATGAGAACTACTTGCCTGCCAAGCCCACACTGCCTGCGCCAGTTTCTGATGCAACATTTATGGACGTGACACCTGATAGGAATGAAGAAGAGGAGAGAGATCGTGGAAGGAAAAATGGGTCTGGGACACAGAGCTAAGAGTGTGTGGCTATAATTCAGTCTGCATTCTTAACGGATGAGAAGACTGAGTTTCAGAGAGAATTAATCATTAGTCCACCATCACGACTCAACCCACCGTTCCACTACCACGTAGAGAGAGCTTGGAAAACATCAGAGAAAACCTGGCAGGCTTTCCAATCTCGCCATGGATTGGTCCTGACTGTTCGAATCAGAGCTTGCCCTGGCAGAGCTCTGTTCCTTTTTTCTTCTCGTGAGCTGCATTTATTTATAAAGTACCAGACTTCTCCTTATTATCGTACCAAGCAGATGTAGGGGAAAGAATCGATCTTCTTTGGGGTGAAGCTGCCTGGGAGGAAGCGAGCTGCTTCCACCCTGCCTGGGGCTGAAAGAGGGCAGTTTCCATCGTCCACACCTAGCTTCTTAGTCTGTCCATAGAGGGTGATGGTGAAGCACAAGCTCTGATTCGAATTCTCGCGCCACCGTTTACTGACCGCATGACCTTGGGGGAATTGCCTAACCTCTCCATGCCTCAGTTTCCTCACCGATGCAAGAGATGCTAAGGTATTCCTGCTAGAGTTACTGTGACATTAAGTTAGTGACAATCTAGAGTAAGTATTAGCTATTACAATTTTTCGTGGTTTGCAGATTAAGATCCCTTTGCATGAAAACTCTGATATGTTCCACATTTTGTCATTTTACTCACTTGTCACTTTGTCATATGATCATGAGCTCCTTGGTGGCAGAGAGCGACTGTCTCATTGGTCTTTGGTCCCCAGGGCTCAGAACAGTGCCGGGATGTGGTAGGAACTCCAATCAGAACGTGTGGACTAGAGCTGGGTAGGCTGAATTATTTCCTCATTCTTCAGACGGGCATCCTCTCCCATTCTCTCTCCCACTCCCTCCCTCTGTCTCTCTCTTTGGCTCCCTGTCTGTCTCTGCCTCTGTCTGTCTGTCTGTCTCTCTGTTGTTCCCCCACCATCTTTCTCTTCCTTTCCGTTTCACACACACTCCTTCTTTCAACCGCGTTCCTCCTCCCACCTTCCAACTGGCCCCCACACCCTTTCCTTGGCTGGCCACCCCCCAAGCACAGCCGCGTCTGCTCCCAACTCATGTCAAGTCTGAGTGCATGTCAAGTCTTTGCACTCGCAGCCTGGATGACACGCAAGCATCGGAGGTGGGGGAGACCCTTGTTCCCCTCACTCTAGTCAAACCTCCTCACTTTTCAGATGAGGAGACCAAGGTCCAGCGAACAGCAGACTGTCTCACAGCCGCACACCCAGCTTGTCCCAGAGGTAGGATTAGCAGCTGGGCTTCCCGACTCTCAACACAGTGTTTTCACTGCGCATTCCTTGAGGCAGACCGGTAGGAACTTAGTGGGAGACCATGGAAGGGCCCTTGAAGGAATGAATGAATGAATGAATGCATGAGTCAAATCAGGAGGGAAGAGTTGCTCCAACAACACCACTTCTCTTTCTGGAGCCCCTCCTGACCTGCCCACATATATAAGAACAGAGGGCAGTGGGGCGGAGGGCAGACCTATGTGCTGAGGTCCCCAGAAGTCGTGTCCCCACTGCTCCTGTTGGCACAGTTACTGTGACCTGTCCACCTTGTGCATTCTCTCCCTCCACTCGCTCCTGTGTGTGTAAAGGCCATTTCCACTGCTCCCCAAGAAGTGGTCTCTAGAGGTCTGGAGGCCATTCGGGCGTTAAGCCTCATCCGAGGGCCTTGTGGCCGGGGCCCTTGTCTGTGGCTTGCCCTCTGTTCAGAGCTGAACGTTCTGGCCTCTGCATGGCTGACTGGAACAGGTGACTCCTGTTGGAACCCTATAGCTTGTTGCTGCCTCTGCCCGTTTTTTACTGCAAAGGTGGTGCCCCATCCCAGCTTCCTGTCTTCTCAAGGAAAGCAGGGCTGAGGGTCGGGGGGGGTTTGATCTGACAGCCCCCCCTCCAAAACTCAGCATGGGGATCTCCTTGCTGGCCCAGCCCCCTCCCTCAGTGTCCTCCTTTGTAACTCACCTCGCATCTCACTACATTTCCCGAATGCTACCTGGTGCTGCAGTTCCTCTTTTAACTGTTCTTGTTTTAATTCCATCCCCTGCAATTGGAGCCTGAATAATGAGTTATTTCACAGAAAGATTGATCTGGGTATTAGGACATCGTTTAGTTGCCATTACAACAGCCAATTTTGGTTACATGCTCAGCTGTGAAGGGAAATGGGCCAGGCTGCCGGAGCTTTCTGAAACATGGAGCCGGCGGGTGGGAGGAGGGGATTCTGGGCCAACGGGGCAGAGGGCAGGGGGCCTGGCTTGCTCTAGCCCATATGTCATTATTCTTAGAATGTAATGCTGGGAAAGAAATGATAAGGACTGAAAAGGGATACAACCGTTTTTGAAGGGAGAGAGGCGGAATCAGGGTTTCGAGGCTAGAGATGCCTATAGTTAAAAGGCTTTTGTTAAATAACTGAGTGAACAACCTCCAAATTAAAGAACATGTCAGACTCATTAAATTTTAAGACGACAGAATTGCTAAGCATCCCTACCAGGGACATCTCATGCGAGACCCAGCTGGAGGGGTTATGGTGCCTTCCCTTCCGATCTCCAAGTCTGTCGGGGAGACAAAACATCTATCCTCGTGGAGCTCCCAGGCTGAGGGAGGAGGGACTTTCTCTTTCACGTCACATCCCCTACCTGCCACCCCCGTCTCTCTGTCCCATCATGCCATTTATTCCCCTCATATCACTTCTGACAACCAAACATTCCCCTTTTCATTTATTTTATTTTAACTCACTTTCCTGTCTCTTCCTCAACTAGAACAAAACCTACATGAGGGCAGGGACCTTGTGTACCCCGCTTATCTCTTTCCCTAGCGCCTAGCATAGTGTCTGCACCTCATGGCCCTGGATACACACTTGATTCAGTAAATGAAATGAATGAAAGAAGCCCTGGTTTCAGGTGGCTGGCTGGGGGACACGAGGCGTGGGATGCCTCAGGGCTTCCAAATATCTCCACACCCTGTGAGCACCATGAAACGTTAGACCCTCAGCCCGGGAGGAGCAGTGCATACGCCCTTCGTGTTTTGCAAATAACTTCAGGGCATTCACAGAACGTCCTGCAGGAGCTGAGGTCCTCCTTAGAACCGGACTCAGCACCCCTGATACAGAGGGAGAAGGTCGAAGTCCGCTGACTTGAGATATGCCCTTTGGCAAAGTCACCACTCTCTTGTTTGTTTTTCTCATCTGTTTTGTGAACACCTAATTCAGTAATGTTGGTGAAAATGCGGTTACCTGTACAGTGTTGTATGAGCGCTAATTATTATTAGTACCGTCATTAATCATTCTAGCGACAATTTCAAAACCTGTCTATGACAAAATGAGTCCATGGACACTGAGGGGAAATGAAGGGAAGGCCACCCCATCAGGAGGCACAGCTCGGCCATCCCTGAACAAAAGCAACGCTGAGGGGTCATCCCCTGACCCTCTGGGGACCTCAGATATCCCAGTGAGCTGTATGTTTCCAGCCTGGCCTGTTGGGGAGATAACCAGAAGACCCCGGAATGATTTGCCCGAAGCATTTGTGTACTGGTATCATTGGACATTGAACAGGCTTTAGCTACATTACTAACGCTATTAAAGTTAAAAACCACTAAACAACCGCAGCTTGCTTTCCATCAGCCACCCCACAGGCATCCAGAGCAAAACCAACAAGACTGTGTTAGAATAAAGCAGACACTGAGATTTACTAATACCTTGTGTTTGCCAAGAGCTTTAACAGCAAGCTTTACCAGCAAGCCCTGGGCACTGAGAACATCAGCCACCAGGCACGGGTGAGCAGCACGGGGGTCCCTCCCAGAGCCCCATCATGCCCTCACCCCAGCCTCTAAGTCTGAAGCTAATTTTCAGGTCACTTTATTAGAGCACGTTTCTGAGCGTAGCCAGGACATAAGGCGATAGTGAGTGGGGATACCATTGACATGGGTGGTTAGAGTTGAAAACGCTGGGGCAGGCAGAGCAGCCAGAGAGAAGGGGGCACAGTGGGAACTGGAATTGGGGGATGAGGGAGGTCCTCTGTGTGGGAGCAGAGGCACTGACTGTTACCCCTGGGCCAGAAGAAGCCGACACCAGCCTGCAAACAGCCCTCATTTTGCAAAGGTCAGCAGGCTCCACAAACAGAGAGAGGGGCTGCAAACAGCACAAGTGTGTTAAATAGTTTCAGACTTTCTGAACAGCAGCCTGCTTTGTACATAGCGGACGGTACAGTCATCAGGGAACTTGTGAGCGGGTGGCCAACGATTTCATAGGCCAGCATCAAAGCCACAAAGCAAAGACCATCTGCTGGAGCACATAAGAGAAAGAAGGTGGCCAGTTTCAGTGTTTCAGTGGCACAGTTGTCGTCAGCAGGGTGATTTGCTCAGACCTGAGGCATTGACACCTTTCTGTGAGTCACTCGCTGCCCTCATCCTAAGCGGATCCGGGGGTGGACCAGTTCCCAATTCTTGCCCCTCCCCCAGTGTCACTCTGGTCTCCAGCATAACAAGCCGGGGATCTCTGGGCACCTATCTGTGGCGGGCTTGGACCATGCATTATTAAGAGGGCAGCTGAGTTCCTTGCAGAAGGCAGAGGCTGGTGGCGATCACATCATGTGGCACTGTTCAGTCCTTCTCATTTACAGTCCATTTGGGCATCCATTATTTATGGCATCTGAGTGGCTGTGAAGAAGTTGAGACTCAATTAAAAGAATGTTTTCCCGCACAGCAGTGGTGGTTAATGCTGAGAAGCTCTTCCAACGCACCTGTTACGCTGCACAGACCTGGAGATACAAAGAGTCCAAGAGGTAGAGTTAGAGAAACTCAGAGACAGAAGGGGAGAACGGACAGATGGAAAGAGAAAGAGGGAGGCAGATACACCATGGACCAAGGATGAGAACCTTCTCCCCACAGGCCCCCTCTGCCCTCAGCTCCCAGACTCCGCGCTGGAATTCCCTTCTCGCTGTCTTACAGGAGAGGAACCACGTCTCTTAGTCTCCTCTGTTCCCCTCTGTCCTTCCTTGTACTGCCCACACTGCAGTGTCCGGTCCCCGGCACATGGGAGACATCAGCTATAGCCCTGGTGGACTGTGGGTGGTGTCTATGAAGGAAAGTGGACACCAATGCAGGCCACTGTGCTGTCGGCTCTCGAGTGCATGTGGCCGGATGATAGGAGAGGGAGGTGAGAAGTGTGGCCACGTAGGGACGCCTGGGAAAGAATGGCTGGGTGGGAAGAGGAGGAGAGGTTTGGGGGCCGAGGCGGAGAGCAAAGTAGGTGACAGAAGTTGACTAAGAGAGGTGCGGGGAGAGGTAAGGGATAGAGGGAAGAAAGAGGAAGGAGAAAAAGGAGGCCAGGGTGAGTTAAATGCAGGGCAGACAGGAGACAGGGAGGGGAAGGAAGAGAGAGAGAAAAGGGAGAAGGTACAGGTGGTGAGCAGAGGAAAGAGGAGAGAGTGGAGAGAGGCAGAAAGAGAGGTTTCTCCAGGTATGTGTTTCAGAACTGGGACAGCCCATGACGGCAATTATGGTGCTTAAGTGGGAGGCGACCCAGGGGGCTAGCAGCAGCCAGCTCAAAGCCCCTGCAGCCTTCGTGGAGTCGAGCCTCACAAGAGGAATGGTAGCCAAGTTCCCTGAAGGTCGTGGGCTCTCCATCCTGCAGTCAGTCCATTGGCTCCCTGTTCAGTTCGCTGAGGAAGGAGGAGGCAGGCCTGGCTGGGGCACCTGGGGAAGCAGCTCTGCAGGCAGCAGGGGCACCTGTGTCAGCCAGAGGGTCCAGACCTGGGAGCTGGATAAGGAGTTTCTGGTGGGACCACATCCGGCTTGAGGGAGGCAGCCCCATCTTCTGCCCATCTCGCTGGCACATCTCTGCCATGCTAACTGCCCCTCCTTTTCATTTCCATGGACAGCCCTCCAGTTCGCCTAGGTGGAGGCCTGCTGAGTCCTGGCGGGTCGTAGTCACCCACCCCCTCCTTCTCCGATCACCCTTCCTTCTCGTCAACACACAGTTTCAGTGTCATCATCGCCACCATTCCTTTTTCAGCATCTTGTAAGCTTGAGGGCAGCAGTTATACATCATTCATTTCTGTGAACGTGCGTGTGAACACATACACACATGTGCACACATGCACACACACACATACACAAACACACACACCCTCTCTTGACGCAGACCCAAGACCTATTCCAGGGAGTGCTGGGTCAGTCAGGGTGTTTGCAAATCACCTCTGGTTGGTTTAAGCAAAAAAAGGAAGATATGAAATCATTGGGCAAGCCAGACTTAGGCTTCGGGGGAGGCCATACAATCAGGGATAATGCTCAAACCACCCTCTGTTGTGCTTTTGCCAGGACTCCATGGCTGCATGATTGGGCACATGTATCAGAGTTTCCATGGTGGATGGAAGGTTCTGGGCCCTGAAACCTCCACCACCTCTGCCTGCCCCCAGGCCAGACGCCTCTGCACGGCTCTGGCCAGGAAATAGACACTGCATGGCACCTGCCCCTGTGTACTTGGGTCAAGCTGCAGCCTCCTACGGGGACGGGGGGAAGTCCTATTGGCAGAGTCGATGCCCGTGCTTGTGTCCCAGCTAGCAGAGACACTGGGAAGAGAGTTTCTCGTTTCTCACTCCAAGGGGCAGGATTCACAGAGTGGAGAATTTGCAAACAGGGGAGGGGTGCTCAAGAAATGTGGGTGACCAGAAAGCAGGCCAATATCCTCTAGAGGTGCAGAAGGCCACTGAGTAGAGGAGTGGACCAGGAGCAGAACCGAGCAAAGCAATCAAGCACTGGGCCAATCCCCCAGGTTCACTCCAACGCTTAGTGCAGGAGGGGTGTATTCTGCATGCTTCCTGCATCCAGGAAAGTACTGCCCTCAGGAATGGGTGTGGAAGTGCCTCGCCATTGGTGGCTGCCATGGCAGGCATGTGAAGGTATAGGGGAACTGGAGCACCTGTGATCAGGCAGAACAGGGATAGCCAGTAAGGATGAGGTGGGCTGAATCCAGCTACAGCAGAGCTCTGCGGGGACGCAGGGAAGGTGCACCCCAGGTGTCTTTCCACCTGCAGCTCACCATCTTCCTGGGAGCTGTCCAACCCTGCTGGAGAAGGGCGAATGGATCAGAGTGGCAGGGGTACCCCTTTCCCAGGTGTGTTTGCTGGCTGAAAAGGAACCCAAAGTGAGGACGTGGAGTCCCGACCTGAAGGTATGAAGCAGGGCAGTCTGGTGGTGCCAATCTGCCCTGTGGGGACACTTTTGCTCCTTGGCCTGTGTCCCCTCCCTACAGAACTGGGGAGCAGGGCCATAAAAGACGAGAACGCTCCCTGCTCCACTCCCCAGAGGTGGATGATACTTGTGCTAGGATTTCAAGCACTTGCCAGGAACGGGGGCGGGAGGGGGCACTAGGTGGTCGGTCATTCATTCTACCCGTGTCACATGGGGGGTGGGTGGTGTCCACTCTCCCATGTCTCCACTCCAGACTCCTCACAAGACGTCTGTCACCAGGCAATTCCCAGTGTGAACAGCTCCTGATTTCCATTTATCTTTGCAGCTCTCAGCTAAAGGGATCCACAAGTAACAGGCAGGTTCACGGGCTTAATCGGGCCTGACGCATCTCTAACCAGACAGGGAACGTGCGTGTGGATTTGTCGCCCGACAGGTACAGGTGTTGGAGGCTCTCATCCATGAGACGAATCACTCTTGGGGACTGAGAGGCTCAGATAGCGTCCATCAGAGGCAGGGTGGACGTCTCAAACAGAGGGGACAGAGGCTGCCAGTGGAGGCCCCTCCAAGAGACCCAGCCGTTCATAAGCTGATTTACGGAAGCCTTCTGCCCCAATGCTGAACATTTCTAAGCTGCCTCCTTTTTGCAGCATTTCTCATCACCTCCTTCCTGTCACTAACAGATCCTTCCCAGCCAGCACAGGTAAAGGGTTGAATGAACTTCCAGAGACACAACACCTGGGTTGAAAACCCAGCGCCCCTACCTACTAGGTGAGGGACACTGGGCAGGTCACTCACCTGCCCAGGTCTTAGTTCACTCGTCTGCCTCGTGGGTCTGTTGTAAGGAGTGAACGGGGTTCTCCACGTAGTTGCTGCATCTTCGGTGCCACTCTGTTCCTACCTGGTAGATAACGTTGTGGTGAGAAAACCTGGCCCTGCACTTATTAGCTATGTGGCATTGGGCAAATTGCTTAACCTGTCCGAGACCCAGATGACTCCCACCTAAAATGGAGGTGGTAGCGGGACCCACGTGGTCAGGCTCTTGATAGGGTTACCACCCGCAAAGCACTAGGACAGCCTGCTGCACAGTGAACCATCAGGAAGCGCTGCTGGTGGTGGTGGGAGCATTCCAGCGCCCACCTCTATGAGTTAGAAGGTTCTTGCTTGCTCATCCTGCCTCTCCCATCAGCCTGGGAACTGATGAGGGGCCCAGACTGCTTCCCGCCAGGATCCTGGCAAGGAGGCGACATTCCATGAATCCGCGTTTGATGAATCAGTAAGAGACTCTGCTGTGAGAAGAGAATGTGCCATGCAGATGCACGGGCTCTGGAAATCAGCCAGAACCCTGTGGCCTGTCACCCACCCTGAGGACTTGGGAGAGTGACTCCTCCTCCCAGAGCCTCAGTCTCCCCATCTGTGATGTGGGGATAAGACCTTTACCTCAGAGAACAGTCTTAGATGATGTCTCTGAAGCATCTAGACAATCCTGGGCTATGGTGGATGCTTAAAAAATGGTGGCTGGGATAGTCCCATGGAGGCCTGCCCTGGAGAAACAGTGAAGATGGTGAATAACCTCCCACCTTTCCCTGTCCAGGCTCCACTTCTCCCTTCTTCTGCCCTGCTTAGTCCAACGCATGCCCCAGGCTCCAAAATGACCCAGCCTGCCCCCAAGCGCCCCGAGCCCTCGTCAACTGGAGTTATTGGAGAGTGGCTGTGAAAAATATCAGTTCCTACAAAGTTCAGTTACAAGGGAATCCGCAGGATTCATGGGAACCCATAGGTTCTACCTATCCCAGGGCTACCTGCAATGACAAGACAAAAGTTTGGAGACGGCACTATTCACAGGTAACAAGCAGGGAAAGTAAATGTTCGTGGTAGTAAGGAGGGCAATAGGGAATAATGGGTCCAGAAAGAGTTGGAGAGCACAGCATTCAAATTCAGAATTGAGAAGCTAGATGGGCCACACAAACCATTCGACTGTGGATCCTCAACTTGACACCCCTGAAACAAAGGTTGACAGGGAAGGTGGAATTTCAGGCTGAGGATTGAACGAGAATAGGGTGGCAGCACGTCACTCCTCTGCCATCAGATCATTCCAGGTGGCTCTAAGTCTCCTAAATCAACAAGGAAAGCTGGTTCCTCCTCTCAAAGGGAGCCCAAGAGCCAGCCTCCCTGGGTACAGTGCCCCTCATGCTGCTGCTGTGGGAACGCCTGCCACCCCGGTGGCCACCTCCCCGAGCACAAGCTGAGGCCAATCCTGTTCTTTCCTTATTTAGAAAGAGCTAGGACTTAAATATCAGTGGATGATATCAGTGCCAGCTTAAACTGAAAGAAAGGAAGGAAGGGGAAAAAAACATGCACAAAAAAACACAAAACCCCACCCAGCACTCATTAAGCCAGGCCAGAAGGAGGGAGCAAAGCCTTGTGCTTCCACACTCACTCCTCCCTGTCTTGCCCTGGGAGGAAGCCGAGCAGGGCAGTGGGCAGGGGAGCCAGGACGAGATTGGAGGTGGTGCTGACACGGGCTCACACACCCGCAAGGAAGGTCCCAGGAGGCGCCAGCTCCAGTTGGCCGTGCTCTCAGTGGTTCCACCCATGGCTCTGACCCAGACAAACGGGGTTCAAACCCCAGCTCCACTAACGAGCTCTATGAGCGCTGGCTACTTCCTGCAGTGAGCCTCAGTTTCCTCATCGGGAACCTTGCGGTGATGAGAATTCCTCAGGCCTGAAGGAGGCTGTGCTGTAGGTCACTCTCCAGGCACCGACACTCACACGTAAGTCTCTGATGTCCGCCCCCTGTAAGGCTGCTTATCACCAGCTCCTGACAGGCTCACCGGTGTGCGGCTGAACTTGCTCAGGGACGGCTGCTCAGGGCACGGTGAGAACATCAAGCCTTAGCTCTGCTCTCAGATGGGCGGTTGGGTGACACGGGAACAAAACCCAGAAACTGTTGTAATGCCGTAACTACTGGTCGTGGACACTGGAGAGGTGGGACAAGCATCTGATTGGTGGGTTCAATGAATAATACAGCACTGATAGCAGCTCACATTTATGGGGCACACACAGGTGGCAGCGCAGCTCTGAACACTTAACTTTTAACCCTGAGGGTTATTCCTAAGGACACCCAGTGCGTGGGTTTTACTGTTACCCCACTTTCCAGATAAGGAATGTACACAGAGCGAAGGCAAGCAAATCAGAACTGGTGGACAAGACTGGGACCAGGGGGGCTGCATGGGGCGTTAGGTGTTCACTGTGGAGGGAGGTTCTATGTGGCAGGGCATCCAGACCAATCAGCTGGGTCAGGAGCCAAGAGCCACGGACAGGATGTCTTATGCCCAGCTCCACCATCCCTAGTCATTTCTGCCTCCTACAGTCTTTTTTATTTTTATTCTTCTGTAGGGGGCGTGTGTATGCTCAGATCTGGGTCTAGCAGGAACTTGGCCCCTCTCGGGTCATTTCAGCCTTTCCTCCCCTGTAGGGGCAGGCCTCAGTCAGGCAGCCAGGCCTGGGTCCTCCCTCACCTCTGAGCCACCCGCTGCAGGGCCCCTTCCTTCCAGGCTGAGCTGCATCTCGGCTTCCCAGAGGCAGTGAGATGACGCAGTGGGGAATCAGTCTTGCGGGGCCAAAGCAGCCTGGGCAAGTTCCCGAGAGAATGTTCTTGACAGTTTGTGCATTTCTCCAGCCGCCTTCTTGAAAGGGTCACTGGTCATTGCATCCTCTCCTGGATGTACTAGAATTACCTCTACAGCCGGATGCAGCTCAGCCCCCAGACTTGGGGTGAGCTCTGCCTGGATGTGTTTCCCATTCCCCTCGACTCTTTGCAGCAGGGAAGAGCCGCTGGTCTCTGAACAAGGGCAGCACTAGGTTGTCTTTGAAAGGATATGCTGGGATTTGCACTGCAGGGGAGGGAAAATAATTTTCTTTCTTCCCTTCTAAATTTCTCTAAGTGGTCTAATAATCAAATTGACTTGAGACAGATTAACAGGAGGAAACGGCCAGATTTATTATGTATGTACAAACGAGAGTTTCAGAAGAATGTAGGGCCCACGATATGCTGGGTAGTTGATGCTTACGTGCCATTCTCTGTTAGACAAAGGAGAGGGCCGCATGGGTGACCATGGGTCTGAGATTTCAGAGGGAAAGCAGGCAATTCACAAGTAGATGAGAAAGAGCAAACATTCCGTACACAAATTCTTGCTGGGCCACCCAGAAACAATGGGGCACAGAGGGGAGTCTAACACAGGCTTTGCAAGTTCCTCTCTGTCTGCCACACTTAGATAATGTTACGCTAAGGTATTTCTATCTGAATTCCTTTGGGCAGGTAAGGAGGAGGGTCAAGGTTTCTTTCTGAGTCTTTTGTTTCTTTAAAATAACCAACATCCTAGAAATCATATTTGGGGATGGCACACTCTGCTTCCCTTCACCATCATCTCTCCTCCATGTCAGCTGAGTCACTGAGGACCAGTGGGCCAGTCCCTCCCTGGCCACCCAGACAGCCTCAGACCCTGGCTGTCCAAACACCTGCAGGCGCAGTTCTTCCCCACCACATGCCGTCCTCATCACATAGGCCAGGCTCAATCCACCCGGGCCTCTGTATAGGGCTCGAGTCCAGCTCTCCTCCATTCAGCCCCATCACCCACCTGTCCCAGCTGTGTCCTACGTGTCCATCAGCATTCCATGTAGAAAACAGAAACACCTGCGGTGCCTGAGGAAGGAGGGAGGGAGGAAAGGAGGGAAGGATGGAGGGGAGAGGGAGGAAGAGAAGAAGGGAGGGAGGAAGGGAAGGAGGGAGGAAGGCAGGAAGAAAGATTTAGTAAGGGAAAGGGGGACTTGTAGGATCATCACAGGAGCTAGACAAATGGAAGTCAGGGACCACTGCTAGACTTTTGGCTTAAGGTCACATTTGCACAACTGTGAGCCTGGCACCGGGAAAGAGTTGCTGCCAGTAATAGTGACGTAGGATCTGCCGGCAGTTTCTGGGTATGAGCTGGGATCGTGTCTCGTGAGGCTGAAGAATGGACACACGGACCAGGGAAGGCAAGGAGTTGTAAAGGAAGGTAGTTTATTAGAGGCAGGAGAAGAGGTTGCAGCTGCCGAGCGGGAGGGAGTCCCGAAACTGGGAAGCCCAGTGACTGAGGCAAAAGGCTTTTATTTTTATACCTTCCCTTGCCTGTTTGGGGAAGGGGGCTGGAGCCTCCTACTGGAATTCATCTATTAGGTTTGTCCTGTTTGCCCAGGCTGAAGGGATTCATGAAATAACCTATTCCTATTTACTAGATCTGCTCCTTCATTGGCTACAAGGGATTTGAGATAATTTATTAATCTCAAGGCGTATTCTCATCTCTTTGTCCTGGAGTGAAGGAGATATTCCAGGGCCTGGAGTCTCAGGATATGGCTGCTTTTTTGTTTATTCCACCAGGGACCCCCCTGTGTACCTATCAACATATTAACTAACCTGTCTCAATCCCCACTCTGAAGACGTGACCCTAACTGCCGTTAGAGGATAGGGACGACGACCGCTCTGGCTACTTCAGGCTGAGGAGGGACATAGAAGGAGACCGGCAGCTGGGGCTTGTCCAGAGGCCTATCTAAGGGTCCCGGGAAGATGGCCAGATCCAGAGGAGGGTTTTGTTGCTTTGGAGGCCGTTGTAGCCAGCTAGTGAGCGGTCCACAAGCAGAGATGCCCCGTAGGCAACAGCAAGAGGCAATTCCTATAATAATGAGAGAACTGTGAGAAACGCTTCTTTACGTCCTGTTAAGCTAGGGAGGCAGGAAGTCAGGAAGGATAAATCTAAGCCAAAGAATCCTGTCTGTTGTGTAATATTGGAAACTATGTTATGAATTTGCTGTACCTTATCTTCCATTAAGTGAGAATTATCAGAAAGATTGAAGCAGCATCATCCTTTAAAATTTTCACATCCTTGATTGTGTTTGAGGAGGAGGTAGTCTATGGCAGCTCGGTTCTCAAGAACTGCTTCTCCGACTTGTCCTAACTCTTGGCCCTGGCGTGTATAGCCTGTGAAGTGGCATTCGGGGCCTCTGCCATTGAACAAGCAATGTGGCTAACCTCTACATTTAAGGCTATGATCATAGCAGGTACTGCAAAGAGAGATAAAGGGATATATTCAGCTGGACTAAATAAAGGTATATCGCTGTCGCAGCTGGGATCCAGAGCGAGTTCTCTGTGATGTCTAACCTGATGAGGCTTTTGGGGTACGAGGACAGTTAATCTTCCGAGAGAGCAGGGTCCCCCAGTGCTGTAAGCTGGAACATAGGAGTAAGCCACCTTCCCACAGAGAAGAAACATTCCAGCAAGTGGTTTAACATGTGCAGTGGCATAAATTATAACAGTGATGGAGCTCCACTTACGGCTATCGTTGGTGGAAAGAGCAACGCAATGGTTGGGCAGCCGGTGAAAACAACACATTGATCAGCTGGAGTTACAGTTCTAACCTCTACAGAGAACTTGCACATGTCTTTTTGGATGGTAGTGGGACCCCAGTTGTAGATATCGGAGTAGGATATGGCCTTATCAATGTATTGAAGGGTGGAATAATTCTTTATATAACTTAAAGGGGTGCAGACTCGAAGTAGGCAGGAGGTAAACGTTTGTTCAACATAATTTCCTCGTTCGAGGCAAAAGTCTGACACATTCATTACATGTGTGGCTAAGTAAATCCATACATTTTCGTTTCTTTGGAATGATATGAGGTCCTCGGGAGCCCCATGTTGAAGCATTATAGAAAGGAGTAACACTTGATAAAACATTATGTAGAAATTGTTATTGGTGTCTTAGATGTCAGAAAGTTTCAAAAGACTAATTAAAATATAGCATGCAAAAAAGAACACAAAATATTTCTAAGCTCAGCCCTGCCCAAGGCAAGTAATGACAGGAAGAAGAGGCTGAATCTAGGACAATACACATGAGAGATGCAGCAAAGAGAATGAAAGCAGCAGTAAGGAGAATGAAGCCCCCTAATATGGTCTTTTTGAAACTAGACTGTATTATCTGAGTACTTATCTGTACGGTGTAGAAGAAGTTTTACATCCTCTAGTGGTTGACTGGAAGATGTAGGACCTTTGTCTTTTTCTTCTGTTTGTGTGGGTGCACTCGTACAGGGCTTGACTCGAGAGTGGTCAGGAGTCAAATTCTGGGATTTTTCCTGCTGTGGGAGTAGAAAGAATCACAGTGTAGGGTCCTTTCCACACTGGATCTAGCACTGGAGATAGAGAAGGAAGAGATTTGATAAGAACTTCATCTCTTGGGTTAAATAGGGGGTTTTGATCCGCTTGAGGTTGAGCTTCTGATAATTGTTGGATGGCTTGCTGGAATTGCACTAAAGAAGTAACATGTTGGGTTAGTTCTATAGTCTCATGATCAGTTAGGAGGTCATTGGTTAAGAAAGGCCTACCACACAACATTGCAAAAGGGCTTAGGCCACACTTAGTTGGAACATTTCGAATACGGAGGAGAGCTACGGGTAGTAAAGCTGTCCAATTTTGGCTAGTTTCTTATGATAATTTTCTAAGACGTCTTTTGATAACGTCATTGGTCTTTTCTACCTTACCTGAGGATTGTGACCTCCAAGCACGATGGAGGTGATAGTCTCTTCCCAGGGCTTTGGATACACTCTCGGTGACTGAAGATGTGAAAGAAGGCCCGCCATCCCTTTGAAGAGACTTGGGGAGGCCAGTCTAGGTATAAATTTCCATAATTAGGACTACTACTTCTTAACTACTGTTATTGCCTTTTCTGTTCTACAAGGAAAGTCTTCGACCCAGTGGGTGAAGGTGTGTGTGCCCATACTAGGAAATACTTGTATCCTTTGGCCTTGGGCATATGGATGAAGTCTAATTGCCAATCCTGTCCTGGACATTTGCCTTGTCTTTGCACCCGTATGGGTGTCTGAGGATGTATCAGAGGTTTATTCTTATGGCAGACTTCACAGGATGTGAGACTGTGTCGTACGGTCTTTAGAAGGTCTTTTCCTGTGAATAATTTTTGAGCCATTTGTGAAGTTTTGTCCCTTCCAAAGTGTAAGGTTTGGTGGAGAGGTTTTAGAACTTTCCATTGATTGACAGGTGGAAGGTGTAAACAACCACCCCCCACCCCTTGCCACCAACCCATGGACTGGATAGTGTATCCCCTTGTCTTAGTTCCTTTTGAGTATATTGGGGTTTGATGCGGGTTATGGACCCATCCCAAATTAGAGGACTTAGTGTAAGGTTAAGACGCAGTTTGGCATCGTTTTGGCTGTTTGATCTGCTAATCGGTTACCTTCAGAAATCTCATCACTTCCCTTTTGGTGTCCCTTGCAGCGTATGACTGCTATTTCTTTAGGAACAAGTACCGCCTACAGCAGTCGGTTGATCTCCTGGTGATATTTGATAGGAGACCCATTGGCGGTTAGGAAGCTTCTTTCTTTCCAAATGCTTCCATGGACATGTAACACCGAAAAGGCCTATTTTGAATCAGTGTATACATTGGCTCTTTTTCCTTTTTCCTTTCAGCTCTGGTGCTCAAGTAAGAGCTATAAACTCAGCCAGTTGTGCGCTGGCTCCAGAAGGAACGCTTGCATGTTCTAAGATATTATGTAAAGTAACAACAGCATATCCAGCCTTTCATATGCCATTTTCTACAAAAGAACTCCCATCAGTAAAAAGTGTCCAATCTGGATTGTCTAGGAGCGTGTCTTGTAAGTCTGGTCTAGCAGCATAGGTTTGTAGTAAAACTTGCTGGCAGTTATAAATCAGCTCTTTTCCCACCTCGGGAAGGAATGTGGCTGGATTGAGAGAACAGGTCCGTATTTGAGTTACAGGACCTTCTAGTAAAAGAGCTTGATACCGCAAGAGGTGGCTATCTGTGAGCCAGTGACTGTTGTCAATATTTAAAAGTCCTTGAATGTGATGGGGGCAAAGATGGTTAAGTCTTGTCCCGTTGTGAGCTTGGTGGCTTCAGGAACTAGAAGGACAGCCGCAGCTATGGCCCAGAGGCAAGCCGGCCAGCCGCACGCTACACGGTCTAGTTCTTTACTTAAATAGCCTACTGGTTGCTGTGAGGGTCCTCTGAGTTGTGTTAGGACTCCTAAAGCCATTCCCTCTCTTTCTGTTATATATAAATGAAAGGATTTTCCTGTAGGAAGGCTTAAGGCTGCGGCACTTAACAGTGCTTGTTTTAAAAGGCTAAAAGTTTGTTCTGCCTCTGAGCTCCAAAGTAGCAGATGAGTATTTGCAGTTTGAGTATCTTTAATTAGTTGGTACAGGGGGCGGGCCATTTCTCTGCATCCTGGGATCCATAGGCGGCAGTAGCCAGTAATGTCTAGGAAGCCCCGCAATTGTTTCAGGGTCTTAGGTAGGGGATACGTGAAGATGGGATGAATTCTATCCTCCCCTAGGGCCCTAGTCCCTTCAGAGATAATTAGCCCAAGGTACTTGACAGAAGTATTTGACATTTGGGCCTTGGCCTTGGAAACCTTGTAACCCTTAGAGGCTAGAAAATTTAAAAGGGCAGTAGTGCCTTGGCTGATGAGGTCTTCAGATGGACCACACAATAAAAGATCAGCAACATATTGTAAAGGAGTATAGCTGCTATAGGCGAAATCTGTTAGGTCCTTAGAGAGGGCCTGTCCAAAGAGGTGTGGGCTATCTCTAAAGCCCTGAGGGAGGACCGTCCAGGTGAGCTGTGAAATCTGGCTTTCAGGGTCCTCAAAGGCAAAGCGATATTGTGAGTCAGGGTGCACAGGTATACAGAAAAAGGCATCTTATAAATCTAATACCTTCTGGCATTTTCAGGTATTTGGGCTAGGAGTGTGTAAGAACTATAGGGTGTATGGGAATAACTGCCTCGTTGAAGGCCCGGAGGCCTTGAACTAATCTCCGTTCTCCATTGGGTTTGGGAACCCCTAAAACGGGGGTGTTGCAGGGCTGTTGCATTCTCTAAGGAGCCCTGGTCATCTCAGACTGTTAATGATAGGGGTTAGTCCTTTCCGGGCCTTGGGTTTCAGAGGGTGTTGTTTCCAGCAAGGAAATAAAGTGGGGTCTTTAAGGTGAATATAGACTGGAGCAGCCATTAAGGTGCGACCTTTTGTCCCTTGTGATGCCCAAACATCAGAGTTGGTGTTGGTTTCTACGACTGGGAGGCAGCTAGAAATACTTCCAGGGGCTAGGAGGTCAGTAGTTCCCATCGCCATCATAATGTCTCTTCCTAATGGAGGAGTAGGACTTCCTGGCGTGATTAAGAATGAGTGGGAGAACATTAGGTCACCCCATATGCAGCCTAAGGGCTGGGGAAAATATTTAGTAATTGGCTTGCCCGTGACTCCGCAGACTATAACATGTCAATTGGGGAGGGTCCCTGGATTGGAGAGGAGGACAGGGAATGTGGCTCCTGTGTCTAGAAGAAAATCAATAGGTTATCCTTCCACTTCTAGGATTACCCAGGGCTCGGGGGTCCCAATGGTTAGATGAGATGAGGGAGCCACTGGTAGAAGCCCCAGGCCCCTTCAGTCCCACATGGGAGTCTGACTGAGTGAAACTGGCCTTGGGGGTGGAGGTTTCCGGGGGCAGTCTGACTCCCAGTGATCCCCTTCATAGACGGGACAGGGCTGCGGAGGTCTCCCAGTCGGCCCTGGTTGCCGTGGGCATTCCTTTCGCCAGTGACCGGACTGTCCACATTGGTGGCAGTCGGGCCTTCCCTTTCCCCAGGCACCCTGTAAGGCAGCCACCAGTACTTCTGTCTTTTTTCTTATTCTCCTCTCCTTATCCTGGGCTTCCTCTTGGTCCCGATTGTAAAAGACAGTGTTGGCTACCTTGAGTAACTGGTCTAAGGTGCCTTCGGGACCAATCGCCAATTTTTGTAATTTTCTGCGGATATCTGGGGCAGCCTGAGTTATAAATTTGTCTTTAAAAAAAGAATTTCCCCTGCGGGGGTGTCTGGCCCTATTGGAGTATGTTTAATTAAGGCCTCCCTGAGCGTTTCTAAAAAGGCTGAGGGATTTTTCTTCTGAATTCTGGCTAATACTAGATAGCTTTGAAGAATTGATGGGTTTGACCCTTGTTCTCCTCAGTCCCTCTAAAATGCACGCCAGAAAGTGTCTTCTCTGCCAAGGTCCCATGGCTGCATCAGGACCTCACAGTGGGTCATCAGTGGGTCCGGCCTGTTCCCTGTAGGGAAGGGTTCCCGAGTGGAATCCTGTCCTGCCTGTTCCTCATGAAAAGCTAAGAACTGATCAACTCCAAACTTTTCGGCAGCTTGCCGGGCTGCTTGCCTTTCAGAGCTGTGAGAGTCTGATTCGGGATTAACATAACATCTCTCCAAGAGAGCTCAAAGACCGGGGTTAAATTATGGAAAGCTTCTATGTATTTGTCAGTGTCATCTGAGAACTTCCCCAGATACCCCTTTATTTGTCTGAGATCTTGTAAGGAAAAAGGGACTTGAACCCTGGCAGACCCAAATTCTCCTCCTGGCATCTCTTGTAAGGAAAGGAGATTTACTCCATGCTGGGGACACTTCCATACAGGAGGTCCTGGATATGGAGGGCAATTAGAAGGAGCGGGGGCAGGAATTGGCTCCGGAGGAAGAGCAGGATATAAAGTTTTGGGACGATCCCTTGACTGGATGTTTGTTGAAGGGATCTCCTCAGGACAGGAGGATCCCGCTGGAGGTTCCTTTGGAGGAGTCCCCTTAGAAGGGGTCTCTTTAGGAGGAGGGAGGCAAGAGATCACAGCCAAAAGAGCTGGGTCAACTCTACTTTCTTACAGAGATCTGGGTTGTCCCTCAGGGCAATAAAAGACTGAACATAGGGAACTTATGACCATTTGGCCTCCTGTCTACAAAACAGGTCTAGCTGCCTGACAATATTGTAATGAATACTTCCCTCAGAAGGCCAAGTCGCCACATCTTCCAATGAGTATTTAGGCCAAACCTCGGAACAAAAGAAAACCAGGCACCACTTCTTCAAAGACTGAGGGTCAAATTTGTTCCAATGTTTCAAGATGCAATTCAGGGGGCTGAAGGTGCGTGAGGAGGAAAGGAGGAAGAACAGAAAGGAGGAAGAACAGAAAGGTGTCCCTTTGCAGGTCATCTCCCACAATTTGTTCTAGGGTGTCTCCCAGAACCGTGGGCCACAGACACCACGCGACTGGTTCCGAGGTGGGTGAGGAGACACGCGTGCCAGGATTATTTGCGCTTACCTGGGCGGCCCGGCCCGTGCCTCCAGTGGGCGCCTACCCAAATCTGTGTGTGTGTGTGTGTGTCTGTGTGTGTGTCCCCGCCTAAATGTCTGGAACTGGCCCACAGGCCAATAAAGGCTGTGGCAGAAAATGAGGTACTTTAAGGTAGAGGATGTATGCACCGACTGTGGGTATCACAAAAATTGATGGCATGATTAATATAATAGTGGCCTTCTAAATAAAGATGTTTAAGCAGGGAGTATATACTCAAGGCTTGTAAAGAAGGCATGTGGTCTGGGCAGAAAGGTGAGGGGGGAAGTATTGATTCTCAGTAGGTAAGCAGGTGTAAAAAGAGGAAACGGAAGCCCCAAAAGGCTTCAGATAAAGCTTCCTCCTTCAGGTAAAGTGAGTCTGGACTACATCGCCCTTCTCTGGGAATTTTGTCAGATGGCTGACAAAAGCAGAGGTGTAAGAGGAAAGTGGTGAGGTATTCGGGACTCCATGGGTGGAGCCCCCGGAGAGTCTCAGCTGCCAGACAATTATTGAAGAATCGACAACAGATCACAAAAACAACAGAGAGATTTGGGGTGGAGATCAGGACACTTCCATCTGCGCTTTAAAGCTTGGAGGAGATCCCAAGAGGATGTTATGAGAGGGAGTGCTAAATGCCAGTAAATCTTATTTTGAGTGACAAGAGACGTCCTATAGAGGCAGAGGTTCATGTTCTTCCCTTAAGATGTCTTGAGGTCGTCAGGGAGTGTTACGGAGGTCTCGCAGGGCAGAGAACCCAGACCAGTGTCTCAAAATCTGAGGAGAGACAGTAACAGGATGAAAGAACAGCAGAGACGAGGAGTCATATGCTGGCACCCTTACGGGCAGTCGGGCTGGGAAGGGACCAGAGGGACCTTTGGGACACACTGTAGAATAGCTATGGCCAAGGTCCCTCACTTGTCCGCAAAGGCCCACAGTCCTGGCCACGCACCAATGTGCAGTCTCCTCCTGGAAAGGAAAAAGGCAGTAGCAGGATGTAAGAAAATAGCAGAGAAGGGGAGGGAAGCCTCCGAACGGCACCCTGACGGGCAGTCGGGCTGGGGGAAGACCCAGGGAGCCTTTGGGACACACCGTGGAGTAGCCACGTCAGAGTCCTGCAATTGCTGCCAAGTGCCTTTCCCCTCAACTGTGTGCCATCTTTGGGCTCCACCCGAGAGAGAAAGCAAGAAAAAAGGCAGTTGGACTAAGGCCGACATTCCTCTGGCTCAGTGCCAAAGGGGATCAACCAAGGCCCTTCTGCCAAGCCTTTATCTCCGTGGCTCAAGGTCGCTTTGAAATGGCTGACGGAGGCCCGATATTTGTGTGACAGGAGAAAGAGACAAAAAACGATGAAGGCCTGTAGGTGGGCAAGTAGAAAGGCACAGATAATATTTACCTCTCCTTCAATCCCGGATGAGACCCCAAAATGATGTAGGATCTGCCGGCAGTTTCTGGGTGTAGGCCCGGATCGTGTCTTGTGAAGCTGAAGAATGGACACTCGGACCAGGGAAGGCAAGGAGTTGTAAAGGAAGATAGTTTATGAGAGGCAGGAGAAGAGGTTGCAGCTGCCGAGCGGGAGGGGGTCCCCGAAACTGGGAAGCCCACTAGCTAAGGCAAAAGCCTTTTACTTTTATACTTTGCCTTGCCTGCTTGGGGCAGGGGGCTGGAGCCTCCTACTGGAATTCATCTATCAGGTTTGTCCTGTTTGCCCAGGCTGAAGGGATTCACGAAATAACCTATTCCTATTTACTAGATCTGCTCCTTTGTCCGGCCAAAAGGGATTTGAGATAATTCATGAACCTCAAGGCGTATTCTCATATCTTTGTCCTGGAGTGAAGGAGACATTCCAGAACCTGGAGTTTCAAGCTACGGCTGCTTTTTTGTTTATTCCACCAGGGAACCCCCTGTCTACCTAGCAACATGCTAACTAACCTGTCTCAACAGGACCACCAGCGCTGCCACAGCTGCTCCACACCCAGGGAGCTGGTAACAAGACCAGGGATACACGAGTCGCTGCAAATCCTCGGATCACCGGAGCCCACACACCTGCCAATGCCGTGGCAGAGGGGTTGGCCTCTGGCTCCCTGCCACTTTCTAGATCTCATGGTGATGCCTCTTGTTGGCAAAACTTAGACTGCAGCCAGAGTGCCAGCAGCACAGGGCTCTGGGAAACGTCACCTTTATCTTTCTAGCTCCTGGGACACAGAGGGAACAGAGAAGGGGATGGATACAGATGCCAAGTGCCTCCAGGTAATGTCCAGCCGTCCCCCACCCCCACCCCCTGGAACGTATGTGAACTTCAGCTGGGCCTGTAGTCCCAGCCTGGTTTTAGTCCCACCCTGGCCTGTGGTCACTACCCAGTCTCCTGCCCCAAACTCGGCCTCTGCTGGGTTGCCCCCACAGTCCTCCATCAGGGCAGAGGACGGCCACCAGCCCCATCCATTCCCCACCCCACAGCCAGCTGCTGAAACTGAGGTCCTCTTAGCCCCAGCCTAGGTCCCTGGGGCTTCCTGGAGCTTCTTTGGCATGGAACCAAACCCACAGACAGGCTGTCCCTGGGGAGCACTGCCCGGGAGGCAGAGAGTTCAGAAAGCCTGGGCTTAAGGCACGTAGACATCATGTGCCCTCCCTAAGTAAGCCTCATTCGCAGAGGAAATTCATCCCTTAGGTCACGTCTCATTGTGAGACCTGGAGATTTCTAAATACCTTTTTGTATACACAGAGTAGACATGGTTTCAAACAAACACATACACATGCAAGGTCCCCACGGAGCTGGACACAGCTTTGCTGAGTCAACCTAGAATTACTGGCCAACTCACTTAGAAAGAGTTGCGGGGAGTATAGTGCTGGGAGAGGCGGTGTGGTGTTGGCAGAACGTAGACGGGCCAGGGACCGCAGCCCCTGATAACCCATCTGCCCACCTAACGGTTCCCCCACCCAACAATTCATCCCCCACCTGACTATCCATCACCCCAACTGATAACCCATCTCCTACCCTAACAATCCAACCCCCACCTAACAATAAATACCCCCACCTGACAACCCATCCCACCTGACAACCCATCCCCACCTGACAACCCATCCCCCACCTGACAACCCATCCCTCAGCCACGGCCTTGTGGCTTGAGTGTCTTTGGGCCCAGACTGGGCTGAGAAAATCTGCAAGGTTTGGGGGAGGGCAGATAAACCTGGGGTTGGGGGTATTTAGAGAGAAACTCTGAGCAAATAAGAGTAGGACTGAAGAACTTGGACTACCTGGGAGAAAAAATTCTGAGCTGGGCTGGAAATGGGGCCTCAGGCCCCTGCTTCTCTGCTATGGCCTTGGCAGCCCCCTTAACTAAACCTTCCTAGAGCTAGAATGATTGAAGCTACAGCCATGTCAATGACCTTGAGGCTGCACATCCAGCTTAATCCACATCAGCGTCAGAGCGAAGGTCTCTCTGTCACTTGGGGATATTTATAACCTGCTTGCCAGGCCCCAGTACCTGGCAGGCGCCGGGAAACTAGGCCACAGAAGCCATGGAGGAAGCAGGCCCTGCTCCCTGCCCCAGCCTCCCCAGCCCGGGAAGGCTCCCAGGGAGTGGGGCCTGAGTTAGGGACAGAGGAGAAAGAGGCCCTCTGCTCCCCGCTAGAAAACTTGGCCCACCCTCTGGGTGAGTGGGATTTCCTGCAAGGGCTTCACGGGCCCATAATAAGTTTGCCTCTGGCTGGGCCTCCCACCTACTCATAATGGCGGTCCCTTAGCACATGGCCCAGCGGTGTGCATCTTCCCCACATCTCTTCTCCCTCTCAGTGATCAAACTGTACAAGAGCTCCCGCCATCTCCCCACCCGTTTTGCTTGGAGGTTGCTGTGATCACTAAGGACACAGACCACCTGGGGGTCCAGTGCAGGCTCCAGTGCTCTCTGCGTCATCTTCAGTAATCTTGTGTGAAACTTTCAGTGTCTCAGTTTTCCTATCTGTAAAATGGGGTTAACAGTGAGAACTTCATGAATAAAAGGCTCAGACTGGTGCCTGGCACATAACTGCTCAACGTGTGCTAGCTTGTATAGAAGGTTTATTGATTAGGAATAGAGGCTCAGAGCCAAGTTGTATGGGTTCAAACCCTGAGTCTGCCACTCAGTGGCTGAGTGTCCTTGTGCCCATTACTTAACCTCTCTAGGCCTCAGTTTCTTCCTCCCTAAAATGGGAATAACAGTACCTACTACATGGGGTCATTGTGAGGATTGAATAAGTTAACATGTAAAGCTCAAAGAATGGTGCCTGGCGCACAGTAGGTGTTCAATGAGCATTAGCTCTGATGATGGCTGTGATTATTCTCAGGAGATCTTCTTCTGGCCAGACCTCCCTCTCTCCTTCCTGCCTCCACACTTAGCTGGCACAGTGGCTCTCCCTACGCACTTACTCTTCACTCTTCTTCCCTCCCAATTTAAATGCCAAACTCCTTTCAAGCTCCGCCTCCTCCATGCAGCCGTCCCTGACCATTTTGGCGGGCTTTGCGCGGCCTCCATTTTCTAATCACCGAGGCCTGACTCCCAGCGTGATTCCTCTGAGTAAATCTAGTGGCCAGACCCTGAAGCATGGCTCTGCCTAGCTCACCTCTCCTACCTCCTCAGGTACTCAGAGCACAGCCTCACGCTGGGTGGACAGCAGAGAAGCCAGTCAGACCCATCCTCCCTGAGTCTCGACTCCTTTTGCTCCAAGCAGGCATCTCAGGCAAGCATCTGTGCTCCTGGGATGGGGGACAGTGTGCCCTGGCCACCAACAGATAGGCACACACACACACACACACACACACTATGCTTATGCCCTGTAACCTTGTAAAGCAGAACCTAGTTGTTTCCCGAGAAATAATCCCACATTTCCACTAATGACAACCACAGTGCATTTTCCCCCAAGCCCAGTCAGTTTCTGGATTTTTCAGTTTAACAGCGGCACAGGCCAGCATGCCTCCCCACCCCTGGGGCTGGGGGAGAAGTGCGCACCCAGGAGGACAGGCAGGGTGTGTTAGGCATGGGATCCCTCTTTCCCCAGAAAAGGGCAAGCTGGATGACCTCTGAGGGGCACCACGGCACATGTCCCCAGAGACAAGGGCCCATCGTGGGGGTGGGAAAGAGATGATCTTGCTGAAGCAGTGAAGGCTTTCCTGGAAGTGGAAAGAAGCACCTGAGTGTCATTATTTTCTCTCCTTGGAAGGCTGACAGACAGCAAGTCAGCCTTTCTGACCTGCACTGTTAACACTTGCTGACCCCAGGCCACACTCAGCCACAGGCGCATCAGAGGGCTCTGCTGACACCCCTCTCTCCTCTACTCCATGGGCCAGGCTGGGCTCCCCAGAGTGGCCTGTCCCCCAGGACCTGTGACAATGCAGGGCGCTGCTCCAGCATCCTCCACAGCCTCGCTCAGCGTCGTCTCACCTCTGGGGTGTGCCCTGGACAGAGACAATATCACACATCCCACAAGAGCCACCTGTGGCAGAGGTCCCCTGGTTTCCTGAGCTGGCGCTGGGGCCAAGGAAGGAAGGGGTCCAGTTGGGGCAGGATGGGGGCACTTCCTGTGCCCTCATTGTCCTCTCTGGGTGACAGAGGGCTGCTGTCACCCGCCTGAGTATTCTACCACCCAACTTGGCCTGGCCCAACATGGCTGAGGCTGGGAGGAGGCCCCTCCCGCAGGCCAAGCAGTGGAACCCAGAGCCCATCTCCGTGGCCCTCATCCCTCTCCCCTGCTCTGGTCTAAAATGGCCTTGAAACGATGCTTATACTGGCATTCGTGACTAGGAACTTAAAAGTAACCCCTCTTTACTTTGTTGGTCAATAATTCCTAAGGATAATACCTTCCCAAAGGAACGTCTGTCTCATGGAGGGAGCCCAGGCCGAGGGAGAGGGAAGGAAGAAAGAAGCCTTATAAACCCCTCTAAGCACTGGTCTGGGCACTCCAGGCAAACGCACAGTTACATCCAGGCACTTCTTCACTGAACCGCATGGTGGTTATGCAGTAATACCAGCGGGTATTTATACAACGCATCACAGCTGAAAGAGGCCTTCCACGCCGTCTATTGGTTTGTTACCCATCTGCACTACAAGAGAGCAGTGGAAAGCTGTTTAATTGTCTTCCATCTGAGAGCGACGGCCTCAGAGCGACGAGATGTCTGGTGTCTCTCAGCCTAGAAGGATGTGTCAGATGCCACTGGCATCCTACCCAGATCTCCTTCGCCAGCAGGATGGGCACCCACCCCCAAGCTGCTGCAGTGTTAACTGCTCATGGCTCCTGCCTACGTCTTCTCCAATGGGCTGTCCTTAGCCGACAGGACAGGAGCCACTTCCCTGGGAGACGCCCAGGGGTTAAGCCCTCCATCACACCCCCTCCCCTGCAATAGCCCTTGGATAATGACGCTGATGCAAAGACACAGAAGCCAGCCCCTTTGTCTTAGGATGGGACAAAGTCTGCCAGACCATTCACACTGCAAGACTCCCTGTGGGATCGGGCTGAGGAGACGCTTCACCTGAAGTGGCATCTTGGCCTAGATTCTTCTTCTCCTGCCTTCTCCTGTTCCCACACTACCTCAGTTTCCCTCCATGCCCTCTCATCAAATCACACACACACACACACACACAGGTCCCCAGCTCAGACTCTGCTTCTAGGGAACCAAAGGGGCTACAGCACAGTGTTTTTGATCCCAGATCTGTGTCCTCTGGGGCACTTTCTGGGGCATCCTGGCGGCGTCTGTGGTGGTGAGAACTGGGCCCTCTGCCAGGATCTCCTCTCCCTCTCCTCCTCCCAGAGGAGTAGCCTGTTCTTAACACCTTTCCTGTGAACCTGGAACCCCTGCACCTCCCACATTCCACTGCCAGCTCCCTCTCTCCCTCCCCCAGCCCGGGTCTGTGGCAGCCAACACCCTGACCCACGCCCACCCGCCATCCTTGGTGGGCCCCCAGATCGCTACCCAATGCCCTGACTTGTTAAGCAGTGCAGATGGCAATTAACTGCATGAGATGAAAATATCCCGACCCTGATTATTTCAGGGAACAGGCCAGGGAAAATTAATAAATGATGAGGGAGAGTGTTTCCAGAGGCTCCTCAGCTGACCCCCACGCCAGCCTGCAGCAGCCTGGAGAGTGAGGGGGGCCTTTCCTTACTCAGAGTTCAGAGGTGTGGGGCAGTGAGACAAGAGGCAACGCCCAGGGAGGTGCCAGAACCTACCAGGGGAAGGCAAGCCAGTCTTCTGAGCAGTGACATACACAAGTGTTAAGGTTGCCGCCCTCATCTTGCAGACAAACAGAAAGACAAAGGTGGTCCCCTGGATGTTCTCTGATGAATAATTGATTGTAGGATGCCATCCCATGAATGAATTCTAGGAGAATCCCAGTGACTTCCATTTCCACTCCCATATCTGCCTTGCCTCCCTCATCCCATTCTAGGAAGCAGAGAGATTTCCCATTTTTCCCAGATTGTTAAGTCTGTGCCTTGCCCTGAGGTCGTCCCCGGGGGGTTGTGCCCACGGGGAGCAGCTGTTAGATGCCAGGAAGATAGAGATCTGAGCTGCTCAGGGCCTGTCCTTTGCCTGAACAGTGTGTCTTTTTCCAGCAACATCTCACAACAAAGCCTGGGAGAGAATGAAGAAAAATTTATTCATGGGTCCTTTCATGTGCCAGAATGAATGCAAACGCTCACACTCACTCACACACGTGAACAGAAAGGGCTCCCATACTTTCAAAGCCTAAATGTGAGCATTGATATTTATGGGGGAGAAATATGTGCTTTACAAAAGGATTTGCAACAGGGCTTCTTTAAACAGTAAGCAACCAAAGAGCATGGAACATAGAGTTTGACTCACAAAAATGTGACTTCCCTGCAAATTTCCAGAAGCCCATGCACACTGGCAGGGGTGTCAGTGTGTGTTTGTAAACATGCAGAACTCATCAGTGTCTCTTCATTCAGGTGGGGAGAGGGGCAGGCGTTTTCTACGGAAATCCACTCCAGAGCTGGCTGCTACAAGCCTAAGAAGTCTGATCAGAAAGTGGGCCCCTCACCAGGACGACAAACAACCAGTTCCTTCTCCACATCCAGCTGGGAAAGCGGGAACTAAACACTTTATCCCGAGACTACCGCAGACCTGGGCTCATTGGCCTCCAAGGAGCCTTTCATCTCTGAATGTTCTCCTTGAACCCGCCAGGCCCCAATGGTTCACATTCCCACGATGTTTTGAGCAGAGTAGCTAGAAAAGAGCTTATTAATCATCTCAACCACCCCCTTCCTTGGATAGATGAGAAAACGAAGGCAGCTGAGGCAGGCCCAGCGCCCAGCCTCTAATGCCAGTCTCCCAGCCATGCCCGTGGTGTATTGTGAGGCCAAGCCCAGTGAGGGAGGCTCCTGAGAGGCCAGCCGTGCTGTCCAGGCTCCCCCAGCACCGCGCCGCCCCGCTCTCATTGCTCTGCCTTGCCTCCTTTCCCTGCTCCAGGTGACAGATGTGTCCTCTGAGCTTTAACTTGACTATCACAACCTCATCTGGTTAAGACTTCACCCTGTAGAGCCAACTACTGTGCCGGTCGCTTAGCTGGGGCCTCACAGGGTGGTCTTGCTACCCCAGTTGATGGACTGAATACCCAGCGACTTGAAGACAGAACAAATAGTGAGATTCAGGTCTCCCCAAATTCCCCGTCCAGAACTTGTCCCAACAGACCAACACACACCTCTTAAAGTCTAAGCTCCTTTTAAAATAATAACAATGAGGCTGATCATAATAGCAAATACTTATGGAAAAGATATAGCTGACACATATGGCACCTACTATGTGGCAGGCAGTGTTCTAAGCCCTTTGCATATGTTAACTCATCCTATCATCACAATTGTCTAAAGGGGGTAGTCATTATCCCCCTCCCAACTGAGGGACTCAGAGAGGTTAAGTAACTTGCTTAAGGTCACACAGCCAGTAAGTGGCACAGTAAATTTGACTGTAGAGTCCAAGTCTGATTCCTGGATCCCTTTAGGATCTGGCCCCTGCTGACATCTGTGACCTCTGATCTGACCATGCACCCTCCCAGCCTTGCTACGACTCTCCGCCTACAAACACACCACTCCTATTCCCTCGTAGGGCCTCTACCTTTCTGTTCCCTCTGCCTTGGCCTCCAGACCTTCCTCTCTCCTCGGAGAGGCCTCGCCTGACAACCCTCTCAAAAGCAGCCATCCCTAGCCACCCCACTGCACCTTTTATTCAGTACGCACCCATCTGCTTTGTTTCCTTCAGCATTTCTCACTACCTGAAATGATCTTACTTCACGGTTTACTGTTTCTGCCACTACAATATCAACTCCACAGGCACAGTGATCTTGTCCCTGGTACTTCAGGGCCGTGAGCCGTGCCGCTAGACCACTGCGGCCTGGCACACAGTGGGCCCTTGGTAGAGACCTCCTGATCAATGAGCAGTGTGTTTGCACGCACACACACACACACACACACACACACACACGGTCTGAATACTGGAGTATGCCCACGAGCACACTCACAGCAGGCAGAGCTGGCCTGTGATATAGTACTCTGCCGTGTGACACCACGTAGACGTGGTGAGACCAGCTCCACATAAATGGGCTTTCTAGCAGCCAGCCAATGCTGAGGTGCCTCTGAGGACAGATCTGTAATGATCCAGCCTACAAGAATGCAGAACAGAATAGAACCTCTGTTTAGTAGCCGGACCATCCCACCACCTGGTCCAGGGCTTGTGTGTCAGTTGCCTGAAGAAATAGAAGACTTGGTTAAAAGGTGTGAGAAACTGGCCCCTCCAGAGCCCTTGAAAAGGGAGGGGGCTGGGTGGCCTAGTCACTCTAGTCACCTGAGTTAAGCTTGCTAAAAATAGCTGGGCCAGATGTGGGACCCTGAGGAGGCAGGCCTGAGATCCGATAGGGTGGGGAGGCCTAGAACCAATGGGGGTGGGGGAGGGGTGCCATCTCTGCCCTGACAAGGAGATGGAGGGAGAGGGGGTAGGTAGCAGGGACCTAAGCTTATGGATGTTCTGACCCAGTACCTAACCTGACTGGGGAATCTCATTCTGGAAAACAGGTATTTTGGGAAAGGCAGACTCATGCACCATGTGTGATCTGTGGTAGTTGAAGTACAGCCAAACTCTAGCAAATGAGACCCCCATGTTCTAGGCACTCAGGTCTTACCAATTTTGATGTTACTCCAAGCAGTGTCTGTGTGTGTCTCTGTGTATATGTGTGTGTCTGTGTCTGTGTGTATCTGTGTGTGTGTCTGTGTGTGTGGTGTGTGTGTGTCTGTGTGTGTGTCTCTGTGTGTGTGTGTCTGTGTGTGTCTGTGTGTGTGTCTGTGTGTATGTGTCTGTGTGTGTATCTGTGTGTGTGTGTGTGTATGTGTGTGTGTGTGTGTGTGTGTGTGTAGGGGAGGTGGTGGTGATTCAGGCAGGAGGAGGAGGAGTATGCCTGGCCCCCCGCCTGGTTACAGGCCGAGATGTTAAATATGACGTCCTCAAAGAGCCGAGGCATTCCGGGGTGAGTGAGAGCTCACTCCAGAAGTGCCACTGGTGGCATGGGGCAGGGTTAGTCCTTCTTGGCCTGGCAGAGCCCTAAAGCCTCTGCTGCCCCCTGAGAAGAACCCCAGAGTCAGGCACTGAAGGCAAAGGCTGGGCAGAGCTCTCTCCAGCATAGGGCTTGTGGAGCCCAGGCCCTCACGGTGCTTAGCAAGCCCAGGGGGTGCATCCCTCTGAAATCCTTCCTGCCACAGGCGCTGACATGCCCCATGCGTGTCCTAGTCCTCTGATGAGTGCCAGCCTCGGAAGCTCCCCTCTTTCCTCCCTTTGCCTCTGTATTTTATCTCGCATGGAAGATGAGTCCATTCTCCCTTCCCAAGGGGGAGACTCACCTGAGTGCTGTGCAAGAGCTGGGACTTGAAAGACTCCAAGGACAAGTACATCCCTGATGTGGCTGCCCCTTCCAGCCCATTCCTGAGACGGACAGGGTCTGCACCCCTGCCAGCCTCTCCCAGTCCCGACTCTCCCTTAGGGTGTTAGGGTGGTTTCCTCGTTGGGTCACCTCCTTCTCAGCCCCTCTTCTCACCTCTCTTCCACTGGCTGTGATTGGTGAAGGGGGTTGTGGGTGGATGGAACCACAGACCTGGGACAGAAGACCTGATTTCTAGTCCTAGCTCTGCTATCGAAGCTCTGGCTGGCCTGGAGCGAAACATCCAATCCTCTCTAAGCTGTCATTGCCTCTCCTTTAAGATGATCTATATAGCAGTGCCTCCTCCTCCCGTGTTTCTGGGTGAGCGCTGATCGGCGTGACAGCCGGTTGGGAAACACAGTGGGCCATGTGTGTCCCTGATACTGCATCCTCGTCGCTCCCTATGGCTGCCCTCCTTCCAGGTGCCTCCTGGCTTTCTTTCCTTTCACAGAATCAAAGCCCACGATTCACATTCGAGCAGGAATGCAGAGCAGGAGACCACCCCACCTACAGGCAGAGATGGATGAGAAAAAACCCCTTTTTCCAGCCCTGGAGAGCGTCACCCCACCCTCCCAGGCTCCTTCCCACCCTGCACACTCTGAGCTCCAGTTTCCTGGAAAAAGACATTCTGATAGGACCTGGGACCCCTCCACCACCCCAAAGTATCAGGTCCCCAGCTTGACTGAGGAGTGAGAGCTAGGTCACCCAGGAAAAAGTCCAGCATCTCCTCCTGTCTCAGGTGAAGGTTCTCAGGATTGCTCAGAAGGGAGGGCTGGGGTGTGAGCAGGAGTCCTGGGATGAGGAGGAAGTGGGCCCCTCCCATCATTCCTGCTGTTTTCTTCCCTTCCCTGTCCCACAACTCAGCTGTGCCCCTCCAATGCCATCTGCGTGATGTCAAGCTCTGCTCCCTGGCCAAGCGCCCTGGCCCACCTCATGCCTGCCTTGAAGCTGACCCCAGAACACCTGCGTCATCCGTGGTTGGCACCCAGGCTCCAGCAGAGCCCCTCTTGTCCCAGGCTAGTGGGACCGGGTTTCTCTCTGGGAGTTTTTGTATCCTATCCCTCACTGCTTGGAGTCCCGTTTGGGGTGATGAAGTTAAGGCAAGAGTCCATTTTTATGTTTCACCCATCCAGGTTTCCTGGGTTTGGGAAAGAAGAAAGATGAGAATTAAAGGGAAGGGGTGTCCGGGTCCGTGGCTGCCTGGGAGACTCCCACTTCCCCTTGAGTAGTGATCGCCCCCTGCGGCCTCAATGTCCCTAGAGCAGAGCAATGACCACTTGAAGGAGTGAGATTGCTGTCCTGGGCGTCATTACGTTTTGTGGAAGGGTTCTATTAACATGAAGGAATGGGCCCTCCACCCGTACTCCGTACTGGGCAAGGCTGAGCGTAGGCGGCCAGTGTTCTTCACGTCTGTGGTTTCTTGGTGACTATGCCAAGAAAACTTGTGTAAGAGGATGGCTCCTACGTATGAGAGTAAAGTGGCAGCAGTGCTGTCCTCGTGTAGGGGGATGTAATTCCCAGGGAATCGGGGCCCCGTGTTTGTGACGTCTGTCTCTGAAGGGTTATCAGGTGTTCTTCGGGGCCTTTTAGCTGAAAATGGGGCCATGGGGCTTATTTCCTTCTGGGCCTGGGAAATCGGGCTGCCACCTGCACCTCCCTGTGCCTACCTACCCTTCTTTCCTCCCCTCAGTGCTGGGGGGAGAGCACAGCGGATACCACAGGAAGTTTCCAGCCCAAGACCTCACCCAGAGCTGGTTTTCTTATGAAGATGGTGACCACAGACCACTGTGGATGCTGAATCTGCTTGTGCTCAGGGACTCCAGAGGGCAGAATGCATCTGGTCAACCAGGGCTGCCTGGAGGGGGTGGACGCGGAAGCCCCTCTTCCCGTCCCCGGATGAATTCAGGCCCATTATCACTCAGGCTGATGTCAGTATTCCTTGGCACACATGTTGATTAGAGAATTCTAACATCAGATAAGGGCGACGAGGCTGGACGGCCTCTGAGGTCCTTACTGTGCTAGTCCAGTGATCCTAGAACACAATATAGTGGCCCTTGAACAATATGGGTGTGAACCGCACAGGTCCACTTATGTGCAGAACTTTTCAATAAATAGACAGGTAGCCATCCATATCCCTGGGTTTTGCACCTGCACATTCAACCAACTGCAGATCAAAAGCAGTAGTTTCGCTCTGTGGTTGGCAGTCTGTGCATGGAGGGCTGATTGTACACATGGCTCCGTGCCATTTTATATAAGGGTCTTGAACAACCTTGGTTTAAGTATGAGAGGGGTCCTGGAACCAACCCCCCAAAGATAGAGTGACAACTGTAGTTACGTTTTCGGGAAGTCAAAGGGTACATGTGCATTTTCAATTGCACGGTGGGAGATAGCACCCCTAACTCCCACGTTGTGCAAGGTCCAGCTCTACTTCCAATATTATTATTAACACGATGTAATTGGTGACAATGTGCTCGATGGTGCACATAATTAATATATGGAGACTGTTAGCACTTCCACTTCCACAATGCTGTGTGCTACATATTTAATTACTTAGTACTTCTCTGTTTATAAACACACAGCTTCTTGAGCTAGAACTTTCTCTACTGCTACTTTACAAATTAAGGAACTGAGGCCACAAACTAAGGCCCCCTTCCTCTCATTCATGACGAGTCGGGCAGCCCCCTGGCTGTGGGCTGCTGAAGAAAGCTCCTGTTCGCCACCCACCCACTCTTTTTGCTCACTCTATTTGCTCTCCGCCACAAGCCCACAGAAGCACATCCCCCTAACCTCCAAAGCTGGAATTTCCTCCTCAGGCCTCCTCTTCCTCAGAAACAACAGTCAGTCTGAACTGATTCTGATTGGACTGAAAACAAATCTCTTCCCCTCTGAAGGCCTTAGTCACTTTCTCTGATAAGTGAGGCCTGCAGGCCTGGGAACCTTGAAGAATGCGATGAATTCTCCCGGCTGTGAAAGCCACCTTGGACTGGGCTGTCCTCCGGCCAAATCATCCTTGTCCAGCAGTGTGTTCCTCAGACACGAAGGGACCAGGGGAGATACGTGAAAAGCACACCTGTCTTTGCCAACAGGACTGAGTTCCTCCGGGAAACGTGTGAAGACCTCAAGGTCGTGAACCACGTTCTTTCATTTCTCATGACATGGGCATGAGTGTCTTGTATTCAGCAAGTCACTAAATGTGAATTGTTTAGATTTCTGTGTCTCCCTCTCACTGGGGCTGGCCCCTGCCTTCTAAAGTTCATGGCTTGTGCGTTAGGATTCAGGGCTTTGGCAATGAAGGAATGTCCTGGGTTTCGTATCAATTCCGATAGAGGCGAATGTGTTTATAGAAGTCTTTCAGCCCTGTCACTTACCAGGACTGGGACCTTCACCACAGAGGTTTGTTTAAACTCTTTGTGCCTCAGCTTGCTCATCTGAAAAACGTTTGGTGTCCTACCTCATGCCATGGTCTAGTGAGGATGACCTGCCACAGCACAGTTGAAGTGCTTACTGGGAGCTGTGTAAAGAAACACAAGCTTCCCCCTTCTCTACTCATAAATCCCTGATTACAGTGCTAAGAACCTTCCTCTTCTTGGAGCCTCAGAACTGTCAAGTGAGGGGCCTCGCCTCCTGGGCTCCAATATTTCATCACAGGTGCTGTGCTTTGGCCCATACAGTGCCCTTGGAACATTCCAGAAGGCCAGATCTCAGAGCTCCTCCTCTGCTTCCCTCCCCCAGAGCCCCAGCTTTACCCCACCCTCCATATCCAGAGGGTGTCGTGGCTGGCCCAGGGACCATGACAATTTTTAGAAGGCCAGGAGCTCATGATCACTTCCTTCTGTCCAGTGGGTCCAGTTCAGTTCCTCATTTGAGAGGCCAGGGCCTCTCGCTGGGGTGATGCCCAGGGCCTGGCCACAGGATATTTATAGGGGTGTCTGCAGCCAAGCTTCTTGACTTGTCCCATATGTGACAACTGCTGTGTCCTCAACAGCACATGTACCTCCACACCCACTCACCCTGGGTTACAAAGGAAGAGTGATGGATATCAGGAGCCCCGAGGCCCCCAAAACAGGGAGAAAGTGCACCCTGAGGCCTGAATACAGGCTCTCCTCCCTGCGTCCCGGCCCTGCCATTTTGTGTTGACAGCCACGTTTGCTGCTGCTGCCACTCCTGCCATGGACGGCCTCGTGAGACAAGAGAGTGGAGGAAAAGGAAAGAAAAAAGTCAGGGGACACACCCATGCTCTGAGTTTTAGATAGAAGTCAGTCCCCTGTTCCACTGCTCCAACCAGCCCAGAGGATTTCTTCTCTATCTCTCTCTGTCTGTACAGACAAGTGCTCACTTCCAGGTTTTAAGCTGTGCTGAGTTCTGCTTTAGGGGAGACCCATGGAAAACATACGCTAAACGCACCACCAGTTTGGTGGTACTTGGAATCCTGGCTCCTCGGCCCCCCAATTTAATTACTGGTACTTACTGTTCAGAGACTTTAAATACTGTGTTTCCCCGAAAATAAGACCTAGCCGGACAATCAGCTCTAATGCATCTTTTGGAGCAAGAATTAATATAAGACCCGGCATTATATTATATTATATTATATTATATTATATTATACTGTACTATATCATATCACATCACATCACATCACATCATATCATGAAGACCAGGTCTTATATTATAGTAAAATAAGACCGGGTCTTATTTAATTTTTGCTCCAAAAGATGCATTAGAGCTGATTGTCCAGCTAGGTCTTATTTTCGGGGAAAGAGGGTAGCTGCACCATGCATTCTGTCCAGGATTTACAGTCAGTGGGAGGGAGAAGCTGCCATAGGTTTACCGTATCTTACCTTGAACAGGACTCAATGAGATTTTAAAACCCTATCAAGTTATAAACCCGTGGTCCTTCTCCTCCTTCTAGGAGAAAGGAGACAAGCCCCGGCTGATTGCTTCCTTGTCCTACAACCCCATGAAAACACAATCGCACCTATTCACTTAACAAATATTTCTTAAGCACCCGTTCCATGCTAAGCCTCTTCTAGACACTGAGAGTACAGCAGTGAATAAAACAGACAAAGCCACTGCCAGATAAGGCAGTCAGGATATAAATAAATAATTAAATATGTAATATGTAGGTGATAAGTACTATTATGAAAAATAAAGGAAGGTAAAAGGGTGGGAGTGTTTTTTTCTTTCTTTCTTTCTCTTTTTAATAAAGGGTAGACAGGCAGAGCCTCTTTGAATAGGTAATGAAATCTGAGGAGAACGTAGGAAAATGTGAGCTCTCTAAATATCTCAGGCAGAGCGTTCCAGGAGGAAGAAATTGCCAAGCCCCCTTGAGGGCAGAGAGGATCTAGCATGTATGAGGAAGAGCCAGGAGGCCACTGTAAGCCTGGAGTGCAGGGAAGCAGGGAGGCCGATCAGAGATTGGTGAGGGCAGGCAGATCGATCGTGTGTGACCATGTAGGCCACCCTTAGGACTTTAGGGAACGTGAAGTGACACTATCACTCACAGGGAAGAGTGACGCACCCTGACTTATAGTTTATAACAGGATTGATCTGTTTTGAGAATAGATTGGGGTAGGAGAGCACGAGCCAAGAAGGAAGCAGATACTCCATCGAGGAGGTTATGAAATAATTCAAGAGAGAGGAAAACGAGTGCTGGTTCAGAGCTAGTCAGATGGAAGACGTTAGAAACGGTTGGGTTCTGAATATACAATGAAGGTAGAATGAAGTTGTTGACAGAGGAAGTTTGCATAGAGAGAGAAGGTGAATGATCAATGTGGGGTTGCTATGGAGACCACCCTGCAGTCACCCTGCTGACCCAGGAATCTCCAACCCAACCTCCCTGACACCATGATATTCAGCCACTTAATGAACACTCCTTGGGTGAGTGGACTCACTACCTCACACGACAGCTTTATTCAGTCCTTTAAAGTTCTTCCTAATATTCACTGAAATGCCATGTCCCCGTGTCTTTCTCTCACTGTTCCTACAGCAATATAGGGCAGGTCTCCATTAGCTCCCACAGACAATCTTCCAGATTCCCGGCAGAGATGGGCCTGGCCTCTCCCTCAGCTCATCTCCGCCATCAGTGCTGTTTTCAGTCCCACCGGACATGCACAAATCCCGGGAGGAAGCAGCTCCAGGTCTTCTCCTAGGTAGAAGGGCCAGGGACTGATTGTCCTCTGAGCTCTGTCTAGAACAACATTCAATGAGTCACATCCAGACCACAGATCTAAAGTCAGCCAATGCTCTCAACTCCATTCTTTTTCCCAGATGGGGGGACATGAGAGCGCTGGCTTAGATCTGGCTTCCTTACCACCGAGAAAATCAAAGCAGTTTGAAGAGTATTTCCTTAGACACCCCCACATCACCCCACCTGTCAGTATCCATGTCCACACTCTCTGCTTTCCTGCCCATTACAATGAATTAACTGTCTGTGCTCCTATCGAAAGCCAGTTCCTCCCCTTTTCCACTATATCCCAACCCTTTTCACATATTCAAGAACATTGAAAATTTGAGGGAACAATGGAGTAGAACTAATATTGTTAAGAAGGAATTCAAAAACCTTTCATAGACGTAAAAGAAAACCTAAATTTATATAAGGGCCAACCATGTGCCTGGGAAAATTGATGGAGTATGATAAACTCAGAGACATAGCCAATAAAATCATTAGACTTTAGAGACAAAGAAACAATACCCAAGGCCTCCAGGTACAATACCCATCCTACCTACAAGAGGATGAAAATTATATTGGCATCAAGATAGTCAAGAGCAACCTGAAAGCAAGGCAAGAGTGGAGCGTTATTTTCAAGTAACCTAAAAAAAGGAAATAAATTGTGAGCCAAGGACTTTATATGCGGCAAAGCTATCATTCAATTATCAAGGCTATAGAAAAGCAAATTATATATGCAAAGAATGAGAGAATTCTGTACACATGAGCCCTTCTTGGCCAACCTGCTGGAGGATGGATTGTATTCAATCAAGAAATGACTGGAGGAAAATTTTGGCAAAAGAATTATGGTGAGCATGTAGTGCATTCAAGTGGAGATCTAAAATTTAAACAAGGAGCAGGGACAAGGGTTGAAAATAAGTTGTGAATGTCACATGTTGTGACAAAGTAGAAAGAATGCAACGTAAAAGCTGATTCAAGAAAGAAGACAGAAAAAGGAAAGTAGACAAGGTCATTGTTGTATAGGGAACAGGTAGGAATCAAATGATACCACCTAGAACTGGCAATCCAGATAGTAAAAGGTCAAATAAGAAAAAAGGTAAATAAGAATATTTTAAAAGATAGCAAAGCAAAAGGAACCATGTGAGCAAACACAAATACTTTTTTAAATATCGAAGGAAAAATTAAAAGAAATTTTATATAGAGAAAGAAACAATAACAATAACATAATACATAGACTAATTATAATATGAAATGACATAAGGACTTGACCTCCAATATGTCAGTCATATCAATGAATGCGAATGAGATTAACTTGCCTGGTAAAAGGAAGGAGAACTGACTCCGGGTGGTGAACACATAATGTAATTTATAGATGATGTGATACAGAATTGTACACCTGAAATCTATGTAATTTTACTAACAATTGTCACCCCAATAAATTAAAATAAAATTTAAAAATAAAAAAAAAATTTAAAAAAAAAAAAAAAAAAAAGAAACAGATTTTCAAAACTTCGATCTCTTCCACATGCAGGAGAAACATTTAAAACAAAGTGACTCAAAAACTAAAAAATAAAAGGGAATGGGAAAAGTTATGACAGCTAAATAGAATAGCTCTAAAACAAGGATAGCAAGCCAATTATTAGATAATGCAGATTTTAGGGCAAAAAGCATCAAACAAGACAAATATTAGGTTGGTACAAAAGTAATTGCGGTTTAAAAGGTTAAAAGTAATTGCATATTAGTATGCAAAAAGCCACAATCTACAATAAAATATATCAGTTACTAATATCTCTGCACTAGATTATGTACAAACCACCTATTTATAAAATATAAATTGCAGCAATGCAAGGAAAAATAGAGACAATAGCAAGAGACTTTTACAAACCTCTCTCAGTACAAAAAGAGCACATGAACAAAAAATAAATATGAATAGAGAAGATTTAACCAAATCAATGATAAATTTGATTTCATAAATACGTATTAAATGCTACACCCTTTAATAAAGAATGTACTTTCTTCTCAAGCAGACATGAAACAGTCATTGAAATTGATCATATATAATATCACAAAGGAAATATAAGTAGGTTCTGTAGTAGGAATATGGAATTGTCTGATCACAATGCAGTAAAAGTATAAATTAAAAGCAAAATTTAAAACTACCTCACCAAAGTTGGAGAAAAGGCCTGACTTCACTCTACCACCTAAAACAACAAAATATTTGAACAAAATATATGAGACAATGGTTTTCAAGATACCAGACATTAAGCCATGAAGGTCAGCGATCCTGGAAAGTTGAGGAACAAATGAAATAAGTTCAACCATTTCACCAGCTTAGTGCCTGGAGAGTTTGCAGGCCCCAGTGCAGGGAAGAGGAACCCAGGAAGAACTCAGTGCACCCCCTGATTTGAGAAGCTGAGACTCTGAGGAGATTACGTGGTTAGATTTCACAGGACAGAGCACCAGAAGGAGGAGATTTGCAGAGGGTCCCATCAAGTATATAGCAGAAAACTGGTCAGTATACACATATGAAGAAACTACCTGTCTTAGTCCATTTAGGCTGCTAGAACAAAACAGCATAGGCTGTTTTATATACGACAGAAATTTATTTCTTGTAGTTTTGGAGGCTGGAAGTTCAACACTGGGGTGCTAGCATGATCAGGTAGGGACCTCTTCAGGGTCCCAGATTCTCATCGTATCCTCACATGGTGGAAGGGGCTGGGGAGTTCTCTGGAGCTTCTTTTATAAAACACTAATCCTATTCATGAGATTTCCACCCTCATGGCTTAAGCACTTCCTCAAATCCCCCTCCTACTAACACAACCACCTTTCGGGGCTTGGATTTCAACATAGGAATTTTGGGGGGACACAGACATTCAGACCATTGCACTATCCAAAGCCAGAAAGAACATCTTGAAAGGATAAGAGGAAACACAGCCAGATACTCTCACAGGACCAAGAAGAGTGTCTGCTCCAACTAGCCGAACTGGAAAACCTCATAATTCATGTAGATTGTCTAGGATCTTGCCTCAGGAGTAAGGAATAATTAGCCCTAGTCTAAATCTGCTATGGCTCAAATAAGAAATCTTTAAAGGAAGACTTGAAGGGACTTAAATGTTTCCAAGTAACTTAACTGCATCCTAGAACAAAGCTCAGGAATATTTACAGGAATACAAAAATTTCCAACACTAATAAATTAAAACTCATAATGTCTGGTATCCAATAAAGAATTACGTGACATGCAAAGAAACAGGAAAATATAAATCCTAATGAAGAGAAAAAAACAATTAATTAAAACCAACCAGAAACGGACACAAAGTTAGAATTAGCAGACAAAGACATCAAAACAGCTATCACTGCCATCCATATATTTAGAAAATTAGTATGGAGATATAGAAGGTACTTAAAAGACCCAAACTGAACATCAATGGATGAAAACTATAATACTTGACATGAAAAATACACTGGAAAGAGGGGGATCCAATATGTTAAAGTAGGTCAACACTGTGCTCGCCTCTTTCCGTGCTGCATTAAATTTACAACTAAATCATAGAACAATCAATCTGGAGAACCATCTGAAGTCTAACTGAACAGAAGTCTGTAGGTAAGGATATAAAGAAGTAGCCACATCAAGACTGATAGAAGTGGAGATGTGAAATGGCCAAACCCACCCTTGCAGGTGGTGGTTGAGAGTTAGGATTGATATCTCGGCTGTAGAGGCCCCCTCCAAAAGAGCAAAAGACCCCTGCCCCACACTAGGCACTGCAGTCTGGAATATCGGCACTGGGAAGAGGAGTCCCGACAACATCTTGCAGTGAAAAACAGTGGGGATTCTGGCCATCTGGGTGCAACTGAAGATTGCAGGAAACCCAGACATCCTCTTAAAGGGCCCAAGCACAGATCACAGTAGAGCACCATCCAATTAGCCCTGCAAGTAGCACACCCAAAGGGTGGTCTCAGAAGGTACCAGAGCCTGCTGGGACAAATCTCACTCTTTGGAGTAAGCCCCCAACGCAGGAGCCCATAATCTGTGGATGTGGACAAACCCCACAGCCAGTCAGCCTGAGGGATCACTCCAAAAAGGGGATATACATTTATGTCAACATTTATGCACCCATCATAGGAACACCTAAATATATAGAACAAATATTGACTGACAAAAGGGAGAAATTGACAGTAATACAATTATAGTAGGGGACTTTAGCACCCCATTGACACCAATGGTCAGATCTTACAGATAGAAAATCAACAAGGAAACAGCAGCCTTAAATTACACACTAAACCAGATTGATTTAATTGATATTTTTAGAGCATCTCACCCTAAAGCAACAGGATATACATTCTTTTCAAGAGCACATGGAACATTTTCCAAGATAGACCACGTTAGGCCACAAAATAAGTCTCAATAAATTCAAGATTGAAATCATATGAAGCATCTTTTCTCACCACAATGGTATGAAACTAGAAATCAATTACAAGGAAAAAACAAACAAACTGAAAAACACACAAACACATGCAGCTACATAACATGCTACTAAATAATGAATGGGTCAACAATGAGATCAAGGAAGAAATGAAAAGATACCTTGAGACAAATGAAAATGAAAACACAACAACCCTAAATCTATTGGACACAGCGAAAGTTGTGAATTTTAAGAGAAAAATTCATAGCAATACAAGCCCACCTCAAGAAAGAAGAAAAATCTCAAATAAACTACCTAACCGTACACCTAAAGGAACGAGAAAACAAACAGCAACAAAGTCCAAAGTGAGTAGAAGGAAGGAAATAATAAAGATCAGAGCAGAAATAAATGAAATAGAGTCTAAAAAACAGTACAATAGATAAATGAAACCAAGAGCTGGTTCTTTGAAAAGACAAACAAAGTTGATAAACCTTTAACCAGACTCATCAAGAAAAAGAAATGACCCAAATAAATAGAATCAGAAATAAAACAGGAGAAGTGACACCTGACACCACAGAAATAAAAGGGATTATGAGAAAATATTACAAAACGTAAATGTGTATAATAATTAACAAGGAAGAAATAACCATTTAGTATAGGAAAGTTAAAAATGTACCTACTTTCCACACATATATGCAAACAAATTGGGTAGAAGGAGTAAAGGATTGAGTAAAACTTCAGTGATGATGCATTTTTATATGGTGTTATATGGTTTATATGGTTTGAAATTTAGAATCATGTCAATATTTTACTTATTCAAAGAATAAAATTTAATCAACACGAGGGAAAATATATTTATATCATCTCTAAGTATCTTCCAACAAATTATTTATTAATTATAAAAGAAGAAAAGTAATAACTTTACAATGGAGAAATCTATCTGAAAACATCTTAATGAAGTAAATCAATGTTAGCATGATCAATAATGGGAAAAACCAACATCGTCGCCCCCTTGCATATTTCACTGACAAAGACAAAAATCACTTAAGTAGTGTTTCTGCCAAAAATGCATTAATTGAATCTAATCCTCAGGAGACCGCAGACCAATCCAAATTTTGGACATTCTAAAAAATAACCGTCCTATAGTCTTTAAAAATGTCAATGTCACACAATACAAAGGAAGAACGAGGAAACCATTCCAGAGTAGAGAGACATGACAACTAAATGTAAAAGGTGACTCTGGAGTGAATCCTGAGCTGGAAAACATAATTGGTATCAAGGACACTATTTGAACAATAGATGAAATTAGAATATAAACTGTTGATTAGATAATAGTATTATATAGATGTCAACTTTCCTGATTACTCCCATGCTCCTATGAGAGAATTTCCTTATTCTTAGGAAATAAGTAAGTATGAAGGAGTAAACAGACACAAAGTAATGAAACTCACTATAAAATGAGAGAGGGGGCAGATAGAGAACGATAAGGCAAATGTAGCAAAATGTTGACCATGACTAGATCAGAGTAAACATGTAGGAATTCATGTACTACTATTCTTGCAACTTTTCTATAAATAGGTAACTAAGACAAAATGAATGTTAAAAAAAAGAAAACTGTATTCACACCACCCCCATAACAGTCCTTATATGCAATGAGTACCTCAATGTCTTTATTCCATAGCATGGCTTAAGTTCTAATATCAAATATTTATTGTGAATCACGAATCTCCCTGCATAAAAATGCAAGCTCTCAGGGACAGGAATTTTGACTATTTTGTACAATGAGGTAATCTTGAATTTCTAGAACTGCACCTAGCATTTAGTAGATGTAAACTAAATATTCTTGAATGAATTAATAACTGTTATAATTGGATAAAATGGGCTCTAGAGTCATATGACCTGTGTCCAAATCCTTGCTCTTAGTGTTACGAGATACAACATGGGCAAGTTACTAAACTGTGGAATTTAGCTCCCACTTTCTCTGGAACTTAGCTCCTAATAAGTACTTACTTCAAAGGAAATAGGAAGGGTAATTTCAGAAAAAGTGGTGGAGTAAGGCGTCCCAAAAATCTGTTCCTTCTCAAAAGCAATGAATAAACTGGCAATACTGTGAGAATCAACTTTTTCAGAACTCTGGAATCTAATCAAAATTTTATGGTAAGCAGGGAAATGATTAATCAAGAAAAACCAGATGAGCCTCAGTAAGTGAGCTTTGTGACATTTTAACTTACCCCGGCACCATCTTCCACTCCCCAGCTTGGCAGTGGTCAAGGCAACAGCTGGCATTCCCAGTAGGTACCTGGTACCAGGGGAAGCAAAACAGACCTTGTTCTCAAACAACTGTGGTTTTTGTTTTGACCTGTCTGGTGGCTCATTTCACCTAACTCAGGAAATTCCCAGGATTGAGGCAGCTACCCAGGAAGAATTTGTCAAAAATATTTAAAGGCAAGGAATAACATTGGGGAAAAGAATAGACAGCTCTAAAAGCCTGGGGGGAAAGGTATGAAATGCTTTAGGGAATAAGGATTTTGAAAAGCTGCCACATATTTCTGGGTACCTAGAAAGCCATGCACATGCTCAGAAAAGACCCAAGAAGGCCCTACCGCTCTTACCTTGGGCCAATCATCAGCTCTGCACAAGCGGGAAGTGAAGGCTAACCTGCAGCTGTGAACTGTCTGGCTGAGTGTTGAATGCCTGGCATGCCCCAGTACGAACAGAGTCCATCTGCAAAGACTGGGAGATTTTTTTTTTTCTTTTTCTTTTATTTTTATGTATTTAAGGAAATTTCCGTAAAAATCACTGGCTGACCATTCATTAATCTAACAGAACAGACTTTTATGACCACACATGACAAAGGATACACATTTTACAAAACTAGCTCAGACAAGTCACAAAACAAATAAATAATAAGAGAAATGCAAATCAAAACCATGATGAGATACCACTCCACACCCACTAGAATGGCTGAAAAAAAAGACAGGTGTTGATGAAACTCTGGAGAGACTGGAATCCTCATATATTTCTGCTAGGAATGTAAAATGGTACACCAACGGTGGGGAAAGCATTTTGGTAGTTTCTCAAAAAGTTAAAAGTAGAATTACCATGTGACCCAGCAACTCCACTCCTAGGTATTGAGAATTAAAAACATACGTTCAAACAAAAACATGTATACACATGATTATAGAAAATTATTCATAAAAACCCAAAAGTGGAAATGACCTAAATGTTCATTAACATGTGTGATAAACAAAACATGGTATATCTACAATGGACTATTATTTAGCCCTAAAAAAAAAAAAAAAAAGGACCGGTACATGTTACAACATGGATAAATCTTGACAATACTATGCTAAGTGAAAGAAGCCTGACACAAAAAGTCATATATTGTGTGATTACACTGACGTGAAATGTTGACAATATGGAAATCCATCAAAGCAGAAAGCTGATTAGTCATTGCCAGGGCAAAGGGGAGAAAAGCCTGGGGAACGACTGCTTGATGTGTACGGGACTTCTTTTGGGGGTGATAATATGTTCCGGAATTAAATAGTGGTAATGGTTACACAACATTTAACATAATTAAAGCCACTGAACTATACACTTTAAAATTATTAAAATTATGAACTTCATGTTATGTGAATGCTATGTTAATTTTTTAAAGGAATGTTCAAATATGAAGATGCATGTTGAATTTTCCAGGACAAAGTTTTTCAAAGTAAGTGCCCAATAAATATTAACACGGGGGCCTCCTCCAACTAGTCTCTGACATTCTCTTCTTCTTATTGGTCAGGGACATTCTCATCTGCTCAGCAACCCTCTCCCATTGGCTGGATCCTTGAGGCCTAAACTCTGAGTAAGAACCAGGGTACCCCAGGCTCTGCAGCAGGTGCAAGCAGCAGCAAGGAAAAGTGACAAACCCTCCTTAAAGGGACTGGGTCCCAAAGAGCTGGCTGAGCCTAGTCCAACATTTCTCTCGAGTGAGGTGACCTTTGGTTGGTGGCAAAATTTCGGAAGTTGGCATTAGAGAGATCTGAATCCCTGCCCCCGATTCTTGTGAGGCCTCTTAGGCCAAGGACCTTCTGGATAGCACTATGAAGTAAAATGGAATTGAGGACTCCCAGGGCACACCTATCCTGTGATTCCACGGCCTGGTAAATATAAAGCGAGGGGCACTCCCAGGACAGCCTTCACCGGGGCCTCTGCTCTCAGAAGCCAGGCTGTGACTGACCCACATTCGGGAAGGCCTGGGGTTCACAACCCCTCCCAAACCAGGACCACCTTCCCCAACAGGTGATGCTCGCCCCTTCAGAGGTCCAGCAGTTTCCGAGAAGCCCTCAAATTCCACAGACCCAAGGCGGCCTCTTCCCCCTTGGAAAGGGCTGGTCTAGGACCATTCTAAAGCTGTGGAACTTTCTGGAAGTCCCAGGGCCCCTCCCCTGCCCACAAAAGCAGGGTGAGCAAAGGGAGGAGCTCAGTCTCTGATTGGAGGAGGGGGCAGAGAGGCGCCTGATGGGTGTGGCCAACGGCAGGAGGAGGAGCTGTTGGCAGTGAATTTCAGCAGTTTCTTGGTCAGATTCTCCACTTTAGCTCCAAGCTGAGTTAGTGGACACACCAGCTTATGCGGGCCCTCACTGGAAAGATCAGAATTGCTGTAAGGATGCAGGAAAACCCACGTGCCAAGGATGTGGAGAACTGGGGCACCTCCTCTCTCACCCCAGGTTGGTTGCAGAACTTGTGGCGGGACTGGTTCCCAGAACCACTGTCCTCCCTCCTCAAGATCGGGTGTTCCGGCCCCTCCAGGAGATGGGCGGCTGGCAGGGCCGCTTGAAGCTCCTCCTGAGCTCCATTCTCCTTGTCTCGGGCCCCACCCATCTCAGCTGCCTTCTCCGCTCTACCTCTAGTGGTATCCCCATCACAGCCCTGGGCCACCCCCACACCCTGGCACCAATTGCCCTCACAGACCAGGGCTCTGCTGATCAATGGCCTTTGGAACTGGGTCCCCTCCCCCTTATCCCTGCTGGCTCACTCTTGAGGGGGTGCTGGCAGGGAGCCTGCTCTTGAGATTACCTTCCTTTGCCTTCTGCTACCTGTGGGCTCGACCTTGGGTCTCCCCACCCAGGCAGGGCATGGGCAATGGGCAGACATCACCCCAAAACTGCTTTTGCACCCTGCCCCACTTGCCTGGGGCCTTACCCTTGAATTTCTCCCCTCTTCTCTTCCTTTACCTCTGTATTTTCTCTCTCCTGGAAGGCGAGTCCATCCTCCCATCTCAAAGAGGAGAGTCACCTGAGTGCTGTGAAACAGGTGGGACTTGAAAGACTCCAAGGACAAGTACGTGCCTGGCAGAACTGCCCTTTCCAGCCCATTCCTGAGACCACCGGGGTCTGCACCCCTGCCGTCCTGTCCCATTCCTGACTCTCCCTGGGGCCTGGAAGTGTTTTCCTCTTTGGCTTCTTTCTCCACCCCATTTCTCGTCTTCCTTCCTGTTGTGATTGGCGGAGGGTTAGGTGGATGGAACTCCAGAGCTGGGATCAGGAGATCTCATCTTAAGTCCAAGCTTTCCTGTCGAAGCTCTGGGTGATCATGGGAAACACGCTAACCCTTTGCGAGCATGTCCTCTTATCTGAAAGAGCAATAAAATAATCATGCCTGGTCCACCGTCTTTGTGAGGATGGAAATGATTGGTTTCTAAAAATAGGTGTACTACACATTACTTGTGACTTTCATTTTGTTTGCTCCTGCCTTTGTATTGTCATGTGGGGTGTCCGGCAGGGTCTCTGCTCCCGCTCCCCACACAAGAAGGCAGGATATGGTGAGGCCAAAAAGGAACACCCACGGAGCCATAGGTAGGGGAGTCATACCACTATAGTCTCACTGGGTTTACACGACGTGCGACCTGCTGTCCGCTTTGCTGCCAACCGACCAACTCTCCTCCACTCTCCTCCACTCTCCTTCACTCTCCTCCTCTCTCCTCAACTTCCCTCCGTAGCCGTGGCAGTTATATTAGTGGCCAATGGCTCAATGGTTACAGCTGACGGCCTACCAGCCACAGCTGATGGCCATTTACTACCTGAGCCAGCACCTTTCTATGTGAGGCCGAGAGCCTGGAAACTGCTTTCTGGGGCTCTGTCCTCACAGTATATATGGAGTTTCTTCTGGTTTCTTTTTGCTTTCACAGCATTGGTCTCTCCCATGATCCGTCAGTCCAGTCATGATGAAGAACATGGCAGCCATCTGTTTGTCCACTTGGCCCTCTTCTGGGAACTAGGAAGCCACCCTTTAGGAGCCCCCATCCCGGTGGACCTTCCCCAGGCTTTTTCTTTCTTTGCCTTTGCGAGGCTTGAGCTTTCTGGAAAAGGATCTGCTAATACAATCTGGAACTTTGCTCTCTGCACTTCCTTCACCCCTTTTCCCTCGCAAGACATCCAGGACTCTACCCTCGGGGAGGAGATTTGAACTTTAGGCAGCAAGAGAAAAGCCTAGCTCCCACAGGTCATGGTTCCCCCAAAGGTCAAGGTCCACATGATTCCTCAGTAGCAAGAATTAGGCTGTGAGCTGGAGCCTCACTATAGACATTCAGAGCAGTCGAGGGGATGAGTTCCTCACCTTCATTTCTCTCCATTTCTCTTTTCGTCCCAGAGCTCAGCTATGACCCCATAAGGCTTTTCCATTTACCATCAACATGGAAACTTGGCTCTTCACCTCTCTTTTATGCATTCTCTTGTTCCTCAGAGCTGCCTTTCCCTGAAGGAATCCTGGAGGACTTGAGAGGCCTGGTCAGTCACCCAGGACCCAGTGAAGCCCCTCAGCCCTCAGGTTCAGTGGGAAACTTTAATAAAGGCTCCATGTCTTCTTTGACGTCTGGGACTTTTGTCTTGTGTGTTGATTCAGAAGACTTGGGTGCTTTTTTTCCCTTCTCTAACCAGGTGGTGGTTGTGCTACATGTAAACAACAATGAAGAGAGGCTGGCAGGGCTGTCTAGGGGTGCCCCTGGACCTCCCACCACCTCCTTTAAATAATGCTCATTGTTTCAGGTAGAGGGACCTGAAACCAGTTGGTTTACTGGACATCTGGCAGAGTTTTCTCTGTGCATTTACACTGTAATACGGCAAGAACTAAAGGAACAAATTTATCCACCAGAATGGCAGGTCATTAGGAAGCATGTGGGAGGGAGGGGTAAGTAGTGATTCACAATGAGGTCCTGGAGTTTTATGAGTTACTATTTTTACAACCTTGTTGTTCTAGTCCTCCAATGCTGGTGAAGGGAGGATTATTAAGGAACAAATTATTGGTGGGAGGTGGTGGTTGTCCTCATTAGTTTGTGAATCAGAGTGCTGGTATCCCATCATTGGCCTGTGCCGTGCACCTGGGAAGTGGTGGGCAACTTTCCTGGATCTCACAATTGGCAATGGAAGTCTTAGCAGAATGCGGAGCACCCACTTACCGGGGCCTCAGAAATTGCTAGTACCCCTGTCTCTCCTTCCTGATTCCCCAATGTGCCATGGCAACCAGAGTTGATTTATCAAGAGAACAGACATCCCTAAGACTCTGCAGCTGGGGCCCTGGCTCTCTGTTTTACTACCCAGTGGTGACCACAGAATATTCTGGGAGTTGTGTTCTGAAATGGCTCTGGGTCTTTTAGGAACAGGACTGGTGGAGTCTGTACAAACCTGGGGCCCCAGTCATCAAGCACTGAGCTCATTGGAGCACAGGGCATCAGTTGTTCGCGTGTTCTCTTCCTTGGAGGACTTACGAATTAAAAGCATGGGATTATTTGTAATAATACCACCTGGCGGGAATATTGATGAGCAGGGGAAGGCTTACTTGGAGACCTCTGATTTTTCCAGCCCTGAGACTCTGGGCCTAATACATATATAATTATCGTTAATGTCCTGTAATTTTCATAACAGTGTTATCATTGAGCCACTTCATTAATCATCATGAATTGGGGTCTTCTCAAATCCTATGGGTTGCTTGCATAGCTATACAGAGCTCTGAAATTTGCAAACACAATAATCCTTTGAGGTAGATACCATGGCCATTTCACAGATACTGAAACCAGGAAAAAGACTCAATTTTCTTGAAACGGGGGGTATGCAATACACTTGTCTTGTTAGGTGTGCTATCTTATTTCTCCCCTCTCTCCAACCCCCATACTTGAGAAGACAAAAAAAAAAAAAAAAAAAAAGCAGAGACCTGGGAATTACGTAACGCCCAGTTCGTCAGGAGAAAGTGTAAAGACCTAAGGAACAGCCTTTTTCTTACCATGAGGCACTGGGGCAGACACAGAGCAGTCACTATTTGCTCAATGCATTTCCTCATGTTTTCTACCTTTAACGTTACAGTCACTCTTTTAACCCTCATTGCTCACATGTTAGGGTTCCTTCTAGAAAATTCGCTGACATTCTAATATCCTTTGCTGTTCCTTAGAAAACTTTGGGGCAACTCCAGTTATTGTGTGATTACCCAGCCCTTCCCCCTCACGAGTTTCATGACCTTCTGCAAATATGTGACCTTTCTGTGTCCCAGCTTTCTTGGTGGTAGAATGGACACGCTAACCCCTAGTCACAGAGATGGATGAGGATTATTAGGAATAACACATGAAGTATATGAAATGCTTACCACACTCTTTAGTACATAACATGAGTTCCCTCTTCCCTGCTTGGCTGTCCTTTGTGTTCTGTGAAGAGCTTTCCTATTCCCAACCCAAAGGGGAGAGTCCGGAGTCCTCCTTTCCCTAGCTGATTCAACACCACCCCAGATTCCATAAACTTTTCTGAAAGAATTCCCAAATGACTGGATGAAGCAGATTAATCCAGCTGGCAATAATCTGGAATGCCTGGGGTTCATCATCCTCAATCATTCTCTACTCATTTAGTCTCCAGCCATTCCCTGCTGGAGACCTGGAAGAGACAAATGGATTTGATGGGTGGGGGTATGCCCCAAGCCTCCAGTACTCAGGGAGAAGCCAGCCCTTTCTTCCTTTACTAGACCTTGAAATGCAGATGTAGACACAGCCAAGATTTCCCACTGTGCCTCTCTTCCTACATGCAGTCAGGAGTCTGCCTTCCCACAAGAAGGAACGAGAGCCTAAAAGCAGACAGCAAAAAGACTCGAATCCTGAAAAGGACCTCAATTCCTGGGTGGGCCCTGCTTGCCTCCTGGCTTTACTAGGTGGAGGTCCTGCAAGGATATTTCAGGTAGAGCCTTACCTCAGGCCTCTGCTCCTTTCCCGTCTTCTAGATGTGGGTGGTGAGCAAGCTGAACCCACACCCTCGCCCTGTGCAGTTACGTCCTCCCAACCTCTCTTCTGAATCTGCCCCTCATCCTTCCCTGGACCCCTCTCGTTCTCCTCCTTTTTTGCTTATCCCACAGTGGGTGATGGTCTCTGACCCTTGTCTCAGCCAGCCTGGCCCTGGAGGGCTGACAAAGCCTCCGGTCCATGGAGAAGCCCTGGTAGCACCCACTTCTCAGTCCCATCCCTCAGTTCCCCAGGATTTTGTGTCCTTTATCCACTGCTCCTAGGCCTCACTTTCTTCCTGCTTGTGTGGATGTTTTCTTTCCTGCCTCTGCTGCCTTCTCAGCCTCACCTCTTGCCTTATTTCCTGCTATGGCAGCCAGCCCTCACTGCCATGGCTGAGTATTAGGGGTGTGGTGTGAACGGAATTCCATCCAGTTCTGTGATCAGAAGATTTAAAATTTGAGACCTACTTCTGTTCCATAAGCTCTGTAAGAACTTGGAAAAAAGCAAATAAACAAATCTTCAGTTTGGAAAATCTGTGAATTGGGAAAGCAGTAATGTGTAAATTGGAGTTTCTAAGTAAGGAATGAAGGAATGATAAATCCATGCCGAAGAATGTATTTGGAACAGTGAGATGCTGTAGAGTCTCTCTAATTCCGCTGCTGACTTTGCTTATCTCAAATGTCCCCAGTTATACTTCTAACACACCATTCCTCAGACAGGCTGGGCATGGGGAAGCAATCTCAGTTCACTACCCCTGGAGTTAGCTATTCTTGCCTGTGCTCCCTCCATCTTGTTTGCTACCCCAAACTAAAGATGGAGAGGCTCAGGCGAGAGGATCTTGTTTTCTTATGCCTGGCACAGACCCCCATTTCCCATAAACTTCAGGGAGGATGGAAGGCTCTAGAGCTCAAAAAACAAAACAAAACAAAACAAAACAAAACAAACAAAAATCCCAGCCTCAGCTTCCCTAACAGGTCAAGGCTGAACTAACCGAAGTCAGTTTGCAGGATTCCTCAGAAGGTAGAATCTCATCAGAATTCTTAAAAATGTGAAGATCAAGAAAGAATTGGACCCCTTTACTTGACTGCCGTTGAGGTCCTCCCACCTCCTCCCGGACCCTGGGGTGACCCACACTTGGCTCCATTTACCTTCAACACGGAAGCCAACCTCTTCATGTGCGTGGGTCCCCTAATCCCAGTAACGTGCCCTGCCATATCCCAGCTTTCCCTGAAGCGACGGGGAAGTGTCAGCTCTACCCCAGGGGCCTGCCCAGCCATGTACACCCCAACAAGCCCCCTCTGAACTCCGGCTGGGGTGAAACACTCCTCTAATATTCCTTCTTCATTCAAGTTGGGACTAACGGGATGGTGCAGTAGTAAAGACCAAACTGGAAGCCGATTTCAATCTCCCACCTCACGCAGGTGGACGACGTTTGTGCTAGAGAGGACCTGGTCGTAAGGAGAGGTAGAGAGGGCTGGTCAGTAGGCTTCCCTGGGTCATCCTATCCCACCTTGGGAATGGGCACCTCCTAACTCAAGTGGGGGCCCTCTGGGGCACGCTAAATGGTTTACCTGGCACCTGGCAGAGTTTTCCCATGAACATCTGTGTTCTAGGAGGGGAAATGTCTGTTAACCCAAAGGAACGAAGGAAAACCAGTCAGAGATTTTTGGTGGTAGCATATATGTCATTCCAGAGCTCTGTGTGTTAGATTTTGGCTGTTGTGCCAGACCTGGAATACGGGTGAAGGGTGAGTAGGGATTGGGGAACCAATGACTGGGAGAGCCAAAGGGTGAGGCTTGGAATTTTCCAGGTCCTTCTAGCTGCTCCTGGGACTGTGGCTCTCAGAACATAAAAGAACATCATGGGCTTGAGAGGCTACCATGTGCTTTCTGTCCCTTTCCTGTCTCCTTTCTTCTCTCTGTGTCATGGAGACCACGGCTGATCTCCCGGGAATAGCAGCCTCTCCCCACCACCCTGAGATTTTTCCCAGCTGGGGCCCTGCTCTGTACCTAGTTTTCTACCACTGTGTTGGCCACAGCAGTTTCTGGGAGTTGCTTTCTGTCTGGGCTCTGGAGTACTTGTGAAGGCAGGAATGATGGTTCTTCCGGGGCCCAGCAGGAATATGGATCCATAACCATCAGGCCTCTGTCTCGTTGGAGTGTAGGGAGTCACTCCCTGCCTGGAGTGAGTTCTGAAATCCATCCTGCACAACCCTGCTTGCCATAAGATGAATAACGGTTTTCACGCAGATTGAACAGGGGGTTCTAATGCCCATTGAGGGTGGCTAGAGTGGATTAGCTCTCATAGCATTGCCAGTCCTGAGATTCTCTGAACCTAAAATACCTAATATTATCACAAATACACTATAATTTATAATCATGTTTTCAATTCAACAGTCATTAATAATGGCTGTTATCGCTCAGCATTTTCCAATTCGATGTGTAATCTATAGAACTACATACACTGTACTCTTCAGGTGTACTTACCGAAGTCGGTACTTACCATCAATACTTTACCGGAAAGGAAACTGAGGCCAAGAAACAGGTTCTGAATCCAGCTCCTCCAGCTGAAAAACCTCTCATCCACAGGAGCAACTGCACTTGCCTTGGGTGACGCAGGAAGCCAAGTTCTCTGCGACTGCCCCTTTTCCAGGCCTGCTTTGTTCTCTCCATCCCACCTACCACCCTTCCTCAAAAGCTCCTGAGACAGCTGGAGTTGCCTCCCCCAACCCTTGCTTGTCCTAGTACAAGATTTCAGCCCGCAACGGGGCCCCAGTTTGACCCAAAGCCAGTCACTTCCCCATGCCTTTGGAACTTCAAATTTAATAACTTCTTCCAGCCAGAAGTGCCACCTCGGGGTTGTGGCCCTGGCCAATCCACCATCCATCTCCTCCTACTAGGCTCCCGAGAGCTCTACATTACCTCGAAATGAGTGAAAACAGACCCATCTTTGTAAAACCTGAGATTTAGAAACCAGTTTATGTTCCTGCCCCCCAGGGAAGCGTGGAAAGCCCTCAAGGGCATGCACAGTGTTCTTCACTTTTAGTTTGATTTCTCTCAAAACCGGGTACAGGGCAGGGACACAGCTGGTCAGAAAATGCATGTTGAACACACCCAGCGCTGACGCCTCCACCTCTCCCACTTTCTCTGCTGGGTTTAGTCTTCTCAAATTCAAGTTCACATGGCAGGGTTCAGGCTTCCGACAGGAAACCCAAAAAACTCGGCATTTCTAATCGCCTCTGCAGCTCTGGAGTTAACTTCAGTGCAAATCCATCTATTAAATATTTACTCATTTCTGCCACTCACTAGCTGTGTGACATGGGGCAACTTACATAACCACTTTCTACTTTTCGTTTCTCCAATGACAATGATAATAATACCTGCTGCACTCTGTTGTTTTGATGAGACATTGAGATAACTTCTATCAAGCTCTTAGAATAGTGCATGGCACATAGGAGACTCTGAATATAAGCCAGCTGTTATTTTCCATTTAATTTTGCAGTTCAATATCCACCTGGAAAATGCCAATCCTGTGTCAACCTAACGAAGGGATAAGAACTTTCCCATAATTAGTCTGGGTAGAAAAGGCAACCAGCCCATCTTTGGTGAATAGACAGAATTGCATGCTCGAGAGATCCCCAAAGGAATGGGTGGAGAACGCGTGACAGAGAACCTAGGAGAGAAACATTCAGGATTATTGGGCGTAACTGAGAACTTCAGTCACTTCTTTGTCATATTCCTTCTAAATGGTGAGCAAGGTACCTGCAGTTACCAGGACATGCCAAGTCAGTGAAGGAGGGGACAGGTGTGGGGCTCTGAGGTTTTTCTTCATGAGGAAGTGGGAATCGTATCAGGAAGTTCAGCTAACAGAGGTAGCCACAGCTTGGGGAACAAGGAACATCTTGGATATAGCATAAGGGATTCAAGGGAAAGAAAACACACCCTTGAGAAGTATATAGATGTTAGAGTCGCCGCCGGGAGTGCCAGGAGCACCAACGAACACATGTTACAGAGGAGGTGGCAAAAGAGAGGGGGCGTGCTCATTACCGCCTAACCAGATGGGCAGCTGGACGGAGGGGCCTGGGGCTGTGGGAGGCTGGTCAGTGGGCTGACTGGCTGTGTACCAGTCGGGTTTGGGGATCCCGTGGAGATAGGTGAAATTCCGGCATCACCCCCTCATCAGGAGGGCACAAAGCAGGTAACTGCAGGATGCACTGATATCTCAGAAAGGGACTAGATAACGAGATCTTTCTTGCTGCAGCCCCAGAGAAACTCCAGCACAAGATGGTGGAGAATAATACTGGTGTCTCATTCAGTAGGAGCCATTCAGCTATTGGCTAAAGAGACCAGAAGCTCAATTATCTCAACAAGCACAGGAAAATAACAAGACAGGGGCCTGCAATCTGGGCCCATTTCCACAGAGTCGGTGAGCAGAAGAAAGATGCCAAACATTGTCCAAAATGAGGACATGGGGCAAGATCACCGCACCTGTCAGAAGGATGCAGGATGCTGAATGGCTATGATGGAGATTATGGGGCAGCTTAGAGGTCAAGGCCAGCTCCCCTCTTTGGTCTGTTGGGAGGTATATCAATGTCCCTCTGTTAGAGCCCGTCCATGAGTCGTGTTGTGAGTGGGGAACCTTAAGTAAGATCATGGAAGCTGAGCAACTAAGATCTTTGGTGTAAAGACTAAAAGCACAAACAGATATTTTTAAACTGTGAAGGGGGCAATGTCCTTTTTAGATGTTGGAAGAACAATCTGAATGGGTTGGAATCCACTATAATGCAAAGGTAGAAACCTCAGGTATTTACGTGGGAGAAGTCTTTTCACAACAAACTTTTCCTACTGCCAACAGTATTCCATAGAATGGCTGGATTTGGGAATCTCAGTGTGGAATTTAAAACTGGGTTCTGATTCTGAATGCTGCCTGCCAACAGTCTTTTCTTTTGAATAAGTGAGTCTATTTTACCAGCAGCAGTTTGCAGAGACCCCAGTGGCTGCAAGAACAGAGGAAGCCCCACCCAGCTTGCTGAAGCCCTGAGACCTTCATTACAGACACACTGGGAACAGAATATAGGAGATGCAGAAGCGCTCAGGCTGTATTTATGAAAAATCAATACCCACAGACTTTGGGGAAGAATTTCCTACTCATTTTGGAAGGAGGGAATCTGAGACAATGACCTTCTTCTTACATGGCTAAAAATTATATCCCTTAAAAAAAGCATGTGTTTAAATACTTTTGAAATGTCAACACTATTGTGATGGCAAAATGAAAAATATCTCCTTTGAGGGGAACCTGAGGGATGTGTCATTATTGAGAACTTGAGAACAGGGTATTGAATTATTTTTCAGAATGCTTAATAATTCAAGTGGGCTCAGAGTGTATCAGCTACTTCTCTGCAAATGATCAGAGGGCTGAAGGCTTCTCTCCATCAGGAAAGAGGGTTTGGGTGAGCAAGCACCTCTTCTGATGGGTACAAGGGTTTGGGGATAGGAAGGGGTGGGGAAATGGCTTTGGTCATTGCAGTGAGCTGGTGGGAGGCTTTCTAACTCGAAGGGATGAAGTTACAGGCTTTCAGGACAGAGGGAAACAGACAAGGCTGGAAGTGGAAAGCTATTAAACAAGAGACCTCCTAGAGATCACTAGGCTAGGAGAAGGGGTGATCACCAGGGGTGGTCTAGACAGGATGTTTGAAGACTAGGGAATCTTCCTGGCCGGGGTGGGCAATGTGTTACAAGCTATGAAGGGCCTGAAAAACCAGTGTGAAGTCAGAAGAAACTACCGACGCCCTTGCCTGGAGTCAACACTCTGAGAATTTTACCAGAACTTGAGGTCAAACCAACTTGAGGCTTCTAGATCAAGCTATAGATTTGAATACCACAGCCAGTGTAAATTACAATCTATAGTGAGTTGAAGGGAGAAGAAAGGATAGGGGAGACAACATTGATATTATGGAAAGATCTAAGGCTTTGCAGCCAGACTTACTGTGTGACCTTAGGCAAGTTACTTAACCCCTCTGAGCCTAGTTCCTTCATTTGTAAAATTGGCATAATATCTACCTTGAGAAGCCACAGTGAGGCTTCAGTGAGAAATGTATGTGAAGCACTAAAACAGTACCTGGAAACTATAAGTGCTCAATAACTGTTAGTTTCCTTCCCCTTCCAAAAGCTGCACTTGCAAGTCAGTCACTGTATGTCTAGAGCTGTGCTGTCCATTATGGTGGCAAAACTAGCCACACATGTTTCTCAAGCATTTGAAAGGTGGCTGGTCTGAATTGAGATGTGCTGTGAGTGTAAAACACACCAGATTTCCAAAACTTTGTCCAAAAAAGAAAAAAAGTTAAAAGTCTTATTAATAATCTTATAGTGACTACATATTGAAATGGTAATATTTTGCTTATATTCTGTTAAATAAAATATATTATCAAAACTAATTTCGCCTGTTTCTTTAAACTTGATTTAATGTGGCTATTGGAAAAATTAAAATGACACCGTGGCTCACACTTTATTCCAATAGGAAGTCCTATTGGACAGTGCTGATCGAGACATTAGATGAATACAGGGTTGGGAAACTGTGTTTCAGAAGCTCACTTGTTTCTCTGCGTTGGGTTTGTGCTTTAGTTTGTTGTCCTCATTTCCCAGTAAAAGACCGTTTTTGAAAAAGTGTCAGCGAGGGCTCAACCAAAATGGGTGGAAGGTACCTGTACACCCCTAGTGGCTAAGTGTAGTGGTGGCCACAGTCCAGGAAAGAGGAGGCAGGGACGGTATATGAGAAAAACCAGTCATCAGGTGCGACAGTTGGGGCAGCTGGAGTTTTTGCCTGGAGTTTCACGCCAGATCCCTCTACTTCTCCTTATTCCAGGAGGATGGCCTCATCCTCTTATTTCAGAAGTCTTCCATCTTATACATGAACTTGGCAGGGAGCAGGCTCCCACCAGGCAGTAACAAACACAGGTGTAAGGGAAAATGCCACTTCAGAGCTACCTTTAGAAGACCGCAGAGTTTCCAGAGAAATGAACAGCAGACATTCACAGACACGAGAATGTTCTTTTTTTTTTCTCTCTCCCAAGAAGTGTGGTTGGTTGTTGTTTTTAAAACTGTACATTTTACTGTACACTTTTTTTTTTTTTTTTTAGCAAAGAAGATTGGCGTTTATATTCTGACCACAGGGATGTTGCTTTCCAAAACTCCAAGTCAGAAACATGACAAACACAAGCGCAAGTACATACGAGTATCATGTCACGACAGAGCTCAGAGCTCCTGATGACAATAGATAGTTGGTCCCTCCCCTTCAGATGGCCACCACTTTCCCTCTGGGTGTCTGAAACCAAAGGCAAAAGCAAAGGTGGCGATTGGGGTCACTTCCTCAATGGCTACATTTAGAAAGGCTGAGTGAGAAAGGAGCAGAGAGAAAAAGGAGAGGAGAGAAAGAGGGGGTGGGGAAAGAGAGAGGGCATGAGAGATTTCCTTCCAAGTGACTTTGTTCTGTTGGTGCCACCATGACTGGAGAAGGCGTGTGCTATGGCACTGGGATTGGCCCGGAAAATTTGTGGTCTCAGGAAGAAAAGGGCCTGGTCTGTTAATGACCTTGTCAGGACCAGAAAGGGACTGGGGAAAACAGAGAGTCACAGGAAGAAAAAGAATGAGGACAGGAGGTAGAAGGAAGGTGAGGAGAGAGAAAAGGAAAGGAGGGGGGTGGGAAGAAGGACGAAGGCATGGGATTGGCGACTCCTGGGCTGGAGCCAGAAGGCAGTCCTGCATAGACAGTTTCCCACCCTCCCCGTAAGCGTTCTGGGAGGGGTTGAGGCCACCAGCTCAGCTCCAGGTTTTCAGTCCAAGACAGACTCACCTGTACGCTGTGTGGTTGGCTAGTGAAAGAAGGAGGGGAGAGGACAAAAGAGAGAAGCTAGAAATCTATGGCAGAGGCTTGGGAGGGGAAAGAATGGGCTGGAGAGACTGAGGGAGAGGTAGTGTGTTGACAATGACAGACCCGGAACAGACAGACATCCAGATAGACAGAGTTGCAGAGGAAAGTCCTTTCAGATGCTTCTAAAGCAGTTTCTCCCTGGCCACATCTCTGCAGTCCCCTTTTGACATTCTCTGGGAGCCTGGGGGTTAATCCATAGACGGGAGTGAGCCATGTGCCCCTCCCATCGCCAGCCATCCTGTCATTCCCATGGATGGATCCTCCCCTTGGGTGGCATCCATGGCAGGCATCCCCCACGTCCCACCTTGAGCCAGCTTCTTCAGGAACAAGCAAGGGACAGACTTTGGGCACAGAAATGCCCTTGTCAGGGTGAAGACAGGGTAACAGACCTCAACGGCCACCCCCAGGAAGTTAGCAGCTTTGGCCCTTGCCCTGACTTGGTCACTAACTCCGTGTGTGACCTTGGGCAAGTCCCTCATGCTCTGGGGTGGGGGAGGGGAGAGAAGGTTAAGGATGAGATGATCACAGACTTTAAAACTCTATGAGACTGAGAAGATTCAGCTTTCCCCTCCAAACCCTCTAGAATGCTCCCTCGGTGTCCAGTAGGGAGGATAAGGACCGCTCTACCAGCCTGTTGCTACTGGTGCCGCTGAGCTAGAAACCGTCACATTTAGAATCATGAGAGTTCATTAGTCCTTAGAACTGGAATGGGATTGGAGACCTGGTACAATCCCAGTATTTTGGGAATTAGGAAACTGAGGTCCAAAGAGAGAAAAGGGTCTCTCCCAAATGTGTTCAGCTGGTTTATTCGGTGGTGGCGCTAGAAACCAAGCTCGGGGCTTTGGATGCTAAGTCTCGTGCTCCTTCTGCCACCCTGCTCTGCTTTCCTTACGAGATGTCCTCTGGTCTACCACACGCTCGTGGGGACTTTTTATCCCAGCTTCCCCCAAAGAGGCAAAAACCCCAAAGCAACTCCAAGAATTAACATCCCTCTGTCCTTACGCCTCAGAAAGCCCTTCTCCCTCTCCCACACGTAAGGAGTCCTGGAAGTTACTCTTCGGGTTTCAGCTGCTATGATAGGTGTGGGGAGTCCTGTTTGAGAAGCAAAGGAGGCTGGGTCAGGTATGAGGTGGGAGTGTCACTCAACCCTCCCAAGTGTGGGGACTGTTGGTAATAAGGAGAGGTCAGGACAGGGGACGCCACGGTCTTCCCCCAAACAAGTGAGGAGCCACTCCCGTCAATTGGCAATAGTCACCCACTGCCAGGACTGCGGGGAACCTGCTGTCATGTGTAGAGCGAACTCTCTATTATCTGTGTGAATGAAGAGGAGGAGTCTGGGAAGTGGAAGAAATAAACGAAGAAATAAAAACAACACTGGAACCGTAAGCAATCCACAGCTGCTTGCTTATATGCTGCATTTGTGATTAGAAAGGCGGTCGTCCTGCCTTTCCAAACACTCAGGGCTCAGTCCGACACTTAGCTATCGATTGAGTCCGCTTTCCCTGAGCACACCCTGGCTGGGTGGTGGGGCCAGGCCTGGGAAGGTGGTGTGGGTGGGTGGGTGGGTGGGGGGAGGCCATTGACAGGGAGACAGAACTGTCCCTGGATGTAAACATCACCATGGAAACCCCACAAAGACTTGCCAGTAAAGACTCTTTCCCCTTTGTGCACCTTGCAAGGGTAGGAGGGAGGAGGACACCCACCCCCCCAAACCTACACTGTGCTCTCCATCACCCACTCGGAGCTGCCAAAAGTCCCCCGAGCCCCCATGAGGTCACTCTCCTCAAAGGGCAAGAGCATGCCATTGACAGAAAGGCTACGCTTTGTCCAGATGTTCGAGACCCTCCGAGGGGGGCTGTAGCCGCCTGGGGCGACCCCGCTAGCTGCCGTAGCTGCAGCGGCAAAGTCCCCCATGTCGAAGGAATGGCTGCGTTTGGCCTTGCCTTCCAGGGGCAAAGGGAGCAAGCTCCTGGCCCGGGCTGCAGGCGGTCCCAGCAATGGCTCTCGGTCCGAGTGGTGGTCCCTGGCCGGTGTCCCAGACCCTCTCCCGCCTGGAGTCCTGGAGTCCAGCAGCTCCTCCTTTCTTTGACTCTTGAGGTCCAGGGAGGCAAAGGCCCCCATCAGGCGGTCAATGTTGGGCTTGGGGCGCGGGGCAGGGGGCGGGAGCCTCCAGGGGCCGCGTCCCAGTGCTGAGGCCTCCCCACTGCCCAGGGAGCTGGAGGAAGAGGAGTCACTGCCTCGGGCCAGGCTGGCACTGAACTCAACCAGCTCGTTGCGCACCACGACCTTGGGTGGCGCTGGTGCAGGGGCCGCGCTGGGCCCACCGCCCAAAGTGGGCAGCGGGGCCCCGTTGGTCTGCGAGTGCACGTTGCTGACCGTGGCGGCGCCCATCTTGCCGGGGCCCTCGTGGTTGCAGACCTTGTAGCGCACCATGAGGATCACGATGAAGACCAGCAGTGTGGCCACAATGATGCCGCCGATGACCAGGATCATGGTGCCACCCAGGATCTGGCTGTGCATCGACTGGCAGTGTGGGGAGTCGGCCTTGGTGAAGAACTGGGCGCAGCCCACGATGTTGGTGGCCGTGAGCGTCGTGGCGGTGTCGTCCCACATGGCCAGCACGCACAGGTCGTAGCCCGTCCCCGACACCAGGTTGTTGACCACAAAGGCCTTGTTGGAAGCGGGGATCATCCTGGGGTGGGTCGGGTAGACACAGAGGGGCGGGATGGGGAGGGAGGGCAGAGTGATGGGGACAGAGGCAGACACGGAGAGTGACAGGCACAGGAGCGTTGGAGAGGGCGGGGGAGAGGCAGACCGACCGACACAGGGACACAGAGAAAATGAGGCAGAGCAGGAGAGACAGGGAAGGGGAGAGAGATGGAGGCACAGAGAGGAAGGGGAGGAGCAAGAGGAGGAGAAGGGACAGGCAGGTGACAGGAACATGGCACAAGTCAGAGAGATGTGAGGAGAGGGACCCAGGTGAGAACAGCGGAAGACAGGTTGGAGTGAAAAGGGAAGTGACAAAGATTCACGGGGGGAAGTGTCAAGAGAGATGTGCACAGAGAAAGAGACATTGGTGATCGAGTGTGGGAAAACCACGCAGAAGAGGTGGAAATAAAGACACGATGAGTATGGCGATGAAGGGAATGAGAAAGGGGATAGTTGAAAGCAGAGATCGTGGAAAGTAGTTTAGAGATGGAGGTACAGAGAAGAAAGGAGAGAGACTCAGCAGAGATGAGAGAGGAAACATAAGGAAGGGCAGAGGGAGAAACAAGGAGAGGCAGAGCGGTTAAAGGTCAAAGAAGCAGAAGTTAAACCAGGGGACTTCCCCATCCCCACGTCTGCCACGTCCGCTGCAACTGTTCCCTCAGTCTCTGGAAGTGGGGGTGAGAGGTAGGTCAGCCCTGGTCCCCTTCCGGCCCACCCCAAGGCCTGGTGCCCCACTTGTCCTGTCCTTGGAGACTCATCAACATGGATGGAGCCTCCTCTCTGGGCTGGCGCTGTCCTAAGTCACAGACAAGGTCCTGCCCTTAGAAGCCAATGCCGTGGTCATCTCGAGATGACTTTCTTACACTTAGGAGGCAGAATGTTTACTGGGCCAACTGGGGGCAGGGAGGTGCAATGTTAAAGACTAGAGAGCGATCCTGCTTCCCAGAGGGAAGGACGATTCCTCTGTCGTAGCCATTGCAGGCCAGGTGCATCCATAGCAGGCCAGGCCCTGGAAAGAGTTTTTCTGGTTGGGGAGGCCTTGCCAGGTCCCTCCACCTTACGGGAGGGTCTGATGAGGCTGCAGTCTCCCCATACTGGCTGGTCCACTGTAGCTTGGGCCATCTCCTGCCTGGACTTTCAGGGAGCCTGGCCCCCAACCCTGATCTGTGAGGCCCTTGTCCAGGTATCAGGCCTTGTGCTGTGTCACCCTGTAAACAGTTCTGCAGAAATATGCACCTCAGCCTGCAGGTGCCACCTCCCTCTCTGCAGCCTTCCCCATAGCTCCCTCCTCCCAAAGAGCCCTCTGTTCTCCTACCCACTACTACTCAAGGGCTCCATCAGCACTCATCAACCCCTCAAACCCAGAGCCGGGCTGCTTAATTGAGATCTCAGATATGAAATACCAGAGGCTGGGAACTTCCAGCTGGGAGGTCCACGTGGAGTAGTGGAGTTGACAGGGAGGTATTGACATCCCGTCAGCGAACAGCCTGGGAATTGCTACGTCCCTCCTCACCATCTCAGTGCTCTGCTGCTGGGGAAGCCACAGTGGAGGGAACTTCATCCCCTGCCTCAGCCCAACCCCAAAACTACAGTGCTTGGGGCACAAGAAGCAGGTAGAGTGGGCGGGGAAGGGCTGGATCCAGTAAGGGCCTGCAGGCCAGCACCTGTGCGTCATGGCGATCCTGTGAGAGCAGGGACTAGTGCTCTCATGTCACAGAAGTGGCATGGCCAAGACCCAGAGAGGCTAAGTGATTTGTCTAAGGTCACACAGCTGGAATTGCTAGGATGGGGCAGTTGGGACTTGAACACTAGCTTCTGGTCCAGAGTCTGGGCTTGTTCCTTGCCACATGACAAACATGGGGGTCCTTTTCCTCATCTCAGTGAAAAGCCCTGCGTCCTGTCAGCCCTCTCCTTCCCTGGAAGGACCCTCAGACCCCCCGTGGCTCCCACTCCTCTACCAGCAGGGTCTCTGGCCTGTGAGGCCATCGCTGGGCAGTGCTCTGGGGCCCACTTCCTCCCGCTTCGGGGTCATGTGGCTACCACACCTGTAATGGCGCCAATAGGAAGAGCAAACGCTTACCACGTGGCAGCTGTGTGCCAGGCTCTGTGTTAGGTGCCTTACGTCTATCACCACACTTGGTCCTATCTCATCTTTCGGAGGCAGCCACCAGTATGACCGTCCTTCTGCAGCTGGTGAAACAGACTGCAGGGGTACGACGCGAACGTACCTGGGCAGAGTTGGCATTCAAACCCAGGCAGCCCCGCTCTGTCCACTCTGAAGCACTGCTCTTGCCACCTTGCCGAGGCATGAGCAGCGTAAGAGCAGGTCCGTTTGAGGAGGGGGTGAGCCGGCTTGTTTATTGAACACCTGGTATGTGACAAGGGTTTCCACGTTCCATATTGCATTTATTGTTCACAAGAATCCTAGGACACGGGAGGTGGGCCAGGGGCCCAGAAATCATCTCAATGTTTAGGCCGTCTTCTACTGGGCACCAGGCCCCACTGCTATACTACCACTACTCCTACTACTACTAATAATAATGACGATGATGGTGAAGAGTAGCTAAAATTGAGGGCTTACTCTGTGCTGGGCACTGTTCCAAGATATTTAAGAGAATTCATACTCATTTAACCCTCCCAACAATTGTTGGGAGGTGGTTACTATTATTGGTGTCTCCATTTTACAGATAGGAACCTGAGGCACAGAAAGGTTCAGCTGCCTGTTCAAGGGCAGCCGGCTAGTAAGTGGCAGAGCTGGGATCCAAACCAGGCAGTTTGGCCCCAGAGGCTCCCCTCATGACCACTGGGCCGCACTGCCATTGCCCTGCTTTGCTGCCCTCCCCAGGCAACTTCGTGCAGGACTTTGCGTGGCCTCTTCTCTGCCCCCTGCTTCCCCAGTCAGGGAAGAACATGATGCGATGAAGCCACAGTTAGGCTGTGCTGCAGACACTGGTGTAATAGGGAAAACCTCGCACAGAACTGGCCTGTCCGAAGAAAGAAGCTCCTGGCTCCTCTGCCGTGGTGTGTGTGTGCGTGTGTGTCTGTGTCTGTGTGCATGTGTCTGTGTGTGTGTGTGTGACATGGACCCAGTGGGATTCAGAGCCCACACTCTCAGTCACAAACAAGACCACTCCCTGCTCCAGGCAGGAGAAAGGACAACCTGCACGAGAAAGTCACGTGTAGTGGGCACTATTCAAACTCTAGGGACAGAACCAAGCTCATCTCCCACCCACGTGGCCCTGTCTTCCCCCTCATACTCTCTAGCACGACCAACCATCAGGTTTAAGGAGCCCGGATCTCCCTTCATTCCTACCCACGTCCCACCAGCACTGGCTGCTACTCCCCCCTGGATGTCTCCCTGCTGTCCATCTCCACACTCACACTTTTGCTTAGGCCTTGCCGTCTTTGGCCTGGATGAATGCAGCAGCCTCCAAATAAGTGTCCTGTCTCTGGCTGTGCTCAGCAGCGGCACCTCCAGAAAGGTGCATCTGAAGCATGACTCTGGCCATGCCCCTCGCCCACTGAAACACTCTTCAACAGCTGGCTATGAACGACAAGGCACAGTCCAAGCTCCTGAGCTGAGTTCCCAAACCAGGCTTCCCATCACATTCTTGTCCTTCCACCCACACACCCTCTAACTTTGAGCACATTCTTTAGGAAAACACTTAGGAATCAGTCAGGCTCTTCAGGATCAGAAGGCACACTCACAGAGGGACAATTAGAGACTTAGAGACTTTACTTACACAAGAACTCATTACAAAGGAGTGGATAGGAGAAGGGGGACCACAGAAGAATGTGCAATAATTCAGGCATAGTAGCAGCCGAGCTGTTCCCCTCTCTAGGCCTGAGCACACCAGGGAGGTCACCAGACCTCGGAAGGATAGAGAATCGTGCAGGTCTGCACTACTCAGAAGATAGCCCACAGCTGGGTGCTGGTCCACGAGTTGTTTGTTCCTGGTCCGTGATCAGATGGCACAGAAATTGAGAGGAAGCATTAAGAAAGTTTTCTAGCAATTTGGCATTGGTTGTGACATCCAAGTGCATGACCATTTTTTCTGATAACTTATTTCTAGTATATCCTTACAAAAGCATTAGTCTGCCACAAATTGCAGGGAAACAGCTCTAGTCCTTCACTGTGAATAGCTTGAGAAGCACTGAGCTGGAGCAGAGTTTCTCAGCTTTAGCACAATTAATACATCGCTGGATAATTCTTTGTTTTGAGGGGGCTGTCCTGCGTACTGTAGAATGTTTAGCAGCCAGCTCGGCCCCTACCTGTTTGATGCCAGTAGCATCTCCAGTTGTGGCTACAAAAGATGTCTCCAGACATTGCCAGAGAGTCTCTGGGAGCAAAATCACCCCCCGTTGAGACACATTCATCTAGAAAATTTGGATGTGGGACCGCGGCAGCCAGAGGCAAACTTACAGCATGGGAACCAGACAAGTAAGTACCTTGATCATATTCTCTTTTCTCCTCCCACTCTTCTGCTACTGCTCCCCATGGCTGAAGCCAACCAAAAGCCAGAGTTCATGGGTGCATGCTGGTCAGCCTTCCAGGGCACACAGCAGGGTGCAGGGGAGAGAGGGTCTGGAGAGGCAAAAGACATTATCTGGTACAGCCATCAGGTCACAGCCCTTTTGGTGAAATTATGATAGATTTCCTTCCATCACATAAAGTAGTGATATCTTTGCTAGCAGAAAACTTGAATTACTATTTTAAGTTTAGTTGCTCCAATGTGTTCAATTTAATTAAAACACAATATAAAACTGCAACCCAAGCTCTTACCCAGGAAGAACAACACAAGCATAAAAGGCTGCTTCTGAGTTGTTTTTCTTTTTTCCTATTAATATTCATTAACATTTCCTATTAACATTCATTTGGCATTTGTTCATTGGTTTAACACCAGCAAACACATCGACAGATGATATCTACAGCTGATACCAGAGGTTTCAGAAGAAATTACAGCAGTGTACTGGTTATTACACTATTTGCTGTCAGATCTGTCTTCCCTTTCACCTGCCCACTCTGCCTGTTAGGAACCACATTTCCCAGGTTCCCTTTCCTATTCCCAGACTCCTGTGCCCCCGGGCTTCCAAGGAGAGTTGGCCAATAGAAGCACTGGAGGAAGAGTGGAGGGCGGGAGAAAGGGAGAAGCCAGTATTTCTTCCTCTTTTTCTACTTCAAGTGGTGTCTCTACAGTTCCTGAGCCTTCTCTGTGATGCCAGGTTCCAGGGTTCTAGCTCCTGCCAGATAGATTTCGATCTTAGGCTCTGGTCCTCCCATCTCGTCCATGTTCCTCCATCCTTGGACACGGGTGCCTGGGTGGTAGAGGCTTCTGACTAGCTAATCTCCATTATGCTCACTGTCTATCTGATTGAAGGCTCAGTAATTCCATCACCCACATAATCCAATCCCTGTACTGAATTCCCTCTTAGATTGAGAGTGTTCTTTTCTTTTTCCTTTTTTTTTTTTTTTACCCTGACTGCATCCTGAGTGACACAAGGAGATAATCTTTACATGACAAGAATATTCTACCTATTAACTTATCATTTTTTTCTTGCACTTTGGGAAAAGACTATCATTACTGCCTGTCAGCCGCACATCTTGGCCTTATCTAGTGGACCTCCAGCCTTAGGAAGCGTTTTGACATTCTCTCTGAATCACTCATCACTCCCCAAATTAACCACCTTGAAGCCTTTGCATGTAGCAGTCCCCTTTCCCCGGAAACCTCTTATCTCTTTCTGCACCTGGTGACCTCATCCTTCAAGGCCTGACTTAAATGTCATCTCTAACCCCACCCAGAACTGCTCCGGCTCTCTTTTCCCACAGCCTTCCATACATTGCTCTGTTGGAGCCCTTCCGTGTTTATGCCTGTGTTTCCCATGAGGCCACAGGCTATGTCTTATTCATCTTTGGATCTCCCCTGCCATTCATGATATCTGGCCTAGAGTCACTGCTGAGTGCATATTTACCCCGTGGTTGAGCAGTGAATGAAAGAGTGCTTTGTTAAATGTTAAGGCCTATACAAATGTAAGAGAGTCTTATTTAAATGTGATGGATGGCTAATGGTGACTCTCAGACACTGGCTGGTGTGAGGAGATTTCTCCAGAGAGGCATTTTTCTTTTTATTTATTTATTTTTTTTGGAATTGTGGTGGATATTTTTATTTTATGTGTTTTTTTTTCAGTTACAGTTGATATTCAGTATTGTTTTATATTAGTTTCAGGTGTACAGCATAGTGGCTAGACATTCATATAATTTACACAGTGATCCCCCTAATTAGTCTAGTACCCACCAGGTGCTATACATAGGTGTTACAACGTTAATGACTATATTCTTTATGCTGTACTTTACATCCCTGTGACTCTTTTGTAACTACCAATTTGTACTTCTTAATCCCTTTCCCTTTTTCACTCATCCCCCAACCCCCTTCCCCTCTGGCTGCCATTAGTTTGTTCTCTGTATCTACGAGTCTGTTTCTGTTTTATTTGTTCATTTATTTTGTTCTTTAGATTCTACATATAACTGAGATCATATGGCATTTGTCTTTCTCAGTCTGACTTATTCCCCTTAATATAATACCCTCTGGGTGGGTTTATCCATGTTGTCGCAAATGGGAAGATTTCATTCCTTTTTATGGCTTAATATTCCATTGTATATATGGACTACATCTTCTTTATCTAATTGTCTATTGATGGGCATTTCTGTTGCTTCTATATCTTGGCTATTGTAAATAGTGCTGCAGTGAATATAAGGGCGCATATATCGTGTTTCCCAGAAAATAAGACTGGGACTTATATTAATTTTTGCTCTAAAAGACGCATTAGGGCGTGTTTTCAGGGCATGTCTTATTTTTTTCATGTACAACAATTTACATTTATTCAAACACAGTCATGTCCTCTTCTGGAGCATAGTCATAACGTACTAAATGCGTCCTTCTGGCTGACGATCTTAACTGGGGCTTATTTTCGGGGTAGGTCTTATTTTCGGGGAAACACGTTATCTTTTCAAATTAGCATTTTGGATATTTTTGGATAAATACCCAGAAGTAGAAGTGCTGAGTCACAGAGACACTTTTCCATATCCTTGAGGCTCACCGCATGGATTCCTGACAACCTTCATGGATGTGCATGTAGATAAGTGGGGTGTGTGAACGCAGGAGTGTAAGTGAATGTGTGTGACACAATGTGTGTGGGGAGTGTATCTACGTATCATCCGATACCTGAGTGTGTGGGTATTTGTGAGCATGTGTGTGTCGGAGAGGGAGACAGAGAGTTTAGGACTTCACATATATATGGTCTGGAAAAGGTTCTGGTCCCAGGAAAAGTTAGTCACTGCTCTGCCCCTCTTCCACCCACTTCCCCCCACTTCCCCCAACCCCCCAGAGGCTTCCACATGTCCCCCGACACTTGTAAGTTGACTCCCCAAGTTACCTCTCCCAGAGACACTTGCAAGCCACGCCTGTTCCTTTTGAATTGCTACCATCGAAGGCATTTGGGGACATCTAGGAATGGGAATGGAACAGAAGAGAATCTAAAAGTCGCGTGGGCCCCCGGGGAAAGCCTGAGAGCTGACGACCTCAACTCACTCCCTTTCCTGGGCTCACTCCAGACTACATTCCCCAGACTCCTTTGCAGTTAGGGGTGTCCAAGTGGTAAGTGCTGGCAAATGGAACGTGGTGGCAGCAGGGTGTACCACGTCTGGGCCAGGCCTTAGAGGGAGTGTCTGTCACACTCACTCCTTCCCTTCTTCACGCTGGACCCCGCGTGTGGTGACTCTCCTTGACCGTGCAGATGGCAAGGCCTAAGGGGTGGTGGAAACTGGGTGCCTGAGTCTCCAAGTGAAGAACGCACCCTGAGGAACCTGGGTATGCAACCCTGACTCTTAGGAGGGCAAGAAATCAAATTCTATTGTGTTTGAGCCTTTCTGCATCTGCAACCATTTGCAACAGTAATTAGCCTCTTCTGACTAATACAGCCCCCTGCGGATAAGACGGAGTGAACCTGAGGAGTTTGTTATGTGTAAGTGTGTGGCAGAGATAAGAGGGGATGAAGGGAGTGTGCATTTGTGTAAGAGGAAGAAATCAGTGCTGGCGTCTAAACAAGAAATGCAATTCTTACTTCCCCGCAGTTGTCAACAAACGCCACCTCTTTAATCTGCAGTCCCCATCCCTGTCGGCTCCCCCAGCACCACGATATTTTAGAGGCTCTCCTTTCCTTGCCCCCATCAGTGATGCACCGCCGCTGCCTGCTGAGCCCCAGCAGTCATTTGGAGAAGCCATGTCAAGCTTCTCTATTCCACTTCCCTGGCTCTGCACCCTCATTACTGGCTCTTCACAGAACCACCGGCCTGCCAACCTCTCCCACCAGCTGCAAGATCTCAGGGCACATGAAAGGGCCTCATTAAACCGAGGTACACGGCCCTGGCTCCCCAGCCGCTCCCTTTTCCTGCAATCCCCAGAGGGGCCTGTTTGTTTCCCTACACAAACTGCAAGGAGGAGTGGAGACGAGGCTGGTTCTATCTTGCATATAATTTATTGAGTACTTAATCATGTACTGGGCACTTGACAGGTGCTTTGCTTCTGCACACTGACTCTATGAGGTAGGAGTAATTATACCCCACATTACAGATGAAGAAACTGAGGTGCAGGCAGATGGGTCAAGTTCACACAGCTGGAAAATGGCTGAGCCAGTGTTGTCAGCCAGTCCTGCCAAGCCGCTGAGCATGGTCTTCCCTATACTGTGGCACCTTGAACTGAAGTGAGCAGAATCAGCTTCTAGCAGGAAGCAAGTCTCAGAGTTAGACGAACTGTTTGATAGCAATTAAAAATATTTATATTACTACAATGACACCTAACATGTATTGAACACTTACTCTATGTCAAACACTGTTTTGAGTAATCTACATGTATCAATGAACTAATCCTCATAGCAATCTATGAGGGAAGAACTACTATTAGCTCCATTTTACAGAGGACAATATTGAGGCTCAGAGAGGTTAAGTGACTTGCCCAAGGTCTCGCAGACAGAACATTTGTGTCGAGCAAAGATTTGAACCCAGCACTCTCATATTACCTCAATCAACACTCATGGTGACCCTGGCAAGTAACCTTTCTTTCTTATGCGCCCCACTTTAGAGACAGTGATTAACTAACTTGCCCTGAGGCCACATGGCTAATTAGGGGTAGAGATAGGTTTCCAGTGAGTGATGAGGGTTGTCTTGCTACTTCTGACTGCTCAAGGGAGGGCTGAAGGAAGTGAGGGAGCCACATGGATATGGGACTCCCTGGGTGCCCTGAGGCACTCTGTCTGATTGGCAATTGCTTCACCTTGTCACTGAGTAGAGAAACCACACTCAAAATGGTTGAGATTCTGAGGCAGAGCGCCCCAACACCCATTCCCTCACTGACCTAGGTTAGTGTCTGGCACAGACGAGCTACACTTGAGGGTTTGTGGCATAAGGGAATGGATGACGCGGAACGAAAAGAAGTGTATCTCTGATGGTGGAAATCCAGGCCTCAGGGATTTGGGGCTGGCAAAACTCATGCAAGCTAGAAAGTAGGGCTGAGCAGTGCTTGGATCCTGGATGGGCTGGGGGAGAGATATTGTGGCTTCAACATCTGCAGCAGGATGCATTTTCTGCCCCATGTGACTTCAAAAGTCTTTTTCAGAGGACACATGGTGACAGTGTTAGTTAAGCGCTGGCCCAGTGAGTGCAGAGGTTACTGGAAAGTAGGCCAAAGAGAGCCAATCCCCAGCAGGCTGCCTCTGCGCTCATCTCCCAGAGTAAAGGTTTACCTGGTGACAGGTGAGGACCTGACCTGGGGAGGCACTGCCTTTGCTCCCCGAATCAGAATATGTGGCAGATCCAGCTGCCTGGTGAGGGTTTGGAAAATCGCCAGCCCCTGTGTTTGGCTGAGACAACAGTGTCACAGAGGGAGTTTTGCCGTGCTTCATGGCGCTCCTTCATGGACGGGATAAAGCCAGGAGGTCAGAGTGTGATGGCTGGTACTGGACCACCAGGGTTCAAAGGCCAGAGCCACCACTCACTGGCTGTACGAACTTGGACAAGCCACTTGACCCCTTTGTAAAGGGGGCAGATGATAGGCCTCCCTCACAGGATCGCTAGGAGGATGAAATGAGTCAGTGCCTATAATTTGAACCACGCGTGGTCCATGGTGAGTGCTCAGTGTTTCTTAGTGATTACAACCGAGGGAATCATGTGGTCCCAGTGGGGACAGAGAGATGAATCCATCAGGCATGAGGTTAAATCAGATACTGGCTAGCGAGGCAGGTACACAGGTGCTGAGCCCAGCTCAGAGGCCAGCCTTTTGAGGTCTGGCAGTCTGTCTCAGCACAGGCTGCTGGCCCCCGCCTCCCCTCCAGCCCAGGTGCTGCTCTGACTGACTTACCAAGGTGTCTGCTGGCTCTTTCTAGTTCTCCCTCTGCCATGTCCATTCACAGACCACAGGGACGCCAGGTTGAGAGGGCCCATCAGTCCCTTTATAACAGGTTCCTCCGGCTGTCAGCACTCCACTCACACACTTTCAGGGACATGCCAGGCAGCCCATCCCAGCTTCGTACAAGTCCAACCCCTAGTGGCTCAGAATCCCTGCTCACATTGGGCTGTGTTGACAGCTGCTGTTTCCTCTATCCAGCCCCAACGCAACCCCACGGGGACATCCAGAACAAGTTTTTTTTTCCTTTAACACATGTCGGTGCTTCCCAAATTGTGCAGCAGCTCTCTCGTCCCACCTTGACGCTTTGCTTCTTCAAAATTAACATTTGCCTTCCTCCCGATCATTTCCTTGGGATACAGTTCCCGCTTACATCCTGGCTGCTCCCCTCAGATCACATGCCAATTTGTCCTCCTCTCTGGAGAGGGCTGAGCATAGAGAACAGAGTCAGACCCCACCTTCCCCCAAACAGACCTCACTTCTGGTGAGGCCCCCATCCAAGACTACATTGGACTTTTTGGAAGTTGCTTCCCATCAGTGGTTCCCACAGAGCAAGCTGTCAATGGACATACCTGTGATGTCCCTAGGGTTTCTATTAAGCCGTGTTGCACCCATTTTGTTCCCCTGAAGTGGAATTTCTACCACTGCAAGGTGAGTGACTCAAGTGAGCCTGCATCCCTCTCTCTACATATATACAGAGGGTGCCAAAAAAATATGTACACATTTTAAGAAAGGAAAACTGTATTAAAATTGTAATACTAGATATATACCAATAGCGATCGATGAATGCAAGTCACGTTTGACTTCTGCAATTACAAGAGGTGCTCAAAGTGGTTACCATCAGTGTCCAGACACTTCTGATTATGGCGAACTACTGTTTGAGCAACGCTGACCAAAGTGTCCACTTGTATACAGTTTTTGGCACCCCATGTATATGTATCCAAGTTTCTACAGATATGAAGCTTTCCTCTGTATTCAATTGTCCTTAGTTCCCATCCCCCAAGAACTGGGTCAGCATGTCTCAGAGAAAAAGATGTGGGCTTTGCAATCAGGCAGAAATCTCTTATCGAAACCTGGTTCTGCCCCTCAGTATGTGATTCTGGGTCATTTTTCCTCTCTCTGAACCTCAATTTGCTCATGTGTGAAATGGGGATAGCAGTACCAACCTTCTGTGGTGAGTGTGCAATAGGGATAAATATGGCTGCCCCTTTCACTATTTCCCAGGGCCATTGGGTACCCCAGTGATGATGGTAATGATGATGATAGTTGAGGAGCTTAGAAAAGCTTACTAAGAACAGGTCACCACTTACAGAAGAAAACATAGGTGTAAGACCAATTATACCTCGTCGTACACACAGGAATGTGCAGAAGGAAGATCCTACACCAGCTGCATCCAGAATACACTAGAACAATTGCAAACCCCAAGTCAATACCACCCACTGACGAACCAGATCACATAGTTCTCCCCAGTTGGCAGATCCATAATTTCATGAGTGCACCAGCCAGGTGCAAAGTCACCTGCAGCACTAACCTCTTTAAAAATGCTATCACAGAGGTAGTTCTGGTCAAAATGGTGGAGTAGGTAAGTGCTGTGCTTGCCTCCTCCCATGACCACTTCAAAATTACACTAAATTATAGGACAATCAAACTGGAGAATCATCTGAAGACTAGCTGAACTGAAGTCCTACAATTAAGGATAAAAAGAAGCCATGTTGGGACTGTTTGGGGGTGGGGAGCGGAGATGAGAAATGGTCTGGCCTCACACCTGTCTGTGGCAGTTGAGAAGGTGAAGGGATATCTCAGCTGCTGAGGTCCCCCCAGAGAAGCCAGGGATCATAGCCCCATGCTGTGTTCCCCATCTAGAGCACCAGTGCCAGGAACAAGAGCCTCTACAACATCTGACTGTGAAAATCAGTACGGATTCCATCACTCTGGATAAGATGGAAGACTGCTGAAAATAAAGATGTCCTCTTAAAGGGCCTCCTAAAGGGCAAACACACAGATTCACTCACTCGCTGGCACTTTCACACTTCGCTCCAGTGGAGGGGCAGCAGCTTGGGGGAGGGAGTACAGAAAGATACGGGGAGAAACTGAGTTGTGTGGTTTCAGGGCAATGGCTAGAGGAACAGCTGACATTGTCCCTGTGTTAAGACCTCCTCCCACACAGCCAAATCTTAATGTACATTAGCCTGGTAAACTCCACTCTCTCCACCCTGATAACTCCTTGAGACCCCACCCCAGCCACTCAGGCACTGCCAGAGGCTCTTTTGGCAGCAGGCAGTCAGCCTTGGCCCACTGCAGTCTTTGGTAAAAAACTGTCAAAGGTCCGCATGCCCCAGGTAAGCAGTGGAGGGCCTCGATGTACACTGTGACTTTCGTTGAGTGGCCCCAGGCTCAGCACTGGCAACAGATCGGAGTCTGCAAAATTAACAAATGAACCTTGTGAACACCCTCTCCCCACCCTGGTGACTCCGTTAAACCCTGCTACACCCACTTCCTGTAATGCTCATATCTCTTTCAGTGGCTGAGCCTCATGGGAGGCCACAGGTGGAGGCAGGCTGCAGGGTGCCCTGTGCCTTTGTTAAGCTGCTCCAGGCCCAGTACTGTTGGCAGTGGCTTTGGTCTGCAGCATGACTTTTCTCACACACCTTTAGGTCCAGCACAGGCAGCTACCAACTGCAGATTTATTTGTAGCTCCTACTAGGTAGTCCTAGGGTGGTTACAGGCAGCACTGCACTGAATTCCATCCCAAGAGGCCCCAGAAACAACACACCCAGTGGCTGGCTTCAGACCACAACAGAACACCACCTGATTAGCCCCACAAGCAGGACACCCAAAGGGTGGTCATGGCAGGTACCAGAGCCTGCTGGGGCAAGTCCTGCTCTGTGAGGTGAGCCCCCACACAGCAGTTCATATGCTTTGGTCATGGCCAATCCTCACAGCCAGTCAGACTGAGGGTCCCACCCACTGATGTGCCAACAGCATCAAGGCTCAACTATAACAGGAAGGCACACACAACCCATACAGGGAACACTCCTGGAGCATCCAGCTCATGTGATCGGGGACACTGTGCCACCGGGTCTCACAGAACTCCTACTACAAAAGGCCACCCTGCCAAGACTGGGAGATGTAGCATATCTATCTAATACATACAAACAAAGACAATAGAGGCAGCCAAAGTGAAGAGATTAAGAAACACGTCCCAAATGAAAGAACAGGAGAGAACTCCAGAGGAAGAACTAAACAAAATGGAGGCAAGCAATCTACCAGATACAGAGTTCAAAACACTGGTTTAAAGGATGCTCAAGTCACTTAGAGAGAACTTCAACAAAGAAATAGGAAGCATTAACAAAGCACATGGAAACCATAAAAAGGAACAAGTCAGAAATGAAGACTACACTTACTTAAATGAAGAATAGCCTAGAAGGAATCACCAGCAGACTAGATGAAGCAGAGGATCAAATCAGCAATTTGGAAGACAAGCTAGCAGAAAACACCCAATCAGAACAGGAAAAAAAAAAAAAAGAATTTAAAAAATGAGCGTAGTTTAAAGAACCACTGGGACAACATCAAGCATAACAACATTCACATCATAGGTATACTAGAAGGAGAAGAGAAAGAAAGGGATTGAGAACCTATTTGAAGAAGAAATTACTGAAAACTTCCCTAACTTGGTGAAGGAAATAGACATCCAAGTCCAGGAAGTGCAGAGAATCCCAAACAAGATGAACCCAAAGAGGCCCACACCAAGACACATCATAATTAAAGTGGCAAAGGTTAAAGACATAAAGAGAATCTTAAAAACAGCAAGAGAAAAGCAGTCAGTTACCTACAAGGGAGCTCCCATAAGACTGCCCCCTGTATCTCAATAGAAGCTTTGTAGGCCAGAAGGGACTGGTACAAAACATTCAAAGTGATGAAAAGCAAGGACCTACAACCAAGACTACTCTACCCAGCAAGGCTATCATTTAAAATTGAAAGGGAGATAAAGAGCTTCCCAGTCATGAAAAAGTTAAAGGAGTTCACCACCACCAAAGCAGTATTACAAGAAATGTTAAAGGGACTTCTTTGAGAAGAAGAAGGGGAGAAAAAAAGAGAACAGAAATATGAATAATAAAATGTCAATAGCTATGCATCTATCAATAATCACTTTAGATATGAATGGATTAAATGCTCCAATCAAGACACAGGGTAGCTGAATGGATAAGAAAACAAGACCCATACATATGCTATCTATAACAGACACACTTCAGATCAAAAGATACACAGACTGAAAGTAAAGGGATGGAAAAAGATATTTCATGTGAGTGGAAACAAAAAAAAAAGCTGGGAGAGCAATACTTTCATCAGACAAAACAGATATTAAAACAATCATAGTAGGGAAATTTAACACCCAATTGACACCAATAGACAGAACTTCAAACCAGAAAATCAACAAGGAAACAATAGCCTTAAATGTCACATTAGATCAGATGGATTTAATCAATATTTTTAGAGCATTTCACCCCAAAGCAGGAGACTATACATTCTTTTCAAGTGCACATGAAACATTTTACAAGATAGACCACATGTTAGGCCATAAAACAAGTCTCAATAAATTCAAGAAGATTGAAATCATATGAAGTGTCTTTTATGACCACAAAATGGTATGAAACCAGAAATCAATTACAAGAAAAAAATTGAAAAATACACAAACACATGGATGCTAAGTAATGTGTTACTACATGATGAAGGGGTCAAAAATGAAATCAAGGAAGAAATCAAAAGATTCCCTGAGACAAATGAAAACGAAAGCACAACGACCCAAAATCTGTGGGACACAGAAAAAGCAGTTGTAAGAGGGAAACTCATGGCAATACAGGTCTACCTAAAGAAACAAGAAGAATCTCAAATAAACTAATGCTAAACCTACAGGAACTAGATTTAAAAAATCAAAGGCAAACAAAGCCCAAAGTGGGTAGGAGGAAGGAAATAATAATGGTAAGAGTGGAAATAAGCAAAATAAAGTAAAAAAAAAAAAAATACATACAAAAGATCAATTAAATAAAATGAGAAATGAAAGAGAGATAACTGGCCACAGAAATACCAAAGATTGTGAGAAAATATCACGAGAAATTGTACACCAATAAATTGGACAATCTGGAAGAAATGGATAAATTCCTAGAAACATACAATCTTTCAAGACTGAATCAAGAAGAAACAGAAAATCTGAACCAACTGATTGCTACTAATGAAATCAAATAGTAATCATAAAACTCCCAACAAGCAAAAATCCTGCGCCAGATGGCTTCACAAGTAAATTTTACCAAACATTCATAGAATTAACACTTATCCTTCTCAAACAATTTCAAAATATTCAAAAGGAGGGAAGGCTCCCACGCTCATCTTACGAGTCCACCATTACCCTGATTCCAAAACCAGACAAAGACATTGCAAAAAAGAAAAGTACAGGCCAATACCCCTGATGAACATACGACATCGGACAATTAAGTTCGTTAACTCATCCTAAAAATATGCTACATATCTCATTGTTGAATATCAGTACAGTCACCTTCGAAGTACTCCCCTTTGGGAAGCTATGCACCTAGCCCACCCTTCAAAGCAATTTTGGAGCTCTTTTTCTGGAATGGCCATCAGAGCTGTCATCATATTACCCTTGATGTTCTGAATGCCATCAAAATGTCTTCCTTTCAATATTTCCTTTATCTTTGGGTAAAGAAAGAAGTTATTGGGGGCCAGATCAGGTCAGTAGGGAGGGTGTTCTAATATAGTTATTTATTTACTGGCTAAAAACTCCCTCACAGACAGTGCCGTGTGAGCTGGTGCATTGTCGTGATGCAAGAGCCATGAATTGTTGGCAAAAAGTTCGGGTCGTCTAACTTTTTCATGCTGCCTTTTCAGCACTTCTAAATAGTAAACTTAGGTAACTGTTTGTCCAGTTTGTACAAATCCATAATGAGTAATCCCTCTGATATCAAGAAAGTCTAGCAACATTGTTGCAACAAGTTCTCAAACTTAATTGTCAGACCTCGTAGATGCAATAATCCTCAAGAAAATATTAGCAAATCCAATTCAGTAATAGAGTATAAACATCATACAGCATGATCAAGTGGGATTTGTTCTTGAGATGTGAGGTTGTTTCAATATCTGTAAATCAATTAACATGATACGCCATATAAACAAAATGAGAGATAAAAAGAATATGATCATATCAATCAATACAGAAAGAGCATTTGACAAAATCCAGCATCCATTTATGATAAAAGCTCTCAGCAAAATGGGAATAGAGGGAACATGACTGAACATAATCAAGGCCATATACAACAAACACGGAGCTAACATCATACTCAACAAGGAAAAGCTAAAAGCGTTCTCCTGAAGATCAGGAACAACACAAGGATGCCCACTTTCACCACTTTTATTCAATATAGTATTGGAAGTCCTAGCCACAGCTGTCAGACAAGAAAGAGAAATAAAAGGCATCCAAATTGAAACAAAGAAGTAACACTGTCATTATTTTCAGATGACATGATACTATATATAGAGAACCCTAAAGAGTCCACAAAAAAAATTTAGAACTGATAAATGAACTCAGTAATGTAGCAGGATACAAAATAATAATCAGAAATTGGTTTCATTTTTATACACCCAATAACAAACTATCAGAAAGAGAAATTAAGAAAACAATCCCATTTATAATTGCATCAAAAAAAAAATACCTAGGAATAAATTTAACCAAAGAGGTAGAAGACCTGTACAGGGAAAATTATAAGACATTGAAGAAACAAATTGAAGAAGATACAAATAAATGGAAACATACACCGTGCTCATGGATAGGAAGAATTAACATCATTAAAATGTCCATACTACCCAAAACAATTTATACACTTAATGCAATCCCTATCAAAATACCAATGGCATCATTCACAGAACTAGAACAAATAATCCTAAAGTATATATGAAACCATGAAAGATCTTGGATAGCCACATCAATCTTGAGAAAGAAAAACAAAGCTGAAGGTATCACAGTACCTGGTATCAAACTATACTACAAGGGTATAGCAATCAAAACATTATAGTAGTGGCAAAAAAACAGACACACAGATCAATGGAACAGACTAGAGAGCTCAAAAATAAACCCATGTCTATATGGTCAATTAATCTATGACAAAGGAGGCAAAAATATACAATGGGGTAAAGAGAGTCTATTCAATAAATGGTGTTGGGAAAACCGGACAAATACAGGCAAAAAAAAGAAAAAATGAAACTAGACCACCTTTTTATACCATACACAAGAATAAACTCAAAATGGACTGAAGACTTAAATGTAAGATCTGAAACCATAAAATTCCTAGAGGAAAACAGGAAGCAAAATCTGACATTGCTCTTAACAATTTTTTTTTTTTCTGATGTATCACCTTGGGAAAGAGAAACAAAAGAGAAAGTAAACAAATGAGACTGCATCTACTAAAAAGATTTTGCACAGCAAAGGAAACCACCAACAAATGAAAAGACGAACTACTGAATGGGAGACATTTGCCAATGATATATCTCATAAGGGTTAATATCCAAAATTTATAAAGAACTCATACAACTTCACACCAACAAACAAACAAACAAAGAATCCAATTAAAAAATGAGCAGAGGACCTAAATACACATTTCTCCAAACAGGACATACAAGTGGCCAATAACCATACGGAAAGATGCTCAACGTCATTAGTCATCAGAGAAATGCAAATAAAAACCACAATGAGCTATGACCTCACTCCTGTCAGAATGGCTATCATCAATAACTCAAAAACAACAAGTGTTGGCGAGGATGTAGAGAAAAAGGAACCCGCGTGCACTGTTGGTGGGATTGCAAATTGGTGCAGCCACTGTGGAAAACAGTATAGAGGTTCCTCAAAATATTAAAATAGAACTACCTTATGACCTAGCAATTCCACTTCTGGGTATTTATACGAAGAAATCCAAAACAGTAATTTAAAAAGATAGATGCATCCCTATGTTCATTGCAGTGTTATTTACAATAGCCGAGATATAGAAGCAACCTAAGTGCCCATCAAAAATTGATTGGATAAAGAAGAGGTGGTACATACCGTGTTTCCCTGAAAATAAGACTTACCCTGAAAAAAAGCCCCATTTAAGATCTCAGCCAGACGGACACATTTAGTATATTATGACGATGTTCCAGAAGAAGATGACATGACTGTAATTGAATAAATGTAGATCGCTGTACATGACAAAATAAGACATCCCCTGAAAATAAGCCCTAATGGAGCAAAAATTAATATAAGACCCGGTCTTATTTTCGGGGAAACAAGGTATATACATGGAATATTACTTGACCATGAAAAGGAATAAAATCTTACCATTTGCGACAACATGGATGGCCCTAGAGGATCATATTAGTGAAAAAAATCAGACACAAAGAGACAAACATCATATAATCTCATATATATGTGGAATCTAAAGAACAAAATAAATGAACAAACAAAACAGAAATGGACTCACAGATACAGAGAACAAATTGATGGTTCCCAGAGGGACGCGAGAGTTGGGGGACTTGGTGAAAAAGGTGAAGGGATTAAGAAGTACAAATTGGTAGTTACAAAACAGTCATGGAGATGTAAAGAACAGCATAGGGAATATAGTCAATAATATTGTAATGAGTATGTATGGTGCCAAGTGGGTACTAGACTTATCGGGGGGGGGAGGGTTGCTTTGTAAATTGCATAAATGTCTAAGCGCTACGCTGTACCCCTGAAACTGATATAAAATAATATTGAATGTCAACAGTAATTGAAACAATAAACGCTCTCGCAGAGCTCTCTCCGGCTGCACATATACTAAAATGGGAACAATACAGACAATACGTGCATGGCCCCTGCACAAGGATGCCGTGTCAATTCACGAGACAGTCCATAGTCTATAAGTCCATATTCTGATGCATGTTCCCACCTGGAGGAGACCTGAGGAAGTTATGCTAAGTGAAATAAGCCAGACACAAAAGTACAAATACTGCATGTTTCCGCTGCTCTGAGGCACATATAATTGGTCAAATTCACAGAGACAGAAAGTAGAAGGGGCTGGAGGATGGGTAGGAGTCATTGTTAATGGGTCCAGAGCTTCAGTTTGGGATGATGGAAAAGCTGAGATGGACGGTGGTGAGGCTGCATAGCAGCGTGAATGTAGTTAATGCTACTGAACTATATAGTTAAAGTCAAAAATGGTCAAAATAACAAATTTTATATTATGTATATTTTAGCACGATAAAAAATGGCAAAAAAAAAAAATGCTATCACAAAGCAAATTCTGCCCCGAGAGCAGGAAGAGCAGAGGTTGTGGAAAGCACGTCTGTCATTTCAGTGTGGCTGATGTAGATTCGGGCGGCAGGGGCTTCTTGGTTCTGTTGTCCATAGGTTTGGTTGGCTCTGGCAGATTTGGGACAGTAGGCAGGATTTCGGGAAGGACTCACGTGGGGTAGGGTGGCCCCCTGGCCATCTTTCTGCTCTTCTACACCTGTCCCGATGGTTGAAGAACAGAGCAGCTGCAGAGCAGAACTTGGAACAAATCAAATGCATGGGCAAAGAGCTACAGAAGATAAAGCTGGTGGTTCACAGCTTCCGCTGTGGTGGCAGCTGGGCCTGGGTTCAAATCCCACTCTGCCCATGTCTAGCTATCTGACCTGAGACAGAGTATTCAACCCTTTGTCGGGCTATTGTCAGGATTAAATGAGGTGAAGTGTGTTGAATGCTTGGCACAATGCTTGGCAATAAATGAGTGCACAGTAAACACTAGGTTTTGTTTCAATGTCAACGGCAGAGTCAATGATGACCCATGATAGAAGAAATAAAGATGAAATGACATCCTCAGTCATTTCATGGTTTGGTTCTGGGGACCTGCCTTTCCCCTAATTATAATCCCCTCCCTCTATCAAATCAGAAGCACCTTGAAAAAGAATGGTATCAACCCCCAGGTTGAATTTGTGCTGTGGTGAGAAAAGGTTACTGACTGTGCAATGTAGGTAAATCACTTCATATCTCTGAGCCTCACTCAGTTTTCTTGCCTGCAAAATAGGTTGATATTGATCATGTAGCATCATTGTGAAAATTAAATATGATGGCATTTGTTCAATACTGAGTATAGTGCTTAGGATATTGTTGTATAATAACAAACAGCCAGGAGGATGTTTGATTTGGTGTCTGACTATCAGGTTCAGATCCAGGCCCACTATCTGCTAGCCGAGCAATTTTGAACAAAGAGATATCAGTCCTCTGAATATCAGTTTCCTCATCTGTCTGATGGGAACGATCATACTGCTACCCACCCCAGAGAACTTTGGGGAAAACCCATGAAGATGAGTCTTCTTGGACACAGTATGTAAGGGTAAAGCATTCACAAAGGTGAGCTGTCATTTTTCCCAGTGGGGACACTCAGCACCCATACATGAATGAGTGACTGGCACTTCCTTTCAGGCTGCTCCAAGCTGCGCATCTAACGACTGGAACTCACGACCAAATAGCCTGCCAGACGGCATTCTGCCTGCAGCCTCACCCACAGAGGCAGTGGTCAAGAAGCGCCTGCTCAGCACTCCTCTGGGCTGGATTTCTGCTGACCCTCCCTGGACAACAGTGCCTCTCCAGGCAGGCGCATCAGGAAGGGATTAATCAGGGGGTGGGGAGAGAAATGACCTCCGGTGGGAGACATCAGGTGGGCATTGGGGAGGCCACTCTGTCCAGCCAAGTGAGAGGCCAGAGGACAGAGATGGGGGAGCAGTGCTGCCCTCACGTACCAGATGTCCTCAGGTCCAGGCTGAATGGACAAGGCTCTAAGCCCAGCTCTGTCACGGACTTGCTGTGAGGCCTGGGGGAAGTCACTTTCCTTCTCTGTGCTCCTATATCCAATTCTGACCTTCTAGAGTTCCAGGAGTAAAGGGAAGGCAGGAGGACAGCAGGCAGGGCACAGCTGTCAAAAGGTTGTGGGAGTTTGGACACCAGGTCCGCCTCGAAGAGCCCACAGGATTTGGCACGAGAGTGACCTGGGCTCTGGGCTCAAATGCTGACTCACAACTTACTGGCTGCATGAGCTTTCCCCCGTTACTTAACTCCCAGAATTTCAGTCTTCTCGTCTGTAAAAGCAGTTTGCAAACCTAATTTGCAGAATCACCGGAAGATTAGAAATACGAAATGCATGCAGAGCCTTGGCATGGGATATATACTCAAATCATATACGTACAGAAGGTCATCGAATAACGTCGTTTTGTTCAACGTTGTTTCATTACAATATTGATGAGCTGCCATAGGAACTTAACTCTTGTTTATATCAGTTAGCCTGTGGTAAAATCGGTTTCATTATTTGTCATTTCGCTTAAAGTCACAGAACCTATTGATGCCATCAAGTGACGACTTATGGTGAATGTTTACCTACTTTATCGCCTGTCTGTCATCCATCTATCATCTGTCTGTCTATCTATCTATCATCTGTAATCATCATCATGTTTTTTCTATAGAGAACACCAACACCCTAATCTCCCAGCAGGATCCCTCGCAGTGTGAGTAGGTGAGCTACCTGGGGGCACTTGCGGGTCCTCTTAGGGGTCAGGGTCTCTGTGCTGAGTGGGAGGAAGAAGTTCACTATGGGATTTACTCATTAGTGAGGAGCTTTCAGGTGAGTCTGGCCTGGCCTGGAGGGGCACTGTCCTGGTGTTTACTGGAATAACTGAAAACAGCAGCTTTACTATCCTCCCCCTTCCCAGCCTCTCTCCAAGCCTGGGTGCAGCCAGCTCCTGTGGGGACAATGAACCCAGAATGGGCTCACTAAATGCACTAAATGCACATCCCTGGAGGCTGGCCACGTGGGTCTGTGATCTTCTTAGTATGGAAGTAATCGTGTGAGTAAATCACCGACTTTCTCATAGTATCTTACTTTTCTGGGAGTCTCCCCAGCACTGTTTATTTGGGGGCACGGATCTGAGGCCTCAGGAACTGGCCTGCTCTCCTCCCTCTCCTGGTCGGGCTGGGGAGAGGCCATGCTGGGCTGCAGATGGAGCCAGGCTGATGAGGACCACTCCTGCTCCTCCCCTACACACAGGTGGGGTGGAGGGTGAAGCCCAGCTGGGGACGCTGTGTGAGTGCCCTTTGGCCAGTTTGTGGGTATGAATGCCCATTGGCTAGTGTGTGGGGGAGGGGAGAGGGTCCACTGGCCAGTGTGTGTGTGTGAATGTGTGTCTGTTGGCCACTGTGAGGATGAGTGTGTGTCCATCGGCTGGTGTATGTGCGCACCCATTGGACAGTGTGTGAGTGTGAGTGTGTGTGTCTATTGGCTGGTGCAGAAGCATCCCTGGTGTGTGAGCGGAGACGCGAGGAGGGTGTCGGCTGGAGGCTGTGAGAGTATGTGAGCACTGATATGAGATGAACGTTGGGATGAGTCAGTGCATGGGAGACAACGTCCTTGCAGGGGCCTGCGAGGCTCCTGTAACCTGGCCCCACTGCCTCTCTGCCCCATCTCCTAGACTCTGTCCCTTGCTTTCTCTGCAGATGCCACCCTGGCCCCTTGTTGCTCCTTAGATGTGCTCCAGCCTTGGGGCCTCGCCCTTGCTGTTCCCTCTGCCTGGAATGCCCTTCCAGCAGAGCTCTGCTCGGCTTACCGCCACCAAGTCTTTGCCAAGACTCCCCTTCTCAGTGAGGCCTGCCCAGCCCCCATATTTAATATTGCGATTTGCCTACCACCCCAAGCCCCTGACTCTGCTCTGCTGTTTCTGTTTGCGTAGCATATATTACTTCTCCACTCTTATGTGATTTACTCATTTGTCGTAAACAGGCGCCTGTTGCCTGTTTCTCCCATGACGATAAGGATCTCCAGTTGTTTTGTTCGCTGATGCATCCCAAGCACCCAGAATAGGAGCATTTATTTTACGGCATATTTGCCTGTGGTTCCTCTTTTGTAACACGGGGACGATAATAGAAGCTATCCACTTCATAGAGTGGTTGGGCAGATTAAATGAACGAACACCTGAAAGCACCAAGAACGGTGCTTGGCACATAGTTCAGTAAATGTTAGCTATGGTTACTACACTCCATCACGGCTTGGAAGTGAGAATCAAATGAGCGGTTCGTATGAAGGCCCTAGCGCGTTGGTGGTCAGGGGGTGAAGGTGCTTCACAAACCCTTCCCACCTCACTCCCACCCCAGCCCTTACCATCCCAGGAAGGAAAATTCCCTAACCTTCCACAGTCATGGATACCGTATTTTTGGACCCCCTTTGGATTAGGAAGTTGGTTATCAAGACATTTATTACTTTTTTTTTTCTTTTTTTTTAATCAAGGGAGGAAGCAAGCAAGCCCCCAGCCTGCCCCGCCCAGGGCGGCATAGCTTCCTGATCCTGTAGGTAGTTAATGGAATGTGAGCTTGCCCGAGAAGCACATTCTCTGATGGGTGTGATTGCAGCTCGGACTATGCAGGACCCTATCTCTGGCCCGACACTTGGGAGCCGGATTCTTCTCCCAGCTCTGCAGCCCCCAACAGGCGGTCTGACCCAGGGCAAGTCCCATGTCCTATCTGGATCCGCGCTCTTCCCTGGTGAGGGGTTGGGATTTGTCCATTGCTAAGGTCTTTCCAGCCTTGTCCATCATCCAAGAATGGATTCCCTGTTATGTGCCAGTGCTGCTCTAGGCACGGGGGATACGGCCGTGACCACAGGACACAAGTCCCTGCCCCAGGAGGTGACCTTCTGGCTGGGGAGAGGGCAGAGAGTAAATGACCAACACAATTAGTAAATTACTTAGAAATAATTAATTAGAAAGTGGAGCGTGCTATGGAAGACACAAAAAGCCTCACACGTGAAGAGAAGGCGAAAGTGTTAGTGGGTAGGGAAGGCAGGCTCAGCTCTAAGTGGAGTGACCAGAGGTTACCTCGTTGAAAGAGTGACATTTAAGGTGAGGGACATCCCACATTCTAGGAACCTATGAATCTCAGTGATCATTGCTACATTCCAGAGAGAGCACTGTTGGGGTCCCCTGTGGTCCCCCATCTCTTCTTTTTCTCCATCTCTGAGCACACTGATCCCCAGCTGGCCCGGTGGGTGACAGGGCTGGATGACAGATCAGCCAAGTTCCCAGGAGCGGTGAGTGATTTACCACTGTCTTTATTCACACTCCGATATTTCATGGCTTCCATGGCGCTGATGGAATAAATATGACCTTTTATTCTTCACTTTGCTTAAGACTCAAGGTCAGCAGCCCAGCTGTGATCTATCGGCTGTTCCCTCCACTGGACATCCAGGAGCCAGGGAGCCCCAGGGCGTCAGAGATTCATGGCACCATCCTCCAGCTCTGCACGCCTGTCTGCCCCTCGGCTCTGGGCCTAGGCTTCACGCAGCCAGAGAGGCAGTGGTCACAGTGGCCCTGGGGGATGATGGCTCATTGAGGGCAGAGACCAGCTCATAAATCTCCCTCTCCCCTGAGCACACCCCATCACTAGGGCTGAACCATGACCCGGGTTTCATTTCGGTCCTGGGAGGAAGCAGCAATGGGGAGGGCAAGTAGCCATGGTTCAATGGCAATTTATAAATTAGAATGCCCCAGGGCACGGTCATCAGGTTTCTCAGCATGGAGAAGGGACAAAAGGCAGGCCTGCCTCAGAAGGAATCCTCCAGGCCCTTTAGGCAGCTGAGAGGCCACCTCTGCTTTCAAAGAAGCCAGTGGCTTTGCTTGTCAGACATTAACTACCAGCGGAACCTGGAAGTTCTTCCACTTGTCTAACTGAGACCCTCCCTGCTGCACCCACCTGTTTCCTCCATACATGTGGGTGGGTGGGATGGTTTGGTCTGGTTCACACTTTCCCTCTTTCCTCATGGTGGTTCTGAGTGACAATGGGCTGATGGTCTGGGTTTGTTAATAGATTAGTCAGGCTGGAAAGGAGACAGCCTAGAAGGGAAATGGGGTCACTGGCCTCTATTTTGAACACACCAAATGTGATCCCAAGATAGCCATCTCATTCCTCTCCATCCCAGCTCATGTCCTGGGAAGAAGAGTGATCGGGAGTTGTCTGGAGCACAGCAGGCCTGGGTTCGAATGCTGGCTCTGCCACTCCCAAGCTGGGAGACACTGGGCATCTTACCTAACTTCTCTCATCCCAGAGATCCCTACCCTGTGAAGAGGGCATAATAGAAGCAGCCGCCTCCCAGGAGTTGCACGCACGCTCAGTGCAGTGGTAAGCAAACAGCAATCACTCAGATGCTAGCTGCGTTTTATCAAGGTGCCAAGGGGCAGACCCTGGAGCCAGGACACCTCGGGCAAGCCTCTTAGCCACTTGGTGCCTTAGTTTTCTCATCCCTGAAATCAAGATAATAACAGCACCTTCTTCATTGGGATGTGGAACGAATTAAATGAGCTAATAAATGGCAACCGCTTAGCATCGTATCTGGTATGTAATAACTTCTCAGAAAGGTTGGCTCTTATTACCGTTATCATTCCTGGAGAAGAAAACACCTGCATTCACTTGGCACTTTTGACCTAATTTCCATCAATTGGTGTTGTGATTTATAATTCACTTCCTTGCAACCAAAGATAGCAGATGACTTGCAACATAAAAACACGTCTACAATGAGACAAGTAAGTTTTTAAAAATGTTACGTGACAGATCAGAAAACAGTAAGAAGGCTTGAACTAGAGGCCTGGATCCCAGGCTGGTTTGTTGTGACATCCAAACGCTAATTTCAGATATAACCCCCACATACCCACAAAGCTGCCACGAAGCCCTGGGCCACTGCATCTTGGAAATAGCCTAGGGAGGAGGGGACATGATGGCCTCGGCCTCAGAACAATGTGAGGGGCGTGGCTTTGTTAGGCGCACCCTGTCTCTACGGGACTTGAGACATAGGAGGGCAGAGAGGGCTTCGGATAAGGGGCACCCTTGATCCAGGAGGGGGTGTCTCAGTCCACTTTGCTCTATCCAGGCCACATCCAGCATACTGCCCACTGGTGGACCCTAAACATGCAGAAGGATGGCACAACCTGGCTCACATCTGAGGCAAGGGACCAGAAGATGTACCACAGAACACACCCCTTCCTGCTCCAGAGACAAACGTGGCAGCCCTGTACCTGCAGTGCTCCCATGTCTCCTGCCTGACTGAGCTCCTACTTGATCTTCTGAGACATTTCCTCCAGCAAGACTTCCCTGATCTTCCCGGGCGAGGTCAGTCCCCCAGGATCTGCTCTCATAGAACCACACACAGCACCTATCACAGCTGCAGTAACCGAATCCGTCACAACTCAAGCACATAGTCCTTTAATGTCGGTCTTCCTGGGACATGTGAGCTGCAGGAGACCAACAGTGTCCTGTTCATGGCTGTCTTCCTAGTGAGTGGCCCAAACCTGACATTATAAGCATAAAATAAACACGTCTTGAACGCATCTCTAATGGTAGAATTTCAGGCCCTCTGATCTTCTGTGAAGGAAGCATTTTGGGATGGCATCTTATTCCTGTGCCCACTCAAGGCAGGATGGGGGAGAGTGGGGTTTGGGGCTGAACCTAAGCACCTGTGCTTTCCCAGCATCAAGGAGGCAGCCACCACCCACACAACTTTTGCTGCGTGACAGAACCGTCCTTCCAGCCCCTGCCTGAGGGAAAGGAATGTTACCTACCCGACCAGGGAATTTTCAAAGCCTCCCTGTTCCACTCAAACTTTTTTTGAGTGACAATCAAAGCTTGGGGGAGGAGAGCAGAGCCACCTTGAGAAGCAGCCCTTGGCACGGGCTCAGAGTGGCATTTTAACGGGCAATAAAAATCTCTGGTGTTCAATGCTGGCTGCTGCCACCATCCCAGCTCCTTAGACCCTGCCTCCACACCAGGACCTGGACAGCCTCCTGCCCTGTCTTCACACACCCCAGGAGAAAGACCATAGTTCACCAAGCCCCTGACGACTGGCCACCTTTGTACCCACAGCTGTCACCTCTCTCGCTGCAGCCAGGCACCAGCCAAACACACTTAAGAGCCACTAGAGAAGGAGATTTATTCTCAGAACTCCTGCAGCACATGTTTAATGAGCTCATTAAACAAGAATATAAATAATCACTCCCTGTCGGAGTTAGAAGACTTGAGGCAGAGAGGGTGGGGGGTGCTGACTGAGCAGCTGGGGCAGATGGGTGAGATATTCTGCTCCGGAGAGGGAGACTGGACCTTCTCTTCACTTGAGGCTGTGGGCTGTGAGTTTCTTGGGCCAGGCAGGTGTAGACCCAAGAATTCTGACAGGAAAACCATCACAACGTGCTGCTTTGTTCCGTACCTGAGAATTTCCTGCTCACTCACATGCCCCCAACCTGGTCTCCTTCTGCCCTCGTAACAAGCCTGAGAGGAAAAGATGGAATTTTATGCCATTTTATGGATGTGAACAGTAAGGGGTAGGAAGCTCTCAAGACATAGCTAAGACCCCTACAACCATCCTGTAATTTGTCTCCCTTCTTCCACCCTGGCCCCCTGTAGTCTATTCTCCACCCAGCAGCCAGAATCTTCCTTTTTAATCGTATCATGCCACTTGCCTGCATTCAATCCCCAAATGGCTCCTATTTCATGGAGGATAAAGGCAAGGCCTCATCATGACCTACGAGGCCCCACGTAATCCAGCCTTGTCCTTTCCTCTGCCCTCATTTACTGTTACTTTTCCTCCAGATGCACTGGGTTCCTTGCTGCTTCTCCAACATGACCAGCTTGTTCCTGCCCCAGGGCCTTTGCTCGTGTTGTTTCTCCCACCTGGTTGTCTCTTTCACTCCATTCAGGTCTCTGTTCCAACTTTACCCTTAGAGGGGCCATCCCTGACCACCCATATAAATCAGTAGCGCCTCAGTCTCTGTCTCCTTACATTCATCGTTTTTATTCCTAGTGTATATTTAAAAATGACTGTCCCTCTCTCCCATAAGAATGTAAGCTCCTTGAAGCCAGGACTTTGCCTGTCTCATTCTAACCCTAGGGTCTTGATTAGCGTCTACCCCAAAGCAGACACTCCATACATATTTGTTGATTGAATAAATGAAAATCTAGCTACCAGAAGTCAAAGTGTGGTTTGTGCCCAGACCATCCAGTTCCAAATCCAGAGTTTTCTCCTCCACAGAACATGCCTCCCCTTAGAACTTGACCCTGACTTCCCACTGCCAACAGGAGAAAGCCTGAAGTCAGGACAGAGCACCTGCTACGAGCTCCAGTGGCACCACCTCCAAGCTGTGGGACCTCATAAGTCGCATCAGCCCTTGTGGATGAGCACCTTCCACTGTCAGGTGGCAATACCACACCTCAGAGGGTTGGCTTACCAACCATGAGAACACACAGCATGTTTTTAGAACAATGACTGGAATGTAGCAAGGGCTCAGGAAATATAGCTCTTTTGTGTAACATTCGAGGGTACAGGTTGCCCTCTCCCATCCTCTCTGAACAAACCTTCTAGTATTTCCCTAGACCAGAGGTTCTCAAAGTGTGGTCCCCAGGCTGACAGCATCTGCTCACTGATGAGAACTGCAGATTCTCAGACCCCACTCCAGACAGACTGAGCCAGAAATGCAGGGGAGTAGGTCCCTGCATGCATGTGCTAACGAGTCCGCCAGGTAACTCTGATCAGAACTGAACCATTGCCCTAGAGATAGCCTTTTCCATTAGGTATACCAGATGTGGGAGACTGAGTTGTTGATCCTGCTTCTTTACTCCCCTGTAATAAAATGGGACTTCCATAGCCTTGCTGTGGCCTGATGGTGGGGGAAGTGTATGCCCTTCCCCTTGACTCTGGGTTTGGCCATATCCCTTCCTTGGGCCCATGTGATTTCGCAGAGGCCTGACATTGGCCTTTCCAGCTGGGCTCACCCTGTTACATGCCTGCTATCACCGTGAGAGGAGCGTACTCTGTATAACCACTGCCCTTCGGCTTACGCTCCAGAATGAGATATACAGAGAAGGTCTAAACCAAACCTGGAGCCTGGAGCTCAGCCCAGGCCGGCCAAGCAGAGACCAGTTGAACTCCAGCCAACCTGCAGAGCCACAAGTAAGAAGATGAAATATCAGTGGTTGTGAGCCACCTGGATTTTGAGGTTGTTTGTCACGTAGCATTATTGTGGCAACAGCTGACAAATACACCAGGGGCCCACACAGGTCCTTAACCAGTACCGATCATTGCTGCCTCTGCCTCTGTCTTCACAGGTTCCACCTAAAAGATCTACCTCTCCCTGCTTCTTTCCAAGCCCCACCTGCACCCCAGGAGACAGCTTACATTCCACTCCACTGGGGCCCAGAAGCCCCCCGCCCCAGAATATATCCCCCGCCCACTCCAACCCAGGCATGCGAAGTCCCTTCAGTTAACTCATGAAAAAGCTCCAGTGGATAAAGTTCATCAAGCATTTCATTTCTATTTTAACCTTTTAGGTGGCTAATCACTGAACTACAAAGCCCCTTAACTTGGTGTTAGCACCAGCTCATTACCTAGTTAGAAGGGTAAGCGTTTAATAGCTGCCTGTGATGCTTAATTTCTGACCACTTATCTTCTTTAGCATTTACTAGAAGATTCCACATCCGGATCTGTGCGCTCCCCCGCAGCATCAGCCCCATAGCCACAGAACAAGTCGGAGCCCCTCTTTGCAGCCCACCCCAGCTGGAAATAGCTCTCCTTTGTAAATCGTTAATGAGCTCGTGCATCCATGTTACACAGCTCCGTGGCCCAGCTTTCACCCAGGGCTGGCACATCAGTCTGTGGTTTTGCGTGATTCTGCTCGCTCAAACCCCCTCCCCCACCTCTGAGACTTTGAAGATGATGGGCATTAATTTGACTTCATGTCCTGAACCCTTCTGTCACTCACAGGGCACCCAGTCTCGTCACACACACACACATGCCAGACCACAGGCTTAATTGGCAAGAACTAACACACCCCTCTTGGCTTTTCCATGTCTCAGTGTCTCCAGAGATGAGAACAGAGCACTGACAGTGAGACAGAAAAGCAGCCTGGATTATCTTCCTTCCCAGGCTGGCCTCAGCTACAGGCCAGCTATTGGGTTCTGGGATGGTGTGGGCAGGTGCCAAGAAACATTGCTTCCGCCACAGCTCGGGGGCACTTGCACACCTCCCCATCATTCTCCTCTCCTAACTTCCAAGCAGAGCCCTGATTTTACCTGGGGAGGCAAGGGGCCTGAACAAACAACTACCTTTCTCAGCCTCCTCTGCAGGTTGGAGGAAACACAATGACACAAGCAGAAGTCACTGGATGAGACTTTTGGGGGGCTCTCTAAAGGGGCTGACTCATGCAGGAGGATGGTGCCTGTTTGGGTGTGGGTCCCCAGAAGCAAACCCTGAAACAAGGATTCCAGCACCAGTAGTTTATTTGGGAGGTGGTCCCAGGACTCACTGGTAAGGGAATGGGAAAGGGAGTCCATGCAGGGTGTTTCGCTAAGCGAGTCACCAACTGTGGGCAACGAGGTTTCAGTTCTCCTTGGATCCTGTGTGAGACAAGCACAGACCATGACTCAGTTGTCTTCCTCTCTGCTCCCCCAAGGGGAGGAATTTGGAGTATTAACCTTCCAACTCCCTGTATTGGGGTTATAGGTTGGGGTTGCTTCTGGGGACAAGCCCCCTGCACTTTGGCCTGTTCTGACTGTGGGCTGGGCATCCCAGAGAAGGTTCCCAGGTGGAAGTGTCAGCAAGCCCAGAAGCAGTAAGCCACGCATTAAAGATTGTGCAATTGAACTGCAGAAGGTAGCTTTAGACCCTGAAGTCCTCCGGTGTGCTCCCACACCAGCCCTGAACTACCTCCGCGGGGAACTACATCGCTTGCCAAAAACCAGCCCCCACATTTGGTTAACCCATTGTAGTCAGATCTCTGCTACTAGCAAATGCTCTTCTTTTATGCTTGACATCATCTTCCATTTCACGACAACCTTGTGAGGCAGGCAGGACAGTTATTATTAATCCCATTCTGCAGATGAGAAGCCTGAGGCTCAGAGAAGTAAAGTACAGGGAGATAACAAAAGCTACTGTTTGGAGCCCCTGATTCCATCCTCCTTGTACAGGTACACCTTGGAGAAACTGTGGGTTCGGTTCCAGACCACCACAATAAAGCGAGTCACATTCATTGTTTTGGTTTTCCAGTGCATATAATGTTATGTTTTTACTATACTGTAGTATACTGATGGCTCAATAACATTATATCTAAAAATGTACACACTTAATTAAAAAAATACTTTATGGCTAAAAAATGCTAACCATCATCTGAGCCTTCAGGAGACTCTAATCGTTTTGCTGGTGGAGGGCCTTGCCTCATTGTTGATGACTGCTGATTGATTAGGATGGCGGTTGCTGAAGGTTGGGTGGCTGAGGAAACTTCTTAAAACAACAATGAAGTTTGTCATATTGACTGACTCTTCCTTTCATGAATGATTTCTTTGTAGCATGAGATGTTGTTTTGATACCCTTTTACCCATCGTAGTTCTTTCAACATCGGAGTCAATCCTCTCAAACCCTGCCGCTGTGTTAGCAACGAAGTTTATATAATAGCCTAAATCCATGGTTGTCATTTTAACAATCTTCACAGCATCTTCAGCCGGAGTAGATTTCATCTCAAGAAACCACTTTCTTTGCTCATCCGTAAGGAGCACTCCTCACTCATTAAAGTTTTATCATGAGATTGCAGCAATTCAGTCACATCTTCAGGCTCCACTTCTAATTCTAGTTCTCTTGCTATTCCCACCACATCTGCAGTTTCTCCCTCCACTGGAGTCTTGGACTCCTCAGTTATCCCTGAGGGTTGGAATTAACTTCTTCCGAACTCCTGTTAATGTTGATCTTTTGACCTCTTCCCATGATTCACGAATATTCTTACTTAATGGCATCTGGAATGGTGAATACTTTTCGGAAGGCTTTCCATTTACTTTGCCCAGATAGATCAGAGGAATCGCTACCGCACCTATAGCCTTATGAAATGTATTTCTTAAATAATAAAACTTGAAAGTCAAAATGACTCCTTAATCCATGGGCTGCAGAATAGATGCTGTGTTAGCAGCATGAAAACAACGTTACTCTTCTTGTTCATCTGCATCAGAGCTCTGGGGGGACCAGGCGCATTGTCAAGAAACAGTAATGTTTGAAAAGAATCTTGTTTTCTGAGCAGTATTTCTTAATAGCGGGCTTAAAATATTCAGTGAACCATTGTGTAAACACATGTGCTGTCATCCAGGCTTGTTGTTCCGTTTATAGAGCACAGGCTTTATAGAGTAAACTTAGCATAATTCCTAAGGGCCCTGGGATTTTCAGATGGTAAACGAGCTCTGGCTTCAACTTAAAATCACCAGCTGCATTAGCCCCTGACAAGAGAGTCAGCCTGTCCTTTGAAGCTTTGAAGCCAGGCACTGACTTCTCTCTAGCTATGGAGGTCCTAGATGGCACCTTCCAATAGAAGGCTGTTTTGTCTACATTGAAAAATCTGGTTTTTTAGGGCAGCCACTTCATTAATTATCTTAACTAGATTTTCTAGATAACTTGCTGCAGCTTCTACATCAGCACTTTGCATGTTTATGTTATGGCGATAGCATCTTTCCTTAAACTTCACGAACCAACCTCTGCTAGGTTCTGACTTTTCTTCTGCACCTTCCTCACCTCTCTCAGGCTTCACAGAATTGAAGAGAGTTAGGGCCTCGCTCTGGATTGGGCTTTGGCTTAATGGGAATGTCGTGGCTGGCTTGACCTTCCATCTAGACGACTAAAACCTCCTCCGCATCAGCAAGAAGGCTGTTTTGCTTTCTGATCACTCACTGGAATAGCACCTTTACTTTCCTTCAAGAACCTTTCCTTTGCATTCACAACTTGGCTCGCTCTTTGGTGTAAGAGGCCTAGCTTTCAGCCTGTCTCGGCTTTTGACATGCCTCCCTCAGTCAGCTTAATCATTTCTAGCTTTTGATTTAAAGACAGACACGTGCAACTCTTCCTTTCACTTGAACACTTAGAGGCCATCGCAGGTCATTAACTGGCCTAATTTCAATGCTGTGTCTCAGAGAATAGGGAGGCCCGAGGAGGAGGAGAGAGATGAGGGAAACGCCGGTTGGTGGAGCACTGAGAACACACACAACAGTTATAGATTAAGTTTGCCACCTTCCAGGGGTGCATTTAGTGGTGCCCCAAAACAATTACAATAGTAACATCAAAGATCACCGATCACGCATCACCCTGACAAATACAGCAATAACGAAAAGTTTGAAATATGGTGAGAATTACCAAGTGTAACAGAGAGACACGGAGTGAGAACATGATGTTGGAAAAGTGGAGCCGATAGACTTGTTCAAGGCAGGGTTGCCACAAACCTTCAATTTGTAACAAACACAAAATCTGTGAAGCCCAATAAAGTGAAGTGCAATGAAACCCTGCCTGTATTAATCCCTCAGGCTCAGCTGAGGGGTCAGAAAAATGACTCCAGCAACTAAAATGCGCAAGATGCTGTGTTTCCTAAGTGTCTCCCATACTTTACCTCTTTGGCGATATCCCCACGTGAAGGGATTTTTAGTTCACTGTTATAGATGGAGCAGTCTGGAGAGGTGAGGTGACTAGTGCGTGATAGAGCTGGGACTAGAAGCCAGGTCTTCTGTCTTCTCTCCTCACCACAAATTCAGAGAAGAAACCCCTCGCTGTGGGACTTTCAGGGGCTCTACCCACCAGTGCTGCTCACACCCCTAATTCCCCAACGGCATGACGCTGAACACCCGTCAGACTCACTGGGGGAGCTTTGCAAACATTGCGCCTCAGAGACCATCACTCCACGCTGACTCAAGATCTTCTGGAGGGAGGATACTGTCCAGGGGATTCCAGTGTGTCACCAGGGCTGGGAAACACTGGGGTGGTGTTTGAGGTCAGAACAACTGGGTTTCGTGACTTGCCCACCCACGGTCTGCCCAGAGCTGTACTGAGGCTAAAAGGAGCTAGCTGCTGTGAACACGCTTGGGGAAATCTACTTGTCCGATGAGTGTTTGATGTCATTCTGATGGCTGCCACCACCAGCCCTGACCCCCAAGTCCTAGGCACTCCTCCCTCCAGCCCCTCCCTCTGTAAACCTTCTTTGGCGTTTTTTCTGGTGTGAAATAAACAACATCTCCATCTCCACCTTCAAACTAACAAAACATATGTGTGTAAAATTGACAAGGGTTTTCTGGTTCTCCCTTACTAGAGAGGGGGAAAGCTACATTTCAGAAGAGAGGCAGACCCAATGCACACTAATCCCTTTACTACTGCTAATTATTTCTATCCTCGGAGATGTCTCCTGCCAGAGCTTTTTGAGAATGATGAAAAAATGACAAGTAGAGAAACTAGTCAACTCTGAACAGAAGCTGTGAAGGCTATGAAGATAAGTGGTGTTTTCTTCTCATGCAGAGCAACAGGGCAAGATGAGAAGGCAGTGATATGGTCTGAGACACTCTTGGAAGGCATCCCTGAAAACCGGCTCTCCTATACGCAGACTTGCTGTGGGTTTTGAAATTCCACTGTTAGAGATGCACATGTTTGGGTCTTCCAGAATTTCCAATTGAACTACAAAAATTTCTAAAAGGGGTTACACATTCTACCTTGATCTCGTAAAACTCTCCCAGATCATTTTCCTGGTTTACAACATTCTTGGAGTAAGTCTTAGAAGAATAGATCCATAAGAGGCAGCCTGGAGAACAGCGACAAGAACGAGGGGTGGGGGAAGGGAAAGTGGGCAGTCTCCCAATAACAATAAGTACTTACACGTATCCAGTACTTCGTAGTTGACCATGAAAGATGCACTTTCAAATACAGGAACTCATTCAGTCCACATGACAATCTATGGAATATGCAGGGAGGAATCTCTGTTTCCACTTTACAGATGAGAAAATGGAGCCCAAAAGCAGTGAACTGATTTGCCCATGGTTCCAGGTCTAGTAAATGGTGGAGCTGGGTGCAGACTCAGGTTCTGGAGATGCTACCGTGTTTCCCTGAAAATAAGACCTAGCCGGACCATCAGCTATAATGTGTCTTTTGGAGCAAAAATTAACATAAGACCTGGTCTTACCTTAATATAATATAAGAAATGGTAATTAATATAATATAATATAATATAATGTAATATAATACTGGGTCTTATATTAATTTTTGTTCCAAAAGACGCATTAGAGCTGATGGTTAGGCTAGGTCTTATTTTTGGGGGAACATGGTAGCTGTCTCTCTATTTTCTCTGTATTACTGGGAGTATATTGTGCCTAGCTTTAAAAAAAAAAAAAAACTACACGTCCCAGCCTCCCTTGCAGACAAGTGTACCCAATTAGATATAAGAAGTTATTGGGTAGAACTTCTGAGAATCTCATCCTCTTTTCCCTCTTGCCTTTTTGCTTTTTGCCTTTCCCGCTGTGTAGAAAGGAGGTGTGATAGCTAGATCTCCAGCAGCCGTTTTGCACCATGAGGCAACCTTAAAGACAGATACTGTGCTATGGATAGCAGAGCAGAAAGATAGAAGGGGTGGGGCCCCTGGTGGCCATGCTACCCAGAAAACTAGACTTAAACTCTCTTCCACTAGAATTCTTTCACATGAGAAACATAGAAATCCTATGAATTTAAGTCATGTTATGTTAAATTTGCATCCTCATCACCACTCTGGACTTCTGACTCCAGACTCACTTTTCTCTGCGATGCCTCTGACAACTTTGTCACTTCACAATGTCTCACCTGGTGAGGCATAGAACCCCCAAATCCTCATCTTGACCTATTTCTGAGTGAGACCCAAGTTTCTCACTGACACCCGTGTTCCCCTTTGCTCCAACATTGCTGGACCTTAAAAATGTGGGGGAAGCAGCGGAAGCTGGGAGAGAAAAATCCCATCAGATTTACAACGGCTTATCCCATCCTTCCCAGGAAGAGAAATTATAGTTGGTGCTCTCAACCCAAGTCTCCAGCCTTAGTAAAAACTCTGTGAGGTGTTAGTGACATGTGCCTCCCAGCATGGTACCTAGACTTGGGAGACCATATCTCTGGTTTACCTTGTGGAACCCTGGGAAATCTACTCAATTCGTTTGAGACTTAGTTTTACCATCTATAAAATGGTCATAATATTTGTTCTGTCCAAAACCCACTTGTGAATGTTAGGTTTCAACAGTCAAACAGTATGAAAGAAATTAAGAAAAGTTTTAGAATATTTAGAAAAATAAAATCCAAAGCAGGCTGATTTTGATTTTGGTTCCAACCAGGGAACTGCTGGTAAGCTTTCCTCTTCGTCCTCCCCAATTTCCTCCTTTACACTTTACTCTTCCTCTGCCTATGCAGGCTCAACCTGCCCTTTCAGTAGAAGCTGGGATGTCTGGAGAAACAGCTGAGTCAAAGGATCTGCCCTGCAGAGGTAGCAGGTCCTGTTCCTAGCATGGCCTCTTCCTTTAGGGAACGCCTGTCCCTACCAGTTTCACCCCATATCCACAAGATCCCAGGTCATCGGTAAATTTCCCTCCAATCCATGATGAAGCTGGTTGCATTTTCATGGGGGACGAGGCAGATCTCCACTGAAGTGTTGCTTGATAAGATCCCGATGGGGTGGGAACTGGCTGAATCTGCCCTCTTATCCTTTCCCCAGATGGGAGATGGAGCAATAATAGTAAAAGATGTTCGCCCACCAGCCCCATCAGTAGGGTAGTCCAGTCTCTCCAGGGTGGGGAACTTGTCTGATACTCATGGAAGAATATGATATGGAAAGTGGGGCCCGCAGACAGAGCAGGGGGGCATGGACTCCCTGCTTTCTCCCCCCACTGCCAGGGTCTCTCTTCTCATATGCCTCACTTCCCCGACCTGGAGATGATGGCAGCATAACAAGCCCCACGAAGACACGGCTGCATCCTGGCTAATTCCGCACTGTGCGTTAGAAGCATGCTTGCTGTTCCCCTGGCCCTCCTGGGGTCTGTGCCAGCCCGGTGACAGATGTTCTTGATGACTCTTGGAGGCAAGTGTTTGTGAATGTCACTTGGACTAATAATGACATGCAGGGCACTTAATTTTCCATGTCATACCAGGGATGAGGCCAAGCTGGGAGGGGCTGCTGCTTTTCTTGGGGAGGGACCCCCGTTTTTCTGATTCCCCTCTCAGCACCCTTCCTCTTCTCCTTATTGACCCCTCCCCCCCGACACTGTCCCCATTAATGCTAGCCACTTCCTGCAGGAGCAGGCTCTGGCGCTAAGGGATGAGAAATTTGGCCCTCCCCGCTCATATGGGAAATAGGCCAGGCCCCACCTGTGAACCGTCTGTGGCCAGCGTGCCCAGCGCCTGCCAGTAGGGCTCAGCCACGTACACTCAGGGAAGGCAAATGCCTTGGGAGGTCAGCAAGAACCATTAGATAATTAGGGAGACAATTATCTGACAAAAGAGCAAGACGCAATTTCATAGCCAAATTCACATCCCGAGTTATCCATGATTTGGGATCACCCATGCTGCTGCCCTGCTTCCTGGCATGTAGAATAGAACCTGACATTTTCAGACCCTGCTCACAGCTCCCCAGTACTACTCTGGGACCTTGGCATGGGTCAGTGGTGCCCTGTCAGTAACTTGTGTCCAGGTCTGGTTGGATAATCTGAGCCACTGCCAAGGTCGGTATCTGTGACCTCAGGCCCTGGGGTTCAGGAACCCCTAATACTGGGAGGCAAGATGCCACAGTGGCCCCAACTGGTAAAAGCAGGTAGATTTTAGCAACTGCTAAATATCGTCTTCCGCATGGGATGACAAACGTCTTCAACACAGTGATAGACCGTCTGGGCTGGGCTCATGCAAGTCACGTGATAAAGTCAGGCAGGCTGCACACTCAGCAGCCCTGGCACAGACTCCGCTGGGTTCTGCCTGAGCCCTCCTGGTACGGGCAGCTCACAACTTGTGGTAGCTCTGACCTGTTCTGCTGTTGGGCAGCTCTGATGTTCAATTCCATTCTGTTCCTTTCACCAAAAGTCGACTCAATAGCTGTTGTGGGCCAGGACTTAGTAGGAGCTGACGGTACAGAGATGAGTACACAAAAATAGCACATGCTAGAGAAGGAGAAAGCTACAAAGCCAGATCACTCCATAGCCAGGTGGAGAGCAATGAGAGGGGTATGGAAAGCTGTTGCCGTTGGGATTTTTTTTTTGGTATGGGGCCAATGCCTACGTTCTTGCCTGTGGGTGCACGCGCATGTGTTTCCCTCTCTTCTACTCGTAAGTTCTTTGAATAAGTTAAGGGACTTCTTGCCTAAGTCCTGTCATCTCCGAGGTAAGCTTTTACCATCTCACAGAAGCTTCCAGAATCCGATTCGCATCACTTGGTCACTGGATACACTGCAGTTGGCAAAGATGACTCTCAAGACTGTGCCATCCTATATTACACATGTTACCGCTCTGCTCTGACCAGCTTGAATGTTTCAACGATTCGAATCGTCACCTCCCATGATCTGAGCACTTTACTTCTGTTAACACAACCAAAAACTATTGGAGTCTTTTAGCAGCTTCCTCACTTTGTAGCCATGACATCTTTGAGTTCAGCTAAAACTCTGAGCCTATGCTACACAAAATTCCATTCAAACCAGATTTTCCTCACCTTAAACTCATGCAATTGAGTCCTTGAAGCAAAACAAATACATGTTTTCCGTGTTATTATCCATGTCTGTAAGAAAATATATTCCCATTTCTCCATTTTGTTCCAAACACAGTGTGAGATTTTGTTGAATGCCCTATACAGTTGTGATGCGCTCTGTTTATGGTAGTAAGTCACAGCCAATGGACAGTCCTAGGAAGTTTTCCATACCCATCACCCCAGAGATTCTGGTCCACTTCCCCGGTGGAGAAGTGTGAGGACACGGCCTCCTGGAGAATCGCTGTGCAAGAAGGAATGTCACCTAGGAGGGCTGCCCTCCTAAATGACGAGGAGGCAGATTAAAAGGTTGAGAACTACTGGTCAACAGTGTCTCCTGAAGCTAACTTAATCGTTTGGCAGGGTTTGCTCCCTGTGAACCCACATGGGGTCCTGGCCATCAGCCATCTGTTGGTAAATCCCTTCTATGATGTGGAATGCCCAGGCCCAGCCTAGCATTCTATGCTTTGTGTGGTCTCTTCTTTGAAAAGTAAAATATCCACCCTTTTCCCGTTGTAGGCACTTCCCTTTCTGTTCACGCCGTCTCAGGACCACTCCCACAGACTTGGGAACTGTGTCTATCTACTGTTACTTTCATCCTGACGTGACCCCCGTGGAGTGGGGACCAGCATTTATGTCCGGGCTTCAGTTTCCTCTCCAGAGTGTTGGTCTTCTCCTTCCCGGATTGCCTGGATTCTGTCTCTGCTACTTAACCCCTGTGGAACACCTCCAGCGAGTTTCTTATATGAAAAGTGGAATAAGCATAGTTCTTGCCTCCTAGGGTTTTGTGAAAACTAAACGAGTTAGTATGTATGAAGCACTTAGAAGATTGCCTGGTGCAAGTAAGCTCACTGCAGATTTGTACCTTCGCAGCAGGTCCTCTAGCAGCCATGCCATTTCGTTGTAAGGTTGATGAGATGCTATAGGATAGTAACTCTTGTTTATGTCAACTCGCCTATGGTAAAATTGGTTTTGTTAGACGTAGTTTTGCTTAAAGTCACGGAAGCTATAGACTGTACTACTGCTATTGTTCTCGTTACTGGGGAGGGTGGAGGAAAATTGAAAATTGCTAGGCTTTGCCTGCCAGCTCTTTTCTAGTCTCATTGCAACCTCCTTCCCAGCCAGCCAACCATGGTCACTTTTTTCTTCTTGCTCTGAACATAGATTAAAAAGTTCTTGTTGGCTGAGTTTAGCTCTCTCTGTATGGTGTGTGCTGCTCTTTAATATTCATCTTTGGATATGGGTCTTTCTTCTCTTCCTTTATACACTTTCCTGTCAAAGTCTGAGAATATCAGAGAGCCCCGGGTGTCTTTTCTTTCTTATGGAGACGATTCCTTTTCTAAAAATCCAGTGGTCTTTTTTTTCCCCTTGACTCCCCTATTTCCCTCAAGCCAGAATGGCTGTGAGGACATCAGACAATACAGCTCCAGAGGTTGCGTCTAGGTGCTGAAGCCAGAAGGCCTGGGTTCCAGGCAGTCCTGCCTCTTTCTGGCTCGGTGACCTTGGAGACTTGTTTAATTCTCTCGGCCTCTCCTACTTCTTGGTATTTCCAGGAGAATTAAATGAGATGCTGCCTGTAAAGCTGCATGTCAGGCACACAGTAAGCTGGCGATACTTGGCCGGGGATCACTGTTACTATTATCCAGTGACAGACTCACCTTGACCTGTTTCTCTAAAATTTTGGAGATACGTCTCCTTAAAGACTGAACTCTGTCTTAACCTTCCTCTTCCATTTCCTTCTTCGGGATGGCAGACAAGATAATGATCTTATTGTCACTCTTATTGTTATTACCATTCCCACCAACAATACTGACAATAACCTGTATTCCTGGAACACTTATTAAGTGTCCACACTACTTGGAGAGCTTTCCAGGCTGTAACTCTGCCAGTCCTCTGGATGCCCTAAGAGGAGCTCAGCATTGTTACCTGCATTTATTTTGGATTCCAAGGTTTCTGATGCTTCCATGGTATTTACGTTTATAAACCTAGTGTCTCCAGGATCTCAATCACCAAGTAAAAGCCATTTGAATTCCTGCCTTGGGTGACTTCAGGAGTGTACCCCCTATCCCTCCCATCACCCTCCCAGAGTTTCTGAGACCACCCCCCCCAGGGAGGGGTACCATTTTGGCAACCACGGTGTGCTGCCACCTGGATGCCAACATCCCTCGCCTCTCACAAAGTTCAGTTCCCTTTATCCTATGCCTGTGCAAGCCTCAGAGCTGGGAGCTTTTCACCTTTATGTTTTTTATCAAAGTCAAGACCATATAATAAATTCACAAGCGAAGAAATATACTTCGTTTTAAAAGGTCAGTCTCACAAGTTATCAAAGAAATGCAAATAACAACAAGCTCCACTTTTTACCTGTAAAATTGGCAAAGATGGAAGGAATTATATATTCAATAATTGGCAAAGCTGTGGTCAGAGTGCACAGCTTTCAGTGGTGAGAGGGTAAATAAATATTCATATGCGCCTTATACAAATCATACTTTGCTCATTAAACAGTAATTCAATCCCTAGGAAAATATGCTAAGGAAATCATTGAAGCTGCACAAATATATTTAGGTACAAAGATAGTCATCACGGCCTTACTTTTAATATTAAAAAATGCTAAACAACCTAAATGTCCAACAATAGGAAATTGGTTAAACAAATTATGGTACAGTCAAGTGAAAAAATATTTTAACTCCTTGGGAACGAAGCAAGCTGTAATGCTGAGTGGAAGGAATTAAGAAACAAAAGCACACACTAGACTGATCATAAATATTGTTTTGAATTGAAATAATACGGAGAGGTTAATTTTGAGTGGTGGGATTACAAATAATTTTTATTTCCCTCTTTATCATTTTTCTCTACGTCCCAAATTAGCTACAAAGACTAGTTATTAATTTTGTAATAAGAAAATGCATATATGTATGTTTACCTTTAATTATATATCTATACCTATACATCTTTCTACGTGTATATATGCATATATTAAGTTCTAATGGTGCTTTCTCTACATCCTGAGAAAAGAAGCTGTTCTCCAGACCAGCCAGCCAAGTAAAGGGAATTCCAGGTAAGCACATGCCAGGTAAGGGAACTTCTGTGGCTCTACCCGAAGTCTCATGGACTCATTTGGTGAGTAAATGCCTTCCTTACGTCTTCTTCGCCCCACACCTTTCCATCCAGAGACTCATCAACTCGGGAGGTCAGAGCTGGAAGAAACCTCAGTGATAAATCAAGGATTCTTGACCATGGGCCCTTCCGGTGTCTGGTGAAGTCTACAGGACTCCTTCTCAGAATAATTGTTTTACATGTGAAAGGAAAGATACAGGATTTCAAAAGCAACCGTGTGTTCCTAGCACGTTAAGATTCTGGGCCATGTCCCTCGGTGTAACGCAAACAGAGGCTACCTGAGATAGGAACTCATCTGCGGTCAGACCTCTTAGCCCTCTGGCCTGTATCCATCACTTTGTGAGCTCCTCCCTCCCTCTGAATGATTTCGGCAATTCTGCTGCAGTTTTTCAGTCTTAAACCTCCCTTCCTACCAGGCCTAGGAAATGCCCCCAAGATCCTCACAGCACATTTACAAGGTTAGCAACATTGTCTCCATTTCCAGATGAGGAAACTGACAGCCACACAGGTCAGAGCAGGTGGGCAGGATGACCCCACCTCCCTACCACAGGGGCTCACTGGGACCTGCTCTGGCTAATTGGAGCTCATCCAGGACTTCAGTGAGACAAACTGGGAAAGGGACCTTCTTCTTCCTCTAGGGCTGCTCAAAGGAAAGAGGCTGCCTTGGGTAAAGGCAACCCAGAAGAAAGTGAAACTTAGGGAAGATAAGAAAGTCTGAGAATGCAGGATGTTTGTGGGGATTTTTGATCTAGCTGAACCTGAAGTGGGTCCCTGAGTTTTCAATTCACAAGCCAGCACGTTATCCCTTTTTCTTTTTTAAGCCAGTTTGACTTGGGTTCAATTACCTGCAACCAAGTGTCCAGACTAAGTTACATATGGATTACCCCCATTTTCCAGATGAGGAACACTGAGGCTGCCCAGGAGAATTACATGGCTAGCAAGTAGCCAAGCCATGATCTGAATTCTACTCTTCCTGACCTCAAGCCTTACCCACGACTGCATCCGACTCCAGGTGAAGGTCCAGATTCACTCCTCCTTGGAGGAGTCAGATGCTTTGGCCAAAAGTCCCACTTGTTGTTCTTGCCTGTCCTCCAGCTGTGGTTCCAAACAGGAAGTTTGGAGGCTTATACCCATATGACCACCTACCACAGCCATGCCCCTAGAGGCATGGTCCTCCTACACACACATCTCCTCGGGCTGCCCACGTGGGTTCCTCTCTTCTTCAACTTGTGGGTGATGTTCTTTTTATCTCCTCTTACCTGCGTGAATGGCACCCTTTGCCACGGAATCCCCACAGGTGTCTTTGGGGAGGAGGAGTTTGGGTGGGAACAGCTCAAAGCCCTCCCTTCACCTCCTCCGTCCCCAGCCAGACCCTCCCTGCCTTCGCCAGCAGCCTGGGCTCACCTGTAAATCAGTACCTCATCGTCGGAGCAGTTGTACTGCAGCTGGTACATCTTCACCCGGGGCGCTGACTTGCTGACCGACCACTTGACCAGGGCTGAGGTGGTGGTCACATCGGACACAAGCACAGCCCGTTCTGGGGGGCTTTTGGGAGGCTCCCCACCTCCGCTGCCCCCCCCTCCCCGGCTGGTCTTGCTGGAGCCAGTGATGTCTGAGAGGCGTGACTTGGGGGGTGCGGCGCGGCTGGTGCTATTGCTGAGGTGTGGCAGCTGGACGATGGAGACCTCCACCGTGGCTGTGGCCTCGCCGGCGGCATTGGCGGCGATGCAGGTGAAGGCACCGCTGTCCTGAGACGTGGTGATGAGGATGTCCAGGGTGCCATTGTCGTACACGGCAGTCCTTGAGGAGTTCCCCACCAGGCGGTCATCCGGGGCCACCCAGTGGATGAGGGGGCTGGGGTCCCCGATGGCCTTGCACTTGAGCATGGCCGCCTGGCCCTCCAGAACCAGCAGCTTGTGCGTGTGCTGGGTGATGAGAGGCGGCTCGCACACAAACTCCTCCTCGCGCACGTGCCAGAAGTAGCGGCCCTTGAGGCCCCCTGGGGAGCCACACGTCTCCTGGTCATCATCCCGTTCAAGCCTCCGCAGCCAGAGAAGCTCACAATTGCAGTGCAGCGGGTTCCCCCCAAAACTAAAGGACAAAGGTGGAGCAAAGGGCGTGGCAGTCAGAGCGGAGGCCTGGGAGCGGGCAAAGATGGGGTCTGGGGGCAGCTTCTGCAGCCGGTTGGAGGTGAGGTCCAGGCGGGCCAGTTTCTGCAGGTCAGCAAAGGTGCCCTCCGCGATGTGGTCCAGCAGGTTGTGGTCCAGGCTCAGCTGGTGCAGGTTGACCATGCGCCGCACGGAGCCCCAGGGCAGGCCGTGGAGGTTGTTGTAAGAGAGATCCAGGTCCTCCAGCGTCAGGAGGAAGTCCTCGAAGGCCTCGTCCGCGATGCCTCCCAGCTGGTTGTTGTTGACAATGAGGTGCTGCAGGTTGACCAGGCCACGTAGCGTGTCCTCCCCAAGGCTGGGCAGCCGGTTGCTGTCGAGATGCAGGGAGCGGAGGCTCTCCAGATCCAGGAAGGAGAAGGGCTGGATGTGGCTGATGGTGTTTCTGGACAAGGTCAGGTCCACCAGCCCCGTCATGTTGGCAAAGTCCTGGCGGCCAATGTGGATGATGAAGTTGCCGCCCAGACGCAGCTCCACTGTCCGCCGGTCGATGTCAGGCGGCACGAAGAGCAGCCCCTTGGAGGGGCATAGGGTCCCCAGAGACTCAGACAGGTTTTGGCAGACACAGTACTTGGGGCAGGCATCGACCACGGCAAACGCCATGCCAAATGCCAGCAGGCCACCAAGCAGGGTCTCCATGGTCTGGTCACTCAGGCCTCGGTGCCTGGAAGGGAGGGACACAAGGTCACGGTCAGGAGTTGGCATCCTACCTCCCTTGCCTAGAGCTTCCTCCCTCACACTACCCGCCTCGCCCAGGACAGCAGCAGGAAAGGACATCTGCTCGTGCAAGGTATAATCCTTCCTACCGATCCCTCTAATGCAGTTCTACTTTTTCTTTTTTCCTTAGCTCTTATCACCTTCTAACAGGCCTTTTAATTGGCTTATGAATTGTGCTCATGGACTATTTTCTTCCTCCCCCACTAGAATGTCAGCTCGGGGAGGGCAGGTCCTTTTGTCTGACTTGTTAACTGCTGTGTCCCTTGCATCTAGCACAGTCCCTGGAATACAGTAGGTGCTCAGTACATGCTTGTTGGATGGACGTATGGACGGACAGATGGATGGACGGACGGACAGATGGATGGACGGATGGATAATGCCATACCAGTGGTTCATTTATGATCATTGGATTTGAAAAGTGTGTTATGACTGTATTTGAAGCAGTTTTACCTTCTTAATTGGTTTAGACTAAGCATGAAATTAAATTGGACCAGCATTCCTTAAGAATAAGAATAGGGACAAGGAGAGAGCTGGCCCTGCGAGACGCCAGGGTGAGTGGGGAACTGGCTTTGCATAAATTCTTCACCATAGAGAATACACATAGTATACGCATCTTTGGGAGTTCAGGGAAGAAAACAAGGTGGTGGGACATGAGCTGCTTCTGAGCACTTAGTGTGTGCTGGATCCCCTGCCCGGAATTTCAAATACATCATCACATCTGGGCTTCAGGAACACCCTTCACAGAGAAGGGCTTACCTACGTGGATATAGGAGGACTTACCCAGGGCCTGCTAGCCTCCTTCCGGTCTTTATTCAAAAGTCACCTTCTTACCCAGACCCCACCTGGACTGTGTGCATTCTCCTCTTCCCTGTTTTGTATTTTCTCCTTGAAATGTATCACTATCTAACTTACTGTATAAACAGAGGGTACCAAAAAAATGTACATAGATTTTAAGAAAGCAAAAAACTGTATTAAAATTGTAATACTCAATATGCATTGTGAACAAAAGATGAATACAAGTCACGTGTATACATATTTTTGGCACTCCCGGTATTTTACCTACTTGTCTTGTTTATTGTTTCTCTCTTTAAAATTTTATTTTATCTTGTTTTTTAAATTTATCTTTCCATTACAGTTGACATACAATATTATATTAGTTTCAGGTGTGCAACATAGTGATTAGACATTCGTATTTGTGAAATGATCCCCCTGATAAGCCTAGTACCCATCTGACATGATATATAGTTATTACAATATCATTGACTATATTCCCTGTGCTCCACTTTATATCCTTTTGTTTGTCTTCCGCACTGGCAACAAAGCCCCAAGAGGTTGGAACTTGTTTTCACTCACCGCTATATTCTCCAAGTCTAAAGAACTTCCTGGCACATAGTAGGTGTTTTTGCATGAACAAATTTCTAGAAGAGGAAAGCACAGGACTTTGGTTCAGGTCTTTGTGCCTCCAAATCTGACAGTTTTCTCACTATTCCATATGTTACTGTCTGTGGCTCTATTTATGCAGGACTGAAAATTACATCAATTGAGTTGGACTTTAGAAAATGATGCGCTCTGCTTGTGCAGCATCATGCAGACCAACAGCTCTCACCTTGCCTTCTAGGAGTGCTATTTAGAATTCTGCAAGAAAGGCTTCTCAGGCCACTGAGTTGGGGAAGGGCTGCCGACTCTCCCTCACTCTGACAAAAGCTCTATATACACATTAGCAAGTTCGGAAGGGGTGAGAAATTCTGCCGTGGTACAGAAACTGGATTGATGTTTCATTCTGCATTCCTCCCTTTCTTTTGTTTTAGGTAAAGCTACACCTTTTTCTGAGCAACAACAATTAATATCTTGAGGAAGCAGAGCTCTATAACTCCCAGTATGGGGAGCACAGAGGCAGACAGAAAAGATAGCTAATAAAACAAAGGTATATTGTAAATTTAAAAACCTATATAGTAAATTTAAAAACCCATTCCAATCAGGTACTACTTTATTGTGACGATTTGAATTCCATTACTGTGTCTCTTGAAGGGTAAATCTCCCACCTGAGAGCCTTCAGGGCCAGAGACTTAACCTTGTATTTCATCTGGAGAGAGGGTTGTTTCTAGGCAATACTGTCCAATGAAATATAATACTACCCATAAATGTAATTTTAAATTTTCTAGTGGCCATATTTTTAAAAAAGTAAAAAGACACAGGTGAAATCAATTTTGGTAATATATTTTATGTAACCCACTATATCCAAAATATGAGTTTGAGATGTAATCAATACAAACAGTTGTTATGAGGTGCTTAACAGTCTTTCACTGGTACTAAGTCTTCAAAATCGGATGTGTATTTAACACTCAGAATACATTTCAGGTGCTCACTAGCCATATGTGGCTATTGGCTACGCTATTGGACAGAACTATTAGGGCAGATTTTGGCTAAGTATGGCCCCAGGGCCGAATCCTGCCTGCCATCTGTTTTTTTAAATAAAGTTTTATTAGAACACGGCCGTGCTCATCCATTTACACATTGTCTATGGCTTTTTTATTTTTCTTTTTTTCATGCAGAGGTGAAGAGTTCCAGCAGATACAACGTGGTCAGCAAAGCCTAAAATATTTCCTATTTTGCCCTGTATAGGAAAATTTTGCTGACCTCTGTTCTTGGAGATTTTTTTTTTCCTTTCTTTTCATCATCTTAATTATGGTCACGTTCATTAAAAGCCTTTGCCAATATGCCTAATTCCACCAGCTCCGCTCTGGACTCCCATGAGCAGCCATCTACCCTGCCAGTCCGGCTCTTACCAATCTCCAACCTGAGGGGTACCAGCCCACCCTGACCCAGGCCCCACCAGGCACATGCATCCCTGAGTCACCTACAGGTGGAAGCTTTCTACCTGCCACCTTCTCCATGCCCAGTGTGTTCTGGCCTGTAGTTCCCCATTTCTCTGGGGCCTGGTAAAACAAACAGGAATCTTCTCCATCTGCATTGACCCTCTTTTTATTTTCTAGCACAAGAACAAGTCTTTGCAAGAGGTGCTTCTGCCCTCTACCCCAGTTTATCTTGTTTCTCTCTCTTCCCCTTTGCTCTTCCTGGCCCAGCTGTATTCAACCTTATAAATGCCATGCTTGGTCGTCCTCCAGCACTTCCTACATGCTCGTTTCTTCCTGGCTTTCCCCCACCTCCACTCCCACCTGGCCAAGCGCCTTTTCTATCTCCAGGTCTCAATGTAAATACTACCTACTCTAGGAAGCTTCTCCAAAACCTAGATCAAATCAGGCCCCCCTGCTATTTATCTCTTAGCCCGTTGTACTTGCTCTACACATCAATCATCACACTTTTAATTATAATTCTTCAATTACTTACCTGTCTGCCTTCCTAAACTGTAAACTCCAAAAGGCAGGAACTTACCTGTCTTGTCCACCCATCACTGTATCCCCAGTACCCAGTACCTGACTCATATAAGTGCCCGATAACTAGCAATTGAATGAATGAATAAAATATAGTGCTGAGAAAAGTGAGTTTCTGGCATCGGTGCTGAGGTTGTGGATACTGAAGCAACACTGGCTAATCAGCTGAGAAAACCAGCTTTACAGAGTGGCCTAGTCTCAGCAGAAGCTTCAAAGCATCATGTGCCAACCGTCAGCTGTGTGTTCCAGCGTGATTCGCCATGGCAGTAGAGTCAAGGAGGCCATATTTCTCTGGCCCCTGCATCTGCTCGAGTCGAGGTGAGTGGTATCCTTTCTACCCACTCAGGACACAGGGACAGACATGCCCAAGCATGCACCTCACTGTTTAAGCTGGAGGTGGCTCTGTGTGTGTGTGTGTGTGTGTGTGTGTGTGTGTAGAGGCTGGGTAGTCTTCTGAAAGTCTATGGCCCCATGAGAAAGGGGTCTTCCTTATGTGTTCTTGTCTGTAAACACTGCAGTGTTCTAAGGCTAAGCAGTGCTTCCCAACATTTCACATCACAGCACACACGGATAATGGCAATAGTTGTCAGGTACATCTGCGTACAGGGCCGAGGCTGGCACTTGATGGCCGGTGCTGGATTCCTTCCCCCCAGATCCTCTCTCCATCCTCCCCGACCCTGCTCTGTGTCCTGGATGGTCTGCCCTGTCCTACGGCGTCCTCTGGGCCTTTGTATCCTCAGGTCTGTCGCCTGCCATGCAGAGACAGCAAGCAAGGAAGACCCAGACACGTTGGGAAACACACCCTGCTTGGGGCCCATTGTTACAAAAAGTATTGTCCTTGTAAGTCATGCTAAACAAATCCCATTCTGTAAAAAAGTTTGTGGAGGATTAACAAATGTCTAACGAATTCAAATCTGTGACATAATAGAGCTGGGTAAATATGTTTTAAATAAGCAGCATGGAAGATTACCGACAGAGAAGTGACTACGGAATCTTAATTAAAATTGTATTCTGAGAACGGTTACTTAATATATTACTCTCGCAGTCAAACAAAAAGCAGCTTAAACCCCAAGTTGGGACGGAAGTGAGGGCCTGGGTTGATACTCAAAATTCATGCATAGGGAGTTCTCTCTTTTGAACAGGAACTAGAGCAATGATGGAAGGAGCCGCGTAGTCCTGTAAGCGACTTGAATGGTAGTAGGTGGTGGAGGTGAGCAAGGAGAGGTGGAGATTAGGAGGAGAGGGCTGGTATCAGGAACAAAGAAGCAGACGACAGGGGGCAGGAGGGACCATGGGATTATTTGTGGGCGAAGCTGAGAGAGGTGTGTGGGGATCAGAAGTGAGACTGTGAAGTGGATATTGGTATCAAATGTCAGAATCCGCCTTCGGAGGAGGAATCCATCTGCAGAGGAGCCAGAGCCTGTCTGCTCAGGGTGTCTATGAGGGACTGGGGGAGGAGGACGGGGGTGGAGCTGGGAGAGGAAGCGAAACCCTCTCCCTCGGACCGGCAGTGCCCGAGAGGATCAGCACCCATCTCTGTCTCGGGGAGTTCACCCAGGGAGGAACAGTGTCTCTTCCCTTCCTCGGTTTCTTCACGTCATCTTCACAACTCTGCCCGGTGAGTGCTGCCACTAGTCCATTAGGTGCTCTTGGGCAAGTAGAAAGAGGTGACTTGCTGGGTGTTCATACAGCCCTGAACTGAACCACCTTGTGCAGTGAACAACCTGCCCTACCATACCTTGTAGCCCTGAGTATTTTATCCCCATTTAAAGCACTGGGAAAGTGAGGTCCAAAGAGGTCGGGGCCTGCCCGAACTCTCCCAGCTCCGCTGAGAAGAACCACGACTTAAACGGAGGATTTTTCTGGCTCCAGACCATCCTCAGAGTAGAGGAGGCCCCTCCCGAGGCTTCCACGTGCCTGGTGTAGACGGAGAAACCTGCTGCCTCCACTACGGGATTGCTTAGTAACCAGTGAAGGCCCAGCTGTTCAACTAAATTTGGACACTTGTGTTTCCTTCTTGGGGATGAGCCTGGAAAGAACACTGGTTTTCTCAGAAGCAGAGGCCTAATTGGCTCAGAAAGACCCACCTGTCAGGCCCTGATGGTGGTGAGTCACGCACACACACACCTATAGGCGTCCATGTATGCACACACGCATGCATCCACATACTTAGATATACTGGCAACACAGAGAGTTGTGGAAACAGGCTGAGGGTTTGTAATCAGAGTCAACAGATGGAATTTTATATTTAAAACAAAAGGCAAAAAAGAAAGATGAGGACAGAATGTGGGAAACGAATGGACATTGTGGCAGAAATGGAAAATTTCTATTCCTTCACTCAAGGATGAGACCAGACTTTCTCCCCCCCTCCCCCAGTCCCCAGCCTGTGCCTTCCTGTCAGAACCACCTCAGAGCTGTTCCAGACAGAAGAGGCAACATTTAGCAGATGGCTGGCAAGATATATGTGATATCTCTCCACCCTGATTTCCATTTAAAAGATACCTTAGCAACCAGCCGAGCAGCCACCCGCCCCTGGAGCCTGTAAATCAAGTGAGATGCCTGTCTCTGCTTCAGGTAAAAAGGCCCCTCCAGGATGCTCCGAGCTGGGAAAGTGTGAATTAATTAGAGAGGGAGGGGTTAGGATCTGCGAGGAAAGGCAGCTGCCTGTGCCTTCTTTGCAGACTTGCCCTCCCAGAGCACTTGCTGCTCCCTATAAATCACGCCACTCACGGGGAGCCTTGGAGGGACAGGCTCTGGAGCAAGAGGATGGGGAAAGGAAATTGACGTCTAGACCCGGGCTGATGGCGCTGCGTTTCTGGTCTAGGAGTTGCCAGGGGGTGGCCCGCGCCCAGCCCCAGTGTGCCGTCCTAGTGTGAGCTTCCAGCCCTGCCCGGCCCCAGATTCAGCACCTCTGCCTCCCAGACCTTCAGGAAGTAACAGTCAGAGGCATCTTCTAAAGGTAAGAGAAATACGTTAGCATCAGAGCTGATTTCCCAAACGCCCTCTTTGATGCTGTTCTGTATAGGGATCCCTCTAGAACCCCGAGAAAGAAGGGAGGAGACAAGCTCAGTGAGCGTGTTGGAGAACAAGACAGCCTCTGACCACAAAGAGTTCCCCGTCTGACAGAGGAGGCATAGCCTTGGACCTCAGGCAGCTCCTGTTCTGATGCTGAAGTCACAGCTTCCAGTTGGAAGAGAGAAAGAAACAGAGAAAGACAAAGAAAGATAGAAAAAGACACTGCAGAAAAAAAAAAAGAAAGAAAGAAAAAAAAAAAGCCAAATCCTCAAGGGAGCCACTGCACTCAGAAAGTCCTAGCTTTGTGATTGCAGGAAGACGCCCACACAAGATGGGCAGAAACATTCTGTGTGGGGTCCCCAAACAAAGCCATGGAGACAGGGGCTACATCCGGAATCCCCAAACTTCTACATGAACTAGCTAAAAAGAGTGGTCTTAGATAGCACATGTAACAGGAAAGAAAGAGGATATAATGTCTAAAACATCAAAAAGGTAGAATAACACCATTTAGGCTCTGTTTAAACTTCTATTGTGCAAGATAAGCTGTTGTTATCTTAAGTAAGTTATTAAGCTTAAGCTCAGAAGCTTCCTCTCTGTTCTCAATGACAGCATTACGCCTTTGTGTTAACGCATCCATGATAGCTTTTATTGTGTTGCAACTGTAATAATGTGTTTTCCTGTCTTCTACCCCTTTCACCTGGGAACCCCTTCTTGGCAAAGACTATTTTTTTTCTGTCTCCGAATCCCAAAAAGAAGCCCAGTACCTACCACAGATCAGGCACCCAGGATGCATTTGGGACATATTTGATGAGAGAATGAGCAGTCATACCCTTTGGCAACTTTGACACCCCGTACAAGCTGACTTGCTGCAAAAGTGTGCTCGCCCTTGTGTGGGGCAGGGCAGGGCTGCTAGAAAACAGAGAGCAGCCCCCCAAACAATGCTAGTGAGGGGGATGGAGGATAGACACCTTAGCCTCCTCACCCCTTGGGTGGGATAACTCTGAGGCACTCTCTGTACATCTCCTGGAGATCGCCAGTGGCACTGAGCCCCAGTGGCCTTTCAAAGTCCCTTGCTCTTAACACACCCTGTGTTGGCTGCCTTCCCTTCCTGGTCTCCCCTTCCTGGTCTCCGCTCCCACTCCTCTTCCTGTATGTCCTGCCACCACCAGCCAAATAAGACACTTACACTCCAATGCTTGTTTCAGGTCCACTCCTAGGGAATCCAGCCCGAGGCACGCTTCTTAATTATAAGTCTCATTATATATGATACCAACTGAGCCTGGGCTACTGTGGAAATGTCAGATACATAAAAATACAAAATGATATGAAAACCATGCACATTCTCGTCAATGACTAACAAAAACTAGTGGCTTAATGAAGGAAGGAGACCTCATTTTCCACACTTAGTTCACACACTATTACTAGTGATTGGCAGTAATAGTTGAATGGCACATGCCTTCTACTCAGTGCACTCGCCACCGGGGCTGTGGATGCTAGCCCTCTTTCGTTGTGGGACACCTGTGAGCGGCTGTGTGAATGAATGCGCCTGCGTGAATGAGGGAAGCCCGTGTCTGGGTGGGTGGGGAGTGTGAATGTGGAGGTGGGAACGTGAATGGAGAGGGGTGTGTGTGTGTGTGTGTGTGTGTGTGTGTGTGTGAGAGAGAGAGAGAGAGAGAGAGAGAGCGAGAGAGAGAGAGAGAGAGAGAGAGGAAACAGGTGTCTCACTGAATCTGCCTGTGTGTGAGGGGGTGTCGCCTGAATGGAGGTGAGTGAGTGAGTGAGTGAGTGAGTGAGTGACTTAATGAGTGCGTTTGTGTGAATGGAAGGCTGTGTGGGTGAAGGGAGGGCCTCATGTTAGGGATGGGGGCCTGGGTGGGAGTGCGGCTGCGGATGGATTTCGGGCGTGTGAGGAAGGGAGCAGGCAAGCTTGTTGGTTCAGCTTTGATGAAAACAAATGCTGTTTTGCTGCCGTGTTGTCCACTGCAGGGGCACCAATCTCCATGGCTGCCTGTGACCTGCCCCTGCTTAGGGGACATGGACAGCCCACGGTGCTGGCTGCTCAGCAGCAGTGAGGCCTTGGTCTCCTCCCTCTTCCTGCCTGTCAGTCTCCACTCCAGGCCTCAGTGTGAGTGTGGGGGGCTCTGCTTCAACACAGAGAGATTGTTGCTTTCATTCAGTCATGGCTTTCAAGATTCTTTGTCTAAAATCTCCCCACCCCCCGTTACAAACATCTTTTAGATTCCACCACCTGAAGCCTCAAGCAAGGATCCCGCTCTAGGAACCTGGAAGGACCACTCCCTTCTTCCCTCCGAGGCAGGATGTAGAGAACGTGAATACACAGGGCCTTTCTCCTCCTTTCTCCCTTCCCTAGGGTCTTCCCCAGCAGGTTCAGATCCAAGGACCCAGCCCTGGCCATGTTTAACCCTTTCATCCTTCCCTGCTCTAAATCACAGAGCACCCTCAGCTTCACCGGCTCACCCCCCCGAAGCACCCTTGGCCTCTCCCTAGCCCTCACACTCAAGGGAGCAGCCTCAGTGTAGGTCCTCTCTAGGACTGGGCTAATGAAGGGAGCAGTGGGGTGGATAATTCAAAGCGGCAGATAATCCAGAACTCATTTCCATTTGGCTGGGGAATGTTCACTCTATGATTTACTCTCCTCATTATGTTTGGCTCAGGCTAAAATTAAAATTGGCTTTTCTTCATCAAGCCATCCAGGCTATAGGGTAGGCAATGGCTAGATAGCATTCAGGTTCTTTCGGGCTGGAGGACATTATTATGGGTCAACAACTGAACGTCTCAAGATATCAGACCTGAAGGTCACTAGACATAGGGGTTAGGTATCCCTCATCTGCCTTGGACTCTCTGAGGGCAGGGCTGTGTCTCCCCTCAGACTGGGGCTCCCTGAGGACAGGACTGTGTTGCCCCTCAGACTAGGGTTCCCTGAGCCAGGGCTGTGTCTAGTCTCTATAACCCAAGCATCTGCCCACAGTTCTACCTCTGGGATCTGAATCTTGGCTCCTAATAACGCTTTGGATTATTAAAACAAAAAGAATTTAGAAATAAAACTGGCTTCTTTTCTGTTTGTTTTGTTTTTTACATTTTACAACATTTTATTATGAAAATCTTCAACTACCATCCAATTTTATGTTCTGTAGTTTCATCCTCTCAACAAAGAATGGAAAATTCTAAGGCAGAGGAAATAGAAATAGTACATACTGATGTAGCTGTAGGATCTCTTGGTTTCTCGGAGTCACAGGGCCTCTGGGATTCTAATAGGAAAAAGTCAATTCATCAATTGACTTTTTTTTTTTTTTAAACTGGCTTCTTGATGGGGGTTCATTTTCTTGTTTCAGCTTTCCTGCTTGTGGACGGGGCAGGGGGGAAGTGCTGTGACGGGGAACACAGTTACAGGCCAGGAATCTCGGGCTGCCCCTCCAAGGTCTGGCCTATTCTTGGTCTGGGAAACAAAACCCTCATGGTTAGCTAACTTAGACTTGCAAAATGACACACAAAAGCAACAGGACTTTCAGTTGGGCCTGGCTTCGTTGTTTTATAGCGTCCACAAATTCTGTCAACAGACACGTCCTGCGGAAAAGCCACAGTAGGGAAAAGGCCTATTGGTGGGGTCCCACCATAGGCTGTCCCATCGCACATGACCCAGCAAAGTGGCCATTACAGCCGTAAAAACGGAGGTGGGGCAGGACTGTCTGGTCCTTTGGGTGTCAGGGGAGCTAGGCCAGCACACCACCTCTATCCCCCTGCACATACTACAAACACCACCTGGTAGATCAGGTCTAGCTTCCGGCCATGCGGTTTTCTTCCATTTTGCTCAAAGCAAATGAAACATGGACCCCGGCCTGTGCCTTCACTAGGTTGCTCTCCTGTGTCCTCCCACAGAGAGACATTATCAATGTCTTGGGAAGGACAGAGAGACATTATCAGTGTCCTGGGAGGAAACAGATGACGGAATGCAAGGAGTATCGGAAAGAAGTTTAGAGAAGAGATAATTTACAGAGGTGTGGGCAGGGTTAGGGGCAGCACGCAGGGCCTGGCAGCGGAGGGGAGCCTCTCTTTCATCCCTAGGTCTAAAGGGGCAAAGGCAGAGGGCAGTTTCGGGAACCCCAGCAAGGTTATAGCTATGGGAGAAGACATGCTTGACAGGAGTCGTGGCCCTTAGTAGATGGATGGGAAAGACAGGCCAAAGCAATAGGAACCTCTCTCTCATTCTGCTGGGCCCTCTCAGAGGCTAAACCCAGGAAGCCAGAGGGCAAGGGAGCCTGCAGGAAGCTGTCCATACAGGGCAGTCTCTTGAGGCAGGGTAGATAAAGGCTAAGTGTTTACTTGGAGGAACAAATGGAGAATAACCCACAAAGAGAGAGTGCTTTTCTTTCTGGTCAACTTTCCCAATGAGTTGTTGAATAATAAAATCACTTGGAAGTATTAAAAAAAAAAAAAAGACAAGAAAAAGAAAAAAGGAGGAAAAGGAGGGAGAGAAGGAAAAAGGAGGAAGAGGAGTGAGAGATTAATCCACTGGAAACAATAAACCCCACAGACTCAAGCGCAGTAAATATGAATTCAATTTGGTTTTGCCACTTACACAACCCAGTCTTCTTAACCGCTGACAGGCTGATCAGATAAAAGTCGCTGTTGCCACCAGGACAGCACATTTAAATTTTTATTGCAAACACCAGGCTCCATTACCCTGAAATTTGCTCTCTGAATTCCTAATATTGTCTTTCTTCATGTTGGAATGTGAGCATCCTGGCTCCCACCTCTAGCCTGGTACAGCAAGAAGAGCATGACACAGGAGTTCTGTCACCTGGGTCCCCACCCTGGCCCTGCTCTGGACCTCAGAGAGCCACTTCTCCTCCTTGTGCCTCAGTTTCCTCATTTGGGCAATGTGTGGGAAGGGGTTGGGGGCACTCACCTATTCAAGTCCATTTCCAGCCCCAGTTGGGTGAAATTTGGGTGGGGAGCAATGAAGAGCCAGAAGACCTGTGTCCTAGTCACCCCCTGCCCACTCCCTGCCCCTCAAGTGCAGGAAATGGAAGACCCGGCCGTCTCCCTCTCTGCCCTCAAGTCTGAACCTCGTAGAGCTTCTCTTTTTCCCTTTTTTTTTTTTTTTCCAGTTTGCAGACTCGTCTCTCCCGTCTCTTTACCTCTTCCTTTTCCTTCCTGTCCCCTTTTCCCTCCATAATCTTCCATTCTTCCCTGCTTCCTTCTGCTGCTGCTTATCTCTTTCATCCTCTCCTGCTTTTCTCCTTTGGTGTCCTCTCTGGACACTTTGTCTGGATTTGAGATCCAGAACATTGTAGTCAATCCCTCCCTCCAATGGCCCTCTACCCCCATCCCACCCCCACCCCCACAGACAGGGGACACACTTGACTCAGCAGCAAAGATTCAACCATGCAGTCAGGCTTCAGCTGAGCACCTGCTCCGTGTGGGCATGCAGGATGAACAGGGCCTATGGGCCATCCCCCCCCTTCTCGGGAGGCACTTACAAACATGGACTTAGAGAACTGCAACTTGCCAGAGGAGGGAAGAGTCTGCAGCACTTTACATATGTTATCTCTTTGAAACCATTTGATAGTGAAATACTGCTTGCCCATTTTATAGGTGGACAAGTTGAGGCTCACAAAGTGTATGTAACTTGGTTCCGTGACGTAAAGCAAACGGCAGAGCTGGAGTCCTAGCCCAGGTATGCCCTACCTCCTCACGGACAGCCCTAACCTCAAGGTAGAGAGAAAAGAAAGTGGCAAAATGCTATGGGAATCCTTCAGAAGGCTTTGTTCCTAGCTAGGGCAATGGGACACTTCTTGGAGGAGGTGGCACTAATTGTGGCCTTGAATAAATAGACGGTAGGATTTCAGCATCTAGGAGTGGTGGTGTTACCGAGGACATTCCAGAAGACCCAAGATTCAAAGAGTATCTAACAAAGTTGGGAAATTACAGACACATACTGGAATTAGAAACGTTGTTAAAGAAGACCCTTCTGAAGTCCCCAGTTGGAGAAGTACCTTCTTAAGAAGCTTCATTACAAGCTGGTAGCTAGTAGTGAGCACATGGACTCTGTAGTCCAGCCCCCTCGTGGGTGACAGGTTCGCTTGCACTTGAATCCTGGCTCTACCACTCACTAGCTGTGCAATCTTGGGTAAGCTGCTTGACCTCTCAGTACTTGGGTTTCCTCATCTGTCAAATTGGATAACCTCATAGAGTTGTGAAGATTAACCGGGCCACTCCACGTAAAACATTTAAGCAGGGCTGGACATATAGTGAAACCTCAAAACAATGTCACCCATGACGATTCTTATTCTGTGGACTGTCTTTTAAGTCGCCATTGGCTGTTCTCAAAGGGGAGCTTTGGTAAAGAACAGATGTTAGATTACCACTGAACTAAAAAGCTAAAGTATAAAACATATTCTTGAACTCAGCACCCCCAGGAGAACTCGGCCACTAGTTTCAAAAATTTTGTTATTGTAGGTTTATGGGCAGGAGCTAATGCAAGTACAGCTAAGATACGGGAGCAATAATTGAATCTTCCTCCAACCTGGCTGCTCTGATTCCTGGGTTAGGTGTGGAGGTAATTTGGCCGAAGGCTGCCTCTAGGCCTGGGTGAGAGACAGGTGGCCAGAGACCAGAGACAATTTTATTTTATTTATTTTATTTTTGTTTTTCAGTGGAGGAAGGAGGCTTTGAAGGCAAAAGTGCCTCAGTCCCATGAAAGTCATAATGAAACTCTGTGCAGGCTACTTTCTGGTCACCTGCTATGGAGGCCACAGAAAAGGCTCCCCCGTCCCGCCTCTGTGATCACTGCAAGGCTTTTTAGTAACTCTTTCTCCAGCCTGTTCCTTACAGCCAATGACCCCATCTGCACAGCTGCTATGTGCTCTGTTCAGTAGGCTTCTGTCACTTAGGTTGTGTGTATTTATTGTGCTAAATCATTAGCAGCTATAAATATTTATTGAGCATCTGCTGTACTGGGCTCCATACAGAGTCTGAAAAAATAGTTTCCTTTCTATCCTATGGGAGACTGCGGTCTCTTAAAGGCAAGACAGACAGAGCCAGCACAAAGGGACAGGGAGACTAGGGGACAATGACAGAAGCAATATCTGTCCTGCCTCCCTCCTCAAACTGGAACACACTGAGAAACAGGGGCTGTGTCTCCCCTCAGACTGGGGCTCCCTGTAACAAAGTCCTATATTTCCTTATCATGATAGTAATTCTTCATAAACATATTTATACTTTCTCCAACAAGGGGTAAATAGCCTTCTGGCCTTCTCATTAATCTCAGGTTAAGCATGGCCCCACCCTGTGCCTCAGTTTCCCCCATATAAGTATGGCCATTAATTAGCTTTAAAGTTGCTATGATGTTAACCGTGGACTCAGGAGTGAGCCTCACCCCAGTCTCTGTTCTTTCCCCAAATTTGACCACCTTATAGCATCACCATAAGGCCAGTTGTCACTGTCTATTGTATCTTCTTCCATTGGAACTAACTGGGGAGCTGAGATTAATCTTAAAAAGTTGGTCCTCAAACCTGTATTTTTCTGTGAATTTCTCAGAAGGCAAGAAAGACTTGAATGTGGCTTCAGCAATTCCTGTTCTTCATGACCTAGATGACATCGTCATGACCATCCACTGATGGGAACACCTGCCAAGTGTTAACTCTAGGCTAACCATTTCATGCTTTGTTGCTTTTATCCTCTCACCCTAAGGTGTGTGATAATTATCCCTATTTCACAGATGAGGCAAGTCAGGCTCAGAGAGGTATTTAGGTGACTTCGCAGAGTCGCCCTCTTATAAGTGACCACTCGCCCGTTTGGGCCCTCAGAGAACTTTGTAGATACTGTCGAGATCTTGGGTCCCGAGGGCTCATATATGTTCTGCAGGACAGTCAATGAACAAAACATACAGCAGGCTGTAACCAAACAATCACTGGACTCACTTTATAATCAAGCACTTAACTGAGAGAGAATGGGAAGCTCACCCCAGAATTTTGGGGTGAGGAGGCCTGATGGGTCAAAAGTCAGAGTGACCAAGCAGGTGACATATCGGGGGCTGGGTGCTTCTAGCCGGGCGTCCGTTACACCATCCCAGTGTGGGGGGGTGAGCCTTTCTTTCCCACACTCTATCCCCTGAACTCAGGACTCAGGACTCAGGGGACTTGCCAGTTTGAGGAAGAGGCTCACACCTTCCCACTAGGAATGGGAGAAGGAGGGTCAGCGGTAGGCTGAAGCCGTGAGTTTTGTATTTCTCCTGCAACACCCCAGAGTTTAGTGCTCAGCAAGCAAGTGCCCTCCTTGAGACCCCACCTCAACCAGCTTCGGGAAGAGTGAGAAAATAATGATTCTGATAATCAGGAGATCAGAGTGAGCTTGAAGGGAAAAGAGAGCCACGGTGTGTTGACCACAGCTGTCTCTATGACTCGTATTATCTTCAATTGCCTCAAATGTACAAAGGGAAGGATGGTTAGGGACAGTGAATTCTCTGAATCCTTTTCCCGCCCTGAATCCTAACCTTTCAGGATCCTTATCTTGTTACAACACTCAAAAGGATTAAATAAATCAATGGTTAAGATATTAATGGCAGATTAGGTTAAATGAATTTTATTTTTCCACCACTTTAACCAAGGAACTGAACCGTAATGGCGTTTTAGGCACCTTCTCCTGACTTGTCGGGGTGGTATTTGGAGAAACGGCAAGACTGGAAGAATCGAATCCTTTCTCCCAATTCACGTGACATAAGTGCCTCCTGCAGTCTGACATAAAGCAGAGCCAGGGAAGATGAATGCCTCTGGCTTAAGTTTCCCTGCGGAGCTGAGGAAATTGGATGGAGGCCCCTAGACCAGCGAAGGAGGACTGAGTCTATTTCGCTAAAGGAAGGAAACAAGGGCGACTTCCTGCCGTAGTTGGGAAGGAAAATGGGGACGTCAGGTTACACAGGTAGGAGGGCACTCATATCTGCCAGCTCTTCCTGAACACCAGCACTGGGCTATTCCTCCAACGGGTGACAGTCCAGACACTCCTGGTTGTCCTCTAATGTTCATTCTCCCCCTTTTCCCTACCAAGAATCCCCAAGTGTTCTTTGACTACAAAGCCATGCAGAATAAAGACTGCATTTCCCAGCCTCCCTTGTACCTAGGGGTGGTCATATGACTAAGCTCCAGCAAATAGGCTGTAAGTAAATCAGTAGTACGTGATACCCTAGAGGTGTCCTTAAAAAAAGAGCACACCCTTTTTTTGCCCCTCCATTTTTCCTAATGACTGAAATGTAGATGCACGGATAGAGTTGGGTAGCTAGCCAGCAGTCTTGGTCCCCGAGTGGGTAGCCGTGTGTTGAGGATACAAAACGGCAAAATGAAAGAACCTGTATAACTGGTGATCACAGCACAACCACAAAGCCCTGGGCTCCCTGCAGTTGATTTCTTTTTTTTTTTTTTAATTCTACCTTTAAAAACAAAAAGTTTAAGACTCAAAAGAAGTTTCAAAAATAGAAGGAGTTCCCACAGACTGTTCACCCCACTTTCCCCCTTCATAATATCTACCGTACCTATAATACATTGTCAAAACAGGAAATCAACAGTGGTACAACGCTATTCACTCACATACAGACCTTATTTCCTGTGCTTTTTACGTGAGAGAGACATGAATGCTTTCTTCACTTAGGCTACTTTTCTTTGCTTTGTTTTGTTGTATCATTCACAATGAACTGTATTTCTCACTGATATAATTTGCCGAAAGGATAAGGTGGTACCCCAGATCCATTCTCGAGCAAGGCATGGGGTAGGCAGAAGGAGCTGACCCAGATGCAGGGAACAATCAGCCAACCTTCAGGGAACAGCAAGAGGCATCGGACTATCAGGTCATCTTTCCCTTGGATGGTGGCTGGTAGCAGGACTGTCCTCCCCTACTGCTATGCTCCACCCACCCTCGGCAGGCGTCCCCAACTCCATGCTCCGCCTTCGCCTGATGAAACCACCTGCACACCCACCCCCTGGCTACCCAGAGCTCGGTACCTCCTGCTAATTCACGGGTCTTCAGATGCTCATTAGTGTTGCTGGCTCCTGGCCCATCACACTCACGTCGGGAGAGAGGAGTGAAGGCGGGTGACATTTGTTGGTAATTTCAACTCCGGTAAAAACAAACAAATTGCACTGGAGTTAAATGTCAAAGGCCCCTGAGCGTATTGCAAGGGAGAGAGGGAGGGCGAGCATCTCCTCGTGGGGACAGCCTTCTCCATAACCCGGAGTGGGTGTGCGGGGAGATGCAACTGTGCTGAAAGCCTGCAAGTGAGACCAAGTGGGCCGTGTTTGTCAGTGTCCAGCTTCATCCCGCGGTGGACAGACAGGTCATACATGGGCAGTCCCAAGTAAGGACACTCATTCATCACCCATCCATTCATCCAGAGAACGTTTACCGAGCACTCCCTCCTTACAAAAGACTCCGCAATAGGTACTGAGGGGCGATCAACGATGAAACCAAGATGGCTGCTCCTCACCCCCGGGAAAGGGTCCCCTTCCGAGAGGACAGGAGGTGTATAAACGTATAACGTAAGAAGCAAACGATCATCATCATTAAGGGTCAAAGTTCCTTGGGGTCTCAGTCACAGGAGAGGGAAGGAGGACCAGGGATGAATTTCGGAGGCTCTGCCATGAAGCCTGAAGGACGGACAGCATTTAGACATGCACAGGTGTGGGCGGGAGGTGCCATGCATCCTAAAGATAGCAGCAAGGCACCTTTACCCACGTTACTCTGAGCTTTACTATCGTTGTTCCCCCCAAACTGGAGGGAGTGCACCTGAGTGAGTTAGGTATATGTGACATAACCTAGCACAGGAAGGGTTTCTGGGGTCATGACCTCATTGAAATCGTGCACCCAGTTTTGTATGATCATGCATTTTCCAAGGAAGAATGTCACAGCCTTCATCAGATTCTCCAAGGTGGAGGTGATTTCTCCCGAAGCTGAACAACCTCCTCTAGAAGCTGGCAGAAGTAAGACCTCCCTGGATCTCGGACTATTACTCGTCTGACTGAATCCACTCCATGAAGAGAGGCTGGAGATTTCTACATGTGGTTCTTTCTGCCCAAACTAATTCCTGAGACTTGTGTTACGTACCTCATGTGGGGAGACTAAACCAGCCCCAGCTCAAGGGGGTGGGGCAAGAGGTAGAGAACTGGGAAGAAGGGCAAGGTAAGCTCTTCCCTGAGGAAGAGCTTATGTCTGGCCCTGCGGTGATTGAATTATCAGTATTTTCACTTAATGAACAGCGCTCTCGATTGGCCACGAGGCCTGTGTGGAGGAGAGCAGACGTTTCATTACCAGAATGCAGTCGCACTGTGCTGATCTTGGTTTCCTGACAATTATGAGAAGGAGCCACAGTGCCAAGCAGCATCCTGTGTGAGCCTCACTTTGTTCAAAACATACAAGCTGTCTTCCACTTGCTGGTCACACGGTAGCTGTGCGTGACCAGGGGAAGCCAGAGGTCCCTTGTAGGAGATCCCAGAGCGCAAGTGGAGGACCTGGGATGTGCTCTTGGGCCTGGATTGCTCTGGCTGCAGGGAGGTGAGGAGGAGACATATCACTGCTCCCTTGCAGATAAGTAATAAGAAAGACCTCCACCACGAGCTGCTGGTTTATCATCTTCTAGGAACCATCACTCCATCCCGTCACTTCCAAGTGTACCTCTTCCAATTAGCACAATACTATAGACACTTCAGGCCACCATCAGCATCATCATTATCTTCCCTTTGACACAAGGTGAAGCAAAGGCACAGAAGAAAGGCCAGGGGCATTCGTAGAAGACTCTGGGAGGACTTCCAAAGTATCCAATCTTACCTCCCCAGTAAAATTCTTCTGGGAATGAAGGGCAAGACACAGGCCAAAGTTGCTATGTAATGTGATAACGCCTGCCCGAGTTTCTCTAGGTCGGCCTACTTCACATCCATGGTATCAGCAGGCCTCAAGGCCAGAGTCATGGCTGGTCAACATCATATGTCCAAGACCAACCACATCCTGGGTCAACCATGCCATTGGTTTATTCCCACGATACTATTGATACCTCAGGCTAACAATGATCCAGAATTAATCACAGCTGTCCAAACCATAATAGCCAATGGTGTCACCAGCCAAGATTATAATGGTACTGTCTGCATTGCTGAGTTCTGAGCTTGCTGGATTCTTACCCCAGGACATCCTGATGTAGGGCAGACAGACGTGCATTTATGTCTGTGGTGTGTGCATGCAGCCCTTCCTAAATTCTCCGTGCCAGAAGCTAAAAGATCTGAGGGACTAGACCCACCTGGTTGTTCCATCAGGTTTAGAAAACCTTACAGGTGTGTGACAGGGCTCTGAGAGGACCCACACAGACCACGACGGACAGCGTTAGAGGGATTTTCTGAAGCCAACTGTGTGAACAGTATGGAATTGTCCTTTTCCCCAATACTTCCTAACACATGGAAAGGAAAACACACAGAGAAAGGGAGGGAGAGAGAGAGAGTGAAGGAGAGGGAGAAAAGGAGGAATGAGGCAGGGAAGAATGGAGTGAGAGAAAGAGAGAGAGAGGTATTGAGAGAGAGAGTATGAATGAATACATGGAACTTTAGAAACTGACATTCCAGCATTTCACATCAGCCCCTTAGGGCAAGACACTTGGTTGTAGCCTTGAGCTACTTATGCAAAATAAGAGCGACCCCTTGCCAACCAAGTGTAAGAGAGGAAACAGGTGATTTCTTCTCTATGGGGAATGTGCTATGGCCCTGCTCCACTGTGACCACTGCAGGTGGAGACTCCAGGTCACTCCAGGAGGCAATCAGCAGTGCTTCTCTGTGTGTGTCCTATAAGGAATTGTCACCCTGGGAGTGTCGTTGGTTGTGTGGATGGGTTGGAAGGAAAAGGCAAGAGGGCAGGGGAGTTGGAGAGTGAGGATGTGGCAGCACTCCTGGGGGTGGGGGTGCAGAACTGATTGGCTGGCCCTGATAGGCTCATCTGCACCCCACTATGGGGGGACAAATGAATGACCTCCCAGCTCTTCCTGGATTTATGGGCCTAAGACGGAAGCATCATCGTCACAAGCATCTGCCCTCCACACCCACGACCACCATCTTTAGCAATGCCACTTCCACCATGACACCCCCAACAGTGGAAGCCCCTCCACTCTCCCCACCTGGACGTACACAGACACACACAACTCTCTTCGAGTTGGCTTTGATATCCAGTTGTTTCCTCCTTCTGGGTTCAAAACACCTCTGTTTTTTCCCCAAAGGCACTGCTCTGAAGGAAGCACAATCGGGACTGGGTGTTTTGCAGGGGTGTTTGCAGTTATAGATCCCTCGCAGGGTCTTTGATTGCTGAGGGCATGTTTCGTGATCAGAAAGTCACTCATGCTGACCATCCTCTACAGCAAACTAACGCTGAGGTTCTCTCAGACATGTCAAAGCCCAAAACAAACGCACCCATAAATGTCCAGCCTGTCCATCGTTCCTCTGGCTCGAGGCATCAACCAGCTTCTCAGATAAACTCTCAGACCCCTGTGTGCGTGTGTGCTGGACTGTCCTGCTTCACATCATCCTGTCAGGGGTGACCTCAGGTGCCTGCCCAGGTCTCCTGCCCAGCTGGGATGTCCCAGACCAAGGGGAGAGACTGCCAGATCCAGTGGACAGGTAAAAAGCCAGAGAGTAATTATTTTAAATCCGTTTGATGTCTAATATGCCCAACCATATTCATAATTAAGGAAATGCAAATGAACACGTTTCAATATCATTTTATATTGAGAGATTGGTAAAGCCTGTTAAAACCCAGTGCTAGTGAGGCTGGAGGCGAACAAGCACAACCAAACACTGCTGGGGTTGGGCAGGAGAGTGCAAATTCGGGCAGACTTATTGGAAAATATTTTATATCTATAGAAATTTAAATGACATCCACTATTTCACATCCAGGAAGTTACTCTACGTAGATACTTACACATACACACAAAGATGTAGGTATAAGGATTTCATTACAGCATTGTTTACACTAGCCAAAGGCTGTATATGAGATGTGATCACAAAATAAGGGGAATGCTTAAACAAAAAAAATGTATTACATTTAAAGACACATTGCCATTAACCCCCCTCAAAATACCCCCCTTGCTTCAAACACACTTATCCCATCGTTCTTGCCACTTTCTGAAGTAGTTCTGGAAGTCCTCTTTTGTGAATGTCTTTACTTCATCCTCTATCATGACAACGCTCCATGTCACACATCGCTGCTGGTACAGCAATTTCTGTCAAATAAAAACATTATGGTGTGTCGTCATCCACCTTATTTATCGGATCTGGCACTGTGTGACTTCTGGCTCTTCCCCAAAGTCAAAATGACCATAAAAGGTAAATGTTTTGAATGGATTCAGGACATCGAGGCAGCCACAACAGCGGAACTAAAGACACTCACGAAAGAGGACTTCCAGAACTGCTTCAGAAAGTGGCAAGAATGATGAAATAAGTGTGTTTGAAGTGAGGGTGAGTATTTCGAGGGGGATTAATGGCAATGTGTCTTTGACTGTAATAATTTTTTTTTTATTTAAACACTCATATGTTTCGATCACTCCTCATGGAGTTTAAATGTTCACATCTAGCACATCCATATGTGAAATATTTAGTTGCAAAGACCTGATTTATTGTGGTCTTTATGTACCCCTGAAAAGGACACACACACACACACACACAAACACACATTATCTATCTCTATCTATCTATCTATCTATCGATCTATCTATCTATCTATTAATATGTCTATCTTTGATTGTGTAAGCCAGAAAATTTTTGAAAGGACACAGAAAAAATGCAGTTTCTCAGGGAACTGTAACTAGTCATTTACGGCAGAAGACTTTCTTTAATTATACACGTTTATTTACTGTTTCCATTTTTATTTACATGTACTATCTTTATAATAAAAAGCAGTTGTAAATCACTTAAACAAATTCAGCTTGATTCTCCCCTCTCCTCTGTATTCCTGTTGTCCCTGCCTTTGAGCCGTCCCCCAGTTGGTCTATGGCAGGAGCTTTCTCTTGCCCCTTTGTATCATTCCCTGATGTGTGTGTGGTTGCCTTTGGGTTACCATGGGATTAGTTCACATCACCCTACCAAACACACCTTGATCTCCTGGCCACACCTACCTCCCAGACGCCGTCAATCACCTGCTGTATCTCAGTGGCCACCATGGCAGAACACTTCCATGCAGACAAGTATGGCCTGGAGTAAAAGAGCAATGATGATGATGGTGGTGGTGGTGGTGGTGGTGGTGGTGGTAGTGATGAAATAATAAGCCCTCAGTGTCCACAGTCCTTTATGGTTAACAAAATGGGTTTATTTGTTGTATGTTTGATTCTCCAAGAACTCTGGAGAGAATGTTTTAATCTCCACTTTACAAATGAAGAAATTACACAGTTATTCAATGGCTGCTCAGGCCCCAGACCTAAGGATCATGGCTCTCTTCAAGGCAGGACAGAAAAGAGAAGGATGAAAGAGGAGTAGCTCCTTGGGTTAAGGCTACAAGAACAAGCCTCAAAGGGAGCCTTACTCGTAGCAATCCTGGCACCTGGGGAGAATGGCATTCCAGAATACTCCTCACCCCATATGAGCCTTTCTCTGACCAAAAACAGGTCAACCATACAGCTCTTCAGCTTTTTACTCAATGAAGAATCAGGCTGGTCCTCATCCTGTCCCTCTAAGCATCCCACGCTCTCCCCTCTGCACCTCCTACCCACCATCCTTTCCTTTTTTACCTCCTCCTCTTTCCCTATTGAAACGTACATGTTCTAATTCCCAGTCTGTGCCCACTGAGAATACCATCACCATATGGAAGAACGAGTGGATAATGATGGCTGTATATTCCTTTCTCCAAGCCAAGAGAAAGCGTGCATTTTAAGAGGGTTTTCCCACAGCCCTAATCCAAAAGAGGGATCCTAAGTATGTGGGTTTGGGGCCTTTAAATATAGGTAAGCTGCCTACTCTGGAAGGAAGCCCAGCATCTCGCAAGGAGGTTCTGGGTTTGAGATTAGCTTTTCTCTCCCCCAAATGACTACCGTATCAGTCACATATGTAAATATTTGTTGTTATTCCTAGGGGAAAAGAAGTGGAGCTTGCCTTATTATCAGTCTAGGGTTACATCAGAAATGAGAAAACTTTAAAAATCTTAAGGTGCCATAATTTGCCACGGGATCTTGAACAAAACATTTGTGGTAGACATGTCTAGTGTTCACTGACCTCCATCTCTCCCCTTTACCTCTTCCAGACAACACTTCTCAGCCCCTTTGAAGGTTTGTGAGCTCTGTGACTACATCTGGCCAATGGTTTAGGAGCAGTCAATGTGTGTCATAGTCAGATGTGATTATTCTGTCTCTCGCTTACTCTGCCATAAAGACCAAGGAGGCTGCATGTTCCCAATGGTGAAGCGACAAGAAGACAGAGCTAACAGTAGTCTGGATCTCTGAGGACCACATGGAAGACAGGTGCCCTGAACAGTCGCTCAGGACCCCAGTGGATTTTGTGTGGGTGAGAAGTAAACCTTTGTTGTGTGGAGGTACTGAGATTGGGGGCTGCTTGTCATTAAACTATAACTAGCTCATCCTAAAGAACACATCATTTAACTTCACGGAGCACATCATTAACTTCAAGAACACATCATTAACTTCTCTTCTATAATGCGTGGAGAAAACCTGCCAGCCTTCATCCTAAGGTGGGCCTTTATGCTCAACTTCTCTTTCCAATTCCCATGTGTTGGAAAGAAGATGTGCCACCCACACAGCTCCAGCATGCAGATGAGCACAATGTCCAAGAGCAGAGTGGAGCCACAAGACGGAAGGAACCTGGGTCTGAATGACAGTCAATCGCAGCTGCCCCACCAGCCTGAACCAGCTGGCCTGCTATGTAAGAGTAAAATACACTTCATCTTATTTAAGCAACCCTATTTCAGGACTCTTTGTTACAGAACTATCACCTTTATCCTAACTGATGCTCTGTATAAAAAGATGCTGCAGCAAATGTTTTAGTTTATTTCACATGTGCTTCCCCAAGACGCAAAGTATCAACAGCAACAAAAGCAATCCTTCTTCATTTTTGAGCCCAGCTAAAGATTGCTGCCTTCCTTAAGAAGGAGAGCCAGGTCCCTCACCTGGACAGGCAGTCTGGGGGTCCTGAAAGGACAAGTGATCTGTTACCCCCACCATCTAACAAGCCTCACTAATCCAAAGAAATTGTCTCTACCTTGGTCACTGCATTTTCAACAAAGTGGACAAAATCAACAAGGGGGCTGTTGCGGGAGTAAAATCTTGTACCAAAGAAGCTGCCATTGAAAGGGGTGACAGGTTCCCCTGGTCTCCCTGTCCAGGGGTTGATGGACCAAAGGGAGGCTGTGTGTGATGTATAACTCCCTTGTAAATTGCAGTTAAACTGTAAACAAGCTTTTTATGTAAATGCAGGTATTTCAGGTACAGAGACAAACATGTGCCCTTTGCTGTGAATGTCTCTTCAGGTACGCCCGGCACTTTCCTGCTTCCTAATGGTCCCATCTCATTTTTGCAGGTCCTATCTTATCCCTCTTTCAGGGCTTGGAACAAATGCCACCTCTTCCCCTCAAAAAACCTACATGTCCCCCACAATCAGATCCATTGCTTCCTTCTCCAAAGTGCTAAGGCACTTTTAGCTATGCTTCCTCGGGGGTACTTGGTGCTTTGGACCTGGTAGATGGGTTGTTGAAGATATATAATGAAGGCTTGTGGAAGAGCTGGGGAGAGGACCTTTTAATGAGCACGTCGAACATTTATCTCTGGCATTCTGCGAGAGGATCCAGATGCATGATCTCACATGAGTCTCATGTCAACCCTATGAGTCAGGTGCTATTATTACCTCTGCTTTAATGATGAGGAAACTGCAGCACAAGGAGGCTGAGTAAGTCATGGACACACAGCTAACAACTGGTAGAGAAGAAGTTCCAACCTAGGGAGCTGCAGGGGAGAGCTGACAGTTATAAATCACTGCACAACACTGCCCGCATACATGGGAGGGACAAGTGGGTGCCCAAGAAGCTGGGCACATGGGAATGGTCCATGCCAGAGAAGGTGGCTGCAGGCAGGAGCAGGCACCAGCTCTGAAGTCCCTATAGGGCTCCGGTGTGGAGTCTCATCTCAGGGGCTCCCTTGCTTAGGTTTCTACCAACAGTAGGCTCGAGCTTTGAGTTACTCAGCTGAGACGGGGAAACAATTTTGTCAATTAAGTCAAACATCTGGTCAATGTAGCGAAAAATCAGTCTCCAGGGGGCTGGTCACAGACGCAGGGCTCCTTCCAGGTGGTAGATTCTTTCCCAGGCCCCACAGGATACAGGAGATGTTGCCCTAATTCCCAGACCTTAATTTGCATGCTCCCCTCTGATTGGTAGGTGAGACTCACATCTAATGCTGCCCTAAGGACCTCCTGAGAGCAAAGGAGGCCCAAACCCTGTGGACTCTAAAATGTGTGTTAGAAAGGGAAGCCAATTCAGCCCAGATCCAAATAGCACATTCCAAGCTGGGGGGTAGGCTCTGTGCTGCCTGCTGTAGAAATTCAAATTGCCATAATAAATGCCGATTATCCCAATTACCTCTAATTGTCTGACTTGTGTAGCAAGAGCATTACCATAGGGAAGGCTGAAAAGGGAGAATCCTGGGAGTTCGGTGACAAATGAAAGAGGTGAATGGCCCTGGAAACCCACTGTGGTCCCTGGGACGGCTCACTGCAGAAAGACAAGGGGGCTTCATAGTCTGCCCGCTGCTTGGGGACAGTACTGACGCAGTGACATCTTTATGCAATGGTCATTAAATGCTATTTTAAAAATTGGCAGTGTTCTGGAGAGATAAGGACAGAGAATATATACTTGTTCTCCAGGCCTCCTTCCTTCTGGCCAGCTGGGTCTACGGAACAGCTAGGGGAGAGGGGAGGCTTTTGGACGGAATGACATTATTTTCCATCATTGTAATATATCATTTGATTTGTCCATTTATGTAATCAACCAGCCAGGCCTTCAGGTAGCATACATTATATACCAAGCATCTGGAAACAGAATTTTAGAGCCAAAAAATGACGTTAGAAATTATACACACTGCAGTACAACAGTTATACCAGGTGATTTTATTCCTTCCTGTAGCAAATCATTTGTTGAGCTTCTACCACATGCCAGGCACTGTTCTGGGCCCTGGGAATACAGCAATAAATAAACAACATGTACACACACACACACACACACACACACACACACACACACCTGCCATCACGGAGCCTACATTCTAGTTTGGGAAGACAGAGAGTAAGTGAGAGAAACAAATGAACAGTACAATAGAAGGTGGTACGTGCTGAGGAGAAAAATAAAGCAGAAGAGGGAATGAAGATTATTGGTTGTATACCAGGCTTGAAATTTAATGTAATTCCGGTGACATAGAAGAATACAACACAAAAACTTAAACTGTCGTAGAAACAATAGACTGTCCCCACCTCTAAAAAAAAAAAAATCTTTAATGAGTCCATACCCGAATAAACTAGAGAAAGTTTGATGTAAGAGGGAAAAACTGTGGCCCCCAGCTATCTACAAGTGCGTTAGCTCAGGCCTTGTTGTTGTTATGTAGGCTGATTTTTTTATTAGCTTAAGTAAGATCATAAGTCTTGCTGGGACTTCTTAATTTTGTTACAGTATTGATTAAGGCTGAGCAAATGCAAACTATGCAATTTGCACACACCCTTGTGAAATTAAAACATTTCTGTTTACTGATAGAACAAGAATTACTATAAAGAACCAAGGCTAACACCAACAAATGATTTCATTTGCCAAGGAGGAGAAGAACAGGGCACAAGCAATGGATCTGGGATGGTTTCCTTCTGTTGGATTCTTAACCCTGTCTTGGCCCCAGGACAGAAGCATAGGAGGGCTCAGACTGATGGAGGAGAGCCCCATGAGGGCTGCTGGCGGGTGTGCATGGATTACAAAGGAAGCTGTGGAAATCCCTCCGTACTCTCTTGGAGTATCCCGGGTACAACCTCTGGGCTTTGGCTGAAGATGTCTCCTTCAGAGACATGTGGACCGCATTCCAAGACCCCCTACAGCGTCCCTGAGTACTTGGCTCACAGCCTCCCTCTTCTAAGCCCTCTCAGTCTGGGAGAAGCCTCATCACTACCTTACTCTTTTCCCTCTCCCATCTCATGTTTTTTCACTGACATCTAGGCATCTCGTTTAGTTCTTGTAAAGCAATTCTGATTATTTAATGGGACCGCAATGAACACCACCAGAGTGATACCTCACAAGTGACACCACTTTACAGTTTAGAAAGCTTGTGTGTCCATTATCTCATTGAATCCTCCCAAGAATCTGACATCTTTTTATGGAGGGTGACACCAAGGCTCAGAGGAAGTGACTAAAGTAACAGAGCGGAAGCCAGGTCCGTCGGGCCGCAATGCAACGTCCACCATTACCTCATCATGACCAGTTGCTTCCAGCTTCCATTGTGCCCTTCTTTTGTAGTAATAGAATTGCGGCTGGGCATATGGCTTCCAAAAAGAAGACAAGATTTTCCAGTCCCCTTTGCAACTAGGTTTGGCCATGTGATTAAGTCTGGCCAATGAGGTGTAAGGGGGACAAATAACTTCTGGGAAATGTCCTTACAGGAATGGTTGGGGCCTTCCTTCTTTTCTTTCTTGCTGGCTGGAATGTGACTGTGATCGCTGACGTTGCACTGGCCGTCTTGGATAATGAGGTGAGTTTGGGAGTGGCGGCCACACCCAATAGGGCAACGAGGTAGAAGGTGTCAGACTGCCTAGCTGGACTTTTATGTAAGATGAAAATAAACGTCTACTGCACAATTTGGATTTTCTATCACTCAGTCATACTTTGTCCTAAGTAACATAATGGTGTTTTATCTACAGCCAGAGCTGGCCTTAGAATCCAAGCAGATGTGTTTCTATCTCGGCAACCAGAATCCTAATTCCGAGGCCCTTCTTCTCTTCCCTGGACTACTGCAACAGCTCCTCCTTAATCTCCCCAACTGCTAGTCTCGCCAGCTCATACCCATGTTCCACACTAGGGATAGAAGGACCTATCAAGTATGTTCGTCTGGCTACATCCCTTCCCTGGCTCAAAACCCTCAATAGCTTCCCATTTCCTTCAAGATGGTGTTTGAACCTCTTCCCCTGGGTATTAGTGCCCCATGACCGTGGCCCTGCCTGGCTCTCCAGAGGAACCCCCACCCTTCCCTGCCCAGCATGTTAAGCCAGGCTACTTACTCCGTTCCATGCTCCCTGCATGCATCACACCATTTTTTGCCCGGGTATGTTTTCACCTGCCATATCCTCCACCTGCCCCTGTGGTCTGGCCAACTCCTGAGTGTTCTTCTTTGTTAACTCAGGCTTTAGCCTGAGGATGCCTTCTCTAATCTTACCTCTTGTCCCTTCTCCAGACCATGTAAGCCCTCAGCTCAGGCCGTTATCACTACACTTATCACTCTACACTATAATTATTTCCTATGTGTCTGTCCCCTCCACTAGACTGTGAAACCCTCCAGAGCAAAGCATGGCATCTATTTCATCATTCTCTCACCAGAACCTGGTAAAGACCCTACCCAGCCAGACATCCAAATAGGTGATGAATAAATAGGTTGATTAATTGTAGTAAACTCTGTGGGTGAGCCACCCATACACCCTCAGGGCTCACTATTCCCACTGTGAAAATTAATAAACAGAAACTCCTTTAAAATGGAGTCGGGAGGCTAGAAGAGAGAACTCTCCTGCATCTGTCACTCAACACGCACTACTGACCCCAACAGGGAGCCTACAGGGAGTGATACCACTTGACTATCTCAGCAGAAGGAAGACAAGATTCCTCCCGGCCCAATAGCAGCTCAGCCAATGGGAGACTGCCGTAAGTCAGCCAAGGAAGTGTCACCATACGTTGAACTATTAGCTTCCTCCAATGGACTCTGCCTTTACGACAGCTTCTCCCTAGCCCATAAAAGAGCAGCCCTTTCCTTTGTCTTTCTGCACTTGCTCGTGGTTTGCCATTAGACTCTTGTCCCAAATTGCAACTCTTTGTCGTTCGTGAATAAAACCCATTTTGCTGTAGAAAGATCTGGCTTTTGTTTAAGGCCAATAGCATGCATTCTGATGGCCTCCTACTCTAAGAGTTTGCAAAGCTGCCTAAAGGCTTTCTCTGGCCTCAGGAGCTCACTGGGCTAGGGTGGGCTAGGTCAGAAATGCCAAGAAATTATCTCCCCCTGCAACCAATCTTGAATGGGAGCTAGTGGATAAAACCCCAGCCTTCTCACCCCTTGGGTGGAACAATTCTCAGGCATGATCTATGCAATTCCCTCTGGGAGGTGGAATAATAGTTCCTCGAAGATGTCCACATGCTAACCCCCTGTGAATATGTCACATGGCAAAGGGGAATTCAGATTACAAGTGTAATTAAAGTTGCTAATCAGCTGACCTTAAAATAGAGATTATCCAGGATTATTTTGGTAGGCCCAATGTAATCAGAAGGGTCCTTAGATGTGGCATAGGCAGGCAGAAGAGGAGGTCGCAGTGATACAATGTGAAAAGAATTGGACCTGCTGTGGCTGGCTTTGAGGGGTGGGGCCATAAACCAATGAACCCGGTCAGCCTCTAGAAGCAAGGAAATGGACTCTGCCCTAGAGCTTCCAGAAAGGAACAGCCCTGCTGACACCTTGATTTCAGCCCAGTGAGAACCATTTTGGACTTCCGACCTACAGAACTGTAAGATAATAAATTTGTTGTTTTAAGCCGTTAATTTTGTGGCAATTTGTTACAGCAGCAATAGGAAACTAACACATACTCCTGGAGGTCCCCCGTGGGATTGGGTCCCAATTGTTCAAAACAGTAATTTGCTCATTAACAGGCCCCGTTAGAAACAAACAAACAAACAAACAAACAAACAAACAAACAAACAGGCCCCATGTTGGCTTCTTGCACTTCCTGTCCTCATATCCTGACTTCTCTACCAATGCTTCTTGAGACAGCCCTCCCACCCCCAAATGAACTACTTACCCTTATCCTTGCCTTGGTGTGTTTCTGGGGGAACCCAATGTAAGACTTAGAGTCACTTAGCTGAAGGTTCTAGAGGTGTTTGACCCAAAAGATCAAGCTCTCCTGCCCCACCTAGGATTTGACACAGATCTGATACCTGAGAGCTTCAGGATCTTTGGGGAAATTCCCAAGATAATCAAACTGATAGGAATTCATAGACTCAAGGGACATTCCGCAGTTACCAGGGGAAGCCCGGCAATGGTCCAAAGGGAGAAGTGGGATGTGTGGGATGGCACAGAGGGGAGGGAAGGCAGGTGGGTCAACAGTGGGCTCACCCAGAGTGAGCCCAACCTTCAGCCTGGCCCCTGCTTTCCACAGAAAGGTACTTGTGGGAAACAGAAGGCTTTAACCTGGAGAAGAAAAGGTTGAAAAAGGACAGGAGCTGGGAGAACAGGGTCGTGGCAGTGGTGGGGAGCAACACTGTCCAGGCCCTGTGGTCTACCAGGAGGTCTTACTCAGCATAAGCAAAGAAAGAGAAATTGGTGTAGCCAGAGGACGAGGCAGAATTCAGGCTGTTAACCAGGAACTCTCTCTCTCCTTAGCCACCGAGCACTGTTTTGGGCTGCGGGATAGTGGGATCCAGGAGCTAAAATAAATGGGATGACCTTTGTAGGCCCATTCAAATCTAAAGTCTGAAGATTGTATGGCCTTAAACAAGATGTTCAGACCTCCCCAGGGAGCAGGCAGCAGGGCCAAATGGAGGGAGGATCCGAACCTATGAGTACAGCAAGCAAAGGCCATCCCAGAGCGATCAGGTGTCTTTCTGCAATTACCCTGATGGTTAAAGCACCCTGATGGGATAAAGAGAGAGCTGCCCTGGGGAGCTCCCCGTCTGAGGGACGAGTCTCAGGCTTGCCTTTAAGGAGTGCCGGATGTAACAGGGGGGCAGGACACCACCTGAAAGACACCCGTTGGCACACATCCCCCAAAACCCTGGATGGCCGAGTGTCTCCCGCATGAGGTGATGTGGATACACAGGAGAGAACCCCATTCAAGAATCTACGCAGATCGCTCCCTCCAGAGCGCAAAGCCGCAAGTCTTGGGCTGGACATAGCGTGTGACTTACAGGGAGAACATCTTCTGACACACTTGTGTTTTACCGCCCCTACTCCTATCACCCCAGGCAAGCCACGTCTCTCTTCATCTTAAGTTTCTCATCTGCAAAATGAAGACACGTGTTGCGCTTATCTCAGTATTTGGAAATTTGAATGAGATGATGATGATGACGAGGGTGATGACGATGATGGTGGTGGTGGTGGTGGTGGTGATGGTGGTATGTTGTTGGTCCAAAAACGAAGCCCCCTCTCTCTCCCACCTGCCCCCTTCCTAGGCCTCTATGCTCTTTCTTCAATATCACTGGTGAGCTGAGGGGAAGAGCTTCCTCCTGATCCCATTTGGGGGCAGAGCCAGCTGCCTGTGTCCCCAGAGATCAGACTCAGCCTGCAGACACTGCGCCAGGCTCCAGGCTAGAACCAAGCCCTGGATTAGAGCACCTGACCTCCCCTCCTGTGACTCTGCCCCTCTGCAGTCTGGCCACACTCACGTCCACATCTTAGCTGCTCAGACCTGGAGACACAGTGCCTGGAGAACACGGTAAGTGACTTCTGGCAAAGTCCAGAGCAATGCAACAGGAATTTTGCCGGAGAGTTATCTCCAGATTGGGTGGTAAGAAGAGAAAATAAGGATGTCTCAGAGAGGTCAGGCATTGATCAAGGACATCTCAGGGGCAGGAGGCAGATGGTAGTGGATTCCTCTTCCTGGAAACACACAGGGAAAAAAGTATGCCTTCTCTGTGCAAGGAGGCAGCTCTGACCAAAGAAGGATTCGATGCGGGGAAAACCACCCCAGCTCATGGATTTTGCAGTCTGATGGAGGAGATACAGCCTCTGTTTTCAGGGGACTCCTAGACAAAGAAAGGAAGCAGCTTCTGATTTCAGGAAGATCTATCAGGTGAAAGACACCTGAACCTCAGGATGCCCCAGGCTAAAAGGGGTGTCAGACCTGATTTGTGTTTTCTCCTACAATGATGGAAAGGACGTAGACCCTGCCCCAGGCAGTCCCCCATTGAACGAGGGTGGGCAGACTCCATTTCAGGAATCTCCAAATCTGATACGGGACATTCAGCCCCTGACCTCAGATCCCCAAGCCCTGGCCTCAGGGAGCACCTAGTGGAGGAGATGGAGCTGTGACAGAGTATCTGTCATAAGCCAGTGCAATATGTCACCTTGTGGAGAGGCATATGCTGGGCTCATTAGGACATAAGTCCCTGAACCAGACACAGGATGAGGGCTACCTTGAAAACTCTCCCACCCATCCAACCCCAAAACCTGCTCCTGAGTTTTTTAGTGGACCACAGTCTCTATTGAACTGGCATCGGAGGTTTCTTATCTATTCCAAAAACTCTTCTGTCATTAATTCCATAAATGTTTACTGAGAACCTGCTCTGAGCCAGGCAGAGAAGCTTCAGGGATGAACCTCTTTGAATCTGACGTCTGCCTTCCAGAAATTCCCAGTCCAGTGTCAGAAACAGATGGGTGAACAGGTCCTTGCGTCACTGCCCTTCCTCCCCTCCCCCACACAGCAGGAGGTCCTGTGACACCCTCTTTATATGCTCCAGCCTTGCTGGCTAAGCGGTTTGCCTTGGTCATCCCTGCGATCTGTGCCCAGTACACAGTTCGGCCCCAAAGTGGGTGCTCAAAATTATTTGCCGTGTTTAAAATCCAGCGAGGCAGGTATCAGGACACTATTTTTATGCCTTTCTGTATGTCTGCCTAAAATTTCAGAAAGGTAAAACATGGTGAGGAAAAAGCACGCAATAAAACCCCATCGAAAGGAACGCAAAGGAATATGGCCAGGATTCAGAGTGATGGGCGATTCAGACTTGGGGAAGAGGAGGAAACAGGGGCATGGGGTGGGGTGGGACTAAGCTCAGAGGTAGGCTATGGTCAAGCTGCCTTTTGGGTGGTGACTTTTGTACATACTGATTCCATTGCTAAAGAAAACTAAATATCCAAATTAAAATTAAAAAATGGGTTCTATAAGACCGATGAGATGTGGTATTAAACCAGGTCTGGGTACCTGAAGTCCAAAGAGGAAAAAATTATACAGTGAAAATAATAGTAATGGAGGAGTGGACAAAGTGCTGAGGAGCAAAGAGGAGTTTCGCTGTGCCTGTGGTGGGAGTGGGGGGTTGGGGACATGGGGGGACAGGGGACGGGCATAGCTCAGGAACACTACACCCTGTGCTCCCATCTCGTCTCTACTTCTTACCCCCAGCCTCTCGGGTACATCCCTCCTTCTTTCTAGTTTCTTCTGTAAAATGGAAATAATGTCAGCCTATCTTCCTTCATGGCCAAGTTTGAAGTGCACTGAGGTGACAGGTGTAGGGGACATTGAAGAGGACAGGAGCTCACCTGAGAAAACCACTGTAGTGGGTGGAATGGTAGCTCCCCAAAAAAGATAAGTCCACCCTCTAAGCCCCGGAACCTGGGAATGTGGCCTTATTTGGAAAAGGGGTCTTTGAAGATGTAATTCAGTTAGGGTGAGAAAATCACCCTGGATTACCCAGGTGGGCCCAAAATACAATGACAAATGTCCTTATAGGAGACAGAAGAGGAGAGGATGCAAAGAAAGCGGAGAAGGCCAAGTGAAGATGGGCAGAGATTGGAGTCGCGTAGTCATAGTCCAAGGGCCGCTGGAGCCACCGGAAGCCAGAAGAGGCAGGAAAGATTCGCTTCTAGGACCTCTGGAGGGAGTGCCACACCAGCACCTTGATTTAAGATCCTGGCCCCCAGAACTGTGAGAGAACCAATTTCTGTTGTTTTAAGCCACACAGGTTTAAGGTAATTTGTTACAGCAGCTCCAGGAAACAAACATGACCATCATCTTTGGTGTTCTGCTGTTTACTCTTTGTAAGGCCACCTGTCTCCAACCCATTTTCTGCCCTGCTCTGACCCCTGGGGAGCTGGACTCTAGTGATTGCATTTCTCAGACCCCCTTCCCTCTGGCTGTCTTAGATTTAGACACAGGATGGCACCCACAGGAGACAGAAGGACTGGTGGAGAGTGAGGTCAGGGTATTTCTTCCACTATCCGGTTGGCACCTGCTGCATGGCAGTTCTGCCAGTGGCTGCTTTCTGTGGTTACGGCCCCTGTTGCTGGCTGTAACTCTCAGTGGTACCTCTGCGCCCCACTGTCCTTCCTCTGCCAGCCCTTGGGATGGTAATTGCTTCCTGCCTGGCAGTACCCGGGAGGGCACCAACCCCTGATGGATCCCCATCTCCTGTCCACACCTCTGTAAACAGTCCCTTCACACATCTCTTTAGTTAACCCTGGGAGTCAGTCATCCACTTGCAGCTGGGTCCCTGCCAGCCACACCGTCCACTTCCCTTACAGACTCGTACCCCACAGCCAACCCCTTCCATTTGGATTTTCACCAGGCATATCCCCACAGCTGGCAGAGTTTTCTTTCTAGACAATCAAATAGGGTAATCATGGGCCCCTTGGCACCTGAAGCCTGTGTCTGGCCCTCAGTGTCCTCACCTGTCACACATCCTCCCCTCTTCCCTGCAGAACTCCACTGAGGACTGTCCTGGCCCCGCCAGCTTGGTCCCCTGAGGCATATAGGCTTGGGAACAAGACGGTCATAGGAGTGGGTGTACATTGAAGAAAACACAGTCCCCTTGCTCTCCTACCTCGCTGTGCGATAGAAACCAACTGTGAAATGGTGCCAAGAGTTTTTGATTTAATGAACAATTTAAGAGGCCATTTCCTGCCTGCTTCCAGAGGAATTTCCTGAAGGAGGGAGGGAGAGAGAGAGAGAGAGAAATTCGGAAGGCCGAGCAGCCAGTGGCTCCCAGCCTGTGGTGACCCCCACCCCATCCCAACTCCCCCAGTCTTGGCCCTCGAGTCCCCCTCTTTTCTTGGCCCCCACACCATCTGCCGTTGCTCTCACTCTTCAGCTCTGACATGTGCAACTGCCAGGTCTGCAGCCCTCCTCCAGGGAACACCAGGGGTAAGGGTGGAATGTGAGAAATGGGGGACAGGATGTGGGTGGGGGCTGCACCCCAGGTACCACCTGGAGTGTCAGAGCTGGAGATGACATCAGAACTGCCTGAGCCAACCCCTCAGCCTACAGATGAGGCTGAGGACCAGGAGCAACAGAGTCACACTGCAGTGACCTGCCCGTGCCTGGTGACAGCAGTCTGAGAAGGATGTTGGCAAACCAGAGCATGTCCAACAGCTCTGGGCCTGACATGTGAGGTGCGTGGCAGCTAATGACTAAGAAGGAGGAAGGGCCGGGAGACCCTGCTTGTGTATCCAAGTCTCCAGGTGCAGGTATGGGGCTGGCCTGCAAACCTCTGAGGGTATCAGGCAGAGGGCTGGACTTCTTCTCAGTGGCTCCAGAACTGCAGCCAGGACAGGAGGGCACCGGGAGGCAAGTTTGGGTCTCCACATCCAAACGACTCCCCCACTTCCAAACTGTTGGGAGAGGGCTCTGGCCTCCTGGCAGACTGATGAGCAGTAGTCCATCACCAGATGGATTCACACAAAGGCTGGACTGGCATGACTCAGGGATGCTGTGACGGGGAGGTCTGTGACATTCCTCCCTAATACACCCAAACCGCCCTGGCAGAGGCGGTGTGGTGTGCAGCCCAGACTCTGGAGGTGGCTGGCCTAGGTTCGCGTCCCTGCTCTCTTTTTGACGTGGCCTGGGGCCGCTCCCTGGAGGCTTGTGCCGTAAAATGGGGATGGATAACAGTACTTCCTCAAAGGGCCGCTATTTCATTTTTGGATCACATTAAGAGATGCCCTGGATGAGATGGCTTGTTGCACACCCGCAGCCAGAATATACTGGCCCACAGGAAGGAGGTGAATGGGGGACCCTATCCCCGTAAGACAGGGCCCACAGGAGGGTGCCCAAGTCCCCAGAAGCAGTGAGGCCCACTTATCCACACTTACGTAGTTAACGTTATGTCCCCAAGTATCCCACAGGCTGTCCCCACAGGGACAACTTGTACACATGGATGCCCACCCCACATCCGAGGTTTGAAGATAAGCTCCGCTGTGCGTGTGCTTAAGCACGCAGGATGAAGAAAATCAGGTTGTGGGTATAAAACACTTGGACCTTTCCTCATCTGTCCTCCGCTCCCTCCCTGTCTGCTCCCCATTTTCTCTCTGCCTTCCCTCCAGGCCCTTCCGTTTCTCTTGTTTCTTTCCTCCCCCAGGGCTGGATGGGTGTCACCAGGTCAGAAAACTCGGTGGATTCCTCCAGTTCAGGGACCTAGCAGGCAGGTTTTTGTGAAAACCAGGAATGTAGGAATTTATTCTTGCAACGCAGAACTGCTTGCCTGCCTGAACTTTTCACTTTTCTGCCAGCTGCGCTGGCATCTGAAGACCCCAAGTGGCTGCCCTCGGCAGTGACTCAGCCCAAGTGGGAGGGCTTCAGGGCTCAGGGAGCAAGGGTCCACTGTGGTCAATTTTAGTCTAAGGGGAATTCCTGGGGGTCCTGCCAAAATGACCTTTGGGAAAGGTCTGTGGAGTACCACCTCCCTCCCCATACAGCTTCCAGACGTGCCTGCGTAGAACCCACAGCCCGGTTCCTCTGACAGCCTGGCAGCACCATGTACTTCCGCCATCCCAATGCGGGTGTTGTTACAAATCACTTAAGATACTACGTCCTGTGGCTCCAGGGAGAGCCTGGGGGGAGCCCTGGTTGTGTCATGACTGGAGCACCGTTTGACACGATATCATTTTCCCCCTCTGCCTCTCACCTGCCTATAGCTGTCCCCCCACCCCCCTTCAGATGCTCTGGGCAGGTTGACAGGCAACAACCATGTCATTCCCCAAACCTCATTTTCATTGGCTCTCACCTTCCCATGACTGCGATTCTCCTTGGCCTGAAATCTGTCTCTTCCCACCCGGGCGTTCACACCCTTCATTCTCTCTGCACTGCATCCCCCAGCAGATCCTTTAGCACTCGTTCCTCAGACTGTTACAGAAACGGCTCTCATTGGGTGAGATGCTGGGACAGAGGTCCTCTCTGAGACACCAGAGGGCACACAACACACACCTGGCCCGTCCCTGCCCCTCTGAGGATAGCTCCCTCCCTGCCCCCCAAAGCAGCTCATATATCACCTTCCCAGTTCCACGCCTCCGAGTTCCCTCCTCTACCTTCTTCAAGAAAGGTGACGTCCTGGGCCCCAGCCCAGCTCCAGGGCTCCACTCTCTACCAGGTGGTGGCCAGAAGTGATGGTTATAAACTGACAACCAGCCCCCAGATGCCAACCCTTGGCGAGAAGACCTGTTAAGCATCTCAGGTAACATCATGCTTCCTCTTAGCTTAAATGTCAAGTTTCTGGAAAGCTCTTGAAAAGGAGACAGTGTGTGTCAGATTAGAAAGTGCCTGTGCTTCAAAGACAGAAAAACTTGGGTGTAAACTCCAGTCCAGCCATCTGCTAGCTAGGTTGGAAAAGTGACATATCCCACCTGGGCCTCCCTTTCCTCACCCGTGCCGTGGGAAAATGATAAGGGCCAACACTTGCAGAATACCGGGCATGGTTCCAAGGGCATCATATATGCTAATTCATTTAGTCTTCCTGACAACCCAGAAAGTGATGAGGAAACTGAGGCACAGAGTGGTGAAATCACTTGCCCAGGGCTGCAAAACTAGAAAGTGGCTATCTGGAGAAATGATGCCCTTTTGGTCCCTTATGAGGGACAGGCCCAGCTTAACCCAGGATTTCATCTTGAGAACCTTATTCCAAATAAGTTCACATTCTGAGGTTCTGAGTGGACTTAGCTTTGGCGGGGCACGGTTCAACCCACTACACACTCTTTTGGCTCCAGCTTCTGCTTCTTAAAAGGAGAGGATGATGCTAAGAGATGCCGTGTTCTTCTGCGTCTCTGAGGAAGCTGAGTCCTCAGAGGGTACCATGTCAATCCCCTTGAGGCAGGTTGGCCAGTCACGGAGACAGCCCCGGCTGCCCTCTCACCATCATGGTTGCTGAAGACTGGAGCTTCATGAGTGAAGAGTGCACCCCACCCATGGAGGAGAAGCTTCCAGAGGTCAGCGTGGGCCCCAGAGTGTGTGGAAACCAGCAGCTGGGCTGGGCTGGGCTGGGGACCGCAGCACCAGTGCTGAGACTCCGAGACAGACTTTGATGGGGTGCTATAGATGTACTGCTCAGAGATGACAGCAGCAGCAGAAAGAGAATTTCAGGGAACAGAGACCGGGATGTGAGCCCAGCAGGGTCCCTGGAGGGAAAGTGGAGAAGGAATTATCTGGGGATTCCGCTCACTACCATGGACAAGCACCGGCTGGCCTCCCACCCGGCCAGTAGCTGGCTCCTTCCTTTGTGAAGCTGAGAGCTGAGCCTTGTGCCAGACGAGGGCACAAGAGCAGGGTCCCAGGCCTCGGGAGTGGGCGGGGGTGCCATGAAAGGGCGAGGCGTGTGCACAGGTAGGGCGCACAAAATGCCCTGAGTAGGATTAGCACTGGCAACCGAGAGATTCGCTTCGTTTCAGTGGGAAGATTTGAAGGAGAGATAGAGGATGGAGATGGTAAGGCTGAGGGAGGGGCCCGATGCCTTCCCCAAGTGCTAAGACTAAGGCTCCCCTTGTAGCTGCTTTTTAAAATTATTATTTTTTTAAAGATTTTTATTACAATATAGCTAACATACAATATTAAATTACTTTCAGGGACACACCATAGTTATTCAACATTTATGTACCTAAAGAAGTGATCACCGTGATGAGTCCAGCACCCATCTGACACTGTCCCACGCTGTCACAGTATTGTTATCTATAGTCCCCACGCTGTACGTTACATCCCCGTGACTTGTTCGTTTTACACCTGGCAGTTTGTACTTCTTAACCCCCTTCACTTTTGCCACCCACCTCCACCCCTCCCCTCTGACAACCATCAGTGTGTTCTCTGTATCTATGAGTCTATTTCTGTTTTGTTTTCCGTTTGTATGTTTGTTTTACAGTCCACATATAAGTGACATCATATGGTTTTCTCTGTCTGAGTTATTTCACTTAGCTGCTTTTTAGAAAAGGGGTTTCATGCCTCTTATTTTGTGACCTCCACATTCTTGTGGGCTGTTCCCCACGTTGCACATTCCAGAGGCCCCATCTCTATGTCTCCCAGGTCAATGACACCCCTGGAATATGTCACCTATGAGATGATTCTGTTGGCCCCAGGATGCGGAAGGAGAAAGCGAGGTTCAAAGAGGATTGGCGATTTTCCCCAAAACACACAGCTAATCAAAGGCAGGGCTCAGAAGACCATCCAGGGATTTAGACTCCCAGCCAAGTGGGCTGTCCCTGTGCCACATTGTGAGTCTCCTGGGCTCTTGGCATGCTTGCCTCCATGGGCTCCTGCCTCCATAAAAAAATATTAGAAAGTATATTTTATGATTGCACTGGTATAACGACAAATATAATCTAGGCTGGATTAAAAATTAAAATGTTTTCTTTAACCCTAGTAATTCAGCATGAGTCCCACCGGCCCAACGCAGATTCCAGTGCTTCTTACTGCCTGGCCCCAGTCTGGCCTGGTGCTGCTCTGCCCAGGCTGCCTCCCTCAGTCACATGGGACCGCCCTGCCTTGCCAGGTGCTGGATCATCCCATATGCAAGTCTTTCCCCTCCCCAGATTTACTGCAGTCCCCTGAGATGGTACCTGCCTCCTATATGCCTGTACAGTTCTCCAGACTCACCTCCTCCAAGCAGCCTTCCTTGATAAAACAGGCCTATAAGGAGCTCCCCTCCTCCCCCTCAGGAATTCCCTTTGTATGGAGCCACCTTGAAATTCCCTTTGAACCAGCCTCACTGTAAGTCTTGACTCACTGTAAGTCAAGAGGCCCTGCCCTCTTGTGGGCGCCACCTTCCACACACACCAGCGAAACCTGGTTCCTAGATGGACACACAGGGAGCCCCCTGAGTGCAGAGTTAGCAGGAGCAGCTCCTAGGCCAGACGTTCTGAAGTCCCTGCTTAGAACTCTCGTTACCTCTTCGGCTTTCTACCTGGCAAACTTGCATACATCTTTCAAAGCCTCAGTTCAAGCCTCCTACGTCCAGAAGGCTCTCCTGTACCTTTCCAGAGACAACGCATGTCTCCCTTTGTCTGCTCCCCCTACATCCCAGTGCATGCCCCACTGGAGCACAGATCACACCACCCCCTGTCATGCTTTACTTGGCTGTTGTCCCATCCCGCTGGGCTCTCCTGACAGCAGGGCCCAGCCCAGGCCTCAGCCATCGTTGGTAGACGAATGGATGTATTCATCCTGGCTCACACTCAATGCGAAGTAGAATCAGGATAAGCTTCCTGTTTCCAGCCTGCCTGGGGTTGGACCCCCGAGGACCTCATATCTGGTTCCCCAGAATCTCTTCCTCCTGTTCATTAATTAAAGTCACCTTCAGCTCTCGATGATCAGGAAATGGATTATCTAGGTCAGTGACTCTCGACTCTGACTGCACGTTAGACTTATGGGAAGCTTTTACAAAATTCCAGTGCCTGGGCTTCCAGCAGGTCAGTTACATCAGAAATTCTAGGCGTGGGAGCCGGCATCAGGATTTTGGGTACTTTTTCAAAGGCTCTTCAGGTGATTCTAATTATCAGCGGGGTAGAAAAACAGTCATCTAGCCGGCGGGTTTTCTCATCAAAGGTGTTTTCCTTTTGTTCTCATGTCTTTGTGTTGGCTCATTTCTCGAGTCAAGGGAGCTCCTGGAAGGCTGGCTGGGAAGAGGCTCACGGCTCTTAGAGCTGATGGAGATCTCCAGGGATGGTGTGATCCTACTGCCTGCCTCTAGCAAGGTAATCACCATTGTCCAAAACCCAGAGAGGTTAGGTGTCTTCCACAAGGTCACAAAGCTAGAAGATGGCAGAGCTGAGTTGATAAGTCAGGTTCTTTCAACAAATGATTGGTGGTGAGCTGGGGCAGAGGGGCTTACACTCGGGGACAAATGGGTCATGGGGGTGGCATGGAGTGCCCTTTTCTCCAGCACCCCACCAACCTCCCCACCCGGGACTATAGAGGTGCTGCTCATGCTGTGTCTCCCTCGGGAGGACTCCCCGGCCTTATCTAAGTGGCCAGCTTTGGGCACATCCTGTCGTCTCCTCCCAGTAAACACACCTCTAGCTGGAGCCACACACTCTCCACCCCCTGTCCCTTCCAGAGCATTTTGCTCTAAGAGCTCCACGCAGAGCTCTTTAGCAGCCGAGGCAGTGAGTCACCCACACCCCTCTTTGGGGACCCAACGTTCCTCTCCAAACCCGGAAAGATGTTTAATTTATCAGACAATGCCACAAGATGTTGTTTACACGCACACAGGATATAACACAGATGCAGCAAACCATGAATATCGTAAACCTGTTTGCGGCTTCTCCTTTTCTGTGTGATAATTAAAGAGACAGTTTGGGTCACACATGCAAAGTGGCAGCATAGGGACGGAAGCCACAAGGAGAAGCTGGTGCAAGGGGATGAAATGTCCTGTCCACTGTTGTGTCAGGCTCCAGACCCACCCTGCCGCTCTCCTCTTCTTCCTGGGTGGAGTGGTCGTGTGTCCCCACACCCTGTACACCTTTCTTTCTCCCATCCCTAAACCCTGAGTTGGGGGGCTGAGCCCATAATCTGTACAACTATCTTATTTGATCCCCAGAATAATTCTAGGAGGTAAATGGTATTATTGGCCCATTTTACAGACAAAAAATGAAATATTATCACCATTATCACCAGCATCATGGTTAATATTTGTATTTACTCTGTGGCAAGCTCTAAGTCTTTTAGACACACCAATCCATTTAATCCTTGCAACAGCCCTATGAATAGATACAATTATTATCCTTATTTTATAGATGGAAGAAACTAAGGAAGTTGAGTAAGTTGCCCGGGATCACACAGCTAGAAAGCAGAAGTGAGGAGACAAGCCATTCATTTGCTGAGTGAGAACAACTGGAAATTCAGGGGCAAATGGTGTAAACACAGCTCCATCCTCACATTCTTATGTTCCCCTCCCAGAGCAAGCAAATTAATTAGCCTGCCAAGCGTCCCGCAGCTGGACAGCAGCTGGGCCAGAACTTGAGCCCTGTTCTCGGTTCTCAGTGTAATTTGTGCTCGACCGTGCATGCGTGTGTGTGTGTGTACATATATGTAGTGTGTAACAGGAAAATTCTGAAATGTATCATATACTGATACTTTTAATTTGGAACCAGCCACTGTGTCTATCTATCCAGCGAATCACATAGTAGGTCTCCGATATACTAATGGCGTTAAACTGAGTTCAACTGAATTGAATCCAGCACAGTTCCCTTCCCTGGACTTCTACAGACTGGAGATGTAGAAATAGTACACTCCAAGAAGTCGGTATTGACAAATAGCTGAAGGGCAGACTCTAGACTTTTGTTTGGCTTGAGACCACCACATTCCTACACTTAGCAGCTGGGAAAGCCTGGGCAAACTGCTTAACGTCTCGGTGCCATCGTTTTTTGTGTGTGTTTTTTCTTTTTTCTTTTTCATTGTAAAGGGTGATGAGAATTGTTCCTGCCTCTCAGGGTTAAATAAATAGAAAGCACTTAGAACAAAGCCTGGTACATAGCACTCAATAAATTACAGCTATCATCATCATCATTACAATTAATAAGACTTGTGTCTCTCAGCCTTTGTGCTGAAGCACACTTGGGAAGATCTGCTTTCCTCAAGCTGACAATTGGTAAAAACGCGGAGGAAGCCGTTAGACGTCACACACCTGAGCTGACCGTGGCTACAGTGTCAAGGGTACTGGGCCTACAAGACAGAATACCCAGATTCCAGTCCCAGCTCTGATCTCAGACAAGTCACTTCTCCCCTCTGGGGCCTCAGTTTTCCCATCTGTAAAATGGGGAGTATATTACATAACTATCTAAGATCCCCTCTAGCTCTCATTTTCTAGAATTTCTGAGTCAATCCCCTGTCTCTTTCCTGCTGTGAGCCTCTGGTGCTGCCACCTAGGATCCTGAGGGGCCCTCTGGGTGGGGAGCACTTGGGGGGCGGGCACAAACCTGAGTCTGTGTTGCTGAAACCATGTGGAGCATGACCCTCGATTTACAGGTGAGGAAGCTGAGACCTAGAGTGGCAGCCCAATCAAGGCAGTGACAGGACTGGCCTGTCCAGGCGGGTAGGGCTGCTGGCTCTCTGCCCTAACCACAGAGGCCCTGGGGACTCTAGGGGAGTTGCAGTCTGCACCAAGGTCACGCTGGGGAAGGGTGGAGCCTGCATGCTAACTCTAGTCCATCTGGCTCCATGTCCCTCTTTTTTTCATCACGTGAGGCCCTGCCATCCCAACAAATCTGTGCTGCTGTGAAATAAGTTTAGGAAAATCGTTTTTGCAAAAAACTGTGATTTCTTTTTAAAGGCTGCTTCTAGGAAAATTTCAAGGACTCTTGAGAATTGATGTTTAGGTAGAGACTCATATTCACTCCCCTTCTCCTGGTCCATATATGGAAGGTTCATGGTGGAGTAGAAAGGAGAAAAGAAAGTAAACGCTGACTTAGTGCCTGCTGTCTACCAGGCTGCGTATATTCAGTCATTTCATTTTTGAATAGCACCAGCTTAGTATTATTATTATTGTTTGTCAGATGAGGAAACGGAAGCCCCAAAGGCAGTGTCACACAGCTAGATACTGGGATTGCTGGGATTCGGTCCCACTTGTCTGGACCAGAGTTCACTGTCTAGGCTGCTCTGGAAGTCTGGAATAGCATCTTAGAGCTGAGTGGTCTTATCTTTGAAGACTGACACTTTGACCGGCTCACTATGTGGCTCTGTTTGAGTCCCTTACTCTCTCTGGGCTTCACCTTCCTCCCCTGGAAATAAGGATAAGAGTTACCCTGCCAGGTTGTGACTGGGAACTGTCAATAGTACATGCAACCAAGTCTCAGACAGAACCTGGTGGAACAAAAGCACTTGCTAAGTGGTAGGTATTATTTTGTGATGTAGAGGAACATAGACTGCTGACTGGGCACTTACTGCAAAACCTAATTACTCTGAAATTCATAGTAACTAAGATGGAGCCTAAAATAATCGCATCCATATATCTGGAGGGGAAGTTAAAACATAAATTCTAGGGAAAAACATCCACAGAGAACCTTTCTAGAGACTTACATGTTATTCGCAGCCACCATGCTAATCTGATGAGTCACCAGTTGCTGATGGGATGGGTCCCTGACAAGTGTTTGGGGAAGGCCAGGCTTCAGAGGGCTTGGTTTTAGAAGCAAGGGAACTACTTATTGAAAAGCTGTGGAGAAAAAGGAACCCTCATATGCTGTTGGTGGGAATGCAGACTGGTGCAGCCTCTATGGAAGGCAGTGTGGAGGTGCCTCAAAAAAATTACGAATAGAATTACCACATGACCCAGCAATCCCTCTCCTGGGTATCTACCCAACAAGTCTGAAAACATTTATCCATAAAGACACGTGTGCTCCAATGTTCATTGCAGCTTTATTTACGGTGGCCAAGACGTGGAAACAACCAAAATGTCTTTCGATAGATGAATGGATAAAGAAGTTGTGGTATATATACACAATGGAATACTATTTGGCGGTAAGAAAAGATGAAATAGGACCATTTGTGACAACATGGATGGATCTTGAGAGTATAATGCTAAGCGAAATAAGTCAGATCGAAAAAGTAAAGAACCATATGATTCACTGACATGTGGTATATAAAACTGAAAACAACAAAATAAGAAGACAAATGAAGGAACAAAAACTCAAACATAAACAATAGTTTAAAGGTTACCAGAGGGTAAGGGGGAAGGGGGTCTCTAGAAGAGTGGTAAGCAGGGTCTAATGTATGGTGATGGAAGGAGAACTGACGCTGGGTGGTGAACACACAATGTGAGATATAGTTAATGTCACACAGAATTGCACACCTGAAATCTATGTAACTTTACTAACAATTGTCACCCTAATAAATTTTAATTAAAAAAAAAGGAAGAAAGAAGAAAAAGTCTCTGGTTCAGACTCTCATCAATGCAAACAGGTCATTCCCTAAGGATCAAAATCAGTTTGCTTTGGATTTGCTTATTTTTCTTGCCCAGAATCCTGAGTACATGGCCATGGAGAGAAAGCATCTTGGAGAAACTGAGGCCCAGGGAATGTGAGCGTGCATCCAGGCCCAGGGTATCCTGTGGAGTGTGCTGGAGGCCTTCTGGGAGAGACTAGGGTGGCAGTGTCCAGATCTGAGAGGTTCTATGTGCAGAGGTGGAATATGCACAGTCCCACGACCCAGCCATCCGAAGAGTCAGTTCCACAGCCCAGAAAGTTGATACAGAAACCCCGCAGCACCAGGCCAGACCAAGCAAGACTGTTCTAAGAGTTTTACACATACTTACACTAACTCATTTACTCCTTCGCACAACCCAATGAGGTCGATATTATTATTGTTCCTATTTTACAGTGGGGAAAACTGAGGCACAAGTTGTTAACTAGCTTGCCCAAGGTGCTAGAAGGGACGTTGAGGTTGTGAAACCAGGCAGTGTGATTCTCGTGTCTGAACTTTTATTCCACGTGCCTTTTGGGTGCTTGTCAAGTGCCATGTCGATGAAGAGGGTACTTTTACGCAGGGGTGAGAAGGCCGGGGCATGCAAAACCTTCTTGACCTCTGAAATTGTGTCTTCCTTATGGGCTCATGTCTGAAGAGGGTTTCTCTGCTGGTCACTTGGCGTAGAACCAGACTCGATGCCAACCAAGCCCCATGGGGGCCCCCAGTTCTCAAAACAGGTTCTGGAAGGCGGAGGGTAGAGCCTGGCACCAGAAGAGGATGGCATGGCCTGGAGGTCCTGAGGCCCACAAGGAGGAGCCTCCACCACTTTCCTTGGGGGTCGAACCACAGCCTCACTGCTGGGACTCCTGCTTCTGACACCCACCCACCCACCCGTCCAGGCTTCTACAGCCTTGCCCAAGATCTCCACTTCTCATCCTGGCAAAGGGTGCAAAGACAGCAAATAAAATTTCCAAACTTGTCCTTTTTCTTTTTGAAAGATGTCATGGGTCTGTGGTTGCCATGACGACACCTGCTAGCCTCTCTGAAGTCAGTGCTCAGCTCCCTCCAGCAGCCTTGACAGCCTCCCCCACTTTGCCCTCCTCCTGCCCACCCCTCTACCCTCGTCCCGCTCATCTCAGAGACTCCCCGCCTTGCCCCCCATAGGTCCCCCAGCCCAGCCAGGCAAGCTCAGATGCCAAGGACAGAGTGGGAGACTTCTGAGGCTGGGGGAAAAGAACTTCAGAGGAACCCTGTGCACAGGGAAGTGACAGTAATGAGTTCCTGGGTGGCACAAGCCTGCCAGAGGCGCCCAGAAATGACTGAACTGCCTGGAGGGGCCACGCACACTCCACAGCCGGCTCTCTGTTCCCGCTGCAGCCTCTGTCTCGTCTGTTCCCCTGGCCTTTCCTCTGTCCTTTGGGGTCTCTCTTCTTCTACCAAAGCCCGAAGACTCCAGGGTGGTTGAGAAGGAATCTATGAAAACTGTTAGTCTGATCCTGGGCAAGGTATTTCTCCTCTCAGCGCCTCACTTTCCTCATCTGCAAAGTGGGTGACTAAGACTTACCGTAAGAGTTACCCAGGGGTATAAACAAGAAATGTGTGTGAATACCAGATACACAGTGGATGCTAGAGCCACGCTCCTTCCCGTCTCTCTGCTTCCCAGTGCTTTCATCCCCCTTCTCCACTGCCCTCCCTGCTCTGCTCCTCTCCTCTCCCTCCTCCCGGGCTTTCCTAGGAACGCAATGGCAGAGCCGGCAGCACTCTGATGGCCTCCACCTGGAGTTCGGCCGTTACAGGGCCTCTTGGGGAAGGTGAGGGTGGGAGATGCTCGGACTCCACGAGGGGCCGCCTTGCCATCTGCTGGGAAGCCAATGGCAGCACAAGGGCAACAACAGCAATGGCGCCATTTATCGAGTGCTTCCGATGTGCCAGCCTCTACCTGAGGAGTTTTCCACAAATCATTGAATTGTCCCATCACCCCTATGAGGTGCTCAATATTGCCATCCTCATTTCATATCCAGAGAAACCAAGGTCCAGAATGGCAGGAAATGAGGAACAGCAATTCCGTGACGTGGGACCCAAGGAGGAGAAGGAAGAGGACAGCTGGCAGTTCAGAAACATGAGCAGGTTCTTCCTTCCCGTCTTCTCAGATCTCAGCCTTGCGATGGGCTCTGCCATTATATACCAAATGCCCCTGAAAGCATCTGAACCCTGAAAGCATCATTGGTCCAAGTTCAAGGTCACGCACAGAGCCTCCCGGCCACCCTCCTGCGGAGCCTGTCAGCCTGCTGGCTCAGAGAGGATGGCCATCTCCACCCACTCTCCCTGCAAGGAGCGGGACCATCTCAGCATGCACAGTGGACAGAATTCTCAATTCCTTTGGCAAAACCTTTACCAAGGGGTTAGGGGAGAGGCTTCTTGCCCACACATGCCAGCTCCGGAGGCTGTGGGGCTGGCTACCCCCTCTCACCACCTCTGCTCAGCAGCAAGGCTGTACCAGCTGCCACTGTCAAGGAAAACAATCTCATTCCAGGAGTAAGAATTTACTAGCAAGCAGACGGCAGGCCCTGACAGGGACAAGTGTGGTGACAGGTTGGGGGACAGGGCTGGCTTAGAGCTCTCATTTCCGGAGCCCTCTGCTCAGTTACTGCTCATCAGGTTTGTTTGTTTTTTTCATTTTATTTTTTTATTTTTGTTTTTTTCCCTCCACCTCCTGGCTACTGGTCAGTCTCTAATTCTCACCTGATCGGCTGCAGGAACAAACTGAGGAAGGAGGGCTCCTCTCCCCTTGCTGGATCCTACCCCCACCTTCTGAGTCCCAGAGTTTCTCTCCTAACAACTTCTCTAGTTGGCTAGGCTAGGTGCCATGTACACCAACCACCCGAAGGACTGGACCAAAGAGCAGATCCTGATTCGGGACGTTCGGGTGTGGTCTGAGATGCTCCGTTTCTAGCTGTCTGGAGGTCACTTGGGAGTAGTGAAGGCTGCGATGGCCCAGGACCACGTCCTAAGAGCAGACTTTGAGAGTCCACGGCGCAGGGCTTTCCGCGGCCACACACAGCCCTCCTCAGGCCTTCCTGTGGGATGTCCCCTTCAGGACTAGACACAGACAATTGTCTTCAGCTGCTGCTTACCAGTCACACAGGACTGTCCATGAGCACGTTCAGACTAAGGGCACAGGCTCTGAGCCATGAAATACAACATCTGGTGCCTCCCCTGGAGGAATGCAGTCCTTGCAGACCCCTCCAGCCCTCACACACTGACGAGCATGCCCAGGTGAGAGCTGCCCAGATGCACTGTGCCGTCCACACTTACTCCTCAGCCTGGGCTACTATAAAAGCCCCCAGATGACGATCTGAGGGTCACAGTGAATCACTAACAAAACAGGCTAAGAAACAGCAAAAATACCCTGCATTTGCTCTCCACATTGCACTCCGACCTTGTGTAGGAAAGGTCAGCAACCTACCTCCCCTTACCTTTACTCTTCTGTCTACAAAAGGGGTATATCTCCGCCAGGTCCTGTCTAGAAAAGTCTTCAACCATCAGGCCAAGAGGGTCTGTGTGCACCCAGGCATAGGAGCATGAGCCAGATAACATCTCAAGGTCACTCCCAAGTTAGAGGAAACCATGGATTCCCTACTGTCTCCTGGGCATGATGGAGAGAAAAAGCCCCCTCCTGACTGCAGTTGGTAGTTTGGGCTTTGATTAAATCTCGAGATTAATTTTTCCCCGTGACATAGTGGCCAGCCTCGAAGCCATCATCCCTTCAGTAGTTGCACATGTTTATGAGGGTGAGCGGATGCTGAACGCTGCAGTTAAAATGCTAAGCTGAGAAATCAGTTCATTAGGAATTTATTCAATATGTTTGCCGTCTGCAGCAGGGCCCCACTCCCCTGGACAGACATAAATCAGCAAACAATGCAGCGAGTGACAAGATCAACTCCTCCACCATTGATAACAGCGCTCGGAAATGACTGGACCCAGAGGAGAAGACCCAGCACCACGTGCGGTCTTGGCCCACGTCCAGCTACTGCCCAGAGCTGGGAGAGGTGGGAGAGACCCTTGGTTGTCATGCCCCAACCAGCTGGAATGTCTCAGTGGAAGTTCCCCCGGAAGGAGACTCTGAGACAAGGCTTCGAGAACAAGAGGTTTATTTGGGAGGCGGTCCCTGAAAACACTGCGAAGGGCAGAGCGGATGTGAGTTGGGGAAGAAAAGGCAGCCAATAAAGGGTGTGTTATCACAGAAGTGACAAGGGAGGACATCTAGAGCTCAGTCCCACTGGGAGCCCTGGGCGACTGTGCAGGACTCACGTCAGAGTTCTCCCTGTTGAGGGGTGAGGATGCTGGGGTGGGGGTGCCCATCAGCCAGTGTTGGAGGGCTGCTCCAGTGGCAAAGTTCCCTAGCACTTCTGGCCTATGTGCTTCTCCCCAGCAGAGGGGGCTCCAGTGGCCAGAGAAGATCCTCAAGTCAGAGATGCAGGTGGAGGTGGTGGGAGCTGGTGTGAACTGCAATGGCGAGGTCAGGAGGAGATGGTGTGTGCTCCACAGAGGTTGACAGAACCCAGTAGGACCACACCCCCCACAAAAGTAATCTTAGAAGAGACTTGGGACCCGTGGACTAATGAGTTGCCCTTGTTGACCTTGTGAGAAAAGCTGGATACATCTGTGAAAAGGGTAGGACCCCTGAGCCCCAAAGTCCAGGACTCCTTGGGTAATTCAGCAGGTAGCGAGGCCCTGTGGTGGGTTCATTCAGGCTGGAAGAGGCCCCCGGAATGGTGGGAGGGCATCTCAACGGCACTGTTCCTGGGTTAGAAATGGGCAGGCACTCTTTGGGTGGAGAAGAATGGCCAACAGAAGCTCCCTGTGGTTAGGATGAGGCTGCCTCATTTGAAATGTTAATAAATCATCTGGAAGAGGGAGGACACAGTGAGAGCTGGAAATCTGCAAATGGCACTGAGTTTTTTGGGGGAAGTGAAATGTCAAGCCAATGGGGATACACTACAGAATCCCACAAGGGTGTGTGTGAGTAGGCAGAAAAGTGACAGATGAGATTCGGTGTGGGCAAGTGTAAGATAGTGTATTTAAAGACGGATCTCTCCAACTCTACAGGACTTCCTTCTGAGATGATGCATACCACGGTGGTTTTATTTTAGGAAGACTGAGGAGAGGAAGGGGAACTGACATTTATGGAGTGGCTACTAGGTGCCAGGCGTTTCACCAGCTTTATGGAATTTTCTGCATGCGGAATGAGGAAATGTGGTTCAGAGGGGCAAACTCAGTTGCCCAAGGCCACGTAGCTGGGAAGGGTTGGGGCTGGGATTCTGCTTCCATCTGTGTTCTTTCTGGTCTGTTCCCTGCAGACATGAGCCCAATATGCGACGTGGCCCAGAAACCACCGGGAATCGGGCATAGTAGGGAGACACTGGGAACGTAAGATGCCGCGTTTTTGCTCCTGGTTCCCCCTTCCTCTCCGCCTATGCTACTCAGTCTCTTCTGCTGGTTCTCTGCACAACACACCGAAGTGCTCAAGCCATTCTTTGCCCTTTCTTTATCTCTGCCCTTTCCTTTGGGGAAATACCATCCTATGCCCTGAGTTCTGAATCCCAGTGCCCAGCCCTGGCTTCACCCTGGTTTCCAGACTCGCAATTCGACTCTCAGGACATCTCCACTGGGATGTCAAACAGGCATCGCAGACCTTACAGGGCCGTAAACAAGCTCTTGCTTTTGTCCCTGGAGCCTGCTGCTCCTTCAGTCTTCTTGTCTCAGAAAATGGCAACCCCATGGAGTCTGCCCTTCTGTCTCTGCATAATGAATGTGTCCCTAGAAAGTCATCAGCAGGGAGGGGAGGTAGGCAGACAGCTGTGAAACTTGCATGACCTCTTACTTTTGTTAAGATGAAGCTGAAAAGGAATGGCGGGAAACCTAAGGAACTATGGAAAGGATGGTAAGAAGTCAGTGGGTTGCGTCAGCGAATTCCAGAGAGGTGGGATTAGGGAGTGGCTCAAGTTAGGGATCACCCTGCAAAGTGTAGAAAGATGCATGGTAGGAGGAAGCCAAAGGGACCCTGCAGGCCCACCATCCTTTGCCACACTGGGAGCCCCAGGCCACCCTCCCCAGCTGCCTGCTTCTCCCCACCTCAGGCCCTGTCCCCCTCCCCCCAAACCCTTTCTCTATGGTCCCTGGGCTCTGAGGCAGTGAGAGGGTGAGCAGTCGGAGCCAGTCACACTGCACCCACTTGCTCCACAGCTGCAGCTCTGGTGTGGGCTCCAATCCCAGCCTTGAATGGCCTGGAGTGGACAGTGGGGCGCCGAGACCCACCTGGCTGGTGCACAAGGCAAGGCTTAGGCATAGCAGGCCTCAGGACCCCCAGCCGTAGCAGCGGCCCCCATTCTTCCCCAGCCCGGGGTCGAGAAGGAGAGGGAATGGGTCCTCTTGCTGTTGGGAAGATGAAGCCAACCAACCAAACAAACAAACAAACAAAAACCCTTAAAGTCACTGGATTGGAAAATGAGAAAGCAAAAGAAATAGGCTCTTGGGAGGGAAATAGGTCTTCCCCGCTTTTTGAGCAGGAATAAACAGGAAGAGCCCCTGTCAGGAGGGAACTGATGTCAGGGAATAGGTAGCTTGGTCCTGCCAGAGCTCGAATCTTCTCTCCAGCCCAGACCTTCCTTCTGCGGGACCACCAGGCAGCAGGGGCCCCCTCTGATGGCCACCTTCCCGTCCACACCCTGTTTTCCATTTCCTCTGTCCCACTCCTTCCTGATACCACCATCCTCTCTGCCAAGCTGTCCCCTCCTCCACTGAAATAAACCCATGTCTCTTCTAAGCCTCTCCTCCAGTGAGAAGCCTTTCTGCATCTCTCTCAGCCTCAACCAGGCTAAGTCACAGCCATATAACAGACCAACTTTCCACCCGTCCCCACACCCCTGGGCACCTGCCTGCCACTCTATCCCTTGACTGAGCCATTTGCCCAGCCCCCAATGGCCCACAGAGTGTAATCTGTGTTTCAGTGTCTCCTCCTCCAGGAAGCCCTCCCTGAACCTTACAACCCTCAGGTGAAAGTAATGCTTCCGCCTCATACCCATTGCGGATTAGGGGTAATTCCAGTTATGGCACAGGCCTCCTGGCCTGATCTGAAGGTTAATCACTCCTGGTGTGAAGGAGTCTTGCCTCCTGAGGGCAGGTCCACTTCTGTATCCCCCAAGGCTTCAGGGTGGTGGGTTAGGGGCCTAGGATTAAAGATCGCCCTAGGAAGTACGAAATTTTAGGAGCAAAGCCAAGGAGGGGAACTGACTCAGCCACACTTAAAGCACCTGCTAGAGGAGAGTTGAATTGATTACGTTCAATTTTGTTTTGTTCTTAAGGTGTTGAAGTAAATGGTCCATATAGCACGAAGCACCCAGTCTGATGTAAACTTCATTCTGTCTACAGATAGTTACCAAGCAGATGCCCCCCCCACACATACACACGTACCACAGGCACACACCTCTCACAGCACACCCAGAGACAGATGGATAGACAACCCCACACGGCCTGCCTCCATCCCACTGCCCTCTCTGTGTCCCTGATGGTCCACTTTATTGTACTTGAAAATCGCTGTGATTCCTCACCAAAATAAAACCTATCAGGGGTCTTGGAATAAGCCTGTCCCACCTCTTCACAGATGAGGAAACTGAGGCTCAGAGTGGGGCAGTGCTGAGGTGGCACAGCTAAGAGTGGCAGAGCCAGGAACACGGGGCAGACCTGCTGACGCCACCCTGGCTGCACCTGGTGGAGAGAAGCTGTATCTAGAGGGAAGCTGACCATCCAAGACAGGTGAGGAGTGGGAGGGCAGACAGGTCCGGGAGGGAGGCAGGTGAAGGCTGCCTCGGGAAGGTGATGAGGAGACGTGGGGGAGGAACGCAGGTCACACTTAGAGCTCCAAGGAAACACTCCTTTCCCCATCCCCCTTGCCTCCTATTGAGGTAAACACCTTTCTCAGGGTCTGTCTCCTCCCCATAGACACACATCCTGGGCCTAATTTAGGGGAAAATAACAATAAAAAGGTGGAAAGTAGAGTCCAGAAAAAGGGCCTACCCACTGGCTTCTGGCTCTTCCCTCAGGTCTGTCTGTCTGTCCATCTGTCTCCATTCACTCCCCCTTTCTGACTCACCCGTCTTGCCCACTCTGCACATATGCCGGCGGGCCCCCAGCTCCAGTCTCCCCACTTGTACCACCTCGCCCCCATCTGCTCCTCCGCAGGCTGACCTCCAAGTCCACGTGCCATAATCTGTCCGTCCCCCTCGCCCGTCCCATGTTCCCCTCCGTCTGCCAGGGTTTCCTGGGCGAGCTGTGAATGCACCCGCTGGACGTAGCGCCACCCTCTCGGCCAGGAATGGTGTGGACAGCACAGGGAGGGCCACAGCGTGCCCTGAGCCCGGAGCAGGGGGGTCAGTCAGCGCCAGGAGGAAGACCGCCCGGCGCCTGCTGCTTCCGGCAAGCTAACGTCGTGCCAGGGTTCCAGGGAGGCTGGGAGGAAATGGGACCAATTAATTCACATTTGTCTCTCCAGATTGGAGTACAAGTGGGGAGATGGAAGAATTAACCTTTTCAAAAATGGAATTTCATAAAATCATCACACTTGGAACAGACTCTCTCGTTATTACTATTATTTATGGCCGTGGCCATGCCTCCGGCCACCATCGGTGTGGAGAGATGGAGGAGGGGCCGGGAGGCCACAGCTGCCCCATGGAGAGAGCAAAGGCTGACTGGACGACAACCCTAGGCTCAGGGTTCAATTATAGACACCCCCAGAGCCGCCACAGCCCCCCACAGGTCACTTACAGCTCTTCAATGGAAGAGTCCCTTAGTGGGACTGAGTCTCTACTCACTCTTGAGACTTGTCACGTGAGAAATCCTGGCTACTGCGGCCCTTCTGAGCCCTGCGGACCTGTCTCCACACTGCTGACTCCCTGCCCTCCTTCTAGAGCTCACCATGGGTGGTGTCGCAGGGTCCCTCAGCAGCCACCCCTCATGCGTAGGCTTCCAGGTCAGGGACATCAGCAGACTACACCCCTGGAGATTTGGTCCCACCTCAGAGAACGGGCATTAGGCTCCGTCTGCTGCCCACCTGCCTGGGGTGGGACACTCCTTGCCTTCTGAGCCCTCCACTACCCGCCTGTCCTGGTAGATAGGATGCCCCTGGCATCCTGCCTGACCTCCCAGCTTCCCTGGCTCCCACCCCACCCAGCTTTAGTCACATCTCACGTCCGGACTCCTTCAGAGTCTATGGCTCTCATCTGTAAAATGGGGGAGCACACGTGGCATGCAGGAGGGACATGCAGGAGACCCACGTGGCCTCAGGGTGGTGAGAAGGGAGAGGAGTAGCATCGGTCGGAGTGGGGTCAGGTAGGGCCTTGTGCCTGTTAGAAGGACTTTGGCTTTTACTTTGAGCGACCTGGCGGTGGGGGGGCACTGCAGGCTGTGGAGCAGAGGAGGGCGTGATCTGCCTCATGTGTTTGAAGATTGCTGCTCATCTGTTCTCTAGGGCTCCGTCTGCTCAAGGGGCTCCATTCCTTCCCCACAAAGTCTCCTTTCCCTGGGACCCCGCGGACCCCTCTTTTCACTCGTATAACAATGTTCATTAGGTGCCCATCTCAGAGTGTGCCTGGAGGGCAGGAGAGGAGAACAGTGTGCCCTGCCATTGTGGAAGAGACAAGAGTCCATCCTCAGCTGCCTTTAGAAAGAGGACCAAGTGGGCCTCTGGTGTCCCAGGCCCTGGCTCCACTCCGCCAGTAGTATTTTGTTGTGTGACTTTGGGAAAGCAGATTACCCTCTCTGAGTCTGTTTTCCTCTCTGGAAAATCAAGGATTTGGACACTACCATCGAAGGTCCCTTCCAGTCAGGCCACTAATTCAGATCAGCAGAGGAGGAGGAGGAGGACAAAGAGGAAGGTTAGGGCAGAATTTCCCACACAGGAAGGGAGCCCTCACCTGTCTCAAAGGTGGATAAAGCTGGGAGGTGAGCTTCCCTCCCCCTCATCTGCCCCAGACCCTCGTCTCCGTCCTTCCTGCTCAGCTGCCCCGCCAATCCCACAGCTCCCCCTGCTCCGTTGCCCCACCCAAGTCCCCCTCCCGGCCCCATCTCTGGCACTGAGCAGGAAGCATATTGAACCTGCCAGGTCAAATCAGATCAGAGTTGCACCAATTTAACAAAAGATGGATCTGGCCTATGTGTGTGGTTTTTAAATAGAGGTTCCTTAAAGCCAATTGTTTCACTTAGAATGAAAACAATTGATTATCTTTAGAGCCACTTACTGAGGTTTATCGGCCTTGATGCAAGGGGCCAGAGTTTCCAGGGGCCCAGGGCTGTTCACTTGTCCTAGAGCCTGCAATGGTCCTGTTCTCAGGGAGGGGTGAACATCACAGCACTACAGAACTGCAGCATGGCAGCCAGGGCCCCTCCGCTGCTGCTGGGGGCCCAGGGTGGCAGGAACAGGACCCCAGGGCACGAGGGGCTGCATGGGCCTGGGCAGATGGCCCCTCTGCAGACCCAGACCCAGACCCAGCTCCAGAGCCTGAAGCATTCAGAGCAGGAGTGCCTGCAACTCAACGCAACTGTGCCCTTGGAGACGGAGAAGCAAGGGAGGGCAGGGTCACAGGGCACCCTCCCAAGTCACTGCCAAGCTGGCCCCTTGTCCCAGGATCCAGACAGATGGGCAGACCAAATTCCCTGCCTTGGGGGCTCTTCTAGTTTAGTGCTAGTGTGGAAGGTGGACAATACCAAGTAAACACACATATTCTACAGAGTCGGTAGTTGTAAGTGCTTTAAGGAAGCACAAAGCAGGCTGAAATCTTGGAGGGGAATGAGAAACAAGGCATAGGGGCTCTTTCAGACAGGGGGGTTGGGGAAGGCCTCTCCTAGGAGGGGACTTGTGAGTGAGCCTTGTCTCGTTGACATGGGGGCAGGGCAAGGGATTCAAGACAGAGGGGACATCCTGGGTCCTCAGTGCAGGGGGGCCCAAACTTAAGCCAGGGGTCAGGGATGGGAAGTGTGTCACTGTATAGAAGCCCCATCTCTCAGTCCATCCTGGTCTTCTGCTTCGGTTTCCTGGTCTTGTGCTCCAGTTTCCTCACAGGCACTCTGCTGTAGGAGTACTTGGAGCCCTGACTTGAACTCTACCTTATTTGGTTAACTCCTGTTAAACGCTTACCGGCCATTTTCCCAGGGGCACAGACACTCGTTTCCATATCTCAAGCTAGGCAGGGTGCTGCGGTGCACGGGCAGATGGCTCAAAATCCTGAAGGGATGCCCAGCTGGCTTTGAGCACTGCCCTCTGCCTCACATCCCCCGTTATTGGGCTTAACCTGCTGGACTGGGCATGCTTCCCATACAGTCCTGCCCACCACCTTTTTTACCATCTCTTGGAGTCTGGTCTCTGTCCCACTGCCTGGCAGCTGGCTTCTGCCTCTTAGCCAAGGGGATGTCTTGCTTGGACAGTCCACTCAGCGGGATGCCAACCTCACCCCTAACCACTGAGTTGCGGCCTGTGGGTCAACTGTGCCTTACCCACATCCGGTCAACGCTCTAGGAGCCAGGTCATGGCCAAGTCTCAGATGGTAGTGGCGGTTAATCACCAGACCCTGGTCTGCACCCCAGGGGCAGACCCTACAGCTGGGTGAGTCCCTAGCCATCCTGGCATGGCGTTCACCTGAGCCTAGCCTTCTATAGTGACAGGACAGTATTGTCCTGCAGTTCTGGAAAAGGCTGGACGGAATGAAATGGACCTCCCTAGGAAGAGGTGGAGAGGAGCTCCCTGCTAATACTGTAGTCATTCCTATGTTTGCAACACAGAGTGTGGGGAACCTCAGGGGAAACCGACAAAGAAGGAGAAAGCAGGTTTGGAGTCGTGGTGAAGCCCGAGTCCAGTGGGGGACAGAAAACCCAAGTTCTATTCTTGCCTCTGCCTTAACAACCAGAACAACCTTGGAGAAACAACACTCATTCCTCATATGAAAAATAAGGGGCACGGGATGGTCGGTGGTTTTCTAACCCTGTGCCGTGGAAGGTGCTGTGGCCCCTGGGGGTGGAGGTGAAAGTAAGTTTTCCTGGACATCATTTCCAACAGGAGATACGCTTTCACCTCTGCGGTTTGTTCAAGCTGCCTCAAAAGGTTTCCTGTAAACAACAGTTGAGAGTCTTACAAATCGTTTTAAAACCACTTCACCAGCTGAAATTCTAAGAATTAAAGGTTAGTCACCAATCGATGACTTCAGCACTTGGCTCACTGTCTCTGCCTCTCTCTCTCCATCCCTTTCCCTGCCACCATTCTCAACATCTTTAGTATCCCTGCAGGTAACCCGGCAACACCCAGGCCTCTCAGTTCCCTGAATCCCCTTTAGCACCACAGGTGTTCTCATGCCCTTTTACTCAACCATCCATGCACAGACTCATACCCTAGACCTCATATAACTACGGCAGCTCTGAATTCCTGATTTAAAGGATGCCCTGGCCTGACTTCATCCCCTATAGGACTCTAGCCCCCCTATGCTAACAATTCTCTCACCTACTGAGACCCTCGCCAATCCACTTACCTTGTTCACTATTGACAGACACTGTTCTGAATTTTCCTTTATTACTCAGCCCAGATTTCATGGACCAGCCCCAAAACCATCCTCTTCCTAGAACTCTTGATGTCCTTGGCCCCTCTCCCTTCTTCATACTCATCTGGAAAAAAACCAACCCTGGTTAAACCCAACCAGCCACTTCCTTTGCGCCTGCACTGCCGTCTAGGGCCCTCTGGAGACGATCACACCGCCACGTCGACTGGTTCCAATTTATGACCGGGCGTACCTTTGAACTCTACCAGGTAATGTTTCCGTACTTTCCTAGGAAATCCACTTTCTAACGGTCTAAGAAGGTTATTTCAAAGAGTTCCCTCACTTCTCAAATTATCATTTTCTTTGCTTGGTCTCCCACACCAGGTGAGAGTTTTGATGCATACTTCATAGAGAAAAAAAAAATAGAGACTTGTCTCTTCTTCCTACCCTTAGTTTACCCACCTACCTGCATCTGTCCTCACCTTTTCTGCCTTTCGTTCTGATAAAAAGGGTTTGGGGGAGACCTGTTTAGGACCGAGCCCTCTACTTGTGAACAGGACCCATCTGGTTTCATGTGCTCAGACTTCCTCCTGCAATGATTTCCTCTGTTCCCGGGATCACCGTTGTCTCTCTCTTTGGATCATTCCCACTGACAAACATATCTTACTAGTCCACATCCTCAAAGAGAAAACTCTTTCCCTCGACACCACATTGCCTTCTAGCCCCCCTATTTCCTTGTCCCACCAGCCCCCCCCAGCAAAAGATCTCCTAGGTAGTTCTCTCTACTGACTCCCTTCCTGCCACCGCTCTTCCAGGCTCACCTCCCCTGCTGTACCCCCGATGTCACATGTTACTCCTTCTGGGCTTCCTTTGCCAGCTCGCCACCTCTCCTGTCATTATACCCCTGGTTCTGTCCTTTAACCCTTTTCTTTCCCGTGTCTACACTGTCCTCCAACATGGTCATACCCAGTTGTATCCTTCTATTTGATGAAGACTCTTCAAATTTTACCTCCAACCCAAATCTTTCCACTGAACTCTGCCAGAATTGCACAGCTCACTACCAACTTGCAATCTCCATTTGAGTATTTTGAACCAAAACAAAACAATAAATTCCCTCTTCTCAGTCCAAATCTGCCCCTTTGGAGACTTTGCCATCTCCCAAATGCCCCCCCATCCAGCCACCCAGCTGCTCTTGGTTCCTCTCATTTCCTTACACCAAATGCCCCAGCCCTCACTAAGTCTTGTTGGCTCTCCCTCCAAAACGTACCCCAGATCTGATCCCTTATCACCACTTCATTGCCACTGACCGGCCCGAGTCATCCAGACCATACATTTATCTCCTAATTTATCTCCTTCCTGGAATTCGGGCCTGGCCCCAATCTATCCTCCAGAAAGCAGCTGGAGGGATCTATCTAAACCGGAATCAGGTCAGATCAGTCAACTGTTGAACACTTTCAGCGGCGCCTGCGTGGTGACCCTCACTGCGGCCTGCAGAGTCAGGCCCTGCCTACCCCTCAGCCCGGCCTTTGGTCAGGAAGCTGCAGGCGCCCTGGTTGCAGCCAGACTTGGGATCTCTGCACTTACCATTTCTCCGGCTCAGACCCTGCCTCAGTCTTTGGATGCCCTCACCATTCAGATCTCATTTCATGTGTCACCTCCTCAGAGAGGTCTCCCCTCACCACCCTGGTCAAAGGGCTTATTCCCACGCCCAGGGTCCTGCCATCACCCTCACACCAACCCGTTTTATCTTCTTCATAGGTGCTTACTAATGGTTGGCATGGCCTGCTTTGCTTCCTTCCACTGGAATATAAGGGCAGGGACTCCATCTGGGCAGTTCATGACTCTAACCCCGCATCTAAAAAGCACCTGACACAGAGTAGGTGCTTATTCGGTGGACCTAATAGTTCCAGATCTTCAGTCTCTTGCTGCCTGGCTTTGCAAAGCCGTTAATCACTCTGTGCCCTCCTTTTACATCTCTAACGTAAAAGTTCTGGCACCTGATGAGATTCTGGGGGCCGGTAGAAGGTGACTGAATGTGACAGAGGTTTGCAAACTGTAAAGCACCAAGCAAGGGTGTCACCTCCCCAACCCCTCCCCCACACACACACACACACCTGGCTCTGCAGAAAGGGGCCTGCCACCAAGAGGAGGGAAGTTTATAGCACCCCTAGTGAGAACCCTCGGGTGCTGTCCCCACCAGCCCGTCTTGCTCAGAAGTCTGTTTGCCTTTCATTTTCACGTTGCCTGTGCCCCTTATCCCAGCCTTTGAGCCCCCTCGGGAGTTCCTATGGATGTCCTTAACGCTGACCCTGACAGTCCCCAGTCCTCACCCACTGAGGGCCCGACAGCCCTCTCTTCCAGCATCTCCTCCAGGCCAGCTGGGCCCACCCGGTTGGCCTCTTCAATCCCTGCTCCTTTCAACAACTGTCGTGGTCTTTTCTATCAGGCCTCAGCCCCTGTTCTCTGAGCTTCCCCTCACTCCGCCCAGACACCTCTCCCCAACCTGTCTCATGGCTTTGTTTACCAGCAGGAGTTGTCTAAGCATTCTATTTTCTCCTTTTCTGGAGTCACTCGTTACCACATTAGCATCTAAGAAGTCCCTTGTGCGACAGAGAATGTGTGGTGACATCATGTCTAAGGCAAACAGAAAAGAATGCACTTACAATAGGACAGGCATGGGGAAAGAAGGGGAAGCTGAGTGTGTGACAGTGCCTCAGTTTCCACATCTGCCTGGAGGTGGGCTGCAGCGCAGAAGCCCTAGAGTTTCCATAACATACACCCCCCGTCACTCCCCCACCCTTGTTCCACCTTCCTGTCCTCCCCAAGATTGATACGTGGCCTTTGCAGAGAGGGCTTGGGCTCCCCAGAAAGCAAGGATGATCAAAACAACAAGAGTGGGCACGCAGGGGACTCGTGGAAGGCTAGAGAAATGTCATTTCCCCAGTCTCGGGCCACCACAGCCATTTATCATCCTTACTGTTGGGGAGCAGTCCTGTGACGGAGCTGACCTTGAAGGAGGAGACAATCACTTCCTGGGGTGCTAGCTGGGGTACCAAGGCACCAAGAGAATAGGAGGGCAAGGTGGAGACCGGGGAAGCAAGGTGAGGGGGGCAAGGTCCAGCTTGTCCAGAGGGGGCATTGACTGGATGACAGTGTATCTATAGACCTGTGTCCACACTCCAGGCTCTGTTACCGGCATGGAAGCCTAGAGAGACCCAGTGGGCGGGGGCGGGGAGGAAGGTGTGGGAATGGCATTAGAAGTGTAAATGACAGACAGGAGCCACTGAAAGGGTCTGTCACAGCTAGAGAAGTAAGTAACGAGTGTCTTTGCCAGAAAGTTCAGTCTGCCTGTAGGTCCTTCCTCATAATTGAATCCAAGCTGCGTTTGTGGCTGCAGGGTCTACAATTAAGACCAAAATCCAGACACGCCAGGGCCGTGGGCAGGGAGGCCAGAGCCTGTGGGAGAGGATCCTGCCATATTTATGAAGATATTTCTAGACATTCCTCTGCTATTTCTGCTTCCGGTTGCCGACCATGTCGCTGTCTGCACACGTCTTTCCTCATATCTTAGCAAACAAGCATGTATACTTGCTCCCTAAAGCCCATCCACCCAACCCCGCCATGCCCAGGCACCACAATTCCCGAAGGCACACGCGCTCACACAGAACCCCTCGCACACACTGCACACATGCTCAAGCGCACGCTCAGGCCAGCCCTGTGACCCACATGGACAGGCAGCCGCACATAAGCACCGCAAACAGGTGCCTGGGGTTTGTCGGCGAAGGAAGCCAGCCAAGATCCCTGCCTTTGGGGAGGTGACATTCCGGTGCGCCATCCACAGACACAGCCCCTCTGCCCCGTGTGTACAGAACACTCATACACGCGCAGCTGCTCACAGAAACTTAGACAAACGTTAATTGAGCACATGCTTTGTTCCAGGAAGCATGGTTAGTCCTGGGGATATACGGGTGATACACTTAAGGCATACTCACAAACAGGCCCAAACACGACACACACACACACACACACACACACACACACACACCACACCACACCACACACACACTCACACACCACACCACACCACACCACACACACACCACACAACACACACCACATACACACAACACACACACCACACTTACACACACACCCCCCACACCACACACAACCACACACACCACACACACACCACACACACACACACAGCACACATCACACACCACATAGCACGACATACACACCACACTTACACACACACACCCCACACCACACCACCACACACAACCACACACACCACACACCACACACATATACCACACACACACACATACCACACCATACACACGCACCACACACACCACACACACACACACCACACACACACACCACACGACACACACACCACACACAAACACATACCACACACACACCCCACACCACACTCACACACATACACACATACTCACGACACACACCACACGACACACATACAAACACACCCCACACACACACACACACACACACACACATACACACATACACACGGCTCTTGGTGATTTTGGATACCCCAGGAAGCAGCTCACTCAGAATGAAGAGTGAGGCCTTTCCAAGTCCATGGTCAAATCTGTAAACCATCCATTCCTCTCCCTGACTGTGTGTTCCTGTCCTTTCAACACCACATCATCTTCACTCCACTCGCTCATGCCCCTGGAATAATGACCGTGTCAGGGGCTGCCTGCAGCTTTGAGCTCCCCCTGTGCTGCTCAGGAGGTCTCCCAGCCTCCTGCCCCGTGGTCAGGACAGGAGCCAAGCGCAGGCGGGCACAGCGGCCGGGGATTTTTGCTGAGACATTACATTGCAACAGAGCCTGTTCCTTGCAGACTTTTTTTTTTTTGCTTCTGCTTTTGCTTTTAAAGAATCAGAAATAACTTGGCTGTAAAAATGTGCTTTGGGCACAAAGCTGACTTCCAGGGTCAGAGCCCAGGAGAAGACTTCTGCTATACAGATTCAGGGAAAATAGCAGGCGCTCAGCAATTTTTCCAAGGGAGAGAGAAAAAATAGAAGTGGAGTGGATTTAGGGCTTTGCGAGTCTCCCTTTCAGGTTGCGGGTTGAGGGTGCGTGGTTTTTCTTTTTTCCCTGCTGAAGAGAGTGGCAGCAGGAAGAGTGGGCAGAGCGGAGGTCAGAATTCTGGCTCTTCTGCCGCACCTCATGGGAGACGAAGGGCCCCCGGACCCCATAGTGTGGTTCTCCGGATGGCAACCCAGGGGCCAGGGGCCCCAGTTTGGATCCCAGCTCTGCCTCTACTAGCTACGGGAACGTATAGTTTTTAAACCTCTCTGTGCCTCAATTTCCTCAACCGTAAAATGGGAAACAACAATAGCACCTACTTTATAAGGTTGCTGTGAGGATTAAACAAGTCCATATATTACGTATTACACTACTGCACATATTTCACTCAGAGGAGGCCCAGGTAAGCCCTGAGACGTGGGCTCTTGTCAGCCTCCTGTCCTTATGCCCTGCAGGGCTCTGTAGCCACGGGGCATCCAGCGCCCTGGATAGACAGAAGGGGGAGGGGGCCCTCCTAGTCCTATTGGTGCCCCATGGGGGCCAGGGGCTACCACTGTCCTGGCTATGCGACTCACGCCTCCAGATCTTCTCTCCGGCTTTCTTCACCCAGCTCTGCATTCTAGGAGGCTAGCCTCTGTGGACCGTTTGCCCTCTCATGTCCAGTTGGGTTTAGCCAATGGAAGGTACCAGCAGGTCAGAAGGCAGGAGGAGAATGAGGTTGGAATTCCTATTTGCACTCCCTCTGGCCTCAGCATCTCGCCTGTGTTTCCTCTCCTTATCACTTCAGGCCGAACGCAGGTAGCTAAGCTTCTCAGCATTGCTACTTTGTGGGCCTCACATCCTGTGGATTCCGTCAACTCTTTGTAAACAGCCCCTTTCTTAAATATTCTGGAAAGGAATGAAGACAGCAATGTACCAGGGAGCCATCATGGTTGTACACAAAGTTTTTCATACAAGGATGTTCATCCCAGTGCTTTTTATAATGACAAGAAATGGAAGGACCCTAGAGGTCTGCCCATCAGGCACGGGGTGAGTAATCCAGACAGTGCACTGGACTGCAGCTATGAGAACAAGGTCAAGCTCAAAAATATCCACCAATACTGGGGAATATTCACTACACATCTCTAAGAAAAACAGCAGGCCTCAAAACGATGAACAGCCTAATATCATTAAAAACAATATCTGCAGGTTTGGAAAGAGAAGGTATGGGAAGGACACGCACCAAAATGTCAACTGCCTTATCCTTGACAATGTGAATTAAGGGCAGTGGTGGGTTTTTACCTTTGTACATTTCTGTGCAATTGTTTTTTTGTTGCTGTTGTTGTTGTTTTGCATTTTCTGCTTTGAGCAAAAATTGATTAGAAAATAAATGCTATTGATTAGTTATTGATAATACAGGTACAACTATTTTAAATGATGTATTTAAAGAAGTTTAATATAATGGAAAAGTAAACACCACAAAATAAGTGAAAAAAGTAGCTAGTTTCTCATATATATACATATATATATAGTGTAATCTAAATATTTTTACTATTATATATAATATTTTCATTGCAAAAGACTGGAAGGAAGCACAAAATATTAACAGAGGTGATCAAGGATGATGGGATTATGGGTAATTTTTTACACATACCTGAATTTTCTAAATTTTCCACAATAAGCATTGGTTTTGAAATAATCAAATTGAAATTTTGACTTGGGCGACTCTAGGCCAAAGTATCCCAGGTGTGGCCTCAGCGCTCTAACAGTGTGCTGCTGCCCCGAACACTCTGGTTTGGGGTTCCTTGGCTGAGGCCATGGACAGGTGAAGCCAGGTAGCCTGATGAGTGTGGCGAGCTGAGGGCAGAAGCCCTGAGGGAATCAGAGACGAGCCCAGGGGAGTGGAGTCACAAACAGGGAGGAAAAGGGACACCTGCCAGGTAGCCTGAATTTTAGCCTTGTTTGTGCATGTTCTATCGTCAGTTCCCTCACCAAGCACATCCTGACTCTGCGTGCCCGGCCCTGTGCCAAGCCCAGTGGACATCCAGAGAGAGTGTGACCTCCTCGGGAGACAGGACACACCACCTGCAGCCCTGCGGTGTTAAGTGATGATACTATAAACCTCAAACCTCTTCTATTTGTACAGAGCCTTAAGGGCTCAGAGCACCTTCGGGCACGTGACTGCATTTCGTTCCCACAGCAACCTTATTTGTGAACACCACCGTCCCCATTCTCCTGATGTGGAAGCTGGAGCCCAGAGATCTTCAGCGAGTCCAGGGTACCATCCGACACTACGGAACATCACAGAGCATTGAGATAGCAAGCGCCCAGGTAGCAATGAACCCCTGGGGCTTAAGTCATCCCTGAGGGCTCCAAGAGAGAGCTGAAGGACAGGGGTATTCCGGAGGCAGAATGGAAACAGTCTGGGTAAGAACGGCTGTCAGGACGAGTCAGAAAATAAAGGCCTGCTGTTACAAACCCTTGGGAAAAACTTGCCCATGTCTGCAGGCGAAGGCCTGTCCCTCGCCCTTCCCTTTCCTCCAGCCAGAGGCTCACAGCCAGGTACCAGCTTCCCAACTCTTGTCCTTCCTCAAGGTATGGGGGAGAGGGAATGGGAAGGGAAGGCACAAAAGGGACATTTACTCACGCCTCATGAGCGTTCTTTGAACTCGAAGACGTGTCTGTTCTGTTCACATTCATAACCCCCAAAACCCAGAACAGGGACTAGAATGCGATAGGCGCTCGGGAAATGCCTGTGGAACCAGTGAGGGACTAGACTGCATCCGCTGTGCCAGGTACCGGACAGACGTGGTACCGGCTCCCTGGAGCTGAGAGTTCAGTGAGGAGGACAGGAATGGCCAACGGGCACCCCAACAGGCAGGGCTTACACACCACGGGGGGCCTGGAGGCAGAGTCCTGGGTTCTATCAGGGAAAATAACAAAGGAGCCAAGATCGGGAGGAGGGCACTCGGGCAGTAAGAGAATGCTCTGGACAGCGAGAACAGCACATTCCAGGACTATAGAGGGAGGGAGCACGGTGTCCTCCAAGGACTACGCGGCCCGAGGGCCACGTGGCTGGACTCAGAGGGCACCGAGGGACAAGGGCGTGCGGCAAGGCTAGGGAGTAGGCGTGGCTTCGAGAGCCCTGTTACGGATTTGGGAAGTGATCCCCAAAAGCGACAGAAAACGAACAATGTGTCTTCAGGGGGAGACAGTGGGTGCCTCTGTGAAGTGATTGGAATTGTGGTGTGGGAAATAGATTGAGCAGGACAAGATGGGACTGCAAGCCCAGTCAGGAGGCCGCAGCGGACGAGCAGGAGAGAACTATGTGAATCCAATATCTAATTGGGAGGTGAAATCGACCTGTGGCAGTGATGGATTGACTGTAGGGCACCAGTGGAGGGAACTGCAAACACTGACCCTTAGCTTCTTGCTTGTGCCGCTGAATGGGTGGTGGTGCCGCTGGCCAGGAGAGAGCGCTGGAAGAAGACCACCCTCGCTGGAGAGGCCACACCTTCCGCTGTGCACAGGTGGGGTTTGGAGTGCTTTCAAAACATGCAAGAGGAAATGTTGAGCAGACAGTTGAAAGTATAGGTATCGAGATCAACTGAGAGATCTTGGTAGGAGACATATGCTGGCAAATGATCCACGTGTGGATCGGAGACAGAGGCTGAGCATGGATGAGATCACCCAGGGAGAGAGCAGAGCACCTGGCCTTGAGCAGCCCCAACACCCATGAGTCTGCAGAGGTACAGCTAAAGATTCAGGAGGAAAACCTGCATAGGGCATGTCTCTGGAGGTGAGGAAAGAAGGTGTTTCAGGAAGGATGGAGCGGGCAGTAGAGTCAAGGCTTCTGAAAAGTAAGATAGGAAGAGGACTTTAAAATGCCCATTGGATTTGGAGACGTGGAGGCCACTAGTGACCCTAGAAAGAGCCTCATATTATTTTTAGAAGGTAGACTGAAAGGCGATTCAGGATGGTCAAGCAGTTAAGTGATGGAGGCAGAAAAGAGAGTCAAGATGTTTGTACAGAGAAAAATAGGGTAGTCGCTGGAAGGAATGTGAGATTAAGGGAGGGAAGAAATAGTTCAGGACCAAAGATGAATGTGCTTGGGGCTGGGGTGAGGGCCACCCCCAGAAAAGACTGGATGCACACAGCAGGGCAGACCCGCAAAGAACCATACCCCAAAGCTGGCTGTTGCAACTGCCCCACGCAAGAGGGCTTATAACTTTACAATTAAAAACTGGAATTTTTAGGTAGGTCCTGGATTCAGTCACATAGTAACTGTGTGACCTTGGGCAAGTTGCTTAACTTCTCTGGACTTCAGTTTCTTCATCCGTAAATTGGGATAATCACAGGGCTTAAGACATAGCAAGAGCTTAACACAGTGCCTGGCACCTACTAAGTGCCCCATAAAGTATGTCTTTAACCAATGGTCCAGTCACAATAAAGTACCACCGTCATACTAAGGAAGTGGGCTTGTGAGGAAATCAGGATGGGTACCGCCCGTTATGAGAGTGGGAATAGGAGTTAGGTAAGAAGCATATTCTGAGCCTCCTTCCCACAGAAATTCACTGGAGCTAAGGACAGTGAAAGGAAAAAAGGAAACAGGCCAGAAATGTTGATGGACAGCCACCACCTTGCAGGGGTTGAACCTGGAGCCCAGCCAGAAAGCATCTGCTTTCACCAAGACCAAGAAACAGACATAGAGGGAGTTATGACAAGCTTCTCTCTTCAGCCCTTTACAATTTTCAAAGCTCTTTTATACCCAGGATTACATTTGATATTAGTATCTGCGTTTCACATGTGTGGGTTACAATGACCAAAGCCACACTGGCAATATTTGAGTGGCAGCATTGAGTCTGAAACCAGGACCTCAAACCCTACCCAAGCATGACTAAAGTGTCTGCTCTACAAACTGCCCTCCCTACCTGGGTGTGGGAGCCCCTCACTCACTGCCAATGCCATTTCATACTCAATAGCTTCCAGGTATGTGACGTGATAGTGACCCGGGTTGGGGGGTACAGAAAATGCATCTGAATCTTTAGAGAGGACAATCCCAAATCCCTCTGGTGGCTGCAGCAAAGTGGCCAGCAGGCTCCTTCTGCCAGGATGCTGGCCTGGTGGGTCTCTCCTCCTCCTTCAGGCATGTGTCCGTGATTGTTTAAAAACCTGTGGGCAGAGCCTCCAGGGGCTCTGCGGGGGCAGGGGGCGGGGGCAGGTCGGTGAGATCCCTCATGTGAGAAAATAGTCTCGCAATGAGTCTAATCACCACTTTCCACAAGGAATTTCACCGTGCATGCTCGTTTGCTTTTTAATCATCCTCTAAATATGCATTTTCACGTTATACCCTAATGGCACCCAGAGAATCATTAGGATCTGTTGGGACCGTAATCCATGGCTTCGGAAGTCTCTAAGTATGTAATTTCGCTCCATGATGCAGGTTTCTAGAAGTCCACAAATAACCATTTGCATGACAAAGTCACAACTCCAAAGTCAATTACAGCTAAGGCTGGAGAGAATTTATTTCCTTTTTGAAAATTAAAATGTAAAATCAGGAAGTTGTCACACAAAAGCCCTTGCCTGGGTGGGAAGAGGGAAGAGAATCTAACACCCCTAGAGCGCTGATTGACAGGGCACTGTGTTAAAATGACTGGGCTTCTTGGGCGGGTGGCCTCTAGGACGGGATCAGTAGGGCTGGCTGTGCAACGTTACTTGTATGGGGATGACCTATTTCCCCACCCTGTCTTAATGTCGTGCCTCCTAACAGGGATTGGGGGTTCTAGCTGTGACTCCCCCAGGATGGGCCATCTCCTCCAGCTGGTCAGCTAGAGCCCCAAGATGCAGAGATACGTGAAAGGGTCTGGGGCCTATGTGACTTAGACATTAAAGGGTGTGGCCAACTGATCGCTGAAGCAAATGGTCCCAAGTCATGTTCTGCCTCAGTATTCAGGATACTGCCGGCTGGACCCGAACTCTGAGGCGCCCCCAAAGAGGGCGCCCAGATCTTCTGAGGAGCCAGGTTGGTACTGGATCCATTTATACAAGACTAGGGCCAGAGGGAAACTTGGAGAATGTTTTATTCCAACACCTTCACCGGGCAGATGCTGGAGGAAGGCAAAATGCCTGACTCAAAGCTGCCTAAGTCATCGGCAACTGAATGGGTATAGACACCCAGCCTTCTTTCCGACGATAAGCTGTCTTCCATGAAGTTGGCAGTCCACCATGGTTTTATCCAGACAATTACCAACTAGATAAAAACCACCCAGGTACACTTTTGTTCTCTTTTCTTGCAGAAATGTGCACAGAAACTTGAACTGAAGGCAGAGTTCAGACCAGAATGAATCTGCTAGCTCTCTGAAGCATTGAAAAGAACTATTAAAAAAAAAAAAAAAAAGAAAAAGGATACCCCTCCCCGCCAGAAACATTGTACACTGGAGGCAAACCTGCATCCTGTATATTCTAAAATTATGAGGCTAGGACAAGAGTAGAACCTAAAACTGTTCTCCAAGTTAACTGGTATTTTATTCAGCTGGTGTTTGGGATTGTGAGTTAGATATGTCTAGTCTCTGAGAAGGTGCCAGCATGCTGGTGGGTCCACAGACATGTTCCTATATCCACAGAAAATCAGACAGTTTGCCCCCAAATGTACATCTGTGTTGTCCCAGCCCTACTGAAAGATATCTCTTTCAAGATGCCCGTGTCCCAAAAGCTGGGGTCAGCCAGGCCTCCCTTTGACAGGGAGTGGGTGGGGCGGTGAGTATTCCTTGATCAGGAGATCAGAGCCACAGCCCCTACACATCTAGCAACTGGTCTCGAGAATTTGGATGACTCATTTCCACTATCTGAGCCTCAGCTTTCTCAGAGGCCAGATGGGACTCACTGTCCTTAATTTGCCTGGTGGGGATGTAAAGCTGAAAAGGAAAAAAAGAAAAAAAAACAGATTTTTTTTTTTTTAAGTTTTGTACTTCAAAGGGGAACATTGTTTTCAAATTATAAAATATTAAGCAGATCAACTATTAATTTAGAAAGCATGGCATTGATAAGCCAGGTGATGGTGTCTAAATGGTGATGATTCTGTGTCAGCTCCCTATGTGTGAGGGGGCTGCATCCTGAACCCTGCATTTGGAGTCAGGAGCCGGGGTCTCACGCCTATGCTGCTCTGTTCAGCATCTCTGCTTGACAGAAAGAGCCAGGACTCAGCCTGCACTTGGTAGTCTCTTAATAAACGCTCACCGATGCGTCCAACCATTCCCCCAGCCAGACGACTATTGCCTTGGTTTAGTTCAAGATCTAAGGAGGATTTCTGGCCCCCGGTCTTCTGTACCCGAACAAAACACAGATGGGCTTTTGATTACTATCATTTACTGTGTGCTCACAATGTGTCAGACACGGGCTACACCCTGAACACACAGCATTCCATTTAATCTTCATGATGACTTCCTGCGACAAGGTCCATCTTCTGGATCTGAGGCTCAGAGAAATTAAGCGACACAGCCGGCTGATGGTGAGGGCCTGGAAACCCTTGCTCTCAGCCTCAATGCCAAACAGCCTGTCTTAAGGCTGGGGAGTTTCTTGAGACACACTGAACCTTAGTTTTCTCATCTGAAAATTGGGCAGAATGATGCTTCTCTCTCTTACTTGTTTTGAGGAGGAAATGAGAACATACAGGAGAAAGTACCCAGCCCAGGGCCTGGCACATTCAAGTGCCAAGAAATGTTAGCGGCATCTTGTTTTGTTCTGACTTCTCTTTTTGGTTATGGCTCTAGTGGCTTCTCAAACGAGCTACACACAAAATGCTCAGGCCCTGAAAGGTTTCAGGTTCTATCTGAATCTGATTAAACCTTAAGCCACAACTCAGAGCCAGGCATTCTGATTCCTGATGCCATGACGAGAGTAAGATGAACAGTAGCTAGCAAACATGGGAGCCGTTTAGGAGCCGGACACCTGATGACGATCCCAGCATTCCTCAAAATGGAAGGGTCTCCCCCCATTGGAAAGGTGAGCAAATTGCGGCATGGAACAGGCCATTAACCTGTGTGAGAGCAGAGGCTTGGGAATCCCCTTGAGTTGGTGCCCAAACCTGGCTCTGTCCCTTTCCCGGATGTCACCTTGGGCTAGTTACGCACCCACTTCCTCCTAGACTTGGATCTGATAATGCATGCACAGGGCTGGCACCGCGTACCACTCTATAAATTTTAACAGCCATGGTTTTTCCTGCCCAAGGACGTGCTTCAGGAAAGGGGCAGAGCCAGGCTTCGGCCTGCTGCCCACCCATCCCGCCCTGCCCCACTCAAGGGCCCGTCTCCCACCCCACAGCCTCTCGCTTTCAGCCACACCATCAGCTGTGCTCTCTCTCCCTCCTCTGCTATGGGATGAAGGAGGTGTTGAGGTTTCCAGAGGGGCCTGATTTGCAGCAAGGGAGGGGGATTCACCCAAGAGGACACAGGTATTTTCTCTCTGCCGGGAGAGGCTCTGCTCCCACCACCAAGCCTCCAACAACATGGGCTTTGAAGCCTTTTAGATTCAAATCCCTGTTCCGCCACGAACTAGTGGGTTACCTTGAGCAAGTTGCTTTACTCCTCTGTGCCTCAGTTTCCTCTCTGGAAAATGGGGTTGATAAGGGCACCTACTTATAGGGGTTCGCATGAGGAGTAAATGACCTGATACGTGTAAGGCACTTACAGCCACGCTGGGCATGAAGTTAGTGCTCCGTAAATGCTCCAAGTTGCTGCCATAACTAACAGTGACAGTAATGGCAGAAGCATCATGGACCAGACCCCAAATCCTCGACTCTCCCCACTCATCACCCCGTCTCAGCACTGGCCTGGGAGCCAGCACATGGCAGCTCCCAGCTTCTGCTCTGCTAGTGACCACAGCACGACCTCGATATGCCACATCTCCTCTGCAGACCTCAGTCCCCACATCCGTGCAACGGCAGGGTTGCGTAAAATGATCTCTGGGGCTATTTCCATCCCAGGACTGTGAAAATCCCTCCTGCTAAGGACCATGGTGACCAGTGTGGCATGTCCTTCCTCTATGTACGGGGCCTGCATGGAGGCATGGGCAGAAGGGGCTTATTCGCTCATTCCCTCACGCATTCAGTCAACAAATCTTTGGGGCGCCTGCCACAGGCAAAACAGGCTCTCTCTTCCTGAACCATCAGCCAGGGATGCCACACCCACAGAACTTCCTTCCGAGCGCCGATGGAAACTCCCACCTGCTTTCTAAGAATAATCTTGCTCTCTTAATACACAAGAGTCTCTGTCCCTGTTCTCTGGGGGGGGGGGGGGGCGGGGGGATTGCTCATTGGAAAGAACACAGGCTTTGTGCACAGCAAGCTGAATTGATGGCCGCCTTCCACACTTGGTAGCTCTGGTCCATGGGGCCCTGCTCCCCCTTTGGGGATCATGAACTCAGTGTCGTGCATCATGTCTGGCATTGAAACAACAAAAGAGCAGGGCGTGGACTGAAATGGCACAGAAAACAACGTGTGCTACACAGAGTGAGAAGCGAGTGCACGTGTGTGTCGGCCAGCGGACACAGGGCTGTGATGTGAATTGCATGCATTACCACGGGATGTGGTCAAAGCAGTTTGACAGCCACCTACCTACAGTGCATACCTTGACTTCTGAGGCCCCGGTTTCCTCATCTCCCACAAAGGGATTCTCGTGAGGCTTGAATGAGGACAGCATCAAGCCAGGCCAGGCTGGACACCCCCCACGGAGGCCTCCCCTGATTGTGTGGAGCCTCTGTCCCTTTCCGGATCTTGACCCCAGTCTGCAGGAAGTTGAGTCACCACCACCCCCAACCTAAATCTCCTGCCCTCAGTTGGTCAGCACACCAGTTGGTGAGCAAGAACGGGCATATGAACCCCCAAACATTTACTGAGTACTAACATCAGGCCAGGCCTTGGGCTCGGTGCTGGGACGCAGTGATGAGTGAGGCAGTCAGGCTACTGCCCCAGGGAGTGTGCATTTTAGCATGGTAAGCCAGTAGTAAGCCAACAGCCACGTGCCAAGAATACTAGGCTGGGCAACGTTCTGGGGGAAACGAAAGCAGGGTCCAGGGCAGACAGGGGTGCTCTGTCAGATTGGGTGGCCATGATCGTCTATTCATGCTCAGCCAGGTGGCAGGCAATGTTCAGGGAGAAAATATGTGACAAAGACAGGGCACTCAGCTCTAGGGGGCATCGAGAAGATGCAACTTACACAGCAGAAATACAGGAAAGTGGTACAAACACCCAAGTCAACGGTGGGTGAGGGGGGGTAACTACAGATCAGAGAGGGCAGGCCAGAGTGTGGCCAGGATTCCACTTTTGCAAGAAGGCAGGGTAGAAGTAATATGGGTAAACAGGAGGTAAGATGGCATTCCAGGGAAATGGGGAGAGGTGAGACCGGGACAGGGAGAAGGCCAAAGGGGGCCTGGTGTGGGCGGCACCTCTGGGCAGAGCCATTGTGCCCACTAGTGAGGAAAATGCGGAGAGACCTTGAGGAAAGTGGGAAGATGACATGGAGTTTGTTCTTGTGCCAATAATAACAACATTTAGGGGGCACCTACTACGTGCCGGGAGCTGTGCTAAGAATTTTTCAGGTATTAGCTCATTTTAATCCCCACAACCCCTGAGGTAGTTACTACACATTTCATCAAATCTAAGACTTGTTTAGAAGATGGACTGTTAGTTTAAGTATTCCCAAGAAAGAAATATCTCTGCTAATTAAACTTTGACTTTCTATGGATGTTAGGAGATACTCCAGTTTCAAAAAGACATTTAAAAAATAATAACAATAAACCCTTAGAATTGATGGAATGTGACATTGTTGTCCACAGGAAGTGGTGTCAGCGGGAATGTTAGTCACTTGTCCCAAGACACACACACAGTTGGCGAGGGGACACCAACTCACACCATCTGATTCTGGAGCTTGCCTTCTGTCCTACACGGTCCTCCTGCCTGTGAGACGCAAGGGTAGCAGGGGAGGAGCGCTGTAGGTTTTTGAGAGAGGGCATGACAGGTATTTCAGGAAACACGGGGCAAACGGAGAGGGAGAAGCCGCTGAGAGGAGGACTGAGAACCAGCTGTGGGGTGGTGATGCCAGTCCAGGCAGAGGAAAAGGGGGGTGAGGGAGAAGAAAGGCTGTACCAAGGTGTTAATATGGGAGTCCTTTCCACCCAGAGGCCGGGTTTTCTATGAAGGAGAAATGCAAGGGCTGTAGTTTTCAAAAAATTATAACCGTCACAGACAAGGAGGAGGGACGGGTGGAGAAAAGAGAAACGAGGAGGAATGAGGGGGAATAGGGGCGAGGGAGGGCCCAGAAGGATGGCTACACAGAGGTGGGCACAGCGGGTGGGTGAGGGGCATTTAAGAGTCATGGGGGGTAGAGGGCACAGAACTCCTCAGGGAAGAGAATTCTGGCTAAAGCCAACCTTTTGAGCCCTTAGGGCCCAGACCATTAAAGCAGGGAACTCCCTGACCCTACGTACTTTCCCGCACAGGCTAACCCTAGTCTCCAGGTTCCCATCAGACCTGCTCTCTCCTGTACACTTTACTAAGGGGGAGAGTAGAACAAATCTCAGTGCCGTCCCGCAAAACCCGAGACCTCCAGTCTCCCCATGTCCCCAGGGAGGTACTTACCCCCCCACGGCCACATCCCATCCATTCTAAGGTGTTTATTGGAGCAGCTCTGAAATTGGAACGCATCTTATCATCAATGCCGTGTCAAAGTTTAATCAGCAGCGACATTTCTTTCTCAGGGATATAAATAATAACAGCCCTTCTCCTAACCCAACGAGTCTTAGATTCCGTGAAATATTGTAGTATTTCCTTCATTAACTTGGACACATCCTGGTGGCAGGACTGTCTGTCTGAACCCCCAGACCAGGCTCCACCCTCCTGGTTCTGTGCCTGGGCCAGCCCTGTTGGATTCACCACCACCCCCAGTGGATATGGACACAGCCACACTGAAAATGAACAGAGCAGACCCTGGACCCCTCCTGAGATCTCACCAGGGCCCCATAGCTTCCTAGACCTACTTTCTGAGCCATGTTGAAACAAGAAAGCCCCACGGGCAGGATGCCAGGGCCCTGCCTTTATGCAGAGTCCCCGGGGAAAGAAAATCACTGTCACTTTCTGCATAGGAAGAAATCAACTGTAGCAGCATCCCCACATGGCGGGACAAGAGTCAGCCGGGAGATGAGAGACAAACAAAAAGAAAGGCCCCTGGGCTGCATGGAGTCAGGGGCCTACAAGATAAGTCTCCCAGCTCAGCCAGAAGGAGAGCTGGCCTTTTTGTTTATAAAAATCAAGACTAGTGCTTGTAACAGGCATTTGTTTAGCATGTCCTTAGTGGCAGGAACCTGTAACTGCTGAGACAAAGAAGTGGGGCCCAGCGCAGGTGCCCTGGAGAAGCCAGTGTGCTGGAGAGGCAGGACACTATGGCAATGATTTGTTTGCAAGTCCAACTATTCTACAACGATGGTGCATTTACGGGATTCGGGCAGAACATGTGAGGAAGAACTCACTAGATTCTCTCACTTAGCAAATATTTTTGAGCACCTACTATGTGCTAGGCCCTGTGAATGGAGAAGAACAACAACAATGCTCCCTTTGCTTGTGGAGCAAACATTCTGGAAGCTGGCGATAGACCACAAATGATACACAAAACAAATAAGATACTGATACAGTCTTTGCAAACGTGATGAGTGCCAAGGAGGGAAATAAAGCAGGGGAGGGGGATCCGGAGCTCTGGGGCGGGGGTGGGGGTGGGGATTGCAATTTTAAAGGTGGTCAGGAAAGCCTCCTTAAGATGGTGACAAGATTAAGGAAAATGTCCCCAAAGTGATGTCTGGTCTGAGTTTTGGAACATGAACAGGAGCTCATCAAGCAGAAGGGAGGTGAGGGAAGGCCTGACAGAGGGAACAGTATGTGCAAAGGCGCAAAGGTCTGAAAGCTCAGCTCCACCCTGAGGAGCTACCAGGAATAGAAGGCCCAGCCTGAGAGAGTAGGGGACAGGTGGGCAATAATGGCCAGGCTACAAAAGCTTGAGCGTCCTCCAACAGGCTGGGGGTTTGAAGAATCTGAAGCTGAGAAGTGATGCCGTCCTGTTTTCTGTTTTTAATAGGATTTCATGAGAACTGGGTATGGAAAAGCTCTGGAGAATGCCAAATTGCATCCCAAAGAATGTTCCATAGGACACTCACACAAGTTCCCTGATCCAAATAGTTTGGGCAAAAACATACCAAACGTGCACACACATTTATATACAGACATGCAAACTATATAGATGTATATCTTGTTACTTTTTTGGAAACGCACAACACTGATGTGTATAGTAAAGGATCTGAATAGTTCCGCGGTTAGTAAACTTTTGACTTTGTCAATGCTAGCATTTTCAGACTACCTTGGTAACACAACTCTTTTTCATTTCTCTCTCCCCACTTCTTCATACCTATGAACTTGCTGAAGAAGTAGCAGACTAGGGGAAATGCTGCCAAACAGTTCCCATTTCCCAAAGTGTGTCTCTTTTCCCTTCTGCAGCCGCCACCCCCATCAGGTCCCCGGCTAGAGATCCCACTGCAAGAATTCCCCAGCAGCAGCTCCATCCTGGCTGCCACCTGGGCAGCGCCCAGCCTGCACGGCCTGCAGCAGGTCAGCACAGCAATCGTGGTCAGTGTCCGCGGGGACAGCATAAGCCAAAGCAGCAGATAATCCAAAAGCCATTTATTTTTGGCACGCTTGGGTAGTTTATTTTTACTTCAGCCTTACCTTCCCGATTTGGCCTCACTCAGGCACATGCTAAAATAAGCATGGTTCTCGGGAATGCCCTCTGAGTGAAGAGGGGGTGGGGACCCAGGGAGACGCCCTCGTGGCCAGTGTCTCCTTAAGCACCTGCATGTCGAGAAGACCTCCAGATTGGAAACTGTGCTGAGCTAGTCCCTGCAAACTGCAGCCCCAGGGGGGGAACAAATGAGTGGAATGTGTGTTTCAGCGAGATTTGGTGCAAAAAAGCATGAGCGTGAGGGTCGCCCTCACTGAGGTTCAAAGCCCCGTGTGGCAGATGTTGACACTGCCCTGTGCTTTCCAAGCCGTGCCCACTCCCAGCTGCCAGCACCGGCATCGTCTTGTCTGTTTCTCTGCACCAAAGCTATTTTACTTGCCCACAGGGTAGGCCGAAGGTATCAAGGAATTAACACCCCCAATCCCCAACAATAGTGGTCCTCCACAATGCCAGCTGGAGTAGGGTATAAGGACCCCACCCAGCTCACTCAGCCCTCGGGCGGTACAATTCTGAGGCTTGTGTCTTTCCTGGGCCCCAGGGTTCCCCGGTGGGAGTAAGCTGCAGTTTGCACCAGGAGTAAGTGACTGGAAAACCCAGCCATTATTGGCTGCACGTCTTGCCCTGCCTCACCACCCATCAGTGTTTCCTGGGCCAACCTCCCAAATAAACCGCTTATACTCAGATCCCTGACTCAGAGTCTGCTTCCGGGGGAATCCAAACTAAGGAATCCAGCGCGGGTACTTCCTGGCCGGGGGACCTGGGAACAATGCCTAACGTAATCTGAATCTGATTTTCCCAGGCATTAGAGAAGGCACATAAGCCTGTCCATCCAGTTCTTCTGAGAGGTCTGGAGGTCCCCACAGATACTGAGTAAACCTGAGCCCTTTATACTTTCCACACCACAGTCATTTATGCCAAGTGAGGCCTGGACGGGTCGCCAGGCAGACTTCACGAGGACCAAAATATCCACAAAGAAACAGGAAGTAGGATGCTGGGTAGAGAAAGGATGCAGATTTCAGCCGTCTGGAGGCCGCTGCCAGGGAAGCTCGGACACACACCACTGGGGGCGGGCGAGAAGGGGGCACCTAATTTAATGTGTAGGAATCACAGATCCATGCCACCTGTTTTCCTAATTAGGAAGCGACCTGCCAGCGGGCTTCCCCCCCTAGCATCTGCCCACCATGTGGCTGACATGTGCTGGTCCAGGCGTCCCTGGCCTCCCTCACCCGTAGTTGTCTCTCACATGCCCTCCTCACTGGTCAGGGGCTGTTCCCACTGAAGCCTCCAGGTGCCTGGATTATAGGGTGGCCATGAGGGAAGGATACCCCTGAGCATCTGGGGATGAGGAGGTCCCCAGCCTGAACCTGGCTTGCGGCTACCTTGGGACCTTCACCTCCCTGGAAGCCCTCGTCTGAGAAAGGGTAGCAAAATGACCCTTGGACTAGGATCGGCTCGTTCTCATCTGTGACGAGGTCTTCACTCCTCCCACAACTACTTGTTATTGTGTGGCTGCTGCGTACCTGGTTCTCTGCTGGGTGCTTGGGATACACCTGCGAATAAGCCACACACACACACAGAAGTCCCTGTCCTAGCCGTAGAAATAGGCACTTACTGGGACGGACAGCCTTGTCTGTGACAAAAGGACTCGGTCACCCAGGTGCTGTGATGAGAGAATTGGCTCCACTCTTCTCTTCCTCAGCTGCAAGACTTCCCACCCTCAACACCCCCAGCTTGCCAAGTGCCCCAAACCTTGGCCTGAATGCATTCAACTGAATTGACACATGGTCCCTACGAGACGTCAGTATCAAGCGGAAGGTTGTTACCAGGGAGAACCATGTTAGCCCAACCTGGTGGTATAGGAGGAAGGAAGGCTGGGTTTTAAGGTGAAGGACCCAGGTCATGCAAGATACACCAAGTGTAGGACGAGGAGGCAAATCCCTCCTCAAATGCACAGCTTCCTGCTGATCCACTCTCAGATTCGTAAGACAAAAATCATACTATTCCACGCGAGTCTCACTTCAGGCAGGGTGCCGGGCCCGGCTCTCCGATACAGACCCGGAACAAGGGCAGAGAAGGTTCTTAAGCTTCCTTCCGGCTTCACAGCTGGTGGACTGTCTATTCCGCCACTCACCTCAGGCACCTTCATCCCCACCAGAATCCCGCAGCCAGACGCCCCCCGCCACCTGTGCATGTGCACTCGTAGGAGGCAGCCTCAATTCAACACCAGTCTGTGCAAAGCCTAATTGGGGGGGGGCTCAATTAGCAGCCTTCCCTTACCACACCCACCCACCAGCAGCACACACGTGACAGCACAGTGTGCAGGGACTGAGCTGGGGAGAACGGTTTATGGGATTAGCTGCACTTGGGGATTATCTCTGCTCCATTAGTGCGGACAATTGGGTGATGACAACAGAAATTGAATCACTCAATCAAGGTCCACATAAACCGAGAGGGGAGGAAGGGTGGATCAGGCCCGTCTTTCCCCTGCCTCCTGGACCCTGTTCTCTGACTCCTCATCTCCCAGCTGACCCCTTTCCAAGTAGAAGTGGCTGGTGAAATACAAAGAGCCCTGCTTGGACATCAGGCAACCTGGTTTCCAGCCCCAGTCCCATCGCTAATGTGCCTTTGAGTAAATGCCTAGGCCTCTTTGGGCCTCAGTTTCTTCATCTGTAAAATGGCAAGATTGGACTAGGTGATAATAAGAACAATTGTGAACACACTGAGTGTGGGCCATGAACTCAGCTTTTGCTAAGCATTTTTATGTAGCATCTTATTTGACCCCATACTGATTTTATTTTTTCCCCTATTTTATCTCCGGTGCCTGGCATACAGTGAACAATAAATATTTGTTCAATGAATTCCTCCAACACCCTTATGAAGCAAGTGCTGTTATAATCCCACTTTTCAGAGGGGGAACTGAGGCAAAGCAAATTAAATTGCAAAACTCACCCAGATTCAGATCTGGGTAGGGCCTGGACCTGAAACTGGGCAATCTGGTTCTAGACCTTCACACTCACCTGCTGGTCCCCGGAGTAGGATGCAACATGGGAGCTGAGCTACTCCAGCTGAGCCTCTCGCATCAGGCCCCGCTTAGCATTGTGCTTTCAGCCTCTGGGTTTGAGTCTGGTTTGTTACTCAGCAATAGCTGACAAATACAACAGGGTTGTTTCAGTTTCCTTTCAGGATAGGAAAAGTGAAACATAAAAGGTGCCCTACTAATACATGGGAGAAGCAGGTAACTCTAGGGCAGGCCAAGAAGGCTGCTTGGAAGAGCAGACATTGAAACTGGGGCTAGACGATGAGTAAGATCCATCATTCATCCAACAAATACTAACAGAGCATATACAACCTGTGCCAAGCACTACTCTGGGCACTGGAATTTTTCAGAGCAGGGATAGGTAATGGCATTCCAGGCAAAGGGGACAGGACATGAAGGTATAATGGCCCTGGAAACAGTCTGGCATGTCTGGAGTATAAAGGCATGTGGGACAGGTCGGGGAGATGAGGCTGCAAAGGCAGGTGGGCCAGGTGCAGGAGTTTGGGCCTTATGCTGAGGAGAGAGGTGCCTGAAAGGATTTTAAATAGCGTGGCAAGGAGACCTGGCTCTGGTTTTAAACAGAAGCCTCTGGCAGCCATGAGAGGGACTGGTTAGCAGGAAGGAGAAGGCTCGCCAAGAGGAGCCGCTGCTGCAGTTCTGTCTTAGAGCAGCGACTACGACAAAGGGGGTAGAAAAAGGAGCACAGAGGAGGAAGGGGAAGCACCGGGATAAGGATTAAAGAGGAGGGCAGGGTAGAGGGGTGGAGGATGATGTCCTGGTCTCCAGCTTAGGCTCCTGGGTGGGGGGAGGGGGGAATCAGAGGAGGGTCAGTTCTGGGGGTGGGTGTGGGGGGAGGAAGACACAACCTGGGATTCTGCTCCCACAGCAGGAGTCCCCCGTCCTTGTAGCCTTAAGCCCCACCCCTCCCTCAGCCATCTGTCTGACCCACCCAGAGGCACCTCAGCCTTCCTGTCCTTTCCCCTTCCCCCCTCCCCACCAGGAAGGTCCCTCTAATGGCCACAGCTGTCCATGCCCTCAGAGAAGGACAAGCATCTAGATTTGTGCTGACACAGAGGTGCCAGCAAGAAGAGGGACCTCTGGAGGCTGGGGCAGGGTGGCAGTAGGGGGAGGGAGAGGCAGGCAGCTGCCACACCTCAGCCCTGCTGCCTCTGCCTGTCCCTGGCCTGCTGGGCCAAGTCTCCATGGCAGCTCAGCCTTGCATGTGGTGGGCGGGGGGGGGCTGCCAAGCTTGTGCCGCCCCTCCCTCTGAGCAGCCTCCGAGGGCAGCCTCAGCTGACAGGAAGGGGGGCCATCCTCTCCAGTTCTGGCCCAGGCACATGCGGTGTTGGAAAACCAGCCCACCACAAGCGCAGAAACGGAAACAGGAGGGAGAAGTAATTAGAGAGGCAGGGGAGGGTGGAGGGATGCCGGGAGGAGACAGAAACTGAGGCCCGCAAAGATGGGGAGGCCCTGCTGCTGGAGAGAGGCAGAAGTCGAGTCAGAGAGGAATGTGGAGCCAGAGCAAAAGGAGAGAGAAAGGAGAGGAGGCAGTCAGAGCGCGCGTGAGTGCGGATGTATGTGGGGGAGAAGGGAGAAGAGGGGAGAAGGGCTTGGATTCTCACCTCTAATCCACCAGCAGCTGAGACCTTGGTGGGCCCTGAGGGCATGGGGATGGGGCGGGGAGGTGCTTAGAAGGGCCAGGATGGAGACCACCACTAAGACACCTTCCCAGAGGGCACCACGGTTCCCAGTCAGGATCTCGGCCCAAGGCACCTGCCAGAGACAGGGGCTTCTTCGACAGTTTGAAATAAAACGGGCACAGTGTTCTAATACTAACAGCCTGTTATTAAAATCAAGTGCTATTTTGCAAAATGCATTTGCCAGGGAATCGCTAATTACAGGCAAGGCATATTTCTGTGTTGGTGCCGATTAATCCTGAACAGTTTAAGCTGTCGAATTTTATACATATAATTATCACTCAAGATTCACAAAACAGCAACAAGATGCCGTGGGGCTCTGCCCTTGAGGGACTTTGAGGCTGGGGGTTCTCATGGCAGGGAGGGGTGGGGGAGGGGTGCGGACAGGGAGCTTCATGGTTCTGTGCTGAATCATGAATCATATGCCAGCAGCTTCATCTCGAGCATCCACTCTCATGAAATTCTCAGATCCCAGGATGGCACAGAGTAAAGACACTGACGAAGCCGGGCGGAGCCTCCTGGGGTCGGGGAAGCTGGAACACAGCTCACGGGAGGGTTGCTAGCAAAGCCTCACCCCTTCCCAAACATGGCCCCACTAGGAGACTAAACTAGCTGTGGGATTGAGACAAAGGTGTATTCCATTCTCCCACCAGCCTAGGTTTTTCATCTGTGAAATGGGCTGGCTGGAGAGTATCTCAGGGGTGGAGGCCACATCCCGAAGATGGGAAGGAAGGGAGTGTTTCTAGAGTCCTATGGTGCTGCTCAGCCAATGGAGGTACAGGAAAATCAAGCAGCCTCCAGAGCAGATGGGTCCTCATGGCAGAATGAACCGTGGGTGGTACTGCCAGCTGCAAGGCATGCTGGGAGATCCTGCTGGGGAGGGGGCTGCAGGCAGCTGGGGCAAGCCACACTGAAACTGGGAAAAACTAAATGGCAACTGAGGGCCAACCTCCCATTCCGAGAGGAGTGACACACATGAGTCCAGGTCAGGCTGGGCCTAGAGGGAGCCCAGGAAGGTCATGTGGGCATCTGAGCAGCAACCGAGAGAAGCTGGTGCTCAGAGAGGAGGCAACGGAGCCAGAAGGCTGCGTCCAGCCACTTTTGCTGGAAAAGAAGGCCAAGGTGTTCAGATGTTTAGCCCGACATCTGAAGCATGGGGCTTGCCCTGAATCTCCTGAGACGCTGGGGAAGGATGTGTGGGGAGAAGAGAGGTGAAACAGGGCGGTTTCTGGTCACATATATTCCTAAGAAGACAACTGCCTTCCCCACCTCCCGTCCTGTCCAGCTGAAGCTACACAGACCCACTTCACTGCTGGTAGTTGGGGTGGAGCTAAAGCAAGCTGGCCGGCAGGCAAAGGGACGGTGTGAAGGTCACTCTTTGTCTACCTGCATCAGAATCCCTGGGGCCTTCATGACCTCAGAGTCCCTGTGGGTGGGGCCCAGGAAGCCTGTGAGCACTACAGTTTGAAAACCACTGGCTCAGAGAGGCAGCCACGTGCACATGGGTATCCACAGTGCTGAAAGGAAAAAGAGAATCAAGAGGAGAGCCTGTATGCTTTCCCTGAATCCTGCCTCATGCTTGCTTCTCTGGGGGTGAGTGTCCAGTGTGGGCTCCCCACGGGAGGTGCGTGGAGTGGTTTGGAAGGGGGGTGGGCAGGGGAGAGCAGGTTTGGGACTGGGCTAACAAAGCTGCCATTAGAGGGACATTAGATAAACCAAGTGTGTCAAAGTGCATGAGGACATAGCGAGCCTCCGCAGGTGTGAGCTTTTATACACCTCTTACTCCTTTTGTCACAGTGGTCCTTATTGCTTTAAGGGGTCTTTGGAAGGCCAGGGCACACTAACGTGTAAATGCCTGCGGAAGTGCTCGGCACACAGTGGGTACTCAATAAATGCTCAGTGTCTAGTGCACTTAAACCCCTCCTCGGCCTCCCTCTAACTGCCCGCTGACAACTCTGACCTCCAGTTCTGCCCCTTCAGACAGCTCCTTCATGCAATCACGCACTGAACTCACCACAAGCGGGTTTTATAAGCACCGAGTCCCTGCCCTAACCTGGGGGCCTCAGCCCCTCTGCTCCAAGCGGTGCAAGATAATTAGATGGAGTCATTAAACTGACCCCCGCCCCCTGCTTTTAGTGCTTTAAGATGCTGAAGCATCAGCAGGTGCTTTATAGCCACCTGATGGAAGCCGGCATAACAAGACTTTCTTCTATTAGAGACACTGAACAATTTAGTCCACTGAGCACCTATTGTGTGCCAGCCGGCAACCCGCCCTGGTATGCATGTCCATGAGAGCTAGGTTCTATCATCAGCCCTGTTCTAGGGTGAGCACAGGAAGCTTGCCGAAAGGTCAGGTTACCTAAGGTCCTCAAGGCCACAGGCCACCACATGACTGCACCGAGCCCCTCCCACAGCAGGGCAAGATGCAAACCCCACGGCCCTACAGGAGTTCCTGGTACTTTCTCTACCACAGCGTGGAAAGGTGAATTGCCTGGCCTCAGATCACGGAGCTGGTCAGACACAACCGGAGGCTCAAAATGGTCCTCCGCATTGCTACCCAGCTGGGTTTGTGTTATAAAGAAGACGAAGGGCAGGAAGAGGGGCTCGGAAGTCCAGCCCAATCTACCTGTCACTTCCCAGAAAATCACACACCGTGTTCCTCATGATCGTGAGCAATAGGGGTACCGGAAACCTGGGGGATAATGTACCCATTCACTATTTTCTTAGCACAGGGGAGAGAGAGATTTTAAAAAATAAAACCCCCTTCAAACCGCGATACCCTAATCTGCCAAATTCACATGTAGATTTAAAAACAAAGAAAAATCCCACTGGGGACAACTCAGCTGTCCTCCTGCCTCCAACAGGTGTCCCGTAACAGGACAGATTAATTGATGTCTGCTCTGGCCAGTGCACCGGGGGTAACTATCTCGTGGATTGGCCATCTCCCTCTGCCGAGTCACACCCTCCCACCCCTACTACACACACACACACACACACACACACACACACACACACACACTTGTAGCCCTCATCTCTCTTCAACAGTAAGGTCCCTGAAACTTGGCCTCTGGTGTCCCCCTTTTTGCCCCTGTTCTTCCTTCTTGGTGGCCCAGTTCACACGGGCAGGAGACCAAGTCTTTCCTGCTCACTTTCTCCCCTGAACCCAGTCAGCCTTAAACTGTCTCTTCTTACGTAATGAAAAGCCCTTCAGGTCCTTAAAGGGGTTTGGCAGTCAGAAGGAAGGCCCAGCGGTGAGGGGCCCTCCAGGAGTCCTGAAATCAGGCCATGACAGAGGCTTATAAAACAAATGCATCCTGATAGCAGCAGCTCCTCTTTATCCTGAGGCTACCCCACCGCCCCCCACTCCATGCCCTGCCACAGAAAATGGAATCAGGGCCCAGGGTTCCAGAAGCTCCAGACCCCCTGCTCCTTTCTTTCGTGTTAGAAAGGACCATAATAGCATCACAGAAAAAGTACTGCACTTGGGGTATGGAGAACTGTGTTCTAGTTCTGGCACTGTGCCCATCTTGCTGTGTGACCTTAGGCAAGTCACTTCCCCTCTCTGAACTTCCATTCAGAGCTATAAAATACAGGGGCTGGTGCAAATGGACTTCAAGATTTCCTCCAGTTCTGGCCAACGGGACCCTAATTCTGTGACAAGGCAGCGGCCCAGTGTCCCGCCTTGCCCAGGCTACTCTGCCGTCCTCTGGTTTCATGCTGATGATTGGGGAAGGGAACTGAAAACAGGAGTATTCCATAGAAGGCCCCTGTGCCCACTCTGCCTGGAGCTAAGCTCCCCTCTGCAGTCTCAGAAATCACCCAAAGCACAGGGGCAGCCCTGCAGCAGGCTGGCTCCACAAGGCAAATTATAGCCTCTCAAGGGTGCATATGACAAATGACTACTAAATGGTTTGCTATCCATATGCAAATGAAGCCACCAATTTACATTCATTTGCACCTGATGGGTGTCTAAAATGGATGGGTTTGATTTGTGCCTGATCTGTAAGTGTCTAATTTATTAATCAATAAAACGTCATGTCATGTACCAGGGAGAGGATCCCCAGTTCCAGCCAGCCTCCATATATATGTAAATAATGCAATCTCTCAATCTACTTGTTATGTAAATGTTAATGTGAAACTGACAGAAATACGAGTCTGTAGAACTTTATGAGCACAGGGAACTGAGATTTACACATGCTCCATGCCCACCCTTTGCCCCTTGGGTCTTTCACTGCCTCCTTCTTTTTGCCACACCTTCCTCTCACTTTTCCCTTATGCCGGTCGATTTATCACACCTCCTCCAGGAAGCCCGCAGGCTCCTCCAAGCCTTCTTATCCTGACTGGCTTCCACCAAGGGGCCCTGTGTACGTCCTGCACAACCTTACCTTTGTCTGGCCCTGGAACTTGGCCCCCAACACTGCAGCTGACACAGTCTCCCGTGGGTCTCTCCCCTCTCCATCTCTGTGCTGAAATGTACCCCTTAGCAAGGGCTAGCTAAAAGTCACCATCTTCAACAAACATGGACACGGAGTTTGCAGGCACAGAACCCGTGCTGGGAAGAGGTGGGGGATGAAAGGCCCCAGTCCTCCAGAAGCTCCTGGTTTATTTAGTAAACAGTCATGTTTCCATCAGTGCGAGGCACGGTTGTGGCCACTGCAGTGGAAAACCCTCTCCGAAGAGACTAACATCCACTGATATTGATTCCACACCAGGGCCTTGGCAGATTGAGACTCAGGGAGGTGAAGCAGCATTCACAGCACCGCACGTCTAGGAGGGGGTACAGCCAAGTTCAATTCTGGGTCTGTCAGTTACCAGGTCAGGTCCGTCCTTAGCAGGGTGGGTCATTGCCTACGCTGGATGGCCTAGTAGGGGCTGAGAAGGACCATCCCCAAATAGCTCCCTTACCCATCACCCTCACTGCCTTATATCCTACCATTAAAGAGTTGGGGTTCCTCTCCCCTAGGGATCATCTTTGAGAGCCCACATACACCAAAGCCATCTTTGCTCAGATCCTGGGAGCCCATGCTTCTGTCTTCCATACTTTCTCTGGGGACCCTCTGTGGAGACAAAAGAACAGGTACCTCCTATTTGCCCTGCTGCTGTTATCCCAGGGGAGCCAAGGTAGAATCCCAAAGCCAGGAGGCATGGCTCAGTCCTGGCTGGGGGTCCTGGGCTCAGGCTAATACTCCTTCCTTCCCCCACCAAGGGGCAGAGTCTTCTGATTTGTCTGATCCGCATCACAGGTCCTGTGGATTCTCCAGGAAGCCTCCTAGACTGGTCACCCCAACCAGTCATATTTCTACTCCATTCCTACCACCGCTCAGACACATTCTGGGCTCCGTTCATTTGCATGTTGGGGGAAAGCACTGCACGGATGGCGCCTGCTCCTCCAACAGGCGGGGACCTCTCCAGGGATATACATGTACTAATTTGTGTTGATTTTTCTTATCCCCCTATCCTTTTTCCCAGGCCTCAGGAATGTTCACAGGATGGAAAATAAAAGATGCTTGAGATCATTGCCTTTTGTCCTTTGTAGAAAAAAAAAAAGCCTATACTCGGTGAAGAAATTATGTGAGGTGTTCTGAAGGGGAGCAGGAAGAGCAGAGCAGCTCTGAAGGCACTGGGAAGAGTAGGGAGGTCAGCCGTCACTTCAAAAGACCCCAGGACCTTTGCACAGCCCTGGGCTGGGTGGGGAATGGGGAGTCCCAATCAGGACAGAAACTGAAATTCCTACCACATCAGTAAGCGGTGTGAATTAGGGGCTCAGTGTCAGTTTTATGGTGGTAGAAATAAAGTATGATGTTTATCACCCACCTTTTGTGGACCGTGCTATCCTATCCCCATTGTTTCCTGCAGTTGGTCAATGTGGGCTTACGGAAAATATAAGTCATCTTAATATTTGCTTAAACCAAATGGAATACAGAAAGGAAATAAATCTGCTGCCAAGCCATCAAGTAGTACATTTTCAACCCAAAATAAAGGGCCTGAGGATTGTCTATGGATTTAGATTATGCATAGCTTTCTGCCACCGCTCCCTGTATTCACATCACTAGACATATTTCATGAAAGGTGGCAGAGAGTTTGAGCTGTCTAGGTTCAACTCCCAGCTCTGTCACTTACTAGCTCAGTGACGTCGGGCAAGATAGTGAGCCCCCCTGTGCCCCAATTTCCCCAGCTGTAAAGTGGGAGTAATAATTGCACACCCTGCCTTCCTCCTCCAGGGTAGATGTGACAATTCAATCAGCTCACCTGTGTGCAGGCTCGCTCAGCCCAGTGCCTGGCACATGGTTCAATAAATGGTAGTTATTATTATCACTCTAATTGGACAGATTCTTGTCATTTTTTTTAATTTCCTAATTTCATATCGTAGATAGCCAAATGGAAGCACAGATTTTCACTTGCTTGCAAATCTTTCCCTTTTTCCCTGGTTAGAAGTTACACGTGGCCCTTGTGGGTAAACGTGGCAGGGGCCCAGGAGCAGGGGATACAGAGTAACTGAAGCAGAGACATGCCCTCTGTTTAGCTGGCCAGCAGCCTGCTCCACCTGCACCCTGGACTCTGGGCCACCGGACAGAAACATGCAAGCCTGCCCAGGGAAGTCTCACCTTTCTCTGCCTCCCTCTGGGGCTTAGACAGACAGGCAGAGTCTAACAGGAATGCACGGAAAGTTCTAGATTTATTTGGGTTGGAATAATCAATTGCACAGGCATAGGATAGGGGAGCCCTGGCTCAAGAGCAGTTCCAGAAATGCAAAAAGGCCCAGATAAGGGGGAGGGCAGTGAGGTTTCTGACAGGGGAAGGTAACTGAACAGTAGCTCATTAGGACAGAAAAGCCTTGGAGGCAGGCAGAGGGGGTGGAGGAAACAATGGTGGTGGCGGTGATGGTGGAGGTCGAAATGGGGACGCTGGGCTTCTCTGCCATATGGGACCTTCTGGGCCACGTCCTCCATGACCCCTCCCTCCTGGGTTTTATCCTCTCCCTCAGACCACCCTGACTCAGCTGCCTTTGAGGAGCACCCTGTCTACTTGCCCCTGAGCCCTGGTGTTCTCCAAGACCGCACCCTCGGCCCCTGCTCTTCTCCCCGCCCGTCCCCCTGGGTGACCTGCTCCGACCTCACACACTGGCTGGCAGGACGGACAGCCCTCCCTCTCTTCTCCCAGCCTGGCCTGAGCTGTCCCCAGCCACACTCCCCCAACTGCCCCATAGGTGCCCTACCCTCAACCTGGTGCAAACCAAATTCTCTTCTGCCTCACCCCGGTCGCTCCCTTCCGTGTGCCTGCCTGCCTGGGTGACTGTCAGCGCCCCTGGCCTACTTGCTTCAAACCACCATCCCTTTTGCGGGGGAGGGGAATATATACATATTTTTAATTTGTTTGCTGAAATATAAAATGTGTATAGAAAAGTGCACATATTACGCGTGCAATGAATTTGCGCAAAATAAACGCACACACGGAACTGGCTGGCACTCAGCTCAAGAAGTGGGACAAAATCAGCCTTCCTCGGAGCACCTTGCATCCCCTTCCCGCCCATCCCCCACAAGGGTAACTACCGCGCAGACTTCTGTCACCACAGACACGTCATCTGTTTGTATAATTTATATACATGGAATCCCGTGGTCTGTATTTTTTTTACGTCTGGCTTTTTCTGTAGGTTCTGGAGATTCTCACATGGAGTGCCACGGACTTTGAGACCGTTCATGCCTCACTGTGGAGTGTTCCTTGGGTCCTCTCTCCTCTTCCCTGCTCGTGAGCATTTGGGCAGCATCCAGGTGGGGCTACTGTGAATATTGGGTGCAGCCATGAACACCCAAGAACACGTCTTTCGGGGACACACGTGCACATTTCTACTGCGTGTTCCTGTAGGAAGAAGCAGCAGGTCACAGAGGACACACACAGACATCTGTAGCCAATTCTGCCTGACAGTTTTCTAAGTGTCTGCACCAACGTGGCCTCCTCTCCGTGGTGTAGAATTCCAGGTGCCCTTGGAGCTGTTCTTGACTCCTCCCTCCTGCTCCGCCTCTCCAAGGAACATTTACAGCTGCCTTATCTGTCTGCCAATTTTTTATTTATGAGGTTACTTCCCATGGGGCGTTGGGTCCTGCTCATTCTAGTTATATAATAGTTGGGGGGGTTTTTATCAATTATGTTTTTCAGTTACAGTTAATGTTCAATATTATTTTATGTTAGTTTCAGATGTACAGCATCATGATTAGACATTTATATCATTCATGCAGTGATCCGCACCCCCACCCGATTAGTCTAGTAGCCACCTAGCACTACACAGAGTTGTAACATTATTGACTAGGTTCCCTAAGCTGTACTTTACATCCCCATGACTAGTTTGTAACTCCCGATTCGTATTTCTTAACTCCCTCACCCTTTTCATCCCTACCTTCCTCTCCCGCCCCACCCCATTGCCATTGCCTTCATTCTGCCCTCCTTACCTCCTGTCTGGGCTATCACCCATTGCAGTCCTTCCTTAGGAACCTGTGCTGGCCATCGTCCCCTGCTCCAGCCTCTACATCTCAGCAGGATGCCCTGACACACAGCTCTGGGGGCCACTGTCTGCTGAGGAATCCTACAGCCCCTGGTGCCTAAACCAAAGTCGCCATGCCAGAATCTATGAACGTCTCCACACAGCTCCTGGCACGTATCCATGCTCGATCCACACGCGATGATGCTCCAGTTTGAATTCTGGCCTCACCTACCTTTCCATTGGCATCCCTGAAGCTCCCCTAGTGAACCCACACCAGAGATGGCTGCGCAGGACACATCCATCAAGTTGCTCAAGTACTGCTGTGTGCCCACGATGTGGCAGGCGTTTTGGAGGTAACTTCCCCCTGAAATTCTTTCCCCTTGTGGGGCAGTGTGGGGCAGGCAGCAGTCTAATCCAACTTGGGGTCATGAGATCCCAGGGAAGGCTGGGATGGACCTCCTGTTCATGACAGCTCACCATGCTCACTCAAGAATGGACGAAGGCCACCTTGTATTCACTCCCCAGTGTTGGGGAGGGATGGACAGGCCACTGCCAGGGCAAGGCGCATTCATCCTAGTATGACTGCAGGACAGGAGCTGACACACACCTCTCACAATGTCCACGTGGCCGCTGGTGCAGAAAGATCCCCACCTCCCACCAAAGGGCCAGTGAGGTTTCTCACGCTGCTCGGATGGTCTCTTAGGCCCTTGCAAACCCAAGGGCCAGGAAAGCTGGACCTGCTGTAGGCAAATGCTGCAAAGGCTCCAGCTCTGTGTAGCCACCCTGCTTGTATACTCACATTATAGTAAGGGACCCAGTGGTCACAGTCATCCTATGACAGCCATGCCCCCCAATGTGATTTGTTCAACAGTTTATATTTTACAACACAGTGTCACAGGCTTTATCGCTGAGATAGGAGGTATACACCATTATTCTCATTTCATAGATGAAACAGGCACAGAGAGGGTAAGCCATCTGCCCAAAGGTGCGCACAGCAAGCAAGTGGCACAGTTAGAGCTCAAATCCAAGTTGTCTGATGCAAAATCCATCCCATTACCACTGCCTCCTGCCCACCCTGGCTACAGAAACCCCTCACCTCCTGCAAGATGCCTCATCAGTTATTCCCTACAAAGCAGTTCTGGGTTTCCTAGTCAGAATTAATTAATCCTTCCTCCGTGCACTTTATCTGAACTTTTATTATAGTAATTATAGCAGCCTGACTTTTATTATAATTGTTATTTACATGTCTGCCTCTCCAACTGGGCTGGGAGCTCATTAAGGGCGGAACCCTGTCAATTCTGTACCTTGAGCCCCCGGCAGGTGAGTACTGAGCACAGCATAAGAAGAATCCCAGCAAGACAATAGCAAAGGCCTCCAGCCTTCAGGCTTAATCAAGTCCTCAGCTTCATTCACCTGGACTGCAGGTCACGTACCAAGAGGAGGTGACAGGCTGCCTGAGGTTGTAAAACACGCAACAGAATGGTCCAAGGTCTTTAGCGATGGTTTGAAACTCCCACAGGAGAAGAATGTTTCTCAGGGCTTCTCGGGATGTGTTCCTGACCATTTTTTGGTTCTCCCAGTGAGTCTCTATTTTGTTTTGTTTTCTCTCTCTCTCCCCCACCCCAGCTCCCTCTCCTTTATCCATCTCCTTCTTTCTCTTTCCCTTAACTGGACAAAATACAGAACCAAAATATAGTTTCTATTACTCGTTGTACCAACCGAATTTTTTTTATCTGTTCCCTGCTCTAAAAAGTATATGAGTGGGATGTTTTCTACTTAACTCCTCTCTTGCTCAACACACACACACACACACACACACACACACACACACACACCAGATTTCCTTTTCCTTAAGGGACCCTCCCATAATCTTTTCTGTCAATTACTGACTACTGATAGAAAAAAAATCTCCACTCCCACCCCTCACCTGCACCAAAGCAAGGTGCAACTACTTTGCCTACGTCAGGTCAGCCAGCCTGCACTGAATGTCCCAGGAGCAGAGGAAAGAATGTTCCTTCTTTGAACAAAAAACAAAGGGCAGATGCAGCCCCTAGATGTGAGGACCTGATATCCTGATAGAGGAGACTTGGCAACAAACACTGCGCCTGCAGAAAAATCAGGTGGCAGAATCACAAGAAGTATGCTATGGGGAAAATGAGAAATTGGAAGCCAAATTGTGGACCTCAGCATGGCCTGGACTGAGGAAGGAGAGAGGAGAGAGAAGGCAAGATGGAAGCAGAAACCGCAAGGCATAATTATACTAATATTAGCATAATATTAGCATAGCATAGCTAATACTATGCTAATAGACGAACAGCCCAATTCACGGAACACTTAGAATTTGCCAGGCCCTGTCTTCAGTTCTTTACATGGACTAGCTCATTTAATTATCTTGTTACAAGTGTTCTTCAACTATTATCCCCATTTTCCAGATGAGAAAACTGAGGCACAGAGGGACTAAGAAGCTTGCTCATGGTAACACAGCTGGTAAATGGTGGCCCAGGTTGTCTGAACTACAGAGCCTGTGATGTGAACCACTTTCTAAACATTCGAGGTGTCGGGAGCCCTGAGGCCCAGGCTTAGCTCTGTGACCTTGTTCCTGTGGACCCTGGACATATCACTGTGAAATGGGCAGGCTCTGAAGCCAACTGTGTAATTTCCCTCTGCCTCAGTTTCTCCTCTTGGAAAGTGGGCTTCATACTATAGATACTTCATTTTCTTAACTTTGGACAAACACTAAAAGCTTTATTACTAAATTTAAGCTCTGTATTTATGAACTATTCAGCTGCCTTTACTAAGAGACATGTTAGCCATGTCAAAACCATCAGTGGTTCTACCATGTGCCAATTAGGCAGCAAGAAATGAAGTGTAGGCTAGAGGAAAAAGAAAAATTGGTAAAACATTTGGCAGCTAAATTTCTCAAGCTTCAAAATGTTCATGATCTCTCAATCAGCACCAGATAAGAATACACTATCTATGAATTGTCTAAATAGTTCTGACTGACTACTTTGAAAGTTAAATATGATTTTTAATAAAATTACCCACTATTTCTCTTTCCTCAATTAAAATAGCATTTTAAATGGCATTTGGTTTAATTATGTAAGAAACGCATGTAAACACAACCAAATGTGTGCATACATATATGTGTATGTACGTGTATCTGTACACATATTTACTCATTTTCTTCCCTCTAAGGTTTATACAAATAGAGGGGGAAAAAAACCCTGTGCTACAACCATTGCAATTGTTAAGTTAAAAAAATTATATATACTTTCTAATCCTTTCTAAAAAGAAAATGCACAAGGCTCGTAATTATTGTGATTATTCACATTTAAGTTTTCATAAATATTTTATGAGAATTTACTAAGAAAGTGCCTGTGAAGAGCTTAGGACAGTGCCTGGCACAGAGCACCAGCCACATATGCATTGACAACTGCTTTTTCTAACATCTGGACTTGTTCTTCGCCTCCCCTCTGAGGTCACTCTCCTTGGGACCCTGGACAGAGGCTATGGGCCACCTTGGCGGGTCTGTCTGAAGAGGAAGGGACAATGGAGCTCTCCAAACAAGACCGATGTCACTTACTGAGAACTTACAAGGACCAGGCACCCTGCCTACCTCCTCCAAAACCCCTGGGGGAGAAGTACCACTGTCTCACTTCACAGATGAGATGCCTCAGGCTCAGGGCGATGACGCCACTCACCCAAGACGACGCTGAGACTGACTCCATAGCCCAGGCTGCTGACCACCAGCTGGTCCACGTCGCTCAGGCAGCCGTGAGTCAGGCCTGGGGTCTCCAAGTGCTCCCAGAAAGCGAGACGGGGCCAAAGGCAGACAGTGCCTTGGTGCCACTGCTTTGCTGTGTGGTCATACACAAACCTCTTGATGACTATGCGTGCCGGCCGCCCTGCCTGCCTGTCAAATGAGATGATGGAAGGGAACGCGCTTTGGGAGGCATTCTGAGCATTTACAACTAGGCTGCGTGATGAGTGTCATCATCTTTATCACGACTATTACGATTGTTCACCCGGAAGAAGTAGGTGGGCAGCTGTGTCTTGAACGCTAGGGAGAGTGCAGGGCAGCCGGGAAGCCAAGCTGCGACCTGGGCCCAAAGTTCCCAAGAGGGGACGGGAGCAAGCTCTGGACTGTCCCTGCCAGTGCCCTGGTGTCGCTGGGGTGGACAGGAGCTGCCTGGGGTCAGACGACGTGCCCGCTGTGGCCCATCACACATGCGCTTTGAAGGGACTCTATTAACTATCAGGTCGTACCCCCCCACCTCTGTCACCCTTGGCAAGCGGCAAGAGTGGGAGCGAGGCCCCCCTTCCTGCTCCCCTGCCGACCCCCTCTGAGAACCACGATGAAGGGCTGAGCCCTGCAGCAGATCTGACACTGTGCTGATTACGCATCGAAACTCCTATTATTCCCATCTCATCACTGTTTTCAGCGAGTGGAGAGATCCCACGTCTGTCCAGGCTTCATCTGACGTGCACAATGCAGAGGAAAAATAATTCGATTAGGGAAAAAGGACAAGAAAGACAAGGAGAGGGAGGTGACCTGATTTTGCAGCTGGCTCAGCGATGCAGAAGCAGATGGGTCTGGCCCGAGCTGGGGTGCTGGGATGTTAGAAAGATACCGTGCAGGCCCCGAATGGAGGAGTCAGGTGAGAAGATGGGAAGAAAGGAATTTCAGGTCAGGTGCCACTGCATGTGACCAGGCACAAGAGACATCTCTTCCAGCAGAGGCAAAGCAGGCAAGAAGGTTCACTGGGAAGGTTCACTGGGCTTGTGCTGGAGGGGTTGACCCTTGGAGAGCTCCCAGTCTGAGGGGAGACACAGCCCTGCCCTCAGGGAGCCCCAGTCTGAGGGGGAGACACAGCCCTGCCCTCGGGGCCCCAGTCTGAGGGGGAGACACCCTGCCCTCGGGGCCCCAGTCTGAGGGGGAGACACAGCCCTGCCCTCGGGGAGCTCAGTGTGTCAGGGGAGAAATAACTTCTACTCTTGGGGAGCTTCTAGTCTGAGAAAAGAATCAAAGTCACTGCCTTCCCCAGAGAGATACTTAGGACTTGTATTATATACATGTTAACCGTTCTCCAAGGTCAGGATGTGACCTTCTGTGTGTTCAAAACTAAACAGAACGATGACTAATGAGTAAATGGTTTTTTTCCTCAGCTGCACTGACTTAGGAAAATGAAAAGGAGAGTGATGAGACTGAAGGGCCTGGGTCTACAGCGGAGAGAAAGGGAGGAACAGGGAAGGTGGAGAGGAGCCTGTTCTAGGCTGGGGCCCTCGAGGAGGTCGGTAATAGCTGGGGAAATTCAGTTCCTGTCACACAGAGCGGCAGCAGAGCTGACCTGGCGGGGCTCCGTCTGGGCTGCAGCCCTGGCTCCTCGGAGGCCAGGAACCCAGGAGAAGCCCTGCCACATGCGGGCAGCTAAGAAGCCAGGGACTCAGATCAGATTGAGCCAGGAGGCTTTGAATCTCACCTCCTGTCCCCAGACAAAGGGAAGCCCCTAGGTGATAATCATCTATGTAAGGACCACTATTACCGTGTTTCTCCGAAAATAAGACCGGGTCTTATAATAAGTTTTGCTCCAAAAGACACATTAGGACTTATGTGCAGAGGCTATCCTCCTGAATTATCATGCTACGGCTTATTTTCCGGTTAGGTCTTATTTTGGGGGAAACAAGGTAATATAAAGACACCATTTATTGAGTACTCACCATGTACCAGGCACGGTTTTCCAAGCACAACCTCTCCTAAACCTCACAACAATACTAGGACATAAGTATAATTGTTAAGTATTCCTATTTCCCAGATGATGAAACTGAGGCACAGAGAGTTTAAGTAACTGCCAAAGGTTATGAAGTTAGTACTGGCAGACCTAGGGGACCTGACCATCATTCTGTGCTTAATTGCGTCCAGGGCCCGGAAGCTCATTACCTTGAAGACTCCTGGTGCTAGAGCACCTTCTAGCATAATCTGAAGCACATAGCAGAGGCTCATGACCGCAGATGTGTAAAGTCCGTGAGGGCAGGAACTTGAACATAATTCTCAAGAATATTTGTGGAAAGAATGTCCTTCCAATAGAAACATTCCATGGGCGCATATCCCCTCACTCCTGGGGCCACAACCATGTTCGAGGCATATGCCCTCGTCACAGCCAACGTGGCCAGAAAGTGCCCCAAGAATGGAAACGCAAACAGAGAAATTCACAAGGAGCAAGAGCCATGCAAGTGAAGGAGGCTACTATTCCTATTCGAGCTGGAAGCCAGGCCCACCTGCAGTGCTCCCTCCTCCAGGAAGCTTCCCTGACCACCCCAGCTCCCCTTCTGCTCCAGTGTCCTCACTTTTCCCCTGGTCCTAAGCCTGATGGAGTCGGTTCCTGTCTGTTGTCTGTGGGTGCAAGTCATCTCCCCACTTGAACACCAACTCTTCTGCTGGAGGGCGGGGACCTGCCTGATGCTGCTCCCCAGAACCCAAAGACTTGGCAGAGAATGAAGGACAAACGGGGGCTCCCTCAGTGTTAGAGACGGATTGACATCAGAGGTCGAGGAGAAGGGGCTGGGGCACACCACCCATCTCAACTCCTTCAACCCTCCAGCTGCAAATACAACACCCTAGGGAACCCCACCCCGAGACTGACAGGAGCGCGCAGGCCCACGGAGCCCCCTCTGGGCTCCATCCTCCTCGCGGCTCCAGCTTCCCCTTGCTCAGGCTGCAGGATTGTGGGAGGAAACTCCTGGGGCCCCCATCCCCACTGCTCTCTCAACTCGGCACCTTAGGGTGCTAAGAGGAGGGACTCTCTTCTAGTTCTTTCTTTGCTCTTCTAAGAAAGGGTAACAAAAGAAACAATTGTTGAGCCCTGGGCATTCAGTGCTCTGGGGAGGGGCAGGAAGGGAGAGGGCACCATCAAGAGGGGAGGGAAGGAAAAGACGTGGGGCTGGGTGGGGTGACGAGAAGCCCACGTCCAGGGGGTTTCCTTTTGGCCCAGGCCTCTGCTCCACACGCCCCATCTGCATGGTCCCCAGCCACCCACCGCCTTCCCTCTGACAGCTCCTTCCCCAGGAGAAAGCCACCACCAGTCCAGCTCAGGATGCCTGCACGTCAATGGGAATTACCATAACCACGACGGGTCCAATTACACAGTCCTGTTTCCTTCCTCCCCAGTAACAGGCAAATACACCACTAGATTTTCCTCACTGCTCACCACCTCTCATTAAAACACCCAGTCACCACAAACCCCAATCGCCCTCCTCCCCCAAATGACAGCTCTCTGTGGAGCCTCCCAAGACATATCTTCCCCCACACCAGTCTCCAACCCAGGGCATCCCCTCATGACAATCCCACCCCCACCTGGGTCCCCAGTCTCAGAGACACCTGTTCTGTGTCAGGACCAGGACTGGGGCTCACAGGAGGGGAGTGAGGTCGTCATTCAAGCATAGTATCAGCTCCCGTCATGTTTCGTTCATCATAAATTTTGCATTTTTTTTAGAAATAGGGCATTAAGAGACTGTTTATCTTCATTATAAGTAGTATCTCCTTACATTTTACACCCGAGGCATACACCTCACCTTGTTCCCACCCGGTGCACACCCACTGTGGTTGAGTCTGGGGCTCTTTCCAGGCTCTTCCATCTCTAAGGTCACAGGGCAGCTGACAGCCCGACACTCACCCCACCTTTTACCCCTCCCCAGCCCCAAACAAGCACCACTCCTGTCCAGTGAGATATCTCCCATATCCTCACACCCGCCCCCCAGGGCCAGACCTCAGAGGGCAGGAGCTGATGGACAGCTGTTAGCCACCGATAGCTCAAGCCTTCCTAAACAGAGCTCGGAGGTTGACTTCCCTTTTCAGGTGTCACTGACCACCATCCCGTCAGCACTGCCCCCAAGGTATCATTCCCCAGCTTTAATCATCTTGATGTGCCTTCCCTGACAACCACTGACAAGGGCTCAGCATCAGCCAATACTAACTGTGTGGAGAACTGAGGAATAAAGACAGGGCGGTCTCATGTGGAGAAAACAGCCACGCTCAGCGGCCTTGGGGAGCGTCCGGTTTCAGTGCATTCAATAAATTCCTCCAGAGCACCCACGATGGGCCAGGTGCATTCTAGGAGCTGTGCATATAAAACAGAGAACCAAACAGAATCCCTGCCTTAGGAGGTCTCATTCAGGGTTCAACGAGGGGGGACTGCACAGACATCCATGGCATGGACTGCACCCACCTTTACCAGCACAGGATTCATGGCCCCATGGTGCTGGGGGGCCCAGGATGATTGCTTGATGTGTCTTTGTGTCTTAAGCAAAGAATATATGGAGTTCTAAACGTTTATGTAGAGGACAGAGGATTTCGGTGGGTGTGGGAGGCCAGGGGCTTAGTTTGACGGTGGCCCCTGCCCTATGCACCGTGGGTGCAGTGATTCCTGACTCAGTTTCCCCATCTGTGACCAGGAAAGGCTAATCCTCACTTCTCCTCTTCCTTCTCCATCACTTGTCCAGGATGTTGTGAGATACCAGGAAATATCGGATAGATGCTGAAATGCTTGAAATCTGGCCAATCTCCTCCGATGCAGAAAGAGCAGTAGGCCAGAAGTCAGGGTCACCATTCTGGCATGGCCACAGACCCTGGAGTCCAGCCCTGGACGGAACAGATGCCAAGTCTGTCTTGAATCTCAATACCAGCTCTCCTGCTGCCTCGCTGTGCGAGCTTGCGAGAACCTCTTAAATATTCTGTGCCTCAGTTTCCTCCTCGGGCACACAGCGAAAATATCATCTCAAACTCAACAGCATTTCCACAGATGAAATGTTCAGAACATTTCCTCGCATTTAATTATCGCTGTGTACGTGTTGACGATTAGGAGCTGGTAGGGGACCTTGCGCAAGCCCATCCCCCACCTCTGGTTTCAGGTTTTCTCTCTGTAAAAGGAGCAGGTTGGACCTAAGTTCCCCGTGGATCCCAAGTTTTTGTAAAGATTGGGCCTCTTTCTGTTGGGCCCCCAGCATCAGACCAGCAGACTCTGCCTACTTCTTTCCTGTCACCATGGACCCCGAGGATTTTGGCCAGGGAGGAGGAGACAGCCAGAGGCTGAGGACTGTCTGGTTTCCTTCGTGGCTCGAGGTGCTGGGCAGCGTGGGGAAGGAGGACGCTGCCCAGAGGGGCTGCCAGCTGCCTCTGCCTCGGTAAGGTTGAGAAAAGAAAACATAATGATATTTTCATTATGAAAGGGAAAGGCAGAGCATGGCCACGCCTGCTGCAAAGCATCATGTTTGCTTCCCTCCTTGCTTGGAAAGCAGCTCACGGGGGTTTTGGGGGTGAGGGGGTGGAGAGAGCATGCTGTCCTGGGGACTCACACAGTTCTACCCCAAAGGCCCAGAAGCACAGCAGATGTGTGGAGCCCAAGGAGACAAACCTCTCCAGATGGAAGAGGGCAGTCTGCAAATGAAAGTCCTTGCCTAGCCGCAGGGCCAAAGGGGGCCTGTCTGAGGCTGCAGGAGGCCCCTGAGATCAGGAGAAAATGAGATTTCTTCCCAGGAAAGGAGGACAGGTGCTTGTGGGCTCTGGGCCTATGCTGTGTCCTGGAGGCCCACTTCCTCCCTCACTCTCCAGCAGCAGGACAGTGTGCACCGAGAGCTGGCACACACACCCAGGGTGAGCCGAACTCTGCCACCAGTATTCCACATCAGGGTATAACCATCAGATCTGGGCCCCTTCCCTCCGGCCAGCAGCAGGCTCCAGGCTCCCCGTGACGAGTGGCCACTTCAACCTGGGATGGCTCTGCCCAGCCTGAACTCTCCTAGAGTTCAGAATGGCAGCCCAAATATTCTCCCTCCACAACCTGTGCCAGGTGACACCTCCCTGACCACCTGTGTGTGTGTCTGGCACACCTGTCCATTCATCCATTCATTCACCGCATGTTCCCCAAGAGGACCTACCTGTGCCAGGCCCTGCCCCCGAGGAGAGCCTGGCAGAATGTGTCCCCTGGGGGAAGGCTGGGCGCTCTCTGCGGTCTTTGGTCACCATAAGTCCCAGTTCCACTGAGAGTCAAGAAGTGATAGGACCCCTAGGGAAGGGGCATTCCTGAGCTGCAGGATGGAATGTGGTGGGGGTGGGGGTGGGGGCAATGATAGAGACAGATACCACTTGGGTGTTAATGGCATGGGGAACCCCCAGGAGCCTCCTTTGCCTATCCAAAGAACAAAGATGGCAGGGAGCAAGCTCAGGGGGTGGGGTAGAGCCCAGGGAGACACAGAGCTCACTGGCAAGGTCCCCCGCCACCGGCATAAGTGACACGTCTCACTGCCACACATGGGGATGTTCTCACTTGCAGAGGATGCTGGGAAACATAACTGCTGAAACACGGGCCTCGGCCAGGGCAGCCACAGCCCTCAGTCCTGCAGGAATGCTGCTCCCCAAGACACACACCTGACAGCTGGCTTCCAGCCCCTGGACAGATCCTCGTTATGTGACTTAAACGTGTGCACCCATCAGACGCTGCCGCAGCATGCAGAGGCTCACCCTGTACCTGGAAGCCAGAGAGACACACGAACGCCTACAGAGGAACAAACAAGCAGCTGAAGAATGCACACACACACGCACACGCACAAGGCTCTGCCACACGCAGGCACACACCACACCCAATGTGCCCTCCGCACACCCAGTGTGCCCTCCACACACCCAGTCCCCAGCAGGGACTCTACCACACACGGACTTGCATGCATGTGGACATGAGTCCACAGACCTGGTCATTGAAACACATGCACGCACATGTGTACACACACACACACACGCCATTTCCAGGCGGGCTGCTGCTTCAGCCTGGATGCTTGCTGCAGACACACCCTCATCAATTCTAACAGGAGAGAGAGGACCATCCCAGGAAGAAGTCCCACGCTCCTCTGCGAGCTTCCTAGGCCCCTAGGCGACTGCCTTGCAGTGAGATGCAGGCTGCAAATTTTCCAATTAGGAACCTTGAGCCCAGAGAGGTGCGGTGCCAGCAGGGATCGTTACAGATGCAGCCTAGGCCGTGCTAGCTAGAAGGAGGGATGATGACCTGGAGACAGCGGGCAGATGAGTGGGCAGGAGGTACTGCAGGGAAACAGCAGTCATGGAGAAACTTTCAGAGAGTTCTGGAAACATCTACAGAGCACTGAGCCACTGGGCACTGGGCACCGGCCTCGGTCAGCAGCCCCGGGGCAGCAGTGGTTTCCTCACTGTCCAACCAGGAGAATGACCACCACCCAGGCTACCAGCAGGGACCCTGTACAACTCGGTCTGTGAGCTGGGCTGGGTGGAAGGAGGGGAGATGCTAAAAAGACCTCCTCATCCTCTCCTCTGTATCCAGTCCTGTCCCCAGCTCTGACCACACCTTACTTCTTCCTACAGGTGAAGCCAGCCCTAATACGCCTGGCCTCTTAGCGCAGCAAGAATGAGAGTCCAACAGGCACCCACTTTGAGTCCATCCCCTCTCTGCCTGGGAGCTGGCCCCTAGGTCTCTGTGAACACAGCAGGAGCTGTTGCTCCCCAAAGCCAAGTATCCTCGTTTTCCTCCAAGGGCATCCAAAGCCAAAGCTCCCTATAGACAGAGGCACAGCTGCAAAGTGAAAGGATCCTAGTTCCCCCCGTCCCCACCATCCTGCCATTTAGTTGACTCATCTGTGAAATGGGCAGCAAACCATTCCCAAAACAAGTGATTGGGTCTGATGACCTCTAGAGCCCCTGCCAGCTCCAAAAGCTGGGAATTTTTCAATCTTGAATAGCAGACAGTCAGACACTGTCTGGCACTCTGTAAAGACACATCTGTCCCCCCTCCAATGAGTGGACATCTTCCAGCTTTTTGGGACCCTGCCTATCACTACACAGACCAGAGGGACAACCGTCCCTCTCATTCTGGTTCCTCTGCTTACACCAGTCCCATAAATCCTTTCTGGATGAAGCCTGGGGCACCGGCGTATTATACCTACACACCTATGTGTATGTACCTCTTTCATTGCCGCCAGAGATGATTAGCTAGGTTTTTGACAGCTGAGTCACATTCTTGGCTACCATTCAGCTTCTGGTCCATGCACACGCAGGTGTTTGCACATCTGTATCTTCCCCACTCCTCCTTCTGACTCCCACCATCCGAGCTCCGCTGTCCCCTCCTCCCTCCACTCACCCAGGGACGTGAGCTATGGGAAAACAAGTCTGTGATTTTTCACCATGTTTATAAATCTCTTAAGCTCTACCCGGTGTTTTTTTTTTTGTTTTTTTTTTTTTTTCAGCTCAACGCCTAGCTGGCATGCTGCTGTTTTCACAGAGAGAATCAAAGGAAAGGGATTATAATGATGGGTCAGGCCCTGAGCGAGAAGTAGCTGCAGGCTTGGGGACTTCCCCTGCTTGGGCATCTAGTGTGTCAGCGAAGAGCCAGGCATCTTAGAGGCGTGCCCCCCAAAAAAAGACTCAACCTGGGTTTTGGCCTCTTCTCGTTCTCTCCATGTCTTGCCCCCGTGAAATGCCAGGCTGCCATTGCGTGTCTCCTGTCCTTGTCTTTGGTGTAGCAAATGCCTGCAGCCAGGTTCTAAATGCCCAGTTCATAAGTCACAGAGGAACTTGGACCTGGCATGCCCACCCTGGCCTAGTCATGTCCTAGAGAAGTGCCCTGCTGGCCCCCAGCTTCCCTCCAGGCGTGGGCATGGACAACCCGCACCCACCCCCAGTATCCCCACCCTGAGATGCTGGGCTCTCCAAGGCCTCTCACATGAAGGCATGCCTGGAAAAGCCTATCCAATCTGACCAGCTGGGAGAAAGGAAAAAGAAAGGGGGAAAGAGAGGAAGGAGGGAGGGAAGGAGGGGGAGAGAGAGAGAGAGAGAGAGAGAGAGAGAGAGAGAGAGAGAGAACGCACCAGCCCTGAGTCTGAGCTCAGCACCCCCTTCCCTTCAAGCACAGTGACGGCCTGACCCACACAAGTCTGCAGAGTGTCTCATCCACCCCCGCTACTGCCAGACCCGAAAGTCCTACCTGAGGCTGACTTATTTAGACCTGTTCTATTGTTTGTTTGTTTGTTTGTTTGTTTGTTTGTTTGTTTTAGCACAAAATTTAAGCATCAACTCGAAGCTGCAATAAAACCGTCAGGCCTGGCGTTCCTGCAAACGAGCATTTCTGTGTGGTTTGGAGTAACCAGCCATATATGATCCTGGGTTTCCTTGCAGGGCCATGTACCCTCGCCCCAAAAGTCTGCAGTCCCAGACCTCCCCCTCCCAAACCCCAGCTTTAGAATGTCTGAGCTGCTGAGCACAAGTGGAAGTCATTTGCTCCGATGCCCTCTGTGACAGATGAGAAGAACACTGGTCCTGGCTCACACCACCAGGTGACGACAACCACCTGTCCTCTTTCCTTCTCTTTAAAAAAACAGTCAGTTTACAGGGAGGGTCCAGTTCCCCAATCCCAGCAGAACCGCAGATAACCTGCATTTCACCTTGCAGAAGAAGTGGTACCGGCCGGAGAGCGAGTCCCAGTTCAGCGCTGGCCCCATGGGTGAGCACATGAAAGTCGCCTTCCCTGTTTGGACCCCAAACCTGCATCTTTATAATGAGGGGGACGGAGCAACTGGGGGACAGGGCCTTTTGCAGATGTGATGAGTTATGTTAGTTGAACAAGCTCTGTCAAGAGGGGCAGTATGGGATAGTGGTTAGAATTCCAGTCCCGCTCTCTCACGTACTAGCAGAGTAAGTCACTCCTCATCACTAAGCCTAAACATCTGCACTGTACATTGGGGGTCAGAGGGCCTACCTTGTGGGATTGTTGTGGGATCGAACGAACACATTCATGTAAAGTGCTCAGCACTGAGCCTCGCCTGTAGTAAGTACTTAATAAGCGGCATGATTACTTTCTCTTTTGGAAATTGACCGGAAAGGCAGGAGGCTCCTCCTCTAATGTTGGAGAACCGTGCAGTGATGGAGGCCGTGGGGGTTTGGGAGCACGGAGGAAGGAGGGGATCCTGGGCAGGGCAAGCCGCAGGCTCACTGGGCTGCAGCAACCTGTTGCCAAATAAGGGAGAGGACACAGCTACCTTCCGTGAAGACAAACTGATTGAATGCTTTGTATTCCCAGTCTCTCACATTCCTGTACCCTGGGCAACCTCCAGAGCATGTTAAGTGGGTTACTGCCTTTGTTGGTAGGTGGAGACTGATGGGTGGGGACAGTCAAGAAGTGGCCAAGGAGGGGGTTGGCAGGAAGGTGGTGGGGCGAGGCAGGGAGGGAGAGGATAATGAGAAGGGAGAACAGAGAGAGAGGGAGGGGAGGAGAGACGGAGAAAGGGAGGGAATAGACAGGAGGAGCAGAGGGCAAGGAGGGGAGGAAGTGAGGCCAGGGCCCGGGTGTCTAGAGTTGAAATAGTAATTGCAGCACAATTCCAAAAGGCTGCAAGCCGCTTCTGGCCTACAAGTAGAGAGGTATTCTAAAATGTGAGCTCCACGAGGGCAGCGGCTAGTTTTTACCATTTTGTTCTCTTTTTACTTTTCTTTCAGTGTTCCATCTTCCGGTCCAAGAATCGTGCCCACTGAGGAAACCATTCAATAACCACTTATTGAATGAAAATAGGTCCATGCAGGCCATCCACTAACAGGTTGAAGCTGCGGTTTTTGTGGGTTCTGCTCTATACTCTGGCCCCTGTGGGGCTCCGCAGAGCTCCATGGCTGTTTGTGAGGATTGAAGCTTCTCTGGGGAGAGAGAGGAGGTAAAGGGAGTTGAGCACGACAGCCCACAGTCAGTGGGTGACGGTGGATGGCAGGCCTCACAGGAGGGGCAGCACAGAGAGACGGCCTTAAGTGTGGCTGAGGGCGCAGCGTTCATGTGTCTACTTTGTCTTAAAGGTCTGGCATGTTCCAAAGGGTTTGCGTCAAACACTGTGCATCGTAATTCATCCGTCCTTGGGATGAAGGTGGAGTAACTAACCCCAGTGACCGCCAGTACTCACCCTGTGTCTCCCTGCAGCCTCTGGAACCCTCTGACTGCTAGACTCTGACGCACCGGGGACAGAAGTGAGGAACCGAACCCAAGTCCATGAACCACCTCCTGGCCAAAGCCGGTGGGGAGCCCAGAGGAGTCCCTGATGACATGCCTACGTTGGCTTGGCCAACTCTTGTGAAACAGACCAGATGATAAGGTGGCACGCCCTGGCTTTGGAGTCCAGATTCAAACCCCAGCTTGGCAGTTTCCTAGTCACGTGACTCAAGTCACTTAGTGAATAGTAAAAGCTGATGTTTATTAGTGTTTACTCTGTTCCAGCTTCTGTTTCAAGTTTTTGTTTTGTTTTGTTTTTCTCATTTGCGTTCACTTCCCTATGTAGCAGTTACTACTATAATCCCATTTTTCAGATGAGGCAACTGAGGCATAGAGAGACAAAGTAATAGGTGTAGAGTCAAAGAGTAAGCAGCAGAGTCAGGATTTGAACTCAAGCAGTCAGTCAGCCTCCACAGCCCTGGCTCTTAACTTCCACGACACCCACAACCTCTCTGAGCCTCAGTTTCCCCATTTGTCAAAAGAGGCTCATCAGAGCATCTTCTTCCTAGAGTTACTGAGAGGATTAGAAATAACATATGTAAAGTACTTGGTAAAGCAGGTATTCAATAAACTGCAGCTGTTAAATTTTACTGACTATTGGTAGTTACCAAATAGTCACGGGGATATAAAGTACAGTATAGGGAATACAGTCAATAATATTGTAATAACTATGTATGGTGCCGGGTAGGTACTAGACTAATCAGGGGGATCACTTCATAAATTATATAAATGTCTAACCACTACACTGTTCACCTGAAGCTAATATAAAATAATATGGAATGTCAATTATAATTGGGGAAAAAAGTGTATTTCTGTTGCAAAAAATGTCAATAAAGCAAATCTTGATTAATGTCAGTGAATGGCCCAAAACCACGGCGATTCTCCTGCCCCATGATACCTCTTCTATCTAATATATTGTTTAGCTTCCTTGTCTTAGTGGCCCCTGGACTGGGCATCCTTTGTTTCCCATCCAAGTCCACTGTCCAACCTGGGCTCCACATCAGGGGCACCAAGCTCTCCACCTTCTGCTTGAGGACACTAGAAAGACCAGAAGGCGATGGGAGGGGGAAGGGAGAGTGGGTCCAAGCTATTTGTCCCCACCCCCAGCGCCCTCCCTGTGAGTCTGGTTGTGACCTTCAAGCAAAAGTGACAGCTCCTGTTGGGCTGCCTTCTTGATGCTGCTCACAGTCTCCCTGGGTTTCAGAAACTACCTTCACCCCTTCAAGTTGAAGCGAGGTAACAGCCCCCCCACCCCCCTACCCCGTGTCACGAGCCCCACGGTATTGCACTGTCCCTGCGGCTTCCTGATGCCATGTCTGCACCTCTGTAAACAGTTCTTTTTAAATAACCCATTTGCATGTTCCATCTGTCTCCTGATGGGACCCTAACGTTCGACTAGATGAAGCCAGAAAGCATTGAAATCTGGCAGACTTTGGGTCAAATTTTGTGCTAACATCAGTCATGTGACTTAGGTAAGAACTTCAGTTTTCTCATCTGTTTTCACATGGGAGTAAAATCGGGGGTCAAAATAGTACCCACCTTATAGGCTGTTTGATCCAATGCACATAGGACAATAAATGATACTATCGGCATTATTAGCATTATAGTTATATTAGGAGCACGTATGGCTCTCTTCCCAAAAGCCTTTGATTTGGGTTTGGGGAGCTGTGTGGTTCTGGGGAGTTGACCCCCACCCCCTCCCCCAGCTCCAATCTGCATTTAATTCCAGAGGCCACAGTGATTGGTTATGAGAGCAGCATACAACTCAAGCAGGTCCAATCAGAACGTGACTCAGAACTCCTCCCAAGACTGCTGGGAATACGCATTCTCTCTCCTTATATAATAGATGGCCTGATCTTCAGATATGCAGCCTGTATCTGCCACAGTTACCCTGCTACCACGAGGAAGCCAGCCTGAAGATAAAGCCAATTTCCCCACAGAAATTACGGAAATGGAACCAAACTCTGAGGAATGCATGACTGAAATCCACACCACTGTCTTGTTACACAAGCCAATCACACTCATTTTCAGAAGTCAGATCAAACTGGGTTTTTGTCTACCTGCAATCAATTGCATCTAGCAGATTGAGGCTTTGGAACCAGAAGTGGGATAATGAAATAACTGGCCCTACAATGTCAGGCAGGGCGTGTACACCAAGCCAAAGAGGTGTGCTGGCAAACAACAGAGATGTTGCTATCCAGGGACCGTGGGATGCATCCTGCCCACCCCGGAGTCACAGATGCGAGGTCTGACAATTAAGTTCGCAAATTCATCCTAGAGAAATTGCTACATCGCTCATTGCTGAATATCACTATGGTCACCTTCGAAGGACTCCCCTTGGGAAGGTATACACCGATGCCAGTGCCTAGTCCACCCTTCAAAGCAATTTTAGAACTCTTTTTCTGGAATGGCCATCAGAGCTGTCGTCATATTACCTTTGATGTCCTGAATGTCATCAAAATGTCTTTCTTTCAATATTTCCTTTATTTTTGGGTAAAGAAAGAAGTCACTGGGGGCCAGATCAGGTGAGTAGGGAGGGTGTTCCAATACAGTGATTTGTTTACTGGCTAAAAACTCCCTCACAGACAGTGACGTGTGAGCTGGTGCATTGTCGTGATGCAAGAGCCATGTATTGTTGGCGAAAAGTTCAGGTCGTGTAACTTTTTCATGCAGCCTTTTCAGCACTTCCAAATAGTAAACTTGGTTAACTGTTTGTCCAGTTGGTACAAATTCATAATGAATAATCCCTCTGATATCAAAAAGGTTAGCAACATCGTTGCAGCAAGTTCACAGACGTCAGACCTGTATTCAGGGCCATTATAGGTGTGTATCTTTCCAAGACAACTTTCTAGCAAATGGCAATAAAGTGACTTGATAAAGGAGAGGCTTTTTCTAATTGGCTCAGTGATGTCAGCTGGGCCAGCCTCAGGGCTGTGGCTCCCCAGTCTGGGAAGCTGGTAACACTTGATATGTAATAGCAAGGAGGGTGGGTAAACTGTTCCTCTGATTCCTCAGGCTGCAGACTGTGTACCGATAGGCTGTGTCAGGTAAGAAAAATTTACGGTGCTGCAATACACAGACTACTTCTTGTGGCCTTCAATGAAAAGTAAGGTCCTAAATGACAACCTTTGATTCAAGGTGGCCCATTGAGAGCAGAGAAAAAAGAAAAATATGGCTTTGCTAAGAGAGGTACTGCTGTGACCAGCAGCCTGTAATCCAAATTTCCTGACATTCTCATAATCTGGAGTCTGGAAGACATGGAAAAGTGACGGTGTTGTGTGTGAGCAAAGGCAGGTGGTGGGAATCCTAGTGGAACATAAGATTGGGGTCAGCAGGAAGGCTGACTCCCCCGACCACACACACACATCTCTTGAAATAAACTCCCCTCCTAGCAATGAGGACGATCCCTTCTGTTGTGAGGATGCAGCTGAGGGGTAGCCGGTGAGCAGAGGGTAGATCTGTGGTGCCTCCCGACCCCAAAGCGAAGGCCCCCAGGGGACACAGTATGGAAGCAGAGGTGATGAAATTAAGGGCTAGGGAAGAGCAGAGGCAGGAGGTCTGTTGCTAGGAGACAGTCTCAGACTTCAGACTGACTCAGCAATATCTCTTGGCTGCTGTTATTGGCACATGGTATTGACGGGGAAGTAAACAGACTGGAAATCTAAGGTCTGTAGAGAGACCTGCATTGTCAAGTCTGGCTGAAGACAGCCTCTGATTGCTCACACCCTAAGGCCATGCCCAAGTTCCCAGCCTTATGCAATACACAGCAACTGCCAAAGTAGCACAGGAGAGGGGTCTTCTGCAATGTCCATCGCAGGGGGGTCTAGAGAGGACAGCAGCCAAGGGAAAGCACCCCACCACAGACTGGCTAACCTAGGAAGGCACACACTGTCAGAGAAGAACCTATGGACCACACACCAGTGACTGCAGGCAGCTTTCCAATTTTACTCTTTTCCAAATGGGAGGGCTATGTTTTTGTTTGCTTGATTCTTTATTTTTTATTTGTTTATTTTTTGCGATTCTCATAGTCTCTCTCCATGGCTGCATATTGGGTGTATTGAGACAGAGAGAGCTTATCATTTAAAGCAAATCAGAGCTTGAAACATCAGGAATCTTATCTGGACAGGATGAAGAAGACTCACGGCACCAAGAGATGTAAGTAGCTGCCGGGTGAAACCTCACGATGCCTCGCTCTGGGCATGAGGTGAGTGTTTTGCATGTGGGTGGAGTGTTCTTGAAAGTGTACAGCAGTTACAGGAGTGTGTGTGGCACCCAAACATGTAGGTTGTGGTGGACATTAGCAGTTGCCTTCCAAGGATCCATGATAAAAGCTCCTAGTCTCCATTTAGGTCCTCCTGTGGGTCTGGGGAAGCTGATTCAATGTCCAACTCTAGGGTGGAGTGTGTGCATGACACTAGGCAAGTTAGTGATGGTTCATGACCCAAGCCAAAAGACTAGGCCCTCTGCCCTCCAGAAATCACATTCTTCAAGGAAGCAGGGTGTGCAGATGTGAGGCCAGGGAGGAAGTCAGCAGAGGAGGACACAGCCAACACACAGAGGTCAGGACGCAGAGAGCCAGTGAGAAATGGAGCCAAAGGCCAGCTCACGCTGCCCCTGGAGTCCACATTACTGTCCGAGTTTCCAAATGCATGAACCAGTCAACACCCTGGATCGTTTTACTTAGTTTCAATTGGGTTTTCTATAATTTTATTTAAAAGATATGATGTGCATGTGTCGATTAAGCTTAATTCACTTCTCTGGATCCCACCATAGCTCCCGGCTCGCTGGCAGGAGTACAGGTAGTGATTGACAAACATGTGTCTAACGAATAAACATATGGGAACGACCACGAAACATGTGGGTAGAAGTGGCTACTGAGGATTGATTCCAGGGCAGAACGCTAGAGGCCATGATGCGAGGATTGTACACAGCAGTAAAACCTAGCAACGTAGGCTGACTGAAGAATTAACAGAGCATTCTGAGGAAGAACAGTAGAATGTTTCATACAAAAAAAGCATTACTCTGATCGGCTCTGACACGCCAGTGTGGTAGAATCAAATAGTAAGAAAGATCAGAGGTGGAAGAAAGGAATTTAATCCATCAAGTCCAATTTACCCACTTAACCGATGAGGAAACTGAAGGCAAAAGAAAGGACGAGACCCACCCACGTCACACAGCTGCACCAATCTATTTACACAGGTGAGGGGCACACCAGTTCCCACACTGTTCCCATATTGGGGGCCACGTCTTTTTGTTCCGTCCTCGAGACCAGGGGTTCCCCAAGTTCGGTCTCCACCTGAAGCTCAGAACCACCTGACAACCCATTAGAAATGCAAACTATCTTGGGTTCCACCCCAGACCTACTGAATCAGAAACTCTGAAGTGGGCCCAGCAAACCTCGCTTTACTAAGCCCTCCAGGTGATGCTGATGCATGCTCAAGTTTGAGAACGCACACTTCTAGAACAGTGGCTCTCAAATCTTAATGCGTACACAAATTATCTGGGAATCTTGTTAAAATGCCAATTCAAATTTCGTAGGTCTGGGGTAGGGCCCCCTAAGTTTCATTCTAACCAGTTGCTGCTTGTCCAGGGACCTCACTATGAGAAGCAAAGTTCTCTCTATTAACACGTAGTCTTACATCTGGCATCTCTCATAAAGGTAGCTGAGCAGACACAAGCATGTGGGTCTTAAAAAAGTAAAATCCCAGAGAAGTACCACATCATGTAAAAGGAAATACATTTATAGCAAACACACACACACACACACACACACACACACACACGATAATTCAAAGATACGACTTAGGTTGCTAAAGTCTCAAAACCTATTTTTCTTTCCTTTCGTTCTGAATTTTTTTTTCATTATAAAAGCAATATCATTAAAAGATTTTTAGAAAAGGAAAGGAAGAAAAGCACTCATGCTCTAATCCCCCTATCCTAACAACTATTTTTTTTTATATTTGCATAAACCTTCCAATTTTAGTCCATAAGTATCTTTAAAAAAAAAATAGGGGTCGGCCCAGTGGCTCAGGCGGTTAGAGCTCCATGCTCCTAACTCTGAAGGCTGCTGGTTCAATTCCCACATGGGCCAGTGGGCTCTCAACCACAAGGTTGCCAGTTCAATTCCTCGAGTCCTGCAAGGGAGGGTGGGCAGCGCCCCCTGCAACTAAGATTGAACACGGCACCTTGAGCTGAGCTGCCACTGAGCTCCCGGATGGCTCAGTTGGTTGGAGCGCATCCTCTCAACCACAAGGTTGCCGGTTCGACTCCCACAAGAGATGGTGTGCTGCGCCCCCTGCAACTAGCAACGGCAACTGGACTTGGAGCTGAGCTGCGCCCTCCACAACTAAGATTGAAAGAACAACTTGACTTGGAAAAAAGTCCTGGAAGTACAGTGTTCCTCAATAAAGTCCTGTTCCCCTTCCCCAATAAAATCTTAAAAACATAAAAAAATTAAATAAATAAATAAATAAATAAATAAATAAATAAATAAAACCAGCTCCTATCATGTACTATGGGGTTTTCTTGACTAGAATAATTTTATACGGGCGCGCTCTTACCATATTCTCATTTATCCTAATTAGTAAAAACCCCATACTTAATCATGCCATGAATATACTCAGCTAGTCACCAAGTTAGTTCTGTGGGCCACACAGGGCCATTGGCCCCGGATACTGTTGTTCAGTACGCGGCTTAGCCCTGTCTCTCCCGTGGGCTTCAGGCAGGCCTTTCCTCTCTCGGCTGACCTTTCAAAGTTTCCAGAGAAGGAATCACCCTCCACACTCCTCTCCCCCCACCTACCCACACAGCTGAGTCTGACTGGTCCCTCCTCTCCCATCGGCTGGGAATCAGGGCTTCCTTACAGGGGGCAAGCTTCCTAAGAGGCAGGCAAAGGGTCTGTGATGTACCAAAGCAAAAGGGCGAGTTTGCATAAGAATAGACTGCCCAGAGGTTTGGGCAGGGTCCTGTAAGCGGACCTGGGATTCAGTCTATCATGATCACCTCAGTTCTGGAGGCCTCTGTCCAATGGACTCACATCTGACCCTCCTGGGGTTCTTTTCTCCTCAAGCCTTCCAAAACGCTGTCTTCCCTATTTTGGTTCCACCGAGGAGAAAGCTAGAATTCAAGACAAATGGAGGGATGGTGTGGGGACAGAGCCAGGAGAGCAGTTTCCAGGCTCTCGGCCTCACATGGAAAGGTGTTGGCTCGGGTAGCAAATGCCCATCAACTGTGATTGGATGGCCATCAGCTGTGGCTAGTTGGCCGTCAGCTGTAACCAGTGAGCCATTGGCCACTAATATAACTGCTGTGGCTACACTAGCAGAAAATGGGGGCTAGCAAGAAGATGGTGGCTGAACTAGCAAGCGCGGATTGCAGAGAGGCGGATGCCGCCAGCGACACTATAGTGGTCTGACTCCCCCATCTATGGCTCCCTGGGTGTTCCTTTTTGGCCTCACCTGTGTTCTTATGTGGGGAGTGGGAGCAGAGACCCCGCAGGCCGCCCCGCACGACAGATGGGCTAGATGGATGGGTGGGTGGATGAATGAGGCAGGGGAGGGTGTGAATGGGTGAGACAGACATTGATGGACAGGTAGAGAGACAAATGATAGGAGGCAGCTGGGATGGACAAACTGACAGGAAGTGGAAAAGTCTCAAGGAAACAGTTATTGTTACTCCTTGGCTGTTTCCCAAAAGCAACCGTTAATTCTAAGTAAAGTGGACCCAACATCGGCTCAGCTCTCCAGACCTCTGCTCTGCCATCCGGTTATCCAATCAGAATCACAGCTTCACAGACCACTGACTGTTCAAGCTAAAAGGGGCCCCCTAGTACAGATGAGCAAACTGAGGCTCAAGGAGTTCAGATGATTGGCCGAAAGTCTCAAATACTGCTTGTTTTACGTACTTTTGGATATTTTTTAATCTCCTTCTCCCTCTCTCTCTCCCTCTCCTTCCCCCTTTCCCTCCCATTCTCTCTGGAAAACCACTCTTGTCCTGACTTTCACCTACATATCTTCCATTTATCTTTTACCTCTGCCCCCAGCCAGTTTCTTGGTTAAAAATCACCCCACAATAAATCAGCCTACGAGCACAGCCATTTTCACAGCAAAAGCAGGAGGTGAGGCCGGCATTCTGTTTCTAACAAAGCCATTTTCAATAATGTATAATTAATTATAATGTATAAAAAAAGGCCTTTTCCTTGCATGCTGGTGGAAAGTTCTTCCTGACATCTAACATAACTCCATCCCTCTCTTCAGCTGATTAAATAATTTCCCCCATTCTCTTTTCCCTGGGAATGTAAGGCTTTGTCATCGCCAGCTTTAGAAAAGCCAGTAGAAGTAAAAGCACTCTGCCCCCCAGCCCCTCCTGTCTGCTGCTACACACTGGGTCAGGGGGAGAGGCCAGGCCAGAGATCAGCCCAGCCCCTGCACCTTTTCTCCCCTCAACATGCGAAACCACGCCAGCAGGGTGCAGGAAACCTTTCTGAGAATATTGATCACAGAGGGAGGGGGAGCAGCCACTGAGGGGCTGTCGTGGCCCCATCCGGGAGGTAAGAGCTAGATGCAGCTGCCACCCAGAGCCCCCTCCTTGCAGGTACCGCAGGGAGGGGTCTGTAGCTTCTGGCATCATGACAGAAATCCTGTATTCTCAGCCTCACATCCTTGCACTCCCCCATTTTTCCGCAGCCTGTTTCTCTCCCCTTTTCCCAAGGGCTTCAGAAACCTCCCTCACACTGGAAGCCTTCTTGCACCGAACAGATGGGAGTCAGGGGTGATTCTGGTCTGGCCCTCTGTACCCTGACTCAGATCCCACCACTGAGCACCCCTACACATCTCCCTGACAATGCACGCTTGTCCGTACAGTTTCTTATCTGGTGCTGACTGCTTTACTGTGGTACATCTTTCATTATTACCTCCAACTATGTCGTCTCAGACCGGGAGCTCCCTGAGAACAAGAGACAAACTAAACCTCAGGATCACGTGAACAACAACACATTGAGAATGGACTCTGTTCCAGGCTCTGCGCCAAGCATGTTCTGGCCACTGTGACCCTCACTGTCACAGACCTGCTCTCCTCAGGCTCCACCCACTCCACCCACCTGAGCCACCTGGTGAGGGCCCCACCAGCTGGTGGGTCTAAAATTGGCCCAGTGGTTCTAAGGTGGGGTCTGGAGAGCCTAGGAGGAGCCACGAGCACCAGAAGGCCCTCCCAGGCCCTCCCATGCTCACTCTATGACTGCATGGCCACTTTCCTGGGCCCCAGGGACACAGCTCTGTCTGAGCTCAGGCCCTGTCTGGGCCCTGACACCCTGACAGGTACTCCTCACTCTAGGGCAAGAACCCTTCTGCGCAGAAGGACTAATGTGATTTAAAGCTGTGCTGAAGGTACAGAGCAGTAAGGACAGGGCATGAAGACCACGTGCTCTTCTGAAAGGGCCGGTGGGAGGCAGAGAGACATCTAGGGGGCGGTCATTCTTACAGGATGCTCTCACACACACCCTGAATCTGCAGGACCTTCCTGCAGACATTGACAGGAGACCATGCTTCTCGTCCTCAGGATAGTAACTTATTCCAGATGAAAATGCAGGTCACACAGCTAGTGGTGGAGAGGGAACTAGAACCCTGTCTCTCTTACAGACACACACACACCCCTACTAAAGCCTAGGGCCCTCATGAGTGATTTCTTGGATTCCTATCTCCCTGTCTGAGTGAGACTTGGCCCACCCCCAGAACTCCTGAGGCCATGGCCACCAATGCTTGGATCCCCTAAAATACAAATCCAGCTCAAGGCATCCTTCAGTTTTGCTTGATTGACGTCACCTCAGACTGAAGGCTCCTTAAGAAGAAGAGACGTAAAAATAATCAGGCTCATAATCAATAGTCAATTGCCAGGTGCCTCCCTGGATGCCCCCTCCCCCTTCAGGACGCCCAAAGCCCTTCTGCCACCATGCTATGACCCCATTCGCCACCATGCTATGACCCCATTCTGTGCACGACCTCAGCCTAGCACCCCTGAAAGAGTTGGGGTGGGGCGGTTGTGAGCTCACAACAGAGGTGCCACATCACTCATCAAACGGTCCTCCGCACAGAGGCGAGGCCCCCGTGGGTCTAGCACATGTCTGAGATTTTGAGGGCTCCAGGGAGACAGAGGACACAGGCCTGCTCTCAAAACACTGACATCCTGCTTTGTCAGTGATCTCCCATCTCTCTCACAGAAATGACATGGAAAGGGTAGAAAAAAGCATGACGAGTCAAGGAAGCAGAGATACAGGGGTTCAGATAAGGGGCAAGGATGGCGGCATGGAGGCATGGTGGCAGGACCACAGCTGTCAATACTGGCCTTTACAAGGAGTCAAGATTCATGGGTGAAAGTCAGGGAGGCACCATGGAGGCCTGGCCTTGAGGGCCCCGTAGGACATCTACAAATAAAGATGAGAGTAAGGTGTGCTTAGTAAAAGAAATGGGGGCAGAAGAAGTCCCACAGCTTCTATACACCCATGATTAAGTGTGCAGCTCCTGGCTCTGCTGTGTGACCTCAGGCAAGTTACTTAGCTTTGCTGTGCTTCATCTGTAAAATGGGAATGAGAACAATACCTACTTCAGAAGATCCTTGTGAGGCTCAAGTGAGTTACTATTTACAAAGTGTTTAGACCTGTGCTTGGCACTCAGGAAGTGCTCTATGAGTGATTATTATTATTATTGTTGATGATGATAATGTTATTTCATTGCATAGAAGTCTTTTCTCACTGAATTCCTGGTAGTTTTGCTGTTGCCTGGTTTCTGTATTTTGGGCAAAGATTTACCTGCCCACTTGCCTGAAAGAAGTCACAGATTCCAGAGGTGAGCAGTGGAGGTCCCTGGTGGGGTGCCACGTGCCCTCTGAGTACGCACGACAGGGGCAGAGGAGAGGAGAGGAGGTGAGTTCCAGCTGACGGGGGGTTTCTGGCCCTCCCAGGCTGAGTAAGTCAGGGTCCCTAGGGAAACTGTTCTGAGGCCCCAAGGGATCCTCCAGCACCTGCCTCCTCAGCCCAGCTCCTCCGTGGATCCAGGCGGAAGCAGCAGGCCGGGGGCCTGGGAGCAGGAGGAAACCCCCAGTCCTCATCACTCCAGAGTGGACAGCGCACTGATTCTCTTCTGGCCCAGCCGGTTCGTGGCCAGGGCAAGAACCACTAGGACTTCCTTTCCCTGGATTATTAAAGGTCTGGGCCACCGCACTCTGCAAAGGGTCTGCCCCTCCATGCTCTAGTCCCAGCACGGCCAGGGTCTGCAAGGAGGCATGTGCACCAGGGGGGGAAACAGGTGTAGGGTTTAGACAGTCAGTAAGCTAAGGAAGCGTGGGAGGCAAGTGGGTACCAGGAAGGCCAGGAGGGGCAGAAGGAGAATTGGGAGGAGGTGCCGTCCTTATGAAGGGGAAGAGGGTTCCCGAGGGAGGCAGGCTGATGTTAGAATCATTAAATAATAATAATAATAATAATAATAATAGTTGTAGTAATAATATAATAATGATTACTATTATTTTTATGAATAGCTCCTACTCTCATCCACTACAGTCTCCCACTCTCCTCTGCCAGCTCTTTACTTGCATTTTGTCCTTTCATCCCACAAAACCCACGATGAGGTGGGGAATGTCATTAGCACCTCTGTTCTGTAGAGGGGAAAAAGAGGCAAGGAGAAGTTACGTAACCTGCCCAAGGTGCACAGCAGTCAGAGGCAGCTCAGCGTCCAAAGTCTGGATGTCACCATGACCCTGCACTGCCCTGGTGACAGAATAGAAGCAGCCCACCCCACAGGTGTGCCAGCATCAGGGAAAAGTCATAAGGGACGGCGACCTGCAGGAGTAGTTTTTGAAGGCAGTAAGGATTAATGGAGACGTGGAGAAGAGCCTGTGTTGGGGTACAGATCCCAGCAGAAAAGTAAGTCAGGATGGTGAGAGGTGAAGGTGCTGCTTGTGGTGGAAGGAGGCGGGTGGGATGGCAGTGGGTGGGGGTGAGGGAGTGCTGCTCCCAGTCGCCTGCGTTTGTCAGGTGCAGAATGGGGGAGCAGGTGGGTGGGAAGGAGGGGTCAGCCTCTACAAGCTCCTCCTGCAAAGAGCAGGGCTGCAAGGATTCCTGACGCTGCTCTAAATCAGGGCTCCTAAGTAAAGCCATTACTGTGCCTCCAGCGCTCAGGCCATTGCTGACGCCACTGCTCCAGACGTAACTCGAATTTGGTTTATGACTCCCACCACCGTAAATCCTGCCTAGAGTGGATCTAGGGCGGCTGACATAACACCCCCACCTGGGGAATCCCGGGACTGGCTGGGATGTCCCAGGATAGTGTGGGGAGCTTGTGGGTGTCTGGCCTTGCCCAGGGCTGGGGTTGAAGGGGAGGGACGGCAGAGGAGGTTATTTGGCCCCTCCTGTGACACCCACCTTTGGACCCCAAGAAGTCCTCCTGCCTCTGAGATCAATGAGGGATCAGAGGTCCGTGAAGGGCCCGCAGTATGTGACTGAAGCGTGCCCCTTCCCCTGGCCTTCCTCCCACTCCACTCCTGCCCAGCACCCTCCCAACACTGAGCTGCATCGCCTCCACCCATCCTGCCCACAACCCCCCAGCTCCCCTTCCTGGACGGCTCCCCTAGTCTGGTCACCAACTCTCATTTCTCCCTCTCTACCATGCTTTCAAATCTCACTCATGTAGGAGCAGCTGTGCACGAGGACGGGCCTCCCTACCTCTTCCCTTTCGGGCGCAAACCTGACTTGGCCTCCCGATGACAAGGATAGTCTAACCATCTGCCCACACATGCCTTCCCCCACCCCCGGAGAGCAGGACTGTATCTTCTTCCTTGAATTGTTTTGGGGAGCCCTCGGCCAGTGCTCAGAGGAAACTCAGGAAACGTGTGTTGAGGGAAGAACCACTGCATGGAACACAAATACCTAAGTGTTTGTGGACGGAATGGAACCCGATCCGGGAGGCCCTCTGTGACTGAGCCTGGGACAGGGCTCCAGCCAGCAGGCCGGCCACCGCCACCACCCACCCCGTCAGAGATCACGTACTCCAGGCCTTACAGGCTCTTCCATGACCAGGGCAGGATGCTGTGAGCTTGAGACACCCTCCTTGGGCAGGGCAGTCCTGGTGAGGCCAGGTACCGTCACACATTCAGAAATACCTGCATAGCACCAAGGAAGTACGAGGGGCAAGGATGGCAGGAGGAGGGTGGGCCTGACGCCCACGGGCGAAGGGCCCACAGTTACTGACATGCGCTGAGTGAAGCGTTCCTTGTGTGGATCCAGGAGGAAAGCTGCTCTTACGCACATACATCGAAACAGACAAAAGCTCCCTGCACCGATCACACCAGACCTGTCCAATCTCTCTAGATCGGTGTTTATCAAGTTGCAGCTCCTGGCCCCCTGGCGGGTGATGGAATCAATGAAGTGGGTCATGACAGCATGCCTAATGGAAGGGGACAATAGGACAGGAAAGGCAGGATAGAACGGAATAGACTAGACTAGGGCATGGTACTTAGGAAGGATATCGTCTCATAATATTTGTGTTTCCATTACACATGTGCTGGGTGTTCGTACATGTCATACTAGGCTGTGATGTAAAAATCTATGTGTTACTGTGGGTTCCAGGACCAGAAGTTTAGAAGCTACTAATGTGGATTATCTGAGTCACTCCACACCTGCCTTACTCTCGTTGCCGCAGTCCTCCCTCTCTGCCTCCCTCCCTGTGATCTGATCGTCCGTCTGCCCTGAGGGAAGTTTGGGGCACTGGCCTCAGTGTGGAGCTGTCCTCCATGCCATCTTACGCAGAGCATGTTCAGCAGGGAGGAATGTTCGACAGGACCTTGGGGACACAGCCACCAGGCCATAGGGGGTGCCGGGAGCTCAGGCCCCCGGGAAAGGACAGCTGGCACAGACAGAAGCCCCAAGCCCCCTGATGCTCTCTGAAGTCGGCCATAGAGACTGCCCTTGTGCCTTCAGGAGAACAGAAAGGAAAGGACAGGGTTTGTGTGGGCTGTAGGAGAGCTGGACTAGACCCAGGCCTTCCCTCAGAGTCGCGGAGGTCAGGGCTGGAAGGGCCTCAAGGGAGCTTCCGCAGCGACCCTCATTTGGTAGATGGGGAACTGTAGTCCCACCCCCACCCCATAAGGCCAACGACTGCTTGGAACTGACCTAGGAATAGAATCCATGTCTCCTAAGACTTCCCCATGAGCACTGCTGCCACCTCCTGGAGGGGCTGGCACACTGGGCAGTGGGCAGGCCACAGCGACAGTGCCCTCTCAACTGCAGGGGACTGGCTGCTGTAGGCCCCACCCGGAGTCAAGGAGCCCCTAAACAAGAAACCCTCCATAGCTCCAGCACCCAGTCCAGTGTCTGGCTCATAGCAGACAAGAAGTTCAAGAAGTCTTTGAAGAATGAATGATTGATTGAATGAATGAATGAATGAACAAATGAAGGAATTGAGATTAGACAGCACAGAATGTGACCTCTGGAAGATGACAGTCCAGCCAGGGCATGAGGACAGTGGCCTAGAGGAAGATCATTTAAAAATGAACATATGATGAAAGACAGAGGAGGGGTACAGATGATGAATGAGGTGGGAGTTGGGGGTAAGGCTGGGCTAGAACAATCACAGAAGGCTTCCTGGAGGTGGAGTTTCGGGGTAGGTCAGGTTTGGGCAGGCAAAAGGAAGAGCCATGACTACAGGGCATAGTGCTGGGATTAGGGAAATACAGGACACACAAGGGGCACATCTGTCTAATATGCAGACTGGAAGTGTGCTAGGGGGCTTTTTGGGGTTGAATGAACAACTAGAACTGGCCGGGTGAATGCAGGGTGGGGAGTGGTAAAGGGAGTAGGAGGGAAATGTGTGAGAAGAGACAAGATTTCCAGTTTCACATCCCCAAGAGGAAACGGGGTCCATCTGGAGAACGAACCATTCTGAAAGGACCCAGTGGTTCCAGCCAGAGGCAGAGCTCCTTCGAGTCTCCCTCTGCTGCCCCTGAAGCTTGAAAGACCCTAGCCACCAGAGAAGCAGTGGGAATGAGGCCTCTTGGTTCTGCTGCCACACACACACACACCCCATTATCCCCAAGAGGTCCATTTGGGGGCTTGCCCTTGGCTGTGTCCCTCAAGGGGATGCAGGTGAACCTTTGGAGGGGCTGGCCACAGAGGGTGTAAGGGTCAGTATGTGTGCATGTGTGTGTGGAGGAGTGTGTGTCAAATGGGTGTATCCCTAAGGCCTAAGTCTAGGTTTTGACTAAGTGCTGGCAGACCACCAACAACAGACCACTAACTGGCCTCTAGCCCCACCTGTGTCTTACTGAGAGTTGACTCTAAGCTGACAGATGGCTGCAGGGCCCCATGTGTAGAGACCCCTCCCCACATACCTACACAGTACCCTCAAAGGACCCAGATATGGATGATGCTTCTCTCAGTCTTGCTCTTGAAATCTGCCTCTCTGCATCCAGTCAATTGCTCAATGTCTGTGACATATGACGCCCTCCCTCTCCGGCCCAGACACACAAGGACAGCAGCCGGGACAGTGAACTCTGTCCGCCTCCTGTTCTGGGGGACCCTCCAGGGTCCTCAGGTTTGCAGAGTCCTCAGTGTCTCATCAAAGGGAGGAAAGGAGCAGGGAACAGCAGCTGCTGGGGGGGTCCCTGTCACTCCACAGTCACCCATCATGGGGCCAAGACCCCTAGGGAGCCGGGGTTTCCAGGGGGTTCCCTCTGGATCAACAGCACCTGTTGCGATTTTTAAAACACGTCTTTGTAACTAAGCTGGGCTTAAACGAAGGCAAAGGTAGATATGGAAGCAGCTGAGCCTGGGCACGAGGGCCTGCCAAGAACCCCAGGGACCATGTCACAGTCTCATCTCTGGGACTGCCAAGAAACAAGACGAGAAATCAGGGTGGCAGGGATAGGATGGACGTAGAGGGAGCATCAATCTCCCCACAATACCTCCAGCCCTGGACTCAACGTCTTTAACAGCTTCCAGCCTTCACTCACTGCCTCACGCTGTCACTCCACAGACACCCTCTGTGGACCAGCAAGGGGATGGATGTGAGACACAGATGATCAATTTTCTTAAATGGCCATCATCATACTTACAGACCATGGTCCAGGGCTGGGCTAAGTGCTTTTCATGAGCTCATCATATTATCTCATTTAATTGGTATAACAACCCCGTGAGGGAAACACTCTTTGTATCCCCGTTTTAGAGGTGACGATATTGAGAGTCAGGAAAGTTAACTTTCCCAAAACCATACAGCCAGTCGAGTAAGACCCTGGGATTCAAATTCAGGCTCATCTGTGTCTGAGGTCCAGCCCTCTAGCCATTAACCGTCGGTGGACCAGCGCCAGGAGTGTTTGATATCCATCGGAGGACATGGACCTAGGAACCAAAAATTATAGTATATGAGGGTTCCCTCAGGTTCATGACTGAGAGTCAACAGCAATAGTCATCCAACCAACATTGATTGAGGGTTTACCACATGCCAGCTGCTGCTTTCGGGTCTGGGGATACAGGAGGGCACAATGAAGTTCCTGCTCTCACAGAGCTTCGAATCTAATGATCCATCCAGGTGCCCAAGCCAGGACCTAAGGTTCACCTTTGATATCTCCTTCTCACTCACAGCTCTCCCGATCTGATCAAAATATAATCTAATCATCACTGAGTCCAGTTGATTTTACCATTTAAGTAGCTCCAGCATCTGCCCCCTGCTCTCCATTGCCCTCCATCACCCCAACCCAAGCCACCATTCGCTCTCTCCTGGACTATTCCAATGGCCTCCTAACTGGTCTATATCCACCCACGCTTGCCATCCTCCAAGCAATTTTCCACCATGCAGTTAAAGTGCACTTTGCAAAATGTAAATCTGGTTCCCCTTCCATTAAGTTACAATCCTTCAATACCTTTCCACTGCTTCTCGCCAGAACACTTCCTAACCGCCTCTGATGCCCTACCAATCTCCCCAGACTTCCCTACGCCGTAACCACCACCATCTCTACCATCACTGTAATCACCCCCCCCAGCCCCACGATCCGCCCACCCTCCTCCACCACCATCCCCACCACGCCTGCAGTCCTCACCATCACAGAAGCACAGGGCTTCATAAAGCTTCCTTCCCACCTGTGTGTCTGAGCCAGGTGCTGTGTGCAGTCGTGGAGGTAGATAGCCCTGTCATCAAAGCTCTGACCATTTGACACACGGACTCAGAAACAATAACTATGGGACCTGCCTGTTCAAATAAAAGCCTTAAGACTGAGCTGGAGTTTCTATCCTTCCCCACCATAGTTGAAGGGAGCATAGCTTTACCTGCCTTAAAGCAGGATGTGTAACAGCCAGGACCATCTGGAAGTGGATATGGACCCTAAGAGAAATCATTGTAGGATTCCCCAACATTTATATTCCAGCAAAGCTTGGGATGCTGACCGGTAAGACTGGCCTTAACGAGAGAACATGAAGAGTGTGTTTAAAGTGGAAAGAGGCAGGCCCATTTCCTTAGAGTTCTTAGGACATTATGTCTAGAACTCTTCCATCTCCCTATTTTAAAGACGAGGAAACAGAAGAGGGTCAGAAAGGAGACCTGCTTGATCAAGCTCATACTGCAAGTCCCTAGGACAGCCAGGCCCTACAGTTGGCTCTGAGACTCTGTCCCTTAGCCCACCTCACTTCCTGAAGAAAAGGGAGTAGAGGGAGAGCCACCCAAGAAGGGTACAGTCTCCTGCTACCAGGGTCCTCATCCCCAGGTTCCAAAGAGGGCAGAATAAGACACTCTTTCTCTGGGCTTCAGTTATCCTCCAAAGCTGAGAGAAAAAACAAAATGGTAGACACAGCCTGCTCCCAGCCAAAGAGATGAAATTATGGGTGACGGGGGAGGAGCCTCTGATCGATGCTGCCTTAGCTGAAAGGACAGTAAAGAAATCCTCCTTAACTCCAGGCCCTAAAGCGTTCAAGGGAAGCAACCTGCCCACTTTGTTGCTTACAACCAACTATTTCAAAGCTGCCTTGGTCCTTAGCTTCCCCTCTGGGTCCCCATCTCCCTCCTCCCCACTCTGAATCTCAGCTCCAGAAGAGATACAGGACACCAGGCAACGCCAGCTGGGTAGGCCAACAGAAATGAAACTCAGACAGGGAAAGAATAATTGCAGTTAGAACTGATTGAACACGTACTGTGAACTTACATCCATAGGAACCCTTCCTCTTCACTGTTTTGAGAACCTTGCGTGCATTGAGGCCTTCTGATGGGGGAAGGTGCAGACCTGGCCTAGCTAAGGTGGGGGTGCTGGTGCGAAGGCATTCCACAGAGACTTACCCCTCCGGTGAACTCCTGAGGGTCTTTGGAAAATCCTATCAACTGCCGTTGTGTGTTGTGATGCCCCTAGACAGCTGCCTACAAAAATGCCCAGACTAAGGGCTGTGCCCAGTGCCGGCTCATCAGTTTACTCCCCAAACCGTAAAAACAAGATTCACGACGCCCAGGAGGTTTGCCGTTTTCCCTCTCTCTTCTCTTCTCTCTCTCATCAATCCAGTTCTTGCCTTTGTTAATTAACGGTAATCTACTGACTGTCCTTGTTCGAAAAACGTGGTGTGCAGATAACTAACACTGAGTCAAGACTTGACAGCCTCCGGGGCTGGCCGAGGCCTCCCTGGGAAGGTGACCCAGGGTGTCCTCCCACAGTACATTAAAGCACGTGTGGGCTGTGGTGTCTGCCCTGTGTCCCGTGAAGCCCCTGATCTGTGGGCCCAGGGATCCAAGCTGGCAAGCAGGCCTTCGTCTCAAAAGTGGCAGGAATTCGAGGCTGCAGCTTCTCTGTAACGAGGAGACTCACACACATCTCAGCTCTTACCCACAGCAGCTGACATGCCCCATGTGAGGGAGGGGCATGAAAGCTCTATATGTGGGCAGCTGCTGGGCCTCCTCAGGAGACGAAAATGAAGATGCTGTGTATACTTTATTTCCTGCCTTGTCCCGAATCCTTTCCTGATGCTAAGAAGCATGCTGTTGAATTAAAGCCCATTGTACCATCTAAATTGGATGTCTCATCCAAACCTGTGACCAGCGTTGATGGCAATGAACTCACTAAATGTCTGAGTTCTCACCCCCATTTTACAGATACGCTAAAGCACAGAGAGGTCAACTAACTTCCCAAGATCACACAGCCAGTAAGCAGCACAGCCAGGTTGGAGCTCCCATCCATACTTCCTCTAAATGGTGGTGGACAGTGTGAGACAGTGGGAAGGACATGGGTCACTTTATCAAGAGCTCTGCTATACAAAGGCGGTTCTGGGACCCACACCCACCTGTAGGAGGACAGCGGAACAATTAGAGGGAAACAGCTTGGTAGCCAGGGAGGTGGAAGTCAGGAAGTAAAACCCCCACCTACAAACCAGATGCAGGGGAAGACTGAGAAAACACTCAAGCTGCTGCTGGGAGAGAAGGCCCTGAAGATGGAGTCTGTTGCTTTAAGAGTGGGCGGGCCTGGAACCAGGGAAAGAGTCCTACATTTGGATCCCAGGCTGGGCTGGCGGGATATAGATGAGGAAGCAGGCCTGGGGGGCGTCTCCAGGTGGAAACAACCAGCTCTGGGCCAGGGGACTGTGGAATAGAGAATTCTGGCTGTGACTTGGGAGTCTGGCTGAGAACCCAGACCGAAAAGCCCTTCCAGGGACACAACGAGATGGGGTTTACATCAGCCCAGAGTGGCACAGGTTGTACTTGCCATTAGGGGCAGGGTGGCAAGGAGAAATCGAGCACTGACCAGATTTCACTCTTCAGACGTGCCAAGGAGGGTTAAATAACGACACTGGGGACCAGCCAGTTGCCTTCACTGTTCGAGCCTGGCCCGAGCCACTCTCACAGGGGCAGCAGGGCTTCTGCCCTCTGATCTCTGTGCCTTCAGTTTCACTCAGTAATCCATCCTCCATACAACCATCAGGCCAATTTCCTTAAAGGCGCATCGGACCCTATCATTCCAGCTTAAGAGCCTTTCAGGCTCCCACCAACTTCCGCACCACGTCACAGTTTCCTAGCCTGGTGTGCAGGGCCCTTCCTGGCTTGGCCCTGCTTTCCTGCGCCACCATGGACCTCCCCTGTCCTTGACCTCACCCTCAGGGCTCCCTATTCAAGGACGTCCTCCAGCAAGACCTTTCCCAGCTGCACGATGTTCTGTGTGCTGTGTACGCCTGCCTTTCTTCATCGCCTCGGTCCTGAATCCTAGAATCAGTGTCCCAAGAGAGCCTTAAAATGCCAATGTCCAGGCCACACCCAGACTAATTAAACCAGACTCCTCTGGGAGTGGGGCCCAGGCATCGATGGTTTTTTAAAGCCCCCCGGGTGATTTCAATGTGTTGCCAGGGCTGAGAACCACGGTTCTCTCTTTAACCAACATGGACCTACTCCCTTGAAGATGCGGCCCAGGTGTCTCGTGTAATCATCAAATATTTACTGAGGCAGCACTATTCTAAGCACTGGATATAAAAATAACAATGATAGCTAATATTTATTGAGAAAGGCCCTATGCCAGGCACTATTCTAAGTGCTCCCGTTCCTGGTTTCACTCATTCAACCAGGAAAGTATCTCCATGGGGTAGGTACTATTATTTCCCCATTTTGCACATTGGGAAACTGAGACACAGAGAGGTGAAGTGACTTCCCCATGGTCACACAGCTGGTGAGCATTGCAGCGGAACTTGCACACAGACGCTGGAGCACGCGAGTCTGCACTTGTAACCCGGTGCCCCATTCCTGTCCTCAGATTGCTCACAGACTGCAAGAGAGAAGCAATAAACAAACAAGGAAATTCCGAGTAGGGGAAGGGATATGGAAAAACAAAACGCTATCTTGAGTGAGCGTGGCAGAGGGGCAGACTTTGGACGGGGTGGTCCTGCCATCCCCAGGAGCAATATCTAAGCTGACACCTGAAGGATGAAAAGGCTCCAGCCAGACATTGGGTGGGGAAATGATGTTGCAAGCAGGGGGCCCAGTGAACAGGATGGTCCAGAGGTGGGAAGAGCGTGATATGCTCTAGGACCTGTAGCAGTTCAGGGGGGTGTGTGAAGAGGGCACAGACAAGGGAAAGAAGCTGACAGGGCCAGTGCCTTGTAGGCCATGTAACTAGGATTTTATCCTGAGAGCTGCAGAGTCTTCAACTAGGCAGGCATAGCGTCCCTGTGATGGTGGGCTAGAGAGGCCTTTGGGGGGGGGCTGCTGCAGCCATTGAGCCAGAGGCACCTGCAGTGAGCTGGAGAGTACTGGCTCCTCCTGGAAGTCCTGCCGCTGCCTCCCCTCCAAATGTCACGATTACTGTGCATTGTAATCGCTGGTTTACTTTTTGGCCTCCCTCGCCATACTGGGAGCACCTGGAGGGCAGGGCCCAGGTCTAATTAGCCCCTGTAACCCAGCAGCTCACCAATTCCAGCTGCCCAGTGAATACCTGCTACCGGCAAGTAAGATGGACAGAGGCATGTCCTGAAATCCTGAAGAATTTTGAATTAGGGAGGGAACTAGAAGTCCCTCTGCCCACCTTCTCCTCCATAGATCTGGGGATCTCATGGATCTTGGCCAGAAGAAGGGGTGTTGCACCATCTGGCCCCTAGCCGAGCCCTTCACCCCACCCTCACGGCTGAGCACGCACCACCTTAGATGGGAAAGCAATGTTAGAACTATAGATAACCTACAGCAGCCAAGCCCCAACCCTTCCTCTCACCCCCCAGCAAGCCCATTAGGCAGGACAGTGGGGTGGGAGGTGGCCAGGGCCCCGAGCTGGCCTGAAATAGCAGAGTCCAGAGATTCCAGGCGGCACCAGACACTTTAAATAGCTCAGGTATTTAGCTGGCGGTGTGAGTACCTGCTGCTGCTCTGGGCTTCTGACAGTGGGGATAGGGCCAGGTCTGACGCTCGTCTTCTTTGGTCCTCCATCTGCTGCCAGGTGGGCCCCAAAGCCATGTGATGCCCACCTCCAGCTGCATCACAGGAGACAGCCAATGGGGAGGGAGGCTCAGAGGCATCACCCAGGTCCCATGGAGAGTTGGTGGCAGAACTGGGCTGGCACTCAGGTTTCCACACTGCCAGTGCAGGGTTTTCTCCATGGCACTTCTCCACCGAACTTCACAGCCCTGCCTGCCCTCGCTGGTCCTTTAGGACCATCTCCCTCTGGCCATGCTAAAGCCTCTCAGAGCCCAGAACACCCAGACCGAGGAGCCAGATGTGTCCTGGGAAGAGGCAGCCGGCCAGGTCCTCCCGGGACGGGGATGGCACTGGCACCTCCTCACCGTCAGAGGCCAGTCTACTTTCACATTTTGCTCTCAGCGTGATGGTTAAGGGGGTGGGTCCAAATCCAGCTGTGTGGTCCTGGGCAAATGATTTCAATTCTCTCTGCCTGTTTCCACACTATGAAATCGAAATGGCAGTGACATCAATAGTCTATGTCCCAATGTCGTTGTGGGGACGGAATGAGTTAACAAGTTAAAATGCTTGGAATAGCTCCTGGCAGATAATTAAGTGCTTCATCAGTACTGATACTCGTGAGAACTTCCCAGGTCAGAGCCAAGGGGCCTGGGTCACTAGGTGAACCTGGGCCATTCACCAACCCATCCTGTGCCTCAGTTTCCCCAGCTCTTAAATGGGGGAGTAGTTCATCCCTATGAGCAGTTTGAGGACAACCATGAAATGCCAAGAACTATGGAAAGAATTCGGAAGTTAAAAAGAACAAGTACCTTACAACTGGGAGGCTGACGGGCAGGTGACCCCACAGCGGATAACAGGCCCCATAAGTCACCCCTGAGCCAACAGCTGCCTGAGTGTTATGGGCCCCAGGGCCCAGGCCACCGTCCTGAACATCGTTCGGAATTTATAGGCTCTTGTCACCGTCCTTCCCAGATCTTTTATTTAGTTGCCTCAGAAGCAAGCCTGGTGTTAATAAAGCCTTTGCTGTCCTTCCAGGAAAATGCAACTGTTATGCAGGGCGTCAGGCGGGAGACCCTGCTCGCTGCGCCATGTGTCGTGCGGGGCAGCCTGCGGGGTCTCTGCTCCCGCGCCCCACATAAGAACGCAGGACATGGTGAGGCCAAAAAGGAACACCCACGGAGCATAGGTAGGGGAGTCACGCCACTATAGTCTCACTGGCAGCTGGGTTGGAGAAACAGGAACCAGGAGCCACACAATTCTCAACCCTCACTGCTCCGCTTGCAGACTCAGCCACCATCTTCTTGCCAGCCTCCATTTTCTGCTAACGCAGCCACGGCAGTTATATTAGTGGCCAATGGCTCACTGGTTACAGCTGACGGCCAACTAGCCACAGCTGATGGACATTTGATCACAGTCGATGGCCATTTACTACCTGAGCCAGCACCTTTCCACGTGGGGCTGAGAACCTAGAAACTGCTTTCTGGGGCTCTGTCCCCACAGCAACCCATTCTGCATTCGGTCCCCACCTGGTGGGAGTAGGGAAGCTGTGTGGCTGGCAGGTGCATCCACCCTACCACGCGCCTCCTCTCCCTGCTGGGGAGGACCTGATAACAACAACTAGATCAAAGAGAGAACCAGAGCCCTGGCAGGGAACCAGCCCTCTGCCCGTGGGACCCAGTGATGACCCAGACCTCATGCCTGTAGGAATTTAAACAGGACTGGGTGGGGCGGGGGTGCCTCCTCCCAGTTCTCAAACAAAGGAAGCCCGGATGGAACCCCATCCCGCTTGCTTTTGTCACTTACAAGTTACGTGACGTGAGCTAACTATCCTGGTCACTCTGAGCTTCAGTTTTCTGACCTTTAAACAGGGATAAAAGTGCCTACTGCATAGGTCACTGGGATAAAGAAATGAGACCTGTTCACATGGAGGGAACTGGGAAAAGATACAAGGGGAGCTGTAGCAGAGTGGCCAGGAGTGTGAGGCATTGGCGTCAGACAGCCCGGGCTCAAGTCCCAGCTCAGCTACTTCCTGACTGGGTGACCCTGAGCAGGTGACTTTACCTCTCTGTGTCTCCGTTTCCTCTTTGGTAAATTTGGATAAGAATGCCCAAATCACGGGTTTTGTGAGGATGAACTAAGGCAGCGTCTCCCAAGCCTGCTGGGACTCAGCAAATGTGGGCATCTGAGAGAAGGATTGTCCCCAGGGGGGTCTAGGACAGGGCAGTAGGAATCAGACACAAGTGGGTTCAAATCCTGGCTCGGCCACGCACTTTCTGTGTGATCTGGGTAGAGTGACCAACTCATCACTATCGGCCTGCAACTTTCTTACTTTTCAAATGGAAAGTCCCACATCCCAGAAATCCCCTCAGTCCCAGGCCAACTGGGACAGTTGGTCACTTTAGACCCAAAGCAAATCCCATTGCTGTTCTGAGCTGGGAACATCACGAGAAGGTGCATGCGAATCACAGCACCAGCCAAGGCCTAAATGATACACACCATGCGCCAGATCCGATAGTTCTCGGTGGGTAGTCACTCACTTCATACTCACGATAACCCCAGGTTAGGCACTGGTGTTAGCCCCACTTTACAGAGGAGGAAACTGAGGCTCAAAGACGAGTGACCTGCCCAAGGTCACACAGCTCATAAGTGGAATCGCTGAGATTTGAACCCAGGCTGTCTGGCTCCTGGGCCTCAATCACTAGATGAACCCTCATGTGGCAAGTGCTCATAAATACTAGCTGTTAATAAGAAAAGCAACCCACACATCACCCCTCAGAGCGATTCTCCCAGTCTGTGTCCAGCAAGGATGTGAGGTGACCTGATGAGTCTGAACTGTAAGAGGAAATGTAAGGGTCCCTTCATCGCCCACTGTACACTTTGGTTGTTAGAGGCCCCCTTTGGAAGGACAGATGGGGGGAACCTGGCCAGGGAGCCTCAGGAGCCCAAAGGCCCACTTCACAGCAGGCCCAGGGAACTGCAGACGAGCAGGGCTGCACCCTCCAGGGCAGCCCCTTGCAGTCCTGGGCTCACTTCCAGGAAGGCAGGCCTAGGGCTACATGCCCAGGCACAGGCCTGTAGTTTACTCTCCTCCCGCCCCTAGTAAGGGACATGCAGATGCAGATGACCCAGAGGATCCCTGCTTCTCTGGAGTCTGCCTCCTCTTCCCCGGGAGTAGGAGCTGGGGACAGTGGAGAGGAGCTGCTGAGCCATGGCAAGCTGTGTAATGCGACCCAGACTGGAGCAGTGACAGGATCTCCTCAGAACGGGGTGGGAGGCAGGGGATAGGAGGAGCCTGGAGAGGAAGAGCCCATCACTGTAATCCAGACTGAACCTTGTACCCTCCACCTCCAAACTTTTCAGACAGCAGTCTTGGGTCTGCAATGGGCAGTGCTCAACAGGGGTCCCCAGTGAGGGACGGGCTGGACACCAAGTATTGCCCCTTCTTCCTCTGATGCCTGCTGGCCTGCTGTGCCCTTGGGAGCCAGGTCCAGCTTGGACCCAAGCAGCTTTGCCTGTGATTGGAGCCGAAACCCAAAGGGCAGGGAAACTGCACAAAGGCAGTGGTGTAAGATCCCATGGAGGTCAGGACAGCAGCCCCCTTCCATGGACGCAGGAAAGGAGGGCAGACAGCCAGAGAGCCACTTAGCCAGGGCTACTACCACCACTGCTCTATGCCCGCCCTTCTGCCCTCACCTGGGGCCAAAACTGCAGGTAGGGGGCCACAGTCAGCTCCTAGGAACATGGTCCCCCACTCCTGGGGCATTTCCAGCTGATATGAGGTCCCCGAAGTCTTTCCCTTGGGCGCCGTCAGACTAGTACAGAAATTACAGGTATGCGAGGACAAGAATGCCTCTCATTACACTGCGAAGCCGTCCCACCTCTGTCCCCACCTTGTCACCCCCACTCCAACTCAGTAATCACACGTGACAGCTTAAATTGCAGATAAGAGTGTAGGCTCAGGAACCGGGATGCTTGGGTTTGAATCCAAGCTCTGCCCTCTAGAAAGCTGTGTGACCTTGAGCAAGCTACTTCACTTCTCTGGTCCTCCATTTTCTCACCTGTAAAATGAAGTAAGAATAGTGCCCACCCCACAGCATTAATGTGGGAATAAAATGAGTACATAAAGCTTACATTACAGCAGTGCCTGGCCCACCATAAGCATTCAACACTCAGAAGCCATTACTCTAATGGTATCATATAATTCAATCCAAGCATGACCTGGTCATTCCATTAGCCTCTCTGAATTCCAGTTTCCCCACCTTTAAATGGAGACAACTCTGGCTTGCCCTACTTCCTCATTGTCATGGGGTCCAAAGTAGATCAACATGGCTGTGAGTCAAGCTTTAAAAACGACCGAACGCTGTATGTACACGGAAGGGATGAAGGTAATGTACGACCTAATAAATATAAGGTAATATAAACATAATACCATGAGACACCCCGATACAGTGTAAGATAATACTCTGCATTAAAAACTGAATTGAGAGAGAGACAAGACAGATGGCGACAGAGGAAGGGAGGCAGAGAAACGCCGAGGGAGGCAGGGACCGCGAGTGAGGGCTAAACTTCAAGAGCAGGGAATCAATGCCATAGAGTAATTTAAAAACCAATATACAGTAAATATCAGCCCAGCGCCACCGAGCAGCAGGACCACGGAGTGGCCCGCCCGAGATAACTCACACCCTGAGCCGGGCCGGCCACCAGCGCCCCGCTGGCGTCCCTGCAACTTGTGATCCATGGCCCTCTTCCTGCCCAGGATTTCTCCTGGAGCCCAGGTACCTACAGCGCCTCCAATTATGTACCACAGCTATGTGGCCCGAGATTTATGGAGCAGGCTGATCACAGAGCCCTGGAAATAAGCTTGGGGCCTGGACTTTTCCCCCGAAAGTAGGGGAATTGGGCTGGGGCTTTGATTCTAGACATCCTGGCTCTGTGCCTGGGGTGGGCTCCCATCGGATTCTATCCCTCCCAGACTCCTGTCCCCTCCCTAAGGTCACACACCCACCCCCATCATCCCCCCATATCTCCCCTTAGACCACTGACCCCAGAATCCATACCTGAACCCCAACTCCCCCAGAGTTCCTGAAACCCCACCCCACAAGCATTCTTTCCACGTCTGGTTTCTCCTCGGCCCAGGTCTGAGGTCATCACTCCCTCTTCTGTGCCCCAGCCCAAGGCCCACTTTCCTGCCCCGGATGCTTTCCCAGCTCCTGCAAACCAAAAGATCCAGCAGGTCCCTCTTCCCATTACCAGGACCAGCCCTGGGGAATGGGTGTTAGGGGGTGAGGGCAGTAATCACTGCCCAGGGGCATGTCTCTTTCTGGCCTTCTCTCCACACAGACCAGGCCGAATCAGAGGCTCCTTTTTTACAGTAAGGTCCCCAATCCAGGTCCTACATTCCTCCCCTGAGAGCCCCCAGCAAGGCCCACCCCCACCCCATCCCAGGACATTCATGACATGTCAAAAGGATCCACATAGCATGTCCTGTGGCCCTGCCACTAACTCCCATGCCCTACCATGTTTCCCCGAAAATAAGACCTAGCCAGGCCATCAGCTCTAATGCGTCTTTTGGAGCAAAAATTAATATAAGATGCGGTCTTATTTTAATATAATATAAGACCAAGTCTTATATTAATTTTTGCTCCAAAAGACGCATTAGAGCTGATAGTCTGGCTAGGTCTATTTTTGGGGGAAACACGGTAGGTACCGTGTGTATAAACACAGCCTGCTTTCCTTGTGCCTGCTGTGTAGACCCAGCCTAGGCATACAGACCTGGAACGTGACATGAACTTCTGCCCACCGAGGCTTCTTTCCTCATCAATCCAATCCAACACGAATAAGGCCTAGGTGGGAGGTTCAGTCCTGAACCCATCAGCCATCTTCACACAAACCCTCCTCCCCCAAGTCCCCCTCACCCCTCAGCTGAATACAGTGTGGTCTTAAGAGATAATGAAAAACCCAGCTGGACCAGGAACTATTTAGTAACCTCTATGCCTCAGTTCTCCCTCATGTATAATGGATATAATCATAGCGTCTGTCTGTCCTGCTCGCCCGGCAGAATAGTCGGGAGGGTCAGATGAAATCATGTGGAGTATTATGAAATACTCTCCAAGTTGCTGTGTGATTTAAGGGGTGGTTGTTTGAAACGAGTATCAATTAAGCTGGTCCACAGCGGTTCCTCTCCAAGCTTAGGAAAACACCACAACTATATCTACTATGAACAATGACAGCTCACACTTTTATAGTGTTCACTACCTCCCCAGCACTGCCCCAAGCACTTTACATAGAGTAATTAATTTAATTCTAACAACTACTATGTGGTGGGTACTATTGTTATTCCCATTTTGCAGATGAGGAAACAGAGGCACAGAGTAACCTGCTCAAGTTCACACAACCAGGAACACAGGACATAGTGTTGAGCCTAGGAATGGGGGCCTGGGGCACACATGTTCCTACACAAGAAGGATGTTGTGTCCATGTATTTTAGTGCCTAAGTGTTCCCAGATAAGGTGCCATGTTTATCTGCTCCATCCTCCTCTTAGACATAAACTTCCCAAGGACGAGGAGTGAGCTTTCCCCCGTCAGATGAAGACTTCTCAAGCATAAGGACCCTGCCTTGCCCACCTATAACCTCTCTGTGCTCTTCCCCTGCCAGCCACTTCATGCCCAGATTTGTGCCCATCTAAAGCCTGGGGAACTGTCCTCTCCCCAGTGTAATGGCCCTGATTTATCACGGGCTTAGAAGCTGTGACTTTGGACCAGGGCTCCAGGATTTATAGCTATTCTAAGGTCTCCCCTCAGTTCCCCTTCTCCCCCGTTCAGCCCCTGTGAAGCAAGTAAATAGGCCTGGAGGAAGATTAAATGGTTCCTTTCGGGCCAGCTGCGCACCAGCTGGGACCACAACCCCCAAACTTCTCTGAATCTCTTCATCCATCAGTTTCTATTTGGGTGACATGGGTGTCAGCTTAGCAGTGGGGTGGGAGAGAAATCTGGGAAAGCAGCTTGAGAGCACGTTTCTGAAGTGGACTTTATCACCACCACAACCACCACCACCACCACCACCACCACCATCATCACCACCATGGTCAGCTTTACATCAAGTAATTAATCACGTGTGACCTTCAGCTGAGTCCCGAGCAAACACACATATGGGAGGGGGCAAAAAAAACAGGCCAGACTGGGAACCCTCAACACCTCCCACCTCCACCAAGACCTGCGGTCCACATGCAGGGTCACAAAAAGTACAGGAGCGATGGAAGGCTGGGTGCACACACGAACTGGACTGGCTGAATCATCTTTGCCCCATCTGGCCTGCTGGTAGCACACAGTAGGTGTTCAAAAACTGCTAGTCGAATGAAACTGAATCAGTGAGGACTGCTGACCAGCCAGTCATGAAAGGGATGGATGAAGGAGCATGGGCTTGATCACAAAAGCCTCAACTATCAGGCTGTCCTGACTTAAAGCTTGAAGAAGGTGGAGGGAGCGCTTTAGTAAAAGGAGGCCTTACTCCCACGACAGGCAGCAAAGTACAGGCCTTCCAGCCTGAAGAGGCAGGGCGGCTGGGCCCGTGAAACCAGTGTGAGCAATGGAGGCCCATTCATGATGAACACACTTTGATCCCTCCCTAACAAGCGTCATGAGAAATGGCCATGAGACGGTCCAATCCACTCCTGCACTCTACCTCAGTGGAAACTGGGCAGAATCAGGGCTGGAACACCCCTAGGGCTGACCTAGGGTGGCGATTCTCAATTGCCTGGAGGTTTGATGTGAATCAAAGCTCCTGAGAGCAGACAGGGACCCAGAAATGATCACTGAACAACCACAGGAGTGCACGTGTCCTGGCAGAGAAGGACAGAGGGCTCCTGAGCCAGTTCCATCACCCAGCCTGTGACTCTCCCAGGACTCAGTTTCTCATCTTTCATGCAGGGACTAAAGGAACCCTCCCTGTCTCCCAGGGCTGCCCTGCAGCAAGTGTCTTGATGGGTGTGAGAGCACTCAGACAGCTTTGCTGTGATGGGAACCTCTGGATATGGTCAGAGGTCTGAATTCTCATCCTGGCTCTGCTACCCACATGGCTGTGCTCAACCTGAGCCTGGTTCCTCACCCAAACAAACAGGAGGGCAAAACTCTGCCCTGGCGAGCTCAGAGGGCCACAGGGACCTAGGACACCACACACAGAAATGCTCTTTGCGAAGTGGCCATTGCTCTGGAAGGGTAGGATGACATGTGCCCATATATTAAAGGGAGAAGCTGAGGCAGTAGACAAAAGAATGTGTGCTACTGCATGTGTGTGTATGTGTACGAGTATATATGTGATAGCATGTGTATGGTGTGTGACTGTGTGTGCACGTATGAATGTATGAGTATGTGTGCATATGTGCAGATGTGTGTTTGTGAATATCGTGGTATACTCGTATATGTGTAAGTATCGTGGTATACTCGTATATGTGTGCATACCCGTGTTTGTACATGTATGTGGGAGTATGTATGTATGTGGTGGGGGTGTTCGTGTGTGTGAGTGTATGTGAGAGTGTGAGCATGTAGACTTATGTATGTATACTTGTGGGTCTGTGTGTGCACATGTGAGAGTGAGTGTGTCGGACCATGTGTACGTGCACATGCCTGCATTGGAGTGAGGGAGGAAGGAGACGTTTCCCTTCCCACTGCAGCCCTGGGATCCTGGTCATTCGAAGCTGGAGCCCCGGAACAGGGTTTGGGGAAGGTTAGTAGTAGTCAGAGGGCATCGAGCAGAGGGAAGCGTCAGGTCAGCGCTATCCGGAAGGAGAGCAGGATGAGAAGGAGGCTGGAGGAGCCTGGACGAGTCCCTTCCAGGACCTGGATGGCTCAGCAGATGTATTTTTACCCAGGCTGGTTCATGGACTTACAAATCCAAGGATCAAGTACCTGAACTGGAAGGGACTTAAGAAAGCACTCAGGCCCTGTTCTATAGGGAAGGACAGCATGGGAGAGGTATTGGCCCGATCACGTGGCAAGTTCCCGGCAGAGCTAAAAGGACAACTCGTTCCAGGTTCCCCTGCACCCCAGCGAGTCCTCCAAGACCAGCCCCCCGTGCCTGGCAGTGTAAAGCACCTCTAACTTTTACCTCCATGACCCCAGGTCACCATCCATTCTCCCTCCCTTCTGCCCAAGCGAACTTATCTGAGTATTATAGTGGCTTCATGGGGGTGGGGGGACATTGGATCCAGAGATCAACCTTGCCCACCTAGGAATTTTCAATACCTCTTTAGAATGACAGGGCCTCCTCTCACGGCCTGGTTGGACATTTCCAGAGGTTTCTGGGAACTCAGAAAATCAAGCATGCCTTCACCTACACTGCCATCATCCCCGGGCCCCCACAGCTCTCTCTCATGGGCTCGGAGGTCCAAGCCAGAACCTGAGCCTAGCTGGCTCCCCAAGCTCCTCCACGTCTTGCAGACTGAGTGCCTATATAGGCCACTCATTCTGGGGCTCCGGGTGAGTCAAGTAACAGCAAGACCCAGTTTACAACTGTTCTGAAGTAGGCACCTACACAGGGGACCATAGTAAACCCCACGCCCTGGCTTATTTAACTAAAGCTGAAGAATAGATCAGGAAGGGTAGCTGGGATGGAAAGTGCTAGCTTTGCAGAAAATGAGCAGGAAGTAAGTCCTAGGGAAGGAGAGATGGGACGACCAAATAGATGTTGCATCCCCGGGAAGTTTTTGAGGGACCTGAGTTAAGGTGAGAGGGAAGCGTGCTCCCTGTGGCCTGGACTGAAGTGGGATCGAGGGCAGATGGTCCGGGAGGGAAATACAGAAGGGAGACGGATTGAGAGAGACTCAGCATTCTGCTTCTCATATTGTGTCTGGGCAGACTGACTGTGGCTTAGCTCCTGCCGGTGGGTGATTTCATATAAGACATGCCAATAATAAATGCATTGAACTCTAAAGAACCCAATTTGGGGATTTTGCAGCCTCTCATGTTTCAGGCCTGCCCGGTTAAAGACAATCCCAAGCAGGCTGATAAATTACAAGAGCTCAGTTTTACTGTTTAATCCAGCTTGACACAGTGTAACACCTAAATCTTGTCTGTATCGTTCCAGTCTGCCCCTCAGGTTGGTCTGCTCCCCATCAGCCTTGGCCCTTGGGGATATTCAAGAAAGGAGGCCCAGATCTGTCCAAATCAAAGATGCCCCAGTCTTCTGTTGCTCGTAAGCAAAGCCACACATAGCCGTGTGTCTCTTCTGCAGGACCCTCATGCCTGCCACACAACATGCAGCTACAAGGCAAGGAAATCACCCAGGGAAAGACAAAGACCAACAGGTCAAGACAGGGGTAGATTGTGTCACTGCGTAAACTTGCTCAGTGCACTTGGACTCAATCGTTTAACAAGCCAGTGACCCAGCACTGGGGTGTCTTTGGTCTGGCCTCTCACCTTTTTCTCTTTGGCCCTAGCCTCGTGTTCTAGGGCAGTGCATCCAACCCTGCCCGCCTGCCCCTCTTGATGAAATAGAGATGCCTGTTCTGGGGATTTGCATCGCGAGCCTGCAAGCTGAAGACCACGCCTCTGCCCCACGCCCACACTCCAGAATGACTCTGTCCTCCTGGCCATCTCCTGGATGCTTCCCGCCTCATTCCTCCACCTCTTTTTCTAATCCCAAGCTGTTAGCCCTAAGCATGCATTCTCAACGGAGGCAACAGCGCCCCCAAGGGGGCAAACATTTGTGCTTAGGAGGGGTGGAAAAGAATCTGTCTCTTTTGGCATATAAAGCACAGATGTACATACAGTACCTACACAGATATACAGTAGGCCTGTATTTAAATTTCAGGGGAGGGTGCAATTATTAAAAAGGATCTGAAAAGACTCACTGGTGAGGGCGATAGTGAATAAAGGTTGAGAAACACTGGCCTGAGGTGCCAAAGCTTCAGGTGCCAAAGCTTCAGGTGCCAAAGCTTCAGGTGCCAAAGCTTCAATGGTGGCCCCCTGATTACAATCGTAAATGCCATATGCATCAGTGTGTTCCTTCCGAGCTGCCTGCCACCAACCTCACCCAACTGTCTAGACCCCATGGCCGTCTTCTGCAGGATCTTCACGTCCCTTTTCTCAGAAGGCACAGTGCCCACCTAGCGGGCCTGTTATCTTACTAGTGAACTCCGGTCCCAGATGAACTGATACATGAAAGCACACCTTTCATGCCTTCACCACTGGGCCATGTCACATTGATGTTTTCATTACTTGGTCTACATTAGGAGAGGGTCACACCTACAACCCTGAATGCTAACAGGTGTGTTTACTGTATGAAGCCCAGGCACACAGGCCGCCCTGCCCTAAGATCAACCTTGGGGAGTGAGCGTTAGCATCCTGATTCATCGGTAAGGAAACCAGGCCTCAGGGGAGGAAAGAGATCTGTCCCCCACCAGGTCACACCCAATTGGGCCCCCTGACTTGTAGTCCAGGCTAGTGCCCACCCCGCTGACCCACCGTCTGTGCTATCCACAAGGGCGGTGCTGACTGTTTGCCGGGAGCTTGTCAACAGGTGGCTGTGAGTGGCCAGGACAGGCCATAGTGCCCATGGGGAAGCCGGGCTCCATGGGCTCTGTGATGCCTCCGCAGTTGCCTCCCCAGCCAGGCCAGGAGGCCAGCAGGGCTTAGAGGGGTGCCGGTCCCTGGTGCCTGCTGTTCCTCACCATGGAGGAGAAGCAATACCAAGGAGTTAAGAGTGTGGGCCTTGAATTCACATGGACATGAAAGGAGAGTGACAACTCAGCCACTTACAAGCTACCTGGCAGGTACCCAACTTCTCTGAACCTCAGTTTTCTCATTGGTAACGTGGAGGTAATAACAGTGGCACTTTCACCGGATGGTGAGAATTCCGTGTGATAACAATGTGTGCCTGACGTATAACAAGCAATCAAGCTGTTTGTTTGAAGGCGCTGGTCCCAATAGCCTAAGAAATTTCATGAAATAGCCATTCCACTTGTTCAGTACCCCACCCCTGAAACTCGCCAAGTTCTCAGTTATCTCTGAGAATTTAAAAGAAAACAAAATCTGCCTTCTATGGACTTCTATGGACTTTTGCTATTCCTGAAATCCTCACCTCCTCCAAGAAGCCCTCCGGATTACCCTCACCCCGAGCAGTCTGGACATGGCTACTCTCCCTGGTCCCTATCTCCAGACCTGACTTCTTCAAAATACCTTTACTTAAACCTTCCCATTATGGTGAGGACTCCCTCTCCACCCCTGTTCCAGTTGGTTCTTTAGTCAGACCCTGCTAAATACACGTGTGGGTCTGAGCCCCTCCCCCTGACTGGGTGTGTTTCTCAATTCCACAGATGGGTCCCAGGTCGAACCACAGGCCTTGCACAGACTCCGGCAGGAGCTGTGTCCACTCTCTTGGCCTGGACCTGAGACCATCCCAGTGAGGCCACTCTTGGGGCAGAAATAGGCAGAGTCAAAGAAGAGAAGGCAGGAGCTGGGTTCCGGGGGATATTTCACACTCAAGCTTCAGACAGAAAAGAGTTGACAGATGACACTTGTAAAACACAAAGCTGGATTATACTTAGCAAATGTTCGGGTGGCTGTAAAATTCCAAAGCAAACAAGAGAGAGGGAGGGAAGCAGGTGCCACAGCCCCAGAGGTAAAATTTGCTTCTGGAACATCAATTCCCAAAGTTTTCTGGAGGGCTTCCTGGAGTCTTTTAATGATCAGCTTATGTGTGATGGCATCATGGCATCTCCATGAAGAGCGGAGGCTGGAGCACTACCTTTCATGTCTCTGAGGGCCCCTCCGTCTCTTCCAACCCTTTCCCTTCTATCCCAACACTCCTCCAGATCTGAACAGGGGTTCAGGGAGCATCAAGACAAATATGAGGCCCAAACACATCTGCACGGTACCCACTATTATTTCCTTTCACCAAATGAAAACACAGAAGCTCCGGGGGTTAACAAAGAGGCGGCAGAGCCAGAATTTGCACCTAGGCCGTCCAAGGTTCAGTTCCACTCCATTATATGACAACTCTATCCCTTCAAATAAGTTGGACCTTAAAACAACAACTGTGCCCAAAGAAAAATCGCAAAACACCCAAATTGTGGTTGCTTTTGTCCAGGGTCCAATTCCACTTGGCTATCTCTGGTTGTTTTTTTGTTCTGTGGCTCTGCTTTCCATCTAGCAGCTTCTCCCATCAGAATGGGAGTGCCCCAATGCCAATAACTGTACTCTTCTCCACCTTAGGACAGAGGACTTTCCCAAGGAAAAGAGACCCTCTACCCCACAGGCTGAAGAGACTCGATAAGCCTGACCCTTGGTCAGAATCCCCGGATCTTTGATCTTACTTCAGAGCTACAGCTGATACAAGAAAGGCAATTCCCACTGTAGTCCCTGCGGGGACTGGGTGGTCAAAAGGCAGCCTGGCTCTCCCCGTGGCCCCACCTACCTCATCTGCATTTCCCACCCCATCCATCCTCCTTCTCTTCAGTCTTGCCTCCTGAGAGCTCCCTGTGCAGTCTATCCTGGGCCACACTCCCCAGCTTCTCAGATTTCTGGGCCTGGGAAAGGAACTGGAACCTCAGAGAAGCTAGGAGCCTGAGCCCCAGTGGCCGGCCAGAGAACACCCAGTGCAGCCCGACAGGAGATGGAGGCAGGAGCCGACCTCCCGGAGAAGCACTGCCAGAGGCTGAAATCAAAATGCCAAGTTTGCTGTTTGTATTCCCCAGGGCCAGGGCAGGAAGATAAGTAATTACATTCCTGGGCAGGAATTAGACCAGAAACTCTAAATCGAGGGCTGGGCAGGGGGCCTGAGCAGAAGCACGTGAGGAGCCTTAAGAGAGAGATGGAACTCCATACTCCCGGCCATAATCAGAAGGGAAAGATGACATTCTAGCATCAGCAGAATGGCCCAGCTGCTGGCACGGTCCACGGAGGCTGCTGGTTCCAAGTGCAGGCCCTCGCAAGCTTCACGTCCTCTCTGCACAACCCTGACCCCCTTCAGCCTCCAAGGTACCCAGGGAACAAATCCCATAGCTGGCTGGCTCCACTGTGCGTGGCTATGTAAGCTCCTCACAGAGGGCAGAGACCAACCAGCCCAGGGCACAACCCCAAGATGTGGGTCCTTAGCTCCCAGTATCCCCACAACGCCCCGCCTCAGCCTCCTCACCATGAGTTCCAAACCAGCCCCCAGCCACATACAACAGCCCACCTAGAACCTCCAGCCCTGGCCCCTGGGAACTGCACAGCTCAGAGACGGGCACAGCTTTGCTCCTCCGGCAGCTGTGGGGGGCCAATTTCCTGAAGCCACCCCCTCCTCCAGCCCCACAAGGCCAATCAGCCCATTGAAGCCATAAAGGACCCCCCCGCCCCCCCACACACACACAGTGTGGCGGGGCAGAGGGTCAGCATGGACAGCCATGCTTTTAACTCCAGCTCAGAGTCCCGGCTCTGATAAGCTCCTTCTCACTGCACGTGTCTGTCTATCTATCTGTGGACATCTCCGCATGCATTTGGCGTTGGCCTGGCTCAGTCCCTCTGCGGCCTCTGCTCATGTTCCCTCCTCTTTCTGTCTCAGGCTTTGGCTTTTCGGGGTTATGTGTCCCTCGAACTCACTGCCTATGTCCTTTGTACTGGAGTGACAGGGAGAGGGCAGGGGACCTCCCTGTATCTGCCCCGGATCTTAGCAGATCAAGGCACTGCTGGTCTCTGAGCTCTTCATTGGCTCTCCCTCCTCCCTGCCCAGGCCAACCTTAGAACCAAGGCAGGGCTGGGTGGGGGACAGACCTACCACCCAGGCATGGCTAATGCCAGTTTCCATATTGCTTTATCATGCCATCCTGATGCCCCAAGCTGTACATACACAATCCCTCTGGTTTCCCTGCCTTCTGCCTGAGGCCAGGATAGGGTCCCTGAGTCTGCCCTACCTTCTTTCCCCAAATTGCAACGATGCCTGCCTTCCTTCCCTCCATCAGCACTGAATCAACCTCTCCGCACAGGCTCTACCCCACCCACCCAGCCCACAGAGCGCAGGGAGCCTGGGCTGCAGACCCAGCCCCCAGCAATAGCTCTGGCCAGGCCTCAGCATGTGGGAGATGCAACAGAGTGGTCTGGCAGCAAAGTTCCCCTGCTGTTTCCACGTTTCCATCTACCTGAGGCTCCCGTTTCTCCCTTCTGCCCTCCAGCCTCTCACAGACCTGCTCTCTCTCCTCCTCGCCAGAGTTTCACCCCCCACTACGGAAAACGAGAAAGAAAAGGAAACCTCCCGCGATACGGATGGGCAAAAAGAGAAGAGCGTGTCCGCAGGAGTGCCCGGGTGAGGGAGTCCTCAAGTGAGAAAGAAAGGGATGCAAAGTTCCCGGTCCCCCCGGTTGCGTTCAGCCCCGCGCAGAGCTCCCGCAGACACCGCGGTCGCCGAGACGTGGCGGCAGCGACTACTCACCTGGGCGAGGCAGCATCTACCCCTGGCTGGGAGGCACCGAGGCCGGCTCCGCGGGGCGCCCGGGCTCCCTGGCTGGGCCACGCATCCTTCCCCGCCCGAGACAGGCGCGAGCTAAGCCCTCGGCTCCTGCGAATAAGGCAGATGGTGGCCTCGGACGTCCACGCGGAGAGAGCCCTGAGCGGCTTATTCAGTTATATCCATGGCATTTAGCAAGAAGAAGGGAGGAAAAAGCACAACTTGTTCTCTTCTCTTCCAGATTAAAAAATCAAAAACACGATGCTCCCACCCTAGGAAGCCGCCGGTAGGATTTTCCAGATTGAAGAACCCCGGGTATTCCCGGGCACCTCGGGCATCTTGGAATGTGGGGTGTCTTCAAGTTCAGACGAGACAGCCAGGGTGTGTGTATGTGTGTGTGTGTGTGTGTGTGTGTGTGCAAGAGCTTGCCAGGCACTCACACCCACACGCACACAAACACACTCCCCCGCGCTCCCCGCGTGCACACTGCCCCCCGCGCGCTCACACGCGCCCCCGGTCACATACACACACACGCACAGCGATCACACGCGCAGATCAGGGAGGGAGCCGACGGGCTGCAGAGGCAGCAGCGGAGCCCAGCGGCCGTGCGCACAGTCCGCGCCGAGCTCTCCGGTGTCGTTGCCCCCAGTGGCGGCCGGCGGAGCTGCAGCGGCAGGGAGCCAGCCTCCGCGCCCGCCGCCCCGCGCACCCTGTTCCGCGCGGACCACACTGCCGCGGAAACCCGACCGATCTCAGGCCCCGCGGGGGTGGCGTGGCGCGGGGACCGCGAGGCAGCGGGCTGGCCAGCCGGACCAGCACTGAGGGGCGGAAATGGGCCGGGGCCCCGGTAGCCCGGGAGGGAGGCTGGCGGGCCGAGAGCCCCGGGAGCCGGGAAAAAGGTCCCGGCGGCCCGGCAGCCTAGCGGGCTCGAGCAGCCCCTACGCAAGGAGAGACAGGCTGCCGGAGCTGTGCAGCTGCAGCCGACGCGGGTGCTGCCGCCTCACGTGCGGAGCGCGTCGTGCAGCCTTCAGCCCGCCGCCTGCCGGAGGAACATCCGCTGCGCGGGCCCCGGGCTGGGAGTGGGGGCTGGGAGGATCGCGCCCACCCAGCCCTGATTCCCGCACCCTGTGAAGGACCTGTGAAAAATGAACGCCTGGTGCATGTACACACACACACTACGACTTCTCAAGAATATCACTAGCATCTGTAAGGCGTGCTGTGGCGCCCACTGTTTGCACAGCATCTTTATAACTCTTCCCTTGTTTAATCCTCCCAGCAATCCTCATTTGACATAGAAGGAAACTGAGGCCGGGAATAGTAAAGAGACTTGCCCAAGGCACATGGCAGGTAGTTGACTCCCTACTCCAAGCCGACTGTGGGCTCAGCGTCAGATGGTCTGGCTTTGGCCAGGGTCTCATCTTTGGTTGTCTTCTCTGCCCACTAGGATCAGCAACCAGTTTCTGGGGAAGGTAGGACTGGTCTCTGCCTTACTGAGCTCCCCAAGAGGTAAGTGTACCTTTCCCACTGAAGGAACTGAAATTTTGAGATTCCTGCTGGTTCTTCAGCTGGTAAATCCAGGGGCAGGGAGAATGTCGCAATCCATCTCTTCTCTCCTAGTGACTAACACCTCCCATGCACCTGTCCCAGATACCCACAGGGAGGCACATGTGGCATGTGGATGTCTCTGCAGCCCAGGGTTGGCTCAGCTGGATAAATCTGTAATATAAGACCCTGCCTCCTGTCCATGCACATAGGGGGTGCATTTCTGCAATAGCCCAGGCGCCGGTGCCCCATGTGCTGTGCACCCTCCTCATCTGCACCCAGGAAAACCACCACCAGATCAGCCCACTGCACGCAGACATTGAAAGACAGGCCCTTCCCTACAGGGATTTTGAAAATCCTGGGGTGGGGGGAGAAGGGCCACCTGCCAGGATGAAACTCGAAGTATGTTAGAGTGGACTGGCACAAGAAAGGAGGGGCAGACGGATAGAGGAAGGAAGGAGAAATAAAAAGGGGAGGAAGCAAGAAGGAGGAGGTGGGTAGGCAGCGGTGGGGGTAGAAACAGGAGGACGGTCAGCAAGGTCTTTATAGCATACCTGTGGTTTAGCATATCATAGGTGGGAGCTGCCAGGGAGGAGGGTGGGAATGGAAGAAGGAACTAGAGCCCAGGCTCCAGTCTCTGAAATCCCCAAAGGAAGTTTATCTCCTTACCCCACAGTCACCCAAGAGAGGATCAAAATCTAGTGACAAGGACAAGACCAGGCTGGCACCAGAGGAGAGATGGACCTGCTCTCAGAAAACAAAGCATTTGGATGGTGTGGAGAAGGGGTTAGGGCCCCCGGGGTGCCAGGGGGATGGCCCAATCTCTGCTGCAAAGTGAACTCACCCAGCAAGAAGTTTTCCCAGCTCAGGAAGAGAATGGATATTCCATGAAGAGCCAGGATCTGGATCATTTCTTGCACTTTGGGTAATTCTGAGAACTGGTTTATTTTTCTTATTATATAGTATGATCACAAAATATAGTGAATGTTTAAATTTAAAAAATGTATTACAGTAAAAGACACATTGCCATTAATCCCCCTCAAAATACTCCCCCTCTCTTCAAACACACTTATCCCATCATACTTGCCACTTTCTGGAGCAGTTCTGGAAGTCCTCTTTCGTGAGTGTCTTTAGTTGTGCTGTCGTGACTGCCTCGATGTCCCGAATCGATTCAAAACATTTACCTTTCAAGGTCATTTTCACTTTGAGGAAGAGCCAGAAGCCGCACGGTGCCTGATCTGGTGAATAAGGTGGATGAGGACACACCGTAATGGTTTTATTTGACAGAAATTGCCGTACCAGAAGTGATATGTGACATGGAGCGTTGTCACGATGGAGGATGAAGTAGAGACACTCAAGAAAGAGGACTTCCAGAACTGCTTCAGAAAATGGCAAGAACGATGGGATAAATGTATTCAAAACAAAGGGAAGTATTTTGAGGGGGATTAATGGCAATGTGTCTTTTACTGTAATAATTTTTTTTTTTAATTTAAACGTTCACTGTTAATTTGATCACACCATTTATATTTGCCTCAGCCTGAACTGAGCACTGTGCTAGGAGTCAGGTGGCCTGCATGCTCACCATGGCTTTGTTCTGATGAGCTAGGTGACAAGTCCCTCCCCCACAAAGGGGTTTGACTGTATGCTTTCTAAGGCTCTGTCCAGCTCTAGGAACCCCTGAGTGACTTTGGCAGATAGAGCAGTGTGGAGACCCAGATGTACTTGGGAAGCCAAGAGAAAACCAGTTTGTAGTTATCGTGCACCATGGAAAATCCCCAGAAGATAATCCTGACTTGGAAAATGGAAAGGTGAACAATGGTGCATCTCTTAGGTCCATGCTAAAGCTGGTCATCTGGAACCTTCTACATTTAACACTTTCACTCTTCTAAATAACCCTGTTGTAACATCTTTGTACCTAACTCCCCACATTCTTTGGCTAGATTCCCTGAAGAAAAATCACTGGGCTGAAGGGGATGAGCGTTTTAAGGCCCCTTGTATGCGCTTCTTTGTTTCAGTTTTAAAGTCAAGGCACTGAAGTGCAGGGCAGATTTCCCAGAATGCTCCCAGCAGGTGCTTAAGGACAGTTCACACACCCTTTCACGTCTCTGTGTGGCGGAGCCCTCTGCCTTGTGCTTCCTGCTGCATCGTGGCCGCCCTGCATCCTTGACTATAACTGCATTACCCCAATGTGAAGCAAGTTCACGCTTCCCCTGCCTCCAATGGGGACTCATCTTCCCCTGCCCTCCTGGGCACTCGTGACCGACCTGTTGTCTGCATCCCTTGGCTTTCTGACTGGACCATAGGCACCAATCCCTCCAGCACACTTCTGGGCACATGGCGGGCTCCCAGTACCCACTTGCTCAGTGGGATGACAGCGATTGATAAGAAGAACTCTCAAGAGAGGCAGGAGGTAGAGAAGCATTCAGCCTGAGGGAGAGAAGGCCGAGTTGGTCTGGGCTTTTATCACTGATAGAAGGACTATCCCCATGCAAAGGACTCTGGAGAGACTCTCTCTTCTCCGTATCCACTGAGTAGGAAAAAGCCGGGGAACTGGTATAAAAAATGGTAAAGGGTGAGGGTTAGATGACAGGAAAGAGCCAGGTGCCTGAGGCTATAGATTCACCCTGCAATCTGCAATCCCGGGAATGCACTAGGTGCTTCTCAGAATGTCCCTGGGCTCATCATGGCCTAAAGAGTGTCTCAGTGGGCCAGGGAAATCACAGAGATCCTGGGGCATCTCATAAGACCTTGGGGTCTCCCTCCACTGGGTCCACTAAATGGACGGGAAGCTGGAAGCCACTCCTAAATCCTTAGCACTCATTCCCTCCCCCACCCCCAGGATCAACAGCCAGCCTAGACCCCAGTTTTTCCCGCAGGCCTTGTAGAACTGGGGAAAATACATCCTCCAGAGCAGAGGCCCAGCGCCGGAGTGCACTTTCTGGAGATGTGGGTTGAGTGTCTTTTAATCCTGCAGTGCCCTCTACCCTTTCTCCCTTCCCCGAATGCAGGAGTAAAAAGCAGCCAAAATAAATTCCTGTTAGTATGCGAATGTATTCCCAAATTCCTTAACGGAATGACTAACACCACCCACAGCCATTAGCTTGAGTTTGTTTTCTAAATCCAGTTTACTTTTCATCATCAGGCCCCCCTATGTTTCCCTCTCCCCCTTCCTCAGGCCCCATGGGCTCCCTTCACAACCTCACCCTCTTGCCCCAGTACCAGGTCTGGGGGTGGATTCCTGATGCACCAAAGGGTCAGACGATCCTGGGAGATCATATTCAATGAACAGAGACGTCCTTACTGAGTATCTTCTATGCACCACCTAGCACGTTACTAAATGCTGTTGGAAAGAAGACAGGGAAGAGGAAGACAGAGCCTCTTCCTGCAGAAAAAGGACATGAACCAAGCCTGGCACAACGCCTTGCAGTCTATAAAGTGCATTCCCAAATGCTACCTCATTTATTCATCACAACAATCGCATGAAATACATCATTGTCCCCATTTTACAAACAAAGACACTAAGTCCTGTACAGGGAACACAATTGCTCCAAGAGTTTGGGGCTCTTGATGGATGATGATGGCACTGGATTTCAAACAAAATCTTCTGACTCCTCATCCCAGGCTCCTTCCTGTGTATGAGGCAGCCTCTCTAGTACTAGCCTGAATGCCACCGAGTGGCGAGTTACCTGGTGCAGCCTGAAGTGCAGGAGACATTCGGTGAAAAGAAGACCAAGGCAACAGGGCCAGCTCGGTGGAGGTTGTGCATCCTGAGAGAACCACCCTAGAATTGTGGGGCAGTGTGCTAGAAAGAGCACCAAAGGGGAAGAGAGAGGATCTGGATTCTGGTTCTTACGTTTGACCTTGGGCAGCTCTTCCTCTCTCTGGGCCTCAACTTCTCCATCTCTAAAATGGGAAAGTTAGAGCTCAGTGGTCTCTCGGATCCAATGAAGAGCAATCAAGAGAGGGACTTGAGGCAAAAGATTTCATTGACTTCCGTGACTCTTGCCTACGGCCAGGAATCCCCACATCTCAATGATGGTATTGAGGCAGAAAAAACTGTGGGCTGTGGGAAGTGCCCAGGAGAATGTGGGAAGGATCAGAGCTCTTAGCTCCCCACAGCCCCACTAGCACTTGCCACAGCCCTCCCACTGTTTCACCACACGGTCCTGCCCTCCCAGTCTCCTCTCACGCCACCAGGCACATAACAGTAAGAGCATTAGGCAGCCAGCCACTTCTCTCTGCCCTGGACAATGGTTATTTTATTTAATTCTCACCAAAATCCTATGAAGCAGGTACTGATCTTATCTTCATTTTGTAGATATGGAAACCAAGGCACAGAGGGGCTGTGTGACTTGCTGGGTCAGAGAGTTGGCTGATAGCAGAGCCACGGTTCTAACCCTGACACTCTAACTCCAGAGCCTGTCCTAGCCATGAAGTAAACTTGTCTGAGGAAAATTAGTGTAAGAAAAATCACCGTCCCCACCTCCAAAATGGACAGGGCAGATTCCTTCCTTTCACACCAGCTCTTAGTCCCTTTCTTCACCTCTCTCTGCTTCTTTTATGTATCCTGTGGAACATGTAGTCATAAGCCCATGGTTTGTTTTTATAATCCAGTCAACTGTGGAAACACAGCTACTGTCATTTATGTCCCTGCCCTAGCATCCTTCATCCAAGAGATTTATCACAGTAGGAATTGACTGATTACAAAATTCTTTCCATTTCTTAATCAAGCCCTTGGCTTTTCTTTCAAAGGGATTTGGAGAGTGAAGCAGAAACCAACCTGTCCCTGGTCCCAAGAAGGACAATAATTCAATTTCATCTAATAAAACTGCCTTTGTAACTTTCCTGTGAAAAGTACAGAGAAGGATTAAGGGAAAGATCAGCTGTGGCCCCATCCTACACTCTGGGAGAACTGACCAGCTACATAGTCAAATGACAATGATAAAAGAGAAAGGTAAAACATAAAATGTTTAGGCAACGTCTGTATTTCCAGAATAAAGAGACCACTTCCTAGCAAGAAAATCAAACAATCAACAACAACAACAAAAAATAAAATCAAGAAAGTGTTGACATTTGAATGACACTTGAAGGATGGATAGATAGCATTTTGGTGGGTAAAGAGATGAGAGAAACTGGCGGTTCAGGTGGGGATAACAGTACAGGTGAAGGCAAGGAGGCAGGACAATACAGTGAGGGGGTACGTGAGGAGTTTTCTGGTGAGAACAAAGCAAGAGCGAAAAAGAAGGCTTGGTGTAAGACTCTGGGCTCTGCATACAGATTCTCTGGGTTTAAATTTTAGTTCCACATATAAGGGAAGTTGCTTTTGGCTAGTCGCTGAGCCTCTCTGTAGTTCCATTTCCTCATCAGTAAAGTGGGAATAATAATAATGACACTGTCACAGGTGGAGGAGAAGATTCAATGACACAACTAGAATATAAGATAGAGTGGCGCATAGTAAAGTTTCAAGAAATGGTAGGTGTTATTATTCATGTTACTATTCAAGAGCACAGTGGGAAATAAGAAACCAGAAGAGGTTGGTACTACCTTGAACGTGAAGGAAATGGGTTTAGGTGCCCTTATACAGATAACTGGGCAATACTGAAGTGTTTTGAACGGATCGATGCAGGGGTTTGGTGGTTGACCTGCTGGGAGAAGGACCTGATAAAAGAAAAGCGTTTATACATTTATTGAAATAATTCAGGCAAGGGTCGAAGGAAGTAAAATCAAAAGATATTGTAGTGACAATAGAAGGGAGAATGTGAGAAGTGGAATGAAGTGGACCCCAAAGGTCCACAGATATGGGGTCTGAGAAGGAGGGGGATTTGGGTTAGAGCCCACTTCAAGGTAAGAAGCCTACTCAACTGGAAGAATGGTTCATGTCCCTGAGAGATACTGGGAAGACGGGAAAACGTGGGTGCGCAGGGGAGGAGTGATGAGTTCTACATGGGATGTCTGGAGTTTAAGAGCTTGGGGACACCCATGTACTCTTGTCCAGGGCATAATTCGAAAACTGGGTCTGGAAGAAATAGTCAGAGACGGAATGGAGATGGCAAGTTATGCGAGTGGAGGAAATCCCCGCAGGAGAAACGGTAGAGTGAGAGGGTGGGGGGTGGGGGGTGGGAACCTACCCTTATTTGGATTTGCGTCATGTGTGGTGCTGCACTAGCCATTGTACATGTGTCACCTGTGCTCCTTCCTGCAAAGCAGAAGTCAGTTAGCCTCATTTTATGGATAAGAAGACTGAGGCTCAACAAGACTAAGTATTTGTCCAAGGCCAGCCTGTTAGAGAAGCCAAGCAGGGAGACAGAGAAGCAGGTAGAAGAACAGTTTCTATCATGGGAATCAAGGAAGGGGTGGGGGCTTGGAGCTTTGCTTGCCAATGTCCCCATGCCATGGCTCACATAGCGAATGATAGTTGCATGATATGTGGAAGGTAAATAAAAAGGCTGTTCTTCACTGGAGGCGATTTGCCCTCCGGACTCCCTAACTCCACATGGCCGTTCCCTGCACTAAAATAATCAATATCTCAGCACAACATTAAGCAGGGAGATGCTGAAAATATCTACAACTGGTACACCCAAGTTTTCGCCAATGACAGCAGGAGCCCCTTGCACGCCAAACATCATTCTGTCTCATTGTTACATAATGAGGAGGTCATCTGGGGGTCGTAGACCAAGGGCCTGGGCAGCCAGGGGGTGGAAGGGCCACCTGGGGGAGCTCGGGCAGTGGTTTGGAAATATTTCTATATTTTAATCACCTGCATGGCTGAATGGTGCGTCCCACGCCTGCCTGTGACCAATCTCGGGCACACCCATGAGCCATGACACACCACCTGGGACTGATGGTTCAGTAGTTGGTGAGACCTGGCGGAGGAGCAGATAGGTCTTGGAGGGTGGGGACTAGTAACACAACTATCAGGTTCGGTGACTCAGAGGTCATTGGTGGCCTTTAAGAGAGCAGTTTCTGCAGCGCTACGGTGTGGATGCCAGATTGCTAGTGGTTGAGGCTGAGTGGGAGGTGAGGAAGTAGAGGCGGGGAGCGTATAATAATTTTTCAAGAAGTTTAGCTGGGAAAGGAGGGTGGAAGGTGGGAGGGAAGCTCAGAAGAAATCAGAGTGGAGGAAATACTTCTTGGGGGTGGGAAACACGTGAATGTAAGCCAGAGTGAAGCAGCCAATGTGGAGAGGAAGCAAGAAGAAATCCTCCAGGGGGCCGAGGGCAGTAAGGGTTCAGGCGCGAGTCCTAGAACGAGGACGGGGTCCTTCTTGGCAGAGACCAGAGGAAACAAACAAAGGAAAAGGAGACAGCAGGTTTTTTTGAGGTGGACGGAAGTGATCCGTGGTCTGGGTCTTGTAAATTGAGTGGTATGGAGAGAGGAAGTAGGGTGTGAGGGGAGAAGTTTGGAGCAGCCCCTTGGGGGTGAGACGGCATTGGCCAGAGGATGATTATGGGTGTTTCAGGCAGAAGTGAAGCCCATTGTCTGATGATGGTTGGTGGATATCCAGAGAGGTCATGGAGCTTTGCCCTGCACGTTATCAGCCTGGGAACAACAGAAAGAACCAGCATGTATGTGCCCTATGATTCGGGGTAGTCAGGAGGGCGTGGGGACGCACTGAGCATGCAGCAAACTTTGAGTCCTTCTGAATCGTGGGGTCCTGAATAAACAGGCAAGTGAGGATAAAGAGAGGTTATCGGATGGCGAGTGGGGTGGGCTTGCTCAGAAGGGGACCTGGGGTTCAATAGCCATAGAACCAGACGTGGGAGGATAAGAATTTGTGGAGAGAGCAAAAGAGAATACAGAGTTCCACGTTTTCAGGATTGTGCTGACACCCACAGCCGCTTACCTGCTCTTACATCCTCTCCACACATGAAAACCTCGTTTCCAAGTCTCCCTTGCCAATTGGATTTGCATAGGCTGTACTGATGGCAAGCACTCACATGGGATTAGAAGGCACGGAGAATGTGGAAGCTATTTTCTGCCTCTGGTAGCCTCACTAGCAGGGGTGCGGCTCCTGGATTTCTGCCCAGCTTCAGCAGTGGTTCCACCCTTGTCAAGGATCCTGGGATCAGGATTATGACATTTTTCCTTTTTTACCCTTTCAGCTCTTTGAATAGTAATGGCTTCTTGAAGTTACCAATCTCTGGGTAATGGCACCTTCTCCTTTTTGCTTTTTAAAATCCAACCAACACCTTTGATGCACATTCCCTGTATTAATTTTCCCTATTTGAAATGCCTCGGGTGATTTCTGTTCTCCAGATGAGACAGTTTTACCTGATGGCAAAGCCCAGAAGTGACTGGGCACCTGGATGGCTAAAGTGAGGAGGAGACAAGGGGATGTACTGAGGTCAAATAACTGAGAGATCAGGGAGGTGAAAGGCTGCACGTAAGACTCCATCGTTGAGGCTAGAAGAGAACACTCACACCTTCCTCCAAGGGCTGGAATCTATTGGAATACTGGCCTATTCCCCTAAAATTCCTTCCCAGCTTTCATTCAACCAGAGCATTGCTTCTCCTAACTCCTCAAATTAACATCCTCTTCTGTATCCCCATGGGTTGCAGTGATTGATCACACTGTGATAGGTTTGTCATCCAGTCTTCATGCGACTCCCTTCTGTCGTTTTCCCACTTCCTCAGATCCACAGGAATGTATTTTGTCCCTTGTTTTGGAAAGTCTTATTCCTCCTTAAAAGAGTTTCCTAACCTGGAATCCATGGGTGATTCTAAGGAGAGCTATGACCCACCATAAATGATATGGCCAATTTCACATGTATGTGCACATTTTTTTGTCAAGAGAGAGAAGCTATTATATTTATCACGTTTTCAAAGGGATCCTTTTCCCTTCGCCTTGGGAGTGGTTCAAGGGAAAGGAAAAGAACCAACGTTAATAGTCTTAGGAACTTAATTTGCTCACGGTCTCTAACTTTTTCTGTGACCTTGATAAAGAGACTTTCACTCTCTCTGCCTCAGTTTCTTCACCTGTAAAATGGAAACAATAATTCCTACCTTTCCGGATTAGAAATGTTATAAAAGCCAGCACCATGCCTCACATGGTTGACTTCTAATAAATGGCAGCTCTTGGTATTGAGCTAGCTTGGGTTCCCCCAGAAACAGACCTTGAGATAGGGGTTTGAGCACAACTATTTTTTTTTAGGAGGTGACCTAGAAAATGTCCACAGGGGAGTGGGAAGTGAGAAAAAGAAAGGAAAATGATTCAATAAAGAGTGTGTTATCGAGCATGTGTTTCAGCTGGAACGCGTTCCCCTGGGATCTCTGGGATCCAGTGTGAAGCATACCCTGAATTGTCCCCTCCGGGGTGAAGGAGTGGAGTATGTATCCACCTACTTGTCATCTATCATTGGCTGAGGGCTTCCAGGGACATTAACTCTCCAACAGAACTGGCTCCTCAGGTGAAAAATCTAAGGTGTTCACAGCAGCAACTGAGTTGTATAAACGTGACTGCTCAAGAGATAAGAGCAGGGCGATGGCAGTGATGGCCATGGTAACTAATAGGAAACCTTTCCCTGTCCCCACAATCAACATTGATAGATCCCCCACTGCATACCCCGTTAGCCCTGAGCTTGTCCCCTGGTCTTTGCTGTGTGCCAGACCGGCATTACAGACCGTGTGCACACATATCTGTCTTTCCAAAAGGACTAGAAGCCTTTTGAAGGCAGGGGTTGTATCTCACCCTAGTTCTCTGATACCACAATTTGACCTAATGGCTGATACAAAAGGGAAAATATCTTGTCCATGTTTATAATAAATGAACTGCCTTCAGAGTGGCAGTTTGAAGGTTTCTGATGAACCCACTCTGCTAGAAGGGTGGCATGATTAGGCATTCTGCTCACACTGGGGGAGATTTATGTCCCCTCCTGTTTCGGTGGCAGGTGCCTTTATCACAGCATGTATGGTTCCTGAATCATTTTCCAAGGGATTCATGTCTCAATATTATAATCCCCAAAGCGATGATATTAGAAATTCAATTTTAAAGGGAACTGTTTAGGGTGTCAGCACGTTATGATAATTATCTGGGAGGATTTTTCCCTGATTCTTCTCGAACTGCTCTAGTAAGCTCTTTTTTACCTCAATATAAAGAATGAGAATAATATGGACTATTTATATGGGCCCCCCACCCCACCCTCATCTCCCATCCCTATGTTGCCAACACGTGGGGAGTGTACTCTGCTCCCCAGAGCACACTCCTGAATAAGCCTGATTGCTTCCCTGTGTTTCTATATAAAACTTTAAATATTCATCGCGCCATCACATTAAATGGGATTCTTTGGCAGTCATTCTTCTCAACACACTGACTTCTTTTCTTTAGTACCTGTCCTACCACTGGAATCCTCCAGAAGCTGGGCATTTATCTAACATTATCCCCTATCAGTGTGGTTCCCAATCAAGTGAGAGGACGCTAATGAAAACAAAAGTTTGGGGCTTGTTGCTGAGGCCAGGAAATCAGCTGGCGGCAGCAGGGAAAGACCAGTTGTTTCTTCTGTCTCAAAGAAAGTGTGAGGATGAAAGGCCAGACAGAAGTAGACACGCGGAGTGGGTCAAAAGGGAAATGGAAACCACCCGACACGTGTGTGTCAGCCTTCCTTCTTCCCTCTTCACCAAGTTTAAGGACAGCGTTCAGAACTTCCATATTCTTGGGTCAGAAACAGGGAGCCAGGTCAGATGACATTCTGAAGGCCATTTCAGCCCCTTAAGTCATTAAATTTCTTTGTCTGGCAGTGACAAGCTTCACAAGAAAGGCCAATGGGACCCTCCAGGAGAAATTGGGTGGGGGGGGAAATGTGAATATGCAAATCCGGCAGAATATTATGTATGGTATTGTTAAATTTCAATGCAATACATTATATTTTAATCTACTTCCTCTGCCTGTGTGGTCCCTTAACAGGGGAATGGATCAGCGAGCAGTAGAGGAACGTGCCAGGGACAGGTCCCCTATCTCAGCGCTGTAGCAATTTATAACCAGCCTGAAGTTGGATAGCGCGCAGCGGGATAGAGCCGGGGCTGCTGTGGCGGCGGGATCCGCGCGCTGCTGGGTGCAGGGGGCGGGGAGGGGGCACTGCAGCAGCTGCACTGCGGGGCGATCCACCTTCGCTTACTTCACCGCAGTGCCGGATGGGGGCATTAGCCCAGCTGCACCCGGCGTGCTTCGGAAGCGTGGGATGCTGGACAGCGCACTGCACGCTCCTGGAACGCTTTTGAATGTCTCTGGGGAATGGGTGACGTAGACCACGAAGACTGCACCGGCAATGGGGAAAGCCTGGGGGCACACTCGTCCTCTTCCTGAGCAGGAATACCCAGGTCGCAGGCTGGGATTTGGGTAAGGCCCATCTCCTCACCGGGCCTCAACTTTTCTCATTTGGAAAGCGAGGATATGTTCCACGTGCTGCCAAAGGACCCTCAGCGTCTTGGTCTCCTGCGAGTCAGTTGCTTGTAAATGTAATGGATGCCCGTAAAATAGTGGTTCTTGGACCTGGCGGGCCGTCAGTATCATCTGTGCAGGGAGATGACATGCATATTCTGAGGCTCTGATGTGCTGTTCTGATTCAGTGGGCCCGGGATAGAATTAGGAGAATGTGTGTTTTCAATACGCATCCCGGTTGACTCTTTGGCACTAGTCAGAGGAGTCTGAGAAGTAGTGCATTGGAACGTCTGATATTTTTATTTTTATTTACATCTGATCTCTCCACCACGACTTCTCTTCCCTTGCAGCCCTCACCCTTATATCTGTGCAACACACACACACACGCACACAAGCATACGTGCCAGCATCCCTTGGCACAAATTACTTATTTATTCTCAAAACTTTTTAAGCATTCATTACATTCCAGGGAGTCCTTATTTTTCTCAAAGATAAACAATCTATAAACCAAGGTAGTTGCTCTCAAAGAGGTCCCAGGCTCCCAAAGAAGACAGACAGGCAGATAGCTAAGGATAATGCAGAGCAGTAAGGGCCCCAGTACGGGTGGGTAGCTGAGTGCGGTGGAAGCAAAGCTGTGTAAGCTCATGCTCTGTGCTCCTACATGGGGCAGATGGCTGCCACCCTTGGGCAGGGTGTCACTCTCCTGGGACTACTGATGGCTTTTCCATGTGCAGTTTCCTTGGTGTCACGGACAGCTCTCCATCTGTGTGGTATGTAGCCCGCCACCAAGTAGAGTGATAATTACTCTGCTCTGCGTATTCGTCATGAAACCTCAGGGGACGCCTGACTTGCTGAAAGAGCCGCCTTCATCGAGTCTTCCGCATCACAACCTTTCTTTTTATCCTACTCTCCTCCTCGTCTTCCTCTTTACCCAAGGTTCTGCCTCTCTCCCTCCTTATCCACATGCCTCCACTTTGGTGGCTTCCCCCACCTCCAACAAAGAGTCGCTTGTCCCCCAACTCTATTTCTTTGCCCTAGTTGCTAGATGCCATCTGTGCTAAGGGTGCTTTGTAGCTGCTGCTAATGAGGGAAGTCCTTGAAGAGGTGGAGTTGGATTGTCTATCACAATGCATTCTGGTGAGGACGCGATGAGGCTTGACTCCAGCTCAGTGACACTCAGGATAGCTTGGCGCTGAAGTGGCACGTTTGGCAAAGCAGGCCTCAGGTAACTATCAAAGTTCCTAGTAGTAACTGCCACCAAAATGACTCAACATTAGTCACAGCTCCCTCTAGCCCAGAGGTCTATACACACGACTCCTTTACTCCTTGGCAAATACTGAGTCTTTTTTAATCCTCCACTCCTACTGTTTGTCTTTTTTTCTCCTTTGCCACCCACCACGTGGTATCGTATTACTGCTCTTATCTTCTCTCTTCTCATGACCTGATGCTCTGGCCATCCATTCTCAATATTCTGTACTCTATAGACATACCCTTTTCTGAACACCAAATCCTTCTCTTTCATCCAAGAGTTCACTCTGATGGAGACCCTCTTCTAGGCCCTTCTATGCAAGTCACCGGTTTCTCGGGATCTATATAAGTCCATGCATGGATTAGTAGTCACAAGAATCCTTTATCCCTACTCTGACAATTTTTTATCGAATAAAGGATTATGTTATTCCCCTGCATGAACCTGATTTCTAAGTCATGCCTGTTTTCACCAATGACGTCCATATTTTTTATGCCACATTCACACTTCCACAAAGTAAGGTTTGGAATGAATATTTCTGTGGATGCTTCAGTTCTAAGCAAAGTTTCTAATGGGAGCCCTACTGCACACATAGAATCAGGGTTTCCTCATTTTTTCCCCCAGACCATGACTCACGTTTGGCTTTCTTGCTGGCACTCTCCTAGAACATGATTCCCAACTTTGGTGGTTCCTTCTCTCTGAGCCGAAGCCCTATTTCCTTAATCAGCTTAATCTTGTTTGACATCGATGCTCCAAAGCAGAAATCTCATCTAGAGCCAAGATATCTACCTCCCCACATACAGAACTCAGTGTGTTCCCATCACCACCACATTGGTGGCCTCCTTGGATATAGAAACTGGTTCAGATCCAGCTCCAGTTCCCTATTCCAGTTCCAATTTCCTTCCTGTGCTATAACGTGGACTACTGAACAATCTAATGGAAGAAGTAGACGTCCCCATCTGTTCCTCCAGCTCCAGGCCAACCCAGTCCTTCTTTTGCCCACTTGCCCACTCCATTTAATTAACATGATAACACTTCAAGGTAAGTATTAGTTCCTTCTTTGCAGGTATGGAAGTTGAAGCTCACAGAGGCTGAACAATTTGTCCATAGTGACTATTGGGCCTGAGACGATAACACAAGTGATCAGCCTTCTTAATCCAGGGAAGATTTTCAGAATGTGTGAGCTTTTAGCTTTAGTGGGAGGGAGGTTCAGATATTCAAAGTAAGAAGCACTCTTTTCCTACTAGTCCTATCCAAATGGATGGTTCTTTCCACTCTTAGTTTGGACAAAGGAAGTCACAGAACTTTAAGGGCATTAACTATGCATAGCAGATACTGTCAGTGCCCTGCCCGTATCCCCAGAGGACTCATTGGTTCTTCGCCTCCTGAGAGTCTCCTGTCGCAAGCACCTGCATCTCCCTGACTAAAGGTTTTTCTCTAGCAGTGAGAACATGCTTGCCCCCCCCCAGAAAAGGCTGTAAATGCTAACTTCCTGAGAAAAGCCCCCAACCAATGACAAACGAGAATGTGGTGGTTAATCACCTTGTCACCCTTCATGAGGGACAACTCTGGAACACCCGTCCTGCATCATCTCCAAAAGTTCGCAGTCATCCACAGTGGTAAACTTATCATTTACAGCCTTGTGTTGGTTTCTTTTCTGGTATTACTTCTTGTGGGGACAGAGCCAGGAGTGCAGTTTCCAGGCTCTCAGCCTCACGCAGAAAGGTGCTGGCTCAGGTAGTAAATGGCCATCAACTGTGATTGGATGGCCATCAGCTGTGGCTAGTTGGCTGTCAGCTGTAACCAGTGAGCTGTTGGGTACTGATATAACTGCTGTGGCTACACTAGCAGAAACTGGGGGCTAGCAAGAAGATGGTGGCTGGGCTGACAAGCGCCGATTGCAGTTAGCAGGGCGGATTGCTGCTAGCATGGCGGAGTGCGGGTTGCAGATTGCAGAGAAGTGGATGGCAGGTTGTGGATCATGTGGCTTCTGCTTCCTGTGTCTCCAACCCAGCCGCCAGCGAGACTATAGTGGTATGACTCCCCTATCTATGGCTCCGTGGGTGTTCCTTTTTGGCCTCACCATGTCCTGCGTTCTTATGAGGGGAGCGGGACCAGAGACCCTGCCTGACACCCCGCGTGACACTTCCCCATTCTGCTGCTGGTGTTTCCTGGCCTCACCTCCCAAACAAACTACTTGCACTTGAATACTAACTCTGAGTCTGCTTCTGGGGAAAGGCAGGCTAAGATAATCTGCTTGGAATCTTAGCGGTCATCTGGCTCAACCATCTCATGAATAAATTAGGTCTGGGGGTGAGGGGTGACATGCATAGGGTCACACCTGGCAGAGCTGGGCTGGAGCCACAAATGTCTCCAACGCAGTCCAGCTCCCATTCTATCCTGGGATACCTTCTTCCAACCCCTGTCAGCAACATCTCCCTGGAAATGCACCACCAGGAATTGGTGGAACCGGTTGGGGAGTAGAATAAGCAGAGTTGGGAAAGAGTGAATGAGTGCAGAAAAACCCACAGTCCATGAATCTCATTAGGTTTCACTCACCTCTGTACTCTGTCAACAATTTCACACCACTCTGCCTATCTGGCCAGCTATGGACAGCAGGGATCTGCAGCCCTGACCCAGGTTAATTACAAAGTTCTCCTGAAACTTTGGGACCAGAAAGGTTAAAACAGCTTTGCATCTGCGTCCTGGCAGGCCCTAGTCAAACAGCTGTTTGTGCTGCTGAGCGCTGGCCTTGGTGCTGAAACTTGGGCTGATCCGCTGCTGGTCGGCTGAACTGGGTTGAAGGAGACCAGGCTGCTGGAGGCTAGAGGCTCAGCCTTCATCCGAGTAGGGCATGTGCTTTGGAATCACTTATTGCACCTCGCTTCCGGTACAGGTGGGGGATGCGAGACTCAGAGGGAGGATGGGTGTGCTCCGTTGGCGTGATCCTACCTGCTATTGAGGAAGATCAAACAAAACTGGGCTTTGATTACTTGTGTCGGTGGACGGGAAGGCAGAGCTCATAGAATTCCAAATGTCATGTAATACAAAGTCATTTCTATTTTGAGTGTAGATTGAATCTGAAGCCCTTTTTTGGGGGGGTGGGGGAAGGAAGGAGTTGCAAGTGTACCTTTGTAATCAAGTGTACCTTTGCTGAATGGGGCAAGAACGAAAGATGGAGAAGGTAACGGGGAAAGTCAGAAGGTAGCCAGTCTAAGATTAAGCATGCCCTGTGGTCTGTCTACATGGGGGTAAACTACAAACCACTCCACGAATACAAACATATTTCCTTTACCAGTCATCACTACATTTCCCTACACACACACACACACACACACACACACACATATGCACAGACGCACACAAAGCTTGGCTTTAAGACCTAGCTCCCAAAAAGCATCATATCCACCACTGCTTTCCAGAATCTCCAGCATTCTCACCTCCTTGTGGATCTGTCACCTGTGTTCTGAAATCCTTCATCTTTGGTCCATCCAACCATCTTCCTCTATACCTCAGCTGCTGAGCCATGAGGAAAATAGGTGCATACTGAAGTGGGGCCAGAGTCTGGATCTCATGCCTAGATCTAGCCCTTTATCCCCTCCTTGGACTTGGGCTTGGATAATCTTCTGTTCTCACCCTCTGAGGTGGCTGTGCTAACCTTCCTCAACCTTTCTGAAGCCCTTTATACTTCCACAGTTTCCTCTCGGTAGATGACAGGGCTTCCCTGTTAACAAAGAAGAATCAGGCTTTCAGGTATGTTTTCCCTCAACCTCATTAAAAATCCATCTGCTCTCACAATTATCTATCTACTTCTTCTCTCATAAAGGAGGAAGTTTTCCTTTTACTGCCCAAGGAAAAACCTTCTATCCATGAGGTAAAGCCTGTCTCCTTCTATCTCTGTGAGGAAGTCATCTCATTAGTAATGCCCCATATTCTTATAAACCTGTCCCTCCCACTGACCTCTCAGCGCAAAAGCAAGTTCAAGCTCCTGCCATCTTATAAAGGCTACTTCTGGCTTGTCATCTCCTCTCTCACCTTTCTTTAAAATCCACATTTTCTAAGGGTAACCTGCACTCACTAGTTGCATGTCCTCTTGCCCCATTCATCCCTCCACCCATGGCACTTGGGTTCCAGCCAAACTATTTCACTGCAACCACATTTGTTTAGGACACAAATGACCTCATAATTGCCAAGTCCCACTGACCCCTCCCTTACAATTCTTTTCTTACTTAATTTCTCCATATTTCACATTTTTGAATACTTAAAAAATCATTATTCTTCCTTGATATGTTTGATAACAGTGGTTTTTCTCATACTTCTTAGATCAAACCTTCTCAGTTTCTTGAGCGCTCCTTAAGTTTATTTTTGCTGTTCCCCAGTGTCCTGCCCTTGAATCATCTCTTCTCACTCTATGCGTTTTCCCTGGGTAAACCCATCCATGTTCCTGGGCTTTACTTCTGAGTTAATTACTCCCAAATGCATGGCCCAGCATAGCCCTTTCCTCTGAAATAAACAAGAATATCCCCAGGCTTGATAAACACCCCCAGTGGGTGCCCATAAGCACCTCAAACTCATCCTACCCTTCACAGAAATCATCACCCTTTCCCCTAAAGTGGATGTTGTCTCTTATTTTCTATAACAAAGAACGTGAGTCACCCTTGACTCCATCTCCCACATTCCTCATGCCTTTTTATGCTAGTATTCCATAGGTTATGGATCTATAGTTACCTAATGTTCTAGTATCAAGACCATCCAACATACCCTCACTTATTTGCTGGTTGAGCTTTTTCATTTCATGTTTAAGGTACCGGTGTACGTGTGTGTGTATGTGTGTGTGTGTGTATGTGTGTGTGTGTGTGTGTGTGTGTGTGTTTCTGTCTGTCCTTGTTTTATTCTTAGTAAAATGCAATTCTAGGCAGGTAGGGGGCAGGTTATCATCAGCCATTTACACTTTAGTGTGAATGAGTTTCCTCAAAGGGGATTATAATAAGCGACTTGGAAAGAAAGCCTGAGTGCCTTAGATAGTAGTTAAATGGAGAAGAAAGAGGCACTCCCAGGCACAGAATCAGGCAGGTGAAGGACTTGAGCAAAACTGCCAACTTCCCAATTTTCTTCCATGTTGGGCATGCAGTGTTCACTAGCTTCCAATTGCAAAAAGCTCATTATTGCTTCACATGTATCTCAGGGCTGACCCATCCATGTCTGGATCACATTGACTATTGCACTTGGGGAGATTTGAAGACTTAGAATAGAGAGATGACTGGTCTATAGACATAAGCCCTCTCTCTCTCTCTCTCTCTCTCTCTCTCTCTCTCTCTCTCTCTCCCCCCCCCCCCACCCAGGCTTGCTTGCTTGCTTTTACTTAGCTAGAATGTAATTAAATTTGAATTGTGGCCAAAGCCGATTTGTGAAACAAGCATTTGGTTAGTGATATTGAGGCAAACCAGGTGATAAAAACTCAGCAAAACTTCAAAAAGGCCAATAACCACATTGTGATTGAAATTCAGTCCCTCTCTTTTCATTCCCTCTCCTATTAACTCGGACAAGAGCTGCAATCCTGCTTGGGACCCTTGGCTCACCACAATTCACAGAAGGGTCGAGGTGTATGTGAGCACAAAGCAGAGAAGGGAGGGCCACAGCATTCACCTTCCTCCCACCACCAACCATAGTTAAGGAGCTCTAGTTTGACTGATTCCAGGAGATTCGAAGGGGACTCAACTTAGCAGAATTAGGGGTTAGGGGTCTGGGATAAAGACAATGATGGAGGGATGAAGGATCAGATGGTTGGGACATCAAACCCTGGAATCTGAGGATAGAACATAAGAAGAAAGATCAAATTAAGATTCAGAGGGAAGGTCTTTGAGGGTCATTCCTTCATGAAACCAATCCTTAAGGTTGAAAATGACCTCAAGTGGCACCTATCCTAACACTCCTTCTCCATTTTACTGACATGGAAACTGAGACCCAAGCAGGAAATAGACTTACCCAAAGTCGCCCAGTGGTGTTTAATCAATCAACACATAATGATGTGCCATGCCTGATGCTCTGGAGACTTCTGAGACTTATTGAGGTACAGTCCCCACTTTCCTGGGAAGCGACACCTGAGTGACAATGAACACATCCCTCCCAACAGCCTGCACCCTCAACTTTCTGTGACCTGCAGCACACATGGTCTAGGTTAGCTGTGATCCTGGCCCTCCCTTTCCCAGCTCTTCCTGGAATCATTTTTTGGGAGAGTTCACTGAGGGGAGCTGAGGATAGGCAAGAATGTGTGTTGTGTGTGTGTGTGTGAGTGTGAGTGTGTGTGAGTGTGTGTGAGTGTGTTGTGCGTGAGTGTGCGTGAGTGAGTGTGAGTGAGTGTGAGTGTGTGTGAGTGAGTGTGTGTGTGAGTGTGTGTGAATGAGTGTGTGTGTGAGTGTGTGTGAGTGTGAGTGTATGCGCGTGAGTGTGTGTGAGTGTGAGTGTATGAGTGTGTGTGTGTATGCACGTGAGTGTGTGTGTGTGAGTGTGAGTGTATGAGTGTGTGTGTGAGTGTATGCGCGTGAGTGTGTGTGAGTGAGTGTGTGTGTGTGTGTGTGTTCTCATGCCATTAATGGGCAAGCAACAGCCCACTGGCCACCTCTCAATACCTTTCAATACCAGAGGGAAAGGGTCTATAGGATGTCTATTATTTGGGGTTTTTCATACCTCTGCTATCCTTCCTTAATGTGACGAGCTCTTTACACCTCTCCTCTGTGGACAGGTCAGGTAGTTCTCCATTACCTACCAGTGGGCTATATGTAGGCACTGGAAGGCAGAAACGACGGTAGTGCTTCTCTCAGAGGCCCAGTATCCCCAGTTAAACATGTAGATTTTCTATATGACCTGTTGGATGGATGGATGGATGGATGGATGGATGGGCGGACACATGGATGGATGGACAATGGGCAGTGAATGAGGAAACTGAAGCTCATGAAATAACGTACCCAAGGTCACACAGTTAGTTTTGGGCAGAGTTGAGACTAAAATGAGACTTCTGACTCGCAGTCCAGTGCTCCACATGGCCCCCACAGCACTGAGGAAAGGCGTTGAAATAGCAGAGGCAGACATAGAGGTGGACCAGGGAATGACTATCTTCCTGGTTAAAGGCAGCTCAATGCCTTTGCATAAAGTCCTTAGTACTTAACAACAAAGAGAATCAAATCAAGAGCCCAAAGATCTGGGTTCTAGTCTGGATTCTGATATTGGATGTACAAGTCACATCTCTTCTTTCGGCCTCGGTTTTTGTATGTGTTGAACAGGTTATATTGAACTGTGTGGCATTCAAAGGCAACTGAGCCCTAATATATTAAAACCCATCACTCTAGATGCCAATGGATACCCAAGTCCCATTAATTCATTTAGTCAATACATACCTAATAATAATAATAATATAAATAATCGTTATGATTATTGTATTTTCCAGCTGGATGGGAGATGTTTGGATGGGAGGCTCTTCCTCCCTGTTGCTATTTGGGGAATTCAGAGCTAAATATAGCCCAGTGCCAGGCATTACGAACATCATCAAATTAGGAAACGAATTTGCACCTCCTATCAACAATCCTATGGCAGACATGCTGACGATGCTGGCAAAGATGCAAGAAGGCTGTTTCCTCCCGTGAAAAAAATCCATGTCTGCCTCCTGGAAGAAATAGCCCAGATATTCTGTGGAAGAAACGGATAGTAGGCTACGAGGGGCATAGAGATATATGTGAGGTGTGACCCTAGCACTCAGGAGGTCTGGCATATAACTACTGCTGTTTATTGAGCGCCTACTATGTGCTGGGCTGTGTGCTAAGTAATTTACATACATTACTTCTAGTCCTCATGGCATCCTTGAAAAATAATGTCTGAAGGCCACATAGCTTATAAGTAACAGAAGGGAGATACGCATTTATGGCTGCCTCATTCCGAGGTTCATGTATCATCCACCACATTGTACAGCCTCTCTGCAATTCCTTCTTTCCATCCTCCCTGGAACACTCATGGCTGCTTACCGTGTTTCTGACTCAGTGCTAAGTACGCAAAGGTAAACGAGACTCAGTTCTTACTGTCAAAGACCTCCCAGTTAATACTTACCTGGTAATCCAAACATAGCGTGCCACAAATAATGATAAAGATAAATACTGAGCGGGGCAGATATGACACACTCCAGGATGGAGGCAAAGTTTGAGTCAAGGCCAATGTTTGACAGGCCACTGAGGCAGGAGATAGCAATTGGCAAAAGGAGCGTGTGGGCAAGGGCAGAGGGCACTGAGAGAGCTTGTTGGGTTTGGGGGCATCGGTGGGCGCAGGGAGGAGTCTCCCCCGCTCTGCATCACATCGTCTCCTCTCCTCACCTTAAGTGGCACTGTTAGTGCACTAAGGAGAAGAGCCATTTCAAGGCACCCAAAATTAAGACCATCTCTGCTTCCTACTTCACCAAAGCAGAGAAGCATGGAGTCCCATCCCCAGGAGACCTCACATCCCAGATTCAAGGAGAAACAAACAAAAAATAGTGCAGTCATCTGGGTGGTGGGCTGCGGCCAGAACAACGCAAGGAAACCCTGCCCCATCCCCTTGCCGCTAAGCCGCTCTCTGCAACCCTGGCATCTGAGTGGGACAGTATCTCCAGGGAGCTTTTCCGAGTGGAACTGACTGCTGCCTTTGGCCCTTAGCACCTTCCCACTTGGGAGATGGATGCCAATGTCTATTGTGCGATAGCAATTCCTTCCTCCTCCTCTGCCATCTCCCTCTGCCCTCCTGCCCAGCTTCCTCTCACACTTTGTCAGGTCTCCCTGCCCCTTTCTTCCTTCTCCTGCCTGGCCCCTCCCTCCCCTCCCCTGCCTTTTCTCCCACTTCTGTCCAGCACTTCTCTTTCCACTGTAGCTTCACGATGTCAGAAAATAAAAGCAAGCCACTTTTTATGCACTGTTTATAAACCCAAGCCAATAAAATGCTCCATTCATTCAAGGAGAAGGAAAAGCAATGACTCAGGAATTACCAGACAGCACAACATACTTATCTGTAGTTTTCCTGGAGCTCTGCGGGGGCCAGCTCCGCCTGCATGGCAAGGCCTGCTCCCAGAGCAGCCAGCTTGAAAACAGCCCCCCAGGGGAGCAGAAGCAGCAGGCTGTAACAGGGTTGTGACCTGACACCATGACCCCTGTCTGTCACACACGGCCCCTCCCCTTGGAACGTGGCCGGGTCTCATCCCTTGTCCATGGCCCCTGGACAGTCTCCGTCATCCCTGCCCAAAGAGGCTTCACATAGCCTGTGCCCATCTCGGGGGGCTTTCCTGGCAGGGCCAGACAGCCCTGCCCTCTACCCATCCTATACTAAGCTGCCATGAGCCTAGCGTTCCCGTCTGAGGAGCAGACCGGTTCGTGGCTTCAGGGACTCCCCATCTGATGGAGCAGATACAGTCTATGCTCTCAAAGAGCTTCCAGTCTGATGGAAGCAACACAACCTTTACCCTTAAGAGGTTTCCATGTTAACAGTTGGCACCAACTCACCTCGAACCTTAAAGACTGCTAAAGGGGTGATGCAATAGAAAGAAAAAGCATGTGCGATGTGGTCTTTGGAACTAGGGTCCTGCTGGTTATAAATAAATCCCAGCTCCTTACTTAACTGACATCTGTGTCTCTAAACCAAGGCTTCTTTTCCTGGCAGCCTGCATCCCAATGAAGGACCATGGGAAGCTTGAACTGTGTGTCACGTCCAGGATGCCCAGTCCCAGGATGTCAGTTGAGTGCACACTCCACTTCCCAGAACAATCAGCCAACACCCTCGCCCGGGGCCTCTTATACAGCTCAGTATTGCAACTCTCTCAGCCCCAAGTTCCCTTCAATAAGTTCATTTCTTGAGCCCTCTATCATTAGCTCGCAACTCCATTTTCCAGGTGGTATTGCTGGCACAGGGAAAGCCTGGGATGCTGGCTCAATGTCACCTGTGAGGTAAAGGGCTGGAGGCCCCATCCAGCCAGTGGGCAAAGTGGGGAGCTTCTGGGATCCAGGTATCTCTGTGCGTATGCACACCCTGCTCCTGCATGCCAGCCACCAGGTCAGCCGTGCTTTGCAGCACCGATCCAGGCTGTTGCAGTGGTCAGAGTAAGAGCCAGAGAGGAGGGCCCGACACTGAGCGAACGTGACGGTCACCATCTTGTCAGGGCCTCGGAGTTGCTATGAGGCTGGCGGCCGAGCAGTGAAGGCCAGATCTCTGAGGATGGGCAGAATGGAAGCCCCCCTTTTCTGAACCACTGCCAAGAACGCAGAGTGACCCAGGCTCGGGCAGAGCTCTGCCTTCTCAGGTTGCTCTCCTGCAGGAGTAGCAGAGAGGGCACGCTGCCATCGCCACCCCTCCCTCAGTCTCTAGAACAGCCTGGTGGGAGGAGAGGAAAGGAGAAGGAGCACCTCTTAGCTGGAGACTGGCTCCGTAAGACAGGCTGCTGACCCGCCTGGGTAAGAGCACATCATCCCTACCACCCCTACTTCTGCTACACTCTCATGCACAAGGCTTCTTTCAATTAGCATGTTTCTGAGCTTCATCCATGCGGTGTGAACCAGTAAATTATTCCTGTTGATGGCTGAGTAGTAGTTCCTCGGCTGAGGGGCCGTTTCCTTGTCCCAGGGGTAGGGTGCAGTCGTGTCCTAGGCCCCTGGAGGTCCCGGAAGAGCTGTAGTGCGAGCAACTATCCCAGGTGGCCTGGGACTGAGGTCGGGGAGGCAGGTTCCCAGGATGTGGGACTTTCAGGGCTAAAACTGGCCAAGTTCTGGACACACCAGGACAAGTTGGTCACCCTGGAGAACTGCCTTGTCCTACCTGTTATGGGCCCCTGGTTCCTTGTTCCCATCTTCCTTCCTGCTCTTCAAACATCTCTGTGGATTAAAAGTTTCCTGATTGATTAGCCTTTGTCCCTGCATAAAGGAGAAAGGGAACATATTCGAGACATGAGTGAATAGATAATATCCCTATGGCCACAGAATACAAATGATGAAAGCAAGCAATGCTGGCTGGCAGAACACCCAGGAGAGAGGTATGTGGGAAACGAGAGGGAGCTGGCTGTCGTCTAGGGACGCAGGTGCTCTGACCGAGGGGCGGGGACCTACAACATTGTCCTTGCAGCCTTAGCAAGGTTGCCTACTGCTCATCCCAGAGGACCTCAAAGTCCTCTCATCCCAGAAGACCTGGCCGTGAAGAGGGATGCCACGGATTGGGAGTTTTCAACGAGCTGGTTGAGCCATCTCCCCTATGTGCATGGTGGTCAGCTTGTGTGTGTCTTTCCCTCTACTTTTGTCTACTCACAGTCTCCTGGAACAATCTTTCCTCTTTGTTGGTTCTCACGATCTCTTGGCATTCTCAGCTAATCTCCAAGCTTACCTCTTCCAGGAAGTCTGCCAAGAGGAGGAGTTTCAATGAGTTTCCTTTAGTCTTTATTCCACTTTCAAGTGAGATGTATAAACATCTTTGGTGAAGGGTATGTGTCTTCTGACCTGACCGTTCCCATGGAGAAACAGAGCTCCTGACGATAGGGCCCAAACACTGAATGGATGTGCCAGTTCCTCTAATGTGACTGGGTGTCCCTTTCACGACCTGGCATGGCTGTAGCATGCATATTGTGATTTTTATTATATTGTGCTTTTAAAGGCTTTGCCATATAATTTAAGCTATAATATTTGTACTAAAGTAAAATGCCTCCCTTCTTCGCATTATTGTGTGTGTGTGTGTGTATGTGTGTGTGTAAAATACTACATATTTCTTTTAATTGTGCATTTACAGACCATGGGGGGTGAAGGAGAAAGTTCCTGAAACAATTTTCTAGGAAAGGAAAAATAGTAGCTCTGAGGGTCTATATGATGTCTGACAATCAAGTTCGCGGACTTGTTGCAATGATGTTGCTAACCCTTTTTGATGTCAGAGGGATTATACATTATGAATTTGTACCAACTGGACAAACAGTTAGCCAAGTTTACTACCTATGTAGAAGTGCTGGAAAGGCTGCATGAAAAAGTTAGACAACTGAACTTTTCGCTAGTAATTCATGGCTCTTGCATCACGACAATGCACCAGCTCACAGGGCACTCACTGTCTGTGAGGGAGTTTTTAGCCAGTAAGCAAATAACTGTATTGGAACACCCTCCCTACTCACCTGGCCCCCAATGACTCCTTTCTTTACCTGGAGATAAAGGAAATATTGAAAGGAAGGCATTTTGATGACATTCAGGACATCAAGGGTAATATAACAACAGCTCTGATGGCCATTCCAGAAAAAGAGTTCCAGAATTGCTTTGAAGGGTGGACCAGGCACTGGTATCGGTGCATAGCTTCCCAAGGGGAGTACTTCGAAGGTGACCTTAGTGATATTCAGCAGTGAGGTATGTAGCACATTTTTTTGGATGAGTTTTTGAACTTCATTATCCAACCTTGTATGTTTGGGGAGAAAAACAGAATAACTGGCTAACGTTCATCAGAACTAATAATTAACAAGTTAGGACTCAAGGTTTTTCTTCTCCCAGAGAGTACTAATTTGTTTGTGTTAAATGAGCAAATGGGTTGATCACCGTTATTAGCATGTGAAAGTGTTGACTGAGCCTGACGAGCAGCTGGGAAATGCAAACAGACGTGTGAAGACATAATCACATTCTCATCCCCACTAATGACTTTGATGAAGACTGAGCATCACACTGAACACTGAAATGATTAGCCTTGAGGCTAATGTTTCCGTGAAAGTTCTTTAATTAATGCATGCCATCTCTGTACTTTGTGGACAGCCTTTGGCTGCAAATCTGTTGCTTAAAAGCTAAGAATCGTGGTCTATATCATTATAAGGAAAAAATGTATTTCCTACAAGTTTTGGGTTGTATACCACTACGTTTTCCAACATTTTTTAATGAAAAATTTCAAACATACTGAAAAGAAACAAGATTTTTTTCAATGAACACCCATATATACTTCTCACCTATATTCTACAATCAACCTTTCAGAATATTTGCTTTCTTACAGAATATTAGACTCCATCCATCAATGAATCTTAATTTTTGATGCACTTCAAAGTTTATTACAGACATCATTGCAATTTACCTTTAAATACTTCAGTATACCTGTCAGTAACTAGAGTTCAATATTTGTTTACAGTTCCTTTTTAGGTAACATTTAACATTTAGGTACATAATGTGAATGTATCAGCCTTAAATATACCGTTTGATGTCTCGACAAATGCACACGTCTTTGTAACCCAAACCCTTCGGACATTGTCATCACTCCAGAAGGTCCCCTCTCATCTCTTCCAGCCAATCTCTGTACCACTGCTCCGCCACCCCCACCATACGACAAGCACTGTTCTGATTTTTTTCACCATAGAATAACTTGCCAGTTCCAGGGCTTTAGGCACAAGGAAATGGAAACATAAGTATTCAGCACACCCTCTCTTGCATACGGCTTCTCTCGCTTCGCATGTTTCTGACCTTCCTCCATGCTATGTGAATCAGTAAATTATTCCTTTTGATGGCTGAGTAGTAGTTCCTTAAATGAATGTATCAGGTTGATTACCTGTTCTCCTGTGGATGGTCACCTAGGCAGTTTTCCCTTTCTGGCAATTACAAATAAAGTGAATATGAACATTCTATACCACACTTCTCGAGAATATATGCTATCATTTTATGTGGGTAAATATCCAGGAATAAAATTACTGGGTCATAGGTTAGATGGACGTTTAGTTTTAGTTAAAAAATAAATCACAGCTTTCCAAAGTGATTGTACTGTTTTCCAAAGATCGTACCGTTTTCCAGTCCCATCAGCCATATAGGAGAATTCCAATTTTAGGTCCATGTCCCCACCAACATGGTGCTGTCAGTGGTTTTAATTGTAGCCATTCACATGGGTGTGCCATAGTATGTCATTGTAGTTTTGATTTACATTTCCCTGATGACTAATGAGGTTGAACGTCTTTTTTTTTTTTCCATATAATTATTGGCCATTCATTTATCTTCCTTTGTGAAGTGTCTGTTCAAATCTTTTGCCCAATTTTATTGGATTATTTGTCTTTTTATTATTGAACTGCAGGAGTGATGGATATATTCTGGACATTATTAGTCCTGTGTCAGACACATGTTTTACAAATATTTTCCTTAATCTGTGGCTTGCCTGTTTTTCTTTTTTTCTCAATAGTGCCTTTTGATGAGCAGAAGTTTTTAATGTTTATGAAGTCTGATTTAACCCTGTTTTCTTTTATAGTTATTGTCTTTCTAAATCCTGTCAAGGAATCCCTTGCTATCCCCAAGTCACAAAGATATTTTACCAGTTTCTTTTAGAAGCTTTATAGTTTACGATCCACATCAAATTAATGTTTGTATATGTGTAAGGCAAGGGCTGAGATTCTTTTCTTTTTTCCATGTTAATAACCAGTTCTTTCAGTGCCACTTGCTGAAAAGATTTTGCTTTTCTCCATCACATTGATTTGGTGCCTCTGGTGAAAATCAAATATTCGTAGATATCTGAGTCTATTTCCTTACTCTCTGTCACATTGATCTATTAGCAGATCTTTATGTCCATCCATACTGTTCATTTGAGGTAACTTTTATAATAAGTCGTGGAGACTAGTAGCATAAGCCCTCCAACTTTTTTTTAAAGGATTGCTTTGGATATTCTAAGTCCCCATAAAATTTAAAACTATATAAAATTTAAAATCAGTAATGCCAATCTCTTTTTTAAAAATCTGTTGAAGTGATGGTTGGGATTGCAATGAATCTCAGGGGAGAATCTAATTTGGGGAGACCTGACGTCATACCAATTTTGAGTCTTCCAATTCATAAACATGGGGTATTACTCCTGTGATTTAGATCATCTTTAATTTCTCTCAGCGTGTTTTGTATTTTTCAGTCTTGCATTTATTTTCATAATATATTCCTAAGTATTTTATGATTTTTATAATTTGTTACTATTGTAAGTAGAATTGTAAGAATTGTTGTTTATCGGTATGCAAAAATCCAATTGTTTTTAGTATTTGACCTTATATCCTGTGATGTCAGTAAATTCGCTTATTAGTTCTAGTAGGTGTTTTACAGACAAGCCCTAATTCCTTCATATTTTCTATGTGAACAACCAGGTCCTCTACAAAGATCTTTCCAATCTCTGTGCTTTCCTTTCATTACTGCTCTGGCCGTCATGTTTAGTACATTGTTGAATTTAAGTGGTGAGAGTGGATGCCCTTCCCTTTTTCTCCATCTTAGGAATGTTGGGAAATAATTAACTGTGGTTCTCTCATATTTGTGCAAGACATTTCTCTTCTGTAAGAGAAATACTTCCAGGCAAAGGCGGCTAGCCTCTGGACTAGCTTTTGTTCTGGACTATCTTTCAAGAATGTTTATACAGCAAACAGTCTAGGAAGACAGAGATAGTATGTCCCTTTGGAGAGGAGGGAGTATTTGTTTGCTTTCCAAGATAGTCCCTCCAGGGCAAAGGCTGGACAGGTTTGTTGCAGCCTGTTATAAAAGATTGGGGCTCCCTAAGCTTGGGGGTCCTAGTCTGTAACACAAACCCACTTTGTGTGGAGCATCCACTTAGCCCCAATAGGACTTGGGGAGCAATGATGAGAACATAAAGCTCATGTTACCTTCTGTGCTGTGAATAGTTAAGTCCTTTGTCTCTGACCCACGAGGCTCATGTCTCCTGTCAGCGTGTGTGGTGGACTGAATTATGTGCCCCGAAATTCATATGTTGACACACTAATCCCCAGTGTGACTGTATTTAAAGACAGGCGATAAGAAATGTTAAATGAGATCATAGGGATGGGGCCCTGATCCAACAGGATTAGTATCCTTATTTAAAAAAAAGAAAAGACACCAGAGAGCTCCCCTCCACACACACCCCACTTCTCTCTCTACCATGCTTAGAGGAAAGGTCATGTGAGGACAAAGTGCCAGGAAAAGAGCTCTTACCAGAAACCGAATCCTGCTGGAAACTTGATCTTCAATTTTCCAACCTCCAGAACTGTGAAAAAATAAATTTCTGTTGTTTAAGCCACAGAGTCTGTGGTATTTTGTTATGGCGGCCTGAGACAACTAATATACAGCCTTTATACAATTTGTTAGCTTGCAAATAGCGTAAAACTCGTCACATTTCTTGACAAGAAGGAAAGCATCAAATCTTTAACCATTAAGTATGATGCTTGCTAAGATTTTTATAGGCACTTTTAATCAAAATGAAGAAATCCCCCTTTTTAACTTGCTAAGGGTTTTTCATATAATTGGGTGTTGCATTTTGTCAAATGCTTTGTCTATATCTGCTGATATGATTATTCTTCCTTCTTTATTCTATTAATATAGTGAATTACATTGATTGATTTTTAAATATTAAACCAATCTGGCATTACTGGAATAAATCTTACTTAACTATAATATCATATATAGCAATATATATATTATAGCAATATATATGATATATATATAATATATATCATATATATTATTGGGGCTATTATCTATATATATATATCATATATATAATATGATATACATTATATCATATAATATATATGACATATAATATATACCATATATAATACATATCATATATATTATATGATATATATATATAATATCATATATTATATGATATGTATTATATATCATATATATATTGCTATACTCATTTTGCTATTATTTTGTGAAGATCCCTTGTTCTTTCTTTTGTTAAGAAATCTAGGTTCATGAAAAATATCGGTCTATGGCTTTTACTTTCTTAAACTGTCTTTGTCTGATTTTGGTATTAGGGTAATACTGACATCATAAAAGGGGTTAGAAAGTTTGTTTCATCACCTCCTTTATTTGATGGAAACATTTGTATCAGTCAGCTCAGGATGCTATAACAAAATGGCTAGACTGGGTGGCTCAAATAATAGAAATGTATTTTCTCACAGTCTGGAGGCCAGAAGTCCAAGACTAAGGTGCCAGCACAATCAGGTTCTGATGATGGCTCCTTAAGGGCTTGCAGAGGGCTGCCTACCCCTTGTGTTCTCACATGGCAGAGAGAGAGAGAGAGATGGAAAAAGAGAGAGAGAGAGAGAGTACTTTATGGGGTCTTTTCTTATAAAGACACCAATCTCATTCTGATAGCACCATTCTTTGACTTTATCTAAACCTAATTATCTCCCCTAGGCCGTCTCCAAATTCAATCATATCAGGGGTCAGGGCATTTGGGTGCCAGGCGCAATTTAGTCCATAGCAAATTTTGAGTAGAATTGGTATTTCATTCCTAAATGTTTGATAGAATTCCCCTATGAAACCACCTGAACCTGGAATTTTCTTTGTGGAAATGATTTAATTATGAATTCGATTTCTTCAATTGATTTAGAGCAGCAGTGTCCAAACTTTTTTCAACGTTTTTTACCAAGGGCCATATTTGGTAAAATACACAAACAGCCGGGCCACCTACTCGAGGTGAAGTACCTATTGCCTCACCTGGTTTATTTAAGTAAACTAAATATATTTTTGGAATTTGCTGCAGGACAGTTAAAAATGGATTGCGGGCCGCAGTTGGCCCGCGGGCCGCAGTTTGGACACCCCTGATTTAGAGCTATTTGTACTTTTCTATTTCTTCTTGAATTAATTGTGGTAATTTGATTCTTTCAAGGAATTTTTACATTTAATCTAAATAGTCAAGTTTATTAGAATAAAGTTTTTCATATTTTCTTATCTTTTCAAAGTCTTTAAGATTTTAGTGATATTCTCTCTTCATTCCTGATGTTAATAATTTGTGTCTTTTTCTTTTTTCCTTAATGAATCTAACTAGAGACTTTGTTGTAGCTTTTTAAAAATATTTTTTTTATTCTTAATTACAGTTGACATATAATATATTAGTTTCAGGTGTGCAATATAGTTATTAGACATTTATATAACTTACAAAATGATCACCCTGATAAATCTAGTACCTATCTGACACTATACATAGTTATTACAATATTATTGACTTTATTCTCAGCATCTAAAGCTATAAATTCCCCTCTAAGCACTGCTTTAGCTATCTTCCACAGATTTTGATGCCATGTATTTTTTATTATCAGTCATTTAGAAGTATTTTTTCATTCCCCTTATGACTTCTTCCTTAACTTATGATTCTGTAGAAAATGTTCAATTTCCAAATTTTTGTAGTTTTGTGGTTATTTTATTGTGACTGACTTATAATTTGATTTCATAGCAGTCAGAAAGCATATTTAATATACTTCCCATCCTTTTAAATGTATTGAGACTTGTATTTCTGCCCAGTACGTGGTTCATCTTGTAGAACATACCAGGTGCACTTGAAAAGGATGTGTATTCTATCGTTGTTCAACGTAGTATTCTATCTCATATATCACGTAGGTCAAAATAGTTGATATGGTTGTTCAAATCTTGACTCTGATTTTTGCTTTTGGTTTCCTTGCCCAGACCAGGGAACTGAAAATGAAAACAAAAAAATGGAGCTACTGAGAGCATGAATATGCACGTGAAAATATGCACAGCACTGGGATATGCAATGTTTAAAAGTGCCAGTCACTCCTGTGTGGTCCCTTATCCCCTACACCAGCCTGTCCCTGAGGTCTGATGATCTGATAGAAGAGGATGAACTTAAGGAGTGAACAGACAGATCCAAGAAAGGGGGACACTCTTCCTGGTCCCTGCTTCCTCCCAGGTCATCAGAACCTGACCCCACTAGGTTTTGATAAGTGATCCTATCTTATCTCTTGGCTGCCTTGGAAAACACTTTGGTAGAGTATCAGAGGATTTGTCAGGAACCTGGGGCCAGACAGCCGAGCACTGTGGGTTAGGGGGTCCACGAGTCCCTTCATTTTCATATTCTGTTTCCCTGACATGTACAACTAAGTGGTCATAGCACGTCATTCCTCTCAGAATCTATGGGTGAGATTGCTGGTAGACTCCCGTAGCCATTCTCCTCTCCTTCTTTTATTAATCCATTATTTAATCCACTATTAAAACGGAGCCCTCACATTTTAGCTGAACACATGGCTACTCAGACAATGGTTGCATCACTTCTCAACCTATTTTGCAGGGAGGCCTGGTCACGTCACTAAGCTTTGCCCAATGAGAAGTGAAGACAAGCAATGCATGCAACTTTCTCATGACCTTGCAGTGAAAGGGTGTGGCCTCTCTCCCTCCGCTGACTGGAATCCAGAGAGGGTATTTATTGGTCATTCATCATCTCGGAACATCAACAGAGAAGAAGTTTGCATCCCTGGAAACCTTGGGAGCAAGGGACATAGGCGTCCTATCTGCCCAGGATGACCTCTTGTAAGATTTTTTTTTTTTTTTTTTTACTCCAAAGGGTTTATGAAAACAAGTTTCACATACAAGTTCAGGACAGAGGAGATGGGGCTTATGAACAAGAATCTGGAAGGGGGTCCAAGGGCTCAAGGTAGAACTCAAGAAAGCAGTGAAATAACTAGAGGAAGAGAGTGGAGGGCCAGGAGAGGAGACTGACAGAATATCACACAGTGATAACGACATTGGGGGAGTTGGATCCATTACAACCCCGTTTATTTATGTAGATATACAGGGAGTTATGGGGCACCAGGGGTTGTAAGGTTTTTAAGTGAGAGTAAAGCAAACTTATTTAAGTCATAGTATTTTGGAGTCCCTTTGTTACTGCAATCTAACCTGAATTCTGACTAATACTGAAGTCTTTCCAACTCAGAGGTCCAGGCAATCTCCACCAATGGATTGGTATTTCACTTGGAACCTATTTGTCATTTTGATTGAGGCTTTAGATCCCAGCTGGGATCTAAACTATTCCTCTCTATGAGGCCAGGTGCAATATCTGCCTGTTCACCACACAATGTCTGGCCTCTAGCTCAGTGCCTGCCTGGCTCTCAGCAGGGGCTTCATACATAGATGCTGAACAAATGCATGAATGAATAAACCTTGTCCTTAACAAGATGAAACATTAGCCAAACCATCTCCCCCTGGAATAAGAATAACTGTCCGCTTCATCACCTTATGCCCACTAGGAGAAAGCCCAAGGAGAAATTACTTGAAATTCATGACCAAAGCAATCCACATTTCTCCTAAGCGAAATTTCCTGAGGTTTAAAAAATGTCACAGCACTGGTAAGGTTCAAATTTATTATTCTTTGGCTGCCAGGAAACTGAGACTTGACCTTGGATTCCATCCTTACAAACGTGTAGCACCATAGTAGATGTTGTGCTTTGCCAAGCAGATCCCCCTTTCAGGGCCCAGGCACTCACTCCCCCAGCTGCAAAGAGTGTCGCATGCTCGCTGCTCACAAACTGCCTCCTGCACTTGCCCTTGGGTAGGGTTTCCAGATGAAATACAGGACACTTGGTTAAGTTGGAATTTCAGATGAACAACAAATCCTTTTATTTTAGTAGAGGTATGTCCCATGCAATATTTGGGACATGCTTATACTAAAAAGGGATGCACTGATAATCTGAAATTTGAACTTAACTGGAATCTCATGTATTTATTTGCTCGACCTGGCAACCCTGCCCTTGGCTGAGAGAGCTGCCTTGCCCAAGGTCACACGGCTTCCCCCACCAGAGGACATCCAAAGACTAGTGCATGCAGGACAGCAGTGGCCGAGCCTTCTTGCCTGATTTCATTCCCAGAACTTGTTGGAGTGACTGACTCATGACCCAGCTTCTCCTGCGAGAAAAAGTTAGACAACTGAACTTTTTGCCAGCAATTCATGCTCTTGCATCACGACAGTCCAGTCGTGCATCACGACTGCTGTCCAGTCCTGCTACTTCCCTTTCCTTCCACAGGCATAGACCCAGAGACACCCCTAAGAAACTTCTTGATGCTGTTGTCTTCAGACTCTGCTTCCTGGGGAGCCAGGCCTGAGAGGGCGCCTTTTAACCACAACCTTCCTCCCTAGTTTTACCTCCTTCACCCCATTTTCCCTTTGTATGTGCTTCCTAGTTTATTTCATCTGTTTGTACTGTACGTGTTTTTGTAAGTCCCTCCATATACTCTTACGGGACAAGGTGGCATACCCACACACGCACACACACACAGGGTCAGACAATTACATTCGTGAATTCATCCTAGAAAAAGTGCTACATACCTCATTGCTGAATATCACTACGGTCACCTTCGAAGGACTCCCCTTGGGAAGCTATGCACCGACGCCAGTGCCTATTCCCCCTTTAAAGCAATTTTGGAACTCTTTTTCTGGAATGGCCGTCAGAGCTGTCGTCGTATTACCCTTGATGTCCTGAATGTCATCAAAATGTCTTCCTTTCAATATTTCCTTTATCTTCGGGTAAAGAAGGAAGTCATTGGGGGCCAGATCAGGTGACTAGGGAGGGTGTTCCAATACAGTTATTTGTTTACTGGCTGAAAACTCCCTCACAGACAGTGCCGTGTGAGCTGGCGCATTGTCATGATGCAAGAGCCATGAATTGTTGGCGAAAAGTTCAGGTCGTCTAACTTTTTCATGCAGACTTTTCAGCACTTCTACATAGGTAGTAAACTTGGTTAACTGTCCAGTTGGTACAAATTCATAATGAATAATCCTTCTGATATCAAAAAGGGTTGGCAACATCATCGCAACAAGTTCGCGAACTTAATTGTCAGACCGTGTGTGTGTGTGTGTGTGTGTGTGTGTGTGTCTGTGTTTGTGTGTCTTTTTAAAAAAACCTGGTGTTTTGAGTGAAAGATGACTAGAAAGAACACTTGAGAAAGACCGCTGGAGAAGGAATCCCAGGTCTTGTGCTAACTCCAGAAGTACAACCTGTGACGGGAATAAGTCACATGTCATCCCTAAAGCATCTACTACCTGTAGAGTGAAGATAATAAGATTTGCCCTTACAGGTCTTCTGCACGAAGGGTGGATATCAGAGGGCACTGCACGTGTGAAGCTCTTTAGGGCTCTAATTTGTGCTGTGATTTGGTCTGAGCCTGGACCCCAGATTCACTAACCTCTCACTGGTGGTCCTCAGGAAGGCGGACAACCCCTGCATTCCCATGTGACAGAGGCCTCCATCATGCCAAAAAAGGCATCCCTCAGTTGGTGTGATGTTGCCTTTTGGGCATCTTTGCTGCACGACTGTCTTTCTATACTAAATACTACTATGCTGACATGCTGCTGTCCAGAGAGGTCTTATAAGATCATAGACATGAACAGGGAAGAGATGCTTCAGCGCCCCCAGGGGAACCGGGAAGGTCCTGAGGTTGTGTTTGAACTGCAACAAGTTCGCAAACTTAATTGTCAGCACCCACCTAGAAAGCAAAGAACTCTTAAGGGCAGCAGGAAGGAGCTACAGCTGTCCCAGAGGAGCTGCTAATGGAAGGCTGGTGAGGAATGGGGACACACGGGAGGGCAGCAGTGGTGGAGACAGCAGGCTGCAGTCTCGTCAGCTCCGACGCTCTCCAACACACAACACAGGCGACACTGGTGTGACAGACTACCCAGACGTGGACCCCAAGGTCCTCAACCTTGGCTGCACAGAATCACCTGGACACCAAGGAAAACTCTGCAGGTGAAGCAGGCAGTAATGTTTTGGAAAGCTCCTAGGTGAATCCCCTATGCAGCCTTGGCTTTGAGTCCTGGCCCCTCCACCAACAAGCTCCATTGCCTAGGTATGCTGCCAAGTCATGTCCCGTCTCCGTTTTACTTCCCTCATCGGTAGAAGAGGAGACCACCCACCTCTGATGCTTGAATTAGGTGCCCCAGGAAGCGGTTGATGCCCTAACCCCTAGTACCAGTGGCTGTGACTTCATTTAGAAATCAGGTCTTTGCGGAGGTACTCAAGTTAAGATGAGGTCATTAGGGTGCTTCCTAATCCAATATGACTGGTGTCCTTATACAAAGGGGAAATTTGGACACAGAGAGCCACACACAAGGAAAGCATCATATGAAGAATGAAGATGTTGTGCCACCAGCCGAGAATCTACCAGGAGCGAGGAGCGAGGCCTAAACCGGACCCTTCTCTACTGCCCTCAGAGGGAGTGTGGCCCTGCCGCTACCTTGATTTTGATCTTCTGGCCTCCGTCACGGTGAGACAATACATTTTTGTTTTTTAAGCCACTCAGTTTGTGGTACTTTATTGTGGCAGCCATAGCAAACTAATACATCAAACTAAGACATAAGAATAAAACATATAAGGCTTCTGGTACATGGTGTGCACTCAATAAATTATTAAGATAATGCTATTTTATTTTTCTGAGTCTTTATTTCTTTATAAAACGTGGCTATGTGACCATGGGCAAATTTCATAAGCTCTCTGTGCACCAGCTCTCTTATCTATAAAAGGGAAGCGACGGGTGCACCCTTTTCATTGGATTGCTGTGAGCACAAAATGAGCTAAAACATGGAGCCCGCTTAGAAGAGTGCACGGCCCATTGTAAGTTCTCAGTAAATAGGATGAGACGATAACATAAAGTGAGAGGAAAGAACTAAATGATCCTTAACATGTTTAGCTAGAAAACCAGATACTACAACAACAGCTTTTAAAATGGTCAAATTAAAGAAATCTTCTGATTTTTCTGCAGGTTGGTTGCAGAGTGAAACTAGAGAGAAGATGCAGATTGTTCAGAAAGGTCAGGGAGAGAGGTCTGTGCTCAGGGACCCCTCAGGTGCCTCTGACACTGGGTCCTGGAACTTGTCTGTGACCTGGCAACCGCTGCTGGGCCTGGAGTTTGTCCCTTGATGGGTCCTGACTCTGTGGACCATGGTTGTTAAACAGCACACAAAATGAACACTGAATGTGTCTCGTGTAAGAGACCACAGGGTGCCTGGGGCCCACAGATTGCCTTGAGAAGCCACCACCTTGAGTTTGGTGGGAACCTCAAGCTCCTGAGTGAGCCAAGGAGGACAGGGGCCTAGGTAGGTGACACTCTGCCCACATGCTTCACAGCCCACGGGGGCACTGGGGATGGTGAAAGTGTGATGGCAATATTTTGGTCTTGCTGTGATTAAAGAACCAGCCTGACCCACGCTAGGCTTGGGAGGCCGAGAGGCGAAATCTGCCCCTTTTTACAGATGCCTCTGCCTTGTTCTCCCAGAGAAATCTGATTATCTGAGCTATGCTGGCAGACATCAAAATGAAATGTGTGCCTCCAGGTCCCCACTCGGGGGCGTCGGTGGGGGCCATGCCTGCCTTCCTGTCAATAAACCATCACTAATCCCCCTCTCTTACAGTCAATATCTGATGTCACTTTTTCTGGCTTATGTCATAGGGTGACCATCTCTCCTTTTATTCCTAATAAAGAAGGCTCCAGTGGGGCCAGGCCTGTAATTCAGAAGACATTAAATCAGAGGGACAGCAGGCGGCTCCTGGGGTCATCTCCACGGAGCTCTGTGCACCTGCTGCTCTGGCCGCTGTTACAGCATATTCCTGTGGCTGTGGTGGGGCTTTCTTCTCTCTTGGGCATAACTTTCTTACCTTCTCTTGACAAGTGTGCCTTTGATAAGGCTCCAGCTCAGCTGCTCCCAAGGGGCACCCTGGACGGCAGGGTTATGGCTCCTGTAGGTGCCCTTGCTGCACACACACACACACACACACACACACACACACACACACTGCCCCCTGGCTTCACCAACTCTGTCTCCTGAAGCTTCCAGCTCCCTATCACAATGGCCAAGCCACAGATGTTCTCAGCCCTGCTTCTGTATTAGTATCACCGAGGGAGTTTTAAAGAATACAGATGCCTGAAGAAAAGCTTACTAAGCACTTTACAAAGGAGGCTGCCTAAATGGCCAATAAACATGTCCAGGTGCTCTCCTTACTAGCCATCAGGGAAGGCAGAGAAACCACCATGGGAGTCCATGCACACCCCACAGGCTGTAAAAAGTAAAGTACAGACAACACCGAGTCCTGCTGGGCCGCGAGCACCAGAACTCGCGTACACTGCTGGGGGCAGTGGAAGTTGTACCAGCACACCGAAAACCAGCTTGGCAGTACCTAAACTGAATTTACACATACCCTCTGACCTCGGCGGGTACCCACAGAAAGGCAAACGCACATTCACCAAAAAACACGTACAAGAACGTTCATGGCGGCGGTCTCCACAGTGAGCCAAACTAGAAAAGAGTCACGTGTGCATCAATCAGAGAACTGATCAATAAAGAAGGGCCTTTTCCTCCAATGAGATTCGAGGGCTCAGTGACATTAAACAAATGCAATGACAAACAGCAGTGTGGGTGGCCCTCCCAAACCGGAGGCGCGTGCGTGAAGCCACACACACCAGGGTGCCTACTTTTTATTCCATTTGTATGCGGCGCACAAACAGGCCAAACTAATCCAGGACGTCAGAAGGCAGGATGTTGGGTCACTTTGCGGGGGGGTGACTGGTGGGGAGCACCAGGGGATTCCGAGGGCCGGCAACCCTGTGTTTCTGGAGTTGGGTGCTCGTTACATGAGCGTATTCAGTGTGTGAACATTCGTCACGCAAGTTCACTTAGGATGTGTACTTTTCTAGAAGAATATTTTACTTGAATAGACGTTTTAAAAACGACCAATGCCCAACCCACCTTCAGAGATTCCCACATAATTTTAAGCTCTAAAGAGCAGCCAGGGCTGAGAATCCGGGATTTAGATAGAGATAGTGGTTTGGACTCAGAGGCAGGAAGCTCAGAAGACTAGGTCTCCCACACATTTGCTCGTGTAAGTCACTGAGTCTCTCTGGATCTGTTGTTTCTTTCTTTCTTTCTTTCTTCTTCAGGCCTCAGTTTACCCCAGGGTAACATGAAAAAGAAGGGTTGGACAAAAGAGCCAATACTCCTCCTTGCTCTGACACACAGGAGATGCCATATGGACTTCTGAGAACGTGTTATGGCTCTGGAGACTCACGTCCTCGGGCTCTGTCCCTGCCCCATCCTGTGCCTGGGTGCAATGGGTATCAAGGCAGAACCATTTTGGCTGATGGAGCCAGAGCGGATCTCCTGGCCTGGAGGATCCTCTGCTGCATGGAGCTGAGGCAGAGGTTCTGCTTAAGGAAAACTAAGAGAAGGGAGCTTCCAGTCACCTTAAAAGCCCAACTTGCCCACCCTCCCACGTGAGGAAAGGGGAGAGGGGGGAGGAAAGGCAAACAAGAGGAGAGCTGCCAGCGTTCCCCTTTGTCCAGGGGTCTTTCTCCGCCTTTGATATTCCTAACTCCTTTGTACCTAAGCAGAATCCCAAAGGTCTTCCATTCTGGATTTGCTGGGCCCGCCAGGGGGAGCATGCATTCCTCACTTCCCCACCCACATCCAGGTGTCAGGGATGGGCCGGTATCCAGGTATGGAGCCTGGAACCCCACCGGCTCAATGGAAATATTCTGGCTCAATTAAGCAAGCAGAAACCGAAGCTGAGGAAAGCCAGGATGCAGATGTTGCAAAGCTATTCTGCCTTGAGAAAATGTCATCCCCCTAGCGGGACTGGGGAAGGGGGCCAAGCTCAAAAGTTTCCTGCCCCCTCGGAGTTCACTGAGAATTCTGTTCCAACATTAGTCATCAGAATGTTTAAGAATCTAACAACTCAGCTCCCAGATGGGGAAGTGGGGGCAACTGGATGTGGGGGTTGGCTGCCAATCAGGCATCGGGGCGGATGTCTGAGGAGGTGCACCCTTCCCCATTTACCTTCTTTCAGGAAGCGTGAGCGGTGGCCGGGAACCGGGAACGGCCGGAAGAGTGGGGGTGGGATCATTCCTTTTAGTAGCCATGCAGTGCCTAGTTTTCCAAAAGTCCTTATGCAGCCCACAAGCAAATAGTTCGGTTTGTTGAAATGAAGGAAAATGACACCACACAATTTCAACTTCTGCAACAACTGAAAACGCTTTGTTCTAAAAGAGAAGGGAGTCCATGTTTTGCCATGGCCAGAGGAGCAAAAGCACTTACCAGCAGCAAGAAGAAAATTCCATCTGCCTTCAAATGTCAGCTGCAGTTGTTTATCACCCCTCGACCTAAAATGTTTAAGAGTTTAAAAACTGAAGGAGAATGTAATGAAGACCTGGTAGAGACAAGCATGTACTCCTAGGATGTCAGCCAATATTTGGCTTATATTTGCTGAGTGTTCTTTGTGCATGAGAGGAAAAGAGATTAAGAGTGACCAAGGTACAGAGAGGGCGACACACAAAATGACAAAGACTGAGACAGATGGAAAGACAAACAGATGGATACACACATGCTGAACAAACAGACAGATACACACATGCTGAGTAAGAGGTAAAGACAGAGAAAGACGGGCACTTCATATTCTGTGCGTATGGAACAAGCTACCAATACACAGAGGAGGATCCATTAACACCCCAGATAAACAGATGACACTTGTTTGGGTCACCTCTGTTCCTCTAGCACTGAGGATCCGCTGGCTGCTTCCTCTGCAGTCTAATGCTTCAGAGCCTTTTACTTCTCTTCTCCCAGGCTCCAGACCCCTGTCCCAGCAGCTACACTACAATGAGTCATTCTCCAAATCCATGTGTATTTTGCATTTAAACGTATTTGGCTGAGATACAAGCTTCTTACTTTAAGAACTAATGCCTATGGCTCTAAGTCCACCCACAGAAGGGGATCTGAACCGTACAGCCAAATAGTCATTTGGTTCCCTGAGGGCTGGAAGGCAGAACCACGATTCTCTCTGGATCCCTGAGTTGAACAATCCTGTTGGATTTCAAAGAGGGAACACTGATGGAACTCCAGGCCCTAAGAGGGGATGGACATGCAAGGCAAGGTGAGAGAGGACATGAGCATATTCTGGTTGGTTGGAGATGGAGATGGTGTCGTGGAAAGAGCCACTTAAGGACAGGTAGTAATAGAGAATAACTCCTTCTACTGGATCCAGAGCTCAGCCTGTGGGGTATGTCTCTGGGGAAGCTCCCTGGGTAAAAATATCTCCCTGCTGGATTTTGATGGTTGCCAGGTGGGAGGGAGGTTGAGGGACTGGGTGGAAAAGGGGAAGGGATTAAAATGTGCAAATTTCCAGTTAAAAAAAACAGTCACAGGGACGTAAAGCACAGCATAAAGAGCACAGAGGGCGCCAAAATAATGTATACACATTTTATGAAAGGAAAACTGCATTAAAATCGTGATACTCAATATATACCAATAACAAAAATGAATGCAAGTCACATTTGACATCGGCAATTATAAGAGGTGCTCAGAGTTGTTACCATCAGCGTCCAGACACTTCTGATTACAGCGAACTACTGCTTGAGCAACACTGACCAAAATGTCCACTTGTATCACTGCGCATGCTGTTTCAATTTCTTCACACAGTACCATGTGTCTCAAACTCATCACGAATGCGTGCAATTGTTAGGCATGTTGGAGGTTCTATTGCACGCTCATGCTTCCATTGTCATTGTACTTCCACAATGTTCTCGAATTTCAAATACCACTTCAAAATGGTCTTATGCTCCTCAAACGACAACTGTGCTTCCACCATTGTCTTTGACTGTCCTGCCCGTCGCATGGTGAAGCTAGCATTCATTTCATTAATGACATTTTTTGAGCAAACATCATACTACACATTGCTACCAACTTCGAAAAGTAATACATAGATAACATCTCCTAAAAATGTGTATACATTTTTTTGGTACCCCCGGTATAGTCAATAATATTATAATAATTATGTGTGGTGTCAGGTGGGTGCTACACTTATTGGGGTGATCACTTCATACGTTATATAAATGTCTAATCACTATGCTGTACACGTGAAGCCAATATAATATGTCAATTGTAATTGAAAATAAAAATAAATTATTTAAAAAAAGGAAAAGGAAAAAAATAAATTAAAATAGTAAAAAAATTAAAATCTCTCCCTGGGGTTGGGTGAGATTTGAAATACCATTGCATCCATTGGGGTGCTTTCAGATCTCAGTAACAGAATACTTAATTAAAATAAAATTTATTGTTTGCATAACAGAAATCTAGAGCTAGACCATTTCAGAGTTGGTTACAAGCTAGTCACTGAGCTCAGCTCAGATTCAAGGGAAGAGGACAGAGACCCCACATCTTGATGGGAATAGCGTGAAAGAAACTGAGAAGCAAAGAAATGAATGTTGTTTTAGAAAACTGAATTTTGGGGATGGTTTGTTACACAGCATTATTGCAACAATGACTGAGTCATATCCTGCTTATTGTCAACCATTATTTTAAGGTTGGCCTAGGCTAGAGGAAATGGAACTCCAGAAAAGACATTCAAGGTGGCCTCCCTGCTCCTGTGGCTGCTACCCTACCTCCCTTCCTTATCTTTTCCCCCTCCTCAATCATTCACTAGACTGAAGTAGCCCACAGAAGCCCTTCTGCCCTTCAGCTCTCTTTCCCCTTCATGTTGTGGCCACCCCTCTGCTGTATCTGTTGTCTCTGAACAAGCCAAGGCTGCACAATCCCTGGTGGGGCCTTTTCATTTGGCATTCACAAAGCCTTCTCTGTGGGCCTTCCTTTCTTAAAAATTCCTATTTGTCTTTTCTTTGTATAACATGGGTTCTGCAGCAGCTTTCTCAGCCGGAGGCCAGCTCCTTGAGAAACCCCACAAGCCAGACAATTTGGTGAGGCAGTGAGACATTATCTCCTGCCTTTTCTCAAAGTGGCTTTGACGCTTTGAATCTTTGTCCATCAAGCTTCTCCACGCCAGCCTCTGTGCTCATGGAGTGGTCTGACTGCTGGCTTCTATTCCTCACCCTAGACTGAGATCCATTATGCCCTGGATTCCAGAAATCCCCTGCATTTAATCAATATATGTGTCTCAAGTCCTTGCCTTGTGCCAGGTACCGTGCTAGGTACGAGGGTTACACAGAGGTCCCCCCTCTGTAGAGGGGTGTGCATAGATGAGAAGGAAAGATATGCCATAAAATGTTATGACGGGGACCTTCATATTCCAAAAGATGTTTCCTGAGCATCTACTGTGTGTGGAACAGCGTGCTGGACACTGGAAAAATGGCAGTGGCCAAAACAGATGGAATCCCTGCCTTGGAGAGCTCCGGCCAAAAGTTTTTATAATTCCGTCCAGAGTGGAGTGAAATCCAACAAGGAGAATCACATTTCCCTGAGGGGTGAGGGCTGTTTGTAGCAGATGTGGCCAGTGCTCTCCCCACCCACCGTTCCCGCTCAGGCCCATGGGGCCCCACTGCAAGCACTTGTGACTGGACTCAGGTCTTTCTCCTGGCTCACACACAGGGCAGGCCCAACTGTCAGGGAGTTAGTGGGCCCCGCAGCATCCAGTGATGCCTGGGAGCCAGAGGGTGACTACCGTGGCTTCCCCACCCTCAGGCGAGACAGCCGTGAGATGTGCTCTGTGCTGTGGCCAGGAGGTCCTCAACGGGATGGACACCCCCTGCTCCACAGTGGCAGCTGCCCATTAACCGACCCAAGACTGCCTCCCTTCTTCTCCCACCTCGCTTCCTCACACCCCTGTTGGCACTTCCTGGCCTCACCTCCCAGATAAACTACTTGCATCCGAACCCACGTGTCAGGATCTGCTTTGGAGGGAACTCCAGTAACCACAATAACACGTAGTAGTGGCGGTCGTACGTTGGGAGCTTACATTGTGCCAGGTTCCTTTGGAATTGCTTGACAGGTCTCACAATGCCTGCCTGAGTGGGTATTGTGATGACCTTCCCTTGGAAAAGGAGGAAACAGAGGCAACGGATGGGAACTCTGGCATAAGGGAAAACCTTTGGCCAAAATCCAGGACCCCTCGGTCCCTCGCTAGGTCCCTAGCTCTGGGCAAGCAGCTCAGGATATTGGGGAATCTGCCTTACTCCTGGGGCCTCAGTTTCTGTTCCTTTTATGATAAGAATGATTCTCCCTGACTGCCCTCTTCACAGGGCTTATAAAGCTACTGTAAAGTGCGGCCTTGTGAAACTCCAACAACATAAAGGGCATGAAAAGCCTTTGGAGAGTATGAAGCTTGGTATGAAAGGAAAGAATAAAGAGAAAAAGGGTGGAGGGTGTGCTGAATTACCCTGAGAGTCAAGATTTTATCCAGGAGTGGGGAGCCCCCCTGAGGGAGCAACTTGGGGTCACAGTCAGGAGAAGTTCTTTTCCAGGGATCCTCATTCTCTTCTCTAACAGCCCAGCCATGTGTGTGTCTGTTTGCTCACTTGTTTGTTTGACATTTAAATGCGTCTCCTCAGACTGGGGCTCCCTGAGGGCAGGGCTGTGTCCCCTTTTCCTCAGGCCCAACAGGTGTCCTGAGCAGGGCAGCTGTGGCAGAAACCCTTAGGGTGCTGAATGCCACCGCTGACCCAGGGCTCATTGAGCAGCTCTGAGATTCGGGAGTGGGGAGATGGGGTCCTGACCTGACTCGACAGGGAGCAGAGAGCCCGAGTGTTAACTGAGGACGCCCTGATTCTGTTTGTGTAACTTTCCGCTTGACTTATTTATAGGGTGTCCACACAGAGGGACTTTACTGGCAGTGGTTCTGCCACGTTTAGGGATCTCTGTGCTGGAGGGGACTAGGGGATAAGAAAGAAGAGTGGCGGCAAGAAGGAGGAAAGGACAGGGAACGTCAAGGGAGCAGCTCAGCAAAATGTGTCCTGGACCTCGGAGTTCCCAGGCTGCCACAAGAAGCTATGTGGGCCAATCTGTGTGGTTTCACATAATGTTTTTGTAAAGAAGGCTTCGGTACAGGATATATTTTTGGAGGATAAAATTTGATTCCGCCTGGAGGCCTGGTCTGGCCCAAATCAGAGTGGCTATGCCATGTTTGTGGCTGCAGGCCTTACCTCTCTAGACTCTCCATCTGCAGGGTCTGACCTACCTGACCTCCCCCATGTCCTTCTTCTCAACCTACCTGCCCCGTGGCCCCCAACCTCGGGGCCCTGTTCTGTTCATCTGTCCCACCTTATGCCAACGCTGAGACCTCCAGATGACCACCACCTGGGGAGGACAATTCCATTATCCGCTCAATCCTGGGTGGGAAACCCTCCCTTAGCAACTGCCCTACCCCAGGACCCAGTCTCAGCTGATTGTTCATGCATGAACGCAAGCATACGTGTATGCATGCATGCGTGTGCATGCATGTGTGTGCAAGTTTCTGTATTACATCGGCATGTGCACACATGTGCATGGGGAGTGCATACATATGCATGCGTGTGTGTGCTTGAGTGTGTGTGTCTGTGTGTGTGCAACTGTCTTGACAGGGCTGGAAGCTGTCAGCCTCTTGGGCTGGCTGGGCTGTGAGTGGCCCGAATCTCAGGGCAGCCTAATCATGCCTGACAGATTGATTAGGAGAGAAATTTGCTGCGTCTCTATTGCAACAGACAGGGCAAGAGTGTCTCCACTTAACCTTTCCCTTCACACAGGAAGGAAGGGGGTGCAGGTGGAGTGGGGGAGGGGGGAACTGGGCATGGAGCATAGCAGTTTGTGAGAGAGAGAGAGAGCAGGAGCAAGCACAGCAGCAGGGAGGGAGTGTAGACAGCAAGAGATGCAGGGCAGTGGGAAGAGGTTGAAAGACAAGGAAAGTGGATGTCCGCTGATGTAACAAAGCCAGGGCTTGCCTCCATGATGTGATCCAAGAGGCCGCAGGGCCTCAGATGTCCTCACTGGGGTGAAGCAGTGCTCTCTCTCTCTCTCTCCCTAAGAGATGGGTAGATGGGTGGTTAGACAACCTGCAGTCCCACAGCCCATCTGGAGGCCCTAAAGCCTGGCTCTGATGGTGCTCAGTGCTCAGGAAGGACAGGAAGGAAAGGAGTCAGGGGCCTTCAGAACAGTGTCGGCCATCAGCAGGGGTGGCGCACAATGTCGTTCTGCCTTCAGCTGAGGGAAGAGAGGCGGAGTGCTGGGTTGATAAGGCTGTAGAGAAGTTCGGAAGGAAAAACAATGGTCTGTGCCTCCCCACTCTGCAGAAGAGGAAACGGTCTAGTGCAGGGAAGGAGCCCTCCCAGGTCAATTACTCACCATCACCGGTGGCATGGGCTGCGAGGTAGGTGCTGCAAGGAGACAAGAAGGAGAGTGGGCTCTGTGCAGGCATTTCGAGGGCACTCCTGGATCTGTCCCCTCTGTCCTGGAGACCTCACAGAAGGGGACTGGAAGGACCTATTACCATAGGCAGAGCAGACCCTGGAGCCGGAGTACCTGACTCCACCTGGGCCTGGGGCCTTCCCCACCATCCCACTGGGGCCACAGTATGCAAAGGAGATGACTGTGTCCTCATCCAGTCCACTCAGCCTGGTGAAGAGGCCTGGATGCTTCTAGCAACCTGAGCACTAGTGCGTTGAATCATGAATCATATGTTTTCAGCTGGGAAAGTCTCGTGGCAGATCTTATGTGTCACCAAGCCATTCTTTGTAATATGATCTTTTTGTAGAACTTGTAAACGTTGCTGATTAACCATGGTAAAATAAATAAATAAATTTTTAGAATGTAAAAAAGATTCATCATAATACATAAATAAATAAATAAATAGACCCATATATATATATATATATAAGTATAATCTTAAATATTTTATTTTAGAACGCTTAGGTAGGAAACATAAAGCTAGGCAGATCCAGCTGAATTAGAGCTGGCGAATTCTTATTTATTATATATTTGTCTGCATCCCTTCAATTTTATACTTAGAATAATAGGCATTGCTCTCATAGAAGTAGCATGCCTGGGTTTGCATACACGCAGGATCCTGATGCAGTAATAAAACACACGTAGCAAAACAGCTGAAACATAGAAATAAAATTAAAAGTAACTGTAGCTGTGTTTTGAAGCTATGTGTGATGTTTCTTTTTTTTTCTCCTACTTTTGTCCTCCAAAATCAGCTACATTACTCAATCTGAGGATGCAGGGTGGCTGTGGGCACGGTAGGGAAGGGGAGAGCAGTATTTCAAATAAGAAACTCATTCCTGCCATTCTTCTTCACTCCCATCGAGAAGAAGAGAGGAACATATTTTCGCTTTACCCATGATGCTCTGCGTCGGGCTCAGAGGCCATTGGATTGACACACACAATGAAATCAGTGCCCCAGTCAGCAGGTGTGCTTAGTGGCCTTCCCAAATCGGTTTCTCTGTTTGTGTCTCTGGGAGAGCTCTGGTGTTTTTCCCAGAGGAGACACATCTGCAGCCAGGTGTTCCATGTCCTTGAATAGTCCCCAGGTTTTCTCAGGGACTGTGTGCTCAGAGGGGTCCCCAGATATTAGGATTTCTAAAAACTCTTCCCCATATGTCCACATGCCCCCAGCAAAGCTGCTACTCCTTGATTGAGGATCACTGAAAGCCAACTGCAATGATGCCGTTCCCCTTGCTAGTGATGTAACACAAGGCAGGTGTTATAGGTTATGTGTTCCCCACCTCCCAAATATATGTTGAAATCCTAACCCCCAGTATCTGTGACTGTGATCGTTTCTGGAAACAGTGTCTTTGCAGCTGATCACGTTAAGATGAGATCATTAGTGTGGGCCCTCGTCCAGTGTGACTGGTGTCCTTGTAAAAAAAGGAGGGGAGCTGGACACAGACACAGAAGACACAGAGAAAAGACAATGTGAAGAGACATAGTTAGAACGCCATGGGAAGATTGGAGAGGTGCTGCCACAAGCCAAGGAAGGGCTGGGGCTACCAGAAGCTGGAAGAGCAGAGAAAGATCCTTTCCCTACAGGTTTCAGAGGGAGCATGGCTCTGCTGAAATCTTGATTTTGGACTTCTAGGCTCCATAACTGTGAGACAATAAATATCTAAGATGCCCGGTTTGTGATATATGGCTACAGCAGCCCTAGGAAACTAATACAGCGTATGACCCCATTTCGGCCAATAACATAAGAAAAGTTGACTGGAGGAAAGGTTTCCATCTGCTACAATGAGAATCAAGGAAACAATGGTTTTTCTGATGATGATATGGCTGTGACTGCATGTGATGGTGGGAACGGCTGCAGCCCTCCTGTGAACATGAGAGACTGGGTTGATATAATCAGCCTGTGGCAACAAAAAGATGGAAAGACCCTGGGTTATTGATGAGGACTGTTGAGCCTCTGAAACAAGCAGCTCTGCAGTTTAACCTTGAGACTTCTTGTTATGTGAGATGATAAATTCACTTACAGTTGAAATCATTTTGAGCTTGGTTTTCTGTTCCTCACCTTGCAGCGCATCCTCAACGACACAGCGTATGGTATCAGTCAATCACAGCCTCTCCGTATAAGGCCAATGGTGGATACCCCTGAAGCAGCTGGTAATTATCGATGGCTCAGCTTTGAAGTAGTCAAACATTAGTTTATCAATATTAGATCCATGAGCGTCTGTCCCTAGAGAGAAATCTGAAGAAGTAACTGGTTGCTTTTGTCTTCGTCAATCTTGATTTTTCAGCTAGGTTTGCAAACATGTCCATCTCATGCAGGGGTTCTCAAAGCACGGTCTGGGACCTCTGGGGAACCATGAGGTCCAAATTATTTTTATTATAATACTAAGATGTTATTTGCCTTTTTCTCTCTCTTACTGTCTCATGAAAGTGCAGTGGCATTTTCCAGTGGCTGCATGACATGTGATATCACAACAGATTGAATGCAGAAACACATATGAGAATCCTTCAAAAAAGGCAGACATTAAAGAGGTTGCCAAAAAATGTTTTAAAAAAGGCTACTCTTCTTACAAATGTATTTTGTAAAATACAGTTATTTGTCATTAAAATGTTATTTATGGTCATTAGTAATGGGTTTGTTAGCACTTTAAAAATGATAAATATATATTTTTTTAAATTTCTCAGTAGATAAGAATCAGTGTAACTCACATAAATAGACGCTCCCTGGAGTCCTCAATAATATTTACCGATGTAAAGGGGTCGTATGACCAAAATGTTTTACAACTGCTGATTGAGTGACAGCATGGTTGTCCTAGGACAGGGGTGTCCAAACTGCGGCCCGTGGGCCAACTGCAGTCCGCAATCCATTGTTAATTGGCCCACAGCAAATTCCAAAAATATATTTAGTTTACTTAAATAAACCAGGTGAGGCAATACGTACTTCACCTCGAGTGAGTGGCCCGGCTGTTTGTGTATTTTACCGCATATGGACCTTGGTAAAAAACATTGAAAAAAGTTTGGACACCCCTGTCCTAGGACAAGGAGAGAGGGCTGTCATATAGCTGGGACTGCAGACAGGGCGATGGAAACGGAATCAGCTGATAATAAGAAAAGCCAGGCACAATGTGGAGAGTTTACACTTGTTGCCTTGTGTAATTCTCACATCAACCAATGGTCCCTTGCACCTTCCCTATGAGATAGGCAGGTAGGTACTACAATTCCCATTTTGAAGACGAGATAATCAGCAACGAAGCAAGATAATTTCCTGTCCCAAATCCAACAGCTAGTAAGTGCTGAAGTCAGGATTCAAATCTGACCCATGGCTAGTGTTTCTGAATCTGGTTTCTTTAGCCTCTATGTTCTTAGAGAGTCAGGAACTCAAGGCCAACGCTTAGTAGTGTTTGAACTTCAGTCCATGCTCTCAGCTCTCTGAGCCGCAGGACAGGCATCTGTAAAATGGACATGAAAATATCTGGGTTATGAGGATCAACAGAGATCATGAAGACGAGGGAGAACAATTTGTAGAGAGTACCATTGATGTGATCGTGGTGACCGGTGCCTTCCACTTGTGGCTGCATTTGAGGGAGCCGTTTTGGAGACTATTAGCTAGTTGTGAAAATTAAGAACACACACCCACTCTCTTGTTTGAAAACATGTATACATTAGGTTGGTACAAAAGTAATTGCGGTTTTTGCAATTATTTTTACCTTTTTAAACTGCAATTACTTTTGCACCAAACTAATGTGTGACCATGCAAGGTATGATCGAAAAACATGGTGAATGTTTAAATTTAAAAAGAATTATTACAGTAAAAGACACATGGCCATTCATCCCCCTCAAAATACTCCCCCTCGCTTCGAACACACTTATCCCATCATTCTTGCCACTTTCTGAAGCAGATCTGAAGTCATCTTTCGTGAGTGTCTAGTTGTGCTGTCATGGCTGCCTCGATGTCCTAAATCGATTCAAAACATTTACCTTGACTTTAAGGAGGAGGCAGAATTCGCATGGTGCCAGATCCAGTGAATAAAGTGGATGAGGACACACCATAATATTTTTACTTGACAGAAATTGCTGTACCAGAAGCGATGTGTGACATGGCGCATTGTCAGGATGGAGGGTGAAACTGTTTGCCCATTTCATATCAATGCATAGTTCATGATCCATGATTTACAGCACACTTTAAAACACACCTTCTCTCAGCCATAGGGAACACCCAACTGACTGCACCAAACAAATTGAAACGTGTCACACACTGTTACTAAGGTTCCACGCTTCCCGTGTTGAAGATCCCTGCCTTTCCATTGTATGGCATTTGGCCCCAGCATTCACCATATGGTTTGATCACAGTGGCAATGCTCCATGTCACCCATTGTTTCTGGTACAGCAATTTCTGTCAAACAAAAACATTAGGGTGTGTCCTCATCCACCTTATTCACCGAATCTGGCACCGTGCGACTTCTGGCTCTTCCCCGAAGTCAAAATGACCATGAAAGGTAAACATTTTGAATCAATTCAGGACACTGAGGCAGCCACAACAGCACAAATAAAGACACTCACAAAAGAGGATTTCCAGAACTGCTTCAGAAACTGGCAAAAACAATGGGAGGGAGAATATTTTGAGGGGGATTAATGGCAATGTGTCTTTTACTGTAATATATATATTTTTTAATTTAAACACTCACAGTATTATTTGTTCACACATTGTACAATCCATTGGCAAGGTGACTTGTGGCATATATGTTTTTATATTAATACTCAGAGATATGCTTCAATCAGTAAATAAATTTTTTAAATTTCTCTCTCTCTCTGTCACACACACACACACACACACCCCTCAGCAGCTTTTATGACGGGAGGTGATGGCTGAACAGCGTTAATAAAAGCACCAATAGCCCCACAGCTAGAATAAGTACCAGATGCAGGTACTGGACAGTGGTCCACCCCTCCTCTCTGAACCATGAGCAGCACTTGAGATGTGATGCATTGCAGGCCTCTTCTGAGTCTTTCTCTCTCAGCATAAAATTGAATAAGCACCGTTTCCGGGCACTATTTTGTGAGGCAAGTAATAGAGTCTAAAACAATTATGAGATATTTACTATAGCAAAAGCACTGAAATGAGATGTGCTTTTAAAACACTAAGCAGTAAACCAGAGAGGGAGTAGAGCCCCTGAAGACAGAGTGGCTGGAACCGACTCTGGCAGAGGCAGGCAGTGTTTCGGGCTATGACCCTGCTGGCCTTGGTGGTACCACTGCCCTCCCTGGCACCTACATTTGCCGTGGAAGGAAGAGTCTGGCCTGGGTCTGGAGACCAGTATGGCAGCCCCCACCCCAACTCTTAGCCAGTATGCGTCCATGGGCAAGCCACGTCCCCTGCCTGGGTCTCAGTTTCCTCTACTGTGTCCTGAGTGTTGACCAGATGACCCATATAATTCTGTGGTCCTTGCAAATGAGGTCCCCTGTGGTCACACCACCGTGAAGCTGGGTATCCAGAGAAGCAGAAGAGCAGGAGGGAGTGATGGGAGAAAGAGTCAGCTCTGGGGCCAGAGCCTTTGACCAGGGCTTTTTGTGCCTCACGTGAGCTTCCAGTTCCCCCAGAAAGGCTCCTAAAGTGCATGTGTAAGACCAGTTCCAGAAGGGACAAATGCCAAGAAACAAAGGCAGAGACAAAGGGAAAGAGACCCACAGAGGGAGCACACAAAGTATCTCTCTGTCCCCTCATCCCTCCATGATGCTCTGGCCTCACAACCTCCTGTGCCTACCTGCCTTTGTCCCTGAAGCCCCTGCAGTCCTCAAGCCCATCTCCCCACAACTGCCCCTGCCCTCCTCCCTCTTAACCCATCCCGCCCCCTCCCTCTCATCTCCAGCTGTTGCCCTGAGCTCTCAGGAACCCCAGAGCCGTATCCCTGCCTCAGTCACGGTAGCTCCCCAGCCCTAGATGTTTGCGGACACCTAGTTCTCTGCTCTTGCCAACCCTTTGTGGGACAGAAAGAGCTTCTGCTTTGCAGTCAGAAGAAGTGGCTTCTAAGCCCACCTCCGTCCGTCACTGACCAGCCATGGACCTTCAGGAAAGTGGCTTATTTTATCTGAGCCTCAGTTTCCTCCTTTGTAATTCAGAGCTCACGAGGGTACTTCACAGGGCATTTTGGTGATTGAACATGAATACGCTTTGTAATCTGACACGGCATCTACAGGCTATAATCTAGCTACATTGTGGTTGGTTAAATTTAATTGTCTTATCCCCCTCAAAGCCCTTTTGGAAACGGGGTGACTTGTACACACAGGCGTGTCATGAGGGAACGCCTGTTTATCTCCTAGGGGGCCCTTTGCTTTGATACACAATTGAGGCTCCAAAAGTGTCACTTGGGGGAAGATAGATGAGGGGGAAAGGAAGGTGTATGTCCCAGAGGGGAAGAAGGGTGGAGCGGAAGAGAGAGGGGAAGGAAAGGGCCAGGGCTTTCTCCTGATCGTGTGCCTGGTTTGTTTCCCTGACTGTCCATTATGGGGTTGGAGCATAATCATTGCTGGCGAGGTTGACTCCTGGGAAGACTCTCTACTTCCTTCCTCTTCGTCCTCTTTTCACTTCTTCATCCCACCTCTCTGGATCGGATGACGCCAACCAGAATAAAAAATGAGCAAGAGTGAGTGTCTGGGTCTAAGCGATGTGAATCCCGATCTTTCCAGTTTCTCTTCCCAAACTTACCTTTGGGGGAAGAGGCTTTTGTGATTCACAAAGGTAAAGGAAAAATGTTCCCCTCTAGCCAGGCCCTCCATGTAACAAATGTTCACACTCTCACTGCCTGAGTCACACACACCACTCAATAGTACAAAGATTGATCCTCATAGTTCACGTTTACAGCCTCTGTTCTAGCACAGTCCTTCAGTAGCTCCTTAAGTCCTTTTCTTGGTCAACAGGTGGAGTGGTCGGGGGAAGGGTCAGCTGGGGCTAAGCTCTGGGACTCTGGGCCATTAGCCAATTTCAGCCAGATCTCAACACCTCGACACAATACACTAAAGGGTAGGGGTGAAGCTGGTGGCAGTTGTCTAGGTGGGAGTCTAGGTTTTAAGGAGAAAGGATGAAAACTTTTGCTTTGTTCTGTATAATGTTCAGCTTTGGGCAGGAGAAAAACACCAAAAAATTCAGAGAACATTTGGCAAGGATCTACACCAGAGGGAGTTGGATCAGAAAATGGATAAGGAAGAAGGAAGAAGGAAAGACGATTCAAGGTAAGGATGAAACAAAAAGAAGGTAAGAGGACAGCAAGTCCAGGTTGTCCTTTCTCCTCCCTCCGAAGCTCAGGTGGAAAGGGAAAGTCCTCCCTGAGAGCCACCCGAGTTAGTGAACGTGTCTCCCACAAATGACCTTGGAGAACTGGTGTAGGGTTCCAGCAGGCAAATCAGCTCCTGGCGTGCCCTTGAAAAATGAGTCTCCTCTCTTTGGACAGGTCATCCTGTCAGATGAGCAAAGGGGGAGGGAAGGGACAACTAGATGAACGGGATCTGCCTCTAGGATCAGCTGCAGGATCCCACCCATCCAGATCTCCCCCACCCCTCCCCCAGTGACGCCACCCTCTCTGACCCAGTGGGATCAAGACAGTGTTTTCACAGGCAAAACAATGAGCACGTCCACACTTGAGTATAAGTTGTGTAGATGGAAAGTGAACATGTAGGAGCATTCTTTGCTGTGGAGGCTGTCCGGACATCTTAAGATGGTTAGCATCATCTCTTGCTCCTACCCACTAGATGCCAGTAGAACCCCCGCCCCCAGTGTGGCAACCAAAAATGTCTCCGGACCTTGCCAAAATTGCCCTGGGTTGAGAGCCACTCCTTTAGTGGCCATTTACTTCCTGGAATGAGTTTTTAAAAATGGTTGTTCTACCTTCCTAGTCGCCGGAGAACCCACCGCACGAGCTGGCCTCAATACGTATCGCTAACTTCTTCTCCCAGTGTCTGATGGCGTATTTCCAGAAGCACCAAGGAGGAGACAGTTTGTATAAACATCAAAGATGGGTGCTTTCCTCCTTTTACCTCTGGGGTCCACTCCCCAAACATCCCTGCAAAGTCTGGTAGAGACCAGAGATAAAAAGCTCTAGCATGGGCCAGTGAGAGGCAGAATCAGAGAGGAGGATTCTGAACTGGCAAAGCCTGACCACAGGGACCCTCCACCCCTGGGGACATGGGTGCTTCTACCTGTGCCCTGTGCAGGTAGAAGCAGAAGGTACCTGGGAGGCACATCTACACATGCACCCTTGATCAGGCCCTGTGGCCTTCCACCCTCTGTCTTTCCATCTATGCAACAGAAGGGGCTGAATGGAGGACATCCATTAGGGTTTCTGCCCAACTCTGATGAGCCACGTTCTGAGATTCTCCGTCTCTAAGATTATAATTAGAAAAAGCCTGAGCTTATGGGACATCAAGGATGTGTAAAGCATGCTATGAATTCCCTCGCGGTTACCTCTTAATTACTTGAATGGAAAGAGGCAAGCATTGCTAATTTTAAAGGAAAAGATAAATCCGAACGTAATCTGGCTGGCCACAGAGAACAACATAAATCTCTCTCTCTCTCTCTCTCTCTCTCTCTCTCTCTCTCTCTCTCTCTCTCTCTCTCTTTCTCTCTCTCTCTCTCTCACACACACACACACCCTTCTATTATAAAAGGAAAATCCCATGAGTCCATGGAGAGCAATCCAGCAATCCATTGATAATTGAGAGTTGACCGAACACTTACTTGGATTAATTTTTAGCAATGAACACAAGCCAAACATGACCTGAATGCTGGTTAATGTTTGAGTTTCCTTGCCCCCATTCCTCCACCAAAATCTCAGCACACACCTCTGCCCTCCCTCCTGAATCCCCTCCAGGCTGTTCCATTGTCTCTCTGTGTATTTCTCCGTCTCCCTGTCTCGGTATCACTGCCTCAGTGTCTCTCCTTTGCACATATCTCTGTATCTCTGTGTGCCCACCCCTGTTCGTCTGTGTGCTTGCCCTTCTCTGTATCCCCATCTTCCTCTCTCTCCCGCCCTCCTCCCTCCCACCAATCACAAGGAGTTGACATGGAGCCGAGGCCCCGTCAGGAACATTATCTGCCTGCTCAGACCAAAGGGGTTTTCTTTGTGCATCTCACTGTGATTCATCTTCAGAAGGGATCGATTCCGGACATCCATCTCTGCATCTGCAGAAAAACTCTCTAAAGCAGCTGCTTCCCCACTCTGCTGGGACCTCTGGCTCTCATTCGGCAGCAACAGCTCTGCGGTTTGCTTGCTTCCGCCCCTAAGGGAGAAAAAGCACCCAGGGGTGGGAGGAGATGCTGACACCACCACCAAGGAGGGGAGCTCAAAGCAGCTCCTTGGAGGAAACAGTGCCAGGACAATGGGCCCTGGGTTGAGAACACTGGCCAGCCCCCTCCGCCCCTTGGGAGGGCGCCGGTCCCATCTTGTATGCTCGCTCGACCTGTGATTATTTGTTGAGTTGTAAAGTGTCCTTCAAGCAGTTCGTTCTTCTCAACAAGTTGTAAGGCCGGCGAGGGGAGGCGCCAGCCCAAACCAGGCAGCTGGGGGAGAAGTTGGAGGGGATGAGGTGCTGGAGAGATCCCTTCCCCCGCCTTCCTACTCAACTCACCTTTCAGGCTGACCTTGAAGAGTGGAGACTGGCTCCGATTTCCTATGCTGTGTACATCCCCGAGACCTGAGAGCTGTGTGCTTGAGGACCAGGAAAGCACGTGAGGCCTGCTGAGAGAGGAGTCTTGGAGCAACTCTAGGTAAACACAGAAGGGAGGTGTTAGCTGATCTAACCCACAACCTCCCCTCCCTGGAGCTTCCCTGCAGGGGTCCCCACTTCTCCTATCTTGGGGAGTGGTGTTGGACCTCAGAGCATTATCTGACCAGGGTGGCAATAACACGGCAAAGACATACGTCCTGCTATCTCCAGACTCCGTTCAGACCCCCAGGTGGAAGGGCAGGGATCTCCTCAGGCACACTGGGCAGAGCCTCCACAGGTTCCATCCCCATGGCTGAGTAAGCAGACATCACTTGTCAAACCACTGGGGCAAGGCTGAAGCTCCCGAAGGCCCTCTGGCTGAGGTCAAGGGTGAGTGCATGGGGTTTCCCCTGGGCCACGCTGAGGGTGGTGAGGAGTTTCTGTCTTTCCGACAACAACGATAAGGCTCTCGGAGGCCCCCCAGTCTGAGGTAGGGGTAAGGCTGGGACTTCAGTGATGGGTTTCTCAGTGGGGTGGCATACAGACAGACACTTGGGTCAGAGTGATTATATTCCTGGCCATGTCTCTCGTAGGAAAATCCATTATTAAATGCATCACAGATCGAAGTGGGGGTGGACCAGGGGTCAAGAGGTAAGTGCTGAGAGATCTGGAATGTGAGCTGACCAGTGAATAACTAAAACATGCAGCAGCCTAGGGGGAGGGGCACCTTGTTCCTGGCTTTAGTGATTAAGTGGTTGATAACAGAGAAACTCGAGTCCCCATGACATGGAACAGTGGGCATACCAGGCTGAGAGTGTAGCAAGGTGGTTATGCACAGGATTGCTGGCTTCAGGCAGCCTGGGTTGGAATCCTGGCTCCAGAAACAACAAACTGTGCAACCCTGGGCAGCCCACGTCACCTCTCTGTGCCTCAGTTTCCACAACTGTAAAATGAGGCTAATAACAGCATCTCTTAAGTTTGCTGTGAGAATTTAACGAGATCATACAATAGTGTTGGGCATAGAATAAATAGTACATAAGCGTGACATTATTTTTATAGCTATTACTTGACTCAGAGGACTTGAATTTGATTTCCACGTGATTCCATATCCAGCTCTTGAGCCAGGTACTTAACTTCTTCAGGCCTTCGTTTCTTTCTTTCTTTTTTCTTTCTTTTTTTTAACAGGAAAAGTCCTGTTAAAGTCCCAATAAAGATTGGGGAACACTTTTTTCCTACTCCAGTTGTTGTCCTTTCAACCTTAGTTGTGGAGGGCGCAGCTCAGCTCCAGGTCCAGTTGCCGTCGCTAGTTGCAGGGGGCGCAGCCCACCATCCCTTGTGGGAGTCCAACCGGCAACTTTGTGGTTGAGAGGACGTGCTCCAACCAACTGAGCCATCCGGGAGCTCAGCGGCAGCTCAGCTCAAGGTGCCGTGTTCAACCTTAGTTGCAGGGGGTGCAGCCGACCGTCCCTTGCAGGAGTCGAGGAACTGAACTGGCAATCTTGTGGTTAAGAGCCTGTGCTCCAACCAACTGAGCCATCTGGCCACCCAGGCTTTCGTGTCTTATATAAACTTGTTCCTATCTCACAGGTTGTTGCAGAGATTCAATATAGTAATGTATATGGACACCTTCACTAAAACTTCAAATGAGGTTTTCTCAGGGACCACCAAGTGAGGGGGAGCATCTAAGAGATGAGGAAGAAAGGGAAGGGAGCTAAATTGTCAGGAAGGTATCAGGCCCACCTTGTGAGGGAATCCAGGAAGGCTTCATGCAAGAAGAGGGCTGTGTGAACCTTGCAGTATTTCTGAGAAGAGGTGACTCAAGCTGGGAAAATGGTTTGCCAAGGGATTATGCAAACAGTGACCCCAACTGCAAAATGAGGAGCAGCAGTTCCAAACCAGGGTGCTGTCCTCTTAGTTCTACAAGGTAATTGTTATAGTCTCTGTTTCCAGGAGAGGAAAGTGAAGCACAGAGAAGTGAAGTAACCTGCCCAGGATTACACAGTCTACCCAAACTCCGCATGGCTCCGTACACATGATCTTAACCACTAGAACATACCATAATTGTGACATTATACTTGCTGTGGAATCTGGCTTCTCTGCATGGGACCCACCCCGCTTATCTTGGGGAGACTCAGAAGTAGGGTTGGACCTGACAGCATCATCTGAACAGAGTGACTATGACCTGTCAAAGAGATCAGACCCTGCTGTGACCCTACCCTCTTCCACCCCCACCCCCGACACTCCCGTCAATCATTTCAAGATCATCTCTTTCCTGGCTACTTGAGAAGCAGATGTTGACCTCGTGGGCACACCTTGCTGTTCATGGCTACCCAGTTGCCTTCTTCTTCCTTCTAACAGACCACCTACTTCAGATGGGACTGTGCCAAGCCCCACGGGAGGAATGGTAGACCTGTTTGGTCTAACCAGGTTGTGATCATCCCATTTCCTCTTGCCAGTGATTAGTCTAGGACCAGGCATGTAACCCTGCTCTGGCCACTGAGAGGACAGGGAAGGTTGTGGGAGTGGGGCACTGGGAACCACTTTCCTCCCAAGGAGGGATGCCCCTCGCACCTTGCTACCTGGGGCCTGGGCAACCATCATGCAACCTTAAGAGTAGTGCCTGTCAGAGTGGATGAACAGGAAAAGCCTCGGCTTTGATGACATCACAGAGCAAGAAAATATGGCTAGTATAGCAGTCAGCACTAGGTTAGCAACGTAAAGCAAACCGAAAACCAAACAGCTACCCCAAATCAGAATGACCTCTTGGGGACCTCTGTTTATGGGACCTAAATAAACTCCTACAACTGAGACTGCTTTGGGTCAGGTATTTGATTACTGGCTGCCTACGAGATTTACCAAAAACAATTCTCACTGCTTTATTTCCTCCTCAGTCCTGGTAGGAGGCAAAGGATCCAATCAACACAGAACAACCAGATGCCCGTGGTTAGAAAGGCCCTTTGGTAACACCTGAGAATGAAAGCATTCTTCAGGCCAGGTCTCCATGACCAACACACAATTAACTCTGACTCACTGCACAGTTCAAATCAAAACGTATTCGCGATTGAACCCTAAATTCGATAATATGACTTTTCCCAGGGAGACAAAATTCCAATAGTGTTCTATAGAAAATTCCTCCATCCACAGGTTGACACTTGCTTTCTTTCCTTTGGTTCCATGTAGAGATAGTAACTTTAAGAAACCTCCCCTGCAGGGCCCTGAGAGGTGTTGGGGCATGTGGAAGGAATAGAACTTTGTACCTGGGAGACTGCCTTGAAAAGATCCAGAGAAGCTGCCTACAATGAGCCAGCTCGCTGGGAAGGGGGCAGCCCCCAAAAGCCTGACAAAAGGAGCAGAGTGGCAGCACCGTTCAGGGGTTCCAAAAGTGACAGATACAGGTTTTCGATCCCTGATGCACATTAGCTGTGTGACCCTGGACACGTCCCTTCCCGTCTCTGAGCTTCAGCATACTCGAGAGTAAAATGAGGACCGTGACACCATCTAGACTTGCTGTAAGGATGAAGGGCGCTGAGAAGAGGGCTTGGGGAGTCACAGCTACTGCTAGTGCTCTGGTGTCACTCGGGCTCAGGAAACGGTGATGTCCCGCAGAATTTTGCAAATTCCCCAGTGGGCAGGCAAAGGCCACCAGGGGCAGCTCATTTTGCCAGATTTGATTCTCGCTGATAACACAAACGCGAGCTGCTGCTGAAGACAGATTACTGCTGTTGGCAATGGAACGAGACTTCCAGGCCGGGATCTCGCGGCTCTGGATTCCACCAGGGGGAACCACTCCATGCTTTGGGAGGGTAGGGGGCAGTGCCGGGAGTGGAGCTGACTCTGCAGCTGCCTTATTGGGATCGGAAAGAGGAAACTTGGCTTTCCATGGGGTAGGATCCCAGAGGATCAGGGTGAACAATCCTCAAGGTAGCCCAGAGTAGTAGTACAGGTCATGCTGGGGAGCCAGAGACACTAGGATTTTTATTTCAGCTCTGCCCTTGACCGGCTGTGTGTGAGGCCTTGGGCAATGTGCTTAACCGGTATATGCCTCGGTTTCCCCATTTGGAAGATGGAGCTCACAGCCCCTCAATCCCAGGAATGTGTGAGATTTGGTGGAGGCCGGGACTCGGTGACCCGGGCCAGGGCTTCTCTCACTCACTGCCATTGGCATCCCAGGCTCAGGCTACCTTATGGGAGTGCCCAGCTTGTGTACAAAAGGAAGGACTGTTCCGAGTTGAGGAGTGAGCAAAGCAGCTCATTTTCAAGTCCAATTCCCCACTTTAATTGAGTTCTGCTGAAAAGCCCCGTGCAAGCACTTTTCCTGCCATTTTGCCAGATTTGATTCTCGCTGATAACACAAATGCGCGCGGCTGCTGAAGATAGATTACTGCTGTTGGCAGTGAGATGAGGGAGCTGAGGAGCAACTGGGCCCGAGAAAGGGCAGAATGGACTCCACTCTGACCAAGGACCCTTTTATTGCACCTCTCCCCACCAGCCCCTGCTCGCACCCAACTTGCCTGGTACCCCCAAGTGCGTGGGGTAAATATAATATTCAACCTCAGGGCCACCCTGGCAGAGGTGAGGAGATGATACCCACGCATCTGGCTGCTACACTTCTTTTAAGGCTGCAATGGGTCTTCCAGGAGGTGTCATCGCAAGGCTTCTTACCTAGGGTTCACCAGGTTACCTGATAGAGAACAGGGCACTGATAGAGTAGACACTGAACTGAACTTTGGTGAGCGAGGAACATGGGAAAAGGAGGTTTGAATAGTGGTGCCAATCGGAGCATGCATCAGGTTGCAGGCTTGTGGACTCTGACGGAGCGAGGCTCTCAGGCAGGAAAAACGTTTGTACGTTCAGTTTTGAAGAGGTTCAGGCCCACCTTCCTTATAGGCCAAGAAACCACAGAGAAAGGTTTCTTCCAACACTTATCCCACCTTCCAGGTATCCCACACACGAAAACAAAGCAAGAAAATATGGCTGGTATAGCAGTCAGCACTAGGTGAGCAACGTAAAGCAAACCGAAAACCAAACAGGAGTGAAAAGATCCAGCTGCCTTGCAGACAATCATTGCCATGTTTCACAAGACACTCCAGTCATTTTCTCTAAATAGAAGATTCTTATCTGGGGAAAAAAATGTACCTGCAACTTGATGGCAAATCAGATGAAGAACTAAAGACTCCCATATGATTCTAACTCTGACCCCAAAAGAATTCTGGATACGCACACCTCTTAGGTTCTCTTTTGATATTATGTCTTTTAAAATAAAATGCACAACTAGTGACACAATGAACATCATGTACCCAGCAGCCAATTTTTCAAAATTAAACATTATAGGTTCAGTTGAAGCCCTTATAAACTCTGCCTGGTCGTGATTTCTGGCCCAGGGCCACCCCGTTCCCAAATCTGCTGTTTGTCACGCCATTCCTGTACAGGTTTGTGTGCTTGTATCACAATACATGTATCCATCAACAATACATAGCACTGGCTTGTATGTTTGGCAGCATCCTGCAAATGCTATGTTAACTGCATCCTTGTACAAGTTGCTTTTCTTTATAAAATGCTTTATGTTAGATATTTATGCATACTGACCCATGTACCTCTCCCTGGTTCAATCATTTTCTCTGCTGTATAGATGGACATGTGGGGTTTCTCCAACTGTTGCTCTTGCAAACAAAGCTATGACGAGCGTCTGAGCTCACCTGTGCTGTGCACACATGAGAAAGACCCCAGGTACATACCTGGGGGGAAGTGGTGGGGTAGAGTATGCACGCGTCACTCCTGCAAGGGGGTGGAGGAGGGGAGTAAGTGAGTGGGTGCCACAGAGAATCACTGGTTGAGAACCTCCCATGTATACATGACAGGGGACACTGTGTCAGGGACAGTGGCATCCACACTAAAAAGGTCAGACCATGGTCAGGGTATCCAGAAGCTTTATCTCAAGGTAAGTGTGGACAGAGAAGTGTGGTATTTGTGGGGGTGTGGGTATATGAGTGTGTGTGTGGGTGTGTGCCTCTGTGTCTGTGTACACTGTGTGTGTGTGTGTGTGTCTGTGGTGTGTGTGTGTGTGTGTGTGTGTGTGTGTGTGTGTGATATCCACAGGAATATTATCCTTATCTGTCTTTTTGACCAGTGAATCCCAGCACCTCTAACAGTGCCTGGCCTGTAAGTTCATTCAGTAAATATTTATAGGCTTAAAATGCACCGTGCATAGATATCAATGTGTGCACCTGTGTACGTGTGCTGTGCACAAGTGTGCATCTCCAGTCATGGAAAGCATGAGAACTGGGGTGCTGTGGCCACAAGCAAGGCCACGGCCTGTACCCCCAGCCCCTCAGTGCTAATGGAACAGTAGACCATCGAGAAATGAAGAAAACCCCAAAGGTCTGAAACATGAAACAAAGGGCACACACCATCTACAATTCTGAGAAAGGGTCTAAGACAATTCTTGGTAATTAGACAATATGACAAAGCCAGAAGAAAACTCAGAGGACGGCATTTAGTCATCTTCCCTGCAATAGCAAAATCCCTCCTTAGCTAGTTTGAAGAACCAGCACAATTAACGCCAAAGAATTAACAAATGGAAACAAAAGGAACGAAACAATTAAACAGATTAGACAGAAAAACCAACACTGATGGACAAATGAAACATAGCAGTCAAGTCCTGATAACCAGCGCTAACTGGGGACTCAGAGGCCTGGACTTGTGTGGCCCTCCACCTGAGGTTGTCACCCGTGCCCTCCCAGGCCACAGCAATTTTGGGGACAACCTAAGTAGAGGTAATGATCTCAACTGTTTCTGACTTTGTGTCGTCTGATAGAAATATGGCACACAGGGATTCTTCCCGGAGGGATAACGAGGTCTATAAGCCCGAAGGGAACCGCATGGAAGGCCAGGGTCAATATTGGTGACTCAGGAATCTAGGTGAATGGGCGTCAGGATCAGGGGTGTGACTGCCAGCGCCGCGTGGGTAAGACTCAGCCAGCTGGTGGGAGTGCAAGAGCAGGGGTCTGGTCTTTAGGCCAGTTCCTAGCAAGAGCAAGCATTAATGAGAAAAAGCATGTGGCTCTGGAACCAGAGGTCAGGGGTCAAACCCCAAGACTGCCATCTGCTACCCATGTGCCCGTGGGCAAGTTATTTGCTCTCTCATGCCTGGATTTGGTCGTCTGTAAAATGGGAATGTTCCTAACAGGTACTATTGATGTCCTGCCTGTTACGGGCCAGATGTCGCCCTAATTGTTATTTGCACGTCGTGTAGGCAGATTCCCTGGCTTGGCCTGTTTACAGATGCGGAAAGCAAGGCTCAGAGAGATGCCTCCAGGAACTGGTGTGAGGATCTCAAATGTATAATATGTGCAAAATGTCTCACACAGTTGTCTGTGCTTGGATTGTGGCTCCACGGCCGGGCTGGGCTGCCAGCTGCGGTGTCCAGACGGGGCTTCAGCACGGGAATGAGTCCGGCCATCTCTCAGACCTACGGCTGGAGAAGGGTGGCTGGCAGGTCTCAGAACCAAGGCAGAGCCTGCTTTTGAGGCCTGGAGAGCTCATCCATTTATTTCTCCAGCACCCTGTCACCGCGGACCTCCCCTGGGCCAGCTACTGTTGTGAGCACTCAATGTTTGTCTTCTGTGCTCTTCCAGGCAGCCTACAACAGAGCTATTGCCCGGATGGCTCAGTGGCAGAGCTGGGATTCCAACCCCAGCCATGCCCTCCTCTTAACTCTCGTCTCTCCCCCTGGTCCGTGTACCCCCTTCCATCTTATCTGTCCAGGTTTATTAATACATCAAACTTCATGTCATATCTGCCCCCAACGCCTCCACTGTTCTGCCCCCTGTCCCCCTCAGGCTGGGACCCTCACAAGCAGCCACCTCGCAGCCCACAGGCCCTTGCTTCTCACTGTTCTAAATGTTTAGAGAAGCTAAAAGGGTTGAGGTATTTTAAACACCTTGAAAAATGAGTTAATTTCCTCCCATAAAAAGCCACCCTCTCTCCTAAGGTCATAGACAGCCATGTCTGGCGTGGAAATCACCCTGATGGGTGTTTCACCCCAGTCAAACTGGTGAACACGCAAGGCCACATGACACGTGAGAAAATGCACACAGAGACACGCGTGAGCTATCAGACACAGCATCCACCACCTATTCCGGCTCTCTCTTACACACACACACACACACACACACACACACACACACGGAGGCCTGGCTCAGAGCACACACTCGATCCACACACACTGACACGGATGACCCCTTCATCTGCAATGAAACCCGCAGATGCCCATGGGATTGAGGAAATTTAGGAGCTTTTGAGGGACAGCTCTTCTTGCCCCACTGAGGCACAGAGGCCGAGGGAGGCGCCCTGATGTCATCTCTGCCTGTTGGGACGAAGGATGTGGACTAGAGTTGGGGTGGGGGCCCGCTCTGGTGTAGAAAGGCCTGTCACCCCCTGACCCATGCCGGGTGTTGGGTGGAAATGTGAGACAGGGGAAGAGTCTAAAACGTAGTTGTCTGAACTCCCAGCGGCATCCCAGAGTTTGGTTAATCTCTGACCCGGGTGACAAGATTTATTTATTTCCAGCAGAATAAGTAATCAATTATTGATTTTTCTAAAGAAAACAGTCCTTGTGCACTCTGGCATAAGAAGCAAGTGCTGGGGCCTGGAGTCCTGGAAAAGGAAACACTGGAGTCCCTGCCTCTGAGCTGGCATCCGTGTGGTCGCCGTATCCCTCCCCAGAGACCATTGCAGGACCAGGGGATCAGAGCCATGACACCCTCCCCAACTCCCCACAAGGGGAGGCCCCGCAAGCCCCTGCCACCTTTACCCAAGAAAGAACCTGCAGCCTCCACACCTTGTGGGCTGAGGTAACCACATCAGTGTTTCGCAAACTCTTCGTTGTTTATTGCCCTGAGGCAACACCGTACACATACAGTAATTCACACCGCGGTTTATTCTTTATCTCGGGGGCCACAAATGACTGTAATAGCGGAAATGTTTCCTCCCTCCTCCAAAGAATTGATGTGTGCCCCCATGGGACAGTACTGCCTCTATTGAAACGTGCATGCTCTAGATCAGTGGGTTCCCAAAGAATGAGCCCCCCGCCCAGCAAAGGGTGGGGGAACTCAACGGGACCCGTTCTTCCCGTCAGAGGAGATGGGGCATAAGGAGCGGGAGGCAAATGGGGAGCAGCACAGAGCTCAGCAAGAATTATTAGGTCTCTGGAGATTTATTAAAGGGAGGAGAATGAGCCGACATTCCTGGTCTCCAACAAACTAAGGAAATGTCAGCAGTGGAGATGGGTACAAGGCATCCGGAAGCACTTCTTGCCACCACAGTGCTGATAAGCACCTTGGGGGCTCACAGTAATTACTTGTTTATTGATTGGCTGAGAGCAAGAGGGAAGCACCACGGGGGGATGAAAAGTGGTGTGGCGGGAGGAGGGCACAGGCAGATGGCACACAGGCTGGAGCCTTCAGTGATCGGCTCTGAGGTTGTGGACGAGACTCCAAACACATCTGCGAGCCTCAATTTTCTCAGCTGCAAAATGGGTGACACCCACCTTAGAGCCTGGGCATGAGGACAATGTTGTAGAAGCCTACCGAGCACGATGCCTGTAGATTGGCAGCCAAATTTTGTCTCCCGTGTGGTTTTTCTTTGATTCCTTCCCCAGGTTTGCTCCCCGGCCTTCTCCCCATGGCTGCATCTTCTCCCACAGCATCTTTGAGACACCAGGTGTCAGTCAGGGATCCCTGCAAGTGTGTGCCCACCCAGCCCGCTGTGCACAGCCCTGCACTCAGGGCACACGATAAAACACCAAAATAACTACGTTGTACGGAAAGCTGACCATGTGCCAGCTATGGTGCCAGGCATTGGGTGTGAAGTTGCTTCATTTAACAAAGTTCCAGTGATCTGTTGCTGCCTACAAACCACCCCAAAACAGTGGTTTGCAACAATAGCAAGTGTTTCCTTTTCTCAGAATCTGAGGGTTGACTGGGCTCCCCCTGGGTGGTCCTCACTCAGGGCCTGTCCACCATGAGTGACAGTCAGCTGGAGCCATCTCAAAGGCTCCTCACTCCCACGGCCCATGGTGGACACTGGCTGTCATCTAACTGCGTTGGGCCTGACTGTGGAAACATCCTCATGTGTCCTCTTCATGGGCCTTGGCTTCTTCACAGCAGGGCATCTGGGTTCCAAGAGCAAGTGACTAGGGAGACAAAGACGGAGAGAGATGACAGAGACAGAGAGACAGAGAGAGAGACAGAGAGACAGAGAGAGAGAGACGAAGACAGGCAGAGTCAGATGGAGCTTGTGTTGCTTTTCATGATCTAGGCTTGCAAGTCCAGCAAAATCACTTCTGCCACATTCTGTTTACTAGAAGCAAGTCACTGAGGTCAGTCCATAGTCAAGGGGAGGGTGAGAGTCTACCTCTTGAAAAGAGGAGTGCCACAGAATTTACAGATGTGTTCGGAAATCATAGCCCCTCCTAACAATCCTGCAAGGTAAGCATGGTTGTGCTCAACACACAAAGAGGAAATTGGGGTTCAGAGCAACTATATAATTTGCCCAAGAAAGCCTCAGTTTCCCTATGAAGTCGAGAAAGAGCCGTGTTTCAGGAATCCTCCACATACTAGAAGACATACAGCCCTACCCAAGGGGTTCTTCCAAGCTGAATGTGGACACAGTTCTGCCCCAGGGAGCCCCAGTCTGAAGGGAGACACAGCCCTGCCCTCGGGGAGCCCCAGTCTGAGGGGAGACACAGCCCTGCCCTCGGGGAGCCCCAGTCTGAGGGGAGACACAGCCCTGCCTCAGGGAGCCCCAGTCTGAGGGGAGACACAGCCCCGCCCTCAAGGAGCCCCAGGCTTGATGGAAGACTCAGAGTCACTGATCTTCTGGGATTCCTGGGTCCTATTTGAAGGCATTGACTCAGCTTCCTGGCCTTGCTCATTACAGTGGATTAAAGTTGGGTTTCATACCTTGCATTGGATTATGGAGGTACCTCCGCCAATGTCTGTTTGGATTTCTTTTTTAATGAATTAGGGAAGAAAACCTTTCTACATGTGTATGCCAGGATTTTATTCCTCATGTGCTAGAAAGAGACTTGGATTGGGCGTCAGGCAGTGGGGTTTTACTCCCAGCTTTGCCAATAACTGAGAAGACGACTTTCCCTCTCCAGACCTCCACCCACACCATGGCCGTGGAAACCCCCATGGCCATCCCCCCAGCATTGTGAGAATCGATGACATGTCAGAGACAAATTCCATGCACGGAATGTATAGCTGAGCCAGGATTAGAACCCAGGCCTTCCTAGGTGCACAGCCTAGTGCTGTGTGAGAAATGTCTCCACGGGAGGGTCAGCTCAAGGGGGTGGAAGGTCCAGTGGGTTTTGGGGGGATGAGGAGAATCGGGGAGGAGCTGGTAAGGAAGGTTGGAGTTCCCACTCATCTCTCGGGGAGATGCCATGTTCCACACCTTTCTCCTCCATGTGTTCCCTCTCCCTCTTGGCCCCCAAAGCACCCAGGGACCTCTGTGCTCCTGTGACAGATGAGCAGAGGGGTCTGATGGACATTTGGACAAGGCTCTGAGGCCGGAAGACATATGGAGCTGGGAAGAGACCAGAGTTCTTCTTGGTAAGGCGTTTGTCCTGTCAGGGTCCCCGTACCCTCATCTAAAAGCTGGAGACAAGTCCACGTTTTACAGACACCTCACAGAGTGGTTGGAAGGGTAAATCAACTTGCACAGGTGTACACCCACCTGATGAGAGGAAATTTTACTGTGGTTATTTTTGTTTTTAAATCTTCATACAACATTTGAAATATTGCTCCCCGTTTGCAGAGGTGAAACTGAGGGTCTGGAAGATGCTGAGACTAACGGTAGTAGTTCAGAGTCAGCCAAGTCTTCTACTGTTTATTCATTCCCTCACCAAATACATTTTGCTGTGCCCAGCACTGCGCCACGCCCTGGGCAGAAAGCAGTGAACCCGAGGCCTGGTTCTTGCTTTCCCAGGGGATGGCTTAGAGTGAACGAGGTTCACAGACAGGTGAGCACACATGGAGTATCTCAGGGGCCTGCAGGAGAGCAGGAGAAGGGAGCCACCCTAGATGGAGTGTGGGGAAGGTGTCCTGGAGGAAGCGATGCGCAAGCTGGCATTTCCAGGAGGAACTAGAAAACACGGACTCAGTGACTTGAGGAAGTATCAGGTGTTCTCCTATGTCCCTTAAAACCAGGGACAAGGGCCAGCTCCTGCTGTGTGGGGATTGAGGGAAATGTTGGGCTGTGGGACCTGCGGAGCTGGACTGCGCTTCACAGGGGAGAAGCCGCCCTTAGGTCCGTTGTGCGGAGGCTGGGCCCTGATTGTGGGTCAGAAGAGCATAACGCTTCAAGTCACTGTGGACCAGCTAGTGGAGACATGTCCTCGGCCCCCTTGGTGATGTTCTGGGTTGAAGGGGACTCCCCTGACGTGCCACCCACCTGCCCCACCACAAAAGAGACCAGTGCCCTCGTCAGAGGCCTGAGCATAGTTTCAGAATTTATATCTGTATTTTTCCTATGGTCATGGATTCCATGTTGTTCTTTCTGTGTCTCCTTACCTGTGCCTCAGTTTCCTCATCTATAAAATGGGTGTAATAACAGCACCTACATCATGGATTGCTCAAGAATTTAAAAAGCCAATGTAAGTAAAGTGGTTAGAACAGATCGTGGCATGTGGTAAATGCTCAACAATTGTTACATGTTATAATAAATAATTATATGATTGTATTATATGACAAGTTATTCCACAGATAGGGGCTGGGTTACTCTTTCTGTTTAACTCCTTTTAAAAGTACGTGTGTAATTTTTGGTGATAATAGTGAAGACAGTGGTCATGATGTGAGGAGTGGTTTCAGCAGGGATGATGGTCAGTTTCCTCAGTTATGGTGGTGGTGATGGTGGTGATGATGGTGATGATGGTGATGATGGTGGTGATGGTGGTGATGGTGGTGATGGTGGTGGTGGTGATGGTGGTGGTGGTGATGGTGGTGATGGTGGTGGTGATGGTGGTGGTGATGGTGGTGATGATGGTGGTGATGGTGGTGGTGATGGTGGTGATGGTGGTGGTGATGGTGGTGGTGATGGTGGTGGTGATGATGGTGGTGGTGATGGTGGTGATGATGGTGGTGATGGTGGTGGTGATGGTGGTGATGGTGGTGGTGATGGTGGTGGTGATGGTGGTGGTGGTGATGGTGCTGGTGGTGGTGGTGGTGATGGTGGTGGTGGTGATGGTGGTGATGATGGTAGTGATGGTGGTGGTGATGGTGGTGATGGTGGTGGTGATGGTGGTGGTGATGGTGGTGATGGTGGTGGTGATGATGGTGATGGTGGTGGTGGTGATGGTGGTGATGGTGGTGGTGATGGTGGTGGTGATGGTGGTGGTGGTGATGGTGGTGATGGTGGTGGTGATGTTGGTGGTGGTGATGGTGGTGATGATGGTAGTGATGGTGGTGATGGTGGTGGTGATGGTGGTGGTGATGGTGGTGATGGTGGTGGTGATGATGGTGATGGTGGTGGTGGTGATGGTGGTGATGGTGGTGGTGATGATGGTAATGATGGTGGTGATGATGGTGGTGGTGGTGATCACAGCAAGGGCAGCTTTAAGGGCCATATGCTTGCATCCTGGGTTCCAGTTGTCTTGGTGAGACCCCTGAGGACATGCTCCATGTCTCATTCCTCTTGATAGCTCCCCCTACCCATCCCCCATCCTATGCTGAACCCGTAAACCAGCATACCTACCTATATAATGTATGTCTGCCGAATGCATGCCAGACCTCATTCCAGACAGGTAGCTCTCAGAATCTCGTCATCACAAGAAAGGAAATGCCATCCATTTTCCTAATAACCTTTTCTATATCTCTCATGACTCAGTTAAGAAATCCTGATTCCTTACCTGAATCACTCTCACTGCAATGAAAGGTCTTTCACCCTGTCCATGGTGGGAACAAATAGGTGGCCCCCCACCTTTCTCTGGAGCCCCATGCTGGTACAAGGACTGACCTGAGGCATCACCCCTGCCCTGCCAAGGGGTGGCTGAGGTTCCTTCTGCATTGCCTAAATACTGACTGTTTGTGACTGACAGACGCTTGTGGGGATAGGAGAACTCCTGCCCCTGCAAGAAATCAAGGAATAAATAACCCCAAAGGGTCTCCTTGAGCCGACTTTCAGGGAAGTCAAACCACTTTGGCAGAGCCTGCCCTATCCAATCTCCCACCCGAGAGCAGATCCTTCTCCAAAGCAGCCCTGCCCTTTCACTGGGCAGTCTCCACGTGCCCAAGTCCTTGTGCCTCACCCCACCCCTACCACACAAAATAAACTGGGTCAGACAGGTCTCCAACTTCCAGCTGTCACTTAAAACCCACTCTCCTCTTTCTGTCAGTACTTCTTTTTAATTGCACACACGATTACCCTAAGTTTGGAATACATACCATCTTTCCTGGTCTTCGTTGAAACTAGATTGGACCATATGACCAAATTTGGCCAATGGGATGTGGGAAGAAATAAAGTGTGCACCTTCTGGAAGATGTCATTAAAAGGAAGGGAACGAGCTTTCTTTCTGCCCTTCCTTTGCCCTGCTGACCACAATGTAGACATAGAATGGATTGGGTGCCAGCAGCCACCTTGGACCATGAGGTAATATTGGGAATGGAGGCCATGAAACATGGGGGAACAGGATTGGAAGAGCCTAGGTAACACTTTAGCAGTCTAGAACCAACTACTCCTGAATTTCTCAGAAGTGAGAGAGAGAAATAAACTGTCTTATTTAAGCCATTGCTATTTTGTTTATTTGTTTGTTTTACTGTTACCACAGACTAAACCTAATTCTAATTGACACATCCACGTACTGAATCTGGTCCCCAGGCTTATTTTATTTGCCCACACAGCAATGTTCAAATAATTTAAATTCAAGTCCGGCATTTTAAAACCAAGAGGTTTTTTGGTATCTTTTTTTTTCACATAAAATTTTGAATTATGACTTTTCCTGAAAAGATGGAAGCTCTGACACCCCTGGGCCTACAATTTAGCCTGGAAAAACTGAAAGAAGCTGAATAACAGCCACCCTTTTCCACTGGGCCATGGGTGTTCAACACAGGCTGTGCTAAGCCCACTTTGCTCTGCAGTCCCTCCTGACCCTGCTGGCTCCAAGTTGGAGCCCCAGTGCAATGTTCCCGTGGTCCACACTCCGTTCCCTGGGAACCCTCCCTGATCTGATTTCTCCATCGGAGCCACCGGGAGCCTGCCCTTCACACATCTGGGACCAGTCAGAGTCCCATTTTGGGTACAGCCCTGAAGTGGGAGCTTTGTCAGGGCAGGAATTATATCTGGAGGCAAAATCAAGGTGGAGAACAGGTATCTGGGATGGGGGCAGGGGCTTATCCTGGACCACCCACAAGTCTGTCACAGAGCAGGAGTTTGGTCCCGAGCTCCGGACCAGTGTACCAAGCTCCTGAGTCTCAGCAAATTTTTACCTGGAAAGTAACAGAGTATTTCTGTTCTCCTAAAAACAAACAAATAAACAAAAAACCAAAACTATGATCCCACTGTGTCCACATCCAGGCAGTGGTGGGAGTACGTGGACAAAAACCTGCATGTGTGATATCCGGGTGAAGACCACCCATCTCCTCCTGCTTCTGAAATGTCTGTGACAGGGACACAAGCCACCTCACAGCACAGCTGCTATATTCCAGCCTCAGGCTAGGAATTCCTTTTCACAGAAGTCATCAGCTGTACTTCTTTCATTTTGGCATCCCAGGGGCTAGCGCAAAGCCGAGTATGTGGAAGATGTTAAATAGTTGCTGAATTAATAAATGAGTGAATGAATGAATGAAACAGCAAGAGTTCAGAGGCTGTGCAGCAAGCCCAGGTGGATGATGACATAGTCACAGAGGCTCACTTTTACCTCCCAGCCTCCTGTCCTTAGGAATCACCAAACCCTCCTAAATGGGGGGCCCTAGGTCTGCTGGTCCCGATCCCCATCCTTCCCTCCATCTGTGGACCCCTCCTGATTTGAGGAGAGAGTCCAAAAGTAGAAGTTCCCGAGTGGCCAGAGTAGCCTCCTCAATGGAGCCCCACTATTCAGGGTCCCTGCTGGTCCTGGGGCAGACCGAGACATGGCACCCTGTGCCAGCTCCCCCAGGACCAACGGGAAATGGCTCCACATTTGAACCCATGATTTGTCTCTACAAGTAGGAAAATTAGCTAGAATGGCTAATTAATCAAAAAAAATGTGCCTCATCTCTGTTATTTTTTATTCCTCTCCCACATTAATGCATTATTGGGTTACTTTAGAACTAATTCACAGCCGGGTCTTGATACCCTTATCTCAGGGTTGCCAGCTCCAGGCAGGCCATGCAGAAAGCTCTGCTGCTGATGTCTGAGCCCTTCAAATCATTTCTAAGCACATTAGAGTCACATAAGCAGGACATGTAATGAGACAGCCCTACTTTGCTTTGATACTTTTCATTACCAGCCTGAGAAAGGGAGGGAGAGCAGGGGAGGCCCAAGAGAGACCCATGAGGCCCTGCAATGCACACAGTGCTCAGTGTGGCGATAAGGTCCAAACCAGCTGGCTCTCCCATCAGCACCTTCCCAGCCTCATGGGTACCTGTCACCCCCAGCAACAGAGACACGCGGGGAACCTGTAGAGGAAACAAGTGAGCTGTGCCAATTCAAGGGACACAGGAAGAGGTTACTTTTCCCGGAACCTAGGTTCCTTTTCCACGCGGAATGCTGGCAATTTGGCAAGGAAACTTCCTGGATGGGAGATGCCAAGCAGGGACTTTCTCCCTCCTCACGCAATCATTTATTCATTCGACCAACATTTATTGAGCACTTACTGTGCGCCAGGCACTGTTCTAGCTCTTGATGATACATCAGTGAACAAAAGAAACACTAATCCCGGCCCTCATGGAGCCTCCATTCCAGCAGGAAAAAAACAGAACAATAAGCATAATAAATAAGTGTGTTGTGTAGTTTGTTAATGTTGGCAGACAGTTATCCACAGGTCTCGTATTTCTGCACATCAGTTCCTGCAAGTGAGGAACTGATTACTTCTTATTCTGGATTATTCTTTCCAGTGTTTTGTGTGGCAAACAGCTTTGGGAGCTAGAGATGGTGTCTTGCCGCAGCACAGGGAGGCATAATAACGACTCTGTTTAATATAATTATTGTCTCTCCTGGAGCAAAGGACAGGCTCACTTACTGCTCTTTATAAGCTATTTGGGTCCCGAAAGTGTAGGCTCTTCTCCTGTAACATGACTCATTGCATGCCCAGGTATTGTCCAATCCCCTTCACACTGCCCTGTGGGAATTGGGGCTCAGGAAACTGGTGTGAGAATTACATTACATAAGGTTGGATGAAATTTGTCCCTGACAATAGTGAAAACGACCAGTCACGTCACCTCTGCCCTCAGAGACAAATGTTAAGTTAGCTTCCACTCACTGCCCAGGGTCACTCTTGATGACAGAATGGCCCTCAACTGTCTCCCAGTGGGGGAAGGCGGAGTCTATGCAACTGTTAGTACAGCCCTCTGTACCAGGAGGGCCTATGAGAGGAGGAGAGAGCATTACGTCAGCATGCAGGGGGCGGGGCCGCCGGCTGAGCCCCTCAGCGCGAAGCATTCCCTGACTGGTCTGCCCTGGTGATCCTGCCTACTCTCATTTCCCATCATTAGTCCGAATCTCCCAGCGTGATGCTAAAGATCTTTCTCATTTTTTTTTTCTCCCATGGATGTTGTTTTTGTCTCCCTAACTAGGTTGTAAGCCCAGGGCAGGTACCATGCGTCTGAATGTCTCCAATCTGTCACACACCTGGCAGAGTGCTCTGCTCATCAGAAACCATCAGTAAATTCTTGGTGACAATATCGACAAGCCTCCTACACAAGGCCAAGCATGACACCTCTCCTTACCTGACTTAACCTGTGCATGCAGTCGGGGAGGGAAGATGAAATCACACTGGGGCCGGGCTGCTGGGGTCAGAGCGTCCTCTCCCCACTGGGAGCTGCCCCTCCCACGCAGCCCGTTCTGACCATACGTGCGCGCTTCCCGGGGCACAGTCACACCCGCTCCCACCCCTCTCAGTGACTGGACAAGCATCCCAGCCCCAAGCATCCCAGGAGAGAAAGAAGTAGGAACGCTTTGTTCAGTACTTTTCAGTCTGCATCCTGCTCCCCAAGCCTCCACAACTATTATTGGTAACTGAACCAATTTTCTCTCCTGACATCTGTAGCTCTTAGCAGTGAATATATTTGAAAAACCCTTTGTGATTACTTGAAATCGTCCCTGCAGTTTGATTTCTGATATTTCTCTTTACTCACTGAATGGTTCTTTTTACTCATTATTCCTTACACTGCAGGCCGGCCCGTCTCCCTACCACCACACACCACCTTGGATATTTATCCCCTTTCTGCGGCACCGTGCAGAGGAGTGGTCCACGGGGAGGGCCCACCTCCTCCCTCTCCCCGCCTCCCCACCCACTTCCCCTATTAGAGGCTTCCCCTTCTAGAAGAGTCACACCCAGCCTAGCGTGTTGTGAAAAAGAAGATTTCTCAGGACAGGGGGTTCCCTCCTCCTCAACCCACCTTGAGCCTCATACACCATCGCCTGCTTATTCTCATTATTATTTCCAGATCCTTCCAGAACACTTAGTATTCCAGCCTCAGCATGTAAGCGACTTCTCCTCCAGGGGAAAAATACATTTCAGGGATTAGTAAAAATACTAGTGAATAATAACACAAATTAGAATGGGCCTCGGAATACTCACTGCTGCCCGTGGGGGTGGGGTGGGGGGTGGACTGGGGGCGTGCACTGAGGCTTACCTGGCCCTGAACAGGGGGCTGCCATGTACCGTCCCTGCAGTGGTGGGGGGAGAGGAGTGATACAGGTTCTAAAGGCACAAAAATGTAACTGGATCCCCAGTTAACACTGCTGATGTCTGGTGACTCCAACGGGCATGTGTCCTAACGCAGTGTGAAGAGAGTGAGCACACCCCCAGCAGGGCCCGTCCTGCCTGAGACCTCTGCTGCCTTCTCACCGCCAAGCTTCTGGGATTTTTCTTGATCTAGACTCCAAATGCCTTTCCAGCAGCATATGTCACTATGCGTCTCATTCATTCATTCATTCATTCATTCATTCATTCGTTCGTTCATTCATTCATGTAACAAATAGTTCCTGGACACCTAGTATGTGCCAGGGAGTAGGCCTGGAGCTCAAGGGAACTAAGAGGAACAAGCTGGGTTCCTGCCTCCTGAGCTCACAGTCCAGAGTGGGAGATAGACACAGAAGTAGCCTTGATTGCAAGAGATAGACGGGCTGGAGGCTAAGAGCCCAGATTCTGGAGTCAGACGATCTGGGTTTGAATGCCAGCTACTAGTTGTTAATTGTGGGACTTTGGGCAAATCTCTTCACTTTTCTGGGCCTCAGTTTCCCTATCTATAAAATGGGGATGTTAACAGTACCTACCTCATATGATTGATATGAGTCAATATACAAAAAGCCATTAGGACAGAGCCTGGCAGATGGTAGATGCTGTATAAATGTTAGCTATTCTTGTTAACAGGAGCAATAGACAGGGCTTCCTGGCACCTCTGCTTGAAAGAGGTCTTCTAATATTGATCATCCTTTTACCTTCTGTTCTCAAGACAAAGGAAGGCCAAAAGATCCTCCCTGCATTTCTCAAGAGGAAGGGCTGAGACCTGAAGAGGTTGGAAAGAACATTCTGGGAAAAGAAGAGCCCCCAAAGAGTAAACTAAGTGAAGAGAGGTAGGGAAGGCACTGTGCTGACTGCACAAGTGGATGGGTACCCCTTGATCCCAATCAACTCAAATCCAGAGTGAGTGACTCTGTTCACCCCCCGGGCTCAGGAAATGGTGCAGGGGCGGGTTCCTCCCAGAGGGGCTCATGGGGTGAGGGCATAGGCCTTTCTGGGCTCCCTTCCCCACCAGCTGCCCTACCTCTTAAAGGACCATTTGCTCTCAACTACCTTACAGGTGTCTCTAGGTGCTTTTTCACCAGGTTGATGTGAGGGTCTCCTGAGCCTGGAGCCTTTCCACCTGGGTGGGAGGTTCAGAGCGTAGGCCATAACCCCTCAACCACACCTTACAGCCCCAACCAAACCGTAAGGGCCCACAGCTAAAGCAGGGTCTCCAGGGGCACGCGGCTCTTCTCTCAGTCCTCAAAATGGGCTCTGCCTGCAGGGCCCAGGTCGGATGGCGGGGGTGGGGGTGGGGGTGGGGGGTCAGATGCTATGATCTAGGAAACCGCTCTGAGGCTGGGAGCATTCTGTCCTCTGTGACATGCTACTTACCCAGATTGGGTTGTCATGACAGAACCAAGCAGCCCTGCCCCCTAGGCCTCCATCATTGCATCCACAGGCACCTACCCCAGACCCACCTACCAAGACAATATGGGCACAGCCAGGTGATGTACTGCTCAGACAGGTCCACAGGGAGGAGCCGGAGGGCACAGTGCAGGGAGGGGCCTCCCATGAAGTACAATGAAACCTCCAGGCGGTTATCGTTTGGTATAGCACCTAAAACAATTCACATCTATTAAGTAATACACTTTAGTCCTTTGTGCTAATTAGGATGGGCCTTATTGCCCCCATTTCACAGACAGGAAAATGGAGGTTTAGAGAGGTGAAGAGGCTTACGCTGGGTACACAGTGAGTAAGGGCAGCACAGACCCTACAGCCATGGTCTTCCAGCTCCAATTCCAGTGCTCATACTCAGGCCTCACTGAGGTGTGGGGGGGGATTCCTGCTTGCATTTTGGCTTTCAGCACAGAAGATGCTCAGAAACAGACCACAGAGAAGGCCCACGGGAGAGGCACATTGGACATCCCCCGCATCCACATCTCTGGAAGTCAGAAGAATGTGGTTGTCCCTTTCTTCCAGGTCTGGGTTTACCCCAGTCAGGCACCTGGGAGGCAGGTTTTAGGGTGAGTGCATGAACAGATGGGCTCCCTGGGCATGAGGGTGAGTGAGCAGCTGCAGGCTGTCACAAACGTGGCCCAGCACGGCGGGCTGCTGCTGCCAGAACCATTACTGCAGTGATTAATTAGGCATCTTCTACGTAGAGCCTCTGGGTTCCTGGGGCTGCTTGTCAAAACTGCAGGACTCAGCAAACTGCAGATGCCAGCCCGGAACCACCATCCAGACCTAGACCTGCCGGGCTGGGGAAGGAGGCAGGGAGGGGCCTGTGACACACTGCAATTCTGTGCCATACGCGAGCTCTCTCTGCTTGGGTGCGGTCACTGTGGGAAGGCGTCTTTTATTGGTTGTCCTGAAAGGATTGCTTACCCCACTGGCTTCAACTACCATTTACTGAAGACCTGCTACATGTATCCATGACCTCAGGTACTTTCATGAATTACCATGCGTCATCCCCCTAGCAACCCCATTTTCCAGACGAGGAAACTGAGGCTCAGAGAAGTAAAGAAGCTGCTCAAGGTCTCACAGCATAAATGAAAGGACAGAGTACGGAATTTGTCCTATTCACAGTACTAAAACCTCTCCCCCCAGTTGCTCTATTAAGCCTAGGAAAGAAGGGGGTTCCCCTAGTCTCCAACCTGGGCACCCCTTGCCCTTAGTATTTCTCTCCCTCATTTAGGGAAATGGTTCACGAGGCCCACACTCTATAATCACACTCCTCCTTACATTTCCTCATACAAAATGCACGTGTTCTAGACTGAGATGGGAGCTGAGGGTAAAATAAGTGAAAAGCGAAGTACTGGCACCTTCACCCAAGCACAGGCAAATGGAAACACGCTCCTGCAAGTGTCCACGTGCCTCTTCTCCAGGTACAGGTGGGAAAGACGTGAGTGACAGATTATGGTCACCTCAGCTTCTACACTAGTCCATCTCCCTAGTTTCTAGTTTAATTAAGGGAGCTGCTCAGTGGTTTTAGGATCAGGTGTTAGAGTCAGGCTGAAAATAAAGGTTAACAGTGTCCACGGCTAGCGAAGCCTCATCGCCAGTGGCACCACTAGTCCTTCTGCATGGGGTCTGGGCACACTTCAGCATTTACCAGTCAACCTGGAGTATGTTTATTGAGTGCTAGTTGTAGGGGGCTAGGTATGGAGCAGGTGCCATGAGGAAAGAGAGGCTGCCTCTGTCCTCAAAGAGCTCCCCCTAGTGGAGGAGACAGGAAGTGCATGGCTGTGGCCGGTCCTGAACAGGCCACTTCCTGGGTTGCACCCAGGTGTTAGATATCAAAGACAACCATCCCCCCAGCATGTGACTCTGGGGATGAGGGAGGCAGAGGAGCTTTAGAAACCAGGGAATAAGTAATGGGGATGAAGCTCTCACTTGGGGTGTCTGCAATGGGGACAACAAGAATAACAGAAAGGCAGCCGAGAAGAGGCAAGGATCATGGTGGTAAGCCTGACAGGAGGCGAGAGTAAGGTTTGCACACTGTTCAGGTGTTGTCTGTGTTCAGACATGATTACAGACTAGACAATTTTTGTCTTGATCTATCAGGGTCACAGGTGGCCTTGTCTGAGGTTGGTGGTCTGTGAAATTGCCATGTCCAACAAAGAGCATCAGGGCCAACTCCCAGACTTCAAGGGCCGCTTTTCTCCTTCTCACCACTCTATCATGCCTGCCCAGGAAGACGGAGTGGTCCGTGTACTGTCCCAAGGAAGAACAACAACCGCCAATACAAATGACCATTAGCTATCTCCAACCCCTTCCCCCACCACTAGATACTCTGATGACTCGTGTAGCTCCAGGCCTCTGGGGACTCCAACTGCGGCTCCAGTTGGCTTCTGCCTCCAGCTGCTGCTTCCCCAGCAATGATTTTCCTCCCATCCTTTTAGCTGCTGTTCTTTCCCACTGAAATACATGCCCTGTGCGAAAGAGATAACCCCTCTCTGTTTTTATCTTCATTTCACAGTGTGGCTCCGCTGCCGTATCCCCATGTAACTGTGACTGTCACTTATAAGCTCCCTCAGTCCCTCTGGCCTTTCAGTACTCGGCCCAGCCAAACCCTCACAGAAGGGTAATGAGGGGTAGTGGACGACGTGTAAGATGCGGAGGTCGATGGTGTTTCTAGGGGTGATTTTGGTAACAATGGTCATAGGGACGGTGATCATAATCATGGCAGTAATAGCACTGGAGAGGTGTCACTAACGGTGATGGCAAAGGTGGCGGTGATGCCATCGGTGGTTGCGGTGGTGATGAGGGTGATGTCGGGAGTATTAGCGATAGAATTCATGGCCATCGCAGCGATGGAGAGGGCGATGCTTATGATAAAGATTCGTTTGTAGGCTGAGACCTTGAGGTTCGTTCACAGGGCTCATGGAATACTCTCAGAGATTTTAGTAAGTCATTGACTTCTTTCTCCCGGCAAGAAGACTCTAAATCAGTTTCCCAAGGTTGCTGGTGGGCAGACAGTGTTGCAGAATGAAGCTGGTCCAACAGCTCTCCCGTGGAATCGACGTCCGTGTCTGCAGCCCCAGACTTGCCCCATTTCCAGGCCCAGGGAAAGGAGATGCGATGGCTGCTGCATTTCTGGCAGTGTTCTCAGACAGAAGGGGGCTCACGGATGGACACCGACAGCTGCGAGTCACCCAAGAGACCTATTTCAAGAGACCTATCTCTGACAAGGCCTATCATTTGCATGCTCAAGGATGGGTACAGGATAAAGGGCCTGGGGCCCCAGATCCAGGGCTGGCCCACAGGGCAGGGGCACAGAGTAGACGGTCTAGACCACAGCACTCAGAAGCCAAAATGCATGAAGATCTGGTGAGCAAATGGAGAAAGGGGGGCTGACAGCCTGGATGGAACAGGCTAAGGCTTCCAGAGAAATCATTTGTTTGGAGAACACCTGAGGCCAAAGAGCCCTGAAACAGGGTCAAAGAGTGCCTCCTACAAAGGACTGTTACACCCACCTGCTACAAGAGTGCTCAGTGACTGAGTCACTGGGTGGGTGAACGGGTGAAGCCCAGGCTTATAACAGAGACTGTTACATCCCACCTAGGGAGGTCCTGACCAACCCCAGGTGGCCACCATGGTGTCATCCTTCCTTAGGACACTCAGGACTCAATGGCATAAAGGTCAGGGGGCCTGAGGTTTGGAGAGAGCCCCAGGGGACTTGGGAATCATATGGTAGCCTTCAAGATGCTTGCCAACTAGGAAGTCAGCTACATAAATTCCCCAAATGGAAATGTTTCTGTCTCAGTTAGGATCCAGTCATGAAAGTACAAAACCACTCTAGATATTGCCAACAAAGACACTTAAGAGAAGGATATTGTTTACACCAGTGTTGGAAGAGCCAACAAAGGAATAGGGAAGCAACCAGAGGTCAGCAAGAGCAGGAGCCACTATGATCCTTAGGGCTGGAGGGACCACAGAAGGTGCTGCTACCAAGAATCAGATGCCAAAGCTGCTTGGCAGGAGCTGGAAACACGTTGGGGGAGACTTCGTCACCCTGAAGACATCCATTAAAGCAGGAGGAGAGAGGGAGAAATACCCCTTCTTCTAACTTTTTCTTTTCTACAATCTCTCACTCTTCCTCCCAATGGCTGACTCTGGCAAGAGACCAGTTAACAAGGAGGCTAGGAAATAGGGTGAAAATAGAAGGATGATTTAGAAATAGGTTGAAAATAGAAGGGCATGAAATAGATCTGAAAGCAAGTAGGCACTGACCACTCTACGTTCCCAACGTAGGAAGTTGAACTACTGTTATGGTCTTGAGTTCAAATATTACCCATATTACCTTCGGCACAGTGGAGACTGTGGCATTATGGTCTCTTAGTCAGGGGGACTTGCTATGTGACACCTGGTGCCTGAATTTGACAGACTTAGTAAGTCTCAGGCAGGGATGGACATCTGCAGTCCCACCCACGTCTCATGGTGGGAAGGAGCAAAAAATATGTGCTTCTTGCCATTAGGAAGACCCCTAAAATGAAGAACACTTAGATCCCCCAAAACTCGCCAACAGAGAAATCGCCTCTTCTCCAGGATGGCAACAAGAGAGGTGACGGAGAGAGGAGAGGATTGTTGCTCTAAAGAAGGTCCCTCCAGATGGAAGCAGAGACTCGATGACATTAAATCATAGTCACCACTTGAGAATGCCAGGTCACTTCTATGCCATCTCTGCTGACTGGTGGTTCAGCTTCTCCTGAAAATGGTCAGTGATGGGACTCAGTACCATCTGTAGTAGCCCGTTCCATCTTTACACAGTTCTGACAGGTAAAAAATTATTTCTGTTAATTTGAAAGTTTTCTATGATTCCTGTTTCTCCCTAGGGGTTTCACATAAGTGATCCTTCATCGACTAGAAGATCTGGAAAATGTACTTAAAGAGTGTAAGTACGAGGTGTGATCAAACAATATGATGAATGTTTAAATAAAAAAAAATGTATTACAGTAGAAGACACATTGCCATGAATCCGCCTCAAAATACTTCTTCTTGCTTTGAACACACTTATCCCCTCATTCTTGCCACTTTCTGAAGCAGTTCTGGAAGTCCTCTTTCATGAGTGTCTTTAGTTGCGTTGTCATGGTTTCCTCCATGTCCTGAATCATCTTGACTTTGGGGAAGAGCCAGAAGTCACACAGTGCCAGATCCGGTGAATAAGGTGGATGAGGACACACCGCAATGTTTTTAGTTGCAGAAACTGCCATATACCAGAAGCGATGTGTGACACGGAGCCTTTCCATTGTGATCACAAAATACAGTGAATGCTGCTGCCGAGTGCCATCCAACGGCAGGGATCTTCAATACAGGAAGCAGCACTTTGAACCTTAGTAACAGTGTGTGACAAATTTTAAGTTGTTCAGTACAGTCAGTCAGGTGTGAGCTGCAGTTGGGAGAAGGTGTGTTTAAAGTGTGCCATAAATCATCCTCCAGCATGACAACGCTCCATGTCACACATCGCTTCTGGTACGGCAATTTCTGTCAAATAAGAACATTACAATGTGTCTGCATCCACCTTATTCACCGGATCTGGCACCATGCGACTTCTGGCTCTTCCCCAAAGTCAAAATGATTCAGGACATCGAGGCAGCCACAACAGCACAACTAAAGACCCTCATGAAAGAGGACTTCCAGAACTGCTTCAGAAAGTGGCAAGAACAATGGGAAAAGTGTGTTTGAAGGGAGGGGGAGAATTTTGTGGTGGATTAATGGCAATGTGTCTTCTACTTTAATATTTTATTTTTAATTTAAACATTCACCGTATTGTTTGATCACACCTTGTACATCGTCCTGAGACAGATGTAAGTTCTCCAGGCTAAATACTTCTAGATCCTTCAATTTGCTCTCAGATGACCATGGTTTTTCCAACCATTCAGTACCCTGGTCACCTCTTTCTGGATAAATTGAATTGGTCGATTTCCTTTTTTAAGATGTGGTGCTCAGAACCAACCACACCAACAAGTCACTGTGTCATCTCTGCCGTCCATCTGGCACCCGGGAGCACTCCTTTGTACAGGGGTTTTATATTTGCTATCACTAGTCCTACTTAACAAGATGGGTACAATTGTTTCCCCGTTCGGACTTGGGGAAACAGAGTTTCAGAGAAGGTGTGACTTGCCTGGACTCACATAGTTAGCAAGTGACGCTGGTCTATTGGATGACAAAGCCCATTTTCATTCTACTAGGACACGCTACTCCCCACACTAGGGTCAAAAGCAATGAGTAACCCACTTGCAGACCCCAAGTTTTAAGCAGCACAGAGGAGAGTGAGACAGTGAGACGCTGAGGCTCTGGATCCATAGGGAATGAAAAAGAAGTGGGGAGGGGAATAGGAACGATCCTGAGCCCCGGCCCCTTCTCCGCCCCGACCTGGACACTGTGCCTTGTCAGCCTATTGGTGACCCCGCCCTCCTAGCTGAGAGAAATGACCCTTCCTCCCCAGTAAACCCAGAGAGGGAGGAGCACTGAGCAGCGGTGTCTCCTGGCTCCTCACCAACAGGAAGCCCCAGTACACAGAGCCACAGTTTTCTCATGTTTATTTTAATGTGTTTTAGGCAAATAGCTTCAATAGAAACACTCATCTCTGACTACAGCTGAATAAAGCTGTTCCCAGTGCCTGAGACAGAAAGGAAATCATATGTTAATAATTCATCAGAGGTGTGTGTGTGTGTGTGTGTGTGTGTGTGTGTGTAAGGCTACCTGAGAACAAGTCTCATATTTCTCATTTATAGGCCTCTGATACCATCCGACAGAAATCCGTTCTTAAGTGAAATATTGATAGGTTTACTCTGCAATCTTTAGCGTGCCTCCTAAATTGTTGTAATTAAGGCTAGCAAAGCAGGGTGGCAGCAGAGAGGGGAGATCAGAGATGTTGGGCCTGAAAACACACACACACACACACACACACACACACACACACACTCTCACACACACACACCCCCCACAGCTGCTGATTAATAGTCAGCTGCCCTGAACAGAGCTGATGGTTGAATTCCCAAAAAAGAGGTCTAAAAAGACAGCTCAGGTTTCTGCTCCCAACTCAGAGCCCCTTTCCTGTCCAAATCCACTTTGGGCCCAAACTCTCTAGCCTGACTTGTTATTGTAGTCAAATGGCCATTCTAGTGGTCCTGTCTGCCTGTCACTTGTGACTCAGCTGACCCAGCACATGGGAAACTCTGTAAACCAAGTCTTTACACAAGGAGATGCCCACCTTGGGGGAAAGCCACAATGCCTCACTCAGGAAGGTCACCCCGTGGTCTGCCTATGTGACCCCTGCCTACTAGGTGATGGGGGTCTCCATCACTGGGTAATTAGAGGTGGTTGTGGGAGGGGCGGGGGCCATACAAGATGAGGAGGTGAGGGAGTGGGGATTGGAGACTCAAAGGGATGTGGCCTGGCCAGGACAAATAAGAATTAGCAACACAGGGCAGGGAGTGAAAGATGTGTATTGTCTTCAGAATCGAGTTTACAGCTCCATGGATCAGAGTGAAGAACGAGCCTGGGAGACTGTGCAAGCATCACAGGCCCTGGCTTTGCTGTGTGGGATTTCAGAGTGGTTTCTGTCTTCTCTTCTATTGATTTTTTTCTCATTGTGTATCCCTCCCTCTTCTTCCTTCCTCCTCCTGTTTCTCCCTCTCTCCCCACTTCCTCCCAGTCCTTCTTCCTCTTACCCTACTTTCTTTCTCCTTTCTGTCTTTCTTTGGCAGGCAGAGTCGGAAGCAATGGTAAACATTTATCAGAAAGGCTTTAATTGAAACGTTACAACCCCAGCTACTTTCCCAGCACTCTGTGTCCTCTCAGCAATTATTTAAAGTAAAATAGTGGCATCCTTCCAGTATATGAGAGATTAACATATTACTGAGAAGGTGACTGTGCCATAGCACAGGGTCTCTGTCACGGAGTCCCAGCTTCGGTGGGCTGACCCTGGAGGACTGGTTTCTTACATTTGCTCAGGACCCCTAAGCGCAAGTGGGAGGCCAGGCTCCTCCTCCTAGAGACCCTTTCTCTCTGTCTGAGAACAAATGCTCTGTCATAATTATGAAATGCAAGCACTAGAGGAGAGGGGAAGATGGCGGAAGCAAGGTATGGTGAAGAAGAAAAGTGGGGAACGGTGGAAATGGCCAGTGGCATGGGAATGGGGACAGAGGGTAATTGTTGGTGAAAGGATTTCAGCAGGTGACACAAAAGGACACACTAGACGAGGAGGCGATTGCCTTCCAGGTTAGTGGGTTGGAGTGGGGAATTGGGCTGCGTGCGAGGAGAAATCAGAACTGGAGTGGGGTCTTTGGGAGGGGCTGTCAGTCTGGATCACGTACATTTACCCACCCGTTTGTTTATTCATGTAGCAACTGTTTGTGGTACATGAGCAACATATCAGGAACTGTATTATGCACTGGGGGCCAGATCTGCAAACCCAAGTCCCTGGCCTCAAGGAGTGGCCTGACAGCACATCACCAGCATGCACTCCTGCTCTCTAGTCTACCTCCTTGAGACAGAGACCCCTGTTGTCAGCACTTCTAGGGTGCAAGGGTCATCATGCATGACAGGCGTGGGAGAAGCATAGAGGCGAGCAGAAAAAGATCCTTCTCCCCACCACACCCACCCTGCACCCTAAGACTGAAAGCCTCATAGATCACAGCATGTCACACCTGGATGGCCTTCAATGCCACTAGGTTAGTCTAAATGTCTCCTTGTATAGATAGCTAGGAGACTGAGCCAGAGAGGTTGTGACACTACATGAAAGTCACACAGGTAAGTCTCACTTATCTGAAGTGAGACCAAAGCCAAGACAAGCCCCACAGACACCTGTGAAGGGGTGACAGCAGATATCAGGTATTGTCCACAAGAATGTAGCTGTGTTTCACGAGGTTGCTATGTCTGCCTAGCACGTGGCACTATGTTGGACATCTAACAGGTGCTTACTCAGAGCCTGGATGCCAGACCTGGAGCTAGACACTGGCTCAGAGACTTTAAAGGAAAATGCATGTACCAAGTTCTCAACCCTCTGTCTTAAGGAGATCAAGTCGTGTGTGTGTGTGTGTGTGTGTGTGTGTGTGTGTGTGTGTGTAAAGAATGTGATTATATTTTGGAGGGTAAAGTGGGGACAGGCTAACTTGCCTAACTATGCAGGGTGTTTGGAAGCATAGTATGTGAGAGAAGAGTTCAACAGAGTTCAATCCAATCCCGTCTGAAACGCTTAGCTGCTGTACAATCTTGTGTTAGAAAAGCTTTTGGAGTCCTGTTTGCCTGGTTTATAAACCGGGCATAATAAACCTATCATCCCCAGAAGGTCTAAGGATTAGCATATACGTAGAACTGCCGGCCCAAAAGGAGAACAAAAGGTATCATTATAGTTACTAGCTTGGGTCACAAGAACAAGAGCCAAGCATCTTCTGAAGAGGTACCACGCAAACGAGGGCAGGTGACCCAGGAGTTTCTGGGACAACAGGGTAGACAGTCTTTGGGTTTCTAAACATTTCACAGATAATCCACTAATACCATCACTTATGTGTGGAAAATTGGGAATTCACTCACATTTCCCACCATGAGGCATAAAGGGGGAAAAAGGTGAGGGAGAAATGCATCCTTCGTGTTACAATATACAAGAAACTAACTCAGTTTTATCACAGCTATACTCCAGCCTTCTCCTCTATCTGAAAGAGGAGCTAGGAATCCACTACACAGAGTCTATGAATGTCTGGAAGGCTAAGCTGTGTATCTGTTCATTCTTCAGAGACAAGAGTTCGTAGCTTTGCTCAAGACTCCATTTGCTCAGGGAATTCACAGCCTAATGGGAAAGATTCGTCCCCTGGCCTCAGTCTGAGGGGGGAGGAGAGGGGACACAGCCCTGCCCTGAGACAGCTCCCTTCTGATGAAGGGAGTACACTGCTGTTCCCTCAGGCACATTCCTTTCTGAGGGAAACAGAAAATATAATAAACCATGGAAAGGCACTCACACAGGCTAAACAGTGTTGTACCAAGTGAGCCCTGGACACTGGAGAGAGATGCAGCACAGGCAGGGTCCAAGCAGCAGACTCCAGGCCAGGCCGCGGCGGCCCCCACCGTCCCCCTCCTCCGCAGCCCCTCCAAACTCTCCTGCTCTGGCTAAATTCAGGCAGCACATGGTTACAGACCTTTCGGCGAGCAATTAGTATTCTAAACATGAAATTAATTTGTCCTACAAATATGAGAACCTAGTAATTTGTTTCACTTTTATTTTATTGTCAGATAGGATTCATTTTCTACATGATTTTATGGTTGGATAGGATTCATTAGAAATTTTCCCCCAACTACTTCACTTGAAAAAAATCCCCTTTCAGCTGAGCTGCCGGCAGTTGAGCTGTCCTCAGCTTTCCTTTGAGTACTCATGCTAAGTACCCATTGCCACACAACGTGCGCTCCCATAGCCCCAGGTTCTGCTCCTCGGTCTCACTTTAATTTCCCACTCTGAGAAGCCAGGCACAGAAATGGAGATAAATCCTTCTGGAAGCTCCTGCAATGGGACTTTTGATAATGGAGCGGTGAGGAGTTAATGGCTCCAAGTCTCCTCCGTATTATTTACTGACTTTGCAACTCTCTCAGAGTAACAACTCTTAATTTATTGAGCACCCACACTGGGTCCCTTAACTTTGTAACCTGTTCTTGCTTGAACCTCTGCCTGTGCCCTCTTTGCCATGAGGCCAATGACAACAGACCCTCCTGGGGTATGCTTGGCCTGCACCTGGACGGGACTCCTAAATGCCAACGCTGATCTATTGAACAAGACTTCTTTAGTTTTAACCATAGTCTCTGCTTTGCCTTGCATCCTGCTCGCCGACCTCAGCTGTCTCCTCAGAATTAGGTCCCTGCATAGCTCCCCTTTCATTGTATAAGCAGGAACTTGGGCTTCATCTCCCACCTTCAGACTGGGGCTCCCTGAGGCAGGGCTGTGTCTCCCCTCAGACTGGGGCTCCCTGAGGCAGGGCCGTGTCTCCCCTCAGACTGGGGCTCCCTGAGGCAGGGCTGTGTCTCCCCTCAGACTGGGGCTCCGTGGGGGCAGGGTTCTGTCTCTCCTATCAGACCAGGATCACACTGAGACTGGCAGAAGCTGAGTCTCAGGTTACTCATTTTTACAAAGACCAGGTCACTTTGGCACATTTTTCTCACTGTATCTATCCACTACTTCTCTTTATATCACAGACCCCCAACTGTAATTTAATCATCTGCAAAATTATCTATTTAATATCTGTCTTTCCCTCTGGACCACAAGGTTTGGGAAGTCAAGGACAAGACTGGCCTGTTCACTGCTCTATCCCAGCACCTGCCACACTGCCTGGCACATAGGATAGACCCTGTACCTGTGTTACCACTGAATGAGAAATGAAAGGATGAAGTGCGCCATGTCCACACACTGTCACACAGGGTCCACGAGACAGAAACCGGACATGTGTCAGGGCTAGGGACTTTTCCAAAAGGACACTGGATAATCTCACGTGGTTCTCCCAATAGCGCCATGAAATAAGCATGCAGAGGCAGGATAACTCAGGTATCCCGGAAGCAAGGCCAGCTGTGTCTGCAGCCCACCTCTACTCCTTACCAGCTCGTGATAGCAAGCTCATTTCTTATCTTCTCTATACCTCAACTACCTCACCTATAAAATTCGGATAACAAGATCAGCCACCCCACAGACATGAATCTCATCATAAATCTCACAAAACACAATAGTGCCTGGTTCATAGCAGACATGCAGTTAGTGTTAGCTACTCTTACGACTATTCTTACCATCACCTTTTTGCAGATAAGAAAACTGAGGCTTCAAGAGATTAACTTACTTGTCCAAGGTCCCAGGGCTAAGCAATGGCTAAGCAGGGCCATGAACCCTGGACTTGGACTCCTAGCTTTGAACCCTTAATGAACACCTGTCCGTCCTAAGAATCTGTCTATCCTAAGATAGAACAGTTGAGCATTGCTGACTAAGAAGCATCAGAAAGGGTGTTAGGAGGAAACAACCATTTACGATGCTGCTACCTTGGAGAATCTGATGGGTGAAGAGCAGGTCCTGCTTCTGAGTGATAAGAGGAGGAGAGACAGGAGGAAATCAGGAAAGGGCTGAGTCCTGGCCTCTGGGAGGGGCTACTGTGCATCAGACTGGGAAGGACGTCCCAAGACGGCCACAGGTCCTACTTGATCTGGTACCCTCATCTCCCTGCATTCATGCCCTACCACTCTCTGTCTTAATTACACAAGACAGACACACTCCAGTCTCAGGGCTTTTGCATTTCCCAGTACAGGGACCCAGTTCAATCAAGTTATGGTCTCTGATGGATTACAAACGCAGTAGACTCGTATTTGCCACCAGTGAATTCCAACTGGACTGTGCCCGATGGTGAGCATTTTCACCTGATCCAGAGGTTGGAGAATAAGGGCCTGCGTTAGTCTAGGTTCTCTGAAGCAGATGCCAGAATTACAAGAGAGAAGAGATGCCTGTGAGGGAAAAGGGAAAGAAAGCTGGAGGAGGCTGGGAGAAGTGTCAAATCGCAAAGCAGGTCTGACCCCTGTAAAGGAGAGTGGGTAGGAAAAAAGGGAGGTTGGGTGGGAAAAGTTAGAGTGCAGTGTGGTTTGAAGAAAGTTAAGCCAATGGCATGATGCCATCTTGCAGGAATGGTTCTGCCTTCATGTCCCAGCCACCCTCTGTGACTAGCTGGGAGCAGCTAGCACTTGGTAAATGTGACCCTACTGCCGCTGCAGAGTTGGATTCAGGACGCAGCCACTGGGGCTGTCAGTCAATACACTGCACAGAAAGAGACCTGAGAGGTGCATTTTCATGGTTGCCACGAGCCAAACCCCTGCCTCTGAGCCACTATCTCAGAAGCCTTTACAACTAACCCCCCGCCTACCCCTGGTGCCCTGTCCAGCAAATCAGCCTGGGATTCCCTACCAGGAGGCACCACTGGGCTCTCAGTGCTGGCGATGGGGTGGGCACACTGGGTGATCCGCTTCTAAGGGCTTCGGTGGGGAAACCCAGCGTCACACGAGGAAATGGCCAGGGGCTTCCTCCTCCAGAGACAACAGCTCCTCGGTCTAGTGTGCCCATTTTCACATCTCCTTTGGGACACGTTTTCTTTCAGGCCTTCTGTGGCACAGCCCCAACCAATTTACCTGAGCAGTCCAGGTGCCAGCAACCCAGAGGGCCTCCGCGCCAGGCAGCTCCAGCATCGACTCGCTCTTCTCACTCCACAGGGAGGTTCCAGGGCCTTCTCACTGGTCTCTGTGAGGCTTGAACAAGAGAAGGCAGCTGAAAACAACCTGCCCGGAGCCTGACTCTCCACAGCCCCTCCTACAAAGTGCCCTTCCTGCCTGCTCCCCTCACTCCTCTGATCTTACGCTCTTTGGCAGACACGCTGCTCTGATGCCACTGAAAGTTGCTGGTTACATAACGCGAGTCCTCACTGGGTGGCGAGTCTCACTTACTGAAGAGGCTCCAAATGCATAATCTATTATCCATGTCGTCCACAGTGTCTCCCCACGGGCGACATCAGTAAGAAGGAGAAGCTATATGCAAAGGAAGAGAGGGAAGGGATATCCTTGGGAGCAAGCATGACGACTCATGTCTTCCAAAGGCTCAGAGAACGGGGCAGCGGCTTTCGGGGTGTCTCTGAAGAGCATCTCTTCTTTACTTCCTGAAGGACCAAGGTCATCAGCAGGAAAGGGCACAGGAAGGGAAGCAGTTCCTGGGCCTGAGAAGCTCCTGGGGGCTCACAGTACCAGGCGGGGTCTCCACTCCTGAAGGTAGAGCCCCACTTAGGCACTGAGGTGAGGCTTGAAGGGAAAGTTATAAAGGAGGAGAAACGGCCTTGCTCTCGGGGAGCCCCAGTCTGACGGGGGAGACACAGCCCTGCCCTTGGGGCCCCAGTCTGAGGGGAGACACAGCCCTGCCCTCAGGGAGCCCCAGTCTGAGGGGAGACACAGCCCTGGCCTCGGGGAGCCCCAGTCTGAGGGGAGACAGCCTTGCCCTCAGGGAGCCCCAGTCTGAGGGGAGACACAGCCCTGACCTTGGGGAGCCCCAGTCTGAGGGGAGACACAGCCCTGCCCTTGGGGAGCCCCAGTCTGAGGGGAGACACAGCCCTGCCCTTGGGGAGCCCCAATCTGAGGGGAGACACAGCCCTGCCCTTGGGGAGCCCCAGTCTGAGGGGAGACACAGCCCTGACCTTGGGGAGCCCCAGTCTGAGGGGAGACAGCCTTGCCCTCAGGGAGCCCCAGTCTGAGGGGAGACACAGCCCTGCCCTTGGGGAGCCCCAGTCTGAGGGGAGACACAGCCCTGCCCTCGGGGAGCCCCAGTCTGAGGGGAGTCCCAGCCCTGCCCTCAGGGAGCCCCAGTCTGAGGGGAGACACAGCGCTGGCCTCGGGGAGCCCCAGTCTGAGGGGAGACACAGCCCTGCCCTCGGGGAGCCCCAGTCTGAGGGGAGACACAGCCCTGCCCTCGGGGAGCCCCAGTCTGAGGGGAGACACAGCCCTGCCCTCGGGGAGCCCCAGTCTGAGGGGAGACACAGCTCTGCCTCGGGGAGCCCCAGTCTGAGGGGAGACACAGCCCTGCCCTCAGGGAGCCCCAGTCTGAGGGGAGACACAGCCCTGCCTCAGGGAGCCCAGTCTGATGAGAAAAATAAAACCTCTGCCCTCAAGAAGCCCCTACTCTATTGCCGGTTCGATTCCCACATGGGCCAGTGAGCTGCGCCCTCCACAACTAGATTGAAGACAACAAGCTGCTGCTGAGCTTCCGGAGATGGCGGCCAGATGGCTTAGTCAGTTAGAGCGCTAGCTCTCAACAACAAGGTTGCCGGTTCAATTCCCACATGGGATAGTGGGCTGAGCCCCCTGGAACTAATGATTGAAAAATGGCATCTGGACTTGGAGCTGAGCTGCGCCCTCCACTACTAGATTGAAGGACAACGACTTGACTTCGAGCTGATGGGCCCTAGAGAAGCATTCCCCCAATAAAAAATAAAAACCCTACTCTAAAGAAATAAACCTTCTCTCCCAGACTCTGAAAACATGCATTTTTCTGTGAGAAACTGAGTAGAGAGTTCTGTTAATCTTAGATAGAGACCAGAAAGCAAGGGTAAAATGGTATAGCAGACATCTAAGACTGCTCCTTCTAACGTTTGAGGATTGGGGGAGAGACTCTTAAGGACTCATTTATAAATATTGCACTGTCCCATAGTGGAAAAGATGCTATAGTTTCCAGCTGATTGTGGCACATAAACCCCATTCATTCAGCTTTCATTCTTCTCCAAAGTCTGAAGTGTGAGTAAAGAAATAAACAAAATGAGGACAATTATTAGCTCTAAGAAAATTAAAAGTAGTCTAAGAAAGAAACTCTTATCATACATGTTTCTTTTCTAAAGAATGTTTGTATCATCATAAATGTTAATGTAAACACCAAACACCTATTTTAACCAAGAATTGTGATGAAACGCTATTGGGAGATTGGTGGGGGGTGTGATTATGCTGTGGGGGGACGGAGAGGAGTAGCATCAGAATTCTAAATGCTCACACTCCATAGGGAAGTGAATGGATAATGTCTCAAAGGAAAAATCCAGAAAAAGCCAACGAGGAAAATAAATATCAGAGGAAAGAGCTGAAGGGTTGTCCCTAAGGGGAGAGATTCTGGATGGGAAGGCTCCAGCTGGACACTGTTCTTTTACTTTATAAACCTGTTTGACTTAAATATATATATACGTATACTGTGTTTCCCCGAAAATATGACCTAGCCGGACAATCAGCTCTAATGTGTCTTTTGGAACAAAAAATTAATATAAGACCCAATCCTATTTTACTATAAGACCCGGTCTTGTATAGTATAATATAATATAAGACTGGGTCTCATATTAATTTTTGCTCCAAAAGACGCATTAGAGCTGATTGTCTGGCTAGGTCTTATTTTTGGGGGGAAACATGGTATATGTGTGTGTATGTGTACATAAACTTTGATAAAAATTAATATATCTGTTAGTGGAAGGAGGATGCTGTCAAATCTTTGTTATCTGGGGGATAACAGGGGCTAGGCTATTATTCCAGTCAGTGGAGAAAATATCAAAGCAGCATCAGAGGATGGAGAACAGCTGGGAGCTGTTGCCACAGTCCCAGCGGTGCCAGGAATCCTACCGCCGGTCCTGCCTGAGCACCGACTGGGCGAGGACAGGGCCGCAGCCAGAGACACCAACGCCAGACTAAACATTGCAGCCACACATGTTCTCAAAGTGAACAGTCCACTGGGTCAAGTCTGAACTCGGTCTTTTCAGGCCTTTAATATCACGAAGAATAAAATTACTTTTCTTTTGTCCAGCCCTACAATTTATAGTCTTTTCACATTTTTATGGGAAATGTCAGCTTTGAGCCTATCAGTCCAGTAATAGTCTTCTCCTTTTCTAGCCAAAAACACGGGGCTTGTAGAACAAAGCAATTTACTTAAGATTCCATCATAATAAGAGACCGGCATATCTGGTTCTCCACGCTGATGGCCCCTGGAGATCACCTGGACAGCTTAAAAAGAAATACCCATGCTCAAGCCCCACCCGCTGAATTAGAATTTTTCTGTGGTGGTATAAAGTTTCCCCACGTGATCCTGATGCCCTACGCTGAGGTGGCATCTGGATCCCCTTAACTAATCCAATCCCATATCCTGCTACTCAACACACGCCCTTCCGTGGCCACGAAGGAAGGCTAGGTCATCGCCAGAATAAGCACCACCACCATTTCAGTGGCTTAATATGACGAAGATTTATTTATCACTCACAACAAAATTCAGTGTGGGTCCAGACAACTCTCAAGCGCAGCTCTCCTCCACATAACAGCTCAGTGTCCTCGGCTCCTTCAGTCTGGTGGCTGCTTCATCTCTACACAGGCTTCCATGGTTGCCATGGCAGGAGGAAAAAGCACTTAGGACATTTACTCCATCCATCAAATGCTTCAACCTATAAGTGGCACACGTCACTTTCACTTGCAACCGACTAGCCACAATGAGTTGTGTGACCCCCACATAACAGTAAGTGTGGGGGTGGGGTTGTGCCCCGAAGACAGGAACACCCAATGTGGGTAAGCACTAGTAACATGACCGCCCCCCTCATGGAATCCCCGCGGTCCTTTCTGCTCCCCGCATGGCCACCCCCACCCCCTCCTTTCTCCCTCTCCTTACCACTCTTCCAGGCCTAACGGGAACCCCATCTGCTCCCTGAAGCACCCTTTGGCCACTGCTTTCACCAGGATCCCTCCCTTGGCCTGGCCAACAACAGTTCTCATCATCTGTAGAATGTATTTTGGCATTTATAGCTCATTAAGCATTTTCAGAGTCTTTACATTTCCTCTGTTGCAAATAATTTAATTTCCTGAACTTTGGGCAACGTAATGAGAAAGGTTGCTGTTCTGACCAACAGAGAAGAGATTATTAGAAAAGTGGGAGGGATGGCAGCCTAGGGAGCAGGCCCACGATTCCTGAGCCTTTGTGCAGTGCAGGGAGGGGAGCCAGAGGTGCAAGGTAACCCTGGGACTAGCAAAGGTTGTTTGCAAGAGTCCCTCATCCTGAGAAGCTTAGGTTAAAAAAGCGAACACCTGTTAAGAGCTGGGCATCATGGCAGGAGAGAAGGCCACCTTTAGAACTGCGATTTATTTTAATGAGGGAATAAGAAGCATTGAAAAGGGCCACAGGCTGCCTGGGAGGCCCACCAATGAGCCTGGGATTTAAGAGGCTACGTACAGACACAAGAGGCAAAAGACATCACTCCCTCTCAGCTCCCATTGCCCCCTGAGTAGACAGGGTCCCTGAAATTACATACTACCGTCACTTTCTGCTGACACGACCATTTACTTATTTATTTTCATTTAACAACCATAAAACTTACTAGGTACCAAGTACTATTGTATGTGCTTTGTAAATACTAACTCATTTCATCTTCTTTCAACCCTGTGTGAGCTGTCATTCCCCTTATCCCCCTTTACAGATGAAGAAACCCATGTTACTGAACTTGCTCAAGGTCATAACTAGTGAAGGGCAGAGCCACTAGCTCTTTCACCTCAGGGACGTATCTTTGTATGGCCAGCAACTAACAATAGCAGGCATACGGGAGGCACTCAAATGATTTCTAAATGAATGAATGCTGTCTTGTTTCCCTCTGAAGCCACACTGCCTGGGTTCAAATCCCAGTTCTACCGCTTACCGGCCGTGTGAACCGAGGCAAGTTATTCACCTCTCTGCATCGCTCTTTTCTCATCTGCAAAATGGAGCTAATAAAAGGCCTCACGTGTTATTGTGAGGATTAAGAAAATTAAAGAAATTAAGACAGGGAAAGAGTAGTGTGTTACCTGGCACAGAGGAAACACTCAATCAAATGTCAGTTGTTATTATTTCACGTGCTATATCTTAGCGCATCACACTAGAAGCTTTTGTAAATCTACATTTACCATTTCTTTTCATTCCTAACGCTGTCCTAAAATGTGCTAGGCTTATAATTGCAAATATTATCCTAGAATAGGGGATGGTCCTAGTTATCTATTGCTACATAAGAAGAGTTAGTTTAAAACAACACATTTTCTTCCCCACAGTTTCCATGAGTCAGGAATCCAGACATAGTTTAAATGATCTTCTGCTTCATGACTTCTCACAAGTCTACATCTAAGGTTTTCAGCCAGGGTTGTGGTCTCTTCTCAAAGCTCAATGGGGGAAAGATCTGCTTCTAAGTTCATTCTGTGGTTATTGGCAGGATTCAGTTCTTCCATGGCTGTTGGACTGAAGGACTCAATTCTTGCTGGTCCTTGGTGGGTGGTGGCGCTCAGCGTCTTGTCATGTAGGCCTCTCCAGCTTGCTTCATCAGAGAAAGTTCAGAAGAAGAGCCGGGAAGAGAGAGAGAGCTAGCAAGATGAAAGTCACAGTCTTTTGTATCCTATGAGGTGTGATCAAACAATACGGTGAATGTTTAAATGGAAAGAACATTTATTACAGTAAAAGACACATTGCCATTAATCCCTCTCAAAATATTCCCCCTCGCTTCCAACACACTTATCCCATCATTCTTACCACTTTCTGAAGTAGTTCTGGAATCTTCTTTCGTGAGTGTCATTAGTTGTGCTGCCATGGCTGCCTCGATGTCCTGAATCGATTTAAAACGTTTACCTTTCATGGTCATTTTGACTTTGGGGAAGAGCCAGAAGTCACATGGTACCAGATCCGGTGAATAAGGTGGATGAGTACACACCGTAATGTTTTTTTTGTTGTTGTTTTTTGTTGTTTTGTTTTGTTTTGTTTTGTTTTTTAATTTATTGGGGTGACAATTGTTAGTAAAATTACATAGATTTCAGGTGTACAATTCTGTATCACATCATCTATAAATTACATTGTGTGTTCACCACCCAGAGTCAGTTCTCCTTCCATCACCATATATTTTTATTTGACAGAAATTGCCGTACCAGAAGCGATGTGTGACACGGAACATTGTCATGCTGGAGGATGATTTATGGCACACTTAAAACACACCTTCTCTCAACTGTAGCTCACACCAACTGACTGCACTGGACAGTTGAATCTTGTCACACACCGTTGTTGCTAAGGTTTGATGCACTGCTTCCCGTATTGAAGATCCCTGCCTTTCCATTGGCTGGCATTCGGCAGCAGCATTCACCATGTTTTGTGATCACAATGGAAAGGCTCCATGTCACACATTGCCTGTGGTATACAACAATTCCTGTCAAATAAAAACATCACGGTGTGTCCTCATCCACCTTATTCACTGGATCTGGCACCGTGTGACTTCTGGCTCTTCCCCAAAGTCAAAATGATTCAGGACATCGAGGCAGCCACGACAGTGCAACTAAATACACTCACGAAAGAGGGCTTCCAGAACTGCTTCAGAAAGTGGCAACAATGACGGGATAAGTGTGTTTGAAGTGAGGGGGAGAATTTTGAGGGGGATTAATGGCAATGTGTCTTTTACTGTAATGAATGTGTTTTTTTATTTAAACATTTACCGTATATTTCTATCACACCTCATAATCATGGACGTAACATTCCACCACATTTGCTGTATTTTATTGGTTAGAAGCAATCATTAAGTCCAGCCCACACCGAAGGGGAGGAGATTACACAAGGTCGTTGCCAACCACTGGGCTCAAATATTTTTGTTGACTAAATTCAAGAGCCTGCTCTGCTCTGGACCAAATTGTATAAGATGGAGAGGCTGACATGTAAGGTTCTGACTAGATCTGCTTCTAGGGCAAGCCTCTTTAAACCCTCTTGGGGTCTTGTTGTCCACCTCTATACAATGAGCAGCTAGACTAGTAGAAACCTCAGGTGTTTTTCAGCCAGCACTCGGGAGTTCTAGGTTCTTTGAATTTAATCGAGATCTTAATTCAACCAAGCTGATGTTCGATTTCTCTGCACTCTTGGATAACTGCCAGGTACAAGATCCTGAGAGTTCCTTCCAGGCTCTCCGACAAGGCTCCCAGAGGTGAGGGATGGCTCACTGCCTCCCTCCCACCAACCATGCTGCTTGTCCTACCAGCCTTGGGGTAAGGAGGAAGCAGGTGGGCAGAGTCCTCAGGAGAGGAAAGGTCCCAGGTATTTCCATTTGCCGTCTCTGCCTCTTTGCCCTGCATTGCTCTGGAGACCAAATCATAGCCCAGCACAAGCGGCCAGGCAAGCTGGTATCAAACCCTTGGTGAGATGAAAGGCCCTTTTGAGGTGCATAATTCAGAGCAGCAAGCCCTGCACAGAGTGTGTGATTAGAATAAATGTGTGTCCCTGAGGCTGAACTTGGCTCTGCAGCATGGCGGCCTCCCACGCTTCCCTCAGAATTCTTGTCAGTTGTCCCATCACTCTTTTCCTTCCTCTGATAGCTCAGCAGCAGCCCACCCAGCAGGTCCTCCTTTTCAGACAACATCCTCCTCTTTTCCCCACATGTGAGCACGAGGAGCCCAAGAAACCTGGTGGGAGACTGGGAGTTTGGGGAACCTCGTGTGGGTCTGGGCTGTGTCCCTAACCTGTGCCGTGGTGCTGAGTGAGTCCCGTCCCCCACTAAGCCTCATTGAATTTCCTCATTCACCCAATGAAACGTTTTGATTAGAAGACTTCCAAAGGCTCTTCCAGCTCCAAAATCCCATGAGTCTTATATTTCCCCAAACTAAGCAGGGAAATTAGGGGCCAGTGGATGAGATAGAATGTGTTTAGCTGTAAGTAATAAAACCCCTGGTAACATATGGCTTCTACATATGTATCCCACTTAATCAGAAGTGTAGAGATAGGAGGTTTCAGAATTGGGACCTTGGTTCCCAATATCACTTTTCTACCTCTGTCACTGCCAACCCCAGTGATTCTCTCCTTGGGGGCCCGAGATGGCCACAGCTCTCAGCCGTGGAGTCAAACACAGAAGGGAGACTGGGTGGTGGGTTCTCGTTGCTGCTGCTGCCTTATCAGGGAGAGAAGCATTTCCCAAAGAGTCTCCCTCAGTCTTATTATGGACTCAATCGTGCCCCCCAAAAGAGACGCCGAAATGCCTCCGAATATAACCTTATTTAGAAATAGGGTCATTGCAGATAGAAAGAGTTAAGATGAGGTCATGCTGGAGGACGGTTGGCCTCTAATCCAACATGACTGGTGTCCTTATAAGAAGAGGAGAAAGACACAGAGAAGAGATGGCCCATGTGAAGACAGAGACACACAGAGAGACAATGCTGTGTGACAACAGGGGCAGAGATTAGAGCTGCAAGCCAGGGCACCGTCGCCAGCGACAGTGGACACTCACAGTGCGGCAAGGAGCAGGTTCTCCCCCACAGCCGTCAAGAGAGCATGGCCCTGCTGACTCCTTGCTTTTAGACTTTTGGCCTACGGAACTGTGAGAGAATAAATGTCCGTTGTCTGAAGGCACCCGTTCCGTGGTTGTTTGTTACGGCAGCCTGAGCTGACGAATACATGCCTCATTGGCCAGAACTGATTCATAAATAAAACCCCCCTTGGCAAAATGAGGTTGGTATTGCTTCCAGGACAAACTCGGTCTCCTACAGACTACCGGAGGGGGTGATGACTAGATCATCGAGTCTAATACACACATTTGAAATATGAGGAAGAAAAAGGAGGCCCAGAGAGGGGAAAGGCCTTGCTCCAGTCTCTTCTATCCCGTGTGATGGTGTGTCTTCTCCTTGCAGGTGTGTGCTTGCTCCATGTCTAGGTTCTTGCTCACTCTTACCCTATACTATGTGATTCTGGCTGGTGCGGATTTGAGCAAATTGCCAGGCAATGGTTAACAAGAGATAAAGTAATAAAAGGATGTTTTCCTGAGCCTCTGCTGTCACTTGGTTCCTGGCTGGGTTCAGCAGATGGGAGGCCTGGGCAAGGAAGAGGAGGGCGGGAGAAAGGGACAAGACAGGCTTTTCTTTCCTGCCTCTCTGCCTCAGGCTCCTGGGCAGCAGCGACTCCTGCAGGGCTCTGGCTCCCCCTGGGACACACCCCATGCAGCTTCACTTTCTACCGGGTGACCCTAGTGGGATCTCATCACACCGCCTCCTGCCTTTGCCCTTCTAGCCTGCAGTGGTAGCGGCTTCCTGCTGTGTCTAATTGCCAGGTCAGCTGACCCTTTCATCACCGGTTAACCAATTCCCTGCATGAAATTACGTCAGTTATAAATCCCTTCAGTGATTTTGGTTTTCCTGGTTACACTCCACTCACATTGACCTTCCCTATAGTCCAGCTCGCTACACTTCCCCTGACCCATCCCCATTCAGCCTGAACTGTCAGGGCTGGTTTGCTTGTGTCCAGTCCCTCTGATGGCAGTGTTTCATGAAAGCAGGGACCACATCTGCCAGCTCGTCGTTGTCCCCCATTGTACCCCTACCCCAGGACTTGGGCACAGTACGAGTCCAATTAACACCTGACTGAGTAAGTAAATGAATAAATGAGTAAACTACTTTCTTTTTCGCAGGCTTTCAAACCTCCTTTCTCCAAGAAAATGATGCTTGCCGCTTGACCCTCACCCTATATGTTTCCGCTTTGCTTCATTAAGTAGGTAGATATCGGGTGATAAACCACCCAGAGGTTTCCATTTCCACGGCACGTCTCCTGGGTAGGGGGGCTCACCAGGGCTGTTGACCTGAGGAGACAGAAGAGTTACAAGGCACAGGAACCCACACAAAGCCAGGTGCTGGAATTCTAGCTGGGGCTATGGCTGTGGTTCCTCCAGGGAGCTTCCTCCCAGTGTCATAAGGCGTGGATCTGGAGAAAGCTTTGGTACAGAAAGGCCCTTGAGCTATCTCCCGTTCCTGGTGGTCTGAGCCCCTGGATGCTGCCCGAGCCCAGCTTTGCTGGAGTGAGGTGAGGACACAGAGAGAGGAAGAAGCCTGGCTTTGCTCCCAGATGTGGGCTGGGGAGGAGGGTCATGCCTGGTTTGGCAGTCTAGCGTGGGAGGGGGCGGAGTGCCAGGTGGGAGAGAGAAGCACAGGCACTGACCCAGGACGACGGCTGCGGTCTGAGACGCTGTTTGCCCTCCCTCCTTCCTAACCCCACACATTATATTTCAATCAGCTCCCAGTATCTGTGCAGCAGAGGTGGACGGGCTGCAGAGCTGAGGCGCATCCAGCCACGGCTTCCCAGCCCCATATGCTGATTGGAAATAAACACGAGGGCAATCCACAGCAGCGGCTTTCTCTCCATATGCAGCAGAATCTGTTCCTAAGAGCCAGCGGGCAAGAGGGGAGGGCAGTGAGACTCTTCAGCAAAGACTCAGGGCGCTGGGTCTTGGGGTCAATTTGTCCACCCCTCTGCCTCCAAGAAGAACTTCAAACATTCCAGCCCCGACGGAGCGTCTTTTCACTGCACGCAGGAAATAAGAGACCCCAAAGGGTAAAGTGCAGGTCACCATATGTCTCAGGCAGAAGAGATGGTTCACTAGAAGAGGAGTCTGTACAGGTGCAGGGGAGGGAGACACTTCTCCCAGGCCTGCCAGAAATCCGCCTTGGAATACTGTATCTCCACATGGTGTGGGAAGGAAGGAGTAGGACAGAGGGAGTTCTGAATAGTAGGGGTAGGGGTGGAGTGAGGGGACCAGAACGTCAGCGTTGGCAGGGACATGATAACAATGAACACCCACCACTTACTAAGCTTGTCCCAGGTGCCAGATGCAGCTCTAAGCACTTTTATTCATTATTCTTTTATTCTTAACAATAACCCGCTGAGGTAGCTACGATTGTCCTCATTTTACAGAGGAGGAAGACCAAGGTTCAGAGAGACAAAGGGGCTTGCTAGGTCACACAGCCAGGTATGACTGGCCCATTCAGACCTGGACACCAAGTCCTCTGGCTTCCGAAAGCCCATCACCCCACAGCCTGGGAAAGGCTGGAATCCCTGCCCTGTCTCGCAGGCCCAGAGCCATCACCAGGGCGCTGTACCAGGGCCACATAGAGGCCACAGCTCCCTGGTGGCCTGCAGAGGGGTGGCTGTAGAGCTAGTGATGCTGGTGGAGGGATCCCCGGGGTCCAGTTCCACCTGTTCGGAGGCCTTCTCTTGCGGCACCCGGAGGCCCAAATTGTCTCACTTCCCACTTCTAACGTCTTTCCTGGTTATTAAAATGGGGGTGGGGGTCCAGCTTCCCCTCTGGCCCTACAGCCTCACAGGAACACCTCTCCCACACCCCTGCACTGCCGTAGCTCAAACCCTTGCCATTTCACCTGGCCCAGCTGGGCAGCCCCCTGCGTCTGACCCATCTTCCACTCAGCTGCCCCCACAATCCTTCTCAGAGGCAAATCTGGTCGTGTCACTTCTCCTAACACACTCTTCCAGGACCACTTTTGCCTGAGGAATAGAGCCAAATTTTCTTAATTTGGCATTCCAGCTTTTCCCACGCTGGCCCTAAGCTACCCTCTCAGGGACCACCCTCTCCCACATCTTCTACACTCCAGGGAGCCTGAAGACCTCGTTTTCCGAGACAACTTGCATTTCCACACCTCCTTGGCTTTGCTCCGGTTCCTGCTCCTCCTGCTTGGGTCAGCTTCCCGGGGCCTGATTTTTTTTCCCTTAGCAAAATGTCACCTTTCCTGTCCAACTGAAATGTCATAGTCTCTATGAGGCTTTCCCTGGCAGATTCTCCTCTGTGCTAACTCCTCCCCTGCAAGTCCCTTCTGAGTCTGTGATGAAGACACTAATCAGAATAACCATAGCTAACATTATGGAGCGCTCTGTGCCAGGCACTCTTCAGAGCTCTTTTTGTGCATTAACTCATTTAATCCTCACAAGGATCTGAGGAGGTGGATGCTGTATTACCCCTAATTTGTAGCCCAGAGAGGTTGAGTAACTTGCCCCAGGTCACACAGCTAGTGAGTGGAGAGGAGCCAGGATCTAACCACAGCTGTGTGGCTCCATAGCCTCTGCTGTTAAGCACTCCTCAAGGACCCCTCCACACAAGAACACCCAAGAGAGGGTATCTAAATGTACTTCTGCAGGAGCAGTGTTCACTTTCTCACAGAGGCCATCACTCTGATGGTCTGAGCTCCTTGAGGGCAGGGCCTGTCTAATGAGTCTCTGAAGGCCTTGTGCCTGGCATAGCACTAAGGACAAGGAACACGGCATTTGTTAGCAAGAACAAATGAATGACGCGTACCGGTAATTATTTAGAGTACCATTCCATCTGAGTCACCACAGGACAGAGATAAAGCCCCCAAATGATGACCCAGTTGTGAGATGACCCACTTCTCTGCTGTCTCCCAGGCAGGTGAGAAATAAGGCCAGGAAAAGTGTTTTGCGCAAGGGTCCTTAATGAGGCTCTGTCCACGTAGCGGTGGGTGTCACATGTCCTTCACTGTTCCTTGGGCCAGGATTCAGGGCAGGGGCAGGGGGTGCCTGTTTCCTTTTTCCCAAATACGCAGGTCCCTGATAATAGCCCACGGTATCTGTGGGCTCACCAAGCTCCAGAGGTACACCCATCTGCCCTTTCTCTGCCCTGCATGGCTGGCTGTGGAGAGGGAAGCAGAGCTGGGACGTACAGAGGTTGTGGAGAGACAATGGGTTCTATAACCCACTTACATTCATCACGTGCCCCCCGAGGCCATTATCCACACACCCTACCTGATCTCCTACAGAGTTCTCATCTCAGCCCTGCCAGCCATCTGGTTATCCAGACGAGAAAGCTAGCACCCCCAACACCTCCCCACCCCCAACCAGCCGCCCCGGGATACTGGGATTCTATTTCTTAAACATCTTTGAACCTGCTCCTTCCTTCCCCAGGATCCCAACTCAGGGCACAGCACTGCTCGTCAAGAATGGAAACGCCCCCGGCGGGTCTTACCCCCAGTGCACCCCCACCGCCCTTCCTTCCAATTCCTCCTCTGCTGGCACAGAGCATCTTATAGTTCAGGAATGGGATCATGCCTCCTCCCTGGTTAAATACCTTCCATGGCCCCTACTGCCTGAAGGATGACACTCACAGGCCTGTCACTGTCCTCTCCTCCTCTCAGGGATCCTTCTACTTCCCCGCCTCTGTGCCTCGTGCTGCTGCCACACCCCAGAGGCTTTGCCACTCCCTTCCTCCTGCCCAGAGTCGTGTCCACCCTCCCCCTTCTCCACCTGCTCTCACACCTCCTCCCTGTGGAAGACGTGGCTCAGCTATCAGCTCTTCCAGCTCCCTCCCCCCACTCCGCCCCCGCTCTCCGTCCCTGAAATCTGTCCCACTGCCCCAATGACTCCCACATAACCCTACGCATAAATCCCTCATGGGACTCACCAGGTTTTACTGAAGTCACCCCACTGTGCATATTGCCCCACTGAGCAGCTTAAGGGCAGGGAGCCTGTCTTATTGATGTTCCATTTCCTGTCCCTGAAACCTAAGGGCAACTGAGTCCGGGGTCGTGCTGCTCAGCCAATACAGCTATAGAATAAGCGTTTATCGTCAGAGCACCTGTGATCTGAGAAGGCAGCAGGTTAACACCTTCAAGAACTGCCTTAACATTCTCAGACTGCTTTAGGGTATTTAAGGGGAAATCTGGGCATTCCTCCAGAGGCTACAGGACAGCTGGGGGGTGAGGGGGCCCTCTGGCAACAAGGCTCTCCCAAGGCATCAGCAACCCAGAAACAATGATGGGAGGAGCCTGGAAAGAATGCTGGACCATAAAGATTGTGATCAATAAGCCTAAGGGCATCAATCATAAATTTCAGGGTAATTCTCTAAAGCAGGGAACTGGGTCTAGGGACTCTCCAAGCTCAAGCTGCAGGGGGATGATCTATTGTTAAGCTATAAGTCAAGGAAAGGGGACTGGGGACTTCGTGGCCTCCACTACTGGGTTCCAACCCGGCCCTGCTTCATCCCTAGTTGGGCACCTGGGATGGAATTTAGCAGGCTCTCAGTGATTGTGTCTTGAATTGAACTTAAAATAGCTTTGAATCATCCATCTTTAAATAGGAGAACTCCCGAGCCTACCTCTCAGGGCGCGTAAGGCCACTGTGAGAACAAAGGGAGATAATAATACTTGGGAAGGACTTAGTCTGTGTTCAAGGCTTGTCCACTACTATCACGATCAGCATTACTATGATCCAGGTAGTACGCTTGAAAAAGCCCTGGACGAGGCATTAGGAGACGTAGATTCTAGTCCCAGACCCCACATTAACTATCAGGGTGACCTTGCGCATGTCAATTATCCTTTCTGAATTAGTCCTCAAGAAACGTTATTTTCCCCCCTTGCTTCACTTCCATTATTGAACGGTTCCCTGTATTATCAAACCTCTCTCTTTCTTCAGCCCAGATAATTAAGAATTTACAGATAATGGGGTGGCCGGTTAGCTCAGTTGGTTAGAGCGCGGTTCTAATAACGCCAAGTTTGTTGGTTCGATCCTTGCATGGGCCACTGTAAGCTGTGTCCTCCTCAATAAAAAAAAAAAAGAAGAAGAAGAAGAAAAAGAATTACAGATAATTAGCAGTGAGGGGGAGCAGAGTTTGAAACCCCCCCAAAATGGGATATTGATTATTTTAAGCTGGTTATTTTTAAGAAACCATAGGGGCTTGGAAGTGTCTCCCCAAAACGTGCCATGATACGTGCCACCATGGCATGCAGGTTATTTTGAGCTGAAGACAATAAAAGCCCAACAAATTCAAGAAGAGCTTTTCACCTCCCCCTTACCTGCCTAAGGGAATTTAGATAGCTTTTAACTAAGTGTGGCAGCCAGGGCGGGACCTGCAGTCTGTTTTTTAGACTCCCCTCTGTGTCCCTTGTTCCTGGGTGTCCCAGCAAGAATTTTTTTTTTTAATAAATTGTATTGGGGAATATTGGGGAACAGTGTGTTTCTCCAGGGCCCATCAGCTCCAAATCACTGTCCTTTTAATCTAGTTGTGGAGGGAGCAGCTCAGCTCCAAGTCCAATTGCTGTTTTCAATCTTTAGTTGCAGGGGGGTGCAGCCCACCATCCCATGTGGGAATTGAACCGGCAACCTTGTTGTTAAGAGCTCCTGCTCTAACCAACTGAGCCATCCACTGCCCCTCCGGAAGCTCAGCAGCAGCTCGTTGTCTTCAATCTAGTTGTGGAGGGCGCAGCTAACTGGCCCATGTGGGAATCGAACCGGCAACCCTTTTGTTCAGAGCTCATACTCTAACCAACTGAGCCATCAGGCTGCCAGAGCCCAGCAAGAATTTGTTTACCAAATGTTTGCTCTTTCTCATCTACCTGTGAATTGCTTACTTTCCATGTGAAGTCCCAACCCCCCTACCTCCCTCTCCTTTGTCCAGAGAATAGCATATAAACCTCAACGTCCAATATGTCCTCTGGCCCCAGATTTTTACAGACCCCTCATATGTACATGTATAATTAAATTTGGTTATTTTCACATGTTAACCTGTTTCATGTCCATTTGATTATTAGACCAGCCACAAGAACTAAGAGGGAAAAGGGGAAATTTTCCCTCCCCCACAGCAGCACATCTTGATTTATGAACCCTGCATTTATGGATATCCCAAATACATAGGCAATCACTTTGAGACTGACCACGGGAGAGATCTCTTTACTCCTTCCCACAGAGCTTTCACCCCGGTCCCCACACATTTTTACATCAAAAAGTAGGAGAAAAAAATCAAAGAAAGGACAATCCTTTAAATACATTTAATGTGTTTGCTTTAAATACATTTAATTTGATGACAAACAAGTTACACGTATCTTATTCTCTCATTTCTTTGTGGACTGGTAAAAACTCGATTGTGAATAAATCAGCACCAGCCTGGACCAATGTGTGAGAAGCGAGCCCGGTGATATAACCACTACAGTGGTGTCTCCATGGAAAGCACCAGCAGCTTCCGAGTTATCAAATCCGGCTCGCCCACCCAGCCCCAGTTTCATCCAATGGAGAAACTGCAACTTCTGCCAGCAGAGAGGGGGCAGAATCTTATCGGAAACAGCATTGCAGGTCTGTATCAAAGCAACCTGATCTCCAGATAATCACTAAACTGTGCCAGGCTGCAAAGAAAAATTGTTCCTATTACTCCAATGAAACTATTACTCCCATCAGTTCCAGAAAAAGGAAAAGCATTCCTTTTCACAGAAGCTACTTTGAGATTTGAAGCCGCTCCTTCCAGTGGGGGCAGGGAGGGGCCAGGGAACTACATTACCCAGGATCCCTATGACCAAACCTGAGCTGACCTGTGGCTTCCATTCCAACTGACCTACTAAGCCAGAACTAATAAGCCAATCAGAACATGAGACTGCGGACGGTTTTCCCATCTGTCCCATCAAGAAACTGAGGGTGGAAATGAAGAAGGGAAGATGATATTGTTGAGTTCTTCTAAGACTGTTTTAGGAAAGAAGACTTGAGCAGAAAGGCAGTCTGCTGGCAACTAGAACCACGGCATCGTGGAGGCATTGCAGAACCCAGATTGACAAGGCCGGCCCTCCCACCACAGGGGGTGCTGTTTATCTTTCTTCACACCTCAGGCTAGGAGAAAACAAAGATCTCTGTGCTCAGAGAACACTAGACGTGATGGGGGAGACTCAGCGCCTGCTGCCAAGGGACTCCCAGTCTGATGGGGGATACAGAGCTCCCAAGTGATGGGGGCGCTCGAAGTCCAGCCCCAGTCTGCCTCTGCCCAGCTCTCTGCACTCCCTGCCAAGGTGCCCTCTGCAGTCAGGTGGAGCCGGCAGTGCAGCTGTGATGGACACAGGTGGCTTGGCGTTTGTTCCTATCTTCGCTCCACTAAGCCTGAGGTTGGGCTGGCCCTGGAGATGAAAGGACACTTTGCACACCAGGGAGAAGACATGCGGGGAAGCAAACAGACCCAAGTGTAGCAGAACTTTGCAGCCTGAGCAGGTGGTCCACCATGGGCAAACTTCTCCAGAACTCTTTTTGGGCAGAGATCTTTATTCCGAGCCCACCTTCCATCCCTGGAATGCTGCTGTCTATTTTCTCTGCTCTTTCAAACACGGGCCTGGCTCACCTCATTCAGGAAGCTGTCAGGGTGATCATCCCATCTCTGCTGCCTTCTTTCTGTTTAGGACAGGCAGCTGCACAGAGCTGCCACAGACACGCCTTTCCTGATGTGACCTCCTTTCCTCTCTGGGGTAGTTTCTGGTCCCTTTGACTCTTTCAGAAGTCCCTCGACTCCGCCAAAGTCGGGCTTGGATTTCCCCTTTTAGGTTTGTTTCTCTCCCCAAGTCCAAGATCTCTACCACCACCATAGCCTGGGGTCTCCACAAGGGGGAGTCATGGCCTCCAGGGGATTTGGAATCCAAGACCTGTATTTGAACCCCATCCCTGCCGCTTGAAATCTGTGTTACTTCAGCTAAGACACCTCACTTTTCTAAGCCTCTGTTTCCCCAAAAATATGAAGAGTAAGAATATTGCCTCAAACTCACAGGGAGGTGGAATTGCTTTTAACAAGTAGTTAAGAGCTCTGCAAGTGTTAGTTACATTGTTTAGCTGAGAGCTCCCAGAGTGCAGCCAACATCTGGAAACTTCATTTCTAAAGTATAAAAACTGGTAAAAATGGAGCTGCGTGGTTTACAGCCATGATGGGGTTTCTGGAAGCCCCTACTTTAAAAAAAATGTATTGGGGAATATTGGGGGACAGTGTGTTTCTCCAGGGCCCATCAGCTCCAAGTCGTTGTCTTTTAGTCTAGCTGTGGAGGGCGCAGCTCAGCTCCCAGTCCAGTCACTGTTTTTAATCTTCATTGCAGGGGGCTCTGCCCAGCATCCCATGTGGGAATTGAACCGGTAACCCTGTTGTTAAGAGCTCGCACTCTAACCAACTGAGCCATCTGGCTGCCCTGGAAGCCCCTTCTTCCCATTTCCCCAACTTCCCTCCCTGCTGAAGACCCTGAAGTCACCAAAGAGCATTGTTATAAGGTTAGAACCCCAGCAAACAACAAAGCCCAGCCCTGAAGCTCTGCTCAGCACTCGTGATTTGCCAGCTTGTGTTGAAGCAAGGTGTTCATCTACAAAATGGAATTAGAAACCCTCCTTCAGAGGTTGCCTGGGAAGATGTAAGTGGTTTGCCAGGAAATGTGAAAAATTGTTATTATGGGTCATACTCCAAAATTTCTCTCTCTTGAGGTTCTTGACAATTCCATCTTGGGTTTTTCCTTGCACGTGATATGGTGGGCTGAGTATGTGTTTAGTATCTCCAGGGATGACATGGAAAGAAGGATGCTGAGAAGAGATGGAAGACAATGTAGAGAGGCCAAGGGTTGAGGCTAGGGAAATGGTCTTTCCTGTCCCTTTTACATTCAGAGAGAAGAATTCACCCTGGACTCAAGCCTTGAGTCTAGGGCAGCGTTGGGCAAATGGGACTAGGATGGTAAGAATCTGAGACTACTCAGCTTGCTGACAGCCAGGGCCACCTCTCACCCCACAGAGAGGAAGGGACAGGGAGAGAAGTCCTGCAGCTGACGAAGACCTGCTCAAACAGCACATCTTTGAGGCCACTTCCATCCATTCCAGCCAGGTGGGGAGTCCCCGCTTCTGACTCACCAAATGTATAATTAGAAGTGCATTCAGCTGCAATGAACAGGCAATCCAACCACGTAGTTTAAATCAAAAGGAGGTTACTTTTCTGAAATAGGTGTTCCTGGTATTTATTTAGGTACTCAATCATGTCATCAGAGACCCAGGCCTTTTCTACCATGTCACTTGACCATCCCCAACAAGCTGGCTCTCATCCTTATGCTTAGTCTCATGGGACACAAGATGGCTCATTACAACCTCATTCAGGGAAGGAGAAAAGGAGGCCAAGGGAGAGTGGAACCATTTGGCTTCAGGGAAAATGCTGTAGGGACAAGACACATGCAGCAGGTGGGTCCCATCCACCCAGGAGGAGCAAGTAGGTCTGTGGAAATGTATCCAGCCTTTTGGACTGGTGGCCTCATCCTCTTGCAACTTGCGGTTCACCCAGCTCATGTTTCCAAAGGATCACCTGTGCAGGTAGCTATTCATCACGTGTGGAATCCTTATCCCTCACTGAGTGGAAGGATCCCATCTGTGAAGCGTCCTCCGCTTCCCAGTGGTGTTCAGGCTCTTCTCAAACAGTGGAGATGGAATCTCGGGGCATAGACCTCCACCTGTCGGAAGTTGCCAACTTCGTTACCCTACGCATTGTTTTTCCTCTCACTGCTCCCCTCCATAGCAAACCAACTAGAAGCACACCGTGTGCTAAGCAGAGCAATTAACCTTATTAGAAATGCAACAGCATAAAAATACCCCTCCCTGCCAGCTGTTTCCTCCACAAGGGTTTTAGTGCCCGTGTTTGAAAATGGCAGCACTGGGTTTGTTCATTAATACCTCATATCCATTTGCTGCCTTTTATCGCAAGGAGGGGAGGTGACTGGGTGCTGAAATGAGCACTGTGCTGGGAGTCCAGTCCTGGTCCTGCGGCTAACCCCACTGTGTGGCCGTGGGCAAGATTCTTCCCTTCCCAGTTTCCTCTTCTGTAAAAGATAGATGATGTAATACAGAATGTACACCTGAAATCTATGTAATTTTACTAACAATTGTCACCCCAATAAATTAAAAAAATTAAAAAATTAAAAAATTAAAAAAATAAAATAAAATAAAAAGGAGGATGATAATCATACACGTTGCGAGGAGCTATTGAACCTCTGAAACCTGTGTTGGGAACTGATTTTAAAATTGTTCATCCAGGAAATTTCTGAAAAGAATGAAAGGGAAATAGGTAAATGTGATGAACTGAATTGGGTCCCCCCCTGAAAAAAAAAAAATTCACCTGTTGAAACCCTAACCCCCGGTACTTCAGATTCTGGCTGCATTTGGAGATGAAGTCTTGCAAAAGGTAGTTAAGTTAAAATGAGGTCACTGGGGTGAATATAATCCGATGTGACTGGTCACGTGATGAGAAGAGGTGATTCGGATGCCGACATGCACGGAGGGACGACCATGTGAAGACACAAAGAGAAGACGGCCACCTAGAAGCCAGGGAGAGAGGCCTCAGAAAGAATCAACCCTGCCGACATGTGGAACTTGGACTTCTAGCCTCCAGAACTATGAGGAAACTAATTTCTGTTGTGTAATCCATCCCATCGGTGGTATTTTGTATGGTAGTCCTAACAAACTAGTATAGTAAATGTGACAGACTTTTAAAATTCCAAGGTACCTTTGGAAGGTAAAGTGTCACTTCCGCAACAGCACCAACTAGCTAAGGGGAGAATCCCCCACCCTGATCAGCGCTGGGGAGTCTCTCCTGCCACATGGGGCGAATCCCTTCTGAACAGGGCATGGTGCTATTTCAGGCACTCCCTTCCAATCAGAGACTCTGGGTTTGCATGGCCGCAGCGCTCCATGTTGATGCCACATGAGCATCCAATGGCAACCAGCTCATCCCAGTCACTGAGGCAGGGACACGTATGGCTCATCCATTGGAAATTACAAAGCTCATGACTAATTTGTTTACTTAAAAAGCCCAGACTCAGGGTTATGCCTCACTTATTTTATTCATTTACCACATGTATTTTGAGATCCTACTCTCTGCTAGGCGCTGTTCTAGGCTTTAGGAACAGAAAAGGAAACCTCCCTGTCTTCATGGAACTTACATTCTCGGTGAAAGGATTTAAGCAAACAAACCAGCACACACATGCACATGTGGACACACACACACACACACACACACACACACACACACACACTTAAGCTGGATAAGGGAATAACACATGCAGGGGATGTTATTTTACAAAGACTCCTCAGAGAAGAACAGAAGAACTCTGGTTACTGTTTGAGATAGACCGGAATGGAATGATGGAGCCAACCATGCAGATATGTGAAGAGAGAGTATTCCAGGCAGAAGGAACAAGTGCAAAGGTCCTGAGGTGACTTGGTGTGGTCAAGGAAGAGTGACGAGACCATGTGACCGGACCAGAAGGAATGGAGAAGACGGTGGTAGGAGACGAAGTCAGAGAGATAGTGGGGGCCAGCTCATGTAGATACGCTAAAGACACAGGATTTCATTTGGGGTGTGCTATAAGACCCTGAAAGACTTTGCACAGGTACATGACATGTTTTAAAAGGATCCCTCTGGCTGCTGTGTGGGTAATAGACCAGGAAGAGCAGAAGTGGAAGCAGGGGACCGGATAGGAAGCTGTTGTCTAAATAAGCAACAATAGTAGATAGAGCTAGGCTGATAGCTGTAGATAATAGGATGGGTCATATTGAGATAGAGTTTGAAAATAAAGCTGGCAAGATTTGCTGACGAACTGGATATGGGATGTGATAAAAGGAGAGTTAAAGTTACGCCAACATTTTTGCCTAAGTTCCTAGGTCATTGGAGGATCGCCTACCCACTCTGACACGCTCTCTGCAGGAGGGGGCAGATTTGTGGCTATTTAGTCTTCCCAAAACTGCACATAGCCCACAGCGCTTCCTATCTGCGCCACAGTCTGGGAGTAAGTGAGGCACGTGACATTAAACATCTCCAGTAGAACAGTAAGAACCACTGCCACCATGCTGCCACAAGAGAATGGCCTTGTGTGCTGGTAAACCAAGGTCTGGAAGGCCCATGAATGGAAGAGCTGGGAGGGACCCTAGGCTAGGCATGACCCAGGAAACACATGTGTCAGAATCACCTGAGATGCTGCTAAGGTGAGAGCCCGAGCCTATCTCACACCTTGAATTAGAACGTCAGCATCTGGGGGCTGGAAATCTACCTGTAAGAGATTTGCTGGGCGAATCTTATGTTTTCCAAAATCTCTGGGCCATTACTCTAGTTGAAGCCCTTCTATTTGCAGGCGAAGTCCCTGGCCCTCACTCCAAGCTCCCACCCTGGAGCCAAGAACCATCCATTACACCAAGCTGCCAGGGTCATGCCAGAGTACCCAGGCCCAGTTGTCCTCACTCTTCATGGTTTCCTCAGTTCTCTGCCTCCTTTCAAAAATAGCACATCAGTTACAAGGAGGCCCAGCAAAGACAGATTGTCACAGGTAGCTGAGTGTCAGTGTGTCGTTCCCAGGTGTCGAGGAGGAAGACAGCTCACTAAGGGGAGGAGTCATGGCTGAATCGTCGGGGTAGGGGGTGGGGGGTGTTAAGCCAGGCGCAGAAGTGCAGAAGTGGACGTGGGAACCCTCCGGACCCCGTCCCTGCTGAGTGAGTGAGTTGCTGGAAGTGGAAGAAAGTGTTGTCACCATTTCTTTCCGTGCAGCCACGCCCTAGCACACTCAGCATTAACCCCAAGGGAGAAAGGTGAGACCAGGGCTCTGACTAAGCCATCACTGATCTAGGACTCAGTTTTCTGGTCTACAAAATGTAGCCTGAATCCTGGCACAGGGATGAATTGCCAACTTGTTCATAAAGCCATCAGTCCAACATGGCAGCCAGAGGCAGGAGGCACACGGCAGTCCTGGCACCACTGTGCTTGTCTGACTCCCTGTCCCTAAAGCCCCCAGTCCCCAGGGGGCACTGATGGCCAAGAGCCTTGGTGGAGACACTGCAGTTCAATAAACTAGCAATCCCTCCCAGCCCTTGGCAAAGGGGGCCTTTGCAGTGATGGGAGAACTTTTTGTAGCCCCCTAGGTCCACTGTGCGTGCCACATTCTCCCTGCAAAGGGGTGAGTCACCATAGCCAGGCAGTTAACTGCCTTTAATTACACTGCGGTTGCATGCACACCTCCATGAGGCTGCCCTTATGCACACACACACACACACACACACACACACCCCCCACAGATGTAGATAAATACACACGTCCCAAATAGGAGTCCACACAGATATATACACAACACAAGATATATACACAAAGCATCCAACAAGATATATACACAAATCGAAATAAAAGTAGCTATCATTGTAAATGCTTACAATATGTCAGGTCATGTTCGAAAGGCTCCGCAGGTGTGACCTCCCTCATGTAATCCACACAAAGACCCTTTAAGATAAGTGCCATTGTTACTATCATGTTGATTTCACAGATGAGGAAACCCACTCAGGGTCCCCAGCTGTATGTGGTCAAGACAAGAGTCTAGCACGTCTCCAGGGTCGGTGCTCACAACCACGACCGCCCAGGCTTCCCACCATTGCAAGCAACACCCCCAGCATGTGTGCCCACATGCATGGTGCCCACACCCCACTCCTGGCAATCATACACACAGACACGTATGACCGAACACACCAGGCTCTGTGGGGACATGTGCCAGGTCAAGGCGTCCAGCATTTCTCCCAGTCCTTCCCTGACAGGGGATGGCAGTGCCTTTTCGAATAGCCCTCCAGGCTTGTCAGTCCACCTCCTGTCCTCAGACCCCAGAGCCGGAGAAATTGCTCATTTGTCTCATTCAAATGTAGGCAAATTGCTGAGGTGGGGTCAGTCTTTGTCCAGGCTTCTTGGTAACAGACAGTTCAGGAACAGAAGCACGAACTTTAAATCATCTTAGCTAAGTCCACAGCATTTCATAAATCCGTGGGTGGGAGCTTTTTCACTTGCAGCTGGCAGTTACAGAAAAGGGCAATTTTACAGCTAAGCCCTAATAGGTTGGCTCCCAAAGAAATCACTCCTTGTTCGGACTTATCAGACTCCATCATCACTCCCTTAAGCAGGAACACACTGGTTTGCTCAGGCACTAACACCATTAGCTCAAGGTGCGCAGGAAATATTGAAAGGACAGAGGGCCTCCCAGTCTCCAAGTAAGTTTCTGGGGTGCAAGTCCCTCCAGGAGGGATGGGAGCTATACAGGAAGAAACAGGCACTGTGAGGGGAACGGCAGCTGCCTGGGTATCACCAAGCGCTTCTCTGTAGGGGGACATAAGCTGCCCACCTCCATCCTGCAGAGAGAACCCTTGAGCTCAAGGCTGGGCTGGCACAAGGGGCAGGGCCACTGTCGATGACTCTGGAACTGAGCCTGTCTCCAGGAGGTATTGGTAACATAGGCTGGGGTATGAAATCTGACTCAGCGTGTGCTCACTATGACCCTAGGCAAGACACCTCTCTAGGCCTCAGTGTCCCAATCTGTGAAATGGGGGTGATAAAAACAGCACCTGTTTCATAGACTTCTTGCAAGAATTAAATAGAAATTGAGTTTACTCTTAGGGCTCTTGTTCCAGAAAATATCTCATCCCAGAGGACCAGGGGCATTTGGGGAACCCATAGGAGGATCTGATCTGCACTTTCCTTGGAGGGAGGGGTGTTGCTGCATCATAGACAAAGAATGTCAGGATTTAGAGATGGGGTCTAAGAAGCCCAGCTCCAACATGATGTCCAATGATTTCACCTCCTGCTGTTTACCCCCATGTGCAGTCCCCACCCCCTCTGAGTCAGGGCAGGCCTGTGGGACACAGAGAACGCAGTGGAGTGTCGATGTACGACTTTGGAAGCCAGGTATTAAGAGCTGTGGCTTCCACCTTGGTGGCTGAGATCATTTGCTCTGGGGGGCGCCAGCCACATGCTGCGGGGATGCTCAAGCAGGCCTGTGGAGAGACCATATATAGAGAGGCAGCACCAACCCACAAGCCGCGTGAGTGAACCACCAGGGAGGCAGATCTTCAGCCCCAATCACGCCTTCAGATGAGTATGGATAAGAGACCCTGAGGCAGAACCACCCAGCTAACCCACTCCTGCATTTCTGACCCATGTAAACTATGAGAGATAACAAATGATTATTGTTTTAGGTTCTGGGATGACTTATTGCTCAGTCATATTGACTAGAACAGGATCGAAACCCTTATTTTACAAATTAGGCAAACCCATAGAAAAGTGGTATGGGGACAGAGCCCCAAAAAGCAGTTTCCAGGCTCTCGGCCTCACATGGAAAGGTGCTGGCTCAAGTAGTAAATGGCCATCGACTGTGATCAAATGGCCATCAGCTGTGGCTAGTTGGCCGTCAGCTGTAACCAGTGAGCCATTAGCCATGAATATAACTGCCGTGGCTAGGCTAGCAGAAAGAAAGGGGGAGCTAGCAAGAAGATGGTGGCTGAGTCTGCAAGTGGCACAGTGAGGGTTGAGAATTGTGTTGCTCCTGGTTCCTGTGTCTCCAACCCAGCCACCAGTGAGAGTATAGTGGTGTGACTCCCCTACCTATGGTTCCGTGGGTGTTCCTTTTTGGCCTCACCATGTCCTGCATTCTTATGTGGGGGGTGGGACCAGAGACCCCACCTGACACCCCGCATGACAAGTGGCTTGCCCAAGGTTGATAGAAACACAGAGAGTAGAACCCAAACGTCTGGGTTCTGAGCTGGCTCTTTCCATGTACTGCCTTGAACCCAGGGCCTAGCCGGGCCTGGCTTTTGGCAACTGGATTCAGCAGAGTCAGGGAATTTTCACTCTCCTCCTCTCCCTGGCCCCCAGCCTCCATCAGACTCTCAGCGGGAGTCAAGGTTATAAAAAAGCTGTTATTAAATTGTGTCAGAACAATTAATCCTCACCAAATACCTATCTACTCCTTTATATCTCCCAGCTTCCCTTGAAGATGAGTTGGGATGTGTGACTAGGTGAACAATGGTCTGTAAAGAGAAGTGATGTCACTTCCAAGCTGAATCGTTTAAAAGTCGGTGCATGACCCTCAGCCTTTTCTTTTCTAGCTTCAGCAACCTGGAAATCACCTATTCCAGAGACTATCTGCTCATATCAGACGCAGTCTGGCTCCCTGAGTCACTTTTTGGAAGTGAACTTCTCTGGAGACCCCATGGACCAAGAGCAGACTTTATATGAACCAAATGTAAACCTTTATGCATTAAGCCACTGAAATTTTAGAAATTGTTACTACAACCTACCCTTGCTTAACGTGAGTAATATACCATGCGTTCCAGATAACACAGCTACTAGTTGGGATGGGGCTACCTAATTCATGTTGGATTATGATGGAGTGAGGTATGAGGAAATATTGGGGTAAGCCACTGAGATTTCAGCATTTAGGCTGTTATGGCATTGAAACCTCCTAGCCTATTCTCACTAATAAATCAATCGCAAATGCATCTTACAACTGAGCACCCTTACAAATGAGAACATAGAATAATGAAAGATAAAAGCAGAGAATTATTGTCAGTAAATTTTTGTGTGAGTGTAAGTAAGAGCAAACCAAATTATTGGTGAGTAAAACCATGAAGGCACTTATTGTTTATTTGACAAGAAGTCAGAGGTAGGTAGTTCAAATATTAGTTCAGTGATGTCATCAAAGACCCAGGTTCTTTCCCGGCTACTTCTATGCCTTCTCAGTTTGCTGGTTTTCATCCTTGTTGTTTTATGGTCACAGTATGGCTGCCACAGCTCCAACCATCGCATCCTCACATAAACACTTTCTAATCAGGAAGGGAAGGGATGAAAAAAGAACGTTTTTCCTTGAGTGGCTGTATCTCATCAGAGAAGAAAATCTTTCCCAAAAGCTCCCAGAAAACTTCCCCTTCTATCTCATTGGCCAGAACTGATTCACAAGGCTATCCCTAGACACAAAAGACCCTATCACTGGGCTCAATGTCACATGGGGAATATCAGGATTCTTTTAGCAAAAAAGGAAGGTAGCAGCTATTGAATAAGTCATCAACAACATGTGCCCCGTGTATCACTAATTGTCACATTGCTTAACACCACAGTATTCAAGGCAAAAAAAAAAAAAAAGGTGGTAAGATCATGGTTAGAACACCATTACCTTTCCTCTGAGAAATCCACATCCCTGCTTATCTTCAAGTCCCTTCTTTCTAATTAACTGAGGCACCCAGAAAAGAAGAACTTATCCAAGGGGTCCTGCTGTTTGATAACTTAACTGGATCTGCAAGCCAGGTCTCCTGACTCTTGGACAAGCTGCTTTACAAATCAAAAAGGGTTGAGTATAAGTTGGAGAAATGCTACCTACGTGATACCCATCTTGGTGATTCATTATGCCCACTAGCAGATTCAAGTCTCTGAGAAGTCCTGCAGCAAAGTATGCATCTTATGACATTTAACCCACCATGTTCCCCAAAAATAAGACCTAGCCAGACCGTCAGCTCTAATGCAGCTTTTGGAGCAAAAATTAATATAAGACCCAGTATTATATTATATTATATTATATTATATTATATTATATTAAGATCTGGTCTTATATTATAGTAAAATAAGACCGGGTCTTATATTAATTTTTGCTCCAAAAGGTGCATTAGAGCTGATTGTCCGGCTGGGTCTTATTTTCGGGGAAACACAGTAGTAATTTCCCAAGTATATTTGAGCGTGGAATTGTCACCTCACGGCACTGATTAACAGCTCCTGGGACGAGCATTCTGAAGCACACCTTTGAAAGTGCTATCCTAACCAGAGAAGCTTGCCATCATCCCATCCTGTGACACAACCACTGTACTGAACACATCTATCTGTGGAGCAGGGGTAATTCGTCCAGCGTATGCTGCTGTGCTTCTACTGCCTTCTGGTGCAAGTTCCACCCAGGTGGCACATGTTCCCCCCGGGTTAAAGAAGAGGTCTATTTTTGTGTGCTCGTTTAGGAATTATAATCATTTTCAAGAAAGAACGAGAGCATGTCATCAGAAAGTATGAGCATGAAGTTGGGAGGTAATGGAGAAATCCACAGACTTATCTCCGGCTCGGAGAATGCTGGCAACAGCAGTCCGCACAGCTCTACCGTACCACTTCTGCACACATCATCGCACCAATTCTAAAAGCAGATGGCCAGGGCCTCAGCTTCCTCTTTGCCTGTGGCCAAGGGAGGACATTGGCTATGCCAGCCCGTGCATATCAACTTTGGGTGATCTCCTTCTCCTCTGGGGTCTGGATTTCCTTGTTTACTGATAAGGACACTGAGACTTAGAATGCTTTAGAGCCATGAGCTCACGGCTCAGATCTTGGATTCTGCACTGATTTCCGTCTCCACAGGGCTGCCCTCTCAGGAACAGTAGGAGACATAAACCACCAGATATTCCATGATCACTTACATTATTGAACTTTCTGTTGAAATAATCATACAGAGAAGTGCATGCATCAGAATGTACATCTCAATGCATTTTCACAAACTGAACGTATCCGTGCAACTAGCTTTTAGACCAACATAGCCGACCAGCACCTCAGAAGCCCTTTGGGCTGCCTTCTACTCACTGCTCTCCCGAGGGCAACCACTACATTAACTTGGTCTGTCACTCAACTTCAGATAAATGGAATCACACCGTATATACACAGTCCCTCGTGCCTGGCTTCTTTCTGTTAAGAATCTGTTTATTGAATTCTTCCACGTTGTTGAATGTGATTGTAGGTCATTAATTCTCATTGCTGTGCAGTATCCTATGGTGAATACACGACACTTGATTGATCCATTACACTCTTGACAAGTTTTGTCCGGGTAGTTTCCAGTTTGGGTCTACTAAAAATAGTGCTTCTGCGAACATACTTCTACTTGTCTTTCAGAAGAGCACACGAATGGATAGTATACAGGTATATTATACCCAGGAGTGGAAATACCAAACCATAGGGTCTACATTAGTAAATATTTCCAAACAGTTGTCCAAAGTAGCTTTATCACTTTATTGTCACACTAGCCATTATGAGAGTTCGGTTACACCACGTCTTCCTCAGCACCCAGGATTCACCATCTTTTTAAATTTGGTCCTTCTGGTGAGTGTGTAGTGGCATCACATTGTCGTTTTAACGTGCTTTTCCCCACAGACCAAAGCTGGTGAGTAGCTTTTCATCTTTATTGGCCACGTGGCTACCCTTTTTTTGAGAAAGGATCAAGGTTTTCATTCACTTTTCTTTTGAATGGTCCTTTTTCTTATTGATACACGCTGTGATATAAACACAAGGACCTAATAACATCCCACACCCACAAACACACACGTGGGTACCACCACACTCTAACTGACCAACAGAAGTAAGAGGTATGAAAACCAAGCCCTATGTAGTCTGAGAATGCGCCCTACAGGAAAGGTGTTTCCAGTGGGGCCTGAAGTTCACCCCTCAGGCCCCAGTGTCCCCTCCTCTTCTCAAAGCCAGACTAACAAATGAGACAGAGTGAGAAGAGAGGCACCGCACTCATACAGCAAATAATTGTCAAGCCCAGGCTCCGTCCAGAGCACGGCTCTGGGGGCCAGCAATTCTGCAGAGGACAACACAAGACTAATTTAATGCCTAATTTAGCATGAAAATGGCGTCAGCCTTTCCTCTTCTGGAATTGGGCTAAATTCTCCACCCAAGACCCTCGGAGTAATGGATGCCCTGGCTAACGATACGGATAATAATAATAAGCTCTTAACATTTGCTGAGCACTTACTATGTCCCATGTGTTATTCCAAGTCCTTCCCACGTGGGAAGCTAGTGGTTCTCAAACTTTAATGTACATCAGCATTGCCTATAGGGTGACAACACAGACTGCGGCTGAGCCCTGCCCATTTTTGACTCAGTGGGTCTGGGTTTCAATTTCTAACAGACGTCCAGGTGATGCTGATGTTGCAAGCTTGTAAACCATAACCTCAGAGCCGCCCTGCGGTAATCTCTGCTGCTCAGGGAGGACACTGAGGCATGGCAGGGACAGGCTAAGCAATAGCTATGCCTTTCACCGCACACCTCATAACAGGTAGAGCAGAGTCCAAGCCATGTGACTCTGGAGTGTGCACTCTTGACTATTCAACTACACCACATTCTGCCCCCAGTAGCTTTCTTTTAAAGGCTCTCCTAAAACGTCCTGCTTACCGGCTGATGTAAGAGCCTCTGATTCCCGTTAGACAAATCTGTCCTTCTTTGAAGGTCTTGGGTGGACTGTGTATCTGCTCTCAACCTGCAGAGAGGTGCCAATGCTGTGACGGGTGAATAAGCACGGAGGCCGGGACACATGTTTGGGTTTTGCAGCTTAAAGACATGTATTTGAATCACAGTTCCAGGCCTTATTACCTTTGAAACCTTGGGCAAGTCCATAAGGTATCTGAGCTTCGGTTTCTTCATTATTGTTAAAACAATGAAATATAAAGTTATATAAAACGCCAACCAACTAGCGCCGCTTTATCCCAGCAGCTGGAAGAACGTAATTCCCCTGCAGGCCAATGGCTCTTTGTTGAAGAGACTCTCCGAAACTGGGTTGAAAGGAGAGGCCTGAGGGGGAGCTGATACCCACTCACAAGTTTGGGCTGCTTTGGAAAGGGGAGAGGCCAAGGGCGTGAACAGGAGACCAGGACCAGGGGCACGGGATCTGGGAGAGGCATGGACAAGTCATTCCAAAAACTGTTGGGACATTGGTGCTTGCGATGGGGATGGCAGAGGCATGTTAAGAAAATGGATGTTTAAAATCTAACTTGAAGTAATTGGCTTTTTGATGGCGTGATCCCACGACCCCTTCCTTTCCATGACCTCCAAATTCTGCTGCTTACTTGGTGTGTGTTCCTGGTGTTTAGCAGAGTAGAGGAATGGGGTTGGGTGTAAAGATAACATCCCCATCCTAGGGGTGCAGACAGACCCCCAAGAGGATGACTCACTGGGATGAAAAGAAAGCACACCACTGTTTTAAAAATCAGTATTTGTGCCTCTGACTAGAGGAACCCTGAGAGCAAGATCCCGGCCAAAGACCCCGCCTGTTCAGGTCCAATTAGATAGAATGACGTGGAGGAGGATGGCAGGTCCTGCTTTGGGAGGTGACACACGCTAGGTGACCTTGCGTCCTTTTCCTGCCGTAGATTCCTTATTAACCCTGCACCTTGGCTAGAAGTTGAGTGTGCTATCTGAAGGGGAAGCCATGGAGGTTTTCTATCAACGTTGTTCCATTGAGGCCGGAGAGTAGATCTGGGAAAGTTTCTCTTTATAGATATAGTGCAGTTAAGAAGTAAAGAATCCAGCGAATAAAGAAAGAATGATAAAATTAAAATAGCACCCTTTTGCAACCCCTGTGAATGAATGGAGTCAGGCATTGTTCATTTCTGTGTGGTAATCAGACCACGATAGCATCACACAGAAAAAGGAAATTCGACTCTTGTGCCTTCTGGCGGATGAATACGCCACATAAGAGGTAGTCTTGTCAAAGGAAAACAGACAGAGAGAGAAAGAGAGAGAGAGAGAGAAAGAGAGAGAAAGAGAGAGAGAGTCCTGAATTTGCTCAAGCCTGTGGATGCAGTTTCCAATTTGCAGGAACAAGGACAGAGGAACATGTTAAAGGATACCGAGAGGACACATTCAGTAAAAGCCAGACAGTAAAAACCTGCACAGAAGAAACAACCAATTTCATCAATAAATTGAGAGGGAAGAAGCATTCACGTAAAATGTATGGAGCCTATTCAAATCCTGACTCAAACAAATAAATGGTTAAAAAAAATATATATATATATATATATATATCTCATGGTGGCTCTCCCCCTGCCTCCTAGTAGACTACCACCTAATCCATGTTGGATTCAATTGAGGTCCAAGGACAGGTAATATTTACGCATCCCCTGGGGCTACGTTTGGTCCCAGTCCCCGCGCTTATGATAAATAAACACCTTGGTCCAGGTGTTCCCCATCCCACCCGCACAGCTACACAGCCTCTCTCCTCCTTGTGTTCTGAACAGAGGCCCGAGGGCTGTGGCTCCTGTCCCCTTGCCTCCACTCTTCCGTCTGCTTGGAGAGCCCGGCCGCACCGTCCAGTGAAGATCTTTGGCCCTCTCCCTCCCCTACCCACCCTGCACCCTCTCAGGCAGTTTGATGGGTTGAGGATGGAGAGTGGGGAAGGGAGAAGTACATGCCTTTCAGAGAAGGAGCCTATTTTAGGAGTGAGGGAGAAAGACAAGTTTCTAGAATGATGATGCTGAACCGACATCCCTGATCCCTCTCTGTCTGCAGGGAGATTTGGAAATCAAGGAACTGAAACTGTGGCAGCTGCTTGTCAGGAGACAGGAGAGCTGTTCGCAACCACAGGTGACCTGTGTGATGTCATTCAGGCTAGTGAAGGTGTCACCTGCCCTTCAGCACCAGACACAGTCTCCGTGGTCCTACGGAGCAGAGTCCAGTTCACGTGGCCAGGAGAAATAGCCTTGGCTCATATGAGGCTGGACGGCGCCCTGTTAGGAGGCAAAGCTAACGTTCCCGTGCTGAGGTGTGGTTGTATTTGGGGGCAGCTAATGAGGGAATCAGCCACAGCTCTCACTGGTGAGCCTAGCCTGGAGAGAAACAGAAACCACTATCTATTCAAGCCTGCGGATCCAGCTTCTAATTTGCAGAAATTAGAGGATAATTTGCAGAAATTTGCAGAGGATAGAGAAATATGTTAAAACATACTATGGGGATATAAGCAACAAAAGCTAGATAGTGGAAAATTTTAAAGAGCAGAAACTCAGTTGATTAGTAAGTTGTAAGAAAACACTAAAAGGATATAAAGAGTATAGATGTTAAAAGCTGTATCATCCTCTCACTGAACCAGAGACCACCCTCCCTGCTCTGAATTGGCACAGCCAAAGCAGAGGACCCTGGGGGAGTAGGGTGGGGTGGCAGGAGATTAACCAGACAGAAGGGAGGCTGAGGCTGAGGACGGAAACCTCTTCCTTCTGGGAGAGAGGAGGCAGTTCTGGAGGAGGTGGGGAAATGGCCTGGGGGCTTTCAAGAGGAGGCCACCTCAGGAGGAGGGCAGGAGACTGACAGAAGCCCCTGGGACGTGGGGCCACTGGGTAGAATGGTCTCCCTTTGAAGATGTCATTTACACACAGCTTGCATCCTGTGGGCAGAGGGGGCAGCTCCTGTGTTGGATGAAGGAACAGCCTGTTTTCTTCCCACCTTCACTGCTCTGACCCTTCGGGGAAAACCAGGTGTCAGTGGGAACATAGCCAAGTTCTACCATTGGGGGGTGGGCACTACAATGTTTCACAGGCCGGGGTCTGCCCAGGTCCCACTTGGAAGAAGGTGCTCAAGGCTGTGGCCCCTGCTCCCTGCAGGCCCTGTCTACGCCTCCCCAACACTGCACCAGAATTACCACCCCTCCCTGGAACTGCAGAGAGCACTGGCCAGAGAGCTGGGGAGGCGAGGGGTGCTCTGCATACGGACACACATCCCTCCTCACCTTTCTGCCGAGCAGACGGGACCAGTCGGCATGCAGGTCCCTATGGCTGAACAAATGGAGTCACCACCAGTTAATGGCAGCCACAGAAGGCACCATGAGAGGGAGGGTAGGAGTTGAAATACATGCCCAGACTTGAGCGATAAGAAAACTGAAGTTCATGATTTCGCCACCCCCACCCCAGAAATTACTAAGGAAAACTACTGAGCAATGGGAAATAAGAGGATTCTATCCCATCTAGATGAATTTAGCCAAATTGCGGTGAAGTCTCGAACAGCAAGAATGCTGGGGAAAACAGAAGGCAGCGGGAAAAGAAGACCACCCCATACGAGATGGATGGACTCCATAAAGGAGGCCGCAGGCTGAGTCTACAGGAGCTGAGCAGGGCTGTTGACGACAGGACAGGGTGGGCATCCCTCCTCCACAGGGTCTCCAGGAGTCGGAGCCGACACAAGGGTACACAACACACAAATTCCCAAAGCCTCCCTAGACCGTACGCAAGGTGTTTGTGTGAGCAGAAAAGGGTGGCCCTTTGGGCAGACGTGGCTCTGCAGGCGTGGCTTGGCCATGGGCTGTCCCTGGTGAGGAAAGCAAACATGCTCCTTCCTCCAGCTGGGTCGCCGGAGGTGCTTCTGTGCAGTCCCCTAACTACGCAACCATCTTTGCCCCCCCTGGTAAAGGTGACATGTATCTCCCATGGCGGGAGGAGGAGGCTTGGGAGAAAGGGCCCGTGCACCCCGGGGCAGGGAGCAGGGAAGAGGGGTCTGACCCCACCGGTCTCCTGCGAGCCCTCTGCCTTCATGGGCCTCCTCAGGCCCTGCATCCTTTCTGAAGCCCAGTGATCTGGGATTTATTTGAGCAAAGATCCAGACGATGAAGCCAGGCAACCGACAGGCTTGTTCACCTGGGGTGTAAAGGGAACGTACTGGTGCCCGGTCCTGCAGGAAACCGCGTGGCTCCCACTTATAGCCGCTGTGGGGAACACCTGTCCACGCCACTCCTGCTCCTCCTCTCCCTCCTCCCGCCCCTTGGCATCTGGGCTGCACAAAATACACCCGACCCTGCCTGGGCCGGAAGCAGGCAAGTGACAGGGGACCAAGGGGAAGGGAAGAGCGGCCCTGCTTCCCTCTGGCTCCTGGTACCCCGTTGGTGGAGAGACGGGGTGGGAGGCTTGAATGCTCCGCCGTAAGGCCTGCCTGCCCCTCCAATTGCATCGTGTCATCTCTAATCACTAACATGTATTGAGCGCCTGCTTGTGTTCTGGGCACTGAGCCAAATGCATCACACTGCCTATAGAACTGAACTCTGAACGCAAGCAACACAGACCAACTCTGGCTGATTTAAACAAAGGATTTACTGAGAACATCTTTGGTTGCTCCTAGAATCTCTAAAGGGCCTAAAAACCAGGTTTGGGGCTACCCACTCAAGAATAACCCCCAAAGTGATGCTGTTAACGCGGTCCAAATTCGGACACCCCGGCAGCCAGGCTGGCCCTACCATTGCAGCTGACACCACAGATGCCAACTGGACACTGGGACCGAAGTAGCAGCACAGCCACTATTGTGCCTATAAAGCTGTTGCAGCAGCCAGATAAACTGCTACGGTTCCCAGGAGTCTGGGGCAGTTGTGTGTGACCCACAGAACTGAGTCTTCTGTAGTGACACATGGGCCGTGCCACCCACTCAGACCCAATAGGCACAGGGCGAGAGTGAGGGGCTGGCCCCAGAGAAAGACAGGTGTCCACTTCATAGGCAGGATCTCTTTTAGCTCGCTCAAATATTGCAGGAACACTGTGAAGTCAGTAGATATGTCACCCTCATTTATCAGAACAGGTACCTGAGGGTCAGAAATGTTAGCCAGAGATACAGAGCTGGTTGGCAGCCACAGGCCCAGGAGCAGGATTTAGTGCTGTCTGACTCCGGAGAGCTCGGCTCCCAACCAGGTCGTCCCGAAGCCCCCCGTCCCTATCAATAATAGCACCACCAGACCGCAAGGAACCTGTCTAAGAAAGTCATTTACAGGAGAGAAAGAGAGTGAGACAGAGAGCGAGAGAGACATGTGTGTGTGTTTGTGAACGTGTATCTGTGTATGAACATGGGTGTCTGTGTGTGTAAGTGAGTGTGAATCTGTGTGTACTGGGGGGCAGCTTGAGGATCTCTGCCTGACTTGGTCCATTTTGGACATCAGCGTCTTGGCCATAAGAGTCTGATAGTCACGTCCTGTCCACTCATTCTGGGGCTATGCCGACGACAGTACCTAAAGGGCGCTCTAACTCAAGAGGTAATGAACTTGACCAAAGTCTCCATAAAGAGAGCTGAATGCAGAGCTGGTTACTGGCCACGTACGCACTGTCCCACATGCTGTCCTGGTGCCACTCCCGAAGCAGCCCTGACGATATGCGTTTTGGGGTGGATATCTAGAAACCACAGACTTGGAAGGAAACATGGGGTCTTCTAAAATCAGCCCCACCGGATCGTAAGCTCCGCGTTTGTTCTGCTCACCCGTACAGCCCTCTGCTGCCAGCGCCTGGCATATGGCCGGTGTTCAATAACTATGAGTTGGATTAATAAATGAATGAGGAGGCAAGCGAGTAAGAGAAAGAACTGGCCTTTGCATGGTGACGTCATAATGCCCTTCCCCAGCAAGACCAGGTGGGCTCCTCCCTGTGGCGCTGGTCCGCCTGGGCCCTCATTCTTCTGATCCCCGCACGGTCTGCCTGAGTGAAGCTTTGATGTTCCTCTCGTGCTTCTTCTTGCTTATTCCCACATCTGAGTCTTTGCTGATTCATTTGCTTCAAATACTCTTTCAGAGTCTGAAATCTGTCCCCATCAGTTTTTACAAGAAGGCTTTGATTCCCTCCAGCAAGCTCTGGAAATTCTGAGCAGGCAGACGCAGCAACTCTCCATGCCTCCAGGGGTCCCTGGGTATGTGGGCTGCAGCCAGCACAAAGACTGGAAGAGGCTGGATCTGCTGATGGGATGGCACAGGCCCCCACCAGCCCTCATTCGGGGGACCTCAAGCCCAAAAGATAATAGGCTAAGTGGGAATCGTGCTTTGATTTTCCTGAAAGCATGGTATGTTCACACCCAGTGATCAAGACGTCTAAAGGGCCAATATCGTGTTTGATGCTCAAGTGACACTGCAGACCCAGGATCTCAACTCCAGGCCGTGAGGAGAACCTATGTTTCAACAACAGAGGTGCCCAAAGGAGGTTATCTGCTTACTGCATCCCAGTGGGGCGGCAGCATCCTCACTCTGTTGCTCAGACATCACAACCCAGGGTGTTGAGACTTTGGTTTTATGCACCTGGCCACGTGGCACATCTGGGGCCCTAGGATTCTCAGAGTGGCAGCAGAGGCCTTGGCCGACCCAGCCTGTAACTCCCTGTGTAGGAGGGAGCCTCCTACGAGGGAAGCTGCAAGTTCCAGCCGCAGAGCCCCAGTCTCTGCGCTCAGCACTGCCTTGAAGCCACCCTGTGTTGGTTTCATCTCCCCTCCGCCTCTTCCTTCTCTTGTTACCTTCTTTCTTCTCTCCACCAGCCCACGCCTACTCCAGCAGGCAGAAAGGGGGAACTGTGCCACAGGCAGGCAGGCAGGCCGGCTGAAAGGGCGCAGGGTGGACCGGGGGAGGGTGTGAGCGCTCTCTATTGGTGGATGTGGCTTTTTCCTGGGTGGTTTTGGTTTTGCATCTTTCAGCCCCACGTCTGTTCAGCTCCAGAGGTCCAGAGTGGGGAAAAGGACAAGTAATCAGTGACAGGCCCAGGGCATAGGTCATCCCCCTTGCTGCTTGTCCCACAGGCCACTGTGAGGAAAAGACACCTCACCTTTCACCTCCCTCTGGGTGGGTTCTGGCCTAGCGAGTCCTAAAGAGGGGGATCAACACAAACAGCCAGCAACATGCTCCTCAACTGGGTCGGGTCCCCAGGGAGCCACAACACTGCCCCCTTCACCTCCCACAGACCCCAGCTCAGGAGGCTTTCTCTGCAGCCTCCTGTTTACATTTGCAGCTGACTCCCCTAAGCCTGATGCCTTCTGGGGGCTTACATAATGGTGGGGGGTCAGCAATGACAAGTGCCATAAGGGCAGTAAAGCAGGGCAAGGGGGGTAAAAAGTATCTTATTTTGACTGGTGTCGAGGGAAAGTCTCTGTGTGGAGGTGATATTTGAGCAGAGGCCTGAGGAGGTAAGGGAATGAGCCAGGTAGATACTAAGAAAGCCCACCCTAGACAGCGGGGACAGTGCAGCACATCAGGGCTCCTAAAAGGGGGAGGTGAGCCGGCACATTTGAGGAAGAACAAAGAAACAGTGTGGAGTTGAGTTAGGGGACCAGAGGGAGGCTGAGGAGATGAGACCAGAGCAGGGCTGAGGGGCTAGGTTATAGCCGCCAGAAAAACCCTTCTGGGAATGTCACATGTATTAACTCATGTAATTCTCTCTCACCAACACACTCTGAGGTGAATGTGACTAGTATCCCCATTTTGCAGATGAGGAAATCGAGGCACAGAGAGGTTAAATACTTTCCCACAGGAGCTCAGAATGAGTAGGTCTCTCCTGGAGTCTGCACACCTAACCACTTGCTATGTTGCCCATAATAGTGATTCATCAGTTTTAGAGACAAGATTCACACATTCCAGCTGGGCAACTGCATGACCCTGGCCAAGGACTTCCCCTCAGTGGCTTCTGTGGTGAATCATGAAACATGGAATGCACCTATGGGCTGTATGGGGTCACCATTCGTCTCCCGGTCCCTCTTGCAGGCAGATGGGGGCAGATTCCACAGGCAGGCAAAGGGAAGGACAGTCTGAGGAGCTCAAGACAGCTTGTCCACAGAAACACAGGAAGGGGGAGCGTGAGGGCCTGAGTGGAAGGTGCTACTTTCTGTAAGGATATTCCCGCTGAGAGGAACGGGTTCCAGAGGACCTTGGGCCGTGGTTCTTCATTTGAGAAGCTTAGCTCCGAAGGGAAGGAAACCAATACGGAGGAAGTGAGAGCCAAGTCAAGGGAAGTATTTTCAAATGAAAGGAGAGTTAGGCCAGTGGAGAGAGAGAGAGAACGAGACAGGGAATTGTGGAGGTGACAGAAGGATGGGTACTCTCAGGGTCCATATCTGAAATAACCAGCTGTGGCCCCCAATTTGCCATCCACACCCTGGTTGCAGCTACACTAGCTGTTTGCAGAGCTTGGCACTGTGTATCATTATTTGCAGAGCTTGGAGCTGTTTGCAAAGCTTATCGCGGCCTGTGTCACCATTTGGAGAACATGGCACTCTTTGTCATTCGTAGAATTTGGTTTCATTTACAGAGCTTGGTGCTGTTGGGAGAGGCTAGAACACTTTGTGTGCTTTGTGGTGTCAACAGAGCCCATTCGTCCTGGTGCCTCAGTTTACTGAGCTCATCAGTGCTGAGGCTACTGCCTGTGTGGCTGTCCGGTCTGTCACTGTCAGAGGCATCGCCCGCAGTGCCCCTGACTGCCTGGGGCCCTGTGTGTAGAGTCTATCATGGTTAGAGTTATGGCGTCTGCCCTGGGGTGGGGGTCCTTGGAAGTAGAGCCAGTCACTTTGTGCTACCGCGTTTCCCCGAAAATAAGACCTAACTGGAAAATAAGCCCTAGCGTGGTTTTTCGGGATGACATCCCCTGAACATAAGCCCTAATGCATCTTTTGGAGCAAGAATTAATATATGACCCGGTGTTATTTTTGGGAAAACACGGTACTCTGTGCTGAGTCTTACCACGGGTGGTATCACCGTCTACGTCCTGGTTTGCAGAACGCACTGCCGTCTATGCCTCTGTTTGCAGAGCCTCTCGCTGTCTGAGACACAATAGCCGAACCTGGTATCACGGGCATGTAGTTTTCACAGGTGACCACAACCACACTGAAAGCCCAGCTCTGATCTCTGGACATTGCCACTCCCCCCACCCAGACATGTACGTTGCCTGTGCCCCACCCCCCACCACACACACACACACACACACACACACACACACACATACACACACACACAGCCTCTGACCGTTATGAACTCTGGCTTCTGGGGCCTACTAAGATGAAACACCCTACCGCTGTCCCCTGTGCCACTCGATGGGCCTACACCGTGCCTCCTGGAGCTTGATTCCACTACAGAGTCCAGGCCCGGCGGGATGGCTTTATGCAGGAACACAAGCAGACCTGCAGAGCAGCCAGAGTTGGCAGGAAGGAAAAAAAAAATGATACAGAAAGAAAGGAGCCACCAGGAAAGATGAAAGGGTTTTGTTTCTTCATCTGACGGGGCTTTAAGGCTGTCGTTGGGAGCGAGACGGCTCCTTGCAGCAAAGTTAATTAAGGGAGAGGTGCAGCGGGGACAGGCAACTGGCTGGACTGATTAAAGTGGCACCAAGAAACAGGTCCCCAGTGGTGGTATAGATTAGGGGTGCCCATCACATGCACATGGCTAGATGCATCCAGTTTGGGGAAGCGGACAGGGTTCTTTTGGAGGGAAGGGCAGAGCTGAGCAGAGAACATTTGTGGGTGAAGCTCTGCCTCCTTCAGACCCCAGCACCTTGAAGTTCAAGCCCCTGGTGGGAAAGCTGAAAATACCCATTATGGCACTGCTTATTTTATTTTAGAGAAAAAGACAGGAAATGAGAGCATGCGTTAAAGTGGAAAAATCGAAAGGAATGGTTAAAAGAAAGTTAAAAAAAAAAAAAAAAGCATTTTAAAAGCATAAGAAACCCACAGACTATTGAAAAAGGTAAAGAAAATCCTCATTGAAAGCCAGGAAAAATGTGTGCTGAGGATCAAAAAGACTAGATTCTGGAAAGGAGAAAAAAAAATAAAAGTCTGCATGGCTAACTAGCAGAGAAAAAGAGGTCATGCAAAGGTAAAGATACCAGTTAAATGTATGTAATCTGTTCATGGATTTATATTTTACCATTAATTATTAATCATGGGGAAAGGTCCCATGCACACTTGATGTCAAACATCCAGGAAAAGAATGTGAGAAGCCCCTTGTGAGGAATTCCAAAGCCAGTAAATAGAGCTTCTTTAAATACTTCAAAGCCAGGAAAGCAGGTGAAGAATGTGTGGGATTCCAAAAGGCATACACGGATGAAAGTTTCATCAGACAAACTCAGCTGACCCTGCGTCAGGGAAGATGGCCCAGAGACACCCTCCCCCACCGCAGCTCCCAAACGACCTTTTGATGCTGGATTGAATGGACAAGATGAAATACGACTGACAATGGTAACTCTTCACGTTGCTTTATGGTTTACTTTTTTTTTTCCACTTGTGTCATCTCATTTGATCCTCACATCAACTGCTAAGATGCATAGGAAAGGAAGTTTTTGTAGCCCCATTTCATAGAGGAGGAAACTAAGATCAAAATTGGTTAAGAGGCAAGACCAGACTGAGAGCCCAGGGTCCCTGACCCTAAGACTCACAGTTTTAGCGCAATGCTGCCATCTTGGTTCGGTTCCTTGCAGGAACAGAGCCTGAGGCAACAATGTAGGTGCATGTAGTTACTGGGAGGTGAAGAAAGTGCTGGCAGGGCCAGAGAAAGTGAGAAACGAACATGGGATGTGTCATCAAGCCGGTTAATACTGTGGAAACTGGGTTGCAATCCCGCGGGTAACCCCGGGTAACAGTGTGACACTGAGCCTCAGATTTTCCTCCCCAAGGGTGAGGGAGCTGGGGTGTTCGCCCACCAGCTCCTGGCAGTCATGGAGGGTTGCCCCAGGGGCATTAACTCTCCAGTTCTTCTTTCCTGCCTCAGCAGAAAGGGCCCTCAAGCCCAGTTACAGGGTGACTCCTGGCATTTGGGCCAGTGTGAGGAAAGAGCAGAGGGCATGTGGTAGGGACCTGCCACATGCATGCTGCCCACATTCTGCCTTTCATTCAGAAATGGATATAAATAGACCGGCCGGAGCTGCTGAAATCCACCTGAACCTTCTGTATGCAAAAGGGTGAAACTCTGAACCTGAGGTCTGAGATAGGTTACTTGTTGCTCCAAAACGCCACTGTGTTTGTGGTCTGGCCGATCACCAACCACACTTGCTCCTAATAACTGGATTCTTGAGACAGGTTTTACCTGTAAGATAGATGTTACAACTATTATCCTGTAAAATAGACAGTATTATCCTGGAAGTGATATTAATAAACCCATATTTCACACAGGAAGAAAGTAAGGTTGTGAGAGAGTAAATAACTTGCCCAAGGTCACAAGAGGGAACTGGATTTGAACTCTGAAGCTCTTACTCTAAAATCTATACCCGCTTTTCCTTACCTCACAGGACACGAAAAGGTTAAAATGCACTTTTGGACAGCCCTGTCCTCCATCGTCCCCCATTGGTGAAGAAAAAGAGGGAAGGAATAGAAGTGGGTTCAAGTACAGCTTACATTAGTTCTGGGAGACAGGTTCTCAGTGAGCTAGGAAGGGGATTTGGAGCCTGTGAGGTGACAAAGCTGTGGCCTGGGGGACTGTGGAGTTGCCATGCGGTGGGGATTCTGGTGGCCCGGGTGTGTGTGTGGTAGTGGGAGTGGGGGTGGGGGGTCAACACGCACAGGGGACCAGATGGAGAAAAGGTGTGGGACCTGCAGTCAGATGAGAGAGGTGAAATGACCCCGGGTCTTGGGGGCTGAGAAGAAGCTGTGGGCCCTTTCGCACCCTCTGCTGCCTGCCTTATGCTCAACCTCACAGCTTCAGGGAGGCCCCTCCCTGTCTCCTGCCTGGAATTCCTCTTTTTTTTTTAGAGCTGTAAGTGGCAGCACTGAGAGTCAGCAGTTGGGAATCTTTTGTTCCACGCAGCCTCTGCCACGCTCCTGGGATTGCAAAGTTTCTTTCCGCTGCCAGGCACCTGGGGTTTGGCCTTTTTCATTTATTTGAACACTTGCAGTCAGGAAAAGCAGGGTGGGGTGGGGTGCGGTGAGAGAGAGAGGGATGGAGATAGGCTAGCAGAGAGAGATACCCAGAGGAGACAGGGAAAGGAACTGGAAGTAAGATCAGACATTTGGAGAGAAAGAGGCCAGCAGATACCAGGAAAAGAAATAGGAAGGGGGGGTCGGGGGAAACACTTAGCAATGAAAGCCTGAGAGGCAGCTGGAGAACAGAGAGGAGGAAGGAGGCACAGCCTGGGGCCTGAGACTGGGAAGAGGAGGGAGATAACAGGGAGGAGAACAGACAGATGCAGAAATGGAACCCAGGTGTGAATCCACACAAACTGGGGGACAGAGAATGAAAGAAGGGGAAATAGGGAGCCAAGTGATCCCCCCAGTTCCCAGAGTCCTGCAGACCAGCCCAGAATGTTAATTACACACCTGCTGCTGTTCTTCAACAATCCCCAAAGCTTGCTGCTTCCCTGAAAGGGGGAGCAGAGACGTGTGGAGGAAACCTACATGCAGTGAGTGCCTCCCTGCCCATCCCGGGGAAGGGAGGCAGCAGACACTTTTGGTGCCACCACAGAGAGAGGAGCCAGGCACACAGGGATCCCTCAGGAGCCCAAAGAAAAGCTGGACAGCTGGGCTGAGGAGAATCTGGATGGAGAAACAAGAGAGAGAAAAGACAAGGGGAAGAGGCAGCTCTGGAGGGGACAGAAGGAGGGAGGGACATCAAGACCCCCTTAGGCTCCCCTCACCCACACCCCAGCTCTTGCAGAGAGTATCCCCTTTCTGCCCCACTCCAATTCTTCAGCACCATCCCTGAACCTTTAAACAAGCCCTGCTTCTCAGCCAGCTCCAAGGAGGGGAACCCGACTCTTCTTTCCAAGGGCCCTATAAATACTGAGCATGCACCTTCCTTCTGGGTGATGACACCCATCCCTTTATGTCTGGCCCTTCAGCCCACATCACCGCTGTGCTCTGTATCCCCAGATCTATCTCCACATCAGATCCCCAAGTTGTGTGGGTGAGGCCCAGCCTTGGGAATGGAGCCCGGGGCTCCAAGCACTGCTGTCTGCTCCCCTCTTGGCAAAGGTAATGGGCAGGCCCTCATTTTCCTCAGCACCCCCTCTGCCTAGAAAGCCCCCCACCCCATATCCATACCCCCTTCCTCCCTCCCCAGCCAGCCAGCTGCCAGCCTCTGCTCATATGGGGAAAGGAAGCTGGAACATGCTTGCAGGTTCATGATAAGGGATTAAAGGACTATTATGGGAAATCCTTTGCCCAGATTGAGGGCAGAGAGAGCCACTGGTCTCTTGAGGTCTCTTAAGACCTTCAGTGAGGTTCGATCTCACTAGACCTGAGCCTTTCTGTTCCTCCACGTCCTGAGACCCCAGCCTTCAACAGCTCCTCTGAGAGTCTGGTGTGGTTCGGGCACTTGCACAGGCTTTCTGCCCACCCCACAGCTGCATCCCCTTTGCATCTTCACATAGTCACACTGCACCCAGAACCAGCCAGCCAGACCTGCCCATGAGGGTATAAACACAGATGCTAGAGTCCATTGCCATACGGACATATGCCAAGCGCACATACATGCAGGCACGCACGCCTGCCTGCAGACAGAAACGCCCGCACAAGGGAGCATTCGAGCACACAGGCCCCGCAAAGGCAGACAGCCCAGCATTCCAGAAAAACAAATTAAATTAAATATGCACAAGCACGCCCTTGGCAAGCCATCAGGCCCCTGCTCTGCCCAAGGCAAGGGTGTTGGGCTGAGAAGCCTCTACACAGCTAAGGAGCCTTTGAGTTGACAAATAAATTACATTTCTTTCCCATTAAAGATAAGATTTGAAGATCCAAAGCCGCAGGCCAGGAAGCAGTGACCACCCTGGGGGAACAGGGTCAGTGGGCCAAGCTCTCTTCTCCCTGCTCCTGTCACTGCAAGACTGTCCTCTTCCCTGAGAGCTTGAAGGACGTTGAAAGTCACGACGGTGGGAGGCTGAGACGGGTCAGTGGGTCCCAGAAGCGGCGCTGCCTGCAGCAGGAGGCACTGCCCAGAGGTCGCAGTGCGAATGCTCTGAGCAGTCCTGCATCCCAGAGTGGGACTCGCCCCGAGCAGAAGCATGGCATCAGCCCGTTCGGGGGTCCTCTCATCTCCCCTTTGGGCACCTCCTCGTTCTTTCCTTTACAGTGTCCTTCCAAGAGTGGAACAGGCTAACCCCCCTCCTGTGTTGATGATGTATGACCTTTTTTCATCTTTCTGGGACATTCTTGTGGTCAAGAGAAAGAACGCACTGCTGGGACCGGAAACACATCCAGGCAGCTTCCTGCTCTGCTGTTATAGAAGAGGCTGTATAGGAGAGGCTGGGGACCCAGGAGATTCGGGGCAAGCCACTCCTCCACCCAACTCAGGCCCTGCCTCTGCTGAGTGTTAAGCGTACTCCCTAAAGGCCAGCACTCTGGAGAAACCAAACGTTACTGCCAGCTCTCAAGGCCACTGTCCCAGCTCAGTGTTCTTCAAGCAGGGGCGTTCCTAGAACTACCTGGTGGTCTCCGGGACACTTCCCAGTCTGTCCTTCCGCTCTCGGACTCCTGCCAATCCCTGCTTAAAAGCCTCCTAGGTTGCTTTTTAACGCAGTTAAATCTTCTGAAATGGGCAATTTTCTGCAAAGGTCACTGCAACTTGCAGAATGGTCTGTGCTGCCCGGGGAGTCATTGGAGGCAGTCCCACCCCGGGAGCGGGAAGAGATGAGGAGAGAGACCGGCTAGTCTGTCCACCAGCCCCTGCATACACCCATCTAAGCTTCCTTCTCTCCCCTTCATCAGATGAACACTACACACAAAACCATGGGTCATCAGAGTTGAGAAGAGCCGCAGAGATCACCCAAGCCCTTATTTTACAGATGAGAAAACTGAAGCCCAGAGAGGTGACATAACGTGTCTGAGGCTGCACAGCCAGTCAGGCGCACATCTGGGACCTGAACCTCCTCATTCCCATCCTAATGTCTTTTTGAATGTTAACTTCCAAAGCACGGCAAGAGTCTCCCTAGAATTCTGAAAGGTCATTATAAATATTCAGCCCCTGTGTCCAGGCTGTTACCTTTTCTGGGAATGCGCTCTCCCCCACAATTTCCCAAACGTTTCTCTCTGGAAAACTTCTACTCATACTCCAAAGCCCTGTCAAAATGTCACCGGCTCCTTGAGTCCTCTCTCCACCTCCACCCCAACCTCTATAGATTGAATCGCTCCTTTCTCGGGTCTCCGTGATACTTCCTATGACTCTGTTTCACACATAATGATTAGAACTGACTACTTGCATGTCTGCATCTTTCCCTGGGGGGTTGGGGGGTGGGGGTGACGATTACGGCAGAGTCCAGTACAGTGTCTGGTCCAACTGGCATTACTAATTGAAGGTCAGTTGTCTATGTCAGTGGACATGTGGAAGGAGGGATAGTTTGGGAACAGTCCTCAGGACTTGAGGTTAATGTTCTAGAAATATAGCCCAGGATGGGGATGGTGCCCCGGTGTGTTGGGCTTTCTCTCCAGATATATTTGTATCTGGGAGGCCTCCAACCACCACTCACTACAACCAGGACAGAACGGTTCCGGGAAGGGTTATGTTCTAGGGCAGGGAGGTACCAGGTGACCCAAGAGGGCCCCTGCTCCATCCTTCTCTTTTGGGGCGGGGTTGAGGCAGAAGCAGCCCTGGCTGAGGCCTGAGCCCTGGACACTGGCCTGGCCTTGCTGACTCTGGGAGACGACTGTGCTCGCCCCACTCTCCTTTCCTTCCCCAGGAGAGATCATCAGTAACTTACACCCCCAACGTGGTGCTGAGATGGCCCCTCCCCTTTGATAACAGATGCAACCCAGCTCAGTCTTGAAGCAAGAAAAAATGGGCCAAAATTCAGGGTTGGAGTTCATTCTAGAGTTTGAGTAAGGTTTGAGAGATCAGCTCAGGGTTAGATTCGAGAGACTGACTACCACCATTCATAGGACAGAGGAAGGAAGCTCTGGAGGAGAAGCAGAGAGATGGGTAGAGAGCAGGAGAGGGTTAGGGGAGTCTCTGGCCTGCTGGTGGGCCCAGCAATGTGAATGCTCTCCCTAGAAGGTCCTGGTGGCACTCAGTTATATTACTGTGTGTGCGTGTGTGTGCGTGTGCGCGCGCGTGCGCGAGCGCGCATTTCTGTTTGACAGAACGGAGAGGTGGGATGGAAATGGGACAGGACATTTGGAGATGAGCAACTAATTTCCTGTTAATGGCTGGTTGCTTAGCAACTCAGCTGCTTTCTGCCTGTTGCCCTCAAAATTGGACTGTAGAATCTTTCGTGGGAAAACGTCTCCCATGGAAACGCAGTCCTGTGAGAGGCCAGCCGGTCACGGCCCAGCCCTGCCCTGCTCCACTGGGCTGGGTGACAGAGCAGAGCCCCGTACATAGAGAATTGAAGCCTCAGGTACACACAGCCTTGCAGAGTCTCGCATTCTGTCTATCCTGCCGTCTCCTCCATGAACAATCCTGCATGCATGCTCACGCACACACGTGTGTGTGGCTCACACACATAGATTAATCACTACTGTGTTTGAGGACTTACCATGAGCCAAGAGCTTTGTATGGATTTCCTGTTATTCTTCCCTGCGGCCGTATCAACCAGATTATCATCCCCATTTTATAAAAGTGGGAAATAGGAAAATTGTCCAGGGACCAGAGCTCTCATATGGAGATGTTACAGAAATCCAAGGGTGAGAGGGGACCACCTTAAAGTAATACCAAGAATGACCTCCAAGCCCATCCTGCATTTCTACCTCCCCCCACAACAAGACTTCTGAGAATAAGTCCATCCGGAAAGTAGGAGACCTATCTAAGCACAGGTATCCCTTTCATCTATCCAGACAGCCGGGGCCTGAGAAGCATGTCCCATTCTCTGCCTTCCTCCACCTGAGTCAGTTGACCTTGAAAGGTGCCTGAGTTGGTTTGTGCCTTTGCATCAGTGACAGAGATTTAATACTAAATATCCAGTGTCCCCTCTATCAAAATCACAATTTATTCAGAGCAGAAATATGTTACTTAAACAAACAAATATGCAAGTTAGCAAACTGGCATTTCTCAGCGTTTCCAGCAAATAGGTTGGCCACTGAAACATGAAAGGGCAGGGCTTTTGGAAAAGCTTTGTAAAGAGGGGTTCTCCATGTAGAGAAAGAAAACCCTTACACACTGTCAGTGGGGTTGTAAATTGGTAGAGCCATTATGGAAAACAGCACGGAGGTTCCTCAAAAAATTAAAAACACAACTACCATATGATCCAGCAATTCCGCTTCTGAGTATATATCCAAAAGAAATGCAATCACTCTCTTGAAGAGATATCTTCACTCCCATTTCACTGCAGCATTATTATGCACAATAACCAAGATATAGAAACAACCTAAGCAGCCATCAGGGGACGAATGGATAAAGAAAATGTGATGCATATATACAATAGAATATTAGTCAGCCTTAGAAAAGAAGGAAATCCTGGATTTTGCAACAACATACGTGAACATGGAGGTCATTCGCTAAGCCAAATAACCCAGAGAGAGAAAGACAAATTCTACATGGCAGAATCTTAAAAAAAAATAAAAAAAGAAAGAAAAGAAAACAAAAAATAGAACTCATAGAAACAGAGTAGAATGGTGGTTGTCAGGGGTTGGGTGGCGGGGAAAAACAGGGAGATGTTGATCAAAGGGTACATACTTTCAGTTAGAAGCTGAATAAGTTCTGAGGATCTAAAGTGCAGCATGGTGACTGTAGTTAACAATACTGTACTGTATATTTGAAATTTTCTAAGAGAGTAGATCTTAAGCATTCTCACCATAAGAAGGAAAAGGAGGACAAGGAGAAGGAAGGTAACTAACTTTGTGAGGTAATAGATGTGTTAATTTGATTGCGGGAATCTTTTCACTATGTATATCTATTTTAAATTATCACATTGTTCACTTTATATGACAATTCTGTCAATTATACCTCAATAAAGCTGGAGAAAGAAAAAAAAATAAAAACAGTGGTTCCTCAGCTGATAGGTCCTCTTTTGCCCTCCCCTAATTTCTCCTGCTTCCTGCCTGGAACTTCTACATGGTTTCTGGAATTCTAGTGGCCCTCTTAAGTTATGAGGTGACCTTGAGGAACAAAAGACCAGTGAAAGCTGGGACCCTGATGACAGCAAGGAGCCCTATTGGCAGGTCCGGATTGCTAACCCCCAGACTCCTTTCACATGAGAGAAAAGCAAATCCTAATTTATTTAGACAGCCTACTTAACATCTGTGTTTTCTGTCACGCAACCAAATCTAATACTAACAGAGAGCGCAGGTCTCCAAAAATAGAAGGTTGTGAGACTCCTAATGCTCTGAGACCCCTGGAAAAAGGACTGAGCTGAGGTGAGCCCAGGGCACCCCGTGACACATGAGACCCTCCATCAGGAACCGGGGTCCGCCCATCACTACCTTCCAGGAAAATCTTGTTTCTTTCTCCGGGCCTCAGACTTTCCCACCATAAATATTGTCACTTTTTTCTTCACACCACCCCCACACACATCCAAGGGCAATCCAGTGTCTCCACCTCTCTTGCTGGAAAGACCTGAAACTTAATTAAGTTCCTAAGCAGTCTGTAGAAGCGAAGAGTATGCAAGTGCCAATGATGAACCATACAAACCACTCTTAGTCTGCAAGACACAAGGCTGCTGCTTTCAGGTCAGCCATTTTGCAGAAGACCAGAGATTTGGAGAGGAGATTAAGGACATGCCAGAAGGCCCCCCAGTCCTGAGTTAGGCTGAGCCAGGGGGTGAGAACCAAGATTCATCAATAAACAAACAAGGAACACCTCCTTTTGTTTTGTTTGTATTTTTTAGGTAAAAAAAAAAAAAATCTCAATTCTATCTCTAAGTTAACTAGAAAATGATGGGATTTGGTCGGGCAGGTTAGGAAGTCCTCCCATTCCTTGCAGCTCTGGTTCCACATTCGCTGGCTTAAGGAGTTTGTTAACTGGTACTCAAGATCCCATCTCCCTCGTTGTTCTCCATACTGGCCACTTTAGTGCTACCCAAACACTCCGGGTAACTTCCTGCATCCACACCATGGCCCGTGCTGGACCCTCCACCTGGATAGGTGTTCCTCAGATGTCCGCATGCCTTTTTCCTCCCCTTGCTCCAGTCTCTGCCTAGCTATTACCCCTCAGAGAGGCCTCTCCTGGCCAGCCCATTGCAACCAGCATCCTAATCACTCTCCATACATGCACCCAGTGATTAACGTTTGTTTCTTTCTTTCTTTGTGTGAATATGGTATTTCTCTCCCATGACAATATCAGCTCCATGAAGACAGAAATTTTGTCTGTTTTGGTGCCCTGCCAAATCCTCAGCACCTACAACAGCTCTTACTACACATTTTAATAAATAGTTAAGTGACTGCCCAGCTCGAGGAGTAGATATATGTGCATTGAGAGATCCACATCTTCACCACAGGCATATACATGTGCACACATAACACACGCACATGTCACACATGCACACACAATATGGACACATATACATTAGCTTTTTATGTGAGGGGAAGCTACAAAACACTGTTCCAGAACCTCTCAAAATTACACAAGCTGGGTAAGAATTCCAGAATCTCATTCTTAGCAGATGTCAGCCTGCATAATTTCTTATGCACAAGGAGTATGCAGTGAAATTTAACATTTAAATTGAATAAAATATTTGTATTTATATGCCATTTATACATCCTATACAATAAGAGTAACTATTTTTACGAATGCTTTTCTTATTCGTTGTGTGGCTCCCTCCACTTCTTCTGGTTCTACCTGAGGCTCTGCTAGCAAAACTTGTGGGGCAACACCTGGAGAGAGAAGGATGAATGATTTATTTTTTACTAGTTTATGGAGCCAACCCTAGACTATTCTCCATGTCCCCCTCGTTGTGGGAAATGGGAGGGAGCCTGAAGAGAACAGTAAAGAGTTGAACAAAATGTGTTCATAGCATATAAAGAAATTCCATTCCCCCTTCCTTTCTTATTTATTCCACATAATAAATTAATTTGTTCATATTTGCTAACAGTAAAGAGTACCAGGTCAAAAGAGTAGAGATTCTTGTAGAGACAACTTCTCCACGAGTAAATATTATTATTGTGTTATGGAATGAAATAATTTATCCATTTTGAATGCTCATTAATAGCTGTTAAGCTTTATCATTCAGTAATAGACTAATAATTCATTTGATTTTTAAAACTTAAATATAGAACCACTAATGGATTAAATTTAAATAATTAAGTCTTGTATAAGTGGAGAAGGACTGCAGTAGAGGACTGTGTTCTGCAAAGTGTTTTGAGTATGAAAAATTAATACCGTGAATAGAGACTCAGAGGCTACATGGGATGCATGTGTGTATACTCAGAACAACACCAGACATAGCAAGCAGAGGTAAATGTGAGCTCCAATTCTCCTGGTCAAGTTACCTCAGACACTGTGGATTAACCCTTTCATGGATGACTATCCCCAACCAAGGAAAAACAGGGTCATCCATACACAGGTAGGAAGAAAGGATGCAGCAACCATTGTCATGGGGTCACATTCAGTCCTTCTTGTGGGCTCCATCTTTCCCACCCCTGAACACTAACCCTGGGATTTAGCTTATAAACCTTCCTGAACTTAACCCTTGCATGCTAGACCTGTGGAGCCAGCCAATCCCACAAAGAGTTTCAGAGAAGATCCAAGATGGCACAGTAGATCCAAGATGGCACAGAAGATCCAAGATGTGCCTGCATCCTTCCATGAACACATAAAAATTACAACTAAATTATAGAAAAATCAACCTGGAGAATCATCTGAAATCTAGTCAACAGAAGTGCTATAGCTAAAAACATAAAGAAGCCATGTCGAGACTGGTAGGAGGAGCAGAGGTGTGAAACAGGCCCAAAACCTCCTTGTTGAGGTTTTCTCAACCAAAACCCCAGTTGAAAATCAGGAGGGATACCTCAGCCACAGAAGTTCCCCCCAGAGGAGCGAGGCTCCCCAGTATGGAGTATTGGTGCTGGAAAGAGGAACACCCACAACATCTGGCTGTGAAAAACAGTGGGGATTCCGACTGTTTGCGTGGGATGGAAGGCTGTGGGAAACCCAGACATCTCTTAAACAGCCTGCACAACAGACTCACTTGCTCACAGTCACTCACCTTGGGCTCCAGCAGAGGATTAGTGACTCAGGGGGCCTCAGAGACATACAGGGGGCAGACTGAAATGTGTGGCTTCAGGGGGACGACGGGAGGACTGCTGGTATGTTCCCAGTGAGGTGCCCTTCTCCCATGCAGCCAGTAGGCGGGAGCCATCTTTTCTATGTTAAGCCCACTCCCACAGGCCAAATCTGAATCTGACTAGCCTAGTGACCTCTGCTGCTCTGCCCTTCTGACTCACCTGGGACCCCACCCTATCCACCTCACACACCGCCAAAGGTACTTTCTCTGTGAGTAGCCAGCCCCTCTTGAATTGTACTCTTTCTTGAAAAACTATCTGAGTCCATGGGCCCCAGGCAGCTGGCTTCAGTGTGCTCTGAGACTTTTGCTGAGTCACTCCAGGCTCGGCAGTTGCACCAAACCAGAGTCTACACTAACCTGATGACCACAGCTCTTCCCACTATAACGACTCCCTGAGACCCTGCCTCACTCAACTCGCATACAGTACGAGGCTTTATCAATGGCTGGACCTTAGGGAGCTGGCAGCTGGCAGCAGGCCTCTAGGTGTCCCAGGTTTTTGCAAAGTTGCAGCCATCCTCGGTTCACAGAGTGGCCTCTCCCATGCACCTCCAGGCTTAGCAGAGGCAGCAAACAACCACAGATGACTTTGTAGCTCCAATGAGGTATTCCCCAGCCAGTCACAAGCAACATACTGAGAGGTGGGCTTCAGACCACAGCACTGCCCAATTAGCCCCACAAGTGGCACGCACAAAGGGTGGTCTCAACAGGCACCAGAGCTCATTTGGGGCAAATCCCACACAGTGGAGTAAGCCTCCCACACAGTAGCCTATAAGCTGTGGATGTGGCCAAACCCCACAGCCAGTCAGCCTGAGGGTCAATACCACCCACTATTATGCCATACCAATCAAGGCTCAATTATAACAGGAGGGCACTCACAACCCACACAAAGGACACTCCTGGAGCACCTCACTCAGATAACGAGGGAGACTGTGCCACTGGACCCCACAGGACCGCTGCTACATAAGGCCACCCAGCCAAACTCAGAGACATAGCATATCTACTTAATACATAGAAACAAACACAGAGAGGCAGCCCAAATAATGAAACAAAGAAATGTGTCCCAAATGAAAAAGCAGAAGAAGAATCCAGAAAAAGGACTAAATGAAATAGAGGTAAGCAAACCTACCAGAGACAGAGTTCAAAACAACCGTTATAAGGATGCTCAAGGAAGTTAGTAAGCACTTCAACAAAGAGATAGCAAGCATACAAAAGGACATAGAAACCATAAAAAAGAACCAGTCAGAAGTGAAGAATACAATAACTGAAGTGAAGAATGCACTAGAAGGAATCACCAGTAGACTAGATGAAGCAGAGGATCAAATGAGAGATTTGGAAGACAAGGTAGCAGAAAACAGCCAATCAGAACAGCAAAAAGAAATAAGAATACAAAAAAAACGAGTATAGTTTAAAAGACCTGTGGGACAATATCAAATGTAACAACATTAGCATCACAGGGGAACCAGAAGGAGAAGAGAGAAAGCAAGGGATTGAGAATGTATTTGAAGAAATAATGACTGACAACTTTCTTAACCTGGCAAAGGAAATAGACATACAAGTGCAGGAAGCTCAGAGTCCCAAACAAGATGAACCCAAACAGGCCCAAACCAGGGCACACTATAACTAAAATGGCAAAGGTTAAAGACAAAGAGCACTAAGAGAAAGGCCACTAGTAACTTATAAGGGAGCCCCCATAAGACTGTCAGCTGATTTCTCAACAGAAACTTTGCAGGCCAGAAGGGATAGGCAGGAAATATTCAAAGTGATGAAAATAAAGGACCTACAACCAAGACTACTCCACCCAGCAAGACTATCATTTAAAATTGAAGGATGGATAAAGAGCTTCCCAGACAAGAAAAGGCTAAAGAAGTTCCTCACCACCAAGCCAGTATTACAAGAAATGTTAGAGGGACTTTTTTTAAGATGGAAAAAAAAAAATCAAAATAATGAATAATAAAATGTCAGTTGGTACATCTGTCAGCAATTACTTTCAGTTTAAATGGATTAAATGCTCCAATCAAAAGACATAGGAAGGCTGAATGTACAAAAAAACAAAACCCTCACATATGCTGCCTACAAGAGACTCACTTCAGATTGGAAGATGCATATAGACAGAAAGTAAAGGAATGGAAAAAGATACTTTGTGAAAATGGAAATGAAAACAAACAAAAAAGCTGAGATATTAATACTTATACCAGACAAAATACACTTTAAAGCAAAAGCTATAACAAGAGACAATAAAGGACCCAGTAATCCCACTTCAGGTAATTATCCGAAGAAACCCAAAATGCTATTTCGAGGAGACATGTGCATCCATATGTTCATTGCAGCATTGTTTATAATGGCCAAGATGTGGAGGCAGCCTGGGTGTCTGTGGATGGATGAATGGATAAAGAGGAGGTGGTACATGAGGTCTGACAATTAAGTTCACGAACTTATCCTAGAAAAAGTGTTACATACCTCATTGCTGAATATCACTATGGTCACCTTCCAAGTACTCCCCCTGGGAAGCTATGCACCAATGCCAGTGCCTAGTCCACTCTTCAAAGCAATTTTGAACTCTTTTTTTAGAATGGCCATCAGAGCTGTCTTCATATTACCCTTGATATCCTGAATGTCATCGAAATATCTTCCTTTCTATATTTCCTTTATCTTTCGGTAATGAAGGAAGTCATTGGGAGCCAGATCAGATGAGTAGAGAGTGTTTTCCAATAGTTATTTGTTTACTGGCTAAAATCTCCCTCATAGACAGTGCCCTGTGAGCTGGTGCATTGTGGTGATGCAAGAGCTCCTTCAGGACCATTTTTGCACACAAGTTTCTCATGCCAAGATTTTCAGTTAAGATTTCCCTAACTGTTTCTCTATTGATGTTTACTTGGTCTGCTATGCTTCTCATAGTCAGCCGATGATTTTGATTCATAATTTGATGAATTTTTGCAATGTTTTCTTCAGTTCTGCTTGTTATTGGCTGCCCTGACCTTTTTCCATCAGTGACGCACTCTCTCCCTTCAGAAAAACGTTTAATCCATTTGTACACTGCCATTTTCTTCATGACATTATCCCCATAAGCTTGGACTAACATGTCTCTGATTTCACTTCCACTCTTGCCAAATTTAACAAGAAATTTAATGTTTATTTGTTGCTCTAATTTGAGCTCAGACAGCATTGCAACGGCATACAACAATACACAACAAAAATAATGAATGCCACTCAGTAAGACACCACCACACGTCCACATGAACACAGCTGTGAGACACTGATGTACCAAGTGTCTGATGAAACCTTACCGAGCTGTTTGTACAGTGCTGCCACTGTAAGCACACGGTGGCAAGTTCGCAAACTTAATTGTCAGACCCCGTGTACAATGGAATATTGCTTAGCCAGGGAAGGGAATGGGTTCTTGCCCTCTGCAGTAGCATGGACAGACCTGAAGGGTATTGTACTGAGTGGAGTATGTCAGACAGAGAAAGAGAGATGCAATGTGATTTCACTTACATGTGGAATTTAAACAACAAAATTAACAAAACAGAAACGAACTCATAGATTCACAAAACATTTTGATGGTTGCCACATGGAAGGGGGTTGAGGTGTGGGTGAAAGAAAGGGAAGGGATTAAGACGTACAAATTGGTGGTCACAAAGTAATCATGGGGATGTGGTGTTTAGCATAAGGGATATAGTCAACAATATTGTAATAGCTGTGTATGGTGTTAGATGGGTATTAGATTGTTGGGGTGATAGATGGGAGGGGTTGGGGGCAGGGTGAAAAAGGTGAAGGGATTAAGAAGTACAAATTGGTAGTTACAAAGTAGTCATGGGGGTATAATGTACAGCATAGGGAATATAGTCAATAATATTGTGGTTGCTGGACTTATCATGGTGATCAGTCCTTTAGGTATATAAACGTTGAAAAACTATGGTTATAATATATGAAACTAATATAATATTGTATGTTAATATTGTATTGTATGAAACTAATGTATTTATTATGTACATTTATTATTATGCTAATATAATATTGTATTGCATAAACTAATATAATATTGTATGTTAGCTATATTTTTAATAAAAATCTTTTTAAAAACAAAAGGAAAGAAGAAAAAAAGAAGAGTTTCAAAGGAGCCTCAACCATTTGATTTATATAATTCCTGATACTAGTGAGTTTTCATGTGCACACCAAAAATTACTTGGGGATGTTGTTAAAATGCATATTCAGATTAGCAACTGTAGGGCGGGCCTTCGGATCTGCATTTCTATGAACCAGAGCTGTTACACACAATCCAGAGCCTCACTTGGAGCAGAGAGGCCGTTTGTCTTCCCTGCAGGCTCCATTCTCCCAGCTACACTCTGTGTGACCCCAAGCTGCTCGCTGCTCCTCGGGTTTGGAGTTGTCTGGCTGGTTGGGGGTGAGCTGACTTGGAGCGTTTCAATCTCCCACTTGGTACTCAGTGCCCAACCTTCTACTGGAGGTCAAATTTGGAGGAGGGCAGGCGGGGTGGAGCTCCCGCCCTGTGGAGCTGGCAGGCCCTTAGATAAGAAACCTTGGACAATCCCTGAGTGATGTCTGGTATGGAAGGAGATGTGTGTATTGGGGCGGGGGGTGGGGTGCAGGGGAGCAGGTGTTTATGGTTGGGGTAGTTGTCCTAACCCAGGGGTTCAATCCAGGCCTCCCCAGTAAAAAAACCCTTACGTGGAAACCAGAGGAAATAAGTTGGTGCTGGTGAGGTAAAGTGGAATGGGGAAAGAGGAGAATTTTTAACAGGGAGAACATATGCACAGGCCTGGAGTAGAGAGACTGAGACAGGTTAGTTAGCATGTTGTTAGGAAGACGAGAAGGTCCCTGGTAAAATAAACACGTCCCTGGTAAAATAAACAAAGACAGCCAAATCCTGAGACTCCAAGTTCTGAAGTAACTCATTTACTCCAGGACAAAATGTAACGGCGTCTTGAGGTTAATAAATTATCTTATAAATCCCTTTTGGCCGCTCAAATGGAGCAGATCTGATAAATAGGAATGGGTTATTTTGTTAACCCCTTCAGGATGGGCAAACAGAGCAAACCTGATAGTCGAATTCCATTAGAAGGTGCCAGGTCCCCTTCCCCAAACAGGCAAGGGAAGGTATAAAAGTAAGAACTTTTGCCTCAGTCAACGGGCACCCCATTAGGGACCCCCTCCAGCTTGGGAGCTGTGACTCTGCTTTTTAATAAACCACCCTCTTGTACAGTTCCTCGCCTCTCGTGGGTCCGTGCTTCCATTCTTCCGTTTCACGAGACACGATCTCAACACTCACTCACTCACTCACATTGAAACTATTCCTGCCAGACACACAATCAGGCTCAGTAAACAGTTACAGAATACAGACCATGGCCGAAATGCACACACTGCTCCAGCCACACTGCCTGGGCTCAAACCCTCCAACCCCCACTAGTGTAACCTTAGGTCACTTAGCATCTTTAGGCAGCCATCCCCTCATCTGTAAAAGAGGGGACGTGTCCAATTCATGGGCTTATAAGCTTTGGATAAGATGCTATGTTAAATATATATGCGTATCTAAAAACTGCTTCACACATAAATTCAATGGCAGCTCTTATTACTCACTCTTATTTGGCTACCTGACAACTGGGATCAAACTATCTTCACATCCAAAAACTGCTCTACGAGCTCCACCCATCCCTGACTCTGAGATCCAATCACCATTTTCATGTGGATAAATTGGGACAATATGGGAAACCTTTGCATTACCAGGCTCTCTTTCCTAGGAGACTTAGCTGGTCATTAGGTCTGCCCATCAACTGTGCAGTCAACACCGCAGCAAGTGTCCTGAATTCCTGAGGGCGCCCAGTACGCTTCCTTAAATCTCTAAGACACGTTAAGTTGCATCCAGAAGACTTTTGATGTTCTCTAGGTTTTGCAGCATCTTACTTAATTGAAAGCTCATTGTGTGAGACTCAACGGTGAGTCTATTCTAAGGGGAAGAAAGGCTTAGGCGTCAGACAGGTCCAGGGCCGGATCCCGGTTTGGTCACCCCCACAACAGACGATGACATGCTGCTCTCGGGAGTCAGAACACCTGGCTCCAGTTTTAGCTCTGCCTCGACCAAGTGGGTGCCTTGGGCAAATTAGTTATATTTTTGGATCTTCAGCTTCGTGATCTGGGAAGTTGGGCTGATAATGACATCTCCTTCCGGGCTTGTTGAGAATTAAAAGAGATGCTGCAGGTGAAGCACTCAGTTAGCCAGTCGGCTGACATCCAACCTACTGCTGTCCTGTGTTGGCAGTTATCAGGGCTTCCTCTTCCTCTGCCTCTTCCAGCCCAGGACAGCGCTGGTCTGGGTGACGGCAGGACCTGCAGGAGGAAGAGAAGGGCAGTAGGACGGGGATGGACATCCCCGGGGCCTACCTCTCCCCCTGTTCTTTGGAAGCATTTGATGCAGGGATAAAAAAGCATAAAGAGGCAGAAAGTGGCAGCCCTTGAGAAGTGTTGATGGAAGATGATAAGGATCCTGTTAAATGAGCCCCCGGGGAACAGTCTTGGGGGAGCCTTTGGAATAGGAAATTCATCGCCCCTAGTCCTGGCAGCTCCTAATGGGAGATTCCGGGTGCTGGGAAGGGGAAGATTTGTTCTGAGTGGAATAATCTCATCCCTCTGCATGGTGGTGTTTCTTCTGCCTCCCTTGAGATGTAAAAGCCGGTTTTAATACCCTCTGTGGTCTCATGAATTCAGACATCCAATTTACATATAAAGGGAGACCAGCAGCTTCAGAAGGAAAAGGATGTTGGAGAAATTAACCCTTGAGGCTAAAGCCTCAGGGAAAATGCAGACGTGAAGGGTCCTAAGGGAGCTGGCCTGAGGGAAGGTTCCTGGGACTGGCTCCTATGTGTCTACCCACTCAAGGGGCCCCTTGTGTCCCAGTGGCTACAAGCTAGGAGGTCTCCCTGTGTCCTTGGCTTCCAAGACAGGTCCCCCAAAATTAAGGCGTGAATGGTATTCCTAACAGTGAGCGTAGATGTGGAGCCTATGACACACGGGGCACTATACTGAGTACTTTACACTCACTGTCCCCCGTAGTCCTCAGTCTGGGGGGGGAGGGTTGGCATTATCACCATCTCCATTTTACAGATGAGGAAACTGAGGCCCAGAGAAGTTAAGCAGTGTGCCCAAGCTCTCCTGGCTAGGAGGTGGCAAAAGGCAGCTCAAAGCACTGTGTAACACTGCGTCCTGGGACTGACCCCACAGAGCCGGAACCGGAAGGGACTCCCCAGGCAGGACGTACAGTTCTGGGCCTGAGGAAGCCTCTCCCAGCACTTCCAGCCCTTCTCCTGTCGCTTTCATGCTTGCTTCCTGTTCAACGCTTTGTACAAATCTCTCCCATGAAATTTTACATCTGCTGAATTAATAAATAAGAGAAAATAAACGGGTTTCATCTCACCCCTATAGAACCTCAAAAAAAAAAAAAAAAAAAAAAAACGAAAAAGCAAAACAACCAAAAAAAACGTCCAATATCCTTATAGGAAGAGGTGTCAGTCAACAGAGAGATACATCTTCTAATTAGGCAGAAATACAGCGGAAAGTGAGACAGGCCCAATTTTATCAGTTGGGTAAATCAAGAGAATCATCAATTCTTTTTTTTTTTAATTAAAGTTTATTGGGGTGACAATGGTTAGTAAAGTTACATAGGTTTCAGGTGTACGATTCTGTATTACATCATCTATATCTCACATTGTGTGTTCGCCACCCAGAGTCAGTTCTTCCATCACCATATATTTGATCCCTTTTACCCTCATCTACCATCCCCCTCCCGAGAATCATCAATTCTTAATGTTTGAGAAGTTGGTTTAAGGAAAACTGAGGGCAGAGGCACCTGGGGAACCGGCATGCATTTGCTTTGTTTGTTTTTTTAAGGTCCTTATTATCTTTTATATCAACATTTTTTTCTTTTTTTAATCTAGATCTGATTGAGACTCTGAGTTGTGATGTAGCATCTCATAGTTGCCTTGAGCTCCCAACTTCTCCTGCCCCGTAGAACTCTTCAAAACAAGAATATACAAAAATGCTTAATAAATGCTTCCTGACCGCATGGCCAGTTCTGTTGGAAAATGTGTCTCCAGCTGTAGTCCAGCCCCCAGTCGTCAGGGACGCAAGAAACTTGCAAACACAGAATATTTAGGCTGGAAGAGACCTCAGAAATCCCTTTGTCCCACCCCCTGATTTTACACCAAAAGGTGTATAAAGTGAGGGATCAAGGTGCAGAGTAGGGTGGGAGGTTGGGGGGAGAACCTGCCCAGAAGCAGGGGGTTAGTAAGAGACCAAACAGGGCTGGAACCAGGTCTTCTCACTCCCAGGACAGGGTGCTTCTCCCTCAGCTCTTTGCTGATGGAGAGAAATCAGGAAGCCTATTAAAAACACACTCCATTAGCAAACCCGGAAAACCTCATCAGTTCTGGAAAGTAGGGTCCATTGAGCACAGCCCTGGAGAAAATAAGTACTCACCACTTTGTTAGCACTGTCATAACATCTCGTTTTAAAATTAAATTGTTTTTCTCCATTAGAGTCCTGTAAGAACAGAACGAGCCTTGCTGGAGTCACCTTAGGGCTAGGGCAGTCTCTTGTCCCCAAGGAAGGGAAAGAAAGGAAACTGACATTGGCTGAGGGTGCACCGCATACCTGGTATTTTTGCCTCCTTTCATCTTCACAGTAAACCCATGAGTAGGGCTTTTTGCTTTTTGTTTTTTAAATTCTGTTTTTATATATGAGTTAACTGAGACTCAGAGAAGTTCAATGACTTTCCCCTAGTCACACAGCAAGTAAGTGGCTAAGCTGAGTTTCAAAAACAGGGCATCTGATGCCAAGCTTGAGGCCCTTTCTGCTAGCTCAAGGTTCCTGAGGACACATGCAATCCAGAGCTGTCCTCTAAAGGGAAAGGTGAGGTTAGCAGGAAGAGCTCTGAACTCGTAGCTAGGAGACCTAAACTATGGCTTTCCACAAGGCAGGCCCCACGCTGTCCAGTTCAGCACATTGCCTGGCACGTAGTGGAGGCCCCATAAATATTTGTTGAATAACCAACTATTGTTGTGTTTGACAAAGGACTTAAATACAGACTAAATGTAAAGAACTCCAAAACCTCAATGATTATAAGAAAAACAATCCACTTTTTAAAAAACAGGCAAAAGACTTTAACAGACGATTTGCCAAAGGGCAATGCAAATGGCCCATGAACACATAGAAAAAGTTCTCAGCATCATTAACCATGAAAGAAATACAAATTAAAGCCATAATGAACTATCGTTCCACACCCAACAATTAAAAAGGCTAACAACACAAAGCTCTGACGAGGATACGGAACAACTGGCATTCTCTTACGCTGTTGGTGGGAATCAAAATGGTACAGCCACCTTGGAAAAGGTTTATAAGTTTCTTATAGAATGGAGCATATATTAACCCTCTTACCCAACAATTCTACTCCTAGGTATTTACCCAAGAGAAGTGAAATTACATATCCTCAAAACAACAACAACAAAAAAAATACAAAAACACTCACAGAAGTGTTATTCATAATCACTCAAAACTGGAAACTACCCAAATGTTTATTTACAACAGAATAGATATATAATTGTGATATATACATCCTATGGATGCTGTTCAACGATAAGAAGGAATTAACTATTGATACCTGCAACGTGATTGAACCTCAAAAACATGGCTGAGTAAAAGAAGCATTGCTCAAAAAGGATTACACCAAATGATTCCATTTATATGAAGTTCTAGAATAAGCAACACCAATGCATGGTGCAAAATATCAAAACAGTGGTTGCCTGGGAGTTTGCGGCAGGGATGAACTGAAAAAGGGAACAAAGAACTTTCTGGAATGATGGGATGTTTTGTATCTTGATAAGGATTTGGGTGACACGGCTGGATATATTTGTCAGTGATATGATATGCATGCTAAAATGTTTAGGGCTGAAATGCACTGATGTCTGCCACTTACTTTGAAGTGCTTAAAATAGATAAGATGAATTAAAAGAAGGATGAGGGATGGGTAGATGGAAAGATATGTGAAAAACTAAATGGAGCAGCACAGTGTCCGTTGTAAAATCTAGGTGGTGGGTATATGAGTGTCCCCTGGGCATCTTTTCTGTATGTTTGCAACTTTCCATAATACAATTTTGGGTATCATGAAAACAATGAATAAGACTTAGGTTCCACTCTTGGCTCCCATACATATGGCCCCCAAGGGCCCTCGTAGCCTCTCCCTGCCCACCTTTGCAGCCTCGTTTCTCCTCACGCCACACCTCACTCTCCACACTGTATCCACAAGGACCTTCTTTTACATCCTCAGACCCATCATGCACCTCTTTGGGCCACAGGATCTTTGCATATTCTCTCTCCTCTTAAAGACCCTCCTGTTTTTTTCCCTCCCAGATAATGTCTCAGACCTCCGCTCAAGCAGCCTTTCTCCGGGTAGCTTCTCTCTCTGTTACTCACTACCACTACCTTCGGTCTACTATTTTAGTTCTCGGAGAAACACACTCCTTTTATGTCGTAACACTTATTGTTCAACCCTGAGTGCAACTATTCTGTCCAGGAGATTACCAGCTCCACGAAAGCACGACCAGCTCCATTTGGGCTCACCTCGTCACACTTCCACGCAGCACAAGCCCTGGCCAGAGCGCATGCCCACGAAGGATCTGCAGAATGAATACGTGTTTCTAATCAGGCTTGTGGCCCTGGGAAAGGCACAGCCTTCCTTGGTCCATTTTATCAGCTATCAAATGAGAAGATTGGCGAGGAGCAGCCTTTCTGTTCGCACAGGCCATTTCAGAACAAATATTTGGAAATTGCATGGTTTTAATTCAAAATGAAAACAACATGAATGAATCCTATAGAAAATATAATGCATATTCCTTCCACTGAAATTACTCACTTTGTTCAATAAAAGAATTTCAATGAGAAAATTGATGCTGCTTTTTAGCCGCTAAAATGTTCCTAGTTGGGCATTTTGAAAAGCAGCCACAAGGAGAAAAGGTAGCTTTCTAATCTTTTACCTCTTAGACGTCAGGAACATTAGAATCACCAAGCTCATTCACAGCTGTTTCTCATTCCTTGTTCTAAGCAGGTAAAGTTATCATCCCTTCTTTGTAAATGATGACAGTGTGGTTCAGAGAGGTAAAGTGACTTGCCCAAGGTCACTCAGCAAGTTGATGGCAGAGGGCACTTAATTCATTCAATTAACAGACTACTTTCTGAGCATGCCTCCACCCATCTTGTGTGTGGTACTATGCCAGGTGCTGAGAATATAGTGACAATAAAAAGCTGCTTCCTGTCTTTCCCAGTTTGCTATACACTCCCCTCGACCCCCACCAAAAGGTGGTGGGATCTTCTTTCTACTTGGCCCAGGGCAGGGAGAGCCAGTTGATGTAGGTGATGTTGGATCTGCCGGCAGTTTCTGGGTGTGAGCCGGGATTGCGTCTCATGAAGCCAAAGAATGGAAACACAGACCAGGGAGAGGCAAAAAGTTTTAAAAAGGATAGTTTATTAGAGGCAGGAGAAGAGTTTGCAGCTCCCGAGTGGGCAGAGGTCCCGAATGGGGTGCCCAGTGACTGAGACAAAAGCTCTTACTTTTATACCTTCCCTTTGTCTGTTTGGGGAAGGGGAGCTGTTTGAAGAAGGGAACTGGCGCCTTCTAATGAAATCCGTCTACCAGGTTTGCTCTGCTTGCCCATCCTGAAGGAATTAGCAAAGTAACCCACTCTTATCCATCAGATCTGCTCTGTTTGTCAGGCCAAAAGGAATTTTATGATTAATCTCAGGGCCTTGTTACATTATGTCCTGGAGCAAAGGAGTGATTTCAAAACCTGAAGTTTTAGGATATGGCTGTCTTTGTTTATTCCACCAGGGACCTCCCTGTCTACCGAGCGACATGCTAGCTAACCTGTATCACAGTCACCTCGGACGCCTTGATCAGAGTTCTCCAGAAACAGACTCGAAGACAAGATGTCAGGACAAGTAGTTTCACTGGAAGGTGACCCCAGAAAGCACCCATAAACAGAGAAGACGTAAGAAAGGGGAGGAAGTCAAAGCAGGGAACAGTTTCTGTTGTTGCAACTGGGGCCTGACGCACTGGGGACCTCTGGGAGATTTGTGGGACACACCTCAGAGTTGGGTCTTTATGACCAACTGCCATTCGTTATCGGTCGGGGACGGCACCCCAGGGTTACTCCCTGGCACGTCTGCCCTGCAGGAGGGCCCAAGCACGATCCCTCCCGTGGCCAGAGAAAGCCCTCAGGCAGTGTCCACACTGCCTGCAGAAAGGGGCCCTCATTACGTGTGGCAATGGTGTGGAAAGCGCCGTGCTAAGAGATGGGGCACGAGCAGCATCGGCTATGCCAGGGCAGTGCCCATCGGCCAGAATCCGGGAAGGCCAGCGGCAAGCACTTTGGCTGCCTTGTGCCATCCTGTGGCATGGTGCTCATTTCCTGCTTCTCCGCTCGAGGTGCAGCCCTGGCAGTGAGGGCCTCAGCCTGGCTTCTGAAGGACCCCACGCCTGTCCAGGCAGCATCAAAGCACTTCAGAGTCTCCTCTCTGCCTTGGGGGGCGTTCCCCTATAATCCTGCTGTTCCCTGGAAACAGGAAGGCAGCCCGTCTCTCTTCCCAGAACCGTAGACTGGCTCATCTTGGTTTAACACCACTGATCACAGCTGATTTTAAAAGCGTTTCTGTACCTGCCTCCTAAATGAGACTGGTATTCTTCAGGGACAAGGATTCTGTCTTTTCCTCTTAGGTGGATCCCCTCAGCACCACTATGCTTAGCAGCGCTTGGTGTAAAAGCGCAACACGTGTTTCACAAACGTTATTGAATGAATGCATAAATACATGGATAATGAATAAATGAATTCAGTTCTCCATTGGAAAATGAAACTCTCAAACACATTTCTCTATTAGAAAGATGTTGAGAACACTGTCTCCCAGATCAGAATAAAATCTCCCATCAGACAAGAAATCCTCTGAGCACCAGCCATCACCTCCCTCAAATTGGGGCACTACTGGGGCAAGGGCTGTGACTCCCCACAGGCTGGGGCTCCCTGAGGGCAGGGCTGTGTCTCCCCTCAGACTGGGGCTCCCTGAGGGCAGGGCTGTGTCTCCCCTCAGACTGGGGCTCCCTGAGGCAGGGCTGTGTCTCTCCCACCCCAGACTGGATGCCAGCATCCTGGCATACGCACACCCTGCAGGGCAGTCCATCTCAAAGTCAGTCCTCCCCATCGGTAAGTTCCTTCTACTGAGCTCAGAAAGACCTTTTTATATTGTTGATGAGCATGTTTAATGTTTTAACCCTGAATGTATTGAAGATTCATAAATGCAGGCAGGCAAAAAAGAGAAAGAAAAAGAAAACAGGGAAAGAAAGGGCAAGTTGTGGCTAAGTTCTTTCCAGCAGGCGGCCTTCAGCCCTGAGGGAAAACTCTAATGCCTGCACAAAAATCTCATGAATAATTATTTCTAAGTGGCTAAATATTTTAAATGCTGGATTTTTTTAAATCCTCAGACGCATACCACAACTATGTATCGCAATAGAGAAGCTGAATGAAAGGTGATTAAATTTGATGTCTGGGTTGGAGGCTGAGCGGAGAGGAAAATAGGGTGGAGGTGGTGGTGGGCAGAGGTGAATGGACATGGGGAGGGCGTGAGCAGATGGAACCCCCAAGGCCAGCATCTCTTGGGGACAGAGAAGAAAGGTCACCACCCAAAAAGGTGCCTGGCCTGGATTGCAATATCTTTCCCTAAGGAACTTCCAGCTTAATGTCTCTGTCCTTCCCAGCCATGACATCCAGGGGCAAGCGGCTGTGGTGGGGGATGGATACAAATGCCAGCTATTTGCCCCATGGTTAATGTCAAGGCTTTGGGGAAATTAAAACACAGAAGAATTGGAGCTCTCTAGGCCCGTGTGATGATATGACTGTTCCCTCCTCAAAGCAGCGGTGAAAGTATCCCAACTCTCCTTTGGAGAGCCAGGCCTGAGTCCTCCCCCAACTAGTTCCAAGGACTGGTAGTGTCACACATTGGCTAACTCATGTGAAGATTGTAACAACCTCTCTAGTCTTCCCCGCTTAGTGTATTTTACTCCAACTATACCCTGTGAGGCTGGAAGAACAGGTGCTATTCCCATTTTATGTTGAAGGAGATTGATTCTCAGAGTGGCAAGGGACTTGTCTGAAGTCTTCTGTTCTTCAAAAGATGAAGCAGAGAAAAACGCTCCCGATGTCCGGTCTCCCAGGCAGGACTTGTCTGTCTCCCTGTCACTGGCTTACCTGTTGGGTGTCTCCATGGTGAGAAACAGTGATGAGAAAACCAGGCATCACGTCCGGTTCATCCTTCCAGCACATGTGGGCGCCCTTCCCTCCCCGAAGTCTTGCTTAGTTCCTCCAGCCTCGCCTGCGCTGCTCCTCTACTCCCCGTGGCAGCTGCTATCTGCACTTCCCCTGGGTCCTTGGTTACAGGAGTGTCGCTTGTCCATACGCCGGCTGGAGCATGGTTGCTTCAGGGATGCACATCTGGCCTGCTCAACAAGCTCCTTGAGGCCAGATGTCATGTCTTACCCTTCTCATATATCCTTCACAAGACCTAGAGCGGCGCTGCGCAGGGGGTGGGAATGGAAAGGAATGGTGTCATAATAGTCATGGCTGGCATTTAAGGAGCACTTACTTTGTGCCAGGTACTGCTGCAAGAGATTTATATACATTCATTCACTTAATCCTCACAGCACCCCCACTCTATGGGTGTCATTATCCTCCTTCCCATTGTACACACGGGAGCTGAGGTGTAGAGAGGTTAAGTAATTTCTCCATAGTTATATAGAAGGTAAATGACATTTTACCATTTGGCTTTAGAGCCCTCACTCTTAAATGCTGTATTATATTGCCTTTCAGCATAGGATCCACGCATGTGTGCTTAACTTTGCAAATGGCCTATTCATTCATTCGTCCATTCATTCTTAAATTTGCTCCCATTTATTGAGTGCCTACTATGCCCAGGGCACGGTGTTAGTGCTGCATACACCTCTACCTCTCACTTCCAAACTGCAAAATTGGTGCTATCGTTATCTCCATTTTATAGTTGAGAGAGACCAGGTTGCTTCCCCAGGGTCACATGGCTGCTAAGCGGTAAGGTTGGGATTTCAACACAGGCAGGTCTGGACTGGTTATGCTTCGCCTACCTTCAATTATCCATTCGCCCAACTCGACCCAGCTCAGAACCCAGCACAGAGGGAAGAGCTGGCAGGAGCCAATGGCCTCTGGAGCCTCTGGCAGTGGATATGGTGAAAATGAAGATGATTCTGGGAACGCCACCATGGCTCTGTCATTCCAGACCATATGGCCACTCTAAGCTGACCCCCGGTGACGGCTGTTTTCCAGCACATGTGGGAATCAGACAAGATAATATGTGCATGGTCTCAGACTTACTCAACAGTGTTCTTAAATGTGTGAGAAACCACTTTATTTTCTATTAGCTGAGTAGAGCTCTCTTATGTGTTCCTATCCTGTGGGTAACGGGGGTGGCAACTACTGCATTTTAGCCCAATGCAGTAATCTAGGTCTGATTCAATGATTTCAATAGTCTTTTAAAGGAACCACACAGTTTCTTGAGGACAAAGCGATGATCTCTGAATTTTCTACCTCTTTTTGCCTCCTGCACTCTAGGTTGACACCCTCATGGAGGAGCAGTGGCCTGTATGGCACTAGGAGGGTACATTTGGCCTCAAGCCAGTCCTTGGTGTGTGTGGGTTGGTGCCCAGACAGATGGTATGGTCCACCCCAAGTGCTCAACAGGGTTCTACTGCCGAGGGCATGGATGACAACCTAGCACATTCTGTCTCCACTCCATCATAGCTGGGTTGTCCTAGCACTCCATCTAGAACTGGCCCCATCTTGCCTCTTGATGATGCTGAAGGAGCTCTGACGACCTATCTTGTAGCCCTCTGCACCCTCTGGAAAACTCCCCAACCAGGCTCACCTAACTTCAGGGCAAGCAGAACCTTCTGGGCTCCACCTTAGGCACAGAGGAACTAAGGGGTGCTTAGAGACCCAAACTCATGCCCTCCCTCCCCTAACCATTCCACAGCGCCCAGCTGACTTCGGTGGAGCCACCCATCCCCACACTGGGGCAGGAGCAAGCTGTGAGGCGAAAAGCTTCTTGAGTCCTAAGTGAGAAGGAAATCAAAGATCTAGAACCTGAGGAAAGGCAGACCCTGCTGGAAATACCACTCAGGGGGGAGAAACACCCTGCCTTCTCCCTTCCTCCTGCTCTCCATTCTCCACCAGAGCTTCCTACTGGTGAACCCAGAAACCAGCCACGCTGAGGAGGGAGCCTGAGAAAAGCTGCCTGCAGAGGTGAGCCCCACAGTGTAGAGCCGGTAGGGGAAGGACAAGAAATGGATCTGAGGGCAAAGGGGCCCAGGCCTGGCACAGGCTACAGAATGAATACAGCTCAGCGTCTGCCTCAAGTCCTCCCTGTGGAAGGGGAGAGATGGCGAAAGAATAACTGTCCCTCTAAGCACTGCAAAAAGAAGAGTAGCTAAAGACTTAAAAGGACAGATAGATAAGGGAGGCTGGATGTCACCGGGGGCAGGGGGTAGGGTTGCAGGTGGAAGGCAGGAGTGGGGATGAAGGACAGACATATACCTGCAGATCTGTTGATCTATGCTCCCAGGCACCATGCATCTTGTGGGCAAGTGCACCTGAGTTGAGAACAACCAGAGGCAAGTGTGTGATGAGATGATGGCCAATGGCAGCCACAGAAGCAGAGGAGGCCACGCCCCCAGGGCGCTCAGCACCAATCAGAGATGCGAGGCTGAAGTGAAGGAGCCGTGACTTTTCAGTATACCGAAGCTGAGGAGGGGAATAAGAACAGCCTCCTCGTCTTTGAAGATTCTTTATCCAAATCGTCTTCGGTGGGGTCTTCCAAAGAAAATCCAAGAGGTTCATTTGGGCCGTGACCCCAGGAAGCACCACAGAGTCAGGGAAGAGAGGCAGGCAATTCAGTGCCCTGCTCCGTAGGTTCCACTGTGGGCAACTGCGGCTTAGTCCCACTGGGGACCTCTGGGGCTCTGTGTGCACACCTCTCTAGGTGGTTCCACCTGAGAGGTAAGGAAGCTGGGGAGTTTACCCCCATTCCCCAGGGGTCATTGGTGGGGGCTGCCTCTGCCCTTACCTCCCAGGTACTTCCAGCCGGCCCGGCACAGGAGCCATGGCACCCATGGGGACATGGCTGGAGCTCCAACAAGCCCCGCTTCACCGGATATGGCAGGATGTCCTTTAGCTATCCCGTCTAAACGTGCAACTAGAGGGGCCTCAAACTCCAGGAAGTGCAGGGCTCCGAGGGTGACGGGGGCAGAACTCACTCGCTGGAGAATCTGAAAGAACTTGAGAGACTTCCTCATTCTTACCCTCGCACCCGGGCTTCAGATGTCCACCATCTCTAACGATTGCACTTTCTCCCCCAACCCGGAAAAAAATCACGAGTGTTGGAAGGAGATGGAGGCGGTGGGCCATTCTAAATTTTAATAAAAACCAAATTCCCTTTCCTCCCTCCGCCATCCAGCCCAGCCCCTCTCCACACCCCTGGACCGCCTGCACCCCAAGTGTGAACTCTACGCTCATTTTCTAGGGAGACGGTTTGAGTCTGCGTCTGGTGAGGAAAGGTCTGTGGGCTGAAGACAAGCACTTAACTCCAATCTCCTTTCTTTCCTGTAGAAGAAAGGGTTTCATCGTGGCATCAGAGCAGATTCCCTCACATCCTTTTCTCTCCCATCCGCCTCTCCCCACCCCCAGTTTATTTCTTCAGAGACCTGGATATGCTGCCTTTTATCTCTACTTCAAGTATTCTGAGTTCTAATTAAGTTCATTTCTGCCCTCTGATTTGAGAAGCCTTATCAGGAATACTTAACCTGTGCAAATAATATGTGGAGCCAGCAGCACTGGCCCAGCATGCTAATGGAACTTCACACAGGAACTCAGACTGAGCCGAGCAGCTGGGTCATCAAGAAGCTCCAAAAGGAGGGAGCAAGGAAGACACCTATCTCAGGACGAGAGAGGAACTGGCCTGGGCTCTTTGTGAGCCAAAGCTCTGGATCACCTGGCAACTGAATTGCTCAGCAACTGGGGTTTAATAAGCTGGGAGAAGTACCTTGGGAGATGCTCCCGAGACTATTTGCGGCCCCAGATGTCCAGCACTGCCTGCAGACCTGGCCTGGCTTCACGGACTGTGCTTTGCACAATAAGATCTGGCTTCTTGGGGCATGTCTGGTCGGCAGGGAAGCGGGTTAGCCAAGAGTGACCAAGAGAAAGAAATCCGACCCTGGGGCAGTGACTCATGAGGACTTTCACAGGAGGCCAGGCAAGAAGAAAAGGATACCACCCTGGGAATGCCAGTCCCTCTTTTGCCAGTAACTGGCTCAGGCAAATCACCCCCTGCAGCCTGAGTGTTCACACTGGGGTTGGACGAGCTTTGGCCTTGTGCCACCTGGTGTCCTTGATTCTAAGGTCTTGGGGCTGAGTGAGCGGAGCTCCCATCCTGACACCTCTTTAATCAAAGCAACCACCGTTTATCTCTTATGTGTTAAAATCCATGAGAGATTACATATGAGGGAAATATAAGATTCTGCAGCGAAAAGTTTGTGCAAACCATGGGACTTGGTGATTTCTTTCCTTCTTTCCAAGTATAACAATCTCAGGTTCCAAAACCCTAAAACAGAATCCTGGTTCCGTGATCTCTGTCCCTGGAGCCACGGACCCCTGAGTATATTACGTTTTACTTCTCAGCAAATGTCTCTCTGGTGTGCGGGCAGATGATTCTGCAGACCATCGTGACTTCCCCCAACCATACACGTTTCCCAGAGACGTTGGCTAAGCGGATGCAGATGGTGGAGGGAGAGCTGGGGGACACTCCAAAGAGACCGTCCTTAGGGTGAATCACAGTCCAGGGGACCTGGAACTCACACTGCCAGAGCCCCTTCCAGAACACCCTGAGCCTTTGAATGATGAGGGGCTGTGGAGTAGAAGCAAATGATGAGGGTAGGGTGACCGAAGAGGGCTTCCTGGAAGGAAGGGACAGGGGAGGACAGGAGTCCACTACACGTTAAGAGTCAGGAGTGGTATAACACGTCCAGATGGAGCCCCACTTCTACAGATTTTCAGAAAAGATGGGAGTCAAGACACAACAGGCTTGGCACAGCTGACACAGGTAGATCCTCCCTCAGAGGAGCTGCACCCAAACCCCTCTGAGCTCTGAAGGTCTAAAGGGCTGTGTCACTTCTTCTTTGTGTGAACATGCAGGCGGAACACAGGTAAACCAGGTTCAGTCTGTCACACTAGGTCCCCTTACCTGAGTAGCCCTGAGAGACAAATAAGAAAAGGGCATGAAGACACAGCTGGTACAGGAAACAGGGAGGCCAGGCGCAGACAGCAAAGACGGAGGGTAAAGCTACACCCCCATCCACCACTGCTTTCTCTCCACCTCCTGCAGCTAAATGGAGAGCCAAAGAGGAAGAGGGATGACAGCACAGAGCTGTGCTGGGCATCTTTTGTTTGCCCCTCTGTATCTGCTCCCCACTTGCCTCCGCCTGTCTGTGCCCCAGGTGGCTGCTCTATGTAGGACACCTCCATGGGCTCCCTACCTCCTGGCTTCCAATGGGGTTTGACCAATGAAGACACCAGCAAGAGATCAGAGGGAGGGAGAAGAAAGAGATGGTGTGTCATTCCTCAAGTCCCACCCTGTGGGTCACAGCTCCACACAACTCCCTCTGCCTCAGGGTTCAGGTGACTGTTTCTCTCCTTGGTGCTTCAGATCTAGGAGTGAAATGGCCCCGCCAGCCCTGGGTACTGCCTCATCCATTTTGTTTTCTCTGCACCCTGCCCTCACCTTTAAATGGATCCTTTATTAAACTCTCTTCAAATTACCCAGTCGGAATGTGACATCCGTTTCCTGCCTGGCCCTCGGCTGTGATGTGAGCAGTCTCTGCTTCAGTCTGGGGCTCCCAGGCCTTGAGGCGCTTTATCCAGCCACGTTCTCTTCCTGGCTTCCATCCCAGGAGGTGCCCCACTCCATCTCATCTGAGCATTATTTCCAAGATTCAGACTCTGCTCTTTGAGTTCTATACCCGGCAACTCACTTCTTTGTGAGCCTGTCCCTCTCATTATAGACGCAGGCACAATTTGATCACATTAAAGAATAAACACAATGCCAGCGCTTAACTCCTGAAAACACAGCTTTTCTCCTGAATATCATAGGTGCAGGCTGTGTTGAGCGAACCAGGTTGATCTAGGAATTAAATTAGGATTAAGAAGTTGAAACGTTCCTGCTAATCTAACAGATAAACTTCTGCAAAATCGTCTTGTTTCCTTTCTTAAAATATGATTTTTTTTTTTAACTCAAGCAATTGGCTCTTTTGTTAATTAGAAGGTCAGCAAAAAGTAGACCAGTCATGTTAACTACCTGTGAGGGGGAAGGGAAGAGAACGGAAGTGAATGCCTGCGGAGATCCTACTCATTAATGGGGGACCCACGTGCTTTGCAGTCGGCCGGGATGACCACTCAGCTTCCAGATCCGGCCTGAACCCCCGGCCCTTGCAGTCTGGACTTCAGGCTGCTTCCAAAGCTGTTCTCTTTGACTGGCTTCCCCATGATTCAAAAGTCAGGGACAAAGTCCATCATTATTTTCTCCTCTCAAACTCACTTCCTTGGAAGATTATCACGGGATACGAGAGATCACGGGGTCTGGGTCAACCCCCAAATCCCAGCAATAACTCTCAGCTCTGCCACTGATGGACTGTGTGATCTCAGGCAAGCAGCCCTATCTCTCTTGAGCCTCAGTTTTCTCATCTGTGAAATGAGTCTTATACCCTGAGGCTACAGTGAAGATAAGGAAAACGACCCAACTAACTCCTGGCACACAGTAACTTAATAAATGCAGTCCTGTCCTTTACTTTCCACCCTCCTTCAAAGGCTATGTTTTGCCTCTCTAGATGACTGCAGTAGCTTCTGCAGTAAACGTCTATTTTCCTTGTGGTCTATGCCGCACGCCTTCAGCCATTTTCTGGCAGCAGGATCCCCAGTCCTTCCCTAAAGATCCCCTTTCTTTAGGGAAGTGCTCTTCTCAGACTCCATCTGCTTCCTGTGGGACTGTCATCTCCAGGACTCCCACCCCAATGCATTTTGTAGTCACAGAAATTACACCCCGGTGCAGGCATGTCACCCAATCAGAGAACTTCTGGTGAATTTTCTCTTTTTCCTGGGTAATGCATGTAAAGATGGGACCCCAAAGCAGCTATCAGCCATGTCTCCAGCATGTGGGGAGCCCTGAGAGCATAAAGAGAAGAGGAAAGAGAGTCTTGGGGAACTTAAACCAGTCACCAAGGTCCCCAGACCCTTGTCTTCCGTTCTGTGAGTCCCCTAACTAATTCTAATCAATCCTTTTGTACCTGAGAGGATCAGGGTTTGTTTTCAGTTCTTACCACCCAAAGCCTCTTAACTGGCTTCCCAGAGTTCTTTTTTTGATCCACTCCTTTCAGTTCATGTTTCATGCAGTGTGGACTTCTAAAATCACAAACCCAATCATACCCCCACCCCCGCCCCCAGTGCTTCCGTGGCTTCCTACTGTTTTTAGGATAAAGACCCAAAGGCCCCACCCGCCTTTCCAGCCCCTCCCCCACCAAGAGGCCCTCACCCTTTGCTCTCTCTCTGCTCCCACTGCTTCCAGGACTTGGTTATCACAACTTGGAAGGTCTTCCCACTTGCTCTTCACCTAGACAACTTCTGCTCAGACTTTGAATCTCAGGGAAAGCCTCACTTCCTCAGGGAAGGCTTCCCTCACGCATCTCCATCCTTTCCCCAGTTTGGTCAAGCCTCTGAAGCAGATTCTTCTCACCGTTTCTAATCGCATATTGATTTGTATCATTGTTGTATTAATGTCCATCTCCCTGACCAGACTGCAGGCTTTAAGAGGCCAGGAGCCACTCCTGTTTCACTCACTCTACATCACCTCTGCTTGGAACAGTGCTGACATAGCAGGTGCTCCTAAAAGCTTGTTGAGTGAATGAAGGAACGAACAAGTAACTCATGCACAACCTATGACCTAGTCTTGGTTATTCTTCATTTATGAAATCTCTCTTTCTGGATGCTTTTCTAGACCCCCTGAAACTATAGTGGCTTCTTAATCAGTCTCTCCCGCCACCACCCCCCAACTAATGAATCCATGAGATCACTTTTGTCTTTCTAGAAAACACCTGCACAATAACCTCCTTTGGTTCTCTAGTGCCCAGCACATACAAAAACCATCCACTCACTGGAGTTCTCCAAAGTTAGACCTGCTGGACAGCAGCCACTTTAGTCCTCTGCCACCCGCTCACACCCCACCCCGTCTCACATGGCTGCTCATGCTGTTTCCTCTGCCCAGAGGGTCTTCCCTCCCTCTCTTGCCGTCCACATCCTACACCTTCTACAAATCTCTGTGCATAATCACTGCCTCTGTAGAACTCCCTTCATTAAATTCACCCTATGGTAAGCCCTCCTGTCTCTGTTGCGGCAATCCATTGATTATATTTAAGCTGTTTGCCAAATATTTCATGACCGGTGTAGTTCCTTTTGGGTCACTAAGCCCTTTCACCTATGTTATCTGATTTGATCCTAAAAACTTGGCAGGGACGTCAGGACAAGTATTTTAGGGAATAATTCAATCATAGGATCAGAAACCCACCAAGTTAACTTAAGTCAAGGGGATTTGTTATAAAGACCCTGGCAAAGAGCACAGATCCTCCTTCCAGGTCTCTAGGGGCCTGGAGAGGCATCCAGAAGCCCTCTTCCTCTTTCTCTTTCTCTTTCTCTTTCTCTTTCTCTTTCTCTTTCTCTTTCTCTTTCTCTTTCTCTTTTTCTCTTTCTTTCTCTTTCTCTTTATCTCTTGGTCTCTCGTCTTTCTGTCCATCTGTTCCACTCTCCTCTCTGCCAACCTGCCTCCTCTGAAAAGCTCCCCATAAATTCAATGTCAGCATACCTTTGAGTTGCCACGTGCCAACGCTAGCCACAACTCAGACCTTACCACTCCAAGTCTCAACACCATCCAAATGGTGACAGTCTCCTTTCCATGTCTCAGTTCAAATTCTCAAAAAAACTCTCTGATTGGTTGTTGGCCAGCCAGTCCCGTGACTAGTTTGAGTCACTTGCCCAGCCCTGGTGCAAGCAGTCGTAGGATAGGTCGCATTGCCCACTGCCCCTTCAGCGAGATCTGAGGGAGGGCGGGGCAGTGGGCTGCAAAAGCAAAGTGATGACGTCGTGGAATGGGTACAAATGCAAGTGCTGAAGTCATGCCGTCTGTACAAGTCCCAGCTATGGCAATCACTGGCTCATGACCTTGGAAAGCCATTCCATCTGGGCAAGTCTCAGTTTCCTCACCTTGAATGAGGATAATAATAGCATCAGCACGATAGGGCCCCTGTGACAGTTAAAAGAGACAGTCCTGTAAAGGCCACAGCACAGGACCTGGCGCGTGGTAAGTGCTCAGTAAATATTAGCTAACGTCTGCTACAGTAGCTATTGTTATTCTCCTCTATTGTTGAAGGTGGCCTGTGGTCCTCAGCCATGACTGGAGCCCCTCAGAACCTGCAGAGTCAGAATCCCCAGGGCAGGGCCTCAGGAATCCATATTTGGAAAGGGCTGCCTCCGGTGATCCCGTGCATATCAGTAGTTAATCTAATGCAGCTCCCCCATTTAACAGATGGGAAACCAAGGCCCTACAGCTGAAGACGCTCATCCCACGTCATACAGGAGTCTAGACCCAGGACCCTGACCCCCTGTGCACAAACTGAAGACTCAGGTCCCAAGGGTAGGGTCTGCATATGCTCTCGTGCTGGGGCTCCCAGGTCCTCAAGGAATGTGGGGCGCTCAGTAGGACTCGGGCCTGAACACCCTCCTCAGGTAGTGCCGTGCTTCTGTGCAAGGGCTCTGGGGTCAGCGTGTCTGGGTTGGCAGCCAGGTCAGCCTCTGACCAGCGGTGTGACTTCCAGGGCGTTAGGTTTTGTGCCTCAGTTTCCTCATGTGTAAAGTAGGCTGACAGTACCCATCTCATCGAATTAGTATAAGAATTAAATTATTTACCATATGTGAAGATTTTAGAACAGTACTTGACACAAAGCTATAACTGTCAGCTTTTATTATTACTGTAAACATACTTCTGGGTCACTTTTTGGCCATTAGCTGGTCAGGATATATCCTAAAAATGATACCCTTTGACAACGTGTTTATAAAATCACAACTATGTAAGAGACAGCACACACATCTGATTAAAACTCTGAGGCCCAAATTCCACATGCAGTTTTCAGTAGAACCATGAATAACCACAAATACTCACAATGGAGTTTTCACCCCAAAAAAACTTAAGTTCCACAGGTGAATATGGAGACATTCACCATACACACAGACATTTGATAAGGAACTCTCTAAAGACACAGCTGTCTCCCCTCAGACTGGGGCTCCCTGAGGCAGGTCTGTGTCTCCCCTCAGACTGGGGCTCCCCGAGGGCAGGGCCGTGTCTCCCCTCAGACTGGGGCTCCCCGAGAGCAGGGCTGTGTCTCCCCTTAGACTGGGGCTCCCTGAGGCAGGGCCGAGTCTCCCCTCAGACTGGGGCTCCCCGAGGGCAGGACCGTGTCTCCCCTCAGACTGGGGCTCCCCGAGGGCAGGTCTGTGTCTCCCCTCAGACTGGGGCTCCCTGAGGCAGGTCTGTGTCTCCCCTCAGACTGGGGCTCCCCGAGGGCAGGTCTGTGTCTCCCCTCAGACTGGGGCTCCCCGAGGGCAGGGCCGTATCTCCCCTCAGATTGGGGCTCCCCGAGGGCAGGGCCGTGTCTCCCCTCAGACTGGGGCTCCCTGAGGCAGGGCCCTGTCTCCCCTCAGACTGGGGCTCCCTGAGGGCAGGGATGTGTCTCCCCTCAGACTGGGGCTCCCTGAGGCAGGGCCGAGTCTCCCGTCAGACTGGAGATCCCTATGGTTTTAGACAGTTTCCTTACATCCAACTTGGAGCAGTGGGAGCCTCTGGAAATCCACTAATCCATCAGTCCTGACCTTCGACGCCCGGGGCAAGGCGTTTGCTGCCTAGTAAATTAGACTTGTCTCAATCTCACTCAGGTCTGATGAGGTTTCTCCTTGCCACTTCTTGCAACTCTAATTGCTCCATGCCATGTTTTATGTATTTTAATTAGTGCTTTAAATTTTACACCTAAATCTCAAGGCACTCTAGCAAAAGGCCCCTCTTTAGAAACTGGAATAAATTCTTCCCAGGCAGATGACAGCCAAGAACCTTGAGATAATTCATATTAACCTGTCATCTGCCATGCCGTTCTGTCATCTGGGGCAGCCATGTGTCTCGGTTCGCTCCTGTAGTCCTTTCTTCCTCCACCCTTGCCCGCCGAGGCGCACTGCTGCTTCCAAAGCTTCAGTCTGGAGGGTCACCACACTCCCCCAATTCTTCAGTTTAAGACCTGCTCTGGGCTTGCTTTTTTAGCTGCTGGTCCTCAATCTGTGGTCAGTTCCAATCACCTGGAGAGTCTGTGAAACATACCGACGCCCAGAAACCCCCCGTCCCTGGGGGTATGGGTTCACTTAGTCTGGAGGGGCCCCCTGGCATTGCTAGTTCCTCTAACTCCCAGCTGAGTCGGCATTGCAGCCATAGTGGAGAAGCAGCACTGAAGGGAACTCAGAGCTGAACAACAAACACATGCCAGGTTCCCAACCAATGAAACTGGGGGCTCCATGAGAGCTGGGAACCCGTCTGTGTCATTCACCGCTGTAGCCCCAGTGGGTAGAGCCCGCCTGGCACCCAGTAGGCGCTCCATAAATACTTACTGGATTAAAACCTAAGCCACCCCTTTCCGTAGGCGCTGTCTACCCCTCACATTTCCAATGTAGGTTCCACACTTACTAGCTGGGTGGTTTTGAGCAAGTCAATCTATCTTCCTAAGCTTCAGTATCCACAGCTTTGAAATGGGGGTGATGTCACTTATCTACCCTTAGAGTTCTCATGTGGATGAAGAGCGAGAACGCACTTTCCCAGTGCCTGGCACCTAGTAAGTACTCAGCACTTAGTCCTGCACACGGTCACTTGTCACAGGGGAGTCGCTCTGCTCCTGTGTCCTGCCCATGGGCTCTCTGGGCTGAAGTCACAGCCAGAGAGGGAAAAGGTGGAGTTCAGCAGGAGCTCTGAGGAGAGAGGGCTGCCGTGGGAACCTAGAAATGCAGATTTGGGTTTCTGCTTCCGCTGATTGAGAGTGTTTCCCAACCTCCCGCAGCCTCTGCCCTCCACCAGTTGCCCTCCCCCATCCCCGGTTCATTCTGTGGCTCTCTGGTTTAGGAGGTCACTTTGTTGACCAGGGCAGCTGCCCTGGGGACTTCCTGCAGTATCTGACTCGAGGCAGCCCTGTATGCTCTTTGGATGAAAGCAAAGCACACAAATGCAGCTGTGGAGAGAAAAGTCTCTTAGTTCGACAGCCCCTGGAGAATTCCTCTTCTGACCGTCACAGAAGCTCTGTCCCCAAATGCAAACTGCAGCGCCGGTCAGACTCACAGGCCTTCTCTCTGTTCCATCAACTCTGGAATGGAAACACAGGGCGTGGAGGCCATTTCTGCTCGTCTGTGGCATGACAGCACAGTCAGCTCTGATGAGGCGCCCACCTGCAAGGGAAAACGGCATATTGGTTGGAGCCTCCTCCCCCAGGTCCTGGGTCACATCCTCTCATCACAGAAGAAATGTGAACTCCTGGGATGGGTTCAGGATGGAGAGGATGGAGGAGGAAACCTGTGCTGATCCCAGGGGTGGGCAAATAGGAAGCAAGATCCCATGCTTTTGAATAATCCATCTCAAAGCAGGAGGTGCTTCCTGCACAGGAAGCTTCCTGCCCGTCCACGCCTGCTGCAATCTTTCTATTTAGAACTTCCAAACATCACGTCCTGTCTGCTGTGCAGAATTACATACTCCTGCACATGACTTGCGGCTACTTATTCCCGTCCCGGGGACTAGGCCCTTTTAAAAGGCAGCTAATAGAGCGGGCAGCACAACAGCTCAAGATCCGCTAGAACAGGGACCAAAACCCAGTTTTGCTCATTTCTAACTATGCAACTATGGACAATTTACTTCTATCTCTTTGAGCTTCCATTTCCTCATCTGTAAAATGGGGGCAAGAATGCCAACCTCAAAAGATTGCTAACAAGATGAAATTAAGTAACTTCTAATGTGACTAATATGCCTTGCCCATTGGACATGCCCCGTAAGTTTGTAATAATAACAATAATAATAATAGTAATAATAATAATAAGTCCCAGTTATCCTGCAGCACCTGGAAGGTAGGAGCATGTCTTACAGATCTTAAAATTGCTCAGCATCCAGCTAAGGGTCAAACGCACACAGAAGGCAAGAGAAGCAGCAAAACTGGAAGGTGGCTGCAAGAGGACAGTGTGTGCCCAACATCTACACACAGCCAGGTTTCTTCTTCCAAACGCCTCACTCCATACTTCTCCTCTTTCACCCCACCCCCGGGTACCGCTTGGGCAGGGAGGGCACATGAGGCTTTTTGCCGAGGAAAGCACAAGAAAGAGGCTGAGGCCAGGCGGGGCTGGCGGGGGGCTGCAGGCCCAGGGCTGCTGGGCGCATGCCGTTACCTTGGCAAAAAGGGGCATAATTAATCCGCAGCGCTCCCCTTCCATTCAGCCTTCATGTTTATACCTGAATTAACTTTTCACATCCAGTTAAGGCTCACAGGAGGCTTTGTCAGAGCAGACATACCAATACCAAGCGCAGCTGGGACTGTTGGTGGAAGTGGGGGCTGTGCGGAGCCCCCACCACCCTAGAGCGGGAGGCGCCCTACATTTGGGGGGAGGGTCGAGTTCCCAAGCTCCGCCCTGCCCCCCATGCCCAAGCCAGAAAGGGGCTGTCTGAAAGGGCAGGAAGGCGCCCTGCACAGCCCGCGGGGCCAAGGTGGCATTGTGTTGACTGCCTCTTGTCTTTCCTGCTGAAACGACCTGTGCCTGCCTCAGGGCTCTGGTTTGGCCAGCCAAGAGTGGTGGCAGGCGGACACCTGTCCCAAGGAGGAGGCGAAGGGCACTGGGGCACTGGGCTTACGTGTCCTCCTCAAGCCTGGTACTGGGACTTAGCACGGGGCAGAAACACAGACAGGCACATGCCTGCACGCACAGGCAGGTGTTGGCGGAAGCCCCGTCAGATTCTGGTTTTCTCTAAAAGGAATCCATCTAGCTCATCAAACTGCCAGCATGTCCTTGGCATCATTCTGGGATTAACAGTCGGATGCCAGTGCCCTCCACTCTGGGAAGTGGGAATGTGTCAGGGCATCTTTTACCAGACACCAGAGAGGGTAAACTGCCCTGCTTTTCTCCTAAGTAGCTTCCCTGTGACTCATCTGAGTGAAAGGCTTTCTCGGAATTACTCAGCCCCTCCGCTGTGACAGGAGAGGGCAAGCTAACATCCTCACAAATGGTCTTACAGGGCATCCCTCCTTCTCCCCCTTCACTTGCCTTCTCCCCCTCAGTTCAAGATGCTCAGGTCTCCTCACTAAGCCGCCCTTCTCACCCCCAGCCTTGTGCCGGGTACGTAAAGGTGTTTAGTTAAAGGAGAAAAGGGGAGATACCCGCCATGGTGCCTGCAAAATCTCAATAAATTATTTGCTTCGTGACCTTCATCCTCTAGTGGTTTAAAATCCAGTGAGGGAGCCAAGACAGGCACCAATAGACATGGCTGGCACCTGGAGGGTGGTGAACACTCAGAAGCGAGCGAGTAAATGCAGAATGAGCGTTTGGGACTCAAATCATGCCCTTGATAGATTTCTCAGGGGAGGTAGGATTTGAACTAAACCTTCAGAAGAACCTCGGTGCCCGATGGTGACCTAAGTGCTTGAGTCCATGATCTCATTCAGCCCTCACGACACCCCAGACCTGGGGACTATAATTATTACCTGCATCTCCTGGGTGAAGAAACAGCTCGGGGAGGTCAGAGGACTGCCAAGGTCACAAAGTTGGTAACTGGATTTTAAGCTGGGCCTGACTGACACCTATACACTTGCTCTCAATCTTAAGGCTTTAGGGCCTCCTCAAACCTTGAAAACATGTAAAATTTCCAGGGAAGAGAACTGAGAAGAGGGCACTGCTAGAAAGACAGAGCATCAAGAAGATGGAGGGTGTCAGGAGCTCTAACCCTGGCTGGGGTGACTTTCTGGCTGGAAGCTAGTGGTAAGAACTTGTCTCCGTCTTTTCTGGAAGATGTGTGCCACCGCCCCCAGCCCTCAGAGCATTTCATTGGTGGAGAGGGGCTTGGAGGTTCTTTGATTTCCCAAGACCCTCTCTGGGAAACCACCTTTGGGGAAGGGCAGGAAATCTTCTTGTAGATTCTGTCCCCAAGAATTTCAGGCCATTGGAGCTTTTGGAGACTCTGAGTCCGGCTGATTTAATACTTTCGATTCAGTTCAGATCAGTACACATTTATGTGCCAGACACTAAGTGCTAGAAATGATGAAGGGACTATCCTTGTCGTCAGGAAGATTATAGTTTAGTGGGAGTGATAGATACACACACACACACACAGAGACACACACACACACACACACAGAATATGAATGATAAACGCAAAGATAGAATGCATGATCCCACACACCAGCCCAGGAGGAAAGAATACAGGAGCTGAACCTTGAAGGCTGAGCAGGTGATGGGGAGGAAAGGGGGGAACCACACCACAGGTGAGAGGAAATCACACAGGCAAGGTCATGGAGGTGTGGAATAACAGTTTGTGTTTGAAGCTACAAGCTGAGCAGTTTATTAGAGTACAACCTTGGAGACAGGGAGTGGTATGACACGCGACTGAAGAGGTGGGCAGGGGTGAGGCCATCGAAGGCTCTGTGGGCCTGGCTAGAGTGTGGGTTCAAAGAGCTTTTAGCAGAACCTGGGCGGCCGGTTGGCTCAGTTGGTTAGAGTGCAATGTTCATAACACCCACATTGCCGGTTCGATTCCCACATGGGCCAGTGAGCTGCGCCCTCTGTAACTAGAGTGAAAACAATGGCTTGACTTGGAGCTGATGGGTCCTGGAAAAACACACTGCTCCCCAATATGCCTCAATATATTTTTTTTTTTTTAAAGAGCTTTTAGTGGAATCCAATGTCAGTTGCATTTTAGAAGCGTGACTCTGGTTACAAGGAGGGCAGTGGCTTTCACGAAGCAAGGCTAAAACCTAGGAGGCTGGAAAGGAGGAGTCCTGTTGCATTTCACCTAAGATATGAGTAAGGCACTGGTAGTAGGGTCAGCAACAGAGGACTGCGTCAAGAAACACTTAAGTAGGGAAAGAGATGGGAAAAGGTCAGGGAGGGCAAAGGAAGAGCCTAATGGTCTCCAGACTGTCTTGGCTGACTCAAGGAGCGGTGTTGGTTTTAATTAAGACTTGGGATACACGGCCAGAAGTCATCAGTGAGAGGAGATGATGAAACGGTGGATGATATTCAAGTGACATCCAGATGTTTCCAATAGGTACTTTTAATCAAGCCTTAGGGACAGGCTGGAGACGTAAAATTGGGAGACATCAGCAAAAAGATGGGGTCGAAACTAAGAGAGTGGATGAGCTCAACGACAGAGATCATATTGAGAAAAAGAGGAAAATCCATAACTACAAACCCAAGGAACAGCCGCGCTCACCAGGGGACAAAAGAGGAGATGCCTAGAAAGGAGACTAATGAAATACAGCCAGACATTTGGAAGCCAAGGGAGCAGAGGCTATCAAGGAAAGAGTAGCGCCAAGGTCCAAGGCAGCCATTGATTGAGGAATATCTAAACCGAAAAGTGTCCAGCAGCTTTGGCTAAGTGGAGGTAACTATGGCCGTCTTATCAGAGTCTTTGCATGACAAAGATGGCACTTTTAATTTGGGTAATTTCAGGAGCGTTTAATGGAGGGCCTTGATAACAGTGGGGCACAGTGCAGAAAAGCCCAGGAGAAGGCAGTGCCCTGGGCGGGTAGCAGGGAACATTATAAGCACTTACCACCTGGGCCCAAAGACCAAGAAGAGGGAGGAGTTAACAAACCTGGAGACAGGAAGGGCTGGGTGGAGAGGGCTGTCTGACAGGCCCGTGAAGTTGGTGGAGAGACACAGCCAGCCTAGCGAGAACCCACAGGGAGGAAGTCGGGCAGGTAAATCTCCCGACCTCCAGTCTCCAGCTAAGGCTCCCCATTGGCCACACCCAACTGGAAGCCAGAAGACATGTGAGGCAACAGGTAGAGCGAGTCCTCCAGGTGAGCCTCTGGGGACAGAGAGCAGGAAGGAGGAGGGTGGACAATGGACATGGAGGGACAAAGAGAAGATGCCCAGCATGGTGGTCTCCCCAGAGCACGTCAGGAGAGCAATGGAAGAGGCTAAAGACCCGGAGCAGTGCGTAAGCGAGTGGTTAATGCTTGTTGCACCTGCCAGCATTCGCTGAACACCTTTCCTATGCATGGTAATTTCTCACCTTGTACTGGAGGAAGAAGCCTTTCTTTCCCAGCTGCCCTTGCAGCTGTGGCACAGCCACGTGATCTGGACTCCACCAATCAGCCACACCAGTGAGGAACTGGGTGTGGAAGAAAGCAAGGTAAGGGAACAGGTGTGTGTAGTATCCATTCACTCGTTAGGGTGGCAGGAAAGTGTCAGCTTTGGGGTCAGCAGTTCCAGATTTTTTTGGCATTCAGAGGCAATGGTCAGTGGTGCCAACCACATCTCAGGGCTCAGCAGCTGGGGTTAGTAGAGCCTCCAGTGTAGACCAGTGGTGGGCTGTGGGCACCGCTCCCCGTGTGCAGGCTACAGCACTTCTTTGGCCTTCTCAGCGGTCCCTGGGATCCCTCTATTTCTCTTCTGCTTAAACTAGCTAAAGTAGGTTTTGTGATTTGTCACTAGAACACTGACTGATGAGTGAATGGGACGTGAAGACCTGGGAAGAGGAAGGCAGACTAAGTTTCTAGGAGAAAGAGGGAAAGCAAAGAAAGAGGGTATAGCACTGGGTCAAATAAAAATATGTTTAGGAGAGGAGCACTGAGCAGGCTGACGAGCTGAGAGAGAGAACTAGGAGAGATGGAAAGTTGGAATTGTCCGACACCTTAAAGCTAAGGAAACTGAGGTTTAGGGAGGTTAACGATCTTGTCAAGGTCGCACAGACAGTAAGTGGGGGTGCAGGAATTGCAGTCCCAGCCTGGTGGCTTGACATCCTCGTACTACAAGCGTCTTCTGTAACAGCCAGCCCAGGAAGCCCCATCAAGGGTAGTTTTCACTCGAAATTTAGAAATCGTACTTGAGGCCCAATTTGAAAGGACAGAATGGCCACTAGGGACAGGAGAAAATGTCTTGTCAGTGAAAAAAAGACCCACGTTCGTGTCAAGTGAGTCAAGGTGGCTTAAAACATGAGGCCCAGTGGTATATGGTACCCAGCTCATCCCCTGAGACTGTCTCACTCTGGAGGAAAATCATTGTTTCCCAAAGAGCTGACCGAGCTGTGTGAAGCACCACGGCAAAAGAGGCTACGGAAGGAAGTAGAACGGAAAGGGGCTATGGAACACACCTACATCAATCCCTTGGGAAGTGGGCACCCCAGAACACAGAGGAAAATCCTAAGAGTGCCTGGCCCTGCTTCATCAAAGCCAGACCTTGTTTATGTGGCATGTCAGCGTGTTCAAGGAGAGGAAATGCAAGGTTTTGCTATTCATCAAATGCATGCAGAGATTCTGAATTTTCACACAGAGTATCTGCAGACTCAGCAGTTTGTGTAGTATGTGTATTGGGGTTGCATTTGTGCCCTTAGCATAAAGGGTTTGCTGGGTTGTTGCAGCAGTAACCCACTCTGGCAGTGGGGCTTCTATGCCAGGCTTGCCCATGTGTGTGTAGAGTTGTCCCGTATCTGTGACGTCTTTGTCAGATGAGGGTGACATCTACTCACCTCAGACCTCAGAGAGACCAGCCCTACATAGAAAGGCTGTCACTCTATCACAATTAAGGGACTAATTTTTCAGGTGCTTTTTCAATTGACCATATCGACAAAGTCTAGAAATTTGGTTATTTTAGCGATGCATAAAACTTTTTCCTCGGTTAACATATTTGACTTTAATTTCAGTAATATTTTCATTAACAACCTGTAATTAAAGCACCTAATAAAGATCAGTAATTCACTTAGCCAGGCGGGCGTTAAAAAAACAAAACCAGGAAAGAGGAAAAAAATGCATTGGTGGAGCTCAGATTCTATTCTTCTGTTACATGAACATTATGATTTTTCTGGGTTTCTTAATTGAACCTCGTTTTTTAACAGAAATATTAAGCAAATTAAATTAAGCCAAGTAATTTCCCTTTTTAGGATTAAAAAAAGCCTTCAACTGGAAAAGCTCCTCTGAAACACCCATTAGTGAGATGAGGTAGGGCTCAGAGTGAGTGCGCGTGTGGCTTCTGCTGAAGCAGCAGTGAGCTGACTCCTGGGGCCTGAGTGGGACCCCACACCCCCAAAGCTCAGGGGCCTGGAGGACACCATAGTGTCAGGATGTGATTGGCTGGGATTCCATAAGCCCTGGTCCAGGGCAACTGAGACTGGTAGCAGAAACCCCAGGGGTGGGAGGAGCTGGGACCAGACAGGTCACTAGGGTCCAGGGGAGCCATCCCAGTTCAGGGGCTCGAATGGCTCAGGCCAAGCAATGTAAAGGAGGCTGGGGTGGAGTGGTGAGGATGCTGCAGTTTTAAATAAGGTGGGCAGCACTGGCCTCATGTAGCACAGGAGGTGAGGGACAAGCCATACAGAAATCTGGGGAAAGAGCTTTCAAGCAGAGGGACTGTATCCAGCCGTGGAAGAGGTGCATGAGCTTGGTGACGGAGAGCAGTAAGACGGCCACCGTGGCTGGGGCAGAGTGAGTGGAAGGGCCAAGTGCTGGGAGAAGAGGGCAGGGAAGTGACGGGGACCCTACCACGCAGAGCCTCATAAGCCCCTGTAAGGACTTTGGCTTTTACACTGAAGGAAATTGGGAGCCGTGCATGGTTTGAGCAGAAAAGAGACTGACCTTTTAACCAGATCACTCTTGCTGTTGTGTTGAGAATAGGTTGTGGGGTCGGGGGCAGGGGGAGAACGGAACGGCCTCCTAGGAGGCTACTGCAATAAAGCAGACAAGTGATAAAAGCTGCTCCAACCAGAGAGAGCAGTAGGGGTGGTGAGAAGGGCACTGACAGGGTCTGGGTATAACGTGAAGAATTTTCCGACAGATTGGATGTGGCCTCTGAGAGAAAGGTGGCATCCTCACGAACTGAGAAGGATGGCTAACTCAGCCCTCAGCCCCTGAGGACCCCGCATGCACGCTCACGCACACAGCAACAACACGGCTCCTGCTGTTAGGACTCCTGTCCCCACCCCCAGGCCAGGCCCCATCCCAGGAAAGGCGTCTTGCTGAGATTCCACCCACAGCCCTACGGCCACCGATAACCTCACTCGGTCAACTCTGCGGTCACGTGAACAGCCCCAGGAAAGCATGATAACTCAACTCAACTGAGCAGCTCCATAATCTCATGTCAACCTCACAGCTGATGACTACTGTTTTCTCACAGGCTTGTGATGTCCTCACATTGCTCTGAATCACGGACACTCTACCAGTGAAAGCTGGGAAACCTGGCCACCTCCAGAGGGTGCTGGCTTAACAAGCACTGCTGCAGTTCATCAGAGGTCACTTTTCACTATTTCAAGGATCTTCCACCTGCTCATTCTGGAAATCAGGGAGCAAGTCATTCTCTGCCCCAGGGGTAGAGTCTCCAGACCCCCTCTGCAGAAGAAATACGAAATGCCTAGAATTCTCTAGGCATTTAACAGAGTAAGTGGGCTGATAGCATGGTGCAGAAGGAAACACCTAGAATTTTGAGTCCAAAGACATTGAACTCTGTTATTTACTAGTTGTGTGACCTTGGGCGAGTCATTTAAGCTATCCTAACCTCAACCTCCTTACGTGTAAGGTAGGTATTATGAAGCTTAAATGAGATAGAGTCTGAAACTCACTTCGAAAACAGTGAATCACTGGACACATTTAAATTGCAATTGCTATTGAGTCAGGACCCAGACAACCAAGGCCCAAACAAGGCAGACACCTGGAACCTGGGAGGAAGCTACATTCAAGGGTCAGAGGGACACCAACGGTCAGAAGAAGGGCAGAGAAGCCAGAGTGAGGCAGGGCAGTAGGGTAAAGCCTGGACAAGGGCACCTGGCATCACAAAGCAGCAGAACTGGAAAGGACCTTAGGATCTTCTAGCCTGGGAGTTTTAAAGTTCGGTTTAGCGGGTACACGTTTTCAAATGAAATGAGTATTGGTCAGGGTTCTCCAGAGAAACAGAACCAATAAGATGAATGAATGAGAGCGATATTTATTTTAACAAATTGGCGTATGTGATTATGGAGGCTGGCAAGTCCAAAATCTGCAGGGTAGGTCATCAGGCTGGAAACCCAGGGAAGAATCAATGTTGCAGCTTAAGTCTGAAGGCTGTCTGCTGGCAGCATTCCTTCTTGCTGAGGGAGGTGAGTCTTTGTTCTAGTCAGGCCTTCGACTGATTGAATGAGGCCCACCCACATCGTGGAGGGCAATTTGCTTTACTCAAAGTCCACCAACTTCAATGTTAATCTCATCCAAAAAATAAATAAATAATACCCTCACCGTATCATTCAGAATAATGTTTAACCAAATATCTGGGCACCATAGACCACCCCAGTTGACATATGAGTATAAAATTAACCATCACAAGATCTTAAGCAGAACTCTAGTACATGATATAGATACAGGAGTTGCCGTAGTTGAAGAGGGAGAGGAGGAACAGAGCCCACTTACTATACAGCTCCTGTTCTTCTGCAGTGGCTGCAGAGGCTCCAAGGAACCCAGTTTGAAAAACCATTGGTCTAGTTTCCACTGGGGGTGACCTCCAGCCAAGAGGTAAGGTAACCATATGCTGGCCACACAGCTCACCAGTGCTGGTTTCACCACGTCATAGCTCCTGCTATGTGCAGGGAGTTTGCCCAGCTCTGAGCAATGCGCAGACACACGGGAAGTAGACACTCCACATATTTGCTGAGTGAATGAATGAACGCAGGGACAAAGACTGTTCAAAACCTGGAAATCCAAACTCAGAAAGAGGTGCAACCCAAGAAGGCAGAATCAGTGACAGCGCCTTAGAACTAGAGCCTCACATTCACCCTGCAACAAGCAGGACCAATGAGTGAATTCCAGAATCGGCGCCAGGTGCTGAGACGCTGCCATTGGCCCACCAGACGGCAAATGCAAACAGAGCTCCTCCTCGGCTTCAGAACGCACTCTCCTGTCCCTGGAGCAGATTCACTGTGGGCTGCTAGGAAAATGAGTCTGCGTTCTGGGAACATGTCCAGAGTGACGTGACGAGGCAGACCGCCGAGGGACGCGGCTGCAGAAGGAGAAAAGGGGACATTGTCCCAGATGGTACAATCTAACGAATGGGAGAGCCATTTGTTAGATAAATAATATCTGTTGAATAAATAGCCACAGCCAGAGCATTCTGTGTCCATCAGTCTTACAGGGATCCTTCTGACCTCTGCTGGTCTGAGCGGCTTCAGGGCACAAGGCAGGATATGCTGCATGGCAGAGGAGGTTGTTTGTACACTGAGCGGGGCCTAGGGACCACCTCTGCGTGGGGAGGGGCCTCCTTATACCAGGTAACTGATCAGGAACGGAAGTTGGCACCTGTACTGTTTCTGTCTCAGGAGCCGCCTGAAGCTGAGAAATTTCCTGCCAGCTGTCGGCACAGCTGCTGTCAGACCCCAGGGTGCCGCAGGTAAGGGGAGGTGGGGGACCACCTGGGCAGAGAAGGAACAATGAGCGGCAGAAAAAGTGATGACAAAGGAACATTTGGGCAACTCACTTGCCCCCCAACCTGATCTTAAAAGACTTCCTTTTTAGGGGCCTGAGACCAGTGAGGGAGGAGAGAGAAGCGCCTTCCTCCAGGACTCTGGTTCAATTTCTGAGTCAGACAAAACTCTCCCCAACCAATTTCTGGAAAGGTGGCGCTCAGGCCTGGCTGCCCCTTAGAATCACCTGAGGGCTTCTAAACCCTACTGATGCCCAGGCCCCAGCCCAGGGGGGGTCTTATTTAATTGGTTAGAGGCCCTACCCAATTACCCAAGTGATTCTAATGGACAGTCAGGATTGAGGCCCCCTGCCTTAGAGCCTTAGATCCTCTGCCCCCATCCCCAAAACCTGCCGCTCCACACCCTCTCCCTGACCTCGGGATGCACAGAGGCTCTCCTGGCTATGCCCCTACCAGCCGGGCCTTTTCACAATGCCATGTATTTACACATGCTCTCCGGGGTTCCCAGACTTCCCATTACACCCTCTTTCTCTGTTGGGCAAATTCTGGCTGCATGCTGTCTCCTCTCGGAAGCCTTCCCTGATTTTTGCTGGCCAAGCTAGCCTGTGTGCCTCCGAGCCCCACCCCCACCACTGTACTGCTGCCTCTGTGAGTGTCTGCCACGTGGTATCTCATCTTATCTACTGATCTGACTGCCAGCTAGATGCTAAGCTTCTTGAAGACTGATTCATGGATTAGAAGATATTAATATATATTAACTATATATATGCATACCCTAATATAATTTAATATTAATATACGTGCCTATTTCAATATATTATATGTGTTTACTTACTACTTAATTTAGTGTCTCCTTTGTGCTCCTGTATGCTCTGAGGACTGGGGACGTGATGGAATATAAGATAGTCAAGTCTTCCCTACGGCTCACCTGTCACTAGGAAGTACAATACATATCTTTTCAATAAGTGAACTATATTCTGAGGGAAGAAACATAGACAAGGTAGTGTGTCATTTAGGAAGCGAAGTGTGGCAGAGACAGTGCTGTATGTACCCACGAGGAAACTTCATTTCTCAGTGCCCCTCACCTCCACCTCCTGCTCCATGCGGTAAGATTGAGCAGGGACCATGGGAAGTGGGCAAAAGTGACGTAAGCCACTTCCAGACCTGGTCTTTAACACAGCCCATGTAATTCCACAGTTTTCTCTTCCTCTGCCTCATTGTCCTTGGGGGCTGCACTGAAAAAGGCGCAAGATGGCAGGCGACTCCAATTCTCAATGGTCTTAAAGGGAATGAAAAATAAACTTCAATTCTCAATGGCCTTAAAGGGAATGAAAAATAAACTTCAATTCTCAATGGCCTTAAAGGGAAAGAAAAATAAACGTTTTGTGCTCAACACACTGAGATGTGTGAATCAATGCGTTACAGCAACAAAGTCTAGATTATCCTAATTATAGGTGACTTTTGGCTATAAGTAACAGTACATGACTAATAGTGGGGTAAAAGTAGGAATTTATTTTTGTCATAATAAAACCTGTAGAGGTAAGTGGTTTCCGGGGTTGAGTAGGAACTCATCCACATTAAGAAGGACCCAGGTCCTTCCCACCCATCATCTCTGCCGTCTTCAGTGTATCAACCACATCTCCACTCATGCTCACCAGATGGCTACCACAGTTCCTAACATCACATTCTCATGTCACATGACGGTGTCCGAAGTAGTAAAGAAAAGGGAGGTGAAAGCATCCTCTTATCATCTTTCCCTTTTGGAGACAGAGCAAAGATTTTCCCAGAAGCCCCAGCACATTATTCCTTCTGTCTTATTGGCAGAATCGGGCTACCTCATCAACTCTGGCTGCAAGAAGGGTCTGAGAGAAAAGAGCAGAGCATCTTCCTGTTTAACCTTGGGAAGTGGGCTGTGCCAGGTGGGAATGGCTGGATGTCTCTGCCTCTCCACCAAGCCTTGGGGGGAGGGGTGCTTGAATTAGCCAAGCCAATGGTGGAAAGTTTGCCAGCCTGCGCTCAGGAACCTAATTACTAATTATAATTTATACCTGAGTTTGTGATTTAGGGAGAACACCAAGGGGCTCACCGCTGACTCCGAGAGGCAAGATACAAAGGCAGGATCATTTGTTTTATTTCTTCTTTCAAAAGATTCTTATGAGGCATGTCTTTTAATGGCTGCATACTCATTACATTTCAAATGCAGTCAAGTATCCTTGATGTATTGCTAAGAGTCTGGATGATTTTTTTTTTTCCTCCAAAGCACTTGTGAGACAAATACTTATAGGTGAAACCGGGTGAGGCTATGACACAGCAGGTTTTGCTCCCTTACAGGAAAGTGGGGCGCTGCTCAGAGATGAGAACTCCCCTGGATCTATTAGCACTGCGTAGAGCCAGGCCATCTGCAAGGGCTCAGGACACGGTCACCTGAACGCTGTGATTTCGGGGGCCTCCAGAGCCACACTGCACCCTGGAAAACCTCTCCCCTACCCTCAGATCTCTAACTTCCACATGGAGTCACCCCTTAGGTCAAAGCATTGCTCCTCTAAGTTTCCTGAAACATTAACTTCATGGAAGATGAAAGCCAGTGGGTTCCCTGGGGCTGCTGGGAGGGTAGCCAGGACAGATATCCAGCTGCTTGTTAAAATGCTGACATACTTCCCTACCAGTTGGCAAACGGACGCTGTCCTGAGCCCCTGAGTGTTTCCCCTTGCTGCTGCCCCACCCTTCTCTGAAGGCTCCAGTCTTCCCCACAATCCAGCCACCAAAGGGTTAACCTCTGGCATGGCTGGGTCCTTCAAGACCCTTTAGTTATAATTGGTTGCTGCTCGTACTGGTTGTTAAACAGTTTGGCTGTTACTTCCAAATGCAGCCCCAAATGGTCCATTTGCAGACTCTTGCTTTATCTGAAAAATGATAGCAAATGTTACATTCTGTGCCATAATTTATTTGGTTTTGTATGAGAGGAAAGTTTTGAAATACTATCCATCAAATAAAAACGTTGCTCCGAGAAGATGCCCAATGATCACCCTGTGGCTTTGGTGCTTTCAGCCCACTGCTGGGTACCCCAGGGTAGTTGGGAAACCCAGTTTGAGAATCGAGGATCTAAAGTGCTGTTGTCAGAATGTCAGTGCACAATTATGTATGACACCTAGAAGGTAAAAAACGAATCCCTTCAGTCGCCAGTCTGCCCCCAAACTTCATCTAGGGGCAACGCTCAACCCCTACTCCCCACCGTCTGTTCACTTTGCACCAGCCTAACAGGGTCATTTTCGTCTTTCCAATCTGCTCAGGCCTTTCTATTTCTAGGCCTTTGCTCATGATGTTTCTGCCAATGGGACTGCTCGTTTCCTTTAGCTTAGTCTTCAAAGTCAAGCTCAAAGCTACATCATCACTCTCCAGAGCAGATCCCGCCCCCCACACCGGCTACAATCTCTTGTTTTTGTACCTTTCTAGCTCACATCCCTTTCTATCCAGCATTATAATCATTTACATTGATCTTTTGAAGTTGACTACTGAGCTCCTTGAGGAAGGGACCATATGGCATTGATCTTATGGCACAGTAGTTAGTATTTTGCTAGACATGGAGCAAACAAGCAGAAAATGTTTTCTGAATAACTAAAGTACAACACTCACCCTTTCCACCATAGCATTGGTTAAGTACATTTTCATTTCATGAGACAGATAGATAGAGCATAGGATGGGACAATTTTGATGGGAAGAACGGGGAAAGGTTTAGATGAAGGTGGGCCCCTAAACTACCATGAGCCAGCACGAGGGGCATATTCCCTCATATCACAGGTTTGAAAACACAGCACAGTCTGAGCACAGCTCTGGAGCCACAATACCAAGGTTCAAAACCTGGCTCTGCTACTGTATGAGCGTAAGAAAGTTCTTAGCTCTCAGTGGTTCAGTTTTCTCATCTGTAAAATGGGATAACAGTAGTGCCTACCCCACGGATGTGTTTGAGAGGATTGATGAGTTAATACAAGTAAAGCATTAGAACAGTGGCTATCTGATTATGCTCACGTAGTATATGTATACTCTCTTTATAGTCCCTGGGGTCTGTCCAAATCTCAGTACAGCCCAGACAAGCCAGGTCTCCCCCATTTTCATCCCTTTTCCCTTCATGATAAATTCATCACAATTACTCAACCCTATTTTCTTCTACCTCCAGTCCAGTGTGTATGTCAACTTTAGGATATTTTTAACATCCTTAGGTAAGAATGCTAGACTTATAGCGTCTAGAAGCCAAGTTTATCTGCTGACTATGTAGAATGTTTTTGAGGTTAACAGAAAAATTGGCACATAAAAGAGTAAGTTGAATACATGCCCCAATGTGTACCTCTTCCAATTTTTTTCCCCTGCCAGAAAACAGTCCTTTTACTTCTATTATGGTACCCAATGTTTTTGACAATTAGAAATCAATTCAACACAGTAAACGTTTTATGAAAAGAAAGTTTTCATAAAAACAAACTTTCTTTCCTTTTCATAAAAGGAAAAAAGAAAGGAAGGAAGGTAGGAAGAAAAGGTGGTGTTAGCAAAAACCCAGCAATCATTCACATTTCAGTGTGAATTTGTCAAATCGGATTGTCTTTGTGATGCTTACCTGAGACAAATCCACTCCAAAAGCCAACGTGGGTGGATTGGGATTTAAAACAGGAAAAAACCATTTCAGAGCCTGTCTGGAGGACTATCCAGAGTACAGTGTCCAGGGTGGGAGTGAGTGTGGGGTGGGAATGTCAGGAATGGTAAGAAACTGAGTCCAAAAGAGAGGAAGGTGAAAGAAAGACAGATAAGAAGGAACGCTGAATAAATATTTTACATCTTAAAATTTAGCTTAGTGTTTGCTTCGGATATGGCTATAAGGCAGATGTTACAGCCTAACATGTTACAGCAGTATTGCTTGCTGCACAGAGTTGGCGAAGCTGTTCTGTCTCCAGGACACTTTAGCCAGAGGGATCAAACTGCCACAGCAGCTGGCTCTGGAATGCCTGCCCTCCCGACACCCACCCCTACTCTGTAATGGAGTGAACAGCGTCGTCTGCGTGGTCCTCGGAGCTGAGTCACCACACAAGCGTGGTAAGCAGTCACCGCAAACTCCGTGATCTCCCCGTCGCCTCTCTCCCTGATCTCTGTGACAAATGGACAATTCCAAATCCGTCTGCCCCATTTCTGTAGAGAAAACATTTATCTCTGCTAGACTTGGTGACACAAAGGCGGTCACTGGAATAAACTGCCCATCTACCACCCCCAAACTTTAGCTGCCACGCCCCCCGCAACACACACTTTATTTTTTTTTTTTTTTTAGTAAAGCAACTTGATGGGTTTAGACAGGTGACAATTCATCAGCAAATCAGAGAGTTGGAAGGGCCCTAAAAGAACATCTAGTCCAACCCCTTCAGTTCACAGATAATGAAGCTAAGACTCAAAGAGCGGGGATGGCCTCCCCACAGCCACACAGCAAGTTGAGTGTAAAGCCAACCTAGAACAGGAACTGCTGGGTCCTGCTTCCTCTCTCTCACCCCTTCAGTCATTAGAGTGTCGACCTATGATTCAGGATTTGTAAGGATTTTGGAGGCCCCTCGCTCCCCACTTGCCACGACCTGGGTATAATACATCATGCCAGAACCCCCTCCGTAACCTATCTCTTTAAGCATCAGAGGCTGCTTTGGGCTGAAAGTAACAGATACCCTCACCTCGACTGGCTGGAACCAGGGAGATTCATGATCTCACCCTCTGGATGCCCCAGAGAAGAGGGCCTGCCAAGGTTGGTGTACTCAGTGGTTCAGTACAGGTTCTCTGTAGGTTCTCTGTGTCTTTCCAATGTCCCCTCTTCAGCGCGCTGATTCAGCTTCCTTCCCGGTTGTAAAATGACTGCTACACTTCTAGACAAAACATGACATCAGAGAGGTAAGTCATTTCCTCTTAGGTGTCTTTTTTCATTAGTGGAGAACCTTTTCACCCACAGTCCCCCCAGCAGAATTCTCTTCTCTCAATGGTCAAGATTAGGTTACACGTCTCCTTCTGAGCCAATGACTGGCGAGGGCAATGGGATGACATAAGTGGTGTAAAGTCATTGAGATTTACCCTACGGTCCTGTGGGGAGGGGTAGGCGCCCAGACAAACTCAGGGCTCTGCCGGCCGAGAGGAAGTGAACAGCTGTGTATCTGCCGTATTTTATCACCACCACCCGAGGCGTGGTGTTCAGCGCATGGACTTTGGAGCTAGAACGGCTGAGTTCAATACGTCACTCTGCTGCTTAGTAGCTGTGTGACCTCAGGTAAATTAATCTGCCTCTCTGTGCCTCAGATTCCTTGGGGAATATAATAGACTCCACTTCATGGTGCTACTGTGAAGACTGTACAAGTTAATATACGTAAAACATGCAAATATACTATGTCATACGTAAGAGACTGGCCTCCGGTAAGTGTTGTACAGGGATAGCTGTTAGTGTCTTCCTAATTCCCTCCCAGCCTCTCACAACTCATATGCCTACCGTCACTGCCGTGGGAGTCTCAACATTATTCCAGAAATGACCAGCATTTTTCAAACCTTTGGACTTCACATACGCCTATCCTTCCACTTGTGAAGATAAACTTTCCACCATCTTTCCTGTTGACAAAGAGCCAACTCAGCACCACCTCCTCCATTAACTTTCCCTGAGCCCTCCTGGCTGGCATGAATCTCTTTCCCGCCCCATCTTCCCACTCCCTAAACCCTTCGCGTTTCCAGTCAGGATCCTGTGCATTCTGCCTTGCTGTGTGGTGTCCCCCACCTAGACAGGGCGCCCCTTTAGGGCAGAACCCACTCTTGACCTCGTCTTGGACCACTCCTTGGGAAAATAACGCAGTGTCCTGTATATGACATACGAGTAGTCTCAATACAACTTTACTGAATCACATAGAATTGAATCAAAATAGATAGCCTCTGCCCTCAAGGAGTTTCCAGTCTAGTTGGGGAGCAGGACCGATAGATATAGACAGCTGGCCAGGTAGGCATTAGAACATCAGTGTCCCATGGACCTGGTGCTCCAGCCACACCAAGATTCCTGCCATTCCCTCAAAATGCTGTGTTCCCTCATGCCCCCGTGCACACTCCCTTCCCGCTGCCTGGAAGTCCCCCGACCCTGTCCCTAGTCCTACTCACCCTTCAAGTCTCTACTCCAGCGTCACCTCCTCTGAGAAGCCCCTCCTGGTGACACTGCCACCCACCCCGCTACTTCTGAACTACAGCACATGCATCACACCCACCTCCCTCTCCAACCGGGATGCTCTTTGAGAGCCGAGACTGTGTCTTTCCATCTCCACATCCCAGAGCCCACTGTAGAGCTTGGCATGTTACAGATGCCCAATGCACCTTTGCTGGGTGAGTCCAAGGGCAGCCTGGTGAGCACCTCAAGGAGGGTTTTGTTAGCTGCCTTATGTTAGTTTCTCAGAACAGCACCCCTGAGGCCTTGGTAAGAACCCTACAAGCTGGATGGTCAAGAAGGGCCACCAGTCTGGGAAGCCACACTGGCTGAAGACATCCCGTATGCTGGCTGAGGAAATAGAAACATAATTGGCGTAATCCCCGACAGGAGTGTGACAACTCCTGCCTTATGCTTGTCTCCAGGGAGGGAGGTTGCAGTGAGGAGAGGCTCAGAAGGGCAGGATTACACTCTCCCCATATCAAGTGGCCAGGCTGGGATGCCAAGAAGGGATCATTCTCCTAAGAAGGGTCCACTAACAGACACAGCTCGTACAAGCATCGTACTTCCCCCAGGATTCTGGGTGTTTGTTTCATTAATGATATCTGCAATGTGTTAGCAATTGTCGCTGTTGGCTTTTCATGGTAATATCACACTTTACAGTTTCCCGAGTACTTCCGGTGTGTTACATCAGCCAAGCCTAATATCAACTCTGCAGGGACTATCTTGCCCATGTTCCAGATGAGGAAACTGTCTCTCAGAGAAGTCAAAAAGCCTTGCCAATGGCATACAGCTAGTGAGTGCAGGGCCTCTGGATCCAAGCCTAGAGCTTACATGACATGGTCTGGCTAGAAGGAGATTTGACTACTGAAGATTTGTCTTTCAGTCTTCAGGTGACGTATTGGTTTTCCACCTCATCTGTGGTCTTATGGGCCACCTGGTCCCCATCTGTGTCCATCGGGGTGTGTCTAAGGGGAATATAGGATATAGGGATGTTGGGTGGCAGGGAGGTTGTGGTGTGTGTATACTTGTGTGCATGCATGTGTGTACACATGTGGGGGGGGGTGCACTGGACCCAAAGGTGGACATTGAGCCTCGCTCATGCTTTAGGCATACTCGGGGGGCGGGGTGGTGGTGATTGTCCTTCTGACTGCCTTGAGCATCATAAATCCTTCCAGGTGCCTGACTTGGGGCAGAGGCATTTTTCAAACCTCCATTCCCGTGTCAGTTCTCCAGGTTGCCTGGTTCACTCTGGAAGGGAAGGGAGGAGCGACGCAGCCGTTCTGCTAAAACTTCCCATCATCCTGTCGACCCAGGTCACCTTCTGCAGTGAGAAAGGAGGGCTCCCTCTCTTGTCACTCTGGGTCACCACAGGGTCAGCAGACCCTCCTCCCACCAGCCCCTGTCACCCTCGTGTACTTTTCTTTGTTCAGAGGGGAGGCATTGACACACAGGGGTCCTCAATGACCCCACCCAGCTTCTGAGCTGACTCAAGTGATAGTAACATGGTTTCTGGGCGGCCCCATTGGACCCATGACTCCTGCCACCTGGAGCAAATCACCTAGCCCTGAGGACCATCATTTCCTCATCTATAAAATCAGGATCATAATGTCTCATGAGAGGATAAAATGAGGAAATGCTTTGTAGAGTGTGGAAGGCCCTGAACACCAGCGGTGGTCTTCTTGGTAGCCCTCAGGGGCTGTTAGCGCCCCCCAGAGGCCGGAGGCCCCCCTGCAACCCCTCTGCCTCTGCCTGCCTTCCTTCTGGATCTGACTCCCCTCCGGCCCATCTTTCTTCTGCCTCCATCCGCCTGTTGGCCTTCACTGTCTCCGCCCCTGCAGCCCTTCCAAAACCACCAAGTGGTCCAGCCCTTCTAAGCAAAAAGGCTATCTTCTGTTTGGGAGCATTTTAATTGAAAAAGTGTCTCCTATTCAATAACATGGTCATATGAGCCATCGGGCCTCACGTATGTGGAGCGTGGTGGAGGGGGGGTTATGTGTTTTTGTGCACATGTATGTGATATGGGGAGGTGTTGGGAGTGTTATAACATGTATTGTGCATGTGTGCATGCAATATGTGGCATGCAGTGCCCTCTCTGTCCTGATGAAGACAGAATCTCCTGATCCGCCCTTGGCACAGGTTGAACAGTCCTGCTTTCCAGGGTTCTCTAGATGATGACTTGCGCAGAATTCCCTGAGGCAGCCTGGAGACTTGGACTCAAAAGATGTGGCTGGGATGATTGTTCTAGACCCTGCTTCTCGAATCTTGCCTTAGGACAAGAAGCATGGCCATCCGTTGGGGGTGTGTTAGAAATATAGAGTCTCAGACTGTATTCCAGAGTGACTAAGTCAGAGCCTGCATTTGAACAAGCCCCCGGGTGATCTGTGTACACAGCGGTGTGAGAAGGACTGGACTAGGATAAGAAGAAGATGGAACAGGAACATAGAGGAGTGTTGGCCCAGCCTGGGGGGATGCTTGTCTGCTGAGTGGGTGAGATGGTGTGAGTCACCCAGAGCGGCAGGAGGAGAACTTATAGGGGCTGATCTGCAGTAAAGACGGGGTCCTTGTCAGTGGACTCAGGAGGGGCCAGAGCTAAATGTCCCCGGTACTCACCCAGTCCACCATCTGCGCTTTATTTCTGGAAACCAGCCACTGGTTTCAGCGGGCTGTGTGTATGTGCTTCCCTGCCACCGACACACCAGCTGACTCGTCTGCCTTTGGTGTCAGGGTACTACTGGACTCACGGGATGAGTTAGGAAGGGATCCCCCTCTTCAACTTTTACAAAGAGTTGAAGAAGGATTGGAGTCAACTTTTCTTTAAATATTTGGTAGAATTCACCAGTGAAGCATCTGGTTCTGAACTTTTCTTGATTGGAAGGTTTTTAAAATTATTGATTCAATCTCTTTACGTGTTATAAGTCTATTTCTTCTTGAGTCAGTTTTGGTAATTTGTGTGTTTCTAGGAACTTGTGCACTATAAGCATCATGATGTGGAAACCAAGCTCCACCTTCCCTAAGTAGAGGGTAACAGACAGATACTACCGTGTGTCCCCGAAAATAAGACCTAAGCGGAAAATAAGCCCTAGCATGATTTTTCAGGATGACATCCCCTGAACATAAGCCCTAATGAGTCTTTTGGAGCCAGAATTAATATAAAACATGGTCTTATCTTCAAGAAACACAGTACTTAGCATTCCTTCTGCCACGCTGCTCTGTTTTCCGTTTCCATTTTGCCTGGCCCTGCCGTTAGGCCCCGGACCCGGTCTCTTCACTTGACCCGAGTGCAATGGAGGCATTTTGCTGACTGCCCTGCTCTGGCCACAGGAGTTTCCTGTCTGGATCCTCACTCGTGTTATCTGCTATCTGTTATCTGTTATCTGGTTATAGAGGCAGCTCTTAGAGAGGTGGAAACGTTAGCAAAATCAGCTGCCATCCCTCAGCTCCTGCTCTGCATCCCGCCCTTGTGTGTGGACTGCTTAGCATTTCTGATCATTCTGTAGGTGACCACAAAAGAAACCTCCCGGGCGTTCCAAACTGAGGATACTCTCAGAAGTCTCCTGGTGACCCGAGCTGTCTTAGTAAAAGTTGTTTTTTTGTTTTGTTTTTTGTTTGTTTGTTTTTTTATGGTTCAGAGTACAAGAAACACACTGTATTCATCAGAAGACTCTGCTGTGAAGACAAATACGCCCTGGAATCTCAGTGGCTTAATACAAACAGCTTAATTTGTCTCTCACAGCAAGTCCTCTGAGGGTCCAGCATCCTCCTTGGCTGCTTTCCTCCAACCATGGTGAGGATTGGGCTCTGCCCTCTCCAAGTCTCCCATTCCAGAGTTGTTCACTTATAGCTACAGGAGAGACGAGAGGGTGCGTGGAGCTCACACACTCAGTGTTCCCTGCCTGGGCCTGGCAATGACACATCCCGCCTGTTCACTTCTCCTTGGCAAGAATCCCCTCACATGGACCCACTCTCATGTTCGTGGGGAGGATGGGAAGTGTGGTTTTCCTGGAAGTCCAACTTCCAGGCCAGTTGAAACAAAAGGGGATTGGAGACTATGGGGTGGTATATGGGACTCAGGGCAAGAAAGCCAGCTCGGCTTCTCCCGGGGCTGGGAGCAGGTACTCACTCACCAGCATCAGGACTCGGGGAAGCTCCTCTGTCCCTCGGCCAGGCCACAGGGCTCTCTTCCCTACTAAAGGTGACCAGCTGCTCCTGGTGGGCCTCAGACGTTCTCTTTTCAGCCCTGACAGTCCTCCGGGGTGCCCATTCCCTCCTGGGCAACTGCAATATTTGGTGACCCTATCATGACTTCTCTTCACATATTACCTTTGGCTTTTAGTCTTTCTCTCCTGGTTGAATTCCTTCTTTTCTGTACACGTGACACGATGTTGCTGTTCCAGCCTGGGCTCCGGACCCTCCCAGCTGTAGTACCTCCAACCACCTAACTAATGCCTGTCCTCAGCCTTAGTTCCACATTTTCAGGAGGGAGAAGTTAATTGCTCTATCTTAGGGCTAACGCTCACCCTGGTTGGGCAGAATAGTCTTTACCTTGATGTGAAGGGATAAGGCAGAAAAAGGGAGGTGAGAGCCAGCAGGCACCCTACATGGTGCCATTGCACGGCCCATCAGAAACTTTCCACTGTAACCACATAAAAGACAAAAATAGAAGAGACTATAATTATCCTGCCAAAGGACAGCACACCTGGGATTACAGCTCTCCCCAGCATTTCCGCTGAAGTCCAGCACACACAGAATCCATCCACGTGTTAGTTAAGTGGGTAGGTGGAAGTCCAAGATGGTCTTCAAGATTCCTGCCCATGCTGTGAGCGCCTGTATAGTCCCCTCCCCTGGAGAGTGGACAGGACCTGGGAATATGAGACAGTCAGACTGGGTTACGTTATATGGCAAAGGTGGTCGGACATTCCCGCAATTACTGTTAGTTTAATATAAGACTGTCCTAGCAGACTAGAAAGAGAGAGATTCTCCGGCTGGCTTTGAAGAAGGAAGCTGCCTTGTTGCGAGAGGCCTATGTGACTAGGACCTGAAGTTTCCTCTAAGAACTGAGCGTGAGCCATAACACGCAGCCAGCAAACAATCAGGGACCTCAGTCCTAAGACCTCAAGGAACCGAATTCTGTCCACAACCTGAATGCGCAGAGGAACCTGAGCTGCAGATGGGATTGCAGCCCTGGCCCAGACCTTCGTTTCAGCCTGATGAGAAACCAGCTATGGCACCGTGCCTGGATTTTTGACCTACAGACACTGTGAGATAATAAATTCATGTTGTTTCAAGTTACTAAATGTGTGCTAATTTGTTACACAGCTACAGAAAACAAATAGGTCTAACTTAGGAGGAAATTATGGGACATTAGGCACGCCCAAGGGAGTAAGTTTCAAATATTCAATCTCACATCAAGTGTCTACATGAACAAAATATTAAAGAAGTCCCCATTGGACTGTTTTACTCCAGAGTTCAGCTTTTCTGGGACACCCAAATTCCCCACCACCCAACCCTCACAGGTTGGGGCTGGGCCAGAAGAGCTGTCCCTGCATGGGGACATTGAGGGGGGAAGCGGACAGCCATCCAACTCTAGGAATGAGAAGAGCGTAATGTGGATTTCACTTTAAAAGTTTGGATTTATGTAAAGGATTAATAACAACTAGTTGGCCAGGGTGACAGGAATCGAGCACTCCCATACATCACTAATATAAGTATAAATTGGATCAGCTTTCCAGAGTGCAATTTGGCAATGTCTAATAAATTGCAAAATGCACATATCCTTTAATCCAGCAATTTCTCTTGTAAGAAGTTGCCCTACAGAAATTTTAGCCCAGGGCCCAATTATATATGTACCAGGATGTTCATTGCAGCATTGTTTGCAACAGAAGAAAAAGAATTGGCAATAACCTTCATGCCGATCGATGAGCAATCGGTTCAATAAATTGTGATGCGTTCACACTGGAATACTATCATCCATTGAAAAAATGAGGTTCATTTATATGTGGGGACATTTCCATGTCGTATCTATGGTACAGTGTTAAGGGTAAAAAGCAAGTTGCAGAACACTACGTATAGTATATCATTTTTGTTAAAAGTAATTACATATTTACATGTTAAAATATGCATAGAAATATGGGAAAATATAAACCAAATTTTTAGGAACAGTTATTTCTTGAGTTACGGGAACTTTCTGTTATATATATTCTTCTGGATTATATTATACGATGGGGAGCTTTCTATGTTATACATTCTGTATTGTTAGAAAAATTTACTATGTGCATTTGTTAATTTTATAATAAAACAAAACAATAAATACATTTTTAAAAATTGGATCAAATACCCACGTCTACCCTCTGAGAAAAGAATCCTTTATCTACCCTCTGAGAAACTGAGACAAGCCAGCCAGGCTATGAGTTCATGGAACAAGACTTCCCAAAGGCCTGCAGAGCTGTCACCAGGCACACAGAGCTTCCTCACAAGGGAAGATGGGCAGGGGGGAGTTAACTGCACCCAAAGAGAGCGTGGGTCTTTGCCTTTGGCTACTGGGAAGTGATTTCTAGGCCCTTAGAATATCCTGTCTGAGAGTAGTGTCTTTGTGTGCTGGGGTCTTTGGCCACTGGACAGTCAAACAGTGTGATCTATGATGGCAACTCTGGGCCATATGGTATCAGCTCTGCCTCCAGAAGGACTGGAGACTACAAGTCAGCCTGATAAGCAGTGTGTGATGGAACCCAGTATAAACCCCGGTCCCCAAGGCTCTGGTGTGCTTCCCTGGTTGGCAATACACCCAGCACGTTGTCACAGATCTATGGGGGAAAAGTAAGGCTGCCTACGAGTCCACAGGAAGAGGACAGTGGAAGCTCTGCATTTGGTGTCTTTCCTGGCCCTGCCCTCTCTTTGCACTTCTTCACGTGGCTGATTGAAATCTGCATCCTTTCTTTTAATAAACAAAACAACTGTGAGTATAACAACTTTCAGTGACTTCTCTGGATTCTCCCAGTGAATCATCAATCCTGAGAGTGGTTTAGAAACCCCTTGCTCCAAACTTGCAGCTGGTGTCAGAAGTGGGGGCAGTCCTATGGATGGACGGTTCCTTTCAACGTCACAGTTGGCTAAACTCTTGGCAGTCCATGAGGAAGGGCCAGGCTAGCAGAGCAGCATCTCAGAGGCACAGGAAAGGTGGCTGGTTGGGGTCTCAGGACATTGGTGTTAATAATATTTTTAGCCAGAGCCCTGGGCTGTGTGTCAAGAGCCCGGGCTTCTAACCCCAGCTTGTTACTTACAAGCTATGCACAGGAAATAGAAATTGCCTACGAATGCTTCTGGCCCCTGCCCAGGTGAACGTGTGTACTCAGGCTTGGTGCCTGCAAAGCTCCCTTCTTACCATCAGACGAGGTTACAGCTGTCCTAGGAACATGAGCCCCAATCCACCCTACCCGCTGTGCAGAAAGTCTTCCCAGGTTCTGTCCCCCCGAGCCTTCTGAACTTCAGTATCGGCCTTTTTTGCTTCAAACTTCTCATTCATCCCCATTGACATTTGCCCCTCTGCTCAGAGCCCCCTTCTTGGTTCTTATCCCCATCTCCATCCCGGACACTCCCTTTCCTAATGTCATTTCCAGATTTCTGCTGGCCAGGACGAGGATGAGGCTAGTAAGGCACCTTTTACAAATTTTAAGGAGGCGATACTTAACATTGCCTGCACTTGCGTGACCCTGGGAGTGAACACTTCCTTCTATGTTGTGCCCTAAGTTCTCACGTTCATCGGCCTCCTCCTAGCCCTTAAACCCAGCTCACATCTGTCTCCTCACCCCTTCTCCTTGAGCCAAAGAGCTTTCAGCCATGATCACATCTGGATGTTTTTAAAAAGGCTCTACTCACACCAGTAGTCCCCCAGCCTTTCTCCAAGGAACAAATTTCCTTCCATCCTTTGGGGCTTCAAACATGTCATTCCTTTTGCCTGGAACACTGTGCCACCAACCTGAAACCCTCATGACACTCCTCCTTAGTCCTCTGGTTTCAACCTAAGTTTTATCCCTGCAGGGAAATCTTTCCTGGTTCCCCAGAGTACGTCAGCTGCCTGGTTATAACCTCTCACAGAGCACTTCACCCATCTTTTGTGGCACATGTCACAATGGCAATTAATTATTTGTGTAATTATTTGATTAATGGGCACCAGACTTTATGTTACATGAAGCTGAGTATAGCAGTCAGAGTCCTGGCAGGAAACAGATGGTTTATTCTATGGAGTCATTGATTTTGAGAGTTCCAGATAGCAAAAGCATGGTGCCATTACTTCTCCTAGGCCTGAAGGGGCAAGAGGAGAGAGGTTGCTAAAATCTAGAGAAAGCTGTGGGAGGAATGGGAGCGATGGCCTGGGCGAGAGGAATGCAGACCCTGCCAGCCTACAGCCCATCAGGGAGGGAACCAGAAGTGGGGTGAATGTCTCAGCCTTTATCTCCTCTCATCTCCAGTCTGCTGCCTCCCATTGGCCAAACCCAACTGGAAGGGCGAGCGCGGGCAGCCCAAGTGATGCAGTCCTTACAGGTCAGCCTGCAGGGCACAGCATAGGGTGGAGGAGAAGGGAGAGTGGACCTGAAAGGGTAAATTAAGAGGTCCAGCACAGCAGGACCACATTCATCTTGCTCAATCCTGAATCCCTAATGTAGAGTTCAGTGCGTAACACTGAGTACGTACGTAAGAAATACTGGTGATGAATGAAAGAATGACTATCTCATTCACATACGTCCCAGGGATATTGTAAGATCAAATGAGGTCAGGTGCAGGAAGTTGTTCTGGGAACCATGAAGTAGAAAATAAATGGGAATGATTACCATTCGTATTCTGATTCTTCTTCCTTTAATGAACTCAGTCTCTTAGAGTCACAACAACCAGAAGGAGCCAACTGGCCGCATTGACTTTCTTGGCTGGGCAGCCCCCACAGGGCCCTGCTAGTCTGAGCACCTGACCTGAAATCATCCTTGCCCTCTGCGTAAGAGTAGCTCTTGGTGGAAGTACATCTATACCACAAGGGCACTTTATGTTTTCTTTATTGAGTTAAAAATAAAATAATGACATTTTCTGGCAACAAAATGCTCTCTGTCACACCTGGGGACTAAATGTTTATTGCAACTTTATTAAAATATATTAGATAAATTGAAGAGCTGTGCTCTCCAGCTAGCTGACAGAGCCCCTGCCTCCCTGTAGATGTTTTGGTTTTGTATTAAGAAAGTTGTCACAAGTAATTTGGACGGGAGCGTGTGGTTATAGACTGCCAAATGTTGATTAATTAAGCCGATGTTTGGATTAGTTCTGCCTGATAGTTTCATTAGGGAAAATGACTGAAATGTGGAATAAAGTAGCAAGGTGGGAAGAGAAATCATCATCTTGTGAGACCTAAGACAAGGAAACCCACTCTGTATCCACTAGTCTGTGCATATGCGTGTGTGTCTTTCAAATATCCCAGCAAAGGATGGGTCCATGGCTACAAGGATTACAAGCAGTTAATATGAATTCTGCTCTTGGTATCCGCTCCCTTTCTGATTCAACCTTTGGTCTTGACATCTCTGTGCAACCACTTCCCCAAGTCAAATTTCCAAATGTTCATTGAGCCTTTAGCCATTGAGCCAGAGGTCTCCCTGCTGCCTAGACCCTGAGAGAGAGTCAAGCAAAGCCCGACAGGGAAGGCTGGGGGGTTCACTCACCCACTCTAAACCTGGCAGAAATGCTGGGTGAAAGGCAAGATTCTCAGAGAAGCAGGAAGATACTTTCCTTAACCTCCAAAGAGTCAACATTGATGAAAATGGGAGTCCACTGCAAAAGTCACGTGCTTTTAGGAATTGTATTTTTGTTAATCCCTAAGTCAAATAATGAAAGACTTGGGCATTTTTAGGAATTTGTATGAATGCATGTGGTGTTTTGCTCTCATAAATTTATTCATGCAAACATTAACGTCAAGCGTTAATGTTCAGCCCTGAGCTCTTCAATTCACAAAAGAGGCAAAAGACACAGTCCTTGCCCTTACAACTTAAAAATCTACACAGGAGAGTGAGTCATTTATGTATGTCTTACTAGCCCCACCTACGCCAACCAACATGCACTGTATTTTTCAACCATGTTGTACTTTTTTTCAATTCTTTAAATGCATCATGTTCTCTCCCAATGCCAGGGTTTTGTCCAGGCTGTTCCCACTGCCTGGAACATTTTTCTCCCAAGGTCACCATCCCATCCTCAATCCTCCTAGACAATTTCGATTCATCCTTCAGATATCATATTAGCTTATATGCCATTCTTCCAGGAAGCCTTCCTGGATCACAGATACCATCTTAGGTACATAGTCTCATTAGGTGCTCCAGAGCACCCTGTGCTTCCCCAACTGCAGGACTCACCACATCACAACATTGCTACTGCTTATTCAATTGCCCATCTTCCCCTCCATACCGTAAGCATGAGGAAGAGAGGACATTTGTCGGGCTTGCGATATCCGCAGTGCTTAGCATAACATGTAACAGGAGCGAATAAATGGAGAGAATGGAATGGAAAGAACATAAATCAAGCATCGAGATAACTTCGGCCGGTGCAAACAGTAGGAATCTTGGTAAGCCACTTCCCTTTCTCAATACCCAGTTCCTCATCTGCAAAATGGAAATAGTAGATATGACAGCCCTCTGGTCCCCACTGATGTTTGGTACTGACGTCCAGGCTGATCTGATTGGCCAAGTGGGTTTCCCTTGCCCCCTCACTCTTCTGAGTGACGCAGCGTGCTGGACCAGAGAAAATGACATCCTTGCTGAAATCAAGAGCAGTGAGTAAACGGGGATGATACAATCCATCCCTCCCTACATCCTAGAGCTCTTAGGGACTCAAATTAGAAGGCCTCTGCCAACTGCCAAACAACACTGGAAGACAGGCGTTATTACGTAAGACAGCCAGTGAATATGAATATATATATATATATGCTGGTGCCTTACAACCGTTAATGGCCAGATGAATAAAATTTTGCTCTGGCCTGAAGAAGATATATTATGACATGTAAGATAGATAAATAGATGCTATAGATATAAATACAGATATAGATATAGGTACAGATGTAGGCTAATGGGCTCTGCCTAAGTGTTAATAAGAAGTTAGTTGGTGGGTATGGCCAGTAGGCTGTAAAACTTGGACTTCAGTTTCAAAAAGGCTAATCCTCTTCTCTCTCTGCCCGTCTCCAGTTATTTTCACTTTTCCCATTAAAGAGGACTTTAACGACTCCTCCATGGAGGCGTCCCCGGAAGGGAAACGGGACCTTTGCCCTTGACAGTGGGTTCCTTCACATTCATCTGTCCCGTCACTTCTCTCTGGATTGCTCGATTCTCACTTAGGTGCTAACGATGGCCTGTTCTTTCCTTTGTCTCCTGGTGAAGTTCAGTTGGCTTACGCGTGCGTCTATCCCAATGTTTTTTTACACATGGTTTTGTTGGGGGGACTTGGGAGAAGGGGGCAATGAAGGACTGCAGCCCCTACGCAGCCTCAGCTCCTTTCACAGTCAGGAGAATAACGCCCTCCACCTCCATGCCGTCCTCCGTCCGTGTTCCCTCTGGAACCCCACCTCCCTCTATAGCTTCTAATGGGGGAAGGGAACAAACAAACAAGGAGCAAACACCCAACACTCAAAGCCAATTGATATAACAGCAACGTGTGATATAAAAGAAAAATAAAGACAGAACACAACTGGCCAACATTCCCAACTGTCCTCAAGGTCTAAAAGTCCCGCAGGCACAGAAAGAATTTAGCAGAAAGCCAGCTCGTGCCCTACTCTTTCCCCCAACTTGTCTCACTTCTGTTCTCTGTATTATTTTACTTCCATTTTTCACAAACCTACTGAAGTTGCTTACGATGCCTGAAGGCAAGTAGGTGTGTGCTTCTGACCCAACCACAATTGAGCAAGTGACGGAGAGAAGAGAGCTTCCTTTCCTGTTGGAGGGTGAGTCTCGTTAGGTGAGCAGAGAGAGATGAGCACACTATACGTTAATACCCTGAAGTCCCTGCACTACAAAAGGGAAAGGAGACGTTATTGCACCTTCACTAAGCAGCGTCTGAATCGTCAGACAAAGAGGACGTTCGGTGCGACGCCTGTCTGCCTGCAACAGCAGACAAGCATATATGCAGGTACGATTTTCCTGGTCACACACAGCGCAGGATGAAGATTAGGGAGGTGGGCTTTGGAGTCAGACGGACCTGGGTTTGAATTCTGGCTCCCTTGTTCCTCAGTGTGACTGCCCTAGGTTGAGTTGCCCCCAGATGCAGAACCCAATTCAAGGATTTGAGGATTATAGAGGGTGATCCCAAGGAGAACCCAGAGTGGAGTCCGAATGTGAGACGAGGAAGGGAAGCAGCCCGCACAAGGCGCTGCAGAGAGCAGGCTACCGCTGGGGACACTTGGGCTCACCTTCATGGGCACTTCTGGGAGATGTAGCTCATACCTCAGAGTTGTCCTCCTGAGAGGTGGGAAAGCTGAGCTACTTCCCTACCAATCCCCATCCTTTATTGGTTGATGGCTGCTCCTAAGGATATTACCTGCACTTCGGTCAGGCAGGCTTTCCTACAAAGAGCTTGCACAGAAAGCCATGAATGTGCAAAGGAAAGGCACCAGAGCATCTCATACGCTTTTGCATAAATTAAAAACTCTGGTGCCTCTGCATAAAGTAAAGCAGGTCAATTGTCATGCATATTCTATTGGAAAATCTGAAGTTTAACATGGAGAGTTTCCTTACGAGGAAACAGGCTTCAGAATCTGGTTTCCAAACACCCATAGCCCTGGGAGAACAACCTAAAACTTGGGCATCTTTGGGCCTCCCCAAGCCTCACCTCCAGCAAAGAGCATCAATTTATTTAGGGGATTTCATCTCAGCGGTGCCAACACGCAAAGTCGGTGCCTAGGTACCGAGCTGTAACGTCTCCCTTCCCAAGAAACCACATGTGCTTTGAGTGGTGAAGAGTAAGGTCGGTCTGGAACTCCGTCTGCCAGAAGGCCCACCAGCTGTGTGTCCTCAGAAGTTCTCAAGGCCTCGGTGTCCTCACATCTAGTCTTGCAGCAATCCACACAGGCTTCTCAGAGCGATGGTGAGAGTTGAAATTGAGGGAGGTGATTTAAGTGAGTGTCCAGAGCCCAAGGTCTACAAGAATGAAGACCACCTGATTCCTCTCCACAGCCCTCAGACCTACTTTTCCAGGGCCCAGAGCACTGCCTAACCCTTGGCCAACCTTCATCCTCCGTGTTGATTTGTGAAGTCTGCAAGGACAAGGGAATTCTAGCCCTATCTGGGCCGAGAGGCATCAACATTGCCCAGAGCTGGTGTGTTCTTTTTCCCTGTGATGCTAAGATGTGACCCTAAAACAACCAGAAGCCAGCCAGTTCGGTGAGCAAGAGCAGTGGTGGGTGTATTGGTGAGGCCCCCACACACGTGGGCTGGGTTTTGTGGCCCATTCGGATATCCTCCTCCCATCCTGCCAAGACTGGTGCATCCCTCTTCCCCACGGCAGGGAAAGGGGCTCTGCTGCATTTGCGGTTCTTCAGCAGGAAACTATAACTAAATCAAGGAGAAAAACTCCAAAAGGGGATGGTATCCCTCTCCCCGTTTTACAGAGAGAGAGAGAGAGAGAGAGAGAGAGAGAGAGAGAGAGAGAGAGAGAGAGAAAGAGAGAGATTACTCACAGGAGGAGTGGAGAAAGAAGCAGTGGCAGAACAAGCAGAGAGAGAGAGAGAGAAATGGAGATGAAAGGAAACGGAGAGAGAAGAAGAGACACACAGCCTCCCTGCAGTGTGGAGGAGGATAAAACAGGACAGAAAGTCAGAGGCCAGGTGAGGAGATGTAAGATGCTCAGAGGGAGAGTGGGAAGGAGGCGGCCAGCATCGTGGGAGAGAGGTGCAGCCCTCAGGGGCTGTGTTCAGACCGCAGTTGTAACATCCTAGATGAGTGATGACACAGCGTGTGTGCGCAGCCTGGGGTGTGTGTGTGTGTGTGTACACACAGCTCTGGGTGAGTGTTACCAGCACAGAAACAGAGCACAGGCAGGAAGGCTGGAAGCAGAAGGCCGGGGACAAGGCAGGGGGCTATTGAGGGAGTTTATCACCTGAGCCTGAACCTGCTTCTCCAGACCCTGGTACTTGCTGAATGGAGGGTGAATGCTGCAGCCTGGTCCCTTTCCAAGAGGGTAGGCTACAGGTGGGACAGCAAGTGCAAACATGGCCATGCCTCCTCGCCACTTTTTCTCTCTTTACTGCCACCCCTGCAACACCAATCAATAATGAAAAAAGCACCGCGTTGTCAGCCGGGAGCCCTGGGGCTCAGATCTACACCTCTCTTGGGGGTACTACTTTCTTCCTTTCCCTCAGTGAAAATTGGTTGTGTTCAGATCTTCGCTTCCCTGCTAGAGTAAAGATACCCTAAGGGCAGCCCCGTCTATTATTTATCTTTGTTTCACCCATAGTGCCCAGCACAGCACCAGGTGCTCAGTAAATGTTTGCTAAATAAATGAGCTGCTTAGTGGTAGCCATTACCTGTCCCCAGGGCACAGCAAGAGTCCACATATGCCCGCCAACACGCTGTGCTGCTTTTCCAGCCTTCCTTCCTTCCTTCCTTCCTTCCTTCCTTCCTTCCTTCCCTCTTCCCTCCCTCCCTCCCTTCCTACCCTCCCTCCTTCCTTTTTCCCTCCCTCCCTTCTTTCCCTCCTTCCTCCCTCCCTCCCTCTCTCCCTTCCTTCCTCTGTTGGTCCCTCCCTCCCTCCCCCTTCCCTCCTTCCCTCCTTCCCCACTTCACCAGGATTTATCAAACGTCCAGAACCGTGCTAGGGGATGCCTGTGGGGCTGAAGGAGACCTGTGCCCTTGGTTCCTTTGACATTCTGTTTGGCCCTTCTCACCTTTGGAGCCCTGGGAAGAATGTGGCTGAGTCCAGTGTGTGTCTAGGGACAGGTGAAGGAGGTGGCATCCACTAATACGCAGGAGGTAAGTACTGGGTAGTAAGCTTCAAGCTCCTTAGGGATCTTGGGATAAATGTTACTGATCAGATGTTTTCAATTTTTCCTCAAAAAGAAAGACTGGAGGGAGGAAGGACAAAGAGTGGGAGGGAGCGAGAGAGGGAAGGCGGAAGCCAGTGTAAAGGTGTCCGGGTGAGCCCAGGGCAGCATGTCCCAAGGGAAAGGGGCACGTACTGATTTCCTCAGCACTTACTAAACGCCAGGCATTTCACACTCTATCCCACTGAACTTCACACCCGCTTTGTGAAGGAAGCATTTGTATGAGGAAGCCATCTGGTCAATGCAGAAACTGGCTCTAGGTGGTTGGAGGAGTGGTCTATGGTGTGAGGGCAACTCCCCAGGACTGCCTGACGAAGCTGTGGGAAGTACGTGGCTGTAGCAACAAGAGGTGACCGTGACCCGTCCTGCAGGCCGTCCCAGCCAGAGTGGGCCTCCTTGGATCCCAGGAGGCACGGAGTCTGCAGTGACCTGCAGGACACAGGCCAGGCAGACGCTCAGAATTTCACTTCTCCACTCAGAACTGAGACCTGTTCCCTGCCTGGCTCTTTCCAGCCCACCCAGCTCCAGGCCAAACAGCCGATTCCTCTGAGGAGTCCCTGTGGGAACGAAGGACAGGCCTGCATCTGCGGTGTCGGGGACCGATCTTACAAAGCAGAGTCAAGACCCAGGATGATTCTCAGGGATTCGGCGTGAGTTCCACCCTTTAGACATTTGTTCTTGGAAAGCCTCAGCCTGGGGAGCCAGGCAGACCAGAGCAGAGACATGCAGGGAGCCAGTGCCTGCCACCCTGTCCCCTGACCTTTCTCCAGCAGCCTGGGGCTCACTCACAATTGCCCTCAGCTGAGTTACCTCCCCCAAACCACATATGGGTACTTCCTCATTTGGGGGTCTACAATGTGCTGTCCTAAACGTGCCAGGGGCTTGGCCTATCATCCAGGGTCTTGCTCCAGCCAGCCCCAGCCTACACACCTCCCCTACTCTCTCCCAATCACAGCTGCTCCTTGCCAGACAAACTCGTCTATTGAGATTCCTGAACATACAGGTGCTTGTGTCTGAGGAACCTGACTGCCGCCATCCTGACACTTATCCACCCAGTTCCTCAACGTTGAAGAGGGTTTATCATCGTTGTAACTATCTCACGGGGTGGTTTTAAGAATGAAATGAACTGAAATACAGCCTATAAAATGCCTGATCAGTGCTAAGGTTTGGCACTGGGTAGGCTGGATAATAGCCCTTGAGAGGCTCGTGCCCTGATCCCCTGAACCTGTGAATATGTTTGTTGCCTTATATGGCAAAAGGAAATTTGTAGAGATGATTAAGTTAAGGATCTTGTGAGGGAGAGGTCATCCTGGATTGGCCAGGCGGGTCCAGTGTAATGATATGGATCCTTAGAAGAGGGGTGTAGGGGCCAGAGTCGGAGAAGGAGCTATGGCAATGGAAGCAGAGGTCAGGGCATTGCGAGGAAGGGACCAGGAGCCAAAGCTTCCTCTAGGAATCAGAAAGGCCAGGAAGCAGAGTCTCCCCAGAGCCTCCGAAGGAACGCAGCCCTGCCTGACACCTTGGTTTCAGACGTCTGCCCTCCATACTGTAAGATGACAAGTTTGTGTTCCTTTAAATCACTACGTTGGCAGTACTTTGTTATAGCACCAGTAGGAGACTTAGGGCTCGTTACTTGGTTTCTACCTTTCCCATCATGACGGCCAGATTGTAGAAACCAGGTCTCACAGCTCTCTGGAACTGGCACAGCATCTGCCACGTACCCTGCACAGAACAGCCCACCAGACTGCCTGAAAGGTATGGAGGCAGACAGTGAATGAATATATGCACAGATAGACAACCAGTAGGTGACATACCCACCAGAATGCTTTCCAGGACCCTTCCCTGAGTAGGCTGGGGCAGGGGCTGTATTGTCACACTCACTAGTCACTAGCGCAGTGGTTCTCCAACTTTCGTCAGGATCACCTGGAGAAACTGATTGTTCACAACACGGACCAAAATCATAACTAACATTCTCGCCCCCTCCCCGTATGCCAGGCACCCATCTAAGCACTTGGATTATCTGCACACATTTTATCCTCACAACCACCCTCTTGGATGGGTATGATAATTGTTGTTGTCCACATTTGGCAGAGGCAGAAGCTGAGGCATAGAGAGGTTATGTAACTGGCCCAAGGTTACCCAGCTGGTAAAATGTGAACCCAGGCAGTCTGGCTCCAGAGCCCCGTCTCATAACCATGCATTATACTGTCTCTGTACTACTTTTTCATTCCCTGCGCCACCGTCCCAAATGTTGCAAAGTAGTTTCTGGGTATTCTGGGCGAAGCTTGGAGGAATTTGTGAGGCAACCATACCTAGAGAAAGTGAACCTTGTAAAGAAAGGTGTCTGCATCATGACCTCAGGCCGAGAGGAGGCGGTTAAAGCCCCAGGGGCCTATAATAGACTCAGTTAGGGACTGTGGGGAGAGGCCTTGTTCTCCGCGTACCCCTCCCCCCACTGCTTGCCTCCAGCCCTCCCCTTGATGACAGGGCACTAGCCACTGTTCTCAGCATCTGTTCGCCTGATGCCCCAGGCAGGCGGTACATGGAAGTACCACCCACCACCAGCCCCGGGACCCTCCAACCAGAGGCCTCTCTGGGTGAGAGGAGGGATGGGGCAGCCGGCCCTCCCCCACCTTCAGGGTCCTGGGGTGGCCCAGGGGCCAGACGCCTCACTGCCGTGTGGCTCCTGCCAGGCTGTGGAGGACCTGATCTGTGGTTCTCTTGAGGCCCCCAAGTGCAGAAATGTTTAAAAGCCTTAAATAAATTCCCATCTCATTTCGGCTAACTCCCTGGCCGGCTCAAGCTCTCAGCCGGAGCATGAAATGAGCAGGCGGGGTTTCTCCTGCTACCACATCGCCTCCATCTGCCCTGGGGGACCCACTCCATTGACCTCGCAGGTCTTTTCCATCTCAAAGCTATGGCTCCAGTTTCTCTCCCTCCCTCTTTCCCCCAGGCTGGCTGCCTGGACGTGGACCGAGCTGTCCGCCCTGACCCCACCACTGCTCAGGTGCCCCCCAGCCGCCTATCCATCTCAAAGTGCTAAGGCAGAGAAAAGCAGTTTTTGAAACTGTGATGTTTCCTAACGCAGCTGACCTTCGAGAAGCGAACTAAGGTCTGAGTTCTCATTCTCCTGGGCCTCAGATCTTTTCTCACCAGCAGAGAGGCCTCTGCACAATCACCCCCCCCAGGTCCCCTTCTCGCCCAACCCCCCAGGAGGGAATGGACTCCCACCTGGCTCTCCCTCCCCTTCTAACCGCAGTCTGGCCATGACGCTCACCAGCCTCACCGGGGTCCCTGCCATTCCTTACACCTCACACGCCCACCTGTGGGCCTCTGGTGCTGTGTCCCCTCCACCTACCTGGCAAGGCTGCCTCCCAGGTACCCAGGGCCACCCTGCCTGGCTTCGCTCAGACTGCCCGAACAGCACCTCCTTTCTCTGGCCACCACCATCACTCACCCTCTCCTCCAGCTGCCTTAACTTTTTATTGCACTTATCATACACGACATATTATATTTTTTATTGAATACAGCGTGTATACCATATATATGTATAATGTGTTTATTTTATTATTGTCTGCCTACCTTACTAACATACAAACCTTAGAGGGTATGAACTCTTCTATATGCTCAGCATCCAGAGCAGTGCCCTGTGCACAGGAGATAATCGTTTGTTGAACGAATGCATGAATAAACGAAAGGATGGATGTATGTGTGAGTTAACCTGGGGAAGTCAAGCCACGTGCTAAGGAAAGCCACTTAGAGACTGTCTAACCTAGTGTTTATTCTCTAAGCCACACAGACTCTCGGAGATCAAGGTAGTGTAGTCTAAGTTTAGAGCCTGAATTTGGGAGCTGGATGCCCTGGCTTCAAGTCTCAGCTTGCCGCCTATTGGCTCTGTGTCATTGGGCCACTCACTGAACCTCTCTGTGCCTGTTTCCTTATCTGCATCACCGGGATGAGAATATGAGCTCATAGGTTACTATGAGGATTAAATGAAGGAATATTGCAGAGTGCTTACAGCAGTGTCTGGCATGTGATCAGAGCTCTAAGAGACCTGTCTGAAGGAGGCAGGTAAGGTTCAGGGGACAGTGACTTGCCCTAAGGCGGGGTCACAGTGTGGATAAGTGCTGCAGCAGGCTTTAAGCTCTGGGGGCTTCCTCTCACAGAGACCTCTGCTGCCAGCAATGACCAGGGAGGGGCTGGCCTTCCAGAACTCTGGGCAAGTTTCCACCTCCAGCTGAAACGCGGGCTTTCTTAGGACACTGACAGAACAAAGCCAGGCTTCCCGGAACCTGGGCATGTGGAGAGACAAAGGAGGGACTACTGGCCTGAGAGAGAGTCAGAGTAGGGCGAGTCACTGAAACGGGATGAAGCGAGCAGGCGGGGGCTCATGCTGGCATTCAAAGAGCCCGCTGTGCCTGCCGACGGCTGCATGACTGCAGAGGGTGAGCACGGTGCTGCCAAGGTCAGGATGAAGACTAGACGTTGTTCCTGCACGTCTGCTCTCCAGGAAAAGCTGGTAGAGGGCAGAGTCCCCGAAGACCTGGGACTCAGAACTAGGTGGGTGGAGACTTGGGTGCCTGAGGGTAACCAGGTTCCCCATGTAAGGTGTAGTGCCAGGGATGATGGTGGGGTGAGAATGCTGGTGGCGGGGCACAGTGCCTGCCCAGGAGAAACAGTGAAGTAGAAGTTTGCCTTAGGCTCCCCCACCTCCAGGCTCCACCACCTCTAGGCTGTGGCCCTGAATCAATCATGCCATCAGAACAAATGCTCCCACCTCCGGGGACATACCCCTTGCTTCAACCTTCTGCCACCTAGTCCCTCCCACCCCAAACATACCTGTCCTATGCTTCACCCTCCATCATTCCTGCTGCCACAAGGTGACGAGCCGCAGATCTGACAAAGGAAACTTCATGGGCATGGCCGTGGTCCTAAGGTAACATGTTTTAAGAGGTCTCATGAATGCTCTCACAACCCAAAGCAGACACTGATGGTTCAACGATGTAGTTGACAAACGTGCCGGCTCCAGGCGGGCTTCTGCTCTAGGGACTGGCTACAGAAGAGGGAGAGGACATTTAGGGGCCATTTAGGCCCTGGAGGAATTGACAGGGAACCGCAGAACTCCCTTTGCACTTGGAGTCAAACCAGGCAGAAGGTGCTTATCTCCCAGTGAGAGAGAAAGGAGGCAACTGGCACAGCAAGATTTGTGTCTACAGAGTCCAGGGTTTTCTGAGACAGAGAGAGGAGGTTGGTGAAGCATTGGGTTCCTGAAAGACAGAATTCCCAGGGTGTGGGGGTAAGGGGCAGCTCTGCCAATTTGGGCAAGGCTCAGCGGTATCTGGAAGAGTTGCAGGTCGATTGCCGGGTTCTATGAACGAGAGATACACAGCCTGCGAGACAGCGGGCTGTCCAGACAGGATCCATTTGCCCAAGAGATCAATATGTCATTCAAACCAGAGCGTCCCCCCTTCCTTGTCTCCCTCCTGTTTCCATTAAAGAATTGAAGAGGGGGGAAAACAAAAAATCTCCAATGTGAATGAGACGAAAGGTCAGGATTGTGCTGATATGTCTCTGAAGAAGCTTCTCCCATCCCCTCCTGGGAAAGAAGGCAAGAGCAGTGGTGTGGGGGGCAGGCTGAGCCTGGAGAGCTGAGCCCTGAAAGGGAGAGGAACACTCCTCCTGGCCCTCCACATCCTTCGTGGAGGTGGGTTAGGGACAGAAACCATCGTCATGGGTATTAGGAGCCCACAGGAGTGTTCTTCCAGCGTCAATTATCAATGGGCAATCGGTCAGCGTGGAGGGCGTCGCTAAAGAAGTGAAGCTGTGGATGAAGAAGAGCTGAGCCCAGCTTTATCTGGAGTTTAAGCAGAGAAAGAAAAAGCCAAAACTGATTGAATTCTTTGCAAAGGTAGCCAGAGGCTGGCTGCAAAGTGGAGAGAGCCCGGAAAACTAGGAGATTCTAGGAAGCCCCGGGGTTGTCCTATTGGACATCCTACACATCGGGCAGGTGGCTACACGTACAAAGGGGAATAAGACAGGGGAGTTTTCACACTGGTGGGGCAGACAGACTCCAGAATGGATCTTCTCAATCCCACCAAGAGGATGGATCCAGAGACGCTCTGTGAAGACCAAAGCATAAGCAGCTTTGGAGTCAGGAGGGGTTCAGACAGAAGGTAGCCGTTCACCCACATCCTCCAGGATGGATGGATTCGAGTGTCAATGGTTTAGTTGGGAAGGCACCTCAAAGAATATTGGTGGGGGGTGGAGACGTGAGACAAGGAGGGGAAGACAGTCAATCAAAAGGTGTGTCATCAACAACTGTGGGTGCCTGAAGCTCAGTCCTTCTGGGGAACGCGGGCCTCAGAATTGGGCAGCTCTTGGGGGCATTCATTCCTGAACTCCTACTAATCACCAGAGAGAGCAGTTCCTTCCCCGACGGGCCAAGGCTGTGCCAACAGCCAGCGAGAGCCGGCAGGTGCGTGCAGTGAGCTTCAGGCTGTGTGCACAGAAAGGGTAAGATTGGAGGGAGGTGGGCACACACCGGCCGCGTGTGCCACCGAATCCCGCAGAGCAAGGAAGGTGGTATTTAGGACAAAGACACAGGGGAGATATGAGGGTGGGCAGGGCAGACAACCAGGAGAGGGAATTGTCCTGCAGAAGGACGTAGAGGGGATGAAATCAGAAGGAAAGATGGCAGAGATCCAGAGTGACAGGAAATCCCAAGTCTAGTGGATTTTCAAATCTGTTCAAGCCTGAATTCTATAACCAGGCTGTGGATTCATAGAATTATAAACTGTTCGGGCCTGAAGGTCCCTGAGAAATGCGGAAACAAAGACCCAGAGAAGGAAAGGCGTTTGCCCAAAGCTGCACAGCTGCTTAACGGGCAAGCTGTTAGAACCAGGACTTTGATTCCTTACGACAGGAGAGGCCTGGCCTGCAACCACCCAGAAAAAAACTGTGTCAGGATTTAACCTTCCTATAGAGGGAATGGTCCCTGCAGGTGCCCCACACACCCCAGCAAAGGGGGTTGGCATTCCCAGTGTCTGTGCTTCTGTGGCTACAGAAAGAAAGGAAGAGCCTCGTTTCCAATAGTGTCTCCAGGGGCCTGACCGGGAGGGAAAGCGGGAGCTTCCCACAGTTGTTCCAGGGCTTCCTCACAGGGGTGGTACCACTCCATTAACAGGCACTAGACACTTGTGCCTGGCTTGGGGACATGACAACTTTAGCTCCTATAGCAGAAACACCAAGTAGAGCTAAACGAGGCACTGCTGAAGATGAATCATCCAGAGATACCCCTCAGCTCCCCTAGGCTCCCTGAGATATCGGGGGGCTGGTAGAGGGACACAGGGGCAGGGTGGACAGGAGGAGGAGCTTGCGCCTGGTTGTAGGCACAGCTGAGGCCACAGGAAGTGGCTGACATGTGCAGGTCACCTGTCATACCATGCTGATCCTGGAGGGGACGAGCTGCCTCTCAGTGCTGGCAGGTGTTCGGAGCAGCCCGCCTGTGCAATTCTAACTTCCCAAGGTGGCCAAGAGACAGCATTCATTCATTCATTCATTCATTCACCGAACAAAACCTCGCTGAGTGCCTTCTCTGTGCTCGGCACAAACTTTAGCTCTGCGGGTACAGCAGTGAACAAAACAGACTCGACTCCTGCCCTGCGGAGCTCTCAGCGAGGTGAGGAGAGAAGCAACACACAAGTAAACAGTGACAATGCTCGCTGGTATGGAGATTGGTATTGAAGTACAAAGAAGCGTGAGGAAAGAGGGAGGAAGCGACAGGCAGCGGTGATATGTTAGGGGCGGTCAGGGAAAACCTCTCAGGGAGGTAAGGTTTGACCCGGGGCCGACGGCAGGCAGGGGTCCACAGGCCCTAAGGGTCCCTGGCTGGGGCCTTGTGGAGAGGGAAGAGCAGAGGCAAGGCCATGGGAGGGGGGCCGCTGTGTGAGAGGAAGAGCAAGGAGAGGCAGGGGTGGCAGGGGTGATGACAGTGAGGTGAGGAGACTGGGCAGGAGGGACAGGGGTGGCTGGAGCAGGACTGCACCCAGGGGAACCCCCTACTCTAGGCCTTCTGGAGGCCTCACTTCCAGAAAGAGCAAAGCACAGAGGCTCATAATCTCAGCGTCTGCTGCCTGTGTCCTCCCGCCCAGGCAGGGCCTTGGGATACACTGATTGCAGTGAGGGGAAATCAGCACGTGGGTGATTAAAACCCCCTCCCGGGGCCCCAGCCTACTGCCTCTGGGGCCTGGCTGGGCTGTGGCGCCTTCTCTACTGGAGGGTAACTGTATGTGCTGTGCTTTTATAGGACTGGAAGTGCGTTAGGTTTGCTTCCGTCAGCGTCACCACCAACACATGAGTCATGCATTGCACTATGTTATGAGGGCTATGACATCACTAGGAGATAGGAATTTTTCAGCTCCGTTATAATCTTCTCGGGCTACCGTTACATGTGTGGTCTGTCATGCAGCGAAACGTTGTTATGCAGTGCATGACTGTACGTGGAAAAGAGAAGGAGACAAATGTTTGAAGATGAAATTAGCTTCCACAGGCCCAAATCCTCAAGCGTCCATGGGGACTATAGAAAACAAAAATGGAATGCTGACAATTTAGAACGTGCAGGTAATAAAGGAAAGGGAAAGATGGATATGGTCCTTTCTCTTTGATCTGTTTCCTTCCAGTCTTTTTTCTAGCACAGTAAATCACTCTGGGAACAGATGGGGCTTTCAAACTGGATAATTGGAGGAACAGGTTGAGAGTTTTAAAAGAACTGGACAATGGACGGTGCAACACCTGGGCTGGCCACTGCAGGGGCTGCTAACACCCCAAACTGGAGGGAGTGGCTGGGAGGGACATTTACCAGAACCTGGAAGGAAACCATCTGTGGGAGGGCTGCCCTGGGAGAGCAGTGACCCCACCTCATTGTCCTGCTGCCCTTTCAGCCCCTGCTGGGGCCTCCCATGGGCTGGGCCCTCCGGAAGCCAGGGGACAGGGCAGGGCGCTGGTCAATGCAGCCCAGACAGGGCAGCCTCCTGGGCAGAGAGCAGGCGGAGAAAAGCAGAGTGCGGATCTGAAAAGGTAAAAAGAAGAGATCCTGCACACATATTATAGATCTTTTTTCAGTAGAACATTGCAAATGCTGTTTCATGGCCTGAGTTCCTTCGTGAATAAATACTAGGCTGGATGAAAGGGGGAATTAGCCAACCCCCCCTGTCTCAAAAGGATGCTTTTTCAGGGAACTTCAGTGGCTCATTACACTAACAAGTTGCAGCTTTCTTATTTCTCCAGGCGGCCCAGCACCTTTCCTTCTCCTGCCTCCTAATGAGTCGATAGTTTGGCCCTGCAGGTGGAATACAGAGACAGGCAGTGGCAGTGTTCCGGCGGCCAGTGGTGTCATTCTCGGGAATCAAGGGGGATTTCATCCCAGTGCTTCTCAGACCCGTGGGTGCACTCGGTCATGCGGGGGATCCTGTGAAAGTACAACGTCTGATTCTGTAGGTCTGGAAGGGGTCGGAGATTCTGCATTTCTAAGAAGCTTCTCAATGGTGCTGATGCAGTGTGCCCTGACCACACTTTGATGGCGAGGTTCTAGAGAAGCCTCGAGACCTATGTGCTCAGGCTGCAGGAGAGGGGAAGTTGGGCTGATTGTCGGCAACTGACTATATAAGTGGCAAAACTTTATATGTATTCTCAAATCTAAGCTGTCAATGGGCCACTAGGGTTACCTCTTTAATGTATATGGGGTATTAACGTTCAAGTTCTTATTTTGGAAGGGTAAATCGTACACAGTGTGTAATGCCTTGGCTCTCTGCTCTAGCTGTCTACCCAGATTAGTCCAACAGAAAGCAGGGCACCGAAGAAAAGGAACACAGGGCTGGCCTGTTCTGATGAGATGGGCAGGCTGGCATAGGGCGTGCTTCCAGGCTGGGCATACTAAGGGCACACCCAGCTGGGTTTCCCGGTGAGCAGGCCCAGAACAGCCACCTCAGGGGTACGAAGCAGACAAAGTTCAGGTTCACCCAGCCTATTATTTTCAGACGTGCTCTGGAGACTCTACTCCCACAGACCCCATCTTCCTAATAGCAGAGGTCTTCTTTTTTGAGGGCTCTGAGTCTACATCCTTGTCTTTCTCTAGGACTTGGCTTTTCCACCTTCAGGAGTGAAGGGAGAAGACCCAGGATGTCTTGCCTTTGCCCACTAGAATGTGAGTGCCAGGGAGGCCAGTGTATACCCCGTGGTGGTCTCCACCGTACTTCCAGCACCTACAGTCAAGCCTGCCACAAAGTAGGCACCCAGACACGTCCGTTGAATGACTCAGTGCTTGCCTGCCAAGGTCCTTCTCCATCAGCTTGCTGCTGGTCCTCAAGGGGAAAGCAAACCATGACGGGTGATCGAAATGATTAGATCCCAAAACTTGAGAATTGGAAGAGAACCCCCGTCTCCATGTCTCTAACACACGTGATCATGGAATGCAATCACCTCATTTTAAGGATCAGGAAACTGAAGCCCGCAGAGGAAGGGGTTTCCCCAAGATCACACAGCATGATCGTGGGCGAAATGGACAGAGCGCAGGCCTCCGACACCCCGTTGCGGGCACTGTTTACTTCACCATTCACATACACATTCATCTATAAACACCTATCTATTGGTCAGTTACCGTACTCCAGGAACTGTTCCAGGCACTAAGGATCCAGAATTAATAAGAAAAGAGGGTCCCTGCCCTCATGTAGCTTATATTCCAGGGAAGGAGACAGACATAAGCAATAGGAGCTATAAAGGAAATAAACAGGCTGATGAGATATGAAGTGTGTAGAGTGGGGGTGGGTGGGGGGGGTCACCCAAAGAAAAGATGGTTTAAATGGAAAATTATGCCCAAGGAGGTGACTCGATACAACCCCTACCTCTAGTGCCTAATTCTTTGCTCCCACATTCTGTTCTGTATCTTCCCAACATTCTCCAGTCCCTTCTTCACCCTGCCCTGAACTCGTCAGTCATCTTCTAACCACCTGTGACCCTCTCCCCAGACACCAGCCTCACACCCAGAGTCCAGGCCAAAGATGACCTCATCTCCAAAGGGGCCTCAGTGTTCAGACGTCCTTCAATGCCAGAATTGGGAAAGGCTAATATTCTGCTTTAAGTCCAAACCCCCCCATTTTACAGCAGAAAAGCCAGAGGCCTATAGAGGGCAAGTAACTTACTCAAGGTTTGCACCGTATTGGCAGAATGTCTACCTTTCTCGTTTCCCTCTGCATTTTCTTCTTTACTCCCTTCCAACCCTTCAGGAGTCATGAGGGGTCTCAAGAAATAGTAAGCAAGTTCTCATCCTTTGTCCCATTCACTCAACCCCCAAGAAAACCAAAGAGGAGGAGCTGGGTGCATTTCCTCTGCCATCTTGTGGCTGCTCCGAAGAATGTCCCCTGTCCTGCTGGTTTGGAAAAGCTGCCATGGAATCCTCACTCTGATCTTAACTCCATCCTTGTACCTGTAACCTCTGACATACAAGTTGTGATCAAAACATATGGTGAATATTTAAATTTAAAAATATATATTACAGTAGAAGACACATTGCCATGAATCCGCCTCAAAATACTTCTTCTTGCCTTGAACACACTTATCCCATCATTCTTGCCACTTTCTGAAGCAGTTCTAAAGTCATCTTATGTGAGTATCTTTAGTTGTGCTGTCGTGGCTGCCTCGATGTCCTGAATCATTTTGACTTTGGGGAAGAGCCAGAAGTCACACAGTGTCAGATCCGGTGAATAAGGTGGATGAGGACACAGTGTAATGTTTTTATTTGACAGAAACTGCAGTATGCCAGAAGTAATGTGTGACATGGAGCCTTTCCATTGTGATCACAAAACATGGTGAATGCTGCTGGCGAGTGCCACCTAACGGAAAGGCAGGGAGGGATCTTCAATACGGGAAGCGGCGCATTGAACCTTAGTCACAATGTGTGACAAGTTTCAACTTGTTCGTGGCAGTCAGTCAGGTATGAGCTACAGTTGAGAGAAAGTGTGTTTTAAAGTGTGTCATAAGTCATGAATCACAAACAATGCATTAACATGAAATAGGCAAACGGTTTCGTCCTCCATCACGACAACACTCATGTCACACATCGCTTTTGATACGGCAATTTCTGTCTGTCAAATAAAACCATTATGGTGTGTCCTTATCCACCTTATCCACCGGATCTGGCACGATGTGACTTCTGGCTGTTCCCCAAAGTCAAAATGACCATAAAAGGTAAACGTTTTGAATCGATTCAGGACATGGAGGCAGCCACAACAGCGCAACTAAAGACACTCACGAAAGAGGACTTCCAGAACTGCTCCAGAAAGTGGCAAGAACGATGGGATAAGTGTGTTCAAAGTGAGGGGGAGTATTTTGAGGGGTGTTAACGGCAATGCGTCTTTTACTGTAATACCTTATTTAATTTAAATGTTCACCATATTGTTTGATCACACCTCATGAGCTTCACCCATGCAAATACTCATCTCTAAGAAAGAAGCAGGGGCTTAAGGTCAGGCCCACCCCTCACTGGCTCTAGGTGGACCATGGCACAGTCAACTCTCCCTCCTGTACTCACTTTCCTCCTCTGTAAAATGAGGGAACAGTCTCTTCCCCCACATGACACAGAGTAGTTGTAAGGTGGGAACAGATCACACACGTGAAAGTGCTTGAAGCAGTGAAGAATGACATGCAGATGGTTACAAGCACCAGCCCAACACCCCCTCTCTGTCATTTAGCAGAGGCCCTCCACCACCAAATGTCACCCAGAATAAGTGGGACTGAGGCAGATTTCCATGACTTAATGACCTGCACACACGGAAGACTCATTTGCAGGATGCAAGCCCTCTTTGCTGCTTGCAGTGGGATTAATCCTTCCTGTGGCCACCTGTCTGGCCTCTGTCAGGATGTCTGTGGCACAGGGAAGGGAGAACATCTGGGTAATTCTCGCCGCCCCTAGCGCCAGGTTCTATGGGGTCACACATGTCTCCAGGTGTACCAGGTGCTGTCTGTGCTCCACGCCTCTCCCCTGACTTTACCCCATCAGTGTATCCTTTGCTTAAGGACTTTTTCCGCCTGCTGGAGCCCACTGTACCACCTGTTAGCAGGCCAGAAGTTGCTGTAACCAGAAGCTGCCCTCAGCTCATGACTAAGGGGAATTAGTGGATAAATACCCCCGCTCCTCACCTCACAAGTCAGGTAATTCTGAGACCCCAGCTTCCAGACTGCTCCCATAGGACTAAGCCCCACTCACCCTGGGGGTGGATGACTTACAACAGCTCCTATTTGGTGCTTCCCCTCCTGTCTCACTCCTCATTCTCCATGCGGTTTCCTTTACCTCGAAATAAACTGTTTCCATCTCAGAGTTGGCTTTTGGGGAAAAGACGGCGGGATAATCGCTAACTTCAGCACCCCTCCACTGGCCTGGCTTTCTCTGCTCTTGTGGTTTGTCAGCTCCTTACAGATACCACAGGGCAGAAAAGGTCTTCTCTGAAGACTTCTGTCTACCTCTCTGCTCTGTATATAAGCTTCCACCCCTGTCCCACACACATTATTTATATTAATGGGTTATCACATTTTTATTGAGCATTTACTGTGTTCCAACCCCGACGCTAGAGGCTAAGAACACAGTTGTAAGATTTACTACAGTCCTTGTGGAATTTCCAGTCTGGTGGTAAAGGCAGACACTAAATAAGTAGACACACAAATGAAAGTTGCCATGCCAGATTGTGATGGGGCCACAAAGTAAAGGACAGGTTGCTGTGGGAGAGAAGTTGAGGGACAGCGTGAGGCTGTTTTAGTGGAAGAGAATTCAGGGCAAGCTTCATTGAGAAAAAAGCTACTCCAGATGAGACATGGAGGGAGAGAAGAAGCCAGCCAACATTCACTGGTTGGGAATGTTCCGGGTCCCACAAAGGGCCTGAGGTGGGAAATAGCTTAGCGTGTTTGAGGGACCAAGAAGCCAGAGGGATGAACTAGAAGAAGGAAGGGGAGAACCACTCAGGAAGTGATTGGCCGCCCAGAGAGAGGCCAGGTCACACAGGGCCTCCAAGCACTTCCGAGGGTATTTGCATAGTACTTTCAGTGCAGGAAGAAGCCCATGGCAGTGCCACCCCGAGGTCGTTTGAAAGAGCCTGCCTGGCTTCCAAGGAAGCCCAGGCTGCAGGAGAACCTGTTAGAGGCAAGGAGACCTGTCCAGACACCACTGCAATTGTTCAGAGGAGAAAAAACAATGATTGAGACTAGGGAGATAAAGATTAAAAGAGGAAGAGAAATTAAAAGGAGAATTTCACTAATAAATCAATAAACCCATAAACAATAGCAAAATAAGTGTAAGAGGGGGGAGTTGGGGTATTTTATAAGTGAAACCTAACGATAGCAGTTAGAATAAAAATGTAAACCTTCCTAGATGCCAAAAAGATATAAAGATATATCTAATTCTTCAGTGCCCTCCAAAGGAGACAGCAGCTAACATGAGGACAATCTCTCTTTTTCTTTCTCTGTACACACATACACACACATGCACTCACACACGCCTATTTATGGAAAATACACAGAACACAGGGATTTGTTAAACTATACCACAAGGAGATAATCAGCAAAGGTCAGACAGTGTAAGGTCCTCCAGGACAAATGACCCAAATCACTCATTAAAAAATTGGATGGAGATACAAAGATGTAGAACTTAATAAGTTGTAGGAGAACTTTTAAAGTAAAAGTGATTTAAGAGACATGTCAGCCCATCACAACGTATGGATCTTACTTGAATCCCAATTCAAACAAACTATAAAGATGTATTTTTCCAAGGCAATCATGGAAATAGAAACACTAACTGGATATTTTATTATTTTAAGGAATTATTAAAAATATTAGGAATGATAATGACAAAATGGTGATATTTTTTAAAAGGAGCCCTTATCTTTTATAAGAACACACTGAAATAGTTATAGGTAAAATTATATGATGCCTGGGGTTTGTTTCAAAATAATCTGGAATGGGGAATGTGTACAATAATAGATGAAGTAAGAGTCATCAGGTCTTTACAATTGTTGAAGCTGGTAAGAGGTACACTGGTTTTCTCACTTTTTTTCTTGACTCTTATACACGTTTGAAAAAAATCCATAATAGAAGTGCTTAATGGAACCAAGAGAAATGAGATTTGAGAAACATCTTGAAGGTAGAATTGATCTACTATGGTACTAGAAGAGGTGGGACCTGGAAGAAACTAAAAGTGTCTAGAATATCACCCAAGTGTCTGGCTTATGCAACCCTTTGCATTGTGGGTTATCAGTCAGCTCTGGCTGCCATAACAAAATACCATACACTGGGTGGCTTAAACGACAGAGATTTGTGTGCTTACCGGTCTGGAGGCTGGGGAGACACAGATCGAGGTCCATCAGGACGTGGTGAGAACTCTCTTCCTGGCTAATGGACGACCTTTCACTATGTCCCCACATGGCAGAGGGAGAGCTCTGGTGTCTCTTCCTCTTCTTATAAGGACACCAATCCTATTGGATTAGGGCCCCACCCTCCGTGACCTCATTTAACAGTAAGTATATCCTAAAGAGCCTGTCTCCAAATATAGTCACATTAGGGTGGAGGAGAGGGGAGGGCTTCAACATATAAATTTGGAGGGTCTCACCACTGTCCATCACAGTGGTGTCATTTGCTGAGATGAAGAAGACTGGAGAAGAACATTGGGGAAATAGAGATCTATCCTTGTCACAAGGAGAGGACATCTAGATTTTCAATTAAAGCAAAGTTGACCAAAGCTACAGGAGGTTCCCAGTATCATAATGAAGGTTTAGAAGCAAGAATAACGGCACCACCAATTTATTGCACAGTTACCTATACCAGGAACTGTCCTGGGTGTGTTTTAAGCATCATCTCATTTGATCTTCTTAGAGTCCTAATTTTATAGATGACAAAAACGGAAGCACAGAGAAGTTAAATCACTTGCCAACATCACATGGCTGACAAATAGTGGAATCAGGACCTGTGTGATAGAACAACCCACGCGTTGTTTTTGCTGTATCATAGTGGAAAAGCTCTGACTCTGGAGTCATACAGGGCTGCGTGGGAATCCTGGTTTCGTCATTTACTTGATGGCATGATTTGAACTTCTCTGAACTTCAGTGTCTTCATCCTGAACCAGGGATTGTAATATCCAGGGATCACAAGGCTTTAATGAGGATCCTGGAAGATCGCGTACAGGCCGTGCTTGCTTCAGAGTAAGCTCTCAGAGACGGCAGCTGATATTGTTATTATTACTATTTTTGTTATACACCTTTATCCATCCTATACACCTTGCTCTGAAACTTTCCAGAGCTGTTATTTCTCTGACATCACTAACATCCTTACCCTTTTGTTTATATCGATCTTCGTTCTGACAGACCAACAGTCTGGGGTGCCCTTTGGGTCGGGATGGGAATAGGATGGGTAGGAGAGGGCATTTGTGACTCATTGCACCCTTCCCTCCTCCCTGAACATCTAGAGCTGCCAACCAGGATGAGATCACCATGCAGCCACAACTTCTCAGACACGCCTGATTTCATATGTTGGTCCCCCTGTTAAATCTCACGTCCCCATTGGCAGGCTCATAACATGTTCTGAGTATTTATCGATAACCTGAGTTTCTTCTCCTGCTATTGCGAAGCAGCTCAGTGGATGTCCTACCCTCTACAAAACTTGCAACGCTCACTGACCACTATTCTGGGAAAGAGTGGCTCTCAGCCACGAAGCAGCATAAAGAGGCTGGGTGGTCAGCATGGCAGGCCAGCTTGAACCAGCTTTACCTCATTAAGCTGAACATGTCCTGTGCCTTGACCTTAGCGTCCTCATCAGAGGCTACGTGACGGAGCACCAAGAAGCACATCAGCCCTGGGGTCTGAGCGTCGCTTGGGGCTCTAAGCTTCAGTAGGCTTCCATGTTGGTTTTTGAGTGAGACGAGGACAGCATGTGGCTCAACTGCACAGGGGAAGGTCAGGTTCACCCACCCCACCCCCAACCACAGTCCTAAAAACATCCCTGCTTCTCTGTCAGCAAGAAGGCTGGTAAGGTGAAAAGGAAATTTATAATTCCTTGTAATTCTCTTTGAGGGCTTTGCAGCACGGATTTTCTGCATAATTACCTACAGAGAGCACAAGCGATTAGAAATGCAAGGTATTTTCTGGGTGTCATGTCAGAGGCCTGACACGTGAGCAATGAGGTTTGGAAGGCTGCGTACACCAGGAAAAGAGAGTTTAACACTTACTTGCCCAGGGCCTGTCAGGTGCTTAGCACCGAACCCCGAATTGCTGAGAAATACAATTTTAAATATGCAAATCTTGTCCAGCCTGTCTTAGTTGGTTTGGGCTGCTGTAACAAGATACCACAGACTGGGTGGCTTAAACAAAAAGCATTTCTCACCGTTCTGGAGACTGCAAGTCCAGGATCAGGCAAGGGCCCTCTTCCGGAGGGTCATCTTTTTTCTGTGTCCTCACAGGTAGAGGGAGAGAACTCTAGTCTTTTCATCTTACAAGGGCACCACTCCCGTCGCGGGAGCCCCACTTATGACCTCATCTAAACCTATTATCTCCCAAAGGCCCCACCTCCAAATATCATTGCACTGGGGGCTGGGCTTCAACATATGAACTTTGAGGGGACCCACATATTTGGCGTCCCAAATAGGACACAAACAGCAATGTCCTTAACGCCATCATAATTTACCTCAATAAATGAAAAAATAGCATGGTTCCTAGACTCATGGTTTTTTCAAATACATGGTGGCTTATTCACACACAGTCAAGAGTCCCTGTGGCTCTGAAGATACACACTCCAGGAAAAGATGGGAGGGAATGACCAGAGGGTCACGGAGCCCAAGCTGCTGTCCCTGGGAAGGTAGTTGTCATCTCATATTTATGAGATGGGTGGGGCCGGAGAGGGCAGATAGGCAGAAATGGACGGGATCCCACAGTTAACTTGTCAGAGCAGCGGCCAGAAAAGGTCCCCACCCAGGACTCAGGCAAACCCTCCGGACGCAGACGGCCCCACCACCAGTCAGCTCTGGGTCAGGGCTGGGATCTTGGAGTTGAGAGCCAGTTTTCTCAGGTTTAAAATGGTTCCGAGGGTTTTTATCCAGGTTATAACAACCCTGCTTTGTACACTGCAGAGCACTATACATGTGTGACCCGTATGTTTAGAAAAGACAAACTAAATCCTCATGATTGATATGCATCATTGTTATTTTAAATTACACATATCAATAATAACAGGCTGAAATCCTCTGAGCTTACATCCAGAGCTAGAAGGGCTCTCCTACGCAGGCTTCCATATCTGGTGCTGGCATTCTCTGGTCCCTGTCGGTGCCAAGTGGTATTAATTGCATTACAAATGATAAACACATTTAATTTAGAATGCTCCCAGAGAAGAGAGCCACTCAAGAGGGAATTCTCATGTCTGTTTTCCAACCAGCCCAGTGTTCAAATGGCTCAAGCTCCAGGCTGGCGGCGATCCATGGTGGGGAGTGACAGTCCATCACTGTGACCCTCTTGGAAAAGGCAGGGCTCTAGGGACCCCAGAGAGACCAGGGTCACTGTAGCTAGAACTGGGGCCCCTGATGAATTCTTCTTGATGCCCACCACCCTCCTGTCAAGCTGGCCCTGTTCTTCATGGCTCTGAAAAGGAAGGGGAGAGGGACGGGTGGCAGCTGACACCCGCTGTGGCCCCAAATGAAAACTTTATTGTAGTTTTTTTACCAACAGAGGATCTTGGAAAGTTCCAGCAAGTTCCAGACCTCCCTGCTGTAGAGCTCAGGCTGGCCATGAGAAGGCAGTATTATTGCTCTCAACTCCTAGCACCTATCATCATCTTGTCCTTTTTCGTCATCCTTTACCTGACAATACTTTTTCCCAGGACTGGCAGGAGAGCACAACTCTACCCGTGGCCCCAAATCTCCACAGCACCAGGTGTTCTTGTGTGTGGGTTCATTCCTTTTAGGGATAAGATTTCTCCCCTTATGAAAACTGAAATATTCATAGGAAGATTCTCTCACAAGACTGCCAATACTAAGTCACCTAGTGACAGAGCGAGGCTCTCTGCTCAGGAGGGCAGGCTGCTGTCAGTTCCTTAGACAGAGTAAAGAGCTGGGACTGTGGTACCCAGGGGCCAGCAAGAACCCTCCGTCCCATCTGCCCTGATATCCAGAGTTCCCCAGAGTTCCGCAGGCCCATTAATCCTGCCTGAAGCATGATCCTACCCCGATGTTTTGAGTTCACAGCACCAAGTGTCAGTGATAACATACAAAACATCATTATTAAGAGCTTTAAAGTAGCCCGGCTGAGTGGCCAGACTCCTTGGGCCAAAACAAAATGCCCAGGTTTGCTAAAGTTCATAGCCAAGACTTAGGGATGCCTGCCACTTTAAAGTGTTGGCTTCAACGTTGATGCGTTGATGGAAAATGGAAAAATCTTTAGGTCACAGCTGAGATTTGGGACAAGGAGACTCGGGGCAGGGATGGCAGCAAAGGCCTTGGGTTAGGTGGCGATCTGTGCCAGGTATGAGAAAATCAGGCAAAAGCACCATTCTGACTTCTATTTTAAAAGCAGCTATAGCTGGAGCTTAAAAAGATGTCTTGTGGGTCGTCTTCCTCTCCCTCCTAACACACAACTTTGTCCTTGGGGGCCATCCTTCTTCCTCTAACAAAACCAGAAAAGGCAAAGAGTGGGTACCAAACAGTATTGAAATAACATTCTAATATCTCTAAAGAACTCAAACCATCACTCTCCTCCTCACAAAAGCTCAAGTGGACACCTCCACTCACTTACAGAGAGGAAAACCGAGGCCACACATTTACGTAGCTTTTCTAGATTTGCACAGGGCTTCTGTAGCAGACAGACCTATGAGCAACAGAGGTGCTCTCACTTCCTGGATGGAGTTCAATTCAGTACCCCCTTTCCCCGAGCCGTCTCGTATGTAACACAAGGAAGCCACATATTCAAAGGAGAAACGAGAAGTGAGAGTGAAAAACGCAAAGCAACAAAAACTATAACCAAGGGCAGCACATAAAAACAAAGAAGCAGGCCACGTAAAAGGCCGCAAGACTGAGCAGCCTTCCAGCTGGGCCAGCTGCGCCCGGAGCTTACCTCCAGAGCCAACAAGGTCTTCCCTGGCTCCGGTGTGGCCTGTGGGGGGCCGACTGGGATCCACTGTCCACTAGTGGAGAAGTGAAGAGTGGAAACAAACAGAAGCGTTCAGCCTGAAGCAAGTAGGAGCCTGCGAGGACGGTTGGGGCCCGAGTGCATGCACTTCCACAGGCTGCTCCCAACCCACCATCATCACCCAGGGGGACGGAGGGTACTTACTGCACGGGCCACATACCTGGAGACTCAGGGAAACTTGGGCCATCTGTCAAGGATATAAAGCACCATCAGGGGTATAAACCTATCAGTGTGGGGGGAGAAGGGGCCCGTCCCCCATTAGGAGAGCCAGGGCAAGACAGTGATTTCTTTCTCATGACATATGGGGCTTAACCCAGCGAGGTGGGGGATGTGAATACACACTGAGAACTGCAAAGGCGGTACCAAGACTAGGCTCCAGTGGCTTCTGCCACTGGTACCCGTGGTCCAGGCTCCTTGCCAAGGGACGGAGGCTTTCGTGTGGCCCTGGTGATGTGGGTTACGTGGGCAAAGTGGAGGCCATGCAGTCTAAGAACCACGTCGAGGTAGCAACTACAGCTGCCAAGGCCTAAGGTTTTCGTGTTGACCCAGCAAAGTGGGGTCTGTGCAACCTGATAAATGTGAAGGGTCTGAGGTGCTGGCGTGGCCCCAGGGACCTATGGGAAGGGGCGCTGGGCAGCCAGGATACTGTGAGATTTTCCAAAGTGTGCAGTGACTACCTTGTAAAGGCTTTTGTGGCTGCTGCCATCAGTGCCCCAGGCCCTGGCCGAGGACTGAGCGATGGGTGTGGCCCCAGAGATGAAGAAGACGTAGAGGAAGTACAGGGCCTGCTACTTTGGGTTGACAGGTAAACTAGGTCAAATTTGAGATAAACAAAAAATAGTGACATAGAACGTACTTACAATAAAATATTATCTGTTATTTACCTGTAATTCAAATTAGACTATGCATCCTGTATTTGTAGTTGCCAAATCTGGCAACTGGAGGTCTGAGCAGCCAAGGTACCCTAAGAACCAGGGCGACACAGAGATTCCAGTCATTGCCGTGGGGCTGGCACCTGAGACCCTGCCAAGGTGGAGGCCCGCTGTGGGAAAAGTCACACGGCAACACAGGGACGCTCCTCGTCTGCGGCCCTGCCTGTACGAGGCACATGTGGAATTTTACACTGTCCAGTAGCCACATTTCAAAAAGGGAAAAGCATCAGGTGAAATTAATTTTAACGTATAATATTTTACTTAGCCCAATAGATCCAGAATTTTGTCTTTTCAACATATAATCAACATAGGAATATTAATGAGATATTTTACATTCGCTCTTTAGGACTCAGGCTTTGAAATCTGGTCTGTAAAGGAACAGCCCTTTTCCATTGGACCGAGGCACCCTTCAAGTGCTCAATAGCCATTCATGCTGCAGTGAAGCCCTAAGGGCCTTGAGGGCTGACCGTAGCATCTGGCCCCTTGCCAAGAACCAGGCGTTGGTGTGGTTCCCGTGATGTTAGGGAGGTGGGGTGAGTGAGGGCCCCGGCAGCCAGTCACCTCTAAGAACCAGGGCAATGGGGACCACTTTCATACAGCTCCTAGGCTTTCACCAGAGTCCCAGCCCACTGCCTAGGGTCTGAGGTTTGGGGTAACCCCAGGAATGTGGGAGAACCAAGCCGTACATATATACTCCAAGAAGAACCCAAGGCTATGATTTCCCCTGATAGTTTACGGGCTGGCACCACAGGCTCAGGACCCCTGCCGAGGGTCTGAGATGTAGAGTGGAAAAGGGGGTGGGCAGCCCCACAATAGCCTGTGACAAAAGCCAAACACTGTAGTAACTATTCTCTAATGACTTCCGAGGCTGGCCCCAGAAACAAGGCCTGGGGTATGGGACAGAGGCCTGGGGGGGTCATGGTGATGTGGGGTGTGGCAGCCAACTGACACGGTCTGAGATGAGCCAAGGCAACCTGGTAAGGTCGGGGTTACCCGCAGAAGTACAGACCTCCTGCCAAGCGTCTTAGGAACTGACATTTCCCATGCGCCAGGAGGAGAGGGGGCAGGTGGGCGGCGAATGCTCCCTAAGAAGGAAAGCCCAGGTGATGTGAAGTGGCAGGTGGTGCGGTCAGTTTCACACTCTGCCCAGTGACGCCCAGAGCCCCGCCAGCCAGAACCAGCAGGGCCCTCCTGCTTGGAACCGGGCTCCTCCTTTCAAGAAGGTCTCCAGCTGAGTCCAGCGGATGGCAACTGGGCACAAAGCGTGCCCACCCCCACGAGGGCCCACCCAGGCAAATAAGGCAGGATGTGGTTGTGATTTTCCCTTGTTCATATGTACTTATAACATATATATAATATATATCATTTCTCTTATATATTACATGTAATATATAAGCCCCTAGATAATTTCTTCAATTTTACCCCTGGCCCTCAAAGCCTAACACAGTTGCCAAGCCCTGCTCTATCTAATAACTTTCGGGGTTGTCCAGAGGTCAAGACCCCTGCCAAGGATTTGAACCCCCCTCTGGGGGGGGTGGCTCCCGTGATATGGGGGGAGAGGGCCAGGAAGCCAAAACACTACAAAAAGCCAAGGCAGCATGGTCTCCACCCTCTAATGCTTTCCGGGGCCGCCCCTAGAAGCCAGCTTTCTGCTCCGATTTGATGCACAGGTTGGGGGTGGGGGCCGAGGGGAGGGCGGGAGTGTGGCCTCAGCCCGAGGCGACAATGTGTGTAGCTGTTGCTCATCGGCCATGAGTGAAGACCCCTCCCGCACTTGATCTTAGCCAAAAGGCCGAGAAGCCATGAAGACCCCTCCTGAGGCCAGCCTCCCTCTCCTGCTTGTTGCCAGAAGGGTGAGTGGGAAAGGACAGGCAGAATTATTTCATTACCTGGTCAGGGGGACGGTAGGTGGAAGGCCAGTTGTGAAACGTGGATGTATGTGTAAGGCGCTCATGCCAACTAGAGCCACATAGGTATGGAGTCGTATTTTCATGCACAGTGTTTGTCTGTAAGGTGAGTGAGGGGAGGACAGCAGAGGGGCCCCTACGCTCGTCACATAGTTCTGAGATGGAAGGAAGCTGAGGATGTGTGTTCTGATGTAGGAACCTGGGACCCAAATCAGGGAGGGGCTCTTCTTGTAGCCAAGAAGGAGGTGAAGGGGAGCACAAGGTCCTTTAAGGTGGGGGGGGATCAAGGTTATTAACTGGCTGATTTAAAGACATTACCTTGGAGAGGTCCGAGGTTATTTGATACTAGCTCTGTCTGCAGAGTTGGGTTGGGGGCAGAAGGGAAGGTGGAAAGATTCCGGGCTTGAAGACAGTGGATGCAGGTATCGGGGAAGAAGGGCAAAGACTAGGTGAGTAGGCTGTTTAAGTGCCCAAAGCAAATGTGTAGCCCAATATAATGATTGGGGCTTTATAGCGGAGGGTTCACAAGTCATATAAAATTGAGGTCCTCAGACTAAAAAAAAATATATGGGCAACACTCAAAAAATGCTCGACATTGGGGTCCCCAGCTAGGGAGGCATCCAGTTGGTGCTGTTCCTTGACCATGGGTTAGTTTTGGCAACTCAAGGACCAAACCTCCAAAAGGATGAGAGAATTGTTATGCTGTCCAAAGTGAAATGGCCGATGGAGGCGGGTGGTGGTTTTAAGAGGAGTAAGGACTTCTTGAAGCTGGACGAAGACTTTGGAAAGGGTGGAGCTGCAGTGAAGGTAAATCAGAGCTCAGGAGTGGCTCAGATTGGTCTTGTGATAAGTGGAAGAAGGAGTTTGACTCAGAAGAGGATCTTGGGCTTGCGATCTTAGAGGTGTGGACGCATCTGTCAAGTTGCAATCTCAGGAGTGTGGGCACATCTGTCAAGGTCTGAATTACAGCTATACCTGTGGCAGCAGGGATGGCAGTTGAAGAGATGTGGCACCAGGAAGCTAGGACGCTAGGAAGGTCATCAACAGGACTTCAGAATGACCCTGGCAGGATGGAGAGACCACAGGACAGGTTCTAAACTTTTTGCAAGGTGAGAGCATCTTTCAAAGCATTCAGGTGGTGGAGGTAACAAACTGTACACGGCAAGCTTGCCGACAAGGGCTGGGAAGTATGTTTTGGCACATAGAATTGGATGGAGCAGTTTTCTGTTCTCCCTGCGATGGAGTCAGAGGAGGAAATGGATAGACCAGGGGGGCTTTGATTGTGCTAGGTGGTGTAGGGTGTGATCCAGAAAGGCCCTAGTGAGTGGGGGAGTTCACCCTCTAAAGAGTTTATGGGAGTGCAGGAGTCCCTTTGCTTAGTGATTGCTATTCAGACTCACTCTCTTACCCTTGACCTTGGAAGTCTTTATCAGAGAGATGCCCTTGTTCTTATGGTGGAAAACAGAGAAGGAGGTCATGGCTGCATTATGGTTGCTGAGTAGAAATGACAGAGCCAGGAGTCAAAGAGGAGGAAACAGGGATTTATTATACTACGCAGATGTGCTTCTTTAAATACTGCAAAATCTGGTACGTGTACGTACATCCCTAAGTTTGGTGTCAAATGCCCTATCATTGCAGGTTGCTGTAGGTAAATCTTTCTGTGCACGTGAGCTCTTTCAGAACTCCAGAGGCTCCACATTTAATGCTTCCAACAACTATGAAATTCTCATGACTAATGACCACATGTACTTTTTTTCTTTTTTAAACACGCAGTTTTTTTTAGTGCAACATCTACTTTCTGTATAAAACTTATTTGATATCTGGGTTCCCATTGCTTTTTCCTGGGTTGTTCACTTTTCAATGGGGAAGACTTCCAATCTCTGAGACTCTGGTTCACGGCTGTCATATTTGCTTGATTGAAGTTTATTCATGATTTAGTGTTCGAGTTTATAAGGTCTGTTGTTGTTAAAGCTCTCAGAGATGACATGAGTTCTTTCTGTGAGTCAAAACTTTCTACTCAACAGAGCCCTGGCCACTCCACATCCATGCACGTGAAGGAGTGTTGCTACTGAACCTACATTTTGCAGCCATCATGTTTCCCCGAAAATAAGACCTAGATGGACACTCAGCTCAAATGTGTCTTTTGGAACAAAAACTAATATAAGATATGGTCTTATTTTATTATAATATAAGACCGGGTCTAATATAATATAATATAATATAATATACACCATAATATAATATACACCATAATATAATATACACCATAATATAATATACACCATAATATAATATACACCATAATATAATATACACCATAATATAATATACACCATAATATAATATACACCATAATATAATACCGGGTCTAATATAATATAATAATGTAATATAAGATGGGGTCTTATATTAATTTTTGCTCCAAAAGACACACTAGAGCTGATTGCCCAGGTAGGTCTTATTTTCACGGAAACACGGCATTATAAGCGGCTCCTAAGATGTTCTTGGGTCAGGGCTTCCTGTCTTCTGACTATCGGCTTTTCCTTTCTGAGTTAAATCACAGAGTGGTCTGGCTGTAGCAAAATGCACATCTGCAACACCATGTCACCTAAGGAGCCATCTTCCCTGGTTGCTGGTTAACAAAGTGCCACGGCAGCTTTTCTCCGGTACAGATGACTACATCCATTTCCCCTGTGCCTCAAATATTTCACTTCAGCTATGCCAAGTCAATGAATTCACTGAGTTTGGATTGGATACCCAAGTAATCATAGATAGTCTGAGTGTTCTTCAAAGCTGTGATCTGAAGTCGCTATGCCGTTGGCGCAGGAAATGTACTCATGCAATGATTCACCTACTGACTGAGTACGTGCTGTAAGGAATTTTCAGGTCAGGCAGTATTTAAACACTCTAGGGCCTGGCGCTGAGGCACGGGCTGAGTCGCTCGCGCAGTGATGCATTTGAGCTCCATGTGAGTACGTAGGTGTACACAAGCCTTTTAGCTGTACATGGCAGTAAGTAATCCACACACATCAAATCCAGTGGTAAGGTAAACAGCATATAGAGGACCTATATTAACATATAGATGCTTTTCAACTGAGGTCTAGTCAGGAAAAGAGACTCAGCACCAGTCTGTCAGCAGAAGGAATTTAATAGAAGGAAACGGGTAAACTGATATTGGAAAACTGAAAGGCGCTATGGAAATACTGCCACAGCTACACCCATTGGGCTGCGGGAATAAAGGGGTGACGTTGGGGTGATTAGGAGCTCTGGGCAGGGTGCTGCTCTCTCAGCAGCTCCGAGGGGGGACTGCTGCCCTGCTGCTGATGCTGGGACCCTTGGAGAAGGGTCCGTGTATGTAAGACTCGGACATCTGAGCAAACGGCACTAGGTGGCTGGGCTGGAGGCTCTGAGAGAGTATGGTGAGGCTGGTTCTGGGAGCATGGAAAGAACTGGAACCAACTGCCGCCAGATGGGGTGAACAACAGTTGCTGGGGTTACAGTCCCAAGAACCAGACTCAAAAGGTGAACAAAGTCCCTGCTTCTCACAGCGGCAGCTTTCCAGTCTCCCTCTAGTGCCCCCTAGTGACCGAACCTAAGAAGGAGCCAGCTGGCCATGGAGATACGCGATCTGCAGCGTCCCAATCCAGCATCACACAGCACGGTATATACTAAATTGCGTCAGGAGTTGGACACAAGAGCCTAATAAGCCAAACAAGATGTGCATGCACCTTATGCACCTGTCTACATGCAGAGGACAGAGTGAAGCAGTAAGATAGGTTACTGTGTTCTGTTTATCACCATTCCTTAAATTTTTAACGACCCTAGGAGCTTTCTTACATCACAGGATTAAATTTGTTTTGCCCACCTGGTGTTCTAAAGTCAGATTTTTTTTCCTTATTGACCCTTCAGTCATACACCAAAATTCTTCCTACAAATGCATGCTAGAAACTTCCTGTGCTCTCAATCAATATAGTAAAATGATCATTCTGGTTATAGGGAAGAATTATCAGACTGAGTTCATTTGAACATTCTATACAAAGCCTAGCCGTGATTTTTTGGATAGGTAGTTATACATTTGGAAATGACAACTAGCAAGACCCAGGTGCTGACAGGAGGCTAAATTGCCCTTTAGAATTATCTTTTCTGCCACCTTCTAGTACTTTACCACTTAACTAAAAGGAGACAAAATAATAGGCTCTTTTGTTTCCAGTACCTATAATGTGCATTTCCAGGTTTGTTTGGGAGTACAGCTGTGAAATCTTTCAGCACTGACATAATTCTCTTCCTATCCAATTGTGAAGTGTTCTTTGAGCAATGTAATTGTTTCCCACTGCAATTCTTACAGCAGTGTGTCAGCATGTCAATCACTTCTTCTTCTTCCATTCTGATTGTTCCCTGCTGTGTTAACACCCTGAATGAGTCCTACCAGCTGTTGAAAAATGTCAGCATATTTATATGAGCTACTCCATGTTTCCTAGAGAAATTTTCTGAAGGGAAGACCAGTCTATTCCTGATTCTTTGGAGACATGACTGGGCTTGCATTTAAATTTTCTTTGGGGTCAGTAATAGTATTGAGTATTTCAAAGGACATATATGAGTACATAGTGTTGTTTTATCTTAACTGGGCTTTGGTCATATCCATTCCAAATAGTAAGGTATACGTATCATTCAAAATCTCTTTTGGAAGTGAGAAAATTTGTCTTATGGCAGGTTCTTCTAAGAAATCTGAAGATATTATTTATTGATATGTTTCTGGCTAGCACAAATTCACCAAACTTCTTCTGGTAGTTCAAATTTCTCTGTCTTGAGCTGATATGAGTTCTGACAATTAAGATCGCAAACTCATCCTAGAAAAAGTGCTACATACCTCATTGCTGAATATCACTATGGTCACCTTCGAAGTACTCCCCTTAGGAAGCTACGCTCCAATGCCAGAACCTAGTCCACCCTTCAAAGCAATTCTGGAACTCTTTTTCTGGAATGGCCATCAGAGCTGTCGTTTTATTACCCTTGATGTCCTGAATGTCATCAAAATATCTTCCTTTCAATATTTCCTTTATCTTCAGGTAAAGAAAGAAGTCACTGAGGGCCAGATCAGGTGAGTAGGGAGGGTGTTCCAATACAATTATTTGTTTACTGGCTAAAAACTCCCTCACAGACAGTGCCATGTGAGCTGGTGCATTGTTGTGACGCAAGAGCCATGAATTGTTGGCAAAAAGTTCAGGTCCTCTAACTTTTTCATGCTGCCTTTTCAGCACTTACAAATAGTAAACTTGATTAACTGTTTGTCCAGTTGGTACAAATTCATAATGAATCATCCCTCTGATATCAAAAAAGGTTTGCAACATCATTGCAACAAGTTCGTGAACTTAATTGTCCAATCTTGTATGCCTGTGTCTCTTAGATTTCTGAAGGTACCCATAATCTGACTATAACACATTCTTCCTTTACTGACAAGGGGTTTCTTCAAGAGTCTTGACTGCGATTGTTAAACCTCCCGTTGTGGGTTGAACTTTGTCCTCCAGAAAGCTATGATGAAGTTCTAACCTCTGGTACCTGAAAATGTGACCTTATTTGGATATAGTGGCTTTGTAGAGATAATTAAAATGTATGTTAAGATGAGATCATACAGGAGTAGGGTGAGTCTTTAATCCAATATGGCTGGTGTCCTTATAAGAAGAGGAGAAAGACACAGAGGGAAGAAGGCTACGTGAAGTCAGAGGCAGAGATTGGCAACAGGCTAAGGAATGCCAAGGGTTTCCAGAAGCTAGCAGAGGCAAGGAAGGCCCCTTGCTTCCCCAGAGGCTTCAGAGAGACCACAGCCCTGTCAACACCTGACTGTGGACTTCTGGCCCCCAGCACTGTGAGAAAATACATTTCTGTTGTTTTAAGCCACCTAGTTTGTGGTGGCTTTCCTACGGCAGCAGCCCTAGGAAAGTAGTGCACCTCCCCAATCTAGAATTCCAGCATAACAAGTTCCTTTTCCTTTGTTTTCAACATCCTCATCTTTGTTGTCTTCTAAGTGGTGCCTTCAGTACAAGTGGGATCTTCCTGGTCTTTGCTTTGATTGGGCTCTGGAACAGAGGATTCTTAGACAAAACCCACAAAGAACACTCTGTGTCGATGCTTGTGGTCCATACCTTTGCATGTACTGGCTGATCATCGTGGGACAGACATTCTGGGAGCTGGTACAGCTTCAGGCTTTTCCTCACTGGTGTTGCTCTGAGGACAGCATACATACCCACAGCGTTGATTACTGTCGTTATTAAAAAGAAAAGCCCAGGAGCCAATCATGGGACTCCCAGAGTCCCCCCATCCTGTACATGCATTGCCCAGTCCCCTTGGGCTTACAATCTTGCATTTCAATTCTCTGTAAGCATGCCACAAGCAAAGTCACAGGGTTGTCATCGCATAATTCTCTCTGATGGAGGCGCAAAGGGTTTCTTAGCTCTCAGACAGCCCACCCCTGGCTCACTTCCTCTTGGGTGTGTGCCCCCTAATCGCCTCTAATTATGATTACTCTCTTTACCCATCCCACTTTTAGCGTCCTAGGTATCTCTTAGCAGATAATTCCTTATCCTTACACCAATTCCAGAGATCTGTCTTAGAACGTCATAATGCTCAACGCACCTGTGGTTTGAAAGTTAAGTTATACCAAATGTAACCATTGTAATTTAATGTCCAAATGAGGACACTCTTTTAGAGTTAAAAGGAGATAGTAAAAATCATTCAAAATCTACAACTTTTTGAAACATATATTGACCAGTGTTGACTTTTATTAAATTGATGAACCTGAAATGGCTCTGTTTAAACTTTTTTAGTGTTAGGGCAATGTTGGCCTCATAAAATGAGTTACAAAGTCTTGCCTCTTCTTCAGTTTTTTGGAAGAGTTTGAGGAGGACAGTTATTAAATCCTCTTTGAATGTTTGGTAGAATTCACTAGTGAAGCCATCTGGTCCTGGACTTTTGTTTTTTGGAAGGTTTTGGATGATTGTTTCAATTTCCTTACTGCTGATCGGTCTATTTAGATTTTCAGGTTCTTCATGATTCAGTCTAGGAAGGTTTCTAAGATTTCTAAGAACTTGTCCATTTCTTCTAGGTTATTGAATTTGGTGGCATATAGTCCTTCATAGTATTCTTGGATGATCCTTTGTATTTCTGTAGTATCCGTGATAACTTCTCTCTCAGTTCTGATTTTGTTCATTCGTGCCTTTCCTCTTTTTACCTTAGTGAGTCTAGCCAAGAATTTGTCAATTTTATCTTTTCAAAGAACCAGTTCTTGAGGAGCATTAATTTTTTCTATTGTCTTTTTGTTCTCTATTTCATTTAGTTCTGCTCTAATTTGTACTATTTCCTTCCTTCTGCTGACTTTGGGTTTCATTTGTTCTTCTTTTTCAAGCTATTTAAGGTGTAAGTTTAGGTTGTTTATTTGGGATTTTTCTTGTTTCTTGAGATAGGCCTGTAATGATATAAATTTTCCTATTATTATTGTTTTCGCTATATCCCAATAATTTTGATAGGATTTATTTTCATTCGCATTTGTTTCTATGTATTTTTTTATCTCTCCTTTTCCTTCTTCTTTGACCCAATTATTTAATAGCATATTGTTTCATCTCTACATATTTGTAGGTTTTTTTTATTTTCTTTTTGCAGTTGATCTCCAATTTCAAAGCCTTGTGGTCAGAGAATATGCTTGATATGATTTCAATCTTCTTAAATAAAAAAAATGGATGAATGGGACTATATCAAACTAAAAAGCTTCTGCACAGCAAAAGAAACCATCAAAAAAACAAAGAGGCAACCAACCAAATGGGAGAAGATATTTGCAAACAACACCTCCGATAAGGGACTAATATCAAAAATATATCTAAAGAACTCATACAACTCTACAACAAAAAACAAACAATCCAATTTAAAAATGGGCTGAAGACCTGAACAGACATTTCTCCCAAGAAGACATACAAATGGCCAACAGTTATATGAAAAAAATGCTCAGCTTCATTAGCTATTAGGGAAATGCAAATCAAAACCACAATGAGATATCACCTCACAACTGTTAGAATGGCTATCATCAACAAGACAAATAATAACAAGTATTGAAGAGGATGGGGAGAAAAAGAAACCTTCAAACACTGTTGGTGGGAATGTAAATTGGTACAACTGCTATAGAAAACAATATGAAGGTTCCTCAAAACATTGAGAATAGAATTACCATATGACCCAACCATCCCTCTCCTGGGTATCTACCCCCCCAAAAAAATAAAAAAGATTTATCTGTAAAGATACATGTACCCCAATGTTCATTGCAGCATTATTTACAGTGGTCAAGACACGGAAACAATCAAAGTGTCCTTCAATAGATAGTTGAATAAAGAAGTTGTGGTATATATACACAATGGAACACTATTCTGCCATAAGAAAAGATGAAACGGTGCCATTTGCAACAACGTGGATGGATCTTAAGATTATTATGCTAAGCAAAATAAGTCAGACAGAAAAAGTCAAAAACCATGTGACTTCACTCATATGTGGGATATAAAACTGAAAGCAATAAAGGAACAAGACAAACAAAGAAACAAAAACTCATAGACACAGAGAACAGTTTAGTGGTTACCAAAGTGTAAGGGGAGGAGGTAGAAGAGAGAAAAGGGAGTCAGATATATGGTGATGGAAGGAGAACTGACTCTGGGTGGTGGACACACAATGCAATATAGAGATGATGTATTACAGAATTGTACTCTTGAAGCCTACATAATTTTGCTAATCAATGTTACCCCCAATAAATTAAATAAATAAATAGAGAAAAACTTTTTTAAATGAGGTATTTTCTAAAAAATAAAATCCATTTACATGAAAGCAGAATAAAAGTTTTAAAATGACATTTAAACATTTAAAAAATTACAAGGAGAATAATTGTCTTAGGTATATATTTACAGCTATCAACCAGTTTCTTAACTATTATCTGGCACTGTATTTTTCTGGAAAAAAAATGTATTTCTACATAATATTATTTCCAATATTTAGCCTGCAATTCAACATTGCATATTATAGTCATAGACTTAGAATAGATATGTCAACTGACTCTTCTGCTTGTCATAATAATTTTAATTGTGAAAATAAACTCTCAATAGAGAAAGTAAGGTCAGAGCACATTTGCTAAATGAAGGATATTCTAAATTTTATTTTTGAAATTAAAATGCATAAATATCATACGTAAATATTTTCAGATGTACTTCATTTTTATCTCTAGGAGTACCCTTTCCTCAACAAATATTTTTCCAAGACAAAATTGGTCAAATAAATTGTCTCTGCTTCTTTTGAATGCTTCAAAACTGTAGGCCTTCTCAATTTCAATACTTTCTGATACAGGATATAAATATGTCCATTTATAAACAGGAGTTTCTTCCAGTGATTCTTCAAACAACTCAACATATTCCCAAGAACAATTATAGATCTTTAAGATTAAATCTTGACAAAGAAATAAGAGGAATATACATTGAAATGGAAAAAATAAAACCACTCCTATTTGCAGGTGACATGTTAGTCTATATAGAAAACCCAAAGAAATTTTTTTAAATTTCTTAGAATAGATGAGTTTACAAGGTTACAAGGAGAACATACAAAAATCACTAGCATTTTTATTTACAAACAAGCATGTAGAAAACAAAATTTAAAACAATCCCATTTATATTCACGCTAAAGAAAATGAAATATTTAGGTATAAACTCAACAAAACAGGTATAAGATCTGTATGCTGAAAATCACAAAATGCTGATGACAGAAATCAAAGAAGACCTAAGTAAATGGAGAGAGATGCCATTATTTTTTTAAAAAAAGAAGTTTTAGCACAGTAAAGTTGTCAATTCTCTCCAAACTGATCTATAGTTTTAATGCAATTCCTATTAAATTTCCAGTGAAGTGTTTTGTAGACATACACAAGCTTATTCTAAAAATTTATTTGGAAATGAAAGGACCTAGAATAGCTAAAACAATTTGAAAAAGCAAAATAAAGCAGGAGCAATTACTCTACGTGATGTTAAGGCTTATTATATAGCTGCAGTAATCAAGATAGCGTGGCATCGGTGGAGAAGTGACAAATAGACCAATGAAACAGAATAGAGAACCCAGAAATTGATCTGAACAAAAATGCCTGATTGATTTTTGACAAAGAAGCAAAAGCAATTCAATGGAGAAAGGGTAACCTTTTCAACAAATCGTGCTGGAGCTACTGACCCCTATAGGCAAAAATAAAATGAACTTTGACCTCAACTTCACACCTTATAGCAAAATCACTCAAAATGTATCTTGCTTTAAATGTAAAACATAAAACCATACAACTTTTAGGAAAAATAATGAAAAATCTGTAGTACCTAGAGGGAGATGAAAAGCTCTCAGACTGGATACCAAAACCATGATCCATAAAAGCAAAAATTGATAAATTGGACTTACAATTCAAAACTTTTGCTCTGCCAAAGACCCTCATTAGAGGGTGAAAAGATAAGCTACAGGCTGGGAGAAAATATTTGCAAACCACGTATTCAACAAATGAAGAATATATAAATATGTAGAATATATAAATAACTCAGTACTGGGTAGTAGAAGAAAACTATCAGTTCATCTAGAAAATGGGCAAAATACATGAATGGACATTTCACTGGGGAGGATAAACAGATGGTAAATAAGCACACGAAAAGACATTCCACATCATCAGCCCTTCATACATGCAGATCACAACCATACAACCCACCTATCAGAATAATTAATATTAAAAATAGTGGCAACACCAAGTGCTGGCGAGAATGAAGAGAAACTAGATTTTCATGCATTGCTGACAAAAACGTAAAATGATACAACCACTCTGGAAATTAGTTTGACAATTTCTTTTAAAACTAAACATGTGGTTACCCAGACATTAGACCCAGACATACTCTTGGGAATTTATTTCAGAGAAATGAAAATCATAGTCACACAAAAGTTGTTCACAAATGTATAAATTGAGAATTCTGAAAAACACAATTTCTGCGTCAGTTGGGAGAGTTTCAGATCTTGTTTGGGCCCCTGGGGTACCCAAATCTTGAGGCCGAAAGGAGGAAAATCAGTGTTTACTTCTGTGTCTCCCAAATCAATGGTTGTTTCTGAATCCCTGTCAGATACCAAAGGCCACTGAGATGACCTCAGAATTTGTCATTAAAGAAACAGATTAGCATTATCGGACAAGACTTTCCCAAGAGGCCAGCCTTCAGACAATGTCAGTGCATTCAACTGGAGAGTCATGTTGACTTGATGAAAAATCCTGCATTTTTGTGTGTTTACAGTGTAAATGGGCTCTGCCTACAATGATCAATTAGAAGGAAAATGACTTACTGTCTCTCTTCCTCTCTCTATATGGTTGATAAAATTAGAACATTTGGAAATTTGGAACATTGGCTGCCTGGAATATGGCCGCCGCGGTCACGTTCCCCCAATCTCATGACTGAGGTTAATGAGGGAACATGAGGCTTTCATGAGGCTGATACAAAATCCTTCTTTCCAACAAAGGTTAAGTTTGCCCCAGAAACTGCCCCAGCTAAGACAGCAAAGTGTATATAAAAGGATTTCTTTTCCCCACTCCTCCCTGGAACCGACAGGTTCAATGTCACCAGACTTCACTTAAATGACTGTTAAGCAGTTAGAGACTGTTCTTGGGGAATAATTAGAAGAAGTTGAAGGTGCTGTCAACAGAGAAACAGCTTTATGAGATCAATCTCTACTAACTAGAGATGCTGTCAACCTTGACACACGTAAGATGGAGGAGGAGATCTATGCTTATTAGTAGTTAATGATGGGCGTTAACTACTAGTCCTGGCACCACACATAAAACCACTCTCTACAACCATCAAACTACCTGAGAATGGAATGGTGTGTGAGATTGTTGGAGGATGCTTTTTCTTATAGAAAAAGACAGGTAAAAACTCCAAGTGTGTGAGATTGTTGGAGGATGCTTTTTCTTATAGAAAAAGACAGGTAAAAACTCCAAGTGGATTCAGCGGTGATGGTGGGGCAGTTCCTGCTGTCAAAATCCAGAACTGAAGATAGTCAGGCATGTAAGCGAATGTGAGGAAGAACGGGTAATTTATACAAATACCCACACTTAGTTCTCAGACACTTCAAGGATAGAGAATTAGCTCATACGATACCAAAGCCAAGGTCATGGAATACCTTTGGCTGGACTCGTTTGTGCTATGCCAACAAGATCATACTCTAGTTTCAAAATTAGTACATACCTCTTCCATGAATAAATATTTGTCTGGCCTTCTCACTGTAGTCCCGAGTCAGGCAGTGCTTGGTACCACCAGCAAATAGTCCTATCAGAGACATGGCATTACTCTTGGAGTCAGCAGCAAATTCTAATTTCGGTTTTAAATCGACCCTTCAGCCACCCCCCCCCCCAAATAATAAGGCTCCAAGGAGCATTAAATGAAGAATCTGACATTTTCCCCAAAGCAGTAGATTAATGAGGGTTTGATGCAAGTATATATTTTCCATATCTAAAAGAAACCTCCTTTGGTTTAATAGCTACAAAATTATACTGATTCTTAGAATCAGTCGAGAGTTATTAGTGAATACGCTATTTTTAAGAAAAGGAGAGCATGATTTTTCCAGACTACCTTTCTCTGACTCTCCATGAGTCAGGTAGTCCCATTTACTTCCACCTGAACATCTGTGTTCTTTAGCCCAGACCTCTTGGCGGGGTTCCTGACCACTTCTGGCTTCAAGATTTCCTTCCAGAAATGTTTTTCTTCAGTGTTAGCCAGGCGTTTCTTTCTGGTAAGTAGCCCTTCATTTCCTTTCTTTTAGTTATTCCTTGGAATCTAAGATACTGTCTTATTTTCCCTAAGGTGATTTCTTGGGCTTTGGATGGAACTCTAAGAGTTACCTTATCCTAGCACATTTCTTAAAAGATTTGGGCCCCAGATAGAACCAATTTCCATTCTGGTATACGCCTTCCCAGGAGTAATAAAAAGGAATAACTCAACTGCACAAGTATCTTATTTGTAAAGTCTGACTAAGCCAGCACAAACCTCTTCTGCAAAAATATCCATGTGAGCGCTTAAGCATTGTGTGAGTGTGTTCTGGTTTCTAGTGCCATTGTGGCAGCATTCTAGGTCAGGAAGGCCTACCCCTGACTGGTTTTTCCCATGGTGACATTTACCCAAACACGTATCTCTGTATTCCAGCCACAGATTTAAGTATCACCTTTTCCTAACCTGTCTTTAGTATGCTTATAAGAATCTAGGTTGCTCAAGCCTGTGTGTGTGTGTGTGTGTGTGTGTGTGTGTGTGTGTGTGTGTGTTTAAACCTCTAATCTCTATCCTGTCTCTATTCATTATTCTCTACCTCTCTTACACCTAGTACCTCCAGTGGTCCATACAAAACAAAACAAAAAAAAAGACCTGAAATACCAAAGATCTCCTACATGGCTATATTAGTTGGAAAGATGCAGAAGCGTGATTGGGTAGGAGGCCTGATATGGCCAGCCTGTTTGGGTTGGGTATATGGAGAAGAAAGAGACCCTGTCCAAAAATCTGTATGGGAAAAGGATGTCTCCTGTGAGCCCCTTGTATGGGCTGGTTTTTGGTCTTCTGAACCACATTCTTCATTTCTAACCCTTTTGCTGGGTCATATCTGCCTCTCTATCTATTTAGGGAAAAACCTTCGCAACAGTGAGAGCTGCTGAATAGCACAGGGTTATAGTAGTGACCATATTGAGAAGGGAAGATAGGTATCGTAGAATTGGCCATAAATAAGGTTCTAACTTTGGGAAAGGTATTAGTAAATTATAAATACCCTCTGAGATGGGTATTCTTATTCATTTTTGAAAAAGTCTCCCCAGGATGAATTATGGTCTGGGATTTGCTTTAAAATAATCCAGTAAGGGATAGCAGAAACAAGATTGGATACGTGTTAATGATGGATGACACCTTATTTTACATATGATTAAGTGTTTTCATAGTAATAATGTTTTAAATCTGCCCAAGAGATATCCACCTAAGAGATGTTTTACAAATAGTTTCCTGATAATATAAGGACTGCCAAAAAACCCAGGAAGGGCTCCTTCTCAGAGTAAAGGTATTAATTGAACATGTAGATTTTAAAAGACTTGTTATTATCTCATTGGCTATTGCCTATTTGCTCCAAAGGAGTGTGCTAATAACAGATATTTATAGAAATCGATTTTTAAAAAAATACTAAAATACTGTTTCATATGCTTTGGGTTAGGGGTATACTTGCTTATATTAGATTTTTTATTTCTGGAAAGATTCACTAAAAAATTGGTGAAATTTGCTCCCAGATAGGGAGGCCATGAGGAAAGTGATGGAGAGGCTACATTAAAAAACAACATAAAACTTAAGTGACTAGGCAAATAAACAAAACTATATTGTCACTGGAGGATTAGATTTGTTATTTCCTCTTATATTGTCCCACATAAGAAAGAGATCCAAGATGGTGGAGTAGATAAACACTGTGCCTGCATCCTTCTGTAAACACATTAAAATTACAACTAAATTACGGAACAATCAACCTGGAAAACCATCTGAAGTCTACCCGAACAGCAGTCCTATAACTATAAAACAGAAGCCACAAGGACACTGGTAGGAGGGGCAGAGACTCGAAAGAGGCCTCAAACCTCCCTGTGGCAGTTGAGAATCAAGAGGGATATCTCAGGAGTGGAGGTTCCCCCCAGAGGAGACAGGGATCTCAGCCCCCTACACAAGACTCCTCAGCCCAGAGTACTGGTGCCAAGAAGAGGAGAACCCACAATATCTGACTGGGGATTCCGAACATCCAGGTGGGACAGAAGGTTGTGGGAAACCCAGACATCCTCTTGAACAGCCCAGACACAGACTCACTCACTCACAGGCACTCACCTTGGGCTCCAGCAGAGGGACAATGACTCGGGGGGCCTCAGAGACATACAGGGGGCAGACTGAGGTGTGTGGTGTCAGGAGGAGGACTGGAGGACAGTCAGCATTTTACCAGTGAGGAGTTATTCTCCCATGCAGCTGGCAGGTGGGCACCATCTTTCCTGTGTTGAGCCTGCCCCCACAGGCCAAATCTGAATCTGATTGTCCTAGTGAGCTCCACTGTTCCGCCCTGCTGACTCAGCTGGGACCCCAACCACCCCAACTCCCATACAGCTGGAGGCACTTTATCCTTGAGCAGCCAGACCCTCCCGCGTTGCACTCTTTCTTGGAAAACTATCAGAGTCTGCAGCCTCAGGTGGGCAGCAACTGGCCTCAGTGAGCTCTGAGACTTTTCCCGAGTCACTCCAGACTCAGCACTGACACCAAGCCAGAGTCCACATTAACCTGATGAACACAATTCTTCCCACTCTAGTGACTCCCTGAGACCCTGTCTCATCCAACTCATGTAAAACATGAGGCTTTCTCAGAGGCTGAACCTTAAGGTGGCAGCAGGCCTCGGGGTATCCTGGCTTTTTGTGAAGTTACCCCAGGTAGTGGTGGCAGCTGTACACAGTACCTGTACACAGCGTGGACTCTCCCATGCACCTCCAGGTTTAGCACATTGGGGAACAATTGAGGATCCCTTTGTAGCTCCTACCAGGTAGCCCTCAGTCAGTCACAGGCAGTGGCTGACCTGTGCCTGTACTGGAGCCCCTCCCAAGAGGCCCCAGAACCAACATATTTGGAAGTTGGCTTCAGACCACAGCTGAGCACTGCCCAATTAGCCCCACAAGCAACACACACAAAGAGTGGTCTCAACAGGCACCAGAGCCTGCTGGGGCAAATCCCACTCAGTGGGGTAAGCCTCCCATGCAGCAGCCCATAAGCTGTGGATGTGGCCAAACTCCACAGCCAGTCAGCCTGAGGGTCTATCCCACCCACTACATGCCAATAGCAATCAAGGCTCACCTATAACAAGAGAGCATACACAACCCACACAAGGGACACTCCTGTAACACCCAGACAAGGAAAAGCTAAAGGAGTTCATCATCACCAAACCAGTATTACAAGGAATCTTAGAGGGACTTCTTTAAGATTAAATAAATAAATAAATGAAATGAATAATAAAATGGCAATAGCTATATATCTATCAACAATTACTTTCAATGTAAATGGATTAAATGCTCCAATCAAAAGACCTAGGATGGTTGAATGGATAAGAAAACAAAACTGTTACATATGCTGCCTACAAGAGACTCACTTCAGATTGAAAGACACACACACCGACAAAAAGTAAAGGATGTCACCCCAATAAACTTTAATTAAAAAAAAAAGAAAAGTATATTTCATGAAAATTGAAACAAAAAACCAAAAAAGGCTATGGTAGCGCTACTTATACCTGACAAAATAGACTTTAACAAAGGCTGTAAGAAGAGACAATAAAGGACCCAGTAATCCCACGTCAGAGTATTTATCTGAAGAAACCCAAAATGCTACTTCAAGGGGACGTGTGCATCCATTTGTTCATTGCAGCTTTGTTTACAATAGTCAAGATGTGGAGGCAGCCTGGGTGTCTGTCGATGAAAGAATGGATAAAGAGGAAATGATACATATATACAATAGAATATTGCTCAGCCATGGAAGAGAATGTGTTCTTGCCATCTGCAGAGGCCTGGATGGACCTGGAGGGTGTTGTGCTGAGTGGAGTATGTCAGACAGTGAAAGACAGATGTAGTGTGATTTCACTTATATGTGGAATCTAAGAACAAAATTAACAAAACAGAAACAAACTCATAGATACAGAAAACATTTTGATGGTTGCCAGATGCAAGGCGGGGTTTGAGGTGTAGGTGAAAGAAGGGGAAGAAATTAAGTACTAATTGGTTGTTACAAAGTAACTATAGGGATGTAAGGTATAACTTAAGCGATATAGTGAATAAATTGTAATAACTATGTATGGTGTGTATGGTGTCAGATGGACACCAGATTTGTTGGGGTAATAGATGGGAGGGGGTTGGGGGCAAAGGTGAAAAAGGTGAAGGGATTAAAAAGTATAAATTGGTAGTTACTAAATAGTCATGGGGATGTAAAGTAAAGCATAGGGATATGTTAATATGATATGTTAATAGCTACGTAAAGTGCCAGGTGGGTACCACACTAGTAAAAGGAATCACTTCTTAAATAATATGAATGTCTAACCACCATGCTGTACACCTGAATTTAATATAAAATAATACTGAATGTCAACTGTAATCGATAAATTTAAAAGGGGGGGAGGGGAATAAGAGGTCCAAATTTCCAGACATAAACCAAGTCATAGGGATGTAACGTACAGCATAGGGAATATAGTCAATAATACAGTGATAGCATGGTACGGTGTCAGATAGTTGCTGGACTCATCACGGTGATCACTTCCTTAGGTATACAAATGTTGAATAACTATGGTGTACCCCTGAAACTAATATAACATTTTATGTTAGCTATATTTTTAATAAAAATCTTTTTAAAAAGTGACCTGACCAGTGAGCTTAAAATCACATTAATTCAAGATTGCGTGTGCCTAGTTCCATTGTTTAGCAGTTGAGTGACAGACCATTTGACAGACTCAACTGGATGAATCAGTACCTTAGGACAGAGCTAAGGCGACACCATCTAAACTATTTATCCCCAGCCTTGGGAGCTCCATGAAGACAATAGTTTTGTTCACATCCATAAATGCTACAGGAATAGATTCATAGCATATGAGGAAGTGCGAGCTTCTCAATGCTTATCTATACCCCACAATGAGGCTTTTAGAAAAGTGACTTATGAAAGATGGAGAAGATACACAAGCTGTACCAATTGAGTTTGAAACCAAGATGTCCCTGCAGTGAAAGCAGTTACAAGCACTACAATTTAGGTGATGTCACTCCTGAAATGAGAAAGCTATCGCTTTTTTTTTTTTTTTTTTTTTTTTTTTTTTTGTGGATTCACTATTAAGCTATTCTTATACCTGAAAATGTGGCTTCCTCTGCAGTAGTTGGATGTGGTCTGAAATCTACTACAGAGCTCCTGTTTTTTTCAATATGAAAAGAACAATGGCCTCTGAGGAAACAAAGTAGCATAGTTATTGCTCATTGTGGCCACATCTTTGTTTAAGAAGAAAGCAGATGAACTGAAAAGCAGGATAGTCTGCTTAAGACATGCATATTGAAACTCATGATTCCAAATTTGAGAGCATTTTAAATACTGATATCTGAATGAAACCTCAGAACTGCTCCTGATGTTGGAGTAACTGTATACTGATTGAGTATTTGGTTTAAGCAAGTTCATTATCATCTGCAAACAAAATCACAGTGAGGCACATATACCTATTGAGATAAGGGAGGTGGAATCCACTGCCACTTTTGAATGGACTTTGAAAGCAGCCAGAAGTGAAGCAAATGTAATATCAATTTTCAGACAATGTTTAAGTCCCAAGCTTATGTCTCGCCTGAAGCATTACTAGAAGTGTTTAGGTTGTCGGATTGAATCAGGAAAATATAAATAATTTCTAGCTGGAATATCATCTGCAGTCCTTTCAGGTCTCTGTCCCAGGATCTGTATCCTATATTCGTGCTTTCTTTTTGGTCATTCTGCTCCGTTTTCTGTGACGTACACTTGAGGACATGAGAATTCTTAGCTATGTAATGAAATGTGCCACCAAGAGTTGGACTGTATGATAAAGTTTGTCAAGAACCACCACCAAATCAAACCATTCTGGAATACTGAGAATCAGCAAAGACTGACAGCTGGATACCAGAGCACCCTTGGTGAGGACGGAAAACTGGCCCTGTCTATCAAAATTACAAACCTCCAAAAGCAATTCCACTTCTGAGAATTTACCTTTAAGGTACATATGTTCCAAAATGATGAATGTTAAGAGCCAATTCATTACAGTATTGTTTATAACAGCAAAATATTTAAAACAATGCCATGTGTGGGGGACCGGTTCAGTCCTTCATACAATGAAATACTATCATTCGTGAGAGAAGGAGAATTCCTTTTGGTACTTTGAAATCTTGAAGATATATTGAGTAGAGGATCAATTAGAGCAGTAGTTAATCTTTCATTCGTAAAATGACTTTCATTCTCTAAAAAGGTGGTGGGTGGATAAGAGTCTGTTTTCCGTCTGCTTCCATACTTCCACACTATACAAAAGATACCATTAACACAAGTGTCTCTGGGGTGGGAAAGTGAATGTCAAGAAGGTTTATCCTTGTACACTTTCAATTTTTCAAGCATGAGTTATCCATTCAAAATTTTGAATTTTTCATCAAAACTTACCCATTCCAAGTGAAATATTTTAAGCAAGACTTTGAAATGGCTGTAGAATAGTACCGAATACATAGGTGGCCCCTTTTACTCAATGATAACTTGTGCAATTGCATAGGGACGTGGATTTTCTGGCTATTATAGATTTTTTTTTCCTACTCAAAAGTTAACAAAGGAATTGTAGAACTTTGTTTTTTAACCAACCTCCCCTGCTCTGCCCCCTGACTTTCTTGACTATTCTGAACACTGCTGAGAAGTACATGTTGGGTATAGGAGAGTCTCTGTGTCCTTGTACTTCCCAGGATTAAGTAGAATTGCCAGGAGTATTAAAGCGAATCGCCTGGAGCTGTTACTTATTTCTGCCCACCTAGCTCCAGGCTCTGTATTTAAGTGTCTTTCTTCTCGACTTTCTCTGGTTTCTATTGACTCTAAAAGTACAAAAAAAGAAAGTAGATAGTTTCGAGGCACAGTTTGATCAGTTAGAAATTCTTACTGAGGAATTAAGTTATTTGGTGACATCTATTGGAAAGAAATAATAGGAAGTACTTCTGTTTTTAAGTGATTTTCATGATTCTCCCATCCAATGAGAACTATAACTCCTCACCTGGGGCATCAGTATGGATAGTTTTCGGTTTAACCTTGTGGCATATCTCCTTAGGAAATAAATATAGAGTGTTTCAATGTTGGGGACGGAGGAAGGAGGTGACAAGGATTGTACTTGCTCTGAGACAATGAAGTCTGCACACTGCACATGGGCGTGGCTCTTCTCCTTATGGTCCTGTTCTTCCCACCTCACAAGACTAGTTGAAGATCTAATGAGTGTAGTATGTGTGAGCATGCGTCGTAAACCTAAAGAGTGTTTCATGTACAAGTGCTGGTCCTTACGCTGAATTTACTCAGCCTCGTGGAATGTTGAGATCAAGTATGTGCAAGTATGTTGCAAATGCTATAAAAGTTGCTGCTTCATAGTTGTGCTACTTCCAAGTAATATGCTGGATACTCCTGGGAGAACTCGTAGGATGCTGGTCTTTCAACCCTGTCCTTGGCGCTTGGAGTTTCATTACTGAGCCTTGACAACGCCTTGCTTCAGGCTGGCGTAGCCTGCTTCAGAGCTTCACTACCTTCGTGCTCCATTGTCTGACTTTTACATTTGGTCCTCCAGGCTCTGTGCAAGCTCATTTCCTATGATTAGAGAGAGGAGGGATTCAGCACTGCAAGTTGAGTTTTAAGTTTTTATTGAGGTGAGGAGATGAAGAACCTGAACCCTGGTCACTGAGCTATGTCTAACTTGGAATGAGCTTGTTGACATTGTAATGTGATTGCTGGTCCAAGAGGACCAAGCCATCCAGGGCTGGTTAGGCATGGGTGGGCTGCTCCATCACCCAAGTTTGGCAACCAATAAAGCTGAGGAGGGCAGTGCTAGGCTCTGAGGGTTGGAGGGGGATTGATGACAGCATTCCAGCGTGGAGACAAGCTTCGAGGTCTAACAGAAAAGAGAGCCCTAGACTGAATTAGGATATTGGAGATATAGCTTGGTGTACGATTAGCTTAACTTCTAGGAAGCTATTGTAGTGGAAATCTGCAATGAATGGCTCTGCATGTTGGTTAAATGTAGCACTGGGAGTGAATCATCCTTCAGTGGAATAGAGATTTCAAAGGTCAGCCTTTGTGAACCCATTATGAACTCCTCTTCCCCTTCTCTTCAAGAACTCTCAGGCGCTGTCAGAGTACATGCCGTGGCCAAGGCGTAATGAAACCTTTGTCTACACTGTCGCAAATCCTCACGAACAGTTTCCTTGTGTGACCAGCTCTGGTCTTGGCCACTTGGCTACCCTGGTTACTTAGTGCACATGGTTTGGAAGACTCAAGTACACTCATGCCTGTGCAAGCACTGTTACCTTGTGTAACACTGCATACATGAAAATAGTGCAAGGATGGTCATTAGGAATAAATGAGAAAGCCTTGTAGGAAGGAACCTGCCACTCTCAGTATTTCATTCTGAGCAGTCAGGGCCCTGATAAGAATATTGATTCCAGAACTAATTGGGTTCTGATCTGCACCTGGTGTTCCTGGCCTCCTGTCTGCCTCAGACCCATCTCCAGTCTCCAGATTTCATATTTTGGGCTCCCAATACCTGCTTTTCAGCCAGCAGAGTTGGCTTTCAAGCTCACAGCGGGGACTCCAAACCGAACGTCTGAACTCTGGCTTGAGATCAGGAATGTCTCGGAGCGGGACTAACGAAGCCCCAGCAAACCAGGCCTGATGCTATCTAGATAAAACCTTCTTCTACACCAACTTTCTGGTTTCAGCTTCCCAAATGGTGAAACAGAGGCCACAGAGAGAAAGGAAAAACATTGACTTGAGACGCTGTCGCCAGAGGCTCACAGGGATGCCCAAGAGAGTACTCAACCCAAAGCAGCAGGGACTAGCTTCTTACTCCACTCAAGAAAGAATTCAAGGGTGAGACAGAGGTAGGAAAGTGCAGGGAGTTTATTAAAGTGAAAGCACACACTTGAGATGGAAGTGCAGGCAAACTCAGAGATTCAGTCTCCCCAAGGAAGTCCTTATCCGGGGGTTTTATCCCTCCCCGGAGCAGGACTTGGGGACACGGCATTGACGTGGCTTGTCTGTCTCCTCCCAGTAGATGGGACCCCCAGTTTGCCACTCTTTTGTCCTTATTTGGTTTCTCCAAAACGGTAATGGTGTCAGGTGCATGATGGGAGTCGCAGTAACCACAGTGTAAATGACATCATAAAGACATTATAATTAACTAAAGGTCAAGTTCCGGTCATGGATACTGGCTCTGCCAGACAAAACGGGTTCCTGATTCTCCAGCTGCAGGTGCCAGATACAGCTTCTTGTGAAACGGAAACAAACTAGAGAGGTACCTCACCTTGTATCCTGGAGGCTACACCTTGTTTCCTAGGCTACCTATCCTGCTTCAAAGCTTAGGGTCAAATAATGGCTTCATTGATGCCTTGGTGTAGATTTCTAATTTATTAACTAGAAGGAGCAGCTGCAAATATTAAGACTCAAGCAAATATTTTGTAGGAAATGACACTCCCTGAGACATTGAAACAGCAATGGGGTGGCCTGGGGGACCTGACCAGAGGTAGAGAAAAGCCTGGCATCACGAGTCCACTGGCTGAAATATGGGTGATTTTTAAACTCTTTATTTTAAAATAATCATAGTTCCATAGGAAATTGCAAAAATGGTACAGAGTACCACGTGCCCTTCCCCCAGTTTCCCCAAATGGTTACACCTTGTATAATTATACCACAGTATCAAATCCAGGAAACATTTGTACAATGTGGGTATAGTTTTATTCCATTTTATCATGTGTGTCGATTTGTGTAACCAACACTTCAGTCAAGATACATAACTATTTCATAGCCACAGAAATCTCCCCCATGCTACCATTTTATCGTGAAATCTCGCTCGCCATCATCACCATTACCACATCCCTAATCCTTGACAACCACTAATTTGTTCTCCATCTCTATACTCTGAAAATGTTATAGAAATGGAGTCATAGAGTGTGTGGCCTTTTGAGGTGGGCTTTTTATATATTGCTGACTTTCATTTGCTGATAATTTGTTAAGAATTTTTTCACCTATGTTCATGAGGGAATTCTGGTCTTCAATTTTCTTCTTTTGTACTTTCTTTGTCTGGAGTTAGAATCAAGGTAATATTGGCTTCTTAAATGAGCTGAGAACTGTTCCCTCTCTTCTATTTTCTGGAAGAGATTGGGTAGAATGAGTATTAATTCTTCTTTAAACATTTGGTAGCATTTGCCAGTAAAACCATCTGGGCTTGGTGAGTTCTTTTTCAGGAGCTTTTAACTTACAAATCCAATTTCCTTTATAGTGACAGGGCTATTCAGATCATCTCTTTTATATTGGGTAAGTTGTGGTAATTTGTGCTTTGTGAGGAATTGGTCCATTTTACCTACGTTGTCAAATTTACATGTGGAACATTGTTCTCACATCATCCTTTTGATGTCTGCAGGGTGTGTGTTAGTAATAGCTGCTGTTTCATTCCTGGTATTAGTTATTTGAGCCCTTTTTTTTTTTTTTAGTCTTGCTAGAGTAGGTTTCAACTTTATTAATTCTTTTTTAAAAAAAAAAATCCTTTTTTTTTTTTATTATTGGTTTCCTCTATTGTTTTCCTGTTTCCAGTTTCATTGATTTCAGCTCTTGTCTTTATCATTTCTTTCCTTCTGCCGGCTTTGTATTTGTTTTGTTCTTCTTTTCCTGGGTTCTGAAGGTGAGAGCTTAGATACTGATTTGAGATTGTTCCTCTTCTCTAAATTGTAAACTTTACATTCTATAAATTACCCTTTCAGTATTGCTTTGTGTGTGTGTGTGTGTGTGTGTGTGTGTGTGTGTGTGTGTGTGTTTTGCCTTGAGACTTCCTCTCTGAACCATGGATTATTTAGCTGTGTTTTGTTTAGTTTCCACGTGTTTAGAGATTTTCATTTTATCTGTTTAAGGTTAGGTTAATTCCATTCTGTTTGGAGAACACACTCAATGATTTCTACTTTTAAGAACTTATTGAGGTCACTTTTGTGTCCCAGAATGTGGTGTACCTTGGTGTATGTTCCATGGGCACTTAAGAATGTGTATTCTCCTGTTGTGGGTAGCGTATTCTATAAATGTCTATTAGATCCTGTGGATTGGTAGTACTGTTGAGTGCTATATCCTTGCTGATATAATTAATACAGTTTTCTGTCTAGTTGTTCTATCAATTGTTGAGAGATGGGTGCTGAGGTCTTCAACTATAATTGTGGATTTATCTATTTCTCCTTTCGGCTCTGTCAGATTTTTGCTTCACATATTTTTTCAGTTCTGTCCTTTGGTCCATACACATTTAGAAATGTAATGCCTTCTTGATGGGTTGGTCCTTTTATCATCATGTAATGTCCCTTTCTGTCCTTGGTCATTCTTTTTGTTCTGAAGTCTACTTTTTCTGATACTAATATAACTACTATTGCATTCGTTTGATTAACATTTGCACGATACATCTTTTTTAATCCTTTTACTTTCAACGTACCTATATTATTATGTTTGAAGTGAGTTTCCTGTAGACAGCATATAGTTAGGTCATGTATTTTTATCCACTTGGCCAATCCATTTTTTAATTGATATATTTAAAGCATTTACATTTAATGCAATTATTGATATTTTAGGGCTTTCATTTTATTTTTTGTTTTCTGACATTTTATTTTTTTGTTTTGTTTGTTCTCTGATTTTCATTTCTCTGTTTTCCTTTTCCTGTCTTACTGAGTTACTTAAACATTTTTTAGAATTCATTTTGATTTATCTATAGTGTTTTTGAATGTTTCACTTTCTATAGATTTGTTTTTAGTGGTTGCTGTAGGTATTACACAATATAAATGCAACATCACAATCTACTGCTGTCATCATTTTACCAGTTTGACTGAAAGGTAGAAACTCTATTTCCTCTTATCCTCTCCTGTATGTAATATTATTGCCTTGAATATTCCTTGTACAGATATGGAGAACCACATCAACAGTGTTATATTTTTTGCTTCAACCAAATGCAATATAGAAAACTCAAGAGAAGGAAAGTGTATTGTCCTTACCTTCTTTTTACTCTTTGTTCTTTTGTTCTTCCTGATGTTTCAAAATTTCTTCTTTTATTATTCCCTTTTTGTTTCAAGGACATATTTTTAGGGTAAGTCTGGTTACTCTAAACTGTAATTTCTGTTATTGTATTTTTTTCAGTTCTAAATTTTCTTCATTTTCCTCCATTTAAGAATGTTTTGATTTCCCCTTCATTCCTGGATATTTTGACTAAATATAGCCTTCTGAGTCAATAATTTTTTTCAGCTTATGAAAAATGTTGTGCCTTTTCTTTATGGCCTCTGATGAGAAATCTCTTGTCATTCAAATTGCTTTTATTCTGTAGGTAAGGTGTCATTTTTCCCTTGATGCCTTCAAGATTTCTTCTGTGTAAGTTTTCAGAAGTTTGATTACAATGTGTCTTGGTAAGGATTCTTTAGGTTTATCCTCTTTGAGGTTACTCAGTTTTCTGAATCTTTATGTTTATGTCTTTTGCCAAATTTGAAAATTTTTCTTTTTTTTTTTCAACTATTATTTCTTCAAATACTTTTTTCAGCCCCATTCTTTCATCTCTGTCTGGGACTCCACTGACATAAATATTAGATCTTTTGTCATAGATCCATGGGTTTCTGAGATTCTGTTCATTTTTTTCAGTCTAGTTTGGGTAATTTCTATTGTGTCTTCAGTTTTATTGATTATTTCTTCTGTCGCCTCCATTCTGTCGTGGAGTCCATTCACTGAGTTTTTAATTTCAGTTATTGTATTTTTCAGTTCTGAAATTTCCATTTTGTTTTCTTTATATCTTCTATTTCTTTACTGCGACATCCCACTTTTCATTTGTTTTAAGCCTGTATGCATTTGCTCGTTGATTACTTTTGTGATTGCTGATGGGTGACTTGTCAGATAATTTTAATGTCTGTGTCATCTCAGTGTTGATATCTGTTGATTGTTCTTTGTCATTCAAGTGGAGATTTCCCTGATTCTTGGTTTGACAAGTGATTTCTTTTATTACATTTTAGAATTTAAGCTATTACGTTATGAAACTCTGGGTCTTATCTAAATCTCCTGTTTTAGCAGTCATCTTTGACACCATGGTGGAGAAAGAGGAGACACGGTCTCATTATTACCACTCAGTTTTCATTGACATGGGGAGGGAGGATGGTGGGGGAAGCCTTCCTTGTTACTGCCAGATGGAGATAGAAGTTTAGGCTCCCTTTTAAGCCTCCCTGTTGATACCATCCTGGCTGGGAAGGGCAGAGGTGCCTTTTTACTACACCCCGTGTGCCCTCCACTGACACAATGACGGTGCTGAAGCCCATTACTGCTGCTGAGTGAGGACAGAAGTCTAAACTCCTCACTCCAAGGAGTGGGACTATAGTTTTTCTGTTGTGTTTGGCTGAAGTTGGATAGTTATTGTTTAAAAGTTTCTGTCTTCCTAGGCTGCCCCTTTCCTGGTCCATCGGCTGGAGAGAGCAGGCTTTTCCTGGGGCTCTTCGTTGTCTGTCCCCATTGACATTTCCAGGTTAATGGCTTGCCCCAGCCCACGTCTGGGTTCTATGAGGCAAAAAGAAAGACCGAGGAATTCACTCGGTCATGTTGTTCCTCGGGTCCTGCGTTTCCAAGCTGGTCTGCCTTCTGTGCTCCTCCTTTCAGAAACTACTTGTGTCTGTTTTATACATATTGTTCAGGGTGTTTTGTTGTAATTAGTGGGAGGAGTGGGAAAAGTGTGTCTACTCTATCTTGGTCAGAAGTGGAAGTGACTAAGTGAATTTTTATTGCTCTATGAAATTACAGTATTTGGCTTAAGCGTTTCCCCACCTTTATATCTATTCTCTTGCTTGGAATAAAAGTTACATTTATTCTTAAATAATATGGACCTCTTATAGTAGATTTAACCTTTGGGAGGGGGAGAAAAGAGAGACAGGGCCACCCAAAAGCTATCAGGCAAAACAGCAAAAGGTAGCAAGTAGATCAAAGAGATGTACTAAATAGACATATATTGACACCTGACGGTTCTTTCCACCATGAGCTAAGTTAGGCTTTTTGGATCAGTACCTGATCATTCTTACATACTCTGTACCCCAAAGCTTATGAAATAAGAAAGAATGTTAGGTTTGAAGTCAGGAAACTAAGTTATAGGTGACATTATGGTCTCGAGCAAATGGCCCCAGCTTCCTCATCTCTATTTTATTCATCTTTAAAACATGCTTGTTGGTGGCTTAGTTCCTAAGGTTTCTTCTAGCTCTTCTGGTTCGTAATTACTCTTTAAAGATAGCGCCCCTACCACCATGGCACGGCACACACATGCTTCCACAGGCAACTACTCACCAATGACTTTGTCCTATAGAAATCTTTAACGAGGATTTGGCAATTTGCTTCTATGACACATTTAAAACCTCACTCATCAGTTTTTGGAAATCTTAGTCATTTAAATTGTCACAGCTCAAGAGCCCTGGGTTTTAAACCTTGGGAAGAGTAAATCTTGTCAGCAGAATTTCTGTGTTAATTTGTAAAGAGAGGAAGGATGTTAAAACTTTCCACTCTACTGAAGGCAGTAGAGAGACTGCAGACAGGAAGTCCAAAGGGGTAGCAGAGGGAGAGCCATAGACAAATGTCAAAACTCTTCAGGTCCTGATAGCCCACCCCCATCCTGCCAGGGTCACCTGCCTTCTGGAATAAGAGGGACATGAATTTGAGGGAGAGGTTAAATCATACTTGGTGGAGGCAAGATTGGAAGGACCGGGCTCAAGAACAGGATCTGAATGCAAACGGGTTGGAGACAGCCATGATTTATGAAATAACAGAGAACTATCTACCCTCAAGGTACAAATGCATTCCAAAAAAGCATTTCCCATATTTTTCATCTCTGTCCTTTATCACTTAAGCTACAAGAGATGATGCCATTGGCGAAAGTACTTCCAGGAAATGCCTGTTCAAACATAAATTCCTCTATGTACAGTGACTGAACAAATTGTTCAAATCTGTTAGAAGGAGGCAGCTATATAAAATGATTTATGTTTCCCACCCACCAATTTAAAAAATAATAATAACAGCCAAGGGAGGTTTTCCTCTCTCCCAGGCAGTCATTGAGAATCCCCGCATGAGATGAGAGTTACTTCTGATGTACTTTTTGCATATACAAGCTGGATGGCGCCAGAACAGACAGAGTCATTATTAGATGAACCATATGAAATACAAAATCTATGAGAGGTGGTTGGGTAATTGAGATAATGGAACCTTATCCCTAGACAGCAATTCTGGCTGGAAAAGAAGGACTAAAAGGGTCTATAGAGAGAATATGGGGAAGGAATGGCTCGGTCTACATCTCTTGTTTCCATTACTCCGTCTCAAAATTCTTTCCAGGGAATATTTTGATGCTGTCCTGGGTCATGCCGGAGGCTTTGTGACTCAAAGGGTTATTGTATCTGTGGGACAGCATTTTGAATATTTCGTTAACATTTTTCACGTGCAAATGAACATGTTCCGTTCTCCTGGAGCATCTTGAGAGAAAATTGAAGTCTAGCCAAGAGAATCTTTTACATGGGTCATTTTCTTGTCTCTTCTCATTTTCTTTCAGCATTCCTTCGTTTCACAACTGAAGGTCCACACTACCAGGCTTGATGGAGAACACACGAAAAGAGTAAGCCCACAAACCTCCTGGGAAATGGCAAACAACAGGAGGAGATAGCACCAGCGCCATTTATCACTGCACGGAGCGCTGCTGTAACAGGTGCTTAAAATCCTTTGAGTCCCTATGGTCTAAGGTCTGAAAGAAGAAACTACAATGAAATAATAGAGTGTGTGATAAGATGTAATCCTATGATGCCTAAGTTTACGGAAGAGTGACCAGCAGATTGAAAGAAGCTGAGTGGACATTAGCGAGTAGGAGGAGAATGTATTGAATTTTAGCAAGAATAGTTTTAGTGGAACTATGAGGGACTGAGAGCTTTATCATACTGAGCTACAGTGGAATGAAGGCCTGAGTGGAAGCTAAGATGTGAAGAAAAACTTTGAGAATAAAAAAGTCAATAAATTTAGGGAGAGCTTCAAGTGTGGTTTGGGTGGGCGTCATGAGAAAAATGGGCCAATTTCATAGGCTGAGGATGGGAACATTGAAAGGAATGTTGAAGCTATCAAGGAAGCATGGTTACAGGAGCAAGAATCCAGAGGAGGAGAAGCAAGGAAGGGTATAGGGAAAGGATTGGCCCTAAGGACTGAAGGAAAGAGGATGCAATGCTTTGGGAGTCATGGTCGAGCTAGGAGACAGCTGGCACTGCTGTTCCCTTGCACCTCTGTGACAGCACAGCCCACACTGGGCTTGGAGAGCACTGGGGTGTTTGTCTGGGGTCGAGCTTTCCCTATAAGTGAAGAATGGAGGAGAATTTGACAATGGAGGGAGGGTTTGGGGAAGTAGGTTGGAGAAAAAGTGGTTTATTATAAGATGAGCCAAGGCAGTAAGTATCTGGGAGAAAAAAGTATGTAATAACAAGGTAAACTACTATATTTTTGTATGCAAATTGATGGTTATAAAAAGAAAGTCACAGAGGGTAAAGGGGGAGGGGGGTGGGAGATGAGGGTAAAGGGGATCAAATATATGGTGATGGAAGGAGAACTGACTCTGGGTGGTGAACACACAATGTGATTTATAGATGATGTGATACAGAATTGTACACCTGAAATCTATGTAACTTTACTAACAATTGTCACCCCAATAAACTTTAATTAAAAAAATAATAATAATAAAGTCAGAAGTCACTCACCTGCCAAAGGCCACTCTGGTATGAGTCTCTCTGGTGGCAGAACCTCTAAGGTAGTAACTATGGTGGATTTCTATATGGTGTGGGCCTTTGTCTCACTCAGTTAGAAGCAGATACCCTGGATTTGCAAAGAACAGAGGGCTCTGGTCTCTCAGGGGACAGACATCCTGAGGTGTGTGAAGTGCTGAAGGCCTTGGGCTGGTTCCAACAGGGACTGTCTTGAGGTGAACAAACCCACTAGATAGTAAAATAGGTCAGAGAAAGGTGAGGTGAAGGTCATGAAAGTGTTCTGCGGGGAGGTGTCAATGTTAGATTGTGTGATGGAAGGATAAGGTAGCTTTGGAGGAAAGGCTTTGGACATGATATTGGAGGGTAGGGAGGGATAGTAGAAGAGATGTCCTCTAGAGGGTACTTGTCAGAGAAACAATATGGCAGTCCAGGAGACCTTATCATTTATGAATCCCATGTGTATCTTCTGTGCCTTCTTAAGGTCAGCCATGTCCACTCCCTGCTCAGCTCCAAACTTTTCATTTTGCTGGCTTCTGTCTAAACGCCTCATTTTGGTCTCTGAGTTCTCTCAAATTGTCCTTTTCCAAATGGCTCCTCACATGGTCTTCCCTCTGGGTCCGGATCCAAATTTCTTCTTCTTCTAGGGACACCAGTCATATTGGATGAGGGCCCCCCCATGACCTCATTTTAAGTTAACTGCCTTGTTAAAGACCCCATCTCCAAATACGGTCACATTCTGAGGTCCTGGGAGTTAGGACTTCAACACATGAATTTGGGAGGGTTTAATTCGTCTCATCCTCTTTCTTGTAGGGACAGGCCTTTTCCCACACCTCCAGCTCTCCACCCCTTCCCGTTCTTCTTGCTGTGTTATTCTCCATCTGCTCAGCTTCCTGAGGGGATGGACAGCCTTGCAGGTGATAACCCGCAGGCTAATTGTGCAGCACGGACCAGTAGGGCCTGGGTTTGGTGATCTGTACATCAGCACCTATCTCTGGGGGGGCTCTGTGGCCCACACCACAGATAAGCAGGGCCAGTCCCACGGGAGAAAGGTAACAAATTGCTTGCAGAGGAACGACTGCCTCCGCGCTGGGTCATCATTCCTGTAATCTCTGCATCACAGGCAGCAGGCTGCACTGCGCTCTGTTGGCACCTGCTGCCCCACCTGGAAATAGCATTGGAAGACTCTAGAGGAGGAAAAGGCTGATGAGCCTGTTTGCCTAAAGCCCATACTTTTACCAGAATGCAAGCAGCTCAAAAATTTGCTAACGATCTTTGGTCTGTGGAGGAGAAAATTCCCTCCCACTATAGATAGCGATAATTTGTGATGCTTTTTACACCATACACAGCTTGATCCGTCCCATTCTGAGGCCTGCTGTCTCCATGATATTCTACCTGCTACATTTCTTCTCCTCAAAAGGTGGTCAGGTTTCCCCAAAAGGTGGTCGTTCACATGGCCTCTTTGCATTTTGGGCTATGTTCACCCAAGCACCACTCACTGATTACTGAGGTCTGGTGAGATGAGGTCCTGATTTGAGCCTAGTCCTAAGAAATATATGGGGTTCCCGTGGGTTTGGAGTGCTAGATTTTTTCCTAATATTCATTAAATAATTATTACATCCTTGAATTAGATTATTACTTTACAATACACTCTCTTCCAATTCCTATGATTTCTCTGTGGGCTACAGAGGAGAGGTATCCTGACAGCACTGTTTCTTCAAACTCTTGGCTGCAATCTACAGTGAGAACCAAATCACATCGCAACACAGCGCTCACATACATACACGTATATAAAACCCAACCAGTTTCACAAGATAATACTTAACCTGGGTGTCACACATGCTACTTTCTATTCTATTTTTTAATGCGTGTTTGAATTCATTAAATTGATTTTATGACCCAATAATAAGTTACTACCTGCGATCAGGAAGACAATTCTTTACAAAATGGTCTGGCCAGACTTCAGAAGCCTGGCTTCCCGTGTTGTTTGTACCTCCAGTGAGAGGAGACTATGATATAGGCTAGAGAGGACATCCCGGCCCCTTCCTGATACATGTCTCCCCAGGTGTCTCAGGGCTCCCTGGGCTGCAGACACCGTAAGAAGTGTCCAGACACCTGGACACTGAGGGTCCTCAAAGTCCATGATTGCCGGGCTCAAGGTGAAATCCAGCATCTCTAGCACATCAGAGCCTGGAGAAGTGTGAGAGGCACACATTGGGGAACTTCACCGATACTGTCCTCCTACTCCGTTGTGGGGTGATTTGGAGATCCATCCTTATTACTTCTTTTAGCCACCCTCCTGACCCCATCTGGAATAAAAGCCAGCTTTGGTGCCTGCAAAGTGGATGATTGCCTGTGTGGTATTTCTACAGGGATGTGTTAAAGCCTTACTCTAAAAGATCTCTCCACAAATACTTAGAATGCCACCATTAGAATTTTACTTCTTTGGTTTAAGCATCACCTTCTTAAAATTCTTCTACTTATATGCAAGTGTTCCCGAACTGGGTTTCTAAGAGTTTTCCCTTCCAGTCTGGCCTTATCTCTAAGTTTCAGAAGTTGATTCTCCCTTGAAAGCAAAACCTAGAGCAGCAGTTCTTACCCTCCCTTGTGACATGGACCACCTGTGGCACAGTGGTGATGCCCAAGGGACTCCTCCTCTGAATAAACTTTTAAATGTACAAATAAAATGTATAGGATTTGAAAAGAAAGTGATATATATATATATATATATGATCACCAAAAAAAGTACACACATTTTCAAGAAATGAAAATATATTAAAATTGTAATACTCAACGTATACCGATAACAAAAGATGAATACAAGTCACGTTTGACTTCTGCAATTACAAGAGGTGCTCAAAGTGGTTACCATCAGCATCCAGACACTTTTTTAAATTTTTTTATTGGGGAATATTGGGGAACAGAGTGTTTCTCCAGGGCCCATCAGCTCCAAGTCCAGTCGCTGTTATAAATCTTTAGTTGCAGGGGGCACTGCCCACCATCGCATGCGAGAATTGAACACGCAACCTTGTTGTTGAGAGCTCGCGCTCTAACCAGCTGAGCCATCCAGCCATCCTAGACACTTCTGATTTATGGCAAACTGCTACTTGAGCAACACTCACCAAAGTGTCCACTTGTATACATTTTTTGGCACTATATATATATATATATATATATATATATATATATATATATCAAAAACAATAATCAAAATATATTCACTTATTTACTTATTTTTTATTAGTTTCAGGTGTACAAAATAATGTAATAGACATTTACACCCCTCACAAAGTGATAACCCCTTCCCCCAATCTACTACCCCTCTGACGTTGTATATAGCTGTTAAAATTCCATTGACTCTATTCCCTATGCTGTACTCCACATCCCTATGTTTATTGCAGCACTATACACAATAGCCAAGACATGGAAACAACTGAAATGCCCATCGGTAGGTGACTGGATTAAGAAACTGTGGTACATTTATACAATGGAGTATTACGCAGCCATAAAGAAGAAAGAAATCTTACCATTTGCAACAACATGGATGGACCTAGAGAACATTATGCTAAGTGAAATAAGTCAGACGGAGAAAGATAAATACCATGTGATCTCACTTACATGTGGAATCTAAAGAACAGAATAAATGAGCAAACTAAATAGAAACAGTCTCAGAGACATAGAGAAAAAAACTGATGGTTGCTAGATGGGAGGGGGTGGGAATGAGGAGGAAGGTGAGGGGATTAGAAAGCACAAGTTGGTAGCCACAATATTGCCACGGGGATACAAAAGACAGTTTGGGGAATATGATCAGTAATGTAAAGATAGGGTGTCAGATGGGCACATGTCTTATTAGGGAGATCACTTCATGGATGGTGTAGATGCCTGACCACTGCACTGTACACCTGAAGCTGAAGCTGAATAATATTGAATGTCAAAATATTTTTAAATTAATTTGTAATATGTATGTATACATATGTGTGATATGTATGTTTAACCCATTAAATACAAGCTTGAAGCAGGTCTAATAAGTAGTTGAGACTAGTGATAAGTACAAACACTATTTCGAGGTATCTGCAAAAATTGTACCATGATGAAAATAGCCGATTTCCATTGACAGAGAAGTCTGTTTCCACTAACACTACTGTGGTTTGTCTACTTTCAAAATTGAAACATTGCAGTGAAACTAAAGATGTGATTTTTTTCCCCACCCAAGTTCATGGATCCGTTGAATTCTATCCATGGACCCACTTCAGGAGCCCCTGGTAGAGAGCTGTCCACTACTTCAGCATTTCCTTTCCTGTCTCATCCTCCCAAGACCTAAGGCTTGGTTTGCTGAGCCCCATTCTATGAATTTGGGGCATTTTGCCTCCCAGATCTTGCTGTGCCATTCCACCCACCCCGGTCCCCTGACCTGGTGGCCAGTCCAGTTAGACGGACTCAGCAGGTGCCCACACCCACCAGTATCTGTGGGATCGCCTCAGTGAAAATGTTCCCTGAGTTCCTGGGGACGTTATGTCAGGAGGTAGCTTGACTCTGACTCCAAGCCATCCCTAAATCATTTATTCTTCCCTTGGATTTTCATCAGGAGACTTGTAATTATCTCAGTGTACTAGTAATGTGAAGGAGAACCTGCTCCTATTTAAAGCAGTCTTTTTCATTCATGGAATACTATCTTGTATCTTGGACCTTGGCTCCAAAAACTGACTCTTTATTCGGGAAATGGGAGTCTACTGAGCTCAGTGCAGGAAAGGGTTAACAGCCGGGCTGAGAGACACTACCACTGACCAAGGGGTGACCAACCCTCGTTCCAGAGGATGCAAACTAGAATGCCATTGTGGATCAAACAGGCCACTTAGTGACATCTCAGAGTGTCAAAAGATAACATGGCACGTGAGACTATGGCAAGTAAGACTGTGCATGTCCTGTCTAAAAGCAATCGATTTCAAATAGCTTTAAAGTGTATGTTTGTGGGCCACTGGGCTGCAACTTTGAGCAGCCAGTGCCAGCTCTGAAGCCACCATGCAGAGTTTTCTCAAAAGACTGCCAGCACCGTCTCCACAAGTCACTTCAGGGGCCAGGAGGAGAGGTTTGCCTTGGTTCCGAGGAGTGGTTAGGAATTAGGTACATCACTGTAAAAAGGATTACAACGACTTAAGATCTTAGTGAAAGATCCTCAATTTTCAGCAAGGTAACTGTGACAAAATACTAACCTTGGGGGGTAAACACAAGTAGAGTTAATAGAAACAGCCTAAAGAAATCCTGGAAGTGATTTAAGGAAAATTAAGGGTCTTAGGGGACTATCCTTAACATTTTGGGATAAATAAGAATGATGACTCTTAAGTTCTGTATACTCGATTTTGGTTGCCGCTGTAAAGAGACAAAATCTTGGGCTGGGGGAGTCTGGAGGTTTGTCCAGGGAACCAGGTTTCCTACTTCAGTTCTTTTGACACAAGCCTCACATCCAGCTCTGGGTCTGACCCAGGGCAGGAGCTGGGGGCCTCTGGGCTGGATTAACAAGTGGGCGGGACCTGGGGAACATTCAGGAAGAGGAGAAACGCCCAGAGGAGGCAAGTCAAGTAGGAGAATGTCCCACCCACCAAGCTGTTCGTTTTTCCCCATCAAACCCAAAGGGCTGAGGGACATGAAGTCGTCCAATCTGAACAAGTGGAACAATCTGACCGAAACACCCCTCTCCCTCACTCTCTCTCCCAAACCCAGCTGGCCCCAGGCATTTAGACAAGATGACAGGACGCAATCTGCACTCAGAAATGTGCCGCAAGCGGGCCAGGAGGTTACCGTAGCAACAGCAATACTTCTTGAAATCCATGGAGGCTGCATGGACGTGAATGACAGAAGCTCCGAAGCCCTCCCCACCTGAAGGAGGGGGGTGCCTGTTATACTGGAAACTGGCCGACAGGGATAGCAGAGCAGCCAGACCAGGGCAGCCACTTCACAGGCATGTACAGGGACTAAGTGGTGGCCCTCACTATTCATTCCCAGGAACAGGTGTGCCTTTTTGTTGGATAGTGTATGTCCCATCCCACTTAACCAGACACATCACACAGCGTGTGAATTAAAAGACAAAGTAGGACCTGGGTCCTTGAAAGGATCACATGGGTCTGCCCGCCTTCTTCTGGGACACAATGTGCTGAACCCAGCCCCAGGCAGGTCTTCCAAACTGAATGATGTGAGGACTGTCTTGTCACCCCCCCTTGGTCACCTCAGATGTGAGGATTTGGGGTGGTCATCAGATTGTCCCTCCACTTCCTTCTTACTGTGGGGTCAACTTGTAATCTTTCACAATGGTTTATGTTCTTACTTTACAGAAACGTGTAGTAAGTGCACTTCCTCAATAAGGACAGAGGCACGTGGTGATCATGGTGATTGATGTCCTGGAAAATGACCCAGGAGAGCCTTCCAGAACATCTGCCTGGGTGAGTCACCATGCTCAAGGGCCTGGCTCTCAGCTTCTCAGGTTCAGGAACTCCGTACAGTCACATCCTGACAGACGTGTGGTGGTAGCAGGCGGAGAGACTGACCTGGAGACCATGTGACGATGTGTTACAATTTCTCAAGTGGCAATGTGGGATGATGGAGCAGTGTATTTTGAACCCAACCCCTTAGGTGGCGGGTATGAGGATGAAATGAGCTAACATATATGCAAGTGCTTAGAACAGTACAGGGCACTGTAGAGGTCTTGTTGTATTGTGATGAAGCCTGTACAGTAGTTCAGGTTGTGCACTACACAACTCCAGAAGATAGAATATCATCGTGAAGTCTCCAATGTGCATGGTGCCCCCAGAGTGGCACAATGCACAGTCTGCATGGCTGTTTGTGGTGGCCCTGAAACAGTAAGCCTCTGCCTTGCAGGGTTATTGTAAACGTTATAGTTAAATGCATGTGAAGTACCTTTTATGTAATAGGCGCGGTAACTCAGGGCCGCGTTCATTATTTATGCTGGGAGATAGATCCGGCAGTTTAGCAGCAATATGTGCACAGGGTGCTTCTTCCTGTTGGGCAGGTCTGCAGAGAGACTAAATTTGATTAAAAGGCTGTTGAGGAATTTTGAATATGTGAAAGGGAGTTAAATGTAATTACGGTTATTCCCATTCCGTCAGTACAAAGGGGTCTGGATTTCAAAGGCATCACTCTTTGGACCACTGGGACTCATCGAAAGAGAAACTTCCACCCTGAACACGAGCCACAGAAACACTGCCGAATCTTTACTCTCCAGCACTCCTTTTTTTTCAGTTTCTATCACTTGCCAGGAAGCTCTCTCACTACATTACCTCATGGGCCTGCTACAATTAATTAGATAACTGCATCTCTTACATTAGTTAATATTTAAATTGGTCTCTTTCTAATGAAATTTTAGGGAAGCCCCACAGGCTCCTTGACGAAATTTGAAAGGTCCCCTAGTCTCGTTAGCCACAATTTTTAGAAAGTATTAACTTAAGCTACATTACAGCCAAAAGAATCCACTGAGTATGAAACTTAAATAACTTGTCTCTGATTTCCTTCTCAAGCACAATTAGACACATTTCCCCATGTTCTAACTAATGTGCATATCCTTTTTTGTTCTGCTATTTCACAAATAAAACTTCAATATTAACTATATTTTACTAGCAAGTTATTCCAACAAAATATCATTCAGCCCAGTGGGCTGAGATATGTCCCTCCCATGGGCTGGTCGAAACAGCTTAGAATCTCAGGCAGCAGATACGGTGCATACAAGACACCGGGGATCTGAGAGCATAGGGAGGGACGTGAAACAGACTCAGAAATGAAATAAAGTGTAGAGTTGGGAGTATCTTAGGGGACTGACTAATCCAATCCTTTTATTTTACAAATGTGAAAACTGAGGCCCCAAGAGAAGACGGGAGGTACGGGAGGCAACGTAATTAATTTGCCTCCTCCATTGGGTCGGGACTGGCTCTGAAAGCAGGCATTTCCTCTGGCCTTTGGGGACCAGGGAAGAAAGGTTCACGCAGCAGGACTGATGAACTGCAGCTGTGCAGACATCCCCTAGCAGCTCACAAGGGATCAGACCAAGGCGTTGATGCCCAGGTCCTGTGTTTAAAGCTTCCCCACCCGCAGAAGGGAAGGAAAATGCCTCATCAGAGCCAAACAACTGGCATTCGTCCACTCCCACTCGGCGCTTGGAGGTGTGAAAAGACATTCCAAAACGGAAAACCCTAAAGGGACAGGCAGCTAGACAGACCAACACAGCTCTCTTCACTGCCAAACAGAGCCAACACGGGGGCGACACCCAGAAAGGGGAAGCCTTGCAAAAGTCGCAAACAGCAGCTCCAATATGAAGAATCCCCCCCATGCCACAGAGACAAGAGACTAATATGCATCAGGGTGATGGCGCTGGGTTGGCCTTGTGAAGCCAGCTGGTCCCACTGCCTTCTTTGACAGACGCAGAGACCGAGTCCCAGGGTCAGGAAGGGTCTTTCTTGCCCAGGGTCATACACAGAATGAAGGGCTGAGCTGGCTGCAGAATGGAGCTGCCCTAACTCCAGCCCAGCACTCTGTTCTGGGGTTCCTCTTTGGCTGGGTCTAGGAAAAGCAAGTGGTAGCGACTAACGAAGAGACGGGGTAAGAAAGATCACAATTTATTACGTAGGCGTCACTGACTCCAGCAAACTATTCACACATCCCCCTAGACGTCAACATGTGTTACTTGGGTGGCTCTTTCTGGCTATAGGGTCTTAGGCAAATCGCCTTACATGTCTCTATTTCTTCACCTGTAAAATGGGACTAACAGAAGGACCTACATCATGGGTGGTTATGTGGATGAAACGTGACGCGCTTGGCCCAACAGCTGCTGTTACAATGAATGGTAGTGATGTTATCGTCGTATCCCATTAAACAACTGCTTTTTCCACCCATGTAGCCTTCCTCTCGTAGGGAAGTTTCCGTTTCTCTGATTGGCTCACGTCATCAGCTACCTTCTCAATATGATAGCTGTGCAGCTCTGCCTTCACCGATAAATAGCTCCCCACCCATTCCAGACCAGTGTTTCCCAAACTGGAATATTTTCTGAGTGAGAAAGTCTTGAAATGATTGCGTTCATCTTGTTAATAATAGATTTAGGGAAAATCTACCCCATCCCTTGAGGAAAGAGAGATGCCCCCAAAGTGCCTGCCCTCTTAGCACGGCAGAAAGTTCCTTTCTTCCGGGTGTTCCTCTGGTTCTGTCGTTTGGGAAGAGAAAGACACCAGGGGCTAAATTCGAACTGAAGGGAAGGTGATGGGAGAAAGGTTCGGCATGAATGACCGGCTGTGAGAAAGGGCACCTCGCAGTCTTCCGTCTGTTCTCCCGGAGCTGACTCTGCTCTGAGGGATTCAGGGAAAGCGAAAGGCCCGTGGGGAGATAAGACAACAGGATCCTGGAGGTGAGTACTGACGTTTTCCCTTTAGCCTCCTAAACAAACAAACAAACAGGTGAGAAATGGTTTCTAACCCTCTGTCTCCTTTGTCCCACATCCTTCTGAGGGGTCAGCCCCGCCCCCCTGGAGGTCAGCTTCTCGTCCAAACCTCTCAGTCACATGGGTTCCCTGTGCGGCCACTGCCACAACATCACTCTCTAGGGTTAGGGTTAGGGTTAGGGTTAGGATTAGGGTTAGGGTTAGGGTTAGGGTTAGGGTTAGGGTTAGGGTTAGGGTTAGGGTTCCCAATCACCACCTGTGGGGCGTCTGGTGCCTCTAAAGACTCTGATGGTCTCCGAGGGGGGAAGAAGGAAAGCGATGGTGACAACGGTAGTGCTGACACAGGCATTGTTTCCTGTTCCCGATGGCAGAGCACTACCCCGGGAGTTTCCAGATTGCCCAGAGGAGCGAATGGGAACGCTCCTGTTTTGCACAAACATGGGTCACGCAGCCCCAGCTGGGGGAACTCAAAACACTTGTCCTTAACCCTAGTGTGCAAGAAAGAAATATAGTTAGTCCCGGCAGGAACTAAGAGAGCGTTCTTTCCAGACAAGCTATAAACATCCCCATTTTACAGGTGCTACACCTGAGGTCCAGGGAGGTTAAGGGCTTGTCCAGAGCACTGAAGTTAAAACCTGTGACCTGAGGAAACAGCTTCCGGCTGGGGTCCCTGGGCAGCCCCCTCATCCCTGCACTTCCTGGCTTAGCAGTGTCTCCTCCTGGGCTCAGGCTGCACAGCTTTGTCCCTTCCTCCTTCTCCCTGAGCATCCACTTCGGCAATAGAGCACCAGCCATGTGACACCCAGCCAGCCTAGAACATACAAGAAACCCCCTCACATCAAACGGATCATCCCCCAGCTTGGACCTGGGCCCCTCGGAACTGGAAACAGCTCAGCGGACCTTTAAGGGAAAGTGAAGACTGTCCCTCCCGCAATGTGTGTCGGCACATACAAGTGTGCACATATGTGTGCATGTGTGTACAGGGCCACAGGCACTGTCCGAGGTCTCACATCAGTATGCTATGGTGTGGTCCATTAGGAGTCCTCTCTGGTGAATGATTCTGGGGCCCACTAGCCAGCCTGCTTGTCGCTGGGGTGTATCTATGGTGCAAGAACAAGCACAGGCAACAAACAACACGTGTAGGGCTTTGAACTTGGTTGGGTGATGCCAGCCTTGGGGCACGTCCCAAACTTTAAGGAAGGGGCCAAAGGCAGACGTCAGCCAGGGGAGGGAGTTACATGGCTGGGGGCAGCAAGGAAGACCGCATGAGGAAGGTGGAACACTGGCAGGGCCCACAGAGTGAGGGAGATCCCTCCTCTCTGAAGACGGGCATAGGTTTTCCAAAGGGGGAGCCAGTCAGGATGCCAGGAGGAAGCTGGTATGGTATAACCAACATGTGCAAATCGATTTACACTTTACCAAGCGCGCTCATATAGCAAGCAACATGGACCATGAGTGTCCCTGTGGTACTCCAGGGAGGCAAACATTCATGTATCCACTCGGCATCCATGGAGCTGAATGTGTGCCAGGCACCGTGCCAGGCCCAGGGAAGAAAGCTTTTACAGATGGGGTAGCAGAGACTCTGTGAAACTGCCTGTAAAGGCCAGTGTCAAAGTAGTCAGGCCCAGAGCCCAGCTCTGCCTAACTCCAAATGTCCCATCTTCTGCACAAAACTGGGGGTGGAAGGGTAAGCGAGAAAGATGGGGGTTCTGGGCTGACTGGCGGAGTCGTGCAGATGAGGCTGAATGGGCTGAGTGTATGTGGGCTGACGGGACAGAAAAAGTGACAACCTGGGATAGGACCTGTGGGTTTCCTGAAAGGTGTCTCTGAGCTTCCAAGAGATGCTGAGACTCCAGGGTTAGCACCACGACAGCAGGGGAGATGGCACTGTGGCTGGTGTGTGGTGGCCAAGGGTGTCCCCTCACTGCTGACGCCATGCCCAAGGCATTTGTAATCAGTCTGGGAAACCTGCCCTGGGTCTGACTCCATGAATACATTTATAGGTCATCGCCATTCTCTGAGTACACATTAATGGTCCCATAAATCGCATCTCATTATGACCAGCAGGGCTGCCCGGCTCTAAAACTCCTTTTTATTTTAAAAGCCAATTCTTAAAATCTTCTCTTGATGACAAAAGTATTCATGCTGGTATTTCAAAGTAGGGATAAAGGAGGAGGAGTTTCCAGGTGTTCCCCAGTGATGCAGCTGCCCCGGCTGCTTTCTGAGGCCCGGGAGACTCTAGCATTCCCTTTTCCTCTCAGTCCCTTAGCAGGAAACTGGACCTGTATGTTCCTGTTTCTCAAGGTTGCGCGCGGTGAAAATCATTAGTTTATCTTCGGCCATCACGGTGCTCCCTCCCCACCAAGCATCTGCTATTGTCTCTAAAATAATTGTTACGACAAATCTCATGGAGACCTTAGGCTGCTGAACGATCCGGGCCGTCTCTGGGCTTTAAACACGGATGTGGCTTTTATTTTCACTTTGCTGCCACGGGCTCTCAACTTCCACTCTGCACCTCTGTCCAAGTCTGCATTTCCAGTAGCCCTCCGGACAGCTCAACACGAGTGTCCCGTGGTATCTGAAGTGTAAGCAAAGTGTTAACACCCGCTCCAACGTGCTAGTCCTCCTTTGTTCCCCTCCTTTGATGTCCCCTTTGACATCAAATTCATTCAACAACCATGTACTGAGCACCCACTTTACACAGGCCTGTGGGTGCTGGGGGAGGCCTGGGGAGAGATACCTTAAGGGAGTCTAATATCCTGCCATGACTGTCCTTCCAGGTCATTCTCCTGAGAAACCAAAGAGTCACGTTCGGTGTTCCTCCCCCTCACCCCAGCCCGTCATCAAGTCCTCTCCACATCAGCTGTCTGACCGTCAAATCTGCCCCTCCCTCTTCACCACTCCAACCCGGGTCAGCCCCTCATTGTTGCTGGAGTGGGTCACTGAGCCCTTGCTGGTCTTCTGCCTCCAGTCTGTCTTCCTCCAGCTTTTGGAGACCACGGGGATTGTTCAAACTTCCATGGTGGCCGCTGTCTTTAGAATAAAGCCCAGACTGCTTCTCCTGACATCAGGACCCGCCTACCTATCATGTGTCCCCGAAAATAAGACCTCGCGGGACCATCAGCTCTAATGCGTCTTTTGGAGCCCTTTTTGCTCCAAAAGACGCATTAGAGCTGATGGTCCCGCGAGGTCTTATTTTCGGGGACACACAGTAGGTCTCACTGCTCACCGCACGCCACACACACAATGCTGCACATACGTGGGGCTGCTCTGTGTGCTGGCCCTGTCGTATCCTTGGCTTCCCCCAGCGTGGTTTCCTCCAGGAGAAAGTCCTTCATCCCTCCTCCCTCCTCCACCCCTCTGACACACTCCCTCTCGCCTTCACCCTTTTCCCACAGGGTGAAATCTACTCATCCTCCCAGGCTCTATCTAATGCTGCCCTCTACCAAAGCTCTCCCTGATCCCTGGGCAGAAATAGTCCATCTCTCTCGGTCTTCTCCACATGCTTTATTTTCACCTTTGTGCCAGCATGTATCACGCTTTATCCTGCATGACACCAACTTCAGCACATGTCGTTTCTAAGAACACTAGCCATCATAATAATTAGCGAGGCTTGATGGCTTTGCTACTCACTTGTCATATATTATCTCATTTAATTCTCAAAAGGATTCTGTGAAGTAGGTGTGTGTTTCCCTGTTTCACAGCATAGGAAGCAGCTCAAGGCATTGCAATCGTCTGCCTGAGGTTACTGAGCCAGTAAAGAACTGCACTGGACTTTGTGCCCAAGTGCTGTCACCTGGAGCCCACACCCCTTAGCACTCACACAGATGCCTCCTGGGGCCTAGGAGGTCATGGAGGGAGAGACCAGCTCTGATGTTGCTGGGTCCTTCTCGGCCTCCAGCACAAAGCCAGATGTGCAGAACATGTCACCAGCACTTGCTTATTAAGGAGTGACAGATCCACTGGCTAAAGCGTTGAAGGGAAGTAGAGGGAAGAAAATAGAGAACATACCAGGGAGATGAGGAGAAGAAACTCCAGGGTTCCCTTAAACAGAGTAACCCTCCCCCAACACCCCACTTTCTCCGTTTAAATATCATACTTTTCTCCTCCTGTATTCATTTCCTAGGGCTGTCTAACAAAGTACCACAAACTGGGTGGCTTCAAACAACAGAAACGTGTTCTCTCACAGTTCTGGAGGCCGGAAGTCTGAGCCTAAGGTGTCGGCAGGGCCAGGCTCCCTCTGAAACCTGTAGGAGAGGATCTTTCCCTGCCTCTTCCAGCTTCCGGGGGCTCTCGGTGTTCCTTTGCTTGTGGCTGCAGCACTCCGCTCTCTGCCTCTATTTTCACATGGTCGTCTTCCCTCTGTCTGTCTTCTCTTCTTGTAAGGACACCAGTCACGTTGGATTAGGCCCATCCTAATGACCTCACCTTACCTTGATTACATCTGCAAAAAACCTGTTTCCATTAAGGTCATGTTCACCTGTGCCAAAGGCTGGGACTTCCCATAATACAGTTCAGCCCATAATACTGCCTGTTCGTGAGCTCGTAACACATACGACTACAGGAACCTAATAGCACCACGGACCCTGTCATCGTCCATAACGGAGATAAAAATCCCTGGGTTTGTGACAGGCTGCAAGAAGTACTGCTTTCCAAGTTGACACTGCCACATGATGAATCCCTGGTTCTTTAACATGTTTAACTCATGTCATTTTGAGATACATGAATTGACAGCTGGGGAGGAAGACAAAGAGCGAGGAAGGAGAGAGGGGTGAGTGATGGTAGTTCCGGGCCGGGTGAGCGCGTCGGGTGGGGTCATTGCTGTGACAGCTGCTTATCAGACCTGCTCAGGTGTCTGTGCTGTGTTGGCCCCCCTCGAGGTTCCTGCCCGCTTGGGCTCCTTATCTTTTCCAGTTTGGGGGTGACTGATGATGACAGCACCACCCTTCTTCCTCTCCAGGCAGGGAAACCATGTGTCCCAAAGTGAGATGTGCCCACCCTGTGTTCTCCGTCACTTCACCACTGACTGCTGCAGCTTACCCTGGCATCAAGTGAGGAAAATAAGTACACATGAGTTTAAGAGTAAAGGGGGTCAAACATACGGTGACGGAAGGAGATTTGACTTTGGGTGGTGAGCACACAACGCAACATACAGATGCTGTATTATCAAATTGTACGCGTGAAACCTATATGATGTTATTAACCAATACATTTAATATAATTTTAAAAATTCAAAACTAAAAGTGAATAGCTTTGTGCCTCCCCCATTATGAGCCGAGGTGTCCCCGGTCTGTCTGTGGCGTCCTGGAGGCCTTCCGAACAGCCCAGGTAGCTCTGGCTGCTACAGAGAGCTTGAAGGGCTTCTCTGTCTGAGGGTCCTGGCTGGTGTGCCTGGGCTTCGGCGCAGAGTCTAGAAACCTCAGTGCCTTCTCAGAGGGAAGAGAGGAAAGACTATGGATGGAATGCTGACGACGGGACAGGAACAGCGCTGGATTGTGTTGTTAAATAACAATAAACCTGTGGGGTTGTTTTTACTATTAACTCCATTTTACAGATGAGGAAACTGAGACCTGGGATGTCAAAGTGCCTTGCCTACCATGCTCACAGATGGTAGAGTTGAGTCTGTAATGCTAGGTGTCTGGCCTTTATCCACGAGGGTGCTGTGTCTGGACCACCTTGTCAGCTTTCATCAGCCAGCTCTAGTGGCCTTATTACATCCCGCCTCAGAAACACTTCGTATTATTCAGACACTTTGGGCATCGGCGATGGCTGCAGCAGCAGCAACAACCTCGCTTCACATCCCTGTTAAGATTCGTGGCTTCTCAGCTTCTACCTTTTTGGGTGAACTGGCTTAGCTACTGTTCAGCAGGCTGGCAGGAAACAGCTCTTGCCCACTCCCCCAGTACAACCCCGATTTCCGTATCACACGGGGGTGCTGAAGCCACAGGGCTAACACCATGCTTCCACAGAACTCTCCCTTTGTGCCTCCTCTGCTACCCCAACAGGGATCCGGGACCAGAGCAAACACTGGCTTGCCTAGGCTGCTCTCAGGCTCAAGAGGACACTGAGGGTGGGAGTTTCCCCCAGGCCATTGGCTCATACAGGCTTCTCTCCCACCCACCCCTCCTGAAGCTTCCATTTAACCAGACAGAGCTTGGGGTACAGCAAGGAAGGCCCAGCACAGTCTGCAGTGGAACACCAGCACTGGGCTTGCCTGACACCCACTCAGGGCAGGAGGCTCCATGGAAGGGCCAGCAGGTATGGGGAATGGGAGCAGGGAGAGCGGTCTTTCCAGAGAGCTGCTCTGTGAGGGTGGGCTGTGAGCCCCACCTTGTCTGCTAGTCACCCCTCACTCCCCTCTACCTCCCCTTCCCACATCTCTTTCTCCTTTACTTTCTCAATCCCTGTGTCGGAACTTCTCTCTTCATCTTGCCCAATCTATCTTATAATTTTTATCTCCACTAAGAGGTTTTTTGTCCCTGTCTTTTCATGTCTTTCTCTATCTCTCTCCCACACTTGCTTTTTTCCTAAACAAAACCTAGCACCCTGGTTTCCAGGACTGGATTGTGGACTAGAAACACACTCACACTCACACACACACACACACACACACACACACACACACCACCCCCAAGCAGAATCAATCCAGGGTCAGGTTATAGTAGGAGCCCCATATGTGCACACACACACTGGGGGACCTGGCTTCTGGTCTGCTTCTGCTGCCAATGTGGGGTGCATACCTTGGGGAAGTGTCTTCCCTCTCTACTTCCCATTGCCATGGTGAGGGAGTAGGCTGGGCTAGATGATCTTACAATGTCTTCCAGCAGTGACACTGTAATTCTACAGAAATGGGCTTAAAAGTGACAGCTAAGAGACTCAAGGTTACAAGTCCACAAACTCCTGTTCTCTCCTTCTCCCACCTGGGGATTCATGGCAGGGGTTCCAAGAGTTCCAAACACGGAAGCCCGTGGAAGATTTTCTAGAGTCTCATGCTTGATGTCTCATTTTTGTGGTGTCTAGCCTAGGGTATCAACCTCCACACCCCCAGGATACTGAACAAGGCACCTCCCTTCAAGGAAGTAAAACTAGAGATAAACAAGAACTAGTTTCCTTCCTTCCTTCCTTCCTCCCTCCCTCCCTCCCTGCCTCCCACCCTCCTTCCTTTCTTTACTTCCTTCCTTCTGTCCCACGTGTGTATTCAGGGGCAAAGGCAGGGTATCATCCCTCTCAGATCAATCCTAGCCTACTTGTCATTAGCCCATACAGGACCCCCCTCAATCCACATCCCTCACTCCCACCCCCTACCACCACCACAGGCAACCACTCTAACCTTTGGGATGCACCCTGAATAAGTTGTATTTGTGTGTTTATGTCCTTTTTAGTTTGCACATACTAGTTGGCTGCATTACAGAACCTGTGCAATGTGCTGGCCCTCTGCCCTTGATGCCAGTGTGGTGGGGCACACCAGTGGTGCCCATGAGGGTGGGGCAATGAACTTCCATGCCGTCTGCAGTCCTTGCACAGTTCAAGTTGCTTGGGAATGGTGTCCTTTATACTCACCTTTTCGATTCATCTCCGGAGGTGAGTGACGGTGGCCTCTTCTCCACCGGGGATGCTCTTTGGGGCCAGGCTGGGGAGAATGGAGAGCTTTGACTAGAAGTCAGAGGAGGCTTGAGCCTCGGCCCAGCAGAAAAAGTGCTGGACATACCTTCATGGGTGCCCCTCCCATGCCTGGTCCCCACATCTGCCCCTCCCTACCTGCTCTGCCTTTGTCTTTTTTCCCAAGTCACAGCTGAGCCCTTGGATGCCACTGCACCACCTTGGACTCCACCCTGAGATTGGATGACCCTCCTCAGACTGAGGACCAGAGTCCCACCCTGACCACCACTGGGGGCTCAGGTATGTCTCCACCACTAAGTTTCTGTGACCAGCCAGACCTAGGACCCAAGTTGCTGACCAGCCATCCTGGAGGGACCGAGTGTATGGATAGATGTTTCAAAGTGCTGAAACTTTCCTTGTAATAACCAAAAACTAAAAACAACTCAAAGCAACATCAGCAGTAGAATAACTAAACTTACTGTAGTATAATTACACAATGGAATACTACATAGTGATGACCAAGAGCAAAGAAAAATAACATCATGGATGAATTTGACAGGCCTTGTGTTGAGTAAAGGAAACTAGACATGAAAGAGCACATCCAGTATCATTCCATTTCTATAAAGTTTAAAAATCAGGCAAAACTAGTCAAGTATTATTAACTCATGGACAATTTTATGTGCTCTATACACACCCTCCAAACCAAGCACACACACATGCACAGAAGCATACACACACTGACACAGGGGGTGATTTTGAAGCCAATTGTAGACGTCATATCATTTCATCCATAAACATTTATAGACATAGACTAATAGACTAGTCTATGGTAATAAGAGTCAGAATAGTAGTTACCCTCGGGGAAAGGGTTGATTTGAACGGGGCACAAGGGAGTCTTCGAGTACTCTGGAAGTGTTCTCTAGCACAATCTGAGTAATAGTTATGGGGGTAACTCGATATATGTCCAAATTCAGCAAACATGTGAATAGCTATTACTCCAAAGACACACAAATGGCCAATAAAATGAGCACATGAAGTGATACACAACATTATTAGTCATTAGGGAAATGCAAAGCAAAACCACAATGAGATACCACGTCGTTCCCACTTGTGTGTGTGACGTGCCATTGAGTCGGCTCTGACTCCCGGAGATCCTGTGAATGAATGACGTCCACCAAGTCCTGTCCTCGGCAGCCCTGCTCAGCTCCTGTCGACTCAGCCTACGGCTTCTTTTACGGAGCCAGTCCACCTCCTATGTGGTCTTCCCCTTTTCCTGCTGCCTTCTGTTTTCCCCAGCATTATTGTCAAAGAACCCTGCCTTCTCATGATGTGTCCAAAGTGGACAGCTTCAGTTTTATCATTTTTGCCTCCAGTGATGTTTCAGGCTTACTTTGCTCTAATACCCACTTGTTCATCTTTCTGGCATCCAGGGTATCTGTAGAGCTCTCCGCCAACACCACATTTGAAATTAATCGATTTTTTTTTTTCTATCAGCCTTCTTCCCTGTCCAACTTTCACATCTGCACGTAGTAATTGGGAACACGAGGGTGTGGATGATCTTAGCCTTGTCTCCAATGACACATCTTTGCCCTTGGTGATCTTTCCTCGTTCTTCCGTTGCTGCCCTTCCAGGGGCGGCTATAATTAAGAAGACTGACAATAACAAATGTTGGCTAAGATGTGGAGAAACTAAAACCCTCCCATATTCCTGATAGGAATGTAAAATGGTACAGCCACTTTAGAAACAGTCTGGCAGTTTCTCAAAATGTGGAAGATAGGGTGACCCCGAAACTCGACTCCTATGTATCTATGCAAGAGAATTAAAAATATATGTCCACACAAAAACCTGCACATGAATGTTCATAGTAACATTATTCGTAATAGCTAAAACGCGGAAACAACCCAAATATTCATAAACTAATAAATGCATAGGCAAAAGGTGGTATATCCACACAATGGAATATCATTCAACAATAAAAAGAAAGTACTGATACACGCTACAACATGGCTGAACCTTGAAAACATTATGCTAAGCGAAAGGAGCCAGTCACAAAGGACCATATATTACATGATTCTATTTATATGAAATGTCCAGAATAGGCAAATCCATAGAGACAGAAAGTAGGTCAGTGGTTGCCAGGGGCGAAGGGCAGGGAAGAACAGGGAGTGACTATTAGTGAGTCCAGGGTTTCTTTTTGGAATGATGAAAATGTTCCGAATTAGATAGTGGCAACGGTTGCACACTGTGAATATATTAAAAACTGAAACTTTAAACAGTCTATTTAATAAGTGGTGCTGGGAAAACTGGACAGATACATGCAAAAAAATGAAACTGGACCACCTTCTTATGCCACATACAAGAATAAATTCAAAATGGATTAAAGGCTTACATGTAAGACCCAACATAAAACTCCTAGAAGAAAACATAGGAAGTAAATTCACAGACATTACATTTAGTAATATTTTTACTGATATAGCCCTTTGGGCAAGGAAAGCAAAATAAATAAAATGGGACTACATCAAACTAAAAAGTTTTTTCACAGCAAAGGAAACCATCAATAAAACAAAAAGGCATCCTACTGAATGGGAGAAGATATTTGCCAACGATACATCTGATAAGGGATTAATATCCAAAATTTATTAAAAATGCATGCAACTCAACACCAAAGAAACAAACAACCCAATTAAAAAATGAGCAGAGGACACGAAGAGACATTTCTCTAAAGAGGACATACAGCTGGCCAACAGTCATATGAAAAAATGCTTAACATCACTAATCATTAGAGAAAAGCAAATAAAAACCACAATGAGATACCACCTCACCCCAGTCAGAATGGCTATCATCGATAAATCAACAAACAATAAGTGCTGGCGAGGATGTGGAGAAAGGGGGATCCTTGTGCACTGCTAGTGGGATTGCAATTTGGTGCAGTCACTATGTAAAACAGTATGGAAGTTCCTCAAAATATTAAAAATAGAACTACCTATGAGCCAGCAATTCCACTCCAGGATATCTATCCAAAGAAATCCAAAACACTAATTTGAAAAAGTACATGCACTCCTAAGTTTATTGCAGCATTATTCACAATAGCCAAGATATGGAAACAACTGAATTGTCCAGTGATAGACAATTGTATAAAGAAAGTGTGGTACACTTATACAATGGAGTGTGACTCAGCCATAAAGAAGAATGAAATCTTACCATTTGCAACAACATGCAAAGAGAATATTATGCTCAATGAAATAAGTTAGACTGAGAAAGACAAATACCATATGATCTCACTTATATGTGGAATCTAAAGAACAGAATAAATGAGCAAACAGAACAAAAATAGACTCAGTGATATAGGGGAAAAAAACTGATGGTTGCTAGATGGGAGGGGTACGGATGGGGGAGAAGGTAAAGGGATTAGAAAGTACAAATTAGTAGACACAATATAGTCATGGGGATATGAAATACAGTATGGGGAATATAATCAACAATGTTGTAAAGATCATGTAAGGTGCCAGATGGGTACTGGACTTATCAGGGGGATCACGTCATAGACTGTGTAGATGCCTGACCACTGCGTTGTACACCTGAAACTGAAGTATAATAACATTGAATGTCAATTATAATTATATATATATATGTGTATATATATATATATATATATATATATATATATATATGGTGCCAAAAAAATGTATACACATTTTAAGAAAGGAAAACTGTATTAAAATTGTAATACTCAATGTATACCAATAACAAAAGATGAATGCAAGTCACGTTTGACTTCTGCAATGACAAGAGGTGCTCAAAGTTGTTACCATCAGCATCCAGACACTTCTGATTACGGCGAACTACTGCTTGAGCAACGTTGACTAAAGTGTCCACTTGTATACACTTTTTGGCACCCCTGGAATATATTCATTCACAGGATGTAAAGTACAGCACAGGGAATACAGTCAAGGGTACTGTAACAGCTATATACGATGTCAGAGGGGTAGTAGATTGGGGGGCTATCACTTTGTAAGGAGTGTAAATGTCTAACTATTACATTGTTTTGTACACCTGAAACTAATAAAAAGGGAGAACTGAAACTTTACAACTGTGAATTTTGTAGAATGCGAATTATGTCTCAATAAAGTTCTCATATAAAAATCATTGAGCTGCACACTTAAGATTTTGTATGTTACTGTGTATATTATACATAAGTAAATAAACCAAGAGGTTTACCTGAAAGCAAAGTTTAAAATAATCAGTGCTAAGAGTAAAAAAGTGAAACACAGAACAAGATCCATAACACTGTTCTATTTGTGTCAACTCAAAATCATATGTGTACAAAACAACATTGCCTTTCTCAAAGGATTCATGCTAATTCAAGAATTGCATACTAGATTGTCCCTCAGGGAATCCTCATTTCTGCCTCTGATTTGAGTCCTCCCCTAAGCCCTAGATGTAGGCTGCTTGCCACAGTTGCCACCAAACCCCGCCTGAACTCATTCCCGGGGGCTGAACCCTGCAGTTCCTCCCCATTGTCTACAAGCTCCCAGGGCTGACTGCTGCCCCACTTGCCTTCTGAATTGAACCTTCTCTTGGAATGCCTTTTACGAAATCCGGGTATCCTGGGACCTGTGATTGTCCTGACCGTCCACGAAATCTACAGGCTGTTCTTCCCCTGGGCAACCTTCTGTGTTGGGTCAGATTCCCAAGCCCAACTCCAGCTTGAGCGTGTGCGTCCACTCCTCTGGCTGGCTGAGTGGTGCCCAGCATCCAACATGACTGATAACCCAGTCTGCTGGTGCCCAGGCACAGATGCCCAGGAATTGGGAGGGCTGTGTCACAGCCTTACCACCCTGACAGGGCGTACATCTTGCCACACAGTGCAATAGACTCAGCATGAGGAGCGTTAGAAATGACAAACACAGACACTTGTCTTATCAAGTGAATGGACTGGTGGTAATGAGCAATCCCCTGGATTGTCCAGATATTGATGTATCTTGAGCACCCGTGAAGAAGCTCTTTACTGCAGTGTGGACCTTGCTAAAGAGACTTGTACAATTACTGTGTGTGTTGGGTGAGCCTCTTTAGTTGCAGGCAACAGAATCCTCTCTAGGTAGTTTAAACAGAGAGCAGTTTAATACGGAGCAGAGAGCTCACGAAATCATCAGAACTGCTGAAAGGCGGTCTCTGTGCTCATCTACTGGAAACAAATCTATGCCTCTGTCACAGCTGAGAAGCTGCCATCAACCCAACCACAAAACCAAGCGAGCAACATGAGTGTTCCACCCTTGTCTGGGCTTTCATTTAATTCAGTCCCCAATTAAAGCCTCAGTTACTTCTAATTAGAATTCATATTAGAAGCTAGCAATAGGGTAACCCACCATCCCAGTTTGCCCAGGACTGGGGGGTTCCCAAGACGCAATATTTTCAGTGATAAACCAGAAAAGTCCCAGGCACACCGGGCAGGTTGGTCACCCTTGGTAGGAATGTGTGATTTGGGGATTCGACACTGCGAGGTATGGAACTGTCAAGATGCAAAGCAGAGGATAGATGACTGGGGACACCCACAATGACAGATAGTCTCTAAACTGTGTGTGAAAAACAATAAGTTACGATCACCGTTTGTTGAGCATTTACTATAGGCATGTGCTTGCCAAGTGCTTGGTTATTACTATCGTTATTGTTTTATTATGATCTCATTTCATCTTCCCCACAAAGCCATGCAAGCGTATGATTTGTCTAATGCTGTTTTAAGTCCTGCTCTCACGGATCTTACACTGTCGTAGGAAAGACAGACAACAAACAAAGTAAATAAACGGGAGCATGCAGAACTGTAATGAAGATGAGAACAGAGCAAAGCCACAGACAGTGACCGGGCAGGCGTGGCTATTTTAGCTAGGGCCGTCAGGGAAGGCATTTCTGAGGGCGTGACATCTGAACTAAGACCTGAGTGATGGGAGGGAGCTGGACACACAGTGATCTGTGGAAAGGAAGGTCTAGCCAGAGGGAACAGCAACGGCAAGACCTTGAGGTGGAAACAGAACTTTGCACACTCAGGGAACAGAAAGCAGTTCAATTTGGCCGCAAGAGAGCCAGAGCAGAGAGTGGTATAAAATGAGACTTAGGTCTGGTAGATTATGGTAAGGAGTATGGATTTAATTTTAAGATCAATGGGGAATTAGTGGAAGGTTTTAAGCAGGGGAGTGGTATGATTTGATTTTCATTTTTTTATCCAAGTCACAAAGCTGGTGAATGAGAAATGAAATTGGAAGCCAGATATATATCACTACAGAGCCCTGTTCTCAACTACCGTGCAAGCTGACTCCATCTAGGATTAATAAGCAAGTGCCCCTGTCTATTTTTGTTCACACATATTCATTCTGTGTGTCTACACATGTACGTGTTTATCTCTGTATAGCGATGGTTCTCTACCGGGGGCGATTTTGTCCTCCAGGGGACATTGGGCAATGCTTGGAGACATTTTTGGTTGTTACAACTTGGGGATGCTGCTGGCATCTAGTGGGTAGAGGACAGGAACGCTGCTAAACATCCTATAATGCACAAGACAGTGCCTGCAACAAAGAGTTATACAGGTCAAAATGTCAATATACTGCGCTACAGTGAAAAGCATAGTCATTTTCTCACGTGTACAATGATAGGTCAACTCAAATGCAACCTGAGGCTCCTTCCAACTCTCCCAACATGTGTTCTGTGCTTGGGAGACAGCTCTTCAGAGCAGGTAGCACACCTGCAGCATGCATTACAGGGGCTGTTCATTCTACCACAAAGCCAGGCAGATCCCGGCAGCCTGGCAAAGAAAGCAACGTGGCTGTTGGGTGTGGAGTCGGGGAAAAACAACTGGTTTGGTTGAACTTTTCGCTGCTGTGTTTCCCAGTTGCAAAGCAGCCAGGCAGTAGGACGGTACACTGAGCAATTCCCAACAGCAGGCCTGTGGAGGGAGATGGGCCTGGCTCTGACCGAGTCAGGACGCACTCTCCTCAGGCTTCCCAACACTCACGTCTGGGTGTTGGGGCTGGAAAGGTCCACAGATGACCAGCTGCCCCTCACACACTGCACAATTACGTTTGCACGTGCTGCATCTACTCCTGTCATCTGCACTCTCCAGGGACATCTGAACACATCACGCCTGCTGCACACCCAAGGACACATTCCAGTGCCTGCATACTCACACCGTCCCCACTTCCCCCTGGAGGGCGCAGGAACAGACCAGCAGACCACACAGTGTGCGTGGCTGTGGAGACTCCCGGTCCACAACGTGCTGACTGACAGAGACTTCCGGGCCCTTGGTGCACATGCGCACACCTTCCACCTTCCAACGCCATAAAATGACCGCACTCGTTTGTACCGCACACAGTGCCTAGGACCCGCTAAAATGGATTGAGTGCTTCCCACGTGCCGCCTGCAGTAGTAAGCACTTTTATACATGACCTCTTTTTGGGGGTTCCTTCCAAAGCAAACCTTGAAACAAAAAAGTGGGAGCAAGTACTTTAGTCCTTGGGAGGTGATCTGGGAATTGTGACGGGCAGTGCGGCAGTAAGACAACCACGGAGAGAAGCCCACAACGCGGGTTAATGGAAGAGGTACTGCTCCGGCAACCGGGGCTGGTGCCCGTGCAGGCTGCTGGAGGACCATGCGTAAGCTGGCTCAGGGTTGTCTCCACCCAGAGGAGAAGAAGCTGGGGTACTTCTGTCCCTCATCGAGGGGCACTCAGGGGACATCCAGTTCTTGGCATTTCCTGCCTCCCACAGCCCAGCACTTCCAGCCCCGAGAGAGCACTCTCAGACAGAAAGACACAGAAAGCAGGAGGCAGGTGTGGGAACCACATACGGGTACCCTTCAGGTAGGCTGATGGGATGTGGGCAGGATACCAGCAGCAGCTGTTACGTCTCCCAGTCCACTAAGAAAGGCATTAGGATGACTCCATTTTAGAAGGGACAACAGGGGCTGCAAAAGATCACATTAACTTGCTCAAGTCCACACGGTTAATGAAGTATGGAGCCAGGATTCAAACACAGGTCTGTCTGACTCCAGAACTCACGTTCTCACCCATTTGCAGTAGTTTCCTAGGACCGCCATAACATGGTGCCACAAGCTACATGGCTGAAACCACAGAAATTTATTTTCTCACAGTTCTGGAGGATGGAAATTTGAGATCGAGGTGCCAGCCAGGTTGATTCCCTCGGGACGGCTCTGAGACAGTCTGTTCCAGGCCTCTCTCCGAGCTGCTGGTGATTTGCTGGCAACCTTTGGCGTTCCTTGGCTTGTGGACACATCAACCCCACCTCACCTTCATCTTCACCTGGCTCTCTTCCTGTGGTCATGTCTCTGTTCAAATGTCCCCTTTTCAAGAACATCAGTCACCTTGGATTAAGGCCCACCCTAATGACCTCATCTCAACTAATTACATTTGTAACAACTCTGTTTCCAAATAAGGTCACATTCTCAGGTACTGGGGAATGGGACTTTCAAACATGAATTTTGAGGGGGGCACAATTCAACTCATAACAGCCACCCTGCTTGCTGCTCTCCTTCCATACTCTGTGGGTACTTGTTCTTATGCCTGTTTTTATCCTTTGAGCTTTCCCCTGCATCCTGGACAAAGCACCCATTTAGCTCATGTCCCCAGCTGCTTTTGTGGACCCTTAAACATCAGGCAGTGGGTGTGACTGGGTCACAGCCAGGGGACAGAGGGCCGTGTGGGGTGGAAGAAGCCTGGGAGAAGGCCTCAGGGAGGGAGCTTGGGCCCAAGGTCCGCCTCGAAGTCACCTTAATCACTGAGATTCAATCATCAAATACAATGAAAAGAAAGTATTATGGAAATAAAACACTGCCAAAACTCTTTCTAAAATTGCAAGTGCATGCAATGAGCAGTCTGGGTTTATAAAGAACAAATTATGCCAGACATACTTGATTGTGCCTTTGAGGGAACTAAGAAATTAAGGGATGGGATAGATGGGAGGAGAGATGCAATACATCTTGATTTTAATACAGCAATTGATACCTTGTCTTATGGTGGTGTCCCTGCAAAATTAATTCAAATTGGCTGGGTGAGGAGAACTGTCCCTGGGGTTGAAAACCAGTGGAAAGATAAACAAACAAATAATGATTAAAAGAGAAAAACGAAGCCCACAGCCCTGAGGTAGGAAAAGGAGGGAGGATGGTGTGAGAAGGGAAGGTCTGGCTTTTCTGTCAGACTCAGGACTGTGTGGAAACGATCCGGATGTTTGTTTGGGGGCCAGGGGGAGGGCAGCCCAAAGAAGGGCAAGGGCCCAGAAGGCCAACGCAGGGAAAACAAGTCACAGCCATTGCAAGGGTCCAGGTGAGAGCTGAGAAGGGTGTGAACTAAAGCAGCGCAGTGGGAAGAAGACTCTGGGGCTATTTAGGAAGTGTCTGGTCGAAGGAAGGCATGTGGGGTGCCTCCTGGGATACTTATTGGATCTCTAAGGGGATGATGATATCGTCTCTCAGCCACGATGGGGCACACAGGCAGAGGACCCGGTGGGGGAGACGTGATAGATTCATTTGGACATCTTGCATTTGTGGGACAGCCTTGGGGAGATGTTTCACAAGCAGGCTGTACAAGACACAGCTCGGAGGAGGGCTTTACATGAGAGGATGAACAAGGTTGCCTTGAGGAGAGGGAGAAGGGAAGGGAAGGGAAGAAAAGGGAAGGGAAGGGAAGGGAAGGGAAGGGAAAGGAAGGGAAGGGAAGGGAAGGGAAGGGAAGGGAAGGGAAGGGAAGGGAAGGGAAGGGAAGGGAAGGGAAGGGAAGGGAAAGGAAAGGAAGGGAAGGGAAGGGAAGGGAAGGGAAGGAAAGGGAAGAGAAGGGAAGGGAAAGGAAGGGAAGGGAAGGGAAGGGAGGGGAGGGAAAGGGGGGGAAGGGAAAGGAAAGGAAAGGAAAGGAAGGGAAGGGAAAGGAAGGGAAGGGAAGAAAAGGGAAGAGAAGGGAAGGGAAAGGAAAAGAAGGGAAGAAAAGGGAAGGGAAAGGAAAAGAAGGGAAGAGAAGGAAAAGGAAGGGAGCTTGAGTCAGTGTCCTGGAAAAACACTGACGGCTAAGGGAATGTGGGCTGAAAGAGCTTAAATGCAGTCCCAAGCATCTGACTCGTCTCTGTCAGCTCCCCTCCTACAATTTCTGCCTTGTGATGCTCCCCTCAGGTTTTGAGGTCCGCTCTTGTTTCCTGGGTCCCTGCTGGCTATCGGCAGCTGCTTCCCCTCAGTTCCCTCACTCACCATTCCTGCCAAGGGTTTCTTATACCTGCCTGTGGAAAGACTCTTGTTCAGGAAGCTGGCGGCTACCTCCATCCCCAAAGCCCTTTTCCCTTGCTGTCCGTTCAGCCCAGCTCGCCTGTGCATGGTTTCTCTGCTCCTTCCCTCCACACACTCTGAAAACCCCCACACCTGGGGTGAAGTCCTGGCTCAGCCATCAGGTACTTGTATAAACTCGGACATTTACTTAACCTCTCTAGGCCCCTTTCCTCATCTGTAAGATGGAGATGTTAGCCATACTGACCTCATAAGTACCACACTGCACGAGCAGAGCTTAGCTGTATGCTTTACAAACGCTGTTGTTACTGTGATTATATATTATCCTGTTCTCACAGACCTGTCTCCTGGACACGTGAGCTGTCCCTGTTCTGCCAGCAGCACCTGCGGACAGCCCCGGTCCCTGGGTGCTAAGCTCATGCCTGGCCCTCCTCTCTGATGCTGACAATGTCCTCTCTCTTGGCTGTGTCCTGGCTCCTCACCCGTGTGTCTACCCCACGTGATTCTAAATTTTGGCCTAACTTCTTGCCCTGAACCAACAATCTTTTGAAAACTGTGTCCCAGAAGGACCCAGAGAGTCTTCTGTGATCTCCAGCCCTTTGATATACTTGTCAAAAATGAACAGAACAGAGCTGTGTGTGCTACTGATTTCCCAAACTTTTAATTACTAAAGTGATGGAGAAATAAAGACTTTGCAGGGATCCTGTCCCCATCGCATCATGAACCTGGCAGTGGTTCCAGCTGGCAGATGGGATGGCCCCTGGGGACCGAGCTGCTTGGTAAAGCCTGGCCAGAGCCAACAAAGCCACACTTCCCATTCTCTTTGCACGAACCAGATAAGAACACCCATTTGTGCTCCTGAAAGCCCACTCCGTCCTCTGTGATATCCCGAGACATTACGGAGACAGCCACTCTCTAAAGCATTTATTCCACCACCATTTACCGGGAATCCACCATGAGGCCGGTACTAAGTGCTGCAATTGAACTTATTTCCTGTATTAAATCTCGGGGAAGATTAGGAAACCTCCTCAGCAAAGCCTCCAGGTGGAATTTCTATGCCTTTACAGAATAAAATGTGTCTTGTTCAGTGTGCTGCTATGCATTGTTCCTGTGGCTTCCTTGGAGGGAAAAAAAATAAGGTCTCCCCCACATGGGGTGTTGGCAAACAAGGGGGCTGCTTTGTTTTCGTGATTAGCTTGTAGGGGTAGGAGCTGCCTCTTTTTTCTGAAGCCATCTTAGTTCACTGCGGTGGTTCATTAAAAGTAGGATTTTAGAGGAAAGGGTTGTTGCTGTTTTTAAAGACCAACTTAAAGAAAGGGATTGATTGGATCATCTGAAAGATTTTTGGGGGGTTGTAAAATATGCTAATTAATCCCCCAGTATCTATTCTTCCCTCCTCCTTTTACCAACAGACTCCCCAGTGTTTTAATTCCATCCTCTCATTAGCATACATTTCCCGTCTCTCTTGCGGCTTCTTCCTGCCTGTGGCTATGGGACCAAGCTCTTGCCAAGGGAATTTAAAGAGAAATGATGCCCACACCTTCTGAGTCTTGCCCTTCAAGTGTTTGGGTGTTCATGCCCCTTTGTCACCTGGACATAGTGCCCATGAATCAGCAGTGTCCGTGTGGATGAGGGCAATATTCCAGAAAAGGAGTCTGGGGCCCTTGATGACCTTACAGAGCTGGGCCACCTAACCTCCATGTACATCTGCCTACCTCTGGTTGGTCACAAAAGAGAAGAGTCAACCCATTGAATTCTCAAGTTCCCTTTGTTAAAGCAGCTTAGCCTAATACCCTAACGAATTCCTTCTTTACTATCGTAAAATTGTTAAAATCTTCAATTCTTTGATTTAAAAAATAATTGTCACACTCTCCTTCTCCCTCACCCCCAAACTCACAACTGGTTAGGTTCCCTCTGCACACCAAAGAGTCCTACAACAGCAACTTGTTCGGTTTTGGCTTTTTTATATTCGAACGGCCGGAGAAGCAGTAAACCGTAAACAGCTTACTTCTGAAAACAGAATTTACCCTTTGAGAAGTTTGATTTTCTCATGTGTTGATCTCCCTGTGTCAGAGAGTGTGTTTGGGTTCTAAAAATTCATGTTCGAGCAGCACGGTGACTTCTGTTTGTACGGGGATGTTTTCTAAGTGTGACATGTCAAACTGGAGGATGCTTGGGATCATCTCTTGTCCTTCATCAGGGACCAGACCTCCAGCTGTTTGGGTGAAACCTTCAGGGATATGAGACAATTGTTGCTTGACAAGGAGCAACCCACCTAGGTGAGAGGTGGAGGAACTGCAGAATGTAGAGGCATTATATTTCCTTTCATGTTAGAAGAAGGAGGAATAAAAGAGCAGGGGAAATCACAGTAATATAAGTTTTTAAAAGCCTTGTCAGGCAACCCTTTAGGCAGGAGAATGGTGTTGAGAAGCCAAGCAAACAATGACAACATGTCAGGACTCCCAAAAGGCTGGGTATCTTATGTATAAGCTGCCTGAGAAAGAGAAAGCATGCATTTGGGATGAAAATTAAATAAAAACCGGATCATGGTAGTTAAAAAGAAATGAAAATCCACCTTTAATCCTGGTCTCTGTTATGCTGAGGAGTTCAGAAAATGCACAAACCACATTATTGAAACAAAGATAATCGTTCTGACAGCTCCTGCCACTTCACCAGCCTCGCAGCCGAAAGACCTTCATTTTGCAGCTGGGGCCAACAGGGCCCTTTGCCAACTCTGACCCAGGCAGCCTGCACAGTGTCAGGCTCTCACCCGGCCAACCAGGAAAGTCTGGAGTCATAGACACAGACAATAGTTTAGTGGTTACCAGAGGGTAAGGAGGGTGGGGGGTGGGAGATGAGGGTAAGGGGGATCGAATATATGGTGATGGAAGGAGAACTGACTCTGGGTGGTGAACACACAATGGGATTTATAGATGATGTAATACAGAATTGTACACCTGAAATCTATGTAATTTCACTAACAATAGTCACCCCAATAAATTTAAAAAAAAAAAAGAAAGAAAGAAATGGAGTAACACCAAAAAAAAAAAAAAAAAGAAAGTCTGGAGTCAGTTTTGCAGCCCGATACCTAATGAAGCCGGGGTGAACCCCACATACACCCACAGGCACCCAGCAGCAGCCTCCCATGAGACCCTCACCAGCTGACACGTGGAGAACATTGGACGCTGCTGCCACAGAGAACTGGATTCAAATTCTAGCTCTGCTAATTCATAGTTGACTAATCTTGGACAAATTGCTGAATGGTTCTCTCTCTCTGTTTCCTCCTCTGTTCATCCATCATTTCAGGAGTAAAGGAAATGACGGATACTGAATGCCTGCCCTTCTGTGAAGATGAGCTCATTTCCTTTTGTCTTGGTCTTCAAATTCATAGCACCCTATCCTGCCTGAGGCCTGGGTCCTCTACCCCTCGTCCCATAGCCCACTGATTCCCTGTTCTGGATCCGGCTTCCCTTCAAGACTAAGTCTCCCTACTCACCCCAGGCTTTTGCAAAGGCTGTCTTCACATCAGCGCTCCCCACACCCTCGTTCCAGGTCAGCTTTATAGCCAGGGGGCTCAGACCATCATCCCCATCCCACCCTCCCCAGAGACTGACCTCCCCAGAGACGAGGGAGCTGTGCTCACCTCACAGAAGCCTGGAGGGAGGAGCTTGCTGGGAAGGGTGAGCTGAGGAACACGCCCAGGCTTCCCTCCGCACACCAGGGTTGCAAATGTGTGGGTGGTCTTCAGGTCTCTCTTTGCTCTTTCACAGCTGTGTGACTTTGACGCCCGCCTTCCCCTGGACTCCTCCTTATTGGGAGATAAATACGTGTCTCGTTGTTAAGCCAGTTTGACTCCATTTCTGTAACTTGCACCCAAACAGACATAATACTTAAGATCTACCACTCCCAGGTGACCTGCATCAAGGTTTCCATCCGCTCAGCAAGTCTGAAGTTTTCCTGGTGGCCCGTTATGCTGTATGTGCCTCTTGACTTTCTTCCCCGTGCAGTTCACTGGGGCTCCTTCATCCCCATCCCCGCTCTGGGTTTTGGTGGCACTTGCTCCACGTCAGCTTCTACCGTTGTGCGGTCCCCTGCACTGCACTTCTTTTACCATCAAGACCAGGGCCAGGGTAGGCTCATCAGATATTTGAAAGCGGTCTGGCAGCAGGATCAGGAGATAACGAACGCTTCTTTACTCTGGATGAGACCCGAGGACTCATTCCCATTTGAATGAGCTGTCACTCAGACAGAGCCCTGTCTCTCTCTTAGTTGGGGAAGGGGTACAGTGGGGAGGGGATACTCAAAAACTCCTTGCTGATTGCTGCTGTCAGCCTCTCCCAGGAGGTACAAGAGGTGCCTTCTGGGGTCAGGGAGTCGCGCCAATCACTTGCCTGTCTACAGAAATGCCCCAGGCTTTCACATCCTTGTCATACTTCACGCTAAAATGCTATTCCAGGCTAAGGCGTCTCTCAGGCTCTCCCGTTGGGTCAGTCAGGAAGGAGTGAGCACCTACTATGTGCCAGGCACTGGTCCAGGCTTGTCCTTGAAAGACATACCTAACGGCCCTGCACCAACCTGCTTTCACTGTATGCCTTCAGCACCTTGCTGTGGACACCACTCAGCGGAAGACAAGAAAAGAGTCTTGAGACCTGAGTCTTCCTGCTCCTAAGGAAATAAAGACTCTTAAGTGTCAAACAGCAAGAGAACTTCGGAACCATCTACTCTAGGGTTTCTCAAATGTCACTGGAAGAAGCCTTTCTTCAAGTGAAATCATAGTCATTATTCAATACAGAATATGAAACAGACACAAGGGGGGGTGCCTGGTGGGAACCGGGAGGTCCTATGCCCTCTCTGCCTTTTGTCCCACTCAGAAGCCCCCCAGGTGTCCACAGTCCCCAATGACGACTTCTCGACCAGGTGATGGTCATGGTTTTGTTCCTGTCTCTGATTCCATGTAGAATCTAAATAATATCATTTACATTCCCTGGGGTATGTCAAACCTAGTATAAAAATTACTCATCTTGTCCAACTCTTGGAGAATTTATGAAGGAGAAAATGGAAACCTGGCAAATGAAGTGACACCCCAGGATCCCAGCTTGAGCTCCTCATTCAGCCTCCCTGCACAACTCACTGCCACTAGCTGAAAGGCTTTCCACGCCTCTCCAATTCTGTCGTGGGCACGACGTCCCATCTGGGTCCTTTCTGACTGTTCAGGATCCTGGGAAGCAAGTTGCTTTACAGAAAACAACGTCCATGAGCAGAGTGTCAAATGGAGGCCTCAGTACAAGGGCTGAGGGAGGTGACGGGACCTCTGACTCTGAGAGCTGACTGTCGGGGGCAGTGAAGGCTCAGATGTCAGTCTAATTACTGGCCTGCCAGTATTCATTAATTCTGCGGAGGGACTGGCAAGGGTGGAAATGAAAACAGCATGAAGGGAAACTCAGCTAGGAGGGCCCTGGGAGAGCAGTACTGACCATCCCTCCTTCCCCACCTCCGCCCTGTGAGCCCCGCTGCCCCCTCTGTTCCCAGAGAATGGTCAGGCACGCGCCCGCGGCCCAGTCCGTTGTCTTGCGGCAACCTCGTGCTCCCAATACTGCGCTCTGCTTCTCTACCCCCCTCCAGGTATCGTAATTCATTCATTTACATGTTCATTCATTCAACAAATATGTATTAAATACGTACCATGTGCCCAGCACTTTTTCTAGGCACCTGGGATATACGAGGTGTGATCAGAAAATACGGTAAATGTTTAACGTTTACAAAAATTTATTACCTAAAAGACACATTGCTATAACCCGCCCTCAAAATACTCCCCCTCGCTTCAAACGCACTTATCCCATCGTTCTTGCCACTTTCTGAAGCAGTTCTGGAAGTCCTCTTTTGTGAGTGTTTTCAGTTGCGCTGTCCTGGCTGCCTCGATGTCCTGAATCGTTTTGACTTTGGGAAAGAGCCAAGAGTCTCACAGTACCAGATCCGGTGAATAAGCTGGAGCAGGACACACCGTAGCGTTTTTATTTGACAGAAATTGCCGTACCAGAAACGATGTGTGACATGGAGTGTTGTCGTGATGGAGGATGAAGTAAAGGCATGGAAAAGGACTTCCAGAACTGCTTCAGAAAGTTCCTAGAACGATGGGATACATGTGTTCCAAGGAAGGGGGAGTATTTTGAGGGGGGATTAATGGCAATGTGTCTTTTACTGTAATACATTTTTTTTATGTAAACATTCACCATATCTTTTTATCACACCCCATAATGATGACAGGGGCCTGATTTTAGGTGAAGTGGTCAAAGTCTGAGGAGGTGACATTAGAGCAAGGACCTGAATGAAGTGGAGGGATGGGGAATGTAGATCAACAGAACTGCAGGTGCAAAAGGCCTGGAGCAGGGCTGCACCGCGCCTGGTGTGCTGGAGAGACCCCATGGTGGAGAGAACGAGGAAGGGAGAATGGCCGGGAATGAGGTCAGGTTCATACTCAGGGGATAAGTTGTGAGGTACAAGGGTGGAAAACAGGGAGAAAGGCCAGGAGGCTGGTCCAACAATCCAGGTGTGTGATGGTGATAGCTCCGATTAGGTTGGTACAGTGGGGTGGTGAGAGTGGGCAGAGATTTTCATGTAAAGAGTTTGTCTTTTACACATTCTGACCTCAGTTCTCATCATCTCCCTGGGTCATTGCTCCCCATCAAGATGTTGTCTGTCCCAGCTCAGAATCATGAAGGGGCTCAGAGTTTCTCTCAGTACTAGTCTCATGTGTGAGGGTCTCTAGTGATCACCCTCCCTTTGCTTCTCCCGGGTGGCTCCTCCCAGGTCGGTGGGAGACCCAGTGACCTGACCCAGGGTGGGCTTTCAGGAGCGGGAAGTAGGGCAGATTTGGGCAAAGGAGGGATCCTGTCCGTCTTCAGGGACATGAGTGGGCAAGCAGTGGCCACACAGATGACACAGGATGCCCAGGACACAGAGGGATCACAGCCAGGGCCGCAGGAAGTGGTGGGGGAGGGAACAGAGTCAGACCAACTCACACCCTCACGTCCCACCTCAACCCCCATCAGCTACAGAAGCTGGTATGGTCCCTGTCTTGCAGCAGAGGTTTGGAAATGTTATGATCGGGGACTCTGAGCCCCCAGTGGGGTGATGCTGGACCGATCATTTCACACTGTCTCAGGCAAAACACTGCTCTCTCACACACACACGAAACCAGACTCCAGGATCAGAGCCACGAGAACATTCTCAGAACAGGAGCCTGGGCTGGGAGCGAGACTGTCTGCATGCCCCTCTCCTCCCCCGTTCTTTGCATAGTTAGCCAAAATGACACTTTTAGAAACTAACCGAGACTTTGTCAACATATGGGCTGCCATTACGGAAGAGAGACATCACAGTCTACCCATGACACAGAAGACGAGGACATACATTACATGGCATTGAACTAGATGGTTGTATTAAACAGATCACATCATTTTATTTACGATTTTGTATATTTTCGAAGGAGTGAGCAGGAGATGGATTAAGGTTCCTAAGGTGCCAGCAGGTAGGCTTGCTTGTGGGTGAGGAGGAGCTATTGCACCAACATAATATTAAGCCCAGCGTGAGAATTCAGGCCCTTCATGTGTGCGTGTGTGTCCTCAACAAGATGTGAAGCTCCCAAGCTCCCACCGTGTCGTTTGTTTCTCTGTCCACAGCTCCTGCCATAGCTGAAGCTTTTTCAGTATCTGCTAAATGAGTGGAGGAACAAATGAAGAGATGAGAGGATAGCTGCCCTGTACCCCCAGGCATAGCACGGTGCCTGGGACACGAGAAAAAGTACAGTCGTCCCCCCTTATCCAGGGGGGGATAGTTTACAAGACCCGCAGTGGATGCCTGAAACCATGGACAGTACCAAACCCTACATACACTGGGGTTTTTTCCTACACATCTATACTGATAATAAAGTTTAATTTATAAATTACACACAGTAAAAGTTTAATTTATAAATTAGGCACAGTAAAAGATTAACAGCAGTAACTAATCATAAAAAAGAACACTACTCTTGTGCTTTGGGGCCATTATTAAGTAAATAAGGATTACTGCCCTGCAATACCTTGACGGTTCTGGTAACTACTGAGTGACTAAGGGGCAGGGAGCACATGTGATGGGGAGAGTCACATCCCAGGTGGGACAGAACGGGATGGCACACGCTTCCATCCCATGACTCAGAACGGCATGCAGTTTAAAACTTATGAATTTTTTATTTCTGGAAATTTCTATTTAATATCTGTGGGCCGCAGGCAACTGAAACATCAGAAAGTGAAACTGCAGATAAGAAGGGGCTCCTGTAAGTTGAGGGTTGTTTTGTTTTGTTGTTGTTGTTGTTCTTTTTTTTTTTTTTTGCGCATTCTAGGTCCCACTCGCCGCAAGGCTCTACTCTCTGCTTCTTAAGGTGAGAGCTAACGACCCAAAGGCTAGGGGAAGGAAGCCTGAGCATTGGGGGCTGAGAAGGTGTTATGACGACCCCCTTAAGGAAACATACTCACTTGCTTTGTTACATAGGTGCCCTCTAGAACAAGCTTTGCTGGGGGTTGGTTGGGGACAGCTGGGGCACTTTTCAAATCTCAGGATAACTGCCCACTTGGCTTAGCAGAGGCCTCCCCCCACCACACACACACACACACACACACACACACACACAGGAGCAGGAGGAAGGACCCACCAAGACAATCAGAGCCACAGCCCTTGGGCAAGGGACCAGTGAGAAGCAGGTTGTGGGGGCTTCTCTCTTCTAGTAGCAATGGTGACAGTAGCTATTAATATCTAACTGGAACTTCCCGGCCGGCCGTAGAATACTGTCTCACACATTCTCTCTGACCTCACTGCTCCCTGGAGGGAGACGGCCAGTGTGGACAGCTATTTCGCCCTCAGAGATTCAGAGAGGATCGCATGGCTCGCCCAAGGTTCTGCAGGGAGTAAGAGCCAAGCCTGGGTTTGAGCCCTGATTTTCTAATTCCAAATTCCCGGTCCTCTCCACCACACTGCTGAGCTCCCTCTGATAACAGAAGTTCAGAGCAGGAGGGAGCCTGAATGATCATTTATTCCAAGCCCATCATTTTACAGCTGAGGCCCAGGAAGGAAGAAGTGAATGGGGTCTCTTGTGCCTGGGCCCAGCCCTGCGCACACATTTCCCTACCCCTGGGTTTTTCCAACCTTTTGACATTTTATCCCTCCATCACCATTTTCCTCTCCAGACTGTATTTTCTCTCCACCGCTAGACAGCCGGGGCAGTTTACAGCTGTTTACTAGCAGTCAGATAGAAGAGGAACCTAAGCAGAATGTAAACTATCAAATTAAATTCTCCTCTTCAAATGCTGCCCGGATTCACCCTACCTGAGAATTTCAATCAATGCTGGTGACTTCTTTCTGCTCCTTAATGGAATGCAACAGACACATTTTTTTTTTGCCTGCCGTTGGAGCAGATGCATTTAGAAGGGAAAGGGTGTTCGCCTAGATGGGTATTACAATAAGTCACCTGAAAGGGCACTTTTTTGAGCTCCAGGCAAGGCCATTAAGCAGACTGGGAAACAGCTTTATTTCCTGGAGGCTGAGTATTACATAGACGTGTCCATGGGGTTGGCCAAGGCTCTCTGGGAAATGGAGGCTGGGGTTCTGTCTTTCAAGATATTTTTAGGGACTCAAGGAAACAGAAGGTGGGTAGGGAGAAGGAACGACAGAGGAGAAGGAATACAGATTCCCTCCCAGCACCAAAACTTAGGTAAGGCTTATATCCAAACGAACTGGCAGCAAACCAGCCACGAATAACAAGCCAAAGGAGTGGAACATGAGCCCTCAATATTTGATAGCACAGAATGTTCCTAGGCTGGGAGTTCGTGGTTTATAGTCCCAGCTCCACCATTTAATAGCCATTCGAGCTTAGGCAGGTCACTTCTCTGTGGTTCCATTTCCCTTCTCTGTAAAATGGCTTCCCTGCCTACATTACGGGATGTGAAAGCTTTTTGAGAACTACCAAGTGCTGTACAATTGTGAGCTACAAATATATTGGGGGAGTAGGAGAAGAGGGGAAGGAAGAGCATCCCCTGAAAGATTTTCCTCCAGACCTCAGAGACTCTGGGATCTGCCTCTGTCTAGGTGCAACAAGAGGAGCCAAGGCCATTTGTTATCTTGGAAGGAGGGCTCGGCCAGGGCAGCCATCCCAGAAGTGCCCTCTGGGAGGCAGCAGAGGAGGTGCTATGGAGCCGTGTACCCTGAAGACTCAGGGCTCCTCCCAGCCCCAGGATCTTGGGGTATAAATAAGGGAAGGAGGAAAGCCAAGAGCTGTGGCTGTTATGTCACCAGTTTTAGAGACAGACAGGGAAGGTGCTGGACTTCCCCAGGGCCTGCTGGGGTCTGTGACTGCCAGTGGTCACCACCACCTTTGGTGGGGTCCTGTTGCCTTTCCCTTCCCCCAGACCTTGGGTCTCCTACTTACAGCCCTGGGAGAGAAAACAAGATCCTTTCAAGTATTCCTTCCCTCACAACTATTTCCCTCCTCAGAATGGGCTCTGTCGAGTGGTCAAGATACAGTTTTAAGCCCCTCTTCTCAAGGGCAATAAACACTACCTTACTTAAGGCACAAGGAAAAACAAGGCAAAAATAATAATTGAGCACCTACTATGTGCCGGGCACTGTCCAGTTGGTTTACATATACTAATCTCATTTACTCCACACAATAACCAGTTCAAGTGGGTTAGCCCAGAGAAGAAAACTGTGACACAGAGAGATTAAATAATTTTTACAAGATCACAAAGGTGGTAATGTGATAGAGCAGGGATTGAAACCTAGAGTTCGCTGACTTCAATATCCATATGCTTTCCGCCACACCAGGCACCGAAAAGCATGAAGATGTTCAAAGAGGCAGACTCCAGAAAGACTAGAAATTGCAAAGATTAGTGATGTAGGTGATGTTGGATCTGTCGACAGTTTCTGAGTGCGGGCTGGGATCGTGTCTCGTGAAGCCGAAGAATGGAAACGCGGACCAGGGAGAGGCAAAAAGTTTTAAAAAGAGGATAGTTTATTAGAGGCAGGAGAAGAGGTTGCAGCTCCCCGAGCGGGAGGGGGTCCTGAATGGGGGTGCCCCATGACTGAGGCAAAAGCTCTTACTTTTATACCTTCCCTTTGCCTGTTTGGGGAAGGAGAGCTGTTTGAAGAAGGGAACTTGTCTGAAGAAGGGAACTGGCACCTTCTAATGAAATTCCTCTACCAGGTTTGTTCTGCTTGCCCATCCTAAAAGGATTAGCAAAGTAACTCACTCTTATCTATCAGATCTGCTCCGTTTATCAGGCCAAAATGAATTTTATGATTAACCTCAGGGCTTGTTACATTATGTCCTGGAGCAAAGGAGTGATTTCAAAACCTGGAGTTTTAGGATATGGCTGTCTTTTGTTTATTCCACCAGGGACCTCCCTGTCTACCTAGGGAACAAGGTAACTCTCCTGGATCATTAGGAATAGTTCAGAACCTAGACTTGGGGCGTGTTCTTAACAGTTTCTGCAGCCATTCTGAATCTCTCTATAACAATGAGCTTCCTGAGGCCAGTCCATTCTTTGCTGAATGCCCAAGTCCTAGTTCTAACGCCCTCCCTGAGCTCTTGGCAAGCCTGTGCTTCTCTAGGTTTTTTCCCACCCGAAAAATTATTCCCCCATTTTCATTCAGAACGGGATGTTTGAGCTCTAGTCAAGTGCTTCCAGAACAAAAACCTGAAGTCTGTCCTCGTCACCACTTAGCCAGCACTTGCTGCTGGACAGGGTCCATAAGCTGCTGCGTGTCAGCACACAGTGTCTTGTTTAACTTTCCCCACCCCCAGCCCTTAGGGTTGATATTAGAGCCTCTGTTTCACAGACAGGGTCACTGAGGGCCAGCATCACAGAGGGCCAGTCCTCAGTTCCAGCCAGCTCTGTGTGGTCCAGAGGCTGTGATGTTGACCCAGACCACAGGGCACCATCAGGAAGATAATCTACTTCTCCATCCTCTCCACTCCAGATGTCTGACCCTTACGGTTAATATAGAGAAGTAAGTCTATACCAAATACCCGTCACTGGCACTCTGCTAGGATGGAAGAGAAATACATAATATGCCTTCAACCAGAATTGGGGTCCATGACCTTTCTTGGGTCCTGGGACATTCTTCTAGTAAGTCCCCTCCTATCTTGCCCATGTTCCTTTCAAGCTCTCCCTCAAACTGCTCTCTATCTTCACTTGTCCACAAATGTGGGTGTTCTGCAGGGCTTCATCTTCAGCCCACTTCTCTCCTCATCCTACATCGTGACTGACAAATTTGAATACCCCAGGGGGCGTGCTGAAATTCACACAGCAGGCTGACTGTTAAACACTAGTTATTTATGTGACGACCAAGTAAAACCTCTGCCTAGCTATAGGCCTTGAACCGTTGTCTGGCCCAACAAAGCACCCAAACAAAATGGAGCACTGGCCATCCCTGTGCTACTCAGAGATGCAGACTCCTCCCCTGTGTGTATTTCTGTTTTCCCAGGATGAGTTCATCTGTCGCAAGTATTTCTCTACTTCCTTTGTGTTGATAACTCCTGAATCATCTTCAGCCCAAGTCTTTCTCATGAGTTTCAGGCTTTGTACACCTGAGGGTCTGCTGACATGTCCAGCGGCCACTATCCCAATGTGACCAAACTGCAATACATCACTCCCCTTTCCTCTGCATCTTCTCTCTCTCTCTCTCTCTCTCTCTCTCTCTCTCTCTCTCTCTCTCTCTCTCTCTCTCTCTCTCTCTCTCTCTCCCTCCCTCCTTCCCTCTCCACTCACACAGTTTGGGGTCATACTGGGCTCTCCTTTCTCCCTCCACATCTAATAACCACATTCTACTGATCGGCCATCCCTCCCTCTTCTCCAGCCCTCACGTAGCTGTTACCCCACCCCCTGGAATACCACCATCGCCTCCTACCTGGGTCCCGCTCTCCCATCCATCTCCCACATCGCCGTCTGAGTCATTAACTAAAGCGACAAACCTAGGGTTACTTCCAGTTGACAAGCCATAGCCTGTAGAAGACTCGAGCTCCGTAGCCCAGCGTTCCGGGCACTCCCCAGCCGGGCAGCACACCCTCTGCAGCCACCCTTGGCCACACTTCGTTCTCTGAGCATAATCAACTGTTTGTACTTGTCCTGCATGTACCTACCACATATATCACATTTGAGAGTGTCTAGGCCTGTTATTCCCCCTCCTTGGAAAACCTTCCTTTTCCCATCCACATCCCAATATTGCCTGAATAACTGCTACGTATACTGAAATCATACATCTGTGCCACCTCCTCTGAGAAGCCCTCCCTGCTATTCCTCAAGTCTGAACGCAGGCACCTTCCTCTCATCCTTCCCTCCACACACTACCCCCCCCACTCTATACCGTGGCACGGCTCCCAAGATTTGAACATCGCCTATTTATGGTCTGTAATCCCATGTGGCAGACACTGGAACTGCCTACCCAACATCTGTTATTCCTTAATAGTTAACGTGTACTAGGAGCCAAGTGCTGTGCTAAGTACCTTCTTACATAAAACCATAAGGTGCCATCATCACCTTTTGAGGAAGAGCTAGGTGAAACACATTGCCCAAGGTTATATAACTAAGAATTGGTGGAGTCAGGATTTGAACTTGGGCCGTCTGGCTCCGGAGTCCGTGCTCCTGATGGAGATGCTATACTACTTTTCCTGTGCACAGTGCATCACAACTGGCTCATGGCAGGCAGTGTTAGCATCGCATTCCTGTCTGCCCGTGATTGGTCTAGAAATGGGCATGTGACCTGGGTCTGGCCAATGGGACATAAAAAGAAACTGGCTGGGTACTTCTAAGGAAAGATATTCTGCCCTGATAAAAAGAGAAAGGGGAAGGTCTGTGACCTGCCTTCCTTCTGTCTTTGGACATTAAGATGCTGCCAGGGAGCCGGGCAGCCATCTGGCCACCTGAGGGGAGACCTCACCGACACACCAAGAAGAGCAGAGCAGGAGGCTGGCAAATGCACGGGTTCTTGGCGACCTTGCTGAGTGTGTGAGCGGGCGGCCTCTGGAGACCCCAGCCCCGGACTGCTTTCTTATTTCATGAGATAATGAATGTCTGTATTGTTTCAGCCACTAGTAGGGGAGCATTCTGTTGCCTGCAGTTAACACATACACTCTAATGCCTAGAACAATGTCCAGCATATAGCAAGCCCTCTGTAAATGAGTGAAAGCAAAAAAAAAAAAAAAAAAAAAAAAATGGTGAGCACATGTGGGGAAAAAACAGATTAAACTCAAAACGCTGAACAAATACGACAAAAGATATTTCTCTGAGCCTGTTTTCTCACGGAGGGAGCCCAGTGGGTTCAGTTAGGTTGCCGCTTACTCCATCTCAAGTATAAGAAAAGATGAAGTCCCAGGTGCCTGGGATTGATAATCGACGTGGGGGAAAGAAGACCCTGGGAATCCCTCACAACTGTTCACTGCTTATCCCTGGCAAGAGGACAGAGCCTGTCCAAGGGCAACACTTTCAGTGGGAAGATTCAGAGAAACACAACTAAACAGAAGAGCAAATGGTACAGAACCCACCCCAAGGGCCAGTCTCCAAAACAGAGAGAGCGGCAAAGATCTCTTCCTTCTTGACCTTGGATTTAAGTCAATAAAATCAGGAAGCATCTGGATGACACTCTTGGTTCACTGTAGAGTTCTAAAGGCCACCCAGGGCATTCCTGTTTATCCATCACCACCAGCCTACAGTTACTCAGCAGACACAGGGCGCAAGCCTTGTTCTCCCTGTTGCATCAGCCAATCAGATTAGACCAATGGGGGTCACTGATCTACCACCCAGGGTCACTTGTGGGCCCCAAGGGAGTTCGGATGGTACCTAATGCACGTCAGTGTTGCAGGCCAGCCCTTGGCCAAGTTACAAGGTCTTCTGGGATTTGTCTCTGAGCTGCTCCTGCCTACCCCCTTGCCATCCTTTGTGGGACCCTATGTGATTGTCCCACTAGTTCAGTGTTCACTCTAATTTTCCCCATCAAAAGTCTGTACTCAGAAAAAAAGTCTAACATCAGTCAGTTGCATATTAATGTGACTCGAAGTCTTTCTCAGGGCTATTTGCTAACTAAAGCTCATCTCCCCTAAGGCTCCTTTGATCTCCTCATCTTGAAAGCTTCGTGGCAGCTCCTAACCACTGTTTTTGCATTGTTTATCTCTTATGTTATTTAATATTTCTATTGTTTTTTAGTTCCCCAACTAGACTGTAAGTCCCTCAAAGACAAAGCCAACATCTTCTACCCATTTACAGGATTCAATTATTCATTCATTCATTTATTTATTTAACAAACATCTACTGGGTCTATCCTAGGAACTAAACTCTGCGCTAGGTCTGAGTTTTCAAAAAATGAATAAAGCATAGTCCCTACTTTCAAGATCAGTCAGTCTCCATGGGAAGACAAACTGTACAAGCAAGTAGTAATAGGCCTTCTCCTGGCTGTGCAGGAGGCCGTCCTCCTTATTGCTTCTACTTTTCTCCTTGCCACACCCATCCCCCACCAGCCTTTATTTGAGCTAGTCTGAGTAAGTCTGCTTCTTGCAACCAGAAGAAACCAATTACAACATCCCCTAGGGCAAGAAATGCTTGAACCGGCTCTTAAAGGATCAGCATAAAGGAAATAAGGGCACAGGGAGGATATTCCTGGCAGACGGAACAGCACGAGCAACAGCACAGAGGCCAAGAACAGCTTGTTGTGGGCAATGCCAAACTCCTGCGCATCCATTGCTATTTTTGGTCCTTCATTGTGGCTCTGTCCACGGGAAAGCAATCCCAAACCTCAAAAGGCTGATAGAGAAGGCATTTTGGGAAATGCATAGGGGGGGTAGTCCTTTCCCGGGAGCCTGCAAAATCACACTGAGTAGGTAGCTGTCTCCAAAGACCAATGTTGAAGGCCAATCCTGCTGATTCACGGCAGCTCATTTGGTGGCCAAGGATGTACTATGCAGAAGGACTCACCGCAGCAGCCAAAGTCCTGGGAGGGAGAAAAAGTTCTCAAAGAGGGAATGGCCAAGCTGCAAGGGACACTCCGGGATTGGTTTATCCAGCTGAGTCCCGAGAGTTCCACACTGATATGGGAGGAATGTGGGATCAGAACCCAGCCTTCCATCCCCTGAAAAACACCATTTCCTCAGCAATTTGCTACTTACACACATAAGAGGAATACAGACACCCAAAGCTTGGGAGTACAAGAGTTTGGGAAGTGTTAATATGATAAGAAGCTAGGTTGAATCCACTCTTTAGCTTCCCAGAAAAGGCTGGCTCTAGCACACAGAGCCAAGTGACACATGCTCTAAAATAATCCCAAACATCTAAACAACGCAATATTACCCCCCACCCCCAGCCAGGGTTCCACCCGGCTGCCAGCTAGCCCTCCGTTTCCCAGGCCCAGCTTCTGGGGAACCCACATCTTGATAAATAAGAGTCCACTTAATTCCCCAGAAATTCATTGCAGACCTACCACGTAAAGCCCTGTTATTGGAGAAGTGTGAAGAGCTCAGATTTTCTGACTTGGGACCCATCCGAATCCTACAAAGCCAGAGGATCAGCTGCGGCTAACAAGGGCACCCTTGACCTGTGAGGACATTCACCCGAAGCTCAGGCTTCCATCCAGCCCATGGATTGTCTTTCCGTGACCTAAAGTGGCATCCTGCTTGCCTCTCGGATATCAGGAGCCACGGGCCTAATTAGCTTCTTAAAAAGTGGTTCCCCTTTGTCTATCTTCAGCTTTAAAGAGATACCCACTGAAATGTAAGTTTGATGAGGGCGGAGACTTTTCTCATTCATTGTTTGACTCCCAGCACCCAGGACAGGGCCCAGCTCATCACTGTTGTTCAGGAAATGTTTCTTGAATCAGTGAATGTGTGGAGTGCTTTACCCCCTTAGACGGTAGCTTTGTTGTCCATTGTGTCCCCTTGCTTAGAGCAGTCCCTGCCTGGCACATAGCAGTCACTCAATAAACACTTGTTATATGACTGAATAGATGTGCAGATTACTGTTTTTTCAACAAATACTTTTTCTTACAGAGTCACCAGCATCTATTCAATGAATTATTGAGCCTCGTCCACAGGCCAAGCCCTGAGCCAGGCTTGGAGATCCAAAGATGCCCAAGACAGAGTCCCTGCCTCTAGATAGTCACCATCTAGTGGAAAAGAAAAATATGTAAACAAACAAAGCAGAAGCCTTCCAGTCTGGCGGGACTGGGGCCCATAGTTTGTCAGAAAATTGAAAATGTCAAAGTGGAGAATCATGAAAAAATAATACCATGCTGGCCATCTTCCACTTGCCCCCGGATCCACTCTCCTCCACTCTCTACCTGCATAGACGGTATCAATGGACTCCTTTGCCTTCTGCTATCCTGTTGGGTTTGGCCAATAGGAAACATCGGCAGGAGACTGGAGAGAGAGAAGTGAGAGGCCAGGGTATTCATTCCCCTGGCTCCCTCTCTCAACCCCAAACCCAGTTGCTGTCCTAAGACTCGCTGAGTTCCCCTAACCTGTTTGCCCTCTCTGGTTTCCCTCTCTGGCCCTCTCTGGTTTCCCTCATTTCCACTCCCAGTTTTATAAACAGTCCTTTTATTAAACTCTTCAAAGTATCTCATTGGAGCATGGCATATTTTTTTCCTGCTGAGACCAACTGACACACATCCAAAAATATTTAAAATATTGTTCATCTTCAAACATACAGATGTACTGACTCTCCTCTTATTTAACGTGGAGCCAAGCCTTTCTCTTTGTGCGTGGGTGAAGTTCCATATCATCTCGTGTGCATAAACAACATCCCTTGTGTATAGACTATGATTTGCCAGTTTCTTTTTCTTTACATTGGAATGAGGATTTAAAGACACGTGCTGAAGCTGTCCAAGTGCAGAATCCTTCAAGATTTCTACAGGCTGTTTTCTAATCCTGTACAGTTGTTTCACCCATATCTACTTTTCCAGGAGTGTGTTTTCATGACTCACCTGTAGGGAGCCTTTTCCCCGCTTTTAAAACCTCAACATTTATTTATCAATTTTGTTTTTAATCAATATACATTCATCCATGCCTACGCTGTCTCAGGCCTTGGGCTGGGACACGAGGCACAAAGATGGGCCCACCATGGCCCGCGCCCCCAAGTTCAGTCTTGAGAAGACACACATACGTGAGCAGATCACAGCATTTCATTAATGTCATTAATGAACAAAGCAGAAGCCCTCTAATCTGGCGGGACTGGGGGGCTCGTGGTTTATCAGAAACGTTGTCAGCTCATTCAAAGCCCTTCGCCCGTCAGCTTTTTTGTGGTGTGAGCGGCACTGTCCAATTTGGGGGCCACTGGCCACGTGTGGCTATTGAGCCCCTGCTGTGGCGCTTCCAAATTGCGATGAGCTGTTAGGTTGGTGCAAAAGTAATTGTGGTTTTTGCAATTATTTTTAACCTTTTAAACCGCGATTGCTTTTGCACCAATATAAGCATGAAATATGCACTGGGTTCCAAAGGTTTAGTAAAATGCAGTGTAACTAGATCTCAATATATTTTTGCACTGAGTACATGTTGAACTGATAACATGCTTTACAATACTGATTTTTATAATATCGGGTTAAATTAAGTGTATTGTTAAAATTAATTTTACCTGTTTCTTTTCCCTTTAAGGGGGCTACTAGAAAATTGAAAATTGTTTTTTTGCAGATGTGACTCACATTTATGGCTCATGGTATTTTTCTATTCACCAGAACTGGTCTAGAGGAAAAACCAGTTCCCCTACATTATGAAAAAGCCCAACTTTACCAGCATCACCACCACCGCTCGTTATTGGTCTTGCCTACCGCGTGCCCAAGAACGTCCCTGTTGGGGAAGGAAGCCCGTGTCAAATGCATATGGTACATTATAAAGGAGGTGCCCAGTGATCCAGGTACGTGATGAGTAACGGACCAGGGTCAGAAGCCCTGAGTTCAAATCCCAGCTCTGCATTTACTTGCTAAGTGACCTCGAAAACACCACTGGCCTGTCACTTTCCTCATCTGTACAAATGTGAAGGGGATTCATTATATCGTCCCCCACCTTTCTGGCTCTGGATGCCTCCTTCCAGAAGCACTTGCATTTTTAAAAAAGAGTCTCTAGAGGACAATTCTTCATCCAAATTAGAAAATGCCAGGTGGCAAAACTTTAGGCACCAGTGGAGGAGAAGCTTTGGCACAGTTCTGATCATAACTCAGATTCTATCTGAACCTGATAAACACATAGGAAATCACAGGGCAGAATGAAGGGGTGGGCTGGCACAGAGGTCCCAGATGGGTCTGCGTTCCCTTCACTTGTACCACCAAATACATGCTATTGATTTAAGCTGCTTGGACAGGTCATTTCATGGGCATGGTCTCTTCTGGCACACACATGCTTATCTCCATAAGTGCAAACAGGCACACACGCACACGTCGTGAGCACCTGTGCTGGCATTCGCAAACACTCGCGCGCAATCAACTTCTTGAAAAATCAAGTCAATTTTTCTCAGACAGCATGGACAACAGAGTGTGCTTAAGAAAGCAGCCTCCCACTTCAAGAGGGAAGCACCTCTCCCCTGGAGAGGACCAGGGGCCCCCAGGAAGGAGGCGGTGTGCAGCCAGGTCACATTTAGGGCCCTGGTCCAAGGACAGCACAGCAGAGGCTGCAGAGAATCCAGAGACAAACCAATCATGAGCTGGCAGGCCCCAGGGGAAGAGGCAAAGCTAATTGCAAACCCCAGCCAAACAATGTGAGGCACAGGAGGGAAAACCTACAGTTATCACAGAGGGCCAGCGCCATGGTTCTGGCTATGAAAAGGGTGGCGGGGAGAATGGCACTCATGAGCAAAGGAGAAATGATCCCCAAGCGAAGGAGGTGGGAGAGAAAGGCACACTGGATAGCAGAGGGATACCCACATTTGTGTGTCCCCTTCATTTGATGCCATGAGGACAGCCAGACCATTCACGATGCTTTGAAGGTACCGAAATAAGCTAAAAGAAGTTCCCCCTTAGACCAGCTTTCCATCAATCCAAGCTCTGCCCAATTTCAAATTCCATCTCCTCCAGGAAGCCTTCCTTCCCCCCCAAAAAAAAACTATAGTTCCCAAAGATCCTGCTGTGAATTTCCAAAGAAACTCAAAGTGGATATCCAGGATTAGAATCTAGGAAAGGAAATCAATGAACAACTAATGCAAAAAGCAAGTTAATTTAAAATTGTTTATCGTTTTGTTTGCAAAGAAAACATTTAATTCGCTTTTAAATTTAAAAAAGGAAGCATCTAATTTTGTGAAATTATTGCCAGACAGAGTATGTGTAAATTAAAGAGTGGGAGAAAGACAAGAGGAAACGGGAGTGGAGAGAAAGGAAGAGAGTAAAGAAGAGAAATACTTGGGAAAGGGAAAGAGAGAGAGAAGTAGGAAGAGAAGTAATTATATGAAGACGAGCTAGAGAAGAAGGGCAGGTTGAGAGAACCCATTGTACACTAAGAATGTTACTTTTAAAAAGAACATGTGTTTGGCTGTAAAGGGTTCCAGAATGTCCATTATTAGGTGAAGTTAGCTGCTAGAGTTGTTGAGATCTTCTATATTCTTGCTGATTTTGTCTACTTGTGTCAATCCCAGAGAGGACAGTTGCAGTCTCCAGCTATAATCCTGTGCCTCTTATTTGTTCCTCCATGTCTATCAACTGTCGCTTCATGTATTCTGAAGCTCTGTTGTTAGTTGTATACACATTTAGAACTGTTATGACTTCTGGTGAATTGGCCTTTTTGTCATTCTGGAATGTTCCCCTTCTCCCTGACAATTTCCCTTGTCCTGAAGTCTACATTGTCTGATATTAATCTAACCACTTCAGTCCTTTTTGTTTTTTAATTGTAGTAAAATATACAGGTAAAATTCATCATCCTAACCATTTTTAAGTGGTTAAATAGTGGTATTTTTAAGTATTTTTAAGTGTTCAATAGTGGTATTCACACTGTTGTGCAATCCGTCTCCAGAACTTTCTCATCTTGCAAAACTAAAATTCTATAACCATGAAACAGCATCGCACCCATTTCCTCTTCCCCTCAGCCCCTGACCACCACCCTTCTACTTTCTGTCTCTGTGATTTGAAATGAAACCATGGAAAGCAAAACCGTGGACAAGGGGAGACTGTTGTATGCTTCAATTAACCTCCTGGCTTTTTAAGCTACATCTCTTTATATTATTTTTTAATGGTGCACTAGGAAGTATAACACGCACACGTAATTTTTCACAGTCGGCTTAGATAATCGGCTTTGCATAATAGTTTACCACTTTATGCAAAGTATAAAAGCCAGGGATGCCAATTTTAAAGTTCTACCCAAGTGTAAAATACAAGATGAAGGACAGTACATATTGTTTCTCTGTTAATGTGGTAAATATAGACGAGTATATGTCTGAACATGCTGATAGTATTTCTGGAAGGATACACAAGAAATCCTTAATAGTGGTTGCCTTGGGGAGGGCACAGATGTGGGAGACGGAGGGGAGGAGGGTTATGTCTCACTGTAAACCTCTTTGTATCTATGTTTTTTTACCAAGTTTACATATTACGTTTTCAACAAATAATTCACAAAAAGATCATTTGTTATCCCAAAAGTCACTTGATATATTGATAATGACATAATAATTGCTAATGGCTTTATAATTACTCAAATTCTTAAAATTTTAGAATTTCCACTCTTAAAAGGACAATCTAAAGCAACGGACATTACACATCAGTGATGAGAGCAAACTCTCCCAAAGGGTAAGGTGAAGGTGAAGGTCCCAGCACCCCTTTGCAAGCTCCGTCCTCCCATCTTTCTCATTGCAGTGGATTGCATAACATCCACCCTCCAGGGACTGGTCTTAGCCAATCAGGGCTCTCCCACTCCTTTTACCAGTGATTAGTTTACAGGTAGGCATAAGGCCTAGGTCTGGCCAGCGAGATCTGAGAGAACTTCCCCTGGAGCGTGTCTGAAAAAGTTCCCTTGCTCTTAAGACAGAGACCCAATAAAAGACACCCTCATTGCTGCCTCAGGATCTCACTGTGTCAGGATATGAGGCCTGGAACTGCTGCAAAGATCTGGAGGCAGAATCCCACCACCTGCTATCTTCCCCGATGTGACTACTACACTCCTTCTCTGTTTGAACTTTAAGAGTATTCTGTTCATTGCAGCTGGCAGCTTTCTAACCCATATGCCATCGTTCCTCCATTATCCATGGAGGCCCTTCTATATGTAAGAACTGACGTCGTCAGGGATACACGCTGAGAAAGGCACAAGCACTCTCTGCCTTTAAGGAGGCTCCTGGAGCCTCTCCAGACCTGTCTTGCGTTCTGCTCATGCTTGTTTCCCATAAGCCCTACTCAGCCTTTATGACTCACCTCTGGTGTCACGTGCTCTGTGACTCTGCCATTATGGACGCCCCTTCCTGCCTGTACATACCCTCTACCTTTGTGATAGCACTTTTCAGACTGCATTGCAGTGGCCCCCTTCTTAGCACGTGAGCTCCTGCTGTGGAAGCCCAGAGTCAGCCTCAGGACCTAGAGCTGAACAACCTTGGCCTGGAAGCTGCTAGCGCACACCACAAGGGCAGGACGCAATGCAAGGCAGGTTCAAAGGTGGGAGAGAAGGAAGACGTTTGCTATCGTTTAGAGACCAGAGCAGGGGAAGCAGGCAGGGCCTGAACTACAGGCCAAGGGAGGCGAGGACAGGGGAAGGAGAAGGAGAGCTGACAGGCAAAGACCAAGAACCCCTGTCTCTCCACAGGTGGGTCCCTCCTCCAAGCCCCAGACTCCTTGATTTTTCCTTCCAAAGGAAGGAAACCGGGAGCCCACCCAACAGAAATAGGAAGTTTCATTTGTGTAGCTGGTTGGGACTTTTCCCCTTCTCTTTATAATCCTGGGTCTAATTATGTAAATCCCTCTTCCCTTCCACCAGCACTCTGCACCCCTCCACCTTGTTCTCTTTTTTCTGCAGACACAGCTCACCCTGTTTCTGGCCCTGCTTGCCTCCTCTGTGACCCGACCTTCTTAGCCTGTCCATTGGTATTAGTTTCCCTGTCACTTTCTCTCAGTGGGTTCTCTCAACAGCCTTTTTAAATTACATGTTCTTTCTATTCCATGTCTTTCCGACATAGACCAGCCCAGTTCAGGTGCAGCTGGAACAGGTTACTTCCCAAGTGCTGTGATGAGGTATATTGGTCACAGCTCTTAATTGCAGGCCACAGAATCCACTCCAGCTAGTTTAAAAACAGGGGCGTGTATTAGGAGGTATAAATAGTAGGGACGGCTAAGGAAACAAATCTAGACCCGTAGTTATGAAATGCACGTTAGAATTGCCTAGAGAGCTTAAAAAATAAACTAGCCATGTCCAAGCCTTACTCAAACCAATTAATTTAGTCTTTGTTAATATACATATATACATTTTTAAAGTCTTAGGTAATTCTATGTATAATAAAGATTCAGAACTTACTCCAGGCCAGTGGGTCGCAACCCTGGCTGCATATTGAAGTCGCCTGGGGTGTTCTTTAAATGTCGGTACCTAGGCCTAACCCTTACAGATTATGATTTAACCCAGGGTATGGCCTGGGCTTGCACATTATTCAAAGTTCCCGAGGTGGTTGTAATTGTAGCCTTGGCCACAAGTTGAATGGGTATGTTAACGACCAGAGGGACTTCTAAAATGCAACTGATTCCTTAAGACCTGGCTGCGGCTTTGGCATTCTGCTCCTGGTCTGTGGACCACAGTCTGGGGACAAGGCACCACGCTGAGCTTCCAGGACTGTCTCCCCAAAGGACACCACACCACTGGGCCACCTGAGGAGCTGCTTCTTCCTCTCAGTCTGGAAGCTTCAGTGCTGGACAGCTGCCCCCACGGCTGTCAGCAATATAACCAAGCACTTCTGCCATCATGCCTCCTGGCACGCGAATACCCACACTCCATCTCTCTGCTCAGCGGCTCAGTTCCAAATCAGAATCTCACCCCAGGGCAGCCACTTGGTGGATCCTCAATCACACCCTGAATCTTCCTGCAAGGACGCCTGAGAAATGTTGTTGAAACAAGTGTTGAGAGGCGATTAGCAGTAACCGCCACAGCGGCAGAAAACTCACTCTCTCTACCTTACTGGAGCCTGAAATCCCACCATTTGTAGGTAATTTCTCAAAATGAAGTATTGTCCATGAATGCACCAAGTTATCCATGCCAGCATGGTTTGTCCTAGGGAAGGATGGTGTTAGGGAGACAGGGGGGGTCCCTGGTGGACTAAACAAAAGGCAGCCATATCCTGAAACTCCAGGTTCTGGAATGGCTCCCTTCTCCAAACAAGCAAGGGAAGGTATAAAAGTAAGAACTTTTGCCTCAGTCACTGGGCAACCCAGTTGGGATCCCCTCTCGTTCCGAGAGCTGCGAATTCTTACTTTTAATAAACTATCCTGTTTTACAACTCCTTGCCTCTCCTTGGTCCGTGCTTCCATTCGTCAGTTTCACGAGACACGATCCCGGCACTCACAGAAACTTTCCTACACCAGTTAGAGGACAGGAATGGGAGGGAAGCTTTTCACTATGCATCCTGTTCTAACTCTCAGATGTTGTACCTGTTATACAAATAAATACAATTTGCTTTGTAAAAAAAAAAAAAAATTAAATCTGCTTTATAAAATCACCCTGCGAGGTGTAACATGCATGTCTTCAGTCATTCATGTATTCCACAGATATCTCCCCCTACCCACTCCTTGCCCCAGTTGTGTGGAAGGGCCATGGTGCAGCCCCGAGGCTGTAAAGACCCAGCACCAGTGCAATGAGGGAGCCCTGGAGCACCAGAAGAGGGGTGATCGGTTCAGTCTGAGGGTCCCCGGGAAAATTTGATAGAAGACATCATTTGAAATGAGACTTAAGGCATGGGATTGTGTTTTTAGTGAAAGAGAACATTCCAGACAGAGAGAACTCCCTGTGCAGTAAGAGGCTTGAGAAAAGGCACAGAACACAGTACGCTCAGATGATCCGATACAGTGCAGGTTGATCACAAGGGGTGTGTGTGTGTGTATGTGTGTGTGTACGCGTGTGTGGCATCTCCCTGAGCCTCTCCGTACCTCTGTGTGTGTGAAGATGCACAGAAAATATCTTTACGGAATGGACCCCGAGACTGGCAAGAGCTGAGGTTCCCAACTGTGGAGCAGTTCTACCCCTCTGAGCAAATCCACTTGGAAAATGCCAAACAGAAATATGGGCTCAGAGGTGGATCCAGTTGTGACTGGTTATTGCTTCACTTAGAAACACCTTCAACTGAGGAAAAGGAGAGAAAAGAACCTCTGCTCCTAAAATACGATTATGATATTTTAGGGACGTATCAGAAGAAGCAGTGTTGTGCTCTGAAGGACTTATGCATCCTTCCTCCCACCACCTGGAAGTCACCCCTGGGCTGAATGAAAGCAGAACTCTGACACCAGAGAAGTCTTTTCTGCACCTTCTGATCTTCCTCTCCTTGGGGCCCACCTCCACTGTAGGGGCTAAAAGAGATACAAGTGATTATGATTACAGGGCAGCCGTCCAGAAAAAGACAAGTGCGTCTCAGACAGGCTCATGGAAGACGTGACAGAGGAGGGCCGTGAATGCTAGGTGGAGAGGATTTAGGTAGGGAACAGGAGGAGGACACCTAGAGGCAGGAAGATGACACGACTTAGAAAAAGAGATGGGGAAATGAGTGGCAGGAGGATGGGGAACGTGGACGCATTTGGTGGGAGAGAAGGCCAACAGAGAAAACTTGGGGGCAGAATGAGAGTTTCCAGAGGTGGTGTGTTCGTTTCCTAGAGCTGCTATAACAATGTACCACAAACTGTGTGGCTTAAAACAACAGAAACTAACCCTTCCCCTTCCACTCCCCAGTTCTGGAGGCCAGAAGTCCGAAATCAAGATGTCAGCAGGACACAGCTCTCTCTCTGAAGACCCTGGGGGGGGGGGGGGGATCCTTCCTTCCCTTTTCCAGCTTCCAGTGGATGCTGGTAGTCCTTAGTGTTGCTTGGCTGGTAGACACTCCGGTCTCTGCCTTTCTCATCCCATGGCAATCTTCTCATGTGTCCAAATTCCCCTCTTCTTTTAAGGACACCAGCCATTGGATTGAGAGCCCACCCTAATCTAGTACGACCTCATCTTAACTTGATTCCATCTGCAAAGACTCTGTTTCCAAATAAAGTCACATTCACAGGTACCGAAGGTTAGGATTTCAACATATCTTTTGGGGGACACAATTCAACCCACCACAGACAGTAAATAAGTTTCACTTTCTGGGGAAATTGAGGAGATTTTGTTAAGGAAGAATTCTGGGGCTGCCCCCAAGCTCAGAGGGAGAAAGGGATCTGCAAGATCTTCCAGTCACTGAAGAGAGAGGAGCCGTGCCAGGTGTTCGCTATGCCTCGTTTAGGCTTGGATCACAAGCAACTGGAAGCAAGTGAATTTCATCAAAGGGTCGATTTGCCCCTTTGGGGACTGCTTTAGACTATTCTTATGTTGTTCCCAGCTCCAAAAAATCCTCATCTATGCTCCAACTCAGCCTGCCTTCCCAGGGCACTGCCCTCCAATGTACCTTTTTCTTCCTTCTCCCTCAACCACCCTCACCTGACCTGTGTGCTATTCCTTCGGGCTCAATTCTCTGGCTAATAAACTAGTCGTTGCCAATGGCACAAATGGTTTCATGCCTTGCCTCTGCCAATTGGCAATTTACTTCTTAATAGGCGCTTCCTGAAGACACAATTCCTCAACACGGAGGAGTGATTGAGCCCAGTGGGACTGTATCATGTTCCTCCAATCACTGAGCATCTGCGAGACGTGGGACCTGGTCCTGGCAGCAAACCAGTTCTTCGGAGAATGGCTCTCACCTTGATACTAACGGGCTGACCTGGACAGACCTGGTGAGTGAGAGGAGGCAGAAGGAAAGTTGCACAACCTACTCATGACGAAGGAAAAATGCAGTGGCCGAGGAATTACCAGGCCTGAACTCTAGCCTCCAACTCAGCTCGGTTGCTGCGTGATCTACTGTGTGCTCTCATGGCTGCAAAACTCATTCTAATAACTATTTGTGTGACCAACAGCCCTTCCTCCTCTCTGTGCCTCAGTCTCCCCCTCCTTTCAATGGGGAAATACACAGAACATCGAAAAGGTCTCTTCTGATCATGACATTTATTAGTGATTTTTATAAGATGGTTTGACTCAAACTATATTTTAAAAAATCCAGTCTGAGCTTGAACAAATATTTGGTTACTCGGTCTACAGTACATAACATGGTAATTGTGCAATTAAGAGATAATGTCAATATAGAACAGTGTTGACAAGATAATAGCATTCTGAAACCACATAAACACCAAAGCCAGCGAACCAATTTATAAGTGAAAAAGCAGAAAAACAACTGGCAAGTGGCCCAGAGACTCTTTGTGGTCCAAGTTGGTCCATATGCCTCATAGCCCAGTTTCTTGACATTTCAGGGCTCGTCCAGATCATGCCCCCCCGTCCCTATGTAAGGGTGAAATCTGGTAAATCAATAATGTAATGAAACTTAGCGAGTTTGCAGTTTACTCCATCCTGATGTTCAGCTGTTTCCGCTTTGTTTCTCCTCCCACTGATTAACTGAAGAATTCTGTTCCCTTTTTCAAGGCTACTCATACCTCGTTAATTAGCAAACATCCTACCCTGAAAAGAACGGCTGCTTCAATCCTCAGGAGACCCCAAATCAGACCTGGGATCCAAGATCACAACTCCCAGCAGTTTTTCCACAGATGACTATGGACAATGAGACTTAAGATAACATTGAGACAGACTGAAGCCTCACAAGATCCCAGGAGACGACTTCTCAACTATTAGCCCTGAGGCCGGCTTTCCTTTGTTCTTTCCCTCTTACCTGTCTATAAAACCTCTTAATCATTTTTGCTCGGGGAAGGTGGTTTCTTAGACGTGAGTCTGCCATCTTGCCTAGCTGCCGGCATCTAGAACAAAAGATGCTTTTCTCCTCACCAACCCTTGTCACTCTAGTTTTTTTGGACTCTTCGGGCGACAAGCGGCACCAAACCTGAGTTCAGTAACACCTGTCGTGTACCCCCAATCATGTGGGTCAAGATAGAAGAAGCCAGGGTCACTTGCAGAAGCTGGTTCTCAACTTTCCACTTGCATAGTTCCAGAAACTAGTCACATGGCTCTCAGGCCTGGACAAGCTGGAGCTCACTGGGTTCAAACACTCCTAGTGCCCCACCATTGGCTGATGAAGAAGCTGAGATACAGAGTCAAGAAGGATTTTTCTCTTGGTAACTTCTGAATTGGTTTATGGGAGGAGGATGGGAACCCAGGTTGCCACTTTTCCTTACGCTAGCCAGAATGCCTTACTTAGATCCAGTTTCTCAAGGGAACAGGAAGGACCTGGAGGTGGAGGAGGGATCGGTCACGTGACCTTGAGACTGAGTGGCTTCTCCCCAGAGCAGAGAGAAGGGATCAGGCATTGTGCTAACTAGACTGCCTAGAAAGATGAAAGTTGGGGAGGATGGAACTGTGAAGGCTGTGAGTGGAGAGGAGGGCTTGTCAACATCTTTAGTGTTGGGAAAGAGCTGCAAAACTCTTCAAGTTAGGAGATGTGAGAATAGAGCAAAGAGAGAAGTGCTGATTCATAGGGAGGAAGAGGTTTCCTTGTTCACAACTGGAAAGGACAGCTGGTGTCCTGCAAAAGCACTGGCTTTGGAGCCAGAACAGCTGAGTTCAAGCCAGTAATTTGCTAGTTGACTGAATACAAAGTCTGACAATTAATTTCGCAAACACATCCCAGGAAAAGTGCTACATACCTCATTGCTAAATATCACTACGGTCACCTTCGAAGTACTCCCCTTGGGAAGCTATGCACTGACACCAGCGCCTAGTCCACCCTTCAAAGCAATTTCAGAACTCTTTCTGGAATGGCCATCAGAGCTGTCGTCATATTACCCTTGATGTCCTGAATGTCATCAAAATGTCTTCCTTTCAATGTGTCTTTTATCTTCGGGTAAAGAAAAAAGTCATTGGGGGCCAGATCAGGTGAGTAGGGAGGGTGTTCCAATACAGTTATTTGTTTACTGGCTAAAAACTCCCTCACAGACAGTGCCGTGTGAACTGGTGCATTATCGTGATGCAAGAGCCATGAATTATTAGTGAAAAGTTCAGGTTGGCTAACTTTTACATGCAGCATTTTCAGCACTTCCAAATAGTAAACTTGCTTAATTGTTTGTCCAGTTGGCACAAATTCATAATGAATCATCCCTCTGATATCAAAAAAGGTTAACAACAGCATTGCAACAAGCTCGTGAACTTAACTGTCTGACCTCATAAATCACCGATTTCAGCTCTCTGGGCTCCAAGTTTCACTCTCCTGAAACGAGGCTGATGGACCTAACCAGCCAATACCCAAATGCCCTGAATGGAGGTGAGCTTCTATTTCGCTTCCTGGGTCATTGAGACGATTAAGGGACTAGGTGCTTCATGAACCTCCTGCCAAGTCTAACATCCACAGATCCCATGAAACTATCAGGTGGATTCACAACGATTTTGACAAACGCCTGCCTGCCGGGGCTATAATGGGATGCTGACTATAGTTATGGGGTCGAGGCCCCCTGACACATGAGAGTAATCTCAGGGGGACGCGCAGTTTCTTGGCTTCCCTGTTGGACACAGAGCCCAGGGGTCAATGGGCCACAGGTCCCAAGAGGTACGAGCCCCGCTCTCCCACATCTCTGTGCCTTTGTACACGCTAGTCCCTCCACCTGGGACCCTCTTCCCCTCCAACTGAACACGTTCCGATTCAGCTAGTGGGACACTGATAAGGGAAGCTTTGTTGATTCCCCTGAACAGAAGTAATTACTTTCCTTGTCACATTAAGTTATTTATATTCTGACCTGTTGATACTATTTGTTTCCAGGTCTGTCTCTCTGGTTAGACTTCTGGAGGGCAGAAACTGTTTTTTCACTTCTCTAAATTGGGTGATAAGCATGGTGTCTGCCCAGAGTGGGAGCTCAGTAAACGACTGTTAAATGAAAGGAGTGGAAGGAAAGAGCAAGGGAGAGAGGGAAGGAGGGAGCAAACAGTGGAATGCCACTATTTTCGTGTATCTCTTCCTAGGAATGTAGTTTTGATTAGTTGCAATCATTGCATAATCCAATTTTTCCCCTGTTTTTTCATTTCGTATTAGTCTGTAAGTATTTTTCGTGTTGCTACATAATCCTCATAATTATCACTTTAATGGATGCTTAATATCCCCATCAGGTTAATGTGCCATAATTTACTTAACCATGTCCCTCTTTAGAACGTAACCTTTTAAAACATTAAACAGAAACCTCGACGAGGTTTTAAAATAGACAGGGAAAGTGGTTTCTTGGCAACGTGTGTGGCATTTCTGAGGTGCGGAGTGCTCAGGAAACGAGGAACCCATCGCCTGCCCAGCGTATGGAGAAGCAGGGGTGGGAGCGGGGGCCTGGGTCTGAGTGGGCAATGAGAGCCAGGAAGGAGAAGGCGAGAGGGGGTCCTACCCCAGCCCCGCTTCTCCCTCGGGCTGCAGGTTTGTGCCTTAGCTCTGCCTTTGATGAAGGAGATGGAGTCACGGGCCATGCTTTGGAAATAATAATAATAATAATAATAATAATAATAATAATAATTAACAATAACAGCTAACATAGAATGAGCTCTGCACTAAAAACTTTATAAAATTTATCTCATTTAATCCTCAGATTTTATTTTATTCCCTACTTTATAGCTAAAGAACCTGAGATCCAGAAGTCACACAGCTAGTGGTGCTGGCCCTGACTCCAGGCCGTTTGGCTTCAAGGTCCCTACGAGTCCTGAGCTCCTCTCCTCCTCTCTTCTATGGGTTCTGTCACTCAATGATTCCCAACCCCCAGGGTCCCCTCTAAGGTCTGTTCAGGCTTGTCCTTACCAGATTGTACCAGGAGCCCAGGGACTTCAAAACTTTTAGTAGTGACCCAAACAAGGATGTCAGGAGACTTACTGAACCCACTGTTTTTGAGCGATTTGCAGCTGGGGGACAAGGAATGTGCGTGGGTGGCAGGAACTGACTCTGGCATCCAGGAGACAGTAAATAGAACAAAAACATCTAGATCTGGTTTTGCAGCCTGGGTTCTGCTATTTACCAGCTATTCAGCCTGGGCCACTTACAGCTCTCAAAGACCCAATTGCTTAGTTTGTAAAAGGGAGATAATACTAGTTGCCTCCCAAGCTGGTTGTAACGATACGAGATGGCAATGTGTGACGCATACGCTACCCTCAGTGATGGGTAGCTGTTTCTATTATCCCAACAGACCAGATAGGAGCCCGCTCTACTAAGATCAATTCCTTCGGGTTAGAGACCCTCCCCTTCTATCCAGCACAAGTCAGGGAAGAAAAATGTAAACACCAAGGGAAAATGCGAGGGTTTTATTCTTCCTTGGCTCCCAAAGCCATGGCTCATAGGATGCAGCTGGTGATGACAACGCTGACATTCACTGAGCACTGACTGTGTGTCAGGCACTGTGCTATGTACTGTACACGTATTGACCCATTTCATCCTCAAGCATCCCTGTGAGGTAGGGAGATTACTATTCCCATTGTTTAGATGAGGAAACTGAGGTGCAGCAAGGATTTTGTGGCTGCCTGTGGTGTTCCTACCGTCTTGGCTGGGTGGACACTGGCAGAGTATCTAGCACAAGCCCACTCTGCTCTGTGCTGGCAGAGCCCCGTGGAGGCTCAGCTTCAGTTCTGGGAGCCCTGGAGGGAGGGAGAGGAAAGGGGACCTTCTGACTGTGGTGGGTCTGGAAAAGAAAAACCACAATGAGTCCCTCTTTGAAGGACTCCAAAATATGTTTAGTAAAGACTCTGAGAGGCTCAGGGTTGTCTCATCAGAGAAGAGGGAGTGTGGGGAGGGGCTCACTGCCCCCCTCAAACACTGGGGCTCCATTTTTGCTGCTGGTGCCTGAGTCTTACTACTCTAATAACCCACACCTTGCCTAACAAATAACAGGCATTCAGTAAAAGTTTGTTGAGTGAATGAATGTGAATGGAAAGGGTCTGTGAGGTCCCAAGAGGGTACAGTTTGGAAGCTATCGGCAGAGATATCCATTCCTTATAAGGGGACATGTCTATTGGCATGTCCAAAGATGGGTTGCTCCAGTTGGTTAGTAGTGAATCTACTGTCACTGGAATAATTCCAGGAGAGATTGGAACACCCACCCAACCAGGAGGCTGGCCACAAACCGAAGGGTCCCTCAGTGCTGGGGTTCTGCGATTCACGTCTCCACCAGTCTCCTCTTAAGACTCTCTTCTTCTTTTCCCACTCCTGAGCTGGAGAGGAACGGAGACGCTGAGAAGCCACTTCCTTTGGAGGAGATAATAATGGAAAATTAGCTCTGTATGTCTAACAGTGAACTCTTAAAGACTGATAATGCCTGAGCTGAATTCAGGGCGATACATCGTTACGGTTGGCATTGTCCCCAGAGTACAGCTCATGTTGGAGTGGAGATAATTTAGGGCCACAAATGGCCTTGAACATCTTGTTAAGACCTGAAGACGTCCACTGTAGGGAACAGTTTACCTGTGGACGTCACAGCGGAGTTCAGCTTAGGAGATACTTCTGGCAAGGGGGAGACCACTGACCCCACAGACTCCACAGGGCTGTCCCCGCCTTCTCTCTGTATGGACACCCTCGGCCACAAACCACTCAGGAAACACAAAGTCTAGCCCCTCGGAGCCTTCTGCCCCGTGCACCGGGAGCTTGCAGCCCTGATCTCAGCATGGCTGAGGCTGAGCCATTCCATGTTGGCTTCTGATTTGGCAACAGCCTCTGACCTCCCCATAGAAGCAAGAGGGAAAATCCAAAGGGGATGTAGCCTGCGGCAGAAGCTCACCATGCCAGGCAGGTGAGAGGAGGAGGCAGGCTGGGAGAGGGGCAGGCATGCTGATCAGGGAGCAGAGATTGTGCAGTCAAGAGAGGGGCTGGTAGATTCAGGGCTACAGGGAGACCCAGGACCCTTGGAAGGGATCAGGGTCCCGGGCTGTAGCAGGGCAGAAACACCATGGTCTGGATACCATGAGTCCATGTTCAGCTGGGGTCTGAGTGATGGGCAGGGCCAGCAGCAAAAGAGAGGCTGGCAGTGGCTTCCAATGAGGGGAATGTGTAAAGACGTGTTGCTCAGGCCCCGGCTGTTGGAGAAGGAGCAGGGGCTCCTGCGGTACTATGGAGAAAGGCTAAGAAAAGCTAAAGGAGGGATCCAGAGCAAGAGGGAGGGAGGAAACAGAAAAGATGAAGAGAAAACCCAGCCTGCCAACCTAGAGCCCCAGAAGGCCAACCAGGGAACTGCATCTGGATGACATGTAGGGCAATCGAATCGTAAAGGGAGAACTGAAGAAGCTGAAACTAGAAGTCAGAAATCATCCAGTCCAGCCCCTCATCTTACATAAATATGCGGAGACCCTGAGGGATTGGGGAAGCGGGGTCAGCGGCGGGACTAGGGGCCTGGTTTCCTGTTTGGGTGCTCTTCTGGCCACCTGAATTCATTTTCTATGCTGCATAACAAATAATGACAAACTTAGTGGCTTAAAACCACACCTACTTATGATCTCAGAGTGTCTGTAGGTCAGAAATCTGAGAAGGCTTGAGTGCTTAGGGTCTCACAAGGCCAAAAGCAAGGTGCTGGCCAGGCCGGGCTCTAATCCGGAGCTCGGAGGAAGAACCCACTTCCAGGACCATTCCTTTGCTGGCTGTCAGGCAGAGGTTCAAATCCTTCAAGCGCTTCAAATCTCCCTATTTCCCCTTCTGCAACCAGCCAGAGAAAACTCTGATTTAAACGGGCTCATGTGATTAGGTTAGATCCACCCAGATGATCTCCATTCTGAGGGCAAACTGGCTGGGAAGAACCTTAGTTACAGCCGCAGAATCCCTTTTGCCATGTAATGTGATACGGTCAGTGAAACACCACCAGGCAGCAGAGACCATGGGGGCCATTGTAGACTTCTTCCTGCCACAGCAGCTAAGTGGATGGGTAATGTTGTGCAGGCAGCAATTCTGCAGGAAGGAGAGAAGCAGAATGCCAGCAAGGCTGGTGTGCATGGCCTAGGGCTCCCACAGACATGGAGACATGGGCGGCATTGAGTACTGGGGCTCCCTAGGAAGCTCCGCAAAGCTAGAGAGGCTACAACGAGGCCTTGTTTCCCCTGCCTCTGTCTCCCACACATCCCCACCATTAGATTCATAAATGCCCCTCAAAACACACATACAATATCCAGGCCCATGCCAGTCCCCAAGCCCAATCAGGCCAAGCTGGAGCCAGATTCAGCCTGTCAACCTCATCGGAATCTGTTTGCCAAGGAGAAATCTGGGGAGCCGGAAGTCACCAAGTCACCATGTACTGTGGCGATCAGTGTCACTGGATCATCAGACAGCAAGCTTCCCTGCAGAGTCCACCCAGCCTCCTGTAGGCCAAATCCCCACCCGGAACCAGAGCTACTCACCTGCGTCCCCAGCTCCCTTTCCCAGGGACAGAGTCTCCTTGCCATACCTCAGCACACAGACCCAGGAGCGGTTCAGCCTGGGCCTAGTTATCTCATACTCTGAGTGCCCCTCACCCACAGGAGGGTACCTGGACCACCCAGCAGCAGTGCCGTGGGACCTTCCTTGTGTCCTGCGCTGACCCAATGCCAAAACCGATCCTCAGTCTTCACCTGTGGAAACTCTGATAAGTGACCACTAGACCTCCCCCTGCAGTGTCGGAAGGCTCCACCTGCTCCCCCTTTCATACCCTAATCTCCAGTCTTCAGTATGCGCACACAGACTCCACAACACATTGGTGTGGTCTTTGCTACACTGTGGGCACCCTGAGGGCAGAGACAGGGCCCTTTCACCTCCGCATCCTGAGTGCTGAAGATAGTGCCAGAACTTTGAGATTCTGATCAAGTGCACGAAATGTTCACCTGCAGGATGCAGGAAGGAGAATGGCGGTAGGTAGGAGCTGCGTCTGATTTGCTGGCCCAGGCTGCCGACCTGCTAGATCAGCCCAACTCAGTGACGCTCGGGTTGCTCTTCCTATTCCTCTGTGTCTCCGCCAGAGAGCAATGGCAGCTGCAAAGGACAAGGAAAAGCCAGCATTCTAATATTTCACGTCCCAGTGCGGAGCGGTGGGACAAGCCGTGATTTGCTTCTGCTTTTTTGCTGAGTCTCTATTTAGAGTCCACATCATGGCAATCAGTGAGACTCCTGGCGGAAGAGCTGGAAATTATAAAATGTAGAAGGAGTGGGACTCTCCGGGCCTTGAGTTCTGTTGAGTTGGCTCAGAACCTGGCATGGGAGGGTGGTGATGGAGCCACGGCCTGAGGCTCGGAAAGCTCGTGTTCCTGGACAAGGAGAGAAATGCCACACATTACCTCATCCTTGTAACGTTAGGGGGAAGAAAACCCTTATCCCTCCCTGATTCAGTTCAATTTATAGGGAAGATGCAGGCAACTAGCCCGCCTTAACTGAGTTCACGGCAGATACAGCCTTCGGGAGGAGGTGGGGCAGGCAGCTGCTGGTGGGCTCCTTTCTGCCGTTTACAACGGCTTAAGCAGCAGGCCGGGGAAAAGGGGTTCTCTAGCCCGGTCTCTCTGGGTTCATCACAAAACATCTCTTGAAATGCTCCAGGAATCAGGCTGGAATTTATTATACATTTGGGGCAAATAAGTCAACCCAGTGAAAAGATTTGCTGCAACCGCCAAGAGTTATAATAGCATTGGAAATGGCCTTTCAGATAGAATAGTATAAAACCTGAAGTTTTATAGAGAAAACACTTAGGTAAGCATGTTTACCCAGACCTTGGAAACAAGCTAGAAGATCCAGTGCCTTAAACAGCCAGCTTCTGCTCACAGACTTTCTCACCATTTGAATCTGCTGCCTGTCTATTGACTTCCTGCCTCCCTCCCCCTCTGGCTGCAAGTTCCAGGACAGCAGGGATGGTCGCTGCTACACTTTCAACACCTACCCCACCAGCGAGCTCAGTCCCGGACACAGGAGGCATTTAGTAATTAATTGTCAAATAAGTAAACAAGTGGATCGAGTTTCTTTAAAGCCGAATAGAAAACCAGAGTAGTAATTGATAACATGTGAAATAGTGGAAAATTATCCGTTGCACTTAGATATCTGTATTTCTCTAATTCTCACTTACAGCTGTATCACAAATGTTGATGAATAGGTAGTATTTTTAATCCAAGAATGGATGTCTATAAAAAAGGAGTAATAGCCTATCATCGCACGCTGTTAGATCTAAGATGCTGCTAACCCTTCTGAAAATCCTACTCATTGGCCCAGGAGAACACAAGCCCATCCCACAGGATGGTGCCCAAGACAAGTGGCAGTAAAAGTCAAACCAACATCGTCTAGCCCTTCAGGGATGGGAAGGCCCATGCAGGTTTTCAGTCGCAGTGCCAGCTTCAGGGGGGAGTTGGCATTTGCTAAAATGGGAACACACTCCCATGGGAGGGACCTGGCCGTGAGCCATTTCATTGCTGACTCCTCTGAGAACTGGTGCACACCCGCAGCTGCTGGGAAACATGGCTGAAGAACTGCAGGATCAAGAAGGAGGTCATCTCCATCCCATTCAAAAGACATCAAGGGCGTTTTCCCTTTTCCCTTTTCTAGCAAAGTCCTTTTCCTCAAAAGACTGAGGGAACCAGGATTTTCAGTAGAAGTGGAGGACAGCGGAGTCCTGGCCACTTTAAAGACTAATGATCACATTCATCTCACTTCCTGACCCTCTTGACAGAGCCAATTGAGTTACTTAATATTCTAATATCCTGAATCCCTTGCTTAGAGAATCTCATTTGTTTATATAAAGGGAAAAATTAAAGCCATACAGTAGGCGGTGTCGGGAGAAATCGTTCGAGTTCCTGAGATAGATCTGAAGCGGGACACCCACGACCAATCCTTCCTCCTCCAATAAGTTGAAAAGCAATGCAGCCGGTGAAAATAAGCTTCTTTGATTCTTCTCACCCAGCACAGAGTGTCCACTGCGTAGTCCTGCACCCCTTCCTCCCCTACTTCCTTCTCCTGTGTCCATGGTAAATTAAGTCCCCCGAAGCCTAGTTAGTCACAGGCACCCTGTGTCAGCCACCCCACAAGAGGGTGACATAATATAAGGAGTAGGAGTGTGCCCTCTGGAGTCACCCTGCTGGGATGCGCTGCCCAGCACCACTTCTTAACAGCTGATTCACCTGCAGCCAGTTATCTAAACTCTCAAAGCCTCAGTCTTCTCATCTACAGAATAAGAATAAAAATAGTTGCAACCTCACACAGTTGCTGTGGTGAGCAAAAGACACCATCCTTATTAAGCCCTCAATAATTGTTAGCTATTACTAATTCCAAAATGCCCTGGCCAAAACCGAATCTTCTCTGTTTCCCAGCATGCTTATGTTTTTTCTGCTTCTCTGCCTTCTGATCCTACCATTTTTTTCCTCCAGAATGTTCTTCAACTTTCACCTCCTTTGCAGAGCTGACTAAATGCTTCCTTCGCTAAGGAATTCAGTGTGGTCTCCCCAGATGGAAGTTTTGCCTCCCTCCTTGGAAACCCCTCACGGGTTCCTTCTCTTGGTCCAGAAGAGCCTGGCTCAGGAGCCAGCCAGCCTGCCTTGCAATTCTGACTCCACCTCTGCCCAGCTGTGTGGTACTGGCAAGTGTTCACATCTGTGTAATGGGAATAACATCAGTAACTACAAGAAGGATTGAATGAGTCACACAAAGCACGTAGCACAGCGCCTGGTGCATAAAAAGTGTTCCCTAAATGTTTGCTGTTATTGTTATCACTGCGTCACTGCTCTGCGTCTCATTGGCAGGTGTCTCGAGGACAACAGGGTCGATCCTGCTGTCCTGTCGGTCCTGCGCAAAGTCTTGCAGATGTTACTAAGGTGACCATACATCCAGGTTTCCCCATTGTCCCAGCACAGATATTCATAGTGACCTCTTTTACCCTAAAAAGTGCCACAGTTTGGCACCCTAACTAACTATTAGCCACTTTATAAGTGTGTGTGGAATAAGTGAAGGATAGCATGAATGAGGTTTGTTGAGGGTTAGGGTTAGGGTTAGTGACAGACCCAAGTCCTTTGGCTCAGTGACCCCCTCACTCCAAACAGGGCTGATACAACAGGTGTGCCTTCGTATTCTCCCTGCCCATGACTTCCGGGCACCCTGTTCCCTTAGCCTGACTCTGATTCTTTGGAATTCTCCACTCCATCAATGTACCCTGGTTAGTTCTCCCTTCCTCTGCATCCTTTCTCCCTCTTGTTATCTACACGCAAAAGCCCATACAAACTCATTCCTACCAAGTTAGGAATATATGGCAACAGTTTCATGTGATGGGTGAAAAGAGTCTTTCCTTTAACATGAAACAATGCTTTTATCCCGAAAGATGAAAACTCTGACATCAGGGATAGGATGTGGCGGTCATGGCCATTTGCCAGGGGGTGCCACCATAAACCTCCATAAAACAGCCTTTTAAAGAATTTGTATTTATTTTGAGACAGATGTGAATGTCTATCCCCCTCAACCCTGAGCCCCGCCCTAACCTCACCCTGTGGGGATGGGGTCTTCTAGCCTAATGACATATGACATATGAAGTCTGACAATTAAGTTTGTGAGTTTCTTGCAACGCTGTTGCTAACCTTTTTTTTTTTTTTTTGAATATCAGAGGGATTATTCATTATGAATTTGTACCAGCTGTACAGTTAACCAAGTTTACTATTTGGAAGTGCTGAAAAGGCTGCGTGAACAAGTGGGACGACCTGAACTTTTCACCAACGATTCATGGCTCTTGCATCACAACAATGCACCAGCTCACACGGCACTGTCTGTGAGGGAGTTTTTAGCCAGGAAACAAATAACTGTATTGGAACACCCTCCCTGCTCACCTGATCTAGCCCCCAATAACTTCTTTCTTTACCTGAAGATAAAGGAAACATTGAAAGGAAGACATTTTGATGACATTCAGGACATCAAGGGTAATACGAGGACAGGTCTGATGGCCATTCCAGAAAAAGAGTTCCAAAATGGCTTTGAAGGTTGGACTTGGTGCTGACATTGGTACATAGCTTCCCAAGGGGAGTACTTCGAAGGTTACCGTAGTGATATTCAGCAATGAGGTATGTAGCACTTTTTCTAGGATGAGTTTGCAAACTTCATTATCCAACCTTGTATAATCTATAGTGCCTTGTTAGTTGTCCAGGGACTCCATTCTGAAAAGAGTGATGATGATGACCCAGGGAAAAGGACTTGCTTGAGTACATTCAGGGAGCAACATCTGGACCTGGAGGCAAGTGACTAAAGAAGATCTCAGAGGAGTGAGGTCTTCCAGGTGCCCACCTGGAGATAGAAATGTAACACAGGAGAAGGGTAAAGACCTGTTTCACTATGATACAGACTTCAGGTGTAATTCTTATCAGCCAGAAGTAAGATGAATTTCCAAACTCGAATGGCAGCATTCAATGTACACATCTATTTCTTGAGCAAACTTCATATTGAGTGCCTACTATGTACAAAGCACTGGGCGAGGCTTTAGGGTAGGACATGGTGATGGGCATTAGTAAGACAAAAAAATAATATGGCCCTTTCCTTCAAGGTCCTTATGAATTAGCTGTAGAGGTAGAATAGAAACAAGTAAAACAAGGGTCTGCTAGTGTTGTCTATGGAATGAGTATGAAACTAGCCAGCACCAAGTTTTCACATCACCCGGGGGAAAGACTAGAAGGGCTTGAGGTACTGTCCCAGGAGGTTCAGTGCTGGTAGGAAACAGGGTCCTCCTGATTCTGGAGGCAGCTGAGCAGGACCGATGGATGGGACCCTTGTAAACCTCAAATTAAAACAAGAATGAGGAGATATGGTCTGGAGTTCGCTGTACCCCCGATTTCCTAGGAAAGGAAGAGAGGGGCTATGAGGATTAAGTCTATCAGTTTTAGAGGCAAGCCCTGCTGCAGAATTAACAGAGCAATTAACCTGCAAAGCCACAAAAACACACACGACCTGGCAACTTGCAAGGCATGTAATTTATCCAATTAAACATTTTACGCCACTATTAGACATATAAGGTTAGTGTATTCATAACCCAAAAGGTCTCTACTTCCTAGGCCCTTAGGTTTTCTCATTTTTCTGCCCAGATACATTTGCCTATATAATTATATCATCCAAAGCATAAAATGTAACATAATTATATGTAATTTTATTTAACCCTTTAAATTCATTCTGTGGTTTATATACTTCCATAGTTTATATAATGTGCTTGGAGATGGCGTTCCAGCTTTTAATAAAGCCTCCTCCCTTTCTTTCACTCATGAACTCCTTCAGGCTCAGTTCAAGCCCTCTTGTCCAGGAAGCTTTACTTGACCAACCCAACGATTCCTCCAAGGTCCTACCCCACATCACTCACTTGACACTTCCCTCATCTGGTCTTGATAGCCAATTCTGCCTTGCATCCAGTAGAGCATAAACTCTTCACGGGGAAGGAACAAGTCTTCTGTTTCTGTTTATCACCCGTGGCATCTGGCATCAGGCTTGGTACCTAATGGATCCTTAATCCACATAGATAGACGCTGATCCACCAGGGCTGGGACGGCAGCCACGCACATTTGCAAAGGCACAAGTTTTACAAACTAAGCACTCTTCTTCTGACAGCTCAACCCAATCAAACCTGTGGGCAAAGAATCGTGTTCAGGTCTGTATCAGTTGGGAACTTTTAGGTGACAGAATACCCAATTCAAATGGCTTAAGCAAAAGACAGAATTAATTTACTCCAATAACCACAGAACCCAGGGATAGTCTAATTTCAAGTATTTTCAGATTCAGGAGCTCAAATTGGGTCATTAGAACAAGGTTTTCCCAATTTCTCAGTTGCATCTTCCCACGTGTTGGCTTTGTTTCTGGTCTTCTCCTGGTGACAAGATAGAAATGGTGGCAGCTTCAGACCTAATGATCTCTCAGCCAATGGAAAATAATATCACCATCTACACTAGAATGTCTCATGGGATCTCATCAGCTCTGATTTTCTCACATGCCAATCTCTAGACCAATCACCAGAGCCATGGGAATGCAATGTGCTGAATGGCCTAGATCCCACGGTCCACTTCTACGGTCCAGGAATCTGTGTTCTCAACAAGCTATCCAGTGTATGTTAAAGTTCAAGAACCACTGGTCTAGGGTTTTGCCACATTAGTAGGTACCCAAAAGAATGGAGCAGATCTTTGGAGGTGGGAAGCACAGACAGCATATGACTGAGACATCTATATAGATATAGAATTGCTTAAGATGGTGTCAGGGCTTGAGGGAGGAGGGTTGGAGAGGGCAGGGAAAGACTGTCAGCCAGAGGTCCTGCCTACCAAGGAGTAGCTTTCATTTAACAAGACTCAAAGATGCTTTGAGACTTTGGCCCCCAGTTAGATCTACCTGCATCAAGGTCATGGGCCTATAAAATTTCAGCTCTGGAAAAGACCTTTAGGGTCATTTAATCCAAACCCAATCACCATTTGATTCCCAAGTTCCCTGGAAATCATCCCTTGCCAACTGGTAGCCAGCCACTGCATAAATACTTCCATTGAGAGAGGAAATCCAAGATGGCGGAGTAGATAAACACTGTGCTTGCCTCATCCCGTGAACACATCAAAATTACCACCAAATCATAGAGCAATCAACCTGGAGAACCATCTGAAGTCTAGCTGAACAAAAGTTTTATAACTGAGGATATAAAGAAGAAGCCACATGGAGACTGGTAGGAGGGATGGAGACGTGAAACAGGCTGGACTTATCATAGTGATCACTTCTTTAGGTATATAAATGTCGAGTAACTATGTGTACACCTGAAACTAATATAGTATTTTATGCTAACTATATTTTTAATAAAGATCTTTAAAAAAAGACTTCCACTGGTAGAGTAATTCTCACTCCTCAAAACATCCAAACCTTCTAATGCTCAGGATGCTTAAAATTTCTTAATCTGTTAAGCAGAAATCTCTCTCTTTGTAAATTCCTTCCATCAGTCCTGGTTGTGTCTGTTGGAATGATACGGGACATTTCTATTTCTCGTTCTAAATGGCAACCCCTTGTACACAGTATTTGAAGACAGTTTTACAGCCCCTCTGTTTCATCTAGCTTCCAGGATAAACAGCCCCACTTCTGCCAGCTCTACCTCAGGTAATGTGGAATCTTACCCCCTTACTCCCTTGGCTGCCCTTCCTCCTTATGGTACTCTAGTTGATCTGCGTCCCTCTGTCTTAAAGTACGATGCTCAGAATACAGCACTCCAATAATGTGCTGATGAGAGAAGAATGTAATTTCTATCTCATTCTAGACACAACATTTCCATGACAGTATCTTAGCACTGCTGTCACTTTCCTAGCAACCACCTCTCAGTGCTTACTCACAAAGGGATTTCTCCTAATCCCCTCCAACCCAGCCTCCTGCAGCTGCTACGTCACACCTCTGCCATCATATACCCGGCAGAGCTTGTTTGATGAACCTCAGTTTATGACCTTAGGGATAACAAGCGAATTTCAGACAGAATGAATGAGCTGAACAATTCTATTGCTGCTGCCTACTCATTAACAATAATGAGTAACATTTTAAACAACATCTCAGGATTTAAAAAATAAAATTCAGGAAACATCGAGCGCTTACCATGAACCAATATTGAGAACATGAAGATGAATGAGGGGGGAAAGATTGCTTGCTTTTGGTGGGCCTAACATTCTGGCTGAGGCAATAGGACTCAACGCCCCGCCCAGCAGTGGGTGGCAGGTGTCCTCTCTCTGCTGGGGGATTATGGGGCCTCACCCAAGAGCTGACATCAGAGCTGGATGTGGAAAGGCATGTGTAATTTCTGCAGTCAGCCAGTGAGAAGCCAGGCACTCCAGGCAGCAGGAACAGCATGCCAAGTCCTGGAAGCACAAACGTGATGCGTGTTCTGGGAACTGGGGCTGTCCTGGGGGGTTGAATCTACAGGGCGAGAGGTGAGAGAATGGCTGTTCCAGCTAGACGATGAGGTTCCGGAAGGCCATAGAGTCTGACTGTTATCCCGTCGTCTCTGGGAAGAGGGTAAAAATCCTGAAGAGGAATTAAAAAGTGGAGACACGGGAAGCAAGGAAACTAGACAGAGACAACAATAGATCACTGAGGAGTGGTATCTGGAATATATATATATATACATTTCTTGCAGATCAACAAAGACAAAACAGAATAGGAAAACAGTCAAAGACAGGAACAGGCAATTTGTGGATTGGCTAAACAGGATAAGTGCATGTAAAGATGTCAACCTCATTAGCAATCAGGGAAACTAAACTTCAGGCCCTAATGTGTTGTCATTTCACAATCATCAGATTGGCAAAATTTTGAAGTCTGATGATACGAAGCACTTAGGAAACACTCACACGCTGTAGTGAGAGTATAAATTATAGGACTGCTTTAGAAAGCAATTTGTCAACACTTAATAAACATGCAGGGTGCACACCACTGCACCCAGAGCTCCACCTCCCTGCATCGGCCCCGGGGAAATGCCCTCCCGTGTGTTCACAGAGACATAGCCAGCGATGTTCATTCCAGATTGCGTGTAACAGAAAAAAATAATAAACTATGGCTGTTAAGGGCTGAATTGTGTCCTCCCCAAAGTTCGTATGTTGAAGTCCTAACCCTCTGGGACTTCAGAATGTGACTGTCCTTGGAGACAGGGCCTTTAAAGAGGAATTAAGTGACAACGAGGCCATTCGCGTGGGCCCTAATCCAATATGACCGGTGTCCTTATAAGAAGAGGAGACAGACACACAGAGGGGAGACCATGTGAAGACACAGGGAGAAGACGGCCAGACGGCCATCCACAAGCCAAACGGAAAGGCCTCAGAGGAAACCAACCCAGCCGACATCTTGCTATTAGACTGCTCGCCTCCTGAACTGCTAGGAAACAAATGGCCACTGTTCAAGCTCACCCACTAGCCCTTGTGCTCGCCCAGTTCAAGCTACTTTATAACAGCAGCCCTAGAAAACTAACACAAGGGGTTTCCATGGGGACACGAAATTAAAGCTAGTTCAGAGAAAAGAATCAACTACATCTACATGTATCGATAGGGCTACAGCTTGATAACGTAATGTTGAACGAAAAAAATAAGTTGTGAAAAGTATATTCAGTATGAGACCAATTATGTGACATGGCTAGGAAAACAGAGCCATCTCAGGATGGTGGTAACATGGGGAGGGAAGGGTAAGGACTGGATGGCAGGGAAGTGGAAAGGGGCTTCAACTGTACGATTACATGTATAATGTATTAGCATATGTAATGTGTTTATAGATAATGAATATATATCATGTAATTATATAAAATGTGTGTATTATATACATTATATACGTACAAAATGTATGGATTATGTGTACATAATGTATATATTACCTGTTTCACAGAAAATAAGACCTAGCTGGACAATCAGCGTCTAATGCGTCTTTTGGAGCAAAAATTAATATAAGACCCAGTATATATTATACTATATTATATTATATTATACCCGGTCTTATCTTCATTTTTGCTCCAAAGGACACATTAGAGCTGATGGTCCGGCTAGGTCTTATTTTCAGGTTTATGTTATATACCATTATATGTATGTATATAATATATATGCATATTATAATAGAATGTAAACACTTGTTAAATTGTGGTGATAGGCACATGTATGTTTTTCTCTGTATTTTGCTGTATTTTAAAATAGTCTCATAATTTGAAAAAAGTTGTGTGAAGAGGTGTGTGTCAGCGTCTGCGAGAGAAAAAATAAAGACCTGAACTAAGGCAGCAACTCGGGGAGAAGCTCATTGATATCACACTTTGAGGGATTTTTTTTTTCTCTTTCCTTGTTATATATTCCCTTTCTTCCAGGCAATAGTGTAGTTTTCTTGTTCCCAAATTGCTGTACTAGCAGCTTTCTTCCCAGTACAAGTCCTGAGAGCTACAGTGTCATGAGACTCGGTGCATGTTCTCCTTTTAAGTTCTTCCAGTTCAAAACACTGGAAACCTTTTCTAGGTGCACTTCTAGCTAAAGACTTTGCCCAGGTGGCCCTGCCTTTAATAACACACAGCATGCCCAGACCACGCCCTCGTGTGGAGTTTTTAGGTAACTAGACATACACACATCCATTTTGCTAACACGCCATGCATGGCCAAGGCCCAGGGACATACGTGAAAGGGCACAGGTGTATTTCTGGTTCCACTGTGGGCACTACCAGATCCCTTTTCCCGGGCAGTTGCCTAATCCTGAGGCTGTTTCCCCTTCAGTGAAGTCAGAGGTTTGGACTAAATCTCATCGATCTTCTGCTCCTTTTATCCTCTGGGTGGTGGGAGCATAGGTCTCATGTAGGCCTGGCAGCGACAATATCAGACCAGGCCCTGCAGCCACAGAGCTGCCTGTAAAGTTGTTAAATGTTTATCTTGTCCTGAAGAGGCAGGTGTTCTGCTCACTTTTGAATCTTAGCAGATCCATTAACACCTCCAACAGGGGCCTTGTGAGAGTCACCGCCAGGAAACTAACTCGGCCAGTTACTTATCTAAGCTTGTTTATGGCGACCAAGGCTGTGAGATTTGCTTGCAAGCAAAGTGCTCCAGCTCAATGTGGCTTTCCATTTGGTTCCAGCTGGAAAATTATAACCACTAAAATCCCACATGAAGCAGACAGTTGGCACCTTGGGCCTGGTTTCTGGGGCTGTACTAGGATATATCAGAGGTAATCAACCAACCGATCAATCAATATTTGTTGACTTCTTGTCCTGTGCCATCAGCTAACTTGCGAACGGGGCGGAATTTATCTCCGGTGCCCTTGCTGTCCCTTCCCACAGCGGCTGCACCCTCTGGGCCCCCTGTCTGTGCCCATACCTAGCACCCTCCGTCCCATTCCTTTACCTGATCCAAACTCTATCTCAGGAAAGAATCTATCTCAGTCATTGAGCCTTTGAGCTCACCCTGCTCAAAGGATAGCTTTGTGCTTTTCTGGACTTTCAGGCATCAGGGAATAAGTAGGTGGCAGGTATCCATTCTCTAATCTGCCACCTCTCCTTACTCCCCTACCTCATGGCTCTCTATCCATCAAGCATTGGGAATGAATCCTGGCACTGCCACTTCTCAGCCTGTAATCACTCTTGAGGCAGCTGGTTTAACTCCCTGAGCCTCAGTGTTCTCATCCATAAAATGGGGAAATAGTGCCTACTTTCCCGGGCACTATTCTAGATTGATGCATTCATGTATCTTAAGCCCCAAGCACATGGTAACCATGACTATTTTTACAAACATGGGCTGAGGGAAGAGTGGGAGCCCTTTCCACCGTCTTCAGCTCACACCACATTAAGCACGGGTATGCACTGGGGATTTCAAAGGAAGAAAGCCCAGCTCACAATCTTGAGGGTTTTGGTTCTATGGGAGAGTTAATGCCACAATAGAGAAAATGAACAGTGACTAACACACAGTGGCACCGAGAGTAAGCTGACCCCAGAGGATCATAGAACTAGAGATGACATTCCAGGTCTGTGAAGATTAGTTGTGGGATTCACCCCAGACTGGGGACCTGAGAGTGGGAGCTGCCAACCCCAGCTCTTCAACTAATTGCCAGCGGTCCTCTGGGCCTCTCCTTCCTCATCTATAAAATGAGAGCGTTGGATTAGATTAACCTCTAAGATCCATTTCTGGTTTTACATTCTAAATGTTTTTCATTCTCTCTCTCCCAGCAACTACCAGCCTGCCTACCTTTCTTCTTTTCATGAACATATTTAATGTAATATACAAAACAAAGATTTCTGCCCATGTAGAATGTACATTTCAGGAGGTACACAATCCAGACAAGCAAAAGGTACAGCATGTCAGGTGGTTAGGAGCGCTATGGAGAAAACTGAAGCAGAGGATAGGGGATGAGGAGTAGAAGGACATGCAATTTTAACTGGGGAAGGTTTCCCCAAGAGGCAACAAATGAGCAATGACAGAGAGGAGGAGAGGGAACAGAGGGAACAGAGGGGGCAGAGGTGCAGGGGCCCCTGGTCAGGGGCCCAGAGGAGGGATGGGCCTTAGAAATGTGGACGGCTCACCTGCAACAACAGGAGGCAGGGAGAGTGCCCGGGCACGGATGCAGTGGGCGGGTAGACGGGGTGGGAGCGTGTGGAGGTTCTCTTCCCGTGATCTCTGTGTTCACAGTGAAATAATAAGTCAGGCCATCAGCTGCGTATGAGGATGGGGGTGGAGATGTTAGAGGTTGGGCGGGGGAGAAGCCATGAAATAGTTATGTGGTGGGGGGGCAAGAACAGACAAGGGAAATGAGTAATTCTTTTCTGTGCCATGAGAAACCGGTTTGCATGTTCTCACTGGGCCGCAGTGCGGTATTTTTTTTATCTATTCTTACATTTAGTTGGCAAAATGTGAGTGAGCGCTCTGGGCCAGCACTATGCTAGGCAGATGTCAGACCAAAAAGCCTTTCAGTAGGGTCACCCTACATCCCTCTTGGCCCAGGATTATCCCTGAGACAAAGGTTTGAATGCAAGTCATTTACTTGGGAGGTGAAGGTAGAAGATGTGGAGATGACACACGGAAGGGAAGGAACTAATTCAGTGTCTACTAGTGAGAAGGTCCCCGCTGTGGGCAACGGGGGCTCAACAATACTGGGGACCTCTGGGACACTGCAGAACACACCTCGGGTGTCCCTACAAAGGAAGCTGGGTATCCATCCACAAGTCCCATCCATCCCTGGCTGGGGGCTGCTCCTGGCAGTGTTCGCTCTGGCCTTCCCAGCCTGCTACAGGAAATGGAGAAAGGCCTCGGGCTTGCAGTGAGAAAATGTCAAAGTGTGTAGGAAGAGCAAGTGTCAAGGAAATATGAGCAGGCATCGGTAACATCTATATCACTCTTGGAAGTGTCTTGGTTTAGATGAAAGATTATATGTCACCCTAAATATAAGAGACAGTCATTCCCTTCAAATAACGAATTTATTAGGGGAGGCTAAGAATAGGCTCGAACCTGGGGGTGGGAAGAAAGAAAGAGAAGAAATCATAAGAGAAGAAACAGAAAGCATAGACAAAATGCCAGTGACCCTCGTCACCAAGGAGTCAGAGGAGGAGGAGACCTCCTAGGCTGAGACGGAAGGCTTCACAGAGGAGGAGTGGCAACTGGGTGAGCAGAAAAGCCCCAGAGGGCATGGGTGGGGGCCTGATTTATTGAGATAGGTAGATTTTGCCTTTGAGGCCAAAGCTGACACAAAGACATTGGCTATTGCTGACTTGGGAGTCCCAAGGTGTGGCAGAGAAAGACAGATGCTCTCCAGAGCCACCTCTGGCCACCTGTGCCCTGCAGGTGCTAAACTGTCTTGATTTGCAGCCGAGTCTGCTGCTGTGTTTTGGGGAAGTGTAAGAGAAAGAAGATTCTCACAGGTTCTTATAAAGCAGTCTTTAAAATAAAGTCTCTGCTTTCCAACCTTCTTGCACCGTGCGCCTGCTGAAGACACAGCCATGATTCACCACAACAAACAATGCCGGTGTCTTCCTTCCTGCAAGGCCACCAAAGTCTGGGAAGTTTGGCCTGTGGTTCATCCACCCCTGGTCCCCACACTCTGAGGAGAGGGGGTGGCTGAGCACTTGGATTTCTTGCTCTGCTGAGGATAAAGTAATTGGTGCAAAAACACACAATCACAGATATCCACTTGGGGCTGAGTGTTCTAATGAGGACGATGATTAGAGGATGCTGAGTCAGGCCAGCGTAACCTCTGCCTGGAGCCCAGGACCCACGGTGGTCCTGAGGGTAACCCCCTCCATTTTCCAGCCACCTCCTTCTCCCATCCCTGCCCTCAGTGTTACAAACTTTCGCCCAGCTTCCACTGTCAGCCTCACAGTCCTAGACCTCACCCCAGAATAAACAGAGGAACCAGGAATCTATATCCTTGCTTCCGAGATTTTCTTCCTCTCTCGTGGCTAACACATGAATTGCCCTCAAACTCAGCTGTGTTTGTGTTGCCCCATAGGGCTCAGGAACTTTCAAAAGCTCCTTCTGACCCATGAAATAAAATCCACATTCAAATAAAAAGCCCTCCATCAACTGTCTCCTGCTTCCTGATTTCCATCATTTCAGATCCTCATTTCCCATCTGAACGAGCCAAATCCATCAGCTGTTCTCCCTGCAAGACTTGCTAGTTCTGGCTTCCAGATCCACCTCCCCTTTTCCATTCTCTTCACCTCAAAGACCACCCTCTCCTCAGCAAATCCATTCCTGGGGCTCGAAGCAGAAGAGGTGGCAATTCTGAACTCCCCCAAAGACCAACAGACGCTGAGTGATGAGAGTGATCAGTATGTCCTTTGGGTCCGGGCCCCCAAAGTTGATAACTGAATGAGCAAAGGAAGCAGCCCTCCCTGGTCGGTCCCCTCCCATTCAGACAATCCCCACTGATATGTTGGATTCTCGGCAAGAGCGGGTATAACAGCTACGGTTTGAACCACATGCCCCGACGTCCCCTGTCTGTAATTTGTAATTTGCAATGTTGCTGAGACAGATTTTACTGTCTCACAAGGAAGCTGGTGTTTTGGGATTGAGTGACTTCCCCAGCTAGAGAAACTGACAGACTGTCCTGCACTGAAATTCAAACTCAGTTCTATTTTACTTTGATCACCAGTCATGTATGCAGTGGTTGTCAGGAAGTAAAGTAAGGAAATGTTGTTTCCTCCTGAAAATGACCAGCTTTTCCCCAAGGGAAATGGAACACGTTAGCAGTGGTGCCCTGGACAGTCCCTGTGTGGGTCTGGTGGTGTCAGCCTCCTCCCTGATTCGATTGTAAACTGTCTGTCTGTCTGTCTAGTTCGCTCTTGGATCCTTGGTTCCTGGCAAGTGGTAGATTCTCAGTCAGCATTTCCTCAACCTGTGGATGTGTGAACGTGTGTTCTATGCCCGCAGGCTCTGGAATCATCGTCCTGGACAAAATGCATTTCCGGGAAAAGCCAGGAACCTGCACAAACATTTCTGTGTTTAAAACAGGGGATTTATGATGCTTCTTGGAGAGATCTCTCTCACAAGCCTACAGTCTTCCTCCTCCACTTGTTCGTCTTTCCTTTGGCATTGCTCTTTTTCAGATGTGAATGGTTGTGTCCTCCACTTGAGCAGCCCCTTGAGGGTGGGGACCCTGTGTCATGACTTTGTGTGCCCCACAAAGCCATGACTCTGTTGGCAGGATCTCAGAACATTCATTTGGGAAAGGGTAGGTTCCCAGCTCCACCCTTGGGCCCTGAGCGGAGCTGCCAACGTGATGCCCATCCCTCAAGGAGCCGGAGCGACCCCAACCCCTGCCTGGAGTATCCACGTCAGTACAGCTCTGAGACCAGGGCTGCCTAAAATGTCTGATGTCTCAAAATGGCAGAGCTGGGAGGGCCGTGGAGGCCACCTCCTCCTCGTTCAACCTCCTCGTTTTCCAAGTGAGGGAACTGAACCCAGCCAGAGAAATGATTCTCTCCAGGTGAGAGAGCTGGGAGGGTCCTCAGGGCTCCCAGGGCCCAGACAGGGCTCTTTCTACTCATCCTTACCACACAGGGTCCTTCCTCAGGTCTCCTTGTCCCTCTAAGGTAAGACTGTTGGTATCCCCGTTGCCCAGGTGGGCACAGTTTCACATCAAGTTTGAGCACAGCAGGTAGTTAGTGAATATACCTGTTGAATGAATGACGTCTAGAATTAGGATATCACATCCTTGCTATTTTCGGGAGGAAAAGTCACTCCAACCGCTCACCTGCAGACCTAAGCTCCTCTGAGGCTTCTAGGGGTCTGGTTGGACCAACAAGCTGCGTGTAAAGCTGTGGGGCTTTGTCTGCAGCCTCCACACACAACTCACGCATCCCTGCTCCCACACCCTGAATCTCTAGGGGCCTACAGAGAGGGACCCGAGTGCTGTCATTCAATTGTTTTAACTCAAACAGTACTTTCATTGTGTTCCTACTATGTACCAAGCACAAGGCAGCAGGCTTGGGTCCCTTCCATGAAATCTATAGCCCTTCACAGACGATTCTGTTCTGGACCAAGGAACTAACCCCAGTCCATCATTCTCTCATGTGAGGTGCACAAAAGGGGGTCTTCGAGTTGCCACATCCAGTCTACCCACTCAAAACCCCTCCTAACTAAATCCTTGTGCATCCAAGAAGTTACCGCAGGGTTTCACACCACCAAAGGAGGAGGAAGTGTTTGCTAGGTTTTGCTGACTTAGCTGCTTTATTCTCCTGGGAAGGTCTACATGGGACCCTGAGGCCCAGGGACATCAGCCTTCAGCTGACATTTATGATGGAGACTCTCCATGTACCAACTGGGTCCCAGCTAAAGGACAGTCCATTTATGCATCCCCTAGAGAGAGCCTTCCGAGACTGGAGGAACCAGGCACCAGTCCCCCGCGGGTCCTGCCCCAGGATCTATGGGCCAGGGTCATTACCTCCAACTTGTCTCACGAGTCTTGCTTAGTAGAACTTATGGCACCATTATATAACTTTGAAAAATTAAATCAGTGTTGATTAATCAAAGTGGTTTTCCAAAGCTGTACCAATGTGTACTCAATTTCAAATTCATTTCCCTTGTTTAATAGTCCAAGAAGGTTTGAAGAATGACTTTCAGTCAAGATGCTTTATCATGGGCACCAAAGCAACACACCGCGCCAAAATGTCCAGTGGCCAGCATGGAGGAGGAGAGGCAGATATGGTCTGCTTTCTCTAGCACAATCTAGAGTCTACAAACCCTGCACTCTCTAATAGCAACCCTATGGTGAGGCAAGGAGAGCTCTTGAAAACCTCTGGCTGCAAGTCCTACCTGGGAACCGTGGCCACCACAGCCCTACCCTACAAGTACTGGAGGAGGACTTTTATTGAAAGCAACATGATGAGACTACACAAAAGAAAAAAAGAAAAAGCTGGATTCTAGGATCTTAAGTTCTGGCTTCAGTTCTCATATTAACTTGCAATGTATTCTTAAGCAAATAGGTTCACTTTTTGCATCTGCCTTTCTTCATCTACATAGTAAGATAATAAGATCACTGAGCTAGGTCAGTGGTGCCTGACTGGGGCCCGATTCCCACCTAAGGGGGTCCCAATGTCCTGGCATGCTACTGGCATTTAGTGGGTAAGGTCATCGATCCTAAATGACTTCCAGTGCATGCTACGGTGCCATATGATGAAAGAATTATCTACCTTAAATGCCAGGAGCAAACTCACCGAGAAACACTGGATTACGTTATCTCTGAGGTTTTTGACAGCTTTAATAAGTCTGTGAGTCTCGAGTTCTAACTATCCTTTTTCCACCTCTCTTCCCCCCTTATCCATTCAATAAATATTTACTAAGTATCTTTTATTGCCAGGCACTGTTCTATATGGAAGTTTATCAGAGGGAGAAAAACAGTGCTCCCGCTCTCATGGAACTAATATTATAATAAGGAAGACAGATGATAAACACAGACGTGAGAGATCTATGATCGATGTCCTGTGATGAGCAGTGCTGTGGAGAGAAGGTAAGGTAAAGACAGGGTGATGGGGAAGGATAATGATGGGAGTGAGGTGCTATTTTATGTCAAATAGTCAGATGGCCAGGGAAAGCTCTTGGCGTTTGAGCAGCGACCTGAATGATGAGGGAGCAAGCCGTGTGGACATCTGGGGGATGAATGTTCCAGATAAAGTGTGCACAAAGCGCCCCAAGGAGTGAGCGAGCGTGGAGTGTTTCAGGATCTGCAAGGAGGCCAGGGTGACTGGAGATGTGAGAGTGAGAGGGGAGGAGGAGGAGATGAGATCAGAGCTGTGGTGAGGGCCAGATCTTAGAGAGCGGCACTTCACATGCAGCGTCAGCCTCAGCTGGCTGGCGGTGAAAGTCCAGGTTCTAAGATACTAAGTGAGAATCTGCATTGACCAAGACCCTCCGGGCACAATTAAGGCTGAGAAGCGCTGTGGTGGAATGGGGGTCTCAACTTTGGCTGCCTATGAGGATCAAGTGGGGGGCTTTTAAAAATGCTGGTGCCAGGTCCCATCCCAGACTAATTAAGATTCTCCAGAGGTGGGTCCAACTAAATATATGTATTTGAAAAGCTTCCCTTGCAACACAAATGTGAAGTCAGGGTCAGAACACTGGATCAAACATATCCATGCTTTCCAGCATCACTGGGCAACCGCCCTGGAGATGGACTAGCCCCTGCAAGAGCATGACACCTCTGTAATGGGGCGGCCTGTTGGATGCTCTGTCTCCCCACTGGAGTTCCAGCTCCTCCCAGGCAGAGCTGTGCCTCCTTCATTGCTGTTTCCTCAGTGCCAGTGTAGGCTTAGCACGTAGGATCTGCCTGCTGTGTAGTGATTAAAGGATGGAATGAGTGAGGACCTGAGGGAATGACTGTAGAGACCTCACCTGCCACACAGGTATAGTGCTACCTGTCTCTCGGGATTCCCAGCTAGGGTTTCTGGCAACTCCAGTCCCATCAGAGGGAGATGTTTTTCATAGTGCCCTTTCTTCTCCCTCAGATATGGCTCTACAGACCACTAGCAATTTTGACCCCATCTTCTCCTCTTGGTTATTCGAATAACAGAATCCTAGATTGTTGAAGCCTAAGGTGTCTTTAGAGGTCACCCCGTACACAAGCACAGCTCTTAGATGAAGAAACTCCAGACAGGGGAACTGACTTCCCCAGGGGGACAGAGCAGAATGAGTGACAGGGCTGAGCCAAGCTAGTGAGTTCCCCAGCCCCCAATCCAAAGCCCTGTTTACTGTCTCCACTAGTTTCTTCACCTTTCCTCCACTCTCCACAGTGTCTCCAAGTGTCCCAATCACTTTCCACAAATTTCCTGCCTACTCACTGTAGTTCCTCTTCTCTCTTCATTTCTCATACCCCAACCAGGGCCAAAATCTAAGTTGGATGGGGCTTGAAGCTTGTACAATTTCAGGAGCCCTTTTAAGGAAAAGGTTACAATATTCTGAACACAAAATTAGGCACAAAAGCAAATATTCCCAGTAAGAAAAGAAATCATAACAAATTACAAATTCCAGGGGCCACTAGATAGCTCAGTTGGTTAGAGCCGGAGATCTCAACAACAAGATTGACAACAAAGTTGCCGGTTCAATTCCCACATGGGATGGTGGGCTGCACCCCCTGCAACTAAGATTAAAAATGGCAACTGGACTTGGAGCTGAGCTGCGCCCTCCACAACTAGAGCGAAGGACAATGACTTGGAGCTGATGGGCCCTGGGAAACACACTGTTCCCCAACAAAAAAAACAACAACAAAATTATACCTTAAAAAAAAAATAACAAATTCTAAAAAGCTGACAAATACTACAAATGTTACACAATCCAGAAAAAAAATGTATTTTTGTTAATTAACTGCTTGTCATGCCCCTCTAATGTTAAACTTCTTGGGACTAATGATTTTGCACATTTGATGATTGGAAGAATTTCCATAGCCTACCGTCTGGCTCCGTATCTCAACACTGAACTTCCCCACTGTGCATGTATTTCTTGTTCTGGGCCCCATGGGCTCTGTTCACATAGTGACAGGATTTTGGCCTGCACCCTTACGTCCCATCACCAAGTGAATGGACACAGAGGGCAGGAGCAAACCCCTACATGGGGATGGCTAGCAAATTTTAATTATATGTGGAAGTGACTGAAAATCATACATATGAGGTCAGGCAATTTAGTTCGCGAACTCATCCTAGACAAAGTGCTATATACCTCTTTTGCTGAATATCACTATGGTCACCTTCGAAGTACTCCCTTTGGGAATCTATGCATTGATGCCAGCGCCTAGTCCACCCTTCAAAGCAATTTTGGAACTCTTTTTCTGGAATGGCCATCAGACCTCTCGTCGTATAACCCTTGATGTCCTGAATGTCATTAAAATGTCATCCTTTGAATATTTCCTTGATCTTCGAGTAAAGAAAAAAGTTACTGGGGGCCAGATCAGGTGAGTAGGGAGGGTGTTCCAATACAGTTATTTGTTTACTGGCTAAAAACTCCCTCACAAACAGTGTCGAGTGAGCTGGTGCATTGTCGTGATGCAAGGGCCATGAACTGTTGGCGAAAAGTTCAGGTCGTTTTTCTCTAACTTTTTCACACAGCCTTTTCAGCACTTCCATATAGTAAACTTGGTGAACTGTCTGTCCAGTTGGTACAAATTCATAGTGAATAATCCCTCTGATATCAAAAAAAAAAAAGGCTAGCAACATCGTTGCAACAAGTTCACTAATCGTCAGCCCTCTATATTCCACTGAACTCCAATTGTATACATTCCCTATATCCAGTTCTAAGAATATCATGTGGCCACTTGCAGGCCACCTGATGTGATGGAACGTGTGCTGGAGGGAAAGCTGCAGTGAAATGAGTCAGCAGTTGTAACTGATTGCAGTTTAAATATCATTTTTGAATTTTGCAAAAACATAGAACCATGTGAAGACATCACGGGGTCGTGCTAGGGCTTTGGAAGGGCCAGTGCAGCTGAGGGCCCTGCAGCGTAGACCTCACCAGTGTGAGAGGAAATCTGTCTCAGCCTTCACCTTCTCTGTCCTCGCCCACCTCAGGAAGGAGAATTACCAACAGAGAGAACACAGAAGCAAAACCATGTTAAATGTGTATGTATTAGTTTGCTAGGGCTGCCATAACAAAGCACCAGGGACTGAGCAGCTTAAACAACAGAAACGTGTTGTCTCGCAGTTCTGGAGGCTGGAAAGCTGAAATCAAGCTATCAGCAGAGTTGGTTCCTTCTGAGTGAGGGCTGTGAGGCAGAATCTGTTTCAGGCCTCTCTACTTGGTTTATAGATGATCCTCTTCTCTGTGTCTCCATATCATCTTCCTTCCAGGTGTGTCTGGCTCTGTGTCCCACTTTTCTGCTTTCCAGAAGGGCACCAGTCATACTGCATTAGGGCCCACCCTAATAACCTCTTTTTCACTTGATCACCTCTGTAAAGATCCTATCTCCAAATAAGGCTACATTCTGAGATACTGGGGGTGAGGACTCTAGCATATCATTTTGACGGGACACAATTCAACTGGTAACAGTGTAAAAACACAAACCAGTGCGTGCATCTCTGCAGAAAATTGAAGAAGAGGGAGAGAAACCCAGAGAGACTCCCAGCGAGGGAGGAAGCTATTATCTTGTTTACACTTTGCATTTAGAAAAATTACCTCATTAGCTGTCTGTCTGCATCCAGGCCCAGCTGCAGCCATTAAATCAATCATTTGGGGATCAGTTTAGTTTTCCTGGACACCATAAATGGCACATTTTTGAAACTGTTTTGATTTCTGTGGCTGTCTCAAATGTCAAAAATGATGAAGGGGATAGAGAGGCTGAAGTCTGAGGACAGAGAAGACGTGGCCTCGTCATGCTGAAGGATGAAGACAGAAACAGGTCAAATGCCCAGAGAGGATGGGACAGGGGACGAGGACCCTTACCCAGTCCTGGAGTAGCCATGACAATTGCCCACTTTGCACCTGAAAGAAGCAGGTCAAGGACAAGCAAGCCATATTTACACAGAAGACAGTGACTCTTGCTAACTTTTCAGTCCAAGAAGTGATGTAAGATGAAAATACACGTTCAAGAGGAGGGTACATAAATTATTGGATAACACAGAGGAGGGCACTCAGCACTCTGTCTCCAGAATCTTCTCCAGTTCATTTCTGGAAGTCCCAAGAGGTGCCTCCCAGGGGCTGGACACTGAAGAAACTCTGCTCTTGAAGGGAAGTTCACATGGCCCTTCCTAGACCCCACTTTTGGACTTTGAACACAAGCTCCTGCTTCTGGCAGACTCAGGAACAACTATTGGAGGGAAAAAGCAGAAGTTATTGTCATACCCTCTGCACTGTCCTGTCCCGTCCTATTTCTTTCCCCCTCAGCCTAAAGCTCCTAGAGGTATTGGTTCTTGCAAACGGAGCCCTGGAGGGAGCCCCAGGCCCCCAAATCAGCTGCACCCTGAGCCCCAGCCTGGGCTCAGCTGGACACCCAGCACAGACAAAGGGGACGGTGGTCAGGTAAGTGCTGCCTGAATGCAAGCCCTGTTAGCAGTAGTTTCAAAGAGCACAGCGGAAAAAGTGGAGGCCAGGCTTGCAACTCCAAACTGTCATCGTTACAGCAAAACTCTGAAGAATCAGCCATGTCTGCTGGATAGACACGTAGCCTGTGTTCGCTTAGGTCAGCTTTGTTGTCAGCTGTACAGTGTGACCCATGGGTGAATCGTAAAATCAATTTAATGAGTTACAACCAGCATTTGAAAAAATAAAACTGGATAGAAAAGATAGAGTGAGGCATACGTCCATTGTAAACTTTGATGAAAGTTCTGTTTCCTTTCCATATACATACGTGTGCATGGGGACAGAATGTAAGTGTATTTCTCACTATGATGTGAGATAAGAAAGACTAAAACGTCCTGATTCAGATTGTAGCCCTTCGAATAGTTGAACCTAACTGCCAAAGTGCAGCAGAACTAGCTGCGTAGCTTATCAAAATGCAGATTTCCAGGCACCACTCTCCAGAGATTTTTTTTTGTGAGGCCATATCTCAGAGCCTGAGAATCTGCATTTGATAAGCTCCCCTAGTGGTTCTGATACATCTGGTCTATGGAATATGACGTAGGAATCGCCGTATTAGAGGAAGAAACCACATACTTGGTAGTAATATGTTATAGGAAGCTTGAATGACATAGGAAGATGCTTCAGCTTCACACACAGACTTCAGAAATAGAGGGGCACCAGGATAGGTATTGGGTGAGGGGGTGATATCCTTCCTCCATTTGTGGGGATGCAGTATCTGGCAGAATTGGGTACCAGTAAACCACGCTTGGTTGTCAATCGTGCTTACAGAGTTCAGAGCCAGGCATACAAAAGGATTAAATGCTTCCCTTGAGTAAAATTATCTACTGAGTGGAACTGTCTACCTGGAGACCCAGATGGCTTTAGGGGCAGCCCTTTGTGAGACCCAGTCCTGGACTGGGTGACATCATGAGATTACCTTTCATCTCTAACACGTCATTATTGTAATAGCAACGGGACAGAGGGAAAGGTTGGAAGACAGATTATCTCAAACACATGTGCCGTGGAGTACAGCAGCACTTTTCCAACTGTGGCTCACGACTCATGAGTGGGTCATGAAATCAACTTAGCATTTTGCAAAATAAAAATAGAACTGACTATAGTAGAAAATACATGGCGCCTTGCATATAATAATGATGTTTGGTTATCTATTGCTGCATAATAAACCCAACCCAAAACTCAGTGGGATTAAAACAACATTTCCTTGCTCATGATTCTGAAATTTGGGCAGGGCTCAGTGAAGACAGCTTAGCTCCACTCCACCGGCATCAGTGGGGGTGGCTCAACTGGAGCTGAAGGACCCACTTCCCAGATGAATCATTCACATGGCCAGCAAGTTGGTCCTCGCTATCACCTGGGAGCTCAGCTGGTGTGATCAGCTAGGCCCTGGGTGCACCAGCAGGTGACCTCTCCGTATAGCTAGTTTGGGCTCCCATAAAACGACTTCTGGTTTCCCAGGGAATACGTCCCAAAAGCAAACCTTCCAAAAGGACAAGCCCCAATGTGTAAGAGTTTATCAAGCCTCCTCTTGCGTCACCCTTACTGACCTCTTGCTGACAGAAGCCAGTCACCTGGCCAAGCCCAGAGTCATTGTGGGAGAGGACAACATAGGACATGAATACTGGTGCGTGCACACGTGGTTCACTGGGGACCACAAGGCGAAGCATCATTTCCTTTAAAAAAGAAAAAAAAAAAGTGTTTGAGTTTGTGTATAAGTGGTGAGAAGCAATGGAAAATATATTCCTAATAGTTAATCACAGGTGAAAAGGTTTGAGAAACACCGTAGTACAGAGCCTTGAGACTCAGATAGAAGACAAATTTACTTTCTTTGGTTTCTATTTTCCCGATACTTTCCTATCTGTCCATTTTTCTGATACCTTTGCCCCATTTTTCTTTATTCTTTGTTTCTCTCTCTCTCTCGGTTCTCTTTTTCCCCCTTATGTTTTCTTTCAAGTGTTAGTTTCTCTGTCACTGAATCACTTTTTTGCACCTTATCTTGCACATTCAAACATTTTCTCTTTCAAACACATGCATATAGGGAACCATAATACAAGCTGGAGCGCTGTGACCCATTCTCTGTATAGCGTCACATATAAATGCGCCCAGCCCAGTAGCCTAAAGTAATTTTACATTTACATCAATTTTTCCTGCATATCTTAAAGAATAATAATAATCTAATTTAAATTCCACAGACAAAGTCTATGACATTCCTCTCCGTCTCCTTTCTCAGTTCCCACCTGGCAATTGCTCTGGTGTCTTCTGCCTGTCAAGTCCACAAAACTTTTCAACACTCAGCCCAGAAGGCCCTCCCCAACCACTTCCTTTCCACCTACTCCCTCTTTCTAATGGAATTTAGCTTAGCCTCTCTGACTCGAATGCTTTCTCCCCAATATCTTAATTCTGTGTCACAAAAAATCTAAGAACAACATTAAAAAAACTGTATTCAGAGAGAGAGGTAAAGACAGAATCTGAAAGGACAACAAAATTCTCTTTATTTTGAACTACTTGAATAGGTATAAATTTCATCCCAGTTGCACTCACAAAATAATGGCGTCTTAGAAAGAGTCCAGAATAGCGAGTCAGGAGACATTGATTTTAGTTCTGGCTCTGCTGATAATTAAATATACACTTTGACGAATCATTCAGCCTTTCAGCCTCAATCTCCCCGATCTACATGATAAGTAATAATACCTATTCTGTGGGTTGTTGTGAGGACTAGATGAGCTGGTATAGTATGTAATGTGCCTGGTACACAGCAGGTAAGAAAAAACGGCTAAGTCCCCTTGTGATTTCTCACCTGTAAAATGGGGTAATGATATATGCCTTGCCCACCTCAAAGGGTCTCTCTAAGGATCAAATTAGAAAATGCAAGTGGAATGTGGAAGCCCTTTATAAACTACATAACACTGTGCTAATAATATGCAGTATGTTAGTACTTTATTAAACACAGAAATCTCGTCTTAGTCATATTGGTACACAATGCCTTGTTCACATAGGGCCCAGGAATAGCTAACATTTTTGTGTGCCCGCTGTAATCGTAAGAATGTGGGGAAGATACCCTTCTCCACATCCTCTTTTCCCCCACCCCCCACCCCAGACACACTTTGCAGTCAAGGGAATCCTGCCTTCAAGTTCAAGTTCATGGAAGACGACTTTGTAACTTAACCCAAGGCTGAGGGAGGGGCAATGGTTTCTTTAGCTCAGTCGTTCTCAAAATGTGGTCCCTGGGCCAGCAGCACCAGTATCACCTAGAAAGTGTAAGACGCAAATTGTTGGGCCCCACGTCAGACCCATTGACTCCAACATTCAGAAGGAGGGAGCCCAAGGATCTATGTGATCAAACTCTCCAGATGATTCTGATGCACATTAAATTTCAAGCATAATAAAGTCAGAGAAATGGCAGCATTGGGAATGTGACTCTCCCAGGTAGATACGAGAATGATTTTTGGAAAGAGACACCAACCCTTGTAGTGCAAGATGGTCTACCTGTATTCAGGTACTTGAGGACAAGCAAATAAAAAATTACTATAGTACAGTGTGAAGGAGCACTAGAAGGGGTTCCTTCCCCTCTGCTGTGAACCAAATGTTTGTGTCTTCTCAAAATTCCTATGTTGAAATCTTAACGCCCAATGTGATGGTTTTAGGAGATGGGGCCTTTGGGAGATGATTAGGTCATGAGGGTGGAGCCCTCCTGAATGGGATTGGTGTCCTCACAAGAAGAGTCCTGAGAGCTTGCTTCTCTCCCCTCCGCTTTACTTTCTGCCATGTGAGGACACACTGAGAAGAGGCTATTTGCAAACCGTGAGGAGAGCTCTCACCAGACACCAGACTACCATCACCTTGACCTTGGACTTCCCAGCATCCAGAACAGTAAGAAACAAATATCTGTTGTATAAACTACCCAACCTATGGTATATTTGTTATAAAAGCCTGAAATTACTAAGACACCTTCTTTCCTTGGGGCTCAATGCTCTCCACCCCTTCCTTGTCTGGAGAGAAACCAGCTGTTGACTAAGAAATGTCAAGTGAAGGAAGAACATAGATTCACACACTAGGCCAGAGGTGGTGAAAATTTGCAAGCCAGAATCAGGACCAGAACTAGGGCGAGGCATTCAGGGCACACAATTTTAACAGGCACTCATGCCAGTTGAGATGGCAGAGTGGGTAAACACTATAATTGCTTCCTCTCACCACCACATGAAAATTACAACTAAACTATAGAACAGTCATCATTGAGAATCACCTGAAGTCTAACTGAACAAAAGTCCTGCAATTAGGAACACATATAAGAGGCCACCTTGATACTGGTAAAGGGACAGAGACACAGAATGGGCTGGTCCCACACCCACAGATGGTGGTGAAAATAAAAATCAGGAGTGATATCTCAGCTGCAAAGGTCCCCCATGAGAAGTGAGGGGTCCCAGCCTCACACGAGGCTCCTCAGCCCAGGGTTCCAGTGCTGGGAAAAGAATTCAACACAACTTCTGGCTATGAAAACCAGTGGAAATTGTGGCTGAGTGAAACAGAAAACTGCTGGAGTCCCAGGTGTTCCTCTTACCTTTAAGAGGTATGGACACACTCACTGTCAGACTCACTTACTCTGAGCTCCAGTGCTGGGACAGCAGCTCATGAGGTACCAGGAACATACGGGAAGAAACTAAATTGTCTTGCTTTAGAGTGGGGGCTAGAGGGGCAGCTTTCCCCCAGAGGAGCTGGCAGAATCTATTATTTCTTTGTTGAGCACTCTCCCCTCCCAGAGTACAGATGCAGGCAGTTGCCATATCTGAGTTTCCATCAACCTGGCTAACACCCTTCACCTGTCCATGTTGACCACCTGAGACAACCGCCCCCCCCCCACTTGGAGACCCAACAAAACCGCTTCCAGTGTCTTTTCCATACAAACAGCCTGTCTCAGTTCATGCTCTGACTTTCCTAAAATACCTGAAAGGTTCACAAAACCCAAACAAGTGCATCTGACCTTGACGTGCCTCGTACCTCTTGCTGAGCAAGACTTGTACTAGTGGCAGCTGTCCTCAGTTCATGGCATGGTCTCTCCAAGTCACCTACAAGACCAGCACATGTGATTACCATCTGCGGATTTCTCTGTTACTCATGCCAGGTGGCCCCAGGCAGAGCACAGGCTATGGCTGAACTTGGCCTGTGACCAGGACCCCAGTGGCCCCAGGGCTGGCACATCCAGTGGCCAGCTTTGGATCAAGCTGGAGAACCACCCAACTACCTCCATGAGTAACACACCCAAAGGGCAGACTGGGCAGGCACCAGAGCCCTGCTAAAGCTAATCCTGCTCCATAAGGTCAGCCCCTGCACAACAGCCACTCCACTGTAGTCATGGTCAGTCCTCACAAGTAATTAGCCTGAGTCAATCCCTCCTATTGATGTGTAAACAACAATCAAGGTTCACGTACATGAGGGCACACACAACCCACACATGGACACACCTGGAGGACCCAGCTCAGGTGACCATGGAGACTGTGCCAATGGTCCCCACCACACCTACTACATAGGCCAATCTACCAAGACCAGGAGACATAGCAGCCCTACCTAATATATAGAAACAAATACAGGGAGGTAGCCAAAATGGGAAGACAAAGAAACATGTCCCAAACGAAAAAAAATAGAACAAAGCTCCAGAAAAAGAACTAAACAAAATGGACACAAGCAGTCCATCAGATGCAGAGTTCAAAACACTGGGTATAAGGAGGCTCAATAAACTTAAGGGAAGAGTAAATGAATGCAGTGAGAACTTTAACAAAGAGATAGAAAACATAAAAAGAACAAGTCAGAAATGAAGAATTCAATAACTGAAATAAAGTATACATTAGAAAGAATCAGCAATAGATTAGATGAAGCAGAGGATTGAATAAGCTATTTAGAAAATAAGCAGAAAGCCCCCATCAGAACAGCAAAAAGAAAACAGAATCAAAAAAATGAGGATCGTTTAAGGGGCCTCTGGGACAACATCAATCATACCAACATTTACATCATTGGGGTACCAGAAGGAGAAGAGAGAGCAAGGAATTGAACCCATTTGAAGAAATAATGACATACAACTTCCCTAACCTGGTGAAAAAAGTACATATACAAGCTCAGGAAGTGCAGAGTTTCAAACAAGATGACCCCAAAGAGGCCCACACCAAAACACATCATCATAAAATGTCAAAGGTTAAAGACAAAGAGAGAATACTAAAAGCAGCAAGAGAAAAGCAGTTAGTTACTTACAAGGGAGCTCCGGTAAGACTGGCAGATGATTGCTCAACAGAAACTTTGCAGGTCAGAAGGGACTGGCAGGAAATATTCAAAGTGGTGGAAAGCAAGGAAGGACTTACAACCAACACTACTCTACCCCATAATGCTATCATTTAGAATTGAAGGACAGATAAAGAGTTTCCCAGACAAGATAAAGCTAAAGTTCATCACCACCAAGCCAGTACTACAAGAAATGTTAGAGGGACTTCTTAAGGAGTAGAGAGAAGAAGAAGAAAGAGAGGGAGAGGAAGAGGGAGAGGGAGAGGCAGAGGGAGGGGGACGGGGAGGGGAGGGAGAGGGGAAGGGAGAAAGGGAGGAGGAGGAGAAGAAGCAGAAGCAGAAGCAGAAGCAGAAGAAGAGGAAGAGGAAGAGGAAGAGGAAGAGGAAGAGGAAGAGGAAGAAGAAGAAGAAGAAGAAGAAGAAGAAGAAGAAGAAGAAGAAGAAGAAGAAAGGAGGCAGAGAAGAAAGGAAATATGAATAATAAAATGACTATAACTACATACGAGGTCAGACAATTAAGTTTGAGAACTCATCCTAGAAAAAGTGCTACATTCCTCACTGCTGAATATCACTATGGTCACTTTTGAAGTACTCCCCTTGGGAAGCTATGCACCAAGGCCAGTGCCTAGTCCACCCTTCAAAGCAATTTTGGAACTCTTTTTCTGGAATGGCCATCAGAGCTGTTGTTGTATTAAACCTTGATGTCCTGACTGTCATTAAAATGTCTTCCTTTCAATATTTCCTTGATCTTCGGGTAAAGAAAGAAGTCATTGGGGCCCAGATCAGGTGAGTAGGGAGGTTATTCCAATCCAGTTATTTGTTTACTGGCTAAAAACTCCCTCACAGACAATGCTTTGTGAGCTGGTGCAAGTCGTGATGCAAGAGCCATGACTTGTTGGCGAAAAGTTCAGGCCGTTTTTCTCTAACTTTTTCACGCAGCCTTTTCAGCATTTCCAAATAGTAAACTTGGCTAACTGTTTGTCCAGTTGGTACAAATTCCTAATGAATAATCCCTCTGATATCAAAAAAGGTTAGCAACATTGTTGCAACAAGTTCTCGAACTTAATTGTCAGACCTCGTATCTATCAACAATTACTTTCAATGTAAATTGATTAAATGCCCCAATAAAACTATAGGGTGGCTGAATGGATAAGAAAACAAGACGCTTACATATGCTGCCTACAAGAGAATCACTTCAGATCAAATGATACATACGACTGAAAGTAAAAGGATGGAGAAAGATATTTCATGAAAATGGAAACAAACAAAAAACTAGAGTAGCAATACTTATACCAGACAAAATAGATTTTAAAACAAAGGCTACAACAAGGGACAAAAAAGGTCCCAGTAATCCCACTTCTGGGTATTTATCTGAAGAAACCCAAAACACTATGTCAAAGGGATGTGCTCATCCATATGTTCATAGCAGCATTATTTACAAAGGCCAAGATAGGAAGGCAGCCTGGGTGTCCCTGAATGGATGAATGGATAAAGAAGAGGTGGTGTATATATACAATGGAATATTACTGAGCCACAAAAATGAATGAACTCTTGCCATCCACAACAACATCGATGGACTTAGAAGGTATTGTGCTGAATGGAGTAAGTCAGATAAAGAAAAACAAATGCCATTTGATTTCACTTACATGTGGAATCTAAAGAACAAAATAAAAAAACAAACAAAACAAATTCATAGATACAGAGAACATTTTGATGGCTGCCAGCTGTGAAGGGTGTCTGGGGATGGGTGAAACAGGGGACGAGATTAAGAAGTACAAATTGGTAGTTACAAAATAGTAATGGGGACATGAATTACAGTATAAGGAATGTAGTCTATCATATTGTAATAACTGTGTATGGTGTCAGATAGGTACTAGATTTATCAGTGATCACTTCGTAAGTTATATAAATGTCTAATCACTATGTTGTACCCCTGAAGCTAATATAATACTGCATGTGAACTGTAGTTGAAAAATAAAACAGTTACCTTTTTTTAATAATAAATAAACAAATAAATAAACTCACTTCAAGGTCACACAAGTGCAGAGTCAGCCAAGGCAGGAAGGGGAACAGCCTTGGTTCCCTGGTCAGCGGTGGGCAGTAGAGACATCTTCCATGTGATGAAGCAATGCATGCTGATGTGACCACACAGCTGGAGAAACATCATGGGAGACTGAAAGCCTCACCTTCCTACCAACCTCGAGGGAAGTCTCAGTCACACCCGATGGGTCAGGGGACAGGGAAGCTGGCATTCATTGTATAATAATAGCAATAATGATAATAATAATAATACGACTCTAAAGACTGCCATTTAATTGAATGCTTATTAAGTGCTCAGTTGCTAGGTAACTATATATGTGTTCTAGGTGTTTTACACGTTATGTTAGATCTAAACCTGTCATCCCTCACAGTACCATGACCACCTTGATGAGAGGAAACTGAGGCAGGTCACTGCACTATTCAACCCAGGAGCACCATCCAATAGACTGCAATGTCCGTAGTGCTGTGCAAGGCCCAACCTGAGGGCCTCGGTGGCCGCCCTGAGGCTGAGACTCAGAGGTTAAGTAACTTGTCTAAGGTCACATAGCCAGTTGGTGATAGCACCAATTGCATCTGCTACTGAGCTAGGAGGAAGAGAGGCCACTGGGCCCTGTGGATGGGGTGGGGCTCAGGAAGGGAGGGGAGACACCAGTTATCTGAGGATGGGTGATTGGGACTAAAGGAAGATGTAGTGGGTTCTGCAGGGGCCTGGTGTGGAGGAGCAGCAAGCAGCCCATGGCTCTGGGAGAGGAATCTGGAGGAGGGACTGCAGGACCCACCCTCGCTTACACCCACAGCAGGCCAAAGACAGAGAGAGGAAGCTAAGTTCATATCCCGGACCCTGTAAGGCTGGGCTTCATCCATTTCACATACACGTGCGCACGCACACACACACACAGAGCTCTCCCATGTGCCAGGCACTGTGCCAAGGATCAAAGATTCAAAATACATTTGGCCTAGTCCATGCCTCTGGGGAGCTCATGGTCCAGAGGAGGAAGCAGATGATTGCGATGCAGTATGAATCGTGCGGTGACAGGCTAGCAGATCGTGGATGCACAGAGGAACAGAGCAGGGAAACCTGAGTATGGATGGGTGGATGGAGAGACTGGCAGGCAGCCAGGGGCCAGCTCACGAAAGGCCTTCTGTGCCAGCCTGATGCTACAGAGACTGCATTTTGTCGTTAGAGCAGTGAGGAACAACGGAAGAGTTTCAAGCAGGACAGTGACGTCATTGAATTTTCTATCAGTCAGGGTTCTCCAGAGAAATAGTCTTTCTCTCTCCCTCTCTCCCTCTCTCCCTCTCTCTCTCTCTCTCTCTCTCTCTCTCTCTCTCTCTCAAGCTGGTGGTGTGGTTGGAAGCCTGGGAGCCAAGAAGCAGATGGTGTAAATTCCAGTCTGAGTCTGAAGGCCTGAAAGCCAGGACATGGAAGGCGGAAGATCAATGTCTCAATTACAGCGTCAGGCAGAAAGCAAACGTAACCTTCCTCTACATTTTTGCTCTATTCAGGCCCTCCACATAGTGAATGATGCCCACCCTCAGGGAGGAGGGGCATCTGCTTTACTTAGTCCTCCAATTGAAATGCTGATTTCTTCCAAACGCACCCTCGCAGACATACCCAACATAATGTTTAGCCAGGTACGTGGGCATCCCTTGGCCCAGTCAAGTTGATATATAAAATTAACCATCACAACTTATTATTTGGAAATGTCACTCTGGCTGCTGTGTGGAGGAAGGATTAGGTGGGTGGCCAGTCAGAGTTCTGCAGTTATCTGGTTCAGCAGATGGAGCCCTGCCAACCAGCCAAGCAAGGGGAGAGGTGCCAGCTCCTCTCTGTCTCCAGAAGTCCCTGCCATAATGGGGAGACACCTCATGTCCTGCAACAACCACTTCACCACCAGCCCAGCCCCTCAACAGGTGGGTGCAGCCTCCATTCAGACCCCCAGGGAGCAGCTGTGACCATCTCAGAGAAAAGCAGTGCACATAAGAGGGACAGGGCCCCAGGCTTGAAGGGGTTTAGTGCAGCACAGCTGCTCTGGCGTAGGAGCCATGGAAAGAGGAGCGATCCCCACTCCCAGAAAGCAGTCATGCAGCTGTGATGGCAGGTGAGGGTGCAGATGCCCAGTGGTGGGAAGATTGGTCAGAATACCAGAAATGGCTGGGGACCACACTTCTGGGAGCAGCTTGGGTAATTGGTGTTGGGTTTTGCATTCTTCTTGCCATCGTGACATTGGCTCACATTCCTGAATTCTGATTCATTAGGTTGTTGGATGTTTTACACACACACACACACACACACACACACACACACTGAGCTGCCTAAAGAAAAGTATTTCCAAGCACTTAAAATTTCAACTCCCAGGTTAGAGTAAGTTCAAGGGGCCGGTGGGCACAAACCTCAGATGCAGCCAGTGGTGGACGTCAGGATCTCTGCTTCTACTGTCCACCCCTACAGATAAACAGGGTACATATGCCTGTGACCTTGTCCACATCCTCTGTCCCACAAAATGACCCTTCAGCTGAGAAAGCTGCAAGCTCAGTCCTGATGTGGCTGACAAACGCAGGGGATGTCCCTGGCCTTTAAGCCAGCTTCTCAGAGTGGACCTCTTCATAAAACCAAAGAGCAGGAACAGTGCCCTGGAAATCACCGAGGGTGGCTTGTCCCCTGACTCTGATATCCAGAGAAGGAGAAGGATTTACTCAAAACCACAGCCTATTGCACATGCATTTATCTTTCAACAGACACTAGTCAAACACCCACACTTACCCAGCCTTGTTCTGATGGCGGGTATTCAACAGCGGTGAACAAGAATGGTCCCTGCTCTCAAGGAGCTAACATTCTAGTCAGTTATAACCAAGATAGCCAAATAAAGTATATGGGATGCCAGATGGCAATAAGTGCCAGAGAGAAAAATAAAGTAGAGAAGGGGGATACAGAGTGCTTTGGAGGTGGGAGCAATTTTAAGCAGGGTAACGTTTGAGTGAAGACCTAAAGGAGGTGAGGGAGCCTCTTCCGAGAGAAGAATGTTCCAAGCAAAGGGGACAGTAAGTACAAAGTCCCTAAGGCAAGGGCATGTCTGGATGTTTAAAGAAAAGCAAAGACGGCAGTGTAGCTGGAGTAGAGTTAGCCTGGAGGCAAGTAGTAGGAGATGAAGCCAGAGAGGTGTGGAGAGTTTGGGGGGGACATTTTTACGGGGCCTTGAGGCCACTGAAGGACATAGCCTTTCCTCTAGTGGGATAGGAGGTTCTGGAGGGCTCCACGCAGAGATGGGACCTGCTCTGACTTAGGTTTTAATTGGCCGCCATGTTGTGAACAGACAGGGTGGGAAGGGTGATTTCAGGGAGACCGTAATAGGAGATTCTGCTACTGCAAAAATCTAAGCAAGAAATAATGATGGCTTGGACCAGGAGACAGCAGTGCAGGTGGGGAAATGTGATCAGACAGAGTTGGGAGGATTACGGAGGTAAACGCAACAGTATTTACTGAAGGATGAGATGTGAGGAAAAGAGTGTCAAAATGACCCTCAGGGTTTTGTCTTGAGCCAGTAGAAAGGAGCCCACCCCCGCCGGGCTGACGGAGACTGCGGGAGAGCCCGTTTCATTGAGTTTGAGCACATTGCATGAGATGCCCTTAGACGTCCAGGTGAAAGCAGACAGGAGGCAGTGGATGCAGGAGTCCATTCAGAGACAAGGTCACCGGAGCAGAGCCAGGCCTTGACCCTGAGGATTCCCAGATACACAGCTTCTGACTGAAGAGTGACAGAAGCGCCAGGGCAGTCCCACGAACTCCGGAGTGTTCATCATTTAGAAAGCATAATTGAATACAATTTCAGTTCACAATAAGTTATCAAAATTTTAATAAATGCTAGGTCATCTGGCATCCCTCAAGCCAGAAATTCTCTTAACTAAAATGTTCATACTTATTCCTTCAAAGATGCAGAAAAAAAGAAAAATCCATCATTTGGGAAAAGCTGGGCTGGCAATGCAGAAGCTCCACGCGGTCCCTGGGACGACACTGCACAGAGGTACCACAGCAGCAGAAGAGCTAGTGCACGACAGGGCTGAAATTCAACTTGAGCCCACGCTGTGTCCAAATGTGAGTGAAGGTAAATTCCTCCCTCCGGTGCACCCATCCTTGAAGAACCCCTGGCTGCTCACTGGGAACTTGCTGTTCAGTGAGTGATACGGATTTGCTTAAGCCTTGCTCAGGCAGCAGAATGAGCATGTTTGACTAATATTCTCTGGGTCCACAGCCCCAAAGGCTTGAGCTACAAAGAGGACAGAAGAGCTGAGGGAAAGGAAGCTGCCTGCTGGTGTTTGCAGAGTGTTGCTCAATCAGTCAGCAAGTACGTGCAGGCGCTGAATTGAGAGGTGTGTAACGGGGGCTTCGTGGGGTTCCCCAGAAGTAGCCCCTGAGACAAGGATTTGTTTGCAAGTAGTTGGTTTGGGACGTGAGCCTGGGAGGCATCCTCGGACAGTCAGAAAGGGAGAAGGGGAATGAGTGTGTTAACAAGCTCAGCTCCACTGGGGACCTTCCAGGTGGCTGCATAGAACATGTCACAGGCTGTCCCACCCAAGGGGGAAGGAGTTGAAGTATTTATCCACGATTTCTCATCTAGCATGTGTTGAAGGCTCTTCCCATAGACTTAAACGTCCTGACACTTCTAGTCTGTTCCCCTACCTAAGATGCACACTCTCCTAGAGCAGCGAGCAGCTGTTTGCAGTAGGAAGCTGTCAAGGTGTGCTGAAACACCTTGAGAGTGGCGAAGGAGATTGGCAGGGCATGGCATCGACCCCCGCGGGTGTCACAGCAACTGCCCAATCTCCACCAGTGAGCACTCCATTCTTAGTTTGGACTCCGAGAACCATCATCACCCAGAAAACAGGACTGAGATGAATAGCTCTTACCATTCCTGTAAGCACAGATAGAAATGCACAGGCAGAGTCTGACTCATCCCAACAGAGGGAAGGCACCCTGGGTGCTCTCAGATTGGAGACTAGGGCTGCAGCAATGCCATGCAGAGTCAGAATTTTGCAGCATGCCGAGAAGGCAACCCTCCCCTGGAAAGCAACTGAGAGTTCCAGGTTCTTCTTGCTCTTAGTGAGTATTTGAATAAGAGCATAAGCAGTGACTAAGGCTGAGGAAGAAATGGCCTAGAGCACGAAGTGACTATCCCAGCACCGAGCTGCAGGCCAAACCGTGGAGTCAGCATCCAGGCTCTTCTACTTAAGGATTAGCCTAGTTCCTTAGTGTGGGAGACCTGGAGACTGGCATCACATCATCTGTATTCTTATCAGTTTATTGTATGTGCGCATGTACTATACATCAGTATGCAACCTCATGAGATTCCAGACATTCGCAAATCATTTTGTTATCTTCATAAAGTCCCAAGTTTGAGGGCCCACCCTTGGTATTGTCATTTGTGGACCCCTGGATGGATAGACCCTATGTGACTATTAGAGTCCGTTTTCTCTTGCCCAGATGGGGCAAAATTAGGTAAAGAGCAGCCATCTTTCCCTCCCCAAAATTCTGTCTAGATGAGCAGTCCCTTATGCAACAAACTAAAACTTGTACAATTGACCATTTATCAGGAAACTGTTACTTGTAAGGTGGTTACAAGACAAAATGGGAGAGAGGGTCCCAGCCTTTCAAGAGCTCCTGGGTCCTATGAATAGTAGGTCGGTGCAATTATTTTTAACCTTTTAAACCACAATTATTTTTGCACCAAAATATGTACTCTTTGGTAGGATACTTGCTGATATAGTTCCCTAAATAAAATGTTTGAATGGCACTGGCTGCCTCTCATGAGCCAGAGCAGTGGGGACTGGGTTTTTAGACCCCAGGAGCTCTCTCCATCGGAGCCCTGCTCCTCCTCTCCTGTTCAGATCAGACTGCTGGCGGCTCAGTTACCAGTTACCATTTCTCAGGCATCAGTATTGGTCACCTCTTTTAAGTTGAGTTTGCAGCATATTTTTGCAATGGCCCTGGTTTGACCAAAGTACCCTCCAGCAGCATATTTTTGCAATGGCCCTGGTTTGACCAAAGTACCCTCCACCAACAAGCTGTGTGACCTTAGAACAGCTGCTTAACCCCTCTGAGCCTATCATCTGAAAAATGGAGATGGTAATAATAACATTATGTTGAATCATGTGAAAGTGCCTATTTGTATGTTAAAAATGTAGGATATTGGCATTTTCATAGGTTCCACTTAATACCCACCTTGTTGGGCTGTGGGGAAGATTTAGTGAGAGAGTGTATGTATCACTGCTGTAGCCTCACATCTAACTAGCTTGGGACGACAGAGGAAGGTCACAATCCCCTTCATACCCGAATCACAACTCCTCCCAAATATCTACAGGATGAAGGCTCAAAGTGCAGTCTACAGAACTCCCAGTGATTTCTGGGAGTCCTCATGGCCTCTTGTTCTGTCCACCATGTTCCCTCCATAAGGAAGGCTGGTATTAATCGCACATTTACTCTCTGCCAGGTATTGTGCCCAGCACTGTGCACATACAAGTTCTAACAAATTAGTTCATGAACTCATCCTAGAAAAAGAGCAACTGGTACATACCTAGTTGCTGAATATCACCATGGTCACCTTCAAAGTCTTCCCCTTGGGAAGCTATGCACTGATGCCAGCATCTAGTTCACTCTTCAAAGCAATTTTGGAACTCTTTTTCTGGAATGGCCATCAGAGCTGTCGTCCTATTAACCTTGATGTCCTAAATGTCATCAAAATGTCTTCCTTTCAATGTTTCCTTTATCTTCAGGTAAAGAAAGAAGTCACTGGGGGCCAGATCAGGTGAGTAGGGAGGGTGTTCCAATACAGTGATTTGTTTACTGGCTAAAAACTCCCTCACAGACAGTGCCGTGTGAGCTGGTGCGTTGTCGTGATGCAAGAGCCATGAATTGTTGGTGAAAAGTTCAGGTCGTCTAACTTTTTCACGTAGCCTTTTCAGCACTTCCAAATAGTAAACTTGGTTAACTGTTTGTCCAATTGGTACAAATTCATAATGAATAATCCCTCTGATGTCAATAAAGGTTAACAACATCATTGCAACAAGTTCGCAAACTTAATTGTCCAACCTCGTGTACTCATCCAGTCCTCCTCTCCACCCATGTGAGCTAGGTACTGCTCCTTTCATCCCCCTTCACAGATAGGGAAACTGAAGTGCAAAGAAGAAAGGTGTTTTGCCAAGGTCACACAACCAAGAAGTGAAAGAGCCAAGAGTCAAAACTCAGCCATCAGCACCACCCATCATCCCTGACCTGCTGCGGTCGGTCCTGCTGCTACCGCCATCTTGCACTGTTTCATGTCAGCCTCCTATAGGCTCCTGTCTCCAAGAACCTGTGGGTTCCAGGTATAGACACAGGTCTCTCGCTTTCTCCAACGTGCTGAGCTCAAGCAAATTTGTCAGGAGCTTGATTAAAGGGGGGAAGAAATAGAACCAATTCAAGCAGAATTAGGAATGAGAAGGGAGACATAAGCATAAATGCACTAGGGATTAAAAGACTACAAGGGAATTCTACATCAACTCTGCAGAAACAAAATAGGAAATCAAGAAGAAATTGATATTTACCTAGCAAATATAAATTACTTAAATTGACCCAAGGAGAAGTAGAAAACAAGAAGGCCAATTACCACAGAAGAGACTAGAAAGGTGATTAAAACTCTACCATTATAAAAGGCACCAGGAACAGACAGTTTCACAGCCGACTTCTATGTAACCTTTAAAGAACAAATAATTCCAATGTTAATTAAACTCTTCCAGATTATAGAAAAAGATAAAGTGCTGCAATTCACTTAATGAAGACTGTATTATCTTAATACCAAAACCTGCTACAGCTCTCTCAGAAAAAGGAAACTGTCAACCAATTGTTCTTCTGAATGTTAAATGTAAAAATTCAAAATAAAACACTAGTAAGTGAAATCTGGCAAAATGTCATTATGGTCAACACACAGATTATTCATTACACCAATAAATTCAAAGGAAAAAAAAACGTGATCATATCAATAAATGATGAAAGTGTTTGATGAAATATATACTCGAAGTAAAATAGAAATAAAAGCAATTTGTTCACTCTTTTAACAAGTATGTATTAAATGTCTACTGAGCATCTAACTGGGTTCTAAACCTTGAAGATTATAGCTATACCCATAGCAGACAAAAATTTCCAGGCACTACGGAGCTTATATTCTAGTAAGAAAGACAGACAATATCCAGGATGCATAAGGAAAGTATATATTACTTTAGGGATATATGCTAAGGAGAAATAAAAAAAAAACATAACAGGGGTTAGGAAGTTAGATTTAGACAAGGTGGTCTTGGAAAGTGTTACTAAGTGACACCTGGGAAAGGGAAAGGAAGGACATTCCAGACATTGGGGAAACAGTGTGAAGACCCTGGGACAGGTCCACATGCCCTGGAGAAACAGCTCAAGGAGGCCAGTTGTTCCCTGGGGTGATGAAGGACAAGATATCCATCATCCAGTTGCTACGACCAGATAACGGATATTGAGCTAAGCTTCACTGAGCACCTGCGGCATAGGAGGGATGCCACAGAGAGGTGACTTATGCTACCGCAGGAGATTGCCATTCTTGGGCCACAGTCGTTGCCCTCAGCTCAGGGTTTCTGCCCACCCTTGGCAGACACCATGGGGCAGGCCAGCTGAGCACTCTTGTATCAGATCACTAGGCCCCTTCCTGCCCTGAGTCCCAATAGAACCTTCAGAACCAGGGAAAGGTGAGATGCCGTCATTCTTCTAGGGAAACCGCACGTCGGAATCCACAGGGGTGGACTGATTCCCAAGGCCAGACAAACCCATCACAATAGCTGATAGATACATCTCCCATAGTCCAGTTTATTCCGTCTGAAACCACACTATGCCAGGGACTCCCAAGGTCTGTGTAATTAGGAAAACATTTTATAACTCTTCAAGGGTACAGACTGGTTGAATACATCAAATTCCCATGGCTGACTGAGCACAATCTCTGTCTGTTGAAAGAATGGGTAGTCAAACTTGGGTGACATCACCATTTTCTCCAAGAGCAACAGCTGGGCGCTTGGTCTACGTTTCCCTACCTGAGGGCTCGGCCTACTGGTTCTCTTAAAATGAGGAAAGATGAACGCTTCTTCCCATGTCCCAAACCCTCATACTGCCAGCTGCCTCCAAGTTTTATATTTATATTAAAATAAAATCCAACTGTCCTGGGCTCCCACACCTATGCAAAGCATGCAGCATAATGCTTGGTGCGGAGTGGGCATTTGTAAAGTTCTCCCTGTTTCCTATAAGGCAACCCTACACGTGTCCCCTCTTCCACATGGGTGTAGGCCCATAGAGCCTAATGGGAAAGGTACCTCTTCAAATAGCTGGGAGAGGGACTTCATGAAGACAGGTATGATCCCCACCACTCTACTACAGGCACCTTTTCATAAGGTTAAGTTGTCTCCTTCTGTCTCTTCTCTCTATAGGAAGGATGGCTTAAGAAAGTAAATGTAAAATGATAGATGCAGGTATTAGAGTTAAGGAAAATCCATCAATGGGACTCTTCCAGGCTCCTCAATTCCTGGTGCAGGCCCAGCAGCCAAAGCTGCGTCCTTTAGACCAGATGAGTTAGAAGCCTAGCCTTGAGGACTGATGTCAGCTCTAAAGATGGAGAAACCATAGCCATCAAAACCCCTACAGGGATTCTGACCATGTGGTTGGCATGTTCTAGAGACCACCCATTTCAAGGTCATCAATGCTGTCACACTAAGAACCAGGTGATGCCCAGAGTCTTCTTGCTGTGGACACTGCAGATCAGCCTGGTATCAAAGCATTAACACTGGACTCAGTACTAGAAGACTCCTAGCTCCCGGCCCCAGCACATAACAGCTGAAGAACTGCAGGCAACTTTCATAAGCCGGCTGAGCCTCGATCTCGACTATAAATGGAAATGTTAACACTCCACTGAGGTTATTAAGAGGACAAAATGAAATACTGCTCATGGCAGGATCCACCTTATAAGAGCTACGTACTACAATTAAAGCATCTAATTCTCTGTAGGACTCGGGAATTGGTTTTCTATCATTCTCCCTCTTCCCACGTCATCACTGAACACTTCTCCTCCACCTCACTCATCCATATTTCAACACCGATCACTATGTGTATAAAGCCCATTGCCCAAAGATCACCAGGAGCTCCTCAGAGTCAAACAAAATTAGGTTTATTAACATGAGGCAGCAGGGAGAGGAGGTGCCGCAGGCAACCACAGAGTGTCTCAAGAAGAAGCTGTTTTAGGGTCTGGGCTTGTTTTGTGTGAATTTGGAAAGGGTTGAGGAAGTAAGGGTTGTTCTAGATTGTGTGCTGTCAGGAAGCCGGGGCATTTCGCTGATGGTGTATCTTGATCATTATTATCTAGGAGGCAAGAGAAATAAAGCAAGTCTCAAGTTGTCACTGATAAAGAAAGAGGAGTCACTTGTGTCGGCTGGGAGAAAAGGATGGTCATTCATTTGGGGGGGTTTCATAATACCCTTGTGTTTCTCATGTTGCAGGATGGTCACAAAGAGGCCTTGTCTGATGCTGATTTTGTGTGAAGTTTTGTTGTGCTTTTTTTTAAAAGATTTTATTGGGGGAAGGGGAACAGGACTTTATTGGGGAACAGTGTGTACTTCCAGGACTTTTTTTTCCCAAGTCAAGTTGTTGTCCTTTCAATCTTAGTTGTGGAGGGCGCAGCTCAGCTCCAGGTCCAGTTGCCATTTCTAGTTGCAGGGGCCACAGCCCACCATCCCTTGCAGGAGTCGAACCGGCAACCTTGTGGTTGAGAGGACACGCTCCAACCAACTGAGCCATCTGGGAGCTCAGCAGCAGCTCAGCTCAAGGTGCCGCGTTCAGTCTTAGTTGCACGGGGCGCTGCCCACCCTCCCTGCGGGACTCGAGGAATTGAACTGGCAACCTTGTGGTTGAGAGCCCACTGGCCCATGTGGGAATCGAACCAGCAGTCTTCGGAGTTAGGAGCATGGAGCTCTAACCGCCCGAGCCACTGGGCCGGCACTTGTGTGAAGTTTTTTATGTTTAACAGGAACCACTGGGGCGTAACTAGTAGTTGCCAGGCCAACTGTCTGGAGTGGTTTTTTATCGATATACAAGCAGAGGCACTAACTCCTAGAGAGCTCAGGTGCCGCCTGACTCAAGGGCAATTTGTTCACATAGTCTCCATAGTGTCTCCTCCCAGCTTTTTCCAGGAAATGTTACCTCCAGTCACTTCCCAAGGAATCTTCAACAGGCAGAGGATGAGTTATCTCAGAAGTTAGCAAGGAGATGAAGGCGTGGGCTAGACTTGAGCGGGGCTCAGGTGCCTCGATGTACAAACATGTCTCCCAGGCTTGTGTCTGAACAGGACAATGTTGGACTCAGTATCTGCCCTTCACACCTGTTTGTCAGACCCACGCATTAAATTGCCATCTCCTCCAGGATGACCTCACCTGCAGGGAGATGCTTTATATTCCACCACGCTAGGAGAACTGACCTGAAAGAAGGTCACTGACTTTGGAAAAATATTGACCGGGGAACCAGGAGAATTGAATCTGACACCTGAAGGCTGTGTGACCTTGAGCCGGTTGTTTCCTCTCTCTGGACCTCAGGTCCTTACAATTGTAAGAAGCAGGTTAATCCCTAAGGTCTCTTTGTGTGGCATCCTAAGCGGCCAGGAGGTGAACAGATGATAAAGCAGGCTCTACCCCCGCTGCGAATTTGGGTTGGTGGCAGGAGGAGAGAAGTAAGCGGAAACCAAGAGAGCTCAACCAGGAATTCTTGCCCAACTCACCATTTAGCTGGGCCTCAGACTCTCAGATATTGATGAGTCCCTGACATGTGACAATAAGTGACATTTATTTACGCAGTGTGCATAATGCACTAGGCAATACTGTAAGAGTCTTACATGGTTAATCATTTAACTCTCATAACAACCCTATTATTCCCATTTTACAGGTAGAGAAATTGAGGCATGGAGCCATTAAGTCATTTGCCCACAAGCAATTAGTGGCCCAGCTGGGGATGAAACATAGCATCTGGCTCCCAAGTCCAAGTTCTCAACCACACCGGATACTCCCTCTCTGAAGTATAAAGAGCCTTTTCTCATAATCATCTCCTTTGATTTGAAAGGCCAGAGCAGGGCAGCAAACTGTGGTTTGCAAGCCCCAAAGACAAATCCAGCTGGCCAACCATTGTGGTAAGTAAAGTTGCATTGGCACATAGCCATGCCCATTTATTTATTGTCTGACTTTCAAACGACAAAGGCAGGGTTGGGTAGATGCAGCGGAGACCACATTCCTGCAAAGCATATAGAACTTTCTGGCCTCTCACAGATCAGGGTTGCTGGCTCCCAGCCTAGCGCATGCACTGCCTGGATCCTAAGGCAGCTCTGCCACTTGCTATGGGACCCCAGACAAGTTGCTTTTGTGAATCTGTGTCCTCATCGGTAACATGGGCTTGTTTGGGGAATTTAGTGAGCTAGTGTCTGCATGCACAAAATGCCTGACCCAAAGCATGTGCTCGATAAGGGTTAGCTCTTATCATTGCTATCTGTGTGGTAAAATTTATGACTGGTCCCTGTAACACCGCTGAGGACAGGGCAGGGAAATTTTTCCCCACCTGATGGGCAGGGAAACCCTGGCACAGGCAGAGGAAACGGTTTCCCCCAAGTTTCATGAAGAGAGGCAGGGCCCAGGTCTCCCAGTCGATGCCCTGCCCTCTGTTGCCCCACTTCCTGCCCCTCCATCCGTAGCAGCGCAGGCCCTCCCTGTGTTCGCTGGCTTGTGGAGCAGCCCACCTGAGTTTGTGAGGTTTGGTGTCTGTAAGTACCCACGGCATGCAGAGCTCGCTGGCACAGACATTTGTCAAAGATGACATGCCAGTCATCCATGCCACCAGAGACAGTGACAGATGCGCTCTCCGGCACCGCTGTCCAGACAGCCGAGGATGGATGGGGCCCTGGCATCCACTCAGCCAGGCTGCTCAGGGAGCCATGGAGCCAGCAAGAGATAAATTGCATGCAGCCTGGTCAGCAAGCAAGGAAGTTCGGAGCGCACGGTACAGAGGAAGCCACATGCCCGTTTTTCTGCTTTCTCACTCCCAGCTGGAAAACCTTCCCAGGACCTCCCTGCTCTTTCCCTGCTCATCCCACCATGCCAGGACTGCCCACACCTGCTTGTGTGGGGTCCCAGACAAGCAGGTGGGTGCCATGGAATTCAGGTTCTTTTCATAATAATGATAATAACTGCTGACACGTACATAGGCTGCACTGTTCTCAATCGGAGCATACTCCTTCCATCCTTAGCCATGTCCTGGTGGAGGTATAGGAAACTGAGGCCAGAGAGGTCAAGGGACTCCTCCAATGTCTCACAGCAAGCGGCAGAGGCAGGGTTTGAATCCAGACAACCTGGTTCCAGAGCCCATCACCCCTGGGGACTACTATTTGGGGGGCTAGGGTAGAGAGGAAATCACTACAGGTTGGGGACAGACAACAGAAAGAACAAATAAAGGATCCAGCTCCCTGGCCAGGCTCCCAGGCTCACCATTAACTGAGTGGTCAAGAACAGGCCACCCCGTCCCCGTTTCTCCACCTGTGAAATGAGCAGCTGCTGCTCCCACACAGTCTTGCTGGGTCCCGTACCAGCTCCAAAGCTGGCCCCTCTGTGTCCTGGGACCCCAGCACTGGCTACTCTACCTTCACACATTCACTGCCTCCACCCAGTAATTCCAACCTGTATTCCCCTGGAGTACCATCTCATAGCTCATTAAACTGTCACCTCTGTGTCCCCGAGGCAACCTCACAGTCCTCTGAGATTTTGTAGTGATATTTATGGCTAGCAAAAATAAAGGGAAGAGACCACACAAGACAAAAAGAAGAGAGACAGAACAGAGCTCTAAAAATATTCCCAAAGTCTTGCTCAAACGCTTCCCATGGGTATTTCCTACAGGCAGGTTGACCTACTTCCCTCGCCTTCTGGATGAGGGTCTGAGAAAGACCGCAGTCTGGGGTCTGGTTCAGGCAATCCCTTGCTGGGAGGCTTTGCAGAAGCACCCTTCTTTCTCTGAGCCTTAGTTTTCTCATCTGTAAAATGGGGACAATGATAGCACTTATCCTATAAAATTAAAATAACTATTAAAACATGAAAGACACTGAGAACAACGCCTGATATGGAATGAGTGCTCCATAAATGCCAGCTGTTGTTATTCTCTGGTTTTCAGTTCCTCGATGGGAAAATGACGGGGTGAGTTTCATGCCATGTATGGGCTTCCAGCCCGAACATTCCGTGATTTAGTGACACTCCTGTGATGCTTCCTTGTCCCCTCCCACTCACCTTTCCTCTATGCATCTGCGAGCTGCCGCCAATCGCTTTACTCACAAGTGTGTGGGGAAGAGAGAACTGTACAAATGGGAGGTGGTGCATACACTCTTATTCTCAGTGGCGAATTGTTCCAACTGCACCGTCCTGTCAAATGGAGCCACCTCTGTTGGTTAACACAGCTGGGAAATCTGAGCTATGATGGCTGGGTCCCTGCCAACCACACCCTGCAATGATGAACCTCAGGACCTGTCCCAACGCGTCAGTGGGAAGCAGGCCACACCATCCACCTGGGTAGACCCAGCCACATCTGCCCAGTGTTTGCAGGAATAAGTAATTGCAGCTTCCCTGACAGGCATGCACAGGACACCCACGCTGGAAGAGAATTTCTCTTGCTGTTCAAGCTCCATAAACACTTGAAAAGTCATTTTATTTTTCAATCTGTGGGCAGGATGCCACCATATACTAGGAAGCATCATTAAATAGAACTTGAGGGATTTTTTTTTCCAGCTTTTTGGGGGGAATGGGGTGGGGTTTAGTGTTGGCTTTTTTTTCCCCACTGATGCTTTTTGGATAAACACATAAATCAGCATCATCTATATTCATTAGATAACGTGCCTTGTTCAGTACAAAATTACCCCTGTTTTGCATGATTTTCCCCCTTGTGATTAATATAAATGACTTAAGTTAATTATGTTTCTCTTCATGGAAAAATGTATTTGTCAAAGTGCTGAAACATCAATAAAAAATAAACACTGTCGTGTGAAGAAGGGCAGGCTTTCAAAGAAGCCCTCAGGATGTGGGGAAGAGAGCAGACTCGCCCGTCTGGGGTGCCATTCTGACTGAGTGGGCGCACTTTGTGTTTACTGATGGTGACAAAGGCATTTTTCTTAGTTAAGCACTTGTAGGTCCTGATGAGGTAGGTGGATGTCATCGTTATTATCCATGATGAGCCTCCGGGCATTGAGAAAACGGTTTTCTTCAGGATCCCGACAAATGCTGCATGAATGAAGCCTCACCTATGCTTATTAGGGACAACTGAAGCTCGTATTTGACCAGGCAGCCTCCAAAACATTGGGCCCAGCATGTGGACCTTGAGAGAAAGGCAAATGCAGGCAATTCGAGTGAGTGTGAGGTGAGAGAAACGAAGAAAAGCAAACCATGAGGCTGTTATAAGTCTCAGAGCAGAAGGAAACTTAGAGATTAGGGAGCCCAACCACCTCACTGAGGCAGTGGTGAAACTAAGATTCAGAGAGGGGAAGAGACTTGCCCAAGGGCACACAGCATGTTAGTGGTAGAGCCAAGACAGAACCATTCTGCTGCCCCCTAGTCACCACAGATCAAGTGCTCCCTTTACTTTTGAGCAGGTGGGCAATGGCACCAGCAAGGGGCTCCCTCAGATTGTTGGGAAGTAGGGGTCACAGGGAAGCCTCTGGGTTTCTGACTTTTTCTGACGTATCTGGAATGCCTCTACTCCACCCTGCCTGTATTGGTTTGGGGTTTCTGAAAGCAGACCCTGAGGCAAGATCATGGGTGCTGTTGGTTTATTTGAGAGGTGGCCCCCAGACACCCAAATGAGGTGGAGGAGAAGTGAGACAAGGAGGGAAGAGAGCCAGTTTGGGGAGTGTGATAAGGAGGGGTTGCTGCTCTAGACACCTGTGCTCACTCCCAGCTGGAGAGACTGTAGAGAGCACGCCCCCAGGATCCCCACGCTGAGCAGGGAAGCAGAAGTGTTTATTCACTCATTTCCAGTCCCTCTGGGTCACCCTGCACCCGGGGGAGCAAGTTCCCACAGTGCCAGAAAAACACAGAGAACCAAGAACCTGTGCGTGGGAGTGGAACGAGCCGGTGTGCACGGCCGCTGTCTATCACAGATGCCAGTGAACCTGCAGTGGGAGGGGAGGAGCCACAGTCAGCTACGTACCCCGTGTCTGAAGGCTCCCCGCTGCCTAAGACCTCCCCACTCTGGTAAATAAGATCATTCTGTCCTCTGATGACCAGAAGCCATTTACCTGGCTTTTACCACAGGTCACCTTTTATTTTATTTATCAACTTAGATATCTTTTCTGTTTCCCCAAATATACAATAGTCCTCCCCTATCCATGAGAGATACATTCCAAGACCCCCAGTGAATACGTGAAACCATGAATAGTACTGAACCATGTATATATATATATATATATATATATATATATATATATATATATATATATATATATAATCTGACCTCATATATATTATATGTGCACAGTGGACAGTTCACAAAGTTAATTGCCAACCTTCGTATATACTATGTTTTTTCCCTATACATACATACCTATGATGAAGTTTAAGTTATAAATCAGGCACAGTAAGAGATTAACAACAATAAGTAAAACAAAGATTACTTGAACACAAGCACTGCAATACAGCAACAGTCGATCTGAGAACCAAGATGGCTACTAAGTGATTAATGTGGGGGGAGAGTATACAGTGTAGATACAGCATGGATATGCTGGACAAGGGGATGGTTCACATCCTGGGCAGGACAGATCACGACGGTGCGAGATTTCATCGGACTACTCATAGCGGTGCGCAATTGAAAGCTTATGAATTATTTATTTCTGGAATATTCCATTTAATATTTTCAGACCATGGTTGACGACAGGTAACTGAAACCATGGAAAGTGAAACCTCAGATGAGGGGACACTACTATACTTTAAACTGTTCAAGGGCAAAATTAAGGCCATAGTCAATCATTCAACAAATATTTATTGAACACCTACTGGGTGCCAGGCCCTCTTTAAGGTGCTAGGGGTACAGCACCAAAGATAGAGAAAATTGTCCTCAGGGAGCTTGCATTTTAGGGGTAGACATAGATAATAAATAAGTAAATACTGTAATTTCAAGTAATGAGAAGTGAGTGGTCCAAAGAAAAACAAAGCAGGGATAATTGCAATGGGAGGTAGGAGTACTAACTATTTGGGACATTTGAGCAAAAGCCTGAACAAAATAAAAGAATGAGCCATGCAAGAATCTGACAGAAGAGAATGCAGTCAGAGAGAATCTCAATACAAAGTCCTAGAAGTAGGAAAAATCTGGGCTTGTTTAAGGCATACCAAGAAGGCTGCTGTGACTCTCTGCAGAGTGAAGAAGAAAGTGGAAGGAGATGAGGAAAAGGAGGGCCAGATTGTATAGGATTTTATCTTTAAACAATTCCTGGAACAAAAAAGAAAAAAAAAGGTACTCGAAACAAGTTACTGGGTGGACAGATGGCTTGGTGGACGAATAGAATGAAAAGATGGATGGATGGATGGATGGATGGATGGATGGATGGATGGATGGATGGATGGATGGATGAGAATGATACAACAATGGATGAAAAAAAAAGAAAAGAAAGCAACTTCTATGGGAAGAATAGTGTGGTGCCAATTGTGCATTCAAATCGAGACTTTGCAGAAAAAAGTAAATTCTGGACCAAAAGTAGCTAGTGAGTAAACTGTATTAGACAATGAGACTATGTAAGGAGAAATATTCCTCTCTGGTCCTCAGTCATGAGAATCCTAGAAGGTTGAGTGTCCTTATCTTTTTTTATATTCCCTGCAGGACCCTTGCCCTCCCCCCATGGGGAGTATCTAATGACATTAAATGGTATTATGGGAGTATTAATTAAATTTTGGTGGCTGGAAGCTAGTGAATTATTCTCTCCATTATATATTACCATGTTTACTCATCAGGGTTCCATTTTTAATCTCACTCTTTAAATTAAAGCATGTCACCACAGTCCATTAGTGAGGAATGTGGAAGAAAAGATGTGTGCATAGATGTGGGTATAGTTTAATCCAACAGTTCTTTATTGAGCACATACAATGTACTTGGCAAGTTGCTAGGTACTATGAGAGAAAAAAGGTGTTAGCGAAGGGCCTCAGGAACTTATGGTATCAAAGAAAGCCAATTCACATAAATACCTGAGGAACAATAGCATATTAATCATCACTTGCCAACTAACCAGAATACTTCATTAATAAGTTTCCCCTCCAGGTTTTATATGTGAAAATCAGGCCAACCATAAGAGAAATTTTGGCACTTTTTAAAAAATCAAAATATACATGGGATGCTGTGACCTAGATCCCAGCGCAGCTGGATATGTTTAGGAAAGGCTCTTAAATCTTCTGAACCTCACTCTCCTCATAGATAAAAGGAGAGGTTGTTCTTATTCAGGAACTTTCTAGATTCCAGATGTGACAGTTTCTCATCTGTGATCATCCAGATCTCCAGGATCAGCACATAGTAATAGGATTCCAGAATGATAGCTCAGAGTCACTCTAAGGTTTTTTAAAATATTTTTTATGTTTCAATTACAGTTGACACAATATTGTTGGTTTCAGGTATACAACACAGTGATTAGACATTTATGTAACTCAGGAAATGATAACTGATAAATCCAGTAGCCATTTGACACCATACATAGTTATTATAATACTACTGACTACATTCCCCATGCTATACTTTACATCCCCATGACTATTTTATAACTACCAATTTATACTTTTTAATCCCCTCCCTACCTTCAACCATCTCCCAACTCCCCAAGTCAGGCAACCATCAAAATGCTCTCTGTATTTAGGAGCTTCTTTCTGTTTTGTTTGTTTATCCTGTTCTCCATAAGTGAAATTGTATGAGATCTGTCTTTCTCTATCTGACTTACTCCTCTCAGCACAATACCCTCTAGGTCCATCCAGTTGAAGCAGATGGCAAGATTTCATTCTTTGTTATGGCTGAGTAATATGCCATTGTATATATGTACTTCCTCTTCTTTATGCATTCATCCATTGATGACACCCAGGCTGCCTCCATATCTTGGCTACTGCAAACAATGCTGCAATGAACATACGGATGCACATGTCTCCTCAAAGTAGAGTTTTGGGTATCTCAGGATAAATACTCTCAAATGGGATTACTGGATCCTTCTTTGTCGCTTGTTATACCTTTTGTTTTAAAATCTTTTTTGTCTGGTATAAATATGGCTACCCAGTTTTTTGTTTGTTTGTTTCCATTTTCATGAAATACCTTTTAATTTCAATCTGGGTGTGTCTTTCCATCTGAAGTGAGTCTCTTGTAGGCAGCATATGTAAGGGTTTTGTTTTCTTATCCATTCAGCCACCCTATGTCTTTTTATTGGAACATTTAATCCATTTACAGTGAAAGTAATTGTTGGTAGATATGTAGTTATTGCCACTTTGTTATTCATATTTTTCATCTTTTTTTTCCTACGTCTTCTTAAAGAAGCCCCTCTAACATTTCTTGTAGTACTGGTTTGGTGGTAATGAACTCCTTTTGCTTTATCTTGTCTGGGAAGCTCTTTATCTGTCCTCTGATTCTAAGTGATAGCATACCTGGGTACATTACCCTTGGTTGTAGGTGCTTGGTTTTGATCACTTTGACTATTTCCTGCCAATCCCTTCTGGCCTGCAAAGTTTCTGTTGAAAAATCAGCTGACAGTCTTATGGGAGCTCCCTTGTAAGTAACTAACTGCTTTTCTCTTGCTGCTTTTAGGATTCCCTCTGTCTTTAACCTTTGGCATTTTAATTATGATGTGTCTTGGTGCGGGCCTCTTTGGGTTCATCTTGTTTTGGATTCTCTGCACTTCCTGGGCTTGTATGTCTATTTCCTTTGCCAGGTTAGGGAAGTTTTACATCATTTCTTCAAATATGTTTTCAATTCCTTGCTCTCTTTCTTCTCTTTCTGGTACCCCTATTATGTGAATATTGGTATTCTTAATGTTGTCCCTGAGGCCCCTTAAACTGTCCTCATTTGGGGAGATTCTTTTTGCTGTTCTGACTGAGTGTTTTCTGCTACCTTATCTTCTAAATTGCAGATTTGATCCTCTGCTTCGTCTAATCTACTGTTGATTCTTTCTAATGTATTCTTTATTTCAGTGATTGCATTCTTCATTTCTGACTGGTTCTTTTTTATGTTTTATATCTCCATTTTTATGCTTCCTACCTCTTTGTTGAAGTTCTCCCTGAGATTATTGAGCATCTTTATAACCAGTGTTTTGAACTCTGCATCTGATAGACTGCTTGTCTCCATTTTGCTTAGTTCTTTTTCTGGAGCTTTGTTCTGTTCTTTCATTTGGGACATGTTTCTTTGTCTCCCCATTTTGGCTGCCTCTCTGTGTTTGTGTCTATGTATTAGGTAGAGCTGCTGTATCTCCCAGTCTTAGTAGAGTGGCCTTATGTAGTAGGTGTCCTATGGGGCCCAGTGGAGCGGTCTCCCTGGTCTCCTGAGCCAGGCACTCCAGGTGTGCCCTTGTGTGCATTGTGAGTATTCTCCTCTTGCTGTTTGCACTTCAGTGGGAGGGATTAACCCTCAGGCTGATTTGCTGTGAGGACTGGCTGTGAGTACAATGAAGGAGCTGTTGTTCAAAGACTGACCCTATGGAGCAGGATTAGCTTTAGCAGGCCTCCAGTGCCTGCTCAGTCTGCCCTTTGGGTGTGTCTTTTGTGGAGGTGGTTGGGAGGTACTCTGGTGTGGTCTGAAGCTGGCCACCAGGTGTGTTGATTCTGGGGCCTCATGGGAGGAGCTCTGTTGCAGGCCAAGCTCAGTTGCTTCCTGTGTCCTGCCTAGGGCAACTTAGTATTAGCTTCAAAGTGATCTGCAGATGGTTGCCACTTGTGCTGGCCTTGGAGGTGGCTGGGAGAGGCTAAGCTGTGAACTGAGGCCAGCTGCCGCTAGTGCCTAGCTTGGGGCTACTTAGCAAGAGGCACGGGACATGCCAAGGTTAGATGCTGCTTGTTTGGGGTTTGTGAACCTTTGAGATATTTTAGGAAAGTCCAAAGCATGAAACAAGACAGGCCGCTTGTATGGAAAAGCCACTGGAAGTGGCTTGGGTGGTACTGCAAGTTGGGTGGGTGGGATCTCAGGGAATCACCAGGGTGGAGTGAAGAGTTTTAGCCAGGTTGATGGAGACGCAGGTAATGGCAGCTGCCTGCATGTGCATACTGGGTTGGGGGAGGGCTCAACAAAGGAACAGTGGCTCTGCCGGCACTTCTGTCTGGGAAAAACCTGCCCCTTCAGCCCTCTCCCTAAGGAAGACAATTGAATTCCTCCCCCTATGTCCCTGGTACCTTTCAAGTTGTTGCTCCAGCACTGGAGCTCAGAGTGAGCAAGTCCATCAACAAATAAGTCTATGTGCAGGCCCTTTAAGAGGAACACCTGGGACTCCAGCCTCCTTCTGTTTAACTCAACCACAATCTCCACTACTTTTCACAACCAGAAGTTATGGGTACTTGTCTTCCCAGCACCGTAGCCCTGGACTGGGGAGCCTGGTGAGGGGCTGGGACCCCTATCGCCTCTCAGGGGGGAACTCCACAGCTGATATATACTTCTGGATTTTTAATCCCATACATGGATGTGGGACCAGCCTGTTCCATGTCTCTGTCCCTCTTACCAGTCTCCATTGGCTTCTTCTGTATGTCTTTAGTTGTAGGACTTCTGTTCAGTTAGACTTCAGGCAATTCTCAATGATGTTGTTGTTCTGTAGTTTAGTTGTAACTTTGATGTAATCATGAGAGAAGGCAAGCACGGCATTTACCTACTCTGCCATCTTAGCCGGTCATTCTAAAATTTCCATTCACCCGAGAAAGATTCATTATGTTCATGGCAGTTTGTTTCTTGAGTCTTCAGAGGGGATCAACAATATCTGCTTGTAAGTACAAGTAAATATACTGTGAAGCACTCTGTGTGCACTGAGACGAAGTGGAGCAAACCAAATACGACCAGAATTTAGAGGAAGGTAGGCTAACTTCATTGGATGACCAACTGGGAGGCATTTGATCTGGACCCCAAAAGTTGAGTAATCTTATAAGTATAAGGGGGGAGGAAAGCATTTCCAAGAGAAATCCTTCTCCCTTCCTACCAGCTCAGGATGTTACCTTACAAGGATGAGGTGTAGCAGCCGTACTGAGGCCATGAGGCATCACAGACACAAGCAGAATGGCAGAGCAAAAGAATGGAATAAACCACGGTCCTGGATAAACCAGATAGAAATAATGCACTGTAATGTCCTTCCTCCAACCCTGCTGTTGAGTTAAAGTTTCTGGTTTACTCCACTCTTGATCAGGTTTCTGTTATTTGCCGCTGAAAGCATCCTAGTTCTTTCCTACCCACTCTAGCACTTACCCATTATGGTACTTTCTTCTAGGTATGTGTGACTGATCTGTATGCTCCTCTATTCTTTCTTCCCTAGGCTGTAGCCCCTTCCTTTCTGTATCCCAAACTCTCCCACTTGAGCCTTTTCCTTCTAGTTCTTCTAGAACTTTTTCTTCCCCCCATAGTAGGTGCTTAGATCGTGAGTGATGACTGAAGGAATGAAAACAAGACCACTGAAAAACTTTGCCTATTGTCAATAAAAACCATTACCCCTCAGGGATTGCTTTGGAAATGCATTTTTTTTCACTAAGCCAAGTAAATCTGGCAGTGACCTCAAAACAAACATTTGAAACAGGCACAGGAGACTTCCAAAAATGAAAACACTTTGCATTGAGGGGAAAAAAATGTATTTAACCAAAACAGCACCTGCAGGAGATATTAACATTTTCAAATTAAGGGCACTTTGAGCTTCCACAGCATTATCACATAGCACACGCCATTTAGACATCAGAAGGTTCAAAGTGAGCTTTCAAAATTTTGTTTGTTTTAAATAAATGAGATGTGCATACACACACACACACACACACACACACACACACACACACACACACATATACATACACACCAAGAGCACGTGGCTTTCACACAGCCATCTGCCCCTGGTGCTGACTCCTTGGCCACCATCGGTCCTTTTTAGTGCCAGAAAGTCTGCAGACACTGTTTCTGGGGCAACACAGAGACCCTGAGTACTTCTGCATTGTTAGCCTGGCCCCAGCCTCTCTGCATCCTGATTAACTCCAATTGGCAGAACGCGTCCTTCTCTATTCTTCCTCAACTTACTGGATTCCAACTGTCTCTTCTCTTTCTAGTTTACAATCCTTGCAGCATACCTCGAGCCATTGTCCACGTGTGGGAGCTCACTCTCCATCCGACTGCACTCCACGCTTCCTGCAGCAGAATGGACCAGGTCTCATATTTCTTTTGTCTGAGCCTGTTTCTTGTAGATCTTCATTCCCTGGGTGAGCTCATCCAGTCCCATGGGTTAAATCCCACCCGTGTGATGATGACAGCACTCACGTTTCTGTCACCAGCAGGAGACTCCACTGAGGTCCATAATCACAGAGCCAGCTACCTGTCTGGCATACCATGCAGACATTTCCAGACATCTCAAGCTTAACATGGCCACAGTGAGGCTCCTAATCCTGTGTCTAGATGGATGGATGGATGGATGGATGGATGGATGGATGGATGGATGGATGGATGGATGGATAGGTAGATAGATAGATAGATAGATAGATAGATAGATAGATAGATAGATAGATAGATAGATAGATATAGATATAGAGAGATAGATATAGATATCAAGGAGGGTTCAGGCCATCCCTGACTTCTCTTTTATAAACACCCTAGATTTTCCTTCACAAACCTTGTCACCCATCATCTTTTCTGGGTGGATATTCCACTAACAGTGTTGCCTGTCTTGCTGGATTTTGAGTCACCCTGGGCATAGATCAGGCCCAATGGCTGACCACTGTCTCCTGAGTGCTTGGCACTGCGCCTAGTACATAGTAGGCCCTCAGTAAATACTTCTTATGGGAAGGCTTGGGTTCTCCCCACCCCACCCAGGTGCAGGATCTGTCCCTGCCTATAATCGGCACACAATGTATGGCACTGGGGTTACATGGTGACAAAAGCTTGAACACTTTCTTCATGTCAGATTCTGAGTTAAGCCCTTTTCTCACATTACCTCATGTGATTCTTGCAACAACCTTGGGAGGTAGGTTTTATTGCCATTTCTATTTTATAGATGAGGAAACCATGACTCAGAGGAAAGCCACTTGTCGGAAATCACATACACACACATCCTGTAAGGGGCAGAGCTCCAACCAGTCGTGCATCTCACAAACAACACCAAGTGTGCTAATACTGAAGGGTTCTGTGTGCAAAAGGCCCTTGCCTTGATGTCAGAAGACCTGATTTGAGTCCCAGCTTTAGACCTTAAGTCAGCTTCTTGATTTCTCCAAGCTTCAGTTTCCTCATCCATATCATTCTACCTCCATAACCATTCTTTAGCAAGATGCTGTGCACTAAAGCCCCTTTAACTGATAAAAAATAAACAGCTCTACCAATGGGGAGAAGGACGGCAACTCTAGGATGCCTCACCTGAACTTGCACCCCACCTTCTAGCAAAATCAAAAACTAGAGGCTGCAGGCTGAATGGAGATGCAGAGGTATGTTTTTTGACTCAAATTAAAACTTTTTTTCATTTGTTGTGTTAATATTAACAGGTGTCATCGAAGGGTCCAGATTTTTACCTTCTCTTGAAAAATTGGAAGTTTCTGTAATGTTGGTCCCACGATTTTGTGGGGTATCCACTGGAATAAATTGGCCGGAGCTGAGAAGGGGCCATGCTCTCCAATTTGCCATTATCCCCACCTGAAGCTGAGCATCAGGTGACACATATAGTGTCTCTTCCTCTCTTCTTCTAACAGTGACGACACATATTTCTGCGTCAGTCTGTATCAGAACTAGGGAAAACAAGCAAGGACCACAAAGATAACACAGTCTGAGATAATACGAGTGAGTGTAATTCGTGATGAAAGTGATGAGTAATTGCAGACGCCTAATATGCTAAGTGTGTGTATTTCAAAACAAGCGTCAGCAAAAATTCAACCTCTACATGCCCAGCTTCACTCTCTTATGTTAATTCTCTGGCTGTTATGAGATTTTGTGTTTCAGATGTCTGCTTCAGTTAAACAAGGAATCTTTCTGGCCAAAGGTATGCAGTGAGTCGACCATACTGAGCCACTGCCTCCCCTCTCTCAATTGACCTTTGTGTCTTTAAACCCTGCTCAGTGACTATTAGTGGCTGGGTCCCCAAACCTTAAAGACCCCAATGACAGGAAGCATTAGACCAATGAACCAGACCTGAAGTGTCCTGTACTTTCCAGTTTGTGAGCTACAGGAGAATCCCAAGGGAAACTGGGGGAGGACAACTAGTAATAAAGAATAATTCTGCCAGACTACTGCATTGCACTTGTCATTTTGCAAAGCTCTCTCATTCATTCAACATTTATTCAATAAATATGTGTGGACGCTGTCTTTTAGACCAGGCACTGTGGCTGGCACTGTAGACGTGGTATTATACCTAGTAGTCAAGACTTCTACCCTTAGGAAGCTTTCAGTCTGGCAAGGAAACATTTTTAGAGACAACACTTCTATAGCACTTTACCATATAACAAGTTTCTGTTCTAGGTGCTTTACATAGAGTAAATCATTTACTCTTCACAGCAATTCTATAAGTACTGCCATTATCCCAATGTCACACATGAAGAAACTAAGACTAAGAGGTTAAGTATCTGATTCAAGGTTAGTTGTGAAGCCAGCTGTCTGACTTACAGCAGCATGTTGCTGGAGTTAGGCTTTTGTGACCATAGATTGGAAAGCTGAGATCTTCACTGGTGGAGATTCCCAAGGCCAAGACCACATGGCCAGATCACACCACCCCACGACTCCTCTCTCTCCACTCCAACACCCAGAGATACCTATTTATAGGATAAGAAATGAACACACTGTTTGCTCTGGTCTGAGAACACCAGGGCTGTGTGAGCAGGATTTGTAGGTCCCAAGGCAATTTGCATGTCCTGTTGGAAGTTTCCCTCATTAAAGCAACAGAAATCAATGCAGTAAATGCACTTATAATGAACTAAATTGCTCACACTCCCTGCCTCTTCCACAGGAAGAAGGATCAGGACAGACACATATTGGTTCCTGCTCCATCACGTGCATCGCCCTTGCCCTGTCCTCCCTCTGGGAATACCCTTAGCTCCTGTAAACAGCATTTGAGATGCTTGTGTTTTTTATTGGATGCTCTTTGTCACTGTCTATGAGAGTTCAGTGAAGCTAAGATTTAAGAACCAGAGTTTAACTTCTTCCACACATTGGCCGTGGCTGCCTGCCTGCTAGAGGACTCTTCACAGACCTCTAGGCTAGTAGGGAACTAGAGAATATTAGGTGACAATCTCATTTCACAAATATGGAAACTAAGGCACAGAGAGGTGAGGATCACACAGCACAGGACTAGCACACCCTTCCAGCATTGGTGAGCTCTGTTGCTCTGCCCTGCTGACTCACCCAACTCCCAAAAAGCCAGAGGCACTTTCTCTGAGGTCAGCCAGCCCCTCCTGCATTGCACTCTTTCTTGGACAACACTCGGCAGTCCGTGGGCCCCAGGTGGATGGCGGCTGGCCTTGGAGTGCTCTGAGACTTTTGCTGAGTCACTCCAGGCTCAGCACTGGCACCAAACAGGCACTGCATTAACCTATCGACCACCATTCTTCTCACTCTAGTGACTCCTTGAGATCCTGCCTCACCCAACTCATGTACCACACGAGGCTTTCTCAGGAGTGAAACATTAAAGGAGCTGTCAGCTGGTGGCAAGCCTTGGGTGTCCTGGCTTTTTCTGGAGCTACCCTAGGCCTGGTACTGGTGGCAGCCATTTTCAGTTAGCGGTATGACCTCTTCTACGTGCGTTCAGGGTTAGCACAGGCAGCGGACGTCCATGGATCACTCTGTAGCTTCTGTGAGGTAGTCCCCTGCTGGTCACAGGCAGTGGTTGACCTGTGCCTTCACTGGACTTCTCCCAAGAAGTCCCAGAACTGACATACTTGAAGTTCACTTCAGACAACAACAGAGCACCCCCCAATTAACCCATTAAGTGGCACACCCAAAGGGTGGTCTCAACAGGCATCAGAGCCCACTGGGGAGACTCTCATTCAGTTGGGTAGGCCCCCTATAGAGCAGCCTGTAAACTGTGGATGTGACCAAACCCCAATCAGCCTGAGGGTCAATCCCACCCACTGACATGCCAATAGCAATCAAGACTCAACTATAACAGGAGGGCACACACAACTCACACAGGGGACACTCCTGGAGCACCTGATGTAGGTGACCAGGGAGACTATGCCACTGGGCCCCACTGGGCACCTACACATAAGGCCACTGGACAAGACTGGGGAATGTAGTAGATCTACCCAATACATAGAAACAGACAGAGAGGCAGCCAAAATGGGGGAACAAAGAAATACAGACCAAATGAAAAAAAAAAAAAAAAAAACAGGAGAAAACTCCAGAAACAGAACTAACCAAAATGGAGACAAGCAACCTACCAGATACAGAGTTCAAAATAATGGTATCGAAGACAGAAATGCAGAAATGGCCTTCCTTTGTTTCACGACTGTCAATCATGTTTCCTGGACAAATGATAAGATTAGAAGTTCCTGACGACAGGAGAAGCTCTAGACACCTTTGTGCTGCCTGACCCAGCTCTGAGCACAAACGCTGTGCCCTCGGCTTGGGTCCTTCTGTCAAGCCGTCTGCTTACTTCCCGTGCCTGCCAGCTCAGGAAAACCAGCCCTCGTGCCGGGTGAGGTTTTAAGGAATTTCTTTCATTGAGTGGCAGTGGGTTGTGCTCTTGACTTCGTTCTACTGAGCTTCTGAATGAACCAACGCTAGAGCCACCAGCCTCTGGATTTCTTAGTATAAGAAACAATTAAGTACATCATTAAGGCTTATAATTATATTTCTTAAGCTAATTTTAGTCAAGAGTTTCATTACTCATTGACAAAATCATTCCACACTTTAGCAGGTACAAACGCCTACTACAAACTCCATCAAGGTGAAATGGATTGAATCTTGTAGATAGATTGAAGAACAAATTCTCTAACGTGGTCGAATAGGAGTCTATGCCCAAACGTCAAGAATCCCAGAATGTGGAAAGAAATGTACATGTCATCCATGTCTGACATATAGGCCAATGGAGTAGAATTGTGGGTTCAAAAATAAACCCTCACATCCGTAGTATTCTGCTCTGTGGAACCCAGAGTTAGCAGTGTAACCTGACTCAGCTAGCCCTTTAGGCAGCCACTACAAGCCCATAGGAACTGGCATATGGGATGAAATAGGTTTGCCATGCCTGGCCTAGGACAATGGTACCACGGGGGGGATTTTGTAAAATGTTTGAAGCCACATTCAGGGGAAGCAAGGAAACCACTGGGGAATTGAAATAATCTATTCAAGTCCCAAAGATGATGGTGCAGTTCCTCTGAGACTAGAATGTTCCTACCTGGATATCTCACTACTGCTCATCGTAGCTCATCCCATCTTTGAGCAACTGATTAGAAAAATTATACTGATTTGAAAACTCTCTCTCCACAGCTCACCCTGTCCACCCTCATCCCTTGGGACCTCATACATTTATTTATCCAAGTATCTATAGCGTACCTGTACCTATCTATATCTTTACTCATCATGTGTCAGGTACTAGGCCCTAAAAGGACAGATAGGAGAAGGGGAGGATACTTCATTTTTGTTTTAGTATGAATTGATTTAGTTAATTGCTTTTCCAACAATGGGCTGAAATCACCTTCTCAGGGTGGTTTCCATGGTGGGGATAGACAGCATGAGTGCTTGGGGTGCCTGTGTGAATATCAAGAGTTAGGGGGCATTGAACTCATAAATACCAATAACAAAATTGAAAGCCCCATAAACTCTCGAGCAAAGAGCACAAGAATAAAGTTATTGGAAGAAATACAAATGGACGATAAGCAAAGGGAAAATATTCTGTCTCATAAGCAATCAAAGAAATGTAAAACAAAGCAATGACATTTTGTTTTCCATCCCTAATATTAATGATTAGTTTAAAATATTCAGTGCTGGCAAGGGTGTGGTAAGATGGACACAAATGCATGTTTCTTGTTAGAATAAAAACTGTTACAAATGAGTGTAGTTGAACAACGTGCTCTTTTATCCATGATGCTTAGAACAGAGTTTCAGACAGGTGTCTATGGTATAAAGATGGTCATCAAAGTGTTTTGTAGAAGCTAAAGATAGAAACAACTTCTAGGTCCTGCAAGAGGGGAAGGGTTCCATAAATTATAATATATCTAGATGCTAGAATAGATTTTGAAATAGATAAACGGCATGGAAAAATGCTCACAGTATAATGTTACACTTGAAAGTCAGGGTTGAACATCAAGGTGTACTTAGCTTCTAATTGTATAAAGTCTTCACCAATCTGTAGAACTATAACTGGAAAGAAATGCCATAAAGTGCTGACAGTAGCGGTTCCTAGGCAAAGGAATGGCCAGTAATGTATATGTCTTCTTTAGTCTTTCCTGGGTTTTCCAAATTTCCTCAAATAATCATGTATTGTCTTTTTACAAGTTTTTGGAGAAAAAAAAGAAGCAGTATTATGATTTAAAAAAAAAAAAGAAGAAGAAGAAAAGGAAAAAAAGAAAGCAGTTAAAGATCTTACATCATCCTGGTTCCTTCTACTACCAGTTGAGTCTTCTGCAGGTTCATTCAGTAAAAACAAGGACGATTGTATTTAAACCGTTTCACAGAATTGCTGTGAAGATAAAATAAGAAACTGTATGTGACGTGCTTTATAAATTATAAGGCACTGTACAAATGTTAGCTGTTGTTAACATTGTAACACAAAGTCAACTCCAACAATCAGAGGGAAAAGAAATCCATAGTAAGATACCTCGGACTTTGATATGGGAACTAGGAAAATACAAGAATGAGCTAAGAATAGAAAGAAGGGGAAAGGCCACAGGAATCCTGAAGAACGTTCACTAGCATCTCTCAGGAAGCTCAGGGAAAATGTTTAATAAGAAGGGGGGAAAACATGAAAACAAAACCCTACCAAGCCACATAAGATGTTCTGTCTTCATTTTCAAAAATCTGAAAATGAGAAATATTCAAAATGGGAGAAGGGGGAATTCATTTATTGTGACAGACAGATAAAAATCAGAATTAACTTAGGGCCAAGTGTATTGGAAAAGCATTTTACAGGATGTGGCTTGACTTCAAAAGTAAAAATAAGAACCCTGAGGGAGAAAACTGATGAGCGGGAGAGGGTACTTCATCATCATGGGGCCAGGACTGGACTCTGAAATGACAAGGACCCAGCAAAAGGATTCGAATTCTTTACCTTGCAAAGGAACGTGCTTGTGGCCTGCCACTGCCGGCCATTCCCTCCTGTTTGAAACTGTCTCTTGCTCTAGTTTCTCAGACCCTCACATGGCCTGCTTCCCCACAGCTCTTGCTCTGACTTCCCTTCCTCTTTCCACACAGTGCCAGCTCCGAAGTTCCTTCGCTTCTCTCCGCTCTTTCTTACCCTCGCTTTCTGCCTGCTCCCAGCTAGTACCTATAAATTTTCGTCTCCGCGGGATCTTTTGCTCATCTTCCCCTCGTCATCTCTCCAATTGCCTACTGGACACACCCCCTTAGAAGCCCTGCTGCCACTTCACCCTAAGTTTGCCTAAAACCAAATGCCTCTTCTTAAAAACCAACCCAATAAACCAGACTGGTTCAATGGATCCTCATCTGCTCTTCCTAAGAATAGTTCTGCTAGAAACACTGGTTTCCTCTCGTGCTTCTTCCTCTCTTACCAAACCAAACTGTCATGTCCCAGATCCGTTCGTATTTTTCTTATACGGGGCCCTTCCCCTGGCCCCACCCAATCCACGTCTTTACAGCCTTCTTCATCAGCGCCTGACTGCTCACGGCTGCACCTCCTCACCTCAATCCCATCTAAATGCTGCTGTCAAGGGAGATTTCCTGACTTGGATTCTCCCAACCAAGTCTTTCAGTGACTGCTTTGTGCCTATTAGATAAAGAGCAAATGCTTCACCTGTGATTCAAAACTCTTGACTGAGGACTGAACAAATGGCTTGGCCAGGTCCAATTGAAAGGCTGGGTGGTCAATATGGTGGCCAAGATTAGCGTTGAAGCATGCAGGCTAAGGCTACCAGTAGTTAAGCGCCAACTGAGTGTGGGCAGGTAGTTAATAGTCAGAAAGCAATCAGATCTGGGAGGGTATGGAATATCCAACATCTGTGCTCAAAGGACAACATTCAAAAGTGGACCAGGGCAACAGAATCATTCCAGAGATGGGAAGGATTGCAGAGATGAGAAGCAGGAGGGTGGACTCCAGAAAGGGCTCCAGAAACAAGAACCAGACGGGCAGAAGCAGAAGTTGGGACCACAGACGCCCTTCAGCATGAGCAGGTCAGAAGTGTGTCTGCTCAGATTGCATGAGGCTGATGTTGGACAACATGACGCAGCTGAAGTCCCCTGTGCTGGGTATTTGCTACCCACACTGTGCTTCTTCTCCTCCATGCATGTTAGGCAAACTGCAGCTTCTGGAAAATTAAATTAGTTCTTCGGGTACACTTCTCCTCTGCATGAGCCCACCACTCCATGCTCACAGCCCTTCAAGACGGCTCTGTATCCCCATGTCTAGTGCTTTCTGTCATGTCCCCAGCCTAGAATGTCCCTGACGCAGCAACGTGTAATTCTCATCCAACCTTCCTGGCACAACTCAAGTTCTGCGTCTACCCTCAGTTCATGAGAGATTGTCTTCATTCTGAATTCCATGGAAGAAAGAAATTAGGGGAATAATGGATGTGTTGAATCTGAATCTGAGCTCCTCCTTTGGCTTTGAAACTGCCTGAGGTTGTCGGTGACATTTGCCTTGTTTCTGGCTTTCTTTCTGAGGCAAATGTTGTCAGCTGGCTAACCAAACACCCATTCCCAACGTGGCCTACATCCACCAAAGAGGCTGGGAAGCCTAACCACTCATGTTCCCAGCCTCTTTTACAGCTAGGGTGGCCATGAAACACAGTTGTAGCCAATGATTGATGAGCTCCAGTCTTACACGGTGGGCATGGCAGAGGGGGGGTGCGATGCTTCCGAAAAGCACTTTTTCCAATAAAAGAGACAGAAACAGTTCATCTCCTACCCTTTCTTTTTGTTCCTGCCTCAAACACGAGCATGATGCTTGGAGCTGCAGCAGCCATTTTGTGACCACGAGGCAACAAGCACCAAGATAAGAAGCCAGTTGCTAAAATGGACCTACGAGGCCTAGTCCCTAAGGACACTGTTGAGCAGCTAAGTCAGCATCAGCATTCACCTATCTGACAGCCAGACTACGTGTTGTCACACAATTTAAATGAACTCCTATTTGTTTAATCTTTCAGTTAATTTTTCTGTGACTTGCAGCTGAAAGCATGCTTCACTCCATCATCTTCCTTACTAGCCTGTGAGCTATCTGATGGCAGGGACTACATCTTCTCCATCTTTATTTGCTCCAGCATCTAATATAGGGCCTAGTCTATAACAACCTTACTAAGCATCTGCTCGCAGATAGGAAAGGACAGGAGGGGATTTTCTTGCACTCAAAGTGTCTGTTGAAGCAGACAAGACATGAATATTAGATGAAGTAGTAGCAAACAAATGAGATGTTCTAGACGTAATTGAAAAATTAGGTAACTAAATCCTGATGACCAGATGGCATCCACCCAAGAGCTCTGAAGGGTATAATTGCTGAAATGTTGGCCAAAATGTGTGACCTGTTATTATAAAAGGCCTTGTGTCCCAGAAGCCTGGATTATTATGGTCAAAGTCCCTCCCACCTACAAAGCTGCCTGTGGAGGACCCTGGGAACCAGAGAGCAATGGGTCTGACTTCTCTTCCAGGCAAGTTGATAGAGTTTGTAAGTGAGGTTAAAGAACACTGAAGATGTTCCTATATCATCTTTTCTTACCGCCGAATAGTATTCCATTGTGTATATACAACTTCTTTATCCATTCATCTATCAAAGGACATTTTCATTGTTTCCATGTCTTGGCCACTGTAAACAAAGCTGCAATGAACATTGGAGCACACGTGTCTTTATGTGTAGATGTTTTCAGATTTTTTGGGTAGATACCCTGATATGTGGTATATAAACCAAAAACAACAAAAGAACAAGACAAACAAGTGAGAAACAAGAACTCACAGACACAGACAATAGTTTAGTGGTTACCAGAGGGTAAGGGGGGTGGGGGGTGGGAGATGAGGGTAAAAGGGATCAAATATATGGTGATGGAAGGAGAACTGACTCCGGGTGGTGAACACACAATGGGATTTATAGATGATGTAATACAGAATTGTACACCTGAAATCTATGTAATTTTACTAACAATTGTCACCGCAATAAATTAAAAAAAAAAAAAAAAAGAACACCTGAAGAACATAAATTTGGTGGAAATTTGGCTCTTCCTAAAGGAAACTCAGCAAAGGCTAATATGTAAGTGCTCTTTTAAAAGGGAGCAAATAGAGAGGCATGATGAGAGGGGGAGAGAAAGGACCAGTGGACAGGACATATTTAGAATTTCAGAAAAAATTATTGGTGTGGTTTTAAGGCACAGGTTTATAAACATTCATCTTCTCTGGGATTGGTGAGACTATGGCCTCAAATCTGGGAATAGAGTGTAGGATTAAATAAGCACATGTCTTGATAGAAATTTGCTAATGATGGGTCTCCCCAGAAATCACACTGAGACCAATAGGAAGTGAACAGTTTGGGAACATTATGGAAGAGGCAGTATTCACAGTAACAACTCTTCATCTGCATATGACCCCAGCACAAAGCTCAGAAAACAGAGATAGCGTTGCCAATAAAATGCAGAATTGCCAGTTATATTTGAATTTCAGAGAGACCACACATAGTTGTGTAGTATAAGTATATCCCAAATGTAATATGTCCCGTGCAGTGTAAGTGTGTTATGAATAATTTTGAATAATACTTATACTGCATACTTATACTACAAAATTATTCATTGGTTCTCTGAAATGCAACTGTTAGTGGGTTTTCTGGTTCTGGGGGATTTTGTGGGGTTTGTTTGTTTGTTTGTTTGTTTGTTGTAGTATTTTGTTTTGTGCTAAATCTGGTAAGCTTAGACAGGGAGAAATGGAGGGGAGCTGGAAGAGCTACGTGAGCAGGCTAGAGGCCATAGAGTAACAGCAGAGAGGGGTGTTAACCAAGATACCACAGGAATAAACTCAGCCAAACACATGATACCATAGGCTCTAGTTCTTCACGGTCTTGGAGGGCCAAGAGGGGAGAGCAGGGAATAATGGTTAATAGACACAAGCAGTACAGCCTAGGGGTTACGAGCACAGACTCTAAAACCAGACCATCTAGGTTCAAACCCTTGCTCTGGCATGTACCAGCCAGATATCTTGGAGAAGTTGCCTAACTATTCTGTGCCTTAGTTTCCTCGTCCACAAATTAGTATTACAAGAGTACCCACTTCATTTGCTGAGGATTAAACGGATGGACAGATGTAAGGTGCCTAGAACAGTGCTTGGTACATGTGAACGTCAGTTATGTGCAGAGGTAACACAGAAAGCATCCGCTCACTGGCACTGACCTCCATTTAGTGGCCTCATGAAGGCCAGGCTAGCCGGGACCATTACGTTTGCCACTTCTCTCTCAGTCAGCATCCTGTTGGCTAGCCACATAGCACAACTGGGGGCTGACTGGCTAGGGGTTGCAGGAATGTGGAGTGGGTGGTCTTGGGGGTAACCATCCTCCCCATGGGTCACACTTCCTAGTCCTTAGCACCCCAGCTCCCCTCCCTCTGCCCCTGCCAGGAGCAGCAAGTCTTTCTTCCTTCCTTCCTTCCTTCCTTCCTTCCTTCCTTCCTTCCTTCCTTCCTTCCTTCCTCTGCATCACCAAGCCCAGCAGCCTGCAGCTCCATGTTAAATCAGATGGCGCTCCAGAGCCGGCAGCCTCTGTGAAGTGCGTTGTTGGGCCTGCACAGTCAGCACGCACCTGCCCGGCCGCTCGCGGAGTGGACCATGGCCTGATCTTCCTCTTTCCTGGCTCCAGGGCTCCTGGCTTACTGCTGACGACAGGGCAGCACGTTCCTTGTCCCCTCCAGACACCACCTGGCCTCCAGATGTGTCCTGATTTGACTCTGGATGACTCTAAGGTCTTCGACCTTCTGCTTGTCTGTCGCTGTCCTTAGTTCCCCAGTTCACCCTACCCTGCCTCTGCTGTCACCCAGAGTGAGTTTCTGTCCTCCCTTGAGTGGAGGAGCAAGAGAAAGAAGCAACCAGGCACTGCCCTGGGGTCAAAAGGGAGCTCAGTATGCCTCCCTTTCTCTGCTGCCTCCCTTCTTCCCCTTCATCTGCGGGAGTGCAGGTATGGTAACCTGTGGGTAACACATTTAGACTTTAAAGACAGATACGATTTAGGAGTTCTGTTCCAGGTCTACAACCAAATAACTGGGGGCTGTGGCCTTGGGTGACTTCAGTAGCGCCACAAGTCCAGAGAGCAGAGCGAGGAGCTAAGTGGGTGATTCCAGAAGAAGCATATTGGGAGAAAGGGCCAATTTTACCAGCAGGAAAATAAGAAGTTAGAACCTTCACACACTGCTGGTGGAAATGTAAAATGGTGCAGCTGCTATGGAAAACAGTATGGAGGTTTCACAATAAAGTTAAATATGGAATGACCATATAACTCAGTAATTCCACTCCCAGGTATATACGTACCCAAAGGAATTAAATACGAGTTTTCTTTTTCTTCTTTTTTTTCCTTTTAAGTGTGTTTTTCCAGGACCCATCAGCTCCCAGTCAAGTAGTTGTTTCAATCTAGTTGCGGAGGGCGCAGCTCACAGTGGCCCATGTGGGGATCGAACCGGCAACCTTGCTGTTAAGAGCACCGCGCTCTAACCAACTGAGCCAACGAGCCGCCCTGTAAAAATGAATTTTTAAAGCAGAAACTTGTACGAGTGTTTATAACATCTCTCGTCATTATATCCAAAATATGGAAACCACCCAAACGTCAAGTGATAAACCGATAAACAAAAGGTGGGACATCCATCCACCAATAGAGTATTACACAACCACAAAAAGAGAGGAAGCACTGACATGCTATAACATGGATGAACCTTGAAGACATGAAGCTAAATGAAAGAAGCCAGACATAGGCCACACATTGTCTGATTCCATTCATAGGAAATACCTGGAACGGGCAAGTCTATAGAGACAGAAAGTAGATTAGCGGTTGCCAGGGGCTGAGGGTAGCAGTGAAGAGGGATGAGGTTTCCTTTTGGCGTGATGCAAATGTTCTCAAATTGATTGTGGTGTGAACGCACAACTCTCTGAATACACTCAAAAATACTGAATTGGACACTTTAACCGGTGAATTGCCTGGTATGTGAGCTTTTCCTCAATAAAGGGTCCCCAGCTGACAGATGGTCCAAAATGGACTTCAATTGTGTGAGACCAGGCTGAGAGAAAGAATCAAAAAGTAATTCACCGAGGAAGAAGCGAATTCTATAACACCCCCATCCTGGGAGCTGTGGAAAAGCTCAAAGGTGGGTTGTTAAAGGACCCTTTTCTGTTTCCATTGCTGTTTCCTTCTCTCTACCCCTTAGTGTACCTTTGCACCGCGCACATGTCTCCATTTCTCCTTTAATAAGATCGGATTATAATTGTTGGCCGACCTGGCTCCCCACTACTAGACCATGGGATCTCAAAGGGCTGAGACCATTCCCTCTTGATCCAGCTCCTGGCACCTGATTGATGCTCAGAAAAGAACTGCTGAATTGATAAAAATCTGGTTTTTCGGTTTGTCTAAAATCTCACGATCTCACAAGAAACTGGTAACACTGATTGCCTTGGGGAGAAGAACCAGATGGTGGGGACAGGGATGGGAGAGACGCTTTTTGCATATCTGTTAGTCCCGTTTGGATTGCATGCATGCCAACACATCACCTATTCCAAAAAAAAAATTAATTTAATTTTTCAAATTGCTTGAAAATGCAACATTTATAAGCAAAGACACAGAATTCATGCATGTGACAAAACAGAGAAGAGTAGAAAATGACAGAGGCCTCTGGAGAGCAGACTCAGGCAGCAAATCCCTAAGTGGGAGGTTCGGAGCAGATGGGTACAAAGCCCCTGGGAGAGAGCGGTGTGATATTTATGGCTCCCTTCCCATAACTCTAAGGAGGCAATCGTATCTCTTCATTCACTGTTTTAAAATTTTTTTCAATTACAGTTGACGTACAGTATTATACTAAGATGTGCGTCACAGTAATTAGATATTTATATACCTTACATTGTGGTCATCCCAATAAGTCTAGTACCCACCTGGCACCATACGGAGTTAGTACAATATTATTGACTATATTCCCTATGCTGTACGTGACATCCCATGACTGTTTTCATAATTGGCAATTTGTACACTTGGTAATGACTTCAGATCTCCCTGGGCACTGCCAGCCTCAGCGATCAGACCACGTTCAGTCCCGATGTCAACAGCATTGACTCAGATTTATCAGGACCTCGTGGCATTCACATCCTTACCAACACACTTGGGAGGCCCACCCAGGCTGCACTGGCTATAAGCCAAGAGACAAGACCTCATCACAAAGTATCATTCGAGTCAACAGACTGGTACAGTGTGTGACACTCAGACCCTATCACCCCACAAGAGGCATGCCTGGAAGCCTGGGACAGAGGCAAACCTTGTCTCCCAGACCCTCGTGCTGTACCCCCTTGGCCCTGGGCAGTGACCCCTGTGGCAGTAAGAAAATAGAAAGCAATGAAACCCAAATGTCTCCAAAGGACACCAGCCCCTACAGTGAGCCAGCATCTGGCCAGGGTATGTTCTGAAATGGCCAACTTGATGTCCCAGCCTCCCTTTCTTCCCAGCAAGTGCCCTGGAGGCAGGTCTGGTCTCCCAGTCATCCATCACCAGCCCCCAGCTGAGACCCGACCCATGGCAGGCACTCAGTACTCATTATTTGGCTAACGCTAAATGAGTGAGCACTGCCCCCAATTTATAGAATCCTGACATCAGCCTTAGGAGGGGCGTGCTATTATTCCTAGTTTACAAACGAGTCACAGAGAGCTTAAAGTCACTTGCCCGAAAGCCCACAACGATGAAGCGACCAAACCAGAACTCAAACCCACTAGGCTCCAGAATCCATTAGCTTAACCAAAATGCTTTCCCATGATCCATGCAAGAGACACTGAGTGTGTGTGTGTGTGTGTGTGTGTGTGTGTCAGAGTGAAGGTGAGCTGGGGTAGAAGGAAAAGAGAAAGAAGACAAGTGAGGTAGGTGGGAGGACAAGAAGCCACTAGGTCCCAGGCTTTGCTCTTCACTCCGAGAGGCAGCAGCTCTGTGTGGTCAGTGCCTGGGAGCTCAGGGACTAACACAGGCGGTGCAAACTCTCAAGAGGCTCATGAATAAGCCAGAATGTCCGTTCGTTCGTTCCAGAGAGAGCTATAACTTCTGAGGAAACCAGACCCTCGTGTCCAGGGGTGGGAGGCCAGCGTGTGTGGGCAGTGAGTTATTGTCAGCAGAAGTTTGGGTAGTAAGCAAGGACTCAGCGCCCAGCCTGGCAGGGTGGTCTTCATGGCTCGTGCCGGACAGTCATGATTACCTGATGCCTCTCGGGCCACCTGTCAAGTAGAGCGGATGTTTCTGTCAGCCAGACAGGCCCCCTTGCCCTGGACAGCGCAGGAAAAACACTGACAAATCACTGCTCCTGGGGGTCCTCTTCCTCTAGACAATGCGCACATCACCCCCTTTTAGCTAACACGCTTGTTTCCCAGACAAGGCACAGAGTGATCGATTAGATTTCACAATTGATTAGGTTTCACAATCACAGACACTTAACTCCATGACATGGATTCTTCTTACTAGTTTTTCTCTCAGAGGACAGCCAGGTTCTGGCAAAAGGGCAAAACAAAACCCTCCTCTGACCTTATTCTCAGGCCTGTCGCCGCTTTTGGCCCCCAAGTTAGCTGTGGGTCCCCATCCCAAGAAATGGTCCAATTTGTGTCCTCACAGTGTGAACACGTATATTGGGCACTGGTTGTAAGTGAGATGGGATGGGATGAGGTGGAAGCCAGGTCCTGGGTGGGCAGACAAATGCAGGCTCCAGTGCAAAGGAATGATCTATAATTTTTAAAAAATTATGACCCCACTTAGGCAAGTCTAATTGAATCCTGGCTGTTCATGAAGGCTGCCTAACTTAGAGTTTTTTCTCTGGTATAAAACAAGACTCCCATACCAATAGCAGAATTTTTCAATACCACTGCTAAGAGTAATATTTAAACTTACTAAGCACCTTCCCTGTTCTAGGTGCTGTGTCAAACTCGTCCACAAATGTGTCAGTGATCCATTGCTGTGTAACCAAGTACCACAAGACACAGCAATTTAAGCCAACACACATTTACTTTCTCATAGTTTGTGCTGGTCCAGGTACAACTTAGCTGGGTCCTCTGGCTCTGACAAGCCTGCAATCTCACCTCAAGTCTCGACTGCAAGGACCCACTTCCAAGCTCACTCACGTGGTTGTTGTTAAGAATTACTTCCTCTTAGGCTGTTGGACTCAGTTCCTCATGGTTCTCTGAGTTTTGGGCCTGAGATCTCCACAGTTTCTGAGCATGGGCACCTCTCCGCAGAGCACCTCCTAACATGGCAGCTTCCTTCATCAGAGTGAGCACGTGAGAGGGCAAGAGATTTCCAGTGTAAGAGAGAGTGCTAGCAGTATGCAAGTCACAGCCTTTTGTCATCTCATCATGGAAGTGACATGCCATCACTTTGCCATATTCTTTGTTAGAATCAAATCACTAGCTCCCACACACACTCAAAGGGAGAAGATACACCAGGAGTGAGTACCAGGAGGCAGGGATTATTGGGAGCCATGTCAGAAGTACAAGATATGGTCACAGTACGTGATCTACTCAAGGCAACCCAAGAGATGGATGCTATTGTTCTCTGCATTTCACTGGTGCAGAAGCTCAGAGAGGTTAAGTAAGTTGTCCAAGGTCACACAGCTCATTGATGGTGGGACCTGAACTCAAACACAAATCTGTTTCTATAACCATGCCCTGGAGTTCAGCCTGGTCAGGGAGGTCTCTGCTGTCAAGTGATTTTCCCGTAGTGATCCCAAGATCCTACCAAAAGGAAGGCCACCCATTCTGTCATTGGGTAAGACTGGTTGTCGCTCAGTTCCATGAGACTAATTTGAAGGGAAAGGAAATATTGGTGGACACAGCTTCAAGACCAAGAGCTGAACCTTTCTCATTCTACGATTTTAACCTCAGACTTGGTGCAACCATGGCCCATCTCCTCCATCCTGGCTCTATTAGCCTAAGGCAGCCCTCACTTTTGGTCACTGCCTGGTTTTCCTAGCCTGTCATTACAGTTTGCAATTGTATGTAAATTATTCCCGTTGGCAACCTGCTCAATGATACGACTCTGTAACTAGCTGACTTAACTCAATATCTCATAAACATTAAACACTGCTATGTGCCAAGCATTTGAAAGAAACAAAGAAAAATCAAACACTGTGTCTGCTGTCAAGAAATTCACAGAATTTCTTGAATCTAGCTCTTTACTGCCCAATATAGTAGCTACTGGCCACTTATGGTTACTGGGTATGTGAAATGTGGCTAGTCTGAAATGAGATGCGCTGTTAACATAAAATAAAAGCGATTTCAGACTCATATGAAAAAAAGGTATAATGGCGCGTTAATGATTTTTATACTGATTTAATGTTAAAAGAGAATACTTGGGGTATATCGAATTAAATAAACGATATTATTGAAATTAATCCTTTTTATCTTTTTAATGTGGTTATAAGAAAATTTAAAATCGCATATGTGGCTCACTTGTTGATCATGTTATATTTCCATTTGGCAGTGCTGGTCTAGAGGTAGAAAGACAGCTGTCACAACTACCATTTATAAAGAGCTCACCCTATGCTGGACCCTGTGATCTACATACTTCTATACTGTGCACAAGTCACTTTGTTTAATCTTCACAATAAACTCACACAGTTGTTATCATTTACCCATTGACAGCTAAGGTGGTGACTTGCAGGGCTGAAGCAACTTACCCGCAGTCACACAGAAAGTGGGTGAGCCAAGTCCGTCAGAGAGATGAACGTGCATCTATGCCCCTCAGTGATGGGTGCTAGATGGAGGCCCAGGACCGGGCAGAGCATCCAGGAGAAAGCAGCCAGTCCACCTTGGAAGACCAAGGAAGCCCTTCATATGGAGATGAGCCTTAGGCTGAGTGAGCCTGGAATAAAGACATCCAGGTGGTTCGCAGCCTGAAGAGGGCTTTCCAGGCAGAGGAAGAGCAGGTGTGAAGTTGCAGAAGCATGAAACTCCCTGGAGCCTTCAGGGAACAGCAGAGGTGAGATGGCTTGAGCTCAAGGAGCATGTGGAAGGAGATAAATTGAGCGAGATGAGCAGGAGCTTTGCAGGGAGAGGTGAGCATGGCATGCACAGGAGTTTGAACTTCATCCTGTGGGTCAGCAGTCTCAACTCTGGCCACACACTGGAATCGCGAAAGAGCATTTAAAAAATAACGGTGCCCCGATGCCATCCCAGAGCAATTCAGTCAGAAAGTCGGAGGAGGAGGAGGAGGTGGCGGGGTGGCCAAGAACCTCGCCCACAGGATTGGGCATGTGTGGAAGAGCTTTAAGAAATAGAGTCAAATAATCGCAGTTCTGTCTTAGGAAGGTCATTCTGAAGGTTGTACAGAAAATGGATTATTGGAAGTGAGTGAGACTGGAGGCGGGAGAGTAGTCAGGGTTATACTGAAATATCCAAATTAGGGAAGCGAAGGCCTGAAGGCATGGAGCTGAATGCAAGGACTGGTGTGGGAGTTCAGGGAGGGATCCCCAGAAAGAGACCACTGCTATGATCCTGGCCCACCAACCCCTCTCAATCCTGCATTTCAAGCCTCACTCACATTCAACGGCCTGCTAAACCTATCTACTAAGAGTCCTACAGCCGTCTCCAGCTGATCACATCCTAATTAGAACTATTGTATGCTCTCAGAGCCTACTCCTACAGGCCCTTCTAGTTCTCCTCGTGGCTCCCTAGAAAGTCTACAACGCTCTGAGTGAATCAAAATCCTCAAATCCTCTCTCTTCCTCTCTGTCCACAGCCAGTCACCAAGCATGGCGGCGGCTGCCCTCAAAGGCCTTCAGAGCTGCTCCTCTCTGTCATTCCCCAGCCCTTCTCCTTCTCAGGCCGTTCCATTTGTTACTCAAACTACTATACTATTCCCTGAAGCCACCACTAGTGGCTGGATGCCCAAAGCCATTCACCCCTCTTCGTTGTTCAGAGAACCCTGACATTTAGATTTTCTAGCAGCGATGTGCCCACCCCAGGCATTCATAACCCTGGCTGCAAATTAGCAGCAGTCAGGTTTGGGGGGTATTTTTTTCTTTATCCCAACATCCAGGCCTCACTGCTTGAAATTCTGCTTCGACAAGTCAGGTATAGGACTCAAGCATTTTATATCTCTCTATATATATATGAATCACATTGGGATTTATACATATGCATACAAACTCTCCCGAGGTGATTCTACCATATAACCAGACTTGAGAACCATCGCTCTAAATCACTGGTTCTGAAAGTGTGGTCCCTGGACCAGCTGCATCAGCATATCTGGGAACTTGTTAGAAATAGACATTTATGGGCCCCACCCCCGACCTGCTGAATCAGAACCTTGGGGGTGGGACCCAGAGACCTGTGCTTTAACAAGCCCTCCAAGTCTTAACAAGCACACTCGAATTTGAGGAACACCGGTCAAAATTAATCATGGTCACCCCATTCCCACTTGCTAGCGATTGGGTTTTGGTGGGTCTGTTCAGGTCAACGGAACATGAGGACAAGTCTTCATGAAGGACTTCTGGGGAAAAAGTCATTCTTACCTAATAGAAAGAGGGAGCCACACAAAGAGGAAACTCTTCCTCCAACATATGAGTAGCTACTTTTGGTGAGGAAAAAGGATCTATTGTCAGAGGAGGTTGTGATGCTTGGAGCTATGGCAGCAATCTTGGGACCATGAGTTGAAAAGGAAGAGAATCATAGGGAAGCGGGTCCAGAAGCTGATGTTGATGAGCCACCGAATTAACCAATCCTGGAATTTTCTAATCCCGTATTCAATGTGAAGCCATGGAATGACATCCTTGTTTAAGCCACTCTTAGTTGAGACAAAAGACTATTATTACTCATGGTACCGGAAGCAGCATATTTGCATGGCTCCCCCTTGCCTTCAAGTCCCACAGGGACCATATGGCACCTGCATACATAGTGGGCCGTATTACAGGGAAAGGAACCCAAACGTAAGGGCCTACAACTCAACAAACAGCAAACAAGCCAGTTCCCTTCCTCTCCTCCTGGGGCAGGAATGGCTACACAGTAGCCACCCGGACCTATGGTCACCCTGACCTACTTAGTTACCTGTATGACCAGCGACAGAACTGCTCGGTATCAGGAGACAGATAAGCCTTGCAGTCTGGAGCATTCGGAAAGAACATGCCGGCGAGCTCAGAGCCCATGGTCAGCTGCCTCTCCCAACACCTACACGCAGCTTCCTGCTAGAACTCCCCGATGTCCATGACGGTGGTCACCTAAGTTTTCTTCATATATCAGTAGTGTCTGAGCTAACTCAGGGCTCTTAATCACTCCCTCCCCATTTATGGCCTATCGCAGCAGCTCAAGGCTGCTGGCCAACTGATTTCTCTCTCACTTCTGTGAGAAATCCCCTCCTTTTCCAGCATCAGAGATTTCCAGACTTCTAGGAGGACCCCACCTCTCATCTGCATGTCTTTGAATGTATGCCTCGGTGGGAATTCAGTCTTGATTCTTCTCTTGGTTCTGCAGGCCCTCAGCTCTGCATTCCCCACGTCAGTCCTTATCTACTCTGTCCTCTCACAGTCACCACCCTGGACTTCCACAGGTCCAGAAGAAGAAATCTGGACCAGTAGTTTCCTGTTACCTCTTAATCTCATGCCACTCTTCAGCCTGGAGTTAAGGTCCTACACAACCTGCCTCCAATTCACTTCTTTATGCAGTCCTTGTATAGTCTACACACACTTCATCTTTCCTGCGCTATTTGGTTTTCTCTGCCCCATGTGGTTTCTTTGCCCCTTTGTACTTTTGCACAGGTTCCTCACCAGGCCTGGAATATACTCTTCCAGGCCACTCTATTCCCGGGCAAATCCTGCCCCTCCCTCAGGCCCATCTGAAATATCGTGACTTTGGTGGAGCTCTGTAGGATTCACTCCCAGCTGAACAAACCCTCTGCCTCCTTTCAACCCTCAGGGGCTGTGAACTTCTGTTACGGTTCATCTGCGCAGGCTCCAGTTACAGTCCTCCCTGCTACTAGAATAAAAGCTCACAAAAGCAGGGACTACATGATACTCCCTTTCGTCTCCCTTTCAGATCCGAGCTCTGTTACTAGCTCTGTAACTAGCACGACGGTGTGCCCCCCTAAATGTATTTGAACACCGTGTCGCTTTTTCCTCACTAAGGCAAACGAGCCATTCCTGCTATGAATTGCATCACCACTGAGCTTTTCCATTTTGATGCTACCTTTAGATGCCAGAACAGGCATGAGGCCTTCCTGTCCCTGGAACTGATGTTATGTGTTGCGTCAGCCAAAGGGCAAATAGGCAACATACAACTCCATAGGGAACATATGTTGTGATTGAGAGTATGAAAAATCCTGCAGTTCTTTGCAAGGCTTCCAAAACAGTGTGCGGAAAATGGTTTTCAGCTTTGCCTCGATAATTCAGCCCATGGGGTAGCTAGGTGGGGCCCGGATTGGGCTGGAGTCCTCCACCCCAATGGGCTATACAAATATAACTTCCTGTGTTTTCATGAAAAGAAGAAGCCTGAAATGCCCTGCTTTGGGAGTGTCAAATTCCTAGATCCCTAAGTTCTAGTGTCTTGAGAGTTAATCTTCCAAAAGCTTAGACTTGTCATAGTGATAAGCACCAAATAAAGGGATTTGTCAATGAAATGAGAAAAGATAAAAATGAGGGGTTGAGATGGGCATGAGCTGGGTGAAAATTGCAATGAAAGATTTTGATAGATTGGAACTAGAATGGAATGGATTAGAACAAATGAGAACGGTGGCAGGTCTAGCACAAATTGTGGCAAGAACAGGAGGCGATGGATTAGAGAGGAAATGGATGAGATTGGTGTGAGCTAAAATGGGGCTGCGGGAGTCAGGCGCCTTCCAACACTTCCAGCTGGCTTCGTCAGGGTTTCCTTTCCTCCATCCTCCCAGCACTCTGACTGATGGCGGAGCACAGATGAGCCGTGTTCCCTGTCAATGTCCAAACAACATGACAAAATCAGCCCTGCCCTGTTGATTCTATTTAAGGCCATGTGTCTGATTGATCCAGTCCAGGAAAATCCCATTTATCATGAAGATTCAATACTTCATGACTACTCTCTATTTTTTGCTTTAATCCCTAGCACTGAATGTGAATTCAAGATCCTATGATTCACCCCACTTTTTAAATGTCCGATATCCGGTTTATATTTCCACACTGAGTTTGCACCCTTTCTCTCTGGTCAGTTCTTTTTTTGTTCCTGTTACCAGAGGCCCCTGTGCCCTTCCACCCCCTCTCTCGGCGTCCTTTCCAATTTAAGCTGAGATCAGACTTCTTCCTTGTCGATGCTTTTCCACTTCCTGTGGCCGCTCTTGTCATTTATTATTTAATTCAGTCACCCTATTTTATATGCACAAGAACCATTCCTGAATATGGCTGGTATAAAAAAACAAAAAAATTAGGATCCAAACCAGAAGCAAAGTCACTTCTTCTCAACACACCTCCCAGCTCCATTGTCATTCTGCTCCAGGCCTGAGCCAATGCTCCCAGAGGGCCAACCCTTGAGCCTGGATCTGGCCGGCAAACCCTCAAGTCCAATTAACTTCTCAGGTTGGACACAATGGAAAATTGCCAGACAGCTTCTTCATATATCCTTCTGATTGTATAAGAGATGTCTTCCCAGAGACAGATGTTTGGATGAAATTCCATAGGTAGGGCGGCCAGATGGCTCAGTTGGTTAGAGCACGAGCTCTCAACAACAAGGTTGCCGGTTCAATTCCCACAGGGGATGGTGGGCTGCACCCCCTGCAACTAAGATTGAAAACGGTGACTGGTCTTGGAGCTGAGCTGTGCCCTCCACAACTAGGTTGAAGGACAATTACTTGGAGCTGATGGGCCCTGGAGAAACACACTGTTCCCCAACATTCCCCAATAAAAATTTAAAAAGAAAAGAAAAGAAATCCCATAGGTAATTCCACATGTAATAAGGTGAGTGGAAAACACATAGGATGATTGGTTCAGTGACCCAGTTTCTATTCTTCAGTTAATGTCCATCATTAACTTACTCCTGGACCTTTAGCCTCTCTAGACCTCAGTTTCCTCATCTGTAAAATAAGGGGGTTAGACCACAGTTTCTCAAATCCCTTTCAGAGAGAAAATTCTGAAAATCATATTTACCCAGTGATCCACATGATTCAATTGGAGATCCATAATTAAATTTCAGTTCACTTCAAATCAGTGGGTAATGAGGAGACTTGCTAGTCAGCAGAGCCCTTGCCTGAGCCAGCCCAGCCCAGCTGCCAGACATATGAGTGAAGAAACTATATCGGAAGTAGCCTCCAGCCTCTAGCAACTGAAGGCACCCCCACCCTTCAAGACCTCCCCAAGACCCCAGACACCAAAGAACAAAGAAGAGCCATCCCCCCACGCCCTTTTCTAACTCCTGACCCACCCAATCTGAGAGCACAATAAAATAGTGGCTGGTTCATACACTACATTTTGGGGTGATTTTAACATAGCCACAGACAACCCCGAAGAATTAGTAAATTCTGACACTGTGACAAGTCTAATAATTGAGCTGGAGGCTCTCTGGCCCTGTGACCAATGCCAAGTGGGTGACTCACAGCACACATGCAGAAGGTAAGAGAGGTAGTCCTGCCTCCTCCCATCCCAGGTCCCCACCCTGCCTGCGGTGCAGTCTTTTGCAGGCCTTCATCCGCTCCCCAGGCCCAGTTCTCCTCTCTCCTCCCACAGCGCTCTGTGCATATCATTAACGTCAAGCTCACCACCTGGATAGTTAACTGATTTATTTATGTCTGTCTTCACCAGACTGTGGGCTCCACAGGGGGCACAGCTGTGCTCTGTGCGTTTCCCAGGCCGGTGCTTAGCACAGAGTGGGCGTGAATCGATGTACGTGGAATGAAAGTGGCCAAGCCCACATGACTGGCTTACTCCTACCCCTGATGCCACCAGCAAGCAGCAGACTCAGGACCTCCGCCTCGTGCTCCACACTTGTTTCCTCCCCAGGCAGGCTCCATCTGTTTCACATCAGCCCAAGAGCCGGAAGGGGAAATTCTTGTGCTGCAGTGGGGCAACAAAGAAAACCAGAGAGAGAACTCACTGGCACTGGAACCAGGAAAGAATGGAACCATTCTGAAGAGTCGGGCATGTGTTTTGTTAGTTGTTTCCTTTATGAACGTCCATATCCTGAAACCCTGGTTAATTTTCTTGTTTAAACATTGATTTAAAATTGTTAGCTCTGGCAGAGAGATACTGTCCTTCAGCAGGTTCTCTTATAAACTTTGCAATTCGGAGTACTGATTCAGAGGGGAGCTGGAAAAGTTCCTGGTTGCTAAGAGACCAGAGAGCAAATTACCAGCTCACAAAAGACCCAGCTAAGGTCAGTAAAAGACAAAACAAAACAGGGTAGGAAATGGGCTTCCTCAAAATCAAAATAAGGTAAATAAACTGGCTAGGAAAATGTCTGATTGGAAAAGACAATTATAAACATTCTTCATGCTGACATTTAACGATGCACTCTAGGTGGCTGCATTCTACCTTTGTGTTTTTGTCACTTGAAGGAAACAGCAGGAGAGCCCCTTTCCAGTCCTGCAATGCTGTATCTATGAGTCAGTGGGAAAAACAAACTGTCCCAGTTGATAAGGAGGCAAAAAACATGACATAAGTCTGCCTCTTGCAGGCTCCAGGGAGAGAATGGGCTGCCTGTGGCTTTGTCCCAGAAACATCCCTGTCGAAGGAACAAAATTCTCTCCCCAGGAAACGTTTTGATCACTGCTTGTGAGTGGCCCCAGAGCCACAACAGAAAGCGCTGGCCCCCACGGGAGTAGGACAGACACTTTGGGATCCAATCCCCGCATAAGTCAAGGGCGAGAAATTAGCTGGGGCTTGCAAAAGGAAGGAGCAATGAGAAAAGTACCAAACAGGCCCCAGGTGTTCATTTTGTTAAAATGTTTTTATAGCTGTAATTTTTAGTCATTTCTTTTCTGGCCAGATGATTTAGTAAAATATTAAAATTCTTTTTAATGATGAAGAGGTAAAAAGCATGCTATTCTCTCTCTCTCTCTCTCTCTCTCTCTCTCTCTCTCTCTCTCTCTCTCTCAGTGAATCACCTCTATTAGAAATTCAACTCCTCAAACAGAAAGACTTTCTAAGACCACACTGCTTAGCGGGACAAATAGTGGGAAAATCCTCTAAGTGGAAATTACCAGCCCCTTGACAGAGGAGTTTAAAAACCGTAGGTGAGCACAGAGGAATCGCAGTCATCTGGGTTTTGCAAATCAGAGAAGAAATGAAGTGGGACCAAAGAAAGGGGGTGGGGGAGAAGGGGAGATCAGCGAGATAGGAATTGGGAGAAAATTAAGCCAGCCAGTAGGTGTATGTCAAGGAGTTACGGAGGGAAGTGGCTAACAGCTGTGTCACTGAACAGTTTCCACTGTTCAATACTGGTTGGGCAGCAAAAGGATTTCAGAATATGATGGACCCAACAAGCATGAAATAATCTTTAGGGGAAAAAAAATACAATTCCCCATGTAGCAACATCCTTCAGACCTTTTCTGACAGTCTTATTTGTCAGACTTGCAACGGCAAGCAACTGCTATGTTTTAGGCAGAATTGGTAGCCTGTCGAGAAAGACTGCATTATTGTCCCAAATAGTCAGAGCCTCTCCCTGTGGGAGAAATACACACCTCCACCCTGTTGCACGTAGCCGTGGCCATGTGACTTGGTTTGGGCCATGACATGAGCAGAAGTCACACACGTCACTTTGGGGTATGAGTTCTTAGTGCTAGAACCTAGCTTTCTGGCTCTCTTTCCCCTAATATCATGATGACCATTCATGTTCTAGACAGTGCCTTACCCAACAGCTGTTACCTCCAAGAGGAGAACACATGGAGCAGAGGTGCAACTCGATGACATCGGTGAGGACAGAAAAGGGGCCACAAGGTTAAACCTGACAAGCTCAGGAGACTGAAAATAACCACATAACATGGTGAGAGCATAAAAAATGTCATAACTAAGGTGGGCAATGACGCATCTTTAGCCTGAAACTTTCTTCATAAAGTCAATCTTCATGTTAAGTGGGCCTGTCTATTGTTTTTCCGCACCTAAGATGACATCCTTGGAATGTCAGTAATCCTTTTTCCAGACCAGAGCAGGAAACTGCAAAATCCCTCATGATTATGCTTGTCTCCTGCTTACCATCTTGATGTGCTGCAAAAAGCAAACTATTAATTATCCTGCGCCCCACCTATGTAAAAGAAGTACCTGTCTCTACAATTTACTTTTATCCAATCCCAGAGATTTCGCCACTTTGCTTTCTCCCACCCCCTTAATCTACAACCAGTGGATTTCATGTAACCCTCCTCCTTTGATTCTATGGATAAAATAAGCTGTAAACTGTCATTTTGCAGATCATTTTTGCAATCCGTCGAGATTTTGCTTTCCGGCAATTGTCGTCCGTCGGGCTCAAATAAACTCGTATAAGCTTTCTCTTAGGCTGGATGTCTTTCATCGACAACGGACATGGAGCCTGGGTGAGAAACAAAACTCTATTGTAAGCTATAGAGATCTGTTGTTGTTTGTGCTGTTATTACAGCAAAACCTAGCCTATCTGATCAATGCATCTCCCATGGATCTAAAATATGGCTAGGATGTCCTTACTTTTACTTTCTCACCATCTGGCCACAATCTCACCAATGGGGGTAGCCATTATATTCTGGACAGACCACTTAGCATCAGACATGGTGTGCAACTGACTCTCTTTTCAAGGAAATTACGGCTGGAGCTCCAAGGCCCTGCTGCTTGGTGGGGTTCAGTACCCTAAAACCAGAACAGCGTCTGACGCTGAGCAGGCAGAATGTGAAATTCATCTCTCAGAAATGCCAGATCGGAACTGGCTCACCATTTCTAATTTAGCCCGAAACAAAACAACAAAGTCAAATCTTCGTGTTCTCACGTTTAGAACTTTAGAGGGTTCTAAATTTAAAAAAAAAAAAAAAAAAAAAATCTGCCTCTCTCACCCCACCATCTATTTTCTCAACTCCTTTCTGATCATTCTCTTTCACGTGTTACCAGATTCACCTTCTTGGGATTCTCCTCCTCACCCATCATCCCAATCAGCAGGGGAGGTCAAGGGAGCTGGGTGAACATACAACCTCCTGGGAGGTGTGCAGGAGAAGAAAAGGCTGTGTGAATTCTTCTAGTATGTTGTTCCCAATAAACGTGGTATGCTCAGCAAAATGAGGAAGCTCGGGTTGGAAATTAACCTTAACAGCAGCAGGGAGGAAATGATGAGAGACTGGGAAATTGTGGACAGGTGAGGTCTGGAGCAACGACTAAATCAGGGTGTGTCTGTGACTGCAGCCGTTTACCTGGCTCCTGTGACCTCCTGAGAGGCTGCCCTGAGCCATGGGCTGGCCACGCCTTGGCCTTGGCAAGCAAGTTCTGGGAAGAGGAGGGATGGGCCAAAGAGGACTTTGAATACTTAACGAGGTGTTAAATGGGACTCTCCCCACAGTCTCAGAATTTCTGCTAATGCCCCAAAATGGAGGACAGCAGGCAAAAGTGTCTCGCTCCCACCACATTCCAAAGGGGAAGCGATCAGAACATACCCGCAAGATTTATTCAAAGGTGTGTGATCTGGTCCCGCCACTCCCACCTTCAGCACCCCAAGAAGATGAGAATTTCAGAGAGTCCATTGAAGTAGGGGCATTTCTAAGAGTAGAGAGTTGCCAACCTAGTGAGAAAGGCTGGGATATTCCCCATCCCATCCCTCCCCATGAAGGAAGAGAGGAAATGCTTCTGCCAACCCTCCAGCCAGGCACGGAGGTCCAGGAGAAGAGCTCAGAGGTTGGGAGGCCTTCAGGAAGGGAGACTGAGTCGAATGCCCAGCTGGATGCTGGCTGAGCCACAGAAACCAGTAGGGTGCCATGTGTTTGCACTAGACAGGAACTTGGGGAGTACCCTTTACCTTGCCTCCCGGGTTCTGGAATAGGGAGGCTGGCACCTGCTTCTTGCTCAGAGAGCCATAAAGGAATGTGGGAAGCTGGCTAGAGTGGCCTTCAGTGGCAGAGGTGCAGAGAGGACATGGAGGCAGCTTCCCTCTCATCATTTGGTGTGACAACTGGGTCACGTGGTCTCTGCAGAATGTGTCAATCCTGCGGGAATGTGATAACACTTCCTCCCAAAAGGGAAGCCCAGAAGTGATAGGCAAGGTGGGAGAGAGGGTGCAAAAAAGCCAACTGTACTCCTTCCCCAAGGCAGGTCCCAGCTCAGGCATGACCTGAGTGATACGGTGAGGAGAAGCCTGGAGCTGGGTGTGAGAATGAAGTTTTGATTTAACCTGGGCTGGACCTTTCACTGCCTGAAAGAGAGTTGAAGCAGACAAAATCAAGCTAGTTATTATAACTAAAGGGGACCAAAAAGCTATGGACTCTGCCTGAGACAAGGCCAAGAGGTGAGAACGAGAAATGCAATAAAGGGCTTGAAAACAAGAGTTGGAGAAAAATAAAGCCACTTCCTAATTATACTGCATTGAGTCAAGTTGGTAAACAAACAAACCAATCCCCCAAAACAACACCAGGAGGTGACATTCACCAAATAGAGAAATGCTTTCTTGTGTACCTTGAGCCACTGTTATTGAGGAGGATTGCTGAAGGACACGTGACATGTGATCCTCCACGCCAATGGATACACATTCTCAGGGAAAACAGGGCCCCCAAGGGTGATAAAATTGTTTCTTAGAGGGGGAGAGCAAAAAGTCTGAGATATTTCAAAGTTTTATGATCCTAAAAAGTTCAGCCCTACCCAGTAAAATATTAATACTTAGTATTTAATTTGTATAGGATAGAGAAAAATGAAATGAAGTGAAATTGTTTCCTCAGGGGAGCAACAATGAGGGAAAATCTAGAAACAATGAGCTAGAGAGATAGAAAACACTCCACCCCAATCCAGAGCTGATGCTCCTACACCATTTTTCTGGCTTTAAGTAGAGTTGCTTTCACTGAATTTGCTTTGATATCCTGCCTTTTGAGGGCGCCACTCCCCGCCTCACAAAGTGTTCTTTCTATAAAGACCCAGAAGAGAACTTTCTTTCAGGTCTTGCTATAAAGAAAAGCAGTGCTTCTACTGGATAAATGGTTTGTTTCCTTTTATGTGTACTAGAAATTCTCAAATTTGATCAAGTTTCCCTCTTTCCTTCAGCCACCGGGGAGCTCAGGGCACATCCTATAACATCTACAGAACTGGGTGGTATGCATACCTGGGTGTTCTTCTCAACTGTGCTTTTAGTATTTTTCCACTTTCAATTCTGCCACCATTCTCTCAACTACGTTTTAACTCTTTTCCATTTCATGTATTTTTATGAGCCCCCTAAAATTCTTTGTGGAATACGTGGGGGTATAAATATATAAAGAGGAGTAGTTCTTCCTTCTCCCTCTGAAGATTTTTATTCACCCCATTATCCAGTCTATGCAGTGGCTTTTTTTTTTCTCTTAACTCAGTGTAGAACTGATGCCTTTTCCATCGAGTTTTCCTTTCATCCAAGTTTTCCAGGATACCGAGATCACCTTGAACACTGATTCTGTGACCTGATGCATTTTCCAGTCCTCTCAGCTTTGCGTTACCCATAGTGTCAAGGAGCTACTAACTCATTGACAACAATGTTGAATGAACAGGGCTAACAGAGATCCCTGTGGTATGCCACTAGAGACCACTTTTCAGCCAGTATCAACACATTAGTCCCCTTTTTCCTTTGATATGGTCAAATCTTTACTTTGATATGATATTTAGTTCATCACATTCTACCATCTGTCCACTGGAATGGTCCAGAGACGTGGTCAAATGCCTCTCTGGACTCCAAGAAGTCTCTGTCCACAACATTCCTCAGACCACCACTCTTCATTCCTCTCCCAAAAGGGACTAGATTAGCACTGGATCCAGGAACTCGACTCTCCTGCAACCTTGCTGCTGCCACCTCTGTGTTAGGAATTTGACATTGCATCCCAAAAGCAAGAAGCCTGGGCTGCGGGCAACACCAGTAAAATGGATACCCCATGCAGAGCTTTGTATCCGCTTCCAAATGGAGTCTCATGTAGGTTCTCCTGACTGGTGCAGCCTGAGTCATGTGCTTGACCCCAGCTACTAAAGATGCTAAAAATTCCGGTTGTCTGGGTTCTGCCTTGGAACAGCAGTCAGGAACTCCAGCAAGCATTAGAACAGTATTCAAAAGGCACCAAGCAGTCAGACAATATGGCACAGGTCCCTGGAGCCCAAATGGTGGAGGAGCATGGCTGTTGCACAGAGCCCGGGCTCCATCTTGCAGACCTCAGGCCCTGCTCCAAGCTGCCAGGAGAGGAAACCTAATTGGCTGAGCTTGGATCACGTGTTCTCCACAGGCTCTCTAGCTCGGCTGGGGCTGTGGGATCAGGCAGCGTGTGAAGGCTGTCAATGCTCCACCTGCATGGCCACAGAGCCCTTGAGCAGGTCCTGGTGTGTGTCCACCTGAGTCAGCCAGTTCCTGAATCTCTTTGTCGGAGGACTGTTCTCAGGCTGCCTAACCCCAGGTAATTTACATCACCCTAGGATATTAATCAGTAAGTGACAAAATGAGGAGTAAACATATTTCAGTCTCTTCCCCAATCAAGACACCTCCAAAATGAGACCTACACTATTTCCAGAGTTCCCCTGTGGGACTGAGCCAACGTTTCCACGGGACCTTGCTTTATATTCCCTTCTCTCCCCCACCCCACTTCCTCGTACCCCCACTCATTTTTTTTCCTGGCAACCCTTCTTAACACTTTTATACAAATCTTCATCTCAGGGTCTGCTTCTGGGGAACCCAACCTGAGACAGACAAACATGGCTGCCGGAGGTCCACAATGGTGAGTCAGGGATCGCTGCAGAAGGGCAATGAGAAAACCCCCAATGTGCCATCATCTCCCTGGTTTAACCCTTTCCAGACCACCCTAGTCCTGAAAGTGGGGACCTAACCTCCAAATTTCTGCCTTGGCCCCAATCCAAAACCAGAGCTGAGACTCAAAACCAACCTTCTCGAAGGCACGCACACCTTCCCATAACCCTGCTGGTGTGAGCATCCCAGCTCACTGTGCTGTAACCTCCGGGATTAACTCTTCTCCTCCTTTTGAATGTCAAGAGCGCATATGCCCATCTTTTGTCTCTGAGCACAAATCCCCTCCTCTATAATTTATCAAAGATTAATGACAGTGGCTTTGAAATCGTATGTCAAGTTCCTCCAGGGCCACAGGACATAATTCATCAGGCTCAGAGCCCCGAATTCATTACAGCGGCTGCGGCTGCCTTTCCTGCGTCCACATGTGTCCTTGACTACAATCCCTCTTTTCAATGTTTTCCCTACCCTTTCCAAGTAGAAGACCACTTTTTTCCTCAATGGAGAAGGAGGAAGTAAAATACTAATTAGACAGCACTGCCCTCACTTTGTCTTCAACCCTGAGCATTACATTCTTTTCTCCAAGCAATGCCCACACTAATCTTTGCATGCTCAACGGAGATAAACAGGATTCCTCACAGAAGTCACAACTCTTAGTTCATTCAAGACGTTAGACTTCCCACCTTGGTTCTTACGGATAGGGACACACTGCTAGATTCTGTCTTCACCCAGTGACATTTAGGAGACTCCAAGGGTGCCTTTACACAAACCTAACCTCCGTGGCCACTTCTGAAGCCCAGGCCAACTGTTTTGGGACCCAGTCTGCTGGGTCTCTCGTTGACAGCTATCCCTCCTTTATCCCTTGTCATTTCCCTCCTTAAGCGCCTGACTAAAAAGTTCTTAATCAGCCCTCAGCCCAGACTTCAATCCCCTTTGCTTTCATTCCTGAGGGCAGGGCTCAGGCAACGGCCCCTTCCATCACTTTGAGAGGAGGCCCACCTGACCCCACCATCAGGAAGCATTCACTTGCTGCAACATTAGCCCGCAGGCAATTGTCTTTAGGGTCATCTGAATTTTGGAGACATCCTAGCATGAGTGAACCCCTGCCTTACGTGTTCCCCCATTTCCTACTATTTTTTCCTTTCATTTTTGTACTATTCTCTTTTTATCTAAACGAGGGGTGTCCAAACTGCGGCCCGCGGGCCAACTGCGGCCCGCGATCCATTTTTCATTGGCCCGCAGCAAATTCCAAAAATATATTTAGTTTACTTAAATAAACCAGGTGAGGCAATACGTACTTCACCTCTAGTGAGTGGCCCGGCTGTTTGTGTATTTTACCGCATATGGCCTTTGGTGAAAAACGTTGAAAAAAGTTGGGACAGCCCTGCTCTAAACCATAAGAGAGATTCACCTGGTTCCTTCAATTAAAGTACCCTTTTCCTCTTCAGCTGGATCAGTGCTATTTTAAGACAACAATGCCACGAAGCGTCAACAAGAATCTAATAAAAATAGTTATCTGCAGGAGGTGTGCAGAAATGTAGTGGAAATGGTAAGAATGAGACTTCACCCCATATATTCCTTTTTATATTTTTTTTTATTTTTCAATCATTTAAATGTGTTCCCTGTTTCAAAAATAAAATTAAACCAACAACTAACTCTATATAAAATCATATAGGGAAAAAACTGTAATTTGAGTAATTTTGAACACAGTACCCTGACGACATACCCTTAATGGGAAATGTTCTAAAGAGAAAAGCACAACGAAGAGGCCTCAACTCTGACTGAGTGGGTTTGTTGTTTGGACTGTTTCAGGTGTAGCAATTCTAAAACTACCTTGTGCATATTGTTGAGTAGAGAAAATTAGTAAATATATTGACATTGTTGAGAACTAAGTTCTCACTGGGAGAAAAAGGAAATATCAATATGGAGTGTGAAAAGGGGAGGAAGAACCTGAGGTGTTGGATTTGAATTGGAAGTATCAAAGTGACTTCAAGATTTGTTTAAAAAAATCTGTGTATTTCCTAGCTCCGTCCACTGAAAAGGCCTAGAAACAACAATACCCCAACAATAATGAGCACCCACGTTTCCAAATACTGGGGTTTTTAATGCCATTCTCCATTAAAAGGAACCAGGGAGGGCTCCTTGGAGAAATGAATGGCTCAATTCTGCAGCAAAGAAAGTACAAGGTGAGCCTAGAACATCAGGTTATACTAAAAGTCAAGAAAGTGCTTAAATTCTAACAAAGGCATGTCAAAGGAACATTGGAGCAGCTCAAGCTTTAACATTTGCGATGAATTATGACACAATGAATTTTTTTTAAGCTCATAGTGATATTAAAAATGGTGGACAAACTTTTTTTTTTCAGAAGAAAGTCTGTTAATGAAGTAGAAGAAATGATAGAATTAGGAAAATTACCATTTTCCATATTGCAATGTAGTAATCTACTCAGCCAGGGATCATCCGTGTGCTTACTCTCTTAATGTTGGGTAAGATGTTGGTAAAATATTCATGCAATCGAAATGTAATCCCCTCAGATTACTTATTCATTAAAAAGGTACAATGGAGAAAGACACCACTGAACCGAATGATCAACTTAGCATGACTAATAGCAGGACCAGTGACATGAAATGACTCCCAACGTGCTGCAGTGGGAAGTGCACCCCACCGAGCTATGTTCTTACCAAAGAATTTAATCTGAATTCAATGAGAGTAAACAATCAGAGAGATCCAGACTGTGCACAGTCCACAATAGAAAAGGCATGGATTCTTCATAAAGGTCAATGTCAAGAGAGACCAAAAAACTGGAAGGAACTATTCTACATTCAAGGATAATAAAAAAGACATGCAATGCAGCATCCTTGATTGGTGTGGGGCTGGGAAGATTACAAAGAACCTTCTGGAGACAATAGGGGTAATTTGAACATGGATGGTATGTTAAATAATATTACGTCACTATTACTTTTTTTTTGGTGTAATATTTTATTGTGGTTATGTAGGAGAGTATGTTTAGGTAAGGCATGCTGAAATGTTTAAGGGGAAGTATTGTGATGTCTACAAATTTACTCAAGGATTCTATTTATATATATATGGAAAGAGAGAGAGAGAGAGATTAGCAAGTGTGGCGAATGTGAGAGGTACTAGATGTTCACTGTACTCTTCTTTCAACTTATCTATAGATTTGAATCTTTTCTAAATTAAATGTTGAAGTAGGGAATGCCTGGCCCGTACCTCGAGCATGTAAATCAACATCTCCAGTTCTCCAGAAGCGTTTACTGGGTAGCCAGCACTGAGAACCGCTGATCTGCATTATTCATGATGGCAACCTTCACTCCCATCCATCAACTGCACTCAGCCTCCACGGACTCTGAAAATAGGTCCCTTAAAAGTCACAGGGGCATCTGAGTCTCCAGCTGGCCTCTGCAGCTCTGACTCAAAAGCTCAGGCAGAGGCGGAGCAAGTAAGTGCCCTGGTAAAAGCTTCTACTTGGCTCAGGAACCCTGACCATGTTGAGGTCCTGCTGGCTCCCTCTTCCGGCAAGCCTCTCCCTTCCAAGGGCCCCCTGCCCTCTGAGGCACCTCCCCCATGCTGCCCCTCAGAGGTGCTTTTGAGAAGCTGAGGCCAGAGGCTGTGTCTTCCTCTCTCTCCCCCAAACCCCGCACTCCCACCCCATGTCACACAGCCTCCACACCTTCAGAAAACATGTGCCAGGTGGACTCACTCACACTGTGTGCCCTCTTGGTGGGGGGAAGTGAAAAAGCACATGATCTTAAAGAAAGGATTTTATTATTTTGTCCAGAAAGCCCAGAGGCCGAAGGTCAAGGGAGGAAAGAGAGAAAGGTGGGATGGAAGAATCTTCTACAGAGAGCAGACTCACGCTCACTCACCCTGGGCCCTTTCTAGGTGCAGGCGCTGCAGTAGTGCTCTACCTATGGCATCTCATGAAGTCCACCCAAGGGCCCAACCCCACGAAGTAGGTACTGCTGTCGCCCTCATTTTACGCCACAAAAAATGAGGCCCAGAAAGGTTAATTAACTTGCCCAGCATCACACAGCATGAACACTAGCCATCTGGGACCAAAGCCCACAGTCTTAACCACGGTGCTGTACCTTACTGCCATTGTAGGGGGCTTGAAGGGAAGGGAAGGGAAGCAAGAGCTAAAATTTATCAAGCACTTGCTAAGACATTATCTTGTTGAATTCTCTCTGCAGCCCCATGAAGTAGCTCTTATCTTTTCTGTTTTGAGGAAGCTACGTAAATGGACTCGGAGATAAAGTGACTCAGTTCGGCCATGTTCACGTTGCACGTTCACGTTGGCATTGTGCTCCGTGTGAATGGTGCACAGAGTCTGTTAGAGGACCAGACATCCCCCCGGAGTTGTGTGATGCAGGAGCCAGAGTGACTTGCCCTGAGTGACAGTGGGATGGTCCCAGGATTTGAAACTAGGGTCTCTGGGACCTCAGCCACTTTCCACAGCATTGCACTCCTCCCCAGAAAAGCCCTGCTGCCCCCTCCCCGTCAGAGCCTTCCTGTGTGCAAGGAGAACTCGACATGCCCCCGGGAGGGTCAGAGGCCAGCTCTTCTTCACAGACCTCAGCTGTAAAAAGGGTGAGAACTTTGTCTTCCTGGGGATGAGGAGGTGTGTGGTGAGGGGTTGAGAAAGGAGAGGCGGAGAAGTCTGAGACACACGTCCCGCCTCCCCACCTCAGCACACTGTGGCAAGGGGTACACATAGCTAGGGTGACCACCTAGTCCCCACTGTCCCAGGACTTGCCCTGCTTTGGCACTGAAAGTCTCACATCCTGGGAAACCCTCAGTCCCGTCAAATGCAGATGGTCGATGTCTTAGCTCAGGCTGCCACGTTTCACCCGTTTTGCCCCTCCGCACCATTACAGAGCTCCTACCCCACCCCAAATTCTCAGCCAGTTATTACTGGGGACCTCGGGAGGTTTCTCCCGCAAGCCCCCGGCCGTCGGCCGTGTTCTGCGGCTCATTCCAGTCCCATCTGTAGATGCCCTCTGTCCTCAGTGCTCCAGGGTGTGGCCTCACTGGGGCCCCCTACCAGTCGAGCTGGTCACTACGGCGTGGATTCAAGAAGCTTCCTGCTAAGGTCAGAAATCCACTGGACTCCCCTGGACTGAAGCCTCTCAACAGTCCATGCAGTAGGAGAGCAGATGCCCACTCCGGGCCATGCTAAGTGAGCTGGGCATGAGAGCAAGGCAGCCCATGTGAAAGCCACTCCTGAATTCTCCACTCAGAGACTCAGACGAATGCAAAGTTCTGATATACAAACAGACGTATAGTAAGAGCTAACATTTACTGAGCATTTACTATGAGCCAAGGCTCCATGCCAAGCAGTTCATTTGGGTAAACTCATCTAATTCTGACCGGTAGATAGTCTGCTGTCACAAAGAGACCCAACAATAGAACCCAGTGGCTTAGGGAAGTTAGAAGCTTCTCTCTCACATGACATCTGAGGGAATCTTCCTTGTCAGCAGACAGCTGTGCTTCCGGCAGAGTCAGTGACCCAGGCTGTCTCCAGCTTGTTTCTCTGCCATCCTCATGGGGGAAGGGAGATCCCTGGCATGTCTGTTTCCAGCCAGTGGGGGGGACAGAGGGAGCATGGAGGAGGCACGCTGATTGCCCGCCAGCACTGGGCCTGGAAGTCTCCTACGTCACCCCACTCACACTCTGTGGGGAAGAACGTCCTCACACGGCCTTGCCTCACTGCAGTGAGACTGGGAAAGTTGTGCCCGCTACCATTCTTTTGCAGTGAAGAAGAGGGAGTTATGTTCTGATGGACAGCTGTCAGCCTCCACTCAGTCCACCCAAAGATGAGCATACGGACCCACGTTTGGCCTAGGGAATAGCTACCTAATCTGACCAACTAATTTTAGTCATTGAGGTAGAGCTGGAACCCCTTCTGATAAAATGTGTGTTTTGCTTGTTTTATTAACAAGGGATCTAAAGGAGATGCAAGACTTCACTCCAACAGGGATGAGGATTTGGGCAGACTTTTCAAACGGCATCCCTGTCCAGGTTTTCGAAGGCGGAGGCTTGGATTTGAGTCCGGGGCCTTTACTTAGGAAAATCATTGGGTGATTTTCCATCACTGGGTGATTTTCCTAAGGCCCCAGGCTCAAATCCTTCAGTTCTCAGCCCTCAGCTTCCTGTAGAATGGACTCCAGGAAGACAATAGATGAGGCGTGGCCTATTAAACTAAGAAGTGTTGTCACATGTCAGGGATTATTTTTGGTTTGAGGGGACCTGCACTTCTACCACCAAAGGTGCCCCTCGGGAAAGCTACAGGTGGTCCTGTCCAAGGTCTGTACTTAAGATGAACAGGTTTCTGAAAGTCAGCCAGAGAGAGAGAGAGAGAGAGAGAGAGAGAGTATGTGTTTGCTGCTCAGCCAGCTGGGCAGCTAATCATTTATCCACACGGATGACTTGATTTGTGATTACATTAACAAGTACTTATTGAACAGTTTCCTGAAGGCCTGTAGTAAATTGGATGCTACACAGGAACCCTATAAATTTTTACAACCCCACATTCTTCAAATATTGGGATGGTATAAAAGATAACTGAGGAGGAAAGGGAGAAAAGGAGGTCTCATGGGGAGGTGGGTGAGAAGAGAAAGAGGGAGGGGTTGATTGTCTCTCTTATTTCCAAGTACCAAAGAACGTGTTCACCAATGAGAACAAAGCAAGCCATCGTGCAAATTATTAAAATACGTAATCCAGCCTAGCCTGAGCTAATATTCATTACAACAGTTCACAGGTACCGAGTGCTTATTAAGTGCCAGATACTATGCTAAGTGTTTTATATACACTCTCTCATTTAACCCTGACATCTCTGAATACTGGCACCATTATTGTGACACTACTGACAGCCCCACGTTACAGATGCAGAAATGGAGGCAGACAGATGTTCAGTGACTCACTCAAGGTCACACAGCTAATAAATGACAGACTCAGGTGTGAAACCCAGGTCTGTCTGTTTCCTGACACTATGCCCTTAACCACTGTGCCTGGCTAGCTAACACTTGTTGGCCATAGGTCTCAGTCTCGTTGTGAAATGGGGTCACTACACCCAACCCTGTTTGCCCTATAGGGTTGTTGTGAGGACCCACGGAGAAATGATTGCCAAGGAGTACTGTGAACTTACAAAACTCTGTGGGAAAGGATTAAACAGTATTGCTCCTAGTTTTGTTAAGACGATCCTACTGGAGAGGATCATAGCGGGAGAACAAAACTGTTAGGAGTAGCCAAGGTTAAAATATGCCACTTTTGCTAGAAATTTCAGAGGAAGAACGTTATTGACTGCTCTGGCAGAGAACAGTTCCAAGCCCCAGAGGTCACGGTGGTTTTCACCCCTGACGACCCCACTCGAACATCTAGTATCAACAGTGTCACCATCGTGCTGTGAAAAATCCTCAAGAAGTCCTATGAGAGCGCCATGTACAGAGGAACCGAGACCCCTGGCCAATAACCAGCACCAACTTGCCAGCCAGGTGGATGGATCCTTGTGATGTGGATCCTCCAGCCACAGCCACACTTGCATATGAAGCAACCATCAGAGAGACCCTGAACCAAAACATTACCCGTGACCTATAGAAACTGTGAGAGCTAATAAATGATGATTGCTGTTTCAAGCCACTCCATTTGGGCGTAATTTGTTACACAGCAGTAGATAGCTAATACAGAGTCTAGGCTAGTCCATGGCTTACGTACAAGGTGAAGGGGTGTTATCCTGGGCTCTTGGCTCCAAGCAAGAGAAACCAATTGTGGCCAACATAAGCCAAACAAAGGAGAATTTTCTGGGAGAGGCCCCTGGCAACCTGGGCCACAGAACGCCAGCCTTGGTTCAGAAAGAGGAATACTCAGGTAGGCACACCTCCATGGTTCAAGAGCCACTAGCCATTCCACACAGCCCGTCTTAGGCAGTTCAGGCGGCCATAACAGAATACCATAGACGGGGGCCTTTACAACAAACATTGAATTCTCACGGTGCTGGAGGCTGGGAAGGCCAAAATCAAGGTGCCAGCACCTTGGTGTCAGGTGAGAGCTCACTTCCTGGTTTCACATGGGCACCTTGTCTCCTCGCATGAGAGAGAGCAAAGCAGAGAGAGGAGAAGCGAGCTCTCTCATGTCTCTTCCTACCAGAGCACTACTCTTATTCGTGAGAGCTCCACCTTTATGACCTAATGACCCCAAAGACCCACTTCCTAATGCCATCACATTGCGGGGTCATATTTTAAAAGATGAATGTTAGGGGGGTGCAAACATTCAGTCCATAACACACCTTCAGTCTACTATCTCGGGATTCACTGTCTGGAGTGGTAATGACATGGATTCTGTCCCAGCGCCCTGGCCACACCAAGGGCGGGAGAGAAAGAGTCTGCCTCTTTGGTATGATCTTCCCCTGAGACTACTCCACGTTGGGGAAAGATGATTCCTGAAAGGACATTGGGGCGCTCTTGGAGAGGGGGAGTGGGATGTTTCACAGCCAAAATCAATAAATGTCAAGCCCAGGGGTCGTCACTTCATAGTGTGACAAAAAGGAAGACCTCCACTCTTATGGAAGCAGACAACGTGCAAGCGGCAGTGGGTTTTACATTCGTGGCCTCACCAATCCTCCAACAGTCTCTCACGGAGGGTTTTATCATCGCCATCATCCAGACAGGGAGATGGAACCTCAGGTACATGACGTAACTTGGCCAGGTCTTCATGGAAAGTGATGCAGCTGGTTTTTAAGTTCACATCTGTGAGGGTCCAGAGTCCTTACTTTGCCCCATACTACCAGGCTGCCGAGGCTAGACCCCGGGGGCCTGGAACCACATTCTGCTTGGAAGAAATCAAATAAAAAGAGTTCTTTACGTCTGGTATACTGCCGAGGAGGATATACCTGAGTCATATCCGACCAACTTGGCCCTGAAAGAAGGGGGGAGGCAGTCATAGGCAGAACAGACAGCACAGACACACAAAGGAGGGTTTCCAGAAATGGGAGCTTCCCAAGGGCTCAGACCCTGCACACGGAAAGCTGTCCGCTTCTTCTACCTCATCACAGATGGCCTCTTCAGCCCCAGCTCACAAACCCAACCTTGGGGAAGCCCGTGGGTGGGTGTACAACGGGCACAAGCAAGATGTGAAGGTTTTCCTGGTCGATCTCGGAGATGACAGATGCCACAGGGTCCCCTTCTGTGTTACATTCTCTCATATTTTTCTGGGATTGCCTGGGGCAGGGTGGACAGCTCTTCCCCAGATCAGGTGTTAGGCCCTTCCCTATCCCCATCTCTATTCTCTACTCCACTAAGGAATGTTTCTAAAATCCCATCTTCATCCACTTAAGCATTTCCTCAATATTATTCTTAATTTTCTGATTGCATCTTTCCTAGTTTATTTGGAAAAAGAAATCGACTCCTACCTAAAGGTTGCTAACTAATATAAAGCATATTCCTGTCCTTGGGCTAATGTCTTTAGGACATTATGACACTAACCAGCTAGTACTCACGTGAGCTTTTTGTTGGCCGGGAAGAACCATAACGTCTCCACCAACAAGAAGCTATCATAGGCTAGAACTAAGAGAGCATGAAAAAGATTACCTAAAGATAACAAAATAAATGAGGGAACACTATGATTCTAAGCACATAATAAGTAGTCAAATATGTGCTGAGCAGATGAATAAACATATCTGTGTAAGGCTTTAAAAAGGATGAGCAAGGATGATAGTTCTCATAAAACAGTATTCCTAGATTTTTGTATTTCAAAGCCCAATAATTTGTTTTGTTTTGTTTTAATTTGGGGAAGAGAAATCAACACAGGATTAACTATCTTTTTATTTTGCCAAGTAAAGACATTTTAATAACACTATCATCTCTATCACCATCCTTTCATAAGATAATAGACCCTGTGGCACCAATAAAGAAGGAAGGGTACGATCACAGAATAAGGGACAGCCTTATAGGATGGGGGTCTTAGTTGTCCATTATAGAATCCCCTTCTAGCTAGTTTAAGCACAAAACAATGTATTATAGAATCTAGATGGTTCACAGAATCATTGGAAAGGCTGAAGGAACAGACTCTAAGTAGAACTTACCCAAACCACCCTACAGAACAATGCCACCAAGGAAGCTGCCAAGTCATGAAGATTCTGCCATAGCTGCTGGCTCCTGGACTACTACAGCTCCTCAAAATAAGCAGCAGCCTCATGCCCTGTTCAACTCTTCATGCTATTTAATGCCAAGTCAAGGTCCTCCATGAGTTCAGCTGATTGGCAGAAACTAAACCTATCTAGACCCCCGTTTTCCAGAGTCTGGGAAATGTAGCTTTAGTTTTCAGCCTCTGCAGTACAGGAAGTCACGTGGGGCTGGAGAAGGTATTAAGTCAGGTCATTACTGTCGGTGAGCTTTTGCTGCATTTTCATGAAACATGTCAAGGTCTGATCCTGGATTGCACAGGGATCAGAGGGATATCCTGAGTGATGTGTGCAGTCATACTCTATTGAGAAGATTCTGAAGGTCAGGGGAATAATACCAACACCTGCTGAAGGCGTGATTCTTCTTACGAAGAGATTTTGCTGCCTGGAGCCCCAGCATTAACCACACCCGAGCTGTAGTGGACATCTGTCATATCCATGGCTGTCCAAATATGGAGTAGCTTTTTCCATATTTGGGGATATTTGCATGTAATGAGTCCCACCCAGCTCCCCAATATTAATGTCAGAGTTCAAATTTCCAGACTCCTTTGCAGCTAGGATTTGGCATGCGATCTGGGCTCTGACAATCTGATGCCACACTTGAGATTGATCCAGAAATGGGGAGCACGAAGAAGTAGACAGTGCAGTGCATGGAGATTGCATTTTTGCCGACAGGGATGGCAGCGGAAACCTCAGCTTTCAGAGGCGGTATGAGGTCTGCTTCCCAACTTGGAAGTGGCGGTGGTAGTGGCAGGAGCAGCTGCAGTAAAGCTGAGTTTCTGAGATCTTGTACTCCATAGTGGCAGCCATAGTAATGCCAGTTTTCCCCCTTGGTCTGGTTTTACAGCACAGTTTGGGGCATCATTGCTGGAAACTATCTCAATTCTATTTCTTAGCCCTCCAAATGATTATTTATGTTTCAGGGTAAAATCTCCTGTGAGCCTCAGCCAGCCAGAGTGAATTCTGTTGTCAGTAGCCAAGAACCCACCTATATGCTGGATGAGCCAGGAACCCCTGAATCTAAATCTCCTGCCTCTCCACCATACACCATACAGCAGTGTGAGCCATTCATGCAGTAAGGGTGTCTACCTAGACCTCATTCCTCCAATTCCTTCTTGAGTTAGGTGTAGAGAGAGACAGAAGTGCCCTTCTCTCTGACTGCCACCATTCCAGAAGCTCCTACAGAACAAGAATGCTTTTCTTCACTGAATTTTTATCACCAATATATTGTGCAGGGCAAATGTCTGATGAATGAATGAATGAATGAATGAATGAATGAATGGCCAAGTACACTATAAAGTTATGCCTAGCTGGATCCATAATCTAGACCTGCACTGTCCATTACAATACCTTCTAGCCACGCTTGAAATGTGGCTAATGCAACTGAGGAACTAAATTTTATTTTATTACAATTCGTTTAAATTTTAAAATTTATACCTAATTTTACTGTTGGAAAACTTTTAGCTTATTTAACTTGTGTATGTAAATATACTTTTTCCGCTATAAATTTTATGAAAGCTAAATACAGATCAAATGTTTCCCGTGAACATTTAGCACATTTTTGATACAAATTGAGATGTGCGATAATTGTAAAACTACACACCAAATTCCAAACCCGTTATGAAAAAAAAGAATGTAAACTATGCCATTAATATTTTTTATATTGTTTACATGTGGAAATTACAATATTCTGGATATTTTAGGTTAAACAATATATGTTAAAACTGACTTCACCCCAAAGTAAATTTAAAAAATAGTAATAACTAAAAAAAGAAAAAAACTGACTTCACCTGTTTCTTTTTACATTTTTTGATGTGGTTACTAGAAATGTAGAATTAAATATGCGGCTTTCATTGTAGTTCTGTTGGACAGCATGGATCTGGAAGCTGGGTGAATGTCACTCAGCAGGCAGACGGGGTGCTGATGACACATGTCACCTCTGAGCACTGGAGCCTCTAATACTATAGACCAAGTCCTGACCTCTCCTGCTTACTTCCCCCCCAGCTCTAAACACAACAGGTTTAGGCATGGGCCTCTACAACATCTGTAAGAGCAGAAGTCATAAATTTGGAGTTTTTAGGGACCAGGCAGATTACCAACCAGGGAAAGGGCTGGCGGTAAGGCCACAAACAGTGGCCAAATGCTCTATTTAAGAGTAATACGCAAAGAAAAAAATTCCCAAGTGAATGCACACTGGGTCACCAGTGTGCCATCTCTGCCCAGCCCATGGAATGAAAAGGCCCTTGGAGAGCCTGGAACATGGTCACTTCGTTCCAAGGGTGAAGAGACTTAAGTCAAAGAGCTGAAAGCTATGCTAACGAGCGCTAGAGTCAGGGCTGAGAGCTGTCTCCTAATGAGCCCAGAACACGCCATTTCTCAGCTTTAGATACATGCCAATTAGGCTTGATTTGAGAAAGGCAGGATCCACCCAACAGAGATCAGGCAGCCTGCCACCTACTCCAAGATTTCCAAGCTTGCCTTTCCCGGCACTGCGAACCCATTCTGAGGAATTGCGGACCAGAAGGCATTCGTCCTATTACAGAAACCCTCGTGGCTTCTAGTCACAGTTCCAGAAGACGCAAAACTCTTAGAATGATTTGTTCCCGGGTAGGGAGGAACACAAAACAAAGATGCCTTTGGCTGGCTGGGAAGCAAGGAAGAGGATAGGAGAGAAAGGGAAAACCATGCTGGAACTAAAGGAGAGAAAGATGCTCTTAGCAGAACAACCCTGAGCCGAGTGCAGGGTGAGGAGACCGAGGCGCCAACCTGGAGTGTCTGGCAGCCCCTAGTGGGGTGGGACGACTATCGAGAAGGGTGGGAGAGGATGGATGGGGCTAGAGGAGGAGGGAAAGGGTGGAAGGGCCCCACTTGCTTCTAACACAAAGAGAAGTGAACCTTCCTGATTTTCCATGCTGTACCCAGACAAGTTTCATACCAGAAGCAAAATCTACAAAATGCTTCCTCCGACCTGCCCTCATTGGTACAATTTTACCAAATAAAACCATATCCACAACGAAATTTATCAATCTGAGTGAAATACAGTTAGTAACAAAGAAAGGCAATTTTCATATTTTATTATACAACATCGTTCATCATTGAAAAAAGCCTAACATTTTTTAATTAAAAACAGAAGTAATTGTTCAGTGCTGCTAGAGAAATTGCTCACCGGCCCTTGAAAATATTAACACCTGTTTGCAAACAAAAGCTTGCTCGAGTTGCGTCAAACCCTTTGTTCTCTTTTCAGGACTCATATATTAATCTCTTTTCTATACAGTGTCTAACACATAGTAGGTGCTGAATAAATATCTGTTGACTGGATGGGGTGTTCTTTAACTCCTATGCTTTATTTTTTAACCCTAAGCTGGATATTGACTCATGGGGTAAAGTCCCCATCTACCTATTCCTAGTGTAGCCCAGGGTCCTTCAATAGCCTTTGATACATAACGGTGGTTTAGAGACACTTGCCTGAGAGGAATGACTGAGGGTTTCAGAGAGAGAAAGAAACACACAAACACAGGCCCAATAATGAGGTAGAGATAAAAAGATGCTAAGACGTAGAGTAACAGATAGACTCAGGGGTGGAGGACTGCAAGAGACAGTGACAGCAAAATGAAGTCTGGGGGACTTAAACCTTACACAGTTTGAGATAACGAGATAAAAAGGTTGGGCAACAATGATAATCTTGAAGTTTCTTTCCAGCTTTGATATTTTATCACAGACATTATGGCAGAGAAAGGAAGACAAGGCAAGGATGGGAGGATAAAAAGACAAAGGAAGGCAAAGGAGACAGGTGGACAGCCAGCCAGGTATGACTGCCCGTCTTTAGATCTGGTCTTGAACCCCTGTGCTGCCCCACACACACACACACACCCACCCACAGGGTCCGGCTCCTTACTGCCTGAGCACTCCACGCTCACTCTTGGCTCCTTCTACTGTCAGTCTATTTGCCATCTCTCCCCTACTCACCCCCTAAAGATCTCTGAGCCACGCTTTGCATGCCCAGTCCTCTCTCCAACAAACTCCAAGAAGCTTTCTTACTGCTCCAGCCCATACTCAGCTCCCTCCCTTCTCAACTCCTAAAGCAGCACCGGTCATACCACACCCACATCCCGCAATCACAAGATACGATGTGTTGTTTCAGAGTTTGCCCTCAGCTCATAGGAGCGCATCTTGACTCCCACAAGTTAACTGCGGGCTTGTCAAGGCTCCAATAATTTCTCTCATATATTCCAGAATTCCCCATGATACCCAGTCCAATGCTGCGTATCACTAAGTGCTCAGTGAATACTTGTGGACCGACCAGTCCCCAGGGGGTGCCAACAGGGCAACTTAACAGTCCTTTGGTTTATTAAATCGTTTTCCAGAGGCTGGCCATTTGGGGCCATCTCCTGGGCTCCTGCGCCCCCTGCTGTCCAGGAAGGGATCTGCATGAGGAATCAAGCGAGTCCTAAGGGTGGTCCTGACGCTGGAAGAGTGGCAGTGGCACTCCAGCCTCACGGTGGCCCCAGGTACCGTCCAGGGGTTCCGATGAGGGTGGTGGGCAGAGCCAGGAGCAGCTCCTATGTTCTTCCTACGTGTCCAGGCCACCCCACGGCCTCCACGTGCCCAGAGTGCTGCAGACCGCCCCACCCCGCCCCACCCCGCCCCACCCTACCGGGGTTCTCAGAGCTTCTCGTCCAGCTCCAGCTCCAGGCCCTTGTTCTCCCAGGCGCCCCCGCGTAGTACGGGGGCTGGGCTACTGCCCAGGTAGTTCTGGATGACAGAGGCACAGTCCAGCCGCTCCATGAGGGTCATGAGATAGTGCAGCTCCTGCAAGCTGCCGTTCTGCTCCTCAAACAGCTCCAGGACGGCGGCTGCCGGGCTGCGCTGGCAGGACATGAATCTGGCGGAGCGGGATGAGAGGAGAGAAGAGGGAGGGACAATGCAGCGAGATCCATCCCCTCCCCCAAGCTCTGGTCCTCATCCTGCTGTTGCCTGCCTTCCGGGGGTACCCCAGGTAGTGGGAGGGCCCAGGACGGATACAGGAGATTGCACTGGCTCAAAGGCAACTCCTCCCTACGCCTCAGTTTCCTCTTCTTACACCGAGGGCTTGGATGAAAGGAACTTTAAGGTCCTGTAATTGTCCTATCTATGTCCCCTACCACAAGCATACTCTTCCCTCCTCCTTCCTCTCTCTCAGGCCACAACACGCTGCCCACCACTGGGGAAATAGTTGTTCTAAACCAGGCTTTTACCAAGACCCTCCCCTACGCGGAAACCTTCTAGTCTCTTTTACCCACTAACCAAACCCACACCCCTGACTTTCTGGAGAATCCACCACTCGGCCTCGCCCTGTTCTTTCTAACCTTTTGTACCTGCTCTCACCCTGAACCTGCCTTTTGCAGGCCTATCCCTTTCCCACTTTTCGCACTACTCCCCCAAACAGAACGGCTGATCCCCATTCCCCACCTCCTGAAGCCCTTTCTAATTCCCACTTCTCAGGAGGAGACCACTCGGCCCCCCTCGGTTCAGACTTCTGATCAGAAGTCTTTATTATTCTTGCTTTAGCTATTTTGTGCCTCTGTTTTCAACTGACAAGGCAATATTGGATACATACAATAAGGCACAAGGAACATTTGCCTTTATTTTGTTAAGCTCTCTGTATCCCTTACTGGAGTGTGAGCTCCTGGGGGCTGAGACCAATCATCTTGTGTCCCAAAGCTTAGCATAGTAGTAGGTACTGGATAAATGTTTAATAAATGGATGATTCAAAAATCCACCCTGTTTTCAGATGGGCCCAGCTCTAATCCCATCTCCTGGGGGAAGTCTTCCCTGACTACTGCACTCATAGTCTGGGTTCTGGGGCTTAGCTCAGTATTATTCTCCTACTGATTTCCTGTGACAGTGACCATGGCTGCAATGTCCCCATTATTGTTAACATTTATTGAATTAACATGTGCCAAGTGCTTCGCTACATGCTTTACACACATTATCTTATAGTCTGTCATTCTACCCCTCAGGGCACAGCATGTCAAGCACTCAGTATGTACCGAATGGCTTACATGTTAACTGACTCATTTTTAATGTTTATTGAGCACCTACTAGGAGCCAGGCATCATTCTAGGTACTGAGAATACAGTGATAAATAGAAAGAGCTGCCGTTTTATGGGGATTCGGGTGGGAGTAGTCATTCTCTACCTTTTACGTTGCTCCCTTATGCGGGGTCCTGAGAGCTCCCCTCCTCTCCCATCCTCAGACCTCGCCCCTCTTACCGAATCTTCATGCCGCAGAGCCCCAGGTGGGAGGCCAGTCGACGCCAGTCATTGCCCGTGATGCTGTTTGGCTCCAACAACATCTGCAGTTGCTCAAAGAGCTCAGGGGGCAACCTGAGGCCAGAGGAAAAGGTGTTCTCAGAGGAGAGGATCAAAGACACCCAGTCTGGTTCCTCCAAATGCATTTGCCCCAGAGGCACTGGGGTGGGAATCCCAAACACCCCCCATACCGCAGCACAAGCAACCCCCACCTCACCTATTGCATGGGGCAGGCTGGAAGACAGGGGGTGGCGCCGCCCAGGAATCTTCCTCTGACACCTGGAATCTGAGGATTTCCATGTACTTGGTTTCCAAGCCCTAGGCCAACGAAGGGGCCAGGAACACATTGGGGGATCATAAGTCATCCCCTGAGCAAGAAGCTGGGGAACCTGCCTCCATTCCTCATGTCTCTCCTTCCCCCTGTCACCCAGAGCCACTTTGCCAGGAGACTCAGCCCAACCCCACCCAGGACCCCCCACCCTCTGCTTCCCTGACCCTGGAACATTCAGGCTTAAGATTACCTACTGAGTCTGTGGGCCCCGGGATGTGAAGACCCTAAGACACCAGGAGAAGTCCTTTGTGGGGTTCTGGGGCAGCGGGGAGGTCACCCAAAAATAGAGACACTGAACTCAGGCACACTTGTCCCCTTCCCTCCATGCCTCCTTTCTTTGGTTTCCTCCTTCCCAAGTGACACCCCTGAGGGGTAGCTGCCTACTCTCCGCTAAGATGCCACCATGGTTCCCCTGATTTCTTCCTGTCTTCCCTTGGGAGATAACTCGCACCCTACTACTGAAGGCCCCCTTCCTGGTCACTCTCCACACTGATGATACACAACATTATCTGTCAGATGTCAATCATCAGCCTAGAAAGAAACCATTTCTCTTTGATGCCCAAGCTCCTCTGGGTTGAGAGAAGGGGTTAATATAAGGTTTGGTTCTTTTACCCTCCTACTGGATTCATCCATGGATAGACAAGAGAGCTTCAGGGATGAAGGGTAACTTGGAGGCCAGGTGCCATCTTCACCTGCTTGATTATGTAATTAGGGCTACACTTACTGGGCACCAGACCCCTCAACCACTTTGCCCAGGATGCCCCCCCAAGGCCCGCCCTTCCTCTGTCCTCAGCTCCAACTCACATCCTGGAAGGTGTGCATGGTGACAATGATCTCATTGGTTAGTGCCGAGCAGTCCTCGTTCTCATTGGCTACAAAAAGGAGAGGAATGACAGGTGAGAGAGGAGAAGGCCTGGGATAAGAGAGCAGGAAAAGTAAAAGGGGACTCTACAGTGAGGCTTTAGAAATCTGGAGAAGCTGGGCAGCGGGCTCCATCTTTCTCTGTGCAAAGATCTGCTGTGCTCCTCACCTTTAAAAGGTCTGAGCGCATGGCAGAATGAGGAGCTGCAGAACTCCAGGGTGACCAGGAAGGGAGAGGAGAGGAGAGGAGGGAAAAGGGGGGGGAGGGGAGGGGAGGGAAGGGGAAGGGAGAGGAGAGGAGAGGAGGGAAAAGGGGGGGGAGGGGAGGGGAGGGGAGGGGAGGGGAGAGGAGAGGAGAGGAGAGGAGAAGACAGGAGGGGAGAGGAGGGGAGGGGAGGGGGAGGGGAGGGGAGGGGGAGGGGAGGGGAGGGGAGGGCACAAGGTGGACTCGGGCTCCTGGACTACCTGCTTTTCTCCGGAAGCAGAAGGAGCGAAAGGGACACTTTCCGTGCCAGATGTGGAGATGCGGAACCAGCTGGCAACTGCTTTCGTCCACATTCTCCCAACCTGGGGAGGGGGCAGAGAGCAGAGGGTCTCAGAGCGCAGGGCCTTCTACAAGTGTGTAAGGCGCCTGCTCTGTGGCAGGCGCTGTGCAGGTGCTGTCGTGAGGGACGAAGAAGGGCCAAGTCAGGAGGCTGTCTCAAGTGAATGGGAGTCCCCAGAGCCTGGGCAGGGGACCCCAGGGGAGGTCTTCTTCCTACCATCACACACTCCCTACACACACACAGCACCCAGACCCTCCACCATGGCCTCCTTCCCTCCAACCCCCCACCCGCTCGCACACTACCCCCAGAAGCAGCCATGCATGTGTGCCCTGTCCACACCCACACAGATGCCCTAGCCCCAGGGGCAATGCCCATAGCCCATGCCACAAAGAGGGCCCAAGCAGAGAAGACTGAGACTCCTCCTCTGACACCAGCTCCATCCAGGTGAATTAATAAATCCTTCCCTCCCTCCTGGGAATACCACACCTCTCCTCCCCTCCTCCCACCCTGTCCTCCCATGGAGGGACCAGGGCTGATGGAGCCACAGAGGGAGGAAGTGGGCAGAGCCTGGGGGATCCTGGAGGCAGCAGCAGAAAACAGAGGGGCCCCTTGAAGATGCTGCCTGCCCAGGAGTCTCCGTAAAAATCTTAAGGTTCCCAGATTTCCACCCCAGCGGGAGGCCTGGACCCATCCCTCTAGTGATGCTCCCTATTGCCTTGTTCCCCGGCTCCTGCCTCCCTCACCTTCGGAGATGTACTTGAGCTTCAGGTACTGGTCCCCTCGGGCCCCAGTGAAGTCAAAGAGCTGGCAGGGCCCACGCAGACGCCCGCCGTGGGGCTGCTCATTGGTCATTGCCCACTGCAGGGCACAGGGCGTATTGTTGAGGAAGTAGACGCGCAGCTGCAGGTGAGACTGCCCTGGTGCCAGCGGTGAGCAGAACACGGCCAGCTGCAGCCATTTGCGAGCTTCGTGGCCCGCTGGTGCCTCCAGCACACAGGTGTAGAGGCTACGGAGTAGATGGGAGATGGTGGCCAGGACAGGGCAGGGGGAGGCTGGGACACCGGCACACCAGCCACCCAGCTCCTGCTATGCCAGAGAACTCTGTGGGGGCCCCCCAACGAGCCAAGGAGACAGTCCAGGGAGTGTATGGGGGGAACTGGGGAGTGGGGAGGTGGCAAGAGGACAAAAAGTGAGTCCCATGCAGTGGCCATCACAGAGTGGGGAGAAGAGCCAGCAAATATTCTCTGGCTTGGGAGACAGGGAAGGTGGACTCAGGGCCACCATGCTTTGGAGGGTCCCACAGATGGCTGGCCCTGCTCTGCTTAATGGGTGGCAAGGAGAATGAGAGGAAGTAGGGTCCAAGATCCTAGGAAAACAGAGCTAAGGACAGATAGGAAATGGGATGGTGTCTTAGAGAACTGGACGAAACAAACTGCCCCGGACAGCTGGGACAATCCTGAACAGGTGCCCAGGCCATAGACAGACAACGTTAGAGAGACAACGATGGAGAGGGGACAGGCTCCCTCTAGACCGACGGCTGGGGTTGAGTCAGCAGACAGCTGGGGTTGACCCTTGCAGACAGGCAAAGAGACCAAGTGGGGGCCGGGGGTGATGTGTGGTCCTGGACAGCTTTGGTGTGAAACAAGCTGCTGTAGATACTAGGACAGTGGGATCGAGAAGGGACATGAGGGAATAAGGGATTTGCAGGCCATCTGGGACAGATAAAGGGACGGATGAGGATGACGACGAGGTGAGGATGAGACAGACAGAGAAAATGGGCAGGAAGGACAGGCCGATGGGCTCGTGTCTACCTGAAGTGGGAGAGCTCGATGCGACACTCGTCCAGGGACGTGTGGACGCCTGACTGCGCCAGGGGCTCCCATGCCTTAGCATCGAGCAGGTTGGTGTTGCTGCTGAAGACGCGGGCATGTCTGCGCTGCTGGGCACAGTGCTTGAACGTGAGGGTGCAGGGCTTCAGGAAGGAGGCCCCATGGGGGCCACACGCCACCACGGGGCTCACCAGCCCCTGGGCTTGGGACAATGACGGGGCGTCTGACAGGTCCCACACCAAGATCAGTGACACCCGCTCCTGGCGGCCCACAGTCACGGCACCTGGGGAGACAGAGAGCTGAGATGGGCCTGGCAGGGGAAGCCGGGCCAGAGTGGGAGGGGAAGTGGGGCAGGAGCCAGGAGACGGGGTGCACACACAGCAAGACAGTATGGAAGGAAGGAGAGCATGACGACTGTGAGCTGGCCGGTGGTGACATCCTGGGCAAGTCACCGCCTTCCTTCCAGGGCGGCCGCTAGCCCGTGCAGGGCCTGTATGAATTTGTAAAAGGTGCTCTTCCTCCAGATACGATTTTCCTTTATTAGAGGGTTGTCATAACATATTGTTCATTAGAACAAGGCACTTGACTTCTAACTGCCAGGAAGTTGTCATAAAAATACATCCATTTTTGGAGTCAATAAAGTCACAATAAAAATATAAACAATGTTCAAAATTATGAAGATGTCTATGAATGATGATCCTTTCAGTGTGGATCCCTGGTCCAATGCACAATCTGAACAACTAGCGTGTTCCCCTGAAAATAAGACCGGGTCTTACATTAATTTTTGCTCTAAAAGACACATGAGGGCTTCTTTTCAGGGGATGTCTTATTTTTTTCATGTACAACAATCTATATTTATTCAAATACAGTCATGTCCTCTTCTGGAACATCGTCCTAACGTACGAAATGCGTCCGTCTGGCTGAGGATCTTAACTGGGGCTTATTTTCAGGGAAACACGGTACATGCTGAGAAGGGAGCTGGGCACTCTTACCTGGAGGGATATGCAGAGAGATGCCCGTATCCTGGAGTATCAGGCAGCCGCCACGGTGATCCACCTCTCGAGCCGAAAACACCAACAGTTTGTGCATCAGCTGACGAATGACGGTCTGGCCCTGAGTGGGCGTGTGCAGTTCCTCGTAGAAGGCAACCACCTCCGGTGGGCACTGCCTTGAGGATTCACTTTCTGGTAGGGGAACGGGCTCAGACACTGGCTCCTCTTGGCTCTCCAGGTTCCAGCGGGCCCGCAGCAGCCAGCGAGGACAGTGCCATCGCAGGCACTGGACCAGAAGGAGCACACTCGCCACCGGAACCCCCACCAGCAGCAGGAACTGGGTGGGTTGGAAAGAACTCTCATGGAAGCACATCCGCCTGGTTGCTTGATGCGGCCAGCTCGCCTGCACCCTACCAGCCAATGGCCAATGGCAGGAGGAAAAAAGAGTTCACTGCCAGGCTAAGCCTTTTGAATGTCATGGAGGCCAAGACTTGGCTTTCAAGTGGCTGCAATGAGGGAGCACTTGTCTTTATTCCAGTGCAGCCAGATCAGTGCCTTGTCCAGAGAGCTTCACCTATTTATCTCTTTCTCGAGAACCTACCGTAACTCCTCAGGATTTAAACGTCAAATTAAACTCTCCTGAGGCAGAAAGAGCTTGGAGTTAGAGTCAGAGGATGTGAATTCAAGTGCCACCTTGGCCACTGGCTGAGTGAGCTTGTCACATTGCTTAAGACGCCTCCGTTTCCTCATCTGTGAAAATATCTACCTTGATCTACATGTGCCGCTATAGAAAAATCTTTCAGTGGAAAAGCAAGTCACAGAGAGCTAGACATCCTCTGATCTCATTAACGTAATAACAAAACTATATACAAATATAGATACATATTTATGGGTATATCTATGTAAATTATACTGAAAAGTCTGGAGTAGTGCTGTGCAATAAAAATATAATGTGAGCTACATATATAATTTTGAACCTTCTAGGGGCCACATTAAAAAACGTAAAAAGAAACAGGAGAAGTTTATTTTACTAACATTTTCTTTCACCCAATATATTCAAAATGGCATCCTTCTGACAGGTAAGCAATATAAAATTATTGATGAGATCTCTTACGTTCCTGTTTCACACTAAGTCTTTGAACTCCGTGTGTATTTTACACTTAACAGCACATATCGCTATTAGGACTTGGTCTATTTCAATTGCTCAGTCGCCACATGTGCTAATGATTCCTGTCTTGGACTTGCAGGTCTGGGAAACACACCCCAAACTATTCCCATTGGTCATTACTGAAAGAGATGAGAAGTTGGGAGGGTGGAAGGTGTGAACCAGGACTTCCAATTTTCTTAAACTCTCTTTTTTCTGTAGCCTTTGAATGTTTCACACCAGGCATGTGTTTTATATTAACTTTGCAATTCTTTACAAAGGCTATTATTACAAGTGGGAAAAAGATTACCTCTCAGAGAGATTGCGAGGATGGCGTGAGATCATACGAAAAGCATTTGTGATGATAAAGCACTGTCCAAATATGCTTGTTTATTTATGCCCCTCCTTCTGCCAGAAAGGTCGGAAGGGAGCTCGCAGGGATACGTGAAATATAACATGAGTAACCAAAGTTAAAAGTGGAGGCAAAAAGAGAAAGAAAAACAAAGGTGGGGGCCTCCAGTGAGGCTGGAATGAGGCAGGGCAAAGCAGACACTGACCACCTGCTCACCTGGCTACCAACCAGGGACCTCGGACTGGGACCTGGGCCTTCCAGCAGCTTCCTGCACAGATGTCAGCTCCTCCTGAGGCCCTCCAGAACCTACTGCCTCCTCCTCCTCCTTTCCCCCTCCCTTAATTTCCAACACCCTATACTCCCACCAGATTGGGCTTCTCGTGAATTCTCACCTCTGGCTTTTGTTCATGCTGTTCTCTTTCGCCCGTCACCTGCACTCCCCACCTGCCTCATCCCCCCCCCCCAGGACCCCTTCTGCTCCATAGGCCTCCCCACGCCTCCACCCTCCCCTCAGCTCACCAGCCCTTGACAGTCTCACGCCTCTGAAATCTCTCTCCACTGCCGTCCTACCATACTGAGTAGCTCTTGATGATATGCTGCCGCGTGTGGTTTTCCCACCCAAATGAACATTTTCTGAGCACCTATTGGGTACCAGGCACTGTGGGAAGTTCAGTCCTGCCAAAAATGGCATCTTATTTGGCTCTCAAGTCCAGGAGGGAACGGGACCCGTTTGATCCATGGTTGATTCACTAGGGTCTGCAGTTGAAAAGCTTCTGGCATCCATTTCTCCCCACTCCCTTCACTCAAACCATCCTTCGCGTGCTGAGGCCTTGACCCAGCTTCCTGGTCCTTCCCTGCCCACCTGCGTCCTTCCTTCCTCGGAACCCATACAGCCTAAGCCCCCTTCCTAGTTCCTTCCAGACAGGGGCAGAAACTCCTCTGTATCCTCAGGGTTGACGACTGGGGCGGGATCTGTCTCCCCATCTCCTGTCTGAAAATGGAGACTGGAAGGGGAGGCTAGGCATTGTTCCCTTTGCCTTAGAACCCAACCGTGCAGACAGAGCAGCAGGCCCCTTACAGGGCACACGAGTGAAGTAGTGAGTTGGCAATGCCCCAAATCGGATGGAATGGGGTTGGAGCAGCAAGCTTCCCTTTGCGTCCCATCCATGCCCTTGGGTTCTTCCACATTAAAGAGAACTGGAACAATAAGAGCTAACATTCACGGGGCTTTACTCTGCACCAGGGTGTTACAGCCCTCTAAGAGCACTCTCTCATTGGATCCTTATAGTAGCCTTTGAACTAGGTGTTATTTTTATTTACATTTCACAGATAAGAAAGCCAAGTTTTCTCTCCACAGTTAGGATGGATGAGAGATTATTAAACTATAACCGAGGCAGAAGGATGAGCAGGGATAGCAAGGACTTCTAGAAATACCCCTTTCTCTCCCTGCCCCTTCTTTTTCCCCGGGTCTCTTCCTTTCCTCTGCTAGAGGAAATGAAGTTGGAAAAGAAAGAAACAAAAATAAAGTAAAAAGACATATAAGGAACGAAAGGCACATCCTTGGGTCTGCAGTGAGTGACACACGCCCCTCCCCCAGCCCACCAAGACACCAGAGGCAGGGGATGGGCCAGCTAATGTGAAAAAAAGGAGGGGCTCTGCTCTGTTTCCTGAGCAATCACCTTCCTGGGGCCTCCAAAGGCCAGAGTCCAAATCCCCTCTACTCCATTAGGTGGCACAGCAGAGTCTCCTTGCCCAGACCCCCAGCCTGGAGCAGTTGGTATGTAAGGCTCCCCGAAGCCCTGCTGGGCCCTTGACATGAAGCCCAATCACTACCTGGCCTGGAGCAGCTCCTCCCCCAGCTCAGCCCCTCTTCTCCCAGGCTGACAGCTCTCTCCAGGCTGCCTTGGTCCTCACTCCATCCTCCCCCTGCCCCCAGGAGGGAGAAGGGTCCCGAATGGACAGCATGGCAACCAGCTCACTGTAGACGGGAGCTTCTCAACCCCAGGCCCGCCTTCTTATTACCTGGCCCCCAGTGTGTCTTGCCCCAGACCCCAGATCATCCTGGGTAGCGGTTCCCCAAGCTGAGGGTCCTTTAGAATGCTGCCATTACCTGTCCCTAGGGAGTCACCTCTAGCATAAAGATCCATGCTCCTGTTGCACACTCCTTTGAGGAAACTCTCCAACCGGCTCCCACGTCACTGGTTCTTACCATGCCTATTCAACCCTGATAGGCCTCCAGTTATTGAAGGACACAAAAAGTATCAGATGAATGAGTCCAAACCTCAGTCATAGGACGCATTCATCTGCATAGCACACATGTCCACAGTGCGTAGAATCATGCCCCTGGTCCTCACACCCACTGGGCAGTGGCCCTCTCCCAAGCCCCTTCTTCCTGTCCTCCCTGGCCCCATTGCAATGCCCACCCCAAGCCCAGCGGCCCCAGCGGCACGCTCACCTTGCTGTGCAGGTGCTCCCAGACGCCGCCGGTTTATCCCGGAACAGTAGTTCCTTCCCTGACAAACAGAGAGGCCAGCCAGACCCTGTCACCAGGCCAGCAGACAAGTGCAGGTGGGTGGGGAATCCAGCAGGTGTGGCCTGGCGCTTCCTGGCAGTCCTGCCTCCCATAGAATCCTGTTGGCAAAGTCCAGCCAACGTGAGGGAGGAACCAAGAATCCCCGAGGTCAGTGGACATGCTAGTGTAGGTCTGGAAGGGAAGGGACAGAGAGCAGACAACCTCTGTACAGGTGTAGGCAGCCCCTAGGTACAGATGAAAGCCCTCCCTACAGTGCCCTCTACTGGGGAGTGGCTGGTCCCAGCCAGATGCTATTGAAATGGCAGAAGGTAAGAGGTGGGAATCCTAACCAGAGCCTCTCAAACTATAAAGGGCACATGCACCACCAAGGGATCTTCAAATGTGGGTTCTGGTCCCATACGTCTGGGGTGGGGTCTGAGATGCTGCATGTCTGAGAAGCTCCCAGGTGCTGCCAGTGGGCCAGTCCAGGGAGCGTAGTATCTAGTTCCACCCCATTCCTGCGGAGATGACAGAGCAGGCACTGACAGGGATAATGAGTCACATCTTGCTGGTGGCACTGGGCTGTACCCATATCTGCTCCCTACCCAGTGCTCTTTTCCCTGCCCACACTCACAGCTGGCAGGAACACTGCCCCTTGGGGGAGAACTGGACTTAGGGCCATTTCCCAGCCTAAGTCCTTCCTTCGAAACTCTGCCTAGGAAAGATGGTGCCACTGGAATGAAAGCGCCCTGTGAAAAAGGGCTTCTTTGTTTTTTAGGTGTTTGTAGCCTCAGCTCCTGGCACAGCCTGATGCATAGCAGGTGTTCAATAAAGACTTGTGGAATGAATGAGGGGACCAGCTGAGAGAGAAGGAGACACACTGGATCGAGACTGCCAGCACTGGACCCAGGTGACCCACCTGTCACTGTGTAATCTTAGGCGAGTCACTCAACCTCTGCACTTTCACTCATCTGTCAGGCGCAGATAATCAGATCTACCTTGCGAGGGTAATCCTTGTCATTACGGAGCTAATAAATATAAAGTGCTCAGCACAAAATGGGTGCTTAATAAGTGGTAGCTGTTATCTCCATGATCTGGTCTTCGGCAGTCGAGGAACCATGGTGAACTCCCCTCGTCCTCCAGTTATTATTTCTCATGGAAAATAAGTAACTGCCGGGGCGGCCAGATGGCTCAGTTGGTTAGAGTGCGAGCTCTCAACAACAAGGTTGCCAGTTCGATTTGGTGGGCAGCGCCCCCTGCAACTGAAGATTGAAAACGGCAACTGGACTTAGAGCTGAGCTGCGCCCTCCATAACTAGATTGAAGGACAATGACTTGGAGCTGATGGACCCTGGAAAAACTCATTGTTCCTCAATATTCCGCAATAAAAATTTAAAAAAGTAACTGCCGCTGCTTTCATCTCAGTTTATGGTTCTCTTTTCCTTGATTGCAACCCCTCCCCTCCTGCTGCTGCCTTCCCAAGGGTGGAGGAGAAAGGTTGGGATAAATACCTCTCAGGGTCCCACAAATGAAGAGATGAGCAAAGAAACAGCAGAAAGCAGCCAACCTGGGAAGGAAGGGGACCTCAAGGCAGAGGTGTTCAGAACTTTGATGGGGACGAAGAAGGGAGATGTTAGTCTTTGCTGGACAAAGCTCTGTCTGGGTCACACAGAAGGCTGCCTTCTCCTCTGAGTCAGAAAGTTCTAGGGGGTTGTAAAAGATCTGTCAAGCTTGCCTTCCAAGACAGCAAGGACCACGGCAACTAACAGGCTATCACCAGGAGCTGTGTCCGTGTTTTATGAACTCACTTCCAAAGTTGGTTCTTGTTTCACTGGGAGACAACTCCAGTTACAGGAAGGTTCTGGAGAAATCTTAGGGCCCTACCACCCCTGCAGACACACAGTTTCACGGGGTGCAGAGACCACAGAATGCAGAATTGTCTCTCAGCCTGGAATGCACTGTCTCAAGCGGTCTGGTTCTCACGGTGCCAAAGCCTCAACCATCCATCAAGGAGCCCCTCCGGAAGTCAGGGCTAGTAGACTAGGGGCTCCCTGCTGAGAGATGCCTTCAGGGCCATGCAGGCAGCAAGCTGGGCTCCCCAGACAATGTCACCACCCTAGTCATTGGAGAAAGGCAGGCCGGCTGGGAGCCCTGCTCCACCCTTCTCCCCGTCCCCCACGCCCCTCTGCCTTCCACACATCTTATATCATCGGGCACCCAGTCTGGGAGCTGTGCTGCCTGAGGTAAGGGGAACATGGGCCTAAGAAGAAGGAGGCACGGGGAACGGTTGAAAACAGGAGAAAAGAGGATGGGGAGTGGGGGGGACAGGAGGGGGGCCTCCGACACTGGATAGGAAAATAGAAAACACGGAGACAGAGAGCTAGGAAGGCAGAAGACAGAGAGTGAGGAACAAAGAAAAGAAACAAAAGGATGCACAGTCAGGCAGGCTGCTCAGCCTGTCCCTGGAACTTCCTGACACATGCGTAGTCAGGGGCCCTTAACAGGAAAGGATGAAGTAAGCAGTCACTCCAGGGCACTGAGAATAACCACCTTTTTTTCTTGCCTTCCAATCCTATCAATCATAGGGAGGAAAATGAAATATCATGCCTATATGAGAAGAATGAAACTGGGTGGGGGTCTTGGTTGGAGGAAGGTCTGTGCCTCATCCCACATGGGAATGACATGCAAAGCAACATGCAAATGAGTATGGCAGCTTCTTACTAGAAAAAATCAGGTGGTTGTTTCCTTGAAAAGTCAGGCCCCAAGAAATCCGGGTACGTGTGTTTGCAGCCCTGGGGCATCCTCTTCTCTCTCAGCTGGAAGTGGGGAGATGTAGGGGGAGCCTCCCCCAGCCCATGAGGAGAAGATGACACCTAAGCCTTCAGAGAAAGGAAGCCACAGTGTCACTAGGCTGAGTTTGCCTTCAGGCAGGAGCTCAGGCTGGGTGGGCCCCTGGCGTTGGCCAGTCTGGTACAGTGAGATAAGCCTGGGGCGGGTGGACTGGCCCCACTGTTGACTAGAAAAGACCCCCAGGGATCTCTGACTCCTGCCTTCTGAACACGGTCCTTCCTGGTGAGTTCTGTCCGTTCCGTTGAGTTCAGTCTAAGGCACCATCCCCGTTGTGGGTCTGTTTGTACCTGGCCAAGTGCCACCTATAGAAAGTAGAAAAGACGGTCATACGTGAACCTGAGCTCCAGGATTCAGATACAGCTCGGGGGGAGGGGCCTTTCACTCAGAAGCCGTTACCGAAACCAGATAGCATCCTCCAAGTACCTAGAGAGGTGTGGGCGAAGTAAGTCCACGGAAGCCAGAAAAGAGGCACGGCAGTACCGGCTCACAGGAGCAGGACAGGAGGTGCCCGGCACAGGAGACGGCCTCTATGCCTAGGCCTCCCATGGGGGGAGGGGGATCGTGACAGGGAACAGTGTCAGGGAGGAGGAAGAGCACACACACGGAAAGGATTAAGGGGAAGCCTCACCATCCACACGCTCTCTGTCCCCCAGGTTTGCCTCCTCGAGGAGAATGTGGCCTCAAGGGGCCATCTTTGTGGCCCTGCCCCATCTGGGGCCCCTCCTGGTCTGGCTGCTCGCCCCTCAGCGGATGGCTGGTTGGTGTGACAGCCCGAGAAAGCTGTCCTGGTGCCCACCCCACAAAGTCTTGTTGCTTGTGTGGACGGCCATCTATTCTGTCATGGGGTGAGCACCCATTTTTCACGCCATGGCCCGGATACCCACTGGGGTGGAAACGAGTCCCTACCTGAACTACTGCTGCACATTGACCTGCAAAACGACCCCATCGTGCCTCTTATGATGGGTCCCTTCTGGGCCTGCCTAGGATTCGGCCAGCCCTCTTCTTCCACCGTCTCCGAGTCCCCCCCGCCCCCTCTCCCACCTCGCCATGCTCAACTGCCCCCACCATCTCCCCTCGCCCAGCTGTCAAATGATGCCGAGACCCACTTGCTCCCATTTCAGCCCATAGTGTTCCCTGTTTGCAACCGGGAGTCCTGATGTCAGAGGGCTTCCTCCGTTTGCCATGGAACATCCTCCCTCTGAGCGTTTCTACCACTATCTCTCCACAGCTATGCCTCCTACCTGGTGTGGAAGGACCTGGGAGGGGGCTTTGGGCGGCCCCTGGCCCTTCCTCTTGGCCTCTATGCTGTGCAGCTCACCATCAGCTGGACCGTCCTGATTCTCTTCTTCGCAGCCCATGCCCCTGGTCTGGTAAGGTGCCCAGTGCTCAGCAGTGGAAGTAGTGTAGGAGCAGATGCGACCACCAGGCCCCCAGAAGTACACAACCTACCACGTTTCCCCGAAAATAAGACCTAGCGGACCGTCAGCTCTAATGTGTCTTTTGGAGCAAAAATTAATAAGACCCGGTCTTATTTTACTATAATATAGGGCAGGGTATAATATAATATAACATAACATAACGTAACATAACATAACATAATATAATATAATACCGGGTCTCATATCATATAATATGATATAAGATCGGGTCTTATATAACATAAGTCTGGTCTTATATTAATTTTTGCTCCAAAAGATGCATTAGAGCTGATGGTCCGGCTAGGTCTTATTTTCGGGGAAACACGGTAGCAGATCAGTCAGCAGCAGGCAGGTAACAGGTGAGCAGACTTCTCTGAGCTCTGGTGTAATGCATAGAGCTGCACGCGTTTGGCTCACAGGGTCCCAGGTGCTGCAGAAAGGTGGGGGGCCTGGTCCTGAGCGCAGCCTGTCTGACCACCCTGCCCCCGGCCCAGGCCCTGCCGCCCCTACTGCTGCTCTACGGTCTGGTGGTGAGCACGGCGCTGATCTGGCACCCCATCAACAAGCTGGCTGCCCTGCTCGTGCTGCCCTACCTGGCCTGGCTCACAGTGACCACTTCCATCACCTACCGCCTGTGGAGGGACAGCCTTTGTCCAGAGCACCAGCCTCAGCCCGTGGGAGAGAAGAGCGACTGAGGCACCGGGGCACAGGAGACGAGGAGGAGGAAGGCCAGGGCAGAGGTGGGGGGACGGCAGGCAGGCTGTGGGGCTCGGGTGGGGAGGCGGGGGAGGTGGCCAGCGACGGATGAGTCCCTAAGCGTGATTCCCCACAATGTGGCCACTATCCTGGGTCCCCTAGAGCCAATTTTCATTAGAATTCAGAGAAATGGGAAAGAGAAAGGAAATTTATTTTGCACTGAATATAAATTAATAAATCCTGGGTTCATAAACATTAATTTATTAATATCAATGAATAAAATCCTGTTACTAACTTTGAGGGTATGACATGAAGTGTGTGTGTGTGTGAGTGTGTGAGATTGAGGGCCGCAGAGTGGGAACAGAAGTGTCTGTGCATGCGTGGAAGTGAGCACGTGAATGGGCAAATGAATGTTTGGACACATGTATGAGGCAGGCTGACACATCATCTCTACGCCACTCACGTGCCCTCCCGGATCTGGCCAAACAAGGTAGGACTCAGGTTTTTAATTACCTGAAAAACGAAATCTTTTTGAAAAATCACATAAAAGCAAAACAGAAAAGTAGATAAAGTGAAAAAAGGATAATAATTTTACATGTCAAGTTTATTATATATTACATTACTTATGTATTATATTATGTAATATTAACTTTATTTAATTAGCTTATTTTAATTACTATGTCATATTGATAACCGTGTTTAATATATAATATGGTTATATGATATATTATACATTATATGCCATACTAAGGCCTTATATGATTAATATAAGTAATATTATAGATCATTTTTATTTTTGTTTTCATGTACTCTTATACTATTAGTTTCTTGCATCAATTAATAATTACTGTAATAAGAAAAAATGTTGAAAAAAGATGTAAGCCTCATGTTGACAAGTGAGTACAATTAGAGCTGCTTATTCAGCCTTCTCTCTTGCTTCTCTCTTTCTGAACCTTCTCATTGGCATTTTTACTTTCATCTCTTCTGCCTCTTGTTTTCTTCTTGTTTCAAAGCCCTGAAGGTAGCAAGGAGTGACTGCCCTGGGGCTGCCTCCCCAAATCCTAAACAAGGCAAGCGGGAAGGCACAGACGTCTTTCACCTTCGCCTTCCAATAGGAGCTTTTAAAACTATCGACCAGGCTCTCTAGGGAAGGGCCAGGGCATCAGGGTTTTTCAAACTCCTCAGGGCTTCCTCCTATGCAGCCCACTGAGAACCACTGCTGAGAGTGCACCAGAGCCTTCTGGCAGCTTATTAAAAATGCATATTCCAGGGCGGCCAGATGGCTCAGTTGGTTAGAGCACAAGCTCTTCACAACAGGGTTGCTGGTTTGATTTCCACATGGGCCAGTGAGCTGCGCCCTCCACAACTACTGTGTTTCCCAAAAAATAAGATCTAGTCAGACTAAGCGTCTTTTGGAGCAAATTAATATAAGGCCCGGTCTTATTTTAGTATAAGAACCTGGTCTATAATATAATATAATATAATATAATATAATATAATATAATATAATATAATATAATAAATATAATATAATGTATTACCGGGTCTTATATTAATTTTTGCTCCAAAAGATGTATTAGAGCTCATTGTCTGGCTAGGTCTTATTTTCGGGGAAAGAGGGTACATTGAAGACAACAAGTTGCCGCTGAGCTGCCGGAGGGATGGCAGGATGGCTCAGTTGGTTAGAGTGCAAGTTCTTAACAACAAGGTTGCCGGATCAATTCCCACATGGGATAGTCGGCTGCGCCCTCTGCAACTAAGATTGAAAACAGCGACTGGACTTGGAGCTGAGCCACACCCTCCACACCTAGATTGAGGGATGATGACTTGACTTGGAGCTGATGGGCCCCGGAGAAACACACTGTTCCCCAATATTCCCCAATAAAAAATTTAAAAAAGAAAGATTTTTTTAAAAATGCATATTCCTCAGACCTCACCCAAGACCTACGAATCAGAACTTTGGGGGCGGGCTCCAGGCATCTTTGGATTTAACAAGCTCCCAGCACTTTGGTCAGTGAGCGCTCTAGGCATGAAGAGTCTCTTGGGACCCTTTTCACTTTGACAACTGTGGTTCTGTGAGCTGAGTTCTGGGGCTGGAACAAACTACGTCCTCTCAGGTGAGGGCCAACGACCACACAAGGGGAGAAGCCAGAGGACATCATCCTTTGAGAAGGACCCAGGGAGAACAGGTGAGAAGAAATCGCACTTTCCCCTCCTCCTCACTAACGGCATGCTCTGCCCAGCACTGGTCGGTCACCCGCATTGATGGAGGGCACACAGTGTCCCACCCACCTTTGTATCTCCAGCCCCAGTGCGGCACAGGGCACAGAGCAGGTGGTCATACATCTTTCTTGACAGACAATAGATGGATGGATGGATAGATAGATAGATAGATAGATAGATAGATAGATAGATAGATAGATAGATAGGTAGGTAGGTAGAATGAACACATTGTCCTATTAAAAGAAAATCTGACACACACCACACCAACACCTGCACCCCACTCTGGACCCATTGGAGAAGGGAAGGGCATTCATAATCGAAACTTCTCAGGTGGTTCTAATACGCAGCCACATTGAGGACAGCTGCCATAGGGCGTTGCCCAGTGACCTCCTGGGGCACTGGACTCCAGACCCACGGACTCATCATCTGCGGGAATGAGGGCCATAGGACGCAGTGGTTTGCAGTTCTGGCCCTGGAGACAAACCTGGGCTTGGATACTGACTCTGTCATTTATTAACTGACAACCCGGTGCAGCTTACTTCACTGTGCTTCATTTTCCTCATCTTTAAAATGGAGACCTCATAGAATCGTGGGGGGAGGATAAATGACATAATGAGTAAAAAAGGTGTCTTAAGCACAGAGGAGGGCTTAATAAATGTTAGCTGGTCTAGGAGGGGCACCCAGAAGGCCACTGTCTAAAAAGCACACGTGGCTCTGATTCATGCGACAATTGGAGACCCACCCACCCTGCTTCAAGACCCCAGCAGTACTGTCCAAACTTCCTAAGAGCCAGGAGAGTGAGGAACCTTCCCCACAGCCTGACCAGTGCCAAACACACAAAATGATTCGCTCTTTATCTTACACGTTCGCGAGGATTTTCTCTTCACCTCAATTAAACTTCTCAAACCTGTTTTAGTTGAATTTCTAACTCCATTTATGTAGCTATTTTTAACTTACAAGTGTAACCTGTAAATATGGATTGAGGAAGGGTTTGGGAGCCACTCTCCGTCGGCTCTTATCCTGGCCCCACGGTCGTGTGGTCTCAGACGAAACACCCTAGAAGTATCTGTCATTACCATGATCATCATTATCTCATGTATGTGTTATAAATAAAGACTTTATTCATGTCACCAACTAATTCTAGAAGTAAAACTGACCCTCCAAGAACATGTGCCATGCCTATCGTGTGACCTTGACCTCTCCAGGTTCAGCTCATGCCACAAACCCAAGGGTCCAGATGCCTCTAGTTTTCCATATTTGGCCCTAGAAGGGAGTTTGATGTCGGCAGTGTCCCAAGCCCTGGAATAGCAAGACTGCCCGATATGGCATGAGCCAAACTAAAGAACTTCCTGGCTTTGTGCAAAAACAGCTGGAAGAGTCAGGGTCCCAACCCCAAACTCCCATCCTCTGACCCCAAAGTCACCCTCAAAATTACCCCCCGACACACACACACACCAGCTTCTTGGTTCCTGGGTGGGAGCCTCTAATCCCCAGTCTCCCACCCTGCCTGGCCCTCTTCCTCCACCCCACCTCTCAGTTCCGAACCTGGCCTGCAGCACACGCTGCCCTCAGGCCCTCCTCTCTTGCTCCCCAGAATTGTGCCTCACCACAGTCGGAGCTGCCTTCTGTCTTTGCCAGATGCGTGCCACGATTCCACCACCCAAATCATGTGTGTCTTTGGGCAGTGTTTTTCCATTTGCCTATGAGTGGGCACATGGTGTCTGAAGATGATTCACTCGGTGGGCAGGGGGAGAGACAGCTCTTCTGCGGCTGTACAGCTCTCCCTCCCAATGTCTGGAGAGGTGGGGAGCAGCACCAGGTAAACTAGCAGCCCCAGAGGCGGTATGTCTCATGCTACTGTACCCCAGTTCCTCCTTTCCTCCCTGAACCCTTCATGCTTCCACCCTTTGCCAATGTCTGCAGAATGGCGATGCCCAGGACGCGGTGAGGAGGGCAGATGGGTAGGGGCATGTCCAGTGGGGAAAGGTTGGCGGGCTGGGCTGAGAGTGGGCAGAGTGCAGGAAGTGCCTTCTCTGTGCACGGCTGGCCTCTCCTGACTACAGGCAGGTACAGGTGATGCAAGGGTGGAAGGTAAGGCCCCCTGAGTGTTGTCAGGCCCGGGCCAGGGCGCCAAAGTCTGTCTTCCTTTGTGGTGGCCACCATCCATTCTATTTCCTAGGGCTCCTCGGCGCCTCAAGCCCCGTTTCAGACTTCTCCTTTGTGGCAGTTCCCGAAAATAAGCACAGGACACTATTGCTTTAAGGATTGATTGCTGATCCTCATTCGTGGCTCACAAGTAAGCCATCCAAACAAAAGCCTGGCTTGGGTCAGGACCCCCTCGGATCTGAACCCCCTGTTTCATCCTCAGGTAGAGAGTCCAGAGAGGCGTCTTCCCCCTCCCAGGCTTTCAAGGACCATTCACACAGTTAGCCCCCACTTCCAGGGTGCGAGCCACAAGAAGCCCTCTCTCTGTCACACTGGGAGCCTCAGCGGTGTCTATTCAGCCTCATTTGTCCCTCTAGTGTCTATATCTCTGAGGTCCCCCAGCACCCCCAGAAATGACCTACACCAGAAAAGTCCCCTCCTCTCCATCTGCACTTACTCTAACACATTTGTAAGGACGGAAATTGCTAACGACTGAAATTCTCCTCTGAAAATTTGATGGTTAAGTTTCCTGTTTTCTCCTAATAGGTTCTTTGGCCCTGAAAACACTCCTTCAAAAAGGAACACTCTGAGGGGTGGCCGGTTAGCTCCGTTGGTTAGAGCGTGGTGCTAATAACACCAAGGTTGTCGGTTCGAATCCCCGCATGGGCCACTGTGACCTGCACCCTCCTTAAAAAAAAAAAAAAAAAGGAACACCATTAGTCACCATAATGTACGTGATTCTTATCAGATAACGTTCCTCAAACTCCAAACCTGGGAGCCTGGCGGTGCTGGGAGTGGCCGCCAGGGAGTGGCCGCTGGAGCAGAGGAGCTTGGTGACCAGGACTAAAGTCCCGGTGTCACCACTTGGCGCAGGGCGACGTGTCCTGCACGGCAACCATGCATTGGGTCCTGCACGGGAGGAGACTGAAAACCCCGGGATTCTAGTGCCTTCTCCAATCCCAGCCTCAGACTCAGGGAGACACTTGACCCCCTCCCCATACCCAACCGAAGCTCTCGACACCCCCATGTTTATGTCAACAGAGCAGTTGCTGGAGGGGGCAGGCTTCTGCCTGCCAAGGAGTGTCCAGCTCCTTGTTTGTGTACATCGTCTCGGTAGTGACCGAGGGGCAGGCATGCCCTGGCTGGGTCTCTGGGGCAACGCGCTGTTGAGGTCCCAGCTGTCCCTCTTCTCACTCCATCTGCGTGCTCCCGGGGTGTCTTCTTTCACAGGGTGAGAATTTAAACCTTCCCCTGGTAAGGCTACTATTTTCCACCAGCCCCTTCTGGCTTCTCTACTCCCTTCCCGGTGAGGGCAGCTCAGCATCCAGCTGAAACCCAAGGAATCGCTGTGCCTGGCCCTTCTCCCCTGCAACCTCCTAGTACCTCTGAATGTTTCCTGAAATGACCATGGGAAATGGGACCGGCAGACGCAGGCTGGGGTGTCTCCTGTGCCTAACCCAGCTCCTTCCAGCCGCTGCCACCTGACGGAGGGGGCTGGGGTCTAGAGGGACAGACTGCGAGAATTCCCTTTTTGGTTTCAATCCCCACTCACCAGCTGGCTGGTGTCTCTACGCCTATACCCCCCACACACAGCCTCCCTCATATACTAATAGCTTCTGCAGCGCAATCTCCCTACAAGAACCCCTCCTACAACCCCCTTCTTATAGCCTCGTCCCTCAGAGCCTGGTCTCTGGAGTCCTGGCAGCAGCAGGGATGGATGAATGGTGAAGGGGTTAAGAGCATGACACTGGAAGCACGTGGCTCTCACTAGCTATGTGACCTTGGGCAAGTCACTTAACCTCTCTGGTCTCAATTTCCTCACCAAAAAAAAAAAGGGGGGGGGACTAATACTACCACCTACCCCAATGTCCTAGGGAGGACTAGATGAGTTCATCTATGTGACCTGCTTAGACGAGTGTCAGGCCCCCAGGAAGGGCTGTGCTAGTGTCTCCTCTCACTGTTGCTGAATTCCAGGCAGCATAGCCCAAAGGGAAAAGCTTGGAACTTGGAGCTCGACAGACCTGGGTTCAAATCCCAGCATCCCACTGACTTCTTCTATGACCTTAAACTAGATAGTTTCCTCCTTTGCAGGAGGAGCATATTGATAGAAACTTACCCAATAGTATTAATATGGGGAATGGGGGATGCCTGCCCTAAAAAGAGTATAGTGGCAGCTGCAGGAGGAGGCGTCAGGCTCCTGGCACCCGATCCCCCAGATTAGCTGCTGCACTCTGAAGCTGGCAGGGGAAACTGCTCTGACTTGGAAAGAAGAGCAGGGACCAGCCAGGAATTCAGGCCCCCAGGAGGTGCCATAAATAGCCAGAGCTGTCTGAGGGCCTCCAGGGAAGAGGGGGAGGGGGTTGGAACGGAGCAGTGGAAAAAGGAAGCTGTCAGTCATCAGGCCAGGGGAGGGTCTAGGGCACTCACTCAAATACCAAAGGAAAAACTGTATGTGGGTAGGAGTGAGGGGTCACCTCTTCAGACAGGACCAGCCTGGGACCACCTCGCACCACCTCCCAACATCACTCAGAGTCAGCATGTTTTGGCCTCACTGTTCATCTCCACCTTGCAGGTCCTCAGGTGCCAGCCCTGCTTCTTCCTTTCCATCCCTTGCACCATTCTAGAATAGAGAGCAATAACTCAGCCTGTCACTGGTGTGAACACTGAAGCCCAGAGATGCTAAGCGATTTGGCAGAAATCACACAGTGAATCAAGGGCTGAGATGGGGATTTCCCCACCCCCCACCTCCGGATCCAGAGCTATACATGACAGCCAAAACATAAGATTTCCTCAGGGAGGAAGTCTCTCCCACGGTGAAACAGTGAACTGAAAGCACCCCTCCTCCTTGCTTTCCACCCCCAGACATTTTTCTCCCTTGATCCAAGCACATCACTATAGTTTTGACTAGGCAACGGGAGAAGGACCCATGTTGATAATGTTTCAGCGATATAGTCATCAAAACTAGCTGGAAGCAGCCCTGAAAGTAAGAACTTAGGCCCAGAAGACCCGGACTTACCTCCTCGTGTATAAATCTTGTATAAATCCCTTCACTTTCGGAGCCACAGGTCCCTAACTTGCAAAACATCATAAAGACTGGGAATTCCTGCTGAGGCAGTGCCTTCTTCATCTCTGTCTTCTTGGTATTTACTACAGTGTCTGGCACATAGGAGCCCTTGATAAATGCAGATCAAATAAAAGAATGAAGTCAACTCTTTGCATGCAAATGTTGTGTGTGTGACGATAATGATAATAATATATGCTTGTTGTTTACCAGCCACCTTTTCCTTTTAGACACAGGCACTCCTGTCACTATCCTGGGCTTTATGGCCCTGGGAAAAAAAATGCCTGGAAAAAAGAAATCTCTGGATGAGAATGCTTTTAGTAATAAACCTAATCGTTAGGGTGACTATATATAATAGTTTATTGTCTATACTGGGGTACTTTGGGGGTGAAATGGGCGCTGGTAGTAATTATGCCTGGACAGCAGGTATAAACTATGATCATCCCAGGTGAACCAAAATGCTTGGGCATCTTAGGGTACCGTGCTGCACAGAATTCTCTGGAGGAGAGAGTCCCAAATCCTCCAAAACATCCTAATTCCTATTCTCTAGTCAGGCCATAGAAAGGATGCCTCCCTTCTCATCTCCACCACCCAAACCCATAGGGAGCTGTATTCAGACCAGTCCCCCTATGTTCTTACATTCCTCATATTCAATCTCTGGGTGACCCAGACCCCACCCTTTCATTGCCCTAAGAATGTCCTTGAGTGTTTGCACTGCCCCAAACACGAAAACCTGTGGCCCCTGCTACGTAAGCACCTGGCACATGAACTGCAAAAACTATTCATCCATCTTCCAATGCTATTCCATCTCAGGGATTTTTCTAGGGGCCCCAGTCATCTCTCATTAGCTTCAATAGGCTTATAGCTGGTCCCTCTGCTGCAGCTGTTTCCCACCTTTGGTCTATCTTCAACCAAGCAGCCTGGGGGAATCCTGTAAAACATCAGTCAGACCATGTGTCTCATCTATTCAAAGACAGTGACTTCCCATCTCACTCAGAGAAAAAGCAAGGTCCCTAAAACATCCCAGAAGGCCCCCCAGCCTATTTTGCCCTTGTTTCGCCCTTGTTTATTACTCTGGCCTCATCATCTAGGACTCTCCAGTACACAGGTGTCCTTGCTTCTTCCCGCCTCAGGACCTTTGCACCTGCTCTTCGCCTCCTTGGAACACTTTCCCATTAGATATCCACGTGATCATTTCCCTCACCTCTTGCAGCTCTCTTCTCAACTGTCTCCTTTTCAAGGTCCTCCCCTGGCCACCTCATAAAAAAGTAACACCCCCCCATCACTCTGTCCCCCTTCCCTGCCTTTCTCCTTAGCATTTAGCTCCACCAAATAGATCATATGTACAAGTATTACTTCTCCTGTGTATTGCCCAACCCCCTCGATCTCCACGACGGCAGGGATTTTCATTTGTTTTATTCCTTGCTATATCCCCAGTACCTGACACAGCCCCTGGCACATAGCAGGTGCTCAATAAATATTTGTTAAATGAATAAAAGACCAACTAAGGTAGAGCATAACATGGTGGTTGAATGTTTGGTCTCTGGAGTAAAAAGAGCCTGGGTTTTAATCCTGGCTCGGCAATCTATGGGTTTAGGAGCTTAACCAAGGCCCTTAACCCTTCCGTTAGTCTCAGTTTCCTCATGTGTGACATGAGGAATACACATTGCCTCCCAGACTAAGACAATTAAGTCCAATTGTTCACCTAAATAAACCACTCAACTCATTGCCTGGCCTATTTCAAACATTCTTAGCTTCGTAAATGGCAACATTATGACTAATGGAGGTTCCCAGTAGACTTTACATTGCATTTTGTATCCAAATCAGCATCAGCTTCCTTTGAGTAACAACTCAGTGTCTTTCCAAATCCACAGTTCTTATTCCACCCTGGACCTACGTTTCCCCAACCAACTGGCCTGGATCTCTTTGCGACCATCTCAACCCTGCTTAAACCTCTGAGAGGGATTTCTTCCTAAATCTCAGGATGCCTGCCAGTAGAGCTGGGAAAGTTGGGTGGGAAACAAAGGGAAGGATATAAGGTAAGGAAGGAGAAGGGAGAGAATATAAATATATGTGTGAGCCGGTGGGGAGAGGGAGAGCGGGTCAAGCCATCCCCACCTGCCAGCTTCCTGTCTTTGCCTACTGATAAATAGGAGCTACTAGTGGCCAGATTTTCCATTCCACAACCCCCACCCCCACCCCCGGCCATCCCAGCACCCACTGTCACTCAATTAAAAAGAGAGGGAGAGGGCCTGGGGGAGGGGCAGGAGGCCTCTAGTTATAAAGCCTGTGGTGAGGGGGTGAGCGCGCTCAGCCTGGCCTGCCCAGTCTTCTGCCTGTCATCCCCCAGCAAATAGAGCTGCTGACAGCTGCTTGGGACTCTGCTGCCAGGCCCTGGCCCAGACCGCTGCCTCTCCGCTCTCTCAGTGACTCCCCAGCCACAACTCCTCCATGGCCCAGAAAGAAGAGGCTGCTGAGGCTTCTGCGCCTGCCTCGCAGAATGGAGAGGATCTGGAGAACCTGGAGGACCCCGAGACGCTGAAGGAGCTGATTGAGCTGCCGCCCTTTGAGATTGTCACAGGGTGAGAGCCGGTGTGGCCTGGGATCATCCTCTCTGGGAAAGCATGAGCTGGGGACGGGCTGGGGGGATTCAGGAAGGTCATAGCCGGGGTCCGGGTGAAACCGTGAGAGTACACAAGTGTGAAAGGTAGGGGCTTCAGGGGACACAGCAGCAAAGCCCTTTTGGCGTCTAGGGGTGATACCACAGACCCTCTAATCAGGGGGGTTAGGAGAAACTCCTTGGAGGCCCAGAGAATGAAACCACCTGCCTGGTCTTGGGATATCACCTGCCTGGCTGGGTGGTTTCAGTGGTTTAGTCCTGGGGAATTTGGTAAGGACATAGAATGAGACTGGCACATTAAAGTGTGGCCCCAGGCAAAGGAAATCCTCTGTCCACTTCTCTCTCTGCTTCTGAGTGGGCCTCTCCTCTAGCTGTATGTCTCTCGCTCTTTCTTTAGAGCTTCCCTCTGGAGGAGAAGATCCTAAGATAAGGAAGACAGTCCCAACCATTTCTAAGCCAGACTGAGAAGCAGTGTTTTCCTTGTTCTGTCTTTTCTGAGTTTCGCCAGGGACGGTCCACATTCACCCCCAAGGAAACAGAGAAGGTAACACAGGTCAGGGCAGGGAGCTTCTGGACAGAGGAGGTATTCCCACCCGCTCAGCTCCCGCCTGGAGGAACCAGGACCCAGAGCAAAGGTCTCGAAGCCCCAAAGAGAAGGCTGCATACAGGGTCCCTCGCTCTTGTCCAGACCACGCCATCTTCAGGAGTAAGACCAAGTGGCCTTCCTTCTCTCCTCTCTGTGTGCCTTTAGTACTGCTAAGTTCCTGAACAAAGACTAAGAAGGAGATGCATGGGGCCACCTTTCCTCTTGAGCCCGAAGGTTTCCTTCCAGGGATTCTCCACCAATGCCCACGGGCAGAGTAGGGACCATACTTAGAGAATTTTCAGGAAGAATGGAGGTGTGGTGCCTTCAAGGGGCGGAAGGACCTGCTCTGGCAATTTGGAGCTGCTGTTTTAAGCTTGGCAAGTGATTTTCCAGTCCTGGCCTCGGTTTTTCCATTTGTGACATGAGGAAGTTATGCGAGTTGATCCCTAAGGTCCCTTCCAGCTCAGATAGCTTCCGATTTCTAAGAGCACCTGAGGGGGAGAAAATGCATCCTAATTCCCGAAGCAAGACTTCAGTGTAGAACCCCTGAACTTGCATTCGTCCATGCCCATCCATCACCCTCAAGCTAGGATGAGAAAAGCAACAGGCACAGCTTAACATAGTCATAGGGAGAGCCTACTGCCAGCAGGCCAGGAGACTCCTCAATTCCAGTGGCTCTCTGTGAAAGGAGATCCTTTTTCTGACACCTAAGCAGGCTGGCCCATGCCGTCCTGGTCCCAGACATGCACACGCATGTCCACTCTGTGCAGTGCTATGATCTCTCTAGGAGCGGGGTAGGTCCCAGGACAGAATTACACTAGGTTTGTTGAGTTGAACAGGCTCTGGGGGTCCAGGGTAGTGGATGCTAAAGGGTTAAATTCCCCTGGTGTAACTTACATCTGTTCAGGGCTTTATAATCACGGCACGTGTTCCCATGCATGAGCTCTTTCAACCCTCAGCACAGTGCTAGGAGAGGGAAATATGTTATCGCCACTGTCAGATGGGGCAACTGAGTGTCCGGGACATTGAGTGATTTGCCCAAGACCTCAGAACCAGTAAGTGGCAGCCAAGTGTCCTTTCCATTGTTCTCTTATTCATTCTGGGTCCCAGGTTTCCCAAACAGCTCCACCTCTCTCCATCTGCCAGGTAGTGAGGTTCAGAGGCTACCCTGACCCAAGACTCAGAAAAAGAGGCACAATGGGGCGGCTTTCTGGGCGCTCTGAGAGCAGCTCCAGAGAGGTGGAGCCCTGAGTATTTCCCAGTCACAAGTAACAGCTGTGGAGATCTGTCTCCTGGGCCCTTCTGGGTAAACAGACGGCTTAAAATAGACCAGAAGTGTGGCTGTCTCTGTGCAGGGACAGGATGAGGGAAGAGCTTTCCTCTCCTCTCTGCTTCCCTCTCCAGATGCCCTGGAGTCAAAGAGGTCCCAAGCAGGTCCTCTCCTCGCTTGGATTCCCACAGGAAACGGGTCTGGGCTCCTTATATTTGGGGTACACACTAGCAGAAGAGCAGGTGGCTTTGCAGGAAACAGTCTGAGGTGGGGGGAGGGAGTACTGAGTAGATACCCTGCTTGTGGGGATTCTGGTTTGAATAGGGCACTCAGGATTGAAAGTAGACATAAGAACATTAACAAAATAACGTGGTTGAAAAAGGTCTAAAGCTGCTGCCCTTTGACCTCACATTGAGAGAGGATCGTGTACTTCTCTTCCCAAGTCTGTGTTCAGTGACTCTATGTTCAGCGACTCCACACGGGTTTCTTGAAATCTCCAGAAGGAGAGTGTTTGCAAAAATCAGCAAACGTTAGAAATCGGGGCTTTTTTTTTTCTTTCTTTCAATTTGCTGGGTGCTAAATGAGCACAGCCCTGAAAGAGAGGATCCTCTGAAAATGAGAGGATAAGGAGAAGGGATGAAGTTTGGGAGAGCTAATGGATAAGATTCGAGGCCCAGAGAACGCATCATCCATTAGTTTGTACTAGGTTTAATTTCTTGAATGTCGACAGTTGCTCAAAATCTGAAGGGTTGGATCACTCGACCTATCTTTCAGATGAGAAAAAACAAGACTTAGAGTCACTTGCCCAAAGCTAATGGATGGAGGAGGGCGTGAATCCCAGGACTGTCTGACTCCAAATCGTCACACTGTGTCTGAAAAAGCCATAAAGAGGAGTCTTTTTATAGTCAACAAATATTTACTGACTAGGAATCATGTCTTTACTGCCTGTTCCCCGACTAGTATTTAACTTCCACGAGGACAGAAACTTTGTCTGTTTAACTGCTTTGTCACTAGCACCAAGAATAGTACCCAGCTCCTAACAGGTACTCAATAAATATTTGTTTTTTAATAAATAAATAAACTAACAAATGAGTCCCTATTATGTGTTGGGATTCGGCATTACTGCGGGGAGAACTTGAGGAGCCAAGTTCAGGATACATGAAGCTCCAGCAGCCCTAGGCTTAGAAGAGACTGTCACTGGTTCGTGGCTGCCTCGGGACTCAGCTTGCTTTAGGGGAGCTCTGGAGCAGCAGAATTGGTTGTCTCCCCATCTTTCCATCCCAGTGACGAGCGACTGTGGCTCAGTCTGGCAGCACCTGTGTGTTTGTCTTTGTCTCTACGGAGTTATGTTGTGTATGATTTTGCATGAAGCTGAACCTGGGGCTTTATGGAACAGAGATAAATGGCACAGACAGTGATTCTCCTTCCAACCACTTCAGCTTCCAGTAGTTTACTCTGACCACATGAGCAACACAGACGAGGCAGGGTTCAGAGGAGAAGGGACAGGAGGAAGTGAGGTGCCTTCCACACCATTGTAAATGCCATGAGCCCCTGCTCCCTTACCTGGACTCTGGAGCATGCTGGGAAGGTTTGTTCCATTAAGATAGAAGACAGCCACTGACTCTGACCACCCTAACCTCCACTGAGAGCTGGTGGAAGGTCAAAGCTCAGTGTAAAGACGGTGCCTCCCAGGGAAAAGGGGCAGGCTCATGGCTTGCCTCGGGCAGAACCCTATCCAGAACTGCAAAGCAGGAGCTAGCAGCCCGTCAAACTCCTCCTCAGCTCTAGGAAGGCAGTCTGTTAGAAACCTCTCTGCTGCCCTACACTCTTCCTTCTGACGAGGCCCACTCCTTAGCGTCCACTTTGAACGTGGTCAGAAAAAGGGAAAGGAACTTGAAAGCCGGCAGTTCTGCCTCTTTTGAGCAGGTCATGAAAGGTCTGGTGAGGAAAGCTGAAATGAGTCAACACTCAACTATCTGTGGGTGGATTTTCCACTGCATTGATTATCTTGGAGCAAATGTTTAATCTCAGACCAGCTTCTGCTGTCCTCTGGGTTGCTTCTTTTCGCTTTATAGATTTATGCTTAGGAAATGCAAATGTTTTTAAATGTGAACGTGAGACACACACACACACACACACAGAGGGTGCCCCAAAAAATGTACACACATTTTAAGAAAGGAAAAAACTATTAAAATGACACTGATGGGAACCACTTTGAGCACCTCTTGTCATTGCAGACGTCAAACGTGACTTGTATTCATCTTTTGTTATCAGTATATATTGAGTATTACAATTTTAATACAGTTTTTCTTTTCTTAAAATGTGTCTACATTTTGGGGGCACCCTCTGTATATAGATACGCACATTTACTCACATCCTGTTTCTCTCCAGCAACCCGACCATTTTTTCCAGATATTAGGAGTCTGTTTCCTCGCGTAGAGACTTGCAATGCCCAGCAGCCTGAGTCTAAGCAGATGAAGTGCGAATGGCCTTGTTTGCAGAAAGAATGAGGAAGTGGTGCTTAAAGAGGTGCTGTGTGAGGCTGGGAGGAGAGGACAGGAATGAGGCTGTTGATTTCTGTGCCAGAAGAAATCACTGAGTCCAGGTGAAAACCTCTACCTTCAGCATCTCTCTCCGGACCACCACTCCAACATACGCATACACACATACCCCACTTTCACAGTAAAATATTTGCTGGGGTTGAGAGTGTAAGAAATATGGTTCTCAGGTATATCATGCTACTAGGGGGAAAAAAAAGATGTTTGTGATTATCTAAGAGTTAGTGTCCTTCTTTCCTTCCTTCTACTAGCGGGCATAATAATGTTGACTTGTTCTGTGATTCTATAATGTCAGCCAAGATGACCATGCTGTCTTAGCTCCCAGGAGAAGTTGCAGACCTCTACCAACTCTGCTCTCTGGGTTTCCCTGGTGAGAGGCCTAAAAAAAAAAAACTCATGTGACCTTTACGCTCCTTCCAGAAGACCAAAAAGGAGAGAAGCCAAGCAAGCGTAGTCTCTGAGGAAGTCTATAGGAAAGGCGGGGAGCCTAGACCTTCCCTGACATTCCTTTGCCCCTCGAAAGCATTCCCGGTCCCGAGGCACCTGTTCTGTCTTACCCTATTGTTTCTGCTGCGGGACAGGTACACTGTTAACATAGGGAAGGAGAACTAATATAGTGAAGGGGCATGAGGACTACTTTTGCAGAAGGAACTAGAAGGTTGGATTCCACGCCTGCTGCCTGCGTGCTGCCAGGCACGGAGCTCAGGCAGACGCTAATGACTCACACAGAACAGACCATCCAAAGGCTATAAAGCAAAGAGATCCCATTATGACCATCCCCGTAGTAAAACCCACTGCAAATAAGGCACAGGTTGTGCTTTCCAGGAGTTAAAAACAAACCTGTCCCTATTGTTCCTGCATCTTACTGAAGTTAAAGAGAAACTCACCATGGTTCCTGTCTCCTCTTTGCCCCCCATACCAGTGAATTTTCCATAGAAGTGGAAAACATACAAACCCTAGCCTGGGGGATGGAGAGGGTCTCTCTTCCACTAGCAATGAGAGACGGCCACTCTGTTTATTGGGTGTCTTTTGCTTTCTTACTGACTGTCTGCTAAATAAACTTACTTTTCCTTTAAACTCTATATCAGCTCACGCCTGACATCTTTCCTACGTGAAGCCATGGACCCTCTCTTCCTGTAACACCATGAGGCTGCTAGCCAGAGGGGTTGGAAAAGATATTTAGAGAGAGGTGAACTTTCTTCTTCTCCCTTGGGTTTCACGTTTCTCAGGGTCCTCCCCCCTTGCCAGGGAAGAGGAGGAGGGGAAAACACCAGAGCTCAAGAGGGGCTGAGAAAAGCAGCAGTCTCAGGCCATCCAGCCAATTTGGTGTGCTGGACCAAACTCAGACTCACGGCTGGGCTCTACTTGGCAAAGTTGGAGCAATACTTTTGCGGGGGTTGTAGAAGGAAACCTAAGGGACCACACAGGCAGATTTTGCTGAAGCCCCCAAGCCAACCATGCAGTCATGAATACAGCAGGTCCTCAAATAAGGCTTCTTTCACCATTGATGAGATGCTGTAGGAGCTTAAGTCTTGTTTACATCAGTTAGCCTACGGTGAAATTCGTTTCCTATTATACGGTGTTGCCCTTAAAGTCGCAGACCTTATCTAGCGTTAAGTGAGGACTTACTATATACTTCCAAGGGTTTCACCTGAGAATCCCTCATAGTCTAATCCTCTGGATTAGATTTGGGGTGGGGTTGGGGATGGTCTGGCAAAAGACCTTGAAGAGCAAAAACGGGCTTGGGTAAGAACGGTAAGCTGTGTGCTTCTTGGGAGGAAAAAAACCACTCCGGGAAGAGAAGGGATCATTTAGCAACTGGCAAAGTTCAGGAGTAGTCTGGTGGGGTGAGCTTAATTAGGGAGAGCTAATCTCAGCAGGGATTGAAAGAGGAGAGGGGAACCATCAGGCCATCCATTCTCCCAAAATGTTAAGTCAATAATAAACACGTCCAACCAGGGACAGAAGGGGCTTAGAGAGCTAAGTATAGCACCCAAAGCAATCCGTGGGGCTGGGTCCTCACATACATCCATCTCCGCAGTGGAAACTGAACTTGACAGCAAGAGACATGGAAACTTGGGGGGAGAAAAATTGGTGATGGGGGAGGGGAGCATTGCAGGGAAATAGCTCAAGTTCACTCAGCTCTTTGGCATCCGCTGCTTATCCCGAAGAAGCCTAAGCCCTGGAACACCAGGGATTCCCCTGCAGCCCAGGGAGTTGGGTGACCTCTCTGGGGAAACAGAAGGCAGGGCGGAATTAATGATTGCCACGTGTATCTTCCGGGGGCAGCCAGAGAAGTTACATTTTTAAAAAAGAAAACATTTAACGTGTACAGCTGCTACTCATTCCTCGCTCTCCTTCTGGCATTTTCAGTCTGTCCTGTTAAGTCCTCCTCATTTTCCTAGGCCTTCAAACCTGCACAAATCTTCCCAATTTTAGAGAAACACACACATCCACATAAAAGATAAAAACATTCGGCCAACTCTGATGCGCTCTCTAGCCCCTCTCCATTTTTCTCTCTTTCTTCTTACTAGGAAACTTTAAAAACAAACAAACAAACAACACCCTTGGCCTTTCTCTGCTGCTTTCATTTTCTAATCACCCTTCTCCCCCTTGAAGCCACTGGACATATTATTTATCACCAAGTCTGGTGACACCAGGTGGGCTCTCTTCATTTCAGGCTTTCCCCAGTTTCACTCTGTCTGCCTAAAGCCCCCCAGTCCTCTTCCATGGACGTGACTTTTATTATGCCTTTCTTTACTCAACAACCTATGATTCTCTGTTGCCCCCCGAATCAGAGCGAAACTTTCAAGAGCCTTCGTACATCTTTCACTCTACCTACTCATTTGGAGCTGTTTTCACTTGTTCTCAGCTGCCTTATTTACTTCTCTGCCCAGCTGGAATCCAGCTGCTAGATAAGCATCTGGAAAGCAGAGGCCAACTCTTTCATGGTTTTGAAATGATTCAATACTATATACAAGCTAAATCATATCAAGATACCCTTAGGTAGTGTGGCCTCAAAGACAAAAATTCTTGGACACTCATGTGACAACTCTTCTTTCACCCGAGGGCTTGAGAAAGTCACCAGGAGAGCATGGCACTGCAGGTTGTAGGCCACTCCATGCCTAAGATGCAATATACACGAGTGACGAGGGGGAATGAAAGCGTGAAATGTTCTCTTAAATATTTGTTTTGCTGTCATGAGAAAGTTGACATGCATGCCACTTTGCAAAATTACTATTTGAACACCGCTTTTCAAACCTGGCCACGTATTAGGTTCATCTGGAGAGCTTTTCACAACGCTGGTGCCTGGGCCCCGCTTCCGGATGTCCTGCTTTAATTGGTTTGTAGTGGGGCCCAGGCATTGACGTTTGTAGAGTCCTCTAGTTGAGTCTAATGTAGAGCCAGGTTAGAGTCACTGAATTTAGAAACGTCCACATGTGTTATGTGTTGGAGTGATGGAGTGTCTGGAGACCCTTCCTAAAGGGGTGACCAGAATGCATCTCCCTCCAAATTCTCTCCTCTCCTCCCTTTTGGGTTCTTTCATGCCTTTTTGTCACTGGCGTTACCATAGACAAGGCCTGTTTTAAAAGTCAGAGTGAATGGGCGTGAGCTCGTGCAGAGCGACCTCCTCCAGGCCTGTCCTAGGAGCTCGAACTCATCATTCTTCTTCCCTGTGCCTTTGTCTCCTCAACCCCCAGAGAGCGGCTGCCTGTCAACTTCTTCAAGTTTCAGTTCCGGAACGTGGAGTACAGTTCTGGGCGCAACAAGACCTTCCTCTGCTATGTGATTGAAGAGCAGGACAAGGGAGGCCAGGTGCAGGCCACCCGGGGATACCTGGAGGACGAGCACGCCACTGCCCACGCGGAGGAAGCCTTCTTCAACACCATCGTGCCGACCTTCGACCCCGCGAAGCGCTACAACGTCACCTGGTACGTGTCCTCCAGCCCCTGCGCAACGTGCGCTGACAACATCATCAAAACCCTCGGCAAAACCAAGAACCTGCGCCTGCTCATTCTGGTGGGGCGCCTCTTCATGTGGGAGGAGCCGGAGGTGCAGGCTGCTCTGCGGAAGCTGAAGGAGGCCGGCTGCAGGCTACGCATCATGAAGCCCCAGGACTTCGAGTACATCTGGCAGAATTTTGTGGAGCAAGAAGAGGGCGAATCCAAGGCCTTTGAGCCCTGGGAGGACATTCAGGAGAACTTCTTGTACTACGAGGAGAAGTTGGCAGACATCCTGAAGTAGGCGACGGCTCAGCCTCACGTGAGTCACTCTGTCTAAACCATCCCTCTGTGTAAACTGTCAACTTGGGTAGAAGGTCTCATTGAGGTCAGGTGGACCCAGCGGGATGTTCGATTTTCCTTTGGAAGGATTTTTCTTTTGGTTGGTTGGTGAAAACATTTTAGAAGACCCTGGCTTCTTTTATTTCTTCTCAATCCCTCTAAGTCCTTTTCCCTCCAACCCTTTTATATTGGACTAACTTTCCCCATGATATGGAATATTTAAGGTTGACAGGAATCTGAAAGCTTTCATGAGACAGAATGACTTTCTGTAGCAAGATCTAGATGGTACAAGAGCTTGCTACCCAATCACAGCCTGGAAGATATCTCAGTTCCCTAAGCATGCCCCCACGGACGTGTACAAAATTAGTAATTGTACATGCCCTGCTCCCACCCCCATTTGCAATCCCACCATTCCGTTTTCTCGAAAGCAGGTGTTTCATTCCATCAGGCGATTTTATCACTTTTGGTACTTTTGAAATTCCCTCAATTTGTATTCAACCTCTTTTTGGCCAGAGCAGCTTTCATGTTTTCAAAATGGTTCTGCTTTGAGGGAGACCAATTGCTGTGTGAATGTATAATGCAAGAACTGTTTTTTTTTTTAAATGTCGAGAAGACCTCACCAGAACTCACAGAAAAATGCTGAATGCAGAAATGGGCATAGTAACACCAAAAACTCCTTCCCTGCAGAACTGTTTAAAGGGTTAAAAAGATGTCTGAGGCAGCAGCTCAGAAGTAGCCGACTACAGATACCAAGATGTGATAGAACTGGAAGTAAAAATTAGCTATTTAAGTAAATAATTAGGACACAATTAAGGCCAATTTGGCCTCTTGCTGAGGGTAAATTAGACTCTTGCAGACACAGACCAATTACCCCCAGGAAAGAGGGTAAAGGATCCTTTACCATCTTTTTTTGATTTTGGTCTAGTTTGCTCCGACAGCAGTGCAATGACTAAGATCCTTTACAAAGCCTGAGTTACTGATCAAAGTCCTCCAGCAACAGGGAAAGGTCTTCACCACGCTCTTATACAACTTTAATTCCGAAACAAGTCACGAATTACTAAAACATGAAAGCAGTTCGCTTCCATGAAGATATTCAATTTATTTGTGGTGTCTCTCACTCTTAATATTCTTAAAAGATGTCACTTCATAGACACATTTTGAAAATATCAATGTTCTGGAGCTTGATGTTGGCAGGTGTTTGCTATTAGACATGCACTCGGGTGGCTGGTAATTCTCCAGCTGAGCATTCGCCAATCCATGAAGACACGAATTCCAGCCGTTTCTTACAAAAGGCAGGACCCATTCATTGAATTCAGTGAGACTATGGTCAGGTAATGCCACATGGTACTCTGCTCATATAAAATAAAGACATCGCTCTGAGTGGTCGTGAGTGGTAGTAAGATTTCTAAGAGTGACCTCTGAAGACAACAAAATTAACTTTTAAATTCCTTGATTTTGTTAAGTGTAGGTACCATCACTGGAATGATAAACCCCACATGGATTCTACAGAACGATGACTGGTAGCTTCATTTTAACCTTCGTATACTTTCTTCTTAAACATCTTTCAGAGCCACCGGCCACTTCTTCCAGCTGTCTAAGTAGCAAGTCCTTGGGGATGTGTGTGTGTGTGTGTGTGTGTGTGTCCCCATTAAGTCAAATAATTAGAGCTAAATCTGCTATAAAAATTAAGCATTTCAAGGAGGATTAAATAGAGCTTTTAATTTGGGATAATTGAGGGTTGTATCTTATGCTAATCTAAACAGGACTAAAATAGAGAAATCAGTTAGAGGGAAAAGTCCATTTCTAACTCAAATTATTCCTAATAAAGTATTATTGAACATGTTCCACATTATAAGCCTCCTTCCATTAGTGTACATAACTGTATTGTCTAGATCCATTAACATGCTTCCCTGTACTCTATTTGCTCATGTGTCCGAAAGGTTAAAATGTACCAAAAAAATTGGCATGAAACAGAATTGTAATCTAAAAGCCCCAAAAACCAACTCCACTTAATTAAAATACTTCCAAGAAATGGGCATTTGTTAAAAGAAAATTTGCCTCTTACGTCTTATTCCATCTTTTTTAGAAAAATGACAGAATAGGATTTAACCAAATAGTCAACTCAAAAGAGCAGAGTTAAAGTAGATCTCTTCTGGAGCTTCCTCTGTGGGAACCACACCAAAATTGAACAAATTCAATCCTGGGTAAACCAGAAATCCCAGGAGACTATGGAGAAATTCAGGGACTTGTTGGGGAAGGTGCACAGAAACCCTAGTTCAAAAAGAAAACTCTTCATTGTTTGGGGCCAGCATTGCTCTCAGTAACAGGCTTTCTGTTTTCTCACCAAGGTCTGCCTGCTGCCACAGAGACAGTGGTGACATGTATGGCCATCTGGGACATGCCTGACTTCCTAATACTAGTTGGAGCTGGACAACATTCGACAAATGACTCCCACTGCACAAAGCCCTCTGAGGACTCAAAATACACTTTTCATGCTGTAAATCATTTTAGCTATGCGTCTCTCTCCAAGGCTGCTCCCAGGAAAGAGGAAAGTGAGCTGCAAAGAGAAATAGCAACCATATGTAGGCATGAGGCATCCGTGGGGCTGAGGGTCCTAATTATTCCCCAAAATGGGCTGCTTAAGGCAAAGAGCCTCAGACCCAAGATCTGCGTAGATCTTTGAAATATGTCCAGAAATGCATTTTATGTTAAGTTGGTTTTTTTTTTTTAAAGAAAAATAACCAGCAACATCAATAAAAGAAGTCGTGTGGTTTTTCTGTGACCAGGTTTTTTAAGGAACTTGGACATTTAGAAATTACTATGGATAGTGATCAAGTCCCAGGAATATAGATGTCCCAGCCTATGAACCAAATCATGACATTATAAAGGGGGAGGGAGGCTTAAACCAGGACTTGTCTAGGCAACACAAGATGCTAACTCTCCCATGTAGACTTCTCATCCTGGACTTGACCTTCATAAAATATTTTCTTGAGATTATTTTTGACTTTTCCTTTCTCTGAAGACAAGGAACATGGCAGAGGGTGAAACAAGCAGCACAGGAAATCTGTTTATAAGATAGACATATCCCAACAGCCAATTAATAAGCAATGAGCCTCTTGATTAAAGAGGTGAGAAGTAGGGGGATTTCAATGTTGAGATGCACGTAATGTAAGAGTAGTCGACACGTGGTACTTGATGGTGATGGCAGAATGAGATCAAAATCTCATTTCTTAAAAGGTTTGAGTCCTATGTAGAAATTTCATGTGTGAATTTCTGGGTGTTTGCCAGACTCTATCTAACTAGGTTCCAGGAATAATGTGTTCGTTCTGATTATCGGGCAATGCCTCCTTTCCCCAGGCTTTGAATGTGATAAGTCATCGGAATTTGACCCCAAGACTATCTGCAAATGACAAAGAACTTTACCACATCCCTGCTGAGTTCCAGAATTCCACTTACAGCCAGTCCTCAGAGAGACTAAGCTTTGTTAAAAGAATCAAGGTTCATACTCTATGAAAAAAAAATCCACGCTAACCCCTTTCAATGTAGAAGCAGCCTACAAAACCAATGTTTCGACCCGTGTTAAGATTTATTTGCATAGCTAGCAAAATAGTTTGATTCTACATTTTCTTTTATCACTCCATTGGCATTTTCAGTTTTGTACATGTAGACATTGTTTCTTGTTTTCCCCCCTTAAATTTTACTATCTGTATGTGAACAGAAGCAAAGCATGGAGAAAAGCATTCGTCTAAAAGTTTGATAATGAACTTGCTCCTGAACTTCCCCACCCTGATAACATGGAGAACATGTCTGTTCCAGAAATACTGTAATACAAAAGAAGTGAAATACTTTTTGAAACTGCTGCCTCATATCAGGCTGCAATGTGTTAAGAACACAAGTCTGAAAGTACAAAGGTTACATTTAACAGTGCTCTGCTGGTGTTTCAATAAGCCCATTCTAAAATCCAGTTTACACTTGGGAAAGCAGCAAGTCCTGTCAAGACTGAGAACTCACTCTAGAGGGGAAATCAATAGTAGGTCTTGCTGTTTTAACTCTTAACACCACAGTGTGGGTGGGGGGGGCGAGAAAACCCCACTAGTTTTCCCAATACCTCTGACACTGAAGCACTAGCTAAATGAACCTTTTTTTCCCCACCACAAAAGCAAGAGTAAACAAAGTGCTGCGCTCCTAGCTTAGGAAGAAAAGGAGACTAATATTTACTGCTCTCAGTCTCAGTTGGTTATACCTCAAAATCCTCTGGAGCTTAAAAACACAAAGAAATCTGGCTATCATCCCTAACCCCCCAACTTCCAAAATAGAATTTGGGGGGGAGTGGGTCTTTTTTTTTCAAAGAAGATTCATATGGATTTTGTTGCAAACTGAGTCATTACTCTGCACTAAGCACTCTGTCAGGCATTTATCATACATTATTTCATTTGTCTCATGAATGGATTCAGACAGCTTCAATCACAGAAACTACACAGGAGACAGAACTACTATGCAGTTTACAATGAAGAGGTTCTGAAAACCTGCCTTTCCTCGATGTTGACACTTGCTGTCCATTCTTATTTCTCACCTTGCTGCTCTTCCCACTGGACGCCCTCTCTGACTTTTCCAAATTAAGTTACAGGTGAATCTTCCATGATCCAAGTCCAGAATAACCTAGACATGTATACAGAGCCTCAGTGGAGCCCAAGACACTGATTTTCCCATTTTTCACCAAATTTTTTCACCAAATTCCTTATTAATAATGTAAAAACCCATTTTTGTAATTTAAACAAACAAAAAAACTCTTTAAAATTCTCTCCTAGGAGGAATCTGATGACATAAGGATAATGCCAAGTGAATGCACAAGCTACAAGGGACGCAAAATTAAATGTTCATCCTTCCTGAAGTTTCTCTCCAACAGCAGAGAAGTAGAATAAATGCTGCCACCTAGTGGCAAGCCAAACAAATCAGGTAGCATCCTGGAGCAAAACACGGTCATAGGCCCAACATTTGGTTCCCCACCTACCATCAGGCCGTCTACTACCTACCTTCCTGCAAAAAAAAAAATCACATCCACATTTCCCAAGCAATCCCTCTTCCACAGTTCCAGTCCAATCACAGTAATACAGCCTGGCCTTGCGACACAGACTACTTCACATGAAACTTTCTTCTGACAATTTTAAGGTCAGTTTGCCCATTCCTATGGCCTAGTAAGGATGACACAGGAAAACATGGACACTTCCAAAATGTTCATCTGTTCAGAGTGTGTACACAGTAATTCTGATGTCTGTTGCCTCAAACACCTCCTCAATCATTGCAGATACATTTTCCCATTGCAGACGATCAAGACCACAGCCAATCCTGAAAAAGACAAAAAACATCTCTACTGGCTGTGACGAAGGTATCTAGACAATCACTCTTTCCCTCTTCCTTTGGGCCGCATTCACCCAGAGCATAAGAACAAGTTATCTGGTCTTACGCCCATAGGCAGCCAGGGTGGGAGTTTGGAAGTTAAATCCTGTTGTGAGTCACCCAAGGCTGTTTCTAGACAGCCCTAACATCCCATAGCTGTCACTTCTCTTTTGCCTAATAAGGTTACCACTTCCCAATTATTTCAAGCTACATTTAGAAATGTATAATTCTGCTGTGACATGGGAGACTCACTATCCTTCTATGTCTACTGATGAAAACTAGCTGTGGGTGGATGGGAAAAGGCTGGTATTTTAAAAATACACTTATAATAACGGAAAGTTAAAGAAGATAAAAAGAAGACAAAGGACAGGATCTCTGCAAAAAGAAGACGAGATGCAATGTTGAAAAATGCCAACCTGATTGCAATTTTAGTCTTTGGAACACCCTGGTAAGAAACCTCGATCAGCCCACAAAACTACTACCTAGCACCGTTCTTCTAAGATGTTACTTTATCGATCTTCAACATTCCTAGCGGGAAAAATGGGGGCTTAAAATGGCTAATATCAGGGGCAGCCAGATGGCTCAGTTGGTTAGAGTGCGAGCTCTCAACAACAGGGTTGCTGGTTCAATTCCCACATGAGATGGTAGGCTGGGCCCCCTGCAACTAAGATTGAAAACAGCAGCTGGACATGGCTGAGCTGTGCCCTCTACAAGTAGATTGAAGGACAACGACTTGGAGTTAATGGGCCCTGGAGCAACACACTGTTCCCCAATAAAATAAAAAAAATTAAAATTAAAAAAATTTGCTAATTTCATACGTGATGATTAAGTCCCTGAAAAAAATTGTGATTAAAAAAAGTTTCTGATTCATAATCCATAAATACAGTAAAGACCAGTGTAAGATGAGGGACCCTGTAGCCTTGGACCTTGGAATAAACCTGCATGCACGGTCAGCCCTAACTTAAAATTAGACTGACAAGAGAAGTGAGCCCAAGCCTATTGCCTGAAAAGGAGGTAAAGGGGATACTGAACCCTCAATGTCACTCCTTAAGTTCCCAATAGGTAGGGTCTAAGACGTCACATCCAGGACCCAGCTGATGTGACCTGGCCTCTGGCTAACTGCCCATGGTGACCACAAACAAGTATGCAGTTTAAAAGGCAGTGATCGTTTACAATTTAAATGTGATTGAACAATGGTTCTTCCCTACTACATAGGCTGAGGCAGGTGTGTGTTTTAAGTTCATTGCCCTGATTCTTTCAACCTATACTAATAAATGGGTAGGCCTTAGCCTAAGGTCTGACAACTGATTCACTGGCGATTTTTTAAAGTTTTGAAATTGTCCACCTTTAAGTCCATATTTTGGATTAAGCTTTTAAGCCATTTGTTTTTGGATAAGACAGTAACCTCCACCAATCAAGTAAATCTTCACTTAGAGCCTTGGATTTCCTTGCCTGGGCATGGAGAGGTCGGTGACTCCATTCTTCAGACAATGGGACTTCATGGCCTCTAAACTCTTCTGTAAATTTTCGTAAGTTGGCTTGTGTGAAGCCCTTTTCTTTGTAATCTGAGTACAAAGAAAGAATTCAAACTTCTATTAGTCTAAATTGATAGCAAAAGAAAGCCATCACATTCTCCCAACATCCTGATAAAATGATGACTGCATTTTTATAGAATAGTCTAGAGCAAGGATGAAAAATAGTGTCCCGTTCAGTGATGGGAGGTCCTCAGGAAAATCCACTACATAGGGCCTAAGAAACCCAGACATTGCCACATAATAATCTTTCCTTTTCTCAAGACGCCCAGGAGGTTAACAGGCTGTGCCTACTGTCTATTGTTTTTCAGCAAGGTAGGTGAAAGTCTTTGTGCCACTTCCAAGAGATAAACTGCAAATCTCTAGTTAAAGGAAGAACCGAATACTACCTGAAAATTTCCTGTTCCGTCTATTTATTTAGAAACCATGCTTGCTTGCTTTTTGTTTTTCTATAAAAGAACAGAGAAACTGGTAGCGTCCCAAATAATACTGGGAATAACATCAGCCTTAAAGATAGCATTCATGAACCCACTCAGTGTGCTGTCCAAAACAAGCTTCTAGTGGGTTGCCTATAACTCACCCAGCACCATCACCAAGAAGCCACACTCTTTCTGGGGCCGAAAACCATTTGGACAGTGGAAGAATCTCACACTGAGGCAGAGGAAGGAAAGGAGTTAAGCGCATTTGATAGGGAAGAATGAGAGGAAAAACTCCTTTGAGCAATGTCTCGTTTCTGTCTCACTATGACTAGTTATCCCTAACTTTTTGCAAATCTTAGAACACAGACCTTTGGTTGATGTCACAATACTCTTTCCCATGGAACTAGGATGCAGCTTCATGTTCCTTTCTAACCCACAGCTCCAAATCACCACCACCACTGGATCTGAGCTGGCATGAGATCAGAGGCTTTTTGATGTCTTTGCCCGTCTAGAATGATCAACACAAATTCCGCACAGCTCCCCGGGTCACCAACCCTTACAACTCGGAGAGTTATCTTACCAAGTAATATATATATCGCCCATCTCTCTTCAGAACAGCCACTTCTCCAGATTTCTTTTCTAAGAGAAAGTTATTTCATAGAAAGGAAAATCAAAACACTTATCTCCATTCTTAGATTTTAAGAAATCTTTACAGATCTGAGTTAACCTCAGAACTGGAAATAATCTAAAGAAATCTATTGTCTCCTATGAACACTTTGCTTCTTATCAGCATTCCTAAATACTGCATTTTCTTAACTTCTACCTTCTTTAATTATGTTTTCTCAATGTTTTCCTCACCCCCTATCTTTTGTCCTGCCCTTATTTTCAAATACACCCTTATTTGTTCACTTAAAAAACTTTAATGTGTAGTTTTTTTGCCTTGAAATATTTTAGAATGTACAGCATTTTTCATTTGCCAACTGTGTGTTCATTCAATAATGATCTTTTTACATACAAAGAGCTAACGTTTAAGCGTTACAGAGACCACAGGTGTATAAAAAGGTTCCTAATTATTATGAGTTTTCAATCAAGAAAAGGTGTCATGTTTACAAATAACAATACAAAGCAATAAGAAATTGCTCTTTTAAAGGCTGGCATCAGAATTGCCAGTGGAGACCCTGATTAAGCCTGGACTGTGGTCTGAGCAACTGTTCCAGAAACTCCACATGATTCTGATACACATCTCTGATTTAAAATCATTGGTAGAAAGTGATGGGGGGGTCTATAAGGAAGCGGAGGATTCTAAACTCCTGAATGCGATATCCGTGAACAGAGGATTCTGAATGCCAAGCTAATGCCTGTGGACTTTGCTACGCACTCCAGTGTTATTAAGGGTTTCCGAGAAGTGGAGTATTATTCAGTTTTATGACAGAGGAGGAAGAGATCAGCGACTTTTACAAGAATTCAGGTTAGGTGTGATAAGGACCCAAACTAGAGACCAGTTTTGTGGAGGAAAAGCTGAATCTGATGAGTTAAAAGTACTCCGTGGTTATGAACTCGCTCTTTGCATATGTATCTTGTTTAATAATTAAAGTATTAATATAACACAGTCAAAAGAGGCTCTAGTGAGGGCAAGTTAAACTGTTTTCAAAACTCACGTTGGTTTAACAGTTCCTGCACCCCTCCAAATTTCTTCTTGAAGAGTACAGCTATCCCAGCCCCCATTCGACAATCCTCACTGATACAGTGGGCTAGAGAGTCTGTTTTGGGGCATGCAAAAAGGTCTCCTTTCACATAAGTGATCTGAAACGGGCAAAGGGAAAGAAAATGTTTTATTAGATACTGAAAAATACTACACTATTACTTTCACTTTCCTTTACTGTGTCCTCCGCCCCACCCCTCATTGAAAGCCAAATCCTCAGAATTTAAGGGGTTAACCACAATGAATTAAAGCTTGTGTAAAGAAAAGTGACAGACGGTCTCTGCCTAAGTTGTATTAGCCTTTCTGAAGTAAACCAGCTAGAGGGGGGGAAAAAGACAATTCAATTATTGGTTTAATTAAAAAGTGTTTATGCTTGTAACCTCAATTATTCTGAATTTCAGTTCACCACTAAGTTAACAGTTGTTACCCACTCTGCTTCCTTCTGGATCTTCATTAGGGCTGCCGGCCATGATACTGAGTCGGTATCTCCAGAATTAAAATGTTTCTTCAGCTACGAGAAGGGAAAAGGACAAATGCTTAGGCAGCCTGAATATATTATAGCCAGATCGCCCCGACCACCCCCTTGTTGCCCCAACTGAAAGTGAGTTCGTTCAGCCTCTGGAAGGAACACAGAAGTGCTCTGGGGCGAGGCAGCCTGCCTAGGTTCGCAGGCAGCCAGGCCCGCTAGTATTTCGCGCTTTCCTGGAGCGCCCCGCTCCGCCAGCGAAGAAAAGGCGGCCCCACGACACGCCTCCTCCTTGGCCCGCGCCCGAGGCGGGCGGATTTAGGACGGGCTCCTTAAACTCAGTAGGTTTGGCCTACAAGAAAAAGGGAGGGGCTTGGGGCCGCAACTAGGGAGTGTACGGACCAGGGGGAGTGTACTGCCCGGCCGTAGGCAAGAGGAGAGGAAAGGTGGCCTCTCAAGAAAGGCTTCCTCCCCTTTTGGGGGGTAGGGCAAGAAGTCTAGAGAAGCCTCCCATTCTCTGTTTCCTACCCTACGGCGGGTCAGCGAGGTGCAGAGCCTGTCCCGGAGTCCCGGGGGAAGGAGCGGGAAGGCTCGCTCAACGCCCCAACGTACCAGTTACCCTTCACCTGGAGTCGGCGTTACGAGGTCCCGCCCCACGGGAAAGGGCTCCAGATCCGGCCCTGGTAGGTGGGAAACAGCAGACAAGTCCAGACGCGGAGCCAATCCCGCCACAGCCCTTTAATTGCACGCACCTAAGATGGCCGCCCACTACCCGGGAGCGATGCGGAAACGAGCCCCTCTAGCTAGCTAGCCGAAACTGCACTCTTTGGTTATGGCCGCCGAACTTCCGGCGGTGAATTCTGCGGAGTCTCCTGCCGCCACCCGGGCATGCGTAACGAGACAGCCGACCTCGAGCGGGGGAAAAACGGCGCTTGCGCATTAGCCCCAGAGGTGTGTCTCCAGTGGCCGCATAGAAAGGGGTTGGAGGTTGGCAAAGAAGCTAGTTAGCGCCTGCGTAGTATTGCGTTCAGAACGGTGTTTGGAGTCGCACGGTTTGGGGCGTGCCCAGGGCGCCTGCGTATTCCTCCGGTCGGTAGTGGTACCTAATTAGGAAAGTGGGCGTGGTTTAAGGGGACGCCTGCGCAGTGCTCTTTCAACGGGGGTGGGGCGAGCCCCGAGCGGGGGGTTAGGGGGCGTGGCCTCAGAGGCGCCTGCGCGGAGGCGGTTGGAGGGAGGCCCGATTCCCCTTTGTTCGGGTTCGCCATTTTGCGAGGCAGCGGCAGTGGCGGCGGCAGCGGCGGCTGGAGCCTCTGATTGGGTTTCGGAGTCCGGTACTGGAGCCAATCAGCGCGGGCAGCGAACCGGGGGAGCGAGGCACGGTGAGTGTGAGGAGCCAATATCCAGCGGCCCAGAGCCGGCCCCAGCGCCCCGATTGGCGGGTCTCGCTGACCACTCAGGAGAGGCCCAGGCGCCCGTCGAGCCTGGGGAGTCGAGCTGAGCCTAGCCGAATGGGGTGGCTGGGGCCCCCGGCTGGGAGCCTGCGAGCGCCGCGGGGCACTCCCGGCCGAGGCCTGCAGGGGGCCGCCCCGCACGGAGATGGCGCCCCCGGGGGCAGGCACCTCGGGGTCCAAACACTTGCAGGGTGCCGGAGCCAGTTGGGGATGCGTCCCGGTTCCCCCAACTCTTAGGCCCCGGTTCTCAGGCCCCAGGCTCGGGAGTGGCGGGCTTGCCTGCCACGAATGCCCCTACGCTCAGGTACACACACGCGCACGCCTCGCTGCCTCGGCGGTTTTCTCCTGGTGGTTCCGACCTCACACTTAAGCCCGCCCTTGCTCTCTTCCCGCTCCGGCGCTCGGGACGGGACACCTCCCCCCGCGGGGCCCGCGTACCCCAGCCCTCCGTGAGCTGGGTCTGTCTGTCGCCCTCCTGGGTCCGCAGGGAAGACTGGGCAAGACACGTGCCATGACCCACAGGGCCCGAGTGCGGCGGGGAGAGGGGGCCGGCCCGCCCGCCCGCCCCCGCCGTCTCCGCGGACCGGATGGCGGGGAGGCCGTCTGCCCACTCCCCCTACCCGCTGCGTCCCTCCCAGCACGCTCGGCCCGGGTCTGCGGCCCGGCGCCGTTGCCACCCCCTTTTTGGCTCGTCATTTCCTCTAATCCCCGCCCCGCTTGCCAGGCCCGACCCGCACACCTCAGTCTTGGAGCCCAACCAGACCGTCTCCCTTTCTCCCCCGGGCGCCAAGGCCCGTCCGTTCGCTGCCTGGAACCTCACTTGGAGAAAACTGCTGGCCCTGTGCGTTCCTTTTCCCGGAGGCTGCACAGCTTGCTTACGATTTGGTTACTCATCCGTCGCTCATCGTGCGAACGCTCCTTCCCCCGAGGATGTACAATTCATTTTTCTTTCACCTTTCTGTGTCACTTTGAACGTGTCCGGCTTGACGCAGTTAGCTCAGTCCACAGCTGTCTCTTGGTTTATTTTTTTATAACATCCTTTCTAATTCCATGTTGACATGTTCTCAACAGATGTCGTGGGGTTTTCATTAGGATTAGGAGAAATACCTGTTGACAGGCAAATCTGGAGCAGTTAGTGTGGAACAGACGTACGTCTCTGTGCTGGGGTGGGAGTGGGTAAAGGTAAACGAGCACCTTCCCTGCTGGTGGAGATTGACAGGTGAACAACTAATACCTAACGGTTAGTGGAATAACGGGACCAAGTTCAGTTCTGCAAAGTACAGTACTGGTGTGTGAGCTACCAGTAGCCTCGGTGGAAGGCTTAACACAGCCACACTTCTGATGGGCCTCCAAGAAGGATGGGGTTTCTTCTAATGGGACAGAATACAGGAGCCTTGCTCACAGAGAGAAGAGCCTGGGGTGAGGCACCACATTGTGCCGTGTGCTCAGAGGGTAGACGGGAAAGGGCAGTGGGCAGCAGTGGGGACGGTTTAGGCCAGCTGGTAAAAGCACTTGTCTATCTTAGGGAGGAATATTTTGTAAGATTGGAAAAACAAACTTCGGACTTGTGGGATTCTGTCCCATAACAGTGGCTGGCTTCTTTTGGGGAACAAAGGGAATTTTCTTCCCTCAGACGTTAACAGTTTGTATTTATGTGAAGTGCCTAGTGCAATCCCTAGCACATAGATTAAGGTATGCGGTGCTGGTTTTTATAATCACATCTACTAAGCTCATACAACTACTAGGTTTCAGAAAACTCCTAGTCCAGTGCTCTTTTACTGTTAAAACTTGGGAGACCGTTTTTGTTTTCACTTTTTAGGGCGAATTTTTCATTGTTTAAATCATTTTTTAAAAATTCAGTTAATTATTATCCACGTTAAAACAAGAGGCAATTTGTCTTAGATATTTTTCAAAACACGTATGTATCTGGTGACTTGAAAACAACCACTTTTGCTAGATGTTCTAAAAGGCAGTTACAGTCTGTTTACTTTTTTGCGGACCATCTGTAGAGCCTCCACCTGTCTGCAGAGGAACTTCTTTGCCTGGAATTTTGAGAGACAGTAGTCTGGCCTCTTTCACTTGACAAATGGGGCTTTTTAGTCTTGTTTTTCATGCTGGCTCTTCATTTGGAGTACTCCACATCATCACATATAAATCCTTCTCACGCTTAAGACCAGGTCAGATGCCACGTTTTCCTAAAGCCTTCCTTGATTTATCTATCCCCAGCTGGAAGAAATCTCTATCCACCAGACGCCCATATTACTTTGTTTCTCTTGGGGTTCCGGTATAGATTTTTACTCCTTTACTAAACTTAAAGATTCTTTGAAGTTAGGATCTTTGTCAGAGTTTTCTTTTTATTTCTAAAATCTTTAGGACAGTGTCTGGGACCTGTACATTATTAGTGGAAAGTGGTAGCAAATTAGGAATTCTAATCCAAAGACCTCTTGATCATTGAAGAAGCTGGACAGCTCTTAGTTCTCCAGTCTTTTATCAAACAAAGATCCGGACCCACTTGCTGAGTTGTAAAATCAATTTAGTGAACTAATGCTGATAAATTTGTATAATAAAACAAAAAATATCAAAGTGTGTATCTTACGTTATAAAATACAAATATTCATGACACTTGTTTCCGTTTTTAAATATGTGTGCAGTGATTTGTGATATGAAATGTGTTTCTTACTGTGAATTGTGGTCAAAGAAGTTTGAAGGCTACTATTCTAGGCTTTACCTGGGAGTGGTTATCAAATACGGAGATTTTGAGGGGCTTTTCACATGCTTATAGCTGATTTTCTGGAAGTTTTAATTTTGAAATGTGCACGAGTCCACATTCAATGGGTTCCTAGTAGTTAGCTACGTTTCAGGTTCTGCACCTTGAAGTGGGAGGATGAGAATATTCCTGCCGGCCAGAATAAACACACACACTCTTTGAGGGAAAAACATTCAAACCTTTGAATTAAAAGCAAGAGCTTCTAGGTAGGTTAAATCTGGCTGACTTAGAATTGTCAGAATCTTGGCAGAGAAGCACTTGAGGAAGGACAATGTCAGATTTTATTGCACTTCTGCTAATTGAAGCTCATAGTGATAGGAATATATATGGCTCCCCTGAAGCCAGTGAGGTGTGTTACAGCATTCGTCATCAGCAATCTCAATATTGTGCTCCAGGCTGAATCACTTCCACGGCAATGTGAGAGAACTGCTATTAGATTTGAAGCTGCTTCCTTTCAATTGCAGCATTTGTGTTGTGGGATAAGCCAGTTAAAATCTGCATGACATGTTTATTAGTAATTCCCATGCTCTTTGAGTAAGATGTAAATGTCTGGAAATTAGTGGTCAAGGAAAGAATCTCATACAGTAAGGGGATTTGAGGTGGGGAAGGTGTTGAAATAAGAGGACATTTTTTCATGATCCTTATTTTTGAAATCGACTTGATTGAGGTATAGTTTAGACAGAAAGAGGAATCAGTTTAAGTTTACATTTTGATGAGTTTTGACAAATTTATACACCGATGCAACCACCACCACAATGCAGATATAAAACATTTTCATCACCCTAGAAAGTTCCAGGTGCTCTATCCCAATCAACCTCCCACATTTCCCTCCCCCACTCCACCCCTCTCCTCCAGTCCCAGGGAACCACTGATCTGCTTTCTGTCTCTAGATTACTGTTGTCTTTTCAAGGTTTCATATACATGAAATCACGTATGTTCTTCTGTATCATGACCCTTGACTTAATTTTATTAGTTTAGAAACATGAATGTATTACGTGTACTGCAGTTAGAGCCAAGATAGAGTTTAGGGAAGACTGTTCACTTCCCTGGCAGAGCCACTAAGTGTATCTGAAAACCTGATTAAAATTTTCAGTACTGTTCCCAGTATCTCCTTGGAGCTGTCTCAGTCAACCAATTCAGAAGAGACTGGTGTAAACATCAGAAAGCTGGTTTGTCAGTATGCAATGAAAAATAACAAGTTTACTTGTGTTGCTGCTCTATATGTAAATCCAAATTATCGCTCGATACTTGCTTGGTGAGCTTTTTATTAGAGCGAGGGTAGTGAGTTAGAGAACCGGCTGACCAGATGCATGGTGCTGTAATGGCATATAGTCATCCTGTCACTTACGGCTCTTACGTTCCCTCACTACATATGTTTTGGTTATGAAAGATACGATTGATGGATTTTTGTTTAATTTTTCTTCCAACATTTTAGTAGAAAATTTTCAAACATACAGTACAGTTGAAAATTTTACAGTAAACATCTGTGTACTCACCACCTACAGTCTCCCATGAACATTGTACCATACTTGCCTTATCAGCTATCCATCTTTCTACCCATTCATCCATCAATCTATCGTATTTTTTGATGTATTTCAAAGTAAATTTTAGGTATCAATACACTTCCTCCTAAATACTTGGGCACGCATTTGAATATATTTTGATTTCCTCTTTCACATAATACTGAGACACTTACAAGTGATTAATCTCATCCACCATGTGTGTCTGTGGAGAGCTGTGCCTTGCGTTGCTGCTTAATGTGCACATAATTTTATCATTCAAATTGTAGAATTTATGAAGGCCTTGAGAAAAATTGAGGGAAAAGATTTACCTATATTTTGTGTGTGTATACACACACACACACACACACACACACACACACACCTACCTGTACTTCTCTCTTATTTCCAAGATGAATTACCCTTAAATTTTTGAATCAGATGTTTATTCAAGGTTCTCAAATATCACTTCATTTTATTAATACCTAATTGTGTCCTTATTTCAAAAAGCAGTCTTCAACTGTTCAAGTGTATAAGGGTGGTAAATTTGAACATTGGCTAGATACTTGATGCTGTTAAGGACTTACTAATTTTTTTAAGTTTGAAATTAAATTGTAAGAGACAGTGTCATGAGAAAATGATAAAGACAAAAGAGTCTACTCTTTAGCGATAGATGCTGAAGTATTTATGGATTTGGGGAATAATACAGTCTCTGGGATTTGCTTCCAAATAATCCATGGATGGATGGAAAGTGACTGAGATATATGTGAAACAAAATGGCTGTGGGATGAAAATTGTTGAAGTTGGGTGATGGCTATGGGGGTTCCTTTTAATGTTCTCACTACTTTTGTATACGTTTGAAAATTGCCATAATAAAATTATACAGTAAAGGATGGCATATTTATTAGGCATTCAAATTCAAGACTGGGGAAAACTTAAGTTCTATTTAGAGAAAATCATAGCTTTACTATGTCATTTAAATTTTTTTCTTATATTTAATCTATAAATAATCATTTTTAGCATTAGTATAATTCCTTTTTATTTCTTGCTCTGGATTAAAATGCAAACTCCTAAATCCTCCCTAGAGCTTTCTTACTTAGTACTACTAAGTGGAGATTTTGATAAGTGAAATGTTTGGCTTCAGCTTTGGATAATGTACTTACTAAGTAATAAACTCTGAAATTTTAAGTTGCTTACTGTATGTGGTAGACTAGAGTTTTGCGGGCAACAAATGTGTTACAAATTAAACTGTCTATTCTCTAACTTACATGTGCAGACTTGAAAATCAGTGTTAAACAAGCCTTTGTAATAAAGTGATATTGTAGCTTAATGAGTACTTCTGAGGTGCAAGTGTTGCTCTTGTAGTATTGAAAGGTAAGGTTGCCGGTAAGAAATGACTAAAAGCATTTTTAAAACATGTGAAATAACATTATGATATTGTCATAATTGTGCCATGTAACCCTAGTTAAAAATGGTACTGGATATAAACTTTCTTGTTATCCTGATTTCTTGTAAATAACAATAATGTATTATCAAGGTTAATTATCTGTCAAGGCCTTTACTGACAGTCTTACTCTTGTTTCTTTCCCAACGTTTCCAATAGGAGTGCATCTCGCACTTCTAGGACCTCGGGGGTGCACCTCTCCGTGTACAGGATCCTGACGTGGAGGGACCATGGAGCAGTATACGGCGAACAGCAATAGTTCCACGGAGCAGATCGTTGTACAGGCTGGACAGATTCAGCAGCAGGTATGGAAGTAAAACTGCTTTAAACGCAGCAGTGGCGCTGATAACAGCACTGCTCGGTTGGGGAATTAGTTGAGAGGTGCCAGGTCTTATACAAATGGTTCCGATGACTTGTGCTGCAGTGCTCTTTGAAGATTGAAATTGTTGCGATCTCTCTTCTCTTCTCTGTGTTCAGAACTCTATTTCTAGTCCATGACCACTCAGAATTGACTCTTCATGGGGGCCTGGTTAATAGTAAATTGCCCCTTTTATCTTATTAAAAGTAAAAGCACCTATAATCTGTTTCCAAATGGAAATTTGGAGCTTGTATTTTTTCTGGACTCAATTTTCTTGTTTTTGATTAAGCTAGTTTGTGATCAGGTAAGACTTTGGCCACAATACACAAACTGATACTCAGCTTCCAAGAAATCCCATTTTTTGATTTGATCCACCACAGAACTTATTCTGAGAACTTTTGGTTTACCATGAGGGTAATGTTTAGACAGCCACTCTTCTGGATAAGCACATACTAGAAAAGAATTCCCTGCTCCTGGTTTATTCCTAATTGCATTAGTTGCTTTCTTGAATTTATACACAGCTTTCATTTTCTGATGCTTTATATCTGGCTTTATTTTAGTGATACTTGTTTTTCTCCTTAGAAGTTTATTATGCATCAATTTAACCGTAGGCCAAGATTGGGAATATTTTGTTTCCAAAGTAGAATTTAGATGATACAGAAAAGCAGTTAGTAGGGAGGGCAAAGGAAGTTTTTAGGTGAAGTGTCCTATCTAATGATCAAAGGAAGGAGCTACTCTTGATTAAGAGAGTAATTATTTAAATTCCTTCGCTGGCTTTTTCTTCCATACAGCTGCTGTGCCTCTGGCAGCTTCCTCCGGCTGCCTTCTTAGTAAAGGGGATTCAACAGAGGGCCCTCCATTCACACCGATGCCCTGGTGGGTGAATTCTTGTTCTGTCAGAACTTGCCGTTAGAGGATATAAATATTAGGTTGAATCACTGAAAATATTGCTTATGAGGTAGTCCAATTGAGTAGAAGTAATCTTAGTTTTAGTGCATACGAGCAGTGACCTCATGAAAACAATTTTGGTTCACAGTGATTGTTTTATTCTTCCTTTCTGGTAATTGCATTTAAGCCCCCAAAATTCTTCATTGTAGCTTCAAGGCTATTAAAAACCTTTGTTCTTGTGAACTCATTTGAGGAAATAAAAGGAGCATTAAGAAAACTTTTAGGCAAAAGGACCAAATGCCTATTTCTGGAGGGAAGGACTGTGTTACATGTTTTTGTGTTAATGATGACAACTGTTTTGATGTTTTTGAGTCGTGGAAGTGTGTTTTGAGTTACGTTTTGGGGCCACAAGGCTAATAATCTTTAATCCTGCTACCTTCAACAAAACAACTTCGGTATAGAGAGTCTGTACAGTTTGAAAGTCCTCTGTAGGGTGGGGCTGTTGAAAGATGACGCCCTCCCTCTCCTATAAGAGGTAAGGTAATCTCATGTCTTGAACCATACATTTCCTTCCTGACACATTTCAAGCTCTTCCTGTTCCTGTTCTCAGCAGCAGGGTGGTGTCACTGCTGTCCAGTTGCAGACTGAGGCCCAGGTGGCATCCGCCTCAGGCCAGCAAGTCCAGACCCTCCAGGTAGTGGTGCCCTCTCTGATTCTCTGTAAGCACTGCATGAACTTCTCCTTTCCTCATGTCTGGTGCTGTTTGTGGTAGGATCTCAAAGAGGAATGGCAAAGTCTTGGATGCATGTCTTTGATCCTAACTTGTCTTTGAGGCTTATAACGTGCTAGTTTTCTAATGTTTCATGCCAAGTCGTGTAGTGACCCCGGTGTCAGTTTTCTGAAAACTGCATTTGGCTAGTGTATTTCTTTGGGAATGCCTTGGAGAGAAACGGTATAAGTGACAGGAAGAAATTCTTACAAGTGACATTAGAACCTGGTTAGAGCTCAAACTCTGTAATCAGATTTCATGGTAAAATGTCATGAATTTGTATTATAATAGTAGAGAAGAAAATATATGCACATTAGCTAGGCTAGATTGTGCTTTATATTTATTAAAAGGCTAAATCAGCTGCAAAATAATCATTCTACTTAGCAAGGTTTATCTAATCACTAAATCTTGTTAATCTCTTAACTGCTGCTTTTTTACTATCTTTCCTGGGGAAACAGTGACCTATTTTACTAGATCTGCAAAAATTATCCAATACCTCTTGGCTGGACATAGGGGGGATATGCTTTGTATAGGTCTTAGGTGTTGTAGCCACGGTGAGAATTCTTAACCAATGCAGTTCCCTAACGTCATGTATGGCCAAGTTAATATCCTAAATTGGGGTGAGATTTTGGCCAGTTCCTATATATAATTCGGAGTAGGAGCATTAGTCTTTGCTGTAGCTGTAGGTTTGATGAAAATGATCGTATTTTTGAAAAACTGGCAAGATTTGAGTGCCTTGCCTTTTTTCCTCCATTGAATGGAAACTATTCAAAATAGGACCTAGAATGTAGAATTCTCACCTCACTTTATTACTGGTGTGCTAAACATTTTGCAAATTCTAGCCCTTATTGTCATCATTTTACTTTACCCTTTTGGCCCCACCCCCACGTCTGCCACCCATAGTCTTTGATGATGATAAATAGCCAATTCTGAACATAAATTAGTCTGAAAGAGGCTGAGTTTGTAGTTATCCCAAACTATATTGGAATCTCAGAGTTCAGTAGCTTGTAATACATGTTTTTCATGCTTGCTTCCTCTTACTGATACATAAAACAGTATTGTCATTAACCACTTGTGGAATGGGAATGTAACATGCTCTTAACTGTATGGCTTCTTGTCTGATGCATGTATCCTTATAGTCATTCGTATGTTATAAATGCAGGGGGCTCCTTAGAGTCTCAAGTCTCAAGTGGTTTATCATGTGCACTTAGAGCACGTCAGGGAGGGGAGAAGTTAAGATGATGGATAGCCAGAAAATTAGGAATAGTTATGCCTTAAATCTTGTATTTCCTACCTGTGTAGATTTTATTTGAAAGAAATGGAAACACTTTATGGAAATAATGGAAACCGTTCCTTAGGGGTCTCGTTATTTTTGGAGAATTTTAAATAGTTCTTTCAGTTATTCATGCAATAAATATTCTGAAAAATCTTTCCTGATGGACCATCTGCAGACATTGGTGTAGCAAAGGGAATTGGATTTGGAATGGGGAGTAAGGGAGGGAGAAAGCATGAAAATCAGATTATAAAACCGTTAAAAGTGAAGTGGAATTTCTCAATGAACAGTTTAACAAAAGCTAGGATTTTGAATATTCCTAAAGATTCTGATACATTAATATCTAATCTACTCTACTAGGACTGACCGATCTTTTTAACTAATTACTGGTCGTTGAACATACTTTACTGGCATTAAGAATAAATATTTTAGTCATATTACTATTCTTTTGTTCTGTTAGAAATAATTCCTCAAAACAAAGATAGAATCTTCAAATCAAACTTTCGGACTTTGGGCTCTTCTGTTGAATATTCCATCTCACTTTTAAAATGTCTTGTTTTTTGGCTTCTAGAAAGCATTCTATTAGGTAGGTATTTTTATATTGGGACTCAAGACGTTACACAGAGCACTTACAATGTCCTGGCTTCTAGGGTATTCCATTTACTCCTGGGAGCTTGAAAGTTGGGAGTGTTTTGGTATATTTGAGTGCTCTGTGTAATTTCCATATTTGTCATTGCTTCTGTTAAAGTAACTGCAGGCATTGTGGGGTCCAGTGTGAGGAATTCCACCACAGATACTGCAAACTAACCAGAAAATATTTCTAGGCAATTTTTATTAGTGGGCTCTTTAAGCATCCACCAGAGTAGGATTCCCAAGGTAGGATGCAGAGGGTAAAAGATGTACATTTCATTTATGCTTGAGAAACTATGGGGAGAAAGGGTCTTTTACATAAGATTCCTGAGCTGCTTGCTACCCAGCCCCCTGGAGTCATTGCTGGGTACAATTTGATTTACTCCCTCCAGGTTATTTAGAATTTGCACTCAACCATCGTCACCACCATCAGGTACCCTTCTCATTGCCTCCCCTTCAGCCCTCACTAGAGACCATTCCTGGATATTAGTCTAAAGAGGCAAATAGTCTGGACGTTTTGGTAAATGCTTCTCATGGATTTAGCCTGTGTTTGGTGATAAGTGCCTTATATCTGTTGAGACTTCCCAAAGGCTGGATATACTCCATTTCTTCTGACTTTAAAGTATTCAACTTGGCCTTTAGTCAAAGATACCGTAGGTGTTTGAAGAAGATAGAACTTGAGGGTGAGGACTTGAGACTTACTTTCCTGGGGTCTCTCTTACCTTTTACCCCTCTGACAAGGCAGCAAAATAGTTCCAGTGATTGTCTTTTAGTAAAAACCGTTTTGTGTCTTATGTTATTTCATTGTTCTTAATTGTATTTTATTCTAGGTCCAGGGGCAACCATTAATGGTACAGGTCAGTGGAGGCCAGTTAATCACATCAACTGGCCAACCCATCATGGTCCAGGCTGTCCCTGGTGGACAAGGTCAAACCATCATGCAAGTACCTGTATCTGGGACACAGGGTTTGCAGCAGGTGAGTGGTATGAAAAAGTGTTTAGACAGTATCAGAATAGAGGTTTTTAAAGAATAGTTTATTACAAACTGTTTGACATTTGGCATTGCATTTAATTGCTTCCTACCCTCTATTTGCATTTAGTTGCTATTCCACCTTTGTACTACCAGTGATTAAGCAGAACTATACAGAAATTGTAATCTCTGGTGAGGACTGAGGACTCATTTGGCATGATTTTGAATCGATGTGAAGAATATAAAGAGATGAGAATCTAGTTTAATAAAAGTAATTCATTGGTGTGACCTTTGTTAATAATTTTCTGGCTATCCATCATCTTAACTTCTTCCCTCATTGACATGCTATAAGTGTACACGAGGGAGGGAATTTGCAGTCTGCTTTGGATATTGTTGGTTTTGGTCAGAAATATTATCCTTTTCATTTTTTCCCATGTAATTTATAATTTGAGTTATCTATAATAGCAAGTGATGCCAAAAAAAATATTTTAGTCCATACGCATCACACACACCTAATGCTGTACTTGGAACAAAATTTATAACCTCAAAGATTTAATTTAAATAATGGTATTTCTTTTAGGGTGTGAGGAAAAGAACAAAATGAGCAAAAAGAGGTTAAAATTAATGAAGTAGAAAACTAACAAAAATGTAGAAAGGGTAAGTAAAAGCTGATTCACTAAACAGATCGATAGACAGCTAAATCCACTGGAAAGACTGATTCAAAAACAAAACAAAGGTAAACAAGACAAAGATGTAGACGAGATTAAAAGAAGTAGGTAGGATTGTTACAACTCTGGCATCAAATTTTAAAATTAGAGGGATTTTTATCAATTGGCAAAAATTAAAAAGAATGATTATACCCAGTTCTACAGCAGATGTGGAGAAAAGGAAACACTCATTATGTTTGGTAATTTTAAATTCTAAAGTCATTTTAGAATGGCATCTCACTATTAAATATATAAACCTTTGATTGACCTGTCTTGCTTTTGAGAATCTATCCTATAGGAAGAAAAGCATCGGTATATAGGGAGAACTGTACAAAAACATTTTTTGCAGCATTGTACTAGCAAAAAAAAAAAAAGTTCCTAACCTGAATGTCCATTAATAAGAATAAGGAAATGGTTGAATAAGTCATACTATATTCATATATGGAATATTAAGTTGTTGTTAAGAACGATGAACTGTTGAGGTGGGTGGTTAATACTGAAGATTTTTAGTGAAAAATAATTTTCAGAGAAATAAATATTATGTGATCTCATCTTTGTAATTAATAGCCAAACCCATAAGGGTATATGTGTTTATTAGAATGGAAATGGGGATGAGGAAACACTGACTTTTTACTATATCTGTATATTTTGTTGTAACAGTTATAATGATCACATTAAATGAATGATCATTTATTTACTATAAGTTGAAGAAAAACCAGCCATGATCACCTCCCTGCTTGATAAATCAGACTTTTAATTTTTGCATATTCCCTGTAGTTTTTATGCATACTTTTGGGGCACAGTTGTACCATGTATGTAGTTTTCTTTTTGTTTTTTCTTTGTTTGTAAAATTTATTTCCACATGATTTTCTTATTTTTAATTCCTTCATATAGGTCAATCAATTTGATGAATCAGAATTTATAATTTACAAAGTATATTTAGGATTTTTTGTTTTATTATTCTTGCTTTTATAGGTAATGTTACTACAAGTGTATTGGAGCATGATAGTTTTTAATTAATTAATTCTTAGGGTAGTTTCTTTGGAGTCGGGGGATTGCTGTGTAAAGAGCTAGGAGCGTTTTTAAAGCTGTTGGCATATTTTTGCCATGATAGAGTTGTAGTTAGGATTAAAAATAGTTTCCACATTTCTCCATGTGTAAATGTATGAGGCTTCAAATATATTTTCAGTATGTGAACTTTATTTCACACTGTTATTTCATTTCTGTCCTTCCTCTCATTGCCTCCTCGCCAGCCCCCTTGCCACACTGTCCTCTCCACCCTTAAATGGAGAAAGTGTGATCTAATGCTAAGAACAGTGTGCTGGGAGTACAGTGACCTGACTTTCATTCCCAGGTCTGCCATTAAACAAGCTTTCTGATCTTGGCCAAGTCATTTGATTGTCAGTTTTCTCATCCGAAAATGCAATTTCTATCAGGTGATTTCTAGGGTTCATTCCAGCTCTAAATTCTGTTGATTTTATGATTTTGGGGGTTTTTTTGCCTTAAGAGACTTTGACAAGTTATTTTTTGTTAACGTATATAAGGCTCTAGGTAAGATTCCACAGTCTTCTGCAGAATGCATAAGATTTCAATTCTTTTTTATAATGTCGCTTCTCATTAGTGTTTTTTGAACATTTCTCTTAGAAGAGTACTTCTTAACCTTTTCTGGATTGCGTCCTCTGTTTTAGAATTCCAGTGAAACCTATACCTTCTTAGAAAAGGTGCAGATGTCCAGATACATGCAAAATTTTGCGTACAATTTTAGGTTAGGATCCCTGACTTGATACAGACAATGGAACTGGAGTAGTGAGCCAAGAAATAGAGTCAGGAATATTGAAAGTTGGTGTGTACTGACAGCATGGATGAACCTAAAGGGTAAGAGAAAGACAAATGCCATGTGATTTTACTTATATGTGGCATCTAAAAAACAAAGCGAAACAAATAGACTCATAGATACAGAGAACAAACTGATGGTTGTCAGAGGGGAGGACAGTTGGGGAAGGGCAAAAAAGGTGAAGGGGATTGAGAGGTACAAACTTCTAATTATTAATATGAAATAAATAAGTCATGGGGATGTCATGTACAGCTTAGGGAATACAGTCAGTAATATCGTGATAACTTTGGTGACAGATGGTTACTAGACTTATCATGGTGATCACTTTGTAAGGTATAAAAATGGCGAATCACTATGTTGTACACCTAAAACTAATATAATATTGTATATCAACTCTAATGAAAAAAAGAATGATACAGAAGAAGAAAATTGATCTCTTCATACTATCTACAAAAATACTTGCTAGATAAACATTTAAATGAAAACATACTTGGAGAGTTTAATATTCTCTTTACAGGAGAATTTTCTTTATGGTCTGGAATAAAGAAGGATTTCTTAAAGACATTAAAAGAAGCACAAATTGATTTGACAGTAGTCCCCCCCTTATTCATGAGAGATATGTTCCAAAACCCTTACTGGATGTCAGATACCACAGATAGTACCAAACCAAAGTGTTAATGGGAATATATGAATAAATTATAGTATAATTATTAAATGTGATACTTTACAACAAATAAAATGAATGAACTAGTTCTATTTCAACTGGCTATGTCTTGAAAACAATGTTGAGTGAAAAAAGCAAGTTGCAAAAAGATACAGTATGGTGCCATTTAATATGAAATTTATAAACACAAAGCTGTACTACATATGTTTATGGATACATAATTATGTATAAAATAATGCTCTGTAAGGAGTGTCACCAATTTTAGTAGAGTGATGACCTTTTAGTTGGGAAGAGAATGTTAAATAAAGCAAAAAGGGCAGAATATTAATTTGTTAAATCTGAATGGTGACTGCAAGAGTGTCTAAAATGATAGTCTCAACTTTTCTGTATATTCAAGGATTTTGTATGCATATTTATATAATCGCAGCAGCTTAGAGTCGGAAGTTAGAAATAACTTAATTTTTTTTAACATTTTATTAGAGAAAACTTGAAACAGACAAAAAAGAGAATGGGATGATAAGTCCCCACACCCGTCTTCAACAGTTATCAACACATAATCTGTCTTCTTTCTAGTTTCATCGGTATTCCCCTCCTCCCTGAAGAATTATTTTGAATACATAAAATATCATTTCATCTGTAACAAACACTTCAAAATATATTTTTAAATGAACATGCTTTAAAAAATATACAACCATGCCAACACTATCATCTTTTTAAAAAAATGACATCGATTCTTTAATATCATCCAGTATCCAGACAGTGGTCAAAATTCCTCCATTGTTTCAGAAGTGGAAATTAAGTTATCTCTCATAAATAATAGCAGAACAGGACTCCTGTGGTTTTTTCCTTCACATCATTTTCTACTTTCTAGAGGAATTTGGGTAACTAACACTCCAGGACCAAAAGAGAGCAGTGTCAACAGGGTGCTGACCTTGTTTGGTGTTCTCGTCCACAGATACAGTTGGTGCCACCTGGGCAGATCCAGATCCAGGGGGGGCAGGCTGTGCAAGTGCAGGGCCAGCAGGGCCAGACACAGCAGATCATCATCCAGCAGCCCCAGACAGCCGTCACCGCCGGCCAGACCCAGGTAATTCCACGAGCTCTCTGAACACAGGAGCACAGCTCATTTGGAAGGGTCAGACAGCTGTCCAGATCACAGGTCGTAGAAATGGGGGAGAAAACCATCAAAAATGTATTTTAGGAAAGGTCTACATGGTCCTTTCTGTTGTGGTGTCTGGAATTGGGGAAGTTATGTCGTCATTTATTTCCTACAGACACAGCAGCAGATTGCTGTCCAGGGGCAGCAAGTGGCACAGACTGCCGAAGGGCAGACCATCGTCTATCAGCCAGTTAATGCAGACGGCACCATTCTCCAGCAAGGTAACTGTGCCCATTCATTTCTCTGGAACTTTGGGGGCATCTTGTCATTCCTTGAGCAAATGGCTGCTTCAGAAAGTCTCCATTGATTGTTGGTTCCTTGTCACTCATACGTCATCAACATAGATTTCATTTGTAGGAGTTACTACAGTGGTTGTTAAAACACTGGTTCCTAGGGATTATATAAACTCCTAATCCTTTCTGGGAAGAAATGTTTTTAAATAGAAGATTGGAAATGGGAGTTTCTTTGTTGGTAGTGAGAGAAATAGATCAGACAAGTTGGCATTTGGAGTATTGTTGCTGCTTAGGTTTTTTTGTTTTTCTCAGGGCCATTTCATTGTTTATTCCAAAAAGAATTATATGCCTACTATGTAGCATTTTGCTGATAAGACAAAGCTTTCTTCTCAAGGAACCTCTACTATAAGTGAAGTACACATGTGAACAAATTAATACAGGGCAGAGCCCTTATAGAGGAATGTTCCAGGAATAGATGATGCATAAAGAAGGGAGAGATGAAATACAACGTGAGAGGAGCAGATGGCTCAAACTGAGCTGGAAAGCTTTTGGAAGCATTTGTCAGAAAGTTAAATCTAGAAGGGACATCTTAGATTCCATGACTAAAGGTTTGAATTGTGATTAAAACCTAGCTGCATATAAGGTCCAGTGAATTCAGTAACAGTACGCTCTCATATGACTCAGGAGGGAGCCCAAACTGGATTGAGCCCTGGCAGGATCTCAGAGAATGGTGAACAGATCCTCAAATGCTGCTGTTGATTGGGGACTGGGGATGCTTGATTTAATCTTAAGTTTTAGTCCTGCAACTGCTGACTTATCAGTTTAGGATAAACAGATTATGAGTTTATAAAATCTCCATCCTGACGCAGATTGTTGCAATGTACAAAAACAGTGCGTATAGCTATAGTCAGACTGACCCATGGCAGGGGACGCCTCCGAACTGTCTCTCCACCCACTGAAAACTATTATTGTAATGCCCAGAAAGGTATCCATTTCAAGGATAGATTTATTCAGAACTGGAACCCAGATGGTTAATAGAATTTCAAAGATTGATTACTTGGATTTTCTATAGTAAACCAGGCAGAGAGTGGGTGAGTGCTTTCTCCCCTTGTGTTGTTTAGTATGTTTTTCCAGGGTGAATGAATGTGTGCCAGATAGAAGAGGGACTAACCGTTTCCCTTCTTTCTGTGTACCTGTTTTTTGTTTGTTTTACGTTTTATTTTCTTAAAGTTACAGTCCCTGTTTCAGGCATGATCACCATCCCAGCAGCCAGTTTGGCAGGAGCACAGATTGTTCAGACAGGAGCCAACACCAATACAACCAGCAGTGGACAAGGAACTGTCACTGTGACACTGCCAGTGGCAGGCAATGTGGTCAATTCAGGAGGGATGGTCATGGTAAGAAAATTGATTCTTCAGCTCACTGTTTTCATCTGTAATTTATTTTTCTATATGTCTCTGTCTTTGAAAATTCTTTAATTTGCAGTTTGATGTCTTTAATAAAGTGTTGACCTCTTGGGATTGATGTTGATCCTTAAGGCACTTACAGAGATCTGCTTTTGTAATAAACATCACAATGAACCATAAATTCATTCTGAGTACCCACTATGTGCTGGGCATTGTTTTTGGTGCTGGAGATATAGCACTGGTTAAACAGATGTAAATGTCTGCTCTTATGTGATCTTATTCAGAATTCAAATAATGAAGGGAAAGTTAGGTTACTGATCTTCGATAATTGAAAATATATTGTCCATGGTGGATGAAACAAGAAGTAAGCTAAAAATCAGAAAGATTGTAATCAGAAATTAAAATATGTGTGATATAAATACATTGGGCAGATAGAGAATGAGAGTTGGGTGGTGTCTGTGCAAGCTAAATCCTGATATGTCCAAATGGGATGTCAGTTCATGGTACGTAAAATAGTTAAATTAAGACTTGAGTAGTAGAAGCCTGCACAGAGGTAGAGGAAACTATCAGGAGAAACGATACAGACATTCAAATTTGTTGTTATGGTTGGGAAGGGAGTGGGGCACAGGAAACTATGACTTATTTCCTCATACGGTTAGTACAGTGTGTTGTTTTTGCTTGTTTAGAAAAATTAGGGTTGAATTACATAGTAAGCTAGCTGTTTGATTGAATTTGTTGTATAACTATAGGCATTTGGTAGCATGGTAAATTTGTACCTGTTTTCTTTTATACTGTTTTGTCTTACGATTACTGTTCCTGACCATTAGATGGCAGCAGACATTCCTAGAAAACGTAGCCATGGATGAACAAGAATTTGGGCCTGGATATGTCATTTTTCAGTGTGGCTCCTGGGCCCCTTATGACAGAATCATGTGTAATATTTGTTTAAAATGCAGATATTTGGTATAAATGTTCTCCAGGAACTGCATTTAACTGAACGCCCTATAAAAGTGACTCTTTATAACATTTGAAGAAAATAGATTAACAGGGAGGGACCAAGAAACGTTCATATGTCCATACTTGATGTTACTTCTTAACAAATTCTGGTTTTCTCTTCACACAGATGGTGCCTGGTGCTGGATCTGTGCCCGCTATCCAAAGGATCCCTCTACCTGGGGCAGAGATGCTCGAAGAAGAGCCTCTCTATGTGAATGCCAAACAGTACCACCGCATACTTAAGAGGAGGCAAGCCCGGGCCAAGCTAGAGGCAGAAGGGAAAATTCCAAAGGAGAGAAGGGTATGTATTACATTGGGAGGGATATAGGAAGAGAACACCAGGGTTCTACCTTTGCAATTACCTTTTAAATGGATTGTTTCCTTGACTATCTTCCAGATAATTGTTACCATTTCTAAAAGTTGGCATTTGCTATTGTTGTAAATAGGTTGGAGTACAAACACAAAAAAATAACAGTGGCTTAAATAAGATGTTTTTCTTACATAAAAGCAGTCCAGAGATAAATTGTGCTGGGAGGCACATTTCCACGGTTGTCAAGACCCATTCCTCTCCTGTCTTAATTGTTCTAATACCTTAGTATTGCTATTCATCGTGTAAGATGACTGCTTGGGCTCCGACCTAGGAGCAAAGGGAACAAGAAAGGCACCTCTCTTTCAAGGAAACTTGCAGGAAGTTCCATACATCTCAGCCAAAATTTAATCACATGGCCACACTTACCTGCAAATTAGGCTGGGAAATGCAGTCCTTTTACTGAGTGGCCATTTGCCCGACCAAAGGAGAAGCTGTATATCAAGAGGTAGGTGGTGACCTCCACAGTACCTGTGGGGGATCTTTTTATTTATTATATTCATTTAGCACTCACCTTCTTATGGTAGTTATATACAGTCAGCTGCTACCTAGTGTGTTCTCCAAAGCTGTCCCCATAAGTCAAAGTCCTAATTGCCCCGGTGGCTTTGATTACAGCTTTTCTAAATTTTTGATGATGGAATGTGTGCATTAGATAGCTATGCTGGTTCCCGCTAGTAGTTAAATGATTGTGTTTCTCTTGTTTTAGAAATACCTTCATGAGTCTCGGCACCGTCATGCCATGGCACGGAAGCGTGGTGAAGGTGGACGATTTTTCTCTCCAAAGGAAAAAGATAGTCCTCATATGCAGGTAAGAAGACTTAAACCTTGCATTCTTCTTATTGCCTTATATTTTTTTGGATGGAAGCCTTTACAGCAGGGGTGTCCAAACTTTTTTCAACGTTTTTCACCAAAGGCCATATGCGGTAAAATACACAAACAGCCGGGCCACTCACTCGAGGTGAAGTACGTATTGCCTCACCTGGTTTATTTAAGTAAACTACATATATTTTTGGAATTTGCTGCGGGCCAATTAACAATGGATCACGGGCCGCAGTTTGGACACCCCTACTTTACAGTGTCCTCTTATTATTTTCACACTAAGGACTAATAACGTTCTCCAAATAGGATGCAACATTGTGTCTCTTATATCCCCTTTCTTTTTTAGGGTGGGGGACGATTTAAAAAAAAATTGTTTTGTTTTGTTTTTTTTCAGTTTCAGTTCACATTCCATATCATTTTACATTCGATTCAGGTGTACAGCATAGTGGTTAGACGTTCATATAATCTATGCAGTGATCCCCCTGATTAGTCTAGTACCCACCTGGTTGTTGCAACATTCCTGACTATATTCTCTAGGCTGCACTTTACATCCCCATGACTATTTTGTAACTGCCAATTTGTATTTCTTAATCTCTTCTTCTTTTTCACCCAGTTTCCCAAACCCCCCTCCCCTCTGGCAATTATCAGTTTGTTCTTTGTACCATGTTTCCCCGAAAATAAGACCTGGCCTGACAATCAGCTCTAATGCGTCTTTTGGAGCAAAAATTAATATAAGACCCGATATATCATCATATCATACCATATATCATATCATATCTGGTCTTATAGTAAAATTTAAGACTGGGTCTTATATTAATTTTTGCTCCAAAAGAGGCATTAGAACTGACTGTCCAGCTAGGCCTTATTTTTGGGGAAACACGGTAGCTGAGTCTGTTTCTGTTTCGTTTGTTCATTTATTTTGTTCTTTAGATTTCACATATAAGTGAGGTCGTATGGTATTTGTTTTTCTTAGTCTGACTTATGTCACTTAGCTTAATACCCTCTATGTCCATCCATATTGTCACATTCCCTTTGATCTTAAAAGTACCAAAGGTCTTTAGTCCAGTGGCTTTTATTCCCTGATCTTTGCCACTTATTAGTATTAATTCCTTCTAGAAATTTTCACTTTTCTTGATTTTTCAAATAACAGCAGCAGCTAACACTTAACTGCGGGGTGCCAGCTATTAAGCACTTTTATAAGTTTTTTTCCCCCATTGAATCTTTACAGCCCCAGAGATAAGAATTACATTTCCGTTTTTAAACCTCAGTTGAATCTGAGGTTTAGCGAAATTAAGTAGTTAGCCTAAGATAAAATACTTAATAAAATGGTACAACTGAAATTCAAACCCAGGCAGTATAATTCCAGAACTTATTCTGTAACTACTGTAGTATACTGGTTCATACATGTAATTCCGCTGATTTTATCTTATTGCCATTTCTGAGTCAGTATATCTAAAATAGAACTCTTAAATTAAAAAAAAAAATTTTTTTTTGTTTTTTTATGACTTAACCAGTCAGTCACTCATCTCAAGAAGTGATATGTTCATCCACCCAGTTGCTAAAGCTTGAATTATCTACTTCTTGAAGAAGTCTTCTTGGTTTTACCTCTAAAATACAATGTGAATCAGTTTACTTTTTTCCCTCCCAACGGCTGTCAGCCTGGTCTAATCCTCCCTTCTTCTGCTTCAGTTAATACAGCAGCTGCCTAGTGGTCTCCCTTCTTCCATTCTTGTGCCTCTGTCACCCATTATCCACATCTTAGTGGGATCTTTTTTAAATGTATGTATATCACATCACTGTCCTACCTAAACCCCTTCTACCCCGACCCTTTCCCATTTGCACTTAGACTAAAATCCAAAGTGCTTACTTAGGCCAACGAGGTCTGCATGATCTAGGGCCTGCCTACCTCTGGCTTCATTTCCTCCTGATCCCTGGTCTGGATGCTCTTGCTATACTTACTGTGCATCAGTCTGTCTCCTGCCGTTGGGACCTTTGTCTTCGAAATAGCCAATCTGTAAAGCTTTTCGCTCCAATTGTTTGCGTGACTGGCTTTTTATCTTTTGGGTTTGGTTTAAATCTGAGAGTCTGTCTCTAACCCAGCCTATCCAAAGTAGGTGTCTTCTCCCCCATTATTTCTCCACAGCTTCCTTTTCTTTAGAGTGTGATGATAATTGAATTGCTTAATTTGTGTAGCTGTGCAATGCTTGTCTCCTTCATTAGGCTGTCAGCTGTGTAGAGAGCAGAGGATTGTTTTGGTCTTGGCATAATGCCCCATCCAGAACAAGCACTGAGTAAATGTTTATTGAATTAATGGATCCCTCCCAGTACTGATACTGCTTCATTCTGTGTGACTGTCATATCCCACCTGCACTATTGCCAAATCGGTTTTTATAAGGTAGTGCTTTTTCAATCATGCCAGGCGCCTACTCAGGGATACATGCTGGTTCCTCATTTCTTCCTGCAACAGATCTCAAACTATTTCTGTAGGACATCTAAGCAACTTTGCCTCATCACCCCCTCACCAGTCAGACTAGGGTTCCCCAGGGTCTCCACACATGAGCACCAGCTCCTATGCTATCAGTTTCCACCTGTAATCTGAGAGCCGCTCTTTTCTCGTTATTCATGCAGGGTCTAGATACAGAGTGCCAGCTGTGGGCGTTATGCCAGGAACTCGCCTAATTCTTTGTGCTAACAATATGACCTCGGTCAAGTTACTTAGCCTCTTTTAGCCTCAGTTTCTTCACCTGTAAAGTGGGTGTTACTGTGCCGTTTCCCCGAAAATAAGACCTAACTGGAAAATAAGCCCTAGCATGATTTTTCAGGAGGAGATCCCCTGAACATAAGTCCTAATGCATCTTTTGGAGCAAGAATTAATATATGAACTGGTCTTATTTTCGGGGAAACATGGTACTTCACAGGGGTGTTCTGGGGCTTTCGTGTAGTAAACCACATTAGGCGTCTGCTTAGCCTAATGCATTGTACTCCTGGTGCATGATGACAGCTCAGTAAATGCTGGTTATTGTTCTCACTCACTGATCAAGATACAGCTCCAGTCCTACCACCTTCAGAAATCTTTCAGCTTTTCCTTGGATCATGCCAGCTGAGACGTCAGGGCCCTGGTGTGGAAGAACTGAAGGGTTCCATGGACTGATCCTTGTCTTAACACTGCAGGTTTTAAGTGAGGTAGCAGGTAGAGTTTAGTGTAAAGACGATTAAACGGGAGCGAAGAGATTTGGGAGTTAGTCCTTGCTGGGCTCCTGACTAACTTTTTGACTCTAGTTCAAGCAAATTAATCTACACGTCGGGCATCAGGTTTATCTGCAAAGTGAGTGCATTAAGTTAAATACATTCCGGCGTCCTTTCTAGTCCAGTGTTGCTGAGTGCTCAGTATTTAAATATGAGAAAATAATGACATAAAGGTACAATATGACGTGGTTCCTCTGGATCTTTTTCTTAGCCACCTCTAAGGACCCTTAAACCTTAAAGGTAGAGCACACAGGTGTTTGGGAAGAGAAACTTTGTCAACTCTGCAGTGTTTGGTAATGGAGTGCCAGCCCAGATTTTTAATCCTTTTAAGAATAAGGTTTATTGTCTCTTGTTTCCTGGTGGAGCTGCATTTTAATCCAGGTATGCAGACTTAGATGCATTGCAGGGCTTTGGTTTACTTGGCAAAGTGGTGTCTATTTCCTTGGTGATAAAGTTCCCTGTTGCTTTTGCAAAGGATTTTAGTCATCATTATGCTTGCTTTATCTGCAGGATCCAAACCAAGCAGAGGAAGAAGCCATGACACAGATCATTCGAGTGTCCTAACCCCCGGCCACGTGATGGAGCGGATTAAGGTCATGTTCCTCGCCACTGTTGCCCACTGTTCCAGGAAAGTGATCAATTCTTCCGATGGGACACTGATGATCACATTCTGCCCTTTTCTACAGGACAGAAACCCACTTAATTTTTAATAAGTGGCTCCGCATTACACTTGCAGTGGTGTCTGGCAAATGAAGTTGCAAGCCTTTGTCTCACCCTTTCAGTCGGGACCTATTTTAGACTGTTGATGACATTGACATTTCATGGATTAGGATGATGCGAGGGACCTCTGCCAGCCCAGCAGTACCACACACAGCACTTGTGTTGACTGGTGAAGCCAGCCAGCCATCTCAGCAGGGGAGAACAAGCTTCTCAACCTAAATTGCAATCAGGGAAGCAGTCCTTCCCATGGATTCTAAAAATCACCCATCCCTCTGATGAGGGATCTCAGGCGGACTAAAGTGAATGGACACTTTGTATTCCGAGATGACTTCCAGGCAAGGAAGTTCTATCTCATGATATGGAAACAATAAATTCTCTGAGATACATTCATCTAATCTGTGGTAATAATGAGAATCTCTGTCTACCCAGATGATAGGTTGGTATTTTTGGACTCCAGCCAAGAAAAAGCTAATTCTGGGGATAGAGTTTTAAAAGACTCAAGCACTAAAAATATAAATTGCTGAATCGTCTTTAGCTTTGACAAGTTGTGGTCTGCTTGTCTGTCTGTGGAGGTCATCTGTACCATAGTTCTTACTATGGCTACTTTTAAGACAATTAGAAGGTATTGGACCTTGAAACTGCCTTTCCTAAGTAGAGAACAAAACAATACAACAACAACAAAAATACAACAACTTCTGTGGTGAAGTGCTAAGGACATTTTGTAGTAACTCCTACTAACCAGAGAGCCAAACTGGAGATTTTCAATCGTAGGCTTGGTGACAGCATTTGGGAAATAGAAGGGTTTGTGTGTGTGTCAGTCTAGAAGAAGAGAGCAAGTAGTATATATACCCATTTGTTGTCATACAGCATGATTCTCCAGTGGATGGATGCCTGGGATGGATCTTTAAGATGAAGAGGCTAATTTACATTTACACTAACCTTTTAATAAGCACGGAACAGGAGAAGTCTGAGATGTGGTCCTTGACAATTTCTGGAAAGCACTGTTCAATCAAGCTGTCCTGGACAACGCCAGGTTACCTGTTAGAGCGTGAGGTGGATGTTGGCTTCACTCCTGCAGCACTTTGTGCTGGCCACAGAGAGTACACATTCTCATTCTTCCCATGGCAGCTGACTCTTTGGTGCCAGTCTCCGTTTGTTTCCCCCTTTTCTCCATAAGCCTTGTGCAGAAAGGTTTTCACATTGCACCCACATTTTGCAGATAACTGCAGACTGGAAATAGAGATTCCTGCAGTGTCAGACACTGGGTCACAGTTCCCAGAATGAGTTGTGCCTCAGAAATCCATTTCCTTTCCAGATGTTGAACCCTGGGAGAAAAAAGATGGTATTTCAGAAGAGCCGCTGCCTTCTCTGGAAACAAAGAAGGAAAACTTAATTCTTTTGAAGAACATTTGGGTTTGACTTAAATACCAAGAGTAAAGATTGGCTCTGTTTTTTATAGTTTTATTAAGAAGGAAAAGATATTAAACCCTCTAAAGAAAACATCACATAAGGAAATCATTGTAATGGAAGTACAGAACTATGCAAAGGAAGCAGGAAGTGTGAAGTAGCTTCCTAATTCCTGGAATCTAGTCATCTGTCCTAGCTTCCAGGTATCAGGAGAGGCAGATACTTTGGTAAGCTCACTAGAATCCTCTGGCTCTTTACATGAGTTTCTGATATTTATTCAGTAAGCCCCAAGTTCTTCAGATGATAGATTACTAAACACCATGAGGAATTTATATCCCTTGGTTTGTTTAGGAATCATTAAGATGCAGAGTTGAGAAAGAAATTCCTCAGACCTAATTTCTAGTACTTAAGTCAACAGCAGTTCTAAAATGCTATTTATTTGTGTCTATAAGTTTGTATATAGTAATGCCAACCTCATATTGTTGCAGAATTTTTTATGTTTTCATGAGTTTGTTTTGTTTGAAATGAAATGCTTCAGTTATCATTTTGTCTTTGCATTTCAGCTAATTCATGGCCTTTTTATTGTGGTCATTTTAGCACACCATAACAACCCACAAAGTGGGGGAGGGGAGGGTTTGGATTTTTTTTCTTTGTTACGGAAAGTTATTTTACTCATTTGTCCTTGTGACTAGTGATGATTTCATAGATGAAGAATGAATGGATGAGTGAATAATTGGTTTAATGCATAGTTATTTCACTTGAGTGCTTTTTTTGCAGGATAACTGTAAATGTATATATTTTAATTACACTGGTACCTTGAACATGTCAGTGTCTGTACCACTGGACCAACAGCATTTCCTGGCTATTGGGTGCCTGATAATAATGTCTTGATTTTCCTTTGGGACTCAACTACATAGAAGGTTCCCCCCCACTTCTCTCCCAGGAGTAGGGGGAGTACAGGTGATTGATCATTGATGTCATTGGCAATTGTTATTTTTTAAAATAAATTTATAAAAACAATAAAAAGTGATTTGTATTTTGATGAGTCTCCATCCCCTGGGTTCTAGGTTGCGTTTATAATGTTGAAATTGTGATCTCTGTAAACAGATGTGACCTCTGTGGACAGTGTCAAACTTGTAATGTCTGGGTCTCTTAGTCATCTCTCTCCCATTAATTTCTTTTCCTTCCCTTTTGGTCCTTCCACCCTGCTGAGGCGATATTTTCTGTCACCTGTGAGCTGATCATATTTTGGCTTAATTCTGGAAGTGTTGAAATGCAAAGTAATTCCATGAGTAAAATTAGCTACCAAAACAGCGTTGATTTGTTAGGTGTTGGAGAACTACAGTGAAGATGTAATTTTTAGATTTTGTTTTTATTTCTGCAGAGGGAAAAAAAACTTTTCTGATTGTTAAAAATCCACAACGTGCTCATCCTGTTACTGTTTGTGTTCTCCACGAATCTGAGCCACGACCTAAGTAAGGTGTGCCATTATCCAAATCTCGGAACCCGGAGTTAAGAGAAAAACAGCCTGGGGCAGCCCTCCCATGAGAGACAGGATAGATCTGTCCTGGCAGACAACAGAAATAGAAGGAACTCTGCCTGACAATTGAAACGGACCAACAGTAAAACAGGCTTGGAGTCTGATGGCGTTTGAATTTAAAAGCCATCCTGAGTTGCTTGAGTCAGGTGCCCACGGAACTTGTTTTTAGAAATCCAGAGATGACCCAGGTTTGTGCATCAGTCATAGGAAGCAAAGACTACCCTGTTGATGTTGATCCCAGATGATGTTTTATCGTAGAGCACCTTCACCACGTTTCAAGATACAAAACACCTTTGCTACTTTGAACGCGCTTCTCTGCGCCACCTCCCGCCCCCGGTCCAGAGCGAGGGCTACCTCAGCCCTTAGCAGGTGGGCGGGGCCCACGGCCGCTTTCGATTAGCGCTGCCACAAGGAAGCCCACACTGATTGGTTCGTGGGAGGTTGGTTCGTGGGAGGGCTCTCCAGGGCCGTCGATGCGGATTGGCTGCTACACAGAGGACCCTGTTTCCGGTAGCTCAGCGGTCAACCCCGCCGCCACCATGGCGACCGGCGAGCAGATGGGGGCTCCGCTTCTGTGGCCTGTGGAGGCCCGGTTGGCGGCGCTGCTTCCCGACCTGCTGGTCTTCAGGAAGCCTCGGGGATCGGAGCCCGAACTCGCCACGGCCCAGGGCGTTCTCCTTGGCGTCCACGTGACGGGTGAGGGCGAGGGGAGGCGTGTCGCTCTCCTGTCCTGCCAAACGTGGGCCGCTTGGGACTCAGCTTGGGCCTCAGCTCCCAGTGGCCGCTGCGGATACGGGCTTGGCCCCGCGGGGCGAGCTAAGGTGCAGCGCGCCGCCTCCGCAGGCAACTTTGAGGGTCATTTTCAGAGCAGCAGGACGCCTGTGGGGATGATCAGGCTTAGCCCTTGAGTTCTCTTCAGAAATGATGAAATTAAGACCCAGAAAGGGCAAAGGATTTTTCTGGGGCCACACCGCAGGCCTCGAATCCAAGTTTCTCCCTAACTCGCGCATTTTCCCATCAGCATTTTTCTTCATCCAATTATTGAGTTCACTCAGTTCATTCTTTAGGTCCAATAGTACGTGCCCGCCATTGTAGGAGTTAGGGAACTAGCAGCTGCTTTGAGAGTAGTTCATTTAGCAAATATTTACGGAGTTCTTATGTCATTGATTTGAAGATGAGTGATAACAAGGTGCCTTCCATGAAGGAGCTCAAAATATGAGTTCTCCATAAAGCATGAATCCATTCCCTCGTCAGTGGTTTCTCTGTCCCTCACATGGCGGGGAATCCTACAGTTTCCCTCCGCCAGGGAGCCTTAGAGGATGGTGGGAAAGAAGTAGCTGGCTTCAGATGAAAAGGGACTTGTGGGTGAATATTCTCTATCTGCAGCTTCTGGAAGCATGGAGAGGGTGGCCTTCTGGATTCCTGGAGGCAGTAGCAACCAGCCTGGCCCTGAGTACTTTCTAAGGAACACCATGTTAAAGGATAATGGAATGACTCAACTCCAGGAGATCTGCTTCCTTTACACTGGTCTGACGCATGCAGGGAATAGGGCCTGAAAGTGTAGCATTTGCAGCTAACAGTAATTTCTGCTTTGTTGGTCAGGGTTTACAGCATTAATGGACAGGTTCAGCCTGACCTGCAAGTCGGAACATGACATGGACAAACTGGCCCACATCTTCAGTTACTACATTAGTGACATCGTGGAGCGTGAGTGACCACTGTAGGGGAGCAAGAAGTGTGGTCCTGGGCTTCTGAGGGGTGGTAACAGAAGGAGGCCTGGGGTATTTTAGAAGAGATACTAAAGGATCATTCTTTTCATGTTACTCATCTTACTTCTTCAGGTTGCCACTGACAAGCTAGATCTTTGCCTGTATCTGCCATTCCACTCAGTTTCACATCCTGTTGACTCAATGTTCAGATGGGGGGGAGGGGAAGCTAATTTTAACTTTGCATGTTTGTACTTTATTTCAAAATAAGGTATTCCTCAGGTTGTCCCTTCTGGTGGACACACAGGAGGCGCAATATAGGAGGCACAATATAATGTGCCTCCTGTGTGTACACCAGATATAATTCACAAAACACTTTCCTATTCTAGTATTGCATTTTGAGCCTATGAGTAGGAATGAGTGTTTTCATGCTTTTCTGCCATGTATTAAGCTTGTGGGTATTTGCCTAATCCGGAAAAAAAGAACATTTTTATTTGTGCAGCGAACATGTTTCGAGCACCTACTCTGTGACATGCACTATAATAGGTGCAGAGGGTGCGAAAACCTATTCTTGAGCTTTCAGTCTAGTAAGACCTAACCAACAGAAATTACTCTGATCCTACACCCTTTAGTGTTTATGTAACATGCCCTTTCTTTACTGATAAGTGCCCCATACAGTTATGTCCGTCAGAGATTCACCAGAATACTTACTTTGTGGCATAGAAATGTGATTCTTTGACTCACCCTTTCCCCCTGAGGAACAAGTATAAAAGATCTTTCAATTTTTCTCATCAAGATAATTTAGATGATAGGGGGAGATAGGAGATAGAAATTAAGTATTAAGTAGGAATTATAACACCAGGAACTGCTGAGTGCTAGAAATAAGGGGAAAATAAGACATACTAGCTGCCTTTGTGGAACCATTTTAGTGAGAGAGAGATAATAAGTAAATGAGATCATTGTAGGTTATATATTCTACAAAGGAAATAAATAGGGTATAGTGGTTAAAATAAAACGAATTGTAGGGTGAGAGAGTTTCTGTATTAGATAGGGTATAGGCTCCTCTGAGAAGATGATGTTTAAGCTGAGACGTAAATGATGAGGGGAACACCTTGTGAAGAGCCAAGGGTAAAGCATTTCAGGCAGAAGAATGCCACGTACAAAGGTTTTGAGATGGGAGAAAGCTTGGCACGTTCTTAGAACTGAGAAGGCCAGTATGGCTATAGCATAGCTAGCCGGGGAAGAGTGGCTTGAGGTGTGGTTGGAAATCATCAAACTCTGTAGGCCATAGTAAGGAGTTTGGATTATATATCTTTGTATCAAGGGAAACTGGAAAGGTTCTAGCAAGGGAGTGATGTGATCTGATTTACATTTTTTTAAAGCTCATTTTAGCTGCCTCATGGAGATTGCATCATAGGGAGCTGATGGAGGGTAGATAGAATGGAAGCTGGAAGAGGCAACTGGAGCAGTTGTAGAGAGATGATGGAAATTTAGTCTAGGGTAGTGGTTCTCAACCTTGGCACATTAGATAACCATTTGGGGAGCTTTTAAAAATCTTGATATCTATGCTTCACGCCAGACCAATTATATCAGAATATCCTGAGGTAGGCTCAGGAATAGGGATTTTTCTTAAAGTTTCACAGGCAGTACCATTGTGCAGACAGTTAAAAATGTTGGTCTAAAGATTTGACATGGAGCTGTATAGAGATGGATTGATTTGAAATACATTTTTCAGGTTCTACAGACAGGATTTGCTGATGTATTGGATTTCAGTGGGAAGTGGTGTGGAAAGGGAACCTCAGGTTTTTGGCTTTCGTGATTGAATTGATGGGGACATCACGTACCAAAATGGGAAATGCTGGGCTTTGAGAAAGAAGATCAAGGGTTCTGTTCTGAAGATTCTGAGTTGGAGAGGTCAAGAAGTCATTCAAATGGAGTAATCAAAATGTGAATTGATGGGGAGAGTATAAATAAAGAGAAAGAGCCTAAGACTGAGGCTTGAAGAACTCCATGGAAGGATTGTAATTAGGGAGAAAGAACCTACAAAAAAGACTATGAGATAGCCAGCGAGGTAGAATATTCTGGTATTCCTGAAACCATAAAGGAAGTAGCGTCTCTAGAAGAGGATGGTGGCCCGCTGGGTTGAAAATGAAAAGTGTCAAATACAGGGAAGTCAGAAAATATTGAATTTAGCAAGATGAATGCTGTTGATGAAGTACAGAAATGAAAGTCAGACTGGAGTAAGCTAAGAAGAGAATGTCGGAAAAATTCAAGAGTGAATAGGATATGAAGAGAAAATTGTATATAGTCAATTCTTGAGGGTTTTTTTGTGTGTGACTGTATTATAATTTATTTAATCCCATATTGTATGTTGTTTACATTTTTTTATTATAAAGAACAATGACATTGACATCTTAGAACATTAGTCTTTTCCTACTTGTTTTATTTCCTTCAGATAAACTACCTGAAGTGAAATATCTGGTGAACATAAAAAGGATGCACATTTAAAATTTTGATCATATTATTCTCTCAGAAAGTTAGATCAGCTTACACTCTTGCTAAAAAATATGTTTAAATGACAATTTTTCATATCTTTGAAAATTGAGGATTATCAATATTTTTATTACTTTTGAGAAAGAATGGAAGTGATGTCTATTTTAACCTATAATTATTTGATGATTATCCATCAATAAATACATTTTCCTGTATTTGTGGACTTTTTTTATTATTATTAATTTCAGGTGTACAAAATAATGTCATAGTTAAACATTTACACCCCTCACAAAATAATAACCCCCTCCCCAGTGTACTATCCCTCTGACATCATATACAGCTGTTACAATTCCATTGACTGTAGTTCCATTGACTATATTCCCTATGCTGTATTCCACATCCCGTGAATATATATATATATATTTAATTATAGTTGACATTCAGTATTATTCAGCTTTCAGGTGTACGAGTATATAGCGCAGTGGTCAGGCATGTACAAAGTCCATGAGGTGGTCTCCCTAATAAGACAAGTGCCCATCTGATGCCCTACAAAATCTTTACAACATTATTGATTATGTTCCCCAAACTGTCTCATATTCCCGTGGCAATACTGTGACTACTAATTTGTACTTTCTAATCCTGTTACCTTCTCCTGCATGCTTACCCCCTCCCATCTAGCAACCAGCAGTTTATTTGTTTTGCTGGCAATGTAGTAGAAAAATAGCCCAAATAGCTAGAAAAAAAGGCAAAGTCAAGAATAGGTGGGTTAATTTTGTTGTGTTTTGTTTCTGTTTTTTAAAATATTGATAGGAATGATCCAGTAGAGAGAAGATAAGGCAGGGAGTGAAGTTCTTGAGAAGCACAAAGAGAAGAGAACAGGAGTACTTCTTCCATTTTAGAGAAGACAAATGTCAGTGCAGACAGATTTGGGGAGAAGCTAGGAGGAAGGAAGAAAGGAACACGAGCCTTGGAGTACACAAATAGACCAGAAAAGATATGAGGAAAAACTCTGTAGGCCATTCTTTAGATCACATATGATTCTGCCATGATCTGTATACCTCTGATTTTGACTTCTTTTGCTCTCTCTCCCTTACTCATTTTCAGATGTGCTCTGTTTTGGAGGGGATATCCTAAATATCACAGGTATTTATCAGTTTTTCTGAATATTTAAAGGACTGCAAGCGAGGGAGACTGTATTTGGATGGAATTTGGCATATTTGTTTATTCAGCATTGTTTGGTTATTTAATCTGTGCTGAGCCTGCGGAAACAAAGATGAGAGGACACAATCTGCCTCTGAGGGGCTCCCAATCTAATTGGAAGCCTTGCCCATATTAAGCTACATATGCTTTACATTTTGTTTAGACTGAATGACCAAAACAACAAGTGCTATAAAGCATTCATGAGAAAACTAATGAGAAACCTGGTCATTAGTAACAAGCTACGTGTAAGATAAGGAGGGGTCGAATGTCTCCCATCTGGAGAACTCTCAGGGTCATTAACAGCTTTATGCCATAGAATTGGCCTTTTTATTAAAACTTAAACCAGCCATAAACTTATACTTGAACTTACATTTCGTGAATCTCTTTGCTAGTACCCCTCCCCTTCTTTTAGTATACTGATGGAGGGAAGGTTACCAAAATTATCCTTAAACATTAGGAACGTTTCAGTTTCTACCTAATATAACCATGTTTTTGTATGCTGAATGGTTTTCAGGCTCTAAAGCAATATTTTAACCTAGGAAGGGCCAAGAAACCTTGCCTGACACCTTACATGAGATCTTCTGCATTACTGGGGACTTTGCCCGGCCCAGGTGAATCCAGATATTTGACCTCTGTCAGCCTATCTTGTGTGTTTCTGCAGGGAATGTGCTCCTGGCACTCTGGACAGTGGAACAGAATCAACTCAGTGATATCATTACTCTGGTGGCAAAATGCAGTCTGGAGATACAGGAGAAATTTGGGATCTACCATACCAGAGAAGGCCAGGATCTGCAGCTAAAGATAGGTATTAGCTACTAAAAGAGATCCCGTTGGAAAAACAAACAAAAAACCCAACCACTATAAAAAATTCAAACAATAAGTGACAAATTGGGGGAAATATTTGCAACTCATATAGACAAAGGCTGAATTTTTCTAATATAGAAGGAACACTTAGGAATCAAGAAAAGACTAACATTTTAAGAGAAACATGGGCTAAAGGATATGAATAAATAGTACATAGACAAAGAAATACATCTCTTTTAACATGTGAAAAGATGGTCAACTTCATAACTAAAAAAATGTCAATTGAAAGTACACTGAGAGCATTTCTCATGTATAGATAACACAAAAATTCAGATGCTGAACACACTGTGTTGAGGCTGTGAAGAAGGGTATTATTGATTGCAATATGCTTTGTAATAAACGATTGAAAACAATCTATCTACAGGAGACTGATTTAATAAACACTGATATGTCTACTCAGTGAGATTCTTTCTCTACAACTTTAAAAAGATGTTCTGATATAGCAATATCTCCAAAATATAGTTGAGAAAACATAAGATGCAAAGCATTGTGTTTTCCCTCCTTTTTATGTAAGGAGGGAAAATAAGAATTTTTATTTTTTTTATATTTGTATTAAAGAAACATTGGAAATATATATAAGAAACAAAAGTTTACTTTGTTTTGTGCACCTGAAACTAATAAAAAAAAAAAAGAAGCAAAAGTTAAGCTAGAAGAGGAAAATTGTGTGTAGATGGGTATATAGATGGAATCAGACTTTTTAATGTATATTCTTCAGATAGTTTGGTTTTGAACTATGTTGTTTTATATAATAAACAATACAATAAAAATTAAAAAGCTGCACACAGAGTCAGGATTGGGGGGAAGCTCTATACATAAAGCTTCTTCACGGGAGTTCAGAAACCTGAAGGCGTTTTTGAATTAAGGCAAAAGTTGACTGCCGCTTTTCACTTATATTTTGAGCAGCAGTGAAGAATCTTATTCTGTCTTATATATCATCTTTCCTGGCCTACAATTCTTTTTTGTTTTTTGTCTTACTGGGGAATAATTCATAATTGATACTGAATATAGACATATTTATATACTTTTTAAGCCATCACTGCAATCAAGATAATGAACATATCCATCACTCACAAGTTTCCTTGTGCCCATTTATAAACCCTCCCCCCCTACTACTCCCCTCTTGACCCCCAAGCATCCACCTTCTATCATTAGAGTTTATTTTGTATTTTTAAACATGTTATGTAAGTGGACTCATACAGTATATACTTTTTGGCTACTTTAATTCAGCATAATTATTTCGAGATTCATCCATGTTGTAGTGTGTTATCAATAGTGCATTCGTTTTTATTGCTAAGTAGTATTCTGTTGTATGGATATACTAAAATTTGTTTATCCATTCACTTTTGATAGACAATTCAGTTGTCAATTTTTCGGCTATTTGAAATAAAGCTGTTATGGCTTCTGCGGATCAGGAGTTGGACCACAACACCTTCCATTCCTCCCAGCCTTTCCTCCTGCAGAACGAAGAGCAATAGAACTTTGTTGTTTTGCCTTTTACCCTGAGGGAAGAGAAGCAAATGATGAGAAAATAATGAATGTCAAAAAAAAAGTGATTCTGTCAATGCTGGTTGTCTCAGCTGTAATTGTTGAGTTTTGGGAATATATTAACAGCCCAGAAGGCTCTTTCCTGTGGATATATCGCTCAAAAAACCCAGAACTTGGTGACAATGGCAGTCAGAAAGACTGGTGGTTTCCAAGCTGGTTTAAGAATGGGACCCACAATTACCAAGGGGAAGAAGAAGACATAGCCAAAGAAAAGGAACAAAGAAAGGAAGACAATGAAGAAGAGCTGAAGCTAAGCTGTGGAAGAGTGCAATCCACAGAAATGCCCAGAGGTTGTGACAGTGACCAGATGGAAGGCACCAGTTGTGTGGAAAGGCACAACAGAGGCATCTTTGAAAATTACTATGACAAACAGAAAATGACTGTGGGTTTGCTGGTTTTTGCCATCGGAAGATACATGGAGCGTTACTTGGAGGAGCTGTTAACATCTGCAAATGGACTCTTCATGCTTGGCCACAAAGTCCTATTTTACCTCATGGCGGACGATGTCTCCAGGTCTCCTTCCATAGAGCCGGGTCCTCTGCGTTCCTGCAGACGGTTTGAGATCCAGCCTGAGAAGAGGGGGCAGGACAGCAGCATGACGCGCATGAAGACCACTGGGGAGCACATCATGACCCACATCCAGCACGAGGTCGACTTCCTCTTCTGCACGGACGTGGACCAGCTCTTCCAGGACACCTCTGGGGTGGAGACACTGGGCCAGTCGGTGGCTCAGCTACAGGCCTGGTGGTACAAGGCAGAGCCTGACGAGTTTACCTATGCAAGGTGGAAGGAGTCAGCAGCATACTTTCCATTGGGCCAACAGGCGGTTTTGGAGAAACCCCCGTTCAGGTCCTAACCATCACCCAGGTGTCCTTCATGAGAGTCCTCCAGGACAAGAAAAATGACATAGAAGCCGAGTGGCATGATGAAAGCCACCTAAATAAGTATTTCCTTCTCAACAAACCCACTAAAACCTTACCGCAGAATATTGCTGGGATTATCATATAGGCCTGCCTTCATATATCAAGACTGTCTTGCCATACAAAAGCATATAATTTGACTAGAAATAATATTTGACTATAAATTGTGCCATTAGGTTTCTGAATTTGAGAGAGTAATATTTTGGCTGCTTCCTCGGAAAAGTAACTTAATTTTAACTTAAAAAAATACTAACAAAACACCAATCTAACAGGTACATACTATTCCTCCTTTTAACTGAGCCTTGTAATATGGGAGAATGAACCTACGGTAATCAGATGCGAATTCCTAGTGATTTCCTATCTATTCTGAGTTTGGGCAAAATACTATCAGCTGAACGAAAAATAATTTTTTTTTTTGTCACAGGCAAAGAAAAAACCAGGAAGAAACACTCTACATGTGCCAGATAATGAGCTGTAGAAAAGAGTGCTAAGGGAAGTGTTTGGCAACAAGATACAATTGTGGGGAGTTCCCCTTGATTTCACTGTTTTCCTGTCTTTGCTGGATCTAACGCAACATAGAGTTGCTTTGCCGCAGGAGAACTCTTAGTGAGGATACAGTCTACTTTGGCAATCCTCAAATGGTTTCAATAGCAAGTTGCTTCAGGCCATTTGTAGCCCATGTCCTTTTGTCTCAGGGTGTTGTTTGGCTTCTGTTGCGAAAGACTGGTTGAGATTCTCAGTGGATATCGTGGTGGTGAATGTTTGGAGTCACGGAATCTCAATGAGCCAGTGGGTGCTCAGGAAGTGCAAACAAAGCCTCAAAGTGGGTTTGCCATGAAATAGCAAAGAGAGCGTAGAAAGAGAGGGGAGAGTGCCACCTTGGAGGAGCACAGGACATGGGATTAGTGCTTAAATACAGCATGGACCCAGGTGCTGAATGGGGGGGACAAAGTGGATGGTCTCCAGCTGCCTGGATCCCACGACAACCAAAGCAGAGGGGACTTGAATAGAAGATGCTTCTTGTTTTGCCGAAGTCACATTCAGTCTGCCAGATTCTGCAACTTGTGTCTTCAAATCCTTGGCCAGAAGAAGTAATTGATGTCAGAGAAGACAAAGGCCTGCACTGGATTGAAGAGGCTTACAAGGAGTTATATTTCCCAGACCTGGGCTTCGTGGCATTCAGTTATCAGCAAGTCCCGCTGCCACCTGCTCTAACCTTGAGAGCCCCGCAACCTACCATGTCCCACTCGGGTGGCTGACATCAAGCTGTGGAAAAGCCCTCCCATCAAACAACCTCTCGTTTTCCCCTGCCCCTTCTGCTACTGAGGTGCAACAACCAGACACATTTAATAAAATAGTTAATTGACTTTATATCCAAAGCAGAGGGGATGGCAATGGAAGACCCAGTCCTCATGACTGAACAGCTTGACGTTCAATTCCCTTCTCTAAATTTCCTTCTTCAAATAATATGTAGGATTTTATATTATTTAAAGTTAAGCAATTCAATGTGAAGGAAATGAGGAGACAACATTTACATATGCAGGAATATTTATATTTTGCTTGTGTTCCAGTTTAGATCATTTGTTTCCATTTTTAAGCAATTTATTTGAAGGACCATTGCACTGGCTTTAAATTCAGCACCATGGGCTTCCCTGAGAAAATAAAACCCACATTTTCTCTACCGTTGCATTGTGCCTCCTACTCTTCACTTCTTGCCAAAAAATATCACAACCCAGCAAAACAAAGCCACCAAAACTCCTGAAGAAATGTACTTTGTAAAAGGAGATCACATATCAGATAGGACCCTTGCTTCTCTGTAACTCAAGTTTTCTGGGATCCATTCTGGAGTAGGAAAGTTAATGATTTAAGTCCTAAAATAAATGATCTATCCTGAAAAAATATAGAAAAGGGCTGATGTTTACACTTGAGGGATCCTTGATTTTTTTTTAATGCATTTAAATTTAAATCCCAAGTGAACAAACTAAAGATCTCATTAATAGTTATTCTTAAACATTAAAAAAATAGTTACTGATTTACAATTGAATAAATTATTTTCTCATTAAACAAATAAAGAAAGCTGTTACGAACATCTGTGGACAGGTCTTTGCATGGAGGACAATGCATTTATTTCTCTCGGGAAAATACCTAGGAGGGGATGGTCTGGGCCTTATGGTGGATGTATATTCACCTTTTTAAGAAATTGCTAATGTGTTTTCCAAATTGGTTGTTCCATTTTACATTTCCACCAGCCATGTATGAAGGTTCCAATTTCTCCATGTTCTTGTCAATGCTTATTTTTGCCTGTTTGAAGAACTTCCTTTAACATTTCTCATAGTACAGGTTTGCTGGAGATATGTTAGTTCAGCTCTTGTATGTCTGAAAAACAACCTTTATTTCACCTGATTTTGAAAGGTATTTTCAGTTGGTATAGAATTCTATGTTGGCAAGGATTTTTTTCTCTCTTACATGAAAGCTACTGTTGTACTGTCTTCTTCCTTGCTATGTTTCCATCAAGCAGTCTGCTTTAATTTTTATCTTTGTTTCTTTGTATGGAACGTGTCCTTTTTTTCTTCTGGCTACTTTTAAGATTTTTTTCTTCATCACTGGTTTTAGGTAATCTGATTATGATGTGCCTTGGTACAGTTTTCTTCATTTTTCTTGTGCTTAGGACTCATTGAACTTCTTTGATCTATAGGTTTTTAGTTTTTATGAAATTTAGAAAATGTTCTGCCTTTATTTCTTCAAATAATTTTTTTTGTTTCTCTCCTCCTCTTGCCAGTTACACTCATTAGACTGCTTGAAATTGTCCCATGACTCACTGGTGCTGTCTTCACTGTTTTTCTTTTTCTTCCTGTCTTTCATTTTGGATAGTTTCTATTGCTGTGTTTTCAGGTTTACAAACCTTTTCTTTTGCAATGTCTAATTTGCCTTTGATCCCATTTAGTGTATTTTTCATGTCAAGCCTTGTAGTTTTTTGCTTGGAACTTTGATTTGGGTCTTTTTTTTAAATCTTCTATAGCTCTACTTGGTCAGTCTTTTCTCTGGATTCTTGAATATATGGAATATAGTTATAATTCTTTTAATATCCTTGTCTACTAATTTTATCATTTGCGTTATTCTAGGTTGGGTTTGATTGATTGATTTTTCTTCTCATTATGGATCATATTTTCCTTTTTCTTTGCATGCCTGGTAAATTTGGGTGGGTTCCAGCCATTAGGAATTAACTTGTTAGGTGCCGGATTTTTAAAATATTATAATATTCTTGAGCTTCGTTCTGGGATGTGGTTAGCTTGTTCTTTTCAGTTTTTGCTTTTAAATTTTGTTAGGCGGGACCAGAGTTGCACTTAGTCCAGAGCTAATTTTGCCCCATTCCTGAGGCAAACCCCTTCTGAGTTCTGTACCTAGTGTCCTGTGAATTATTAAGTTTGACGCTCTGGCTAGTGGGAGCAGGAACTATTCCATCCCTGTGTGATATCTAGCATTGTTCCTTCTAATTTCTTCAGGTGGTTCTTTCCCTGGCCTCAGGTGGTTTCCTCACATTGATGCACCTATCAGTACTCAGCTAAAAACTTCAGGTGGGGACCCTGTACAGATGGCTGGACTTTTCTCTGTATACGTCTCTCCAGTACTCACAGTGACCTATGAACTCTAGCCACTTTGGCCTCCTCAGACTCTGAGCTCTGTCTTCTCAGCTCGGGGAGTTTTCTGGGATGCACCTGGGTTTCCACTCCTGACATGTGTCCTGGAAACTCTCCAGACAGTAAACTGGGGTATCAGAGGGTTCACCTTGTTTATTTCCCATTTCTCAAGGATCATTGTCCTCCGTTACCTGACATCCCACTATCTTCAAAATTGTTTCATGTATTTTTTCCAGTTTATTAGTTGTTCCCAAGCATTATGGTAAATTTACTACCTGTTTTCCATCATGGCCAGAAGCATATGTCTTTGCAATTCTCTTAAAACTATTTTCCAGGGCTGGCTCGTGGCTCCTTCGGTTGGAGCTCTGTGCTCCTAACACCGAAGGCTGCCAGTTCGATTCCCACATGGGCCAGTGGGCTCTCAACCACAAGGTTGCCAGTTCAATTCCTCGGGTCCCGCAAGGGAGGGTGGGCAGCGCCCCGTGCAACTAAGATTGAACATGGCACCTTGAGCTGAGCTGCCGCTGAGCTCCCAGATGGCTCAGTTGGTTGGAGCGCGTCCTCTCAACCACAAGGTTGCCGGTTCAACTCCCACAAGTGATGGTGGGCTGCGTCCCCTGCAACTAACAACGGCAACTGGACCTGGAGCTGAGCTGTGCCCTCCACAACTAAGATTGAAAGGACAACAACTTGACTTGGAAAAAGTCCTGGAAGTACACACTGTTTCCCAGTAAAGTCCTGTTAAAACAAAACAAAAAACAACATTTTCCCCTTGTTTTTAGCTTAGATTGGGTGACTAACTAAGGGTAGACTTCTTCGTTATACCATGTTTCCCCGAAAATAAGACCTAGCTGGACAATCAGCTCTAATGCATCTTTTAGAGCAAAAATTAATATAAGATCCAGTTTTGTATTATATAAGACCCAGTCTTATAGTAAAATAAGTAAATAAGTAAAATAGTAAAATTATAGTAAAATAGTAAAATAAGACCGGGTCTTATATTAATTTTTGCTCCAAAAGACACATTAGAGCTGATTGTCTGGCTAGGTCATATTTTCAGGGAAACATGGTAGTCACTTTTCCCCTGGCAAGAAAACCATTTCTTTCAGATGTGTTCGCAGTAAGAAATCCCTCAGGGCAAGAAAAACTGGAGGTGGAATAAGGGTGTATGGCAAAGCCCATGTCTGGTAAAATATTGACTGTCATCAGCCCTGGTATACATGAGGAGGGATGATGTGGTCACTGTGACATCAGCTTCTGAGCATAACCATTAGGTCTCTGCCATGAGAACCTAGCTGTCCACGAGAAGAGAAATTTAGAGACAAGGTTCTTAGACGCCTAGAATCTTCTGTTCTTCTCCCATAGAACCCAGGCTTGTTTGAATGTCTCTAGGTGTGTTTGAGACAGAAGGAAACCTAGAGCAAGGTATTATTTTTCAAGGTGAGCTCACCTAATACTTCTGCAACTGTGGGCAGTAACAGATTGGCTTTATGCACAGAGCAATGTAAGGACTCCGGACCCTCCCTGTGCGTGGGTTTCCAGGTGACTTTAGCTGTTCAGCACTTTTCTCCCTTTTTTCTGGATAGGTCTGTCTGCAGGTCAGATTTCCCAAGTTGTTGTTGGAGACGAGCAGCGACAATACCTCTTGGTGATTGGACAAGATGTAGACGATGTCCAGTTAGCTCAGCGTTTGGCTCAAGCAAATGAGATTGTCTTGTCCTGGAACTGCTGGAAGCTCTGTGAGCAGTACATGTTTGAAGTGGAAATCATGAGGGAGGATGAAGCTGTGAAGGTAGGAGACTGGCCCCACCTGTGGCACATCCTGAAAAGGCCTTTCTGCTACACAGGGCAGTGCGATACTGGTGGTCACATATCATCTAACCAAACATTGGAACTCTATCTTGGAGGGAGGTGGAGGATAGTCTCCCAGAAAAATAGACGAGGCAGAACAGTAAGGCTGGAAAGATAATGATAGAGGGGCATTCTCAGCCCCTCTGTTAAGGAACCAGAGGTAATCCAGTTGGTGGGTAGACACAGAATTGAGCCATTTTCTTTCTATAGTTAAGAGATATACGGACCATTGACCCATTTGATTTTGAGGAGCATTTTGACAAGTGCCTCGATTATCTGCCACATTACCGGACAAGTGCTGGTAAGTTACTTTGTCCTTTCCACCCAAGCCCCAAATTTTAAACATTAATGTTTCCAGGTGGCTGGAAACATTTTTTGTTTGTGTGTTTTGTTTTCCTTTTCTCAGACACTCTAAGAACTGCCCTGGAGCTGGATCCAGACTCTGCACTTGAGAAAACCCTGCGGAAGCACATAATGAAAAACCTTTTGAAAAAGGTTATTTCCTAATTCTTAAGTCATAATGTAGAGTCTGCGTGGGTTTATGTAAACAGGTGTACATTTATATGGGACAGCCTTTTTGTGTAGATCCAATTCATCTTCTGCTCCCCATTGTAATACCAGCAGGTTTCTCCACCTGCACCAATTATTGCAATGATGTGTCTTATAACTTCAGTTGATTTCTCAGTCATAGACAGTAAGAGCCATATTTGTTTTTCAATTTGTCCCTCAAGAAACTAGTATACTGTATAGCAGCGTATAGAATAAGTATATACTTGGTGAATATATATTGACTGATTGTGTCAATTAAGTCAATCTTAGTGTCCCTTCAACCACACATGTGCCATTGGGTGTTGACATTCCGTGCTCCTAACTCCGAAGGCTGCCGATTCGATTCCCACATGGGCCAGTGGGCTCTCAACCACAAAGTTGCCAGTTCAATTCCTCGACTCCCACAAGGGATGGTGGGCAGTGCCTCCAGCAACGAAGATTGAACAGGCACCTTGAGCTGAGCTACCAGATGGCTCAGTTGGTTGGAGCATGTCCTCTCAACCACAAAGTTGCCGGTTCGACTCCCGCAAGGGATGGTGGACTGCGCCCCCTGCAACTAGCAACAGCAACTAGACCTGGAGCTGAGCTGCGCCCTCCACAACTAAGACAGAAAGGACAACAAATTGAAGCTGAACGGCACCCTCCACAACTAAGATTGAAGGGACAACTTGACTTGGAAAAAGTCCTGGAAGTAGACACTGTTCCCCAATAAAGTCCTGTTCCCCCTCCCCAATAAAATCTAAAACAAACAAACAAACAAAAAACCCTGGCATTTAGGTTTAAAGTCAAACAGTTTTTATTCAAAGTGCCCTGGTTTATATATCTTCTATATCTCTCAAACCTGAATTTTCTTTTAAGTGTTTGTTGACACCCTTAAGTTATTTTCTCATACTCACCATGGAATGTCACTAAGATTCCTAAACATGATACTGAGAGTTGAAGATACAGGCAAGGAAACTCACTGTGTCTTTGTAGATTGATGAAGGCCAACCTATGGAGTATATATCCGAACTCCGTACCGTGACTATGATTTTGGTCAACCTAGAGTTCCACAAGACGGCGTGGATGCTGCATTTCTGTCATCTTATCCAGGAGGCTGCTTTATACATCTCCACAGTCATAGAGACAGGGGGTGGCCAGCTGATCCGTATCTTTGTGTTTGAGAAAGTAAGTACAAGGGAACTTGACCCATCAGCCTTAAAGGGGAGTGAGGAATAGTAGCCGTGTGTGACCAGTTTGCCTCTCATATAACACAGGCATAAGTCAGATTCCTTGCTGCTTATTTTGTAGCAAGCTATTTTACATTAAAACTTCAACTAATAATAGTTAAGGAATGGGATATTCTAGTTAATTTAATTGTCAGGCTAATTGAGGATAACTCTCTATATCCTCTTCTGATTCGATTCTTGTTGAAAACTCCTTGTGAAAGCATGAAGAATGTTTTTCTGGCTCTATTAGGAAAGTCAGTGTAATCAGATCTTAGATAATTGAGGAGCTTGAAAAAAAGCAGTATCACAATACCTGACATTATAGGAGAAGAAAATGTGGTCACATAGACTTAGTTCAAGGTATACACAGTAGAGATTGAATTTTTGAGAAGTTCTTGGTATTAATTTTTCTTACGTTTTAAATTTAGTTCTTAGAACAGTTAGTTAAGATTTTATGTCTTCTTTTTTACATCTCCATGTTGATTTGACCCCGAATGTTCATTTCATGAATCTTGTAGACTCCTACGTTCCTAACAGAAGACCAGTCAGGAAAGGGTCTGGCTTCATTCAGGGAAGTTGGTTCAGTTGAGGCAAGCCGTAGTCCTTTCCCCGGTAAACACTCTTGTCATCTGTCCCAGGGCTGCATGTTCTTCTGTGGTTTTGGCCTTCCTGGGGATAAGAAGCCAGATGAGTGTGCTCATGCCCTGGAGAGTGCCTTCAGCATCTTCCGCTTCTGCTGGGAAAATCTTGCTGAGATCAAGTGAGGAGGAAGGTGGGGGCAGGGAGGAGCTTCTCAGACCCCAGGGGGCTCTGACCCCAGGCAGGGTCAGAGGCAGTCATAACAGCAGGGTTTGAAGGCATCCATCGTCTGCCTAAGGGGAGGGAACATGCTAAGGGAAGTCAGAAAACAAGATCTACTATGAAATCACTAGTTACAGAACAGTGTACTAGATACCCAGAGTAAATGAAGATAAGTTTCCATCCAGTGGAGAAGGCGGTAGGAGAGGGGGAGGAACAGAATACACATAGCAAGATTCAAGATAATGCAAAGGAACAAACAAGTGTATAAATTAATAGAACACAAATAACATATCTGTATGTGGAGGGAATGGAGAACAAAGGCTGCCTGTCTACAGGGAGAAGAGGTCTCTAGGTAGGAAGGGACCACGCTGGTTAGTGCTCTTCTCTGGTTTTCACTCTTGGTCTTTCCCAGGCCCATTGATTTTTCTGGAATTCACACTGATCTGATCACTCTCCCCCACACCTACCACACCTCCCACCTTCTGTAAAAGCTTAGTCCTAATGAAGGTAGAGAACATTTCATTTTCCCACTAGTTTTACTATGACAAGGTTGGTGTGAATTTTTTCAAATGACTCTTTTTTCCTCTGGAAAGCTGTGGGAAAGGTGTATATATGAATGAATTTCAAAAACAGTTATTTCTAATGTTAACATTGAGTCAAAGATTTGTTTGCTTGCCATACTTATGCAAGATAAATAAAATTATATCACATTTATATAATGCTTTAACATTTATAGAATAATACATGCTACCAGTGTGAAAATGTTTATCTCTTTTACACACAAGGAAACTAAGGCCACAGAAGAGAAGTTGCTAGCATATAGCAGAGCTGGTAATAAAACCCAAACCTTCTGTCCACAATTTCTGTGTCATTTTCATTATTCCACAGCCTCTTATAAAATGCAAATACTCCCCAAAAGGGATATCATATATTACCAATGTAATATAATTATAGAGGTGTACTCATAGAATGTTAGTACTGCAAAGAACTTAGATGATCTGATCCAGCTCCTTATTTTACAGATACATAGATGCTACAGTTGCTTCATAGATATTCAGACTCTTAGCCGAAGACAGATACGTGTTGGCGCTTCTTTCAGGCTTGGTGGGATCTATAGATACTCCAACAGCCTGCTTTCCTACCTTATCTCCAGTGTGGGTGTGCTGCGCCCTCCCTTCCTGTGCTGATCTGGTCTGCTCTTGAATTCTGCATTGACCTGTGGCCTTCAAAAGTCCCGCCCTTGGCACTTACTGCTTACTGAGATGGTCATTGCTTTGGCCTTTGGAGGTGGTCTTACAATGCCCTTAAGGATGCCTTCTATGATTCTTAGGGCATAGCTTGGCTCTTTTAGTCTTCTTTAGTTTAGAGTGTAGTAGATGCATACAGCTATATAGGATGTTAGAGTTTCCTTAATCTGACTTCTTTAATTTAAGGAAACTGAGATCCAGAGGTTATGTTGGTAAACCAAATAGCTTGACAATGCCAGAGCCTGAAATCTAGTTTCAAGGTCAGCGTTTTTTCCCTTGAAGATCATTACTAATTCAAGAATGTTCCAAGATGTATTTGTTAGAATATCAGTTCCTTAGTAACTCATGAAAAACAATATTTTCATGGCCAAATATGTTTGGGAAGTGATGCAAACTATTTTTCCTTCTTGGAGGTTGACAATATACATCAACGTCAAAAGTTCTGAGTAGTCCTACAATAAAGAAATTTGCAATATTTTGTTTTACTCAACATTCCCCAAATTTACTTGCTCACCAAACACTTTTCTCCGGAACCTATAAACATCAAGAAGAATGAATGTGCTGAGGAGCGTATTTTGGGAAATGCTGCTCTAACGAGATGCTTAAGCTTGCCTTCTTCACCGCAGTTCAAGTCTCAGAGGTGCCTGTGTGGCCTCACGAGCAGATGCCATTGCTTATGTCCCTGCATCACATCAGCCTCTCTTAGACCCCAAACCACATCCCAAGTCTCCTTTTTCCATGACCCTCTTCACCTTGAGTCATCTCCTAAATTCTTTCTAATCTGAGAAATACCTTCAATTTTCAACTCATGTATAGAAGAAAGATGATTTCCAGAGTCCAGTGATTGATCAGGTTGCTTTGGTTTGTGACTATTTCTCTAGGATATTTTTGAGACCCAGGGAGTGCAGTCTCAGAATCTCATTATTATAGTTTTTCAACACCAGAACTACTTTAGGTATATTGTATACTCTATGTATAATTATACATATTGAAGAAAGGATATATTCTTCATCAATGAAGAATATTTTTTATAAAAGGAACATGGACTGCCAGGAAGAGCCAGGGGGATTATAAAGTACAATAGAAAGAAATAAGAAGTAACCGAATGAGAAAAGTATTGTTTCATTATCATCATCTTGTTAATGACTGGGTTTCTCAAATGCATAAATACATTCATTCAACCAGCATTCGTCAAACACAGCTATGAACCAGGCATTGTGCTGGGTGTGATGGACATAAAGAGAAATAAGATGCTACCTGCTCAGCTAAATAAATAACTAACTTTAATACAATGAAATTTAAATGCAGGAATAAAGTGCTGTAGGAATTGCAACAAAGTGCTATGGGAAGAAACAGTTAATTCTCACCAGAGGTACCAGGAAAGCCTTGACCACACAGGTAACTTCTGAGCCAGGTTCAGTAGGTGGGGAAAGTAAAGCGCATTCAAGACAAGGAAGCATCATGAAACGTTAGAAAATTTTTAGTCTTGTTCTTGGTCCGGCAACAGGACCAATTGCCTGGTTTTTTTTTCTTGGGGGGGGGTCTCTTTTATTCACCCTGGGCAATGGGCCCAGTGAATGGATAAAGGGTCTTCAATCCTGTCCTTACAGGGAGGAACGAGACTTTTAACATCTCAGAGACAAAAACATTGGGATTGTTGTCACTATTCACGCTCTACAAACAACTGAAAGTTGTTATTTGTAAATTTAACTTAAAACTGTGCTCATTGCACCCTTTCTTCATCCACATATCTTGTTATCTGTCGCATGAAATTTTCACATCAGTTGAGTAAATCTACTCATTCTCTGTTATGTATGAATTGTTCATTGTCACCTTTGAGCCTTGGCGTCACCTGGAACGGTATATGTCCTCTTTTTAAATAATTCATATTTTCAGTACTTTTTCAGCCATGGCCTAGGAAGGACCACTTCTCCTTTCACCTCTCCCTACTCCAAGCACCTTCTGTGCTCTAGCCTTCTTGAACTATTTAGTTTTGCAGAAACACATCGGGCTTTTCAAAACCTGTGTCTTTTCCCACTAGACAGAATGCTGTTGCCACACTTGGGCAGTATTTCAAGTTTTAAGGTCTGATATTATATCCTCTCCTTTGTGAGTACGCTTTCTACTCTGCAGTTAATGCATCCCTTCTGGTCACTCTGTTAGTTTGCTGCACTGATCCCTAAGATGTAGTATTTATCTTGCTAACTTGTAAATATAAATATGTCTTTTCACCTCCCTCGATCCCTACCACCCTCCCCCCCAGACAGACTTCTCCAGGGCAGGGTATTTTTATACAGGTCTTACTGTATAAATACCCAGCCCAATGCTAGGTACCGTACCTACTTCTCAGTGCTTATTAAATGAATGAATGTTTGCAGGCATGAATGAATGAGAAAATACTACTCATTTAAAAAAATTCTTCTGAAGACTCATTTGCTTCGGGAAGCCCTCCATCAGCAGCCTGACATTCTGATTATCCCCTTACTCTGACATTCTAGCATTATTGGATCCATGAACCCTGTTCTTCCATCTGCTGATCTATTTAATTTGGGAGTTCTCCCTGAGGCAGTGTGGTATAGTGGATGTAACACTGGTCTAGGCATCAGGAGGCCTGGATTCTCATTCTGACTCTCCTGTTGACTTTTGCTGTGTAACTCTGGGAAAGTTAATTAACTCCTTCAGTTTTTTTTCTTTTGTCAAATATTTGCTCCACATACGAGTACATACCTCATATGTTTGTTGTTAATTATCCCTTAAAGGATCAGCTGAGGTAATCAATTTGAAAGAACTTCAAAAAGCATAAATGAAGTATCTGATAGCTATAAGGTATTTTTAGTCTTTTTACTAATAATGACTCCCCAACTAAAATTTCCGGAGTAGGGGGACCATTCTGTTTCCATCACATGTTGTAGACTGACAGCTGCCTCTGGCCTTTTCCATCTGAGCTCTAAATCTAGACTTCTGGATATAGTGGTGGCAGATCTAGTGCCTGACCTGGAGGCTTCTGACTGTGAGTTTACCCATCGTTGCTTTTCTGATCCCCAGGCTTGTTTCCGTCGGTATCACCAATGGACCCGTATTCTGTGGCATGGTCGGGGCCGTAGCAAGACATGAATATACAGGTAGAATAAGACACGGGACTGTTGGTTCTGTGACTTAGGGGGTAAAGGTGGAGGAGGTGATCCAGAAATTCTCTATCCTTGTTTTCACTGTCTCCTTGACACAGTTATTGGCCCGAAAGTAAGTCTTGTGGCCAGAATGATAACGGCTTATCCAGGTTTGGTGTCCTGTGATGAGGTAATATATCAAAGATCCACGCTACCTGCTTACAACTTCAAGAAACTGCCAGAGAAGATGATGAAAAACATCTCCAACCCAGGGAAGATGTATGAATATCTTGGTCATAGAAGATGTGTGTGAGTGTCATTGTGTGATATTTCATTCTGATTTCTTTTACAGAATCAGGGCATGAGAGTAATCAGTGTTTGATTGTATGAAATTAGAAAGAAAGATGCTTCTAGGACCAGCCTCTTGGAATAAGAGACATAGGGGAGGGTTTGGTGTCTGAGATCTTCAACTTTTATGTTTAGCTCTTAGCTAGTTCCTCAGTGGACTTCTTGCTATTCAACAGGAATAGCAATAGGTCATTGATCTATATGTTCTTTCTTCTGTGCATACTTCACACAGTATATTTATTTCCTTGAACTTGGAACAATCAATAATACTTCTCCCCTCCCTATTCCCCAAATTTTCAATTTTTTAAAACTCTTTTATACAGAACTCTGTACCTCTTGAGTTATCTGAAAACACTTGCTTATGAGGACAATTTTTCCTGTCTATTTAGAGATATATTATCTATCCCAGACTATTATTTAAAAGACACATTTCCATTTGCCCTTCTTCCTAGAATGTTTGGGAAGAGAGATTTGGCCAGAGAGAGAAATAAAAATCACCCTTTGTTAGGTGAGTTTTTTTTCTACCTTAAATTATATGTTTTTTCAGCTATAGATGATTAAATGTGATTAAAAAAACAAAATTCAAGACTAAATGCTTCTAAGCTTGTATTAAACATTAGAAAGCAGCCTTCTTAGTGAATTTAATGTTAATTTTAAAGAGGACTTGCCATTTCTTTTCCATGCTGAATGTTTAAATTTCAGGTGGAGTTGTATCACTTTGCCTGAGAAATACCAGCATTTAGTAATAATCTTTGTAAATCAGAGTTCAGCTGTTGAGGTCTGACCAGCTTGCTGTGGTTCACCTGTAGAGGCAAATTCCCTCATCCTTAGATAGTGAAGATAGCAGCAGGACTGTTGCCACTCTATCTTTATACTTACTTTACCTATATCTGTTAGTCCATTGTCTTTACATAGCAGTGACAGACTTTGAAAACTAAATAATTATTATGGAAATTTTTACAAAAAGCTAAGAAGATAGAGTAGCCTCATGTCCATGTGGTGCCTGGTTGTCCTGAATGTCATTTCTTAGGCTTTGGAGCAAATCACCAAGTCCAGCACACATGTCTGTGTACCGTGTTTCCCTGAAAATAAGCCCCTGTTAAGGTCTCAGCTAGACGGACGCATTTACTCTGGACTACCGTGTTTTTATGATGATGTTCCAGAAGGAGATGACATGACTGTATTTGAATAAATGCAGATTGTTGTACGTGAAAAAATAAGACATCCCCTGAAAATACGTCCTAATGGAGCAAAAATTAATATAAGACCCAGTGTTATTTTCAGGGAAACACCGTAGTCCAGAGTTAATTTTCTGGAAAGAGCTGTGTGAAGCCTCATCAAAGAATGGGATTCTGCCAGGGATTCGGGTGGGGGATTGGGGAGAGCCGTTCTGTGACTTAACTTTGCACATTAATTCAAACAAATAGAGTGCCTATGAAAAAGTACAGGAGTGTTAGGTGCTCCCTGTCTCTCTACAGACCGGGAGAAAGAACTGGAAGACTTCCGAATGGCACAGCAGGGGTGTTTGCACCAGAAGAAGGGACAAGCAGTTCTGTACGAAGGTGGAAAAGGCTATGGAAAAAGTCAGCTGTTGGCTGAAATAAACTTCCTGGCCCAGAAGGACGGGCACAGGTAAAGACTCCTGCCTCCTGACTTAGGGTCTGCTTCTCTCGAGGCTCCTGTCCCTTTCTGGTGAGACTCTTCCTTGTGCTGGTGGAGTGAGTAACCTCTCTGTGGGTCAGTGGACTCCCTGTGACCGTGGTAACATTCCCCAGGGTGTTGCCATTGAAGCTGAAGGAAGCAGATTCCACGCAGTGTTTCTATGCCATTCAGACCCTCATGGCCATCTTCTTTGAGCTTGACACATGCCCAGCCTGTGACCGGCAAGAGTGCCTGCAAAAACAGCTCCATGGAATGGTGGAGGAGCCGCTTCACTGCCTCTTTAACGACCTCTTCTTTGTAAAGGTAATGAACGCAGTGGCTTTCTGAATTGGATTACTAACGTTAGTTTACCCAGCGTTGTCTTCTAATCAAATAGCCGTAGTTCCACGTATATGCTAAGGACTCATATAGTTTGCAATGGCAGCATTGAGATTTGAAATCCCTTTGACACCAAGACCCAGCCTTTCTCTTTTTTGAGGAGAGTGAATTCTAGGACTGACGGACACTTGCTAGTTGTATGTCCTAGCCCTCTGAGCCTCAGTGTTTTCACCTTCGCCATGAGGAGCATAATGTTGGTGTGGGTTTTATAATCTGTCCCTCAGCACAGCCCTGTCTTAAGGCAGGTTTTCCCTGGCCACCGTGGTGGAGGAGCAGTCCCACTTTGGCACTGAGGTCCGAGGTAGCTAATGTGCCTCAGCCTCGCACAGGAAACCGTGTTAGGAGATGTCCACCGCAGTTGTTTCTGACAAGTCTCCTGCATGCGTTTGTCTGGGTATAATTGGAGTACCTGGGGTACTGGAGCTGTCCAAAGTGGCATTGCTAAGTCCAACCCGTCATTTCACTCGTTCGTCATGACCCTTTAAGGGTCTGCCAGAGTCTGGTATGGAAAGGAGCTCTCGCTCTCTTAACTACCAGTGGACTTTCAGTCTCACCCGCTGAGCTGTGTGCTGATGTTTGTAACACTAGGCCCAATACTACAGAAACCCATTCTCACTCAGAATAGAATCACTTTTCTGTTCTCTTTGGAGAAGCTGTATATTTTTTTTAGATTGTCATTTTTGATGCTAATATATGAATAATTTTCCTGGTCAGTTTCCTTTGTCCTTCAAAGTTTCACACATGGATGACCTGGCCAGACAAAGGAAGATTAAGGAGTGTTTTTTCCAAGTACTACAAGAGGTGGGTACTTTTGCTACATACCAGTAACTCTTAATATGTGGAGATAGTTTTATGCTCATTTTAATCTATCAACATCACACCTTGACTTGGGCATTTCTTGACCTGCCCACTTGTTGATGTCTTCATTGCGTCTCTCTATAACCTTGAATCCATCGTTTAGCACAGCATACACTAAAAGGTCTTTGCTCTTTCCTGAGCCTGTTTCTTAATGAAATTTTAGTAACTTAATTTAAAACGGTAGTTTCTAAATGCAGATGGATAGCTATTAAAAACACTAATACTCAGGCCCCAATTCAGGATTACAGAATCAAAAACCTACATGAGCAGAAACTGATGCAGCCATTCTGGAAAGCAATCTAGAAGAAACTAGTCAAATGTTAACAACATGCATCCTCTAGACCCAGCAGTTCCACTCCGGGATATATATCCCAGGGAGTCTGTTCATTGCAGTGTTTGTCTGTGGAGGCTCGGGAGGCGTTGGCACGAACTCATGTATGAACACGATGGAGTGTAATGCGGCAGTTAGAGGTCCGGGACTAGGAGAACAACAACACAGGGCGATCTTAAAAATAGTCCTGAATAAAGAGAGAGAGAGAGAAATAATGAGATCTGTAATACAGTATCATTTATACAATTTTCTAGACAAAACAACTACATTTTATAAGAACAAGTTACAAACAGAAGGCTAAACAATAAAATTAAAATAGTTACCTGTGGCAGTAGGGAGTGGAAGGGGTGTGGAGAATGTGGAGAAAAGTGAGTATAGTTTTTTTAAGTCTACATGAGTGGGGCGTGGTAATTGGCAGTGTCAGTAAGCTCTCCCAGGGGATTCTGGTGTCTGTCCTGGTTTGGAAATTGCTGGTTTAAAGGATGAATTCCCACACATTTTGAAGCCTTGCCAAAATGAAATATTTGAAAGCTTTAAGTTTGATTTGGAGAATATTTTGATGCTTATTTCTTTTTCCAGTTAGAAGATTTTCTTGTCCAAAGAAACTCAGTACACGTCTTTGGGAATTAGATATACAGGAGATATTTCATATTTATAAAGTAAAATATTTGCTGGATTTAGAATACATTTTACTCTGAAAACCCCAGCACTTGTTGACATTTTATTTCAATTGTTGATGGGAAATTGCAGATCAGGTGACTTCATTTCTAATTAGAGGTTGTCATTATTTCTTTTGTTGTTATTTCCAGGCAGTGAGGGAAACGCCGTTGATTTTCCTCCTTGACGAGGCCCAGCATCTGGATGCAGCTTCCTGGGAGTTTTTGGGAACCTTGCTCTCCCGTGTGCCCATCCTCATGGTGCTGACGCTGACGCCTCCCTTCACCTTGTGCGGCTGGGCCCAGCACTTCCTGCAGAGTCCTCAGGCTCTCCTGGTGCCCATTGCCAAGTTAGCAGTGAATTCACTGTTGAGAATGGCATGTTGGGAACTGAGGGTGGTCAGCATCCCCCGAGAGCTGCAGATGTGAGTGTGTCAGACCAGCGGGGTACTTCATTAACGGAGGAGCCAGTACCATATATCAGGGAGAAGGCTCAGGTCCCACGGAACCAGAGCTGGGGGTAGAGAATGGCATCAGGAACCATGATGAGGCCCAAGACTAGATGTAAAGGTGGATAGTCTCCTAGTAAGCCCGGAAGGGCCTACCCCCTTGGGCTAGCCCCCCAGATATTCACAGGACAGTTAGGACTTGGATGGCTTGCTTCATGTGTCAGTTATATGTAGTCAGGCCAGTTTCTGCCAGGCCCTTTAGCAACAGGACGTTAGTTCCTTTTAACATCAATAGAAGCAAAATAGCTAAGAAAGAAGAGTTACTGCCAAAATACATTTCAAAGCCAATCATAATTTTTGGTTTACATTTCTGTGCTGCTGTTTCCCTCCGTTAGTATATATCAAGAGCTCACTGCAACAACAGAAGAAATATTCCTATTATGAAATAGCCTTCTGCTTGGCTGTCTTCATGTGGGCATCTTTAGTCAGCAATCCCTCCTTACCTCTCTACAGCTACATTCTCCACAGGTGCTTGGGAAACCCCCTCTACTGTGAGGTCCTATGCCAGGACCTTCTCTCTAAGGACATATTGCTCTTTCGTGCCGTACGAAAGGAGGAGGAGGAGGAGGAGAACAGCAAGTGGGAAACCCTCTCGGGTAAGCTTAGCTTCCCAGCGGTTGACCCTGGTCCAGCTGCTGGAATTCATGTTAAAATGGCATCACCCAGCCCTTATAAGACACATACCTATTCTCTGCTGGCACTGTCGGCAAGATTAGGCCTTCCTGGCTCAGTGCACTATGCAAATAATATGTAACTATGGTGCAAACACTGACTTCCTGCCTCAGATAACTTAATTGAATCGATCAATCTTCTGCAGTTCCTTTGCAAGCAGCACAGGTGGTGGGGATAGGAAAATAGGATCTATAAACATGGCAGTCCACTAGAAGGGATTTATAAACATGAGAGTTCAATAAAGGATTGCACATTACTTAAGAGAAGAACGCCTTGGGGATTTGGATGGGGGAAATGGGAGGGGGGATGAGGGCGGGAGAGGAAGAAAGGAGTAGAAGTATGTGTAAATTCAGAAAGGCTTCCTAGAGCTATGATTTACTACTGTGTTTCCCCGAAAATAAGACCTAGCTGGACCATCAGCTCTAATGTGTCTTTTGGAGCAAAAATTAATATAAGACCCGATATTATATTATATTATATAAGACTGGGTCTTATTTTACTATAATTTTTCCTCCAAAAGACGCATTAGAGCTGATTATCCAGCTAGGTCTTATTTTCGGGGAAACACGGTAGAAGTGAGGACTATTGGAAGGGGAACAGGAAGAATGAGAATGTTAGATACCATTGGTGCAGAAAATGCTGTTCATTTCTAAGAGAAAATCAGAGAACAGGCAGGGTGGGGTAAAGCACTTTAAACGTGATAGGCTCCATTCATCTTCATCCTTTTAGTTTCTTGACTAAATTCTTAGACTGTTCCGCTTTGAAACCTACAGTCACTGAGCCATGGTGCTTTCCTCAGTCACAGTCTTTTTCCCTTGCAGCCAGTGCCGTGAAATCCACCGTGTACAGTGTTTCTCCCGCCAGCTCTGAAGAAGACCGGCAACTTCATGTCTGCACAGTCAAGGCTGATGTGAACTTGGACACAGTGCTTCTCCCACCGGCGTTAAAAGGCAGGTCCCTTGAACTCAAGTGCACCAATAACAGATGCCGTTGCAATGGGTAATTTGGTGGGTGGTCGAGCATAAGTCTCTTATTACCATGCTAGCTTCATTTTTCTAAGAAAAGAAACCTGCCTTCCAGACATAAGTTCTGGCGCTACCTGAGGAGCCCTTTAAAGACGGTAATGCTATTTGAGTAACGGTTTACTGAAGTGAGCCCATTATTCTCTTTTGGGCTAACTGATAGCCTGGACAATTTTTTCAGCTGTTTAATGAAAAGCATGTCCACAGTTTCCCTCTCTGCATATTCCTATGCTGGAGGAGACAGGAAGCAAGGCCCATAATGTTGCTGAAATTTAAGAAAATCCATGGTGCTAGTGAAGAGGCAGTGTTAACGCACATTGCAGGAGTTTGATAAACAGAGTCCAGTTTGTAATGATTAATGAGATAAAGAAGCCATTAGAATTAGGTAGGCATAACTGGACAGGGATGTTCTTTTTAGAGGTGAGATTTTCTTTTCATATTCTACTCAAGTGTTCGGTGGCCATGTATGAAGCCCTCTGGAGGGCCATGATGGTGAATAAGCATACCTTCAAGTAAAGTAGGTCTTGCTGAGAACATGGCACGTGCATGTGAAACAGCAGCACAGACAGCACGGGGGCTCAGAGCCAGGGCGCTGAAGTCAGGAAATCCTGGATACTATCAGCTCCTCCATTTACTGGCTGTGGAACCTTAAGTAAATGAATTAACTTATGTAAGTCTTAGTCTTCTCATCACTCAAACGTGGGCAGTGGTGTGGTTCCTGCCTCTTGGGGTTAGTTGAGGATTAAATGAAATAAATCATGATACGTAATAAATATTCAATGAGTGTTAGCTACTATAAGCTATCCACTGTGGAGGATTTAGGTCCATCTCGAAAGTTCACACTCCTACAACTACGCTAGGCCACGCTTGGCAATGGCTTTACCCACTTAGAAGAATACAAGTCAGGAAACACAGCATCCTAACAGAGCAGCAGCAGGAGGTTTTCTTCAGTGAGTCCTCACAGCAGTTTCCACTGCTATTCGCTGGAGCGTCAAAGAACAGCTGCGGTGAGATGGCATGAGACCATGATGAATGGGATGCTGAGAAGCCCCACGCCCCCACTAGGAGCTCGTGTCTCCTATAACAGCCTCGTGGGCATAGCGTCCAGGCCCTGCAAGGGACATGACCTGTGATAAGATTTACTACACCCCAGGAAGCCCAAAGCTGTGGCTGTTCCTGTTCTTGTTCCTGGTCCCTGATGGCAAACTGTGAATAAACTGGGACCACGTATTTATAGCTCATTCACAGCTTTCCTAATCCAAATTCAGTTTCCAGTCAGGGAACGGGAACATTCTTAGCGTAAGCAATGTTACCTGGAAACTCAGCTGATGTTCTAAGTTTATCAGGATCCTGGAAACAGCTAGAAAGTTAACCCAAGGTCAGCATTGTGCACAGAGAAGGAAAAGGGATTTGTTAACTCCTAAGTTAAAATTAATAGCTCAGTCCACAATGTTTTGGTCTAAATGAAAAGCCAAATTTAGATTGTGAAAGGCCGCATAAGTTATGAACGTATTTAAGGAGACTGACATGACTATATTTGTACTTTAAGTATGTAACTCCACCACTAGCTAGTACGTTATTGGGATAAGAAAGAGAATATACATTGGAGATGTTCAAAACAAGGTATTATAGTGATCCAGGTGAAACTGACTACTTATACTAAAGTTATTTAGGAGGAAACACGCAAGAGCATTTAGAAGGAAGATGAGTGGGTGACCAGTTGGTTATGAGGGAAAAGAAAACGTTAAAAGGTTTAGAATTGTTTCAAAATTTGGGGCTTGGTGACTTAGCGGTTTGATATGCACTGCTTTAATGTATGGGTCAGAATATGGAGAGATTTACTATTCTCATAATGTTTGGCATTAATTCAGATCTTTATAATTATTAGAGTTCTGAGACCAGGAAGCCTCACCTCCCTGTTTAGTTGAAACTAAGAAGGAAAGAGTCTGAGTACTTATGTGTCATGAAAATGGGAAGAATTATTAGTATGGCTGAATGATTCAGAGCATAGCTTTGGGTCTACCAACAAAAGGCTTTGCTGGTCATGGGGGAACAGTTTCAGTGGTGACAATCTGACTGTTGTAGGGTGAAGAATGAGGACACACGAAGGCATGGAGATAAGGCTCTTTCAAGAGGTTTGGCTGAGAGGACCAGGGGTGACAAAAAGCAAGCTTTTATATAGTTTTAAATGAACAGATTTTCAACACAGTGCATTCCATGTTAGTAGAAAGCTTGTTCATTCCTGACTTTTTTTTTCCTCCAGAAATAGCAGTAAACCAGCTCGATCAACTGAGCGCAGAAGAACAGCTGCTGATGAAATGTGCTGCAGTCATTGGTCACTCCTTCCACATAGACCTGCTGCAGCACCTCTTGCCTGGCTGGGATAAACATAAGCTACTTAGAGTGCTGAGGGCCCTTGTGGACATGCACGTGCTCCGCTGGTGCACCCAGAGCCAGGAGCGTCCTGCTGAGCCAATATTAGTGCCTTCCTCTATCAAGATTGTTGAGCAAACCAAAGAGGAAAAGAAAAAGTCGGGTGAGGAGGAGCTGCTCCCTTGTTCCCAGGCCTGGATTGAAAGCTCGGGGTGCGGTATCTGTGTTGAGAAAGAGCGCCAATATCATATATCAAGGGCCTCAGTCTCTTAAAGCTTATGGCTGAGAAATGGGGAAACACACACAGTTATTTTAATCATGAGGAAACCATGGTTACAGTGAATGAATAGCCTGTATATTTCAGAATTGTCTTAATTTCAAGAATTCTAACTCCTTGTTAACCCCAGGTGGTAAGTAATTGTGGTTTGATTTTTGGTTCAGAAAATATTGCCATAATCTTTTATTGGCTTCTAGGTATAAATAGTAAGAAAAAAGGATAAACTGTTCCTCATTTTAGAAATTCACAAAGAAGATAAATATATGTGCTATTGAAACAGACATGAACAAATTAAGATACATACATATATATATATATGTATATATATATATATATATTAAATAGCTTGCAATCCCATATTCTCCACATGAAAAAATAAAATTGTGGCATAGAATACCCAAAACACATATAATCCACAAATAGTTTCCTTTTGACTTTGAAATATGTTTGGGCCTTATATTTGAACACAGCATTTCTGATGATTTGACGTTTATAATAATTTGTAGTAAAAAAAAAAAAAAAGCTCATTTTAGGAGGAACAGCTAAGAAATCTACTTCTGTACCGCTGATCATTTCTTCCTTATGGTACGTTATATAGATATGGTCAATATCACTCTCAGATTGGTACAAAATTCTTTATACAAGGTAGGTAATATCAGACAGGGATTACACATGAAGTTTCTTGTAAACGAGCAGCATGTGCTTGGGAGTTTGCCACATGGCAGCATACAAGGGCTTTGAGGGAGACTCTCGCTTAGATTTTTCTGGATTTCAGATGCTGGCTATCCTCTCCGGCTCCAGGAGCAGCTCTCCAGACCGCAGACTGAGGTGCTGGAATTTGGAGTGCCTCTATTACGGGAAGCTGCTTGGGAGCTGTGGCCCAAGGCACAGCAGATAGCCCTGCACCTTGAATGTGCCTGCTTTCTCCAAGATTTGGCCTGCCGCTGTGGGAGCTGCCATGGGGGGGACTTTGTCCCCTTCCACCGCTTTGCCATCGGTTCTACGAAGAGCTCCAGGGGGACCTCCCGGTTCTGTAGTTACAAAAGTACTGGCTCGGTGCTAACACAAGTGATCACAGACAAACTGCAGCTGCCTTGCCCCCAAGGTAAACCCAGGGGGCAGAAAGAGGACATGTGGATAGCACCTCTCTTTATTCATAAATGGGGAGTTCTTTATCCAAAAGGTGAAATTGCAGAAAGGGAGAAAAATAGGTGGAAAGAGCTCTTTATCCTTCAAGTATCCGAGATAAGAAAAGTGAAAGCTCAGAGTTCAAAGGAACTTGTTTTAGTTGGCAATCTTGGGCAAGTTACTTAACCTCAGTTAACTGAGGACAATAACAATGCCACCTTTATAGGGTCATCGTGAGGCTTGGATGAGTTAAAATATATAACGTGCTTTGAATAGTGCCGGACACATTTTAGTTATTGCTTTTTTATTATTATAATTGTTTGGCTCAGTACACATAAATTCCAAAAAATAGTATACACATTTTAAGAAAGGAAAAAAATGTGTTAAAATTACACTGATGGTAACCATTCTGAGCACCTCTTGTCATTGCAGACGTCAAACGTGACTTATATGCATCTTTTGCTATCAGTATATATTGAGTGTTACAATTTTAATAGTTTTTTCCTTTCTTAAAATGTGTATACATTTTTTTCGCACCCTCTGTATATGGAGTCTGTGTGTATCAGATGTTGCAACTAGGTGTTAGAATACAAAGAAGAAGACTTGATCCCTGAAATTATCAGTTTTGGGGGGGTGATACAGACATATAGAGAATTCCAATATGACACATGATAACGGTGATGAAAACGGCGTACATAAGGGTTGGGGTGCCTAGAGAAGGGGCCCTTAGCCCAGCCCGAGGAATGAGTAGGAGACGACTCTTCCTGGAAGGAGATACTGCCGGAAGTGAGACTTGAGGGATAACTAGGAGTCAGCTTCTTAAAGAAGGTTGGATTAGTGGGTAGATGGTCCCCAAAGCCTGTACCCCTTCTACCACATCCCAGGTAAGAGTTGTAACATTTTCAGTTAGCTTACCTTACAGGACAGCCTGTTTCATTGTCAACAGCTATTAGAAAGTTTCTTCTTTCATCAGTGAGGCGTCTACCTTCCTGCAACTTCACACATTTTTCAGAGCTGTGGCTTCTTCCACAGGTGAAGACAGCTGTCAAGACCCAACCATTCTCTTTTTCTACTTTGATAAAAGAGAAGTTGGTATTGGTGTTGGCAAGGAAGAGGGATATGGGAGAGAAGGTGAATTATTGGTGGTAAAGAACTAAAATGAAGGATTTGACCTACGATCCTAATGCCTCTTTAGCTGTAACATTCGGATGATTCTGTGAAGCTGAATCAGTAATTTGGAGAAATTGGTCATTGGCTGATGAACTCTGAGCCTTTGCACTTTTGCACTTTCTGAGAGGAAAGAGGAGAATAACAGTAAATGTCCTAGTCTGGCGCTGTGATGGAATTATGCTACCATTCATATTTCCTATATGGCCTTTTGTTTTTGAGAGGTCAGTGGCAGCTTTACATTAGACAGCCTGGCAAGTCTGTATGAGAGGCTCAAGGCCTTCCCAGCACCGCCGAGCCCCGAGCAGGCTGCCCAGACCCAGGGCCTGTGTGCGTGGCCACGCAGAACAGGTAGAGCACAAGTGCAGGGTGTGTTATTCACACAGGCCATGGCGTGACAGTGTCCCTGGGAACGGCGCGTTGCAGCAGTGCTGCCAACTCCTCAGGCCCCTTAGCCGTGCCTTCTCTGACAGGGGTACGCAATCGGAGAGCCAGTCCTTTGACTTCACCACGCCCCCCCGTCACAGTTCTCTTAGACCCCTTTCCAGTCCCACCTGCCATGCTCCTGAGCCCTAACGTAACTCAGCAACATCATTTCCCATTCTTCGCTTTTTGATCTTGGAGAAGGCAGCTGCTTAGGAAGAGTCAGATCTAGACAATACAGAGTATCTAAGGCCAACTTGGTGACGTTGAACACCTCTGCTGGCCACTGAGCCGTTAGTGGACTGTGGCGTCTTGCACTCTCATGGTTTTCTTCACTAGGTCTTAGGTTCTTTGGTTCACTGTGATCTGTTCATAAACCTGATCCAGACACATTCAGGTATTTCTACTACTAGAATTAGCCATCAAACCAAATGGACACATTCTTTATTCATTTATTTAGCAAACATTGAGGGTCTCCTGCAAATTAGGAACTGGTTTAGGAGGTTGGAGAACAAAAGTAGTTACTATTTAAATCAAAAATATTTGCCATTAAGGAATTTGTGATCTACCATCCTAATTTTGTGTGTTGGCTAATATTAAACCTAAATGTTTCATTTTTATACTGGGGAAGGCAATCAGGTTACGCACTAAGCTGCAGAGGAAAGGTAGTCAGGGACTGAAAGTGTCTTCAGTTAGTACACACATGGCCAGATAAAGATAATCAGCCTTTTCTCCCTACAGATCGTTTTCAGTTGCAGACAGAACCATCCAGAAGCCAGGAGGCCTTCACAAGTGAAAACTGCAGGTTAGATGGAGGGGCCGAGAATCATGGGTGTGGAGGGGGACAGACAGTGAGACACAGGTGACCATTAAACTGGGGCACTCACCTCGCCAGCAGACCGGGAAGGCGCCTGACTACCCAGAAGTAGTGACTCTGTATCAGCCCCAAATTCAAGTTAATAGAAATTTCAAAAGGCAATTTTTGATTCTGTGTAGAAAACCTATTTCTTAGTGGTTAACGAAAACTTTAATAGTTCTCAAACGCATTGCACATGTAGCAGATTACTTTTCAGCTATAAATTTGCCTTCTCAATTATTTTTGACCCCAAACTAATACTAAAATGAATTTACATTTCCAAAGCCATGTACCTCCTGGCTTTTGAATGACTAGCCCATGGATTTTAAGTGTCTGTACCTTGAGTTCACCAGCCACTATGTAGTTTTACATCTCTCTTATCCAACTTGATATCCCAGTTTTCAAACAGAAATCTATCTGTATTTGACACGAATCACCTCTCTACTCACCTGTGTATCTGGCTCACACGATTCTCCCTTTTAAAAATAGTAAGTGGCCTCCACTTCCTTTCACTTATCAGAATGTTCACCATCCTTCAAAGCCCTCCTCACTGCCCACTTGTTTCCATCGTTCTGTCTCAGAGAGACCTGACCTCTTTTGAACTCATAGTACCTATGGAAAGTGCACTGGACTAGTACAGAGAGGTGAGCTCTAATTTTGGCTCTACTCACTAGCTGTGAGGCCATATATGTCACTTACGCTCTCTGAGCTTCCATTTTTTTCATCTAGAAAAGGAAGGTAACTTTTTTTTTTCCTACATCAAACGAGTAATGTGCCGATGTAAGAAGGTAACTTTTGTCTGCCCAAATAACAGGGTTGTCATAGAACAAGATGGTGGTGGTATATAAAATAATACTCAAATGTGCCACAACATAGTTCAAACGTGCTAACAGATAAACGTATTGGTGCTTATTGCTTTGTATCACTTTTATGTTTTTATTTAGCGTATTGTTAGTTTACTCCAGGTGCAGTCACTTCCCCATTTTGTGGGGTGTTTAAATTGGCTTTAGGTTTTTAAAAATCCGTAATAGGGTTTTGTCATTATAGATCAGGTCCCTGACTTTGAAAACTTATGGAGTGATGGAGGAGGACAGACATAGAATTAACGAATTATAAAGGAAAGCTTCCTGGGAAAAGTGGCTTGGAGATCGGGGAGCGCCCCGACAACAGGGGCTGCTACCCCGGCCGCTCTCACTTCTCATTTCTCCACAAAGAACAGAGCAGGAGTTCCTGGATCAAGTGAACAGGACGCTGGCTCCGACCGAGAAAGACAGGCTGGCCACGAAGCCCTGTCACTGTGAGGAAATCCTGAAGTCGGTGCTCGCCCCTCTCACCCAGCACTGCCTGGTCATCGGAGAAAACACTTGTGCGTTTTATTACCTGCTGGAGGCTGCCGCGGCCTCCCTGGACCTGTCTGATAATTACATGGTGAGCGAGCTCTGCTCTCCGCCCATGAGCTGAGCCCTTTTACTTGGCGAATTCAATGGGGATTTCTTACTATCCAGTAACCTGGAGTGAGAAGTGGAAGGAAGTGGGAGGGAGAGGGGAGCTGGAAGGGGTTAGGAGAAAACGTGAAGTGTGAATGTGGTAGTGAAAGCGCCAGCCACTGCCCGCCAGCCCCGACCTCCTGCACGTGCACCCAGCTCCCTGCTTCTCATGCGAAATCTAACCCAATGCAAATACAAATGTTGACCCTCATCATCACCTTGCTCCAGCCTTCACCCTTACGCATCCCTAACGTCACCTGACTCCTAATCTGGTTTCTCCATCTCTTGTCTTACTTGGAGGCCTTCTTTTATTTGAGGAAGGCAAGTAGTCTTCTGGGACAACCCTCAGCGTTCTCATTTTTGAAAAGGCACAAGGTGAAGATCTCTCAGTTTGAGGAGGCCATTTTCTGCCGTCTTCGGTCAGAGGTGAGGGCGAGGGGAGACCTTGAAGTGTAGATCATTTCTCTTTGAGGGTTACCCTTTTATTTCTTATAAAATCCCTTCATATTTTATGTGCAGTTGTAAATGTGATGGTTTGATAATAGGTATACAAATTCAAAACATAAATATATATAATACGTAGAAAGTGAAAGAGCCCTCACTAATCCCATGCCACTCGCAGCATAGTTAATATTTGGTACAAATTCCACCAGCTATATACATACTCATGTCATTATTGTTTGTGTTGTTTTCAAAATAGGATCATATTTCTCATTCTCTTCTGTAGCTGACTTTTATTCTCAATAGTACAGATTGAACATATTTGCATGTTGGTCTACATCTAATCACAGTGACAACTGCCCAGTACTCCGTTGTATGCATATATCAAAGTTTACTTAACCATTCTCTTCTTCATGTGCATTTAGGTTGTCTCTAATCGTTGGTTATTATAAACATTACTGTGGTGAATTTCCTTGTAAATATCTCTTTCTTCCTTTGAGAGAGTGTTCCTGTAAGAGAAATTTCCAGAGGTGGAAATACTAAGGCAGAAAACATGAATGATTTTACATTTAGTAAATATATTGCCAAATTGTGCACCAAACATTTATATCAATTCAGGTTTTTTTCTGTATTTTCACATCCTTACTAACATCAATTATTAGTCTTTTTAAAACTTGCTGATACATAGATAAAAGTTATATGCATATTGTATTTTAAGTGTGTATGTCTTAATTAATAAGGTACATTATTTTTATATGTTTATTGGTCATTGATTTTTCTCTGACTTGTCTAGTCATGTCCTTTCCTCATTGGAATACACACACACACACACACACACACACACACACACGGTGGGCAAAATAGGTAAAGGTGGTCAAAAGGTACAAATTTCCAGCTATAGGATAAATGAGTCATGGGGATGTCATGCGCAGTAATAATACTGTGTTGTATATTCGAAAGTTGTTAAGAGAGTAGATCTTAAAAGTTCTCATTACAAGAAAAAAACGTATAACTGCGTGGTGATGGATGTTAACTAAACCTATTGTGGCTATTGTTCTCCAATATGTACAAATATTGAATCATTATGTTGTACACCTAAAACTAATACAATGTTATGTGCCAGTTTTATCTCAATAAAAAAACATCATATTGCCCACCTTAAACTTAAATGTTGTATGTCAAACATATCTCGATAAAGCTATGAGGTGTGATCAAACAATATGGTGAATGTTTAAATAAAAAAATGTATTACAGTAGAAGACACATTGCCATTGATCCCCTGTATTTGAACACACTTATCCCATCGTTCTCACCACTTTCTGAAGCAATTCTGGAAGTCCTCTTTCATGTCTTTAGTTGCCTCGATGTCCTGAATTGATTTGAAACGTTTACCTTTCATGGTCATTTATGGGGAAGAGCCAGAATTTGCATGGTGCCAGATCCAGTGAATAAGGTGAACGAGGACACACCGTAAGGTTTTTATTTGACAGAAATTGCTGTACCAGAAGCGATGTGTGACACGGAGCCTTTCTGTTGTGATCAACAAATATGATGAATTCTGCTGCCGAGTGCCATCCAGCGGAAAGGCAGGGTCTTCAATACTGAAAGTGGCATGTCGAATCTTAGTAACAGTGTGTGTGACCTGTTTCAGCTTGTTTGGGGCAGTCAGTCTCGTGTGAGGTATGGTTGAGAGAAGGTGTGTTTTAAAGTGTGCCGTCAATCATCCTCCATCATGACAATGCTCCATGTCAAACATCGCCTCTGGTTTACGGCAATTTCTGTCAAATAAGGTGGATGTCCTCATACACCTTATTCACCGGCTCTGGCACCGCACCGTGTGACTTCTGGCTCTTCCCCAAAGTCAAAATTATTCAGAACGTCGAGGCAGCCAAAACAGCGCAACTAAAGACACTCACAAAAGAGGACTTCCAGAACTGCTTCAGAAAGTGGCAAGATGATGGGATAAGTGTATTCGAAGTGAGGGGGAGTATTTTGAGGGGGATTAATGGCAATGTGTCTTTTACTGTAATAATTTTTTTTTAATTTAAACATTCACCGTATTGTTTGATCACACCTCATAGAAGAAAAAAACATACAGTTGAAAGTCTCCCCAATCCCGTCCCTCAGCCACCACGTCCCCTCCCAGTGTTATTGTATCTTCATGTGTTCTACCAGAGGGGCTGGGCACACGTAAATATATAGTCTCCCTCCCCCTTCCTTTTTCATCTTACTTTTTTTTAAAACAGTATTATTCCATATCATTTATAACAAATTTCCTCAGGGAATGAGATTTGTGTAACAAACAGAAACTCTGAAGAAAGCTTGCCATGAGATACTCTGTTTTCAAAGGACATATAGGAGCAAACTTATTTATTGTACATGAATAACTCAGGACAGCTCAGTAACTTCTAGCCTCATTACTATTAAATCCAATAGAATACAATGTGTTGGGATAATTATTTAGCACTTTATAAATAATTACTGCATAAAACCATGGGGGATGTTTTATTAAAGAGCCGAACTTCAAAACTTTCTTAAATTAAAAATATATAATTAACTTCAATGTAAACCTTAAGATAATCTGTTAGGAGAGTAAAGTTCACGTGTATAGTGCTTTTGAACACCAAAGGGAATATGAGAGTTGTCCACAGTGTTTCGTTATTTGTGTTTCAATCGAAATCTTTGGAGAGAAGTTAAATAATCATTTCATTTATAAGATGTGATTGTACAGTCTTCCCAAGATTGTTCTGGAATCACTATAGCCTTGATCACTTTCTTGGAGGGTGTAGCCTTAGAATGTGAAGGTACATGATTCCCTCAGGGTGGTTCCCCAGCTCCGCCCCCCACATTCACTGTGGTGGTGCAGCCTGTTTAAGAAGAGAGCTATGGGATGTGTTGGCATCTAGGATGCTTTCTGAGGCGTCTGAAGCGTGAGGATCCCGTCTCGGACTAGCAGGACCAAGTTCTAACTCACCGCCGTCCTCTCCTGCTCACCGACAACTGTGTGGGGCAGGAGAAAGGAGGGCGTTTTCGCCTTAATCATAGTTCCTCACTCCATAACTTGCTCCTGGCCCTACTGGTGCTCGTTAGTGCCTCCCGGCTCTGCTCCAGCTTGGCTCACTCTCTAGCACCTCGGTGGCCCCAAGTACACATCCCAAAACAAAAGAGCCAGTGCATGGTATCCAGGACCTTGTCCATAATATTCTTCCCGGATTTCCGTTACTGTTTCTTATTTTCCCATCTCCAGGTCTGTTTCAACATGGGACAGATCACCTTGGCCAAAAAACTGGTGAGGCAAGCCCTTCGATTGCTGAAAAGGAATTTCCCTTGGACCTGGTTTGGTGCCCTTTTCCAAACATTCCTAGAAAAATATTGGCATTCGTATTCCCCGAACCAACCTCCGAACAACCCCAGTGAGAAGTGAGAAGCCTAGTCAAGTTGCCCTGGTCCCCGTTAGGGCCACAGAGAGCCAAACTAACATCCAGCCTAGAGTTTTGCCATGTTGACCTAAGACTCCACTTTTCAAACATACCACAGGCAGTTCTAGTTCTTTCTACCTTAGTCGGCCAATTAAATGTAACAAAATGAGGACTTCTTAATTTGGGGAGTGTGGTGTTACCCTGTCTCTTTCAAATACGGATAGATACATAGATATATAACTAGGTAGCAATTTAATATGATTAATATAATTAATATAAGAATAGATACATAGATGTATAACTAGGTAGCAATTTAATATGTATCTGTGTGTAGACACAGAGATAGATCTAAACGAAGTATGAATTTAATATTATTTAATATCTGTCTTCTTTGTTTCCAGGGAAACAGATAAGTGAAATATATAGTATAATAGGTGATACTAAATGCCATGGAGAAAGATTAAAGGGAGGCAGGGGGACATGGGGTTTTAGGAGGATAGATACATAGATAGGTAGTTATTGAGTTGAATATAGGAAATATATTCAACCAAAGTAGCAATTCAAAGAATGAACCTTCTTAAAACACCTCTCTGAACTTTCCTGGTCAAGAGGGGTAAGTTAAAAGACCTCTGGGGTTAGAAGTAGTGGGATCCCAGAAATAGTTCAGAGTTTGGAGGTCTGTAGGTGGCCCCCTGGCGATAGACCTGGATTTCCTGTGGGAGGGACATCTGGGCATTGGTGCAGAATAAGGGCTCACCCACCACGCTGTGCCTCCCAACAGTGAGAAGAACTTGGCCGTCCTGCAGCAGCAGGTGCACTGCGTCTCCCTGCTCTGGCGGCTCTATAACCTGGAGGCCACAGCCAGCAGCCGCACATTTGCCTGCCTGGCCGCTCTTATGCAGCAGAATTCAGCTGAGGAGTTTGCACATGACACCCAGGTAGACGAATCCTTGCTTTACCTCTAGACCTCACTCAGAAACCTACAAAGCTAGGCAGAGAGCCCCTGCCAAGGTCCTGTTTCACACGGCTCCCCAGTCACCCAGACTTCACTGATCACGTGTGTCGGCAGGGTTTCTCAACTTGCCATTTATAGATGGCTTTTTAGGCTTGAGGTTATCTGTGAACTCCCTGAGCTGAATTTAGAACTTTGTCTGTTCAAAAGAGCATTTGGGGAGTGGTGAGAGGTAGGGAAGGGGTCATAGCTTTCATCAGATTTCTCAAAGAAGTTCATGGTCTAAGACAGGATTAAAATTGCTGACTTAGGGGGAAAAAGGAAGAGAAATGTGTCTTCCTAATTTTAGTCTCTCTCTCTCTCTCTCTCTCTCTCTCTCTCTCTCTCTCTCTCTCTCCCTCTCCCTCTCCCTCTCCCTCTCTCTCTCTTTCTCTTCCATCCATTTGTTCAAATATTCGATGAACAAATATTCGATGAACACCTATTATATGCCAGGCACTGATCTTGGTTCCAGGGAAACAGATAAGTGAAATATATAGTCTATTAGGTGGTAATAAATGCCAAGGAGAAAGATTGAGGGGAGGCAGGGGCACATGGGGTCCTAGGAACTGGCGGGTAGTTTTAAACACGATGGCCAGGGAAAGCCTCACTGAGCGGGTGACAGTCGGGCAATTATTCGAATGAGGTGAGAAAGTAAGCCACGTGGCTATGTGGGAGGAGAGTGTTCAGGCAGAAGGCACAGCAAATGCACAAGGCATGTCCTCTGTGTCTGAGAAAGAGTGAGGAAGCCAGTGTGACTGGAGGGAGAGCCAAACGATGAGTCCGAGACACGGGTGCGGCCTTGTAGGCCACTGTCGGAGGTCTGGCTTCAGGGAAGCCGTTGGGGGGTCCTGAGAAGGGGAGTGACAGGAGTCCACTTCTGTTTTAATAAGATCTGACTACTGTATGGAGAATAAACGGAAGGGGGCAAGAGAGGAAGCAGGGACACCAGTTAGCAGGCTCTTGCAGCAATACAGGCACGAGGTGGTCGGCTTGGATTGTGGCAGAGGAAGTGGGGAGGAGCGGTCTTCTGTCAAGAGAGAGCCATCGGGGTCACTCGTGAATCAGTTCACAATGTAAGCGAAAGAGACTCGTGAAGGATAATTCCAGGATTTACAGCCTGGGCTTCTAGAGGGTAGACATGCTCTTAATTGGGATGGGAAGTCTGCAAAAGGAACAGATTTGGGGGAAGACTGGGAGCCAGGTCTGAACTTGTTTCATGTGAGGTGCCCATGAGGCGTCCAGGTGGAGATGCTGAGTAGGCAGTTGAATATACAAGTGTGGAGTTCACAGGAGAGGTCTGGGCCAGAAATAGGAATGTGGAATCATCGGTGAATACATGGTATTTAAAGCCGTGAACTTCGGTGAGATCACCGAAGGGAATGAGGAAAGGTCCAGGGACGGAGTTAACAGCTCCAATGTTAAGAGATCAAGGTCATAAGGAGAAACCAGCAAAAGGATCTGAGAAGTTGCCAGAGAGACAGGAGGAAAAGCAGGAGGGCATGGTGTCCCGGACACCTGGTGAAGACAGTGTTTCAAGAACAGAATTATCAACTATGCCAAATGTGCATGTGGTTATCAGAAAGATCTAGAAGCAGTTCTGGGGAGCTCTCCGAGCAAGAATCAGGGGCCTTCATTAGAGAAAACACGGAAGAGGTTTGGCCAGCGTTTTGAAAGGAAAAGTCTTGGGTTGGAGAAAAAGAAGAGGGACAGGTAGAGAAAGTGGTTTGTTTAAAGAACGGATGGTGAGAAGGATCAAATTAGAAGCGCAGGCGGGAGAAGAACGTGTTTCCATTGCTGGGGCAGAAGTGAGTGGTAGGGACACACCAGGAGCCCCGACCGAGTGCACAGCCTGGCACCAGAGTGAGCACTAACTCAGGAAAGATGGAAACGTGGTGTGGGTGTGCAGTCGGAGTATCTGCCCTGTGTTTGCTGCCCCACAGGCTGTCTCTACCTACGTGGCCCTCTCGCAGTTCTTCCAGAACGTGGGCGACAGGGAGAAGTGGCTGCACTGTGAGCAGATGGCCATTCAGAAGAGCAGCCTCTGCTGGTTCTCCAGGGCGGGGCTGTTGGCCGCAGCCCAGCTCATGCAGGCCCTGGCCTACACCAGACTCTGCCTCGGCCATCTGGAGGGCTCCATCCAGCTGGGTAACGGGCTTGGGGCTTGAGGGCTCGGGGCTGGTAGAGAGGCCAGGCTCCCAGCTAGACGAGGCCTCACGCCACGCTCTTACCTCCGTAGGTTTTCAAGCCCATGAGATATGCAGACACCTCAGGAAACCAGCTCTGGAGAATCTGGTTCTCTCGGTTCTCTTCCGATCTGCATTTCTGAAGAAGAAGTACTAAGATCATTTTCTGTCATTTGTATTCGTTGCCTAGGAGGGGAGGGTATGAGCTCCCGGAGAAGTTTGGAGTGGAGTGGGAGGCGCCGCTCATTTCCACCGCCAGGGCTGCCTCTTCTCTAGTCCCAGCGCCAGCCTCGTCTTCAGCGTGGGGGTCAGGAGTGGAAAGGGCTGGCTCTGAGCTGCGATGTACTTTTTTTTTTGTCTAGGGAGGTAGAGAATTGCAGTAGTTCACGACCCTGGAAACTGTCTCAGAAGCATTTTCCCACTTCTGTTGCTTAGAGACAGCTCTGATCCCAGGCACAGATGCTCTCTATCTAAATAGAGCTATGGAGAGGAGCGGTAGGGGAGCCAGGCTGCTTTGAGGGTGTAAGATCCCCTCCTCTCCCGAAGCATCCTCCCCACTCCCAGTGAGCTGTTCCCAGTGGCTCTGTCTCTCGGCAGATTTGGTCTGTGTGTCCATGTGCTGGAGAGTCAGTGGGCACTCATTTCCCAGGGTCAGGATGTCCTTGACCTCGCCTGCTTCTATTCTGCTTGCTTAGATCTGCTGCTCTACGGAAAAGGTAGATCTCGTCCAGGGCTCTGTTGTACCCTGAGGGGTGCAGACTCCCCCCGGGACCCTAGGTGTGGCACACAGGCAGCCGTGAGCCTGCCCCCGGGCATGGCCTCTGCCCCTGGCCGCTGGCTCCATGACGTCTAGGAACCACATTGTGATTCAGGGGATCTGCCTTTCAGATAGTGCCCCCTCCCCTACACCACACACCTGCTGTGTTTCCTGCGGACAGCGTGTACTAGCCTCGTTACCTTCTCTGTCCGCAGGATCGCTGTGTCGGCCCTTTGGGGAGTGTCTGCATTTCGTTCAACACTGTGAGCGCAGCTGCGTTCTAACTGCACAGAGCAATGTCATGCTGGGGGTTCACTCCTCTCTGGCTATGTGGTAATGTGGGGGACCAGAGTCTTCTCAGGGTCTCTAGGAAAGGGTAGAAATTGAAGGACACCATGAAGTCATTTCAGCTGTACCTTTCACCCATCCAGGAAGGACTGTTTTTCATCTCTATCCCACTTCTAAAGACCGTTCACCTCTCATTCCACCCCCCCCCCTCTTATTAGAAGAGTTCCTCTTTTGTTCTTGTCCCTTAACAGGCCTGTAGGCTGAGGGTTACACTTACGTGCTAGATGACCCATGGCCAGGCTGAATACCACTGGTCTCCTTTTAAGTCTCTTTGTGTGCAAGTTAGTAGCCTTAGCCACTTTCCAGCAACACAATGCTCGCTATCCGGGACGTCGTAGAGCCTTAAAGAAATGATGGTTCTATGAAAGAGCCATGGTTGGAAAGTGAAGGACAGAGCTAAGACCTGTGATTCCTTCCCTCCAGGTTTGCCCAGGACTCACAGTGGGACCTATTTGAACACCACTTCTCCAAGGCTCGCCAGTTGGTGCAAAGAACCAATGCCTCACTGTTTGGTTCACATGGCTTCGTCCGATTCCTAGAGTGTCACGTGCTAATGTTACAGAAAATGCCAGAGGGTGTCTTCATGCGTATTCCCCCAGAGACTCACAGCCAAACCCTCAAGGTACCTGTTTCTCCACTGTCCTGCAACGCACACCTAAATTATAGTTCGACCCTGTGGTACTCCTGCCACCTGCATCTGTCCCTGGCTCTTCTCTTTTCCTGCCTCTGTCTCTTTTTACCCCTTGAGCCTTTTTTTTTCCCTCCACCTAGAAAGTCTGTCCACCTACCTCGTGTACCCTCCCAGATATTCTTGCCTGTGGGGCAGGACTGGATTCCCAAGGTGGAAGCCTTTGCACAGCTACCACCCAATACCGTTCAAATGTTAACCTAGCCCTTCTCAATGGACCCAGTCTGGCTAAGTCTGTCATTTGACACATCTCCCTATGGCCTTCTGAGTTAAAGACATTCCAGTTCCTCTGTACCTCAAACCAACTTTCTGGGTCTCCTTTGCTATCAGTAACTCCTCCTTGTTCCCCGAGCCCTGAGTGACTATGCTGAGTGGGGGTAGAATGGAGTGGGGGCGAAGAAAGCACTAATCCCTGAGCTAATGGACCTTCCTTTCCTTTCAGTACTTTAAGGAGTTCTTCTCTCGATGTGCGACCTGCCCTGTCTATCACCCGTGGGTGTCTGAGCTTAAAGCCTCTGTAATGAGATGTGGAAGGAGAGAATCCATGTTCTTGACTAACATCACCAGTCCTTCTGACGCCTGCATGACCAGGATTTGGGTAGAGGGAGAATTCCTGGATGAAAACAACTCGTTTGAAGAAAATTTAGGCATACAAAGTAAGCATTCCTTCCTGGAACCCTGGGACTCTCGTCTGAGAGACCTAAAGAACAGGCTTGAATTCTTACAAAGGCTGCACCTCCAGAGTAAGAAGGGACATGCAGATATAAGGAGTCAGTCCTTGCTCCGGGGGTAATTACCATCCTCTCACTGTGCTGGACCCAGCCTAGAGAGACGGGGCTCCCTTATGTTGTTAAATACTGTAAGAGCCTCTCCCACATCTTTGCTTCAACGTCTAGAATCCTTAAATGTAGAAAGTTCCTTCTTGGTCCCAGCTGAAACAACTAGATTGTTCCCTTGGAGTCGCTGGATGGTGACTGAGGGAGAAAGAAGGCCTTAGAAACCACAATGTAATGTTTGTGAAGGTAGATGGCAAGATATGGGCAAGAAACAGGAAAGAATATACTTCCTCGCCAGGGGGCCCAGCAAATCTCCTTATCCAGGCTCACGAGCTAAATTTGTCATTGCTGAGGTCATTCTCTGTGCTTGTGATATTCTTTATGTTCCTGTTCTCAGGATTTGACAGAGTGGCTGAAGCCGAGCAGAATAGGGATGAAGAAGAAATTCAAGAATGTATGTGTTAAAACAAACAAAAATCATCTGAAGGGATCATGATTCTCTTGTTGTATATAACACAAAGAAATGCCCCAAGTTCTCTGTTTTAAGTTACTGTGTGGTGTACATATTAAACATGCTAGCCTTTTACAGTCACCACTGTCTGTATCTTTGTCAAAATAAAAGCCAATGTTCTGAAGCATGAAACTTCGATCTTTCTTAACTTGGAACTGCCATGAGCACAACTGTGGATAAACGAAAAACAGGGTCTGTGGAGCAGAGGCCCGGGAGGCTCCGAGATGAGCTGATTGCATCTCATGTAAGGTGGGACCCATTAACAGATGGAAAACACAGCCCTAATAAAAGCGGTTGTCATTACTTCAGGAAGGTTGGCAGCGTGCGTGCTCTGGGGTTGCCCTCTTTTGGCACAAGTGTGGAAATGGGGGGCTAAGAAGTGAAGGAATCTTTTGAGAGGTACATACCGTGTTTCCCCGAAAATAAGACCTAGCCAGACCATCAGCTCTAATGTGTCTTTTGGAGCAAAAATTAATATAAGACCTGATTAGATTCGATTAGATTAATTATATTTATTGTATTATGTTATATTATGTCTGGTCTTATATTAAAATAAGACCGGGTCTTATATTAATTTTTGCTCCAAAAGACGCTTTAGACCTGATGATCCCACTAGGTCTTATTCTCGGGGAAACACGGTAGTGGAGATCCATTTCTCCTTTGCACTGTGTGATTTGGGCATTCCCATGTGCCATGGTGAAATCGCCAGAGGGTATATGATTCTAGCTCTCTTTATTCTCTGTTTGACGGCCTTTCTTCCACAGAGCGTGCTCTTCCCACTGGTTTTCATATTTTATAACTCAGTCGTCTAGTGTTCCTAGAGTCAGTCCACTAGTGCGATCGTAGCTACCATTTATTGTTCAATGACTCTGTGCCAGGCACTCTACTAAATGCTTGAAATACGTTCTTTAAATCCTTACAACAACTCTGTGAAGCAAGTACTTTTATTATCACCATATTACTGTTGAAGGAACTGGAGGTTAGAAAGGTTTTACTCCAAGAAACACAGCCACAAAAGAGAGCTGAGATTCCAACTCCAATTTCATTCCGGAGTTTATGCTCTAGACTAACTCCTAGGCTATGCAAGCTTTCATGGGACCTAGCCTACAGTAGGCTGCGCTGCACCCAGTCGTCAATATTCTGTTCAAATGACCGAGGTCAGATCTGGAAGCACCCACAGGGAGACGTCTGTGAACCGCAGGCTGTACTTGCCCTTGAAATCATCTTGTATTTCCCCTCCTTTCCCTCTCTCTCCTCCTCAGTTTCTCCCTCCTCTTGGTACCTTTCTTCCTCCCCCTGCACTCCCCTCTTCTCCCCCTTCCATTCCTCCATCTCTGACCCCTCCTTCTCACCCACATTCCCCCATCCTCCTCCTCCACTCCGTTAAATTTCTGGGAGGCAATATTCCGGACATTTCATATAAATGGAATCATGATGTGTGGCCTTTTGTGTCTGGCTTCTTTCACGTAGCGTAATCCTTTCAAAGTTCATGAAAAGAACTGCTGTAGCATTCCTGTTTATGGCTGAATAACATTCTATTGTACGGGTATGCCACCTTTTGTTTATCCATTCATCACCTGACGGACATTTGAGTTTCCACTTTTTGTCTATTATGAATAGTGCCACTATAAACATTCATGTACAAGTTCTTGTGTGTACATATGTTTTGAATTCTTTTGGATATATACCTAGGAATTGAATTGTTGGGTCGTACAGAAACTCTGTTTAAATTGTTTAAGAAACTGTCAAACTGTTCTCCAAAGTTGCTATACCATTTTCCATTCTCACCAGCAATGTGTGAGGGTTCCAATTTTCTACATCCTCACCAACACTTGCTATTGTTTGTCTTTTTGTTGTTTGGGTGTGACGTCGTATCTCATTGTGGTGTTGATTTGTATTTCCTTAATGACTGATCATGTTGAGTATTTTTATAACCTTATTGGCCATAATTATTGGAAAAATGTCTAAATCTTCTGCCATTTTTTTATTGGATTATTTGCCTTTATATTGTTGAAGAGTTTTTGTATATATCCTGGGTACTAGACCCTTATCAAATTTGGTTTACAAATATTTTCTAGTACCCACTGGCACCATACATAGTACAGTATTATTAACTATATTCCTTATGCTGTACCCTACATTCCCATAACTACTTTGTAACAACCAATATGTACTTTTTAATCCCTTCCCCTTCTTTCACCCATACTCCTAACCCCCCTCCCATCTGGCAACCATCAAAACGTTTTCTGTATCTATGAGTTTGTTTCTGTTTTGTTTGTTAATTTTGTTCTTAGATTCCACATATAAGCAAAGTCACACTGTATCTGTCTTTCTCTGTTTGACATACAACACCCTCCAGGTCCATCCAGGCTGCTGCAGATGGCAAGAACCCATTACCTTTCATGGCCGAGCAATATTTCATTGTATATACTATGTACCACCTCCTCTTTATCCATTCTTCCATTGGCGGACACACATGTTGCCTCCACATCTTGGCCATTGTAAACAATGCTGCCATGAACATATGGATGCACACGTCCCTTCGTAGTAGCATTTTGGGTTTCTTCAGATAAATACCCTGAAGTGGGATTACTGGGTTCTTCATTGTCTCTTCGTATGGCCTTTGTTTTAAAGTCTATTTTGTCTGGTATAAGTATTGCTACCCCAGCTTTTTTTGTTTTTTTTTCATTTCCATTTTCATGAAATATCTTTTTCCATCCCTTTACTTTCTGGCTGTGTGTGTCTTTCAATCTGAAATGAGTCTCTTGTAGGAAACATGTAAGGGTTTTGTTTTCTTATCCATTCAACCCTCCTATGTCTTTTGATTGGAGCATTTAATCCATTTACATTGAAAGTAATTATTGATAGATATGTAGCTATTGCCATTTTATTATTCATAATTTTGATTTTTTTTTTTCCAATTTAAAGAAGTCCCTTTAACATTCCTTGTAATACTGGTGGTGATGAACTCCTTTAGCTTTGTCTTGTCTGGGAAGCTCTTTATCTGTCCTTTGATTTTGAATGATGGCCTTGCTGGGTAGAGTAGTCTTGGTTGTACAGCCTTGCTTTTCATCACTTTGACTATTTCCTGCCTATGCCTTCTGGCCTACAAAGTCTCTGTTGAGAAATCAGCTGACAGTCTTATGGGAGCTCCCTTATAAGTAACTAGTAGCCTTTCTCTTGCTGCTTTTATGATTCTCTCTTTGTCTTTAACCTTTGCCATTTTAATTATAATGTGTCTTGGTGTGGGCCTGTTCGGGCTCATCTTGTTTGGGACTCTCTGCACGTCCTGGACTTGTAAGTATATTTCCTTTTCCAGGTTAGGAAAGTTTTCAGTCATTATTTCTTCAAATAGGTTCTCAATCTCTTGCTTTCCCTCTTCTCCTTGTACCCCTATAATGCGAATGTTGTTATGCTTGATGTTGTCCCAGAGGTCTCTTAAACTATTCTCATTTTTTAAATTCTATTTTCTTTTTGCTGTTTCAATTGGGTATTTTCTTCTACCTTGTCTTCCAAATTGCTGATTGGATCCTCTGCTTCATCTAGTCTGCTGGTGATTCCTTCTAGTGCATTCTTCTTTTCAGTTATTGTATTCTTCACTTCTGATCTTTTTGTTGTTGTTGTTGTTCTTTTTTATGGTTTCTGTATCCTTTTTTATGCTTGCAATCTGTTTGTTGAAGTTCTCACTAAGTTCTTGACATCCTTATAACCAATGTTTTGAACTCTGTATCTGGTAGGTTGTGTGCCTCCATTTCATTTAGTTCTTTTTCTGGATTTTTCTCCTGTTCTTTCATTTGGGATGCAGTTCTTTGTTTCCTCATTTTGGCTGCCTCTCTCTGTGTGTTTCTATGTATTAGGTAGATCTGCTATGTCCCCCAGTCTTCGCCAAGTGGCCTTACGTAGTAAGTGTCCTGTGGTGCCCGTGGCACAGTCTCCTTGTTCACCTGAGCCAGGTCCTCCAGGAGTGTCCCTTGATGGGTTTGTGTGTGCCCTCCTATTATAATTGAGCCTTCATTGCTATTGGCACATCAGTGGGTAGGATTGACCCTCAGGCTGACTGGCTGTGGGGTTTGGCCATATCCACACCTAATGGGCTGCTGTGCAGGAGGCTTACCCCACTGAGTGGGATTTTCCCAAGTGGGCTCTGGTACCTGTTGAGACCATTCTTTTTGTGTACCACTTGTGGGGTTAATTGGGTGGTGCTCTGCTATGGTCTGAAGCCAACCTCCAATTATGTCAGTTCTGGAGCCTCTTGGGAGGGACTTCCACGCAGGCTCAGGTCAGCCACTGCCTGGTGGGAGCTACAAAGTGATCTGCAGTGGTTCAGTGCCTGTGCTAAATCTGGAGGCATGTGAGAAAGGCCACGCTGCAAACTGAGGATGGCTGCAACCCGCACCAGGCTTGGGATAACTCTGCAAAAAGCCAGAGCACCCAGAGGCCTGCTGCCATCTGCCAGCTCCTGTAAGGTTCAACCACTGGTAAAGCCTTGTGCTGTACACAAGTTAGGTGAAGCAGGGTCTCGGAGTCACTAGAGTGGGAAGAGTTGTGGTGACCAGGTTAATGTAGACTCTGTTTTGGTGCCAGGGCTGAGCCTGGAGTGACTCAGCAAAATTCTCAGAGCACACAGAAGCCCGCTGTCATCCACCTGGGGCCTATGGACTGCCAAGTGTTATCCAAGAAAGTGTGCAATGGGGGTGGGGCTGGCTGCTCTCGGAGAAAGTGTCTGCAGCTGTGCGGGAGTTGGGTGGGGGCAGGGTCCCAGCTGAGTCAGAGAGTAACAGAGCTCACCAGGCCAATCAGATTCAGATCTGGTCTGTGGGGGCGGGCTCAACATAGGAAAGATGGCGCCCACCTGCCAGCTGCATGGGAAGAGGACCCCTCCCCTGGAAAAGACTGTCTGTCCTGCAGTCCTCCTCCCAAAGCCACACGCCTCAGTCTGCCCCCCATATGTCTCCGAGGCCCCCAAGTCATTGGCCCTCCGCTGGAGCCCAAGGTGAGTGCCTGTGATCTAGTGAGTGTGCGCAGGCTGTTTAAGAGGATGTCCAGGTTCCCTGCAGCCTTCGTCCCACCCGAATGGTTGGAATCCCGTTTTTCATAGCTAGATGTTGTAGGAGCTCCTCTTCCCAGCACCAGGGCTGGGTAGTCTAGTGTGGGTGGCTGGGGTCCCTCACTCTCTGGTGGGAAACTCTGCAGCAGAGATATCCCTCCTGATTCTCAACAACCACAGGGAGGTTTGGGGCCCGTTCTGCATCTCTGCCCCTCCTGCCAGTTTCAATGTGGCTTCTTCTTTGTATTTTCAGTTATAAGACTTCTGTTGGGCTAGACTTCAGATGGTTCTCCAGGTTGATTGATCTATAATTCACTTGTAATTTTTAATGTGTTCGTGGAAGGACGCAGGCACAGTGTTTATCTACTCTGCCATCTTGGATCTCTCCCAGTTACTTTTATAACTGTGACGTTGGTTGATATTCATAGACGTCCTACGATGAGCAAAGATGGAATTAATGTATTTCCTGTCCCTCTTCTCCACCAACCAATTGATTATCGTCCTTAGTATTTTACTTAGTACTATTAAATATATTTGCTTCTATCTGCTTCTAAAAATTTCAAAATTCCTTTAGGCCAGGGTCAGTTTTTCTCAGAGGGGTTCTTTTTAGACTCTATTCTGCCCGCCCGCTATTCTACTCCCACTGCACACCCCGCACCTCCCCACCAGGCAAGTCCTTCGTCATCTTAGCCAGGGAAAACAAGGTCTTAGTTGATTGGTGGGCAGCTGCAGCCTCCACAAGGGACAGAAATAAATTAGGTTCTGTCACGGGCTGAGACTCTATCAGAGACGCTCAGAACATCCTGCCAGCGCTCCATAAAAATAGCATCACTAGGCTTACACAGCTGGAGCCCAGGGTATAATCCTGCCCTGTTCCTTCTCCTGAGGTGCCTAGACAAGCTGAGGGCACCTCCAGATTGTGACAACCTCTTTTTGCCTATCTTCTCATGATTATAAAACAACTCGGTTCCTGAGCACGCACCTCATCCTCTCCACATAAGGCTCTCATCTCAATGTGCACACACAATTTCCAATTAAACGGTTTGCAGAAGAAATCCTGGCAGAGATCTTAAAGGCCGCCCACCCCAGCCTGGGCTAGCTTTCACGTACACTTAACCATGGCCACACTCTTACCACCCATTCCTCTCCTAACTCCCATGCCTTTTCTTCGTGGGCTCCTCCCAAGCTCCAGAGTTCAGGCCAAAGGGAATTGTGCTACCAGATGGCCACTCAGTTGAGAGAGAGCCAACTCTGGTAAAACTGATGTCTGCAAAGGTCTTTTTTCTCCTGGTGCTTCAAAATCCTTTGTTCAGCCCAGGAATTGTCTTGTTGTGTATTTCAGTTTCTGTCCTTACTCCTGTTTTTTTTTTTCAGCCCCGTCTCTCACACCCCGTCTGTCCTGAATCTCCTTCAACTAATAATCATGCTCTTCCTTCCGTCATACGTTGTCACATCAGAAGATGTCATTTGTTTACAAGGTGTAGAGCAGAAAGCAGAAGAAATTTCTAGACTCAAGGAAATGAATCTAACCTTTCAGTGATCATGAGAAAGGCAGGAAATACTTTTGAAGAAGCCTTCTTGGTTCTCCTTGAATCAAACTGCATTGCAGTATTCGGACCAGGGAATGAAACCACTTCCCCACTGGCAAGATGGGCAGGAAATAATACAGCACAAACTCTAGACCAGAGTCTTTTCAGTTTGACTCGTCAAACTCAGGCCCCTCCCTTTCCTCGCAACCATCAAGGACTCATATACCATCATTTAGAGTTTATTTCGCTCAGTGGTGTAATGGCAGAGGAACCAGCATGGGGGTGGGGGGGTGGGGAAGGCTCCCCCAAGATACCTCAGTCACACCCAATCATCACTTTTTAGGTCAGAATGTCAAGACATAGATTAGATCCTAAAGTCACCTCGTTGCTCTGATGTGCTGAGGATCTAGGGCCTGGGCTGACGGGGTGAGTGGGGGCACAGAAGGAGCCCCGGGGCGGTCTCTGTGAGCGCACAGTGTGGTGAGCAGCTCAGCTAGGTAGAGGTAGCGTCTGGCTATTAGCAGCATCTAGGGCTGGCTCCCGGGAGGCCCTGCCACCTTTGTCCCCTCCAGGGAAGATGACTGTGGCATATGTCACAGGGTTGGAAGAAATCAGGACCTTGGAAGGCAGAGGGGGCAGTGAGGACGGGGCTGGGGGTGGGGTTTTCCCTGATGGGGGCTCAGGTAGGCTGCTGTAGGTGGTATTGTCAAAGGAAGGCGGTGAGTCGAGCCTCACATATGGTACGCCCAACGGCACATCTGCAGCCGGTCCAGAGTCACTGGTGGTGTGGAGCGCTGAGGAGGGCACCTGTAACAAACACCAGAAAATCAGGCCGAGAGAACCCCTTCCGTGGCCCCAGTTCCCTTTGGTGGGAAGCCCAGGATCACACCGGAATCTGGAATCCTGAGTATGTCATGGGCAAGAGGACTTGTTGAAGATTTTCAAGCCCCAAGTTTTCCCCCAAATCTGGGAAGGTGGGATACCAAGGTGGGAAGGTGGGAGAAAATTGGTGCCAAGTTTACAGCACTTAGGAAGACAATTTGGGCCCTCAGTGGGCCCCGTCTTTTCTACACCCCATCTACCTGGGACCTCTCAGTGAGCATGGCAGGCAGAGGGTCTGGGGAATTTGGCAGGGAGCCTCTTTGGCAGAGGCCTCTTACCATGTGTGAAATTCCACTGCTCTGGGATCGGCCACAAACACCGCGCCTGTTTGCTGGCAGGACAGAGGACAGCCACACAGTTTGCTTTCTGTGCTGGCTCAGAGCCCACACCCCTATGCCCTTCAGAAACCTATCTCCAAGTCCAGATTCATCTTCCCCACGCCCATCACCGAACCTTTCTCACCTCCGTCTTCCCAGCCCAGCCTGCCCTGACTCTCCCCAGCCACTTACTGCTTTCCCAGCTCTCTTCCAAAACTGCCTTGACACGAATCCTAGCTCTTGAAGCCCTTGCCCCACTTCTTCCAGTCCCCTGTCCCCAATCCCACACCCCCCCCTTTCCAGTTCCTGTGTTTCCCCAGCCTGCTTCCACAGAATCTCCTTCCTCCCCTCAGCCCCTCAGCCAGGGGAATTCTAGGATCTGGGGGCCCTAGCCGATGCCCAGACAAGCCCCTCTGTAGGGGGGCAGACCTATTCTTGGCCTGGACTGCAAGACTGGCTGACGTAGGACCAGTGGAGCCGTGCTGGGTTCGGGAGATGGACAGTTACTTACCTTTCCTTTTGGCCATCACAGCAAATAGCACCACCGCAGCCACCAGCAGGCCCAGCAGGACCACAGTGCCCCAGATCAAGGGGATGCTGAGGGACACAAAGGGACAGAAGAGCTTGGCCCTGAACCCAGTCGGGAGCTGCTTGCCAGGAATCCCAGAGCAGTGGCACAGGAGTGCAGCTCTTGTGAGCCATGGTTGGGAGAAAGAGATTTTTGGAATGGAATGAGGAAGGCAGGCTCAGGCAGGGCAGAAAGGAGACACATTATGAGGGCATCCTGGCTGAAGGCCCCCTGGGATGAAGGGATCATTGTTCAATGGGGATGGAGAAGTGTGTCTGTCTACCTGCCTGATCAGAAGTCCCCCGGGGAAGGGAAGAATCGTAAGGTTTCCCTTTGATTTAGTCTGGGCCTCTAAACAAGCCATATCTTCACCACCACCCTTTCCCCAGCCACCCAGGTACCACTCTCGTCAGTACCTCTTGTCGTCCTTGCTGGGTTCCAGAGGGCTGGCACTGCCTGCAGGGTCTGAGGAGGAGCTGTCGGCCAGACTGCCAATGTTGTAGGTCTCGTCTTCCTCTTTCAGGCCAGGGGCTGAGTCAGAAGGAGAGATTTCGTGAGCTCATACCCATCGTGGGCAGGGTTCAAGGGCCTGTCGAGGTCTGAGTGATGGGAGAGTGGGGCTGAGAAAGAAGAGGCCTCTAGTAAGAGACAGCAAGAAGGAGGATGGGGGTATTCTTTAAGGGCCTCTCACTCTGGGGGCCAGAGAACAGCACTCTACCTGCTTGTGAACACACCCATGCTCCCCTCTACTGCCAGCTCCACCCCCTGCCCCCTGCATTTCTCCTCCACCATCTGCTCCCCGACATCCTGTGGTCTTACCAGGTTGCTCCTACTGCACCTCCTGGGGCACCTGTGCCCACCTCCTCACCCTGGAATAGGTTCTCCACTCTCATCCTCACTGCTGACCTTGCTCCTGGCGCTCATCCGTTGGTTTCTAAAGGGGCCTCCGCACAGCCTGCTGGGCCTTTCCACCCACCCAGCACAGTGTGGCCTCCCTGCAGGCGGGCTGAGCCCCACCCTGAGCTCTGCCCTCAGGATCTAAGGAACTCCAGGTCAGCCCTAATGTGACACATGCCAGCTGACCCCCTTGCTGAGAGCCTTGCTCGGACCCTGAGACAGTTTTGTGACAAGGCTTCTGTCATCCCTACAATATGCTCGACTTATGGCTGTGGCACTCAGGGTTGGCTTCTCTGGGCCTGAGGATCATTCTTGGAAACGTGGCCTATCCTTCTAGACCCTCTGGAGTGGAGGCCTTGACCTGTTCTTGTGAGATTCACCATTCTTCTTCCCCACCCCACACTAAATCAGGCACAGGAGACGCTGTGGTCCCCATCTTGCTGCATATGTTCTGCCCTCCTGGTGCCTCTTAAGCCACCATGGATAAACCTCTCTGAAACTAAAATCTTGCCCTATCCCTCCTGGACACCATGTACTGAACATCCATCCTCTGTAGATATTGGGGTCCCCCGCACCTGCACCATTGCAGGTTCCTGTCTCCTAGCCCCTCTTCCAGTGCATCCGGTCTTGTCATAATTTGCCACTGAAGGAATGATAACCTTGAGTTTCTAGACCTTAGAGTGTCAGGGGATGAGGAGGGCAAAGATGACGAGGATTAGCTGGAATATGTGTATGATACAAAACGGTAATCGTGAACTTGAGATGAGGGGTTTTCTCACGACAACTTAGCCCATCCTCTTAAAGAACAGATGGGAAAAAAACCAAGAGAGGGTAAAACGCCTTTCTTGATTTCACTATTTGGGGATTGGGCACAAATTACTTGGGAAAACAAAGACCTGAAAATGAAAAAATGTCAGCATCCATAAGAGAAAGTTAGTAGCAGTCTCTGCTTCAGCAGATGGCTAACCGTTTTTCCCTTCAGCACATTGTTTTTCTTTTTACAACATCCTATTTTTCTGGGGAGAATAATTTTTTTAATACTTAACAATGTTCTGTTAATTAATGCTGAGACATTAGAAAGTTGTAGGCCGTATGAATGAAATCTGTAAAAATAAAGTGCTTCCTATATTGAAATTAGGGTGGAGAATGTTGGCTTAAATATTAATGACACTTTCCTCATTTTTAAAACTGAATGAGTTCAAGAAATTCAGGTATATCGCATGTACCCTGCCTGTAGATGCGGCACATAATAGATGCTCAGTGAAGACTTATAATACGAAATAAGATACGACACGGTAATTTTTAGGCCATCAAACCCATTATCACAGGAATAAAAAAACTGGACGACATAAAAAAGTAATTCAAGTTGATATGGCAAATTAAAACTTTGCTTACATTTCTAAGGAAAAACATAGCATCAAGTAAGTTGGAAATGCAGGACCAGGAGGCCAAAGCCACGGGTGAGGAAAGAGGTTAGGCCTTCCTACGGGGAGACCTACTTGTGCAGGAGGGGGCAGGGGGCTGTGTTTGGCTCTTTTATCTCAGACTTCTCACCCAGTTTGGTTTCCGTTCCCCGCAGAACTGTCAAAAGGATATCTCCTGCCAAAGCCTCTCCCCCAGAGGCTCCCACCCCCCAAGGACCCAAGAGCAGAAGGTCGGGGCGAGGAGGGCCTGTCAGAGGGGGGTGGCCAGCCTCGGATAACTCACCTGCAGGGAGGATGTCCAGAGCAATTCTGTGCAACGTCTGGGGTCCAGTGGGTCCCTCCACCACGCAGCCATACTCCCCGGCATCGTCCTCCCGCAAGGCAATCATCTCCACCTGGAGCAGGCCGCTGCCCAGGTCAGTGAGAAAGGCGCGGCTGTGCCCTGGGGCTCTGCGATCCACAGCTGAGGACACCAAGGGCTGGCACCCGTCAGGCATGAACCGGCACCACACCTTCCGAGCCCTGATGTCCTGGAGTCGGTAGAGACACTGCACCCGGATGGAGCCCCCCACCTGTGCCTGCAGCACCTCGGGGAAGCTGCCAGCTGAGCCCTGGCCTAGGGAAGGAAAGGAACGTGGGAATGTTAGGCAGGAGTTGGGGGCACCTCCCAGCCCCCACACTGGCACAGGGACCCAGAGGTCCACTTTCTGGTCCTCCACATGTTATTGTTGCCACAATAATGTGCATTATTTCTAGGCGCGGAACAGAGTGTATGGGGCCCAAAGTTCAGCTCCTCTGACCCTTACCTGCTAGTCCCAGGAGCAGCGGCAGGAACAGGTTGGGACCCATGGCTGGGCAGGGAGATGTCAACTCTGGGACTTGCCTGGGCACTGACACAGCCTTCCCCTGGGGGCAGGAAACATCTGCCTCAGACAGTCACATGGGGCTCTCGGTGACCGTGGGGTGGGAGGCAGACACTGCTGGGCCCTCCATGGGTGGGGATAAGGAACTCTTCCAAAGCCTGGTTGGCTCAGTGCTCGGGAACGGACACTGAGGGTAGAGGTGGGCAAGGCAGTGTGAGAAGGCCCCGGAAAGGCAGGGCCGGGGCCCAGCTGAGGAAGAAAGATGGGAGGAGGAGCGCAGCCATGGGAGAGCATTAGAGAAAGAGGAAAGATGAGCTTAGGGATCTTCCAAATATAGACCACAAGGATGCCAAGCTGTGCAGGAGGGGGGTAAAGCGTCCTACCCGTGGTCCACGGCCATTCTGATTCTAAATCCTGTGCGAGTGACCCCACCCAAGCTTCCAGGGGACTGTCCTTCTCCTGGCGTACAGCCTCACACCAGGAGGTCCCCCCCACCCCGATGGTGGACCTGGCCTGTCTTCATTTATTTCACTGGGTGCTCTCTGGACCCTTTCAATGTGGACCCATGTTCTTCAGTTCTGGGAAGTGCATTGTTTCTTTGCTAATTCTCCATTTTCTTCTTTCGCTCTCTGTTTTTCTGGAACTCAGTAGTTGGTTGGATACTAAACCTCATGTATTCATCTCATTGTCATATCTCTTCTCTCTGATTTGCCATCTTCTTTGTCCACTTCGATCTGATTTCTAGAAGATCTCCTCATCTTTTTCTTCCATCCCTTCTCTTAGTGTCTTTTCTACTTTTATTCTTTAGTGTTTAATTTAGCAGCCTTCTTATTCTCCAAGCACTCCTTATGTATAGCACATTAGTTTTGTTTCCAGAAGACACTACCCTCTCTTGGGAGACTGTTCTTCATGAAGACTTTTGCATTCGTGCTTGGTCTGGGCCTTCTGAGCAAAGCGCACTGACCAAGCCTTGCCCCAGGGTGGCGGAATGGCAAGCAGGCCTGAGAAGCTGGAGACAGGATATCAGCTCCAGAGAGATTTGCTCACATCTTGCCCCTCCCTCCAAGGAGAAGGTGGCAGGAGAAGGTGGCTTTGTTTTGTTTTGCCTTTTAATAGGAGAGGACCCTGAAGCTCAGAGGGGTTAAGGGACTTGCTGAAAGTCTCTTAGTAGGAGGCAAAGCTGAAGTGTGAAACCAAAGAAGCTGACCCCTTAAGTTCAGAGAGTCCAAGGCAGGGAACCCCAATGACGATTGGAGTCCCCAGGCGGCTGTCTCCGACATGGCAGAGCAGGAAAGAGACAAGGCCAGGCTCCCAAGACAGGAAAGCTCCAGCGTGCTCGTTTCTCATGCTGCTGACTCAGAAGGCCAGGGGAACACAGATGGGACCAGTGAAGCAGCCTGAGCGGGGAGTGGGCCACGCAACCACGTGTGACCGTGGTCAGACGGGCTTCTGCCCGAGGATGGGGCCGACTCGTTTCCTCCTCTTCCTGGCAGCCCACCCTGGAAAAGCCTCTCCAGTTTCCCTCGCTCTTGGCCTGGGTGGTATGTGTGTGCTGACGAGAGAGATGAGGCTATCTGAGCTGCGCTGGCTGTTCCCTCTGAGCAAATACTCTCCCCCGGAATGTTCATGGGTCACTTCCTGGCGTGAAGTGTTCCCCAAGCGCTAGTTCCTGACTGTCCTTTAGAATCGCATCGTCCTGTCCCTTCTGCTTTCCCACATACTCCTGACCATCCGACTAACGTATTTATTGCCTGTTTCCTCTCTCCTCCCACTAGAACGTGGCTCTGCAGGGGCAGAAATCTTTGCCTGTGCTGTTCGCTGTTGTGTCTCCAATGACTAGAACAGCCCCGGCCCAGGAAATATCTGTTGAATAAATGAGTAGGATTGAACTCATTTATAGAGGGCGGGGCACCTTGAACACCAAGTGAAATTTGGATTTCCAGGGTCCATTGGGGACTTGGGGTGAATCTTTTCTCTTGTGAGCTGCAGTTTCCCTTCTGTACAATGAAGGGAATCAGAGCTTGGATCAGTAGTTCCCAGCTCCGGTGTGCCGCCCTCTGTAAGTCACGTCCTTGTCATTTTCTCTGGAGGGGAAGTAACGTGATGAAAGCAAAGCTCTAGGCAGATGAACGGCTGAGTCATCTGGAATTGGACGGACTTGGGATGCGGGGGTGAGAGGGGGACAAGAGAGGCCGGGGGTAGAGAGGCCAGCAGTGATCTTAGGAAACCTGTGGACGGGAGGCAAGAGGAGGAGAGCCGATGAAGACTGGATGCGAGAGAAATTCCAGAGGCGGGGGCAGGACTTGGTAATTAGATCTAGGTAAGGGAGCGAGCAGAACAAAAAGATTGGCCAGTGTGGAGCCTGTGAGAATGGGAAGATGTGGTATCCTATGACCCTCGCTCCCAAGGAGACAGACCTTTTCTCCTCATCCAAATGTACTCTCCTAGCCCCGTAGCAAAAGAGAAGACCTCTGTGATACCCCAAACCTCCCAGTTAAACAAAAGTCTTGGATTTATTTGTGAGACTGTTTAATGCCCAATGTCTAGAAGATGGTAAATGTCCTTCCCACCTCCCAGGCTCTTGCACGCGTGCACAAACACACACGTGCACACACACACACACACACACACACACACACATCCTTGCTTCTGAGGGCCAAGGGAAGCAGCATACAGGCAGAGTGGCCTTTTGCCAAAGCAGAACCAGGAGTCTTGGTGGCCGAGGAGCCAGTGTGCAGGCTGGGGTGGTCCCTGCAGACCTCTCCAGGGCCTGTCCTCCATGTACAGTCCTCTCTTCTCAGGTGTCTCTCAGACCTGCAACAGACCGGGTGCTTACACAGCCCCTCTCTGGCCTGTCCTCCCCCAGCCACTGCTGTGCTCTCCAAGCTCACCTGTCAGGGTTTGGAGCTGGTAACCTGGGTCAGGGCCACAGTCCGGCCCACTGGCCAAGGGTGTCCGCCGTTTCTGCCCATGCCAGGCCGCCGTCCAGAGGGCACTGGCTGCCAGCAGCTTGCTGAGAAAGATGCAGGCCAGGAGGAAAAGGATGGAAGTGGGTGGAAAAGAGATCTCCTCTTCCGAGATGCTCCTTGGAAAAATAAGGAGAGCGTGTGGGAGGCCTGGAGGTATCCTGCAGACTGGAATCTGCCCTCAGCGAGGGAATAGGGAAACACCAGGAGCTTCCAGGGGCTCAGGAGACCCCTCACCCAGCACCATCCATGGGATTCAGCTTGTGGGGCTTAGGAAACCTGTAGTCAGGGGACCCGAATTCTAGGCACGGACCTGCCCACTGTGTGCACTTAAACATTCACCTTCCCCTCACTAAGCGGTTTCTGCCTGACGTGACGGAATGGAGTGGCGCGTGTGCGTGTGCGTGTGTGTGTGTGTGTGTGTGGGCGGTCACCTGTGCTTCATGGTTATAGTAACAATGTTTGACATCAGCAAATAGGCATGAACCAATCAAAATGGATTGTGGCCCACCAGAGGAACAAAGATCTGGGGATCTCAGTGTTGTACCAAAGTACTAAAACTTTCATTGTTGCTGAATTGTGGAGATGTCCGCGGGCTGCCAGGGGAGGGCGGGGCAGGAGGCTGACCATTCCGGAGTCTTGGAGCCGCAGCAATTTACAAACCATTATGAAAGTAGTTCAACATTTTAGCAACTGGCACAGTCCTACCGACACACCCTGACTTGTTTGGACAAGATCGTATCTAAGTCCTTCCGTGCTCTAACTGCCTTGGACCCACAGCTGCCACCCCACGCCTGGGCTCGGCAGGGATCTTAGGAGAGACCTGTCACTGTACCTGGAGATGCTGTGCTCCACCTGGATGTCCTCAAAGCTCCGGGACCCCTCGGGGATCCTGACATCATCAGGGTCCTGGAGATCAGGGGGGTCTGTGGGAGACAGAGCCTGTGAGCTTCCAGCCCAGCTCCCTTGAGGCAGCAAGGTGGGGAGAACCTCTCTGGGTGGCATGTGGCCCTCTGGGCTCCTGCCCTGTGTGGATCAAGTGGTTAAGCTTCCTGAGCTTCAGTCTCCTCCCCTGTAAGGCGGAACAATTAGGAGAACCTGCTTAAGGCTGGCGCTGCGGAGCCAGTGGGGGCAACCTGTGGAGTGCCTCTCACCTCCCCAGGAGCGCAGTAATGCGTCTCCCGTGCTCCCAGCTCACAGGATCCCTGGGAAGGTCGAATGGAATAATGGTGTATTTGAGTGTCCTCTGTGTACTGCCAAGCTGTCTACACCAGCTATGAATAATATTAATAATAATAATAATATTATATAATATTATTAATAATTCATTATTATTATTATTATTATTTTCCTGCCTCCCTCTTGGGAGCTGGCTGAGCCGTAGGCTCTGATAGGGCTTAATTTTGTGTCTCCTCACCCCCTACTCAGAAAAGCGGTGGAAGTGCGGTTTGGGGTCCATGGCAGGCAGTCGCCCCTAAGCCCCCCACCTCAGACGAATACTAGCTAGACCCTCATTTGCACGATAACGGGCCATGTTGGGGGTAGGAGCTGGGAAAGGACAGAGTCAGAAAAGAGACAGTAACCCCAGATTTCTTCTCCTTTGGGACACAATAACATTCTGGAGACCCAGGCAGAGGCTTTCCTGGAGGACCTCCTGCATACCAAGCTCACCACCACCACCCTGTCTCACCTCGCCACGCCTGGAATAAGGATGCCACTCGGGTCACCTTCCCCCGAGCAGGTTACCTCTGTCATCTCACGTGAGCCTCGCAGGAACCCTGACACCACCACCTCCATTTAAGATGAGGGTCCCAGAGAGACGAAGCACATTGCCCAGGGTGCTCACAAGCAATGTTCCTTCCCAGGGTTGTTTTTCTGTATCCGGTTGGTGCTTAATTTACATTGGTAGGTCCCTTGGATGGTTGGGTGAGGGAGGAAATGAACCTCCTCCTCCTACTTAGGAACCACCTACGAAGTTCACATCCTAACCGATGCCAAATGGATAAAGCTGTTTGGGGAAGCAGGACCACAGCTAGCTGCTAAGGGGCCTGGTGCAAGTTAGAGAGCAGTCCCCTTCCTGCAAGTGATGCAGTCCTGCCCCAGAGAGCAAAGCCTGGACAGAAGAGACAGGACAGGATTGCGGCCCCCTTGTCCAGTTCGCGACCCACATAACTATCCATGGTGGCCCTCAGTGGGGGGACAGGAGCCGTTCTGTGGGGTTTCCTAGGGTCCCCGAAAGCCCAGAGGGTGGTCCTGTGCACAGAAACCAAAGACATGAGCCCCGGCCCAAGGGCTGGCCAAGGGCAATCAGCCACCCACTCACCAGCCAGCACCTGGACTAGGACCTTCCTGAGGGTGTCAGCCTCGCTACCGTGGAGGCTCTGACACTGGTAGAGCCCAGCATCGTGGACTTGAAGATTCCGCAGCGTGATGGTGAGTGTGCCCCCCAGGGCATCGTCTACGATGGTCGTGCTCCCATTCTGCTTCTTCAGGAAGGACAGCAGCCACGCGCTGTGGGTGCTGACCACCCGCTGGCACGGGCCCTCTTCACGCAGCTGGCGGCACCAGGCTTTGCGTCTTCCCCAGTGCTTCAAGGAATCATAGGGGCAGGAGACCCGCAGGGACTGGCCTGCCTGGACCTGGAACGCTGTGGTATTGTGGGCTCGAGACAGCTCTAGGGAAGAGAGATTCATTCACTCCTTCATTCACTTACCAAATATTTATTGAACACCTACTGTGGACAGCAAACAAGAGAGACAGAAACCCTGCCCTTAAGAAGCTCAGCTTCTTATGGAAGGTGGAAGAAGGTGGCACAACACAGGCATGTGTTTATGGGAAATTGGGAACCAGGAAACCGGGGTCCTGGGTCTGGCTCTGGTTCATCATCATTGAACCTCTGGACATCATTGAAGAAGTAATTGACCCTCTCTGGGCCTTTTTCCAAAAGCACTTGGTCTTAAAGTTCCCTCCAGTTGTATTTCACACATCTTCTCCCTATCACATGGGACCAAGACCTCTCCCTTCCCCTCTCCACCTCAAGAGAGAAGGGCCAGTGGGCCTCCCAGGTGTGGCACTGGGTCCACAGGGTCCTGGGCACCCCCTCCCTGCCCTGGCCATGCTTGCTTCCTCCGCGACTGCCCACGCTGGTACCGGTTCTGCATTCTCCTCTTTCTGACCTTTGGCTTCCAGCTTCCCTGTTTCTGTGGTTTTGTTCCCCTTTCAGGAGGCACTTGTCCCAGAGCTATTTTGGGGGAGACATGAGGCTGCTATTTTGGCCCTCCTTGCAGTGAGGGAGATGGGCTTAGAGCACCCGTCTACTGCCAGGGAAAGGGTTGCAAGGGCCACAGCCCTCTGTTTCAACTTCCCCTCTCTTGTGCCTCCTCCCTTCATCCCATCTTCAACCAAATGATGACGGAAACTTGGAAGATAGAATTGGGGAGCTGGTGACCTGTCTTTTGGAACCAGAAAGACCTGATGTGCAGTGCCCCTTCCATCCATCCATCCCTTTGCCTCTAGGCAGCCCACCCCCCCAATCTTCCCCCACTCCACCCCAGCTAAGAAGTTGCAGACGCAAGCCTCTATTAGGATGGTTTCCTCTCACCCAGGTTTGCTTATTGCTCTGCAGGAGCAAGAGGCAACCTTCTGCCAATGAGAAAAGGCAGTTGCGTGCAAGAATCTGAGGTATCAACTCCCCCAGCTCAGTGACAGAAATATTCAGCCCCCCTCACGTCCCATCCAGGGCTGACAACAAGAGGACCTTCAGAGCATGAGAAGGGACACCCAAAAGATGCAGATTCTGAGTCCCGTGTTCTTTCCTCCCTCCCACCCTACCACTCCTCTGGGGTTAGTCTTATGCTTAAGTGATTCGTAATTTTAGGGGCTTTCACCAGTGCCCCCCAAAACTTCCCCCAGCTACTAGCAAGTGGCTGAGATGCCACCATCAAAAATCCTTCCTTTTCTCATGGCCACAATCCAGCAGCCCTTATTTCTGCACATGCATGGACTCTGACAGTGGGTCCTGATACTGGGGAGGGAGCGAGAGCATGAAGGATGGGGACGGGGTGGGAAGACGGGCTGTAGACGATGTGAAGACTCCGACTTCCTTCAGAGCTCAGCCCAGTGCTCCCCCACCCACCCCCTGCCATACACTCAGGGAAGGGGAAGGAAAGAAGGCCTCGGAGCTGGAGGGAGGTGATCCTACCTGTGAAGGAGAGCAGGATGAACAGCCGGAGAAGCTCCATGTCACCCTTCCCTGTGGAAGGCAGACACAGCGTGTCTCGTGCAAGACCTCGTCTTTCCCTTGAACTGAAGAAAGGAAAAAGTCAGGCTTGTCAGGCGCTGCCCACAGGAACTGGCTCCTGGGGATTGAGCAACAGTCAGGACTGGGGTCTGGCTTGATGATTCAACGAGGGTTTGTGGGGTGGGGGAAGAGAGGAGAGGAGGAGCCAGCCACTGCAGCCTGGCAGCAGGAGGCTGAGGATCTCAGACCTCGAGAGGCCAGCCTACCCTCCGTACCAGCCAGCGTGACCCCACATGGCCGGGGCTGGTCAGGGTCCAAAGTGGCAGAGCCTCGCCCAGGGATCACTGTCCTCCCAGCCGAGTGCAGACCCTCCTCCAGCTGCAGTGCCTTGCGAGGGATGGAGAACAGCTGCTGCCGTAGAAGACTGGACCCTCACCCAACCCCTTCTAGTCTTTTGCTCCAGGCCAGCACCCCTGTACTGTGGCCGCAGTGAAGAACACGGCTGTGGAGCCAGACTTCGTGGCTCCAACTCCCTCCTTCCTCACCTCCTGTGTGTACAGCCACACATCCATAACCTCTCTGTGTCTTCATTTCTGTACCTGTGAAATGGGAATAATGATCGTGTATAAGGTTGTTGGGAGGATAACATGGATTTCCACAGGGAATGTGCTTTAGAACAGGGCCAGACACACAGTACCATGAACTAGTACCATTATCCTAGTTAGCAGAGGAAAGGGAAAACGGGCCGTCTGCGAGAAAGAGAATTTTCTCTGCTACCCGGAATCTCCTGGCCACGCTTAGCCGCCTTTGCACAGCTGGGCACTTCCTGTGTGCACATGCTCACAGAGCCATTATTTTGTGCACACACCCCCCGGGAACTCCCCCACCATCCTTTGGGGCAAGACGGGATGGGACATTTCCTGGAGATCTGGGGTGGGGCGCTTTTTCCCTAAGCACGGAAACTATGAAGGGTGATCCAGGCACAGGGACCTGTGTGTGCAAAGGCAAACGGGGTAAAATGGCCAGGTGAGTCAGGGGAGGGCTGGGGGAGGTGAAGCAATTTCCAGGGACAAGGGATTGAGTCGTGCTGGCGGAAGCAGCAGGGAGGCTGGAGGAACCCTCAGGGCCAACAGATCATCAGGAAACTTTGGTTTCCTGCAAGCACTCACGGATTTGTTCTTTCCTTCATTTATTTACCCATATTTACTGCGCATCTACCATACAGACAGGGAATGTGGGTAGAAATGGGGGTTAATGAAGAACATCAGACAGTCCTTCACTTAGGCAGCCAAGGGCCTGGCCTTGAGCTAAGGGCCCAGGGAATGAGAGGTCTGAGGCCACCTATACGTATCCTTCTGTGGTATTTCGAGTCAGGACTATTGGCACATAATTTAAATACACAAAATTTTACCTCCTTAGGGTGTCCTGTCCTATGAATTTTGACAGACTCACAAATCTATGTAATAACCGCCACAATCAAAATGTAGAACCTTTTTATCAGCCCAAAAAAGTTCCCTTGTGCCCCTTTTAGCGAATCCCTTCCTCTCCAATCCAAGCCCTGGCAATTACTGATCTGACTTCTGTTCCTACAGCACCCTGCCCTTTCTACAATGTCATATACATGGAATGTTCTGGTACGTAGCCCTTTGAGTCTGGCTTTTTTCACTTATCGTAATGCATTCAACATGCGTGAAGTTGTGCTTCTCAGCAATTCATTCCTTTTTAATGCTGAACAGTATTTCGTTGTGTGGCTGAATCACAGGTAGTTTATCCATTCATCAGCAGATGAACATTTGAGTTGTTTCCAGTTTGGGGCAATTATTGATACAGGAGAGTTAGCCTGTCCCTTGGGAGACAGGGCGGTCCCTGGGGGAATAAACAAAGACAGCCATATCCTAAAATCAGGTTTTGAAATCACTCCTTCACTCCAGGACATAAAGTAACAAGGCCCTGAGGTTAATCATAAAATTCCTTTTGGCCTGTCAAATGGAGCAGATCTGATAGATAAGAGTGGGTTACTTTGCTAATTCCTTCAGGATGGGCAAACAGAACAAACCTGTTAGATGAATTTCATTAAAAGGCGCCAATTCCCTTCTTCAAATAGCTCCCCTTCCCCAAACAGGCAAAGGGAAGGTATAAAAGTAAGAGCTTTTGCCTCAGTCACGGGGCACCCCCATTCAGGACCCCCTCCCGCTTGGGAGCTGCAACCTCTTCTCCTGCCTCTAATAAACTATGCTCTTTTTAAAACTTTTTGCCTCTCCCTGGTCTGTGTTTCCATTCTTCGGCTTCACGAGACGCGATCCCGGCCCACACCCAGAAACTGCCGGCAGATCCAACATCGCCTACGTCATTATGAATAAAGCCACAATAAGCATTCAGGTACATATATTTTGTGTGGACATGTTACCATTTCCCTCAGATAAAATCCTAGCAGTGGGAATTCTAGGTTATATGGTAAGTATATGTTTAACCTTGTAGAAGCTGCCACACTATTTTTGAAAAGTAGTTGTACCATTTTTGCATCCTGGTTAAGATTTGATATTGTTGGGTTTCTTTTTAAGCCATTTTAATAGGTTTATGGTGATATCTCATTATGGTTTTAATTGGTATTCTCCTAATGACTAATGAAGTTGAACACCTTTCACTGTTTATTTGTCATATCTTCTTTGGTGAAGTAGTAATTCAAATCTTTTGACCATTTTTTATTGTTTATTATCATCATTATTACTGAATTGTGAGAATTCTTTATATATTCTGGATACAAGTCTTTTATCAGATATGTGATTTGTAAGTATTTTTTTTCTAGTCTGTAGCTTGTTTTATCATTTCCTTAACAGTGTCCTCCAAAGGATAGAAGATTTTAATGCTGATAAAGTCCAATTTATTAATTTTTCATTTATAATTTGTGTTCTACTGAAATAATTGTGCCTACCTCCAAGTCACAAAGATTTTCTCCTATGTTTTCTGTTAAAAGATGTATAGTTTTCGGTTTTTCATTTTGGTCTATGATCCATTTCAAGTTAATTTTTGTATGTGGTACAAAATATGATTTGCGATTCTTTATTTTATTTTTTGTCTGTAGGTGTCCAGTTAGTTATACCAGCCTCATTTGTTGATGGAAGGACATCCTTTCTCCATTGAATTGCCTTAGTATCTTTGTCACACATCCGTTGATGTGTAGATCTATTTCTTGACTGTCCATTCTGTTCCATTGATCTATGTGTTTATCCTTCACCCATATCACACCATCTTGACTACTCATTGTGGTTTTACTACAAGTCTTTAAATCAGGCGGTGTGGGGAATCCAACTATGTTGTTCTTTTTCACAATGGTTTTGGCTGTGCTGGTTGCTTTGCCATGTAAATTTTAGCATCAGCTTGCCAATCTCCCCCGACCCCCTAACCTCCACCAAAAAGAAAGCCTGCGGGGCTTTTGCTTGGGATTATATTGGTTCTATAGCACAGTTTGGGGGGAACTAGCCCTCTTAACACTATTAAGTCTTCCAATCCACGGACACAGGGTAGCTCTCCATTTATTTATTTCTTGTATGGTTTCTCTCACCAATGTTTAATAGTTTTCACCATAAAAATCTTGCACATATTTTGTTAAATTTCTACCTAAGTGTTTCATGATCTTGGTGCTATTTTAACTATTTCTAGCTTTCTATCTCTTAGGCAGAAGCAGAACTCAGAAGTCCCATGAATCGTTCCCTTACTTGCTGGCCCACTTCTGCTCCATTCTGACCCATACTTTTCACTTCCTTTCTACCTGAAGAAAGGGTCTCTTGTCTTCTGTTAGCCTTGTTTCAAATGGTAGGCACCAAGAAATCTTTATTCATTCCTCACAGCACGTGCATATCAAATGTTCTCATCTTTTAGCTCGTGTAATTTGTGGTGCAATCCCCTGACCCTCGTATCTGAGCCCAGGAACATTTGTGGACCACCACCCCCTCCTCCCAAGCATAGGGTGCTTCCTTTCTCTTTGCTAAGTATGAGATCCAAGATACCTGCCACCTCACACGTGGGCACAGAGATCGTTTTCCCTCTATCATTACACCTGAACATGATCTCTCACTTGGGCATGCATTCAACCTCCACGCATGTGCCAGTCGCAGTGCTAGAGACTCAGGTCTCTGGGGGGCCCAGCGTGCCTGGATATGACGTTGACTAGCAGCTGTTCCAAATGATTACCCTCCTCAAACACAAACGTCTATCCACCCCCCTCCTTCTTCCCTAGGAATAAATCAAGTCCACCATATGCGAGCATCTTCACTCTTTTTCAGATCCTCTGTTATCCTCTCATCCCCAGTCTAGCCAACCTGAGCAGCTAGAGAAGCAGCAGAGTCTGGTCAGGACCATGGTCAGCACCCAAGCCTGCTTTGGACTTGGGAAGTGGGGTTGGGGAAGAGTGCAACTGGAACAGCTGGCATGAGAACAGGCCTCTCAAAGCTGGGACAACTCAGAACTATCAGGACACACCACCAGCCCAACCGGAGAAATCCCCTGCCCAGCCCTGCCTGAGAACTGGGCCTGAGAGACTAATTGGTGGTGTCCACTGGCTCCTGGCTATCAAACTCAAACCTCAGAGCCCGTAAGTGTCATTTTCTGATGAGCAGCCACTTAAGACTTCCCTCTTTGGTCTTATCCAGCTTTTACTTGATCTCACCTTCCTCGATCCAATCCCCTGCCTTCAAATCCCAACCTCTCTCTCACCTCTGATCCCCTGCAGACTTGACCTTCTTCCACCTCTCTCTTTTTGTATTTGTACTGTCAGTCTCTGGCACTTCCAGCTGAGGCCATTCCCCCATTTTTACCATCTCATATTTTCTAAGTTGAGGATCTCAGATCCTGTCCAGGGCCAATGACTCCTCTTTTCAGGGCAGGACATCTCCTGGGAAGTGAGTGTGAGTGTGTGTGTGTGTGTGTGTGTGTGTGTGTGTGTGTGTACATGCATACGTGTGCATGTACTGGGATTGAATTAGGATGCAGGCAGGCAGACATCAGGCAGTCAGGCAGCAGCTATTAGGACCAATGGAGTGATGCAAGATGGCAGGTCCAAAGGGAAGATCTGGCCAAGAACCCAGGAGCTGAGAGGCAGGGATCCAGGCACTGAACCTGACGCATCCTAGGGCTGAGACACAAGCATAGGGACTTATCTGGGGCCACTGGTTAATTGGGAATCTCTCCCCTTGTCTCTCCAGCCAAGGGAGCCACACTCCTACTGTCTTCTGTCAGCTTCTGGAGGTTTCTATCAGAAATAGTCATGCCCCTCACCCTATCCTCCCCTGGCACCTTTAGCATTCCTCAAGCTGTAGCCATGATTGCTTTGTATTGTCATTATTTTTTCACACATCTATCCATTGTGTACATGTGTGTACACCCACACATACATACACCAATAAGATCCTTACAGGAACAGAGACCTACAATCATTGTGGTTAAAATGTCAGGATCTAAGATCCACCGTTTACTAGATGTATAACTTTGGGAAATCATCTAACCTCTCTGTGCCTCAATTTCTCCATCTGTAAAATGGGAGAAAGCACTTCCTTTATCGGGATGCTTGAGCCACTAATGCACGCAGAGGCATAGCCCAGAAGAAGCACTCCATAAATGCTGGCTTACTAGAATTAATCTCTGTATCCCCAACCGTGAGACGTGCCTGGCAGTCAGCAGGCATCCATAAGTACTTATCTAATGAATATAACTCCAGGAGCTCTAGTCTAAGTCCAACCTTTGGGTTTTGACACTTCATGAGGAGCCTGACCCCTGGGATGGCTCTTGTTGCTGCAGCCAGAGCAATGCAGGCAGCAAACCCAAGTCGGGGAGACCCTGGTGAAGAGGAGCTTCCTCCGTGGGTACTAGACGGAAATACAGACCAAAAGTAGAGGCACCGCCTAGAGTCTGGAACTGTCAAAGGACCAGCGATCAAATGAGGCCATCTGTCAATGCCAATGCCTTTCTCAGAACAAGGTCCCATCACGTGGGAGCTCAGGGTGCAGCAGCTGCCCCGCCTGTAGCAGTCGGATCTGGGCGGCAGGCCTGAGGCAGGGAGGGCAGGACAGAGGCCTGAGAGGCCAAGGAGATGCTCAGAGCATCCTGCTCCCTCCTTGCTCCCGCCTCCCTCAACCCCAGGACCTGGTCCTATGGGTCTGCATGATCGTGCCCCCAGGGAGCCACAGACTGGGACAGAACCACATCCTCAACGCTGGGAACCTGGGAGGCACATGATGGCCGCAGAGATGTCACAAGTGGCAGGCACTTAGCCCACCTTCCTCCAGAGAAAAGACCTCCTCCTCCCTCCCACACCAGCCTGCCAGGCCTCAAACCGCCTCCCCTTCTCCTCTCCAACCCCTTTCTCCCTTTCTGGCCATCACACAGCCCAACCCTCAAGTCCCATCCTGTGGGCAAGACGGATGTCCCATTGTGACTGAAGGCAAGCCAAGTATCAACTCACAGGAACATTCACAAACAAGAGGCCTGAGCAGGAGGCAGCGAGTTCCCAGTCCTCAGATAGACTGATGCAGAGACGGCATAACTCACTGGAATTTCACAGAAGAGGTTCTGGCCTCCCACTGGCAGCTGGATTTGATGACCTTTAACGGCTTCCTTGAGAAGTGATGACTCGGCAATGCCAAGCTATCTTCCCCATGACGTGGCAGGATGTAACCCTTCTGCCCACATGGCCTGGAGTTCCGAGTTCAGAGCCACTCCCTTGGGGGGCACATAATAAAAAAGGGGCCCTGTCTCCAGAAGGGCCATGTGAAAGGGACCTCAGTGAAGTAGGAGGCCTCCCTCACCCGCTCTGTTTGCTGAGACACAGTTAGCAGAGGGAAAGTGGTTTCCGTGGCATATGGAGGAGCCTAAGCTGCGTGGCCACCAGGGGAAGGGAGCTCCCTCGCCCTGCTATGCCTGTCAAATCCAAGGATTAGGGGAGACCCCTGAGCGGCTGGCACTGCCCACATCCTGGCAGGGTTATTGATGAGAAGAGGTTAGAATCAGGAGGCCGAGAAGGAGAGGAGGTGCTGAGGGGGGAAACAGAGCTTTCAGCCTGGCTTAGAGGCCCTGAGAGGCCAGTGAATAGACACAGCTCCCGTCTATGGAGACAGTCACCAACAGAAGAACTTGCACAATCTGTCAGGATGTCATAGTCCCGGGTCAGGAAGGGAGGGTCAGAGAGGGAGGCGAAGATTGGGCTGCTCGGAGGCTCTGGGTCCCAAACCCTACCTAGTTGGACTCGGTCCTACTAGCACTCCCTCCAGACGCTGCACAGGGGAGCGGCCAGGTGTCCCGAAACCCCCTTTATGGTCCCCATGGCCTGCCCATCGCAGTCCTCAGACTCGATGGGCTCCTTTCTGGGTTGATAAGGACGTTCCTTCCTTTCCTCCCCTTCCTCACCTCCTCTGCAGGAAGGGATGACCCTTGCTGGCTTGGGACTGGCTCTGCCACACTGAGTCACCCCACCACTGGGAGGGCAGCCCTGTGCCTCACGGCCCAGTGAATTCTGCAGTCAGATCCTGGGCTCTTCCTCCAGAGCAGCCGGCTTGGAGGGGTGGGTGTGTTTTTAGTGATGTTGGCACATTCCACAGCCAGAAATGGGTCAGGTATGGGCTTCGGGTTGGGGTGGGTATTGACGTAGAAGGAGTCCTCAGGGCTGAGGTGGTTCAGGCAGGTAAGTGCGGCATCGTGGATGTCCCCAGTGTCCTTGCCAGAGCCCATCTGCTGATCGGAGCCCTGGGAATCAAAGAAGACAGAGTCCATTGTCAGATCCCAGCTGGGAGTGCTCAGTGGCCCCCTGGGTGCCCAGAGCCGGGCAGAGGACAGCGACAGGGATAAGGTGTAGGACAGGATATGGATCCTGCAGAGCCTCTAGAAATGGCTGCAGGCCAGGGCGCCACCATCGAACACATTTCAGGGTAAGGAAGGCTACACAGAGCACAGTCCACAGGCCAGCAGCTCCAGCACCCCCAGGAGCCTGTTAAAAATGCACAATCTTAGGCTCCATCCCAGGTCTATTAAAGCAAAATCTCAGGGGGTGGAGCCCAGGGGACTTTTGTGCACACTCCAGCTTGAGTAGCATTGAGCTAGAAGAGCGGAATGTCTTTTGTAAACTTGATTCCAGCCTTACAGAGGGTTGGACCAGATGACGTTAGATCCTCCCAATTCTGTGATTTCAAGAGTGTCAGATCTTTAATAAGACAGCCCTGACCAAGGGAAACGGCCCTGTCTCCAGCTCCTGATGAGAGAGCGCTCTAGGGAGCACTTTTTGGACTACGCGATACCCTTTTCCGCAGCTGATTGGACCTATGGTGGCCGGGCCACAGGCTGGTTCACGATCCACAAGCTAAGTCAGCAGAAAAGCTTCACCACAGGGGTGAAGGTGAACAGCTTGGTCAGGCAGCTTCTCCCGCTCTCTAAGGGGTTTGCATTGGGAAATAGGGGGGAAAGGACACACACAGGTGAGGCACTCGGGACATCAGCAGTCATGAGTGAGTCCAGGTTCAAAGTAACTAGAAGCTGTGTGCACACACAAGCCAGGAAGCTAAAAAAGAACAACATAAATGACAACAGAGTTACCCAGGAAAGCTGAGATTCCCTCTATCCTGGTGAGGGGTGCTTCCTTCTTACACACAGCGGTTTCGTCCTCGTGGGCGAACATGTCAGATGTGGTGGGATCGGTCCTTTCCTGTGAAGAAAACAGTGAGGTCTGGAGGAGCAACCTCTCCCTACCCCACACTCCCATGGAAATTCGGACGAGGGCTGGAGGTCCTGGCTGGGCAGAAGGACCCTGATGCGGGAGAGGCTGGGCTTGCTCAGGAAACACCATCCAGCGTGGGGAGATCCCAGACGGCACAGATTATTGGATGGGGAGTGGCTGGAAGTGCTGGAGAGCAAACCACAGTGGCTGCCTGTGGCCGAGCCACATCACGCCAGTAAACTTAATTCCAGGCCGCTGAAAGTTCCAAATTTAAATATCACATCTAAGTGTAACCTACAGAGGGTACCAAAACAATGTAGACATATTTTAAGAAAGGAAAAAAACTGTATTAAAATTGTAATACTCAATATATACCGGGAGGAAAAGATGAATACAAGTCATGTGTATACATTTTTGGGGCACCCGTGGTGTTTGCTGATGAAGTTATATGTCATTTTTGGGGCGCCCCTGGTGTTTGCTGATGAAGTTTCAAATTTGGGGGGGCTGGGGACCTCAATGAAAAACATGACTCTTATTACACACATGTTCTCCTAAAGTAGAAGTTCAATGAAAAATTATCCTTCCAATGTGCAAGGAATTTTGACATTTTGTTTTTCTGTTTTGTTTTATAAAAATACCATTGTGACCCACTAAATTGACTTTACACAGTGTGAAAAATATGTATATGAAATTTTACAATGCATTACTACTTGAGGATTTTTATAGCTTGAAAAATGAAAATCAATGTGGTCCAATATAATTCTGGCTTGTTTCTATATTTCACTCTTGTCAACAGACAAATCACTGGGTGATATACTTAATAAACACACAGCACCTACGTGCTGAACAAGCCAAGCAACAGAAAACAAAGTAAGAATCATCAAAAGGCACTAATCTGATAAATCGTACACAAAATGCTGTAGATTTTCCACAGGAGTAATGCTAAAAAGTTAGAACTTGGAAGATTAAAAAGTCCTTCAAGTGCTTCCAGGAAGACAAAATTTAAACATGACAGCAGCAATCAAAAAACAATATCCGTAAACAGAAAAGTCTTCAGATAAATTTGTTTTAAAAAATCCAAAACTGGGCCGGCCCGGTGGCTCAGGAGGTTGGAGCTCTGTGCTCCTAACTCCGAAGGCTGCCGGTTCGATTCCCACATGGGCCAGTGGGCTCTCAACCACAAGGTTGTCAGTTCAATTTCTCGAGTCCAGCAAGGGATGGTGGGCTGCGCCCCCTGCAACTAGTAACGACAACTGGATCTAGAGCTGAGCTGCGCCCTCCACAACTAAGACTGAAAGGACAACAACTTGACTTGGAAAAAAAAAAAGGCCTGGAAGTACACACTGTTCCCCAACAAAGTCCTGTTCCCCTTCCCCAATAAAATCTTAAAAAAAAAAAATCCAAAACTATAAAAAGATGATGAAATATAGGATCCCAAATGGATACTAGAATACCCAGTTTTAGGCAAATTGGCGCTGAGTCAAATTGTCTTGGCCCAGCTGACCTTGAGCCTCGGAAGAGAACTGGTCTGTCCTGGGCACCGCGCAGCCTGCCTGCCGCTCTGGCAAAGTGGGAGGGTCCAGAGCCCAGGGAATCCTGGCTGCTTCACCTCTCGGCTGCCATTTCTTTGTTGGTACAACGGGCATGATAAGCCTGTCCCCGTGGCTGGACGGCGCCGTAGTGTGGCTAAGCACGTGGTGGTCTGCTCAGAGCCAGTGCCGGGTGTACCTGTCCTGGCTCTTCCTCGGGCTTTGCTGAGATACGGGATCACGAGTGGGGTGCGCATCCGCAGCAGCAGGGCCACCGTCACGCTGGAGATGCTATTCCCGGGGCCTGGGGGGCTTTGGAATAAGGAGCGGCCAGGTGAGGAAAGTCAGAGCCAGCCTTCTGCCACGAAACCATCCCCCGCCCTCGCCCCCTCGTGCCTGTTGTCAGGACAGATGCTCCCCTCCTGCTGAGCTGGCCCGGAGGCAGCCCCAGGGTCCCGGGCTCTGCCCCGTAGGCCGTGCGGTTTTGCCATGTTATTCCATCTCGGCGCTTGTTTCCTTCTCAGTGAGGTGGGAATGCTGACGACGTCTGTATTTTTTTTATCTTTTTATTAGTTTCAAGTGCACAAAATAATGTAATAGTTAGACATTTGTCTAACTATATATATAAATATATCCCTCACACAGTGACAGCCCCCCTCCCCTAATCCACTACCCCTCTGACATCTGACATCACACACAGCCATTACATTTCCACTGTCTCTATTCCTAATGCTGTACTCCGCTTCTTGTAAATATATATGTGTGTGTGTATATATATAAAATTGTAGTTGACATTCAATATTGTTCAGCTTCAGCTTCAGGTCTTTAGACTTTGCTCCTTTCCCCTTTCTGGCTGCTGTCTCTTACCTGGTCTTCTGGGCCCCAGTTTTGGGATCCGTGCTCACCTCTCCTGCGTCCTTCCTTTCACCAGTCTTGGTCTCAGCTCCTTGCCATTATCCCTTCCCTGTGCAATCCAGTTAGCAGTCAGAGAATACTGGTGTCATCAGACAAACAACTCTACACATAATAAACACGTTTTAATAGGTCCTGTCGTAAGTCAAAGGAAGAACACAAAGGTAGACTTTCTTACAACATGGCAGCCTTCTAGGACAGGTGTCTGGGAGGTCAGAGGCCACGGGGGCAGGGCAACAGTGATAGGGACACCACCACACGGCTATAGGGACACCACCACACATCCCCGCTGTCCAGCACCAACTGAGTTCTGGGGGAATGCCGTGAAGAAGGAATAGTGGTTTGCAGGAGCCCAGGGTCCACCACCCTCAGTGACACAGAGAGGGGAGAACATAGGCAGGAAGGGAAACAGCTATGAGGCCAGTCCCAGGGGCTGGGGACTGGAAACCATCAGGCAGGGCAGAGGAAAAACTCAGGCTGTGGGCTGTAGTGACTACAGTGTGTGCCATGTCTCTAGACCCTGTGACTCTGGGATAGCTCCCCTGAAAGATGGAGAGGCGCTGGGAGTGGGGAAGAGGAAAGAGAAGCAGCCCTGCTCGCGGGCCTGGCCCTGGGCGCTTTGTGTCCCCCGAGGCAAACTTGGCACTGTGTGGAGACATTTTTTTTTTTCATATGTCTTTTTGGTTTTTTTTATTTAAATTTATTGGGGTGACAATTGTTATTAAAATTACATAGATTTCAGGTGTGCAATTCTATATCACATCATCTATAAATTACATTGTGTGTTCACCACCCAGAGTCAGTTCTCCTTCCATCACCGTATATTTGATCCCCCTCACCCTCATCCCCCACCCCCCAACCCCTTTACCCTCTGGTAACCGCTAAATTACGTTCCCCAAATTAATTTTCAAACCCCATGGCCATCCTGTGGTCACCGACTGCCCTTCAATCCCTTCACCCGCCCCCCCCCCCGCCCATCTAGCAACCCTCAGTTTTTCCTCTTTGTGTGTGGAGACATTTTTGGTCGCCACAACTGGGCGTCTGCGGGAGGTTTGTGCTATTGCTCTCTAGTGAGTGAGGCCAGGGATGCTGGTAAATATCCAACAACGCACAGGACAGCCCCTCACGACACAGAATTATCTGGCTCAAAATGTCAATAGCGCCAAAGGTAAGAAACCCTAACGTAAGGTGGGAATGTTACTGGCCCCATTTTGCAGATGAGAAAACTAGGGCTCAAAGAGGTGAAGTGACCTGAATCAAACTGTCGGACTCCCATTTCATCCCCTGAGAGCCAGGTGTCCGTGGGAATGTGGTAGTTGAAGGCATTTGGCACGGTCGGCAGTGGGTGGGAGGAAATGGAGAACTAAGAGGACAGGGGAGGGAGATACACAGTACCTGTCAATGACAGGGCTGGTGGCAGAGGTCCAGGCTGTGGTCCTCCTGGTGGTGGGCAGGGTTAAAGCTGCAAAAGACGACAGTGAGGGGAGCCCCCATGTATTTGCCCCACACTCCAGGGCTCCCCACTTTTAGCCCTCAGCCCTGGGTAGGAGAAGCCCACACGTGGCCCTGGACCAGGTGAAGACTCTAAGAAGCAACACATGCCCTGCAATGAATGCAGGTGTTACCCTGAGTTGTGTTGGATTTCCTTCGCAGTGAAGTGCCACACGGCAAGCGGCTTTAGATTAGGTATCACACTGTCACTTGTATATTGGATATATTCTGTAGTCTTTTCTGTTTCCTTGTTCTTGAACATGTCATGCTCTTTCAACCTGGAATGCCTCCCTCCCCCCACTCCCAACTTTATTGTCTCCCCTCGATAAATTCCTGCTCTTCTCATCAGGCCCATGTGGTGTCACCTCCTCTGGGAAGCCCTCCAGGAGAATCCATACCCCTGGTCTTCTCCAGCAACCTGGTCCCTCCTTTCAAGGGGTCTCCAACCACCTTGCATCATAACCCTTTATTGATGTGTCTGTCTTCTTGGCTGGACTGTGGGCTCCTCCAGCAAAGATGGGGGCTCAGGTTTTGGATTCCCTTTCCAGAGCCCAGCCCCAAGCCCTACATGGAGCAAGCAATGAAGCAAGGCTTGTGAATGACGGAGCAGCTGATCTGGGTCCACCGGGCATCCGACTGAGGAAACGCTGGGCAGGAATGGCAGCAGGGCGAGGGCCTGGGAAGGTGTCATTCAACGCCTGACGGTCACAGAGAAATGCAGGGGCTTTGTAATGCTGAAGTTTTCAGGAGGCATAACTGGGGGCCTCAGGGTTAGGCGTAATCTCAAGCTCCCCACTCTGAGATTTAAGGTCTCTCAAGTAGTAGGGGCAAGTCCAGGGTGAGAACGCAGGCCCCCTCAGCTCGCAGCCACTACACCTCCCAGCCTCACCCTCGAAGCCTCACGTCTGCCTCCCTCGCTGGCTGTCTCCTGTCTGTCTACATCTCTTGAGCCCCAGTTACCTGTGACCCATCTCCAGCACAGCCGTTTGAGAGAAGGTCGGGGATTAAGGTCAGGGGAAGGGATGCCCTGGAAATTACCAATAAACCCGTCTTGTTCAAACTTGAGGAAGCTGGATGATCATTACAAATGAACAGTGTCCTGTGAGCAGCGACGAAAGTGTTCAGACAGATGGGTGTGGTGGGCAAGGAAGAACAGACCCGAGGCCAACAGGCCCGAGTTCTGGTACTGGTTCTGCCCTTAACCAGCTGGTGACCGTCGGCAAGGGGCCCTGCCCTGGCTGTCAGCTCTGAGGGGGCTGAAGGAAAGGACTTTTAGGGTCCTTTCCAGCTCTAACATCTTGTGATTCAGGGAGTCTGAGAAGCACACATTAGAAGGGAAAGAACTCACCCTGAGATCCCACCAGACCGATGGTTCTGAGAACAGAGACCCTAGAACATTTCGTAGGTTCCACACCAATGGAACCCCGAGCCCTTCAGCCTGAGCTCGGCCATGGTGATGGTGAAGTAGCCCGATCTGAGGTCATCGTGGACACAGTATGGAGGCCGCCTGGGCACTGCCAGGAGCCTGGGGTGGGTGACCAATGTGGTACAAGGACGTGCTGATGATTTTCTGCACCGGGCTTTTGTCTTCAAACCTTGCCAGAGCGGGTACCAGCCTCTCATGGAGACTGTCTCACCCTCCAGTTTATGCAGCAACTCGAGCTGCTGTTCCCAGGAGCCTGAGAATAAACCCTCAAGTCAGGGAGCCCCCGGTTGCCACTGCAGACCTGTGAAATGGGCCTCCCTCCTCAGGAAGTCCCCTCTCCATGTCTACACTCAGAATGTGCCCCAGCGATGGCCTCTGGCCATAGCACCACCCTGCGCCTGGCCCTGTCCTCTGCATAGTCTGCTCACGCCCCTCTCACCTAGCCATCCCGTCTCCTCTTGCCCTGTTCCTTCTGCCCTCCTCCCCTGCCCCTCACCTGAGGCCAGGAGCCCCAGCAGGACAGTGGCAGCAGGTGTGTGGCCTCCCGGGCCCTGGGCTGGGTGGAGCAGGGAAGCCCCTGAGAAGAGGGAGCCAGAGCTGGACAGGCTCCCGGCCTCTCTGGGAAGAAGAGATGAGGAGGGCAAAGGTGGGACACGGGGGAACCGGGAGGAGGGAGAGGACTTGGCCTGCAGGTGCTGTGTCTGGGCCTGGATGGAGGCTCCAGGGCACTCTGTATCTACTGCTGCGCCCTCTTGTGCCCAGTTCCTTCCCCATCAGGCTGTTTCCCTCCCCCTGGGGTGGGGAAAGCTGTGAAAGCCCAGGAGGAAACTATGGTGAAATAAGAACCGATTTCTCCTCCCTCTTTCTCACCTCTATCTTACTACTTCCTTCCCAGCCTCAACTTTCTCCTCCCTACCCAAGAGAAGCAGGGGCTGCAGGTGAGTGACAGAGTTAGGGGACCCTCGGGAGGTCCCCAGTGGACAGAGGCTTCCTGCCCAGGCCTGCCTGGGAATTGCGAAGTTCTGTGGGGACTGGAGGGGAACAGGAAAAAGAGATGGAGGGAATGGAAGTGCAGGGAAGGTCCCTGGAAAGGGTGGGAGAGAGCAAAGCGGACCACCAGAAGGGAGGGGGAGGAGGAGATAGGTTCAGAACGAGGGGAGACACCGGGAGGAGAAGAAAGGGAGTCTCTGCCCCAAGGTCACCCCTGTGTCCCCGCTCCCAGCTTGCCAGTAGCACTCCATGAGCATTTGTTGAAAGACCACACTAATCAAACACATTTAAAAACTAATTTGTCATTAGATGAGCTACAGACAAATAATTGTCGCAGGCTGTTTATAGTTAATAGACAAAAAACGAAGAGAAGAGAAAACCCTGTAAACGTGCAATGTGGCAGGCTGGGTTTGGGTCTGTGGGGAGCAAACTCTGAGGTAGAGATTAGCACAGAGCTTTTAAAGCGCTTGGGGACCAGGCTGGGGGGAAAGACAAAGGCAGAAAGCAGGACGGCAGGAGCAGGTGGGCTGCCCTCGGCCAACAGGAAGCTCAGGCCACCGTCTGAGGTGTTCTAAAGACAGACTGCCCTTCAGGACTTACCAAGGTGGCAGGGGATACCAGGTCCTTAGTCCCCTGTGTCACAGTCGGGGGGGTGGGCTGCCCTGGCAGGGGGTCTGCCCTTCAGAGGAGGCCTCCCACCTTCACTGCTCCCAGCACTGGGTGAGGAGTCCATCAGCCCTGACAGAGGGGCTGGGCGGCATGGCGGAGCGTCCACAACTCAGTTTAAACCACATTTTACAGCCGTCTGGGAGACCTGAGCCTCAGGCTTGCTTGCTGGCCTCACAGGAGGAGGGGTCAGGTCCACCTGAGCAGTGTGAAGAACATCCCAAACATTCCTGGGAGCCTGGTTTTCTTTGTTCTTTCCCTCCGTCAGACAGGAAGCTCTTCAGAGGTGTACTCCACTCAGCCTGTTATTCTGGGAGCTTGTTTGTGTCACCCACAAAAGGCGGCCTCAGCCCCAGCCTGTCTGGAAACCTCGCCTGCCTTATAGCTCTCTGCCCTGGATCTGCTGGGATCTGGGTTCCCCCTGGAGATCTGGGGACAAGGGTAAGAAGAGGACAGGGGAAGTGAGAGGCCAGGGTTTGGAGGCAAATATCCCAGAGGCCTGGAGTCCCAAAGAGGCCACCAGGCCCCGAGGTGCTGGAGCAGCCGGGGCAGCACCTCCTCAGTGCCGTGTTCTTCTTTACCATCCATGGTTCATGTAGGACCAGGCCCCACCAACGGGCAGCATATGCAGGTCTGCCCGGGCCCAGGAGCCCCTCATCCTGGGCAAAAAGGACGGTGGTCATCCTGATGTCAGCGACCCGCCTGACATTGGGGCACAGACAAAGCATCTGCCTGGGGCCAGCACCCACCACCTAAGGACCATATACCCCTCGGTCCGCCAGGAGAAAACAGAGAAGAGTCCGAAGGTCTTAAAAGTAGAACGTGACAGTATTAGAACTTGAAAAGGACCAACAATCACAAGGCACTTACTCAGTTGTATAAGATTCACGTTCTTTCGTTTTATTCTGACAACAGTCTTGAGGTAGGAATTAGTGTCCCCTTTCACAAGAGGAAAACTGAGGCCCGGTCGGGTTAGTGAGTTGCACAGGGTCACACGGGGACAAGTGGCACCCGAGTCCCAGTCGTGCGTCCTCTGTCACGCTCTCCCACCAAACACTTGCTCTCCAAGGAGGCAGTGCGTTCAGGGTGGATGGAAGTCAGCTGTTTCTCCAAGGTGAGTTAAGACCCCCTCCTAGTTACACACCAGCTGGTGACCACCCCCTCCTGGTAAGGAGGACAGGTGTCTGTGTGTGTGTGTGTGTCCTGACACCACGCCAGTTAGTTCCTCAGTCTGAATCTCCCTTCTAGTGCCCTCTCCTGGACACAGGGAAGAGGTGCCTCCTCCCTGCTGTCCCCTGTGATGACCCCCTGCCCCTTCCTCTCTCCCCATATGCATCCTGGAGTGGCCCCACCATGGCTCCAGCTGTGTCACCCTCCTGACTGTGATGTTTGCTCTCCCCACTGGGAGGTCCCTGACTCAGGGCCAAGAGTGGAAATGCCACATCTGTCCCCAGGTGCTTATTCCAGTGACTGCAGGCCGGTGGAGCTCCCTTCCAGGGGAGGAACCCAGACCGTATCCTCCAGCCCTCTCCGCAGTAGAGGCCAAGTCTGAACCGTAAGCCTGTGAGGCAGGGGCAGACTCCCCAGGCTCCTTGGCTCCATCTTCCCCATCCCGCCCCACCGGGCAGTTCTCCAGGTTGTGGTCAGCTGAGTTGTCTTTGCTGTGTCACAAGTGGCTCCTCTTTTTCCCTGGAGGTGGGGGTGGGGGTGGGGGTGGGGATTCCCCCCTTTCTGTGAGTCCTGGTCCTCCCTTCAGGGGACTCTGAGGGCCCTCAGTCCCCTCCAGGAGCTCAGACCTGGAGCTCAGGTGTCGAAACTGGGGGAGAGAGCCGAGTTCAGCCTCTGCACCCCAGTCTGGGGACACGGTGGTCCTGCCGCTTAGAGGGGCTCTCAGCGGCTCTGTCACAGCTTTCCCAGGAGGGCCAGCCAGCAGGGGGCAGCACTGAGAGTGTGGGCTTGCTGGCTCCCAGGACTTGAGGGACCAGTAGGTGCCAAGAGCAGGGGACATCCAGAGGCCGATCAGAGGATGCATGGCTCAGAGGGGTGAGGGCTTGGACAGCTCTTGGGACCCCTGCTGCCGATGCCTCTGCGGACCCCCAATTCTTAGTTACTGTTCCTTCTTCTCCTCCAGGGCAGGCCACTGGGACATGGGCTGCCTCTGGGATGCTTTCTTCTCCAAGTGCATGGAGAAGCTTGGAGGGAGCAAAGGGAAGCTGAGGACACAGGGTTCTGGTGAAGAGAGGGCAGCCGTCCACCCCCCACCCCTGCTCCCTTCACCGTAGTAGCAAGGGGTTTGAGGCCAAGGGGAGCTGAGGCTCTCTGTCTGTAAACAGCATCATCGGGGCTTCTCTGTCATCCAGCGGGGGCCTGGGGGCCTGTGGCTCTAAGCAGAATCCCTTGGTGGCTTCCCCCAGGGCTCAATGCCTGGTGTCCTCCACTCTGGGTCCCGCCCCAGGTTCCTGGCAGCCCAGGGGGACTGTGTGTAAAGTGCAGCCTCTGGTTCTGGAAAGGCCGGAGTCCAGCTCTGCACAAGTCCTCACCCCCCACCCTGGCTCCAATCCAGATAGTTCCCCAACTTCACTCCTCCTCTGGCCTCCTGGGGCCCCTCTGGGAGAAGCTCCCCCACTCCATACGTGGCCTTAAACCAAGCAGGTTTCCATGGGGGCTCCGACCGTCCTGGTGGGTCCTTCCAGGGTCTAGCAGAATCCCTGCACACGCTGTAGCCTGTGAGGACCAGAAAGAGAGATGAAGGGCAAGCCTCCTGCTCCCCATCCCCCAAGCTCCGGCCTAGCCCAGCCCCTTCTGGCTCTGCCCTCCACTTCCCACCAGGTCAGCCCCAGAGGATTATGCTGTCCTGTCCCTGCCTGCCCTCCCTCCTCCCTCACCTGGGGGCCTCACGGTCCTCCTGACTGGACACAGGCAAAGACACACTGCCTGGGGACCGACTGCAGTCAGACACTTTGGAAAGTGTGTCAAGCCCCCAGTACTTTGCTCTCGGAAATACGGGAGGATGGACTCTACTCACTTCCTATGTGTCTCTTCTTCCAGAACCCATAGACCACGATCAGCACCACAGGCACTGACAGGAAGGTCAGTCCGCCCACAAGCACAATGGGATAAGAATCCTGGTACCTGAGGAGATGGGACAGAGTGGGGAGGTGAGTGCCAGGTTCCCTCCCACCCACGTTATTCTGCATACCTAACACGAGAGGAGTCGGACCAGGGGAAACCCTGACAGCCCCTGCAGGAAGTGATGGCCTCTCTTCTTTGGGGACCCAGCTGTGGGGGAGGGAAGTGAGGCGCTCAGAGTTCAGGGGAGGAAGTCCCCAGGTGGAGGGGAGCACCTCTGCTCTTTATTCCCCCAAAGCTGCTCATCGTTGAGGACAAGAACTCTAAGAGACGCCCATTTGTGAGGGCAGAGACCAAGATTCTTATTCTCCTTACAGTGACAGAGGAGGCGTCCTCCCACCTTCCTCCTCTGTCACACATGCTGTAGGGGCCTTGCCTGTATCTCTTGCTTGTATCACTCCCATGTACACCCATTGTCAGCACCTTCATTTAAATAGTTTTTGTGCCTAAGGACTTGCTGTTGTCACTGGTGCCCTCCATGCCACACACGGCAGGCAGCCCTCTACTGATGACCCCAGGAGTGGGAATATAAATACGCCAGCTCCCTTACCCCTCCGGGGGCTGCTTGACACTGGACCCCAGAGTTTCCCCAGTGGGACTGAGCTCTTGCTGCCCACAACGGCTTGGTTAAGTCCTCTGTCAGCTGCCTTCCATGCCCTCCCCACATTCTCCCCAGTGTTCCCAATACAACATGAATCCTGACCTCAGAGTCTGCTTCTGGGGCAACCCAAATCAGAGCGTCCTCCGTTTCCTACTTCCTACTGGGCAAGCCACCACCTTGTCCTGTCCCGACCCTCTCCTCTCCATCCCCTGCCCTCATTTCCATGCCATCCTTTATGTCACATCTCCATCCCAGCTTCCAGTCTCCCACCTCTTATTCAGCAACAGGCCAGATTGACTTTCTGGGGGGTGAAAGGGGAAGGTCTGCTATAACATTTGCACCTTGACATCTGTTCAGGCACCAAGAATTGTTGCCATGGCTGGTAAGATCTCATTCAACCCCAAATCCCACAGGTACCTGATAGGGGGTAATTTGTCGAGGGGAGATCTGCTGGTATGGCACAATCGCGTGGTGGGCGATCTGGTGGGCAGGTGCCCAGCCGTGGTGAAGACGGATGCTGGGCCAGCCGAGGAGGCTCTGGCATTGCTGGGAGATGCACTCACAGTCTGGAGCCCCGTGGTCCTTCTGGGCTCTGGGCTGGAGGGGCTGGTGAAGCTGTAGCCTGTCAAGGAGGCCAGGCTGATGGTCCCTGAGGCAGTGGAGGGCAAGAGTCTGGCAAGGGTGAGGACTCCAGGTGTGAACACCGTCACACCGGTGGTAAAAGGGGCATCAGGGCCTGCGGGAGGGGCTTGGCCCGCGGTGACGACCATTCCGCTCTTGAGGATGCTGGACAGCTGGGTAAGAGGAGTGTTTCTTTTGGTTGTGGGGGCTGAGGGACCAGAGAGGGAGGAACGTTAGACCGAGTTGGGGGCCTCGATGCCGAAGCAGATCGTGGCAACCGAAACGGCTGTCTGGCTGCGGGGGTGGGGCAGCCCCTGTGCTCCTCTCCCCTCCTTGACCTTGGACCCAGGATTCTGCTCTGCTGGTGTGCGTTTGTTCAGAGGGTGGTATCAGAGAGAAGTAAAGAAGGAAAAAGCCTTCACAATTTCTGGAGCCTCCCCTGCCAGGGCTCCTGGCCCCGAGGACACGCCCTCCCCATCCCTATCTCTCTCTTGTCGATTCCAGACCCTCCATGTTCCTGTGGGTCAAAGAGATTTCTCTACTCTGGTGCTGAACAGGGACTTTTCCAGTTACTGGGGTCCAGAGACGAGGATAAGGAACTGCAAAGGCCCTGATTCCAAAGGACGCCACAAGCAGCTTGGTCAGACAGCTTCCCTGGGGGTTTTCTAAGAGGCACCCAAACTGGTCCTGCTACCCTTGTCCATCAAACTAGCCCTTTGCTCTCTCATTTTCTAGAAAAAGGCTGGTGTACAGATGGATGGTGAGGGAGAAGGGAGTTGTAGTTGTGAGGTCCAACCTAAGGGGGTTGGGTCTTTCTCTGCAGGGAACCAGAAAATTGGAGAGAGATTGGGGTTGGGGGGGGCAGCTGCTGCATTCTGGGATTGTGCATGGCAGTGACGCATTCCCCAGGGCCGGGTGGTCGCCATGAAGGTGCCTGTTTTTCTGGGCAAGGGAACCCAGAACAAGCGGCATTGGTGAGGGTGGGCCTAGGGGAAGAGGCTGACCGGGAGCCTCATCTCCTACTCAGCAGTGGGGAGCCACTTCGGAGAACTCACCAATAGGTGCTTTGGGAGAGCCAGGGTTTGGACACCCACCTCATAGAGGATCTCAAAGGTTGGGCAGAAAAGGAGTGGCATCCAACAGAAAGAGCACTCCTACAAGGGTCAGGGAAGTCACACAGCCATTTCCTTCTTCTTCATGACTGCCCAGTACACCAAGAAGTTGGAAGCGGGAGGACGAGGAAAGGGTGACAGAGAGGCACCCCGTCTTCCCCACCTCCTGAGATGGAGGAAGGGGAGGGAGGCAGCAGGCTACCTCCCCTTCTCCACTTCAGGTGCCTTGTGCCATGAAACCTGGTCTTCAAGGGGCGCAAGGCTACCTCCCCTTCTCCACTTCAGGTGCCTTGTGCCATGAAACCTGGTCTTCAAGGGGCGCAAGGGGGAGTAGAAGAGAACACGTATTGCTAGAATTGAGCTTTTACTTGGGCTGAGGATTTTTTATTTCCTAATAACTGAAAAGGCCTGCAAAGCTGAAATTTCCCCCAAATTGTCAGTAAGAGATGGAAGGTAAGATTTGACATAATAGAATAGAGGGATATGCTAACCGTTCCCTATTTGTAGTCCTACAAAGGAAGATAATCAATAAACTGCTTTGGGAACAAGAAAAGGTTGATAATGCAATAGTTTAGGGGTTCCCAAAGGGTCAGGGGGGTGGGGGGTGGGAGACGAGGGTGAAGGGGATCAAATATATGGTGATGGAAGGAGAACTGACTCCGGGTGGTGAACACACAATGGGATTTATAGAGGATGTGATACAGAATTGTACACCTGAAATCTACGTAATTTTACTAACAATTGTCACCCCAATAAATTTAAAAAAAAAAAGGTTGATAATGAATTTCATATTCTTTGGCTACTTTTTTCAGGCTCTTTCACTGGCCCTTCACCATTTCCTATCTATAAATGTGGGAGGACCGTGGCCCTCCTCTTTTCTTTTTCTACACTCAAGGGAGAGCTTTCGTAGCTCCTTGATTTTTTAAGCACTACGTTGAGATATAATGTAATCTACATCCCATATAACACACCCATTTATAGTGTCAAATTCAACGGTTTTTAGAACACTCAGAGAAGACCTCCTTGAGCAAGTGACACCGAGCAGAGCCCTGAATGATGAGAGTGTATCAACCATTAGCACAGTCAATTTTAGAGAATATTTTCATGTCAAAAAGAAACCACTTACCGTTTAGCTATTACCTCCCTATTACCTTTTCCTTCCCTCCAGCCCTAGGCACCCACTAATCTACTTTCTGTCTATAGATTTCTCTAGTCCCTTCAACTTTAAACTGTCTTGACTAAGATACTTTCAAATACATCCCTAGCTCTCACCTCTCACCTGAGCACCAGGCTGATACATCAACTGCCGGCTTCATTTCTCCACTTGAGGTTCTAAAGTATCTTAAACTCAGCATGACACAATAGAGTTCTTAATTTCCCTCCTTCAAACTAGCTCCTCTTTCGGATCTACCCTACCCAATAAATGGAACCGCCATCCATCCACCTTGCTGATGAAACAGGACACCTTGGAGTCACCCTTGATTTCTCACTTTTGCTCACCTCCCACATGAGCAAATCCTGTCTTACCTCAAAATCGTACAGGGTGGGCAGGAAGTCTGACTGTCATAGACGTGAGCCACTCCATTTCTCTCCACTTCCAGGGCCTACACTCTACCCCCAGACACTGCCGTTTCCAGCCAGGACGCCCTCAGTGGTCTCTCTGCCCGTGTTCTTACCTTTCCACAATCCATCCACACAGCAGCCATTATTATCTTGAAGATAAACCACAACACACCCTGGCGGCTCTCCACGAGCTCCCTATTACACTTGGAATAAAATTCAAACTCCATATCATGGACGTTAGGGTTGCTGTGTGACCCTCCAACCTTCTCCTGTCCTTGTGCCCCACACTCAGTATGGACCAGCCACACAGGACTGCCTTACACAGGCCTCGTGCCTCACCTCAGGGCCTTTGCACATGCAGTGCTCCCCACCTAGAATGCCAGGTGAAGCACCCACATTTCCACAGGGTTAGAAAACGCTCATCATTCAGGGCTCTGTCCGATGTCACATGCTCAAGGAGGTCTTCTCTGAACCCCTGTTCTTTGGCAGTTCCTCCTACCACGGAGTTACTCTCTAGTTTACCACACTGTTCTATTTTTGTAAGAGCATTTATTGGTATCTGCAATGATCTGGCTGAAGACGTGCTGCGGCCCATCATCTCCCATAAGGCCAAACTGTCTGTTTTCGCTCACCTCGGAGCCTAGAATAGCGGCGGGCACATAATCTGGGCTCAGTGAATATGTATGGCACAGATGACTGAATAAAACAAGGCACAGAGAGTCCTGAGTTTGAATCTCATCTCCGCCACTTGCTAGCTCCGTGAACTTGGACAAGGTCAGAGGCGCGTACGGCTTTCGAGATACCATTTATAAAACGGTGGCAATAATGTTCACGAAGCTGTCTATAAACGAACGGTGCAAACTCTGTGCAACATGCTCATTGAGGGATTATTATTCTTATTATAGCTGACGTTAGTGGAGTGCAGGGCAGGGAGGAGACACCCCACCATCCCAGGGCCCCAGCAGGCCTGCTCACCTGGCGACACTTCCAGCTGGAAGCCCATCAGAGGGTAGAGGGTCCCCGAGCTGTTGCGCATACACCAGTACCGGCCCGAGTCCTGGCGCCTGAGGTCCGCCATGGTGATGTTGACCACCTTGGCCTGGGTATCGTCCTGCAGCACGTAGCGCGGCCCCTGTGCCCAGACCCGGGCAAACCCAGTCTCACACTTCTTCCTCCTGATTTTGCACCAAACCTTACCCTCCACGCGGTTTTTGCGGCTCTTATAGGAGCACTGCACAGACAGGGTCTCCCCTTCAAAATGCTGCACTTTGGAGTACACACTCTCAACAGGGGCACCTGGGGAGAACACAACTTGTTGAGCAAGGTCTGGCAAAAGAGCAGGGAGGGGGCATCTTGCAGCTTGAAGCTCGTGGTGAAGGGAGAGAAGGTGGAGATTGCCCTGCTGTCTCGGGGCTTCTGAGGGAGAAACACAGCCCTACTATGAGGGACCTCCCTCCCCCCAGTCTGAGGGGGGAGGCACAGACCTCATCCTCAGGGCATTGACAATCTGATGGTGGAGACAAAGGCATAGCCTGCAGGGAGCCCCTAGTCTAATGGAGGAAACACAGGCCTGACAGTCAGGGAGCATCATCAGACCAGCCCCTTTCTTCACAGTATTTTCTAGCCTGATGGGAAAGTGCTAAAAAAGCCCCATCTTCAAAGTCTTGTGGGAAAGACCCAGGGCTTGCTCGTAGTGAGACAGATGCACAGACACAAACCCAAGTCATTAATTAAGCTATGAAATTCCAGAGCACAAACCACTTAGGTGGATAGGAAAATCCATTCTCAGTTTTTGAAAAAAATAAGAGTAGTTTTTTATTTCACAAATAGGTTCACATAGATATCTATTAAATAGCAAGTTGTCTTAGTTCATTCTAGGTGGTGTTTAATTTTAAAATAAGCTAGTTGCATAGATTAAATATGCCCCAAATTGCACATAAATTCCCAACGCAGTGCAAGCCAAAGAATTCTACAATTAGTCACTGCTCATTTGCAATACATTGCACTCTATGCCTAGGAATAAGATGTGGTCTGTGCACTGCATAATCCATGGTCTGGGGGGGAGGGAGTAGGTCAGAGGTGGTGAATCAGGGGACAGGGAGAGGGAGAAAGCTGGGGTGGGACCCCAGAGCCTTCTGCAAACAAACACATACACACAAGTTACTCCCCACTAAGCCAGAAGAGTGAGCACACAAATTGGAGTCTACATAAACATGGGTTAAAACTCTCTGGATCTACCACGGACTAACCACATGAGCAGATCACTTAACATACATGTTCCTTCGTGTGTCTCAGGTTGGCTATGAGAACCATGCCCCAGGACAGTGCCTTGAATACAGCAGGTGCTCACTGTTTGATTCCTTTTCCCAAATGCAGGTTGCTCCAGACTTTTCCACTGCAGCTCAAAACTGTGATAACCAATGGCCCGGCCTCTGCCTCAGTTTCCAACGCAGCTCACTACAGTTAAGGCTTGGAGTAAGATAACACCCTCTCTGAGCATCACTAAACAGAATGATCCAACTCAATTATTTGGCGGGTGGGAGGTTTGGGGGACCCCAGGACGGGTCAGCACAGGAGACACTCTTCTGCCCTCTCTGGGGGAGGGGCATGGGTGAGGTGACCTTGGAAACAGTCTCCAGGGTACTGTGTTCATTTGTGTCCACCTTCCACCCCTCTCACAGGTGATGAGGAGTGGGTTTGGCCAACCCCCACCATGGCCAGAACTGAGCAGGAAGTGGTAACTTGGTTGCCATGGTAGCAAGGAAGGCAGGATTGGGTGAGGCCCCCTCCAGGAACTTCAGCAGCTATAAGGTGGGAGAGGCCTTCAGGGATTGCTTCCCCTCAAGACTGGGGGAGTGGCATGAGCATTCTGAGAAACGGTGAGTTCAAAGGGCACACACATGATACGATGATTCCCGTAACAACCAAGCAGGCTTTTTAAAAGAGGCCAAGGGAAGAAGGCTTTTTGTGTGAGGAACTTGAGTGGCCCTGGTCAGAGGTCCCGAGGAAGGCTGGTAGATAAGAGGCCGCCTGCGGAGAGGGTCCAGAGCTTTACCTTAGTTTGTAAGATCGGGGTTCAGCTTTGCCTGGGGCCAGGAATTAGGATGGAAACTTCTCATTGGTCTCTGATAAGGAGATCTACCCTAGGGCAGCCCCACCTCCTTCTCCCTCTCCTCCAATTCCATAAAATATTAAACAGGATCACTGGGCAAGAAAAATCGGGGAGGGAAGGTCTAGGAAATGGTCATTCGGTGCCCCCGGCCAGCCCCCCAGCTTCTCACCTGAGAGGCAGCCCTTGCCGCACAGCAGCAGCAGCAGCAGTAGGAATGTGGGACCCATGGCTCCATGCAGCTGGAGACGGTCACAGGCCAGCAGGGGGCCAAGACACCCCGAGGAGCCAAGGCTCGGCCGCAGGCCCATGCAGGGTTGGCTACTTCTGTCTGCCAGGGAAGGACCTGGGCTTCTGAAAGTGAAGTTGCCCATTTAGGGAAGTGAGGAAGTCACGGGACCCACTGTAACCAGCAGACCGCAGAAGCCCACTGAGCCTAGGAGAGGGTGGTGCCGGTTGCAGTTTCCGCCCTCTTCCTCGAAACTTCAGGCAGGTGTGGCTGCTCCACCCAGTCTGGGCCCCCAGCCCAGGGAGGGCTCGCAGAGTCAGAAGGCGCTGTGAGCCAGACGCTCTCTGGATTGCCTCCTGGAAACTAGTACCAGAGGCGTGCCTCCTATTCTGAGACAGGGAATCCATCTAGGGAGTGGTGTGAAGTTTCCAGAACCTCAGGTACAGACTTCCCTGGAATCCTGTGGGTTCAGAGGCCCAGGGGTAGGGGCTATACCGCTGGGGCCAGGCATCTCGAACACTACATTTTTCACAAACACATGCTCACAAGAAGTTTCTTGTAAACTCACGTTCATTCATTTATCCCTCACCAAATGAATTCATTCTGGCTCGCTCTTTCTCTCTCTCTCTCTCTCTCTCTTCTCTCTCTCTCTCTCTCTCTCTCTCTCTCTCTCTCTCTCTCTCTCTCTCTCTCTCTCTCTCTCTCTCTCTCTCTCTCTCTCTCTCTCTCTCTCTCTCTCTCTCGACTTCTGGCTGGGCTGGTCAGAACTGTCACTCATGCTCACACCCATGTCCAAATAACCCCCCTACGTGCTCAAATGCAATCGTACTTTTGTCACGGTTAGAGTGGCAGGGGTAAAAATGATGCAAATTGTAAAACTCAGAGCATAAGTTTCAGGTTCAGGGAGGGGTCCCTGTGCTCTCACATGTGGGGGCACACACACACACACACACACACACACACACACAAGCTGCCTCTCCTTTTCACTACTAACATGTCCGCTAATCTTTATTCTTCTGGCTACCTGTCCCGCTGTCCTGCCTACTTACCCACCAGCTCTCTCCATACTCCTGCTCCCTCTTGCAGGCTTCCCAAAGCAACACCATTGTGCCCCTCCCCCACCTCTTCTCCAGAAACCACACCCCCAGCCCCCTCTTCCTCTCGGTCTGGCCCTCAGCCAGCACACAGGCATGCCCACTTCACTTCCTCCCCTGCAACCCTATCTCGCCTATACAGCCGCCGGGCTCCAACTGAAATGACCCAGCATTTGGCCCAAGACCCCACCCTTCACGTAGTCCCCAGGGCCGAGAATCAGGATACACTTCTGACAACCAGGAGCTGTGTCATCTGCTCCTTTCGGGTGTGGGGACCTCATTGGAGCCCCATGACGATGTGTGCTCCCCCTACTCACCTATGTGAACTTTCTCCTCCTTTGATGGGACTCAGAATAAAAAGTTCTCAAGTTGCACGGCCACCGTCTTGAATGGAGTTGGAACCCCCAAGTCCCAAACCAAGGAAATTTTATCTTTGTTGACCCCAAAAGTCTCTTAACTTATTCATTTGTCCCTTCTTACAATCTTCTGTGCTGTGCATGGTGTGAGGTGTTGGGAGGTACAAGAATGACATCCAGTCGTCACTCCAGACCTCTCAGCTCCCAGAAGACCTACTGTGCTTTCCTCATCCACTTCTCCTTCTCCACATTTCTCCCTCAGATCCCTGAGTTCAGAGGCTATCTCACCTCTCAACACACATGGTATCTTCCTTCCTTCCTTTCCTCAGTCCTCAGGAAATGGCTGCAGGAGATGGAATGTCCCCCTGGGGGAACTTCATGTGCCTGGAATCCACACTGCTGTGTGCCCGGCACAGAGTGAGGCGTTGTGAAAAGTGCCATCACTGTGATAGCTGATGAGGGTGTAAGAACCCAAACATTCTCAGCTCCTCTCAGAGCGGAGGTATAAACTGGATTCAACGTTTCTTGAGCGATATTTGGAAGAATTTGTCAAAATCGCTAAAAATCTGTATACATGAGGCTTTTTGTACAAAGTAACTTAATACAGCATTATAGTTTTCTGTGTCTTTCTATTTCCATTTAAAAAGTAAGGTCTGCTTTACACAGAGGAAAATTCATTCTTTTCAGTGGAAAGTTCTGGGAGTTTAACAAACCCATAGGCATTTGTACCCACCACCATCATTATGATTAGAAGTATTCCAGTACCCCCTAAAGTTTCCCCGTGTCCCCTGGTAGTCATCTCCCCTCAGTCAGGCCCACTCTCAGTTCCTAGCGTTTGGCCCTTTCCAGAATGTTATAAAAATGGAATGATATAATACAGCTTATTTCTTAGTATAATGCATTAGAGATAATGTGTGTTGGGTGTATCAGTAGCTTGTTCCTTTTTATTGCAAAGTAGGATCCCATTGTGTGGACGAACCACCCTCCATATCCCAGTTGGGGGACATTCAGGTCGGCATCCAGTTTTGGGTTATTCCAGATAATACTATTACAAATATTTGTACACAGGTTTTTGTATGAACATAGGTTTACATGTCACTTGGGTAGATACCTAGAGTGGGGTTGTTGGGTTGTATGGTCAGATTATGTTTAATTTCAAAGAAATTGACAAATTGTTTTCCAATGTGGCTGTACCGTTTTGCATTTCTACCAGCAGTTTCCCAGTAGTTCCCTATTCTTGCTACCATTTTGATATTGTCAGTGTTGGTTTTTTTCCCCCTTTCTAGGTGTGTTCATTGTGGTTTTATTTTGCGTTTCTCTAATGATATTGAGTATCTTTTATTATGCTTATTCATCCTCAATATATCTTCTTTAAGGTAATATCTGTTCAAATATTTTCCTCATTTTTTATTTGTTTTCTTATTATTGAAGTTTGAAAGCTCTTTATATATTCTGATGTATTCTTTAATTAAATAGGTGTTTTGCAAATCTTTTTCCCAATCTGTGGTTTGCCTTTTTATTTTCTTATTAGTATCTTTCATGAGCAAAAGTTTTTAATTTTGATAAAGTTTAATATGTCATTTTTTATCATACTTTTTGTGTCATATCTAAGAAATCTTTGCTTAATTCAAGGTCAGAAAGATTTGCTTAACAGCCTTTTTGAGATATAATTCACATAATATAAAATGGACTCATTTAAAGTGTATACTTCAGTAGTTTTTAGTATGTACATTGAGTTGTACAACCATCACCATGATCCAACTTTACATGTTCACCACCCAAAAATGAAACTCCATACCCGTTAGCAGTCACACCCTGTGTTAGTTTCCTATGACTTCAAACTTGGTGGCTTCACACGCAGACATTTATTCTCTCACAGTTCTGGAAGCCAGAAGTTGGCAATAGTATCTCTGGACCAAGATCAAGGTACCGGCAGGGCGGCAGTTCCTCTGGAAACTCAAGGGAGGAGGCATCTCTTGCTTCTTCCAGCTTAAGGTGAGTGCCAGCATTCCTTGGCTTGTGACTTTGTCACTCTGCCCTTTAAGGCCAACATCTCCAGACTCTGTTCCATCGTCCCATCACCTTCTCCTTTGTGTGTTCAAATCTCCCTCCGCCTCCCTCTTATAAGGATACATGTCATTGCATTTCGTGCCTGGGCAAATAGTCCAGAATAATCTCCCCATTTCAAAACGCTTAACTTAATCACATCTGCAAAGACCCACTTTTCCCATATGAGGTAACATTCATAGGTCCCAGGGATTAGGACATGGATATCTTTTGGGAAGCCATTTTTCCATTTGTCACACTCCCCTTTCTTACCTCTTCTCCTCCTACTGCTGCCCCAGGCAACCACTCATCTACTTTCTATCTTTATAGACTTGTCTATTCTGGACATTTCAAAAAAACTTAATCAAGCACTATATGGTCCTTTGCAACTGGCTTCTCTCATTTAGTATAGTGTTTTCAAGGTTTGTCCATGTTGTACAGTACTTGCCGCAACAAGTTATATCAGTGTCTCATTCCTTCAAATAGCTAAGTAGTATACCATTTGCATATGCATTTGGTTTATCCATTCATTGGTTGATGGGCATCTCGTTTGTTTCCATTGTTTGCCTATTATGAACCATGCTACTATAAACATTCGTGTACAAGTTTTTGTGTGGACATATGTTTTCATTTCTCTTGGGTATATAACTATGAGTAGAATTGCTGGATCATATGGCAATTCTGTACTTACCATTTTGAATAACTGCCAGATAGTTTTCCAACATGGCTGCACCATTTTACACACTCACCAGCAATGGATGAGAGTTCTAGTTTCTTTACAGTCTCTATAATACTCGTTACTTGTCTTTTTTTATGATAGCCATCCTAGTGGGTATGAAGTACTATCTCACTGTGGTTTTGATTTGTATTTACCGAACGACTGGTTGTGTTGAGCATCTTTTCATGTACGTACTTGGCATTTGTGTACCTTCCTTGGATAAATGTCTATTCAAATTCTTTGCCTAATTTTCAGGTGGGTTATTTGCCTTTGTAGCACTTGAAAAATGTGTCACTTTATTGTGACCTCCGTGGTTTCAAAATTAGCGTTTCTGTAATTCGAATTGGTGTTCCTTTATAGGTAATGTCTGGCTGTTTTTAAGGGTTTTTTCTTTGTCTTTAGTTTTCAGAAGTTTACTTATGATATGTCTTGGTGTGTGTTTCTTTGGTTTCATTCCTTTTTGGAGATTACTCAGTTTTCTGGATCTGTAGGTTTATATCTTTTGCCAAATTTGGGTTCTTTTTATCATTATTTCCTCAAATACGTTTTCAGTTCATGCTCTTTTTCCTCTCCTCCTGGGACTCCCATGATGTAAATGTTAGCCCTTTTGTTATTGTCCCACAGATCACTGAGGCACTGCTAATTGTTTTCAGTCTGTTGTTGCTCTGTTGTTCAGACTGAATAAATTCTATTGATCCGTCTTCAAGTTCACTAGTTCTATCCTGTCATTTTCACTCTATGATGGAGTCCGTTCAGTAAGTTTTTTCTTTTGGTTATTGTATTTTTTAGTCCCCAAACTTCCTTCGGTTATTGATTTCTAATTTAATTCCATGTGGTGGGAGAACATACTCTTTATGGTTTCAAAGGGCTTTGTTGGTACTGCCACTAAAGGTACCCGGAAATGTCAGGCGATGCCCTACTTGTGGGGTAGATTTGGGGATGGTCCAGGGCCTTGCCACTGTCACTGCTGCTAGTGGATCAGCCCACACGGTGTTCTCTCCAACACCCAGTTCAGGGAAATGGGGGAATAAAAAGAAACCTCAGGGAACTGACCGTGTTGTTGTATCACAAGTCCTGAGGTCTCTAGCCAGCTGCCTCCTCTACCCAGCTTTTAGGATCCTTTTATCATTATTTGTTGAGTAATTTACAGGATATTTAGTTGTATTTAGAAGAGAGGAGCAGAAAAAAGTGAATCTACCCCATCTTGTGCTGGAACCAGAAACTATTGTTTATTTTTATTATTGAATTATAAGGATTTGTTATATAGTCTAGATATGAGGCATATGATTTGCAAATATATTCTCCGATTCTGTGGATTGCTTTTTCACTTTCATGATGGTATCATTTTCAGTACAAAAGTTTTAAATTTTGATGAAGTCCAATTTATCTAGTTTTATTCTTTTGTCACTTAATACTTTTAATGCCATATTTTAAAAACCATTGCTTAACCCAAGGTCACAAAGATTTACTCCTATGTTTTCTTCTAAATTTTTTATAGTTTTAGCTGTTACATTTAAGTCTATGATCCATTTTGAGTTAATTTTTATGTACGATGAGATATGAATCCAACTTCATTCTTTTGCGTGGTGGATATGCAGTCATTTCAATCTTTTCAAACCATTTGTTGAAATGATAATCCTCCCCCATTGAATTATTTTCACATCATTGTCAAAACCAATTGACCATAAAGGTTAGGGTTTATTTCCAGACTCTCAATTCTATTCCCTTGGTCTGCATGTCTAGCTTTAAGACAGTACCACACTGGTTTGTTTGTTTGTTTGTTTAGTTTCAGGTGCACAAAACAATGTAATACTTAGACATTTATCATTTATATCCCTTACACAGTGACAACCCCTCTCCCCCATCCACTACCCCTCTGATATCACACACAGCCACTACATTTCCACTGTCTCTATTCCTAATGCTGTACTCCACTTCTTGTAAGTATATACATACATATATATACATATATATATACACATATATATACACACATATATATATATATATATACATATATAAAATTATAGTCAACATTCATTATTGTTCAGCTTCAGGTGTACAGTGCAGTGATCAGGCGTTTACATCATCCCTGAGGTGGTCTCCCTAACGAGACAAGTGTCCATCGGATACCCTACAAAGTCTTTACAACATTATTGATTGCATTCCCCAAATTGACTCTTTTGTATCCCTGTGGTAACCTTGTGGTTACCGACTGTGCTTTCTAATCCCGCCTTTCCCCTTCTCCCCAATCCCCTCCCATCTAGCAACCCTCAATTTTTTCTCTGTGTTTCTGAGACTGTTTCTGATTAGTTCATTCATTTATTCTTTTCTTTAGATGCCACATATAAGTGAGATCATATGGTATTTGCAGCACTATACACAATAGCCAAGGCATGGAAAAAACTGAAATGGCCATCGATAGACGACTGGATTAAGAAGCTGTGGTATATTTATACAATGGAGTATTACGCGGCCATAAAGAAAAGGAAATATTACCATTTGCAAGAATATGGATGGACCTAGAGAACATTATGTTAAGTGATATAAGTCAGACAGAAAAAGACAAGTACCACACTGTTTTGATTACTGTAGTTTTGTAATAAACTTTGAAATCAGGAAGTATGAGTTCTCCAACTTTGTTGTTCTTTTTCAAGTTTGTTTTGGCTATTCTGGGTCCTTTGCGTTTCTATATAAATTTTAGGATCATCTTGTCAGTTTCTGAAAAGAGCCACCTAGGATTTTGATAGGGATTGTGTTGAATCTGTAGATCAATTTGGAAACTATTGTCATGTTAACAATATTAAATGTTCTAATCCATAAATATGATATTGATTTATTTAGATCTTTAATTTCTTTTAACAATCTTTTATAGTTTTCAGTGTACAAGTCTTGCATGTCTATTGTGAATTTTATTCCTATTTTATTCCTTTTGATGCTATCATAAGTGGAATTGCTTTCTTAATTTCATTTTCAGATTGTCCATTGCTAATGTATAGAAATATAGTTCAATTTGTGTATATTGACCTGTATCTTGCAATCTTGCTGAATTTATTAGTTTGAAATTTGTGCGTGTGTGTGTCTGTGTGTGTGTGTGTGTGTATGTGTATTCTTTAGGATTTTCTATATAGAAGATAATCTCATCTGCTAATAGAAATAGTTTTACTACTTCTTTTCCAATCTAGATGACTTTATTTCTTTTTCTTGCCTAGTTACCCTAGCTAGAACCTGCATTACTATGTTGAATAGAAGGGGCAAGAGTATACATTATGTTTTTATTCCTGATCTCAGGAATAAAGCTTTCAGTCTTTCATTAAGTATATTAGCTGTAGGATTTTCATGTATGGCTTTTATTGGGTGAAAACAAAAGTTTCTATTTCTTACTTGTTAAGTGTGTGTGTGTGTGTGTTTATCATGATGTTGGATTTGTCAATTTCAGTTTTTTCATCTATTGAGATGATCGTGTGGTTTTTCTCTTTTATTCTGTTTGTATGGCGTGTTACACTGATTTTCATCTGTTGAATTAACCCTGCATTACTGGGATAAATCCCATTAGCATGATAGATAGTCCTTTTTTATATTTTGCTGGATTTAGTTAACTAGTATTTTGTTGATGGTTTTTTACATGTGTATTAATAATAGATATTGGTCTCTAGCTTTCTTTTTGTTGTGATGTCTTTGTCTGATTTTGTTATCAGGGTAATGTTGGCTTCATAGAAAGAGTTGGAATGTGTTCTCTCCTTTTCTATTATTTTGAAAGAATTTGTAAAGAATCCATATTAATTGTTCTTTAATATTTGATAGAATTTACCAGTGAAGACATCAAGGCCTGGGATTTTCTCTGTGGGAAGTTCTTTTTATTGTTAATCAATCTCTTTATTGTTATAGGTCTATTCAGATTTTCTGTTTTTTCTTGAATCAATTTCAGTAGTTTTTGTCTTCCTATGAAGTTGTCCATTTCATCTAAATTAGATAATTTCTTGGCATAGTATTCCCTTATAATCCTTTTCATTTCTCTAAGGTCAATAGTAGTGCCCACCTCTCCTTCATTCCTGATTTTAGTAATTTAGTCTGCTCTCTTTTTTTGACCAGTCTAACTAAAGGCTTGTCAATGTAGTTGATCTTTTCAAACAACCAACTTTTGGTTTCATTGATGCTCTCAATTGTTTTTTTTTTTTTAAATTTTCTATTTCATTTACTTTCTATCTAATCTCTATTATTTCCTTCCTTCTGCTTGATTTGAGTTTAGTTCTCACTTCCTTCTTCTAGTTGCTTAAAATGGAAACTTACATAATTGATTTGCAATCTTTCTTCTTCTCATGATATAGGCATTTTCAGCTATAAATTTCTTTCTAAGTACTGAATTAGCTGCATCCTACAAGTTTTACTATATTGTATTTTTTGTTTGACTCCATCTCAAAATATTTTCTAATATTTCTTGTGATTTCTTTTTTGACCCATTGGTCATTTAAGTATAAGTTGTTTAATTTCCACATATTTGTAAATCTCCTAATTTTACTATGGTTATTGATTTCTAATTTAATTCCACTGTGGTTAGAAAACATACTTTATATGATTTCAAACCTTTTAAATTTATTGAGGCTTATTCCATAGCCTAGTATATAATCTGCCCTGTACCACATACAATTGAAAATAGTCTGTATTCTGCTATTTTGGTGGGGAAGTGTAATATAGATGTTGGTTAGGTCTAGTGGCTTATAGTGTTATTCAAATCTCCTATTTCATTGTTGATCTTCTTCCTACGTGTTCTATCAATCATTGAAAGCGGGATATGAAAGCTCCAATTAATATTGTTTAATTATTTATTTCTCCCTTCATTTCTGTCAATTTTTGTTTCATGTATTTTGGGACTCAGTTTATAATTTATATATATATATATATATATATATATATATATATATATATATATATATATTTCTGATGGATTGACTCTCTTGTCATTATAAAATTTTTTTCTATCTTTAATAACAATTTTTATATTAGAATTTATTTCGTTCGATATTGGTATAGCCATACGAGCTGTCTCTTGCTTACTGTTTGCATTGTATATTTTCCCATCCTTTTATATGCAATGTATTTGTGTCTTTGAATCTAAATAGCATATAGTTGGTTCATGTTTCTTTGTGTTCTTCCAATCTTTACTTTTTGATTGAAGTATTTCATACATTTTTATTTGATATAATTACTGATAAATTATAATCCATGTCTTCCATTTAATTATTCCTTTTCTACATGTCTTATGTAATTTTTGTTCCTCTATTCTTTCATTACTGTCTTTGGTTGTGTTCAATAGATTCTTATTGTGTACCATATTAATGTCCTTATTGTTTTTTCCCATTATTAAAAAATTTGGGACAATTGGTATGCTCAGTGGTTACAGCGCAATGCTCATACCACCAAGGTCGCCAGTTCGATTCCCACATGGTTCAGTGAGAAGCAAGGGCTTGAGCTTAGAGCTGAGTTGCTGGGCGGCTGGTTGGATCAGTGTGGATGGAGCGTGGTGCTCAGAACACCAAGGTCGCCGGTTCAAGTCCCACATGGGCCAGTGAGCTGTGCCCTCCATAACTAGATTGGAAATAACAACTTGGCTTGGAGCTGTGCTGCGCCCCCTACAACTAGATTGAAAAAAACAACGACTTGACATCTTGGAAAATCACACTGTTCCCCAATATTCCCCAATAATAAAAAAAAAATTGTTTTTAATAGTTGTCCTACAGATTTCATCTGACATCTTAAGAATTTTTGTTCCACTATAGCTTCATTTCCTTCCCCCCTACTTTTTTGCCATTATTGTCATATAAATTATATATTTAAATATTATAAGCCCATCAAACAGTTTTATATTTATTGCTATATGCAGTTGTCTTTTAATCACATAGGAGAAGAGTTATAAACGAAATAATACATTTAGACTGTCTTTTTTAAATAACTGTTTTATTTTTCAATTACAGTTGACATGCAAAATTATATTAGTTTCAGGTATACAACATAATGATTGGACATTAATATAACTTATGAAGTGATCAACCTGATAAATCTAGGACTGATCTGACCATACATAGTTATTACATTAATAACTATGTAATAACCATACATAGTTATTACAATATTATTGGCTGTATTCCTTATGCTACACTTTACATCCCCATGACTATTTTGTAACTACCAATTTGTACTTCTTAATACCTTCCCAGTTTTCACCCACCCCCTTTAACCCCTTTCCCAGCTGGCAACCATAAAAATGTTCTCTGTATCTATGAGTCTATTTCTGTTTTGTTCTTTAGATTCCACATGTAAGTGAAATTGTATGATATTTTTCTTTCTCTGTCGGACTTACAGCACTCAGCACAATACCTTCTAGGTCCATCCATGTTGTTGCAGATGGCAAGATTTCATTACTTTTTTATAGTTGAGTAATATTCCATTGTACATATGTACCACCTCTTATCCATTTACCTACTGATAGACATCCAGGTTACCTTAATATCTCGGCTATTGTAAATAATGCTGCAATGAACATATGGATGGATAATCCCTTTGAAGTATTCTTTGGAATTTTTTCAGATAAATACCCAGAAGTGGTATTACTGGGTCCTTCTTTGTCTCTTGTTATAGCATTTGTTTTAACGTCTATTTTGGCTGGTATAAATAATGCTACCCCAACTTTTTTGTTTCTTTCCATTTTCATGAAATATATTTTTCCATTTCTTTACTTTCAAAGTCTGTGTTTATCTTTCTATCTGAAATGAATCTTATATGGGCAGCATATGTAAGGGTCTTGTTTTCTTATCCATTCATCACACTATTTTTTTAAACTTTTTTATTTATTTAAGTGTGTTTTTCTAGGACCCATCAGCTCCAAGTCAAGTAGTTGTGTTTCAATCTAGTTGTGGAGGGTGCAGCTCACAGTGGCCCATGTGGGGATCGAACCAGCAACCTTGTTGTTAAGAGCACTGCACTCTAATCAACTGAGCTAACTTGCCACCCCATTACATCACACTGTCTTTTGATTGGAGCATTTAATCCATTTACATTTAAAGTAATTGTTGATAGATTTGTGGTTATTGACATTTCGTTATTCATAATTTTGATCCTCCTCCTCTTCCCCATCCCCCACCCCCTTCTCCTCCCTCTCCTTCTTCTTTTTCTTCAAGAATTACCACTAACATTTCTTGTACTGGTTTGATATTTATGAACTCCTTTACCTTTTCTTGTCTGGGAAGCTCTTTATCTGTCCTTTGATTCTACCATGGTTCCCCAAATATAAGACCTAGCCGGACAATCAGCCCTAATGCGTCTTTTAGAGCAAAAATTAATATAAGACCGGTATTATATTATATTATATTTTATATTATACGACCAGGTCTTATATTATAGTAAAATAAGACCAGGTCTTACATTAATTTTTGCTCCAAAAGACGCATTGGAGCTGATTGTCGGCTAGGTCTTTTTTTCGGGGAAACACAGTAAGTGATAGCTTTCCTGGGTAGAGTAATCTTGGTTATAAGTCATTGCTTTTCATCACATTGACTATTTCCTGCAAATCCCTTCTGGGCTGCAGTTTCAGTTGACAGTCTTATGGGAGATCCCTTGTAACTAACTGCTTTTCTCTTGCTACTTTTAAGATTCTCTCTTTGTTTTTAATCTTTGGCATTTTAAGTATGATGTTTCTTGGTGTGGGCCTCTTTGGGTTCATCTTGTCGGGGACTCTCTGAGCTTCCTGGACTTGTATATCTATTTCCTTTGCCAGGTTAAGGAAGTTTTTTGTCATTATTTCTTCAAATAAGTTTCCAATTCCTTGCTCTCTCTCTTCTCCTTCTGGTACCCCAATGATGCAAATATTGGTACTCTTGATGTTGTCCTAGAGGCCCCTTAAACTGTTCTCTCTTGTTTGGATTCTTTTTTCTTTATGCTGTTCTGAGTGGGTGTTTTCTGCTACTTTAACTTCTAAATCACTGATTCAATCCTCTGCTTCATCTACTCTACTGTTGTTTCCCTCTAATTTATTCTTTTTTCAGTGATTGTATTCTTCACATCTGACTGGTTCTATTTTTATGTTTTCTATTTCCATTTTTATGTTTCCTATCTCTTTGTTAAAGTTCTCACTGAGTTCATTTACTCTTCCCCTAAGTTCACTGAGCATCTTTATAACCACTGTTTTAAACTTTGTGTCATGTAGCTTGTTTGTCTCTATTTTGTTTAGCTCTTCTTTTGGAGCTTTGTTCTGTTCTTTTATTTGGGACATGTTTCTTGTCTCTCCATTTTGACTGTCTCCCTGTGTTTGTTTCTGTGTATTAGGTAGAGCTGCTATGTCTCCCAGTCTTAGTATAGCAGCCTTATATAGTAGGTGTCCTGTGGGGGACAGTGGTGCAGTATTCCTGGTCACCTGAGCTGAGTGCTCTAAGTGTGTCCCTTGCGTGGTTTGTGTGTGCCCTCCTGTTGTAGTTGAGCCTTGGTTGCTGTTTACACATCAATGGGAGGGATTTTGACACTTAGACTGATTGGTTGTGAGAACTACTGGTGACTACAGTGGAGGAGCTCTTGTGCAGGGGCTGACCCTATGGAGCAGTATTAGCTTTAGCAGGGCTCTGGTGCCTGCCCAGTCTGCCCTTTGGGTGTGTCACTCTGGGTGGTGCTCTGGCTAGATCTTTTAGGTGGTGCTCTGGCTAGGTCCAAAGCTGGCTGCTAGGTGTGCTGGCCCTGAGACCTCCTGAGAGGGTCCCCATTGCAGGCCAATTTCAGCCACAGCCTGTACCCTGCCTGGGGCCACCTGGCATGAGCCACAAAGCAATCGCAGATGGGCAGCCACTTGCACTGGGCTTGGAGATGCCTGGGAAAGGCCAAGCCATGGACTGAAGCTGGCTGCCATTGGTGCTGGGCTTGGAGCTGCTCATCATGAGGTACAGGGCATGTTGAGGCTATATGCTGCTTGTTTGGGTTTTGTGAATCTTTGAGAGATTTTAGGAAAGTCTGTAGAATGAGTCAAGACAAGCAGTTTATATGGAAAAGCCCCTGGAAGTGACGTGGGTGAGCCTGCAAGTTGGGTGGGGCAAGGTCTCAGAGAATCACCAGGGTGAGACCAAGAACGTTAGCCAGGTTGATGGAGACTCAGTTATGTCAGCCGCCTGACTGCCCTCCAGGAGTGGGGGAGGGCTCAACAAGGAAATAATAGGTTCTACCAGCACATCTGTCTGGGAGAAAGCTGCCCCTTCAATCCTCTCCCTTAAACCAGACAATTTAGTTGCCCTCCCATATGTCCCTGATATGTTTTGAGCTGCTGCCCCAGAGCTGGAGCTCAGAGCAAGTGAGTCCATCACCGAGTAAGTCCATGAGCAGGCCATGTAAGAGGAAAGCCTGGGACTCCAGCAGCCCTCTGTCTTATTCAGCCACAATCTCCACTGGTTTTCACAGTCAGTAGTTCAGCTGCAGGCCAACTTCAGCTGCAGCCTGTGCCCTGCTTGGGTCCATCTGGACTCCTCTTGCCAGCACTGTAACCCTGGGCTGGGGTGCTTGGTGTGGAGATGAGACCCCTCACTCCTCAGGGGGAACCTCTGCAGCTGAGATATTCCTCCCGATTTTTAAATGCCATCCATGGGTTTGGGACTAGCCCATTCCACGTCTTTGTCCCTCCTACCAGTCTTGAGGTGGCTTCTTCAGTGTCCTTAGAGGTAGGGCTTCTGTTCAGCTAAACTTCAGATGATTCTCAATGATGGTTGTTCTGTAGTTTAGTTGTAATTTTGATGTGGTCATGAGAGGAGGCAAGTACAGCATTTACCTAGTCCACCATCTTGACCAGAAATGCATTAGACTGCATTTTATATTTACTTATATGGGTACCTTTCTAGCATTCTTTATTTCTTCATGTGGATTTGAATTATTGTATACTGTCTTTTCATTTCAGCCCAATGGAATCCCTTTGGTATTTCATATAGGGCAAGTGTGCTAGCTCAGAACTCCCTCAGCTCTCTTTTAACTTTTCCTTCATTTTAGAGGGATAGTTGTGCTAGATATATACAGAGGGTACCAAGAAAATGTATACACATTTCAAGAAAGGAAAAAAACTGTGTTAAAATTGTACTACAACGAATGACACTAGCATTCATTTGATTAGCGCCATCTTTTGAGCAAACACCATACTACACATTGCTACCATAATTCAATTAAACTTTGAAAAGTAATACATAGATAACATCTCTTAAAATGTGTACAGTTTTTTGGCATCCCTGGTAATTCTTGGTTTACAGTGTCTCCCTGCTAGAATAACAAATCCATAAGCATAGTTGGAAGTGTGTCACACTCCTTTATTGATAATGCGCAAAACATGTAGACAAAAAAAAATCAGTAAAGATATAAAATATTTAAACAAAACTATCAATCAGTTTCACCTAATTGACATTTATGCACCTAATAACTGAAAAATACACATTCTTTGCAAGTGCATATTTTATGATATATCCTGGGTCATACTGTACATACAAATCAATAAATTTTAAAATATTGATGTCATATAGGGTATGTTCTATGACTAAAATGGAATTAAATTATAAATCAAAAGGAGTACAATATCTATAAAACACTTAAATCAATGGGAATTAATTGACACATTTATTTCCAAATACACCTATGGGTGAAAGAAGAAATCATGGGAAAAATTAAAATATATTTTGAACTTAAAGACACTATAAAAATTTCCAGGATCTAGATAACATATATCTAGATAAAATTTCCAGGATCTAGATAATATAAGGTTTAAATGATTATACTAGAAAAGTAGAAAGGTTTCCTTGAGGGTAGTATGCTAAGTTAAATAAGTCTGGCAGAGAGAGACAAAAACGATATGATATCACTTATATGTGGAATATCAAAAAGCCACTCAGAGAAACAGAGAATGATGGTTAACAGGGGTTGGGAGTGGGGTGGGATGTGGAAAATGGGGAGATACTGGTCAAAGGGTACAAATTTCCAGTTATAGGGTTAACAGTTCTGAGGATCTAATGTACAGCGTGGTGCTTATAGCTAATAATACTGTGTTATATACTTGAAAGTTGCTAAGAGAGTAAATCTTACATGTTGTCACCACACAAAAAAAATGGTTATTATGTGATGGGATGGAAGTGTTAGCAAATGCTATGGTGGTAATCATTTTGAAATATTTAGATGTATCAAATTAACACACTGTACACCTTAAACCTACACAATGTTATATGTTAATTATATCTCAATAAAGCTGGGGGGGGAATAAGAGTAGAAAGCTTTACAATCAGTGCTCTAAGCTTGCACATGAAGAAGCTTGAAAAGAAGAGCAAATTTTAAATGAAAGGATGTAAAAAAAGGAAATTAAAAAATGAGTGCAAATTAATGAAATAGAAGTAACAGAGAAAACTAACAAAGATAAATGTCTTTGAAAAAAATACATTTGTTAAACTTTAGCTAGACTGATTAAGAAAAAAAAGAAAAGGAAAATGATAAAAAGACATTTCTATAGCTCCCGGTATATATTACAAGGATGTAATATTATGAAGCTCTTTATACCTATTAATTTGACAGCTTAGATAAAATGGACAAATTAATTGAAACATACAACTTACCAAAACTAACACAAGAAGAAATTTAAAATCCTGATAGCCTCATATTTATTAAATAAATTGAATTTGTGATTCAAAACTTTCCCCCAAAGAAACTCCAGGCCCAGGTTTCTTCATCAATTTCACTGAAGAGCTGTATCAAATATTTAAGAAAGAACTAATACCAATGTTACATAAAAACCCTTTTAGATTATACAGAAGGAGGAAACGTATCCCAAGTCAGAATATACTTGATACTAAATCCTGACAAGGGCATTACAATAAAAAATATTATAGACACACATGCCTTATGAACATAGATATAAACAGCTATTATGAACTACTAGCAAAGAAAATCGATTAATGTGTATAATAATTATAACATAATATGACCAAGTGGAGTTTATCTCAGGACTGCAAACTGTGTTCAACATTTGAAAAATCAGTCACTTTAAATTCACCACATTATCAGAATAAAAGACAACAATTATGTGACTATCTCAATAAATGCAGAAAAAGCATTTGACAAAATGCCCCCTCCCCATTCATGATAAAAACTCAGCAAACTAAAATAGAAGAGAACTTCTGATGCCTACACCCAAAACATGATCCCCAAAGCCAGCCACCCTGCTCCCTGCCCCACCTCTCTCCTGCACCCCCTGCATCTCACCTGAGGCCAGAAGCACTAACAGAACAGGTATCACGGGCAGGCGTGGGGCTCTCCAGGCCATGCCACCTGCAACCTGTTGCTGACAGTAGAAGAGAGAAGGAAAGGAGAGGCCTCTGAGGAGAGGAAACCAGAAGCTGGGCCTGATTCTGCCCCAGCTTCCTAACATTACTGAGCTGGAAGAGAAAGGCCAACACCTTGACTGGAGAAGTGGGTGGCCTGAGAGGCAAGCAGAGGGAGGGGCAGCTGGGCCTGGGTTGGGGAGAGGCACCAGCTGCAGGGTCTGTCTCTGAGCCTGCAGACCTCAGCCCCGCCTCAGTTGCTTCCTTTTGCCCAATTTCTCCCATCTCTCTCACTCCACACCTTCCGCTCATCACACTCCTTCATTGTTTCTGGGGGAACCTCTGACAATGCCCAAGAAGAAACCATGGTACAATAAGAAGCCATTCCTCTTTTCTTTCTCTCTGTACACTGCCTATGAGTGTCAAGGGGCCCGTGGTGGCCTCACCAGAGTTCTTACTCCTTCTGGTCCCCAGGGCAAGACAAGGACCCCATTCCTAGGCATGGTGGGTCAATGGTGTGTTTTCGCCCTAGGAGGTTTGGTGGGGGGCAGAGTTTTAATTCCGGAAACTGTAAGCATGGTCCCTGGGAAAGGTGGGGGCCAGGAGAGGTGGCAGGAAAGAGAGCGCTGAGTGGGGATGAGCGGAGGGGAGTTTGGCATCATGTCCATATCTTCAGTTCTTACTCCCTAATGGTGCTGAATCAGTGTTGGTTAAAGGAATTCATGAGTGGGTGAAAGGATGAAAAATCCTTTTGTTTTAATGATCTGTGTGTAAAGATATGTGGGGGGGAGGGGAATGGCAAAAGTTGGAACAACTTGAGCAAAACAATAAAGTGGTATTGAATTATAACCCAAAGTACAAAAAAAAAATCTTTGAGTTCATATTAACATAAATGATTGAATAAATAAGTAAGTAGGGAGGACAGACAAATCTCCCATGCAGAAGAATTCCAAATAATTTATGTAGACACTCTGCCCTCAAGGGGGGAAAGCCTATCCCACCCCTTAAATGTGGGCTAGCCATAGTGACTTCCTTCCAAAGAACACAGTATGGAAAGGGAGGAAGAATAACCTTACAGTGGACAAACTTGGCAAACACCAGCTCAGCCTGGGGATCAAGATTAAGGTCAACGGTGATTATCATGTTGACAGTATGTACACTTGCTATGATGTGATGAGAATGGCACGTTACCTCTATGGTCTTCCTACCCCAAACCCCTACCCCTTTGAGAAAAAACATCAAACAACTCTCAAGTGAAGGACATTACAAAATTCCTGACCAGTTCTCCTCAAAAATGTCAAAGTTATAAAAATTAAAAAAACAAAAACAAAATAAAAAGGACATTCTGAGAAACTGTCATAGCCAAGAGGAGCCTAAGGCGACATGACAATCAAGTGTAATCAGGCATCCTGGAACAGAGAAAGGACATTAGGTAAGGAAATCAGAATGAGGTATGGACTTTAGTCAATAATAATGAATCATTATTGATTAATTAATTATGACAAATGTACCATATTAATGTAAGTTATTACTAATAGTGGAAACTGGGCATATGGGAGCTCTGTAATACCCTCACAACTTCTCTGAAATCTCAAACTATTCTAAAATTTTAAAATGTAGACTTCATGTCAAAACAGAGACTGTTTATCCAAAACCTGTTTATAAACACTCAACAACTAACAAATACAATAAAATATTTTTTTAAACTTAGTTAGATTAGGCATCAAGAATATCGACTGCAGCCGTGTAAATGACTAGTCGATTTAAGATCGGCTTCCTGCACTACACACACACCAACTACTTCGTGTATCCCAGTGGGTGCTGAATTCACATCGCTGGTTTGCCCAGTTGCTTGTAACCGAGCTCTCCTTAGGTGTGTTCAGTCTTCAGAGCGTCCTGTGCAGGTAGTGATCGTTTCACCTCCCTAAAACGAGCGAACACTCTGGTCGTCTCAAGATCCCACATGTCCCTGGACCTTCCTGTCCTAGTCCTGCTGTGGTACTGGGCCCAGGAGACCCAGGGAGAAGGGTGATCACAGGAGAGAGGAGGTGGGAGAGCTGGAGTTTCTGAGGCAAATGACCAGAAGACTGGAGCCCAAGCTGTCACTAGGCACCAGGAGGCTGCCCAGGTAAGAGGGGACAGGAGGGGACAGGAAGTACAGCTACTTCCTGTCTGTGACCATGTCTCCTCACCACCAGGCTCAGTGAGTGCTCAGCTACCCTGTCTTAACTGGACTTCTTGGATGAGTTAGAGGCCCCCGCCGGCGTTAAGAGCCCATAATCTGTGCCCACCCCTGTCTCTGGCCCCCAATGTGTCTAGTTCCCTCACGGCCCACTCCTGACTGCCATGCTGGTCCTGCCTCAGACTGTGCTGGAGCTTGTCCCCTTCACCAGTCTCTGGAATGCCTCCAGGGGCTGCTCCCCAACTAGCCTCATTGTGTGGCCACAAGAGGGCCCTCTTGCAAGAAGCTGGCGCTGAGGACTTAAGCCTGTAGCCATCAACCCCACCCCCGTCATGCATGGTAGCATCCGGCTGTGCACTGTGGCTCTGATCCTGTGCTGTGTTTTGTCACTACCCTATTGTGGACACTCTCTGTTTCTCTCCAGACAGACTGTGAGTCCCTGGAGGGCCAGGCTGGCTTCTCATATTTGCTGTATGAGCTCTGCCTTGCTCAACCTACGTCAGTTGTCAGTCGAGGTCTGCGCATGCTCCTTGACCTGACGGGGCGGGGACTACAGAGTGCGTCTCCAACCCCGTGGCGTTTCTCCCTAGGGAGGCTGAGCTGCAGAGCCAGCCAGTGGGATTGCCCAGGGTTTCACAGAGATTTCACCGTTGAGCTGGGCATTTGACCCCTGTTCTCCACACCCAGCGCTTTGCCCTCCGCTGAGCAGCCCCCATCCACAGCTTCCTCAGTGTGTCCCTAACATCCTTGGAAATGGGCCACCTGTGTGCTTGCAGGCCCAAGGACAAGGCGGTAGTCGAGGAGACGCCAGGAAATGGACAAAAGGACTGCGGCCCCAAAATAACATGAGCCCTCGCCTTGAGAAAGGAAAGTAAGAAGTCAGAACTGTGATTCCCTCTTTCAGAGGAAAATCTTCTTTAATTAAATGGAAACTACCCAGGTGTAAAATACCACGTGCTCTAAAAAGTTTTCATCTGTATTACTAAGAAGTTAAATTTATAATAAGGAACTGAAAGCCTTGATAGCCGACTAGTTGTGTTGAAACAAAAATCTAGAAATCACTGCTGTCGAACAGAATTTCCTGCAGTGTTGGAAATGTCCCATACCTTCCTGTCCAACACCTTGGCCACTAACCATGTGTGGTTGTGGAGCATCTGACATGTAGCAGGTGTGAAAGAGCAATTGAATTTTTATTTTCCGTTTAATTTTAAATGTATAGAGCCACATGTGGTTAGTGGCTAGAGTATTAGATAACACAGCTCTAGATGGCTGAGATAAACTTGAACAGGGGGCAGATTTCTTTATTGGGTCGTGTTTGCGAATGTCAAAACTGTAAAGTTAATAGAAGATAATGTGTGAGAATATCTTTGTACATTGTCTAAAAGACAGTATTCAAACTATGATTGTGCTTCAGATTGGGAAGGACATCTTAAATAAGACCCCAAATCATAAATTATGAGGGTAAAATGGAGGGATTTAATTACAGTGTCCAATGCTGGCTTCCCAAATGTGACCAACACAAGCTGATAAGAGGAAGCTGAGTTGATGGTTTCTGGGGGTCGGGGAGAACACCACCTGGGAAGAGCTGTAGGAGCGTCTTAGAGGGAGGCACAGTCAGAATTTATTGAGAGGTTTGGTTTAAGGCAGGTGTTTCAAGGAGTGGCTGGATTGGAATTACAGAGGATCGCAAGATACTAATCCAGGATTGGTAGAAACAGCAAAATGAAGATTTTAAAGCAGGGATTCAAGAATCTTAGTGTGCAAACTGTCTCTTGATGCTTTCCACTGAAGAATTGATGGGTCTTCCAGGAAGTTATTATAAGGAACAATCAAACCATATGCCTCGACAAGAAAACTCCCAGAAAAATAAATACTAACCAGGACAGTGGGATAGAAATGCCATGCTAATAAAGACAGTAAGATGTGCTTTCAGGTCTCAGGGTTAAGACAGAATGTGGTTTTCGGTGGTTTCGGTTCACAAAATAAAAATGTATATTCAAACAAAGGGTATTGTGGAGAAAAGCAATGTTGGGGAACACCTCCACAATGACACTCGGGCCACCTTGCATGCATCCACAGAAGCCACACAGGCAAAGGCTGAAATGACAGGTAATCTGACTCATGGCAGAGAATGAGAGGCTGGGAGGCCTGTGCGAATATCTCCCACTCACCTCCCGATCTCCGCTGGAAGACAGTTTCTCAGCACCTTCCGTGTTCTGATGAGGGGAGAGGCTTTCTGCCCAATCCCCTCAGAACAGAGATGCCGACTGAGACCACCGAGCGCAGTCGCGAATGGACTCCTCGGCAGTGAGATGTCACAAAACTCACCTTGCAGTTATCTGGCCCTGTTTATTTTGGTGTGTGAAACAAACCACAGGAAGTTGGTAGCTTTGGCTAATCTTCCTTTTGCTGTCTATGAAAGAAAGAAACTGTCTAAATCTAAAAGCGGCTCATGTGTATCCTCCTTCGCCTTGGCCTGTGTGGGCTCGACAAGTAATAGAAGAAAGACCGACATTTAGACATGCAATGTCTAAAACTAACCATGGATTAGTATCTATACAAACCAAGGGGTTATTAAAAATCAGCAAGCAGAAGAAAGAAAATCCAACAGAAAAATGGTCAGAAACGGATGATACAGTGCAGGAAAAATCAAATACCTAATAAACTCATATATATAGATAATTGACCTCATTAGTTATCAGAGAAATACTAATTTTAAAACACTGAGATTACAATTGTCACCCCAATAAATTAAAAAAAAAATAAAAAATAAAATAAAATAAAAAAACACTGAGATGTCACTTTGTACTCATCCGATTGGCAGGAACTAGAAAGTTGGGTAAGATGCAGCGTTGGTGAGAATATGAGAAAGAGAGTGGATCCTCAAGCCCTGACAGAAAGAATGACCCAGCTTACTGGAGAACAATCTGAAATGTCTACGTAGAATAAATATGTGACCATCCTACACTCTGTGTCCCACCCTTCAATACACACCCTGTTGTGGGTATGTATTACTGTTTTTTGTGTCCTGTTTAGGAAATACTTGCCTACGCCAAGGTCACATTTTTTGTGTTTTTTCTAGAAGCTATATTGCTTATATCTTTCATATTTAGGTCTATGACCTATTTTGAATCAATTTTGTGTACAGTGTGAAAGAAGGGTAAAGCCTTTTTTTTTCTGTGTTGCTATACAATTGATCGTCACCGTCATCAACCATTCCCACTCCATCACAGAGGCACCTTTGTGGAAATCAGGCAATTCTACATGTGAGGGAATATTTCTAAACCCTTAGTCTATCTGGCTGGAGGCCAACTGTGTATGTACTCTAGAAAATGTCTTCTATGGGTCCTCCAGGAACATTAATGGGGCTGTTTATTTTAAAGTTCTGTTTTTTGTTTTTCTGGGGTTTAGCTTGTTTGTGTTTTCGTGGTAAGCTGTTGAAGCAACTTGGGTGTCCATCACTAGGGAAATGAAAAAGTAAAATCCAACACTTACATTATATGGAATCCTACATAGCAAAAAAAAAAAAAAAAAAAATCAACCATTTAGATCTACACATAGTAAGGACAGTCTCAGAAGCACAATATTGAGTAAAAATTTATAAACTGACTTACACTTTTCCAAAAAGCTTAAATCATGATTCTCATACAGATAAAATAAACACGTGTTAACTATTTTATTTAACTCATACTCAGTGAGTGAACCAGGTAGATGTTAGAACCGGTTAGAAAAAGAAGTCAAGAAGCATAAATTTATATGGAGTAAATGAGTGTTGAAATTAATTACAAAGGAAGTCAAAGCAGTTTGGGGGCTTGTGTCCCTCCCACGGCAGAGGAAAGAAGACAAAACAGAATTTACATGTCTATGAATTACTGACAATTTATAGAATTATATATAAAACAGCTCTCATCAAATCAGAATCAGAGAACACAAACAAGAATGTGCTAGAAACAATACAATTTTCCATGGAAGCGCACATTTTGTATATAATAGAACAAAATTAGTGTAAAATAAAGCACATGAATCAATACTATGTATTTTCAAGCATCTACACAAATGTAAGTACACACATGGAAGGTAGCTTGCAAGTATATACATTAAATATATTAAGAGGATATTTGAGTGGGGGAGGGTAGGAAGTGCAGCTAAGGGCTAAAGGTGGGAAAAGTAAAAAGCCGCATTAAACCAAATGAATGGCAAGGTATTCCCATGGAATACGTCCCTGTGTCCTATGGAATAAGGAGTATGTCAGCTCAGTTTGGGGCACTTGAAGATCTTCGATTTTTTTAAAAAGCAAGAGCAAAAATGCTTACATTCACATTCTTTGTTTGCAATTGACCTTCTCATCTATCCAGTAAGTAGGTTTGCCTCCTAACATAAATGAGAAGAGTTAGGCCCTGGGAGCTGAGCAAGGACATCTGACTTTCACTGAGATTAACTCAGTAAAGTGGTCCACGCCTGAGGTGGGGACATGTCTAGACCACCATGTAAGCAAAGGAGATAGAATGAAACAAGTGCTTCCCTTCGAGTCCTAAAGAGAAGCCTGGTCATTGAAGACTAGCCCCTATCTATAAAGACCTGCCCTTGCTCTCAAAAGTAATCATTTCTGATTTTATGAGATTTTGAAAACTGTGGCTTAGGGGGTGCTAAAATGGAACTATTTTCCCTTACGTGACTGCCATGGGAGCTGATTGTTCCCAATGTCACTGAACAATAATGATCGTGTTGACATTCCAGGAATAGAGTAGAGGGGATTGATGGGAAGTAGGAGTCATTTTCTTAAACACACTGAAGTTTCTAAGAAAAGTACCCTAAATTTTGAAATTTATTCTCTGTGTCTGTGTCTTTTTATGCCTTCGATGTGATACATAGCACATAATAATGTCCAATACATTGTTTTTGGTAAATAGGAACTTGATATTATAACATAATTTCATAATAGACAAAAGGGTGTATCTGCCATAACACAGCAAAGAATGGATGCTTGTTTGTTTTTCATTTAATTTGTCTTTCTTTTTTATAATTAATTAATTTATTTATTTATTTTTAAAAATTTATTGGGGTGACAATTGTTAGTAAAATTACATAGATTTCAGGTGTACAATTCTGTATCACATCATCTATAAATCCCATTGTGTGTTCACCACCCACTCAGTTCTCCTTCCATCACCATATATTTGACAATTTGTCTTTCATTGACAGTAAAAGGAAAAAAAGAAACTTTAAAATCTGAACTATTTTAATCTCAGTTTTGGCTGATATGGTTTAGGCAACTGCTGTGGACTTACTCAACTTTCATTCTCACTTCCTTCTCATGTGTCTTTCTATAGTAAAGGGTCTGCAAAATCACTTCTCCGACTTTCTGGTAGCTAGGGTTCCAGATAATCTAGGCTGCACCAATCAAATGCATTTGTGTAAGACTTAGAGTCAAGTAAGAGGAAAAGCATCCATTTTGCTGCCATGGATTGTGGCAGAGACGGGGTAGATGTGGAACCGGAAGACATGCTTCCTGACTCAGGAAGTTTCTGATTCTTCAGGGTCCTGACTATGGCAAGAGTAGTGACCCTATCGTGTGGCTTTGAGAGTCATTCCCAGAAACTCAGCAGAGGATCTGATTCTGTAAAGCATTGAATATTTTATTTTTTAAAATCCCTTTCTACTTAAAATAGGTAGACTGGATTTTGTTGTCTGCAACTAAAACTTAACTAATGCAAGTCCCAAGAAAATAGATGCTATGTTCCAGAGTAAGGCAGGAGACCAGTGTGTAACACATGCAAAAGGGTATCTAAACCTCACCCACATCAAGGGTATAAAGTTATGGGGATTTTGAAGATTAGGAGAGGGTTTTGACGACACTTTTGATGTACTATGACCTTGTGAACAAAGGGAAATGGATGTCTGCCCTTCACCTCAATCCTATGGAGAGGGGATTCAAGGTCACAATTTGGAGAGCTTGTAAGTGTCCCCTGCAATTTGGGAGACACAGCATACTGCTGTCTGAGAACGATAATGGCAGAGACTCCTGAGAGGAAGCTGTCCCAATGGTGGAGTGAAGGAGAAGTGGCTGCATGGGGATTCACCAGGTTTCCATGAGTTTGTCGGGGTGAATGAAATGGGTATTGTCATGCAGCATGGCCTGCGGGGGCTCTGGTCCCGCTCCCCACATAAGAACGCAGGATATGGTGAGGCCAAAAAGGAACACCCACGGAGCCATAGATGGGGGAGTCATACCACTATATTCTCGCTGGCGGCTGGATTCACACGATGTGCGACCAGCTGTCCACTTTCCTGCCTGCCAACTGACCGACTCTCTGCAATCGCTCTTGCTAGCTCAGCCACCATCTTCTTGCCAGCCCTCATTTTCTGCTAGCGTAGCCACGGCAGTTATATTAGTGGCCAATGGCTCACTGGTTACAGCTGACGGCCAACTAGCCACAGCTGATGGCCATTTACTACCTGAGCCAGCACCTTTCCATGTGAGGCCGAGAGCCTGGAAACTGCACTCCTGGTTCTGTCCCCACAGGTATTTACCATCGAGCAGATGTGAGCTGCACATATGTGAGTCCACTGGCATGGGTTGTCATAGATCTTGACCATAAAGACTTTGCCTAAAGGTGAAGGGACCTCAGTGGAAGGAAGCTAGAGGTTGATTGATATAGGGCAGGAAAAATTATTTTCCCTCTGCCCTTCTGAGTTCTTCACTGAGACCTTTGTAATAAAAGACAGACTAACAAGAGAAAAACAAACAGAAGTTTATTACATTCATTATCTCTTCATGTATACATAGGAGACGCCCAGGGAAAAATTAGCAACTTCCCAAGGTGGCTTAGAACTCTGGCTTAAATGTCATCTTCAGCTAAAGGCAAAAGAAAGGTGTGGGGAAGCCATGATGGGGAGATTACCAGGAAAAGCAGGGTAAACCAGGGTAAGGTTGGTTATGCAGATTCAAGTTGGTGATGTTGCTGCCATGATAAGATTTCCCTGTGACTTCAAGTCACCCTTCTCTTCCTGGTACAGAGAGGGAGACACCTTTACAAATGGAGATTTTCTTCATAAATGTACATTTCCCCCACATAAGGATGATTCCCACTCTCTCCCAAACTCTGGGTTTTCATAGTTTCTTTTGTGTCAGCTGTTTGTCAAAATAATTAGCTCAAAATAATCCTATTGCCAAAGAGGCATATTTTCAGGTGGCATATTCTGCTCCCCTTCACTACCAAAGGCTCAAAGAGGAGACTGAAAGAAAGGCGGAAGCAAACAGTCGAAAAAGAGATGCAATTGCTTGTGTCAAAGAAACTGCAGGTAAGAGACTGGCATTCTCTGAAAAGCCCAGAGCAGTGCCCTATCAGAGAGTCGGCTTTAAACCGACTGACCATCAGAGCAATGCCACCAGGTAAGTCCTTTCCTGCTCCCTTCCTCTCCTCCCTTCCACTGCCCCATGCTGGAGGCATCAGAAACTGCAGGTGGAGGTGGAGATGCAAAATAAAGAAAGAGAAGCCAAACTGTGCCTTTCTGTCCCTCTGACACTGGGACAAAATCTAGAGGGTGTGGAGAAGATTTTAAATGGAAACCTTTTTCTCCCTGCTGAACTTAAGCTAGTTTTGAAATAAACTTTTTACTGCTTCCAAAAGGAGAAGGATGCGGGAGAATCGACAAAGCACAGAGGATTTTTAGGGGAGAGAAATGTCGATGAAAATACATCCAGCCTAAGAGAAAGCTTATGAAAATTTATTTGAGTCAAAAGGACGTCAACTGCCGGGAAGCAAAGTCTCAATGGATTGAAAAAATGGCCTTTTTGAAACTTATTTTATACATTAGAATCAAAGGAGGAGGGTTACATGAAATCCATTGGTTGTAGGTTAAGGAGGTTAGAGAAAGCAAAGCAGGGAAATCTCTGGGATTGGATAAAAAACACATCTTTTACATTGGTGGGTACCCAATAGTTAATAGCATTTAACAAGATAACAATGAGGAATTTTGTAGTTTCCTCTTCTGGTGTAGCGGGTTGTACCCCCTGGCAGGTCCGGAAAAAGGGATTACTCTGACATTCCAAGGGTATGTTATCTGAGATGCAAAACGACAAACAGACAGGCTCACTTAAGGTAAAGTTTGACCTTTGTCAAGGAAGCTACAGGCCAAGGACATGACTTCCCGCCATGGCCCACCTTAGTTAGGAATTTTTATGTTCACACCATCCTGTGTGGTTATTTTTAGTCTCCTAAACTTGTCAGGTTTAACATGTGGCCCCCTTTCCATCCACAGAAACTAATCTGTACGCCATTATCATGGCAGATACATGTCATTATACATTTGACCGAATCCGTAGAATGTACACCACCACCAGTGACCCTAAGGCAAACTACAGACTCTGTGTGACAAGATGCGTCAATGTAGGTTCATCAGTTGTAACAAGCGGACCACCCTGGGGAGCGATGTTGATAGTTCGGGAGTCTGTGTGTATGTGGGCACAGGGTGTTACCGTGCTGAAGGTCCCGCTGCTCACTGCACAAAAGACAAAACTCGAGGGACGAGGTTGGTGGAAAGAAAAGCAGGTTTATTCAAAATGCCAACATTCTGGGAAGATGGCAGACTCCTGCCCAAGGCCATTTCCCCACCACCACCACCCCACCCGCCCCCACCCAGCGTGGCCAAAAGGTTTCATAGGCACAGAAGAAGAGGCAGAATAAAGGGAAAAGGATTGGGGTGTGGCTTTGGCCCACAGTAAACAGAGTCGTTGAAAAGGCTGTTTTGTTTCCAGGACAGGAGTGGATCTTATGCAGATGTGAAATCTTTAAGTCAGTGTTCTGGAGGTTTCCTTGAGGAAACAGGGTCCTTGAGCCTGGTTTGCATACGGTCTGGAGTAAACAGCATCATTGAAACTGGTACGCAAGTAAATGTACAGTAAACAAAATCATTGGAAAGAAGGAAAGCAAAGCAAAGAAAAAACTTTCAAAAAGTCTCAAGCTAAACTACACTGTTAAATCGAATTACACTAGAGTTTTAAATCGCAAAATAAAAGATACAGTGTTACCCTTATAAGGGGATATATGGGAACTCTGTACCGTCTCCTCAATTGTGTTGTGAACCTAAAACTGCTCTAAAAAATAAAGTGTTACTACGTTTTTAATGACCAAAAGAGTGATGGGTCTTGCCATAGGTTTCACCGGAGAACCAGATGTACGGAGCAGTAATTATGAACACAAAATGGACTCTAATAATTCTGATTGTTATGTTGGTCACAAAGAGACAGTCATGCCAGAGCACCACGTGAAAGGTGTACCAAGGGAACGCCCTAACCGGATAACTATAGATGCAGGTGGAGTGTGACTGATGAAGGAAATTTCTGTGAGTGCTGGGATTGTGTCTCGTGAAACTGAAGAATGGAAGCACGGACCAAGGAGTGGCAAGGAGCTGTAAAAAAGGATAGTTTATTAAAAGCAAAGGATCACAGCTCCCGAGTGGGAGGGGGTCCCGAATGGGGTGCCCAGCGTGGGGAAAAGGCTCTTATTATACCTTTTCTTGCCCTTTTGAAGAAGGGAGCTGGTGCCTTCTAATGAAATTCGTCTATCGGGTTTTCTCTGTTTGCCCGTCCTGAAGGGATAAACGAAATAACCCTATCAGATCTGCTCCATTTGTCCTGGAGTGAATGAGCCATTCCAGAACCTGGAGTTTCCGGATATGGCTGTCTTTGTTTATTCCACCAGGGATCTTCCTGTCTTCCTATCAACATGTTAACCTGTCTTATGACCATCTGGACGGCTTTATCGGACTGCAGATGGGTGCACCACACCCAGTCTTCAGCATAAAATCAGAGCTCTTTGATGGCTCATCACTCAGGTCTCAACTGATGAACTGACAGTCGCCTTTACACTCGTCCCAGGTGGAGCCCTTGAAGCCTTTCTTGCCTCCTGATGGTCTCACCAGTCGGACCTGATGCCCGAAGCTATGTATCCCAGGGCCGTAGACTCACCGCACACCAAACTCTCTCCCTTTCTCTCATCCTTCTTTCTTTGGTAAGACTGTTCGCCTTGTCTAACCCTATTGCTTGCAAACCTGTGTGACCCTTTTGTGTGACACCACTCTACCTCGACTATTGGAGACTATCCTCTGGCCAGAGCCTTAATGCCCATGGTAAATCGAGTCAGTAGGACTAGATCCATGGCTTTACTCTAAAAATGTCTGACATTATAGAAAGACACAAATGTGTGTGAGACTCCTACTTTGATAGTCACATCCTGCTCACGACAGCCAGAGAAGTCCCCAGCAAAGCAAGTCTGGACAGCAGTAAGGGGACGAATATAAGGTTCATTTGAATTATACTTTGTGAGTCCCAACTGTTGTATTTCCTTGGCCTCTGATTACTTCCCCGGGTCTCTGTCTACCCAGCTCTCCACACTTTCCAGCTCAATACTGTTTTTCTCCCTCTGGGTAAGAGAGGGGCCGGGCAGAGATCTCACAGGAGAAGCATAGGAAGCCTTTTATTTACCTGAGAGAGAAATTTGTTTGTTTGTTTATTGAAGAGAAGTGAAACGTGATGTTTGTTAGGGGAGGACGGCATACCCATCAGCTCCTGGAAGGCTGACTTTGCTGCTTTGCTGGGTTTGCCTCACCTGAGGTGTGAGAGAAATGGACAGTATTTGAAAATGACCCATCCATGCCAGCCCCAGCTTCAGTCTCCTCCCTCCTCTAAAGAAAAGACTGGATTACCTAGCAGCAAAGAATCTCGCCGGCCTCTCCCACCCCCAGGTCTTCCTGACCTGAGGAGCTCAGCCTAACTCCAGTCACAGCATTCCCAGGGCTGGCCCTGCCTCCTGTCCAAAGACTCCTCAGAACAGAAGTGAGAAAGGTCAGGGGACAGGCTCTGAGGAACCCCTGGGTCCCTCTGCACCCACATCTGCAGCTACCATCTGGGTCCCCTCATTCATTTCCACCCCAAGCCTGGCCCGAGCGCCCACTTACCTGAGACCCAGGATTTGCGGAGGAGGAGAAACAGAACTGAGGACACCAGGCCCTTGTTCAGGACGAATCCACAAGTCAGAACAATAGCCAGCATCAGCAAGTTGGAATGGTCAAAGGCAAGCAGCAGATCTGGAAGGTCCAGAGCAAGAATTGGTGTCCTAGGTTTCACCCTCCTAAATCCAAAAAGGTGGGTGTCTGCCAAGTGCTCTGCCCTGACGTTCCGCCTGCTCCCTGCCTCCTGGCCGTGACAGCAGACAAGCAGGGGTTCGCACCCTTTGAAGATGGGCCTTTCCCTTTCCCATGATCCTCTGCCCTGGCTCTCACCCTGAAGGATCCTGCCTGGTCTCCTGCCTCTAATATCTCCCTTTTGCACACCTCCTGCACACAAATACTGGGTCACTCTGCACTGAGCCCTCACTCTTCTCAAAGGGCTAGGGGAAGCCTTTCCTGGTCCCGTCTAGATTAAAGGACAAAGTGCACAAGACTCCATGGGATTCTCATAATCTGAATTGACGGTCCTGCTTTAACCTTACCTATCTCCTCCCTACTCAGCCAAGTGTCCGCCTTTGTAGCCAGCACACTCCGTATATGCATTCCCCTCACCCGTTCCTGCCATGGCGGTCAACCCCTCTTCTGCAGCTATTACTCCTCTGCTACCTTCAAAGTTTTTCTCCTCTAGATAGTATTCCTGCACCCACTTCCAGCCCCCACACCCCAGAAACTCTGGGTAGGGAAAAACTTCTGTCGATCCCTTCTTGAGCTCCAAACAAGAGGCTGCTGATTGCTCAGATTCCATTCACACCTGGGCCCCATTTTCACGGTGATGCCTTATTGGCAGGGGTGTAATACGCCTGTATGATGTTAGCTCCTCTCCTCCGCGGCTGGTGGCTGGGACTTCTGCTGCCTTAAAAGAGTAACATTCAAGGCTTGCATGAGGGCTTCCGGATAGAAGTACAAGTGAACCTCATTCTGCCTGCTGGGGTTCAGGTCTCCCTCAACCTGCCTCCTCTGTGTAGTCCAGCCTGGCTCTCTATAGCCCACATGTGGGGCATAGGCCAAGGGCCCGCTAATCCCAAAGTGTTATTCTGCTTTGCTGTGGACTCGGTGCAGTGACTTTCATTCACTCACAACTTACACTGAACCCAAATTGCCCTGTAGGGGTGGTTCTCTTTAGTAGGTGCTGATGTAGGTGATGTTGAATCTGCCGGCAGTTTCTGAGTGTGGGCGGTGATCATGTCTTGTGAGACCGAAGAATGGAAACACGGACCCGGGAGAGGCAAAAAGTTTTAAAAAGAGGTTAGTTTATTAGGCAGGTAGCAGCTCCCGAGTGAGAGGGTGTGGGGACAGAGCCCCAAAAAGCAGTTTCCAGGCTCTCGGCCTCACATAGAAAGGTGCTGGCTCAGGTAGTAAATGGCCATCAACTGTGATCAAATGGCCAGCAGCTGTGGCTAGTTGGCCGTCAGCTGTAACCAGTGAGCCATTAGCCATGAATATAACTGCCGAGGCTAGGCTAGCAGAAAAAGGGGGGAGCTAGCAAGGAGATGGTGGCTGAGTCTGCAAGCGGCGCAGTGAGGGTTGAGAATTGTGTGGCTCCTGGTTCCTGTGTCTCCAACCCAGCCGCCAGCGAGTATAATGGTATGACTCCCCTACCTATGGCTCCGTGGGTGTTCCTTTTTGGCCTCACCATATCCTGCGTTCTTGTGTGGGGAATGGGACCAGAGACCCCACATGACACCCTGCATGACAGAGGGGGTCCCGCATGGGGGTGACCCAGGACTGAGGCAAAAACTCTGACTTTTATACCTTCCCTTGCCTGCTTGGGAAGGGGAGCGGTTTGGAGAAGGGAACTTGTTTGAAGAAGGGAACTGGCGCCTTCTAATGAAATTCGTCTACCAGGTTTGTTCTGCTTGCCCATCTGTGGGGACAGAGCCAGGAGTGCAGTTTCCAGGCTCTCGGCCTCACATAGAAAGGTGCTGGCTCAGGTAGTAAATGGCCATCAACTGTGATTGGATGGCCATCAGCTGTGGCTAGTGGGCCTTCAGCTGTAACCAGTGAGCCATTGGCCACTAATGTAACTGCCATGGCTACGTTAGCAGAAAAATGGAGGCTAGCAAGAAGACGGTGGCTGAGCTAGGAAGAGCAGATTGCAGCTAGCCAGGGGTCAGTTGGCAGGCAGAAAAGCGGACAGCAGGTCGCACGTCTTGTGAATCCAGCCTCCAGTGAGAGTATAGTGGTGTGACTCCCCTACCTATGGCTCCCTGGGTGTTTCTTTTTGGCCTCACCATATCCTGTGTTCTTATGTGGGGAGTGGGACCAGAGACCCCGCCTGATGACTCCCTGCATGACACATGGCGCAGCGAGCAGGGTCCCCTGCACGACACCATCCTAAAGGAATTAGCAAAATAACCCACTCTTATGTATCAGGTCAGCTCCGTTTGTCAGGCCAGAAGGAATTTTATGATTAACCTAAGGCCTTGTTATATTATGTCCTGGAGCAAAGGAGTGATTTCAAAACCTGGAGTTTTAGGATATGGCTGTCTTTGTTTATTCCACCAGGACCTACCTCCCTGTCTACCTAGAGACATGCTAGCTTAACCTGTCTCAGTGCCACATCCCTGAAGAGATAAAAAGCTCTTGACGGCCTTGAGTGACACTGGGCCCCGACTCAGTGCCCAGAAACGCTTGATGAAGGTGGGACAGCGTACCCTGGGCATGCCAGGCTGTCACTATGACCTGGCTGACTTAATCTGAGATGGAGAAGGACCTCCAACATGTTTGGAACAATTTTTCTTCTACAGGCTGAGCAGCTCTCTCTCAAGCTCATTGCCATGAGACTGTACTCTTCTGAGGGGACAAAAGTTCACAGCATCCTAGAAGATCAAAGGTAAAAGGAGCATTCAACACCATCCAATCTAACCTCCCCAAGGAATAGGGTGGACAGGACACATCCAAGGTTACTCGGTAGAATGCAGCAGAGCCAGCACTGGGACCCATGGCTCCGGACTCCATCGCTGGGTGTTTCTGGGACATCTTGCTGGTCTCAGCCTTCAGAGCCTTGTTCAGAGAGCCTGGCCTAATTCCCTAACTCAGCACCCACGTGCCCCCAGCCAATCACAGTCAAACAACCCTCTCTCAACAACTCCTGCTTTTGCTTCTGACCCCTCACCGAGCTTGTCCATTAGGCAGGGACAACATGGCCTACCTTCCCTCTTTTAAATTCCCATTTCAAGCCTTTCTTCCTACAGTATGGTTGGGTGGAAAATATCCATCACCTCTGAATATCACCGCATTATGTATGTTTCTTTCTGTGGTTATCTGCTGCCATGCCCTCCCCACTTGGAAAAGTAAAGAAAACATGAAGAAGGATTCCCCACAATCTATTGAGGGAAAGTCTGTTTATCTCTGGGCAGGCCCAACGCCACTCCAGAAAGAAATCTCCATTCATTTGTTTTAACCTAATTGAAAAACAGTCCTTGGGTGCCGTTTCCTATCCATGGAATCTCAGTGTTTACTGCAGGTGTCCTTTTCAGAGGATTATAATTGTTTCCCCTGGGAGACCAATAAATTCTTTGGGCGGAAATAATCCTTACTAGACTCAGTTCCTAAGACACATTAACCTAAGTTTTCTCCAATTAATGGAGAGAAGGAATATCAAGCTACTGTCAAAACTCCACTGCCTGTTCTTTGTGGTTTGATGAAAATAATTATGTTTACACTTATCCTGTGTTAAAGTTGATATCATTCTCATTCAACCCTATGGGCTCAGTCATTCTCAATTATTTCTCTTGTCGTCTTTATTAAGACTTGGCATTAAAGAACCAGGCTGCTATTGAATGATGGATTCAGACCTGGGGGAACCTAAGCTGTCTGCTGGAGTGGACAAACTTAGCCAAGAGTAAAATATAAGGCCGTTGTTTCTCTGAACTTAATAAATACAGAGAAACCCAGAGAACTAGAGCCATGGAATGTCACAATGGAGAAAGCCGAGAAGAGGGTGACACACCTGCTCAAGGTAACTGAGTCAGTTCAAGGTAGAGAGGGAATGAAAATCCAGGCCGGTGCACCTCCCATTATCCCACCACAGCCCCACTTACCTTTGTAAAGAGCAACAGTTTTAGTACATACACCTGTATAGGTACTAAGACTAAATTAATAAAATGATCCTGAGTAGAGGGCAATGAAGCTGATTAATTGACTGCATAAATCAGTCTGTTAATTACTGGGTGTCACTGAATGTTCCGCAAGAACTGGGGGATTTTTTTCTAATACGTGGGCCCCGCAGCTTCCCTCCAGACCTGCCTACATCACTGTCATTGTGTTTGGTCAACTCTTCATTTCCAGACACCAGTATGAGCTCAACTTCAGCCCGGCCCTGGCCTGATATTCACATATTCGGGTTAGCTGTGGACGAGCAGTGTCCTACGTGGTGGGGGCCTGTCCAACTCACTGGCTCAAGACGTTTATTGAGAAGCTTGAAGCAGAGGTATTGGGCTCCAGCCTCCTAGCTCTGTCTCCCCATGTGGGTGGACAGGCTTTCTATGGAAGGAAGGGAGGAATTCCCACCAACGAGAAGCAGCTCAAGGACAGTGAAAGGCCCTTCGTTTTGCTGTCTAATATCTATTCCTCATCTGCTTCTTTTTAGATCCCAGAGAAAGGGGACAGTTTTCACTGGGCCCACTTCCAGGATTCACCAAGGACAATCCAATCAGGGGGGTCTCTGCACCTTGTATCAGCTGAAAGACACACTGAGTGACGTGACCGCTTTGAGCGTCTTCCCTTGGACACTGGAGACGGCAGCAATGCTGGGGCCTGGTCGATGCCGCGTTATCCAGGTCCGCTAGCAGGTTCTCTGCCACAGACTAAGAAGAGTTTTGAGATTACCTAGTCCAACTTGCTTGCCTTAACAGGTGAGAAAACTGAGTCCAGAGAGCAGCTGTGACTTTCTCAGAGTCACAAAGCGAGAGAGCAGAAGACCCAGGGCCCCGATTACAAGTGGAGAGCTTCTCCCATGACCCTGCGCTCTCTCTCCAAAGCAGCCCTCACAGCAGACGGGGCTGGGGCCTGGGGCTGAGGAGCTCAGCCTCCACAACCCTTTCCTGTCCGGGCTCTCACTGCTACTCACCTTCACACTGTACCAGCCGAATCCTAGGCAGCAGCACCAAGGGGCTCCGTGATGAGAGGTCAATCACACACTGGTACAGCCCCAAGTCCTGCCTCTGGAGCTCTGTCACTGTGACGCTGACGACGGCGATGGTGGGATCATCCTCCAGGAAGTATCTCCCAACCCGGGCCACGTTTCTGTCCGTGTTTCTAGTGTTCGTGCGTACCAGTGTCTCTGCGGAACCCTGGCTCCCCACCCGCTGCCAGGCCTTGAGGCTGGACTCATAGAGCATGATGTTGTAAACGCAAGATACGCTCAGGTTCCTTCCTTCTTGCAGGCATATTTGCTTCTCCTCTTCACCTACCGCTTCGAATCCTAGAATAAGAAGTCAAAGGGCTTCACTGAGCAGATGTTTCTCTCAGCATCCCCACACCCACACACCGCACCACAGGTACAAGGGCACAGGTGAGTCCTAGTAGCTCCATCGAGCTTTTAGGACTAATTTAGGATTTCTGCAAATTATTGTGAAATGGTTCAGCAGTTTCAGCAATATACACATATGTGGGGCAGATAGGGCAAAATAGCAATCATGGTTCAATGTTTGAATCTAGGTGAGGAGTTATGGTGGCTCTTCTATCAATATTTTGTAGATCAGAAAAATTTCATAATAAAAAGGTAAAAAAAAGTGAAAAAAATACGTAACCAGTTTTACCACCCATGTTCTACTCTACTTGGGGTTCCCCAGACATGTCCCTTGCTTTCCAGTATTCAGTACTTTATCCTAGCTCCTGGTGTCACCGAGCTGAATGCTTCTTCACTCCTCTCCACCCATGTCCATCCCACTTGGTCCCAGAGGGAATCTGCTGAACAGTTCCAGATGACACTAATCTCTTTCTCCCCACAACGTTCCATTTCACTGATCACCCTACACCTGCTTACATCAGCACCGTCATCAACGTCACCCATCATAACTTTTATTAAGCACTTACTAAGCCCGCAATACTGAGCCAAGTATTTTACATCAGCCTGCTGTTTATCGCTTAGGACAACCCTCTGATACAGGTACCTTTTACAAATGAGTACTTCTGAGTGGGGATGATTTACAAATGAGGAAATTGAGGCTCAGGGAGGTTAGGGGACATCTTAAGGTCACATATGTAGAAAGTGAAAGAAATGGGATCTGAACCCAGCTCTGTCTGGTTCCAGCACCCTTACCCTCTTTTCTACACTCCCTCTCTGTGCTGTGGTGGGGTGGCTTCCGTGGCATATCTGTCGCCATATTGTCACTTGGCCCTTTTGTCATTATTGACCTTTTCCTCTGCAAATGCTCCTCCACCTCAGTGCCTAAACATTCCGCTAAGGGGAGACCGTGCCTTACACCGCTTTACATCTCCCAGGGTATCAGCACAAGAGATTGTTTGGTTGATTTCACATAATTTTCTCAACTTCCAGCTTCTGCTTCATCACCCATTCCCGCTAGGTGAAGGTCAACCAGCACAGTCTACATTTATGGCCTTCCTTTCCCCGTTCCCGCCTCTAACACGTACCCGGATCCCATTCCAGTCCCTCTTAAAGAAGTGAGAGAAAACCCCTTTCAGGAAGTACCTCTCCTCGGCCATCTCCATCCCTCTCCCTGCCTCTCCTCACCTGAGACCCAGAGCAGCAGGAGCAGCAGCAGCAGCCATGGCCACCCCCAGAGTCCTGTCCTCTCCATTCTGTCCGCTTCCTGGACCCACTGTGTGCTGGCTGTCCCCAGGGCTCTAGCAGTTCCTGGAGGATTGGCCCACATAAGTGTTTTCTATTTTCCCTGACAGGCTTAGCTGTTACTTGCGATTGAGAAACACTGCGGGAAATGCAATGAGAGCAAACAGCTCAGGAAAATGCAGAAGATGAAAGAGAAAAGAGAGATCGCCACTCTTGTGACAGCTTCCTTCCTGCTTTCACTGTCATATCCCTGTTGGGCAACATTCGATAGCACCCCATTCTCTACCACAGCAAATCTAGACCCACCCACCTGATGTCCCACCTCTGCTCCACTCACTTCTGAGACATTCTCGTCACTGGACACTGGGCACTGCATTCCCGCTAGCCCTCCTGCCACTCTCCCTGTGCGGAAGGAACTATCTATAAATCCACATTTGGTTTGCCCTTCAAGGCCCGGTTCAAACCTTCCTGATGATGTGCCTTCTTTAGTCTTATGCCACACAATGATTCTCAAGTCTGGGCATGTGGCTGAATCACTCTGGAAGCTTGGCCAACATACACATGCCTGGGCTCCACCTCCAGAGACTCTGATTTGGTAAGTGTGGGGAGGGCCCGGAATCTGCATTTTAACAAGTAGCCCAGGTGATTCTGAGACGAGTGGTCCACATAGACGTTGCCTGTAAAAGCTCTGTGTGAGGTCGATGGGCCCACGGCATTCCTCGGGTGCTCTGCCTGTGTAGGAGGTGTGCGCTTCCCTGAGCCCCAGGCTACGCATAGCCATGGAGACCACACTTATCATGGTACTGGGAGTGGCTACCGTGGAGCGGAGGCCTACTGTGTGCCAAGTGCGTGAGTCAGGTGTAATGACCAGCAGAGAAAAGAAGGAGGCGGAACATATGCTGGAATGGGGCTAATTAATTTATTTAGCAATATCTAATCAATTTATTTACCAATATGCAATAGCAAAAGACAAAGGCAGTTAATAGAATGTGTTAATGACAGAAATTAAAGGTGGTTAAGACTAAACTATATACATTGATACCAATGTCACGTCAAAGGAGTACACACACTTATAAGTTTACGAGGTCCCAACATTCATTGCTGTTGATCAAAAATCACTTGGCTAAATACACACATAAGTAAGGAGTATCCAAAAGCAGTGATAAGCTCTATAGGATAGTAACTATTACAGAAGATGCCTAAAGCTCATCAAAGTGGGGGAGAACAGCACTGGAAAAGTCATAAATCAAAACCTTGCCAGGTCTGTAGCTCAGAGAAACTCAGGCGTCTCCCACACCGCTGCTTGCTAGTTCCCAAGAACGCTGCTGCTGTTGGCGTTGTTGTTGTTGTCAGAAGTCAAGGCGTCTTCTGATGTTATAAGCTGCAAGCTGCATACAAGTTCCCAAAGATGCTGGAATGATGACAATTCACCAGTCCATTGAGGCAAGTTCCGATCTCTTACTCTGAAACAATCCAATCCTGAAAAGCATTCCTGAAACAGCAAATCTTCTGAATAGCAATGTCTTGAAACGGCCATCAGTCAATCAATCCACCTGTGGTCTGTCTTATATATCTCTTTAGATTGCATCCCAGAGCCAAGTTTTATGTTCCTGCCTCCCCCTCCGGGAGTGGCCAGTCCCGGGAGGGTCCAGCAGTTACTGATATGAATGCTGCCCATCTGGTCAAAAGGCCAATTCATCCAGATAAGCGATATCTGCTGTTCTTGCTTGGGACCATCAGCCCAAGGTCTTCCAAAGCCTGGCAATGTGCCTGTCACGTCGTCCTGATATAACTTAGTGACCTCTTCACTTCATCTGTTGATGTGGGAGAAACAGACAGAACAAAGAGGGAATTCTCTCAACCCCTGATCGAACTAACCCTAAGCTAACCATCAATCACCTCGCAACACGGACAGGACAACAAACATCGTTTCATATCTCCCCTACTCGAGAGAAAGAGACCAAAGGGGTAACAGAAAAGCAACCTCATCCCATATCTCCCCTGCTCGGGAGAAGGAGCCCAAACGGGGAATTTACTCAACCCCTGATCACAGCACAGAAATCCCTTCATATGCAGGAATAGACAAAAGCTAATAGACAAAAGTTCACATCAACCAACAAAGGCAAGTTTTCCTCAGCCTCTACCCCACATCAGGTTATCTCAATTAATCCTGTCAGCTTTGAGAGGTTGTATAATAAATATTTGTCATCTTTTGGGTTTCAAGCAACCAATGCCTTTTCCATTTGGGGCATATGCCCCAATGTGTGCTTCTCTTAAGTATGGAGGCAGGTATTCTTCCTGCCCCTTTTCCCTGGCACCTATGGTACAGGTGTGTAACTTGACCTAAGCTTGGCCAAATGTGTGATTCTGCCCAGGATTCTGGATCCGAAGGGAGTGACAAGCAGAGGCAGGGCCAGCTGGAGATGACTGCACAGAGGCAATTTCACCAAGAGTCCAGGAATAGTCTGGTGGCAAGTATTTGTTGGCTTCAAGCGTGCAGGGGCATTGGCATCAACGCCAAGTTCATCACTTGACTGTCACGTTATAACCTCTGCTGCGGCCTCTGCTGTCCACTCTCCTTCGGTTTCTGCTGTTTTCTAAGCCTGGTCCTCCAGCCTTCTCATCAACTCTGTGAGCTACTGATACCCTTCTAAATTCCTTTGCTGTTTAAGATAACCAAAATTAGATTCAGTTTTGGTATCGAGAATCCTGACTGGTATTGGTTATTATGCCCCACGAGGAAATGAGGAATATCTCCAGGATGAGGGAGACAGAGACTAACCGAGTCAGTCGAGGTCAGACATAGCACTTCGAGGAAGTGGCTGAGCTGGGATTCAAACGCAGCTGCTGTTTAATCCCAAGGCCTGTGTATTTCACCACATAACACTATGGTATCAGTCAAGGTCCCAGCGAGAAACAGGTGAATCCCTGAAACTGGGTAACTGAGAAGTGTGTGATAAAAGTGTGGTAGAATTGGGGGAAACCTGTAAGGGGTGCCTGGAGTACCCTGAAGCCAGCGATAGTGGTGAGTCATTACCACCTCTAGGCCTAGGGGGCAGAGGGGAGGGAACAATTGCCTGAACTTGGAGATAGTAGCTGTTGGTGAGGAGCTTGAAGAGACCTCCAGTAGAGGAATGCAGCCACTCCACAGAGAGGGAGCCCAGAGGAGAAAGTCCCTGCCCTCATTCTCTTCCCATCCTCTGCTCTGCTTTCATGCGGCCCGCTACCTAAACGCAGCCAGAAGCTGGCAGGCAGGGGAGCCTATTGATTTAGCCCACCTCGGACAGGTTCCCAGGCAGAGAGCAGGAAGGGAAAGATGGAGACGGGGCCTATGGGTACAAACAGGAGAGCATCCAACACAACCACTTGTCTTCCAATGTAGTGCATATAATTTCTCAGGCCAGTTTAATGCATTGGACTTAAATTCGGCTTTGTCTATAATTAAGTTAAGCACGCAAGCACAGCAACACATGCAGGTGGTTACCTCTACAATGAATGTGTCCTGGGGTTTGGTAAGGAGCATGATGACTTCTCAGAACTTTATCCCCCAAATAAGCTTGAGAACCATTAAGAGAGAACCACATGCTGTGGTCCAATAGGTGTGGCCAGGCCCCCGGAATCTGCCTTGTAAACAAATACTCCAGGAGACCCCAATGCGGCTGGTCTAAGGACTACAGTGTGAGACACGCTGCCCTGAAGCAGTCTGCCTCTGCTCCATAGCATTTAACAATGGTACCTCCCTCCCCGTGGCCTTTCTGTCAACTTCCCAAACAGGGGCGACATGGGAACTGCAAAACTTCAGGTGCCACACAGGCAACCTCAGAAAGCCAACACCACATGCTCTGTGGTTACGGCCTCTGAGCCGCTCGGTTCTCTTAGGCAGGAAAATAGATGCACGGAGATGAAGTTTCAGGAACAAGTGTTTCTCAGAAGACATGAGTTCCCTTCACATGCCTGCTAATAGACTCAGAATTAGGGGATCAGAGATAATCTCTCTAAGGTCAGTGCCATCCTCCTGAGCAGATGTTCCGAGCAGCTGTTCTCAGGTTGATGAAAAAGTCCTAGTATGACGGCAGCGGGATCAGCACAGGAGGGGAGTGGACTGCACCTTAGCACTCAGGTACCTTTATTCACAGAACGGGGGGAAGGTCATGCTGGTAGTAGGAACACGTTTTCCTAACATGAGGTGGATTATGTGTGATAATGCCTGTTTGCTCTTGGGGAGTTTAGGATGAAATTGGCCTTGGCCATTGCTGAATTCTAATAGAAGGACCCATCATCTTTGCCCCACCAGTGGGGACCCTTCGCCTTTAGAGCCAAAAGAGGTGGGAAACTGGAAAGTCTTGGTTTAAATCCGTTGGAGTTTGCAAGACACAGGTGTGTCTGCACACCTATTCCATGGGGAATCATGGGAGCTGAAGGGGAGTTACAGGGCAGATCAAGGGAGAAAGAGGACGACAGTGGGGAACTAGGAGTACACATAAGCGGAAGCTTCCAGAAGCCTCATGGTGAGATTTGTCACCCACCGTCCCTGCCCCTTGTGTGATACAAGGAAAAGAGGCACGCAGAGGCCCCTTTATAGGCAGAAGCCCTGGCTATTCCAGTCTATGTGGCTTTGACGAGCTTCGTCTTCAGTAAAAGGAACTCTTCCGTTTTTGTTCCTGCCAGTAAGTGGTGGCTCACTACTCATGTGGCCTCATTCTAGTCACACTTCTCTGTTTTCACAGGGTTTTTCTGAGGATTCAGTGATGACACACACAGCAGACAAATGATATTCTCTATCAGTCCTAACCTTTGGATCCTAGCTCACCATCCCTGTAGTTTCCCAGGATGCAGCATTCTGGTTAACTGGGTTTCTCTTTCTCAATTATGGAATTCACTGCATGGTGTCATGTCTTCCCCTCTTACCATGGTTTTCACACCCTTTTCTGGGATTGTTGGAAAGGGTCACAGATCAAGGGAGAAACCCAAGCATCTGATTCTAGAAGAAAGGGAGGCCCCAGTGTCCAGGAGAGCAGGATGCTTGTGTCATGGAGCTCTGTCCAGGTCAGGCCAAAACGCTATAGTCCAGGGCAAGGACCAAGGCAGATGTAGCAGCTGTGCCCTCTGTACCTCACGATCCCCACGAGACAGTGACAGTGAAAAGCATTGTTTTTATTTAATGCAAATCCTGAGCCTCTGGTGGCATGGAGGTCCAGGCATGCTAGGGGCTATATCGTCTCTTCTGATGGGGCAAAGCACACACCCAAGGTTATTAGTGAAATGGGGGGACTTCCTGGGGCCAGGAAGGTGGGATCCTGAACCTTCGAGACAATCTATGTTACAAACCCAACTAAGTCATTGTCTCCCCCGACCCCTTTCCTTTTACTTCGCATTCTTCTTCCAGCACAGCTGTCAGATGGACATGGATAAAGGTCACAGGTCATTTTTGTGGGTTCACGGGCCTCGATCCAAATGACCTCTGCGTGACAACCAACAGGACAGTGAAAACCAGGCTCTTACTCAGGATTCCACACACCACGAAGACAACGATGCTGATCAGAGAGATCCTGGCAAAGAGAGAAGAGTTAATGCTGCTGCCGGCAACGGCGCTCCTTCATGCTTGAGTTTTACGCTGCAAAAGGCCTTCACACCCCTTACTTTACCTGCATAGATCCTTCTGGAACCTTTCCCCATACTGACGGCCCTGTGCTTTTACTTTGCCCAACAGCCTACAACGACTGGTTAGAAATATATTTAGTAGAGAACACAGGGTCCAGAAGAGGCAGTGGGGAGAAAGGCCAGGCTAATTAAGCTCCTCTTGCTCCACTATGACGAGTAGAGAACAGAGGCGGTTTCCAGAGCCAGGAAACCTAGTTTCTATTCTCAGCATCGGGACCTGCTTCCTGGGAGAAGTACCTCACCTCTTTGGCCAGCTATCAACTGAGGAGAATCCAATCTTTGTCAAAATCCCACCATGAATTTCTATAGATTTTAGCAAAACTGATTCTAAACGTCCTGTGTAAATGTCGGTAGATAACCTAAGAAAGGGACTAAAATGAGTGAGGATACTTGACGTGTCTAGACTCAGTAGATACGGAAATGGATTACAGCACAACCAACCTGCACGACAAGATACGGGGACAAAAAGGAAAACAGGTAGCAGTGAAACAAATTGAAGTCCAGAGACAGATCTAATGTTACGTAAGAATTTAACATCTAAGGAAATCAATCGGCAGCACAGTAGGTGGACAAGGATTGCTTAGTAAATAGTCTTGTGCTACCTGGATAGCAATATGAAGAAAAAGTCATCTTTTCTACAATTCCTACCATATAGCAAAATAATCCCCTTTCCAAAGATGGACTAAACATTGAAACAAAATTATTTAACATAATAGAAAAGTCACCAGGAAATAGAATCAAGCACAAGAAAGGAATAAAGCAAAGCATTAATTTTAAAAATCGACGCATTTGCTTACACAAAACTTAAAACCCAATGTACAAACCAGCAAAGAGCAAACGACATAATGGCGACAAAAAACAGGAAACGGCCCTTTTGCACTGAAAACCACCTCCAGCCTGCGAAACTGTCCTGTGTCACTGGAACTAGCTGTCCAAGGTGGCCGGTCAAGTTCAGCCATTGGTGGCGCTGTTGAGAGAGAGGGGAAAGGGCCTGCCAGCCTGCCCCTCTCTGGCCCTCCTCTGTGAGACCCCTGAGCGGGTTTGAGCCCTGCTGCCAGAAGATCCCAGCTCTGGGCTCAGCTAACTCCACCTCTCCCAGTCTCTCCTGCCAGTGTCCCTCCTTATCCCCTCCCAGCCCTTTAACATATTCATGCCCAGAGCTCCTGAGTGCATCCACTCTCAGAGACCAGCACACAGCCCTTATGGAGACCGCACGTGGGCTGCCAGACGCGTGGGTCCCCACGACCCTCTGCAGGACTGAGCCAGAGTTCCCCGTGTGGATCTCAGCTTGGTTATGACACCTTTTAGGAGGCTTCCTTCTCTCCTGGCCCCTCTTCCCTAATGGTTTTATCTGCGATCGCTTCCTAAAACATTTACACTTTTCCCACAGCCCGCTTCTGGGAAACCCACCCGAAGACAGGGTGACAAGTGGCTTCCTCTGAGGGGCCTCATCATCCATCCCCAGTCTGGGAGTCTCAGCTCTTCCATCACCTGGTCAAACAACTCCCTGTATTAAATTACCTCCTTCTCAAACAGCTCAGTGGCTTCTCATTCCTGACAACTGTGACTGAGAAACCGGTTCACAACTAATTAACAGATAAAGCTAAGAGATAAAAGAGGTACAGACTCCAGGAGGAATGAGGGCAAAAGTTATGCTCTCTCATTCACATACTGGAAAATAAAAGTAATGACTAAAGAAAAATGTTGACTCTCACTAGATCATTTATTTGATTTACTCCCCCCAAATTTAATGAGCACCTACTATGTACCTGGCACTTAGGCTGGTGCCAGTGAAACAACATCAGGGAGAAAAGGCACCTCTACCTGCAAGGAGCTTGTGATCCACAGTAATAGAGAAATTGAAGCAGGTACAAGTTCACATCAAAGTTGGCAGGAAAATTTTAGAAATACTAAACCCTTGTAGGCAAGCCTGCAGTCTCATGGGCTTCACTTACGCCTTATGGGCCACACTGTAAATTGTTTCCAATTGTTGGAAGACCATTTGGCAATATGTATACAGAGCGATATATATGTTCAGATTCTCTCAATGGGAATTTCATTTGAATAAATGATTTTCAAAAAGACAAAGACAGCTACAAGAATATGTTCATCTCACAGTTAATACTATAAAAAATGAAAACAATATCAATGTCTAAAAACAGGCAAATGATTACAGAAGTTATGGCTTCTCCATTGATACAAAAGAATTCAGTTGTTGAAATTCTCATTACAAAGACTAGGCAGCAACAAAGAATAGTTTTAACAGAAAATGATAAAAATATTGATAATTAGAATTACTACTATGTTAAAATATGTATAAACATGAGTAAAGACTAGAAGAGAATATGGAGAAAAAGAGACATGTTAGATGAGTGAGACGATGGAAGAACATTTGTTTCTCTGTTAACTCAATGTTTCCTGATAAACACGCGCTAAGATAAATCAACATGTGAGGATAAACGGTAAAGAGAGGTGTGCGTGCAAAGTCGGCGGTTCTTCGCTTTGCCTGCACGTTAAGAAATCTCCTGAAGATCTTATAAGAACTCCTGAGACCAGTCCAGCCCCACCTCCAAACATCCTGATTCTGTGGGTCTGCAGTAGGGTACATACAACAGTACAAAAAACAAGCCAAAGCGAAAGCACACACTCCAGGTAGTCCTAAGGCAGCAGCTGCTGAGAACCCTTGGGCCGGGTCAGCACTTCCCCCTCTGGCTTCCTAGCTTCCCTACTGTATAGACAGGGACACTGAAGCCAGAAATTGCTCCTGACTCCCTCAAAGTCACTCAGCCCATCAACCGCCTGGCATTAGAATCCAGGGCCCCACACTCAAAATGTTTTTCCACTACACCAGTAGGCCCGGGCTCGGCTGAGGCCCCTTGGAATTCAGCAAAGATGCCGTTTCCCTCTCCTTACTCCTCTGGCAGGCAAGGAAACACACACAAGGTGAGCTGGGGAGAGTGGCAGCCTCACCAGGAGCCTCCTCCTCACTCTGGCACCACCTCCTTCCTCCCCTGGGAATTTCCACTAGACTGAGCTGACTCCAGTCTGCTCCTGTGATCTCCCGCCCCCTCCTCCGCTCCCCACATCCTCTCCACACGTGGACTGGGGATCAAAGGGCTTGGTGTCCAAACCAGGGCTCCGGAGACCTGGAAGCCATACCTGATGACATCTGTCCTTTGTGTGGGGGTGACTCCGAGGCCAGGAGAGGAGAGGCTGGCAGTTACCATGGGCAGGAATTGAGTCACAGTTCTGGGGCTGGTATGAAGAATGCTCTGGGTCTTGGTGGTGTCATGAGGACGGGTGGGAACCTGAGTCGTTTTCTGAGAAGGAGTTTTGTCTGAGGCAGTGGTATCCGAAGGATCTGCAAAAAGACACGTTGGATGGATGGATGGATGGGAAGGTAAATAAAGCTGAGGAGGGAAACGAACATGACCATTCGTGAAACAAGGTTTTCTTTTGCTAAGATTTATAAAATTGTATGGCGTCAGCCTGGGTCAGAGACAGGAAACAAAAAAAAATGAAGAAGCAAAGGAGGCAGAGAAGGTGAGAGTAAGAAAGAGAAAGAGGAAGCTATTTTCTATTCACGTTATTGGAAACGCACTTGCCTGCTATTTGTCATCAATCTATAATGCCCCCAACTTCTTCAGAAATAATCCCTACCATTCACTCTGCCTTTCACTCACCTGTACCTGTGGCATACTGCTTTACAAGTCATCTTTTACTGACAGATCGCATATCTCCTTATCTTCCTTAGGTTTAGAATTCCCCAGGTGCTAGGAATCTGAACCGTCTCTCTTTCTTCTGCCTTCTTTAATTCATCTGATCAACATCTCCTTCGGGCCTGCTGTGTGCCACACACCATTAGTTGCTAGAGATGCAAAGCTGAGCACGGCACAGACCCTCCCTCAAATGCTCAGAGATGAACACTAGAGTCAGTTAAGTGGCCACTACTACCCAGTGAGATATCGCTGTCCATGAGAGGGAACACAAAGTGAACTCTGGAGCCTTCCTACCGATGGACCACAGCTTCAGCATCACCTGCGAGTAGATCAGAAATGCACAATCTAGGTCCCACCCTACACCTATTGCATCAGAGTCTGTATTTGAAATAAGATTCCCAGTTATTTGTGCCCACAGTGAGGTCAGAGAAGCACAGCTTTGTAAGCGCATAGGAGGGTCCTCAAATGCATCTTTGGGAGGAGGAGAGTGGATCACAGAAGCTTCCTAAGGGAATGCCTTCTACCTGGAGACCTGAAGAATCAGACTAAATAAATCCCTGGCCTACCACTCACCTTTCACTGCCCCCCATTTCCTATAACAGCACCCCAAATTAAGAATCTCATACACAGAAACCACTTTTCACTGCTGGACGAAATGCCTCTCAAATGAGAGGCAAGGAGCTTCTGAGCGAGAAACAGGCTGCCAGAAGTCCTGAGCCACAGCTCTGCTCAGGAGCTCAAGTAGTCCTCTCTCAACAAGTCCTGCTTTTGCTTCTGACCCCTCACTGAGCTTGTCCATTAGGCAGGGACAACATGGCCTACTTTCTCTCTTTTAAATTTCCATTTCAAGCCTTTCTTCCTACAGTATGGCTGGGTGGAAAATATCCATCACCTCTGAATATCACCACATTATGTACGTTTCTTTCTGTGGTTATCTGCTGCCATGCCCTCCCCCACTTGGAAAAGTACAGAAAAAATGAAGAAGGATTCCCCACAATCTATTGAGGGAAAGTCTGATTATCTCTGGGCAGGTCCCACACCACTCCAGAAAGAAATCTCCATTCATTTGTTTTAACCTAATTGAAAAACAGTCCTTGGGTGCCGTTTCCTATCCATGGAATCTCGGTGTTTACTGCAGGTGTCCTTTTCAGAGGATTATAATCGTTTCCCCTGGGAGTCCAATAAATCCTTTGGGCGGAAATAATCTGTACTAGACTCGGTTTCCTAAGACACATTAACCTAAGTTTTCTCCAATTAATGGAGAGAAGGAATATCAAGCTACTGTCAAAACTCCACTGCCTGTTATTTGTGGTTTGATGAAAATAATTATGTTTACATTTATCCTGTGTTAAAGTTGATATCATTCTCATTCAACCCTATGGGCTCAGCCATTCTCAATTATTTCTCTTGTCGTCTTTATTAAGACTTGGTGTCATGCAGGGTGTCAGGCGGGGTCTCTGCTCCCGTTCCCCACATAAGAACGCAGGATATGGTGAGGCCAAAAAGGAACACCCAGGGAGCCATAGATAGGGCAGTCACACCACTATATTCTCTCTGGCGGCATCCGCCTTTCATAATCCGCGCTTGCCAGCTCAGCCACCATCTGCTTCCTAGCCCCCATTTTTCTGCTAGCATAGCCACGGCAGTTATATTAGAGGCCAATAGCTCACTGGTTACAGCTGATGACCATGCAATCACAGTTGATGGCCATTGACTACCTGAGCCAGCACCTTTCTATGTGAGGCCGAGAGCCTGGAAACTGTTCTCTGGGGCTCTGTCCCCACACTTGGCATTAAAGAACCAGACTGCTATTGAATGATGGATTCAGACCTGGAGGAACCTAAGCTGTCTACTGGAGTGGACAAACTTTGCCAAGAGTAAAATATAATGCCGTTGTTTCTCTGAACTTAATAAATACAGAGAAACCCAGAGAACTAGAGCCATGGAATGTCACAATGGAGAAAGCCGAGAAGAGGGTGACAGACCTGCTCAAGGTAACTGTAGGGCAGGGTGTCGTGCGGGGCGGCCTGCGGGGTGTCAGGCGGGGTATCCTGCCGACTACGCCAAGTGTCATGCGGGGTGTCAGGCGGGGTCTCCGCTCCCGCTCCCCACATAAAAACGCAGGACATGGTGAGGCGAAAAAGGAACACCCACGGAGCCATAGGTAGGGGAGTCACACCACTATACTCTCGCTGGCGGCTGGGTTGGAGAAACAGGAACCAGGAGCAACACAATTCTCAACCCTCACTGTGCCGCTTGCAGGCTCAGCCACCATCTTCTTGCTAGCTCCCCCTTTTTCTACTAGCCTAGCCACGGCGGTTATATTCATGGCTAATGGCTCACTGGTTACAGCTGACGGCCAACTAGCCACAGCTGCTGGCCATTTGATCACAGTCGATGGCCATTTACTACCTGAGCCAGCACCTTTCTATGTGAGGCCGAGAGCCTGGAAACTGCTTTTTGGGGCTCTGTCCCCACAGTAACTGAGTCAGTTCAAGGTAGAGAGGGAATGAAAATCCAGGCCGGTGCACCTCCCATTATCTCACCACAGCCGCACTTACCTTTGTAAAGAGCAACAGTTTTAGTACATCCACCTGTATAGGTACTAAGACTAAATTAATAAAATGATCCTGAGTAGAGGGCAATGAAGCTGATTAATTGACTGCATAAATCAGTCTGTTAATTACTGGGTGTCACTGAATGTTCCGCAAGAACTGGGGGATTCTTTTTCTAATACGTGGGCCCCGCAGCTTCCCTCCAGACCTGCCTACATCACTGTCATTGTGTTTGGTCAACTCTTCATTTCCAGACACCACTATGAGCTCAACTTCAGCCCGGCCCTGGCCTGATATTCACATATTCGGGTTAGCTGGAGGTGGACGAGCAGTGTCCTACGTGGTGGGGGCCTGTCCAACTCACTGGCTCAAGACGTTTATTGAGAAGCTTGAAGCAGAGGTATTGGGCTCCAGCCTCCTAGCTCTGTCTCCCCATGTGGGTGGACAGGCTTTCTATGGAAGGAAGGGAGGAATTCCCACCAACGAGAAGCAGCTCAAGGACAGTGAAAGGCCCTTCGTTTTGCTGTCTAATATTTATTCCTCATCTGCTTCTTTTTAGATCCCGGAGAAAGGGGACAGTTTTTACTGGGCCCACTTCCAGGTTTCACCAAGGACAATCCAATCAGGGGGGTCTCTGCACCTTGTATCAGCTGAAAGACACACTGAGTGACGTGACCGCTTTGAGCGTCTTCCCTTGGACACTGGAGACGGCAGTAATGCTGGGGCCTGGTCGATGCCGCGCTATCCAGGTCCGCTAGCAGGTTCTCTGCCACAGACTAAGAAGAGTTTTGAGATTACCTAGTCCAACTTGCTTGCCTTAACAGGTGAGAAAACTGAGTCCAGAGAGCAGCTGTGACTTTCTCAGAGTCACAAAGCGAGAGAGCAGAAGACCCAGGGCCCCGATTACAAGTGGAGAGCTTCTCCCATGACCCTGCGCTCTCTCTCCAAAGCAGCCCTCACAGCAGACGGGGCTGGGGCCTGGGGCTGAGGAGCTCAGCCTCCACAACCCTTTCCTGTCCGGGCTCTCACTGCTACTCACCTTCACACTGTACCAGCCGAATCCTAGGCAGCAGCACCAAGGGGCTCCGTGATGAGAGGTCAATCACACACTGGTACAGCCCCAAGTCCTGCCTCTGGAGCTCTGTCACTGTGACGCTGACGACGGCGATGGTGGGATCATCCTCCAGGAAGTATCTCCCAACCCGGGCCACGTTTCTGTCCGTGTTTCTAGTGTTCGTGCGTACCAGTGTCTCTGCGGAACCCTGGCTCCCCACCCGCTGCCAGGCCTTGAGGCTGGACTCATAGAGCATGATGTTGTAAACGCAAGATACGCTCAGGTTCCTTCCTTCTTGCAGACATATTTGCTTCTCCTCTTCACCTACCACTTCGAATCCTAGAATAAGAAGTCAAAGGGCTTCACTGAGCAGATGTTTCTCTCAGCATCCCCACACCCACACACCGCACCACAGGTACAAGGGCACAGGTGAGTCCTAGTAGCTCCATCAAGCTTTTAGGACTAGTTTAGGATTTCTGCAAATTATTGTGAAATGGTTCAGCAGTTTCAGCAATATACACATATGTGGGGCAGATAGGGCAAAATAGCAATCATGGTTCAATGTTTGAATCTAGGTGAGGAGTTATGGTGGCTCCTCTATCAATATTTTGTAGATCAGAAAATTTTCATAATAAAAAGGTAAAAAAAAAAGTGAAAAAAATACGTAACCAGTTTTACCACCCATGTTCTACTCTACTTGGGGTTCCCCAGACATGTCCCTTGCTTTCCAGTATTCAGTACTTTATCCTAGCTCCTGGTGTCACCGAGCTGAATGCTTCTTCACTCCTCTCCACCCATGTCCATCCCACCTGGTCCCAGAGGGAATCTGCTGAACAGTTCCAGATGACACTAATCTCTTTCTCCCCGCAACGTTCCATTTCACGGATCACCCTACACCTGCTTACATCAGCACCGTCATCAACGTCACCCATCATAACTTTTATTAAGCACTTACTAAGCCCGCAATACTGAGCCAAGTATTTTACAGCAGCCTGCTGTTTATCGCTTAGGACAACCCTCTGATACAGGTACCTTTTACAAATGAGTACTTCTGAGTGGGTACTATTTACAAATGAGGAAACTGAGGCTCAGGGAGGTTAGGGGACATCTTAAGGTCACATATGTAGAAAGTGAAAGAAATGGGATCTGAACCCAGCTCTGTCTGGTTCCAGCACCCTTACCCTCTTTTCTACACTCCCTCTCTGTGCCATGGTGGGGTGGCTTCCATGGCATATCTGTCGCCATATTGTCACTTGGCCCTTTTGTCATTATTGACCTTTTCCTCTGCGAATGCTCCTCCACCTCAGTGCCTAAACATTCCGCTAAGGGGAGACCGTGCCTTACACCGCTTTACATCTCCCAGGGTATCAGCACAAAAGATTGTTTGCTTGATTTCACATAATTTTCTCAACTTCCAGCTTCAGTTTCATCACCCATTCCCGCTAGGTGAAGGTCAACCAGCACAGTCTACATTTATGGCCTTCCTTTTCCCGTTCCCGCCTCTAACACGTACCCGGATCCCATTCCAGTCCCTCCTAAAGAAGTGAGAGAAAACCCCTTTCAGGAAGTACCTCTCCTCGGCCATCTCCATCCCTCTCCCTGCCTCTCCTCACCTGAGACCCAGAGCAGCAGGAGCAGCAGCAGCAGCCATGGCCACCCCCAGAGTCCTGTCCTCTCCATTCTGTCCGCTTCCTGGACCCACTGTGTGCTGGCTGTCCCCAGGGCTCTAGCAGTTGCTGGAGGATATTGGCCCACATGTGTGTTTTCCATCTTCCCTGACAGGCTTAGCTGTCACTTTGTGATTGAGAAACACTGCGGGAAATGCAATGAGAGCGAACACCCCAGGAAAATGCAGAAGAAGAAAGAGAAAAGAGAGATCGCTGCTCTTGTGACAGCTTCCTTCCTGCTTTCACTGTCATATCCCTGTTGGGCAACATTCGATAGCACCTCATTCTCTACCACAGCAAATCTAGACCCACCCACCTGATGTCCCACCTCTGCTCCACTCACATCTGAGACATTCTTGTCACTGGACACTGGGCACTGCATTCCTGCTAGCCCTCCTGCCACTCTCCCTGTGCGGAAGGAACTATCTATAAATCCACATTTGGTTTGCCCTTCAAGGCCCGGTTCAAACCTTCCTGATGATGTGCCTTCTTTAATCTTATTCCACACAATGATTCTCAAGTCTGGGCATGTGGCTGAATCACTCTAGAAGCTTGGCCAACATACACATGCCTGGGCTCCACCTCCAGAGACTCTGATTTGGTAAGTGTGGGGAGGGCCCGGAATCTGCATTTTAACAAGCAGCCCAGGTGATTCTGAGACGAGTGGTCCACATAGACGTTGCCTGTAAAAGCTCTGTGTGAGGTCGATGGGCCCACGGCATTCCTCGGGTGCTCTGCCTGTGTAGGAGGTGTGCGCTTCCCTGAGCCCCAGGCTACGCATAGCCATGGAGACCACACTTATCATGGTACTGGGAGTGGCTACCGTGGAGCGGAGGCCTACTGTGTGCCAAGTGCGTGAGTCAGGTGTAATGACCAGCAGGGAACAGAAGGAGGCGGAACATATGCTGGAATGGGGCTAATTAATTTATTTAGCAATATCTAATCAATTTATTTAGCAATATGCAATAGCAAAAGACAAAGGCAATTAATAGAATGTGTTAATGACAGAAATTAAAGGTGGCTAAGACTAAACTATATACATTGATACCAATGTCACGTCAAAGGAGTACACACACTTATAAGTTTACGACGTCCCCACATGTGTTTGCTGTTGATCAAAAATCACTTGGCTAAATACACACATAAGTTAGGAGTATCCAAAAGCAGTGATAAGCTCTATAGGATAGTAACTATTACAGAAGATGCCTAAAGCTCATCAAAGTGGGGGAGAACAGCACTGGAAATGTCATAAATCAAAACCTTGCCAGGTCTATAGCTCAGAGAAACTCAGGCGTCTCCCACACCGCTGCTTATTAGTTCCCAAGAACCTGATGCTGTTGGTGTTGTTGTTGTTGTCAGAAGTCAAGGCGTCTTCTGATGTTATAAGCTGCAAGCTGCATACAAGTTCCCAAAGATGCTGGAATGATGACAATGCACCAGTCCATTGAGGCAAGTTCCGATCTCTTACTCTGAAACAATCCAATCCTGAAAAGCAGTCCTGAAACAGCAAATCTTCTGAATAGCAATGTTTTGAAACAGCCATCAGTCAATCAATCCACCTGTGGTCTGTCTTATATATCTCTTTAGATTGCATCCCAGAGCCAAGATTTCTGTTCCTGCCTCCCCCTCCGGGAGTGGCCAGTCCCGGGGGGGGGGGGGGGGTCCTGCAGTTAAATACTTAAATTCGGCTTTGTCTATAATTAAGTTAAGCATGCAAGCACAGTAACTCATGCAGGTGGTTACCTCTACAATGAATGTGTCCTGCGGTTTGGTAAGGAGCATGATGACTTCTCGGAACTTTATCCCCCAAATAAGCTTGAGAACAATTAAGAGAGAAGCACACGCTATGGTCCAATAGGTGTGGCCAGGCCCCCGGAATCTGCCTTTTAAACAAATACTCCAGGAAACACCAATGCGGCCGGTCTAAGGACTACAGTGTGAGACACACTGCCATGAAGCAGTCTGCCTCTGCTCCATAGCATTTAACAATGGTACCTCCCTCCCCCTGGCCTTTCTGTCAACTTCCCAAACAGGGGCCACATAGGAACTGCAAAACTTCAGGTGCCACACAGGCAACCTCAGAAAGCCAACACCGCACGCTCTGTGGTTACTGCCTCTGAGCCGCTCGGTTCTCTTAGGCAGGAAAATAGATGCACGGAGATGAATAGTTTCTGGAACAAGTGTTTCTCAGAAGACATGAGTTCCCTTCACACGCCTGCTAATAGACTCAGAATTAGGGGATCAGAGATAATCTCTCTAAGGTCAGTGCCATCCTCCTGAGCAGATGTTCCGAGCAGCTGTTCTCAGGTTGATGAGGAAGTCCTTGTATGACGGCAGCGGGATCAGCACAGGAGGGGAGTGGACTGCACCTTAGCCCTCAGGTACCTTTATTCACAGAACGGGGGGAAGGTCATGCTGGTAGTAGGAACACGTTTTCCTAACACGAGGTGGATTATGTGTGATAATGCCTGTTTGCTCTTGGGGAGTTTAGGATGAAATTGGCCTTGGCCATTGCTGAATTCTAATAGAAGGACCCATCATCTTTGCCCCACCAGTGGGGACCATTCCCCTTTAGAGCCAAAAGAGGTGGGAAACTGGAAAGTCTTGGTTTAAATCCGTTGGAGTTTGCAAGACACAGGTGTGTCTGCACACCTATTCCATGGGGAATCATGGGAGCTGAAGGGGAGTTACAGGGCAGATCAAGGGAGAAAGAGGACGACAGTGGGGAACTAGGAGTACACATACGCGGAAACTTCCAGAAGCCTCATGGTGAGATTTGTCACCCACCGTCCCTGCCCCTTGTGTGATACAAGGAAAAGAGGCACGCAGAGGCCCCTTTATAGGCAGAAGCCCTGGCTATTCCAGTCTATGTGGCTTTGACGGGCTTCGTCTTCAGTAAAAGGAACTCTTCCGTTTTTGTTCCTGCCAGTAAGTGGTGGCTCACTACTCATGTGGCCTAATTCTAGTCACACTTCTCTGTTTTCACAGGGTTGTTCTGAGGATTCAGTGATGACACACACAGCAGACAAATGATATTCTCTATCAGTCCTAACCTTTGGATCCTAGCTCACCCTCCCAGTAGTTTCCCAGGATGCAGCATTCTGGTTAACTGGGTTTCTCTTTCTCAATTATGGAATTCACAGCATGGTGTCATGTCTTCCCGTATTTCCATGGTTTTCAACACCCTTTTCTGGGATTGTTGGAAAGGGTCACAGATCAAGGGAGAAACCTAAGCATCTGATTCTAGAAGAAAGGGAGGCCCCAGTGTCCAGGAGAGCAGGATGCTTGTGTCATGGAGCTCTGTCCAGGTCAGGCCAAAACGCTATAGTCCAGGGCAAGGACCAAGGCAGATGTAGCAGCTGTGCCCTCTGTACCTCACGATCCCCACGAGACAGTGACAGTGAAAAGCATTGTCTTTATTTAATGCAAATCCTGAGCCGCTGGTGGCATGGAGGTCCAGGGCATGCTAGGGGCTATATTGCGGCCGACCAGCAGCCACGAATCAACGCGGATCCTGAAAGGGGGAGTGGGAATGAAAAGACACTCACAATGATGATGATGCGGCCAGTCTCCAGTGATACTGAAGCACGGAGTTTACTTTCCTTTACCAATATATACCACCTGTGTAGGTGCAGCTTAACAATCATGAGTGAGCATTTTCTCATTGAAAGTAAAATTTGCAACTTTTACATATGAACTACAGACTCACTGAAACTCTCCCAAAGTCATTATCTCAATGACAAAGCCCACCAATTACCCTGATAATCATCAGTGATCTGTGTCTGGGAACTGGCCATTCCCACCTCATTCCTCAGCAGCTTGCAAGCACCCTCCAGGTGTAAGCAGAGACAACGCCTTAAGAGCTAAAACTGAGCCAGTCTGCAAGGTTACAGAATAAACAAGAAATCATGGCTCCCCACACTATATCGTCTCTTCTGATGGGGCAAAGCACACACCCAAGGTTATTAGTGAAATGGGGGGACTTCCTGGGGCCAGGAAGGTGGGATCCTGAACCTTCGAGACAATCTATGTTACAAACCCAACTCAGTCATTGTCTCCCCCGACCCCTTTCCTTTTCCTTCGCATTCTTCTTCCAGCACAGCTGTCAGATGGACATGGATAAAGGTCACAGGTCATTTTTGTGGGTTCACGGGCCTCGATCCAAATGACCTCTGGGTGACAACCAACAGGACAGTGAAAACCAGGCTCTTACTCAGGATTCCACACACCACGAAGACGACGATGCTGATCAGAGAGATCCTGGCAAAGAGAGAAGAGTTAATGCTGCTGCCGGCAACAGCGCTCCTTCATGCTTGAGTTTTACGCTGCAAAAGGCCTTCACACCCCTTACTTTACCTGCATAGATCCTTCTGGAACCTTTCCCCATACTGACGGCCCTGTGCTTTTACTTTGCCCAACAGCCTACAACGACTGATTAGAAATATATTTAGTAGAGAACACAGAGTCCAGAAGAGGCAGTGGGGAGAAAGGCCAGGCTAATTAAGCTCCTCTTGCTCCACTATGACGAGTAGAGAAGAGAGGCGGTTTCCAGAGCCAGGAAACCTAGTTTCTATTCTCAGCATCAGGACCTGCTTCCTGGGGGAAGTACCTCACCTCTTTGGCCAGCTATCAACTGAGGAGAATCCAATCTTTGTCAAAATCCCACCATGAATTTCTATAGATTTTAGCAAAACTGATTCTAAACGTCCTGTGTAAATGTCGATAGATAACCTAAGAAAAGGACTAAAATGAGTGAGGATACTTGATGTGTCTAGACTCAGTAGATACGGAAATGGATTACAGCACAACCAACCTGCACGACAAGATACGGGGACAAAAAGGAAAACAGGTAGCAGTGAAACAAATCCAGAGACAGATCTAATGTTACGTAAGAATTTAACATCTAAGGAAATCAATCGGCAGCCCAGTAGGTGGACAAGGATTGCTTAGTAAATAGTCTTGTGCTACCTGGATAGCAATATGAAGAAAAAGTCGTCTTTTCTACAATTCCTACCATATAGCAAAATAATCCCCTTTCCAAACATGGACTAAACATTGAAACAAAATTATTTAACATAATAGAAAAGTCACCAGGAAATAGAATCAAGCACAAGAAAGGAATAAAGCAAAGCATTCATTTTAAAAATCGACGCGTTTGCCTACACAAAACTTAAAACCGAATGTACAAACCAGCAAAGAGCAAATGACATAATGGCGACAAAAAACAGGAAACGGCCCTTTTGCACTGAAAACCACCTCCAGCCTGCGAAACTGTCCTGTGTCACTGGAACTAGCTGTCCAAGGTGGCCGGTCAAGTTCAGCCATTGGTGGCGCTGTTGAGAGAGAGGGGAAAGGGCCTGCCAGCCTTCCCCCTCTGGCCCTCCTCTGTGAGACCCCTGAGCGGGTTTGAGCCCTGCTGCCAGAAGATCCCAGCTCTGGGCTCAGCTAACTCCACCTCTCCCAGTCTCTCCTGCCAGTGTCCCTCCTTATCCCCTCCCAGCCCTTTAACATATTCATGCCCAGAGCTCCTGAGTGCATCCACTCTCAGAGACCAGCACACAGCCCTCCTGGAGACTGCACGTGGGCTGCCAGACGCGTGGGTCTCCACGACCCTCTGCAGGACTGATCCAGAGTTCCCCGTGTGGATCTCAGCTTGGTTATGACACCTTTTAGGAGGCTTTCTTCTCTCCTGGCCCCTCTTCCCTAGTGGTTTCATCTGCGATCGCTTCCTAAAACATTTACACTGTTCCCACAGCCCGCTTCTGGGGAACCCACCCGAAGACAGGGTGACAAGTGGCTTTCTCTGAGGGGCCTCATCATCCATCCCCAGTCTGGGAGTCTCAGCTCTTCCATCACCTGGTCAAACAACTCCCTGTATTAAATTACCTCCTTCTCAAACAGCTCAGTGACTTCTCATTCCTGACAACTGTGACTGAGAAACCGGTTCACAACTAGTTAACAGATAAAGCTAAGAGATAAAAGAGGTACAGACTCCAGGAGGAATGAGGGCAAAAGTTATGCTCTCTCATTCACATACTGGAAAATAAAAGTAATGACTAAAGAAAAATGTTGACTCTCACTAGATCATTATTTTATTTACTCCCCCCAAATTTAATGAGCACCTACTATGTACCTGGCACTTAGGCTGGTGCCAGTGAAACAACATCAGGGAGAAAAGGCACCTCTACCTGCAAGGAGCTTGTGATCCACAGTAATAGAGAAATTGAAGCAGGTACAAGTTCACATCGAAGTTGGCAGGAAAATTTTAGAAATACTAAATCCTTGTAGGCAAGCCTGCAGTCTCACGGCTTTGCTTACGCCTATGGGCCACACTGTAAATTGTTTCCAATTGTTGGAAGACCATTTGGCAATATGTATACAGAGCAATATACATGTTCAGATTCTCTCAATGGGAATTTCATTTGAATAAATGATTTTCAAAAAGACAAAGACATCTACAAGAATATGTTCATCTCAGAGTTAATACTGTAAAAAATGAAAACAATATCAATGTCTAAAAACAGGCAAATGATTACAGAATTTATGGCTTCTCCATTGATACAAAAGTATGCATTTGTTGAAATTCTCATTACAAAGACTAGGCAGCAACATCAAAGAATAGTTTCAACAGAAAATGATAAAAAGATTTATAATTAGAATTACTACTATGTTAAAATATGTATAAACATGAGTAAAGACTAGAAGAGAATATGGAGAAAAAGAGACATGTTAGATGAGTGAGACTATGGAAGAACACTTCTTTCTCTGTTAACTCAATATGTCCTGATAAACATGCGCTAAGATAAACCAACATGTGAGGATAAACGGTAAAGAGAGGTGTGCATGCAAAGTCGGCGGTTCTTCGCTTTGCCTGCAGGTTAAGAAATCTCCTTAAGATCTTATAAAAACTCCTGAGACCAGTCCAGCCCCACCTCCAAACATCCTGATTCTGTGGGTCTGCAGTAGGGTACATACAACAGTACAAAAAAACAAGCCAAAGCGAAACCACACACTCCAGGTAGTCCTAAGGCAGCAGCTGCTGAGAACCCTTGGGCCGGGTCAGCACTTCTCCCTCTGGCTTCCTAGCTTCCCTACTGTATAGACAGGGACACTGAAGCCAGAAAGTGCTCCTGACTCCCTCAAAATCACTCAGCCCATCAACCGCTTGGCATTAGAACCCAGGGCCCCACACTCAAAATGTTTTTCCACTACACCAGTAGGCCCGGGCTCGGCTGAGGCCCCTTGGAATTCAGCAAAGATGCCGTTTCCCTCTCCTTACTCCTCTGGCAGGCAAGGAAACACTCACAAGTTGAGCTGGGGAGAGTGGCAGACTCACCAGGAGCCTCCTCCTCACTCTGGCACCAACTCCTTCCTCCCCTGGGAATTTCCACTAGACTGAGCTGACTCCAGTCTGCTCCTGTGCTCTCCCGCCCCCTCCTCCGCTCCCCACATCCTCTCCACACGTGGACTGGGGATCAAAGGGCTTGCTGTCCAAACCAGGGCCCTGGAGACCTGGAAGCCATACCTGATGACATCTGTCCTTTGTGTGGGGGTGACTCCGAGGCCAGGAGAGGAGAGGCTGGCAGTTACCATGGGCAGGAATTGAGTCACAGTTCTGGGGCTGGTATGGAGAATGCTCTGGGTCTTGGTGGTGACATGAGGACGGGTGGGAACCTGAGCCTTGTTCTGGGAAGGAGTTTTGTCTGAGGCAGGGGTATCCGAAGGATCTGCAAAAAGACACATTGGATGGATGGATGGATGGATGGATGGGAAGGTAAATAAAGCTGAGGAGCGAAATGAACATGACCATTCATGAAACAAGGTTTTCTTTTGCTAAGATTTAAAAAATTTTATGGCGTCAGCCTGGGTCAGAGACAGGAAACAACAAAAAAGGAAGAAGCAGGCCGCCCCGGTGGCTCAGGCTGTTAGAGCTCCATGCTCCTAACTCCAAAGGCTGCCGGTTCGATTCCCACATGGGCCAGTGGGCTGTCAACCACAAGGTTGCCTGTTCAATTTCTCGAGTCCAGCAAGGGATGGTGGGCTCCGCCCCCTGCAACTAGCAATGGTAACTGGACCTGGAGCTGAGCTGCGCCCTCCACAACTAAGACTGAAAGGACAACAACTTGAAGCTGAACTGAGATTGAAAGGACAACAACTTGACTTGGACAAAAAAGGCCTGGAAGTACACACTGTTTCCCAATAAAGTCCTGTTCTCCTTCCCCAATTAAAAAGTAATTAATTAATTTAAAAAAAGAAGCAGAGGGAGAGAAAGTGAGAGTAAGAAAGAGAAAGAGGAAGCAATTTTCTATTCACGTTATTGGAAACGCACTTGCCTGCTATTTGTCACTAATCCATAATGCCCCCAACTTCTTCAGGAATAATCCCTACCATTCACTCTGCCTTTCACTCACCTGTACCTGTGGCATACTGCTTCACAAGTCATCTTTTACTGACAGATCGCATATCTCCTTATCTTCCTTAGGTTTAGAATTCCCCAGGTGCTAGGAACCTGAACCTTCTCTCTTTCTTCTGCCTTCTTTAATTCATCTGATCAACATCTCCTTCGGGCCTGCTGTGTGCCACGCACCATTAGTTGCTAGAGATGCAAAGCTGAGCACGGCACAGACCCTCCCTCAAATGCTCAGAGATGAACACGAGAGACAGTTAAGTAAACTGGCCACCACTACCCAGTGAGATATCGCTGTCCATGAGAGGGAACACAAAGTGAACTCTGGAGCCTTCCTACCAATGGACCACAGCTTCAACATCACCCGCGAGCAGATCAGAAATGCACAATCTAGGTCCCACCCTACACCTATTGCATCAGAGTCTGTATTTGAAATAAGATCCCCAGGTGATTTGTGCCCACATTGAGTTCAGAGAAGCACGGCTTTGTAAGCGCATAGGAGGGTCCTCAAATGCATCTTTGGGAGGAGGAGAGTGGATCACAGAAGCTTCCTAAAGGAATGCCTTCTACCTGGAGACCTGCAGAATCAGACTAAATTATCCCTGGTCTACCACTCACCTTTCACTGCCCCCACTTCCTATAACAGCACCCTAAATTAAGAATCTCATACACAGAAACCACTTCTCACTGTTGGACGAAATGCCTCTCAAATGAGAGGCAAGGAGCTTCTGAGCGAGCAACAGGCTGCCAGATATCCTGAGCCACAGCTCTGCTGGTGCTCCCACACTACCCCTACCCCCACCCAGCTGGCCCCTCCCCACCCTCTACCTCCCAGTCCCAGGTCACTCACCCTTGGTCACTACCAGGCGCACAGGATGATGAAACAGGATGGGGTGGTCTTTGGCTTTGGGATGCTGGTCAATGACACACTCATATAATCCCGAGTCCTCCACTCGAAGGTTGGTCATTTGGACGTGCAGTATGCCTTCATCGGAGATTTCTTCTAAGAAGCACCTCCCCACCTGGACTTGACTCGGCCCCCCGGACGCCTTGTCTATTAATGCCAATGTCAGGCGTTCCCCTCCATCGGTCAACCTCTGCCACGCTTTCCGGCTGTTGAGGTACTGCCAGATGGAGAAGTAGCAGTTCACAGTAAAGGTCTGCCCCTCTCGTAGGACAAACTTCTCTTCGGCTGATTTAGCTGCAGCTTGGAGTTCTGTAAGCAGGGAATCAGAGTTAGCCTCTGTGAGGAATAACTTTCCTCTCCTTGGAAAAAGAAGAGAGGAAACACCTCTTTTTCTTATTCAACCGCCCATTTTTCAGACAAGATTCTTAAGTCCTCCAGCAAAGGTGCCACTTTCCATACAAACCAGCACCAGGCCCCAGGTCTTCATTGTGAGTAGTTTGTTTTTGTTTTGTTTTGTTTTGTTTTGTTTTTGTTTTGTTTTGTTTTTGTTTTGTTTTGTTTTGTTTAATTACAAGAGATAGACTGCCTATGGTTCCTGCAAATCAACTTTTATAAATGAGTGTTTTTGAGAGGAAGAAATTGCCTGATTGGAGATGGAACATGAGATGTGTTTAAGACCATGAGTGACAGGGGCATGATGGGAGGGGAAAATTATAGAGAAAGACATACAAGGTGAAAAGTGGATGTGAAGACATGATACTAGCAGAGAGTGACCTCTCTGAACGCCTATAGGAACTTCATCTAAGTTAGGGGAAAGATTAGTTCAAGAGACTATTGGAAAAGCCGTGAGGAAGCCATGGTGAGGATCCAGTGACATTGACATCTGACTTTCTGGTACTCCTCTGTGCCTCCCTTGACTATCAGAGCACCTCTTTCTCAGGAGATCCACCCTACGTGGCTTTACTGATGGAACTGCCCACATTCGTAAGGATGGACACACCACACAGTCTCAGTCAATTGAAGAACTACATCACCCTGGCCACTGTGATTGGTTTAGCAATGGGAACATGACTGAGGCTGGGCCAATCAGAATCCTCTCTGGGGCTGCTGCAGCTATTAAAAGCAATGCTTTTTCTTGCTGGTGTTGATAAGTCAGTGGGATATGAAACTTCCACGGGGAGCAATTTTGCCTCTCTGGGGACATTGGGCAATGCCTGGAGACATTTTTGGTGGTTGTAACTGGGAGCCCAGGGTGCTACTGGAATCTAATGGGTAGAGGCCAGGGATACTGCTAACCATGTTACCACGCACAGGACAGTTTCCACGACAAACAGCCATCCCACCCAAAATGTCAATAGTACCAAGGTTGAGAATCCTTGGGTTACAGGGACAATAGTGTCAATGATACACTTGGAGGTTGAACCAGGTTAACCACCTAGCATTGGTCATGACCTTCTCGTGTGGTCGAAGGGAACCTTGCTGATAGAAGGGTCACGTAGAGTGGAAATAAGAAGATCCAGGTCTACGTCTTCAATTGGGCACAACAGGGCTCTGCAACTTTCCTGAGGGACAGCAGCTTATCCATTCAGGCCTGGGATGGCCTGGTGTTCCTCCATGGAACACCAAATCTCGGGCTGGACGGTAATGCTGAATTAAATGATAGGTCAGGCTATCACTAGCTGTAACAACTACGACGACGACTGCTATTAATACTCTTCCTGCAAACACGCACTGTAATCCTTGGGTGGTAGCTCCAAGAGTACACACTGAAAAACGCCCACAGCGGCCTCTTAGACGGAGCCCCTTGTGCAGTCAGCCCAGACTACCTTCATGCCCATCCCAGGACGGGCCAAGAGCTCCAGCAGGCCCAGCCTACCTCAGCCTGACCTTGTGAAGGCCCCGCTCAAGGACTCCTGAGGATTTTGAAAGTGAAACCATGCTGAAAGGCCGGTTCTTCCGGGACCAGACTCCAGTTTCTAAGGAAACCTTGAAAACACACTTCCCGGTGATTCCCATAAACTCTAGTCAGGAACACCGCTCCAAGAGACAGGTGAGCAGAGGCGAGGGGTCATCTTAAACCAAGTTTGGTTCCCTCGTTCATTCCCTCATTCATCTCTTAAATTAACGTTATAGATCAATTATTTGCCAACTCCCTGGGCAAGGTGGTTGTTATAGCCTGAATGTTTGTGTCCCCCCACGATTCATATGTTGAAGTCTGAATCCCCAATGTGGCGGTGTTAGGAGGGAGAGGATTGGGGCATGAGGCCTTTGCCATCGTGAACAGGGTTAGTGCCCACAGAGCTCCTTTGCCCCCTGATACCAAGTGAGGACACCATGAGAAGTCGGGAGTCTGCAAGCTGGAAGAGGGATCTCACCAGAACCCCACCATGCTGGCACCCTGAGCTTGGACTTCCAGCCTCCAGAACTGTAAGAAATAAACTTCTGTTGTTGATAAGCCACCCAATCTGTAGTATTTTGTTATTGCAGCCCAAATGGGCTTAAAGAGTAGGAGTTACAGGAGACTGAGATTGCCTACAAATTTGTCTACCTGTTGTGAATGGAGACAATAAGAAATTAATGTTGATGTGCCATCTGTGTACCATTTTTTCCACCATTGCAAGGAGTTCCTTATAATATGTTCATTGAAAAGATTAACAAATATCACTTATTGTTAAGTGCTTAATATACTATCTCGTTTAACTTTCATCATTTTATCCTTTAATCTTCATAATTTATAAGGTTGATACTGCTATGATTTCTGTTTGAGAGTAAGGAAATCAAATCACAGGTTATTTAATAAATCAGAGGTTAGTGACTTGCTCAGGGTCCCACGGTGGAAAGTGGTAGAGTCAGGACTCAAACCCAGGCAGCCTGACTCTAGCGTCAGCCTTAAACCTCTAAACTCCATGGCCCCCAATAGATGTCTGGTTGGAATTAGAGCAGTCCAGCCCAAGTGTGAATAGACGTCTAGTGGCAACGTTCCCTGGGATGCAGGAGCTAGAAGGAGCTTTTAGTTAACCTGTAACTTACCCCCATAGTACGCAACAAAATGTATACCGTTGGTTTTCTCTCACACAAGTACACAACCTTCACCCCTCCCAGTTCTCCTTTGGAAAAACATGAATAAGACACAAGGAAATGTACTCATACGTGAAAACCAACTCCATCTGCCCACTTGGATTATCACCCCAGCTCCAAGAGGACCCAAAGTAAGTTTTCTGTGTGAGCTCTGGAGGGCAGTCGTCTGTGACCTAGCTCAAGGTGGTGCGTCCCCAGAAAACACCCTCTCCCTGTGGCCTTTCCTGTCTTTCCGAGGCAAACCTTACTATTCACTCACTATTGACATTTTCCCTTTCTCTGATTATTTTCCCAAAGGAGCAACTAAAGCCCCAAAGGTTTCCATTTTTAGTGAAGGTATGAGCTGTGCAATAAGAGTAGAGAAGTAAGGGCCTGGAGATGGAGCAGCCTGAGCAAAGCACTCTCCCACCCCAGCCGAGGGGAGGCCTGGGAGCATACCCTCCAGGAAAGCGGGTGGCAGGTCTCTGTTGTTCACCTCTGTGTCCTCAGCAGTAGCATGTTTCCTGGCCCAGAGGAGAACCCTGGGAGATATTTGTTGAGTGAATTATGTCCTTTGGGTTTAATAAGCTGTGAACAGCAAAAGCATGATGATGGAATATAAGGCAAACACCTTCAAAGTCAAGTAAAAGTGTGATAGATCATGTCCAGTTTTGATGTACTCTATCGTTTATCCCATCCAGGGTTTTTCACATTTCTAACAGCCTCAAAATGCACAGACAGCCTGTTTCCCCATCCCCTTTTATTTCTGTTCTCAGGCGCTGTGTGTTCCCCTGACTCTGCTAAGTCTGAGTAGAGAGCCCCAGCTTGGCGTAACTATTGGCGGGCTCTGCCTCTGGTAGCCATATCCCCTGGAGCTTCAAAACCAAAGGGAAACTTTTCTCATGGTGGGACGCCCTGAGGTCCTAGGCGGAGGCCTCACCTGCTCACGTCTCTTTCTCACCTTACCTGAGATGAAGAACACGAAGAGCAGCCCCTGGAGCCTGACCTTCCTCATCCTTCATGGGCACCAACTCCACTGCCACTGTGGCTCCTGGGACAGCTACAAGGCAATGCCCTAACTTAGAGGCTCCAGAAAGTTGCACAACAGGATATGATGCTATTCCTGGGAGGTTCTGTTTTCGTCACTGGTTGCTTTGGCTCCAGACGTTAAAGACGACGTAGAAAACCAGAGACAGCCTCAACTAAGCTTCTCCAAACCCCCGTTTCCTGTTTCCTGGGGATAATGACAATTGCCTTTGCAACCAATCTCACAAAATTGTAGTGAGAATAGGACTTTTGTGTTACCAAAAGTAAGGTGTTAATATTACCAGGGGAATGGAGGGCAGCCTTGCTTTCCTGAAGCCCACTCTCCATTCCCATCCAGTGCAGCCTAGGTAAGAGTGCCAGGCACATAGAGGGACAGGTTCGGATAATAAGATCTCATTTTTAGGGTTTCTATGAGGACTAAAAGAGGTCCATATGGAAAGTACTCAGTACAGTACCGAACACACATATTATTTCTACATCCTGTCCCTTCTCACACCTTCCTGTTTCCCTTGGCTTTTCCTGATGTGAGGCTCTTCGTCACCAGGATGGCTCACACGCCACACTCGCCCTCAGCATCCTGTCACAGACATGGCCTGGGGGCTCACAGAGGTGTCGGAGACCCAAGAAACAATTCGAGAGGACATTAAACAAGAATAGACCTAGACGAAAAAGCAAAGGAACCGGGTGACATAGGCCAGGAGAGTGATGAAAGATGAAAAAAAAACAGCAGATTCTATACTAGAAGCAATGAAGGCAGATTTGATGGTGTGAACAATCAAATCAATAACAGAGAAGATTCACTTCAGAAATATTCCCAAATGTAAAACGAATACATTTTGAAGAGCTCAGAAATAAATTGGACGATAAGTCATAGAAATTCAACCTACAAATAATCTACAAATAAGAATGTTCTTGAAGTCGAACATATAATAGTGGAACATAAACGAGGATAAAAATATGTATTTTTTTAAAAACGTTAAGTATAGCATATTGACTCTAGCTAATAATACTGCATTGCATACTTGAAAGTTGGTAACAGAGTAAATCTTAAAAGTTCTCAGCACAAGGAAAACAATTCTGTAATTATGTGTAGTGATGGATGTTAAATAGACTTATTGTGGTGATAGTTTCACAATATATACAAATACTGAATCATTGTGTTGTACACCTGAAACTAATATTATGTTGTATGTCAATTATGCCTCAGTAAAAATTTTTTAAAAAATCTTTCTAGATTTGAAAAGAAATCTGTAATTGGGGCTTGAGAGCGTTCAACATGGGCAATAAAAAATTCACAAAGTGAGACCAAGCCTAGAAAGTTTCCACATGAAACATTAAATTTGAATAAAAAGACTTCTGCTGCTAAACAAACAGGAGAAGGGGGAAAAACAAACAAACAGACAAACAGATTTCTCCAAAAGAATTGAAATGAGCAGGACTTTGATTTCTTCTCTGAATAAGAAATACTATGGCACAGTGGGATAACGTGTAAAGAACATTACGACTCTAAAATTTATACTCAAACTGATTGCTGTTTGAGTATGAAAACAACTCAAATCATGTCTGCAAATTAAAAAAAACATTCTAAGGGTAACTTTTTAAATTAAAACTGTTGAATGTAGCAATTTATAAAATATAGACAATAATGAAAAGATTTAAATCCTACTTTTACACCCGTCAGAGAGCATTACATTTGTGCATGAAAAGGGGGCAACACAGGCCTGACAAGCCCAGTGACCCCACAGGATGGTCTGATCGTTGACTCCTAACTGGGCAGGTCACGGTGGGTAGTCGCACCCCAGGCCGATAGCTTCCTTAATAAAAGTTTCATCTTTATTGTAAGCATGCCCTGTCTATTGTTCTTGTACATTTAGGATGACATGTCTTTGGAATGTCAGAGTAATTTTCACTTCCAGACCCCTCAAAATCAGACCCACTGGCAACAGAGCACAAAGACACCCAAACTCCCGTTGTTGGTTATCGTTGCCCACACATCTCTATTTGCTGTAATTGTCACATGTTGACTACTTGGTGCCCATCTATGTAAAAGAAGTGTGTATTTTTCCATTTTACTTTTTATCCCATCCTAGAGATTTCTCCACTTTGCTTTCTCCAGCCTCCTTAATCTACCACTAATAGAGTTCACGTAACTGCCTTACTTTTTCTCTTTTGAGTCTAAATATATATATAAAAAAAAATCTAAAATGGCCATTCTCCAAAGCACTTTCTCAATCCGTGGAGATCTTGCTTCTCGGCATGACCCCAAAATCTTGGCTCAAATAAATTCTTGTTAGGGCTTTCTACAGATTTGGACATTTCTTTTGTTGACATAGTTATGATTATTCTAAAGTTCTCTTTATTCTTTGTTCTATAAGTAATATCGGACACCAGGCTTCCAACTATGCTTGGATTGAAATCTGCCAGACCCACCGTTTGTCTTTTTTGTTTGGCCCACCGGAGGGAAAGTAGGTATAGAGGTTTTGAAATTTCTGACTCAGAGAGGAGCCCACGTGAGTTTTACAGGGATGAGTCAGATTACCACAGTTCATTTAGCAAATCCCTTTTCTTACAACAAACACCTCCCACACGTAAGTGAATAATACAACGCTTTCTCATTTTTTGTATCTTCCCAGACGTTGTTTTGAGAATCAAGTTCCCGGAAGATTAACAGGAAAACAATTTTTGTTTGTTTCAGCTCTATTAGTTTTTGCTTCGTGGACAGTTGACCCTTAAACAACACGGGTCTGAACTGCACAGGTCTACTTATATGCAGATTTTTTTCAATAAATACATATAGCATGTAAATGTATTTCCTCTTCCTTATGAATTTCTTAACATTTTCTTTTCTCTAGCTTACTTTACTGTGAGAATACTGTATATACTACTATAATAATACATATAACATAGAAAATATGTGTTAATCGACTGGTTATCAGTAAGTCTTCCAGTCAACAGTAGGCTATTAATTAAGTTTTTGTGGAGTCAAAAGTTATACATGGATTTTCAACTGCACAGGAAGTCAGCACTTCTAATCCCCGTGTTGTTCAACGGTTAACTGTACTTTCGGGCTCTGTTTTTTCCTCTTTCTCTAAAGCGGTTGTAGAAGTTTCTATCAGCCAAGTCTCTAAATAACTTCACTGAGCAGAGATTTGATGGCTCATTTGCATCAGAAATGAGACATGAGGGGCAAAATTTTGTTGGGCCAGCCCAGTGAGATTCCCAGAGGAAGAGGGAGAAGGATGTCCGTTTTCACAACCTAGCCCATTCTATTACAATGCTAATATTTTATTCAAGCATTGATAAGATAATGTCAGCAATAGATTTGTTTCCTTACTTTTTCGTTTGTGTTTTAGAAAGAAACAGCCTGTTCTATATTTTGACAAGTATACTCGTACATAGGTGTAGAACGTATGGAACTGTGTGAGGGCTATACTTATTCTTCCTCGTTCTTAGCCCCAAAATCTTGGCATTTATTTTGTGGTATTTGTCTAGAGTATCTTCCTATCAGTATGACTTTAGTAAACTGCAAAGAAGCAATTCTGTTCCGACCTCAGGAAGAAAATAGGGAGAGCATCTAATAACTTGAGGGGGAATTTCATATGATGAATGAAAGGGAGAATGCTGACAAGAACAAGTTTTTGAAGCTTTATCTAAAATCCTCTTAGTACTTTATTCCATTGGTCAAAATTACATATATCTGTGTATGTCTGTGTGTATGTGCATTATAATATATATGTGTGTGTATATATGTATGATACATAGTATATATAGTGCCAAAAAAGTATACACATTTTAAGAAAGGAAAAAACTGTATTAATTGTAATACTCAGTATACACCGACAACAAAAGATGAATACAAGTCACGTTTGACGTCTGCAATGACAAGAGGTGCTCAAAGTGGTTACCATCAGCGTCCAGACACTTCTGATTATGGCGAACTACTGCTTGAGCATAGATAACATCTCTTAAAATATGTATACATTTTTTTGGTACCCCCGGTATATGCATGTATGTATGGTATATATTAGATCTTTAATTTAGACTTAGTCCCTAATATATGCCAGTATTAATTTCTTTGACCATAATATATTTTAATTTTGAACTCGTTTCTCAAAAATATTTAGATAAATATATTCATTGCCCCAGTATTAGTCCAAAGTTTATTTAAAAATCTCATAAAATATGACTAGATTATGGTCAACAATCAATTCAATTATATGAAGAATTATTATAGAAATATTACACTTTTAAATTTTTACCAAAAGGTAAATGGTAAAGTGGAATGATAACACCAGTCCACGCAATTTTCATTTTTATATGGATTACAAGAACCAATTTACACAGACACCAGTTACTTATACAATAATCAGCCTCACAATGGCAACTTTAAAATTTTTCATAAAATTTTTTAGCCATGTAAGTTTTAGTAAGAAAAAACTGCCATTCATTCCACAGTAACTACACTATTATCAAATAGAATGAACACAAACTCACTTTTTAAAGAAAAAAGGTTATAAAAATCAGTTTAACAAATTTTCCAAACTCAGACCTTTTTTCAGTTCCCAAATAAAACAACAAAACCTTCGTCACAACCTTGTATAAATCTAAAGTCACCACTAGAGGGAGCAATGTACCTCGTTTATCTTTGGATAAGCTTCTGTAACTTCACATGGCCTACTTAAGTGGGGGTTGGCATTCCACGGGGCCAGCAGTTTTTGGACTCTATCTTCAGGCCTCAATATTCAAAAAGTTATATCTTTTATCTTAATAATATCTTTCACACTAAAATAATTTTAGCCTAAAATATATATATATATATTTTTGCTTAGCAGCTGGCATTTACAAGGTTGGCCCATGGAAGCACAAGGTTGCCTTCTGGCCTGGCTGAATCTTGATTTACGCACAGAGTTTATGGTCTAGGGAGGTCCCAAGGATATGAGGTTCCTTTACAAATGAGTTGTAGGTCTAGTTCTGATTCAGTTAGAATTAGCCAGCTAAATATAACAGAAAACTCCAGTAAAGGTGGCTTAAGCAAAATAGTTTATTATCTCTCACTAAAAAAGTTCCAAGACAGGAACCTCTGGACTGCTATGGTAGTTTTGCATCATCAAGTACTTTGGTTCCTTCTCTCTGTCCCACCATCCCAGTTCATGATCTCTAAGTTCTCATCCTGTGGGCCAAAATAATTGCTGGAGCTCCAGCCATCACATTTGTGTTCTAGGCTGCCAGAAAGTTTTTCATATATACTTCCTTAGCTTCAGTGGGTCTCCGCCTCTGCTCTGGGGTATTAGGGCTTGTTACCGCTACCCTAGTGGCTTGATGCTTTTGTTCCACAGAGGAAAAAGGTCTATTTCCCACTCCTTTTCTCCAGGTTCTCACTGAGGGAGATTCCCTGCCTTCGGTCTTTCTCATGAGCAGCTAGAAAAGAGATTGCAAGTGGGTGTGAACACTCCTTTCATGTCTTGGGATCTCGGGGTTCTACACTGTCATGCTAGCCTGCACTTACCTTTGACAATTTGGTAAATCCTAGCTGAATTTTTCGGACCCACTTGTTTGTATTCTGCATCTCTTCCTCCCTTTCTGCTAGACAGGTGAGCAGGTGCTCACATCTCAAGACCCCTTGGAGTGGCTTGTCTTTCCTTGGATTTTAGGTTACTTGGTGCCTTGCAAATTCAGTTATCTTACAAGTTCAGGAAGAGTTATGATTTTGTCATTTACCTATTTTTTTTCTTCTTGTTCAGATGGGAGCTCTACTCACTTGAGCTTTCTACATCCTAGGCATAAACTGAACATGAGAGGCAATATATGAAGGTGTAATGGCTGAGAATTTTCCAGAGCTATGAAACATCATTAAGCCACAGATACCCACTATCATACACGAGGCAATACAAACAAAAAGAAATCCTCATCTCAGCATATTGTCAAGAAACTGCAGAACCCAAATCAGAGAGGAAGCAGCCATCAGTTATGAAGAACTTTTAATAGGCTTCTCAAATGCAACAACGCAAGCCAGAAAGTAAGGGAATAATGTCATAAAAATGCCTGAGAAAAGTAACTGTTAAACCAAAATTGTATACCTAGCAAAACTGTCAATAGTGAGAGCTGTGTTCAGTAGAACTAGGTTCAGCTATAAAGAATAGAAAAACTCCAAATAGCAGGGCTTTGAGGTGCTTAGAGGTGTATTTCCATCTCATGTGAAATCTAGAGCTGTGCTGTGTAAGGGATGGATGGGGCTGTGCTCCACAAAGTTCTCAGGCTCTGGCTTCCTTCTGCGCAATATGCTACCATCGCCAAATGTGGTACTTATACTCATGATCCAAGACAACACTCACAATTTCAAAATCCCTTTTCTTGAAAGAAAATGGTGGCCACCAAAGATGAAAGTAATCTTTTTATAAAATAAAAATTTGGCTGTATGTCAGCATGTAGCATGTATTACGAACTGCTATTGGTCTGAGCAATACACAATTCTGGGAGCTGTGGTTCAAAGTCTAGAGAAAGAACCTGGCCTGAACTTACATCCTGGTGGTGGTGGGAGTAAGACCAGGGCCTCTGTCTCTTTCCCATTAAACTGTAGAGCACCTGAAAGGATAGCAAAGCTGTTGTTGTCTACTAGTGTTTCCAGGCTTGAAGACACTTCCTCAGCCATCATCAGTTACTTCCATCCTTTTAAAACTCTCACGAAGCACTGCCCCCCTACATGCTCCTAACTGGTCTGCTCCTTATTTCATAGTTGCTATATTTTATTAAAATATTTTGTATCTATATCCATGAGAGATATTGGTCTGTAGTTTTCTTGTGACGTCTTTGTCTGGTTTTGGTAATTCCGGCCTCATGGAATGAGTAAGGAATCGTCTCTCTGCTTCTGTCTTCTGGAAGAGATTGTGGGAAATCGGTATAATTTCTTCTTTAAATATTTGGTAGAAGTCACCAGTGAACTCATCTGAGCCTTCAGTTTGGAAAGTTTTTAATTGTTGATTCAACTTTAATAGATATAGGCCTATTTGGATTGTCTGTTTCTTCTTGTGTGAGTTTTGGCAGATTATGTCTTTCAAGGAATTGGACCATTTCATCTAGGTTTCAAAAAGACAGCTTTTGGTTTTATTAACTTTCTCTACTGAGTTCCTGTTTTCAATTTCACTGATTTCTGCTTTAATTCTTATTATTTCTTTACTTCTGTTAACTTTGGGTTCTTTTTCTAGCATTCTAAGATAGAAACTTAGATAAGTGGTTTTAGATCTTTCTTCTTTTCTAATATATGCATTCAATGCTGTTATTTTTCCTCTAAGCACCACTTTCACTGCATCCCACAAATTTTGATAAGTTGTGTTTTCATTTAGTTCAAAATATGTTTTAATCTCTTGAGATTTCTTCTTTTAGAAGTGTGTTGTTTGATCTCCATGTATTTTCTATTTATCTTTCTGTCGTTGATTTCTAGTTTAATTCCATTGTGATCCGAGAACAGACATTATATAATTTCTATTTTTAAAATTTGTTACTGTGTGACTTATGGCCTAGGATGTGGTCTATCTTGGTGACAGTTCCATGTGAGCCTAAGAAGAATGTGTATTCTGCTGCTGTTGGATGAAGGCGTCTATAGATGTCAATTATGTACCATTGACTGATGATGTCGTTGAGTTCAGCTATGCCCTTACTGATTTCTGCCTGCTGGATCTGTCCATTTCTGATAAAGGAATGTTGCAACCTCCAACTATGGTAGGAGATACATCGATTTCTCCTTGTTCGGGGAGGTTTTGCCTCACATAATTTGACAGTCTCTTGTTAGCTGCATGCATGTTAAGGATTGTTATGTCTTCTTGGAGAATTGATCCTTTTGTCATTATGTAATGCCCTTCTTGATCCCTAATAATGTTCCTTGCTTTGAAGCCTGCTCTGTCTGAAATTAATATAGCTACTCCTTTTTAAAAAAATTAGTGTCATTAGTGCTTTAAATATTTCTTCCATTCTTTTCTCGCTTTCTTTTCCTTCTGGTATTTCTTTGCATGCATGTTATACTTTTTGTAGTTGTCCCATGGTGCTTGGACATTCCGTTCTGGTTTTTTCAGTCTTTTATCTCTTTGCTTTTTCAGGTTTGTAAGTTTTTATTGACATATGCTCAAGCTCAAAGATTCTTTTCTCAGCTGTGTTCAGTCTACTGATGAGTTCATTGAAGGCATTCTTCACTTCTGTTACAGTAATTTTTATATTTCTAGCAATTCTTTTTTATTTTTTCTTAGAATTTCCATTTCACTGCTTACATTTCCCATCTATTCTTACATGTTGTCTATTTTTTTCATTAGAACCCTTAGCATATTCATCACAGTTGTTAAAATTTCTGATCCGATAATTCCAGCATTCCTAAATGTTTTTCTAGATTAAAAAGTTATTTGCTGTATGATATGGCTGCATTAAAAATAAATGAACAAAATGGGAAAAGGGACATATAGAGTCATATATACATCTGCTGAATTTTAGTTTTCATGACTCTTAAATTATAAAGTCATATTTTTCTACAGTCCCACATCTTGGTTTATAGTCCAACTCTGCCTCTTATGAGCCATATGAATTGAGTATGTTGCAAAACCCCTATTAGTCTCAGTTTTTTCATCTCTAAAACATTTAAAGTCAGTGGTTCCCTTTGGGTATTTATTAATTATATGAGTTAATCCTTTCATTGGACTTAGAGCAGAGTCTGGTACATACTATTCAGTAAATTCCAGTTTAGTAAATATTTAGTAGATATGTGTTATCTACTGCTATACATCAAGTGCAGTTCTAGGACTGGGATACCAGAATAAACAAAGTAAACACAGTTGCTGCCCTCGGAGAGCTTACATTCTCATGGGGACATAGAGACAAATAGATAAATAAACCATGTAACCATGTATCACGTGGTGACAAGTGCTATGGAGGAAAAAGAGGAAGGTAGTGGGGAGACAGAAGTTTTCCTGGTTTTGTACTGTATCAGCTTAGATAAGCTGTCACTGCATTTCTCAGAATCCCCTTCCTTCTAGGGTTGCAGGCTAGGGTTTGCCGCAGAGCAAATTGCATGAGATTTGGAAGGCAACAGTGAGGCCGCAGGCATCCTGCCCTGGAGGTTGGTGTCGGTGCTCCTGCAGCTGAGGCCCCTGTGCCTGAGTTGAGCTTGTTGGCCTGGGGCAGCCCCTGGCCTGTAGCTGCTTCAGCTCAGTCTCCGGGAGTCCTGGGCCCGCATGTGTACAGCTCTGCGGCCACATGCATCAACACCCCCTGCAGTCCACCGTCCACATTGAAGTTGAGAAGCCGTCTCCCCCATCACCCTTGTAAGAAATCAACCTTTATTCTCTGCGATCGTGGACTATATCTGCTATAGCAGCTATGATTATCCTAATTAAGACAGGTAGAAATCAATTAAACACAGAAATGAGAACGAGAGAGAGAGAGAGAGAGAGAGAGAGATATGAACAAAGTAAATGTTTTTCTTGGGGATAAAACAATAAAATATGCAAATATCTAGCAAGACTAAACAAGAGAAAAGTTTAAAAAAAAAATTCAAATAAAAAAAGAAAGAAAAACAAATAAGAGATACTTTGGAGACCTAAAAGAGATTGCAGAATAAAAGTGTTATGAATAATCAATTTGATAACAAACAAAATGCACACATTTCTAAAAATATAAAATTTCAAAATTGGTGTAAAAAACTAAAATCGTGACTCGACTAGAAACAGCTTAAAAATAAAAATCCAATCATATGATTATTATGGAGTGTGGGCAGGGAGAGGCCACCCCAGGCCAAGAAGCATTTTTGAAGTACAGATATTTCCTAATTCATACAACTTATACCAGGAATAAAACATACAGAAAAGCTGCCTGTATCACTTCTGTGACTAGAACAGCATTAATTCCAAAACCATGTAAGAACTAAATGAGACTAACAGGTTATGAGTTCATTTATTTATGAGCATAGATCCAGTAATCTAAAATCAACATTCAGACTCTCGGGTAAGGCTGCCAGATGGAACACACACCCTGATGTTTGCTCCCTCCTGAAACCCACTAAAAAAAACGTAAAGAAATGGGGAAACACAGGGATGAGGAGAACTAGAAGATAAAAGAGCAAGAAAATTGGGAGAGCTGAAAAGGATACAAACAAGTGAAAAATGACTTAGCAGAACTGAGAAAACAGACTCCTTTGTGAGAATTGAGGAAAATGCAAATCAGAGCTTACTTACACTGCAGGATCTCCAACATGGCTGAGGAAGTGGACGGGCATTGCAGGCATCCGATGGAGAAGAGATGGTAGGAAGTCATGTAACCAGTAAGGAGGTCCCCAGATCCTCTTGCCCACTTTCTGCGTTTGCATGACTGACTTTTCCCCACCTTGGAAAAAGGACTGACTGTGAATGCCCTACAGAGCTTACAAAGAGGGTTTCTTGGCAAGGTGGGAAGGGGGTAGGTGATAGGCGGGGTTGAGGATGGTGACTAGAAGACCAAGGGATTAGTGAAGAACGCATACCTGAGTCTGAGAAACTTCGCAGCCCTCTTCTATTTACATTCCAGAAAGTTGGCAGCCAGACCCTTCTTCCTCCAGAGAGGAGACTGGCTAGTCTTCCCTGGGGATCCAAGCAGCCTGAGAGGGAAGGCTGAACAACGTGACAAGGGTGTTTCTTCAACAAAACAGCCAAGGACATCAGCCTCCCAATGCCCCCAGTGTTCCCAGGACACAAGCCCCGCCAGTGGCTCAGGGCGTCCAATGATCTTTGAAATTTGAACAGTTGACCTCCTATTGCCACATAGCTAAGGAAAAGCTCTCCAGTGAAAGAGAAAAGAAAGAACTGAACGGAGCGTGGGGAAAGGAACTTGGAGGAAACAGTGGCCAGCAAGGGAGTCATGAATAAAAACAGGTAAACAATTTACAAGAAACATTCAGAGAACTAAACCAGCCCTTGGAAATTGAAAATTATGTATGACAGCAGAAATTTAAATTTCCATGAAAGGAATGAAATATAAAGCTGAGGAAATTGCCCAGAAAATAAGAATAAGAGAGGAGGGAGGGAGAGGAAGAAGGAGGAGAGGGAGAATGAGAAACAATGAGAACAGCAGAGAAATGGAAGAGAGAAAAAATAATAAGACAACTGGTCCAAGAGGTTACTATCTGAATAAAAGGCGCTCTAGAAAGAGAAAACACAGAGGGGGAACTCATTCATGAACTAATTCAAGAAATTTCCCCATGAATTTCTAGATCGAAAAGGCCACTCATTGTGCTGAGCAAATGGATGGAAATAGACACACACTGAGTCTCGTCCCTGTGGCATTTCAGGGCACTGGGAACAAAGAGAAGATACTAATAAAGTGAAAGCAATAGATCTCATATTATCATAGTTATCATAATGGTCAGACTTTTCAACAACCATGGAGGCTAGAAGAGACTAGAGCAGTGCCTTCACAATTCTGAGGACAAATAATTTCCAGCGCAAAACAGTGCATCAAACTACTAGTTTCAAGGTGAAAAAAAGATATTTTAGATAGAAAGAGCCTCAGAATGTATTTCCATTCCCCTTTTTTCTGGTTGTTGCTGAAGGATATGATCCACCCATACAAAGAAGTACACAAAGGTACAAGAAACAGGAAAATGCAGGGGGAGACGAAGGGAAGCCCCAGATCATGAGGGAAGAGAGACCCCAAATGACAGCTGTGTACCAGTGGTGGAAGGCAACGAGTCCAGCCTTCCGACTGAAGGCTGCAGGAGTGACTTTGTAAAAAGAGAATCAACAGAATACCTGCTATGTCAGAATGTCTTGAGAGGAGATTCAGACATGTGACCAGGAATTTGGGATTGGATTATATCAGAACATCAACAAGAAAAAAAATTTTTTAAGACATTTATTTAAATTCCAGTTAAAAAAAATTATTACACAGGAAAGGAAATTGTAAGGGTTTATCACATGGGAGAAAAGTGCACAAAGATCAACCCAAAGGTTTTCTCAAGATTGCCTGGAATTCACACTAAACACTGGGCTTCCACCCCACTGGCAGAGCTTAGCGAAATGGCCACTTGTACCCACCAGGGAATCTGGACACCATTCACTACACATTCCACCTCAGAATATATGCCCACATTTTGCAACCATGATGAATTTAAATTAGGAATAAATGGCAAAAATGTAACTAATAGTAGATATTGGAAAAATTAAAATCACATTTCAAAATAACTCATGATGAAAATTCACAGAGGAACAGGCTGCTGTGTGCTTTCTGCTTGCCTGGGAGCAGTGGATGGCATGGTGAAAATCCTGGATGGAAATGTGGGAGTATTGCCTTCAAGTTCAGGAGCATGACCAGCAGACTCATTATCACCTCTTCTAGTCATCACTCCAGTGAAAAGCTGAAGCAATACCTAAGACAAGAGCAAAGGAAGGCCTAAGGAAGGAGATAAAATTAGCATCTGCAGGTGATATGAAGAAACTCCAAAGATATATACAATAAGGCATTAGAAATAATAGGAGAAACTATCAAGTCACCAAATACAAGATCAATATGCAAAACTCAATTACATTTCTAGGCACTAGCAACAATTACAGACGTAAGTTTCTTTATCTTTAACCAGAATTACAGCAGTTACTTGAGCTTATCTTTAGTCTGACTAGTTTCTGATTTACTCTGTTTTTTTAAACCACAGCTTTGTCATTTTGTTTTTTACTTTATCTCAGTGAACTGAATATCATTTTCAGTGTATATTTTTAAGTAAAAATACCTTAGGTTCTTTCCTATGCAAACTCTTTGGGTTGTCTTTACAAAATTAGGACAATTTAATGAGGCATAAAATTACTAGATCAAAATGTTTCCCCTGTTCTCAAGAGAGATTAATTTGTCATCTTCTAGCATTTAGTGCAGCGGTAGAAAACTTTGAAACCAAAATTTTTTATGAAGTCCTTTGCAAGTCACTCTTTCTTCCTTTGAACATTGGTGATTATAGATTTTTTTCTTAATAGTCATAGAAGAATAAATTTTGCCAGCTGTGCCTAGAGGCGGTATTCAATTATCTTTCCTCCTACACACTTAGGAGAATCATATTTCTCAGCCCCCTTGAAATTCGGCAAGATAGTCTGACTTGTTTTGTCCACAGAAATGTACATGGAAGTGTCACTTCTGGATGGGAGCATTTCATTGCTTCTCTTCCTTCTCTTGCTGTAGAAACACTTGTTGATTTGGAGAGGCCATAAGCTTGAAGAACCAAGCTTGGAGGACAGTGTACTGGAAGGATGGATGGATGGACCCTCCACAGACATCGCACAGGAGAAAAATAAACTTTTGTCATGTGATGCCACTGAATAGCTCCAGCAGAAACAAGCCTATCCTGACTGACAGGATATAGATCTCTTTTTATTAATTTCGTCTGGGATGCAGTAAGTCCTTTTAATCAGCACACACGATTTTCTTCACTTCGAGAAAGTTTTCTCCTACAACATCTTAAATCATTAATTCTATTTTTATTCTACTGGCTTGTCCTTCAGGAAAACCACTTACACATCTGCTGTCTCCCTGTTCCTTATTGTTTTCTAGATGATCATTTTAAAATTAAATTACTTTTTCTTTCCACATTCTGGGAGATATTCTGAAGTTGTTATTCCATATCAATGATTACTTACCACAGCAGCAACTGTGATTTAAGAATACTAGCAGCCAAGTTATCCCTTGTCTACACCCCAGATAGGAATGTTAGCAGATTCATTTCTGGGGGGAAATGACTAGTACACGAGAAAAGTACTAGTGATGCTGAGAGCTGTACAGAGGCGATCAAAATGTACAAAAAAGTACAGAGGCAATCAAAAGGGCAGCGTGAGGTGAGCCTCTGTAAAACTCCCTGGAATTTACAACTAATCGAACAACAATAACTCCACAAAGGTCTCCCTGCACAGTAGACAGGCAAGACGAAGAGGCCCACTACTGAATTCACCAAAAGGTGGGCAAATCGCGCGAGCAGGGGAGGAGGTAAGGGAGAAGTGCAGAGACAGAGCCTCGCGGGCGGGCACAGGACGCAGACCTAGCTCCGTGCTCCGAGCTCGCTGCATCCCGGAGCTACCGCAGCTGCGGGAGAGGGAGGAACTCGGACTGCTAGGGCTCCTCCGCTTATGGCCCACAGGGCTGAGCGGGCCGCATATAACACGGCTGAACCCAACGCTCACGGCAGAGACCTCAGAGAAAAGACTGAGGGAAGGAGGCTGAAAAAGGTGGTTTAAGCCCTCACTGCTTCAGAGAACGGAAGACTTAGGCACTGAGACTGGCCGCCCCCTCCCGACCCTCCCAGAGCTTGTCCCGCCCCCACCTGCCCGGTGCTAGAAGCGGAACAGTAGCTGTGTCAGATCAAAAGAACAGAACATTTGCTGTTCTGAGAACTGTGGACCGCAGACAGATTCGCAGCCCAACTAGTTCCGGCAAAGGGGAGGGAGCTGTGGAAGCAGGACCGGCTGTGGTGGTGTCGCCGCCATTGCTCTGGGCCACCTCTCACAACTCACCCCGCCCTTGGCCCCACCTATCTGGGCGGATCCCTGCAGGAGTAACCAGAACTGCTGAAACATATGGGCTCTGAACCTGGTGCAGGAAGAGCTTTGGAACTTCAAAAGCTGTCCGCATACCCACACGGACACTGCGCCCTGTGACCCGGGCAAACTATTAACAGAGGAGAAGCCCGTCTCCCAGGGAATCACCCCATTGTGTGAGAAGCTGGAATAGTGCAGAGAAAACATAGCACTACCGTGTGAGAGAAATAAAAAGCTGCAGTCGGAGAGAAAATAAAACATTCTACCAACAAGTACTGGAAAATAAAAGAAAGACCTCTTCCTATCAACCTGTTGCAGAGGCCACTCCTGTAGATGTCTAGGAAGAGAAATAATAAATCAGTAATTGCCATGAATAACCAAGGCAACAAGACAGCTCAGAAAGAAAGTGAAAAGTCTCCAGAAAAGGAACTTAAAGATATGGAAGGAACTATGTGACTTAAACGACAGAGAATTCAAGATTACTGTTCTGAAAAAACTCAACGAGATGCAAGAAAACACAGAAAAACAGTTTAATGAACTCAGAAACGCAATCAAAGAACAACATGAGCATTTTACGAAAGAGATTGAAATTTTAAAAAAGAACCAAATAGAATTTCTGGAGATTAAGAACTCAATAGAAGAAATTAAGAATGAAATAGCCAGCTTAGGTAGTAGAGTTGACCAGATGGAGGAAAGAATCAGTGACATCGAAGACAGAAACCTGGAAATTACACAGATGGAAGAAGAAAGAGACTTGAGACTTAAAAGAAATGAAAGAACTCTACAAGAACTTTCTGACTCCATCAGAAAGAGCAATATAAGAATAATGGGCATACCAGAAGGAGAAGAAAGAGAGAAGGGAACAGAGAATATATTCAAACAAATTATTGATGAGAACTTCCCAAACTTGTGGACAGAACTGGATCCTCGAATCCAAGAAGTAAATAGAACACCTAATTACCTCAATCGCAACAGGCCTTCTCCAAGGCACATTGTATTGAAGCTGTCTAAAATCAACGACAAAGAAAGAATCCTCAAGGCAGCCAGGGAAAAGAAGACAGTAACCTACAAAGGAAAGCCCATTAGATTATCATCAGATTTTTCAGCAGAAACTCCACAAGCCAGGAGGGAGTGACACCAAATATTCAAACTATTGAAAGAGAGAAATTATGAGCCAAGAATAATGTATCCAGCAAAGATATCTTTTAGATATGAAGGAGGAATAAAAGACCTTTCCAGACACACAGAAGCTGAGGGAATTTTCTAATACATGACCTGCACTACAAGAAATACTAAAGGACGCTATTCGACCACCATCAACAGGGACAATTTGTGGCAACCAAAACATAAAAAGGGGGAGAGTAAAGGCCTGAACCAGAATATGGGAATGGAGAAAGGAAGTGTGCTAAAGAAAATGGAATACTCTAAACTTTCTTTTACTTAAACTTAAACTTAACCACTCAAGAAAAATCCAGAACTGAAATACATACTGTAATAAAAGAAGAAACAGAGGGAAACATCATAGAATACCACCATACAGAAATAATGGACAACAACAAAAAGGCAAAGAAACAATGGAGACACAGCCTTACCAGAAAACTAAAGGTAGAATGACAGGAAATCCTCACATAGCAATAATCACCTTAAATGTAAATGGACTGAACTCACCAATAAAAAGGCACAGAGTAGCAGATTGGATCAAAAAACTAAACCCAACCATAGGCTGTCTCCAAGAGACACATCTCAGCTACAAGGACAAGCTAGACTCAAAGTGAAAGGGTGGAAATTGACACTCCAAGCAAATGGTATCCAGAGAAAATCAGGTGTAGCATACTGATATCAGATGAAACAGACTGCAGGGTGAAAAAAGTAACAAGAGACAAAGATGGACATTTCATAATGGTAAAGGGGACTATACAACAAGAAGGCATAACAGTCATCAATATTTATGCCCCCAATCAGGGAGCACCGAAATATACCAAGCAGGTACTCACAGAACTAAAGGGAGAAATTGACCAAAACATAATTATACTAGGGGAGCTAAATACATCACTGACAGCTATGGATAGATCATCCAAACAGAAAATAAATAATGAAATAGCAGCCCTAAATGACACATTAGATGAAATGGACATAATTGACATATATAGAGCACTTCATCCTAAAACATCAGACTATACATTCTTTTCTAGTGTACCTGGAACATTCTCAAGGATAGACCATATATTGGGACATAAAACTAGCCTCAGCAAATTTAAGAAGATTGAAATCATACAAAGCATATTCTCTGATCACAAGGCTTTGAAATTGGATATCAACTGCAAAAAGAAAGCAGGAAAAAACACAAATACATGGAGATTAAACAACATACTTTTAAAGAACGACTGGGTCAAAGAAGAAATTAGAGGAGAGATCAAAAATACATAGGGGGGGAGACGTCATAGGAATGGCGGCAGCAGGGCGCACTTTCTGAGTTCTCCTCCGGATCTTATTACAAACAAGACCTATAACCCATCAAAGAACTCTTTGCTCATCACACAGAACAGCTAAGAGACTCGTGGATTACTTGAAGCTAAGGATTACTTGAAGGTGCGCTAATTGGGCGAGCAGGGAAAGGAAGGAAGGGAGCGGAGTGAAAACGCCTGGCCGGCGGCGGCGGGAAATCCCAGCCCGCAGCGGAGTCTCAGCCAGCGGCGGCGAAAACCGAAAACCACGGTGGCACCCGCAGTTCCGGGCACGCACGGAATCCCAGGGCGGAACGGAGAGCACAGAGACCAGGAGGTGGGCTCTTTACCTGCGTCCCACGGCTGATTTCTCCCGCCAGGAGGGCGGCTACTGGGCCCTTGGGCAGACAAAGAACACAGACTCCATACCTGGGCCCCTCCCCCGCCCCTCTCTTCCAATCCTACCTCGGCCCTTCCAGAGACTTAAACTGGCCCCTGAACTGAGGAATAGTGTCAGATTACAGAGGAGCCGTAGTAGTGCTCAGGCTCCGGGAAGCCTGACAGGCAGCCCTGACCCAGGGAGACTGGGAAGTGTGTGATTTTGGCTGGGCTAGGAGAGAAGAGACTCCTCCACCCCCAGCCACCACCTTTTCTGGCCTGCGGGAAGAGGGTGACGCGCGGCTGGGCTGGGAGAGAGAAGACCCCTCCATCCCCAGCCCCCACCCTTTCTGGCCTGCCTAGGGCGGGGCAAGTGCAACTGCAGAGACACACCCAGAGATCAGCAGTAAGGCAAGCGCAGCTCTGGGCTTTCAGCAGATCAGAAATCTCCCGCTTGCACCCCCCATACACACACACACTGAAGAAGTGCCCTAAGACTCAGGAGTACTGGACACAGGGCTGGCGGTGCTACTTTCAGTGTGCATAAGTGCAGGCAAGGGCAGAAACTGCACTGACTTTGTGAAAACTATCATCCAGGCCCCTCAGGCCCACGCATTTAAGTCTGCAGTCCCAAAGTCTCTCTGGGCACCAGGTGACCGGCTCTGCCTGCGCAATAAGCAGGGGGCTCTTTGGTACAGCAGAGGACAACCTGGACATTGCTTGGTGGGCTCAGGCCAAGACGGTTGCTGCTTTTTGTTTTGCTTTGTTTTGTTTTGTTTTGCTTTGTCTTTATATCTTTGATATCTTTGCCTGTGTCGAGCGGGGGTTATCGGCTGTTTTTTGCATGTGAATGTACTTGATTTTTTTCTTTGCTGTTGTCGTTGCTGTTGTGCTTGGTGATTTGCTTTGTTCTGAAACTGCCCTGCCGGGGCCCAGCTTGAGAGGCACGGGATTCAGCATATCCAGGGGCCAACTCCAGACCAAACCGGAGTGCTGCCGGGTTTGACCTGCAGGTCACACACCCAGAGGGGGTTCTCTGCAGGCACTGGAGCCCATAGAGGCCAAACCACATTAAGGTGGTCAACCCTCACGCAGCAGAGCGCCCTGCGGGGGGCAGAGCCAAGTCTCACAACGGGTCAGCCCAGGAGTTAACTCCACCTACTCACAAGCAAAAAGCAATTAAAGATCTTCTTGAACGGGACAGTGTACACAACACAAGAGTCACCTTTGGAGCACACGCAGAGGAGAAGGACGACGTGGTGCGAGTCAAATATAAAGGACACATACTACATAAGATAACCTAGCAAGAACTAAGAACTCTAGGGGATCTACCTAATATATCAAAATAAACACAGTCAGCCAGAATGGGGAAACAAAGATACACGTCCCAAATAAAAGAACAGAAGAAGCCTCCACAACTGGAACCAAATGAAGCAGACGTAACCAACCTCTCAGAGACAGAGTTCAGAACACTGGTGATAAGAATGTTTAAGGAGCTTAGAAAAGACATAAAGAAGGATGTAGAAATCATAACGAACAACCAGTTAGAACTAAAGAACACAATTACCGAAATTAAGAATTCACTTGAAGGAATTAACAGCAGGTTAGATGAAGTAGAGGATCGAATCAGCGACTTAGAAGACAAGGTAGCAGAGATCACCCAAACGGAACAACAGAAAGAAAAAAGAATAAAAAACAATGAGGATGGCTTAAGAGACCTCTGGGATAACATCAAGCGCAACAACATGCGCATCATAGGAATACCAGAAGGTGAAGAGAGTAAGCAAGGGATTGAGAACATATTTGAAGTAATAATGTCTGAAAACTTCCCCAACCGGATGAAGGAAACTAACATACAAGTCCAGGAAGTGCAGAGAGTTCCAACCAGGATTAACCCAAATAGGTCCACACCAAGACACATTATAGTTAAAATGGCAAAGCTTAAAGACAAAGAGAGAATCCTAAAAGCAGCAAGAGAAAGATGGAGGGTTACATACAAGGGAACTCCCATAAGACTATCAAATGATTTTTCTACAGAAACATTGAAGGCCAGGAGGGAGTGGCAGGAGATACTCAAAGTGATGGAAAACAAAGGCCTACAACCTAGATTGCTTTATCCAGCAAGGCTATCATTTAAAGTTGATGGAGAGATAAAGAGCTTTCCAGAAAAAAATAAGCTAAAGGAATTTATTACCACCAAGCCAGCATTGCAAGAAATACTAAAAGGACTTCTGTAAATAGAAGAAAGATCAAAACAACCTAACTACAAATTTAAAAATGGCAATAACTATGTACCTATCAATAATCACTTTAAATGTAAATGGATTAAATGCTCCAATCAAGAGACATAGGGTGGCTGACTGGATAAGAAAGCAAGACCCTTGTATATGCTGTATACAAGAGACTCACCTCAGAACAAAAGACACACACAGGCTGAAAGTGAAGGGTTGGAGTAAGATATTTCATGCAAATGGAAACGAGAAAAAAGCTGGAGTTACAATACTTATATCTGACAAAATAGACTTTAAAATGAAGAACATGCTAAAAAATAAAGATGGGCACTTATAATAATAAAGGGATCGATCCGACAAGAGGACATAACCCTAGTAAACATCTATGCACCCAACATAGGAGCACCTAAATATCTAAAACAGGTACTGACTGACATAAAGGCAGAGATCAACAGTAACACTATTATAGTCGGGGACTTCAACACACCTCTGACCACAAGGGACAGGTCTTCCAGACAGAAAATCAATATGGAAACAACAGCCTTAAATGATACATTGGACCACTTGGATTTAATCGATATTTTCAGAACATTTCACCCCAATGCTGCAAAATACACGTTTTTCTCAAGCGCACATGGAACATTTTCCAAGATAGACCATATGTTAGGCCACAAAATTAGTCTTGATAAATTTAAGAAAATTGAAATCATACCAATTGTCTTCTCTGATCACAATGCTATGAAATTAGAAATGAACTACAGGAAAAAAACTGGAAGATACACCAATTCATGGAGGCTGAATAACTTATTACTAAATAATGAATGGGTCAAGCAGGAGATCAAGGAAGAAATCAAAAGATATCTCGAGACAAACGAAAATGAAAATACGACGACCCAAAACCTATGGGATGCCGCGAAAGCAGTCCTAAGAGGGAAATTCATAGCTTTGCAGGCCTACCTAAAGAAACAAGAAACATCACTAATCAACAGTTTATCTTCACACTTAAGGTATTTGGAAAAAGAACAGCAAAATAAGCCCAAAGGGAGCACAAGGAAGGAGATAATAAAGATCAGAGCAGAAATAAATGAAATAGAAACCAGAAAAACAATACAAAAGATCAATGAATCCAAGAGTTGGTTCTTAGAGAAGATAAACAAAATCGACAAACCTTTAGCCAGACTCATTAAAAAAAAGAGAGAGAGGACCCAAATTAATAAAATCAGAAATGAAAGAGGAGAAGTGACAACGGACACCGCAGAAATACAAAAAGTTTTAAGAAGTTACTATGAGCAACTATATGCCAACAAATTTGACAATTTGGAAGAAATGGACAATTTTCTAGAGGCGTACAACCTTCCAAGGCTAACTCCAGAAGAAACAGAAAACCTGAATAGACTGATTACCACCACGGAAATTGAATCAGTAATCAACAGTCTCCCAACAAACAAAAGCCCTGGACCAGATGGCTTTACAGGTGAATTTTACAAAACGTTCAAAAAAGAATTACCACCTATGCTCCTCAAGCTCTTCCAAAAAAATCCAGAAGGAAGGAAGACTACCAAACACTTTTTACGAAGCCACTATCACCCTGATCCCAAAATCAGACAAAGACACCACAAAAAAAGAAAACTACAGGCCGATATCTCTAATGAACATAGATGCAAAAATCCTCAACAAAATATTAGCGAACAGAATTCAGCAATACATTAAAAAGATCATTCACCATGATCAAGTGGGATTCATCCCTGGTATGCAAGGGTGGTTCAACATCCGCAAATCAATTAATGTGATACACCACATTAACAAAATGAAAAATAAAAATCACATGATCATATCAATAGATGCAGAAAAAGCATTTGATGAAATCCAACAGCCATTTATGATAAAAACCCTTAAGAAAGTGGGAATAGAGGGATCATATCTCAACATAATAAAGGCCATATATGACAAACCCACAGCTAACATCATACTCAATGGGGAAAAGCTAAAACCATTCCCCCTAACATCAGGAACAAGGCAAGGTTGCCCACTATCTCCACTTCTATTCAACATAGTACTGGAAGTTCTAGCCACAGCAATCAGACAAGAAAAAGAAATAAAAGGCATCCAGATTGGTAAGGAGGAAGTAAAGTTATCATTGTATGCAGATGATATGATACTATATATAGAGAACCCTAAAGACTCCACCAAGAAGCTATTAGAGCTGATAGATGAATTTAGTAAAGTAGCAGGATACAAAATTAATATTCAGAAATCAGTTGCATTTGTATATACCAATAATAAAACATCAGAAGGAGAAATTAAAAAAACAATCCCATTTACAATCGCTCCAAAGACTATAAAATACCTGGGAATAAATTTAACCAAAGAAGTAAAAGATCTGTACTCAGAAAATTATTAGACACTGAAGGAATGAAGGAAGATATAAATAGATGGAAACACATATCATGTTCATGGATAGGAAGAATTAATATAGTTAAAATGTCCATACTGCCTAAAGCAATATACATATTCAACGCAATTCCTATCAAACTACCAACGATGTTTTTCACAGAAATAGAACATATAATCCTAAAATTTATATGGGACCATAAAAGACCCCGAATAGCCAAGGCAATCTTGAGAAATAAGAACAAAGTGGGAGGTATAACAATACCTGACTTCAAATTATACTACAAGGCTACAGTAATCAAAACAGCATGGTACTGGCATAAAAACAGACACATAGATCAATGGAACAGAATAGAGAGTCCAGAAATAAACCCACGCCTATATGGCCATTTAATCTACGACAATGGAAGCAAGAATGTACGATGGAGTAAAGACAGTCTATTCAATAAATAGTGCTGGGAAACCTGGACAGACACATGCAAAAAAATGAAGCTGGACCACCTCCTTACACCATATACAAAAATAAATTCAAAATGGCTTAAAGACTTAAATGTAAGATCTGAAACCATAAAATACCTAGAAGAAAATATAGGAAGAAACTTCTCAGACATTACCCGGAGTAAGATTTTTACTGATATATCCCCTCGCTCGAGGGAAGTAAGAGAAAAAATAAACATGTGGGATTATATCAAACTAAAAAGTTTTTTCACAGCAAAGGAAACCATCAATAAAACAAAAAGGGATCCTACTGAATGGGAAAAGATATTTGCCAATGATATATCTGATAAGGGATTAATATCACAAATCTATGAAAAACTCACTCAACTCAACTCCAAAAAAACAAACGACCCAATTAAAAAATGGGCAGAGGACTTGAAGAGACATTTTTCTAAAAAGGACATACAGATGGCAAACAGACATATGAAGAAATGCTCAACCTCACTAACCATCAGAGAAATGCAAATAAAAACCACAATGAGATACCACCTCACCCCAGTCAACATGGCTATCATCAATAAATCAACAAACAACAAGTGCTGGCGCGGATGTGGAGAAAAGGGAACGCTTGTGCACTGTTGGTGGGATTGCAGACTGGTGCAGCCGCTATGGAAAACAGTATGGAGGTATCTCAAAAATCTGAAAATGGAACTACCCTATGATCCAGTAATTCCACTCCTAGGTATCTATCCGGAGAAATCCAAAACTCCAATTCAAAAATCTTTATGCACGCCTATGTTTATTGCAGCACTATACACAATAGCTAAGACATGGAAACAACCAAAATGCCCATCGGTAGATGACTGGATTAAGAAACTGTGGTACATTTATACAATGGAGTTTTACGCAGCCATAAAGAAGAAAGAAATCTTACCATTTGCAACAACATGGATGGACCTAGAGAACATTATGTTAAGTGAAATAAGTCAGACAGAGAAAGATAAGTACCATATGATCTCACTTATATGTGGAATCTAAAGAAAAGAATAAGTGAATGAACGAAACAGAAACAGTTTTGGAGACAAAGAGGAAAAACTGAGGGTTGCTAGATGGGCGGGGGCGGTGGGGGTAAGGGGGAAGGTGAGGGGATTATAAAACAATCAGTAACCACAAGATGGCCACGGGGTTTGAAAATTAATCTGGGGAATGTAATTTAGTGGTTACCAGAGGGTAAGGGGGTTGGGGGGTGGGAGATGAGGGTGAGGGGGATCAAATATATGGTGATGGAAGGAGAACTGACTCTGGGTGGTGAACACATAATGTAATTTATAGATGATGTGATACAGAATTGTACACCTGAAATCTATGTAATTTTACTAACAATTGTCACCCCAATAAATTTTAAAAAATATATATTCAAACTGGATATTATTAAAATAGATGCAAAACCACTCTTCTCATCAGATTGACAAAAGTTAAAATAAACGATGCTACACAGCGTTGAGGAAATTTTAGGGAAAAGGCAATCACGTGTTCTGCTGGGTAAAAGTCATTGTTACCCCCTCTCTGAAAGACAGCTCAGTGAGATTAATCAAAACCCATTTAGACGAGAAATCATCTTTGACTCAGCAATTCTAAATCTAGGAATTGGAAAAAGGTACAATGGCTGTTGTTGCAGTATTATTTTGTTTTAAAATTTCATCAAAATAATGCAGGTATGTATTTTCAAAACTTGGAGCCAAAAATTATGTTATAAACTCATATTAATAAAAAGGTAGCAGTTCTATGCTCCAACAGTACAACCCAATTCCCTTTCTTCCTAAGGAACCCCTTTGAAGCATTTTCATATTTATTGTTTTATTTTTTTTAATTTTTTTTGTTGTGGGGGAACATTGGCAAACAATGTGTTTATCCAGGGCCTATCAGCTCCAAGTAGCCGTCCCCCAATCTAGCCGTGGAGGGTGCAGCCCAGAGGGAATCGAACCAGCAACCTTGCCGTTGGGAGTCCGCGTTCCAACCAACGTGAGCCATCCAGCCGCCCCTCCGGAAGCCCAGTGGCCACTCGTTGTCCTCAATCCAGCCGTGGAGGGCGCAGCTCACCGGCCCATGCAGGAATCGAAGCGGCTACCCCGCTGCTCAGAGACCGCAATCTAACCAACTGAACCATCCGGCCGCCCTCATATTTATTCTTTATAGTGATACTTTTTTGTTTTACTGTTTTAGGTATTATCCATTAAACGTGAACAATGGCAGGTGACGATTGCTTCTCTTTTCCATCACTCTCAGGCCTGTCCCTTTCCCCACCTTTATTCTTCCGATAGTGAAATCTAGTTACCAGTATAACTAATTCTTAACTTTTATATTTCATGACCACGTATACATTTTTCATAGCCTAACCGCATAGTTTATTATGATTGCATTTCCTTTTTGGTACAACTTTTTATTTTCCATGGAGTTATGAGTTATCTTATTTTTCACTTGCTTCATATTCTATGTACTGTCCTTACTTCATCTCTAAACGCTGCCTGCAAATTTAAATTTCATCTTACTATGAACATACCAGTTCACAACTGGTTTTGTTGCTCCAGCCCATCCCCCACGTGGTCTAATGTCTGTGTGCCCCAATTTGGACTAGTTCCCTCTGGGCTTTCGGCACAGCTGCCTCTCCTGACTTATCCGGACCTCGCCTCCTTGGGAGCTCCCATGGCCCCATCCAGTGCTGTGGGAGCTCTCTCTTTATCCCACGTCTAACTCTTGCTTTGTTTGCTCTCTCCTTCCAGGGCGAGGGTTGCAAAATTGCAGTCCTTGAACCAAATTTGATCCACTGCCTAAATTTGGAAATAAAGTAACTGCAGACATTCTCCTGCATTTGTGTATTATCTGCAGACGTTTTCCTGCTGCCATGGCAGAGATGAGTAATTGTAACAGAGATCATATGGCCCACAAGCAAAAGATACTTACTGTCTGGCCCTTTCCAGAAAAAGTTTACCAACCTCAGAGATGGAAGATGACCAAGAATGGAGAGGCAGCCAATGTGCTTCTGAAGGAGAGGCCAGAAGAATGAGAACACAAGAATGAGATTTAATGGAAGAAAGACTTTCCGAAGTGACAGAAGACATATGTGACACTCTGTTAACAATTGCTGAAAGAGGTGTAAACTATCTTTCAGCAGACGCCAGATTTTGCCGGAGTAATGAACAACCCCAATTCAGTGGGTTCATACAAATAACGTTTCTCCTTGCTCCTGTGAAATCCAGCACCGTGACCGGATGGATGACTGTCCAGGGCGTGAGTTCTCTGTGGGTCAGTTCGGCATTGAGGCTGGGTGATCAGACACTAACGGGGGGTGTTGGAGGATGAGGAACTCTATCAGTTATGGAGGCTCTCCATGCAGGGTCTTCACCTGCAGTGTGGGCTGCACCTCCGGTACCTGGCCCCTGGAGGACACAGAATTAACGCTGAGCTTTAGAGGGTGCGTGGAGGAGTGCAAGGAGCCCTGACTCAACCAGGGACCCACTCCTGATTAGTCTGATTGTGTGTGGGCACGCCTGTGCTTGTTTGGGGTGGGGAGAGTGGTAGGAGGTGTTGGGAAAGAAGGAGCTCAGACCCACTCAGCTCTAAGACACCTGGCGCTGAGCATTTTCCTGGGCCGGTAGAAACCTCTGGAGGGGACCCAGAACAGAGGGCCTCAAACAGGAAGACCCAGGGAAGAAAACATCTAAGGGAAGGCTTTTGGAAGTTTACCCTTAGGTTTTGCCCTCATTGACTTGGTGGGACAGAAGCCATGATATTCCTACTTTATAGACAGAGAAACTGAGTCCCCTCTGTCCCTGTAGCCATACTGAGAGGGAGGAGTGGGCAAGTAGAGGTGCTTTCCTTACCCCTCCTGGGTCTATTGTGGTCTGAGCTTCTCCCAGATTCTTCTCATGTCGTGAATCTTGAGCAGTTTCCTCTAACAGGGCCATCGATGGGGCCATTTCTGGGCAGTGACCCTTATTCCCACATTTCCTGGACACCTCCCATGGCCCAGTTCCCACATAGCCACGTGCCAAGCTCCTCCTGGGAGAGATGCCCCAGTGAAGAGGCAACCTTTCTCAGGATTGGGGACCAGAGACTGATTTGAGGACCTCTCTGCAGTTTCCATTCCCAGGGATTTCACTGCGTTCTGCCAGGACCCAAAGCCCAGATATGGGCACCGTCTACACCCTTGTGCGGTGGAGGTCTGAGGCCCGGCTCTGCACTGGCAGTGTTCACCCCACCCACACTGGTGGGGAGACCACAGTGCAGAGACATGGTGACTCCAGCCTCCAAACGCTCATTGTTTGTTGAGAAAGGAGAACTCCCTCGTCACACAACAAAGAGCAAGTTAGAAGGACAGGGGCTCATAGGAAGTAGAGAGTGGGAAGAAGGTGGTCTTGAGACACTGCAGGGAGGAGAAAGGGAAGTGAGAAACGGCAGCTCTGTCCACGCGGGGAGTGCACACGCAGGCTTGCGGTCACAGCATTCTCTGGCCAGCAGGAGTCAGGGGCAGCCCTGCTCTCAGGGCTGACCCTCACCCCGTGGCAGAGCTACTGACCAGCTCGGGCTGTGCCTCCTGTCCTGCCCAGGGCTGTACTGGCAGTATAAGGAGCTCTATGAGTGGAGGCCCGGCCCCCCGTGGTGCCAGCAATTCCCTGGGGAACCTTAAGGGAACCACCAAGTCTCTCCGTGCTTCAGTTTCTTCACTGTGGAAGGGGGGTAGTGACGACAGCTGCACAAGTATTTTGTGGAAATTAAATTAGACCAAGGGTTCCCAGACTTGTTTGCACATTGGGCTCAACTGGAGCTTCAAAAACACGGATGCCTGGTCTCTCTGCACTGGGCTCACACCATTAGTCTGGTTGGAGGCCTGGGCGTTGGCAATTTTTATTCTTATTTTTTTAAAACAATCTCTGGGTGATTCTCAGATGCAGGAGAGTTTGGGAATTCCAGAGTTAGATATTCTTGTGCCCAGGCTTTGTAAACTCCGAGTTGCAAATATGTTCTTACTCTCTTTCTTAAGGTCCGTCCCCCACCCCCACTTTGTTTCCATAAAATTCAAATGCCATCTCGTCTTTCCTGTATCTCCTAGCTCCGCATAACCTCTCAAAATGAAAACTGCAGATTTCCCTCGCGATCTGAGCTTGCACTACTCAAACATTCACTCTTACTCTCTGTACAAAGTTTACCCAAAGTGAGCTGATTGAAAACCCTCCTATGACAAAAGTCTGAGCGTCCCGAGGGAGACAGCCGGGGTGCCCTGAGTCCAGGAGAGAGCTGCATTCGGATGTGGGTGTCTGGGTGGTTTGCCCATTGGAATAGGTGCTTAGGGGTGGAAGGTCGAGGTACCTGGTGCACAGCCAGCCCAGGTCCAATTTAGATAAAATCCTTAGTAGCTTTAACTCCCTATTTCATGTTTATTTACATCACAGTCAATGTTCCTTACAGGGGAGACAGGAAATGTATCCAATATCATGTCGAGTTCATGAGTTATGCTTACAAACCTACTCACTAAAGAGACTATTACAGATGAAATAATGTGGCATTTGGCATCCTGGTATTTAATACTGTGCCGTACTTCTTGGAGCTGGTAATAGCGGCGTGTAATGGGGAAATTACCTGAGGGTGGAATGGCCTGGGGAGGCTTTTTAATGGTTCCTATTTGTTGTAATAAATCCAGACTCATAGGACACCTTCACTGGGGCTGTGAGTGTCTGAGCGTAGCTGTCCCCCGTGTCATTTCAGCCACGAACCCTTTAGGCCAGGAGGTCCCTGCTCTCCCTGGGGACCAGAGGGGCTTAAGGGCCGATCAGGTTTTAAACATTCCCCCTGAGTCCCTAGCTGCCTTCGGCCACTCCTTTCCTTGGGTGTTGGAGGTGGGCAGAGAAAGCCAAGGTTCTGGAAGGATGAAGCAAAAAGGAGAGAGATTGAAAGAAGGGCAGCTTCTGACTTTCATCCAGTAAATGCTGGGCCCGGGTAGGAATGAGTAGGGGGAGCTGAGCAGCAGCCACCGTGCCTAGGCCATCAGGCTTAGCACGGCCGAGGCCTCCGGGGGCAGAGATACTCCTAAGAGCTGCAGGTTTCTCCAAGGTCATCCCAGCCTCCTGCTGCCCTTAGAACCTGCCCTGCAGGCCTCGCTCACCCAGTCAGTGCCTCTCCTTTCTCAGTCTTGTACCTCAACGTGCGGAGGCCTCTGTGCAGGGTCAGGCCCAGCTCCTGGGTCTATCAGTCCTAGAACCATCACGCTGCACTCTCCACTCTGCACACTCCAGCACAGGCAGGAGGCAATATGGCCTGTGCAGTCCCCACGGGAGACCTCCTGAGCTCAGACAGTCAGGCCTCTATCTCTGCCAACACCCCGCTCCCCCCACTCCAGCCCTGCTCTCTCTCCAGCAGCTCTGGGAGAAGCTTCCTCCCTTGGGGCCCCGGTCAGTCCTGGCCTGCAGAACCCTGAGGGGCTGGCTCTGCCCCCACTTCCTCACAGGACGCTGGGGCTGACCCCCTCTCCCTTTGGGGACTCTGGGCTGCCATTGCCTTCTCTGTGTTGTCATCAGTCACCAGTGCTTTTCCAGTGACGGCCACGCCAGCCTCCATCAGTGGCTCTGAGCACAGGTAGGTCTGGGCTCTCACCAGAAGGGAGGGGTTTGGGAAGGGCTGGACAGGTGGCTGTGTGGCCTCTGACTCAGGAAGGGGGAGACTGGGGGTCATAGAGTCTGAAAGGGGACCCCGTGTCTCAGCTCAGAGCTGGGCTGGGCTGGGGTGAAGGAGCAGCTCTCAACGTCCCCCCGATGGAGCTGGGAAATGGCTGCTTATCAGACATGAAGGGCCTTCCGTCAGTGCTGCTTCACAAGTGAGGACAGGAGGCCTGGCCCGAGGCACGGGGCTCCTGCAGGGCCGAAGCAGGACTGGGACCCAGGCCTCCTGTCTCCTGGTCCCGTGCTTCTCCTGGCTCCTGGCTCAGGTATTCTCCAGGGCACCTCTGGGTGGTCCCCATCCAGGTTTGTCTATTGCAGATCTGGGGGCTCTCTCCCTCTGTTCTTCCCTTGGGACCCAGAGCTCTGTGCTGTGGCCCCTCTGACAGTGTCACCCAGAGAAATGAGAACTCTGGTCATTTCTTTTTTTCCTGACAACCTGTCCCTCTACCCAGGGTGACTGGGTCCCAGTGATCTTGTTCTAGGAGGTCCCTCTGGCTGACCCGAGTGAGTTCAGGCTGGTTCTGGCTTATGCACAGGCTCCATGCTCGGTGCAAGGGCTGCACCGCCAACCTGGATCCTCCCTCTATTCTCCCTCAGTGGGACCAAACTTCTTTCTCCCTCCCTGTTTGCCTGCTAACAGTTCCTTGGTGCTTCTGTTGTGTGGACTTCTCATGACCAAGGTCCTGGTGCTGACAGCCCTCCTCATGCTTGTGGAGCCCGGCAGGTGGGGCCTGCGCTGGCTTGGGGTCAATGGAAGCTTCTCTCCTGCAGGAGGGGCTGCAGGACAGGAGTAGCCAGGGATCACACAGATGGATTACATGAATTGTAACGTACATCAATGTAAATCGCCTTTTACCCCGTCTGGCTCTCCACACTCATTTGGTTGTTACAAACCATTTCCTTTGACCATCAAATGCGTGCCCTGGGGTCATATCCACCCACAGCAGCTCGGTTGCCCGGTTTTGAAGCTGGCCTCAGGCGTCTCCCATAACTAATCCTCAGGGATGCACGTGGACATACTGAGACCCACACACACTTACAGAGATTCATTCCCTCCATCAGAAACCAGACCTGCACATACAGAAGTCCCCTCTTAGGGTCCCCCAAACCTGGGGGAGGGGCACAGCCTCATGTTCTAGAGCTCCCACCCCAGGACTTTGTATCATTCTATGTTCTGAGGGGAGCAAGTGTGGGCACAAGAAGAAGATGACAGTATCTGGTGAGGAGCGACTTTAAGGAATGAGAAGGGACTGGGGTCGGGAAAGGGGCAGAGGAAAGAGAAGGTGTGGCACTGTCAGGGATGGACTTCATGCCCTGAAATGCCCCTCTTCCCTCTCCCTCCTCTGGAAGACACCTCCCAGCACCTGAATCCACTGTGATGGCGCCTCTACCCCAAAGCTGAGAACCCCCAGCTTGCGTTCTCGAGCTCCATGTCCCCAAAGCGTGGACCCACCACCTCTGGGACTTTCCCTGTGCCTCTGGGCCACCCTTCTCCCCGCCGACTCCCCCAGGCAGGACCAAATCAACTGGGAGATCTCCTCCCCCTTAACCTGATCTTATCCCTTCCTTTCAGGGTTCCCTATTTTCCTGTCAGCCCATATCGTGTCCAGCACAACAAGGGCAGTGAGGGTGCGAGAAGGGGCGGTTTGGGTGAAGTTTTTAAGAAAGAAACAAACAGAGACTTAATGCAGTTAAATCTCTCAGAAGGCCAGGGGTCTCTCAGTCTCAGAGGACTAGAGCCCAGAATAAGGCTGACTCAAGGTTTTTATTGATAGGTATACAAATACAAGAAAGTAACATTGTTTCTTACAAAGTCTGTGAGACTCATACATCATAGCAGAAAAATGTTTATTTCAATCACCCTTTATCTATAAACAGCCGAAGCACAAGGTCCCATGATGTCTAACCTAAGGTATGTACCTTTTCAGGGTCAAGTCTCTCATATTGTAACAGCTCCATTGAGATAAGTGGAGAGAACTGATCTTTATTATGTTTATGACTTCTCTCACAAACAGGTACAGAAAAAAAGCCAGAGCCGACAACACACTTTCCCAGACAGGGGAAAGGGGAAACAAGGCTCCTTTCCATATTTCTTTAAGGCAGCTCATTAGGGGACCCACTCGGTTCCGCCTGGCTTAGGTTGTATCTCCCATGAGATATCTTACCCGTTTTTGGCTACAAACCATCTTTTGGGGACCAGAGAGACATAAGATGTAAACACAAGGATAAAACAGAGTCCCAAAAAGACACAGTCTTACAGACTCTTCTTTCCTTAAGGAAAGATACGGGAAAACAGTTGGCTAGGCTTCTGTATAACTACAAACCCACAGATTAGCTGGTCGCCCAGGTCGCCCTTGCCCAGGTGGTCAGCTTTGGTTCCTCTTTCTCCCATTAAAAGAAATACCCTTAGTTCATGTTATATAAAAATGTGATATTTGATATTTCTAAAACTGGTATAAATTTAGAAAGTACATGGCAATCAAGGAAAAAAATATTTCCATCCTATATGCCAGACGAAAAGGTTAATAGCTTTAGTACATAAACATCTTTTTCTTTTAAATAAATAAGAATCAGGCAAGCATTTCCATTTTACAAAGGGCTGAAAAATATGAACAACTAATTCATTAAAGAATAAAGAACAAATAATACGTATGAACATGGGTTCAAAATGCCTGATAATCAAAGAGATGTGAAATGAAGTGAGACCCCAGGCTTGGCCTATCAGTTCAAAGAAGATTAAAATACATGATAATCATATTCTGAGCTGGACAGGTGTAGGGAAAAGGGAATTCTCGTGAATTGTTGGAAGGACATAATTTATAGCCTCTTCCTGGAGGGCAATGTGGTGATGAAGTAAAAGGCAGAAAAAGTAATTTATTCATCCATCCCACTGTTAATGGGCATTTGGGTGGTTTCTAATTTGGGGCTGTTGTAAATAAGTTGCTACGAACATTTAAAAAAAGGCAGAAAAAGGAAAACAAACTAAAGAAGCATCTAGCTGGTGAAGCAGCCGGTCTAAAAAATTTTCTAAGTAATTTGACGAGTGTGATGACTGCTGTTGTTTAAAAAGGCAAAGAATTGTACAAGACTCAAACAAGCAAAGGTTTCCCTGAAGGCTCCCGCTCCCTTTCCCCCTGAAGGAACCCACTTCAGATCTATTTATTCTGAAGTTTGCCTCTGTATTTATGGAAGAGGAAAAATAAAGCCTCTCCTGCCGTTTGCTGATTTTGCAGATTTGGTATTATCCATTGATCCCGTACGAATGAAGATGAGAACCGAGTCAGTTAACACGTCACTTTCCTACCCACCCCACTGCTCTACCCCTAAACCCACCATACAGTCAAATCACAGCTGTGCATAAGACGGATATTCAGATTTTACGTTTTCTGACCCTGTAAATATTGTTTTATAGCCTAGCCATGGAATGATGTACTGCGATTGTGTTTTATTATCCCCCAAATTACCTTATTTCTCGTTCGTTTTATTTTCTAAGTATTCACCACTAACTCATTTCTGACCCCTCTAGCACAAGTATAAACTTCATCTTTGTCGGGTCAAATACATCACGTCATCACCTGGACCTGTTCCCTTGAGACCCGGTCGATGTTCCCTGCCTCCTGCCGCTGTCTGCACTGGTTTCTGTCGAAGCCCGCTGCACAGCTGTCCTAGGATTCCTTCTCGCAGTCTCTCAGGCACTCCGTTGGGCATGGTCTCTGCTGATTTTCATGACTTTCTCTGTCTAGGTTTGTACGTCTTTTCATTGGAACATTCCTTCCAATATCTTCCCTTACTTTTGAGAAGTCCAATGCTGTTTTTTTTCCCAATCCATTGAGTATGAGATTTTTTCTCCCCTCTCACTCTTGATCGTTTTAGCATCTCCAAGTCCCCCACCCGTGTTCTGAAATTCCATGCTGGTGTGGGTCTTTTGTCGTTTAGTGTGCTGAGGACTCAGGGGGCTTCTTTAATCCAGAAAATCAGATCCTTAATTCTGAGGCATATATTCTTTATTTCTTTTATAATCTTCTCTTGATTTTCTGGGTTTTTTTGTCCCCCCCCCTATGGAATTTCTATTATACAAATATTAGGCTTTATGGACTCATCCTCCAAATTCCTCATTTCTTCTCCTTTACTTGTCATCTTTTTTGTTTACCTTTTTTGCAATTTACATACAGTCAAATGCACAGATCTTAAATGTATAATTTGATGAGTTTTGACAAATGCACGTAACCTGCTCCTGTATCAATATATAGAACATAAATGCAGCACCACTTCACCCCCAGAGGCATCCACACTCTGATTTCTTCCCAATTGTTTCAGCAGCATTTATGTCTTCTAGAACTTCTTGTGAGCAAAATCGTAGAATATGTACTCATTTGTGTCTGGCATTTCTCACTCACCGCAATGTTTTTGAGGTTCATCCATGCTGTTCCATGTATCAGTTCCTTTTTGTTCCTCAGTAATATTCTTTTGCAAGAATGTACCACCTTTGTTTATCAATTTACCTGTTGACATTTGGGTTACCTTCCAACTTGGCGATTATGAACTAGGCTGCTGTGATCATTCCTGAATAAGTCTTTTTATGGACGTACATTGTAATAGTTTACTAGGGCTGCTATAATTAAGTGTCACAGAGTGGATGGCTTAAATGACAGAAGTTTATTTTCTCACAACTCTGGAAGCCAGAAATCCAAGATTAAGGGGTCAGCAGGGCTGGTTTTTGCTGAGGCGTCTCTACTTAGCTTGCGGATGGTTGTCTTCTCCTCCCTGTGCTTTCACCCGGTCTTCCCTCTGTACTTCACTGTGTCCTCATCTCCTCTTCTGATAAGGACACCAGTCATTTGGTTCAGGGCCCACCCTAATGACCTCATTTTAACTTAATTGCCTCTTTAAAGACCTTATCTCCGTATACAGTCACATTCTGAGGTACAAGGGGTTAGAACTTATATGAATTTGGGGGGGCTCAATCCAGCCCTTCACATGCATTTTCCTTTCTCTCAGTTAAATACTTAGGTATGAAATTGCTGGGTCATGGGGTACGAGGACGTGAAACTTTATGAGAAATTGCCAGACAAATTTCCAAGTGATGGTATCATTTTAAGCACCCTCCGGCCCACCAATGTATGAGAGTTTCTGGTTCCTTTATATCCTTGCCAACATTTGGTATTGACAGTCGTTTTACTGTTGGCTGTTCTCCCAAATGCGTACACGACTTTGTCGCTGTGGTTTGGCTTTGTGTTCCTCCGGTGACTGATGATGTTGAGCATGTTTTCTGTGCTACCAGCCACTACCGTATCCTCTCTTAGGAGGTGCCTGTTCCAGCGTTTTGTTTAGTTTTATTGGATTCTTTTTCTTTCTGGTATTAAGTTCTAGGCATCTTTTAAATATTCTGGATATGAATCCTTTTCCAATTGTTGAATTGCACGTATTTTATCTGTGTGTCTAGACACCAGTATTTTCTTAATAGAGTAGACACCATTATTTTCTTAATGGTGTCTTTGGAAGAACAAAAATTTTTAAGTTTGATGAAGTCCAATTTATATATTTTTAATGTTTAATGTTTTCTAAGTACCAAGAATCTTTGTCTACCCCAGTGTCATAACAGTATTTGTCTTATGTTTCCTTCTAGAAGCTTTATAGCTTTCGCTTCTATGTTTAGATCTATATATAATCAATGTTTCATTAATTTTCATGCATTGGGGTTCTTTTTTTAAAATTTTATTGGGGAAGGGGAACAGGACTTTATTGGGGAACAGTGTCTACTTCCAGGACCTTTTTCCAAGTCAAGTTGGTGTCCTTTCAATCTTAGTTGTGGAGGGTGCCGTTCAGCTTCAAGTTGTTGTCCTTTCAGTCTTACTTGTGGAGGGCGCAGCTAGCTCCAGGTCCAGTTGCCGTTGCTAGTTGCAGGGGGCACAGCCTACCACCCTTTGTGGGAGTCGAACCGGCAACCTTGTGTTTGAGAGGAAACACTCCAACCAACGGAGCCATCCAGGAGCTCAGCGGCAGCTCAGCTCAAGGTGTCGTGTACAATCTTAGTTGCCGGGGCAGAGCCCACCATCCCTTGCGGGACTCGAGGAATTGAACTGGCAACCTTGTGGTTGAGAGCCCACTGGCCCATGTGGGAATCGAACCTGCAGCCTTCGGAGTTAGGAGCATGGAGCTCTAACCACCTGAGCCACCGGGCCGACCCCCTTGAGGTTCATTTTTGCCCCATATGAATATTCAATTGTTTCAGCAGCATTTGTTGAAAATATTTTTCTTCTCCATTGAATTGCTTTGGCACTTTTAATTTTTTTTAAAAAATCATTTAAATATATAAGGTAGATCTATTTCTGAACTCTTGATTCTGTTCTACAGATCTATTTGATTATCAGTTAACTAACACTATACTCTTTTAATCACTGTTGCTTTACATCAAGTCTTAGAATCAGGTAGTGCAAGTCCTCCAACCTTTTTTTTTCCCCTCACAGTTTTTTTTCTGGTAATTCTAAGTCCTTTGTTTCTCCATAAAATCTTAGAATCAGCTTATCAGTTTCTACAAAGAAATTATTTTTTGGGCATTGTGTTGAACTTATGCATCAATATTAGGAGAGTGGGCATCTTAACATTATTGAGTCTTCTGATCCATGAATATGGTATGTCTCTTCATTTAGTTGGTTTCCTGGTTTGGTACTTCATATTTCTCATGTTTTCTATGTTAATTTTCATCTCTTTTTGTTTATTCTACTTCCGAAAACATTTTGTCAATGTTATCTTCCAACTATTTTATTAAGTTATTTTTTTATCTCTATCATATTTTTAATGGCAAAAGGTACTATTTGTGTCCTCAGAGGAGTCTCATTTTATAGTATTCTATTCTAGTTTCATGGATGTCTTCTCTTTTCTTTTTAAAGATATGATGTATAGGTCTTTTAAATGGTTGAATTCAGGGCCCTGTGTTATCTATTTCCCTCGTGTTGCTTTATATGTTTAGATTTTTGTGCTATTTATTAGAGGCTTTCCAAACAGGTGTTGTTGCTCACATTTCATATTATTCTTTCTATTTTTTTCTGTATATTTGCAAATTTTTAAACATTAGAAGTTAAAGAAGAACAACTACAGCATAAAAGTGCTTGGAAATTCTCTGTGTGTGTGATTTGCTAAATGTTGGATTTTACTCTAGAACAGTTTATCAACTTTGGTGCTATTGACATTTTGGGCCTTTGTTCTAAGGGCTGTCCTGTGGATTGTAGGATGTTTAGCAGTATCCCTGGCTTTTACCACTCGATGCCAGTAGCACCTCCTCGTCATTCATGACAACCAAAAAACTTTCTAGAGACTGACAAATTTCTCCTGGGAGGCAAAGTTATGCCCATTGAGAACCGTGTAAAAGTAATTGCAGTTTAAAAGGTTAAAAATAACTGCTAAAAGCACAATTACTTTTGCACCAACCTAAGAGAATAATCAGGCAAAGCCTCTGTACTTTTTTTTTTAATGTATTGAGGTGACAATTGTTAGTAAAATTACATAGATTTCAGGTGTACAATTCTGTATTACATCATCTATAAATCCCATTGTGTGTTCACCACCCGGAGTCAGTTTTCCTTCCATCACCATATATTTGATCTCCCTTACCCTCATCTCCCACCCCCCAACTTACCCTCTGGTAACCACTAAACTATTGTCTGTGTCTGTGAGTTCTTGTTTCTCATTTGTTTGTCTTGTTCTTTTGTTGCTTTTGGTTTATATACCACATATCAATGAAATTATATGGTTCTCTGCTTTTTCTGTCTGACTTATTTCGCTTAGCATTATACTCTCAAGATCCATTCATGTTGTCACAAATGTTCCTATATCATCTTTTCTTACCGCCGAATAATATTCCATTGTGTATATATACCACAACTTCTTTATCCATTCATCTATCGAAGGACATTTTGGTGTTTCCATGTCTTGCCCACCGTAAACAAAGCTGCAATGAACATTGGAGCACACGTGTCTTTATGTGTAGATGTTTTCAGATTTTTTGGGCAGATACCCAGGAGAGGGATTGCTGGGTCATACAGTAATTCTATTTGTAATTTTTTGTGGAACCTCCACACTGCCTTCCATAACGGCTGCACCAGTCTGCATTCCCACCAACAGTGTATGAAGGTTCCTTTTTCTCCACAGCCTCTCCAACACTTGTTACTATTTGTCTTGTTGATGATAGCCATTCTGACTGGAGTGAGGTGATATCTCATTGTGGTTTTTACTTGCATTTCTCTGATGATTAGTGATGTTGAGCATTTTTTCATCTGTCTATTTGCCATTTGTATGTCCTCTTTGGAGAATTTTCTTTTCAGGTCCTCTGCCCATTTTTCATTTGGGTTGTTTGTTTTTTTGTTGTTGAATTTCATGAGTTCCTTGTATATTTTGGATATTAGCCCCTTATCGGAGGCACTGTTTGCAAAAATCTTCTCCCATTCAGTTGGTTGCCTCTTTATTTTGTCGATGGTTCCTTTTGCTGTGTAGAAGCTTTAAAGTTTCATATAGTCCCATTAGTTTATTTGAGCTTTTACTTTCATTGCCTTTGGAGTCAAATTCATAAAATGCTCTTTGAACCCAAGGTGCATAAGTTTAGTACCTATGTTTTCTTCTGTGCAGATTATTGTGTCAGGTATGCTTAAGTCTTTGATCCATTTGGAATTAATTTTGGTACATGGTGACAGATAGCGGTCCAGTTTCATTCTTTTGCACGTGGCTTTCCAATTCTCCCAGCACCATTTATTGAAGAGGCTGTCTTTCCTCCATTGTATGTTTTTAGCTTCTTTGTCGAAAATTATCTGTCCATATTTATGTGGTTTTATTTCTGGGTTCTCAATTCTATTCCATTGGTCTATGTGTCTGTTTTTCTGCCAATACCATGCTGTTTTGATTATTGTAGCCCTGTAGTACAAGCTAAAGTCAGGGAGTGTGATACCTCCAGTATTGTTCTTTTTTCTTAAAATTGCTTTGCCTATTCGGGGTCTTTTGTGGTTCCAAACAAATCTGATGATTTTTTGTTCTATTTCTTTAAAAAATGCCATTGGGATTTTGATGGAGATCGCATTAAATCTGTATATTACTTTGGGTAAAATGGCCATTTTAATTATGTTGATTCTTCTAATCCATGAGCATGGAATGTCTTTCCATTTCTTTGTGTCTTCTTCAATTTCTTTCAAAAATGTCTTATAGTTTTCAGCATATAGGTCCTTCACATCCTTGGTTAAGTTTATTCCTAGGTATTTTATTCTTTTTGCTGCAATTGCAAAAGGAATTGTTTTTTGTATTTCTTTTTCTGAGATTTCATTGTTAGTATATAGGAATGCAATGGACTTTTGTACGTTGATTTTGTAGCCGGCAACTTGACTGTATTTGTTGATTGTTTCTAATAGCTTTTTGGTGGAGTCTTTAGGGTTTTCTATATATACCATCATGTCATCTGCAAAGAGTGATAATTTAACTTCTTCATTCCCAGTGTGGATGCCTTTTATTTCTTTCTCTTGCCTGATTGCTCTGGCAAGGACTTCCAACACTATGTTGAAAAGTAGAGGTGATAGGGGACAGCCTTGTCGTGTTTCTGAACGTAGAGCAAAGGGCTTCAGTTTTTCACCATTAATTATGAGATTAGCTGAGGGCTTGTCATCTATGGCCTTTATTATGTTAAGGTATTTTCCTTCTATACCTATTTTATTAAGTGTTTTAATCATAAATGGATGTTGTATCTTGTCAAATGCTTTTTCTGCATCAATTGATGTAATCATATGATTTTTGTCCTTTATTTTGTTTATGTGATGTGTCACATTGATGGATTTCTGGATGTTGAACCATCCTTGTGCCCCGGGGATGAACCCCACTTGGTCGTGATGAATGATCTTTTTAATGCATTGTTGTATTCGATTTGCTAGAATTTTGTTTAGGATTTTTGCATCTGTATTCATCAGAGATATTGGTCTGTAGTTTTCTTTTTTTGCGTTGTCCTTACCAGGTTTTGGTATCAGGGTAATGTTGGCCTCATAAAATGAGTTAGGGAGTACTGTCTCTTCCTCAATTTTTTGGAAGAGTTTGAGCAGGATTGGTATTAGATCCCCTTTGAAGGTTTGGTAGAATTCACTAGTGAATTCATCTGGTCCCGGACTTTTGCTTTTGGGAAGGTTTTGGATGACTGATTCAATTTCGTTACTGGTGATCGGTCTGTTTAGATTTTCCAGTTCTTCATGGTTCAGCCTTGGAAGGCTATATATTTCTAAAAACTTGTCTATTTCTTCTAGGTTATTGAATTTGGTGGCATATAGTCCTTCATAGTATTCTTGGATGATCCTTTGTATTTCTGTGGTGTCCGTGATAACTTCCCCTTGTTCATTTCTGATTTTGTTAATTAGTGTCTTCTCTCTTTTTATCTTAGTGAGTCTGGCCAAGGGTTTGTCAACTTTGTTAATCTTTTCACAGAACCAGCTCGTTGTCACATTACTTTTTTCTATTGTCTTTTTGTTCTCTATTTCATTTAGTTCTGCTCTGATTTTTGTTATTTCCTTTCTTCTGCTGACCTTGGGTTTCACTTGTTCTTCTTTTTCTAGTTCTTTAAAGTGTAACATGAGGTTATTTATTTGGGATTTTTCTTGTTTCTTGAGATAGGCCTGTAATGATATAGATTTCCCTCTTAAAACTGCTTTCGCTGCATCCCAAAAATTTTGGTAGGATGTATTTTCATTGTCATTTGTTTTTATGTATCTTTTGATCTCTCCTCTAATTTCTTCTTTGACCCAGTCGTTCTTTAAAAGTATGTTGTTTAATCTCCATGTATTTGTGTTTTTTCCTGCTTTCTTTTTTGCGGTTGATATCCAATTTCAAAGCCTTGTGATCAGAGAATATGCTTGGTATGATTTCAATCTTCTTAAATTTGCTGAGGCTGATTTTATGTCCCAATATATGGTCTATCCTTGAGAATGTTCCAGGTACACTAGAAAAGAATGTATAGTCTGATGTTTTAGGATGAAGTGCTCTATATATGTCAATTATGTCCATTTCATCTAATGTGTCATTTAGGGCTGCTATTTTGTTATTTATTTTCTGTTTGGATGATCTATCCATAGCTGACAGTGATGTATTTACGTCCCCTAGTATATTTGTGTTGGTCAATTTCTCCCTTTAGTTCTGTGAGTACCTGCTTGGTATATTTCGGTGCTCCCTGATTGGGGGCATAAATATTGATGACTGTTATGTCATCTTGTTGTATAGTCCCCTTTACCATTATGAAATGTCCATCTTTGTCTCTTGTTATCTTTTTCACCCTGAAGACTGTTTCATCTGATATTATTATGGCTACACCTGATTTTCTCTGGGTACCATTTGCTTGGAGTGTCAATTTCCACTCTTTCACTTTGAGTCTATGCTTGTCCTTGTAGCTGAGATGTGTCTCTTGGAGACAGCATATGGGTGGGTTTAGTTTTTTGATCCAATCTGCTACTCTGTGCCTTTTTATTGGTGAGTTCAGTCCATTTACATTTAAGGTGATTATTGCTATGTGAGGATTTCCTGTCATTCTACCTTTAGTTTTCTGGTAAGGCTGTGTCTCCATTGTTTCTTTGCCTTTTTGTTGTTGTCTATTATTTCTGTATGGTGGTATTCTATGATGTTTCCCTCTGTTTCTTCTTTTATTACAGTATGTATTTCAGTTCTGGATTTTTCTTGAGTGGTTATCCTTAAGTTTAAGTAAAAGAAAGTTTGATATTTAGAGTATTCCATTTTCTTTAGCATGCTTACTTTCTCCATTCCCATATTCCGGTTCAGGCCTTTACTCTCCCCCTTTCTATGTTTTGGTTGCCACAAATTGTCCCTGTTGATGGTGGTCGAATAGCCTCCTTTAGTATGTCTTGTAGTGCAGGTCGTATATTAGAAAATCCCCTCAGTTTCTGTATGTCTGGAAAGGTCTTTATTCCTCCTTCATATCTAAAGGATATCTTTGCTGGATACATTATTCTTGGCTCATAATTTCTCTGTTTCAATAGTTTGAGTATTTGGTTCCACTCCCTCCTGACTTGTAGAGTTTCTGCTGAAAAATCTGATGATAATCTAATGGGCTTTCCTTTGTAGGTTACTGTCTTCTTTTCCGTGGCTGCCTTGAGGATTCTTTCTTTGTCGTTGATTTTAGACAGCTTCAATACAATGTGCCTTGGAGAAGGCCTGTTGCGATTGAGGTAATTAGGTGTTCTATTTGCTTCTTGGATTTGAGGATCCAGTTCTGTCCACAAGTTTGGGAAGTTCTCATCGACAATTTGTTTGAATATATTTTCTGTTCCCTTCTCTCTTTCTTCTCCTTCTGGTATGCGCATTATTCTTATATTGCTCTTTCTGATGGAGTCAGAAAGTTCTTGTAGAGTTCTTTTATTTCTTTTAAGTCTGAAGTCTCTTTCTTCTTCCATCTGTGTAATTTCCAGGTTTCTGTCTCGATGTCACTGATTCTTTCCTCCATCTCGTCAACTCTACTACCTAAGCTGGCTATTTCATTCTTAATTTCTTCTATCGAGTTCTTAATCTCCAGAAATTCTATTTGGTTCTTTTTTAAAATTTCAATCTATTTCGTAAAATGCTCATGTTGTTCTTTGATTGTGTTTTGAGTTTATTAAACTGCTTTGCTGTGCTTTAGTGCATCTCGTTGAGTTTTTTCAGAACTGCAATCTTGAATCACATATTTCCATATCTTTAAGTTCCTTTTCTGGAGACTTTTCACTTTCTTTCCGAGATGTCTTGTTGCCTTGGTTACTCATGGCAACTACTGATTTATTATTTCTCTTCCTAGACATCTACAGGAGTGGCCTCTGCAACAGGTTGATAGGAAGTCTTTCTTTTGTTTTCCAGTACTTGTTGGTAGAATGTTTTATTTTCTCTCCGACTGCAGCCTTTTTTTCTCTCTCACACGGTAGTGCTATGTTTTCTCTGCACTATTCCAGCTTCTCACACAATGGGGGGATTCCCTGGGAGACGGGCTTCTCCTCTGTTAATAGTTCGCTTGGGTCACAGGGCGCAGTGTCCGTGTGGGTATGCGGAGAGCTTTTGAAGTTCCAAAGCTCTTCCTGCAGCAGATTCAGAGCCCGTGTGTTTCAGCAGTTCTGTTTACTCCTGCAGGGATCCATCCAGATAGGTGGGGACTGGGGCAGGGTGAGTTGTGAGAAGTGGGCCAGTGCAATGGCGGCGACACCACCACAGCCGGTCCTGCTTCCACAGCTCCCTCCCCTCTGCCGGAGCTAGTTGGGCTGCGAATCTGTGTCTGCAGTCTATAGTTCTCAGAACAGCAAATGTTCTGTTCTTTTGACCTGACACTGCTACTGTTTTGCTTCTAGCACTGGGTTGGTGGGGGCAGGGTGAGTTCTGGGAGTGTAGGAAGGGGACGGCTAGTCTCAGTGCCTAAGGCTTCCGTTCTCTGCTCGGCAGTGAGGGTTTAAACCACCGTTTTCAGCCTCCTTCCCTCAGACTTTGCTCCGAGGTCTCTGTCCTGAGCTTTGGGTTCAGCCGTGTTATATGCTGCCCCCTCAGCCCTGTGGGCCATAAGCGGAGCCCTAGCAGTCCGAGTTCTTCCCTCTCCCGCAGCTGCGGTAGCTCCGGGATGCAGCGAGCTCGGAGCACTGAGCCAGGTCTGTGTCCTGTGCCCGTCCATGCAGCCCGGTCTCCGCACTTCTCCCTTCTCTCCTTCCCCGCTTGCGCGATTCGCCCACCTTTTGGTGAATTCAGTAGTGGGCCTCTTCATCTTGCCTGTCTGCTGTGCAGGGAGTCCTTTGTGGAGTTATAGTTGTTCGATTAGTTGTAAATTCCCGGGGAGATTTACAGAGGCTCACCTCATGCTGCCATTTTGATGACGTCTTCTACGTTTTGTTGTTTTCATGAGAAAAGCCAGAAGGATGTATCTCAAACCCAGAAGAAAAAAGAAAATTTTTTTTTAAGGGGCAATGTTAATCTGAAAAACATTTTCTAGGTTCTACAGCCCTTAATGAAGTAACCGACTAGGAATTCTCTCCATACATACAATCAAATATCCTGTGGTAATAGGAGAATTCCTTGTGATAGAAATGGCTTTGGAAAAATT